>NC_037348.1:625327-5625327 GCF_002263795.3 Bos taurus | reverse complement strand
GGGCTGCTCAGCTCGCCGCTGAGACTGCCCTGCCGTAGGGCAGGGGACCCAGACCTGGAGGAGACCGGCGCTGGGGGCGCCTGCGGACCCCGTGGCCTCCGGGGTCTCGGTGAGGGAAGCCGGCGGGCGAGCGCAGGGGCTTCCCGCGCGCGCTCTGCGGAGGCCTCTCGGCGGCCGCCCCTCGCCCCGCGCGCCCCGCGCGCCGCCCGCCCCGCTCAGGATTGAGGAAGTGAGTCTGGCCCGGCCCGGCCCCCGGCGCGCGGCCGGAGCCTCCGCGGAGGAGGGCAGAGGGGTGGCCCCGAGCGCCGCCGTCCTCCCGGTCCCGCGCAGCCCGCGCCCCAGGCGCCCGCGGCCCTGCCCGCCGCCACCGCCCGCAGGTAAGCGCTGCCCCGCCGCGGCCGGCGCGGAGTCCCGGCCCCGCCGCCCAGGCCCCGCGCGGGAAGCGTCTCCCCCGCCCTCTCCGGCGCACAGGCCCTGCGTCTCCCGCCGCGCCCTCGGGCTGGAGTGTTTGGGGGGGACGCCCGGGCGGGGCACCCCGACCCCGCAGGCCGGAGCCCGGGCCGGGGGAGCGGGCGAAAGCCACAAAAGGAAGAGGCGCCGAGGCGTCCACACGATTCCTCCGCCCTTAGAGAAGCCCCTGCCTTCGAGCGGGAGCGGCCGCGCGGGCGCGCGTGTGCGCGGGGTGAGTGTGAGTGCAGGGCGGCGCGGGGGCGCGGCCCGGGACGGCCTGGCGGCGCGGGGCGCCCGGGCGCCGTCGCCCCCCGCCGAGTCCGGGATGGAACCCGCCGTCTCCCGGCGGCCTCTGAGGGCGACCTTCTGCGGCGGGGCCGCGAGGGATGAGTGCGATCGCGGCCGGGGAAGGCCGGGGACCCCAGGGGGACGGTGGCGACAGAGGCTCTGGGATCTCTGCGGTCCGCTCACCCTGCCCGTCCACCTTGAGAAGCCGGGGAGTTTTTCTCCCACAAGCATCGTAGATGTAAGGAAATAGAGCGTGCAGTTACGTGTTTAGCGAGCTTTTCACCAAATGCACTGTCTTTAGAGTTTGCCATTCACTCCCATTGTATCCAGATTGCCTGGGCGTTAAAGGGGCAGATGGCAACCCAATCCAGTTCTTGCCTGGAGAATCCCAAGGATGGAGGAGCCTGGTAGGCTACAGTCCACGGGGTCGCAAAGAGTAGGACACGACTGAGCGACTTCACTTAAAGGGGCAACTAGAATATGCACGATTTTGAAAAATGCTAAATTCAACTAATTTTGTGGTCTGATTTAGTTATCCTTGTGGATGTACTAAAAGAATAAAAAATTAAATTGAAAACATACAAACCTCACACCCAGTTTGTCCCTACAGAAGGTTTGTGGGCCTGCCAAACCTCTCCCTCTGCAGGCTTCCACACCTCAGGGATCGGCCCTAGTAGACTCAGATGAAACCCTGAGACATAAAAACCTGGGAGCTGTCTTCCCTCCCGTGTCCTCATCCCTTGAGTTCAGTTATTGGCAAGGACTGTTGAGTCGGCCTCTCAAAGGTAGTGTTCAGGTCCAGCCCCTTCTCCCTCGCCAGCATCTCTTTCCTACAATTGCAGCTCTCCTCTCCCCCATTCTCTATTTGGGAACCGGAGTATAGCCGGAGTAATTTATTGTTTAAAAAGGTAAATTAGAGAGTGTCAGTCCTCTACTCGGAATCCTCAATAGTTTCCTCTTATACTTGGCATGAAATCCCAAAGACCTCCTTCCCCTCACATCCCCCAGTTGATCTGGCCTCTGCCATCTCAGACCCCCTGGCTCACGCTGTCACCCTCTCCAAACCCAGCCTCATTCTCTCATCCGTCTGTGTGCTTCTTTTTAGTTACCACTGTCTGTGTTCCTACTTTATCTGTTTAATTACTCCTTTAATTCCTCCTGGAGGTCTCTTCTGCTGCTCCTGGTGTCAGAGACCCTACCTACCTTGCTCACTGCTTCTCCTTTACTCCCAGAGCTGTCCGGGAGGCACCAAACACATACAAGTAGAAAGACTGAGTGGTGAATTGACAACCTTAGCTTGTTCTTGGCTTAGGCTCTTGAAGGGCTTCTGTTCTCATCTGGGATTGAGAAGTACACATTTCTCCAATTTGTAGCTCTGTAATATTTTGATGTCCACAAATACATTAAACACATTTCGTAGGCAAGCCAAAATTCGTCAAGGGATGCCAACAGTGTCAAAAGGGTGTCTCAGAGATGTGCCAACCATCTCAACTAGGCTTTTGATTCAAAAAAGAGCTGGATGATAAGTATGTTTCTAACGTGCTTCACTTACAAGTGTCTTCCTGCTCTTTGGCACTGACGGCCCTCTTCAAACTTCTTAAAACGACAAGTGAGCAGAGTCAGGATGTTCCTTCCGTGGCAGAAAGTGTCTAGTAAGTACTTAACAGTGTCTTCCTCACCAATGGTAAGTTTCATTAACTGTTGAAGCTCACTCCCTATGAAAAGGACCCAATAAAAATATTTGTGGAAGGAATATCAGGTTCCTTTTTTTCTTTTTCATCTTTGATGAGATTTTTTTAATTATTAAAATAATTATTATTGCAGGACACTTCTTGAAGCCCTCTTTAGGATATATATACTATTATGAAAAGAAAACATGTAACTTGAAACCATTATTTGTTTCATTGATCTGAACCCAAAAGAAGCAGGAAGAAGCTAAGATCTGTTAGAGGGCAAATACAGGGCAAAACTTGAGTTACTTCATTTTAAGATTGCTACCCTAAAGTCTAAACCAAAAACCAAGTTACAATTGAAAAATTGCTCCAGTCGCAAAATCCTCCATTGGTAAAATGATTTTCAAAAGGAAACTGAAAATAAAAAGGGGAACAAAACGGCTGGGCGAGGATTGGCCTAAAATATTCTTAAGACGTTTTTAACTTAAAAACGTTATATGGTAAGATATTTCTGATTCAGAAGAAACATCTAGCTTTTGGATTTTTGAGGTGTTGTTGGGTATAGTTGGTAGCTGATTTTGAGAGGTGCTTGAAAGCAGGTAATAGCTGGACACTTTGGTTTCTGACATTGCTGTGTGATTTGGAGCTTCTGTTTTAGAACAGGTATTCTGTTTTGCTGCTTCTCCCTGTCACCTCTCAAGTTGATTTTCCTGATCAGGTTTTGCATTTTATAAAGCTTTGATTGTCTCCAAAATTGTGTTCCTTCTTTCCTTCTTGGACTTTTCAGGCTCCCAGACTTCAAACATAGATTTCCCCAGTCATGGTTTCTCTGAACCTTTTGCTCTCTAGCTCAAGAAGATGCAGGCGCACAGAAGCCTCAGGGCAAGGCCTCTGGTTGGGGCTTTCCCAGCCCCACCTCTCCCTGCTTGTAAGAATACAGATCACCTGGGCCAGGGGCCTGATTTTTTCAGGCCCTAAGATGCGAGAACTCTGGTGCTCTCACAGCCTTGTTCCACAGCTTGTTCAGTGCCTACCTTCTAGAACCTGTTTACTGGGGCAACAGTGGGTTGGCCCTCGATTTTCGGAGCTTGTTTTTTTTTAATTTTCAGCCATATAGCATGTGGGGTCTAAGTTCCCCAACCAGGGGTCGAACCCATGCCCCCTGCATTGAAAGCATGGAGTCTTAACCGCTGGACTGCCAGAGAAGTCTCCTTCTGAGCTTGTTAATCAGAGGGCAGGTAGGAGACCCTGCTGGCTTCCCAGTTCTCCCATTATTATTGTTGCAAGGAAGAACCATCTCCAGTTCTGTGAAAAGTGACTTCAGAAACTTGACCTTGGTAGAAATCTCACACCAATGCTGAAGGGTTGCCTGGGGAGGAGGGTGCATGTCTGTTTTTAATAGATGATATTGTCTTAGGCATCATATATATTACCTTGTTTATTTTTTGTGTGTGGGGGGCTTTACCATCACCCTCCATTTCAGAGTTGTCTGTCTCAGAGAATAGCTGCTGATGACACCATACTTTTTATATCTGTACTATAGACTCCATGGGAATGCTGAGTGGGACACATGCGTTTCATGTGGTCATCCCTTCCCACCGTGCAGCTCACCCCAGGTCCTGCAGAGCCGGGCCTGATCTTGCCCTCCGGGTGCTTCTGGTCATTTAATCAGCAGGCTGGGTTGTCGTGTCAGGGACCCCAAGCTCAGTGGGAGCCCCGCATGTGAGAGCAGTGTCTTGCCTCATCACAGACTCCTTAGTCTTAGGAGATGTGTCTTAATCCAACTCAGAATTTCTCTGGGTACTTCTCAGCTGTGGATGGCTGCCCTGTGTGTTGCAGGATGTTCAGCAGTGTCCCTCCGGGCTGCTACCTGCTAAATGCCTGTAAGCACTCCCACCCCGCATTATAACAACCGAACATGCCTCTGGACGTTGCCAGATACCCCCAGGGTGGTGGGGACTGGTGGAACATGGGGGGTCCTTTCCGCCACCCCCCAGGACTCACTCTCACTTGGCTTCATAGCCAGCGCCTTCCAGACCCTTCTCTTTGGGACTGTTGCCTGCTTACCGCTTTGTCATTATGTCCCCAGTTCCAGGCTTCTGGAAGGGTCTGTTCTGGGCAAAGGGAAGCCTTGGCTCTGTTGGCGTGCGTCTGCCTCACCCCAACTGGAGGGTGAAAACCCCGAAGGCAGGAACCTCATTTCACTGTCTCAGTGTCCCTTTGCTGGTGACAGTGAGTGCGTGTTGATGTAACAGTGATTGAGCCCTTAACAGTAGGTGTTCTGCGATTGTCTGGGGTTTCTGAACTCTTCTCAGGCAGACAGAAGCCCAGCTGCCAGGTGTGGTGGGAGAGCTCTGTCTCTTCACTGCCCACATGTGACCCGCGGTGGCTCGAGAGATGGAATGTAAAGAGAAGTGTTGCAAAAATGGGGGAGGGAGATGACCAGTGCACATTGCCATGGCCTTGTAAATATAAGTGTTTGTGCAAGGGTTCGGGAAGGGACTTGATAGTTAAGAAAAGCCTTCTGACTTGATGTTTTTTCACCATCAGGAGAAGACAGTTTTCTGCTCAGCCATGACGGTGGGTCTGTGATATGTTCCACCCTGGACTCTAAGCCATGACCTAGTCTACCCCTCGGGCAGCAGCAGCGGCGCTGTGACCACGGCGGAACTGACTTGGGAGAGCAGCTACCCTGAGGGTTGATGGCTGGAATGTCTCGGCTACCGCCCAGCATGTACTGGTGTGTGGGGCCAGCAGGGTCAGCTGTGTGTCCAGGACGCGCCATGGAGACCCAGGAGAACGGTACGGGCAGGGCTGGTCGTGTCTGCTTTGCATGCTCTGTGCACAAACCAGGGGTTCTCAACCAAAACACGTGAAGTGCCAGTTATTTGATGAGTTGTGCAGTTTTTCATTATAAAACATATTGTGGGAGTCTCACTTAAATTCTACACATTGAAGATGTCATGGGACAAAATTTACATGGACTTAAAATGTATGTGGATCTTAAAAATCAAGGCATCATTTCGTACTGGTTAAAAGGATTTTTTGAAATGGGGATTTGGTTTTGTGTTCTCAGTATAAAGCTACTACATGTTTATTACACAAAAATTGAAAAAAGAAAAAACAAGTAGAAAAATGTGTGAAATGATTGACCTAATTCTTACTCTCCTGCTGGATGTTTTGGGGCATTTGGGTTTCTTCTAGTTGCTGACTCAGACCTAAATCATTCCATGTCCACCTTTTTATACATGGTTTTGAGATTATTTCTTTAAGATTGATCTACAGAAGCAGGACAATTAGGTTTGAAGATTTTTAAGCCTCTTTATGTATTGCTGGGTTGTCCACCAGAGATGCGTCACTTTTATCCTTAATAGTATAGTATTGATATTGTTAACAATAAATATTTGTTAAACCCTAAGTACATACCAGGCACTGGTTTCAGTGCCTTAGGAAATAACCTCGTTTAATCCTCACAGCAACTTATAAATGGTACTTGTATCCCCATTTTATACCTGAGAAACATGAGAGTAAGAGAGATGTAGAAACTTGGTTGATGTCAACAACTTGGAATGGGCAGAACCGCCAATTGAACCTTCCTTAACCCTTAATCGTCAAAGTGTAGGCCGTCCTGCGGGCCGTCCTACGGGCTTTGAGAAGACCTGTATGTTTGCACCTCCGTCAAGTTAGTGATTCAGTGTGATACCTGACTCCGCAGACATTATGTTCAGTTACTGGAGTAATTTTTCTCCATCGAAAATGCCCAAAGTCTGACTAAGGTGGTGTTTCTGCAAGGTTTTTTTTACACATAAATTAGATTATGAAATGAGAAAAGAATTTGCTTCTTGACATTGTCCAGCACTAAATGTTCCCAGAGTGTTTGACTAGCATCTTTTGAAAAGTTTTGTGTGTGCGTGTGTGTGTGTTTTTCAGATGTTTGACTTTTTTCAGTTGCTTGTTAGGAAGGCCCTGCCTTACTACCATGAGATCAAGGTCCCCTGTCTGTGGCATGCTAGTCCTGATTGGGGTAGAGCTTCTCTCCAGGCTCCCTCAGCAGTCCCTCAGTATCCCATCTTCTCCCCTCAGCAATCCTGAGGAATGGGGCTGGGGCAGGGACTTTGGGTCCCTTTGTGGCTCGTTGGGTGGGTGACTGTGTCATCTGAGAAAGCTACAGCAGGGACTCTGCCCCACCCTCATCCTGGGCACAAGTCGGTGGTCTGAGTAAGCACATCTCTACCCTGGCCCCAGAAACGCTGGGCAGAGCCTGGAACTGCCCGCCCAGCCCCCCTGGAGCGGAGTCCTGTGGGGAGGTACAGGCGTGGGAGTTTTGAAAAGTTCTTGCCTCCCCACCGCGGCGATCCTGATGTGCAGCTGGGGGTGAGAAGCACCTGGTCTGGATGATTCGGCCCAGCGCGTTGGCGCGGCTTTTCTCACAGTGCGGTGTATACTCCAGTCCCCTGAGGACCTTGGTGAGCTGTAGATTCTCATCCCCTGGGTGTGGGACACCCCCGTCTCTAACAAGTGTCTCTAACAGGCTCCCAGGCCATGCCAACGGTCCACCGACGAAGTGGCAAGGCTGAGACCTTGGCTTTTCCAAGGTGCCCAGGGATCTAATTGACTCACAGAGGTCCTGGGGACCTGGGATAGAGAGGAACCAGCCTTGCCTCGGGGCCTGAGGTGGGTGATGTCCAGAAAGTGTTCGTGCACACCAAGAGGCCAAAGGTTGATACTCCCAGCCCCTGTTTCTCTCCCTTGAGGTCTGGGTCTGAACTGTGCTGCTCCTACGGCTGGGCCCCACTCCTGGACCGCCGTGGGCCCCCTCTCTGACCTCCATGGCCCCCCTCTCTGACTGCCATGGTCCCCCCTCCCAGACCACCATAGTCCCCCTCTCTGACCTCCGTGGCCCTCCTTCCCCGACCGCCATGGCCCCCCCTCCCCGACCACTGTGGTCCCCCCGCCTATGGCCATGGTCCCCCTCTCTGACCTCCGTGGCCCCCCCTCTCTGACTGCTGTGGTCCCCCCTCCCAGACCGCCGTGGTCCCCCTCTCTGACCTCCGTGGCCCCCCTCTGACTGCCATGGTCCCCCCTCCCAGACCACCGTGGTCCCCCCTCCCAGACTGCCATGGCCCCCCTTCCCCGACCACGGTGGTCCCCCCTGCCGATCGCCATGGTCCTGTTCTCTGACCTCCGTAGCCCCCCTCTCTGACCGCCGTGGTCCCCCCTCCCAGACCACCATGGTCCCCCCTCCCCGACCACTGTGGTCCCCCGCCCCCCGATCGCCATGGTCTCCCTCTCTGACCTCCGTGGCCCCCTGCCTCTGACTGCCGTGGTCCCCCTCCCTCATGGCCGTGGCCCCCCCTCCACGACTGCTATGATTCCCCGAGCAGCACAGAGCAGGCTCAGAAAAGTCTTCTCTCCTCAGGGCGCGGTTTGCCAGTGGAATCTCAGGGCTCCACAACACCCCAGTTCGGATGGGCTTCAGGACATGTGCAAGGTTTGACTAGCCTGTTGGGAATTGTACATCCTGTCCTGGTGCTGTTCTCATGCCTACACTGGGGGGTCCCACAGCGGGGACCCAGGTCTTGTGAACCCTGGTGCTGAGGGATGTGTTTATGCAGCGAACAAAACATGTAAGCCATAGAGTTGAAGAAGAGAGCAAAGTGACCTAAAATACACTGGAAAATTCTCTCCTACGGCTCAGCATTGTGGGAATTATGAAGGACAAATGCATGTCCATTCTCCAAGAGTCAAAAGGTCCCATAATGGCAGGCAGCTGAAAAGCTGTGTGGAGGCCCTGCCCCAGGACCCAGGGGGAAGAAATGTGCCCTGTTCCACTGGCAACAGGCTGCTTCTGTGGCTTGGCCATCAGGCTTAGGGCCCCTCCTGGCCTCCTCCTCTACCACTCAACTGGCCTGAGTGCATGCATGAGGGCAGTGAGTGAGGGCGGTGCCTGAGGGCGGTCAGTGAGGGCAGTGCCTGAGGGCAGTGAGTGAGGACAGTGAGTGAGGGCTGTGAGTGAGGACAGTGAGTGAGGGCAGTGAATGAGGACAGTGACTGAGGGCAGTGAGTGAGGACAGTGCCTGAGGGCAGTGACTGAGGGCAGTGAGTTAGGACAGTGCGTGAGGGCAGTGAGTGAGGGCTGTGAGTGAGGGCAGTGAGTGAGGACAGTGCCTGAGGGCAGTGAGTGAGGGCAGTGACTGAGGGCAGTGAGTGAGGACAGTGACTGAGGTCAGTGAGTGAGGACAGTGCCTGAGGGCAGTGACTGAGGGCAGTGAGTGAGGACAGTGCCTGAGGGCAGTGAGTGAGGACAGTGAGTGAGGGCAGTGACTGAGGGCAGTGAGTGAGGACAGTGAGTGAGGGCAGTGCCTGAGGGCAGTGACTGAGGACAGTGAGTGAGGACAATGCCTGAGGACAGTGAGTGAGGGCAGTGAGTGAGGGCAGTGAGTGAGGACAGTGACTGAGGGCAGTGAGTGAGGACAGTGCCTGAGGGCAGTGACTGAGGGCAGTGAGTGAGGGCAGTGCCTGAAGACAGTGAGTGAGGGCAGTGACCGAGGGCAGTGAGTGAGGGCAGTGAGTGAGGGCAGTGAGTGAGGGCAGTGAGTGAGGGCAGTGAGTGAGGGCAGTGAGTGAGGACAGTGCCTGAGGGCAGTGCCTGAGGGCAGTGACTGAGGGCAGTGACTGAGGGCAGTGAGTGAGGGCAGTGCCTGAGGGCAGTGACTGAGGGCAGTGAGTGAGGGCAGTGCCTGAGGGCAGTGCCTGAGGACAGTGACCGAGGGCAGTGACTGAGGACATTGACCGAGGGCAGTGACTGAGGGCCGTGACTGAGGGCAGTGGAGAACACTGTCTGCTTCCTTGCTGGGTCCGGGGGAGGACAGTGTCACCACGGGGACTTGTGTGGATGCTGGGATCGCAGAGTCCATTACCTTGGACTCTGGATAAGGAGCCACTACTAATTCTGTGCATGCTGGAGTGATGGGCACCCCCATGTCTGTCTTGCTTAGAGCCCCACAGGTGGTTAAATCTGTGTTTCCTCTTATTGAGTGAGCAGGTTTGGGGAGGCACTCCTGGGACTCACTCAGTGTGAGAAGGGCTCAAGAGGGGGCCCAAGGGCTGCCTGTGGGGCTCATTAGGCCAGTTTTTAGTTCTGGGTTTCCTCAGCTGCTTGGCTCAATGTCTCTGAACCCGGATCCAGACAGACGCAGAATCTCAGTCGGATATACCCGTCAGCATTTATTCTTGGCCCACTAACCCATGGGAGTCCTGGGGCCCTGCTGCATCCTGTACTCTGCAGCTCCGCTCCGCATGGGTCTTCTCCTCAGAGCCCAGCAGGCTGGCGTGGTACCTTCTTCCCTGCCGGTTGCAGAGGTGCAAGCAGTGAAAGTAGAAGCAAGCTGTGTCTCTTAAGGCTTTGGCTCAGACTGACATGCTGTTGCCGCCATGCTCCACCCTTGGCCGAAACAAGTCACGTAAAGAAGCCCAAGTGAAGAGCTGCCTCCATGAGGAGGCCGCTCCCAGGCTATGGATGCAGGCAGAGGGCAAAAATTGGTGTCTGTCATTCCATCTACCACAATAGGGGGTGGTGGGCTCAATTCTTTAAAAAATATATCTTATCCATGTATTTATATTTATTTAAGCAGCCAGCAGGGCTTCCCTTGTGGTTCAGCTGATACAGAATCCACCTGCAATGCAGGAGACCTGGGTTTGATCCCTGGGTTGGGAAGATTCCCCTGCAGAAGGGAAAGGCTACCCACTCCAGTATTCTGGCCTGGAGAATTCCATGGTCTATAGTTCATGGGGTCGCAAAGAGTTGGACACGACTGAGCAACTTCCACAAGCAGCCGGCAGAGCCCTTTTCTCCTGTGAACCTTGACAGGAAGCCCCAGCCCCACTAACAGCTAGCAGCGGGGTCGCTTTGATGGGCAGTTGTGGAGGGGTGGGAGTGGTGAATCTCACCGATGAAATGATCTTTGCCTTGAACCCAGAGCTCTGGGAGCCCTATTCTAAAACATTGCATGTTGGATTTCATTTTCGCAAAGCAGAAATACGTGCACCGAGACCACAGCCTGGGAGCAGGTGACACTCAAAGAGTAGTACAGTCCTCGGGGATTATAGCTTTTACTTATCTGTAGAGCTTATGTTTTCTACAATGAGCACGTGTTCTTTTGTTCTTGTTTTGCATTACTTTTGCAGCCAGGAGAATAATATTGCAATTTACTTAAAAAAATTGTTGCTTAAGTACAGAAATTTTGTGATTAGGATCCAACCTGCATACCTCCTCCGTCACTGGGTGCTGACTTCCAAGGTTAAATTTGCTTTAACTGGCCTCTCTCTCATTCACTTCTTTCTGAATTAAATGGGACAGTATTTGGCTTCAGGAATCTGCAGCTGTGCCTCTCACAGCACTTACCCTCTTAGTTCTGTCCCTGTTGGATGAGTTTTCTGCCCCACCTTCTCCCCAGTCCACCAACTTCACCCCAGAAAAGATCCTTGCAGACTTAATTCTCAGCACTGCCTGAGGAAAACTGTCAGAAATAGGAGCAGTAATACTCAAGTTATTCTCAATGTCGGGATAAAACCACCCTTTAAAAATCCTTGGAAGGTAGCATGCTTTGGAAATAATCTTACCATTATACCTCCAAGTAGAGTTAGGAAAGATCCAAACTTTAATAAAAATTAGTAAAAAAAAAAAAAAACTAACTTTTTTACTTTTGGGGTTTTGGTAGTTGTCTATTGTGTGTGTGTACTGGGTGTGTTTGTTAGTGCTTCTACTTGTTTTGACTTGTGCAGCCCACCGTGTGCTTGTTCAGAATGGTTAACCCTTGCAGCGCCCATGAATATGCATGTGGTACCAGGCAGGCTATAGGCGCCTGTCCTGAGTTTGTGGAACACAGTTGTGCCCCAGAAAGGCTTGTCACAACCGTATTCACACCGTCAGCATTCCCCCAGCCTTGGATACAGAAGGCACACTTGGATGGGTCCTGAGTGCGTGAGCTGAGAGAGCGAGGGTCAGTGAGATCCCGGGCCAGGACTGCCGGGTGAGCCAGTTTGACAAACAGGTCATTAGACATTCTTCTACATCTGCCTCACACTAGTCAAAGTGGAAAAACCTGTCCTGTCAGCTGAGGTTAGGGCTCCCCGGAAGCAGAGAAGTGAGGAAACTTCCAGATAATTCTGGCCAAGAATGCTTGGTAAGACTCTTCAGGACCATGAGGCTGGGGGGCACTTGGACAGTCACCCGAGGGGGTCTCACCCTGCTCCTCTCCGTGAGCTGCCCTGAGCTCTGCTGCCTGCTGCTGAGCACTGTCCTCCACTGGGCCCAGCATGGACGGAAGAAGGAGAAGGAACATTCCAGAGGGCCCTCGAGTCCCAGGTTTTGACATAGCTACTTCCAATGTCCTTTTCTTCTTGCTTTGAGTTTTTCAAATCTGTGTTGAAAATAACTTCTTAATGGAAGAGCCAAGCAGATTTGTCTGCCTTCCAGAAATAGAAATAGCCTAAATAGGAAGTGCCTCTTGTGTGGCCGCATGCTTCCTCAGTGAGCCTTGGGAGGAAATCCTCCAAGGGGCAGATCCCTGGTTTGGGTGCCTTTCCGAGTAACTGCCCACGCACGCCTTGGAGCTCTTCCTGGACTCGGTGTCCTGTTCACGCCTGCTGGGAGGACAGGGCCTTGCCAGGAAGGGATCTGGCTGCAGGAGCAGCCCTGGGCCGCCAGGGAGCGGCCAGTGTCCAGTCAAGAGTCCTTCACTGGGAGGTGAAGGGGAAGGAGGCTGAGTGGCAGCCCAGGCCTTGGGAGAAGTGACAGCGGCGTCCATCTGTGTGGGAGCGGTTGACACAGCTGTGCTTCCTGCTGACGAAGACCTGCCTGCGGCGGAAGCTCTGGGTGTGATGGGGCTTTTACTATTAACCTGGATCTGAGGCTCAAATCCTCTGATTATTTGTTCAGACTATGCTTGCTTACTTCTAGCATCGGGGAGCTGACTCTCAGATATTCGTGTGGGCTGCTCTGGTGAGAAATCAGTGCTGCTGAGGCCAGTCCTGTCTCTGCTGCCTCTGGCTCCACTGCCTAGGCTGACTGGCATTCCTTAATCCCTTCCTTGAAATAACTAAGTATCTCGCCCTTGGACTCCATTTTAATCTGCGCTAACCATCCCACTGCTTTCAAGAGAGGTAGCCCATGACACATTTCCCTCGGGTGTCACCAAGCAGAACTCCTTAGTCTGTGGACTAACCATTAGGCCATGGCCACCTGGGCCCAAGGAGAGAACGGCCTCCCACCCTCCATGTCCCTGCTGCCGTGGGTTACTCGAGAAACCAAGCATCACACTCGGAGAGTTGGGGAACTCAGGTTTATTACGCCAGCCAGCCCAGAGGAGTTAACACTCCAAGCTCTGAGCCCTGAACAAAGGGGTTACAGAGTTTTTATGGACAGACTGCAGTGGACAACACTAGCTGTTAATAGGCTGGTTTAAACTAAGGGATTTCGCGTGTGCGGGAACAGCAGTCAAGATGAGCAAGGGGGTACCTGTCCTTTACACGGACAGGCATGATTCGGCAGGTTTGCAGGGGCTCGGCAATTGCCAAGAGCAGGACAAGGGTGAGTGAGATAAACTTCAGTTCCTAGGATTGTAAGCCCTGCTTTCTGAGATTACATGACCTACGTGATCTAGACTTTACAAGGGGCAGGCTGAGTTACAGAGGCAGGAAGAGAAGGAGAAGCTTATGCAAAATTTTAACTTTTGCTCTTCAGGTTGGCTCTCTGGGGCATCCCGTCCCCCCACCCCATTCTCAGCGGGCAGAGCCTGAAGCTTACCCAGAGCATCTTCCCTGTCTCTCCAATTTTTGTTTGTGCTTTAACTTCTCTGTGTCTTGGTACTGCAGTCTCTGCTTGGTCTTCCACGTTGCTGATTTGTCCTCTGGCTCTGTCCATTATGCTCTGTAGCAAACCTTTTGTGTTTTATAGATCACCTCTTTCACTTTAATTTCCCAGCTTTTCAGCCAGTTCTTTGGTATGGATGCTGTGTCCCCTTGTATCTCCCTAAGACGTCATTCATATTTATTTTGAGGGCTTGTTCTTGCTATATAACACTGTTTCTAGGTGGAAATGGCCCCCCCAGATTCTGGAAAGCTAGAGCCCAAGATCCTGCTTAGGGGAGCTCAGGCACTGACTCCCAGATGAGAGTAGTGGTTGCCAATAGCAAGTTTAATCATCAGCCAGTCCAAAGTTTGCCCACACCCCCTTATCTCGGTGACTGGGTTATTTGTGTAGGTTTTCTCACTGAGCTGTAATGTAAGGGGAAAGCAAGAGGTGCAGGTTCTCAGATCTGGCAAGACCCTGCCTTGCCCAAGCATTGTCACTGTCAACTGCTCACTTCCCCTTGGAGACTCTGAGGCCCAAGGGAGAGCTGTAGTGGAATATGCCTCATCCTGTCCTGTCCTGGGTGGTGGTGGTGGTGGCGGGGGGCAGTCAACATGCTCCCAGGGGCATTAGGTCCTTGGCTCAATAGCAGGGAACTTAATCTAGCTTTGTGTGTGGGGGAGATGGGAGTGGGGAGGGGTCTCTTCTTGCCCATCTGCAGCTGCCTTGCTTGGAGGCGCGGTTATCAGAGTTGGGTGCTTCTCCTTTATGATGTTAATCTTCCTCAAATGTTTGTGGGTATGTGGTTGGATGTTGATCTTTGTATCTGGGATTCCCCAAAACTGTCTTTGAAGGCCATTTTTGTTAATTCAGGCTGCAGAGAGTTGGGCAGGGAGACTGTCGCAGGTTGCCCTAGGGATACCTGGGTGTATGTCTTCTGGGTGGGGGCTACACGAACCTCCCGAGTGTCAGCCACCACGACCACCAAGTGTGAGGTTTCACACTTCGTCTCTAGCACACAAGGGCCAGGAGCCTTGGCCCTGTACTGCCTGGCGCAGGCTGGAGAAGGGCTTCCTGTGGGTTTTCCCTCTGCGCAGTCCCCCGGTGGGTGGCTTGGGAGGCCTGACTTCCTGGATGCACTCCGTGCAGCCTTGCAGCACTCCTGAACCTTGCTCACCTCTTGCACAATGGTTTCTGGTCCTCTTAGGTCTCCTTGTTTTCTATGCTCACGTGGCTTGTTGAGTTTGTTCTGTATAGGAGTTTGTGGCTACAGTCAGGGCTCAGCCTACTCTCTGGATCTTGTCTTCCAGACTCTCCTTGGCATTTCCCAGGTGTGCAATTTGCACAAACTTAGGAGAAACTGAGTGATGGTGTTAAAACTGTGGACTTTGCAGTTGGAAGGAGCCAGGTTTAAATCCTGATCTTTCTGTACTCCAGTCCTCATCTGTAACACAGAAATGGTTAGAATCTGTTTGCTAAGTACGCATACTTGGTAAATCCTCAGTAAATCATATAGCCTCAGCTGGATCCTATTTCTGTTAGTGAAAATGATGATATTATTATACTGATAAAAATGAGGAGGTCCTTAAAAATGGGGATCTTTGATTTTGGGGGCTTGAAGCTATAAAAGGCATGGAATTTAAAACTTGACGAGTCCTCATTTTCAAAATGTGTTTATCACTGAAATGTGATGACCCCAATTTAATCTTCAAAATTGTTTTAATTAAAGTTTTAGTTGAAAGTATTTTCATTGAAGTTGAAATCTTTCCTCACCTTATCTTCAGAATGCCAGAATGCTTTTTTTTTTCTTTTTAGCCAGATTACAAAATCTGTATGTCTCTTACTAAAGCTCGAAGTTCTCATATTCATGAGTATCCTAAATGTTCAGCCAAAAGCTATCCATAAGGAGTGCCTTGAACTCAGAGAAATAGTGATGGCTGAGTCAGGTTTTGGTGGGCAAAGGGCCACAGTAGCAGAACCCAGGCTTCTTGGCATGTTTGTGATTTCTGAGGAGTCGTGGCATTTCTTGCTTTAATAATCAGAACAGCACTCATAAAAATAAAGGGCCATATTGTTGTCTGGTGAGGGTTGTATTAACCGAAGAAGTTTGTACTACATTGGACATTTCCATAAAGGAATGTCCATTGAGTGGACATATCCATAGAGGAAAATAGTGAATATGACAATCACAGAGCAACTGTGTCCAACTCAGCCACAGGCTACAAACCTAGCCACAGAGGAGTGGGGCGCCCAGGAATGTAAACTCTTACTCAGACTGAAAATCTTCTCTGCATTTTTGTCTCAGGGCAAAAGGGTGAGGCTGCAGGCGTTTGCTTCTGTTAAGCATTATCTTTTAGGCAGATACATTTGTGGTGCTTGCTTTTAACTTTTCAGAGGCCGCTTTGTAATCACCCGTGGGGTTCCCTTCAAATCCACGTGTTAAATACATCAACTCATAACTCTGTGAGCTACAGAGAACCCCTTATCCTGGCTTTTTGCTTTTTTGTGTGTGCCTGCTTTGAGATTTAGAAGGCAGATGGCAGTCTCAGTTTTGAGGCAAATCAGCTGGAGTCAATTTTTGTTGTTTGAATTCGAGGGTGTGTATCTCTGCCTGAAGACATGCAGAGGAAAAGGCAGAGTGAATGACTTCATGTCTTTTTCCTTGCCAAGATCCTAAAACTTTAGTTGTTTGAATACAGTCATACTACTCAACAACCATAGTGACAATTTACAATTCTTTGGTTTTTACATCCTTCCAGAATGTCTTTGTATGTATACAAGCAAAACAAATGTAGACTCATATTTTCCCTCTTTTACACAGTGGGTAGCTGATCACACACACTGTTCTGCACTTTGCCTCTTTCTTTCACACATTCATCATCATTCTTTTGACAAATACATAGCATCTATTGTATTGTACCTGTTTATGTATGTATTTATTGTATTTATTTACTGTATTATACCTCAGTAAGCAGTCCCCTCTAATGGACATTTGGGCTACTAATATTTAGGTATATAACAAATAATGCTGTTGATGTCTTTTCACACATATACAAGTGTATCTACACAGTAAATTCTCAAAGTAATGGGCTAAAGAACATGTGTGTGCGTGCGTGATAAGTCGCTTCAGTCGTGTCTGACTGTGTTCTACCCTATGGACTGTAGCCCGCCAGGCTCCCCCGTCCATGGGATTCTCCATCCATGGGATTCCCCAGGCAGGAATACTAGAGTGGGTTGCCGTGCCTTCCACCAGGGGATCTTCCTGACCCAGGGATGGAAACTGTGTCTCTTACATCTACCTGCATCGGCTGGTGGGTTCTTACCACCAGCACCACCTGAGAAACCCTGACAGGCCAGAGAACATATGCTTCCAGATCACCCTCCATGGGAGATTTTCCTGTTTGCCTCCACAGTGTATGCGCGTGCCTGTTTCCCCATAGGCCTGACTACAGTGTTACCAAATTTTTGGTTTTTCCTAATCTGCTATGTGAAAAAAGATGTCTCAGTATAGTTTTGATATGCATTTATCTTAAGATGAGTGAGACTTAGCATGTTTTAGTATGTGTGAGAGCTGGTTATATTTACTTTTTTTGAGCTCTCTCTTCATATCTTTTCCTTATCAACCTCTAGGACCTTTTTGGTCTTTCTTTATCTTTCCTAGGAGCTCTTTGCATTGACATTGTATGTAGTGGGTAACTAAATACCCTATCCAGTCTCACCTACAAGCTCTGAAGAATTGAAATGAGAACTTTGAATGTCCAAGGGGCTATCAGTAGAAATGTTTTGCTTTTTTCTTAATTATTGAATTAATATAAATTAAATGTACACTGTCTTGGGAAAGTAATGATAAATATACAGGGCCATATAAAGGAACCTTTAAGATTTAGGTTAAATAATTAGATTTAATGGAGAAAGAAATGGCAACCCACTCCAGTGCTCTTGCCTGGAGAATTCCATGGACAGAGGAGCCTGGTAGGCTGCTGTCCATTGGGTCGCACAGAGTTGGACATGACTGAAGAGACTTAGCATGCATGCATGCATTTAGGTTTAAGTAAATCTAATAAGGGCTAAATATCCAAAGTGTATAAAGAACTCATAGAATTCAATACAAAAATAAAACCTGATTTAAAAATGGACAGAGGACCTAAACAGACATTTTTCCAAAAAGACATACAGATGGCCAACAGGCACATGAAAATATGCTCAACATCACTGATCGTCAGGGAAATGCAAATCAAAACCACAATGAGATATCACCTCACACCTGTCAGAATGGCTATCATCAAAATGTCTACAAATAATAAATATTGGCTAGGATGTAGAGAAAAAGGAACCCTGATGCACTGTTGGTGAGAGTGTAAATTGGTATAAACACTATGGAAACAATATAGAGTTTCCTAAAAAATTGGAAATAGAACTGCCATATGATCCAGCCATTTCACTCCTGGGTTTATATCCAAAGAAAATGAATAGATTTATTCAAAATAGATTTATATCAAAAAGAAAATTCAAATAGATATATGTACCCCAATGTTCACTGCAACATTATTTACAATGACCAATATATGAAAACAATTTAAGTGTCCATCAACAGATGAATGGATAAAGAAGATGAGGTACATATATTATATTCTTGCCTTGAGAACCCTGTGAACAAAATGAAAAGGCAAAAAGAGACCACAGTTGTGGATGTGTCTGGTGGAGAAAGTAAAATCTGATACTGTAAAGAACAGTATTGCATAGGAACCTGGAATGTTAGGCCCATGAATCAAGGTAAATTGGACATGGTCAAACAGGAGATGGCAAGAGTAAACATTGACATTTTAGGAATCAGTGAACTAAAATGGACAGAAATGGGTGAATTTAACTCAGGTGACCATTATATCTACTTCTGTGGGCAAGAATCTCTTAGAAGAAATGGAGTAGCCCTCAAAGTCAACAAGAGTCTGAAATGCAGTATTTGGGTGCAACTTCAAAACCAACAGAATGATCTCAGTTTGTTTCCAAGGCAAACCATTCAACATCACAGTAATCCAAGTCTGTGCCCCAACCACTAATGCCGAAGAAGCTAAAGTTGAACAATTCTGTGAAGACCGACAAGACCTTCTAGATCTAATACACACAAAAAAAGATGTCCTTTTCATCATAGGAGACCGGAATGCAAAAGTAAGAAGTCAAGAGATACCTGGATTTAACAGGCAAGTTTGGCTTTGGAGTACAAAATGAAGCAGGGCAAAGGCTAACAGAGCTTTGCCAAGAGAACGCACTGGTCATAGCAAACACCTTCTTCCAACAACACAAGAGAAGATTCTACACATGACATCACCAGATGGTCAACACTAAAATCAGATTGATTATATTCTTTCAGCTAAAGATGGAGAAGCTTTATACAGTCAGTAAAAAACAAGACCAGGAGCTGACTGTAACTGAGACCATGACTTCTTCTAGCAAAATTCAGGCTCAAATTGAAAAAAGTAGGGAAGACCATTGGGTTTCCCTGGTGGCTCAGATAGTAAAGAATCCACCTGCAATTTGGGAGACCTGGGTTCAATCCCGGGGTTGGGAAAATCCCCTGGAGGAGGGTATGGCAATACACTCCAATATTCTTTTTTTTTTTAATACTACAGATTTACATATATTTTATTTATTTATTTTTCTGTTTGGGAGATGTCTTTTCTTACTTTAATTGGAGGCTAATTACTTTACAATATTATAGTGGTTTTGCCATATATTGACATGAATCCACCACGGGTGTACATGTGTTTCCCATCCTGAACCCCCCTCCCACATCCCTCCCCATCCCATCCCTCAGGGTCATCTCAGTGCACCAGCCCTGAGCACCCTGCCTCATGCATCGAACTTGGACTGGTGATCTGTTTCACATATAATAATATACATGTTTAAATGCTGTTCTCTCAAATCATCCCACCCTTGCCTTCTCCCACAGAGTCCAAAAGACTTCTTACATCTGTGTCTCTTTTGCTGTCTCGCATATAGACTCATCATTACCATCTTTCTAAATTCCATATATAAGCATTAATATACTGTATTGGTGTTTTTCTTTCTGACTTACTTTGCTCTGTATAATAGGCTCCAGTTTCATCCACCTCATTAGAACTGATTCAAATGCATTCTTTTTAATAGCTGAGTAATATTCCATTGTGTATATGTACCACAGCTTTCTTATCCACTCATCTGCTGGTGGACATCTAAGTTGCTTCCGTGTCCTGGCTATTGTAAACAGTGCTGCAGTGAACATTGGGGTACATGTGTCTCTTTCAATTCTGGTTTCCTCGGTGTGTATGCCCAGCAGTGGGATTGCTGGGTCATATGACAGTTCTATTTCAGTATTTTAAGGAATCTCCACACTGTTCTCCATAGTGGCTGTACTAGTTTGCATTCCCACCAACAGTGTAAGAGGGTTCCTTTTTCTCTGCACCCTCTCCAGCATTTATTGCTTGTAGACTTTTGGATCTCAGCCATTCTGACTGGCATGAGATGGTACCTCTTGGTGGTTTTGATTTGCATTTCTCTGATAATGAGTGATGTTGAGCATCTTTTCATTTGTTTGTTAGCCATCTGTATGTCTTCTTTGGAGAAATGTCTATTTAGTTCTTTGGCCCATTTTTTGATTGGATTGCTTATTTTTCTGGAATTGAGTTGTGGGAGTTGCTTGTATATTTTTGAGATTAATTCTTTGTCAGTTGCTTCATTTGCTATTATTTTCCCCCATTCTGAAGGCTGTCTTTTCACTTTGCTTATAGTTTCCTTTGTTGTGTAAAAGCTTTTAAGTTTAATTAGGTCCCATTTGTTTATTTTTGCTTTTATTTCCATTACTCTGGGAGGTAGGTCATAGAGAATCCTGCTATGATTTCTGTCAGAGAGTGTTTTGCCTATGTTTTCCTCTAGGAGTTTTATAGTTTCTTGTCTTATATTTAGATCTTTAATCCATTTTGAGTTTATTTTTGTGCATGGTGTTAGAAAGTGTTCTAGTTTCATTCTCTTACAAGTGGTTGACCAGTTTTCCCAGCACTACTTGTTGAAGAGATTGTCTTTTCTCCATTGTATATTCTTGCCTCCTTTGTCAAAGATAAGGTGTCCATGGGTGCATGGGTTTATCTCTGGGATTTCTATTTTGTTCCATTGATCTATATTTCTGCTTTGTGCCAGTACCATACTGTCTTGATGACTGTAGCTTTGTAGTATAGTCTGAAGTCAGACAGGTTGATTCCTCCAGTTCCATTCTTCTTTCTCAAAATTGCTTTGGCTATTCTAGGTTTTTTTGTATTTCCATACAAGTTGTGAAATTATTTGTTCTAGTTCTCTGAAAAATACTGTTGGTAGCTTGATAGGGGTTGCATTGAATCTATAGATTGCTTTGGGTGGTATACTCATTTTCACCATATTGATTCTTCCAATCCATGAACATGGTATATTTCTCCATCTACTTGTGTCTTCTTTCTTTCATCAGTGTTTCATAGTTTTCTATATATAGGTCTTTTGTTTCTTTAGGTAGATTTCTTCCTAAGTATTTTATTCTTTTTGTTACAGTGGCTAATAGAATTGTTTCCTTAATTCCTCTTTCTATTTTCTCATTGTTAGTGTATAGGAATGCAAGGGATTTCTGTGTGTTAATTTCATATCCTGCAAATTTACTATATTCATTGATTATCTCTAATAATTTTCTGTGGTGTCTTTAGGGTTTTCCAAGTAGAGGATCATGTCATCTGCAAACAGTGAGAGTTTTACTTCTTCTTTTCCAATCTGGATTCCTTTTATTTCTGTTTCTGCTCTGATTGCTGTGACCAAAACTTCCAAAATTATGTTGAATAGTAGTGGTGAGAGTGGGCACCCTTGTCTTGTTCCTGGTTTTAGGGAAAATGCTTTCAGTTTTTCACCATTGAGGATAATGTTTGCTGTGGGTTTATTATATATGGCTTTTATTATTGTTGAGGTATGTTCCTTCTGTGCCTGCTTTCTGGAGGGTTTTTATCATAAATGGATGTTGAATTTTGTCAAAAGCTATCTCTGCATCTATTGAGATAATCAAATGGTTTTTATCTTTCAATTTGTTAATGTGGCGTATCACATTGATTGATTTGTGAATGTTGAAGAATTCTTGCATGCCTGAGATAAAACCCACTTGGTCATGATGTATGATCTTTTTAATATGTTGTTGGATTCTATTTGCTAGAATTTTGTTGAGGATTTTTGCATCTATGTTCATCAGTGATATTGGCCTGTAGTTTTCCTTTATTGTGGCATCTTTGTCTGGTGATGGTGGCCTCATAGAATGAGTTTGAAAGTTTACCTTCCTCTGCAATTTTCTGGAAGACTTTGAGTAGGATAGGTGTTAGCTCTCTCTAAATTTTTGGTAGAATTCAGCTGTGAAGCCATTTGGTCCTGGGCTTTTCTTTGTTGGAAGATTTCTGATTCCGGTTTTGATTTCTGTGCTTGTGATGGGTCTGTTAAGATTTTCCATTTCTTCCTGGTTCAATTTTGTGCCATAGACACTTGAAATTGGAGGTCTTGGTTCAGTGAAAGTGAAGTGAAGTCAGTCGCTCAGTCATGTCCAACTCTTTGTGACCCCATGGATGGTAGCCTATCAGGCTCTCTATCCATGGGATTTTCCAGGCAAGAGTGCTGGAGTGGATTGCCATTTCCTTCTCCAGGGGATCTTCCTGACCCAGGAATCAAACCTGGGTCTCCCACATTGCAGGCAGACGCTTTACCGTCTGATCCACCAGGGAAGCCCCTAGTTCAATTTTGGAAAGTATACTCTTCTAAGAATTCATCTATTTCTTCCAAGTTGTCCATTTTATTGACATATAGTTGCTGATAGTAGTCTCTTATGATTCTTTGTATTTCTGTGTTGTGATTTCTCCATTTTCATTTCTAATTTTGTTGATTTGATTCTTCTCCCTTTGTTTCTTGATAAATCTAGCTAATGGTTTGTCTATTTTATTTATCTTCTCTAAGAACCAGCTTTTAGCTTTGTTGATTTTTGCTATGGTCTCTTTTGTTTCTATTGCATTGGTTTCTGCCCTAATTTTTGTGATTTCTTTCCTTCTACTAACCCTGGGGTTCTTCATTTCTTCCTTTTCTAGTTGCTTTAGGTGTAGATTTAAGTTATTTATTTGATTTCTCTCCTGTTTCTTGAGGCAGGCTTGTATTGCTATGAACCTTCCCCTTAGCACTGCTTTTACTGAATCCCATAGGTTTTGGGTTGTTATGTTTTCATTTTCATTCGTTTCTATGCATATTTTGATTTCTTCTGTGATTTGTTGGTTATTCAGAAGTGTGTTGTTTAGCCTCCATATGTTTGTATTTTTAACAGTTTTTTCCTGTAGTTGACATGTAATCATACAGCATTGTGATCAGAAAAGATGCTTGAGATATTTTCAATTTTTTGAATTTACCAAAGCTAGATTTATGGCCCAGGATGTGATCTGTCCTGGAGAAGGTTTCATGTGCACTTGACAAAAAGGTGAAATTCATTGTTTTAGGGTGAAATGTCCTGTAGATATCAATTAGGTCTAACTGGTCCATTGTATCATTTAAAGTTTGTGTTTTCTTGCTAATTTTCTGTTTAGTTGATCTATCCATAGCACACTCCAGTATTCTTGCCTGGAGAACCCCCATGGATGGGGGAGTCTGGCGTGCTACAGTCCACGGGGTTGCAAATAGTCGGACACGACTGAGTGACTGAGCACACAAACACAGGGAGAACCACTAGACCATTCAAGTATGACCTAAATCAAATCCTTTATGATTGTCTAGTGGAGGAGATGAATCAATTCAAAGGATTAGGTCTGGGAGAGAGAACGCCTGAAGAACTATGGATAGAGGTTCGTAATATTGTATATGAGGTAGTGACCAATACCATCATCAAGAGAATAAATGCAAGAAGGCAAAGTGGTTGTCTGAGGAGGCCTTACAAATAGCTGAGAAAAGGACAAAAGCAAAAGGCAAATGATAAAGGGAAAGATATTCCCAACTGAATGCAGAGTTCTAGAGAATAGGAAGGAGACATACTTCCTAAGTGAGCAATGCAAAGAAATAGAGGAAAACAATAGAATGGAAAAGACTAGAGATCTCTTCAGGAAAATTAGAAATACCAGGGGGACACTTCATGCAAAGATGGGCACAATAAAATTCAGAAATGGCAAGGACCTAACAGAAGCAGGAGATATTAAGAAGAGGTGGCAAGAATACAATGTACTAAAAAGGTCTTAATGACCCAGATAACCATGATGGTGTGCTCACTCACCCAGAAGCAGACATCCTAGAGTGTGAAGTCAAGTGGGCCTTAGGAAGCATTACTATGAACAAAGCTAGTGGAGGTGATGGAATTCCAGCTGAGCTATTTAAAATCCTAAATGATAATGCTGTTAAAGTGCTTCATGCAACATGCCAGTCCATTTGGAAAACTCAGCAGTGAACCACAGGACTGGAAAAGGTCAGTTTTCATTCCAGTACTAAAGAATGCATGCATGCTCAATTGCTCAGTGATGTCTAACTCTTTGTGACCCCATAGACTAGTCTGCCAGACTCTCCTGTCCATGGAATTTTCAAGGCAAGAATACTGCAGTGGATTGCCACTTCCTACTTCAGGGGATCTTCCCTACCCAGGGGTCAAACCTGCTTCTCTGTGTTTCCTGTGTTGCCAGACAGATTATTTTACCACTGATCCATGTTGGGAGCCCTAATCCCAAAGAAGGCCAATGCCAAAAAATGTTCAAATTGCCATACAATTGCATTCATTTCACATGTTAGCAAGATTATGCTCAAAATCCTTCAAACTAGGCTTCAGGAGTATGTGAGTTAAGAATTTCCAGTTGTACCAGCTGCATTTAGAAAAGGCAGAGGAACCAGAGATCAAATTGCCTACATCTGCTGGATCATAGGAAAAGGAAGGGAATTCCAGAAAAACATCTACTTCTGCTTCACTGACTATGCTAAAGCCTTTAACTGTGTAGATCACAACAAATTGTGGAAAATTCTCAAAGACATGAGAATACCAGACCAATTTACCTGTCTCCTGAGAAACCTGTATGCAGGACAAGAAGCAACACTTAGAACTACACATGGAAAAACAGACTGGTTCAAAACTGGGAAAGGAGTTAGTCAGGGCTATATGTTGTCACCCTGCTTATTTAACTTCTATGCAGAGTACATCATGCAAAATGCCAGGATGGATGAACCACAAGCTGGAATCAAGATTGCAGGGAGAAATATCAACAACCTATCATATGCAGATGACACCACTTTGATGGCAGAAAGTGAAGAGGAACTAAAGACCCTCTTGATAAGGGTAAAAGAGGAGAGTGAAAAAGCTACCTTAAAACTCAGCATTCAAGAAACAAAGATCATGGCATCTGGTCCCATCACTTCATGGCAAATAGATAGGGAAAAAATGGAAACAGTGACAAACTTTATTTTCTTGGGCTGCAAAATCACTGTGGACAGTGACTTCAGCCATGATGCTCGCTCCTTGGAAGAAAAGCTGGGAAAAACCTAGACAAACCATATTAAAAGCAAAGACATTACTTTTTCTGACAAAACCTCAAAGCTGTGGTTTTCCAGTATTCATGTATGAATGTGAGAGTTGGACCATAAAGAAGGCTAGCCACTGAAGAATTGATGCTTTCAAACTGTGATGCTGGAGAAGACTCTTGAGAGTCCCTTGGACAGCAAGATCAAACCAGTCAATCCTAAAGGAAATCAATCCTGAATATTAATTGGAAGGACTGATGCTGAAGCTGATGCTCCAATACGTTGGCCACCTATGTGAAAAGCCAGCTCATTAGAAAAGACCCTGATGCTGGGAAAGATTGAGGGCAGGAGGAGAAGGAGGCAACAGAGGATGACATGGTTGGATGGTATCACTGACTCAATGGACATGAGTTTTAGTAAACTCAGGGAGATACTGGAGGACAGGGAATTCTGGCGTGCTGCAGTCCATGGGGTCACAGAGAGTTGGACATGACTTAGCAACTGAATAACAACAACATATATATACACACACAATGGAATATTACTCAACTATAATAAAGAATGAAATTTTGCTCTTTATAACCACATGGATGGACCTGAAGGGTATTATGCTAAGTGAAATAAGTCTAACAGAGAAAGACAGAAACTATGTTTTCACTTATATGTAGAGTCTTAAAAAATAAGCATGTGAATATAAAAAGACAGAAAGAGACTCATAGCTATAGAGAACAAGCTAGTGATTACCAGAGGGGAAAGAGACAGGGAAAGAGACAAGATCAAGGAAGGGAAGGAAGAAGTGCAAACTACTAGGTATAAAATAAATAAGGTACAAGGATACAATATATAGCACAGGGAATATAACATATTTTTAATAACTTTAGAGTATAATTTATAAAAGTATCAAACCACTATATTTACACCTGATGCTAATGTAATACTATAAGTCAACTATTTCTCTGTCTCTTTAGTCACTAAGTCGTGTCCTACTCTTGCGACCCCATGGACTGTAGCCTGCCAGGCTCCTCTGTCCATGGGATTCTCCAGGCAAGAATACTGGAGTGGGTTGCCATTCCTTTCTCCAGGGGATCTTTTCGACCCAGGGATTGAACCCACGTCTCCTCTACTGCAGGCAGATTCTTTACCAACTGAGCTACGAGCGAAGTCCAACTATACGAGGGAAGTCAACTATCATCCTCTTATATAGAGAGAAACATATCATCCTCATATATCATCCTCTTATATAGAGAGACAACATTGTAAATATATTGGTTCTCTACATGTTGATTTTATAATTCAGTGCAATTTCAATTAAAATACAAACAAGATTCTTTTAGAACATAAAGAGAGAAGTAAATTCTATGTAGAAAAATAAACATGAGAATAGCCAAGAAAATTCAAATGAGAAGGGGGTCAGTTGAAAGAAAGAGTACCAAATGTTAGAATTATTACAAAGCCATTGTAATGAAACGTGTTGGAGACTAGAGAGGGAAAGGACAAGAAAAGCAATGGGTTAGAGCCACAACTCAGCAAATAGGCCAAATGCACATTAGTTTTGCTTTACTATTTAGGATTTCAAATTTGTCCAGAAAAGAAAGTTTGCTTGGTAACAGGACAAACATAACATATTACTTCCTCACTTCCACACCAAAATCAGTGTCAGATGAATCAAATATTTAAACATAGAAATGAATACCACTAAAAGTCTAAGAAAATGATAATATAATTTGGAAGTGAGGAGGGACTTTTTCCTAAGCATGGTACAGAATCCAGATACCATAAAGGAGAACATTAATAAAATAATTACCTAACAATTAGAACTATTCTGCAGAAATAGAAGTGACAACCCACAAACAGGTCAAAACTGTTTTCAACATATACTGCAAAGAGCACTGGTAAATCAGTGATAGAAAGAATAGCCCAATTTCAAATGAACCAAAGAAGAGATTTAGAGAGTTTATTAATTCATTGAAAAAGATAGAAATGATGGATCAATGTGAAAAAATATTGAATGTCATTCATATGAGAAGAAATTGAAACCAAAACCAATTTTGAGATATGTTATTTTGCTTTGCAGATTGTAAACAATCAGGAATTTTGATATCATTTAAGACAGCAAAGATATGTTTTGCTCTGTTTTTCATATTTTATTTTAAACTAATATTGGGTTGATAAGTAAGGACATAATTGATGCAACTTTTGGAAAAGCAAATTGGTAATCTTTTTAAAAATCAAGGCCTACTATATCCTCTGTTTCTTCTACTGCTAGGAATTGAACTTGGGGAGACAGTTCAGGTTATGTGTGAGAAATGCACACATAAGGATATTCAGTGCAGCAGTGGAAGGGGTTACACAAAACTAGACCTGCCCTAAATATCCAGCAATGAAGACAAAGGGCTGCCATGACAACAGCTGTGCTGGGTCTCTGAGTGCCGACCCAGAACTTCCAAGTGAGAGAAGCAAGTTGTAGAACATAATCGTAGTATAATTCATTCATTAAAAAGGGAGAAGAGGAGAAATGAATATTTATGTGAGATCCAGGGAAATCACTCATGGCCTCTATATTCCAAGGAAACTCCAGCCTGGAATCTTAAAATCATAAAGCATCTTAGATCTTAAGTTTTTTGAAAGGACATCCACAAGAAATTCCATTTAAAGCACACGGCCAAACCTCTAAACTCCTTTGCCCAGATCTTTCCCAGAAGTTCACAAAATGCAGCCTCTGTCCTCAGTCTCTAATCTTGTTCTCTCAGGAGACCTCCCAGGCATTTCCCCCAGAGTCAGCTTGTCTTGTCTTGGTGAGAGTCTGTTTCCGTCTGCCTACCCTGCTTCTGCCCTTTCCAGTGCAGACACCGCAGCACCCTGCCCTGCACCAGTAAGGCCATCCAGATGCTACCTAGGAGGGTGAGGAGATGGAGGCAAGACATCTGCTTGCAGCTTCCCTCCCCACCATCAGTACTGCTGGACGCGCTGAGACCACAGATGGGCATGAGGAGGGTCCTTGGCAGTAACCCCTAGGTGGGCACAGGGGCTGGGATGAAGGGAGGGGCCTCTCCTTCTTCTGGGAACCAGTATCGCTTTCTGGTCAGACTCAAGCCAAGCACAAGTGCTGTACTTCCTTCTGCTTCACTGTGCCGAGCTCCCTCTTGGGGGCACAATTCAGATTTCTCACTTGCCCTCTGCTGAGCTAGTCTGCCTTCCCAGCTCTAGGATGGGGTGAGCAAACCCAGCACACAGAGTCACTGGAGGCTGGCATGTCCTGTGCCCTACCCCAGGGAGGGATAATGGGAGCTGCCCTGAGAATCACAGAGCAATAGGAGATGACCCCCCAGTATAGAGAACTCTTTCTCTTTCCTTGTTCCTGGTTCGTAGGACTCTGTTGTGTGGATGTTCCATAGTTTCTGTAGCTAGTTCTCTATAGATGGACATCTAGATTTTTTCCCCTGTAATAACAATACAATACTAGACATGATTTTGTATTTTTGTCTCATGCTGCTGCTGCTAAGTTGCTTCAGTCGTGTCTGACTCTGTGCGACCCCATAGACGGCAGCCCACCAGGCTCCCCTGTCCCTGGGATTCTCCAGGCAAGAACACTGGAGTGGGCTGCCATTTCCTTCTCCAATGCATGAAAGTGAAAAGTGAAAGTGAAGTCGCTCAGTCACGTCCGACCCTTAGCGACCCCATGGACTGCAGCCCACCAGGCTCCTCCGTCCATGGGATTTTCCAGGCAAGAGTACTAGAGTGGGTTGCCATGCCCCCCTCCAGAGGATCGTCCCAACCCACTGATCAAACCCAGGTCTCCTACATCGCAGGTGGATTCTTTACTGTCTGAGCTACCAGGGAAACCCAAATCAACCATACTTCAATTTTTTTTTAAAAAAAAGTAAAATCTGGAAAGAATACAGCTCCACACTCTAGCTTTTCCAACATGTCTCATCAATGTGTGTCCCCAGGCTCTAGCTCAGCACATTGTAGGTATTAAATATTTATAAAATGAGTGAGCAATAAATTAATTTTCAGAAGAGGACCTCAATGTTGGAAAAAATTCATCTTTGTAGCTCTGTATTTCTGTGTCTCTTTTCAACTGCTGCTGAATTCGTGGATGAATTGGTTTCCATTTCCTCTCTGGTTTTTCATCTAATAAGACAGAATCACAATAAAGGACAGAAATGGTAAGGATCTAACAGAAAAAAAAAGAAGAGATTAAGAAGAGGTGGCAAGAATATACAGAAGAACTATACAAAAAAAGATTTGTAATGACCCAAATTGCCAAATTCAGACTTAAATGGAAGAAAGTAGGGAAAACCACTAGGCCATTCAGGTATGATCTAAAACAAATCCCTTACGATTATACAGTGGAAGTGACAAATAGATTCAAGGGATTAGATCTGATAGATGGAGGTGTGTAACGTTGTACAGGAGGCGGTGATCAAAGCCATCTCCAAGAAAAAGACATGCAAAAAGGCAAAGTGGTTGTTTGAAGAAGAATTACAAATAGCTGAGGAAAGAAGAAAAGCAAAAGGCAAAGGAGAAAATGAAAGATATACCCATCTGAATACAGAGTTCCAAAGACTAGCAAGGAGAGATAAGAAAGCCTGACTGGATGAAGCACAAACTGGAATCAAGATTGTTGGGAGAAATATCAATAACCTCAGATATGCAGATGACACCACCCTTATGGCAGAAGGTGAAGAGGAACTAAAGATCCTCTTGATAGAAGTGAAAGAGGAGAGTGAAAAAGCTGGCTTAAAATTCAACATTCAAAAACTAAGATCATGGCATCCGATTCCATCACTTCATGGGAAATAGATGAGGAAACAATGGAAACAGTGAGACTTTATTTTGTTTGGCTCCAAAATCACTGCAGATGGTGATTGCAGCCATGACATTAAAAGACCCTTGCTCCTTGGATGAAAAGTTATGACCCCCTAGACAGCATATTAAAAAGTAGAGACATTACTTTTCTGACAAAGGTCCATATAGTCAGACCTACGGTTTTTCCAGTAGTCGTGTATGGATATGAGAGTTGGATCACAAAAGGCTGAGCACCAAAAAATTGATGCTTTCAAACTGTGGTGTTGGAGAAGACTCTCGAGAGCCCCTTGGACAGCAAGGAGATCAAACCAGTCAATCCTAAAGGAAATCAATCCTGAACATTCATTGGAAGGACTAAAGCTGAAGTTCTAATACCTGGCCATCTGATATGAAGAGCTGAGTCATTAGAAAGGACCCTGATGCTGGGAAAGATTGAAGGAAGTAGAGGAAGGGGAGGACAGAGGATGAGATGGTTGGATGGCATCACTGACTCGATGGACATGAGAGTGAGCAAGATTTGGGAGATGGTGAAGGACAGGGAAGCCTGGCATGCTTCAGTTAATGGGGTCAAAAAGAGTCAGACACGACTGAGTGACTGAACAACAACAATCCATGATGGTGTGGTCACTCACATGGAGCCAGACATCCTGGAGTGTAAAGTCAGGTGGGCCTTAGGAGGCATTACTACAAACAAAGCTAATGGAGGTGATGGAATTCTAGCTCCACTATTTAAAATCTTAAAAGATGATGTTGTTAAAGTCCTGTGCTCACAGCAAATTTGGAAAATTCAGCAGTGGCCATAGGACTGGAAAATGTGTTTTCATTCTAATCCTAAAGAAGGGCAATGCCAAAGAATGTTCAAACTACCTTACAATTGAGCTCATTTAACATGCTAGCAAGGTAATGCTCAAAATTCTTCAAGCTAGGCTTCAGCTGTACATGAGCAGAGAACTCTCAGATGTAGAAGCTGAGCTTAGAAAAGGCAGAGGAACCAGAGATCAAATTGCCAGCATTCGTTGGCTCATGAAAAAAACAAGGGAATTCCAGAATAAATCTACTTCTGCTTCACTGACTATACCAAAGCCATTGACTGTGTGGATCATGACCAACTGGAAAATTCTTAAAGAGATGGGAATGCCAGACAACCTTACCTGTCTCCTGAGAAACCTGTATCAAGCCAAGAAACAACACTTAGAACTGGACATGGGACAATGGACTGGTTCAAAATTGAAAAAGGAGTTCATCAAAGCTATATGTTGTCACCATGTTTATTTAACTTCTGTGTGGAGTGTATCATGCAAAATACCAGGATGGATGAATCACAAGCTGGAATCAAGATAGTCAGGGAAAATATCAACAACCTCGGATATGCAGATGATACCATCCTAATGACAGAAAGCAAAGAGGATCTAAAGAGCTTCTTGATGAAGGTGAAAGAGAATGAAAAAACTGGATTAAATATCAACATTCAAGGAACGAAGATCATGGCATCCGGTCCTATCACTTCATGGCAATTAGATGGGGAAAAAATGAAAACAGTGGTAGATTTTATTTTCTTTGGCTCCAAAATCACCGTGGATGGTGACTGCAGCCATGAAATTAAAAGATGCTTATTCCTTGGAAGGAAAGTTATGAGACGCCTAGACAGTGTATTAAAAAGCAGAGACATCACTTTGTCAACAGTGGTCCATCTAGTCAAAGCTATGGCTTTTCCAGTGGTCATGTATGGACGTGAGAATTGGACTGTGAAGAAGGCTGAGTGCCAAAAAACTGATGCTTTCGAATTGCGTTGCTGGAGAAGACTCTTGAAAGTCCCTTGAACAACAAAGAGATCAAACCAATCCTTAAGGAAATCAACCCTGAATATTCATTGGAAGGACTGATGCTGAAGCTGAAGCACCAACACTTTGGCCACCTGATATGAAGAGCTGACTCATTGGAAAAGACCCTGATGCTGGGAAAGATTAAGGGCAGGAGAAGGGGGCAACAGAGGATGACATGGTTGGATGGTATCACTGACTCTGTGGACATGAGTTTCAGCAAACTCCGGGAGATACTAGAGGACAGGGAACCCTGGTGTGCTGCAGTCCATAAAGTCACAGAGAGTCTGACACAACTGAGTGACTCAAGAATAACAACATGACAATCATCTTACCTTTTAGTTCCCACGTGTTTCCCTGGCACATTATGTTCTGAACAATGGCCCCACGTTTGGTTGTGTGCACTCAGCCTGTGAAGTGAGGAGTCGGACTTTGATGACAGGGCCAAGGGTTCAAGTCCCTATCTGCTCTTAGAAGCGGGGTGGAGACACTTTATCTAATCACTCAGAGCACTGGTCACCTGGTGAAAAGTGGTGGTAAGAACCCCTGTCTTGCGTGGGTGTTAGGAGGAAGGCGGATGTACGTAGAGTATTTCTCATAGCATCTGGCAGTTCTTATTAATCAGTATCAATTAATGATCTACTAAATGTTATCGCAGATCATTTTATTTTCTCTTTTAAAGTCCATGACACCTTTGCCAATTACTGTCCCAGAAAATGTTCTTATTCTCTTTATTTCCAGGGCAACTGTGTCAGGACGTGCTGTACCCAAGAGCTGCTTTAGTTAAATAATCCCATCAAAGAACTACTTCATTAAATCTGAAAGGAGTTAATTTTGTGTTGGATCCATTTATCTTTGTTATCATTTTCCTTTTCTTAATTTCAAAATCAGTACAAACTTGATGAGAAAGAGGAAAAGATTTTGGAAAACACAGACTAAATTTTTATAAACAAAAATAATAGCCTGTGCTCATTAGAAATCTCCCTTTTTTCCCCCAAGCATTTTAATAAGACATCATCTACAAGCCTGGAATAAACTCTTTCACTTTCACTGTGTATTTTCAAATGATTCCAACCTATTTTCTGTGTTATATATTTTCCCATTTTTTCCCTGTCTGCTCCATATTCTGCTCTTTTAGCTTAATATCATATAGGTAATGTTTTTTTTTACTTAGTTTTCCATGTAATCAGTATTAATGGTTGCATTAATTTTGAAGTATCCTCATTTTGAAGTATCCTGAGGTCCTACTGGGCCAGCTGGCTCAGATGATAAAGAATCTACCTGCAGTGCAGGAGACCTGGGTTTGATACCTGGGTCCAGAAGATCCCCTAGAAAAGGTAATGGCAACCCACTCCAGTATTCTTGCCTGGAGAATTCCATGGACAGAGGAGCTTGGCAGGCTACAGTCCGTGGGGCCGCAAAGAGTTGAACACTGCTGAGTGGCTAACGCTACTACTACTTTAGGTGGCTCAGGCTGCTATCAAGTTGCCAAAGGCTGGGTGCCTTAAACAGCAGACATTTCTTTCTCATTCCACGGGCCAGGAAGTCCAGGATGAGGTGCTGGCAGGTTCTGTTCTCAGCAAGGACCCACCTCCTGGTTGTAGACGCCACCTTGTCACCATGTCCTCATGTGGGAGAAAGGAGTGAGCTCTCTGTCTCTTCTGGGAGGGCACTGATCCATAACACTAGCTCATAACGCCCATAACACCAAGTGATGAGCCTTGGTGTCATTTCCCAGAGACCCACCTCCTTAGACTGGGCATCAGGATCAAAGCATGAACTTTAGAGGGACAAAGCATGCAGCCTGTCTCAAGTATGAAAGTGGAAAGGAAAGTCGTGGGGTTCTGTGGGCCCCAGGGCCACAGAGCCCTGCTCCATCACTCTCGCCCCTGCCGCTTGCTGGCCTGTCACCATGGAGTGTCTTCATCCTGGCTTCCCTCATCTGTTTCCCTTGCTTGCTCTGCTCCCTGGGGTTAGAGGGGGAAGGGGTGAGGAGGGAGCTGGTTCTTATCATGGGGTGAAGGTGGGGGTGTGTCCAGGGCTCAGACTGGAGGGGTGGCTTACTTTATTTTGCCCACTGCTTCCCTGGTGGTGTGTGCAAGGGGTGTGCACAGTACACTGCTTTTACTCCCTGTTCTTCAGATGTGGCTGTTGTTTTTCGGTCTTTTTGTATCTTTTTGTCCATAATTTGCCCTAAGTGTGGCATGCATACAGGTACTTTTAGCCTCTTTATTTTCTTTGCATTTTGTAGCTTCGAGAGACATTGGTCTAGATGTAAGCATTGCAGAACTACAGTAAAGGGTCCCGGGTCCCAGCCTGTCTCAGTAAGGCTTCCCATGACAAATGTACCAGTTCCACCACACTCTGGCCAGCAGTAAATGTTAGAGCTTGTTAAATTTTTCACTGTATCGGGTAGACATAACATGATGTCTTATGAATAGTTGCATCTTTTATTACTAAAGATAATCACACTGTTATACGTGTGATTTCCCTCTGTCCAGCTTGCTCATAGGTATAACCACCCATGCCCCTTTTATTAGCAAAAATTCATTTCAAGTATCTGGTGAAAATATTCACAGAGAAGTTCCTATCAGTGCTGGGAGGCTTTGCTGGTGTAAGAAATGTGCAGCCTGCACTGCTGGAGATCTGCTCCGTGTGAGCCGTGAGCCAGGGCTCTGGCCAAGGCCACCTCTGTCTTTGCTTTCGTTTCTGATGCTGGTCCGATGGCCCAGCTTGATGGAGCTGAGCCCCAGCCATCTGGAGTCGGTGAGGAATTACTGCTGAGGGTCACCCCGGGGGTCATGTCGCCCTCTACACCCCCAACCTCTGCTTCTTCCCTGAAGAAGTAAAGGGTTGGATTTCACTGTAATGCGACCCAGAGATGAAAAGTGCTGCTGAGGCTAAAACCCTAGAGGGACAGCTGACAAAGAAAGAAGCATCCTTCTCACTGAAGGCTGGTGAGCCCAGGACTGCTGTGGATGGGCCCCTGCAGTGCCAGGAGGGTGTTCGCTCCAGGGAGGGACAGCCCCTGACCCCAGGATTTGACCACATAGGGATTCTATGGACAATGGCACAGGAAAGCCATTGAACAATTATGACCAGGTCAGTCGCAGTCTAGAATTTACTCTTTATTCTGCAGTGAACTCTGAGTTGTTAGATATATTTTTACTTTTTGCTACTCCATTGATGCAGGTGAATGTAATTTTTTTTAAAGCATGTATTCATGTAAATGGTAGTGTCTTTTTTTTCTAGGATACACAGGGGATGCCAGAGATTTTTGAATCAAGAAAGAACATTTGTCTTCTGTCATGCATGCTTTCCTTGATGGGGATGAATTAAACAGTAGTATAATAAATATATATATGTAAGAGACAAACTGATTTAGAACTGATAGAATTAAAGTCACTTTCATACTACCTCTCCATTGGCCTAGATTCACAGAAAAATAAAACAGCAGTAGAGAGAGAATTTTAGTCTGACTGTGGGTCAGGAGGAATGATTTAACAAATACTGTTCTAGAAGAAAAGGTAAGAATACCTCGTTAGGATATAAAGACAGAACAGATTCAGAATCAGCAGACAAAGGAGGACTAGGATGGGGAAGGCCATGATGAACTGTTAGTGTAAGTAGCTTGGCTTGTATCACCAGATATCATTCTGTAACATTTGTGAAATTCCGTTTCTTTACTTTCCCAAAATAAAAGAGAAGAATAATTCCTGCTCATTTTCCTATAGTCAAAATAATTTATTTTTCTAAATCCTGAATTACAGAAATAACATTTAGAGGTTGAGTTATTGGCAACTAAAAACATTTATCCTGTAAATGTCAGAATATGTAAAACATACAGTGTTACTGAAAGTTTTTTTTTTTTTTTGTACTGCCCATGTCCAGCGTATTTAAATACCGGGCCTTATAAATATTAACATGTATCACCCACCAGAAGTATGTTCACTTGTCATTGTCACAGCTTATTGGAAATATTTCTTGCGTTCTCGAGTAAGTCTGTGTGCTAAATCCGTAATGCTAGTCATCCACTGCATTTATAGCTTTCCCTCACTACTTCCTACTTCTACTTAATGCCGGTTGTCTCTTTCCCAAAAACAAACAAGCAACACTAATCAAACCTTAAAAATAAAAAGCTATGCTAATGGTTTGCCCTTCTCCTTGTTTTTTTTTTAAGTTATCTTCTTTGTTAAGCATATTAACTTTATCTCAAAAGCAAATAGGATGCCTGTTGATATATATATGGAATTTTCATTGTTATCTAGGAAAATAACTACACCCATTGTAATAGAGAACAAAAAGGATTTAAAAAAATTTTGACACTGAATCATTGTAATGTTCTACTATTAATTCCCTACTAGTTTTAGTTCTCTGCTACATTAATATTGTATTGAAATAGAATATGTTTGGGGATTGTATTTTGAGTATGAATTTTAAATGTGTATGAATAAAATATTTAGAACTATGATGATTTACTGTATTAAAGAATATAATTATGGAAATGTTTGATTAATAGGCAAAAATAATCGAATAATCTCAAATAGTATAAATAAATTATCTTGCTCTAAGTTTAAATCAAAGGTCACCAATTCTCAATATAAAACTCTAGTAGTATTTTTGTAAAAATAAAATTACTATTAAAGTACATATATTTACCTTTAACAAAAGACGTTTCATGGTGGGGAAGAGGGTTTCTGCCTTACATGATATATCTCTCTACTATTTAATTTTTTTTCAGTGAGAATGTGTTCTTTTATTACTTATTTGATTTCTTTAAAATTTTAAGTTAAGTCATATAATTCCATTGCAGAGACTTTAGGGAATAAAGAAAAATCTTTTCTAATCCTATCTAATTCCCCTCAGCCCATCAGTAATACTTATCATTAGCATTTTGGTCTTTTTCAATTTAAATAAATGTTAACCCTTCTCTTTACAACTTCGGGAAATTAAATGAAATTGGCAGATTAAATTAAATGCATATGCATTAACTGGTATTTTCCCATAAGGTCCTTCTAACTGTTTGTTTGGACCAGAAGCCCCAGCTCTTGTGTCAGTGACAGTGGACATGTGTTGTCCGTGTAACTTAAGAAAATCAGATTCAAAGTGAAAAAACCACAGCATTAAAACAAATATATATGTAAATAGAACTGAGCAGAGTGTTTCTAATTATGTCATTTATTCCACGTACTTTGCATTATTTAAAAATCAAGTTAAAGTAAAACCACCCTTGTAATTTCATGCGCATCCCATGTCCTAGGCTCCACCTTAGCAGTGTTGCTTAACCTGGGTGTAAAGGTGAAGTTTCTATTTATGTTCCTAAGGTGAACAGAAGAGGTTACTTTATTCCTAATCTGAAGAGAAGAAGTTACTTTATGCCTTTGCACACATCTGTCTTTTATGGAGCTAAGGGGGATATTTGCTTAATTCTGAAAGATGAGCAGTGACGTGACTAAGTGCCCCTTCTGAGGGATGACGCTGCCGTGTATTCTGCCTTCTGCCCCGACAAAGCCTTTTCCCTCCAGTGGCTTCCCTCCTCCCTGCCCGTGGCGCTCAAATGTCTCAGGGTCTCTGACTATTAATAATTAATGAGGACTCTATTTTACATGGTAGTAAATTGTACATGTCTTTTACATGGTAGTATTTTACATGATACTGTATATATCAGTGCCACTTTCTCAAATAGATGGCTAGTGGGAAGATGCTATATAACACAGAGAGCCAAGCCTGGCACTCTGTGATGACCTAGAGAGGTGGGTGGGAGGGAGAAATAAGAGGGAGGGGATATATATATGTGTGTGGGTATATATATATATTTAGTTATTACTGATTCACGTTGTTATATGGCAGAAAACAACATGATATTGTAAAGCAATTATCTTCCAATTAAAAATAAATAAAAAGAAATGACATAAGATGGTAATTCTAGTTAAAAGAGATAAATGAGAGGAATAAAAATGTTAAATAAAAGGTAACTACAAATATAAAAAAATAAAGGTTAATGAGGATTGTTAGTGTGCGTTGAGATGTGAAGCTGCCTTGAAGTGTGTGTTCAGCCATGTCTGACTCTTTGTGGTCTCATGGACAGTAGCCCACCAGGCTCCTCTGTCCATGGGATTTTCCAAGCAAGAATACTGGAGTGGGGTGCCATTTCCTTTTCCAGGAAATCTTCCCAATATCCTGCATCTCTTGTGTCTCCTGCTCTGGCAGGCAGATTCCATACCACTAGCGCCACCTGGGAAGCTGCCTAATGTATAACCCTTTTCTGATTCCTCTTTCTGAAAATACAGAGCCCAAACCCCAGTAAACTCCATTTAAACATAACAGTCTTGCATTCATGTTTCAGGAAGGGTGCAGATTGTGAGTGATGCTCCTGAAATCCACTTAATGTGGGTTTTCAGAATGGTTGTCTTGGAAGTAGTCATGGCTTAGAGTGAGCTACAAAGACTCTGAATGGTATCAAGGACCTTCACTGTAAGCAGTTTGTCTTTCCCTGTCTCCCCAAGCAGGACTTTTCTGCACTGGTGGTGGAACTCGTTCAGTATGCCACATGGCAGGCCTTGCATTTAGGGTACGTTATTCTGATTTACTTCTCCCAAGATTGTGTTGTGAAAAGTTGAACATACAGTAAAACTGAAAGAATCGAACTATGTATGTCCATATACCCACCACCTAAATTCTACCATTAACACTTTCTGAAATTACTCTCATTTCTATCCATCTATCTGTTCTTCTGTCCATCTATCAATCTGTTATTATTAATGCATCTCAAATTAAGTTGGAAATATCTGTACTTTTCACCCTCAAATACTTTAGTATTCATTTTATTCACTATAGTTTAATATTGTTTATAATTTTTAGATAAAGTTTATATAAAGAAAATGTACATATCTTCATTGGACTATTTGATAAGTTTTGACAAAAGCCACCACCTGTATACTGAAAACGTCATCAAGATATAGAACCATGCCTAAACAATTTCCTCGTGCCCCTTTTCTGGTGAACTTCATGCGCACCCTCAGGAACCACTGTTCTGATTTTTTTCCCACCATAGATCAGAACAGCATATAAATGGGATCATTTTATGAAGTCATTCTTTCATTCAGCAGTGTGTTTTTAGATTACCATCAATCATTTCGTGGATCAGCAGTTTATTCCTTTTGATTGCTAAGTAGTCACTATATTATGGGAGTTATTTATTCAACTCCTTTTGATGGACACCTTTACAGTTTGAAAATACTATGAATGGCATTTAATATAAACATTATTGGATATATTTTAGACATATTTTCTTGGGTAAATACCTAAGAATAGAATAAGGAAGTCATAGGATAGGTGTGTATTTAGTTTCGTAAGAAACCAGTAGACTTGTTTCCAAAGTGGTTGTACAATTTTAGATGCAACCAATAAGGTATGAGTGTTCTGGTTTCTCCATATCCTCACCAAGTATTACCAGTCTTTTTAAATTTCACTGACTTTTGTGGGATTGTAGTGGTGTTTAATTTTCATTTCCCTGATGACTAATGATATTGAGCTTTTTGAATCTCTTCTGCCATTCAAATCTTTGCTTGTTTTTAACTGGATTGTTTGTCCTTTATTACCAAGTTATAGGAGTTCTTCCTGTTTTCTGAATACCATCCGTTTTTTGGGTGTATGTTTTGCAAATATTTTCTTCCAGTATGTAACTTGCCTACTCATTGTCAAATGGTAAATAGTTTTTAAATGGTAGATCAACCTTCTGATGAGTGTAAGTTTTAAATTTTGTTGAAGTCTAATTAGTGATTTTTTCCTTTCATGTTTATTACTTTCTGTGTCCCATCTAAGAAAGCTTTGCCTACTCTCAAGTCATAAAAATGTCTTCCTGTGATATTTTTTTCCTAGAAACACTACAGTTTTAACCTTTATGTTTAAATCCATGATCTATTTCAAAGTAATTTTTGTGTGTGGTGAGAAGTAGGAGTCAGAGTCCCTTTTTATTCAATGATGTCCAGTTGTCCCAGCACGATTTATTGAAATAATTTTTGTTTTTCTCATTGTGTTGGCACCCTTATCAAAAATTAATTGGATGTACAAGTATGAGTCTATTTCCCAACAGAAAGATGAGAAGCTATTCTGTTCTACAGATATATTTGTATATACTAGTAGCACACTGCTTTGATTATTATTATAGTTTTATGTAAGGCTTGAAATCAAGTAGTGTAGATCCTCCAACTCTTGTTTTTCAAGATTGTTTGGGGTAAATGCTTTGAATTTTTGAACAAATTTGAGGATCAGGTTGTCAATTTTATCCCCCTCAAATCCTATTGGGATTATGGTTGGGATTACATTGAATCTACAGATAAAATTGGAGAGAATTGAGACTTAATAATATTGATTGTTTTAATCCACGAACATGAGATGTCTTTCCATTTGTATAGGTCTTATTTAACTTCTTTCAGCAATGTTTATAGTTTATATATATATATATATAGTTTTTATATATATATATATAGTTTTTATATATATATATTTTATATCTATACCCTATAGTTTATAGGATACAGATCTTATCCATCATTTTAAAGATTTATTTCTAAACATGTAAATTTTATCCTATTGTAAATAAATTTTGAAAAAAACTTTTTTCCAAATGTTAGCTGCTGTAATGTGATTTGCTTTTGTGATGTGAATGTTTGGAAGGCAACCTTCTTCATCATTTACATTTTAACATGAAAAAAAAGCCATTTTTTTTCATCTCTTCAAAGAGATGGGGTGGGGTTAGACCCAGCCTAAGAGCTGGTAAACCAAACACCAGTCATGGTTTGCCTCTTACAAGCTGGGTGAACTTGGCCAAGAATGATTTTTGAATTCTGTTCCCATTTCTGCTGCCACTTAACACAATCAAATGTAACTATTCATTCATTGCAGTCTTTTCTATGATAGAGACAGAACTTTAGACTCTGGTTCAGTAATACATTTGCAAATCTAGTAGGAACCTTGAATTTTCTTCCCAGAGAAATGTGCACACACACACATACACGCACAATTTTCTGTGCAACTTTAGGATGTGCAGGAAGTCTCTGAAGCCTTCTGGGATCTACAGACTGCTAATTATGAAGCCATTCTAGAGCGGGAGCTCCAAGGGCTGACAGCTTTCACATCTGCGTCTTCAGACCCAGCAAGTATGGAGTGAGGGCTGCCATTCTAAATCCCATGCCTTTGTGGCATTTTCCAGGCAGAGAGGGTCTAGATTTCCACATGCTCAGGTTTTGACTTGCCTTTCTTCCTCCACGGGATACCGTATCCCTCTGAGGGACATAGCAGTGGGGCAGTTTGGTGTTGCTGTTGGTGAGGCCAGCCTGCCAGGCAGCTGCCCTGGGGGACCTGGACCCGCTCCCTGGGCATTGTCTCACTCCAGAATCTTCCAGCCTCCCCACGCCTTCACCTCTGGCTCCATGCAGGAAGTGCCTCCACAGGGGGCAGGTGCTGAAGTTGGCTGTGCTGGGTGACACTGGCAGCATTTCAGAACAGCCCTCTCTGGCTTAAGCACATCCTGCTCTCCTCTCTGGTGGTTCCCATAAGCAGGACTGGCGGTGGAGGTGATGTGTGTGTGCCTCTGTTCACCCAGGTGCTGGGGACATGGGCAGCAAACTCTCCATGCCAGGCAGTGAGCCCATGGTGCAGAGCCCCAGGACGGAAGGCATTCATGCTGCATACAGGCGAGGAAACATCAGCAGAGCCCAGCATCTGCTCCGAGAAGCTTGTGACGAGAGCACATCCCAGCTGGAAAAGGTAAGGTCTATGCCAGCCCTTCTTGCCAGAACTGGGGACCCAGGTTGAGTGAAGGTTACCACGAAAATTCTTTTCTTGTTATCATTATAATAATGGGGATATTTCCTGGGTTCTGAATACCTTGTTTCTCATGTAAACCTCCTGGTGTCCGTCCTTTCAAGTGGACTTCTCAGCTTGTCAGGTAAGTACGCTGGGCCATCATTCCCAGGGGCAGGAAGGGGTCACAGAAAGGAAAAGGACAAAATTGACAGTCGAGGATTTAACCTAATATAGTCTTTTATACTTTTTTCCACTATAAAATAGCACATGTGCAAACTGAAAAATTTAAAAACATATAAAAGTAAAGGAAAAAAGAACCAAAATTAATCATCCAAACAATCCCACTGGCATTTTTGGTATACTCTTTTCCGAGTTGCTGATTTGAACATTCATTTTTTGTTTTTATTGTTTCTAATATAGATAGAGTCTTATTTATGTATAGTTTTGCATACTGTTTTCTCTTATCTAATATTATATGAACCATTTTCTGTATGACTATAGGTTCCTTATGTGCCTCACCTTCAGTGGATACATGACATTTCATCTGGTAGAGACACTCTCATTTATCTGGCTATTCCATTTGGTTAGATATTTGGATTGTTTCTAATTTTTTATTTCTATAAATAATACTATACTGAATGTTTTTTTGCCTAATTGTTTTCTTATTGTCAGCTATTTTCTTCACTTAGGTAGATTTGCAAAAATTGAGAATGTGGGTAAGAGCCTTTTAAAAATTTTGAAACATATGCCAAACTTTTTCCAAAAGCTTATAGAGATCAACCCTCTTGCTGGCCTACAGCTTGGGAAGATCATTGCTATGTTCTGGTTCTTGTGGGAAATTCTTATTGGCTGTAAACCAGGAGAGCACTTTATTGATGTTTTGTGTGCAATACTTTGATTAGCACAGGTTTAAGGTCTTCATTTAATTAATAGTTGGAAATAGCTCAATTACTAAACCTCCAGCCTGTTCTCAAAGTTGTAAGAGAATTTTGGGGGGAAAATAGTCAAGTTCAATGTGCTTGATAATTATTGAGAAGAGAGCATTTTTGGAAAATTCTCCAAGCGAGGCTTCAGCAGTATGTGAACCAAGAACTTCCAGATGTACAAGCTGGATTTAGACAAGGCAGAGGAACCAGAGATCAAACTGGCAACATACGTTGGATCATAGAAAAAGCAAGATAATTCCAGAAAAACATCTACTTCTGCTTTATTGACTATGCCAAAGCCTTTGACTGTGTGGATCACCACAAACTGGAAAATTCTTAAAAAGATGGGAATACCAGACCACCTGATCTGCCTCCTGAGAAACCAGTATGTAGGTCAAGAAGCAACAGTTAGCACTGGACATGGAACAACAGACTGGTTCAAAATCAGGAAAAGGAGTACATCAAGGCTGTATATTGTCACCCTGCTTATTTAAATTATATGCAGAGTACATCATGAGAAACACTGGGCTGGAAGAAGCACGGGCTGGAATCAAGATTGCCAGGAGAAATGTCAATAACCTCAGATAGGCAGATGATACCACGCTTATGGCTGAAAACAAAGAGGAACTGAAGAGCCTCTTGATGAATGTGAAAGTTGGCTTTAAACTCAACATTCAAAAAACTAAAGTTATGGCATCCAGTCCCATCACTTCATGGCAAATAGATGGGGAAACAATGGAAACAGTGACAGACTATTTTCTTGGGCTCCAAAATCACTGCAGATGGTGACTGTAGCCATGAAATTAAAAGACACTTGCTCCTTAGAAGAAAAGCTATGACCAACCTAGACAGCCTATTAAAAGGTAGAGACATTACTTTGCCAACAAAGGTCGATCTAGTCAAAGCTATGGTTTTTCCAGTAATCATGTATGGATGTGAGAGTTGGACCATAAAAAAAGCTGAGTGCTGAAGTACTGATGCTTTTGAACTGTGTTGTTGGAGAAGACTCTTGAGAATCCCTTGGACTGAAAGGAGATCAAACCATTCAATTCAAAAGGCAGTAAGTCCTGAATCATTCATTGGAAAGACTGATATTGAACCTGAAGCTCCAATACTGTGGCCGCCTGATGTGAAGAATTGACTCATTGGAAAAGACCTGATGCTGGGAAAGATTGAAGGCAGGAAAGGAGAAGGGGAGAACAGAGGATGAGATGGTTGGATGGCATGACCGACTCAATGGACATGAGTTTGAGCAAGGTCCAGGAGTTGGTGATGGACAGGGAAGTCTGACGTGCTGCAGTCCATGAGGTCACAAAGAGTCGGATGTAACTGAGTGACTGAACTGAACTGAGCATTTTTGATTCCTCCCATTATGAATTCACAGTATATGTGGTCAAAACCTCTCTTCTTATGGGAGAACTGGAGCAGGTCAAAGTTGTTGGCCCATCGTTTGTGGCCTGGGGATTGTTAAGTGGGGACCGAAGAAGCAACAGTCCAAAGTGTTACCCACAGAGCAGTCGCACTGCCTGGGACCTTTTCCCAAATGGACCTCCAGACTGCCGTCACATAGAACTTCCCATTGAACCTGCATCTCTTGCATCTCCTGTGTTGGCAGGCAGTTTCCTTACCACTAGCACCACCTGGGAAGGCATGTTTAAGTCCAGATGTCAGCAAATTCAGTTTCATGATGTATATACTATTGCTGTCCTCTGCTGTTTCTTTTTTTTCTCTTTTAATGTGTATTGAAAGTAGACTAGATAATTCTCTAATAAATATTTGTATTGTTAATTTGTATACAATGAGGAGATATATGTATAACTATATAATATAATTTGTTAACAAATCTGAACCTGAGATGAAAGTGAAAACTTTTGGCAAAACAATGATGCTGTTCCAAAGAAACAGAATATGAGACACTTAGAAGGTAGAGTTTTCTAGAAGTAGCATTAAAAAACTAAACAAAAACAGGTAAACTTTTCTTAATTCTTAATTTTTTAAAGTATGATAGTATTATAACACATTTACAGAAGACTTGAAAAATGCAGAACAAAGTTACATATAGTTCTACTATGTATTACAATTTTTTTAACTAGATAAATTAAGGTTTTTAGTTGGAATTTCAAAATAAATCAAACCCTCAAAAGTTAATAGAATAACTGGACATGAAAGTAGAAGGATATAGTAGACCTGAAAAGCACTGTGAATCAATTCAACATTATTAAGATGTATACAATTCTCACACAACGCAGGGTACAAGTTCTACTCAAGTTGCCGTAGACTATAAACCAGGAGACACTGGAACGTATCCAGGGATGTAAAACAAAGGGCAAAACTTTCATGGTCAAAGGTATTGAAATCATACAGAGTCTGTTCTCTTATCACTGTGCAGTTATGTTAGAAATCAATATCAAAAGATATTTGAAAATAACCCACATATTTTCAAGTGTAATGTGACAGTTACTAAGAGACTTAGCCATTGAAAACCTCAAAAAGGTTAAAAGACTGAGAAAACACAGAAGGTGATTACAGAGAAGAAAGAATTTAAATGAGAAGCTAATATCAAAATGAGAAATTAGCATCAAGGATACTTTAAAAACTCCATGTATTTGGAAAATAAACGTCCACTTTTAAATGATGGGTGTAACCAAGAAACCATAACAAGGAAAATTAGAAAATATTTGTAACAGATTAAAAATTAAAGGAGAATTTATCAGAACCTGTTACATGTAGCTGAAGCCGCTCAATGCAACTAAATACAATGTGGAATCTTGAAAACACATAATGAACAGTGGAGGGTCTCCTGTGGAGGTGTGGGTCAGCAGTGGCTTGCGACGGGGACAGAGGCATTGGCAGCAGCAGTTCTGGGAGGTGCTCCTTGGCAAGCCAGCCCTCTTGGAAGTGGTTATTAACCCTGCCATAGACTGTAGACTCCAGGGCTGAGTCACCTCAGGCCAAACAGCTAATAGAGAGGGAGCCCCGCCCATCAGCAGATTACAGTGTTACTGAGCAAGACCCTGCCCACCAGGACAAGACCCAGTTTTTTCCCATACCAGTCCTTCCCAACAGCTTCATCCACTAGAGGACAGACAGAAGAAGCAAAAAGAACTACAATCCTAGAGGCTCCAAAACATAAACCACAGCCACAGAAATTTAATCAAAATGAAAAGGCAGACGATTATCTCCCAGATGAAAGAACAAGATAAAACCTCAGAAAAACAACTACATGAAGTGGAGATAGGCAACATTCCAGAAAAAGAATTCAAAATAATAATAGCACAGATGATTTTAGTTCAGTCGCTCAGTTGTGTCCAACTCTTTGCGACCCCATGGACTGCAGCACACCAGGCATCCCTGTCCATCACCAACTCCCAGAGCTTGCTCAAACTCATGTCCATCAAGTCAGTGATGCCATCCAACCATCTCATCCTCTCTCCTCCTGCCTTCAATCTTTCCCAGCATAAAGATCTTTTCCAATAAGTCAGCTCTTCTCATCAGGTGGCCAAAGTATTGAAGTTTCAGCTTCAGCTTCAGCATCAGTCCTTCCAATGAATATCCAGGACTGATCTCCTTTAGGATGGACTGGTTGGATCTCCTTGCAGTCCAGGGGACTCTCAAGGTCTTCTCCAACACCACAGTTCAAAAGCATCAATTCTTTGGCGCTCAGCTTTCTTTATAGTCCAACTCTCACATCCATACATGACTCCTGGAAAAACCATAGCTTTCACTAGAAGGACCTTTTTTGGCCAAGTACTATGTCTGCTTTTTAATATGCTATCTAGGTTGGTCATAACTTTTCTTCCAAGGAGCAAGCGTCTTTTAATTTCATGGCTGCAGTCACCATCTACAGTGATTTTGGAGGCCCCCTAAAATAAAGTCTGTCCCATTGTTTCCCCATCTATTTGCCATGAAGTAAAGGGACCTGATGCCATGATCTTAGTTTTCTGAATGTTGAGTTTTAAGCCAACTTTTTCACTCTCCTCTTTCACTTTCATCAAGAGGCTCTTTAGTTCTCCTTTGCTTTCTGACGTAAGGGTGATGTCATCTGTGTATTTGAGTTTATTGATATTTCTCCTGGAAATCTTGATTCCAGCTTGTGCTTCATGCAGCCCAGCATTTCACGTAATATACTCTACATATAAGTTAAATAAGCAGAGTGACAATATACAGCCTTGCTTGACGTACTCCTTTTCCTGTTTGGAACCAGTCTGTTGTTCCATGTCCAGTGCTAACTGTTGCTTCTTGACCTACATACAGATTTCTCAGGAGGGAGGTCAGGTGGCCTGGTATTTCTATCTTTTTAAGAATTTTCCACAGTTTGTTGTGATCTATAAGTCAAAGGCTTTGGTGTAGTCAATAAAGCAGAAGTAGATGTTTTTCTGGAACTCTCTTGCTTTTTCAGTGATCCAACAGATGTTGGCAATTTGATCCAGTTGATTTAGGATCTTAGAAAAAGAATGGAGAAGATGCAAGAAATGTTTAACAAAGACTTAGAAGAACAAAGACCTAAAGGAACAAACAGAGATGAACAATACACTAGAAGGAATCAACAGCAGAATCACAGGTAGAATGGATAAGTGACCTGGAAGAGAGAGTGGTGGAAATTACTGCTGTAAAATAAAATATAGAAAAAAGAATGAAAAAAAAATGAAGACAGCCTAAGAATGTTCTGGGAAAACTAAATGTACCAACATTCGCATGATAGGGGTCCCAGAAGGAGAAGAGAGAGAGAAAGGATCCAAGAAAGTATTTGAAGAGGTAAGAGCTGAAAACTTCCCTAACATGGGAAAAGAAATAGTCAACCAAGTCCAGGAAGCACAGAGTCCCGGGCAGGATAAACCCAAGGAGGAACACACTGAGACATATATTAAATAGTAATCAAACTGACAAAAATTAAAGACAAAGATAAAATATTAAAAGCAACAAGGGAAAAATGACAAATAACATACAAGGGAATTCTCATCTGGTTATCAGCTAATTTCTCAACAGAAACTCTGCAAGCCAGAAATGAATGGCACCATATATTTAAAGTGATGAAAGGGAAGAACCTACAACCAAGAATACTCTACCCAGCAACACTGCATTCAGATTTGATGTCAAAATCAGGTTGTACAGACAAGCAAAAGTTAAGAGAGGGCACCACCAAACCAGCTTTACAATAAATGCTGCAGGAACTTCTCTAGGCAGGAAACACAAAAGAAGGAAAATGCCTACAAAGAATAAACCCAAAGCAATTAAGAAAGTGGTAATAGGATCATACATATCAAACTTAACTGAAATATAAATAGACTAAATGCACCAAAAAGACATGGACTGGCTGGGTGGATGAAAACATGTGCGTATATGTACTTCCATGTACCACATCACTCTGCTTAATGCCTCAGATTGTAAGTATTTTATACTGTTAGGTTAATCATGTTTCCATTATGGCTTGCAATTATAATTATCTTTTATTTTTTTTCTGACTATTAATTGTGAAAACTGATGAACATCTTTTACTATTGTGATTATATAACTATTAATAGTATTCTAATACAATTCTGAAAATATAAAGAAATATCATATAAGAAAACAGGAAATTAACCTGTATACAATATTATTAACTAAAGCACAGATATTGGTCAAATTTCACAAAACAGTAAACTTTAATACTCTGTTTTATTTAACTAGAATATATTAAAGATTATCATTTCAACATATAATCAATGTAAAAATTATTGACAAGATTGTTTTTGTTTTTCAGTCAGTAAGTCATGTCTGACTCTTTGCAACCCCATGGACTGCAGCACACCAGGCTTCCCTGTCCTTCACTATCTCTCAGAGCTTGCTCAAACTCAAATCTCTTGGGTTGGTGATACTGTCTAGGTTATCTAACCATCTGCTGCCTCCTTCCTTTTGCCTTAAATCTTTCCAGCATCAGGGTCTTTTGGAATGAGTTGGCTCTTTGCATCAGGTGGCCAAAGTATTGGAGCTTCAGCTACATCATCAGTCCTTCCAGTGATTATTCAGGACTGATTTCCTTCAGGATTGACTGGTTTGATCTCTTTGCAGTCCAAGGGACTCTCAAGAGTCTTCTCCAGCACCACAATTTGAAAGCATCAATTCTTCAGCACTCAGCCTTCTTTATGGTCCAACTCTCACATCCATACATGACAACTGGAAAAACCATAGGTTTGACTATATGGACCTTTGTCAGCAAAACATGTCTCTGCTTTTTAATACACTGTCTAGATTTGTCATAGCTTTCCTTCCTAGGGACAAGTGTGTTTAAATTTTCTTTGCTGCAGTCAGTATCCACTGTGATTTTAGAGCCCCAGAAAATATTGACAAGATAGTTTACCGTTTTTGTAGTAAGTCTTTGAAATCACCTGAAAAAGACCCTGATGCTGGGAAAGACTGAAGGCAGGGGGAGAAGGGGACAACAGAGGAAGAGATAGTTGGATGGTATCACTGACTCGATGGACATGAGTTTGAGCAAGCTCCAGGAGTTGGTGTGACAGGGAAGCTCGGGATGCTGCTTAGGGTCGCAAAGAGTCAGACATGACTGAGCAACTGAATGAACTTTGAAATCACATATGATTTTATATTTTCAGCACATCTCACTTTGCATGAGCCATGTTTCAAGCCTTAACAGCCACACGTGACTGGTCCTGCCGTCCTGGGCAGCACAGTCCCAGACTTGCCCGTGGGCTTGGTGAGCCTTTAGAGTCGATTCTCTTGGCAGTTCCCAACAGCACTCTTTGTGCTGATGTCTTGTCCCTGCTCTGTTTTGACCAGGGCCAGCTCCTGAGTATCTCTGCAGCCCATGGTGACCTGGAGACCGTCCGGTATCTTCTCACTGAGAGGCTGGTAGAGCTACCGACGGAGCCCACTGACGACAACCCCGCTGTGGTGGCAGCACAGTTTGGGCACACTGATGTCGTTCAGGAGCTACTCGAGTCTTTGCCAGGTAAAGAGGCTTTGCTTCTCTGGTGGCTCAGATGGTAAAGCACCCACCTGCAGTGCGGGAGACTTGAATTTGATCCCTGGGGTGGGAAGATCCCCTGGAGAAAGAAATGGCTACCACTCCAGTACTCTAGCCTGGAAAATCCCATGGACAGAGGAGCCTGGTGGGCTACCGTCCATGGGGTTGCAAAGAGTCGGACACGACTGAGCCACTTCACTCATTTTGCCAGGTAAGTCCCAGGGTGTGGGTTCTTCACCCCTGCTCAGGGACCCTCTTTTTGAAAAAATACTTATTTCCTCATTTGTTTGGCTTCATTGAGCCTTGGTTGTGGCATGAAGGATCCCTGTCGCTGCACGCAAGCTTCTACCCAGTTGTGGCACACCTGCTCAGCTGCCCCACAGCATGTGGAGTTAGTTCTCCAACCAGGGATTGAACCAGCATCCTCTGCATTGGAAGGCAGATTCTTAACCACTGGACCACCAGGGAAGTCCTTCGGGGACCCTCTTTTCCTAGGAACCAGACAGACATTGGGGGTGGGGTGCTTCACTCCAAAATGTTTATGTCTTCACACTGTTTACCAATCCAGATCCAGAAATCTGGGGGTATTCTTTAAAGCAGTTTTAGGTTTAAAGAAAAGTTGTTGAGCAAGTACCAAGAATTCTCATATACCACCCTCTACAGTTTCCCTATTATTGATGTTTTGTATGAGAATGGTACAGTTGTTAAGATTGATGAACGAACCGATACTGATGTGTTATTACTAACGTGAGCGCACAGTTTGCACTTGGGTTGTATATTCTGACTGTTAACAAATGTGTAATGACATATATGGACCATTACTGTATCACGCAGAATAATTTCACTGCCCTCCTGTTCCACCTGTTCATCTCTTTCTCAGCTCCTGGCAACCACTGGTCTCTTTACTGTCTTCATCAGTTTGGTTTGGTTCAGTTCATTTCAGTCGCTCAGTTGTATCTGACTCTTTGTGACCCCATGAATCACAGCACACCAGGCCTCCCTGTCCATCACCATCTCCCGGAGTTCACTCAAACTCACGTCCATTGAGTTGGTGATGCCATCCAGCCATCTCATCCTCTGTCATCCCCTTCTCCTCCTGCCCCAATCCCTCCCAGCATCAGAGTCTTTTCCAATGAGTCAACTCTTCGCATGAGGTGGCCAAAGTACTGGAGTTTCAGCTTTAGCATCATTCCTTCCAAAGAAATCCCAGGGCTGATCTCCTTCAGAAGGGACTGGTTGGATCTCCTTGCAGTCCATGGGACTCAAGAGTCTTCTCCAACACCACAGTTCAAAAGCATCAATTCTTCAGCGCTCAGCTTTCTTCAGAGACCAACTCTCACATCCATACATGACCACTGGAAAAACCATAGTCTTGACAAGACGGACCTTTGTTCGCAAAGTAATGTCTCTGCTTTTGAAAATGCTGTCTAGGTTGCTCATAACTTTCCTTCCAAGGAGTAAGCATCTTTTAATTTCATGGCTGCAATCACCATCTGCAGTGATTTTAGAGCCCAAAACTATGCCTTTTCCAGAATGACATATAGTTGGGTTCATATGGTATGTAGCCTTTTCAGATAGACTGCTTCACTTAGCAGTATGCATTCCAGTTTCCTCCATGTCTTTTCATGACTTGAGAGCTCATACACACACACACACACACACACACACACACACACACACACGCACACACACACGTATTTTATCACTGAATAATATTACATTGTCTGGATGTTCCTTGCTATGTTGCTTTCTTAATAACAAGTAATTTTTTCTCTGGTAGACTCAGAAATCCTGGTCTCCTTTGGTTTCCTGTAATGGCCTTGGATCTGTTACAGTTATTGCTACAGCTATAGGCTGAGGCATTGTCTTAGCAGTGGTCTTTGGGAGTTAGAATGTTGCAAGGGAGTTGGGCCAGCTTCATGGGTATGTGAAAATGCAGTCTCATAGGGCCCCGTACTTAGAAGGGCCCCACACTTGGTTTGTGAGCATGCCTGCTAAGTCACTTCAGTTGTGTCCAACTCTCTGCAGTCCTATGACTGTAGTCTGCCAGGCTCCTCTTTCCGTGGGATTCTCCAGGCAAGAATACTGGAGTGGGTTGCCATGCCCTCCTCCAGGGGATCTTCCCAACCCAGGGACCAAACCCACGTCTTTAAGGTCTCCTGCATTGGCAAACATATTCTTTACCACTAGCGCCACCTGGGAAGCCCACTACACTCTGCATTACCCTCTTGAAATTTGTAATAGTTTTTAATCAAGGGACCCCATTTTAAGTTTTACATGGGACCCCACAAATTATGAAATGGCAGCCCACTCCAGGATCCTTGCCTGGAAAGTCCCACAGACAGAGGAGCCTAACGGGCATCAGGCTATGGGTTGCAACGGGTCGGACACAACGGAGCAACTAACACACACACACACACACACACACACACATACATACCACAAACTATGCAGTAGTACTGTTAAGGGCTTCCCTGATAGTTCACTTGGTAAAGAATCTGCCTGCAATGCAGGAGACCCCAGTTTGATTCCTGAATCGGGAAGATCCCCTGGAGAAGGGATTGGCTACCCACGCCAGTATTCTTGGGCTTCCCTTATAGCTCAGCTGGTAAAGAATCTGCCTGCAATGCGGGAGACCTGGGTTCAATCCCTGGGTTGGGAAGATCTCCTGGAGAAGGGAAAGGCTACCCACTCCAGTATTCTGGCCTGGAGAATTCCATGGGCTGTATAGTCCATGGGGTTGCAAAGAGTCAGACACGACTGAATGACTTTCACTTTTCTTTTTTTTTTTTTTTCACTGTTAAGGGAGTGTCTGACTGTGTCCTTTGAGGTAGCTTTGTGCTCAGATTTGGTTCCAAGCTGGCATGCCCTCATACGCCTGGAGGAAGAATGAGTTTTTGAACAGAAATCAGGGCACTGTTAGGGCCCATAGACACAGATTGGGTCAAGCAAGGTATAGGAAGACAGAGAGGAGCCCCTGAGGTGCCAGTGACTGATTCTTTCTCCTCAGGGATCCCCAAGAGTAGCTCTGTTCTTGCCCCAAAGAGTCTATGCCAGCTGACTCACTCATTGGACAGCTTACATTTATTGAGCATTTGCCAAGTACTGGACACACTACAGAACCTGAAAGACACAGAGGCTTTTTAAAAAGGTGGTCCCAGCCCTTTAGTAGCTCCTGGTACAGCAGAGGAAATTGAGGCAGAAAAGAGTAACTGTGTGGTGTAACCATGCAGAGGTTGAAATGTCTACACAGTCGTTTGTGACCACACATCAGGGGATGGTCTTGTTTGCGTGCAGGCTGAGGTCTTCAGAAGGAGTTGACATCTCAACTGGGCTTTGCAGACTGAGTAGGGTTTACTTGGCAGACAAGCAAGGGAAGAGCCTGGTTTGCCTGCTTTGCAGAGCAGGGAGCTTGGCTGGACCTGAGTATGTTGGAGCTGGGCATGGTTTTCAGCAGCTCCCGGGGTGTCCTGTCTTTAATTCGACTTGGGACAGAGCTAGTGGGACTGAAAGAGTTCAGGGCACTGTGCTGAGCCCTGTTGGGATGCAGAGATGGGCAGAACAGTGTCTGGTCCTCTGGGGGTTCCCAGCCTGAAGGGAGGGTGGCCCTTGTCAGGAGTAAGGTAAGATAAGAGGCAGCTGGAGAACAAGGGTGGGTCCGAGAAGAGGAGGGAGGAGAGGTCCATGGTGGGCGGGTACATCACTGTGTAATTATGAACATCATTCGAAGGACATCATTATGTAATTTCTGGTCTTGTAGCTCAGCAGGGCTGACGGGAGAGAGGAGGTGGAAAGATGGAAACCAAAATGGGGCTCTTTGAGCTGGATTTGGGCCTCAAAGAATACACACAGGGGTTTCTATGGTTAAGATAGTACCCTTTGGTTGCGGGTAAAGCAGAACTTAAGGCTTGACTTTGCCATTTACCAACTGTCGGAGCTTCAGCAAGTTCCCCACTGTCCCTGAGCTTTGGTCTCCTCATATTAAAATGATGACTGTGAAATACAGGGCCTGCCTCCTGAGACTGACGCACTCCATCCTCAGCAGAAGTTAGCAGCATGACAACCACAATTCTCACAGCTGGATATCTGGTTGTAACTGAGTTAGGGGTAATTTGTTTTCTGCTCATGTACCTCCTCCTTTGAATTGTTCATTTTAGTCATCAATTGAGGGCAAAGAAGGGATATTTATTTAGCACCCGCTGCGCCCCAGACATGATGCCAGGTACCTTGTGTACTGGGTTTTAATTCTTGCCTTCTCTACCTCACCCCATTTCCTGGTCAATTTCCTATGACACAGAGAGAGGCACTCTCTCCAGGCCCCAGAGCACTTTGGTTCCTGAGAACTCTCCACCTCTGGAAATGAGTGTTATGATGCAATTGGGAAGTGTCCACGTGGGGGATGAGATCATTTTTCCATGGCAGCCAGATCCAAAAGACCTTGCATTACTTTGAACTTGAAGATACTGTGGCATTTCAGCCTATGCTGTCCCTGTTCCTTCAGTGTGTTATTTCATCCTGGAATTAAGTAGGCAGTTCTTTTAGGGAGCAGTTCTCTTAAGTTTTGGGCTGATCTGTTTCTTCACCAAAGTGTTTTTTAACTTATGAAAGTGGTATATTTGTATTACAGATAATTCGGGAAAGCAGAAAGTGTTATTACTCTAAGAACATAATGACATACCACAATGAGTTATATCAGGCACTTGTCAGATGTTGTGACAGTTTATTGAATCAAGTACTTGACATACACAATGTCATTTAATCCTCACATTAAACTTGGAAGGCAGGGTGTTCCTCTTCCCGTTTTACTTATGGGTAAACTGAGCCACAGAGAGGATAAGAAATTTGCCCCAGATGACACAGCAGAAATATTTTAATCCTAAGTCACCTGTCTCCAAAACCTGTGTCCCTGTGTGTGACGCTGCTCCAGGGCTGCAGTCAGGGCTGGGGATGAGGCAGAGAGTAAGGGCATCTCACCGTCCTACCACCTGGAGAGAATTCTGCAGCTCTGAGAGTAGGTAGTTCTAACTAGTCTTACTTCCACACACACATTTTTCATCACGATCTCACTGCATGTGCTGTCCTGAATGCTCCTTTTCCCCAGCGGGTGTTATTTGACGGGCAGGTGGGTTTATAGTGATGTGGGGAAATGTCATATGCAGTTCAGGGGGGCTGTTCCATAGACACTGTCAACTGGACATAAGCGACTTTCAGCGGGAAACAGGGCCGTGGCTGGAGGAGATTTCAGAGCAGCAACTGTCCCTTCAGCCACTCTCTGTCCCGTCATCCGTGCAGGTCCCTGCAGCCCCCAGCGGCTCTTGAACTGGATGCTGGCCTTGGCCTGCCAGCAGGGGCACCTGGCAGTGGTGAAGCTCCTGGTCCTGACCTACGGGGCTGACCCGGAGAGCTACGCAGTCAGGAAGAACGAGTTCCCTGTCATCGTACGCCTGCCGCTGTACGCGGCCATCAAGTCAGGTGGGTCCCAGTCAGGCCTCTTGTGAGAGCCTTTGTCCTGTAGAGACGCGGGCCCGCCTGTCACACTCGCCTTTGGCTCTCCAGTGGCCTGCGTGGAGTTTCGCAGCTCTGTTCTTGGCTTCTTCTTCAAAAGATCTGCATCCTCCTTCCTTCCGCCGACTCCCTCCTGCGAGGGGATTTCAGTGCCAGGGACCAACCACGGCAGATGCGACTCTCCTCGGAGGTGCTGCAGAGGGCAAGGCCCCACACAAGTGCTCTCACTGACAGGCACCTGTGGAGGCAAGGGAGGCAACAGAGACGTTCAGCAGTTTCACGCCCTTCTCATTTTCGTTTCACGTGCGTGTCTGGCCTTTTGGACAACCGTGACACGCTCTGGGTCCCGAATGCCCTGAGCACTCTGCTTTCTGTCCTGTAGGGAATGAAGATATTGCCATCTTCCTGATTCGGCATGGAGCCTTTTTCTGCTCCTACATTTTACTGGACAGTCCTGACCCCAGCAAACATCTCCTCAGGAAGTATTTTGTTGAAGCAAGCGCCTTGCCCAGCAGTTGTCCGGGAAAAATGGTGAGTAGTCTTTGTCTGTGGATGGATGGATAAGGAAGAGGTGGTGTTTACATACAGCAGACGATTCTTCAACCACGAGAAAGAAGGACATGGTTCCATCTGTAACAACGTGGATGGACTTTGAGGACATTATGCCAAGTGAAAGAAGTCAGACAGAGAAAGATAAGCACTGTATGTTTTTACTTATAGGTGGAAACTAAAAAAGCCAAACTGTGGAAACAGTAGGACAAGGCCTGAGGGGTGGGGCACATGGGAAGATGTTGGTCATATAGCTGGAGTGTTGGTCACTTCAGCCGTATGATAAATAAGCCCGGAGATCTAATGTGTAGCACTGTGATTGCAGCTAATAACGCTGTATTATATACATGAAAGTTTCTAAGAGAATAAATTTTAAATGTTCTCACCACAAAAAGAAATAGTAATTAAGTGGCATGGTACAGGTGTTAGCTAAGGCTACAGTAGTAATCGTTGTACAATATATAAATGTATTAGATCAACATGTCATAACTTACACAATGTCATATGTCAATTATAGCTCAATAAAACTGGGAAAAAACACATATGGGGAGTAGTTCTAGTTAGTTTACCATTTTAATAACAAAAATAGGATTGCATTATTTACATTATCTTCAATTTGGCTTTTTAAATTGAGCACTCTATCACTGACTCCCCCTCGTTCAGTCAATGTAGCTGTATCTCATTCTTTTCGATATGTGCCTTAAATCTAGAGTGAATGTAGCTTAGTTGATTCAGCCCTTTTCCTGGTGGTGGACATTTGGATTATTTCTGGGTTTTGCCCTTGTGATATAGCCTGATTTCTAGGGTAATTCTTATGTAGATCAAAGTCCTGAAAGTGGACTGCTTTGGAATCACTTCCCCAAATGCTGTGGTGACTCAACACTCTCACCAGTGTGACATGGGGATTTCTATTCCCCACACCCTGGCCAGCACTGGATGTCCAGGGGCATTTTAATTTTCATCGCTCTCATGGGTAAAAATGGAATCTTCTTGTTTTAATGTCCATATTTCGTATCTTAATAATGTTGAGCATCTTTGCATATCCTCATAAATTATTTGTGTCTCCTCTTATGTGAGTTGCCTGTTACAGTTTATTGATTATTTTTCTCAAGGATTACTCACCTTTTCCTTCTAATTTTGAAGCGTCTTATTGTATATTAGAGATTTTAAGCCTTTTTTGTTTATCATAGATGTTACCAATATTTTTCCCAATCCATTATTTGTCTTTTGTCTGTTATCTTTTGAGATAACAAAGATATGTGAATATATAATCAAATATGCCTGTCTTTTCCTTTATGGCATTTAGGTTATATAAGAAAGTCATTTCCCCCTCACTTTTATGTAAATATTGTCCTAGAGTCTTTTATACATTTTGACTCTTTTATTTTTTACATTTTAGGTCTAGTTTTCCCGGTATTTCTTTGTGTATGTGGTTTGAGGGAGGGAATCTAACTTTCCTTTCTTCAAATATTCCAGCACAATTTTTAAAGTAAACTTTGATTTTCCTTCGGGATTAAAATGTCACCATTGCCATTTCTTCCAATATATACTTATATACATTTTGGGATTCTCTGCACTGGTCTACTAGCCTTTAAATCTATTTCTGTTCAAATGCCACGCTGTTTTGATTACAGGCATTTTATTTAAACCTTACGACTGGTTAATGCAAGTTTTCTACTCCTTATTTGCTTTTTTCAAAAATACCCTAACTGTTGTCAGACATTTGTTTTTTCCCTTTTGTGCATTTCCCCCGGTAACTTCCATGGTGACTTGTGCTGCATTTAGGTCCTTTAACAGGATTTTATAGTTTTCCTGATAAAGGTTTCCTGAACCTATTTTGTTTATTTTTTATTGTTTTGCCATTGTTTGAATGGAACGTATATCATTCTTTCCCATGTCCAACTTAGCACTGCTGATATGAAGGAAAGCTCTTCTATTTATTTGTTTTACCCAATCCGCTTACCAACTTCTCTTATTAATTTTACTAGTTTTCAGAGAAGTTCCTCAAAACGTTTAGGTATGTATAAAGTTATCTGCAAATTCAAAGCAGGTTTGTCTTGTCTTTTCTAATATTTATTTAACTTTATTTCATGGCTTATTATGTATTAGCAGAAATGTCAAAAGTTGAATCATCTGAAAAGAGCAGATGTATCTCTCTTGTTCCTGATTTTAAAGGTCTTGGCATCAGCATTTTTGGTAAATAGACTATTGCTATATATTTAGGTAGTTTCCATGTATTCCTCTTTGCTTAGGTTTTTATTAAGAAAAGTTGCTGAATTTTATTGGATCTATATTAGCAGCTGTGGATATACTCACATAGTTTTTCTACTTTAATTTGCCGTTCTAATGAATGATTGTAGGTGTTGACCCAATATTGAAATTTGTAATAAATGTTAATTGGTGTTATTATGGATGGATTTGACCTATTGATATTTTATTTACAGTGTTTGCTTCTATATTTATAGGTAATTGATCTATACTTTTCTATTTCTATTGTCTTTGAGATTTTGGTATGAGACAATGTTAGCTTTACAGAATGACTTGGAGAACTTCCCATTTTATTACAGTCTGGAGAAGTTTCATAGGAATTATTTATTGCTAATGGTTTATTAGATAAAGCAGGTCTTTGTTTTCAGACATCTTTTGAAATCATTGGTCAGTTCAGGTTCTCTGCTTTTGCTTATGTGCAGTTCAAGAGGTTATATTTTGGTAGAAAATCATCTATTTCCTTTAGAGTTTTGAATTTGCCATCATGGTATGTTACATTTACCTTTTTCAGTAATTATTTTCTTCTATGTCTGTAGTTATATTTCCATTCATGATATTGATTTATGATGTTGAACAGTTTTACTTTTTCTCCTTTAAATTTAATCAGGCTAGTCAGGGTTTTATATATTCTAGAGGTCCTCAAGGAACCACTAGATTTTATTTATTTTTCATGATTTATTTTGTTTGTTCCTTCATTCACTTTGGCTTTTCTCTGTACTGAAACCGTCTTGACATCATCTCTGAATATTTGGTTGATGGGCTCTGGTGGGAGGCTTCCTGGCTGTGCTCTAATCTGGGCTCCAGGCCTCACTGCTCTAGGACCTCCATCTGGTTCCTTACATCTCTTAGTCTTGGCTTCCTCATCTACTGATTTTTATCTAGTTCTTCATATAGTTCTGAAAGTTTTTCATTTGTACTCCTGGTTTATGGCTTTATAACCCATTTGGACCTATTCATTATGTCAAATATCTGCCTTAACCCCGTCAAAGCTTCTCTCCTTAAAATTGGGTTTGTCTGCTCTGCACATGGCCACACTTCTCTTTTTTCCTTTGCATCCACCTTGTATAAGCTTTCCAAGCCTTTATATTCAGTTTTTTCTTTGTCTTAGGTGTATTTCTTATAAACAGCACTGTGGTTTTTTCACTTTAAATTATAATGATATTTTATTTTGCATAGTCACAGTATTTGACACTTCAAAAACAGATATACCACTGATAAATTACAAAAATGGATATACTTGTCAAAGTTACAACAGACATAATGTTTAGCTGAGAATCACTTCAATAGCATAAGGCTCTAAAGGTGCCGGATAAACCAATACTTGTTTGGAATAAGATGTGCAACTTTCTTAATGATGGGCTTACAGAAGAGGTCCTGGTTCCATGTGGTCAAGGTTAGTCATAAAACCTAAAGTTTTAGCACAATCGTGCTTCAGACTAAATTTTAAATAGTTATGATAGCTTACACAATATGTGATGGACTGCTGCTGCTGCTGCTGCTGCTGCTGCTAAGTCGCTGCAGAGTGTCTGACTCTGTGCGACCCCATGGACTGCAGCCTACTAGGCTCCCCCGTCCCTGGGATTCTCCAGGCAAGAACACTGGAGTGGGGTGCCATTTCCTTCTCCAGGTGATGGACTGCCTTCTGCAAAAAATTACAATTTGAAGACTTCTTTCAGGCATTACCAGTATCCAATATGTGTACATTCTAAATAATTCTGAAAAGAGCAAACTTAATAGTTTCTGATATTCACATCTGACACCTCAAGTTTTATGACTGGCAAGTCTTAATGCTCCTGGACTTTGGGGTTTACAAGGCAGCAATATTTTAAATTTGTTTATGTAGGATGTGGGGAAAATTAGAATCAAATGGGCATACATTTCTTGACTATATAGTGCCATTAGCCCTCAATTAACTCTGTAGGGAATGGTTAAGCATCAAAAGCTAAAGCAATAGTTTTTTATGTTAAAATGTAAATAGCAGTTACTCCATACTAGTAACACTTGAAAGTTACTAAACTAAGTATTTCCCCTGTAGAGAAAACACACAGAAATGAGCTGCCAGAACAGAAACAAATTATGAAAAATGCTAATTACCTAAATGGATCCATGTCCACCCTTTGTGTCTATTTCATACATTCTTCCCACCCAGCCCACTCCAAAAAAACTTTAAGATTATTACATTCCAAAGTAATCTATTCCTGAAATATTTTTCAAGAGACAAACCTCCCTACAGTGTGAGTGAGTGAGTGAGTGAGTGAAGTCGCTCAGTCGTGTCCGACTCTTTGCGACCCCGTGGACTGTAGCCCACAAGGCTGCTCCGTCCATGGGATTCTCCAGGCAAGGATACCGGAGTGAGTTGCCATTTCCCCTACAGTGTATAAGCTACTTAAGTCTACACACCCTAGGATGATGCACTTCGATTGTCCTAGCTCTATAATTTGGGAATCTGCTCAGGTTTAATCTCCTTTTAGAACCTTTCCAAATAAACATAATTAGAATTTGTGATACTTAAATTCAAAGACAGTACAGATTATGTGACACCTTGTTTTTTTTGATTAAATGAAAACCACAGGATTCTGTGTGGCTAAAAACTAAATCTGAATTACTCATGTCTGGTGTTATGTAAATATATTTTAAAGTTCATTTTGTTGGACTTCTTTAACTACTTCAGGTTCTACAGGGCTCTTCTGAACATTTGCCACTGCAAACTTTATCCCCTGGGTTAATCCAGCTTGGGTAATATTAGCAACCTGTTCTGTGAAACTTCAAACCTTTCCAAAGGGAGAGACTGCCCTATTGCTACAGCTCTCTGAAGGAGAAAGAGTTACATGAAGCCCTGTCTCAAGTTCAAGCATGCTGGATTTGGAGCCAGTGGTCTTTTGAGATACAACTGAATGCCCTAGTTCAACTGACACAAACTGTGGGCCTGTTGCAGAAAAAGACACATCTAATTGAGATGGTGGAGAAGGTATCTGTTTCCATTGATTCAATTGAATTTCTTCATGAGAAACTTGATTAGTCATTTGATTTCCTTTCTTCCTATCCTGCTGAGAAACAGATCTGGTTTCTGATAGCTTGGTCATTTTGTTTTGTGCATCTTGAACAAATCTGTGGCAGCAAATATCCACAGGCTTGGCAAAGCCAGTCAACGTGTATATGATGTCAGCAGAAGGACTTTTCTTCAAAGAAGACTCATGGCCTTTTCCAAGCCCACGTTCATGAGCAATAGTAACCTCTGAAGGAACATGAATGCTAATATCAGTGCTTCTAGTAAACTAAGATCTTCTGCCTAATTGAGGTGCTGAAGCTATAATACCACAATTAGGAAGAAATAGTCTGCTGTCCCTACACTCTCTGAAGAGTTAGCTAGCTGCCTGTCTTCATCAGACTTAGAATTTGTATGGAATTCATCAGAGTGGTATGAGTCATTATCTGAAGACATTTCTCCATCTGACTCTGCCTGGGCTTTATTATCCATCACACTTGTATTTTCCATGGTTTCAAGACAACTATCTGATTTGTAAAGATTTACTTTTAAGTTTGGTTTTAGAAAGTTAACTTTCATTTCAGAGTTTGTAAGATTTCTGAACTTTCATAGATTACCAGTATTTACAATGAATTTGGTCTGTATCACTTTTTTATTTAGAGATGAAAATTTACTCATTAAAAACTTTTCACCTGGGCCAAAGAGCCTTAGTTTTGAGAACTGATGCCAATGATGTCTTTGTGAGGTTTACTGATTTTTCTCTCAAGCTTTCTCTCTATTATAGGTACATCTAATCTCATGGCTTGCTTGGTGATCTGCAGCATCTCTGCAATGCACTGAAGGGTATCTTTTCCATCCTCTTCTGGATTGTGCATTACAGCTCTCAGTGTGTGATAACAGCCACTTGCTTCTGTATATCTTCAGTGCCATCTCATGCAGGACAAATTTGGCTAACCAAAGAGTGGGTTCAGGACCTATTTCTATTTTTCCCAGATCTACCAGACTTAGTTGTTGATACTGGTTTACTTTGTCAACTTTCATCATCGTAACAGGCCACGAAGTAGATGGTTAGAAAGCAGTAATGTAGCATCAGTGAGGATGTGCTCTTAAAACTGTCTCTTGAGCCAAGCCATAAAAATTATGTCATGACATGTAATTTGAAATAAATTCTACACCTACTAATTAGTGTTACTTCATCCTAGCTTCTATTTTGACACTAATATTTACATCTGCCAAACATGATCTTAGTCAAAAGCATCAAGTCCAGAAGGAAAAGCACTTGGCATATAACAGGCAGTTGAGAAAAATGTCTGCCCTTCCCCCACCCACACATTTTACCAAAGTATAAGCTTCAGTAAATGGAGAAGGCAATGGCACCCCACTCCAGTACTCTTGCCTTGAAAATCCCATGGACAGAGGAGCCTGGTAGGCTGCAGTCCATGGGGTTGCTAAGAGTCAGACACGACTGAGCAACTTCACTTTCACTTTTCACTTTCATGCACTGGAGAAGGAAATGGCAACCCACTCCAGGAGAATCCCAGGGAGGGGGAGCCTGGTGGGCTGCCCTCTATGGGGTCGCACAGAGTCAGACACGGCTGAAGCGACTTAGCAGCAAGCTTCAGTAAATACGTAATTTTCCTCTCCACCACCCTCCACCCAACTTAAACAGAAAAAAACAAAAATGACAACAGAAAAAAAACCCAGACCTTTTTCAAAAAAAAGACAAGAACAGAAAGGAAAGCTCTTTGGGTGCTTCCCCTCCCCCACGCCTGGAGGAAGGGCAGCCAGTCAGATACCCCTCCTTCCACGATGCCTCCAGCCCCTCACGCAGCCCCACCCCCGCAACGGTCATCAGGCTACACGAACAGGAGGCTTTAGAAAAGCAGTGATTTACAGAGCAAATACAGCCTTACAGAAACTTTAACCTGCACAAAGGAGAAGGATCTGGAAAGTCACTGCCAGGTTGCCACTTCAGGCTTGGCCCTGAGGCTGGGCGGGGAGGAGCCCCGAGGCGTGCGTGGCTAGTCAGTGCCGCCTGTTCTGTCAGTCGTTACTGCACAGTCAGAGCAGTCTGCACCAAACCCAGTGCCTGTAGTGACTGCCTGTATTTTCAGTTTTGTCTTTGTCTTTGGTGTATTTCTTGTAAACAGCAATGAGTTTTTAATCCCAACTGAGAGTATGTCTTTTGAAAGAGGAACACACCTAATTCACATTTTTGCAGGACCTGTCATATTGGTTTATGCCTTCCATCTTTTGGATTATGCATGTGTGCTAAGTCCCTTCAATCGTGGCTGACTCTTTGTAAACTTAGGGACTACAGCCCGCCGGGCTCCTTTGTCCATGGAATTCTCCAGGCAAGAATACTGGAGTTGCCATGCCCTTCTCCAGGGTATCTTCCCGACTCAGGGATTGAACCCTTGTTTCTTACATCTCCTGCATAGACAGGTGGGTTCTTTACCACTAGCACCACCTGGGAAGCCCCTTTTTGATTACATACATTTCTATTTCTTTTCTATTTTGCTGAAGTCCTTGACTATGTGGGTCACAGCAAACTGTGGAAAATTCTTGAAGAGAAGGGAGTACTAGACCACCTTACCTGCCTCCTGAGAAATCTGTATGCAGGTCACAAAGCAGTAGTTAGAAACGGACATGGAACAATGGACTGGTTCAAAATTGGGAAAGGAGTATGACAAGGCTGTATATTGTTGCTCTGCTTATTTAACATATACAGAGTACATCATTCAAAATGCTGGGCTGGATGTAGCTCAAGCTAGAATCAAGGCTGCTGGAGGAAATATCAATAACCTCAGATATGCAGATGATACTGCTCTAATGGCAGAAAGTGAAGAGGAACTAAAGAACCTCTTCAGTTCAGTTCAGTTCAGTCGCTCAGTTGTGTCTGACTCTTTGCGACCCCATGAATCGCAGCACGCCAGGCCTCCCTGTCCATCACCAACTCCCAGAGTTCACTCAGACTCACGTCCATTGAGTCAGTGATGCCATCCAGCCATCTCATCCTCTGTCGTCCCCTTCTCCTCCTGCCCCCAATCCCTCCCAGCATCAGAGTCTTTTCCAATGAGTCAACTCTTTGCATGAGGTGGCCAAAATACTGGAGTTTCAGCTACAGCATCATTCCCTCCAAAGAAATCCCAGGGCTGAATGAAGGTGAAAGATAAGAGTTAAAAAGCTGGCTTGAAACCCAGCATTCAAAAATCGAAGATCATGGCATCCAGTCCCATCACTTCATGGCAAATAGAAGAGGAAAAAGTGGAAACAGTGACAGACTTTGTTTTCCTGGGCTCAGAAATCATTGTGGACATTGACTGCAGCCATGAAATTAAAAGATGCTTGCTCCTTGGAAGGAAAGCTATGACAACTCTAGACAGTGTATTAAAAAGCAGAGATATCAGTTCTGGTTCAAGATGGTAGAGTAGAAGGATGTGCGCTTATCTCCTCTGATAAAAGCACCAAAATTGCAACCAGCTTTTGAACAACCATCAACAGGAGGTCACTGGAACCCACCAAAAAAGGATACCCCATGTCCAAAGACAAAGAAGAAGCCACACCAAGATGGTAGAAGGGACACAAACATGTTAAAATGAAACCCCATACCTGCTGAATGGGTGATCCACAAACTGGAGGACGATAACACCAAAGTTCTCCCACTGCTGTCAAGGTTCTAAGCCCTGTGTCAGGCTTCCCAGACTGGGGATCCAACAAAGGGACTGGGAATCCCTATGAAATATGACCTTGAAGGCCAGTGGGACTGGACTGCAGGATTTCCATAGAACTGGGGGAAACAGAGACTCCGGTCTTGGAGGGCAAAATAAAATCTTGCATGCACCCAGACCCAGAAGAAAGGAGAAATGACCCATACAGGAGGCTGGACCAAAACTACCTGCTGGGGTGGGGTGTCTCCTGGGTCAGGAGGGGTTCACCACAGGGACAAGGGCACTGCAGCAGCAGTCCTGGAAGGTCCCCCTTGAAATAAACACTCTTGGAGGTCCCCATTAACTCTGCCATAGAGTTTGTAGACCCCAGGGCTGGGTCACCAGGCCAAACAACTATCAGGGATGGTGGTCAGCTCCATCCATCAGCAGATAATTGGATTAAAGCTTTACTGTGCAAGGCCTTGCCCACCAGAGCAAGACCTAGTTTTTCCCACCCTGGCCCTCCCATCAAGAAGCCGACAGAAGCCTCTTAGATTCATCTACCAGAGGGCAGACAGAAGAAACAAGAAGAACCACCGTCCCACAGCAGCTAGAATAAAAACCACCTTACAGAAAGTTAATCGGGATGAAATAGCATAGAATGATGTATGTCCCAGATGAAGGGACAATATAACCCACCCCCCCCCAAAAAAAGCAACTAACTGAAGTGGAGATATGCAGCCATTCAGACAAAGAATTCAGAATAATGATAGTGAAGGTTATCCAGATCTCAGAAACAGAATGAAGAAGATGCAAGAAGTGTTTGCCAAAGAGCTAGAAGAGCTAAAGAACATACAAAGATGAGCTAGAAGGAGTCAATGGCAGAATAACTGAGGCAGAAGAACAGTTAAGTGACCTGGAGGACAGAATGGTGGAAATCACTGCCGCAGAACAAAATATAGGAGAAAGAATGAAAGAGAATGAAGACAGCATAACAGACCTCTGAAAGTGTTATGTGTTAGTCGCTAAGTTGTGTCCGACTCTTTGCGATCACAAGGACTATTGCCCACCAATAGCTGAAGAAAACTTCCTGAACATGGGAAAGGAAATAGTCAGCCAAGTCCAGGAAGCACAGAGTCCCAGGAAAGAGAAACCCAAGGAAGAACACACTGAGAAACATGGTAATCAAGCTGACAAAAATTAAAGATGAACATAAAACATTAAAAGCAACAAAGAGAAAATGACAAATAGCATACAAGGGAACTCCCATCAGGTTATCAGTTGATTTCTCAACAGAAACTCTACAAGCCAGAAGGGAATGGCACGATACATTTAAAGTGATGAAAGGGAAGAACCTGCAACCAAGAAAGACTACCCAGCAAGACTCTCCTTCAGATTTGATGGAGAAATCTAAAGTTTTACAGACAAGCAAAATTGAAGAGAATTCAGCAACACCAAACCAACTTTACAACAAATGCTAAAAGAACTTCCCTAGGCAGAAAGCACAGGAGAGGGAAAAGACCTACAGAAAATAAGCCCAGAACAATTAAGAAAATGGTAATAGGATCATTCATATCGATAATTACCTTAAATGGAAACGGATTAAATGTACCAACCAAAAGACATAGACTGGCTGAGCGGATGGAAATATACATGTATGCACTTCTGCTGACCACAGCACTCTCCTTAACCGCCCCCCCCTCCACTGCCAAATTGTGTGTGATTATTTTATATTGTTAGGTTAGTCATGTTCCCATTATGGCATGCAGTTATAATTATCTTTTACTTTTCGTCTGGCTATTGATTGTGAAACTGATAAACATCTTTTACTATTGTGATTATGTAACTATTATTCATTAAATACCATTGTATCATGATTGGTCAACAGAAAAGTAATAGAATTTTGTATCACCAAAATTACCACTTAATAGCAAAACCTGTAATCTCTTTTTAAAACCCAGATTCATATCAGAATTTTCTTGGAATTTTTTTAAAAAATACAAAGGCCCAGGTATTGCTTTTTTCCTCCAGAGTGCCAGATATATCTCTAATGAGGAGCCATGTTTAAAAATGACTGGACTATGATGATCTTTTATGCAGTTTGTTTCACTTTTTCTATTTCATATTAAGTACTCCCATTTCATTTTATGTTTTCCAATTTCTCCATCTCTTTTTTTTTATGTTCTTTCTCAAGTCTTTATAAAGCATTGCAGAAAAACTTTTGTATACATATATATAAATTGTATGTATAATATATATATTTTAGGAAACATGAATTTTTGCCTAACTAAAAAATTTATGACATTTTGATTCCACTTGTTTGCCTTAGTATGACTAAAATGCTAGATTTCTAAGTTAAAATAGATATAGAACAAGAAACAAAGGTTTACTGTATAGCACAGGGAACTATACTTAGTATCTTATAATAACCTATAATGGAAAATAATCTCAAAAATAATATATGTGTATATGTATAAATGAGCCACCTTCCTGCATACCTGAAACATTGTAAATCAACTATTTTGTTGTTGTTCACTCAGTCATATCCAACTGTGCAACCCCATAGACTGCAGTATGCCAGGCCTCCCTGTCCCCCACTATCTCCCAGAGTGTGCTCAAACCTATGTCCATTGAGTCAATGACGCCATCCAACCATCTCATCCTCTCCTGTCCCCTACTTCTCTGCCTTCAGTCTTTCCCAGCATCAGGGTCTTTTCCAGAGTCAGTTCTTCATATCAGGTGGCCAAGGTGTTGGAGCTTCAGCTTCAGGATCAGTCCTTCCAATGGCTATTCAGGATTGATTTCCTTTAGGATTGATGAGTTTGATCTCCTCACTGTCCACGGGACTCTCAGGAGTCTTCTCCAGCACCACAGTTCAAAAGCATCAATTCTTCAGCACTCAGCTTTCTTTATGGTCCAACTCTTACATCCATACATGACTAGCTTTGACCATATGGACGTTTGTCAACAAAGTGATGTCTCTGCTTTTTAATATTCTAAGTTTGTCGTAACTTTACTTCTAAGGAGCAAGCATCTTTTAATTTCATGGCTGCAGTCAATGTCCACAGTGATTTTGGAGCCCAAGAAAATAAAATCTGTCATTGTTTCCATTTTTTCCCCATCTATTTACCATGAAGTGATGGAACCAGATGCCATGATCTTAGTTTTTTTAATGTTGAGTTTTAAGCCAGCTTTTTCACTCTCCTCTTTCACCTTCATTAAGAGGCTCTTTAGTTCCTCTTCATTTTCTGCCATTAGGGCTTCCCTGATAGCTTAATTGGTAAAGAATCCGCTTGCAATGTAGGAGACCCCAGTTCGATTACTGGGTCAGGAAGCTCTGCTGGAGAAGGGATAAGCTACCCACTCCAGGATTCTTGGGCTTCCCTGGTGGTTCAGCTGGTAAAGAATTTGTCTGTAATGCAAGAGACCTGGGTTTGATCCCTGGGTTGGGAAGATCTTCTGGAGAAGGGAAGGGCTACCCACTCTAGTATTCTGGCCTGGAGAATTCCATGGACTGTATAGTCCATGGAGTAAAATAGACATGACTGAGTGACTTTCATTTTCACTTCACTTTCATTTGCATATCTGAGGTTATTGGTATTTCCTCCGGCAATCTTGATTCCAGCTTGTATATATGTGTATATGTGTATATATGTATATATATATATATGTGTTTATATGTGTGTGTGTGTGTATATATATATATATATACACACACACATAAAGAAAGAAAAAAAAGTACAGACATCACTTTGCTTACAAAAGTCCATATAGTCAAAGCTATGGTTTTTCCTGTAGTCATGTACAGATGTGAAAGTTGGACCATAAGGAAGGCTGAGTGCCAAATAATTGATGCTTTCAAATTGTGGTGCTGGAGAAGACTCTTGAGAATCCCTTTGACTACAAGGAAATCAAACCAGTCAGTCCTAAAGAAAATCAACCCTGAATATTCATTGGAAAGACTGATGCTGAAGCTGAAACTCCAATACTTTGGCCACCTGATGCAAAGAGCCCCCACTGCTGGGAAAGATTGAGGGCAGGAGAAGAAGGGTGTGGCAGAGGATTAAATGGTTAAACAGCATCACTGACTCATTGGACATGAATTTTAGCAAACTGGGAGATAGTGGAGGATGCAGGAGCCTGGTGTGCTACAGAGCACGGGGTCACAAAGAGTCAGACATGACTCAGCGACTGAACAGCAACATTTCCTTTTTACCTTTTTCTTTTCTTAGTATTTATTTACTTATTTATTTGGCTGCTTAGGGTCTTAGTTGTGACACAAGAGATCTTTGGTCCTTATTTGTGGCATGGGGGATCTAGTTCCTTGACCAGGAACCAAACCCAGGCCCTCTGCATTGGGAGCTCAGAGTCTTAGCTACTGGAGCACCAGGGATCCCTTTTTACCTTTTTCTAATCATTTCTGATTTGCAAGTTTCTAGAGAACACTGATATTCTGTTTTCCACACCTTCTTACCTCTCTGTACCTTGGCTGGTCTCAGTTATAAACAGAGGTAGTTATAGTATCTACCTTGGAAGCCAGCTGTGCACTTAGGCCAAGTCTCAATAAACATTAAACATCAGCTTCAGGTTGCAAAAGGAAATAATGATCATCTAACCCTTACATGTGTATAGTGTTTAGTGTTTTTCCTAGCACTTTCTTATCATATTTGAACCATATAACACTTCAGTAAGAACTGCAAGAAATAGAATTTGTTTACCAGATGGAAATATTGAGGTTTAGAGACATTGTGTTACTTGTCTGAGAACAGAAAATATTAAACAGAGATGCTGAGACCAGAATCTGAATCTCTATAACTTGGGGATTTTCTCATTTCATGATCCCTGCAGTGTACCCCTCAGGTCTTTCGTGTAGATCAGTGGTTCTTGCACTTCTCTGTAATTGGAGTCCCTGGTGGCTTTTAAAAATCACAATGTGCAGGCCACATTGTACACTACCTAAATCCGAATCTGTAGGACGAGACCTGAATCAGTACTTTTTAGAAAGTTCCCAAGTGACTCTAAGATGCACCTGGTAACTTTCATTTTTTTGGTTTAAGGTTAAAAGCAGAAATGGTTGAGATCTGTGTCTGTGATATTTTCAACCAGTAATTCCTGCTAATTTGCCAGGGCAGGGATAGAGCATGCACGTGATTATTGCACTCTGTAAATGAGAACGCAAAGACAAGACACAGTTGCTTTTCTTCTCCTTGGCTCTCTTGGGTAGCATAGGAAGAGAAAATGAAATTACAGTACAGCCTGAGTCATAAGGACTCTTTGTGCTTCCCCAAAGAGGGTGGTGTTTTTTAAATTATTATTATTCAAGTGAATTTCACACTCAAGTGCCTTGCATTAGGTGCATTTGGCTGCTTGGATCGCTGACCTATGACAGCACTTTCCTTCTGTGCTGCCAGCAGAAGAGACGGGGTTAGTGTGTGTGGGGGGGGGTCCAGCCTCAAGAATGATGACTCGGGAGCCAGAGGTAAGTGCCCTGACCTTCCCAGGTGTGCAGGGGGATTGAACTGGCATTTGGGGTTTAGAATATTGGACTAAGGCTTTGGCGTCAAAAGGGTACTTGGCTGCTATGTGTACACAGCCTGAAAACTCCCTGTCTTCCTGGCCATTCATGGCAGTGACCTTGCTAAAGCAGTCATCTTGTTTTCTTCTGTTTTTGTGCTTTGCCTTCCCCACCAGCTAGTTGGTATTTTTTAATGGAATTGCTGCCTCTGTGGAAGCCATGGCTGGTTGAGGTTCCCCACGCCTCTGTGTCAGGCCCAGCCTAGTTCTCAGGCTGCCAGAATCTATTTCTGCCGGCAATCGGGAAGGGCCGAGAAGCCCACATTGATTTTCCACTGTCAGCGGGCAGTTAAGGTTTTGATGGTGTTTGGAAAGGAAAGTCTAGGAGCCTGCATCACATGGTCTAGATGCATTTTTCAAAGAGCAAAAGTGAAGCCAAGTCAAATCTGACCAAAATCATTCCTAGCTCTGGCTCCCCGGTGCCCCTCTGGAAAGTCGCCCAAACCCTTGCCTGGATGTTTAATGAGCTGGCCTGTGTTTGTGGTGACCATTCTGTCAGTGTTTGCTTTGTTGCCATGAGAAATAACACTTTGGTGTTGGCATGGCCAAAAAGAAACAAATGCCAGGAGGCCAAGGCAGGGCCTGGACTTGGCACGGTGTTTGTCCCATTCAGCAGTGAGAAGCTGGAGGGCTTGCTGGGCTGGTTTGAGTGCTGGAGTAAGTGGATTAGAACTGAAATTTTTTTAACTACCCAGTTGGGAACTTACTAATTTTCTTTAGAAGTCTCTAATAATGTCAGATTTGATAGTGAACCTAGAGAGGATCATTCATTGCACTTACTACACTGTCATTATTACTGCTGGCACTTTGGAGCAGCTCTGGCTTATGATGCACCCTGCACATTTCTGGTGGCCGGCCATCCAGATGCTGGTGTCTGTGCCCGAGCACAAAGGGCCTGGCTGCACTGGGGAGCTGAGGCCGCCCTTCTCAGGCATCAGGGCGGTCTGGAGGGTCCCAGGACGCACACGCGGGCGCTCGAAGGGGCACCCCCGCTGCAGGGCCAGCTGCTCAGCTCTGCTCCAGCCGCTGTGAACAGCTGACCGAGGGCCGCTGGTGCTGGGGGAGGTGAGGCTTCTGGGGCGCATCCTTGCCCCAGTTAGGCCTGGGGTTTGGTGTCAGGGTCTTACCCGAGAACTGTGAACTCTCCAGGGCATCTCTGCATTTGTACCGCGCGCCTTTTCGGCTCCTCGCAGCCTCCTTGGGCGGGGCGGGCGGTGTGGCCCGCCCAGCGGGTGCGCAGCAGCGCGGGGGCAGCCTGAATATGCACGGTTCTGCCTCTTCACCACTGGCTAGTCTGCCTCTTCACCACCTCACCTGCCCTGTGAGAGTTACTAAATATGAGATCAAACTCAGAACGGTCATGGCCTCCGAAGTAAGCTCCGCTTTTCCGTGCCCTGGAATTCAGCCGATGATCCTGCACATGTCTGTTTTCTCTAGTTTCCGAATGCCACAGCTTTCTCCACCCTCATGCCCTGTTCATATGCTTTCCCTATGGAATAAACTTGCCACTGTGATGCCGTCCGCACGGTGAGTGCTTCCTAGAACTGGAGAACAGACAGTGAGGGTCACAGAGAACAGGTGAGCCAGGGAACCCTGTAACCTTCCAGGCAGGTGTTCATGCTGGGCGTCCCTAATGGAACGTCCCTAATGGATCATCAAACATAACACAAACCAGCAGTTATACAAACCACTTGCATTTAATTTACAGTGGAGAAAATGATTCATAGAGATACAGAAATACTATTATTTGGAATATGTGACAAACTAGAAAACACAATTGGAGAAGGAAATGGCAGCCCACTCCAGTGTTCTTACCTGGAGAATCCCAGGGATGGCGGAGCCTGATGGGCTGCCGTCTGTGGGGTCACATAGAGTTGGACACGACTGAAGTGACTTAGCAGCAGCAGCAGCAGCAGAAAACACAATAAGGAAAGAATAAGAGAAGAAAAAAAATGTCATTGAAACTATTGGATATCAGCATTGTTGTTCAGTCCCTGAGTCATGTCCAACTCTGAGACCCCATGGACTGCAGCCTGCCAGGCTTCCCTGTTCTTCACTGTCTCCCGGAGCTTGCTCAAACTCATGTCCATTGAGTCAGTGATGCCATCCACCCATCTCACCCTCTGTTGCCCCCTTCTCCTTCTGCTCTCAATCTTTTTCAGCATCATGGTCTTTTCCAATGAGTTGTCTCTTCTCATCAGGTGGCCATAGACAAGTACATTCATAATTATGCAGATTAATTCCAGACAGGTAAAAGTTAAGCATTGGAAACTCGTTAGAATATATTTTAAAAGCACATTTATTCCAGTTAGAAAATGATTACATTTCAAAACTTTAAAGGTATGTCAAGATGTATAGTCACAAATAAGATAAATGATATATATTAAAATCAATTATAGTAAAATGTAGTAATATAGTAAGATATATTTTTACTATAGTACACTAGTATAGTAAAATATAACTTTTAAAGAAATATTAAAAAGAAAAACATTAGAAGGTACTTGAGAAAAAAGAACCGACAGAAACTGAAATCCAAAAGAATTGATACAGGTATATGTCAATTGATAATTGAGTTTAATTCAGTCCGTGTTTATAGATCATCTATGAGATGCTTAGTACTCTGCAGTGCCCAAGCCAGAGCCGTGGTCATATTGCATACAAATGGCCTTGGGTAAGAAGTTCTGAGAAATGAATGGTTAATTTACATAAGAGAAAACACAGACAGTAAATCGTGGCATGGAAGCACATACAACTTTATTGGAAACTACAGAAAATGCTGTCACATACCTGTTAAACTCACAAAAATAAATATAAATGCTGAGTAAGACACTTGGCAGCGTCAAAGAGAAAGGGACACCAAAGCCTTGCTGCTGGCGATATAAGTTGGTTCCATATGTGGGGAAAGTAATTGGCATCATGTGACAAAAGCTATAAAGTGCTTTTCTCGCAGAGAACAGCTCTGAATTTGGTATTTCCTTTATGAAAGATACCTCTAGGACATAACTCAAAAGGAAAAAAAAAGTAATTGCCACAACTGCACTGCTCAAAGCACGATTATTTATAAGAAAGTAGGAGAAAACCCCCACTACCCAGCAGCAGGGGAACTGCAACGGGTGTGCTTTACCCAAAGGTGGACACTGCCCAGCAGGGACAGTGCCCTGCCCGCGCTCTGCACCACGCCGCCCCGCCAGCTCGCCACACCTCAGCCCCAGGCCCGGGAAGGGCTCCCCTAGCCCACAGGCTGGGTCACATCCCTCTTCCTTCTCCTAGAGCTCCCTTCCCTCTTATTCATAGCACTTAAAATTTGGGGTTGTCTGTTTGGGTGATATTCTTGTTTAATGTCAATTCCCCCATTTAACTGGAAGTTTCTCCAAAGCAAGAATTTGCTCACCCTGTATTTGCCTCTCAGTGTAGGGCCTGGAACAGGGTGAGTAGATGGTTGCTTAGATGGATGGATGGAACATAGGTAGGTGGGTAGATGGATGGGTGGGCTCCCTGGACGGATGCATGGATGGACAGGTAAATAGACGGATGGATAAATTTTTACACATGTAGCAACCTTCTGTTTGCAAAGGACTTCATGGCTAACAAAGTACTTTGCAAAACATTCTACTTTAATCATCTATACAAATCTATGAGGTAGAAATTGTCTTTATTTAAAAATTGAGGAAACAGAGTTCTCTCAAACAGTAACTTGAATAGGGTAGTAATTGCAGAGATAGTATTTTTATTTCCTTCTTTTTTTCTTTCTCTCAAATTGCTATTGGCAAAATTCTTAAGTTGGAAGGAAGATTTTTTGGTAAATTTCCTGTTTTTAAAAGGAATGACCGAAATACTACAGGGAGAAAAGCACAATGTTGATTTAAAAGCAGACCTTGTTTACCTATTTGAAGAATTTTAGTGAAGAAAAAATAATAAATTTTAATATGTTTTGGCATTTAGATGATTCAAAGAGGACCACTTTTCTTTAACAAAATGTGCTTGATGGTTTTCCAGAAGTTACCACTGTGCTTTTTTCTTGGTATAGATCCTGCTTGGTTGGAGAACTGAAACCTTTGAGTTCAGTTGTTGATTTCCATTAGAGAAAATTTTGTTCCAGTTTTTGCATCCATAGGTCTACATGTAGTTGACTTAGAATTTTAATGGCTCTTGAAGAATAATTGGTTTTACTCATAAAATGAAGTGAGTCTTCTTTTAAGGAACCATGTATGTAACACAGAGACAATTAGTTCTTTGAAAGACTGGATTGAAAAAGAGCTATATTGAATTAGGAGCCTTTGGAGAGTGAGCCTTTAGTTATTTTCCGTGTTTGTCTCATATACATTATTTTGTTTTTTCTCTCACTGTATCACTTTGAGAACTTTTTATTTTAGAAGTAAATCTTGCATTTCAATATCATTATTTGTTTTTTTAGCTCTGGCTGAGGACATCTCCCATAACTTAAACATTATTTTCCAGTGGTTGATAGATTGTCATTTTTATTCTTAGATTATTAAGGTACTTTTATTTTTAATTTAGTCATTGGTTATCAACTTTATTATTTTCAAATTATTTTAAAATTGGTTTTATTTGCAACTTCCTTGTTTTTATTTCATTTTGGTTTTTCTATTTTTACTCTAATTTCATTTCCCCACTTTCTTTTAGCTTTCCATTCTAAGCAGGGCAGGGCTAGTTTGTGACGCTTTACTTTTTCCTTTTGATAACCGTTATCAGAGTTTTTGTCCCCATTACTTGTGATGCTTTTGTTGGTCTAAAAATATATTCTACTCGTGTGAATTGGTTTTTCTCTCCTGTGGTGGTGTTAGTTGTTCAGTCATGTCCAGCTCTTTGCAATCCCATGGACTGTAGCCCACCAGGCTCCTCTGTCCCTGAATTCTCCAGGCAAGAATACTGGAATGGGTTGCCATTCCCTTCTCCAGGGGTCTTCCCCACCCAGGAATGGAACCTGGGTCTCCTGCTTTGCAGGCAGATTCTTTACCATCTGAGCCACCAGGGAAGCTATTTTTGCTCCTACCCAAGCATTATTTGAAAGGACATTGTTAGTGTCCAAATAATTGGATACCTTTCAATTCTGATTTCATCATTGATTTTTACCTTTACTTTGCCTTTGTTCAGCAATAAGATATGCGGGAGGCTTGCCTTTTCCCTTTTTTCCTTTTACTTTTGTTTCTTACTCAGAATGTTAGCAATTTATGTGCAAGTTCATACTGATTTGAGAAAAGAGTTTGGTCTCCTGGCCCCTACTCCCATTCTTATGTGTAATTTATAATTCTCTATTCATTTTTTTGCATATGAGACCTATCATATTCTGCTAATATTTTTCTAAAATTTTCATGAGTTTGTTTTTCATGAATTTGTCCTGGGTTGGAACCCAGAGATTTAGCATGATGTATTTTGGGGCTTTACCATCATTGAGGCACCTTGATTATCTCTCCTAATGCCTTTGAAATCATGTCAGCTATTTCATGGCCTTGTGACTGAACGCCGTCAGTGGGAAGAGAACATTAGGCTCCTGATGTGAACTGTGATCCTGGTTCTCTTACCTTCAAACAATTTCCTCACTGAGGCTGTTAATATGCAAATTGTACCTGAGCTTACAGGGTTACTATGAGGGTCATTTGAAAAAGTTCTGTGTATGCCTTGCAAAGAATTACCAGGAAGGTATTATCATGCCATCACAGCTCAACTTCCAGAAGGTTCTCCTACAGGGTTCAGGTTTGAGTGTGCCCTACTAGGCATCAGACTGTTCCGTGTTGACTGTTTAAAATGCCACTGCAGGATTGTTTATAAGTTATTTTTGTGCTTACGTTTTGCATTGATCTGGCTTCCTTGGTTATGTTTCCCTTTTTTTTCCCTTTGTCTGAAATTTTATTGGCAGCTAACCACCACTAATTCTGACATTTACAATATTTTTAGCAGGAAGGCTTTTGTCAGAACTGATTTCATTTTTCTTTTCTCTCACTAAGTCATTTAATTTAATAACTGAGTCATTTAATTAATCTTTCTTCTGAGTTTAGGCTATCCTCCCCTTTCTCTTCTCTCCTTTCCCTTACCGGCTTTGTTATCCTCAGGTCATTTTCAAATTTCTCCTTTTTCATCATAGAGTCCTCCTAGGCTTTTCCCTAAATTAATAACTGGTTTCACTGTCCTTTCCCTACATTTTTATTGTGTTTCTAATCTGCTTATCTCAAGATAAGCAGTGTCTTTTAAGAATCTCTGCTTATTCCATTTCCTTTCTTAATCTGTGGGCTTCTGTTGATGAAATGTTCTGGATTCTCAGGTCTTGACTTCTCCCGTCATCACTTAACTTGTTACCTTCTGTATCAGTGCCACTGTAACAAAGGAGCAAACATGAGTTGGCTTAGAATAACAGGAATGTATTGTCGCAAGTTCTGTAGGCTGCACATCTGACTCAGGGTGTTGACAGGACCTGTGCTCCTTGTCACAGCTCCAGCGGAAGACCCTTCCCTGCCACTTCCCAGCATCCAGTGGCTACTGGCAGTCCTTGGTGTTCCTTGGCGTGTAGACCCATCACTCTAGTCTCATGCCATCCCCCAACCCTGACTTCTCTTCTTTTCTCTGCACGTGTCCACCTCTGTGTCTCACCTCCCCTTTCCATAAGGACACCAGTCACACTAGGGCCCACCCTAGTGACCTCATTTTAACTTGATTACCTCCATAAAGACCCTGTTTCCAAACAAACTCAAATAAGCTTATTTTCAGGTACCTGAAAAGAAGCGTATCTTTTGCCGGGACACAGCTCCTCCCATGACACCATCCTGTGGCTGTTACTCCGCTGTCCTTGGCCTAGTCCGCCTCCGTGGTGGTCTCACACACACAGGCAGACAGGCAGTCAAGTCCAGGCTCCTGCTCCTCCCTCCACTCTCAACGCCCCTTCTCTCCTGAGAGCCTGTTCCTGCTAGGTGCGCAGACTTGAGCAGGCACTTGGGAGCCTTGCACAGAGGGTTCTCCAGGCCGTGGCTGGGGGTGCAGTCAGTCAGTCCTCACTTGCCATGGCCCTCACCTGCACAGGGAGACTGGGCCAGAGCTGCTGTCTCCAGCACGCTGATCCAGCTGACTCCCCGTCACACAGAGCCTCCTCTGACAGTCTGGGCTCCAGAAGACACTTGCAGGCTTGAAATTTACTGCTAACTTGTTGGCCTCCACGCACAGACCCCCTTTTGCAGTCACTGATGTCATTCAGGAGGCCTAGGATTTGTCTTCAGATTCTGCAGCTGACTGATGCTCTGGACACCTTCGTTCTTAGGTTTCTTTTGGCTTGTTCTTCAGACCTTTTTGTGAGTCTCTTCCTTTCTGATTACATCCATTGGGTTTGCACTCCTTTAGCTGTCTGGTGCCCTGACTACTCCTTCGCAGTCAGAAGGTAGTTCTTGTCTTACTGTCTATTTCAACAAAGAACCATCACCCAGGAATGTGCTTACTCACAAAAAGGAAGTCTTAGGTTCTATGTAGTCCAAAGAAAGAAAGAAAGTGAAGTCGCTCAGTCATGTCCAACTCTTCGGGACACCATGGACTGTAGCCTACCAGGCTCATCTGTCCATTGGATTTTCCAGGCAAGGGTACTGGAGTGGGTTGCCATTTCCTGCTCCAGGGGATCTTCCCGACCCAGGGATTGAACCCAGGTCTCCAGCATTGCAGGTGGATTCTTTACCATCTGAGCCACTAGGGAAGCCCTATGTAGTCTAAGGGTCCATGAATACATTTTAGAACATTCTATGCATTCTCCCCCATTTTGACTCATGGGGGAGAATTTTAACTCAATTAGTCTTGACTGAAAAAACTAATTGCACTGACTGCCTTTTTTGTGTCATGCCTTGCTGTCATTGAGTTCCCATCTGTCCCCTCAAGGGACAGTGAGATGAGAATATGAGGAGAAGGGATGCAGATTCTGCTTTGTGGGTTCCACGGAGACCTAAGAAGGGGGCAGCATTGGAGCTTGCTCTGCTGGGGCTGTGCTCAAGATTGCAGAGGCACGTCCTCCCAGCGCTGGAGCAGAGTTCTCTGTGTCCGCTCAGGGCCCAGTTGCCAGCCCCTCAGCTCTTCAGGTTAAAGCCAGCCTAAAAGCATTATCAATTTCAGCCCTTCATAAACCATTATATTCTTCAACCATAAGGGTTGCGCCAACATAAAAGCATGAAAGAAGGCATGCTCTCAGTCTTGGACTCAATCTCTGTGACATTTATCTATGGAAGCTTCAGGCAGCAGTGTGCAAAGGCAGGCAGTTGCCTTCCTGGACCACAGCTCCCATCACAGGACAAGACCTTCTTATGCAGAGGTCCTCCCAAACATCACTGTCTGTACTGAGCCTAGTGTCCTGGTCTTCCTTAAACTGGTCATAGTTACCATCACGGCCTTGGAAAACAAGTTTCTTAAGTCACCTACATTGCCTTCTGGGAGATCAGTATTTCCTTTACTTAGGTCCAGAATTGAAAGGACTCATGCTTAAGAACAAACATAGCACTTTGTCTGTCTGCTTCTTCCAGGGTGATGTGGCCTTAACCATGGTGCTGTTGAATTTTGGGATCTCTACAGCCAGCTATCTTTGACTTTGCAGTTCAGCGTGCATGGGTTTAATGATACATTTTCTAGGTTGTCTCCCTCAGAACCTGGTTTATTGTGGTCCTGCCTGCACTAAACACAAATAAGTAATGAGGGCTGCCCAGCTAGGTTTCTATGCATCCTTTTTCCTTCCTTCTTCCTCACTGCCGCTTTGGAAATACTTGTACACCCTGTAATGTTTGTGCACCAAAAGGAAAGTAACTTTTGAAGGTGAAAGTTCTCAGACTAATCCAAGACCAGGTAGAAACCTTACATGTTTTTCCAACCACCATCCAGCCCAGAAGTCTTTTCACAAGCATGTCTGAATTCTGAATGTGTCCGTGTCATCATGTTTTCAGACTTCTGCTTTTTACTGCTTCTCTCAGGGCTTGAGCTTGAGTTTCAGATTTCAACCCTGCAGAAACTGTGGTGGGCGTTAGACCTAGAAAAAGCTCAATTTTAGGAACTGGGAGGATCTACTTCCTCCCCTTCCTCATGTCCAGGTTACTGAGTGCCACACACAGCCACTCACTTCTTATTGATGATTTACTTCTGATAAATAATGCCTCCAAAGAAGCAGAGAGGCTTCCCCGCGGGTGTTCGTTCCTGGCTTTGTGGTTAACATCATATGCTCTTAGTCCATGAAAACCAAGAAACTGGTGAGTTAGGATGTCCAGATGCATGGTCAGTACACACAGCTCTTCCTTTGAGCCATAAACTCCCTGGGCCTTGGTTCCATCTGCAGCATCCAGAGCCACAGTGCCTGGCAGGCTGGCCTGCGCTTGGCAGTGCTCAAGTAAGTGCTGACTGTGAGGCAGGATGGCATCCTTGTTGCCTAACTGGGGGCCATAACACAGACCCTCGCTGAAGGACTTGCAGGTTCAGGAGGCTTTAAATGACTCAAAGGATGAGGGCTCTGAACTCCAGGAGAAAGAAAACAGACCAGGGAGCACCCTGTCCCCTTTGTCGTGGTGGCAGGACAGAGTGCAAAGGCAGAGGCCAGACTGCCTGCAAAATCTGGGGTCCCTGAGTAACCCTGTGAAACCCAGGATCAAAAGCGACCTCTCTCTCCTGTAAACTTGTGCAAGACTCTCTTGGCTCCAGGCCCACCATCCTGGTGCTTCCAGCAGCTCCAGAGAACCTTGGTGGCCCTTTGGCAGGTTGGTCAGTTGGTTACTGACAGCAAGGCCATGATCCCTTGGCCCCACAACCTTTCTATGAATTCTAGTGTTGGGTTCACTTTCTGAATCCTGTGGTTCATTTATGAACAGGTAGTTTCTGGTGCCAAGAATACACAGAAGAACTACACAAAAAAGATCTTCATGACCCAGATAATCATGATGGTGTGACCACTCACCTAGAGCCAGACAGCCTGGAATGCAAAGCAAAGTGGGCCTTAGGAAGCATCACTATGAATAAAGATAGTAGAGGTGAGAGAATTCCAGTTGAGCTATTTCAAATTCTAAAAGATGACGCTGTGAAAATGCTGCACTCAATATGCCAGCAAATTTGGAAGACTCAGCAGTGGCCACAGGACTGGAAAAGGTCAGTTTTCATTCCAATCCCAAAAAAAGGCAATGCCAAAGAATGCTCAAATTACCACACAACTGCACTCAACTCACATGCTAGCAAAGTAATGCCTAAAATTCTCAAGCGAGGCTTCAAAAGTATGTGAACCATGAACTTCCACATGTTCAAGCTGGATTTAGAAAAGGCAGAGGAACCACAGATCAAATTGCCAACATCTGTTGGATCATCAAAAAAGCAAGAGTTCCGGAAAAAACACCTACTTCTGCTTTATTGACTATGCCACAGCCTTTGACTGTGTGGATCACAACAAACTGTGAAAAAGTCTTCAAGAGATGGGAATACCAGACCATCTTATCTGCCTCCTAAGAAATCTGTATGAAGGTCAATAAGCAACAGTTAGAACCGGACATGGAACAACAGCCTGGTTCCAAATCGGGAAAGGAGTACGTCAAGGCTATATATTGTCACCCTGCTTATTTAACTTATATGCAGAGTACATCATGAGAAACACTGGACTGGAAGAAGCACAAGCTGTAATCAAGATTGCCGGGAGAAATATCAATAGCCTCAGATGTGCAGATGACACCACCCTTATGGCAGAAAGCAAAGACTAAAGAGCCTCTTAATGAATGTGAAAGAGGAGAGTGAAAAGCTGGCTTAAAACTCAACATTCAAAAAATGAAGATCATGGCATCTGGTCCCATCACTTCATGGCAAATAGATGGGGAAATAATGGAAACAGTGAGAGACTTTATTTTGGGGGGCTCCAAAATCACTGCAGATGGTGATTGCAGCCGTGAAATTAAAAGACGCTTACTCCTTGAAAGAAAAGCTATGACCAACCTAGACACCATAATAAGAAACAGACACATTACTTTGTTGACAAAGGTCCGTCTATTCAAAGCTATAGTTTTTTCAGTAGTCGTGTATGGATGTGAGAGTTGGACTATAAAGAAAGCTGAGCACCAAAGAATTGATGCTTTTGAAATGTGGTGTTGGAAAAGACTCTTGAGAGTCCCATGGACAGCAAAGAGATTCAACCAGTCCATCCCAAAGGAAATCAGACCTGAATATTTTTTGGAAGGACTGATGCTAAAGCTGAAACTCCAATACTTTGGCCACTTGATGCAAAGAACTGACTCATTGGAAAACATCCTGATGCTGGGCAAGATGGAAGGCAGGAGGAAAAGGGGATGACAGAGGATGAGACTGTTGGATGGCATCACGAACTCAATGGACATGAGTTTGAGTAAGCTCCAGGAGTTGGTGATGGACAGGGAAGCCTGGTGTGCTGCAGTCCATGGGATTGCAAAGAGTTGGACCGACTGTTTGGTTGTTTAACCCAGGGTCAAAATACCACATGCTCAATGGACAACTGACCAACTGAACTAAACTGAACTGAGTTTCTGGGCTTTAGTTGAAAGTTTTCCTTTAGTCTTGAATCCTCAGTTCTAGGAGGTGGCCCATTCCCCGATTTCTTCTACCTTCTACCGAGAACAAATTATTAACCCCACAAGCCATCTGCCAAAAGGAACCCAGAGGGTGGGCAGAGGTCTTGGGAGAAACAGTGGGCCAGAAATTTGGGGGGTGTTTGGGGAAGACTGTGGAGGTGCAGGGCTGTCCGGGGCAGGAGTTGAGGTGTTCTCTGCAGACAGACTGCAGTGGGGGAGGCTGTGGGGTTTGAGCAGACCTTGATAGTTTAGAGTGGTGGATACGGCTAGAGGCGGTAGTAGATGGATTGTTGGTCGCAGTGGCTTGACTCTTTTCAGCACACAAACATTTCTTGAGTGCCTGCTGCACGCTAGGCACAGTGCTGAGCTTCAGAGGTGGTTACATGAGGCCTAGCACTGGAGATGCCTGCAGTCCAGCTTCTGGAAGGCCACACTGCCTCCTGGGGCAGAGGAGATGGAGACGACCCTTGGGCTGACTTAGCGCAGCACGGAATCCACAGGCGATTTCCTTAAAAGGGAGTTGAGCCCGACAGTGCCTGAAAAAGTGCTCACCCCCACTCAGCTTGCACAAGGCCCCACATGGGGTGAGTTAGGCAAACACAGGGCTCGAGTCCCTGAGGCAGAGTCCCTGCTCCTTGTGCAGTTCTAGGCTGCAGCTCCAGGATCAGAGAGGCTGACACAGAGGAGATGCAGGAGGGAGGTTGCCATCATCGGGACACAAAGTCTCAGCTGGTTCCCCGAGGATGTCTGATTGATTTGTGTCGTAATTGGTTCATGTCAATTTTGCCTGTTGTTTTATTTATTTTTGATGGCCCTTCCAAAGTTTTATTTATAAAACTTTCAATCGACACCTAAGGTTTGTTATTTAAAAGCAAACCCAGTCTCTTTTTTACTTTGCGTTTGACTGCCGTATCAGTTCAGGTGACCTGAATGGACATACAGGGCCATGCAGAGTAGAGAAAGTCAGACTGTGATCTGGACACCTTGGATCAACAATGGATGCTAAAACGACAAGATGAACTGATGTAGGAACAGAAAGCATTCACTAGTCTCCGAATATCACCCTCTCAGATCGCTAATCACAAAGAGTACAGTGTGACTTTGTGGCACAGAGGTAAAGAGTCTGCCTGCCAGTGGAGGAGATGCAAGAGACTTGGAGTCGATCCCTGGGTTGGGAAGATCCCCTGGAGGAGGAAATGGCAACCCCCTCCAGTATTCTTGCCCTGGAAATTCAATGGACAGAGGAGCCTGGCGGGCTCCAGTCCATGGGGTCCCAAAGAGTCAGAAATGACTGAGCATGCTCACACACGCACACACACAAAATGTGGCATTACAAAGGACAGATCCCTTAACCAAAGGATCAGACTTGGCATCACCATTAGTGAAATAACATGGCATCAGGTGCCCTCTTGTGGAGTTCAGTTAGTAGGAATGAACATTGAGATTCTTGCCAAAAATGTTTCACTTGAATCTAAACATTAGGAAACAAAATTCAGATTATGGGATATTCTACAAAACAACTAGAATGACTTGAAAACTTACAGTGTCAAAGTTTAAAAGGACAGCAAAAGTCATGAGGATTCTTCTAGATTCAAGAAAAGTAATGAGACGTGACAACTAAATGCAGTGTGTGATTTTTGATGAGATCCTGGATCAAGATGCAGAATAGTTATAAAAGACATTTCTGGAATATTTGAACATGGAGTATGGATTTGATAATGTTGTACTGATTTCATTTCTTCCAAGGTAACGTTAGTGTGAATGAAGTGCCATGGTTACTTTCAGATGACTCAGCAAAAAATGAGAAGTGTGTGTTTGTGTGGAGGGAAGAAAGAAGAAAAAGAAATGTGGCAACGTATTAACAGTTGGTGAATCTAGATGAAGTGCATATGAATGGATATGCATTGAACTGGTTAAACCTTTCTGCAGTTTTGAAAGTTTTCAAGATAAATAATTATGGGGGAAACAATAATGATAATAAAAACAGGCCTACAGCTCAAGCTTGACTTGTCTAAAATAAAACTGAGACTAAAACTCCATTCTGTTGACCTGAAATCCAGTGTACCACCGCCTCTCTCCATCCAGGTGAATGGAGAGAGACAGGCAGGCAGAGACAGAGCCCCCATCTCCTTGGTTCAAAACCCAGAGCTTTGAGAAGGCACAGCCGACCCAGCCTTTCCAGTCCTGGCAAGTTAGCCAAGGAGACAAAGACGAGGCGCACACGCCACCTTGTGACCAGATAAGGGAGTCTACTGCTGCCAATTTTAAAAGTGAACTTACCTCACGTTATTGGTATCTTTCCCAGTTGCAACATTTTCCCTTTAGTGAAGCACTAATTCTTGTTTCTCCAATTTTCTGATATGGATTTCCAGCTGCTTTAGAGAAACTAGCCAAAAGAGCCGATTTCCTTTCCCCAGAAACCACATTCTTGGATGATCAAGAAGAGCAAAGCCCTGCTCATGAACACTTCACCAGATCCCACTTACCACCATGTGCCAGCAAGCTGCTGGCCTTTCTGACCCAACCAAATGAGGAAAGCAAAGGAGATTTATTCAGTGCTTTCGGCAGCGAGTCAGCCACTGTCGCTCACCTTTTGTCAGAGGAGTGGAGAGGCTTTATCACGGACAAGGGCAAGCCGTCGGGTGTGCCCTGTCTGGAGGCTGTTGGGTGGGCAAGCTGGAGGTGGTGACCTAGAAGGGGGCATCCTTCATAACTGGTTGGGGGAGCATGTTTGACTTTCCCTAATTAGTCACAGCAGTTGTCTTAGCCTAGGGCTAGAGAACCTTTCTCACCTGAAAGAAAGGATCATATAATTTATATTTTATTTCTTTAAATAGAATGAGTCAAGCTCTAGGTCAAGTTCAGTCTCTTCCTTCCCAGAGTATGTTCCTTAGACCAGCAGCTCTGGCATCACCTGGGAGCTTGAAGGAAATGCCAAATGCCAGGCCCCACCCCTGACTCACTACAACGCCTAGTCCAGGAAGTTACAGGGTAACTTCTGTAACGGTTGGCCCCAAACCTCCGGGACTCGACTGAGAAGTAACCGCTTCTCTGGCTTTGTCCCTCCTTCCAGTTTAGATGAGGGGTTATTAGTGTCCTGGTAGGCTGTGGTTGCAGGTAGGCTGCAGGTTGTGGGTCAAAGTCTTCTTTTCGCATGTGGTCTGGCCGTTGCCTGTGTGTTGTGGCTCACTCTGGAAGCGGTGCATCCACAAAGCACCGTACTCGGTGTGAGCACGTGCAGGCACTTCTTGTCCTAATCACGGGGAAGAGTGCCCTGAAGGGAGAAGACGCAGGTTTGGGTCTCCGCCTTCTTCTGCAGGCTGGGGAGGGTCCTCCAAGTTGGGGTGGCCTCTTCTGCACAAAGCAGGGGCCATTCCTGCTGTGTGTCCCGCCCGGCTGTGATCAGCCCTCTCAGAGGTGACGCGAAGCCCACGTGCTCCCTCTCGTGTCTGGAGAGCACGTTGCTGTGTCTGCAGAGATCTCCTCGAGGATACAGGTGCCCCCAAGTGACAGTGTGCTCCCAGTGCTCCCGATCTCTCAGGACTCTGCTGAGACGAGCAGACAGACTCACACTTGGATAAACCATTGCTTTATTCCAAGTCTGCGTGAGCCCTGGGTTTATCACTGGCGTGTGCTTTGCCCATTTCTCCAACACCCAGGCTCTGCGTGTGAAGTGGTCCCACCTCAAGCTGCCCTGGGTGGATCTGGACTGGCTCATCGACATCTCCTGCCAGATCACAGAGCTGGATCTTTCTGCCAACTGCCTGGCGTCCCTCCCCTCAGTCGTCCCCTGGGGCCTCATCAACCTCCGGAAGCTGAACCTCTCAGACAACCACCTGGGGGAGCTGCCCAGCGTGCAGTCATCAGATGAAATCATCTGTTCCAGGTGGGCTCCTGCCCCGCGGCCCCAGTGGGGGGCCCTCACCCTGTGAGCCTGGCTGCCCCCACACCCTCTGCCTGCAGCGTCTGCTTCCTGCAGGCGTGCTCCCTGATTGTAGCTGGTGCTTTGGAAAACAGATTTTCAGCTAAAATGAGAGAAGGAAGTTGTCCGTGCCTTTAGCAAGCTCTTGGGCACAAGGTCCCGGCCTGCTGTCCACGTGAACACAGAGAGTTCTGACAGGGTGGTTTGTCTGACCCACGTGTCCACTGCTCTTTGCAGCTATGCAGGCCTGCCAGCCCACAATGCCCAGTCTTGGTCCTTGCAGGCAGGCATCAGAGGAAGGGGGCTGGTGGAAGCAATGGGGCCCAGACACCCCGGCTTTTGGCCTACCTCCCAAGGAAAGTGAGCAGGGCCTCCAAGAAGCAGTTAACTGCACAGGACTCTGGCCATGGTCTGACAGTGTGGGCAGCTCCTGTCTCTTTTTCTGGGAGGCCTTGGGAAGACACCCAAGCCCCCTGCTGAGGCTGCACGGGGAGGGGAAGGACCTTCTCTTCCCTGATGTACTGATGATCATGCCTGTAAGCCCTGGTTCCATATGGGATGTGAGCTGATTTCAAAAGCTAAGGCTCTAAGTGAAGTGAGGAAAAGAATGTTGATAAGAGCATAGGGTCAGCAGTAACTCTTGGGAAAGAAGCCCCGTACGAAAAATTAAACAAGTGCCATGGAGTGGGGGGTCCTTAAGTGGGGCACCCCCAAGAGTCCAAAGGTTACAAGTGCCATGGAGTGGGGGGTCCTTAAGTGGGGCACCCCCGAGAGTCCAAAGGTCACAAAGCACGGCTCTCTGGACTTGCAGTAGCTTCAGGACACCAGCTTGTTCTGTTATCACATACGTGAAAAAGGTTACATCCCTACTGGTGCATGAGACCCGGGCCGACCAAAGAGCTCTGGTCTTCTTTCTACACTCAACACAGTGACAGCAACACAATTAACAAAAGTCACGTTGGTGTTTCCATGCTTCCTTATCCTCGTGCCAGGAGAAGACACGTGTTTACAGAGAAATACGCAGCCACGGCTTGCTTCCGATGCCTTGACTTCCTTCTTTCCCAACTATAGGCTACTTGAAATTGACATTTCCAGCAACAAGTTGTCCCACCTCCCACCAGGATTCCTGCATCTCTCAAAACTTCAAAAACTGACGGCTTCAAAAAACTATTTGGAAAAATTGTTTGAAGAAGAGAGTGGTATGTTTCATCATCAGTAACCTGATGTACTTTGACATTTTCTTCTTGATTGGGATATATTTTTTACTAATTCATCCCTCTTATTTTCTCCTAGCCACGAACTGGATTGGTTTACGGAAGCTACAGGAGCTCGATGTTTCTGACAACAAACTGACAGAACTCCCTGCACTTTTCCTCCATTCTTTCAAATCGCTCAGTTGTCTAAACGTCTCCAGAAATAACCTGAAGGCGTTTCCAGATGCCTGGGCTTGCCCTTTGGTTAGTAACTTGCCAGAAACCGTGAAGGAAGCGGTCAGTCCCACAGCGCTGAGGGTGCACCGTGCTCCTCCCCTCGCTGTGCAGAGTTGTCCCATGTTATAGATGAGCGTGTCTGTCACTCAGCATCTAGCAGCTGAGGGTCTCAGGCAGGTAACTCACCTGAGAGCCAGCCCCTCCGGCTTTGGGTTTGAGATCGGCACCATAGCACCTACGAGACTTTCCACAGCTACAGCCTGCAAATGGGATGGCCCGGGTCGAGTTCTATCCAAAAACGCGAGGCCATTCCTTAGGACAACCATAAAATAAGAATGAAGGAGAGAAGGCGTAGTCTGCCTGCATAGCACTCCCCTTCAAACGGTGGTTTTGTTTCTTGGCAAGTTTGCTTGTTAAAACAGATGGGACAGCATAAAGTATATTTGTGTTTTCTTGCTGTTATTTTTAACAGAAAATATGGAAATTCTCCATTCCTAACATTAATATTTCTAGTTTAAATATATATGCGTGTGGGGTGTAGGCTCCTCTGCAGAACACTGTCCTGAATCGTCCCATTATTTTCAAGGACAATGGGCCAGGTGTCCTGGGGGAAGGGAGAAGACCACGAGCCACCTTGGTCTCCCCAGGAAACCTTTCCCACCCGTTCCTTGGAGCAAGGACAGGAAAACAGGGCAAGGAGAGTCTGCATGCGTGTGTGCTCAGTCGCTTCAGTCGAGTCTGACTCTTTTTGACCCCATCGACTGTAGCCCACCAGGCTCCTCTGTCCATGAAGACTTCCTGGCAAGAATATTGGAGTGGGTTCTTTACCGCTGAGCCACTAGGGAAGCCCAGGAATAGTCTGTAGCCTCTTAATTAGCTGAATTGTATTTATTACAGAGGTTTTTGTAATGGTCTTATTTTTAACATTAAATTTGGAAAGTCTTTCTCATAGAAACCCCTGCCTTTAAAAAGCTGATTAATTCTCTTTATTGTCATACTCCTAGAAATGTTGCAAAGCATCCAAAAATGCCCTGGAGTCTCTACCAGACAAAATGGCTGTGTTTTGGAAGAACCACTTGAAGGATGTGGACTTCTCAGAAAACGCACTGAAAGAAGTTCCCCTGGGACTTTTCCAGCTTGATGTGAGTCAAGTAATAGCACCTTATTTCTCATTTTCAGCTTTTGTAAGAAAACCACTCCACATTGCAGTTCTTTGTACTTCTTCAGAGCTTTTGAGACAAAGAAAAAATAAGTTGACAGAAAAGTTTAACCGTCAAGATCATGCATGGTTGTGTGCAAAGATTGAGAGGAAATGCGCAAAATGACCCAGCTCTGGGAGGAAGTGGGATGGTGGGTTTTTATTTCCAGGATTTTCTTTAATGTTGACAGTAAGCACAGCCCAGCAGCCCCTTGGACCTTCTGTGGCTTTGTTCCTTCCCAGCGCACGAGTGGGCCCTCCAGGCCCGCTGGCGCACAAGGCTCGGGCGGCACTGCCGTCGCGTCCCTGCTCCCTGCCCGGAAGCGGAAGAACTGGAATTGCTGGGCGTGAACTCAGGAAATGCCCTGTGCCAGAGCCCTGGCTATGTGTGTCCCAGCAGGGCTGTTCCCAGACCTGTCTGCTTTTCCTGCTCCGGTGGGAACCTCTGAAAGTGCAGCATGGGTCCTATTCACCACTTGGTGCCCAGTGGGAACCTCTGAAAGCGCAGCATGGGTCCTAGTCACCACTTGGTGCCCAGTGGGAGCCTCTGAAAGCAGAGCGTGAGTCCTAGTCACCACTTGGTGCGCAGAGCCAGGCCTGGGTGGGGAACTCTCCATCACCCCAGAGGAGTCCGTGTCAAGCTGGCAGAGGTTCCGTGACCCGGGCGGGTCACCCTCAGTGTTGCTGCCGCTACCCGACCCCTGTCCAGGGTGTCACCTGGGCCAGCCCAGGGAGCCATCATGCTCTGCCCACCCTTCCTGCCCTGGCACTGTGGCCTCCAGGGCCTCAGACTTTTGCTATACCCAGGATGGGTCCACAAGTAATTGTCACTCTTAAGAAGTGTCAATTCATTCCTTTCATTCTGGAATAATTGCCTCACCTTGATCTGAAGGGAAGGATCTATTAACTGTCCCATTTGCCCTTTCTGCTATAATGTTAGGAGTCTGAAGACTCTGTGAGGCCTCTCACTGTTGGAATCCCTGTGAGAGTGAATTGGTTATAGCCGTTTGGTTTCCCTTCTGTTCCTCCACCCCTGTGGTGTCTACATCACCTTTGCCCTCTCTCCCTCTGCCGTAGGCCCTCATGTTCTTGAAGTTACAGGGAAACCAGCTGGTGGCACTCCCACCTCAAGAGAAGTGGACCTGCAGACAGCTCAAAACCCTGGATCTCTCCAGAAATCACTTTGGCAAGTAAGCAGGGGTCTCTGTCCCCGGTGAGCTCTCAGATGTGTGTGTGAGCCCAGTCACAGACCCGTGGGATGGCATCCCTGCGGGCTCGCTGAACGGCCATGACAAAGTCTGTTGACCAGGCAGCTGAAACAATAGGCGTGGATCCTCCCCCAGTTCCGGAAGCTGGAAGCCTGAGAGGGATGTAGCAGCAGGGCCGGTGTCTCCCGGGGCCTCTCCTCGGCACGCAGACAGCGGACCCTGTGTCGACGCAGTCTCCCCCGTGCCGTCTGTGTCCTGATCGCCTCTTCTTGTAAGGACACCAGGCAGACTGGATCCAGGCCCACGTTCATGACCTCATCTTAACTGGACAACCTACTTAAAGGCCGTGTCTCCAAATACCTCACATTCTCAGATGCTGGGGGTTAGGACTTCAACATGAGAATGGGCGGGACACCATTCAGCCCAGCACAGTACCCTACAGTTGCCAATATTTAAAGACTCCTGGAGACTCTCCCTGTATCAGCCTCAGTTGTCCTTCTGTTCAAAAGTTTTTGCCAGTCACTAGCCAGTATGTGTAGACTGAATAAAACGTACCCTCCAAGGTCTCCTTAGGAAGCCCAGCTTCCTTAGTTCACTGGCTGAGGGCCACCGCTGTGGCATCTCAGTGGGACTCACCCCTCTGAGAGAGCTCCCCCAGTGCAGAGAAAAGCAGCAGCCCCTGGAGCGGGCCTTCCTGCCAGGCTTGCCCTGCCTGAGACGGAAAAGCTCAGGAGTGGAAACCACCAGTCCTGCTGGCATTATGTTATCTTCTCTGCTTGTTTTTTTTTTTTTTTCCCAAAAGACTTGTGAGCACAGCTGGTGCAGTTAGCAGACAGTGGTTGTCCATGCTTGCACATCGGCTGCAGGGGCCCCAGCACCCTTCTGGGGGTATTTTCTCCCTTCTTTCTGCGTGCCATTGCATAGTCACAGCCCAAGAAGAAATGTCTTTGCCATGCTTTCCTCAAACCTGGACGTTTCTCCCCCTACAGAAATGAAGACGTCCTTAAAACAAAGCGCATTTCCTTTTTCACCACCAGAGGCCGCCAGCGTTCGGGGACGGAGGCAGGTGTGTGTGTTGCCGCCGGGAGGTGAGAGGGCTGGGGGAGCCCTGCAGGGAGACGGCTCCAGTGGGCTCTCGCCTGCAGTGCCCGGTGGAATGCCAGAGACGCCTGTGCTTGATCCGGGCTCCTGACTGTGCCCGTGGCTCGTGTCACCCAGGTGGCCAATCTGTGTCCCACACCCCCCTTTCCTGTTTGCAGCCCAGTACGTCTAGCAGCTCCCGCGTATGGATGGCCTGCTGTGTGAGAACTGCCTTAGATACCTTGCATGTGTCAGTCTCTCTGTAACCATCACAGCATGACGTGGGTTGTGACTTTCCATCTTGCCAATGAGGAAACTGAGCCTCCGGAGTGTCTTTAATTCAGGCTTCCATAGCACAGCACCACTGACTGGGTGGCTTAACCAACGGAAATAGATTTTCTCTCGGTTTTGGAGGCTGGAAGTCCAAGGTCAGGGTGCACAGTGAGTTTCTGGTGAAGGCTCTCTTTCTGGCCTACAGACAGCTGCCTTCTTGCTCTATCCTCCTATGGCAGAGAGAGCCCACCGATGTCTCTTCTTATAAGGACAGTAACACCATTGTGGGGCCACCCTCATGAGCTCATTTAAACTTGGTCACCTTCCAAAGACTTCGTCTCCTAATGCCATTGCTCTGGGGGTCAGGGCCCCCACTCAGGGATGTGAGGGACCCGATTCAGTCTGAGCACAGGGGTAACTGATGTGGGCAGGGGCTGCTGAGCGGGAGAGCCAGGCCAGCGCCGTGAGTGTCGGCCCTGGGCCTGGGGGCATTGCTCTCCTGCCTCCACACCACGGCTTCCTGTGAGGCGCCTGTGGAAACACCACGGTCCTGGGTCCTACAGGCTGTCCTAGCTACACTGAGGCTCTAGAGGAGCTCAAGGTCTTCCTTCAGACTCATCAGAAACAGAACCTTTTCTAGAGGGTTGGGACTGGCCACGTGACAAGGCCAGTTCAGCAGAGAACGTTTCTAGGAAAATAGTTCTTTTAGTTCTTGATTTCTGTAGGGTACAGCGAGAGGTGTGGACTGTCCCTCTCGTTCAGTCACCAGCCCTCTTTTTTAATCTGAAAGTCAGGAGTTCTAAAGCCGTCAACACTCACAGATATATCCCTGTGGATACTATCCAATGGAACCAATATTTAGGTTATTTTAGGCGTAATGTAACTTTTTTCTTCAGCTTGATTGATCTATCTTGACAACTGCTTTTTAAGTGTAGGTGGTGTCAGGTGGGAATAAGAATGCCACAGAGGCCAAGACACATTTACAGGAGGTGAACTAAACAGTCGACCTACCTGTTGCCCTTTTTTGCTGATTATATATGATTGAAAAAAGAATGTATCATAGTGAAACAGAGAAGAGTCCAAAAATAGAAATTTAGTATGACACAAGTGGCATTTCAATTCAGTGGGCAAAAGAATGTTTTATTGTTTTAATAAATAGTGCTGATATAACTGCTTGTCCAGCTGAAAGAAGGGAAAATACAGCACGAGGTGCCCACCTTACATCAGTTACAAATATCTCCATGCAGATGGAGATAAGCTCCATGCAGCTTGAAGCATAAAAGAAAAAAGAAAATAACATTTAAGAGCATAAATATATAATTTGAGTGTAGGCAGATGGAAATCCAAGAGTAATTTTTTAAAAAGCAAAATCTTTAGCATTGTAAAAAAATGTGAAAACTTTGTTCAATAAAAGGCATCGTAAGCAAAGTCATAATGCAAACAGACCAAGAGGAAATATTTGCAACAAAAATTGTTGCAACATAAACTGGCTTAAGTCCCTAATATACAAAGACAGCTTACAAATTGACTTTTTTTTTAAAGTCAACCCAATAGGCAGAAACTGGGCAATGGATATAAACAGTTCACAGGAAAGGAAGTCCAGATGGCCCAGGAAGAAACAGAAAGGCCTCGAACCTCGCTACTAGGGAAATGCAATTTGGAATTTCATAACTGATCCTTTTCAAAACAAAGAGCCTTAGGACTTTGGAAATTGAGTCCAGACCTGAGGATTTCACTTGGAAGGAAGGAAAAGCAAGCATTTTTTGTCTCATGGAACCCAAACAGGCTGACAGGCAGGAGAAGGGCTGCTGGTGGACCTCAGCTGCGCTCCCACTGAAGCAGGCCAAGCCTCGGGGGTTGGAGTGGACTAGGAGGGTGTCTCTTGTCCAGAAAGGCAGACCGTGCCGGCGCCTCAGGAGGTGGACCAGCACTCCCCGGGGACCAGCCGCTTTTTCATGAAACCACCAGAGTGCAAGACCAGAGGCGCACGGGGCCCAGTGGGGCAGAAACACTCACCATGCCCTGAAAAGTGGCCCTGCGGTGGCCAGTAGGGGCGTGGCTGGAGCTGGGGAGGACCCAGCCCTTGGGAGGCTCCCTGGCAGGGGTGGGGGCACTGTGCTGTCCGCACGCAACAAGAGCCCTGTGATTTTGTGATTTTATCTGGAGAGTTGAGGCCCGTGCCTGGGAGAAAGGGAGAGATGCTTTTCCTAGGAGGGTTGTTCTCTCGGGCTGTTGACCTGGGGTAAGGCATCATCTTTACTTGTTTGAAGATGGATAGAAAACTCCAAGTAGATTTATGTACATTCAAGTAGTCACATTGGCGCACTGGTCTTGTCCAAAAATAATTTGGATGGCCATTTTTGCAGTAAAATTCAGACCAGCTGAGTCATAAATAACGTTTGAATAAGTAATTACAGTTCATAAATACCTCGAGCTGTGCTCTCTGCCCAGCCCGGTTTTCAGAGTTTCCATTCTGGGCCAAGAGGTCTGTGACAGGTGTTGTCTCTGTTTAGAGGACAAGTCCCTATTCCATCTGTCTGTTTCTTAAAGAGGCTTCTTAAACACCAAGGTGAAACTAAATATGGAAACTGCAGAGGCCATGTGTTTAGAACGTGTTCTCTGGGAAGAAAGTGGGTCTTTCTTGATGGTTTTTTTTTTTTTTTCATGCAAATTAGGGCAGGGTGAAGTTGATCATTCTTGTTCATTTAAAAAAAATCAACACTTTTTGAACATTTTTCTTATAGAACAAGGATTAAGAACAAAGCTGTCCTTAAGAGTCTGTTGCACATTTATTTCTGTAGGGGCCACTGTGTTGAATCCCATTCATGTGGTATTAGCTGGGCAAACTATCCAGGCGCCAATATCAGTATTCTGTTATCGTCTCTCCCAGAACATTCTCTGATGCCAGGTTACCCTGTTACCATTGAGACTGCATCTACATGTATGGAGAAAAGCCAGAGTTAAGGGAGGAGCTGTGATCCAGGGCAGAGGCATCGTTTCAGCCCCACAAAAGAATTCCAGCTTCTCTATCTTGTGTGTCTGGCAGAGACCTGGCTGAGACCTGGCTGAGAGGGCTTTGAGGCAGTTGTTTTATCTTGAATTTGAGCTGAAAGGGACCCTCAGGGGGGTGCTCACCTGCCCCCATTCTCCCTGCCTCAGGAGAGAGGAGAAGGCGCTTCAGAGATTCTGTTGCAATCCGACCCTCTGATTCCTATCAGTTTCCAAGCTTTCCCCACGTTCTTTCTCAACTCATACACTCTGGTGCGGTAGAAACAGCAAATTTGATGTAATTTTAATAGGAACCTCAAAACCAGCATAATTACTGAAATCACTTAAATGTACTAGAGAGTTGACTTGTTCCTTGGAAGCATAAAAACCAAGTCCACATTATTATTTTTCAGTTAACTGGCTTTTTTCAATTGAAGAAGTAATAAATGCATTAATATACGGTAAACAGAATTTCTGAACTGCACCCAAGGGTGTGGAGTGAATGGTCAGTCTTCCAGTGTTACCAAACTGAACTCGGGTCCACTCACCCGTGTCCAGCAAAGACCACGTAGCGACGCTGGGTCGTGGCGAAGGCAAGTGCAGCGTTTATTGCAGGTGCCTGTCTAGGCAAGCAAGCTGTCCAGGCAGCTAGTGCTCATGGGCTTGAACTCCCCAAAGGTTCTCAGGGAAAGGTTTCTAAAGACAGGGCGAGGGAGGGGGATTGCGGGGGGTGGGAGCAGCTCACGGACATTCACCTGACTGATTGGTGGTGAGGCCGTCGGGAGTCAGCATCCACTTTGTGGTTCCGACCAGTCTGGGGTCTACGTGCTTGTCTACAGCACGCAGTTAACTGCTTCCACCTGCCGGGGGTCTCAGACTGCAAAACAGCTTGAAATATTCATGACTCAGAATATTCTCTATAGCCCTTGAGGAGGAACTAAAGCTCCTTGACTTTGTTTAATGGATGAATTATTATTATTTTGGCTTGCTTGGCTGTTTTCCTTTGTTTCTGTACTTTCTCAACTTCTCTGATGAAAAGTACTCTTTTAAGCTGGGGAAGCCTAGAAGGCCCCAGTTTTTCTACAGACAAGAGGCGAGCAGAGGACGTGGGGTTGGGGTGGGCTATTCTGGGAAAGCCCCATAGGGTCCTGCTCAGTTACACCAGTGATCTTCTCCAGAGAGAACTACGGAACTTAACGTGTCTGTGGTAGCAATTGCATTTGTGTCTGACATACACTGTAACACATATGTAATGTATGTATTTGTAGTGTATATACACATGGTGATAACATGTAACATGTATACACATTAATGTGTGTGGTATATGTGTGCATGTATATAACATGTGCATGCACATAACTTCATGTAACAAAAGTAAGCATGTAGGCATGTGTGTTGTGTACACATGCACATAGCACCATATAGCGTGCATAATTATGCACACATGCATATAACATATCTAAGTGCATGGGGGGCTGCTTTTTCACATGTCTGTACACTTTTTATGGTACACAAATTTAGGCTTCTAGATATCTGCTTCCACACCTTGCTTTTTTGATTTACCAGTATCTCTTGTGTATCTCCTCATACCTATACATGTAGACCCACCCCGTGCTTTGTAATAATTGTATAGAATCCCATTATTCATTTAACCAACTCCTTGTGGGTGGACATACAAGCTGTCTTCTACCTTTGTTACTGCAAACTGTGCCACTGAGCGTCCTTGTTCTCACATCTTTGCCACACATGCTAGGATGTCCGTAGGACCATTTCCTAGAGTTGGAATCCCTGGGTCGGTGAGATGAGCACCTCATTCTGATAGATTTGTCAAGATACCCTCTAGAGGTTATACCAGTGCATGCACCCACCTGGCCTCCATGCTGTCATGGCCCAGAATTCTCTTCCAATGTACAGTCTGCTTCACCATTTCTTTGCAGCGTGTGTACTTGAATTTCCCGCCTTCCTAAGTGAGTCTTTGGAAGTCCTCTGTCTGAACGACAACCACCTGGATGCAGTCCCGCCCTCAGTTTGCCTACTGAAGAGCTTATCAGAACTCTACTTGGGGAAGTAAGTACACAGCCAGTGCCGCTGCACCGGCCCTTCAGCCCAGGAAGCAGAATGTCCTTGTGTGAACCATCCAAGGACACGGGAGCCAGGGAGACATTATCTACATACCAAGAAGCAGCAGTTGGATTTTCAGAGCCCGACTTAGTCAAAGAGGTAGGGGAGGGGGAGGTAGGGGTAGCTGTGCAAGGACGTCTTCCTTGCTATTTCACTCATTTGTAATGGGAAGAGCGGCTCAATCATCCATCCTTTCATTCACTGAGTATCTACTGCTCAATAGTGCCGAAGGATTCAGACAGTGTGCAAAATAATTCAGGCTACGTTGCCTTGTCTCAAAGAGGTAGCGATCATCTTTATGACAGTGTAATTAATTGAAGAGATGGGGAAGTTGGGGGAGGGACCCTGTTCTAACCCATGGGGATTTGCAGAAGACAGAGCTGCCATTGTAGCACTGGCTTCCCAGGGGAAAAGGCTTTGGAAAAGCATGCGTGTTCAGTTGCACAGTCTGATTCTTTGCAGCTCCATGGACTGTTGCCCGCCAGGTTCCTCTGTCCATGGAATTTTCTAGGCGAGAATACTGGAGTGGCTTGCCTTTTCCTGCTCCAGGGGATCTTCCCAACCCAGGGATTGAACCTGCGTTTCTTGCATCTCCTGCATTGGCAGGCAGGTTCTTTACCACTGGTGCCACTTGGAAAGTCTTTGGAATTAGTATTTAAATGAAACACTTGAAATCAGGGCCCAAGATATTTGGTTTGGGATACAGATTGTCAGTGGCCCCCACAGGCCCTGGAGGCTGACAGGCTGCTGTGTGCGTGTTCTCCTGCAGTGTGTGCGTGTGTTCTCCCGTGGTGCGTGCGCATGTTCTCCCACGGTGTGTGCGTGTGTTCTCCTGCGGTGTGTGTGCGTGTTCTCCCGCAGTGTGTGCGTGTGTTCTCCCGCAGTGTGTGCGTGTGTTCTCCTGCGGTGTGTGTGCGTGTTCTCCCGTGGTGTGTGTGTGTGTTCTCCTGTGGTGTGTGTTCTCCCATGGTGTGTATGTGTGTTCTCCTGTGGTGTGTGTGTGCTCCCATGGTGTGTTTATGCCCTCAGCAATCCTAGCCTCCGAGAGCTCCCTCCTGAGCTGGGGCAGCTGGGGAACCTCTGGCAGTTGGACATTGAAGACCTGAATATCATCAACGTGCCTGCAGAGATCAGAAAAGAAGGTAGGGCTTCCTCAGCATCACAAGCCCCGCCTCCCAGGGAAAGATGCTCAAGTCTAGCTGCTAAGGACCTGGAGTAGACACTCCTGGGGACCCGTGGAGCCTCCATCCAGCTCCCACATTTGGGAAGATGCTGCCAAGTTCTCCAGAACTAGGATGCTGTCTTTAGGTCCCTGACTTTTAGATTTCACTTTTGGGGTGAATTGTATCACACCTTCTCTCCATAGACCCAAAAGTCTTCTCAGTTCATCCCATTAGAATACACAGAAGGTGCTCCTTCATTCAGGACTTTGTTTCTCAAGAACTGTGAGTGTGTTCCCTGCTCTGTGTCAGCAGCAGCATCTCCTTTGCCCCGCTGTGGTTTTGCACAGGCCCCAAAGCAATGCTGTCTTACCTGCGTGCTCAGCTGCGGAAAGCAGAGAAGTGCAAGCAGATGAAGATGATCATCGTGGGTCCGCCGCGTCAGGGCAAGTCCACCCTCCTGGAGATCTTACAGACGGGGAGGGCCCCCCAGGTGGTACACAGCGAGGCCACCATCAGGACCACCAAGTGGGAGCTGCAGAGGCCGGCTGGCTCGAGAGCCAAGGTCAAGGATGATTGGCGTGCAGAGTCCCTGTGGGAGGGAGGGTGCGCTCAGGGCCCCGGCTTCCTCCTCTCCAGAGAGCCCAGGACTTTCTGTGCCCAGTGTCTGAGTCCCAGGATATTTGCAAGAGTCGTCATGTACTGTTTCAAACCAGCTCCTGCCAAGGACAGTGAATCGTCTCTTAAATGTCCTTGTATTTTTTCTCTTATAGCTGAGCTGAGGTTCCAGGCCAGTGGTTCCAGGCCTGGCTGACAGTTAGACTTCTTTGATGAGCTTTTAAAGATCACAGTGCCCAGGCCTCATCAGCTCTAACCCCAAGGACTGTGATTCAGACAGCCTGGGACAGGGCCCTTCCCCATGGTGGAGAATGAACTACCACTATAGAAGTGAGACACACCAGTACCTACCCCTAGCAGGAAGGCCGAGAAGGCAGCCCCGGAACAAAGGCCCTGTCCTCCTTGACACCTGCTTTCACCCCAAGTTCTGAAAAGTCCAGTTTCTAAACCCTATTTTAAATGAGTCCTTCAATGAACCTGTTAATCATCCTGTTTTCCATTCAGTATGAGACAGATGAAAGCAAGAATTGTCTTACACTTGAATCAGAGAAGGGAGCCTGTTTTATCCCAGCCCAAGGGATGGGCACGTGCCAGTGATGCCTCCCTTACCTGTTGCTGTGTTTATGGTATACACGTGGCCACACAGGGACACAGACACAAGGAGTTTATTTGTGGAAAATAAACTCAGCAGCCTTGAGGCCAGAGGCTGCGTGATGTTCCCCATGGCCTGGAAACCAATTTTGTTGCAGAGTCTTTCATACAAAATCACTTCGCAAGTCAAGGAAATCCAATTTGAGTCATTAGGCATTTAAGCTGAATGTCTATTTTTTTATAACTTAAAAAATCTCTTTCATTGGAAGATAATTGCTTTACAATGTTTTGGTTTCTGCCATATGTCAATCAGTCATAACTGTGTTTGTGTGTGTGTGTATATATATATATATATATATATATCCTCTCCCACTTGAGCCTCCCTCCACCACCCCTCTAGGTCACACAGAATACCAAGTTGGGCTCCTTGTGTTATGGAAAGTCCCCAAAAATCTAGCAATAAAACTACCATGAAAAGTGAAAATGAAGGTCGCTAAGTCGTATCCAACTCTTTGAGACCCTATGGACCATACAGTCCATGGAATTCTCCAGGCCAAAATACTTTCCCTTCTCTAGGGGATCTTCCCAACCCAGGGATCGAGCCCAGGTCTTCCACATTGCAGGTGGATTCTTTACCAGCTGAGCCATGAGGGAAGCCCATCCCAGCAATCCCACTACTGGGCCTATACCCTGAGGAAACCACCATTCAAAAAGATACATATACCCCAAAGTTCACTGCAGCACTGTTTACAATAGCCAGGGCATGGATGCAACCTAGATGTCCGTCAGCAGATGAATGGATAAAGAACTTGTGACACATATACACAATGGACTATTACTTAGCCCATAAAAAGGAATGAATCTGAGTCAGTTGTAGTGAGGTGGGTGAATGTAGATACGGACTCGGAAACTAGTTCTCTGGAGAGTGGAGATCTTCCCACTAGGGCCGGAACAGTGGAATAATTAACACCAGCACGTCCCCCTTCCCAAGAAAACCCCAGAAGTGAACCTAGGTAACGCATGTCCAAAGGTTTTTGAAAGTAACCAGAATCTCTGGATTCTCTCCTACTTTTTTGAGCTGTTATTCTGTGTCGCTTTTTTCCAGCTGTTCTTCAGCAAATAGCTGTCTTGAGGTTTGAGGAGTGACCGCCCCCCGCCCCCCACCACTTCCTTTCTGCCATCATTCACGTTTCCGCCTACCCTTTTCAGTGAAGGACAACCACCTGATCTTGTGAATGCTCAGTTCTGTAACTCTCTGTGTGGCCGGGCCTTAAGCCAGCTTAGAACAGCTGTCCATTTTCATCTTTTTTTACCGAAAAAGCCGGTCAGCACGCTGTTTTGGAGGCCAACCTGCATCATGGTGGGAATGATTCTTTGCCACCAAGAAGCGCAGCTCGGGCCAGACTCTGACCTCATAGCGCTATACAGAAACCTCCGTTCACACAGCCTTCCCCCGAAGCCCCGCAGCTGACCTGTTAGCGTGCTCCGTCAGGGCCCTGTGCCACCGCCCTCTGGCCGGTGCGTCTGCGTGGCCTTGCCCGCGCTCAGACGGAGCGTCAGTCTTGCTATGATTGCTGCCAGAAGCCTCAGGCTCCTCTGACAGGCGTCCCCTCACCTCCCGCACCTCAGACGGATACAGACAGCACCCTCCTGTGCTCCACAGATGCCCCCGCCCGAGGGAGCCAGCCGTCCATCCCCCACTGCTCCCGCAGCAGGAGATAGAACCCCCCAGAGCCCACCTCTGTCCCTGCTGCTGGACCCCCTTCTGTCCCTCAGACGGCTGGTCACTGAGACACACAGTAGAGTGGGCGGTGATTTTCTGCAGCTGCGCCTTTTCCAGACCCCCGTGTGCGACGTGCTGAGGGATCAGTTCTCTCAGAGGGACTGGCTAACGCCCTGGTTGCTAAAGTGTCTCCCTGTCGCTGCCCTGTTGCTCAAGTAGGTTGAGTCTGTGGAGTTCACCGTCTGGGACATCGGCGGCCCCGCCAGCATGGCCACGGTCAACCAGTGCTTCTTCACAGACAAGGCCCTGTACGTGGTGGTCTGGAACCTGGCTCTGGGGGAGGAGGCCGTGGCCAGCCTTCAGTTCTGGCTGCTCAACATCGAGGTGAGGGGGCCCCCGCCCTCCAGCCTTCAGTCCTCAGGACGTCGCAGGTGCCCAAGCACTTCTCAGGGGTGGGGTGGGGCACAGAAGACGGGTAGGGAGACCCAGGGTGCGCTTAGCTGCACTGTCACGGAGGCCCTAGGATCACAGATCGCCGTGAAACGCAGCCTTCTGTCCCTCCTCCGCTACATGGTTGATGGTGCCCTTGTCCTTTGCTGCTTCCTTCGGTGTAAGAGCCCCGCATCTTGGACCCAGGAGGGGAACAGGGCTCTCCTCCTGCAGTGGAAAGTTGATGTGGGCCAGGAGGTGGGGTGCGGTCTGAAGGAATCAGAGGTAGAGACCCCAGGGAAGAGTCGAGGGCCCTCACACACCCCTGGCGTGCAGCAGGCCCTCGAAGTTTACAGAGAGGAGTTCAGGGGCGCCGGCTGAGGGTTGTGGGCGTCCGGGGTTGACACACCCACCGCCCAGGGGACTGTTCCCATCCTCAGCCCAGACTCTCTCTTGCAGGCCAAGGCCCCAAATGCTGTGGTGCTGGTGGTGGGAACACATCTGGACTTAATTGAAACCAAATTCCGCGTGGAGAGGATCGCCACTCTGCGCGCCTACGTGCTGGCCCTCTGCCGCTCGCCCTCTGGGTCCAGGGCCACCGGCTTCCCGGACATCACGTGTAAACACCTGCAGTGAGTGTCCCACGGCATCCTGTGCACCCAGCCTCTCGGGGCTGTGGCTGCCCGCCCCTCGCTGTCCGTCTCTCCAGAGACAGCTGCTCTGCCCACAGGGGGCTCCCGAAGGGGGGCTTTGATCCTCTGGAGCCCCGTCCAGGGTGAAGTGTGGCAGCTTCAGCCTGAGCAAGATGAGGCGCTGCCCGAGGACCTGCAGGGCAGGGCCTGGAGACGCTGTCTGAACTTCCCGTCTGGGTCTCCCCACCGCCACGCTCAGCACTGTGTGCGCGGCCCCAGTGGCACCAGCAAACAGGAGCTCACACACCACCCAGCACACTGTTGGTCTCTGAGCAACAACAGCCCCCAGGCGTGGCCCTGGGCCGCCTGTTGGGTCCGAGTGGTCTTGAGGGCTGGGATGGGCAAGGGTGCCGCGGAGGGGTGACATGGGCACACTGGAAAGACTGAGGCGCCACACCATGGTCCCCCAGCTCCGTGCCCTGCACCGCGTCAGGCCTCAGTATGTCTCTGTGTCTGTCTGTCATGAGCTTTCTCAACTTGCCGGTATTTGGGATGGAACCTTTGGGAAAACAGAGACCCTGCCGTGCTGATCAGAGAGGGGGGTCTGGTGAGTGTGCACGCTTCGTTTTTGTACCCACAGCGAACTCTCCTGTAAGAGCTTGGAAGGTCAGGAAGGGCTGCGGCAGCTCATTTTCCAGGTCACGTGCAACATGAAGGACGTGGGCAGCACCATCGGCTGTCAGCGACTTGCAGGGAGGCTGGTAAGTACCTCTCATCCCCTGGAAGTGGGGAAGCTGGTGGGTTCCCCTCATCCCCAGGAAGCAGGGAAGCTGGTGGGTATGCCTCATTCCCAGGAAGCTAGTGGGTACCCCTCATTCCCAGGAAGCAGGAGGCTGGTGGGTTCCCCTCACCCCCTGGAAGCCAGAAGGGCCCGCTCTCTGCCTGTCAGGGGGTCTGCACCTCCCTCTCCCCCCTGCCCTGAGGCACATTGCTGTGCACGCTGTGGATCAGGCCCTGAGGCCCCTCTGTGAGCGGTTTCTAGAGGTGGGGTCCGTGGCAGAGACAGCCCACCTGCCCGGTCTTCAGGAGGCGGGCGGGCGGCCCCAAGCCCCGAGGGCCCAGCCTTGCCCTCCCGCCCCAGATCCCCAGGAGCTACTTGAGCCTCCAGGAGGCTGTGCTAGCAGAGAAGCAGCACCGCAGCCTGAGTGACGATGTGCAGTACCTGACAGACCGGCAGCTAGAGCAGCTGGTGGACCAGATGCCCTGCAGCGACATCCAGGACTACGAGGACCTGCAGTCTGGTGGGCAGCAGCGAGGGTGGGCTGGGCGGGCGGGCCGCAAGGGCTCAGATGGGTGCCAGCAGGCACAGCCATGGGCGGGGTCCTGGGGAGGGGCACCCAGACTTTTCATTGCTCTGCGTGTGTTTTCAAATGACGGCAAAGACTTCAGCTATCGATTTGGGGTGGCAAATCCATTTTAACGTGTATGCAGATTTGCACAGATGGAATGCATGAATTATGGAGGTCAGTACGTTGGCCTCTTGAGAACCTGTGAGGAGGTAGCTGACTGCTGCAAAGGGCCCCATGTGTTGGGAGCTTCCTAAGAAGAATCTGTGGCCTGGCCCCCCTAGGAGGAGGTCACCCAGAGCCCCTTCTGCCCTTTGTTTGACACTGCCCTCTCCTCTCCTCCCCGGGCAGCCATCAGCTTCCTCATTGAAACGGGCTCCCTGCTGCACTTCCCGGACACCAGCCACGGCCTGAGGAACCTCTACTTCCTCGACCCCATCTGGCTGTCCGAGTGTCTGCAGAGGATCTTCAACATCAAGGGCTCTCGGTCAGTGGCCAAGAATGGGGTGATCAGAGCCGAGGACCTTCGGCTGCTGCTGGTTGGTACGGGCTTCACGAAGCAGACAGAAGAGCAGTACTTCCAGTTCCTGGCCAAATTTGAGATCGCCCTGCCCGTCGCCAATGACAGGTGAGGCGACGGACTGGGCCGAGCCGGCTGTTCCCCGCAGGAGGGAATTAAGGCCGGGGCCCCTGGTGGCCTGACAAGGTTTCCAAGGATGGGACCTCACAGCAGCTGCCTGCCTGGGCTGGGGCAGGGTGGTCGGGCTCAGCCGGTCCCGGCTGGCTGCTTCTCCCTGTGCCTTGGGTGTCTCTGTTCAGAGGGTTCAAAGAAACCCATTTATTGGAAAGGCGTAGGAAAACATGTAAGCATGGCAGTGGCCTTAAAAGTAGCTTTGGGGAGTTCATGCTTTGGGCGGTTGATTGGTTGATCAGGGCTGAGGACCTTCAGCTGCTGCTGGTTGGCACGGGCTTCACGAAGTGTGCATGCTAACCATCTAGCCCAGTTTCAAAATGCAGGGAGGGCAAGGACTCGAGGGGCATGTGGGTTCAATCTAACAAAGCTCTGGCTTCGTTCTCAGGGCCTCCTTTCTCTACTTCAGTTTCAGCCGTTTCCTGGGTCTGATGCTGATGTTGACCATGAGGCAGTAGCCAGGATGCCAAATCTCCAGACCCTTTTGATGTCTGTCTTGGAACACAGCACCACCGGCCCCTTAACCCCAGAGCTCCAGGGGAACACCCTCTGGACTCTCAGGGGGCTGGCCTGGCCCCTGTGTGGCCAGCCGAACAATTCCATCAGCACCAACTGGGTCTCTTGGGAGCCAACTCTAGGCCATCTCTGCCTGAGCTCCCACCCACATTTCCACTTGGTCTAATGACTGTGGGAGGGGCCTCAGTCCTTCCTGCTTTAGCCCCACGGGGACCAAGAGTGAGTCCTAAAAAGAGAAACCCTAAAGAGGAATTCAGAATCCACATGACCCCTCACATCCTGGCCAGGGTGTGTCCTTGACTTTGGCCCTTGGTAAAGCAGCCTGTGAGTTTACAGCATTGGCGGAATTTGACAGTTTTGTGATTATTTTATCAACAGGTTAGAGGAATGCGGAAATACTCTCACTCTGTAAAAGCAACTGCCTCTTTTTTTCCTCATATGTAAAATAGAAATAATACAATCACCTACTAGTATTATAGTCAATGTGAGGATTAAATCAGAGAGTACATATAAACTATGAAACGTTATCTCTTGCACCTTTGAGCTTCCAGGACATCAAGGATTATCAGTGCTGTTATTGTTACTATCTTTGCGTTAAGTACTCATAGTCAGTGGTGTCTAGTTCCATCTAAAGTCAGGAGTGTCTGAGCATTATATCTACCTCTAAGTGTAGATATAATGGGTCCCTTGTACCCCAGAGACAAGGAGTTTCAGCTGTTTGCACCATAAGCTTTTATATGATCAACAAAAACAAAGGCATTTGCTGCTCCTTTTAGAGCATGGCTTTCAACCTGCAGTCCCTGGGAAAACCTTCCAAGGTTTCTAAACCTCTCTCTACACTTCAGAGTTTTTGTGCTTCTTCCAGGCAGGGATGCACTGGCTCTCAGCACTTGGGGAAGGCTCCGGCCCAACTGCTGAGACAGCCTCAGGGATGTATCATGGACTGGCTCCGCCGTAGTGCAAACCCCATGCAGTGCCCAGGTCTTTGTGGCTTTCTAGTCGGCAGGCACATGAAGAACTCCCCTCTTAGTTCCCCAAGCCCACACCTTTGGCAGCCCTGCCCTGTTAGCGGTTGCTCTCAAGCCAGTGCCAGTGGTTTCGCCCAGGGCTCTGCTCACGTTGAGAGGGGCTTCCTTTGCCCATCAGTTTAAACCTCTTAACTTGCCATGCTGACTTTTAAGTCATCTGTACCTTCAAAAATATTGAACACCTGCTGTGTGTGCCGCATGCTGGGGCACCTGGGTACAGAGCGTGCCCCCTCCCTCAGGGCACGCCGGCCACATAGAAAGAATCGGGAAGTCCCAGGGCACAGCCAAGGAGGGGGTCCCATGCACCCAAGCTGAACATGACGTAGGCAGAAGAAGCAGGCTAGATCTCACTGGGCGCTGACAACGGCCTCCTGTTTGAGGTCAGAGAGATAAAGAAGGACTTCTCAGAACTGAAAGGCATGTGCCAGAGAATTCCTGGCTGTGGACAGAGGCATTCCAGCTGGGGTCGTTGACAAGGTCCTTTGGGCCAAGACCTATAATGGCTGCAAAGGACCGAAACCTCACCATCTGTCCCCCTTGGACCTCACCATCTGTCCCCTTGGACCTCACCTACACAGCCACTGTCTGTCCTCTAACCCTGCAAGGCTGGCATCCCCATTCTTCCGCCATCAAGGAAGCAAAATGGCAATGGGATAGGGCCGTGTGCTGAAGACACCCTGGGTACTCCACCCCCAGGCTGTCTTTGAATTTTCCTCCTACAGTATTTTCAGGGATTCCTTTCAGAAAGTCCTAAAGACATTTTATAGGACCTAAACTGATGGAATTTTAGAGGATTAGGAGAACTGAAGGCAAGGCTTTAAGGACACACCCAAGGCTCTGCCCAAGGCTACCTTAGCTCCTCCAGCACACACAGAAGATGCTGGTTTTCAGGGAATTATTGGAGGGACCTCCCTCGTTTCAGCTCATTGCAAATGATCACAGTCGTGAACAGCTCACTGACACTGTGATGAGTAAGAGTGCTCTTATAAAACATCATTCTTTTGCACAAAGAGCCTCATTAGAAATGTCAAGGTAATTGTGTTGTCTCAACTGGCCAAGAACAATAAGTAGCTTCTAAAGCCAAAGACGTTTCTCTGACCCCGATATCTTGTGCTTGGAACTGTGCAGCTGTATTTGTTTTTCCTTCACCATCGAAGTTAATTTTAAGTGACTCCCCAATCGCAACCCGGTTTACAGAGAACCAACTGTGATTTGTTGTGTCTGTGTTTATGACCACAGATGTTTTCACGTCTTCCCTCGCCATGTTCTAGTCTCTATCTTAGAGACTTCAACAAACTGATTCGCTATGCCTATCTTCGTTTTCTCTTGGAGTATTTATGCTTACCATATAAACTACCCCCTCTTTCTAAAAATGGTTCCAAAGGCCCTGGGAGGAAGGCACCCAGCAACCTGAGCTGTTTCAGCAGATCCCGCCCCAGGCCAGGCTGTCTGCAGGGGTCAGAGCCCCACAGCAGAGCTCAGGCCCCAGTTCACCAGCCCCCTTTGGTGTTTCAGCTATCTCCTGCCACATCTCCTTCCATCCAAACCGGGCCTGGACACCCACGGCATGCGGCACCCCACAGCCAACACCATTCAGAGAGTGTTTAAGATGAGCTTCGTCCCGGTTGGCTTCTGGCAGCGGTTTATAGCCCGGATGCTGATCAGCTTGGCTGAGATGGACCTCCAGGTATTGTGTTTTCTGCATAGAGCACTATTTGCTTGCAGGCCAAGCACCTGCGGCCATGCTCTGGTGGGAGTCGGGGGAGGGAGATACCCTTTGCTGGAGGAGCCTGACTGAAGACCTTTCCTGCAGCAGAACTGCTGGCTTAGGGTCCGGACCCTGGTACAGCACGGCTGCCTCCTATCCTGTGGGCCACAGACCCACTTGAGTCATTCTGTGAATGCCAAATCAGCACCCAGTTGGCTTGGGCAGACTATCCCATGAGGAGCAGTGGTTTCAGTCTTACCGACGTCCACATTCCCTGGCTCCGTGGCTGTGGACCGGGACTCACAATCTGCTTATCCAGACACTGACCTTGAGTATGCTGCTGCTCAGGGGTGAGGCCGGGAGAATCATGGTTTTGCCATTCAGGCTGTGACTGAACTCCCCTGGGGACCTCTTAATAGGCACAGACCAACAAGTCAGAATCTGTGAGTGTGGCACACAGGGATCATATTTTTTAAAGCTCTCCAGGTGGTTGATTTCGCTGTCCAGTCAAGCTTGAGAACCACTGGCATAGAGCTTTAACTTGGTCTGGGAGGAGTAAAGACCTAATGGAAGGAGTTCTTTTCTGTGGGTTCACCAGGGTTGTTGGAGGAGGGCTTGGCTATCAGTCAATATTCATTTCATGCAGGGCAATAATATAGAAGTGGCAGTTGGCTAGAGCAGTAGTTCTCAAAGTGGGGTTCCTGGGCCAGCAGAATCAGCCTCACTTGGGAATTTGTTAGAAGTACAGATTCTCAAAGTGAATCTATACTGAAAGTCACTCAGTCATGAGGCTACTCTGTCCATGGAATTCTCCAGGCAAGAATACTGGAGTGGGTAGCCTTTCCCTTCTCCAGGGGATCTTCTCAATCCAGGGATTGAACCCAGGTTTCCCACATGGCAGGTGGATTCTTTACCAGCTGAGCCACAAGGAAAGCCCAGGAATACTGGACTGGGTAGCCTTTACCTTCTCCAGCAGATCTTCCCGACCCAGGAATTGAACCAGGTGGATTCTTTAGCAACTGAGCTCTTAGGGTAGCCCTCAAGCCTGCTCCAAACCCCCTGCATTAGAAGCACCAGTATAGAACTCAGGGCTCTGTTTCTCAGCCTTCCAGAGAATTCCAACCTACTTCACCTTGTGAGAACCCCTGACATAAGCCAGAATTGTTGAAAAATGGTCAGTAAACTCAGTGTGAGTTTGCCTTTGACATGTTCGAGTTATAAGGCCCTTATGGAATTAAACTTCCTGCCTATTAAATAGAGATAGTCTTTGATCTTCCCATTTTACTGAAATGTTCAAAAGTAAATGCAAGAGCCTGAAAGTACCAAAACCTCTCACAGATTGTGTTAGCAAGAAAGAGGCTTGTTAGCAACCCAGTTGGGTGTGCTGACAGGGGAAGGAGTGGGCGCAGGGCCGGCTCTCCCAGTGTTCCCGCTGTCACCCTCCCTCCCTTTGAACTCTGCTTCCTGCCGTGTTCTAAGTGGGAGGTCACACACCCCGCCACCCCCCGCCAAGCTCGGCGTCGTGTGAGGCCTGAGCTCCTAAGGGTGCTCAGTGGCTGGCCGGGTGAGGGCCCTTCAAAGCAGCATCCCTCACTCAGAATTAGGAAAAGAAGCTTTGCTGGAATTCAGTCTCAGAAGTAATCAAAGGTATGCAGATTCAAGCATGGAAAATATACTACTTTTCACCTATCAAACTAGCAGAGAGCTGACAGCCAGCCCAGCAGTCAGGGAAGTTTGCACGTCATGGTGAGTGGATGTACAGTTTAGTCACCCTGGAAGCGATTCGTCACTAGGAATCCAGAGCCTGAAGACGTTCAAGCCCTTTGACCCAGTAATCCTACAGCTATAAATCTGAACTATAGCAGTCATTTGAAATCAGAGAAAGCTCTGTGGTTTTTTCATGTTCATTTGGCTTATCCGTAATAGCAAAAGACTGGAACCAATCTAAAAGTCCAAAGAAGAGAATGACTCAACAAATTACTTAATAAAATATTGAGATTTAGAAAAATGAATTTTATGAGTTTCTAATCAGACAGGAAAAGCAAAGTTTTTAAAAGTACACACAATTAGAAATTTATAAATGCAAAGTTACAAAATATGGCCTCAGCTGTTTTATAAACATTACAGATAGATAGGAAAAAACCTAGAATAAGATATACCAAAATTTTCATGACCTGTGTGTTAAACTGGTATTTTATTTTCTCTCATATTTCTCTGTATTTTCCACATTTTCTAAGGTAATTTTTTGCTTATAAAATCAGGGAGGGAAAAGAAGGCCTGTTTTCTGTGTTTTAGGGAAAATGTGTTCCCAGAGTATCCTAGAGACTCCTTTAGATGATGCAGCATTTCGTTTGGCAGCAAGATGAGGATGTGGAGGGCGGGGGACGGGAAGACGGGCGGTGTCCTTTGTCCAGACGGGGCCAGACGGGCCTCCTCACAGCTCTGCCCAGGGCCAGCACAGAGCCCAGAATACTCAAGCAGGGTCTTTTCTCTTTCAGCTGTTTGAAAACAGGAAGAATACTAAGAGCAGGCACAGGAAAGTCACCATTTATAGTTTTACAGGAAACCAGAGAAATCGTTGCAGCACATTCAGAGTGAAAAGGAACCAGACCATCTATTGGCAGGAGGGGCTCCTGGTCACGTTTGATGGGGGCTACCTCAGGTAGGTGCATGAGGGGCTCACCTGACTAGGCCTCCATGGCGTGCTGGGAATGGCCCCCAGAGGAGCCGCCACTGGACGCCTGTCCGCTTGGCGTGCAGAGCCCCGTTCTCAAGGGCAGCCCCGTTCTCAAGAAGCTTGCTGGAAGTAGAAAGGCCCCCCGCTAGCAAATGTCTGAGAGGGTCCCCGTTTCCTCATACCTCCTCCGCTCTCCTGACAGGACAGGAAAGGCCAGGGAGGGTGTGGGGACCGAGCCCGGTGGGAGGGCAGTGGGCGGCCCCCGAGCTCAGGGTCAGAGCACCCAGCACCCCGGTCACTGAGGGGGCTCCTTAGGGCCTCGCAGCTGTCCTGTGCACCTCCGCCTCGTCCTAAGAGAGCGCGCCCCAGGGGAAGACACTGTTCCCCAGACCACATCTCGTGATACCTAACAGTACATTTTTCCTGTGCTCTTTTTTTTCTTTTTTTTGGTGGTGGGGAAGAGAAAGAGGGAGAGAAAAAGTTGGCTCAACAGGTTAATAACTGATTTTTAATCAGGTTTAATTTGATATACACAGGATTATTTCATACTTTGAGTTTTTCAAAATATTTGTCAGCTCTGTGAGAAGAGAGGGGGAGAGGGGAAAGTGACTATTGTGAGGGCTTGGTCTGGGCCATGCTTGGTGCCTGGGGCTTTCAGGTAACAGTCGCACTTAAAGCGCACAGTCATCACTCGATGGACGAAAGCCCTGTGGCTCAGATGGGAAACCCTTTCCCAGGGTCACATCGAAGGCTCAGAGCTCAGCCTGAGCACCCCTTACGGCAAGATCCTCGTGTCCACCTCACCATTTGGGGGCAGCACGGGGACAAGGCAGGGCCATACACACAAGTACACGGACTCAGGACCTCCCCACCCCCAGGGGAGCAGTCTCCTGGGAGTTGTACCCTCACCCTGGAGGCAGAGAGCTTATCCCAGGGCCCTTCACAGCCAATTGCAATGAACCTCTTTTGGTTTCTGGGTTGCAGTGTAGAATCCTCGGATGTGAACTGGAAAAAGAAAAAAAGCGGAGGAATAAAAATCATGTGCCAATCAGAAATAAGGGACTTCTCGGCAATGGCTTTTATCACAGACCATGTCAATTCCTTGATCGATCAGTGGTTTCCCGGTAAGAAAGCGTTCTTGAACCAGGCCTTGGCTCATGGTAGTATTTCTTTATAAATTGGGGTGGAGCCCATTTGGAGAACAGAAATCCCGCTGGGATTCAGCCCTAGGAAACCAGAGGGGTCCTAGCAGCCCTCTGGTGGAGCTCTGAGCCCTGGGGGTCCAGCTGCAGGCATAGCCGGGGGCGCCATGGCTGAGATGGGGCCCTGGAGGCAGTACTTGGGCCCTGGCGCCCAGCGTGTAGGAAGAATGCCCCAGGTACCACATGTGGTCTAGGAGGACCTTCGATAGGCGCCTCACATGGTCTTGTTTACGTGGTAAGGACAAAGCTGCTGAAATCCAGAGGGGAGCCCGAAACCGCCCTTGCGCAGGGGTGGGAGGGAAGCTTCCACAAACACCTGCCAAGAGCCCCCATTCTCCTTCCATGCCTACCCCAAACCCCCAAGTCCCAGCAGTGATCAGCCACCCACGCAGCCCTTTCCAGCCCCTTTGATCAGTTTCTTCACTGACAGTCCACCCAAAGAAAATACTTTTTGAAGTAGAGCCATTGAGGTCCTCTGTTTGTTTTGTTACTGAACTGGAGACAAATCCACTGCGGGGTATCCCGCACGGAGGAGGCCGTTTGAGCAAAACCAGGCCACTTCTTCCCTGTGAGCGCTGGAAGGCTAGAGACTGAGAGAGCGGAGAGTGGGTCTAAGATCTGAGCACCCCCTCTGGCCTGCCAGTCCAGTCCTCTGGCCTCCTGAGCTGGCTGCCCAGGAGAGCATCAGAGCAAACAAGAGACACGGCTGGGCATGCTCTGGACACCAGGGTCTGGTGTCCTTTGCGTGTTGACGGGAAAGGTGACCTACAAGGAGAAAAGGCATTGATAGGGGCCTACGAGAAGGTAATTTTAGTCATTTGAGTGTGGCGTAGCTCAGACCCGGCCTGCAGTGTCCTGCACAGGGATCCCCAGACTCTCAGCACCTCCTCGGCCAGCTGGCTCAGGGTCTGCACCCTTGGCGACTGTCCAGGGCATCCCTGGCCCCTCCCTGCAAGTGTCTTTTAGGATTGAGGATAGTGCCCTCCAAAAAGGAACCAGAGTGTGACAGTCACATTTCAGCCTCTCCTGGGGGTTCAGGCCAGGGAAGGCAGACCCCTCTCTTGTGAAAGGCCCACCCAGCCGGGGGTGCAGGTGCTTGTCAGGGGCCCGCTTGCAGCTGCCTTCGGGTGAGCTGATGCCCACTCTGTCCCTGTTTAGCCCTGACGGCCACGGAAAGTGACGGGACCCCACTGATGGAGCAGTATGTGCCCTGCCCTGTCTGCGAGGCCTCCTGGGCTCAGCACAGCAACCCCAGCGAGAGGTCAGAGGACGTGCAGTACTTCGACATGGAGGACTGCGTGCTGACAGCCATTGAGCGGGACTTCATCTCCTGCCCCAGGCACCCTGACCTCCTGGTGCCTCTCCAGGAACTGGTCCCCGAGCTGTTCATGACCGACTTCCCAGCCAGGTAGGCCTCCATGCTGACACATAGACCTACTGCTTCCCATCCAGCCCCGGGTGGCATCTAGGTTCCTGGCCTAGGCTGCCTAAAGGGAGCCAGGCTGTCACTCTCTGTCTGTGAGGCACACAGGCCCAGCCAGCAGGCAGACCACTTGGAGGGCAAAGTCACCTTGGGGGCCCCACCCCATCTCACCCTTACGTTAGCTGGCACTCTTTCCTGTTGAGCTGACCCTCTTCTCTGACTCCTACTTTGCCGCCAGATCAAGGAATAGAAGACAAAGATTCATTGGTGTCCAAGAAGGAAGCACTCCCAGACCTACCACCTCCTTTTCCTTTCTTGGCAAATGATGACTCCTTACTGCTGCTCTGGTGCTGAGCATTTAGATCCCCTGAATCTATCCCTAAAGATGAGTCTATCTATACTAATCTAAGATAATAACTGGGGAGATAATGCTGGAGAAAAGAGAGAACACTTTGTGGTCCCGTCCTGTAGGAAACCATCACAGAATCCAAGTAGTCATGGAAACCAGAAGCCATGATTTGGTCTCCCTGGAAAGAATTTGACCTTGTTGGTTAGCAGTGTTTTTGGAGTGTTTTGGAATTGTTTTCTTATTCAAAGAATTGCTTTATCTGATTTCTTTAAAGAAAATTAAACTTGGGGGTGTAAGAATATTTGTATCATCATTTTTTCCAAATTGTTTCCCTGACCCCAGAAAATGGATGTAGAATACTCTGATACTGCAGAACTGTGGCTCCAAAACATGCTTCTGGATGAGTCTATTAAACTAAGAAATCACTTCCTACATTGGAGAAATTCCCCCATGGTTCTTTTTCATATTCCCCAGTTACCTCATTGGTGGAAATGAAAATTAAATACTACTCTTCTGCGAAATAACTTCCTTTTATTCCTAGATCTTTAACATGGGGGTCATCACTTCTCAGAGACCACATACAGAGTTTTATATATGTATGAATCAAATTTCATGATGGGGTGCCCAATTAAACAGCCCCAAATTTTAGTGTTTTTATTTATTTGCTGAACCTTTTTATGTTTTATGCCCCCACTGAATCTGGACTCTGGAATCTACTGTGTGGAATCTGGAAAGCCAGGTTGGTTGTTCCTGTTGGTTTGGATCTAATTACAAGCTGTAGCATGGTTCTTAAACCAAAGTACTTGGCTGGGAGTTGAAAAACCCAAGAATCTGAACAGGGTTCACAATCCAGCAGAGACTTTCTGGAAACTTTGGCTGATGTCCCACCAGGACCTCAAAGCATCACGCTCCCCAGCTGGGAGTTTGGGCAGGTGCAGGCAGGGAGAGTCTGGCTCCACAGAGCCTCGTCCTGTGTCCCTATTCAGGAGTCCTGACAGAAGGCCCTGAGGGATCTCCAGCATTCCCACTGTTCCCTGTCTCAGGAGGCTCCCAAGGGCCACACTTCCTGAGCAGGTGTTTTGGGGTGGGCATTTGGAGAATAGCCCGGTTCCTCCTCAGCTGCGGGTCCGCCGCGAGTACAGTTGCATCTGCCTGGAGTGCGATGTGGTCAGGCTCTGCAGAGATTCAGCTGCTGCACAGTCTCTTCCTGGAAGGCGTGTGCAAGACTGCATGATGATGAGGGGCAGAAGGGGTCAGTCTGTTCGGTCAGGAGAGCTCCGGTGGAGGCACCTGGTGGAGGTAGCTGAGGAGAAAGACCTGGGGACCTCTGCAGGGCCGGGGGGACCCTGAGATGGGAGGACATTCGGGTGCTCGCCTGCCACCCTCCCCTCCTCCCTCCCCCATCTACCTTCCGTCCGTCCCAGGAGTGACTTGCAGTACTTCCAACAGAAGTCTCCCTTTGACCTAGGATTATAACATACAAACAGGTGGGAAGGTCTAAATCCCTGCCTTTGGGTGAAATCCCAGCCATCAGTTGTCAGGACACTAGACACACTGACCAGAAGCTCTACATGGCCAATCACTGGCTTACTAGTAAGAAATGAGACAGCTAACCTAGCAATAAATATATGCAATTTCCAATAGATACTAGCTCTCAAAGCATTTTCCTTCTGGAGGAAATGGTCCACAGGAATTCTTTTTCTGTGTCCACCACCTTTGGAAGCTCCATCCTATACCAGTCAACATTCACACCTCTGAGACCATTCCTGTTATGAATCCACTTTCCAGAGGAGACCAAGGCTTGTTGAGGCTAAGTGACCTACCCAGAGCTGGCATTTATCCCAGATCTGTCTGACCCCCCACCAGGTGGCTTTGAACCCTGACTTTGCTCAGTGGGAACTGATAGCCAAGCACATTCTTCCACCCACCCAGCCCAGGACCCGCCTCTAACTTTGGTGGGCATCTCTGGGGGAACATGGGGCAGGAGGGAGGTCTGTTCTGACCCCCAGTACACACACACGGTGTTTCTGGCAGACTCTTCTTGGACAACAGCAAGCTGGAGCACAGCGAGGATGAGAGCGCTGTCCTGGGCCAAGGTGGGAGTGGCACCGTCATCTACCGGGCCAGGTACCAAGGCCAGCCTGTGGCTGTGAAGCGATTCCAGATCAAGAAATTCAAGAACTATGCAAATGCCCCTGCAGGTAAACAGGGCCCTGGGTTGTTTCTTTTCAGACCTGTCTTCCCTCGGTCCAAACCTGTACCACCTCAGATGCCCGAGGCCACACAGGCAGCGGAAGATGGGGATGATGCCAGTGTGGGCCCCAGGGGTGGTCCTGCTTTCTGCCTGGTGAGACGTGGGCCAAGACTGAGGATCAGGAGGAGCACGGCCTAGAAATTGCTTTCGGAGGTGACTTTCTTGTCTGACATGAGCCCCCAAGAGCATGGGCCAGCCTTACAATTTCTATCCGTTGCATGTCGAGCACAGTGCCCACATGATGGGCACACAGGCAGACCTCAAGTGGACCCCTCACCCTGGGGACTCACCCCGCCCCCCATGCAGTTACCAAGGGAAGGATAGTGGCTAAGTCTCAGTCCCAGTCCAGATGAATGGATTGGGGAGCCATCATGGGTAGCTTTTCCCTCACCCCCTCCCCTCCCGCCCTTGTCCACTGACTTTGTGCAGCTCAGAGGTGCTCCAGAGCCACCTGCCACCACCTAATGCCCATCAAAGGCGAGCACGTGGGGGCCTTCTACCTTCCAGCCACTGGGGTTGCATTTCTCTTGGCCCCTGGCTTAGCATGGTTATCGTCATGATCACAGAAGGAATTTACACTCTTGGTAGAAAATTAGAATCGTGGAACAATGTGAAGAACCAGATTAGAAAGGAAGAGGCAAAACTGTAGACGTGGGAAGAGAATGGAAATCTAAGAGACTATTAACAAGTGTCAGAGCCAGCAAGAGTTTGATACAGTTGCTAGATGTGAGCTCAACATCAAATTTGGCAACAATGACCCATTAGACAATGCCTTCCGTGGCAGCCATTAAGCCACAAGATATTGAGAAATAATTAATAGATATCATTCAATTTAGTTCTCATCTAAATTCCAGCAGTGTGTGTGAGAGATAGAGGCAGAGAGAGAAAGAGAGAGAAATCTGACTAATTCTAAAATTCATATGGGAACTTTGCTGGTGGTCCAGTGGTTAAGACTTTGTGTTTCCACTGTAGGGGACAGGGGTTCGATCCCCAGCCAGGGAACTAAGATCCTGTGTGCCGTGCAGCAGGGCCAAATAAATAAATTAAAATTGAAAGAAAAAGAAAATGCATATGAAATGACAAACACCCAAGAACAGCCAGGAAAACTCCACAATGGAAGACAAAGAGGAGAGGCTTGCCCAGCAAACGTCCTGACTTACCAGGCTCCAAGCATTAGGGTGGGGTACTCCTGGGCACGGCTGGGCCTGTCGGGAACAGAGAGAGCCTGCATATGTGCGAGAGGCTGGCACACATCGGGAGTCAAGAGAAAGGCTGGCTGTTCATTAAACTGGGGCAGAGACTTCAGCCATAGTCAAAAATACTTGATTAATGGTTTAAAGGCCCAATGTGAAAAACAACTTTTACACTTAAAAACAAATTTGTCTGGCTCACACATCCATCTGGCACAATCGATCCATTTTAACTGCCAAGATTTTCTTTCTGCTGTTTAAACTTCCATGTCCAGTGATTCCTGATTTTAGAATCTGAACAGGGGAGGGACAGATCAGGACCCAAGAGGACAAGCAGTACCAGGTGGATACTGCTCAGTGACCCAGGGCTGGCCACAGCCTGGTGGGTGACCGATGGGTGGAAAAGGCCCCTCAGGGGGACTCAGGCAAACGCCTTCCATGTGGGGTGATTGTGAGGCAGTGGGAGAATGTTACAGCACAGCCCACCGTTGCCCCTAGATGCTCCTTCTTTGGCCTGAGATGGCCTGTCACAGGCCCGTGACCGCCCTGTGGTTTTTCTTCTGGCCGACACGAGGGCGGTAGTCCGGTCTGCCTTCATGGCCCCGGCCTCTAGGGGTAAGGTGAGCAGCAGTGACCAAGCCCCCAGAATCCTTGCAGCTGAGCAGTGGGGGCTTGGTTACTTGCTAGGCTCTGGGTGGCCCTCAGGGCTGCAGTTTTGGAATAAGATGCACCTGAGAGCCTTAGGTGGTGAACAGCAGGCTGGGGGGAAGGCAGCAGGGTGGGTGATGAGGGTGGGGGTGTGCAGCCCTCCACGAAAGAGTGTGGAACACCGAGTGTAGCAGCTGACAAGTATGGTGCCCGAGGAAGGGGCTTGATACCAGCCCAGATGCCTCAGGAGTGCCCCCATTTGGTGCCTGATTCTGGGTGACGATACTGCAGCCCCCAGAGGTACAAGTCCTGGCCCCAGCCAGCCCCGGGAGTCCCCGAGAGGTGGCTCTGAGCCTGGCGAGGCCCCCACCCTGGGTGGCGCTGACAGCCGAGCTCTCCCCGCAGATACCATGCTGAGGCACCTGCGGGCCACTGACGCCATGAGGAATTTCTCGGAGTTCCGGCAGGAGGCCAGCATGCTGCACGCCCTGCAGCACCCCTGCATCGTGTCCCTCATCGGCATCAGCATCCACCCGCTCTGCTTCGCCCTGGAGCTTGCCCCACTGGGCAGCCTCAACACCGTGCTGTCCGAGAACGCCAGAGGTAAGCGCTGCACCTGGAATCTTCCCCCAGGGGCCCACAGCAGGCAGCACAGGGCCCAGGGAGCCAGCCAGGGCCGGGCATGGCTGCCGGAGTCTCGTGCGCCATGCCCGGTGGAAACAGGAGAGCATCTGCAGGCCTCAGTGCCAGGCAGTGGCGTTGGCACCGCTGGAGGAGCTTGCCGCTTGGAGTCAGACAGAACCATGTTCTGAGTCCAGGTTCTCTGCCATGATCTGGGAAGTTGCTTCATTTACTCACCCATCAAAGGAGGTAATAGCCCCCCTTGGAGGGCAGTGAGACCGTCAAAGGAGGCAACCCCGGCAGCCCCAAGCAGCAGAGTCTGGGAAGCCTGCGGCCGCTCAAGTCTCTCTCTGCCCACAGGGCTCCGTGTCCATCCACCATGGTTAAACATCCGAGGCCCTGCGGTCAGTTTTAGCCTACATTATTTTTCAACAAAACTTCAGAACACTTTCCCTAAGAAGTGAGTAACTAAATTCCAAAGAACTGATAGAGGGAAAGAGCTGTCTTTTAACTCAGGAAGAAGAAATGCAATTAAAATTAATCAATTAAAATTAATTATTTCTCTTTCAACAGAAGAGATTTTTTTTAATGGAGTTCTTATACCTGCAACTCACTCCTTGACATTATAGTAGCAATCTTGGCCTGAGATGAGCTCTAGGAATTTTGAATCCTGGCTTTTTTTTTTTTAAGTAAAACCACCAACCACTGCAGGCATGAGATACTGTGAATGAAGCACTCACAACAAGCATCTCTAACATAAATAATCCTAAGAAGGTTGTCCTCTGTCTCTTCTGGCACCCAGCCTAGAGAACAATGAGAATGCATGTGTAGACTATAAAATACTGGGGAAGACAGAGGTAAGAAAATAAGAATTGTTATGATAATAGTTTGATATTTTTTCTTTGCCAAGATTCCTCCTTTATGCCCTTGGGACACATGCTCACCCAAAAAATAGCCTACCAGATAGCCTCTGGCCTGGCCTACCTGCACAAGAAGAACATCATCTTCTGTGACCTGAAGTCCGACAACATCCTGGTCTGGTCTCTGGACATTAAGGAGCACATCAACATCAAGCTGTCCGACTACGGCATCTCCCGGCAGTCGTTCCACGAGGGTGCCCTTGGCGTGGAGGGCACTCCCGGCTACCAGGCCCCGGAGATCCGGCCTCGCATCGTGTATGACGAGAAGGTACGGCCCACCCACAGCAGTCCCCTGGCCCAGGATGGCCTGGTCCTGGGGCACCTGCAGCTCTGGGCTCTACACACCCTCAAGCACACATCTCTCCTCTCCCGTGCTAGACCGGGAGGCCCTGGAATGAACCAGAAGGGCACAGAGGCCTGTGTCCACCTGGAAACGTCAAGGGTGACATCTCCTTAGCTGCAGAACAGTTACCGAACCTCAGAATTCTCAAACCTCAGTTCAGAAACACAGTAGAGGCTGTGCACAGTGGACAAAAAGTCCAAGACAGAGACGCGTCCAGACTTGGGTCCCACTTCTGCCAGGCAGATATGCAAAAGGGGGACAGAGGACCAGCCTCGCAGTGGCTTATGAGCAACAGACAGATAAAGCTGCTAAAGGCCCCTGGTCAGATCAAAAGGCAGTGTCACTGAAGCCAGGAGGAGAGAGTGATTCCGGCAGGTCCAGCAGAGCCTCCTAGACAGCCGTGTGGCCAACCTTGACTGGGACAGGGCCTTCTTCCCTGAGGACTGTTGGGTAGGTGCAGGTACACAGACAACTCCAAATTCTCTTGCAGTGCTCACCTTGCATCTAGGGCTGGCCCTGGCTAATTAGTGATCCAGCAGTGAAACTCCTCTTATCTATAATTTCTCATTATTTGGTGACTTGCAGATGAGTCATTGACTGATGGCTCCACAAATGACCCAAACATGTTAACCCAGCACCGTGGCTATTAACCAAGATAGAAAAGGCAAATCAGGGTGACAAAAATAAGCTTCTGAGTAGCAGGCGGCAAAGCACCTCATAACTAAATTTATAACAGAACCTTCACATTGAAAACGCTCAGGTCTGTCTTAGCCATTTTCCTGCTAAAAGGTTATTTCTTGACCCTTATGGAGACCTGTGTCACGCTCTCCTTTAGGGGACTTTTCATGACATTTAGATGAATCAAGATGTTGTGATCTGGGAGACTTTCCCCTTTTTTGTGATTTGCATGTACTCCTACTATCAAGCGTGTTAAACCAAGGGTTTGCATTTTCCTGCCTTGTTTTGATAAAGGGAAAGTACCATGGCATCCTTCAAACCCTTATGCAGTGCTTGACACCAGGTTTTCATCATGTGTTCAGTGGGTGGATGGAAGGAAGGAAGTTTTGGAAGATGGGTAAATGGACAGGACAGTCAAAGGGCTGCATTTATGGATACATTGAAGGATGGACAGATAAATGTGCAGAAGGGAAGGTGATCATGTGTGTGGGTAGATGTATGGTTGGATGGAAAGGTGGGAGGGAGGAAGGAAGGGAAAACAGGACTGGAAGATAGATGGATTAGGGGACAGAGTCATGGAAGGTCAGATGTTGGTGGAATGTTTGGACAGGTGGAGAGAGGTGGATGGATGGGTGAATTGATGATTGCCTTCGTTTGGGCAGAACCCACGCTTTCCTTCTCTAATGTGTCTCCCTGCTCCCTCTCTGTCAGGACCAGCTTGCAAGATCTGCTGGGCCCAGGCAGGGTGTCTGATTTGGCTTGCCTCTCTGCCCAGGTAGACATGTTCTCCTATGGGATGGTGCTGTACGAGTTGCTGTCAGGACAGCGGCCCGCACTGGGCCAGCACCAGCTCCAGATCTCCAAGAAGCTGTCCAAGGGCATCCGCCCAGTTCTGGGTCAGCCGGAGGAAGTGCAGTTCCACCGACTGCAGGCGCTTATGATGGAGTGCTGGGATACGAAGCCCGAGAAGGTACCTGGGGTCCTCGCAGCTCCAGCAGCTGGTGGAGGCTGTGGGTGACCAGAGCGCACCTGTGTGCTTGCCTGCCCACTCTTCACTGAGGGTCTAAAACAAATGGGCTCTTCTCTGCTCTTTTACAAAGATATATGTATTACTCTGACACACCCGGTTCATTTTATTTGTGTGGTATCACTCTCAGGAAAAGCAAAGTTTCTTTTCCTCCCCAACTTTTATGTTACATCATTATGCACATAAAACAAACCAACCCCTTTATAGCAGTATAGCCCCCAGGCAAGAGCAGTGCAAATGTTCATATCTCTTTTTAAAGGAATGGGAAGAAAGTTTGCTCATGAGAAACAGGAGTCATATTATCATTTTGAAGCTATCATTTTGTTTTTGGAAGAGATCAGTGGTTTCAGGATTAAAACTCATTTATCAAGTTAGATTTGGTTATTGAGAGTAAATGAGGTTTGAGAAAAATTCTTTCTACAACTGTGTGTCCCTGGACAAAAGGGTTGGAATATCAGAGCTTATGCTCACCTGACCACCTGGTTTTGAATTGCCATGGATGATGGTGACCTAGACGCCTGGGAGGGTTTATTTCTGGTATCTGAAGTTGTTTTGGCTTCTTATTTCGGTTGGGTCCTGAATAAGCAGATTCTACTTCTTCCTGGTTTAAGACCCTTAGTTTTGAGGACAGGGTGGGCACTCATTTGGTTGTAAGTGACCCTCACTCATGTCTCTGTGGGCCTGTCTCCCTCAGCGACCACTGGCCCTGGCGGTGGTGAGCCAGATGAAGGACCCGACCTTTGCGACCTTCATGTACCAACTGCCCTGTGGGAAGCAGACGTCCTTCTTCTCATCCCAGGGCCAGGAGTACATGGTGGTGTTCTGGGAAGGCAAGGAGGAGTCCAGGTAACATCCGAGGCTTGCCATAACCTGCTGCTGTCAGAGTGGGGGGCAGCGGTGGATGGGGAGCAGTCGTGGATGACCATGGTGAGAGGTGTTTAATGAATGGTGAGTTGAAATCCTGATGGCGTCTGCTCAAGAGAGAAAGCAGTCCACATGCATACAGACAAGCACATGTGGGTTTGTGAATAAGAGAAGCAGAGAAAATGTGGTGTCTGCCTGGGACATGAGGGGCAGGGGTCAAGGGAGGGTTATGTTTTAAGGTGGGAGTTACTTGCAGCTCGATGGCAGAGACAGTAAATGATGCTGGGGGCCAGGAAGAGAGAACGGTGCTAGTGGAGGTGCTGAGTAGAGAGGAGGGAAGGAGCCCCCGGGCAAGCAGAAAGGGTGCCCAAATCCCACCCAACTCCCCGGCACGTCTCTTCTTCGTGATGGGGTGCGAAGGACAAGGGCCTGGGGGAGAGGATTTCATATTCATTCAAGGAGAAGGACACCGAGGCCAGGGATTTGGAAAGATAGCATCAGAGACTTTGCAGAAAAGCACATCCTGTGTGAGATGCTTCAGTCCTGGCCTCTCCCACCTACCTAGTGTGACACCTGCAGAAGCAGGAAAGACTTTCATGGCATGATCTAGGAAGCCTAGTGCAAATATGTGCAGGTGTGCAAATCTGGTAAGGCTTAGATGAAGCAAAGCTTTAGATGCAATGAAATAAATGAGAAGGACTTTGCCATTTTACTTAGGTCAGTGTTGGTATGGTTTTCATCAGGGTTTATGCCACTGTGATGGAGCGTTCTGACCTAAGACATGCTCTGAGAAACCATGCCCTAAGGAAAAAAGAAAAGTATATATGTAAACAGTGTATACATAAATACCTATATCTATGTAAAATGCATGTGTGTGTGTGTGTATACACACAGTAATTATAATGGTGGTGGTAGTGTTGCTGTTTTAAGGCATTGCTTATAACTATAGGGTAAAGTTAGTGAATAATTATATTGACGCCATGCTTTGCAAATTGTGATATTTATCATGTAAAATATAAAAAATAGGTTAAATAAAACTTCTGTAGTTCTGAATTTAAATTGGGTGGATTTGTGAGTATTTTACCTTTAAGAAAAATGAACTCATATTTCCTAGCTCTGCCCATTGAAAAGGCCTAGAAACAATGACTGGCCAAATGCCAGTGAGACCCCGCAGGATGCAGAGGGTCCGAGGGAACCAAAGCTTACTGGAGAAGTGCCTGACTCCAGTGAGACCCCGCAGGATGCAGAGGGTCCGAGGGAACCAAAGCTTACTGGAGAAGTGCCTGACTCCAGATCTAGGGGAGGAAGTGGGCCTGAAACACTGGACACTGACAACAAGGATGCCATCAGAGATGGTGAGGCTAGGTCAAACGGACTCAGGACCCAACCTGAAGAGGTTCCCATGGGCCCAAGATAGGGCAACCAGCCTCAGCAAGAATAAGCATCTGCAATAAACTGAGACACATCAAATTGTTTAAGTTCACAAGTTTCTAATGCTACTTAATAAAAAGTAGTAATTAAAAAGATTTTTTAATTAAAAAATCTCCTCATTTATCATCATTTGAGGCTCCTAGAGAGCAAACTTAATATTCCGAAAACTAGTCTGTCTGGAATGTGAGCTATTCCCCAGGGTAGCCAGCAAAAGAGATGTTAGGAGGAAGTTTCTCTTTTTAGGGTAAATGAAGCTAGTAAATGGAGCAAGATACTAGAATTAGAATGGCAGTATTTTGTAATCCCTGTTGCAGTAACGGACTTCGGCAGTGACCATTAACGATCACAGAGGGAGCCAGATCCCAACACTGTGGGCCTCGCCTTCTAGCCCAAGAAATCAGATGAAATCTAATCGAGACTCAAGATGGGGAGCAGGGGAATAAGGTGAATGATGCCCTGGGCTGCAGGAATTCCACAGGGCACCGCCCGTGTCTTCAGCAGGTGACCTGCTCGGAGAGAACAAGAAAGGGAAGGGAAGCCTATCAAAAGACTTGGAGACATAAAAATCAGCAGAAATGCAGGCTTTCTTTCACTACTGATTCAAGTAAACTGTGAAAGCAATGATGACAGAATTGGGGAAGTTGGAGCTCTGGGCATTCATGACAGTAAGGAGTTAGCATCTCTTCTTAGGTGTGGTCATGCCCTGTGGTTAGGTTTTTAATTTTTTTTCTAATAATTTTTTAGAGATAAATACAGATAAATGTTAGATAAAAAGATGATTTGGGGGACTTGCTTCATAAGAATCTGGGGAGAGAAAAAAATGGATGGGGGGCAGAGATAAACTGACACGGCCGGAGAGTGATCGTTCCTGAAGCTGGATGATGCGCGCGTGGGCTGTGATACGCACACTGCAAAAGAAGAAAGGAGGGAGGAGTTGAGAGGGGGGAGCTGGGCGCTCTGGTTTGCAGGACAGCACAAGGCAAGAGACATAAAAGACACAGGTTCGATCCCTGGGTGTGGAAGATCCCATGGAGAAGGGAATGCCAACTCGCTCCAGTGTTCTTGCCTGGGAAATCCCATGGACAGAGGAGCCTGGCAGGCTACAGTCCATGGGGTCACAAAGAGTCAGACACAACTAAAGTGACTTAGCACACACAGTTTTCAAACTCCTTTCATGGGCACAGACAGCGTCCTGATGCCACAAATGCTTTTGGGGAGTGTCACACTCTCAGAAGACCAGGAAATACAGGCATACTGCCTGTCGTGAAAATAAAGCCCTCTTACTGTTAAAGGATATAAATGTATACATAAAACAAACTGAAGTGCTCATCAGATATATAAATATAAAAACAAATCCCATTTTCCCATCAATATTTATTTTCTCAGCAGACTCTCAAAAATCTTTTAAACAAATAGAGAAAATTAGAAATTATTATCTGTTGTTTCAGAGACTTTTACACATCAGTGGGAAAAAATACTAAAATCTCAGTCATAAAATAGGCAAGGAATATTTTTAACATTAGAACTTTCTAATAATCAAAGAAATGTAAATTCAATCTGCAAGATTCCTTTTTCTTATCCTACTGGCAAACTTTGTTTTCAAACATAATAATGGAAACTGCTGAAGGTTGGTCATACCTTACTAGTGAGTATGTAAATTTGCACATCTGTCTGAAAAACAATTTGTCGATATGTTTTAAATGGCCTTGAGATACTCATGCCCTTTGACCCAGCATTTGCTCACCTGGGAGCGGCGGAGCCTGGTGGGCTGCCGTCTATGGGGTCACACACAGTTGGACACAGCTGAAGCGACTTAGCAGCAGCAGCAGCAGAGCCTTTACCAGGGGTGCTGTGCTTGGCACTGCTTCTGGCATCGGCTTTGCCCCACCTCCCCGCTCCCCGCCGCCCCACGATGGTGCTTTCTTTACCGTCTCAGTGTTACAGACTCACCCACAATATTGGAGACAACACTGCCCAAAGCGGTAAAAGCTCATCTCCAGTGGGAAGGGAAAGGCCCCTGTGATGTGGGGAGGTTTTAAAAGCTCACCAGCAGCCTGAAGAAGGGACACGCTCACTGAAGCCAGAGCACAAAGGGCAGTGGTCCTGGAAAGTGAGAGTGGAGGGGAAAATGAGACCATCCTGAATTAGGGAGGACAAGGGCACCAACTCAATGGACGTGAGCTTGAGCAAACGCTGGGAGATGGTGAAGGACAGGGAGGCCGGGTGTGCTGCAGTCCACGGAGTGGCAAAGACTCAGTTAGCAATTGGGCAACAACAAAGGGGAAAGAAGGAAGTGGTACATGCAGAACACAGGACACGCGTGAAATCTTGTTGGAGGGAATAGGGGAGTGTTATCCTGTAAGTTTCTCTGTGTTTTAATTTCTTCCAAGTTAAATGTAGTTATTTATTTTTTATATTCTCAGTGCATAGAAAAAAGACTGGAGAAAAGGGGAGGTGGAATATAACTTTGAAGAAAGTGTTCATTTGCTGATTTTTCATTCAACTCTATCATCTACAAATACACGTTATCAGACAACTGTGGCAACGGTTTCCAAAATTTGATGGCAGAAAAGTTTTACATTGAGAACTGCTAGCCACTCATTTGACTTATTCCCTTGGACTGCAGGACAGATCTGCAGGGATTGGGTGAAGAACCCACCCCTGCCCCATCTGCAGCCTCCCCTGCAGCAGTGAGCACATTGGGTGTTTGTCAAGGGTGGCGGGGAGACAGACGGCAGTGTGGGGGGACATAGGGGTGGGTGGGTGAGAGAAAGGCCACCCTTGAAACAGCAGCTTGTGAGTTCTCAGGGCACTTATGCTTTTTCGAGGCCCATCCCCCTCGTTGCCCCCCGCCCCTCCGCCTACTCTGCAGCTCATTCACCGTGTCTCTAGAGGACCTGATATACTCTGCTGGGGGCGGGGAGAGGACATGCCCAGGGAGGGGGCAGGGAGTGACTGTGGTGCACGTACAGCCTCCTGGTGTCCCTTCATGCAACTTTATGAGCCATCAAAGATCACAGAGAGAGGATCACTGGGAATGGCCTTTCTCAGCCTAAATGTTCAAGCATCACCAGGCAGGTAAACCAGGCTCTGCCGCAGCCTTGAGCCCCTCAGAACTTGCAGAATTGGGCCCTGGGCTGGAAGGGTAAGCAAGGCCCACAGCTGATGCCCTCCTCCAAGGCTGCTGCTCCAGGCCTGCCCTCCGGAGGGGGGCCCGTGCTGACTGCACCGTTTTGCCGCTTGTAGGAACTACACGGTGGTGAACACGGAGAAGGGCCTTCTGGAAGTGCAGCACATGAGCTGTGCGGGAATGAAGCTGAGCTGCCAACTCAAGATCCAGAACTCGCTGTGGACGGCCACCGAGGTAACCGCGCCCCTGTAGGGCTCTAATCGACGAGGGTAACTCCCGCCCCTGGGGGTCAGGTTTAGCAACAAAACAGGCAGGACACCCAGGCACGTTTCGAACTTCAGATATAACCCCACCCCACACTTTTCACAAGGCCGGCTCACCCGCCTAGTTCCTGGCTGGTGGCTGGGATGTGGCTTTGATGTGTCAAGTGCACAGTCCCAGCAAGAGGGATTCACCCCGGTAGGCTGGTGAAGTGACTGGGTTTCTTATAACAACGCCTGCCTAACAGCAAATCCACTCAGCTCTGAGGCCTCTTGCTTTCGTGTAAAGAGGTCAGCAGAAGGCACAAGGAACTGTCTTTTGAGACCTCCAGAGAGGAATGCCACAAAAACAAATGACCTGAAGCTACTGGGCGGGAGGATATGAATTGGTGCCACCTTGCCAGATGGCAAGTGTAGTTCAAATATGCATCACAAATCTCAACAATATTCATGCCTTTGCAAGCCTTAGTAATTTCAGTTTTAAGAATTTGCTCTAAGGAAAACACCAAGACATACAAACACAGAAACACTCAGACAAGACAGGAGGGTAGGAATACTTATTCCAGTGTAAGTCACAGTAGTGAAAATGAACAAAATAAACATCTGAGCGCATATAAGCCAAATTCTGGTGCACTCAAGTGATGGACATGCCCCATTCCCTAACAGACCAGGGAGGAAAGGGCCTCTGCCCACGTTCGTCGTCCTGGGAGGAGAAAAGCAGAGAAGCAGCACAGCAGTGTGGTCCCAGAGTTGTTGGGGATGCAGACACACACCAGTACACAGAGAAAACTGGAAGTCTGGGCCGCAAATTTCAAAGGTGGCTTTCCCTGAAAATTGGATTGTGGTGTGGACGACTTTATGTTTTTCTTTAGACTATTCTGTAGTTTTCAGAGTTTCTAGAAAGAGCAGAAGTATGTAACCAGCCACCAGAAGGCCTCAATAAATGTTACTTCTTTAGGGGTGAAGGGCCTCCTGAGGCCGCGTGCACCCCAGGAGCTGGCAGGCCCGTTGCAGCCAGCTCTCATGCTAGCCGTCTCCTCTGCAGGACCAGAAGATCTACATCTACAGCCTCAAGGGCATGTGTCCACTGAACACACCCCAGCGGGCTTTGGACACCCCGGCCATCGTCACCTGCTTCTTGGCAGTACCTATTATAAAAAAGGTGAGATAAGGAGGTGGGTGCACAGGTTTCTGTTTCTCCGTCACCTGTTCCGCTGGGCTGGTAGGGAAGGGAGCAGAGCCATGCTCTTCTGGACCACCAGGCCTAGGTCACAGTCGGCCGTAGAGACAGGAGGCCCGGGCCATCCTCAATGCCTCTGGGTTTCCGAGAAGCTAAGTGTTGGCTGCTCAGTCATGTCCAGCTCTTTGTGACCCTGTGGACTGTAGCCCACCAGGCTCCTCTGTCCTTGGGATTCTCCAGGCAAGAATACTGGAGTGGGTTGCCATTTCCTCCTCCAGGGGATTGTCCTGACCCAGGGACTGAACCTGGGCCTCCTGCATTGCAAGCAGACTCTTAACCATCTGAGCCACCAGGGAAGCTAGTGACCAGTAAAACTAAGGGCTAAGCGCAGGCAAGTGCCACAGCTCCAGTTGGAGTGAGCTGCTTTTCTGGTACAGCTGGCGTCCAGGAGCAGTTGCACGTGTGCCCTCTGAGAACCTGGCCTGGCACCTCCATGGCCACTCAGTCCCCAGGCCCTGGCAGGCCCCCACCCCTGTTGGGCAGCCGTATCCCTGCCCCCTCCAGCTCTTCCTGCTTTGGGAGACACGTCATCCAGCCCAGACCTCAGTCCCTGTGTGTCCAGTCTGGCCCCAAAGACTCACCACCTCAGCTTCTAGCTCCTGCCTTTCTCAAGTGAATTGCGAGTGGTGCCCACCCCAGCCAGGACCCCGAGCGCTGCTGCAGCTGAGATGAGACCCAGCCCACAGGCGGCCCTGCCGCACCCCTCCCCACCCAGCACCACGTGCCCAGCAGGCCCTTCCCTCCAGAAGCGATCTGGCTGCTCACACCTCTTCCTCTTCATTTATGAAGATCAGGGCCATGATCCCCCACTCTGAGAGGCTGAGCCGCCCTTTCCCCAGCTCCTCGGTGACGTGCCCAAGGCTTCTCCAGCCTCTGGAACGCCTTTGTGGGCCCTGAGGCACTTGTTTGTGAGCTCCCCACTCGAAGGGCCGTTATTGGTGCGGCTTTGTTAAAACGAGTTGACTATCATCGTCTGATTCCAGTTTTCCCTTCTGCAAAGTGGACATAAAAGAGATGGTAAGGAGGATCTCTGGACACAGCGTACCTAAAGCCCTGGGCTAGCACACTGGGTAAAGAGAGCATTGTTGCTACTTCCTGACAGTCGTGAACTACATACACTCTCCTCTCCACCCCTCTATGGTTTCATTTCTTAAGAAAAAAAAAACCTGAAATCAATCTTGGAGTCAGTTATGACTGTGGCCCCACAGGCGCGGCTGGGCAGCTCAGGACCCAGTTGCACTGAACCACGGAGCACGACACAAAGTGTTGCTTAAGGCCATGGCTGGCCAGAGCCCCGAGCCGGGGCCCCGCTGCCCGCGCGGCTGGCAGGAACAAAGCCGGCTCTGTGCAGAGCCTCCCCATCGGCGTGTCTGCACCCTCCGAGGACGTGCTGCCCCTTGGCCGCAGAGGGCAGACCCTGAATTCTTGCACGTGCATGTCCACACCCAGCCGGGACGTGGGACTCGCCGCCTGGCGGGGGCCTGGAGCTGGGACTCAGAGAGAGACCTTGCTCCTATTTGCTTTGGCTCTTTTCTGTCCTGGAATCCTGAAGATGGATTTTGATAAGCGTTCTGAGGGCTGTTGATCTCGGGGCTGGTTCACTCATCGCCTTGGACAGCCTGCCTTCCCAGCTCCCGACAAGGAGGCTTTCTGCTGCTCGCCCTCGCTGGCTCAAGGCCGGGGCCGCTGCCCTTTCCCGGCTCTGGCTTTGTGCTCCTGAACCCTTCCCACCCCTCTCCCGGCCCACCTGGGCATCGAGCCTGCTCAGCTGCTCTCTGCTCCCAGCTTTGCACAGACGCTCCAAGGCGCCCGGGGCCAGGCCCAGCGTTCAGCAGCGCCTCTGCCTGGTGACCTCTAGTGGTCGTAGAACATGTGCTTCATGGCAGGGCAGGCGCACCCCAAGGCCCCTCTCGGTGTCAGCTGGACCACAGGTGTTTCAGAGTAGATGTGGGAAGCAGGGCCTGCGGCGTGGTGGCCAAGAGGTGCCTCCGTTAGAGGACTGAGCTGGAAGTGATTTCTTCAAGACTTAGCTCAGCAGGCACCCATTGGTACCTGAGCAGAAAACTGGGGCGAGTCCCCGAGGTGGCTAGGAGTCAGCCCTTCCCTGTGCGGGCCGCCCTGGGGGCAGGGCTGGATGCACAGACCCAGGCCTGCTCTTGTGGAGCTGCGAGCAGGAGTCCCGGCCCCGTGGGGCACCCACAGCCAGCGTGAGTTTATGCAGCAGAGTTCAGGGGAAGGAAGGCACCACTGCCGCCTCAGAAGAGGCCTGGGGACCGAGGGGAAGGCCACTCCCTCCTCCTGGCCCGGCAAGAGGTCCAGGCTCATCGAGGGTCCTAGCAGCACATGGCCCTCGCTCCCAGGGACTCCTGCTCCCAGGAAGGAGGGCGGAGGCGGCTCTTCTGGGCCTGAGCCACGCCTCCTTTGGGAGCACACCCGGAAGATCCTGCTGGCAGCCCGGCCTTCGTTAGAAGCCGGGAGGTGCTAGCAGAAAGCGCGTGCTCACAGGGTGCCTGCAGGGATGGGTTCGGCACATGCTGTCTCTCTCCTGGGATGCCTGAGCTGCAAGGGCATCAAACACCCTGTCTTCCCTCCTCAGAACTCCCACCTGGTGCTAGCAGGCCTGGCGGACGGCCTGGTGGCGGTGTTCCCGGCGGCGTGGGGCGCCCCGGACTACGGCTGCTCCTACCTGTGCTCGCACACAGCCAACAGGGCCAAGTTCAGCATCCCCGACGAGGACGCCCGGCAGAACCCTTACCCCGTGACGGCCATGGAGGTGGTCAACTGCGGGTCCGAGGTCTGGTACAGCAACGGGCCAGGCCTGCTGGTCATTGACTGTGCGGCCCTGGAGATCCGCCGGCGGCTGGAGCCCTACGCGGCGCCCTCGGTGGTCACGTCGGTGGTGTGCGGCTCGGAGTGCCGTGGCGAGGAGGTGGTGTGGTGCCTGGACGATAGGGCCAACTGCCTGGTGCTGTACCACTCGGCGACCTACCAGCTGTGCGCCCGCTACTTCTGCGGGGACCCCAGCCCCCTAGGGGACGTGTTTCCCGTGTGCCCGATGGGCCCACCGCCCCTGGACAGCCCCACAGCCAGCACGAGGGAGCCCGCGAGGGGATCCATCGCCGACGTGAGCTTCATGTTCAGCGAGGAGCTGGGCACACAGATCCTCACCCACCAGGACTCGCTGACCGACTACTGTTCCCTATCCTCCTGCTCCGCGGCCTCGCCGCACCCGGCGCCGATGGCCCTGTCCAGCCTGCCCTGCTCCCCGGCCAGCTCTGCCAGCTTGCCCTTCTCCTCTGACTGTGAGGACACCAGCCAGCTGCCCAAGCCCGCTGTGGGCTCCGACAGGTCGGTGCATGACCTGAGCCCAGTGGACGGCGAGGCGTTCAGCCAGCACCTGCAGGCTGTGAAGATCCTCGCCGTGAAAGACGTCATCTGGGTCCCCAGGTAGGTGTCCTGGAGGGGCGTCACCCTGCGCCCTCTCTGCTCTTGCTTTGGGGCCAGAGTGCAGGGAACCTTCAAGTACAGTCAGGTGCATCAGGGGCTGCCTTTCTCTCCTGGAACTGGAGGGCTCCCTTTAGCAAACCTAAGAAGGGTTGCACAGAAGCCTGTCGGCCCACCAGAGCTCAGGGCACCAAAGAGGAGAGCCGTGGTCGGGTTTCCGACCAGCAAAGGGCTTCTCACCCAGCTCTGGGGCCCTCTCAGTAACCCGATCCATTTGCTGAAGCTGAGTCTGTTTCCCTGCCTTTCTGCACACCCGCTCCGTTTCCCCTTGGAGAGGACAGCCCTGGACAAACGGTTCCCCTGCGGGGTTTTGGTTTCTTAGGCGCGGTGGAGATATCATCGTCATTAGCCTGGAGAAGGAGGCAGGAACTCAGCGGGGCCGCGTGATTGCTGTCTTGAAAGCCCGAGAGCTGACTCCGCATGGGTAAGACAGAGGGCAGCTATGTGGGAGCCAGGCTGTAGCTTAGGGAATCGAGGCCCCGCTGCCACCTCCCCACGTGATGGCCATGGCCCTTCCGTCCTCTACCCAAAACCCATAGCATCCACCCCTGTCAGCAGAGGCAGAGGGGGAGCAACACAGAGTCTGCAGGAGGCAGCTCCCAGGGGATCAGCAAATGCCAGCTGAGCTGGGCATCAGTCACAGTCACGGCTTTCTTTTCTGGGGGGCACCTATGGACTACCTGCCCCACCCGAGGGAGCCTGCAGAGCCCCAGCTCAGCTGCAGTGGCAATGGGGATCCAGGTGGTCCCCCACTCTTCCTGCCAAGCAGGGGAGCCCTCCTGAGGAGCCTCTCCTCCCACCGGGCACCAGGTGGAGCCACGCTGCCAGGCCACACCAGCCTTCATCATGTCCATGCCCGCCATGCCTGTTCCTGGGCTCAGCTGTACTTGCCCACTGTCAGGAGGCAGGCCAGACGCCACCATAGGATGCCTGTTGGACCCAGCCCACCTGGCTGCACTGACGCAAGGCTGGTCCAGCCAGTGTTCCCGGGGCTGTCAGGCAGCCCGCGGCATCCACACCCCTCACTGGGCTGAGTCCCATGCGCTTCTCTCCCTTATGGAGAAATTGCATTCGGCCCGCTTTCCCCGGAGCAGACTGATGATGGAGATGTACATGGCCCCTGGGCCAGTGGCCCTTGCCCTACCCGTGGTTCTGGAGACCGGAGCTAGGTTTGCTCCTGAGCGCTGGCTGAGTGTGGGGGCAGTGGTCCCCAGGTCCCAGGTCAGGCTCCCAGGGGAGCAGGTGTGTCCATAGAGCCCGGGCCTGTTGACCTCAGAGTGTCCACCATCAGTGCCCTTGACTTTTCCCCTGCCGTTGTTTTTCCCTCAAAGACAGGTTTACCAAGAGCAGGCACCCTCACTGCAGGAAGAAAGCAACCCAGGCAGCCAGCAAAATGAAGGCCGTAGCCTGAGCCCACCAGCATTCTGAGATGCGTCTGAGACATTTACTGCTGCTCAGTCACTCAGTCGTGCTGAGACATTTAGTCCCTTGGCAAAGAGCTACTGAGTGCCCGAGACATGCAAGGCCCATGAGAGCAGATTTCCGTACACATCCCAGTTTACATGGTGGCCTTGGTGCCGTCAGGCCGCATGGGCAGAGGGAGGAGAGGCTGGCAGTGTCTGCTCAGAGCAGGGCACATGGCTTGCAGAGGCCCGGAAGGAAATGTGTAGGGTGTGCCCGGGTCATGCAGAACTTGCTTTTAAAAATGTACATAGTTTGGACTTGGTACAGGTTTTCTGTCTAGTATATTCCCCTATATTTCCTAAGCGTGTGTAAACATAATAATAGAGAAGAATCATGCCTGGACTGAGTGGCAAGGGAATTGAGTTAAAGCTTAAAACCTGTCACAGACCATTGATAAGCAAGAACTGTTAGATAGAATTGATCATTCCAGCCTCTCTCAGCATCTGCGGGGGCTCTGATTGCAGGACACCTACAGATACAAAAGTCCAAGGATGCTCAAGTCCTTGTATATAAAATGATAGTCAGCCCTGGGATTCCCAGGTGGCTCAGTGGGAAAAGAATCTGCCTGCTAATGCAGAAGGCACAGGTTCAATCCCTAGGTCAGGAAGATCCCCTGGAGGAGGAAATAGCAACCCACTCCAATATTCTTGCCTGGAGAATCCCATGGACAGAGGAGCCTGGTGGGCTACAGTCCATGTGGTCACAAAGAGTCGGACACGAATGAGCAATTAAGCACACACAAGGACGCACAGTCAACCCTCCATATCCAAGGATGCCAAACTCGTAGACACGGAAGGCTGACCATTTTTTCTGGACATGTTGGGGTCTGAGGTATGTTAGGGAGGATACCTGCTCTGAGGTGAAGCTGAAATGATGCCCCTTTTTAGGCTTTAGAAAGACTGCCCACATGCTAGGCCACCAGACAGAGAGGCACGTCTCTGGTGCCAGACTGGGGTGCACAGATGCCCCCTTAGCCAGGCTCTGTCCTCTGAGAAGGTGCAGGGTGAGGGTTGCTGCCCTGACCAAGCAGGAACTCCCGTGGGTTTTCTCAGACCCCTTCTCTCCACAGGGTTCTCACGGAGGCTGCAGTGGTGGCAAAGGACACGGTTGTGTGCGGCTTTGAGAATGAAAATCTGGAGTGGTGCCTGGCTGTCTGGAGGGGCTGGGGCACGCAGGAGTTTGACATTTTCTACCAGTCCTACGAGGAGCTGGGCCGGTTGGAGGCCTGCGTGCGGAAGAGGAGGTGATTCCTGCGGGGCGAGCGTTCACTGAACGCGTCCAGCGTGGGCCTGCAGCCTGAGCCCTCTGCCTGCAGCCCGCAGCCCTCTGAGGACCCGGCAGGCAGGCTGGGTTGTCCTCCGAACCACTTGCTGCTAAGAAGTGCTGAGATGACCCCACCACACCGGGGGTTTAAGGGTTCTCCTGTTCCAGGGCACAGTCCCCTGGGTACCCACCCCCTGCCCCCCAGTGCTGGTTTTACAGCCCAAGGGAAGGCAGTGGGCAGAACTGATTGGGCCCCTGCCCCCTCCGTCCACTCTCAGGGCTGGGCCTGGCTGGCCTCGTGGGCCTCCCCACTTTCACCTCCAGGCCTGGGGTGGAATTACACTAGGGCCCTCAGTCGGGGAGCAGCTCAGGGCAGGGAGGGATGAGGGCTGTGACCCCTGCCCCTTCCCCTGGCAGCTCCCCGGCTCTCAGCACGTTTCTCAAGCTCCCGGGTCCCTGGGGCCTGGGGCCCCGCTTGGGCAGGCGGAGATCAGATGTCTCCCGCTCGGGAAAGCCTGTGTGTGAAAAGCCTCAGAAGGACCCCAAGAGGAGCACTGCCCGGCGTGGGGATGAATGGGTTCCTTTAAGTGACGGGCTGGGAAGCCAAGAGCCGCACAGGGCGGAGCACGCCTCAGCCGCTGCATTCTTCTCCTGCCGACAGAAGGCAGGAGAGACTCCATCCATCAGCAGGACTTGAGAAAGGGCCTGTGTTTACAGCTTTGTGAAATAAACTCGGATGCAGCTGCAGCATAAGCCCTGTTTGTTTGCACATAATAAGCTTTTCTATTACTTTAACATATTAAGTCATATCTCCATGATTAGACCTCTTATTGTGAAATCACATCGTATCACATTGTATCAAATTATCTATTTGCTAAATAGTACAGCAGAATTTAAAAAAGTGAAATTGTCAAAGGGGGATGTATGGGTATGACAGCAAGAACTTTCATAAAGGATGCACACACTTGTGTGTACACACGCATGCATTCACGTTCACATCATCGCCAAGAGTAACTGTTTGAGGCTGCTTAACCCAGAACAGGAGTGGGAACCTGAGATCATCCTCCAGTGCAAACTGTTGACTTTTTTCTGAAATTAAATTATAAAATTCAAACTTTAGGTTTTGTGGGGTATGTAGGCAAATGTGATTCCTTTTATCTTATAATAAACAGACTCTCAAGAATGAAGTTACGGCTTCTGTCTGTGGAGCGCACACATTAACAGTCCTAGCGTGTCCCACCCACCCGGCCCACTTGCTGTCCTGGTAGGAGGGACGTGCCCTCCGGGCTCATGTGCCCCCAGCAGTTTCTGTGGGCAGAGATGGGCTCCGTCAGTCTCCCCTCTTGCTTTCTGTGGCCTCAGGGGGACTGGAGTCTGAGCCTCCAGCCCTCATCCCTGCCGTTCACCCCCGGCAGGGACTCGGAGATTACTGCTCCCCTGTCCTGCTGTCTCCACACCGCCTGGCTGCCTAGTTAACTTCTCAAATGCAAACCAGGCCCTGTGCCTCCTCTGTCCCAAACCCGTGCTCCACCTCACTTGCGGCCGGACTGCTCTGTGGCCCTCAGGAGCCCCGGCTCGGGTCCCAGCCTTCCCCGCCGCCCTCGCCCAGCCCCAGGATGGTGACAAGCTGCAGTGAGCTCGGCCTGTGTTCTCGAGAGCCAGCTGGGGGGGGGGTCGTCTCCACCAAAGTTAGAAATCATACGAAAGTGGTTCATTAACCTGAATACTTTAAACTTAAAAACTTAAATGGAAAAATTTCTACAAACTAAAAAAATAAGCAGTCAATTGAGGGGAAATATTAGTAATAAATAGGAGACACAAATAGTTGGTTTATCCTTTAAGCAAAAAGTTTCTAGCTGCTGCTGAAAAAGAGAAAACTCAACAGGAAAATGGGTAGAGGACATAAACAAGACTCAGCCTGACCCAACAGTAAGGCAAGAGTTGTGGAGACAACGATGAAATGCTGTTTATGGGCTTGCCCAGGGACACTGTGGAGACGCCTGAGTAGGGCTTGAGGAGAATCCGTGAGGGCCCAATTGGCAGGAGCCTTTGTGGCCCTCCCCCGCCTCCTTGGTCCTCACTGGAGCACCAGGGCAGGTCCCCCCCCCCACTGGGGGAGGGGTGCAGGGAGGCCCTGGGCAGTGAAGGGGGAACCGCCTGCCACATCAGCCCCAGCTACCTCCCTTTGGGCTCTTTGTCATGTCATAGACAAGGAAAGTGCTTTGTTGTATAAGCATTTTCCTGCTCTCTGTTAACCCGGAGCCAAGTGCAATTCAGATGTATTTGCTACTGGCCAAAGCAAAGCCCCGAGACCTAACAGGTGATGCTCTGGAGCTGACCCTAACAAGCATCTGTTCAAGTTTGGGCAGAGACCTGAGTAACGGCGGACTGGAACATTCTGTGGCTGGCCATGCCGAAGCTTACTTCTGCATTGTGAGCACTGGGCACGACTTGGCCTGTAGATCTTGTCCCTAGAGCGACCACAGGTACAGAGGGAGGTCTGGGGCTTTAACCTCCTTCCCAAAGGCCCAAACTAAGGGTGTGACATCTATAAGTTTAAACCCTCCACCCCAGACAAGCTACCCTAGTCCTGTGGCTCTGGTTTCTCCTCTGTGAGATGGCCATGACACGTCTTAACCCACCAGGGTTGGTTGGGGACCAAGAGAGACAGATACGTGACAATCCAGCCTCAGCCCTGACCCAGGGCCTGGACTGTCTCCTGGCCCCGGTCAGGACCACCATCCCACCTGATTGGGTGGGTACCCAGGACCCTCACCCAGCACACACACAAGTCCTCTCTGAGAACTGCTCCAGGGAAACACGGCTCTGTCTCTGTGAAACAGCCCAACTTTAAACATAAATCTCCTGGGACTTCCCTGGTGGTCCAGTGGCTAAGACTGTGTGCTTCCAATGCAGGGCGCCCGAGTTCAATCCCTAATCAGGGAATCAGATCCCATATGCCACAACTGAGCATTCCACCCCACAGCTGAAGATCCTGCATGCTACAACTAAAGATCCCCTATGTTGCAACTAAGACTCGGCACAGCCAAGTAAATGTTTTAAATTTTTAAAAATAAATCTCTTTTTTTCTGAAGTATCAAGAAGACTTTTACTAACACCTTTGCTTGAGAATTAAGGTGTAACACACATCACAGTAGATGAAAGCTGATGTATGGGTGTAAGAAGGCAATAGGACTCCCACTGGGAACACATGCTTTAAAAATGAAATAGAAGTAATGATAGGCACACAAAATTGTAAAATTTCCCCTTTGCCCTCCATGGGCTGTGCCATCCTGTGGGCTGTCACTGTGCTCCCTGCTCTTCTGGGCCTGGGGTCTGGCTGCATAAAGAGGCCATGGGACTAGTTCTGGAAAACAGGGTGTGGGGTGAGTGGAAGGGTTGCCCATCACGTGGGGCGAGAGCACTGGGTTGTCCCTGTGAGACTCTCCAGGGAGCTCTCCACTCTGTCCCCAGGATCTGCAGCTAGAGCTGGTGCTTGTTCAATCAGCCTGAGTCTCCGAGAGGTGACCCAGAGTGTCCCAAACTCCACCACGGACACACAGCAAGAGCAAGAAGTGAGCTTTGTGGTTGTCACCCAAGTTCACCTGGCCATGCTGCTGGATACTAGCTGCTGATGCCTCACCCCCTCTATGCCCACCCCCAGCATACTCACACAGGGTTCTCCTGCCCACAGACCAGCCTCTATAGTGCTGTCCTCTCTGCCCTGCTCTCCCAGACTCACAACTTCTCGAGGAAGGGGACAGGAAATTGAGATCCAAATGGGCAAAAAGCCTCATCCTGAAAGAAAAGGGAGACATGGAGGTGGAGTACTATAATTCGTGACACAGGAACCATCCACGTGGTTTCATAACCTTCAGTGTAGAAGACCAAGAGTTCAGACCTGTAGTTGCCTTGAGAAGTGAATCAGATGGCTAGGATGGCCTTTTTATATCATGAGTGTTACTTATTTTAAAAAATCAAAACTAGTATATAAAATCATCAAAAGCATTTTGGAGCTCTGTTATTAAAAGCGGCCATTTCATACTTCGCCATTCTCACGTATGCATCGCCATCCACATGTATGCATTGCCATTCTCATCTATATGTCACCATTCTCATGTATACTTCACCATTCTCATGTATGCCCCTGGATCTTAGATCTGGACCTACTGCATTTCTCCACTGAAGGGTAGCAGGGCTTTTGTTTGGAAGGCTGCTGATTCCATCTCCACACACACTCACACACGTCCACACACGCACATTCAAAAATATGTACATACAAACACACATAAGCATACACATACTACTTAGAATGGGCCTGAGGCAAGTTGGGTATCCAAGGATTTCAGGGACAGTGTTTAAAGGATAAAGGAGCCCACCAAAAAGGGGCTTGCTCTGGCTGAGTTCTGATGGTTCATTAACTAGGTAATTGAAATAGTGCAAGTCTTAGTAACCACTGACCGAAACCGCCTACGTAGCCAGGCACAATGATAATCACTTGTAAGCCTTGTCTTGCAATCAGAGGTCCCAGTAAGGAACAAGGTGCTGCCACAAGAAAACAGACTTTGGAAGGGGCCAAAAGGCTACAGGACTGGAAAAGGTCAGTTTTCATTCCAATCCCAAAGAAAGGCAGTGCCAAAGAATGCTCAAACTACCACACAGTTGCACTCATCTCACACGCTAGTAAAGTAATGCTCAAAATTCTCCAAGCCAGGCTTCAGCAATACGTGAACTGTGAACTTCTAGATGTTCAAGCTGGTTTTAGAAAAGGCAGAGGAACCAGAGATCAAATTGCCAACATCCGCTGGATCATGGAAAAAGGAAGAAAGTTCCAGAAAAACATCTACTTCTGCTTTATTGACTATGCCAAAGCCTTTGACTGTGTGGATCACAATGAACTGTGGAAAATTCTGAAAGAGATGGGAATACCAGACCACCTGACCTGCCTCTTGAGAAATCTGTATGCAGGTCAGGAAGCAACAGTTAGAACTGGACATAGAACAACAGACTGGTTCCAAATAGGAAAAGGAGTACGTCAAGGCTGTATATTGTCACCCTGCTTCTTTAACTTATATGCAGAGTACATCATGAGAAACACTGGGCTGGAAGAAGCACAAGCTGGAATCAAGATTGCTGGGAGAAATATCAATAACCTCAGATATGCAGATGACACCACCCTTATGGCAGAAAGTGAAGAGGAACTAAAAAGCCTCTTGATGAAAGTGAAAGACGAGAGTGAAAAAGTTGGCTTAAAGCTCAACATTCAGAAAACGAAGATCATGGCATCTGGTCCCATCACTTCATGGGAAATAGATGGGGAAACAGTAGAAACAGTGTCAGACTTTATTTTTCTGGGCTCCAAAATCACTGCAGATGGTGATTGCAGCCATGAAATTAAAAGACGCTTACTCCTTGGAAGGAAAGTTATGACCAACCTAGATAGCATATTCAAAAGCAGAGATATTGCTTTACCAACAATGGTCTGTCTAGTCAAGGCCATGGTTTTTCCAGTGGTCATGTATGGATGTGAGAGTTGGACTGTGAAGAAAGCTGAGTGCCAAAGAATTGATGCTTTTGAACTGTGGTGTTGGAGAAGACTCTTGAGAGTCCCTTGGACTGCAAGGAGATCCAACCAGTCCATTCTGAAGGTGATCAGTCCTGGGTGTTCATTGGAAAGACTGATGCTGAAGCTGAAACTCCAATACTTTGGCCACCTGATGCGAAGAGTTGACTCATTGGAAAAGACCCTGATGCTGGGAGGGATTGGGGACAGGAGGAGAAGGGGATGACAGAGGATGAGATGGCTGGATGGCATCACCGACTTGATGGACATGAGTTTGAGTGAACTCCAGGAGTTGGTGATGGACAGGGAGGCCTGGCATGCTGTGATTCATGGGGTCGCAAAGAGTCGGACAGGACTGAGTGACTGAACTGAACTGAAAAAGGAGGGGGGTTGGCATGTTCTGCCAACATGCCAGAATCCTTCTTCCTGGAATCTATCTTGGTTGAGATGTGTGCACCACCAGGAAGGACCTCGAGTCAGAGTAGGGGCCAAGAAAAGTGATTGACCAGAGACACCCTGGAAATTAACCCTTTTACCAAAGAGTAAAACCCGAGAGAGACCACAAACCATGGGGCAGAGCAGTTCTTTGGGTTCCCTCACCTTGCTGCTCTCTGCTCGGATGCTCCTTCCCAATAAAGCCTTTTGCTTTGTCAGCACGTATGTCTCCTTGGACAGTTCATCTCCCAGGGTCAGACAGGAGTCCACCTTCAGGCCCTGGAAGGGGTCGTCCTTCCTGCAACACAAGTTGTAAAAAGTTGGAATGATACCAAAAAAGAGAAGTTATTTAGAGCATGTCAATTGTAGTTGTAATTTAAAAGATATGTATAATTTCTAATAGATTCAAGGATTAGATCTGATCAGACAGAATGCCCAAAGAACTATGGACAGAGGTTCATAACATTGTACAGGAGACGGTGATCAAAACCATCCCCAAGAAAAAGAAATGCAAAAAAACCAAAATGGTTGTCTGATGAGGACTTACAAATAGCTGAGACAAGAAGGAAGGATATACCCATCTGAACAGAGAGTTCCAAAGAATAGCAAGGAGAGATAAAAAAAAGCCTGCCTAAAGTGAAAAAACTGCAAAGAAATAGAGGAAAACAATGGAATGGGAAAGACTAGAGATCTCTTCAAGAAAATTAGAGATACCAAGGGAACATTTCATGCAAAGATGGGCTCAATAAAGAATAGATACTGTATGGGCCTAACAGAAGCAGAAGATATTAAGAAGAGGTGGCAACAATACACAGAAGAACTGTACAAAAAAGATCTTCAAGACCCAGATAACCATGATGGTGTGATCATTCACCTAGAGCCAGACATCCTGGAGTGTGAAGTCAAGTGGGCCTTAGGAAGTATCATTACAAACAAAGATAATGGAGGTGATGGAATTCTAACTGAGATATTTCAAATCCTAAACAATGATGCTGTTAAAGTGTTACACTCAATATGCCACCAAATATGGAAAACTCAGCAGTGGCCACAAGACTGGAAAAGGTCAGTTTTCATTCCAATCCCAAAGAAACTCAGTGACAAAGAATGTTCAAATTGCTGCACAACTGCACCCATCTCACACACTAGCAAAGTAATGCTCAAAATTCTCCAAGTGAGGCTTCAACAGTATGTGAACCAACTTCCAGATGTTCAAGCTGGATTTAGAAAAGGCAGAGGAACCAGAGATCAAGTTGCCAACACCCACTGGATCATAGAAAAAGCAAGAGAATTCCAGAGAAACACCTACTTCTGCTTCATTAACTAGGTTAAAGCCTTTGTGTGGATTACAACAAACTAGAAAATTCTTCAAGAGATGAGAATACCAGACCACTTTACCTGCCTCCTGAGAAATCTGCATGCAGGTCAGGAAGCCACAGTTAGAACTGGACATGGAACAATGGACCTGTTCTAAATTGGGAAAGGAGTACATCAAGGCTGTATATTGACAACTCGCTTATTTAACCTATTTGCAGAGTATATCATGCAAAATGCCAGACCAGATGAAGCACAAGCTGGAATCAAGATTTCAGGAGGAAATATCAATAACCTCAGATATGCAAATGACACCATCCTTATGGCCAAATGAGAAGAGGAACTGAAGAGCCTCTTGATGAAAGTGAAAGAGAAGAGTGAAAAATTTGGCTTAAAACTCAACATTTACAAAACTAAAATCATGGCATCCAGTCCCATCACTTCATGGTAAATGGATGAAGAAATGATGGAAACAGTGACAGACTATTTTGCGGGGCTTCAAAATCACTGCAGATGGTGATTGCAGCCATGAAATTAAAAGACACTTGCCCCTTGGAAGGAAAACTATGCTAAACCTAGACAGTGTTTAAAAAACCTCTGTGTGTAAAAAGAGCCTCTGTTTCCACATCACTTTGCCGACAAAGGTCCAAATAGTCAAAGCTATGTTTTTTTTCAGTAGACATGTACAGATATGAGAGTTGGACAATAAAGAAGGCTGAGCATCAAAGAATTGATGCTTTTGAACTGTGGTGCTAAAGAAGACTCTTGAGAGTCCCTTGGACTGCAAGGAGATCAAACCACTCAATCCTAAAGGAAATCAACTCTGGATATTTGTTGGAAGGACTGATGCCGAAGCTCCAATACTTTGGCCACCTGATTCGAAGAGCCAGCTCATTGGAAAAGACCCTGATGCTGGGAAAGATTGAAGACAAAAGGATAAGGGGGCAGAAGAGGATGAGATGGTTAGATAGCATCACCCACTCAATGGACACAAATCTAAGCAAACTCCAGGAGATAGTGAAGGACAGGGAGCCTGGTGTGCCACGGTCCATGAGGTCTCAGAGTCGGACATGACTTAGTGACTGAATAAGAATAACAACAAAGGATGAAGACTGTTTTCCAGGAGAACCAATCACATAATCCATGTAGTTAGAGGGTTAGAATTTTCAGTCCCACTTCCTGACCTTCAGGGAGAGGAGATGAGGTAGAGTTTGAATTGATCAGGAATGACCAATGATTTAATCATCGTGCCTATATAATAAAATCTCCATAAACACCCAAAAAGACAGAGTTGAAGAGCTTCTCCCTATGGTGAACATATGGAGATTTGTGGATGGTGATGCACCCAGAGAGGGCACTCACAGTCCTTCCCGATTCCTTGCCCTAAGTATTTCTTCCACCTGGCTGTTCTTGAGTTATATCCCTTTATAATAAACTCGTAATCTAGTAAGCAATACGTTTCTCTGAGGTTTGTGAGCCACTTTAGTGGGGCTCACTGGAATCTCCAGTCTATAGCCAGTCAGTTAGAAGCATGGGTGATGATCTGGACTTGGATTGGCATGTGAAATGTGTGTCAAGGGCGGGGCAGTCTTGTAGGACTCTGACACTATCTCTGGGTAGATAGTGTCAGGTTTGAGTTGAATTGTAAGACCTCCAGCTGATTTCAGAGAATTACTTGGTGGTGTATGGAAATTCCCTTCTCCCATATTTGGGTTGAGTGTGAGACCCATACACTGCAAAGTTAGGAAGGCTCAGAAACCACAGGAAGAACTATGACTAAGTTGAATATGAAGATGACTAAGAAGAAGGTTAGTGTGGAACAAGGAAGGAAAATGTGAGTCCAAGGCAGTAGGTAGCATTTGGGGCACAGTTTTATAGTTAGTACAGCACTTGATTGTGTAGCCTTTGTAGCATTTCATATGTGTTTTGCCTGTTTCTTAGCGCTGAAGGTAATCTAGTATTTTAGACTTTGATTTTAAGTGTTTATAAGTGGGATTGAATAAAATTTTAAATGTATAATTAGATAAAATTGTCAATACTCAGCTGTTATGTGTTAGATATATAAGAAGTGTATTAATATTTAGAGATGGGTTATTGTTTCATGTTTAATAGATTCACAAGCCAGATAAATTGGGCATCAGCAATATAAAGACAGTAACATGTAAGCCCAACAGCATGCCCACAGCCTGGTTCCCAGCCTTGCGCCCAGGAAATGTGCATGATCCCAGAGTTAACTGAAGGCAGAGGGAGACAGATATGGAGATGCTTTGGGTTTGCCATCTTAAAATGCCAGGTCCCCCATTTCTCTGACCTAGGGGCCAGAAAGATCCAGAGGGTGACAGCATCCGATTTCCATCTTTTCCAAGCCACTGCACTCCAGGGCAGATCCCCCCACCTCTGCCGCACCCACAAAGGACCCAGAAGGAGTGAGCTGTGGGAGGAAAGATCAGCACAGGTGCCCTGCTGGGCGCACCTGTGGGGTTCTGCAGAGGCAAATCTTCACAAGGCGGCACATAGCAGCAATCTGGGAGGCCAGGGATGGCCAACACCATCCCATGGTCATGCAGCTCTAGGACTTCCCTTCCCCACCCTGGAGACTGCAAAAAAGAGACCCAGATGAGCAGTAATCTAGTCTGAACCATGGCCCCCTGTAGATAGAGTTTTTAGATGTGACCAAAGTTCTTAGCAGTTTAAGATAAGTCTTATCAGCTTAAGATCTTATAGATGTTTTTTGTAAGCCTCGTGATAACTAAAAAGAATAAACCTTTAATAGATACACAAAGGATGAAGAAAAAGAAATCCAAGCATAGCACCACAAGAAAACGATCAAATCACAGAGGAAGACAGCAGGAGAAGAATAAAGGAATGAAAGAACTACCAAAAAAGCCATAAAATAATGAAAAAGATGGCAATGGTCCTTACCTACCAATGATTACTTTAAATATAAATAGGATATTTATAATAACTATAAATGGAGTCTAAACTTTAAAATTGTGAGTCACTATATTATATGTTACACTTGTAAATATAATTTTGTACAATTATAATTTATATATGTATATATATCACCAATCAAAACACAGTAAGTGACTGAATAAATAAAAAATAAGATACAACTGTATGCTCTTACAAGAGACTCACTTCAGCTTCAAAGACACACATATGCTGAAAGTGAAGGTACAGAAAAAAGTATTCTAGGCAATAGAAACCAAAAAAGGGCAAGGGTATCTATACCCATTTATAGCAGACAAAACAGACTTTAACACAAAAATTGTAACGAGACAAAGAAGGTTATTATATAATGACAAAAGGGTGAACTCATTAAAAGCATATAACCATTGTAATTTAAGAGGATAAAACCATTCATTGAGGATATATATGAAGTTTTATATATAAAATATAAAAATGGTTTTTATATATAAAAACCAAATGAACCTAGCATTGGAGCACTGAAATATATGAAGTAAATTTTAACAGATCTGATGGGAGAAGTAGACAGCAATACAATAATAGTGGGGGACACCAATAACTCATTTGTAACAGTGGGTAGAAACTTAGATAGAAATTCATTAAAGAAACATTGAACCTGAACTATACTTCAGTCTTCCCTAGTGACTCAGATGGTAAAGAGTCTGCCTGCAATGCAGGAGACGGGGGTTCGATTCCTGGGTGGGGAAGATCCCCTGGAGAAGGAAATGGTGACCCACTCCAGTATCCTTGCCTGGAAAATCCCATGGACAGAGGAGCCTTGTGAATCCTAATCCACGGGGTCACAAAGAGTCAGACACGACTGAGCAACCAACACACACACAATTTATTATTTTTTTAATATAAATTTATTTATTTTAATTGGAGGCTAATTACTTTACAATATTGTATTGGTTTTGCCATACATCAACATGAATCCACCAAAGGTGTACACATGCTCCCCATCCTGAACCCCCCTCCCACCTCCCTCCCCATACCATCCCTCTGGGTCATCCCAGTGCACCAGCCCCAAGCATCCTGTATCCTGCATCAAACCTGGACTGGCGATTCGTTTCATATATGATATTATACATGTTTCAATGCCATTCTCCCAAATCATCCCACCCTCTCCCTCTCCCACAGAGTCCAAAAGACTGTTCTATACATCTGTGTCTCTTTTGCTGTCTTGCATACAGGGTTATCATTACCATCTTTCTAAATTCCATATATATGCGTTAGTATACTGTATTGGTGTTTTTCTTTCTGGCTAACTTCACTCTGTATAATAGGCTCCAGTTTCATCCACCTCATTAGAACTGATTCAGATGTATTCTTTTTAATGGCTGAGTAATACTCCATTGTGTATATGTACCACAGCTTTCTTATCCATTCATCTGCTGATGGACATCTAGGTTGCTTCCATGTCCTGGCTATTGTAAACAGCGCTGCGATGAACATTGGGGTACACGTGTCTCTTTCAATTCTGGTTTCTGCAGTGTGCACGCCCAGCAGTGGGATTGCTGGGTCATAAGGCAGTTCTATTTCCAGTTTTTTAAGGAATCTCCACACTGTCAGAATGGCTGCTATCCAAAAGTCTAGAAGCAATAAATGTTGGAGAGGGTGTGGAGAAAAGGGAACCCTCTTACACTGTTGGTGGGAATGCAAACTAGTTCAGCCACACACACACTTCAAATCTACCTAACAGACACATACAGAACGTTCTTTCCAAGGGCAGCAGAGTACACATTCTAAAGCACTTTTTGAGCATCATCCAGGATAGATCATATGTTAGGTCACAAAATAAGTCAAACCAAATTTAAAAGATAGAAATCATAGAAAGTATTTTTTCTAACAATAATAGTAAGAAACTGGACATCAACAATAGAAGGAAACCTGGAAAATTCACAGATATGTGTAAATTAACCCAGGCCTGAGCAACTAGTGATCAAGGAAGAAATCAAAAGAGACATCAAAATATCTTGGAAAAAGTGAAAAATGGAAACACAGCATTTCAAACTTTACAGCATGCAATAAAAACAATTGTAAGAGGGAAGTTTATAGTGCTGTGTGCCTGCGTGCTCCATAGCTTCAGTCGTGTCCGACTCTTTGCGACCCTCTGGACTATAGCCTACAGGCTCCTCTGTCCATGGGATTCTCCAGGCAAGAATACTGGAGTGGGTTGCCACACCCTCCTCCAGGGGATCTTCCCAACCCAGGAATCGAACCCACATCTCTGGCATCTCGGGCATTGCAGGCAGATTCTTTATCCACTGAGCCACCTGGAAAGCCCATTTATAGTGATAAACACCTACATTAAGAAAAAGATATCTCAAATAATCTAACTTTACACCTCATGGAACTAGAATAAAAAGAATAAATGAAGACCAAAGTTAGCATAAAAAAAGAAATAACAAAGATCAGTAGAAAAAGAGTAGTAAAAAAACAATAGAGAAATAAACAAAAGTGAATTTGCCTTTTGAAAAAATAAATAATATTGACAAACGTTTAACTAGACTAAGGGAAAAAAGGGAAGACTCAAAAAATAAAAACAAAAACGAAAAAAGAGACACTACAATTGATTCCACAGAAATACAAAATATCATGAGAGACTAGAATGAACAATTATATCCCCAATTAGTTGGATAACTTAGAAAAAATTGATAAGTTCCTAGAGACATACAACCTGAAGTGAAATGTTAGTCGTTCAGTCATGTCCAAATTTTTGTGACCCCATGGATTGTAGACCACCAGGCTCTTCTGTCCATGGAATTTTCCAGGCAAGAATGCTGGAGTGGGTAGCCATTCCCTTCTCCAGGGGATCCTCCTGACCCAGGGTTCAAACCTGAGTCTCCTGCATTGCAGGCAGAGTCTTTACCAGCTGAGCCACCAAAAGAAAGGATAAATTCCTAGAGACATACAACCTACCTTGGTTGAAGGTACCTACCTCAACCATGCGATTGAATTATGTTTGCTGGTAATTTGTTGAGGATTACATTTGTGTTCATCAGAGATATTGGCCTATAACTTGCTTTTCTTGTAGTGTCCTTGTTTGCCTCTGGTAACAGGGTAATGCTTACCCTCGGTTGGCCTCGGATAGCTGGTCCCCTGTAGTCCCTGCCAGCAGACTGTCCCTCGGGGTGCAGCCCACCACGTGCCAGGACCGGGGTCTGGTGTGGAAAGCCCTTCCTCCTGGGACATGTGGCACAGCCAGAAAGGTGGCAGCCCCCTCGCCCGTCACACATGGCACGTTCCTGGGGAACCTGGTGCTAAACCATTCGTAGACAACCTGCTTCTGGAATAATTAATATTATTAAAATGTTCATAGAACCTAAAGCAATCTGTAGATTTAATGCAACCCCTATCAAAATTCCAATGGCATTTTCCACATAAAGAGAAAAAAGAGTCCTAATTTTGTACAGAAGCACAAGATCCCAAATAGCTAAAGCAATCTCAAGTAAGAACAAAGATAGAGGCCTCACACTTCGGATCAGTTCAGTTGCTCAGTAGTGTCTGACTCTTTCCACCCCATGGACTGCAGCACCCAGGCTTGCCTGTCCATCACCAACTCCTGGAGCTTGCTCAAACTCATGTCCATCGAGTCAGTCATGCCATCCAACCATCTCATCCTCTGTCATCCCCTTCTCCTCCTGCCTTCAATCTTTCCCAGCATCAGGGTCTTTTCCAATGAGTCAATTCTTAGTGTTGGGTGGCAAAAGTATTGAAGCTTCAGCTTTAGCATCAGTCCTTGCATGAATATTAAAGATTTATTTCTTTTAGGATTGACCGGTTTGATCTTCTTGCAGTCCAAGGGCCTCTCAAGAGTCTTCTCCAGCACCACAGTTCAGAAGCATCAGTTCTTTGGCTCTCAGCTTTCTTTATGGTCCAACTCTCACATCCATACATGACTACTGGAAAAACCATAGCTTTTACTAGATGGACCTTTGTTGGCAAAATAATGTCTCTGCTTTTTAATATGCTGTCTCTCTTGGTCATAGCTTTTCTTCCAAGGAGCAAGTATCTTTTAATTTCATGGCTGCAGTGATTTTGGAGCCCCCCAAAATAAAGTCTGTCATTGTTCCCATTGTTTCCCCATCTATTTGCCATGAAGTGATGGGACTGGATGCCATGATCTTAGTTTTCGGAATGCTGAGTTTTAAGCAGCATTTTCACTTACCTCTTTCACTTTCATTAAGAGGCTTTTTAGTTCTTCTTCCCTTTTTGCCATAAGGGTGGTGTCCTCTGTGTATCTCAGGTTATTGATATCTCTCCCTGCAATCTTGATTTCAGCTTGTGCTTCATCCAGCCCAGCATTTCACATGATGTACTCTGCACAGAAGTTAAATAAGCAGAGTGACAATATACAGCCTTGATATACTCCTTTCCCAGTTTGGAACCAGTCTGTTGTTCCATATCCAGTTCTAGCTGTTGCTTCTTGACCTGCATACAGATTTCTCAGAAGGCAGGTGAGGTGGTCTGGTATTCCCATCTCTTGAAGAATTTTCCAGTTTGTTGTGATCCACATAGTCAAAGGCTTTGGCATAGTCAATAAAGCAGAAATAGATGCTTTTCTGGAACTCTCTTGCTTTTTTGATGATCCAATGGTTCTGATATTGAACTATATTAAAAATATATAGAAATCAAAACAGTATGATTCCAGCAAAAAAACAAACAGAACAACGGGACAGAATTGAGAGCCCAGAAGTAAATCCACTCATCAAAACTAAGATTTGAAATAGTCATCAAGAATACACAATGGGGAAAGAACTGTCTCTTCAATAAATGATGTTTGGAAAATTGAATATCCACATGCAAATGAATAAAATTGGCCCTTGTTTTACACTGAAAACAAAAATCAACTCACAATGGATTTAAGATTTAAATGTTGGCCCTGAAAATATAAAACTCCCAGAACAAAACATAGGGGAAAGCTCTTTGACATTGGTCTCAGCAATGAATTTTAAATTTGACACCAAAAGTACAGGCAGCAAAAACAAAAATGACCAACATAAACAACAGCTACTACAGACATACAAATGGCCATCAGATATTTGAAAAGATGCTCAACATTACTAGTCATTAGGAAATGCAAATCCAAACCACAATGAGGTACTGCTTCATGCCTCTTAGAATGGCTATTATAAAACAGTCAAAAGTTAACAACTGTTTGTGTGAATGTGAAGAAATGAAACTTATATACTGTTGTGGGGATGTAAATTGGTACAACTGTTGTGGAAAACAATATGGAGTTTCCTCAAAAAATTTTTAAAGAGTACTACTATATGATCCAGCAGTCCCACTTCTGGGTAGATATATCCAAAGAAAATAAAATTGATATCTGCACCCCTGTGTTCATTGCAGCATTATTCTTAGTAGCCTACATATGAAAATAATCTATGTGTCTATCAACAGATGAATGGATAAAGAAAATATGGTGTGTATATACAGTGGAATATTATTCAGGTTCTAAAAAAAGAATAAAATCCTGCGTTTGCAACATTAGAGGCTGCTACACTGGAGAACATTATGTTAAACAAAATAAGCCTGATGCAGAAAGACAAATGCTGCATGATCTCACTGACTTATGGAAACTTAAAAAGTCAAACTCATAGCAACAGAAAATAGAATGGTAGTTAACAGATGCTGAGGGTAAGGTGGGGAAAATGGGGATTTATTGGTCAAAGGACAAAATTTCCAGTTATGAGGTGAATAAGTTCTGGAGACCTAATGAACAGCACGGTGGCTATAGTTAGTAAGAATGTATTGTGTAGTAGAAATTTGCTAAGAGAGTAGATTTCACCACACCGAGAGAAGTGGCAACTATACGAGACGATGGCTATGTTAATTGATTATGTTAATCATTTCATAATGTACACATGTATGCAAACATCGAGTTGTATACCTAAATGTGTACAATTTTTATTTGTCAATCACACTTCAATAAAGCTGGGAAGAAAAATAATGTGGGTATGGAGGGGCAGGGCATGTTTTGAATCTCCAGAAATTAATTCTCCAAGTGCCCTGGAGTGCCTTTTCTTGGCTCTGGCCTTCAAGCACACATGGGTCCCTTATGAGAATCCTGCACAGGGACATGGGGATGGGAAGCCAGCTTCTCACTTCCTCTGCGCTGAGGGAACAAGGTGACCCCTTTCCCACCAGCTTAGCACAGATTCTCTTCAAGCCCAGGGCAGTGGGAGCTTCAGCCACAGATGTAGATGTGGCAGAAGGAGGTAGAAAATACCTTCAGCGCTGAAATAGCTAGGTCAGGTCACTGAAGCCTCAAACCACATGCAGCTGGAGAAGTGAAAATAAACTTCAGTCTGGATTGTACTAATAACAATGGCTTAGATTTGACTCAGCACACACTAGTTGTTTGCCACCTTCAGTGGAGCCAGGGTGCAGAGAATGGGCTCAAACTCAGCCTCCTGCTCCATGAGGGTGACGGCCTTCCCCAGGAGGCTACTGGTGGGGGAGTGGGGACCCAGGGCCTTTGTGGTCTCGAGGACAAAGGGCTGGACCCCTTCCAGCAGCCAGTCCGTCCATTCCCCAGCCTCCTGTCTTTTAAGCTCTGAACTAGTGGTGTCCTTTCCAATCACTTTCACTTAGGGATTGGAACTGAAAGAGCCCTGTGCGCTGTGGTGAGCAACAGCTGAGGTGAGAGTCAGAAAACCAACTGGGCCTTCCTTCTATTTACCACCATGGCAGGGTGGCCCGCAGGCCCTCCTGGGACCTCCAGCCCCTCTGTACTGCTCGTGTCTCAGGGACTGACGAAGAACCCATGGCTTGTGCTCAATAAACCACTGAGCCCCACACGTGGAGGCCAGAGGGGGCCTCAAGACACAAAGACCACACCCTGAGCACAGGCGGGGCTGGCCAGGACCAGGGTCTCTACATGGCCCTAGGGTCAGCCTCTCTGAACTCCAAAAGCCACTGCCCAGGGCTTTCATCCCAAACCTCCCTTTCGGAGTTGCTGAGGACTAAGGGAGTGACTGGTCCCCAGTGCAGTGGCAAGGACAGGTCTGGAGATTCAGAGACCCAGGTTCAAATCCCATCAATTGCTCTGAAGGCCCAGGGTTGTCTTCTCAGGCTCTTAGGTCCTGTGTCCTCCTTCACCAAGGTCGCTGACTTTGTTCCAGGCTCACAAGAGGGTTAAGTCAAAGAGATGGTCTCTGCGTCCCCACAGAGTGTGTGTGTGTGTGTGTGTGCGCGCACACAGGCAGTGCCCACACAGGCCTGGAACAGCAGCAGGTTGTAAGGATGGGCTGACCTTCTGCATGGGCATGAAAACCCTCAGGAGACAATACCCCTCGAGGACGGGGTTGGGGAGGTGCCACAGGCCCCACCCTGATCCCAGTGCTCAGGCCAGGTGCCAGAACCTTTCCTGTTGATGCTTCTTGGGTGACATCCACAGAACAGAGCTGAAGACCCCTGTGTCTCTCTCACACACACACCTATACGCTCGCACATTGAGGTTGCACAGCTTTCCTACATTGGCACCATCTAGGCTGAGGGTGGTGTCAATCCCTGGTGAAAGACCACGTCTGTCCTCCTGCCCACTTCGGCTCTTGCCAAGGAGGAGACATGGCTGTGGGCACGCCCTTCTTCAGCTCCTGCACACAGGGGCCAGAGCTGAGGGCCCAGTTCCCCAGGCAACAAGGCTGTGAAGAGGAATTCCATTTGCTTGAAGCAGAGCAGGCTGTAAACAAAATCACGGCAAGACGTCCGCTCTTCAACCCTTCCTAGTCCTCGGGAACAAGTTACACCAAGGTTAGCAGCTGGACCCAGAGGACATATGTTATGGGGAGACAGGTAGGGGGACGCTGAGCCAGGGGAAAGTGGAGGTGGGAGTCAGAGGCTCCTCCTGGAAAGCCACTCCTCCCCAGCCACATTTAGGCCCCAGACAGAGAGGATGGCTCCCTTTTGTAAGGCCCAGGGCTGGGACCCCTGCCTCTCCCACAGCGGAGAAAGAACCTGGTCAACCATGGTAACCAGCAGCTTGGGGCTTGCCCACAAAGACATGCACTTCCCGGAGACATAAGAACTCCTCTCCGTCCCTGAGCCCAGGAAAAGCGGCGAGTTTCCAGGGCCTCTGCGGGGTCCTGCGGTTTCCCCAGGCGGGCAGGAGCGGTTCCCCGACCTGCGGCCAGAGGGCGCCCCGCTCCGGCGGCCCAGCCCCGCCTTTCTGCCTGGCGCCGCCGCCAGGGCCTGCAAAGCAATGGATGCCCGGGCTCGCGGCCCTCTGAGAAGAGTTTGTGGGCTTGATGAGTTTACTTTACCAAGTATTCCCGAGTATGACCCATGTGGGGAAGAAGGAGCCCTGTGGCTGTGTGTGGACACATGTAAACACAGACCCTGGAGCCGCCCACAGGAGCCCTGCTGTGCCCTGGGGAGCGGCTGAAGGAAGCCGGCAGGCTCTCTTCACTGCACTTCCTGGAACTTTCTCATGGATACCTTGCATTCCTCGTGGACTAGAAATCGTTTAAAATGTAACCTGGTTTCTGCATATGTCACAGGCTGGTGAAGAGTATTTTCTGTGGGTGTGTGTACGTGTGTAGGCATGTGTGTGTGATGTGGGTGTGTGTCTGTAAGTGTGGGGGGTGGGGGGTGTGGTGCATGGTATGGCTACATGTCTGTGCACCCGTGTATGCATTGGGCAGAGTGGTGTGCGTGTGTGTGTGCGGTGTGGGTACGTATCAGTGTGATGTGTGGTATTTGTTGCTTGGGTGTGTATGTGTGTGTGTGTGTGTGTGTGCACATGCTTTGCTTTTCTCTCTAGCATGTGGACCAGGTTCAAGCCCAAGTAGGGCCACATGCCCACTCTGGGGGTTTTCACAGGGTGAGGGTCAGCAACGTATCAGGAGCAGACAAAAGGTTGGAGGGAAAGTCTGGGAACCCAAACGCTTTTCCTGTGAGAGTCTCTCAATGCAGGCAGCTTCTGGAACTACAGAGTTTCCACAGTCCTCACAACTGGGACCTTCTCATCCTTGGACTGTTCTCAGATGAACGCCTCAAATTTTCTCAGCCAACGAGGGCAGCAGGGAGCACAACTGCAGTTCATCCCCACAAAGAACAGCCTACCCCTTACATGACAGCCATGGAGGAGTCTCAGGGCCCCTGGGCTCTGCCCTGGCTCCCCTCACTCCGGAGCTGTAGGTTCAGAGCCAAGAAACTCAAGACCCAGAGCCGCATGAACGGCTGTGGATTATGAGGGAGGTAGGAGGGGGGCGGGCAGCCAGCGATCCTCCACTGAACCACCACGCGGCCCCCTGAGCTCCACTTAACCCTGAACGCACCTCTTTAGTCCAGCCACGGTGAGACAGGCAGAGGTGCAGGGGCCTCCCTGGTGGGCCTGTGAGGACCTGCCCCACAGACATGAAGCACAGAAGGTGGCACTGGAGAGGCCTGGCCAAGGCCGTCTGTGCAGCTGAACTGTGACTGGGGCAGAGTGGGGAAAAAAGACAGTGAGTGCTGTGCACCGCTGGGTTTCCCAAAGCTCAACAGTATCTCTCTCTCTGAGCTTTACTGCAACTGGCTTTGACTTTTCTCTCATCAGGGTGCTGGTGGGGACCTATGCCCCCTCTGTTGAATCTAGAGGACTGGTGACTTGCTTGTAATCAATGGAATGAGGTTGTGTGACCTCCAAGTGAAAGTGGCTCAGTCATGTCTGACTCTTTGTGATACCATGGACTATACAGTCCATGGAATTCTCCAGGCCACGATACTGGAGTGGGTAGCCTCTCCCTTCTCCAGGGGATCTTCCCAACCCAGGAATCGAACCCAGGTCTCTCTCATTGTAGGTGGATTCTTTACCAGCTGAGCCACGAGGGAAGCCCAAAAATACTGAAGTGGGTAGCCGTCCAAAATTCAGTCAGAAAAGGAATGAAGCTGGGCATTCACCTCTGGGAACCTGAGCCCCAGGTAAGAGTCTGGCTATGGTGAAGCCACCATTTTGGGAGAAAGTTCAAGCCCCACAGAGATGCCGTGTGTATGCTCTCTGACCAGCAGCCCCAGGTGAGGTCGTGGTCAGCAACCAGCACCATGTGAAGGAACCAAATGGCGGTCACCTTCAGAGGACTCCAGCCATCTGGTTACCTTCGGTTGTCACCTGAGGCTCTGAGGCCTCAGATGTTAACAGGGTTGAGGCAAGCCAGTCTCCTGTGCTCTATCCACATTCTGGACCAGAGAACTATGAATATAGGAAGTTGGATGTATGCTACTAAGTTGGGGTGACTTGTTATACAACAACAGAAACTACACGAGTGGCCAAGGAAAGTGTCCTGAAAGCTGGGTTAACCACCCCTCTTCCCCTTTCATGAATGCTGCCAGGAAGTGAGATGCCATTAGTCCTTTGGAGAGTTAGTCTCTCTTTAACAGATAATGACCCAGGCTCGGGGCCATGGGAGCTGCCTCCTACAGGGTAGCTTTACTGAGAGCCCTCACAGCCCAGGGAACCAAAGTCAGCAGACCCTGCCAGGCAGAAATGGCCTGCATCTTCCCAGGCTCAAGGAAGGCACTGGCAGCTGAGAGCTGGCCGTGCGCGCTGGCTGAGTTCCAGGGCTGGATTTGCTGGCCTGTGCTCAGCAATTCTGAGCATGATGCATGAATGGAGCTCAAGTCGTGGGTTACTGCAGCAACCGAGGCCTCAGGAGAGGTGGGAGCAAAGCGCTGCCTTTGTGGAAAGGTGAAGTGGGCTGGGGGAGCAAGCCTCCTTTTTGCCCGTCTCTCCTGGCCCAGGCTTGGTTCTCTTTTCCAGACTGCTTGGGAGGGGACTGGTGGGCAGAGGTTTCCAGGAAACTGGAGGACAGAAGGTCCCTGTGGTTCCAGAGGTGGGACTGGGCCGGGGGCTGGGCAGCCTGGGCGAGTGCCCCTGGGTCCAGGGACTGGGTGGTGGGCGGTAGACAGGGCCCGGCGTGGTCAGCAGCCGCCGTCATTTGCTGTCGGATGATCTGTTCCCAGGCAAGAGGCCCTGGGAATCCTGCAACCAGATGGCTCTATTCTTCCTGCCACAATGCTTGCCAGGGTGCTAAGGGCAGGAGAGAGGCTATGAGGTATCGGGTTTGGCTTCCCAGAAAGTGCAGCCGGAAACAAGCTTGACCTTCTGTGACCCCACTGGGTACCTGGGAAACAATGGCCCAGAGGAGCAGTCAACCCAAAATGTGTTGTCACCAGGGGCAACCTGGCCACGGAGCTCCCACGCCTGAGAAAAAGTTGTTGTTCATCACGGCGGGGGTGGGGGTTTGTTTTGTTTTGATCTTTTTAAAAGCTTGAACCAAATCAGCTTTTTAAAATGCTGCTCCAGGACTCAACGCTACTTGGAGACGGCCAGAAGGGACAGATCCAGGCAGAGTGCATGCATTCTGGCAGAAACCCTTGCAGCTGCCCAGACACCCTGCCTGAGACCCAGGTGTCCTGTGGCTATTTGTCTGCTTTGTTTAATCAGCAACTCTTGTAGAGGAATGAAGCTAAAAGATGGGGGTTTTTTGCCCATCGTATGACATAGGTCTCTGAAAAGTTAGAAATCTTAACATGGAAGGGGTCATTTGTCATGCTTTCATGTTGTCTCACACATTCAATTAATTGTCACATCAGACCAAAAAGCAACACTAATCCAGCTACGTGGGACATGACTCCAGGCTGCTTTGTGAGGAGTGGAGATCATTATGGCAGAATTCCAACCTCTGTTGTTTCAAAAGAATCAAGTCAGCAGAGGCCTGGCCAGAAGTTCCTTCCACTCCTTAGTCCTGAGCATCTAGACAGGGCAAACCAACGAGGGATTACCACCGTCTTCTAACTCCCAAGTGCCCATGGTGGCACCTGGCACAAGCAGCTATCTCCCCAGGACTGTGCCCATCCTCGTGGAGCTACACTGCCTTCCTCAGAAACCACTTCTCCCCCTGTTGTGCAAACAAGAAAACTGAAGCCCACAGAACTTTATATGACAAAAATCGCAGCAACATCTTTCTGGATCCATCTCCTAGAGTAATGGAAATAAAAACAAAAATAAACAAATGAGACCTAATTAAACTTAAGAGCTTTTGCCCAGCAAAGAAGGCCATAAACAAAAATGAAAATACAGTCTATGGACTTGGAGTAAATATTTGCAAATGATGTTACCAACAAGGAATTAATTTCAAAAATATACAAGCAGCTCATACAGCTTAATATCAAAAAATAAAACACCCAGTAAAAAATGGGCAGAAAAACTAAGTATACATTTCTCCAAAGAACGCATACTGATGGCCAACAGACACATGAAAAGATGTTCAATATAGCTAATTATTGAAAAGATGTTCAATATAGCTAATTATTGCTGCTGCTGCTAAGTCGCTTTAGTTGTGTCTGACTCTGTGCGACCCCATAGACGGCAGCCCATCAGGCTCCCCCGTCCCTGGGATCCTCCAGGCAAGAACACTGGAGTGGGTTGCCATTTCCTTCTCCAATGCATGAAAATGAAAAGTGAAAGTGAAGTCGTTCAGTCGTGTGCGACTCTTAGCGACCCCATGGACTGCAGCCTACAAGGCTCCTCCGTCCATGGGAGTCTCCAGGCAAGAGTACTGGAGTGGGGTGCCATTGCCTTCTCCTTAGCTAATTATTAGATAAATGCAAATCAAAACTACAGTGATGTATCACCTCATACCAGTCAGAATGCCCATTACTAAAATTTCTACAAATAATAAGTGTTGGAAAGGGTGTGGAAGAAAGAAAACCCACCTACAGTGTTGCTGAGAATGTAAATTGGTGCAGCCACTGTGGAGAACAGTATGGAGGGTCCTTAAAAACTAAAAATAGAGCTACATGTGATGCTGCAATCCCACTCCTGGGTGTGTATCCAGAGAAAACTCTAATTTGAAAAGATATATGCACCCCAGTGTTCATAGCAGCACTATTTGCAATAGCCAAGGTGTGGAAACAGTCATAAATGTCTACATACAGTTGAATGGATAAAGAAGCCGTGGTATATACATACACACATACATATATACATATATATATATATATATGAGTATTACTCAGCCATAAAAAAGAATGAATGCCAACTGCAACAACATGGATGGATATACAGATTAACGTATTAAGTGAAGTAAGTTAAACAGAAAAAGACAAATATCATGATATTTCTTATATGTGCAATCTAAAAAAAAAGTATACAAATGAACCTATATACAAAATAGGAATGTACTCACAGACTTAGAAAACAAATTTGTGATTACTAAAGAGGACAGTGGGGTAGGAGTGGGGAAGAGATAAATTAGGAGTTTGGATTATACACAGACTACTGTGTGAAGCAGGTAGACAAGGGCCTACTGTATCCCAGGAGATATAATACTATCTAGTAATAACCTGTAACATAAAAGAATCTGAAAAAGAGTATGTGTGTGTGTGTATAAAATTGATTATATATATATATATATATATATATAAAACATATATATATAACTGATATATATATAACTGATTCACTTTGCTGTATACTTAAAACTAACATAACATTGTAAATTAATTATACTTCAATTAAAAAATAAAGTTAAAAAAAAAAAGAAAGCCAAAGCCCAGAGAAGTTGTGTGGCTTGCCTGTGATCACACAAGGAGTGGAAGACTCCAAATCCAGGCCTCTCTCCAAATCCCACTGGAAGAGAATCCACCTGAGAACAGGAATCTACACTCAGGGCTGAAGGCAAAGGGTCTTTCTCCTGGAATTTAGTGAAGTGCTTCAACAAGCCTGATTTGGCTGGAACTTCCAAGAAGAAAACTGGGCTTTTTCTTCCAGTCATGCGGATCCCTGGCTGTGCAAAGACCATTTCTAAGAGCATGACATCAGAAACTCCAGACTCTCCTGCAGCTGGGACTTGGCACAGTTCCCCTTACTGGTTAAGGAGGGCAGCTGGGAAAGTTAGCCACTTTGGGTCTGGACATCACTGTTTCCTCAGACTCAGTGGTCACACTTCTCCAGAGGACAGCTGGAGTCCCCTGGACTCGCACTGAGGCTGTCATAGCCTCTTCCCCCGGGGGAAGCTGTCTGGCGTGGACCGAGCCTCCTGGCTCCTGGGGCCCACCACCAAGGCTGGCTCTGGGGCTCTGTTCCACCCTGATGGCCACGGGCGTCGGTGCCCAGGGAAGCGGAGCAGATGCAGAAATATACTCACAGACATAGAAAACAAATCGGCAAGTCCTCAGTAGTGGGGCCAGAATTGGCAGCTGCCCTGAGATGAGTGTTTACGGGATGGGAGCTCATTCATGCCAGGGCCAGGTACCACTGGGGCACGAGGGAAGGAAGCGGGGATGGGAAGGGTTCTGGGGCCCCTCCTGCCCCTAGACTGCCCATAACTCACCTGCTGTGGGCAGAATAGTGGGTGAAGTGTCAAGAGCCCTGTCTGTCTATGTGTTGCACACATTTCCTCTGAAATACCAAGACAATAGTTTCTGCATTTCAGCTGAAGCTCTGAAGGCATCTGAACTCACCTACAGAGGGTCTAAAGTATCAGGGGTAGCTGGGATGCAAAGCAGAGTTTGGGAAAGAGCCAGTGCTGTCCTTTGAGTCCCCACTCCACTCCCCAAGGGTGCAGAGGGTGCCACCTCCTTCACCTCGCATCTCACCAGCTGAGCCCTGAGAGGATACACTGGAATCTCCTGATGGTCTCCCTGCGGTGTAGAGCACATAGTAGGTCCGTGCCCACAGAATGGGCTGGCACACAGCCCTCACAGCAGAGTGAGGGCAAGGACAGCCTGCACCCAGTCCCAAAGGTTAAGTGCTGTGGGCCCAGATGCCAGAGAAAAGCTGGAGGTGCCAGCCCTCTGGTACCACGCTCACCCGGGTCAATGCATTCAGCAGAGCCTTCCCAGCAGAGGATGCAGTGGGGCCCCTGGAGAACTCAGTGCCCAGAAAAGAGAGTTCTTTAAAAATGCTGTCCATGTGAGATCACAAGGGTGAGAAGTCCAAGTAGTAGCTTTGTGGCTACCCTGCCCTTTTCCCTCACTGTTCTTGGACAGGGAAGACATCAGAACCTGAGCAAGTTTGGGGAGGAGAGGAGAGAAAACACCAATGACACCCCTTCCCCTGCTCCAGATTCCCGGTGACCACCACCAGGAAGAGGTGATGCATCACCGAATGCAGAGAGGGAACGGCCGCCCAGGGCGACCTGGGGCATCCGGACAGAGAATGCGGACAGGGCTGAGGACTTGGGGTGCCCACGGAAGTGGGACTCTGCTCTAGACAGAGGTTGTCAGGAAGTGGGGACAGCTCTGCGATCGGGCGTCTGATAAAAGATAAACGCCGTGTGCAAGGGGGCAGCCTCGATGGAGGTGAAGGAGCAGCAGTCGCTGGTTTGAACCCAGAGAGAAGGATGTGCGCTCTTCTGAGGTTTGCGCCTCGACTTGTCTGTGCTTGGACACGACTGTCAAGTGACCTCAGTCTGTTACCCTTCATGACGGCCTTGGGGACACCTTGTCTGGTGTTGTGTCCCATGAGGTTATTTGCATCTGCGGGACAACTGGACCAGGCTGGGAGCAACAGGCCAGCTCCCTCCAACACCGACGCCCCAACCCAGGGGCCGGACCAGCTCCTGCGCTTCAGACATCGCGCTTCTTTCTTGGCCAAGGGCATCACTTCTCAGTGCTCCTGCACTGATAACTCCTCTCCGCTGCAGCCACACCAGCAGTCCTGTGCTGTGGACAGGCCTCCCCCTGCTCACCTACCCCCCTTCCAGAACTCAGTTGTCACTCCTCCGAGTCCCCGGGATGAGCTCTCATAGACCATGTCTCTGTCCTACCACTGGTGTGACTGCGTTTATTCCTGAGGGCCTCTCACCGTATCTGCCCCCTCTTAGGCGATAAACTCCACCAGAGCTGGAACTTTCTCTGTTTTGGCTTCACCACTGTATTTGCAGCACCTATGTCAATGCCTGGCACTTAATAACTCCTGAGCCATTATCTTTGAACCAAAAAGCCCAGAGCATTCTCCCCAGTAGGACACGTAGGACTCCAAAGTGATAATCCCAATCCTCCCAAATTACACTTGAACATTTGAAAGATCCTCTGATAAATTTAAATCATGCACTGCCATTACTTTCCAAAAGAGGCTTGAAATTGAAAATCCAAGCCGATTATGCCAGAACAGGAGGTTTTGCTTGGAAATGGCTGTCTGCTTTGAACACTAATTAGGATACTGATTTCTAGGCCAGCACTAGGGAATTGCTTAATCTCTGTTCAAAGCCCCACATGCTAATGGGAACTGAGGAGGCATGCTCAATCAATTCCAAATTAAAGGCAACTTGACTTTCAATCCCTTTTGGAGTTGCCGGCAAATATCAGAACACCGTGAGCAAGTGGCAGCATGGCAACCCTCCATGCTGCACGTGTCCTCGTGAGGACGGCTCTTGTTCAAGGTTTTAGGCAACGAGTATTATAGTTAGCATAAAAGTAGAAGAGGGTGTGCAGACATCTCAACATTTTAAAAACACGCAGTTTTTTCCTGTTATAATCCAGAAAGCCTGGGCCATCCATCCGAACTCTGAGCTTATTTCCAGAATCTGTGTCTGCAGAGGGGTTTCCCTGGTAGTTTAGCTGATAAAGCATCCACCTGCAATGCAGGAGACCCCAGTTCGATTCCTGGGTCAGGAAGATCCTCTGGAGAAGGGATAGGCTACCCACTCCAGTATTCTTGGGCTTGCCTGGTGGCTCAGATGGTAAAGAATCCACCTGCAGTGCAGGAGACCTGGGTTCGATCCCTGGGTTAGAAGATCCCCTGGAGGAGGTCATGGCAACCCACTCCAGTATTCTGGCCTGAAGAAACCTTGTGGACAGTTCAGTCCTCTCTCCTTTGACACCCGGAATCAAATAGCACTCCCCTGGTAGAGGGGCACACAGCTCCCTACCAGGGCCAGTTTGAGATGAGACCAGAAGGCACGAGGGACCTAATGCAAAGTGCACTGTGAGCATGGGGCGGGTTGGTGGGGGGTAGTTGTGAGGGATCCCACCTGCAGATCGAGGTGAGGCCTTGAGAAGGTTGGGACCCAATCAAGCATCCTCTCTGTGGACCTGGTGGATAAATGCAGATAAGCACCCACTTTTTCCACTTCCTCCTTCCAAGTCTATATTTTATAGTGACCCTCCCCCTTAAATAAAGCATGATTTTATATACAACAGACAAAAGCAGTGGTTTTATAGGTATAAATATATTTTATGTAGTTAGATGTATAACTCTGATGAGACAGGATGAAAATTATTTAACCCCAATGGGTTACACGAACTTCATGCTCCCCAACTCTTACACAAGGGACAAAATCAAGAAGGAGGATTTTCAAAATAGAAGAAAAAGAAAGCTATGAGAATGGAATGGTGTGTTCCACAGAGGATCCCACTTGTCTGGGGACATTGATGTGGCCAAAGCTCATGGTGAGGGGAGAGATGGGGAAGGGACTGGGTGGGGCATTGGCATGAGGAGCTGGGAAAGCAGGAATTTTCCAGGAATCTCAGAATGTTAGCAACTGATGATGCTTGTGGGAATCTGAGTCAAAATCACTATGGACCAAATGTTTTGGAAAGATATAAGTAAAGTTGGAAATTACCGAATGCACTGTGTTTCTCTAAGTATGACAGAGCTTTGGGCCTGGATGCAATTAAAAATTGAAGGTTATGCTTGATGGTTTTCTAGTTCTTTTTTTTTCTGATTCACGAAGACAATTAGTTGCAAATGGTGATCAAAGTTAATAAGTTTGTCATAGAGATGGGGAAAGCTGTTCTCTAAGGTTTACAGTAAAGCAAGTCAGCCTAGAGCATAGTCAGAGTGTTGGCAGGCACTGATATGTAGACAGTTGGGTCACATTGAATAAGTGTGTGAGTGTGTGATGAGGAGAGAGAGGTGGGAGCTTTTCAGGACAACTGGCAAATAGAAACTTCTGATAAATGAGATCCTAATCAGACGTGCATGGAGAAGCTCTCCCAGAGTTTTGCACCTGCAGCCCCAGTTTACAGGCTGCTGCTCCATCCCCCAAACCCCTTCTGGTGCTCCATCCTCTCCCATCCCGCCTCAGCCAACTGAAATGGCTGATTTCAAGCTGATAGACAAAGCTGCAGTTCACCCACACCTGCTTCACAGATTTTAATAATGTAATTTTCAAGGGATGTATTAATTTCCTGAGGCTGCCACAATAATTGCTACATACTGAGTAGCTTAACGCAGCAAGAATTTATTGTCAGTTCTGGAGCCCGAAATCCCAACTTGGGGGTTGCAGGGCACAGCTTGCCTCTGGAGGCTCCAGGGGAAGTCTGGCTCCTTGCCTCGTCCAGTTTTGGTGGCTCTGTGGCCCCAATCTCTGCCTCCGTGATCATGGGACCTTTCCTCTGTGTCTCTGGGTCTCCTTTTCCATCCCTTATATGACACTTGTCATTGATTTAGGGCCCATCCAGGGAATTCAGATGATTTCATCTCAAAATCCTTAATTACATCTACAAAGACCTTTTTTCCAAATAAGGCAACGTTCTCAGATTTCGAGGGATTTGGACCTATATTTGGAGAGCCACCATTCAACTCATTACAAGGAACAACATGTCTCCCCTTCATCACCACATGTGTGAGAAGCAATTCACGTATTTCCTGGCACTCAACAAGTGCTCAGTCAAAAGTGGCTGATACCACTGTACACTCATGACCCTTTCTCTCTGCCTTCTCCCCACCTCCAGCCTTCCCAGCCCTTTTCCCGTGTTGCTTCACTCTCACTCCTTCATACCTTCAACATGGACCAAAATGGATTCAGAAAGTTGATTGTCTTCTGGTTGACTGACTATACTTTAGCAAGTGGCTATTTTTCAAGACCAGTCTCATCACTTAATGTCCATTGCCAGCTGACTAATTTGCTAAATACCAATAGTAGCCAACTGACATTGTCGTTGTTCATTTACAGACACTCAGTCTGACATCTAAACATCAGAATTCCTTTCCCCTTGATACACATCACACTTGTGCCAGGACCAAACTCTGGGGCCGTGAGCCTATCACGGTGTCTTTTCTGACTCCGCCCAGTTTGGAAATGCTGGGTCCTTGCCGACGCAGCATGACTGGGGGAAACAGCTTGAAGACTGAGCACCAAACCCCCTCCCCAGCCCCTCAAAGGCCTCACCTCCTCCGACACTAGTAAGGAAAATATTCATATTTGTTGAAGAAGCACACTCGTGCTCACAGAAACTTCATTCACAGTAACTGAAAAGCAGAAACAATCCAAGTGTCCATGGACAGACGGACCGCTCACAGGGATGGGTGGAACCTGGGCTACGGGGAGAGCAGGACCGGCCACGGCCGGTCAGCAGGGCTGCCTGACGACCACATTCTCCTGCAGAATTTGTAAGGTGCTAACATTCCTAATCTGAACTCAGGCCTTTCATGTCATTGTAAAAATATACTTCTAAGATAAGAGGGAAGAAAATTTTAGGAATAACATGTTATAATTAGTAAATATTTTCACACGTAGTTTGTGGGTATCATTTATCCCTGGGGGCCCGAGGATATCAGGGGCCCCAGGAGAGCCAGGCCAGCAGAGGGGGGACCCAGTGTGGAGGAGCCTCTCACCACGGAGCCAGCGCCGCCTCTGCTGTAGTGACCTGAGGCTTGTCACCAGCACTCTCGGTGGCTCAGGTTTACCATCTGGAGATCTTCAAGGCTGTTGGGAGAACTCAGTGGGATAAAACAAATTTGAGGGTCATTTATTCAGAGTGGCCACCGAAGCCATGGAGTGAGATGGGAGAGAGAGAGAGAGGGCTGAGGGCCTGAGAGACAGGCCCATCATCGTTCCAGGGAGAGGGAGGGGGCCACCGAGAAAGGGCGAGGGTGTCAGCTGAATCCAGAGAGTGGGTTTGTGGAGGCCGGAGAAGTAGTCGGAAAATAGAAGGCAGTGATCTGCTTGAAAGTCAAATGGGTAGTAAGGAGGACCAAAGGAAAAGGAGGCTGGGCCACAGGGGTCTGGGCAGACAGGGGGCCTGGAGGGGAAAATGTGAGCAGGATAGGGCCTGGGGCCTGCCCTGGCACAGGAGGATCTCAGCGGCTCCAGGGGCTTCTGCTGGGGAGCAAGGGAGTATCATGAGGGGTTCAATAAGGCTTTACAGCAAGCTGCCCTCCACTCCTCTCCTCTACTCTCCAGCAAGATGTCCTCCTCATCCCTGACTGTAGTCCAAGACCCTCACCTTCCTGCCTTTATCCATCCAGGAGGCATCCTTCCCACCTTTATCCACTGAGGAGGCATCCTTCCTGCCTTTATCCATTCAGGAGGTGCTGATCTGGGAGCAGGGCCCCAGACCTACCTTTCCATCCTTCCTTCCATCTCTACCTCTCCAGCCCTGAAAAGCTCATTCTGTGACAGACTTTGTTGTCTTCAAGAGTCTCTGCCAAGGCAAATGTAGCAGAAGTGGAGCCCCCTGAGCCTTCTGAACAGAGGCAGATGGCAGTCTGGGCCATTGCCTGCTTAGGGCCCAAACAAGTACCCCCCCGCCCCCCCTCCCCCCCGCTGCAGAATTCTAAACAAGATCCCTGGAAAGCCTATGGACTGCATAATCTAATTTATTTTACAAGCAGGTGCTTCTGGCACTTAGGATCCCTGAATAGGAACAGATTTGGGTACCACAGTTGGAGCAATGCCTAACTTAGGTGAACTCCCTGAGGCATTTTTCCTGTTAAGCAATAAATCCTGCCAGGACAGCCCAGTGCTGTCTCAGAATGCTGGAGGGAGAGAGGGAGTAGGCACACTACTATAGGAGCCTGCCCCTTCCCAAGCCCATCTTCTCATGAGCTGTCATGGAATCCAGCAGTGTCCCCATGACCCCTGCTCTAATTCTGAAGAAAAGAGAATTTTAACCTGTCTAGCAATAAGGGCTAGGAGTAAGTTTCCCACTTCAAACTTTCAAATATCCCATGTAGTCCTTGCAATATTTCCAATATTTTTCATGTCATGTTATTCTGTGTGTGGTTTTGTTGACTGAATAACCAACCACACTTAATTTTGTGCCCTTATGAGACTTTTCAACAGTTCAGTTCAGTCGTGTCCGACTCTCTGCGACCCCATGGACTGCAGCACACCAGGACTCCCTGTCCATCACCAACTCCCGGAGTTTGTCCATTGAGTTGGTGATGCCATCCAACCACCTCATCCTCTGTCGTCCCCTTCTCCTCCCACCTTCAGTCTTTCCCAGCATCGTGGTCTTGTGGTCTTTTCAAATGAGTCAGCTCTTTGCATCAGGTGGCCAAAGTATTGGAGTTTCACCTTCAGCATCAGTCCTTCCAATGAATATTTGGGACTGATCTCCTTTAGAATGGACTGGTTGGATCTCCTTGCAGTGCAAGGGATTCTCAAGAGTCTTCTCCAACACCACAGTTCAAAAGCATCAATTCTTTGTCACTCAGCTTTCTTTATAAATCAGAAAAAAATACTTTTTCAGATAAGGATGCTGTTTATTTGTTCTGAAAACTTGATCCCTTTTCTCCTTTCTCTCTCTCTCTCCCCATGCACACACACACACACACACACACACACACACACACACAATGAGTGTGGTAAGCTATCCTGCCTACATTTTACATCCTGTCTTGGGGTTTCCCTGTTACGCACAATGCTTCTTTCCCACCTGCTCCACCAAAGAGCTTGGTGAGTGAGTACTGGGAATGGAGCCGCTCCATCAAGAACCCACATGAGCTGAGAAAAGATAGTGTCCTCCCCGGGGGAATGAATGAGGGGGCAGAGAGAAGGGCCTGGCAGGGGCGCAGTCTGGGCAGAGGAAGGCCCAGAGGTCCGGCTGATTGACAGCATGCTGCACACGCACGTGGGGTGTGTGTGTGTGTGTGTGTGTCAGGGTGGGTGGGGATTTCAAGCTCTGTTGTTACTGGAGAGTGAAATGTCAGAAATAATGTCCCCAGGCCCGGCTCCCAGACCCAGAGTGATGCGGGAGTGTGCCTGTTGAAAAGCTCCCAGATGACTCTGAAGTGGTGGTCTGGCTCGAGGCAGGAGGCCAGGTGCTGGAGCCTTCTAGACCAAGGTCTGAACCAAACTGCTGGCTGGAGCTGAAAAGAGGAGTGGATTCAGAGTGGATTCTTTTTAATTGCCTTTTAAAATTATTGAGGTAAAACACACATACAATACAATGCATCTAAGGAAGTAGAAGATGTTTACAAAGTCTTGGTGAGGGATTTAGGTGCATGTGTGTTGGGGAGTTGATGGGGTGATGGAGAAGCTTTAACTTCCAGGTTGGATGCTACAACTATTGGAGTCCGAGCAGACTCTGGTGGGGAGATGTTCACTCTGGGGCAAATTGTGTTTGAAATGCCTGGGGATCATCAGAGTGAAGCTAGCCCATCATCCCCATACGCCAAGGTGGTGGCACAGACTACTTTATGGTTGGGTCACCCCAGAGCCTGCTGGACTCCAGAGTACCTCCCCAGAGCATCTGCACCAGCGTTGTGTGAATCAAGTTTGGGATGTGATTCTTCAATTTAAAAACATTGTAGGAAGAAGACAGTCATCAGGGCTGTATGCTGGGTAGAGGCCACTTGGAATTGTGCTTAAGAATCCCTGAAAATGCCTCTTCAGATTTACCCAGTGATTCCAACTTAAGAAGCTCATCATAAGGAAATAGTCCAAAATGTTTTTAAAAGTCACATACATGGAGATGTTCACTGGAGTGTTATCTATGCCAGGCACAACTAGAAACCATGCAAATGTCTAGCAACAGGACATACTGAACTTGATCAATTTGAGATCACAAAGAAGAAAAGCACAATATGGAAACCCAGAAAAATGGAAGCAGTGGTGTGGGAATGCTGCTATTCTGATTTTTTTTCCTCCTTCTTGTGATGTTTACTGAACAGCTGTCATTATGACAATGACAAAAATATTTGAGTCACTCATTGTTTTCATGACACATTGTGACACTGCTTATGCAATTTGCAGAAACTGTTGCAGTGCTTTCATCCTGAGGAAGTCAGGAGTCAAGGCACTAGCTGCCTTAGTTCCAGAAAACGGTATTGGTGGTAACAGCACAGGACCCATTGCTTCATAAACAGCAAGAAGAGTTCAGCTATGTGCAGAAAAGAAGCAAGTTGGAGATCACAGTGATAACATACCAGCACCCAAGGAGCCTTGGAGAGAGTTTTGAACTTGCTCTTCCTTCCTTCCTCCCTTCCCTCCCCTCCCTGCCTCCCGGCCTCCCCGCCTCCTCTGTCTCTCTCTTTGTGTGTCTCTCTCCCTTTCTTTCTTCTCTTTTTTTCTCCTTTCCCTCTTTCCCTCCCTTCCTCCTTTCATTTCTTCTTTCTTTCTAACCAGGACTCTGTAACAAAAATAGTCATTGCTGCATCACTAAATGTCTTTAAAAGTTAAGCCTAATGTTCAAAGGCCTCATCTATACCAAGTGGTACCTAGAGAATTCTCCCCTCTAAACTGCTCTGTGTGTGATTCCTAAAGCAGCTTTCAGCACAGACTTTGAGGAGCTGTCTCCTCCTCAACCAGTTGTCAGGTCCCTGGAACAAAAGCCAAAGATCCATTGTCATGCGGCCCAAGCTAATCAGGTGCTATGGCCCCAGGAACACATATTTGGTAACTGCTTGTCTTCAGTCCTGGCTGAGATCTCTGAACAAACCCAGTGCCGGCAGGAATAGCTTGGGACCATCCAGAGCTGTGAGGGCAGGCTCCAGGCTCAGCAACGACTGCTCCAAGGCCCCAGTAGAAACCCTGGGTGCTGCGGAGTGCATCCAGCCCTGGGCCTGGATCGCCCCACAGGATGCTGAAGGAGATGACCCATTGATGAAAACCAGGCATCTGTAGGCCTCCCATAACCCTTTGGGTTGCACGTTGGTCATTTCCTGGGTCTGAACGACAGAGAGATCCAATCTCTCCTGCCATCATTCACCTGTAGCCTAAAAGCCCAACTCTCTAATGTGGCACCTGAGGCCTCTCTCAACATATCCTGCCTTTCTGGGGATTCTTCTGGGTCATGCCATTTGCCTCTGACACCTGTACTTTCAAGATCCTTTTGAGTCTGCCTGGAATGCAGCCTCAGTTCAGTTCAGTTCAGTTCAGTCACTCAGTCGTGTCCAACTCTTTGTGACCCCATGAACCACAGCACGCCAGGCCTCCCTGTCCATCACCAACTCCCAGAGTTCACTCAGACTCACGTCCATCGAGTCGGTGATGCCATCCAGCCATCTCTTCCTCTGTCGTCCCCTTCTCCTCTTGCCCCCAATCCCTCCCAGCATCAGAGTCTTTTCCAATGAGTCAACTCTTCGCATGAGGTGGCCAAAGTACTGGAGTTTCAGCTTTAGCATCATTCCTTCCAAAGAAATCCCAGGGCTTATCTCCTTCAGAATGGACTGGTTGGATCTCCTTGCAGTCCAAGGGACTCTCAAGAGTCTTATCCAACACCACAGTTCAAAAGCATCAATTCTTCGGTGCTCAGCCTTCTTCACAGTCCAACTCTCACATCCATACATGACCACTGGAAAAACCATAGCCTTGACTACACGGACCTTTGTTGGCAAAGTAATGTCTCTGCTTTTGAATATGCTATCTAGGTTAGTCATAACTTTCCTTCCAAGGAGTAAGCATCTTCAATTCCAAAATATACCGTCCATTTTGGCTCAACCCCATCCCCCTATGATGACCTCCCCAAGCCCATCTCAGATGTCTTTGGGGTCATGCCTACCTCCTTCTCACACATGGTGTTTAGGTTTATCATAGGGTAACTAGATATTCCCACTCTCTGCAAACAACCCTGATTTCTAAAGTTCCACCATGGTGTCAACAGGCAGATGAGAGCATCTCGGGTTCTCAGAGATGCCCTGTGCAGCCATCCAGGCTGAGTCTCACCTGCCAGACCTAACTGAGCTGGTGGAGACAAGGGTCCTGGGTCCTGAGAAGCTCACACCAGCTCTAATGCGTGGGTTCAGGGAGCGTCAGTGCCTGAGGGCCAGAGACAGAGGCTCTTCCCAGTCAGGCCTGCACCTGCTGGAGGAAATGAGAAGGGAACAAGGGGCAGTTTAGGCCCCAGTGAGCCCATCTGACCAAGGCCATGGTCACGAGAGCTGTGGTTGCCAAATGCTGGCACAAAGTTCCCTGTGTGGGGGCTTGGCTGCCCACCCCTGAAGGAGGTGTATGTGGCCCAGCCAAGGCCGTTCTGGGAACTAGGAAGTCTTGGGTGCCCTCCTGTGCAGATGCAGGGACATATTTTAAAGCACAAGACATTTGATGTTCAGGTTGGGCTCCACCAAGGGTTGTTCTCATCAGATCCCTTACCCAGTCCCTCAAGGAAACCAACCTGGGCACTGCCCCTACTCTGGGGCAGGGCCACAGTCTCTCACAGGGCCTGGGTTAGTTTGAGAGTCACCAAAGACCAGGGAGAGAGCTCTGGAGTGGAGGCAGCTTGCACCCTTCTCCTGCAGGAGAGCTTGTTTTCCAGTATTTTCCTGTTCAGCCTACGGGCTGAGAGTTTCCTAGGACTGGCTCCGTCCCTGGGGTCCTGACTTTTCAGCCTCCAGCCAGAAGGGACACTCACAGCCTGATAGGTGGGGCCCTCTCCCCTCATTCATCATTTGCTGCTCACACTTAGGTCAAGCACCCACCATGTGCCAGGCTCTATGCCAGGCCCAGGGACACTGTAATGGACAAGACGATCAAGGTTCTTCCCTCTTCCAGAGGACACTGACATGAAGAAGCACAGAAATAAATGAGCAAGACCACGTGGGTCAGACACTCGGTAGAGGAGCACGGGCCTGCAGGACACAGGAATGTCTGGAGGCCTCTGTCAACTGGGTAGTCAGGAGGGTGGAGGAAGTAGAATAAACCCAGCGTGTTTACTGGAAATTTGGAATTTCATTTGAGCAGATGTCTCAAATCCAAGGAGGCTGACTTAGCCTGGCCAGGCTCCCTTCTTTCAGGATGTCCAGGAGTTGGCCTGCTCTCCTGGGACAGGGCTGCTCAGAAAGGCCCAGGAGACACAGAAACAGCTAAGGAGAGCTCTAGGGGAGACAGCGATGAAGGCAGCAGAGCCCTGCAGGAAGACAGTGGGCCTCTGGGGTCAAACAGGCCTGAGCCGTAATCCTAGCCCACTCAGCACAAGCTAACTCAACCTCTCTGACCCCCAGTTTCTTATCTGTAAAATGAATGGGTAGAGACTTGGTCCAGACTTGGCTTGAGGACTGAACGGGATAACATTAGGCTCAGTGCCCAGCACAGTGCCTGCCTGCTCCCTGAGATGCAGTGTGAAATGTGTATCACCCAGTGAAGATGGCCCAGGATGGCAGCCAGTAGACCCTGCAGCCCAGCTCCTCACCCCTATCTGTAAAATGGGGAGATTCGTGACCCAACCTCTGTGGTGGATCTGAGTGCCCCCAGAGCAGGCCTGCCTCTCATGGTGCATTGAGTCTAGGGGTGGACAGGGATCCACAATTGCGGAGAACACCGACAACCCCACTGGTGGTCTTTCGGTTGACAGGGACGCTGTTATTGCAGAAACAGCAATTTCCTGCACAACAATGTGAACGCAGAGGCCACCCCCAAGACCTGGTTTTAGCAAAGTGCCTCTAGCCTGAGTTTCTCCTGGGTCCTGATGTCTCAGCTCCCAGAGTCAATGTTTACCAGTGAACTCAACAGCCAGCAGCAGTGGTGATGGTGAGGCGATCGAGGCAAGCGGTCTGGCCGCGGAAGGAAGTACCAGTTCTGAAAAGCCCTCAGCCGGGAGGGCCTCCACGTCAGCCTCCTTTGGAGTCTGGCTTTTGGCTTTTCTGCAACCCCGTGTGATCACTGTCCTAGAGAGGCCTGGAAGCCTGGAGCCACGTAGGGAGGACCTCCAAGAGACTCAGCCTCTCCTTCCGGTTTGCACAAAGCTCACGCAGGGGCTCTCTAGTCTCCAAATGCTCTCTCTACTCCAGGGCATCTCACAGGAAGAACCTCATCTTTTTGGAGGGCCCATGGGAGAGAGACAGATTGTGTTTCCAAAGCTAGCCAACCCAAGAGTAGGCTTCCCAGCAGGGCAGTTAGAAACTCTGTGCCTCTGGGCACATACTTGGAGCCTCTAGGGCAGCTTTCTACATTTTCCAGAGAGACACAAGAAGCCCACAAAACCAAGCCACCCGGCTCAGAGCTGCACAGGATCCCGGGCTCTGAGCCTCCAGTGTCTCCTGAGTTGCAGGCCTTCAAGACCATCCAGGTCAGCCTTTTGCAAACTTTCATCGACAGAACCTTTTCTTAAATAAAATCCGACCTGGACATCAATTCGATCAGTCATACATTAGGAAGAGCAAGAGTGGGCATGATGCCCTGAGCCCTGGCCATTCTGTTCTGAGACTCTCACCCTCGGCAGAGTCCCGGAGCTCCAAGGAAGGGAAGGAAACCTCTGATTGCATTTCAGCCCAGACTACCAGTGCCCAGCTCCATTAGTGAGGAAACCGAGGCTGTGGGGCAGAGCGCTTGGGGAGGCTGCTCAGACAGAGGCAGACGTGGGCTGCCCCATCCCCTGCCCCTCCTCTCCACAGCGCACACCTGCTTCTGCAGACTGCAGACCGCACACTCCCCGGCTCCTGCCGGAACCTTGATGCATCCCATATTTCTGGTCTGACAGCCAGTAAAACTGAGCCTCCTTCTTGTAATTGCCAATTTGTTTCCTATTGGAGGAGCTGACTTTGAATGTGCAGAGAACAAAGACCCTTTGTGAGTTGCTTTTGGAAAGGGAGATGGGGGGGGAAGAATTACATTAATAATATGAGAAGCAGCAATCCCAATTATATTTTTCAACCTCTCTGGTGAATAGGAAATAAAAACCACTTTATTTGGAAAGCTATAGTGGAGCCGATTTTCTCCAGTCTGGACATGGAGACCTGGGGCCCAGGGCCAGCCAGCGGGACAGTCGCTGTCCAATCAGGGCAGCCAGGCCAACTGGGCCCTGATCAGCCCAGGCAGGCATCATACAACATGGCAGCAATATATTTTTTTCCAGCTGCAGGAAGTCCAACTCGTGCAAGAGAAACTCATTTCTTTACCATTTGAAGCTGGAAGGAAAATGACTTTATCCTTTCCTTTCCCCACTGCTCTCAACCATGCGTGTCTTCCCGAGTTTCCCTGCAGTCTCTTCCTGCCAACACTCCAGGCAGGGGTGGAGTGAGAAGGGCCGGCTCTGGGGCGCCTGCAGGGACCAGGGCGGGGCTGCAGCTGTCTCCCCGCCACTCCCGCCCGCTTCCAGCACAGGGAAGGCTGGGCTGCCAGCTCCTCGCTTGCGGTTTCTTCACACACTCCATATTCTGTCAGCTGCTTGGCCTGTGCCCACATGCTGTCTTCTCTCGGACGAAATGCTATCCTCCCCTCAAGTTCAAGGCACATGTCACCTCCTCTGGGAAGCCCTCTCTGAGTCAGTTCTTCCCTAATCAAACTTGCCGGAAAACTCAGCACAGGGCTTTGTGGGTTTGTCTCAAGTCTGCCCCCTCATCTGACTGAGGCCCTAATTGAGGATGTAATTTATCCTGGGGCCAGCAGTGCCAGTCCCAAGGTCCACATGTCGTAGCCTGTGAATGGTTGGAGGAGAAAGTCCTAATCCTTCTTAATCCATAATGGTACTTAGAGTGGCTAAGATGCTTTCAGTTGGAAACGACTTCTTTGGAAAAATGAGGAGCTGGTTCTAGTGGGAAGGGAGTTTCATGTGATGTCTGGGTGGATGGCTCCGTGTGCAGCTTGATCCAGCGTCTTTATCATCATCGCTCTGTCTCTGTCTTCTCACAAGCAGGCCTCCCTGTTATGAGGGGAGTTAGAAATAAACATCCCACCAACTTAGCAACCTCCTAGAACAGACCCTCTGTCCTCAGGGCTTGGCAAAATAAATGCTATGTTCACATCAAGCCCAGGATATCTGAACACAGGATTTTTCCTCAGAAAATAAAATCTCTGGCAACTACTGTAAAGCAGAGATTTAAAGTTTTAGGTTCAGGAAACATGAGAGAATGTACCTTGCAGTTCAGTGTGCTACCTGGGATGATGCTGGGCATGCAAAGTCTAATAGGGAATTTTGCATCTCTTTTATTAATAATTTACACATCATCTAATTCCAAAGGTATGAAATTAAAAAACGCTTGCTCCTTGGAAGAAAAACTATGACCAACCAAGACAGCATATTAAAAAGCAGAGACATTACTTTGCCAACAAAGGTCTGTCTAGTCAAAGCTATGGTTTTTCCAGTAGTCATGGATGGGTGTGAGAGTAGGACTGTGAAGAAAGCTAAGCGCCAAAGAATTGATGCCTTTGAACTGTGGTGTTGGAGAAGACTCTTGAGAGTCCCTTAGACTGCAAGGAGATCCAGCCAGTCCATCCTAAAGGAAATCAGTCCTGGGTGTTCATTGGAAGGACCGATGTTGAAGCTGAAACTCCAATACTTTGGCCACCTGATGCGAAGAGCTTATTCATTTGAAAAGACCCTGATGCTGGGAAAGATTGAAGGTGGGAGAAGAAGGGGACGACAGAGGATGAGATGGTTGGATGGCATCACTAACTCAGTGGACATGAGTCTGAGCAAGCTCCAGGAGATGGTGATGGACAGGGAGGCCTGGAGTGCTGCAGTCCATGGGGTCGCAAACAGCTGGACACGACTGAGTGACTGAACAGCAGCAACGTGACAACTCCATGTGATGTAAAGCAAACAGGCTTCATAGATCAAGTAAAGACAGAGGGGAGACCTGCAGGCCCAGTGGATCTGAAGCAGCAGCTGTCTTGGGCAATCGGTGACTCGTGTCAGCAAAACTGTGTCACCCTCCTTACAGGGTTAATGTCTTTCACTAGACTCTCTTGCTGTTTTGTTTGTGAATGGTCTCAGTAGTACGGTTCTGTAACAGTTATAAACATAAGGGGGTTAAGTTTGTTTTCAGGTTTTTACATATTTAAGTAACATTGTAAGCAAAACAATTTAAGTCAATAGTAGGGAATCAGACCAATCTTTTCCTCTAAAATGGAGGTTTAAGAAACACTATGATAAAATAATCAATCCTCTCTGAAGTATTAATAGCCAATAAATGACTTACAGAAGACGGTCGAAAACTCAGGGACAATCTGGATTTGAACCCATACTCCTTTCTGATCTCAGACCTGGGGAAAGTGTCTCAGTGTCTATGAGCCAGTTTCCACCTCTGAAAAGCAGAAAACCAGTAATGGTTAGGCGATCTCTCTCCTCCAGGCATCATCTTTCCCAAGATGGGCCGGCTGTATCCAGACTCCCATGGAGAAGCACTCTCAGCCAAGAAAAGCCTTTCTCCAGTGGGAGCTCCAGGCCCCTGACATGCAAGATAGGAAAGCGCTTGGCTGAGGCCTGAGGGGCAGTGCTGCCCAGACCGTGCAGGGCCAGCTGCCCTTTCCACTGCAGAGCCAGGACCCTACCACCCAGCTTTCTCAAGTCCAAACCAAAGGGTGAACTCAGCCTTATTCACTCTCTCCAACAATGGCAGAAAGAGGAGCTGCCACCTGTCACTGCTGGGGCCAGCTTGGAACAAGCAGGAAGACTCAGCAGGTGTGCCTCCTAAAGTAAAAGGACCTGCTGACCTGGGCTGAGGGCAAGGACGTCAGCAGTGCCCACATGAGATCCAGGCCCCTAGACTCAGCCAACAGCCTACCAGCCCCTCAAGTGCCCAGTGTGAGGCAGATGAGCTGGGCTGGGCCCCAGAAGCTGGGGTATTTGGGCTGGGGTCTTCTCAGTGAGGGTGTGCGGTAGCCCACCAGCTTGGCTCCCTTCAGGGCCCCCCAGTTCACTGGACTCGCTGTTCACCCTGGTCATTTTGGGCCCTGTGTCCAGGGTCCACCCAGCAGGAGCTGGTAGGCTGGACTCACAAGCCGGGATCTAAATTGTTTTACTTTCCAGGGTTGCCGCCACCAAAATGAAGCCCTCTGTCTAACCAGTGGCCACTAGAAATAAATATTTAAACACTACATTTGTACAGTGGTGCCAGATTACGCCTCAGAGGTATGCCATCCTCCTCAGCTACCCAGGCCGAGTGATACCCTCGTGCCTCCAGTATAACCCAGTAAGCCTGGCCCAGTAGGAGGACAAACTCTGTGATGTCCATCCACACCCATTTTCCCCAGTGTCTGGGAGACCAGTAACTGGTTAGAGAAGGTTAGAAGACCAAGAGAGGGAACGCGTCTCCAGAGCATTCTCCCCACACTGGGGTGTGGATACCCCCAAGAAATGCCCTGACCTTCCACCATGTTCTGGGTTAGCTCCAGCCATGCAAAACCTGCCAAGACACCAGATGCCACCAGCCTGGCCACAGCCAAGACCAGAAACCACTCATAGCAGGGGTTCCCGGGCAGGGACTGCTGGACCTTCCAGCTGGGAGAGAAGAAAATGCCCACCCTGTCAGAGACCATCTGCTGTCTCCCAACCCTAAGATGTTCAAATGCAGCTTTCCTGCTAGGAGGCCAGGCAGTGGGGTGGGAAGGCCCCACTTCAGCATCTGGAATGAGAGACATAACCAGGAGAGGAACAGAGAAACAGAAAAAAGATGAAGAAAGACACAGAGAGGAGAATGAGAGACAGAGAGAGAAAGAGACAAGAGAGAAAGAGATAAGAGAACTCTTTGACCTCTCTCAGACAGGATGAAGGTAGCCAGGAAGCAGAGAAAGGTGACCTCCTCAGCCTCGGAGCTCCCCTCCTGCAGGACAGGCTCCATATGGGAACAGAGCTACCAAAGGCCCACTCCTTTTGGCCAGTTATGCTCAGGAGGACTTGCTAGGCGACCTTCTCTCCAAATGTAGTTGCATCTAGATGGCAGGATAGAAAGAAGTCGTTGCAAATAAGCTGTTGTTTGCCAGGTACCTATAGCCTTGGGCTGCACCATGAAATAAGGTTTTCAGTAGGTCTGTGTTGTAAATAGAACAAATGGTTTCCACTGTGTTCTTGTGGACTATCTATCCACTAACCACTATCACTTTGTGAATACATTGAAAATACACCTCAATACTTGCAATTGTGTTTTCATCTGTCTCTTGCTTTCTTTTACTTTTTATTTCTTTCCTTTTTTTCTCACATATTTAAATATAAAAGATAAAAGTGGCCAAGACTTGCCTACCTGAGGTCACCTGGTAAGCTAGTGTGGCTCTGTAAGTGCTCAGGCTCAGGGCATGACAGGGTTCCTATGGACCCTCGCACAGGCCCCAGGACCAGAAGCAGCCTCAGGGGCAAGTCCTACTTCATGCCTTGATGCTCAGACCCTCAAACCTCCTTCCCCCTTAGGAGTCTCTGAAACCAGGACCCTGAAAACCAGGGTGCCCTGGGAGTGCCAGCTGGCTGAGGTTATTGGGAGAACCACCTACCTGGGGCTGAGCATAAAGGAAGAAAGGGGCTCCAAGCCAGGTGCTCAGCCCATGTAGGAGGACTGGCCCAGTTTTCCAAGGCAGCACCAACTTTGGGCAGGTGTTGTTGCTAGCACTGAGACTTAGCTGGGATGTGGTATCCTTGAATCTTGTCCCCGTCTCTGACTTAGCTGGGTATTACTACTGAAGGTGCTTCTTTTTCTGTCTTCTTCCACTATCTAGAAACATCTTGAAAGAATCATGGTGATGGAAAGTAATACTTCACCTTGTTATCATTCCATAATATGACATTTTGGCATATTTTTATCCCATCTGACATTCACAACAGCCCTACCTTCTTTCCGCTCACACTTCTCTTTGTGCTGCTCTTCAAACACACCACTTTTCTGCCCCAGGACCTTTGCACATGCTTTTCTCCCTGCTTTAAATACTCTTCCCCATGCTGCATTTCCTCACTTCACTCAAGTCTCTATCAAAAGACTTCTAAAAAGACTTACTTCACAGTATTATGTAATCCGTGTGTAATCCAGGAGAGTTTTCTTGTTCTTAAGAGAAACACACTGATGTGTTTAGATACTGTTGTGAATTAAAAATGGCAGCAGATTTTTAAAGATTCTTTGCAGCTCCTTCCATCGAAAGTTATAGTTATTTCCTCACTCTTCTACTCTGGGCCAGTGTGTGACTTGCTTTGACCAGTGTGGTGCAGTCCTGTTGTCTGACTCCAAGCTAGAATTCAAGAGATCTTGCAGCTTCCACTGTCATTCCTTTGGAACCCAGGTGCCTGTGAGGAAACCTGAGCTAGTCTGCTGAAGAGGTATATAGGGGAGAACCAATGTGCCAGACCAACAGCCCCACCAGAGGTGGTGAATGAGACCACTGGGGGCTTGTCAGGACTGTCTAACCAAAACACGAGTAAAGAGTCAAAGTTTGAAACTTAAATTTTTTGAAATAAGTTATTCTAAAAAGTTTTTATAAGAAAAGAAAGATGAGCTTTCAATAAGAAAGAAAAGACAAACTCAAATAAAAGATCAGAGAGTTATATCTCTGGTCAACTGATTTTCACTAAGCGTGCCAAGATAAATTGATAAGGGAAAGAAGAGTCTTTTCAAGAAAATGATGTTGGAACAACTGGATAGGCATCAGCAAAAGAATGAAATTGGACTCCTGATTCCCACCATATAAAAAATTAACTCAAAATGGATCAAAGACCCAAATGTGAAAGCTATAACTGAAATATTCTTAGGAGAAAACATATGCATAATTATTCCTGATCTTGTACTAAACAGTGATTTCTTAGATGTGATACCACAAACAACAAAAGAAAAAATAAATCAATTGGCTATCATCAAAATTAAACACTTTGTGTTTCAAAGGACACCATCAAGAGCAAAAAGACAATACAAAGAATGGGGGAAATATTTGCAAATCATATGTCTGATAGATTCACTTCTAGAATATAAAGTAAGTTCTTTAAAATTTAATAATAAGGCAAATAACTTGAGTTTTGAATGGGCAAAGAATTTAACAGATATGTCTCCAAAAAAGATATATGAATGACCAATGAGCATTTGCATGTAAAGATCCTTGAAAAGATGCACAAAAAGATGCTAAACATGATTAGTCATTAGGGGAATGCAAATCAAAATCACAGTGACAGTCTATGTCATTCACAATAGAATTATTGTAATAATTTTTTAAAGGCAGACAATAGGTATTCACAAGGATGTGAAAAAACTGTAATACACTGCTGGTGGGAATGTAAAAACATGCAACCACTTTGGAAGAGAGTTTGGTTGTTTCTTAGTAAGTTAAACATAAAGATATCATATGATCCAGAAATCCCAGTCTTAGGTATCTACCCAAGAAATGAAAACATATGTTCATACAAAATCTTGTACATGTATCTTTATAGTGGCATTATTCATAATAGCCAAAAAGTAGAAACAACCAGAATGTCCATCAATTAATGGATGAATAAACAAATTGTGATATATCCAGAGGTGGAAAATTATTCAGCCATAAAAAGGAGGAAAGTACTGTTAAATGCTACAACATGGATCAAACTTGGAAATATTTTGATAAGTTGAAAGAAGTCAGACATGAAAAGTCATACATTATGTGATTCTATTTATACAAAATGCCCCAAATAGGCAAATCCATAGACATATACATTAATGGTTTTCAGGGACTTGAAAGATGGAGGAAATGAAGAGTGACTGATAATGATATACAGTTTATTTTTCCAGTAATAAAAAAGTTCTAGAATTAGACAAATGATGATGGTCATACATTTGCAGTATACTAACTACCAGTGAATTGTATGCTTTAAAATGATGAATTTTATGGTATGTGAATTATATTTTCATTTAAAACCCCAAACATCTGAAAAAGATTTAAAAAACTAGGCAACTACTAAAACTTCTATAATATTTAACTTACTTGATTTATTTTTTGTTTTATTGTTCCTTCCCAATCTATATACATTTTATTCCCTTTTCTTATCTTATTGTGAAAAAAAGGAGGCAAGAATATACAATGAGAAAAAGATGGTTTCTTCAGCAAGTGGTGTTGGGAAAGTTGGACAGCCACATGTAAATCAATGAATTTATAACACACCCTTACAGTATACACAAAAATAAACTTAAAATGACTTAAAGACTTAAATATGAGACATGGCACCATAAAACTAGAAGAGAACATAATCAAAACATTCTCTGACATAAACTGTACTAATGTTTTCTTAGGTCAGTTTCCCAAGCCAAAGGAAATGAAAGCAAAGTAAACAAATGAAACATAATCAAGTTATGAGCTTTTGCAACAGCAAAGGAAATCACAAATAAAACTCAAAGACAACTGACAGACTGGGAGAAAATATTTGCAAGTGATGTGACTGACAAGGGCATAATTTCCAAAATATACAAACAGCTCTTGCAACTCAACAACAAAAAGACAAGCATCATAATTGAAAAATGAGCAGAAGAACTAAATAGACATTTCTCCAAAGAAGACATACATCTGGTCATCAAGCACATGAAAAGATGCTTAACATTGCTAATTATTAGAGAAACGCAAATCGAAACTACAAAGAGGTACCACCTCACACCAGTCAGAATGGCCATCATTAAGAAGTCTACAAATAACAAATGCTGGAGAGGATGTGAAGAAAAGGAAACCCTCCTACACTATTGGTAGGAATGTAAGTTGGTACAGCCACTGTGGAAAAAAGTATAGAGATTCCTCAAAAAATTAAAAATAGAATTGTCATATGATCTAGCAATCCCATTCCTGGACATATATCTGGGGAAAAAATATGATATAAAAAGATAAATGCACCCCATAGCTTATAGCAGCATTATTCACAATAACTAAGACATGGAAGCAACCTAAATGTCCATCAGCAGATGAGTGGATACAGAAGATGTGGTACATATGTACAATGGGATACTATTCAGTTATAAAAAAAAGAACAAAAGAACACCATTTGCAAAAACTTGGATGAACCTAGAGATTGCCATACTAAGAGAAAGAAGAACACCATAAGGTATACCTTATATGTAGAATCTCAAATATGACACAAATGAGCTTTTATGAAACAGAAGCAGACTCACAGACATAGAGCACTGTGGTTGCCAAGTGAGACAGGGAGTGGGAGAGGGATGGAGTGGAATCTGGGGTTAGCAGATGGAAACTATTGTATACAGAATGGATAACCAACAAGGTCAGAATCCGCCTGCCAATGCAGGAGACACGAGTTCTATCCTTGGTCCTGGAAGATCCCCTGGAGAAGGAAATGGCAACCCACTCCAGGATTCTTGCCAGAAGAACCCCACGGACAGAAGAGCCAGGTGGGCTACAGTCCATGGTGTCACAAAAAGTTAGACATGACTTAGCGACTACACAACCGCAACTGTATAGCATGTTCACTATTCTGTGATAAACCATAATGGAAAAGAATATAAAAATAATGATAAATATATGTACACACGTATCTGAATCACTTTGCTGTACAGCAGAAATTAACACATTATAAATCAACTATATTTCAATAAAACTTTTAAAATGACAAAGGAAAAGTGTGGTAAGACGTGACTTCTTTGCCTCTTTCCTGGTCTTAGTGGGAAAGCTCCTAGCTTCTCACCCTTAAGTATGATGTTACGGTGGGGTTTTTATAGATTTTTTAAAAATTAAGTTGAGGAAGTTCCCTTCTATTCATAAGTTTACTAAGAATTTTTATCATGAATCATCAAATGCTTTTCTGCATTTACTAATAAGTTCAAGTAATTTTCCTTTTTTAGCCTTTAGCATGTTGGCATGATTACATAATTGATTTTTTAAAGCTGAATCAGCTTTGCATATTTGGGATAAGTCCCACTTGATTATGCTGTATATAATTCTTTTTCTACATTGTCAGGTTTAATTTGCTAATATTTTGTTGAAAATGTTGGCATCTCTGTTCGTGAGACATATTTCTTTCCTTGTCTGTGATGGCCTTGGTTTTAGAGTAATGGTGACCTCACAGAATAACTAAAAAGTATCCTCTCTGCTTCCATCCTCTGAAAGAGATTGTAGAGAATTGATGTAATTTCTCCCTTGAATATTTGGTTGAATTCACTACTGAACTCGGGACTATTGCTTTCTGTTTTAGATTATTGGTTGTTGATTCATTTTCTCTAACAGATGAAGGCCTATTCAGATTATCTATTTCTTTTTGTATGAGTTTTGGCAAACTATGTCTTTCAAGAAACTGGTCCCTTTCATCTAAGTTGTCAAATTTGTGGGCATAAGGTTGTTCAAATTATTCCCTTATTATCCTTCTTATGTCCATAGGATCTGTAGTGATGTCCATTCTTTCATTTATTAATAATCCTCTCTCTTTTTTCCTTAATTAACCTGACTGTGAAGTGAAGTGAAAGTCACGTCTGACTCTTTGCAACCCCATGGACTGTAGACCACCAGGCTCCTTTGTCCATGGGGTTTTCCAAGCATATTGGAGTGGGCTGCCATTTCCTTCTCCAGGGGATCTTCCCAACACAGGGTCTCCTGCATTGCAGGCAGATTCTTTACCGTCTGAGCCACCAGGGAAGCCTAGACACATCACTTTTGTTGATCTTTTCAAAAAAGCAGCTTTTGAGTCCATCTTTTCCTCTATTAATTTCCTGTTTTCAATTTCACTGATTTCCTTTTTGTTTGTTTGTTTTGTTTTTTCTGTATAAAAGACAATCCCAATATCAAGGTATAAGTAAGGGGAGGACAAGGGACATACCCCTTGGTGTAAGGACACATGGGGCAGAAGAAGGATAAGCCTCAAAAGGAGGGGTGGGAGGGAACATCATTACAGCAGCAAAATGTTCTCTGTAAAAGGTTGGAGGAGTCTCCACAGCCTCAGAGATGGAGGTGAAGGTCACCTTCTCAGTGAGGGCTCTCCACTCAAGTGTTCAAAGGAAGGGAAATGTCTGCACCTCTTCTCTTGGTTCTTGTGTTGCTGATTCTGTTTCTGACGCCAACTGTCTCACTGTATCTCACTGTTCTCACTGTTTGCTTGACCCAGGGTAGCCAAGGTGTGAGCTAAGAGGCTGGAAGAAGACTCAAGGAGCTGTGGGAACTGCAGACACGTTTATCCTCTCCCGGCTGACACAGCAGCTGTTGCAGTAGACACGGTATATTCTCTCTTCTCGTGGCTGACCCCACAGACACAACCCTGATGCAGCAGTAAGGCCGCCACTCTTTGGGTGGAGCTCATACAGAATTAGGGCTTCCCTCATAGCTCAGTTGGTAAAGAATCTGCCTGCAATGTGGGATACCTGGGTTCAATCCCTGGGTTGAGAAGATCCCCTGGAGAAGGGAAAGGCTACCCATTCCAGTATTCTGGCCTGGAGAATTCCATGGACTGTATAGTCCATGGTGTCACAAAGGGTTGGACACAAATGAGCAACTTTCACTTGGAAAGCGTCTATTCTGTTGCCCACTCTGGGTTACCTTCAGCCCTGTGTAAATAAGAGTACTGTAGGGCTCAGAATCAAGAAGGAAATGGCAACCCACTCCAGATTTCTTGCCTGGAGAATCCCATGGACAGAGGAGTCTGGTAGACTACAGTCCATGGGGTCGCAAGAGTCAGACATGACTTAGCGACTAAAGCAGCAGGAAGCAGGGCTCAGAAGGCAGAGATTCACTTGTATGGATTAAAAGTCAACAACTCCAGCTGCAGGGCAGTACTCCAACTTCTGCATCTCAGGTACCATCAACTGCACTAGCAGGGCCCTCTAGGGGAAAAAGCCTCCTTGGAATAGAGACACATCTTGGAGCCAGTCATCCTCTGGGTACAATTTGATCAGGTCAAATATTTTGCTTAACTGGTCAGCTTCAGAGTTTTTACAGAAGATAAGTTTTTGATGAAACATGTCTGTAAAAGTACAACCAACCTTCCACATGTCCACAGGTGTTGCATACGTAGACTTCAAAGAAACTTCTGGAGCAGAGTAGGGGTAGCCATTCTCAGGCCAGAGGTGACTCTCACCCCATGTAGGGAGCTGTGGAGACGGCCTGTCACTGGGGCCCCAGAACCAGTTCCTAGAGCCATACACTCGAGCTGAGGGGCAGCTGTACACTCCAGGCCCAGGCACGACACCAGACACAGACTAGAGCGGTCCTCCTCACCTCCCCCTCACCATGTGGCCAGCTGCCAAAGAGGCATGGGAAACTGGGGGGGGGGGGGGGGGCTCAATTTCATTGATTTATGCTCTAGTTTTTATTATTTCTCTTCTTCTGATTATTTAGATTTACCTTACTCTTCTGAGTTTCTTAAGATGGAAACTTAGACTATTGATTTTAGATATTTCTTCTTTTCTTATATAAACATGTGTACACCCGTGGCAGATGCATGTTGATGTATGGCAAAACCAATACAATACCGTAAAGTAAAAAATAATAATAATAAATTTTTAAAAAAAGAAAAAAAAACATTCAGTGCTACAAATTTCCCTCTCAGCACTGCTTTGCTCTACCCCACAAATTTTGATAAGTTGTTTTCTTTTTCATTAGCTTAAAATAATTTTTTAAATTTCTCTTGCAATTTCTTCTCTGACCCATGTGATATCTAAGAGTATTTCATTTAATCTCTGTGTATTTTAGGAGTTTCCAGTAATTTTTCTGTTATTGATTTCTAGTTTAGTTTTACTATAACCTAAGAGCAGACATTGTATGATTTCTATTCATTTAAATATTTTAAGAATGTGGTCCATTTTATTGTCCAGAATGTGGTCCGTCTTGGTAAATGTTCCACGTGAACTTGAGTAGAAGGTGTATTCTGTTGTTGTCAGATAAACAGAGCCTACAGTGATAATACTCTGTTGCTTGATGGTGTTGCTGAATTCAGTCGTGCTCTTCCTGATTTTCTGCCTGCTAGGCTTGTCCATGTCTGAACGAGGGATGTTGAAGTCTGCAACTATGCCAGTGGAATCATCTGTTTCCCCTTGCAGTTCTATTAGTTTTTGTCTCACATAGTTTGATGCTCTGTTGTTAGGAGCATACACATTAAGGATTGTTAAGTTTTCCTGGAGAATTGACCCCTTTATTATTATGTAATGCACTTCTTTATTCCTAATAATTTTCCTTGATTTGAAGTTTTCTCTGCCTCTAATTAATATAGTTACTCTTGCTATCTTTTGATTAATGCTGCTGCTGCTGCTGCTGCTAAGTTGCTTCAGTCGTGTCTGACTCTGTGCGACCCCATAGATGGCAGCCCACCAGACTCCCCCATCCCTGGGATTCTCCAGGCAAGAACACTGGAGTGGGTTGCCATTTCCTTCTCCAGTGCATGAAGGTGAAAAGTGAAAGTGAAGTCGTTCAGTCGTGTCCGACCCTCAGCGACCCCATGGACTGCAGCCTACCAGGCTCCTCCATCCATGGGATTTTCCAGGCAAGAGTACTGGAGTGGGGTGCCATTGCCTTCTAGCATGGTATATTTTTTCCATTCATGTACTTTTCATCTGTATGAGTTTTTCCATTTGAAGTGGGCTTCTTTAGACAACATGAAGCTGGATCTTGTTTTCTGACACACTCTGACAATCTATGCCTTCTAATTTAGACCACTGATACTCAAGGTGATTGTTTTATTTTTTTTTAAATATAAATTTATTTATTTTAATTGGAGCTTAATTACTTTACAATATTGTATTGGTTTTGCCATACATCAATATGAATCTGCCACAGGTATACACGTGTTCCCTATCCCGAACCCCCCTCCCTCCTTTTGAATCAAGGTGATTATTGATATAGTTGTATTAATGTCTACCATATTTGTTGCCATTTTCTGTTTGTTATTCTTTGTTTGTATTTTTGTCTGCCTTTTGTGGTTTCCTTACTTCTTACATGGTTTCTGAGATGTTGGATGTAATTCTTATCTTTATTCTTCTTTGAAATATGGTGGGGGCTTTTTCCCCCTCTGATTTCTTCTAAAATTTTATCTTTATCTTTGATTTTCTTTAGTTTGAAAATTATATACACTAGGTGTAGTTTTTTTTGTTTGTTTAGTTGGTTAGTTGGTTGAGGTTTTTTTGCATTTATCCTGCTTGGTGTTCTCTGAACTTCCTGGATCTGTGGTTTAATATCTGACACTCATTTGGGGAAATTCTCAGTCATTAGCATTTCACATCATTTCATCTATTACCATATCATATCATTATCATTTCAAACATTTATTACTTCTGCTGTTCTCGTTACATGTATGTTACATGTTGTTGCTGTCCCTTGTTGCAGCCGTCCCACAGTGCTTGGATCCTCTGTTTTCATTTTTTAAAGTCTTTGTTCTCTTTGCTCTTCAGTTTTCAAGGTTTTCTATTGATATTTTCAACATCAGAGATATCTTCCTCAAGCATGCAGTCTGTTACAGTGTTTGGGATCTCTAGCATTTCCCTTTGGTCTTTCTCTAGTATTTGCATCCCTCTGCGTACATTGCCCGTTTGTGTTGGGTACCGTCTATTTTGGAGAAGGAAATGGGAAGCCACTCTAATATTCCTGCCTGGGAAACCCCATGGTCAGAGGAGCCTGGTGGGCTACAGTCCATGGAGCCGCAAAGAGTCAGACACAACTTAGCAACTAAACAACAACAAAACAGCTGTCTACTTTATCCATCAGAGCTCTTAGCATATTAATCATAGTTGTTTAAACTCCCTGTCTGATTATTCCAACACACCTGTCATGTCTGGTTATGATGTTTTCTCTGGCTCTTCAAATTGTATATTTTGCCTTTTAGTATGCCTTGTAATTTTTCTTGATAGTTGGACATGATGTACTGGGTAAAAGGAACTGCTGGAAGCAGGCCTTAGTAATGTAGTGGTGAGGCGTGGGAGGAGGGGAAGTGTTCTGAGTTCTGTGATTGGTCTCAACCTTTTAGTGAGTCTGCAGGCTGGGGCTGTGAATTTCACAAGTGTTTCTCAGTTTTGTTTCCTCCCCACCTTTGGTGGGACAGGATGGCTAGAGTGGTCTGGAGCTGGGTATTTCCCTTCCCCGGGGTCAGTTGGGCTCTGCGAATACCCCCAGCAGCCTAAGCTCTGGCTCACTAGTCTACCCTGAGGGCAGATTTTGTTAAGAAGAACAGAGTGGGCATATTTCATAATGGTTCCCTTTCCTCTCCACTGCCAAAAGTACAAGGGGATTTTTTAAATTTCCTCTGATACTATGAGGACCTGGTCAACTCCTGGAGGTTAGTCTTAGTACAGTGGAGACTGGTCTGCTGGAGTTTTTAATTCTCAGACTTGTCTACACTGGGCTTTCAACAGTTCATTAGTTATAGCTCAGATTTCCTACCCTAGCACTGGACACGATAGTTTCCAGCCGTGAGTCTCTGCCCTGGGAAGCTGTGGCTCCGTGTCTTCACCTCTGTCTCTCCAATCTTGGGGGCAGTGACTGGCCTTATGTCTTTTACAAATCTCCCTCTTTTACAAATCCAAGAAGAGTTGCTGACTTTTCATTTTGTTTAGCTTTTTAGTTGTTAGGACAGAGTGGCAACTTCCAAATTTCTGACATGTGGGTCCCTATAATTAATAGCTTCCATTTAGTAATTTTAAGAAGCATATCATTTAATTTTAAAGCTATTATTTATATGTAGTAAAATATTTTGTATATGAACTGAAATTTGTACTCACCTTGCAGTTGGTGCTGTTATACTGGTGCTGTTATACTGTTTTAAATTTTAAAAACAAAATCTTCAGCAGTCACATAGAATGGCAAAATTGAAGTAGCTCGAATTCTGGATCTTAATCTTTCCAGTCACTGTACCATTGTCATTTGTCAAATCTGCAGTTTAAATGAAGGAATTTACAGTACCCCAGGGTTAGAGACAAGAGTTATGTCCCAAATGGCTTCCAATCTCTGACAACTTACTTTGGACAGCACGTTTCTGGGCTGACCGTATACCTGTGATTTGTTCTTAGTTGCTCAGTCATGCCCAACTCTGTGGCCCCATGGACTGTAGCCCACCAGGTTCCTCTGCCCATGAATTTTCCTGGCAAGAATACTGGAGTGGGGTGCCATTTCTACTCCGGAGGTTCTTGCCAACCCAGGGATCAAACCCACCTCTCTTGAATCTCTTGCATTGGCAGGCAGATTCTTTACCAGTAGCACCAATACTTGGTGAATACTTGGGAATCCTCCAAATTAACTTTCATGTAGACTGCAAACTTTATTAAAGGATATGAAATAAAATCATGCTGGGAATACTTGGGAATCCTCCAAATTAACTTTCATGTAGACTGCAAACTTTATTAAAGGATATGAAATAAAATCATGCTAATCTGTAGCACATAATATATACTCATAATAACCCTAGCAACTGTTTAAAATTTAGACCAACAAAGTATCTTATCATGTTGTTGTTGTCCAGTTGCTAAGTCATGTCTGACTCTTTGCAGCCCCATGGACTGCAGCATGCCAGGCCTTGCTGTCCCTCACTATCTCCTGGAGTTTGCCCAAGTTCATGTCCGTTGAGTCAGTGATGCCATCCAATCATCTCATCTTCTGCCATTCTCTTCTTTTGCCTTCAACCTTTCACAGCATCAAGGTCTTTTCCAAGGAGTCGGCTGTTCCCATCAGGTGGCCAAAGTATTTTATCACACCCAGTGATTTAAAAACAATCTGCAGTCTGACTGGGCGGACTTCACTATCCTTCCTTTCTCTACAGAAGTCTCCTCTTTACTGCCCAAACCCAGGAAGACGGCTGCCAACAGCCTGCCCTTGGTTCACTGCCTATACTTCCTGTTCCCTTTATGCTTTGTAGTTTTTGTTTTAGTCAGTCCTCAGGAGAATTATGAGGTTAGAGATTATAATCCTTATTTCACAAATGAGGAAAGAGAGGCACAGAGAGGTGAGTGACTTGTCCAAGGGCTAATTAGGGGAGACAGAGCCTAAAAGCCAAGTCTGCTAGACCCCAGTTCTCAGCCACTTTGGTTTTGGGCCCAGCTTCCCACCCACGGGACCCCATCCAGACGGGTCGTTCTCAAAAGTTCCATGGGTCGACCCCAAACCACCTTTCTACGGACAGGTTTACCCCAGCCATGCTCCCAGGAAACTGTCCTCAGCCCAGGGTCACTGTCAACCTAGAAAAAAACTGGGAATTCAGGCACACTAAGGTACCCAAGGTATTTGCCTTGAACAAGGAGGGTATATCTTAATTAGTCAAAAGAATGCCTCTACAGGGTATCAGGCCCCCTCACTAGGCTGCTGGAATTGTCTGTACATACATCCCTCTTTCTCCATATCACCTCAGGAGTAGTTTGCTCCCCAAAGATGAGTCCTGCCTGAGGGTAAATCAAGAGAGAGAGAGAGAGATCCCCAATTCAGGTCAGCTCCAAAGTGCATTTAGAGTAACAAATGATTCAGTCTCTTGACTTGTGTCTGGTTATATAAAGCTAAGAAAATCTAGCCTCTCCCCAAATGGTACTACATCCAACAGCCTAGTCTCTGCCCCAGGAATGCAGCCAGCCTCAGCAGGGCTTGCAGAAGCTGCTGTAAGGGGCAAATGCTCACAAACTCTAGAAGGGGGTCCTGTCCTTCTCAGTGTACTCATATTTCCCTCCAGAATTACTAGATTTACCAAGCTTCATAAGGGTCAGCATTCTCATTTTTGTCCTCCAGGACTGCATAACTCATTAAAGTTCTTCAGCACAGACAGATTGGGGAATAGGCCTGAGAAAAATGTATATATGCTTTAAGGAAAAAAAAAATGGTTTCAGATTCTAATTTATATCAGCCAGGATTTAGTTACAGGAAACAGAAACCACTCTAACAATTTTAAGCAAAAAGGAGTTTAGACAGGAAATTAGCAGCTTTCAGTTTTATTGAGAGGGCTGGAGGAACAGACACGGGCCAGGCCTGTTGGAGTGATGCCCAGGAAAATGCCTGGGGACTGGCTGCCTCAGCCCCATGAGGCAGGTGGCGGTCAGGGGGTCACTGCTGCTGCCTCTACACATGCCTTGCAGCCACACAAAGGAACTGAATGAACACTGGAATGCCCCTGCAGGAGAAACAACCACCACAATTTTTCTTGCTGGAATATCCCAATGCATCAGGAGGATACACTTGAACTCAAATCATACTGACATGCAACTAACCGGCAGAGCTGGGCATGTGCAAGAGCCAGCTCACCCCAGCCCCACATTCAGTGACATCATATAACCAGCTTGATGGAAACTGACCATGGTGGGAGTTCTTACACCAGAGAAATCAGCAGGCATTACAAACTAGGGTTTACTTTTTAAAAATTTTTGGAGAGCTGGTTGTTAAATATTTACCAGCATACCACTGGGCAGAACCCAGTTCACATCTAGAACTCTAGCTGCAAGGGAGGCAGGAAATTTGTTCACTTTCCAGTCTTTGAAGGAACAATAAAAGGAAGGTAGAAAGGATGCTAGCTGTCAAACCACCATCCATTGCACACATATCTGGTAATGTATTCTACAGTAAATTTGCACATGTGTGAAATGATGTGTGACTGATGATGCTGCAGGGTTTTTAGTAATTGCGTTAAAGCAAAATTTCTTAACACAAATTGTTTTTGAGCTAATGTTGAAGTTTATTAACCCTGCAGCAAGGCCACTGGCAAGCTGACAAGATAGTGTAATAGTTCAAAGAGGGTTTGGAAAATGTTGATGTGTATCTACAGGGGGAAAGAATGCTTGCATAAGCAGCTCATTAAAAAAAAAAAAAAGAGGCAGCTAATAAGGTAAAGATTATGGTTTCATTTGCCATGGTCATTAAAATGTCATTTCCATTTCTGCTGCAACAAATGAGATTTGAGGCACAAAAATCTTGGAGCAATTTCTGGAGAAACCAACTGTTCATCAGAAATAACTAGAAACACATCCAAGACATGCTACATCTGTAGCTGCTAAGTAGACATACAAAGTTGCACTGTTTCATACCCCAACAGAGCTGGACGAGGGCCAGTCAGCCCCAGCACAGCTAGTGTGTCAAGTGGAGGTCAGACCAAAGGTCTTGCTTTGTCTCCATGGCCAGCATGAGCCGGTTCAAACGTGCTAAATCCATGGTCACCTAATCCTTGGTTTTGTTTTGTTTTTTAATTTAACTAGAGCCAAAGATGGAAACAAGTGTTATGTACTAAATTGTGTTCCCCTCAAAATTCATATGTTAAAGTCCTAACCCCAGATGTGGCTGTAGAAACAGTGGAAACAGTGTCAGACTTTATTTTTCTGGGCTCCAAAATCACTGCAGATGGTGATTGCAGCCATGAAATTAAAAGACGCTAACTCCTTGGAAGGAAAGTTATGACCAACCTAGATAGCATATTCAAAAGCAGAGACATTACTTTGCCAACAAAGGTCCGTCTAGTCAAGGCTATGGTTTTTCCAGTGTCATGTACGAATGTGAGAGTTGGACTGTGAAGAAAGCTGAGCGCTGAAGAATTGATGCTTTTGAACTGTGGTGTTGGAGAAGACTCTTGAGAGTCCCTTGGACTGCAAGGAGATCCAACCAGTCCATTCTGAAGGAGATCAGCCCTGGGATTTCTTTGGAAGGAATGATGCTAAAGCTGAAACTCCAGTACTTTGGCCACCTCATGCGAAGAGCTGACTCATTGGAAAAGACTCTGATGCTGGGAGGGATTGGGGGCAGGAGGAGAAGGGGACAACAGAAGATGAGATGGCTGGATGGCATCACTGACTCGATGGATGTGAGTCTGAGTGAACTCCAGGAGTTGGTGATGGACAGGGAGGCCTGGCGTGCTGCGATTCATGGGGTCACAAAGAGTCGGACACAACTGAGTGACTGAATTGAAATGAACTGAAGCAGATGGGGCCTTTAAGGAAGTGGTTCAGGTTACAAAAGGCCATGGGATAAAGCCCTCATCATAGACCCTTATCATTCCTTTTAGGAACAGAAAGAGACACAGAGCTTGCTTCCTCTCTCTGCCATGTGAAGAAGCCCCAGCAAGAAGGCAGCTGTTGTAAGCCAGAAAGAGAGCTCTCATAAGAAACCAACTCTGGGGGCACCTTGATTTGGGCTTTTAGCATCCAGACCTGTGAGAAAATAGGGTGTTGTTTAAGCCACCTAGTCTGTAGCATTTTTATGGCAGCCTGAGCTGACTACAGAACTTAAATGTCCATTAACAGGGTTAACTGGTTAAATAAATTTAGTGTAACTATTCAGGATTTTCACATCAACGACCACATGAGAGGTACCCCTGGAGTTACGCAAACAAGAATGCTGACTCCTACAACGAAATGCAATGTGACCATTAAAATGAAGGAGGAAGCTCAAATAAGCACAAGGAATAACCTCCATAGAATGCTAAATGAAAAAAAGGAAGGCACAAACCTCTCTGTACAGTATGCTGCTATCCCCATTAAAAGTGGTGAAAGGAATCTTTATAGATGCATTTGCTAACCAAGTAAAACTATCTCTAGAAAGATATTCAAGAAAATGGCTATCTCCAGAGAAGAGTATCTGGAAGCAGGGGTGGAGAAGAAGGTTTTCACCATATGCCTTTTTGCTCACTCTGAATTTTGTTCCAGTGTGCTGTTGGTGCCGATTCAAAATGCTGGTGGTGGTGGTTTGGTTGCTAAGTCACGTCTGACTCTTGCAAAACCATGGACTATCCTACTAGCCCACCAGCTCCTCTGTCCATGGGATCTCCCAGGCAAGAATACTGGAATGGGTTGCCATTTCCTTCTGCAGTCAATTAAAAAGCATTTAATTAAAAAAAATAAAATGTTTTCAGGGATAATACAATACTGGTCATGGGAATGGGGTGCTTGGCCCCGGAAGAACAGAGATCGAGTTGGAGGAATGAGAACACCACCTTAAGTGCCTACTTTCCTGTGGGAACGAACCTGGACTTCAGGGCACACAGGGCTTTGGGACCCTGGTCTGACCTCAGGTGAGTCACTCACCCCCGTGGCCTCAGTGTCTTGATAAACACCCCTTCCTGGGAGCGAGACATCACCTACGCTTGTCTACACCAACCAGGTGTGAGGAGAGCTCTTTTCCTGTGTGGGGCAGGGGTTCATCCAGGGACTCACTGCCCCATAGCCCAGATCATACCCCAAACCAGACACATGAATCAAACCCTGACTCTGGGCATCCCCAAAAGGACCAGTTCCATGCTCCACATGGGGGAAGACAATCGAGCTGGCTGTACCAGTGGTCAGTAAGAGTGTGCAAAGGTGGGCTCCAAAGGCCCTGCTTGGCCTACGTCCTGGCCCCTCCTCCCCACCCTGCTGTGTCTGACCTCGACATGAGACAGAGATGGAGACCGGATGGGATGGGGTCTGTGCAGTGAGTGGCGTGGGCTGCACTGAGAGGCTTGTAAATGCTGACCAGGGCTATTTCCTCAGGTCCCGGTCTGACGGGAGAGGCCAATACAGCTGCTCCCCGTAATGAAAACATACAAATCTAGAGGCTTGTTCAAAGGAGTAGATGGCTTAGCAATGAGAGGTAGGCAGTTTCTCTTTGAGGTGCATATGGAGATGCCCTTGGCCTCCCAGGCATGGAAGTGGGCCAGGCCAGCCCACACCAGCCTGTCCCTCCCCAGCACCAGGGAAGTCCTGGTTGGCCAGTAGCAATTCTTCATTTAGTCACGAAACGATCTTCTTTGCTCTTGAAAACTCTCTGTGTTCACTGACATTTTCCTTGCAGCACACCGCCCCACCCCCCGACCTCAGACCCTCCTCCTCCCCAGCCTCAATGTCCATCATTTGCTTCCAGAGCCTGGCAGGACCCCAGCGTCCCAGGGCCCAGGTCAGACCAGGACACAGTTGCCAGGCACCTCTGACACCTATTTCTGTCAGAGACCTTCAGCTGTGTGTTTCTAATTCCCTGTCATTCAGGCTGTGAGGTGGGAGGGGGCAGCCATGCTGGGAGGATCCTGGGAAGGGCAGCCTTGGTGGGGATGAGGAGGGGCTGCTCACTCAGGCTTGGCTTGCCCTGAGCCCTCCTGCCAAGGCGCCAGAGACCCCCAGAGAGCAGGGAGTGCCTAGGGAGGCCAGGCTGAAAGGGGACTTTCTAGACTGGATGTTTCCTGAATCTGGCCTTGAAAGGTCCCAACAGAATTTGTCCTCCAAGATGGACCTGCTCCTGGTTTTATCAAGATGACAAGGTCATTTCCCAGGAGCCTGGAAGATACAGCCAGGCCCACCAGTTCAGCACTGAACTTGGGCTCCTTTGTGAGTGTAATTCTTTCCTTCCCAGCTCTTACCTGTGGCCTCTTTGAGCCACAGAATCTGTACAAAAATGCTATCGACCAGCATGGCCTGATAGGTGATCCATTGGTGAGGTGTGCCCTTCAGTCACACAGTCAAGGTGTGCCCTTGACTTATGTCTTAATTGAATTATTGAGGTAAAGACGCCTGCTCCCCTCTCCCAGGAAGAGCTCACTGTCCCTCTCATTCCTCTAAACCCCTAAGGCCAGCATCTCCTGAGTGCTGACTGTGGGCAATAATTGTGGGGGCAGAGATCGAGGCCTGGGTGTCTGGGGAGTAGGGAGCAGCTGTCTTGGTGGGCTGCAGGCAGAGTAAATCAGCACGTTCTCGGCAGAGAGAAGATGGAGAGCCAGGAGGGCTACACTGCACTCAGAGGACCTGAGTCCACTCTGGGCCAGTGGTGAGGCGTGGAAGATCAAGAATGAGAAGTGATGTCCTCAGGAAGCTGGCCGAAGTCCCAGGGGCTGGGCGAAGGCTCTGGAGTGGGGAATGAGTACGGGTTCAGGAGAAGACACTCCCAGCCATTATACCTTAAACAAGTCCCCAGAACTCTCTGCACCTTGTTTTACTCCTCCGTGAGATGGGCTGATGATAACAAGCCTGCAGTGGAGGACAGCTGGAGGTTAAGTGGTTCAGGAGTATGACATACTGCGTAAATCACGTCATCACATTGCGCTCATGGGTATGGAAGGGCACACAGCAGCATCGAGGCAGCTGCGTGGTTTCCTGAGACGGGATGTGATGGGACCTGATCGGACAGACATCTGACATCCTGGCATCTTCATCCTTGTCTCCCCACCTTCTACACCAGATCACCAGACCTGCCCTTTTATGCTTTTAATTTGACAGGTAACACAGGCACTCAGACCAAGCCAGGCGCACAAGCACATACACACCCCCAACCACCACCACCACCACCACCACCACACCACCACCCCCTGTTCCTTCCCCACTGGCAGCAGCTGAGTAACCTGGGTCCTTTCTGCTGCTCTACACTTAGCACTCAAATGCTTAGGCCCCAGAGTGGGAGGGAGTGGGGGGCGGGGGCAGTGTGCACGTATGGTTGTGTATGTATGTGTAAATGGTTTCTTTTACATGTGCTTATCCAACTTGCTTTTGTCAGCGCCAGGACTTGGGGGAATCTCATTCCCACTGGCCATCAGAAAGTCTTCCACGGGCAGTGTTGAAGGCCACAGAGCCCCCAGTTGCTAAGTAGTGTTTGATTTGTCTCGGACCTCACTGAAGACAAAGAAATGCTGGGGAACAACAGAGACAGATTTCTAAACTATGTTTATTTCTAAGCAGTCCAGAGTTTACAGGGACGTTATTCCAGATGAGGAGACTGAGTGGCTCAGAGACTGCTCCATAGCCATCCGCCCCACTCCCCAAGGACAGGGTCAGACTCTCCTAGGGACCAGCCCAGTGCCCTGAAGAGAAGCATCTTTGTGCAGAGGAAAGCATCTCTCAGGGATCCAGTCCCAGTGACATGGATTGTCCCTCCACCCTGCACCCAGCCACATGGATGACCGTACTCACTGGCCTGGAAGGCTGGGGCAGAAGGAGCGCTAGATCTCTCCCCAAAGGACTGTATTTACTCTTATAATTGGCAAGTTATCCTAAAGGTGATGCTTTCTGCCCAGTGAATAGGTCTGCAGGGGCTGCTTCCTGCCTCATGAATATCCCAGTCCCAGGAACCTGGGCTTTTAGCCTTGGTAGTGGTCCTGGCCTGAATTAGTCCCTCACTGAGGGCTGGAGATACACGGCCTGAGTCCCTCCTTCTTTTCACATGGATCTTCTTCTGTGAAGAAGAGCTTGCCTCACCCCCTGAGACCAACAAGTACTTCTAAAAAGGTGTCATGTTCACCTACAATGGTGAGAAATGGGCTTCTTTTTCTCCTTCTATTTCTGTCTTCTTTTCTTTCCTTTTGTTTGATTCTTTGTCTTTTTCTTTTTTTTGGTGATCACATGAGTCATGGACGTATTGTTCTTTGTGCTCAACTTAATCATTATGCCCTTTGATGCTCCAGTTGCCACAAAAATCTTTGAGCATGTCTTTCTTTCTGGCACCAAATGGCCCCAGCCCACCTTATGCCATCCCTGCCCCAGACCTAATATCAGTCAATCTCCCAAAGAGCTATGGGTCCTCAGCATGGGAACAGGATTTAGAACCCAGGATCTGAATTGCCCCAAGATGGCCAGGGAGCAGGTGGACGTGGAATACATCTCTCTCCACAGATACATCAGGAATGTACTTTCAGACACAGAAGTGCATGCAGAACACCAGCTGAGAGCAGACAGGAGGGCCCGGCCAGTGGAAAAGGATATATAGAACCACGCAAAACCCGGTAGAAAGAAGGAACTAGGGGAAAAAACAAGAGTGTTAGTAAGACTGGACCTACCCTCAGCAGGTGGGGGAACTCAAGCAGGGGTCTGATCCCCACAGTGGGGCAACTGTCTGAGTCAGAGGAGAAACATTTAAGGCTCAGAATGAAACAGCTGATCTGTGGCAGCCTAAATGGAATGAGGATCAGACAGTCCTTGCAGCAGCCATACATACCCTGTACAGGGATACATGTCCCCTGGAAGAGGAAGAGGCTGGGAGCTGGAGTTTGGGGATTGTAGAGCAATCCCAGGGCGAGGGCTGCTGTTGACTTTGGAGAGACGGATAGAGAGGATGTGAGGAAGGAGATTGTGGGGGGAAATGCCTGTGGAGGAAAGCCAGGCAGCCACGGAAGCAAGACGATACTGCCGAGTCATGCGTTAGGGGATGTAGCCATCACCATAGCCTCTACCCCGCCTCCCCTTACACACACACACACACACATACACACACACACACCAGCATCAGCAGCTGAACAATAGAAAGGCTGGTCCATCAAACACCTGATTCACTGAACTACAGAGTAGGACCCCACCCCGGATGCCCCTTTAAGTGCCTGATACACAGATCTGCAGAGTAGGACCCCAGCCAGGGGGGCCCCTCTATGTGCCTGACATGCTGAACAATGGAGAAGGACCCCAGGCAAGGGAGCCCTCTAAGTACCTGAATGGGCAGAGCTATGGAAAAAGACTGGCCAAAGAGACCTCTGATCACCAGCTATCAGTTCAGTTCAGTTCAGTCGCTCAGTCGTGTCCGACTCTTTGCGACCCCATGAATCGCAGCACACCAGGTCTCCCTGTCCATCACCAACTCCCGGAGTTCACTAAAACTCACGCCCATTGAGTCGGTGACGCCATCCAGCCATCTCATCCTCTGTCATCCCCTTCTCCTCCTGCTCCCAATCCCTCCCAGCATCAGAGTCTTTTCCAATGAGTCAACTCTTCGCATGAGGTGGCCAAAGTACTGGAGTTTCAGCTTTAGCATCATTCCTTCCAAAGAAATCCCAGGGCTGATCTCCTTTAGAATGGACTGGTTGGATCTCCTTGCAGTCCAAGGGACTCTCAAGAGTCTTCTCCAACACCACAGTTCAAAAGCATCAACTCTTCGGCGCTCAGCCTTCTTCACAGTCCAACTCTCACATCCATACATGACCACTGGAAAAACCATAGCCTTGACTAGACGGACCTTTGTTGGCAAAGTAATATCTCTGCTTTTGAATATGCTATCTAGGTTGGTCATAACTTTTCTTCCAAGGAGTAAGCATCTTTTAATTTCATGGCTGCAATCACCATCTGCAGTGATTTTGGAGCCCCAAAAAATAAAGTCTGACACTGTTTCTACTGTTTCCCCATCTATTTCCCATGAAGTGATGGGACCAGATGCCATGATTTTCATTTTCTGAATGTTGAGCTTTAAGCCACATTTTTCACTCTCCACTTTCACTTTCATCAAGAGGCTTTTGAGTTCCTCTTCACTTTCTGCCATAAGGGTGGTGTCATCTGCACATCTGAGGTTATTGATATTTCTCCCGGCAATCTTGATTCCAGACTGTGCTTCTTCCAGCCCAGCGTTTCTCATGATGTACTCTGCATAGAAGTTAAATAAGCAGGGTGACAATATACAGCCTTGACGTACTCCTTTTCCTATTTGGAACCAGTCTGTTGTTCCATGTCCAGTTCTAACTGTTGCTTCCTGACCTGAATATAGGTTTCTCAACAGGCAGGTCAGGTGGTCTGGTATTCCCTTCTCTTTCACCACAATAAACTGTGGAAAATTCTATAAGTTATGACCAGCTATAAGAGGCTCAAAAAAGGACTCTGATCAGGCCATAACTCCTGTGGTGGAGGCAGTCTGTGTCCCTGCACACTTGGTGCTGCCAGGGTCCCTGCAAGCCAAACAGCTGCACCACCTTCATGCTCAACTCTCACTGGGGCAGAGCTGCCACAGGCAAAAAGAGTCTTGTGTCTATGTGAGCAGGCTCGCTTCAGTCCGACTCTTTGCCACCCTGTAGACTGTGGCCTGCCAGGCTTCTCTGTCAGAGAGGGGATTTTCCATGCAAGAATACTGGAGCATATTGGCCAATACTGGTCGCCATATCCTTATAGAGCACTATATTTCCTGCTGCCCTAGCCACCAACCCCCCTGGGTACCTGGTGCTGCCAGAACCCCTGCGACCCAAGTAGCTGCACCACCTCCACACCTGGCCCTCACAGGAGCAAACCTAAGCCCTCCAGGGCCGCCTCAGGACCAAACCCCAGTGGACGACCACATGTAGAGGTGGAAATAAAACCACAGTTGAAACCCAAGGGCAATGTCACGAAGGAAGAAGACCCCAAACCTTCCCACCAACTGTATAAGCTGCAGATTAAATCTACACAATCAACTAGGCAGACTTTGTGTCTATGGAATATATAAAAGGTCATTGAGAGCTCCCACAAAAGAAAATGCACTAGTTCTGATAACTGTAGACCTTGGAGGCAAGAACACACAGGAGTTGGAACCAGATTAGAATCTGAGCTGCCCCACAACAAGTCCAGAGATCAGCACAGTGTTGGAGGGCATCCTAGGGAGGTGAGGTGAACTATGACTGCCAACGTGGGAAAGGACCCTGACAGCAGTGACTCAAGAAAAATATTTATTATTCTTGTGTTTTGACTTGTTCTGTATCTTCTTTTGGATTTTTTTCTTTTTTCCCTCCCTCTGTTGTAGTTGTCGATTTTATTGGTGATATGAAATCTAACTAAGTTTTTGAGCTTTTTTCTTTCTGTTTTTTCTCAGTCACATTTTTTACTGTTGTTATAAACCTCTGACTCTATGTTGTTCTTTTGTGGTTTTGGGGAGCTTTTTGTCTGTTTGTTTTCCTCTTTTTTTAATTTTAATTTTTAAAACCTATTATTATTTTTTCTGCATTTATTCCTTTGTTTGTTTGCCCTACTGTTCTTTTCCCCTTGCAGTTAATCTTTAATGCATATAAATCTTTATCTACCTCTACCTAACTTTGCATATCTATTCTTTCTTTTCTTTCTCTCCTTTCCTCTCAACATATTTGTTACTTTTATTTTCATTGCTTTATTCCCCAATTGAAACCTTGCTTTCGTTTTGTTTTCCAGTTTGTGCTCTAGTTAGTTTTGTTCTGACAGATATAACTTTTGGTTTCCTTTGTTTGCTGGGTCAATCTATTGTACTTTATTTTTGTTGGACTATTTTGATTTTGCTTATGGCTGTATATGTAAACGTGTATATTCAGTCACATTTTTTATTGTTGTTATAAACCTCTTCCTCTACATTGGGTTTTTGCAGTTCTGAGGAGTTTTCCTCCCACCCCCCCTTTTTTTCTTTCTTCTTTTTTTTTTTTTCTCTTTTTTATAATTTAATTTTTTAAAACCTATTATATGTTTTTTCTACATTTATTCCTTTGTTTGCCTTTCCTACTGTTATTTTCCCCTTGCAGTTAATCTTTAATGTATATAAATCTTCTTCATCTACCTCTATTTAAATTTGCATAGCTATTCTTTCTTTTCTTTCTTTCCTTGAGTCTCAACATGTTAGCTTTGTTTTTATTGCTTTATTTCCCAATTGGCACCTTACTTTACTTTTGTTTTCCAGTTTGTGCTTTAGTTGGTTTTGTCCTGGTAGATATAATTTTTGGTTTCCTTTGTTCACTGGGTCAATCTATTGTATTTTATTTTTGTTGGACTGTTTTGATTTTGCTTATGGGTGTATATGGATATGTGTATATTCAGTCACACTATTTATTGTTGTCATAAACCCCTGCATGTACATTGGGCTTTTGCAGTTCTGTGGAGTTTTCCTTTTTTCCTCTCTTCATCCTTTTTTGTTTTAATATATAATTTTAACTTTTAATTTTTTAAACCTATAATATATATTTTCTACATTTATTCTTTTGTTTGCCTTTCCTACTGTTCTTTTCCCCTTGCAGTTAATCTTTAATGTATATAAATCTTCTTCATCTATCTCTATTTAACTTTGCTTATCTATTCTTTCTTTCCTTGAGTCTCAACATATTTGTTAGCTTTGTTTTCATTGCTTAATTTCCCACTTGGAACCTTGCTTTACTTTTGTTTTCCAGCTTCTGCTTTAGTTAGTTTTGTTCTTAACTGGCAGATGTAATTTTTTATTTCCTTTGTTCACTGGGTCAGTCTATTGTACTTTATTTTTGTTGGTCTGTTTTGATGTTGCTCATGGATGTATATGTATATATGTATATTCCATTATTTTGATTATTATTTGTCTGATTTTGTAACTGCCATTTGTCTGGGGTTCATCTTTGGTTTCTCATTTTTGGATATTTGTTTTAATCTCACTTAATGCCATAACAAACCACTTGTGGAATCTTCATTCCTGACCAGAGATCAAACCCCGAGCCTTTGGAGTGGGAGCACTAACTCCAAGACCCCAGACTACCAGGGAAATAACCCTAGGGGGTATCAAGTAGTGAGAACTCACGCAAAGGAAACCACTGGAACACAAGACCCAGCATCACCCAACCACCACTAGCACCCTGTGCAGGACGCCTCATCTAAACAACAAACAAAACAAAAATACAAACCCAGTCATCAGCAGGCATGTTTACCACCTCAATCAGCCTTGCCCATCAGAGGAAAAGCAAACAAACAAACAAGCAAGCAAAAACTCAGCACAAATCTCACCCTATAAGAAGCTTACACAAACCACTGGACCAACCTTAGGAGGCAGAAACCAAAGGGAAGAAAGAATTCAAGCTTGAAACCTGGGGAAAAGAGACCTCAAACACAGTAAGTTTAAAAAAAAAAAATGAAAAGGCAGAGAAATACTACACAAATGAAGGAACAAGCTAGAAACACAGAAGTCCAAATAAATGAAGAGGAAATAGGCAGACTACCTGAAAAAGAATTCAGAATAATGATAGTAAAGATGATCAAAAACTTTGAAAGCAAATGCAAGAGAAAATGCAAGAATCAATTAACAAAGACCTAGAAGAATTTAAGAATAAACATGCAGAGGCAAACAGCACAATTACTGAAATTAAAAATACTCTAGAAGGAATCAATAGCAGAATATCTGAAGCAGAAGAATGAATCAGTGAGCTGGAAGATGAAATGGTGGAAATAACTTCTGAAGAGCAGAATAAGGTAAAAAGAATGAAAAGAACTGAGGATAGTCTCAAAGACTTCTGGGACAATATCAAACACACCAACATTCGAATTATAGGGGTCCCAGAAGAAAGGGTATGAGAAAATTTTTGAACAGATTATAGTTGAAAATTTCCCCAACATGGAAAAGGAAATAGTCAATCAAGTCCGTGAGGCATGAAGAGTCTGATACAGGATAAACCCAAGGAGAAACACGCCAAGACACATACTAATCAAACTAACAAAGACTAAACATGAAGAAAGAATGTTAAAAGCAGCAAGGGAGAAGCAACAAGTAACATACAAGGGAAACCCCATATGCTTAACAACTGATCTTTCAGCAAGAACTCTGTAGGCCAGAAAGGAATGGCAGGATATATTTAAAGTACTGAAAGGGAAAAATCTACAACCAAGATGACTGTATCTGGCAAGAATCTCATTCAAAACTGATGGAGAAATCAAAAGCTTTTCAGACAAGCAAAAGTTAAGAGAATTCAGTACCACCAAACCAGCTTTACAACAAATGTTAAGGGACTTACAAAGTCAAGAAATAAAAGAGAAGAAAAAAGATGTACAAAATCAACCCCAAATAATTAAGAAAATGGCAATAGCAACATATATATTAATAATTACTTTAAATGTAAATGTATTAAATGCTCCTAACCAAAAGAGACAGACTGGCTGAATGGATGCAAATAAAAGACCTATATATATGCTGTCTACCAAGAAACCCACTTCAGACTTAAAGATACATATAGATTGAAAGTGAGAGGATGGAAAACTATATTTCATGCAACTGGGAAGCAAAAGAAAGCTGGAGTAGCAATTCTCATATCAGACAAAACAGACCTTAAAATAAAGAAGATTACAAGAGATTAGGAAGGACACTACATAATGATCAAGGGATAAATCCAAGAAGAAGATGTAACAATTGTCAATATCTATGCACCCAAAATAGGGGCACCTCAATACATAAGACAAACACTAACAGACATAAAAGGAGAAATTGACAGTAACACAATAATAGTTGGAGACTTTAACACCCCAGTCACAACAATGGACAGATCATCAAAATAGAAAATGAATAAGGAAACACAAGTCTTAAATGACACATTGGATTAGATGGATCTCATTGATATCTTCAGGACATTCCACTCAAATGCAGAAGAATACACCTTCTTCTCAAGTGCTCATGGAACATTCTTCAGGATAGATCACATCTTGGGTCACAAATCAAATCTCAGTAAATTTAAGAAAATTGAAATCATGTCAAGCATCTTCTCCGACCACAACACTATGAGACTAGATACCAATTACAAGAAAAAAAGCAGTAAGAAACACAAACACATGGAGATTAAACAACACATTTCTAAATAACCAACAGTTTACTGAAGAAATCAAAAGGGAAATTTAAAAATTTCTAGAAACAAATGACAATAAAAACACAACTCAAAACCTGTGGGATGCAGCAAAAGCAGTCCTAAAAGGGAAGTTTATAGCAATACAATCCTACCTCAAGAAAAACATTGAATAGACAACCTAACTTTACACTTTACATGAACTCCTTATTGCAAAATTCAGACTTAAATTGAAGAAAGTAGGGAAAACCACTAGACCATTCAAGTATGACCTAAATCAAATCCCTTATGATTATACAGTGGAAGTGAGAAATAGATTTAAGGGACTAGATCTGATAGACAGAGTGCCTGATGAACTATGGATGGAGGTTCATGACATTGTACAGGAAACAGGGATCAAGACCATCCCCATGGAAAAGAAATGCAAAAAAGCAAAACATCTGTCTGAGGAGGCCTTACAAATAGCTGAGAAAAGAACAGAAGCGAAAAGCAAAAGAGAAAAGGAAAGATATATGCATCTGAATGCAGAGTTCTAAAGAATAGCAAGGAGAGATAAGAAAGCCTTCCTCAGTGATCAATGCAAAGAAATAGAGGAAAACAACAGAATGGGAAAGACTAGAGATCTCTTCAAGAAAATTTAGAGCTACCAAGGAAACATTTCATGCAAGGATGGGCTCAATAAAGGACAGAAATGGTATGGACCTAACAGAAGCAGAAGATATTAAGAAGAGATGGCAAGAATACATAGAAGAACTGTACAAAAAAGAGCTTCACGACCCAGATAATCATGATGGTGTGATCACTCACCGAGAGCCAGACATCCTGGAATGTGAAGTCAAGTGAGCCTTAGAAAGCATTACTACGAACAAAGCTAGTGGAGGTGATGGAATTCCAGTTGAGCTATTTCAAATCCTGAAAGATGATGCTGTGAAAGTGCTGCACTCAATATGCCAGCAAATTTGGAAAACTCAGCAGTGGTCACAGGACTGGAAAAGGTCAGTTTTCATTCCAATCTCAAAGAAAGGCAATGCCAAAGAATGCTCAAACTACCACACAATTACACTCACCTCATACACTAGTAAAGTAATGCTCAAAATTCTCCAAGCCAGGCTTCAGCAATACGTGAACCGTGAACTTCCAGATGTTCAAGCTGGTTTTAGAAAAGGCAGAGGAACCAGAGATTGCCAAAATTTGGTGGATCATGGAAAAAGCAAGAGAGTTTCAGAAAAACGTCTATTTCTGCTGTATTGACTATGCCAAAGCCTTTGACTGTGTGGATCATAACAAACTGTGGAAAATTCTGAAAGAGATGGGAATATCAGATCACCTAACCTGCCTCTTGAGAAACCTATATGCAGGTCAGGAAGCAACAGTTAGAACTGGACATGGAACAATAGACTGGTTCCAAATAGGAAAAGGTGTATATTGTCACAATAGGTGTATATTGTCACCCTGCTTATTTAACTTATATGCAGAGTACATCATGAGAAACGCTGGGCTGGAAGAAACACAAGCTGGAATCAAGATTGCCAGGAGAAATATCAATAACCTCAGATATGCAGATGACACCACCCTTATGGCAGAAAGTGAAGAGGAACTCAAAAGCCTCTTGGTGAAAGTGAAAATGGAGAGTGAAAAAGTTGGCTTAAAGCTCAACATCCAGAAAACGAAGATCATGGCATCTGCTCCCATCACTTTATGGGAAATAAATGGGGAAACAGTGGAAACAGTGTCAGACTTTATTTTTTGGGGCTGCAAAATCACTGCAGATGGTGACTGCAGCCATGAAATTAAAAGACGCTTACTCCTTGGAAGGAAAGTTATGACCAACCTAGATAGCATATTAAAAAGCATAGATATTACTTTGCCAACAAAGTCCTGTCTAGTCAAGGCTATGGTTTTTCCAATGGTCATGTATAGGTGTGAGAGTTGGACTGTGAAGAAAGCTGAACACTGAAGAATTGATGCTTTTGAACTGTGGTGTTGGAGAAGACTCTTGAGAGTCCCTTGGACTGCAAGGAGATCCAACCAGTCCATCCTAAAAGAGATCAGTCCTGGGTATTCATTGGAAGGACTGATGCTAAAGCTGAAACTCCAGTACTTTGGCCACCTCATGTAAAGAGTTGACTCATTGGAAAAGACCCTGATGCTGGGAGGGATTGGGGGAAGGTGGAGAAGGGGACGACAGAGGATGAGATGGCTGGATGGCATCACCGACTCGGTGGACATGAGTTTGAATGAACTCCGGGAGTTGGTGATGGACAGGGAGGCCTGGTGTGCTGCGATCCATGGGGTCGCAAAGAGCTGGACACAACTGAGTGACTGAACTGAACTGAACTTTACACCTAAAACAACTGGAAAAAGAACAACAACAACAACAAAATTAGTTGAAGGAAAGAAATCATAAAGATTCGAGTAGAAATAAATGAAAAAGAAATGAAAGAAACAATAATAAAGATTAATAAAACTAAAAGCTGGTTCTTTGAGAAGATAAACACAATTGACAAACCTTTAGCCAGACTCATCAAGGAAAATAGAAGAATCAAATCAACAAAATTAGAAATGAAAAAGGAGAGGTTACCACAGACAATGCGGAAATACAAAGGCTTATAAGAGAGTATTATGAACAACTATAAGGCAATAAAATGGATACCCTGGAAGAAATGGACAGGTTCTTAGAAAAGTTCAATCTTCTAAGACTGAACCAGAAGAAATAGAAATTATGAACAATCCAATTACAAGCACTGAAATTGAAGTTGTGATCAAAAATCTTCCAAAAAACAAAAGCCCAAGACCAGATGGCTTCAAATAATTCTATCAGACATTTAGAGAAGGGCTAATGCCTGTCCTTCTAAAACTCATTCAAAAAATTGCAAAGGAAGGAGTACTTCCAAACTCATTCTATGAGGCCACCATCACCCTGATACCAAAACCAGACAAAGACAACACACAAAAAAAGAAAACCACAGGTAATATCACTGATGAACACAGATGCAAAAATTCTCAACAAAATGTTAGCAAACAGAGTTCAGCAACACATCAAAGAGCTCATACACCATGATCAAGTTGGGTTTATTCCAAGAATGCAAGGATTCTTCAATATATGCAAATCAATCAATGTGATACATTCCATATTAACAAACTGAAAGATAAAAACCATGTGATAATCTCAACAGATGCAGGAAAAGCCTTGACAAAATTCAGCACCCATTTATGATGAAAACTCTTCAAAAAATGGGCATAGAAGGAAACTCTCTCAACATAGTAAAGGCCATATATGCTAAGCCTACAGCAAACATTATTCTCAATGGTGAGAAACTGAAAGCATCCCCCTAAGATCAGGAATAAGGCTCGGGCGTCCACTTTTGCCACTGTTATTCAACATAGTTCTGGAAGTCCTAGTTACAGCAATCAGAGAAGAAAAAGAAATAAAGGGAATCCAGATCAGAAAAGAAGTATAGTTCTTACTGTTTGCAGATGACATGATATGTACATGGAAAACCCTAAAGATAGTATCAGAAAATTACTAGAGCTAATCAGTGAACTTAGCAAAGTTGCAGGATACAAAACCAATACACAGAAATACTTTGCATTTCTATACACTAACAATGAAAAATTAGAAAGAGAAAGTAAGGAGTCAATCCCATTCACCATTGCAACAAAAAGAATTAAATATCTAGGAATAAACTTACCTAAGGAGACAAAAGAACTATACACAGAAAATTATAAGACACTGATGAAAGAAATCAGAGATGACATAAACAGATGGAGAGATATTCCATGTTCCTGGGTAGGAAAAATCAATATTGTGAAAATGACTATACTACCAAATGGAATCTACAGAGTCAATGCAATCCCTACCAAATTACCAATGGCATTTTTCACAGAACTAGAACAAAAAATTTCACAATTCATATGGAAACATAAAGACACAAAGCAGTCTTGAGAAAGAAGAATGGAGCTGGAGGAATCAACCTTCCTGACTTCAGATTATACTACAAAGCTGCAGTCATCAAGACATTATGGAATTGGCACAAAAACAGAAATATAGACCAATGGAAGAAGATATAAATCTTAGAAATAAACCCATGCATCTATGGGTACCTTATTTTTGACTAAGTAGGCAAGAATATACAGTGTGGCAAAGACAGCCTCTTCAAAAAATAGTGCTGGGAAAACTGGACAGTTAAATGTAAAGAATGAAATTAGAACACTTCCTAACACCACCACAAAGATAAATTCAAAATGGATTAAAGACATAAATGTAAGACCAGAAACTATAATTCTTAGAGGAAAACATAGCAGAACACTCAATGACATAAATCAAAGCAAGATCCTCTATGACCCACTTCCTAGAGTAATGGAAATAAAAACAAAAGTAAACAAGTGGGACCTGATTAAACTTAAAAGCTTTTGCACAGCAAAGGAAACTATAAGCAAGATGAAAAAACAACTCTCAGAATGGGAGAAAACAATAGCAAATGAAACAACTGACAAAGGATTAATTTCCAAAATATACAAGCAGCTCATTACAACTCAATACCAGAAGAACAACCAACCCAGTCAAAAAGTGGGAAAAAGACCTAAACAGACATTTCTCCAAAGACATACAGATGGCTAACAAATACATAAAAAGATGCTCAACATCACTCATTATTAGAGAAATGCAAATCAAAACCACAATGAGATATCACCTCACACCAGTCAGAATGACCATCATCAAAAAGCCTACAAACAATAAATGCTGGAGAGGGTGTGGAGAAATGGGAATACTCTTGCACTGCTGGTGGGAATGTAAATTGATACAGACACTATGGAAGATGGTATGGAGATTCCTTAAAAAACCAGGGATAAAACCATCATATGACCCAACAATCCCACTCCTAGGCATATGTCCTGAGGAAACCAGGGTTGAAAAAGACACATGTATCCCATTGTTCATTGCAGCCCTGTTTACAATAGCTAGAACATGGAAGCAACCTAGATGTCCATTGACAGATGAATGGATAAAGAAGTTGTGGTACATATACACAGTGGAATATTACTCAGCCATAAAAAGGAATACCTTTGAGTCAGTTCTGATGAGATGAATGAACCTAGGATCTATTATACAGAGTGAAGTGAGTCAGAAAGAGAAAGATAAATATTGTATTCTAATGCACATATACGGAATCTAGAAAAATGGTACTGAAGAATTTATTTACAGGGCAGCAGTGGAGAAACAGACATAGAGAACAGACTTACGGACACAGCAGGAAGGGGGAGGAGAGGGTGAGATGTATGGAAAGAGTAACATGGAAACTTACATTACCATATGTAAAATAGACAGCCAAAGGAAATTTGCCGTACGGCTCAGGAATCTCAAACAGGGGCTGTGTACCAACCTAGAGGGGTGGGATGGGGAGAGATATGGGAAGGAGGTTCAAAAGGGCGGGGATATATGTATACCTATGGCTGATTCATGTTGATGTTTGACAGAAAACAATAAAATTCTATAAAGCAGTTATTCTTCAATAAAAATATAAATTAAAAAAAGAAAAATAAAACAAACCAGGATCTGGCTATCAGGGTGTTCAGTGCCACAGAGGTGATCCCCCACGCTGTGAAGAAGAAAGATCCTCTGACACCAGAGAGGGCTGAGGATCAGCCAGTTCCCCTGGGCACCTGAGGCAGAATGGAGGCTGAATTCCAAGACTCCCAGCTCTCTGCTCAGGCTGTTTGCAGTGAGAGGGGTTTCCAGGTAGGTCAGTTCTATGTGTATCCTGCCTAAGAGAGGCCTTGTCAGCATCTTTTTAGTATTTTTGATCTCACGCCTGTGGTCAGGGCCTTAAGCCCAGATGATGAATAATTAACTTCAAGGGCACTGGAAGAGCCCAGGCACAGAAATAGAGGTGCCCACCCAGTAGCGATGCCTCAAATCCCACCATTCATTCCTGAATGTCAAGATTCAGACCTCTAATTTAAGAACAAGCTCCCTGAAGAATGCACTTTAAGGGTTCAGACGCCACTAACAGACACAGCCCTGGGGTGCCTGGACCCTGAGGTTGGAGGGCGGGGCCCCACTGAATGCAGAAGGACTTACACGGACTCTGGGGACTGTCTAGGTCTGGGCACTACCTCACCAATGTGTGTCACAATCTGGCAGCTCCAGCGCCTTGCACACCCACTACTCTCAGGAAAAAAATACATCACTTCCTGCATGCTCCAAGACCTCTGGGGGGGCTCCTGCATCTAGATGGAGAACCCCAGCTTTTATAGCCATGATACATTGAACTCAATGAAGAAATTCATAGGTTTCCTTTTCCCTTGTAACCCCCAGAGCTTCCAGGGCCCAATAAAGACAAATGGAAATGTTATTCTTTGACAGGTGTGACAGGCAAGGAGTGAAGGCATCAAGCCAGCCCAGGATGGCTGCGGGTAGAGTGTGCGTAGCAGTGGGATGGGGCCTGGCTCAAGCTGATGTCTGATTTGAGGAGCAGGCCCCGAAAGACCTCAGAGGTACTCCCACCTCTGAGCCTGGCTCACTCCACGGCTCCCTCTGCCTTTCCCTCCTGTCCCCCATGGGATCCAAATGTCTTTTGGCCAAGAAGTTTCTTGCCATATTAACAGAATACGGGCAGCAGTTGTTTTCAATTCATGGGGAGCTATTTCTGATGTGGCAGGATAGTACTTCAGTATATTGAAGTATTTCTGTTTGGGTTTTTTTTTTTTTTTTTAACTTTTTGCTACCACATCATTTAGTCCATTCAGGCAGGGTGTTATTTTAGACGGGTGGTCCTCAGGGTGGGGTCACCCATTGGGGAACAGAGCCCAAACATTCAGGCTTTCAACTTTCAACGCAGGTTGCCAAGACTCGGGGAAGTATGGTAGGAGCCAAGGTTTCACACTGCAAGAGCCAGGCTTTTCAAAAGAGAAAGTTGTGGTTTTGATTTGGTCCTCAAAGGCCTGGAATACAAGGGTTAGACCATAGAGAGCAGGCTAAGGAAGGATGCTTGCAGAACCAGGGCTCCAGTGGAGGAGATGAGTGCGTAGAGCAGGTGGAAGGTGCCCTGAGACCTGGCCAGGGCTGCTCAAGCGCCAATTGCCTGAAACCAGAGAGGACAGAGAGGTAGACCTCTCCCGCAGAGTTTGTGATCACAGCAGGTGAGATGGTTGTGCTTAAATGTGGTGCCCAGGCCACCTCCAGCTTTCCCCTCCACTGAGTCTGGGGTGTTTCTGGCCCTCAGGACTAGAGATGAAGCCTTAGCTTTACTATCCCTGCTTTAAGCAGCAGGATGGAGGAAGGGAAAAGGAGTGCAAAGCCTGTCCCACAGCCCTTCTTCAAGCTATTTCCCGTTCACTGCCTCATAGCACCTCTGTCTATTGATCAGAACAAATAAGAGCTGGCCCAGTCCACCAGAGCCACGTGCTCCAGAAAGTCAGCAGCTTACTCATCTCTGGCTGTTGAAAGATAAATTTAAATTAATTAAAATTAAGTAATATTTAGTGCTTAACATCACTAATCATCAAGGAAATGCAAATCAAAACCCCAGTAAGATATCATCTCACACTTAGTAGAATAACTATCATCAAAAATGAGATAACAAGTGATGATAAGGGTGGAGAAAAGGGACTCCCGTACAACTGTAAGTGGACATGTGAACCGATGCAGCCTCTATGGAAAACAGTACAGAGATTCTTCAAAAAATTAAAAATAGAACTACCAAATGTTCCAACAATCCCACTTGTGAGATATGTGTATGTGTGTGTGTCTTAAATTGAAAAGTTATCTGCACCCACCATTCACTTCAGCATTATAATGTCCGTTGACGGAAGAGTGTATTTTTAGAAATGTGGTGTATATATATTCTGTGAATATTATTCAGAAGAAAAGAAGGAAATCTTGTCATTTGCAACATGGATGGAACTTAAGGGCATTATGCTAAGTAAAATGTCAGACAAAGACAAATATCGTATGAACTTACTTACATGTGGAATCTAAAAAACAAAATATTCGGCTCGTGGATAGAGGACAGATTGGTGCTTGCAAGAGGGGAGGGGATTGGGTGTGTGCAAAAAGGGTGAATGTGGTCAAAAAGTACAAACGCTCAGTTGTAAAAGAAGTCCTGGGGATGTAGTGTACAGCATGGCGACTATAGCTCATAATACTGAGCTGTATATTTAAAGTCACTAAGAGAAGAGATTTTAGAAGTTACCACGTAAAGGATGTTAACTACACTTATTGTGACCATTTCACAACATATACAAATATCAAATCATTACCTTGGACACCCCAAATTAACAGTGTTATATGTCAATTATACTTCAACAAAAATAAAAAAAAAATTTTTTTAAGTCAGCTTCTCTGTTACACTAGCATTTTAACATTTTAAGTGTTTGGTAAAGACGGCTGAATGCTGAATAATTTATATTTTTGAACTGTGGTGTTGGAGAAGATCCTTGAGAGTCCCTTGGACTGCAAGGAAATCAAACCAGTCAATCTTTAAGGAAATCAACCCTGAATATTCATTGGAAGGACTGATGCTGAAGCCAAAGCTCCAATATTTTGTGAAGTATACTTCCCACCTGATGTGAAGAACCGACTCATTGGAAAAGACCCTGATGATGGGAAAGAGTGAGGGCAGGAGGAGAAGGGGGAGACAGAGGATGAGATGGTTGGATGGCATCACTTACTCAATGGACATGAGTCTGAGAAAACTCTGGGAGATGGTGAAGGACAGGGAAGCCTGGTGTGCTGCAGCCCATGGGGTCTCAAAGAGTTGGACACGACTTAGGAAATGGCAACCCACTCCAGTAATCTTGCCTGGAGAATTCCATGAACAGAGGAGCCTGGCAGGCTACAGTCCATGGGGTTGCAGAATCAGACTGACTGAGCAACTATCACTCACACTCATTCTTAATAGTGCCCTTCTTAAATACCATGGGGAATAGAACAGTTTCTAGAGAAGCACTTTGAGCACTCAAAGCTTTGTTTTCTAACTGGTATTCCTCAGCCACTTGCCCACCAATTACTCCTATGGTTCTAGCATATATCTTCTGAGAATGAATAGTGAGCAATGTTTCGAAGCAAGGTTTCACACTTAACCATGATTAATACAGTTTATGCCTAGGCTACCACCTATGGGGTCACACAGAGTCGGACACGACTGAAGTGACTTAGCATAGCAACCGAATAACAGCAACTATTTGACAGCCATATGGAGCTAGGTCCTACCATACTGGACAGCACAGACATAGAAAACTCCATCAGGGAAGAAAGTTCTGCTGGCAGCACTGCTCAGAGAGGTGAAGGGTTAGAGTCCATAAGCTTCCACTCACGGGCCGCCTTTGCTGCTCCTGATTTTTTCCTCATCACAATCCCCACTTCTGGTGACCAGCGCCACATACTGGCCCCATCACACCAACCAATGGGGTGGACACTCTGCCTGATGCCAGCGCCCACAGCCAGCCAAGTCACGTGCTGTCAGTGTGGAAAGAGAGACCAACAGGGATAAGGAGGAAGACAAGGAGGTTAGGGCAAGGTGGCCTGGGGTGCTGTCAGCCCACGTGGTAGATGACTGGACAAGTGGAGGTGAAACTTGTCCCTCAACTTTCTCACCCATCCACCCATCCCCTGTCCATCTGCCCACTCACCCACTCACCCACTCATCCATCCATCCCACACTCCCGCTTTCCAGGTATTGTGGATACAAAACAAATGAGCCACCGTCTCCCACCTCAGTATGAAAACTAGCATAGCAATAATAATAATATCAACAACAGCAGCAGCACTAATACCAATCGGCACAGTGGTGTGATAAATGTGCTGAGAGACACGAGGGGAGGGCCCGCTGGAGACAGAGTTAGTGGTAAATGCTGACTAAATGCTGAGGAGCCGTCTAAGCTTCCTCCTCCCTTAAGGAGTCCGTGCTTCCCAAGGTAGGCTAAGGCTGTCAGCCCACTTGCTGGGACCTGCCCAAACACCTTGAGGGAGGCTCGTGGGCGTTGAGACCTGTTCTGGCTAGGCCACTCAGCCAAGATGAGGTCCAGGTCACCCTGACCTGTCCACCCTGTGGCTGGACTTTCCTAGACTGCCAAGTCTCAGCTCCTACAAAAGGAACAGACCCAGGAACCCCCAAGGTAACCTCACCTGCAGAGGATCTTGGTCCAAGCTGCCTGTGCAACTCTGGCTTCTCTTCAGAGGAGCTGGAAAAGGTGCTCTCAGTTCCTGGCCATGGTCCCAGCTCTTCCATTCTGGAGCTGTGGGGCTGCTCAGAGCTTTGGAAGCCTTGTCTATAACGCACAGGCCCATTCATCTTGCAGAGTTATGTGAGGATTGAAGGCAATATGAGCAAAGGCCTAGCTGGGGGCTGGCACACAGCTGGTGCCTAATAAATACTACACGTGGTTACAAGGAATGGAGGGCTTCCTTTCCACTCTCACAAACTCTAATGCTGTAAACTAGAGATTTCAGGCCTACAGGATTACTTCTGTAACTTCACAAGCCTGAACAAAACCATCCTGTGCATGAGCTCTGGCTTGTACTCAGTGGAAAAGGGCAACATGCCATAAATCAAAACACCTTGACCTGCCTGGGGAATCTGCTCCCCCACACACTTTACCTGAGTCCTTGGAGAATTTTCATCACACATGTCAATGTGCCAGCAAGCCAGGAGGTCTGCATCCTCCAGGGAACTGGGAACTGCCTTTTATAAGCATGCAAACAGCCACAGAACCTGGATTCATGGCAGGTGGTCAACAGGGCTTTGCATACCTGAAAGAGGGCTGCTTGGCTGCTTCTCATTGCTGGTTAGGAAAAAGTTCAAGATCAGATCAATTAGTTGTAAATGCAGCTTGAGAGCTGAGTAGGCCATGGGTTTACAAAACTATTTCCCCCCTACAGGAACATACTCTACAGGCAACATTTGCCCAAGTGCTCAAGTGAGATGAAGCAATACAGATTTCTAAAGCACCAGGTGTTGGGGGATCTTTGAGGGAAAAACAGGTAAATCATTCAAACAACACTTACTTATTTAATGATTACTCTTCAGGTACTCTGCTAGTTAGTGAATGAGACAAGGGTAGTCCCTAACTTTATGGACTTGGTATTCAAGTTCAGGAGCAGATAAGGAAATAATCAAACAAAATTATTACAAGTGTTCAAGTGTTGTGAAGAAAATAAACGAAGGACTGAGATAATAATAACACTAGGTGATCAGAGGCCTGTTTTTTTAATCTGAGATCAGAAGGATGGAGAATGAGCTAGTCATGGGGAAAATGCGAGAGAAAACATTACAGACAGGGAGTAGTATGTGCAAATGTCCTGGGGCAGGACAAATGTTACCATGCTCAACCTCCTGAAAGACTGGAGCACAGCCAAGGAGGTAGGAACAGAATGATGTGGTCCATATAAGCCATAATAGAGAGCATTTATCCTTAGTTAAATGAAAAGCTATTAGAAATTGCCCCAGAGGAGTCATGTGCTTGCATTTATGCTTGAGAAATACTATTCTTCTGTTGCTGCATGGAGAACAGACTAGAAGTCTAGAAACAATAAATACTGGGGAGGGTGTGAAGAAAAGGGAACCTCTTACACTGTTGGTGGGAATGCAAACTGGTACAGCTGCTATGGAGAACAAAATGGAGATTCCTTTAAAAATTGGAAATAGAGCTGCCACACAACCCATCAATCCCACTGCTGGGCCTACACACTGAGGAAACCAGAATTGAAAGAGACATGTGTACCCCAATGTTCATCGCAGCACTATTTACAACAGCTAGGACATGGAAGCAACCTAGATGTCCATTGGCAGATGAATGGATAAGGAAGTCGTGGTATATATACACAATGGAATATTACTCAGCTATAAAATGGAATGCATTTGAGTCAGTTCTAATGAGGTGGATGAAGCTGGAGCCTATTATACAGAGTGAAATAAGTCAGAACAAGAAAGACAAATACTGTATATTAATGCATATATATATTTTTGGAATTTAGAAAGATGGGTAACCATGATCCTACATGCAGGGCAGCAAAGGAGACACAGATGTAAAGATGTAAAGAACAGACTTTTGGACTCAGTGGGAGAAGATGAGGGTGGAATGATTTGAGAGAATAGCACTAAAACGTGTATATCACCATATGTAAAATAGATGACCAGTGTGAGTTCAATGCATGAAGCAGGGCACCCAAAGTCGATGGTCTGGAACAACCCAGAGGGATGGGATGGGGAGGGAGGTGGGAGGGGGCTCAGGATAGGGGGATATCTGTATACCTATGGCTAATTCATGTTATATGACAAAAACCATCACAATATTGTAAAATAATTATCCTCCAATTAAAATAAATTGATATTTTAAAAATAAATTAAAAGTACATTAAAAAAAATTTAAAAAGCAATCCAAGTAAAAACTGATGACTACTTGAATGAGATAGAGAAAAGTGGAGAGAATTCAAAGTATACTTTGGATCTAGAACCTGATGTCACTTGCTGCTAGGTTGGATTTGAGATTGGAAGGAAAAAAGGAGCCTCATGAACTCCTGGCTTTAAAATGATAGTACCCGATGCTGGGATGAGGACACTGGTTGAGGTTCAGTTCAGTTCAGTTGCTCAGTCGCGTCCGACTCTTTGTGACCCCATGAATCACAGAACGCCAGGCCTCCCTGTCCATCACCAACTCCCAGAGTTCACCCAAACTCATGTGCATCAAGTCGGTGATGCCATCCAGCCATCTCATCCTCTGTCGTACCCTTCTCCTCCTGCCCTCAATCCCTCCCAGCATCAGAGTCTTTTCCAATGAGTCAACTCTTCGCATCAGGTGGCCAAAGTATTGGAGTTTCAGCTTTAGCATCAGTCCTTCCAATGCATATTCAGGACTGATCTCCTTTAGGATGGACTGGTTGGATCTCCTTGCAGTCCAAGGGACTCTCAAGAGTCTTCTCCAACACCACAGTTCAAAAGCATCAATTCTTCCGTGCTCAGCTCTCTTCACAGTCCAACTCTCACATCCATACATGACCACCGGAAAAACCATAGCCTTGACTAGATGGACTTTTGTTGGCAAGGTAATATCTCTGCTTTTTAATATGCTATCTAGGTTGGTTCAGGTTAGATATATCAAAATGGGAAATTAGGGGTTCTGTGTTGGACCTATGAAGCTTGAGATGCTGTGGAACAACCAAATACAAGTGATTTAAGGGCTTCAGGAACTTAGAGGAGAGATCCAACCTAGAGATCGGAATGTGAGGCCATTAATACATAGATGAAATCGCCCAAGTGGTGCAGGGCACCTCAGACTTACAAGTCAGAGGTAGAAGAGTAAGCCGAGAAGACAGAGAAGTGGCAGAGGAGGAGGAGAAAATCTCGGAGAAAGCTGGGCTGTGGAAAGCAAGAGAAGTGCTTTAAGAAGAAGGAGCTCAACATATCGTCTGCTGAAAAGTTAGGTGAGCACCAAGACATGCCCAGGGACGTCTGGGAGGCCACCGAGACTGACCAGAGCAGGTCCATTGCGGCTGTGGGACGGGAGGCCATGGTGCGGCGTGCAGAGTGAAGCCGAGATGAGAAAGAGGAGACAGTAGGTGGAGTTATACTTGTTACATTCGCGGGCTGCCCCACACCTTGAGAACACTCTGGCTCTGTTTGGCGGCCCTTCACACCTGTGCCCTGAGTAGAACAGAAAAAACTCTACCCAGTCTCCTTTGCACCCAGGGCACCCAGGGCTCAGGCACGTGACCTAGGATTCTCCAATCAGATTCAGCCTCATGGGACATCAAACTCCCTTCCCAGCCTCCTTTGCAGGGAGGGCTTAAGCATGTGAGCTGACCCCTCCCTCGCTGCCGGTCGTATTCAGCCGCATAAGGCGTCAGTCCAGAGGGAGGCTTCAGAGCGTAGGAGTGGTCAGGCTCCAAGCGTTAGAGGGACACTGCTGGTGGCAGCCGTGTATGGCAGTGAGGTCAGGCTCCAGGTACCAGGCCCCCTGAACATCTGGTGCTCCGTGGGCCAATGGCAGTCGTCTCCTCTCTAGCTGTTACTTCAGCGGTCCCCCAAATTCCCTTTAATAAATTCCTCTTTTGCCTAACCGTCTTGACACAGCTTCTGTTGCACAAATGAACAACTATTCCTGATTTAGTAGGATAGAAAAATCCAAAAAGAGCAGAACAGGAAGCAAGGAAGAGCCGGAGTGCCATGATACCCCTGGATGATGGACCAGCCCTGGACTGCCTCAGAGTTCCTGTTGTAGGAGACCAGTACATCCCTCCCCACTATTCAGGTTTTCTTGCAACCAAGTGCACTCCTAACTGATCCAAAATCTGGTAGATGGCAGTGGAGCACTGCAGGAATGGGCTGAGGGAGGAGGAAGGGGCAGATAACGAAAACCCCAACTTTCCAGGACACAATGTTGATGATCCTTGTCATGCCATAGCAAAACATTTGGCCAAATAGTGGGGCAATGTTCTACAATAGAGGAATGGACTGAGATAAGAAAGAGCCAGATGTCAGGCAGGGATAAGAGAGAATGTAACAATCTGAGAGAAACTCCCTCTCTCAGTGGCCTTCAAGCTCAATGGAGTGAAAGTTCCAGAAGAGTCTTACAGGATTTTACACACACACACAGAGTTTCTTTACACCAGACTGAAATTGTTGCCTGCAAATGGCAGCCATAGCAGGAGATAAAATTGGAATATAAGGTCTTTCTCCAGAACCTTCTCTTAAGAATTTCATCTAACAGAGAGACCCCCAGAAAATAGCATATGAAGGGGCATCTCCCATGAGGCTACTGTTTTGAATGCAGTAACAATCCAGTTAGGGTGAGAGCAAAACACAGATGTCAAGTAGGTAAATCATTGGAATTATTGTATAAGACTTAGGCTAGGGTAGATCTTTGACTATGGTTCCTTTCGAATGGAATGACCTCCCCTTACCCTCAACAAAATACCAAAGGACAACCAGGTTTTTGAGTAAAATTATTACCTGAAATAATTCAATGGGTAACAGCAATCCCTTCTGAAGGGATAAGAAAGCCTTCCTCAATGATCAATGCAAAGAAATAGAGGAAAGCAATAGAACGGGAATGACTAGAGATCTCTTCAAGAAAATAAGAAATACCAAGGGAACATTTCATGCAAAGATGGGAACAATAAAAGACATACCTGGTATGGACCTAACAGAAGCAGAAGATATTAAGAAGAGGTGGCAAGAATACACAGAAAAACTACACAAAAAAGATCTTCAAGACCCAGATAACCACATTGGTGTGATCACCCACCTAGAGCCAGACATCCTGAAGTGTGAAGTCAAGTGGGCCTTAGGAAGCATCACTACGGACAAAGCTAGTGGAGGTGATGGAATTCCAGTTGAGCTACTTCAAATCCTAAAAGATGATGCTGTTAAAGTGCTGCATTCAATATGCCAGCAAATTTGGAAAACTCAGCAGTGGCCACAGGACTGGAAAAGGTCAGTTTTCATTCCAATGCCAAAGAAAGGCAATGCCAAAGAATGTTCAAACTACCACACATTTGCACTCATCTCACACGCTAACAAAGTAATGCTCAAAATTCTCTAAACCAGACTTCAACAGTACGTGAACCATGAACTTCCAAATGTTCAAGCTGGATTTAGAAAAGACAGAGGAAGCAGAGATCAAATTGCCAACATCCGCTGGATCATCAAAAAAGCAAGAGAGTTCCAGGAAAACATCTACTTCTGCTTTATTGACTATACCAAAGCTTTTGACTGTGTGGATCAAAACAAACTGTGGAAAATTCTGAAAGAGAAGGGAATACCAGACCACCTGACCTGCCTCCTGAGAAATCAGTATGCAGGTCAAGAAGCAACAGTTAGAACTGGACACGGAACAACAGACTGTGTCTGTTCCAACAGTTTCCAAATTGGGAAAGGAGTACATCAATGCTGTATGTTGTCACCCTGCTTATTTAAGTTCTATGCAGAGTACATCATGAGAAATGCTGGGCTGCATGAAGCACAAGCTGGAATCAAGATTTCTGGGAGAAATATCAATAACCTGAGATATGCAGATGACACCACCCTTATGGCAGAAAGCAAAGAAGGACTAAAGAGCCTTTTGATGAAGGTGAGAGAGAAGAGTGAAAAAGCTGGCTTAAAACTCAACATTCAGAAAACTAAGATCATGGCACCCAGTCCCATCACTTCATGGCAAATAGATGGGGAAACAATGGAAACAGTGACAGACTATCCCTGGCCCTCAGGACCCCTCATGCCCTCCAACCAGAAGCTGTGTGGCCCCAGCGATGGCATGCCTCTGCCAACCTGCCTCATGTGTAGCCAATGTGTAGCCATGAGAGTAATGGACAGGGATGACCCCTATGGAGGGCAGAACCAAGTCCACAGCGGGCAGTGACTACAGCAGATACTCCCAGGAGCAGAGCAGGGTGCCAGGTGCCCCAGGAATAGGGCGTCCTCACGGGGCAGGACGTTTGCTGCATGTAGCAGTGACAGCTGCCGATGCTGGAGCAGAGAACTTGTCTTGTAGTTTGAAGGTCGTAGAAGTTTTTCAGTGAACCTAATGGAGAAGCTGCCTGGTGTAGAGATACAAAACTTTGGCTCTCTGCCATGGGAGACAGTGACATTTCCTGTGGGGGGTTGGGGAAGGGTGGAATGAGTGCTGGACAGCAAAGAGGCAGACCGTGCGCAGTTACTGCTAGCTGCCTGCTCAGTGTCCGCCCCTCCTTTCTTCTCTACTGGTTTGGAAGTATCCAAGTGCCTTTCTAAAATACTCATTTTCTCAGTTACTAATGACAGAATCTATGCCATCAGTGATGTTCATTCTTTCTCCCAATCTATTTTAATGGAGTCAAAAAATAAAACTGAAATCTAAATCAGCATTACGTTTTTATGGTATTAATAGATATCTCCGTCTTTAGAGTCAGACACGACTGAGTGACTGAGCGTGCATACACACACACACTTGCTTTGGCTAGTTGGCTGACTTTCCCGTAGAACAGGGGGCCTTTTGGGGATTCAGAGGTGAAACTGGAAGGAGAATCTAATAACTGAAGGGGGCATGTGCCCCGGGCTCACAGATTAGCTAGTCCCCAAGGGCCACTCAATAGAAGGATGTAACTGAGAGCAGGACAACTGGCAGTTAAACCACAGAGCCTTCCAGTTGTCAGCAAAGTGTTGAGAAAGCGTGATTTTCTCCCACAGTTTCACAGCTTCTTGGAGGCCATCCGCAGAGTGTGCTTGTGAGGTGGAGTCTTACGCTGTGTACGTTTGCCTCTTCTTAGAGCTTCGTGTGGCAGTATGCATAGACTCATCACTGCTTTGTAACTGCTCCTCTGCCTCTGCCAGTGCACCCAAGACAGTTAGGGGGCCTTTGGACAACTTATTAAGAGGAAGAGAACTTGACCCAGGAGCCCACATTTCCTAGGTGTCTACTAAGGTGCTGCACACATTCAGAGATGTGATCTCATTTAATCCTCACAGCCCTTCCTCCCCTGGTGCAGTGAAGTGGGGATTATGCCCCCATTTTACAGATAAAGTGATTGGACAAGACAAACTGGGTAATCAGCTAAAGTTGCCCGTCTGGAAAGCCAGGTGCTGGCTGCAGCCCTTGTCAGTGCTCGGAGCCACAGCTCTGCCCCCAGACGCCGTTGCTGGTGGTTTCTATGGGACCGTAGGTGTGAGAGCATCTGTTATCTTGTAAGACACGAAAGCTGGTCAGGGAAGTGAGGAAACTCACTGGCTCCAGAGCCAGGCAGCCTCAGTATGATTCCAATTCCCCTACTTACTGGCTGTATGACCTGGAGCAAGTTTCTTAACCTCTCTTGGGCTTTAGTGTCCACACCTGTAAAATGGGGATAATGACAGCAACACCTGCCACGTAGTGAGACCATCCAAAACCCTTAGGACAGTAGCGGGCACATGAAAAGTCCTGAGTAAGTAACAGCACTATTTTTATTACTTCTACTGTTGTGGTTGATGTTGACACTGGCATATCGAAGGAGCTTGTGAAACTGCATGGCCGAGGCTGTCATCGGGGAAAGAGTCCCAGACTCCCCCAGCTCCGGAAGCCCCAAAAGTCCACCTCAGCAGCAGCAGGGGTGGGGCATGCTGAGCTGGGCTCTACCCGCACACAGGAAGGGGTTTGCTTGTCTGTTTGTGCTGAGTGTTCAGACTCAGGCCTCCTTGGGTTTCTGACCCCACAGAGCCTCTGACTCTGCTCTCCAAGCAAACATGCCCACGCTCATGTCCTGGGCAGATCTCTTCCAAGGCCCTGGCCTCTCTCAAGGGTAGCCTGCAGAGTGGGCCCAGGTTCCCAGGTCCTGTGCAAAATGCCTCTGCTGGAGCATGCGTGTGGGTTTGCAGCCCAGCCAGTCTGGGGACACTTGCCCCTCGCCCTTGAGCCACAGGTCCCTCTGTCCCTGGGAAGGCCCAGCAGCCAGAGGGAAAGGCTTTAGCAGGAGGGCAGGGACATCCCTGCACCCACTCACTGCTCCCTGGGCTTTGATGCTGCCTGGATCCTCCAACTGGTTCCCAGGGAGGGAACCTGAGCTGGGCCCAGGACAGCTCTGACCCTCAGGGCTCAGCCTCCCTACCTGGGCTATTGGCCTGAGCACTCACACCCTCTTGGGGTTCAGTTGGGCCTGGCCACAATCACCCAGGCCTTTACTTTCTTGAGAGAACAACGCAAGACCACCGTGTGAGCAAGGCTGCCTGATCCAGTTGGTAGTGCCCTCAGATGCGTCACTCCGCACCCGAAGCACAAACTTTGCGAGGGTGGAAGAGGAGTCTCTACAAAGAGAGCCTGTCACCCTCACCGGGTCCCCAGACTACAGCCCTATACAGCAGGCATTTAAACTGGCCACAAACAGTCCCCAAATACCCTTATCAGTCCTGATAGCCACACAGCCTCCTGTCTACCACAACCTGATCTCACAAAAATAGAGCTGCTGATTAGAACCTTCCTGAAACTCTGTAAGGAAAGAGCCCTCCAAGGCATTGGAGGGATATTCTGGGAAACTTTTCTTGCTGCACTATCACCTTTGAAAAATTGCAAAAAACTTATTTTGGGTTTTACAAATTAGCATAGCATCTTTGAAAAGAGATCTACCACTATCTTTTAAAAGCAATAAAAATATCCATCCCTTTTTACCCAGAAATCCCATTTCTGAGAATGTAGCTTAAGGAAATAGTTAAAAGGTAGAAAAAAGAAATAATGATTAAAACTAACCACTACTGGTTTGACTAAATCATCTATGCTGACTCTGAAAATAGCCTTGTGTCTGCCCAATACCAGAAGGATGGCCGTGTTTGGGCACGTCTATTCAATCAATGGTGCCTAGGATGGCTGTTAAAAATTAAGTATGTTTCACAAGGACAAACATGGAAGTGACAAAGGAACACGAAATAGTAAGTGCACCAACCGACACGGGCCTGCAAGTGACCCAGAAGGAGGTGCATGTGGGGATGCACATGCGGGGGACCTCCTTTCCTTTTCCTTCCTGTCTTCTTTTCTTTCACCCTCTCTTCCTTCCTTTAACTGAGGTCATGGGGTTTACTCTTCAAGACATAGGGGCAAGAGCCTTCAGGAGAGAGGAGGCCGTGCCCTCCCAGCTTTCCTTGTTGAATCCAAATCTTTGTTCTTCCTCTCAGCTTCTGTGGAACACAAATAGCAACAAGATAGCATCATTATCACCATTGTCATCGTCATCAAAGGGACAGTAACATTAAACAGCCTCCCTAACGAATCCCCATTTTCCCTGAAGGCCCTTCCTTGAGACTCCGCTCCAGAAAGATCTTCCTTGGGAGGCTCCGGGGGGCCCTCCCTTCATAGATGCGTCCTGGAGCCCTAATGCCCTAAGGACACACCACACACAAGCATTCCAGCCAGTCCTGCTCCGGGACAAACACTAGGGGGAAAAATAAAATTCTTGACCTGAAGAAGGAGCTGGTGACAGTGCCTGAGGGCGGCTAGTAGCCTGGACCTGGGGGTCCCAGGCAGCGTCAGAGCCCAGGTTCCTTGGACTCACTGTGGCCTTGGGAGACGATCTGTGTGGGCAAATCCCCAGGAGGAGCAGCCACCCCAGGAGTGGGCTGGAACCTGGGCATGAGATTACCCAACGTCTGAACCACTGTCTCTTCCTGAAAGTAGGGATCGAGACCTAGGCTAGGAAGACTTCTCAAGCAGGAAATAAACAACAAAAATAACGTCCACCATATGGGAAACGTTGATCCATTAGACCATGTTGCACTAAGAACCATTATCAGAAGACATCAGAAGTCACACACAGTATTTGTAGCAACTGTAACCAACCAAGAGTTAGTATTCAAAGTAGGAAAGAACTCCAACCTGACATGGAAAATATAAGCAATCCAATGGAAAAATGAGCAAAAGACACAGAGAGGTGTTTGTAAACAAGGAGTCTCAAATTACAAAGAAAGGAAATGTTGCTTAATCTCAAATGCAATAGAAAGCTAAGATAAGAATGTGGAGCCATGGGAATCTTCCGAGTGTGGGAGTCTGATTTGGCAACCAGTCTGGGAGAGTCCAGCGAGGGATCTGACGGCATCTACTGAAGGGATGCGTACCTGTCCTATGACAGGGCAGATTTACTGTTAGGGGTAAGTGGTAGAGGAAACTTGTGCATAGGCGTCTAGGAGCCGGGGAGTAGTCACACCTCATCCTGCAAAACACAGAACACTGGCAACAGTGCAAATAACCCTCAAAAGCAGGCTACTTACCTTCAAAATATGGGCTACTCACTTAACTAATCACATAAATCTTAAAAATGCCATTTTGAGCAAAAATTGGGAAAGAATCACAGAATTTTGAAAGAATATGTTTGGCCCTATTTCTATAAAGTACAAAAATAAAGAAAACTATCAAATACATTAACTTGGATGTTCTCATGCCAGGATGCTTTTTGCCTGCATGCAATAAAGACAATTTACTGACACTGGGCTGTGGTGAAGGAAAGTGCAGAGTTTATTGCAGATGCCAAGCAAGCTGTCCAGGCAGCTAGTGCTCAAAAGGCCTAAACTCCCCAGAGGCTTTCAGGGAAAGGTTTCTAAAGACAGGGTGAGGGAGGAGGGTTTTGGGGAGTATGATCAGCTCATGGAAGTTCTTCGGACTGGTTGGTGTTGAGGTAATCAGAAGTCAACATCATTAACCAAGCTGTCTGGGTCTACATGCTTGTGGGCAGCACACAGTTAAATTCTTCTGCCTGGAAGGGGGTTCAGAATCTACAAAACAGCTCAAAGGACATGGCTCAGAATATTCTCTGTAGCCCTTGAGGAGGAACTAAAGGTTTGTTCCAAACTAAAGACTTTGCTTAATGGCTAAACTTATTATTTTGTCTTGCTTGACTGTTTTCATTTCTTCTTCATTGTCTAACTTCTCAGACTAAATTTATGCTTTGAATAAAGGTTTTCTACAGACGAAAGACAGGTGGGGGACATTGTGGTGGGGTGTTCTGGTCTGGGGAGGCCCCTTAGGGTCCTGTTTCGTTACCCTAACAGCCTAAGACTTCATTTTACTACCGCTATCTATTTAAGATGTACCTAAAATGATTGACTCATTGTACTGTTGTTTGTAATGCAAAAAATTGAAACAGCTCACATCCATCAGTAGGGACTGGTTCAACAGATTGTTTCACAAAGTGTCACTGTCCTCCATGGACAGAGGAGCCTGGTGGGCTACAGTCCATGGGGTCGCAAAGAGTTGGACATGATTGAGCGACATCACTTTCTCTCTTTCTTTCACACGGTGACACTTGGTGAAACAATCTGTTGAACCAGTCCCTACTGATGGATGTGAGCTGTTTCAATTTTTTGCATTACAAACAACAGTACAATGAGTCAATCATTTTAGGTACATCTTAAATAGATAGCGGTAGTAAAATGAAGTCTTAGACTGTTAGGGTAATGAAACAGGACCCTAAAGGCCTCCCCAGAACAGAACACCCCACCACAATGTCCCCCACCTGACTTTCGTCTATAGAAAAACACCTAGAGCAGGGTCTCTTATGACCAGATCACTGAGATTTACTGCTAAGTGGGAGAAATAAAACCAAGGTGGAGAACAGGCTGTGGGCATGCCTTGCTTTTATTTTAAACAAAGAAAACATTGCTGTTTGCTTGTCTTTGCCTACTCTTGCTCACAATAACCTGGTGACTGTCTGTTTCCATCCAAATTTATACCTGCTGTCCTGGGATGATTTAATCACTCCTTTCCCTGTTGATAAGGCTCTGGTTTGAACAAGAAGTTACATGAGTCACCCTAACCCAAATTCACTTATTCTTTGTTCTGAGAACAAATCTAGACTGCATTGCTCAGTCTCTCCTGAGCTTACGTTTGGCCTGGAGGGTGAGTTCTAGGCAGTGGGATTTAAACGGAAGTTAAATCATGACTTTCAGGCTTGGCCTGTAAAACTGATGTGTGAGATCCTTTCCTTTCCAGCTAGCTGGTGTCAGTGTGAAAGGCAACCTCAGATACCCTGAGCTAAAGCTAGAGCAGCCCTTGGCAACCTGGATCCCTGAGTGACCATGGGGAGAGCAGCTGTCCACCCTCCTCTCCCTGCCTCCCTGCCCGGCTCTGATGAATAAGAAGAGTCCTTGTATTTCAGTCATGAGGCATTTGAGGGTCTATTTATTACAGCAGTCACCCTAAGGCAATTAATTTCTTATTAAAAATGAGTGTAAAAATACACATTACAAGCTTCTTTATTTGCAGGGTGTATTTTACAGGGAAAAGTATTTAAAATAGAGATCCTCAACCCACAGGGTTACCACAAAGATTCAAAAAATAATGTATGTAAAGCCTTCCTCAGTGGCTAAAACAGAGTTGGTGCTCTAAAATGTGTAGCATCTATTATTTATCTATTTGCACATGTATACTAAGGTGCTTCAGTCTTGTCTGACTGTGTGTGACCCTGTGGACTGTAGCCCACCAGGCTCCTCTGTCCATCAGATTCTCTAGGCAAGAATACTGGAGTGGGTTGCCATGCCCTTCTCCAGGGGATCCGGAAGTAAATTTATCTATTTACTAATTGTTAAATTGAGACCATTGTTACGGCTGAACGCTGACTGTCCCATCACCACAGGTATTGCCTCACCATTTTCTGGACGAAAAGGCCCCACTCTCCTGGTGGCACGTCCAACAGGAACCCAGGCTTAGCTCTACAGAAAATCTTGGCAAACCTCTCAGGGGCAGGACAAAGGGTCAATGAGGGCCTTCCCAAGTCCCTCGGAGCACAGCTGCTCCTCACCTCCGTCCACCTGGACGGCACCCGAGCCCTGGGAGGACTCTGGGCAATTAACTCCCTGTTGGTGTTTAGTCGCTAAGTCATGTCCAACGCGTTCGTGTCCCTATGGGCTGTAGCCAACCAGGCTCCTCTGTCCATGGGATTTCGTAGGCAAGAATACTGGAGGGGGTTGCCACTTCCTCCTCCAGGGCATTTTCCTGACCACCCGGGAAATCCATTCAACTCCCTATGCCCTCAATTTTTATCTTCTTTTAAATTCTTAAATTGTCCTTCTCTCACCCTCCAATCCTTAAAGTAGTAAGTGTTCTTTATAAGGCATTGGGAAAACATATTAAGGCTCAAGGAAGAACATTATGTCCACAGTCACATTCACCAGAAATACCCTCAGAGCTTCCTGGTGAGGTGAAGCACTGAGGGGCAAGGCCCAGCTCAAGGTGTGTGTGTGTGTGTGTGTGTGTGTGTGTGTGTGTGTGTATGTGTGAAGCTATACATACACAAAATTTACCATCTAACCTTCCCAGGTGGCCCTAGTGGTAAAGAATCTGCCTGCCAATGCAGGTTAGACATAAGAGACACCAGTTCCGTCTCTGGTTTGGGAAGATCCCCTGGAGATGGGAATGGCAATCTACTCCAGTATTCTTGCCTGGAGAATTCCATGGACAGAGGAACCTGGAGGGCTGCCGTCTGTGGGGTCACACAGAGTTGGACATGACTGAAGCAACTTAGCACACACACAACCATTTTCAAGTACACAATTCAGTGGAATGAGTACATTCATGGTCAAAGGCTTTAGCGTAGTCAATGATGTTCAAGCTGGATTTAGAAAAGGCAGAGGAACCTGAGATCAAATTGCCAACATCTGCTGGATCATAGAAAAATCAAAGGAATTCCAGAAAAGCAATCTGCTTCATTGACTAAGCTAAAGACTTTGAGTGTGTGGATCACAACAAACTGGAAAATTCTGAAAGAGACGGGAATACCAGATCACCTTACCTGTCTCATGAGAAACCTATGCAGGTCAATAAGCAACAGTTAGAACCAGACATGAAAAAATAGATTGGTTCGAAATTGAGAAAGAGTACATCAAGGCTGTATATTGTCACCCTGCTTATTTAACTTATATGCAAAGTACATCATGCGAAACGCCAGGCTATATGAATCACAAGCTGGAATCAAGATTGCCAGGAGAAATATCAACAACCTCAGATATGCAGATGATACCACTTTAAGGGCAGAAAGCAAAGAGGAATTAAAGAACCACCGCTTGATGATGGTGAAAAAGGAAAGTGAAAAATCTGCCTTAAAACTCTGCATTCAAAAAGCTAAAACCATGGCGTCTGGTCCCATCACTTCATGGCAAATGATGGGGAAAAAGTGGAAACACTGACAGACTTCATTTTCTTTGGCTCCAAAATCACTGTGAATGGTGACTGCAGCCAGGAAATTAAAAGATGCCTGTTCCTTGGAAGAAAGTTATGACAAACCTAGACATTCCACATATAAAGCTTTATATATGGAATATATATATATCACTTTACTCACAAAGTTCCGTCTAGTCAAAGCTATGGTTTTTCCAGTAGTCGTGTACGGATGTGAGAGTTGGACCATAAAGAAAGCTGAGCACCGAAAAATTGATGCTTTTGAACTGTGGTGTTGGAGAAAACTCTTGAGAATCCCTTGGACAGCAAGGAGATCCAACCAGTCCATCCTAAAGGTCAGTCCTGGGTGTTCATTGGAAGGACTGATGCTGAAGCTGAAGCTCCAATACTTTGGCCACCTGATGCAAAGAGCCAACTCATGGGAAAAGACCCTGATGCTGGGAAAGATTGAGGGCAGGAGGAGAAGGGGATGACAGAGGATGTGATGGTTGGATGGCATCACCAATACAGTGGACATGAGCTTGAAAAAACCCTGGGAGATGGTGAAGGACAGGGAAGCCTGGCGTGCTGCAGTCCATGGGGGTTGCAAAGGGTCAGACACGACTGAGTGACTGAACAACAACTAGCTGACATACTAAGCCCTCAGTAACTGTTAACTATTATTATCACTATCATCAGCTTCACACCTTTTGAGCATTTCTCACTGACTGTGAGCAGAAGCTGGATTCTAAAATACAACTTGGGGAAATGGACATGGTGTGAACATAAAACAAGCCTTCCAAACAGCACTAGCAAAAACAGTGCAAGGCACATGTGATCCATGGACATAGCAGTGTGTAGCACAGAACTTGTTCCACAATAACGGGGTCAAGAAACACTTCTTTATTTTTCAAATAAAAATCTCAAAACAAAAATGCTGTCTTTGAGCAAGTCATCCCAGAACACGTTCCCAAAGTAAGCCCAGCACCAGGCATAGCCTCCATGCAGAGCCTTCAAGGTCCAGCTCTGCCGCAACCCCCACCACCCACCCTGCTCCCAGGACTGAACCGCAAAGACCAGAGGCTCCCGGGGGAGGCACAGCCCTTTGCAACACCGGGGGGCAGCTTCCCCTTCCTGGACCGGGGGCGGGAAACTCTCTAAGGAGCTGCAAAAAGAAAAAGCCACACACTCAAAACCCACAACGAGAAGACACAAGGTCATGTTTTCAGCGATTACTCACCTTTCACACCCTCCCTCTCTAAGTCCCTGCAGACCCTGTGTTCCTCTGGGCTGAACCTCCGCCCAAGCCTGCCCCATGAAGTGGGAGGGCGAGGTGGCCATGCTGGATGCTTCTCTCATAAGCCCACACCAGCCACCACAAGAATTACTTTTCTCGTAAAGACTCACCCTGTTATACAGGGCACAGACAGTGAATGTATACCCAGAAGGTCTTAAGGGACAGGGCAGGCAGGGGGCTTGGAAATCAAAACACTTGGAGAGCTGTGTTCCCACTTCCTGATTGCTGGAGACCTCTAGAGGGAACAGCCCTTCAGGCCACAGGCATAAAAGGCAGAAGAGTGGGCGGGTGAATGCATGGAGGACAGACAGAGGAGCTGGGAAGGAAGCCTTGGGCACTGCCAGAACCTTCTGTTACTGGGGACAGAAACTGAATGCAGGCCAGCTTAGGCAAAAAGGAATCTATTGGCTTATATACCTGAAGTATCCAGTGAGGGGGCACTACTATCAGGCACGGATCCAGGGACTCTTATAATGTTATTTTCTCTTCACTTTCCTCACCTTGACTCATCTTACATTTGTGTGTTGACCTCTTCTTTCTGCCTGTAGATGGACCATGCTATCAAGGAAGAAGCCAGTAGCCCAAGCTTATATCATCTTAGCTGAGCAAGCCAGCCGTAAGAGACATTTCTCTAACAGCCACATGGATTGGTTAGGAGCCCATGTCCACCCCTGAGCCAATCCCTGGTACCATGGTGATGGGAGCATTAGGGTGGGCCAAGCCCGGGTTGTATGCTATCAACGTCAGGATGGGGAGGAACACTATGACCCACAGTCCTACCAGAACTATTTTGATAGGAGATGGTAGAGGGTGGTTCTTGTGTAGACAAGAAAAAGTCTGCTACGGTTGTCCAAGTTTTTGGAAGGATATAAACAAAAGCTAGAAGATGGGAACATACAGCTAGAACAAAATAGTCTTTCTGGGAAAAACAGAAAATGAGATGGAAGGTGAATCACGGTCCCCTAAGAGAGGGTCCTTGACACCCCATGCAGGACTCATCTTCTCAATCCACTTTCAATCCACCTTCTATCAAAACCACCTGAAGATACAAAACAAAAAAACCAACACAATTTAAAAACAAGCAAAGAACCTGAATAGGCATTCACAGAAGATATATGAATGGCCAATTAACACATAAAAAGATGCTCAACATCATTCATTCAGTTCAGTTTGGTTCAGTTACTCAGTCGTGTCCAACTCTTTGCGAACCCCATGAATTGCAGCATGCCAGGCCCTCCCAGAACTCCAACCCCCGGAGTTCACTCATACTCACGCCCATCAAGTCAGTGATGCCATCTAGCCATCTCATCCTCTGTCGTCCCCTTCTCTGCCTGCCCCCAATCCCTCCCAGCATCAGAGTCTTTTCCAATGAGTCAACTCTTCACATGAGGTGGCCAAAGGACTGGAGTTTCAGCTTTAGCATCATTCCTTCCAAAGAACACCCAGGACTGATCTCCTTTAAAATGGACTGGTTGGATCTCCTTGCAGTCCAAGAGACTCTCAAGAGTCTTCTCCAACACCACAGTTCAAAAGCATCAATTCTTCAGCGCTCAGCTTTCTTCACAGTTCAACTCTCACATCCATACCTGATCACTGGAAAAACCATAGCCTTGACTACACGGACCTTTGTTGGCAAAGTAATGTCTCTGCTTTTGAATATGCTGTCTAGGTTGGTCATAACTTTCCTTCCAAGGAGTAAGCATCTTTTAATTTCACGGCTGCAATCATTCATTAGAAAAATACAAATCAAACCCACAATGTTTTAATTCCCTCACACCCATTAGGGTTGTTGTTGTTCAATTGCTTAGCTGTGTCTGACTCTTTGCAAATGCATGGACTGCAGCATGCCAGGCTCCTCTGTTGACCACTATTTCCCGGAATTTGTTCAAATTTATGTTCATTGAATCGGTGATACTATCTAACTATCTCATCCTCTGCCACCCCCTTCTCCTTTTGCCTTTCAATCTTTCCCAACATCAAGGTTTTTTCTAATGAGTCAGCTTTTCACATCAGGTGATCAAAGTGTTGGAGCTTCAGCATCAGTCCTTCCAATGAATATTCAAGACTGATTTCCTTTAGGATGGACTGGTTTGATTTCCTTGCTGTCCAGGGGCCCCTCAAGAGTCTTCTCCAGCACCACAATGCTTTCACATCAATTCTTCGGCACTCAGCCTTCTTTACGGTCCAACTCTCATATCTGTACATGACTCCTGGAAAAGCTGTAGCTTTGACTAGATGGTCTTTTGTTGGCAAAGTGATATCTCTGCTTTTTAATACACTGTAGGTTTGTCATTGCTTTCCTTCCAAGAAGAAAGCATCTTTAAATTTCATGGCTGCAGTCACCCTCTGGCTACTATTTTTTTTTAAAAAGAAAGTAACAGTTTTTGGTGAGGATATGGAGGAAGTGGAACTCTTGTGCTCTGTTGGTAGGAATGTATAATGGCACAGCCACTGTGAAAAACACTATGGCAGTTCCTAAAAAATTAAAAATAGAATTACCAAATGATCCAGCAACTCCCTCTCTGAGTATAAACCCAAATGAACTGCAGGCAAGGGCTAGAAGAGATATCTGTACATCCAAGTTCCTAGTAGCATGATTCACAATAACCAAAATATAGAAGCAATCCAAGTGTCCTTTGAAAGATGAATGGATAAACAAAATCTGGCCTAAACATATACAATGGAATATTATTCAGCCTTAAAAAAGAAGAACATTCTGACACATGGTACAATATGGATGAAACTCAAGGACATTGTTGACTGAAATAAGCCAGAAACAAAAGGATAAAAGTGATTGCCCTTATATGACACGCCTGTGTTTGTGCTTAGTCACTCAGTCAAGTCTGACTCTTTGCGACCCCCTAGACTGAAGCCTGCCAGGCTCCTCTGTGGAATTCTCCAGGCAAGAATACTGGAGTGGTGTGCCATTCCCTTCTCCAGGGGATCTTCCCAACCCAGGGATCAAACTTGCGTCTCTGGATCACCTGCAGTGGCAGGTAGATTGTTCACCACTTAAATACCTGGGAAGCCCACATGACATACCTAGAGTAGTCAAATTCATAGAGACAGAAAGTAGAATGGTATTTTCCAGGGAAAGGGGGATAAGGAGTTTGATGGGTGCAGAGTTTGAGTTCGAGAAGACGAAGAGCTCCGTGGATGAATGGTGGTGATGACTGCACGACAGTGCGAGTGTGCCTCTCTTCATTGGCTCAGACTCCTGAAACAAAACACCACACACTTGGTGGCTTAAACAACAGGCATTTATTTTCTCACAGTTCTGGAGGCTAGAAGCTCAAGCTCGTGGTGTCAGACTGGGAAGATTCTAATGAGGACCCTGTTCCTTGCTGTGCACTTATATGTCCTTTTCTCAGAGGATGTGCATGGAGAGACAGAGGGATCTCTCTTTCTCTTGTTAAAGGGCACAGATTCCGTCACTAGATCCCTGCCCTTATGATCTCATCTAAACTTGATCACCAGCCTAAGACCCCACCACTGTATACCATCAAAATAGAGACTGCAGGTTCAACATATGGGCTTATGTGGGGGGACACATTTAGTCCATAATAGTACTTAGTGCCACTGAACTGTATACTTAAAAATGGTTAAAATCACAAATTTTATGATATATATATATTTTACAAAAATAATTTTTTTAAATTATACAAGTAAAAAAGAAAAAATCACCTGTGTGGTGAGTTAAAGACTCTGGTCCTTGGGCACCAGCATGGGTGATTTGATTGCTGGGGCTATGATGGGACTCAGGGGCACTGACCTTTCAAGAGCTACAGGCATATCTGAGGCCCACATCACAGTTTGAGAAGCACCACTCCAGGCAGTAGGGAGCCACGAAAGTTTTCGGAGCAGGGTTGTGCAGGATGCAAGTGGAAGGTTAGGTGGTGGTGTGCAGGGAGAAGTTACAAAGCCAACCTGTCCTTACGGCTAAGGGAGAACAGGAGAGGAAGGCGAGGAGCAAAGCCACGAGGAGACAAGGTGAATAACCTCCAGAGCACGGTGAACTGTCTCCAAAGTACTGAACAGAAACCACTGACCACAGGGCTAGCTCCAGCCTGTCCAGCAGCCCCTCGCAAAGGAAGGGGAACTTCCACTCCGTCTCCCACAGCTCCTGACCAAGGGGGCTCACAATGGGACCATCTGCAGACCCAAAAAGAGCATCTTCTTCCACTGGAGGAAACCGGCCGGCATCTGGCCTCTCTAAGGCTTCTCCAGGGACAGATTCCAAGCTTGGGAGTGACCAGCAGGGACACAGGCCTCTGTGCTTTCCCGGCTAATACCCACCGGAGAGAAATGAGAAACCCTCGCCGGGAGTCCCAAGGCTCAGCTCCAACTCGAAGCTTGGAGGCCACAGATGCACATTCATCATTCGAGGGGACGGTCCCAGCAGAGAGGCGATCCCGAGGCCAGCGTCACACTGGCTGTTTCCACTGCCGCTGGAGCCGAGAGGCCCTCTGGTTTGGAGATCCTGCAGCAGCTGGGGAGGGCGGCTGTGTTCAGCTCTGTGACAGGGTCTCAGCCAGGCGAGATCACTTCTCACGGGGCCTCTCTCTGTCCTCCCAGCAGCTTCCAAGGCTCAAACCCAGCTCTACTCAGAATAATACAGAGGTGTTCGAGCCTGGAGCCCCTGGCATTTGCTTCTTCCTTTGCCTCCAAGGGGACAGTCCAGCCAGGTAGCAGTGGGATTTCACCATAGAACAGCTAAATGGGAGAGAGACAGGGTAGGAGTCTCCTCTGCTCCACAAAAGAAGAGCTTTTGGTGGGGCAAGGGACAAACGGGTCTTACGTTAGTTCTTGGATCCTGCTGCTAACAAAGTGATCACTTGGAAGAATATTTTCAGAAGGCCACCGTCCCTGCCCTTGTTTCTGACCTTTGACCTCAGACGTGTTCCAGAGTCACAGCCTCCACAAGGCCTTTCCCAGCACGGCACATCGTCCAGGGTTCTACGATTTATCTGCAGAGAAGCTCGGATTTCCTTCCACGTTACGCCCCCCTCCCCAGTTACACATGTTTTTTGGTGTGTGAAAACTTGAACAATGCTGTATGGGTTGAACAGCGATAAGTCACTCAGTCGTGTCCGACTCTTTGTGACCCCATGGACTGTAACCTGTCAGGCTCCTCTGTCCATAGAATTCTCCAGGCAAGAATACTGGAGTGGGCTGCCGTTTCCTCCTCCAGGGTTGAATAGCACTCCCCCCCTCCAAATTCATTTGATGGAGTCCTAACCCCCACTACTTCAGACAGTGACCGTATCTGGAAATGAGCCATTGCCGGTATAAGTTAGGATGAGCTCATACTGGAGTGGAGAGGCTGCTAATCCAGTAGGACTAATGTTCTTATAAAAGGGGGAATTTGGACACAGACACACACATAGAAGGAAGACCGCATGAAGACAAAGGGGAAAGCCACCTCCATACCAAGGAGAGAGGCCTGGAGCCGGTCCTTCCCACCCAGCCCTCAGAAGAACCAGCCCTTCCAATGCTTTGATCTTGCCTCCAGAGTTGTGAAACTATATATTTCCATCGTTTAAACCACCCAGCTTATAGCATTTTAGTATGGCAACCCTAGTATTAAATACAGAAGGGCAACATGCTCCAGTACTCTTGCCTGGAAAACCCCATGGGTGGAGGAGCCTGGTAGGCTGCCGTCCATGGGGTCGCTAAGAGTCGGGCATGACTGAGCGACTTCACTTTCACTTTTCACTTTCATGCATTGGAGAAGGAAATGGCAACCCATTCCAGTGTTCTTGCCTGGAATATCCCAGGGACTGGGGAGCCTGGTGGGCTGCCGTCTATGAGGTCGAGCAGAGTCGGACACGACTGAAGCGACTTAGCAGCAGCAGCATAAAGTATGAAGGGAAAGCTGACTCCCTCAGGTACCTTCCGTCTGATCCTCCTCCAGGGTGGTATGCTGAGGCCACAGCACTCCGAACTCCGTTCACCAGACTTGTGAACACATGGCTTCTGCACATGAGTTAGTTTCGCCACCAAGGGGCATCCTCCTGTGATTTGGAAGGTGGGACTGAGGGAGAGGCCAGCCTCTGACTGCTCCCCACACTGGCATGTAAACGTCTGGCAGCATCTCAAGATGTTTCGTGGGTGTAGGAGGTGTGTACAGCAGGGGGGCAGCAATGACCTCTGGGGTAAGGCCACATGGGGGGCCCTCCTGCAAATCACCCCTGGCTCCCCTAACCTTCCAATAGCGTGGCAGGCACCTAGTCCGCTCTGTTAAATGCCTTTCCTGGAAATGCCTTGAGAGTCTCCCATTTCCCACAGTGGATCCTGACAGAAATAATTGCATAGATCTTACTTCAGACTTTTCTGCAAAGAATTTTATAACATTATTGATTTCCTAATTAAAGCTGAAAAATTAACATCTCTTCATTAAAACTGGAATTACTTGTATACAAGAGAAAAGAATATACAAGAGAAAAGAATCCTTTTTAACACTTTTGAAGTTTTTCCACTCTTTTCTCTGTGAATATGTTCCCCTCTAAGCTGGGTTCATAATGTGTATATGGTTTTGTAACTGGCTTTTCTATTCTTATTAATATGTAAATATTTCCCCATGTTTTACAGTTGTCATCAGAAAAATGAGTTTTAATCATCTTTAGATATAGATGACATTTTTATGTTTTAATGCACTTATAGGCACTTTTTTTTGTTTTAACTCACTTCTCTTGTGAGATAACTACTAAATATAAAAGAGGTCATTAACATTTACAGTTTAAATAATAATTATAAAAAGACCACATAGATAGGGAAACAGAACATTTACTCTACCCTAGAAACCCCTACCACTATCCTGACTTTATGATGATACTTTCCCTGCTTTCTTAGTGGTAGTTTTACTGTTTTTCAAGCAGGCTTCCCAGGCGGTACAATGGTAAAGAATCCTCCTGCTAACGCAGGAGATGTAGTTCAGTCCCTGGATCTGGAAGATCCTCTGGAGAAGGAAATGGTGGCCCACTCTAATAGGCCTGGAAAATCCCATGGACAGAGAAGCCGGATAGGCTACTATCCACGGGATTGCCAAGAGTGAGACATGACTGAGCATGCAGCATAAAAAATCGAGACAACATTGTTTAGTTTGGCTGGTTTTTAAATTTTGTATAAATGAAAACTTACAATGTCTTTCTGCTGGCTTCTCTTTTTAGTTTGTAGATTCATCTATTGTTGCATTTAACAATAATTTGTTATTTTTCATTGCTATATAGTATTTCTTATATGAATATATGCTTACCTCTATTTATATATCCATTTATATTGTTTGCAGACCTTTGGGTTATCTCCAATGTTTTACCATGAACAAAGCTATTATGAACACATTTTTAGATGACTCCTAGTGCACACGTGATGCATTTCTGCTAGGTAAACACTTATATGCAGAGCACATCATGAGAAACGCTGGGGTGGAGGAAGCGCAAGCTGGAATCAAGATTGCCAGGAGAAATATCAATAACCTCAGATATGCAGATGACACCACCCTTATGGCAGAAAGTGAAGAAGAACTAAAGAGCCTCTTGATGGAAGTGAAAGAGGAGAGTGAAAAAGTTGGCTTAAAGCTCAACATTCAGAAAACTAAGATCATGGCATCTGGTCCCATCACTTCATGACAAATAGATGGGAAAACAGTGGAAACAGTAGCTGACTTTTTTTTTTTTTTTCCTGGGCTCCCAAATCACTGCAGATGGTGACTGCAGCCATGAAATTAAAAGATACTTACTCCTTGGAAGGAAAGTTATGACCAACCTAGACAACATGTTAAAAAGCAGAGACATTACTTTGCCAACAAAGGTCTGTCTAGTCAAGGCTATGGTTTTTCCAGTGGCCATGTATGGATGTGAGAGTTGGACTATAAAGAAAGCTGAGTGCAGAAGGATTGATGCTTTTGAACTGTGGTGTTGGAGAAGACTCTTGAGAGTCCCTTGGACTGCAAGGAGATCCAACCAGTCCATCCTAAAGGAGATCAGTCCTGGGTGTTCATTGGAAGGACTGATGTTGAAGCTGAAACTCCAATACTTTGGCCACCTGATGCGAAGAGCGGACTCATTTGAAAAGACCTTGATGCTGGGAAAGATTGGGGGCAGGAGGAGAAGGGGATGACAGAGGATATCACCGACTTGATGGACACGGGTTTGGGTGGACTCCGGGAGTTGGTGATGGACAGGGAGGCCTGGCGTGCTGCGGTTCATGGGGTCGCAAAGAGTCGGACACGACTGAGTGACTGAACTGAACTGAAGTGAACTGAACTGAAATGAACTGAAACACTTATGAGTGGATTCCCTTCTAAGACAAAGTCTACGTTGTCAGCTTGATTAGATAATGCCAAACTTGTTTTCGGTGTGTCTGTATCAGTGCACACTCCTGTCCACAGTGGACAAGTTCTCATTTCTCCACATCCTCACCAACACTGGGCTTCCCAGATGGAGTAGTGGTAAAGAATCCACCTGCCAATGTGGGAGGCAAGAAATGCAGGTTTGAGCTCTGGATTGGGAACATCCGCTGGAGGAGGAAATGGCAACCCACTCAAGTATTCTTATCTGGAAAATTCCACAGACAGAGGAGCCTAGCGGGCTAGTCTATGGAGTCACACAGGGTTGGACACGACTGAGCACCCACGCATCACCAACACTAGGGGCCATCAGATTTTAACATTTTTACTGGTCAAGTGATAATGTGAGAGTATTTCATTATGGTTGTAATTTTCATGCTCCTGATGACTAATAAAATTGAGTATCCTTTCACGTTGACTGGCCATTTGGATTCCTTTCACTGTAGAATTCTCTTTGAGATCTTTTGCCATTTGCCAAGACAAATGAGCCTTTCCTGTGAGATGTCTGTCTTGTTCTTATTAGCTTATAGGAATGCTTTATATATTTTAAATACAAGTGCTTTGTCAGCTATATCTGTTGCAAATATTTTCTTTTAATCTATGGCTTGTCTTTTGGTTTCCTTTATATATTTTGATGTGTATGTATTTATTACTCTTTGCCTTTTAAGTTAGTACATTTTGGGTTCTTCTTTAAGAAACTCTTCTTAATCCCAAGATCAAGAAGATATTCTACCACGTTCCGTTCTAAAAGTTGTATTGCCTTGTCTTTCACATTCAGGTCTTTAAGCCATCTGTTATTTATTTATTTTTTGGTTTATTTATTTATTGGTAAAAGGTAGTGGTCTAATTCTCCACAATTGTCCCAGTGCCATTGTTTATTTATTTTTTAATTGGAGTATAACCGCTTCACAGCATTGTCTTGGTTTCTGCTGTGCAATTACGTGAATCAGCTATGTGCACATATATGCCCTCCTTTTTGAGCCTCCTGCCTAGCACCCCCCCAACCCATTCCTCTAGGTTATCACAGAGCACCCACCTGAGCTTGCTGCCAGCACCATCATTGAAAAACCAATCCATCCTCTCCCACAGATCTATAACATTTGGTATCCACATATGCACCCACTTGTTTTTGAGCTCTCTACTCTGTCCCATGGGTCTGTTTCTCTGCCTGCCCCAGGCTTTATCCGAGTCCCTTAATACAGAACTGTGTGGCTGAATCACCTTCTGAAAACACATATTTTCACCACCGTACAACTTCCATGTTATCCCCTCATTCACCCACCTGGCTTATATCCTATTTCCATTTCTTCAGGAATGATTGTTGTAGCAGAACATAGATGAAAAATAGTCAAGTTGTTGACTCTTGAATTTCAAAAAGATACAGATAAGTCAGAGCTAGTATTTCACATGCAAAAGATGAGATAAAGATCACTTAGATGAGGAGAAGGAGAAGCAAGGGACAGAGAGAGCTTGAAGCAGTCTTCCTGTCTCCGGACCATGTCTCTTGATGCCTCTCTCTCTTTCTCTCTTCAGTTACTAAGTCATGTCCGACTTTTGCGACCCCATGCCTGTAGCCTGCCAGGCTCCTCTGTCCATGGGATTTTCCAGGCAAGAATACTGGAGTGGGTTGCTGTTCCCTTTCTTGATGCCTCAGGTTATTGGAAATATAAGAGCAGAAGGAATAGGTGCCCCCGACCTGAGTAGGACTGGGGACATTAGCAAAACCCCAGATTTACCCTTGTGTCCGGCAGTGTTGGAGATGGGAAGCAGAAGAGGCCCAGAAGGAGACAAATGTTTCCTGAGTATCTGAGGGCACAACTGAGACTGAGAGAGTGCCCCTGTATAGAGGCTCTGCAATGGAGCAGGAGGGCGTGAGCATGGCCCACACGGCCAGTGGACAGAGTCCGAGAGCTAGGGCACTTGGGCTGACACTCCCCTCTGCATGCCGAGCTCCAGCGCAGGGCTGAGTAGAGCAGTGAAGCTTGTCTCTAGGGATGGGGTAAAGTGCTCCATACTTCTCATTAAGCGTAATGTCAGCACTCCAGTTATTTTAGAGGGAATAATAGAGGGAAGAAGCTCCCTCTATTCCTAGTTTGCTGAGTTGATACCATGGATGAGTGTTGAATTTTATCAAGTACTTTTTCTGCATATATGAGCTGATTATATGATTTTCGACTCTGTTCTATAATTGTAGTGAGTGATCTTTGAATTCTGTAATTCAAATTCTGTACATTCCCTGCACAATCACCACATGTTGCTAGACTTGGTTTGCTAACAAACATTTTCTAAAGGATCTTTGTGTCTATGTTGGTAAGATGTATCAGTCTTTTCCTGTGATATCTTTGTCAGATTTTGTATTGGGGTTCTATGTTGGTCTTAAAAATGAAATTGAGAGGTGCTCCCTCCTCCTCTATCTCATAACAGAATTTCTATGAAATTGGTATCATTTCTTAATTAAATATCGATACAATTAACTAGTGAAGCCATTTGGTATTGGAGATTTTCCCCTCTGGCCTGGTTTTTCTTTACAAATATTTTATTTTATATAAGGTTATTCAGATTATATATTTCACCTTGTGTCAATTTTATTAAGTCATATTTTTAAACGTGCCCATTCATCTTTGTTACTGAATTAATTGACATACAGTTGTCTCTTATTACTCTTTAAATAGCTTCAAGATCTGTAGTGATAACCTCTTTTTCAATGGTATATTGGTAATTTGCGATTAGTCTTTTTTCCCCCCTTGATTAGTCTTTGTAGAGCTTTGCTAATTTTTTAAAATTTTCAATGTGCCATCAAGTGTATCTAGTGCATTCTTCATTTCAGATATTGCATTTTTCTGAATAGCCAATGAAGTCCATTTTTCTAGTTTTTATTTCTCATTAAGATTCCTCTTGACTATTTTTTATTAATTGACTGATTGATTGATTTTGGTTCCACTGGGTCTTCATCCCTACATGCAGACTCTCTCCGGTGGCAGCGAGCAGGGGCTGGCCTCTGGCTGGGGTGCACATGCCTCTCACTGTGGTGGTTTCTCGTGTTACAGAGCGCAGGCTCTAGGTGTCTGGACTTCAGCAGCTGTGGCACGCAGGCTCTAGACTGTGTAGGCTTCAGTAGCTGTGTGCACAGGCTTAGTTACTCCGTGGCATGTGGAATCTTCCCAGGCCAGGGCTTGAACTCATGTCCTCCATATTGGCAAGTGGACTCTTATCCTCTGTACCACCAAAGAAGTTCTATTTTAAAAAATTGTTTTTAAATTATATTATTTATGTATTTCATTGTGTTGGCTCTTCATTGCTGCATGTGGGTGTGGTGAGTGGGGGTACTCTTCCTTGCAGTGCACGGGTTGGGCCTCTCATTGCTGCAGATTCTACTGTTGCAGAGCACAGGCCTACGGGGGCTTCAGTGGTTTCAGCATGTGGGTTCTACAGAGAGGACAGGCTCAGTGGCTGTGGTGCACAGGCCTAGTGACTTTGCAGCACGTGGAGTCCTCCTGGCCAGGGATCAAACCTGTATGCCCTGCATTGGCAGACAGACTCCTATCCACTGCACCACCAAGGAAGTCCTTGGCTATTTTATAATAGCTATCTCAGAGACCTTGTCTGAAATTATGTTTCTCTTGCTTGGATCTTCTCTTGATTATAGGTCCCATTTCCCCGTATACATGTCTCCTAATCAAAAGTTATTAATCACTATGGCAGCCACACAACCACAGATCTTGACAAGAGACCCTATGTATGCAGAATTTAACAGGGCACAGTGCAAAAAGGGTCCAGAATCAGATGGGGAGCCCTGAGTAAAACTCTGCCCAAGGTACTAAGAAAGGCTTGATTGAGGAGGAAATTCTGGATATCTTCCTTTGAAGAGCAGCTAAGTTGTAGAGCAACAAAGCCCGTGTGCACAACTACTAAAGCCTGCACACTCAAGGGCCTGCCTGCCACAACTACAGAGCTTCCCTGGTGGCTCAGGTGGTACAGAATCCATCCGCAATGCTGGAGACCTGGGTTCAATCCCTGGGTTGGAAAGATCCCCAGAAGGAAATGGCTACCTACTCCAGTGTTCTGGCCTGGAGAATTCCATGGACAGAGGAGCCTGGTGGGCTGCAGTCCATGGGGTCCCAAAGAGTAGGATATGACTGAGTACTTTCACTTCACTTCCTTTGAGGAATATTAATTTTTGTGAGGTTCCCGTCTGTTAAATTTCTTGCTGAACATCTCAATTTTGTGGAGATTTGTTTCTCACACTTGTTAGGGGAATTCTGTTTGGATTTCGCCATTGGTTTTAGGGTAAATCTGAGATATAGTCTTTTCTCCTAATATACAGCCCAATGGAGTTTCAATGGACATTTCAAGGTGTTTGGGAAGCTCCTCTAACCTAGTGGAATTCTGAACTCTGACTTTCCTGCAGTGGGAAGCAGCTGAATTTTTTTACTAGCTTTTTCAGTTAATTCTTTCCACTGTGTTCTGTCCAGTTGCCCCCATGCAACAATTCCAGGAGCAACTGACTTAGTAAGGGAGCTGATAGGCAGATTTTGAAGTTCTCCTCTCCTTGTCTCCCTGCTTCCTTTGCTTTCTCTTTTTCTCTTCCAGATGAACTGTCAGTTCAAACCCCACCCTCAGGTGCCTCAAGCCAATAATAATGGAGCTTTCTTGGTTCTAATCCCCCAGTGCTCTGTGGCCTGGACAGTATCCTCCAGGAAAAAGCTGGATAAATAATATGCATGATTATAACAATATGTAGTTCTCTTCTTTCATGAGTTAAATCTCCTTTAGCATTTGTCTGATTTTGGTCACTCCCCAGTGCTTCAAATAATTTTTTCTACTTTCCTTTTTTGTGTTTTTATTATCTTTTTTTTTTTTTTGCTATTTTGTCCATAGTTTATTTTGCTATCTATGGGAGGGTTAATCTGATACACAGTACTCCACGGTTATTCCTATCGTTCAGTCACTCAGTTCTGTCTGACTCTTTTGTGACCCCCCTGGACTGTAGCCCACCAACCTCCTCTGTGCATGGGATTTCCCAGGCAAGAATACTGGAGTGGGTTGCTATTCCCTACTCCCCTGTTACTAAAACAAAAACTCTTCATAGTACTGTGTATTTTTAAAAAAGTATTATTGCATCTGTATTGAATTGCATGTTTTGAAATCTTAAAAAGTATTTAGCCCTTTAAAAAGGCAGAAAAATGATAAAGTACTTAGAAAAGTACTTAGAAAAATGATAATGATACTTTAAATGATAAAGTATATATGAATTCTGCCATTCTCCTATGGTTCTGAAAACATACCATTCCGTGGGTTTTCATTTCCTAATAATTTGTGAGCACTTTAAATTGAGTGCTGAAATCTCCCTGACAAGTAGACACACTGCTTCATGTCCCTTCCACACCCTGACCCCTGCCCCAACATGAATGTTGGAAAAAGGCTGATCTAGTATGAATTCTGGATCTGCCATTTATTATGTGAGCTCTCTGAACTTCCTTTCCTCCTCTGTAAACTGAAGTCAAGAATACTGATCTCATAGAGGTTAAGTAAATGGAGTAACTTATATAAAGTGCCCAGGACTTAGTAACTCTTCTATAAATGTTAGTTTCATGATTCATAAGGGAAACATTCCATTTCTCTGAAGTAAGACTCATTATTATACCAAAAATTCTTTGATTATTTTAAGCTAAAAATTGGATATCTCAAGCTGTTTGTGCAAAAATATTTTATCTTAGTTGTTATTTCCCCTTGGAAAATAGCCCCTGGATTCTGTTATCTTCTTCTGAAGAGTGTTGATTTTTGTGAAATTCCTGTTAAATTCTGGCTGAACATCTCAATTTGGTGATTTGTCTTTTACACTTATTAAGGGAAGTCTGTTTGGATTTTGCCATTGATTTTAGGATAAATCTGAGACACAGTCATTTAATGGCAAATGTTATTTGGTGGCAAATAACCCCACCAAGAGCCTAGAATAGAAGTAAAGAGAAACTAGTACTGGCTGCATACTGACCTCAGGCCGGTGGGTGATGAAGGTGAGTGAGCCTCGGTTAGGGCCAGTCTGGTGTTGCAGCCGGGGACCCACAGGTGAAGGCAAGAAACCCCCAATAAGGAGCTGAAATCTACTGGGATTAGTGGAAAGGGGCCTGGATGGGGTGAGGAGGCTTGACAGAATTCCGTCAAAGTGCCCAGGAAGGCTGGACTGATTTTGCCACAGAATCTTCATATTTTCTCAAGAAGATAGGAGGTAGGCATTCCAGCCCAAGGATGCTATGTGGGCCAAAGCTTGGAGCTTTAAGAGAGGTGTCTTGTCCCTTTGCAGGGAGGTGTGGTGGTGGGGGCAGGGGTTAGAGCTCAGAGTCTGGAAAGGTGGGAGGAGGCAGGGTCAATCAGGGCCTTAGGTGGTCCGGCCATCACTTCTGGGCTCAAACCAGTGTCCTGTCTAAGCAGAATAGTCCAGATAAAGATTGCTTCTTCAGGAGGAAGAGTGCGTAGACCCAGAGGAGGCTGGCCTGAAGGAGCAGGAAATGGTCAGGAGATACACCAGCTCTGGGGGGAGACACTGGGGTGGGAGGAGGGGCCATCCGGTGACTGTGTCCAGGATCGGCTGGACCACTTTGATGACTCACTGGAAGTGCGTCTGGAAGTTGATGACTCACCGGAAGTGCATCTGGAAGAAGTCTTGAGCAACTGAGATTTCTAGGTGGGGCGGTGATGTGGGGGTGATATGTTAACCGAAGCAGTGACAGGAGGGGCCCCAGGTCCTGTGAATTCTCTCCTCAGTCTCGTAGGTAATCATAACTGTGACCCCTTCAGAGGAGGACGCCAGTCTCTGCTGAGGGCAACTCACCTGAGATCACAAAGCAGTGGGTGGCCTGGCGCAGGGCCTGGTCCATTGTCTCTGGAGTTGATCCGAACCAGTGCAAACCAGAGCTTATTCTGGAAATTGCAATTCAAATAAAAAAGCCTGACTTGAAGCATTTGCCATTTCCTGAGTTGTAAATATTCCTCCCACCTAGGCCAATTTCAGACCACCAGCAAGATGTCACTGAACATGGAGTTGGGAAGGGCTGTGTGTAAGTCATTGTCATGAGTGGGTGAGCGGGTACTTGCCAGCTCATCCCTGACACTGACTCAGGTTTGCCTGGTACTGGGGCCCCTTCTTCCTTCACAGTGACAAACCAAACACCTCACAACTTCCCCAGTTTCTTGCATTTTCAGTCACTGGCCTTCACCCCAACCTCTCCAGGGTTTCTCTCTCCACAGATTGGTATAGCGAGTGGGTTACAGTGAAATACAAATTAGTGAGAAAAGCCACACTTCCCCATTCTGTGCCCAGGCTCCCTTCCCTGAGATTTCAGGGCAGTGAATTCCTTGGAGCTGTATTTCAGGGCAAATCTCACACGGGGACTTTCTGCTGAGTCTGCAGAGGAAGCACTCCAGCCAGCACACATCGTGTGTCTGGAGGACTCAGAGGAACCACACTTGGCAGCTCTCCTGGATCAGAAGGACTGGATATCTGCTCATCATTCAGAACCCAACACAGCGGTTTCCTGTCCCAAGTAGGGATGGTGTTACTGGTGCCACAATCTGGAAGTGGATTCAATACGCACAGCAACTGTCTTCAGAGTTGTCCAAGCTACAACTTACGGACAATTCGCGTTCAGACAATCTGCAGTATTTTAGCACTGACCCTACGAACATTCATGTGTCACAGGTCCTCCCCCATTTTGTTTGCGAGTACTTTCCTTCTAACGTGGAACTGACCGCTGTAGAGGCGGAAGAAAGGCAAACACATCAAGCAAGGAATTAGGGCAAGAGGAACCCCACGGATGGTGCCCTTCTGTGGGTGAGGAGGGGATGAGGATTTAGGTGAAACCAAGCAACTCTGTGACAAACTCATCTCCAAAGCAACTTGGGGGCAGCAAACCGCTGCAGTAGCCACTCTGCGGGAAGGGCGGTGTTAGGCCCTCAGCTGGGGGGCATGATGGTGGTTGGCACTGCAGGGACCCATCTAACAGGAAGTCACCAGGGGGTGAAATAGAAGTCGTGCATTCTCCCAGCTGGGGGACACCTGGCAGCCAAGCCCTGGGCCATGGGCAGGCACGAGGCCAGGCTGCCCCGTGACTCCCTGAACCTCAGGCCTCTCGCTGGGGCTGGAACAGGGCTTCCTGTCTTGCTGAGTTGCACAGCATATGCCTCACATCCTCCCCGGGACATGGCTCATGGTGGGCTGTGCTCACAATTTGCCTCAGAGAAACTGGCCCTGGTGAGCTTTTGCTGGCAGGCACACCCTTTTGGGAGAAGGAAAGGCTTGTCCCCAAATCTAATTTTAAAGAAGGCCTGTGAATCATAACCCAAACTGCTCATTACCCAGGGACTGCCTGGTGACTGACTCGGACCTTCAGCTCCAGCCAAGGAGAAGTCGGGAAGGCACGTGTTAACTGTGGTTTCCCCTGATCCCAAGAGCCTCTGGGAGACCTCCAGCTCACCCAGGAGCAACAGGGGTCTCAAGGTGCCTTTGTCTATCATGAGGTGCCCTTATCTTCCCTTCGTTGCTGCTCCTACTAACAAAGGATCGCTCATGGAAGCCCTCGGCCTTGAAATTCAGTCATGGGCTTTAGCTTCCAGGGAGCACAGAAGCCAAGTAACAATAAATTGCATTGTTTTATTGAGAAATGAAATGAAATATTTCCTGCCATATCAGCAAACAAAGATATCACAGTCATTGGTGATTCCAGCCCTCCAGTGTGAGCTGAAGGGCCCTAAGGGCACTTAGGAAGGAGAAGAATACTGGTATTCAGACTGCAGCCACTCCCAATGGTGAGCCCCAAGGGAGCTCAGGACGTGAAGAAACACCGGATACCAGCCCAGGAGAGCTGAGATGCTTATTAAAGGAACGATTTCAGTGAACCCAGATTCTTGCATCTTACAATACATAGAAAAGCACAAACTCCTTAACTTGGGATATCTAGTTTTCTTTAATTAACAATAATCTCTTGCTGTTCAGACTAGCTGCCCCTTTGTTGCAGAACTTCTCTATAAACTGGCTCCTCCCCTCACCTCTTCAGAGCCGTTCTCCCAGGGTCACTTGAGATCCTGTATCCCGGGCTTGAAGTCCTAATAATTCCCATGGATTAAAACATAACTCTCAACTTTTAGGTTGCGAACTTTTTAAGTCAACATGTATTTTATACATTGTTTAGTCACTCAGTTGTGTCCAACTCTTCTGCAACCCCATGGACTATAGACCAGGCTCCTCTGACCATTAGACTCTCCAGGCAAGAATACTGGAGTGTGGTGCCATTTCCTTCTCCAGGGGATCTCCCAGCCAGGGATTGAACCCACATATCCTGTGTCTCCTGTATTGGCAGGCAAATTCTTTACCATTCAACCACCTGGGAAGCCCATATTTCATATATTACCTAAAATATATCATTTTATTTATACAGACCCTCAACACCTCCCTACAACATAGGTAAGGGGTCAGTGGTAAGACTGAAATTAATTCCCATTTGTGTTCAAATGTGCACTTTCCTCCCTGGAAAAATGCCCTTGCTTCTGGGCATGCCTACGCCCACCCCACTCAAAGTCTGGGAGGAGCCTCTTACCTTGAGCTGCCACTTCTGTATCTTGCTTTGATCTCATGGGACAAGTATCTGTGACCCGGGAGTGGAGATATGTACCTCATTCCCAAACAGCCCATCTACCTACACCTTGCTTCCCCTCATCCCTGAGTCATCAGTAAATCTTTCTGCCTTTTTTCTCACTTTGCAATGACTCAAGTTTTGCAGCAACAAAATTAGGTTTGTTGAATTTCTGTTTTCACGGGATGATGTAACCAAGACACAGGGTGCAATATTCCCACAGTATTTCTTGAAGGCCATTTAGTTGTTCAGGTTTATTTTTAAAAGGTTTTATTAAATGACTAGTAGGCACTAAATGTCAGTGTTGACCAAGTGAAATACCAAATGACTTAAATGTCAGAAGTGGCCAAATACTAAGGTCCCTAGAAGTGGATGACCTACTACTGGAAACCAATCTGATGATCTAAAGTATGAAAAGGGCTTTGTGCAAAAGGCTTCAACTATAGTGTTATCCAAGATGGAACAGGATGCTCGAGGTGGCCAACAGCAGGGGAATTCTCAACTCTAATAAGAGACATGAGGGCCTCTAAAGACAGTTGTAGAGACAGTGTGCTTTAAGTGGGAGAGGGAGAGCAAGATGCCAAACAGTATGTATGCACACATTAAACTATAAAGAAAAACCCTAGAGAAATTTACCAAAATGAATAGGATGGTGCAAAAGGAGGGTACTAAAGGCCATTCCTTTTCCTTCTCTACTTCCCAGTAAATCTATATTTGCATTGTGAAGACACTGTCATTTACAGTGGAGGAGACAGTCTTCATCTAAAACTCCAAATTGCTTCCTTCGCAACATGATCATTTGAATGTGCAGTTTTAGTTTTACATTTCTAGTTTGCAGAGGGCATTCTGAGCACATGAATGAGATTTCCCCTTTAGTTATGTAACAGGAAGTGTTTTCCTAGAGAAAGACCTGAACTTAATTTGGAATTAATAAATTTGAAGGTCATTTTGAGGTTTGGCTAGAAATGCTCTTTTCTGCAATGGGAATATGTCTATAGCACTGAGCTAGGTGTGTGTGGGGCTGGAGCTTGACACAGGGTGATGGGTTGGGGCAAATCAGCAAAAGGAAAGAGGAAGTGGCAGCTCAGAGGTGTCATTGACTGAACTGTGATGGGCTACTTAACAGAGAGAAATTCATTACGGATGCATCAGCTTTGTCTAAGCAGATTCCAGATCTGGCCTAATTTGCACCATTAAATGATTTAATCAATTTATTAAGTTTTTTCATTAGAAATCAATGGATAGCTATTACCATTTTAAAGGAAATGTAGCCAGGATATTCTTAAAGGAAAAAAACAACAACAACTTTGTTTTGGTTTACAGTAGTAAGAAAAGAAGACCCTCATAACTGGAATATAATGAGTGGTAAATTGAATATATTAAAAAAAAATCTGACAACAGGCACTTAAGTGGCTTAACTGAACAAGCCAACCTCAACTCTGGTTGGTCCTGTGTTTTCAGTGAACGTTTTACTCCCATCTCCTCCTCCACGTGGTTGTCATTGTTCAGTTGCTCAGTTGTGTTAGACTCTTTGCAACCCCATGGACTGCAGCACACCGGGCTCCCCTGTCCTTCACTATCTCCCAGAGCTTGCTCAAACTCATGTCCATTGACTCAGTGATGCCATCTAATCATTTCATCCTCTGTTGCCCGCTTCTCCTCCTGCCTTCAATCTTTTCCAGCATCAGGGTCTTTTCCAATAAGTCAGCTCTTCGCATCAGGTGGTCAAAATATTGGAGCTTCAGTTTCAGCATCAGTCCTTCCAGTGAATATTCAGGGTTGATTTCCTTGAGGATTGACTGGTTTGATCTCTTTGGTTTCCAAGGGACTCTCAAGAGGCACCACAGTTCAAAAGCATCAATTCTTCACTGCTCAGCTTTCTTTATAGTCCAACTCTCATATCCATACATGACTACTGGAAAAACCATAGCTTTGACTATATGTGCCTTTGTCAGCAAAGTGATGTCTCTGCTTTTTAATATGCTGTCTAGGTTGGTTATAGCTTTTCTTCCAGGGAGCAAGCATCTTTTAATCTCATGGTTGCAGTCACCATTTGCAGTGATTTTGGAGCCCGAGAAAATAAAGTCTGTCACTGTTTCCCCATCTATTTACCATGAAGTGATGGGACTGGAAGAAAGTGAAAGGGAAAGTCACTCAGTCACGTCCAACTCTTTTCGACCCCACAGACTATACAGTCCATGGAATTCTCTAGGCTAGAATATTGGAGTGGGTAGCCTTTCCCTTCTCCAGGGGATCTTCTGAACCCAGGGATAAAACCCAAGTCTCCCACATTGCACGAGGATTCTTAACCAGCTGAGCCACAAGGGAGGCCTAGGCCTGGATGCCATGCTGTTTTTTAAATTTCACTCTCGTCTTTCACCTTTATCAAGAGGCTTTTTAGTCCCTCTTCACTTTCTGCCATTAGGGTGGTGTCATCTGCATTTCTGAGGTTATTGATATTTCTCCCAGCAATCTTGATTCCAGCTTGAGCTTCATCCAGTCCAGCATTTCACATGATGTACTCTGCATGTAAGTTAAATAAGCATCTGCCTGCCAATGCAGGAGACACAGGTTCAATCCTTGGGTTGGAAAGATCCCAAGGAGAAGGAAATGGCAAGCACTCCATATGCTTGTCTGGGAAATTCCATGGACAGAGAAGCCTGGTGGGCTAGAGTCTACTGGGTCACAAAAGAGTTGGATATGACTTACCAACTAAACAACAACCTCCTCCATGTACACCTCTGTAAAAAACAAACAGAACCCTGAAACATAGCAACACTTCTACATAAAGTCACACAAAATGAGTTGCTTTAATTTGATCCTCTGCATGGCAACACTTATGTTTCATTGTATTTATAACAAGACTAAGCATATTTGGTGTGAGCTGGCCTTTTCCTTCAGTGGAACAGGGACATTCTTTGAGGACTGGGAAAGTACAGTGGGACCCCTCGAGGCAGCTGTGTGGAGCCACTTCATGAGACAGATCCCTTGCTGGCTCCCATCACTGTGGCAATAAGCTCCTTTGCAGCGGAGATTATAGCAGATCACATGCAGCAATGCAGTTGAAACCCCCCAGGGAGGGCTGGCACCTGCTTCCTGCCATGACAAGGAAGCATAAGGAGAGATCTTGGAAGTCTGGGACTGGGTGGAGCGCCTCAGCCACTGGCAATCCGTCCAGCGGGTAGGCAGTGCCCAAAGTGTCATCTTCCTGGAGGAGGGACTTGCCAGGCGAGAAAAGCTTCTGTAGACCCACCGTTCTCTTAACCTGACCACTATCCTCGGGAGGTGGTGTGGAGACCACATCTCGCTGGTACCCCATGGAAACACTGAGTAACACATGAAGGTGGCTGCAGACACCACCAGAGCCTCAGTGACCTTTCAAGTGCTGAGAACTGAGGTGAAACATGACTTGTCACTTAGCTTGGTCACACATCGTGACAAAGGTTGTGCTAGGAGGCATTAGCCAAGGCCCCCAGTCTGCTGTCTGCGCTGCATGTTTTGCTCTGCTCCACTTGCATCAGGATGCGGTTGGCCTTGTGAAACAGGATGTGGTCAGAGCGCTGGGCAGAAAGGGGGGGAAGGCAGACTTGCCCGCGGCTATCAGGAACTTGGCCACTGGGCTGATGGTGTCTGGGGCAGTGGGACACAGACCAGCTCCCGAGGGTCGTGGCTCCTTCTGTGTCTGGGCTCAGAAAGGGCCCTGGAGGGGAGTACCACCCAGCCCTTCTGCTCTCAGACTCTGAGAGTGATGGCACTTCCCTTGTGCCAAGAGGGCTGCCACATGGCCCACACTATGCGCCACGCGGCCTGTCTCCAGCCGAAGTCCTGCATGCTAAGATCTGTCGTGCACGTTCTCACGCTGGCTCAGAGAACAGTGCTGGGAACGCGATGCGGCCCTCCAAAAGTAACGAGCTGCACTGTCTGACCTGAGACAGGCTCTCCAGCCCCCACTCGGGCAGACCTCCCACATGGGCAGCCACACCTGGGCAGCCCACCCAGCCTGCTTTCCTCCAAACACAAGTCCGTAAGTCTGCTCGTGGCAAGAGGCTGGCACAGATCCAAGCAAGCATGTGCCCTCCCTTATCCATTTCAGTGAAGTTTTAAAATGCTACCAAGTCAGCCTATTACACAGTTCATCCCGCCTTCCGTACCAGAACCCCACACCCCTGGTGGTTCTTGGCGGGAAGGGCCTGAAGGCTGGCTGGAGGAAGGAGGGGGGCTGTGTGTGTCTTTGTGCGTTGTGATTGCCCCTCTTCACCACTTTCGCATATTATCCTTTATTTTTAACAGGAGTTATCTGGTTTGGGGTTTATGGGCCATTTCAGTTGAATTCTTCTCTGTATTTAAAATAAAGTTACACAGGCTAAGAGAAAGTCTAAAGTAACAAGCAAAACAGAGTTCTAACCAGAAAGCGTTCCAAGTTTAAGGGAAGGACTCATCTGTAGGTCATGAGTATGGGAGGCTGTGCAGTGGGCAGGCAGGATGGGGCTTCATCTGCCGGGAGGCGTGTGGGGTGGGCTCCGTGACTGGAGCACGGATGCAGGGCCGGGCAGCGTGGGGTACTGCAGGCTTCTGCAGACGCAGGCCTGGTGTGCGTGGTCATCACCTAGGAGAGACCCAGGACTGCGGTCTAGGGAGACTATCCACCTGTGTCACATCCACACTGGGAGGGCCTGAAATGACACCAGGGTGGACACGGGGGAGTTTCAGGGTCTCCTGGAAGATGAGTCAGTGGTGAGGCAGGGAGAGTGCTCCAGGCAGAGGGAAAGCACAGGCGGATAGAGACTTGACGTCCTCATGAACGAAGAGTCTGTTCAGCTGGGTGGCACCCTGCGGGTCCTACAGAGTCTTCTTTCTGGGCAGCAGGGGGAACCAGAGCTGCTGATTTGGAGGGGTGCTTTAGGAAGAATGAGTGTCCAACTGGAGCATAAGCCCACAGGCCAGGGGTACCGAGTTCAGGCATGGCAATGCCAGGCGAGTGAAGGGCTCCAACGGCATCTCTAGAGCCAGAGTCTTGATGAAGAGAGGGCAGCCCTTCCATCATCAACACTGATGTCAGGAAGAGGAGCAGACGTGGGCAAGAATGAGATTAGGGAAGGAAGTGGCTGGTGTGAAAGGATCACTGGGACACCTGATGGCCACTGAGGCTCAAAAAAGCAATTGCTCACGCTCTGTCCTATGGTTCCCTATTATGATAAACAGGAGAGAAGTTAACTGACTTTGTCATCAGGATGTATACTATGCTCTTCCTTACTGAAGAATAAAAACGTCTGTGCTTTTTTCCAAGGAAAAACTAACTACTCCCACAAAGTAAATGGCAATTAGGCTGAAGGACAGCAATTCCTACTGTGAGCACGATGTCATTATCCTGGATCTTCACTGTCATTACATGGTAAATACCTGTCCTGGGAGTGTAATTCACATCCACAAAGCTTGCTGCTTTGGCGTCAAAGATCTTACTTTGTTTGATTCTTAGATTATATGGCAACTGTGGGCAATTTATTCTGTAGCTAGATCCACCCTAAAATCCTGAGCACATTGATGCACACAGTACCAGCAAGTGGACACTTGTTAAAATGCAGATTCTAAGGGGCCTAGCAGGTTCACTAAGGGGCCCTGAAAGATACAATTGTATCAAGAAGCCAGAGGGGGCTTGGACCTGGTTTGAAGACCTTTGTTCTATAAAACACAGATTCAGCAAGTTCTTTAAGAAGAACAAACATAAGATGACGCATTCATTCCAGCAAAAAAAAAAAAGAGGAAAGAGGCACTTGAAAGTTTCATTTCATTTCCAACTGTAGTGCACATAGATATTCCCTCAAATAACTTGAAAAACCTTATGAATCAGTGTTTAAGATTTTTACTCTCCAAATGTAATAAAATTCTTCAGCTAAAACAGGAGTACTGAGAACAAAATGGTTTTGCAAAGTACAATAGAAAAATATTGTCCACTGGTTTATTTTTCCAAATGAGCAATAGGCTATTTACAAATAAGCAGACCTCCAATGATGTATATTAAAACGACAAAACTATTACTGTTTGAAATCTAAATGAAAAAAAAATTTATTAAGGCACATTTGTTCTGTGAGTCTAAAACAAACTTTCTGGTGTAATGACAGATTCATTTCACTTTTGTCCCCAAAACACATGAGCACCAGGATTTATCAAAGAACACTCAATATTTAGTAAAACAGTAAGGAATGTAAAAATTGAGGATAGGGAAGAGTTTTCAAAAAGAAATCTTTGGAGATCAGTTTACTGCAAATAAAATATACTAAACACTCCTTATACACATAAATACTAATAACTAACAGAACTTGGGAAATGGTAGAGCTCTAAACAACGGATATTAAATAAATTAAAGGTATTTCAGATACAAAGGATAGAACAAAACAGTAATTAAAAATGAGACACCCATCTCTGTCAACATAACACAGATAGGATGAAGTGAACAAAATCGGATACATTTTCCCCTAATTCTTTCATTAGGGTTAGGTTTTGTTTATTTTGTTTAACCTTGCATACATTACATTTATGGCAATAATTCTTCTTTGCCCTTCTAAATATTAATATTTTATCTTTTAAAAAGAAGGGTCTGGAGAGGAGAAAGTGTCAGACTCTTCTTGAAATCTAATGCCAGGTCCGTCAGGCCACACTAATTGCAGTAAGAACAGCCATCTATCTTACTATGCTTTCCTGCTCCCCTTGTTTTGAAAAATGAGACAAGTTTTGGGGAAACAATCACCTTTGGAAAGCTCAAGGATGACGACATAGCTACTGTCACATTTTCTTATTTGACAACTGGAACATGAAATGGCTTTGAAAAAACTGTTGTAAAAAAGACAAAAGGTAGAATCTGTGCAAAGTTAACAGTCAAAACAAAACATTTATCAGAGTTACAGTGTTTTGTTACAATAATACTTTGCAGTAACGTTCATGTTTTCTGCCATAGGACTATAGCAAAGAGGTCTGAAAAAGAAATATTAAAAAAAAGTTTTGCTCCTCAGGTACATTTCAAGTCATAATTAAGCACATCTGCTACATAATGTTTAGCAAGAAAATGTGTTCAAAAGGCAAACATGATCACATTTTTGTTTAAAAAGCTCAATCTTCAAGGAGTCCTTTGTAAGAAAACCATGTGTAAAATATATCCCCTTGTATGGACTTCAAAAACTGATCGTACAAAAAAATTTTTGAAAAATAAATTAATTAAAAATGTCCTTTCCAGCAAAGCTGGACATTAGGCTGTCCTCACTGAGCCATTATTATTGCTGCTTTTACTGTAATTTGGGTCATTTTTCTCTAGCCACATTTCAGCCAACTGATGTGTGGACCCATATGTTGACGCTTTGGACCCCAAGCACATTTTGTACTGTTTGGGATCAAGGTTGGGATCACAAAAGACAGGATGGTGGACATGGACTACTCCTACTTCTTGGCTCCTAAATGTCTTCAAACCTGCCTGGACAACCTTGTTGAAAAGGTCAACATCCTCAAGCCCCCAGCCTTGGATAGAAACATCAAAGCCGCCTACTCGGACGAGATCTCCCTTATAAATACAAGTGATGCCAAACCCATAGTTTCTCCAGAAGCCAGTTTTTTGAGTAAAGGCAAAATGGTTGTCACTGGGAACCTTCCCACTATAAACAATCTTTGGATCGTACTGGCTAAAGATGATTGGAAAATATATTTGTTGGCCCAGAACCGTATTTGCTCGACATCGCTGGAGAAATTCTGCAGTAAATACAAGGTCAACGTCACAAAAGAAGAGCAAAGATTCATTATTAAACTGGGATGATCCCACTTCTAGGGCCAGCGCTCTTGAAAATTCTCCAGACACAGGCAAAATCTGCATGTCAGCTTTAGGGTACTTAATGCGGTAGTCTCTCATGAGTTCAACTTGCTTGGCCTTGTCGGGGTTGGAGTCAGAATTGAAGAGCAGAACAACGAGCTTGACGTTCTGATTCGGAATGAGGCACGTCTTCTCAAAGTTCCCCATAAATCTCACAAACATGTCAAACCGTCCAGACAAAGGAATCAATATATTGATCTTTTTCTCTTTGGGTTCTTTGTGCTCATTCTTGGACCCAGGAAGCTGAAAGGGAACAAGCTTCTTCAGGGAATTTGAGAGAAAGGACAAGGATCCGGATTCTTGATTGATTTTGTTGGCCAATTCCTTTGCGTCCAGCTCCTCGTGCTCCACAAACTGGATCTTGCTGAAGGTCTGCTGTAAATACGCATGCCTCCGCACAGGGACCGTCATCTTCTTCCCTTTGTGCTTTTTGTACAGAAGCAGCAAGTCCAGAATGTACTCAGCCCCATACATGGGGTTCACTCGGCGATAGCCGTACTGTATCTCCTTAAAATCAATTATGCGCCCTCTGGTCTTGGCGTTGGCATTGATCATCTCCATGACCTGCATGACAATGTCATCCAAGGCCTCGCGCTGCGCAGAGTCCATCCCTCTTCGAGGGGGCTGGCTGTCAGCGGCTGAATACAAGTATTTCCCAGTCAGAAATTCCCATTCCAGAATCTCTTCTCGTTGGCGAGGCTGGAACCTCATGAAGGAAGGAGGGATTCCCAGCTGCAGGTCTTCTTTATGAACCTCGGTGTTGCTGTATTTGCTCATCAGGACAATCTCGCGGTGCAGCTGGATGGTGCGGTGGCGAAGCTCAGCGATTTTGCGGCTGAGCATGTAGCTGTGAAGCCTGTACTGGTAGGGTGGGTTTTTGTTCGGGTGCAGGGTGATGGCGCGGTGAATTTTACTGTTATGGAGATCCCTAATGTACCCCTTCTTGTTCTGTTCATAGTTCTCATAAAAAAGCTGCTGCATCTGTGAAGAAATAAGTAAGATTTCTATTAGTAATATGTGGGTGAGTGTCCCCCCTCTTGTACTTCCTTATGTATCTGCATACTCTGTATTATAAATCTTTCTAAATGAGTCAGAGCATACCTAAGATTCTAGGTAAAGCTTGAAATACAGCAGTCCAGTGATAGTAGAGTAACTGTAAACTGCTTATAGAAACAAGACTTCATCAATAATCAAGTTGGTCAATACAATTCTGTAGGCAAATAGAACTATGAAAAAAAGTTTTCCCATAAAGTAAAAGTATAATCTTGAGCTCACAGTGCACCAACTCAGCATACCTGGAAGAGAATGCCACCTTTAGCGCCCAACAAACCTGGGAAGGGGACTGGAGAGCCAAGGTCCCCTCCCTGAAGACTGGCACCCACAAGGAGCTGCCGTCTAAACAGGAATAAACCGTTATCAGTGGGGTGAAAAGGAGAACTCCAGGAGAATGAGCCGAACACAGACAAATGCTGCTTCCAGGGAGCTGAGCAGAAAGAAAACCATCCAGCCACACGCAGAAAGAGGCCTGCCACTTGGCAGGGCACGCTGTAGGTAAAATCAAGGGTCAGCAAGGTTGCCAGGACCACACTCTGAGAGTCCCTTAACCATCTGTGTGTTCCTAGGCAGGCAGGAGAGGGCCTGCTCGCTAGCCACCAGCTCTCAAGCGCCAGGGCAGAGCTGAAGGGCAGGCAAGGCAAGGGGGTTCATCACCCCATTCGCTCTCCCTGTCTTAGGACACTGGTTGGGCAAAAAAAAGTTTGAGGTCCTTCAGCCAAAACAGGGTCTGTTGCCTCAAGCTAGATAGGGAATATACTTAATTATCCAGTACAGTAACGCAACAGAATGATGACCTCTACAAGAATGAAGAATTTAAAAATTTGCAAAAAATGTTTTAGTAAAAATAAGGTTTACAGCTGGTATCTGATAACCTAGTCTTTGTTTCATTTGTGGCTCAACTTTGTCTTTCTGAACATGTTACTAAAAACTAACTCTTGACAAGGGTACATGGATTTGGATCAAGTAGTTTATTTGCCTCTGGACAGTCATATTTTTGACTTTTTTTTTTCCTCGAGCCACTAAAGTTGTAATAATAGAAAAATACAAATTAATATTTTTACACCACATTTTCTTTTTCTATACAATTACCATAGGCTACCAATAAATGAAGCCAGTAAGAGCAAAAAGAAGAGAAATGCTTTCAAAGAATGGCTTAAGTAGAAAAATAAAAAGGCACACATGTAATGCTACCGGTGGTGAGCAGGGGCTGTGAGCACACCCACTGGCTCAATTCCCTGGAGCCGTGAGTCTGCTGAACACTGACCACCTACGTCCTGTCCTTGGAAGAGCAAGCCAGCCTGGAACTCATCATTTCCGACTTTGCTCTCCAAATCATCTATAATCAACATACAAGGCACGTGTGCACATGGAATTATCCACTGAAATAATTTCCAAATGTTACAGTTAGGTGGAACAGGTAGTCAAGCAAAAAAAAAAAAAAAAAAGAAAGAAAGAAAAGAAAAGGAAGCAGAGAGAGTGTCTCTACCGTTGGAGAGAGCACCACCCTTCTCTCGGCAGCAGGCACGTGGGGTGCTCACCCACCTGTGTGCAAGTGCCCACTCACTGTTACTCTTAGCACAAACAGCACTTAACTCCTTAAAACACCCCACTTAGTAAATGACCTGATTTGCTGAGAGGGCCTTCAGTAACTGATGCGTGAATTCCTCCAGCCCCGGATGGACAGGCCACAGGATGATAGATAAGAAAAGTGACAACGCTTGGATGATGGTCGTAAGGACCATAGGAATTTACCTTTAAGTTCATTCTTTAGACAGGTCACAACAAAAAACTTTAGTGGAATTCCTATCGAAAGTATTTTCACCATTCATTTTCTAGCTGGGCTGATTTCTGGGGAAGAAGTACCTGGCTCCAAGGTGACAAGTGAGTGTCCTCTGAGGATTCAAAACCATGAAGAAACACTGGGGAAAACCCTTTGCAGATGCTAAAGATATGAAACAAATACCTTCAATACCATCATTTCCTTCTTCTGACCCTAACCCCTATATACCCCAACAACTTGAGGTCATTCTTCCAGTTTCAACAAAGTCAGCCTTTACAACATCCATCAAATTAGCTAGGCAAGCCACCTGACCCCGCTTTCTCCTCCTGAAGACTCTACTGTGTGAGAAGAGTCACTCGAAGGTCAGCAACATCCTCATCAGAGCAAAGAACTCGGCAAAACCCAATGCTCTGAGGTCAGGGAAAAGTACAATCACCACTGTAAGCCATATGATGGAAGGTTTCCTAACGATTTTGGCAGAGTTTAAATATCTGTTATAATTACAAATTATTTCCATTTTGTCTGCTTATAACTTTCAAAGTTTTGAAAATGAGCGCGAAGAACCACAACTGTTTTGGAAAGGTCCCTTTTACATCTTCAAGAATACAGACACAGCGAGCCATCAGCCTGGCTGTAAATGCTGCTTTCCAACTCTGAAGATGCTCTGAAGCAGGCAGGCTCCTTCCTCGCCCTGTGCTGCCAATTCCGTCTGCACGGGTGTCTCAACTTTGCTCTGCTCCCGGCCTGCTGGCTGATGTCTCCGTCTCCCAATGGGTCTCCTTACAGAATTCTGTTCTTTCCTCAATTCTGCACAGTACCAAAACCAGTCTTCTTAAAATATAAATCAGAGGCTTAAGGCTAAAATATGCATGGTAGAACCCACATGAGTCTCCTTCCCAAATGCTCTTAAAAGAGAATAAAGAAATGCAAAAAGAATAAACTCGTAAGGACCAAGAGAATGGGGTCACAGACACGGACACAGTAGACAGGAAATGTCCCCAGATTCTTAGAAAATGGAGCACGAGGGAAGCTGAAACCAAACAGACTGCTCTGAAGAGTGAGCCAATTTATTTAATCCTGAGAACCCCTGGGAAAAGATACTGGTGTTGCAAAAGCTAGTGGGTTGGGGAGCTCCAGGGCTGAACACAGGGAGAGTGGAGGAGCTGGGAATATGAAGCAGGGAGAGTGGAGGAACTGGGAATAGGGAGCAGGGCGAGCCCCACGGCTCCTCCCACAGAACATCTCAGGAGCCGAGGGAGGCCATTGGTAGGAGACGCCCAACATCTTTAGAAACACGCTCCCAGTCACTCTGCCATTTAGACGATGGGTCTTTTGCCAGAATTCATGTAGGTTGCCTGTCGACTGTTGCAACTGAACTAGCACTGTGAGTAGCAAATACTGGCGGTTTCTTAATGCAGAAATCATTCACAGTAGTTATTCCTGAATGTCCCTGTTTATAGGTTATCTTTCTTTATTCCTCTGGGGTTACTTCACTGATAAGCACATAAGCCTTAAGTTCAATCTCTCCAAAAATGAAATGTGAACACCTGCGTAGAGGTGAGTTCAAAGCTGACAACAGGGGGAAGTGAAGTGAAGTTGCTCAGTCGTGTCCAACTCTTTGGCACCCCATGAACTGCAGCTTGCCAGGGTCCTCTGTCCATGGAATTCTCTAGGCAAGAATACTGGAGTGGGTATCTGTTTCCTTCTCCAGGGGATCTTTCCAACCCAGGGATCGAACCCAGGTCTCCCACATTGCAGGCAGATTCTTTACCATCTGAACTACCAGGGAGACAGCAAAGATACTGGTTTTAAAAAAAATCTTGCCTACAGAGATTCCACTTAGTTTTTCAATGCTTCAGTCTCAAGTGACAATCAACAGCAAAGACCATCAGGCAACTGGAGAGGGTTCCAATGGGAAAGATGGAGACAAAACAAAGAAACAAAAAGCTTGGTGAAAACGCAAACAGTGAAATGACAAGAAAAACTCTACAACCAAAACAAAAACTACCAGGTATTCAAAGAGAAGCTACTGTCTCTGTGCAACAAAAATAGAATACTATAAAAAAGAACAACCAGAAAACAAATAAGCTCTTGAAATTAAAATAAAATAGCAAAACAAAAAGAATAGAGTTCAAAGATAAAACTGAAGAATACACCAGAAAATAGAGAAACAAAAACGGAACACAGGAGAGAAACATATTCATTCTAGAAAGAGAAAGCACATGGGGAAGAAAATACCAAAAAAGGGTCTAAAATCAAAGTGTTCAGATGCCTGGACTGAATCCTAAGTGCCCAGAACAGAGTACAGACTGGGAATGCTACAGGTAAAACTATTAGAGGAGAAAAAAGGCTGCATATAAATAATTCAGAAACTGGAGTGGCACTAAACATACACAAAACTAAAGAATACCGCCTTCAAAAGTGGGAAGAGTCAAAATTATTTCTTCATATACAAGTGTCTTCCCAACCAAACTATCAGTCAAGTAAGAGGGAAGAAACAGTTTCAGGTACTCAACAACCCCAATTTCACCCTGCATCCATTCTTTCCCAGGAAGCTACTAGAGGAAGTGCCCATCCAGAATATGGGGATAAGTCTGGAAAGATGACACAGGATCCAGGAAGCAAGGGGAAAACACAGAAGGAAGAAGAGAGCCCAGAACGACAGTGCCAGGAAGTCCGCCCAGAACAGTACTGTGGATTGCAGGTTTGTGTCCCCCAGACTCGTGAGTCAGGAGGGAGAGCCTCTGGAAGGTGCCTGAGCTTAGACAGGCAGTGAGAGTAGGGCCCCCAGTGAGACAGGGGACCTCACTCACAAGGGGACAGAGTACCAGGAGAGGACACAGCAGGAAGGCGGCTGTGTGCAAACCCCCTAGACAGTCCTACCGAACCCACAATGCTGACACTCGGATCCTGGACTTCCAGCCTCCAGAACTGTGAAAACTGCTGCTGTTTAAGCCACCCAGTCTACAGAATTTTTGTTCTAGCAGCTGGAACAGACTAGACAAAGAGCTCTGCAGCAGGCTGAGGGTACCAGTGCATACGGAAAACGGCACAGACGGCTCACTGCTTGCATCTCCAGAGTCCAGCTCGGTGCTTGACACACTGCAAGATACTCAACTTGAATTAATGATTAACAGTGGTCCTGAAGCATAGCAAGTATCAAGAAACTGAACGACCACAGCTGATGCGGATAGACACAATACAATATAGCTGTGCTCCACTGACCAGGATACACTCCAAAACGTAAAAATCAGCAGCGTGTCTTGAAAGAGAATACATACCACCGAAGGATATAGCTGTCATTTGGTTTTCACTCCCCAGACACCAGTATACTACTGTGAGTTTTATTCTTGGCTATCAAAACCCTGCATGAGGAGAGCAAGGCCCATCAGGAGTCCTCTGTGAAAGCAGGTCTTCACGTGTGACTGGTAATTCTTAGACTCAATATGACATCATGTTTCCAAACACTTTCAGGGAAACATTTCTCAGAATGTTTCAGAAGCGGTCCATGGCCATTACTTTCATAGTGACTGAAGTAGAGACCAGCTTTACCTGAAACACGGAGTTTCAGCGTGCTGAAGGAATAAATACAGAGAAGAGAAAATGACTGACCAGCAGGCTTCTGATCCCCTGGAACTGTTGCAGACTGAGAATTTCAAGCTGTAGTAAAGCTGCTGTAAGCATCTTCTGGCTAAAGTTTGGCTGAAAGAAATGTTGTATTATATTCCTTCTTTCTTTTACTGAGAAGAAATCTGTTGCGAGACAGAACTGTGTATGCACATTTGTGCGTGCATGTGTGTGTTTAGTGGAGGAAGCACTTATTTTATAACAAAGGTCAAGTCTATACCTACACTAGCTAGTGCCTCCCCTCCTCAATTCGCTCCAAGCGACTGACTTAGCCCACTAACACTGCCACAAGACAAATGTTTTAGACAAAGAAGCCGCTCACTTGGCACACAGGATGGAGTAACGTACCTGCTAGGATCCTAAGAAAAGTCTAAATAAATGCCAGTGAAACAGCTCCGTTTCTAAAAGGGCAAATGCAGGTGCAAGTACTTCACAGAGAAGTAGACACAGTGTAACAGGTGAGCATGGGCACCTCCGCAGAAGGGTGTTAATGGCAATATTCAGACCCTGCCTGAATCGGCTGCCCTTGGCACCTCGTGGTCATTTAGCACATCTAGCAATCTCCCTCAACTTCTATACAAAGCCTTATACCGTGCAGAGGCAAGAAATCATCTTCTTCTCACCCTCAATGTGGCACAATGGGAGAGGAGGGAAAATTCAGATTTCAGGGAAACTTTTGAAGAGAGAAATACATACAACAAATGAACTTCCAAATTAAGAACAGAAAAATAAAGCATAATTCCAAGTAAAGATGTCAGTGAGATATGAAGGCCAGGTTAGGGAAGAAGGCTCGAGAATGCTCTGTGACTTGAACCTGAAAAGGAGGCGGGGGCTGGAGGGAGGTCCTGGAGAAGCAGCCCGTGCTTAGACATGGCCCTCCTACCCCACCTGCCCAGGCCTGCAGGGCGGCCCTGGGGGGGGGTCAGGGCCCCCGCATTTACGCCTCAGCACTCCAGCCCTCGTCGCCCTGTCCACGGCTCACCCGAGCCCACCTCAGCGCTCGGAGGTCTCACTTCTGCCTTTGTAGTAGTTCAGGCTGCATTTGATTTTGGAATCTCTGGCAAAGCTCTCCTCAAGCTATCTTTGTTTTTACCTTGACTAGTTCTCTGCTGTTATTCAGGTTTTTCCTACCTTTTACTCTTCTCTGAAGCTGTCCGGTTGCATTAAGAAGGCATGTTGTGGGTGGGATGAAATTAAACCATTTTGCTCTTAGGCACTTGAATGAGAAATAACTGCATCGTTAAGCTGACCATCTATATCACTATCCGTTGTCCCTCTTTCCCTCATACGATAGCTAATTCCACTGCTTACTACAACATTCCCCATTAAGCAGGTGAAATGCAGGTAAGATTTAATTTCTGAACTCCAGGGAATTTTCTGGATTCAACAGGAACGAAGTTTTCAGTCTCTTAGAGGAATAACCGTATCATTAAGAAAACTTGGCAATTTTCTAATAACAGAAATAAAACTATCATTTCTCTTAAAGAAAATTTAGAATATAACGACTTAAAGTATAAAGGTTAAAAAAATAAGACTACATACTGACACTTACTGCTTTTATGCTACCAATAAGACCTCAGACAAGTCATTTGAATTTCTTGGGCCTCAAGTTTTCTCATTTATAAAATGATTGTATAGAGGTTCCTTCAAAGTGAAGAATTCTAAGCTCTTATGTGCTAACTGTAGAACCAGTCCCATAGTCATGCCCTGATGTTCTTCAACCCATCCATCCTGATATGGTTGAAGGTGTAACATCAGGATGTTATAGGATTCTACCTTTACCATATCAAACTGTATTAAAGGGTAACAACACATCCCAAGGAACTGTTTCCATCTCATAAAAACAAACCTCCAATTATGTTATAAATGAAAAGAGTTAAGAACATGAGACTCATAATAGTTCATTTTAGTAACACTAGAGGTAACAAATATCCAAGTTTTTGGTAATAAAGAATATGTATTTTGCATAGTACCAAATTTAGAGCAAGGATTTATTATTAACAAGTACACATTCTTTGGAAAAATATTATAAAAAGCAAAGCTGAAAAGCACTGCAGAAGAAAACACAAATAAATGCATATAGGTTATCTAATAATCACAAGGAATACCTTGTTGAAAACACTCTAAAGGCTTTTCAAGATGGAGTACCACTGAAGGTTTGAAGTTAATTTCCAGTGTCCATAAAACAGCCCTTAATCTTTGATCTAAAAAGCAGCCCCATAATCTTGGATTCCAGAAAATCTATCTCTTTTCTGGGAGATGTTTCAAGACTCTGAGTCATTCTATTGTAAATCTGAAAGGGGTTAATAAATAGCAAGGTCACTCTATTCCCAGAACTTCTAACCAGCTGGGAATAACTATCAACTACCCATGTCTAATCTTTAGTTAACAAATACTTCAATGGTCTTCATTAGCAAATGTCCTTCTTGTCCTCTGCAATGAACATCAACATTCTCATTAAGTCAAGACTCTTCCCATTAACTGTTTACATTAATGTCATCATTAAGTACATATTTCAGCAATATCAACAGATTATCACTGCTCTAGATGGACAGCTATTTCTAACTGTGATTTATGCAGTGTTTTAATTCACTGCACAGAATTCTTCTTACCCTTTTGTCCTAAGAACTGATTTAAAGAAAATATGGATTGTGTAAATGTCAGGAGACCATAACTAGTGGTAGTTTCAAAATAACTATATTCACAAGTTTTAAATACTTAAAATAACAATGTCATAAACCTGCAGGTAGGGTTTCCAGAAAGTTTATTGCCTGAAGCAGGATCTTCTGAGATGAAAGAGGAAATCTGTTGATTATCAGGTCAAGATCACTGATACAAACTGGGCCTGTTCCCAGCTCTCAACACATATGGTTACTCTACATGTCCCTATTAGGTCTCTTCTAATTAGTTTTGTGTAGGCTTTGCCAATTTTCATCCAATTAAGTTCAAGGATTAGGTGCTTAGTGTTTTAAAGACTCTATTCAAGAAAGTAAGTTTTCCATGGGAATTAAGCTGGGTCTTTAATGGTAAAAAAAAAAAAAAAAAAAAAAAGAACTATATGCGTGTCTTGAATGGTTAGTGTTAAATTTTGAAATCTAAAAACAACCTTTTAAAAAAGCCTGACACATTTCAAAATAATTGAGAATTAATCTTGGCAAAGTAAAGGAAAACTGTTGGTAGTAATTTAGGACTTCTACATCAGACAATAAAAGTATATGCAGAACTATCTTTAAATGACCAAAGTCTTATGCAAATACAGCACCAAATACTTGACTGAACATTCACATTAAAGGCATTGTACCATGCAGGGAAAATTCACAAGGCCACGTATAAAGACAGGATATGCAAGCACATGTACACACAAACACACCCGGCCACATACAAAGTGTCACGTGAGTGTATGTTCCTCGGTCCTTTGTCTCGTCACAACAAAGATTTGGAGCGACGGACATTAAAGCCCTCAGCGCATCACAGCTCTTGGGTCTTGGACAAACCGTGCTACAGCTCTTAAGCAAATCAGTATTACAGCTCTATTTTATTTAGAAGATAGCAGGAGAGAGAGAGAGAGTGAGCGCACACATGCATGGGGGAGAGAGAGTCCCTGAGAAAATGCTTTGGCTCCTCCTTTTATGTTTTTTCCTCCACCTGGGCCTGCCCTATGCAAATTGGGCTTAGCCAGGAGTGCTGTTTGTTCTGCTCGAAGTCTTCACTCTGGTCCTCGGACCTTCCTTTGACCTTCCTTGTCTTCTAGCCACCGCCATTTTGGACTCCTTTTCCCTATTCTACCTACCTAACAAAAGGATGCGTGAGCATGTGTACACACACACACACACACTCTCGCTCTCTCTGATATGCAACCGAGCCCAGCACTGAATAGCCTGACACAGGACACCAGTGAGGGGCTCCCTCTGAAACTCGGCTCACAGCAGGTACTTGGGTCCAGCCCCCACTGGCCTCTGCTGATCCATCACTCACAGAACCGGAAAGAAGCTCCAGTCAACAAGCGACACACAGCTCTCACACCTGACCAAAAGTCTTTGTGACAAACTGAGTTAAGCTGTGGTCTAGATCACCAAAAAACAAAGCAGAACAAAAATAAAACTAAGCAAGAGGGAGTCAGGAGAGCAGGATATATAGGAATATAGCCCTGTGAGGCCAGATTTTTAAAGAGAAGCTAGAAATCTAACTGTTTTGTGTAGAATCTTCTACCTTTTAAATCTCAGCAACCATTTCAAACGAGAAAAAGAAACACAGGCCAAAATAAGTCTGTGGGTCAAATATGGCCTATAAGTTCATCTCCTTCTAGGATTTTTTAAAAGTCTATTCCTGATTTGTTATGGAATCTCATTCTGTCTAAAGATATTTTGTACCATTAATATTTTATTTTAAAATGTTTTATTTATTTTAAAGCTGAATTTGTTACAGTATCACTTTTGGACACAAGACACCTGGAGTCTTAGCTCTCTGAAGAGGGATCGAACCTGCACCTGCTGTGTTGGAAGGCAAAGTCTTATTAACCACTGGACTGCCAGGTAAGTCCCTGTACCATTTAACTTTCCACGTTTATCAAGCAGTATCTCACCAAAGCCCACCCCGTAAAGATTCAAGCGGCCTTTAAATTATGAAGGACTATGAATGACGAGAGCTGCAGTCACGAGATAAGGCCATCAGGTGAAGGCAGCAAGCAAACCGGGGGAGGGGGCAGTGGGGAAAGCACAGCTCGATTACCCTGCATTTATGAGACCCTGAACGTCTCATAAAGCACAGCAACCACTTTAGAACCGATGGTGTGTATTACAGATTTGTTTCACACATTAAAGTCAGTATTTTAGCCAAGTACACAGCGCTGAGGAATATGCACTTGAATTAGTGGATCAATAGTGGGCTTGGGATACTCAGGTTTAATGAACTCTGTGGGGTTAAAACAGAGTTTAAGTCTGTGTTAAGACTCAGACTGTGTTAAGTCTGAGAAGGGATTCTCAATGCACAACTATCACACAAACCCTTGAATTCTTAAAGTTTTCTTTCACAAAAGATTATAAGAAAAACTTTGTTGGAAGACATTTTGGCAATTTCTTATAAAACTAAATGTATTCTTACTGTATGATCTAACAATTGCACTTCTTGGTATTTACCAAACTGAATTGAAAACTTGTATCCACAGAAAAACCTGCACATGGATGATCATAACTGCCAAATCCTGCAATCAGCCAAGATGTCCTTCAGAGTGTGTTAGGTGCTCAGTTGTGTCCGATTCCTTGCGACCCCATGGACTGTAGCCCTCCAGGCTCCTCTGTCCACAGAATTCTCCAGGCAAGAATACTGGAAAGTGAAAGGAAAAGTCGCTGTGTCCAACTCTTTGCGACCCCACGGACTATACAGTCCATGGAATTCTCCAGGACAGAATACCGGAGTGGGTAGTCTTTCCTTTCTCCAGGGGATCTTCCCAACCCAGGGATTGAACCCAGGTCTCCCACATGGCAGGTGGATTCTTTACCACCTGGGCCACAAAGGAAGCCCAAGAATACTGGAGTGGGTTGCTATTCTCTTCTCCAACGTCCTTCAGTAGGTGAATGGATAAATTGTGATACATCCAGAAAATGGAATACTATTCAGAACTAAAAAGAAATGGTTATAAAGCCATGAAAAAACATGGAAGAACTGTTAAGTGCATACTATTAAGTGAAAGAAGCCAACCTGAAAAAGCTACATACTATTGTAATATCAACTGTATCACATTCTGGAAAAGGCAAAACTAGGAGCAATAAAAAGACCAGTGTTGTTAGCGGGTAGGAGAGGGATGACCAGGTGAGGCACAGGGGATTTCCAGGGCGGGGAAACGAATCTGCATGGTACTACAGTGGGGGCCACGGGGCATCACGCACTTGTCAGAACCCAGGGAGTGTTCAACACCAAGACGGAACCTAAGGGACTATGGACTCTGGATAATCACGATGCAGGTTCACAGATTATAATAAATGTACCACTTGGTGAGGGATGTTGATAATGGGGTGGCTGTGTGTGGTGGGGTGGGAGGGCTGGGGTATATGGAACTTGGTACATTTTGCTTTGAAACTAAAACTACAAAAAATGGAGCTTATTACTTAAAACAAAAAAACAAAAAATACAGGCCACCCACTAGGGAAAAAAGTCCTCAAAATATTTATGTTAATTAAGACAGATTCTAGGGGAAAACAGTAAATCTTTTTTCTCTGGATTGTTATTTATGATCAGTTCTTTCACCCTTCCTTTGTTCATCCATCCACTCACTGCTCTAGACAAAACAAACCATTTAGATAAATATATAAAATACTTTAAATTTCAGATGCTTTGTGAAAAGAGGTAAGTGAAAATAAAAATGCAAGTGATTTACTATCACAATGGATATAATCTTTTGTCCTTTACGACAGTAATCCAAACTAAAAAGCCTTATAGAAAGAGAAGAAATAGTTTGAGCATCTGACCATCTACTACGAGACATCATGCTTCTCTCCCTTTGATTCTCTCCACAAATGCACACATTCTTCACAACTTTAAACCCTTTGAGGGAAAACCTAGTTTTATTCATAAGCCATTGCCCCATCAGTACTTGCTGAATAAATGAACATCATTTCTCACATCACACAAATGAGGACAGAAAGATGAATCACTTAACAGTAAGTGGCTTCAGACAATATTTAAACATAACAAGTAAAAAGCAGCACCAGTTTAGAAATCATTGGAAGGACTGATGCTGAAGCTGAAGCTCCAATACTTTGGCCACCTGATGTGAAGAACTGACTCACTGGAAAAGACCTTGATGCTGGGAAAGATTGAAGGTGGGAGAAGGGGATGGCCGAGGATGAGATGGTTGGATGGCATCACTGACTCGATGGGCGTGAGTCTGAGCAAGCTTCGGGAGTTGCTGATGGACAGGGAGGCCTGGCGTGCTGCAGTCCATGGGGTTGCAAAGAGTCGGACACAACTGAGCAACCAATAAATGAATTGAACTGATCACATCATACCAGTTGGATAAATGCTGGAGATGATGCAGAGACAAGGGAATCGTCCTATAACCATTAGTGGGAATGTAAACTGGTGCAGCCACTATGGAGAATAACATGGGGGTTCCTCAAAAAACTAAAAGTAGAACCACCAAATGAATCAGCAATCCCACTCCTTGCCATATATCCAAAGAAAACTCTAATTGAAAATGATACATGTGCCTCAAGTTCATGGCAGCACTGTTTACAATAGCCAAGACATGTAAGCAACCCAGATGTCTATTAACCGATGAGTGGATAAAGAAGATGTCATATGCGCACACACACACACAATGGAATATGACTCAATTGCCAAAACTAGAGATTATCATACTAAGTAAAGTCAGAGAAAGACAAATATCATATGTGAAATCTAAGGTATGATACAAATGAGCTCATTTACAAAACAGAAACAGCCTCACAGAAAACAAACCTATGGGTATAAAGGGGAAAGTGTGGCGGGGGTGGGAGTGGCATAAATTAGGAGTTTGAGATTGGTAGATACAAACTATTATATACAAAATAAACAACAAAGTACCTACTGTACAGAGCAGGGAACTCTACTCAGTATCATGTCATAACCTATACTGTAAAAGATGAAAAAGAAAATACATATACACACATACACACACACATATTATGTATATAAACACACAACTGAATCACTCCACTCTATACCAAAAACTAAGACTACATTGTGAAATCAACTATATTTTAATAACATAAATTCCAAGACAACCTACCTCCCTCATACAACCATTCAACGGGACTGTTATTAGAAGTTACCCGTGAGAACGCAGGTCTTTTCCTCCAAAGGGTTCTTCAAGGGTACTGGACTTTGTAACAAAGGCTTCTCAGCTCGAACCCAGAAAGGCAGGCAGGCATTAGTAAGCAGCACCTCTGGGAGGGTCTGTGCAGCACTCAGCATGGGCTCACGTGTGAGGCCGTGGGGGTCCTGCTGCCCCGTGCATCTCACACATGGGTGGGGGATGTCGGGGGTGTGTGCAGACCATCAGCAGCTACTCGGGGACCCCGGGGGCGGGGTGGGCCCTGCTCTCGGGGCGTTCACCCTCCAGGGCCAGAACATGCAGTGTAGGAAGACCAGCTGACACAGGAGGCTGAGGACCAGAAGGTGGGAGAGTGGACAGAAGGGAGCTCTGCAGACTCAGGAAGGGAAGGTGCTCAGGCAGGGGCTGTCAGAGCCAAGCCCGGTCAGAAGCAACTGGGAAGGGAAGTGCTGCAGAGGGCACAGCAGGTCAGACAGGAGACGACGACGCGCTCCCGAGAGCTGGCGTCCGTCCACTCCACGCTCACCCTACCTGCCAGAAGCAGACCGTGGCTGGCTCCCCTGAGCTCCGCGGCCCAAGGGGCCCAAGGTGCTACTACAGTCCCTCCAGGCCGGCTCACAGCAAGGCATGTTCATGTGGCTGTGGGGCCAATGATAAGTTAGTTACATAACAGAGTGTGTGTGTACCTCTGTGAACAGAAGGCGGGGAGGGGAGGGAGATGGACAGAATTTTAACAGCATAATCTTATCAAAGGTTTAAAAGGAGGAAATGACTACCCCGAACTTTCTGAATAAGTGTGTGTCTGTACACAAATGGGGCTTGCCAGGTGGCACTAGCGGTAAAGAGTCTGCCTGCAATGCAGGAGGTTTGATCCCAGGGTCATGAAGATCCCCTAGAGGAGGGAATGGTAACTCACTCCAGTACCCTTGCCTGGAGAATCCCATGGGCAGAGGAGCCCGGCAGGCTACAGTCCACGGGGTCACAAAGAGTCGGACTAAAGTGACTTAACATATACATATACATGCACACACACACACACACAGTGGGACCAAAATTTGTCAGACAGTATAAGAGCAAAGACAAGAATGAAGAAGCCCCTTTTTGATGTGAGCACAACACAAACATCCTGGCACCAAGGAAGAGGGGGTGGGGCCAGCAGCAATGCCCCGCCCTGCTGGAATGGGACTGATGCTGTGTCGGCCATACGTGCGATGCCTCTTACCAGGGAGCTGCTGGGGGCACAGAGTCTCAGCACCAGGGGGTACTGAGTGTCAGCAGGGAGCAGCCGGGGGCTCTGAGTCTTAGCACCAGGGGGCACTGAGTCTCAGCACCAGTGGGCACTGAGTCTCAGCACCAGTGGACACTGAGTCTCAGCAGGGAGCAGCTGAGGGCACTGAGTGTCAGCACCAGTGGGCACTGAGTCTCAGCAGGGAGCAGCTGAGGGCACTGAGTGTCAGCACCAGTGGGCACTGAGTCTCAGCAGGGAGCAGCAGAGGGCACTGAGTCTCAGCACTGGGGGTACTTAGTGTCAGTGGGGAGCAGCTGGGGGCACTGAGTCTCAGCACCGGGGGCACTGAGTGGCAGTGGGGAGCAGCCGAGGGCACTGAGTGTCAGCACTGGGGGCACTGAGTGTCAGTGGGGAGCAGCTGGGGGCACTGAGTCTCAGCAGGGAGCAGCCAAGGGCACTAAGTGTCAGCACCAGGGGCACCGAATGTCAGCAGGGAGCAGCTGGGGGCACTGAGTCTCAGCACCGGGGGCGTGCCGGGAGAGGGGGACCTCTTCAGGGACAGTGCCACTTGCACTTGGCACAGATCCCCATACCTCCCTCTCCATCCACTTCCTTCCTTCTTGAAGCTGCTTAGAGGCATCCATAGCCGCCAGCCCTGGCCCAGCACCAGAACCAAGTAGGATCCAAGTGCCAGCCCAGTTGTCTTTACAGCAGAAGTGGCTCAAAAGTACTAAGCAACTTTCCCTCAGTGCCCTATGGATGGAGTGACTGAGTCTTGGACAGCAAAGCCATTATTAGCAATAGGAGTTAAGGAATTTCTAAGTCAGAAAACTGAAAAGAAAACTGGCTGTAAAACAAGAAAGGGTAACTTTTATTTTATCACTAACATTTATTTACATATGGGCCTGGGGTACTCTAAATTGAAAGGAAACAGAATGATGAGAAAGTTCATTCCTGGTAAAGCTATCTCCACTAATTAAGAGTTTCAGTTCAGTTCAGTCACTCAGTTGTGTCCGACTCTTTGCAACCCCATGAATCCCAGCACGCCAGGCCTCCCTGTCCATCACCAACTCCTGGAGTTCACTCAGACTCACGTCCATCGAGTCGGTGATGCCATCCAGCCATCTCATCCTCTGTCGTCCCCTTCTCCTCCTGCCCCCAATCCCTCCCAGCATCAGGGTCTTTTCCAATGAGTCAACTCTTTGCATGAGGTGGCCAAAGTACTGGAGTTCCAGCTTTAGCTTCATCATTCCTTCCAAAGAAATCCCAGGACTGATCTCCTTCAGAATGGACTGGTTGGACCTGCTTGCAGTCCAAGGGACTCTCAAGAGTCTTCTCCAACACCACAGTTCAAAAGCATCAATTCTTCAGTGCTCAGCTTTCTTCACAGTCCAACTAACATCCATACATGACCACTGGAAAAACCATCGACTAGACAGACCTTTGTTGGCAAAGTAATGTCTCTGCTTTTCAATATGCTATCTAGGTTGGACATAACTTCCCTTTCAAGGAGTAAGCGTGTTTTAATTTCATGGCTGCAATCACCATCTGCAGTGATTTTGGAGCCCCCCAAAATAAAGTCTGACACTGTTTCCACTGTTTCCCCATCTATTTCCCATGAAGTGATGGGACCAGATGCCATGATCTTTGTTTTCTGAATGTTGAGCTTTAAGCCAACTTTTTCACTCTCCTCTTTCACTTTCATCAAGAGGCTTTTTAGTTCCTCTTCACTTTCTGCCATAAGGGTGGTATCATCTGCATGTCTGAGGTTATTGATATTTCTCCCGGCAATCTTGACTCCAGCTTCTGCTTCCTCCAGCCCAGAGTTTCTCATGATGTACTCTGCATATAAGTTAAATAAACAGGGTGACAATATACAGCCTTGACATACTCCTTTTCCTATTTGGAACCAGTCTGTTGTTCCATGTCCAGTTCTCACTGTTGCTTCCTGAGGCAGGTCAGGTGGTCTGGTATTCCCATCTCTTTCAGAATTTCCCACAGTTTCTTGTGATCCACACAGTCAAAGGCTTTGGCATAGTCAATAAAGCAGAAATAGATGTTTTTCTGGAACTCTCTTGCTTTTTCCATGATCCAGTAGATGTTGGCAATTTGATCTCTGGTTCCTCTGCCTTTTCTAAAACCAGCTTGAACATGTGGAAGTTCATGGTTCACGTATTGCTGAAGCCTGGCTTGGAGAATTTTGAGCATTACTTTACCAGCATGTGAGATGAGCGCAATTGTGCGGTAGTTTGAGCATTTTTTGGCATTGCCTTTCTTTGGGATTGGAATGAAAACTGACCTTTTCCAGTCCTGTGGCCACTGCTGAGTTTTCCAAATTTGCTGGCATATTGAGTGCAGCACTTTCACAGCATCATCTTTCAGGATTTGAAACAGCTCAACTGGAATTCCATCAACTCCACTAGCTTTGTTTGTAGTGATGCTTTCTAAGGCCCACTTGACTTCATATTCCAGGATGTCTGGCTCTAGGTCAGTGATCACACCGTTGTGATTATCTGGGTTGTAAACTCTTTTTTTGTTCAGTTCTTCTGGGTATTCTTGCCACCTCTTCTTAATATCTTCTGCTTCTGTTAGGTCCATACCATTTCTGTCCTTTATTGAGCCCATCTTTGCATGAAATGTTTCCTTGGTAGCTCTAATTTTCTTGAAGAGATCTCTAGTCTTTCCCAGTCTGTTGTTTTCCTCTATTTCTTTGCATTGGTCGCTGAGGAAGGCTTTCTTATCTCTTCTTGCTATTCTTTGGAACTCTGCCTTCAGATGCTTATATCTTTCATTTTCTCCTTTGCTTTTCGCTTTTCTTCTTTTCACTGCTATTTGTAAGGCCTCCTCAGACAGCCATTTTACTTTTTTGCATTTCTTTTCCATGGGGATGGTCTTGATTCCTATCTCCTGTACAATGTCATGAACCTCAGTCCATAGTTCATCAGGTACTCTGTCTGTAAGATCTAATCCCTTAAATCTATTTCTCACTTCCACTGTATAATCATAAGGGATTTGATTTAGGTCATACTTGAATGGTCTAGTGGTTTTCCCTACTTTCTTCAATTTAAGTCTGAATTTGGCAATAAGTTCATGATCTGAGCCACAGTCAGCTCCTGGTCTTGTTTTTGCTCACTGTATAGAGCTTCTCCATCTTTGGTTGCAAAGAATATAATCAATCTGATTTCAGTGTTGACCATCTGGTGATGTCCACGTGTAGAGTCTTCTCTTGTGTTGTTGGAAGAGGGTGCTTGCTATGACCAGTGTGCTTCCTTGGCAAAACTCTATTAGCCTTTGCCCTGCTTCATTCTGTACCCCAAGGGCAAATTTGCCTGTTACTCCAGGTGTTTCTTGACTTCCTACTTTTGTATTCCAGTCCCCTATAATGAAAAGGACATCTTTTTTGGGTGTTAGTTCTAAAAGGTCTTGTAGGTCATCATAGAACTGTTCAACTTCAGCTTCTTCAGTGTTACTGGTTGGGGCATAGGCTTGGATTACCGTGATTTTGAATGGTTTGCCTTGGAAACGAAGAGAAATCATTCTGTTGTTTTTGAGATTGCATCCAAGTACTGCATTTTGGATTCTTTTTTTTTTTTTTTGCATTTTGGATTCTTTGTTTACCCTCCTGTTTCTTAGCCTGTTCAAATATCAACACATTTCACATGGTGGATCTCTGAGATACAGTTAAGCAGGCTAGGTAACATTTCAAAATAATATATTTTAATGAATGCATTTTAAATGATAACTTCTAAATTAATTTTCCTCTGAGTTCTGTGGCCAATACAACTCTCGAGCTATCAATCTTGCCCTTATGGCCCTCCCTTGCTTCCTACCTAATATTCTGCACCTTTACATACTGGGTTGGCCAAAAAGTTCAGGTTTTCCATAAAGCTTTATGAAAAACCCAAACAAAGTTTTTAGCCAACTTAATATAACTAATAATCAAGTACTAGAAACAGAATGGGCTTCCCTGGTTGCTAAGCTGGTCAAGAATCTGCCTCCAGATCACCCGGAGAAGGCATAGGCTACCCACTCCAGTACTCTTGCCTGGAGAATCCTCATGGACAGAGCCTGGTGGGCTACAGTCCTCGAGGTCACCAAGAGTCAGACGGGACTGAGTGACTAAGCACAGCACAGAAAGAAAATGGGATAACTGCTTCTAAACACCAAATGAAGTGGTATTTAATCACACAAACCCGCTGTGGCCTAGCCTGGCAAAGCAATAATGCTCTTCTTTTGTACTTCACTCAAAACTCTTTCTCCGAGATTTAATTTGGAGTTGGGTACAGAGGCCAGATTAGGCTTCAGCAACAAAACCAAATTATACTTGGTAAATTAGGTAGTGTGTATATACTTATTTTATAAACACACCACACCTGAGTAATAATTCTACTTTTGACCATCTTATTTTCTTGAAACAGTGTTGTTTCTTGAAACAACAGTGACTGCTAAATAAAATCAAGCTATCAGGACTTTACGCAAAGAAAAAGGGTCACTAAAATTATAAGCCATGAGGAAAGCAAAAATTTCATAGAAGCAAGAAAGCTGAAAGGTTAAAAGTAAAGGAATAAGTCATACATCAACCAAAGGCTAGAAGTACAAACTTCTTTCATTAAAAAAAAAGTTTGGTGGGGGAAGAGTATCAACTGAATAGAATTTCATAAAGATTTAGAATCGAATTCAAGTTACATATTATGTTGACCCAAGTTCAGTTCAGTTGCTCAATCGTGTCCGACTCTTTGCAACCCCATGGACTGTAGCACACCAGGCCTCCCTGTCCATTAGCAACTCCCAGAGCTTGCTCAAACTCATGTCCATTGAGTCGGTGATGTGATCCAACCATCTCATCCTGTTGTCCCCTTCTCCTCCTGTCTTCAATCTTCCCCAGCATCAGGGTGTTTTCTAATGAGTCAGTTCTTCGTATCAGGTGGCCAGAGCATTGGAGCTTCAGCTTCAGCATCAGTCCTTCCAATGATTTCTAAGCTGGTGCTGCTTTTTCCTTGTTATGTTTAAATATTGTCTGGAGCCACTTACTGTTAAGTGATTAATCTTTCTGTCCTCATTTGTGTGATGTGAGAAATGATGTTCATTTATTCAGCAAGTGCTGATGGGGCAATGGCTTATGCATAAAAACAGGTTTTCCCTCAAAGGGTTTAAAGTTGTGAAGTAATCCACCATGAACTACAGACACATTCCTAGAATACACAGGAGCAACATATATTTAGTTTTAATTACTTTAATCTTTGTTGTACATTACTTTCAAGTATAATAAATGTAAGGGTTTTCCCGTGGTGCCAGTGGTGAAGAGTCTGCCTGCCAATGCAGGAGATTTAAGAGATGCAGGTTCAATGTCTGGTTCAGGAAGATGCCCTGGAGGAGGGCACAGCAATCCACTCCAGTATTCTTGCCTGGCGAACCCCATGGACAGAGGGGCCTGGTGGGCTACAGTCCACAGGGGCACCAAGAGGCAAACAGGACTAAAGCAACTTCGCATGCATGCAAGCAAGCACAACGCAAATACTTAAGAATCACAGATTTTGCTTTATTTCTTCCCAAAGAAGGTGGTGCTATGTGAGCTCAGTCATGTCCACTCTTTGTGACCCCGTGGATGGCAGCCCACCAGGCTCCTCTGTTCAAGGGATTCTCAGGCAAGAATACTGGAGTGGGTTGCCATTTCTTCCTCCAAAAAAAAGGTGGTATTAATCTATTTTCCCTCAAACCTGACAATCACAAATTGGCACCTGTCATCTACAACAATTAGATCATGCTGCTGCAACTGCTGATCCTCAATCCCTGCTGAAAGGAGTTCAGGGTGGAGCAGACATGAGGTGCTCTGTGCTGGGGCGGGGGCAGGGGGCTGGAAAGCAGACCCTCAGATAGTCAGATAGTTTGATTTTATGAGCCCAAGTCTTGTATCTCCCCATAACTAGAAAAGCACTAAAATCCTTCATAGTGACGACTGTTCCTCATGACCAGCAAAGCTCCACGAGACTAGTGGAAACCTTCTGGAAAGATACGTGCTTGACTGTACGTATTCCCCCTTCACCAGAATCACATATATACTGACCGTTCCCCCTCTGCCTCTTCAGAGCAGTCTCAGAGCTATCTGAGGTGCTGACTCCTGAGCTGCAGTCCTCATTTTGCCCCAAATAAAGCTTAACTCACAACCCTTACATTGTGCATCTTTTTTCAGTCGACAAACCCATTATATTTTCTTTAAGCTCTGATAATAGTAATAAAGCATTTCCATGCTCCCCAAATGGAAGTTTAATCACAAATGAATTCCCAGTCTCAGTGTTAAGAGTAGGGGTAAAGTTAAAAGACACATAGCAGATACCCCAAGGGAAACTCCCAGCTGGACTGATTTGCTAGTTTCACACTATAACTTGAGAATATTCCTAAGTCTTACATTACATCCTACTATTACAGCCACTGTTTTTCCACGAGAGGAAAACTCAGGGGCAGTATCTAAGGGCACCCTAAATTATGGTGCTTATATAAAGTTAATTAATTAATACCAAAAAACCATACTACATATAATAAAACCAAAACCACGAATGAAAGGAAGCCCCCCATAGAACTGAGCTTCCCTGCAAGCTTATCATTAACCTTTCTATCTGAACCAGTATTTCCTTTCAAGTCCCTTTTCTGTTCCCCTCAGGACTGAGGCTATCAAAGTAAACAGGATAATACTGAAACCCAGCGGGACCCTGCCAAGCCTGCCCTGGTACAAAAGCCCCCTCCACTTCCCGTTTCTTGTTTGTAGGAAAAAGTCTTTAGTCTCCTAAGGCCTTCCCTGAGTTAACAGAAAGCAGACTCAATTAGTAACTAATTAGGAAAGTGAGAGACTGCAGAACAAAGGAAGAGCAGTCAAGCAAGAAGTCATGATAGCTTAACAATCTCATGCAAATCTTCGAGTTGTTCTACAGAAACTAAGACTCCCACCCAGGTGGAGGATGGTGACGACAAATGCAGACCCCAGACTGCTTGGAACCGGAAGGTTCATGCATGATTAAGATTCCCAAAACACCACGCTGCTACCTTACCGCCAGCCTGTCAGAAGAAATCCTTGCCCTGCACCCCTCACCCCAAATGCTGCCTCTAAAAGCCCCTCCCTGAAAGCCATCAGGAAGTTCAGGTCTACTGAGTATGAGCTGCCTGTTCTCCATGCTTTGTGCTTCTTTGTTTGTGTTTAGTGGCTCAGTCGAGTCCAACTCTTTACGATCCCATGGACAGCAGCCCGCCAGGCTCCTCTGTCCATGGGGATTTTCCAGGCAAGAACACAGAGTAGGTTGCCATGCCCTCCTCCACGGGGTCTTCCTAACCCAGGGATCGAACCCAGGTCTCCCACATTGCTGGCGGATTCTTTACTTCCTGAGCCACCAGGGAAGCCCTGCAAATGGCACCCTGCAAATAAATGCTGCACTTTTCTTCACCACAACCTGGTGTCAGCAGACTGACTGGCTTTGCTGCTCATGGACTCAAGCTTGTTCTAGTAGTTCAGTTCAGTCCCTCAGTCGAGTCTGACTCTTTGTGACCCCATGGACTGCAGCACGCCAGGCCTCACTGTCCATCACCAACTCCCAGAGCTCACTAAAACTCATGTCCATTGAGTGGGTGATGCCATCCAACCATTTCATCCTCTGTCATCCCTTCTCCTCCCGCCTTGAATCTTTCCCAGCATCAGGATCTTTTCCAATGAGTCAGTTCTTCTCATCAGGTGGCCAAAATATTGGAGTTTCAGCTTCAACATCAGTCCTTCCAATGAATATTCAGAGTTGATTTCCTTTAGGATGGACTGGTTGGATCTTGTAACAGAACTACAATGTATTGATGACCAGTTCCTAACAGTCAATGATTCTTGCCAATGGAAATGCTTGATAGAAACCTATTTCCCATTCAGATCTCATATTAGCTTTTTAAGCTAAAAGTCAATTAAATGGGACTGTGCAACTATAACATCTGACCCTGGTACATTGCCATGATTTCCAAATGTTCCCCTGCTGGCTGGTATCTTTTCAAGCCCGACTGTCTCCCCAGGCCCTGGTCTCCTCCTGTGCACGTACCCAGAGCACCACAACCGTGCAGCTGAGGATGAGGCCACCAGACAACGTGGAGAAACCAAACTACATACAGACCCGTTCAGGTCCCCAAATGACTGTGAGGAGCAGAGTCCCTTCCTTCCTGGAATACACGCCTACCCAGAAAGAAATTAACGTCCATCTCCACTGCATTTCTCAGGTGGCTGTGACGGTGTTCAGCCCTCTTCTAAGTAATATGTAACTCTGTAGGATGACATCTCTCAAAAATTATGTAGCAACTATTTTCTGAGCAGGATTTTACATAGTTCGTGTGATCTCATGCCAGTCCTGGGGATCATTCCCATTTAACAGAAGAAGACAAAGAGCTTCAGGAAACCAGCTGAGCCGACAAGGAGACCAGCGAGTAACAGCAGAGCTGACGTCTGAACGCCTGTGTCTTAACTGGAGCAGAGACCAGCACGTTCATGGCAAGTCCTGCTTCTCACGCTCATTTGCCTAACTATTGTCTATGGCTGCTTTTGTTGGGACAGACACCTTACAGCCCACAAAGCCGAGAGTATTTACTGTCTGGCCCTTGACAGGAAAAGTCCACTGACCCCTGGTCTGGAGCCGCATGCTGTCACAGTGCCTCTGCTCACCAGGGCCAAGCCAGGCACGCAGAGACTGTGCCTGGTGCGGGGCCCTCCCCACGGCTCACCTCCCTGTCCGCAGCCCTGTGTTCCTGCCCCCAAACCCACCACTCTTGACCAGGGCCGGGCTGTGTCTCCCTCACACAAGGCACTCCATTACACCCATGGAAGTCACAGCTCTGGCTTCTGACCTTCTTGACGCTTTCTATACAGCTCTTAAAAAAAAGCAATTTCAAAATTAAAAACTTTATGTAAGTTGCTTAAAATAAATACTTGATTCAAGGGAAATTAAAAGTCTGAAAATAGTAACACCAGAAGCAGAAACTCAATGCATCAAATTCTGCATACTTTATACTTTGTGGTATATATTCATTTGCTTTGGTTTTGTCCATAAAGGCCGTTTCAAGACACAAAACCATGACATAACACTCCCTGAAATAGAACCCTCAAAGACCACGAACAGCAGACTTCTGTTCATTTTATCCCTGTTTCTAACCAGCATTGGAGTTGCACGAGCAACTGGATATGAATGAGTCACAAAAGCTCCCAGAAGCATCAGTCTGAATAAGGTATGAGAAAAAGTGACTTCATCTACACAATTCATTTCACAACAAATGGAAATATTTGTTTTTCACAACAAATATTTTTTGAACACCTACTATGTATCAGGCAGAGGTGTAGAGTCACCCAGTACTCTAAAGCATGAAGTAAATATTTTTCAAGTACTTGTCATCTACGTGACAATATAGATTAAGACAAAACACAATCACCATCTGCAGTCATTTAATGAGCCGATTTACTTCTAGATTTTTAAACTTTCATTCTTATGTGTTTCAAGGTTAAAAAAAAAAAGAGAGAAGTTTTGACTCCTCCTGCCACAAACTGCCAGCTGTAAAGAAAATTATGAAGGTCTGATCTCTGTGACTGGTACATGTGCTGTGAAGATGAGGCTGAGATCCCAGAACCTGTTTAGCTCCTCATAGGCTATGTGTTCTCAAACAAGTCTCAGCTTAATTGTGAAATAAAGCAATTGGGAAATAATGAAAGTCCCTTCCAGGGTTACAATTCAGGGTAAACTAATAGTATGAACAGGATAAGGGGGCCCATTCAAACACTGCTCTCCAAGACAACACAGACAGGCACTGACAAGGATGCCTGGTTATCCTCTGCCTCCAACCTGCACCCCCGAAATCGGTCCGCCACCAAACTGGCAGTGCAGCCAAGGTGCTGCTGAGACGCCCCTCCTCCGCAGCCCGAAGCAAGGGTCCTGGTTACCACTGACCTTCATCCTGTCTCACCGGGCTGCTGCGGAAATCTCTTCTGTCTTCCCTGCCCCAAGCCTCATCTTCCTCTAAACCTGTCGGGGTGACCTTTCAAATACATCATGCTTCTTGCTTGCTGGGAGTAATCAGATCCACCCAAAAGAGCTGCTGTATGTAACCCCGAGGTCTCCTTGCATTCCAACCATCTCCACTAGGCCCAATTCCGAGGCACTTCTAGAGCTGGCAGCCACCCCATACCGTGCGTACCAATCGCCCTGTCCCCCTGGGACTCAGTCTTTTCCTGAGCCAAAATCTGCGGCTCCAGGAACCTGGGCACTTTCTGCCACATGATCTCGCGCTGCCTGATTCTGAGCCGTGCCTCCCAGGATGTCCTGGGGTGTGCTCACAGGTGTGTGGGTGACTGGGGTGGGGGGTGGGGGTGGGTAGTTTGAGGCCAAACAGAAGATAAAGTCTTCTTATAGAACAGTGATTCTCCACGAGGAGAACATGGCAGAATCAACTGAGATTCCGATGCACGCTCCTGGCAAAACTCACTCTATAAAGAATCTGATGAGGCTGGAGTCAGAGAAAGGGGACCTTAAGGACCGGTGCCTATTACCCCACATGTGCCCTGCCCATAAGCATCAACACGAAGGCACTCTGGCAGGAAGGATCATCTCTCAAATCCTGTGGCACAAAGGTGCGGGACAAATGGATAAGCCAGAAAAGACTTCATAAGAAAGATGCCAAAAAACGGGCAGGAGCTGGTTAGCAGTCCTCAGCTCACTCCTTCATGTCTTCTTGGGGCTAATTTGCTGTGTTTAACGGGTAGAGTAGTGGCTCTTCATCCAGCAGGACGCTGGGCAAGCAAATAGGAGTCACAGGGGCTCAATCTTTACTGAGAAGCGCAGCTGTGAGCCACTGGGTGGAGAGGGGCCAAGCGGCCAGAAGAGCGGTGGCAGGGAAGAAACGCAGACAGGCTCCCTGGCAGCTCTGGGGCCCTGCGACAGGGAGGGCCGCCCACGTCTTTCTGAGGTCTCCCTTTCTCAAGGAGACCAGGCTAGCCAGATGGAACAGAAGGAAAGGAAGACTGTAGCCTTCCACCATTCCTGAACTGAGACCGAGCAAGCACTGGACACTGCCTTCGTGCCGAGAAGTGACCGGAGGGGCGAGAAGTGATCTGAGGTTAGTAGCACCTGAGCCAAGGCCATCGCCAGATAGAGACAACCCTCAAACTCTCTGACTGCACCAGAGCTTTCAATCTGAGCTAACGCTGATGGGTCAGACTGCATGTCCTGAGCAGCTTCAGAGGCTGCTGAGACAAGCTCTCATCCTAGCCAGCCTGCCAGAGAGGCAGGGGAGGGGCAGGCCTGCAAGAGGACCTGGGCTCCGGAAAGAAGGGCGGTGGGGGATCAAGGCATGTGGGACTGCTGGCAGCACTCACTAGCTGGGACGAGGTAACCCCAACTTAGGGTGGTGGGCTTTTTCTTCCTTTTTTTAACTTTAAAAAGGCTGACTGATAAATAGTAGTTTGCATGTTTAGAAATTTTGGGAAGGTAGTTAAGACTGAAGGATAAAAAATCATAAAATGAGAACCAATAATTAAAAGAGATCTATTTAATGGAAAACATACAAAGAAAAAAACCTCCAAATATCGGTGAGATAAACTGTGTTTTAGAAGGCTTTTTCCCTACCAGCCTGAACCAGCCGTAATTTGGGGGGAAACATCAGTATCTTCCGGCTTATATGTAGACCAAGATTTCTTTTTTCTTCCCAAATCCATTTTGACCTGCTATAAAAAGGTCACTTGTTTCTAGAAGAAAACATTAATACCATCAGTTAACATATACACTGAGGAAACCAGAAGGGAAAGAGACACGTGTACCCCAATGTTCATCGCAGCACTGTTTATAATAGCCAGGACATGGAAGTAACCTAGATGCCCATCAGCAGATGAATGGATAAGAAAGCTATGGTACATATACACAATGGAGTATTACTCAGCCATTAAAAAGAATACATTTGAATCAGTTCTAATGAGGTGGATGAAACTGGAGCCTATTATACAGAGTGAAGTAAGCCAGAAAGAAAAACCCCAATACAGTATACTAACGCATATATATGGAATTTAGAAAGATGGTAACAATAACCCTGTATATGAGACAGCAAAAGAGACACTGATGTATAGAACAGTCTTATGGACTCTGTGGGAGAGGGAGAAGGTGGAAAGATTTGGGAGAATAGCATTGAAACATGCATAATATCATGTATGAAACGAGTCGCCAGTCCAGGTTCGATGCACGATACTGGATGCTTGGGGCTGGTGCACTGGGATGACCCAGAGGGATGGTATGGGGAGGGAGAAGGGTTCAGGATGGGGAACAAATGTATACCTGTGGCGGATTCATTTCAATATTTGGAAAAACCAATACAATATTGTAAAGTTTAAAAATAAAATAAAATAATAAATAAAATTTAAAAAATATATATATAATTTTTAAAAACTGTGATAGCAAGATTCAGTAACAGCTATCTCCAAGTAAATGAAACAGTGTTAGTCACTCAGTCCGACTCTATGACCCCATGGACTGTAGCCCACCAGGCTCCTCTGTCCGTGGGATTCTTCAGGCAAGAATACTGGAGTGGGTTGCCATTTCCTTCTCCAAAATGAAATAAGACCACCACATATCAATTTTTATTAAGAACTGTTTAGACCTAAAACCAAGCTTTAAAGTGGAATATGCTGAGTTCCAGAATCCACAAGCCTCTGAAAGGGGAATGAAGACTACAAGACAGCCCAGGCACCCAGAGAGTACTCAGTAGGTCCTGTCCAAAATTCCCACAGGCCCCACACCTTCTCCCCTTGGGCCACTCACTGCACAGGTCAAGGCTAACACTCACAAGTACAAGGTGACAGAGGACAAGGGAGACACTGTTTAATTTCAACACAAACACTTAGCATATTTAGTCACTCAAACTACTTCTAGGAAAGTAAACAATTACCAAAAAGCTCCATTATAAAGTTGCCAGACATATAAACTAGCATCTGGTAAAGAATATCACCATTTGACAAACATCAGAGTAATTAATTCAGGTAAGAATCATGAATGGATGCTAAAATTAGTAGATGGCAGTAGAGGAGGAATAGGACAGCTCATGGTCTCAAAATATCTCCCTATAAAATAAGTATCTATTAATTACAAAGGGGAAAATAGAAGCAGTCATAGTTAGTCCTGCCCGTTGGGGGGTCACATTGACATCACATGTTCCTATTATGTCCTTATTCTTAGAAAATATATGTAAGGAGAAAAAAGTGTATAATATTTGCAACTTATTCTCAAATGGGTCAGAAAAAATGTATATACATAGAGAGAAAATGATACGGCAAATGTGGTAAACAACCAGGAAATCTGGATGAAAGGGTATAGGAGTTCTTTGCATTATTCTCGAAATTATGCTGTCTAAAGTTATTTCAAAATGAAAAAAAAAAAAAAACACCAAAAAGAGAGGTTAAAAATGACCATGGTCTTTTTCTGTAATAGTCCATTCACCAACAAAGAAATCATGAATGACAGTAAGTATTTCTAAAAGGTTCTCCAGATGTTCAAAGATGTTTTCAGAAGTATAAAGCAAGATGCTTTTGATCTGTAACAGCTTTTATTCAACCTAAAGTTTCAGTATTTCATCTTTTGGATCTATTTTCCACTCTTTTTTTTTTTTTAAGTAATCAACATGGCAACACCTCATTATATTCTTTGAGGTTTCCTGGACAAAAACTTGTTACTATTTCTGTCTCTAATTCATCCTTTTTGCTGCTGTGCTGTGGGCATGACATCAATTTATTATACCCAATAATTTACAGTGCCTCCTAGTTACTAAATTACCACCATACACACTGATGATTCATGGTGGGGGGTGGGGGGACTTAGCATGTACTACTAGAACCTGTATACTCATCAGTTAGGAAAAAGCTTAAGTCTTTGTAGTCCCCTTTACATAAAAAAGTAGGCATTAATCTATATATGTTCTATAAACTTTCTGATAATCAAAGAAAATATACAGCTCTACCAGATCTTTATACCACTTGCTGAAAGACACATATGCAAACCTAAATGGTATTATAAAACTCTTATGAATTTGACGTTTCAATCGATGACTATCTGTACTAGCCATTCTGACACTGGGACACACAAACCCATACACACTTAAACTGCTCAAAGTGGAAAACGTTGCTTTTGAAGATGGTTTAATAATTTGCTCTATCTCCCATGCTCCTCGGTATGGTACGGATTTCTATCAGGTTGGTGCAAAAGTAATTGCGGTTTTGGATTTTTGAAATTTGCCTTTTGATACTGGAATACATTCTTAAATAAATGTGGTTATGTTACATGTCATTTTGATGCACATTTCTTTGCTTTGCGTTTTTTTGCTAATGACTTATTGTTTATTATCTATTTATTTTAGACTAGGGAAATGATGTCAGACAAATTCAGTCAATTTTCTTATTCGAGTTCAAAAGGGTTGTAAAGCCGTGGAGGTTCAAGAAGTCTTGCAAAGGAGACGAAAGCCTTGAAGATGAAGAATGTAGTGGCCAGCCATCAGAAGCTGATAATGACTGAGGGCAGTCACTAGTGCTGTTCCTCTTACAACTACACGAGAAGCTGCCGAAGAGTTCAGTGTTAACAATTCTACAGTCATTCAGCATTAGCAGCAAACAGGAAAGGTGAAGAAAGCTGGGTGAGTGGGTGCCTTGTGAACTGACTGAATATTTTAAAACTGGTCATTTTGAAGTGTTGTCTTCTCTTATTCTGTGAATCACCAATGAACCATTTCTCAATTGGTCTGTGACATGTGATGAAAAGTAGATTTTATATGACAACCGGCGATGACCAGTTCAATGTCTGGAATGAGAAGAAGCTCAAAGCACTTTTCAAAGCCAAGCTAGCACCAAAAAAAAGTCATGGTCACTGTTTGGTGGTCTGCTGCAGTGTGATCCACTACAGCTTTCTGAACCCTGGTGAAGCCATTACATCTGAGAAGTACACTCAGCAAACTGAGGAGATGCACTGAAAACTGCAATGCCTGCAGCAGGTATTGGTCAACAGAAGGGCTAAACTGTCCTCCACAACAACGTCCAAATGTATGTCGCACAATCAATGCTTCAAAAGTTGAACGAATTGGGTTACAAAGCTTTGCCTCATCCACCATATTCATCTGACTTCTCGCCAACTGGCTACCACTTCCTTCAAGCATCTCAGCAACTTTTTGCAGGGAAAACACTTCCACGACCAGCAGGAAGCAGAAAGTGCTTTCCAAGAGTTCACAGAATCCCAATGCACCTATTTTTATGCTACCAAATAAACTTACTTCTTGTTGGCTAAAGTGTGTTGATTGCAATGGTTTCTGCGTAGATTAATAAAGATGTGTTTGAGCCTAGTTATAATGACTGAAAATTCACAGTCCCAAACTGCAATTATGTTTGCACCAACCTAATATTTCAAGTGCATGTAGGTAGGGAAACGTTCCATCCTTAAACTAAGGGTCTTTGATTTTTGATGAATATTACACAGTGTATGACCAAATGCGAAGTTTAATTTCTTTTTTTTAATTTTATTTTATTTTTAAACTTTACAATATTGTATTAGTTTTGCCAAATATCGAAATGAATCCGCCACAGGTATACCCGCGTTCCCCATCCTGAACCCTCCTCCCTCCTCCCTCCCCTACCCTCCCTCTGGGTCCTCCCAGTGTACCAGGCCCAAGCATCCAGTACCGTGTATCGAACCTGGACTGGCGACTCGTTTCATACATGATAATATACATGTTTCAATGCTATTCTCCCAAATCTCCCCACCCTCTCCCTCTCCCACAGAGTCCATAAGACTGATCTATACATCGGTGTCTCTTTTGAAGTCTCGTACACAGGGTTATTGTTACCATCTTTCTAAATTCCATATATATGCGTTAGTATACTGTATTGGGGTTTTTCTTTCTGGCTTACTTCACTCTGTATAATAGGTTCCAGTTTCATCCACCTCATTAGAACTGATTCAAATGTATTCTTTTTAATTTCAAATCCAAACACAAGCCTACATTCCTTTCTCTCCCACCTGGGGCAGTCTGAGCAAACAGGTAGGGTCTAGGAAATGGACTGAGGCCATATGGGCAGATCTGGCTCTTGTGCCAGGTGTGAGGTTAGACAAAGCAGCAGAAGAGCCAATTCCCAAGTGTTTGTTTTTAAAGAGTCATAATGATCCACTGAGAAACTCTGACATGATAGCAAAGGGTAGGGGAGCCTGCAGTCCATGGGGTCGCAAAGAGTTGGACACAACTTAGTGACTGAACAACAGTCCGTTAGAGAAGCAACTAAGCCTCTGAGATGGTGGGGGGGTGGGACAGGGAGGAGCAGTTGGTTTATGGGGCTCTGAAGACCGCAGAATGCTAAATGCTATGGTCACAACTGAGACCTGTTTCCTGTGGAAGTGGCTCAGAGTAGATTTATGTACATTCATTTCATACAAGTAACACTTGAGAAAATAAACGAATGGATAACAAATCATTATTCACTGCAAGAATATGGTGTTATATAAGTAAACTAGGGAAGTCAGAAAAGAGAGGAGCATTACACAACATCAATAAATTTGTTACAGAAAAGAACAGGGTAAAAGAGACGATCTAGCCTGTGAGAAAACAAATGTATTTAAAAAAAATAGTTTTATTTATTTATTTTTTGTTGTTCTGGGTCTTAGTTGCTGTACTGGCATAAATGCATTTATTTTTTCTTTTTTTTGCACGCAGAAGTACCTTAATGGCAGAGAAGAAAAGATGAGTACTCCTGCAGTTTGGAGGGCATAGTCTAAAGCAGTCCTCCAATAAATATTAAATTTCTTTTCCCACTTTCAATCTTAAACCCCTTCCTGACCCAGGGACAAACCTGCATCTCCGGCACTGGCAGGCAGACTCTTCAGCACTGAGCCGCCCAGGGAGCCCAAGCTTCCATGGTTATCCTCTGGCTACTCATTTTTCCCCAACCTAGGAGCACACACTTGGGAACCCTTTTGGAAAAGCCTGGTTCTAAAACTAGAATTTTATTTAAGAGAAATAAGACCAGACGAAAGAAAACAAAACCAACAGCAAAGAAATAAAACTTAACGGGGGAGAATTTTAGTGGGATGTCTGAAACACATCTTGTCTAGTCAGGAAAAAAGCCCACTCACGATAAATATTTTCTATATTAATACAGCATAGCCAGCCAAAAAAAGAAAACTCACTACCTAAAATGAGAAAGGCTTTCTTCTACACCTCATTTCTTGAAACAAACAAACAAAAAACTTTGGCTAAAAGAAGAGGAAAGAGTTATACCCATATAAAACTTCAGAATGGGAAGAATTAGTATCACCAAGTACTTCTTGACTTTGCCAAGTAATAATGGTATTTTAGAAATTATTCATTCTGGTTTTTACAACACAATTCACTTTGCTGGCTGGCTAATAGCTATATAGTCTAATACTTTATATAATATTTTATTTCAATTTTAACAGATCATTAAAAAAAAACTCAAGGTAACTTTATCATATTACCTATAAATGCTAATTTATCAAACACATAAAGTGTATAATATGTTAGGCCTCTAAGAGGAATAAAGAAATGGTTAAGACCCAATTTACCAGGAAAAAAACAAAGTTGAAAATTTGATTCAAAGTCACACCGAGAGAAAGCAGATCTTCAAGAGAACATACTATGAAAACAAATACTGTTTTGGTAAATTTATCAATAGGATCATAAGAGGAGGGCTACGTTGCTATGTGACACAGTCAGGTATTACCTAGACTCAGGTAACTAAAACTACAAAAGCCTGTATGAAGTCGGATTTAAGGGCTCTGGTTCAAGACGATGGAGCAGAAGGACGCTGCTCATCTCCTGTGAGAGCATGGAAACCACAACTGGCTGTGGCACAACCACTGACAGGAGGACGCGGGAACGCACCAGAAAAAGGCGCCCCCGTCCAAAGACCAAGCGGCCACACCGAGACGGCAGCAGGGGCACAGCCACGACACAATCACATCCCGTACCAGCCGGGTGGGCAACCCACAAACTGGAGGGCAGTAACACCAACGCAGCCCTCCTGCTGATGTGAAGGTTCTGAACCCCACGTGAGGCTTCCCAGCCTGGGGGTTCAATAAAGGCACTGGGAATCCCCAGGGAACCTGACCTTGCCGGCCAGTGGGATTTGACTACAGGACTTCCACAGGACTGGGGAAACAGACTCCAGTCCTGGAGAGCACAGAGAATACGGCACACACCACGCCCCAGAGGAGAGGAGCAGTGATCCCACTGGAGGCTGAACCAGACCTACTTGCTGGTGCTGGAGGGTCTCCTGCGGAGGCGTGGGTCAGCAGGGCTCCCCACAGGACAGGGCACTGGCGGCAGCAACCCTGGAAGGCCCCCCACAGCGTAAGCCCTCTCTGAGGTCGCCATTAACCTACCATCAGCCCCTCAGATTCCAGGGCCGGGCTGCCTCAAGCCAACCCCACCCATCAGCAGACAACTGGATTAAAGCTTTGCAGAGCAAGACCCAGTTTTTCCCACTGCCAGTCCCTCCCATCAGGAAGCTTATACAAGCCTCATAGCCTCCTCCATCAGAGGACAGACAGAAGAAGCAAGAAGAACCACAATCCCACAGCTAGAATAAAACCACATTAGAGAAAGCTAATCAGGATGAAAAAGCAGAAAGTTATGTCCCAGGTGAAGTTATCTTGTCCCAGATGACAAGATAAAACACCAGAAAAACAACTAAATGAAGTAGAGACAGTCAACCTTCCAGAAAAGGAATTTAGAATAATGAGAGTGAAGAATGGGAAAGATGCAAAAAACATTTACCAAAGACCTATAAGAAATAAAGGACAAATAGAGATGGAATCAATAGCAGAATAACTGAGGCAGAAGAACAGATAAGTGACCTGGAGGACAGAATGGTGGAAATCACTGCCGCAGAACAGAATACTGGAAAAAGAAAGGAAAAAAAAAATACAGACAGCCTAAGAGGCCTAAACACACCAACATTCACATTATAGGGGTCCAAGAAGGAGAAAAGAGAGACAGAGGACCTGAGAAAATATTTGAAGATATAATAGCTGAAAACTTCCCAAACATGGGAAAGGAAACAGTCAACCAAGTCCAGGAAGTACAGAGAGCCCCAGAGAGGATAAACCCAAGGAGGAATACACAGAGACACACAGTAATCAAACTGACAGAAATTAAAGACAGATAAAATATTAAAAGCAACAAGGGAAAAATGACAAATAACATACAAGGGAACTCCCATCAGGCTATCGGCTCATTTCTCAACAGAAAACTCTACAAGCCAGAAGGGAATGGCATGATATATTTAAAATGATGAAAGAGAAGAACTTACAACCAAGAATACTCTACCCAGCAAGCCTCTCCTTCAGATTTGATGGAGAAATCAAAGCTTTCCAGACAGGCAAAAGTTAAAAGAACTCAGCACCATCAAACCAGCTTTATGACAAATGCTAAAGGAACTTCTCCAGGCAGGAAGCACAACAGAAGGAAAAGATCTACAGAAAATAAACCCAAAAACCTGAGAAACAGGTAACAGGAGCATACATATCAATCATTACCTTAAATGTTAATGGCTTAAATGCACCAAAAAAAAAAAAAACACAGGCTAGCTGGGCAGATGAAAACATGCGCAGCATATACGCACTTCCACTTACCACACCACTCTGTTTGACCCTCCCAAACTGTTCATAATCATTTTATATCATTAATCACGTTTCCATTAACCTTATAATTGTAATTTTCTTTTATTTTTTGTCTGGTTATTGATTGTTAAAACTGATAAACATCTTTTCTATTGTGATTATGTAACTATTAGTCAATTATCATTGTATCATGATTGGTCAAAAGAAAAATAATAGAATTCTGTATCAACAAAACTACCATTTAATAGAAAAACCTGTAGTCACTTTTTAAAAATCCAGATGCATATCAGAATTATCTTGGAATTTTTTGAAAAATACAAATGCCCAGTTATTGCTTTTGTCCTCCAGAGCTCCAGATATGTTTCTAATGAGCAGCCATATTTAAAAACAACTGGACTATATGAAGATTTTTTTCTTTCATCCAGTTTGTTTCACTTTTTCTATTTCGTATTCAGTGCTCCCATTTAATCTTTTAGTTTATGTTTCCCAATTTCTTCATCTCCCTTTTTTTTCGGATGTTCTTTCTCAAGCCTTTATCAAGCATAGTAGAAAAGCTTTTGTATACATATATATAAATAGTATGCATAATATATATCTTAGAAAATTCATTAATTTTTGCCTAACTAAACTCTATTTGTTTGACTTAGTATGACTAGAATGCTCTATTTCTAATTTAAAAAAAAAAATGCAACAAGCAACACAGATTTACCGTATACAGCACAGGGAACTATAGTCAATATCTTGTAATAACCTATAATGGAAAAAAACCTCAAAAATAATATATGCATATATGTATAACTCAATCACCTTGCTGTGCAGCTGAAATATTATAAGTCAACTGTACTTCCACAAAATATAAATATTATGAAAAGGAAAAAAGATGGATTTAGGCTTCCTGCTCGGAGAAGGCAATGGCACCCCATTCCAGTACTCTTGCCTGGAAAATCCCATGGACGGAGGGCCTGGTGGGCTGCAGTCCATGGGGTCGCTAAGAGTCGGACACGACTGCGAGACTTCACTTTCACTTTCCACTTTCATGCATTGGAGAAGGGAATGGCAACCCACTCCAGTGTTCTTGCCTGGAGAATCCCAGGGATGGGGGAGCCTCGTGGGCTGCCGTCTATGGGGTCGCACAGAGTCAGACATGACTGAAGCGACTTAGGAGAAGCAGCAGCAGGCTTCCTACTCATTCTGTACCCTTTTCCTGAAGTAAAACCATCAATGACACCAGGCAAGGCAAGGTCCCTAACGGGAGGCAGGTATCACCAAAGGTGGAGTATCAGAGCCTGAATAAGCTACACAAAGATGTCCCGTTAACCACATACAGTGGAATTGACCCAGTGAGTATCTATTTCTGAGGGTAGCGGGAGCTAGATTCTTCAACTGTCAAAGAAAGACACAAATATGGAAAAGGAGAAAATTACAATGAATCCTTTAGTGTTGAAATGGGATTCTGGGTACCAATGTAAATTCATGGATACAGACACACACACACACACACACACACACACACTTTGTGGTTCAGTTCACTGAACAGGCCTGAGAGTGACAACACCCCAATAGCAATGGGCACATTTAGAGCCGAGGTCTCTTTCCTAGTGACTCAGCTGGTAAAAAATCTGCCTACAATGCAGGAGACCCAGGTTCGACCTCTGGGTCGGCAATATCCCCTGGAGAAGGGAATGGCTATCCACTCCAATATTCTTGCCTGGAGAATTCCATGGACAGAGGAGCCTGGCAGGCTACTGTCCATGGGGTTGCAAAGAGTCAGACACAATTGAGCGACTAACACTTTCACTTTTCCACTTTCTTGGCTTCTAAATATTTCCCACGAAAACGATCCAGGGTCTGAGATACGGCAGACTGCAGAGAAATAGCAGGGAAAAAAATAAGAGCTTGGAAGATCTTATTGTGCCAGAAAGCAAGAAACTACTCAAAATAAAGACAGATACAAGTCAAAAAGACCCAGAAGCCAACAATAAAAGACGGCCACTGGACAAATCGGGGAATATTTAAACACAGAAAAATATAATAGTAAAAGATTATCACCCACTAGAAGATCCTTCCTCATATAGACACATACATGAATAAACAGATGGAAGAGCAAGCTTTATCTAGTTTCAACTAATAAAAGTACAAACAATGACTGTAACTAGACAAGCATCATTTGGCAATCATTTGTAATAATTTATTCAGCTAAAAATTGCTGATGGCTATTAAAACTAGTGGGTATGAGTTTGATGAGGAATTTACAGAGCCTGAACGTTCCTCTCCGTAATGACACTAATTACAAAAAAAGTCATGCACCCCAATTTTCATAGTGGCACCATTTACAGTAACCAAGACATGGAAGCAAGCTATGTGTCCATGGACAGATAAATGGATAAAGATGTATATATAAACACACAAATATACACACTCACACAGAGAAAATTACTCAGCCATAATAAATAACACAGTGACACTTGTAGAAACATTGATGGAACCAGAGATTTTGATACTGAGTGAAGCAAGTCAGACATGAAAAGATAAATACCATATGATATCACTTATATGTGAAATCTAAAAAGCAATACAAACGAACTTATTTACAAAACAGAAACACATTCATAGACATAGAAAAAAACTTATGGTTACTAAAGGGGAAAGGGGTGAGGATAGATAAATTATGAGTTTGGAATTAATAGATGCATACTGCTGCTGCTGCTGCTGCTAAGTTGCTTCAGTCGTGTCCGACTCTGTGCGACCCCAGAGACGGCAGCCCATTAGGCTCCCCAGTCCCTGGGATTCTCCAGGCAAGAACACTGGAGTGGGTTGCCATTTCCTTCTCCAATGCATGAAAGTGAAAAGTGAAAGTGAAGTCACTCAGTCGTGTCTGACTCTTAGTGACCCCATGGACTGCAGCCCACCAGGCTCCTCCATCCATGGGATTTTCCAGGCAAGAGTACTGGAGTGGGGTGCCATTGCCTTCTCCGAGATACATACTACTATATATAAAATAAACAAGGATTTACTGTAAAGCACAGGTAACTATATTCAATGCCGTATAATAACCTATAATGGAAAAGAATATGAAGAAAATCTCTATATAACGGAATCATTTTGCTGTGCACCTGAAACTAACACAATATTGTAAAGTAACTATGTTTCAATAACTTTTTTTAATTAAAAAAAAAGAGCAAGTAACTTTATAGTGGACAACACCTTGATCATGGGATCAGTGTTAATACCACCAGTAACAGAACAAATCAAAACCATGCACTTAAAAATATAAGAACATAGCATTATTTCTGTCATATTCCTGCCCCAAAGGCATAACTTTAATCTAACTGGGAGGAAACAATAAGCAAGTCCAAACTGATGAACACTTCACCAGTCTATGCTCTCCAAAAGCATCAAGGTCTAAAACTCAAGAAGCCTGAGGACCTACTTCAGATCAAAGGGACACAACACTCAGAGCACTTAAAATGCTACCTATTCTAATAAAATTTCAATTTACACAGATTTATAGAAAAATGACAAAGAGAAGCACACCTGTATGCCATGAAGCTTTTTCTGTTTTAAGGGAAAGGGGCTAAGTAAAAACTTTGATCACTGATACTTGAGAGACTGGAAACTGTTATACAAACTCAAAGTTCCATATTAAAAAAAGGTGCTAAATAAAAATTACAGTCAGTTGCTCTGCAGCAATAATGTGATGCGTTTGCGTGAAGTCAACAAAGGAGTAAACAACAAAAAGGCAGCAAAAACGAACCTTTCTCTGTTTTCTATGTTAAACTTCTAGGAGAGGATACACAAACAGTCAAGCCAGAAACTGTACCTACCCATGGAGGTATCTGCTTACACACGTGTTAGTTGACTGGAAGGGAATGGCTATAACCATGTGTTAAAAGTCTACCAGTATGGGACTGACCTACAGTAGAAGGTAATTTAAATAGCAAGTTCAATACAGAATGTGTAAAAAGTACCTCCAACTTTGTACTTTAGTCTTTTAAGATCACTCTGGAGCCAGCACTGTTAAAATACTGATCAAGTTTCTCAAAGTCCCTGTCTTCAACTTTCAGTCCAGTATCTATCCTACCACCCACTCACTCACCCTGGTAAAACTTCCCAAATGCTTTAAGTAAAAAGTATGGAAAGGTAAGCTCAAAAGATCTCTTATTAACCTTGATACAAGATTTGATAGTAACTACCCATTATATGGTTTGAGATTATATATTACCTTAAAATCGGTCAGATTTTTTCACACATTTGGCCATAGGAAGTTAAGGTTAAGAGGTAGAGTCTATGGTCTTCCTGTCTTAGAGCAGAAGCAGCTCAGTAAACATCTTCAGTAGGACTACAACACAGCTACACTAAAACACATTTTATTCCGCCTTGATTTGTCCCATGTAGTTTTGTAATCAGGATCTGGGGACACTTTAAGAGTCCTTCCCTTGTCACAACATGGGATAATTCTGATTCGCATAAGTTCCCTTGGAGGAATCAGGCAAAGTAAGCTGGGTATATTCAACTCCCTCTGAACAAACTGTGGAAATCTTTAATCTCTTCATTGTAATTACTTTATCAGTTATACAAAGTTCAGCTTTTCTATACAAAGGTCTGTTAGTTTACTTGTTTGTTACCTAATCAGGAAAAAGACTTTTGTTGACACATCAAGGCAGTATGCAAAGAACAGGGTGCTTGTTCGATACCCTTATCCTCTAAAATAAGATCTAACCACTTTGGTTCATCCATCTTTCCAGTCTAATTTCCTACCAACCCATTACACTAAGACACATGTAGTTTTCACAGCAGATCAGTTCAGTTGCTCAGCTGTGTCCGAGTCTTTGCAACCCCATGGACTGCAGCATGCCAGGCTTCCCTGTCCATCACCAATTCCTGGAGCTTGCTCAAACTCATGTCCATCCAGTCGGTTATGCCATCCAACCACCTCATCATCTGTTGTCCCCTTCTTCTCCTGCCTTCAATCTTCCCCAGCATTAGGGTCTTTTCCAACGAGTCAGTTCTTCCCATCAGGTGGCCAAAGTATTGGAGTTTCAGCTTCAATATCAGTCCTTCCAATGAATATTCAGGACTGATTTCCTTTAGGATGGACTGGTTTGATCTCCTTGCAGTCCATGGGACTCTCAAGAGTCTTCTCCAACACCAGAGTTCAAAAGCATCAATTCTTCAGCACTCAGCTTTCTTTCATTGCATATCAGACTATCCCATATTCATGGGACTTACTGCTACCTCAGCCCTGTGAGGTTGGGACCATCCAGTAAGGTTCTGGGTACCTGTCCTCCAATACGGGCTTCTCTCTCCCACCCCACTCCTCCACCCCAGTCTGTCTGGTTTCCCAGAACACCCTGTTCCTGGCTCTGCCAGCACTTCCCACTGAGACATGAGTTTACATGCTTTCTCCCCTGCAGGACCACGGGCTCCTTGACAGTGGGGTCCAGTCTTACTCATCTTTGATCCTCCGCATGCCTGCTTAAAATCCTTCTATCAGTCTGTACTGCTTCTATCAGATGGTAAAAATGTCATCTAAAAAAATCCAGTGTCTGCAAGATGTGCCTTCAGTTATATCACTGGCATTTTATTTGCCTTTGAGGGGAAAAGGATGGGATATAAGGCATAAAACTTATCTCTGCTGGGGGAAAACATCAAAAGAGAGTTGATGACTGTACATTCCCAGACTATCACGTGACTACCCTCAACCTGCCACCTTGCTTGCCCCTCCCCACCTGAACCTAGCCCAAATTACAAACAGAAATACAGAACCAAAAAAAGGTACACCAGCCGGGACTGGCCATAAACAGGGTACTAAAAATCTCTGAAAACAACAGTAAGACATTAGGAGACACCTACTAGAACAGCTAAAATCCAAATCACTGACAAATCCAACTGCTGGAGAGATGAGAGCAACAAAAACCTCTCTCATTGCTGGTGGGAATGCAAACTGGGCCAGCCACTGTGGAAGACAGCTTGGCAGCTTCTTACAGAGCTAAACACAGTTTTACCATATCATCCAGCGATCACACTTCCAGAATTTACCCAACCAATTTAAGAACTTGTATCTATACAAAGTCACGCAGACAAAAGTTTTACAGCCACCTTGTTCATAATCACCCAAACTAAAAACAATCAAATTGTCCTTCAATGGATGAACAGATTAACTACGGTACAAAAAGACCATCCATTTGTCTATCAGTAATACAGAGAAATAAGGTACCAAGCCACAAAAGACACGGATGAATCTTAAATCAATCATTTCTTCCTAAGTGAAGAAGCCAGTCAGAAAAAGCTACACCATGCATGATTCCAACTATATGACATTCTGGAAAAAGTTAAACTATACAGCTGGTAAAAAGAGGAGTGATTGCCAAGGGCTCACAGGGTGAAGGGAAGAGGGAGGAGCAGTGGACGGGTGAAGCACAGGGACCTCTGAGGGTCAGTCAGTTCAGTCGCTCAGTCTTGTCCCCCTCTCTGAGACCCCATGGACTGCAGCCAGGCTTCCCTACCGATTACCAACTCCTGGAGTTTGCTCAAATTCATGTCCATCCAGTCGGAATTCTGATGTAATATGAAGTTGTGATATGGACGTAAAACACTATGTACGTATCTGTCAAAACCCATGGAACTTTACAGCATTTAAAGTCATTGAAAGTCACTGATAAAGGACAGAAGTGGTATGACCTAACAGAAGCAGAAGATATTAAGAAGAGGTGGCAGGAATACACAGAAGAACTGTACAAAAAAGATCTTCCTGACCAAGAAATCATGATGGTGTGATCACTCAGCTAGAGCCAGACATCCTGGAATATGAAGTCAAGTGGGCCTTAGAAAGCATCACTATGAACAAGGCTAGTGGAGGTGATAGAATTCCAGTTGAGCTATTTCAAATCCTGGAAGATGATGCTGTGAAAGTGCTGCACTCAATATGCCAGCAAATTTGGAAAACTCAGCAGTGGCCACAGGACTGGAAAAGGTCAGTTTTCATTCCAATCCCAAAGAAAGGCAATGCCAAAGAATGCTCAAACTACCGCACAATTGCACTCATCTCACACACTAGTAAAGTAATGCTCAAAATTCTCCAAGCCAGGCTTCAGCAATACATGAACCGTGAACTTCCTGATGTTCAAGCTGGTTTTAGAAAAGGCAGAGGAACCAGAGATCAAATTGCCAACATCCACTGGATCATGGAAAAAGCAAGAGAGTTCCAGAAAAACATCTATTTCTGCTTTACTGACTATGCCAAAGCCTTTACCTGTGTAAATCACAATAAACTGTGGGAAATTCTGAAAGAGATGGGAATACCAGACCACCTGACCTGCCTGTTGAGAAACCTATATGCAGGTCAGGAAGCAACAGTTAGAACTGGACATGGAACAACAGACTGGTTCCAAATAGGAAAAGGGGTACATCAAGGCTGTATACTGTCACCCTGCTTATTTAACTTATATGCAGAGTACATCATGAGAAACGCTGGGCTGGAAAAAGCACAAGCTGGAATCAAGATTGCTGGGAGAAATATCAATAACCTCAGATATGCAGATGACACCACCCTTATGGCAGAAAGTGAAAAGGAACTCAAAAGCCTCTTGATGAAAGTGAAAGTGGAGAGTGAAAAAGTTGGCTTAAAGCTCAACATTCAGAAAACGAAGATCATGGCATCTGGTCCCATCACTTCATGGGAAATAGATGGGGAAACAGTGTCAGACTTTATTTTTTAGGGCTCCAAAATCACTGCAGATGATGACTGCAGCCATGAAATTAAAAGATGCTTACTCCTTGGAAGAAAAGTTATGACCAACCTAGACAGCATATTCAAAAGCAGAGACATTACTTTGCCAACAAAGGTTCATCTAGTCAAGGCTATGATTTTTCCAGTGGTCACGTATGGATGTGAGAGTTGGACTGTGAAGAAAGCTGAGCGCTGAAGAATTGATGCTTTTGAACTGTGGTGTTGGAGAAGACTCTTGAGAGTCCCTTGGACTGCAAGGAGATCCAACCAGTCCATTCTGAAGGAGATCAGCCCTGGGTGTTCTTTGGAAGGACTGATGCTAAAGCTGAAACTCCAGTACTTTGGCCACCTCATGCGAAGAGTTGACTCATTGGAAAAGACTCTGATGCTGGGAGGGATTGGGGGCAGGAGGAGAAGGGGACGACAGAGGATGAGATGGCTGGATGGCATCACTGACTCGATGGACGTGAGTCTGAGTGAACTCTGAGGGTTGGTGATGGACAGGGAGGCCTGGCGTGCTGCGATTCATGGGGTCGCAGAAAGTCGGACATGACTGAGCGACTGAACTGAACTGAACTGAAAGTCACTGAAGGGACTGGTGGTCCAGTGGTTAAGACTCTGCACTTCCACTGCAGGGGGTACAGGTTTGATCCCCAGTCAGGGAACGCAGATTCCCACATGCCATGCAGTGCAGCCCACCCAAGAAATTAAAAATAAAAAATGAAGTCATTTGAGAGGAAAGGCAAAGGACCTGAGCAGTTAGGCCAAGGGACAGTGGATGTTGAGAGCCATGCTTTTCACTGCTGTAGTGGAAAGGCTGTAGTTAAGCAAAAACAGTGGCGAGAGTGGTTCATGTCGTACTGATTCCAGCTGGAGACATCAGTACTAGCTCGTATTTAGTTTCATACAGATGTAGTCTGACATACAGGTGATTACATATAGAAATATTTATGGACATGTTTATGTACACACAGGTCAGTACACATACACAGATGTCAGTATGAAGGGGCACCCAGGAGCAAATGATACCCCAACAGCAACGAGCACACCCAGCACCCAGATCTTGGTTTCTAACACTCTCCTCCAAGAGAAGGAGCCTGGCTGGCCTTCCTGAAGAAATGGCTGACTCTAAGACCGGGGCAGAAAAATTTATAAGACGAGCCTGCAGCTTATTCTACTGCCAGGGAGTATTGGGGAGATGGGCAGGGAATCCAACTGAAAGAAGCCGCAATGGCCAAACCTGGAACAATTCTAGCAACCAAATCAAGTAGTGTATAACCCCAAATATAAATATCCATGAGTCCATAGGTGATATAAAAAAAAAAATTGAGCAATTAAACTGGAAAGAAGAGACAAATCCATGCAGAATCCTAAGTATCTAAGTAATATATGCAGATTGCTGCTGTTGTTTCGTTGCTAAGCCTTGTCCGACTCCTTTGTGATATATGCAGATACTCCAAGCTTAAGACCAGGGGAACTTAAGCCCTCACTCCTTAAGGGTGGGGCTGTGCATAGTGATTTCCTTCCAAATAGCACAGTGTGGAAATGAGAGAGAATTTTTACAGTGGAGAAACCTAACACTCCCTCAGCCAGGTAATCAAGGTCAGCCTCAAGGGTGATAAGTCACCTGGGGATATGTGATAAGAACAACACTTCACCTTTGTGGTCCTCCTTTACACTACCCCAACTCCGGCCAAATCATGAGATAAACGACAGATAAATCTTAGTAGAGGGACACTTTCAAAATGCCTGACTGGAAACTGTCAAGGTCATCAAAAACAAAGAAGGTTTAAGAAACCGTTACAGAGCAGAGGAGCATAAGGAGAGGTGACGATAGGAAAAAGATGCTGGTAGAAACTATGGACGTCTGAATTAGCATTTTATTTGTAATTTTTCTGTAAATCCAAAACTGTTCTAAAGTCAAAAATTTATTTTAAAACACAATGAAACAAACCAAAATCTCCTTCTACTCACAATCAAACCTTACCCCAATGGTTGTCAAAGTGCAGTCCCTGGACCAGCATCAGAATCCCCTGGAAACTTGTGAGAAAAGTGAATTTTCAGGCCCCACCCTAGGTCTACTGATTCCAGTCAGGGGATGGGGCTCAGCAATTGTGTTTTCAAAAAAGCCCCTCAGGTGACTATGATACATGCTCAAGTCTGCCCAGGGGCTCTGATTTCTTATACCAGAAGTGAGCAGGACCTGAGAACCAGATGATGCTTAGGCTACAGGTCTGGGAGCACACTTCTGAAAATCTGATTTACAAAAACCAAGCAGTAAGAGTGGCCATTACTGGGTGCTTGCAGGTACTTACAGCAACACACCTGTGAGGAAGATTTCACCACACCCACTGCAGAGCAAGACAGTGCTTCTCCTTGGCTGAATAATCACACAACGGGACTGGGGAACCTCTGTCCTACACTCTCCTGGGGCAGCATTTCTGGGCAACACACTGTATTCATCTCCTGGCCAGCTATAACAAATTACCACAGACTGGGTGGTTTAACACAACAGGAGCAGCTCTGGAGGCCAGAAGTCTGAAATCTAGCAGGGGAGATCTAGCACCCCATGGAGAAGGCGCCGCCCTGCCCTCTCCCAGCTTCCCCTGGCTGCGAGTATTCCGGGCTCTTGGCCACATGGTTCCAATCTCTGCCTGTCTCCTCTGTGTATCCGTGTTAATTCCCTCTGTTTCTCTCCTACAAAAACACTTAGGATGGCATTTAGGACCCAACTGGAATCTCCTTATCTGAAAATCCTTAGCTTAAATACATCTGCAAAGACCATTTTCCAAATTTTACCAATTTGAGGGATGGGGACTTGATGCCTTTGGGTGCGGATTATTCAACCTACTACACATATTGTAAGACAGGATGCTAATCTAATGGATTTCTCCTACAAAATTATAGCAGAGAATGAAGATTTCTAATCAAGGATCTTTCAGCTTTTTTCTTTCTATAGGCATGACCACACAATACCATACAAAATCAACTACAAATGTGAAATACTGCCGTCTTTTAAACTATCAAAAATTCAACTTACAGTTAATAAACACCTTGTTCAAGGCTGGAGAATTCAAAGAACTTGTTCAAGATGATTCTGATCTTTAAAGACTTTTGGGAAATTTTTAGGACTAGCTTAAAAATTTCTCAAGAAACTGATCTAGGAATGTTTGTTCTGCTGCTTTTACAATGAAAATTTCCTAAGAATAAATCTAGGGATTGAAAATCAAACTCCCCTTTGTTCTTAGGTTGAGGTCCACCACTTTAAACCCATTACATCACTGCTTTAAACAAGTCATTTCCACTGGCTTGGCAGGAGTCTCAAAGAAAACCGACAGAGTACTATTACGTCTAACTGCTATCCATTAAACATTATCTTAGTATTACATGAGCATACTGAAAATATGCTGCCAAATAAAGAAATGTAAGGACCACAAAAATCTTCCCCTCTTTTCAGATTCCTGACAACTGAACTTTATTCTTTTCAAATGAATACTGGCAATATTTACAGTAAAAAGGCAGAGTGCAGTGCATTATAAAGAAAAAGAAAATGTAATTTCATCCGAGTTAGAATTGCAGGATCTGCAGTTAGACTGCCTGGATTCAAATTCAGAATCAAGCACTTAACCTTTTGTACCCTGGATGAGTTAAGTAACCCGGTATTCACAGACTTGGAGACCAGAGCTTAAAGCATAAAATGTCCTCTAAACCTCACCCCTCTCCAAAAACAAACTGTTACAATGGCTTAACTGAATAATGCTCAATTAAAGTTCTCTCCTGAAATTAATAGTGATTTCTGCCTTCTAAGTTAAATGCCCACTGGGAAATACTACGGATCTACCATAACTATTACAAAACAACTTAGATCACTTGGTGATAAACAGGCTTTCCATTGATTAGTAGGAGTTTTATAAGCCAAAAATTAGAAAGGCTGAGCCCCTGCTACATTTCTCTATCAATTAGTAAAGGTTGTGCAGCGATTCCATGATCAATGCATGCAATACTATGAGTGGCTTATCTTTTTAAAAATAAGCAAAACCATGTCATTCAAAAATCAATAAAAGTAAGTGTTAAATTTCATGATAAGTAAAACCTCTACAACACAGGTGCACAAGCCTCAGTGCTTACCACTCCAAGCAAACAATGTTCTGGCTTCTGTTCGGGGCTGACCACCAGCCGTCTGTGGTCCACTGGTCTTCAGGTTGCCCTGAGATTTGTTAGTTTCAAGTAGTTCTCACAGGCTTCCCTGAGAGCTCAGCAGCAAAGCACCCGCGTGTCAATGCAGGAGATGCGAGTTCAATCCCTGAGTCGGAAAGATCCCCTGGAGAAGGAAATGGCAACCCACTCCAGTATTCTTGCCTGGGAAATCCCATGAACAGAGAAGCCTGGCGGGTTACAGTCCACAGGGGTGCAAAAGAGTAGAACACAACTCAGCAACTAAACAACAGAAGTATTCCCACACACTAGTCATTAGCTGATTAAAAAAAGCTCCTCAACATTATGCCAGCACACCTCCCACCTTGCCTACCCATATCAGGAAATTCATTTTAAAGAAGAAAATGATCACTTTTGCTTAAAAAAAAAAACACCTCCCACATTATTAAATTTTAAATCAACTATAACAAGTACCTCAATGGCGGGTGTTCAAACACTGCAAGTTCAAACTAAGCAAACATCAATCAAAGGTAAGAGCTTCCTCTTATTTCACCAGCCTCCCCTGCCCAGTCTCCCTGGATCCTTTCCACCTCTAACTTCTAACCCCTGGCAACCCCAGGACTCAGCCTTACAGCCCTGTTTCTATCTCTACTAACTCCCTGGGAGATGTTATTTGTCCTCTGGCTTTAAAAAATGTCTAGATGCAGATGACTCACAGAATTTCTCCAGTCTCTCCCACCACCTTAATCCTCTCTCTCTACCTGTTCAAGCAACTTTCCTCTCCCCACATCTCATCCCTCAACAAACCCTACTAGCGACACCTCTGAAATCCACCCACCATCTAACCACTTCTCCTCACTCTTACTCTTCCCTCCTTGGGCTCCCACTACCCTTCCCAACCCCAACAGGGGCTGCCTGTCTGGCTCACCAATCTTCCTGCTCCCACACTTGCTCCCCTGCAGTTTCTTCCTCCACAAGCCAGGGGAGTCCTTTTGAAATACCGACAAGCTGCACTCCTCTCCCCACAACCCAGAGGGCCGTCCCAGATCACTCAGCATGGAACCCAGAGCCCTAACCGTGGGCAGGCCTTACAGGACCTGGCCTCTCACGCATGCGCTCCAGCCACTAGACCTAACCATGCAACATCCTTTGCCCCAGGGCTTTGCACACCCCATTCCCTCTGCTGGAGATGACCTACCCCATACATAACAAGGCCTGCTTCTTACTCCTTCAGCGGGACTAGCATTCCCCCACCCCTCCATCACTCTATCCCCTTCTCATGCCTGTATTTTTCCAGAGGGCTTAGCACCACCTGACACTATGTATCTGTCTCCTTATTCTCTGATGTTCCCACACAGGAGTAAATGTGTCACGAGCGTGCTGCTGGACTCACTGCTGCAATCCCAGCGTCTAGAACAGGGCCTGCCACACAATGGGCATGCAGGTAGTTTTCTAATGAATTAACCACTAAAAAAAATTTAAGTATGCTTGTATCATCCGGGATCTCACACCCACCTGATCCTAATAAAACAACCAGAATTCTAAATGATTATAGAAACGACATATAAAAACCTTCAAAAGCAAACAGAAGTGTTCTTTGGGTGGTAAGAAAGAATTAAGAATGGACTCATCTTTCTGCCTTAAATAAACTGTATTGTTGTAAATAAAAATAAGCCTCATGTCTTTAAATGAGTGTTCCCCCTGAAGAGAAATACATAGATGTTAACATGAAAGGAAAAGTAGTACCTACAGTATTTATCAAAAGAAAAAATTGTTTTGAAAGAATTAAAAAAAAAACCTTTGAAAATAATGATGACAGACATCAAAGAAAATAATTTTGTACTGATTTAATCCCAGCAAAGGTCCACAAACAGAAACACAGAAGCAGAACATTATAGGGTTAAACATGATGACATCAGCCAGGGTGCTAGCATTAAACTGTTGAGTGAATGCTGAAAGATTCCTTTAAGCCAGGGAAAAGTTCTGCTGTAACGGTACCATTACAAATTTCTTACAGTAATAACACAGTGCATTATAAGCTTGCTCCAATGATAAGCTCTTTATGAGGGTTAAAAGTCTGCAGTCCTCTCAAACAAAGGTCTTTCTGTCTTGGATTTCCTAGAAGTCAATAAGCTAAAAATCACATCCTGCCTGATACTTAAGACTCACAGAAGGTCTTCTATGACTTTACCCGGTTCCCCAAGGCACTGGGCAGTCAATGCGACAGAGTGGCAGAGACGGCGACCTCACTTCTGTGTCCAAATAAATCATCAATGGGTTCTCACTGCTTTTTATTTTGAAATCATTTCAGAATTACAGCACAGTTATAAAGGCAGTGGAGAGAGTTCCCATGTCTTCACCCTGCTTCCTCTAGTGTTAGCATCTTATGGAACTATTCAACACATACTAGAACTAAGAAAGTAACATTAATACACTATTATCTAAACCACAGGCGTTAGATTTCACTAGTTTTCCCACCAATGTCCCTTTTCTCTTCCAACCAAGGAACCCACGCTGCGTTCAGCTGCCGTGTCTCCTTTGTCCCCTCCATGCTGGGACGGTGCCTCAGTATTTCCTCACTCTTCGTGACCGTGGCCAAGTATTTTACAATATGTTCCTCAGCTCGGTCTGTCTGATGTTTTCTCGTAACTGACGGAGGACTAAGGCAGACGTGAAGAGCTTTCTCCTCATATCCCACCCCCTGGTGTGCCACGGGTTTCTACTATGAAGTTACTATTTTTTCTATTCCCTATTCCATTCATTTAAACATGAGTCACCAAGTTCAGTCCACATGGCAAGGGGAGGGAAAGTAAGTTCCACCTCCAGGAGGGAAGGTTATCAAATAATCTGTGACTGTTAAACCCACCATGCATGTGTGCTAAGTCGCTTCAGTCGTGTCCAACTCTTGGCAACCCTATAGATCATAGCCCGTCAGACTCTGTTCATTGGATTCTCCAGGCAAGAATACTGGAGTGGGTTGCCATGCCCTCCTCCAGGGGATCTTTCCGACACAGATGTCGAACCTGAGTCTCCTGTATGGGCCCGAGGGTTCTTTACCACTAGCACCACCTGGGAAGCCCCAAACCACCACAGTGATGAATAAATACTTTGTAACTACTTTTTTAAACTGAAATTTGTTTGATAAACAAATCTCAAGTTATGGTTCACAGCAACTAACAAAGGTTGAGGCTTAAAATAGGGGGAAAAAAAAAAGAAGAAGCAAGCTTGAGCCTTGAGAAAGATTTATAACCAGAACACACAGATATTTGTGAAATCAAAAATTGCAGAGACAAATAATGCTATTTTAAAATATCACTGACTTGTAGCTTTAAAGTGTTTGTCCATTTAATCTCTGCCCCAAAGTTCTTTATTTTCATCACTGCATCTAACAGAGATGCATTTACTCAGGATTTACTGCTGACCAGCACTCATCATCACTGACTTTTTTATCTGTCAGACCGCAATTAACATGGCTTAGAAAAGGGAAGGGAAAAAAAAAAAAAAAAATATATATATATATATATATATATATATATATATATATATATATGTATATATAAAAACCATAAGCCTGCCAAACATAAATGATGAGAGGATATTGTGTGCCAAGTTTGGCTTCCCTACCAACTGGACTGTAATTTCCTTACTGGAAAGGCCAAAGTCTAAACTCCTCTTCGTGCTCTCCACTACCCAGGGCAAAGCTCTCCACAGGGGTTAAAGGAGATGATGCCAATTAATCAAAACAACTAGGTCTCTACTCAGTTTCAAAACTTACTGGCTCAGGAGAAATGTTTTAAGGGTAAATAAATGGCATTGATAGTTCTTAAACATGAAAAAGGAAAACAATTAACAGAAGATGGTGGAAGACTAGGAGGATGCGGACTTCCCATCTCTGCATGACTCGGGCGCCTCCCAGGCACTGGCTGTGAAGCACAGGCACCTAATGGGATGGGGGGACCCCAGAGCCACTGGGTAGGACGTGGGTGGGGAGGCCAGGGAGGGGACCTGTGCCCCTGAGGGGCAGCTGGGGAGGGGTGTCCACCCCAAGAGGGGCCCACCAGCACGGAGGGTACCAGTGGTGAGGGGAGGACCCTTGGGAGGGCAGAAGACAGCAGAGGAACTTGGTCAGTGTCTCCTCTTCCCACTTGGGTCCCGGGAAGCCTGCTGAGGTCTTGGACCTAATCTTCACCCCCTGAGGCCCTCTTTGGCCCTGTGGGTCCTGAGTCTACGCCCCAAACACATTCTAAACCCTGCCTATACCTAAGTCCTGAGTTGCCTAATCTCCACCTTCTAAGTCAGTTCAGTCTCTCAGTCATGTCTGACTCTTTGTGACCCCATGGACTGCAGCATGCAAGGCCCCCCTGTTCATCACTAACTCCCAGAGCTTACTCAAACTCATGTCTATTGAGTCGGTGATGCCATCCAACCATCTCATCCTCTGTTGTCCCCTTCTCCTCCTGCCTTCAATCTTTACCAGCATCAGGGTCTTTCCAATGAGTCGGTGCTTCCTATCAGGTGGCACAAGTACCGGAGCTTCAGTTTCAGCATCAGTCCTTCCAGTGAATATTCAGGGTTGACTTCATTGAGGATTGACGGGTTTGATCTCCTTGCTGTCCAAGGGACCAAGAAGAGTTTCTCTAGCACCACAGTTTGAAAGTATCAATTTTCCGGCACTCAGCCTTCTTTATGGCCCAACTCTCACATCCATACATGATTAATGGAAAAACCATAGCTTTGACTATAGGGACCTTTGTTGGCAAAGTGATGTCTCTGCTTTTAAATATGCTGTCTAGGTTCTTCATAGCTTTCTTCCAAGGAACAAGTGTCTTTTAATTTCATGGCTGCAGTCACCATCTGCAGTGATTATGGAGCCCAAGAAAATAAAGTCTGTCACTGTTTCCCCATCTATTTGCCATGAAATGATGGGACCAGATATCACAATCTTCATTTTTTGAATTTTGAGTCTTAAGCTGGCTTTTTTTTTTTTTTTTTTTTCACTCTCCTCTTTCACTTTCATCAAAAGGCTCTTCAGTTCCTCTTCACTTTCTGCCATTAGGGTGGTGTCATCTACATATCTGAGGTTATTGATATTTCTCCTGGCAATCTTGATTCCAGCTTGTGCTTCATCCAGCCTGGCATTTCACATGATGTACTCTGCATATAAGTTAAATGAGCAAGGATGACAATACACACCCTTGAGGTACCCCTTTCCCAATTTTGAACCAGTCCAGTGAATTGTTCCATGTCCCGTTCTAACTGTTGCTTCTTGACCTACCTGCATACATGTTTCTCAGGAGGCAGGTAAAGTGGTCTGGTATACCTATCACTTTATGAATTTTCCAGTTTGTTGTGATCCACACAGTCAAAGGATTTAGCATGGTCAATGAAGCAGAAGTAGATTGTTTTTCTGGAATTCTCTTGCTTTTTCTGAACCAATGAATGCTGGCAATTTGATCTCTGGTTCCTCTGTCTTTTCTAAATCCAGCTTGAACATCTGGAAGTTCACGATTAACATATTATTGAAGCCTAGCTTGGATTTTGAACGTTACCTTGCTAGCATGTGAAATGAACACAGTTGTGTGGTAGTTTGAGTACTCTCTGCAATTGTCCTTCTTTGGGATTGGAATGAAAACTGAGTTTTTCCAGTCCTGTGGCCACTGCTGAGTTTTCTAAATTTCCTGGCATATGAGTCCAACACTTTAACAGCATCATTTTTTAAGGATTTGAAATAGCTCAACTAGAATTCCATCACCTCCACTAGCTTTGTTCTTAGTAATGATTTCTAAGGCCCACTTGAGTTCACACTCCAGGATGTCTGGCTCTAGGAGAGTGAGCACACCATCATGGTTATCCAGGTCATTAAGATCTTTTTTTGTATAGCTCTTCTATGTATTCTTGCCATCTCATCTTAGTATCTTCTGCTTCTGTTAGGTTCATACCATTTCTGTCCTTTATTGTACTCATCTTTGCATGAAATGTTCTCTTGGTATCTAATTTTCTTGAAGAGATCTCTAGTCTTTCCCATTCTATTGCTTTCCTCTATTTCTTTGCATTGTTCACTTAAGAAGGCTTTCTTACCTCTCCTTACTATTCTTTGGAACTCTGCATTCAGATGAGTATACATTTCCTTTTCTCCTTTGCCTTTCATTTCTCTTCTTTTCTCAGCTACTCTAAGACCCCCTACAGCAAAGGCCTTTCTGGCCTTTCTTTTTTGGGGTTGTGGTTCTGTTTTACCTTGTTGTTTCCTTTATATTTTTATTTCTAATAATTTTTTTCACTTTTACTCCTTACACTTTGTTATTGCTAGGTTACTTCTGGCTTGTTTCCCCTGCCCCCTTTTCCTTTTTTCTGCTGTTCGTCTGTTTTACCTTGCTGTAGTTGCTTCACTTACATTTTTACTTTTCCTAATATATTTTTAAGTTTTACAACTTTATTTTGTTTTCTATTCTTTTGTTATTGTACTGTCCTTTCTTTTCTTTTGCCACATCATGCAGCTTGTAGGATCTTGGTCCCCAGGCTGGGGGTCAGGCTTGAGCTCCTGTGGTGAGGATGCCAAGTCCAAACCACTGAGCTAACAGAATCTCAAACCCCCTGGAATATTAATCAGAGTGAGGTCCCATCTAGGTACCGAGACCTGGCTGTACCAAACTGGCTGCAAACGCCAGTGTTAGAAACGTCATGGCAAACAACCCTAACCCATCAAAAAAGAGAGACAACCAAGAAGTATGCTACAGACAAAGGAGCAAGGTAAAAACCAACAAGACCAAATAAATGAAGAGCAAACAGGCAACCTACCTCAAATAGAGTTCAGAGTAATGACAGTAAAAATGATACAAAATCTTGGAACAGAATGGAGGCAAGAATTGAGAAAATACAAGAAATGTTTAACAAGGACCTCGAAGAACTAAAGAACAAAGAGAGATGAACAACATAAAACCTGAAATGAAAAACACTAGGAGGAACCAACAGCAGAATAACTGATGCAGAAGGGCAAATAAGTGAGCTGGAAGACAGAATGGTGGGAATAACTACCAAGGAGCAGAATAAAGAGACAAGAACGAAGGACACTCTCAGAGATCTCTGGGACAACATTAAACGTATCAATATTCAAATTATAGGGGTCCTACAAGAATAAAACAAAAAAAACCAGCTTTAAGGAAATATTTTAAGAGATTATAGTTGAAAATTTCCCTAACATCAGAAAGGAAATAGCTACTCACTTTCAGGAAGTGCAGAGAGTCCCATATAGGATAAACTCTAGGAGAAACACATCAAGACACACTTTAATCAAACTAACAAAAAATTAAATTCAAAGAAAAATATTATAGGCAGCAAGAGAAAAGCAACAAACAATATACAAAGGAATCCCAGTAAGGCTGTCAGCTGATTCTTCAGTAGAAACTCGGCAGGCCAGAAAGGAGTGGCAGGACACGTTTAAAGCGATGAAAGGGAAAAACCCACAACCCAGATGCGTTGATCCTAAGATCTGATAGAGAAATCACACGGTTTACAGACAAGCAATGTAATTACCACTTACCACTGCAACAAAATGAGTAAAATACCTAGGACTAAATCTACCTAAGGAGGCCAAAGACCTGTACTCAGAAATCTATAAAACACTGAAAGAAATCAAAGAGGCCACAAACAGATGAAGAGATATGCCATGCTCCTGGATTGGAAGAATCAACATTTTGAAAATTACCATATTATCCAAAGCAATCTACAGGCTCAATGCAATTCCTATTAAATCAACAACACCAGTTTCAACAGAATTAGAACAAAAAAATCTTAAAATTTGTATGGAAACACAAAAGACACTGAATAACCAAAGCAATCTTGAAAAAGAAAAACAAAGCTGGAGGAACCAGGCTCCCCAGCATCAGATTATAACACAAAGCTACAGTAATCAACAGTATGGTACTGGCACAAAAACAGAAATACAGATGACAGTACAGGTTAGAAAGCCCAGAGATAAACCCACACACCAACAGTCACTTAATCTGACAAAGGAGGCAAGAATATATAATGAAGAAAAGACAACCTCTTCAATACAGGGAGATGGGAAAACTGGACAACTACATGTAAAAGAATGAAACTAGGACACTACCTAACTCCATACACAAAAATAAGCTCAAGATAGATTAAAGACCTAAAGGGAAGACTGGACACTATGGAACTTTTAGAGGAACACATAGGAAAAACACTCTTTGACATAAATCACAGCAAGGTCTTTTATGACCCACCTCCTAGATTAATGAAAATAAAAACAAAAATAAGCAATGGAATCTAATTAAACTCAAAAGTTTTTGCATAGCAGAGGAAACCATAACCGTATGAGGAGATAATAACCCACAAAATGGGAGAAAATATTTTCAAACAAAGTAGTGGACAAAGGATTAATTTCCAAAATATACAAACAGGTAATGCAGCTTAATGTAAAAAAAGACAAACAAACAGCCCAACCAAAAAGTGAGCAGAAGACCTAAATATACGTTTCACTGAAGAAGACATACAGATGGCCAAGAGGCACATGAAAAAAGATGTTCAACGTCGGTCATTATTAGAGAAATGCAAATCAAAACTACCATGAAGTTAACACCTCACACCAACCAGAATGGCCATCATCAAAAAAATCCACAAACAACAAATGCTGGAGAGGGTGTGGAGAGAAAGGAACCCTCTTGGACTGTTGGGGGGAATGTAAATGGATACAGCCACTGTGGAAAACACTATGAAGGTTTCTTAAAAAACTAAAAACAGAACTACCATATGATCCAGCAATCCTGCTGCTAGGCATATACCCTGAGAAAACCATAATTCAAAAAGACACATGTAACCCAATGTTCACTGGAATATTACTCAACCAGAAAAATAAATGAAATTGGGTCATCTGTGGAGATTTGGATGGATCTAGAATCTATCATACAGAGTGAAGTAAGTCAGAACAAAACCCCAAATATCATATATTAACACATATATGTGGGACTCTTTGTGATCGCATGAACTACAACCCACCAGGCTCCTCTGTCCATGGGATTCTCCAGGCAAGAATCCTGGAGAGGATAGCCATTCCCTCCTCCAGGGGATCTTCCTGATCCAGGAAAGAACCCACGTCCCCTGCATTGTAGGCGGATGCTTTACTGTCGGAGCCACCAGGGAAGCCCCCCAAAGTGGTACAGAGGAACCTGCTAGTGTGGCAGGAACAGAAACACAGATGCAGAGAACAAACACGAGAAATGGCGGGGGCAGGGGCAATGGGAGTGGGGTGACCGGGGAGATTCCCGGAACTGACAGCTTTAGAAACCTTTGCTGTTGCCACCCGGAGACCTCACCCGGACGTGACAAGACAGCTTCCTAACTGCTCCCAACAGTCCGGAGACCCAGCCATCTTCAGAGAAGCTGGTGGCCCAGACCGGGCGAGCCCCCTCCACACTGTCCCCCAAGTCATCTTGCCTCATCCTAACTGTTCCACAGGCCCGCCACATTTTCCTGTGTGGTTTACACTATTTGCTCTGGTTTACTGATGGCTTATTAGTAGTAGTATTAGGTAATGAAGCATTTTTCACATAGATTAGTCCATTTTCACATGGTGATAGTAAGTTTCACAGCTCATTTTACAATGGCTTGTAAAGCACTTTGAATACTGAGATAATTTAGAAGATAGACTGTCAGTTTATTACAAGAATTGGGGTGATGACCTTTATGATCTCAATCTTCTCGACTATACAGGAAATGCTCTTCTGCTGTACTGTAAGATAAAGAAAAGGATGCATGGAGCCCATCTCCTGATAATGTTGCTAGGAGCCCTTTCCTGTCAACTGAACATTAAGTTAAATATGCCTTGTTATGAGTTCCCAGTAAGAAAGGTGGTTAATATATAAAGCCTGCTGCTGCTGCTGCTGCTGCTAAGTGGCTTCAGTCGTGTCCAACTCTGTGCGACCCCATAGACGGCAGCCCCCAGGCTCCCTCGTCCCTGGGATTCTCCAGGCAAGAACACTGGAGTGGGTTGCCATTTCCTTCTCCAATGTATGAAAGTGAAAAGTGAAAGAAGTCGCTGAGTCTTGTCCGACTCTTAGCAACCTCATGGACTGCGGCCCACCAGGCTCCTCCATCCATGGGATTTTCCAGGCAAGAGTGCTGGAGTGGGGTGCCACTGCCTTCTCTGATATAAAGCCTAGAATACCTTTAACACACTCCTACCAAATATGAACCTCATGAAGACGTATCTATTTGCCTTAGACCCACACCTCACAACCACAAGACTCTGCTATATCAAACACTGAAACCGTTTCAGAAGTGTTTAAGTACCTATAGGAGGTTTCATCTTGCCACAAAGATAATTGCAGGTCCAAAGCAATGGACTTCTTCATTTCAGGTAAACTGTGATTTGTTCCATCAGAACAGTATTCTCAAAATTATAAAAGAAAACAGAGATTCCAAGAAAACACTGTTATTACAAAGCGTTAGTTGTTTAGTCGTGTCTGACTCTTTGTGACCCCATCAACTGTAGCCCACCAGACTCCTCTCCCTGGGATTTTCCTGGCAAGGATACTGGAGTGGGTTGCCATTTTCTCCTCCAGAGGATCTTCCTGATCTGGGGATCTCCTGAACCCATATCTCCTGCATTTGCAGGCAGATTCTTTACCACTGAGCCACCTGGGTACATGCATGCTAAGTCGCTTCAGTCATGTCGACTCTGTTCCACCGTGGACCACAGCCTGCAAGGCTCCTCTGTCCATGGGATTTCCCTGGAGCGGGTTGCCATGCCCTCCTCCAGGGGATCTTTAGGACTCAGGGACTGAACCTGCATCTCTCACGACTCCTGCACGAGCAGGCAGGCTCTTCACACTCGTGCCACCTTGGAAGCCCTCGCAAAGACATATGCCCCCCAGATTTTTTCAGACACTTTTTTCAGGACTCTGAATATTAGTCAAAGGTCTGCAGTAATTCAGGAAGCATTTCTACAAGAATAACTGAAATTTTGGTAAGAACAGTGGGTTTTGTGACATCATAACTTGCCCTATTTCCCTTCCCAGAGTCCTAGCAATGTGTTAAATTTGAAAATCACTAGCTCACCGTCACGGTGAAAACCAGCGGCCTGGCAGCCACGGAAGGAGGCAGGATGGGGCTGCACGTCCTTCACAGTCCGTTCCCAGAGAACCATTGTCACCCGACCTGCCCAGTGGTGCCTGAGGAGACCGCACTCGTAAGAACGTCTTTTTTGTTTTCGGTTGTGCTGGGTGCGGGCTCTCTCCAGCGGCACTGAGCGGGGCTCTTCTTCGTGGTGGCGCACGGGCCTCCTACTGCGGCAGCGCCCGGCACTCCGCCCGAACCACCCCAAGGAATACTGAAGTCTTTCACACCGAAATGGAGAGATACTGGGCAGTAACACAGATACACACGAATAAGAAGTCCACTAAGAGTAACCATATAGCTAAATACAAAAAATACTATAAGTGCATTTTTTAAAATTCTAAGTCTTTCTTTCTCTATCGTGATTTAAAAGACAATTGCATAAAGCAATAATTATAAATGCACCTCAGTGGGCATACATAATTATACAGAGATATATAATTTCCATATAATAACAGCATGAAGGACTGAGGGGAGAATTAGGTATACAGAAGCAAAGATTTTGTATATTACTGCTATTAAGCTGGAATTAATTTGATCAAGGTTTTTATCAGTTAATACGTTAATTTTAACACTCAGAGTGACTTCTAAGAAAATAACAAAAAATAAAAAAAGAAATGACAAGAGTGAAAATGTATAGAAAATGTGTATTTAACACAAAAGAAAGTGGCAAGGAGGAACAAAAAAAAGACATGACATATAAAAAACATAGCAAAATGAGAGACATAAATCCTCAGTTCAGTCAGTTCAGTCACTCAGTCGTGTCTGACTCTTCGCAACTCCATGGACTGCAGCACGCCAGGACTCCCTGTCCATCTCCAACTCCCGGAGTTTACTCAAACTCACGTCCATTGAGTTGCTGATGCCATCCAACCATCTCATCCTCTGTTGTCCCCGTCTCCTCCTGCCTTCGATCTTTCCCAGCATCAGGGTCTTTTCAAATGAGTCAGCTCTTCGCATCAGGTGGCCAAAGTATTGGAGTTTCAATGCCTCAGCATCAGTCCTTCCAATGAATATTCAGGACTGATTTCCTTTACGATTGACTGGTTGGATCTCTTTGCAGCTCAAGGGGCTCTCAAGAGTCTTCTTCAACATCACAGTTCAAAAGCATCAGTTCTTCAGGGCTCAGCTTTCTTTATAGTCCAACTCTCACATCCATACATGACTACTGGAAAAATCATAGCCTTGACTAGATGGACCTTTGTTGGCAAAGTAATGTCTTTGCTTTTTAATATGCTGTCTAGGTTGGTCGTAACTTTTCTTCCAAGGAGCAAGCATCTTTTAATTTCATGGCTGCAGTCACCATCTGCAGTGTTTTAGAGCCCCCCCAAATAGTGTCACTGTTTCTGTTGTTTCCCTATCTATTTGCCGTGAAGTGATGGGACCAGATGCCATGATCTTAGTTTTCTGAATGTTGAGCTTTAAGCCAACTTTTTCACTCTCCTCTTTCACCTTCACTCAAAAGGTTCTTTATTCTTTTTCACTTTCTGCCATAAGGGTGGTGTTATCTGAATCTCTAAGGTTACTGATATTTCTCCTGGCAATCTTGATTCCAGCTTGTACTTCATCCAGCCCAGCATTTCACATGATGTACTCTGCATATAAGTTAAATAAGCAGGGTGACCATTTACAGCTTTCATGTACTCCTTTTCCGATTTGGAACCAGTCTGTTGTTCCATGTCCAGTTTTAACTGTTGCTTCTTGACCTGCATACTGATTTCTGAGGAGGCAGGTCAGGTGCTCTGGTATTCCCATCTCTTTAAAAATTTTCCACAGTTTGTTGTGATTCACACAGTAAAAAGCTTTGGCGTAGTCAATAAAGCAGAAGCAGATGTTCTTCTGAACTCTCTTGCTTTTTCAATGATCCAAAGGATGTTGACAATCTGATTTCTGGTTCCTCTGACTTTTCTAAATCTGGTTTTAACATCTGGAAGTTCACAGTTCACGTACTGTTGAAGCCTGGCTTAGAGAATTTTGAGCATTACTTTGATAGTGTGTGAGATGTGTGCAATTGTGCAGTAGTTCACTGTATCAGTAATATTAAATATAAAGAGGTTAAACACTTCAATCAAAAAGCAGAATGGCAAAATGTGTTAAAAAATGATCCAACTATATGGTTTCTACTAGATACACTGTTTTTTTAAACTTTTATTTTGTATGGGGTCTAGCCAATTAACACTGTTGTGATAGTTCCAGGTGTACAGCAAAGGGACTCAGCCATACATACATAAGTATCCATCCTCCCGGAAAACTCCCCTTCCATCCAGGCTGCCATGTAACACTGAGCAGAGTTCTGTGTGCTATGTAGTAGTCTCTGTCAGTTATCCATTTAAAATATAGTAGTCTGTCTATATCTGTCCATGTCCAATCCCAAACTCTCTAACCACCCCTTCTCCCTATCCTTCCGTTGGCTAACCATAAAGGAGATATACTTTAGAGTCAAAGACTCAAACAGGATGAAAGAGCAAGGATGGAACAAAAGGTACCATGCAAAAGAGATGGAGTGGTTATACTAACATCAGATAAGACTTTTAGATGGTGGAGTAGAAGGACCTGCGCTCATCTAACTCCAAAATTACAACTTGCTGCTTAACAACCTTTGACAGGAGAATGTTGGATCCCACCAAAAAAAGATACCCCACAAAGGGCAATGGAGAAGCCCCCGCAAGATGGAAGGAAGGGCGAACTCGCATTTAGAATCAAACCCCATACCCACCAGAGATGCTCAGAGGACAAACAAAATCTTGTGCACACCAGGAACCAGAGACCTCACAGAGACTGAGCCAGACCTGCCTTTGAGTGTTTGAGTGTCTCCTACGGAGGTACAGGTCAGCAGTGGCCTGCCGCAAGGGCAGGGGCTCTGGGTGCAGACCTGGGTCACAGCATGTGGCATAAGCCCTTTTGGAGGAGGTCGCCACTAACGCGACCACAGAGCCACCAAGCAGATGACCCACAAACTGCAGAACAATTATACCAAATAAATTCTAGGACACACAACAGATTTCCCAACCTGGGGATCTGGCAAAGGGACTGAGAACCCCCAGGGAATTTGACTTGGAGGCCAATGGGTTTTGATTACAGAACTTCCACAGGACTGGGGAAGTAGACTCTTGGAGGGCACAAACAAAACCTTGTGCACACCAGGACCCAGGAGAAAGGGGCAGTGAGCCCATAAGAGACTTGCGCGTGAGTGTCCAGGAGTCTCTGGTGGAGGCATGGGTTGGTGGGGGCCTGCTGCGGGCTGGGGGCACTGACTGCGGCAGTGCCTCCACGGGATCTTTGGAAGGAGGTTGCCCTATCTTCATCACCTCCACCATAGTTTAGTCTCAGGTCAAACAACAGGGAGGGAACACAGCCCATCAACAGAAAATTGGATTAAAGATCTACTGAGCATGGCCCACCCATCAGAACAAGACCCAGTTTCCCCCTCAGTCAGTCTCTCCCATCAGGAACCTCTCCCATAAGCCTCTAATCCTTCTCCATCAGAGGGCAGACAGAATGAAAACCACAAAAACAGAAAACTAACCAAACTGATCACATGGACGACAGCACTGTCTAACTCAGTGAAACTACAAGCCATGCCTTGTAGGGCTACCCAAGACGGATGGGTCACGGTGGAGAGCTCTGACAAAATGTGGTCCACAGGAGAAGGGAATGGTAAACCACTTCAGTATTTTTGCTTTGAGAATCCCAAGAACAGTATGAAAAGGCAAAAAGATATGACTCTGAAAGATGAACTCCCCAGGTTGGTAGGTGCCAAATATGCTACTGGAGAAGAGTGGAGAAATAACTCTAGAAAGAATGGAGAGATGGAGCCAAAGCAAAAACAATGCCCAGCTGTGGATGTGACTGGTGATGGAAGTAAAGTCTGATGCTGTAAAGAGCAATATGGCTTAGGAATGTTAGTCCTAGAATGTTAGGTCCACGAATCAAGGTAAATTGGAAGTGGTCAAAGAGGAGATGGCAAGAGTGCACATTCACATTTTAGGAATCAGTGAAGTAAAATGGACTGGAATGGGTGAATTTAATTCAGATGACAATTGTATCTACTACTGTGGGCAAGAAACCCTTAGAATAAATGCAGTGGCCCTCAAAGTCAACAAAAGAGTCCAAAATGCAGTACTTGGATGCAACTTCAAAAATGACAAAATGATCTCTGTTCGTTTACAAGGCAAATCATTCAATGTCACAGTAATCCAAGTCTATGCCCCAACCAGCAATGCTGATGAAGCTGAAGTTGAACGGTTATATGAAGAACTACAACTAACATCCCAAAAACATGTCCTTTTCATCGTAAAGGACTGTAATCCAAAAGTTGGAAATCAAAAGATACCTGAAGTAACAGGCAAATCTGACCTTGGAGTACAAAATGAAGCAGGGCAAAGGCTGACCATTTTGCCAAGAGAATGCAGTGGTCATAGCAAACACCCTCTTACAACAACACAAGAGAAAACTCTACACATGGACATCACCAGATGGTCAATACCGAAATCAGACTAATATGTTTTTTGCAGCCAAAGATGAAGAAGCTCTATAAAGTCAGCAAAAACAAGACCAGAAGCTGACTGTGGCTTAGATCATGAACTCCTTATTGCCAAATTCAGACTTAAGTTGAAGAAAGTAGGGAAAACCACTAGACCATGAAGGTATGACCTAAATCAAATCCCTTGTGATTATACAGCGGAAATGAGAAATAGATTCAAGGGATTAGATCTGATAGACAGAGCGCTTGAAGAACTACGGACGGAGGTTCGTGACATTGTACAGGAGGCAGTGATCAAGACCATCCCCAAGAAAAAAAAATGCCAAAAGGCAGAATGGTTGTCTGAGGAGGCCTTACAGATAGACAGCTGAGAAAAGAAGAGAAGTGAAAGGCAAAGGAGAAAAGGAAAGATACACCCATTTCGATGCAGAGTTCCAAAGAACAGCAAGGAGAGATAATAAAGCCTTCCTCAGTGATCAATGCAAAGGAATAGAGGAAAACAACAGAAAGGGAAAGACTAGAGATCTCTTCAAAAAAATTAAAGATACCAAGGGAACATTTCATGCAAAGATGGGCCACAATAAAAGACAGAAATGGTATGAACCTAACACAAGCAGAAGATATTAAGAAGAGGTGGCAACAATACATGGAAGAACTATACAAAAAAGGTCATCATGACCTGGATAACCACAATGATGTGATCACTCACCTAAAGCCAGACATCCTGGAATGTGAAGTCAAGTGGGCTTTAGGAAGCATCACTACAAACAAAGCTAGTGGAGGTGATGAAACTCCAGTTGAGCTATCTCAAATGATAAAAAATGATGCTGTTAAAGTGCTACACTCAATATGCCAGCAAATTGGGAAAACTCAGCAGTAGCCATGGGTCTGGAAAAGGTCAGTTTTCATTCCAATCCCAAAGAAAGGCAGTGCCAAAGAATGCTCAAACTACAGCACAATTGCACTCATTTTACACGCTAGCAAAATAATGCTCAAAATTCTCCAACTCAGACTTCAACAGTATGTGAACTATGAACTTCCAAATGTTCAAGCTGGATTTAGAAAAGGCAGAGAAATGAGAGATCAAATTGCCAACATCCACTGGATCACTGAAAAAGCAAGGGAGTTCCAGAAAAACATCTACTTCTTTATTGTGGATCATAACAAACTGTGGAAAATTCTTCAAAAGATAGGAATACTAGACCACCTTCCTTGCCTCCTGAGAAATCTGCATGCAGGTCAAGAAACAACAGTTAGAACCAGACATGGAACATGATTTGTTCCAAATTGGGAAAGGAGTAAATCAAGGCTGTATATGGTCACCCTGCTTATTTAACTTATATGCAGAGTACATCACGCAAAATGCAGGGCTGGATGAAGCACAAGCTGGAATCAGGATCGCCCGGGAGAAATATCAATAACCTCTGACACACAGATGATACCATCCTTATGGTAGAAAGTGAAGAACTAAGGAGCCTCTTGATGAAAGTGAAAGAGGAGAGTGAAAAAGTTGGCTTAAAACTCAACATTCCGAAAACTAAGATCATGGCATCTGGTCCCATCACTTCATGTCAAACAGATGGGGAAACAATGGAAACAGTGACAGACTTTATTTTTGGGGGCTCCAAAATCAGTGCAGATGGTGACCGCAGCCATGAAATTAAAAGATGCTTACTCCTTGGAAGGAAAGTTATGACCAACCTAGACAGCATATTAAAAAGCAGAGGCATTACTTTGCCGACAGAGGTCCGTCTAGTCAAAGCTATGGTTTTTCCAGTAGTCATGTATGGATGTGAGAGTTGGAATGCGACGAAAGCTGAGCACCAAAGAATTGATGCTTTTGAACTGTGGTGCTAGAGAAGACTCCTGAGAGTCCCTTGGAGTGCAAGGAGATCAAACCAGTCAATCGTAAAGGAAATCAGTCCTGAATATTCATTGGAAGGACTGACAGTGAAGCTCTAAAACTTTGGCCACGTAATATGTAGACCTGACTCATTTTAAAAGACCCTGATGCTCGAAAGATTGAAGGCAGCAGGAGAAAGGAACAACAAATGATGAGATGGTTTGATGACATGACTAACTCGACGGACTTGAGTTTGAGCAAACCCCGGGAGCTAGTGATGGACAGGGAAGCCTCACGTGCTGCAGTCCATGGTATCAAGAAGAGCTGGAACCAACTGAGGGACTGAACTAAGACAAAAATTGTTACTAAAGATAAAAGAAGAAATTTTATAATGATAAAAGGAGTCATTCATCATGAACATATAAGAGTTATAAACATAAATGCTGCGATTCATGGGGTTGCAGAGAGTCGGACACAACTGAGTGACTGAACTGAACTGAAACATAACTGCACATAACAAGAGAGGCCCAAAATGTATTAGGCAAAAACTGACATAATAAAAGGGAGAAATATAGACAATTTAACAATAATATTGGAGATTTCAATATCTGACTTTCGGTTATGGACAGAAAAACTAGCCAGACAAAGACAGAAACAGACTTGATCAACATAAAAACCAACTAGATTTAACAGACAACAGCCCACACAACAAGAGCAGAATACACATTTTTCTCCAGTGCATGTGGAACATTCTCCAGGGTATACCACATGTGACACCATAAAAAAGATTTAGCAATTTTTAAAAACTGGAAATACAAAGTATGTTTTCCAACCATATTGAATGAAACTAGAAAGAAATCAGTAAGATAATATTTGGTCTCAAGACTATTGTGCAGGTCATAGCTGCATTTTCTTTTATTTTTCACTTCCTTTCATGCCCTTCCCACTTACAACTGACACAGTCCTTATACAGTAGGTGCTCACAGATTAGAAGGTAATCTATTAGGGCTTGGAAACTGAACCACCAAACTGCCAGAACAAAAGAAGACTCAGTAGAAGACCACAGGGGTTCTGCCTCGAAGAAGCAGGCACACTAGTGCTCAGTATTTGAGCATCTAGCCTGTAGAAGCCTGCCTGGTCTTGGGCAGGAAAGGTTAAGGGGCAGCCTAAAGGAACGAGGAAGGCATCCCCATATAACACAAACCAGCTCTACGACAATTAGCATTAAGAAATATTATTTCTTAGGAATAGGAAATTCCTATATAGGAAAAAAACTCAGACTTCTGAGGTAAGGATGTTCAATATTCCTTTAAAAACCAGTCAGACTAACACAGAAGAACTTCTCTTTTCATGTATTTTGCTCTAAACTCCAATCTCCCTTGGTGATACGCCTTTCTAAAAAAAGAACGTCATAGATCTTACCGACGAGGCTATGGTTTTTCCAGTGGTCACGTATGGCGCGGAAGAATCGATGCTTTTGAACTGTGGTGTTGGAGAAGACTCTTGAGAGTCCCTTGGACTGCAAGGAGATCAAACCAGTCCATCCTAAAGGAAATCAGTCCTGGGTGTTCATTGGAAGGACTGATGTTGAAGCTGAAACTCCAATACTTTGGCCACCTGATGTGAAGAGCTGACTCATTTGCAAAGACCCTGATGCTGGGAAAGATTGAGGGCAGGAGGAGAAGGGGACGACAGAGGATGAGATGGTTGGATGGCATCACCAACTCGATGGACATGGGTTTGGGTGGACTCCAGGAGTTGGTGATGGACAGGGAGGCCTGGCGTGCTGCGCAAAAAGTCAGACATGACTGAAAGACTGAACTGAACAGATCTTACCTTTCCCTGTTTTATATTTTTAAAATCAGCATCACAAGGTTGAACACTTCTAAGTTTTTTCCAACTATTTCATGAACATATATATTTTTATCTCCTTAACTAAAGTCTCTGAGAGAGAAAAAGGCCATTTTTCTTTCATCCTTCTTTGGCAATTTCCTACCAATTTCCCTTAACAAACACTTACCAGTTAACTCAGACATCACCACTGATGGTCTTGGTACACTGCTGCTGCTGCTGCTAAGTCGCTTCAGTCATGTTCAACCTCTGTGCGGGGCAGCCCACCAGGCTCCCCCGTCCCTGGGATTCTCCAGGCAAGAACACTGGAGTGGGTTGCCATTTCCTTCTCCAATGCATGAAAGTGAACAGTGAAAGTGAAGTTGCTCAGTCATGTCCGACCCTTAGCGACCCCATGGACTGCAGCCCACCAGGCTCCCCCGTCTGTGGGATTTGCCAGGCAAGAGTACTGGAGTGGGATGCCATTGCCTTCTCCACTTGGTATACTGATGTATCCCCAAACAGTTCAGGATGTGCCAAATAACAACCCCTTTGGGTCTGGACGGGGTGGGTAGAGCGTTAAGGATTGGGGTAGCAGGAGCCCTCTGGAGGCAGGTGCCGTGTGCCATGATGTAAAAGACTGGGAAACATTAGGATGCATCAGTGGTTAGAAACACGGCTGGGAAAAACTAGAAATAGCCTGAATGCCATGAAAACGGTAACACTCTTTCTGTATCAAATTGAAAATCTTCCAATCCATGTAAGTGTAGACTAGCAAGATGGGCATAGTATGTAAAGCATGCTGCCATCTGTATAAAAAGGGGAAGATACACAAACGTAACTGCTTATATACAGGACAGAGGAGCCTGGCATGCTGCAGTCCATGGGGTCGTGAGTCAGAAATGACTTAGGGCCTGAACAACAAGAAACAATGCATAGAGTGCAACTGTAAAGGTGGACCACGGTGACTGACTTTCGGGGGAACCCAGTGGCTGGAGATAAAGGTGGGAGGACTTATCTTTGTAAGCCCTTTGCCCGTACGAATTTTGAACCACGTGACAGCATTAACTATTAAAAAGATCTTTAAGTTGCTAAAAACAGGCTTCCCTTGTGGCTCAGCTGGTAAAGAATTCGCCTGCAATGCAGGAGACCTGGGTTTGATCCCTGGGTTGGGAAGATCCCCTGGAGAAGGGAAAAGCTACTCCAGTATTCTGGCCTGGAGAATTCCATGAACCGTATAGTCCATGGGGTCGCAAAGAGTCGGACACGACTGAGCGACTTTCACTTTAAGTTGCTGTATCTATTCCTGTTACTGACTTTCACTGGTAATGATTATTTTCTACCCCAAACACATTCATTATTAGTCCAACACTGAGTTAAAATCATACAAGAAAGATCTGAATGCTGGTTACCCAGCTGTGTCCAGTTTGCCAAAACCCACTGAGCTCTGCACTTAGGTATGATCTATGCACTTTTCCAGAGGCATAACATACACTTCAGTAAGAAATGAAGATGCATGGGTTACTTGGCTCAACTTTCGTTTTTGTCCCTCCTATTAAAAGAGTAGTGTGTGGTATAATATGTCATATATTTGCCTAAATAAATTACTGTTTCGAACTGTTCAATAATGTTTCTTAAGAAAAGAATGTGAGGTAGTGATACTGATCCTATGTGACAAGGGAGAATCAGGCTTGCGAGCTCCTCCTCACTTTCTGACCAGCATTAACAGTCTCAAGGCCCACACTGTGCTGAGAGGTGCTCTCATGGGAGGTTTTAACAAACCTTGAAGAGCATTACTAAAAACCATCTAATGGTTTACTATATTTAAGTCACTTATTTTCAATATGAAAATCATGTTTTGAAAATGCCAAGGTCGTGAAAAACAAAGAAAGAGGCTATGCAAACACCCCAGATTAAAGAGACATGACAATCAAATGTAATGCCTGACCCCAGGATGGAGGCTGTAATGGAGAAGGAGGAGATGTTGCTGGGGCTTTACCGAGTCTACAGACATTATGTTTCATTTACTTAAGCTGTACTGTGGTGGTATAAGAGAATTTGTATATTTGTAGTCAAAATACACTGACACTGTTTAAAGTAAAGGACCACAAAGAAAGCTACCCTTAAATGGTGGCTGAGTATGTCTATGTCTCTGTACTGGAAGGAACGGGGGGCAAGTAGGAATACAAGCAAATGATGGCACAAATGGATAAAACACTAACAGGTTACACTGAGTGTAGGCTTGCATTTTTTTTTTTTAATTCCTGTAATGTTCCTATAAAATTAAAATGACTGCCAAATAAAGTTTTTAAAGTCATGTATTAAGAATCAGCCACTATTAATAGACAAAACAGGGACTTCTCTGGTGGTACAGTGGTTAAGACTTCACGCTTCAAATGCAGGGGGTCACAAGTTCGATCAGGGAACTAAGATCCCCATGTGCTGCATGGCATGGCAAAAAAAAAAAGTCAAAACAAGTGTAGAAATGAATCTGAATTTTGCTTATGACAGTTGCTTCTGAGGAGCCACTTTAATTATGTAAGTGTAATCCCAAGGCGTTACTTGGGACTTGCAAAAAGGAAAAAAAAAAACCTTCTGGCTACGTTTATAACAGTACCTTCCAAGATCCAAAGCTTAACATAGCTGTCTTTAATATAAGACTCCACCTCAATAATTTCTCATAATGTGAGCCTTAACAGAGAATCTAGATTTTACAGAAAGTTTAATAAAAGTTAATAAAAGTTATTATGGTGAACATAATAATAAATTCTAATGACTTTTCAGGTTAGAACTGCTTAAAGCCCTACATAAAGGGAAAGAGAAAAGAAATCAAAAGTCTAACAAAGTGGTGAATGCCTCAATAGAGTTCTTAAAAATGACAGTGAAAAACTCTACGTGAAAATTAAATTTACAAAGAAATATATATATAAAGTTCCTGTGACCCAAGGAAGGCAAGAACTTCTTAAGACATAAAAAACAGCACAAACCACACAGAGAAAGAATGGTGAATTAGACTACACTTAAATTCATGACTTGCATACATTAGAAATCCCATGTTTACAGTGAAAAGACAGGCTACACTGCAGTAAAAGACTGCCGCTGTCGTTCAGCTGCTCAGTCAGGTCCGACTCTTTGGACCCCATGGACTGTGGCCCGCCAGGCTCCTCTGTCCGCGGGATTTCCCAGGCAAGGATACTGGAGCGGGTTGCTGTTTCCTCCTCCAGGGGATCTTTCCAACCCAGGGATCTAAGGCAAGTCTCCTGCACTGGCAGGTAGATTCCCTACCTCTGAGCCTCTGGGGAAGGCCCAGGTAAAAGATATTCTCCCACAGAAGGAAAGTCAGCTGGTATAAGTCTTGTGGAGGCCAAGCCAGCAGTATCTAGAAAAAACTGTCATCAGGCTTTAGAGAAATGCAGAGGAGTGGGGCCTGCATCCAAGGTGACTCAGGAGCTCCTGGGCAGGGACACGCAGTGACGGGTCACACAAGCAGTGAAGGGAGCTTCCTCCCCAACCAGGCCCTTTTTTTAATAAGGTCATTTACCAGACCCATGAAGTCTAACCAGCAGTTCCAAGTATACAGATGGGATGATTCCAGCACCCTCACTTCAGGCCTTACAAAACTTTGGCGCTCACATCGTGAAAAGAAAAATAGCCCCTCAAACTGGCTCCCAAGCCCTACAACCTCAGGATAATACTTCCTCCCTCTATCTCGGCATTAATGTTAGGTCTAAGTTCTTGATAACTCAGTCCACTGAGCGTTGGTGCCTACCTAGCAGCGTGTAAGGTCTAACAGTGCGACAACACTGAGACGGGCTTGCTTAACAGGCGGTGTTAGCGGTCAAGAACCCGCCCACCAACGCAGGAGACAATTCAATGCCTGCGCTGGGAAGGTCCCCTGGAGGAGGGCATGGCAACCCACTCCGGTACTCTTGCCTGGAGAACCTCATGAAGAGAGGAGCCTGGTGCACTACAGCCCGTAGGGTCGCAGAGAGTCACACAGGACGGGAGTGACTTGGCACGCACCTCAAAGGCGGGCCTATCCTCGACATTTCTAGCAAGGAGGCTAGCGCCTCAGCGTTCAGGGGCAGTATAAACCACTCCAAAACACAGAGGGCATTACACATTTTAAACATGATGAAACATGTTCAAGTTAAAACTACTTAATTAAGCATGAGGAAAATGCAAGAATACAGTAGCTGTATTTTGTTTAAAACTCCACGAAATTCCCAAATAGCTTTCCTAGCAGCAAAAATCTGTGAAAACAGAACCTCCCCTCAATCCAGGGAGCAAGAGCTGGTGGATGGAGGGGCACGGGAAGAGACAGAGATGACAGGGTTCACTCAGATGGCATTCTGATTCAAAAGGCATCTTTTGTATTTGGAAACTGCAGGAAGGCTGCTGCCTGTATACTTGAAAGTGTCCACTTAGCTAAAAGTTCAAACAAAAGAAACAGTATGATTAGGAGACATTTCAAAAGACGTCCAGGGAAAAGACAAGTACAGGCAAGAACACCATTTCTTCACATAAGCACTTTAGAATATTAACTCTGAAGACAGGCTAACAGTTTACATCTGAAGCTGCGTTTCTTTTTCTTGGGCAAAGGTCTAGCAATCCCCTCTGTGCCTCACAACTATCAGTAGTTTATCCATCTAAACACAACACAACCTAAATAATTTTTTCCATTCTGACTAATATCACATCCTGCAACTGCAGGCAAGAGGTGAACATCTGCCAATAAACACAGAAAAGTCAAAAGCTAACTCATATTCTCCAGAACTATTAAAAAGAAAACATCTCCAAGTAGGTTTCCTTCAAAAAATTGCACTTATGTCTCAATATAACTCATAAACTGCCTATTCTGAAAGGAAAACTGTATTGCAAACTTCCAGATCTTAGTAACTGTAAGAAAGTCAAGGTTTAAAATAAATGCAAACCCAAATACTGTCGGTTGTTTTACATTATTACTCATTTTATGAATTCAAAACATGTAAGTCTCTAAACTATGCGGTCAGCATGACCAGATGAGAGGCGTCAGGCCTTTGGAAGAAAAAGGCCACTCTCGCAAATCACATCTGCAGAATCAGAAGTCAGAGTAAATGAATCTTCGGGAAAATCATGAAAGTATCACCGTGACCTGTATTAACCCTTTTCTTTGGGTCCCAAACGCCATCATTAACTAAAATTTCAGGACCAAAGTACAAAGGTAAATTTAAAAGCTAAGAGAAAAGGTAATGAGAGAGAACTCAAAAGAACTAAGGTAAAAATATGTAATAACTTAGTACCAATTGTTAAGCGTTAAGAAGGACATTATCACGGTTTCCTATGGTGGCCCAGAACTAACGACAAAATCAACAGCTTTTCTTCTTTTTCTTACCTCGTAAGACCAGACGCACTGCACCCCCGCAAACCTTCGGACGCACCTTCCCACCTCGACGTCCTCGTGGGTCGTATACATTTCCCGGAGGCACTTGCCGATGTGTGGGACCATTCTCCGGAGAACTTCCCGGCTCATGATCACACCAGGCCCCCCCATACAGAAGTTCTCGCCAGGTTCCAGAGCAAGCTTCCCCATTTCTTCCGTGGTGCCCAGTCCCGTCTGCCCAAGAAAGAGGGGTTCACTGCTGTTCAAACTCCTCAGAAAACTCTCCAGACGGTCTCCTTTGATGTAAACATCATCATCTGCTCTCATAAACCATTCGTATTTGTCCAAGTAGTGGTCATGCATGTACTTGAGCATCATGAAAGACTTCTTCTGGGGTGGGTAGGAGTCATCCACGCCCCGCAGTGGTACTACTGGGATCGAGATCGACGTGTCTGAACCCTCACTAGAGAAGAATTCAACTTTCCCAGGAATTGTCTTGGACCACGTCCTGGAATTAAAGTAAACATCAGTGAGAGAACAGTTCATTCCAAGCTTCCCATTTCTATAAATTCCCATATCGACTCATGTTGAATCACTGTACATTCAAAAGGATGATAAAAAGCTACTTGATATGCTTGCTTCTCCTTAACAGAAGCCCACACTACCGGGTACTGCAAAGTTCTAACTTGTTTTCAAAGGAATCCCAACGAAAAAGAATGATGAATATTAAAATATTTCCCAGATAACTATGTTTTGGCTAAGGCTGGAAAATCGAAGTCTAGATATTCAGGTTAATTTTCTGATACTACCGACTCCCCACCTATAAAACCCTCTGCTCTATAAAACAAAAGATTAAAAAATAAAATTGTTCATTCAACACATTTTCTTGGAACGCTCATCAAGTGCCAAGTATGTGCTAGGCCACAGGGATGCAGTGGTGAGCAAAACACAGATCCTCCAGCTGAAGTGCATCTCTCTCCAAGCAGAAGGATGCGAACCAGAGCGGAGGAGGGACTGCTTCCCTTGTGGCAGGGGAACATCAAGGGTGCAGCAGACCCAGGGGCAGGGGCAGTCTTGGGGGAGAGCAGGGGAAGAGTGCAGGGCCTGACAGCCCCCCAGCGATGGGGCCTTTATGCTTTAAAACAGCAGGAAGCCGCTGGAGTCAAGGTGAAGGGCCCTGAGCTCTGGAACACATGCCTTTCATAGGAAACTGCTCATTCCACTGCCAGAGGAAACACTAGGGGTCAATTAAGAGAAAACAGTGATGAATTCTGCTGCCAAACAACAGATTTAAGGCCATCAGATTACATTTTTCCTTATGCTTTCTTTATGCTACATATTAAGAGTTGAAGTAGTCTAGCTACAAAAATACATTTATATACAAACAACTTCTAGAAAAAACATCATAGAGAATAAATGAAACCGTACATTTAGCCTTAATACAGTCAAAAAGCCTAGTTTCCAAATGATGTTCTTTCCAATATAGTCTTATTGTAGGTAACTGTTACAATTATATTTATTATAGTGAAAAACAACTGAAAGATCAACGAAAAACATTTATGCTCTCTGTAGGCTCAGATAATGGTTAGCATTTTTAGCAATAAAATATTTTTAAATTAGCATATGTACATTGGTTTTTAAACATAGTGATATGCACACTTAAAAGACCACAGTATAGCATAAACATAACTTTCATATGCAGTGGGAAGTAAAAAAAAAAACTGTGTGACTTGCATTCTTGTGATACTTGTTTTTCTGCAGCAGCTACAAATTTCCAGTGTTAACTATGAGATATGCCTATACTGCCAGTTGTAACCACATAATGCCAGCCACTGTAAAATGCATCTTCACTTCAGAGATGCTAAAATGTGAAAACAATGCCCATCTTAGAATGTATATAGTATAGTAGTTGTAACAAGTGCTAAGTCGCGTCAGCTGTGTCCAACTCTTTGCAACCCTATGGACTGCAGCCCACCAGATTCTCCAGGAAAGAATACTGGAGTGGGTTGCCATGCCCTCCTCCAGGGGATCTTTCCAACCCAGGGATCGAACTTGCACCTCTTCTGTCTCCTGCACTGGCATGTTCTTTACCACTAGCGCCACCTGATCATGCTTTTCCCTTAATGCCTATGGATTTAAAATGGACCTATAGGTCTTACGCCAGTTATAGAACCTTAACAAAGAATTTGGCATAAATGAAACCTGACTGGACTACAGAAAATATACCAGGTTACTACATTTTTACAAATGATATGCTACTGAAAAGTATGCAAACATAGCAGGAATGAGGAAATTAATTTAAAGAGAAATCAACCCTCTCATAAAGAAAAAGTCCATTTTAAAATGGGAATGAGCCCCAATCTACACAAAATATAACTCATATATCAGTCCCTGGCATGTAATAGTGTTCAGTAAACACTGCTCAGCCGTGTGAAGTAAGTGACTGAAAGATACCTTTGTACATGTGTGGGCATGCTAAAGGGAAGAAACCATTTGTTTCTTATCTTTGAAAAATTTCCAAGAGAGCCACATTAATATTCCTATGTGCACAAAGAAACCAATTTTATCAAAACACAACCAGAATACAATTATTAAGAGGTAAAATCCACATGATACTTGAGTTGAAATATACTACCATTCATGCTACTTCTGAAATGCAATTTAAAGCTAAATAGTCTGTAGTATCTCACAGCTGATTTTAAAAGGGTAATGAATAAAATCAATTTAGCTTTAGCTTCCACCCAAATGCTTCTGTGATTAACAACACAGACCAAGTTCAAAGTAGTACTAAAGTAGTCAATTCCACAAGCCATTAAAATACTAAAGCATCATGGGATTATCTGGAATACAGGGGCTGTAAGACAACGTCCACCTCCACAGGAAAAACCTGCTCTCGAGACACAATATGGTGTGTGACGGCTAAAAGCGTGGACTCAGGATTCAGGCTGCTGGGATGAAAATCCTGCCTTCACTTTGGGCAAAATATTCTGTGGCTCACTATCCTTATCTGTGAACCGGAGATAATAAAAAATATCTGCTTTGTAGGGTTGGGGTGAGGGTTAAGTGGATTATTATATCTAAAAACGCCAGCCTGGCGTAAGATAAGCAAGTATGCAGGTGTGACTCATTAGGGAAGACAAGAGTTTGCAAATAAAATAAGGTACTGAAATAAAAATGAGAGAGAGAGGAAACTGTGGGCTGAATTTAGAATAGTCGGTCTCAAGATTACACCCCAAAGTGAAAGCAGGGAGATAAATGCTGCTTCTCTTGTTTCTGGCTAAAAACCGGACACTTAAGCTATATGACAAGTTCTATCATATTATGAACCTCAAGACAACATCAGGGTGCAAGTCTATATATGCCCTTTTGCTTAGATGGCTGGTGATTTGAAGGAAATCTCTCAATATGGAGTTGTTGTAAATCCTTTAATCTCGATAAATTACAATCTTTTAACTTAGGATACCTTTAGCTTAACTAGCTCCATAAAGTTAAAGAGTTCTGGAACACAAATCATGATTCATCACCCTCGGGGAACCAAGGTGAGGGCATCGATAATTCCAAAGAAATGAAGAAAATGCTACTGAAGAAGCAAACTGCCCTCCCCTTTCTGAGACAGAAACAGGTTAGCATCCTTAATTTTCATAAGCAAACATCAACTTTGCCATCAACACATTTGTAACTGGGGGGAAAGAGCTCCTACTTAATTCAAACCACAGAACATCTGAATGGGTCCCTGCCAGAAAGCTCACTTTCCAATGAGCTGATAACCAACTCTTGCTAAAGCAGACAAGATAACTGAAATCTGCGAATGCCAAGCCAATAATCCTCCTTTCCTCCAGGCTTCTAAACCCTACCCCTATACCGAGTTAAATCACAGTGAAGTCACGCAGCTGGACAACATTAGCTTCGCTGAGGAATGCCTTTGCTGAATTGGGATTTAATAACAGTTTCCATCTCTATTTATGTCACTTTAAGAAAAACTACACAAAATACATTTCTGTACAAAACCACATCTACAGCATGAGTACTGTCCTGGGTACACATTCATGTAGCTAAATTTAAAAGCAAGCAATAGAATACTTGTGATATGGAGTAACAGGGGAACGAAAGTACACACACAAAGTAAAATAATGAACAACTCTACCCCAAAGTGTTTACTAGAGTTATTTTTGGATAGAGGATCAGAAGGGATTTACTTTTCTTCATGTTTTCTACAACAAATACAGTTACAGAAAAAAAATTTTAAGTCCAAGGGAAAGCTTCAAACTAAAAAGCATCCAAAGAAATAGAACTTGACATGAGATAATTTTACTTGTGTGATACTTTTTACTCTATTTAATGGAAAAAAAACTAAGAGAAAAATGGAGTAAGATTGAGTACTTTTCTTTCACATTTTCTAGGCTTTAAAAGTTATATTAAGTTTTATAAATAAGTGGAGATTTTCTGTGAGTTGCCCCGAATCACTATTACATACGTGGTTTGATGGTTACAGTGTAAGTTTGAAAGGACTCATGATCAAACCACTTTGTAATTTCTAGTCAAGGAAGGAAGGGAGAATAGTTTTCCCCTACGAATTGATAGGTTTGTTTGTTTGCTTAGTCCCTCAGTCACGTCCGATTCTTTGCAACCCCATAGACTGTAGCATGCCAGGCTTCCCTGTCCTTCACTATCTCCCTGAGTTTGCTCAAATTCATGTTCACTGAGTCAGTGATGCCATCCAACCATCTCACCCTCTGTAGTCCCCTTCTCTTCCTGCCCTCAGTCTTTCCTAGCATCAAAGTCTTCTCCAACGAGCTGGCTTTTTGCATGAGGTGGGCAAAGTATTGGAGCTTCAGCATCAGTCCATCCTTCCAATGAATATTCAGGGTTGATTTCCTTTAGGATGGACTGGTTGGAGCTCCTTGAGAGTCCAAGGGACTCTCAAAGAGTCTTCTCCAATACCACAGTTCAAAAGCATCAGTTCTTCAGTGCTCAGCCTTCTTTATGGTCCAACTCTCACATCCATACATGACTACTGGAAAATCCATAGCTCTGACTAGATGGACCTTTGTTGGCAAAGTGATACCTCTGCTTTTTAATGCTGTTTGTCTAGGTTGGTCATGGCTTGTCTTCTAAGAAGCAAGAGTCTTTTAATTTCATGGCTGGAGTCACCATCCACAGTGATTTTGGAGCCCAAGAAAATAAAGTCTGTCACTGTTTCCATCATTTCCCCATCTATTTGCCATGAAGTGATGGGACCAGATGCCATGATCTTAGTTTTCTGAATGTTGAGTTTTAAGCCAGCTTTTTGCTCTCCTCTCACTTTCATCAAGAGGCTCTTCAATTCCTCTTCACTTTCTGCCATAAGGGTGGTGTCATGCGCATATCTGAGGTTATTGATATTTCTCCCAGTAATTTTGATTCCAGCTTGTGATTCATCTAGCTTGGCATTTCACATGATACACTCTGGATAGAAGTTAAATAAGCAGGGTGACAATATACAGCCTTGACGTACTCCTTTCACGATTTTGAAGCAGCTTGTTATTCCATGCCTGGTTCTAACTGTTGCTTCTTGATCTGCATACAGGTTTCGCAGGAGGCAGGTAAGGTATTCTAATCGAGGAAGCAGAAGCAGATGTTTTTCTGGAATTCTCTTGCTTTTTCTGTGATCCAACAGATGTTGGCAATTTGATCTCTGGTTCCTCTGCCTTTTCTAAATCCAGCTTGGACATCTGGAAGTTCTCAGTTCATATACTGCTGAAGCCTAGCTTAAAGGATTTTTGAGCATTACCTTGCTAGTACGTGAAATAAGTGCAACTGTGAAGTAGTTTGAACATTCTCTGGCATTGCCCTTCTTTGGAACTAGAATGAAAACTGATCTTTTCCAGTCCTGTGGCCCCTGCTGAGTTTCCCAAATTTGCTGGCATGCTGAGTACAGCACTTTAACCGCATCATCTTTCAAGATTTGAAACAGTTCAGCTGAAATTTCATCACCTCCACTAGTTTTTTGTTTGTAGTAATGCTTCCTAAAGCCCACTTGACTTCACACTCCAGGATGTTTGGCTCCTGTAATTATGCTTGTGTAATTAAATGTACACATTTATATTCTTCCCTATTACAGAAAGGATTTAAGACAACTTAACCAAAATGCATACAAGATGAAAAGAATAATCAAGAAAATTAGGCAAAAGAAAAACAAAAGTAGGAAAGTTGGAGCAAGGCATAAAGGTGGTACCTGTAGCAGAGAGGACAAAATCAGGGTCAGGGCTGCCTGCCCACCTCAGTACCGGACCATGATTACCCAGTGAGCTCAAGGGGCGAGACCTTATCAGTTGTCACACGTCCTCTACGTCTGCTAACACGGCGCCAAATTGAGTTGTAAGCCTTTCAGCAGGCAACCAAGAGGAGTCACAAGACTGGGCCAAGTGAGGGTCAAGTGAGATAATGGTTCTAGATACTAAGACCTCAAGGAAGTTTCTCCCCTGTGTCTACGGCAAAGAAATGGAGCAAAGGAACGGAGCACCCTTACAGGAGGCACAACACGATGGAGCAGCAGCCTTAGTTCAACCTCCCAAGAGAGTCCACAAAGGACAGTTCTAGACTGCCAGTCAGAGCAGACAGGGGCCTGGAGAACAAGGAGGGCTTCCCAGGCAGGCTACCCAGTGAGGACTCACAGCCTCTCCTGGAACTGAAGGAATGTCCCTGGCAGGAGACCACAAGCCTATTCAGCCCATTACCTCCAGGAGCACTGCAGTCAGAGTACTGAGCTGCAGCTTCCCTCTTCTATGCATGTGGTTTCCGGGTATGTGGCTTCCTATTTTTAAATGTTTAACTGCCTCGCTGCTATGACCGTATGACATGAGCAATCTCAAAGTCTTTTTGGAAGCGGGTGGGGAAGTATATAACAGGGATCACAAATGTTGGGAAAATTTTTTAAAGGAAAAATCAAATTAGACCACTGACCATTAATCCTGAAAACCAGACTTAAGCTAAAAGCAAACATTAAAGAGCTCCCCCACTCAATAAAGCTGTTGGAGGGTGGGTGACAGCTTCCCACCTCAACAATAGCCTGGGCAGAAGCCCAGGAGGCAACACCACGGTATTAAGAGCAATCTGCCCTTTGAGCCTAGGTTCACAGCAAACAACAGAAACACTTACCAACAGAGACCACAAATACGCCATCCATGAAACACAAGAATTAAAATTTGGAGTGTTAATAGCAGAAGATAAATTCTGATCCTGTGGTCCATTTCCAAGCTTCAAGTCTAAGCTACTTTTAGAAAGCTATAAGTTTATATTTTGCTGCTTACACTTAAAAAGTGTAAACACACAACTAATTCTTAACCATGCATAAACAAAATTAAGTTTTCAAATGTAATTTTAAGGGAAAAAAAAAAAAACAGTGTTGTTTGAAACTACCCTGAACCCACAGCCAACTCCTGTGAAGCCAGTCGTCGTCTTCCGCTGGAGTGCTCCCTGGCATCAAGCCTGCCTCACAATCATCAACAACGCAACAGTTACGGCGTAAGGGGCAGTGCATGCTGAGGGCATCAGACACTCGACCTTACAACAACGCCACGAGATGCGAGAGGTACTGAGACCCACATTTTACAGAGGAGACTCAGGCTCAGAGCCAGGTAAGTAAGTTGCCCAAGATCACACAGCTAAAAACGTGGAAGCCAGGCCACCAGTGAGGTCTGACTCTAACACGCCCGCTGGCTTGCTCGTCTCACACTGCTGTCCCAGGTCATCACCCACACTCCTGCAGTCCCTCCTCCTCTGCTGTGTGCGTGTGCTTAGTCGCTCAGTCGGGTCCAACTTTTTGCGACCCCATGGACTGCAGTTCGCCAGACTCTTCGGTCCATGGGGATTCTCCAGGCAAGAATACTAGAGTGGGTTGCCATGTCCTTCTCCAGGGGATCTTCCCAACCCAGGGATTGAACCCAGGTCTCCAGCATTGCAGGCGGATTCCTCACCATCTGAGCCACCAGGGAAGCCCCAGCTGAGAAAACAGGCATCACAGATAGGGAGAGCAGCCTTATACCCGTTTCAGTCACTGCCTGCCATGTTATCTGTCTGCCTGGCTAAGACCTGCCCATCGAAGGATACCTTCATAGTTTGGGTTGATTTCAAATGCCAGAAGACTTCATTCAAAACTAACTTCCTGAAACTTTCATTCTGTCTTTGGGTCCCTCTGTCACTCCAAATCCTGCCCAATTATTTTCTGGTATTAGGTTGCATCTAGGTTCAATTTACAAAGTAATCATTTTAATGGCATTAATAGCTACATTTTCAGTCATCCTCAGGCTTTGCAAGCCCAGAGTTGACCTCAAATCAGAGCAGACCACCTCATTTTTAATCATCCACAGAAAAATACTTAACTACAGAACAAATATAGTAGCCACGAACGCTTCAGTTCATGACAATGAAGGTGAGGTGAACAGTTTCACTACCTTGTTCTAAAAAGATTTATTTATCTTTTGGTTGTGGAGGGTCTTTGTTGCTACACACAGGCTTCCTCCAGCTGTGGCAAGCAGGGGCGGCTCTCTGTCGCGGGGCACAGGCTTCTCACCGCCGTGGCTTCCACTGCGGAGGCTCGGGCTCAGGTGCTCCACGGTATGGAGGATCTTTCCAGAATAGGGATCAAACCGGTGTCCCCTGTGTTGTAAAGCGGATGCTTTACCACTGGACCACCAGCGAAGCCCCAATTCCGCTTCTTTTACATCATAACTAAGTTTCTCATTCCTTCAATTTCATCCAGAACCAGAAGACGGAGGAAGAGAATACTATGAATACACAAAAGCCCTCACATTAAAAATGCTGTCACCTGACTCTCCTCAGTATCATCTGGAAGTGTACAGATACAGTAACTGATGACATACAGTTATAGTAACTCCACATAAACATGTTATCCCTACATTTGGGGGCAGGAATGATTGTCATTTACTGAAACAAGAATGGCCCTGACTTCAAGCCCCAGGGAACCCAGGGCCAACATGCCCACTGTGCCCAGCTGTCCTGCAGGTACCAGCAATTAACACACTCAAAACTGCATTCATACTTCCTCCCAAGAGCTGTCACCTCTCTGTTTTTTAAAAACTTGTAGTTATGTAGCTTCACTATAAAGTAAGTTCTCACTGCAGAAAAACTCAAAAATACAGAAAGTGCCAAGAATATGAAAAATCATTCAGCATCATGGTATGTATATCTTTTATACTTTCTTTTCTATATCACAGAAAAAGAAACATTTCATTTGATTTTAAAAATGGTCTCATACTTGGCATACAGTTTTAAAACCTACTCTCATTTAGATATATTATGAACTTTTCTTCATTCCAATAAACATATTTCAGCCACAGTATTTTTAAAGATTAGAGAAGCAGATCACAAAATGGACAAACTAGAGAAATCAATCATGGTCCATAGTTCCTAATGCAGGACACCAAAGTTTCGTGTAATTCCCACTTCATAGAATACATACTTGAGCACATTTTTAAATTCCCTCGGAAGCATCCCTAGTAGAATTGTTAGGTCTCAGCTCCCAGTCCCATGAACTGTTCTTTCTCATCATCCCTTCACTACCTCCTGCTATTTCAAGTTTCCAGGAACCTGTTGTCTGCCCCAGAAACTCCAGCTCATCCTTCAAGACTATGCAAGGGAAGAGGGGTAAGACTGCGAGGGAGACCTTCCTCAATCCCCTTCGTAAGTCAGTGCAGACCTCTCTCTTCTGCACCCACACAGTAACAAGTCCAGGCACCTTGCGAGCCCTATCATTCAGTGGTAGCATTTGCTTGCTTCCTTCCCTAGACAATTAATTCCACAAGAATGGAATTATTAATCTATTTTCAAAAACTGCAGCTTAACTAACGAATGGGGAAAAATGAAATTGCCAATGCAACAAAAACACAATTGTGTATATCTTCTATTGAAAACCAAACCATCCTTGGAATAGTCTGTTTGAAGACATCGAGATCTGGAACCATGATATATAACATTAAACTAATTTTCAGGACTGTAATTTTCATCAGTTTTCTTATACAGGTAATTTATAATGTGAAATGGGTTGTGCCCCCAAAAGTTCACTTACATGTTAATTATTTTGACTATAGAAGGCTTTCAGTAATTTTTTGCCAAATTGACTTCTGAGAAAGCAAGCACTACTCTAAACTGTTTCAAGATAAACATGGTTTACAGCATTCAAAAAAGAAGGAACTCTGAGATCTGCTCATGGAGACTGGTAAAAGGAACAGTCTGCCTTCATTTAAAACATTAGGAAGAGGCCATTAATTGATAAAACATCTTGCAATAAGATTCTTGTATCTAAAGCTAGTGTTTCTCGAACTTTCTTCCCATAATTCCCTATAAACGGATGCTAATATTTAAGAGCGCCCTTTATCACTCTTGGGGCAAAGAAGGGAAACCAGCCACCTCTCTATTCTGAGAAAAAGAACAAATCAGTTCCCCATGTTCAGCTCAGGGGAAGCAAGAGTCAAGATAAACAGATAGTGTTGTATTAGTTTAGTGTTCAGGGCATAAAAATGGACTGAATCTAAATACAATTTTTTAAAAATCAAACCATTAATTAAAAAAAAAAAATCCAAAGCACACCAAAACTCTCTCAGCAAGAACAGGTAAGTGTAGCCAAGTAATGTTTGAAACAGAAGAGTAACAAAGGGGACTTGTCTACCGGATATTAAAATATTATTCAATCTTCAATAATTTCAGTGGGTGGTACTGGAACAAGAACAGACAGAAAGATCAATGAAACAAAACAGGAAGTCCAAAAACATACCCAAGAATCTTGAGTATGATGAAGATGCCATTTCAAATTGGTAGGGAAATGGGAGCTTATTTAACAGGTGGTGCTGAGCCAATGTATCATTTGGAGTGAAAATGATGGTGAGATGATTTGTACCCCTTCTAAAATGAGAAAAATGTTCCTTAAAAAAAATCTTGGGACTTCACTGGTTGTCCAACAGTTAAGACTGCACGCTTCCAATGCAGGGGGAGTAGCTGTGATCCCTGATTGGGGAACTAAGATCCCACAAGCTGAGAAGCACGGTCAAAAAAAAAAAAAAACCTCTCTCCAGGGCAATAAACTTTCTGCACTTCCTGAAAGGAAGAGACTGAATGACATGAACATCTAACTTCGGCATATCAAATGATGTAACGAAGAAAAACATGAAAAAAAAATTGCATCTAGTAACAGTAAAACATAATGAACCCAGCCGGAGACTCCAATGAACTATCACTAACCAGCACACTAAATTACTTTAGAACAATCACAGAACCATTTTAAAGTGAAATTACCTAGAATACAAATACTTTGCAGATGAGTGAAAGAAAAAAAAAAATCTTACATATTGACTTGTAGAACACCACGCTATCCAGAACCCTAAGGGAATGTTACTTTAAGACAGCTTCAGAGTTCAAACACTGTAATCACTTCAGATATAAATCTGTTCTCAATTCCTTTTAAAATTCATTATATTTATAAAACTAAGGATACATCCACCTGCTCCTGTACAAATCCAGATTTCTGCTGACTTAACCTCCTTCCCCCTAAATTCATTCCTCCTTTAGTTTTCCCCATCTCAATAAATGACACCGCCACCCACCCTTTCTTTCAAGACAAAATCCTAGAAATTATCCTGAATTCCTCTCTGCTTCATGGCCTCTAAAGCATTTTGTCAACACGTCCCCAACTTTGGCTCCTGCATATATCGTTGGGCCATGCTCCTCTCTCCATCCCAACCATCTTCACCTAGACCACCTAATAGCTCCTTGCTCCCCCACAACCTATTCACACAATAGCATGAATTAACTTTTCAGAATATAATGCAAGCCCCTCCCTTTCCCATCTAACCATCCAAGTGAAAGCCGCTCAGTTGTGTCCTGCTCTTTAGAACCCCACGGACCATACAGTCCGTGGAATTCTCTAGGCCAGAATACTGGAGCGGGTAGCTTTTCCCTCCTCCAGGGGATCTTCCCAACCCAGGAATTGAACCCACATCTCCCGCATTGCAGGCAGATTCTTTACCAGCTGAGCCGCAAGGGATGCTCAAGAATACTGGAGTGGGTAGCCTATCCCTTCTCCAGTAGATCTTCCCGACCCAGGAATCGAACCAGGGTCTCCTGCATTGCAGGCAGATTCCCTACCAACGGAGCTATCAGGGAAGCCCAAAACCTCCAAAGGCTTTCTAATTCACTTAGAGTAAAATTCCATGACACCAGACACACATCTTCTTTCTTTTATTGATCTTCTTCAAGTTTCAAACTGATTTCTGTCTTATAATTTACCAGCTCTTCCCTCTGCCAAGCACACTCATCAATGACATTCCCAGATCTCAGCCCAAACACCACATTCTCGGAGATGTTCCCCAAACATCTAACAGAGAGAGAACATCCCCTCACCCTGCCTTTACCCTGCTCTATTTGTTCCACAGTACCATCACTAGCTGAAACCCTCTTTTTAAGTATCTGTCCCTCTCACTAGAGCAGAAGCTCCATGAGAACAAAGCATCTTCACTTTTGTGCTTCCAAACATTCAGAGTCCAGGCCCAAGGCACCATGCACATTATTTGTTGAACGAAGGGATGAATCCTAAGTGTATGGGATCATTTTGATGAGCCAAGATCACTCCCGTGAACATAAGGCTACGATATCTGCTCAGAGCCTGTGAAGGAGCGCTACTGCTGGCCTGTCTGAAGATTACACTCTGAGTTTTGCTTCGCCTGCTTTCAGCTGTCGCTGTACTGCTAACCGGAGAAGGCGATGGCACCCCACTCCAGTACTCATGCCTGGAAAATCCCATGCACGGAGGAGCCCGGTAGGCTGCAGTCCATGGGGTTGTTCAGAGTCGGACAGGACTGAGCTACTTCACTTTCACTTTTCACCTTCATGCATTGGAGAAGGAAATGGCAACCCACTCCAGTATTCTTGCCTGGAGAAACCCAGGGACAGGGCAGCCTGGTGGGCTGCCGTCTATGGGGTCGCACAGAGTCGGACACGACTGAAGCGACTTAGCAGCAGCAGTAGCAGCACTGCTAACATCTATTGGTGCTCCCTCTCCTCATTGGAAGCATATGGCAGAACTGAAGAGTTGGTAATGATGGTGCTCTCCCATCACATAAGTGTACCAACTTTAGTGCAGACAAGTGTATCTCCTTGAATTTTTCAAAGGCTTTTATAGCTCCTTTCTGAATCTCAGACAGTTAGTAGTCCCTAAATCTCAATTCTGACACTGTCAACGTCCTAGCATAAAAGTACACCATAGTGTCATCTTTCTAAAAACACTGCCATCTCCTTTGACCTATAAACCGAACAAAAATTTTACTTTAATAAACAAAAATAAAAACATTGACTTTTTTTCCTAAGGTAAAGAACGTATTCACCTTTCAGCGGAAATGTAGAACTCAGTGCCAAACTAGAGTTCTACCCTGTGCTAGAAGATTCAAGCCAACTTTTATACCGCGTGAAATTTCCAGTTTAAAAGCTGAGTGTGGACTTTTGGCCCAGGCTGCAAAGCACAGCAAAGCCATAATTATAAGTTACATCCTATAACCTCCATCCCAATTTTGGCTTTCCCCAAAAGTTCCTTAAGGCTAAAATCGTCTTGTGTCATCTCCTACAGCCAGTCTAATCACAATGTTGACAGGCTGAGAAGGAGAGGACCTTAACCAGAAAGGCTGGGTCCACCCCCAGGCTCCAACTAATGTGACTACTTAAGATCAGAGAGATACAAGAAGAAGTATGCAGGAAAGCTGACAGAATGACTGAACAGAATATACCGTTTCCTGGTAAGGGTTTTATCAAAAAGGCAGAGCTTCCACAAAGAAGGGCCAGAGGACAAATTATGTTTTTACTTTTCCCTAGCTGCCTTAAAGAAAATAAACAATGAGATAAAATCCTACATCCAAGAAAGATGAGGTAGGAGATTTGGAAAGGAGGCCAAGCATAGAGCCTCAAGCATGGGTTTGGGGAAGATCATTTCCAAGTGTTAAATAGTATCCAGTTTGCAAACCATTTTCTGAGTACTGCTGGTGTTACCAGGACCCCTTCTAGTTTGTGATTTTGTATCTATGAAAAAGTATTTGCTTGGGGGGCAGGGAGTTACATGTCCCCTATTTGAACAAACCACTTTTGGTAACTGTCCCAAACTTGTGATTTCAAAGAACCTGTCACCAAATTGGAGTCATATAGATTTACTTTAAAAACCACACTGTAAACAATGTATACAGCTCACCCTCAATTTCTGATTATATATTCCTTTTTTTTTCCCCAAAAATCAAATGCTTTTTTGATGTACACCTAAAACACTGTAAATCAACTATACTTCAAAGGAAAAAAAAAAAAAAAAAACCCACAAAACAACAAAAAGCACAACTCCACCTAATTCAATAGATCTGGGAGAAAAACATGATCTGCATGTTTGTTCCCAAGTCATGATCTTAGTCAAATTTATGCTACCTTTTCTAACCTTTTCAGGCACTCAGTCTCCTTCTGGCAGAACCTAGGTCATGGACTTAAACAAGATCCAGTGGAAATACACAGGAATGGGGAATCAATGCACTGAAAAGGCAGACATTCTCTCCTGCTCTCTACCTTCCTTCTCAACCCTTTACCTCCTCCTCTAGAGCAACAGAGACCCAAATATGCTTTTCTCCTCACAACATCTAATGCCTGAAAATTTAGTCCAGGACTACAGTTAAAAGCTGAAGTTATAAAGGTGATGGTTATAAATTAAGAACCAACAACAACCAGCTTGGCCTCGCTCAGTAATGACTGCTCTAAGAGTCCATTCCCAGCAGACCTCTCAGGTTGGTTTGCTCTGTGGTTGGATGAATACCAAATCTTATCTGTAGAGTAAGCATTTCTGTACTTCACACATATAAGGTTTCCATTAAATCTCTTTACTGAATCTATTAATACATCCTTCTTCTACCTCAAATTCATTCCAATATCATCTCTCTTTCACTCTTCTAAAGATTACTTTGGCTAATCCCTTTGTTAATCCTGAACATGATTCCAGCCACTTTTCTGACTCATATGGCCAACTAGGACCCAGATACCGGATAACACACACGTCACTAAATTGGGCTAGTTAACAAATCTACCATGAGCCAAGAACTGCTTTTCCCAAAGGTTCTCTTTCCAGTCTGGTGGGGTTGAGTGTGCAGCGTGTACCCCTTCCATTTACCAGAATGGTTCCAGCAGTGAAAACTGCAAGTGGAAGGCCTCTAACCAAATTAACTTACACAGGCTCTAGTTCTGCAAGGCCAAAAGTGCAGCTTTCAAAGACTCGAATAATAACCCCGCTGCCACCACTATCACCAGTATTGTGCTGAGTTTTCCAAACACTCTTATGGGTGTTTGGAAATGTTCAGTCGTGCTTTTTCAACAAAAGAAAGGACTTGGACAAGAAAAGATGAAGCGCGGAGCAGAAAGTCCGCGTGAAGACTACACCCAGAGGGGCCAAGCTGGTCCACTGGACCCCAAAGCCCCTGCTTTTGAGCGTTGCGCTCGCTATACCGCCCCTGAGCCCGCTGCCAACGCCCGGCACGCCCCGCGGGGCACAGCGGCCCCACGGAAGCCCAGCGAGCACCGGGTCTGGGAAGCAGGCAAAGACGCGCGCCGCAGGCGGGCCGCGGGGCAGCGCGCTCGGATGCTGGACGCCGCCCGGGAGCGGGGACTCACCTGAAGGCCGCCACCGCGCGGGTCTGCAGGTACTTCTGTGCAGTCATGACTCCCACGAAGAGAAAGTTCCTGTCGCGCGGGACGCCATCCTGGGCCTCGCCATGGGGCCAGAGCCGCTGCCCGCGCGCATCCCCGCGCGCCCCGCCGGCCAGGGGCACCGCGGCCGCCTGCCCGGGCCGGCAAGCCTCGGGGCTGGCGCGGCGCCGCGGGCCCGCCCGCTTCAACTCGGAGGCGCGGGGCAGCACGAGCCGCGAGGCCAGCACGAAACCCAGCACGAGCCCGAGCAGCACGCTGAGCCAGGCGCGCCGGCCGCGCACGGCCATGCCCGCGCCGCTCCGCCCGCCGGGCCGCCGCCGCCGCCGCTCCGCGCGCCCTCAGCCCGCCCGCCGAGGCCAGCCCGCCCTACGCGGCCCCGCCCGGGCAGCGCCGCGGCTGCGGCGGGCCCGCCGTGCCCATCGCGGAGCGCGGGCCGTCCGCAGGCCCCGCGCCGGCGCTCGGTCCCGCTCGCGCGCCCCCGCCTTCAGGGGCGCAGCATGCTCGGCGCGCGCCGGCCGCGGCCCCCCGGCCGCGCCCCGCGCCCCGCGCCCCCCGGCCGGCTCGGCTCCCCGCGCGGCGCCCCCCGGGCGCTCGGCTCCGCTGGCGCTGCGCGCGGCGCGCTGATGTCCGTGGCCGGCGCCGGCGCGGCCGCTGCTCATCGTCCGGCTCCGCGCGCCATCGCCGCACGTCACGCACGGCGCGCAGGGGGCGGTGCGCTGTGGCCCCGCTCGGGATCCGTCCGCGCCGCGCGATTGGCGCAGCAGTGAATGGGGGGCGGTTCACGTGGCGAAAGTTTGCCCAAAAAAGAAAGCCCAGCTCGGGGCCCCGCCCTCGCGGTCTGCGGCGGCCCCGGGCGGAGGGGGCGTGGGTCGGGCTCGGCGCCGCCTGGGGCTGGGAGCAAGGCGCCCGGCCGCCCGTTACCCGCCCCGCCGGCCCGCGCCGGGCATCCCTGCCGCGGCGCGCGGCGCTGCCCCGAGGCCGTCCCGCCCGGCCTCCGGCTGCCGCGAGACGCTGCGCCAGCGTGGATCTTATCAGGGATTTCTAAGAAGGGGCTTCTTGGTCCTCGAACACTGCACTCGTGGAGGACGAACCGCGCGTTCCTCCTGCACACACTGTCCTCAGACACACTCGCCTCCCCATGCCCAGCCCTCCAGCCGGGCGGACCTCTCCGGCCACCTTCCTTGCGTCCTCCCGATTCACACTGTATCTTTGTTCCCGCAGCTCTGTGGGTACGAGCGAGCATGTGTAGCAAAAACAGCTCAGGAGCCGTTTGAAACGTGCATGACTGCAGAATGAACCGTGAATTCAGCTACCTTGTTCTCTGCTACTAGTTTCTAAGCTAAAAAAAGAAAGAAAAAGAAAGCTATACTCAGTGTCCAACCTTCTAACACTAGCAGCATTTAAAGGATGTTGAAGAAATGGTAGATGGTGTTAATACGCTTTTTTTTTATATTCTATGTAGAAACTCATCAGTTAGTATCTCTAACCTGAGTCTTTGTTTTTTTGTTTTTTTTTTTTTTTAACATGATCTATCCGTAAAAGTGCCGTGGATTTCTAAAGACAGCTTTTGATAATTGGCTTCTCTATGATGGATTTTGAATTTTATGCACTTCTTAAAACAGCTAAGGTAACAAAAGCTGATGAAATGACCACACAACAAATATTTGTGTAAACAGTATTATTATTTAGTCGCCAGTGTGTTGGAGTTTTTTTTTAAATGAAACTCCCAGACAGCACAGTAATTCCCTCGGCCTGACAGGTTCCCGTCATTTAAACAAATGAACCCGAGAATTAGGGACAGAAAATAAGCATGCTTGGGTAAACCTTGGATCTTTGTTCATTGCTGAGATGACCAAATGATGAAATATACACAATTTAAAGTGCCATCTTACAGGAGAGAGATCATCTCTGCAGTTAAATAGTGGTCACTCTTCGTACTCTTTGGATATCAGCACTTTCTCTGGCACTTGTGAATTGTGCCAGATATAGTTCGTTACCCACCTTCCCACAGGCTCCCCGGGTAGGTGATCCACATCTAAAAATAAAATACTCATTATACAGTGAACACAGGATTCCAACAGTGGTCTTGAGAAAAAAATGCAGAACTCATAACCATGAATTACAGACTCAAAAATCAGCCAAAGGGGTTTCCAGTAAGACCATAAGCCACAAATGCCAAGTTCCCCCAAATTCAGCAACAGCCTCATAATTCACAATGATGTCCATAAAGCACAAATCTAGCTAGGTACAGATGTTCAATTTTTTGACATAATGATTTCAATATTTTCTAACTTGCTTTAAATGTCTCTGTTTCCTCATCTAGACTAAAATCTGATTTAAAAAGCACATAAATGGTGTGTTGTTGTTCAGTCACTCAGTCATGTTCAACTCTTTGCAACCCTGTGGACTGCAGCATGCCAGGCTTCTTTGTCCTTCACTAGCTCCTGGAGCTTGCTCAGACTCATTCATTGAGTCAATGATGCCATCCAACCATCTCATCCTCTGCCATCCCCTTCTCCTCCTACCTTCAAACTTTCCCAGCATCAGGGTCTTTTTCCAATGAGTTGGGTCTTCACATACATAGAAGTGCCACGGATTTCTTGACAGGTTTTGAGAACCAGCTTCTCAAGTGTCTTCTTCCCCAGCACCACAATGCAAAAGCATCAATTCTTCAGCGCTCAGCTTTCTTTATGGTCCAATTCTAACACCCATACGTGACTATCGGAAAAACCATAGCTTTGACTGAATGGACCTTTGTTGGCAAAGTGATGTCTCTGCTTTTTAATACGCCGTCAAAGTTCGTCATAGCTTTTCTTCCAAGGAGCAAGCATCTTTTAATTTCATGGCTGCAGTCACTATCCGCGGTGATTTTGGAGCCCAAGAAAATAAAGTCTGTCACTGTTTCCATTTTTTCCGCATCTGTTTGCCATGAAGTGATGGGACTGGATGTCATGATCTTAGTTTTTTGAATTATGTTTTGTCCCCCTCCATTTCCTGGCTCCTAGGTCCCCGTCAGTTCCTAGGTCAGCAGCCTTAGCTGCACACCTGTAGGCTCAACAGGAGTGCGTGTTTCTTAACGTAGAGAAAGTAACCTATTTTCCATAAAGATTGAGCCTGAAGGTTCAGAGCACCTGGGTCAAGGGAAATACTACACAGGTCAAGTGCTGGGGACAATGGGGTGATGCTAGGCTAGGAGCAAGCAGAAGACTAGGGAGGGCGGGGTCATGTAGGTGCAGGCCAGGGTCTCCAAGAGCCTGCACGTTGCAGGTGGGGAAGCAGAGAGGAAGCTCCTGCACAGCTGGACGGTCTGGCTAAGACAGTTCTGGGGAGGGACCCAGAAGTGAGGACACAAGGGCCTCCTCAGAGGTCTGCATCAGGAGGCAGAACTCTCCTGTGTGGGAGGATTTCACAGCTGGAGGCAAGTGCCCAGAACCAAAGACTTCAGGAACAGCCAGAGGCCCCAGGGGCCAGACAAATAAGCCCAGCACGAGGTCCATCCAGAGACTGGCCCCACCGCAGACACAGCTGACACCAGCAGGGATCTGTGGCAGGGCGCGCCTCGCCTCTGAGACCCCTGCCCTGCACACACGTGCCCCCTCCCCGGAACTCCCTCAAGGCTGCCCCTGTGTCTTCTTTTCCTTTATTTATTTGCAAAGGTGAGGAAGTGGGTTTATCAGATTTCCTGGCCGTTTCACCTCAGGAAACTGAGGAAAAAACTTTCCTCCAAGGAGCTGTTCTAGAAGCCCTCTTTGTTAAGTTGAAGTCATTAACGGTCTTTCTCATTTAAAAAAGGAATGGTGTTAACCATAATCAGATAGAGGTATTCAGTGAGGAAGACTCCTAAAGGCACACCCCACCCATGAGGCAGCCTGGGCTGAATCGGGGCCTCCCATTGAGTGTTGGGGTCTCAGCTTCCTTCTGCGTGGAGGGTATCCCCCCAGACAAGCATCTGCAGACACCTCAGTGTCTTAGTTTCCTTGTGAGCCTTTCCACTAGTTCATGTTAGAAGTTTCTCCTCAGTGATTCTAGACAGATGATGAAAAATTTGTTCAAAAGTGCCACATCATCCAACTTCCTTTCTGTTTTCATGAGTGTGATTCATCTCTACCTACATTACTGAACACTTTCTCACAAATTGCAACACTGTTCCCACACATGTTACATTTTTTCCCTGTTCCTAATACATTGAATGCCTGTTACAGGTATAATATTTCATATAATTTGCAGCAATTTCTTGGAAACCCTTGGTAAATACCTCAATTGTTTGTTGGCAGCAAGCCTTGAACAACTGACAGAGTTCCCTGTAAGGGCTTCTTTAAAGACACAGCTACCAGACTCCTGCCTCAAACAGGGGGCAATGCAAAAAGTGGTCATAATTTGTAAAACCTTTAGAAATGCCTCTTTTAAGAAAAAGCAAATGCAGAGGAGGGAGTTATAATCTGTGCTTTCAGAAGGCTCTGTTCATTGCCTGCAAAGAAGAAAATCTATAATGACCATTTTACTAATATTACCACTTAACCTCTATTAACCCAATAAAACTTTGCTTTATTATTAATGCTGCTATTAAACTGACATTTAAGGTCCTCATTAGCTAATGAATTTTGCTCCCTGTTTCCCTTGTATTTGCAGCATTTCCAGCCAGATGCAGGAAACGGCAACTGATATGCCTTCAGGCTTCCACACGCTAATGGTTGCGACGCTGGTGTGCTAGAATGTACTTTATGCTTCCTTGTTCTGCTTATTAGCTCTGTCCATTCTTCTGTCAGACACTGAGTCCGCGTGTGTGTGTTTCTCACACAAGTGCAAGTGTTTGTGTGTGGGAGGGAGAGACGAGGAACTGAGCGCCACTCTGTGTGCTGTCCGGACGGGATGTAATCTTACTAACTAGAAAACGCTGGTGGCTGCCAGCACCAGGAAACTGCCTGAATGTTCTCTGGGAGATAACCTCACTGCAAAGGCTGGCGACAGTTTGCTTCTAGTCTAGGACTTAATCCTTGTGTAGCAGAGCAGTTTGCCTTTCCCATTCATCGCCAAGTAATGCCATTAATCTTTAAAGCCGTGCTGGAGTTTCCACAGCTGGAGAGTTTGCACAAAGACAAAGCTTCCATTTCTCAAGAGGGAAGGAGTGCCTCCCCACCCCCAGACACTGGTCAGCTGGCCTGCCGCCTTGCCACCTGAGGGCCGCACACAGTGGTGGTCAGGCCTGGGAGTCTCGTGGAAATGTTCCAGATGTGCAACTCAAACTCTCTTTGCTTTACTCAAGGCCTAATGAAGCATAAAATTGCCTGGGGTGGTGGAGTGGAATTCAAGCTGCAGAAGATTTAAGCTTCAAACTGAGGCAGCAGAAATTCAGATCCACAAACACATAAAGGGCAATGCAAGGATAAAATTTTAACACCATAAAACTGGATAAATGACCTCACTGCATTGATCATTTATTTGTACACCTTGTTGTCATGCTATCACGCTCTGCTCAGGCTAGGGTCATAAAGACTTCTATCACCCAGTGATGGGTGATAAAATTGTTATCAGTCATGGTAGTAAGGCCTCTACCCGAGTTTAAAATAAACACAGTGAGATGAGACATTCTGCTGGGGAGTCTGGAGAAAGAGGCTCTAAACCGGCTGGGAGAGCCAAGTCCTGCAACTCGTCCGGACGGCAATTTCATCACAGTTGCAAATTACTAATGAATTTACTTTTGACTCAGCATCCTCACTGCTGAGAATTTTTCCTCCAGTCATACCAGTACAGAATGACACTTGTACTGGATTATTCTCTGTCACCCGTGTTTGATAGTAAACGATTAGACCTGTGTCCATTTACAGGGGAGTGAGGAAGTAAACAACTCTGTATCCATCAGAGAATGAGATATACTGCAGATGTAAAACAGGGTGAGGAAACCCTCTCCTTTCTTTGATTGAGAGACTGCCATTCCGTTAGGACAAAAAGCAGAGAGAATAAGAATTTTGCTCAGGTCTTTACAACAGAACACTAGAAGAATACACACGAAATGACATGAAACCTGGGGTGGGTGGTGGGGCTGGTTGAAAGGAGAGACATAAGCCAGTAGTTCCCAATGGGTACTTTTAAATACCCTTCTGATTTTTTAGTGTGTGACTGTATTATCTATCCACCTCTCCAAAAAAAGTACCCATTTCCTACAAGTTGAAGCCCTAAAATGCTATTAGCAGATCATTGACCATTAAGACCATAGATTCTCCCTGACAAAGTATTTGCTTCCACTGCTCTTGTTTAACAGAAGTGGAAATTGGCGCCAGTTAGCATGGTGAGAGCTGCCACCAAACCAGTCAGTCTGCCTTCTGGGCCGGAATGCCGCAGACTGTAAGCAAGAATCCCCCAAATATCTTCTTTCAAGCTTTGTCTCTTGCCCCCTAGGAACTGGTTAAAATGAGGTCTAATTTCTGAGGTCTAATTACTTTTACTTTCCCGTTTACTTAGCATATCATTATAAGTGTTCTTCCAGCTATGGAAATATTAAGAGCCTTCTCAAACCATCAAAATGGACATGCCTGTACTCATTTCAGGGAGAAGGCAATGGCAACCCACTCCAGTACTCTTGCCTGGAAAATCTGTTAGGCTGCAGTCCATGGGGTTGTGAAGAGTCAGACACGACTGAGCGACTTCACCTTCACTTTTCACTTTCACTTTTCACTTTCATACATTGGAGAAGGAAATGGCAACGCACTCCAGTGTTCTTGCCTGGAGAATCCCAGGGACGGGGGAACCTGGGGGGCTGCCGTCTATGGGGTCGCACAGAGTTGGACACGACTGAAGCGACTTAGCAGCCACAGCAGCAGCAGTACTCATTTCAGAATCTCTTTCTCCATTTGTTTTGTAGTGGCTCCTCCTCGGACTTAATTTTTGGATCTCTCATAATTTTAGGAGCTCTTGCCACATCTTTTCCCCCCACTTAAAAAAAAATCCATCTTTCAAAACTCTTGGACTCTTGGAACACTACACAAAAGAAAGTCTGGAGCAGCTCTAGAACTTTGGGACAATGGCGCCCTCTTATGGTGTGTAGTTATTTCTGTCACCAGAAGGCCTGTACTCTTGGACTCAAAAGAGAATAATGTCGAGTATTTTATTTTATGGCTCCACTTTACCAGCATTTGCCCAAGTGATATCCTGGACTTGGATTTGTGACTAACTAGCTCAGGATACGGAGAAAGCAGTGGCACCCCACTCCAGTACTCTTGCCTGGAAAATCCCATGGACGGAGGAGCCTGGTGGGCTGCAATCCATGGGGTGTCGCTAAGAGTCAGACACGACTTCACTTTCACTTTTCACTTTCATGTACTGGAGAAGGAAATGGCAACCCACTCCAGTGTTCTTGCCTGGAGAATCCCAAAGATGGGGGAGCCTGGTGGGCTGCTGTCTATGGGGTCGCACAGAGTCGAACACGACTGAAGCGACTTAGCAGCAGCAGCAGCTGATGATACTGTAAAAATGAGAGGAATTGAGCTAAACAGTCAGCTAGAAACTATCCCTTCCTTATATTTTGAAATTGAGTGAGACACTCTGGGGGAGTATAGGTTTAGCGCTCACTTCCCCTTCATGACTCTGATACCCAAATAGTTTTGAGAGCCATGGATATCTGCTTTCTTGTGGAAAATAGGCTGATTTCCTCAATATATGAAAAGTGTCAGCCAGTGTAAATTGATTGTATATGGGAGCAGATTCTTCCTGCAACTGTTCAGATTCACAGCTGCAAAGGGGTTCACATTGAGAGGCTGTCTGCGGGCCCCAGAGCTCCAAATGTTTTCTTTGCGATTCTTCTCAAAAAGCCACCTTTAATCCTTCTGATTAAACTGCTGGTGGTGTGGTCAACTGCACACAGCGTTTGCTTTGGTTTTGCTCCCCGCAAGGAGGGCACCAGTTTCGACCCACACCTGAATTCAGAGGGCGCCCTGCACATGTGCCCTCTTGCCTAGCAAACACAAGGAAAATCTCATCACTAACATGCTTTCATTACCACAAACTAAAAGTGGCCCTCGACACACCTGGCCCTGATGCCGAACATTTCAGTGATGTTGAAGTGAACAGAAGGAAATTAACTAAACTAGTATAATTGGTCTCTGCTCTATATTTTCTGGATTTTATGATACTTTCCAATCCCTGTTTTATTTGGTTTAATGAGAAATGAGCATTTATGTCACTGCAAAACATTTTTTATTTATAAATATTTCATAGTAATGAAGCCAAGTTACAAGTGAGTGAACATCAGAAGGATGAGAAGCTGTGTTACTTTGGCTCAGACGTGGGAACTGTGCATGACACACCTGGGACAATGCCAGGCCCAAACCACCTCTGCTTCAGTCCTTGGTGAGATTTCATGCTGTCAAGAGAGCAAAACTGACACAGACTCTCAGATCCCACAGAGAGCTCTGACCCCCCCCCATCAGTAACCACCTGTGCCATCAGAGTCTAGTCAGGGGACAGAAACCTTGCCAGTCATTTGAACAGAAAGATTTTAAGTTTTATTGAGATCTAATTGATTTACAATAAACTGCACATATTTCAAATGTACAATTTGTTAATTTTTTATACAAGTATGCATCTGTGGAAACACCACCACTGCTATAAGCTGAATGTTTGTGTCCCCCTCCCAGTTCTTATATGCTGAAATCCTAAACTCTGAGGTGACGGCATCAGGAAGTAGGGCCCTTGCGATGGAGACCCCTCATGAATGAGGCTAGCGTCTTTATAAAGGGACCCATACAGTTCTCTAGCCCTTCCCACCATGTCAGGACACAAGAAGTCTGAGACCTGGAAGGGGACCCTCATCCAACTGTGCTGACACCCTCATCTCAGGCTTCCAGATTTCATGTGAGAAATACATTTCTGTTGTTTATAAGCCACCTAGTCTATTGTATTTTGTTATATCAGCCTGAACAGACTGAGACAACCATGATCAATAACATGAACTCATCTGTCATTCCCAAAAGTTACTCCTTCCCTGCCCCAACCTCCATCTCGGGGACACTGATCACCATAGACTAGTGTGCATTTTCTATAGTTTTGCATAAATAGAATTATAGAGTACCTACTTTTAAAAATCTGGCTTCTTTCATGTACATTATTTTGGAGTCCATTCATGTTGTTGCATGTATCAAGAGTTCATTCCACTTTACTGCTGAGTAGCACTGAATTCTATGAACATAGCAGCATTCACCTACTGATGGACATCTGTATTGATTTTGACTTAGGCTGTTACATGCAAAGCTGCTATGAACATTCATGTGGAAGTCTTCATATGAACACATGCTTTCATTCCCCTTAGGCAAATACTTAGGAGAGGAATGACTGGATTGTAGAGTATGTGACTTAACTTTTGAAAGTGAAAATTGCTCAGTCGTGTTCGATTCTTTGTGACCCCATGGACTGTAGCCTGACAGGTTCCTCTGTCCATGGAATTCTCCAGGCAAGAATACTGGAGTGGGTAGCAGCCATTCACTTGTCCAGGTTTCATGCATTGCAGGCGGATTCTTTACCATCTGAGCCACCAGGGAAGCCCTCAACTTAGGAACTGCCAAACGTTTTCTCATTTTTTTTTTTCTTCTAGCAGTGAATTTCAGCTCTTTCACATCTTCATCAACACTTGGAATAGTGAGTCATCTTTAATAACCTTTTTAATAAGTATGTAGTAGAACCTCATGGTGGTTTTAACTGCTTTTTCCTAATGACTAATGATGCTGAGGACTTTCTCATGAAAAGCTATCTGTATGTCATTTTGGTGAACTGTCTGTTCAATGCTTTTGTTCACTTTTAAAAAATAGAAAAAATACACACACACACACACACACACATATATAAGTTACTTTGCAGTGCAGCAGGAACTGCCACAGAATTGTAAACCAACTATACTTCAGTTTTTTCAAAAAAGGTAGGAAATCCTGTCACACATGGATCATCCTGCTGCAACTCCCATGAACCTTGAGGGCATTATGTGAAGTGAAATGAGTAGATCACATAAGGACAAAAACTGTGTGATTCCACTTATATGAGGTTAAAGCAGTCAAATTCATAGAGACTGAAAGTAGACTGCTGGGTGCCAGAAGGTGGCAGAGAGTAAGAGGGAATAGTTGTTTAATCTGTAAGGTTTCTATTTTGAAAGGTGAACCTAGAGAGCTGCTATATAAAAATGTCAATATTCTTAATGCTGCTGAACTGCACACTTAAAAACAGTTCAGTTCAGTCACTCAGTCGTGTCCAACTCTTTGAAACCCCATGGACTGCAGCATGCCAGGCCTCCATGTCCATCACCAACTCGAGGAGTTTACTCAAACTCATGTCCATTGAGTGGCTGATGCCATCCAACCATCTCATTTTCTGTCATCTCCTTCTCCTCCCACCTTCAATCTTTCCCAGCATCAGGGTGTTTCCCAATGAGAAAGTTCTTCACATCATGTGGCCAAAGCACTGGAGCTTCAGCTTCAGCATCAGTCCTTCCAATGAACACCCAGGGCTGGTCTCCTTTAAGATGGACTGGATGGATCTCCTTTCAGTCCAAGGGATTCTCAAGAGTCTTCTCTGCTGTTTCTTAAATTCTAATGAGCCTGGGTATATGACCAGGGCATAAATCAATTTCACTTTGATTGTCTATGCACGTTGATTAAAGGTGAGCCTAGGGAACTATGTTAAAAAGAACTATGATATGTAAGAACTTGATAATATATGTAAGAAAAAAAAGCCAAAAAAAGAAAAAAGAGTCTTCTCCAACACCACAGTTCAAAAGCATCAATTCTTTGGTGCTCAGCTTTCTTTATAGTCCAACTCTCACATCCATACATGACTACTGGAAAAACCATAGCTTTGACTAGATGGACCTTTGTTGGCAAAGCAATGTCTCTGCTTTTTAATATGCTGTTTAGGTTGGTCATAGTTTTTATTCCAAAGGGTAAGCGTCTTTTAATTTGATGGCTGCAGTCACCATCTGCAGTGATTTTGGAGCACAGAAAATAATAGTCTCTCACTGTTCCCATTGTTTCCCCATCTATTTGCCATGAAGTGATGGACTGGATGCCATGATCTTTGCAGTTTTCTGAATGCTGAGTTTTAAGTCAACTTTTCACTCTCCTCTTTCACTTTCATCAAGAGGCTCTTTAGTTCTTCGCTTTCTGCCATAAGGGTGGTGGCATCTGCATATCTGAGGTTATTGATATTTCTCCTGGCAATCTTAATTCCAGCTTGTGCTTCATCCAGCCCAGTATTTTGCATGATGTACTCTGCATAGAAGTTAAATAAGTAGGGTGACCATATACAGCCTTCACATATGCCTTTCCCAATTTGGAACCAATCTGTTGCTCCATGTCTGGTTCTAACTATTACTTCTTGACCTGCATGCAGACTTCTCAGGAGGCAGGGCAGGTGGTCTGGTATTCCCATCTCTTTAAGAATTTTCCAGTTTGTTGTGATCCACACAGTCAAAAGTTTTGGCATAGTCAATAAAGCAGAAGTAAATGTTTTTCTGGAATTCTCTTGCCTTTTCAATGATCCAGTAGATGCTGGCAATTTGATCTATGGTTCCTCTGCCTTTGTTAAATCCAGCTTGAAAATCTGGAAGTTCATGGTTCATGTACTGTTCAAGCCTGGGTTGGAGAATTTTGAGCATTACTTTGCTAACGTGTAAAATGAGTGCAATTGTGTGGTACTTTGAGCATTCTCTGGCATTGCCTTTCTTTGGGATTGGAATGAAAACTGACCTTTTCCAGTCCTGTGGCCACTGCTGAGTTTTCCAAATTTGCTGGCATATTGAGTGCAACACTTTCACAGCATGGTCTTTTAGGATTTGAAATAGCTCAACTGGAATTCTATCACCTCCACTACCTTTGATCCTAGTGATCCTTCCTAAGGCCCATTTGACTGCACATTCCGGATGTCTGGCTCTAGGTGAGTGATCACACCATCGTGGTTATCTGGGTCATGAAGATCTTTTTTGTATAGTTCTTCTGTGTATTCTTGCCACCTCTTCTTAATATCTTCTGCTTCTGTTAGGTCCATACCATTTCTGTCCTTTATTGAGCCCATCTTTGCATGAAATGTTCCCTTGGTATCTCTAATATTCTTGAAGAGATCTCTAGCCTTTCCCATTTTATTGTTTTCTTATATTTTTTTGCATTGATCACTGAGGAAGGCTTTATCTCTCCTTGCTATTCTTTAGAGCTCTGCATTCAAATGGGTATATCTTTCCTTTTCTCCTTTGCCTTTCGCCTCTCTTCTTTTCTCAGCTACTTGTAAGACCTCCTCCGACAACCATGTTGCCTTTTGGCATCTTTTTCTTGTGGATGGTCTTGATCACTGCCTCCTATACAATGTCTTGGTTACTGTAGCTTTGTAAGTCTTGAAATCAGGTAACATGAGGCCTCCAACTTACTTCTTTTTTGATGTTGACTATTCTGATATTCTTGAGAGTCCCTTGGACTGCAAGGAGATCCAACCAGTCCATTCTGAAGGAGATCAGCCCTGGGTGTTCTTTGGAAGGAATGATGCTGAAGCTGAAACTCCAGTACTTTGGCCACTTCATGTGAAGAGCTGACTCATTGGAAAAAGACTCTGATGCTGGGAGGAATTGGGGGCAGGAGGAGAAGGGGACGACAGAGGATGAGATGGCTGGATGGCATCACTGACTCGATGGACATGAGTCTGAGTGAACTCCGGGAGTTGGTGATGGATAGGGAGGCCTGGCGTGCTGCGATTCATGGGGTCGCAAAGAGTCGGACACGACTGAGCGACTGATCTGATCTGATCTGATTCTGATATTCTGAATACTTTACATCCTCTGTGAATTTTAGAATTGCCTTCTCAATTTCTATGAAAATGCCTGCTGAAATTCTGATTGATACTGCATAGAGTCTTTAGATCAATTTGAGGAAAAATGTTGTCTTAACAATATGAAATCTTGCAACTCATAAATAAATATATTGTTTATATATCTTTTTAAAATATAATTTGTTTTTTAAATTTCCCTCAGCAAAGATTTATAGTTTTCAATACACAGATCTTTTACATATTTTTCAGATTTAAGCATTTCTTGTTTTTGGTGATAATATCATTTTAAGGTTTCAGTTTTCTATTGTTTATATTAGATAGCTAGTATACGGAAATGCAATTGAAATCTGCATACTGACCAATCACACAACCATGCTAAATTCAAAGGTTCAGATAACATTTTGTAAATTCTATCAGATTTTCTACATAGATGGTCAGATCATCTGCACATAATAGTTTTACTTTCCTTTCCGGTATGGATACAACTGGTCGTTTTTGGTAGATGCCCTTTATCAAGTTGAGGACATTCCTTTCTAGTCCTAGTTCACTGAGTTTTATTAGGAATTGGTGTTAAGTTTTGTTAAATGTTTTTTCTGTGCCTATTGAGATCATATGGTGTTTCCTAGTTTTTTAATACATTGAATTATACTGACTGGTTTTCAATGTTAAAACAACCCACACTTCATCATTATGTCATGACCTCTTTATTCTTTTTGTAAATTATAGGACTTTATCAATTTTGATTTAGAATTTATGCATTTATGTTCATGGGAGATGTCTTGGGAAATGTTAAATTTTAGTTCCTTTTTTTGGTAAGGTGTTTGCATGATTTTCATATTGAGGTAATGGTATCCTTATAGAATCAGTCAGAAAGTTCTCTCTTCTTTGATTTTCTGCAAGAGTTTGTGTAGAATTTGTATTATATCTTTCTTACATGTTTGGTAGAATGTACCAGGGGAGCCATCTGAGCCTGGAGTTTTCCTTGTGGAAAACTTTTAAACTATAGATTCAATTTCATTAATAGATATAGGACTATTTAGATTATCTGTGTGTGCATACATGCTCAATCATGTCCAACTCTTTGCAACACCATGGACTGTAGCCCACCAGGCTCCTCTGTGCATGGGATTTCCCAGGCAAGAACACTGGAGTGGGTTGCCATTTCCTTTCCAGGGGATCTTTTCAACCCAGGGATTGAACCCATGTCTCTTGCGTCTCCTGCATTGGCAGGCAGATTCTTTACCACTGCACCACCTGGGTTTTCTGTTTTTCTTAAATAATCTTCGGTAGTCTGTGTCTTCCAAGAAATTTATCCTTTTCCTCTAAATTATCAAATTTCTTGGCATAAAGTTTGTAGTATTTCCCCTTTATCCTTTTAATATCTACAGAATCCATAGTGATATTATCTTCCTCAATTCGAATATTGGTAATTCGTATCTTTTCTTCCCCCTACCAGATTAGTTTGGTTACAGATTTTTCAATTTTATTGATTTTTTAAATCAAAGAACCAGCTTTTGGTTTTATTGATTTTCTCTATTGTTTCCTTTTTCAATGATTCCTGCTCTGATCATTATTTTTTCCTTTGTTCTAGTTACTTTGGGATTAATCTGCTTTTATTTTTCTTGTTTTTTGAAATCGGAGAGGTGGTAACTGATTTGAGCCTTTTTCTTTTGTGATATAGGTGTTTAATTCTATAAATGTTCCCCCAAGTACTATGTTACCAGCATCCCACAAATTTTGAGTGTTGTATTTTTGTATTTAGTTAAAAATGCTTATTTTCCCTTTCTTTTTTGACTCATGGGTTAGTTAGATGTTTCCAAATATTTGAGAAATGGATTTTCCCAGATATCTTTCTGTTACTGATTTCTAATTTAATTCCATGACAGCCAGAAAAAAAAAAAAAATGTTGTATGACTTGAATCTTTAAACACTTTTCAACATTTATTTTATGGCTAGAGTATTATCTACCTTTGGAAATGTTCTATGAACACTTGAAAAAAGAATGTATGTTCTCCTGAGTTGGGGAGGAGTGCTCTGTAAATGTCAGTTGGATCAAGTTGATCTAAGACATCCTTGCTGAGTCTACATTTTCCATCAGTTACTGAAGGAAGGCTGTGAAGGTTCCAGGCCCCACAGCCTGGCAATCCGGTAAGAGGGAATGGAGTCCCCAGGGAAACTGATCTTGAAGGCCATAGGGATTTGATTACAGAACTTCCACAGGGCTGGGGGAAACAGAGATTCTTGGAGGGCACAAACTTTGTGTGCACCAGGAACCAGGGGAGAGGAGCAGTGGCACCACAGAGACTGAGCCAGGCCTGCCTGTGAGTGTCTGAGGGTCTCCTGCAAAAGTGTGGGTCAGCGGTGGCCAGCCTCTGGGACAGGGGCACTGGCAGCAGCAGTCCTGGGAGGTGTGTGCTGGTGAACCCTCTGGAGGGTTCACTAGAGCCCTACCATAGAGCCTGTAGACTCCAGGGCTGGGAGGCCTCAGGCCAAACAAACAGAGAGGGAGCAGAGCCCTATCAATCGGAAGACAATTGGATTAGAGATTTACTGAGCGTGGCCCTACCCACCAGCTGCTAAGTCACTTCAGTCATGTCCAACTCTGTGCGATCCCATAGACAGCAGCCCACCAGGCTCTGCCGTCCCTGGGATTCTCCAGGCAAGAACACTGGAGTGGGTTGCCATTTCCTTCTCCAATGCATGAAAGTGAAAAGTGAAAGGGAAGTCACTCAGTCATGTCCGACTCCTAGCGACCCCATGGACTGCAGCCCACCAGGCTCCTCCATCCATGGGATTTTCCAGGCAAGAGTGCTGGAGTGAGCTGCCATTGCCTTCTCCTACCCACCAGAGTAAGACCCAATTTTCCCCACAGCCAGTCCTTCTCATTGGGAAATCTGCACAGGCCTCTTATCCTCAGCCATCAGAGGGCAGACAGAAGAAGTAAGAACTACAATCCCACAGTCTCTAGGATGAAAACCACAATCACAGAAAGCTAGCCAAATGATCATATGGATCACAGCCTTGTCTAACTCAATGAAGCTGTAAGCCATGGCCGTGCAGGGCCACCCAAGATGGACAGGTCATGGTGGACAGTTCTGACAAAACATGGTCCACTGGAGAAGGGAATGGCAAACCACTCCAGTATTCTTACTTCTAGAACTCTGTGAAACAATATGAAAGAGCAAAAAGATATGACACCAGAAGATGAGCCCCCCAGGTTGGTAGGTGTCCAGTATGTTACTGGGGCAAAGCAGAGAAATAGTTCTAGAAAGAATGAAGAGGGTGGACCAAGGCAGAAATGATGCTCAATTGTGGATGTGTCTGGTGGTGAAAGTAAAGTCTGATGCAGTGAAGAACAACATTTCATAGAGATCTAATGTTAGGTCATGAATCAAGGTAAGTTGAACTTGGTCAAGCAGGAGATGGCAAGCATGAACATTAACATTTTAGGAATCAGTTAACTAAAATGGACAAAAATGGGTTAATTTAATTCAAATGACCATTATATCTACTATTGTGGGCAAGAAAGGCTTAGAAGAAATGGAGTAGCTGTCATAGTCAAGAGTCTGAAATGCAGTACTTGGGCACAGCCTCAAAAGCAAGAGAATGATCTCAGTTCATTTCCAAGGCAAACCATTCAACATCACAGTGATCCAAGTCTTTGCCCCAACCATAATGCTAAAGAAGCAGAAGTTGAACAGTTCTATGAAGATCCATAACACTTTTCACCATAGGGGACTGGAATGCAAAAGTAGCAAGTCAAGACATACTTGGAGTAACAGGCAAGTTTGGTCTTGGAGAACAAAGTGAAGCAGGGCAAAGGCTAACAGAGTTTTGCCAGGAGAACACACTGGTCCAGCAAACATGCTCTTCCGACAACACAAGAGATGACTCTACACATGGATGTCACCAGATGGTCAATACTGAAATCAGATTGATTATACTCATTGCAGACAAAGATGGAGAAGCTCTACAGAGTCAGAAAATACAGGACCTGGAGCTGACTGTGGCTCTGATCATCAGCTCCTTATTGAAAAATTTAGGTTTAAATTAGAGATAAGCACTAGGCCATTCAGGTATGACTTAAATAAAATCCCTTATGAATACACAGTGGAGGTGATGAATAGACTCAAGGGATTAGATATTGCTAGACAGAGTGCCTCAAGGACTATGGACAGAGGTTCGTAACACTGTACAGGAGGTGGTAACCAAAACCATCCCAAAGAAGAAGAAATGCAAAAAGGCAAAGTGGTTGTCTGAGGAGACCTTTCACATAGCTGAGAAAAGAAGAGAGGCAAAAGGCAAAGAAGAAAGGAAAAGATATATCCAACTGAATGCAGAGTTCCTGAGAATATTAAGGAGAGATAAGAAAGACTTCTTAAGTGAACAGTGCAAAGAATTAGAGGAAAACAATAGAATGGGAAAGACTAGAGATCTCTTCAAGAAAATTGGAGAGATCAAGGAAAACATTTCATGCAAAGATGGGTACTATAAACGAAAGAAATGGTATGGACCTAACAGAAGCAGAAGATATTAAGAAAAGGTGGCAAGAAAACACATAAAAAGCTAGGCTCAAACTTACTTACACTCAGTAAGATGGCAGAGTAGAAGGACGTGTGCTCATCTTCTCCTGCGAGAACACAAAAATCGCAACTAGCTGCTGAATACCATTGACAAGAGAATGTTGGAACCCACCAAAAAAAAAAAGATATTCACATTCAAGGGCAAAGGAGAAGCCACAAGAAGACAGTAAGAGGGGTGCAATCACATTTAAAATCAAACCTCAGACCCACCAGAGATGCTCAGAGGGTGTAAATAAAACCTTGTGCACAGCAGGACCCAGGGAGAGGAGCAGTGACCCCCACAAGAGACTGAGCCAGACCTGCCTGTGAGTGTCTCCTGTGGAGGCGTGGGTCAGCAGTGGCCAGCCACGGGGACAGGGGCTCTAGTAGCACCAGTCCTGGGAGTTGCAGTACGTGGCCTAAGTCTTCTTGAAGGAGGTCACCATTAGCCCCACTATACAACCACCAGGTGGGCGATCCACAAACTGGAGAACAATTATACCAAAGAAGTTCTTGCACTGCTGTGAAACTTCTAGGCCGCACAACAGATTTCCCAACCTGGGGATCTGACAAATGGACTGAAAACTCTCAGCGACTTTGAATTTGCAGGTCAGCAGAATTTGATCGCAGAGTTTCCACAGGGCTGGAGAAACAGAGACTCTTGGAGGGCACAAACAAAACCTTGTGCACACCAGGACCCAAGAGAAAGAAGCAGTGACCCCACAAGAGACGGATCCAGACTTGCCTGTGATTGTTCAGGAGTCTCTGGTGGAGGCACGGGTTGACAGTGGCCTGCTGCGGGGTCAGGGGCACTGAGTATAGCAGTTCTGGAAGGTGAAGCATGCTTGCATAAGTCCTCTGGAAGAGGTCACCATTACCTCCACTACCCCTACCATAGTTTGGTCTTAGACCAAACTACAGGGCAGGAACACAGCCCAACCCATAGCAGAAAATTGGATTAAAGGTTTACTGAGCCTGGTCTTGCCCATCAGAGCAAGACCCAGATTCCCCCACTGCCAGTCCCTCCCATCAGGAAGCTTCCACAAGCCTCTTATCCTTATCTATCAGAAAGCAGACAGAATAAAAACCACAATCACAGAAAACTAACCAAACTGATCACATGGGTCACAGCCTTGTCTAACTCAATGAAACTATGAGCCATGCTGTGTACGGCCACTCAAGATGGATGGGTCATAGTGGAGAGTTCTGACAAAACATGATCCACTGGAGAAGGGAATGGAAAACTACTTCAGCATTCTTGCCTTGAGAAGCCCATGAACAGCACGAAAAGGCAAAAAGATATGACACTGAAAGATGAACTCCCCTTGTAGGTAGGTGTCAAATATGCTATTAGAGAAGAGTGGAAAATAGGTCCAGAAGGAATGGAGAGGCTGAGCCAAAGCCGCAGAAACAACACGCAGTTGTGGATGTATCTGGTGGTGAAAGTAGTCTGATGCTATAAAGAACAATATTGCATTTGGTTCAAGATGGCAGAGTAGAAGGGTGTGTACTCATCTCCTCCTGCAACAAAACCCAAATTGCAACTACCTTTTTGAACAACCATCGGCAGGAGGATGCTGGAACCCACCAAAAAAAGCTATCCCACATCAAAAGACAAAGCAGCAGCAGCAGTGAGACAACAGGAGGGGTGCAATCACGATAGAATTAAATCCTATACCAGCCAGGTGGGTGACACAGACTGGAGAATAATAATACCAAAGAAGTTCTCACACTGTTGTGAACATTCTGAACCCCATGTCAGGCTTCCCAGTCTGCGGATCTGACAAAGGGACTGGGAACCCCTAGGGAATTTGAATATGAAGGCCAGCTGGATTTGATCTCAGAACTTCCACAGGACTGGGGAAACAGAGACTCCTGGAGGACACAAACAAAACCTTGTGTGCACCAGGACCCAGGAGAAAGGAGTCCCCCAGAGGTCTGGGGGAAACAGACTCCAGTCTTGGAGGGCACAAACAAAATTTTGCATGCATAAGACCCAGAGGAGAGGAGCACTGACCCTACAGAAGACTGAACCAAAACGACCTGCTAGTGTTGCAGAGCCTCCTGTGGAAGCACGGGTTGGCAGAGGCTCACCACAGGGACAGGGGCACTGGAAGGTCCCCCTCGGTGGAAACCCTCCTGGAGTTTGCCACTAACCCTACCATAAAGCCCACAGACCCCAGGGCTGGGTCGCTTCAGGCCAAACAACTACTGGAGGGAGTGTAACCTCACCCATCAGTATATAATTGGATTAAAGCTTTAGTCAGCAAGGCCATGCCCACCAGAGCAAGACCCATATTTCCTGTTGCCAGTCCCTCCCATCAAGAAGCTCACACAAGCCTTAGCCTCAGCCATCAGAGTGCAGACAGAAGAAGCAAGAAGGCAGCACAATCCCACAGTGGCTAAAACAAAAAACACATTACAGAAAGTTAATCACGATGAAAAAGCAGAAAGTTATGTCCCAGATGAAGGGACAAGATAAAACCCCAGAAAAACAACTAAATGAAGTAGAGATAGGCAGCCTTCCAGAAGAATTTACAAAAGTGATAGTGAAGATGATCCAGGGTCTCAGGAAAAGAATAGAGGCAAAAATTGAGAAGATGCAAGAAATGTTTACCAAAGATCTACAAGAACTAAGGAACAAACAAACAGAGATGAATAATACACTAGAAGGAATCAGTAGGAGAGTAACAGAGGCAGAAGCGCAGATAAATGACCTGGAGGACAGGATGGTGGAAATCACTGCCGCAGAACAGAATATAGAAAAAAGAACTGAAAACAGCCTAAGAGACCTCTGGGATATTAAACGCACCAACACTTGCATTATAGGGGTCCCAGAAAGAGAAGAGACAGAGAAAAGACCTGAGAAAATATCTGAAGAGATAATAGCTGAAAACTTCCCAAACATGGGAAAGGATATAAGCAACCAAGTCCAGGAAGCATAGAGTCCCAGGCAGGATAAACCCACAGAGGAACACATTGAGACACATAGTAATCAAACTGATAAAAATTGAAGACAAAGATAAAATATTAAAAGCAGCAAGGGAAAAATGACAAATAACATACAAGGGAACTCCCATCAGGCTATCAGCTCATTTCTCAACAGAAAACTCTACAAGCCAGAAGGGAATGGCATGCTAGAATACTCTATCAAGCAAGACTCTCATTCAGATTTGATGGAGAAATCAAAAGCTTTCCAGACAAGCAAAAGTTAAGAGAATTCAGCACCACCAAACCAGCTTTACAACAAGTGCTAAAGGAACTTCTCTAGGCAGGAAACAGAGGCAAAGAAAAAGATCTATAGAAAACAAACACAAAACAATTAAGAATACACTAATAGGATCACACATACCAATCATTACCTTGAATGTAAATGGGTTAAATGCACCAACCAAAAGACAGACTGGCTGGGTGGATGAAAACATGCACATATCCACTTCCACTTACCACATCACTCTGCTTCACTCTCCCAAATTGTATTAGTTATTTTATATTGTTAAGTTTATCATGTTCTCATTATGGCTTACAATTGTAATTGCCTTTTATTTTTTGTCTGGTTATTGATTGTGAAACTGATAAATATCTTTTACTATTGTGGAAAAAAAGAAAAATATTGCATAGGAAACTGCAATGTTAAGTCCATGAATCAAGGTAAATTGGAAGTGGTCAAACAGGAGATGGTAAGAGTGAACACTGGCATTTTAGGCATCAGTTCAGTTCAGTTGCTCAGTCGTGTCTGACTCTTTGTGACCCCATGAACCGCAGCATGCCAGGCCTCCCTGTCCATCACCAACTCCTGGAGTCTACCCAAACCTATGTCCATCGAGTCGGTGATGCCATCCAACCATCTCATCCTCTGTCGTCCCCTTCTCCTCCTGCCCTCAATCTTTCCCAGCATCAGGGTCTTTTCCAATGAGTCAGCTCTTCGCATCAGGCGACCAAAGTACTGGAGTTTCAGCTTCAACATCAGTCCTACCAACGAACACCCAGGACTGATCTTTAGGATGGACTGGTTGGATCTCCTTGAAGTCCAAGGGACTCTCAAGAGTCTTCTCCAACTTTTAGGCATCAGTGAACTAAAATACACCAGGATGGGTGAATTTAATTCAGATGACCATTTTATCTACTACTGTGGATCCCTTAGAAGAAATGGAGTAGCCCTCATAGTTAACAAGAGTCCAAAATGGAATACTTGGGTGCACTCTCAAAAACAACAGAATGATTTCAGCTCATTTACAAGGCAAATCCACTAAACATCACAGTAATCCAAGTCTATGCCTCAACCACTAAGGCCAAAGAAGCTGAAGTTGAATGGTTCTACGAAGATCTACAAGACTTTCTAGAACTAAAACAAAACAAAACAAAAAACAGATGTCATAGGGGACTGGAATGTACAAGTAGGTAGTCAAGAGATACCTGGAGTAATAGGCAAGTTTGGCCTTGAAGTACAAAATGAAGCAGGAAAAAGGCTAACAGAGTTTTGCCAAGAGAATGCACGGTCATAGCAAACACCTTCCAACAACACAAGAGAAGACTCTACATATGGACGTCATCAGATGATCAATGCGGAAATCAGACCGATAATATTCTTTGAGCCAAAGATGGAGAAGTCAACAAAAACAAGACTGGGAGCTGACTGTGGCTCAGTTCATCAGCTTCTTACTGAAAAATTCAGTCTTAAATTGAAGAAAGTAGGGAAAACCACTTGTCCATTCAGTTCTGACCTAAATCAAATCCCTTATGATTATACAGTGGAAGTGAGAAATAGATTCAAGGGATTACGTCTGATAGAGTGCCTGATGAACTATGGACTGAGGTTCATGACATTGTATAAAAGGCAATGATCAAAATCATCTCCAAGAAAAAGAAATGCCAACAGGCAAAATGGTCATCTAAGGAGGCCTTACAAGTAGCTAAGAAGAGAAGAGAAGTCAAAAGCAAAGGAGAAAGAGATAGATATACCCATCTGAATGGAGAGTTTCAATGAACAGCAAGGAGAGTCTTCCTAAATGACAATGCAAAGAAAAAGAGGAAAACAATAGAATGGCAAAGACTAGAGAGCTCTTCAAGAAAATTAGAGACAACAAAGGAAGATTTTCATGCAAATACAGGCACAATAAAGGACAGAAACAGTATGGATCTAAGAGAAGCAGAAGATACTAAGAAAAGGTGGCAAGAATACACAGAAGAACTATACTCAAAAGATCTTAATGACCTGGATAACCACGATGGTGTGATCTTTCACCTGGAGTTAGACATCTTGGAGTGAGGTCAAGTGGGCCTTAGGAAGCATCACTACAAACAAAGCTACTGGAGATGATGGAATTCCAGCTGAGCTATTTCAAAATCCTAAAAGATGATGCTGTTAAAGTGCTGCACTCAGTATGCCAGCAAACTTGGAAGACTCAGAAGTGGCCACAGGACTGAAAAAAGTCAGTTTTCATCTCAGTCCCAAAGAAGGGCAATGCCAAAGAATGTTCAAACTTCCACACAATTGTACTCATTTCAGATGCTAGCAAAGTAATGCTCAAAATTCTCCAAGTGAGGCTTTACCAGTACGTGAACTGTGAACTTCCAGATGTTCAAGCTGGATTTAGAAAAGGCAGAGGAATGAGAGATCAAATTGCCAACATTCACTGGATCATCAAAAAAGCAAGAGGATTCCAGAAAAACAATCTACTTCTGCTTCATTGACTATGCTAAATCCTTTGACTATGTACATCACAAGAAACTGGAAAATTCTTAAAGAGATAGGAATATCAGACCACCTTATATACATCCTGAGAAACCTGTATGCAGGTCAAGAAGCAACAGTTAGAACGGACACAGAACAGACTGGTTCCAAATTGGGAAAGGAGGACATTAAGGCTGTATAATGTCACCCTGCTTATTTAACTTACATGCAGAGTACATCATGCAAAATGCCAGGCTGGATGAGGCTCAAGCTGGAATCAAGATTGCCAGGAGAAATATCAATAACCTCAGATATGTAGATACCACCCTAACTGCAGAAAGGGAAGAGGAACTAAAGAGCCTCTTGATGAAGGTGACAGAGGAGTGAAAAAGCTGGCTTAAAACTCAACATTCAGAAAACAAAGATCATGGTATCTGGTCCCATCATTTCATGGCATATAGATAGGGAAACAATGGAAACAGTGACAGACTTTATTTACTTGGGCTCCAAAATCACTGTGGATGGTGACTGCAGCCATGAATTAAGATACTTGCTCCTTGGAATAAAAGCTATGACAAACCTAGACAGCATATTAAAAACAGAAGCATTAGTTTGCTGACAAAAGCTCCATATAGTCAAAGCTATGCTTTTTCAGAAGTCGTGTACAGACATTGACAGTTGGACCATAAAGACGGTTAAGCACTAAAGAATTGAGGCTTTCAAACTGTGGTGCTGGAAGGGACTCTATTGAGTCCCTTGGACAGCAAGGAGATCAAAGCAGTCAATTCTAAAGGAAATCAACCCTGAATATTCATTGGAAGGACTGATGCTGAAGCTGAAGCTCCAATACTTTGGCCACCTGATGTGAAGAGCCAAACTCATGGGAAAAGACCCTGATGCTGGGAAAGATATATAGCAGTAGGAAAAGGAGACAACAGAGGATGAGATAGTCGGATGGCATCATCAATTCAATGGACATGAGTTTGAGCTAATTCCAGGAGATACTGAAAAACAGGGAAGCCTGGTGTGCTGCAGTCCATGGGGTCACAGCGTCAGACACACTGAGTGACAACAACAAATGTTTGTTAGAATTCACCTCTAAAGCCATCTAGTCTTGAACTTTTATTTATTGGGAGTTTTTAATCACAGTTTCAATTTCAGTATTTGTGGTCTGTACATATTTTCTATTTCTTCAGTCTTGGGAGACTGTACCTTTCTAAGAATTTTCCCATATCTTCAAGGTTGTCCTTTTATTGGCATATTTGCCCATAGTGATCTCTTATGATCCTTTGCATTTCTGTGGTGTCAATTGTAACTTCTTTTAATTTCTAATTATGTTGATTTGAGCCCTCTCCCTTTATTTTATGAGTCTTCCTAAATGTTTATCAATTTTGTTTATGTTTTCAAATAACCTGGTCTCACTTTCATTGATTTTTTCTATCTTTTTTTGGTCATTTCTATTTATTTCTGCTCTGATCTTTATGCTTTCTTCTTCTAACTTGGAATTTTGTTTATTCATCTTTCTAGTTGCTTAAGTGTAAGATTGTTTGTGATTTTTCTTGTTTCCAGAGTTAAGATTACATTGCTATAAACTTTCCTCTTAGAACTGCTTTTGCCACATCCCATTAGCTTGAATCATTATACTTTTATTTTCATTTGTCTCTAGGTACTTTTTATTTCCTCTTTCTTTGACTCATTGGTTGTTTAATCGTATTGTTTAGCCTTCACATGTTTGTGTGGTTTTTTTTTTCTTGTAGTTTAATCTTGTGGTTGGAAAAGTTGCTTGGTGGGATTTCAATTTTCTTAAATTTACTGACACTAGCTTTGTGCTCAGCATGTGGTCAATTCTGGAGAATGTTCTATGTGCATTTGAGAAGTATGTGCATTCTGCTGCTTTTGGACAGAATGCTTTATAAATATCAATTAGTCTATCTAGTCTAACCTTGATAGAATTTCTTAGGCAGGTGGATAAGGAGTCCACAGGCCCAGTCATGTAGTCATACATATCCTAGAATTTATGGCTGTTTTGAATTTTCGGCCATTCACCCACATCAGAAATAGGAGCTAGGGAGCTGGTTAATTTGTAACATTGGAGTCATAGGAAAAAGTTACTGGATGTTGTCAGGTGACCGGCCTTTGTCACAAGATCTAAGGGAGACAAACTGACCTAATGAATCTTATGCCAAAACTATTTGTAGTATAACAGGTCAAAAGGTATATAGAACATCTTAAAAGCTGTATGTGGGTCTCTTCCTACCCTTCTGGTGTCTGGGCTAGAAGCTGTCCCTATACTTCCTGACTTTTACTAAAGCTTTACACTCCTGCAAAGACCTGAGCAACTGTTCCTTTGGTTCCAGAGAGAATTTTTTCCTTGGAAGACTACAGACCCATACCCAACACAGAATGTGGTAGAACAATGTGCCATTTAAGGCTTGCACTTCCTTATTGATTTTCTGTCTAGATGATCTGTCCATTGACGAAAAGTAGGATGTTTAAGTTCCCACTATTACTGTCTTACTGTTGATTTCTCCTTTTACGGCTTAGTATTTGCCTTATATTTTGGGGTGCTTTTATGTTGGGTGCATATATTGATTGATATATCATCTTCTTGGATTGATTTCTTGATCATTATATAGTGTCTTTGTTTATCTCTTGTAACATCTTCATTCCAGTATATTTTATCTGAGTATTGCTATTCCAGCTTTCTTGGGATTTCCATTTGCATGGAATGCCTTTTTCCTTCCCTCACTTTCAGTCTGTATCTGTCCCTAGATCTAAAGTGGGTCTCTTGTAGATAGCACATATGTGGGTCTTGTTTTTGCATCCATGCAGCCAGTCTATGTCTTTTGGTTGGAGCCTTTAATTCACTTACATTTAAGGTAATTTTCAGTGTGTGTTCCTACTGTCATTTTCTTATTTGGATTTGTTTTTATAGGTCTTTTTCCCTTCCTTTTTCACTCTGTTCTCTTGTGATTTGATGATTTAGTGTTGTGTTTGAAATCATTTTTCTCTATGTAACTTTCAGACTTTTGATTTGCAGTGACCATGAGGATTTGGTATAGCGGACTATATGTAAATAAGATTGTTTTAAGTTGCTGGTTGTTTAACTTCAAATATTTTCCAATATCCTGTATTTGTGCTCTCCTCACACTGCTAGTTTTGGTATCTGTATGAGATGATTTCCTGCCTTTATGTTTGCCTCGGTGTGATCACTGGTGAAGGCAAACATAAAGGCAGGAAATCATCTCATACAGATATCAGAACTAGCAGTGTGATGGGGAGAAGGCGACGGCACCCCACTCCAGTACTCTCGCCTGGAAAATCCCAGACGGAGGAGCCTGGTGGGCTGCAGTCTATGGGGTCACTAAGAGTTGGACATGACTGAGCAACTTCATTTTCACTTTTCACTTTCATGCTTTGGAGAAGGAAATGGCAACCCACTCCAGTGTTCTTGCCTGGAGAATCCTAGGGACGGAGGAGCCTGGTGGGCTGCCATCTATGGGGTTGCACAGAGTCGGACATGACTGACGTGACTTAGCAGCAGCAGCAGCAGCAATGTGAGGGGAACCACGATGGTGTGATCACTCACCTAGAGCCAGACCACCTGGAATGTGAAGTCAAGTGGGCCTTAGGAAGCATCACCACGAACAAAGCTAATGGAGGTAATGAAATTCCAGCTGAACTATTTCAAATCCTAAAAGTTGATGCTATTAAAGTGCTGCACTCAGTATGCCAGCAAATTTGGAAAACTCAGTAGTGGCCACAGGACTGGAAAAGCTCAGTTTTCATTCCAATCCCAAAGAAAGGCAATGCCAAAGAATGTTCAAATTACCACACAACTGTACTCATCTCACACACTAGCAAAGTAATGCTCAAAGTTCTCCAAGCAAGGTTTTAACAGTACATGAACCAAGAACTTCCAGATGGTCAGCTGGATTTAGAAAAGGCAGTGGAGATTCCTTAAAAAACTGGAAATAGAACTGCCTTATGATCCAGCAATCCCACTGCTGGGCATACATACTGAGGAAACCAGAATTGAAAGAGACACATGTACCCCAATGTTCATTGCAGCACTGTTTATAATAGCCAGGACATGGAAGCAACCTAGATGTCCATCAGCAGATGAATGGATAAGAAAGCTGTGGTACATATACACAATGGAGTATTACTCAGCCATTAAAAATAATACATTTGAATCAGTTCTGATGAGGTGGATGAAACTGGAGCCTATTATACAGAGTGAAGCAAGCCAGAAAGAAAAACACCAATACAGTATACTAACGCATATATATGGAATTTAGAAAGATGGTAACAATAACCCTGTATACGAGACAGCAAGAGACTGTTGACGAATACAATATTGTAAAGTTAAAATATAAAATAAAATTAAAAAAAAAAAAGGCAGAGGAACCAGAGATCAAATTGCCAACATCTGTTTGATCATAGAAAAAGCAAAAGAGTTCCAGAAAAACTTCTCTTCTATTGACTACGCTAAAGCCTTTGACTGTGTGAATCACACACACATCACACACATCAAATTTTCTGTGGAAAATTCTTAAAGAGATGGGAACACCAAACCACCTTAACTGCCTCCTGAGAAACCTGTATGCAGGTCAAGAGGCAACAGTTAGAACTGAACATGGAACTGATCCAAATTGGGAAAGGAATATGTCAAGGCTGTATATGGTCACCCTGCTTATTTAACTTATATGCAGAGTACATGATGTGAAATGCCGGGCTGGACGAAGCACAAGCTGGAATCAAGATTGAGGGGAGAAATATTAATAACCTCAGATATGCAGATGACACCACCCTTATGGCAGAAAGCAAAAAGGGACTAAAGAGCCTCTTGGTGAAAGTTAGAGAGGAGAGTGAAAAAACTGGCTTAATACTCAACATTCAGGAAACAAACATCATGGCATCCAGTCCCATCACTTCATGGCAAATAGATGGGGAAACAGTGACAAGACTTTTATTTTCTTGGACTCCAAAACCACTGCAGATGGTGACTGCAGCCCTGAAACTAAGACATCTATTCCTTGGAAGAAAAGCCATGACCAACCTAGACAGCGTATTAAAAAGCAGAGACATTACTTTGTCAACAAAGGTCCGCCTAGTCAAGGCTATCGTTTTTCTAGTAGTCATGTATGGATGTGAAAGTTGAACCATAAAGAAAGCTGAGCGCTTAAGAATTGATGCTTTTGAACTGTGGTGTTGCAATCTGTTTTGGATTGTTGAAGACTCTTGAGAGTCCCTTGAACTGCAAGGAAATCAAAGCAGTCAATCCTAAAGGAAATCAGTCCTGAATATCCATTGGAAGGACTGATGCTGAAGCTGAATCTCCAATACTTTGGCCATGTGATGTAAAGAGCTGACTCACTGGAAAATATCCTGATGCTGGGAAAGACTGAAGGCAGAAGGGGACGACAGAGGATGAAATGGTTGGATGCCATCACTGACTCAATGGACATGAGTTTGAGTAAGCTCCAAGAGTTGGTGATGGATAGGGAAGCCTGGCATGCTGCAGTCCATAGAGTCACAAGGAGTCAGACATAACTGAACTGAACTGAGCAGTGAGCCTTTCCACTTGTAAGTTTCTTATTCCTAGCTGTCCCCTGCCTCTGCTCCAAACCCTCCATAACTAGCAGATTGGAGATCTTGGCCCAGCCTCTTATGCGGTCACTCCTTTTCCCCTAAGTTCCGGTGCACACTAGACTCTTGGTGCCCTCCAAGAGTAGAATTTCTGTTTCCCTCAGTCCTGTGGAATCCCTGAGACACAGCATGCTGACCTTCAAAGTCAGATTCTCTGGAAGCTCCTCCTTCCATTGCCAGATCCCCAGGCTGAGAATCCTGATGTGGGATTCAGACCTTTCACTCTAGTGGGAGAACTTCTATGGTACAACTGTTTTCCAGTTGTGGGTTACCCACCCTTTGGGTATGGGATTTATTGCAACTGCACCCCTCGTATCATTTTGTGGCTTGTCTTTGCATGTAGGTTATCTTTTTTGGTAGGTTCCAGCATTAATCATGGCTGTTCAGCAGATAGTTGGTATTTTGTTTTTTTTGTTAAGAAGGAATGAACTCTTGTCCTTCTACCCCACCATCCTTTGCTGTCTTCAGTCATTTATTTTTGTATTAACAACTGTGTGATGTTCATCTCCCTCCAACAGATAGAATGGCCCATGAGGGCAGGACATATTTCTGTGCTGTTTATCATATCTTCTTCAGTGCCAGACTGGTATGACTGAGACTTTAGTTTTCCAGAGCACATCATTTCCCAAGTTCTTCTGATACACAGTATTTGACTTGGGGTACACTATGCTGACATTTTGTTTCAAGCTACAAACACCAATTTGCCTAATCACTCCATCAGACATTTGTGGTTTCTGCAAGGACTACTCACATTGATTACCTTTTTGCCTTTTGTAACTTCAATATCAGCATTTAGAGCTCAAAAAGTTGAGGAAAAGCAGCAGAAGATTGACAAGAAAGGTAGGAAAACACCAGACAAGTGCAGAGCCCCAGAATTTGAGAATAGTTTTTCAAGGAGTGTACAATCACTGCAAATGATGAAAGCCAAGAATGATCCATCAGATACATGTCACCTTGAAGAGCTTTAGTGAACCAAATATAACAGCAAATGGAGGAAGAGAAATTGGAAAGAGTATAGGAAATTATTCAATAAGACTAGAAGTGCTGGGCAGGGTTGGCACAGGAGAGAAGATGAGCTGTCTTGGGAGTAAAGACCCAGAGTGTGGTGTTTCAGAAGGCAAGAGAAGGGAAAACTGCAAGAAGGGCCAATTGCTGGAAGGTCAAATAAGATGAAACGAAAAACTCCACTGAAGTGTGAAACAGGATGATCCAGGAACAGCATCTGCAGCATTAAGCAGAGGGTGGGCAGAAACAGATGATGAATGGAGACAACTCAAAGCTCGTTCCATAGCAAAGAGCACCAGCCGGAATCAGGGTTCTGTGAATGTGATGTGGCTTTGTGCTTATATTATGATAAAGACTTGACATATTTGAGAAGCAGCTAACAGAAACAGCACAAGGGAGAATAGGAAGATAGGTAAGAGTGGTCCTCGAGGAGGGTGTAGTTCCTCTTTCCAACAGAAGCAGTTGCCTTTGGCCAAGGCCACAACTCTAGGCACCAGAAAGTTTCAACTGAAGGTGTGTGTGTCTTTTGCCCACTTACTAACGTTACTCCATGATCAGGATGGACTGGGTTATGCATCATTTAAATACACGACTACTGCCATCAGTTCCAAGTTGCAGCCCCCCCACTGCAGCATGAGGCAGTGTTCTGCCTGGTTCAGCTATCTTCTGACCCATCCCTTCTTCCCCATGGGCCTCAGATTCTGCACCACTTCTTTCAACAGGAGCACAGGACCCATCTCCTCTGGCAACTTCAGTCCACCCTTCTGAAATATTTACTGCTCTTGACTTGTAGCACACAATACTTGATAAGTATTCACTTTGCCACATGGTAGCTGTCTCATTAGATACATCAAGCTTGGTTTTCTATGACCCTGGCTGTACAGTCTTTGGCTATCAGGAACACAAGGACAAAACAGACTACAGTGATCAGGGTCTTGCACCAGTTGACCCTCTAAGCTAGTTTCTAAAAACCAAGGTTAATAGAAGTACCTACCTCACGGGACTATAGTGAGGATTAACTATAAATGTATGTGCTCGGCACAGAGCAAGTGCTCTTCAAACTCTATTACACAGGTTAGTTTCCTTCCCTCTTCTATTATCTCCCGATCAATTACTCACATGGCACCACCTCTCCACCACCAGTCATACTGCCAGATGCAAGGTGGGTGTATACAACTCAGCATTTCTTCCTATGTGTTTACACCTGATAATTCCTTAATTTATAGGGGAAAAAAGGAGGTTTGAGGGAAAAGTCACAGCTAATAGTATACTGAAACATGCCTTCTATTTCTAAAATGAACAGTTGATAGCTGCTTAACTAGGTATTTTCAACTACAGAAAATATTTTAAAGGAAGAACTCTTAAAAGTTCGTTTATATCCTACAGGGAATCAATCTCTCTGGACATAAATTAACAGACCTAGATGAAATATTTTAACCCAGTCTAAAACTTTCCATTATTCTTTCTCATGATCTTGACATGAAGCAGGGATCAACAAATTACAGGTGGCAGGACAAATCTAGCCCGTAAGATAAATATTTTTAAATGTATTTAATAATTCTTTAAAAATTAAAAAAATATAGACTGTGCCGCCTGTCAAGCCTAAAATCTTTACTACCTGGCCCTTTATAACATACTTCACAGAGACTCTGGATAAGAACGTAAGAAATGAGTGTGAGACAGAGGACTCACAGGGCTTCCAAAAACCCCAATGACCCCTGAGGTACTTACAGGCAAGATGTTTCTTTGCCCTATTAATGCAGAAACTCAACTCCAAGTGTCCGGTTTTGTGGATAAACCCCCAGGAGCCCTCCAGCTCTGAAAACCACTGCAGCTGTCCCACTTTTCATGCTCACTGAGGTGAGCAATAATGAGAAGAGAAAGTAAATTTTATTAACGGGAGGTTATGAATGATAAAAAGCTGTATTATGTTAGACAGACAAATTCAAGTGCATAAAGAAATTTCTTTAAATTTAATAAAGATACTGAAAATGTTCTTTTTTTTTTTAATATTTACAGTCTCTCTTTTTTTAAACAGTTCTGTACATATAAATTTACAGAACAACCCCATCAACTGTCTGCATCAGTAATCCTTGCTGGTGGGCTCACCATTTACAAGGAAGACATCATTCAACGCAAGCTGTCACAGAGACTGTCCTACCAGCCAGGACCTCTTAACTTGAAGGATCATTGCCAGGTCTCTTTTACCAAGATCACCAATCACCTGGAAGCCCTTAGCTACCAACTAACAAAGACCTGTGAAATCAATGAACAGTCACGGCTTCAGTGCAGCGTGACTAACTGCAATACTGCCTAGTGGCCATGTCCACACCCTATGCTGCCTTCAACCCTTGAAGTCATCAGTGTAGTTAAGAACAGAAAGAAAGCCCCTCCCCCTGGCTAATCACTGTGAAAAGCGTGCGTAAGACAATTGAGTTGAGGGTTAAGGATTCATCTTGCTAATGTCAAAAGTGACACTAACAAGATTCTTAGCCTCATCCACCAGATGAGGGTCCTCTGCGTCCAGGTCTCCAGGAACAGGTTCCACCACCTTCACCAGACAAAGGATTGTAACCTGTGATGAGATAAAGGAAGCAAAACAGTGTTGGAAACATTTCGCATCAAACAGAGGACCGTAAGCCTGATATGCAAAGCACTGCAGAGATACAATCCTACTCTCATAAACATTTTCAGAAAACTTTAAGCAACCACATGACCAAAAAAACTTTATAATGTGACTGCATTATATTGCATTGTATATACTAATCTGACTTTCTATAATGTGATTGCAGTCTGAACTGACTTGAATAAAACAAGCCATTCAGCTTCTGTTTTAACTATCAAAACATGAAAATCTCCACCAAATACACAAAAAATCTGCCCCCAAAGCCTCTCAAGATGGCTAAATTTAAGTATATAAAGGTTTCTAACTGTAGTCCTTAATAAAACGAATACATTCAAGTAAGAACTGCTCAAGTTACAGAAAATAAATTATAAAAATCAAAACCGAATGGAACTTGCGGTTGCTTTCACCAGTCAGAACTGGGAAATCCACATGCCCCAGCCGCCACACTCATCCTTGCCCACTCATTAACTTCCTAAAGTTAATAGACATTTGGCGACCATTCTGCTCAGGCTCTAGAGTCAGCAAGACCTTAAATGAGGTGGTTTTGTTCCTTACTGTAGAATCTTTGGTCACCAACTCCCTGTGCCTCAGTTTCTTTAAGGCCTATAAAGACAGGCCATTCGAAGCCCCCAGCTCTGGATTGCTAGCAATGTTAGAGGCATGCACACAGCACACCATACATTCCATTTTCTACAATCGTCTCCTGAATACTACCACTTGTTGCTCTGCATAATGGCCTTAGAAGATTATTTCTTGCTGAAGCAAGAAAAAGATTTAAAAAAGCATTTTCTTTTCAGACATACCACTCCCCTATACAAGCCAGCTCTGAGTTCCTAACACAAAGGAAGGGATCAGAACCCAGCCTTTAAGGGCAACCCACCTTGTGTCCTGGCTTCAGAGAGCTCGCAGGCTTCACAGACTCCCCTCAGTTGTCTAAGAGGTTGGCCACACCTCTGCCTCTGTGGCACCTAGCCAGAGAAAACCCCTCTTCCCAGATAGAAAAAAGTATCTTCAGCCTAGAACTGGTTTCTTCCCAAAGCATTCTAATGCTTTTGCCCTCCCCTCTCTCCAGATGGAGGAGGAACTCCTGGCACATCACAAAGGGTTATTTATTTTCAGTTGTGTGGGAGTCCCATCTTCCCAAAAGTATGTGAAAGTCCTCAAGGATGGGATGGTACACACTGCTATGGTACCACCTAGAGTGCTTGGGGGTACTGCACACAGAAGGTCTCTTAATGAATATCTATCTGTTCATGCCTCCTTGAAGGAGTTATTTGTAAGAAACAAGGCAGCTCTGGCTGGAAAGGCCAAAACCCGTGTCCTAGGCCCCTTGACCCACTCATATGCAAAACAGGCAAACTACTCCTTGCCTCACTTAACTTACCCCTTACAGGACTGTGGGATCAAGTGAAAAACACTAAAATACAACTGCAACCATCCCAATTATTTCCCGAGAGCCTCGAGTGACCTCCTTTTTCATTGCTTATCAAATGCTAACTTTTGTGAGGCCAAGGAGGTCAGAGGCCTCCTGGAAACAGGACATGCACCCACGTCCTTGCTGGAGGCTCAGGGGCAATAAAAGGGTTCAGCAGGCTGGTCATTTCTAGCCGCTGAAGGCTGTTTTACATCTGTTTCTTTTATTTAATCTTCATAACCTATACTTAGGAATTAGTCTCAGTTTATAGACAATGAATCAAGAAAAGAGAATCCTGTTTCAGGTAAATTTAGACAATTATTGTTCAGAATGCTTTAATGTTTCATACTCACCTCCTCCTCGCAAAGGCTTTCTGTCAGATTTTCGTTTTGGGATGACTGATGAAGTAGAAGGCCCAGGACTGTCTTCTTCCTGCTTGAACATATACAGGCTTAAGAATCTAGTTAAGACATTCTACTCCAGGAATCTTCACCTACTTGAACATAAGTCCACTAGGTTGAAGGCTACATCACCTGAGGCTTTCTTGTATTTCCTTTATAACTTTTTCCTTCTTGCATGCTATCCCACATTTCGATCTTCTGTCTCCTTTTTTCTTCTTCAAGCTGAGGAAGAATCGCACATGATACAAAATGAATTCATAAGCTGTCATCTTTCTCAAAGAAAATATACTTTTGATAATCTGTAATTTAAATGTTCTTCAAAGTTTCACCTGTACTTTCTTCAGTTAATAAAGTAGCTGTCATCTAGTGGTGTGTGAGTTTAATTCAGATACAGAATCCTTTGCTTTTCCATACTATTAAGGAAAGCAAAAAGTGTCACAGAAGGAAGAATACAGATTCTTCTTTTAAACTAGACATTTCTGGTCATGTTGAAGAACACTGACTTGAAAAGGGTCGGTGTGGCTGGCAGGTGTGCTTTGCTGCTATTTGGTTGTGTCACCTGAGGAAAGTTACTTAATCCTTCAACTTGGAAGGCTGTGAGGAACCAATGAGAGCAAATTTGAGAATTCTCTGCAAGTAAGGTACTACGGGAGCATAAGAGAAAACTAATCTCAGTAGAAAACTATGTCCAACAATGAGCACCTGAGAAACCTTGAGCAGTGAACAGGAGGGAAACACAGCGCCCGAAGTCTTCACCTTTGCTTCCCACTCCTTGAACAACTGGGTACTGCAACTCACGTGTGCACAAAGGTCACTAACTCTCTCAGTTCCTGATGCAATCCAAACCCAAGCTTCAGTTCATTCTGGTTCCGATTAAACTGCGATGCCACAAAGATATGCAAGAGGATGCCTTAGAAAGCACATATCCAGAAATTTCTCAATGGTTCAGGGTCCATCACTGCTAAACCCAAATGCCTGTCCCTTCATGCCTTCACTGTCTGCAAGTACAGGAGGTTAAGGAAGAAACTGCTTCTTAATCTGAAAGCTGTTTTATGTTTATAGCCAACATGGAAAACACCAGAATGGTACATCAGTGACAAATTCTGAGACCACATACAAGAGAGCTGACTGAACTATGAGACAGGAAGACTGTTACTTTTCTTAAGTATACAGAACCACGTTGACTACACTAAAGTCTGTGACTGTGCAGATCACAAACTGGAAAATTCTTAAAGAGACGGGAATACCAGACCACCTTACCTGCGTCCTGTAAAGCCTGTATGCAGGTCAAGAAAGATAGAATCAGACATAAACAATGGTCTGGTCCAAAACTGGGACAGGAGTACATCAAGGAGATACGTCACCCTGCTTATTTAATTTCTATGCAAAGTACATCATGGGAAATGCTAGGCTGAATAAGCACAAGCTGGAATCAAGATTGCCAGGAGAAATATCAATAACCTCATATATGCAGATAACACCACCCTAATGGCAGAAAGCATCAAGAGCCTCTTGATGAAGGTGAAAGAGGACAGTGAAAAAGCTGGCTTAATACTTAACATTGAAAAACGAACATCATGGCATCCAGTCCCATCACTTCATGGCAAACAGATGGGAAAACAACGGAAACAGTAATAGACCGTATTTTCGTGGGCTCCGAAAACACTGTGGACAGTGACTGTATCCATGAAATGAAAAGATGCTTGCTCCCTGAAAGAAAAGCTTTGACCAACCTAGCCAGTGTATTTCAGAGCAGAGAGATTCCTTTGCCAACAAAGGTCCATAATCAAAGCTACGGTTTTTCCAGCAGTCATGTACGGATGTGAGTTGGACAATAAAATTGGCTGAGTAGCAAAGAATAGATGCTTTCAAACTGTGGTGCTGGAGAAGACTCTTCTGAGTCCTGTGGACACCAAGGAGAACAAACCAGTCAATCCTAAAGGTAATCAGTCCTGAATATTCATTGGAAGGACTGATGCTGAAGCTGAAGCTCCAATACTTTGGCCACCTGATGCGAAGAACTGACTCACTGGAAAAGACTCTGATGCTGGGAAAGATTGAAGGTAGGAGGAAACAGACGACAGAGGATGAGATGGTTGGATGGCATCACTGACTCAACAGACATGAGTTTGAGCAAACTCCCAGAGATGGTGAAGGACAGGGAAGCCTGGCGTGCTGCAGTCCATGGGGCCGCAAAGAGCCAGACACACGACTGAGAGACTGAACAAACAATACAGAACCACAACTTTAAAACTCAACACAGCCTTCTATCCTTTCTCCAATTTTAGGAGGCTCACATTACAGTTTTTAAAAACAATCTTTTAAAAGCTTTTCCCCCCAGCTACATCAGCAAACTGGGTAAATGATCAGGCTGTTTTACTAACGCAAAAAAGTCAGACCCTCAAGTCATTAATTTTGACACGTAGCAGGAACTGAACTTACTCTTGGGCTCTAGAAACAAAACAATTAAATATTTCTTAAAAACTTTAAAACACTTGCTAAAGTTTTTTTTAGAAACAAACAAAAAATAAAACTGCTTAAATATAGCATCTATGTGTATTATGCTGCCATTTCCACGGAAAAATGATATAAGCATGCGTTTATATATGAATAAAATATTTCTGGAAAAATACCTAAAATACTTCGCTCTGTCCTTTCACTCTGGGCTCCAGCCACGATGTGGATACCAACCATGCACTAAGTGACCATGCAGAAAACAAAAGCCACCAGCGGTGGCAGAAAGGCATTCCTTTCTGGAAATACCAGAGACACAGGCAAGACCAGCAGGAAGACCAACTTCTCTGGTTTCCTTCTAAGGGGATAAAGAAGGGCCCAGAAACATCTGTAATAAAACCAGAAAGCGGAGCCTACACTTAGTTGCTTCAGTTACACAGACTGGGACCAACACAGCAAGTGTGACTTCACACTTGTGAAGAGCAGCACAACCCATCTGGCTGCTCAGGTCACTTCAACAGTAGCCCCTGGTTCTTCCTCCCCATCACCTCCAGAACTGCCCATCACTCCCACAACCAAACCATGTGTTTAACAAAAGTCTTTCAGAACTCCATCTTCTGCTCTCCATCTCTACCCTAGGCGGAGTCCATTGCCACCCTCCCCTGGCTCTTCTTTAATCCACTGAAGAGTGGCCCCACCAAGTCAGGTCCTGTGAGATGCAAAGCTTGAAACCAACCATGAAGCAAGATGCTGAATGTGTGTTCTGTGTCTGGTGGTACGGCTCCTGCACATAGCACACGGTTTTATGGGCAAAATACTGCTATAAGGGAACCACTTAAAAGTAAAAACATAAATACAAGAGTATTTAAGAGTAATTATTTAAGAGCATTTCACCCCTGAACATTAAGAAATTACAACTAAAACATGCTGAGCAATACTTAGCTAAGTGGAAATGATTCAGCCTAAAACTGTTCCCTTTACCCACCATAATGTGAGTGCATGCACACACATACACACTTTTACCAACTAAACCTCAAATATCATGTACTCAAATTAAAACCAGTACATACCTGTCTTAATTTCTCTTTATGCTTTTCAACTTGTGCATTTAATTCTTCTTGCATTTTCAAACGAGCAGCTGCTAAAGCCTCCTGTCGTTTAACAACAATATCAGGTTCTGAAAAGGCAGAAAAAAATTGGAATAAAGCACTTTGTAAAATATAAAATGGAAACTCTTGAGATCTATATTAGAAGTGTACAGAAATCAAACAATACAAAAACCTTTTTTAACATGAGTAAGTCTATCCTTCTGCATGTATTTAATTACTGCCTAAAGGGGAAGGAGACTATCACATAGCCTCAGTTCAGAGTCCTTGTTAAAATACTTACAGCATCAGAAATCTCTGTTCACAACAGATTTCTGGGCTCTCTGAGCAATCCCAATTCAGAGAATCTGGCCTGGGCCCTATGATTCAAATATAAGTGGTGTGGCAGCCACAGCAAAATTTGATTTCACATCCAGGATACCTCCTAACTCCCAGCCTCTAGGCTGACCAGAATTCTAGAAATAACCAAGGGAAAGCAAGTTTTCTGATCATTAGCTATCACCTAATTAGTCTAGATATATACCAGAAAAAGGGAAAGGTATTTAGGTATTCTATTCTTGTTTCTACAGAAAAGAAAAATTCTGCCAACTAGTGTTAATAGAAATGACCGCCCCAGATATTTATTTTTATCTGGTTTATACAACAAAGCAAATTACCCAAAAACACAATCAAGTTTTCTGTTTTATGCAGACCACTGTGTTTAAGGAGCACTAAGGGGAACTACACAGTAGTGTGACTAATTTTCTAAACAAAGAAACAAACTACAACTATTATGTTCACACTAGCACCATCCAAAGGATATGGGATCACCATTACCTACAGACAGTAAAAAGCAATGGAAAAAAGGTCATTTAACTGAATGCACGTACAACAGAACACAAAATAGGTATGGCTGGGTGGGTGTGGGTTTGTGTGGTGGCAGAGATGAACAGAGTTTTACTTTTAAAAATGAAACTATAGTTCTACTTTATAGAAATGTGAATTGTAACAACATTTGAAATTGCTGTTTTATTCTTAGAAAAAAAGAAATTATGTGTGGATTTTTTAAACCTAATTTTCCTAACAAAATTGTACAACACAAAGTATACCTTTCACTGCACATTTACTTTGTGCAACGCTTCCTTAAAACAAACTCTTCTGAGATGCCCATCCCATTATATTATAAATCCACTCCTCAGCTGTCAGCAGATCACAGTGACAGCAACGGCTGTACCAGGTGACTGAAGCTGTTCTCTAACCTCACCCACGTCACATTATCCCACAACTTAAGCAAGATTTACAACTGTACTTTGTTTTTTGGGATATACAGCCAACAACCAAAACTACTGAGATGATTGAAGGACCACAGGGTTTCATGGGAGAGGAGAGTAAAGGAATTTTTTAGGTCCTTCTGCTAATGACAACTATTATGTTATGATGTTTGTTTCTTCCCCAGCTTCATAACTGTGGTGACTTGGATCACTGACGATTAGCATTTATTTAATTATACTACTATTATAAAAATACTGAACATTTCTTTTGACTATGTTCTCAGAAGCTGTAACTTCTAACAAGTTAAAAGGCTGTTTTAGAGGGAATGAGTTTTTTAAACAGCCATGTGTAAATCTGCCATCAGGTCTGATGAGTAAGTTTTGAAAAGCAGAATGCAGTGGATGTGAGGAACTAAGGCTGAGTTTCCTGTCACTCACTAGGGTTCTAGAGATAACTGAGAGTTAGTAGGCACACCCATAAGTATGCAGAAGCTTTGACGTTTTCATTTTACTCTCTCCTGTAAATAAAGAATGATGCAAGCAGAGGGTGTTCTACACATCATTAAGCAGGTTTTTCACCCCATCAAAAACTCTGAAATTAAAAAAAAACACACTACTGCAATTCACCAAAATCAACTTCAGTTTACCTCCCACACGGATTAGACTGATACCTCTTACTCGTAACAATAGACTAACTTATAAATACTACAATAAGTACGGGTAAAGCCACGCCTTCAGTCCTCTTCCCTGGAAAATCCCATGGACAGAGGAGCTTGGCAGGCTCCAGTCCATGGCCCCAAAGACTCGGACACAACTGAGTGTACACGCGCGCACATGCTCATACACACACACACACACATACTAACCCAGAGCAGCGGCAGCTTGATCTAAGTGCCTCTGCCTCAAGGCCCTCAACCGGGTGGAAAGCTTCTGAAACACCACGTAGAGAAGGATGCAGCTGAAGACGATGTACCAGCCGTAAGTGGCCAGCAGGGAGCCCACTGAAAAAAATAAGTTTTCAAGAAACTAAAAATGACACTTCCACCGAGCTTTCCTAGCGGAAGACTTCCTAAGAAGGTAGTTAAAACAGCGAGAAGTACAATCCAGGGATCCCTGAGAAGGTGCTTCTCAGCCCTCTGGGGAATCGGAGGGGCAACCCCGGGGCAGGCAGGGCTCGTCAGCCGGGTTTTGAAGGATGACGGAGTGTGTCCGAATCAGGAAGGGAAGGGCTTTAACGATCCAGGCAACGTACGGAAAAGAGTAGCCGCGGGGGGCTGGCACAGGGCAGAGTTTGGGGGCGTGCGCAAGAGCGCGGTGGTGGGGGAAGCGCGGCTTGGCGGCAAACGTCAAGGACCCTGTGAGCCCAGTAAACCGCGACCCGGAAGGGCTTGAACCGCCTGTGTCGCGCGAGATAAAGGACTCGGGCAAACAAGGGCCGACAGCAAAGCCCAGGGAAGCCGGGCTCCGGGCGAGCCTCCGCGCGCGCCTTCGGCCCACCGCCCAGGCCTGCTGGTACCGGCCGCGTCTGGCCTCCGGCCGGCCCAGCCCACAGCGCCGTGTAAAACTACTCACTGAACATGGCGGCGAGCCGGCGATGAGGACGCGGCCCCGCGGCCCGCGACGCGCGCCCACTCACCCGTGACGTGAAGGAAACGCAGCCCCTCGGTCTCGAGGGTGGGCCGCGCGGACAGCTGATCCCCGTCCCGCTCCATGGCGACGCAGCCCCGGCCAGACCCGCGCCGCACACGCCCGCCGAGTCAGCGCCGGCCTTCGCCTTCCGGCAGGCCCCTAGTACACGTGGCGCCCGGGGCCGGGTTTCCGGCCTCCCGGCCAATCGGGTGGCTAACCGGCCCGGACGCCTGGAAACGCCTCGAGGGCGTGGCCGAGGCGGGCTGAGCCCTCCGAGGCGGTACCGGGAGCCCGAGGGGCGCCTTACACCCTGCGCCGCGTCGGATATTTACTCTCGTACTGATTGGACACCGAGGTCTCAAGACGTTACCTTGGGCAAACAGGATTTGCGTCCACGCCCGTGCTCGCTGGCACCTTAAGCAACTGGGACTTCGCAGATTGGCAACTCCCTGCTGTTGCGGGTTCCAGCGTAGCCCTTCCGCTGCCTCTGTTACCTTTCAGAGTTGGGAAAGTCCCCGCTAACCCCCCGCCATTCTCTCCTCCAGAATCAAAACCTCTTGGGAAAGAATTAGCGTTAACAATGGCTCCAACACGCCTTGAATCAATAATTACTAAGTATTATAAGACATTACAATTATTTATAACAATGTTTTGTCTTTTCTCTGCCTGCGATGCCCTCCTCCACACCTTTCCACTCCTCTCTTGGAGCCCTACCTTAACCACCCTCTATGGAATTTGACCTTGAGCGTATTTTGGAGGAGGATTTAAAGTGAAAATACTCCGCTGTGTCTCAAAAGAAGGGTTGAGGATTAGGAAGAGAATAATGAGCAGATAATGACTGATTCAGAGTGCTCTGCCACCTTGGCGAGCACAGACATGAGCCTGGGGTATCCTTGGGGGATTCCACCGCTGGTTTCACTAGCAGTTTCTCAAAAGACTCACAGAACGACAATTTCAGGCTTGTGTCAGAAAACAGGAGAAGAGAAATGGGCTTCTGGAGAAAACTGGGAAATTGAGGACTCTGGATTTTATCAATTAAGACTGTGAAGACCCATTGATTTGCCTTTAGAAGTGTAGGGGAAGCACACTGATTGAAACTGCCAACCCTGGCCAGGCACCATAGCAACAATTTTCATGAGTTGTTTTATGACCGGAGATCCTGGTAAAAGAACATGGAACTACGAAGTCACCACCAACTGGAAGAGTTTGGGAAACGTCAAAAGGAGACACCATGTGTACGACTACCTCCCAGAATGGTTGTCGCTGCCATCCATCTTGCTGAGCAATGAGAGTGCAACCAGGAAGGGCTCTGAATCAGAATGCTTGGCCAAAGACAACGTGGAAATGAATCCCATCTGCCTGTTCAGTTCAGTTCAGTCACTCAGTCATCTCCGACTCTTTGTGACCCCATGGATTGCAGCACGCCAGACCTCCCTGTCCATCACCAATTCCTGGAGTTTACTCAAACTCATGTCCGTAGATTAGGTGAGGCCATCCAACCATCTCATCCTCTGTTGTCCTCTTCTGCTCCCACCTTCAATCTTTCCCAGCATCAGGGTCTTTTCAGACAACTAAGTTCTTCACATCATGTGGCCAAAGTATTGGAGAGTTAGCTTCAGCATCAGTCCTTCCAATGAATATTCAGGACTGATTTGCTTTAGGATGGTCTGGTTGGATCTCCTTGCTGTCCAAGGGACTCTCAAGAGTTTTCTTCAACACCACAGTTCAAAAGCCTTAATTCTTCAGTGCTCAGCTTTCTTTGTAGTCCAACTCTCACATCCATACATGACTACTGGAAAAACCATAACTTTGGCTAGACAGACCTTTGTTGGCAAAGTAATGTCTCTGCTTTTTAATACGTTGTCTAGGTTGGTCATAACTTTTATTCCAAGGAGCAAGCATCTTTTAACTTCATGGCTGAAGTCACCATCTGCAGTGATTTTGGAGCCCCCCCCCAAATAAAGTCACTGTTTCCACTGTTTCCCCATCTATTTGCTGTGAAGTGATGGAACCAGATGCCATGATCTTAGTTTTCTGAATGTTGAGTTTTAAGACAACATGTTCACTCTCCTCTTTTATTTTCGTCAAGAGGCTCTTTAGTTCTTTGTTGCTTTCTGCCATAAGTGTGGTATCATCTGCATATCTGAGGTTATTGATATTTCTCCTGGCAATCTTGATTCCAGCTTGTGTTTCATCCAGCCCGACATTTCGCATGATGTACCCTACATATAAGTTAAATAAGCAGGGTAACAACATACAGCCTTTACATAGTCCTTTCCCAATTTGGAACCCGTCTGTTGTTCCATGTTCAGTTCTAACTGTTGCTTCTTGACCTGCATACTGATCTTTTAGGAGCCAGGTCAGGCAGTCTGGTATTCCCATCTCTTGAAGAATTTTCCATAGTTTGTTGTGATCTACACAGTCAAAGGCTTTGGCATAGTCATAAAGCAGAAGCAGATGTTTTTCTGGAACTCTCTTGCTTTTTCAATGATCCAAAGGATGTCAGCAATTTGATCTCTGGTTCCTCTGCCTTTTCTAAATCCAGCTTGAACATCTGGAAGTTCATGGTTCATGTACTGTTGAAGCCTGGTTTGGAGAATTTTGAGCATTACTTTGCTAGTGTGTGAGATGAGTGCAATTGTGCAGTAGTTTGAGCATTCTTTGGCATTGCCTTTCTTTGGGATTGAAATGAAAACTGATCTCTTCCAGTCTTGTGGCCACTGCTGAGTTTTCCAAATTTGCTGGCATATTGAGTACAACAGTTTCACAACATCGTCTTTAGGATTTGAAATAGCTCAACTGGAATTTCATCACCTCCACTAGCTTTGTTCATAGTGATGCTTCCTTCCGAAGGTCCACTTGACTTCTCATTCCAGGATGTCTGGCTCTAGGTGAGTGATCACACCATCATGATTATCTGCGTCTTGAAGATCTTTTTCTGTATAGTTCTTCTTATATAATTCTTGCCACATCTTCTTAGTATCTTCTGCTTCTGTTAGATCCATAATCGTGCCCATCTTTGCATGATATGTTCCCTTGGTAGCTCTAATTTTCTTGAAGAGATCTCTAGTATTTCCCATTTTATTGTTTTTCTCTATTTCTTTGCACTGATCACTGAGGAGGGCTTTCTTCTTTCTCCTTGCTATTCTTTGGAACTCTGCATTCCAGTGGGTATATCTTTCCTTTTCTCCTTTGCCTTTCACTTCTCTTATTTTCTCAGCTATTTATAAGGCCTCCTCAGACCACCATTTTGCCTTTTTTGCATTTCTTTTTCTTGGGGATGGTCTTGATCACTGCTTCCTCTACAATGTCACTAACCTCCATCCATAGTTCTTCTGACACTCTATCAGATCAAATCCCTTGAATCTATTTGTCATTTCCTCTGTATTATTGTAAGGGGTATGATTTAGGTCATAGGTTCTCTTATTTGCTAGCCTTTAATGACACATTCACAGGATGGATTGAAGCATTCCCTACCAGGACATAGAGAGCTGCAAAAGTCTGTAAAGCTCTGCTAAAGGAAATAGTGCCTACCTTTGGGCTGCCTTGATCACTTCAGAGGGACAATGGGCCCTCATTTACAGCCATAATATCCCAGAACCTGGCCATATGCTTAGGAATGAAATATCACCTCCACACATCATGGCAGCCTCAAGCCTCAGGGAAGGTATGCTGTGCTTAGTCACTCAGTCATGTCCAACTCTTTGCGACCCCATGGACTGTAATCCATCAGGCTCCTCTGTCCATAGGGATTCTCCAGGCAAGAATACTGGAGTGGGTTGCCATGCCCTCCTCTCAGGGAAGGTGAAGAGAGCCAACCAGACTCTTAAAAGGGCTATGGCTGCATTATGTCAAGAAACACGTAATAAATGGACCCATATGCTACCCATAGCCCTCATGAGGGTACAGGCAGCCCCTAAATGGCCACTATTAAGCCCTTATGAAATGATGTATAGACGTCCATTCTTAACTTCTGATTTTTTTTTTTTTTTTTAATGAGGACACCAATGAACTCCTAAAACATACAATTGACCTGGGAAGGTTTCAGCAAGAACTGTGATATGGATAAAGGTCTTCCTAGACCACAGGAGGACTTAAAAAAACCCCAAGTAGAGCTGGGGGACTGAGTATTAGTAAAGACCTGGCAAGAAAAAGGGAGTCCAAGCCAGATGTCTGAGAATTGGACAGGGCCATATCAAGTTGTCCTAGTAACCTCAACTGCTGTAAAAGTGAAGGGTCTATCTGTCTGGGTCCACAATTCTAGAATAAAACCCTATGGCCTTACAGGAGGGAGAGATGGGGACTGGGACTCTAAAAGCAGAGGACAACTATTCCTGTGAACCTGTTGAAGACTGCTGTTCATGTGGAACACCATCAAATCTCCCTCAGGTAAGTCAATGCATCTTATGATGTTTCTCCTCTTTCTTATCATGCCTTCCTGCACAGCTATTAACTTCTCCCTTAATGATGCATATACGCTTGAAAACCACACTGCTTCTTGACTCAGTGTAACCACCCCTTGCTGAATCTGCATTAGCAGCAGAAGTTGGGGATATGTCCAACCTATCCCAGGGTATCATTGGCCCACCATTCCAGCCCAGCTACATGCTGTCACCCAGTGTACCCCATCTGGTCATTGCATGGCCTTTTGGGTAAAAGGGGAGAAAAACTTCATGCCTTGGTATCAGCAACAGCTGTTTTTATTTACTCCCATGATAACATCTGCAATCCCACTCAGGCCCTTATTTTCTCTCTTGACTAACATTCCCCAAGTGACCTTCCCTGTCTGTCTTAAAAGTGACTCCCCAACAGGGGTGTCTGTGGGAAATCTGGACAACTCACAATGTGGGATAACTTTCAGTGTCAGAACTGATGGAGAAAACTGGGATCTAGTAATTGCTCTAGGGTATTATGATTTAGCCCAAAGCCTGAGGTTAGAAGTTCTGGCAGAACTGACATGCTATACCTATCCATGAGCATGAGGCTCTCCTCAGTTGCCATTAACCAGTCTCAAAAAGCCATGTTTTGTTCTGGACAACCAAAAACTACATCTGATCATTCTAATTTCTAAATCAGACAGGTAACTCTGACCCCTGTTATTCCCTTGTAGGGGTCCCCACGGCTGAAAACATAACCCTATGGTGGGAACCTAAACAAAATACTCTCTACCTCAAGGACAGATCCCAGGATGCCTCACAACACTTGAACCCCTTCTGAAATGCCCTCACTGCTGTGGTTTTGCAGCAAGTGTTGTGACGGTCTCCTCCCAGCTGCTAAAGGACCGCCCTTGTTCTAGTTGTAAGGCAGATGGAAACCCTGTCCCTCTTTGGTAAGGTTGTTTTGTTGCCCAGCTTGAACCCAGTCATGGTGTCTACTTCATATGTGGGGATAAAGCTTGTTTATCCCTGCCACCTTTTTGGACAGGAGGTTGTCCTCTGGGGTGTGTCATGCTGTACATAGATCTGGCCTGGAATAATACCTCCTTGCCTCCACCACTATTACCCACTAGAGGTTATGTCATGCAGTGATACTTAGCCCCCTTTTTTGGCATTAGGGCTGACTTCTGGTTTGACAGGAGCTGCCACTGAGGGAACTGCTCTATATAAATTTCAGCAGCTTTCTACCAACACTGCTGTGTCCATAGAAAAAGCTACAAGGACCCTCCAACATCTACAATCCTGGTTAGGGTCCCTAGCCACAATGGTCCTACAAAATCTTTGGACTCTGGATTTACTGACTGCAGGGCAGAGTGGCACTTGTCTCTATCTAAAGGAAGAATGCGGTTTTTATTATAACCAGTCTGGGTGGGTCCAAGAAGATATCAAGGGGCTTTTGGAACAGGCCACAGAAATCTTGGATATGAGCTCAACAGGTGTATGGAGTTCTCCTTCTTTCCCTTCTTGGCTCCTGCCATTTCTGGGTCCAGCGATAACTATCTTATTAGGACTCCTATTGGGCCCCTGTATACTCCAACTCCTTACAAAGTTTATCTCCCAACAGGTTCCAACAGTTCCAAACCAAACTGATGTTACTACAAGGGTTTCAGATACAGAACACCTCAACTTAGATCAGGTAGAGAGAGACTTCTGCTCTGCTAGGCAGGTCTACGCCCATGCACAGCAGGAAAAAGTTACAGAAGAAAGAGACCTCTGCCCCAATTCCCAAGAAGTATCTTGAGTTTGAAGTCTCTCAGGGGGGAGTTGTTAGGGGAAGCACACTGACTGAAACCGCCCACCCTGGCCAGGCACCATAGTAACCACTTACATGGATTGTTTTTTGACAGGAGATCCTGGTAAGGAACATGGAACTAATAAGCCACCACCAACTGGAGGAGTTGGGGAAAAGTCAAAAGGAGACACCACATGTCTGACCACTTCCCAGAATCTTTGTTGCTGGCATCCGTCTTGGCTGAGCAATGTATGCACCACCAGGAAGGATTCTTGAGTCAGGATGATTGGCCAAAGACAACCCGGAGATGGATCCCATCACTATAAACCCAAAACTGCAAGCCACATGGCAGAGCAGTTCTCCTGGGTTCCCTTACCCTGCTGCTTTATTTATTTATTATTTATTTATTTATTCCAATAAAGTCTCTTCCTTCTATCAGCACATTTCTCCTCAGACAATTCTTTTCTGGTGAGACAAGGGCCCACGTTTGGGGCCCTGGAGGGGGTCTCCCTTAACACAACAGAAGTAGGAATTTTATTCCCCCTTTCCTTGCTGTTTCTCCTCTTATTGAAGCAGGAGATAGATGGTCTTCAGGCTTGACATTTACAACTGGCCCCCTGTTCATACTTTCACCTTACCCAGAAGAATAACCATCATGGGAGAGTGGGGGGTCTGGATACTAAGTTCTTTTATAGAACAGAGAGGGAGAGGAGTTGAGGAAGTAAAGACCTTATCTTGCAAATATCTCCTGAAATGGCCAACCTTAGGGAGGGAAAGTTTTAATCTCTCACAGGCAGAGAAAGCCACAATGAATGAAAATTAACCAAGTTGATAATATGGATCACAACCTTGTGTAACTCAATGAAACTGTGAGCTGGGCCATGTAGGACAGCCATGTAGACAGATGGGTCATGGTAGAGAGTTCTGACAAAACGTGGTCCACTGGAGAAGGGAATGGCAAACCACTTCAGCATTCTTGCTTTGAGAACCCCATGAACAGTATGAAATGACAAAAAGATATGACACTGAAAGATGAACTCCCCAGGTCAGTAGGTGCCCAATATGCTACTGGAGAAGAGTGGAGAAACAGCTCCAGAAGAAATGAAGAGGCTGAGCCAAAGTGGAAACAGTGCCCAGATGTGAAGATGTCTGGTGGTAAAAGTAAAGTCCAATGCTGTAAAGAAAAATATTGCATAGGATCCTGGAATGTTAGGTCCATGAATCAAGGTAAATTGGAAGTGGTCAAACAGGAGATGGCAAAAGTGAACATTGCCATTTTAGGAATCAGTGAGCTAAAATGGACCAAAATAGGTGAATTTAATTGAGATAACCATTATATCTATTGCTGGGAGCAAGAATACCTGATAAGAAATGGGGTAGCCCTCATTGTCAACAAAAGAATCTGAGATGCAGTTATTTGGGTGCAATTTCAAAAACAACAGAATGATCTCATTTCATTTCCAAGGCAAATCAGTCAATATCAAAGTAATCCAAGTCTATGCCTCAGTCATGAATGCTGAAGAAGCTGAAGTTGAATGGTTCTATGAAGACCTATAAGACTTTCTAGAACTAACACGCACACACAGAAAAAAAGATGTCCTTTTCATCATAGAGTACTGGAATGCAAAAGTAGGAAGTTAAGAGATAACTGGCGTAACAGGCAAATTTGGCCTTGGAGTAAAAAATGAAGCAGGGCAAAGGCTAACAGAGTTTTGGCAAAAGAACGCACTGGTCATAGCAAACACCCTCTTCCAACAACACAAGAGACGACTCAACACAGAGCACCACCAGATGGTCATTATCTAAATCAGATTGATTTTATTCTTTACAGCCAAAGATGGAAAAGCTCTATACAGTTAGCAAAACCATGACCGGGAACTAGCTGTGGCACAGATCATGAACTCCTTAATGCAAAATTCAGACTTAGATTGAAGAAAGTAGGGGAAACCACTAGACCATTCAGGTATGACCTAAATCAAATTCCTTACGATTATAAAGTGGAAGTGAGAAATAGATTCAAGGGATTAGATATGATAGACAGAGTGCCTGAAGAACTATGGACAGAGGTGAGTGACATTGTACAGGAGGTGGTGATCTAAACCATCTCCAAGAAAAAGAAATGCCAAAAGGCAAAATGGTTGTCTGAAGAGGCCTCACAAATAGCTGAGAAAAGAGAAGAAGCCAAAGGCAAAGGGGAAAAGGAAAGATATACCCATTGGAATGCAGGGTTGCAAAGAATAGCAAGGAGAGATAAAAAAGCCTTCCTAAGTGAACAATGCAAGGAAACAGAGGAAAATAATAAAATGGGAAAGACCAGAAATCTCTTCAAGAAAATCAGAGATACCAAGGGAACATTTCATGCAAAGACGGGCACAACAAAGGACAAAAACAGTATGGATCTAACAGAAGCAGAAGATACTAAGAAGACATGGCAAGAATACACAGAACTATACAAAAAAGATCTTAGTGATCCAAATAACTACGATGGTGTGATCACTCACCTAGAGCCAGACATTCTGGTATGCAAAGTCAGGTGGGCCTTAGGGACATCAGTATGGACAAAGCCAGTGGAGGTGATGGAATTGCAGTGGAGCTATTTCAAATCCTAAAAGATGACGCTGTGAAAGTGCTGCACTCAATATGCCAGCAAATTTGGAAGACTCAGCAGTGGCCACAGGACTGGAAAAGGTCAGTTTTCATTCCAGTCCCGAAGAAAGGCAATGCCAAAGAATGTTCAAACTACCACACAATTGCACCCATTTCACATGCTAGCAAGGTAATAACTCAAAATACTTCAAACTAAGCTTTAATAGTGTGTGAACTGAGAACTTCCAGATGTTCAAGCTGGATTTAGAAAAGGCAGAGGAACCAGAGATCAAATTGCCAACATCCGTTGGATCATAGAAAAAGCTAGAGAATTACAGAAAAACTTCTACTTCACTGACTATGATAAAACCTTTGACTGTGTAGATCATAACAAACTGTGAAAAACTGAATACCAGACCACCTTACCTGCCTCCTGAGAAACCTGTATGCAGGTCAAGAAGAGACAGAACTGGACATGGAACAATGGACTGGTTCCAAACTGGGAAAAGAGGACATCAAGGCTGTATATTATCACCCTGTTTATTTAATTTATATGAAGAGCACATCATGTGAAATGCCAGGCTGGATGAAGCACAAGCTGGAATCAAGATTTATGGAAGAAATATCAATAACCTCAGATATGCAGATGCCACCACCCTTATGGCAGAAAGTGAAAAGGGATTAAAGAGCCTCTTGATGAAAGTGAAAGAGTTGAGTGAAAAAACCAACTTAAAACTCAACATTCAAAAAAGCTAAGATCATGGCATCCAATCCCATCACTTCATGGCCAATAGATATAGGAACAATGGAAACAGTGACAGACTTTATTTTCTTGGGCTCCAAAATCACTGTGAATGGTAACTGCAGCTATGAAATTAAAAGACGCTTACTCCTTGGAAGAAAAGCTATGACAAATGTAGACAGTGTATTAAAAAGTAGAGACATCACTTTGCTGAAAAAAGTCCACATAGTCAAAGCTATGGTTTTTCCAGTAGTCGTGTATAGATGTGAGTCTTAAACCATAAAGAAGACTGGGTGCTGAAGAACTGATTTTTTCTAATTGTGGGGCTGGATAGACTCTTGAGAGTCCTTTGGACTGCAAGGAGATCAAACCAGTCAATCCTAAAGGAAATTAACCCTGAATATTCATTGGAAGGGCTGATGCCGAAGGTCCAATACTTTGACCACATGATGAAAAGAGCCGACTCATTGGAAAAGACCCTGATGCTGGGAAAGATTGAAGGCAGGAGGAGAAGGGGATGACACTGGTTTAGATGGTTGGATGCTCACTGACTCAATGGACATGAGTTTGAGCAACCCTCAGGAGATTGAGAAGGACAGGGAAACTTGGCATGCTGCAGTCCATGGGTTCACAAAGAGTCATACATGACTGAGCAACTGAACAAAAACAGGCAGGGGGCAGGGATCCCGGAGGCAGGCCATTGGGGATGGGTTGTTGATAACTTACTGTGAATGGTGCAGGTATCCATGGTCTCTGAAGGAGAAAATTTTACTCTGAGACCAAAAGACAAGATCTCAGTCGATCAGAGCTTTGTGTAACAAAGTTTTATTTAAAGTGATAGGACAGAGAAAGCTTCTGACATAGATATCAGAAGCGGGTAAAAGAGTACCCACCTCACTGTTTCACGCAGAGCATTATATACTTTTCAACGGCTGCTGAGGATAGATAAGAAGAAAACCTAGAGGTTGTAAGAGTTCCACTGGGCCCTTTCCCAAGGCTTATATCCTGAGATAGCTTCAGTACAAGATTGCTGCTGCTAAGTCACTTCAGTCGTTTCCGACTCTGTGCGACCCTATAGATGGCAGCCCACCAGGCTCCCCCATCCCTGGGATTCTCCAGGCAAGAACACTGGAGTGGGTTGCCATTTCCTTCTCCAACGCATGAAAGTGAAAAGTGAAAGTGAAGTCACTCAGTCGTGTCTGACTCTTAGCAACCCCATGGACTGCAGCCTACCAGGTTCCTCCATCCATGGGATTTTGCAGGCAAGAGTACTGGAGTGGGGTGCCATTGCCTTCTCCACAAGATTAACCACAAGGAAACCTGAAGGAAGTGTTCCAGGCAACGCTTTTCTGCATAAGATACATTGTTTTAAGAAACAGATTCACAGGCGAGATTTGTTACAATTATAATCATTAACATAGAGTCTAAGAAAAGTATTTCCATGAGTAAGCTTTGTTCTGTGTATTCATTTGCTCCTAAAGAAAGGCCAGGTCTGAAATATTCAACATGGAGGCGGAGGTCGGTAAGCTGGAACTAATGTTCCAGAAAGCCGACTCTGATCTGGACTATATTCAGTACAGGCTGGAATATGAAATCAAGACTAATTATCCTGATTCAGCAGGCAAGAAAAATCCAGTTACACTTTTAAAGGAATTGTCAGCAATAAAGTCTCGATATCAAACTTTGCCTGTTCGCTTTAAACCAATTGCTGTGGAGCGGAAAGAGACTGAGAGCCGCATTTGTGCTACTTTCAGTAAGACTATGACCTTGATACAAGAACTGCAGAAGGAAACAGACCTGGAGCTGTTACTGCTGACTGAAGAAGAGAAAACTGCGGCAGAGCAATTAAGAGCTCACATGTCAAACTTATGAGGAAGAAATGGACTTGCAAAAACGAACTCTAATGGGGAAGAAATCAATCCCAGAAATTTAGGAAGACGTCTTGTTAACATTGATGACTATTGGTCGGGAGATGAAAAGGAGATTTGGCTTGGGTGACTGGTTAGTGATGCCTTCCACAGGAGAGGGGGATACGAGAGAAGGGTAGATATTGTATTAATAAAATTTAGCCAAAGGGGCAGAATGGAAATAAAGAGATTTTAAAAATATATGGACACATGCTTAGTCATTTCAGGCAAGGAAGTCCCAACACTATTTTGTGTCTGGTTTTGTATAACTGGGATAACATAGATGTCCTAACTGACCTATTGCAAAATAATATTATGTACTATCAGTCAGTCAGATGTGAATGAACATGCTTGGGAAATTAAAAGTTAGAATAATATTTGTACTATATTATACATATGTAAATAGGCTTCCTTGGTGGCTCAGATGGTAAAGTGTCTGCCTGCAATGCGGGAGACCCGGGTTTGATCCCTGGGTAGGGAAGATCCTCTGGAGAAGGAAATGGCAACCCACTCCAGTACTATTGCCTGGAAAATTCCATGGACGGAGGAGCCTGGTAGGCTGCAGTCCATGGGGTTGCTAAGAGTCGGACACGACTGAGCGACTTCACTTTCACTTTCATACATATGTAAATAATTTTATTGTTGAAAATTCTGATCGCAGATGTGGTCACATTATTGGTGAGACTGCTAATATGTGACTTAACAGTCTCCCACAATACCTAACTTAGTAGAAAGCTGGCTTTTCTGTGACAGCTTCACTTTTATTTTTGTCCTATTCCTTCTGCCTGCCAATGTTGAGCATGAGCTCTGCTTTCTAATGCTGTTTCAGATTGTCCCTGTCATATTTCAGGGACCTGAAGTATACCTTTGTTCTCCTCTAGTCTGTATTACTGTACTTGTTCAGTTCATTCTGCTGTAAATCTCTATATATGAACCTTCAAGTTGTGAACGTTTGAAGACGTAAACGTGTGTTTTCCCCTCAAATTACATAAGTTAGCTCTGTTTGAGGAGGCACTGTTGGGTTTTGAGGCACAGGCCCTGAATGTTGGATGGTACATGAAGGTTGCAGCAGCCATTCAGAATGTAATCCAGTGCTACCGTGGCATCTATGATAAGAAAAAAAGAGCTACCACTCAGACATTACTGGACTGTTCTTTCAAGAAGGTAGACAGAATTGAATCCAGCAAGGAGTCAGAACCTGTGCCATTGGCTGCAGGTATGGAATCGCAGCTTGCCCTCTGTCTCCTGTTGCTGATGACCCTTCAGTTCTACCATCTCCCAACCCCCATCCCTCTGCAGTCAGTAAGTCTTCTTGTTCACTCAATGCCAGCCCCTGTTGTTCTGTACTACTGTGCTTTTCAAGATACTGTACTTTCAGATTAAAAATGTTTTATTTCTTTGAAAAAAAAAAAGAAAGGCCAATTCCTGGGCAAGATACATTGTTGCACAAGGCTTAAGGAAAGCATGAGCAAGAATGTTCGCCTCCTCCTTAAAGGGCCTTGGACTGCCTGCCTAAGTGTTAATGTCTTCAGGTAGAGGGGCAGGGTTCCCTGAGACAGGTCATTATGTATGATTATAACAAAAGTGGGCTTCCCTGTGGCTCAGATAGTAAAGAATCTGCCTGCAATGCAGGAGACTGGAGAAGGAAATGGCAACCCACTCCAGTATTCTTGCCTAGAGAATCCTGTGGACAGAGGAGCCTGGGGGCTGCTGTCCATAGGGTCGCACAGAGTCGGACACAACTGAAGCGACTTAGCATGCAAGCAGGCATGGGGTTTGATCACTGGGTCAGGAAGATCCCCTGGAGAAGGGAATGGCAACCCACTCCTGTATTTTTGCCTGGAGAATTACATGGACAGAGGAGGCTGGTGGGCTACAGTCCATGGGGTAGCAAAGAGTTGGACACAACTGAGCGACTAACACACTCACATAATAACAAAAGCAATAAAAAGCAAAGGTTATAGTCATATAGATTCATAATGGAGTCAAAATTGGCCCTTCCCTGCAACAACTACAGAGGCAGGGGATGCCAGACCATAATAAATCTTGCTATCCCTCACACATAAAATCCACCTCGACTAAGGGGTGCATCCCCACCCAGGGGATGGCCCTAAGATAAATTAACCAGTAGGAGTCAAAGTAAGATGACTGGCCAAGAAGAAGACAAAGACCCAAAAGACTGTCCTCTTACAAAGAGTTTAAAATTCCCAAACACACGACTCTAGCAACTGCTTGCCCATGCGTCTTTCCACACGTACTCTGCTTTTCTAACACTTTCTTTGCTCTATAGCTTCCGACTCCTTGTCTGAATTTTTTCTTACAAAGAAACAAAGTCCCTAGGCAAAGACTAGGGACTTAGATTCTACACACTGACCCCTGTGTTCTAGAGGTTAGGATTCCTGGTTTCCACCCAGACAACCAGTCAGGGAACTAAGTTTGATTCCCAGTTTTGATTCCCAGTCAGGGAACTAAGTTCTCATTTTCAGCTGCTGCTTACTACAAGCTACTGCTGTGTGAATCCAAAGTTATTATCTGTAAAAGATGATGAACTCTTTGCTTTGAAATGAATTCTCACTTACTCTGGCATCTTGCAGGAACTCAATGTGTTAAAATTGAATGACTTCTTGGGATTACAGATGCAATACTTGGCTTAACATATACTCGTATGTAAATACCAGTGAACCACTCAGGATGACTAGCTCTAGCTGGTTTTGGTTATACTCTGGACACTAGTTACACTGTACTGGGGGGTCACTGTTCATGCAAGCAGCTGGTTATGATTTCTCTTTCAGGGAATTAGTGTTCTGAAAATTGATCTGGCACAACAGCTTCAGTCAATGTTTGGGAGTGCCCACTAAAAATTTATTCATAACCTGAAAGTTGAGAATTATGTTTTATTCAGTGGAAATTTTTAGAACGTCAAGCCCATGAGGCAGCATCTCAAGTGTCCCTGAGAGAACTGCTCTGAGGAGATGAAGAAGAAGCTAGGATGCATAGGATATAGGAGTTGGTGACAAAGGGCAGGACAACAAACGATTCTGGTTAATTATACAAAACCAGATATCCCAAGTTAAGGAATTTAGTGCCTTTCTATATATGGGAAGGTGCAAGAGTCTGGGCTCACTGAAAGCCTTCCTCTGATAGGCATCTCATCTGTGTGGGGCCAATATTGCGTGTTTTCACATCCTGAGGAAACTCAGGGCTGACCTTAGGGAGTGGCTGCAGTCTGACGGCTGCTAGAAGGCAGGTATTCTTTGCTTCCTTCCTGAGTTCCCAGATGATTGACCAGCTCACTAGCACACCTTTGGTGGTGGCTGCTTGGCTGCAACCACTGATGATTGTGACACTGTTTACTGATATGGCAGGCAGTATTACATTTATCAGGAGCAGTTTATTTTTATATATTAACTTAATGGTTAAGATTACTGGTGGCTCAGGTTAGCTAAGCAGACAGTCTTGGGCTTCCCTGGTTGCTCAGTGGTGAGGAATCCACCCGCCAATGTAGGAGACAAGGGTTTGATCCCTCATCCAGGAGGATCCCACATGCTTCAGAGCAGCTAAACCCATGCACCACAACAATTGAGCCTGTGCTCTGGAATCTGGGAGCTGCCACTGCAGAAGCCTGCTAGCCTGATAGCCTGTGCTCTAACTAGAGAGCAGACCCGGCTTGCCACAACTAGAGAAAAGCCCATGCAGCAAGGAAAGATCCAACACAGCCAAAAATTAATAAATTAAATTAAAGGAAAACAGTCTTTATCAGACAGTTCCCTGCCTTAGTAAGAGGTGTCAGATAAAGATGTGGAAGCTTCAAGAATGTTTCAGTGAATACCATTTCTGAGTTCATGGTGTAGTTCAGGAATTAAGATACTTGGAGTAGGTATGGAGAAAGATCCCACATTGCAAAGATTTGCTGTTGCTGGCCTTCATAGTAAGTCAATGAGTCATCAATGAATTAAGACAACTTGCATATCATAAAAGTGTCAAAATGCTGCATCTGGTTAAACAGAAGAAAAGAGACTGCTTTATTAGTCTTGTTTACCCACCTTGCCCTGTAATGTTTACAATCATGAAGATGGAATAAATTTGTAACATTTAGTTTCTATTATATAAACAAAAGTAGTGAACAATGCTTGTCACTCAAGACTTTGTGATATAGAATAGAAATGAGCACAAGAGTCAGGAAAATAATGTACAATTAAACATTTACAAGAACAAAGCGTCTCATATACTATTGTGAACTGCAGTGTATTTGTATGTATACATACATATGTGTACATGTATAGTGATAAAGACTACATTCAACAGAAATTTAAGAAACTGATTTCAGAGCATGGGTGATTTGTTTTCAGTTCCTAATATGTTGCTATTCTTATGGTCTCACTGATAGAAGTTCCTCATTCTTCTTGGCTAGGCGTATATGTTACCTTTGTCCTGTTAATCAGTGTATCATCTCACCTAGCTTGTCCAGAACCATAAAGTTATTTCAGCAAACATTGCGCTCAATATAACTGCTCAGGTGTTATTAACAAAAACAGAACAAAGGTAGTATCCAGGATTCCCATCCGGTCACTGACAATGGTAAAGTAAATGATTGGCCCTAATCCATCACTCCTTGCAACAATACCCTTGCCATAGTCTCAAGGTGGGAGGAATGTATTTCCCCATACTTTGACTTTGAACTTGGTCAGACTGCTTGTTTTGGTTAATGCCAAGTAGGCAAAAGTAATAACGCGTCAGTTTTGAGTGTAGGTCTTAAGAAGCCTCTGCTGCTGCTGCTAAGTTGCTTGACTTAGCATGTCATGTCCGACTCTGTGCGACCCCAGAGAGACGGCAGCCCACCAGGCTCCCCGGTCCCTGGGATTCTCCAGGCACGAGTACTGGGGTGGGTTACCATTTCCTTCTCCAATGCATGAAAGTGAAAAGTGAAAGGGAAGTCGCTCAGTTGTGTCCGACTCTAGTGACCCCATGGACTGTAGCCTACCAGACTCCTCTGTCCATGGGATTTTCCAGGAAAAAGTACTGGAGTGGAGTGCCATTGCCTTCTCCTGAGTAAACTCTAGGAGTTGATGATGGACAGGGAAGCCTGGCATGCTTTAGTCCATGGGGTCACAAAGAGCCCGACACGACTGAGTGACTAAACTGAGCACTGACTGATATATATATATACATATATATATGTGTGTGTGTGTGTGTATACACACACACACACACATTGTTCTTTTCCATATGATTTATTACAAGATATAGAATATAGTTTCCTGTGTAGGACCTTGTTGTTTATCCATTCTCTGTATAATAGTTTGCACCTGCTAATTCCAAACTCCCAATACAACCCCTCTTCAACCCCTACCCCCTTGCTGACCACAAGGGGGTCTCTATATCTGTCAGTCTGCTTGTGTTTCATAGATAAGTTCATTTGTATCATATTTTAGATTGCACATCTAAGTGACGTCATATGGCATTTGTATTTCTCTTCATGACTTACTTCAATTAGTATGATAATGTCTAGATCCATCCATTTTGCTGAAAATAGCATTTTTTCATTCTCCTTTATGGCTGAGTAGTAGTCCATTGTGTATACATACCACATATCCATTCATCTGTTGATAGACATTTAGGTTGTTTCCATGTCTTGGCTATTGTAAATAGTGCTACTATGAAGATTATTGTGGCAGTAGCTGATAAATTGTGAAATCTCAGCTTTTCACAAAAGTGTATGCAGCAAAACAGGACTAAAGGAGTTGGTAGCTAAGGAGATTGCAGAGATGGCAATCAAACAATAGTGTTTCTCAGACTTGAATAATACAAAGATCTCTGTTTAAATGACATTCTTGTAGACCCCCAAGTGTGGCCTTTAAAATATGTTAAATATGCACATAGGTAAAACTAGGTATGAGTGCAATTGTCTGGTGTGGTTAGCACATGCTTTAGTTATATCCTTCTTGGGAAGTGGGGTGAGAATTGACCTTTTCCAGTCCTATGACCACTGCTGGGTCTTCAAGATTTGCTGACATATCAAAAACAATACCCTGATGGCATCATCCTTTAGAATGTTGAATAGCTCTATTGGGATTCCATTGCATCCACAAGCTTTATTAACAGCAATGTGACTGACTTTAGTAATCCAGTTCATTAAGATATTTTTTGTATAGTTCTTCAGTGTATTCTTTCTACCTCTTTTTGATCTCTTCAGCATCTACTAGGTCTCTACCATTTCTGTTCTTTATTGTGTCCATCTTTGGATGAAATGCTCCCTTGATATTTCCAATTTTCCTGAAGAGAAGTTATTTCCTGAAGAAGAAGAAGAAAAAGAAGCCATAACAAACCTAGACAGTGTTTGGAAAGGCAGAGACATTACTCTGCTGACAAAGGTCCATACAGTCAAGGCTATGGTCTTCCCAGTGAGTCACATACAGTTGTGAGAGCTAGACTGTAAAGAAGGCAGAATGCTAAAGAATTGATGTGTTTGAACTGTGGTGCTGAAGAAGATTCCTGAAAGTTCCTTGGACAGCAAGGAGATCAAACCAGTCAATCTTAAGGGAAATTAACCCTGAATACTCATCTGACGGACTGATGCTGAAGACGAAACTCCAGTATTTTGGTCATCTGCTGCAAACAGCCAACTCAACAGAAAATTCCCTGATGCTGGGAAAGATTTAAGGCAGAAGGAGAAGATGGAGGTTGTCAGAGGATGAGATGGTTGGATGGCATCACCCATGTAAAGGACTTGAACTTGGGCAAACTTCAGGAGATAGTGAGGGACAGGGAGGCCTGGAATGCTGCTTTCTACGGGGTCGCAAAGGGTCGGACGTGACCAGGTGACTGAACAACAACAAAAATAGATATATATCTCTTAAATTCATATTCTTACACCCTCAGAACAAGGGCATTTACTGATTACATACAAATACATACATATTCAAATCAACATTTTAATATAGTTCACAGAAGCTAAGTTCTTTCGAGTGTTGCATGACTGTGTCACTGGTATAAAAGTTTCTGCTATAACTTGATACAAGTTATCCTGAGTGAACCCCATGTTATGAAAAATTGCACACTGAAAATATTGGACTTCTGGGAAAAAAATGGCTTCAAGTAGCGCTAATTTTTCTGGTCCCAAGATACACAAATGGAGGTTGAGCTCTGAGCATAGAAGCCCTCACTTTCCTCTCATCAAATTTTTGCTAAATTTTCACTTGGGACAAGAGTATAAATAATGTTACAAGTTTCTTTTTTTTACCCTTTTTTTCTCACTAGCCCTTAAATTTTTAAGCCTGTGTCATTAAATTGTTTGATGCCAAAGCAATCCTATTCAGCCCACATTAACTCAGGAAATGACATTGAAGTCTCATGTTATTGTTAAGTGCTGCACAACAGCCAAACCCAGAACCCAAAGGAAGGTACTCTTTTGAGGTAAGGAACGTGATCAAAAAAAAGTTAACTGCAACCAACTTGTTATTTATGAGGCTATTGATCAGAGTTCCGGAGTTCCACTCAGTGAGGTGGCTCACAAAGGATGGGAGCAGGAAGCCTCTTGAAAATTGCAGAGAGAGTGTCTCTGGGTCCTAAATGTAGGGAAAAAAAAATGCCAGAATAATTTTCAATGTCCTATCAGAAGCAGAAACAACAAGTGAACTTGCATTACCAGGAAGGCTGTATGGAGGTAGAAAAGTCTTTACTAGCACATGTCATGAAAAATGTGGGAGCTAAATTCTAATCCAGCTCGGGAAGAATTAGATCCTAAGACGTCCCCACCCATAGTCCTTCAGTTCTGACTTATGTTCATGTAGCAAAATCCTAATCTCAAAGGGAAACTTGGTGAGGGGATAGATAGAACCTGAATTGCAGACACCAAAGACGTTATCTTTTTCTGAAATTAACTGTAAAATTTATAATCCCATCTATTATATATTTGTTTTACTTCCTGGGTGCCTAAATATCCCAAGAATTCATTTTATAAAGCATCAAGGGCTAATAAGAACTAGGCGGAAGGCAAGGGTGTTTAGATTAAGAATACACATACTGGGGAGACTTTAAAGATGGTGGAGTAAGACATGGAGATTACCTTCCTCCCCACACATACATCAAAAACACACCTGCATGTGGAACAACTCCTACAGAACACCTTCTGAACACTGGCAGAAGAGCTCAGATGTCCAAAAAGGCAAGCTAATCTCCACAGAACTAAGCAGGGCAAAAGATAAAAGAAAAAAAAGGAGACAAAGGAATTGGGACAAGAAACTGCACCTTGGGGAGGGAGCTATGAAGGAGGAAAAGTTTCCACACACTTGGAAACCTCCTCATAGGCAGGGATGGGGGAAGTTTTGGAACCTCAGAGGGGAATACAGCAGCAGATAGTAAGACAAAACAGAATTCACCACAGAGATGTTTGCTGACCAGCACTTCCCAGCTGGAAACACTTGTTTGCATGCCTGCCACAGCGACAGGAAGAAGACTGGGTGCCAAGTCTCAGGTTTCCCAGGGAGATGACTGGGGTTGACTGCTGTGAAGATACTCTAATATGCCTAATCCTGTACATCTGAGGAGTTCAGGGGAAAGTCTCGGCCTGCCAGGGAAGCAAGAGATCATCGTCTTCTTGTCTGGGCAGGTATCAGATGCCAAAGGGTGGTCTACAAGCAGAGGTGGGGCCAAACCCAAAGCAGAGTGCCAGGGGCTGTGTGGCCAAAGAAGAGGAAGGGAATTCATTCCCACAATGGCAGGTGCAGTGGATTAAATCCCCGCAACTAACTTGAAACTGGACTTTGGGGCAATTGCGGACTTTGGAAGCAAGGACAAGCTGGAGTAAGGTCAGATCTGAGTAGGAGTAGACCCTACAGTGCCCACAGCAGGCCCAGAGATCTTTCTAGAAATATGGGAGGGGTTTCTGGGTAGGCAGATCGACTTGGGCTCACTGTGTGGTGAGAACAACTGACACCATAGGATAATATTCCTCTTAAAGTAAAAAGTGTTAGTTGCTCAGTCATGTCTGACTCTTTGTGACCCTGGACCCCACCGGGTTCGTCTGTCCATGGAATTTTCCAGGCAAGAATACTGGAATGGGTAGCCATTCCATTCTCCAGGGGATCTTCCCAACCCAGGGATGGAACCTGGGTCACCTGCATCTCTTGCATTGCAGAGGGATTCTTTACCATCTGGGTTACTAGGGAAGTCCATATTCTTCTTAATACCACTATATATATATAAAATAGAACAAAATGAAAAAGCATATTTTTCTTTAATATAAAAATGTTTTCTTTCATTTTGTTCTATTGTTCCTTTTTATTAATCCTTAATTTTTATTTTTATTTACTTTTTCCTTTCTTAATTCTTTTAATTTTAAATACTTTCACTTCCCCCTATTTGTACAACATCCTTTCATTGTATTCTATTTTCCTCATGTCTTTGGTTTTGTATTTTTTTCTACTCTAGATTTTAGAATCTGTTTTCATTTATGGGTTTGTTTCCTGGCTTGATTGCTCTCTTCTTTTTTGGTTCTTCTCATTATCCTTTCTTTTTTTTCTTTTTGTGACTGTGAGTTTGTGAGTTTCTTTTTAGGTTCCCATCAGATTAAAATCGCTTTTACCATTAGTCTTAAGTTTTGGAAAATGCTATGGACAGAGGACAGAGAAGGCAATGGCACCCCACTCCAGTACTCTTGCCTGGAAAATCCCATGGACCGAGGAGCCTGGTAGGCTGCAGTCCATGGGGTCGCTAAGAGTCGGACACGACTGAGCGACTTTACTTTCATTTTCACTTTCACTTTCATGCATTGGAGAAGGAAATGGCAACCCACTCCAGTATTCTTGCCTGGAGAATCCCCATGGACAGAGGAGACTGGCAAGCTACAGTCCATAGGGTCACAGAGACTCAGACATGACTGAAACGACTTAGCACACACACACAGAGGAAATAAAAAATGGACAATTAATAATGAACAATATAATTGAAATAAAAAATACAATGGTGGTGGTTTAGTTGCTAAGTTGTGTCCAACTCTTGCGACCCCATGGGCTGTAGTGTGCCAGGCTTTTCCGCCCATGGGATTTTCCAGGCAAGAATACTGGAGTGGGTTGCCATTTCCTCCTCCAGGGGATCTTCTTGACCCAGGGATTGAACCCTGGTCTCCTGAACTGCAGACAGATTCTTTACCAACTGAGCTACTAGAGAAAAAATACAATAGAGGTAATCAATAACAGAATAACTGAGGTGGAAGAATGGATAAATGAGCTGAAAGGTAGAATGGTGTAAATTACTGAAGCAGAGCAGAATAAAGAAAAAAGAATGAAAAGAAATGAGGACAGTCTCAGAGAACTCTGGGACAACAATAAGCACACCAACATTCATATTATTGGGCTCTCAGAAAAAAAAAAAAAAAAGAGAGAAAAAGAAAGGGTATGAGAAAACACTTGAGGAGATTGTATTCAAAAAATTCCCTAACATGAGGAAGGAAATAGCCACCCAATCCAGGAAGCCCAGAGAGTCCATGTAGGATAAATCCAAAAACAGACACACAAAGACATATATTAATCAAACTAATGAAAATTAAACACAAAGAATAAACATTAAAAGCAAGAGAAAAAGAATAAGTATCATCCTCATAAGGGAATCATCATAAGGTTAACAACTGATCTTTCAGCAGAAACTCTGAAGACTAGAAGGGAGTGTCAGGATATATGTAAAGGGATAAAACAAGGAAAAAAAAACCAAAAAAAAACCTATAACCAAGCTTACTCTACCCAGTGAGGATCTCATTCAGACTGATGGAGAAATCAAAAACTTTACAGATAATCAAGAGTTAAGAGAATTCAGCACCACAAAACCAGCTCTACAACAAATGCTAAAGGAACTTCTCTAGATAAGAAGCACAAGAGAAAGAAAAGGCCTACCAAAACAAACCCAAATCAATAAAGTAAATGGTAATAGGATCATATATACCAAAATTACCTTTAAACATAAATAGTTTAAATGCTCTATGCAGAAGAAAAAGTATGCCTGAGTAGGTACAAAAAGATCCCTGTATATGCTGTCTATAAGACACTCACTTCAGACCTAGGAGCACATACAAACTGAAAATAATACACTTTTCCCCCAAGTACACATGGAACATTCTCCAGGATAGATCACATTGTGGGTCACAAATCAAGTCTTGGTAAATTTAAGAAAACTGAAATTGTATCAAACTTTTTGTCTCACTACAAAGCTATAACATTAGATATCAATTACAGGAAAAAAATCTGTAAAAGACAGAAACACATGTAGGCTAAACAATACACATCTAAATAGCAAAGAGGACACTGAATAAATCAAAGAAGAAATTTAAAAAAATCTAGAAACAAATGACAGTGAAAATATGACAACTCAAAACCTATGGGATGCAGTTAGAAGTAGTGTTAAGAGGAAAGTTTATAACAGTACAAGCTTACTTCAAGTAATGAGAAAAACATCAAATTAAAAATCAACCAACATTAAACCAATCAATATTACAAATCTAACTAACATTACACTTAAAGCAACTAGAAAAACAACAAGAAAACCTAAACATTAGTAGAAGGAAAGAAATCATATAGATCAGGACAGAAATAAATGAAAAAGAAATGAGAGAAACAATAGCAAAGATCAATAAAACTAAAAATTGGTTCTTTGAGAAAATAAAATTGACATACCATTAACCTGGAGAAGGCAATGGCACCCCACTCGGGTACTCTTGCTTGGAAAATCCCATGGATGGAGGAGCTACTGGTAGGCTGCAGTCCATGGGGTCGCTAGGAGTTGGACGTGACTGAGCAACTTCACTTTCACTTTTCACTTTCATGCACTGGAGAAGGAAATGGCAATCCACTCCAGTGTTGTTGCCTGGAGAATCCCAGGGACGGGGGAGCCTAGTGGGCTGCTGTTTATGGGGTTGCACACAGAGTCGGACATGACTGAAGTGACTTAGCGGTAGCAGCAGTACCATTACCCAGACTCATCAAAAGAAAGGAGAAGGGACAAATCAACAAAATTAGAAACAAAAAAGAAGGACAATGCAGAAATGCAAATTATCATAAGAGACTATTATGAGCAATTATATGACAATAAAATAGACAACCTGGGGAAAAAATGGATAAATTCTCTGTAAAGTACAACTTTATAAGACTGAAAGAAGAAGAAGTAGAAAATATGAATAAACTGTCAGTTGGACTATAAAGAAAGCTCAGGGCCGAAGAATTGATGTTTTTGAATTGTGGTGTTGAAGAAGACCCTTCAGAGTCCCTTGGACTGCAAGGAGATCCAGCCAGTCCATCTTAAAGGAGATCTGTCCTGGGTGTTCATTGGAAGAACTAATGTTGAAGCTGAAACTCCAATACTTTGGCTACTTTATGCAAAAAGCTGCTCATTTGAAAAGACCCTGATTCTGGAAAAGATTGAGGGCAGGAGGAGAAGAGGATGACAGAGGATGAGATGGTTGGATGGCATCAGCGACTCAATGGACATGACTTTGGGTAAACTCTGGGAGTTGGACAGGGAGATGGACAGGGAGGCCTGGCATGCTGCAGTTCATGGGGTTGCAAAGAGTAAGACATGACTGAGCGACTGAACTAAACTGAACTGAATCACAAATGCTGAAACTGACACTGTGATCAAAAATCTTCCAACAAACATAAGCCCAGGACCAGATGTCTTCACGGGAGATTATCAAAAGTTCAAGAAGAATTAGCACTATCCTGCTCAAACTATTCTTAAAATTTAGAGAGGGAGGAAAACACTCAAACTCTTTCTCTGATGCCTCCATCACCCTGATACCAAAACTAGACAAAGATATCACAAAAAGAAAATTTTGAGTTAATGTCACTGATGAGTATAGAGGCAAAATTCCTCAACAAAGTTCTAGAAAACAGAATCCAACAACACATTAAAAGAATTATATACATCATCAAGTGGGGTTTATCCCACTGATTTAAGGATTCTTCAATATATGCAAATCAATTTGATATATCATGTTAGCAAATTGAAAGAGAAAAACATGATCATCTCAATAGATGCAGATAAAACTTTTGACAAAATTCAAACCTCATTCATGATAAAAATTTTCCAGAAGATCGGCATAGACAGAAACTACCTCAACATAATAAAGGCCATATATGACAAACTAACAGCAAACATTATTCTCAATGTTGAAAAGCTGAAAGTATTTCCTGTAAGATCAGGAACAAGACAATAGTGCCCACTCTCATAACTATTATTCAACACAGTTCTGGAAATTCTAACTATGGGATTCAGAGAAGAAAAGGAAATAAAAGGAATTCAGATTGGAGAATAAATAAAATATTCATTGTTTGCAGATAACATAATACTATAGCTTCGGTTCAGTTCAGTTGCTCAGTCATGTACGACTTTTGCGACCCCATGGAGTGCAGCATGCCAAGCTTCCCTGTTCACCACCAGCTACTGGAGCTTGCTCAAGCTCATGTCCATCGAGTCAGTGATGCCATCCAACCATCTCATCCTCTGTCATCCCCTTCTCCTCCTGTCTTCAATCTTTCCCAGCTTCAGGGTCTTTTTCAATGAATCAGTTCTTTGCATCAGGTGGCCAAAGTATTGGGGCTTCAGCTTCAGCATCAGTCCTTCCAATGAACACTCAGGACTGATCTCCTTTAGGATTGCCTGGTTTGATCTCCTTGCAGTCCAAGGGACTCTCAAGAGTCTTCTGCAACACCACAGTTCAAAAGGATCAGTTCTTCAATGCTCAGTCTTATTTATGGTCCAACTCTCACATCCATACATGGCTACTGGAAAAACCATAGCCTTGACTAGACAGACCTTTGTCAACAAAGTAATGTCTCTACTTGTTAATATGCTGTCTAGGTTGGTCATAGCTTTTCTTCCAAGGAGTAAGCATCTTTTAATTTCATGGCTGCAGTCACCATCTGCAGTGATTTTGGAGCCCCCAAAGTAAAACCTCTCACTGTTCCATTGTTTCCCCATCTATTTGCCATGAAGTGATGGGACTGGATGCCATGATGTTAGTTTTCTGAATGTTGAGTATTAAGCCAGCTTTTTCACTCTCCTCTTTCACTTTCTTCGAGAAACTCTTTAGTTCCTCTTCCCTTTCTGCCATAAAGGTGGTGTCATCTGCATATATGAGGTTATTGGTATTTCTCCCAGAAATCTTGCTTCCTGGCATTTGGCAGGATGTACTCTGCATATAAGTTAAATAGGCAAGGTGACAATATACAGCTTTTTGAATTACGCCTTTCTCAATTTGGAATCAGTCAATTGTTCCAAGTCCAGTTCTAACTTTGCTTCTTTACCTGCATACAGATTCCCCAGGAGGAAGTTAGGTAAGGCAGTCTGGTATTCCCATCTCTTTAAGAATTTTCCCCAGTTTGCTGTGATCCACACAGGTGAAGGATTTGGCATAGTTAATAAAGCAGAAGTAGATGTTCCTCTGGACCTCTCTTCCTTTTTCTGTGATTCATCGGATGTTGGAAATTTAATCTCTAGTTCCTCTTCCTTTTCTAAATCCAGCTTGAAGATCTGGAAGTTCTTGGTTCACATACTGTTGAAGCCTCGCTTGGAGAATTTTGAGCATTACTTTGCTAGCATGTGAGATGAGTGCAATTGTGAGGTAGTTTGAGCATTCCTTGCCATTGCATTTCTTTGGGATTGGAATGAAAACTGACCTTTTCCAGTCTTGTGGCCATTGTTGAGTTTTCAAAATTTGCTGGCATATTGAGTGCAACACTTTCACAGCATCATCTTCTAGGATTTGAAATAGCTCCACTGGAATTCCATCACCTCCACTAGCTTTGTTTGTAATGATGCTTTCTAAGGCCCACTTGACTTCACATTCCAGGATGTCTGGTTCTAGGTGAGTGATCACACCATCATGGTTGTCTGGGTCATGAGGATCTTTTTTGTACAGATTTTTTGTGTATTCTTGCCACCTCTTCTTAATGTCTCTGCTTCCTTTAGGTCCATAGTATTTCTGTCCTTTATTGTGCACCTCTTTGCCTGAAATGTTCCCTTGGTATCTTTAATTTTCTTGAAGAGATCTCTAGTCTTCCCCATTCTATTGTTTTCTCCTATTTCTTTGCGTTGATCACTGAGGAAGTCTTTCTTATCTCTCCTTGCTCTTCATTGGAACTCTGCATTCAGATGGGTATATCTTTCCTTTTCTCATTTGTCTTTAGCTTTAGAAAACCCTACAACACCACCAAAGGCTATAAGAGCTAATCAATGAAAGTAGTAAAGTTATAGGATATAAAACACATACCAGTGACACACTGAATCATTCCATGAAGAAACTTGTGTAGGCAGTGTTCCTCGTGTAGTGAATATACATAATTAGTACCTGGTTAAGACTAAGAGTTCTCTTAGAAGGGTATTAGCAAAGAGTTGCTGGCAGTATGTTTCTTTCTCACTTGTCATAGAGTGATATTGCTGCAGTGAATAGAAAACATGCAAACAGGGTTTTTCAGGCAGCTTTGAAACTTCACATACCTAGCTTTCACAGGAAGAAAATACTGCTTTTGCCATCAGGCCCTAGTTTTTAAGGTGACAAACAGCACATGCTCTGCAGCTTTCAACCAGCTAAACACTTGCCTTATCCACACTGATCTTTAAGGAAGAATCTTGTATGTGCCGAGTGTTCTGCATCTGGTGAATGCATATCTGTTATTACCTGTTAGGCTTAGCTGTTCTTTCAGAGAGCTTCTTAACACAGAGTTGCAAGAACTCAGTTTCTTTCTAAACTAAAAAATTACTTGTCTGAAAACATAGCTGAAGAGAATAGAACACAATAAACCAGAGTGCTTTTCAGACAGCTTTGAAGCCCCAATTGCATAACTTCAAGGGGGAAAAGCAGTTTCTGAGAAGCAAGAACACACACCTGAGAAACACTGATCCATTCCATGAATAAATTTGTGTGTACACAGTGTTCTGCATGTGGTGAATGCAAACCAGGGTTAGTACCCAGTAGGCCAAGGTGTTCTCTTACAGAGCTAATTGCAAGGAATTGTAAGAACCTCGTTTATTTCTAAAAACTCACTTGTCCAACAAGAGACTATGCCGCTGAATAGAACACAAGCAGTTCAAGTGTTTTTCTGCAGCTTTGAGCCTGCAACTACCTAGCTTTCACCAGGGTAAAATACCGGTATGCCAGTAGGCCCCAATTTCCTAGGTGACAAACAGCATCTTTTCTGCAGTTTCTGACTAGCAAAAATACATATGTGAGACACATTGAATACTTTCATGAAGAAACTTGTATACAGAGTGTTTTGCATGTGGTGAATGCATACCAGAGTTAGTATCTTCTGGGCCTAGGTATTCTCTTAGAGAACTACCAGCAAGGAATTGCAAACATCCTTCTAAAGACTCACTTGTTTAATGAGACACTGTTGTAGTGAATATAACACAAGCAACCAGAGTTGCTTTGATGCTGCAACTACATAGATTTCACAGAAGGAAATACTCCTTGTACCAGCAGGCTCCAGTTTAAAAGGTAAAAAACAGAATCTTTCCTTGCAGTTTCAAACCAGTGAAAGCAATCACCCAAGACACACTGAACCTTTCCATTAAAAATCTTGAGTGTGCAGAATGCTCTGTGTGTGATGAATACATAGGTTATTACCTTGGTACCTTGTTCTATATGAGGGCTCCAAGCAAGGAACTACAAACACCATGAAAGTGAAAGTGAAGTCGCTCGGTCATGTCCGACTCTTTGCGACCCCATGGATTGTAGCCTACCAGGCTCCTTTGTCCATGGAATTTTCCAGGCAAGAATACTGGAGTGGGTTGCCATTTCCTTCTCCAGGGGATCTTCCCAACCCAGGGATCAAACCCAGGTTTCCTTCATTGTAGGCAGATGCTTTACCATCTGAGCCACCAGAGAAGCCCGTATTTCTTCCTAAAAACTCACTTGCTGAAACAGAGACATTGCTGCAATGAATGAACACAAGCAACCAAAGTGTTTTTCAGGCAACTTAGAGGCCACAAATTTCTAGCTTTCACAATGGAAAAATACTGCTTTTGACAGTAGCTTTCAATTATGAAGTATTTGAAAGGATACACAGTATCCTTTCTGTGAATGCATACCTGGAAGCATTACTTGAATGCACACCTGATGCACCTAGTAAGGTCTAGGTGTTCTCTTAGACATCTACATGCAAAGAATCGCAAGCATCCAGTTTTTTTTTTTTTTTCCCCTAAAAACTCACTTGTTCAATGAGAGACATCACTGCAGTGAATAAGACACAAACAGCCAGAGAGTATTTCAGGCAGCAAAGGGGCCACAGTTACCTATCTTTCACAGGGCAGCGTCTTTCCCTGACGTTTCCAAGTAAAAAGAAACACCTGACACACAGTGAATCCTTCCATGAAAAAACTCGTGTTCACTAACGGTTTTGCATATGGCAAATGCGTACTGAGCTAGTGCCTAATAAGGCATAGGTGTTTCTCTTAGAGAGTTACTAGCAAGGCATTGCAAATACCCTGTTTATTCTGAAAACTCACTTGTCCACAGACAGAAATTGCTGTAGTGAATAGAACAAAGGCAGCCAGTGTGTTTCTCAGGCAACTTAGAGGCCACAACTGTATACCAGAGGGGAAGATATTGCTTTTATCAATTGGCCCCAATTGCCAAGGAGACAAACAGCATCTTTCCTTGCAAATTCCAACAAGTAAAAACACAAACCTGAAGACACACTGAGCCCTTCCATGAAGAAAACTGTACACACGGAATGTTCTGCATGAGATGTGTGCGCATCCGATATAGGACTGAGTTAGACCTAGGTGTTCTTTCAGAGGGCTACTAGCAAGGAGTTTCTACTTAAAAACTCACTTGTCCATGAAAAGTTATTGATGCAGTGAATTGAACACAAGCAACCAAAGTGTTTTTCAGACACTTTTAGAGAGTGCAGCTAATCTAGCTTTTTCAGAGGAAAAATATTTCTCAAAGTACAATTTCCAAAGTGACAAACATGATCTCTCTGGTTCTTTATACCAGGAAAAACACACACCTGGAAAACACAGAACACATCTATGAAGAAAACGTGCAGAAAATGTTCCACATGCGGTGAATACATAACTGAGATAGTAGTTAGTTAGTGTTGGGCCTAAATGTTCTCTAGGAGAGCTAGTAGCAAAGAGCTGTGAGCACCCTGAGATGTTTCTAAAAACTCACTTGACCTACAATAGATACGCTGCAGTGAATAGAACAAAGCAATCAGAGTGTTTTTCAGGCATCTTAGAGGTTGCAACTAATTAGCATTCACATGGGAAAAATATTGCTTTTGGCATAAGGATCATATTTCCAAACAAGTTCTCTCGTGGAAGGTTGCAGTGTGCTTCTAAGTATGTGTTATACAACTGCCTGCAAAGGGCAGGGAAACCTGCTAGGTGTGAGCCTGGAAAGTCCGTTCTTATCATGAATTGCAGTGTGTTCTCACTTGGCACGCTGATGGAGGGCAGCCTGAAAGCCGCCTGGAAAAAGCATTGAACTTCTTTTCTGCTAGTCATTGCTGCAACATCTTTGGTCAAACCATCTCGTTTTCTGAGAGAAACTGGCTGGTGGAACCTACTTGCCTAGGAGCTCAGCTCACAGCACAGTTCCACCTATTCAGGAAAAACCAACCATCATGGACTCAGTACCACCAGAGCACTCCCATGAAATAAGTTTTCTGGTACATTCCTGGTACATCTTCAGTGTGCTCTAGGGGTGTTCTTCAAATGCTTGGAAAGGGCAGGGGAAACTTGTAGGTGTGAACCTGGAAAGTTGTTGGTTTTTTTTTTTCGCTACTTGAACTGTGTGTGCACTCAGAACATGAAGGGATGGCAGCACAAAGCTGCCTGAAACACCATTAGATTTCTTTATGCTTTTTCTGCAACATATTTAGTCAAACAACTGCGTTTCCTGAGAGAGACTGGCTGGTGGTATCTACTTGCCTAGGAGCTCAGCATGCAGTACATAGTCACCTAGTTAGGGTAACCTAATCACAGGGTACTCAGTACTCCCAGAGCACTCTCCCCAAACTAGTTTTCCCATAAAAACGTGCAGTGTGCTCTGTGTGTGTTCTTCAACTTCTCGGAAAAGGCAGATAAAACAGCTTGAAGTGAAGCTGGAAATTTGATCCTTTTGGCAAATTGCAGTGTTTTTGCCATATGAATGCAAAAGCATGACAGCCAGAAAGTTGCCTGGAAAAACAATTGGATTTCTTTCCTGCTAGTCATAGCCACAACCTCCTTGGTCAAACAGCTGCATTTTTTCTGAGAAAATTATGGCTATATACAAGAAACCGACAGCTCACATTATTCTCAATGGTGAAAATCTGAAAGCATTTCCTCTAAGAACAGGAACAAGACAAGGGTACCCACTCTTGCTTCTGTTATTCAACACAGTCTTGGAAGTTTTAGCTACAGAAATCAGAAAAGACAAAGATATAACAGGAATCCAGATTGGAAAGGAAGAAGTAAAGCTTTCACTATTTGCAGATGACATGATACTGTATATGCAAAACCCTAATGATACTATCAGAAAATTATTAGACCTAAGCAGTGAATTTCATATACTTGCAGGATACAAAATAAATGCACAGAAGTAACTTATATTCCTATACACTAACAAGGAAACATCAAAAGAGAAATTTAGGAATCAATCCCACTTACCATTGAAACAAAAACAATAAAATACGTAGGAATAAACCTACAGACACAAAAGAGCTGTATACAGAAAACTACAAGACAGTGATGAAATAAACCAAAGAAGACATAAACATATGGAGAGATATTCCACGCTCCTGGGTTTGAAGAATCAATATTGTGAAAATGGCTATACTACCAAATGCAATCTACAGACTCAACGTAATCCCTATCAAATTATCAAAGGCATTTTTTCACAGAACTAGAGCAATACATTTCAGAATTTGTATGGAAACACAAAAGATTCTGAATAGCCAAAACAATCTAGAAAAAGAAGACTGGAGCTAGAGTAGGAATCAACTTTCTTGTGTTCAGACTATACTACAGAAGTGGCACAAAATCAGAAATATAAACCAATGGAACAAATTATAAAGCCCAGAGATAAACCCACATACGTACAATCAACTTATCTTTGACAAAGGAGGCAAGAATATACAATAGGGAAAAGATAGCATCTTCAGTAATGGTGATGAGAGAACTACAACTATGTGTAAAAGGATGAAATTAGGACACTTCCTAACACCATACACAAAGATAAACTCAAAATGGATTAAAGACTGAAATATAAGACCAGAAACTATAAAACTCTTAGAGGAAAACATAGACAGAACACTTGATGACATAAATCAAAGCAAGATCCTCTTTGACCCATCTCCTTGAATAATGGAAATAAATACAAATATAAAGGAGTGGGACCTAATTAAACTTAAAAGCTTTTGCACAGCAGAAGAGACTATAACCAAGGTGAAAAGAAAGCTCTCAGAATGGGAGGACCCAAACCCATGTTCATCAAGTCGGTGATGCCATCCAGCCATCTCATCTTCTGTCATCCCCTTCTCCTCCTGCCCCCAATCCCTCCCAGCATCAGAGTCTTTTCCAATGAGTCAACTCTTCACATGAGGTGGCCAAAGTATTGACATTTCAGCTTTAGCATCATTCCTTCCAAAGAACACCCAGGACTGATCTCCTTTAGAATGGACAGGTTGGATCTCCTTGCAGTCCGAGGGACTCTCAGGAGTCTTCTCCAACACCACAGTTCAAAAGCATCAGTTCTTCAGTCCTCACCTTTCTTCACAGTCCAACTCTCACATCCATACATTACCACTGGAAAAACCATAGCCTTGACTAGACGGACCTTTGTTGGCAAAGTAATGTCTCTGCTTTTGAATATGCTATCTAGTTCGGTCATAACTTTTCTTCCAAGGAGTGTCTTTTAATTCATGGCTGCAGTCACCATCTGCAGTGATTTTGGAGCCCAAAAAAATAAAGTCTGACACTGTTTCCACTGTTTCCCCATCTATTTCCCATGAAGTGATGGGACCAGATGCCATGATCTTAGTTTTCTGAATGTTGAGCTTTAAGCCAACATTTTCACTCTCCTCTTTCACTTTCATCAACAGGGTTTTTGGTTCTTCTTCACTTTCTGCCTTAAGGGTGGTGTTGACTGCATACCTGAAGTTATTGATAGTTCTACTGGCAATCTTGATTCCAGCTTGTGCTTCTTCCAGCCCAGTGTTTCTCATGATGTACTCTGCATAGAAGTTAAATAAGCAGGGTGACAATATACAGCCTTGATGTACTCCTTTTCCTATTTGGAACCAGTCTGTTGTTCCATGTCCAATTCTAACTGTTGCTTCCTGACCTGCATATAAGTTTCTCAAGAGGCAGGTCAGGTGGTCTGGTATTCCCATCTCTTTCAGAATTTTCCACAGTCAAAGGCTTTGGCATAGTCAATAAACAGAAATAGATGTTTTTCTGGCACCCTCTTGCTTTTCTGATGATCCAGAGGATGTTGGCAATTTGGTCTCTGGTTTCTCTGCCTTTTCTAAAACCTTAGGAAACCAAAATTGAAAAAAGACATGTGTACCCCATTGTTCATTGAAGCACTATTTACAATAGCTAGGACATGGAAACAACCTAGATCCATCGACAGATGAATGGATAAAGAAGTTGTGGTACATATATAAATCTAATACTGCCAAGTCACTTCAGTCCTGTCCGACTCTGTGCGACCCCATAGACGGCAGCCCACCTGGCTCCCCCGTCCCTGGGATTCTCCAGGCAACAACACTGGAGTGGGTTGCCATTTCCTTCTCCAATGCATGAAAGTGAAAAGTGAAAAGGAAGTCGCTCGATCGTGTCCAACTCTTAGCGACCCCATGAACTGCAGCCCACCAGGCTCCTCCATCCATGGGATTTTGCAGGCAAGAGTACTGGAGTGGGGTGCCATCACCTTCTCCGAAAACTACTCATTCATAAAAAGGAATGCATTTGAGTCAGTTTAATGAGGTGGATGAACCTAGAGCCTATTAGCCTCCAATTAAAATAAATAAATTTATTAAAAAAAGTGAACTAAACAAAGAAAAAAATATTAATGAACATATGAATAATGTAGAAAGCTGGTACTGATGAACGTATTTGAGGGCAATAATGGAGATACAGACACAGAGAACAGAATTTTGGATATGGGCAGGGGCAAAGGAGAGGGTGAGACAAATACAGAGAGTTGTATGGAAGCATATATGTTACCATATGTAAAATAGTTAGCCAATGGATATTTGCTGTATGATTCAGGAACTCAAATTGTGGCTTAACACCTAGAACGATGAGAAAAGGTGGGAGGTGGGAGTGAGGTTCAAGAGAGTAGGGACAGATGTATGCTGCTGCTGCTGCTAAGTCACTTCAGTTGTGTCCGACTCTGTGCGACCCCAGAGACGGCAGCCCACCAGGCTCCCCATCCCTGGGATTCTCCAGGCAAGAACACTGGAGTGGGTTGCCATTTCCTTCTCCAATGCATGAAAGTGAAAAGTGAAAGTGAAGTTGCTCAGTGGTGTCCAACTTCTAGAGACCCCACGGACTGCAGCCTACCAGGCTCCTCTGTCCATGGGATTTGCCAGGCAAGAGTACTGGAGTGGGTTGCCATTGCCTTCTCCAGGACAGATGTATACCTATGGTTAATTCATGTTGATGTATGGCAGAAATGAAATCAATATTTTAAAGCAATTATCCTTCAATTAAAAATAAATAAACTTATTTAAAAAATCATTTAGGCAGGATAGATTAATATTATGACAGAAAGCACAGAGTTTACCAAGTTTAGAGATGAACCAAAATGTTTTACTGACCCTTCCTTACATATCCAATTATTATTCTGGGCTCCTACAAGATGAGCAAGGTAAACAAGACTGCTTATTCCCTGATTTCCATATCCCCCTCTGATTTTAGACCCTAATGTCATTTTATGTCCCAAGGGAATTTAAAAAATTCTAGCCAGAATGAAATAGATCTAGAAATTCTGATTATTTTTCTTTCCTCTGGACACAGTCAGTCTGGTGAATAGCTTCTTTTCTCTGGGAAAGACTTCGAGGAAGAATCACAGTATAGACTGGTAGCCATAATGCAGGGATCCTTTCAATGAAATATGATTAACAAAGGTACTCTGAATCTAGTTTAAAAGAGTCCTTTATGCTTACATGTGCTACTACTCCCTGCTGCTGCTGCTACTGCTAAGTCACTTCAGTCATGTCTGACTCTGTGTGACCCCATAGACGGCAGCCTACCAGGCTCCTCTGTCCATGCAATTTTCCAGGCAACAGTACTGGAGTGGGGTGCCATCGCTAGTCCTTCCCAAGTTATATATACCAAGCATAGCCTTCATAGATTTTGCATCTGTGTCATCGATACAGACCTCAGGATCAATTGTTCATTGTCTCAGATGCTGTGCATCAAATTGCTTTGATTTACCTACCATTACTAGGGCTTAGATATTCAAGCTGGTTTTAGAAAAGGCAGAGGAACCAGAGATCAAATTGCCAACATCCACTGGATCATAGAAAAAGCAAGAGAGTTCCAGAAAAACATCTATTTCTGCTTTATGGACTATGCCAAAGCCTTTGACTGTGTGGATCACAATATACTGTATAAAATTCTTCAAGAGATGGGAATACCAGATCACCTGACCTGCCTCTTGAGAAACCTGTATGCAGCTCAGGAAGCAGCAGTTAGAACTGGACATGGAACAACAGACTGGTTCCAAATAGGAAAAGGAGTACATCAAGGCTGTATATTGTCACCCTGCTTATTTAACTTCTACGCAGAGTACATCATGAGAAACGCTGGGCTGGAAGAAGCACAAACTGGAATCAAGATTGCCGGGAGAACTATCAATAACCTCAGGTATGCAGATGACACCACCCTTAAGGCAGAAAGTGAAGAGGAACTAAAAAGCCTCTTGATGAAAGTGAAAGAGGAGAGTGAACAAGTTGGCTTAAAACTCAACACTCAGAAAACTAAGATCATGGCATCTGGTCCCATCACTTCATGAGAAATAGATAGGGAAACAGTGGAAACAGTGTCAGACATTTTTTTGGGCTCTAAAATCACTGCAGATGGTGACTGCAGCCATGAAATTGAAAGACACTTACTCCTTGGAAGGAAAGTTATGACAAACCTAGATAGCATATTCAAAAGCAGAGACAATACTTTGCCAACAAAAGTCCATCTAGTCAAGGTCATGGTTTTTCCAGTAGTCATGTATGGATGTGAGAGTTGGACTGTGAAGAAAGCTGAGGGCCGAAGAATTGATGCTTTTGAACTGTGGTGTTGGAGAAGACTCTTGAGAGTCCCTTGGACTGCAAGAAGATCCAATCAGTCCATCCTAAAGGAGACCAGTCCTAGGTGTTCATTGGAAGGACTGATGCTAAAGCTGAAACTGCAATACTTTGGCCACCTCATGCAAAGGGTTGAGTCATTGGAAGGGACCCTGATACTGGGAAGGATTGGCAGCAGGAGGAGAAGGGGATGACAGAGGATGAGATGGCTGGATGGCCTCACTGACTCGATGGACATGGGTTTGGGTACATTCTGGGAGTTGGTGATGGACAGGGAGGCCTGGCGTGCTGCGATTCATGGGGTCTCAAGAAGTTGGATACAACTGAGCAACTGAATTGATACTGAACTGACTAGGGCTTATCATGGTCATTGAATCCACTGTCTCTGTAGGTTAAGTCAAGCCATCTGATCTTGCTACTCCAAGAGTTCACGGTGGCATCTTCAACCATCGTTTACTGTGAACGTCCATGGATGCTGGAACTGTTTCCCTGGTGCCTTTCTAAGTATATAGGTCAGGGAGTTATCCCTGAGTATTCCTACTTATGGCTAGATTATGAGTGGATTAATTGCACATGATGAATCTACTCCAAAATTTCCACCTCTTAAAAACTTGGGCTTTTTCCTTTATAGTATATGAGGGAAGTGCCAGCATTTCAATATCTTTGGCTGAAGGCCACTGTGAATCCAGATTTCAAGTGATTTTACTGAAATAGTTTCAGTATAAGGCTTTAAAATGAATTGTTGGTACTGTTTAATCCCCTCATTTATAAAGACAGTCAGTCCAGTGTTATAACTGGTCCTTTCTGGTTCTAATATCCTTAACATAACTCACAGGCAGGCTTCACAGACTCCTGCCAACTACAAATATTCAAGATGCTGCGGTCTCTCAAGCGTGTCTGCAACCTCCCTGGGTAATAGAACTTGAGGTTCTCCTGGGCTGTGCTTGGATGTCACTCTGTTTTGGGCCTGAGACAATGAGAAGAGCATCTTTTGAGACTCAACTGACCCAGGAGGAGCCACTGAACAGCTTTTAGAAAACAAAAGCTAGTCTGGTGTCGGGTAGGAGATTCAAACATGCCACTCCAAATCTCAGGGTCCTAAATCATGACAATGTGAAGGATTTCCTTTTGATAGCTTACAGTAAATGGTGTCAGATTCATAATCTTCAAAGGAGAAAATTTTGCTTCAGAACCAATGATGCAGCTTCAGTCACTCAGAGCTTCTTGAGGCCTAAGTTTTATTAAAGTGAGAAGGGACAGAGAAATCTTCTGACAGACATCAGAAGGGGGCAGAAAGAGTGCCCCTCTTGCTGGTCGCTAGTCGTTTATACTTTTTCAATTGGCTACTAACAATAGATAAAAGAATGTCTCGAGGTTGTAAAGGTCTTTCCAGACTGGCTCCCTCTACATATATCTTAAGATAACAAGGTTAGCGGGGAGGAATGGGTTCCTGTTAAGGAGAGACATGTCCTCAAGCAAGATCCATTGTTATTACATAATCATTAGCACAGAGCTTAATGAGAAACATACCCTTGAACAAGATGCGTTGTTTTGTTGTGTAATCATTAGCTCCGGGCTTCAGGACAGTTAGTCTTAGGCAAAATAGATTGTTGCCATGGCAACTCAGAGCTTAAGAAAAAACGTCTTATGTGACTAAGGCAAAGCCATGTAGAAAAAAAATGTTTGTCCCTTCCTCCTCCTCCTTGAGGGTTCTGGACTCCTTATCAACCTACGTAAGAATTGACTCTCACTTTCCTTATAATTTCCACTCTGCAACCAGTACAGAGTCTGGTAATAAAATCTGTTCTTACTTTCAGTTCAGTTCAGTCGCTCAGTACTGTCTGATTCTTTGCGACCCCATGAATTGCAGCACGCCAGGCCTCCCTGTCCATCACCAACTCCTGGAGTTCACTCAAACTCACATCCATCAAGTTGGTGATACCATCCAGCCATCTCATCCTTTGTCATCCCCTTCTCCTCCTGCCCCCAATCCCTCCCAGCATCAGAGTCTTTTCCAATGAGTCAACCCTTCGCATGAGGTTGTCAAAGTACTGGAGTTTCAGCTTTAGCATCATTCCTTCCAAAGAACACCCAGGGCTGATCTCCCTTAGAATGGACAGGTTGGATCTCCTTGCAGTCCGAGGGACTCTCAGGAGTCTTCTCCAACACCACAGTTCAAAAGCATCAATTCTTCGGCCCTCAGCCTTCTTCACAGTCCAACTCTCACATCCATACATGACCACAGGAAAAACCATAGCCTTGACTAGACGAACCTTTGTTGGCAAAGTAATGTCTCTGCTTTTGAATATGCTATCTAGGTTGGTCATAACTTTCCTTCCAAGGAGCAAGAGTTTTTTTAATTTCATGGCTGCAGTCGCCATCTGCAGTGATTTTGGAGCCCCCAAAAATAAAGTCTGACACTGTTTCCACTGTTTCCCCATCTATTTTCCATGAAGTGATGGGACGAGATGCCATGATCTTAGTTTTCTGAATGTTGAGCTTTAAGCCAACTTTTTCACTCTCGTCTTTCACTTTCATCAAGAGGTTTTTTAGTTCCTCTTCACTTTCTTCCATAAGTCAAGTAATCAAGTGAGAGGACATTGTGTATATTACTTTTGAGCTGAGAACAACTGTGATTGATTTCTGTGGATCCCTACTAAACACTACTGACCTCATTGTACCATTTTAGCACATTCTTTAGATGCCCTTTTATTTTTCTTAAATTTTATTTAAAATTATTAGTATTTTAACATATATACTAATCTATTATCTTTCAAATTCTTTTCGCATTTAGATTATTACAGTATATTGTGCAGAGTTCCTTGTGCTATACAGCAGATTCTTGTTGGTTATCAATTTTAAATATAGTAGTGTGTCCATATCAAATACAAACTCCCACTCTTTCCCTTCACTCCACCCTTCTCCCTGCTAACCATAAGTTCATTCTCTATGAGTCTTTGCTTTATAAATAAGTTCACTTATATTTTTTTAGATTCCACATATAAGTGATAACACATGATTATTTGTCTTTGTCTGGCTTACTTCACTTAGTTGGCTTACTACTTTTTGTTGATGTTATTTAGTCACTAAATTGTGTCCGACTCTTTTGTGACCCCCTTGGATTGTAGTCTGCCAGGCTCCTCTGTCCATGGGATTTCTCAGGCAAGTATACTGGAGTCGGTTGCCATCTCCATCTCCACAGGATCTTCCAAACTCAGGAACTGAATCCACTATCTTCTGCATTGTAGGCGAATTCTTTACCAGTGAGCCACCAGGAAAGCCCATAATAATCTCTAGGTCCATCCATATTGCTGCAAATGGCATTAGTTTTTTCTTTTTAATGCTTGACTAATATTCTATTGCATATATGTACCACATCTTTATCCATTCACCTGTTGATGAACATTTAGGTTGCTGCCATCTCTTGGTTATTGCAAACAGTGCTGCAATGAACATTGGGGTGCATGTATCCTTTTGATGCATGTTTTTCTACAGATATTTGCCCAGGAGTGTGATTGCTGGATCATGTGAAACTATTTTATTTTCTCAAGGAACTTACATACTGTTCTCCATAGTGGTTGTACCAATTTACATTCCCCGTGCCCTTTTGAAAAAAAATATTCCTTTCCAAAGAAAAACATGTTTAAATTAATTAAAAAGTAAATTTTGGCCTTAGTAAAAAAAAAGTTCTTAGAAATTCACTCCATAACGTCCAAGTTTTCAAGACACTAGCTGCAGAGTGTAACACTTAAGCACAGAAATTCTGAAGTACATAAAGTCATATTTCCAGCCCTTGAACTCTTTTTCCACATTTTCCCAGGTCTTTAACATTGGGAAAGCCTAAACTTTCTTATCAGTATAAAGGTGATAACAACAGTACCTCCTTCACGGAGTACTAGAAGGACTGAATGATTCATCGTGTGCAAAGTTCTTAGCACATAGTCCTGCATAAAAGACAGCTGTGATTGTAATCTATCTATGAAGAGGCCTGTAGAACTGGTCACAGACCAGGGACAACTTGATGATTCTGGTAAGAGGGAGAGATTAATGAAAATGAAATGTTCACCATCATTCAAACATAGATTGAAGTAATCCAGAAGCAATTTCTGGAAATACCAAACTATATACTTCTGACGCATCCAGCTGACATCTGAAAACCTTATGTCAGGTTCAGAAGCCTGTGCTAAGTCTTGGAGAAGAAGTGGAAGCTGGCAGAGGCAGAAGAAAATGTCTCATAGCTGGCCCCGCTCCATTCCGTCAGTGGAGCACCCATCTAGGAGCAGGCTGGGCTGTCTTACTGAAGTCATAATAGGTGAGCTAGGAGACCTGATGCTTGTTTTCAGTAAAATGTGCTCAGTTCAAATTGACCAAAGTGGAGTGTAAAGTCTGTCTGTCCTCAATGGTGGCCATTGGTTTATGATCATATTTACTAAGCTAGGCTTTTACTTTAGTTTGGGGCTGCAGCCCTTTCTCACAGAGTGGCTATTCAGACTTTAAGAGTAATCAGTTCTCCCTTTCACATTCATGGATAGTGGAGGGTCAGAAACTCAGAACCCTGCTCATAGTATTTAATCACACCTGAGCTCTAGGTGAGGCCCTGGAGACTAACACTTGCCTCCTTGCTTGGCCAGAGTGGGATTTCAAGCTCTCCATGGGCAGGGGTGGGTGTGTTGTTTGGGCTTGTAGGGGAGTCTCTGTTTCTGGGCTTCATCAAGAGTGGAGAAGGGCACATGCTTTGAACATAAGTCACTTGTAACCTCCCCCCTCTTTCTTAACATTTGCAGAATCTGCCTCTGGGTAGTGTTAGCAGAAGGGTGAGCCTCCGAGAGGGGCAGTTGATGTTACACTCCCGCCAGTGGGAAGGCCCCCCACCCATGTGGACCTGAAAGCCCATGCCTTTTCCCAGCCTCCTGTTTGGCCATTCAAAACAAGAAAGATACCTACTCTTGGCTCAAATATTTCTGACAACATGTGCATTTATTTGTATTAGAAGTACAAACATAGGAATCCAAATACAAATACAGAGGGCAGCCTAGCCCACCCCGAGCAGGGCACAGTGGGACCAGACTGGCGAAGCAAGGTGTAGTGCCTCCCATGTCTCAGTGCTGCCCGCATTGCCAAGGCACGTTGGACACAAGTGTGCCCACTTTTCTCTAGGAAATCATGAGCCGCACAGCTAACAGAGAGTCACATCCTTGACAGAGAGGAGGAGGATGGCAGGACCTCGGACCCAGAGCCAGAGCCTTCAGGCCCTCGTGGGATGACAGTAGAGCAGGGGCTGTTGGATGCCACTTGATGAAGGCAGGGACCCTGGTTTGGCCCTCAACCCACTTGCCTGGAAAGGGACCAGAGCACACATTTGTCCAGGGCAGGTCACCTCTCAGGACCAGCTCTCTACACTGAGCCTCTACACTGAGTGCTCAATGCAGATTCCAAGAAACCCTCACATTCTGCAATCCTTCTCCTCTCTCCCACTTGGAGGAGATGAATCCACAGGCAGGAAGGATTCCATCCATGCAGAGAGCAGATATGCAAATCTTCTCTGCCTTTCTGCCTGGAGCATCTCCTAGGGCACCTGACGGTTTTCCTTTATACACATGTTTCAAAAAGAGACGACTACATATTATGATTAACTCTTACATGTGGCACAGTTCACACTAAACCTGGTACTTTCTCACAATATACATGAAATCTGTGTCCTAAACAAGTGTTACAGAGGCTATTTGCCACCTATATCTTGAAGAACTACTTTTGGCTTATCAGTTAAAATAGACCACTATGCACAAATGACCAAGAAGTAACTTAAGTGTGCCCTAGTGAAAATGTGATGGTCTGCTTTCAGTAAAAGGCAGCCTCATTTGGACTTCAAAACAATTTCTGATCAGTTATTTAAGCTTGATTTTCTTTTTAAAGAAAAAATGTGGCCCCACGTTTTCAGGAAATAAAAAGATAGTTCTATCTGTTTCTTTCTTTTTTTTCCATAAAAAGAAAAAGCTTGAGAAGCTAATATGCTTTCATTAGGAAACTGTGCTCCTTTCTACTTGTTTCAACTATGTTTAGGGTGGTAGGTAGAGTAATACACACGCTAATAAGTTGTTCCAGTTTTACCACTGTACATAAGGATATAAACACACACGTCAATGCATGTAAACACAAGATGGCCCCTTACTTCTCATAAAACAATCCAGGCCTAATCCCTGAAAATTGTTGCTCTTTGTCAACTTTCCCCAGAGAATTCATTCATGAGGAATGAATCTCTCACTTAGTTCAGGAGCTGCTTATAAGGAAAAACATGTCATGTAGTTGCACAAACATATGCTTGTAAACATTGTTCACTAGCACAAAATTAATCATTTTGAAGGTCAAGAATGATCGAAAGTTTCCTTTTAAGTGTTTTCATAGAATTAGTCTAAACAGCTAATATAATAATAAATACTGTAAATTTCATGAATATGTTTTACTTGTGTCTATTTCTATCCAAAAGTAAAAATCTCAAGATATATTAGAAAGAGTCAAAGGTTAGACCCAAATTATATAATAAGAAGCATATTGATTGTCCGTTGGGGCTAACAGAAATCTGAAGTGTACATAGAAGCATTCATTTTAGGGAAAAATGATAGATAGTTCTTAGCCAATTTAAATGTTAACTTCTTGAAAAGGAATAAAAAACATCAAGCACCATAAAAACAACAAAAACCAAACCAAGACAAAATAAGAAACAAAAACACAAATCCACAAGCCACCAAAAAGCAATTAGGTGGAATATTCGCCTAAGGAATAATTTCAAATTCTGATTGAGGCAAGGTAGACAAACAGGACCTCTGGGACAAAGTACAGTTCTGGAAATGTTTCTAGGAAAGCAAATATTTGAACTGTGTATTTAATATTTAAACTGAAATAAAACTTTTTTATTTTCTCTTTTTAAGTTCTAATTTTGTTTTAGTTTGGAAAAGAAATTGAACTTTCATGTTGCATGAATAGTTAAGCTCTAGGATGCATACATGTATGCTCAGCAGTGTCCGACTCTTTGTGACCCATGGACTGTAGCCCACCAGGCTCCTCTGTCCATGGACTTCTCCAGGCAAGAATACTGGAGTGGGTTGACATTTCCTTCTCCAAGGGGATCTTCCTGATCCAGAGATCAAACCTATGTCTCTTGTGTCTCCTGCATTGACAGGCAGATTCTTTACAACTGTGAAACCCGGGAAGCCCCAAAGCACTAGTAAGCGTGTGTGTGTGTGTGTGTGTGTGTGTGTGTGTGTGTTCAGTCATGTCTGACTCTTTGTGACACATGAACTGTAGCCCACCAGGTTCCTCTGTCCATGGAAATTTCCAGGCAAGAACACTGGAGTGGGTTGCCATTTCCTTCTCCAGAGGATCTTCCTGACCCCAAGGTCAAACTCATATCTCTTGCATCTCCTGCATTGGCTAGTGGATTCCTTACCACAAGCACCACCTCAGAAGCCCAGCACTAGTGTGGAACCTGGAAAAGGATACATAGATGATGATGATAATGATGATGATGATGATGATGGTGGTGGTGGAGGTGGTGGTGGTGGTGATGGTTATGACAGTAGTGATGATGATGATGATAATGGCAATGCAGCATAATTTACTTCTAAAATCCTGTCATATTCAGCTGCCAACTTAAAAATTTGGTCAGCAAGTTAAATAAGCTTTCTGTCAATATATATAATTTAATTTCATTGAAAGTCACTTCAGAATGAAGTTTTTTTTTTTTTTTTCTTTAAACTCTCTGTAGCTTCCAGGGTCACCCTGCCCTAACCAGTGCGTGAAATCGGTAAACGGGGCAAGTTAGCTGAGTGGTGGATGCATTGACTGGAACTGCCACAGCTAGTTAGGGTGATGAGGTGTTCTAATCTCAACAAAGTGACTGAAGTGCTTCTCTGTGTATTGAGTGGCTTTCACCTGTCAATTGACAAAGCTGACACCCTAAATCCTTCCTTTTGTAAACAGCCAATGAAAACAAAATCTGCTGTAGTAAACAAGAACCAAATTAAAGTGCTCATCATTTGTTCCTGAAAATCAGTCTGGCACTGAGTTCTGCTTTTTAATGGAAAATAAGAGCTGTAATACTTTTTGTGGAAAAGTGGTTATTGGGAAAAAGAAAGAATCTCAAAGAGCTGGAAAAGGAGAAAATATAACAGCCACCTTCTCAGTCTGGGGGATTTCATTATTGGCAATCAATCTTCACTGTACTTTCCAACCTGCACAGTTTAAACTGTTCAGCAGTTAGAGACCATCCTTCCCTGCAGAAACCACTATCATCCTCACATTGTAGAACAGTCCACTGGGCTGAAAAAATGTTGCGTTGGGCTTATAAATGCCAAACCACCCCCCCCCCCAAAACAAAACAAACCCCAAGGTGGTAGAGGTAGGTGATGATCTGATTAATTCAAGAAAAACAACTTTACATTTCCCTCTCATTACCTGAATGGCACATTCAAATATGTTGCTTTATGTGTGAGTGTACATGGGCATTGTGTGCATGTTCCTGTGTTATATCTACCTAATTGTTTTCTAGCTCATGTTTCTGTATAATACAATTTTAAAAACTGGCTTAGTTAACTCAAAACATTGAAGACTTGTTAGTAAATGTACTACTCTCTTAGGACTGATATGCTGCTGCTGCTAAGTCGCTTCTGTTGTGTCCGACTCTGTGTGACCCCATAGACAGCAGCCAACCAGGCTCCCCGTCCCTGGGATTCTCCAGGCAAGAACATTGGAGTGGGTTGCCATTTCCTTCTCCAATGCGTGAAAGTGAAGTCGTTCAGTTGTGTCCGACTCTAAGCAACCCCATGGATTGCAGCCTACCAGGCTCCTCCATCCATGGGATTTTCCAGGCACGAGTACTCGAGTGGGGTGCCATTGCCTTCTCCGTAGGACTGATATAAACCAGTCTAAACTTTGGTTTTTCTGTGAGCAGAGCAATGAGATTTAAGATGTTTCATTGACAACATTAAAACGAAAGCATCATTTAACTAGACATTTTGAAAAGAAAGTAGGAAACATTCTCTTTTGATCTAAATAGAACTGCTGCTAAGTCGCTTCAGTCCTGTCCGACTCTGTGCGACCCCATAGACGGCAGCCCACCAGGCTCCTCCGTCCATGGGATTTTCCAGGAAGGAGTACTGGAGTGGGGTTCCATTGCCTTCTCTGTAAATAGAACTAGGCTAGGTTTATATCCTGGAATTGCTAAGTTTTAATCAGAAGAAATTGTAAAAGAAGGAGTGAGAATGTCTAATGGCTGCTCTTCAAAGATTACCAGATATTTTATTTTAAAAGCCAAAGTTTTATTTTCCATAGATATGACTGGCTAAGTTGTTTACCTATTATCTCAACTCTTATTTCTGTCTTTTACGGTGTTTTATCCCCATAATCATAGAAATCTGTTTTTACAGTAAAAGGTAAGTTAACAAAGAATTTGAGAAGGGGTCGTTTAGCCTGAACTTTTACTTTTGGTCTTTGGATATGATTATACACTGTGGCAGTACTGTTAAGTTGCATGAATCTGAAGGTTTTCTACAGGCAAATTTGAGGGGAAAAATGTACAGATTACACACTACCTCAGTTTTGGGAAATTTGAAGGGGACTTCAACAGAAAATTTTGAGTTTCACATTACAGTGTGTTTACTATCTAATTCTTTCTTTCTTATTTACAGACATCTTTCTGAATATTTTTAAACGTGATGGTGTTCTGAAGTCTAATAGTAAATATTTCAGCGTGCATTTGCATCAGATTATCCTTATCTCGTCACTCACATTTTGTCTTTTTACAGAAATTGAGGATGAAATTTCATATGTATATAAATTTCAGAACACATCAGACAGTAGCAAGATCGTGGAGAGAATTAAAAATGTTTGTATTTTGAGAGCACTGGTTTGGTATAGCAAGTATAATGGCATGGAGACTAATTAGAGTCCTTAAAGTCTTCAAAGGAAACCACAGAAAGTTTTCAGTTATTGGCAGCCAAGATAAATGGATAAAAATGAGGTTTGTATTTGTTTTGAGTCGTAGCCCTTTTAATAAAGAATGCCCTGTTGTGGCAAGTATCCATGAATGCAAAATAGGGTTATCAATTACCATTCTTGCTTCCAGAGTGTGATATTTTGCAGAGGAACAAAAAAATCTGTCTCTACCTTTTTACTACAGCAAGCTGTGACCAGGTAAAAAGACTTGGTGTGAAGGTTCTAAGTGAACACTCACATTCTATCTCAAGCGCAAATTGCACTGACTCTTAGATTGGCCCCGATTTCTCATATGTAGCCTGAAAATGCTTTGTCATAAAGGAAAGGCATTGCTTCAATTAAAGAGTCCACAAAAATTTAGTTTTTAATTGATTTGATAATATAATTAAGGATAAAACTGTTGGGCACATAAAGAAATCTTGTCTTCACCATTCATAAATGATAAGTAAAATCTGGCATGAGATATATATGATCACAGGACATGAAAAATCTACATGATATATGTAATTTAAGATTTATGTGTTATTTTAAGGCATATGCTGGGTAAATTAGGGACAGTATTGACTGGGTCCAGAGTAAGTTATAGCTGTATTGTCCTTCTCAGTCATGTATGTGACAGTCTGTGTTCTGGCCTGTGGTATTCAGACTTTGCAGAAACTGAAACTTTCTAAGATCCGAAGATGCATTTTGCTCTAATTCCATTGGTGTGAAATTTCTTTTTTCTCTGTGAAATTTCTTTTTTCTCTGTCCAGCCTAGATGCAGCTTAATAGAGACAGTCACAGTTGTAAGTATGAGGTATGGTGGTCAGAAATTAGAATTTTTTGTCAAAATGTGGAACAGTCATTTCCTTAATTTAGCGTTTCTAAAAGTGAGGAGCACAGTAGCACTTTTGAAATGCAGGTCACTCAACTTCCCTACAGCTGCCATCTAGCCACCAAATATCACTCCCCATTCTACATGCAAAGCAATCTGGGTGGAGTTGTAAGGATGTAGTATCTGTGAACAGTCTTGCACAATGCTCACCATACATACCCTACTAACCAAGCATACTGGTGAAAGAGAGTCCTTCAGTTAAAGAGTGATACAGTCCCTTCACACTATCCCAGTGCTCATCCTCTTCCTTCTTCCATAAAGTAAACTCATACCTACTTAAAAGCATGCCCCTGAGCTCTGCACCTGTGTGAGGTACATACCAATTTCCTTTATTGAAGACTGAAATGGTTTATCTGGGGAGCTGGGATCAATAAGGAGAACTTAAATGGGCAAGCTGCAGAGAAGCAGGCATTGATGTGTTCTCAGGGAATGCTTTTGTTCTTCTTAGTAAGATCCCGTAGTGGATAGATGTGCAGAAATCCAGTTTAGGCTCTGTGATCTGTTACACTCTCTTGAGGTGAATGTTCTGCTTCATGGAAAAGGAACCATAAACCAGTGTGTTTAGGTCAGCAGAATGACTGATACTGGGAGGGAGAGATTGGTTGGATTCAGAAAACACAGATGATCCTATACTTAAAATTTCATAAGAGTTGCCAATGATGCTCAATTATTGAATGGCCTTGAAATAAGAGGCCTCAGTAAAAAATTTTAAAGGTAAAGTTGGACTTAATATATGCGATAAAAATGTTTTTAAGTTATTTTTCTGCCAAGAAAATTCAGCTCCTTCCAGAACTTTTTAAAAAAAGAAATAATGAATTGAAAATTTCATATTGCTATAAAGTTGAGAATTGTGTTTGTAGAAGAACCTTGGGATGCTCTCCCTGGGTGTTTAGTTCCTCTGGTGGGATGTGGTCAGGGCACCTCCAGAACCCTTCCCTGCTGTTGAGTGAGTGGGAGGTTGATGCCTGAGAGATAGGACGAGACTGCTAGTAGGTACAAGTCTCCAATAGCACAGAAATTTCTGTTGGGCTAATAGATTCAACCTGTTTCTCCACAAATACTTACTGTTTCTTGTGTTTTAAATTGGACTTTCAAAATAAAAACCAATTGGTTTGTGGCCTATGTAATAAGTATCAAATCAAAAGGCATGGAAGGAGTTGACAGGAAGTAACTCAATGTCTCACATTATATAGACTTTTCCTTGAAAATTGGGTGATAAAGATCAATATATTTGCATTCACTTGATGTTCATAAAAATTGACTCATCTAATTTCAACTCTTCTGGTCTCTTCCATTCCCATGTCTTCTGTGTCTGGTCTGCATTCATTAAACTGTATGAATTAGCACTTTTATATACTTTTCCTGCATAATGTTTTACCTTTTTTTCTGAATAATAATAGTATGCACAATACATAATTAAAATAAAATTATATGGTTTCCAATAAAACAAATTCAATTTTCTATGTGATAAAGATGAGAAGCAGAGTTAGTACCAAAATTTTAATAATGGCAAAGCATCTGTTAAACTAATGGTAAGACTTTTTTCCCCCCTATCTATGGTGGAAAGCTTCTGAAGAGTCTTGTGAAGTACATACTAGCATCCAGTTATAACAAAGAACTAATATCAATAAGCAAGTTTGCTTTGTGTTATAAAAATATCAAAAGAGTAATAATTTCAAGGTTTCTTTTCCTTTAGCATCTTGCTACCTATCCTTATTTGAAAATATAAAATAATTTTTTTCATCAAAATATATCACTGATGATAGCCATGACCCATTGTTTTGCATCTAAAATTGATTTGACTTGAAAGTTAATATTCACTAAGAAAAATTTGTAAAAATTCTATCTACATTTCTTTCACACTCTGGAAAACAATTTCAAAACCAAAGCTTGTGAATGCTATATACCTTTCTTTGCAAGGTAAAGATAATCACTGAACCTATAATAGAGTATACTCTGGGGTTGCCTCTTGGTCTAGTAAAAGACAATTCTTAGGATAAAATGTTGAACTTATGATGTTCAGAGATAGTAAACCTCTTTGACTTCAGCAACATGAGAATTTTGAAAATCAGACTGTTTCCTCAACTGAACACTTGTGGATGAAACAGATATAACCTTTCCAAACTTAGGGTGAGGTTATTAGATAAAAGTACACCAACCAGTGAAGGTGGTGACAGAGCAAAGAGGCCACAGAGAGAGGAACTGGGTGGTAACTCACTGCAGTTCACACTTGAACTCAGGCTGCCGGTGGCTGACGTCAGCATGAGTGTCTCAGTCAGCAGCGACTCTGTGCAGCTGGGCGCCAGTGCTGCCGAGGGCTCAAGTAAAAATACAGAAAGGGTGGAGTCTGAGAGAGCTTCTCAGATATTTGCTTGTACGTTTCACAGATTTCTTCACAAAAGAAAATTGGGAACTGCTTCCAGTATCCAAAACACATTTATAAATATCACCAAGCTACAGATTCAGCAAAGGATTAGCAAGAAGATCACTTTAACACTCAGTTAACTTGTGTGTGCACACGCATATATCTGTGGGTTTGAAGTACGTAATAGAAATATCTGCCACATATTCCTACACTGCTCAAAAGTGATGTATTTCAGATAAACTGAGCAGTGTCTTTTCTTGCTACTCCAGTTAGTCACTACTGGTCTGGGGACGATGAAAGTTTAGAGGAGAGTCTAATGCTCTTCACTTATCACCTGGAAGAAGAGTTAGAGATAGAGGTATCCCACCCAATAAACCAAGTTGAAGAGCAGGAATGATGTAGGGAAAAAGACCCGTGAGTATGAGTCCAGTTCCAAGATGTCTATGTGAATATGTCCTTTTCTCCAAGATCCTGATTTGCATTCTTCATAGCAGCAGAAGAAACTCTGACAGTCTTTGCCATCCAAACACTCATAGACACAGGTATCTTCTAATTCCTGCCAGTACACGGAATTGTTTAGAGTAACCTTTACAGGTGGTGGTGGCCTCATGTCAAGGAGAGAATAGTTCTGCAGACAACAAGAACAACACAAAAGTCATCATGAAATGCATCAAGGACAGCTCGAGATGAATCAAGCAATTAGCATAGATTATGCCTGTCCACAATAATGCTGTGCCCCATGCCTGCTCCCCCATCCCTGCTGTGGAGAGTTCAATCTCTGCAAATCTAATGGAAAAACAAAACACTAGAGTTCAGTGTTCAAAACTTGTGTTTCTCAGATGACTGATAAGGGAGATTCAGCATGTTTTCAAATGTGTACTAGACATTTCAAGTCCCTGTTCTGCCTACTTCTTTGCTGATTTGGAGCATATATGCACACACATTATATACAATTCTTCAAATGTTAAACAATACTTATATAAACTTGTGGAGAAATAAATTTCTTTTCTTTCTAATTAGCAGACAGTAAAAAAGCTATGGTGTGGAGGAACGATAAGAGAGAATCTTCTTGTTCCACGTAGTTCAGGTTAAAAAATGAGCTTTCAGTGTGTGAACACCAGACATTGCTTGTCATCTCTTGACAGTCAAAAATTGTATACAATTGGAATGTTTTGTTTTCTACTTCACAAGCTCTCTTCCTGATGTGGAGAAGTCAATATTTGGGCAGATAAGGGGAGGGGATGACTTACAGTCACTCATAAATGAAAGGAATCATTCTTAACCTTGAGTAATGGCTTCAAATAGACTTGTCAATTCTTCAGGCAGTTGAAGAACTCTCCCATACAACTAAAACTGTGTACTAAATTGAAGTTTTTAGAGAGGATCAGTTCAGTTCAGTTCAGTCACTCATTCACTCAGTCACGTCCAACTCTTGCAACCCCATGGACTACAGCACACCAGGCTTCCCTGTCCATTTATAGAGGACAAATTTCTAAGTTTGACTGAATAACATATGAAAACTAAAAACCATGGTTGTCTTTCTGTTCTAATTTTATTTATGCTGCAGGAACTGAGGATCTGAGGTGTCAAAGGGAACTGTATGTGTCAGTGGAGGCTGAAATCAAGGGAGAGGGATGCACACAAGTCCTTTGCTTAATGCTGGAAGAGAGGTCTTTCAGAATTCATCATGAATACTATATATATATTTATTATATATATTATTACATATATTTTATTAATACATATATTATATAATATATATAAAATAATATCATATATATTATGTATATATACATACACAATATTGTACATTGTATAGACAATATATAATATTGTAATATATTGATTAAAATAATTAATTACAATTATTAATATAATATACAATAAATTATATTGTATACTATACTGTCTACATAGTATATTATATAATATACAACAATTAATTACAATTTATTAATTATAATATTGTAAAATTGTGATATTATAATTATTGCAATATTGTAATATTATTGTACTATTGTAGTATATTATTGTATATATTATTGTAATATATAAAATATTGTATATGTATATAATATATATGATATAATTATGTATAATACATGATATATATCATTATATAATATACATATATATAATATAATATATTACATTAGCAAGAAGAGATAAGAAAGCCTTCTTCAGCAATCAATGCAAAGAAATAGAGGAAAACAACAGAATGGGAAAGACTAGAGATCTCTTCAAGAAAATCAGAGATAACAAAGGAACATTTCATGCAAAGATGGGCTTGATAAAGGACAGAAATGGTATGGACCTAACAGAAGCAGAAGATACTAAGAAGAGATGGCACGAATACACAGAAGAACTGTACAAAAAAGATCTTCATGACCCAGATAATCACGATGGTGTGATCACTGACCTAGAGCCAGACATCCTGGAATGTGAGTCAAGTGGGCCTTAGAAAGCATCACTACAAACAAAGCTAGTGGAGGTGATAGAATTCCAGTTGAGCTATTCCAAATCCTGAAAGATGATGCTGTGAAAGTGCTGCACTCAATATGCCAGCAAATTTGGAAAGCTCAGCAGTGGCCACAGGACTGGAAAAGGTCAGTTTTCATTCCAATCCCAAAGAAAGGCAATGCCAAAGAATGCTCAAACTACGGCACAATTGCACTCATCTCACATGCTAGTAAAGTAATGCTCAAAATTCTCCAAGCCAGGCTTCAGCAGTATGTGAACTGTGAACTTCCAGATGTTCAAGCTGGTTTTAGAAAAGGGAGAGGAACCAGAGATCAAATTGCCAACATCCGCTGGATCATGGAAAAAGCAAGAGAGTTCCAGAAAAGCATCTATTTCTGCTTTCTTGACTTTGGCAAAGCCTTTGACTGTGTGGATCACAATAAACTGTGGAAAATTCTGAAAGAGATGGGAATACCAGACAACCTGACCTGCCTCTTGAGAAATTTGTATGCAGGTCAGGAAGCAACAGTTAGAACTGGACATGGAACAACAGACTGTTTCAAAATAGGAAAAGGAGTACGTCAAGGCTGTATATTGTCACCCTGTTTATTTAACTTCTATGCAGAGTACATCATGAGAAACGCTGGGCTGGAAGAAACACAAGCTGGAATCAAGATTGCCAATAGAAATATCAATAACCTCAGATATGCAGATGACACCACCCTTAAGGCAGAAAGTGAAGAGGAACTAAAAAGCCTCTTGATGAAAATGAAAGAGGAGAGTCAAAAAGTTGGCTTAGAGCTCAACATTCAGAAAACGAAGATCATGGTATCTGGTCTCATCACTTCATGGGAAATAGATGGGGAAACAGTGGAAACAGTGTCAGACTTCATTTCTCTGGGCTCCAAAATCACTACAGATGGTGACTGCAGCCATGAAATTAAAAGATGCTTACTCCTTGGAAGGAAAGTTATGACCAACCTAGATAGCATATTCAAAAGCAGAGACATTACTTTGCCAACAAATGTTCGTCTAGTCAAGGCTATGGTTTTTCCTGTGGTCATGTATGGATGTGAGAGTTGGACTGTGAAGAAGGCTGAGCGCTGAAGAATTGATGCTTTTGAACTGTGGTGTTGGAGAAGACTCTTGAGAGTCCCTTGGACTGCAAGGAGATCCAACCAGTCCATTCTGAAGGAGATCAGCCCTGGGATTTCTTTGGAGGGAATGATGCTGAAGCTGAAACTCCAGTACTTTGGCCACCTCATGCGAAGAGTTGACTCATTGGAAAAGACCCTGATGCTGGGAGGGATTGGGGGCAGGAGGAGAAGGGGATGACAGAGGATGAGATGGCTGGGTGGCATCACTGACTCGATGGACGTGAGTCTGAGTGAACTCCGGGAGCTGTTTCTGGACAGGGAGGCCTGGCATGCTGTGATTCATGGGGTCGCAAAAGTCGAACACGACTGAGCGACTGATCCGATCTGATCTGATCTGATAGTACTATAAATACAATATCAATAATAATAATATAATAACAATAATATAATATAATAATATAATACCAATAAATAAATCATAAACATATCATATAATAATAAATATATTATATACAATAAACATAATATATAATAAATAAATAACACACATATAATAATAAATATATTGTATGTATAATATATCATATTATATATAATTGTATATATTATATTATATTATATATATTATATATCATAATATATACTATATGCATATAATTATATATATTATAATATTATATGTAATAAATGCATATCTTTTATATATATCATATAAATATAAATATATATCAAATATATAATATATTATCATCATATATTTATATAATCTACAATATAACATACATATATTATATATATATTTAATATGTATATTAGATATTAATATATTAGATATATAATCATATTATATATGTTATATAATATATAATAATGTATCTATAATATAATACATGTACAATATGTATATTGTATATATACACAATGTATATATTGCAGACATATATACATGTATACATGTATAATAATATACAATATTGTATATATTATAATATAAATGATATAATCTGTTTCATATAATATATATAATATACATTATTATATATAATCTGTATAGTTACATAATATATAATATACAATATTTTATATAATATATAACATGTGTAATAATATATATAAAATGTATATCAATTGTATTATATTATACCTTATATTATTTATATTATAATATATATTATTTACACATATTAATTGATATCTATTATATATTATAATGGTGAAGGCAACGGCACCCCACTCCAGTACTCTTGCCTGGAGAATCCCATGGATGGAGGAGCCTGGTGGGCTGCAGTCCACGGGGTCGCTAAGAGTCGGACACCCTCAGTCGTGTCACGGGGACGGTGGAGCCTGGTGGGCTGCCATCATATATATTATATATTTACATAAAACCAAAACCCATAATTACAAGGAAATATGGCACCTTTTTCCTTCTACTTCTGGATATTACATTGGTTGGATATTTTTCTAGCTCTGTGGTAGAGGATTCAGTGTCACTACTGGTAGCCTTTGGGGCATGCTTTTAATTGGGAAATGTCTGTGTGAGGACTAACCTAAATCAAGATGCTCTGGGCCAATAGCCAGTCAGGGGGCCATGGTGCAGCTGCCTACTTTCTTCTACAATTCTAGGCAATTGGAAGAAATAAAAACCTTGGTGTTCCTCAGGTTCTAGTGTAGGTGCATGTTCTCCAGGTTAATGGTTCTTAAACCTGAGTGGGTGTAAATTTCACCTGGAAGTTTGCTGAGAAAAGCAAATTCCTGACTTTGCTCTGGTTCATTTGACGAATTTGGTTTTTTTTTTTTTTTTATAATTTCCAATTAGAAAAATCTGCTTTTATTAAATAACAATTGTACATGTGTTTTGACAGTGTTCAGTCAGATTTTCATCCTTTTATTTCTTCAACCTTTTTAACTGTGCAGTGTCACACAAAGATGTCCAGCCATTACAAGCAGGCAGGACCAACATGAGGAGCTGACTCAAAATGGGCATCAGAAGTCTCTGCAGGGATGGAGACAGCTCACTAGAGATTAAAAGGATGCCCAACAAGGGAACATGCTAAAAAGCGTATGATTTCTGAGGACAAGAGAGAACTATATACCTCACTTCTTCATTTAGAGAACTAAAATCCATGATCACTGAAACAAATAATAAGAGATCTCTAGTTATATCTTTATAGCTCACTGCTGTAAAATGACTTATTACAATATCGAAATAAAACTAATAATGTTAAGAACTGTAAATAGCCATATGTTAAATTGTTTAAGTATTTCTTTAAATTCAGTCCCCACCCCCACCCCCCCCCCCGCGATTTGTCAAGATAATTTCAACTATGCCCCAAATAGAGATTTTAATTAATGAATCTCCAGGGTCATCTTCAGCCCAGCTAGTCCCTGCCTGACTCACACCTGTTTATCTTCTTTGTATAATGCAGTTCCTTGACTTCTTCAGAACCACTGCACTTCCTGGGCAGCAAGTACTACTGCATACTCAGAGTGGACTAGCCTTGTATTTTATGGGTTAGGTTAACTGAGGCACAGAACAGTTTGGACGACTTACCCCCAAAGCAACATATGACCCTCAGGGGGCCAGCTCCTGTCCCTGGTTAGTGAGAGGCTGTTTATCTCTGCTTTTCCTTTTTGAGGAGAGTGGCCCCTTAACTAACCTAACACTAGATATTTCAGAATAGAACTGAAGACATTATCATCCAACAGTTGAAAAACCCCAGTTTTTTTTTTTTTTTTTTTGTCTTCTGAACTCCTGTTGAAGACTCTCTGATTATGTCATGCTAGCTGGCCTGGCACCCCACTCCAGTACTCTTGCCTGGAAAATCTCATGGACGGAGGAGCCTGGTAGGCTGCAGTCCACGGGGTCGCGCAAAGTCAGACACGACTGAGCGACTTCCCTTTCACTTTTCACTTTCATGCATTGGAGAAGGAAATGGCAACCCACTCCAGTGTTCTTGCCTGGAGAATCCCAGGGACGGGGGAGCCTGGTGGGCTGCCATCTATGGGGTCGCACAGAGTCGGACATGACTGAAGTGGCTCAGCAGCAGCAGCAGCATCAACTGGCCTGGAGCCCTTTCTGTGAATTGTTTTTGTATGTACTTTCTTTAGGGTCATTACATTTTCCAGCTTAAAAATTTCTTCCAGTTTTGTGGCTATTTTTTTCCCTCTATGTTAAACATTCTTTATTACTTTTGACTGTATCATTTCTATACCGAAGATGTCAATATTTCTTCCTCCACTCTTAGCCCCCTGGTTGTGTGTGATAATGTATTTTCTGGGCCTCAGACTATTTGTTCTGACTTGTCTCTGTTATTTAGCATCCTCTACTTCCACCCCTTCCCATTACCTTTCAGTCTGTTGCTATTTGGCAGCATTTGCTGGCAAAATCTATATCCACTGTGGCTTCCCGCAACTAGAAAAATGGCTTCACTTCTGTCAGAACTATAATGATACATACTTGCAGAGTATAGATAATTATACAATCTCCTGATGAAATTGACTGAAATGAACTGAACATAAGATGCTGATTAGCAGCTAGAAAACCACTTATCATGTACGGGTGGGCATAAAACATTCAGTGCAATTTGTGACTTCTTATGTACAAAGGGATAAAAATAATTAAAGTAAAAGTTGTCATATGGTAAAAGTGGTAGCTCACAATCAGTGATTTAAAGACATGTTTCTCAATTTTTCAATAGAGTCTTACATTAAGCTATATACTAAAAATTCAGGTAACACTAATAATTAAATACAACAATTTTTTAAATTGTGAAGATTCAGTCAATACTTATAGGACTTTACTTTCCCACATCTCAGTGTCCTTGTCAGTAGAGTGGGTTTTTGTGAAGATAGAATGAGTTGATAAATGAAAGTACTTAGAATATGTTGCCAAACAGAGTTAGCACTCAAAAGAAAGTCAGGGAGAGCTATGTCATTCTGAAGATAGGAAAGAACTTCCAAGCAGGACACAAGAGGCTGATACCACAAAAGGAAATGCTGATAGATTTGACAACAGGAGACTGAAGACACTGCATGTGGAAAAAAGCTCAAGAAATTGCAGTGACAGCATTATTAATGAAATCTGAAATAAAAACTACATACAAAACCAGACTAATATCCCTAATATATTCTATATGTGATTATATAAATTTTACATTGTATAAATGCAATAAATATAACTGGCAGATAGCATGCTACTTTAAAAAACTTAAAGGATAAAAATGTTATCAAAATTGTACAAAAACTTTTATAAAAATTAAAGGACAGAAAAAGCAATTCACAGGAATATGTGAAAATCAAAAACAATTAAAAATATATTAAGCTTTATCAATAATCAAAGCAATGCCAATAGGAATAGTTTGTAGGAATTGTTTGTGTATTCAACTATTCAACTAAATGCAGGGAGAGTGACCCATATTGAGCAGTGAGTGACTCACACTGCTAACAAAACTGGTGGAATGTGATTTGGAAAAAAACATGCAATTCTTTGACCCAGGCATTCTGCTTCTAGGAATTAATACTAAGAAAATAGTCACAAGTATGTATAAAACTGTAGTGATAAAAATATGTTCAAAAGTGAAAAGTTGTGGATTAGCCCAGTGTCCAGCCAAGATCATCTGTGCATGCATCAATCATGAACATATGATGCAATCATCAAAATGATCCTACAAATTAATATTTTGACCAAGAAGTGTATTCAGAACATAATTTTGAGTTACAGAAATATGTATGCTATACACTAATCCCTGAGTAGAAGTGATTTTTTTCCCTTTATTTTCCAAATTTTCTAAGTTGAACATTTATTTGTAAATACATTTTTTAAAGGGAGTACATGCATTACTCTTTGGTCTTCAATAGATGCATTTGTAAACAACAATATTTTTCAATTGTAGTTTACACAAAGTTCTCAGAAATATTTACATTTGCAATGCTATACGTACAGATGGTGCTTGTAGGCTTATCCTTTCATGAATCCATCTTGAGGAATCTGCATGTAGTAACTACGAGGAAAGCAGAAAAAGCCATTGAAAACTGCCATGGAATCTGTATTACAGAACACTCTGATAATGAATAATCTTTAAGATGTGATTACATCAGTCCATGCCACTGGTAGGTGAAGCTGAAGACTGCTTGACAGTCACATTCATATCTTCTGAATACCGATCTTGTTTTTAAAAAGCCTTATTAAATTAACTATTTATATCATGTATAAAATCCTTATGAATAAGAACCATTTACCTCAAAATATTCTTCTACTACCTTCTGAGAAAATCTTTAAAAAAATTTTTTTTTTGCATTTTTTTCTTTTTTAAAAAATTTATTTATTTTAATTAGAGGCTAATTACTTTACAATATTGTATTGGTTTTGCCATACATCAACATGAATCCACCACGGGTGTACACGTGTTCCCAATCCTGAACCCCCCTCCCACCTCCCTCCCCATACCATCCCTCTGGGTCATCCCAGTGCACCAGCCCCAAGCACCCTGTATCCTGCATCAAACCTGGACTGGCGATTTGTTTCTTATATGATATTATACATGTTTCAATGCCATTCTCCCAAATCATCCCCCACCTCCCTCTCCCACAGAGTCCAAAAGACTGTTCTATACATCTGTGTCTCTTTTGCTGTCTCGCATACAGGGTTATCGTTACCATCTTTCTAAATTCCATATATACACGGAGAAAATCCTTGCTACTGGAACTCACCGATGTTTTTTTCTTAGTGGTAGGTGGTTTTCTGCAACTTGAATAGTAGTTGAGGGTAGCATACTCCATCAGAGCAGCAAAGACAAATAAGAAGCACACAGTCACGAAAAGGTCCATGGCAGTCACATAGGACACCCGGGGCAAGGAGTTCCTGGCTATGGTGCTGAGTGTGGTCATGGTCAGCACTGTGGTGATGCCTGCACGGGGGACACACGGCAAGCTGTAAGAGACGCTGGACAGAATCCCTCCATTCCACACGCTGCTTTATTTTTATGTGAATCCTCCTTCTTGGCATTGCGTAAACGTAATAATACTTTTCATTGTAATGTACATATAATATTATAAGCAACATTTCCATAATACATTTTATTATAGTCTTCACAATATTAAAATATATGAATTAAGTTGATATCCCATTTATTCATTAATTTTTGTATTGTTTGACATTTTTTAAAAATATATTTTTAATGAAAGTGAGATTTGCAGTCCCCTATACTTTGTCTGTTCCTCATCTCACACTTTTCTTCTGGCCAGGTAAACTAGTTCCTGTCTTACTTCTCCTTTTGTATTGAAGACTCAGCAGAAACACCACTTTTTCTGAGGCAAATCACTTTATAGTACTCCAGGCAGAGCTGATAATACACACATCTTCACTATTCCTATACATTCTACGTGCCTCATTTTTTGCATGGTCACAGAGAGTTGCTTATGTCTTTGTGGTCTGCCTCCCTGCATAGAATGTGTGATCTTTAAAAGCAAAACTATATCTTGCTCATCCTTTCTTGCCCATTACATAGCACCATGTCTAGCATTCTAACTATTTCAATAAATGCTTTTTATGAGTGCATTGATTCATTGGTTAATTAGTTAACTAATCACAGTATTAATCTGACTTTATTTCATATATGTTGGCCAACACTAAAGATTTAATCAAAGACTGTGGAGCAAATTTAAGAGATGTATATGTGATAGAAAGATCAGGTAGACATGACAGATGAATGCACATTAGTTCCTATCTTTACAGTAGTATCACAGCTCCTGTTTAGTGCCTCCCTGGTATGTCAATCAGCAAGAAATTGTAGAATAAGTCAAATAGAACAGCATGCACAGCATGGTCAGGTGTACAGGATATTGAACTAGAAGTCAAAGCCTTCAGCCTTGCTCTGAGCCTTCTCAACATTTGGTCAGATAAAGCCACTTACCCTCTTTGAATCAGTTTCTTTAATCAGTACAGTGAAAACAGAATGTCAGGCTCTCCTTATTGCAGGTGGGAAAGTTGTGATACATTTTGTAAAAATGCATTGTAAATTTGAAAAGTATACACTGATGGCAGGTAAATTTTTATGAAAAATATAGATTTTGTAATAAATGTTCAATTTAACATTTTCAAAATGTGGTGACCATGTTATGTCTAAAGAATTTGTAGGTAGGGCTTCCCTGGTGGCTCAGATGGTAAAGTGTCTGCCCACAATGTGGGAGACCCGGGTTTGATCCCTGGGTTGGGAAGATCTCCTGGAGAAGGAAACGGCAGCCCACTCCAGTATCCTTGCCTGGAAAATCCCACGAACAGAGGACACTGGTAGTCTACAGTCCATGAGTTTGCAACAGTCAGACACAACTGAGCAACTTCACTTTCACTTTCATTTTCAAGAAATTTGCGTATTTTTACTAAATTTCTTCAAAAAATTTTAAAGTTGATTCTTCTTCTCTTTTCATTTTGGAGTACCAGTTGAAGTTGTGTTATACATCTCTATATTGTCCCACAGATCACTGAGGCTCTGTTCAGTTTAGTTCACTTCAGTTCAGTCACTCAGACATGTCCGACTCTTTGCGACCCCATGAACTGCAACATGCCAGGCCTCCCTGTCCATCACCAACTCCCAGAGTTCACTCAAACCCATGTCCATCAAGTTGGTGATGCCATCCAACCATCTCATCCTCTGTCGTCCCCTTCTCCTCCTGTCCTCAATCTTTCCCAGCATCAGGGTCTTTTCAAATGAGTCAGCTCTTCACATCAGGTGGCCAAAGTATTGGAGTTTCAGCTTCAACATCAGTCCTTCCAATGAACACCCAGGACTGATCTCCTTTAGCATGGACTGATTGGATCTCCTTGCAGTCCAAGGGACTCTCTAGAGTCTTCTCCAACACCACAGTTCAAAACCATCAATTCTTCGGAGCTCAGATTTCTTTATAGTCCAACTCTCACATCCATACATGACCACTGGAAAAACCATAGCCTTGACTAGATGGAACTTTGTTGACAATGTAATGTCTCTGTTTTTTAGTATGCTGTCTAGGTTGGTCATAACTTTGCTTCCAAGGAACTTTCAATCTGCTTTTAAGCTCATTTAGTGATTATTTTCAATTTGACTATTATACATCTTATTCTAGAACTTCATTTTTAAGAAAGGTATTTGTTGATATTATCCATCTTGTCATTCACTAACATTGTATTTTCTTTTAAATCCTTGAACACCGTTATAATAGCTGCTTTAAAGCCCATATCTGCTGATTCAACATCAAAGTTGCATTTTAATGTTGACTTTTTTTCTTGATCATGGCTCACAATTATCTGCTTCTTAGAAAGCCTAGTAATTTTTTACTGTATATACAATATTGTAGATGATACATGATGGACTATGTAATTTTTTTAAAAGAATGTTGAATTCTTCCTTATAATAAATAGTTGATTTACTGGTGGTTTTGCTTGATTTGTCATGGCATGATTTGTTTCATTTAGGGGAAGTCTAGAGAATTGCTTTATTAAGCAGAGCCCTTCAGGTGTCTCAATTAAATATGCTAGTGTTGAGATTTCTCCACTCTTCTGGTCAGCAAATCTATTACCTGCAAGAATGATATATTTTTAGTATCCCTGTCCTCTTAACACCATGATGGCTACTCTTCGATAGGACTTGCATAGTTTCAAGTTGTGCAGAAATATTACTCTGTTTTGAAGCTGATCTTTAAAGTTATACTCACTATGACCTCTGAATTTGTCATTGTCAGGTCATAACTTGAAGAATAGTTGCTAAATTTATGTTATGCCTTTGTCAGCTGATTTATCATGTATTTTATATAAGAATGCAAAACAAATATTGGGCAGAGGGGTCAGTTCAGTTCAGTTCACTCAGTAGTGTCCAACTCTTTACAGCCCCAAGGACGGCAGCACGCCAGGCTTCCCTGTCCATCACCAATTTCCAGAGCTTTCTCAAACTCATGCTCATTGAGTTGGTGATGCCATCCATCCATTTCATCCTCTGTCACCCCCTTCTCCTCCTGCCTTCAATCTTTCCCAGCATCAGGGTACTTTCCAATGAGTCACCTCTTTGCATCAGGTGGCCAAAGTAGGAGCTTCAGCTTCAGCATCAGTCCTTCTAATGAATATTCAGGACTGATTTACTTTAGGATTGACTGGTTTGATCTCCTTGCAGTCCAAGGGACTCTCAAGAGTGTTCTCCAACACCACAGTTCAAAAGCATAAATTTCTTGGAGCTCAACTTTCTTTTTGGTACAACTCTCACATCCATACATGACTTCTGGAAAAACCATAGCTTTGACTAGACGGACCTTTGTTGGCTAAGTAATGTCTCTGCTTTTTAATATGCTGTCTCAGTTGGTCATAGCTTTTCTTCCAAGGAACAAGTGTCTTTTAATTTCATGGCTGCAGTTACCATCTGTAGTGATTTTGGAGCCCAAGAAAAGAAAGTCTATCACTGTTTCCATTGTTTCCCCATCTATTTGCAATGAAGTGATGGAACCCAATGCCATGATCTTCTTTTTTTGAATGCTGCATTTAAAGCCAGCTTTTTCACTCTTCTCTTTCACTTTCATCAAGAGGCTCTTTAGTTCTTCTTTGCTTTCTGCCATGCTACTGCTAAGTTGCTTCAGTCGTGTCTGACCCTGTGCGACCCCATAGACGGCAGCCCACTAGTCTCCCCTGTCCCTGGGATTCTCCAGGCAAGAACACTGGAGTGGGTTGCCATTTCCTTCTCCAATGCATGAACGTGAAAAGTGAAAGTGAAGTAGCTCAGTCGTATCCAACTCTTCACAACCCCATGGACTGCAGCCTACCAGGCTCCTCCGTCCATGGGATTTTCCATGCAAAAGTACTGGAGTGGGGTGCCATCGCCTTCTCTGACATAAGGGTGGTGTTGTCTGCATATCTGAGGCTATTGACGTTTCTCCTGGCAATCTTGATTCCAGCTTGTGCTTCATCCAACCTGGCATTTCACATGATGTACTCTGCATAGAAGTTAAATAAGCAGGGTGACAATATACAGCCTTAACATACTCTTTTCCCAATTTGCAATCAGTCCATTGTTCCATGTCCGGTTCTAACTGTTTCTTCTTGACCTGCATACAGATTTCTCAGGAGGCAGGTAAGGTGGTCTGGTATTCTCATCTTTTCCACAGGACAGAGGATATTTCCACAGGACAGAGGATATTAAAGGCTAATTTACCTTGTTCAAAAAGTACTGTGCTGTTAAACAAACAAGAATTAAAAAACCAACAGAAGTGGTGCAATGTAATATACAAGATTTTGCAGTTTTTTTTTTTTTTTATATTGAGGTAGCTTGATTTCCAAAAGAAATTGTGAGAGTGCTGGTGGAAAGAACTATGTATCATACATTATTAACAAATAAAAATATAGAAAGTTAGGCAAAATTCCCACCATAAAGAAAAACTGATATAAAACATGCACTACAATTCTAAAACCACTGAAATTTAATGTTTTATTAAGAGAACTTTGGGTACCAGAGAAAAATTTATGAAAAGACTTTGAGCATTAATGTGTAAATTGTAGCTGAAAAGAATAATCATTTTTTTGTTTGCTGGTAAATTTGCTCTAGCCAAGCAGTACTTCTTTTATTGAAAGACTGTTTTACTGATTTGGTCACCAATCCTCAAAGGTTCTATTTCCATACACTGTTCTATTTCCATTCACTGACATAATGAGACTTTTGAGTGTGGCAGGTTTCAGAACATGACTACATTTTTAATGACATCATCCGTAGAGCACAGTACAGAATGATGCAATTGATTTATTTTGAATACCTGACTTCAACTTAAGTGGTACACAGGGAATTCTATTGTCAGGAAGAAAAATCTAACTTGTCTACTTAAAAATAAATAAAATAATCAAGTAGCCCTCAAATTAGATCAGTTACATTTGAACTTTTTCATTGAAAGTATTTTTATGAATATAGTTCTATATTAAAATTACAAAAAATGGTAGGAGACTTTTTTGAAACTCACCTAATGCTGTTCTTGCTGGTGTAGCATCTTTTTTGATCCAGAATGATACCCAGGACAAAACCACAGTCAGTATACAAGGAATATATGTTTGAATAGTGAAGTATCCCATTCTTCTACTCAATTCAAAATATATAGTCATGACAACATAGTCACCTGTAACGAAGTATTGCCAAATTAACCAACTTTCTTGTGTTAAAATAATTCAAGGAAATAATTTATAACTTATTTTGTTAAATGAATGACTTGATAAAAGTATTCAAGTACAGCATTTATCAAATTGGAGAAAGAGTCAGAATTCTGGGGCTCTGAAACTTAATTTTTATTATATCCATGGCTGCATGAAGTATTTTACTGTAAAAGACACACAAAAAAATACACATTACTTGATATGTGTGATAGATGTGCACATTTATTCTATGCCATTATTCTACACCATTTATTCAGGCCATTACTCAATGAGCTATTATCACTTCTGTCTAGCTGTATGTTACATGTTTAAAACCAAGAATAAGAAAAAACTCATCCCTCAAGTAACTCTATTCTCAGTTTGCTTTTTCAATAGTAACAGACTTATACATAAACTTTTATATCTAAACTTCAGTAACAAATTTATATTTCGATTTTTGTAGTATGAATTTAAGCTTATCAATCACTTACTATAATGTTTTGCATAATATTTTTATATTTATTTTATCCTTTCATGATTACTCAGAAAACAAACAGAATAAATCATTTTATGGACACTACTTCCTCTTTACTAAAGCAAAGCCACACATAAACGAGTTGGGATTAATAGAGATGTTACTGGAAATCTCATAAGATTCCATGAGGGACTGGGAGAGTGTGCATGCCTAATACGTTGTTTATTTTATTCCAAAGTCGCCTCTACCCATGTCTTTTCTAGGTGATCTTTTGCAGAACTGTGTCTCTCTCCTTCCTCCCATTTGACCTCCATCCTTCAACCTACTGGATTCAACCTTCTGGCACCTGAAATTCACGATGACCAGAAATGAGCCTCTATCACACCAATACCTTCTCTTAGCTTAGGTCCTCCTTTCATTTATCCAAGGTGGGAATCTAGACAACCATTTCTGATTCATTTTCCCTTCTTCAACTTCTCTATTTCCCCCAATTCCTCTTCCTACCTGGCCCATGTACTATTTACCAAAGCCCCTGGCTTGTCTCATAACAACCTTCAGTACTCTGGATCATTCTGCGTCCTGTCACCAAAAAGATCTTTCCAGAACACAGCATCTTGTTTCTCCTGTACAACTGTCAAAACTTTATGGTGGAGAGAATAAGATGGAGCAGTAGGTGGACATGGAGTGCATCTCTCTCCATGGATACATCAGGAATACACCTTCAGACACAGAAGCGTGTGCAGAACACCAGCTGAGAGTGGGCAGGAGCTCCTGACCAGTGGAAAAGAATATATAGAACCACATAAAACTCGGTAGAATGAAAGAAGTAGGGAAAAAAAGAGAAGCATTAGTAGCACTGGACCTGCCTCTGGCAGGCGGGGGAACTGAGCAGGGGTTTGACCTCCACACTGGGGCAACTGTTTGGGACAGAGGAGAGATAGTTGAGGCTGAGAGTGAAGCAGCTGATCTGTGACAGTCTAAACGGAATAATAATCACACAGAAAATCCTTGCCACAGCCATACATACCCCAGTCAGGGACGTGGGTCCCTTAGAAGGCACAGCAGCTGGGGGCTGGAGTGCAGGGATTGTGGAGGAATCCAGGGTGAGGTCTGTGGTTGACGGTGGGGAGATGGCCCTAGGGGACATGCGGGAGGAGACTGTAGTAGGAAATGCCTGTGGAGGAAAGCCAGGCAGCCTTGGAGGCAAGGTGATACTGCTGTGTGTAGGGATGGGGCCATCACTTTAGCCTCTCTCTCCCACAGGCCAGCACCAGCAGCTGAACAACAGAGAGGCTGGCCCTTCAAGCACCTGGCAGTGCTGAGCAACAGAGAAGGACCCAAGTCAGGGGAGCCCTCTAAAGGCCTGAATGGGTGGGGCAATGGAGGAGGTCTCACCGAAGATCACCAGCTACCAGAGGCTGGAAAAAGACTCTGATAGGGCCATAGCTACTGTAGTTGAGGCAGTCTGTGTCCCTGCACACTTGGTGCCGCTGTGCCACCTTCATGCTCAGTCCTCCCTGGGGCAGAGCTGCCACAGACTAGAAAAAGCCCTAATAAAACCATGTCTCCTGTGACAAGAGACATTAATGCTCCTGCATAGCCAGTGTTCCTGTGATCCAAGCAACTGCGCCACCTCCATGCATGATCCCTACTGGGAAAGAACTGCCAGAAGCTAGAAAGAGTCCTGTATCTATGCAAACGGGGTCACTTTGGTCACATCAAACTCTTTAAGACCCTGTGGACTGTGGTCTGCAGGCTTTTCTGCCCAGGAGATTCTCCTGGCAGGAATACTGGAGTAGGTTGCCATACCCTTCTAGAGCACGATACTTCCTGCTGCCAGCTCCCTTGAGTACTTGGTGCTGCCAGGGCCCCTGTGACCTAAGCAGCTGTACCACCTTCACAGCTGGCCCTCACTGGCGCAGAACCAAGTCCTCCAGGGCATCCTCATGAGCAAACCCGTCTGGATGACCCACATCCAGAGGTAGAGATAAAGCTACAGTTGAAACCCAGGGGCAGTGTGGCTAAGGAAGAATACCCAAAACCTTCCCACCCACTGTACAAACTAGATTAAATCCACACAATCAACTAGGAAGACTGTGTTTATGGAATATTTAAAAGGACAACGAGAGTTCTCACAAAAGAAAATGTACTAGTTCTGACACCTGTGGACATTGAAGGCAAGAACACACAGGAAGAGTACCAGATTAGAGTCTGAGCAGATCCCACAGCAGGTCCAGACACCAGCCCAGTGTTGAACGGCATCCTAGGGAGGTGAGGTGGACTGTGACTCCTGGTGAGGGAATGGATGCTGACAGCAGAGACTCAAGAGAACATTTCTTATCTTTTGACTTGTTCTGTAGTTGCTTCTGGATGTTCCCCCCATCCCCTTTCACTCTGTTGTTGTAGTTGATGTTTTTTACCAGCACTATTAAATCTATTTAAACTTTAGAGAATTTTTTAAAATATAAATTTATTTATTTTAATTGGAGGTTAATTACTTTACAATATTGTATTGGTTTTGCCATACATCAACATGAATCTACCACAGGTATACACGTGTTCCCCATCCTGAACACCCCTCCCTCCTCCCTCCCCGTACCATCCCTCTGGGTCGTCAATAGCCAGGACAAGGAAGAAACCCAGAGAATTTTTTAAAATTGCACTTTTTATTTCTGTTATATACTGCCTCTGTATTGGCCTTTTGCAGTTCTGTGGGGTTTTCCTTTTTTTTTTTTTTTACTTCTTGTTATCTCTTTTTAAAAAATTAAAAAATTTATTGTTATTTTTTTCTACATTTATTCCTTTGTTTGTTTTTCCTACTGTTCTTTTCCCATTGTAGTTAATCTTTACTGTATATAAATCCTCTTTATCTACTTCTGCTTAACTTTGCATTTATATTCTTTGTTTCTTTTTCTCACATATATGTCAGTTTATTTTGTTTTTGTTGTTTTATTCCCCAGTTGGCACCTTGCTTTAGTTCTGTTTTCCAGTTTGCACTTTAGTTAGTTTTAATCTTAATTGGTGGATATAATTTTTGATTTCCTTTGTTTGCAAGGTCAATCTATTATACTTTATCTTTTTTGGACTTTTGGTTTTGCTTCTGGGTGTACATATATGTGTGTATATTCCATTATTTTAGTTATTATTTACCTGATTTTGTAATTGCCATTTATCTGGGATGCACCTTTTGTTTCTCACTTTTGTTGTTTGTTTTAATACCATTTAATGCCATAACAAACCACCTGTGAATCTCTGTTCCTGGCCAGAGCCCAGGCCCTGAGACTTTGGAGTGGGTGCACTGACTCCAAGTCCCTAGATTACCAGAGAACTCCTAACCCTAGGGAATATCAAATATTGAGAACAGCAACAAAGGCAACCATTTGTGTGAAAGACCTGGCACCACCCAACTGCCAGTAGCACCCTGTGCAGGATGCCTCATTCAAACAAAAAATAAGACAAAAATACAAACCCAATCATCAGCAGACAGGATTACCACCTCACTCAGCCATGCCCATCAGAGGGGAAAAAACTCACCTCCTCCAACAGGAACACAAGCATAAGTCACAGCCTACCTGAAACTTACACAAACCACTGGACCAACCTAATGGGGGCAGAAACCAAAAGGAAGAAAGAATTCAACATCAAAGCCTGGGAAAAGGAGGCCTCAAACACAATAAGTTAAAAATAAATAAATAAATAATGAAAAGTAGAGAAATAATGTGCAAATGAAAGAACAATCTAGAAACATATAAGTCCAAATAAATAAAGAGGAAATAGGCAGACTACCTGAAAAAGAATTCAGAATAATGATAGTAAAGATGAGCCAAAACTTCAAAAAATAAAATGGAGAAAATGCAAGTATCAATTAACAAAGACCTATTGAAATAAAAGAATAAACATACAGAGACAAACAGCACAATTACTGAAATTAAAAATACTCTTGAAGGAATCACTAGTAGAATACCTGAGGCAGAAGAATGGAAAAGTAAGCTGGATGATAGAATGGTGGAAATAACTCCTGAAGAGCAGAGTAAAGTAAAAAGAATGAAGACTATCCTCAGTTAGTCTCAAAGAGGATAGTTTCAGAGACCTCTGGGACAATATTAAATGCATCAACAATCAAATTATAGGGGTCCCAGTAGAAGAAGAGAAAAAGAAAGGGTATGAGAAAATTTTTGAAGCGATTATAGTTGAAAATTTTCCCAAATTGGGAAAGGAAATAGTCAATCAAGTCCAAGGAGCATAAAGTATTCCATACAGGATAAACCCAAGGAGAAACACACCAAGACACATACTAATCAAAGCAACAAAGATTAAACACAAAGAAAGAATACTAAAAACAGCAAGAGAAAAACAACAAGTAACATACATAGGAAACCCCATACATTTAACAGCTAATCTGCTGGCAGAAACTCTTCAGGCCAGAAGGGAATGTCAGGATATATTTAAAGTACTGAATGGGAAAAAAATCTGTAACCAAGATTATTCTACCTGGTAAAAATCTCATTCAAAATTGATGGAGAAATCAAAAGCTTTACAGACAGGCAAAAGTTAAGAGAATTTAGTACCACAAAATCAGCTTTACAACAAATGTTAAAGGGACTTATATAGTCAGGAAATACAAGAGAAGAAAAAGATCTACAAAAATAAACCCCAAACAATTAAGAAAATGGCAATAGGAACATATATATCAATAATTACTTTAAATGTAAACGGATTAAATTCTCCATCCAAAAGAGACAAAATGGTTGAATGGATACAAAAACAAAACCCACATGTATACTGTCTATAAGAAACCCACTTCAGACCTAAAGACACATATAGACTGCAAATGAGAGGATGGAAAGATATATTCCACTCAAATGGAAATCAAAAGAATGCTGGAGTAGCAATCCTCATATCATAAAAAATAGATCTTAAAATAAAATAAAATATATTACAAGAGATAAGGAAGGATACTACATAATGATCAAGGGATCAATCCAAGAGGAAGACATAGGAATAGATGTTGTAAATATCTATGCACCCAACATAGGAGCACCTCAATACATAAGACAAACACTAACAGACAAAAAAGGAGAAATTGACAGTAACGCAATAATAGTAGGAGACTTTAACATCCCACTTACACCAATGGTCAGATTATCAAAAAGAAAATTAAAAAGGAAACACAATCTTAAATGACACATTAGAACAGATGGATCTTATTGATGTCTTCAGGGCATTCCATTCAAATGCAGAAGAATGCACTTTTTTTTCAAGTGCACATGGAACATTCTCCAGGACAGACCACATCTTGGGTCACAAATCAAACCTCAGTAAATTTAAGAAAATTGAAATCATATAAAGCATCTTTTATGACCACAAAACTAGATATCAATTACAAGCAAATAACTATAAAAAACACAGACACATAGAGATAAACAATATGTTTCTAAATAATGAGCAGGTTACTGAAGAAATCAAAAGGGAAATAAAAAAAAGTCTTAGAAACAAATGACAATGAAAAAAAAAAAACAATTCAAAACCTATGGGATGTAGCAAAAGCTGTTCTAAGAGGGAAGTTTATAGCAATACAATCTTACCTAAAGAAACAAGAAAATCATTGAATAGAAAATCTAACTTTACACTAAAACAACTGGAAAAGAAGAAGAAGAACAACAAAAACCCCAAAATCAGTAGAAGGAAAGATATCATAAGGATCGGAACAGAAATAAATGAAAATGAAATGAAGGAAACAATAGTAAAGATTAATAAAACTAAAAGCTGGTTCTTTGAGAAGATAAACAAAATTGACAAACCTTTAGCCAGACTCATCAAGAAAAAAGAGAGAGAAGAACCAAATCAAAAAAATTAGAAATGAAAAAAGGAGAGGTTACAACAGATAGTGCAGAAATATAAAGGATTATAAAAAACTATTATAAGCAACTATATGGAAATAAAATGGACAACCTGAAAGAAATGGGCAGATTCCTAGAAAAGTTCAATTTTCTAAGACTGAACCAGGAAGAAAGAAATTATGAACAACTCAATTACAAGCAGTGAAATTGAAACTGTGATCAAAATTCTCCCCAAAAACAAAAGCCCAGGGCCAGATGGCTTCACAAGTAAATTCTCTCAAACATTTAGAGAAAACCTAATGCCTATCCTTCTAAAACTCTTTCAAAAAATTGCAGAGGAAGGAACACTTCCAGACCCATTCTAAGAGCCCACGATCACCCTGATACCAAAACCAGGCAAAGACAACACAATAAATGGAAATTACAGGCCAATATCACTGATGAATATAGATGCAAAAATCCTCAACAAAATTCTAGCAAACAGGATTCAACAAACATTGAAAAGCTCGTACACCATGATCAAATTGGGTTTATTCCATGGATGCAAAGATTCTTCAATATATCCAAATCAATCAATGTGATACACCATATTAACAAATTGAAAGATTAAACCATATTGCAATCTCAATAGATGCAGAAAAAGCCTTTGACAAAATTCAGCACATACTTATGATTAAAATTTAAAAGAAAAAAAAAGAGGGCCTAGAAGGAACCTACCTCAAAATAGTAAAGGCCATATATGATAAACCCACAGTTTATCCTGCTGGGGAACAAGACAAGGGTGTCCACTCTCACCACTATTATTCAATGTAGTTTTGGAAGTCCTAGCTACAGCAATCAGAGAAGAAAAAGAAATAAAAGGAATCCAGACCAGAAAAGAAGTAAAGTAGTCACTGTTTGCAGATGACATGATACTATACATAGAAAACCCTAAAGATACTATCAGAAGATTACTAGAACTCATCAGAGAATTTAGCAGTCACAGAATACAAACCAATACACAGAAATCATTTGCATTCCCATATACTAACAATGAAAAATCAGAAAGAGAAATTAAGGAATCAATCCCATTCACCATTGCAACTATAAGAATAAAATAGCTAGGGATAAACCTACATAAGGAGACAAAAGAATGGTATGTAAAAAATTATAAGACACTGATGAAAGAAATAGAAGATGACATAAACAGATGGAGAGATATTTCACGTTCCTATGCAATAAGGATCAATATGTGAAAATGATTATAAAATGTGAAAATGACTATACTGCCAAATGCAATCTGCAGATTCAATGCAATTCCTATCAAATTACCAATGGTATTTTTCACAGAACTAGAACAAAAAATTTCTCAATTCATATAGAAACACAAAAGACCCTGAATAACCAAAGCAGTCTTGGGAAAGAAGAATGGAGCTTGAGGAATCAATCTTCCTGACTTCAGATTATACTACAAAACTACAGTCATCAAGACAGAATGGTACTGGCACAAAAACAGAAATATAGACCAATGGAACAAGATAAAAATCCCCAAAATAAACCCATGCATCTATGGGTACCTTATTTTTCACAGAGGAATCAAGAATATACAATGGGGCAAAGATAGCCTCTTCAATATGTGGTGCTGGTAAAACTGGACAGCTACATGCAAAAGAATGAAATTAGAACAGTTCCTAACACCATATATGAAGATAAACTCAGAATAGATTACAGACCTAAATGTAAGACCAAAAACTATAAAACTCTAGAGGAAAACATAGGTGGAACATTCTCTGAGATAAATCACAGCCAGGTCCTCTACGACCCACCTCCCAGAGAAATGGAAATAAAAATGAAAATAAACAAATGGAACCTAATTAAACTTAAAAGCTTTTGGACAATGAAGGAAACTATAAGCAAGATGAAGAGGCAGCCTTCAGAATGGGAGGAAATAATAGCAAATGAAACAACTGACAAAGAATTAATCTCCAAAATATAGAAGCAGCTCATGTAGCTCAATATCGGTAAAATAAACAACTCAATCAGTAAGTGGGCCAAAGAAACTAAACAGACACTTCTCCAAAGAAGACATACAGATGGCTAACAGACACATGAAAAGATGCTCAATATAGTTCATTATCAGAAAAATACAAACCAAATTACAGTGAGATATCACCCCACACCAAACAGAATGACCAACATCAAAAAGTCTACAAACAATAAATGCTGGAGAGGGTGTGGGAAAAGTGAACCCTCTTGGAGTGTTGGTTAGAGTGTAAAATGATACAGACACTATGGAGATTCCTTAAAAAACTAGGACTAAAACCACCATATGACCCAACAATCCTACTACTAGGCATATACCTGAGGAAATATAAATTGAAAAAGATACATGTCCCCCAATGTTCACTGCAGCACAATTTACAACAGCTAGAACATGGAAGCCACCTAGATGTCCATTGGCAGATGAATGGATAAAGAAGCTGTGGTACATATATACAATGAAATATTACTCAGCCACAAAAGGGATGCATTTGAGTCTACATTATAATGAGGTGAATGAATGGATAGCCTATTATACAGAGTGAAGTAAGTCAGAAAGAGAAAGATAAATATCATGTATTAACACATATATTTGGAAACTAGAAAGATTGTACCAATGCATTTATCTGCAGGGCAGCAATGGAGAAACAGACATAGAGAACAGACTTATGGACATGGGGGCAGGGGGAGGAAGGAGAGGGTAAATGTATGGAGAGAGTAACATAGAAACTTACATTACCATAAGTAAAATAGATAGCCAATGGAAATTTGCTGTATGACTCAGGGAACTCAAAAAGGGGCTTTATAACAACCTAGAGTGGTGAGATGGGAGGGGGTTGGGAGGGACGTTTAAGAAGGAGGGGACATATGTATACCTATGATTGATTTATGTTGATATTTGGTAGAAAACAACAAATTTCTGTTAAGCAATTATCCTTTGATTCAAAAAAAATAAAGAAAGAAAATTTTAAAAAAGGGAAAAATACTTTATTATGGTCTTTCTGGGGCCCAGGGTAAGCTACCCCAAAATATGCCTCAATGGCATAGTGATTACTTTGAATTAAAGTTACTTAAGAAATGACCAATGCAAGAGATATCTACTCTGACCCTCCTATTTGTCTACAGAAGTAGGAAAACAATCTCTCATGTGAAAGGTGTACTCTCCACGTCTAGAGGTAGGTCATCCTTATTGCCAGGAAGCCTGTATAAACAAACCTTTTCCCTTCTTTAATTGATTTCTCACTAATTAAGCACTCAAAACCCAAGTTCTTTATCCTATTAATTCCTTACAGATGTATTGTTCTTTTTGGTCTAAAAAGTATAAAAGCTACATTTTGGGCACTTCCCATTTTTATGAGACCTCCTTGTGTATGAATCAAATTTTGTTTCTTTTTCTCTTGTTAATCTGCATAATGTCAATTTTATCATTAATATTAGTCCAGCCATAATAACTCAAGAGGGGTGGAGGGTGGGGGGAATTTCCCCCTCTCCAACAGTCTGCATCATTCTGAATGAAATGCCCCCTTGACCCTGTATTCTTTGCACTTCCCCAGGTTCTCAGATGTGCCAAGATCCTTCCCCAGTGGTTGCTACATATCTTCTTTTCTGCGTAGGATGTGCTTCCTTTCACCTGCATCCAAATAGTTCACACTCAACTTTGAAGCTCAGCTTAGAAATCATTTAGTCCAGGAAGCACTCTCTAATTATTTCTAACAACTGTGACTAATTTATTTCTATAATTATAATAAAATATTAGACTCAAAACCAATAAACTAGTTGAGTTTTAGAATATATGCCTTGTTTATCAATGTTACTTGATAAGCAATCAGCTGGTACTTGTTTAAAAAAAAAGATCTTCATGGTTGCAGAGTCAGACACGATCAAGCGATTGAACACCACATGTGCAGTTTCTCAGATAAGGCCAGGTCCATCCCTAGTTATATTTGTCATTCGTTCTAGGACTGGTGACTGAAAAAGAAATGTTTCTTCTATGAAAAAAGTCCCAAAGTCCCATTTTTACTTAAAATATTCACAAGCAGACTATATGAAGCCCATGTAAAATTATGCCTTTCAACAAATTAGAATATTTTTTGCAAAATATGGTGTTCTGTTGTAGCAATACTCAGGATGGCCAATAGAAACATCAATTTGGAGATTATTTCCCAAGAAACATTAAACATTTTTAGCAAATTAGTATTTCAGTACAAAGGAAGGAGAATGATTACCCTGAAGCAATAAAAAACACAAACATATTTTTCTAAGTAATATGAAGGTCAAGTTATATCATTTCCTGGGGAAATATTATTATTTATGTGTGACATTTAAAGGTCTATTAATATTTACATAAAATTTCAATAAAAACTGAGCAGAAAATAGAAAAGCAAAACATAATAAAACACCCTACCAGTTATGAACACAATCTCAGTGGAATATTCCACATGTTGAATAATTTCTTCAACCACCATTGTAATTTCCTCAGTGAGGAAAACAGGGGGACAACTCCAGAGCAGATTCATTTTAACAAATTCATCTAACTTGCACCAACCTGAGGTGAACAGATTCCGCATAGCCTGTGTTCAGAATACCCCTTTGCCTAACTCATGAGTCTGCCTGAACGTCCCACTGTTAGATGTGAAAGTGAGAAGGGGTGTCAGGGCCACATTCTGGGGCTTGGTTCTATAACTCAGTTGGCTCTTGGTGAGGTTCTGGGACACAACCTAAAAAGTGGTTCCAGAGAACCCCTGGTTCTCTGTTTCCAGCTTCCATGGGGAACAAATATCTGGAGAAGCAGTAGCAGGAGGAATTGTGGGTTCCAGCTTTACTGTCTCAGACAGGAAGACCAATACAAAGCCAATGTGCCAATCACCCCAAATTGGAAGGAAGAGGGCATAGGGCTCTCATTTTCAGAAATACCATGTTTCTGTACATAATTTATTTGTCTAGGCTTAAGTTAAAACATATCTTCATAGGAGGCAAACCATTTCCTTATTTCTGAAAACATGTGCCTATTAAGTTTCTCAGGGATTCCCAGGTAGCTCACTGGTAATGAATTCACCTGCCAATGTAAGAGACACAGGAGACATGGGTTCAATCCCTAGGTTGGGAAGATCCCCTGGAGGAGAAAATGGCAACCCACTCCAGTATTCTCACCTGGACAATCCCATGGGCAGAGGAGCATACTGGGGTAAGTCTATACGGTTTCAAAGAGTCGGACACGACTGAGTGAACACCACACGTGCAGTTTCTCAGATAAGGCCAGGTGCATTCCTAGTTATATTTGTCATTAGTTCTAGGACTGGTGACTGAAAAAGAAATGTTTATTCTATGTGCTTCCCCTCTGCAAGTGTTCACATACCTGCACACATGCATGTTATGAACACACAGACACATACTCAGGGACCTGGCAAGCTCCAACTTGAGTATGAAGTCTCCTCTCCAAGTACATGCTTTTTTAGAGGTCTTAATTCCTTCTCTGAGGTGTTTTAGCTGTTTACTCTGATAATTGTGCAGCCTTCCTAATACAATTCATGAACTAAATTGCAGAGATTTTGTTTTATTGTGATTCAGTTCAGTTCAGTCGCTCATTCAGGTCTGACTCTTTGCGACCCCATGAATTGCAGCACACCAGGCCTCCCTGTCCATCACCAACTCCCGGAGTTCACTCAGGCTCATGTCCATCGAGTCGGTGATGCCATCCAGCCATCTCGTCCTCTGTCATCCCCTTTTCCTCTTGCCCCCAATCCCTCCCAGCATCAGAGTCTTTTCCAATGAGTCAACTCTTCAGACGAGGTGGCCAAAGTACTGGAGTTTCAGCTTTAGTTCTTTCTAAATCAGACACTTGAGTTTCCAATTAACTTTTATGACAGATAACAGGGTTCAGTGATTCTAGAATCCTTAAAGGTCATCAGAGTCTGCCATGAAATGCGCCTGATGCCCATTTCCCAGGGGAAGATAGAATGGAAAAAGTTGGAGAGGGAGTGAGAAATTTCTCTGATTTATCAAGATAGACAAGTCATCTTGGGTCAGTGGAACTGTAAGAAGAATTTACCTTTTTTGCTAATTGCTCATTTTTGTGACTTTTTTCCTGAGCCAAGGTAAGGAAAAGTTATACTGAAGACTTTTTCGGAGAGCAGGTGAATTGTTACTTTTTAGGACAACAGCATAGAACAGCCTGTTGATACTACTTATACAATAAAAATTTGTTAAGCTAGTACTGTGTTCCATGAGATATAAAGATTAGCAACATACAGAATGTTCCCTGAAGATTAAACACTAGCTATATCTTACATAATTTTCACTGTTCCCAGAGAATACTATTATAAATCATTATTTACTCAATGTCATGGATACCTTCATTTCTTTATTTCTCCTCAAGACACCAAAAACATACCTGGCAGACATACCCTAAAATGACTTCCAATTAGTCACACATTTGTATGACTCTCTCCTCTTGAGAACCTGGGCAGAACATGTGATTTGGTTTTAGCATGGATTTTGTAGATCTGTTAATTTCAGGTTTGATCCAAAGAAAGATTATTGTGGGTGGGCCTGACTTAATCAGAAGAAAATCCTTAAAAGAACTGAGTCTTTCATGATGAAAAATTCTTCTAGTCTTGAAGAAGTGAGCTGCCATCAGCTCTACAGTTACAAACAATGAATTCTTCCAACAGCCTAATGAGTTTAGAAGTAAATTTTTCCCCAATCAAGATTGCAGATGAAAATTAAGCTCAGGCTAAATCACAGCCTTATGAGAGCCTAGACAAAGGACTGAGATAAGCCACACCCATATTCCTTGCAGAAACTGTTGAATTATGTTGATTTTGTCTTAAGCCACAAAATTGCTGGTAATATGTTACAAAGAAATGGAAAAATAAAGGAGAATAACATCAGCACAGTGGCCAAACCAAAGGTCCCTTAAACATGTTGCTTCCTACAATTCAGTTCAGTTCAGTTCATTTCAGTCACTCAGTCATGTCTGACTCTTTGCAATCCCATGGACTGCAGTATGCCAGGCCTCCCTGTCCATCACCAACTTCCAGAGTTTACCCAAACTCATGTCCATTGAGTCAGTGATGCCATCCAACCATCTCATCCTCTGTTGTCCCTTCTCCTCCTGCCCTCAATCTTTTCCAGCATCAGTGTCTTTTCAAATGAGTCAGCTCTTTTCATGAGGTGGCCAAAGTATTGGAGTTTCAGCCTCAACATCAGTCCTTCCAGTGAACAACCAGGACTGATCTCCTCTAGAATGGACTGGTTGGATCTCCTTGCAGTCCAAGGGACTCTCAAGAGTCTTCTCCAACACCATAGTTCAAAAGTATCAATTCTTCAGTGCTCAGCTTTCTTCACAGTCCAACTCACACATCCATACACGACCACTGGAAAAACCATAGCCTTGACTAGACGGACCTTTTTTGGCAAAGTAATGTCTCTGCTTTTTAATATGCTGTCTAGGTTGGTCATAACTTTCCTTCCAAGGAGTAAGCATCTTTTAATTTCATGGCTGCAGTCACCATCTGCAGTGATTTGGGACCCCCCCAAAATAAAGTCAGCCACTGTTTCCACTGTTTCCCCATCTATTTCCCATGAAGTGATGGGACCGGATGCCATGATCTTCGTTTTCTGAATGTTGAGCTCTAAGCTGTAAGCTCAACTTTTTCACTCTTCTCTTTCACTTTCATCAAATGGCTCTTTAGTTCTTCTTCACTTTCTGCCATAAGGTTGGTGTCATCTGCATATCTGAGGTTATTGATCTTTCTCCTGGCAATCTTGATTCCAGCTTGTGCTTCATTTAGCCCAGAGTTTCTCATGATGTACCCTGCATAGAAGTTAAATAAGCAGAGTGACAATATATAGTCTTGGTGTACTCCTTTTCCTATTGGGAACCAGTCTGTTGTTCCATGTCCAGTTCTAACTGTTGCTTCCTGACCTGCATAGATTTCTCAAGATGCAAGTCAGGTGGTCTGGTATTCCCATCTCTTGCATTTATCCATGGATAAAAGTGCCTTTGTGGGAGATGTGGGATTCAGCTAGGAGACTGTGAAAAAATGATGCTGTTGAAGAATAAAGAGAGACCCACTGAGAAAACAGATTTATACCCAGATGACTGACTCATTGCAGTCACAGCTACAGACCTAGAAACAACTCTGATTGTATTAGAATTCAGCTACAGTCCTGTTTGATTTTGGTTCTGTCAGCAACACCATATGCCTAGGGACCTATGAGGAGTCACACCCACTGTGTGTTGGCTATTAGGTATACAGAACCCAGCGGTGGGCCATGAAGTGGCCCATGAATCAGCTCCTGCCCTTCTTAGCTGTGGTCAGGGAGCTTCTGAAAACACTGATTTAAACAATCACCTACAGATGAGATAGACTTTGTGGGAATCCAGGAGTCTAGTGAAAAAGTTTCACTATTAGAGCAAATAAATCAAGATTAGACTTTACCCACATCACCTCTTCCCCCAAGGCAGTACAGCTCTGAGCCAAGAGATTTTCCTCACCTGTGATTTCTCCCATAGAAGAAACTGAAAGCACAAAAGTGAATGCCTGCTTTCCCTGGTGTGAGAGATTCTGCTAATGACACCCACTTTTCTCTTCCCTCACCCAGAGCACTGAATCCTGAGTGGCAACCTGAGGGGTGGTGAGCACTTAGAGCTTGTAATGGACCTTAACAAAGGATAAAGATTCTATCAAGTGCTCCAGGGATTCAATCAGAAGGTGTGCCCACAAGTTACTGAGGGCGCCTCACCTGTGGATTTCCCCAAATGGCCTATAGGCACTTCTAGGACTCTACATGTGATATCCCCCCTGCAACCTGCAGCTAGCTCCCTGTGTATGCTCCCAACAGTGGCAAGAGCAAGCTTTAGTAGATGGATAGTGGGTGCACTGCAGAAAGCTGGCTCAAATCCAGGCCTGAGATAAACCACAAACATTCTTTTTTTCAAATTCATTTTTCAAACAATTTTAATCAGTATTTTCTGGCCTTCTCCTGTTTTTTATTTTTTAATTGAAGTATGTTTTATGCACAGTATTATATGTTACAGGTAACAATTTAATGGCTCACAATTTTTAAAGATTTTTTAAAGGTTATAAATATTCCATTTATAGATATTGGCTAAATACTCTGTACCGTACAATAAATATATCCGTATACCTAATAGTTTGTAACTCGTACCTCCTACTTTTAATTGCTCCTCCCAGCTTCCCTCTCTCTATTGGTAACCAGTAGTTTGTTCTCTGGATCTAGGAGTCTGCTTCTTTTCTGTTATATTCACTAGTTCATGTAGTTTTTAGATTCCACATATAAGTGATACAATATTTTTCCACATATAAGTGATACATTATTTTTATTTCTCTGTCTGATTCATTTCAATTAGCATTATTCCCTCCAAGCCCATCCATGTTGCAGCTAGTGGCAAATTTTCATCCTTTTTAATTGCTGAGTAGTATACCATTCTGTGCATGTGTCTCTGTGTGTGTGTATGTTTGTGTGTGTGTGTGTATATAAAAGAGGTGAGGCATGGATACTTCTTTATCAATGCATCTTTTGATGGACACCTAGGTTGCATACATATCTTGGCAACTGTAAATAATGCTGCTATGAACACTGGGATGCATGTATATTTCAAATTAGTGTGTTCAGGGTTTTTGGGGTGGAATTGACTGGGTCCTATGGTAGTTCCAGTTTTAAATTTTTTGAGAAAACTCCATACCATTTTCCACACTGGTTGTACCAATTTACATTCTCCAAAACAGCATACAGTGTTCCCTTTTCTTTACATCCTTGCCAACATTTGTTCTTTGTGTTCTTTTTGATAATGGCCTTTCTGACAGGTGTGAGGTGATATCTCTCACTGTGGTTTTGATTTACATTTCCCTGATGACTAGGGATGCTGAGCATGTTTTTTAGTTCAGTTCAGTTCAGTTGATCAGGCGTGTCTGACTCTTTGTGACCCCGTGGACTGCAGCATGCAAGGCCTTCCTGTCTATCACCAACTCCCAGAGTTTACCCAAACTCATGTCCATTGAGTTGCTGATGCCATCCAGTCACCTCATTCTCTGTCATCCCCTTCTCCTGACTTCAGTCTTTCCCAGTATCAGGGTCTTTTCAAGTGAGTCAGTTTTTGCATCAGGTAGCCAAAGTATTGGAGTTTCAGCTTAAAAATCATTCCTTCCAATGAATATTCAGGACTGATTTGCTTTAGGATGGACTGGTTGAATTTCCTTGCAGTCTAAGGGACTCTTAAGAGTCTTTTCCAACACCATAGTTCATCAGTGGAATATTACTCAGCCATTAAAAGTAAGGCATTTGAGTCAGTTCTGATGAGATGGATGAACCTAAAACCTATTATACAGAGTGAAGTGAGTCAGAAAGAGAAAAATAAATACCATATTCTGACACATATATACAGAATCTGGAAGAATGGTACTGAAGAACTTATTTACAGGGCAGCAATGGAGAAAACAGACATAGAGAATAGACTTATGGACATAGGGAGAGGGGAAGAGAGGGTGAGATGTATGGAAAGAGTAACATGGAAACTTACATTACCATGTGTAAAACAGATAGCCAATGGGAATTTGCTGTATGGCTCAGGAAACTCAAACAGGGCCTCTGTATCAACCTAGAGGGGTGGGATGGGGAGGGAGATGGGAGGGAGGTTCAAAAAGGCGGGGATATTTGTATACCTATGGGTGATTCATGTGAGGTTTGGCAGAAAACAACAAAATTCTGTAAAGCAATTATCCCTTCAATAAAAAAATAAGTAATTGAAAAAAAGAAGAAGAAGAAGAAGAAGATGAAGAAAAAACCGTGTGGAAACACAAAAGACCCTGAATAGCCAAAACAATCTTGAGAAAGAACAGACCTAATGGAATACATTTTCCTGACTTCAGGCTATTATAAGCATCTAGAGTAATGAAAATTGCATGGTACTGTCACAAAAATAGACATATAGATCAAATGTCAAATTTTAAAATGAAAAGTAAGAGATTTCTGTCTGTGTTTATATGGATGTGTGTATATCTAGGTATGTATGTGAAAAACATCATATATTTCTATCTCTAAATGGCATGAACAAAATTAATAAATATGTTCTATTTAATTTGCCTAAATAAATTAAGAACTTATATAAATTCTCTGAAATATAAAAAACTAACCCAAATAAATTTCAGGTTCATGAGATCTAGAAAAAATGCACTATTAAATTATTATTTGGGAAATTGGTTTTAGATGGAGGGGTAGAAGTATCTGTGTTCATCTCCTACTGTGAGGACAGAAAAAGAGCAACTAGCTATTGAAGAATCATTAACAGGAAGACACTAGAACCACCAAAACAGATACCCCATATCCAAAGGAGAAGCCACAACCAGATAGTAGGAGGGGTGTAATAATTATAAAATCAAATCCCATACTCTCCGAGTGGGTGACCACAAAAGTGGAGAACACTAATACCAAATAAGTCCTCTCCTTGTTGTGAAGGTTCTTAGCCCCACGTCAGGTTCCCCAGCTTGGAAATCCAGCATAGGGACTGGGAATCCCCAGGGAATCTGACTTTGCAGGCCAGCGGGATTTGATTGCAGGACTTCAAAATGACTGGGAGAAACAGAGACTCTATTCTTGGATGACACAAAAAATCTTACTTGTACCAAGAACCAAAGGAAGGAGCAGTGACCCCACAGGAGACTGAACCAGACCTAACTGCTAGTGTTGGATGGTCTCCTGGGGAGGCATGGGTCATCAGTGGCCTGTCTCAGGGAAGGGGGCTTTGGCAGCAGCAGTCTTGAGAAGTACTTCTTGGCATAAGATCTCTTGAAGGTCACCACTAGCCCTACCATAGAGCCTGTAGACTCCAGGGCTGGGTCACCTCAGGCCAAACAGGTAATAGAGAGGGAGCTCAGCCCCACCCATTAGCAGTCAATTGGATCAAAATTTTACTGAGCATGAATATACCTACCAGAGTAAGACCCAGGATTTCCCACCACCAGTTACTCCCATCTTAGAAAGCAGATAGAAAAAGCAAGATGAAATGCCATAGCTTCTAGAATGGAAGCCACATCACAGAAGTTTAATCAATAGGAAACAGAAAAGGGTTATGTCCAAGACAAAGGGACAATATAAACCTCTGAAAGATAACTAAATGAAGAGGAGATAGTCAACCTCCCAGAAAAAGAATATAGAATAATGATAGTGAAGATGATCCAGGATGTCAGGAAAAGAATGGAGAAGATGCAAGACAGGTTTACCAAAAACCTAGAAGAACCAAAGAACAAACAGAAAGAGATGAGCAATACACTAGAAAGAATGAATAGTAGAAAAACTGAGGCAGAAGAATGAATAAGGGACCTGGAAGACAACATGGTAGATATCACTGCTGCAAGAGAAAATATAGAAAAAAAGAATGGAAAAAATGAAGTAAGAGACCTCTAAGACAACATTAAATGCACCAACATTCTCATTATAGGAGTCTCAGAAGAAGAGAGAGTGAACTACCTGAGAAAACATTTGAAAGGATAGCAGGCTGAAAACTTCCCCAAAATGGGAAATAGTCAACCGTATTCAGGAAGTGCAGAGAGTCCCAGGCAGGAAAAACCCAAGGAAGAACATAGTGAGGCATATAGTAATCAAACTGACAAAAATTGAAGAAAGAGATAAAATATTAAAAGCAACAAGGGAAAAAAAAGCAATAACATGCAAGGGAACTCCCGTAAGGTTATCAGCTGATTTCTCAAAGAAACTCAACAAGCCAGACGGGAATGGCACGATATATTTAAAGTGATGAAAGGGAAGAACCTACAACCCAGTAGGACTCTTGTTGAGATTTATGATGAAATCAAAAGCTTTACAAACAAGTAAAAGTTAAGAGAATTCAGCATCACCAAACTAGTTCTATAACATGTGCTAAAGGAACTTCTCTAGACAGGAAAGACAAGGAAAGGAAAAGACCTATACAAAATAACCCAAAACAATTAAGAAAACAGTAATATGATTATACATTTAAGGTATTGATAATTACCTTAAATGTAACTGGATTAAGTGCATCAACCAAAAGACATAGACTGGCTGGGCAGATGAAAACATGTATGTGCATGCATATCCACTTACCCCATCACTCTACTTAACCCCTCAAACTGTATGTAATTATTTTATATTGTTAGGTTAATCATATTTCCATTATGGCTTGCACTTGTAATTATCTTTTGATTTCAGTCTGGCTATTGATTGTGAAAACTGATAAATAACTTTTACTATTGTGATTATGTAACTATTAATCACTTACAAATGTGAGAGTTTGACCATAAATAAAGAATGCTGAGCACTGAAGAGTTGATGCTTTCCAACTGTGGTGCTGGAGAAAACTCTTGAGATTCCCTTGGACAGCAAGGAGATCAAACCAGTCAATTCTGAAGGAAATCAACCCAGAATATTCATCAGAAGGACTGATGCTGAAGCTGAAACTCCAGTACTTGACAGTGAAAGTGACAGGTGCTCAGTCGTGTCTGACTCTGTGATCCCATGGATTATACAGTCCATGGAATTCTCCAGGCCAGAATACTGGAGTGGGTAGCCTTTCCCTTCTCCAGTCGGTCTTCCCAACCCAGGGATGGAACTGGAGTCTCCTGCATTGCAGGTGGATTCTTTACCAACTGAGCTATCAGGAAAGCCCTCCAATATTTTGTGGACCTGATAAGCCAACTCACTGGAAAAGACCCTGATTCTGGGAAAGATTGGAGGCAAGAGTAGAGGGGCACAACAGAGGATGAGATGATTGGATGTTGCCACTAATTCAATGAACATGAGTTTGAGCAAACTATGGGACATAGTGAAGGACAGTGAAGCCTGGCATGCTGCTGTTCATGGGGTCTCAAAAAGACAGACACGACATAGTGACTGAAGTAAACCGATCATGACTGGTCATCAGAAAATAATGAAATTTTATATCACTAAACCTACCATTTGATAGAAAAAAACTTGTAAGCACTTTTTAAAATCCAAAAGCACATTAGAATTACCTTGGAAAATTTTGAAATACCCAAATGCCCAGGTATTGTTTTTTCCTCCAAAGAACCTTTGACATTTTAATTTCTCACTTTGATATTGATTTCTCATTCAAATTCTTTCTTATCTGCAATCACCCTCTGTGTTTTTTCAGTCTTTTAACTTTATTGAAGATTTCAATAGCTTAGTCAGAGATGTCTCTTAGAAATTGTCACTTTGCACTTGAAAATACGTGGGTTATTTTCAAATATCGTTTCATATTGATTTCTAACATAATTCCACAGTGATAAGAGATTAGACTCTGTATGATTTCAATACCTTTAGACCATGAAATTTTTGAGCATTGTTTTATGTCTCTGGATATGTTCCAATATCTCCAGATTTATAGTCTATGAAAACCTCAATAGAATTTGTATCCCACTGTTGTGTGAAAATTATCTGAATCTGAATCTTAACTAGGTCAAATTTGTTTGACCTTAACAAACAAACAAACAAAATTATCTGAATCTGAATCTTAACTAGGTCAAAGTGTTTTTCAGGTCTACTATATCCTTCTAGTTTTCTGTTTATTCATTCTATTAAATTTTGAGAGAATGATATTGAAACTCCAAATAAAAAAATCTCTATTTATGTACTTAAAAATAATTACATTATATAGTAGAGCTATATGTAACTTTGTCCTGTATTTTCCAAGTCTACTGTAAGTGTGTTATCATACTGTCATAATTTAAAAAGTAAAAAAAATATTTGATGTTAAAGTCAGTTGATGTTTGTTGGTTTAGTATATATATATCTTTAGAGTCGTTTGCACTACATATAACACTTTTATTGTTCCTATTCAAATAAGATCTTATTATCTTTGTTATAAAATTTTCAGCAAGAAGTATTTGGTATGATGATATTTTGTAAGTAAATTAAATGCAAATGAGGTAAAGTTTTTAGGTGAATTATTTAAGAATATCATGATTTATGATATGTCAACTTAAAATTATCTTCTCCAAATTCTTTTGTAACTTGAAACTTTAGAGTTTTGCTAAAGTTAAACAGAAAAATGTATTGAATTTCTAGCTCATTTCCAAAAAGATAAAATTTTGAACCATTAATTACTGAACACAGGCTTCCTTGTGGAGAGAAACTAAAGATATTTGGAACTAATTAATAAAATGTTTGATGTCACACTGATAAATTTTCTGTAAAAATGTACATATGTTTAGAAATTATAAATAGTATCTATATGTTTGCCTGATGCTGAAGTTCCAATAATTTGGCCACCTGATGTGAACAGCTGACTCACTGGAAAAGACCCTGATGCTGGGAAAGATTGAGGGCAAGAAGAGGAGGCAACAGAAGATGAGATAGTTAGATGGCATCACTGACTCAATGGAGTTGAATTTGAGCAAACTCCAGGAGATGGTAAAGAATAGGGAAGCTGGTGTGCTGCAGTTCATGAGGTCACAAAGAGTTGGACATGACTTAGCAACTGAACAACAACAATAATGTGTTTGCCAATCTAAAAAATGCTAGTGTAAAAACAGTTCATAATTGCTTACTTTGTAACTTTCACAAGAAAGTAAGATTTTCAAAGATTAAGAAATCTACATTATGTAATTAAAACTGCTAAAAGTAATAAAAATAAAATAATAAGGAACACATCTTAGTATGCAGGAAAAAAAAGAGAGAGAGAGAGAGAGATCTAAGAATGGTAATGCATTTTGCTAAAAGAAAGTAATTTTGTCCTAAAGAGATACTAAGAAAAAGCGGGGGGGGGGGGGGGGGGGTGGGAAGGATGGGGCAAACATAAGGCAAAATCTGAAGTTAAAATAAGAAAGGCATAAAAGATTTATGAAAAAGCAACCTGAAAAAAAGAATTTTATGCATGGTCAGAATTGGCTAAATTTAGAGTATATTTAATTAAGTAAATAAATTTTAGTAATAAAATTAATAAAATTAATTAAGTAAATACAATTTAGTAATAAAATAAAAAATAAAAATTTAAAAAATAAAAATTTTAGTAATAAAATTAAGTAAATAAATTTTAGTAATAAAATTTTAGTAATAAAAATTTTAGTATTACTCTAAAACTAGAGTAATAAACTCTAGTTTAGCAAAACTAGAGTTTGGTCTTCTCTCACCCTTAAGAGAACAAAGTTTTCTTAGGATATTGATCTGTTTCTGATAGCAGATTTTGAAGTTCTTTACCTTTTAGGTAACCTGTTGTAAATTTGTGTATTTGCCTTTGAAATCTTTTACTATCACTTTGGTTAAGTGAAAAGTATTTTTTCACAATGACCTTGATCTTATTTGACCAGTGTCTAAAATTCTCAAACTGTCCCAAGCCAGACTCTAAACGAAGTTCTTTTGACTTCTAACTAACTTCAAGGTGCTTCAGAGGACTTCTGAAACATCTCAAAGGGACATATTCAACTGATTAGGCTTATTTGGTATGTTAAATTACATGGGAAGCATTATCAAATGAGTGATGATAAGCATTCTCAGGCTATGTTGCATGGTAAATGTTATTATTATAAATGTTCTAAAAATAATTTGAAGTCCCTAAAATCTGGATATATCCTGATATAATGTTATGATTCCAATTCTTGTATGTTGCAGAAATAATCAAATTTCTTTGTTAATTTCATTGTTATCAGATCTTTAACCATTCAATTTTAGGTTTTTATCATTTATAGCATGATTATTTTATTCTGCAGCATTTACAAAAATTAATATCTTCAAGAATTTCACAAAATGATTTTTTGACAAATATAGGTTCCTGCTATCTTTTAGATTACACCACTGAGCTTGATAAGAAATTATAGAACTCTAGTGGAAAACTTGTTGGTTTTATAAACTGCTAATTAAAGATAAATTTCAACAAGAATTAGTTACATAGGATTTAGTGAATTGATGAATATGGCTCAACATATTCATACATTTTTTTGTTCAAAATATTACTGGCTTTTTAGTCTTGTTTTCCACTTGTGAGAAAACCTTTCCCTTTAAGCCAGCTATCACATGCAGCAATTTGACGAAGCACAACTTTGTAAACAAAGAGAAAACATTTATCTTTTCTGCTCTACCTCCAGAATTTGCAAAGTCTTAGTGAATATCCTTGTTTTTGTGGAAATATTATTATATAACATTAATACAAATTTGTTCTCCTCATAAAAAGGACAAAATTGGGAACATTGGTTATATTATCAAGGTTTTGACTGTAAACACATATATGAAAGAAACATCCATAGACTCACATATGACTAGGTGAATTTAAAGAACCAAGGTGGACAATATACTGCCAAAAATCCCTTTGGGAAAATGCCCTGATTCCTGCTTACAGGGTTTCCATCAGCCTTACTATGTGAGTAAGGAAAGCCATTTCCTGGCAGATGCAAGAACCTCACAATATTTTGAGGACCTCAAGCAAAGAAGGAGTCACCCAAATCTGAAGGTATTGCAGGGAAAATCTGATCATAAGTCCTTGGCACTGAGAGGTCTTGAGTGGTCTCTTAAATATTCTATCTGAGATTCTTTATGAAAAGTTCCAGGTTTGCCAACTTAAAAGAAATTATCAATTGCTCTTCTTGTTGCTGCTGCTACTGCTAAGTCACTTCAGTCGTGTTCAACTCTGTGCGACCCCATAGATGGCAGCCCACCAGGCTCCCCCATTCCTGGGATTCTCCAGGCAAGAACACTGGAGTGGGTTGCCATTTCTTTCTCCAATGCATAAAAGTGAAAAGTGTAAGTGAAGTCGTTCAGTCATGTCCGACTTTTAGTGACCCCATGGACTGCAGCCTACCAGGCTCCTCCGTCCATGGAATTTTCCAGGCAAGAGTAGTGGCGTGGGGTGCCATTGTCTTCTCTGGCTCTTCTTGTTACAGTTGTGTAAATAATCAAGCTAAGTTTATTGAAATCAGAGTTGAACGAGAACCAATTCTACACAATCATTACTAGAAAATAGAACAAAAGTAAACTTTCTCAAATCATTATATGAGATCAGATTTACCAATAACAAAAATCAGAAAACTAGGGAGAGAAGAGAAGTTCATTTATCTATTAACTCAGCTGCATAATTTTCTCTAGTAAAATATAGGCTAGACTTATATTTAGGATTTCCCTGGTGGCTCAGATGGTAAAGCGTCTGCCTACAGTGCAGGAGACCTGGGTTCGATCCCTGGGTTGGGAAGATCTCCTGGAGAAGGAAATGGCAGTCCTTTCCAGACCCCTGTTTGGAAAATCCCAATGGACAGAGTAGCCTGGTAGGCTACAGTCCATGGGGTCCCAAAGAGTCGGACATGACTGAGCAACTTCACTTTCAGTTCAGTTCAGTTCAGTCACTCAGTCATATCCGACTCTTTGTGACCCCAGGAATTGCAGCATACCAGGCCTCCCTGTCCATCACCAACTCCCAGAGTTCACTCAAACTCACGTCCATCGAGTAGGTGATGCCATCCAGCCATCTTATCCTCTGTCGTCCCTTTCGCCTCCTGCCCCCAATCCCTCCCAGCATCAGAGTCTTTTCCAATGAGTCAACTCTTCACATGAGGTGGCCAAAGTACTGGAGTTTCAGCTTTAGCATCATTCCTTCCAAAAAACACCCAGGACTGATCTCCTCTAGAATGGACTGGTTGGATCTCCTTGCAGTCCAAGGGACTCTCAAGAGTCTTCTCCAATACTACAGTTCAAAAGCATCAATTCTTTTGTGCTCAGCTTTCTTCACAGTCCAACTTTCACATCCATACATGACTACTGGAAAAACCATAACTTTGACTAGATGGACCTTTGTTGGCAAAGTAATGTCTCTGCTTTTGAATACGCTATCTAGGTTGGTCATAACTTTCCTTCCAAGGAGTAAGCGTCCTTTAATTTCATGGCTGCAGTCACCATCTGCAGTGATTTTGGAGCCCAGAAAAATAAAGTCTGACACTGTTTCCCCATCTATTTCCCGTGAAGTGATGGGCTTTAGACTTATATTTAACAAGAATTACTGACTCAGTGGAGAAGGCGATGGCACCCCACTGCAGTACTCTTGCCTGGAAAATCCCATGGATGGAGGAGCCTGGTAGGCTGCAGTCCATGGGGTCGCTGAGAGTCGGACAGGACTGAGCGACTTCACTTTCACTTTTCACTTTCATGCATTGGAGAAGGAAATGGCAACCCACTCCAGTGTTCTTACCTGGAGAATCCGGGGAGCCTTTTGGGAGGCTGTCTATGGGGTCACACAGAGTCAGACACGACTGAAGCGACTTAGCAGCAGCAGTGATTCGAGTTTGTGATTCATCATGCATTTTGTATGATGTCCTCTGCATTTAAGTTCAATTTATAGCCTTGTTGTATTCCTTTCCCAATTCTGAACCAGTCAGTTATTTCATGTCCGGTTCTAACTGTTGCATCTTGACCTGCATACAGATATCTCAGGAGACAGGTAAGGTGGTCTGGTACCCCTCATTTCTTTAAGAATTTTCCACAATTTGTTGTGATTCCCACAGTCAAAGGCTTTAGCATACTCAATGAAGCCAAAGTAGGTGTTTTTCTGGAACTCCTTTGCTTTCTCCATGATACAATGAATGTTGACAATTTGATCTTTGATTTCTCTGCCTTTTATAAACCCAGCTTGTACATCTGGAAGTTTTTTGTTCATGTACTGCTGAAGACCAGTTTGAAGGATTTTAAGCAAAACCTTGCTAGCAGTAGTCTGTTATAATTTCAAGATATATACTATAAAACATAAAGGGAACTGCTAAAACAAATCAAAACATTTTATCTAAAAACTTAGCAGTGAAGATAAAATGGAATCACAAAATATATTCAAGGAGCAGATAAAATAAGAAAAAAAAAGTGAACAAAAACATATTTGACAAACACAACAAAAGAGTAGGATGACAAATTTTAAAATAAACATGTCAACAATCACACTAAAGGTAAGTGGTTTAAATACACCAATTTGTCAGCTTGGATAAATAAGCAAGACCCAACTATAGGCTGCCTACAAGAAACACTAAATATAAAGAAAAATAGGTTAAAAGTAAAAGAAAAATGTATACTATGCTGGTACTGATCAAAGAAAGATCAAGTTATTATATAATATCAGACAAAGTAGATTTTAAAACAAAAACATATTACTAGAAATAAATAGGCTTATTTAATAAGAAATAACATGTCAGTTCCAAAAAGAAGCAGTCATATTAAATGTGTATGGGCCTAATAAAAGAGCTTTGAAATATAGAAAGTATAAACAAATAGATTTTTGCTAGGAGAAATGGCTGAATCTATAATTATGATCAGGGATTTCAGTACTACTTTCTCAATAAATGCTTGAACATGCAGACAGAAAATAAGTAGGTATAAAAGATCTGAACAGTACTACCAACCAGTGTGACCTGATTCACATTTATATAACACTCCTCTCTATGTCAATAGAATATACATACTTTCCAAATATACATAAGCCATTTGCCAAAATGGATTATATTATGAACACTGAGGTGAGTTTGGGGGCTTCCCTGGTAACTCAGCTGGTAAAGAATCCACCTGCAATGTAGGATACTCCAGTTCTACTCGTGGGTTGGGAAGATCTACTGGTGAAGGGATAGGCTATCCACTCCAGTGTTCTTGGGCTTCCCTGGTGACTTAGATGGTAGAGACTCCATTTGAAATGTGGGAGATATTGGTTCGATCCCTGGGCTAGGAAGATCCCCTGGAGAAGGGAATAGCTGCCCACTCCATAAGGCCTGGAGAATTCCATGGACTGTATAGTCCATGGGGTCACAAAAGGTTGGACACAATAACTTTCACACACATACATAAGGTGAGTTTTAATAAATTTAAATGAGTTCAAGTCATAAAAAGTAAGTTCTATTCTCAAATGAAATTAAATTAAAAGTCAGTAACAGAGAGATTTTGGCCAAGATGGCAGAGTAGAGAGACACGGAATTCATCTTTCACAGACACATTGAATTTACAACTATTTACAGAGCAAATATTAGTGAGAAAGACCAGAACCTACCAGGAAAATCTCCTAACAACTAAAAATCTAAAGAAGTAACCACAATGAGACAGATAGGAAGGGTGGATATAGGTGTATACTTAAGATCTACATGCCATATGAGTGATCCTTGAACAGGAGAATATTATAATTGCAGAGGTTCTCCCCAAGAAATCAGGAGTTTGGACACATTAGGTTCCCAAGTCCAAGGTTTCCTCATTGAGGGAAAAAAAGGCCTTGGGATGATTGGAGTTGATAGCCAACAGGTCTTATTTTGGGGAGACAAACATAGTAGTGAGAAATAGAGTCTCCACTCTTAAAGGACACACAGAAAACCTCCCAAGGACCCAGGACAGAAGTATTTATTTGAAAGGCATCTGGGTCAGGCTCACTTGCTTATCTTGGAAAACCTCCTGGTAATGTGAGAGAATGCAACTGGAGCTCACTCTGGGGACATAGACACTGATGACAGCCATTCTGGACCTTATTCTACCATACAGACACTAATGCTAGATCTTCCCTCTAGGTCATTAGCCTCAGTACCCAGCCTCACTCCTGCCCACCAGCCTGTCAGCAGTACTACTGGAATGCCTCAGGCCAATGAATACCTTGACAGGGACACAGGCCCACTCACCAGTAGGCTGGTGGCCTTAAGACCCCCTGAGCCCACATAGCCTAGGAACTTTCCCAACAAAACTGTTTTGGCACTAGAAACAGAAATTCCAGGGCCCTTCAGATAGACATTCTGCACCTACCATCATTTCCACCTATCATCAGCTTTTTCCAGCCATGGGACCCACTGGGTCCTGGCTCCACCAATAAGCAGTACCAGATCTGGGACTCCTTGGGCTCCTAGGCCAGCCACTCTGGGATATGGCCCCATGCACCAGCAGGCCAGAACCAGCTTTGGGATACCACAGAACCCATAGCCAGCCATGTCAAGGACTGGCCACATCCACAGGCAGGTGGACACTAGATCTGGGAATCCCAAACCACACACTCTATAATTTGCCTTTGATTATGAGTGAGCCAGCACTAACTCCAAGACTTCCCAGTTTTTGAAGCCAGCAGCCTCATGACATGGCCCTGACAGCTCTTGGACAGCTGTCTCTGAATAAGATAGGGCCTGGTAATCAAACCAAGCAGGGGTCAGCTAGGCCTACCAATCTACCCACAGTAGTCAGCACAATAAAACAAAAGGATGCACACAGCCAACATATATAATAACCCCTAGATCACATACTTCAGGTGTCCAGAGGGGATCTCTCCCATAAAAGGCCACTACTCAAAGGTCAGAAAATATGACTAACCTACCACATATAAGGAAATAAAAACAGCAAATTAGGAAAAAGTAAGTGACAAATAAATATGTTTCAAATGAAGGAATAAGATAAAAAACTAGAAGAATTAAGTGAAGTGGAGATGGGCAATCTACTCAGTAAAGAGAAAGTGTTCAAAGTAATAATCATAAACATTCTCAAATAAATTAAGAGAATATTGAATGAACAGAGTAAGAAGTTAGATGTTTTTAGAGTTAGAAAATATAAAGAATAACCAGAGATGAATATAATAATAAATGAAATAAAAACACCCTAGAAAGAATTAACAATAGGTTAGATGATGCTGAGGAACCAGTCAGGGAGCTGGAAGATAGAGTAGTATAAATAATGTAAGCTGAACAGAAAAAAAGAAAAAAAAATGAAAAGAAATGAGAATAGTTTAAGAGACTTCTGAGATGACATTGAGTACTAACATTCACATCATAGGGGTCCCAGAAGGAGAAGAGAGAGAGATCATATTTGAAGACATAAGAGCTGAAAATTTCCACAACCTGGGTCAGGAAACAGACATCTAGGACCAGTAGCATAGTGAGTTCCAAATAGGATCATCTCAAAGAGGACCAAGCCAAGACACATTGTAATTAAAATGGCAAAAGTGAATGATGGAGAAAATTAAAAGGAATAGAGGAAAAGCAACAAGTTATGTAAAAGGGAACTCCCATAAGGCTATTAGCTGACTTTTAAGCAAAATTGTTCACCAAAAAGAAGAAGCATGCTATATTTTAAGTGATGAAAGGAGAAAACTACAAAGCTACAAAAGAATTATGCTCCATCGAGTAAGGCTTTCATTCAAATTTGATGGAGAGATTGTAAGTATTACAGAGAATAAAAAGCTAAGAATTCAGCACCACCAAAACAGCTTTATAAGAAATGTTACAGGGCATTCTATAAGCAAAAAACAAACAGTGAGAAATATGAAGGCAAATATAAAGTAGTTAAATCACCCATATATAAAGCTATTAGGAAGGTTAAGAGACAAGCATAGTAAAATCCTTTATACTCACAATTAATATGTAAAATATTATGATAAAAAAGTAGTTTGGGGTAGAATAAAAATTCAATGTTGTTACAATTCATTCAAACTTAAGATATGAACATCCTAAAATAATCATGCTTATATACAGATTGCTGTATATAAGCCTCATAGTAATCACGAATCAGAAATCTATAACAGATTCTCAGAGAAAAGAGATAAAAAACTCAAACATAAAGCTAAAGACACTAAAGGGACCAGAGCAAAAGAAGAATAAAAGAGTGAAAAAATTACCCCCAAATCCCCCCAAAATGGAAAAAATGGCAATAAATACACACCTACCAATAATTACTTAAAGTGTAAACATTAAATACTCCAATCAAAAGACATAGAATAACTGAACAAATACAAATGCAAAACCTTTATATGTGCTGCCTACAAGAAAATCACTGCAGATCTATTAATAAAGAAACAAAGTAAAGGGATGGAAAAAACACTCCATGTAAATGCAAATTAAAGAAAGTTGGAGTAGCAACACTTTTATCACACAAAATATACACTAAAACAAAGACTGTCACAAGAGACAAAAAAGAGCATTGAGATCAACACAAGGGATCAATCCAAGAAGAAGATGTAACAATTTTAAGTATATATTCACCTAACATGCTTAATCACTCAGTCATTTCCAACTTTTTGCAACTGATTGGACTGTAGCCTGTCAGGCTCCTGTGTCCATGGGATGTTTCAGGTAAGAATACTGGAGTGGGTTGCCATTTCTTCCTCATTGGCCAACCTAAATACATGACGCATATATTAACAGACATAAAGGAAGACATTAACAGTAACACATAAGAGTAGCAGAATAAATGAAAAAGAATGCAAAAAATTCAGGATAGTCTCAGAGACCTCTGGGACAATATTAAATGCACCAACTTTTGCATTTTCTGGGTCCCAGAAGAATAAAAGAAAAAATATGAGAAAAATTTTGAAGAGATTATAGCCACAAATTTCCTTAATATGGGAAAGGAAATATGGGAAAGTGCAAAAAGCACAGAGAGTCCCATACATGTTAAACCAAGGAAAACACAGCAAGACATACAATCAGACTAACAAAGATTAAACACAAAGAAAGAATATTAAAAGCAACAAGTAACATACAGGAAAACCCATACAATTAACAGCTGATCTTTCAGCAGAAACTGCAGGCTAGAAGGAAATGGCAGGATATATTTAAAGTACTGAAAGAAAGAAAATCTACAGCCAAATAATCTACTTGGCAAGGATCTCATTCAAATTAGATGCAGAAATAAAAAGCTTTACAAACAAAAGTTAAGAGGATTTAGCACCACCAAACCACCTTTAAAACAAATGTCAAAGGGACTTCTATAGGCAGGAAATAAAAGAGGAGGAAAAGAACCACAAAAACAAACCTAAAGCAATTAGGAAAATGCAAATAGGAGGTGATCCTAAGATGGTGGAGGAATAGTACGGGGAGAACACTTTCTCCGCCACAAATTCATCAAAAGAACATTTGAACGCTGAGTAAATTCCACAAAACAACTTCTGAATGCCGGCAGAGGACATCAGGCACCCAGAAAAAAAGCCCATTGTCTTTGAAAGGAGGTAGGAAGAAAATATAAAAGACAAAAAGAGAGACAAAAGAGGTAGGGACGGAGCTCCATCCCGGGAAGGGAGTCTTAAAAAAGAGAAGTTTCCAAACACCAGGAAACACTCTCACTGCTGAGTCTGTGGTGAGCCTTGGAAGCACAGAGGGCAACATAACTGGGAGGAAAAATAAGTAAATAATTAAAACCCACGGATTACGTGCCCAGCAGTAACTCCCCCAGCGGAGAAGCAGCACAGATGCCTGCATTCTCCACTAGCAAGCGGGGGCTGGGCAGGGAGGTGCGGGCTGCATTGCTTAGAGTAAGGATGGGGCCTGAATGCCCCGAGGGCAATCTGAGGGAACTAACTTGGGCTAGCAAACCAGATTGTGGGATAGCTACCACATGAAAAGCCCTAACCTAAGACACCGCCAGACCTGCTCACAGAACAAAGGACTGATTAGAGCTACGTGAAAAGCCCTAACCTAAGACACCATCAGGCCCGCTCACAGAACAAAGGACCGAGCAGAGCTAGCCGGCTGCAGACCATCCCCCTCTGGTGACAGGCAGCCAGAGCCGGAAGGGGACAATCGCGGCCCCCGAGAGGCATTATCTACCAAACTGCAAGCAGACTTCATTGCTAACTAAGACTTCTTGGGATTCTGGATGGTCAACATTTGCCTGAGAAGGTGAGCCAGTTGTACACCCAGGAAACCGAGTGGCAGGGACGCGGGAGGCAATAAGTTGCAGGGATCTCGGTCACTTGCCAAACACCTGGTCATCTGAGCTGCTCGGACCTGGGAAGGGCACACAACGCAGGTCCAACCGAGTCTGCGCCTCTGAGGACTACCTGAGTACCTGAACCTGAGTGGCTTAGACCTGGGAAGTGCACACAACCCAGGGCCAGCCTCAGACAGTTCCCAGCAGAGCAACCTAGAGCCTAAGCAGTTTGTAGACAGGCAAAATGCACACGCTGTGAGTGGGGGCAAACCCAGTGTGGCCAAGTCACTGCGAGCACACACCAGTGTTATCTGTTGGCAGAGTCCCTCCCTCCCCACAGCACGACTGAACAAGTGAGCCTAAAAAGGTATCCCCCACCACCTCCTTGTGTCAGGGCAGAAATTAGACACTAGAGACCAGCAAACAGAAGAAGCTAAAACAGAGGGAACCTCCTTGGACGTGACAGGTGCAACAGATTAAAACCCTGTAGTTAGTACCGAATACATAGGAAGGGGCCCATAGGTCTTGAGAAATATAAAGCAGATCAAGGAACTATCTGAAACTGAACTGACCCCACACTGGCCACAACCACACCAGAGAAAGTCCTAGATATATTTTTACTATCATTCTTTTTTTTTTTTAATTAAAAAAAATTTTAAGTCCTCTATTGCTCCTTTAATTTTCATTTTTATAACCTACTATTAGTTTGCAAAAAAAAAGAGAGAGAACCTATTTTTTTAAAGCAAACTTCATATATATATATATATTTTATAATTTTTGTGACTTTTTTCCCTTTAATATTGTATTTTTGAAAATCCAACCTCTACTCTAGATTTTTAATCTTTGCTTTTGGTATTTGTTATCAATTTTGTACCTTTAAGAACCCAATCTTCAGTACCCATTTTTACTTGGGAGCGAGATTACTGGCTTGACTGCTCTCTCCCGCTTTGGACTCTCCTTTTTCTCCATCAGGTCGCCTCTATCTCCTCCCTCCCCCTTCTCTTCTCTACCCAACTCTGTGAATCTCTTTGTGTGTTCTGGACGGTGGAGAACACTTAGGGAACTGATTACTGGTTGGATCTGTCTCTCTCCTTTTGATTCCCCCCCTTTATTCTCCTGGCCACCTCTGTCTCCTTCCTTCCTCTTCTCTTCTCTGTGTAACTCCATGAACATCTCGGAGTGGTCCAGATTGTGGAGTGCACACAAGGAAGTGATTACTTGCTAGCTTGCTCCTTCCTCTTTTGATTCTACCTCATCTCATCTGGGTCACCTCTATCTCCCTCTTCCCTCTTCTCTTCTCCATGTAACTCTGTGAACCTCTCTGGGTGTCCCTCACTGTGGAGAGACTTTTCATCTTTAACCTATATGTTTTATCAACAGTGCTATGTAGATGGAGAAGTCTTGAGGCTACTGTAAAAATAAGAGTAAAAACCAGAAACAGGAGGCTTAAGTCCAAATCCTGAGAACACCAGAGAACTCCTGACTCCAAGGAACATTAATCAACAGGAGCTCATCAAACGCCTCCATACCTACACTGAAACCAAGCACCACCCAAGGGCCAACAAGTTCCAGAGCAAGACATACCACACAAATTCTCCAGCAATACAGGAACCCAGCCCTGAGCTTCAATATACAGGCTGCCCAAAGTTACTCCAAATCCATAGACATCTCATAACTGGACACTTCAGTGCACTCCAGAGAGAAGAAATCCAGCTGCACCCACCAGAACACCAACACAAGCTTCCCTAACCAGGAAACCTTGACAAGCCACCTGTGCAACTCCACCCACAGTGAGGAAACTCCACAATAAAGAGAACTCCACAAACTGCCAGAATACAGAAAGGCCACCACAAACACAGCAATATAAACAAGATGAAGAGACAGAGGAATACCCAGCAGGTAAAGGAACAGGATAAATGCCCACCAAACCAAACAAAAGAGGAAGAGATAGGGAATCTACCTGATAAAGAATTCTGAAGAATGACAGTGAAAATGATCCAAAATCTTGAAAACAAAATGGAATCACAGATAAATAGCCTGGAGACAAGGATTGAGAAGATGCAAGAAAGGTTTAACAAGGACCTAGAATAAATAAAAAAGAGTCAATATATAATGAATAATGCAATAAATGAGATCAAAAACATTCTGGAGGGAACAAATAGTAGAATAATGGAGGCAGAAGATAGGATTAGTGAGGTAGAAGATAGAATGGTAGAAATAAGTGAATCAGAGAGGAAAAAAGAAAAACAAATTAAAAGAAACGAGGACAGTCTCAGAGATCTCTGGGACAATGTTAAATGCCCCAACATTCAAATCATAGGGGTCCCAGTAGAAGAAGACAAAAAGAAAGACCATGAGAAAATGCTTGAGGAGATAATAGTTGAACTTAAATAACTTCCTTAAAATAGGGAAAGGAATAATCACCCAAGTCAGAAACCCAGAGAGTCCCAAACAGGACAAACCCAAGGCAAAACACCCCAAGACACATATTAATCAAATTAACAAAGATCAAACACAAAGAACAAATATTAAAAGCAGCAAGGGAAAAACAACAAATAACACACAAGGGGATTCCCATAAGGATGACAGCTGATCTTTCAATAGAAACTCTCCAAGCCAGGAGGGAATGGCAGGACATACTTAAAGTGATGAAAGAAAATAACCTACAGCCCAGATTACTGTACCCAGCAAGGATCTCATTCAAATATGAAGGAGAAATCAAAAGCTTTACAGACAAGCAAAAGCTGAGAGAATTCAGCACCACCAAACCAGCTCTCCAACAAATGCTAAAGGATCTTCTCTAGACGGGAAACACAAAAGGGGTGTATAAACTCGAACCCAAAACAATAAAGTAAATGGCAATGGGATCATACTTATCAATAATTACCTTAAAAGTAAATGGGCTGAATGCCCCAACCAAAAGATAAAGACTAGCTGAATGGATACATAAACAAGACCCCTATATATGTTGTCTACAAGAGACCCACCTCAAAACAAGGGACACATAGAGACTGAAAGTGAAGGGCTGGAAAAAGATATTCCACGCAAATAGAGACCAAAAGAAAGCAGGAGTAGCAATACTCATATCAGAAAAAATAGACTTTAAAACAAAGGCTTTGAAAAGAGACAAAGAAGGACACTACATAATGATCAAAGGATCAATCCCAGAAGAAGATATAACAATTATAAATATATATGCACCCAACATAGGAGCACCACAATGTGTAAGACAAATGCTAACAAGTATGAAAGGGGAAATTAACAATAACACAATAATAATTAATAATATTATTAATTAATAATAACACAATAATAACAATAACACAATGATAATATAAAAATAGTGGGAGACTTTAATACCCCACTCACACCTATGGATAGATCAGCTAAACAGAAAATTAACAAAGAAACACAAACTTTAAATGATACAATAGACCAGTTAGACCTAATTGATATCTATAGGACATTTCACCCCTAAACAATGAATTTCACCTTTTTCTCAAGTGCACACGGAACCTTCCCCAGGATAGATCACATCTTGGGACATAAATCCAGCTTAGGTAAATCCAAAAAAATTGAAATCATTCCAAGCATCTTTTCTGACTGCAATGCAATAAGATTAGATCTCAATTACGGGAGAAGGCAATGGCACCCCACTCCAGTACTCTTGCCTGGAAAATCCCATGGATGGAAGAGCCTGGTAGGCTGTAGTCCATTGGGTCACTAAGAGTTGGACACGACTGAGCAACTTCACTTTCACTTTTCAATTTCATGCATTGGAGAAGGAAATGGCAACCCACTCCAGTGTTCTTGCCTGGAGAATCCCAGGGACGGGGGAGCCTAGTGGGCTTCCGTCTATGGGGTCGCACAGAGTTAAACACGACTGAAGCGACTTAGCAGCAGCAGCAGCAACAGGAGAAAAGCTATTAAAAATTCCAACATATGGAGGCTGAAAAACACTCTGCTGAATAACCAAGAAATCACAGAAGAAATAAAAAAAGAAATCAAAATATGCATAGAAATGAATGAAAATGAAAACAAAACAAACCTGTGGAACACTGTAAAAGCAGTGGTAAGGGGAAGGTTCATAGCAATACAGGCATACCTCAAGGAACAAGAAAAAAGTTAAATAAATAAGTTAACTCTACACCTAAAGCAACTAGAAAAGGAAGAAATGAAGAACCCCAGGGTTAGTAGAAGGAAAGAAATCTTAAAAATTAGGGCAGAAATAAATGCAAAAGAAACAAAAGAGACCATAGCAAAAATCAACAAAGCCAAAAGCTGGTTCTTTGAGAGGATAAATAAAATTGACAAACCATTAGCCAGACTCATCAAGAAACAAAAGGAGAAAAATCAAATCCATAAAATTAGAAATGAAAATGGAGAGCTCACAAGAGACAACACAGAAATACAAAGGATCATAGGAGACTACTATCAGCAATTATATGCCAATAAAATGGACAACTTGGAAGAAATGGACAAATTCTTAGAAAAGTACAACTTTCCAAAAGTGAAGCAGGAAGAAATAGAAAATCTTAACAGACCCATCACAAGCAAGGAAATTGAAACAGTAATCTGAAATCTTCCAGCAAACAAAAGCCCAGGTCCAGATGGCTTCACAGCTGAATTCTACCAAAAATTTAGAGAAGAGCTAACACCTATCCTACTCAAACTCTTCCAGAAAACTGCAGAGGAAAGTAAACTTCCAAACTCATTCTATGAGGCCACCATCACCCTAATACCAAAACCTGACAAAGATGCCACAAAAAAAGAAAACTACAGGCCAATATCACTGATGAACATAGATGCAAAAATCCTTAACAAAATTCTAGCAATCAGAATCCAACAACACATTAAAAAGATCATACATCATGACCAAGTGGGCTTTATCCCAGGGATGCAAGGATTCTTCAATATCCACAAATCAATCAATGTAATACACCACATTAACACATTGAAAAGTAAAAGCCATATGATTATCTCAATAGATGCAGAGAAAGCTTTTGACAAAATTCAACCTCCATTTATGATAAAAAACTCTCCAGAAAGCAGGAATAGAGGGAACATACCTCAACATAATAAAGGCTATATATGACAAACCCACAGCAAACATTATCCTCAATGGTGAAAAATTGAAAGCACTTCCCCTGAAGTCAGAACAAGACAAGGGTGCCCACTTTCACCACTACTATTCAACATAGTTTTGGAATTTTGGCCACAGCAATCAAAGCAGAAAAAGAAATAAAAGGAATCCAAATTGGAAAAGAAAAAGTAAAACTCTCACTGTTTGCAGATGACATGATCCTCTACATAGAAAATCCTAAAGACTCCACCAGAAAATTACTAGAGATAATCAATGAATATAGTAAAGTTGCAGGATATAAAATCAACACACAGAAATCCCTTGCATTCCTATACACTAATAATGAGAAAATAGAGAAATTAAGGAAACAATTCCATTCACCATTGCAACGAAAAGAATAAAATACTTAGAAATGTATCAACCTAAAGAAACTAAAGACCTATATATAGAAAACTATAAAACACTAGTGAAAGAAATCAAAGAGGACACTAATAGATGGAGAAATATACCGTGTTCATGGATCAGAAGAATCAATATATTGAAAATGAGTATACTACCCAAAGCAATCTATAGATTCAATGCTATCCCTATCAAACTACCAACGGTATGTTTCACAGAGCTAGAACAAATAATTTCACAATTTGTATGGAAATACAAAAAACCTTGAATAGCCAAAGCAATCTTGAGAAAGAAGAATGGAACTGGAGGAATCAACCTGCCTGACTTCAGGCTCTACTACAAAGCCACAGTCATCAAGACAGTATGGTACTGGCACAAAGACAGAAATATAGATCAATGGAACAAAATAGAAAGCCCAGAGATAAATCCGCACACCTCAGTTCAGTCAGTTCAATCTCTCAGTCATGTCCGACTCTTTGTGACCCCATGAACTGCAGCACACCGGGCCTCCCTGTCCATCACCAGCTCCCGGAGTTCACCCAAACTCATGCCCATCGAGTTGGTGACACCATCCAGCCATCTCATCCTCTGTCGTCCCCATCTCCTCCTGCCCCCAATTCCTCCCAGCATCAGAGTTTTTTCCAAAGAGTTAACTCTTCTCATGAGATGGCCAAAGTACTGGAGTTTCAGCTTTAGCATCAGTCCTTCCAAAGAACACCCAGAACTGATCTCCTTTAGGATGGACTGGTTGGATCTCCTTGCAGTCCAAGGGACTCTCAAGAGTCTTCTCCAACACCAGAGTTCAAAAGCATCAATTCTTCGGAGCTCAGTTTTCTTCACAGTCCAACTTTCACATCTATACATGACCACTGGAAAAACCATAGCCTTGACCAGCAGACCTTTGTTGGCAAAGTAATGTCTCTGCTTTTGAATATGCTATCTATGTTGGTCATAACTTTCTTTCCAAGGAGTAAGCGTCTTTTAATTTCATGACTGCAATCACCATCTGCAGTGATTTTGGAGCCCAGAAAAATAAAGTCTGACACTGTTTCCACTGTTTTCCCATCTATTTCCTGTGAAGTGATGGGACCAGATGCCATGATCTTAGTTTTCTGAGTGTTGAGCTTTAAGCCAACTTTTTCACTCTCCACTTTCACTTTCATCAAGAAGCTTTTTAGTTCCTCCTCACTTTCTGCCTTAAGGGTGGTGTCATCTGCATATCTGAGGTTATTGATATTTCTCCCAGCAATCTTGATTCCAGTTTGTGCTTCTTCCAGTCCAGCGTTTCTCATGATGTACCCTGCATAGAAATTAAATAAGCAGGGTGACAATATACAGCCTTGACGTACTCCTTTTCCTATTTGGAACCAGTCTGTTGTTCCATGTCCATTTCTAACTGTTGCTCCTGACCTGCATATAGGTTTCTCAAGAGGCAGGTCAGGTGGTCTGGTATTCCCATCTCTTTCAGAATTTTCCACAGTTTATTGTGATCCACACAGTCAAAGGCTTTGGCATATTCAATAAAGCAGAAATATATGTTTTTCTGAAATTCTCTTGCTTTTTCGATGATCCAGCAGATGTTAGCAAATTGATCTCTGGTTCCTCTGCTTTTCTAAAACTAGCTTGAACATCTGGAAGTTCATGCACCTATGGACACCTTATCTTTGACAAAGGAGGCAAGAATATAAAATGGAGAAGACAATCTCTTTAACAAGTTGTGCTGGGAAAACTGGTCAACCACTTGTAAAAGAGTGAAACTAGAACACTTTCTAACACCATACACAAAAATAAACTCAAAATGGATTAAATATATAAACGTAAGACCAGAAACTATAAAACTGCTAGAGGAGAACATACTCTCCGACATACATCACAGCAGGATCCTCTATGACCCACCTCCTAGAATATTGGAAATAAAAGCAAAAATAAACAAATGGGGCCTAATTAAAATTAAAAGCTTCTGCAGCCTTCAGAATGGGAGAAAATAATAGCAAATGAAGCAACTGACAAAGAATTAATCTCAAAAATATACAAGCAACTCCTGCAGCTCAATTCCAGAAAAATAAATGACCCAATCAAAAAATGCGCCAAAGAACTAAACAGACATTTCTCCAAAAAAGACATACAGATGGCTAACAAACACATGAAAAGATGCTCGATATCACTCACTATCAGAGAAATGCAAATCAAAACCACAATGAGGTACCATTTCATGCCAGTCAGAATGGGTGCTATCCAAAAGTCTACAAACAATAAATGCTGGAGAGGGTGTGGAGAAAAGGGAACCCTCTTACACTGTTGGTGGGAATGCAAACTAGTACAGCCACTATGGAGAATAGTGTGGAGATTCCTTCAAAAACTGCAAGTAGAACTGCCATATGACCCAGGAATCCCACTGCTGGGCATACACACCGAGGAAACAAGAATTGAAAGAGACATGTGTACCCCAATGTTCATCGCAGCACTGTTTATAATAGCCAAGATATGGAAGCCACCTAGATGTCCATCAGCAGATGAATGGATAAGAAAGCTGTGGTACATATACACAATGGAGTATTACTCAGCCATTAAAAAGAATACATTTGAATCAGTTCTAATGAGGTGGATGAAACTGGAGCCTATTATACTTAGTGAAGTAAGCCAGAAAGAAAAATACCAATACTGTATACTAACGCATATATATGGAATTTAGAAAGATGGCAACAATAACCCTGTATGCGAGACTGCAAAAGAGACACAGATGTATAGAACAGTGTTTTGGTCTCTGTGGGAGAGGGAGAGGGTGGGATGATTTGGGAGAATGGCATTGAAACATGTATAATATCATATGTGAAATGAATCGCCAGACCAGGCTCCATGCATGATACAGGATGCTCGGGGCCAGTGCACTGGGATGACCCAGAGGGATGGTACAGGAAGGGGGTTCAGGATGGGGAACACGTGTACACCCGTGGCGGATTCATACTGATGTAAGGCAAAACCAATACAATATTGTAAAGTAATTAGCCTCCAATTAAAATAAATAATTTTATATTAAAAATATAAAAAATGAAAAAAAAAAGAAAATGCAAATAGGAACATACATATCGATAATTACTTTAAATGTAAATGGAGTAAACACTCCAAACAAAAGACATAGACTGGTTAAATGGACACACACAAAAAAGACCCATATATTTTTCTGTCACAAGACACCCACTTCAGACCCAGAGACACAAACAGACTGAAAGTGAGAGGATGGGAAAAAATATTTCACACAAATGAAAATCAAAAGAACACAGGAGTGACATTTCTTATATCAGACAAAACAGACCTTAAAATAAAGAATATTACAAGAGATAAAGATGGATACTACATAATGATCAAGAGAAAGCAATCTGAGAAGAAGATATAACAATTGTAAATATATATATGGACAATGTAGGAGCACCTCAATGCATAAGGCAAACACTAACAGACATAAAAGGGAAAATGAGCAGCAACACAATAATATTAGGGAACTTTAACAAAGAGGTGGTGTGTCCTGAAGAATGTTCCATGTGCCACCTGAGAAGAATATGAATTCTTCTGCATTTGAATGAAATGCCCAGAAGATGTGAATTAGATTCATCTAATATATCACTTAAGGTTTGCGTTTCTTTATTAATTTTCTGTTTTGATGATTTGTCCATCAGTACTAGTGAGTTGTTAAAGTTTATATTTTCATAATAACTTTAAATTGAGCAAAATAGAGAAAAAATTTGAATCACTATGTTGTACACTTGAGTCTAATATAATATTTTAAATTGACTATACCTTAATAAAGGAGAAGGCAATGGCACCCCACTCCAGTACTCTTGCCTGGAAAATCCATGGATGGAGGAGCCTGGTGGGCTACAGTCCATGTGGTCACTAGGAGTCAGACACGACTGAGCGACTTCACTTTCACTTTTCTCTTTCATGCATTGGAGAAGGAAATGGCAACCCACTCCAGTGTTCTTGCCTGGAGAATCCCAGGGACGGCGGAGCCTGGTGGGCTGCCGTCTCTGGGGTCGCACAGAGTTGGACATGACTGAAGCGACTTAGCAGCAGCAGCAACATACCTTAATAAAAATGGATTGGATATTTCTGCTTCTGGGAAAATATAGTCAGTATATCTTTTCCAGTGTGCCCAATAAATACAACTAAAACTCCTGAAAATTATATATAAAACATAAACTTAAAATTTTGTAAAACATGAGAAGATAGAGTAGGTGAAGACAAAGGATATCATGGAAAAACACAAAGGTGAGTGATCTGGGTTTTTTCAATTTAAACTATTTTTATTTTATTTTATTTTATTTTTTATGCATTCAAGACTATATGACTTTATTTATTTACTTATTTTATTTTTTAAATTTATTTATTTTAATTGGATGTTAATTACTTTACAATATTGTATTGGCTTTGCCATACATCAACATGAATCTGCCACAGGTATACACGTGTTCCCCATCCTGAACCCCCCTTTTTCCTCCCTCCCTGTACCATCCCTCTGGGTTGTCCCAGCGCACCAGCCCCAAGCATCCAGTATCATGCATCGAACCTGGACTGGTGATTCGTCTCACATATGATATTATACATGTTTCAATGCCATTCTCCCAAATCATCCCACCCTCATCCCCTCCCACAGAGTCCAAAAGACTGTCCCATACATCTGTAAACTATTTTTAATATGGGAATATAGGAGACAACTCTTGAGAATCTCTTGGACAACAAGAGATCAAAGCAGTCAATGCTAATGGAAATCAATCCTGACATTCATTGGAAGGATTGATGATGAAGCTGAAGCTCTAATGCTTTGGCCACCTGATTCAAAGGGCTGACTCACTGGAAAAGACCCTGATGTGGGGAAAGATTGAAGGCAGGAGGAGAATGGGGGTGACAGAGGGTGAGATGGTTGGATAGCATCACCGACTGAATGGACATAAGTTTGAGAAAACTCCAGGAGACAGTGAAAGACAAGGAAGCCTGGTGTGCTGGAGTCCATGGGGTCACAAAGAGTTGCACACGACTTAGCAATTGAACAACAACAACAGCAGCCAACTGACAATATTATGATAGTTTCAGGTGGACTGTAAAAGGACTTAGCCATGCATATCCATGTATCCATTCTCATCCAAATTCCTCTTCCATCGAAGCTGCCACATAAAATTGATCAGAATTCCCTGTGTTATAGAGTAGGGTCTTGTTGGTTGCCAAGTTTAAATATAGCAGAGTGTTCATGCTGATTCCCAAACTCCCTCATTACCTCTTTCTCCCATTCTTCCCCACTGGCAACCTTATATAAGTTCATTCTCTATAAGTCTATGAGTCTCTAAGTCTATGAGTCTGTTTATGTTTCATTGTTGTTGTTCTCAGGAGGCAGATAAGGTGGTCTGGTATTCCCAACTCTTTAAGAATTTCCCAGTTTGTTGTGATACACAGAGTCAAAGTATTTTAAGTAGTCAATGAAGCAGTAGATGTTTTTCTGGAATCCCTTGCTTTTTCTATGGTCCAATGGATGTTTGGAACTTGATTTATTGTTTCTTTAGAAAACCTTCAGTCAGTCACCGTGGAAACCACTGGGGATCCAGCCTTTCTTATACCAGCAAGCTTGAGTGGTTTCCTAGACTTCCAGGCCTTGACTCACTATATGGAGGCACCCCAACCCATCCACTGTGGGAGTTACAGAGAACATCAAGTAAGGAGTCAGAACTTTTACCCCTTCAGGGTAGTTGCAAGCTCCTCCACCCATGTGGTGCCAGTGGAGACCATGTGTAGAGCCTTGACTCCTACTCCTATCTTGATAAATGGGCACTATTCTTGCTCAATGCTTTCAGGAGTAACAAGGAGGCAATCCTCATTAGGGGTCAAAAGAGGCCAAGCAGGGAATCTGGGCTTATATTCTCACCTTGCCATAATGAACTGATATCAGCCTATAACCCTATTAAGTTAGGTGTCAGAAGAAGTTAGGTGTCAGCTAAAACAGAAATTTAAATAGGATTCTGTCCCATAACATCATACCATGTTCAGATTTAAACTGAAAATCATTCCCCAAAACAAGGGATATCTCAAACTGAAAAGTCAATCAATACATGATAACATCAAAATAGCAGACATATTAGATTTATTTATAAAGCAACCATTGTAAAATTGTTTAAATGAATAATTATGAACATATAGAAACAAGCAAGAAATGGAAATCCACACCAAAGAATTAACAGATATAAATAAGAACTAAATGCAAATTTTTATAACTAAGCCCAACAACTAAAATGAAAAGATCAGTGATTGAGCTTGACTTCAGAAGGGAGATGACAGATAAGTAATTAGTTAATTGGGTGATAAAGAAGAGGAATTTTTCAATCTGAACTAGTACTGAAAAATAAAAGTAAATAGAGCCTTAACAATTTGTGTGATTATAACAAAAGGTCTAGTTGAAACTAGATCTAGTGGGAAAAGAAGTTCTAGAGGTCTATAATTTTGTAGTTACTTAAAAGAGAAAAGAGAAAATTAAATATCTAACTAGCATCCATATAACCTAGTACTTGCACACTTACTAATTACTCCAGAGAAATAGAGAAATGGAAATGTATGTTCACACAAAACTTGTACACCTCTGCTTACAATAGCTTTATTTGTAATAGTCAAAGTCTTCAATATTTTATTTCCTTAAATGGATGAATAGTTAAAGTATTTACTTAGTAATAATACTATTGTATACTCAGCAAATTGGATGAATCAATAGAGAATTATACTGAATTTTAAAAAATCCAGAGTTTAATTTTGTATTATTTCACTTATATAGCATTCTTGGTAAAATAGAAATGGTAAAATAGAAATAGAGAGCAGATTAATGGCTGCCAAAGGATTTGGAAGGAGTGAGAGTGGGAAGGAAATAGCATAGACAAAAAAGGGCAACGTGGAAATCTTGACTATAGTACCAAACTGTGATACACTTGTATTTTCAAAACATTACCATATCATTAACTTAGTGAAGAGTACTTAAGATCTCTATATTATTGCTTGCAATTGCATTTCAGTTAATCAGTTCAGTTCGGTTGCTCAGTTGTGCCTGACTCTTTGCGACCCCATGGACTGCAGCATGCCAGGCTTCCCTGTCCTTCACCAACTCCCAGAGTTTACTCAAACTCATGCCCATCAATTCGGTGATGCCATCCAACCATCTCATCCTCTGTCATCCCTTCTCCTCCTGCCTTCAATCTTTCCCAGAGTCAGGGTTTTTCCAATGAGTCAGTTCTTCATATCAGGTGGCCAAAATACTGGAGTTTCAGCTTCAGCATCAGTGCTTCCAATGAATATTCAGGATTGATTTCCTTTAGAATGGACTGGTAGCATCTCTTTTCAGTAAAAGGGACTCTCAGTAAAAGGAGAGTATTCTCCAACACCACATTTCAAAAGCATCAATTCTTCAGCACTCAGCTACCTTTTGAGTCCAACTCTCACATCCACACATGACTACTGAAAAAACCATAGCTTTGACTACAAGACCTTTGTTGGCAAAGTAAAGTCCCTGCTTTTTAATATGCTGTCTACGTTAGTCATAGCTTTTCTTCCAAGCAGCAAGTGACTTTTAATTTCATGGCTGCAGTTACCATCTGCAGTGATTTTGCAGCCCAAAATTACAAAGTCTGTTACTGTTTTCATTATGATAGGACTGGATGCCATGATCTTCGTTTTCTGAATGTTGAGTTTTAAGCCAGCTTTTTCACTCTCCACTTTCACTTTCATCAAGAGGCTCTTTAGTTCTTCTTCACTTTCTGCCATAAGGGTGGTGTCATCTGCATATCTGAGGTTATTGATATTTCTCCCGGCAATCTTGATTCCAGCTTGTGCTTCATCCAGCCCAGTATTTCACAGGATGTACTCTGTATATAAGTCAAATAAGCAGGGTGACAATATACAGCCTTGACATACTCCTTTTCCTTTTTGGAACCAGTCCGATGTTCCATGTCCAGTTCTAACAGTTTCTTGACCTGCATACACATTTCTCAGGAGGCAGATCAGGTGGTCTGGTATTCCCATCTCTTTAAGAATTTCCCACAGTTTCTTGTGATCCACACAATCAAAGACTTTGGCATAGTCAATAAAACAGAAATAGATGCTTTTCTTGAACTCTCTTGCTTTTTTGATGATCCAGTGGATGTTGGCAATTTGATCACTCATTAATCTGTCTTTTCTAAATCCAGCTTGAACATCTGGAAGTTCATGGTTCACTGTATAATTGTAAGGGATTTGATTTAGGTCATACCTGAATGGTCTAGTGGTTTTCCCTGCTTTCTTCAATTTAAGTCTGAATTTGGCAATAAGGAGTTCATGATCTGAGCCACAGTAAGTTCCCAGTCCTGTTTTGACTGTATAGAGTTTCTCCATCTTCAGCTTCAAAGAATATAATCAATCTGATTTTGGCATTGACCATCTGGTGATGTCCATGTGTAGAGTGTTCTCTTGTGTTGTTGGAAGAGGGTATTTGCTATGATCAGTGCATTCTCTTGTCAAAACTCTTTCAGGCTTTGTCCTGCTTCATTTTGTACTCCAAGGCCAAATTCATGTGTCACTCCAGGTATCTCTTGACTTCCTACTTTTGCATTCCAGTCCCCTACAAAGAAAAAGACATCTTTTTCTGGGTGTTAGTTCTAGAAGATCTTGTAGGTCTTCATAGAACCGTTCAACTTCAGCTTCTTCAGCATTACTGGTTGGGGCATAGACTTGGATTACTGTAATATTAAATGGTTTCAAGATGATGGAGTAGAAGGACGTGGGCTCATCCTCTCCTGAAAGAACTCCCAAATTAAAACTTGCTGCTGAAGAACGATTGACAGGAGAATGTTGGGTGCCAGTAAAAAAAATATACCCCACATCCAAGGGCAAAGGAGCGACCCCGGAAAGATGGCAGGAGGGGAAAAATTACATTTAGAATCAAACCCCATACCCACCAGAGACGCTTAGAGGACTCAAACAAAATCTTGTGTGCACCAGAAGACCTCACAGAGACTGAGGAAGACCCATCTTTGAATGTTTGAGTGTGGAGGTATGGGTAATGAGTGGCCTGCCACAGGGCAGGGGCTCTGGGTGCAGCAGACCTGGGTGTGGCATAAGCCCTCTTGGAGGAGGTTGCCTTTAACCCACCATAGAGCCACCAGAACTTAAACAGGACTGAGGAAACAGACTCTTGGAGGGCACAAACAGAACCTTGAGTGCACCAGGATGCAGGAGAAAGGAGCAGTGACCCCATAGGAGATGGACCCAGATTTGCTTGTGAGTGTCCAGGTCTCCGGCAGAGGCATGGGTCAGTGGTGACCTGCTGCAGGTTCAGGGGCACTGAGTGTGGCAGTTCACGTATAGAACCTTTTAAAGGAGATCACCATTTTCTTCATCATGTCCACCATAGTTTGGTCTTAGGTAAAACAACAGGGAGGGGACACAGCCCCACCCATCAACAGAAAATTGGATTAAAGATATACTGAGCATGGCCAAAGCTAGTGGAGGTGATGGCATTCTAGTTGAGCTATTTCAAATCCTGAAAGATGATGCTGTGAAAGTGCTGCACTCAATATGCCAGCAAATTTGGAAAACTCAGCAGTGGACACAGGACTGGAAAAGGTCAGTTTTCATTCCAATCCGAAAGAAAGGCAATGCCAAAGAATGCTCAAACGACCGCACAATTGCACTCATCTCACATGCTAGTAAAGTAATGCTCAAAATTCCCCAAGCCAGGCTTCAGCAATTCGTGAACCGTGAACTTCCATATGTTCAAGCTGGTCTTAGAAAAGGCAGAGGAACCAGAGATCAAATTGCCAACATTCGTTGGATCATAGAAAAGCAAGAGAGTTCCAGAAAAACATCTATTTCTGCTTTATTGAATATACCAAAGCCTTTGACTGTGTGGATCATAATAAACTGTGGAAAATTCTGAAAGAGATGGGAGTACTAGACCACCTGACCTGCCTCTTGAGAAACCTGTATGCAGGTCAGGAAGCAACAGTTAGAACTGGACATGGAACAACAGACTGGTTCCAAATAGGAAAAGGAGTACGTCAAGGCTGTATATTGTCACCCTGCTTATTTAATTTCTATGCAGAGTACATCATGAGAAACGCTGGGCTGGAAGAAGCATAAGCTCGAATCAAGATTGCTGGGAGAAGCATAAATCACATAAGATATGCAGATGACACCACCCTTAAGGCAGAAAGTGAAGAGGAACTAAAAAGCCTCTTGATGAAAGTGAAAGAAGAGAGTGAAAAAGTTGGCTTAAAGCTCAACATTCAGAAAACGAAGATCATGGCATCCTGTCCCATCACTTCATGGGAAATAGATGGGGAAACAATGTCAGACTTTATTTTTTTTTGGGGGGGGGGGCTCCAAAATCACTGCAGATGGTGACTGCAGCCATGAAAATAAAAGACGCTTACTCCTTGGAAGGAAAGTTATGACCAAACTAGATAGCATATTGAAAAGCAGAGACATTACTTTGCCAACAAAGGTCCATCTAGTCAAGGCTATGGTTTTTCCAGTGGTCACGTATGGATGTGAGATTTGGACTGTGAAGAAAGCTGAGCACTGAAGAATTGATGCTTTTGAACTGTGGTGTTGGAGAAGCCTCTTGAGAGTCCCTTGGACTGCAAGGAGATCCAACCAGTCCATTCTGAAGGAGATCAGCCCTGGGATTTCTTTGGAAAGAATGATGCTAGGGCTGAAACTCCAATATTTTGGCCACCTCATGTGAAGAGTTGACTCATTGGAAAAGACCCTGATGCTGGGAGGGATTGGGGGCAGGAGGAGAAGGGGACGACAGAGGATGAGATGGCTGAATGGCGTCGCCAACTCGATGGACGTGAGTTTGGGTTACCTCTGGGAGTTGGTGATGGACAGGGAGGTCTGGCGTGCTGCAGTTCATGAGGTCACAGGGAGTCGGACACAACTGAGTGACTGAACTGACTGACTGTACTGAAAAGCACCTTAAAATCAAAGAATAAATAAAAATATAAATTAGTATTTTTCACTAAAAGAAAATATTATTGAGTGTAAAATTGAATGAAATTGAACTTAGTAAAAATTATCAATGATTCTAAGTTAGTTGTGACAAATTTGATTGGCTTAATTTACCTAAGCTATCCAATTTTTATTGAATGAAGTCATGTACTCTCCCTACTTTGAGCTTGGTCTTTATTTTAGAGTACTCTGTTTTTAGTAATTGTGTCATCAGTTCTGTATTGCCTTCCTAGTTGTTAGTTGTCTTGTGGATGTATGTGTGCTCAGTTGCTCAGTCATTTCCCACTCTTTGTGACCCTTTGGACTGTAGCCCACCAGGCTCCTCTGTCTATGAAAATTTCCAGGCAAGAACCTGTATCTCTTATGTCTCCTGCATCGGCAGGTGGATTCTTTACTACTGTGCCACCTGGGAAGCATAAAGCCAATGTCTCTGAATGTTTCAGTGTGGGTATACAAGACTCAGGCTTCGCTGGTAGCTCAGTTTGTAAGGAATCCACCTGCAATACAGGAGACCTCAGTTTGATTCCTGGGTCAGGATAATCCCCTGGAGAAGGGGTAGGCTACCCACTTCAGTATTCTTGGACTTCCCTTGTGGTTCAGATGGTACAGAATCCACATGCAATGCAGGAGACCAGGGTTCAATCCCTGGATCAGGAAGATCCCTTGGAGGAGAGCATGGCAACCCACTCCAGTATTCTTGCCTGGAGAATCCCATGGACAGAGGGGCCTGGTGGGCTATAGTCCATGAGGTTGCACATAGTCGGACATGACTGAAGTGACTAAGCAACAGCAGCATAAAAGATTCACAGGTAATAAAACAAGTGTCATCTTCTAAAAGTTGGCATTTTCTCAACTATCACTCTCTATTCTTTTACATGTTCTTGACTATATTGTAGTAAATCAAAGAAATAACTAAAATTAAAAGTCCTAGCTTATCCTCAGGTGTTCAAAGATGCCTTCACATTAGTAATCCAAACACAATTTGGGCACAGCTATAAATGCCTGAAGAATGCAGATGAGGAATGTTAAGCTAGGATAGTCCATATTTTACTTTGCACAAAACCTGTTCAAATCTTGTGTCTTAAGGCTTTGGAATTTTTCACATCTGAAGGAATCTCTTTAAAATCAGTGTAAGAGATGAACTGTCGGTTAGGAAGCCTGCTTCAAATAGGAAACAGAAGAATGAGCCTCTTTGGGGGTAGAACACATTACATGTGCAATGAAGGTTAAGAATGGCTTTGACTTGACTGATTTTGAAACTCTAAAAAGCATCCTCAAGGAGTAGTCTCATAAATTGCAGGAGGCAAGATGGCAAAGTAGAAGGATGTGATATGACTCCTTTCATACACACCAAAATCACAACTGCTGAGCAACCACCAACAAAAAACATTGGAAGCTACCAAAAAAGATACCCAACACTCAAACAAAGAGAAAGCCAGAAGCTACAGTGAGATGGTAGGAGGGATGTGACCCCAGTAAAATCAAATCTCATACATGCTGGGTGGGCAACCCACAAACTAGAGAGCAATTATACCATGGTATTTGTTCCACAGGAGTGAAAGTTATGAGTAACACATCAGGCTTCCCATACTTGAGGCTTGGCAATGGGGAGAAGAGCCCCTATAGAGTGACTTTGAAGGGCAGTAAGTCTTGATCACAGGAATTCCACAGGTCTGACAGAAACAGAAACTCCACTCTTGGAGGGCACACAAGATCTCATGCCACCAGAACCCAGGGAAAAAAGCAGTGACCTCATAAGAGACTGAGCCAGACTTAAGTGCTAGTGTTGGAGGGTATACTGTAGAGGCAGGGGTTGTGTCTGTGGCTCATTGTGGAGATAGGGACATTGATAATAGCAGTTCTGGTGAGTGCTCATTGATGTGGACCCTCTAGGAGAGTGTGGATTTTTTCACCAGGACCTGATTCCACCCCAACAGTGTACAGGCTCCAGTGCTGGTTCATTCCAAATCAAAAAACAAACAGGGTGGGAACACAGTCCCACCTATCAGCAGACACACTGCTTAAAATCCCCCGAATAAAGAGTGGACTGGTAAACACACCCCCTGACAAGGCCCTGCCCACCAGAGGGACAAACTCCAGCTCCACCCACTAGTGGGCAGCTACAATTTCCTCTAACCAGGAAACCCACACAAGCCACTTAGAGCCTCATCCACCAGAGGGTAGAGAAGACGCCTGCAGAAAGAAATCACAATCACAGAAATTTAGAGAAAATGAGATAGCAAAATAATATGTCTCAGAGGAAGGAACAAAATAAAACTCTACAAGGACAACTAAGTGAAGTGGAGATAGGTAATCTACTTGAAAAAGAATTTGGAGTAATGATAGTAAAGATGATTTAAGATCTCAGGGAAAAATTAGAGGCACAGACTGAGATGATACAAGAAATGTTTAACAAAGCCCTAGAGAATTAAAGAACAAACAGAAATAAATAATACAATAACTAAAAAAAAAATACATTGAAAGGGATCAATAGCAAAATAACTGAGGGAAAAGAATAGATAATTGAGCTGGAAAACAGAATGGTGAAAATCAATGCCATCATATATATATATAGTAAAAATATAGTAGTCCCCACATCAAACCTTCAAGTTATGAACTTTCAAAAATATGAGCATGTGTTCCATCAATATCATGAATGAGTGAATTGTAGCTTTTCCTCTGTCTCCTATTGCTGACAATCCTTCAGCTTTACCATCTCCCACCTCCAGTCAATATCTCTTCTGCATGTTCACTCAATGCCACCCCTGTGTGCCAGCTAGTGTACTGTACTATTGTATTTTTCAAGGTACTGCACTGGAAGATAAAAAATGTTTTCTTTATTTTTTGTGTTCATTTGTTTTTAGTACTATTTGTGTGAAAAGTATTATAAACCTATTGCAGTGCAGTACTATATAGCCAACTGCGTTAGGTACCTAAGCTAACTTTGTTGGACTTAAAAATAAATTGCATGGACTTACAAGCTCACTTTCAGAAGGGAACTCATTCAGATGGAAGGGATTTACTGCAAAGAAAAATATAATGAAATAAAATGTGGACTGTCTAAGAGAACCCTGGGAAAACATTAAACCCACAAACATTTGTGTTCTAGGGGTTCCTGAAAGAGAAGACAGAGAGAAAGGTCTTGAGAAAATATTTAAAGAGATAACAGCTGAAAAAAATTCTCTAACGTGTGAAAGCAAACAGTCACTGAAGACTAGGAAGTTCAGAGAATCCCAGGCAGGATAAACCCAAGTAAGAACACACAAAGACACATAGCAATAGAATAAATAAAAATTGAAGCTACAGAAACATTACTGAAGGCAATAAGGAAAAATGCCACATAACAGACAAGAGAATCCTCCGGAGGTTATTTGCTAATTTCTCAGCAGAAACTCCACAGTTCTGAAAGGAGTGGCAATATATATTCAAAGTGATGAAAAGAAGAAGAATCTACAACCAGGAATACTCTAACCTGCATGGTTCTCATTCAAATTTGACAGAAAAATCAAATTATTATAGACAAGCAAAAACTTAAAGAATCTAGCACCACCAGACTAACTTTGCAACAAATGCTAAAGGAATGTCAACAGAAGAGGGAAAAAAGGCCACAACTGAAAACAAGAAAGTTATGAATGGAAAGAGTCACTGGTAAAGGCAAACTTACAGTAAAAGTATGAAATAATCTACATATAAATATGATATCAAACTCAGCAATTCTGAGAAAAAGGAGGACACAAATGTAGGATCTTGGGAAAGCATTTGAAATATAAAAAACCATCCACTTAATCTTGTTTACATACAGACTGCTATATGAAGACCTCATGATAACCACAAACTGAAACTGTACAATAGATACACACATACAAAGAAGAAGGAATCCAAATATAACAGTAAAATTAGTTATCAAATCACAAAAGAAAAGAAAAGAGAAAGGGAAGAAAAACCACCAACAAAACAAATTCAGCACAATTAATAAAATGGCAAAAGAACACATATATTGATAATTACCCATACAAATGGATTAAATATTTCAACCAAAAAACATAGACTGGCTGCATGGATACAAAAGCAAGGCTCATACATTTGCTGTCTGCAAGAGATACACTTCAGATCTTTGGACACATAGACTGAAAGCACATGGGAAAATGTGTCCCACACAAGTGAAAATCAAAAGAAAGCTTGAGTAGCAATACTCATATCAGACGAAATACACTTTAAATAAAGACTGTTACAAAAGAAAAGAGGCAGAATACTTAATGATCAGGGATCAATCCAAAAAGAGATAAAACAACTGCAAATATATATGTACCCAACATAAAGCACCTCAATTTACAAGGTAAATGCTGACATCCATTAAAGGAGAATTTGACAGTAACATAATAACAGTGGGAAAATATAAGATCCCACTTTATCTATGGAGAGATGAAAGAAAGATGTCATATCATTCAGTCAGAAAATCAGTAAGGAAATACAGACCTTAAAAGATGCATTAGACCAGATGAACCTAATATTTATAAAGCACTCCACCCAAAAGCAGAATACTCATTCCTCTCAAGTGCATATGGAACTTTCTCCAGGACTGATCATATGCTGGGCCACAAAGAAAGCCTCAAAATAAAAGAAATTTGAAATCGTATCAAGCATCTTTCTGTAAACAACACTATCATGTTAGAAACTAACTACAAGGAAAAGAACTGTAAAAGATACAAACACACGGAGGCTAAACAACATGTGACTAATGAAGCAATGAACCACCGAAAAAATCAAGGAGATAAATGAAAACAAAAATACAATTACCCAAAACCTATGGATGCAGCAAAAGCAGTTGTAAGAGGGAAAATTATACCAGTACAATCTTACCTCATTTCACCAGGAAAATCTGAAGTAAAAAGCCTAACATTACAACAAAACATCTAGAGAGAGACCAAAAAAAAAAAAAAAAAAAGCAAAGCACTCACAGTTAGTGGAAGGAAGGAAATCATAATGAAAAGGGCAGAAAGCAATGAAATAGAGACAAAGCAAGCAATAGAAAGGATCAATAAAACTAAAAGCTAGTTCTCTGAAAAGATAAACAAAATTGATAAAGTTTTAGCCAGATTCATTAAAAAAAAAAAAAAAGTGAGAGGTCTCAAATCAAAAATATTCAAAATGAAAAAGGAGAAGTTACAACAGACACCACAAAAATACAAAAAGATCATAAGAGACTACTACATCTAACCATATGTCAATAAAATGGACAACATAGAAGAAATGAACAAATTTTTAGAAAGGTACAATCTTCAAAGACTGAACCAGGAAGAAATAGAAACTAAGAGCAGACCAATCAAAAGGACTGAAATTGAAACTGTGATTAATATCTTCCAAGAAACAAAAGTTCAGGAGGAGATGATTTCACAGGCAAAGTCTATCAAATATTTAAAGAAGAGTTAACATCTATCCTTCTGAAATTATTCCAAAAATACTCAGAGAAAGGAGCATACCCAAATTCATTTTATGAGGTCAGCATCACTCTGTTACCAAAATTAAACAAAGAGACCTAAGGAAAAAAACCTGTGAAAATTACAGGCCAATATCACTGATGAACATAGACATAAAAATCCTCAACAAAATGCTAGCAAACCAGATCCAATAATACATTGAAAAGATTATATAACATGACCAAGTGTGATTTATCCCAAGGATGTAAGAATTTTTCAAAATCCACAAATCAGTCACTGTGATACACTGTATCAATGTTGAAAAATAAAAGCCTTATGATCATCTCAATAGATACAGAAAAAGGTTTTGACAAAATTCAGCACCCATTTATGATAAAAACTCTCCAGAAAGTGGGCATAGAGGGAACTTATGCCCTTGAGGAGCAAGACAAGGATGTCCACTCACACTACTTTTATTTAACATAGTTTGGGAAGTCCTAAACACAGCAAACAGAGAAGAAAAAGAAGTAAACTGAATCAAAATGAAAAAGAAGTTTTAAAATCATCACTGTTTGCAGATGACTTGATACTATACATAGAAAATTCTAAAAATGCTATCAGAAAAATACTAGAGCTCATCAATGAATTTAGTAAATTTGCTGGATAAAATATTAATACATAGAAGTCTGCTGCATCTCTTACACTAACAACAAATATTCAGAAAGAGAAGTCCAAGAAAAAATATCATTTACTATTATTTCAAAAAGAATAAAATACCTAGAAACAAACCTATCAAAGGAGACAAAAAACCTGTACTCTGAAAACTATAAGATGCTGAGGAAAGAAATCAAAGATGACAAAAGCAGATGGAAAGCTATACCATGCTTTTAAATTGGAAGAATCAATTATTGTCAAAATGACTATACTACACAGGCAATCTACAGATTCAGCACAATCTCTATCAAATTACCAATGGTGTTTCTCAGACAAGTAGAACGAAATATCCTAAAATTTGTATGGAGAAACAAAGATCTTGAATAGCCAGAGCAATCTTGAAAAAGAAAAATGGAGCTTGAGAGAGGAATATTGCTCCCTTACTTCAGACTATACTACAAAGCTAGAATCAATCAAAATATGGTGCTGAGACAAAAACAGAACTATAGGTCAATGGAACAGCATTGAACACCCAGAAATAATCCCATACTACCAGGTTTAATTAATCTATGACAAAGGAAGCAAGGCTATGCAATGCAGAAGACATTCTGTTCGATAAATGGTATTTGGAAAACTAAAGTTACATGTAAAAATCAAAACATTATTTAATACCATACATAAAAAGAAGCTCAAAAATGGATTATAAATGTAAATGTAAGACTGGAAAGTATAAAACTCTTAATGGAAAATATAGGCAGAATGCTCTTTGATGTAAATTGCAGCAAAATCACTTTCTATTTATTTCCTAGAGTAAAGAAAATAAGAACAAAAATAAACAAATGGTGCCTAATTATTTTCAAGAGCTTTGTATAACAAAGGAAACCATAAAAAAATAAGAAAAGGGCACACTGAATGGGAGAAAATATTTGCAAATGATGGGAGCAACAAATCTCCAAAATTCACAAACTCACAGGGCTTAATATCCAAAAAGCAAATAACCTGATCAAAAAATTGGCAGAAGAATAAATCACCATTCTCCAGAAAAGATATATAGATGGCCAAGAAGTATATGAAAAAAAATGTTCAATATCATTTTTTGAGCAAATAAAAAAACTGCAAATAAATCACAATGGGATGTCACCCCACACCAGTCAAAATGGCCTTGTCAAAAAATCTGCTGGAGAGAGTGTACAGAAAAGGTAACCCTCCTACACTGTTGGTGGGAATGTAAATTGGTATAGCCTCAATGGATAAGAGAATTTAGATTGCTTAAAAAACTAAAATTACAGCTACCATATAATACTGCAATCCCAATCCTGGGCATATATCCAGAGAAAACATGGTTCAGAAGGATACATGCACCTCTGTGTTCCTTGAAGCACTGTTTATAATCACCAACCTAAACGTCCATCTACAGAGAAATGGATAAAGAAGATGTGGTACATATATGCAATGGAATATTACTAATCGTCATTAAACAGAATGAAATATTGTCTTTTGCAACAACATGGATGGACTTGGAGATTATACTAGTTGAAATATCTCAGACAGATAAAGAGAAATATCATATGATATTGTTTATATGCAGAATCTAAAAAAAAAATACAAATGAACTTATGTACAAAATAGAAACAGACTAAAGGGCTTAGAAAATGAGTTTGGGATTGGCATGTAAACTCCATTTTATTTAAAATAGACAACCAGCAAGAACCTACTGTATAGCACAGGGAGTTCTGCACAATACTCTGTAATAACCTAAACTGGAAAATAATTTGAAAAAGGATATATATATGCATATGTATAACTGAATCACTTTATTGTACACCTGAAACTAACACAACATTGTTAAACAACTGTATTCTAATATGAACTTTTTTTTTTTTTTTAAACAGAGGAGTAGCCTCTCTGTTGCTAAATCTCTGCAAGGAAAATTTCAGGTAGGTTTCTGAGGCATGCTTTGACAGAGAGAATCTCTGCTCCCAGCACAATATTGTGATTAATGTCTGTTCTCTAGGAACAAACCTACTAATCTGCTTCTCCCACCCATGTCAAATTTAGAAATGGAATAGGTTCTTTTTTGATCAGATAGTCTCCAGGCTAAATCTAAGGTCATATTTCACATTTTCATTCTCCCTTATTCTCCCAGTCGTTGTCTCATCCATTCTCCCTTATTATAAGATTCATATATTAATTTTTTACTAAAATTTTCTGATAATAACAGAGGATGCCTGAAAATTATGAAAAATAATGGACATTTAGTGATATTTTTAACAAAGATTATCATATTACATGTGGTACCATAGATTTTGCAGTCCACTTCCCTAACTTGCCTTTTCATAATGTTCATGGGGTTCTCAAGGCAAGAATACTGAAGTGGTTTGCCATTCTCTTCTCCAGTGAAAAGGCAAAAAGATATAACACTGAAAAATAAGCTCTGCAGGTCAGTAGATGTCCAATATATTACTGGGAAAGTGCATAGAAATAGCTACAGAAAGAATGAAGCAGCTGACCCAAAGTAGAAATGATGCCCAGTTGTGAGTGTGTCTTGTGGTGAAGTCCGATGCTGTAAAGAACACTACTGCATAAGAACCTGGAACATGAGGTCCATGAATAAAGATAAACTACATGTGATCAAACAGGAGATGGCAAGAGTGAACATTAAAATTTTAGCAATCAGTGAACTAAAATGGACAGAAATGGGTGAATTTAATTTAGATTCTGTGGCAAGGATCCCTTAGAAGGAATGGAGCTCTCATTGTCAACAAAAGAGTTCAAAATGCAGTACTTAGTTGCAATCTCAAAATGACAGAATGATCTCAGTTCATTTCCAAGGCAAATCATTCAACATCACAGTAATCCAAGTCTATGCCCCAACCACTAACGCTGAAGAAAATGAAGTTGAATGATTCTGTGAAGACCTACAAGACCTCTTAGAACCAAAAGAAAAGAAAAGAAAAGAACAACACTTTTTTTCATCATAGGGGCCTGGAATGCAAAAGTAGGAAGTCAAGAGATATCTGGAGAAAAAGGCAAGCTTGACCTTGAAATACAAAATGAAGCAGGGCAAAGGCTAACAGAGCTTTGCCAAGAGAACAAATTGGTCATAGAAAACACCCTCTTCCAACACAATAGATGACTCTACACATGGGCATCGCTAGATGGTTAATACTGAAATCTTATTATAGTCTTTGCAGCTGAAGGTGGATAAGCTCTATACAGTCAGCAAAAACAAGACCTTGAGCTGACTGTGGTTCAAATCATCAGCTCTTTATTGTAAAATTCAGGCTCAAACTGAAGAAATTAGGGAAATCGGGCTACTATTGGGCTTTCGTGGTGGTCCGATGGTAAAGAATCCACCTGTAATGCAAAAGACCTGGGTTTGATCCCTGGGCTGGGAAGATCCCCTGGAGGAGGACATGGCCAGCCACTCCAGTATTCTTGCCTGGAGAATCCCCCATGGACAGAGGATTCTGGTGGGCGACATGCTTGGGGTCACAAAGAGTTGGACATGACTGAACGACTAAGCACAGTACAGTACAGGGGAAACCACTAGGTCATTTAGGTATGAGTCAAATCAAATCCCTTATGATTATACAGTGGAAGTGACAAATAGATTCAAAGAACTAGATCTGGTAGAGAGAGTGCCTGAAGAACGTGGGTGAAGGTTTGTGACATTGTACAGGAGGTCATGATCAAAACAATCTTCAAGGAAAAAAAATGCAAGAAGGTGGAGTGGTTGTCTGAGGATACCTTACAAATAACTGAGAAAAGAAGAGAAGCAAAAAGCAAAGGAGAAAGGGAAAGATATACCCCACTGAGTGCAGAGCTTCAGAGAAGAGCAAAGAGAGATAAGAAAGCCTTGTTAAGTGTACAATGCAATGAAACAGAGGAAAACAATAGAATGAGAAAGACTAGAGATCTCTTTAAGAAAATTGGAGATACCAGTGGAACATTTCATGAAAGATGGACACAATAAAGGACAAAAATGGCAAGGACCTAACAGAAGCAGAAGAGATTAAGAGGTGGCAAGAATACACAGAAGAACTGTACAAAAAGGTCTTAGTGACCCAGATAACCACAATGGTGTGGTCACTCACCTAGAGCCAGACCTCCTGGAGTGTGAAGTCAAGTGGGCCTTAGGAAGCATTGCTATGAACAAAGCTGGTGGAGGTGATGGAATTCCAGCTGAGCTATTTCACATTCAAAAGATGATACTGTTAAAGTGCTGTACTCAATATGCTAGTAAATTTGGAAAACTCAGCAGTGGCCACAGGACTGGAAATGGTCAGTTTTCATTCCAATCCCAAAGAAATGCAATAACAAAGAATGTTCAAACTACCATTCAGTTTCAATAATTTCAAATGCTAGCAAGATTATGCTCAAAATCCTTCAAGCTTGACTTCAGTAGTACACAAACTGAAATCAGTAGTCCAATTTGTGTACTACCGATTTAGAAATTTAGTGCATTTCTAAATCGATGCACTCGATTTAGAAAAGGCAGAGGAACCAGAGATCAAATTACCAACATCTGCTGGATCATAGAAAAAGCAAGAGAGTTCCAAGAAAACATCTTCTGCTTCATTGGCTATGCTAAATCCTTTGACTGTATGTATCACAAAAAACTGTGGAATATTCTTGAAGAAGTGGAAATACCACACCACCTTACTTGTCTCATGAGAAACCTGTATGCAGGACAAGTTAAGCAATAGTTAGAACTGGGCATGGAACAATGGACTGGTTCAAAATTGGGAAAGGAGTATATCAAGACTGTACATTGTCACCCTGCTCATTTAAATTATATGCAGAGTATATCACATGAAATGCTAGGCTGGATGACTCATAAGCTGGAATCAAGACTCCCGGGAGAAATATCAACAACCTCAGATATGCATATTATACCACTCTAATGGCAGAAAGTGAAGAGGAACTAAAGAGCCTCTTGATGAGTGTGAAAGAGGAGAGTGAAAAAGTGAATGTTAAAACTCAGCATTCAAGAAATGAAGATCATGGCATCCATTCCCATCACTTCATGGCAAATTGATGGGGGAAAAGTGGAAACAATGTCAGATTTCACTTTCTTGGCCTCCAAACTCACTGAAGACAGTGACTGCAGTCACAAAATTTAAAAAATGCTTGCTCTTTGGAAGAAAAGCTGTGGAAAACCTAGACGTTGTATTAAAAAGCAGAGACATCACTTTGTTGACAAAATCTCTATAGTCAAAGCTATGGGCTTTCCAGTAGTCATGTATGGATCTGAGAGTTGGACCACAAAGAAGACTGAGGGCTGAATTAATGTTTCAGAAATGTGCTGCTGGAGAAGACCTTTGAGAGTCCCTTGGACAGCAAGGAGATCAAACCAGTCAATCCTAATGGAAATCAACCCTGAATATTCATTGGATGGACTGATACTTAAGATGAAGCTCCAATACTTCGTCCACCTGATGTGAAGAACTGACTTATTGGAAAAGCACTGATGTTGGGAAAGATTGAGGGCAAGAAGGAGAAGGGAATGACAGAGGATGAGATGACTGGATGGCATCACTGAATCAATGGCATGTGTTTGAGCAAACTCAGGGAGATAGTGAAGAACATGGAACCCTGGCATGCTGCAGTTCATGCGGTCACAAAGAGTCAAACATGACTTAGTAACTGAACAACAATAAAAACCCTAATTTGATATTAGAGTGAACATATAGGAAATAAAAATAAGTGAGATCGTGGAGTAAGGTAGGTAGATTTTTAGGATTTCAAGTTGAAAGATGAGCCTTAACAGATAAGGCAGGTTTTAGGGAGTAGAAATTTTAAGAGCTCCTTTATTCAGTGCACATTATGTTATGTCTGTGCTGGCCCTGAACTTCTGTACATAGATCTATCCCTGTCCCTTCCCTGCCTTACTCTGTGCCTCATGGATGCTGACAGCCGTGGCTATATCACCAGCTCCTCGGTGAGTGGATTAAATGTTGCTAATGGGAAAGGTATCTGGCAGAGCAGAGAATGGAAGAAACTAAGGTATTTTCCCCTCTTCTTGTCTATTTTGGCCTGTTTCCCAGGGATGTAGAACCCACTAGCTTCTATAAGGCTGCTATGAATTGGACTTTCAAGAAACTACTCACAAACTCCCTTCTTAGTTCCACTAACCTGGGGGTATAGGGTCTTCCATCCTTACCCATCTCTGGGTTGTTTCACTATCCCAAATTTATCTTCTTTGTCCTTCAATCATTGTCTCACCAATTCCCTGAATTTATCCCCATCTTTTGTTTTTGTATTTACTATTTGATAAGTTCAAGTCAGCTGATATTTAAGGCATATTTCTCATACAGAAAGAAGTATGCTTGCTTCTCTAAGTTTATATCTTCTGTGAGTATTTGCACTGTGTTTTCCAGACACTGGACCCTCTTTCAGTAGTAGAGACATACTGTGTTCCATTCAACAGCCTGGCAGCTTAGAGTCACCTTCTTCTCATCAAATTTTGCCTGTTGAGTACCACATTGCCTGTTGAGTACCACCCTTTGCCTGTTGAGTACCACATTGTCCTTTAGTTCTCAGTTTCAAGTTTGCCTTCCTGATCACTGGGTCTAGGTCATGCTCTCCTGTTCCTGTCTGCTTACAGAGAATTGTGACCATTTGACCTCTATTCATCACAGTTGTGATTTCATACTTCTCTGTGACACTGCTGATTAATATCTATCTTTCCTACAAGACTATAAACTCCATGAGAGCTGGACTTGTGTTTCTGTCACTCACTATTTCATTCCCAATACTTAGCAAGGGACATTAGTCATAGCAGATGATTACTAGAGACACCAGCCAATAAAAGAATAAAATTCCAGTTGCTGTTTTAAACTAAAGCCAAATGGACTAGTATGTTAAGCAAAATATTGCAAAGGAAGGGATTTCAGTGAGCTCTCTCTTTGGGTCATATTTTAAGCACCTGCCAACTTTCTGATGAGCTTTATAGGCTCAAATACAATAGTTTTTATTCCCTGTGCTTATCAGAATGACTGATAAGCATATTTTCTCATCCATCATTAGAATTCCTATTTTGTACAGAAGCAATACAGTGCAGTATTTAAAAGCACAGCTATAGAAACTGTACTGTCTGGGTTTCAGCCCAGCTGGTTCATTTTTTTGTGTGCTCATCTTCCTCATCTGTGAAACAGATTGCCAACAATACTGGCAATGGCAATAGGATTAACTAAGTTAATAAATGTAAATCCCTCAGAACAAGGGCTACCAGAAGGAGGCTGTCAGCACATGTCAGCTGTGTTTTAAAGTATGGGGTTCAAGATGGCAGAGTAGAAAAATGTGTACTCATCTCCTCCCATGAGAGCACCAAAATTGCAACTAGCTGTTGAACAACCATTGATAGGAGGGCATTGGAACCCACCAAAAAAAGATAACCCACATCCAAATACAAGGAAAAAGCCACATGAGATGGTAGGAAGTGCAGTCACGATAAAATCAAATCCTATTTCTGCTGGGTGGCTGACCCACAACCCATACAAGAATATCAAAGAAATTCTCCTACTATTGTGAAAGTTCTGAGTCCCATGTCTGGCTTCCCAGCCTAGGGATCTGGCATAGGGATTGGGAATTCCCAGGAAATCTGATTTTGAAGGCCAATGGGATTTGATTACAAGAATTCTGCAAGACTTTGGGAAACAGAAACTCCACTCTTGGAGGGCACAAACTAAATCTTGTGTGCACCAAGACCCAGGGGAAGTAATCATTGACCCCATAGAAGACTGAATCAGATCTACCCACTAGTGTTGGAGGCTTTCCTGTGGAGACACGTGTCTGCAGAGGTTCGCCATAAGGGTAGGTGCACTAGTAGCAGAATTCTGGAATTGCCTTGGCATAAGCCCTCTTAGAAGTCACCATTAACCCTACCATAGAGCCGGTAGACCCCAGGGCTAAGTGGCATCAGGCCAAACAACTAAGAGGGAGGGAGTGTAACCCCGCCCATCAGCAGACAATTGGATTAAAGTTTTACTGACCACAGCCCTGCTCACTAGAGCAAGACCCAGTTTTCCCCACTACCAGTCCCTCCCATCAGGAAAGTTATACAAGCATCTTAGCCTCCTTCATCAGAGGGGCTGACAGAAGAAGCAAGAAGATCCTGCAGTGACTAAACTGAAAACCATATCACAGAAAGTTAATCAGAAGGATAAAGCAGAGAGTTATGTCCCAGATGAAGGGATAAGATAAACATCAGAAAATCAACTAATTGAAGTGGAGATAGTCAACCTTCCAGAAAAATAATTCAGAATAATGATAGTGAAGATGGTTCAGGATCAGGATCTCGGAAAAAGAATGGAGAAGATGCAAGAAATATTTACCAAAGACCTAGAAGAACTAAAGAACAGACAAACAAAGATGAATAAAACACTAGAAGGAATCAATAGCAGAATAACTGAGGCAGAAAAATGAGTAAGTGGTCTGGAAGACAGAATGGTGGAAATTATTGCTGCAAAACAGAATATAGAAAAAAAGAATGAAAAAAGTGAAGACAGCCTAAGAGACCTCTGAGACAACATTAAACACACCAACAGTTTCATTATATGGGCCCCAGAAGAAGAACAGAGAGAGAAAGGACCTGAGAAAATATTTGAAGAGATAATAGATGGAAACTTCCCTAAAGGGGAAAGGAAATACTCAACCATGTCCAGAAAGCACTGAGAGTCCCAGGCAGGATAATCCCAAGGAGGAGCACAAGGAGACATACAATAATCAAACCACAGAAAACTGAAGACAAAGATAAGATACTAAAAGTAACAAGGAGAAAAGGACAAATAACATGCAAGGTAACTCCCATAATGTTATAAGCTGACTTCTCAGAAGAAGCTCTACAAGCCAGAAGGAATAGCATAATATATTTAAAGTGATGAAAAGGGAAGAACCTGAAACCAAGAATACTATACCCAACAAGAACCTCATTCAGATTTGATGGTAAATCAAAAGATTTCAAGACAGGCAAACGTCAGGAGAATTCAACACCACCTAACCAGCTTTATAATAAATGCTAAAGGAACTTCCCTAGGAAGGAAACACAAGAGAAGGGAAAGACCTAAACAAAATAAACACAGAACAATTAAGAAAATGGTCCAGGATCACGCATATTAATAATTATCTTAAATGTAAATGGATTAAATGTGCCTGGAAGACACAGACTTGATGGACAGATGAAAACATGTGCATGTATGTACTTCCACTTACCACATCACTCTACTTAACCCTCCAAACTTTATGTAAATATTTCATATTTACTTATTACATTTTCATAGTAGCATTTTTTATCATAGCTCCAAGTTGGAAACAACCCAAATACCTCTCAACTGATGAATAAAGAAAATACTGTATATTCATACTGTGAAATAGAAATCAATAACATAACGATAAAAATGAATGAAATACTGTGCTTCATTCTGCCACAACATGGATGAACCTTGAAAACTTTGTGCTAAGCAAAAGAAGTCAGACACAAAAGACCACATTTTGTATGAGTCCATTTACGTGTAATGTCTGGAATAAGCGACTCATAGAGACAGAGGTAGGTTAGTGGGTTACAGAGAGCGGATGGAGGGGGGAATGTGTGTAGCTACTAATGGTTAGAGAACTTCTTTTGGGGGTGATGGAAATATTCTAGAATTTTACATGATAATGGTTACACAACTTTGTGAATATACAAAAAACTAAAAACAACCCACTAAATTGTATACATTAAAAGGGTGAATTTTAAAGAGTATGCATACTTATAACAATCACTTTACTGTACAACAGGAACTGATGATATTGTGAATCAGCTATAGTTCAACACAATTTTTTTAAAAATAAAAGGGTGAATTTTGTGGTAAAAACACTGGACTATATGATGAAATTTATTTTTTATCTTTTTTTTTTTTTTTTTACAGAGAAGGCAATGGCACCCCACTCCAGTACTCTTGCCTGGAAAATCCCATGGACGGAGGAGCCTGGTAGGCTGCAGTCCATGCGGTCGCTAAGAGTCAGATACGACTGAGCGACTTCACCTTCACTTTTCACTTTCATGAATTGGAGAAGTAAATGGCAACCCACTCCAGTATTCTTGCTTGGAGAATCCCAGGGATGGGGGAGCCTGGTGGGCTGCTGTCTATGGGGTCACACAGAGTCGGACATGACTGAAGTGACTTAGCAGCAGTTTTTTTTTTTTTAATCAAAAAATTGTGTTTATTTTTTTATTTTTTAAAAATTATTATTACTATTATTATTTTTTACTTTACAATATTGTATTGGATTTGGCATACATCAACATGCATCTACCACAGGTGTACATGTGTTTATAATATTAATTAGTAGGCAAGTCATGTGAAAATGGAAAATGAAAACTGTAAAGCTTTCTTCTTTCAGATATGATGTATGCTTCCAAGGTGAAAGCATTATATTGGCCTTGTTGTTGCTAAGTTGCTTCAGTCGTGTCTGACTCTGTGTGACCCCACAGATGGCAGCCTACCAGGCTCCCAATCCCTGGGATTCTCCAGGCAAGAACACTGGAGTGGGTTGCCATTTCCTTCTCCAATGCATGAAAGTGAAAAGTGAAATTGAAGTTGCTCAGTCGTGTCTGACTCTTGGTAACCCCATGGACTGCAGGCCACCAGACTCCTCCGTCCATGGGATTCTCCAGGGAAGAGTACTGGAGTGGGTTGGCCTTAGATTTCTCTAAAACAGCAGTCAATTCGAGAAGACAATAGAACTATGTCTACAAATTTCTGAAGGAAAGAAACGGTGACTCAGGCAAGATACAATTAAAGAATAAAGGCATTAGTAGACATTCTGAAACATGAAAAAAATCAGGGAATACAACATTCATTGATCTTTCGTGGAAGAAATAACTTTAAAATAAAATCCACCCAATTAAGTATTGGCTCAAATTAAGAGCTCAAGGAGTAAGGGAATATTACCTGGAAGCCTGGAAACCATTGAAACCACTTTAACATAGAACAAATGCAAAACAACTTTGGAAAATACCATACAAGTATATACACTAAAATTTACAGAATCTAACAGTGTAAAAAAATCACAATGTATGTAATAAGTAGCCATGTATGATATCAAAGAGAGAATACATTCAAATAATACTGTCTCTGAGAAAGAGAAACAGTCTCTCACATCTGGGACCTGACCTAGCACTACTGGCCAAAGCTCTTTACTGCTGCGTATTGACTTGACACTAACAGATAAGGCAGGAGGAGAAGGGGACGACAGAGGATGAGATGGCTGGATGGCATCACCGACTCGATGGACGTGAGTCTCAGTGAACTCCGGGAGTTGGTGATGGACAGGGAGGCCTGGCGTGCTGCGATTCATGGGGTCTCGGAGAGTCGGACACGACTGAGCGACTGAACTGAACTGAACTGAACTGAACAGGCATGTGGCAGCAACCAAAATCAGAGCCACACTCTACTCCCAAGATCTGTTCCTTGATCTCCCTGTACTAAGATGCCCCATGGTTCTCACAGTGTGTGTTCTCCCTCACTGCAACAAGTAATAATCCCAACTTGTTCAGCTGTTGGTGCATCTCTGACTATCTCCAGCTCGAGGATATGGCCACCAACTCATCTATAGTGTCAAGACTTTTGATTCTATCTAAAATTGGACCATATAGCAAATAATTATTCTAACTGTAAAGTCTATAAAGGTTTTCTTAACTTTAGGGGAACCTTTAGGAAGTAACATATTTGTTAATGAAAAAACGTCTTTTTGAAGTTGTAATTTATGTGTTTTCTCTTTAATTTCCTTTATTCTATTAGAATCTAGGAACATAAATACACTTATTAACTTTGAAAATAGCATTGATAATATAAAATTGTTATAAAACACATGTACATTTCTATGTTTTCTCTACATCCTCACCAACACCTATTATTTATTGTCTTCTTGTTAATAGTCATTCTGATGGATGTGAGGTTTTGACTTGCATTTCCCTGATGGTTAGTGATGATGAGGTGTATTTTCACGTACCTGTTGGGTATCTGTAAGTCTTTTTTGGAAAAATGTCTATTCAGACCCTCTGCTCTTTTTAAAAAAAGTCTTTTTGACAAAAAATTCCAGCTTTATTGAAATATGATTGACATAGGACATAGTAAGTTGAAGGTGTACATGTGTTGATTGATATATGTGTACATTATAAAATGATTATCACTTTAGCTTGAACCAAAAGTATCATCATGCAACATAATTGCCATTTGTTTTTTCTTTTTAAGATCTACTGTTTCAGGTTTATAATATAGTGTTAACTATAATCACCACGCTGTACATTAGATCCCCAGCACTATTCATCTTACAAACATAAATCTGCATCCTTTGACCCAGACAAATTTTAAGTCATTGAAATTAACCTTTTTTAATTGGAGGATAATGGCTTTATAATTCTGTGTTAATTTCTGCGGTACAACATGAATCAGCTATACGTATACATATAACCTCTTTCTCTTAAGCCTCCCCCCACTCCCTCATCCCACCCTTCTAAGTCATCACAGAGCACCTAACTGAGCTCCCTGTTTTACACAGTAGCTTCACATGGTAGCGGATACATGTCAATACTCTCTCACTTCATCCAAATCTCTTCTCCTGCTGTGTCCACAAGTCTGTTCTCTATGTCTGTGCCTCTATTCCTGCCCTGCAAATAGGTTCATCAGTACCATTTCTCTAGATTCCATATATATGTGTTAATTACATGGTATTTGTTTTACTCTTTCTGACTTACTTTGCTCTGTATTACAGATTCTAGGTTCATCCACCTCACTAGAACTTACTCAATTTCATTCCTTTCTATGACTAATAATCCATTCCACAACTTCTTTATCTATTCCCCTGAAGATGAGCATCTAGCTTGTTTCAAGCAGCTTATGCGGCTCATTATCTGGAAAACAAACTACCCAATTATAAAATGGGCAGAAGACCTAAACAGACACTTCTCCAATGAAGACATACAGATGGCTAAGAAGCACAAAAAAAGATGCTAAACATCACTCATTATTCAGTTCAGTTCAGTTCAGTCACTCAGTCCTGTCTGACTCTTTGTGACCCCATGAATTGCAGCACGCCAGGCCTCCCTGTCCATCACCAACTCCTGGAGTTCACTCAGACTCACATCCATTGAGTCAGTGATGCCATCCAGCCATCTCATCCTCTGTCATCCCCTTCTCCTCCTGGCCCCAATCCCTCCCAGCATCAGAGTCTTTTCCAATGAGTCAACTCTTCGCATGAGGTGGCCAAAGTACTGGAGTTTCAGCTTCAGATTCATTCCTTCCAAAGAAATCCCAGGGCTGATCTCCTTCAGAATGGACTGGTTGGATCTCCTTGCAGTCCAAGGGATTCTCAAGAGTCTTCTCCAATACCACAGTTCAAAAGCATCAATTCTTCGGCACTCAGCCTTCTTCACAGTCCAACTCTCACATCCATACATGACTACTGGAAAAACCATTGCCTTGACTAGACAGACCTTTGTTGGCAAAGTAATGTCTCTGCTTTTCAATATTCTATCTAGGTTGGTCATAAACTTTTCTTCCAAGGAGTAAGCTCCTTTTAATTTCATGGCTGCAATCACCATCTGCAGTGATTTTGGAGCCCAAAAAGATAAAGTCTGACACTGTTTCCACTGTTTCTCCATCTGTTTCCCATGAAGTGATGGGACAGGATGCCATGATCTTCATTTTCTGAATGTTGAGCTTTAAGCCAACTTTTTCACTCTCATCTTTCACTTTCATCAAGAGGCTTTTTAGTTCCTCTTCACTTTCTGCCATAAGGGTGGTGTTCTGCATATCTGAGGTGATTGATTTTCTCCCGGCAATCTTGATTCCAGCTTGTGTTTCTTCCAGCCCAGCATTTCTCATGATGTACTCTGCATATAAATTAAATAAGCAGGGTGATAATATACAGCCTTGACATACTCTTTTGCCTACTTGGAACCAGTCTGTTGTTCCATGTCCAGTTCTAACTGTTGCTTCCTGACCTGCATACAGATTTCTCAAGAGGCAGGTCAGGTGGTCTGGTATTCCCATCTCTTGAAGAATTTTCCACAGTTTATTGTGATCCACACAGTCAAAGGCTTTAGCATAGTCAATAAAGCAGAAATAGATGTTTTTCTGGAACTCTCTTGCTTTTTCCATGATCCAGTGGATGTTGGCAATTTGATCTCTGGTTCCTCTGTCTTTTCAAAAACCAGCTTGAACATCAGGAAGTTCATGGTTCACATATTGCTGAAGCCTGGCTTGGAGAATTTTGAGCATTACTTTATTAGCATCATTCATTATTAGAGAAATGCAAATCAAAACTACAGCAAAGTATCATCTGACTCTGGTCAGGATGGCAATCATTAAAAAATCTGCAAACAATAAATCCTGGACAAGGTGTGGAGAAAAGGAAAGGGAACCCTGGTTCACTGTGGGTGAGGTTCTATATTTATGTTTATAGTTTTATATTTAACTATTTAAACCATTTTGAGTTTATTTTTGTGAATAGTGTCAGAGAGTGGTCCAGTTAGAATCTTTTGTGTACAGCTGTCCAAATTTCCTAACATCATTTGTTGAAGATACTGTCTTTTCCCTAATGTATATTCTTGTGTCCTTTATCATGGATTAATTGTCATATAAGTGGCAGTTAACGTCTGGGCTCTCTTATCTGTTTCACTGATCTATGTGACCGTTTCTGGGCCAGAACTGTACTGTTTTGATGACTGTTGCTTTGTAGAATACTTTGAAATTGGGAGTTCAATACCTCCAGCTTTGTTCTTCTTCCTCAGGACTGTTTTGACTCTTTAGGGTCCTTGTGTTTCCATATAAATGTGAGAAGCATTTGTTCGAGTATGGGTGCTTTGATAGGGATTTCACTGAATCTGTAGATCACCTTGGGTGATATGGTATTTCTAACAACATTAAATCTTTCACTCCATGAACACATTCTATTTTTCTATCTGCTTCATTTTGAATTTCTTTCATCAGAATTGTTACAGAGCAGGCCCCTATAAAACCTTCCAAGAATAAACTCTCAGCCATATCCTCCACTTGCCTTTTGTCTGTAGAAAAAACCACAAAACTTTGAATAAAGAATAAACTTAATCAGAAGAGTGAAAAAATGCAGAAAGAAAGGAAAACAGTCAAGCAAGACAAAATACTACTACTTTATCCATTAAACAAAGTCAAGGACTTTAATTCTTCCTTGAGGACTAGAGATAATATGCTGAGCCATGTCCTTTGAGATGGATTATAGATATGGAAACTACCACCAGGTGGAATAAATTAACTGTTTGCTGCCCAAAGTGCATAGACTCCAGACTCTTTGGAAACAAAAAGTTGATGATGCTGACTCCCCATTACCTCACCACAATTGACTATGCCAAAGCCTTTGACTATGTGGATCCCAATAAACTGTGGAAAATTCTGAAAGAGATGGGAATACCACACCACCTGACCTCCCTCTTGAGAAACCTACATGCAGGTCAGGAAGCAACAGTTAGAACTGGACATGGAACAACAGACTGGTTCCAAATAGGAAAAGGAGTACGTCAAGGCTGTATATTGTCACCCTGTTTATTTAACTTCTATGCAGAGTACATCATGAGAAACGCTGGACTGGAAGAAACACAAGCTGGAATCAAGATTGCCAATAGAAATATCAATAACCTAAGATATGCAGATGACACCACCCTTATGACAGAAAGTGAAGAGGAACTAAAAAGCCTCTTGATGAAAGTGAAAGAGGAGAGTGAAAAAGTTGGCTTAAAGCTCAACATTCAGAAAACGAAGATCATGGCATCTGGTCCCATCACTTCATGGGAAATAGATGGAGAAACAGCGTCAGACTTTATTTTTTGGGGCTCCAAAATGACTGCAGATGGTGACTGCAGCCATGAAATTACGAGGCACTTACTCCTTGGAAGAAAAGTTATGACCAACCTAGATAGAATATTGAAAAGCAGAGACATTACTTTGCCAACAAAGGTCTGTCTAGTCACGGCTATGGTTTTTCCAGTGGTCTTGTATGGATGTGAGAGTTGGACTGTGATGAAAGTTGAGCACTGAAGAATTGGTGCTTTTGACCTGTGGTGTTAAGAGAAGACTCTTGAGAGTCCCATGGACTGCAAGGAGATCCAGCCAGTCCATTCTAAAGGTGATCAGTCCTGGGTGTTCATTGGAAGGAATGATGCTAAAGCTGAAACTCCAATACTTTGGCCACTTCATGCAAAGAGTTGACTCATTGGAAAAGACTCTGATGCTGGGAAGGATTGGGGGCAGGAGGAAAAGGGGATGACAGAGGCTGAGATGGATAGATGGCATCACTGACTTGATGGACGTGAGTCTGAGTGAACTCCGGGAGTTGGTGATGGACAGGGAGGCCTGGAGTGCTGTGATTCATGGGGTTGCAAAGAGTCGAACACAACTGAGTGACTGAACAGAACTGAACTGAATGCAAACAGAAGTATATCCATAAGCTAATCATGCCTACACTTTGAACCATTACTATAAAACTCCTCACTACATCCTCCAGGTTGGGAGCCACACTTTTGACAGCATTGGCTTCCTGAGGACCCCTTTGCCTGACAAAGCAATAAAGTTATTTGAGACTTCCCTGGTGGCTCAGACGGTAAAGCGTCTGTCTACAATGCGGGAGACCTGGGTTTGATCCCTAGGTTGGGAAGTTCCCTGGAGAAGTAAAAAGCAACCCACTCCAGTATTCTTGCCTAGAAAATCCCATATACAGAGGAGCCTCGTGTCCATGGGGTCACAAAGAGTCAGACACGACTGAGCGACTTCACTTTCACTTTCACCCAAAATTCTGTTTCCAAGATTTAATCCAGTACCAGTGTATGGAGGCCAGGTTTCAGCATCAGTATCTTACATTTCTGAGTACAGTTCTCTTAAACTGTCCTGATCTCATTTTTTATTTTTTTCTATTTGGCTTCAGTAATTTCCACTACGGGCTTCCCTTGTGGTTCAGCTGGTAAAGAATCTGCCTGCAATGTGGGAGACCTGGCTTCAATCCCTGGGTTGGGAAGATCCCCTGGAGAAGGGAAAGGCTACCCGCTTCAGTATTCTGGCCTGGAGAATTGCACGGACTGTATAGTCCATGGGATAGCACGACTGAGCCACTACTATTCTGACTTTCAGCTCCCTGACTGGTTTCTCTGCACCATATAACCTACTGTTGATTCCTTGTTGTGTGTTTTTTAAGTTTCCAGTTACAGTTTTCTTCATCTCTGTTTTATTCTTTATAGTTTATCTTTGTTAAAAACTTAAAAATTCTCACTTTTTTAATTGAATATTCTCCCGATTACTTTGAGGATCTTTACAGTTATTACCTTGAACTCTTTATTGGGTCGATTGCCTAGCTTTAATTTACTTAATTCTACTTCTGGTATTTTATCTTGGTCTGGTAGGTAGGGTTGACCTCTTGTCTGTTTGGTTGCCAGGACCTGCCTTGTGCAGGGACTGCCAGTCACTGGTGAGTGGGGCTGGGTCCCAAGGCCACTACTTGTGCAGCTCTGTGGGGTCCCAGGGTAAGTAGTGGCCCACTAAGGAGTAGAGCCATATATTGTGTATGCAGTGTGATCCCAGAGGTCCCAAATCAAATGTCAGTCTATTGCTGGGCAGGAATGGTTCATGAAACAGCTGGCTGTGGGTTCCAGTCTATACCAAAACTTGTTTCTGCATTGTGGTGAGTGGGGATGGCTCATGGGGCAGCTGACTAAGGAATCCAAGGTGTCTCAGAGCTGTTGTTAGCCTTCTGGTGGTCCTAGACTTTGTAAGTCTGGATCTTCAGAGCCCAGGGCTAGTGCTGGCCCACTAGTGGGCAGAGCTAGATCCTGAAAACTCTGGTTGCAAAGCACTTATGGTCCTACAGCTGGTGTTGGCACACTGGGGAGGGGGAGCAGCTTCTGACACAGCTGGCTGAGGGGCTCACGGTGTCACATTGCTGGTGGTGGCCTGCTGGTAAATGGACTGGATTCTCATGTGGCTGGCTGTGGTGGTCCTTTGTACTTTTGTCTACTTTTGAGGGTGTTTTCAATCAACAGCAAATCTATTACATGAAAAAGAATATATCTTATGTTAAAAAACTTTAAAAACACATTTAGCATGATATTAACATTTGATGGAGGAAGATTTATTCTTTTATATGTTTTTCCTGCTATTTTAAAGTTTTCAAAAATAGTAATATTTTAAAATATATGGAATATGCATAAATAATTTAGAATGAAAAGAAAAACTTTTCAGAGATGAAAGCAAAACCATTATTATGATTTTGTTAAATTTGATTCCACTTCACAATTGCATCCCAACAAGCACATCAAAGGTCATATCAGATTTCATACAATTATTTCCCCAAACATTCTATTCTAAGCATTTTCCTTGTTAAAAATAACTAATTCTTTTGCAGTCTTCCTATTCATTACAAATTACCCCTCTTCTTTAAACCATTGAATGGTTTATGAATTGAAGGCACAGATTGATAATGGCACTTCAAATAGCAGATGCAATGCCAAAGGCCACCCTTTATATGGAAAAGTAAATGCACAGATGTATTTTCGCCAGTGGTTCTTTCACTTATACAAAGAATGATATAAGCATCAGTCTTAAATAAATAGCTGTTCCCTTTCAGTCAGACAAATGTCTTTATAAAACAAACAATATCAGTCTGTTCAATCCAGGTATTACTTTGAAGATTAATTCCCTAGAAAACATCCTGGCCTTCAGTATAATAAAAATGGAAAGAAGAAAAAGAAACTCTGTACCAGGAAGGGAGTGGGAGGGGCATCTTAGTACAGCAGTTCTGTCTACTCCAGTCTCACCTTCCCTCATCAAATGAGATCCAACTTGCACCATAAGATTAACCACCCAGTGATATTCTAGGAATCAGCAGCACTACATTCACACCCTCAGAGTCTTTTGAAGGGAGATTTAAAACAAAACCAAAGCATGGTTTTTACTCCTTTTATCTGTAGTTTTATTACAGAAGAAATAAAAAGCTTTTGAAATGTATACTATCATTTTACTTATGACAGTAAGGATCGGGAGCTATGGTGAATTCTTAGCCAAGTTTGTCTATTTGATTCCCCAAACTGAGGGCTTGCTAGTTTTGGGGCACAAGGGGGGCCTCCCCCAAATGTGCCTCAACTGTTTACTTTGAATTAAAATAAGAAATGGTCAACACAAAAGGACACTCTGACCCTCCTTTCTGTCTCTCTGAAAGCAGCAAACCAATCTCTGACATGAAAGTTGCCCGTCCTGCATTGGGGACAGAAAGACACCTTTACCACCAAAGATAGGAAATTCTAGCTGAAAATCCTAAATAAATTAACCTTGTTATTTCTTTCATTTACCCAAGACCCAAACTCTGTTTAGATACCTTACCAATTAAACACTCAAAACCTGTTTCTTTGTATGATTAATTACTCAAAAATTTATAATTTCTTTGTCTAAAAAATATAAAAGCTGCCTATTTCAGTTACTTCTTAAGTTCCATTTCTATGAGACCTCCATGAGCATGAATTAAAATTCGTGTTTTTTTTTTTTTGGGGGGGGGTGTCATTTTTATTATTAGTTCAGCCACAAGAACTCAGGGGAGGTGGAAGGTGAAATTTCTCCCTCCCTAATACTAGCTTTTCTTTTTTTTTTTTAATTTCAGCATAATCAGTCCTGGCAAATGAGAAAGTCATGACGTTGTGATTCTAAAGTCCAAACCTCTAAAGCTATTTATTGATAAAGGCTTTTGTTACAAAGAATCAGTAAATTACTCCAACATGATTTGATAATGAAGTTTGATGAACAAAATTGTAATAGGGAGGAACAAGTCTTATTCTATACAATGTGTTTCTTTACTTAATCTTTGTATTCTACTGTCTTGGCTACAAATTAATTACTAAAGGGATGCTGCCCATAAGCTTAAAGTATGCATAATGGCCCATCACTGGGAACCCTGTTTGCCTTGCCTGAATGTTAAGGTAAAATACCTTTGTTGAGCTCACAGGAAACATCCTAATCTAGCCCACCTACTGTGAAAAAGAAGGAATTAACACATTCTCTCTGGGGTCTGGCTGAAAACAGGAAATATTTGCAACAATTTATGACCTCTTTATTTTACTTCTTCACCTTCCCCCTCTTTCTTTTATAAAGGAAACTAGAACGCAGACCCCCAGCAAGATTATCCTTTAACATCAGTCTGCCATCTTCTTGGTTTTCTGGCTTTTTAGCTAAAGTCACTCTTCCTTGCCCCAGTACCTCATTACCTGATTTATTGGTCTATCTTATAGTGTGCAGTACAAGCTTGGACTCAGTAACAAAATTGCACAAGTCATAAGAGATAGTTTAAAAAAAATCATAAAGAAGGAAATATGATAGCATTGGTATCTAGGGGTAATGGAGAAGAAAATTTTAAAGTATGTAAATTTCCAATACTGACATGCATCTGAAATAGAAAGTGTTAGTTGCTCAGTTGTGTCTGACTCTGCGACTCAGTGGACCACTGCCCTCCAGGCTCCTCTGTCCATGGAATTCTCCAGGCATAAATACTGGAGTGGGTAGCCAGTCCCATCTCCAGGGGATCTTCCAGACCCAGGGATAGAACCTGGGTCTCCAGTATTGTAGCTGGATTCTTTACCATCTAGGCCACTGGGGAAGCCATGCTTTTGAAATAAGAAGACAGGAAATAAAACAGTAACTTCTGTTAGTTGCTCAGCTGTGTCTGACTCTTTGCAATCCCATGGACTGTAGCCTGCCAGGCTCATCTGCCCACATGGGATTCTCCAGGTAAGAATACTGAAGTGGGTTGCCATTCCCTTCTCTGGGGGATCTTCCCAACCCAGGGATCAATCCTACATCTTTTTTATCTCCTGCATTGGCAGGCGGCTTCTGAGCCACCAGGGAAGCCTACAACTTCTAAGTGTCATTGTCATTATTACCTCAGGGTAAGCTTTTCTTCTGGAGAAGGCAATGGCAACCCACTCTTGCCTGGAAAATCCCATGGACAGAGGAGCCTGGTAGGCTGCAGTCCGTGGGGTTGCTAAGAGTCGGACACAACTGAGCGACTTTACTTTCACTTTTCACTTTCATGCATTGGAGAAGGAAATGGCAACCCACTCCATTATTCGTGTCTGGAGAATCCCAGAGATGGGGGTGCCTGGTGGGCTGCTGTCTACGGAGTCACACAGAGTTGGACATGATTGAAGCGACTTAGCAGCAGCAGCAAGCTTATCCTCAGACTGTTTGTCTTATTAAATTATGTTTCCCTCCTTAGGAAGAGTAATCAGGTTGACTAAGTAATAATTTGTATGCATTTTAAGAAGATTGGTGCCGGGTCAGCAAGGAATCAGTCACATGGGCTACAGTGAGAAGCTCGTGTCATTCAGAGGAGAGTAGTCCTGAGGTCACATGGATTTTCCAAGTAGATCATTTGGGCAAAGGAGTACAGCAAAGGGGGTACTGCCAAGAACACTCCTGCTGTAGTAACTGTATAATGTTTTGATTAAGTTGAATAAGTCTCCTCTTGTTTAAAAGCAAATCAAAAGGAGAAGAGGAAGAACTCAACTTAAAGAGGCCTGACTCTGACCTCAGACCTCTTCAATGGCAACTGAGACAAGTATAAGGATGAGCCAAAGGCACTATGAAGAGATGACAGGGAAGGGGGATAGGTGAAGAGCTGGAAGTGGCACTGCAGCAAGCACTCTCATTCTCCTCTCTCAGTGAATTGTGGAGAGGACAGTGGAAGTGGAAGAAACATCCAAAGAACAAGGTTACTGTCTAGAGAACATTGGTATCTACAAGAAACTTCTTGCACTGAAGTGTCTTCTGTGGAAACCAGGAGAAATAGAACCAACAGAAAGTATATCATTGGATGAATGGAAATGTTGTCCAGGTTGTCTAACTGATGGCTTACTGGGCTAATAACATCTCATCACATTATAAAAGAAGATTGGCAGTGGCAGGCAACAATTTAGTTATTTAGAGAAATAGGTCTGAATTTCCCAGATTCTATCTTAAGCCAGAACATGGACGTTAAACCAAAATCTTCAAGTGAGTAGGATGCTTTATCTTCTGAATGGACTCTTTGTAACACCATGGACTGTAGGCTGCCAGGCTTCTCAGTTATGAAAGTCTCCAGGCAAGAATACTGGAGTGGGTTGCCACACACCCTTCTCCCGGGGACCTTCCCAATCCACATTGCAGGTGGATTCTTTACCATCTGAACCACCAGGAAAGCCCAAGAATACTGGAGTGGGTAGCCTATCTCTTCTCCAGGGGATCTTCCCAACCCAAGAATTGAACCGGGGTGTCCTGCATTGCAGGCGAATTCTTTACCAGCTGAGGTACCAGGGAAGCCCCCTCTTATTACTGTATCACCTTAATATTATCTTGCTAGTATTCCTAATATAACAACTAAATGTCAGTAAAGTAAAATATGAATGTTTTTGACTTGTTTGCCAATCAAATTAATGGTTGTTTTCTTTTCCAAACATTGGTATAACTATCAAATGCTTTCTTTGAACCAATTAATTTGCTAGATCCCTGGGAAACAAATAGGTCAATCTATAGGGGAGCACACATAATATTAATGCTAGATAATAATTACTGGCTTCTTTCAAGATTATTTAATCCTCAGAAGATTCTTATCTGTGAGGTAGGCATTCATATTGTCCTCCCGTTTTATAGATGAGAACACTGAGTCTCAGAAAAGTAAGATCACTGTCCAAGATAAAAACACAATTTGTAAGTTTAGGCTTGGAATTTAAACCTGGACAGAATGGCTGCAAAGTTCTGTTCTCAACTGTGGGTCATATTTCTTCTTTGATTATAATCAGCATACAATGCAGTGTGATAAATGCTACCCTGGGGCAAGGTCAGGGCATGATGGAAGTAAATGGCTGCCCTACTTAACCCAGTCTTTGAGAGAGTGAAATACGGTTCCTGGCTGAAAGATGGCAGTGCTTAAGAACTATGAAAGTTAACCAGGTTGGTGTGGAGAGAACAGGGAGGAGTGTGGTAGGAAGTAATTTTTAGGTTGCAGACAGAAACCAGTTTTCCAGGTGGCTTTGGCATAAGACTGGAAGAGTTGTTTGACTTTTATCCCCTGCAGGTCTCTCCTAGCACTTTCTATAGAGATGCACTCAGTAGGAGATTGAGGCTATCCCAGGATGTCTTGCCAATGATTTTTACAAATAAGGATATTTTTAAGACTCAGGTTTGCCATCTGTATAATGGGAATAAGAGCATAACTATAATATTTTTAAAATGAATTTATTTTGATTGGAGGCTAATTACTTAACAGTATTGTGTGTGTGTTTTTTTTTTTTTTTTTTTTGCCATACATTGACATGAATCAGCTGCAGCTGTACATGTGACCCCTGTCCCAAAATCCCTCTCACCTCCCTCCCCATCTCATCCCTCTGGGTTGTCCCAGTGCACCAGCTTTCAGTGCCCTGTTTCATACATCAAACTTGGACTGGTCATCTATTTCAAATATGGTAATATACATGCTTCAGTGCTGTTCTCTCAAATCAGCCCACCCTTGCCTTCTCCCACAGAATTCAAAAGTCTGTTTTTTATATCTGTGACTTTTTTGCTGTCTTGTATATAGGGTCATTGTTACTATCTTTCTAAATTCCATATATATGCGTTAATATACTGTATTGGTGTTTTTCTTTCTGACTTCACTGTATAATAGGCTCCAGTTTCATCCACCTCATTAGAACTGACTCAGATGCATTCTTTTTATAGCTGAGTAATATTCCATTGTGTATATGTACCACAAATTTCTTATCCATTTGTCTGCTGATGGACATCTAGGTTGCTTCCATGTCCTAGCTATTGTAAACAGTGCTGTGATGAACATTGGGGTACACATATCTCTTTCAATTCTGGTTTCCTAGGTGTGTATTCATAGCACTGGGATTGCTGGGTCATATGACAGTTATATTTGCAGTTTTTCAAGGAATCTCCACACTGTTCTCCATAGTGGCTGTACTAAGTTGCATTCCCCTTAACAGTGTAAGAGGGTTCCCTTCTGTCCACACCCTCTCCAGCCTTTATTTGTAGATATTTTGACAGGAGTCATTCTGACTGGCGTGAGATGGTACCTCATTGTGGTTTTGACTTGCATTTCTCTAATAATGAGTGATGTTGAGCATCTTTTTATGTGTTTGTTAGCCATCTGTATGTCTTCTTTGGAGAAATGTCTGTTTAGTTCTTTGGCCCATTTTTTGATTGGGTCATTTATTTTTCTGGTATTGAGCTGCATGAGCTTCTTGTATATTTTTGAGGTTAATTCTTTGTTGCTTAATTTGTTATTATTTTCTCTCATTCTGAAGGTTGTCTTTTCACCTTGCTTATAGTTTCCTTCATTGTGCAAAAGCTTTTAAGTTTAATTAGGCCTCATTTGTTTATTTTTGCTTTTTTCCCCATTACTCTGGGAGATGGGTCATAGAGGATATTGCTGTGATTTATGTCAGACAGTGTTCTGCATATGTTTTCCTCTAGGAGTTTTATAGTTCCTGGTCTTACATTTAGATCTTTAATCCATTTTGAGTTTATTTTTATGTATGGTGTTAGAAAATGTTCTAGTTTCATTCTTTTACACATAGTTGACCATTTTTCCCAACACCACTTGTTGAGGAGACTGTCTTTTCTCCATTGTATATTTTTGCCTCCTTTGTCAAAGATAAGGTGTCCATAGGAATGTGAATTTTATCTCTGAACTTTCTATTTTGTTCCATTGATCTGTATTTCTGTCTATGTGCCAGTACCGTCCTGTCCTGATGACTATAGTTTTGTAGTATAGTCCACAGTCAGGCAGATTGATTCCTCTAGTTCCATTATTCTCTCTCAAGATTTCTTTGGCTATTTGAGGTTTTTTTGTGCTTCCATACAAATTGTGAAATTATTTGTTCTAGTCCTATGAAAAATACCATTGGTAGCTTGATAGGGATTGCACTGAATCTATAGATTGCTTTGGGTAGTATACTCACTTTCACTGTATTGAATCTTCCAATCCATGAACATGGTATATTTCTCCATCTGTTTGTGTCATCTTTGATTTCTTTCATCAGTATTTTATAGTTTTCTATATATAGGTCTTTTGTTTCTTTAGGTAAATTTATTCCTAAGTATTTTATTCTTTTTGTTGCAGTGGTGAATGGGATTGTTTCCTTTTCTTTCTGTTTTCTCATTGTTAGTGTATAGGAATGCAAGAGATTTCTGTGTATTAATTTTATATCCTGCAACTTTACTATATTCATTGATAAACCGTAGTGATTTTCTGGTGGTGTCTTTAGGGTTTTCAATGTAGAGGATCATGTCATCTGCAAACAATGAGAGTTTTACTTTTTGTTTTCCAATCTGGATTCCTTTTCTTTCTTTTCCTTCTCTGATTGCTGTGGCTAAAACGTCCAAAACTATGTTGAATAGTGGTGACAGTGGGTACTCTTGTCTTATTCCTGACTTTAGAGGAAAATGCTTTCAATTTTTTGCCCTTGAGGATAATGTTTGCTGTGGGTTTGTCATATATGGCTTTTATTATGCTGAGGTATGTTCTTTCCATACTTGCTTTCTGGAGAGTTTTTGTTATAAATGGGTGCTGAATTTTGTCAAAGGCTCTCTGTGCATCTATTTACATAATCATATGGTTTTTATCTTTCAATTTGTTAATGTGGTATATCACATTGATTGATTTGTGAATATTGAAGAATCCTTGCATCTCTGGAGTAAAGCCCACTTGATCATGATGTACAATCTTTTTAATATGTTGTTGGATTCTGTTTGCTAGAATTTTGTTAAGGATTTTTGCATCTATGTTCATCAGTGATATTGGCCTGTAGTTTTCTTTGTGTGTGTGTGGCATCTTTGATTTTGGTATCAAGGTAATGGTGGCCTCATAGAATGAGTTTGGGAGTTTATCTTCCTCTGCAATTTTCTGGAAGAGTTTGAGTAGGATAGGTGTTAGCTCTTCTCTAAATTCTTGGTAGAATTCACCTGTGAAGCCATCTGGTCCTGGGCTTTTGTTTGTTGGAAGATTTTTTATTATAGTTTCAATTTCTGTGTTTGTGATGGGTCTGTTAAGATTTTATATTTCTTCCTGGTCCAGATTTGGAAAGTTATTCTTTTCTAAGAATTCATCTATTTCTTCCAAGTTATCTATTTTATTGGCATATAGTTGCTGATAGTAGTCTCTATGATCCTTTGTGTTTCTGTGTTGTCTGTTGTGATTTCTCCATTTTCATTTCTAATTTTGTTGACTTGATACTTCTCCCTTTTTTTTCTTGATGAGTCTGGCTAGTGGTTTCTCTATTTTATTTATCTTCTCAAAGAACCAACTTTTAGTTTTGTTGCCTTTTGCTATAGTCTCCTTTGTTTCTTTTTCATGTATTTCTTCTCTGATTTTTATGATTTCTTTCCTTCTACTAACTTTGAGATTCTTCATTTCTTCTTTTTCTAGTTGCTTTAGGTGCAGAGTTAGGTTATTTATTTGATGTTTCTCTTGTTTCTTGAGGTAGGCTTGTATTGCTATGAACCTTCCCCTTAGCACTGCTTTTACTGAGTCCAGTAGGTTTTGGGTTGTTGTGTTTTCATTTTCATTTGTTTCTATGTATATTTTTGTTTCCTTTTTGATTTTTTCCATGATCTGTTGGTTATTCAAAGTGTGTTATTTAGCTTCTATATGTTTGTATTTTTAATAGTTTTTTTTTTCCCTGTAGTTGACAGCTAATCTTACTGCATTGTGATCAGAAAAGATGCTTGAAATGATTTCATTTTTTAAAAAGTTTACCAAGGCTAGATTTATGGCCCAGGATGTGATCTATCCTGAAGAAGGTTCCGTGTGCACTTGAGAAAAAAGTGAAATTCATTGCTTTGGGGTGAAATGTCCTATAGATATCAATTAGGTCTAACTGGTCTATTGTATCATTTAGACTTGTGTTTCCTTGTTAATTATCTGTTTGGTTTATATACATAGGTGTGAGTGTGGTATTAAAGTCTCCCACTATTATTGTGTTACTGTTAATTTCCCCTTTCATGCTTGTTAGCATTTGCCTTATGTATTGAGGTGCTCCTATGTTGGGTGCATATGTATTTATAATTGTTGTTTCTTCTGCTTGGATTGATCCTTTGATCATTATGTAGTGTCTTTCTTCATCTCTTTTCATGGTCTTTATTACAAAGTCTATTTTATCTGATGTGAGTATTTCTACTCCTGCTTTCTTTTGGTCTCCATTTGCATGAAATATCTTTTTCCAGTCCTTCACTTTCAGCCTGTATGTGTACCTTGGTTTGAGGTGGGTCTGTTGTAGACAGCATATATAAGGGTATTGTTTTTGTATCCATTCAGCCTGTCTTTGTCTTTTGGTTGGGACATTCAACCCATTTACATTTAAGGTAATTATTGATAAGTGTGATCCCATTGCCATTTACTTTGTTGTTTGGGGTTCGATTTTAAAAAATCAATTTATTTAACTGGAGGCTAAATTACTTTACAATATTGTGGTGGTTTTTGCCATACGTTGACATGAATCAGCCATGGGTGTACATGTGTCCCTCATCCTGAACCCCCCTCCCACCTCCTTCCTCATCCCATCCCTCAGGATTGTCCAAGTGCACTGGCTTTGAGTACCCTGTTTCATGCATTGAACTTGGACTGGTGATCTATTTCACATATGGTAATATACATGTTTCAATGCTATAAACCTTTTTTATGTTTCCTATCTAGAGTGGACCCTTTTGCATTTGTTGAAGAGTTGGTTTGGTGGTGCTGAATTCTCTCAGCTTTTGCTTGTCTATAAAGCTTTTGATTTCTCCTTCATATCTGAATGAGATCCTTGCTGGGTACAGTAATCTTGGTTGTGGGTTTTTCTCTTTCATCACTTTAAGTATGTCCTACCATTCCCTTCTGGCCTGAAGAGTTTCTATTGAAAGATCAGCTGTTATCCTTATGTGGATCCCTTTGTGTGTTAGTTACTGCTTTTCCTCAGCTGCTTTTAATATTTGCTGTTTGTGTTTGATCTTTGATAGTTTGATTAATATGTGCCATGGGGTGTTTTGCCTTGGATTTATCCTTTTGGGACTCTCTGGATTTCTTGGACTTGGGTGGCTATTTCCTTCCCCATTTTAAGGAAGCTTTCAACTATTATCTCCTCAAGTATATTTTCATACTCTTTCTTTTTGTCTTCTTCTGGGACACCTATGATTTGAATGTTGGGGCATTTAACATTGTCCCAGAGGTCTCTGAGGTTGTCCTCATTTCTTTTAATTCTTTTTTCTTTTTTCCTCTTTGCTTCATTTACTTCCACCATTCTTTCTTCCACCTCACTTATCCTCCCTTCTGCCTGTTATTCTACTGTTGGTTCCCTCCAGAGTGCTTTTGATCTCAGTTATTGCATTATTCATTATTGATTGATTCTTTTTTATTTCTTCTAGGTCTTTGTTAAACATTTTTTGCATCTTCTCAATCCTTCTCTCTAGTCTGTTTATCTGCAAGTCCATTTTGTTTTCAATTTTTGGATCATCATTAGTATCATTATTCTGAATTCTTTTTCAGGAAGACCCCCTATCATCTTCTCTTTGGTTTGGTTTGGTGGATATTTATCATGTTCCTTTACCTGCTGAATATTTCCCTGCATTTTCATTTTGTTTACATTGCTGTGTTTGAGGTGCCCTTTCTATAGGCTGGAAGTTTGTGTTTTTTCTTTATTGTGCAGCCTACTACCTGTGGGTGGGATTTGACTAGTGGCTTGTCAAGGTTTCCCGGTTGGGGGTGATTATGCCTGTATTCTTGTGGTTGGAGCTGGATCTCTTCTCTCTGGTGTGTCCAGTAGTGAGTTTTGGGGTGTCTATGGGTTTGCCATGGCTTTTGGCAGCCTGTCGTTTAGTGCTCAGAGTTGTGTTTCTGCTTTGCTGGAGAATTAGTGTGGTATGTCTTGCACTGGCATTTGTTGGCTCTTGGGTGGAGTTTGGTTTCAGTGTAGATATGGAGACTTTGGGGTGAGCTCTTGTCTACTAATGTTCCCTGGAGTCAGGAGTTCTCTGATGTTCTCAAATTTTGGAGTTAAGTCTCCTCCCTCTGACTTTTGGTCCTTCTATTACAATATCCTCAAGACTTCTCCATCCATACAGCACAGATGATAAAACATCTAGGTTAATGGTGAAACAAATTCTCCACAGCAAGGGACACCCAGAGAGATTCACAGAGTTACATAGAAAAGAGAAGAGGGAGGAGGGAGATAGAGGTGGAGGAGGGAGATAGAGGTGACCAGGAGGAGAAGAGGGGGAGTCAAAAGGGGAGGGATCAGTCTAACCAGTAATCAATTCCCTAAGTACTCTCCATAGCCTGGAACACCCAGAGAGAGGAGGAGAAGAGGGGAGTCAAAAGGGGTGAGAGCAATCAAGCCAGTTATTACATCCCTAAGTGAAAAGGATACTGAAGATTAGATTCTTAAAGGTACAGAATTGATAACAAATGTCAAAAAGCAGAGATTAAAAATCTAGAATAGAGGTTAGACTATAAAAAATACAAAACAAAATCAATCACAAAAAAAAATATATGAAATTTACTTTAAAAATAGGGTCTTCTTTGCAAGGTAATAGTAGGGTATAAAAATGAAAATTAAAGGAGTAATAACTTAAAAGTTAAAAAAATTAAAAAGTGATAACAGTAAAAAAAAAATTATATATATATATGCATTTCTCTGGAGCTGTTGTAGGCAGTGTGGGGTCAGTTCAGTTACAGATAGTTCCTTATTCCAGCTTGTACTTGTTCTCAAGGTCTATAGGCCTCCTCCAATGCTTAATCAATATTAACTGCAGGGTTTTAATCTGTTGCACCTGTCACTTTCAGAGCAGTTCCCTCTTGTTTATTTTGGCTTCCTCTTTTTGCAAGTCTAATTTCCTCCCTGACACGGGGAGAGGGGGACAAAGGTGGTTACTAATTTAGGCTCACTTGTTCAGTTGTGCTGTGTAGAGGGAGGGACACTGCAAACAAATAAAAGTTAACTAGCATTTGAAACATGGAAATATACTATAGCATTCCTTGCCAGAGCTCTAAATTTCAATAATAACATAATTATTTTTATAGAATATCACACTGCAAACAAATATCACTTTGGCACTGGGGAGTGCCCAAAGTGTATGGACCACACTGGGTTTTCCACAGCCCAAGGTGGCATGTGCTTCCTGAGTCCACACTGTTCAGGCTCCAGAGTGCTCTGCAAGGGCACTATCCCAAGTGGGCCCTGGGTTTCATGCACTTCCTAGGTCTAAGCCGCTCAGGTTCTTGGGTGCTCCACACAGGCACAGACCTGGCTGGGCGTGTGTTTTGTGCCCTTCCCAGGCCCGAGCAGCTCAGGCGACCAGGTGCTTGGCGAGCGCACTGTCCCAGGTGAGCTGTTCATCTTATTGATCTCCCTGGTCCCGGCTGCTCAGTTTCCCAGGTGTTCAACAAGAGCACTGTCTTAGGTGTGCCATGTGTCTCTGGGGAGCTGATCTCAGGCTGCAACCCTACTGGCAGTGTCAATTGTCCAGGATCCCAGGAAGATGTGATTAGCAACTCGGAGCCTGCTCACAGTTTGGTGGAAGATGCCATCTCTGGGGCTGAGATTGCAGCAGCCTCTTGCCTTCCAGCTCTGGCTGTTGCATGCCTGCCTGTCTGCCTCCAGCAGGGAGGGGTTTATATGCAGCCTTTGGTATTCCTTTGGTATTCCTCAATCCTTTGTTCTGTGAGTGCACCAGGCTGCATGTTAGAGCCTTTCATGGGAAAGTTCTTTTTTTTTTTTTTTAATTCCATTTCTCTCTTTGGAGATCCCAAGGTTTGGGTTATTATCTCATGTTAGCTCCCTCATATTGTTCTCAGGGCATTCAAGGCATTCAAGGCATTCAAAACCTTACCCTAAGGTCTGATGATGCAGCCTACACCTCCCTGCCCAGCCCCCACTCGCTGGTAGCGGTCGTGAGCTTCTGGGCTAATTCTCCATTGGCAGTTGAGGTTAGGCACATATTCTGTGTTTTGTTTTCCCCAGTTATGTTGCCCTCTGAGATTCCAAAACTCCCCACAGACCCGCCTGTGAACGGGGTTCCTAATGTGTGGAAACTTCTCCTCCTTCACGACTCCTTCCCCAGGACAGGTCTCCATCCCTAAATCTTTTCTCTCTCTGTCTTTTGCATTTTGTTCTACCTCCTTTTGAAGAGAATGGGCTGCCTTTCTGGGTACCTGGTGTCCTTTGCCAGCATTCAGAAGTTGTTTTGTGGAAGTTGCTCAACATTCAAATGATTTTTGAGGAATTCGTGGGGGAGAAAGTGGCCTCCCCATCCCATTCCTCCGCAACCTTGGAACTGCACTTGAGCATAACTATTTTAAAAGGTAGATGATATTGTCAGAGAAGGCAATGGCACCCCACTCCAGTACTCTTGCCTGGAAAATCCCATGGACGGAGGAGCCTGGAAGGCTGCAGTCCATGGGGTCGCCAAGAGTCAGACACGACTGAGGGACTTCACTTTCACTTTTCACTTTCATGCATTGGAGAAGGAAATGGCAACCCACTCCAGTGTTCTTGCCTGGAGAATCCCAGGGATGGGGGAGCCTGGTGGGCTGCTGTCTATGAGGTTGAACAGAGTCGGACCCGACTGAAGCGACTTAGCAGCAGCAGATGATATTGTAAAGTAATTAAAATAAATAAATTAAAATACATAAATTTATATTAAAAAATAAATAAAATCACACACACACAAATAAAAGGTAGATGATATAGTAGCATCAAAGAAGCATATAAAACAATAAAAGTTAACTAGCATTTGAAACATGGAAATATACTATAGCATTCCTTGCCAGAGCTCTAAATTTCAATAACATAATTATTTTTAAAGAATATAATATAGTTTAAAATGATCATACTCTCTTATACCAGTGTACAAATTGAAGATTTTTCTTCTGATCAAATAATTAAAAGAAATAATGTAACTCCATAGTGGGAAAACAAGGATATATAATATCATTCATGCAAGAGAATATACCAAAAAAATGAAACCTAACCTAACACTGGTTTAGATAAAGTAAAATGTTCTGAAAACTGAAAGTTAGCTACAAAAAGTAAATGGAAGAGCCACTAGTCTCACAGTGGGAGGGTCTAAAGTCAGCTGCAGTACATATTGTGTATGTTGCTGTGGTTCTTCTGATTGTGTCCACTGTTGGATAATAGAGGTAGTGGCACACACCCTACCTCCCTCAAAGTGCAAGATGAGCAGCAAATGAAAAACTATACTTAACGTAGGATATTTAAAAATACCACTGTCACTGTATACTAAATACTAGAATTTGTTCAGGTCTCATGGAAAGACAGGTCTCATGAAAGACAGCAAAACTCTTTGCTTTGAAAGAGTTATTAATTAAATCCGATACATAAAAAAAGAAAGTCAGATGTGATTTGTATCATATGATTTCAGTTTTCTTAGCAGATGAGCAGTTCATTCAACCAAGCAGTGGCTTTTCCATATTTCCTCTCTGAGAGGAGGATGACTCATAATCAGTTTGAAAGACTTTTCACTCAAGCTTGTGGACAATGACACTGTCACTATTTTTAAAGTTCTGATTCTAAAAGTCAGACGGATTTATTACTCACATTTCACTTGGACAAATATGACAAAAAGTCAAGAAGAACTCACTTTAACAGTCGCCAGTCCAGGTTTGATGCATGACACTGGATGCTTGGGGCTGGTGCACTGAGATGACCCAGAGGGATGGTATGGGGAGGGAAGAGGGAGGGAGGGTTCAGGATGGGGAACACGTGTATACCTGTGGTGGATTCATGTTGATGTATGGCAAAACCAATATAATATTGTAAAGTAATTAACCTCCAATTAAAATAAATAAATTTATATTAAAAAAGTTTCTTCTTTGGCGGCAATTTTAAATATATACATTCCTTTTTGCATTCAAGATATAAATCTCACAAATTTTACTCTGTAGAAGCACGTCTCATTGAATAAAATTCTAACAGCCAACTTAATGGATTATTTATTAAATAAAAGCCAATGTGCAAATTTCACAGTTCTCCCTCACAAGGAGCATATAAAGGCAATAATAATAGATAATGTATATATGTATATATATACATACATATATATATTTCATTGGCAATTATGTGCTTTACGTGTTCATTCACTTAAATTCACAACAGCCATATAAAGGAGAAGGTAATGTCCTTCATGGGTGGATTACAGAAGTTGATCAAGGACAGCTAGCAGGTGAGTGGTGCCAAAGCAGTAAGACCTAGACGGTGTGACTCTAGTGCTCTTAATCTCTACTCACTCTTCACCACGAGCACTAATGGAGAAAACACTTTTTAAAAATCGGTTGGAACATGAACAACTTATTAAACACAGACCATATATAAAACTTCATATACAGAATACTTTGCTTGTAGTTTAGAGAATTACAGAACTTGGCTAAACGTAAAGCTTAAATAAACTTTAAAAGTGTTAGATATTCACATCAAGCTGTGTGGCTTTTGCCATAGTCATGGAAAAACAGCTCTTTCCCATGATTACTTCGACTATAACAAATTTATTCTCTGAGAGGGGTTGTTTGGGTCTCTGTAATAAAATAGGTACTGGCTCAAAGTATAGTGGGTCTAAAGTGGGATATGCTGTGTCACTAACACACCTGTTTTCAAAGACTTACTATGAATAAAAAACGTAAAATATTTCATTAATAATTTTTATGTTCATTGGGTGTTGAAATACTACTTTTTATTTATGAGTGAATTCAGTATTTCATTAAAATTAATTTTACCTCTTTAAAAAATACAAATAAAATAAAAGAGGAACCAAGGAAAAGCTTCTAGTTAGGTTAATTATGGATCTAGGCTACCAATGATCTCTTCAGGTCAGGAGACTTTTGCTAGAACTGCCTATACTACAGAACCACTTCTAAGTATGCTCTAGGCATGCCCTAAGCTTGTCCTAAGTATGTCCTTTGCAGAGTGTATTTCATGTACTTAGCTCAATTTCACAAAGCTTGCTATAGACGTCTTCATTCTTAGGATAAAAAAAAATGCTGTGTGTCCTATCCAAGTAATTTTAGACAATTGGACCAAGATTCAAATGGACTGCATGGGTAGCCTTGGTATGGCAAAGAAATAGACTAGCATGCAAATTTCTTAGAGGTTTTATACAAGAGACAGAAGAAACTTGTTATAGTGATCACAAAATCATCTCTCTTTCTCCCTTCTCAATTTTCTCCATTGTCTTTGGTTTCTATGATTTCTGGTGAGGAGTCAGATGTCTGTGTTAATTTTGTTCCTGTGAAAGTAATGTGTGTGTGTGTGTGTGTGTGTGTGTGTGTGTGTTTCTTAAGATGTTAAAAGACGTACTTTCTGCCTTCAGTCTTTAGAAGCTGAAAGGTTTTCTTTGGAGTTCACAAGTATTCTTAAGTGTGTGATTTCATGTTTTCAGTTATCTAGGGTAATTTTAAGACATTATTTATTCAGATATTGCATCTAACCAATTCTCTATAATTCCAATTTCAATTTTTTTCTTTATCAATTACATTTATATTAGAAATGTATGCCATATTTCATATAATTTTTGCCCTCAACATATTTATTGTTTTGTCTCTAATTTTTCTTGTTTTGATTATTTTCTATCTAATCACTTTGTGGTTAGTCATATTTTTTCTTTAACCTACTTTTATATAACAAATTACTTTTATTAGATGCAACTTTTGTATATTTTTAATTGGAGGATAATTGCTTTACAATGTTATGCTTGTTTCTGCTATACAACACGAATCAGCTATAAGTATACATATATCCCCTGCCATTTGAGCTTCCTTCCCACCCTCATCCAACCCCTCTAGGTCATCAAAGAGCACCACGTTGAGCTCCCTCTGTTATACAGGAGCTTCCCATTAGCTATATATCTTACATACAGTAGTGTATATATGCAACGGTACCCTCTCAATTCATCACAACCTCTCCTTTCCCTGCTGTGACCACACATCCTTTTTCTATGTCTGTGTCTTTATTTCTGTTCTACAAAATAGGTTCATCGTACCATTTTTCTACATGACATTTCTGGGTCATATGAGAGTTTTGTTTCTAGTTTCCAAAGGAATCTCCATACTGTTCTCCATACTAGTTGTATCAATGTATATTCTCACCAACAGTAAAAGAGGGTTTCCTTTCTTCTACATCTTCTCCAGCATTTATTTTTTGTAGTTTCTGATGATAGCCATTCTGATCAGTGTGAGGTGATGCTTCATTGTAGATTTGATTTGCATTTCTCTAATAATGAGTGATGTTGATCATCTTTTCCTGTATTTGTTGGCCATCCTATGTCTTTGGAGAAATGTTTGCTTAGGTCTTTCAACCATTTTTTGATTGAGTTGTTTGTTTTCCTAATATTGAGCTGCATGAGCTTTATGTATATTTTGGATATTATCCTTTGTCAGTTGCTTCATTTGCAATTATTAGCTCCCATACTGAGGGTTGTCTTTTCATGTTGTTTATGGTTTCCTTTGCTCTTCAAAAGGCTTTAGGATTAAATAAGTCCCATGTGTTTTACTTTTGTTTTTATTTCCATTAAGCTATGAGGTGGGTCAAAAAGACCTTGTTGTGATTTATGTTGAAGAGTGTTCTGCCAATGTTTTCCTCTAAGGGTTTTATATAGATGGCTCTTTGCCGCATAGACTATAGAGTCCATGGAATTCTCCAGGTCAGATTACTGGAGTGGGTAGCCTTTCCCTTCTCCAGGGGATCTTCCCAACCAAAGGATCGAACCCAGGTCTCCCGTATTGCAGGCCTATTCTTTATCAACCGAGTCACAAGAGAAGCCCATAGATGGCCTTACATTTAGGTTTTTAATCTGTTTTGAATATTTCTGTGTATGGTGTTAGAAAGTGTTCTAATTCCATTCTTTTATATGCAGCAGTCTACTTATTGAGGAGACTGTCTTTTCATCATATAATTTTCTGCCTGAGTAATCTGTCCATTGATTAAGTGAAATGTTAGTGTCCCCACCCTTATTGTGTTGCTGTCAGTTTCCCCTTCTGTGGCTGTTAGCATTTGTTTTATATATTGAGGTGCTCCTTTGTTGCTTGCATAATATTTACAATTGTTATGTCTTTTTCTTGGATTGATCTCTTGATCATTATATAGTGTCCATCCTTGTCTCTCTTGATATTCCTTATTTTAAATTCTATTTTATCTAATAAGAGTATTGCTACCTCGGTTTTCTTTTGATTTCAATTTGCATGGAATATGATCTTCTATCCCTTCACTTTCAGTTTCTACGTCTCCCTAGGTCTGAAGTGGGTCTATTAGAGACCACATTTAGCCAGTTTTGGTCTTTTGGTTGGAGCATAATATCCATTTACATTTAAGATGATTATAAATATGTATGTTCCTATTACCATTTTCTTAATTGTTTTTGGTTTGTTTTTGTAAGTCTTTTTATTCTCTTGTTTTACCTGCCTAGAGAATTTCCTTTAGGATTTGTTGTATAGCTGGTTTGGTGGTGCTGAATTCCCATAAATTCTCTTGAAATATCTTTAAAGCTCTTGATTTCTCTGTTGAATCTGAAAGGGATCCTTCCTTGGTAATCTTGGTTGTAGGTTTTTTCCTCTTTAATTACTTTGAATATTTACCATTCTTTTCTGGCATGCAGAGTTTCAGCTAAAAGATAAGCTGTCAGTCTTGTGCAGATCCTCTTGTATGTTATTTGTTGCTTTCCCCTTGCTTTTAATATTTTTTTCTTCATGTTTAATATTTCTCTAGGGTTTCTCCTGTATGAGATTCTGTACTTCCTGAACTTGGTTATTTTCTTTCCCATGTTAGGAAACCTTTCAACTATAATCTCTTCAAATATTTTCTCAGACTCTCCTCATTTTCTTCTTCTGGGATCCTCCTAATTCAAATGTTGATGCATTTGATATTGCCCCAGAGGTCTCTGAGACTGTCCCCAATTCTTTTCATTCATTTTTCTTTATTCTATTCCTTAGCAGTTATTTCCACCGTTCTGTCTTGTAGCTCACTTAACTATTCTTCTGCCCCAGTGTATTCTTCTATTGATTCTTCCTAGAGTAGTTTCAATTTCAGTTATTGTGTGAATCATCATTGTTTGCTTATTCTATAATTGTTCTAGACAATTATTAAATGTTTCTTGCCTTTTTCCCAATTTTATTTTCAAGATTTTGGATAATTTTTATTATCATTACTCTGAATTCATTTTCAGATATATTACCTACTTACTCTTTATTTATTTGGTCTTGTAGGTTTTTGTCTTGCTTTTTCATCCTAATGGGGGCTTCCCTGGTGGCTTAGATGGTAAAGAATCTGCCTGCAATGCTGTAGACACTTTTTCAATCCCTGGGTTGAGAAGTTCCCCCGCAGAAGGGAAAGACAACTCACTCCAGTATTCTTGCCTGAAGAATTCCATGAACACAGGAGCCTGGAAGGCTATAGTCCATGGGATTGCAAAGAGTTGGATATGAATGAGCAACTAACACTTCGTGTCATCCTAATGATAATTTTCTTTTTATTTTGTCTAGCTTACTGTGTTTGAGGTCTCTCTTTTTCTCAGGTTGCAGAGTTGTTTATCTTGTTTCTGGTTTCTGCCCTCATTGAGTGAAGTTGGTCTAGTTTCTTGTGAAAGTTTCATGGTAGGAGGGATTGGTTCCTGGGTTCTGGTGGGTGGACCTGAATTTTTTCCCACTGATGGGTAGGGACATGTCAGAGGTGTAATATGGGGTATCTATGGGCTTAGTATGACTTTATTAGGCTTGTTTGCTAATGGTAGGGTTTGTGTACCTGTCTTGCTTGTGGTTTGGCATAGGAGTCTGGCACTGTGTGCTCCAGGCAGTTGGGTGGAATCAAGACATTGATTTTGATGGTGTAATGGGAGCTGTCACCAATTAATATTCCCAGGGGCCAAGACTTATCTGACTGTCCACTGTCTTGGACTTGTTCTCACCCTAGAGCCTCAGGCCTGATCTTTGGTCTGGGAACAAAGACAGCACAAATCATTCATCACAGCAATAAAGGGGAATTGTTTTAAAAAAAGGAAAACAAAACAACAACAAAAGAAAAAAGACTTAAAGAAGACAAATGATAAATGTAAAATCAAACAAAGAGAAACAAGAACAAAGGAATACACACACACACAAGAAGTCAAAACAGAAGCAAAGAAAGCAAAGTACAAGACAGCAACCAACCAAGCAAAAGAAATAAAAAAAGAAATCCACAAATTAAAAACAAAAAAGAAGAATCAAACAGAACAAAACAAAACAAAACAAAACAAAACAAAAAAACTGGGGCAGAGTGCAACTGAAAAATAAAGCATAGAAAATTAAAACATGAAAATGGTAAGAAAAAAAAGAACAATAGAGAATCAAAGTTAAAACTATATTTAAAAGATCTATATACACTTTAGTCATAGTCAACAGAAGAATCCAAAATGCAGTTCTTGGGTGCAATCTCAAAAATGACAGAATGATCTCTGTTTGTTTCCAAGGCAAACCATTCAGTATCCCAGTAATCCAAGTCTATACCCCAATCAGTAAAGGTGAAGAAGCTGAAGTTGAATGGTTCTATGAGGACCTACAAGACCTTCTAGAACTAACACCTAAAAAAGATGTCCTTTTCATCATAGGGGACTGGAATGCAAAAGTAGGAAGTCAAGAGATACCTGGAATAACAGAGAAGATTGGCCTTGGAATACAAAATGAAGCAGGGCAAAGGCTAACAGAGTTTTGCCAAGATAATGCACTGGTAATAGCAAACACACTCTTCCAATGACACAAGAGAAGACTCTACATCTGGACATTACCAGATATTCAATACCAAAATCAGATTGATCACATTCTTTGCAGTCAAAGATGGAGAAGCTCTGACAGTTCAGTTCAGTCACTCAGTTATGTCCAACTCTTTGTGACCCCGTGGACTGCAGCAAGCCAGGCCTCCCTGTCCATCACCAACTCCCGGAGTTTACACAAACTCATGTCCATCGACTCAGTGATGTCATCCAACCATCTCATCCTCGGTCGTCTCCTTCTCCTCCTGCCTTTAATCTTTCCCAGCATCAGGGTCCTTTCCAATAAGTCAGTCTTTGCATGACGTGGCCAAAGTACTGGAGTTTCAGCTTCAACATCAGTCCTTTCAAGGAACACTCCTTTATGATGGACTGGTTGGATCTCCTTTCAGTCAAAGGTACTCTCAAAAGTCTGACAGTGGGCAAAAACAAGAACAGAAGCTGACTGTGGCACAGATCATGAACTTCTCATGAACTCCTTGTTGCCAAATTCAGACTTAAATTGAAGAAAGTGGGGAAAACCACCAGAACATTCAGGTATGACCTAAATCAAATCCCTTATGATTATACAGTGGAAGGGACAAATAGATTCAAGGGATTAGATGTGATAGACAAAGTGCCTGAAGAACTATGGACAGAGGTGAGTGACATTGTACAGGAGGCAGTGGTCAAGACCATCCCCAAGAAAAAGAAATGCAAAAGTGAAAAATGGTTGCCTGAGGAGGCCTTACAAACAGCTGAGAAAAGAAGAGGAGTGAAAGGCAAAGGAGAAAAGGAAAGATATACTCATTTGGATGCAGACTTTCAAAGACTAGCAAGGAGAGATAAGGAAGCCTTCCTCAGCGATGAATGCAAAGAAATAGAGGAAAACAATAGAATGGGAAAGACTTAGAGATCTCATAAAGAAGATTAGACACACCAAGGGAACATTTCATGCAAAGATGGGCACAATAAAGGACAGAAATGGTATGGAATTAACAGAAGCAAAAGATATTAAGAAGAGGTGGCAAAAATACACAGGAACTATACAGAAAAAAAAAAAAAAGAAAAAGAAAAAAAGATTTTCACGACCCAGATAACCACTCTGGTGTGATCACTCACCTAGAATGTGATCACATTTCAGGATCACTTATCCTGGAATGTGAAATCAAGTGGGCCTTAGGAAGCATTATGACAAACAAAGCTAGTGGTGGTGATGGAATTCCAGTGGAGCTATTTCAAATTCTAAACGATGATTCTATTAAAGTGCTGCACTCACTATGCCAGCAAATTTGGAAAACTCAGCAGTGTCCACAGGACTGTAAAAGGTCAGTTTTCATTCCAATCCCAAAGAAAGGCAATGGCAAAGAATGTTCAAACTACTGCACAATTGCACTCATCGCACATGCTAGCAAAGTAATGCTCAAAATTCTCTAAGCCAGGGTTCAAAAGTATGTGCTCTGTGAACTTCCAGATGTCCAAGCTGGATTTAGAAAAGATAGAGGAACCAAAGGTCAAATTGCCAACATCTGTTGGATCATTGAAAAAAACAAGAGAGTTCCAGAAAAACATCTATTTCGGTTTTATTGACTATGCCAAAGCCTTTGACTATATGGGTCACAACAAATTGAGGAAAATTCTTCAAGAGATGAGAACACCAGACCACCTTACCTGCCTTCTTAGAAGTCTGTATGCAAGTCAAGAAGCAACAGTTAGAACTGGGAGAACAGACTGGTTCCAAATAGGGAAAGGAGTACATCAAGGTTGTGTATTGTCACCCGGCTTATTTAATCTATATGCAGAGTACATCCTGTGAAATGCTGGGCCAGATGAAGTGCAAGCTGGAGTCAAGATTGCCAGAAGAAATACCAATAACCTCAGATATGCAGATGACACCATCCTTATAGCAGAAAGCGAAGAAGAACTAAAGAGCCTCTTACTAAAAGTGAAAGGAGAGAGGGAAAAAGCTGGGTTAAAACTCAACATTCAGAAAAGTAAGACCATGGCATCTGGCCCCATCACTTCATGGCAAATAGATGGGGAAATAATAGAAATAGTGACAGACTTTATTTTGGGGGCTCCAGAATCACTGGAGATGGTGACTGCAGCCATGAAACTAAAAGACTTTTCCTCCTTGGAAGAAAAGCTATGACCAACCCAGAGAGCACATTAAAAAGCCAAGACATTACTTTGCCAACAATTGTCCTTCTAATCAAAGATATAGTTTTTCCAGTAGTCAATTATGGATGTGGGAGTTGGATTATAAAGAAAGAATTGATGCTTTTGAACTGTGGTGGTGGTGGAGAAGACTTTTGAGAGCTCCTTGGACTGCAAGGAGATCAAACCAGTCAATCCTAAAGGAAATCAGTCCTGAATATTCATTGGAAGGACTGATGCTGAAGCTGAAACCCCAATACTTTGGCCACCTGATGCAAGGAACTGACTCATTGGAAAAGACTCTGATGCTGGGAAAGACTGAAGGCAGGAGAAGAAGGGGATGACAGAGAATGAGATGGTTGGATGGCATCACTGACTCTATGAACATGAAGTTGAGCAAGCTCCAGAAGTTGGTGATGAATAGGGATGCCTGATGTGCTGCAGTCCATGGGGTCACAAAGAGTCAGACATGACTGTGAGACTGAACTGAACTGATATATATTTTAAAAGCAAAGAAAAAAGTGAAAAAGGAATGAAAGAAAACCAGAAAAGCCCAGAACAACAGAAAACCCAATGAAAGCAGAAGTATATGAAAAATAGGACCTGTGACTAAAAGTATCCCAAAAGATTAAATAATAATAACAAAACAACAACCATAACAACAGAGAATAAAGAAATAAGAAAACCAAAAAAGAAAACAGAACCAAAAACATAGTGAATCAAAGCATTAAAAAAAAAAATAATAAATGTTTTCCCAGGGTCTCAGCTCTCAGTGTCCTGTTCCCACCATGAGCCACAGTCTACCTGTGCCTGCTCAGAGGCCCTTCAATGCTGGGTGGGGGCTGGGTTCTGGACTGGCTGTAGGCTCTGTGAGGGCACCTGGTGCTGCTCCCTCATTTGCTTACCCTCAATGTCCATAGGTATCAGAAGTAGAGAGTTTTCTTTTGTGGGGACACTCATTGTATTTTTTGTTTGTTTGTTTTGGAACTTTGGGCAGTTTTTATTTTCTGTAAATCTATCTAGGTTACAAAGCACTAATAACAGGGAAAGTCAGTACAGAATCATAGCCAGGCTGCAACTGGTTAAAGTGTGCATTTGTGTATCTAGCAGTGTGTGCACATTAAAATTATAAAAAGCCAGTTACTTACATTTACATTTATTATCTGTTTCACATGAAAACCAGTTGACCTCTGCATGTGGGCTACTCACAAGAGTCTGCTTCTGAGGCGGCCCTGGAGGACTTGGGTCTGCTCCAGTGGGGACAGGGTGTGGAGATGGCATAACTGCTTAAATCTGGGGAACACCCATGGGGCAAGGTGAGCAGGGAAGTCAATGGCCATGGGTGCAGGAGATATTACCCTACTGGGAGCCTTTTCTTGTCTCCAGTGTCAGGCACTCAATGTGCAGTGTTGACTAGTCCTTCCGATGGCAGCTGATGGCATGTGGGGAGAGGGAGGTTACAGGGTGGTTCCACTCCCTGCATGTGACTCAACAGTAGTGCCCTGGTTCCATGGCAGTCTAGTTTTCCTCCAAAGGCATTCCATCTTGCATATTTCCTCCCTCCTCTTCCTGCAGGCTGTCTTCCCACAGCTGGTAGCAGTGCTCTTTTTGGGATTGCTTTCCAATTCATAGGCTCCATCTCCCAGGACCATGCACAACAATGAGAATGCATCCCAGGCCAGGGTATGTTGGGCATGTACATGGATTGTGTGGTTCTCACTTCATCCAGACTCACAGATCAGCTGCTTCATTCTCTTTTGACAGCCTCAAGTGCTTCCCTTCTTCACCCCAGGGTGCAAATCAGGTGCTGTTTCTCTCCTCCTTCCACTTAGTTACATGTGGATCTATATGGTCCTTTCTGGTGATCAGGTCTCCTGGTAATGTTCAGCCAGTGTTCTGTGAGTATTGTTGCAAGTAGAGATGTATTTCTGATGCAGCCATGGAGCCACATCCACCTACTCCTCAACCTTCTTGGAACTTCCCTATCTTTTGTATTTGTAATTAAAATTCCTGAAGACGGTATGATGGTAGTGGTGGCGTAGTCGCTAAGTTGTGTCCAACTCTTGCGGCCCCATGGCCAGACTTCTCTGTTCTTGGGATTCTCCAGGCAAGAATATTGGAGTGGGTGACCATTTTCTTCTCCAGGGGATCTTCCCAATCCAGGAATTGAACCTGGGTCTCCTGCGTTGCAGCCATATTCTTTACTGACTGAGCTATGAGGGGAGACAGTATGAAGACTGAGGTACAAGGGAAGTTATGAGGGAAGACGGTATGGAAATTCCTTAAACAATTAGAAATAAAACCAACATATGACCCAGCAATCCCACTCCTAGGCATATACCCTGAGGAAACCAAAATTTAAAAAGACACATGTATCCCATTGTTCATTGCAGCACTATTTACAATAGCTAGAACATGGAAGCAACCTAGATGTCCATCGACAGAGGAATGGATGAAATTGTGGTACATATACACAGTAGAATATTGCTCAACCATTAAAATGAAGGCATTTGAGTCAGTCCTGGTCAGATGGATGAACCTAGAACCTATTATACAGACTGAAGTGAGTCAGAAAGAGAAAGATAAATATCATATTCTAACACATATATATGGAATCTAGAAGAATGGTACTGAAGAACTTATTTACAGGGCACCAACGGAGAAACAGACATAGAGAATAGACTTATGGACAAGGGGAAAGGGGAGGAGAGGGTGAGCTGTATGAAAAGAGTAACATGGAAATTTGCATTACCATATGTAAAATAGATAGCCAACAGGAATTTTCTATATGGCTCAGGAAACTCAAACAGGGTCTCTGTATCAACTTAAAAGGTGGGATGGGGAGAGAGATGGGAAGGAGTTTCAAAAAGGAGGGGATATATGTATACCTATGGCTGATTCATGTTGAGGTTTGACAGAAAAGAGCAAAATTCTGTAAAGCAATTATCCTTCCATAAAAAATAAATGAAAAACAAAGATAATAAATGTGAGGTGTTTTGAGCAAAAAAATTTTTTTGATATTAAAAAAAATCTATTGAAAAAATTTTTAAAGTTGTTTTCTGGTGACATTATCTATATTTTCATTTATTATTTTTTCTCTTCTCTTAAAAATATTAGTTATTTTCATACTAAAGTCTTTGATGGTTAACTCCAGTGTCTTAATGACCTGTAGGACTGTGTCAATACCCTATTATTTTTCCAATGGGTTTTGCTTATTTGACAATGGTGCACACTTTGTGATGAAAATACTATGTTTTTTAAAAATCATATTTCAAAGACAATTCACTCTTTTTCTTTTTGATCAACAAGTTTGGGGCTAATCACTTCAATATCATGGATTAGGGTAACTCAAGGAAAGCCCCTTGATGAAAGTGAAAGAGAGTGAAAAAGTTGGCTTAAAGCTCAACATTCAGGAAACTAAGATCATGGCATCTGGTTCCATCACTTCATGGGAAATAGATGGGGAAACAGTGGGAACAGTGTCAGACTTTATTTTTGGGGGCTCCAAAATCACTGCAGGTGGTGATTGAAGCCATGAATTTAAAAGAGGCTTACTCCTTGGAAGGAAAGTTATGACCAACCTAGATAGCATATTCAAAAGTAGAGACATTACTCTGCCAACAAAGGTCCATCTAGTCAAGGCTGTGGTTTTTCCAGTAGTCATGTATGGATGTGAGAATTGGAGTGTGAAGAAAGCTGAGCACTGAAGAATTGGTGCTTTTGAACTGTGGTGTTGGAGAAGACTCTTGACAGTCCCTTGGACTGCAAGGAGATCCAACCAATCTATTCTAAAGGAGATCAGTCCTGGGTGTTCTTTGGAAGGAATGATGCTAAAGCTGAAACTCCAAAACTTTGGCCACCTCATGCAAAGAGTTGATTCATTGGAAAAGACTCTGTTGCTGGGAGGGATTGGGGGCAGGAGGAGAAGGGGACGACAGAGGATGAGATGGCTGGATGGCATCACCGACTTGATGGGCATGAGTTTGGGTGAACTCCGGGAGTTGGTGATGGACAGGGAGGCCTGGCGTGCTGCAATTCATTGGATCGCAAAGAGTCAGACACGACTGAGCGACGGAACTGAACTGACAGTTTCAAGAAGTATTGGTAAGTTATGTAGACTATTCCTTGATTGTGAATTTCTGATGTTTTCTTATTTATTAGTCTGAGGATATTTGATTTTGGAAGGAAGACATCAGAGGTGCAATCCCATTTTCATCACATTATATCAAGAATATGTATCACCAACATTGTAGGACTGTTAATGTTTATCTCCATCTCCTGGTTGAAGATGTATCTGTCCTATGTCTGTTCTGTAAAATTACCTTCTGCCTTCCATTTTACTCTGTATTCATTGGAAAGAAGTCATTAAAAGTAGCCCACACTTGAGGAGTAGAAGAATAATGCCTGGGCATTAATATCTGCATAAATTACTTGGAATTCTTATGCACAGAAAATTTGTCCTTTCTCCTATTTATTTATTTAATCACATTTGTATAGTGGAGATGAATGCATATGTATTTTATGTGGGTTATAATAACATACTTTATTATAAAATAATTAGATTAAATAAATAAGATAAATTAAATAATAAAAATAAATTATCTTGCTCAAATTTTTCAACTTTGATAATTGCAATGTCTTTTAGTTGGCTCATATGTCCCTTTGACATACCACCATCGTTTTGTTTGTATGTGTGTGTTAGCATTTTCTTTCTTCCTTGCACTATAAGATGCTACAGGCTTATCTATATTTCTTGCCTCAGTCCTACAAATAGCTATTTATTCAATGATTTTTGGTTCTTTTTATTGGAGAATGGTATTGCAAACCAATATTTGAATCATTGATGCTGGGCTATCTGCTTTTAGGAATTCTCAGCTGACTGAGCAAGGAAATAGATGCATATATACTAACTTGTGCATATACACATATCTATAAATATTTGGTTTCTTTTAAATAAATAAAACTTATAAAAAACCCAGATCATATATCTTGCCACTGATATATTTTGAATAATTCCAAAATATACTTTTCTTGAATTCCCTGCAGGTTTATACTCAGTGAAGGTATTGATATACACATTTAAAATGGTCAGAATAATAGTCTAGTAGAGGTATTTCTTGTTATACTTTGTGGATTTGATAGGTAGATAGACAGATGATAGAAAGATGAAAGATTTAAAATTTCCAATTTTCAATATGCAACATGGCTTTTGGCTATTACAAAGGAAAGGCCTTCTGTAATCATCTTTGGGGGAATAGTGGAGGAAGGCAGGAAGACTATACAAAGACTGTTCAAGAGCATCAGTAACCTAAACAATACATAACATTATTGAGACAGCCAGAAGTCATAACAGAAGATTATTTTTCACTGGATGTGATCCTACAGGAATGTGATTTTTATTCCATACATTAGATACAGTCTGGTCTGCCTCACCCAGCATGCCAAAATTTGGTATCATTAGAATTGTGAAATCCAGAATCCTTGGTGCCTCCCTGAGAGATTCTGATCCAAAAGGTTTGAGATGAGGTCCAGGAGTCTCAATTTCTTACTAGCTTCCAAGTGAAGTCGCTCAGTCATGTCTGACTCTTTGTGACCCCATGGACTGTAGCCTATCAGGTTCCTCTGTCCATGGGATTTTCCAGGCAAAAGTGCTGGAGTGGATTGCCATTTCCTTCTCCAGGGGATCTTCCTGACCAAGGAATCGAACCCGGGTCTCCCACATTGTGGGCAGAAGCTTTGCCATCTGAGCCACCAGGGAAGCCACTAGCTCCCAAGTGATACCAAAGCTGCCAGTCAGCAGGCCACCCACATGCTCAGACGCACTGGCCTGTGCCCTGTACTGTTCACAGTAAATGCAAGAGGTCCTCTTGGGAGAGGACTTTGATCTTGAATGCCACTAGAGAATCCAAGTATGAAGAGTGTATTCAGGATAAAGAGAAAGTCTTACTTCAAAATGCACCTGAAACACTAACCCTCATGGTGTGTGATATTTTCTAGGTTACTGTTATGGGTTGAAATGCATGGGGTCGAGGAGGCTCTACTGGGTCCCAGCTGAGGCTAGTATCTTCTCAGAGCTTTTGTTTGTCCCAGGCCCCAAACTTTGAGCCAGAGTTAGCAATGATAGCCAAATTCATGATCCTCTTGAATATATCTATCTGTTAAGGATGTATAAGGCCAACCAGATATCAAGATCTCACCCTCACCAACTGGTCCCACTGATTAATGTGAAGCAGGGTCTGCAGCACATATTCTGCCTGTGCCGGGTGTGTTTTTGCCGGTACAAAAGGTCACTTCCATCCACCAGGGCCTGAGGCTCCTCAGATACTTGAAATGAAACAAGAAGGGCTGCTTGATGAGGTCATGGAACACCTGGAAGAGTGTCCCTTCTTGCTGCCCCAGCTGAACAAGCATGGGAAACTGCTAGACTACCTTTGGCCTCCCAGGTAGTCAAGGTTCAGTTGCAATCATAAGGCCACTCTTGGTTTTTTAAAGTTTTATTTTATTTTTTAAAATATTGGAGTTTTAACACCCAGTACTACAGAGTGTCACCTTAATTGGAAATGCAGTCATTGCAGATGTAATCAGTGAAGTCAAACTAAGGTAGGGTGAGCCCTAATCCAATATGACTGGTGTCTTTATACAAAAGGTGAAATTTGGACACCGACACGGACACAGAAAGAATGCTATCTGTAAGCCAAGAAGAGAGGTCCAGGTCAGATATTTGCTTCAAGGTGTTCAACCTGGTGGCACTTGAATTTGGGCTCCCAGCCTATGTTCATCCCAGCACTGTTTATAATAGCCAGGACATGGAAGCAACCTAGATGTCCATCAGCAGATGAATGGATAAGAAAGCTGTGGTACATATACACAATGGAGTATTACTCAGCCATTAAAAAGAATACATTTGAATCAGTTCTAATGAGGTGGATGAAACTGGAGCCTATTATACAGAGTGAAGTAAGCCAGAAGGAAAAACACCAATACAGTATACTAACGCATATATATGGAATTTAGAAAGATGGTAACGATAACCCTGTATACGAGACAGCAAAAGAGACACTGACGTATAGAACAGTCTTATGGACTTTGTGGGAGAGGGAGAGGGTGGGAAGATTTGGGAGAATGGCATTGAAACATGTAAAATATCATGTATGAAACGAGATGCCAGTCCAGGTTCAATGCACGATACTGGATGCTTGGGGCTAGTGCACTGGGACGACCCAGAGGGATGGTATGGGGAGGGAGAAGGGAGGAGGGTTCAGGATGGGGAACACATGTATACCTGTGGTGGATTCATTTTGATATTTGGCAAAACTAATACAATTATGTAAAGTTTAAAAATAAAATAAAATTAATTAAAAAAAAAGAAAAAATACATAAAGCAAGAGAAAAATTAAAAAAAAAAAAAAAACTGAGAATAAATTTCTGTTGTTTAGCCATCTGGTTTGTGGGACTGTTTGGGCCGCCCCAGGAAACTCATGCAGTCACTCATGCTGTTGAACGGTATTTATGAATTTTAAATATATAGACATATTCATTATATTATGTAAAAGTCTGATATTGATATAAATAATACTTTTATATATTTCCCAGCAGAGAAAAGTAGAACCAGTTAAATAAAAGTGGTTTCCCAGGGTCACATCCAAAGGAGGTAAGGGTTCAGTTCAGTTCAGTCACTCAGTCATGTCTGATTTTTGCGACCCCATGAATCGCAGCACACCAGGACTCCCTGTCCATCATCAACTCCCGGAGTTCACTCAAACTCACGTCCGTCGAGTCAGTGAGGCCATCCAGCCATCTCATCCTCTGTCGTCCTCTTTTCCTCCTGCCCCCAATCCCTCCCAGCATCAGAGTCTTTTCCAATGAGTCAACTCTTCGCATGAGGTGGCCAAAGTTTTGGAGTTTCAGCTTTAGCATCATTCCTTCCAAAGAACACCCAGGGCTGATCTCCTTTAGAATGGACTGCTTGGATCTCCTTGCAGTCCAAGGGACTGTCAAGAGTCTTCTCCAACACCACAATTCAAAAGCATCAATTCTTTGGTGCTCAACTTTCTTCACAGTCCAACTCTCACATCCATACATGACTACTGGAAAAACCATAGCCTTGACTAGACAGACCTTTGATGGCAAAGTAATGTCTCTGCTTTTGAATATGCTATCTAGTTTGGTCATAACTTTCCTTCCAAGGAGTAAGCATCTTTTAATTTCATGGCTGCAGTCACCATCTGCAGTGATTTTGGAGCCCAGAAAAATAAAGTCTGACACTGTTTCCACTGTTTCCCCATCTATTTCCCATGAAGTGAGGGGACCAGACGCCATGATCTTAGTTTTCTGAATGTTGAGCTTTAAGCCAACTTTTTCACTCTCCACTTTCACTTTCATCAAGAGGCCTTTTAGTTCCTCTTCACTTTCTGCCATAAGGGTGGTGTCATCTGCATATCTGAGGTTATTGATCTTTCTCCTGGCAATTGATTCCAGCTTGTGCTTCTTCCAGCCCAGCGTTTCTCATGATGTATTCTGCATATAAGTTAAAGAAGCAGGGTGACAGTATACAGCCTTGACGTACTCCTTTTCCTATTTGGAACCAGTCTGTTGTTCGATGTCCAGTTCTAACTGTTGCTTCCTGACCTGCATATAGGTTTCTCAAGAGGCAGGTCAGGTGGTCTGGTATTCCCATCTCTTTCAGAATTTCCTGATGAAAATTCTTACACAGACTCTGTGATGACGGTGTGAGGCAGAAATGAAGATAGTCCATCTCAAAGTACCTGGTGTTGGCATATATCTAGAGATTAGACACCTTGCCTCATGCTTCTCAAGTTTTTCAATGCTTTTCTATTTCACAAATAAGTTCCATAGTAGATTTATATTTGTTTAAAAACATGAAATAATAATATCTAACCTCTTTAAATAATAATATATACCCCCTTTTAAAACTTGGAGTAATAATATCTCACAATGATTTGTGAGAGCCAGCAAGAAAGATAATACATTAATTGCTTTAATATCCTTGGGAAAAAAGGAGTACATATTATTGACATCATTAGATTGAGTTATGGAGAAGGCACTGGCAACCCACTCCAGTACTCTTGCCTGAAAAGTCCCATGGACGGAGAAGCCTGGTAGGCTGCAGTCTATGGGGTTGCAAAGAGTCAGACACGACTGAGTGACTTCACTTTCACTCTTTACTTTCATGCATTGGAGAAGGCAATGGCAACCTACTCCAGTGTTCTCGCCTGGAGAATCCTGCGGATGGAGGAGCCTGGTAGGCTGCCATCTATGGGGTCGCACAGAGTCGGACACGACTGAAGAGACTTAGCAGCAGCAGCAGATTGAGTTAGGAAATGGAAAACAAGGAATAACACTTGTTTATGTGTATACCTGTGGTGGATTCATGTTGATGTATGGCAAAACCAATACAATATTGTAATTAACCTCCAATTAAAATAAATGAATAAAAAGAAAAAAGCAAATAATTATATTAAAAAAAAAGAAAAGAAAGTTATTTAACAAGGATCCTCTTAAATGCCATCAGAATGCTGTGGATGACCTTTCACATTGTGAAATGCTATAAAGCACAGTTGTGTTTTATGAATACTTATCCAATAGTCTTAAATGTTGACACCTAATTCATGCTGGATATGACAAAAAAACACACACACACATATAGAACAACATATAGACATGTGTGTAGGCATGTCATGACTTTGAGCTCTTTGTGGGCTCCAGTCCCACTCTACCCATCTCACTCTATCTTGAGTCCACAGCAATGGACTCAATTTCTATGTATTAGAAATAATCTCATTCATTCCTGATGCACCTTCCTGAAAGCCTTAATTGTCACCAGAGGCTAAGTTTTCTCTGCAAAATTGATTTTGGCTAAATGAATAAATGAATGGCTATAATAAAAATGCTTTGTTTACTTAAAAAGAATCATGAAGAAGCTTATCAACAAGGCAAAGTTGAACATTTGCCATGATGTTACTTTAGGATTTTAAGGGGATTATAGAACCTCTTTTTCAGATCCTTTAGTTCTGGACATGAATCCTATTAACTTAGAGTTTCTACAGAAAGAAGACTATGATAACTTGGAATTCCCTAAGTGGGCTATCAGATCAGATCTCTGAAAACTGAAATGATATTTGTGAGGCCACTCTAAAGATTTTATATAGATGGAGGCTAAGAATGATATGAGGAAGCATATTGAATGATGTGTAACCCATTTGAATTATGTTGGTCTTAAAGAGTATAAAAGCCAAACATTTTTTTTATCAGTAGATTAACTCCTGTAAGAATAGGGACTTGTCTTGTTTTCATACGTAGAGATATTAAAACATAAAAAGTGATCACCAAATAAAGAAATCTCGAAAAGAGTTTATTTTTACGTTATTTATTTTGTAGAAACACATTCTACTAATAAAACCATTCCTTGATTAACATAATCCAGATTATGTCAATAATCAACAACCGCCAGCTTGTGAGAATTGTTTTGTAGTTAATGCCCATCAATGGCTGGCAGTGAATGTAAAGACTATTAATTTGTAAGCATATAAATTGGACTTTTTAATGATCCAAAAGGATGTTTTCTTTACAAATGCAGTAATACAAAGACTGACGATGGTTGTAAAGCTTTTAAAAATTGTTGTTGTTGTTGTTCAGTCATAAGTCACTCTTCACAACCTGCTTATAGACTGCAGCATTCCAGGCTTCCTTGTCCTTCACTATATCCTGGAGTTTGCTCAAATTCTTGTCCATTGTGTCAATGATGCCATCCCACCGTTTTTCCTCTGTTGCCCCCTTCTCTTCCTGCCCTCAATCCTTCCCAGCATCAGGGTCTTTTCCAATGAGTCAGATCTTCATATCAGGTGGCCAAGGAATTGGAGCTACAGCTTCAGCATCAGTCCTTCCAATGAATATTCAGGGTGATTTTCTTCAGGATTGAGTGGTTTGCTTTCCTTGCATCCCAAGGGACTCTCAAGACTCTTCCAGCACCACAGTTCAAAAGCATCAATTCTTTGGTGCTCAGCCTTCTTTGTGGTCCAAGTCTCACATCCGTACATGACTACTGGAAAAGACATATTATACAGATTATACAGACCTTTGTTGGCAAAGTGATTTCTCTGCCATTTAATATGTTGTTTAGGTTTGTCATGGCTTTTGTTACAAGTAACAAGAGTATTTTAATTATTAATTTTTTATGGGCCATAATATTGGTAAAAATAAATAAACTAATTTGAAAAAAAATAATTTCCATAATAAAATGTATTGCTGCTGCTGCTGCTGCTGCTAAGTCGCTTCAGTTGTATCCAACTCTGTGCGACCCCATAGATGGCAGCCCACCAGGCTCCTCTGTCCATGGGATTTTCCAGGCAAGAGTACTGGAGTGGATTGCCATTGCCTTTTCCAATAAAATGTATTACGAGAAATAAATTTGAAAAATTCTCTGTGGCAGAATGAAATTCTTTTCCTCTATCAGGATACATGTGGAATTTATGTATAAATATTTTACTTAAATCAAATATAGACTTAATTATTGACTAGTATGCTAATTTTGTAAGGTTATTATTTTTTTTTTTTGCATTTTATCCTCAGCTATGACTGAAATACTCAATATGCCTTCTAAATCCATAAAACAGTATTATCATTCATAAATGAAATGCTCAGAGTGATGTTTTATAGACTAATAATGCCATTGTTGATATTCCATGAAATAAGTATTTTCTGGTAAAAGGAATTTGAGGAGTGCTGTTTTAAACACAGATTTATTCAACACAATTCTTTCTTGTGTTTAGGGACACTGGATATCTTCAGGAGTGTGCCATATGCATGTTTTCTATTGACTGCTGTGATTAGGAGACAGTTCTGCTAACACCAACTTTGGTACCTCATTAGGATACTGTGACCTGCAGAAGTAGAGAAATGCTAAGAATCCTGATCATTGTGATTTCTTCCATAGGGTGCCAGAACGGAGCCCTCCTCCTTTCTGTGCTTCTGCAGCAATTGTTGGGACACATTTATATTGATATCTCAGTAAATTCTAATTCCTTGTCTTCTGTGCTGTAGTCTGGAAGCTCTCTAGGGTCAAGAAGTGTCCAACACATTCTAACTTTTCCATGAAACATTTTTTGCAACTAAATGAATTAATAGATAATTGAATCTAAGAATCAGTTCAGTTCAGTTGCTTAGTCGTGTCTGACTCTTTGTGACCCCATGGACGGCAGCACGCCAGGTCTCCATCACCAACTCCCGGAGTTTACTGAAACTCATATCCTGCAAGATTCCATGAATCTCTCTGGAAATGCAGGTGCAGTCTATTACCTGTATTTCCTTAAGGCAAAAAATATTCACAGGCTTGAAACAATGAAGGGAGGGATCCAGATTCAGGCAGGCATTATTATAAAACCTGCTTTATCTAGGTCTGTTCTGACAGGTCTCACTCTCTGGGTATTCCTGGCTTTAAGGACCCTGTTAGCATGATTCTATGACATACTAATGATATCAACTTATTCAGCTCCATTTTGGAGATGGTTGATGAACCTACTAATTGTTGTTGTTCAGTCACTCAGTCATGTCCAGCTTTTTGCAACCTCATGGACTGCAGCATGCCAGGTTTCCCTGTCCTTCACCATCTCCTGGAGCTTGCTTGAACTCATGTCCATCGAGTCGGTGATGCCATCCAACACTCTCATCCTGTCATCCCCTTCTCCTCCTGCCTTCAATCTTTCCCAGCATCAGGGGCTTTTCTAATGAGTCAGCTCTTTGCATCAGGTGGCCAAAGTACTGGAGCTTCAGCTTCAGCATCAGTCTTTCCAATGATTCAGGATTGATTTCCTTTAGATTGACTGGTTTGATCTCTTTGCAGCCAAGGGACTCTCAAGAGTCTTCTCAAATACCACAGTTCAAAAACATCAATTCTTCGGTGCTTAGCCTTCTTTTTGGGCCAACTCTCACATTCATACATGACTAATGGAAAAACCACAGCTTTGACTATATGAATCTTTGTTGGCAAAGTAATGTCTCTGCTTTTTAACATGCCATCTAGGTTTTCCATAGCTTTTTTTCCAAGGAGCAAGCATCTTTTAATTTCATGACTGCAGTCACCATCTGCAGTGATTTTGGAGGCCAAAAGAATAAAGTCTGTCACTGTTTCCATTGTCTTCCCATCTATTGGCCATGAAATGATGAGATAAGATGCCATGATCTTAGTTTTTTTAATGTTAAAATTTAAGCCACCCTTTTCACTGTCCTCTTTCACCTTCATCAGGAGGCTCTTTAATTTCTCTTCACTTTCTGCCATAAGGGTGGTGTGGTGTCATCTGCATACCTGAGGTTATTGATATTTGTCCTAGCAATCTTTATTCCAGCTTGTGCTTCACCCAGCCCAGCATTTCGCATGATGTATTCTGCATGTAAGTTAAAAGAGCAGGACAAGAACCTACTAGACTTGTAGTCATATTTACCATTTTGCAACCCCTTCATGAGTCAGAGCTTTGTTGTGAGTGAATGGGTTGCATAACTAAATGAAACCATGAGCCATGACATGCAAGATCACCTAAGAACGGGTCATAGTAAAGATTCCTGACAAAATATGGTCCACTGGAGGAGGTAATGGCAACCAACTCCGGTCTTCTTGTCTGGAGAACCCTATGTACAGTATGAAAAGGCAAAAATATATGACATTGGAAGATGAGCCTCCCAGGTTGGAAGGTGTCCAATATACTACTGGGGAAGAGTAGAGGGCTGCTGCTGCTAAGTTGCTTCAGTCGTGTCTGACTCTGTGTGACCCCATAGATGGTAGTCCACCAGGCTCCGCCATCCCTGGGATTCTCCAGGCAAGAACACTGGAGTGGGTTGGATTTCCTTCTCCAATGCATGAAAGTGAAAGTGAAGTCTCTCAGTTGGGTCTGACTCTTCACGACTTCATGGACTTCAGCCTACAAGTCTTCTCCGTCCATGGGATTTTCCAGGCAAGAGTACTGGAGTGGGTTGCCAGTGCCTTCTCCCGAGTAGAGGGCAATTACTATTAATAATAGCACCAAAAAGAATGAAGTGTATGGGCCAAAGTGAAAATGACATGCAATTTGGATATGTCTGGTGGTGATATTAATGTCCAATGATGAAAGAACAGTATTGTATAGGAATCTGAAATGTTAGTTCCATGAATCAAAGTAAATTCGATGTGGTCAAGCAGAACATGACAGGACTGAACATCGACATCTTAAGAATCAGTGAACTTAAACGGATGGGCCTGGGTGAATTTAATTCAGATGACTGTTATACCTACCACAGCAGGCAAGAAAACCTTAGAAGAAATGGAGTAGCCCTCATAATCAATAAAAGAGCCTGAAATGCAATACTTGGGGGCAACCTCAAAAATGATAGCATGATCTTAATCATTTCCAAAGCAAACCATTCCATATCACAGTAATCCAAGTCTATGCCCAAAACACTGATGCAGAAGAAGCTGAGGTTGGTCAGTTCTATGTAGACCTACAACACCTTATAGAAGTAACACCAAAAAAGATATCCTTTTCATCGTAGAGGATTGGAATGTGAAAGTAGGAAGTCAAAAGATACCTGGAATAACAGGCAAGTTTGGCCTTGGAATACAAAATGAAGCAGGGCAAAGGTGAACAGTTTGGGCAAGATAACACACTGGTCATAGCAAACATCCTTTTCAACAACCCAAGAAATGAATCTACACATGGGTATCTCCAGATGCTCAATATCAAAATCAGACTGATTATGTTCTTTGCAGCCAAAGATGGAGAAGCTCTATACAGTCAGTAACATCAAGATCTGGAGCTGACAGTGGCTTAGATCACTAGCTCCTTATTGTAAAATTCAGGCTTACGTTGAAGAAACTATGGAAAACCATTATGCCATACAGGTATGACCTAAATCAAAACCCTTATAACTATACAGTGGAGATGATGAACAGACTCAAGATTAAATCTGGAAGACACAGTGCCTAAAGAACTATAAACTGAGGTTCATAACAATATAGAGGAGCCAGTGGTCAAAACTATTCCTAAGAAGAAGAAATGCAAGAAGGCAAAGTGGTCATCTGATGAGGCTTTACAAATAGCTGAGGGAAGAAGACAAGTGAAAGGCAAGGGAGAAAGGGAAAGATATAATCAATGGAATGCAGACTTCCAGAGAATAGTAAGGAGAAATAAAGCCTTCTCAAATAAACAATGCAAAGAAATAGAGGAAAACAGTAGAATGGGAAGACTAGAGACCTTTTCAAAGAAACTGGAGATATCAAGGGAACGTTTTACACAAGCTTGGGCATGATAAAGGACAGAAACAGTAGGGAACTAACTGAAGCAGAAGAGATTAAGTAGAGGTGGCAGAATACACAGATCTATGCAAGAAAGGTTTTAATGACTCAGATAACCATGACTGTGTAATCACTCACCCAGAGCTGGATATCCTGGAGTGTAAAGTCACATGGGCCTTAGGAAGCATTACAATGAACAAAACTAGTTGAGGTGATGGAATTCCAACTAAGCTATTTAAAATCCTAAAAGATGATGTTGTTAAGTGGGGCACTCATTGTGCTGGCTAATTTTGAAAACTCAGCAGTGGCCACAGGATTGGAAAATGTCAGTTTTCATTCCAATCTCAAAGAAGGGCAATGCCAAAGAATACTCAAACTACTGTACAATTGTGCTCATTACACATGCTAGCAAGATCATGCTCAAAATCCTTCAAGCTAGACTTCAGTAGTACATGAACCAAGAACTTTGAGAAGTACAAACTGGGTTTGGAAGAGACAGAAAAACCAGAGATCAAATTGCCAAAATCCATTGGGTCATGGAGAAAGCAAGGGAGTCCCCCTAAAAAACATCTACTTTGGCTTCATTGACTATGCTAAAGAGTAGGATTATGTTGATCCCAACAAACTGGAAAATTCTTAAAGAGATGGGAATAGCAGGCCACATTACCTGTCTACTGAGAAATCTATATGTGGGTCAAGAACCAGAAGTTAGAAGCTGACATGGAACAAGTGACTGATGCAAAATTGGGAAAGGAGTACAAAAGGGCTGTATATTGTCACTCTGCTTATCTACTTTATATGCAGAGTATGTCATGTGAAATGCCAGGCTGGATGAATCACAAGCTGGAATCAAGATTGCCAAGGAGAAATATCAAAAGCCTCAGATGTGCCACTTTAATGGCCAAAACTGAAGAGGAAATAAAGAGCCTCTTAATGATGGTAAAAGAAGAGAGTAGAAAAACTGGCTTAAAACTCAGCATTCAAAAAACTAAGATCATGGTATCCAGTCCTCTCACTTCATAGCAAATACAAGGGGAAAAAATGTGAGCAGTAGCATATTCTTTTCTTGGGCTCCAAAATAACTGGGAATAATACTGCAATGAAATTAAAAGATGCTTGTTCCTTGGAAGGAAAGTTATGACCAACCTAGACACCATATTAAAAAGCAGAGACATCACTTTGTAGACAAAGGTCCATATAGTCAAAGCTATGGTTTTCCCCACAGGGTTCCCTGGTGGCTCCAATTGTAAAGATTCTGCCTGCAATGCAGAAGACCTGGGTTTGATTCCTGGCTCAGGAAGATCCCCTGGAGAAGGGAATGGCAACCCACTCCAGTATTCTTGCCTGGATAACTCCATGGACAGAGAAGCCAGGCAGGCTACAGTCCATAGGGTCCCAAAGAGTTGGACATGACTGAGCAACTAACAGACATGTGAATTTTTCAGTAGTTATGTATGGATGTGATAGTAGGACCATAAAGAAGGATGAGTGCCAAAGAATTGATGGTTTCAAATTGTGGTGTTAGGGAAGACTCTTGAGGCTTCCTTGGGCTGCAAGGAGATCAGATAAGTCAATCCTAAAGGAAATCAACCCTGAATATTCATTAGAAGGTCTGTTTATGAAGCTGAAGCTCCAGTACTTTGGCCACTTGATGAGAAGAGCCAACTCACTGGAAAAGACTCTTACGCTGGGAAAGATTGAAAGGGAAGTGGCAGAGGAGGAGATGGATAGATAGCATCACCTACTCAATGGATATGAATTTTAGCAAAGTCTGGGAGATAATGGTGGATAGAGGAGCCTGGTGTGCTGCAGTCCATGGGGTTGCAAAGAGTCAGACATGACTTAGAGATTGAAAGACAACAACCTAAATAAGAATTTTCCTCCAGAATCTGGTACAAATACCATGATTCTCTCCAACTTGTGCCCAATATTATTTTACTTATCTGCTCACATATTGTTCCAAAGGCCTTAGTTCTTTCCCTTTTTGCTTTTGAAATCTGTTTAACCCATATACCGTACCACTTACAAGACTTGTTCATTTGACTGACAGAAAGTCTTTTAAATATATTACTTTCTTTCTCTTTCCATTGCCTCTTTCTGACTCAAATCTCATGATTTCTTATATCATCCCTCCTAAATGATCTCTTTAACTCAAATACTTTTGTCTCCAGTTCATTTAGGAGTGTATCAGTAGGAGTCAAGCCCCATATATGTACTTCATATAAATCAGTTAATGACATGGACAATGTCCCCTACATGGAATAAGACCAAAACATAAATACAATAAATACATACAGTTATATGGTAGATAAGATCAGCTTGTGAATGTTGAGAGTGCTAATAAAGTAGTTAGGATAGGAATCAATGAGACGATATTTCCTGAGACTAGGTTTTTTAAAAAAAGCATGATGCAGTTTGTCAGGCAGAAACCCTGAGGAAGGGTGTCTATTGCATAGATAGAAAATAGCTTGTCCAAAACCATAAGGTGACACCATGATTGGTAAGGTTGGAGCAGAGTCAGAGAGAAGGTGGTGGGTGACATGTGGGGAACCATCATGGGCTAGATCATCTAGAGATGTATAGTGCATTGTAAAGACTCTGGCATTTGCCCTAAGCAGAAGGCGGGGGGTGGGGGGTGGTCATGGAAGGTTCTGAGCAGAGAAATGTCAACTTCAGTAATGAAGAATCATCTTTTGATGTACTGTAGGTGGTCAAAGCTCAGAGAAGCAATGGCACCCCAATCCAGTACTCTTGCCTGGAAAATCCCATGGACGGAGGAGCCTGGTAGGCTCCAGTCCATGGGGTCGCTAAGAGTCAGGCACGACTAAGCGACTTCACTTTCACTTTTCACTTTCATGCATTGGAGAAGGAAATGGCAACCCACTCCAGTATTCTTGCCTGGAGAATCCCAGGGACAGAGGAGCCTGGTGGGCTGCCGTCTATGGGGTCGCACAGAGTCGGACATGACTGAAGCGACTTAGCAGTAGCAGTAGCAGTAGCAGCAGGTGGTCAAAGCTAGAACCAAAGGGACAAATTAGGAGATTAATGTTATAATTGAGGTAAGAGTTTATGCTGACTCAGATCAGTAAAACTGGCAGAAAATCATCATATATAAAATACAGTCAAGGAGGCGGTCCTAAGATGGTGGAGGAATAGGACGGGAGACCACTTTCTCCCCCCAAAATTCATCAAAAGAACATTTGAGTGCTGAGTAAATTCCACAAAACAACTTCTGAATGTCGGCAGAGGACATCAGGCACCCAGAAAAGCAGCCATTGTCTTTGAAAGGAGGTAGGAAAAAATATAAAAGACAAAAAAAAGAGACAAAAGAGGTAGGGATGGAGCTCTGTCCCAGGAAGGGAGTCTTAAAAAGAGAGAAGTTTCCAAACACAGGCTCACTACCGAGTCTGTGGCGAGCCTTGGAAGCACAGAGGACAACATAACAGGGAGGAAAAATAAATAAATAATTAAAACCCACAGATTACCAGCCCAATGGTAACTCCCCCAGCGGAGAAGCAGCGCAGACACCTGCACCTGCCACTAGCAAACAGGGGCTGGGCGGGGAGGTGTAGGCTGCATTGCTTAGAGTAAGGATCGGGCCTGAATGCCCTGAGGGCAATCTGAGGGAACTAACTTGGGCTAGCAAACCAGACTGTGGGATAGCTACCACGCGAAAAGCCCTAACCTAAGACACCGCCAGGCCTGCGCACAGAACAAAGGACTGAACAGAACTAGCCAGCTGCAGAACATCCCCCTTCGGTGACAGGCAGCCAGAGCCGGAAGGGGGAAATCGCAGCCCCAGAGAGACATTATCTACCAAACTGCAAGCAGGCTTCTTTGCTAACTAAGACTTCTTGGGATTTTGGACGGTCAACATCCACCTGAGAAGGTGCACCGGTTGTACACCCAGAAAACCGAGTGGCAGGGACAGGGGAGGTGATAAGTCGCAATGACCGCGCTTGCCAAACACCTCATCACCTGAGCTGCTCGGACCTGGGAAGGGCACAAAAAACAGGCCCAACCGAGTCTGCGCCTCTGAGGACTACCCGAGTGCCTGAACCTGAGCAGCTTAGACCTGGGAGGTGCATGCAACCCAGGGCCGGCCTTGGATGGTTCCCGGTGGAGCAACCTACAACCTAGAGCCTGAGCAGTGTGGGCATGGAGGACACACGTGCTGTGAGCAGGGGTAGGCCCAGTGTGGTGGAGACACTGCGAGCACACACTGGTGTTATTTGTTTGCAGCATCCCTCCCTCCCCACCGTGTGACTGAACAAGTGAGCCTAAAAATGTGTCCACCACCGCCCCCCTTGTGTCAGGGCGGAAATCAGACACTGAAGAAACCAGCGAACAGAAGCTAAAACAGAGGGAACCACCTTGGAAGTGACAGGTGCAATAGAATAAAACCCTGTAGTTAGTACCGACTACATAGGAAGGGGCCTATAAATATTGAGAAACATAAGCCAAAATTGAACTGACCCCACACTGCCCACAACAACACCAGAGAAAGTCCTAGATATATTTTTACTATTTTTATGATTTTTAAAAAAAATTTTAAGTCCCCTACTACTCCTTTAATTTTCATTTTTATAACCTACTATTACTTTGCAAAAAAAACCCTATTTTTTAAAGCAAACTTCATATATATATATATATATATATATATATATACACATATTTTATAATTTTTGTGACTTTTTTTTTCTTCTTTTCTTTAATATTGTATTTTTGAAAATCCAACCTTTACTCTAGATTTTTAATCTTTGTTTTTTGGTATTTGTTGTCAATTTTGTACCTTTAAGAACCCAATCTTCAGCACCCATTTTTACTTGGGAGCGAGATTACTGGCTTGATTGCTCTCTCCCCCTTTGGACTCTCCTTTTTCTCCACCAGGTCACCTCTGTCTCCTCCCTCCCCCTTCTCTTCTCTACCCAACTCCATGAATCTCTTTGTGTGTTCCGGATGGTGGAGAACACTTAGGGAACTGATTACTGGCTGGATCTGTCTCTCTCCTTTTGACTCCCCCCTTTTATCCTCCTGGCCACCTCTGTCTCCTTCCTCCATCTTCTCTTCTTTGTATAATTCTGTGAACATCTCTGAGCAGTCCAGACTATGGAGTGCACATAAGGAAGTGATTACTGGCTAGCTTGCTCTCTCCTCTTTTGATTCCACCTCATCTCATTTGAGTCACCTCTAACTCCCTCCTCCCTCTTCTCTACTCCATGTAACTCTGTGAACCTCTCTGGGTGTCCCTCACTGTGGAGAAACTTTTCATCTTTAACCTAGATGTTTTATCAACAGTGCTGTATAGAAGAAGTCTTGAGACTACTGTAAAAATAAGACAGAAAACCAGAAACAGGAGGCTTAAGTCCAAATCCTGAGAACACCAGAGAACTCCTGACTCCAGTGAACAATAATCGACAGGAGCTCATCAAACGCCTCCATACCTACACTGAAACCAAGCACCACCCAAGGGCCAACAAGTTCCAGAGCAAGACATACCACACAAATTCTCCAGCAACACAGGAACCCAGCCCTGAGCTTCAATATACAGGCTGCCCAAGGTTACTCCCAAACCACTGACATCTCATAACTCATTACTGGACACTTCATTGCACTCCAGAGCGAAGAAATCCAGCTGCACCCACCAGAACACCGACACAAGCTTCCCTAACCAAGAAACCTTGACAAGCCACCAATACAACCCCACCCACAGTGAGGAAACTCCACAATAAAGAGAACTCCACAAACTGCCAGAATACAGAAAGGCCACCCCAAACTCAGCAATATAAACAAGATAAAGAGACAGAGGAATACCCAGCAGGTAAAGGAACAGGATAAATGACCCCCAAACCAAACAAAAGAGGAAGAAATCAGGAATCTATCTGATAAAGAATTCTGAATAATGATAGTGAAAATGATCCAAAATCTTGAAATCAAAATGGAATCACAGATAAATGGCCTGGAGACAAGGATGGAGAAGATGCAAGAAAGGTTTAACAAGGACCTAGAAGAAGTAAAAAAGAGTCAATATATATTGAATAATGCAATAAATGAGATCAAAAACACTCTGGAGGCAACAAATAGAATAACAGAAGCAGAAGATAGGATTAGTGAAGTAGAAGATAAAATTGTAGAAATTAATGAATCAGAGAGGAAAAAAGAAAAATGAATTAAAAGAAATGAGGACACTCTCAGAGATCTCCAGGACAATATCAAATGCCACAACATTCAAATCATAGGAGTCCCAGAAGAAGAAGACAAAAAGAAAGACCATGAGAAAATACTTGAAGAGATAATAGTTGAAAACTTCCCTAAAATGGGGAAGGAAATAATCACCCAAGTCCAAGAAACCCAGAGTCCCAAACAGGATAAACCCAAGGCACATATTAATCAAATTAACAAAGATCAAACACAAAGAACAAATATTAAAAGCAGCAAGGGAAAAAACACAAATAACACACAAGCAGATTCCCATAAGGATAACAGCTGATCTTTCAACAGAAACTCTTCAGGCCAGGAGGGAATGGCAAGACATACTTAAAGTGATGAAAGAAAATAACCTACAGCCCAGATTACTGTACCCAGCAAAGATCTCATTCAAATATGAAGGAGACAGACCAGCAAAAGCTGAGAGAATTCAGCACCACCAAACCAGCTGTCCAACAAATGCTAAAGGATCTTCTCTAGACAGGAAACACAAAAAGGGTGTAAAAACTCAAGCCCAACACAATAAAGTAAATGGCAACGGGATCATACTTATCAATAATTACCTTAAACGTAAATGGGCTGAATGCCCCAACCAAAAGACAAAGACTAGCTGAATGGATACAAAAACAAGACCCCTACATATGTTGTCTACAAGAGACCCACCTCAAAACAGGGGACACATACAGACTGAAAGTGAAGGGCTGGAAAAAGATATTCCATGCAAATAGAGACCAAAAGAAAGTAGGGGTAGCAATACTCATATCAGATAAAATAGACTTTAAAACAAAGGCTTTGAAAAGAGACAAAGAAGGACACTACATAATGATCAAAGGATCAATCCAAAAAGAAGAGATAACAATTATAAATATATATACACCCAACATAGGAGCACGGCAATATGTAAGGCAAATGCTAACAAGTATGAAAGGGGACATTAACAATAACACAATAATAGTGGGAGACTTTAATACCCCACTCACACCTATGGATAGACTAACTAAACAGGAAATTAACAAGGAAACACAAACTTTAAATGATACAATAGACCAGTTAGACATAATTGATATCTATAGGACATTTCACCCCAAAACATTGAATTTCACCTTTTTCTCAAGCGCACACGGAACCTTCTCCAGGATAGATCACATCCTGGGCCATAAATCTAGCCTTGGTAAATTAAAAAAAAAACCTGAAATCATTCCAAGCATCTTTTCTGACCACAATGCAGTAAGATTAGATCTCAGTTACAGGAGAAAAACTGTTAAAAGTTTCAACATATGGAGGCTGAACCACACGCTGCTGAATAACCAACAAATCAAAGAAGAAATCAAAAGAGAAATCAAAATATGCATAGAAATGAATTAAAATGAAAACACAACAACCCAAAACCTGTGGGACACAGTAAAAGCAGTGCTAAGGGGAAAGTTCATAGCAATATAGGCATACCTCAAGAAACAAGAAAAAAGTCAAATAAATAACCTAGCTCTAAACCTAAAGCAACTATAAAAGGAAGAAATGAAGAACCCCAGGGTTAGTAGAAGGAAAGAGATCTTAAAAATTAGAGCAGAAATAAATGCAAAAGAAACAAAAGAGACCATAGCAAAAATCAACAAAGCCAAAAGCTGGTTCTTTGAAAGGATGAATAAAATTGACAAACCATTAGCCAGACTTATCAAGAAACAAAGGGAGAAAAATCAAATCCATAAAATTAGAAATGAAATGGAGAAATCACAACAGAAAACACAGAAATACAAAGGATCATAAGAGACTACTATCAGCAATTATATGCCAATAAAATGGACAATGTAGAAGAAATGGACAAATTCTTAGTAAAGTATAACTTTCGAAAACTGAACCAGGAAGAAATAGAAAATCTTAACAGACCCATCACAAGCACAGAAATTGAAACTGTAATCAGAAATCTTCCAGCAAACAAAAGCCCAGGTCCAGATGGCTTCACAGCTGAATTCTACCAAAAATTTAGAGAAAAGCTAACACCTATCCTACTCAAAATCTTCCAGAAAATTGCAGAGGAAAGTAAACTTCCAAACTCATTCTATGAGGCCACCATCACCCTAATACCAAAACCTGACAAAGATGCCACAAAAAAAGAAAACTACAGGCCAATATCACTGATGAACATAGATGCAAAAATCCTTAACAAAATTCTAGCAATCAGAATCCACCAACACATTAAAAAGATCATACACCATGACCAAGTGGGCTTTATCCCAGGGATTCAAGGATTCTTCAGTCACAGGGATGCAAGGATTCTTGCGAATCAATCAATGTAATACACCACATTAACAAATTGAAAAATAAAAGCCATATGATTATCTGAATAGAGGCAGAGAAAGCGTTTGACAAAATTCAACACCCATTTATGATAAAAACTCTCCAGAAAACAGGAATAGAAGGAACATACCTCAACATAATAAAAGCTATATATGACAAACCCACAGCAAACATTTTCATAAATGGTAAAAAATTGAAAGCATTTCCTCTAAAGTCAGGAACAAGACAAGGGTGCCCACTTTCACCACTACTATTCAACATAGTTTTGGAAGTTTTGGCCACAGCAATCAAAGCATAAAAAGAAATAAAAGGAATCCAAATAGAAAAGAAGAAGTAAAACTCTCATCGTTTGTAGATGACATGATCCTTTACATAGAAAACCCTAAAGACTCCACCAGAAAATTACTAGAACTAATAAATGAATATAGTAAAGTTGCAGGATATAAAATCAACACACAGAAATCCCTTGCATTCCTATACACTAATAATGAGAAAATAGAGAAATTAAGGAAACTATTCCATTCACCATTGCAATGGAAAGAATAAAATACTTAGGAATATATCAACCTAAATAAACTAAAGACCTATATATAGAAAACTATAAAACACTGGTGAAAGAAATCAAAAAGGACACTAATAGATGGAGAAATATACCGTGCTCATGGATCAGAAGAATCAATATAGTGAAAATGAATATACTTCCCAAAGCAATCTATAGATTGAATGCAATCCCTATCAAGCTACCAATGGTATTTTTCACAGAGCTAGAACAAATAATTTCACAATTTGTATGGAAATACAAAATAACCTAGAATAGCCAAAGCAATCTTGAGAAAGAAGAATGGAACTGGAGGAGTCAACCTGCCTGACTTCAGGCTCTACCACAAAGCCACAGTTATCAAGACAGTATGGTACTGGCACAAAGACAGAAATATAGATCAATGGAACAAAATACAAAGCCCAGAGATAAGTCCACACACCTATGGACACCTTATCTTTGACAAAGGATGCAAGAATATACAATGGATTAAAGACAATCTCTTTAACAAGTGGTGCTGGGAAAACTGGTCAATCACTTGTAAAAGAATGAAACTAGAACACTTTCTAACACCATACACAAAAATAAACTCAAAATGGATTAAAGATCTAAATGTAAGACCAGAAACTATAAAACTCCTAGAGGAGAACATAGGCAAAACACTCTCCGACATAAATCACAGCAGGATCCTCTATGACCCACCTCCCAGAATATTGGAAACAAAAGCAAAAATAAACAAATGGGACCTAATTAAAATTAAAAGCTTCTGCACAACAAAGGAAACTATAGGCAAGGTGAAAATACAGCCTTCAGAATGGGCCAAAATAATAGCAAATGAAGCAACTGACAAACAGCTAATCTCAAAAATATACAAGCACTCCTGCAGCTCAATTCCAGAAAAATATATGACCCAATCAAAAACTGGGCCAAAGAACTAAGTAGACACTTCTCCAAAGAAGACATACAGATGGCTAACAAACACATGAAAAGATGCTCAACATCACTCATTACCAGAGAAATGAAAAAAAAAAAAAAAGAAAGAAAGAAAATCAAAACCACTATGAGATACTATTTCACGCCAGTTAGAATGGCTGCAATCCAAAAGTCTACAAGCAATAAATGTTGGAGAGGGTGTGGAGAAAAGGGAACCCTCCTACACTGTTGGTGGGAATGCAAACTAGTACAGCCATTATGGAGAACAGTGTGGAGATTCCTTAACAAACTGGAAGTAAAACTGCCTTATGACCCAGCAATCCCACTGCTGGGCATACACACTGAGGAAACCAGAACTGAAAGAGACACATGTGCCCCAATGTTCATTGCAGCACTGTTTATAATAGCCAGGACATGGAAGCAACCTAGATGTCCATCAGCAGATGAATGGATAAGAAAGCAGTGGTCCATATACACAATGGAGTATTACTCAGCCATTATAAAGGATACATTTGAATCAGTTCTAATGAGGTGGATGAAACTGGAGCTTATTATACATAGTGAAGTAAGCCAGAAAGAAAAACACCAATACAGTATACTAACGCATATATATGGAATTTAGAAAGATGGTAATGATAACACTATATGCGAGATAGCAAAAGAGACACAGATGTATCGAACAGTCTTCTGGACTCTGTGGGAGAGGGCCGAGGGTGGGATGATTTGGGAGAATGGCATTCAAACGTGTATAATATCATATAAGAAACGAATCGCCAGTCCAGGTTTGATGCAGGATACAGGAAGCTTAGGGCTGGTGCACTGGGATGACCCAGAGGGATGGTACATGGAAAGAGGTGGGAGAGGGGTTCAGGATGGGGAACACATGTACAGCCGTTGAGGATTCATGTTGATGTATGGCAAAACCAATATAATATTGTAAAGTAATTAGCCTCCAACTAAAATAAATAAATCTAAAATTTTAAAAAAATGTTAAGCAAAAAACATAAAATAAAATAAAAGAGAAAAAAATACAGTCAACAGCATTTTCTGATACATTAGTTATGAACTGTAAGAAAAAGAGGTGAGTTAATGATGACCTTGAGGGTTTTGGATTAACCACATCACTGATGGGGGAGCCACCATCTGACAGGGGAAGACTACATGGGAAATACTTAATGGTACTGATTTGGGACATGTAAAGAACAAGCAATTGGGTCCACAAGGCTGGAATTTCTGAGATATTTGATCTAGGGCTGCATATGTAATTTTGTGTGTTAACACTGTGGAAGTATAGATGGGACTCAGGGGGAAGTGAGTATAGATAGAAAACAGAGACCTGGGGCACTTCTAAAGGACTATAATGTGGAGAAAGCAAAGGCACAACATAAAAATGCAAAGAGACAGCAGCAGGAGAATATTCAAGAGAGGAATCCTAGGAGACAAGAGAAGGGAAAAAAGAGAGAAAGATGAATAATGGTGAGAGAAGCATTTTAGAAGTCTCTGGCAGGTGCTGAGAACAGTGCTGGTTAAGAAGTTTAGAATGAAAGCCCACTGAGGTAGGCTTAAGTATAAGCCCTGGAGTCAGTGAGACTACACAATTCTTTAGAAGGATTTGCTTCAAAGGGCACAAATAGGACAGTAGCATGTGGAGGATGCAGAACGGGAATAACATTGTGTTGGGCATCTGTTGCCCCTTCAAATCTTCCTTCTACTATTTCTACCAGCTTTATGCATAACATGCTGGGCTGCCTGGACCACACTGGATGTTTTTCAAGCTTCAGCTTCTGGTTGAGTTTGACAACTGTGGGGAAGGAACAGATACTGTGAGGAGAGAGAGGTTGTGGCATTTATTCTTAGCTTACCTGCCTCAGGGCTGCAGGTTGGATGGATATTCTGCCAAAGCAACAAATGCTGAAATCCTTTCATGAAAAATTCCAGTAACCACTCTCTCTTCATCTTCCTTCAGTCATGAAGTGGTAACTGTTCCTCAGTATCACTAATTCAAGATTACAGCAATATGCCTATATATTCCTATTGCTGTTGTAACAAATAACCACTTAGTGGTTTAAAGCAGCAAAAATTATTGGGTTTATAGTTCTTTAGAAGTCTGGCATGTAGTTTGCTTGGCTAAAATCAGTAGGATTGTGTTCCTTTCCAGAAGCTCTAGAATGCATTTTCTTGCTCTTTACATCTTCTAAATCCACCTACATTACTTGGCTGGTGCCCCAGTTACACCAACTTCAAAGCAAGCAGCTTTGTAACTCTCTATGCTTTTCTTTGGGAGTTGTATCTCTGTCTGACTCTCTTCTGCCAACCTCGTCACACTGGGCCCTAATCTAGGATGCATCTCCATCTGAAAGTCAGCTGGGAAGAAACCTTAATTCCATCTGCAACCTTAATGCCGTTTACCATGTAACACGATGTATTCACAGATTTGTGGGATTAAACATAGACCTTTTTGGAAGCTGTTAGTCTTCCTGCCATAATGTCTTATTGAAATATATGCTAAGATCTGCCAGCAGCAAATCGGAGAAGGCAATGGCACCCCACTCCAGTACTCTTGCCTGGAAAATCCCATGGGCAGAGGTGCCTGGTAGGCTGCAGTCTGTGGGGTCCCGAAGAGTCGGAAACGACTGAGCGACTTCACTTTCACTTTTCACTTTTATGCATTGGAGAAGGACATGGCAACCCACTCCAGTGTTCTTGCCTAGAGAATCCCAGGGATGGGGGAGCCGGGTAGGTTGCCATCTATAGGGTCGCACAGAGTCGGACATGATTGAAGCGACTTAGCAGCAGCAGCAGCAGCAGCCAGCAGCAAATAGCTCCTTCCTTTTATTAAATTCTTCCTAGTTACCCACTTTGCATGTGTCCTTTGTTGCCTACTGGAGACCCAACTGGAATAAACTTTTTTTTTTTTTTTTCTTTCACTTTTTGTGAAACAGCAGCTTGTTTTTTAAGTTTTAGAGATAATGACACTGTAGAGAGTAAAAATGTGGCAGAAGAGAGAGGGAGATATATTGGAGTAATCCCTTGTGTAGGGTAGAAGGAGCAAGACCTAGTGTACATATGGATAAGCAATGGGTGTTCATCTGCAATACCCTGCATGAACAGGTAAGCAAATATGTTGGATGTTATCTGATTGCTTTAGCATTTTAGGGAGAATTAGTGGCAAGATCACCAGTGGAAAATCAGAAAGAAGGTAGAGATGTCAGAGGTTGAAACTAAGAGCAAAATAGGAACTAGCCATCAAGGAATGCAGGAGAATAAATAGACTAGAGTTTGCATTTTAATTGAAGTGATATTACACCTAAGGGAGGAAAATTTTGCTTTCGGAGGGAGATGAAAAATCTTGGATACCATATGTAGCCCTCCAAAAGGCCATGGAACATAAAAAGCTATGTCAGAATATCTGTAGTATTAATATTCCAAGGGACATAATAATGAAAAAATGTTTAAAAATAGACAATGAATAAAATATAATGAGTAAAGTTTGAAAAACTTTGGACTAGCAAAATACAATATGATTACCTTAAGGCTCACTTGAAATTCATGGCCAAGGACTTAAATTGAGATAGGTCATGGAAGTGGTATGTTTCTATTTATTTATTTTTTGCCCCATAATGCTGTTTGGGCCCAAGTGTAGAGTGGGCAGAGAGCTGGATTAACTAGGGTTGTGTTTCATGCAAGAGAAAGGGGAAAGAGAACTGAAAGACTGTGCAAAAGAGGGACCATAAATGACTGATAAAGGACCTTCCAGCAGGAAATAAGACTTAGGACATTCTGAGCTATTGCAGACAGGCATGGGAGGAAGTGGTGCCTCTCTGGAGCCCACTCACTCTTATCTTCAAAACAGCTTCTGATTTGTTGAAGAAAAGTGAGTTTGATTTTTAATGTAAATTTACTTATTTACAATACACTTTTGGCTTATTTTCTAAAGGATACACAGTGAAAATATTTAACATGACATGAAGTTTCATATATAAACAGGAACAATATCTAAGAACAGATGGAGAACATTCTTCTATCATGCCAACACATTCTTGATTTCATGGGAAGACTCTGTTTGCCGTGAGTGGGTAAAAGAATTTTGGGGAGATACTAATTTTCTATTCATAAAAAAGTCCCAATTTCTTCTGTCTTCCAAGCAATTGAGTTCAATATAATTTCTATTTGTAATGTTGATACATAATTCCTAATTTACTCAATAAACTTTCATGTCTAGCATGTTTTTATAGTGAGACTGAAAGCTATCTGTCGTGAATGTTTTTCATACTTTTTTTTTTTTAACCCATAATAGCACACAAAAAAATCAGACTACTACCTCAACTCTATGACTCTCTCCATTTGCACCTTCCTTGTGTTAGTATTGTCTTACAGCCAGCTTTCTCCCCATAACTAAGTTCTGTGTGTATTTGTAGCGCAGGCGGCTGCGACCAGCGCACTAAGCATGGCAGAGAGGAGCTACCCCACATCCGAGGTCAGGAGCAGAAGCCAGGAGGACCCCATGCCCGAAGGGCAGCGGCCAAGAGGAGTTACCCCACGTCCGAGGTCAGGGGCAGCAGCTGAGAGTGCCAGGCTGCAATGGTGCAGGAACTGCCAAGAAGAGCTACCCAAATCCGAGGTCAGGGATGGCAGCCGAGAGGAGCTACCCCACGTCTGAGGTCAGGGGCGGCGGCTGGGAGGTGCTACCCCATACCCGAGGCCAGGGGCAGCATCCGGGAGAAGCAACCCCACGCCTGAGGCCAGGGGCGGCAGCAGGGAGGACCAACCCCATGTCCAAGGAGCGGTGGCTGCGTGGGCACAGGAGGGCGTAGAGGAGCTATCCCACGTTGAAGGTTAGTAAGGGTGGCGGTGAGGAGATACCCCTCGTCCAAGGTAAGGAGGAGTGGCTGGCTTTGCTGGAGCAGCCGTGAAGAGATACCCCATGCCCAAGGTAAGAGAAACCCAAGTAGGATGGTAGGTGTTGCAAGAGGGCATCAGAGGGCAGACACACTGAAACCATACTCACAGGAAACTAGTCAATCTAATCACACTAGGACACAGCCTTGTCTAACTCAAGGAAACTAAGCCATGCCCCTGGGGCAACCCAAGACGGGCGGGTCATGGTGGAGAGGTCTGACAGAATGTGGTCCACTGGAGAAGGGAATGGCAAATCACTTAGTATTATTGCCTTGAGAACCCCATGAACGGTATGAAAAGGCAAATAATAGGATACTGAAAGAGGAACTCCCCAGGTCAGTAGGTGTCCAACATGCTACTGGAGATCAGTGGAGAAATAACTCCAGAAAGAATGAAGGGATGGAGCCGAAGCAAAAACAATACCCAGCTGTGGATGTGACTGGTGGTAGAAGCAAGGTCCGATGCTGTAAAGAGCAATATTGCATAGGAACTTGGAATGTCAGGTCCACGAATCAAGGCAAATTGGAAGTGGTCAAACAAGAGATGCCAAGAGTGAACGTCGACATTCTAGGAATCAGCAAACTAAAATGGACTGGAATGGGCGAATTTAACTCAGATTACCATTATATCTACTACTGCGGGCAGGAATCCCTCAGAAGAAATGGAGTAGCCATCATGGTCAACAAAAGAGTGTGAAATGCAGTACTTGGATGCAATCTCAAAAACGACAGAATGATCTCTGTTCATTTCCAAGGCAAACCATTTAATATCACAGTAATCCAAGCCTATGCCCTAACCAGTAACGCTGAAGAAGCTGAAGCTGAACGGTTCTATGAAGACCTACAAGACCTTTTAGAACTAACACCCCAAAAAGATGTCCTTTTCATCATAGGGGACTGGAATGCAAAAGTAGGAAATCAAGAAACACCTGGAGTAACAGGCAAATTTGGCCTTGGAATACAGAATGAAGCAGGGCAAAGACTAATAGAGTTTTACCAAGAAAATGCACTGGTCATAGCAAACACCCTCTTCCAACAACACAAGAGAAGACTCTACACATGGACATCACCAGATGGTCAACACTGAAATCAGATTGATTTTATACTTTGCAGCCAAAGATGGAGAAGCTCTATACACTCAACAAAAACAAGACCAGGAGCTGACTGTGGCTCAGATCATGAACTCCTTATTACCAAATTCAGACTTATATTGAAGAAAGTAGGGAAAACCACTAGACCATACCACTAGGTATGACCTAAATCAAATCCCTTATGATTATACAGTGGAAGTGAGAAATAGATTTAAGGGCCTAGATCTGATAGATAGAGTGCCTGATGAACTATGGAATGTGGCTTGTGACATTGTACAGGAGACAGGGATCAAGACCATCCGCATGGAAAAGAAATGCAAAAAAGCAAAATGGCTGTATGGGGAGGCCTTAAAAATAGCTGTGAAAAGAAGAGAAGCAAAAAGCAAAAGAAAAAGGAAAGATATAAGCATCTGAATACAGAGTTCCAAAGAATAGCAAGAAGAGATAAGAAAGCCTTCCTCAGCGATCAATGCAAAGAAATAGAGGAAAACAACAGAATGGGAAAGACGAGAGATCTCTTCAAGAAAATTAGAGATACCAAGAGAACATTTCATGCAAAGATGAGCTCGATAAAGGACAAAAACGGACCTAACAGAAGATATTAAGAAGAGATGGCAAGAATACACAGAAGAACTGTACAAAAAAGATCTTCATGACCCAGATATTCACGATGGTGTTATCACTGACCTAGAGCCAGACATCCTGGAATGTGAAGTCAAGTGGGCCTTAGAAAGCATCCCTACAAACAAAGCTAGTGGAGGTCATGGAATTCCAGTTGAGCTATTTCAAATCCTGAAAGATGATGCTGTGAAAGTGCTGCACTCAATATGCCAGCCAATTTGGAAAACTCAGCAGTGGCCACAGGACTGGGAAAGGTCAGTTTTCATTCCAATCCCAAAGAAAGGCAATGCCAAAGAATGCTCAAATTACCGCACAATTGCACTCATCTCACACACTAGTAAAGTAATGCTCAAAATTCTCCAAGCCAGGCTTCAGCAATACATGAACCCTGAACTTCCCGATGTTCAAGCTGATTTTAGAAAAGGCAGAGGAGCCAGAGATCAAATAGCCAACATCCACTGGATCATGGAAAAAGCAAAAGAGTTCCAGAAAAACATCTATTTCTGCTTTCTTGACTATGCCAAAGCCTTTGACTGTGTGGATCACAATAAACTGTGGAAAATTCTGAAAGAGATGGGAGTACCAGACCACCTGACCTGCCTCTTGAGAAATCTGTATGCAGGTCAGGAAGCAACAGTGAGAACTGGACATCGAACAACAGACTGTTTCCAAATAAGAAAAGGAGTACGTCAAGGCTGTATATTGTCACCCTGCTTATTTAACTTATAAGAAGAGTACATCATGAGAAACACTGGAGTGGAGGAAACACAAGCTGGAATCAAGATTGCTGGGAGAAATATCAATCACCTCAGATATGCAGATGACACCACCCTTATAGCAGAAAGTGAAGAGGAACTAAAAAGCCTCTTGATGAAAGTGAAAGTGGAGAGTGAAAAAGTTGGCTTACAGCTCAACATTCAGAAAACGAAGATCATGGCATCTGGTCCCATCACTTCATGGGAAATAGATGGGCAAACAGTGGAAACAGTGTCAAACTTTATTTTTTTTGGGCTCCAAAATCACTGCAGATGGTGACTGCAGCCATGAAATTAAAAGATGCTTACTCCTTGGAAGGAAAGTTATGACCAACCTGGATAGCATATTCAAAGGCAGAGACATTACTTTGCCATCAAAGGTCTGTCTAGTCAAGGCTATGGTTTTTCCTGTGGTCATGTATGGATGTGAGAGTTGGACTGTGAAGAAGGCTGAGCGCCGAAGAATTGATGCTTTTGACCTGTGGTGTTGGAGAAGACTCTTGAGAGTCCCTTGGTCTGCAAGGAGATCCAAGCAGTCCATTCTGAAGGAGATCAGCCCTGGGATTTCTTTGGAAGGAATGATGCTAAAGCTGAAACTCCAGTACTTTGGCCACCTTATGCGAAGAGTCGACTCATTGGAAAAGACTCTGATGCTGTGAGGGATTGGGGGCAGGAGGAGCAGGGACGACAGACGATTAGATGGCTGGATGGCATCACTGACTCGATGACCATGAGTCTGAGTGAACTCCGGGAGTTGTTTCTGGACACGGAGGCCTGGCGTGCTGCGATTCATGGGGTCGCAAAGAGTCAGACACGACTGTGTGACTGAACTGAACTGAACTGATAGCCAGTTAACAAACAGTGCTGTGATAGTCTCAGGCGAATGGCACAGGTACTTAGCCATACATATACAGGTATCCATTCTCCCCCAAATTCCACTTCCATCCAGGTTCCCACCTAACATTTAGCAGAATTCTATGTGCTATACAGTAGGTTCTTGTTGATTATTTATTTTAAATATAGCAGTGATCTTATTGCATATTTTAAAACCAGTTGTGTTCAACCTACCTTCACATTTCCTTTTGTTTAATATCATTTTGCCCAGAATACCAGGAAAGAAAGAACAGCATTAATACTTGGCATTTAAATACTGGAACAATCATCCCATTTAGTTACCTTCCATTGAGCTGCCACAAAGATCTGCTGGTTTATTATAAACTCTCAGAATGTAATTATATTATTAATGTAAGTGACTCAAATTTGGGTAAATGCTTCCCCAAACATTCCCCATTATATGCTGTCTCCATGATTTATTTAATGATTATGATCTTTCATTCTTTTAACCTTATCAACATTTAATATTTAAACGCAGATGTCATTTTTCACCTTTACCACCATGACATCTGTGGAGAAGTTTTGCTTTTGTCTGTTGATTAGATAGTTTTTAAGACCTTTCTTCATGTGAAATGCAGTAAGCCTTCCAAAGCAACAGGTTCCACATACTTAGATTTAACCAACTGTGGACTGACAATATTTGAAACAATTTTTTTTTTCAGAAAGTTAGGAAAAACAAACTTGAATTTGACACGCATGAAAAGGACACTTGAATATTGAAAAACATGGGCACCAACACTCTACACAGCTGAACATCTACATATAAGTTGAAAATACACATATAAATTGAAAATTCACATATAATTTGAAAATCTGCATATAAATCAGTCACTCAGTCATGTCTGAGTCTTTGTGACTCCATGAACTGCAGCACGCCATGCTTCACGGTCCATCAGCTACTCCTGGAGCTTGCTCAAACTCATGTCCAACGAGTCCGTGATGTCATGCAACCATCTCATACTCTGTCATCCCCTTCTCCTCCTGCCTTGAATCCTGCCCAGCATCAGGGTCTTTTCCAATGAGTCAGTTCTTTGTATCAGGTAGCCGGAGTATTAGGGCTTCAGCATCAGTCCTTCCAATGAACATTCAGGACTGATTTCCCTCAGGATGGACTGGTTTGATCTCCTTGCAGTCCAAGGGACTCGCAAGAAAGAGTCCTCTCCAACATCACGGTTCAAAACCTTTAATTCTTTGGGTCTCAGCTTGCTTTATGGTCCAACTCTCACATGCATACAGGACTACTGGCAAAATTATAGCCTTGACTAGATGGACCTTTGTTGGCAAAGTAATGTCTTTGCTTTTTATATGCTGTCTAGGTTGGTCATTGCTTTTCTTTCAAGGAGCAAGTGTCTTTTGATTTCGTGGCTACAGTCACAGTCTGCAGTGATTTTGGAGCCCAAGAAAATAAAGTTTGTCACTGTTTCCATTGTTTCTGCATCTATTTGTCACGAAGTGATGGGAACAGATGCCATGATCTTCAGTTTTTGAATATTGAGTTTTAAGCCAGCTTTTTCACTTTCATCAAAAGACTCTTTAGTTCCTCTTTGCTTTTTGCCATAAGAGTGGTGTCATCTGCATATCAGAGGTTATTGATATTTCTCCCGGCAATCTTGATTCCAGCATGTGCTTCATCCAGCCCAGCATTTTGCATGATGTACTCTGCATAGAAGTTAAATAAGCAGTAAAACAATATGCAGCCTTGTTGTACTCCTTTCCCAATTTGGAACCAGTCCATTATTCCATGTCCAGTTCTAACTATTGCATCTTGACCTGCATACATATTTCTCAGGAGGCAAGTAAGGTGGTCTGGGATTTCCATCTATGAAGAATTTTCCACAGTTTGTTGCGATCCACACAGCCAAAGGCTTTAGTGTAGTCAATGAAACAGCAGTAGATGTTTTTCTGGAATTCTCTTGCTTTTTCTATGATCCAACAGATGTTGGCAATTTGATCTCTGGTTCCTCTGCCTTTTCTAAATCCAGCTTGAACATTTGGAAGTTCTCGGTTCACATACTGTTGAAGCCTAGTTTGGAGAATTTTGAGCATTACTTTGTTAGCATATGAGATGACTGCAATCGTGTGGTAGTTTGAGCATTCTTTGGCATTGACTTTCTTTGGGATTGGAATGAAAACGGACATTTTGCAGTTCTGTGGCCACTGCTGAGTTTTCCTAATTTGCTGGCATATTGAGTGCAGCACTTTAACAGCCTCATCTTTTAGGATTTGAAATAAGTCAGCTGGAATTCCATCACTTCCACTAGCTTTGGTCCTAGTGATGCTTCCTAAGATCCACTTGACCTCGCAACCAAGATGTCTGGCTCTAGGTGAGTGATCACACAATCATGGTTATCTGGGGCATTAACATCTTTTTTGTGTAGTTCTTCTGTTTATTCTTGCCACCTCTTATTAATATGCTCTGCTTCTGTTAGGTCCATACATTTTCTGTCTTTTACTGTGCCCCTCTTTGCATGAAATGTTCTCTTGGTGTCTCTAATTTTCTTGAAGAGATCTCTAGTCTTTCCCATTCTATTGTTTTCATCTATTTCTTTGCATTGATCACTGAGGAAGGCTTTCTTATCTTTCCATACTATTCTGCACATTCAGATGGATATATCTTTCCTTTTCTCCTTTGCCTTTTGATTCTCTTCTTTTCTCAGATATTTGTAAGACCTCCTCAGTCAACGATTCTGCATTTTTGCCTTTTTTTTTTTCTTGGGGATGATCTTGATTATTGTCTTCTGTACAATGTCATGAACCTCAGTCCATAGTTCTTCAGGCACTCTATCACATCTAATCCCTTGAATCCATTTTTTGCTTCCACTGTTCAATCATAAGGAATTTGATTTAGGTCATACCTGAATGGTCTAGTGCTTTTCTCTACTTTCTTCAATTTAAGCCTGCATTTGGCAATGAGGAGTTCATTATCTGAGCCCCAGTCAGCTCCTGGTCTTGTTTTTGCTGACTGTATAGAGCTTCTCCAACTTTGGCTGCAAAGAATATAATCAATCTAATTTCAGTATTGACCATCTGGTGATGTCCATGTGTAGAGTCTTCTCTTGTGTTGTTGGAAGAGGGTGTTTTCTATGACCAGTGCATTCTCTTGGCAAAACTGTTAGCCTTTGCCTTGCTTAATTTTGTACTCCAAGGCCACACTTGTCTGTTACTCCAGGTATCTCTTTACTACCTTCCTATGCATTCCACTTTCTTATGATGAAAAGAACATCTTTTTATGGTGTTATTTCTAGAAGATCTTGTAGGTCATCATCGAATTGTTCAACTTCAGCTTCTTCGGCATTAGTGGTAGGGGCATAGACTTGGATTACTGTGATATTGAATGGTTTTCTTGGAAATAAACAGAGATCATTCATCGTTTTTGAGATTACACCCAAGTACTGCATTCTGGCCTGTTTTATTGACTATGAGGGCTACTCCATTTCTTCTAAGGGATTGAGAGCCCACAGTTGGTCTTCTGAATTAAATTCTCCCATTCACATCCATTTTAGTTCACTGACTCCTAAAATATCAATGTTCACTCTTCCCCTCTACTGTTTGACCACATCTAATTTACCCTGATTCACAGAGCAAACATTCCAGTTCTATGCAATAATGTTCTTTACAGCATCAGACTTTGCTTTTATCACCAATCATATCCATAACTGGGTGTTGTTTTTTCTTTGGCTGAGCCTCTTCATATTTCCTGAGCTAGTTCTCTGCTCTTCTCTAGTTGCATATTGGGCACCTACCAATCTGGAGAGTTCATCTTTCAGTGTCAAATCTTTTTGCCTTTTCATACGGTTCATGGGGTTCTCAAGGCAGGAATACTGAAGTATTCCTTCAAAAGTAAGTCCTTCAAAAAGACTTATACCAGCACCACCCTGCTGCTAGGGTTCTGCCAGGATTGTGTTCAGTGTCCCTGACCCCACAATAGGCCCTGCCTCTGCCAGAGACTCCTGGACACTCACAGGCAAGTCTGGCTTACTCTCTTGTGGTGTCACTGCTCCTTTCTCATGGGTCCTGGTTGCACAAAATTTTGTTTGTGCCCTCCGAGAATCTGTTTCCTCACACCTGTGGAAATTCTGTAATCAAATCCCACAGGTCTTTGAAGTCAAGTTCCTGAGGGTTCTCCATCCCGTTCTCAGATCCCCAGGTTGGGGAATTTGTTGTGGGCCCTAGAACTTTTGCAGCAGTGTGAGAACTTCTTTGATATAATTGTTATCCAGCTTGTGGCTCTATACCCAGTGGCTCTATGGTGGGGCTAATGGTGACCTCCTCCATGAGGATTTATGTGACAGTGCCTCCCAGGTTTGTTGCAGCCAGAGTCCCTGTGCCTGAGACAGCCACTGCTGAGCCATGCCTCCACAGGATACACTCAAACACTCAAAGGCAGATCTGGTTCAATCTCTTGTGGAGTCTGTGGATCCTGGTGCCCACAAGGTTTTAATGTAAATGGTCCTCAGTATGTGTAGTTCTCTAATTTTTTCATATCCAAGGTTCTGCATACAGGGATTCAGCCAACTGGGGTTGCATAGTACTGTAGTATTTACTACAGAAAAAAAATCAAAATTTCAGTGAACTTGTACAGTTTAAACTGAGTTGCTTAAGGGTCAATTGTATTTGAATAATATTTACATTGTATTCACAACTATTTACATAGCATTTACAATATATTAGGTATTATAGGTAATTTAGAGATGATTTAAAATATATAGAAGGATGTATGTTAAATGCAGGCATTAGGCCATTTTATGTAGTGGGGTTGAGCATCTGGTATATTGATACCTTTAGGGATGTGGGAATCAATCCCCATGGATACAAAGTAGCAACTTCAGTTATCTATTTTAGAATTCTATCAAAAAATTCAGACTGTTCTTAAAATTAATAGAGCTCTTCAATGAATTTAGTAGTTTCAGGTTACAAAATTAACACCCAGAAATCTGTTGCATTTCTATACACTAACAAAAGATCAGAAAGAGAAATTCAAGAAACAATTCCATTTATCATCTCATTAAAAAGAATAAAATACCTCAAAATAAACCTGTCCAGGAGACAAAGGGGGCTTTCCCAGTGGCTCAGCGGTAAAGAACTCTGCCTGCAACATAGGAGATCCAGGTGTGATCCCTGGGTCAGGAAGATCCCCTGGAGAAGGGAATGGCTACCCACTCCAGTAATTTTTCCTGGAGAATTTCATGGACCAGAGGAGCCTGGCAGGCTACAGTCCATGGGGTACAAAAGAGTTGAACACTACTGATTGGCTATCACACACACACAAGATGACAAAAGAACTGTACTCTGAAAACTATAAGAGCCTGATGAAAGAAATAGAAGAAGACATAAGCAAATGGTAAGATATATCATGTTCTTGGATCAGAAGAATCAATATTGTCAAAATGACTATACTACCCAAGGTGATCTACAGATTCATTGCAATCCCTATCTAATTTGCAATGGCATTTTTTCACAGAGCTAGAACAAAAAAATCTTAAAATTTGTATGGAGAAACAAAAGACCCTGAATAGCCAAAACAATCTTGAGAACCAGACATTGTGAAATTCCTAGAGGAAAACATAGGCAGAACATTCTCTGAAATAAATCTCAGCAATATATTTTTCAATCTATTATTCCCAGAATAATGGAAATAAAAACAAAAGTAAACAGTTGGGTCCTACTTAAACTCAAAGGGCTTCCCTTATGGCTCAGCTGGTAAAGAATTTGCCTGCAATGTGGGATAACTGAGTTCAATCCCTGGGTTGGGAAGATCCCCTGGAGAAGGCAAAGGCTACCCACTCCAGTATTCTGGCGTGGAGAATTCCATGGACTGTACAGTCCATGGGGTCACAAATAGTTGGACATGACTGACATGACTGAATGACTTCCTTTTTTTTTAAACTCAAAAGCTTTTGCACAGTGAAAAAACCAAACAAAAGGAAAAGACAACTCACAGAATGGCAGAAATTATTTGCAAATGGGGTGAGCAACAAGGAATTAATCTCTAAAATTTACAACAGCTCATGACACTTAACAGTATCAAAACAATCAACCCAATAAAAAATAGGGCAGAAGACTTAAATAGAAATTTCACCAAAGAAAGCATACAGATGGTCAAGAGGCACATGCAAAGATGTTCAACATCTCTAATTATTACAGAAATGCAAATAAAAACTACAATGAGATATCACCTCACACCAGTCAAAAATGGCTATCATCAAAAAACCCACAAGCAATAAATACTGGAGAGGGTGTGGAGAGAAGGGACCCCTCCTACACTGTTGATGAGAATGTAAATTGATACAGTCGATATGGAGAACAGATGGAAGTTCCTTAAAAACAAACAAACAAACAAACTAAAAATAGAGCTATCATATGACCCTGCAATTCCACTCCTGGGCATATATCCAGAGAAGGACATGTTCCAAAAGGATGCATGCACCCCAATGCAGCACTGTTTATAAGAGCCAAGACATGGAATTCTATTTTAGAATTCTTTTAGGTTACTTCTTTTAGGAAGTAACCTAAAAGCCTGTCAACAGAAGAATGGACAAATAAGATCTGGTACATATAGGCAATGAATATTAGCCATTAAAAAGAATGAAAGAATGTCATTTGCAGCAACATGGAAGGACCTAGAGACTGTCATATGGAGTGAAGTCAGACAGAGAAGGAGAAATATCATGCAACATCCCTTGTATGTGGAATCTAAAAAGAAATGATATAACGAACTTATACTTACAAAAGAGGAAAAGATTCACAGATATAGAGAATGAACTTATAGTTGCTGGGGGGAAAGATGGGGGAAAGGGATAGAGAGTTAGGAATGGGAATGTACACACTGTTATATTTAAAATGGATAACAAACAAGGGCCTACTGTATAGCACATGGACCTCTTCTCAGTGTTATGTGGCAGACTGTACAGGAGAGGAGTTTGGGGAAGAATGGATTCATGTATATTTATGAATGAGTCTCTTTGCTGCTCACCTCAAACTATTAGAACATTGTCAATTGGCTATACCCTAATACAAAATAACAAGTTAAAAAAACTCAGACTGTTCTTTAAGGATATTTACTCAGTTCAGTTCAGTTCAGTTTCTCAATCATGTCCAATTCTTTGCGACCCCAGGAATCACAGAATGCCTGGCCTCCCTGTCCATCACCAACTCCTGGAGTTTACTCAAAGTCATGTCCATCGAGTCAGTGATGCCATCCAGCCATCTCATCCTCTGTCGTCCCCTTCTCTTCCTGCTCCCAATACCTCCCAGCATCAGGGTCTTTTCCAATGAGTCAACTCTTCACATGAGGTGGCCAAAGTATTGGAGTTTCAGCTTTAGCATCAGTCTTTCCACTGAACATCCAGGACTGATCTCCTTTAGAATGGACTGGTTGGATCTCCTTGCAATCCAAGGGACTCTCAAGAGTCTTCTCCAACACCACAGTTCAAAAGCATCAGTTCTTCAGCACTCAACTTTTTTCACAGTCCAACTCTTACATCCATAAGTGTTGTGAGAGGGCATCAGAGGGCATACACACTGAAACCATAATCACAGAAAACTAGCCAATCTGATCACATGGACCACAGCCTTGTCTAACTCAATTAAACTAAGCCATGCCATGTGGGGCCACCCAAGACGGATGGGTCATGGTGGAGAGGTCTGACACAATGTCATCAATGGGAGAGGGAATGGCAAACCACTTCAGTATTCTTGCCTTGAGAACCCCATGAACAGTAGGAACAGGCAAAATGTTAGGATACTGAAAGAGGAACTCCCCAGGAAGTGCCCAATATGCTACTGGAGATCAGTGGAGAAATAACTCCAGAAAGAATGAAGGGATGGAGCCAAAGCAAAAACAATACCCAGTTGTGGATGTGCCTGGTGATAGAAGCAAGGTCCGATGCTGTAAAGAGCAATATTGCATAGGAACTTGGAATGTCAGGTCCATGAATCAAGGCAAATTGGAAGTGGTCAAACAGGAGATGGCAAGAGTGAATGTCAACATTCTAGGAATCAGGGAACTAAAATGGATGAATTTAACTCAGATGACCATTATATCTACTGGTGGGCAGAAATCCCTTAGAAGAAATGGAGTAGCCACCATGGTCAACAAAAGAGTGTGAAATGCAGTACTTGGATGCAATCTCAAAAACGACAGAATGATCTCTGTTCGTTTCCAAGGCAAACCATTCAATATCACAGTAATCCAAGCCTATGCTCCAACCAGTAATGCTGAAGAAGCTGAAGTTGAACGGTTCTATGAAAACCTAGAAGACCTTTTAGAACTAACACCCAAAAAAGATGTCCTTTTCATCATAGGGGACTGGAATGCAAAAGTAGGAAATCAAGAAACACCTGGAGTAACAGGCAAATTTGGCCTTGGAGTACAGAATGAAGCACGGCAAAGGCTAATAGAGTTTTGGCAAGAGAATGCACTGGTCATAGCAAACACCCTCTTCCAACAACACAAGAGAAGACTCTACACATGGACATCACCAGATGGTCAACACTGAAATCAGATTGATTATATACTCTGCAGCCAAAGATGGAGAAGCTCTATACAGTCAGGAAAAAGAAGACCAGGAGCTTACTGTGGCTCAGATCATGAGCTCCTTATTGCCAAATTCAGACTTAAATTGAAGAAAGTGGGGAAAACCACTAGACCATTTAGGTATGACCTAAATTAAATCCCTTATGATTATACAGTGGAAGCGAAAAATAGATTTAATGGACTAGCTCTGATAGACAGAGTGCCTGATGAACTAAAGATATTTACTACTAATTATTAAAATTCACATCTTAATCTAGTCATATGAAGCAAGTTATTATGGTGTTTTAAAAGTCAATAAATTATTTATATTAGCAAATAACTAGATCAGAAGAAAAACTGACTTGAAACCAATCTACTCCCCAAATCCTGTTAGAAAAAAATGAATTGCAAAATAGTGAACCATAGATCCTTATTTGGGAATTACCAGAAAACAAATAATAAACATCCATAAAACAAAAAAATATATTTAAAGACATTAATAGGTGAAGCATCTCTTTCATCTAAATACATGTGTTATAATATGCATATAATGCTCACTTAAAATGAAATTGGTGGATAATTATTGGGCTCAATATATTGAAAAAAGACACAAAGTTTGAAGGAAAGGAAGAAGCTAGAAACTGAAATTCAAAGGACATTTCACATCAGCTTTTTGTTTTGTATATTATCTATAGTATCTCATGTTCATCATGTATGTGGAAAGCTGTAGAACTCTTACCATTAGTGAAATTGGTTTATATAAATCTGGTCAGTGATGAGAGGATTTATGGACATAATGCCAACATGGTCTCAATTTAAAAGTATAAGACAATTCTAATCACCCTTTCCCCATTGCAATTAAAACATTGAACATTTTTGACTTTTAGATCAGCTGTTTTGCCTCAAATATCACTTAGGAATCATGGCTGCCTGAGTATAATTAGCTAAAACACACACAGGAAGGAATTCTACATGAAAGGTATGCCTTAGGCATCAAGGGAAAAAGTCAGAGGTTTTTTTTTTTTTTTTTTTGAGAATTACACTTCTTTAAGTTATCTCTTACCTGCTGATGTTTGCACAATTTCCGTGGTGTTTCTGAGGCCCATGAAATCAAACTGATAAAGCCGCCAGGATTTCTGATCAGCTGCCTCAACTGAGTTTTTTCTCCATCTATAAATCATTTCTTCTTTGGGGTAGCCATCTAAAAATGCAAAACAAATATTAGTGCTTGAAGACATAGGATTGTAACACATCAAAGTCAAAATTACAATTCTGATCACTTAATAGGAGTTGACATTTTAGTCCATATTTAATCATTAACTTTTCCTCATATGCATAGAAACTCCAAAAATGAATGGGAAGTGGCTACTTAACCCAGAAGATTTTTGCTGCAGATCTTCACGATCAACAAAATGTGAACAACCACATGCCATGTCTGTGTGAACATAGAATATATCTCTCAGTGTGGAAGGCTTGGTTGTAGTTGACATTCAAAGTATAGACCTTATCTAACTTCCTGGCTCACTCTCACCAGACCTTCAAAACTTTTCCAGAGCTGAGTCTGTCTAGATCTCAGGAAAGACAAATTTACTTTTTTATTATAAACTTTATTATATATATATATATATAGCTTTTATTATTTATTACATATTTACATTTATTATTATTATTGAAGCATAGTTGATGTACAATATTATGTAATTTGTTGTTGTTGTTCAGTGGCCAAGTTTTGTCCAACTGTTTGCGACCCCATGGACTGCAGCATGCCAAGCTTCCCTGTCCATCACCAACTCCCAGAGCTTGCTCAAACTCATGTCCATCAAGTCGGTGATGCCATTCAACCATCTCATCCTGTGTCAAACCTTTCTCCTCCTGCTTTCAATCTTTCCCAGCATCAGGGTCTTTTCCAAGGAATCAGTTCTTCACATCAGGTGGACAAATTACTGGAGTTTCAGCTTCAGCATCAGTCCTTCCAATGAATATTCAGAACTGATTTCCTTTAGGATTGACAAGTTTGATCTCCTTGCAGTCTAAGGAACACTGAAGAGTCTTCTCCAACACCACCACAATTCAAAAGCATCAATTCTTCAGTGCTCAGCTTTCTTTATGGTCCAACTCTCACATCCATACATGACTACTGGAAAAACCATAGCTTTGACTAGATAGACTTGTCACAAAGTACTGTCTCTGCTTTTTATTATGCTGTCTAGGCTGGTCATAGCTTTTATTCCAAGGAGCATGCATCTTTTAATTTAGTGGCTACAGTCCCCATCTGCCGTGATTTTGGATCCCAAGAGAATAAAGTCTGTCACTGTTTTCATTGGTTCCCCATCTATTTGCCATGAAATGATGGGAACGGATGCCATGATCTTAGTTTTTTAAATGTTGAGTTTTAAGCCACCTTTTTCACTCTCCTCTTTCACTTTAATCAGGAGGCTCTTAAGTTTCTGTTCACTTTCTGCCATAAGGGTGGTGTCGCCTGCATATCTGAGGTTATTGATATTTCTCCCAGCAATTTTGATTCCAGCTTGTGCTTCATCCAGCCCGGCATTTCACATAATGTGCTCTGCATATAAGTTAAATAAGCAGGATAATAATATACAGCCTTCAGTCACTCAGTTGTGTCTGACTCTTTGCGACCCCATGGACTGCAAAAACAACAACAACAACAAAAACTTTTTTGTATAATTCTTCTGTTTATTCTTGGCACCTCTTCTTAATATATTCTGCTTCTGTTAGGTCCATAACATTTCTGTCCTTTTTTATGCCTGTCTTTGCATGAAATGTTCCCTTGGTATCTCTAATTTTCTTGAAGAGATCTCTAGTCTTTCCCATTCTATTGTTTTCCTCTATTTCTTTGTGTTGATCACTGAGGAAGGCTTCTTATCTCTCCTTGCTATTCTTTGGAACTCTGCATTCAAATAGGTATACCTTTCCTTTTCTCTTTTGCTTTTCACTCCTCTTCTTTTCTCAGCTATTTGTAAGGCCTCCTCAGGCAACCATTTTGCCCTTTTGCATTTTTTTATTGGGGATAGTCTTAATCACTGCCTTATGTACAATGTCACAAATCTCTGTCCATAGCTCTTCAGGCACTATATCAGATCTAATCCCTGGAATCTATTTGTCACCTCCACTGTATAATCGTAAGGGATTTGACTTAGCTCATACCTGAGTGGTCTAGTGGTTTTCCCTACTTTCTTCAATATAAGTCTGAATTTGGCAATAAGGAGTTCGTGATCTGAGCCACAGTCAGCTCCTGTTCTTCTTTTTGCTGACTGTATAGAACTTCTCCATCTTTAGCTGCAAAGAATCTAATCAATCTGATTTTGGTATTGACCATCTGGTGATGCCATGTGTAGGCTCATCTTTTGTGTTGTTGGAAGAGGGTGTTTGCTATGACCAGAGTGTTCTCTTGGCAAAATACTGTTGGCCTTTGCCCTGCTTCATTTCGTACTCCAAGGCCAAACTTGACTGTTACTCCAGGTATCTCTTGACTTCCTACTTCTGCATTCCAGTCCCCTATGATGAAAAGGACATTTTTTTGGGGTGTTAGTTCTAGAAGGTCTTGTAAGTCTTCATGGAACCATTCAACTTCAGCTTCTTTGGCATTATTGTTTGATGCATAGACTTGGATAACTCTGATATTGAATGGTTTGCCTTGGAAATGAACAGAGATCATGCTGTCATTTTGGTCAATGCACCCAAGTACTGCATTTTGGACTCTTTTGTTGACTGTGAGGGTTATTCCATTTCTTCTAAGGGATTCTTGTCTACAGTAGTAGATATAATGGTCATCTGAATTAAATTTGCCTGTTCCAGTCCTTTAGTTCACTTATTCCTAAATAGTCAGTGTTCACTCTTGTCATCTCCTGTTTTACCACTTCCAATTTACCTTGATTCATGGACGTAACATTCCTGGTTTCTATGCAATATTGTTCTTTATAGCATTGGACTTTACTTCCATCACCAGTCACATCCACAGCTGGGCGCTGTTTTGGCTTTGACTCCATCTCTTCATTCTTTTTGGAGTTATTTATCCACTCTTCTCCAGTAACATATTGGGCACCTACCAACCTAGTGAGTTCATCTTTCATTTTCATACCTTTTTGCCTTTTCATACTGTTCACGGTGCTCTGAGAGCAAGAATGCTGAAGTGGTTTGCCATTCCCTTCTCCAGTGGACCATGTTTTGTCAAAACTCTCCACTTTGACCCATTCATCTTGGGTGGCCCTATGTGGCATGGCTCATAGTTTCTTTGAGTTAGACAAGGCTGTGGTCCATGTGATCAGTTTGATTAGTTTTCTGTGATTGTGGTTTTCATTCTGTCTGCCCTCTGATGGATAAGGATAAGAGACTTATGGAAGCTTCCTGATGGGAGAGAATTACTTTGGGGCAAACTAGGTCTTGTTTTGATGGGTGTGGCCATGATCAGTAAATCTTTAATCCAATTTTGTGTTCCCTCCCTTTTTTTGGCCTGAACCAAACTATGGTAGGGATACTGAAGCTAATGGTAACCTCCTTCATAAGGACTTGTTCAGGCATCCTTGTATTCAGTGCCTCTGACCCTGCAGCAGGCCACTCTATCCCTGCCTCCACCGGAGACTCCTGGACACTCATCAAGTCTGACTCAGTCTCTGTGGAGATACTGTTCCTTTCTCCTGGCTCCCAGTGCACACAAGGTTTTGTTTGTGCCCTCCAAGAGTCTGTTTCACCCGTCCTGTGGAAGTTCTGTAATCAGGTCCCCCTGGCCTCCAAGATCAAAGGGGTTTTCAGTCCCTTTTGAGTACCATCTACAAAATTTAAGTTTCACATGCTCATGTAAAATATGAAAGTAATCTGCATCTTATGTTATAGCTGTAAAAAGAAATTTGGAAAATACTACAGTTGTTACTATGCTAAATTGCTTCACTTTCAACAGTTCAGAGAACAAAGTATGAACAAATGTACTCATTTTAAAAACTAATCACCCTAATGTGGGCCTGGAGAACAGAAAGAGACATGAATGAACTCACTGAGATGGGGAAAATACAGATTCTCTATCTTATTTTTGGTGATGATTGCATGTAGGTTACAAATGTGAAAATGTTTGCATTTTATAGCACCTAAATTATGATCTCAAAAGAAATTCAACTCTGTCTTTTTAGGTCATGGACAGGGAAACATGGCCACTAACTTACATCTTACCAGATATTTCTCAATATAGCTCTCATTTCATCTTTTATCATCTAGAATCAATGTCTTATACTAAACTGATGTTGATCAAAACACACACAAAAAAGCTCTAATTTTAACTACATTTAATAATTAAAAGGCTATTTTTGCTAAGTTATTTATAAATGTTATAGTTTAATATGAAATGAAATTTCTGTTTAAGAGTTTTACAAATCTTTCAGAAGAATATTTTATTGATTTCTTTTGGAATTTCAAGTCCAAAAGAAATATATAAAATATATAAACAGTCAGTTTGGATAACAAGATATAATCTAAAAGACAATCCAAGATACAGGCTTGGTTTGTGGAAAAGTTAACTTTGTTACCTTACTCTACACTCTTTAGCATTGTGTGACTTTGACTACATATAGCTAGTATCTTCATCATGCCAGATTTCAAAATATTCAGTGAAGTTATATAAACTTTAGGAAAGAATTTGTAACATGAGCTTGTGAAATGTCAAACTAATTATAAAAAGATCATATCCCCCAAATCCGAATAGGTATGTCTAGAACTTCACACTCTATATGCCTGCCACTATTGATACCTCTGAAATATTCATTTCTCTCTGCTCTAAAAGTTTGTTCAAGTAATTTTGTATTTGAGCCTTACTATCCCAGGAATGTTCATGGCCATATACATACATATATATATATATATATATATATATGTGTGTGTGTGTGTGTGTGTGTGTGTGTGTGTGTGTGTATTTAAAGCTTTCCTAACAGCTTTTTAAAATATTTTCCAAAATCAGGGCTGAATACTGAATCAATTCTGTAAAATACTGCTGAAAATCCTCTTATGAAAATGCATACCAAGGAGTACAACATCGCTGTTTTTTGTCACCCTGTTTATTTAACTTATACACAGAGGGCATCTTGGGAAATGCCAGGCTGAATGAGTTACAAACTGGGATCAAGTTTGCCTGGGGAAATATCAACAACCTCAGATGCAGATGATACAATGGCAGAACATGAAGAGGAACAAAGAACCTCATGATGAGGGTAAAGGAGAAGAGTAAATAAGCCAGATTAAAACTTGATATTAAAAAAACTAAGATTATGGCATCCAGTCCCATCACTTCAGCAAGTAGATGGGGAAAATGTGGAAACATTGACTGATTTCCTCTTCTTGGGTTCTAAAATCAATGTGGATGGTAACTGCAGCCTTGAAGTTAGAAGATGATTGCTTCTTGGCAGGAAAGCTATGACAAACATAGACAGTGTGTTAAAAAGCAAATATATCATTTTTGCCAACAAAGTTCCATATTGTCAAGGCTATGGTCTTTCCAGTAGTCATGTACAAATGTGAGAGCTGGACCATAAAGAAGGCAGAGTACCAAAGAATTGATGCCTTCAGACTGTGGTGCTGGATAAGACTCTTGAGATTCCCTTGGACAGCAAGAAGATCAAACCAGACACTCTTAAAGGAAATCAACCTTGAATATTCATTGGAAGTACTGATGTCAAAGCTGAAACTCCAATAATTTGGCTACCTGATGCAAACACCCAACTCATTGCAAAAGACCTTTATGCTGGGAAAGATTGAAGGCAGAAGGAAAAAAGGGCAAAAGAGGATGAGATGATTGGATGGCATCACTGATTCAATGGGCATTAATTTGGGCAAACTCTGGGAGATGGTGTGGGACAGGGAAGACTGACATGCTGAAGCCCAGGGGTCACAAAGGGTCAGACACAAGTTGGTGACTGAACAACAACAAATATTTTCTATAAACATATTTAAATATTTACATTTAAATTAACCATACTCTTCTGAAGATGCATGCATTAACTTGAAAGAACAAAAGTAGTTGGAGTTTCAGAGGGCATGTGAATTTGGGAGGAAAATTTCAGTAATTTTCTTAGCCATTCAGTCCTTTTCCTATGCTTCTTCTTCCTGTTAATTACAACCACCACTACTTTCACTATCTTCTTCTTCTTTACCATAGTAATCATCATTATCACTATCACCACCACCATTAATATCATCATCATCACCACCACCATCATCATCATATTGCTTTCTGTAATGAGGCACCAGGCAATATTTCAAGACTTTCAATGTGCTAAGTCTCACAACAATCCTGGTGGCATAGGTATTGCTGTCTCCATCTTACAGATGAGAAAGTTGAAGCACAGAGATTCTGAGTCATGTACCTATGACAGAGCCAGAATAAAAACTTAGATTTTCTGACTTTAGGATCTCTATCTTCTCACTTATTGCACTACACTGTAGTTGCTATCATGGAGGCCTATACATAGAGGTTCTTCTAAAATCCTTGGAAGGGCACCGTAACTGTTTTTGAGTAATACTGAATAACTAGAGAAAACCTCCCATTCCCAATTGTTTCCTCTCTGTTGGCATTTTTCTTATATATTTAACGTACTGAAATTGAAAATTTTATATTAATCCCATTAGTCACTTTCATATTTATTTTGTATTTGTGTTTAATCATTCCTTAAAGCATACCCAGATAAATACTTTCAAATTTTAAATCTAATTATTTTATAGTTTCATTATATATTTCAATTAATAGTCATTTTGAAATTATTTTGGTCAAGGGTTTTCTACTTGATTGTCACGTTTCTGTGCAATCAGTGTGTGTGTGTGTGCATGAGTGTGTGATGTTAATGTATACTACATGATGTCAACCTTTTTTTTTCCTTTTTCCTTTTCTTTTCATTGATTTTCTGTTGAGCTAGAATTAATGTAAAATAACTTACCTTCTTTCCACAGCTGTCCCATCTTTTCATCTCTCTTACAAATTTATTTTCCTTACAAATTTTAAAATATATGTTTCACATAATTTTCAGGAGTTTTGTATTAGTAGGAGAAATAAGGTAAAGATATCAACTATATCTTCTCAGAAACAAAAGTCTCCAATTCATAAGTGCTTTTAAAGTGTATTATCTCATTTGAAAATATTTTAAAACTTTCCAGAGATATTTATGTTATTAAATGTTCCCTTCACTTATTTTTTATTGAGTTATAGTTGCCTTACAATATTGTATTAATTTTAGGTGTACAACATCGTGACTCAAAATTTTTATAGATTATACTTAAAGTTATTGTATAATAATGGGTATGTTCTCTGTGCAGTACAATATATCCTAAAACCGTATTTATTTTATATATAATAGTCTGTTTCTCTTAATCCCATATACCTATCTTGTCCCTCCTTCCCCCCTCCCCATTGGTAACTATTACTTAGTTCTCAATATCTATTAGTCTATATTTTTGTTGTTGTTTTATAAGTTCATTTACTTTATTTTTTAGATTCTACAGGTAACTTATGTTTGTCTTTCTCTGACATATTTCACTAAGCATAATACATATTGTTGCAACTTTCAAAATTTCATTCTTTTGTATGACTAAGATTCCATTGTGAGTGTGTATGTATACGTGTGTGTGTGTGTGTGTGTGTGTGTGTGTATAATTTTCCTTCTCCATTTGTTCATGAAAACTTAGGTTACTTTCATATTTTGGCTATTGTGAATAAAGCTGTCACAAACATTAGGGTTCATGTGTATTTTTGAATTAGAGTTTTCATTATCTTTGAATATAGGCCCAGGAGTGGAAGTTCTGCATCATAGGAAACTATTTTTTAGTTTTTGAGTAAACTCCATAATCTTCTTTAAGTGGGTATACCAATTAATATTCTCACAAACAGTGTACAAGGGATCCCTTTTCTCCCCACACTAGCCAACATTTGATATGTGTCTTCTATTTAATGATAGTCATCCTGATGTGTATGAGGTTTCTTACTGCAGTTTTGATTTGCACATCTCTGATGATTATGTTGAATATCTTCTCATGAGACTTTTGCCATCTCTATGTAGCTTCTTTAGCATCTCTATATAGCATCTGTATAGCTTCTTTGGAAAAATGCCTATTCATGTCTATTGCCCTTTTTAAAAATCACAGTGTATGTTTTCTGACATTATATGAGCTATTTATATTTTTGGATATTAATCCCTTATCTCCCAAGTCATATCATTTAAAACTAAGTTCTCCCATTCAGTAGACTGTCTTTTCATTTTGTTAATAGTTTCCTTTTCTGTGAAAATCTTTATAGTTTTATTAGTTCAAACTTGTTTATTTTTTGCTCTTGCTTTATTTGCCTTAGGGGATAGATTTAAAAAATACTGCTGCATTTTTTGTCATAAAGTATCTTGCCTGTATTTTCTTCTAGGAGTTTTATGATTTCCCATCTTGCATTTGCATCTATATTCCAGTTTGAGTTTATTTTTGTATGTGGTAGGATAAAAATATTGTAACTTCATTTTCCCCATGTAGCTTTCCTGGTCTCCCAGCACTATTTATTGAAGAGACTGTCTTTTCCAAAATATATTATTGCTTCTTTTGTTATTGATTAATTGATCATAAGTGCATGCGTGTATTTCTGGGCTCTCTATTCTGTTCCATTAATCTCTGTATCAGTTTTTGTGCCAATACCATGCTGGTTTGATTACTGCAGCTTCATAATATAGTCTGAAGTCAGGGTCCATGATACCTCCAGCTCAATTCTAATTTCTCAAGAATGCTTTGGCTATCCAAGATCTTTTGCATTTCCCTACAATTTTCAAAATGATTTTTTCCAGTTCTGTGAAAAATGCCATTGGTATTTTGATAGGGATTGCATTTAATCTGTAGATTACCTTGGATAGTATGGTCATATCAAAATATTAATCTTTTATTCATCAACTGAGTTAATTTTCCATATTTTTGTGTTACCTTCATTTTTTTTTTTACTAATGTCTCATAATTTTTGGAGTGTGTATGTGTGCTCAGTCACTTCAGTCATGTCCAACTTTTTGTGACCCTCTGGACTGCAGCCTTCCAGGCTCCTCTGTCCATGGGATTCTCCAGGTAAGAATACTGGAGTGGGTTGCCATTCCGTACTCCAGAGGATTTTCCCTATTCAGAGATCAAACCTATGTCTCCTGCATTGCAGACAACTTCTTTATCCACTGAGCCACCTGGGAAGCCAAATTTTTGAAGTGAGGGTCATTTACTTCTTAAGTTAGGTCAATTCCTAAGTATTTTAATCTTTCTTATGCAATTGTCAATGGGATTTCTTTTCAAACTTCTCTTTCTTAGAGTTCATTGTTAATGTATAGAAATACAACAGATTTCTGTGTATTAATTTTTTATCCTGCAACTTTACCAAATTCAGTGATAGTAGTAGTTCTTTGGTGCTGTATTTAGTGTTTCTATGTATAGTATCATATCATCTGCAAACAGTGACAGTTTCTGCAAACAGTGATAGTTTTACTTCTTTCTTTTGCATTTTTGTGCCTTTTATTTCTTTTGCTTGTCTGATTGCTATGGCAAGAACTTCCAACAGCATATTGTATACAAGTGGTGAAAGTAAGACTCTTTATCTTCTTCCTGATCTTAGAGAAAATACTTTAAGCTTTTCACTGTTGAATATAATGTTTTAGCTGTGGGGCTATCATATATGGTTTTTATATGTTGAGGTAGATTTCCTCATACCTTTTAAACCATAAATTAATGTTGAATTTTGTCAAAAGTTTTCCAGTATTTATTGACATGATCACTTGTTAATGTGGTGTATCACATTAATTGATTTGTTGATAATGAACCATCATTGCATCCCTGGGATAAATGTCATTTGATCATAGTGTGAGACCAGATCAGTCACTCAGTCGTGTCCGACTCTTTGCAACTCCATGAATCGCAGCACGCCAGGCCACCCTGTCCATCACCAACTCCCGAAGTTCACTCAGACTCACGTCCATCGAGTCAGTGATGCCATCCAGCCATCTCATCCTCTGTTGTCCCCTTCTCCTCTTGCCCCCAATCCCTCCCAGCATCAGAGTCTTTTCCAATGAGTCAACTCTTCGCATGAGGTGGCCAAAGTACTGGAGTTTCAGCTTTAGCATCATTCCTTCCAAAGAAATCCCAGGGCTGATCTCCTTCAGAATGGACTGGTTGGATCTCCTTGCAGTCCAAGGGACTCTCAAGAGTCTTCTCCAACACCACAGTTCAAAAGCATCAATTCTTCGGCGCTCAGCCTTCTTCACAGTACAACTCTCACATCCATACATGACCACAGGAAAAACCATAGCCTTGACTAGACGAATCTTTGTTGGCAAAGTAAGGTCTCTGCTTTTGTGTAGGGTCCTTTAAATGTATTGCTGGATTTAGTTTGCTATTATTTTATTGAGGATTTTCACATCTATGTTCATCAGTGATAATGACCTATAATCTTTTTTTTTTTTTGGTATTGTCTGCTTTTGATTTCAGGGTGATGCTGGCCTCATACGTTAAGTTTGTGAGCTGTCCTTCCTTTGCAAATTTTTGTAAGTTTCAGAAGGATATGTGTAAACTCTTCTCTAAATATTTGGTAATATTGACCTGGAAATCCATGTGGTCCTGGATTTTTGTTTGTTGGGAGTTTTTAAATTACTGATTCAATCTCATTGACTGGTCTGTTCACACATTTTATTTCTTGTTGGTTCTTTCTTCAGAGATTGTAGATTGCTAAGAATTTGTTAATTTCTTCCAGGTTAGAGTATAGTTGTTTGGAATAGTCTCTTATGATCTTTGGTACTTCTGTGATGTTGGTTGTAACTTCTTTTTCATTTCCGATTTTATTGATCTTGGCCCTTTTTTCTCTTGATGAGTCTGGCTAAACGATTTTTCCCCTCAACCTTTTCAAAGAGCCAACACGTAGTTTCATTAATCTTTTCTATTTTTGTAGTTTCTATTTTTTAATTTTTATGATTTCATACTTTCAATGACTTTGGGTTTTGCTTCTTTTTCTAGTTCCTTTACATGTTAGCTTAGGTTGTTTATTTGAGATTTTTCTCCACCCCCCTCCCCCACCCCAGGTAAGCTTGTATCACTATAAAATCCCCTCTTAGAATTGCTTTTGCTGCATCCCGTAAGTTTTTGGTAGCTGTGGGTTTTTTTGTTTGCTTTGGTGTTTTTTTTTTTTTTTTTAACTAACTTTACATAATTGTGTTAGTTTTGCCAAATATATTCCATGATCCACTGGTTGCTTGGTACCATATTGTTCAGACTGTACATCTTCGTACATCTTTGTGTTTGTTTCAGGTTTTGTTTCTATAGTTGATTTCTAGTCTCATTCAGTTCAGTTCAGTTCAGTTCAGTTGTTCAGTCATGTCCGACTTTTTGCAACCCCATGAATTGCAGCACGCCAGGCCTCCCTGTCCATCACCATCTCCCCGAGTTCACTCAAACTCACTTCCATTGAGTCGGTGATGCCATCCAGCCATCTCATCCTCTGTCATCCCCTTCTCCTCCTGCCCCCAATCCCTCCCAGCATCACAGTCTTTTCCAATGGGTCAACTCTTCACGTGAAGTGGCCAAAGTACTGGAGTTTCAGCTTTAGCATCATTCCTTCCAAAGAAATCCCAGGGCTGATCTCCTTTAGAATGGACTGGTTGGATCTCCTTGGAGTCCAAGGGATTCTCAAGAGTTTTCTCCAACACCACAGTTCAAAAGCATCAATTCTTCGATGCTCAGCTTTCTTCACAGTCCAACTCTCACATCCATACATGACTACTGGAAAAACCATAGCCTTGACTAGACGGACATTTGTTGGCAAAGTAATGTCTCTGCTTTTGAATATGCTATCTAGGTTGTTCATAACTTTTCTTCCAATAAGTAAGCATCTTTTAATTTCATGGCTGCAGTCACCATCTGCAGTGATTTTGGAGCCCCCCAAAATAAAGCCTGACACTGTTTCCACTGTTTCCCCATCTATTTCCAATGAAGTGATGGGACCAGATGCCATGATCTTCATTTTCTGAATGTTGCGCTTTAAGCCAACTTTTTCACTCTCCTCCTTCACTTTCATCAAGAGGCTTTTTAGTTCCTCTTCACTTTCTGCCATAAGGGTGGTGTCATCTGCATATCTGAGGTTATTGATATTTCTCCTGGCAATCTTGATTCCAGCCTGTTTCTTCCAGCCCAGCGTTTCTCATGATGTACTCTGCATAGAAATTAAATAAGCAAGGTGACAGTATAAAGCCTTGACGTACTCCTTTTCCTATTTGGAACCAGTCTCCATAGCTCAGGATTAAGCAAGTTTATAGATGGCATGAGGAATTCTGTAATGTTTTTTTCTTTACTCAAGACAGTTTAAAAATTATTGAAGCATGCAACTTATCACGAAAAAGTCACGCCAAAATAGTTTTTGTTTGTGTTTGTCTAATACGGAAAGGAGAAGGCAATGGCACCCCACTCCAGTACTCTTGCCTGGAAAATTCCACGGATGGAGGAGCCTGGTAGGCTGTAGTCCATGGGGTCGCTAAGAGTCGGACACGACTGAGCAACTTCACTTTCACTTTTCACTTTCATGCATTGGAGAAGGAAATGGCAGCCCACTCCAGTGATCTTGCCTGGAGAACCCCAGGGACAGGGGAGCCTGTTAGGCTGCCGTCTATGGGGTCACATAGAGTCAGACACGACTGAAGTGACTTAGCATAGCATAGCATAATATGGAAACGTTGAAACTAAAAATAAGTCAAATTAAACAGTGCATTTGAGAAAATTGTGGGCAAATTATTAGCGATGGTAATTTTTTTTTAATTAAAAAATTGTTTAAGTTATGATAATATAATATATATATTATATATATATAATATTATAATACCTGAATTTATCCAATAGTATTAATAATATTCAAATACTCACACTTATTCAATACTATTATAATACCTAAATTTGCCCAAATGTTAGTTCAGTTAGCAAGTTCAAATATTCTTGGATATAGCTGCAACTTCAGAGGTATGGTCACTGGGTAATCATAATAATGGCACATGGTCTAATTCCACAGAATGGACCTACATTCAGTGATTTTTGACTTCCTGTGATTCAACCAGTCATAATTACATTTCTCTCACTCCCTGTAAGTCAGAAACAGCCAATTAGAAAAACTCTGGGGAAAAAAACTCAAAAATAACCATGAAATTGCAAAGGACTTTCCAGAGAGCAACATTCAAATTATCACCATGACTTTTCAAACTTTACTATGCTAACTGTACTTTGTTTTCTAATTTCTTTTTGGAGGATGACATCTTTCATTTGACAAATCTTTTTGAAGGGGTTTTACCGTCCTTTTGGAAAGCTCCCATGTTGTCACCTGTGTCACATGACATAATCTGTCCTTGTCTCACAGCTCATCACATGTGCTCACATTGATGTTCCAGGGACTCACAGCAGATACGAGGATGTGAGACTGGGTCAAAAGGAGAGCAGCCACTACTGTATGGTGGCTGGCTCTGGGAGAATGGCATTTTCTGAAAGAAAACAGTCCCCTTTCATATTTTTATATTGATACATTTCCAGTGGTCATCCCATATTACACCTAAAAATTCTTGAGACACAGAGTAAGGAACAAGAGCTTTTGAGATTCATGGATGTGTGCTGGGTGGAGGGGTATGATTGACCAGAAGGAAAAAAAAAATCTTATAAGAGAAGCCATGATGGAGAGAGTATGGGGAGGATGTTGTGGACATTGGGACCAGAAGGGAGGGGCAGAAATATTGTAGAAATAGGAGAGTCAAAGAGAACTGAGGTCCTGGGGAGGCAACACTTGCTGCTCCCTCCTTTTGATTCACTCTCCCATGCCTGAGAGCCACATGAATCAAGAGATCCTCTAAAAGAATGTGTGCAGTCTAAATGCTCATCAATGCATCCTTTGCTGTAGTTTACATGTAACAATTTGCATCAATTTAGCTCACATAGAAATAATCTCTGAAAAAAACAAATACCCTATGATCACTCTTATATGTTGAACCTGAAAAACAATACAAAACAAAGCAAGGTCATAGATATAAAGAAACAATTGGTGGCTGCCATAGGCGGAGGGCAAAGTGTAGGACAAATGGGTGAAGGGGGTCAAAAGGCAAAAATAAAAAAAAATAACTTCCAATAGATAAGCTTGGATTATTTTTCTTTTGGTGATTTGGAGGCGGGGGGCGGGGCGGGGGGGAGGGGGAGAGGGGCGGGTAAGAGGCATAGGAAGAGAGTGAGTCCTGTTCAGTTCACACTGACTCCCATGAGAGGCACATTACATTGCCACAGAATCTCTGATGTTGATTGCTTCTCAGCAAGATAATGAGATGGAGTTTGTATTTTCTCAAATCACGAGACAACTGTGGAACATTGCTCAAGAGAATAAGCATGTGAATGGGGATACAATCTTAGGGGAAAAGGACTGCATTCCCAACAACCAACGCTGTATTAAATTAAACTATTTCCATTTCAATCACGGAGAGAATTGGTTAGAAAAATGAATGTGACTGTCAAAAATACTATTATTAAATGGTCGTGCGGTGCTTTTCTACAAATTGTAGTAAACACAAACAGCATGAATGTCAGTGTGATTCAGAAACATGAGGCATGATCAAATTATGAGCCATTTAGTTGCAGTTGAAGAATAAGAGAGACGTTTCTACTAAAAGTTGCCTTCCAGTGGACTGGTCACGATCTGCATTTGTTTGCCCTGAGAATGACACCTGGGTTGGGCAGACATTTTGGGTGCCTCAGGCCAGTGTCCAATATGTATCAGCAAAGAACTGTGATAAAATACCCATGCTCTTGGAATTCATTGGTTTTCCAATGTCCCATTGGCTTGATGGATGGTGGAAATGACTTTTTGAAAACGCAGGTGCAGTGCCAGGTAGGTGGCAATACTTTTCAGGATAAATGCAAGGTTCTCCAGGAGGTTGCATATAGTTTGAATCATCATCCAGTAGATGGTGGTATTTCTCTGATGGTAAGTTTACAGCTTCAGAAATCAAGAGATGGAGATGGGAATGGTACTATCATTATTATCCTTAGTGACCCACTAGTGAAATTTTTGCTTCTAGTTCTCATGACTTATATTCTGCAGGTCTAGAGATTTATCTTCCACAGGAGAGAACTATGATTCCATTGAATTGGAGGTTTAGATGGCCATCCAGCCACTTTGGTTTTCCATACTTCTGAATCATCAGGCAAGGAAGGAAATTACTGGCTGGAGTAATTGATTCTGACTGCTGAGGAGAAAGTGGATGACATCACTCCACAGTGGAGTTAAGGAAGTGTATGACTGGAATACAAGAGTATTCTGGATCCCCTAGGACATCTCAGTATTACCATGCTCTTTGGTGGAGGTTAATGAAAAACAGTCCAACACTAGCAGGGCTACTAACGGCTCAGTACTTTGTGAGAGAAGCTTTGGGTCACTCCACCAACTAAAGAACGATAACTATCTTAGATATTTGCTAAAGTCAAAGGGAATATGTAATAGAAGAAGGTCATTATAAATATCAGCAATGAATACTATTACAATAAAGAAGGCTGTAATTGTCTTGAGTATTCTTCCTTATTTTCTTATATGTTTCTGTAGCAAATATTTTTCTCTTATTCTCTAAAAGATAACATAAGATATATTGACTTTATATCACAGTATTAAAGTATTAGTAACTTTACAGTATTTCAGTTGCTGTTCAGTTGCTCAGTCATGTACTACTCTTTGAAAGTGCATGGACTATAGCTTCCCAAGCTTCCCTGTCCTTTAGTATCTCCCAGAGTGTGCTCAAACTCATGTCCATTGATTGATGATGCCATCCAACCATCTTATCCTCCTGTCACCCCTTGTCCTCCTGCTCACAACCTAAGTTGTTCTTGCTCAGTTGTACCCAACTCTTTGAGACTGCATGGACTGCAGCACACCAGGATTTGCTGTCATTCACTATCTCCCAGAGTTTGCTCAAACTCATGTCCCTTGAGTCAATTATGCCATCCAACCATCTCATTCTCTGTTGCCCCCTTCTCCTCCTGCCCTCAATCTTTCCCAGTATGAAGAGCTTTACCAGTGAGTCACCTCTTTGCATCAGGTGGCCAAAGTATTGAAGCTTCAGCATCAGTCCTTCCAATGAATATTCAGGGTTGATTTCCTTTAGGATTGATTAGTTTGATCTCCTGGCAGCCCAAGGGACTCTCAGAGTCTTCTCTAGCACCACAATCTGAAAGCATCAATTCTTCAGGGCTCAGTTTTCTTTAGATTACAATTCCCACATCCATACATGATTACTGGAAAAATGATAGCTTTGACTATATGGACATTTGTTGGTAAACTGATGATAAACTGATGACTGCTTTTTAAAGTGAAAGCGAAAGTGAAGTCGCTCAGTCATGCCCGACTTTTAGTGAGCTCATGGACTGCGGCCTACTGGGCTCCTCCGTCCATGGGATTTTCCAGGCAAAAGTACTGGAGTGGGTTGCCATTGCTTTCTGCTTTTTAAAACACAGTCTATTTGTCATACCTTTCCTTACAAGGAGTAAGCATCTTTTAATTTTGTGGCTGCAGTCATAGTCTGCAGTGAGTTTTGGAGCCCAAGAAAATAAAATCCCTCACTTCTTCCACTTTTTCCCCATCTATTGGCCACGAAGTGATGGGTCCTGTTGCCATGATCTTAGTTTTCTGTATGTTGAGTATTACATCAGCATTCTCACTGTCTTTCATCTTCATCAAGAGGCTCTTTAGTTTCTCTTCTCTTTCTGCCACTAGAATGGTATAATCTGCATGTTCACATTGTTGATATTTCTCCTGGCAATCTTGATTCCAGCTTGTCATTCGTCCAACCTGACATTTCACTTGATGTACTCTGCATACACAATGTAAATGTATGTATATTGATATACTTTGACAACCTGATGTGAGGAACTGACTCACTGGAAAGACCTTGATGCTGGGAAAGATTGAAGGCAGGAGAAGAAGGGCATGACAGAGGATGAGATGGTTGGATGTTATCACTGACTCAATGCACAAGAGTTTGAGAAAACTCTGGGAGTTAGTCAATTCAGTTCAGTTGCTCAGTCATGTCTGACTCTTTGCGACCCCATGAATTGCAGCATGCCAGGCCTCCCTGTCCATCACCAACTCCTGGAGTTCACTCAAACTCATGTCCATCGAGGCGGTGATGCCATCCAGCCATCTCATCCTCTGTCGTCCCCTTCTCCTCCTGCCCCCAATCCCTCCCAGCATCAGAGTCTTTTCCAATGAGGCAACTCTTTGCATGAGGTGGCCAAAGTACTGGAGTTTCAGCCTCAGCATCTGTCCTTCCAATGAACACCCAGGACTCATCTCCTTTAGAATGGACTGGTTGGATCTCCTTGCAGTCCAAGGGACTCTCAAGAGTCTTCTCCAACACCACAGTTCAAAGGCATCAATTCTTTGGTGCTCAGCCTTCTTCACAGTCCAGCTCTCACATCCATACATGACTACTGGAAAAACCATAGCCTTGACTAGACAGACATTTGTTGGCAAAGTAATGTCTCTGCTTTTGAATATGCTATCCAGGTTGGTCATAACTTTCCTTCCAAGGAGTAAGTGTCTTTTAATTTCATGGCTGCAGTCACCATCTGCAGTGATTTTGGAGCCCAGAAAAATAAAGCCTGACACTGTTTCCACTGTTTCCCCATCTATTTCCCATAAAGTGATGGGACTAGATGCCATGATCTTAGTTTTCTGAATGTTGAGCTTTAAGCCAACTTTTTCACTCTCCACTTTCACTTTCATCAAGAGGCTTTTTAGTTCCTCTTCACTTTCTGCCATAAGGGTGGTGTCATCTGCATATCTGAGGTTATTGATATTTCTCCCGGCAATCTTGATTCCAGCGTGTGCTTCTTCCAGTCCAGTGTTTCACATGATGTACTCTGCATAGTAGTTAAATAAGCAGGGTGACAATATATAGCCTTGATGTATTCCTTTTCCATTTGGAACCAGTCTGATGTTCCATGTCCAGTTCTAACTGTTGCTTCTTGACCTGCATATACGTTTCTCAAGAGGCAGGTCAGGTGGTTTGGTACTCCCATCTCTTTCAGAATTTTCCACAGTTTATTGTGATCCACACAGTCAAAGGCTTTGGCATAGTCAATAAAGCAGAAACAGATGTTTTTCTGGAACTCTGTTGCTTTTTCCATGATCCAGTGGGTGTTGGCAATTTGATCTCTGGTTCCTCTGCCTTTTCAAAAATCAGCTTGAACATCTGGAGGTTCACAGTTCACATATTGCTGAAGCCTGGCTTGGAGAATTTTGAGCTTTACTTTACTAGTGTGTGAGATGATTGCAATTGTGCAGTAGTTTGAGCATTCTTTGGCATTGCCTTTCTTTGGGATTGGAATGAAAACTGACTTTTCCAGTCCTGTGGCCACTGCTGAGTTTTCCAAATTTGCTGGCATATTGAGTGCAACACTTTCACAGCATCATCTTTCAGGATTTTAGTAGTGATGGGCAAAGAAGCCTGGTGTGCTGCAGTCCATGGGGTCGCATACAGTTGGACACGACTGAGTGACTGAAATGTACTGAAGTGAACTCTGCATATAAGTTAAGCAGGTTGACTATATGTAACCTTGACATACTCCTTTCCCAGTTTTGAACCAGTCCATTGTTCCATGTCTGATTCTAACTGTTGCTTCTTCACCCACAGAGAGGTTTCTTAGGAGGCAGGTAAGGTGGTCTGGTATTCCCATCTCTTAAAGAATTTTCCACAGTTTGTTATGATCCAATGGCCAACAGCTTTAGCATAATCAATGAAGCACAGGTAGATGTTTTTCTGAAATTCCCTTGCTTTTTCTAAGATCCAACTAATGTTGGAAATTTGAAATCTGATTCCTTTGCATTTCTGTAAATCCAGCTTGTACATCTGGAAGTTTGAGTTCAATACTGCTAAGCCCAGCTTGAAGGATTTTGAGCATAAACTTGCTAGCATGTGAAATGAGTGCAACTGTGTGGTAGTTTGAACATTCTTTGGCATTGCCTTTCTTTGGGATTGGAATGAAAACTGACCTTTTCCATTTCTGTGGTCACTGCTGTATTTTCCAAATTTCTTGACTATTGAGTACAGCACCTTAACAGCATCATCTTTTAGGATTTGAAATAGCTTAACTGGAATTTCATCACCTCCATTAATTTTGTTTGTAGTAATGCTTCCAAAGGCCCACTTGATTTCACACTCCAGGATGTATGACTCTAAGTGAGGGACCACATCATCTTCATTAAAGAAAGAAAGAAATTAGAAAGAAAGCGAAGTTGCTTAGTCATGTCTGACTCTTTGTGACCCCATGGACTGTAGCCTACCAGGCTTGTCCATCCATGGGATTTTCTAGGCAAGAGTACTGGAATGGGTTGCCATTTCCTTCTCCAGGGGGATCTTCCCAACCCAGGGATTGAACCCAGGTCTTGTGCACTGTAGGCAGACGCTTTACCATCTGAGCCACCAGGGAAGTCTCATCTTGGTTATCTGGGTCATTAAAACCTGTTTTTTTCCAAATTCTTCTGTGTATTCTTGCCACATCTTCTTAATTTCATCTGCTTCTGTTAGTTCCTTGCTGTTTCTATTCTTCATTGCACCTATCTTTGCATAAAATATTGCCTTGGTATCTACAGTTTTCTTGAAGAGATCTCTAGTCTTTCCCATTATATTGTTTTCCTCTGTTTTTCTGCATTGTCCACTTATCTCTCCTTGTTTTTCTCCAGAACTCTGCATTCACCTGAGTATATCATTCTCTTTCTTCTTTGCCTTTTGCTGGTTTTCTGAGGATCCTTATAAATAGCTGAGAAAAGAAGATAAGTGAACCCACTACTGGGCATATGACACACATACCACAATGTTCACGGCAGCACTATTATCAATAGGTACAACACGGAAGCAACCTGTTCATAGATGCCCATTGACAGATGAATGGATAAAGAAGCTGTCGTACGTATAAACAATGGAATATTACTTAGCCATGAAAAGGAATGCTTTGAATCAGTTCTAATGAGGTGTGTGATCCTAGAGCTTGTTATGCAGAGTGAAGTAAGTTAAGTGAGAAAGAGACAAATGAATATAGTATATTTACATATATATACATATATGGCATATATGTGTGTGTGTGTGTATATATATAATATATATATATAATATATATTTATTTATATATAACTATATATATGTAAATATATATGAATGCTGTTGCTAAGTCACTTCAGTCGTGTCTGACTCTGTGTGACCCCATAGACTACAGCACACCAGGCTCCCCCGTCCCTGGGATTCTCCAGGCAAGAACACTGGAGTAGGCTGCCATTTCCTTCTCCAATGCATGAAAGTGAAAAGTGAAAGGGAAGTCGCTCAGTCGCGTCCGACTCTTTGCGACCCCATGGACTGCAGCCTACCAGCCTCCTCCGTCCATGGGATTTTCCAGGCAAGAGTACTGGAGTGGGGTGCCATTGCCTTATATACACATATACATATATATACATATGTATATTTATATATAGCTTCTCTGGTCGCTCAGATGATAAAGGATCTGTCTGAAATGTGGGAGACCCAGGCTCTATCCCTGGGTCAGGAAGAGTACATCATGCGAAATTCCAGGCTAGATGAATCTCAAGCTGGAATCAAGCCTGCCAGAAGAAATATTGTTAACCTCAGATATGCAGATGACACTACCCTAATGGCAGAAAGTGAAGAGGAACTAAAGAGACTGTTGATGAAGGTGAAAGAGGGGCGTGAAAAAGAAGGCTTAAAACTCAACATTCAAAAAACTAAGATCATGGCATCCAGTCCCATCACTTCGTGGCAAATAGATAGGGAAACAATGGAAACAGTGACAAATTTTATTTTCTTAGCCTCCTAAATCACTCTGTATAGTGACTGCAGCCATGAAATAAAAGACACTTTCTCCTTGGAAGGAAAGAGTGGGATGAACCAAGACAGTAGCTGGGATATATATACACTGAGAAGTGTAAAATAGCCAGTGGGAAGTTGCTGTACAACACAGGGAGCCCAGCCTGGTACTCTGAGATGAAGTAGATGGGTGGGATGGGAGGAGGGGAGGAATGCTCAAGAAGGTGGTGGTATATGTATAACTATGTCTGATTGGTGTTTTGTATGGCAGAAACCAGCATAACATTGTAAAGCAATTTTCCTCCATATAAAAAATAAATTTCAAACAAAACTAAAGAAGTGTCATACATATATACAGTAGAATATTACTCAGCCATAAAAAGGAATGAATGTGAATCAGTTGAACTGAGGTGGGTGAACCTAGAGCCTGTTACACAGACTGAAGTAAGTCAGAAATGCAAAACAAATATTGTATATTAACACACACACACACATATAGAATCTATAAAAATGGTACTGATGAATCTATTTATATGTAGCAATAGAGGCACAGGTGTAGAAAATGGACTTGTGAACACAGTGTAGTAAGGAGAGGATTGGACAAATTGAGAGAGTAGCTACAGTCCATAGGGTCACAACGAGTCAGACATGACTGAGCAACTAACATATATATACACTACCATGTGTAAAACAGATAGCTAGTGGGATTTTGCTGTAAAACACAGGGAACTCAGCCCTGTGCTCTGTGATGACCTAGAGGATGAGATGGGGAAGGCAGGCTCAAGGAGGGCATATAGGTATAATTATAGATGAACCATGTTGTTGTTATTGCAAAAACTAGCACAACACTGTAAAGCAAATATCCTCCAATTAAAATTAAATTAAAAAGAGAAAGTGACATGGGAGAGGAAGTCAAAAAATACCTAGAGATACATGAAAATGAAACTATGGTGATTCAAACCTATGGGATGCAGCAAAGGCAGTTGTAAGATGGAAGTGTATAGCAATACAATCTTACCTCAGTAAACAAGAAAAATCCCAAATAAACAACTTAAACTTATACCTTAAGCAACCAGAGAAAGAAGAATAAATGAAACCCAAAGTTAGCAGAAATAAGGAATTCATAATGATCAAATCAGAAATCAATGAAATAGAGACAAAGCAAACAATAGAAGGCCACAAAACACATTGACTTTGCTTGGTATGAGGTTTCAGCCATCACCATGAATGGCGTTTGGAAGAGCTTTTTCCCATTCATGATTTTCATGGATCTGAGAAGGTAGAAGAGGAGTCCAAAGAGGTCATCAGCAACTTAGTGACTCAGCGAGAGGTTGGATCTGTCCATTAGATTATCCAGGCAAGAATACTGGAGTGGGTTGCCATTTCTTCCTCCAGGGGATTTTCCAGATCCAAGAATCCAACCCAAGTCTCCTGCATCTCCTGCACTGGTAGGCAGATTCTTTGCCAGTGAGCCACCAGGGAAGCCTCCTACTAATACCATTACTTTTATGAATTAGGATTTCAACATATAAGTTTAATGGGACACAAATACCCAGACCATAGCACAGCTTTAGCAAGTATAATGTGAATTTTATAATAATACAATGGGATTGCAAATCCTTAATCCACATTAACTGGAATGGAAAACACTCTGGCAGTTCCTCAACAGGTTTAACAGACAGACTATATGACCCAACAATTTCAATCTTAGCTATATACAAAAGTGAAATGAAAACATGTCTATGAAAAGTTTTGTATATAAATTCTTATAGCAGCCTTATTTATGATAGGATAAAAACTGTGCTGGGAAATGTACATCAGCTGATAAATGGATTTTAAAAATGTGTTATATCTGTACAATGGAACATCATTTAGCAATGGAATGAAGTGCAGAAATGAAATACACATGGACAAATCCTGAAAACACACTAAGTAAAAGAAGCCAATCACAACAATACCATATATCAAGTAAATTCACTCATGTGAAATGTCCAGAAGAGGAAAATTTATAGAGATGTAAATAGTACTTGTTTTGTATTAATATTTTTTCAAGAGTTGAGGGGCTGGGGGTATTGGAGAGTAATTGCTGATAAACTGGGGTTTGGGGATGATGAAATTTTTCTAAAACTGATTGAGGTGATGGCTGCATAGTTCTGTGATGATGATAAGCATTATTGAATTACTCATATTAAAAGAGTGAGTCATATGGCACACCAATTATATCTAAATAAAACTATTGTAAACAAATAAATTATAAGATACATGTGGGAAAATGTAATTGAAATGAAAAGATACAGCAGAAAACAGGAAAAGATCAATCCTAAATAATGAAACTATCAGCCACAAATTAAGGCTTAGCTTATCTTTAATACATTTAAGAAGGCAGATAATAAGAATAACAGTTTTGGTAAAGTACTGGAAGTTATATACACAAAAAATGATAGGACTAAGAAACATAAATTCAAAATTAACAACTCAGTGGATAGGTTCAATGGACGATCGAATATGGTTGAATAATGCAATACTGAACTGGACCATAGCTCAGAAAAAGTTTCCAGAATTAATCACTGAGAACCAAGGGTGATAGGACTAAAAAGTAATAGGAGCAGCACTGAATCTAACATGCATGTATTTGGGATTCAAGAAAGAAAACACAAGGATGGGAAAGAAGCAATACTTGAAATAAGAAGGTTAAGAATTTTCTAACACTATAGAAATGTTTAAAACCATAGATTAAGGAAGTTATAAAAGTAATATTGATAGATAAATATGAAAGCCACATATAGATATATCATAACACAGCTGTTTAAAACAAACGACAAAGTCCCAAAATCAGTTAGAGAAAATGATTCTTTCAAAGCAGCAGCAACTAGATTGGCAATTGACTTCTTAACAGAAAAATGAAATCAAAATACAGTTGTATAAAATCTTCAAAGAGATGGGAGAAATTATCTTTAAACTTAGAACTCTATGCCAAGCAAAGTATCCTACAAAAAATGAAGTAGAGATACTTTCAGGCAAACAAAAACCAAGAAAATTTATCATCAGTGTATCTGAAAGTGAAAGAGAAGAGTGAAAAAGTTGGCTTAAAGCTCAACATTCAGAAAACGAAGATCATGGCATCTGGTCCCATCACTTCATGGCAAATAGATGGGGAAACAGTGGAAACAGCGTCAGACTTTATCTTTTTGGACTCCAAAATCACTGCAGATGGTGACTGCAGCCATGAGATTAAAAGACACTTATTCCTTGGAAGGAAAGTTATGACCAACCTAGATAGCATATTGTAAAACAAAGATATCACTTTGCCAACAAAGGTCCATTTAGTCAAGGCTATGGTTTTTCCAGTGGTCATGTATGGATTCAAGAGTTGGACTGTGAAGAAAGCTGAGAGCCGAAGAATTGATGCTTTTGAACTGTGGTGTTGGAGAAGACTCTTGAGAGTCCTTTGGACTGCAAGGAGATCCAACCAGTCCATTCTAAAGGAGATCAGCCCTGGGTGTTCATTGGAAGGAATGATGCTAAAGCTGAAACTCCAGTACTTTGGCCACCTCATGTGAAGAGTTGCCTCATTGGAAAAGACTCTGAATGTGGGAGGGATTGGGGGCAGGAGAAGGGGACGACAGGGGATGAGATGGCTGGATGGCATCACTGACTCGATGGACATGAGTTTGAGTGAACTCCAGGAGTCAGTGATGGACAGGGAGGCCTGGTGTGCTGCGATTCATGGGGTCGCAAAGAGTCGGACATGACTGAGCGACTGAACTGAACTGAGACTGAAATTATCTTAGAGGGACACATTAAAATGCAGTGAGAAATGACATCAGGAAAAAGGGTAAATACGTTGGTAACACTGACATAATAATAATGCACTATGGTAATTGAAATGTATATAGAATTAAAGTGTGCAAGCACAATACCATATAAAGTGAAGAAGAATAAATGAGGTTAAAGTGTTCTGAAGTCATTTCTGTTATCTGGAAAAATTGAAAGCACACCAAGTGTTATCAGTTGTGTTTTCCTCTTTGTGGTAAGAACTCTAAGGATTACACTCAACAAATTATATATATATATATATATATATATATATATATATATATATATATTTGTTAAAAGTGTAATAAGAGAGTATGGGGGTTTCCCTTGTAGCTCAATCAGAGACCTGGGTTCGATTCCTGAGTCGGGAAGATCCTCTGGTGAAGGAAATGGCAGTGAAGAATGTTTCTATTTAGGCTTCAGTTCAGTTCAGTTCAGTCGCTCAGTCGTGTCTGACTCTTTGCCATCCCACGAATCGCCACACGCTAGGCCTCCCTGTCCGTCACCAGCTCCCAGAGTTCACTCAGACTCAAGTCCATTGAGTCAGTGATGCCATCCAGCCATCTCATCCTCTGTTGTCCCCTTCTTCTCCTTCCCCCAATCCATCCCAGCATCAGAGTCTTTTCCAATGAGTCAACTCTTTGCACGAGGTGGCCAAAGTACTGGAGTTTCAGCTTTAGCATCATTCCTTCCAAAGAAATCCCAGGGCTGATCTCCTTCAGAATGGACTGGTTGGATCTCCTTGCAGTCCAAAGGCCCATCTAGTCAAGGCTATGGTTCTTCCAGTGGTCATGCATGGATGTGAGAGTTGGACTGTGAAGAAAGCTGAGCACCAAAGAATTGATGCTTTTGAACTGTGGTGTTGGAGAAGACTCTTGAGAGTCCCTTGGACTGCAAGGAAGTCCAACCAGTCCATTCTAAAGGAGATCAGTCCTGGGTGTTCTTTGGAAGGACTGATGCTGAGGCTGAAACTCCAGAACTTTGGCCACCTGATGCGAAGAGCTGACTCATTTGAAAAGACCCTGATGCTGGAAAAGATTGAGGGCAGGAGGAGAAGGGGATGACAGAGGATGAGATGGTTGGATGACATCACTGACTCAATGGACATGAATTTGGGCTAGCTCTGTGAGTTGGTGATGGACAGGGAGGACTGGCCTGCTGCAGTCCATGGGGTCACAAAAAGTCGCACGTGACTGAGAGACTAACTGAACTGAGCTAAAGTTAAATTGCTTACTCTGTTTCATCCATTCCTTTCTATGAAAGACACAATAAAGACTTATACTATCCCAACATAGTTTTGGAAATCTTAGCCACGGAAATCAGAGAAGAAAAAGAAATAAAAGAAATCCAGCTTGGAAATGGAGAAGGCAATAGCAATCCACTCCAGTACTCTTGCCTGGAAAATCCGATGGACGGAGGAGCCTGGTAGGCTGCAGTCCATGAGGTCGTGAAGAATCGGACATGACTGAGCAACTTCACTTTCACTTTTCACTTTCCTGCATTGGAGAAGGAAATGGTAACCCACTCCAGTGTTCTTGCCTGGAGAATCCCAGGGACGGGGGAACCTGGTGGGCTGCCATCTATGGGGTCGCACAGAATTGGACATGACTGAAGTGACTTAGCAGCAGCAGCAGCAGCTTGGAAAAGAAGTAAAACTCACACTTTTTGCAGGTGACATGATTGTCTACATCAGTACAGTTCAGTCACTCAGTTGTGTCCGACTCTTTGCTACCCCATGAACTGCAGCACTCCAGGCCTCCCTGTCCATCACCAGCTCCTGGAGTTTACTCAAACTCATGTCCATCGAGTTGGTGATGCCATCCAGCCATCTTATCCTCTGTTGGCCCCTTCTCCTCCTCCTCCCAATCCCTCCCAGCATCAGGGTCTTTTCCAATGAGTCAACTCTTCGCATGAGGTGGCCAAAGTACTGGAGTTTCAGCTTTAGCATCAGTCCTTCCAATGAACACCCAGGACTGATGTCCTTTAGAATGGACTGGTTGGATCTCCAACCAGTTGCAGTCCAAGGGACTCTCAAGAGTCTTCTCCAACACCACAGTTCAAAAGCATCAATTCTTCAGCGCTCAGCTTTCTTCACAGTCCAACTCTCACATCCATACATGACTACTGGAAAAACCACAGCCTTGACTAGATGGACCTTTGTTGGCAAAGTATTGTCTGCTTTTCAATATGCTGTCTAGGTTGGTCATAACTTTCCTTCCAAGGAGTAAGCGTCTTTTAATTTCATGGCTGCAATCACCATCTGCAGTGATTTTGGAGCCCCAGAAAATAAAGTCTGACACTGTTTCCACTCTTTCCCCATCTACTTGCCATGAAGTGATGGGACCAGATGCCATGATTTTCAGAAACAGTCACTGAAGGAAGTACACACATTGTTCTTACTAAATAAAGACTTGAAAACCTGTTTTAAGTATTCTCAAAGAATTAAAGGAAAAAATGAACAAAGAACTAAAAAATCATGGAAGTTGTTTATGAACAAAATGAGAATCTAGAGATAGAAATTGTAAAATAGAACCAAAGGAAATCTGGAGTTAAAAACTATAGTAACTATTTGAAAAATTCACTAGAGCAGATTCTATCAGGCAAAAATATCAGTAAATATGAAAACATGTCATTTGAAATGATGGAGTCTGAGGAGCAGGAAAAAAGTAAAGTAAAGTGGGCAGAGTATATAAGGAACCTATGGAAAACTATGAAATCAACCAATACAAGCATTTAGAGAATCTCAGAAGGATAAGGGAGTAACAGAAAAGATTAGAGAAGTTATTTGAAGAAACAATGGATGAAAACTTCTCAAATTTGAGCAAAGACATGGGTATACAAGTAGCAGACAAGCAATGAAGTAGGATAAATCATGGATACCCACATGGAGACACATAATCAAACTGTTGAAATCCAAATACAGAGGGAGAATCTTGAAAGTATCAAGGTTTACATCAATAAGGAACATTCTTTTGTCCACTTATTTTCCTGTGAAATGTGAAAAAATTTCATTCATTCTTGGATTCTATAAATGTTATGACTGCATATTATTGTAGAGTTCAGGTTTACAGAAGGGCCCAAATAGATAGCCCTAGAGGAACACTGAAGACATTTATAGAGATCATCTACTCAAAGAAAATTTCTTCTAATTGTTTATTTTAAAAGTCTTATTTCCCTACAAACTCTATGGTCTCTTCCCTTTCCATTATTCTCCTCATCTCTCTGTATCTATCACTCTCTCTGTGACTTCAGTTTTTATTTTCTGATGCTAATTCTCTCTTTCATTAGTATTGCATTTTTCTCCATATTCTGTAAGTTTTTCAATTTCATTTATCAGATCACAGTGTTGTCTAATTACTAGTCTATCCGTTTGTTGTCTAATTACTAGCCTTTCCCTTCTCCAGGGGATCTTTCCAACACAGGGGTTGAACCAAGGTCTCCTGCATTGCAGGTGGATTCTTTGCCAGCCAAGTCACAAGAAAAGCCCAAGAATATTGGAGTGGGTAGCCTATCCCCTCTCCAGCAGATCTTCTCAACCCAGGAACTGTACTGGGGTGTCCTGCATTGCAGGTGGATTCTTTACCAGCTGAGCTATCAGGGAAGCTCTAGTCTATCCATTTAATGAATCTTAATTCTTGAAAGTTTAGCATTCAAATGTTTAACTCTACAGGTTACTATATATATTATCTTCTACTTCTTTAGGGACATATCAGGTACTTGAGTCTCTCTGAGATTAATGATCTAATTATTAATTTTTTAAGGTTTTTCTATTTTGTGCCCCAACTCTGTTCTCATGGAGTGCATGATATCCAGTTGGTGTGCTTTCCAGACTTTGCTAAGACTCCACTGTTATTCAGCACACTTTACTGCAGATCCTTGTTTTCATAGTGTTCAACTGTGGTACCATGCTACTAGAAAACTACTAGAGCTCATTAATGAATTTGGCAAAGTTGCAGGATACAAAATCAATACATTGAAATCTTGCACTTCTATATGCTAACAATGAAAGATCAGAAAGGGAAATTTAAAGAAAAAAATCCATTTACGTAGCATCAAAAAGAATAAAATACCTAGGAATAAACCTACCTAAAGAGACAAAAGACATGCACTCTGAAAAATTTAAGACACTGATAAAATAAAATGAAGACAACACAAGCAGATGAAAAGTTACACCATGTTCTTGAGTTAGTAGAATGAATATTGTCAAAATGACTTACTACTCAAGGTAATCTACAAATTCAATGTAATCCTAGTGATACATGTATGTATATACCAGAATCACTTTGGTGTACACCTGAAAATCACACAACATTGATAGTTACCTATACTCCAGTATAAAATAAAAAAATGAAAAAAAGAAACACTTCCTGGATTTTCTGTGATATTATAAACTTATTATTTTATGTTTTTGTAATGCTGGTGGGATTATGGAATAGAAGAGAAGTAAATGCTATCCCAAGTCAGTCATTTTGTATTAAAAATATCATTATTTTATTCAAACTATTGCTATTTTCTCTAACCTCAGTCTGAATCTCCAAAAATGCAAGGAAAATCCCTTATTATTCATCATCCCTTGACTGTTCTGACTCAAGTTAAAAATATATATTTCTTATGATCAATTTATCTAAGAGAAATGAAATATAGACTTGACAGATTACACAAGAATGCTTCTTTTTTTTAAAAAAGTGAAAGTTGCTCAGTTGTGTCCAACTCTTTGCGACCCCATGGACTATATAGTCCATGGAATTCTCCAGGACAATATACTGGAGTGGGTAGCTTTTCCCATCTCCAGGGGATCTACTTTCTTTAACCTAGGTCTGAATCTCCAAAAATGCAAGGAAGAGCCCTTATTATTCAGCATTCCTTGACTGTTCTGACTCAAGTTAAAAACATATACTCCTTATGATCAATTTATCTAAGAGAAATGAAATATAGGCTTGAAAGATTACACAAGAATGTTTATAATAACCTTTTAATAACAATAAAAATAAAATGAGAAACAACCCAAATGCACAATAATGAGAAGGGAAAATAAAATTTGTTTTTTCATTGCAGTATTATTCATGCAACACAGTAATACTCATGAAAAAATTTCAGATAAGATGGAATAAGTATATTCCACCATAGTCCTATTGCTAATCATAACTAAAAACCCTGGTACTAAGTATAAACCAACTCTCAAAAGACTAAAAGCTGAAGAAAGAGGTTAGAATGGCTAAGAAATTTAATACTTCAAGAGATGACTAGGTAGTGAGTTTCAGGTATTTTGAATTTATATTTCTTATATGTGCTGGCCTGGGAAATTGAGCAACCTGTAACTTGAAAATGCCAGTGACACAGATACACACATATGCACACATGTGTCTATGTTCACAAGTGCATGGGGACACACACACACAACATATGGTCCCTACTTGAAATAAAGAAGAGGATGGCCCCTTTGGGCTACACCATCCCTACTCCAGATGAACAGCATGAAAGAAACTGTGCTCCTAATCTTCCCCAATAGGTGCTGTAGGGATTGTGGGGTAAAGCACTGTAAAATTCATCAACTCTTCACCATCGTGAGCACAAGCAGTGTTCTTTCCACTCCTCACTTGAGTCTGTGGAGACTGAGAGATAAAGACCTGTCATTCATCCCCACCACGCATGAAGTAAATAACACAAAATGTTGGCTTTCCAACTCTTCCACCTAAAGAGAAGATAAAGTAAAAAATACATTACATCTATGTATTAAGTCCAAGACACACAACCAAAATGGTGCATAATGAAAACAACCAGAATTAACAGAGAAAGTTTTAAGAGTAAACTAGAATATGGAAAATGTCATTATAAATGTCCTTGGGTAGTACAAAGCAGGACAAGCTAGAATAGTGCTGAATACAATTTGAAAATAAAATTAACATTCAAATTACATCCCACAAATGTGAGCCAGAATGGGCATCTGGAAATGAACTGATTTATTTGTTTTTGCTGAAACAATAGATTTAAATAAGTACAGAAATCTCATAATTTCATACTCAAACTGTCTAGAATACAATCTGAAAATACTAATTATATCAAAAACAGTGAAATCACAATTCAAATGAGAAAAGACAATCAAAAGATATAAATACCAAGAAAACATATATGGTGAACTTCTTTAACAAAGATTTTAAAGCAGGGATTTAAAATGCATTTTAAACATATGGGAAAATAGGAAGTCTTGGTATATAGACAATATAAAAGAACTAAACAAAAATTGTAGAAATAATAGCTGCAGTAATTAGAATAAAACATTTAATCAATGGGCTCAAAAATGAAATAGAGATGACAGAAGAAAAAAATAAGTGGATTTGAAGATAGAAGAATAAAAAATTTCAAATCTGAACAAAAAAAGAATAAAATCAATTGTAAAAATAAGAACAGATCCTCAGAGACCTGTGAGATATAAAAAGAGAGCTAATATTTATGTTATAGAAGTTCCAGAATGGGAGAAATAAAGTGTGGTGTGTAAAAAGTTTTGAAAACATAATGGATGAAAAATTCCCAATATTGGTGAAAATGTAAACTTCCAGACTAAAGAAACTAAGAAATCCTCCCCAAAATATACATCCCCCAAATCCACATGGCCTTCCCTGGTAGCTTAGACAGTAAAGAATCTGCCTGTGATGCAGGAGGCCCGGGCTCGATCCCCAGTTCAGGAAGATTCCCTGGAGAAGTGAACGGCTACCCACTCCAGTATTCTCACCTGGAGAAGTCCATGGAAAGAGGAGCCTGGCAGGCTACAGGCTATGTGGTCGCAAAGAGTCAGACATGACTGAGCGACTAACGAAATCCATATGCAAACACATCATGATTAAATTTCTGAGATTTTTAAAAAATAGAACAAAGACATTGAAAAAAACCTCAAGAGCAGTCAAAAAGACATGGAGCACTGCTACAGAGGAAAAACTATTCAGATGGCAACATATTTTTCATCAGAAATCACGGAGGTCAAAAGGAAATGGCACAAAATTTGCCACATGATGAAAGAAGACTGTCAACCCAGAATTCTATATCTACAAAATATATTGCTCAGGAATCAAAATTAGAAGGACATTCTTGGATGAAGGAAAACTAGGAAGACTTGTTGCTATCAGATACACTCTAAAAGAAGAACTTATGGTTGCCTGGGGTAGGAGGGGAGGGATATTTAGGGACTTTGGGATGAACATATACACACTGCTATATTTAAAATGGATAACCAACAAGGATATACTATACAGCACATGGACTTCTGCTCACTGTTACATGGAAGCCTGCATGGGAGGGGAGTTTGGAGGAGAATCAGTCCATGCAGTCACTCAGTTGTGTCTGACTGTTTGCGACCCCATGGACTGCAGCACGCCAGGCCTCCCTGTCCATCACCAATTTTCAGAGCTTGCTCAAACTCATGTCCATCAAGTTGGTAATGCCATCCAACCATCTCATCCTATGTATGCCCCCTTCTCCTCCTGCCCTCAATCTCTCCCAGCATCAGGGTCTTTTCCAATGAGTCAGTTCTTCACATCAGGTGGCCAAAGAATTGGAGCTTCGGCTTCAGCATCAGTTCTTCCAATGAATATTCAAGACTGATATCCTTTAGGATTGACTGGTCTGATCTTCTTGCAGTCCAAGAGATTCTCAAGAGTCTTCTCCAACACCACAGTTCAAAAGCATCAATTCTTCAGTGCTCAGCTCCTTATGGTCCAACTCTCACATCCATACATGACCAGTGGAGGAGAATGGATATATGTATATGTATGGTTGAGTCCCTTTGCTGTTCACCTGAAACTCTCACATATTGTTAATTGGCTATACCCAAATGCAGAATAAAAAAGGTTTTAAAAAATAAATAAAATAAAAATGGGAAATTTCTTTTAAAAAAAGAATTGCTAAAGGAACTTATTTAAACAGAAGGAAATGACGACAGAAGGAAACATGGAACATCATGATTTATTATAACATACTATTTTTCTCTGAAGTTTAAAAAATTTTTTTTGATGGTTGAATAAAAAATAACTCTTCTGATGTAGATCTCAAAGCTTAGAGTAGATATAAATGATGTAAAACAATTATATCATAAAAGGGAGAGGTGTAAATAAAGGAATTAAGAACTTGAACTTGTAAGGGTTCTACAATTCACGTAGCAAAATGTTGACATTAGTGAACTCTGATAAGTTAAATATGTAGACTATAATTCCCAGAACATTCACTAACGCTATACAATTCTGATCAGGATCCCAAGAAGATAAAAAGAGATATTTAAAAATCTTATACATACAGGGAATGAACTACATGAGATAAGACAATTTTGAAAAAGAATAATAAAGTTAGAGGAATGCATACTACCTAATTTAAAAATATAATGAATATTTATAGATATAATGATAAATATAGTGTGGAATTAGCATAAAGATAAACACAGATCAATTAAACAAAATGGAAAGGGCAGAAACAGATTTAGACAAGTTTAGCCAACTAATTTTTGGCAAACATGCAAAAATAATTCAAAAGAGAATTGACAGTTATTTCAGCTCACCATGTTAAAACGGGCCAAATTGAACCTTACACCATATAGAATGCAAATATAAAATCAAATGAATCATAGATGAAAATGCAAAACACAAGTATAATAATTTTAGAAAATATCATCTGAAAACTTAACTGATCTAGGACTAATGGGAGAGATTTAAGATTTGACACAAAATCAAGATCCATTAAAGAAAAAGTTGGTAAATTGAATTTCATAAAACTAAAAATGTTCAGCTCAGTGAAAAACACTTAACAGAAGAACAATGTAAACCACATACTGTGAGGAAATATTTACAAATGACATATTTAAGAAATTAAACATCTATTAAAAATAGGCAAAGACTTTTCAAAATTCAATAGTAACACAAAAACAGAAAAATTAGAAAATGGGTAAACAGTTCACCAAAGAAGCTACACAGGTGGTGAAAAGCACTGAAAATATCTTCAACATAATTAGTCAATAGGCAAATTCAAGTTAAAGCAGAATGACTAAAAAATTTTAAATGCTGGTGCCCATTATGCTACTGGAGAACAGTGGGGAAATAAGAATGAAGAGATGGAGCCAAAGTGAAAACAATGCCCAGTTGTGGGTGTGACTGGTGATGGAAGCAAAGTCCAATGGAACTTGGAATGTTAGGTCCACGAATCAAGGTAAATTGGAAATTGTCAAACAGGCAATTGGCGAGAGTGAACATCGATATTTTAAGAATCAGTGGAGTAAAATGGACTGAGATGGGTGAATTTAATTCAAATGACCATTATATCTACTATTGTGGGTAAGAATCCTTTAGAAAAATGAAGAAGCCCTCATAGTCAACAAAAGAGTACAAAATGCAGTAGTTGGGTGCAATCTCAAAAATGATAGAATGATCTCTGTTCATTTCCAAGGCAAACTATTCAATATCACTGTGATCCTAGCCTATGCACCCACCACTAAGGCCTAAGAAGCTGAAGTTGAACGATTCTATGATGACCTACAAGACCTAGAAATAACACACAAAAAGTGCCCTTTTCATCATAGGGGGCATAGGAGATTGCTATGGAAGTAGAGGAAATTAAGAGATACCTGGAGTAACAGGCAAGTTTGGCCTTGGAGTACAAAATGAAGCAGGGCAAAGGCTAACTGAGTTTTGCCAAGAGAACATATTGGTCATAGCAAACAACCTCTTCCAACAACACATGAGAGGACTTTACACATGGACATCAACAGATGGTCAATACCGAAATCAGAGTGGTTATATTCTTTGCAGCCAAAGATGGAGAAGCTCTATACAGTCAGCAAAAATAAGACTGGGAGCTGACTGTGGCTCAGATCATGAACTTCTTATTAACAAATTCAGGCTTAAATTGAAGAAAGTAGGGAAAACCACTAGACCATTCAGATATGACCTAAATCAAATCTCTTATGATTATACAGTGGAAGTGACAAATAGATTCCAGGGATTAGATCTGATAGAGTCACTACAGAACTGTGGACAGGGGTTTCATGACATTGTAAAGGCCAAGGTCAAGACGATTCCCACAAACACAAATGCGAAAAGGCAAAATGGTTATCTGAGGAGGACTTACAAATAACTGAGAAAAGAAGACAAGCTAAAGGCAAAGGAGAAAAGGAAAGATACACCCATCTGAATGCAGAGTTTCAAAGAATAGCAAGGAGAGATAAGAAAGGCTTCCTCAGTGATCAGTGCAAAGAAATAGAGGAAAACAATAGAATGGGAAAGACTAGAGATCTCTTCAAGAAAATTGGAGATACCAAGGTAAATTTTCATGCAAAAATGCGCCCCCCCCCAAAAAAAAGACAGAAAGGGTATGGACCTAACAGAAGCAGAAGATATTAAGAAGAGGTGGTAAAAATACACAGAAGAACTGTACAAAAAGGTCTAAATGACCCAGATAACCACGAGGGTGTGATCATTCACCTAGAGCCAGATCCTGGAGGGTGAAGTCAGGTGGACCTTAGAAAGCATCACTATGAACAAAGCTAGTAGAGGTGATGGGATTCCAGCTAAGGTATGTCAAGTTCTAAAAGATGATGCTGTGAAAGTGCTGCACTCAGTATGCCAGCAAATTTGGAAAACTCAGCAGTGGCCAAAGGAATGGAAAAGTCAGCTTTCATTCCAATCCCAAAGAAAGGCAATGAAAGGATGTTCAAAATACCACACAATTGCACTCATCTCACACGCTATCAAAGTAATGTTCAAAATTCTCCAAGCCAGGCTTCAACAGTACATGAACTGTGACTTATCAGATGTCCACGCTGGAGTTAGAAAAGGCAGAGAAACCAGAGATCAAGTTGCTAACAAACATCAAAAAAGCAAGAGAGTCTCAGTAAAACATCTACTTATGCTTTATTGACTATGCCAAAGCCCTTGACTGTGTGGATCACAACAAAGTGTGGAAAATTCTTAAAGAGATGCAAGTACCAGGACACCTTACCTGCCTCCTGAGAAATCTGTATGCATGTCAAGAATCAACAGTTAGAACTGGACATGGAACAACTGACTGGTTCCAAATTGGGAAAACGAGTATATCAAGGGCGGATATTGACACCCTGCTTATTTAACTTATATTCAGTGTACATTATGTGAAGTGCCAGGCTGGATGAAGCACAAACTGGAATCAAGATTGATGTGAGAAATATCAATAACCTCAGATATGCAGATGACACCACCCTTATGGCAGAAAGCAAAGAAGAACTAAAGAGCCTTTTGATGAAAGTGAAAGAGGAGAGTGAACAAGTTGGCTTAAAACTCAACATTAGGAAAACTAAGATCATGGCATCCAGTTCCAGCACTTTATGGCAAATAGATAATGGAAACATTGCAAGACTATATTTTTGGGCTCCAAAATCACTGCAGATGATTACTGCAGCCATGAAATTGAAAGATGCTTACTCATTTGAAGAAAATCTATGACAAACCTAAGCAGCATATTAAAAAGCAGAGACATTACTTTGCCAACAAAGGTCCTTCTAGTCAAAACTAGGTTTTTCCGGTAGTCAATTATGGATGTGAGTGTTGGACCAGAAAAAAAGCTAAGCACCAAAGAATTGATGATTTTGAAATGTGGTATTGGAGAAGACTCTTGAGAGTCCCTTAGACTGCAAGGAGATCAAACCAGTCAATCCTCAATGAAATCTGTCCTGAATATTCATTGGAAGGACTGATGCTGAATGAAGAACTGACTCATTGGATAAGACCCTAATGTTGGGAAAGGTTGATGGCAGGAGGGGAAGAGTACAGCAGAGAATGAGATGGCATCACTGACTTGATGGACACGAGTTTGACCAAGCTCTGGGTGTTGGTGATGGACAGGGTAGCCTGGTGTGCTGCAGTTCACGGGGTCACAAAGTGTCAGACACGACTGAGTGACTGAACTTAATTGAAGATAGGGAAAAATGGAAATAGTGACAGAATTTATTTTCTTGGGCTCCAAAATCACTGTGGATGGTGACTGCAGCCATACTAGGATACTTGCTCCTTGAAAGGAAAGCTATGACAAACCTAGGCAGCATATTTTAAAAGCAGAGATATCACTTTGTGGACAAAGGTCCATATAGTCAAAACTATGGTTTTTCCAGTAGTCATGTACAGATGTGAGCGAAGTGAAAAAGTGAAAATGTTAGTTTCTCAGTTGTGAAAATTCCAGGAGATAATGAAGGATAGGGGGGCCGGGCATGCTGCAGCCCATGGAATCACAAAGAGTTGGATACAACTTAGCAACTGAATAACAACAACAAACCCACCTTGAGACAATGGAAGTCCACAGACATACAACCAAGTTGTATGTGTAAAATATTTGTTTATAAATAAAAGAAGCAAACTTGAACATAAGCAAAATATAAGATGGATACTTAGATTTCAAAAGGAAATATATTAATAGAAAATTCTGGGAAACATCAGGTTGAACTCTTTTTGACAAAAATAATTTAAATGTTATTTATGAAATCCAAAGAATACAAGAAGCCTTGGTCATCCCATCTGAAATGAAAAAAGAAATAACAAAATAAAGAAACATGAAGAATATATTTTATAGTGACACATTTGCAGCTTGCCTCCTGCACATAATCATTGAAAATCATTTAACTTTAACTGTAAAGGGTATTCTTGTGTTGTGATTTGGATTATTAAGTAGCTGTCATCAACATCATTACCACAAGTATATGGTCTGATGAGAATATCTTTTCTCACAAAATATTCTCTATTAGCAGTTTTAGAAAGTGGAACTTGGTGCACTGGCCATAACAGCTAGTTAATATGGGGCAATCACTATGCAGAAAAATGAAAGCACCTGCCTCACTTCAAAGCTCAACAGCAGAAACAACTGTGCTGCTACTGCTGCTGCTAGGTTGCTTCAGTCGTGTCCGACTCTGTGTGACCCCATAGACGGCAGCCCACCAGGCTCCCCCATCCTTGGGATTCCCCAGGCAAGAACACTGGAGTGGGTTGCCATTTCCTTCTCCAATGCATGCAAGTGAAAAGTGAAAGTGAAGTCCCTCAGTCATGCCCAACTCTTAGCGATCCCATGGACTGCAGCCCACCAGACTTCTCCATCCATGGGATTTTCCAGGCAAGAGTACTGGAGTGGGGTGCCATTGCAGGTTTGTTTTTTCTTTTTCATTACCTTGACTTCCCGATTGAGAAAGAACTTCAGGAGAGCAATGAGTGTCACAGCTGTGTTGTGCAGCACCACTGGAAAATTGTCAGTGTTGATAAAATTCATGGATTTGCACCCATTTTTTGGCTGCTAGAATAGCAACTAATATTTTTCCAGTAGCCACTGGTAACACTTCCACACACGAGAAACCAATGTTTGCTATATTAAATACAGCAGGAAAGTAATGTGCCAGAGCTGTTGCTTCATTTTGCCATTCTTATTTACCTTCCACACAATTAAAATTCAATGAAAAAAAAATTCAATGTGGCTTTGTGTCATTGAAGTGCAGCTGATGAGGTAAAGATCATTCAACTGCTTTAAACAAGCAGCTAACAAAGCAGGAGATGCCTGGTCCTCCTCTGAGGTGGCCTTCTGAGATTTCAAGGGTGAAAAACCAGTCCATGTCATAATGCCTGAAGTCTGCTGGACCAAGCAACATGGGTGGTCCCAGACTTGGTGACTAAGATCTCAAGAGAAGTGGCAGAAACACTTTGCAAAGCAATCTGGAGATTATCCAAACATGTAGGATATTGGCCACTATAGATCATCTGATGTTGACTGCAAAAAGAAAGCAAGAAAAAGCTGCAAACTGCTTTCTTCAGGCTATTGTTTGAATAGCATAAGTGGCTAGCTGGCCATCTGGTTAGCAAATTTTTCCTGGAGATGTATACATTGCATTCTTCTCTTTACGTTTCCCTATATTCAGCTATGCTATTGTAAGTCACTTCAGTCGTGTCCGACTCTGTGCGACCCCATTGACGGCAGCTCACCAGGCTCCCCCGTCCCTGGGATTCTCCAGGCAAGAACACTGGAGTGGGTTGCCATTTCCTTCTCCAATGCATGAGAGTGAAAAGTGAAAGTGAAGTCGCTCAGTCACGTCCGACCCTTAGCGACCCCATGGACTGCAGCCTACTAGGCTCCTCCATCCATGGGATTTTCCAGGCAAGAGTACTGGAGTGGGGTGCCATTGCCTTCAGCTAAGTGCCCCCAGTGCAGTTCTTATGGCTCTCAAAGTAGAAAGATGATGCAAGATCACCCAGGCAAATACTTTAGTTAACAGAGGAGAAGACTGAGGACCTTGAATGATAAGTGACTATTTCACTGTTTAGTTCCACTTAAGCAATAAGTGGCCATTGACTTCCATTAAAGGCTTCTTTTAAAAGAATGGCTTTGCTTTTTTAAGAGCTGAAGTTTTTTAGCATTTCTTTTTTATTTTTTTTTAAATTTTTTTATTTTTTAGCTTTACAATATTGTATTGGTTTTGCCATATAGCAACACGAATCTGCCACAGGTATACATGTATTCCCCATCCTAAACCCTCCTCCCTCCTCCCTCCCCATACCATCCCTCTGGGTCGTTCCAGTGCACCAGCCCCAAGCATCCAGTATCGTGTATTGAACCTGGACTGGTGACTCGATTCATATATGATATTATACATGTTTCAATGCCATTCTCCCAAATCATCCCACCCTCTCCCTCTCCCACAGAGTCCAAAAGACTGTTCTATACATCAGTTTTAATTGGTTGGGATGTGCTGAAGTAGTAGGCAATCAGCATATAATGGATATTATTAGGTTTCCAGCATGGGCCTCACATGCTTATCTTAAGAGTAAGAAGGCAGAAGGAACACCCCACCATTGGCCTCCATGTGACTCAAGAACAGGACTGGGGAGACTTTGTCAATACCCACATCTGAAAGGTTTTCTTTTACACCATTACTTCATAGCAGGAGGATCTGTGTTCAAGTACTGAAGATATTCCTAGAATCTCATGCAATTGAATAGCTGAATCATTTTGTGTTGAGGCAGCTGTATACTAGCAGTGTCTACATATTTGTTCCACCATCATTCCCAACAGAGCTTAGAGGTCAGGCAATTTTCCCAGTTATGCTTCTAATGTCCATTAACTGAAAGGTCCTATAAATGACACCTCGCCTGGGGTATCTCTTTTTGTATTCTTTTCATAGGGACAGAGAAGAGGGACAAAGTAGATGGTTAAATAGGTAATCCCACTAGGGGATCAAAGTTAAAGGGAAAAGTATGGGAAACTCCTGTAAGTTAGTGATCACTCAAGAAAGCAGGTTTGCTTACCCATGAAACCAAGCAGGCTAGCGTAGCAACAAAACCATGTAAATGGGCAAAATACAGTTGTGAGCCTATGACAATGCTATTGCAATAGGGTGTGGACCCAATATATGTTAGGAACAGAAGAGCAATGGCCCCTGAATGGCTCATTCAACTATTATGCAATCTCACAGTTAGGTGTTTGCAACAGAGCAGGGAAAAGAGATGAGATTCAATATGTAGAAGCATTTACACTATTGTCTCAAGAGTAAAAGGAGTCAGAGGACTACCACCTTTTGGTACAGTGTCTGACAGAAAACCCAACCGGCTGCCTAGACAAAAGAGCTTAAACAAAATTCAAGAGATAAAACAAAAACCAACTGAGTATCCATCAGAGTTTATAGAAAGGATTTATCAAGCTTATAGGCACAACACAGATTCAGACTTTGAGGTCCTGAGAATGTAAGGATGATAAATATGACCTCCATCAGGCAAAGTGCCCCAGAGATTAGACAATTATAGAAACCAAATGGTGTATTTGAAATGAATCCTTCTCAATTAGTAGATGCTCTTTTTAAAGTATTCAATAGCAGGGAACAATGACAGAAGCAAGGAAATGGGAAAGGGAAAGCAGTATTGAAACCAGAAAGGGGAACCAGAAAGCTCTTCTGGTAGCAGCATTGAAAGCAAGTAACCTAAAGGAGGGCTTCCCAGGTGGCTCAGTGGTAAAGAATCTGCCTGCCAGTGCAGGAGATGCAAGAGATGTGGGTTTGACCCCTGGATCGGGAAGATCCCCTAGAGAAGGAAACGGCAACCCAGTCCACTATTCTTGCCTGGAAAATCCCATGGACAGAGAAGCCTGGTAGCCTACACAGTCCATGGGTTTGCAAAGAGTCGGACATGACTGAACAACTGACCATGCATACAATAAAAGTATAAGACAAGCCCCCAAACAAAAAAACAATGTGGAATGAGACCCATACCCTGCCCAGTGAGTTCAACAAGTTAATGATTCCTAGGACATGCTTCTGTATGCATGTCAAAAGTCAAGTCTTAGAAAATGTAAATAATTTATTATTTGACTCTTGCATACATATTTAAGATCATTTCAAGATGCCGGGCTCCTTCAACTTTGAATTTCATCAGTAGAGACCTTAGGTCACCAAATACTAAGTTTTCCCTTCATGCTGGCTTTGTCAGTGTCCCTCCTTCCTTCTATTCCCTTACTGCCTTTCCTCTGTTGCCTGGGAAAAATGCACCACCTAAAAGTTTAGAATAATGTTTTATTCAGTAGACAAACTGAAGACTTAAATCTGGGAGGCAGCTTCTCAGGTAGCCCTGAGGGACTGCTCCGAAGAGGTAAGGGAAGAGTCAAGATTATAGAGGAGTTTTGTGAAAAAACCCAAAAAACAGGTGCTCAGAGCAACCAAAGATTAATGTTAATTAAAGAGAAATTGGACATTCAAGTTAATGAGTTTAACATTTTTCTATGCATAGGAAGATGCAACAGTCTGGACTTACTGAAATAATTCCTTTGATACATAACTGTGGACTTAAAAAGTATTCACAACCTAAAAGTTGAGAGTTCTGTTTCACTCGGTGGGAATTTTTAGGGCTTCAAGCATGGGGTCGCTAAGCGTTGGACACGACTGAGCAACTTCACTTTCATTTTTCACTTTTATGCATTGGAGAAGGAAATGGCAACCCACTCCATTGTTCTTGCCTGGAGAATCCCAGGGATGGGGGAGCCTGGTGGGTTGCTGCCTCTGGGGTCGCACAGAGTCGGACATGACTGAAGCGACTTAGCAGCAGCAGCAGCAGCAGCAAGCCTGGGAGACAGCATCTCAAGCAACCCTGAGAGAAGTGCTCTGAAGAGGCGGAGGTGAGGAGAGGAGCCAGGTTAGATAGAGATTTTGCAACAAAGGGCAGGTAGTCTGACCATCAAAAGGTTATTTGTTAATTAAAGAAAACCAGATAACCCAAATTGAGGAATTTAGTGCTTTTCTAAGTGTGGAGAAGGAAATGGCAATCCACTCCAGTACTATTGCCCGGAAAATCCCATGGACAGAGGAGCCTGGTAGGCTACAGTCCATGGGGTCGCAAAGAGTCGGACACGACTGAGTGACTTCATGTTCACGTTCGTTCTAAGTGTGGGAAGTTGCAAGAGTCTGGGCTCACTGAAATGGTTCCTTTGATATGCACCTCAGCTGTCTGGGTCCAGTATCCCGTTTTCACACTCAGAGTTTCCTTTTTTCAGGGCTCACCTTAGGGAGTGGCTGCAGTCTAATGGCTGCTAGCTGGCAGTATTCTTTCTTCCTGAGTTCCCTCAGGGCTCACCAGCTCACACTGTGGTGACTGCAGTTGCTGATGACTGTGACATCCTTGTTTGCTGATATGGCAAGAAATATTCCATTTCTCACATATTTTCCGTTTCTCACATTTCTTCTATCTTGTTTATCTTCATCCTGAATCCCCTTAGGGTACATCGCTGGAGATACTGGCTTGATGGCTGCAACACCCTCTGTTTACTGAAGTGATAGGTGACACTTTTCATCCATATCTCCCATACCCTTCAAGTCTCCATTTACTCAGCGTCTACTACTCAGTCTCCCAGATTCCTAAGCAGGTGTATACGTTCCTTCTCCAGAGTTTCTGTTCCTCATTTTAAGTAACTGAGGGGGTGAGTGCCAGCTTTAGAGGGTGCCTGAGCTTGACCCTCTGTGATGTGGGGTGAGTAATTCTACACTCCTGTGCTTTGGTATCCTATCAAACTGGAGGTGATGATAACAGAACGGATCCATATGTGCCGTGAGTGGTAAACGAGACAGCGGTACAGCACGAGGGCACTGTCTGTTATCAACATGTAACTGTTTTCTGAGAGAGTGGGTACTATGAGGTCACTCCCACGTCTCTTTTCTTATTCTTCATACGGCAACATTTTTGACCAGCTACCCTGGCATGTCGTGTGTGGTGTGTGTGTGTGTGTGTCCAGGCACTTTGGCCCTTATACTCCCATCAGGTTTTCTAGTAGTAAGCCTCAGGAATGAGTTTGCAACCTACACCAAAGTGTTTGTACTGGTCTCCATTCCTTGAAAATCATGAGATAGTCATCGACTTTTGATCTTATTCCACAATAAGAGTTAAATGAAGAAAAGAAAGAGTACTTCTCTCTAAGACCTAAAGCTGAATGACCAATTCCATCTCTGGTCAGGGCCTCATGAGGTGGTAATGATCCCCACCTAGAAGTACCTGGATGCAAGGAAGGGAGGGGAGAAAGGACAGCATGCTCAGAAAATGGATACACAGAGACATCTAAGAGCAGGACCCACAGTTTTCCTGATCTCTTTCCATTTCTTCTATGAAAACTTTCCTTATTACAATGGATCTGATTCTCCTTTCCTACATCTGGAATCTGTTTACCACAGAAGACAAGGGCAACCCATGAAGGTTAGCCAGTGAGGACAGTGATTGAGGACCAGTAATTAGTTGACTAACATTTAAATAATAAACAAGTCACATACAGTTTAGAAAGGTTGTCACATATGTTGTGTATGAAATGATTTTGCTGTAATATTTACAAACACTCGCCCCATATTTGAAGCATTTTAAAGGTTTTTTGGAAGTACAGCTTCTTCCCAATTCTCTCTCTCCCTTTCTTTCTCTCTGTTTCTCTTTCTGCCTGTCTCTCCCTCCCTCCCTCCATTCTGTACACTCTCTCCTGACCAGCTTATTTCTCTCTCTCTTTATCTCTCTTTCTGCATCCTCTTCATGCATGAGTGGCAGCTGCAGGTGTGGATTTGCAGAGATATGCCATGCATAGAAACAGCAAGGGTCAAATTAGTAAGGACAAGGAAACAAGGTTCTTTTTTGGCAGATTACAGGTTTTAGCAGCCATGCAGGTAATAGACAGATGCAGGAGAAGTCTTGTGATAAGGTGAAGAAAAGGTTATTGCTGCAGAGATAAGCCAAGAACTCGTGCCCTAGGAGCTGTGTGAAGATCAGGCTGTGCACAGATACACCTTTACCTTGAGAACAGGGCTGGGAGAAAGACCTGGAAAGACTGAGCCATTTTCCCAAGGCAGACAGTTAAAGCAGAATAAGATGGCTCTATAACACAGGTGGCATAAATTTACAAGACCTGTCCCTAGTACATGGAACCCAACGAGACTGAGGCCATATGAAGGATTTAGTCCTACAAAACACCCTGGAATTTTAGGGGATACATTTTTATCTTGCTTCCAAGATTTTTCTGCATATTATGCAGGAAAATGATATGGGGTTGGAAATCTGAAATCATAGACTCCTGGCACAGCTATAGCTCAGCTGACTGCATGAACCTATCATATAACCCTGTCTGTATCCACAGCCATTTCCTCTTCTACAGCCTACGGCTCTTCCTCCTCTGTTATTCCCCAATTTTAAAGGACTGCATACCCTTTATTTTAGCTGTAAAAATAATTTATATCTAATTGTAATGTTTCTACATTACAGAAATGGTATGGACTTAACAGAAGCAGAAGATATTAAGAAGAGGTGGCAAGAATACACAGAAGAACTATACAAAAAAGATCTTCATAACCCAGATAATCATGATGGTGTGCTCACTCACACTCACCTAAAGCCAGACATCCTGGAATGTGAAGTCAAGTGGGTCTTAGGAAGCATCAGTATGAACAAAGCTAGTGGAGATGATAGAATTCCAGTTGAGCTATTTCAAATCCTGAAAGATGATGCTGTGAAAGTGCTTCACTCAATATGCCAGCAATTTGGAAAACTCAGCAGTGGCCACAGGACTGGGAAAGGTCAGTTTTCATCCCAATCCCAAAGAAAGGCAATGCCAAAGAATGCTCAAACTATCGCACAATTGCATTCACCTCACACACTAGTAAAGTGAAGCTCAAAATTCTCCAAGCCAGGCTTCAGCAATATGTGAAACCATGAACTTCCAGATGTTCAGGCTGGTTTTAGAAAAGGCAGAGGAACCAGAGATCAAATTGCCAACATCTGCTGGATCATGGAAAAAGGAAGAGAGTTCCAAAAAAACATCTCTTTCTGCTTTATTGACTATGCCAAAGCCTTTGACTGTGTGGATCACAATAAACTGTGGAAAATTCTGAAAGAGATGGGAATACCAGACCACCCGACCTGCCTCTTGAGAAACCTATATGCGGGTCATGAAGCAACAGTTAGGACTGGACATGGAACAACAGACTAGTTCCAAATAGGAAAAGGTGTACGTCAAGGCTGCATATTGTCACCCTGCTTATTTAACTTCTATGCAGAGTACATCATGAGAAATGCTGGGCTGTAGGAAGCACATCCTGGAATCAAGATTGCCGGGAGAAATATCAATAAACTTATATGCAGATGACACCACTCTTATGGCAGAAAGTGAAGAAGAACTAAAGAGCCTCTTGATGAAAGTGAAAGAGAAGAGTAAAAAAGTTGGCTTAAAGCTCAACATTCAGAAAACTAAGATCATGGCATCCGGTCCCATCACTTCATGGGAAATAGATGGGAAACAGTGTCTGACTTTATTTTTTGGGGCTCCAAAATCACTGCAGATGGTGACTGCAGCCACGAAATTAAAAGACGCTTACTCCTTGGAAGGAAAGTTATGACCAACCTAGACAGCATATTAAAAATCAGAGACATTACTTTGCCAACAAAGGTCCGTCTAGTCAAGACTATGGTTTTTCCAGTGGTCATGTATGGATGTGAGAGTTGGACTGTGAAGAAAGCTGAGCACTGAAGAATTGATGTTTTTGAATGTGGTGTTGGAGAAGACTCTTGAGAGTTCCTTGGACTGCAAGGAGATCCAACCAGTCCATCCTAAACGAGATCAGTCCTGGGTGTTCATTGGAAGAACCGAGGCTGAAGCTGAAACTCCAATACTTTGGCCACCTGATGCGAAGAGTTGACTCATTTGAAAAGATCCTGATGCTGGGAAAGATTGAGGGCAAGAGGAGAAGGGGATGACAGAGGATGAGATGGTTGGATGGCATCACCAAGTCAATGGACATGGGTTTGGGTAAACTCCAGGAGTTGGTGTGGACAAGGAGGCCTGTGGTGTTGTGGTTCATGGGGTTGCAAAGAGTCGGACATGAATGAGCGACTGAACTGAACTGAAATATTCCTATGGTTGTCTTTGGGCTCTGATACCTAAACCTGAAAGGAGCTTTACGTCCTGCTTTCCCAGAACTGGCAGAGGGAAAGGAGGTCATTACATGCTCCTGTTTCCCTTTTCTCTTCCTGTTCTCTGACTCTACCAAAACTGCCTTCAAGAGGAGACTTCTTCCATCTAGGCCTACAAAACTCAAGTCTGGTTATTAGCAAATCAGTATACAAATGGAATATTTTCCTTTATTTTATGCTTTCTTTCATAGCAGAGTATACTTTGGCATGTGACCTGGCTCTGCACCTCCAACAGAATATGTGACTTGGACAAGTTGGGCAGTTTCTGAGCCTTTGAGTTTTTATTTTTAATAAGAGTAAGAATTCCATTCTCAAAACGTTTTGCAGACAGCCTTCATAGGAATAACAAATTACAGAGAGAAAAATAGCTATATAGCAAATAAATCTGGTGACCTGTCTTAACAAGTAATCAAAGTGAACCTCACTAGCTAGTGACAGGGGTACCAGGTGTCCCCACATGAGGCACAGCTGACTGCGGTGCTCCTGCCCAAATGCATGACACAACTCTAACCACAAATAAACAGCACACAGATCCCAGTGGAGGGAGGTTCTGTAAAATTGCTGGTGTGCCCGTTACAGCAATGCCACTATCTTAAGAAGGCTGAAGAACCAGCCCAGATTAAAGGAGACCAAAATGACAGAAAAGGAAAGCACGGCTTGTTGTTTTAGACTGGGTCTTGGACTAGGAGGAGGAAGGGTTAGTGTGTTTATGTATGTGTGTTCTTTAGCTGTAAATGTCATTCTGGACAACTGATGAAATTTAAGTAAGGCCTGTAGATTAGATAGTAGTAATGTATCAATACAATGCCCTTATTGTTATAAATTTACTCTGATTATATAAAAGTATATCTCGGTTTTTAGGAAATACATGTTAATTTATTTAGGAGTGAAAGGCAATATATCTGTAACTAGATCTCAAATGGATCAGCAAAACAAAACAAAACTGTGTGCTTGTAGAAAGAGAGAATAATTAAGTAAATGTGGTAAAACTTTAAAATTTGGGGAATGTGAGTGAAGGGTATATAAAAATTATTTTTCCTATCCTTGAAACTTTCCTGTAATCCTGAAATTATTTCAAAATAAAAAGGCAAAAATATGATAAAGCATATGAAAATTTTCAATTTGGCAGTGTAGCAATACTACATACCATATTTCATGCTACTTACATTACTATGTTGTGGTTACCTTCCAGTAGGTTGGTAAACAGTCTGGAAATGGGCTACATGGTCATGGTGTAGCCAAGTTATAAAGTTATAAAGAAGGTCTTTTTCTCTACAATCCATTCTAAGCAAATCATACTTCAAGGAATCTGGCAAAAACTAGTTCTGTGAATGGCTACACTCTCCTCCCCTCCATTGCTGTCTGCTGCTGCTGCTGCTAAGTTGCTTCAGTCGTGTCCGACTCTGTGTAACCCCATAGAAGGCAGCCCACCAGGCTCCCCTGCCCCTGGGATCCTCCAGGCAAGAGTACTGGAGTGGATTGCCATTTCCTTCTCCAATGCATGAAAGTGAAAAGTGAAAGTGAAGTCACTCAGTTGTGTCTGACTCCTAGCGACCCCATGGACTGCAGCCTACCAGGCTCCTCTGTCCATGGGATTTGCCAGGCAAGAGTACTGGAGTGGGTTGCCATTGCCATTGCTGTCTGGGAACTTCTAAAGAGACCATTCTTAGGGTCAGTATAGAACTGTGTACTCATCTACTCACAACAGGGATGCGTGTGTACCTTTCTCTTAGCTCAGCCTCTCCAGGCCTCTCCAGTGGTACTTGGACAGTATCTCCATGGACAGCCACATCACGAGATGCCACACCTGTCAGTTCCTCCAAGCACACTTTTCCCTCATGACTGGAGCACTTTGTAGGGGTGAGAAAGTTGCCACCCTAAGATGTCTCCACCATTTGGATTATTTTAAACTGAATGCAATCAAGTCCTGAAACACTCAGGAAGAATCTAGGAGCTTCCTCCCTCTGATCTCTTAGAGATTAGAGTCCACTCTGTATCCCATTGTCTCTGCTGACACAGCAAACATTTATTTACCAAACATTTGGTTTTTCATCTGTATCTGAATTGCCTCCTTTCCCTTCAAAGTCGTGAACCTCTACCCAACACCCTCTTTTGTCTTTAGTTGAATTAAGGTGAAGATTTTAGCCATTTTGGGAGTTCCTCAGTTTTCCTGCATCTCATCCATGGATACAAGTTATTAAACTTTGTTCAATTTTCTCCTTATAATCTATCATTTGAATTCTTAGATGAACCAGAACAAGCTGGAAGGACAGAGCAACATTTCTTCCTCCCAGACAACCTCTTGTCCAGGCAACATCAATATGCAAACTTTGGCCTCCTCAGGACATACAGAAGTACAATTTGCCCTAGGAGATCATATACATACCCAAAGGGGCATATCCACACAGTACCTGCATATAATTGAGCTGTCTGCCATACAAGTTGAATTAACTAGAGACAACACCACATGCCTTTAATTGGAGGCTGTCTATTTCATTTTTCTCTTGGAATGTAAAACCACAAAAAGCTTTTAATAATGAAAACTTGATGTAATAACAGAAACCCAGGTTTTTTAATGTTTCCTGAGGTCCCCCTGAGCACGGTTTTCATGCACAATATATGTCCACACCAAGGTGCCTGTGCTTAGGCGGTGACCATTCTGTCACTACTCCTCTCTTTTTAGTACAGACATTAGTTACTTGCTCTTCTAAAGAAAGGTTGCTTTGGTCATTTAAATCCAACACATGTAACCCATCAGATCCCACAGCTGCATGCCCAAACAGAAAGGCTCCAGAGGACAGGCTGAACATCAGGCTGGCTCATGTGGTAAGTCTTCCTGAGAGGTGTTCTGTCATCATGGCAGCCTTACTGGCCCCCCTCTCCATTTTCTTTCATCTGAAACCTCACAGGTTGTTCAGCTCCTTCCATTTAAGTCTTGGTCAGAGATTCAGTAGCTTACATGCCTTAAAAGAACTAATGATAGCTCACTTATTGTAACTGGTTTGGTTGCTGGCTTGGTCTATAAACGGCAAAGAGGGGTAGAGTAAATGTCCCTTCAATATGGGAAATCCGTGGAGACAGGGAAAATATAATGCTTCATTTATCAATTGGGGGGTTATGTCAGACAGAGAGGGAGGTTGCCGCTGACCATGTGCTTGTCCTCAAAAGATACAGTCCCTTCTGTGTGGCCAGGCTCTAACTGATGTATCCAGCAAAAAGAGGCATTCTGCTGCCGCAGAGAGAGGCAGGTGTATGCTGTCCTCACCATGGCACAGAGGTGGCTGCCCTCTAAAGAATGACAGACACTGACCAGGACCTCTGCCAGAACCAACTCAAGTCTTCAGACTGTTTAGAATCAAAGCCAAATCCTGGAGGGTGAGAAAATGGTGTAAAAATGACATTACTTCTGATGTGCAGAGCGCTGCCCCTCTCTAGGCTTTCATGAAATGTCATTATGGCTCCCTTACCAAAGGCTTCCCTTTGGTCTCAATCCTCACTCCATCCTGTGCTCACAGTACTGTTACAGGAGCCCTCATTGACTAAAAAAGTACACATTAGCACCACCCCAAGTTTCCAACCCTTCTTCCTTACTCTCATGACCTACTTCAGGTTTGCAAACACAGCTTGTTTTTTTGTCCCTTTTTTACTAGAGTAAGTGCCATAACCTACTTCTCTCCTAGCATGGATATCTCTGCTTTTATTCTAAAGCTTCTTCAAAGTACCATTCTCACTGCATCTTAAGTATCTGCAATCATTCTCAAAGATAGTCACTAGAGGCTTCTGAAACATCTAGAAGGACACTGCCTCTGTGGGGACCTTCTGTGAATAAAGTCACAATTCTGGTTGCCTTTGGCCATCTTTGTCTGACCCAGTTTCCTCCCCTGACTGGAACATCTGCTCCCTCAGAGCCAGTGTCCACAAGGAAAATGGTCCTTCCCAGGCCCCATACTAGGCACTGGTTTTTGGATCAGCTGATATAGACAAATAGTCATAGGCCTTAAGAGCAAAGGATGAGTAGGATCTCTGAGTGGCCATCGCTACCTCACAGACCTGCCTGAAATAAAGGAAACTATGCAGTGATACTCAGAATAAGAATCTAGGTCCCTTAGTTTAGAGAACATTATCCCAATTTAACTATACTCATAGTCTTTTTTGTTAGACAGAACTAGATTCTTTAATCCTTAAAGTCACTCCATGACTGGGGCAAAGGTCCTCCAGCCAGTGACCTGAAAATTTGCCCCATCTCGCCCAGCCCTGTAGCTGTAGCACTCATCTCCAGGTCTTCACAGAGGTCCTACTTCCCTAACTCTCACGTCAGTTCACTTGTCACCACTCAAAAAGGGCTCCCCTGACCACCAAGCCTTGCATACTCCCACAAGGCATTATCTAATTTTCTTCAGAGTATCTATCTTTTCCTGAAATTTTAATTTTTCTAAATCAGTTTTCTTCTTTCTTTGTCTCATTTCTGGCAGTCTGCCACCCCTTCCTGGAAGGCTGTGATGGTTAGATCCAGTTCTGTATCAGCCACATTCACCTCAGTTCACCCCTTATTGAGAACCTTGATAGAAGCATCAGTTCAGTTCAATTCAGTTGCTCACTCGTGTCCAACTCTTTGTGACCCCATGGACTGCAGAATGCCAGGCTTCCCTGAGCTTGCTTAAACTCATGACTATCGAGTCAGTGATGTCATCCAGCCATCTCATCCTCTGTCATCCTCTTCTCCTCCTGAATTCAATCTTTCCCAGCATCAGGGTCTTTTCCAAGTAGTCAGTTCTTTGCATCAGGTGGTGAAAGTATTGGAGCTTCAGCTTCAGCATCAGTCCTTCCAATGAATACTCAGGACTGATTTCCTTGAGGATTAACTGGTTAGATCTCCTTGCAGTCCAAGGGACTCTCAAGAGTCTTCTCCAACTTCACAGTTCTAAAGCATCAATTCTTCAGCTCTTAGCCTTCTTTATGGTCCACCTCTCAAATCCATCCAGGACTGCGTTTTGCATGATGTACTCTGCATATAAGTTAAATATGCAGGATGTCAGTATACAGCCTTGATATACTCCTTTTCCAATTTGGAACCAGTCCTGTTACATGTCCAGTTATAACTGTTGCTTCTTGACCTGGATACAGATTTCTCAGAAGGCAGGTGAAGTGGTCTGGTATTCCTATCTCTCGAAGAATATTCCACAGTTTTTTGTGATACACACAGTCAAAGGCTTTATTTCTGGGGGTTCCAAAACCACTGTAGATGGTGACTGCAGCCATGGAATTAAAAGATGCTTGCTCCTTGGAAGAAAAACTATGACTAACCTAGACAGCATATTAAAAAGCAGAGACATTACTTTGCCATCAAAGGTCCATCTAGTCAAAGCTATGGACCATAAAGAGGGCTGAGCATGGAAGAATTGATGCTTTTGAACTGTGGTGTTGAAGAAGACTCTTGAGAGCCCCTTGGACAGCAAGGAGATCAAACCAGTCAATCCTAAAGGAAATCAGTCCTGAATATTCATTGGAAGGACTGATGCTGAAACTGAAGCTCTAGTACTTTGGCCACCTGATATGAAGAACCGACTTATTGGAAAAGACCGTGATCCTGGGAAAGACAGAAGACTGGAGGAGAAAAGGACAACAGAGGATGAGATGGTTGGATGGCATCACCGACTCGATGCACATGAGTTTGAGCAAGCTCCAGGAGTCCATGGGATTGCAGAGTTGGACCCGACAGAGTAACTGAACTTGCATGAAATGTTCCCTGGGAATCTCTAGTTTTCTTGAATAGATCTCTAGTCTTTCCCATTCTATTGTTTTCCTCTATTTCTTCACACTGATCACTGAGGAGGGCTTTCTTATCTCTCCTTGCTATTCTTTTGAACTCTGCATTTAGATGGGTGTATTTTTCCTTTTCTCCTTTGCCTTTTGCTTCTCTTTTTTTCTCAGCTATTTGTAAGGCCTCCCCAGACAACTATTTTGCCTTTTTGCATCTTACTGGGGATAGATGAATAGCTAGCACTTAACACTTGTGTGCTGAATGAATGTATCCAGGTCTTTCACATTCTCTTAGCACAATAGACACACTGCTGCTCCATCCCAGAGCCCTTCAGAATGGATGCCCAGGATGCCCAGCTGCTGAGAATGTCAGTTCATGGCTGCACCTTGCACTGAGAATCACCCACAGTTGCAGGGAGTGGCTTGCCTTAGTTATGCCCCCTCCTTGGGGACCCCATAGCCAATGACCTCCATATCAGCCAGTACTGATATGGAGATACAAAGATTTGGCTCTGTTGCTGCAACTTTGGACACTTCTTGCAGCCATGAAATTAAAAGACGCTTACTCCTTGGAAGGAAAGTTATGACCAACCTAAATAGCATATTCAAAAGCAGAGACATTACTTTGCCAACAAAGGTTCTTCTAGTCAAGGCTATGGTTTTTCCTGTGGTCATGTATGGATATGAGAGTTGGACTGTGAAGAAGGCTGAGCGCTGAAGAATTGATGCTTTTGAAAACTCTCAGAAGATGTTGGAGAAGGCTTTTGAAGATTTCTCAGAAGGCAGGTAAAGTGGTCTGGTATTCCCATCTCTCGAAGAATATTCCACAGTTATTGGAGAAGACTCTTGAGAGTCCCTTGGACTGCAAGGAGATCCAACCAGTCCATTCTGAAGGAGATCAGCCCTGGGATTTCTGTGGAAGAAATGATGCTAAAGCTGAAACTCCAGTACTTTGGCCACTTCATGCGAAGAGTTGACTCATTGGAAAAGACTCTGATGCTGGGAGGGATTGGGGACAGGAGGAGAAGGGGACGACAGAGGATGAGATGGCTGGATGGCATCACCGACTCGATGGACGTGAGTCTGGGTGAACTCCGGGAGTTGGTGATGGACAGGGAGGCCTGGTGTGCTATGATTCATGGGGTTGCAAAGAGTCGGACACGAATGAGCGACTGAACTGAACTGAAGGGCTGTCCCAGCTCCAGAGCTCCCATTAGCAAACACAGTATGAGTCAGGTTTTCTCTTTACTAAGAGACCAAATTGCCAACATCCGCTGGATCATAGAAAAAGCATGAGAGTTCCAGAAAAACATCTATTTCCGTTTTATTGACTATGCCAAAGCCTTTGACTGTGTGGATCACAATAAACTGAGGAAAATTCTGAAAAACATAGGAATACCAGACCACCTGACCTGCCTCTTGAGAAATCTGTATACAGGTCAGGAAGCAACAGTTAGAACTGGATATGGAACAACAGACTGGTTTCAAATAGGAAAAGGAGTACGTCAAGGCTGTATATTGTCACCCTGCTTATTTAACTTCTATGCAGAGTACATCATGAGAAACGCTGGGCTGGAAGAAGCACAAGCTGGAATCAAGATTGCCGGGAGAAATCTAAATGGCCAAAATCTGGAACACTGGCAACACCAAATGCTGTAAGGATGTGAAACAACAGGAACACTCATTCATTGTTGTTTAGAACGCAAAAGAGTACAACCACTTTCAAAGACAGTTTGACAGTTTATTGCAAAATTAAAGTTTTTCTTACCATATGATCCAGCAACCAGGATCCTTGGTATTACTCAAAAGAGTTGAACACTTGGGTTCACCTAAATGCCTGTACACAGTTATTTATGACAACTTTATTTATAACCACCAGAATTTGGAAGCAATCAAGATGTCCTTCATTAGGGGACTGAATAAAGAAGCTATGGTATAGTTAGAAAATGGACTGATATTCAGTTCTAAAGAGCAATAAGCTATTGAGAGTGTAAATAGCCTTGGTAGGGAGGCCAGAGGGCCCCAAGTGGCAGGAAGAGATAAACTGCAAGTGGCAGACCTTTTTTTTTTCTTTTCTCTTCTCACCCTGTGTTGTCATGGTGACACTTTGTTCCCCCTGAACTTAACTATCTCAAACCTTGAGAAAATTAATGTGTTTTTCTTATGGAAATGTTTTTGTAAGCTATGTTAATGAACTATGTATTTGATGGGAAATCTTTCTTCAAGATTCATGTCAATTGTTTGACAGGATGACACCTTGCGCCAATGCTATCTCAAAATGCATGTTGTGAGTGAGGGGCCTGGTGCAACTCTCTCAGTTTGGAGGTGTTTCCTTTCTCTAATTAGCAGCTTGCTAATAGGTATATAACTCCTTGCAAAAAACTAGCAAGAGGGCACTTTCTGTCTCCTTCTGATGTCTATGTGAGAAGCTTTCACTATCTCATTTATACGTACTTTGCTACACAAAAAGCTCTGTGTGATTAAGCCTCGTCACTGGCCCTGGATTAAATGCTTCTCCTCTGGAGGCCACAAATCCTGGCATCATTCACAACTCATAGCAGCAACCTTTCATTTTAGGGGCTTGCCCAGGAGTCTTCAGGACAAGGTAAGGACACTCGGAGCTCTAGTTCTTTGTTTTCTTATTAAACATGTTTTCTGCTTTACTTTACTAACTCTACAGTGTGCCTGTGTGTGTGTGATTGATTAAAAATGTGAGACGCATAAAGGTGCGAAGCAATAGCTGCATCCTAATCTGCGGTTCCATGATGACCTCATATTATGGCAGAAACCCTTTCAGGGGATTATACTGGCTTGCTAAAGTTGAGAGGCACCAGATGTCTCCTCTGGGGGGAGCAGCCAGAGACGGATGAAGCATGTGGACCAAACTCTCCTTTCCCAGTCAAACTTTTCCTGGTCTTGTTGACCATTTTGTAACTGCTTGGTAGTTGAAACCACTAACCTAATCTGTTGGATCACAGGTTTTCAAGGGATTTGTGATCCATGCTGTTACTATGTACTTTTACGTATACCCCAAGTTTGGAAGAGCCTAGCCTTGCTAGGCAGAGAAGGCAATGGCACACCACTCCAGTACTCTTGCCTGGAAAATTCCATGGACGGAGGAGCCTGGTAGGCTGCAGTCCATGGGGTTGTGAAGAGTCAGACACTACTGAACGACTTCACTTTCACTTTTCATTTTCATGCATTGGAGAACGAAATGACAACCCACTCCAGTGTTCTTGCCTGCAGAATCCTGGGGACGGTGGAGCCTGGTGGGCTGCCATCTCTGGGGTCACACAGAGTCAGACACGACTGAAACAACTTAGCAGCAGCAGCAGCAGCAGCAGTAGCAGCCTTGCTAGGAGCAGAAAGTTTCAAGAGCACGTTCAGGAGCGAGATCGGGTTCTAGCTCCAGGAATGTCTCTTAGGCTAGAGGTCGCTGCCTGCCTTTTGGCTGCCTGCCTCTGAGGGCAGCAACCTGAAAGTACATCTTTGTCATGGCTGTGCCTCGGATCTATGTGGATAGAAGCACTGCTGGTGACCATGAGGTTTGTAAGGACACAGATCAGGAATCCCAGGATCTAGTCAGACTGCAAGTGCAATGGGCTTCTTCCTCTGGTAATGCAAGCTCTTAGTGGACCAGAGGAGCTCTCCAGTGGCTTCTGTCTCAACTCCTTAGATGTTCTTTCTGTGAAATCTGTGGGAATAAACTGGAAGGATTGCCTCTAATAGCTTAAGGACAAAAATCACTTTTCCCTTGCTGGTCAGCCCTTCATCACCTTTTTTACTACCACATATACTGGTGCAGTGACACTCAGAAGGAACATCTTGGGTTTTATATTCATCCCTCTATGACTCACCACTTCTGCTGTTGTCAGGACTGTACTCAGGAATGTGCATAGACACGTGGAAGATGGATGGTTCTTCCCCTAGTGGTCTTAGCTTGGGAGGCATCCCAGAAGGCTACTCTATTGCACTCTGGGTAGCATCAGAGGAGAAGCAGAAATCAGACAAAGGTTTTAATGGTAAAGAGCCGAACATCAATCTGGGATGCCATCAGGTCTACCCCTGGTGCATCTCCACCCTGCCTCGGTGGTAGAACCTAGAGGGACGAGTAAGCTGCCTGCATCAGTAAGGGACAGACTAAGTCTGACCAGGAAGGGAAAGCTTTGGTGGAAAGTCTGTCTCCACCCCCATCTAGAGCAGGGAAGAATGCCTCCAGTAGAAAAGAGCACTGGACACTGCTTTTTTCTCTTACAGATGGAGGCTGGCAGTTCCAGAACCACCTCTTTAAAATGTATTTTGAGAAATTGGGATAAGTTCAATCCCCAGAGCTTAACTTTACTTAGAGATATAATATATCCTGGAACAGATGCTAACTCCTGACTCAAAAACTTGAGTTTGGGGAAAAGCTGTTGCCTATGGAGACAAAATGGCTTGGTGATGAATTAGCAAAAAATGGGAGGGTGAGATAGCCTCCTTCCCTACTGGGAATCAGACAGTTCCAACAACAGAGTCAGACTTGGACTATATCACGGCTTAAGGAAGATAGGATTATAACCACTTTGTCAGGACTCAAGCAGGTGCACGTTAAGACTTTTACTATGCCAAACTGGCAAACATGAAACAAGAATAGAAGGAAGCTCCTGGTAAATTCCTAGACAGACTACAGGAGGCCCTTCACAGATTCACTGAGATTGATCCCAAAAATGTGAAGGGAGGAATGAACTTAAACGATAGATTTCTCAATCAACTCCAAATATCCACCATAAGCTATTAAAACAGGCATATGGACCAAATTAGTCTTAGATAACCTGTTGCAGGCGCGGGCGGCTGTGACCGGTGCATTTAGCGTGGGCGGCTGCCCCACGTCCGAGGTCAGGGGCAGAAGCTGGGAGGACCCCATGCCCGAGAGGAGGCGGCCAAGAGAAGTTACCCCATGTCTGAGGTCAGGGGCAGCGGACGAGAATGCCAGGCTGCGACGGTGCAGGAACGGCCGAGAGGAGCTACCCCACGTTCGAGGCTAGGGGTAGCGGCCGGGAGGACCAACCCACCTCCAAGGAGCGGTGGCTGCGCGGGCGCAAGAGGGACTAGAGGAGCTATTCCATGTTCAAGGTCAGAAGGGGCGGCGGTGAGAAGATACCCCTCGTCCAAGATAAGGAGCAGCGGCGGCGCTTTGCTGGAGCAGCCGTGAAGAGATACCCCACGTCCAAGGTAAGAGAAACCCAAGTAGGATGGTAGGTATTGCAAGAGGGCATCAGAGGGCAGACACACTGAAACCATACTCAGAGAAAACTAGTCAATCTAATCACACTAGGACCACAGCCTTGTTTAACTCAATGAAACTAAGCCATGCCCGTGGGGCCACCCTAAACGGGCAGGTCATGGTGGAAAGCTCTGACAGAATGTGGTCCACTGGAGAAGGGAATGGCAAACCACTTCAGTATTCTTGCCTTGAGAACCCCATGAACAGTATGAAAGGCAAAATGATACGATACTGAGAGGAACTCCCTAGGTCAGTAGGTGCCCAGTATGCTACTGGAGATCAGTGGAGAAATAACTCCAGAAAGAATGAGGGGATGGAGCCAAAGCAAAAACAATACCCAGTTGTGGATGTGCCTGGTGATAGAAGCAAGGTCCGATGCTGTAAAGAGAAATATTGCATAGGAACCTGGAATGTCAGGTCCATGAATCAAGGCAAATTGGAAGTGGTCAAACAAGAGATGGCAAGAGTGAACATCGACATTCTAGGAATCAGCAAACTAAAATAGACTGAAATGGGTGAATTTAACTCAGATGACCATTATATCTACTACTGCGGGCAGGAATCCCTCAGAAGAAATGGAGTGGCCATCATGGTCAACAAGAGTCCAAAATGCAGTACTTGGATGCAATCTCAAAAATGACAGAATGATCTCTGTTTGTTTCCAAGGCAAACCATTCAATATCACAGTAATCCAAGTCCATGCCCCAACCAGTAACGCTGAAAAACCTGAAGTTGAACGGTTCTATGAAGACCTACAAGACCTTTTAGAGCTAACATCCCCAAAAGATGTCCTTTTCATTATAGGGGACTGGAATGCAAAAGTAGGAAGTCAAGGAACACCTGGAGTAACAGGTGTGTAGAGAAGACTCTACACATGGACATCACCAGATGGTCAACACCGAAATCAGATTGATTATATTCTTTGCAGTCAAAGATGGAGAAGCTCTATACAGGCAGCAAAAACAAGACCAGGAGCTGACTGTGGCTCAGATCATGAACTCCTTATTGCCAAATTCAGACTGGAATTGAAGAAAGTAGGGAAAACCACTAGACCATTCAGGTATGACCTAAATCAAATCCCTTATGATTATACAGTGGAAGTGACAAATAGATTTAAGGGACTAGATCTGATAGATAGAGTGCCTGATGAACTATAGAATGAGGTTCGTGACATTGTACAGGGGACAGGGATCAAGACCATCCCCAAGAAAAAGAAATGCAAAAAAGCAAAATGGCTGTCTGAGGAGGCCTTACAAATAGCTGCAAAGAGAAGAGAAGAGAAAAGCAAAGGAGAAAAGGAAAGATATAAGCATCTGAAGGCAGAGTTCCAAAGAATAGCAAGAAGATATAAGGAAGCCTTCCTCAGCGATCAATGCAAAGAAATAGAGGAAAACAACAGAATGGGAAAGACTAGAGATTCCTTCAAGAAAATTGGAGATACCAAGGGAACATTTCATGCAAAAATGAGCTCGATAAAGGACAGAAATGGTATGGACCTAACAGAAGCAGAAGATATTAAGAAGAGGTGGCAAGAATACACAGAAGAACTGTACAAAAAAGATCTTCACGACCCACATAATCACGATGGTGTGATCACTGACCTAGAGCCAGACATCCTGGAATGTGAAGTCAAGGGGGCCTTAGAAAGCATCCCTAGGAACAAAGATAGTGGAGGAGATGGCATTCCAGTTGAGCTATTTCAAATCCTGAAAGATGGTGCTGTGAAAGTGCTGCACTCAATATGCCAGCCAATTTGGAAAACTCAGCAGTGGCCACAGGACTGGAAAAGGTCAGTTTTTATTCCAATCCCAAAGAAAGGCAATGCCAAAGAATGCTCAAACTACCGCACAATTGCAGTCATCTCACACGCTATCTCACAAGCTATCTCACACGCTAGTAAAGTAATGCTCAAAATTCTCCAAGCCAGGCTTCAGCAATATGTGAACCGTGAACTTTCAGATGTTCAAGCTGGTTTTAGAAAAGGCAGAGGAACCAGAGATCAAATTGCCAACATTCGCTGGATCATGGAAAAAGCAAGAGAGTTCCAGAAAAACATCTATTTCTGCTTTATTGATTATGCCAAAGCCTTTGACTGTGTGGATCACAATAAACTGTGGAAAATTCTGAAAGAGATGGGAATACCAGACCACCTGACCTGCGTCTTGAGAAATCTGTATACAGGTCAGGAAGCAACAGTTAGAACTGGACATGGAACAACAGACTGGTTCCAAATAGGAAAAGGAGTACGTCAAGGTTGTATATTGTCACCCTGCTTATTTAACTTCTATGCAGAGTATATCATGAGAAACTCTGGGCTGGAAGAAGCACAAGCTGGAATCAAGATTGCCGGGAGAAATATCAATAACCTCAGATATGCAGATGATACCACCCTTATGGCAGAAAGTGAAGAGGAACTCAAAAGCCTCTTGATGAAGGTGAAAGAGGAGAGTGAAAATGTTGGCTTAAAACTCAACATTCAGAAAATGAAGATCATTGCATCTGGTCCCATCACTTCATGGGAAATAGATGGGGAAACAGTGGAAACAGTGTCAGACTTTATTTTTAGGGCTCCAAAATCACTGCAGATGGTGACTGCAGCCATGAAATTAAAAGACGCTTAGTCCTTGGAAGAAAAGTTATGACCAACCTAGATAGCATATTGAAAAGCAGAGACATTGCTTTGCCAACAAAGGTCTGTCTAGTCAAGGCTATGGTTTTTCCAGTGGTCATGTATGGATGTGAGAGTTGGACTGTGAAGAAAGCTGAGCACTGAAGAATTGATGCTTTTGAACTGTGGTGTTGGAGAAGACTCGAGAGTCCCTTGGACTGCAAGGAGATCCAACCAGTCCATTCTGAATGAGTTCAGCCCTGGGATTTCTTTGGAAGGAATGATGCTAAAGCTGAAACTCCAGTACTTTGGCCACCTCATGTGAAGAACTGACTCATTGGAAAAGACTCTGAATGTGGGAGGGATTGGGGGCAGGAGGAGAAGGGGACGACAGAGGATGAGATGGCTGGATGGCATCACTGACTCAATGGACATGAGTCTGAGTGAACTCCAGGAGTTGGTGATGGACAGGGAGGCCTGGCGTGCTGCGATTCATGGGGTCACAAAAAGTCAGACACGACTGAGTGACTGAACTGAACTGAACCTGTTGAAACTTGCTCAGACAGTTTACTATGGCAGGGAGGAAAAAGAGAAGAGGCAGAAAAAGACCAGGAAAGACCAAAGTCCCAGTGATGGTTCTCAGATCTGCTTTGAAACAGTCTGGGGTAAAAGTGCCCAGAGGGACCCAGGTGAAAAGGGACAGACTTGCTGTTACTGTGGAAAGAGGGGACCCCTCAAGCAGAATTGCTGTCAGATATCTAAGCCACCCCCAGCTCCATGTCTGGTCTGAAAATGACCATGCTTGAGAAGAGACTGTCCTCAGAGGTGTAGGCTGCAGGGAAACCAACTCTCAAGATAATCGGGACTGAAGGTGCCTAGGAGTCCCCACACAAGCTCCCATCCTAATTACACCTGAGGAACCCTGAGTATTGATAACTGTGGGGACCAATCAGTTGATTTCCTTTTAGACACTGGTTACTTATTCTGTGCTTACTGAAGCCCCTGGCTGACTTTCTCCTCTATCCATTTCCATAACTGGACTGTCTAGATGAGCTAAATGTTATTATTTCAGTTGTCTTCTAAGCTGCAACTGAGACTCTGTGCTGTTTTCACAAGTTTCTCATCGTCCAGAGTCTCCCTCACCCTTTTGGGAAGGGATATACTAAGCGAGGTCCGTGTCTCTGTTTTCATGAATATGGAGTACTCTCTTTCTCTCCCATTAATTAAACAAAATGTAAATCCTACAATGTGGCCTGATGGAAAAACTGTGATTTGAGCACAGAATGCTATTTCTGTCACTGTCACGCTCAAAGACCCTCAGATATTTTCACATCAGAAGCAGTATCCACTGAAACCCAAGGTTAAGAAAGGGTTAAAATCCACCATTGGGAATTTAAAGGAGCAGGGGCTATCAATTCCCTGTAACAGTCCATGCAACACTTCTATTTTGGGCATTAAAAAAAATGTTAAATGATAAATGTAGACTAGTTCAAGATTTATGAATAATAAATGAGACTGTGGTTCTTTACATCCCATGGTGCCTAATCCTTATACTCTATTGTCTGAAATTTCTGAACAAGTCAAGTAGTTTTCAGTCATTGATTTTCTTTTTTTTTTTAAAGGATGAGGGCCATACACCCCGAGAGAATTATGCTTATACTAAACCAGCCCTTACCTATGACTTTAAGACAATTGAGAGGATTTTTGAGCATCCAAGCCTATTGCCACATTTGGATTCCAGATTATGGGGAGCTTGCCCAGCCTTTATATAAACTTGTAACTGAAACTCAACAGGCCAAAACCGACAAGCTGGTTTGGGCTCCAGAGACTTAAGAGGCTTTTAAGGCTCTTCAAACTGCTCTCCTGCAGGCTTCCACTTTGAGCTTGCCCACAGGATCAGAGTTTAGTTTGTTACTGAAAAAAAAAAAAAAAAAATCCTATGGCTATATTTCTTAAGGGTAATTGCTGGTATTGTTTTGCTAATGCCTAAAGCTCTTAAGTTCATTAATGGACAAAATATTACTGTACTGACTTCTCATAATGTCAGTGAAATCTTAAACTCTAAAGTTAATATTTGGATGACAGACCATCAGCTTCTTAAATATCAGACATTGTTGTTAGAAGGACCAATAGCTAAACTTAAAGTTTGTGGGAACTTAAATACTGCCATTTTCCTTCCTGAGAAGAAAAATGAAACACCCCATCATGATTGTTCCCAATTTCTAACCTTAACCTTAAATTATACAGCTCATAAAGACTTAATGGATACTCCATTAGAAAATTCTGACATGGAAATATTTATGTATGACAGTTCTTTTGTTTGGGATGGGAAGTGGAAAACGGGTTACCGGGTGGTGATGGCTGAACAGGTTTTAAAAGCAAAGTCACTCTCCCCAGGAATGAGTATTCAGCTAGCAGAGCTTGTGGCTCTGACCCAAGCTTCAGAGTTAAGCAAAGGGCAGTGAGTTAAATATCTAAACTGATTCTAAATAGGCTTGAGATTACATGCTCATGCTGCAATATGAAAAGAAAGTTTAAAACAGCAACAAGAGAAACTATTAAGCATTTCAAACAGATTGAAAGACTTTTGATGGCTATGTATTGCCCTAAAAAAGTAGCTGTTATACATTACAAAGGGCACAGAAGGAACAGGAGTAAAGTAGCCTAGGGTTATCAGCTTGCTGACTGCCAACTGAGAAAATTGGCACTTTAGGAACCCCCTTCACTACAGATGCCAATGGCCTGGACAGGTTCTGCTGAACAGGAAAAACCACAATATACTGAGGAAGAATTAAAAAGATATAGAAAAGAGCAAAGATTACTGATAAAGGATGGTTACGGTCTAAGGACAGACAATTAATAATTCCTGAAAATTCTCAGTGAAAAATTCTTAAAGACTTGCACTAGATTTTCCTAAAGCCTTGGAATTAACTACGTAACTCAACTTTCAGCTTTTCAGCAGACATTGCAGGAACTCCAGGAGGTGACTCCTGATCCAGCCTTTGAGTCAAGCAAGACGCTGTTTGACCCAGGAACTGAGGTCCTGATAAAGACATTGGGACCTTAGGGACAACCTCTTGAGCCCCTCTGGGGAGGCCCTTACCAGATTATTCTTCCTTCTCCAACAGCTGTCAAGGCATGAGCAATTGATTCATGGGTGCACCCTGATCCAAACTAAGTGATGTCATTTTATGTCTTTATTCTCTATGCTTTTATTTTTAACTTTTGAGATAGGCCTGATAATCTATGAGGGCCTGCTTCTGCTGACTCCAAAATTCCTGAGTCTGCTGTTTGACTCTCAAGACAACATCTTCCTGTCCTGGGCTCATTCCTATGCCACATTCCACAATCAGTCTAATTAATGGGTCTGTGGAACACTCCCATCCTCATCAGTGGAAGGCTTCCCATGGTGGGTGTTTCCACTTCAAGGAAAGGACTTCTCTAAGACTGCAACTACCATCACAAACAAAAATCACATGCAATGCCTCTTCTTAATCTGATGACATCTAACAATTCTAAAATGGACGAATGCAACACTTTGTACCGTAACTATGGACACAGTGTGACTTTTAACTTTGCCGATTGTTCTGGTTTTGCTGTTTGCTCCCCACATCTGTAACTGTGTAGCTGGATTTGTTTCTAGCCTCATGAAGCCTTTTTAGTTACAAATGGTTGTTCTGTTCAGTTCAGTTCAGGTCAGTCGATCAGTCCTGTCTGACTCTTTGTGACCCCATGAATTGCAGCATGCCAGGCAATGGCAACCCACTCCAGTACTCTTGTCTGGAAAATCCCATGGATGGAGGAGCTTGGTAGGCTGCAGTCCATGGGGTCGCTAAAAGTCAGACATGACTGAGCGACTTCATTTTCACTTTTTACGCATTGGAGAAGGAAATGGCAACCCACTCCAGTATTCTTGCTTGGAGAATCCCAAGGACAGAGGAGCCTGGTGGGCTGCCATCTATGGGGTCGCACAGAGTTGGACACGACTGAAGTGACTTGGCAGCAGTAGCAGCAGCAGGCCTGGCTGTCCATCACCAACTCTCGGAGTTCATTCAAACTCACGTCCATCGAGTCAGTGATGCCATCCAGCCATCTCATCCCTTCTCCTCCTGCCCCCAATCCCTCCCTCCCAGCATCAGAGTCTTTTCTAATGAGTCAACTCTTTGCATGAGGTGGCCAAAGTACTGGAGCTTCAGCTTTAGCATCATTCCCTCCAAAGAACACCCAGGGCTGATCTCCTTTAGAATGGACTGGTTGGATCTCCTTGCAGTCCAAGGGACTCTCAAGAGTCTTCTCCAACACCACAGTTCAAAGCTCCTACAAGTGCCACAGCCTCCTCCAACTATTACTTGGGGCATCTGAATCAGAGACCCTCAACATGAGAGTTAGGAAAATATGTTGAATCAACAATTTAGGGACAACACCGCTTACCAGCACAGAAGCAGTTATAGAATGAGAAAGCCATCCCTTTCCCTTGGCAACATAATTCTCCTGAATGAAAAGGGGGGAGAGAGTGTTAACAGCCTTGGTAGGGAGGTCAGAGGTCCACAAAGGGCAGGAGAAAATAAACTGCAAGTGGCAGACTTTAAATTTTCTCTTCTAATTCTGTGCTGTCATGGTGACATCTGGTTCCCACTGAACTTTACTTTCTCTCAAACCTTGAACTAACCAGTGCATTTTTCTTTTCTTTTTTTTTTTTTTAAACAATTTATTGATAGTACAAAGGGAAGAATCAACAAGAAAGCCTGCCTTTCTAGAGTCCAGGGTACAATATTTTACCTTATGGAAATGTTTGCTTTCAGTTCAGTTGAGTCACTCAGTAGTGTGTGACTCTTTGCAAACATAAGGCTTCCCAGTCCATCATCATCTGCCAGAGCTTGCTCAAACTCATGTCCATCGAGTGGGTGATGCATCCAACCATCTCATCCTCCATCGTCCCCTTCTCCTCCTGCCTTCAATCTTTCCCAGCATCAGGATCTTTTCCAATGAGTCAGGTCTTTGCATCAGGTGGCCAAAGTATTGGAGTTTCAGATTCAGCATCAGTTCTTCCAATGAATATTCATGACTGATTTCCTTGAGGATTGACTAGTTCGATCACCTTGCAGTCCAGGGAACTCTCAAGAGTCTTCTCCAACACCAGATTTCAAAAGTATCAGTTCTTTGGTGCTCACCTTTCTTTGTAGTGAAACTCTCACATCCATATGCAACTACTGGAAAAACCAATTGATTAGATGGACCTTTGTCAGCAAAGTAATGTCTCTGCTTTTTAATAAGCTGTCTAGGTTGGTCATAGCTTTCCTTCCAAGGAGCAAGCGTCTTTTCATTTCATGGCTGCAGTCACCATCTGCAGTGACTTTGGAGCCCAAGAAAATAAAGTCTCACACATTTTCTCTCCATCTATTTGCCATGAAGAGATGGGACCAGATGCCATGATCTCAGTTTTCTGAATGTTGCATTTTAAGCCATTTTTTTCACTCTCCTCTTTAAATTTCATCAAGAGGCTCTTTAGTTCTTTACTTTCTGCCATAAGGGTGGTATCATCTGCATATCTGAAGTTATTGATATTTCTTCTGGCAATCTTGATTCCAGCTCTGCTTCATCCAGCCTGGCATTTTGCATGATGTAGTCTGCATAGAGGTTAAATAAGCAGGATGACATATACAGCCTTGACATACTCTTTTCCCAATTTGGAAGGAGTCTGTTGTTCCATGTCCACTTGTACCTGTTGCTTCTTGACCTGCATACAGATTTCTCAGGAGGCAGGCAAGGTGGATTTGTATGCCCATCTCTTTAAGAATTTTCCACAGTTTGTTGTGATCCACACAATCAAAAGCTTTGGTATAGTCAATAAAGCCGAGGTAGATGTTTTACTGGAACTCTCTTGCTTTTGATGATACAATGGATGTGGGCAATTTGATCTCTGGTTCCTCTGCCCTTTCTTGAACATCTAGAAGTTCTTGCACAGCTTGAACATCTGGAAGTTCATGGCTCACGTACTGCTGAAGCTTTGCTTGGAGAATTTTGAGCATTACTTTGCTAGTGTGTAAGATGAGTGCAATTGCGCACTATTTTGAACATTCTTTGTAATTGCCTTTCTTTGGGATTGGAATGAAAACTGATATTCCATTTATTAATGTATAAAATTATACATTAATTTTCCAGTCCTGTGGCCACTGCTGAGCTTTCCAAATTTGCTGGCATATTGAGTGAAGCACTTTCACAGCACCATCTTTTAGGATTTGAAATAGCTCAACTGGAATCCCATCACCTCCACTAACTTTGTTCATAGTGATGCCTCCTAAGGCCCACTTGACTTCATATTCCAGGATGTCCGGCTCTAGGTGAGTGACCACACCATCATAGTTATCTGGGTCATGAAGATCTTTTTTGTATAGTTCTTCTGTGTATTCTTGCCACCTCTTCTTAATGTTTTCTGCTTCTGTTAGGTCCATACCATTTCTGTCCTTTATTGTGCCCATCTTTGCCTGAAATATTCCCTTGGTATCTCTAATTTTTTTGAAGAGATCTTAAGCTATGTTAATGAACTATGTATTTGATGAGAAATCTGTATTTCATCAAGATTCACATCAGTTGTTTTATGACCCAGGATGAATCACCTTGTGCCAGTGCTATCTCAAAATGCGTGTTGTGGGTGAGGGGCCTGGTGCTCTTCTCCCAGTTTTGAGGTGTTTCCTTTCTCTAATTAGCAGCTTGCTAATAGCCATATAACCCCTTGCTAAAAACTAGCAAGGGGGCACTTTCTTTCCCCTTCCAATGTCTATGCAAGAAGCTTTCACTATCTCTTTTATACATTAATAAAACTTTGCTACACAAAAAGCTCTGAGTGATCAAGCCAAGTCACTGGCCCTGGATTGAATTCCTCTCTTCCCGAGGCCATGAATCTCAGCATCGTTCATGGCTTGTAGCAGCAACCTTCCCCTATTAAGCCATGAAAATACATAGAGGAAACTTATAATTTAAATTCCATTTGAGCTATTTCAAATCCTAAAAGATGATGTTATTAAACTGCTTCACTCAATATGCCAGCAAATTTGGAAAACTTAACAGTGGCCACAGAACTGGAAAAGGTCAGTTTTCATCCCAATCCCAAAGAAGTGCACTGCCAAAAAATGTTCAAAGTGCCAGAAAATTGCACTTATTTCACATGTGAGCAAGATAACGCTCAAAATCCTGCAAGCTAGGCTTCAAGAGTATGTGAACTGAGAAAGTTCAGATGTACAAAGTGGATTTAGAAAAGGCAGACAAACCAGAGATCAAATTGCCAACATCCATTGGATCATAGAAAAAGCAAAGGAATTCCAGAAAAAACTTCTACTTCTGTTTCATTGACTATGCCAAAGCCTTTGACTGTGTGGATCACAGCAAACTGTGGAAAATTATTAGAGATGGGCATACCAAACTACCTTATTTGCCTCCTGAGAAACCTGTATGCAGGTTAAGAAATAACAGTTAGAACTGGACTGGTTCAAAATTGGAAAAGGAGTACAGCCAGGCTGTATATTGTCACCCTGCTTATTTAATTTATATGCAGAGAACATTATGCAGAATCCTCGGCTGGATGAAGTACAAGCTGGAATCAAGATTGCCAGAAGAAATATCAATAACCTCAGACATGCAGATGACACCACCCCTATGGCAGAAAGGGAAGAGGAACTAATGAGCCTCTTGATGAAGGTGAATGAGGAGAGTGCAAAAGCTGACTTAAAGCTCAACATTCAAAAAATGAAGATCATGGCATCTGGTCCCATAACACCATGGCAAATACATGCGGATAAAATGGAAACATTGACCAAGTTTATTTTCTTGGGCTTCAATACCACTGCCTACAGTGACTGCAGCCATGAAATTAAAAGACACTTGCTCCTTGGAAGAAAAGGCAGAGACGTCACTTTGCTGACAAACATCCACATAGTTGAAGCTATGTTTTTTTCCAGCAGTCATGTACAGATGTAAAAATCGGACCATGAAAAAGGCTGAGTGCCAAGGAATTGATGCTTTCGAACTGTGGTGCTAGAGAAGACTATTGATGGTTCCTTGGACAGCAGGGAGATCAAACCTGTCAAGCCTGAAGGAAATCAACCCTGAATGTTCATTGGAAGGACCAGTGTTGCAGCTGAACTTCCAATGCTTTGTCCACCTGATGAGAAGAGCTGACTCATTGGAAAAGACCCTGATGCTGGGAAAGATTGAGGGCAAGAGGAGAATGGGGTGACAGAGGATGAGATGGTTGCATGGCATCACTGATTCAGTCAACATGAGTTTGAGCAAATAGTGAGGGGCTGGGAAGCCTGGCATGTTGCAGTCCACGGGGTTGCAAATAACCAGACACAACTGAGCTACTGAACAACAACTTAATTGCATATTATTAAGTGAAGGAAATCAACCATAAAGACTAAATTCCATGTGATATCAACTCCATGACATTCTGGAAAAGATAAAACTATAGGCAGTAAAGAGATTAGTGGTTGCCAAGGGTGAGGAGGAATGAATAGGTGGGGGGCAGTGAAAATACTATGTATACAATAATGATGAATATATATTACACATTTGTTCAAACCCCAAAAAAGAAACAATACCAAGAATGTAAACTATGGACTTTGGGCCATTAGTAGCAGCAGTGTTAGTCCCTTAGTCATGTCTGACTCTTTGTGACCCCATGGACTTTAGTGTACCAGGGTCCTCTGTGCATGTTATTTTTGAGGCAAGAATACTAGAGTACTTTGCCATTCCCTTCTCCAGGGGATCTTCCCAACCCAGGTCTCCTGTGTTGCAGGCAGGTTCTTTACCGTCTGAGCAACAGGGAAGTCATGGACTTTGGGCCATTATGATGCATCAATGCAGGTTTATCAAATATCCCACTCTTGTAGCGGTTGTTGGTAATGGGAGAGGCTATGCGTGCCAGGGGGATAATATGGAAAAATCTTTTCATTTTGCTGTGAACCTTAAACTGCTCTAAAAGTAGTCTTAAAATTTTAAATCATAAAAAGTCTTTAAAAACTCAGTAGTACGGATTGTGCCTCACTCAAGCTGCACTCAAGACATGTAGCACTGAAAACAGCAGGTGCAGCCACTGACCTCTGGGAGTTCTGACCTTGTCAGTGAAAGTCTTCCATAAACCCATGTTAGATATTGAGACTTTGGGAATAGAATCATGCTTAATACTTAGGTAATTCAGTATTTTATAGACTGTACTCCATTTAAAGTTGTTACAAAATAGTAGTTACATTTCCTTGTGCAACACCATAGAGTACAGCCTTGCTGATTACCTATTTCATGAACAGTAGTTTGTCCCTCTTACTCTCTTTCCCCAATATTGCCCCACCCCACTTTGCTCTCCCTACTGGTAACCACTAGTCTGTTCTCTGTAGCTGTGAGTCTGCTTCTGTTGTGTGCATTCATTTTTTTTTTTTTTTAGATTCCACATATAAATAACATAGAGTATTTGTCTTTCTCTGACTTACTTCACTAAGCATAATACTCTCTAGATCCACGCACATTGTTACAAACAGAATTATTTCATTCTTTTCAGTAGCTGAGTAATAATGGACTTGGGCTACCCAGGTAGAGGAAATGGCAATCCACTACAGTATTCTTGCTGGGAAAATCCCATATGCAGAGGAGCCTGGTAGGCTACAGTCCACAGCATTGCAAAGAGCCGGACATGACTGAGCAACTGAGTGCACATGCGAAATAACGGAATCATGCTTTAACTGCATGTGTCACCTATGTAATGAAATTCTGCAGTGAACCTTAACTAAATGCGAAATTTTTAAAGTAGATCCTATGGTGAGGCATGGTGGTGGTGGTTTAGTTGCTAAGTTGTGTCCGACTCTTGCAACCCCATCGACTGTAGCCTGCCAGTCTCCTCTGTCCATGAGATTATCTAGGCAAGGATATTGGAGTGGGTTGTCCTTTCCTTCTCCAGGGGATTTTCCCGACCCAGGGCTCGAATCCAGGTCTCCTGCATTGCAGGCAGATTCTTTACCAACTGAGCTATGAGGGAAGTCCCTGGTGAGGCATAGTGCTACAATAATTCACATAATTTTCTCTGAATCACTTTATTAATCTTATCTACCCTGTCTGCAACTACCCTGCAAACTCCCTAAGACAGGATTGTGCTTTATAAATGTTTATATCAATCTATGTCTAGCATTTCTATTTTTGTTTATTGATCACTAATCAATTTCCAAAAAAAAGACAGCTGAAGGTTATTGAATTGATTTTGGACTTTACCCCCTATAATTCCTCCCATCTTTGAGTAGTGAGACAACTAGACCAAAAGTCAGAAGACATGATTTCTCATCTTGCCTGTGAAAGTGAAAGTGAAGTCGTTTAGTCATGTCCAACTCTTTGCAACCCTATGAAATATAGCCTGCACCAGGCTCCTCCGTCCATGGGATTTTCCAGGCAAGAGTACCAGAGTGAGTTGCCATTTCCTTTTCTGGGGATCTTCCCGACCCAGGGATTGAACCCAGGTCTCCTGCCTTGAAGGCAGACGTTTTGCCCTCTGAGCCACCAGGGAGACTTGGATGTATGTATCATCTTGCATGTATGTATATCTTGCATGTATCATAGGCCAACTGCGTGCTTGACAGAAGCACGGGTAATGTTTCCGGGCTCTGGCTCTTCATGAATGGAATGAAAGTCACACATGAGATTATCTGTAAGACATCTGCAAGCTGGAAATTTTTAAATGTCTCTGATGTATATGGAGAGAAATCCTGAAGGCTAATCACTGGAAAGTGATTTGGAGAGAAGAAAAAGCCTGACAAGAATGGTTTCTCTGAATAGTTTATTGCGTGTACAAAGGAGAAAATTGTAACCCTCTGGTTTTGCTTAAGTTGCTGCTTAAGTTGTCAAAAATAAGTACTGAAGGGAAATGATTTTTATTACTGTCACTAAAGGAAAAAAATAGGGCAGTAAAGTATGCAGTCAGATATGATCAAAAGAATAAACATGGTCTGCAAGTCTATAGGGAGCCCCAAAGCTATATTTCTAGAAGAAAGAATGTGGCTCAACCTTCCCATTAAAAAACTTGTTATTCTAAAGCACAAAGTTTTAAGGTATCTCTGTTCTCTCCTCTAATAACCTGATAAACTGTGGACTGTGGAAAACTCTTCACAAAGGTCAGAAAGCAGGCAAGGTTTTGTTATTACAATCAGATGGTTAAGAAACACCCTTAGAAGGGCTGCAAGGAGAGAAAAACAAACCCAGTGTTTGGTTGACATATTCCAAAGCCGGAAGATTTCAAAGGTTAACCTTGACAAGTCTGTAAGTTGCTAGTGGGAGTAGAAGCTAAGGACATCATCCTTTGTCATTCCTACTGTTCCCTTTGAGGTAAATACATTCTCTTTATAGGTTAAACTTAGTAGAAGTGTGTCTCATCTGAAGAAATGACCGCTGTCTTCTGAGGAAGTTACTGCAGACATGACTTCCCTTTGTTCTTCTGCCACTGGAAAAGTCACCCTGCAAGTTACGTTTAAGCCCAGCCAATGATAACAACCCAGGGGGCTAGAGCCTTCGAGGGGTGCTCTGCTAATGGCTCCAATCTCATTTAAAAGGCCACATACACATGTCTGTATAGTCACATGGCTAGATTATGTCCAATTCTTTTGTGACCCCATGGACTGTAGCCTGTTAGTCTCCTCTGTCCATGGGATTTCCCAGGAAAGAATACTGGAGTGGGTTGCCATTTCCTTCTTCAGGGGCTCTTCCAAACCCAGGGATTGAACTGGTGTCTCCTCCCTTATCACAGAGCTACCTGGTAAACCCCTGTGTGTACATATATATGTATATATATAATCTGGTTTTAGCAACCTAAGGCATCAAGGTCCAGGCACACAAATGTTAAGTCACTTCTGATTTCTCCCCCTCCCTACCTGCATACCCTGAGCCTCAGGCATTATCATCAATCCTGGCACATTCTGCCCTGCCCACCTCACAGCTCTATCTCATCTCTCTCTGCAACTCTCCTTATGTTCTGCTACATCAATCTTTCTCAGACACACTGGTGACCCTGTCATTTGTTTAATTCAAAAGCTCTAAACATTCAGAAAGCAGTTCAGCTCTCCCAGTCTGATGTTCCCTTCTAGGTATCTGTCTCATTTTTCAAGGCACATTGTTTACAAATTCCTGGGCCTTCCCATCCTTTTCTCTGTTCCCCAAACTGCTCCTAACACAACTGCTTGTTAAACCCTACTTTAATAACTAAAATGACAATCTTCCCTGATTTCCCATGACAGGAATAACCTCCCCACCCCCACAACCCAGAAGACATTTTACTTCCCTTCCCTGAATTATTATGAATTAGTATCAATGTATTATCTGCAATATAATAGAGAGAAGCAAAGCACAGTGGTTAAGATCATGAGGTCTGGCACTTGTTTCAGAATTTTGAGTCATGTGACCTTGAGCAAGTTAACTTAAACAGCTTGATCTTCAGTGTCTTTATACCAAAAAAAAAAAAAAAAAAAATGAAGAGAACAATATATGTATCACACTATGTTTTCTTAAGGGTTTAATTAATTAATTAATATATGAATATAGCAGTCAAAGCAGCATTTCATACAGAGTAGGTGCTCAGTAAATGCTATAACTCCTGGTTATTTATACAATTATAAATATACCTTTAATTTATTTGTAATAAATAAATACATGTTTAATAAATTTAGAAATTAGTAAAAAAAAAGTACAGGTTTATATACCTCTAAATATATAGATATTTGGGCTTCCTAGATGGTACTAGTGATAAAGAACCTGCCTGCCAATGCAGGAGATGTAAGAGACATGGGTTTGATCCCTGGGTTGGGATGATCCCCTGGAAGACGAAATGGTAACCCATTCCAGTATTCTTGCCTGGAGAATCCCATTGACAGAGAAGCCTGTCCTATGGCTACAGTCCATGAGGTCACAAAGAGTCAGACACGACTGAAGCGACTTAGCACATGTGCACATATAAGTATTTATACCTCTTGGTTAGATGCACGACTGTGTCAACCTCCTGGAAGACAAGGATCAAGCACACCGAGTGCTTCACGGCACCAGCATTGAGGTTCTCACTCGTTCCAGTAATAACAGCAGCATATGACATTTATTTAGCTCTGCAATCTTTCATTTCAAATTTCAAGAGTATCTACCTTTGAAAATTCCTAACTCTTAGCTATTGACTGGAATTGAAATGCCATATGAAGGGATTTCCAGGTCCAGCTCCAACATGAACAGAGCTTGGAAGGCATCACATCCATCTTTACCATAAGAAAAGGCTGGACTAACTGAAAGATACTGACTAGTCTTGGACCCATCAGAGAACTGAGGGCTGCAGAGCAATCAACACCCAGAAATCTGCAGAAACAAGGAAACATGGAGAGTCAATTTGGAGTCTATTCATGTGGAGGAGAAGTCACTGAAGTCCCAAACTCGCAGAAACACTTAGGTAATAAATTTGGTGTTTGCCGGAGGCTGTGTGAGTAATATGAGACCAAAAAACTTGGGGGTTAACAACCTCAGCGGGCCCTGAAATTTTTCATGGGTTTTACCTCCATGAGTCTTATAAGGTTCTTAATGTGAAGGTCCAAGAAAAATCCCTTTTCTTCCTCTGACAGGAGTAGACTTAACATTGTAAAATATACCCTAGCATTTGCCATAATGAAGACCTACTCTAGAAGGGAAAAGACTTTCCCAGGGCCTTATCCTATATAAAAGAAAGGCATCCTTGCACTCTGCCCCTCTCTAGTCTTCTTGTCCCACATTGGGGGGTAGAACAAAGTCAAAAAGGACTACAGATTCAAGGAAATAGATTGGGAACACAGAAGTTGGGCAAGGGAATAAGAGTTAGAGGGAAACCTATTCCATTGGAGAAATACTTGTGAAGGTCACAGCCCAGAAACACAGACCCATAAAAAGACTGAGGTATAATCATAAGATTACAGAAAGCCCCCTGTCTCCAACATTTCACTCCAAATTAACAAGACTCCAGTATAAGAACAGTGGATTACAGCCAAAAGAGCTACAAGACCTAGACCCTCTCCAAGGAGGCACACCCAGGAAGCCCAAATCAAGAAGAGAAACAAACACTAGGGCACTGAAGCAATTTTTAGCCTCTAGAACCTATAGGTGCAGCAAACATGATGCACAGCCTAACTCCAAGCCAGATTAACATAAAGTTTAACTCTAAAGCTGTATTTACAAGAACATATTAACCAATATGGGCTTCCCTGAGAGTTCAGTTGGTAAAGAATCTGCCTGCAATGCAGGAGGCCTTGGTTGAGTTCCTGGGGTGGGAAGACCCACTGGAGAAGGGATAGGCTACCCACTCCAATATTCTTGGGCTTCCCTTGTGGCTCAACTGGTAAGTAATCCACCTGCCAAGCAGGAGATGTGTGTTCGATCCCTGGGTCAGGAAGATCCCCTGGAAAAGGAAATGACAACACACTCCAGTATTCTTGCCTATGAAATCCAATGGACAGAGGAGCCTGGCGGGCTATAGTCTATAGGGTTGCACAGAGTCAGACGTGACTTAGTGCATATGTGACACTACTACTACATTATCCAAGATAAGTAGTCTGGATTTCAACAACAAAAAAGGATAAGGCATGTCAAAAGACAACAAACAAACACAAAACCATCTGGAGAGGCATAGACGTCACAAAAACCATACTCATAGATGCCACAGGTATTGGAATTATCAGACAAGCACTTTTAAATGACTACCATTAACATGTTCTTGGTTGTAATGGAAAAAATGCCACTGATTAACATCTGCATTCTTTGGCCAGCTTTGTCTGAAATTAGTTAGTTTTTTCCTTTGGTTAGTGTTACTATATCTTTCTTCTTGCCTTTGATAGTAACTTATAGAAGTCTTTATGTTTAAAGTGGGTTTCTCGTAGATGACATACGGGTCTTTTTAAAGATCCATGCTGACATGTAGAGGCGGTAATTTCCCAAGAAGATAAAGAAATCTTAGATATGTATGTACCTAATAAGTCAACATCAAAATATATGAGGGAAGACTAAAATAACTGAAAAATAAACCCACTATTATGGTTAGGGGAAAAGGTGAAAGCAGTGACAGATTTCCTCTTCTTTGGCTCTAAAATCATTGCAGATGGTGACTGCAGCCATGAAATCAGAAGATGATTGCTTATTGGCAGAAAAGCCAAGAGAAATATAGACAGTGTGCTGAGAAGCAGAGACATTACTGTGCTGACAAAGGTCCATATAGTCAACCTACGATCTTTCCAGTGGTCACGTATGGTTGTGAGAGCTGGACTGTAAAGAAGGCAGAGTGCCAAAGAACAGATGCTGTCAAACTGTGGTGTTGGAGGAGACTCCTGAGAGTCCCTTGGACAGCAAGGAGATCCAAGCAGTTAATCTTAAGGGAAATCAACACTGAATACTAGTTAGAGGGACTGATGCTGAAGGTCCAGTATTTTGGTCATCTGATGCAAATAGCTGACTCATTTGACAAGTCCCTGATGCTGGCAAGATTGAGGGCAGAAAGAGAAGAGGGCATCAGAGGATATGAAGGCTGGATGGCATCACCAATGCAATGAATATGAACTTGGGAGAACTTCAGGAGATGGTGAGGGACAGGGAGACCTGCCATGCTGCAGTCCATGGGGTCACAAAGAGTCCAACACGACTGGGCGACTGAACAACAACACTGCAGTTGGGGACCTCAGCACCCATCTCTCAGCGTGTGTGCTCAGTTGCTCAGTTGTGTTGGTCTCTTTGTGACCCCATGGACTGTCGCCCGCCAGATTCCTCTCTCCACGGGATTTTCCTGGCAAGACTACTGGAGTGGGTTGCCATTTCCTCCCACAGGGTATCTTCCGGACCTAGGGATCAAACCCGCATCTCCTGATCTCCTGCAGGCTGATTTTTACCACGGAACCACCTGGGAAGCACCCCCCACCATTTCTCAGTAAATACAGAAATTTACTTAGGTATTAAATGGCAAAAATAAGACTCAAAATCTAAAAACAACCCAATGTTTTATCAATTGGTAATTTCCCAATTAATCAATAAATCTATGATCAAAGAAAGCATCAATTTTGTCTTGAAATTTCTGAATAAATGTTTCTAAAATTTGATATAATGTTCAAAGTAATTCTATCATAAAATGATAGTCTTTCAAAGGTCAACAGCATTTAATTCAGCTAAACTGAGAAATTGTTTCAAATACTCAATTCTGTCCAATATTAACTTTTCATTACAGGGCTCCTTTTATGAAATTTCTTCAGAAAAACTAGAAATGGAATGAGAGCTTTAAGAGACATACTAAATAGCAAAGCACATCTGTATTGACGTTTGAGGTCTGCATCAGACCTATAAGAATAAAAACAAATCATCACCTCCCATTGCTAAGGTATTAAGAATACTAAGGAAACCCCTCATCTAAACCAGGCCTGGAGTCCCCATCACCCCAAGCACACTGACACAAGGGTGTGCATTACATCAGAACAACCTAACAGAGTGACGCTTCTCACCCTCAGTGACCTCAGAACAGATCATGCGTTCACAGGTGACAACCTAAGGCCCCAGCACACTAAGTGCAGAGGAAATATGCCACTTGATGTAAGCTCTGTGTCAAATAAAGAGTCCTGACAAGAGGTGGCTCTCATTCACCACAACTGTTTTCCTAATTCATGTTCAAAGGATATGCATCATCCTCAAAGCCATCACCTCCGCATGACTGGCATGGCTCCAATAAAATGGATGAAAATACACAGTTATCTATTTTCTCCAGCTCTTAGTCATCCAAAGAGAGGAAATGTGTCTAAAAGTGAGAAATGCGAGTCCCCTGCAACATTTAAACATTACCAAGTCTGCTTTCATGATCCCACAAAGAATAACTGGATTGTTCCAGCTCTATTCCCAGGTAATGGAAACCAATTAAGAATGCGCCACAACTTTCCTTCTTCCTTCCTTTCTTTTTCCTCCCTTTCTCCCTTAATTTCTTTTTTTTTCTTCTGGATAAAAAAGTTTGGAATTTATTTGTGAATGAACACAATAAATGAGCAAGCTTTGAAGACTTTTAAGAAGAGTGATTCAGAATTCCTGTTTAGGTAGGTCATTTAGCTGAGTCAATGGAGAGTAGATTTTAAATCTGGGTAGTGATGGAAGTTTAAAGAATGACAATGAGAGAAGGAAAAGAATTAATACACAAATCCAAGATATGCTTAAAATAATATGCATTTGGCAGTTATATACATTATGAATATATCGCCTTTCAGGTTCCATTTCACTCTTTTTCACCTGGTCTCTGATAACAGAGCTGGATGCCTTCAGCACTTCACTTTTCAACTAGCACAATGTTAAGCATTGTCATAGGAAAGAAACAGAAAGGCTCAGACTTCTTCCTGGTTGGGTGTGCTTTTCTTCTGCCTTCCTGTTGTTTCCCAACAGAGTGGGGAACAATGCGAAGCTTCCTAAGAGCCCAGACCACAGCCCAGAAACAGGGGAATCAGGAGCGTTGTTCTGTGTCCAGGGCTCACCTGGCTCAGGCAGAAGCCTCGGAATCAGGATCCAGGAGGCAGGCTCCCCTCTCCTACTTGGTTCATTTAGTGGAAAAGGCAAAAGGGGAGATGCTCCAAAATTTCTGCTAAGTCGCTTTAGTCGTGTCCGACTCTGTGTGACCCCATAGACGGCAGCCCACCAGGCTCCCCTGTCCCTGGGATTCTCCAGGCAAGAACACTGGAGTGGGTTGCCATTTCCTTCTCCAATGCATGAAAGTGAAAAGTGAAAGTGAAGTCGCTCAGTTGTGTCCGACTCCTGGCGACCCCATGGACTGCAGCCTACCAGGCTCCTCCGTCCATGGGATTTTCCAGGCAAGAGTACTGGAGTGGGGTGCCACTGCCTTCTCCACCAAATTCCTAGTATACTTTATTAAGCTGGCTATGAACATGTCTGCAATGCTTTGATGAAGAATATGCCAGTTTCTTCCCTGAAAGATGCATGCCTTCCTTAGGAATCCCATGAGAATTTTCATTTTCACCTTCATTTGGCAGGAAGGAAGCAGTGGCTCTGTCATGTCTTGCATGCAGGCCCATGTTTTTTGATCACTGAGTGAGGAGGCAATGGTCAGAGTACAGATGGAAGTGATAGAAAAAGCAAATTTCTAGAAGGCCATACACGGGTTCTTTTGCCTTGACACTGGGACTCTTTAGCTAAAAACAAAAACAATAAAGGCTGGGATGGAGAGAAGAACCTGGATTTGGGGAAGCAAGAGCCAAATTCACACTATTGCTGTACCATGTACCAGTTATATGATCCCACACTGCATTCCTTCTCTATGACTCAGTTTTCTCATCTGTGAAGGGGGGATGGCGGTGGGAATGGAGGGCTGAATGTGCTACCCTGCACTCTGGCAGGAAACATACACATAGATGAGAGATCATCACTATTCTCTGGCCACACCTGGTGCCAGCCAGAGAGAAAACCAGACGTGTGCTTGGGACTATTGTAACCATGCAGTGGCAAGACCCACATCTGCTGACAGAGATTTGCTACCTGGCGTTTACTCCACTTTCAAATTAATTATTTTGGGGAAAAGTAGCATTGTCTTTTAAAACTCTGAATATCAGCCAACTTTCTCAGACATCGTCAGTATCACCATAACAGCAATGACATTTCCTTGATAATTTCTCAAGATAGAGTACAGTTACAGCTGGCACAGGTGTCAAAGATAAAGTGCATAAAAGTGCTTTCTGTGCTGTTTTTTTTTCATGGTGAATGGTTTAGAGGGGAGGAGCAATGCTGCAACAAAGTACATCTCATACATTTCACACCTTGAGGCCTGAGTGTCTGATTCTGCTCCACCTGTCCTCTTGTAATAAGAACAAAAACAACAGTTGTAATAATAATCAAGAGTGCAGACTCAACAGCCATTCCATTTTGTTGAGACACAGCTGCCCTCGCTCTCCAGGGTGATGCAAGCAGAAGGCCTCCCCAGCCCACGCTGCATGACCTTGGCTGTGGAAGGCACGGAGGGAAACAGGGCTCCTCAGGGTCACTGTGTGGACACAATGGCCTGCGAGTGGCTTTCTAAGCAGGCAAGGGGCTAGTCCAGAGGCTCCCAGATGCTCAATAGGGTTCACACTTTGTCATGTTTCAAAAAGCTTTCTAAACTTTATTTCAGTGAATACATACATTATATAAAACAATAGAAACACACAAAGAAGCTAGAGATTTCACTATTTCTGCTGCTGCTGCTGCTAAGTCGCTTCAGTTGTGTCCGACTCATTTCTACTCCCCCAAATAATGTTTACTATCAAGCCTTTGAATGGGGGAAACATTTTAAAGGCAAAGATTTTTTTTTCATAAATTAGTGAAAGTAACTGTTAAATGTCTCCCCTGATCCCCACTCTATTACAGTGATGAAGTTTCCTCTGGAAAGTCACACATAAAAAACAAAACAAAGACCCTAATCTGAATGGTAAATGCTTGATAGAGTTGTTAACCTAGGTAACCACTCAGCTGCTTAGGTAATTGTTTAGGCATTTTGAAGCCTTTCTCTCCATTTCTCAATATTGTGCTACAGTCATCCTGCCCTTTTTTCCCTCCAAAACACATCCCAGAGCAGAAACGCTTATATCTCTGTCTCTATTCCTGTGAACTAATTTTCAAAACAGAAATACTGCACAAACATATGTAACAGAATTCTGAAAGATGTAGGGAAGGAGTCTTTTCTTCATAGCCAAGTAGTCTTTTTTTTGAAAGATTTTTTTTTGTACACTCTTCAGGGTTTGTTCATCTGCTCCATGAGTAAGACAGCATTTGTGGGATTGTGTTGGATGAATGGTGGAAAAGGTCTCTTACCGTAAACTAAGAAGGCAATGACCTTGTGATTAGATTCCCAGTTGTTGCTGATGAAATTTTGGTTTCATCTTCAATGACTTCAATTTTTGCAAGATGTGAGAAACATGAAGGTTTTCCAACCTTGTTATTTTCACAAAATTTGCCTTTAATGCATCAAGCATCCATTAGTTTCCCTGTCAAATCTATTTGTGTTATGGCTTTGAACCTGGGCAGGATCAGCTGCACGCTGTTGCTCTGGTGCTCACATTGGCTGTCTCTGGTCTCCATGCTCATGTGGACGTGACAGCCAGCGATGGAGTGAAAGTGAATGTCTTGGCCAGCAGCACAATCAGCAGGCTGATGTTTTCCCCAAGTAGGACAGTTCAGTGAGGTCCTATCTTAATCCTCAGAAGTGCTTGCTGCTCCCACTGGAACACAGGGAGCTGAACTAGCACTGGATGGATAGAATTTCCCATCAGTTGCCAAAAATGCACTCATCTCTGTGTTCTCAGGTGGAAACCCTGATTTCTCTAAACTCTTCAAAATCACTGCACTGACAAAAACCAATGTAGTGAGCATGCCATTTATAAGGTCTAGGGAAAGAAGAGTGGCCAGCTTCAGTTCAGTTCAGTTCAGTCCCTCAGTTGTGTCCGACTCTTTGTGACCCCATGAATTGCAGCACACCAGGCCTTCCTGTCCATCACCAACCCCCGGAATTCACTCAAACTCACGTCCATCGAGTCGGTGATGCCATCCAGCCGTCTCATCCTCTGTCGTCCCCTTCTCCTCCTGCCCCAAATCCCTCCCAGCATCAGAGTCTTTTCCAATGGGTCAACTCTTCGCATGAGGTGGCCAAAGTATTGGAGTTTCTGCTTTAGCATCCTTGGCTTTATTTTAACACAGTTGCAGAGACCACTGTCTGCAGGCTACCTTTATACAGAAATGTGTCCATAGTTGGGTAGATTCTTTCAAACTGATGAAATTGAGCCTAGCATGGCTAATGACTAATGAGGGTTTGAATATTTTCTCTCCCCTAGAAGCTTTCATGTGCAGATTATGTCCAACACAGCTGTGCATCCTTGGGGAACCTAACAGTAAGAGAGAAAATGTGCAAACATCTCTCATACTTACTCCTGTCACCTAGCTTTCCTCAAGCCCACATCTTGGCTAAATAAACTAGGAATATATAAAGGGTATGCCTCTAATCCTTTCCATCGTTTTTCAGCTTGCTGCCATTCCCACTTTACAGATGGGGGAAGGAAGACCCAGTGGTATTTACAGAGGTGAAGAAAGTTCCCCAATGTTCTGTGGTGAAGCAAGCAGGCACCTGGGATTCCAGCCCAGGAAGCCTTGCTTCACAGCCTTGGTCCTTCCCTCTCAGGCTTCCCCTGCCCCCAGCAACACTCTCTGCAGTCACAAGGGTATCCACAGTGATGACAATCAGATGACTCCCTTCTGATCAAAGAGGGAACCCTGAGCAGGAGTGTCCCATCACATGCACATTCCATTATTTAACTGAATCTTCACAGAGACAGATGAGGTGCATATTAAGAGAAAGCTAAGTCTCGGAGAATTTAAGCAATCTGCAAATACCTAGGCAGTGAGACGTGCGGACATAGGGATGAGCTCTCACTCTTGTTTGACTCTGGCCCCCAGCACTTCCTTTGTGCTGGTTTTCAGGTGCTTGGTGTTCAGGAGGCGTGAATGTCATCTGTGCACCCTCCAGAGCACACTCTTCTCCAGGTGACCCAGCACCTACAAAACCATCGTCTGCCAAGAGGAGAGGTGGTGCCCCTATGTAAGAAGATCCGAGACACTGAAAGGTCACCTGCTCCAGCACCTCTGCAACCTTCCTGCCACTGCACCATCCTACCTCTCTCCATCTGCTGCTAAGAAAGGGACTCAAAACCTCCAGCAATTCACCCAGGTCATCTGGCTACAGACGGATGTCATCAAACAAAAAGCTTCTGCACAAAAAAGGAAAATGTAAGAGTCGGACACGACTGAGTGACTAAACCACCACCACAACCAAAAAGCAATGTACAGAATGAGAGAAAATGTTTACAAACCATATATTTGACAAGGGACTAATATCCAAAATACATAAAGAACTCATACAAGTCAATAGAAAACAACAAATAACCCGATTAAAATATGGTAAAGGACCTGAACAGGCACTTTTCTGAAAAAGACATACAGATTGCCAACAAGTACATGAAAAGGTGCTCCATCATCAGGAAAATCCAAGTCAGGAACACAATGAAATATCACCCCTCATTGTCACAATGGCTTCATCAAAATGACAAGAGATCACATGTGTTGGTGAGATTGTGGAGAAAAGGGAACCCAAGTATACTGTTGGTGGGAATGTAAATTGTTATAGCTGTTATAGAAAACAGTGTAGAGGAAAACGTAAAAAATCAGAACTGCCATGTGATCCAGCATTCCACATCTGGATATGAATCCAAAGGAAACAAAATCTCCATCTGCATCCAATGCTTACATCGGCATTATTCACAACAGCCAAGACAAGGAAATAAACTAAGTATCCATCCACAGATGATTGGATGGCAGTGACGTATATATATGTGTGTAAATTCACTATATGTAGTAGTAGTGTAATTGCTCAATTGTGACCAATTGTGATCCCATGTACTGTAGCCTATCAGGCTCCTCTGTCCATGGGATTCTCCAGGCAAGAATACTGGAGTGGTTTGCCAGCCCCTTCTCCAGGGGATCTTCTCGACCCAGAGATCCAACTCTGGCCCCCTGCATTGCAGGAAGATTCTTTACCATCTGAGCCACCAGGGAAGCCCTGGTGCCTTATAGACACCAACAAAACAGTTGGTTACAATCAGAGTGCTCTAGATTTAATAATTTGTAAGTTTCTCTAATTTTAAAAGGATCCATCATTTGGCCACCTATTAAGAACACAAAAAGACCTCTTATGGGTCTAATATAAACAAACATACGATACAAAACCTTAGTAAGATCAGATAGCATATTTACATCTCAAAGACACAGACAAATCTGAGCTTCCCCCTAGAAGGCCTTGCTTAAGGTTCTACCAAGCCAGCTCTTAATTTTTAACTGCATATGCATTTATGAGCTCCCTCAAAATTTAGGGTGAGATTTAATTTCCCCAGTTAAGTAGGTACTTGCAAGTATGAGCTCCATTCCTTATGTCTTTCTACAACAGAGCCACCTCAGTGTCTTTAAACTGAGCCCCGGTTATTTCTCGGTAAAAACTGACTCTGCCACCACCCGTGTCTTCCATGGGTAGATATTTTCTCAGTATGTTTCAACGGAGCCCTGGATGTACTTAATCAACTCCCTCCACCTCCCAGTGTCTTTCAACCAGGTGAGAATTCTCTCAGTATCTTCCAACCAAGCCACACCCAATATCTAGACCCTGGTGTCTTCCCCCATCCGTCCCGAGTACCTTACGAAGAGGGGGCAGGCACCTGCTATGCCCCACCAAATAAAAACTCATATATACTATATGTATATGTACATGTATACGTATAGTGTTTGTTAGTTGCTCAGTTGTGTCCAACTCTTTGCAGCCCCACAGACTGTACCTGCCAAGCTCCTCTGTCCATGAGATTCTCCAGGCAAGAACACTGGAGTGGGTTGCCATTTCCTTCTCCAAATGTATGTGTACAGACATTATATATATATATATATATATATATATATATATATATATATATATAGCTATTCTTTGGAACTCTGCATTCAAATGGGTATATCTTTCCTTTTCTCCTTTGCCTTTTGCTTATTTTCTTAGCTATCTGTAAGGCATCCTCAGAGAGAAGTTTTGCCTTTTGTGTTTCTCTTCCTTCTGGGTGGTCTTGCTCTCTCCCTCCTGCACAGTGTCAAGCACCAGTGTTCACTTAGCATACTGCCTTCATGATCCATTCGTGTTGTTGCAAATGGCAGTGTTTTCTTTTTGAGGCTGAGTAATATTTCACTCCAGTGTTCCTGCCTGGAGAATCTCATGGAACCTGGTGGGCTATAGTCCATAAGTTCTGCATGACGAAAGAGTCAGATACGACTGAAGAAACTGAGCACACAAGTAGTGAAATATTACTCAGCCTCAAAAAGAAACGCTGCCATTTGCAACAACACGAATGGATCTTGAAGGCACTATGCTAAGTGAACACTGGTGCTTGACATTGTGCAGGAGGGAAGGAGCGAGACCTCCCCCAAGGAAGAGAAACGCAAAAGGCAAAATGGCTGTCTGAGGACGCCTTGCAGATAGCTGAGAAAAGAAAAGAAGCAAAAGGCAAAGGAGAAAAGGAAAGAGATACCCATCTGAATGCAGAGTTCCAAAGAATAGCAAGGAGAGTTAAGAAAGCCTTCCTTAGCAATCAATGCAAAGAAACAGAGGAAAACAATAGAAAGGGAAAGACTAGAGATCTCATAAAGAAAATTATAGATACCAAGGGAACATTTCAGGCAAAGATGGGCTCAATAAAGGACAGAAATGGCATGGAACTAACAGAGTAGAAAATATTAAGAGATAGCAAGAATACACAGAATAACTGCACAAAAAGGTCTGAATGACCCAGATAACCATGATGGTGTGATCACTAACCTAGCGCCAGACATCGTGGACTACGAAGTAAAGTGGGCCTTAAGAAGCATCACTACGGACAAAGCTAGTAGAGGTGATGGGATTCCATCTGAGCTATTTCAAATCCTAAAAGAAGATGGTGTGAAAGTGCTGCACTCAGTAAATTTGGAAAACTCAGCAGTGGCCACAGGACTGGAAAAGTCAATCTTTATTCCAATCCCAAAAAAGGCTATGAAAGAATGTTCAAAATACGACATAACTGCACTCATCTCACACACCAGCAAAGTAATGCTCAAGATTCTCCAAGTCAGGCTTCAATAGTACATGAACTGAGAACTTCCAGATGTTCAGGTTGGATTTAGAAGAGGTAGAGAAACCACAGATCAAATTGCCAACATGTGTTGGATCATAGAAAAAGCAGGAGAGTTCCAGAAATATATCTACTTCTGCTTTATTGACTGTGCCAAAGCCTTTGACTGTGAGGATCATAACAAACTGTAAAATTCTTAAGGAGATGGGAATAACAGATTACCATATCTGCCTCTTGAAAAATCTGTATGCAGGTCAAGAAGCAATTGTTAAAATAGGTCATGGAAGACTGGACTGGTTCCGAACTGAGAAAGGAGTACATCAAGGCTATATTGTCACCCTGATTATTTAACTTATATGCAGAGTACATCATGCAAAATGCTGGGCTTGATTCCTGGAAAGCTGGAATCAAGATTGCCAGGAGAAATATCAAAAACTTCAGAAATGCAGATGACACCACTCTTACAGCAGAAGGTGAAGAGAAACTAAGGAATTTCTTGATGAAAGTGAAAGAGAAGAGTGAAAAAGCTGGCTTAAAACTTGACATTCAAACAGCAAAGATCCAGTCCCATCACTGGGAGATTTTATTTTCTTGGGCTCCAAAATCACTGCAGATGGTGACTTCAGCCATGAAATTAAAAGACGCTTCCTCCTTGGAAGAAAAGCTATGACCAACCTAGACAGCATATTAAAAAGCAGAGACATTACTTTGCCAACAAATGTCTGTCTAGTCAAAGCTATGGTTTTTCCAGTAGTCACATATGGATGTGAGAGTTGGACTATAAAAGAAAGCTGAGCACCGAAGACTTGATGCTTTTGAACTGCATTGCTGGAGAAGACTCTTGAGAGTCCCTTGGACTGCAAGGAGAAAGACTTATTTTTATGATTTCAAAATTTGAGACTACTTTTAGAGCAGTTTAAGTTCACAGCAAAATGAAAAGATTTTTACATATCATCCCCCTGGCATGCATAGCCTCCCCCATTATCAAGAGTGGATATTTGATAAACCTGCATTGATGCATCATAATGGCCCAAAGTCCATGACTTCTCTGTTGCTCAGACAGTAAAGAATCCGCCTGCAACACAGGACACCTGGGTTCAATCCCTAGGTTGAAAAAATCCTCTAGAGAAGGGAATGGCAAACTACTCTAGTATTCTTGACTCAAGAATAACATGGACAGAGGACCCTGGTAAGCTACAGTCAGGAACTCTTCCTCTGCCATGACCTGGCCCCTAAGCTCTTTCAACAACTTATTTCACTCAGAACCAGAAGAAAAGCAACCTTCCTTCAAGACTGGACAGCAGAGCCAGTGCAATCATCAGTAGCAGTGGTTTCTACCATAACAGTTCATGGGAGGAGTCCTCAAAGCTCCATCCCTTCTGCTACAGGCATCACTGTCCGCATCGACAGCACCCTCCCACTCCCCAATGTGTGAGTGTCCTCAGCAGTGAGGTGGCTTGGTCAGAGAATATCTGGGGAGGCCAGTGATCCAGAAACATGTAGGAAGATGACTTGGACAGCATGTGGGAAGATGACCTAGCCATCTGGTGAAAGGTGAGCATCTCAAGGAGTACAGGTCAGGCAAAGAGACAAGCTGGCAAAATGCCCCTCACCCTTCACACTGGTCTGCCTGGTGTGGTCCCTGATGGGGAACCTGCTTCCCAGGGCAATGCCTCGATTCTCACTCTCAGCTCCAGGCTACAGGACTCCCCCCTCTCTCAGACATACCAAAAAACACCCTTTGGCAACACCCAAAGCAGGTGAGCTCAAGTGAACACAAGAACATTTTGGGGACCTTGGAGTCCACGTATTTTATAGGATGGAAGGGTGAGAACTTCCCTTCCTGTATTAGTAAGTGTTCTCCAGAGAAACGGAACCAATAAGGTAAATATAGATGCAGAGATAGATAGAGATAAAGATATAAGAGATCATACATTATAGGAATTGGTTCATACAATATGGGAGCTGAGAAGTTCTACAGTCTGTCCTCTAAAAACTGAAGACTCAGGAAAGCTGGTGGTGTACTTCTGTCTGAGTTGAAAGGCCTCAGAATCAGGAGACTGAGGATTTAAGTCCTGATCCAAGTCTGAGGCCTGGGAACCAGGAGCCACCGATATCTGAGAACTGAAGATGCACGTCCCAGCTCAAGCAAAGAGCAAATGCCACTGTCATTCACCTGTTTCTTCTACAGACAGACCTTGGAATATTGGGGGTTCAGGTCCAGGTCATCACAATAAAGAAACACGGCAACAAAGCAAGTCACACAGAATTTCCCAGAGCATATAAATTTTGTTTACTTTATGCAATTGTCTATTAAGTATGCAAAGTTGTTGTTGCTGTTGTTCAGTCACCAAGCTGTGTGTGACTCTGTGACTGCATGGACTGTAGCATGCCAGGCGTCCCTGAAAAACAACCACTCCAATATTCTTGCTGTGAGAACAACATGAACTGTATTTAAAAAGTATGCAATAGCATTACATATTAAAAAAAGAAAAGGTTAATGTCTTAATTAAAAAACAAGGCTGTTTAAGAACGGATGTCATAGATTTAAATTTGTAAAACAAAATGCAGGATCTGTGAAGCACAATAACATGAAATGCAATAAGAGGAGGTATGCCTGCATTTGGTCCTCAGAGGACCGGATAACTCCATCCACCCCATCCACACTGGTGAGGGCTATCTTCTTTCCCCAGTCTACTGACTCAAACTCTGACTACTGTACTACTCTAATGACTCCTATAGGCACCGTCACAGACACACTCAGAAACACTGTTTTACCAACTATCTGGGCATCTCTGAGACCAGCCAAGTGAACAATTGCTCTCTTCTTGGAAGACAGGCTTCCTTTTGGAAATTTTGTACCTGAGCACTTGCTTCACAGTACACAGGACCACTGCTGCCATTTCACAGCATCTGCTATTTCTCTCTCATCCAAGAGATAAAGGACTTTCAGGGAGCTGTGTGGTTCCTTTCCTGCCAAGCAAAAGTCCTGTTTGCCAGGACATTCCACCTTGAAGAGGGCCCAACTCGGTTAATGCACTGGGACAGCAGGCAGGGAACGAACAACTTTGTCTCTGTTTAAGATGTACACCGGTTATGAAGATGGACCTTTGTCGACAAAGTGATGTCTCTGCTTTTTAATATGCTGTCTGGGTTTGTCATAGCTTTTCTTCCAAGGAGCAAGCCTCTTTTAATATCATGGCTATAATCATTGACCGCGGTGATTTTGGAGCCCAAGAAAATAAAATCTGTCACCATTTCCACTCCCCCCCCCCATCCATTTGCCATGAAGTAATGGGACTGCATGTCATGATCTTCATTTATTAAAAGCTGAGTTTAAGACAGTGTTTTCACTCTCCTCTTTCAGTTTTATCAAGAGGCTGTTTAGTTCCTCTTCACTTTCTACCATTTAAGTTGTATCATCTTTGTATCTGAGGTTGCTGTTATTTCTCCTGGTAATCTTGATTTCAGCTTGAGCTTCATCATCTCTTTAGCATGATGTACTCTGCAAAGAAGTTAAATAAGCAGGGTGACAATATACAGCCTTGACGTACTCCTTTCCCAAGTTGGAACCAGTCCGTTGTTCCATGTCCAGTTCTAACTGTTGCTTCTTGACCAGCATACAGGTTTCTCAGGAGGCAGGTAAGGTGGTCCGGTATTCCCATCTCTTTAAGAATTTTCCATAGTTTGTTGTGATCCTCATAGTCAAAAGCTTTAACATTGTCAATAAAGCACAAGTAGATGTCTGTTTTTTTTTTTTTTTATTCCCTTGCTTTTTCTATGATCCAGCAAATGTTGGCTATTTGATTTTTGGATCCTCTGCCTTTTTAAAAGCCAGCTCGTACATCTGAAAGTTCTTAGTTCACATACTGTGGAAACCTAGCTTGAAGTATTTTATGCATTACCTTGCTAGCAGGTAAATTGAATGCAATTGTATGGTAGTTTGAACATTCTTTGACATTACATTTCTTTTGGATTAGAATGAAAACTGACGTTTTCCAGTCCTGTGGCCACTGCTGAGGTTTCCAAATTTGCTGACATATTGAGTACAACACTTTATCATAATCACCTTTTAGTATTTGAAATAGCTCAGCTAGAATTCCATCACCTCCATTAGCTTTGTTAAGAAGCTTTGAAGAAGGCCTTCTTATCTCTCCTTGCTGGACCAAACAGTAGCCCTATTTTACATATTTCGAGAAATATCCATACCATTTTCCACAATGGCTACACCAACTTAATTCACACCATCAGTGCAGAAAGTTTCCTTTTCTCCAGATCCTTTCCAGTACTTGTTGTGCTTTTGATAATAGCCATTTTGATAGGTGTGAAATGATATCTCATTGTGGTTTTGATGTGCGTTTCCCTGCTTATTAGTGATGTTGAACATCTTTCCATATACCTATTGGCCATCTGTATGTCTTCTTCAGAAAAAAATGTTTGTTTATCTTTTCTGCCCATTTTTAATAAAAAGTTTCTTTGCTGTTGAGGTGAATGAGTTCTTTACATATTTTGGATATTACTCTCTTATGACTTACAAATATTTTATCCATTAAGTAGGCAGCCTTCCCATTCTGTTGATGGTTTTCTTTGCTGTACAGAAGATCTTCAGTATGATATGTAGTTTTATGGTGTCGAGTCTTATGTTCAATTTTTAATATAATTTTAGTTGATTATTGTGTATAGTGTAAGACAGTGGTTGAATTTAATTCTCTTGCATGTAGCTGACCTGTTTTCCCAACACCATTTATTGAAGGGATTGTCCTTTCTTCATTGCATATATTCTTGTCTCCCTTGTCATAAATTAACGACCACACACATGTGAGTTCATTTCTGGGCTCTCTGTTCTATTACACTGAGCTATCTGTCCGTTTTTATGCTAGTGTCACACATTTTGGTAACTATAGCTTTGTAGTATAGTTTTAAATTAGTGACTGGCATTTTCAGCTTTATTCTTCTTTCTCAAGATGGCTTTGGCCTCCTTGGTTACATCTATCCTTAGGTGAAATTTTGCTTTCTATTTTGTCTTTTTCTGAATTTAAAATGAACTGTACAATGTGTTTATCCATTATTTCACTTTGTCTTTTCACTAAAATGTCTAGTGAAGAAAGCCACAAAACCTTCTGCCTGAGAATTCATCACATTTGCATGTCATATCCCATATACAATTTTAAAGATAGTCAATAAACTTAGCTGAATTCTTATGAGTCATACTTAAGTATTGTGGTCATTATGTTTTAAATGAGCCATCATAAATTCTGCAAGTTTATTTCCATACTGGCCTTTACTCTGAAACTTCATAATCAAATAAATTTGATATTTCCTTTTACTTGTATTGCTATACTTAGCATTAGACACAGTCTTTAAGAATTAGTAAATGAGTACTTGTTAGCTCTAGCATCAATCCTATGTAAAAACTGGACTAAATAAAGCACTATGAAAAATTACATCCATCTATAGCATAATGAGACAAATATAAATACATTTAAGCAAAAACTCTATCTTTTTATTTTGAAGAGAAACCACCTGACTGAAGATGATATTAAACCTAAAATTATTGCAAAGGAATTCTGTATACATTCAAATAGTACAGACAGTTTATTAGCAGAAGGGTCTTTGGTAAGTCAACAGTTCATCAATTTCTCAGTTCTTTACTATTAAGACAAATGGTTTAAGTTGCTCAAGGATTTATCAAAGCTACATATTTTGTAACACAAGTTCTATGTAACAAAGTCTAGAGTGAATATCCTCAGGTGGTCCAGACCAAAACTGTTATCTGTTTTCTCTGGTAGTACAGTGATGCTATAATCAGTCATATGACTGTTTACTATAAATCAGCATAGGCTAGACAGTCATTTCCACAGCAGTCATACCCCAAGTCAGTACTCACAGCTGGAGAATATCAGCGGGCAGGAGTGCTCATCCATGGGGAAGTTGTGCAGCTGCAGCTGGCATTCTGCATTTATGGTGAGCCTGTGGGGGAGCCAAATGTCACTCTTGAGGTCAGCCAGGAGCAAACCAGCAAAGGCCTTAAGCAAGGTCAGAGCAGTCACATTACTACAACACAGGGGGCAGGGGGTGGCCACATGGAATCTAGTCTTGGCAAGGGCACTATCCATTCAGTACACCATTTGTTTTTGTTTTTTTTTTCCTTCAATTTATTTATTTTTTTTTAACTTTACAATATTGTATTGGTTTTGCCATATATCAACATGAATCTGCCACAGGTATACACGTGTTCCCCATCCTTAACCCTCCTCCCTCCTCGTGTGTCGTGTCACTTTGCTTTACTTTTAACTATCAGAATCAAAGGGAATGTCCATTAGTGAACTCCCTGTGTCTAGAAATACAAGCCAAGTAAGAGAGGAAACAAATTGAAACAATATGTGTCCTTGCTGTCACATATCTTTGTTTTTAATTTGCTTGACTGAATTAAATCCTTTCTCCATTTTGAAACTGATTTATTTGCCTAGTTAGGTATAATGCCAAGTTCATCCACTTGTAAGGAAGATTTCATATTTGGCCAGCCTCCCCACTTGAATAGGCAGGTGGTGACTGCACTAAATGTGTGTATGGCATCTTTTCAAAGCAGGCATTCCTGGGGTTTAAATTTTTGTAAAGGATCCCAGGACTGGCCATGTCTCTATTATGATTTGCTGAAGCTCACATTCATTTCAGAGTCTCATTTATATTCTTTTAAGAATTGATGAGGAAATAGCTGTTAAAAAATCCTGTTTTCCAAAAATAACATCAGTACAATTTCCTGTGGCATTTTTGTTGTTGCTGTTCCCAGTCTTCCAACATCATAATTTCCCTGAAACTTTAAAATTCTTAACTGTTTTGCTTATTTTGATGCCAATATGTGCCTTTGTCTATGTGACAAATACTTATTTACTATGTGAGTTACAGATTTTTCCTTATGATCACAAATCACTTGCAGTTAAAAGCTTCTTATAATGGATGTAGGGGGAGGAAGCTGTGTTCAGGGCTTGGCAGTGGTATTCACCAAGCAGGAGGACAGAGGGACATGGTCAGAGGTATTAGAGCAATCACCTTCCCCAGTAGCATGCTGAATTAAATGCCCTTTGGGATTTCATGAGGAAATATCACATGGGCAGGTAGCTCCAAGAATCTGGTGCCCAGAAGGGACATTAGGGATTGGAAATAACTCGTGGGATGAATCCTCAGCATGAATATGGCTTTTAAAGCCTTACGAATGGATGAGCTAAGTCAGCAGGAAAGTGGAAATTGGGTAAAATCCTAAGATAGGAGCAGCAGAATGAGGAGGTGCCGTGTCAGGAGCTGGACAGGAGGTGCAGGAAGCAGCCGAGGAGCAGCAAAGCCAGTGAGAAAGCGACCATCGGCACAAGGCAGTCAGGCCAGTGCTCTAGAAAGGCCTCAGAGACTGGGAGGGCAGCCTCCTTGATCCCAGGGCTGGATGAGCAGGAAGACTGGTGTAGCTGCCTACCATACATTCCGTGTATGTTGCAGTCATGCGTTCAGTCAGACTCAGGTCACCCTACAGGAGAGACTCTTGAGAGATACAGACCCAGGTTCAAACTCAGGTAATATTAGTTCCCAATGGAGACTTTGGGCAGGCAAGTGAGCTCACGTTCTTTTAAATCCAGCCACTATTACCTTACTGGGTTTCTGTGAGGACAGCCTGGCCCCAGGAGGACTGATTACAAGGTGGCTATCACTTCCATTAAGGATGCATTAGAGAACGCCCTCTGTGCTCTTTTGTTCCTTGTGGTCTCAAATTTGGCTATAATTAGATTTGTCAATTAGTACACCAAGACATCTTTATTTCTTAGTTGAATGGACCTGTGGGTTAAATATATTAAAGGTAATTTCCACAGCCCACTTCTAGCAGAAATGGATACTAATTAAGGAAGGAGTTTATATTTATTAAAGATTATTTGTATGACGTTAGTTTTGTACATGGAGAAGGCAAGGGCACCCCAGTCCAGTACTCTTGCCTGGAAAATCCCATGGATGGTGGAGCCTGGTAGGCTGCAGTCCATGGGGTCGCTAAGAGTCGGACACGACTGAGTGACTTCACTTTCACTTTTCCCTTTCACACATTGGAGGAGGAAATGGCGGCCCACTCCAGTTTTCTTGCCTAGAGAATCCCAGGTATGGGGAAGCCTGGTGGGTTTCCGTCTATGGGGTTGCACAGAGTCGGACACGACTGAAGTGACTTAGCAGCAGCAGCAACAGCAGTTTTGCACATGTGGGATTAGGAAAAACTTCTTCAAGACCCAGTAGCATGCCGAACATGAGAAGTGATAGAACTCAGCAATGAAAATAGGGTCCCATTCCTACAGTGATCTAAAGTCCCCAGTGTCAGACTACTAGTGGGATTAAATATTCACTAGCATCTCACCTTAAAGTATAAAGGATTTTCCCATCATTCCAAATTCTGAGGAGTTGATTGGGGGTGGTGATCCAGTGAGCCTCTGCAGTTTTGGAATTTCGGAAGATCGTATCTGGAATCCATATTAACCCCACCATGTTGCTGTTCAGAGTAAGTATTTTCATTGTGCTGTTGAACCTAAGGCGACTGTCAGTCCAGGTCTGAGCAAAAAATATATCGATTTGATATTCCTGAAACAGAGCAAAAGGAGGGGAAAGACATTTCTGTTAGTGGATTTTCTGCAGGTTTTGCTTTCTTTCTCAGGAGTTTGGTTCTGCTCATGGTTTCATCTTCACCTGTTAGCACTTAACGTCGTGCCTGGATCAACATGGCAGACACTTAACAAAGGCAACCAATATCATTAGTCAACTGTGAGATAACACGTGACAATGCTCTGTAAATAGTAAATTGTAATAAATACATAGCGAGAGGCCAAGAGGTAGTAGAAAATGATTCAGAACATAGACACAGACCTTCCTATATTCCTAAGTCCAAGCTCTGGCAGGTAGCAAAATCTAGCATTCTCTCCATTCAGTCGCTCAGCATTACCCAACTATAGTCTATAAACTGAATAGAATAGTAGTGTCTATCTACTTCTTAAAGGAGTTATATAAAAAGAAATGATTAAATAAAAAGCTCTAGTGCCTGGCACAACACAAATTATCCAGAGAGTATTAGCTTATATACTAATAAAAATGATCATTTTCATCCAAAAGCTTTCTCAAATCACAAATCAACCCAAATCAAACAGAAAAGCAAAAAACAAGCAGCAGCAACAACAACAAAAAATAGGGCTGACAGCCACCCAAGTCAAATGCCAATTCCAACAGAGGGCTGAAGGGGCAAATTTTTTCTGTAACTGGAAGTAATCCCAATATGCACAGTACATTAGATACAGGATGGGGTTGATGTTACTGTGAGACCCAGAGAAATGTCTCAAGTCTGGACCACCTCTGGGGCTCTTCCCCCAGTCACAGTTTAAAGGATTATCTTTAGGTCCACAATAAAGAGGATCTATATGGTCAGTGATCTTAATATCTTTCATAGTTTTCTTCCATATTAGATATTATAAATGAATTGTTTTTACAGAGTTCAGTAATTCTCAACAAATCTCATATTTATACTTTTCATTGAGTTTCTGGTTAAAGAACCTTTCTGAGACGTAATTCAACAGACCAGTCTGACCTTTTATTAACTAATTCCCTCATTCATCATCTTTGTTGCACTATGTCAGGCCCTGCAAACCACTGAAGGCCCAGAACTGTGCCAACAGGAAAAGTCTCTGCCTCCATGGGGCTTATATTCCAATCAGGGAAGACAGGCCTTAGAAAATTAAGGTGAAAAATACAAGCCATAACTGCTATTGACTATGCTTGGTAAGTTAACACAAGAAATGAATTACCTCAGAGGATAAATGGCCAGTTTGGAAGCAGTTACGAAAGTACGAACAGGGACTGTTGCCCGCTATTCCAATAAACAGAGGTTTTTGCCAAAATTTCCAGTTCTACAAGGAACAAGCCATCAGCCACTCCAGTGGCCCCCTCCACACACCCCCAGTGGTGTGCCCTGAGGGGAATTCAGGATGGGGAAAAACAAGGGGGAAGCATTTTGTGGTTTGGAAACTGGCCCTAGATATTTAAGATAAATACCTAAGGGACAGTTTCAACGAACCTTGATTCTTACATCTTCTCATACATAGAAAAAGCATCAAAACCATTAACTTGAGGTACCTCTTCTTTGTAATTATCAGTGATCTTTTGATGTTTGGCTACATTTTTTTCCCAGCAAAAACGCTATATCCTGGCTTCCTCCTTAATTCTTCAGAGCAGTTCCTTAGAGCCGAGAGGCTGCATCCTAGGCCTAAGTTCTCAGCTGTTGTTGCTGTTGTTTAGTCTCTAAATCATGTCTGACTCTTCTGTGATCCCATGGACTATAGCCCACCAGGCTTCCCTTCTCCAGGGAATCTTCTCAACCCAGGGGTCAAACTCAGCTACCTACATTGTCAGGTAGATTCTTTACCACTGAGCCTAAGTCCTCAGTAAGATCCCCAAATAATACTTAAGTTGCAACTTTTAGGTTGTGTGTTTTTCTTTAGTTGACAAAAGAGAAAAGAAAGATAAAACAAATACTGATTCTTGTAGGAATGGAAGAAACAAATGCTTCTCATCCCTATCAGTGAATCATAGGATCAAGAAATGCTTAGAGTGTTAAAAGCCTATTGAAACTCAGCTTTGCAGAAATAATTCAGACCCATTGCTAAAAATTTCTAAATAGGTTGTCACTGTGCAAATTTGGCTCCAAGGACAAAAGACTAATACATGACTTTTCCACTGAAAGGTGATAGGGCCAAGGTATCTGTACTTAATTTAAGAGAAAGAGTAAAGTGAAAGTGAAAGCAAAGGGTTGGGTAGAGGCAATGGCATTTGAAACAAAGGCATAGCAGGGATCTTGGAATTGTTTTGACACAAGATCTATGCACACATGAAATTGGTCTATCAAGTAAGAGACTGGCTAGGCTTTTTTTTTTTAATTGAAGGATAACTGCTTTACATTATTTTGTGGTTTTCAGTCATACAGCAACAAGAATCAGCCATGGGTACACCCATGTCCCCTCCCTCCCATCTGACTCCCCATCCCACCCTTCTATTGTCACAGAGCCCCTGTTTGAGTTGCCTGAGTCACATACCAAATTCCCATTGGCTATCTATTTTACACATGGAATTGTAAGTTTCCATGTTACTCTCTCCATGCAGCTCACCCTCCCCCTCCTCCCATCCCCCCTGTGTCCACAGGTCTGTTCTGTATGTCTGTTTCCCCATTGCTGCCCTGAAAATAAATTCATCAGTGCCACCTTTTAGATTCGGAACCTCAAGTCAGGAAAAAAGTCTGTGACTATTTGAGACTTAGATTTACTGTTGCCTTTCTTTTTGTAATGATAAATTGTAGCCTGGAAAATCTGGATCCAAAAGGAGGCTTATTCTTCAATGCCAATATTTCCACAGCTGGAACAGTTAATGGAAAAAGGAAACTCCCAGACAATGGAGTCAAGATCCAATAAGAGTCTCTGGGAGCCCAACTCTGGGAGTAGAGTTAATCCAGACTTAACTCTAGAATATGAAAGATATTCTCCTTACAGGGAATAAGATTCCACTCAGGATCTGCCCACTGGGGTCTCAGAATTGCTATAAATCAGTGCTGATTGTGATCATCCTGGCTCTTCTCCATCTTTTAGCTATACTGTACACGTGGCTGTGGGTTAGATAGCTTTCTCTTCAGTTTAGAGGTCAGTGGATCGAGGAGAGCCATGTACATCTTGATGTGGTATATACAGGCAGCCCCAGTGTTGGGGATGGGACTGGGTGGATCTTTTGGGTTGCTTCATTTGAAGAAAGGAAGAGTGTGTCTGCCAATGCATGAAAGTGAAAAGTGAAAATGAAGTCTCTCAGTTGTCCCCGACTCTTAGCGACACCAAGGACTGCAGCCTACCAGGCTCCTCCGTCCATGGGATTTTCCAGGCAAGAGTACTGGAGTGGGGTGCCATTGCCTTCTCCGCCTAATGAGTGCGAGACAGACAAAACATCTGGCAGCTAGAGACAGATCATGGTGGTCACTGGTGCAATCCACCAGTACCACAGCACTCCTACTTGCAGGCATATGGTAGAGTCACACACTTCCCTTTCAGGCCCTGAGAGACTGTGTGAAGCAGAGCCCACCTGATTCACACCAGATACATATTGTAGGTGCAAAAGGTAGAAGGGAGAGTGGGATGCAGGGGTGGTGGCTGCAGTCCTCACTGAGAAGGTGACTTGGAACCAAGACCTCAGTGAGGTGCAGAGTGAGCTTGGCACAGAGATGGCTCCCTTGCAGGGGCCCTGAACACAGAAAGCAGGAAGGTCAAAGACATTCCTGAGAAGCAGGAACAATGTAGTATACAGAATCATCCCAGTGGGGCCAGGAAACAGACACCTTACTTCCTTGATGGCAGAATTTTAGCCTAACAATGATGATTGCTGACTATGAAATAGCCTATATTTGCACAGAGAACATGAGAACACACTCAAAACTTTAAATAAAATTCAGGATGTGAGAATGGCCAGTATGGCACATATAGGTACCCATATTAATTAATTCCTTCTTCCCTTTAACACCAGTTTATTAGGTAAAGAAAAGAGGAGAGGATGAAGATGCTCTCACTAAAGAGACAAAGTTCACCAATGATGTGGACAGTTCAGTTCAGTTCAGTCACTCAGTCGTGTCCCACTTTTTGTGACCCTGTGGACTGCAGCATGCCAGGCTTCCCTGTTCATCACCAACTCCCAGAGCTTGCTCAAACTCATGTCCATCAAGTCAGTGATGCCATCCAACCATCTCATGCTCTGTGTTCCCCTTCTCCTCCTACCTTCAATCTTTCCCAGAATCAGAGTCTTTTCTAATGAGTCAGTTCTTTGCACTAGGAGTCTAAAGTATTGGAGCTTCAGCTTCAACATTAGTCCTTCCAATGAATATTCAGGACTGGTTTTCCGTAGCCAATAAAGGCCCTGAGTGTATTTTGGGAAGAATCTAAAACTATTCAGATACTTTTAATCCCAATATTATATCAGGGATATTGAAACAAAGAAAACTTCAACAATTTTACCAAAGTTTCCAAAGATTCCAAGTGAAAATTCCCAAGTGGGAATTGGAAGAGGGTGGGAAGATTTGGGAGAATGGCATTGAAACATGTAAAATATCATGTAAGAAACGAGTTGCCAGTCCAGGTTCGATGCACGATACTGGATGCTTGGGGCTAGTGCACTGGGACGACCCAGAGGGATGGTATGGGGAGGGAGGAGGAAGGAGGGTTCAGGATGGGGAACACATGTATACCTGTGGCGGATTCATTTTGATATTTGGCAAAACTAATACAATTATGTAAAGTTTAAAAATAAAATAAAATTAGAAAAAAAAATACAATTATCCTCCAATAAAAAGTAAATTGATTTTTTTTTAAAAATGGAAAAACAAAAGTCTCCTGCTAACCAAATAGTCCTCCTCTTGAGGTCTTTTGTCTCCTTATCATCTCTGCTTTCCATCCCCATTTATGACCCTTCACAATACATTTTAAAATGCAGATCTGAGATGGGTAAATAGCAAGATAGGCATGAGCCTTCTGTACCCACCAGTCACTGATTATTGAAATAGAGACAATAACGATTTTCTCCTAGAGGGTAAACCAAGGCCTGAGAGGTTAAGTAACTTTCATCAAGTCAAAATTTGCTTCCCATGATAAAAGGTAACTCTCCTACACTGTTGGTGGGAATGTAAATTGGTACAGCCATTAAAAGATGCTTGCTTCTTGGAAGAAAAGCTATGACAAACCTAGAAAGCGTATTAAAAAGCAGTGATATCACTTTGCTGACAGAGATACATATAGTCAAAGCTATGGTTTTTCTAGTAGTCATGTACAGATGTGAGAGTTGGACCATGAAGAAGGCTGAGCACCAAATAATTGATGTTTTCAAACTGTGGCGCTGGAGAAAATCCTTGAGAGTCCCGTGGACAGCAAGGAGATCAAACCAGTCAATCCTAAAGGAAATCAACCCCGAATATTCTTTGGAAGGATTGTTGCTGAAGCTGAAGCTCCAATACTCTGGCCACCTGATGAAAACAGCTGACTCAAATGGAAAAGACCCTGCTGCTGGGAAAGATTGAGGACAGAAGGAGAAGGGGATGACAGAAGTTGAGATGGTTGGATGGTATCACCGACTCAATGGCCATGAGTTTGAGCACATTCTGGTGAAGGACAGGGACGCCTGGTGTTCTGCTGTCCACGGGGTCACTAAGAGTCAACACAACTGAGTGACTGAACAACAACAGCCACTATGGAGAACAGAATGGAGCTTGCTTTAAAAACTAAAAATAAAGCTACATATGACCAGCAATCCTCCTCCTGGGCCTATGTCTGAAGAAAACCATAATTTAAAAAGACACATTTATCTCAGTGTTCATTGTGGCACTATTTACAATAGTCAGGACATAGAAGCAACCTAAATGTCCATCGACAAATGGATAAAGAAGATATGGGACATATATGCAATAGAATATTAAGTGTGTTAGCTGCTCAGTCATGTCCAACTCTTTGCAGCCACATGGACTGTAGCCCATCAGGTTCCTCTGTCCTTGGAATTATCCAGGTACGAATACTGGAATGAGTTGCCATTCCCTTCTCCAGGAGATCTTCCTGATTCAGGGATTGAACCCCAGCCTCCCACATTGTAGGCAGATTCGTAACCATCTGAGCCACCAGGGAAACCCCTCCCAAGTTCAATCCCTGGGTCAGAAAGATTCCCTGGCAAAGGGAATGGCTACCCACTCCAGTATTCTTGCCTAAAGAATTCCACACAACTGAGCAACAATAGAATATTACTTAACCATCAAAAAGAATGAAGTAATGCCATTTGCAGCAAGATGGATGGACCTAGAGATTGTCATATTGAGGGAAGTAAGTCAGACAGAGAAGCAAAAATATCATAGGACATCTCTTATACGTGGAATCTGAAAATAAATGATACAAATGAAATTACTTACAAAGTAGAAATAGACTCACTTGATGTTTTGGTGAAAGTTTTAACTTTTGCTTCAGGTTCAAAGTGAAAGTCGCTCAGTCGTGTCCGACTCTTTGCAACCCCATGGACTATACAGTGCATGGAATTCTCCAGGTCAGAATACTGGAGTGGATAGCCTTTCCCTTCTCCAGGGGATCTTCCCAACCCAGGGATCAAACCCAGGTGTCCCACATTTCAGGCAGATTCTTTACCAGCTTGAGCCACAAGGGAAGTCCAAGAATACTGAAGTGGGTAGCCTATGCCTTTTCCAGTGGATCTTCCTGACCCAGGAATTGAACCGGGGTTTCCCTCACTGCAGATGGATTCTTTACTAACTGAGCTATCAGGGAAACCCCATCAGGTTCAAAAGATTTATTAACAAAAGAAATCACTTATACAGAAATATTCAAATTCAATATTTAATAAAGACTTATCAAACTTACTTTCAATATATAATTGTTAAAAGAGAAATATAAATACTAGAGGAGAGAAACAGCACATATGTCATTCAGTTGGACCAACTAACACCCATGGGCTGGGAAGGCCCATGTAACAGTAGTCTGGAATCCCAATTGAGAAAGGGTCTGTCCCAGGCAGTGCATCCACTCCACCTATGAACTTTGAATTGCAGTTTTGGGGGTTCCTGCTTATAATGCTAGGCTGCAAACTGATACCATCATCAGTTTGCAAGCAAATTGCAGCTCTGGTTTCACGTTCATCTTTCTACAATGCTGTTTGTTTTATCTTGTGAGTGATGAGTTTCTCCAGACCCCTTGGGATTGGCTGGACCCAAAGGGCTCAGGAAAATTCCGAGGTTCACTCTGAATCTCACCTATGGTGCTGCTCAGCTTACTGATGACAACTGGTGCACTTGCCAGCAGCCATGAAGTCAGGGCAGTGTCCAGGCAGATCTGAAGCGAGGTTAGAGGCCTGCTCTGCTTTCTTGTCTCTGAAGCCTGAACAAAACTATCTCCATTTAATTTCCTTTAACACTCACAGACTTAGAGAACAGACTTATGGTTGCCAGGGCCAAGGATGGGGGGAAGGGATAGTGAGGGAGTTAAGGATGGACCTGTACACAATGCTATATTTAAAATGGATAACGAACAAAGGATCTACTGTAGAGGAAATGGAACTCTGCTCAATGTTATGTGGCAACCTGGATGGGAGAGGAGTTTGGAGAATAGAAACATGTATATGTATGACTGAGTCCCTTAGCTATTCACCTGAAACTATCACAACATTATTAATAGGTTATACTCCTATACAAAATTCAAAGTTTCTTTAAAAAAAAAAAAAGACAAAGGATACATGCACCCCAGTGTTCACTGCAGTATTATTATTTACAATAGCCAATACATGGAAAAACATCCATTGACAGATTAATGGATAAAGAAGACACCATGTTTTATATATATATATATATATAACATATATAAATATATTTATATATACACATATACATGTACATGTGTATATATATATATATGTATATATATACACATATATATATGAATATACAATGGACTATCATTCAGCCATAAAAAGAATGAAATAATCCCATTTGCAGCAACATGAACTTGGACATTTTCATATTAAATGAAGTAAACCAGATAGAGAAAGACAAATATCATATGATATCACTTATATGTAGAATCTAAAAAATGATACAAATGAACTTACTTACAAAACAGAAATAGACTCACAGACATAGAAAACGAACTTATGGTTACAAAAGTGGTGGGGGGGGCATAAATTAGGAGCTTGGGATTAGCATATACAAACTAATATAAAACAGATAAACCATAAGGACCTACTGTACAGCATGGGGAACTATACCCAATATCTTGTAATAACCTATAATAGAAGAGAATGCAAAAAATGTATATATATGTATATATATATATGTATATCTGAATTACTTTGCTCTACACCTGAAACTAAGACAACACTGTAAATCAACTACATATCAATAAAACTTTTTTAAAACTCTGCTTCCCTGAATCTGAGTGTGAGCAGTTGGCCAAAGCTGCAGTCTAGTTGCCAGATGTGGGAACCACCACTGTGTGGTGAAGAAAGAATCCCAGTGTGGGTGTCCACTCCACTTTTGCCCTGTTTGCAAACTGTGTGAAATTATTCACGTTCCTCAGCCTGTGATTTTTTATCTCTAAAATGGGAGAGTTCAGTTAGATTACATATAAGAACCTTCCACCTTTAACATTTTGTATTTCTGAAAACATGGAGTTAACCTTTCAGTGGTGAAAGCAGGTTTTCTGTAGGGTGCACCATTTCCCTATAAGAAAAGGGATCACACCATGATGCACTGGGGAGAGGCCAAAAGCTTCGCGAGTGTTCTCTTTGTCTTCTGAAGCCTTGGCACAAACTCCAACTCAAGAGGGTGGGGTGTGGATGGTGTGTGTGGTGCCCGATGTGGATGTTTTATTATAAGCACTTTTAAGATAATGTTGGAGAAACATTCCCACCCACAAAGTAACATTATGTCTCTCATAAAGCTGCTTTGTAACTGCATTAAGGGAAAAAAGTCACTTTTACAAGGTCTATCTAAAACAACATTTTATATTGTTCATAAATAGCTATGAAATTGGCCTTCCCTGGTGGCTCAGAAGGTAAAGAATCCACCTGCAATGCAGGAGACCTGGCTTTGATCCCTGGGTTGGGAAGAACCCCTAGAGGAGGGCGTGGCAAGACATTCCAGTATTCTTGCTAGAGAATCCCCAAGGACAGATGAGCCTGGTGGGCTGCAATCCATGGGATCAAAGAGTTGGACACAACTGAGTGATGAAGCACACACAGTTATGAAATTAATGTGTCTGAAATACTAGTTAATGTAACAGCTGACAAATGTGCAACATCTCCAATTTAAACCTTCATGCTTGTGGAGAGCCTGTGCTGATAATTTATTTTAATAATCGGAGGGTGGCTTAATGATTCCTCCAAGGCCAGCAGCACTTGGAGCATATTAACAAAACAGAATAAAAGTTATAATTCTTCATGTTCTCTCTCTGTAGCTTCTAAAATACTAGAAAGTCATTTTGTAATGGTTTTCTCCTTCCCTTTACCAAAGAAGAGGGCCACATTGAAAGATGATAGATTGATAAAGGACAGGGCTTGGAGATTGGAGGTTTCAGGAAACACACTCCCAGGCACAGGCACTCTCTTGCTTCTAGCATGTCAGGACCTCACCTGGAAAGTGTTGGACAAATCTTTAAATGTTGGAAATGTCAACTTAAGAATGCTGCTGCTGCTGCTAAGTTGCTTCAGTCATGTCCAACTCCATGTAACCCCATAGATGGCAGCCCACCAGGCTCCCTGGTCCCTGGGATTCTCAAGGCAAGAACACTGGAGTGGGTTGCAATTTCCTTCTCCAATGAGTGAAAGTGAAGTCGCTCAGTCATGTCTGACTCTTAGCGACCCCATGGACTACAGCCTACCAGGCTCCTCCATTGATGGGATTTTCCAGGCAAGAGTGCTGGAGTAGGGTGCCATTGCCTTCAACTTAAGAATATTCACAACCTAATAGTTGAGAATTATGCTTTATGGGAATTTTTAGGATTTCAAGCCTGGGAGACAGCATCTCAAGTAACCTTGAGAGAACTGTTCTAAGGAGATGAGGGGAGGAACCAGATTATATAGAAGTTTTGCAATAAAGGGCAGGTAGTCTGAACATCAAAAGACTTTTGTTAATGAAAGAAAACCAGATAATCCAAGTTAAAGAATTTAGCACTTTTCTATGTATGGGAAGAAACAAGTCAGGGCTTACTGAAATCATTCCTTTGATATCATCCTAGCTATCTGGGGCCAGTATCCTGTGTTTTCACATGCTGAGGGCTCACCATAGGGAGTGGCTGCAGTCGGATGGCTGCTAGATGGCAGGTATTCTTTCCTTCTTGAGTTCCCTCAGGGCTCACAAGCTCACTATCCATGATGGCTGCAATCGCTGGTGACTTTGACATCTTTGTTTACTGATAAATATTGGCAGGAAATATTCCATTTCTCAGAAGTTACTGGTAGTTTTCTTTACAATATGGTAATCACAGGTGCATGCCAATTAGAGGTTGTTTAAATGCCTCAACTAAAAATGTATAATATATAGTGACAATTAGAATGAAATTGTTTTTATTTCTTATCAGGTATGGGAGCATAACATATATTTTTGGTATTAGTTATTCAAATTTTCCTAGGAAACGAGGCTTTGCAGCTTGCCTCCATCTCTCCCCCAGAGACCTGCCCCAGCCCTGCCTCCAGCTGTGCAGCCTCCAGGGGCCACACCTGCCCTGCTCAGACTCCTGAGCCCCTTGAAAATTCTCCCCACCTACCCAAAGCTCCTCCAGTCTTTGGAAGCCACTGACAAACTCCACCATGTGAGCCCTACTCTGTGCTCAGCATGAGGTTAGGTTTATATAAAGACAGATGCAACATCCCTGCATGAAGAAGCTTGGGCCCAAAGCACATGGAGAGAGTGTGGTGCCCCACCTGGAACACAGGCAAGGTGAGGGCAGCCTCCAGGAAGCCAAAAAGGCCCACCTGGGTAGTGCAGGGAGTTCTTCATGGACCATGCCTCCCATCTGATCCTAGAACTACTGGACAGAAAGTAGACAGTTGATGGGTGTATCAGTCAGGGAGGGCTGTAACAGAGCTGAGAGGAGTGAGACTGCTTCAGGTATGGTGGGTTGTGAAAAGTATTTGCTACAAGGGTGCCCTGTAGGAGCATTCGAAAACCAGGTGACCTCAAGATACAACAGGGGAATATGCTGCCTTTCTAAGCAGGTCCAGGACTTGTCACCTGATACTAATGCAACCTAAGGCCCCCTTTAATGAAAGGATATAAAAATATAAATAAAATATTAAATAAAAATATACTTTCAATTACAAATTGGCACTTGCTTGTCAACTATAAATTGGTACTTGCCAAGAGTATTTGCCAGTGACTGAACAAAGCTGGTCATAGTTTTTCTTCCAAGGAGAAAGCATCTTTTAATTTCTGTGTGGTCTTTAGAGAGAGAGAGATTTTCAGAAACTGAGTTCATGATCCCAATCCTTGCATCTCTTCATATTTAGAAAATCACTAAATCCCTTCATGGTGTCGTCAGCTCCTTGTGCCTAGCAGAAAACCTTTTGTAAAGTAAGCACTTGATTGCACTGAACTCTTCCTTCACCAAAATCTTATATATTGACCTTCCCCCACTGCCTCTTTAGGGCAGTCTCTTGGAGCTGTCTGAGGTGCTGTCTCCTGGACTCCAGTCTTCATTTTGTCCCAAATAAAACTTAATTTACAACTCTCACATTGTGCATCTTTTTTTAGTCAACAGTACACTTAATGAATACAAGATTTTGCATTCATTATGTCAGCAAGTCTGGAAGACAGAGCAGTGGCCACACGGCTGGGAAGGGTCAATCCTCATCTCAACTCTCAAGAAGGGTAGTACCAAAGAATGTGCTAACTGTCGGATAATTGCACTCATTTCCTGTGCTGGTAAGGACATGCTTAAAATCTTGCATGCAAGGCTTCAACATTATGTGAACCAAGAACTTCCAGATATCCAAGTTGGGTTTAGAAAAGGAGGAGGAACTAGAGATCTAAGTGCAACATTCACTGGATTATAGAGTAAGCAAGGGAATTTCAGAAAAAAAAACCCCATCTATCTCTGTTTCACCAACTGTGCTAAAGCCTTTGACTCTATGGATCATAACAAACTGTGGAAAGTTCTTAGAGAGATGGGAATACCAGACCATCTTACCTGTCTCCCGAGAAACCTGTATGTGGGCCAAGAAGCAACAGTTCAAACTCGGTATGGAACAACTGATTTAAGATCAACTGGTTCAAGATTGAGAAAGGAGTATGTCAGGCTGACAGAAAGGTGGCAATAGGCTGTCTGTTTGTTTAATCTATATGCAGAGCAAATCATGAGAAATGCCAGGCTGGATGATCTACAAAGCAGAATCAAGACAGGCAGGAGAAACATCAATAATGATCCTCAGATATGAGGATGATGCCACCCTAATAGCAGAAAGCAAAGAGGAACTAAAGAGTCTCTTGATGAGAGTGAAGGAGGAGAGTGAAGGAGCTGGCTTAAGATTACATATTAGAAAACCAAGATCATGGCATCCAGCCCCACTACTTCATGGCAAATAGAAAGGGGAAAGGTGGGAGTAGTGACAGATTTCCTCTCCTTCGGTTACAAAATCATTGCAGATGGTGACTGCAGCCATGAAATCAGAAGATGATTGCTTCTTGGCAGGAAAGAGATGACAAACATATACAGCATGTTGAAAAGCAGAGACATTACTCAGCTAACAAAGGTCCGAATAGTTAAGGCTATGGTCTTCCCAGTGGTAATGTATGGTTGTGAGAGCTGGATTGTGAAATAAGCAGAGCACTGAAGAATTGATGCCTTCAAACTGTGGTGTTGAAGAAGACTCCTGAAAGTCCCTTGGAGAGCAAGGAGATCGAATCAGTCAATCTTAAGGGAGATCAACCCTGAATATTCACTGGAAGGACTGATGCTGGAGATGAAGGTCCAGTATTTTGGTAATCTGATGTGAACAGACAGCTCATTGGAAAAGTCCCTGATGCTGGGGAAGATCGAGGGCAGAAGGAAAAGAGGGCATCAGAGGATGAGACAGCTGTATGGTATGAACTTGAACATGAACGGTTCAATGAACGTGAACTTGGGCAAGCTCTGGGAGATGATGAGAGACAGGGAGGCCTGGAGTGCTGCAGTCCATGGGGTCGCAAAGAGTCAGACACAACTGGGAGACTGCACAACAACAACACTTACTTCAAATGAGAAAAAACATAAATACTTAAGTTTCAAATGCCACAAAATTCAGGAAAAGCAGATTTTGTTTTTATTTGCTAACTGGCTTGCCTTCACCATACTCACACATCCTCTATGTTTTGCCTGCTTGCTCTCTGGTCACTATGACAATGTCTTATGATGCTAGTTATTTAGAGGGAGAGAATAAAAATGATTATTTCCTCTAGTATAGTGAAACAAAATATTTTATTATTAATAGGTTTTTTTAAAGAAAAATTTACTTAACTCACAGTTCATTATCAGAAATATCTGCATGTTTGGGATACTATATTGGGGAAACCTCAAGTTTCTTTTATATAAAGTTTGGGGCTTCTACATGTGAACTTTGGATTCTAAGATTTTCCTCCAAGTCACTTACACTTCAGGGTAACTGGACCTTAAGAAACAATCATACTGGGATAGAGACTGGGAGTGGCTCATGCCATGAAGATCATCATATACCAAGGTTGCAGGGAACCCCATCCCATTAACCACAGCCTGAAAGCTTCCCCAGCCCCACCTCCTCTTAAGGTCTACAAGTACCTGCTCCCAACAAGAGGAACTTGTAATGGAGGAATCAGAGGAGAAAGAGATAGCAGTATTATCTTAAATGCTTTGCAGTTGGAAATTTCACATGCTGCTAGGACCTTCCCAGGGGCATGGGAGGAGTTTCTGCAAGTGTGGAGCTCTGAGGCTTAAATTTTGCAAGCATCATGTAAATTGGGAAGAGCAAAGGATCAGGTGGTGTTCATGCATCTGGACCAGGATTTGCTTGTGGATGTCAGGTACACCCAATTCAGGATAAGCAAGGGTCTGGAGGAAACACAGCTGTTGCTGGGGATGATGCTAGCAGTCAAGAGAATAGAAGGGAAATCTCCCTCCCTTCTGTCCTTATCTCCCAAGTGCCTCAGACTGGTGAATTCCAGCAGGAGGCCAGATGACCAGGCCTGGAAAGGCAGGCTGTGGGGTCAGCCCGTATGATGGGGAGCAGTGCAGGGGAGGATGGGAAATAGATAGAGAATCAGCAGGGGCACGGGAGGGTGGGAAGAGCACCCATCAGTAAGCTGGCTCCCCAGTTATACCCATGAACATTTTCCTCATTCCCTTGCTCGCCTTTTTAATACTCCCTTCCTTGAATGGATGTCCTTCCTCTGAATTTCAGCTACTCATTAACTGCTTTCATATCATTTGTCTTTCAGATTAAAGCATTCCATTGGATGTTATATTCTCCAATGATCACTGCTACCCAAAAGCATACAGTGGCTACTCAAAGTCTAAGAATTGAATTTAAACTCCTTTGCATGACACTCTGGAGAAGGAAATGGAAACCCACTCCAATGTTCTTGCCTGGAGAATCCTGTGGACAGAGGAGCCTGGTGGGCTGCTGTCCATGGGGTCGCACAGAGTTGGACACTACTGAAGCAACTTAGCATGTATGCATGCATGATACGCAGGACTTTTTGCTTTATAACCCAAGTTGACCATCTGCTTGCTTGTAAACACATCCCTTACCACCACAATCTGCTCTCCGATGTGACATGACACCCTGCACACACCCGCATCCTCCCTGTCCCATTGGTGCTGTCCCCAAGCCTAGAGGCCCTCATGTCATCTCTTCAGTCCTCTCATCTCCCAGTCCCCTGAGGTATGGCTCCTTAGCTTCAAATGTTTGACTGCAGCCAGTCCTTCTTCATAGTATTACTCATCACTTTCTTCTCCTGATGTGAATGCCTTGCATTTTTCTCTGGAATTGCTCACAACTGTTTTCAGGCTGAACCATGTAACACTGTCACATGGTCACATGCGACAGTCCCACCATGTCACATGGTCCCTTGATCCCTGTCTATGGCACTAACACTTCCTTGCCCCACCTCGCCCCAGCAACATTTAAGAGCACTTTCTTGACCACTAGAGTCCCACCAATTAGCAAAGATCTGAGGCCTTAATTATAAAGCTACCTGTTAAACCATAACTACAGTTCTGTGGCCTGGGCTGCTAGCTCATGCCACTCACTACATGAATGGCTTGCTGCTCACCTACCATATACTTTTAAGTATGAGGTGGGGACTTGTGTCTGGGGGCTCAACCTCCAAATGCCTGTGCCCTTTCAGTGTGTGCCCATGCAAGACAACCCACGGGGTCCCCAAATACAGAAAGGACCCACTCTCCCTCCCCTCTCCAGAGTGGTCACAAAGCACTGCTTGGTCAGTGTGCCCCAGGGCAGCTGCTGAGCATCTCCTCCAAGCAGACCAGGTCACACCTGTGGAGCCCTGTACTGAGGTCATAAGAAAACATCACCAGAATTAGCCAGGCTCCATGGCAACTACTGTCATGAGCCATCTTGTTCCTAAACAACCAGCTGCTGTCTCCATATTAAGTAATATATGCACCATATAGAATCCTGATCAGTGACTAACACGACCCCTCTCCATAGGAATTTTCTTTGTCCTGAGACTATAATAAATGGCCACAAGCCCATGAAAGGGGCTGGCTCTCCCTTAAGCCAGCCTGCTGTTCTAACAGTGTCTCCCATTCTAATAAACTCTATTCGCCTCTCATCCTGCCTCATGCCTGGAAATTATTTTCCAACCTGTGCACACACCAAGACAATGCCCTGCCCCTGAGACACCGCAGGCTTCCAGGACCCCGCACCTTCTCTGCCCCAGCTGATGTGCCCACATCAGCCTGCAAATCTTCTCTTCCCACCTCCACAGCTTAGGAGGCCACAGAGAATATTTTTGCTTCAACCACACTGTTGAAGTCTAGGTCCTTTTGTGACTACTTTCTCATTCTAAGGGGAAAATCCATTGTCTTGTTTCCTTTTCAACCTGGTAGGAGCTCAACACAGAGATGTGTGCAGAGGTGGCTGCAGAAAGCTCGAGGAGATGCTTATAAGCTGAGTTGCGTGTTCCCCTCAAATTCACATACTGAAGTCCTAATGCCTGGTGCCTCAGAATGTGACTAGTTGGAGACAGGACTTCTCAAAGATGATTAAATTAAAATAAGTCATATGGGTGGGCCCTAATCCAGTTCTGACTGGTGTCTTTTTGAGAAGAGAGACACACACAAAAGCAAGAACAAAAGCAAGATATGCATGGAGAAAGTGGCCATCTGCCAGCCAAGAAGAGAGGCCTCAGGAGAAACCAACCCTGGCAATACCTGTATCTTGGACTTCTAGCCCCCAGACAAGGAGAAATTATGTTTCTGTTCTTTAAGCCACTGGGTCCGTGTGGTACTTTCTTGTGATAGCCCTAGAAAACTAATATAGAGACCAAATTAAGACTAAATAAAATCATTATGGGCTTCCCTCATAGCTCAGTTGGTAAAGAATCTGCCTGCAATGAAGGAGATCCCAGTTTGATTCCTGGGTCAGGAATATCTGCTGGAGAAGGGATAGTCTACCCACTGTAGCATTCTTGGGCTTCCCTTGTGGCTCAGCTGGTAAAGAATCTGCTTGCAATGTGGGAGACCTGGGTTCAATCCCTGGGTTGGGAAGATTCCCCTGGAGAAGGGAAAGGCTACCCACTCCAGTATTGTGGCCTGGAGAATTCCATGGACTGTATATAGTCCATGGGGTTGCACACTTTGACATAAAATGCCTTAGAGGAGTTGAACGTGTCCAAAGGAAAATACAAAGTTACCCAAAGATGTTCATAACATTTGTTCTTAAACACAGTTGCTGCCACTTTCAAGTTTTTCACTTATAAATACACCTATCCTTTGCATTCAAACTTTCTCTGTCTGAATACTCACTTTAACAGTTCACAAACGTTTTTATCCAAGTTTACTTCAAGTGGAAAATCTCACTGTAAGTTCCCTACATACAAATGAGTTCCATACTGAGAGCATTCATATGTCCATTTGTTTTTAAGTCCAACAAAGTTAGCCTAAGTACCCAACTAACAAAATTGGCTACACAGTACTGCACTGTAATAGATTCATAATACTTTTCACAAAAATAATGCATAAAAACCAAACACAAAAGATAAAGAAAACATTTTTAATCTTACAGTTCAGTACCTTGAAAAATACAGTAGTACAGCACAACAGCTGGCATACAGGGGCTAGAATCGAGTGAACAGATGAGAAGAGTTACTGACTGCAGGAGGGAGAAGAAGGGGAGATGGTAGAGCTGAAGGATCATCAACAACAGGAGACAGAGGGCACGCTGCGATTTCATTTGCGCCTGACGCTGATGGCACTGGTTCTGGTTCCTTGCTGGATTCAATTCTATCTACCCTCTTGAAAAAATGATCCAGCGATGTCTGGGTAGTATCTCTTTTGTCCTCATCATAGACGACAAGGCAGTACTGGGTTGCATTCTGAACGGCTGCCACAGCTTTCAGGTGCTGTCCTACATTTAGATCCTGTACCTCAAAACCAATAGTGCCTCCTCAAATAAGAAAATCCCTTTGCCATCTCCTGTGTTGTGACTCTTGTCTTAGCAGTACCAGTTACATCACTGCTGCTTTTATGCTTGCTTCCAGACCTTCTGGGCTTGAAAGAAAGACACTGTACTACTGTACTCTATATAGTACTGTACAGCGAAGTACCCCAAAACATAACCACATATAAAGGATGCATACACATGATAATGTACATCAGACACACAAACTAACTTACATATCTGGACATGCAAATGCACATTTGCACCTCTGAAGTTGGAAACTTGACAGTTCATATGTAGGAGACTTACTGTATCTTGAATCTCTATGTGTGTGCATGCATGCTAAGTCGCTTCAGTCATGTCCAACTCTTTGCAACCCTATGGACTGTAGCCCACCAGGCTCCTCTGTTCATGGGATTCTCTAAGCAAGAATGCTGGAGTAGGTTGCCATGCTGTCCTCCAGGGGATCTTCCTGGCCCAGGAATTGTACCTGCATCTCTTATGAGTCCTGCATTGGCAGGTGAGTTCTTTACCACTAGTGCCACCCGGGAAGCCCTGAATCTCTATGTGCCCATCAGAAAAACTTTTAAGTGTAGGTGATTCTGGATGAAAGTATGTGGTTATGGTGAGTTATTTGCAAAAACAGCATAAGAACTCCTTTTACTTTGGACATTTCTCAGGACATGCTGGGATTAGAAGTGGAAGGAAAAACAAGTGCAGTGGCCTTTCTTTGCAACTCTAACTTTAGGAGCAAGTCTCATATGGAAGATGAGACCTGGGCCAGGATATCTCCTGGTTCCTGGCATTCCTAATCATGAAGTTGCTTCAGTTCAGTTCAGTTTGATAAATGGGGCCATTTATACTTAAGAAAGGCTTCTCTGGTGGCTCATATGATAAAGAATATGCCTGCAATGCAGGAGACCCAGGTTCAATCCCTGGGTTGGGAAGATGTAACCCACTCCACTATTCTGCGTGGAGAATTCCACAGACAGAGGAGCCTGGCAAGCTACAGTCCATGGAGTTGTAGACAGTCAGACACAACTGATTGACTAATCATTTCCACTTTTCATCCTTAATAAATTATGTAGTTATCTTCAAATAGTCCTAATTTAAAGAACTTGAGAAATTATTACATGGGTATGTATACTGTGAAAAGGAGTATTTCCTGCCATATTAATAAACAAGGATGTCACAGCCATCAAAGATTCCAGCCAATCAAATGTGAATTTCTGAGTCCAGGAAGAACAGGTCTGCTTTACGGCAGCCATCAACCACTCCCACTTCCCAAGGCTAGTGTTGAGGAGCGGGAGGTGGGGAAGGCTAAGGTGAAAAGCACAGGCAGCAGACACTAGAAGCTTCCCCCTGCCATGAGCACTGACCCCACTAGGCGCTGCACCCCCATGAGCACTGACCTCACTAGGCACTCCCCCCATGAGCACTGACCCCACTAGGTGCTACACCCTCATGAGCACTGATCCCACTAGGTGCTCCCTCCATGAGCACTGACCCCACTAGGCACCCCCCCCCCCCCATGGAACTGACTCCACTAGGCACTCCCCCGATGAGCACTGACCACACTAGGTGCTCCCCCTATGAGCACTGACCCCACTAGGTGCTACCCCTATGAGCACTGACCCCACTACGTGCTCCCCCTATGAGCACTGACCCTACTACGTGCTCCTCCTATGAGCACTAACCCCACTAGGTGTTCCCCCCACTGTGAGCACTGACCCCACTAGGCGCTCACCCCCCCATGAGCACTGACCCCACTAGGCGCTCCCCCACCATGAGCACTGGCCCAACTAGGAGCTCCCCTAATAAGCACTGACCCCAGACACCTGGAGTAACAGGCAAATTTGGCCTTGGAATATGAAATGAAGCAGGGGAAAGACTAATAGAGTTTTGCCAAGAAAATGCACTGGTCATAACAAATACCCTCTTCCAACAACACAAGAGAAGACTTTATACATGGACATCACCAGATGGTCAACACCGAAATCAGATTGATTATATTCTTTGCAGCCAAAGATGGAGAAGCTCTATACAGTCAGCAAAAACAAGACCAGGAGCTGACTGTGGCTCAGACCATGAACTCCTTATTGCCAAATTCAGACTGAAATTGAAGAGAGTAGGGAAAACCACTAGACCATTCAGGTATGACCTAAATCAAATCCCTTATTATTATACAGTGGAAGTGAAAAATAGATTTAAGGGCCTAGATCTGATAGATAGAGTGCCTGATGAACTATGGACTGAGGTTCGTGACATTGTACAGGGGACAGGGATCAAGACCATCCCCGTGGAAAAGAAATGCAAAAAAGCAAAATGGCTGTCTGGGGAGGCCTTACAAATAGCTATGAAAAGAAGAGAAGTGAAAAGCAAAGGAGAAAAGGAAAAATATAGACATCTGAATGCAGAGTTCCAAAGAATAGCAAGAAGAGATAAGAAAGCCTTCTTCAGCGATCAGTGCAAAGAAATAGAGGAAAACAACATAATGGGAAAGCCTAGAGATCTCTTCAAGAAAATTAGAGATACCAAGGGAACATTTCATGCAAAGATGGGCTCGATAAAGGACAGAAATGGTATGGAACTAACAGAAGCAGAAGATATTAAGAAGAGGTGGCAAGAATACACAGAAGAACTGTACAAAAAAGATCTTCACGATCAAAATAATCACGATGGTGTGACCACTGACCTAGAGCCAGACATCCTGGAATGTGAAGTCAAGTGGGCCTTAGAAAGCATCCCTACGAACAAAGCTAGTGGAGGTGATGGAATTCCAGTTGAGCTATTTGAAATCCTGAAAGAGGATGCTGTGAAAATGCTGCACTCAATATGCCAGCAAATTTGGAAAACTCAGCAGTGGCCACAGGACTGGAAAAGGTCAGTTTTCATTCCAATCCCAAAGAAAGGCAATGCCAAAGAAGGTTCAAACTACCCATTTCACATGCTAGTAAAATAATGCTCAAAATTCTCCAAGCCAGGCTTCAGCAATATGTGAACCGTGAACTTCCCAATGTTCAAGCTGGTTCTAGTAAAGGCAGAGGAACCAGAGGTCAAATCGCCAACATCCACTGGATCATGGAAAAAGCAAGAGAGTTCCAGAAAAACATCTATTTCTGCTTTATTGACTATGCCAAAGCCTTTGACTGTGTGGATCACAATAAACTGTGGAAAATTCTGAAAGAGATGGGAATACCAGACCACCTGACCTGCCTCTTGAGAAACCTATATGCAGGTCAGGAAGCAACAGTTAGAACTGGACATGGAACAACAGATTGGTTCCAAATAGGAAAAGGAGTACGTCAAGGCTGTATATTGATATTGTCACCCTGCTTATTTAACTTCTTCTTCTTCTTTTTTTTTTTTTAGTGTGAGATACTTATTTTTATTTCCTTTAACATCAAATGTGTCTTTGTTGTTTGTTATTATTACAGTAATAAACTGCCTTGATTTTTCCCTCCCTCTTTTTTTTTTAAATTTTATTTTATTTTTAAACTTTACAATATTGTATTAGTTTTGCCAAATATCGAAATGAATCCATCACAGGTATACCTGTATTCCCCATCCTGAACCCTCCGCCCTCCTCCCTCCCCATACCCTCCCTCTGGGTCGTCCCAGTGCACCAGCCCCAAGCATCCAGCATCCATCGAACCTGGACTGGCGACTTGTTTCATACATGATATTATACATGTTTCAATGCCATTCTCCCAAATCTCCCCACCCTCTCCCTCTCCCACAGAGTCCATAAGATTGATCTATACATCAGTGTCTTTTGCTGTCTCGTACACAGGGTTATTGTTACCATCTTTCTAAATTCCATATATATGCATTAGTATACTGTATTGGTGTTTTTCTTTCTGGATTACTTCACTCTGTATAATAGGTTCCAGTTTCATCCACCTCATTAGAACTGATTCAAATGGATGCAGAGTACATCATGAGAAACGCTGGGCTGGAAGAAGCACAAGCTGGAATCAAGATTGCCAGGAGAAATATCAATATCCTCAGATATGCAGATGACACGACCCTTATGGCAGAAAGTGAAGAGGAACTCAAAAGCCTCTTAATGAAAGTGAAAATGGAGAGTGAAAAAGTTGGCTTAAAGCTCAACATTCAGAAAACGAAGATCATGGCATCCAGTCCCATTACTTCATGGGAAATAGATGGGGAAACAGTGGAAACAGTGTCAGACTTTATTTTTCTGGGCTCCAAAATCACTGCAGATGGTGAATGCTGCCATGAAATTAAAAGATGCTTACTCCTTGGAAGGAAAGTTATGACCAACCTAGATAGCATATTCAAAAGCAGAGACATTACTTTGCCAACAAAGGTGCATCTAGTCAAGGCTGTGGTTTTTCCTGTGGTCATGTATGGATGTGAGAGTTGGATTGTGAAGAAGGCTGAGTGCTGAAGAATTGATGCTTTTGAACTGTGGTGTTGGAAAAGACTCTTGAGAGTCCCTTGGACTGCAAGGAGATCCAACCAGTCCATTCTGAAGGAGATCAGCCCTGGGATTTCTTTGGAAGGAATGATGCTAAAGCTGAAACTCCAGTCCTTTGGCCACCTCATGCATAGAGTTGACTCATTGGAAAAGACTCTGATGCTGGGAGGGATTGGGGGCAGGAGGAGAAGGGAACGACAGAGGATGAGATGGCTGGATGGCATCACTGACTCGATGGACATGAGTCTGAGTGAACTCCGGGAGTTGGTGATGGACAGGGAGGCCTGGCGTGCTGCAATTCATGGGGTCACAAAGAGTCGGACACGACTCAGTGACTGATCTGATCTGATCTGATAACTGAATAACTTTGCTGTATACCTGAAACTAACCCAACATTATTTACCAACTATGCTTCAATTAAAAAAAAGAAAATTAAATGACTTTGTTAACATGAATTTCTTCTAGAACATCTGTCCATCACTTTCCTAGTATGTTTTCTTTCCAGATAGAATCTTTTTTGTGTGTGTTATTATATGTAATAAAATACAAGTTTTAGGAAGTTCCAGGAAGTTAAATGTCAGTAGCAAATGATACTTCCCTTTTCTTCTCTCTAGTTTGTGTACTGGACAACACTTATTCCCCAAAGAGTCAGGAACATTCCTCTGGAAGTGTTTCTTCCAAGTGCTGTTTCATCTACACAGGGATAACTTCCCAGTGCAGAAAGTTGAGTCAGCATTCACTGATGCCAGGACAGACCTGATGTATGCAAGGGATCTGGAGGATGATGCCCAGCAAGCCCGGGGCATGGGCAGGGCACCATACCCTTCAGAAATAATCCATTCCCTAAGTTAAATTTTTAAATAGTTAGCGAGCTTCCACTGGGAGGCTTGGCATAGTATAACATCTTGAACAGGAGATAAGAAGAGAGGCCTGCACTCTTGGTATGGCTCTGAGCACCTCAGCCCATGTGTGCCCAGTGTCTTTGCCAATAAATAAGGTTACCTCCAAGGTCCCTGCCACAGTGATGACAGATGTCATCACCGCAATGCCTATGTCTAAAGAAAGTGGGTGACAACTGGTTACAAACTTCTACATCTCTGTCCATGATCTAAATGATCATGATCAACATGCCCTCACTTTGCTGAAAGTTCACAACATATCAATATCCCATTTTACAGACAGGAACTAAAGGATCTGGGAGTCATCCACCCAATCAGTGACGGAGCTTTGTTGAAGCTCACATTGTTTTTAAATGTCTTTTTCACAACTGTGCTCAGCAATAGTGAGGGGCTCCCCTTAGCCCCTCAGAACCTTAGTCAAGAGGCTGGAAGTGGGACATACACTTTTGGTGCCAGCCCCATTCCAGTAAGTTGTCTTCCAACAGGCAAAGCGAAATTTATGAGGAGAAGGATACATTCCACAGATCTGAAGTTCCTTCGGGCAAAGTAACATTGTGCTCTGCTGTGCTTAGTTGCTCAGTCCTGTCCAACACTTTGCAACACCATGGACTATAGCCCACCAGGGTCCTCTGTCCATGGGATTCTCCAGGCAAGAATACTGGAGTGGGTTGCCAGGCCCTCCTCCAGGGGATCTTCCCAACCCGGGGATCGAAAAAAGGTGTCCCACATTTCAGGCTGATTCTTTATCATCTCAGGCACCAGGGAAGTCCAGAGTAACATTAAAATGAACTGAATCACAATTTGACAAGGTATTCTGCAGCATTCCTCAGGCATCATCATGGTAAGGGACTAATGGGAATTTCTGACTTGAATGAGAAGCCTTTTTAGCTCCTGGGACCTCATTAGGGATTTAGAGAATCCACATAATGTTCGAGATAGCTGCCTAAGAAGGAAGTGGGACTTCATAGCATTTTCCCTCCCCTTTCCAGCAGAGTACATCTGTTACCCTAGGGGACCTTCAGCATTAAAAATGAATTAAAAGATGTAAATCTCCCCTTTGGGACATTTATTTACAAGAGGCCCCGTAAAGCTAACAGTGGAGGCTGAAAAATGTAATGTAGCTTCCCTGTGCCTGAAGAAAAGTCTTGTAATTCTGTACTGAGTTACATTTAAAATTAAATATTTTAAAAGATGGGTGTCCAAGACATCTGCTTTGAGTTTTCTCTCAGAATAATAAATTACTTTCCCTTTAGGCACTGTTCTGAAGTACTTGTCACCATCCAAAAGGGAATCATGAGAATTTCAGAATGTAAAATGAGTTAGTAATACTTTGTAGTGGAAGCTGTATCAGGTGCTTACGTAAGCATAAGTTTTATTTTGTGTTACTTGGTTTTTACCCTTGAAGAACTGGCTTGGGCTCTTTAACCTATCAAAAACTTTAAGAATCAGGATTCTAAATTTGACAGTGTTTTTTGTTCTTAACATGGTGGGTGTTAGAAGTGGGTATCATTACATGTGTATTACATGGTGGGTATTACAAGATATGTTAACAGTGATCACCTATAGTGTTTGAGGAAAAGGTGTGGTGAGGTTCCATTTCCCTTCAGATTTATTGAAATACAATTGACATATAACATTGTGTAATTTCAGGGTGTACAATGTGTTGATTTGTTATATCTATATATTGTAAATGATTACCACCATTGCATCAGCTGAAATCCTCATTGCTTCACATAATAACCCATTTATTTTGTAGTAAAAACATTTAGTTCCTGTCTTGCCTCAGTCTCTAAATCAGGAAAAAGATGCCCTATCCAAATGAGTCTTTTCAATTAGGTTTTGTTTTGTTTTGAGCTCAAAAATGTTTGATCTTTCCATGAGAAAATGGTTTAAGTTTTGCCATATTATCAATGGTTAGTGACCATTCCTGATCCAAGTTCACAGTCAAATCACATTTAATCCTCAGAATGAAGAATTCCTTTTTAAATATTTTGCCAAGAGAATGCACTGATCAGAGTAAACACGCCCTTTCAACACAAGAGATGACTCTACAAATGCACATCACCAGAAGGTCAAAACCGAAATCAAATTGATTATATTCTCTGCAGCCAAAGATAGAGAGGCTCTATACAGTCAGTAAAAACAAGATCAGGAGCTGACTGTGGCTCAGATCATGAACTCCTTATTGAGAAATTCAGACTTAAATTGAAGAAAGTAGGGAAAACCACTAGACCATTCAGGTATGACCTATTCAAACCCCTTATACACTTATACATGTGTACAATGGAAGTGAAAAATAGATTAAAATGATTAGATCTGATAGACAGAGTGCCTGAAGAACTATGGATGGAGGTTCATGACATTGTGCAGGAGGTGGTGACCAAAACCATCACCAAGAAAAAGAAGTGCAAAAAGGCCTAATGGTTGTCTGAGGAGACCTTACAAATAGCTGAGAAGAGAGGAGGAGCAAAAAGCAAAGGAGAAAAGGAAAGATACACCCATCTGAACGCAGGGTTCCAAAGAATAGCAAGGAGTGACAAGAAAGACTTCCTAAGTGATCAGTGCAAAGAAATAGAGGAAAACAATAGAATGGGAAAGACTAGAGATCTCTTCAAGAAAATTAGAGATACCAAGAGGACATTTCCTGCAAAGATGGGCTCAATAAAGGACAGAAATGGTAGGGACCTAACAGAAACAGAAGGTATTAAGAAGAGATGGCAAGAAGACAAGGAAAAACTGTACAAAAAAGATCAACTCCTATAAAGAAATCTCTAGGTGACAGCAGCAGACCCCAGACCTCCAGGGGGACAGGGTAAGCTCCCTGAAATGAGGTAGGAGAGAGGATGGAGACATTAAAAAGTGAAAAGATGGAGAACTTGGGCAGGAACTTGTGTGCTGAGGAAGGGAGTGGGTCCTGAAACAGGAAGCGTTCCCAGGCACAGGGATGCTCCCCCAAAGATGGGCGCAAGGGGGAGCTGCAGAGTCTTGGAAAACGGGCAAAGCAGGGACTTAAGAGGGCGGTAAACAGAGAAAGTTGAACTTCTCAGCCTGTTAACAGCTCCTGGATTGTGGCCCCAACCAGACAGTAGGCTCAGGCATTGAGAGTATGCCTCGGGGAGGCATACAAACCTAGCCAGCGCACACAACCCCTTCAACACAGAGGGCGGGCACAGGTAGCTGAGTGAGGCACAGCACACAAACCCCAGGAGCCCGCACAGCCCTTGTGGTACAAAGGGCAGGCCCGGGGTGCCAAGACAAGGGAGGCATACAAACTTGGGCAGCACACACAATCCTCGCAGCACAGCTGAAAGAAGTGTGAAACATATAAGCTCCACAAGAAAGAGGGCAGGCGGTGAGAGGAAACAAGTGCACACAAACCCACGACGCAGAGGGCGGGCAGAGGGAGCCCAGACAAGTCCACGCTAGACGCAGGATGCAGAGGCCAGGCCTGGGGAGCTGAAACCAGTGCACACAAGCCCCTAGAAGCAGAGGGTGGGCCCCAGAAGCCAAGACAAGCGCCACAAGCCCCGTGACACAGAGAGGAGCTCAGGGGCGAAGGGGAGCCCACACAAGTCTCAGCCACACAGAGGGCAGGAAGAGATCCACACACGCCCCGACCCAGCAAGGTTCAGCCAGCGGCGCAGGGCGGAGAAGCAGGGGCCAGGATCCCAGGCACAAGTCGGGGGTTGGCAGCAGGGAAGACAAGAGGAGAGGGCCACTTTGAGGCGGCTGCGGAGATAGACGTGTTTAACACTGCCAAAGCCAGAAGGCATTCTGAACACATAGACACTCAAAAATTTACTACTGGACACTGCACTGCCCTTCAGAGAGACGAGATCCAGCTCCATCGACCAAAACACAGGCACGAGCTCCCCCAACCAGGATGCATCACAGGACACTAACCCAACCCCATGCACGGGGGCAGACCCCACAATCAAGAAGAAATATGACCTGGAGCACGGGGGCAGACCCCACAATCAAGAAGAAATATGACCTGGAGAACCATTTCCCCCCCCTTTTTTTCTTATAAATCACAATGTTTATTCCTCCTACATATTTCCACCTTCACATTAGCCCTTTTCAGTGCTGTGGAGTTTTCCTCTTGGACTTAACTGATTAAAAAAAAAAAATCATTTTGAGATTTTTTTCTTTTTTTCTTATAAATCACACTGTCTATTGCCCCTACATAGTTCTACATTCACATTAGCCTTTTGTGGTGCTGTGGAGTTTTCCTCTTTGTGTATCTTGTCATTAAAAAAAATCATTTTAAGATGTCTTTTTTCTTTTTTTCTCTTTTTCACCTTTTTTTAAAATGAGTTTTTAAATTTTATTGTTGATATATTCAACTGCTTTTCCTACAGTTCTTTACCAGCTGTAGTGATTCCTGAATACATAGAAATCTTCTCCACATACGTCTTTCATCTTTGCTTTTCTACTTTTTCTGCTCTCTCTCTCTTTTAACCTCTTTTCCACCCCCTCGTTTTCTCTTTCCCTTCCTTCTCTTCTGTTTTTTTAACCTCTCTTTTTCTCCCTTGTTAGATTCACTCTCTTTTTTCCCCAAGCAGGTTGAACTCCTGGGCTCTCTTTTCTGTATTCCCCAGTTGGCCCTCTGCTCATGCAGTTTTCCAGACTAAGCATGAGCTAGTTCTGCTTTTAATTGGCTGATATCACTTTTTATTTGCCTTGTTCACCAAGTCAATTTCCTGTACTCTTTTCTTTATAGCACTTTGGTTATAACTGTGTATGTGGAAGTGTGTGTATATGTCTCTGTAATTACCTGCTTGATCTCCTCCCACTAGAACAGGTACAAGTCACCCCTAACAAGAAATCAACACAAACCACCCAACCAACATTTCCCTCTGAAGGCAAAAAACCAAAAGGAAGAAGGAATACAACCCTAAAGCCTGAGAAAAGGAGACTTCAAGTGGAGCAAGTTAGGGAAAAAGAATGATGAAAAGACAGAAATACAGCACAAATGAAAAAGCAAGGCAGAAACTCACAAGACCAAATAAATGAAGAGGAAATAAAGATTCTCTGAAAGAGAATTCAGACTAATGATGTTAAAGGTGCTTCAAAGTCTTGAAAATAGAATGGAAAAATGCAAGAAACATTGAACACAGTTAATACAATCACCAAGGACATAGAAGAAATAAAGAATAAGCAAACAGAGATGAATAAAACAATCACTGAAATTAAAAATACTCTAAAAGGAACCAGTAGCAGAATAACTGAGGCAGAGGAATGGATAAGAGAGTTGGAGAATAGAATGGTGGAAATACTGCTGAAGAGCAGAAAAAAGGGAAAGGAATGAAAAAAATTGAGGATATCCTCAGAGACCTTTGGGACAATATGAAATGCACCAACATTCAAGGTATAGGGGTCCCAGAGGAAAAATTTAAAAAGGCACTGAGAAAATTTTTGAAGAGATTATAGTTGAAAACTCCCTCCAAATGGGAAAGGAAATAGTCAGTCAAGAAGCACAGAGAGTCCATTACAGGATAAACCCAAGGAGAAACACATTAAGACACATATTAATCAAGCCAACAGAGATTAGGCACAAAGAAAGAATGTTAAAATAAGCAAGGGAAAAACAATAAGTAACATACAAGGGAAAGCCCATACCATTAACAGTGGATCTTTCAACAGAAACTCTGCAGGCCAGAAGGGATATATTTAAAGTACAGAAAGTGAAAAATCTGCAACCAATATCACTAGATCTCATTACTAGATTACTAGATCTCAACAAAGATCTCATTCAAAATTGATGGAGAAATCATGTCTTCACAGTCAAGTAGAAGTTGAGAGTTCAGTACCACCAAACCAGCCTTGTAACAAATAATAAAGGGACTTACATAGCCAGTAAACACAAGAGAAAGGAAAGAACTACAAAAACAAACCCAAAACAATCAAGAAAATGCCAATAGGAACATATATATCAATAATTACCTTAAATGCGAAGGGATTAAATGCACCAACCAAAAGATATAGAATGACTGAATGGATACAGAAACAAGACCCATATATATGCTGCCTACAGGAAACCCACTTTAGACCTAGATACACATACAGTCTGAAGATAAAAGGATGGAAAATGATATTCCATGTGAATGGAAAACAAAAGAAAGCCAGAGTGGCAATCTTTATTTTAGACAAAATAGGCTTATATGAAAGGATATTATAAGAAACAAAGAAGGACACTACATAATGATCAAGGGATCAATTTAAGAAGAAGACACAACAATTGTAAATATTTATGCATCCAACATAGAAGCATCTCAATATATAAGGCAAATACTAATAAGCATAAGAGAGGAAATACACAGCAAGACCATCAAAAAAGAGAATCAATAAGGAAACACAAACCTTAAATGAAACATCAGACCAAATGGACCTAATTGATATCTTCAGGACTTTCCACCCAAATGCAGAAGAATACACTTTCTTCTCAAGTGCACATGGAACATTCTCCAAGATAGATCACATCTTGGGCCACAAATCAAGCCTCAGGAAATTTAAGAAAATTGAAATTGTATCAAGTATCTTCTCTTACCACAATGCTATGAGACTAGATATCAACTACAGGGGGAAAAAAATGCAAAAAACTGAAAACTCGTGGAGATTAATCAATACATTACTAAAAAACAAAGAGGTTGTTGAGGAAATAAGAAAGGAAATCAAAAGATTCCTAGAAACAAATGACAATAAAAACATGATGACCCAAAGCCTATGGGATTCAGCAAAAGAAGTTCTAAGAGGGAAGTTTTTTTAAAATTTAAATTTACTTATTTTAATTAGAGGCTAATTAGAAGTTTATAGCTATACAATCATACCTCAAGAAACAAGAAAAGAACTGAATAGACAATCTAAGTCTACATCTAAAACAGCATGAAAAAGAAGAACAAAAAACTCCAAAGTCAACAGAAGGAAAGAAAGCATAAAAATCAGAGCAGAAATAATTGAAAAAGAAATGAAGGAAACAATAGCAAAGATGAATAAAACTAAAAGCTGGTTCTTTGAGAGAAAAACAAAATTGATAAACACTAGCTGGACTCATCAAGAAATAAAGGGAGAAAAATCAAATCAACAAAATTAGAAATGAACAAGGAAAGGTTACAAAAGACAACACAGAAATACAAAGGATCATAAGAGAATATTATTAGTAGCTATATGCTAATAAAATGGACAACCTAGAGGAAATGGACAGATTCTTAGAAAAGTTCAACCACCCAAGACTGAACCAGGAAGAAATAGAAATTATGAACAACCCAATTGCAAACACTGAAATCAAAAAAGTGATCTAAAATCTCCCAAAAAACAAAAGCCCAAAGCCAGATGGCTTCACAAGGGAATTCTTTGAAACATTTAGAGAATAGCTAATGTCTACTTTTCTGAAACTCTTCCAAAAAATTGCAAAGGGAGGAACACTTCCAAACTCATTCTTAGAGGCTACAATCACCCTGATACCAAAACCAAGCAAAGACAACACAAGAAAACTACAGGCCCATATCACTGATGAACATAGATGCAAAAATTCTCAACAAAATTCTAGCAAACAGAATTCAACAACATTAAAAAGCTCATATACCATGATCAAGTTGGGTTTATTCCAAGGATGCAAGGATTCTTCAATATATGCAAATCAATCAGCGCAATACACCACATTAACACATTGAAAAATAAAAACCATATTATCATCTCAATAGATGCAGAAAAAGCCTTTTACAAAATTCAGCATCCATTTATGATAAAAACACTTCAGAAAATTGGCATAGAAGGAACCTGCCAAAACATAGTAAAGGCCATGTAAGAAAAGCCCACAGCAAACATTATTCTCAATGTTGAAAAATTAAAAGCATTCTCTCTATGATCAGGAACAAGACAAGGGTGTCCACTCTCATCACTATTATTCAACATAGTTTTGGAAGCCCTAGCTACAGCAATCAGAGAAGAAAAAGTAATAAAAGGAATATAGATTGGGAAAGAAGAAGCAAAACTCTCACTGTTTGCAGATGACATGATACTATACAAAGAAAATCCAAAAGAAACTATCAGAAAATTACTAGAGCTAATCAGTGAATTCAGCAAAGTCACAGGATACAAGGCCAATCACAGAAATCACTTGCATTCCTATATACAAAAAATTATGAAAAATCAGAAAGAAAAATTAAGGAATCAATCCCATTCATCATTGCAACAAAAAGAATAAAACAACTGGGAATAAACCTACCTAAGGAGAGAAAAGATCTGTATACAGAAGATTATAAGACGCTGATGAAAGAAACCAAGATGACATAAACAGATGGAGAGATAGTCCATGTTTCTGGATAGGAAGAATCAACATTGTGAAAATAACTATACTACCAGATGCAATCTACAGATTCAATGTGACACCTACCAAATTACCAGTGGCATTTTTCAAAAAACTAGAACAAAAAATTTCACTATTTATATGGAATCAGGGAAGACCTCAAATAGCTAAAGCAATCTTGAGAAAGAAGAATGGAGCCAAAGGAATCAATCTTCCTGATGTCAATCTATACTATAAAGCTACACTCATTAAGACAGAATGGTACTGGCACAAAAACAGAAATATAGACCAATGGAACAAGACAGAGAACCAAGAGATAAACCCATGCACCTATGGGTACCTTATTTTTGACAAAGTGAATTCGCTCAGTTGTATTGAACTCTTTGTGACTCCATGGACTGTAGCCTGCCAGGCTCTTCTGTCCGTGGGATTTTCCAGGCAAGAATAATGGAGTGGGTTGCCATTTCCTTCTCCAGGGGAACTTCCTGACCTAGGGATGGAAGCTGAGTCTCCTGAACTGCAGGCAGAATCATTACCATCTGAGCCACCAAGGAAGTCCTATTTTTTTTTTTTTTTAATAAGGCAAGAATATACAATGGGGCAAAGATAGCCTCTTCAATAAATGGTTCTAGGAAAACTGGACATATGCATGTAAAAAAATGACATTATAATACTACAGAAAGATAAACTCAAAAAGGATTAACGACCTAAATGCAAGACCATAAACTATAAAACTCTTAGAAGAAAGCAAGGTAGAACACTCAATGAGATAAATCAAAGCAAGATATTCTATGACCCACATCTTAAAGTAATGGAAATAAAAACAGAAATAAACAAGTGTAATCTAGTTAAATTTACAAGCTTTTGCACAGCAAAAGATACTACAAACAAGGTGAAAAAAACCTCAACTTTCAGAATGGGAGAAAATTATAGCAAAGGAAACAATTGACAAATAATTAATTTCCAAAATATACAAGGAGGTCATACAACTCAATACCAGAAAAGCAAATAACCCAATCAAAAATTCTGAAAGGGACCTGAAGAAACATTTCTCCAAAGAAGACATACAGATGGCTAACAAGGACATGAAAAGATGCTCAACATCACTCATTATTAGAGAAATGCAAATCAAAACTACAATGAGATTACTACCTCACACCAATCAGAATGGCCATCATGAAAAACTCAACAAACAATAAATGCTGGAGAGGGTATAGGGAAATGGGAACACTCTTGCATTGCTGGTGGGAATGTAGAATGATAAAGCCACTATGGAAAATGGTATGGAAAATCCTTAAAAAGGTAGGGATAAAACCACATTATGATTCAGCAATCCCACTCCTAGGCATATACCCTGAGGAAATCAAAATTGAAAAAAAAAAAATGTACTCCAATGTTCATTGCAGCACTATTTACAATAGCTAGAACATGGACACAACCTAGATGTCCATTGACAGATGACTGGATAAAGAAGTTGTAGTATATATATACAATGGAATACTACTCAGCTATAAAAAGGAACACATTTGAGTCAGTTCTAATGAGGTGGACAAACCTAGAGAGTATTATACAGAGTGAAGTTAAGTCAGAAAGAGAAACATAAATATCATATAGAGACACATATATGTGGAATCTGAAAAGATGGCACTGATGGATTTATTTTCAGGGCAGCAATGGAGAAACAGACATAGAGAACAGACCTATGGACATGAGGAGAAGGGAGAAGGGATAAGGGGGCTGTATGGAGACAGTAACATGGAAATTTACAATACCATATTTAAAATAGATATCCAATGGGAATTTGCTCTATGACACAGGGAACTCAAACAGGGGCTCTGTGACCGGCTGAGGGTGGGATGCGGAGGGAGATGGGAGGGAGGTTTGGAGGGAGGGGACATGGATGTACATATGGCTGATTCATATTGATGTATAATGCTGCTGCTAAGTTGCTTCAGTCATGTTCGACTCTGTGCGACCCCATAGACAGCAGCCAACCAGGCTCCCCCATCCCTGGGATTCTCCAGGCAAGAACACTGGAGTGGGTTGCCATTTCCTTCTCCAATGCATGAAAGTAAAAACTGAAAGTGAAGTCGTTCAGTCGTGTTCGACTCTTAGTGACCCCATGGACTGCAGCCCACCAGGCTCCTCCGTCCATGGATTTTCCAGGCCAGAGTACTGGAGTGGGGTGCCATTGCCTTCTCCGTTTGATGTATAATAGAAAACTGCAAAATTCTGTACAGCAATTATCTTTCATTTAAAACTTTAAAAAAAGAGAAAAAGCTGGCTTAAAAGTCAACATTCAGAAAAATTTTATGGCATCCAGTCCCATTACTTCATGCAAATAGAAATGGAAACATGGAAACAGTGAGAAACTTTCAAAATCACTGCAGATGGTGACAGCAGCCGTGAAATTAAAAGATGCTTGCTCCTTGGAAGAAAAGTTATGACAGCATATTAAAAAGCAGAGACATTACTTTACCGACAAAGGTCCACTAGTCAAAGCTATGGTTTTTCCAATAGTCATGTATAGATGTGAGTTGGACCATAAAGAAAGCTGAGCACCGAAGAATTGATGCTTTTTAACTGTGGTGTTGGAGAAGACTCTTGAATTCCTTGGACTGAAAGGAGATCAAACCAGTCAATCCTAAAGGAAATCAGTCCTGAATATTCATTGGAAGCACTGATCTTGCAGCTGAACCTCCAATACTTTGGTCACCTGATGGGAAGAACTGACTTATTGGAAAAGACCCTGATGCTTGGAAAGCCTTAAGGCAGGGGAATTGGATGACAGAGGATGAGACGTTTGGATGGCATGAATTTGAGAAAGCTCCAGGAGTTGGTGATGGACAGGGAAGCCTGGTGTGCTACAGTCTATGGGGTCGCAAAGAGTCGGACATGACTGAGTGACTGAACTGAACAACTGACAAAAGACTAGTATTTACTGTTTGTAAAAACATTCTTCAAACTCAAGATTAAGAAAAAAATATTTTCAATGGGTAAAATATGTGAACTGACACTTCACCAAAGAGGATATAAAGAGAGCAAACAGATGCATTAAAAGATGTTCAATATCCTTAAGTTGATAAGATAATACCATAAACCTATTTAAACTATTCTAACTATAGAATGGTAAACTTTTTAAAAGGCTGACAATAGCAAGGACTGTGGAGCAATTCCACATTCCTTGTCAGCTGGGCGATCTGTAAATACTCCCTCCCATTCTGTAGGTTGTTGTCATTGGTGCTGTTTTTTCATTTGTTCTTCCATGTTCCATATTTTGGGAACTGTGTTTAACAACTCACCCCAAACCTTAGACTTTTTAGGTTTTCTCCTGCAGTTTCTTTAAAAAGTTTTGTAGTTTTTTTTTCACATGATGATCTATGACCCACTTAAAGTTATTTTATTTATGTTTAAGGTATTTATGCAAGGTTCATTTTTTCCTTATGGATATGTCATTGTTCCAACACCATTCTCCTTCCTCCATCAAATTTCTTTGGCACATTTGGAAAAAAAAAAATCATTTGGCCACATTTGTATAGTCTTCTATGGAGAAGGAAACAGCAACCCACTCCAGTATTCATGCCTGGAAAATCCCATGGACCAAGGAGCCTGGTGGGCTACAATCCATGGGGTCACAAAGAGTCGGACATGACTGAGTGACTTCTGTGTGTGTGTATAGTCTCTATGTTCTTCTTTTGAACCATTTAGTTAGCCCTTTGCCACTGCCACAGTGCATAGATTACTCTAGTATTATAGTAAGCTTTAAAATGGTTCTTTATTTGCCATGGGATTTTTTGATCATAGTCTTCATATTTTAAATTTTATTTTGTGAGACTCCAAGTCTTAAATTCCATAGAAAAAGTTGATACTTTGATCAGACAATTTACCTGGTTTAAGCTGCAAGTTACAAGCTGTAAGTTACAAGCTGTTTTCTGTGTTCTGTGGTTCCACTATCAGTTGTATGTGAGAGTTCTAAGTGTATCTATATGTTGGAATTCTCAGATATATACTACTATATATCTGTAGTTCTCTTCAGATATATTCCACATGTGTCTAGAACCTAGGTAATGGACTAGCAATTAGTCCACTCCTAAAAATCTTTGATATGCTAATTATGATTAGATCCATGCCTATGATCCTTCCATCCATGTCCAAGATGGAACATATAAACAATATTTTGAGATCATTTTCTTGACCATTTCCCTTTCTGCAATCTATCCTGTACTTTTTCCTTCTTTCTTTCCTTTTTTTAAACCATACAGTTTAATTTTTATTACATTTAACATTTCTTGCTAAAGTTTGAACAGCCTTTTGCACATCAAATCCCTGGTTTGCTTTTAATTTAGTCTTATGTTTAGCAGAATCATAACCACATGATGTTAGACAATTCTGCACTTTTTCTGTAAATAGGATAGGGAGAGGAAAAAAGTGAGGTATCAATAGCCCCACCAAATAAAGAGGAAGTCTCCCTCTCTTTATCAAAGTTTTGAAACTTCTGGGTTCCAAAAGTTGCTGTAATTATCACCTAAATGATATTTCTACCTAAGAATCAGGAGTTTTTTGCCAACACATCAAGCAAGATAAGACGGTTTATTCTAGAATCTCACTTTCTGAAAAACAGAGCTGATTTCCAGATTTCAAGCAGTGTTAAATTCAAGCCAAGAGACTCTGGAGGAAAAACAAGGGAAAATTCCTTGACCATTTTGTGGTACTTCAAATTCTGGTGTTCTTTCCCAATCCATTTACTATTTAATTTTATGTGTCTTCAAATATTTGTTCCAGCCATTCTGATCATGTATTATGCTTTTATGAGTTGGTAAAGAGTGAATCATCTTGATCTTATCGCACACAGGAACTTACAAGTTGTATCTTTATGAAATTTTAATTTTCTGTTTTTTTTGCTGGTATATAAAAATAGTTGATTTTGAAATATTGACCTCATGGCAAAGAGCCATGAATACGTGACACAATTTTGGTTTCTAATTTAATTCTATTGTGGACACTATACATTGCATGATTTCAATCCTGTTAAGTTTATTAAGTCTTCTTTCATGACTAAGTATGCTGTCTTTCCTGGAGAATGTTCCATGTGCACATGAGAAAAATGTGCATTTTGCTCTTGTTAGATGAGTGCTGTAGAGAGGATTGTTAGGCTTAGCTGATTTATAGTGTTGCTCAAGACTTCTATTTCCCTGAAGGTTTCTATTTGTTCTATCATGACTGAAAGTGGAACTGAAGTCTCCAGATATGATTGTTGAATTGTATTCTTCTATCAGTTCTCTCAGCATTTGCTTAATATATTTAGGTGCTCTGTTGTTAGGTTCATATATGTTTATACCATCCTGATAGGTTGACTCATTCCTCATTATGTAATACCCTTGTTTTCTCTAGCAACATTAGTTTTTCTTAAAGTCATTTTTACATTTGATACTAGCATAGTCACTACGAAGGAAAAGAAATGCAAAAAGCAAAGGAGAAAAGGAAAGATGTGTCCACCTGAATGCAGAGTTCCAAAGAATAGCAAGGAGAGGTAAGAAAGCCTTCCTAACTGATCAATGCAAAGAAATAGAGGAAAACAATAGAATGGGAAAGACTAGACATCTCTTCAAGAAAATCAGAGATACCAAGGGGACAGTTCATGCAAAGATGGGCACAAAAAAGGACAGAAATGGTATGGACTTAACAGAAGCAGAAGATATTAAGAAGAGGTGGCAAGAATACACAGAAAAACTATACAAAAAAGATCTTAATGACCCAGATAGCCATGATGGTTTGATCACTCACTTGGAGCCAGACATCCTGGAGTGCAAGGTCAGGTGGGCCTTAGGAAGCATCTCAATGAACAAAGCTAGTGAAGGTAATGGGATTCCAGCTGAGCTATGTCAAATGCTAAAAGATGATGCTAATAAAGTGCTGCATTCAATATGACAGCAAATTTGGAAAACTCAGCAGTGGCCACAGGACTGGAAAAGGTCGTTTTTCATTCCAATCCCAAAGAAAGGCAATGCTACCACACAGTTGCACTCATCTCACATGGTAGCAAAGCAATGATCAAAATTCCCCAACTGAGGCTTCAACAGTACATGAACTGAGAATTTCCAGAAGTTCAAGCTGGATTTGGAAAAGGCAGAGGAAGCAAAGATAAAATTGCCAATATTCGTTGGATCATAGAAAAAGCAAGAGAATTCCACAAAAACATCTACTTCTGCTTCATTGACTATGCTAAAGCCTTTGGCTGTGTGGATCACAACAAACTGTGGAAAATTCTTTAAAACGTGAGAATAGCAAACCACCTTACCTGCCTCCTGAGAATTCTATATGAAGGTCAAGAAGCAACAGTTAGAACTGGAAGTGGAACAACAGACTTGTTCCAAGTTGGGAAAGGAGTATTTCATGGCTGTATATTGTCACCCTGCTTATTTAACTTCTATGCAGAATACATCATATGAAATACCGGGCTGGAAGAAGCACAAGCTGGAATCAAAATTGCTGGGAAAAATATCAATAACCTCAGATATGCAGATGACACCACCCTTATGGCAGAAAGGGAAGAGGAACAAAGAGCCTCTGGATGAGAGTGAAAAAGCTGGCTTTAAACTCAAAATTCGAAAACCGAAGGCCATGGCATCTGGTCCCATCACTTCATGGCAAATAGACGGGGAAACAATTGAAAAAGTGACAGACTTTATTTCCTTGGGCTCCAAAATTACTGTGGATGATGATCCCAGCCATGAAATTAAAAGACACTTGCTCCTTGGAAGAAAAGCTTTGACAAACTTAGACAGCATATTAAAAGCAGAGACTTTACTTTGCAGACAAAGGTCTGTATAGTCAAATCTATGGTTTTTCCAATAGTCATGTATGGATGTAGATTTGGACCATAAAGCTGAGTGCCAAAGAATTGATGCTTTTGAACTGTGGTGTTGGAGAAGACTCTTGAGAGTCCCTTGGACTGCAAGATCCAACTAGTCAGTCCTAAAGGAAATCAGTCCTGAATATTCACTGGAAAGACTGATGCTGAAGCTGAAGATACAATATTTTGGTCACCTGATTCGAAGATCTGACTCACTGGAAAAGACCCTGATGCTGGGAAAGGCTGAAGGCAGGAGGAGAAGGGGATGACAGAGGATGAAATGGTTGAATGGAATCACTGACTCAATGGACATGAGTTTGAACATGTTCTGGGAGATGGTGATAGACAGAGAATTCTGGCATGCTGCAGTCCATGGGGTTGCAAAGAGTCAGACACTTTTGAGTGGCTGAACTGAACTGATAGTCTTTACAGCAATCTAGTGTCAGATATTTGCATGATATATCTTTTTCCATCCTTTTGGTTTCAAATCAATAAAGAATATCATAAAGTCTTATGTAGACAGCATATATTTTTCTTTTTATCCAATCTGACAATTTCTGCCTTTAATTGTTTAATCAATTCATGTTTAATGTTATTGGTATGTTTGGATTTACATCTATGATTTGCTTTTTGTTTTTGTATTGTTTATGTCTTTTTATTCTTTTTCTCTTTGTTTACTTCTTTTGTATTAAGCACACATTTTCTAATATAACATTTGAGTTCCAGTAATTATGGCTGCTTGGGCTTCCCAGAGGGGGCTGGTGGCAAAGAACCTGCCTGCAAATGCAGGAGACATAAGAGAGATGGGTTTGATCCCTGGGTCAGGAAGATCCTCTGGAGCAGGGCATAGCAACCCACTGCAGTATTCTTGTCTGGAGAATCCCGTGGACAACGGAGCCTGGCCGGCTACAGCCCATAGGGTAGCAAAGAGTTGGACATGACTAAAACGACTTAGCAAACACAAGCTTCCCTGGTACCTCAGCTGGTAAAGAATCTGCCCACAGTGCAGGAGATCTGGGTTTTATTACTGGGTTGGGAAAATCCCCAGGAGGAGGACATGCAACCCACTCTAATATTATTGCCCGAAGCGTCCCCATGGACAGAGGTGCCTGTTGGGTTACAGTCCATGGGGTCACAAGCAGTCAGACACTACTTAGAAACTAGGCACAGCACTTCACACATGCCTCCTTCCCCTGGGATTCAGTTATTTTTGCTAGAATTGCTCACAGAACTCAGAGACACACTTACCTCTGCTAGTTTATAAAAGGATATGGACGAACAGCCAGATGATGACACACTTTAGGAGAACTGGGAAGGTCCTTCCCAGAAGGAATCCCCTTTTTCTTGTTACTTTAGCAGAGCTATATTGTTGCTAAACTTGAACAAGTCATGCCTGTGCTCTAATCATCTCCAACCCAACCACACCTTTCAAATCTTTTGATCACACAATAGCTTGCCTAATTTGTTGGTTCTTTCCATCAATGAAAGAAGTAGAAATGAAGAATAAGTGATTAACAGATGACCAGATCTCTTTCCTAGCTTCCCCTTCAGTGTGTCAGTTGTGTCCGACTCTACAACCCTATGTACTATGCAGTGCATGGAATTCTCTAGGCCAGAATACTGGAGTGGGTAGTCTTTGCCTTCTCCAGGGGATCTTCCCAGCACAGGGATCAAACCCATGTCTCTGACATTGCAGGCAGATTCTTTGCCAGCTGAGCCACAAGAGAATCCCAAGAATACAGACAGGTAGCGTATCCCTTCTCCAGGGGATCTTCCTGACCCATGAATCGAACCAGGGTCTCCTGTATTGCAGGTGAATTCTTTACCAATAGAGCTATCAGGGAAGCCCCTACTACTCTCATGAACAAACTATGTGGACAAGATAGCATCTAAAGAATTATTAGAAGTTGGCAGGCCTCCAGCGGGGCATGGTGGTGACTCTGATCCCCATCTCAATGATTAACTAAGATTACTTCCCTTTTTCCCTTTAAAGTGATTCATGGCCGAGCAGAATCTTTGGATATGATTTTGGGACACTGAGTCCACATCTCCATCGATTTCCAGCATTCTGATTAAGAGCAATTTTCTGTTGTACCAAGACCTGCCTCTTTTGGGGGTATTGATTTTCAAGTGGTAATTAACCAGATGTGATTTAAATAACAATGGGATCTAGGGAGAAAGGGAGCCCCTATTTTGTTGGCTGTACCTGTCTAGAATACAGGACCTGCATAAGAGCTTCCATAAAATGAAGCTAGAATTGGGGGCGGCATGGGGAGCAAGCAAAAGCCATAGACTCCTGCTGTAATTGAACAGGACCCTACGGGGTCTCCTGAGGATAGATCCAGCCTCTCGTGTCCTCTGACTGTCTATTATTTGTAGAAAATCTCCCAAGTCTCCCTCTAAGTCACAAAATCTTGGCTCAAGAATCAACAATTAAAAGAAAGTAAACAAAAGCAGCAGTTTAGGGCAGGAGACCTCGTAAGAATATAAGCTATAAATCAGCCATATAGCAGTCACAGAATCTTTAGTTCCTTCTTCAAGGACATAAATAACAGTGTCTGATGCATTTGTGGTTCAGTCACTACGTAGTGTTCAACTCTTCGCAACTGCATGGGCTGAAGCACGACAGGGTTCCCTGTCCTTCACTCTCTCCCAGATGTTGTTCAGTCACTAAGTCATGTCCAACTCTGTGACCCCATGAACTGCAGCACATCAGGCTTCCCTATCCTTCACTACCTCCTGGAGTTTGCTCAAACTCATGTCCATTGAATCAGTGATGCCATTCAACCATCATCCTCTCTCTCTCTCTTCTCCTTTTGCCCTCAATCTCTCCCAGCATCAGGGTCATTTACAATGAGTTGGTTCTTCACATCAGGTGGCCAAAGTATTGGAGCTTCAGCTACAGCACCAGTGTACTTCCAATGAATATTTAGGTTTGATTTTCTTCAGGATTGAATTGTTTGACTTCTTGCTGCCCAAGGGAAGGGACTCTCAAGAGTCTTCTCCAGCATAACAGTCCAAAAGCATCAATTCTTTGGCATTCAGCTTTCTTTATGGTCCAACTCTTACATCCATACATGACTACTGTAAAAATTGTAGCTTTAACTACAGCTTTTAACTATATGGACCTTTGTTTTGCAAAGTGATGTCTCTACTTTTTAATATGCTGTTTAGATTTGTCATGTCTTTCTGTCCAAGGAGCAAACATCTTTTAATGTAATGCCTGCAGTCATCATCCACAGCAATTTTGGAGCTCAAGAAAATAAAACCTGTCCCTGTTTCCAATTTTTCCCCATCAATTTGCCATGAAGTGATGGGACCAGATGCCATGATCTTCATTTTTTTGAATATTGAGTTTTAAGCCAGCTTTTTCACTCTCCTCTTTCACCTTCATCAAGAGGGTCTTTAGTTCCTCTTCACTTCTGCCATTAAAATGTTATCATCTGTATGTCTGAGGTTGTTGATATTTCTCCCAGAAATTTTGATTTCAGCTTGTAACTCATCCAGCCTCACAATTCACATGATGTACTCTGCATATAAATTAAGGAAGCGGGGTGACAATGTACAACCTTGTGGTACTCCATTCCCAATTTTGAACCAGTCCGTTGTTTCATGTCCAGTTCTGTTACTTCTTGACCAGCATACAGGTTTCTCAGGAGACGGGTAGGGTGCTCCTGTACTCCTACCTCTTCAAGAATTTTTCACAGTTTGTTGTGATCCATGGAGTCAATGGCTTTAGCATAATCAATGAAGCAGAAGTAGATTTTTTTTTTTTTAATTCCCCTGCTTTCTCTATGATCCAACAAATGTTGGCAATTTGTTCTCTGGTTCATTTTACATCTGGAAGTTCTCAACTCAGTCCTGGGTTATTTTATAGATGCTAAAACCCCCACCAAATGGAAGATGTGAACTACTTGATGAAAATGAGTGTGTAGCCCTCAGGCCTATTGGAGCCTGATGACTGATAATATTAGCTCTGTGACATTACCCTGTGACCTCACCATCAACCAATTAGAGAATTGTGCACAAGTTGATCACATACCCCAATACGTCCCTCCTTCACCTTGCCTTTAAAAATGTTTCCCTGAAATCCACTGGGGAGTTCGGGTTTTTTGAGCATTACCTGCCCCAGAGTCCTTGTTTGCACTTGCAATAAATGCTGCAATTTCTTTCACAACAACCAAGTATCAGTCAATTGGCTTTACTGTGAGCCAGTGAGCAGAGCCAAGTCTGGTTGAGCAACATTGTGGTTCTTACTGAGACTTAGTAGATTTCTTGAATGCAAGCACTCAGGATGAGCTGTAGAGACTTTAATGATTATGTGGTGTGTGTTTGTGTGTTCATTATTTTCTACAGTTGTTTTGTCAGGAGAAGAGCTGCTGAGCTTGTCATTTCATAAGACAGGTCTGCATCTCTAATTATCTGCAAATAAATATTTGTTGTATTTGCTCCTTACATTTTCCCCATTAAAGGAGTTGGATTCAGAGTGGGTCTATTTTTTTTCCCACTTTTACTCTTTACCTGTGGCATTTGTAACCTAAAGTTTTCCCATTGCACCAGACTTTCTCTTGGAGGGCACAAGACTCCAATTTTTGTCCCCAGGCCAACAAGGCTGACTAGAATCTCTGCTCAGTCTCTGTCAACAGTCTGTTCCAAAATGCAGATGTTCCTTAAAGTAACACAGTCATAACTGTCTGACTACTCACTGCCAATTTCCTTTATCACTTGAATCTTTGTTCCAAAAGTTTTTCCAGCCATGATGCTATATTTCTGACACTTTCAAACAGAATTTTCATATTTTGATCAGCTCTTATGGTAATTTCTAGTGGGTGAGTTGTTCTGTTCACCTTTATCCATCATTATCAGAAGCAGAAGTCCAGCCCTTGCTTTTGAAATGGTTACAGAAAATAGACTTGAGGTCCAACACAGTTCAAAACCTAATGGCTACTAATAAGCTGAAGTGAGAGAAGTAGAAGAATATAAGGCCTCCTTGTACCTATCCACCTCAACTTGGAGTATAATTAGCAAGGAAGATAATAAAATTAAATGTAGGACACATGCTGTCCCACATTTTGGTGAAAATTGACCCAACAAGACTTTTCTGATAGATCTCTCTCTTCAGGGCCACATTGCTTTCAGACTGGTTCTAGAAAATCCTCAAGTTTCTCCAAAAGTAGATTCTTTACATCAGTGTCTCTTTTGCTGTCTCGTATACAGGGTTATCGTTACCATCTTTCTAAATTCCATATATATGCGTTAGTATACTGTATTGGTGTTTTTCCTTCTGGCTTACTTCACTCTGTATAAACAGTCTTATGGACTCTGTGGGAGAGGGAGAGGGTGGGAAGATTTGGGAGAATGGCATTGAAACATGTGAAATGTCATGTATGAAACGAGATGCCAGTCCAGGTTCAATGCACGATGCTGGATGCTTGGGGCTGGTGCACTGGGATGACCCAGAGGGATGGTATGGGGAGGGAGGAGGGAGGAGGGTTCAGGATGGGGAACACATGTATACCTGTGGTGGATTCATTTTGATATTTGGCAAAACTAATACAATTATGTAAGGTTTAAAAATAAAATAAAATTAATTTTAAAAAAAACAAAAAAACAAAAGCCAAAAGTAGATTCTTTCACCCATAGTTTCCTTAAAATTGGGTGAGCTGGTGTCTCCCGACTGACTATCCCTGTGTTCATCCTTTTAAGGACAGCGCCTAGCTAGGCCTTCATCTCTGAGCACCCACTCTGTCCTCACTGGCTACACTGTAAGTATCTCTTCTCCATTCTGAAACAACCACTGTTGAATATTTTCTTCTTAAAAAAGTACTAGGATGTTGGGGGACTAGAATAGTGGTTGACAAGTTGAGATTTATTAATGAGAGATTTTACAGAACCCAGAGTCAGAAGTGAAGGTAGGCACTGAAGACAATGTGAAGGTATTAGGAGAAGCAGCTATCAGAATTAGCTGGAGGCACGTTAGAAACACAAAGCGCCACATCCAGAGTGTTCAATTCAGTAAGTCTTTGAGTGGGACCTGAAAATTTTGCATTTCTAACAATTTCCAGTTGATGCTGATGCTGCTGGTCCAGAGGACAACCCCTTGAGAGCCTCTTCATTAGAGCAATTGAACAGAAAATTATATTGTTGACAATTGTTTAAAGTTGAGGTATAGAAAAGACAATAAGATACAGAGGACAGAGCCCTGGATTCTGATCCTCATCTGCCATTATCTAGGTGTGTGATAGTGCCAAGACAGTGCTCATCTTTCTTACTAGGATGCTTTTATCTAAGATACATTGATCAAAAAAAAAAAAAAAAGCTACACCTGAAAATAAAGACTGTTTTATTCAGTGCGAAATTTTTAGAACCTGAAGCTCAGGAGGCAGCATCTCAGGTAGCCCTGAGAAACTGCTCCAAGGAGGGAGGGGAAGGAGTCAGGTTACACTGAAGTTTGTAAGACAGGGAGCATGCAGTCTGAAAATCAAAGATTATTGTTAGCTAAAGAAAATCAGATATCTCAAAGAATTTAGCACTCTTCTATGTACAGGAAGTTGCAAGTGTCTGGGCTCAGTGAAATCATTTCTTTCACATGCATCTCAGCTATCTGGGACCAGAATCCTGCTTCTTGATTTCTCACATCACCCTGTGCCCAGTTTCTCAGTGCTCACTGTAGGGGAGCAAGGGGCATATCACAGTTACTGCATCGCAGGCATTGTTCTCCCTTCAGTGGGGGCGGGGGGGAACCTCCAGGCTCAGAAATTCTATTTGGAGGCCTGAAATCTCTGATGACTGTGACATTCTTCTTTACTGACATGGCAGGAGTTACTCCATTTCACAGATATTAGCTTGGCTAACTCTCTCAAATATTGCCTTTTCAATGAGGCCAACCTTGACACTTTATCTTGAATTGCAACTTTACCTCCACACCTGCATCTTGCTCATGTTTCTTTACTTTATAGCACTTGTCACACACACAATTTTCTTATTTATCATCTTTATATTGTCTGTTTTCCATTGAGAATGTAGTTCTACAGAAACAGGGATTCTTGTCTGTTTAAACCACTGGTGTACTTACGCAAAATAGTATCTGACATATAGTAAAGACTCAATAAATAAACACAAGAATGAATGCTTTTTAACATTTTATTTGCAAATTGGCCATGTATCACCCTAAAGCAACTTCCAGCACTCCAATCTTTCTCCTTTCCCTCCAGCATTTACTTACAGTGAGCACATTTTGGTTCTGCATCAGTTGTATTTTTCTCTTTTTTATCTTTGCTATGTAATGTTGCAAATCTTTTCAGATTCCCTTCATACATTCTAAATCTAATTCCATTTACATCACTTCTCTAATGTCTACTTATTCTATATCTTGCACCCATCCCACACACAGTCTTTAGTACAAATAGATTAAAGGAATTTTCTCTGAATTTTGCAACCAAAAATGGCAACATTAGTAGCAGTCAGTAATCCCTTTGCTTCACAAAGTGTCAGTCATCCAATTCACAGCATCATTCCTGAACTTTAGTGATGTTTTCAATGAAAGCAGTTTTGATGTCTTGTGCTTTAAATCCTTAGTTCAGGATCAGAGTTTTCTATACTTCTACTCCCATAAAATTATTTATGACCAATATCAATATTATCAGGTAGAGAAAATGATAATTTATCCACATCAGTAAATCTCTGTTGCTATGGAAATAGCTCCAGTTTCTTTTCCCTTTCTCCATTCTCTGAAAGCACTTCTGTTTCCTGCTGTTATAGAAATCCTGGTAACTATAGTAACAGTTGCAGAAAGTTGATTTTCACATTGTTGCTTCTCTCCAATCTCTGCACACCAGGACACAGTCCTTAATTCAGCTAATTGACATGGATTATTATGTAGGAAATAATTAGGGTCAGATAACCTGTTCTAATATCAGTATACAAATACTCCTCAAAGACTTCTGAGATGCCAGTTACCATGGGAAAACACCACTGCATCCATCTTTTTCTCACTCACACACATAAACAAGGAGGACAATGAAAAAGGAAGAATGTAGATTCTTCTAATGGAAGGCTGCCCCTCAGTGCATGGATCCATTTGTACATAGCAGAATGAATTGAGATCACAATTTCAACTCCAGGCATACAATTCACCTGGAAGGAATTCAATGATTTTGACAAAATTTGGGATATTCCAAAAGGACACAAAATCATTTTCTCTAGAATGTTTTCATTAACTAAAAATCTTTTTGGATGAATTCCATAATTCAAATGTTTGATCTTGTAGTTAAATAAAAACTAAAATGAGCCCAGTTGCTGCCATGTTGATTGATTTCACTAGGATTTGATTACATGGTAGAAATTAGAAGGTGAGGAATAGACTATTTCCTGCCATATGAGTAAACAAGGATGTCACAAGTCATCATCCATTGTAGCCCTCCAGTGTGAGCCAGTGAACTCTAGTGAATTCAGGAAGGGGCAAATGTCTACCATCGAGCAGCCATTAGACTACAGCCACTCCCTATGGTGGGCTGTTAGGAACTCAGGATGTGAAAATAGGATACTGGCCCCAGAAAGCTGAGGTGCATATCAAAGGACCCCTTCAAGGATCACTGCTTTGTTGTGGCAAAGGGGCTTGTATAACTCAGTGAAACTATGAGCCATGCTGTGTAGGGCCACCCAAGATGAATGTGTCATGGTGGAGAGTTCTGACAAAACATGATCCACTGGAGGAGGGAATGGCAAACCACTCGAGTATACTAGCTTTGAGAACCTCATGAACTGTATTTAAAGGCAAAAAGATATGACACTGAAAGATGAGCTCTCCAGGTTGGAAGGTATCCAATATGCTACAGGGAAGGGCAGACAGCAACTACTAATAGCTCCAGAAAGAAAGCATCTGGGCCCAAGTGGAAATGACACTCAGATGTGGATGTGTCTGGAGATGAAAGTAAAATCCAATGCTATAAAGAACAGTATTACATAGGAACCTCGAATGTTAGGTCCACGAATCAAGGTACATTGGATGTGGTCCAGCAGGAGATGGCAGGAGTAAACATCAACATTTTAGGAATCAGTAAACTAAAATGAATGGGAATGAGTGAATTTAATTCAGATGACCATTATTTCTACTACTGTGGGCAAGAATCCCTTAGAAGAAATGGAGAAGTCCTCAAAATCAACAAGAGTCTGAAATGCAGTGCAACCTTAAAAACGGTGCAACCTTAAAAATGACAGAATGATCTTGGTTCCTTTCCAAGGAAAACCACTCAACGTCACTGTAATCCAAGTCTATGCCTCAACCACCAATGCTGAAGAAGCTGACATTGATCAATTCTATGAAGACCTAGAAGACCTCCTATAACTAACACCAAAAGAAAAAATGTTCTATTAATCATAAAGGACTGGAACGGAAAAGTAGGAAGTCAAGAGATACTTGCAGTAACAGACAAGTTAGGCTTTGGAGCACAAAATGAAGCAGGGCAAAGGCTAACAGAATTCTGCCAAGAGAATGCACTGGCAATAGCAAACACCTTTTTTCAACAACACAAGAAACAACTTTTACACATGGTCATCACAAAATGGTCAATATGGAAACCAGATTGATTACATTCTTTGTTGCTGAAGATGGAAAAGGTGTATACAGTCAGCAAAAACAAGACACAGAGCTGACTGTGGCTCAGATCATCAGCTATTCATAACAAAATTCAGGCTTAAACTAAAGACATCAGGTAGAATCACTAGGTCAGTCAGGTATGACTTAAATCAAATTCCCTATGAATATACAGTGGAGGTGATGAATAGATTCAAGGGATTAGATCTAGTGAACAGAGTGCCTGAAGAACTATGGACAGAGGTCCACAATGTATAGGAGACAACGAAGAAAACCATCCCAAAGGAAAAAAGATGCAAGAAGGCAAAGTGGTTGTCTGAGAAGGCATTACAAATAGCTGAGGAAGGAAGAGCAGTGAAAAGCAAGGGAGAAAGGGAAAGGTACACCCAACTAAATGCAGAGTTCCAGAGAAAAGTCAGGAGAGACAAGACCTTCTTCCATGAGCAATGCAAAGAAATAGAGGAAAACAACAGAAAGGGTAAGACTAGAATTCTCTTCAAGAAAATTGGAAATATCAAAGGACATTTCATCCAAAGATGGGCACAATAAAAGACAGAAATGATAAAGAAGAGATCAAGAAGAGATGGAAAGAATACACAGCAGAACTGTACAAAGAAGATCTTAATGACCTGGATAACCACAGTGGTGTAGTCTCTCACTCAGAGCCAGCTATTCTAGAGTGTAAAGTCGAAGGGGCCTTTGGAAGCATGGTTGCTGGTAAAGACAGTGGAGGTGATGGAATTCCAGGAGAGCTATTTAAAATCCAAAAAGAAAATACTATTAAAGTGCTGTACTTAATAAGTCAGCAAATTTGGAAAACACAGTAGCAGCTCCAGTACTGAAAAAGGTCAATCCTCATCCCAATTTCCAAGAAGGGCATACTAAAGAATGTTCAAACTACTGGACAATTGCAATCATCTCCCATGTTAGTAAGGTTATGCTCAAAATCCTCCAAGCTAGGCTACAGAATTATAAGAACCATGAACTTTCAGATGTTCAAGCTGGGTTTGGAAAAGGCAGAGGAACCAAATTGCCAACACTCACTGGATCATAAAGAAAAGAAGGGAATTCCAGAAGAAATATACCTCTGTTTCACTGACTATGCTAAAGCCTTTGACTATGTGTGTTAAGGGAGACACACTGACTGAAACTGCCCACCCTGGCCAGGCACCTTAGTAACATTTGCATGAGTTGTTTTGTGACAGGAGGTCCTGGTAAGGAACATGTAACTAATAAGCCACCACTAACTGGAAGCGTTCAGGAAAGGTCAAAAGAAGACACTACATGTTCAACCACCTCCCAGAAGCCTTCTTGCTGGCATCTATCTTGGCTGAGCAATGCATGCACCGCAAGGAAGGACTCTGAGTCAGGATGACTGGCCAAAGACAACCCAGCTACTAATCCCATCACCATAAAACCTGAGACTGTGAGCCTCATGGCAGAGCAGTTCTCCTGGGTTTCCTTACCCTCCTGCTCTCCACCTGGGCACCTCTTCCCAATAAAATTTCACGCTTTGTCAGCACATGTGTCTCTTTGGACAATTCATATCCGAGTGTTAGAAAAGAGTACACACTACAGTGCTGAAACAGGTCTCCCTTCCTACAACATGTGGATAATAACAAACTGTGGAAAACTCTTAAAGAGATGGGAATACCAGACCATCTTACCTGTCTCCTGAGAAAGCTGTATGCAGGTCAAGAAGCAACAGTTAGAACCCTGTATAGAACAACTGACTGGTTCAGGACTGAGAAAGGGGTACAACAAGGCTGTTTATTGTCATCCTATTTATTTAACTTGTACTACGGGCATATCAATCTGATTTCGGTATTGACCATCTGGTGATATCCATGTGTAGAGTCTTCTCTTGTGTTGTTGGAAGAGGGTGTTTGCTATGACCAGTGCGTTCTCTTAGCAAAATTCTGCTAGCCTTTGCCCTGCTTCATTTTGTACTCCAAGGCCAAACTTGCCAGTTACTCCAGGTATCCCTTCACTTCCTACTTTTGCATTTCAGTCCCCTATGAGGAAAAGGACATCTTTTGTGGGTGTTAGTTCCAGAAGGTCTTATAGATCTTCATGGAACTATTCAACTTAAGCTTCTTCAGCATTACTTGTTGGGGCATAGACTTGGATTATGATGGTATTGAGTGGTTTGCCTTGGAAACGAACAGAGATCATTCTATCATCTTTGAAACTGCATTCAAGTACTGCATTTCAGATTCTTCCATTGACTATTATGGCTACCCCATTTCTTCTAAGGGATTCTTGCCCACAGTAGTAGATATAATGGTCATCGAAATTACATTCACCCATTACAGCCCATTTTAGTTCACTGACTCCTAAAATGTTGATATTCACTCTTGCCATCTGTTTTTTGACCACTTCCAGTTTACCTGGATTCATGGACCTAACATTCCAGGTTTCCATGCAATGTGCAGTATTGTTCTTTACAGCATTGGATTTTACTTCCATCGCCAGTCACATTCACAACTGGGCATTGTTTTCACTTTGGCTCCGTGTCTTCATTGTTTCTGGAGTTATTTCTCCAGTCTTCTCCAGTAGCATATTGGGCACCTACTGACCTGGGGAATTCATCTTTCAGTATCATATCTTTTGCTTTGCAGATAAAAGTCTGTCTAGTCAAAGCTATGGTTTTTCTAGTAGTCACGTATGGATGTGAGTGCTGGACTATAAAGAAAGCTGAGCACCAAAGAATTGATGCTTTTGAACTGTAGTGTTGGAGAAGACTCTTGAGAGTCCCTTGGACTGCAAGGAGATCTAACCAGTCAATTCTAATGGAAATCAGTCCCAATATTCATTGGAAGAGCTGATGTTGAAGATGAAACTCCAATACTTTGGCCACCTGATGCATAGAACTGACTCATTGGAAAAGACCCTGTTGCTGGGAAAGATTGAAGGCAGGAGGAGAAGGGGACAACAGAAGATGAGATGTTGGGATGGCATAAATTTGAGCAAGCTCTGGGAGTTGGTGACGGATGGAATGCTGCAGTTCATGGGGTTGCAAAGATTCGGACACGACTAACTGAACTGAACAGAGCATATCATGCAAAGTGTGAGGCTATATGAGTTACAAGCTGGAATCACGATTGCTGGGAGAAATATCAAGAACTTGAGATACACAGATGTGAAATGAAACTATCTCCTGCCATATTAATCAACAAGAAATGCCACAGCCATCACTGATTTCTCATCTCCAAGTATGAATGAGGGCTCCCAAAACTATGATCCAGAGGGTACTGCTACCCTCACAATGATTGCTGAAGAGCTGGGGGAATGTAAAAAGCAGGGTGAGCAAGGAAACAGGATTGGCCAAAGATAGCTGAAGTGCATATGAAAGGAATGAGTTCAGTAAGCCCAGAGGCTTGCATCTTCCCATACATAGAAGGCTGAATTCCTTAACTTGATACCTGATCTTTGACGTTCAGACTGCCTCTTCCCTTTGTTGCAAATTTATATAGCCTGACTTCCACCCTGCCTCCTTGGAAATGCTTTCTCAGAGCTACTGAGATACTGTTTCCTGGGCCCAGAGTCCTAAACATTCCCACCAAATAAAATAACTCTCTACTTTAAGGTTCTGACTATATTTTTTGTGTGTCTAAAGTTTTGGTGACCAACGCGAAGGGACACAGAGCAAATGTCTCCTCTGCTGAACTCTATGAGAAACCAGAGCCATGGTACCAGCCTAGGCCCCTTGTGCCATCTGCTTCCTCAGGAGTTCCAGACAGATTTGAGTAAGTCTCTCCTGGTCCTCAGGTCTCCCATACTGATTGAGATCCTGAATTTTTATTTCATGGGGCATAGCAGGTACCTGCTCCCTCTCAGTAAGGTCCTGGGTCGGGGTGGGCAGTGAAAAGACACCGGGAAATACCCACCCAGGGTCTAGATACTGGGTAGAGCTCAGTTGGAAGATACCTAGAGAATTCCCACCCAGTTGAAAGACACTAGGAGAGGGAGGGAGCCGATTAAGGACACCCAGGGCTCAGTTGAAACATTCTGAGAAAATACCTATCAGTGGAAAGGCACAGGTGGGGGTAGGCTCCATTTTAAGACAAAAATACTCAGGGTTGCATTGAAAGACACCGAGGTGGCTCCATTGTACAAAGGCATAAGGAAGGAGCTCATACTTGCAAGTATGTAGTTAACTGGAGAAATTAAATCTCATCCTAAATATTAAGGGGACTCTTTAATGCAGTTAAAAATTAAGAACTGGTTTGGTAAAATCTTAAGCAAGCCTTCTAGGTGGAAGCTCAGATTTTTTTGTGTCTTTGAGAGGTAAATGTCCTAGCTGATCTTCTATTGTTCTATTTTGTGTTTGTGTGTGTGTGTGTGTGTGTGTGTGTGTGTATTTTTGTTCTATTTTGTGTTTATAGTTGTTCTGTTGTGTGTTTATTTATATTAGGCCTATAAGAGGGCTTTTTGCTTTCTTAATTGTTGGCCAAATGATGGATCCTTTTAAAATTAAAGAAACTAACAAATTATTAAATCTAGAGTGCTATCATTATAAACAACTGTTTTGTTGGTTCCTGTAAAACAAAGTCAAATTAACCTAACAACTATTTTGAAGGAGAAAAACCAGTTTAGGAAGCTTCAATGAGGACTTCTCAATGGGCGTTATAGATGCTAATAAGAGAAATTAATAATATTAACAAAAAACTTGGAAAAAAGCAAAAAAAAAAAAGGTCTAGCTATTATTTCATTGAGGTAAAAAATTTTTTCTACTAAAAAAGAAATTACCACAAATGAATTAAAAAAATTCTTTGGATGATTATTTAGAATGGGATAAACAAAATATACATTGATGTGATTAAAACAAGCTCTGATATTACTACACTACCAAAAGTTGGCTTTCCTGGTGGCTCAGGTTATAAGGAATCTGCCTCCCAATGCAGGACACTCAGGTTTGATCCTTGGGTTCTGAAAAATCCCCAAAGAAGGGAATGGCAATGGGTGTCAGATTTCTCGCTGGAGAATTCCAAGGCAAGAGCCTGGCAGTAAGCCTGGAAGGCTACAGTCTATGGGGTCAAAAAGAGTCAGACACGACTGAGTGATTAACACTTCCACTTTCACCTATTAATGAGCCAAGAAGGACCCTCTACTGGCCCCCCAAATTAAAAGATAAACAAGTCTATTCTATTTACCCAAGTTTTAAGCTATATATTTTCAGTTTAGTTCAGTTGCTCAGTTATGTCTGACTCTTTGTGACCCCATGGACTGCAGCACACCAGGCTTCCTTGTCCACCACCAACTCCCAGGGCTTGCTCAAACTCATGTCCATCAAGTCAGTGATGCCATCCAACCATCTTATCCTGTGCCCTCTTCTTCTCCTCTTGCCTTCAATCTTTCCTAGCATCAGGGTCTTTTCTAATCTTTCTTCCCATCAGGTGACCTGGAGCTTCAGCATCAGTCCTTTCAGTGACTATTCAGAACTGATTTCCTTTAGATTGACGGTCTAATCTCCTTGCAGCTCAAGGGACTCTCAAGAGTCTTCTCCAACACCACAGTTCCAAAGCATCAATTCTTTGGTGCTCAGCTTTCCTTATGGTCCAGCTCTCACATTCATATATGATTTCTGGAAAAACCATACTGTTGACTCTACAGACCTTTGTCAGCAAAGTGATGTCTCTGCTTTTTAGTATGTTATCTACGATTGCCATAGTTTTTCTTCCAAAGAAAAAGTATCTTTTAATTTCATGGCTGCAGTCACCATCCACAGTAGAGCCCCAGAAAATAAAACCTGCCACCATTTCCACTTTTTCCACATCAATTTGCCATGAAGTGATGGAACCAGATGCCAAGATCTTAGTTTTTGAATGCTGAGTTTTAAGCCAGCTTTCTCACTCTCCTCTTTCACCATCATCAAAAGGCCCTTTAGTTTCTCTTCACTTTCTGCCATTAGAGTGGCATCATCTGAATGTCCGAGTTTGTTGATATGTCTCCCAGCAATCTTGATTCCAGCTTGTGACTCATCCAGCCTGGCATTTTGCATGATGTACTCTGTATAAAATTAAATAATTAGGATGACAATAAATAGCTTTGATGTACTCCTTTCCAAATTTTGAACCGGTGTTGCTCCATGTCTGGTTCTAACTACTGCTTCTTGACCTACATAAAGGTTTTTTCCTGAGGCAGGTAAGGTGGTCTAGTATTCTCATCTCTTTAAGTATTTTCCACAGTTTGTTGTGATCCACACAGTCAAAGGCTTTAGTGTAGTCAATGATGCAGAAGTTGATGTTTTTCTGGAATTCTCTTGCTTTTTCTATGTTCCAACATTTGTTGGCAATTTGACCTCTAGTTCCCCTGTCTTTTCTAAATCCAACTTGTGCATCCAGAAGTTCTGAGTTCACTTACTGTTGAAGCCTTTCTTGAAGGATTTTGAGCATTATTTTGCTACTGTGTTAAATGAGTGCAATTGTGTGGTAGTCTGAACATTCTTTGACACTACCCTTCTTTGGGATTGCATGAAAAGTGACCTTTTCCAGTCCTGTGGCCACTGATGTGTTTTCCAAATTTGTTGCCATATCGATTGATTGCTGCACTTTAACACCATCATCTTTTAAGATTTAAAATAGCTCAGCTGAAATTCCATCACTTTCACTAGCTTTGTTTATAGTGATACTTCCTTAGGACCACTTGACTTCACACTCAAGGATGTCTGGCTCTAGGTGAGTGATCACATTATCATGGTTATCTGGGTCATTAAGAGTCTTTTTTGTATAGTTTTGTATATTCCAGAGGTAGAATTAAAATACTTCCTGTTGCTTGCAGAAAGAAGTTATTTGAATTCTCAAATTCAAGAGATCTACTCAGTAGCAGAGACATTACTTTGCCAACAAAGGTTCGTCTAGTCAAGGCTATGGTTTTTCCTGTGGTCATGTATGGATGTGAGAGTTGGACTGTGAAGAAGGCTGAGCGCTGAAGAATTGATGCTTTTGAACTGTGGTGTTGGAGAAGACTCTTTAGAGTCCCTTGGACTGCAAGGAGATCCAATCGGTCCATTCTGAAGGACATCAGCCCTGGGATTTCTTTGGAAGGAATGATGCTAAAGCTGAAACTCCAGTACTTGGGCCACCTCATGCGAAGAGTTGACTCATTGGAAAATACTCTGATGCTGGGAGGGATTGGGGGCAGGAGGAGAAGGGGACGACAGAGGATGAGATGGCTGGATGGCATCACTGACTCGATGGACGTGAGTCTCAGTGAACTCCGGGAGTTGGTGATGGACAGGGAGGCCTGGTGTGCTGCGATTCATGGGGTCGCAAAGAGTCGGACATGACTGAGCAACTGATCTGATCTGATCTGACTCAGTAAATAGTATAGACTGAGTTACAGGAACCGTCTCTGTGTTCAGTTACTTGAACAAATCAAAAGCTGTTTATTGATAGATAATGTGCAATCTAATCTATTAACCTTCATAAAAAATTTAGCTTCATGATTAAAAGTCAAACTATTTATCATAAAGTTCTTATAAATGCAATTTTAAAAGGTGATTCTGCTCATTCAATTTTTTCCCTCTATTTGTCTTCTTTGGTGGTAGTATTTTTAAAAATTTTGCATAGGGGAGAAATAAAACTTGATTTTTATCCTTTTAATAACTTTTCCCAATATACTCTTTTAGAATTTAGTTCATTCTATTCCTTTGTATCAAATTATCTATCAAAGTTTCTTAGTCTACAGAATGGTAAAATTCATCACTTTATTAAAAATATTACTTTAAAGAGAAACAAAAGTAAAAGGAAATTAAGATTCTCCTTGTATTTTCCCTAGGAGGAATTTTTCAGGGTTAAGATGCCCTGCCCCATCTGTCCCTTCTAGGTCAGTTCCCCTCCTTGGGCACAGGCTCCACTTCTATAAAACTAAGGGCTGAACAAGTTAACTTCAAAGATTAATTTCAGACTTACCATTTTCATTCTCTAATTGATTATCCCAATATAATTATTTATGATGTGAGGCTAACTCACTTTATTACTTTCAGTAGTAATGATATATAAATACAGAATACAGCTGATGATCAATTTATCTTGATTTCCTGAAGGCAGAGCAAATTCATTAACTTTAACTCCATTAAATACTGAATGATTTTTTCTTGAAAGCATTGATGCAAAAACAAAAAATGCAATTATTAAATTGAAGAAAATATGCAATTTATTAAATTAAACTTTCATATCTAAAAGTGAAGCTTGAACTCCTGATTTATATTATAAGAGATCTGTTTGTTTACTTATTGGTCAAATTGATGCAACTTTTTTATCCATCCATAGTTTTACATCAAAGCTTTTAGATTTTTTTGAAAATATAACTACCAGAGATATCAGAGTCTCCAAGGAGAATGACTGTGTGTAAAATGAAAGAAAGAAAAAAAGCAATCTATGAATTACTTCATTTCCACACTCAGTCCATATTTCCTCAGGCCACACTAAGAAAAATCTCTCTTATGTTTCTGTCTTACTTGTCCAACTCCTGCAAGATTTCCAGCTCTCTGCAAGATGCCCTCCCTCTACCATCTCTTTCTTGGGTAAAGGAATCTTGCAGGTAAAAACAGCAGGTACTGTCAGTCATTCTGTGACACCAGCTTTCTCTTCTTCCTCTCTCTTCCCTTTGGTCAACACACTAACTACAGAGGCTTCCCTGAGTGCAGGACAGAGCCACTGCACCTTTCTGAAAGATGCAGAAATGGAGCTGCTTTATTCCAGCAAACCAGAGAGATTTACAGAGAATTATTCTTTAAAATGGATAAAATGAAACTTGAGAGAAAAAATAATTATCAGAAACAAAGAAAGATTTTATGCAATGATTTAAAAATGATCAACACACCAAAAGACAGTGATTTTTACATGTAACGAGCAAGAGAACTGCAAAATATACACAACTAAAAGGGCTAGAAAAATAAGTAGAGAAAGTTGAGGACTTCACCACCCCACTCTCAAAAACTCATAGATCTACAAGGCAGAAAAATGATGAAGATACAGAAAAACTGAACAATAACATCAGTGAACAAGATGTAACTGGCATTTATAGGACACTCCTCCCAACGACTTCAGAATACAATGTAGTTGAGTCCTGTTTCATGGAGCCATTGCTAATTTAGTTGCATATACATGCTTAGTTTTAGAATGACCATGAGGAACGATCCAATGGGAGGTAGCACAACAGCTCTCAGGCCAGTAGCTGCTTATCTGTGGGAAAGATGAGAGATGGACATTGGAGTGAGGATCAGCCTCCAAAGGAAGGACTCTCTCTTACATAAATAAATACTTGATCCACAGATTAAAACACATCACATCATTTTTGTTCTTTTCCAAGGAAATTCTGTATTTCTTTACTTGGTGTGGGGTTTCATATTTATGAGTGGTCACTTAGGAAGATATTTCCTAAAAGCACTTGAGCTCTCTGGACTCCTTGAATTATTGAAGTTTGTTTTTTATTTTCTTCAAACACTGAAAATACAGACCACACCATTTCCATCTGAAGCCATTTCTACCAGATTCTTCTTATTATTGAGAATATTTAATTCATAAAAACAGTTACCTTCTCTTCTATCACTGTTTTCACCTCACACTTAGTAGACTTACCATTGTCTCTATCCCTACTTCAAGGCATATCCTCAAGGAGCATGTCCCTATAACAACCCTTGTCAGAAGACAATGAAGCTGTTTGGAGTTTTACAAATGAAAAGTAGTGAGACAAACTAGCCAGCAGCAGAGAAAGAAAACGGTCCAAACATCAGGAGCTTCAACAAGGCTGAAACATCACCAGTTTCATGCTTGAGAAGAATGATGTTTCATGCTTGAGAAGAATGACTATTTTATTTGATTTTCTATAATCTAAAGAAAGAATAATAGTACCCAACATATAAGAGATAGATATTGCATGCATATCAGGTTGATTCAATGGAAGATTTTAGGAAATGCTTGACAAGTAAATGAAACTTTAATGCAAAGGTCATTTTGTTTGCACTTTCCTTGACTTGATTAAGAACTTCTAATTTTGGATTAGATGGAACAGACTTAGAGATCTGATCTCCTTCTGTGTCTTTCCATGATGTGTGTGTGTGTGTGTGTCAGGGTGGGGTGGGGTGCGTATAGAGTCTGTGGTTCAGAGAAGAAGTCACAAGAGAAATCAAAAATACATTCAACTGAATGAATATATGTGTGTGTGTGTGTGTGTGTGTGTGTGTGTGTGTACTCAGTCTTCTCAGACTTTTTGTGACCCCATGGACTACAGCCCATCAGGTTACTCTATATATGGAATTTTCCAGGCAAGAATGCTGGAGTAGGATGTCATTTCCTACTACAGGGGATCTTCCCCACCCCGGGAGCAAACCCATGTCTCTTGCATGGGTAGGTGGATTCTTTACCACTGCACCACCTGGGAAGCCATATATATATATATATACATATATATATATACATATATATATATATATATATATATATATATATATATATACATGCTGCTACTGCTAAGTCGCTTCAGTCATGTCCGATTCTGCGTGACCCCATAGATGGCCTCCTACCAGGCTCCTCTGTCCCTGGGATTCTCCAGGCAAGAACACTGGAGTAGGTTGCCATTTCCTTCTCCAATGCATGAAAGTGAAAAGTGAAAGTGAAATAGCTCAGTCATGCCCGACTCTTCACGACCCCATGGACTGCAGCCCACCAGGCTCCTCCGTCCATGGGATTTTCCAGGCAAGAGTACTGGAGTGGGTTGCCATTGCCTTCTCTGATATATATATATATGGAAACCTCATAAATATATACATTTATATATATGTAGATTTGTAGGATGTGGCTTAAGCACCGCTGAGGAGGACATTTATAGCACAAAATGTTTACAATAAAAAAGAGGAAAGGTCTTCATATGAGTATCTCAACAGATGCAGAAAAAAACCTTTCAAAGAATTCAGTACCCATTTATGATAATAACTCTTTAAAAAATGGGCATAGAAGGAACCTACCTCAGCATAGTAAAGGCCATATATGATAAACCCACAGCAAACGTTATTCTCAATGGTGAAAAACTGAAAGCATTCTTTCTAAGATCAGAAAAAGATAAGGGAGCCTACTCTCAACACTATCATTCAACATCATTTTGGAAGTCCTAGCGATGGCAATCAGAGAAGAAAAAAAATAAAAGGAATTCAGAGCAGAAAAGAAGTAAAGCTCTCACTGTTTGCAGATGACATGGTACTATACGTAGAAAACTCTAGGATAGTATCAGAAAATTACTAGAGCTAATCAGTGAATTTAGCAGAGTTGCAGGATACCAAATCAATACACAAAGATCACGCACATTCTTATAAACTAATAATGAAAAATCAGAAAGAGAAATTAAGGAATCAATCCCATTCACCATTGCAACAAAAAGAATAAAATATCTAGGAATAAACCTACCAATGTAGACAAAAGAACTGTATACAGAAAGTATAAGACACTGATGAAAGAAATCAAAGATGGCATAAACAGATGGAGAGATATTCCATGCTCCTAGGTTGGAAGAATCAATATTGTGAACATGACTATGCTACCAAATGCAATCTACAGATTAAATGCAATCCCTATCATATTACCAATGACATTTTTCACAGAACTAGAACAAATTAGTCACAATTCATATGGAAACACAAAAGACACAATTAGCCAAAGCAATCTTGAGAAAGAAGAATGGAGCTAGAGGAATCAGTCTTCTTGAATTCACACTATATTACAAAGTTACAGTCATCAAGACAGTATGGTATTGGCACAAAACCAGAAATAAAGACCAATGGAACAAGATAGAAAGCCCAGAAATAAACCCCTGCACCTCTCAGTACCTTATTTTTTACAAGGAGACAAGACATATAATGTGGCAAAGATAGCCTCTTCAATAAGTGGTGTTGGGAAAACTGGACAGCTACAGGTGAAAGAATGAAATTAGAACACTTCTTAATACCATACACAAAGATAAACTCAAAACGGGTTAAAGACATATATGTACGACCAGAAACTATAAATCTATTAGATGAAAACATAGGCAGAACACTCTATGACATCAATTACAGCAAAATCCTCCATGACCCACCTCCTATATTAATGGAAATAAAAACAAAAATAAACAAGTGGGACCTAATTAAACTTACAAACTTTTGCACAGCAAAGGAAACTATAAACAAGGTGAAAAGACAACCCTTGGAATGGCAGAAAATAATAGCAAATGAAACAAATGACAAAAGATTAATTTCCAAAATATACAAGCAGCTCATACAACTCAATACCAGAAAAACAAACAACCCAATAAAAAAAATAGGCAAAAGACCTAAACAGATATTTCTCCAAAGAAAACATACAGATGGATAACAAACACATGAAATGATGCTCAATATCACTTATTATTAGAGAAATGCAAATCAAAACTACAATGAGATACCACCTCACACCAGTCAGAATGGCCATCACCAATACAAACAATAAATCCTGGAGAGGGTGTGGAGAAAAGGGAATCCTCTTGCATTGTTGGTGGGAATGAAATTTATACAGCTACTGTGGAAGACAGTGTGGAGATTCCTTAAAAAATCTAGAAATAAAACCACTATATGATCCAGCCAACCCACTACTAGGCATATACCCTGAGGAAACCAAAATTGAGAAAGACACATGTACCCCAATGTTCACTGCAGTATTATTTACAATAGCTAGAACATGGAAACAACCTAGATGACCATTGACAAATGAATGGATAAAGAATCTGTGGTATATACACAATGGAATATTACTCAGCTATAAAAAGGAAAACATTTAAGTCAGTTCTAATGAGGTGGATGAACCTAGAGCCTATTATACAGAGTGAAGTAAGTCAGAAAGAGAAAACCAAATATTGTATATTAATACATATATATGGAATCTAGAAAAATAGTACGGATGAAATTATTTACAGATAGCAATGGAAACACAGACATAAAGAACAGACTTAGAACTCTACACACATCAACAACTTAAATAAAATGGACCATTTCCTTAAAAAGCACAAAATATCAAAAATCAACTAACATTAAATAGATGATGTATATAGCCTTACAACTATTACAGGAATTAAATTTATGTTTTAAAGATTTGTAAGGGAAAAATATCTCTATGCGGCTATGCAGTCTATGCGGCTGCAGTAGGAAATTTTACCAAATATTCAAAGAATTAAGATTAACTCTACCCAAACTCTTCCAGATGACAGAAGAGTGTAGAATTCTTTCCAAGTAATGTATTACCTAATACCAAAACCAGACAGCACAAAAAAGGAAAAAAAAAAAAAAAAACAAAAACAATATCCTTCATGATCATAAATATAATCAGTTCAGTCGCTCAGTCTTATCCGACTCTTTGCAACCCCATGAATCAGCACGGCAGGCCTCCCTGTCCATCACCAACTCCCGAAGTTCACCCAGACTCATGTCCATTGAGTCAGTGATGCCATCAAGCCATCTCATCCTCTGTCATCCCCTTCTCCTCCTGCCCCCAATCCCTCCCAGCATCAGAGTCTTTTCCAATGAGTCAACAAAATACTAGCAAATCAAATTCAGCAATATATAAAAATAATTACACACCACAACCATGAAAATTTTATTTCAGAAATGCAGTGTAAACTAAAAGGACATTGCAATTTATAATCACTAAAAATGAAGTACATAGGTACAAATCTAATAAAATCTACACAGCACTTATACATTTAAAACTGCAATACACTGGTTAAAGAAATCAAAGCTCCAAATAAAAGGAAGCCACACTGCATTCATGAATTAAAGTTTCAGTATTTTCAGATGCCCATTATCTTCACATTGATTTATAAGTTTAATATAATACTTATCAAAATCCTACAGGTATAGAAAAGTTTATTCTAAGTGTATATGAATGCATGCTAAGTAGCTTCAGTCATATCTGACTCTGTGCAACCCTATGGACTGCAGCCTACAAGGCTTTTCTGTCCATGGGATTCTCTAGGAAAGAATACTGGAGTGGGTTGCCATGCCTTCTTCTAGGGGATCTTCCCAAACTAGGGATCAAACCTCTTACATCTATCTGCATTGGCAGGCAGGTTACAAAGTGCCACCTGGGAAGCCCCTTCTAAATTTATATGGAAAGACAAATAAATAAGAACAGTTAAAGCATTTTTAAAATTAAAGAATAATTGAAGAAATTATTTTACCTGATTTAAAGACTTACTATACACCTACAGTACTCAAGACAAAGTGGTACTGGCAGAAGAACAGAAATACAGATCAAGGGAGAAGCATAGAGAAGCTACACAAAAACCCCCAAGGGTATGACCAATTGACTTTGTACAAAAATGCAAAGACAATTAATTTGAGAAAAGGTAACTTTTGAGTTCATGGTGCTAGAGCAAAGGATATCCATAGGGGGGAAAAATGAGACTAAAGCAAAATCTCAGACTTTATACAAAAATTAATTAGAAACTGATCATGAATTTAAAAGAAAATATAAAGCAACAAAACAGAAGAAAAACTAAGAATCTTCAAAACCTAAAGCAAGATAAGGAGTCTTATAGATGACACCAAAAGCACAATCAATAAAATTAAAAAAATAAATTGTACATTACCAAAATTTAAAACATTTTAGGAAACTAGAATGATGATTTATAGACTTAGAGAAAGAGAAAATATTTGTAAGCTATATATCTCACAAAAGATTCCTATTTGAATATATGAAGAAGTATCAAAACAAGAATACAGAACAATCTAACTAGAAAATGGGCAAAAGATACTAACAGACATTTTACTACAAAGGAGATATAGATGGCAAATAAGCACATGAAAAGACGTTCAACATCATTAACCACTAGGGAAAGGCAAATTAAAGCCATGATGAGATATCAATACCTTAATAAAATAGCTTTTTTTTTTTTTTTTTTAAATAACATCACAAAGGCTGCAGTGGAGGCAGAGAAAATAGATTTCTTTTACACTGATGATGGGAATGTAAAATGGTACAACTACTCTGGGAAATAGTTTGGTGGTTTTGTTTAAAAAGTTTTTTAAAAACTAAATATACCCTTACTATGTTATGTGCAAATAGCAACCCTGGCCTTTTCTCTGAGAGGAATGAAAATTTAGGCTCACAGTAAAATCTGCAAAAAAAAAAAAAAAAAAAAAAAAATCATAGTAGCTTTCTTTCTTATGTCAAAAAACTGGAAATAATTCAAATATCCTTCAATTAGTGACTGATTTAACTAACTGTGATACATTCATACAATGAAATATTGGTCAGGAATAAAAAGAAACAAACTATTGATGAAGTTGGATCAGTCTCAAGAGAATTATGCTGAGTGAAAAAAGGAAAAGCAGCAAAGATTGCATGTTTACATTTTGTAGGATTCAATGCATAAAACTTTCTTGGAGAACAGATTAGTGGTTTCCAGAAGTTATAGATGGGTGGGGGATGTGTGTGCCTACCAAGGAAGAATGGAGGACATGTCCTCTGAGATTCTTCCCAGATGGGAACAGTCCTCTGTCTCTCCTATGGTGGCAATTACAGGCACCTACACATGTAACATGGAGAAAGCAATGGCACCCGCCTCCAGTACTTTTGCCTGGAAACTCCCATGGATGGAGGAGCCTGGTAGGCTGCAGTCCATAGGGTTGCAAATAGTTGGACACAACTGAGTGACTTCACTTTCACTTTCATGCACTGGAGAAGGAAATGGCAACCCACTCCAGTGTTCTTGCCTGGAGAATCCTAGGGACGGGGGAGCCTGGTGGGCTGCCGTCTATGGGGTCGCACAGAGTTGGACACGACTGAAGCGACTTAGCAGCAGCAGCAGCAGCACACGTGTAACAAAAGTGTATGGAGCCATAAAAAGGCACACAAATGAGTGAGTGTCAAAGCAGTGAAATCTGAATAAGGTCTGTGGATTGCACCAATGTCAGTGTTTTTTCTGTTGTCATAAGTTCTGTAAGATGTAAACTCTTGGGGAAACAAGGTAAAGGGTACTTAGTTCTTTCTGTATGATTTTTGTGGTTTCTTCTTAATTTATCATAATCTCAAAATAAAATGTTAAAAAAATTAAAATAATGGCTCCAGTGATTCTAAATTTCTTCTTTTTACTGTTAAACAGTAGTAAATTTAGATTTCAGTTATACAGATTTATAGTAGTTAAGATGAAAATCTTTCATAATCTTTATTACTAGTGTTGTAAAGCAAAAATGAGGGGAAAAAGCAGAGAAAAGGGCTAAATGCAATAGAGAAACCATATCAAGTTACCAATATATGATTATATGAGTTTCTATGTACTTAAACAATGAAAATCAAGGAATATTTTTGTACTGATCCCTCTAATTATGCTATCAATCTCCTCTAGTTAGGCACCTGGACTGATTGTCAGAAACATTCAAGGAATTTATGATGACTAATTTTAATCTCTGTCTCAATCATTATATATTATGAACTAATATATACTCAGATATCCATACTCTGTAATATTGCATTGTGAATAGAAAAAAACTAAAACAATGCAAAATGTGGATAAGTACAAGAAGGTTTTAAAACAACAGGTAGCCAGCCATTCATCATACTTTCCATAACCAACTCACAGTATCCTCTTCTGTAAGGATTTCCTTTACTATGTTCCTCAGAGAACTGCCTTTATGGACTTCACCACAAAAGAAAAAGAAAATAAAAGAAAATGCAGTGCATTTCTGCTCCCTTGCTGGTGTGAACCTGGACCCTCTATCTTCCCAAATAAGAGAAATCACCTCCTTCCCTGGGACAGATGGTGACCTAAGTCCTTGGCCTCAAGAGTTTTGCCTCACCCTAGCCTTCCTTTCTTGAGTGTCTTACTAGTTGCTAAAACCTGACTTTTCCCTCCCTTCTCTTTTATGTGAGCAAAGTGCAAACTTTTCTGAGATAGCCAGTCAATCAAACTTTTGTTTCTATTTTAGCTAGGGGGGAGATGGTATAGGAAATGTAAGTACAATCCCAGCAAAACATGTAATTCTAATAACATGGAATGACAGCTGCAGGGTGATGTATAAAATACGTGTTTCCTGATCTGAATTCAGAGCCTGCTTCATCTTTGCTTTGTCAAAGGGTTGTTGTTGTTGTTGTTGCTGTTTAATACTTTAACACATTTTGTAGAACAGGCAATTCCTGTTCTGAGATGCTATTATCAAAGTGGTAATGCAGGCCTGCATCAAGTCATTCTTGCACCCTTTAATCAACTCTGCATCATACTGCATAACAAAATTCCTAAAACAAAACTCATCATTTCCATACTCAGGTCTCCTGGTAATTAAGCCCAGGCTTATCTCTTAATAGTTTAAAATTATAATGTAGTTCATTGAAATTTGACCACGCATGAAGTCCCGTGCCAGGTGCTTAGCAACATCTCATTTAATTCATGCCATACACACTCTGAAAGGCTGAATATACAGATGTACAATGATTAGACCACATATGAAAATAGAATTTTTTATCACAACCTCTGAAGCCAATAACCCAGGGATCTAAACCATAACCTCTGCAACCATCAGCTAAGAATGGTCAGGACTTGATGGATGATTGAAAGCTTCCCTAAATTTCACTCCCACTTCAAACTCAGGGCCTACCAGAGAAGGTCAAATATGCACCCTTACCCAATCACATAAGATGCTCCAACTTTCATGTGTAAACAACCTCCAATCATAGTACACCTGGAGCCATCCTTTTCTTCTACTATAAAGCTTTCACATTCTTCTGCCTGCTTTTGAGTATCTGCCAAATATAAGTAATGCTGGCTGACTCCCTTGATATAGTAAGCTCTGAATAAATAGCCTCTGAGTGGTCCTGTTTGTTTCCACAAGTCCTAAAATCCAGCAAGATCATCTGCATGATTTGCAAATGTAGAGAGTGTCACCTAGGGTGAACACAAGTTTGATTATGAGTATGCCAGTTTAATGTCGCTATCACTCAGTCTCAGACCTCTTATTTCCTTTGTCATCTCTGTGCTCATATTTATCTGCTTTTATTATTAAAGGATACCTTGAGCTTCTTTATCAGCCCTGCAATCACAGAAATTAGTGGCTAAAATTGCACTTCTATTGACAACCTAATTTAAATTTCAGGGTTTTTCTACTTGTCATAAGAAAAGTGATACTACTACTGGGACATACAATGAGGACAACTGATGTTTTGCCTGGTAGAGCCAGTTAGGAGGTACATTTTCTTTTATGTTTCAAGAGGCAGGGGAGGAATAATAAGCATTGAGAATTGTCAGAAAACACTATCACAGTGGAAATAGACTTGGCTGTTCTAGCTAAGGCAGGTATCCCAACAGGGGGAATGGGCTTTCTTGATTATTGCTCATAAACACAATTTCCTCAATGCAATTCAAAAAGGTCCTCTGATTTTACAGGACCAATTATAAAGCTTCATCTCTACACATTGCTTAAGATACTAAAAATATTAAAAATCGTATTGTTTTAGGATCCTTAAAATAATACTAAGGTCCTTATAGTCAAAGATATGATTTTCCCAGTATTCATGTATGGATGTGAGAGTTGGACCATAAATAAGGCTGAGGGCCAAAGAATTGACACTTTTGAACTGTGGTGTTGGAGAAGACTCTTGAGAGTCCCTTGGACAGCAAGGAGATCCAACCAGTCCATTCTAAAGGAGATCACCCCTGAATATTTATTGGAAGGACTGATGCTGAAGCTCTAGTTCTTTGGCCACCTGATGAGAAGAGCTGACTTGTTGGAAAAGACCCTGATGCTGGGAAAGATTGAGGGCAAGAGGAGAAGGGGACGACAGAGGATGAGATGGTTGGATGGTATCACTAACTCAATGCACATGAGTTTGAGCAAACTCCAGAACAGTGAAGGACAGAGAAGCTTGGTGTGCTGCAGTCCATGGGGTCACAAAGAGTTGGACACAACGATGCGACTGAACAACAACTTGATCCTCTTTCTCTTGTTAAACATCAATTCATAATACTAGGCATTTCTATAATTTTTAACTTCATGCCCACCATAAATATTAAATAATTCAAGGACTTGTGGGAAAATACAATATTTTGATAAAAGGATGAGGCCTTGAAGACTAATTTATTCTTTAATGAAAATGCCTCCTGATAAATACCTGTGTTGTTTTAAGTAGGATGGCTTGTAAACAAAGTACTATGCATATCTAAGATTTGTGTTTTAGAAAGAAAAATGGTAAGAAGGAAGAAAAATGAAGGTAGAAGGAAGAATGGTAAATAAGATGAGGATGGAAATAGTCCACTGGAAGAGTAGGTGAGCATTTAAGAGTTGGCACTGCATTTTTTGTGAAGCTAACCAGAATGACAAGTAGATGTACCACGAAAAGCAAATGAATTCTCACTTCAGAGGATTACTGTGTCCTTGATCTTATATACACTGGGGCCTCTGTCCTCCCAAAGAGTTTTTGTCTCTTTCAGCAAGCAGTGTTTCTCTGAAGCATCCACTGAAATAATTTCTATGAAATGTTAACAGAAGTTCCATGAAAATGGTGTGATAATAACTTTATGCTGCAATCCTGCTGAGATTCATAAGGAACTTTATCAAAGGCTCTGAGAATTCCTGAGATTACAAAGCAAATAAAAAGTTTAACCTTGTTTATTTTAGTGTTTGACAAATATTTCCACATGTAAACTCTTCTCATCAGCCACGAGTTTGATTCAGATCTTCTATACTTGACGCCAATCTGTGATGTGTGGAGCTATATGACACAGGACTAGAAGCAGTAAGTAGGTCCCCATTGAGTCTCTTTTTATATAAATTTATTTATTTTAATTGGAGGCTAATTACTTTACAATATTGTATTGGTTTTGCCATACATCAACATGAATCCGCCACAGGTGTACACGTGTTCCCCATCCTGAACCTCCCTCCCACCTCCCTCCCCATACCATCCCTCTGGGTCATCCCAGTGCACCAGCCCCAAGCATCCGGCATCGAACCTGGACTGGAGATTCATTTCATATATGATACTACACATGTTTCAATGCCATTCTCCCAAATCATCCTACCCTCTCCCTCTGCCACAGAGTCCAAAAGACTGTTCTATACATCTGTGTCTCTTTTGCTGTCTCGCATACAGGGTTATCATTACTATCCTTCTAAATTCTTTATAGATGCGTTAGTATACTGTATTGGTGTTTTTCTTTATGGCTTACTTCACCTCTTACACTGTTGGTGGGAATGCAAACTAGTACAGCCACTATGGAGAACAGTGTGGAGATTCCTTAAAAAACTGGAAATAGAACTGCCTTATGACCCAGCAGTCCCACTACTGGGCATACACACCGAGGAAACCATTGAGTTTAGATTTTGTTTATTTACAGCCTTTTGTAGTCCCTTTCTGCATTCTATCAGAGCTGGCCTGGGTGACCAACTGAATATGGCAGAAGTGCTGTATTTACTACAAATGGCTGTGGCTGCCATCTTGGATTGCTCTTTCTGGGGACTCTTGCCCTGGGGCTAGCTGGCTGCCATGTTGGGAAGAATGTCTGGTAGCCTATGAAGGGTCCATTCTGTGAGGAGCTGAGGCCTCATTCCAACAGTCACATGAGTGACCTTGGAAGATGATCTTCCTTCAGTGGGGCCTTCAGAAGACTGCTTGGCTGCAAACTCTGGAGAGAATAACCTTGAGCCAGAATAACCAAGCTCAGCCCCTCATGGACTCTTGATCCTCAGAAGTGGTGAGATATTAAATGTTGGGTTTTTTAAAGTTGCTAAGTTTGGAGGCAATTGGTTATGTAGCAATAGATAATTTGATAACTGAGAAACCTGGGAATATAACATTTTGGGTTTTACCATAGGGACACCCTCATTCATTCAATCAAACATATGAATTATACTAATATTATTTTGCCAACAAAGGTCCATTAGTCAAAGCTGTGGTTTTTCCAGTTGTCATGTATGGATGTTAGAGTTGGACCACAAAGAAACCGGAAATCATACATGTTTTAACGCCATAAAACCAATACAATATTGTAAAGTAAAAAAAAAAAAAAAAATTAAAAAAAAGAAAATCATATGAAATTAAAAAAAAAAAGAAAGAAACCTGAACATTGAAGAATTGATTCTCTTGGACTGCACTGTCAGAGAAGACTCTTGAGAGTCCCTTGGACTACAAGGAGATCCAACCAGTCAATCCTAAAGGAAAGCAGTCTTGAATATTCATTAGAAGGACTGATGCTGAAGCTAGAGCTCCAATACTTTGGCCACCTGATGTGAAGAACTGACTTATTAGAAAAGACCCTGATCCTGGGAAAGATTGTAGGCAGGAGGAGAAGGGGATGACAGAGGATGAGATGGTTGGATGGCATCACTGACTCAATGGATATGAGTTTGAGCAAGCTCTGGGAGTTGGTGATGGACACGGAAGCCTGGCATGCTGCAGTCTATGGGGTCACAAAGAGTCAGACAGGACTGAGCGACTGAATTGAACTGAACTGAATATTATGAACTGGACACTGAGATACAAAACTGAATTAAACACCCAGTCCCCTTCCTCTACCTTGAATATTCAACTGCCCATTATTTGTCCTTTAGACTCTCTCATGTCTACAGTAACTTTACTTGAAGCTGGTCCCCCACTGATACCACTTCCCAGTAACCTGTGCAACACAGTGTGGAAGCGGTACTGATTCTCACCAATGACTGTAAGCAGCTCATGCAACTTCTGTGTCTAGGACCATTAGCTCCTTCCTCTATGATCCCTTTTTTCATGCTACCACCTGAAATGTAAATAAATAGTGGCCTATCGCTAACTGTGTAAAACACTATCACCCATGGATGTGATGAATCAAAATATGGAAGGAACTTGGGTCCCTGAGTGATTACACAGGGCAGGGTCACCCCATTGACCTGATGGTTCAAAACAGGGATTACATGAAGGGGGAATAAAGATAAACTTCCATTTTTTTAAACTCTTGACTTTTATTTTTCTTTGTTATGGTAATATAGACTGGACCTTATTCATGCAATTTATAATAAAAGAATAGTGTATTAATTACATAGTTTACCTAAAATATTCATGTATGTGCTAAGCGGCTTCAGTTGTGTTCAACTCTTTGCAATCCTATGGACTATAGCCTGCCAGGTTCCTCTGACCTTAGTTACTCCAAAAAAAGAAAAGAACTATTGATCAAGTATCAACCAACAACTGAAATAATTCTATTTTGGGTTTAGGAGACACATTTCTCTTCCTCATACTGAGAGGGTAACAGGTAGGAAGGCCAGAGGTACCCCAGAAACAGGGAAATACACCGCAAGTGGCAACTTCTTTTTTTTCCCTCTCTCAGTTCAGTTCAGTTTAGTCGCTCAGTGGTGTCTTACTCTTTGTGACCCATGGACTGCAGCACGCCAGGCCTCCCTGCCCATTACGAACTCCCGAATTTTACTCAAACTCATGTCCTTTGACTCGGTGATACCATCCAACCATCTCATTCTTTGTCGTCCCCTTCTCCTCCTGCCTGCAATCTTTCCCAGCATCAGGGTCTTTTCAAATGAGTCAGTTATTTGCATCAGGTGGCCAAAGTATTGGAGTTTCAGCTCCAACATCAGTCCTTCCAATGAACACTCAGGACTGATATCGTTTAGGATAGATGGGTTGGATCTCCTTGGAGTCCAAAATTCTCTCAAGAGTCTTCTGTAACTCCAGAGTTCAAAAGTATCAATTCTTCAATGCTCAGCTTTTTTACAGTCCAATCTCACATCCACACATGATTACTGGAAAAAGCATAGCCCTGACTAGACAGATCTTTGTTGACAAAGTAATGTCTCTGATTTTTAATATGCTGTCTATGTTGGTCATATATTTTCTTCCAAGGATTAAGCATCTTTTAATTTCATGGCTGCACCATCTGCAGTGATTTTGGAGCCCCCTCACAAAAAAAAGTCTGTCACTGTTTCCCCATCTATTTGCAATGAAGTAATGGGACAGGATGCCATGATCTTATTTTTCTGAATGTTGAACTTCAGGCCAACTTTTTCTCTCTCTTCTTTCACTTTCATCAAGTGGCTCTTTAGTTCTTCTCTTTCTGCCATAAGAGTGGTGTCATCTGCATATCTGAGGTTATTGAAATTTCTCCCAACAATCTTGATTCCAGCTTGTGCTTCTTCCAGCCCAGCATTTCCCATGATGCTATTTCAAATCCTGAAAGATGATGCTGTGAAAGTGCTGCACTCAATATGTCAGCAAATTTGGAAAACTCAGTAGTGGCCACAGGACTGGAAAAGGTCAGTTTTCATTCCAATCCCAAAGAAAGACAATGCCAAAGAATGCTCAAACTACCGCACAATTGCACACATCTCACACACTAGTAAAGTAATGCTCAGAATTCTGCAAGCCAGGCTTCAGCAATACGTGAACCATGAACTTCCAGATGTTCAAGCTGGTTTTAGGAAAGGCAGAGGAACCAGAGATCAAATTGCCAACACCTGCTGGATCATTGAAAAAGCAAGAGAGTTCCGGAAAAACATCTATTTCTGCTTTATTGACTATGCCAAAGCCTTTGACTGTGTGGATCACAATAAACTGTGGAAAATTCTGAAAGAGATGGGAATACCAGACCACCTGACCTGCCTCTTGAGAAACCTATATGCAGGTCAGGAAGCAACAGTTAGAACTGGAAATGGGACAACAGACTGGTTCCAAATAGGAAAAGGAGTACGTCAAGGCTGTATATTGTCACCCTGCTTATTTAACTTCTATGCAGAGTACATCATGAGAAACGCTGGGCTGGAAGAAACACAAGCTGGAATCAAGATTGCTGGGAGAAATATCAATAACCTCAGATATGCAGATGACACCACCCTTATGGCAGAAAGTGAAGAGGAACTAAAAAGCCTCAATGAAAGTGAAAGAGGACAAGAGGAGAGTAAAAAAGTTGGCTTAAAGCTCAACATTCAGAAAACTAAGATCATGGCATCTGGTCCCATCATTTCATGGCAGATAGATGGGGAAACAGGGGAAACAGTGTCAGACTTTATTTTTCTGGGCTCCTAAATCACTGCAGATGCTGATTGCAGCTAAGAAATTAAAAGACAGTTACTCCTTGGAAGGAAAGTTATGACCAACCTAGACAGCATATTCAAAAGCAGCGATATTACTTTGCCAACAAAGGTCCGTCTAGTCAAGGCTATGGTTTTTCCTGTGGTCATGTATGGATGTGAGAGTTGGACTGTGAAGAAAGCTGAGCGCCGAAGAATCAATGCTTTTGAACTATGGTGTTGGAGAAGACTCTTGAGAGTCCTTTAGACTGCAAGGAGATCCAACCAGTTCATCCTAAAGGAGATCAGTCCTGGGTGTTCATTGGAGGGACTGATGCTGAAACTGAAACTCCAATATTTTGGCCACCTCATGCGAAGAGTTGACTCATTGGAAAAGACCCTGATGCTTGGAGAGATTGGGGGCAGGAGGAAAAGGGGACGACAGAGGATGAGATGGCTGGATGGCATCACTGACTCGATGGACATCAGTTTGAGTGAACTCCGGGAGTTGTGATGGACAGGGAGGCCTGGCGTGCTGTGAATCATGGGGTTGCAAAGAGTCGGACACGACTGAGCAACTGAACTGAACTGAACTCTGCATATAAGTTAAATAAGTAGGGTGACAATATATAGCCTTGACGTACTCTTTTCCCTATTTGGAACAAGTCTGTTGTTCGATGTCCAGTTCTAACTGTTGCTTCCTAACCTGCATACAGATTTTTCAAGAGACAGGTCAGATGGTCTGGTATTCCCATCTCTTTCAGAATTTTCCATAGTTTGTAGTGATCCACACCATCAAAGGTTTTGGCATAGTCAAAAAAGCAGAAGTAGATGTTTTTTTCTGGAATTCTCTTGCTTTTTCGATAATCCAACAAATGTTGGCAATTTGATCTCCGGTTCTTCTGCCTTTTCTAAAACCAGCTTGAACATCTGGAAGTTAATGGTTTATGTATTGTTGAAGCATGTCTTGGAGAATTTTGAGCATTACTTTACTAGCGTGTGAGATGAGTGCTATTGTGGAGTACTTTGAGCATTCTTTGGCATTGCCTTTCTTTGGGATTGGAATGAAAACTGACCTTTTCCAGTCCTGTGGCCACTGCTGAGTTTTCCAAATTTGCTGACATATTGAGTGCAGCACTTTCACAGCATCATCTTTTAGGATTTGAAATAGCTCAACTGGAATTCCACCACCTCCACTAGTTTTCTTCTTAGTGATGCTTCCTAAGACCTACTGGACTTCGTATTCTAGGATGTCTGGCTGTAGGTGCCTGATCATACCATCATGATTATCCTTCTCTACACAAAATTTAAAAAGACTTCTTTTAATTCTGTGTTGACAACACCTGGTTCTGCCTTCAGCTGCTGCTGCTGCTGCTAAGTCATTTCAGTCATGTCCGACTCTGTGCGACCCCATAGATGGCAGCCCACCAGGCTCCTCTGTCCCTGGAATTCTCCAAGCAAGAACACTGGAGTGGGTTGCCATTTCCTTCTCCAATGCATGAAAGGAAAAGTGAAAGTGAAGTCACTCAGTCGTGTTTGACTCTTAGCGATCCCATGGACTGCAGCCCACCAGGCTCCTCCATCCATGGGATTTTCCAGGTGAGAGTACTGGAGTGGGTTGCCATTGCCTTCTCCACCTTGAGCTAACCCATGTGTTTTTCTTACGGAAATGTTTTTCTTAAGCTATGTTAATGAAACCATGTATTTGCTTTGGAATCTGCCTATCCTCAAAATGGTTCTACCTAAAACTATCTTTTCTTCTTTTCTCAAACCTTGGGCTGATAAAGGCTCAACAAACCCATTTTTATGGCAAGGGATGACACATCACATGCCATTCTACCTCAAAAATGCATATTGTGGGAGAGGGGCCTGGTGTAACTCCTTCAGCCTTGAGGTGTGTCTCTTATCTGATTAATAGCTTGCTAACAGACAAGAGATGGGAATACCAGACCACCTGACCTGTCTCTTGAGAAACCTATATGCAGGTCAGGAAGCAACAGTTAGAACTGGACATGGAACAACAGACTGGTTCCAAATAGGAAAAGGAGTACATCAAGGCTGTATATTGTCACCCTGCTTATTTAACTTCTATGCAGAGTACATCATAAGAAACACTGAGCTGGAAGAAGCACAAGCTGGAATCGAGATTGCTGGGAGAAATATCAATAACCTCAGCTATGCAGATGACACCACCCTTATGGCAGAAAGTGAAGAGGAACTAAAAAGCCTCTTGATGTAAGTGAAAGAGCAGAGTAAAAAAGTTGGCTTAAAGCTCAAAATTCAGAAAACTAAGATCATGGCGTCTGGTCCCGTCACTTCATGGGAAATAGATGGGGAAACAGTGGAAACAGTGTCAGACTTTATTTTTGGGGGCTCTAAAATCACTGCAGATGGTGACTGCAGCCATGAAATTAAAAGACACTTACTCCTTGGAAGGAAAGTTATGAGCAACCTAGATGGCATATTTAAAAGCAGAGATATTACTTTGCCAACAAAGGTCCGTCTAGTCAAGGCTATGGTTTTTCCAGTAGTCATGTATGGATGTGAGAGTTGGACTGTGAAGAAAGCTGAGCACCGAAGAATTGGTGCTTTTGAACTGTAGTGTTGGAGAAGATTCTTAAGAGTCCCATGGACTGCAAGGAGATCCAATCAGTCCATTCTAAAGGAGATCAGTCCTGGGATTTCTTTGGAAGGAATGATGCTAAAGTTGAAACTCCAGTACTTTGGCCACCTCATGAGAAGAGTTGACTCATTGGAAAAGTCTCTGATCCTGGGAGGGATTGGGGGCAGGAGGACAAGGGGACGACAGAGGATGAGATGGCTGGATGGCATCACCGACTCGATGGACATGGATTTGGGTGAACTCTGGGAGTTGGTGATGGACAGGGAGGCCTGGTGTGTTGCAATTCATGGGGTTGCACAGAGTCAGACATGACTGAGTGACTGAACTGAACTGGCTGAACAGACATAAATCAACTTGCTGAAAACTAGCAAGGGGGCATTCTTTCTGCCCTCTTCTGATATCTATGTCAGAAGCTTTCTCTATCTGTCTTATAATTTAATGAAATTCTGTTACACAAAATGCTCCAGTGGTCAAGCCTGGTCTCTGGGCCCAGATCAAAATATTCTCCTCTGGAGGTCATGAATCCTGTAGTAGCACATGGCTTGCAGCAGCAACTTTTCATTACTCTCCTTTGCTTGCTCTTTGTCTATTTTTTATCATTGTAGGCCAAGTCTTAAGGGTCAGCAAAGACGACCTGATTCTATAAATGAAGTGGTATTAGGGCACAACCACACTCATCTAGTTACAAGCAGTCTGTGGCTGCTTTTGAAACTGCAACTGCAGAAGTGAATGGTTGCAACACATCATCTGACTCACTGGCCCAAAATATTTACTCTCTGGTGCTTTACACGAAAAGCTTTTCAACCCTTGCTCTAGAGCAGCAGTCCTCAACCCCTGAGCCATATACTAGTACAGTACAGCTTGTTAGGAACCGAGCCTCACAGCAGGAGGTAAGCAGCAGGTGAGCAAAGCTTCATCTGTATTATAGCTTCTCCCCATCCCCATGGCTAATATCACCACCTGAGCTCCACCTCTTGACAGATCAGCTGTGGAATTAAGATTCTCACAGGAGCTCAAACCCTACTGAGAACTGTGCATGTAAGGGATCTAGGTTGTGAGCTCCTTATGAGAATCTAATGCCCGATGATCTGAGGTGGAGCTGAGGTGGTGATGCTAGGATGAAGAGTAGTTGTAAGCACAAATTATTAGCAGAGAGGTTTGGCTTCACAGAGACAATAATAAATGCTTGGAGACTCATATTAAAACCCCATCGGTGAGTGCCAAATGATAATTAAACTGGTGGCAGGTGATACAGTGGTAAGTGAGTTGATGAACTTCAATAGTACAGCTGCATCTGGCAGGCTTTAAGTCAGAATCCAACACTTATTTTAGTCTGTGCCTGGCCTTCCCACTATTTTATTTACACTTCCATCTATGCCTCTTTCCCACACTGGATACTTGTATTAGTCACAGTTTTGGAGTGCTCACAAACTAACCCAAACCAAAATGAGTAAAAACTAAAGGTAACTGGAGTGCATCTTTGAAAAGGGGGAAAGACTCAATGATGAGATAACAGAAGGCTGACAACAAAAAAATGTATTTAAAAGAAAATATTAAGAGTCCTACTTAAATTATGGGTTTATTGCAATGGGTGATTCACATTCTCTAAGCCTGCTGTGTGTAATATGTGATGACTGGCTATCCAACTGAGCATGAAACCTTTGAAACTGCTTTGCCAGGCCAAGCACCCTGCATTAAACAATAAGCCTTTGGAGTTTTTCAAAAGAAAAAACATGTGAACACGAAGAACAGAAGCAATTACTGAAGGCTACCACTTCATCAAATGTGTCTGCACTGAGGGCATATTCATTGGCTAACTGCATTGCTAAAGCTAAGAAGACCTTTACAATCGATGAAGAGTTGATCCTGCCTGCTGCTGAAGACATCTGTTGTGAACTTTTAGGAAAGGCTGAAGTTTAAAAAGTGGCACACATTCCTCTTTCATCTAGCACCATAACTAAATGAATTAATGAAAAAGCAGAAGATACTGAGGCACAGTTGTTAAAATTAATGAGTCGTCATGGTACACAAACCAGATTGACAAATTTACTGATGCTGACAACAAGGCAATAATGCTTGTTCTTGTGCCATAAATGTTCAGGATGGTGTGCATGAGAATATGTTATGTGCACTTTTGTTGCCAACCAATACCACAGCTGCAGAACTACTCAAGTGTTTGAATGATTACATATGAGGAAAACTGGATGGGTCATTTGTGGTCAGTATATGCACAGAGTGGCTGCCATGACTGGATGGATTTCTGGTTTTACTACTCGGGTCAAAGAGGTGCTTCTGAACGTGAATCTACACACTGTGTCATCCATAGAGAAATCTTGGCTAACAGAAAAATGTCACCTTAACTTAACAGCGTTTTCAGGATGTGATTAAAGTCATCAACCACATAAGACTACATACCCTTAACTCATGTCTATTTGCACAACACTCTGAGGAGATGGACACAGTATACACATTTTCTGTGAGATGTGAGATACAAAGAAGTGAGATGACTTTGAAAGGTCGATCACTGGTCAGAGTTTTGGAGTTATGAGAGCTGCTCCAGAGATTTCTTTTAGAAAGAAAGTCACCACTGGCAGCATACTTCAGTGACACAGAATGGGCTGCACAACTTGCCTACTTATGTGACATATTCAACATGTTCAATAAGCTCAAACTGTCACCTCAGGGCAGAAAAACAACTGTGTTCAAGTCAGCAGAAAAAGTGGCTGCATTCAAATCCAAACTGGAAGTAGAGAAGTAACAGATGAACATTGGGATTTTTGACATGTTTCAAACATTAGCAGAGATTTTGAAAGAGACTGAGCTAGCACCCTCTTTCTTCCTTCAGGTGCATGATCAACTAACTCAGCTTTCAAAGGAGTTTGATAATTCCGTTCAGTTCAGTTCCTCAGTTGTGTCCGACTCTTTGTGACCCCATGGACTGCAGCACACCAGGCCTTCCTGTCCATCACCAACTCCCGGGGTTACTCAAACTCATATTCATTAAGTCAGTGATGCCATCCAAACATCTCATCTGTTGTCGTCCGCTTCTCCTCCCGCCATCATGAAAAAATCCACAAACAATAAATCCTGCAGAACTTGTGGAGAAAAGGGAACTCTTGTACTGTTGGTGGGAATGTAAACTGGTACAGCCATTGTGGAGGTTCCTTGAAACACTGAAAATAAAACTATCATATGACCCAACAATCCTACAACTGGGCATATATCCTAAGGAAACAATAATTGAAAGAAATGCAAGTACCCCAATGTTTGTTGCAGCACTATTTACAGTGACTTGGACATGGAAGCAACCTAGATGTCCATCAACAGATAAATGGATAAAGAAGTTGTGGTACATATACACAGTGGAATATTACTCAGCCATAAAAAGAACATATTTGAGTCAATCCTAATGAGGTGGATGAACCTAGAGCCTGTTATACAAATGAAGTAAGTCAGAAAGAGAAAACAAATATCGGATTTAATGCATATATATGGAGCCTAGAAAGATGGTGCTAGTGAACCTATTTTCAGGGCAGCAATGGAGATGCAGACATAGAGAACAGTATTATGGACACAGTGGGGGAAGGAGAGGGTAAGATGAATTGAGAGAGTAACATGGAAACATACATTGCCAATGTAAAATAATAGCCAGTGGAAATTTGTTGTATGATGCAGGGAGCTCAAATCTGGTGCTCTGTGACAACCTAGAGGGTGAGATGGAGTGGAAAATGGTGTGGAGGTTCAAGAGGTGGGGGACATATGTAAACCTATGTCATATATCATGTTGATATATGACAGAGACCAACACAATATTGTAAAGCAATTATCCTCCAATCAAAAATAAATAAATTTAGAAGAACCAGATGACGGAGGAGTAGGTGGACATGGAGTACATCTCTCTCCACGGATACATCAGGAATATACCTTCAGACAAAGAAGATCTTGCAAAACACCAACTTAGTGTAGCAGTACCTGAGTACTAGAAAAGAATATATAGAACCAAGCTTAACTCACTTGTGTGAAGGAAGGATGGAGAGAAAGAGGAGAGTGAAAAGGATTAGACCTGCACCTGGGAGGTGGGGGAACTGAAGCAGGGGTGAGATCCCCACATCAGGGCAATTGTTTAGGACAAAGGAGAAGTATTTGAGGCTGTTGGAGAGGGAAGCAGCTGATCTGTGACAGTCTGAATGGAATGAGAATCACACAGACCATCCTTGGGTAGCTGTACATACCCTGGACAGGGACACAAGTCCTCTAGAAAGTGCAGCAGCTGGGAACAATCCCAGGGTGAGGTGTTTTGTTAATTATGGGGAGATGGCCCAAGAGAACGTGAGGGAGGAGACTGTCATGAGAAATGCCTATGGAGGAAAACCAGTCAGCCAAGGAGGCAAGACAATGTTGCTGAGTCACAAACAGGGGGTGGAGCCATCACTGTAATCTCTCCCTACATGCCATCATTGGCAGCTGAAAAACATTGAAAGACCCCAGAAAGGCTGGTCTCTATTGTTTGGAGCAGTAGAGAAGGACACTCTCAGGGTGGCCATTTAAGTGCCTGACATGCCGAGCAACAGAGAAGAGCTCTTTGAGTGCTTTGCCTGAATGGGCCAAGCAACAGAGAGGCACCAGCCAAAGAGGCCTTCTGATTGCCAGTTGCCAGAGGTTAGAAAATACTCGAATAGGGTCATAGCTCCTGTGGCTGAGGCAGTCGGTATCCCTGCACACTTGGTTTTGCCAGGGTCCCTGCGATCCAAGCAGCTGCATCACCTCCATGCTCAATTCTCATTGGGGCAGAGCTGCCAGAAGCTAGAAAAATTTCTAATATCATCATATCTCCTGTGACAGTAGCTGCTGTCACCCGTGTGTACCTGGCATTGCCAGGGTCCCCATGATCCAAGCAACCATGCCACCTCCACGCTTGATCCCCACTGGGACAGAGCTACCAGAGGCTAGAAAAAGCCCCAAGAGCACATTGTTTCATGCTTCCCTAGCCAACAGCTCCCCTAAGTACCTGGTGCTGCTAGGGTCTCTGTGATCCAAGCAGTTGCACCACCCTCATACCTAGTCCTCACTGGGGCAGACCCAAGTCCTCCACAGCAGCCTCGTGACCAAACCTGTGTGGATGACTCACACGCCTAAGTGGAGATAAAAACACAATTGAAACCCAGGGGCCATGTGACTAAAGAAGAGGACCCAAAACCTTCCCACCAGCTGTACAAACTACAGATTAAATTCATATGATCAACTAGGAAGACTCTGTGTTTATGCAATATATAAAAGGTCAATGAGAGTTCTCATAAAAGGAAGTGCACTAGCTCTGGCAAATTAGACATTGGAGGAAAGAAAATGCAGGAGTAAGACCAGATTAGAGTCTGAGCTGCACCCACAGCAGGTCCAGAGATCAGCTCAGTGTTGGAGAACAGCCTATAGAGGTGAAATAGACTGTGACCCACAGCAAGGGAAAGGAACCTGACAGCTGAGAACCAAGAAAAATCTTTATAATTATTCCCTTTTGAGTTGTTCTGTAGTTGCTTATCGATTTTTTACTTTTCTTTTTTTCCCCTCTGTTGCTGTAGTTGTTGATTTATTAGAACTATTAAATCCATAGGTTTTGAGAATTTTTTTATATCACACTTTTAATTTTTTAATTTCCTTGTTTCCCTGGTAGCTCAGCTGGTAAAGAATCCACCTGCAATGCAGAAGACCCTGGTTCAATTCCTGGGTCGGGAAGATCTGCTGGAGAAAGGATAGGCTACCCATTCCAGTATTCTTGGGTTTTCCTGGTGGCTCAGCTGGTAAAGAATCTGCTGTGATGTGGGAGACCTGGGTTTGATCTGGATTGGGAAGATCCCCTGGAGAAGGGAATGGCTACCCACTCCAGTATTCTGGCCTGGAATCCCATGGACTGTATAGACCAAGGGGTTGCAAAGAGTCAGACATGACTTTCACTTTTCTTTAATTTCCTTTATGTAATTCTGCCTCTACGTTGGCCTTATGTGGTTCTGTGGAGGGTTTTCTTAGTTTTTAAATTCATTATTTTCTTAATATTTATTCTTTTGTTTGCTTTTCTTGTAGTTATTTTTAATATACATAAATCTTTTTATCTACTTCTATTTAACTTTGCTTTTTTATTCTTTCTTTCTTTCCTTCCTTTTTTTTTTTTTCCCTCACCATGTTTATTAGTCTGATTCATATTTGTTGCTTTATCCCCCAGTTGGCACTGTGCTTTGGTTTTATTTTCCAGTTTTCACTTTAGAAAAAGTTAGTTTTTTTTCTTTTTTAAACTGGTTGATATCATTTTTGGTGGTCTATCTCTTGTACTTTCTGTTTTGGACTCTTTTCATTTTGTTTATGTGTGTATATATTTGTGTATATTCCATTATTTTTGTTATTATTTGCCTGATTTTATATTTGCCATTTGTCTGGGTTTGTCTTTTGTTTCTTGTTTTGTTTTTTGGTTTTGTGTGTTTGTTTTAATCCCCTTTAATGCCATAACAAACCACTTGTGGAATCTCAGTTTCCCAGCCATAGATCAGGCCTTGAGCCTTTGGAGTGAGAACGCTGACTTCAAGACCCAAGGCTGCCAGAAAACTCCTAACCCCAGAGAGTATTAATTACTGAGAACTCTCACAGAGGCCTCCACCTGTATACAAGACTTGGCATCACCCAATTGTTGGCAGTACTCCGTGTAGGACACCTCACCCTAACAAAAAACAAAATAGAAGCACAAATCCAAGCAACAGAAGCAGGATTACCACCTCACACAGCCCTGCCCAACAGACGGGGGGAAAGGGGCCACCTCTTCCCACCAGAATGCAAGCACAAGTCACATCCAACACAAAGTCCACACAAACCACTGGACCAACCTCACCCATCAAAGGCAGAAACAAAAGGGAAGAAGAAATTTGACCTTGAAGGCTGGGAAAAGGATATCTCAAAAACAATAAGTTAAAAAGAAAAAAAGGAAAAGGCAGAGAAATATCGTGCAAATGAAGGAACAAGCCAAAAGCACCTAAGACCAAATAAACAAAAAGGAAACTGGCAAACTATTTGAAAAATAATTCAGAGTAATGATAGCTAAGATGATCCAAAACCTTGGAAATAGAATGGATAAAATGCAAGAATCAATTAACGCATTTAACAAGGACCTAGAAGAAATAAAGAATAAACAGAGACAAATAACACAATTACTGAAATTAAAAAATACATTAGAAGGAATCAATGGCAGAATATCTGAGCACAAGAACTGATAAGTGAGCTGGAAGACAGAATGGTGCAAATAACTGTCAAAAAGCAGAATAAAGGGAAAGGAATAAGAAGAACTGAGGATAGTCTCAGAGAGCTCTAGAACAAAATTAAATGCACCAATATTTGAATTATAGAGGTCCCAGAAGAAGAAGAGAAAAAGAAACAGTGTGAAAAATGTTTTGAAGAGATTACAGTAAAAAAGTTCCCCAACATAGGAAATTCCGGTATAGGATATATCCGAAGAGGATCATGCTGAGATATATACTAATCAACTAACAAAGATTAAATACAAAGACTATTAAAAGCAGCAAAGGAAAAGCAGCAAGTAACATACAAGGGAAATCCCATTGATTAATAGCTGATCTTTCAGCAGAAATTCTGCAATCCAAAAGGGAATGGCAGGATATATTTACAGTACTGAAAGGGAAAAATTTACAGATTACTCTACCCAGAAAAATTGATGGAGAAATAATAAGCTTTACACAGAAGCAAAATTTAAGAGCATTTAGTACCACCAAAACAGCTTTACAACACATGTTAAAGATATTTAAATCGATAAAGAACACAAGAGAAGGAAAAGACCTCCAAAAACAAACTTCAAACTATTAAGAAGATTGCAATAGGAACATATATATAATAATAACTTTTAAAGGAAATGGATTAAATCCTCCACCCAAAAGACAGAATAGCTAAATGGATATAAAATAAGACCTATAAATATTCTGTCTACAAGAGACCCACTTTGGACCTAGAGATGCATACACAGTGAAAGTGGGGGATGGAAAAAGATATTCCACACAAATGGAAATCAAAAGAAAGCCAGAGTAGCAATTCTCATATCAAACAAAATAGGCCTTAAAATAAAGAATATTATAAGAGATAAGGAAGGATACTACATAATGATCAAGGGATCAATCCCAGAGGAAGACATAACAATTGCAAATATTTATGTACCCAACATAGAAGCACCTCACTACATTAGACAGACACTAACAGACATAAATGAGAAATTGACTGTAACACAATAATAGTAGGATAACTTATAACCCACTTACACCAATGGATAGTGGATCATCAAAACAGAAAATTAATAAGGAAACACAAGCCTTCAATGATATATTAGATCAGATGGAACTAATTGATATCTTTAGAACATTCCATCCAAATGGAGAAGAATACACTTTCTTCTCAAGTGCACATGGAATATTCTCCAGGATAGATCATACTTTGGGTCATAAATCAAACCTTAGTAAGTTTAAGAAAACTGAAATTGTGATCAACCATCTTTTCTGACCATAATGCTATGAGACTAGATACCAATTACAGGGGGAAAAATATATTTAAAAAAAAACAAAAACAAAAAAAACAAAACACGTGGAGAATAACAATGCATTTCTAAATAATGAACAGGTTATTGAAGAAATCAAAAGAAAAAAAAAATTCCTAGAAACAAATGACAATGAAAACACAGCAACTCAAAATCTATGGGATGCAACAAAAGCATTTCTAAGGGAAGTTTATAGCAATACAATCCTACCTTAAGATACAAGAAAAATATCAAATAGGCAACCTAACTTTACACCTAAAACAACTGAAAAAAGAAGAACAAGAAAACTCCAAAGTTAGTCGGAAAGAAATCATAAAAATCAGAGCAGAAATAAATGAAAAAGAAATGAAGGAAACAGTAGTAAAAACTTAAAGCTAAAAGCTGGTTCTCTGAGAAGACAAACAAAATTGACAAATCATTAGCTAGAGTCACCAAGAAAAAAACTGAGAAAAATCAAATCAACAAAATTAGAAATGAAAAAAGTAGAAGGCACAAGAGAAAAGCAACATGCCAATAAATTGGGTAACTTAAAAGAATTGGATTGATTTCTTTGAAAGTTCGACCTTCGAAGACTGAACCAGGGTGAAATAGAAATTATGAACAAGCTGGATACAAGCATTGAAATCACTGACATAGAAACTGTGATCAAAACGTTTCCAACAAACAAAAGCCCAAACTCTTTCAAAAAATTGTAGAGCAAGGAACACTTCCAGACTCATTCTACAAGGCCACCATCACGCTGATACCAAAACCAGACAAAGACAGCACACAGGAAAAGAAAAGTACAGGCCCATATCACTGATGAACATAGATGTGAAATCCTCAACAAACTCCTAGCAAACAGAATTCAAGAATACATTAAAAAGATCACATACTGTCATCAGTTCAGTTCATTTCAGCTCAGTCACTCAGTGGTGTTCAACTCTTTGCGACCCCATGGACAGCAGCATGCCAGGTCTCCCTGTCCGTCACTAACTCCCAGAATTTATTCAAATTCATGTCCATTGACTCGGTGATGCCATCCAACCATCTCATCTTCTGTCGTCCCCTTCTCCTCTCACCTTCAATCTTTCTCAGCATCAGGGTTTTTCAAATGAGTCAGTTCTTTGTATCAGGTGGCCAAAGTACTGAGTTTCAGCTTCAACATCAGTCCTTCCAATGAACAAGTGACTGATCTCCTTTAGGAAGGACTGGTTGGACCTCCTTGCAGTCCAGGGGACTCTCAAGAGTTTTCTCTAACACCACAGTTTAAAAGCATCAATTCTTTGGCACTCAGTTTTCTTTATAGTCCAACTCTCACATCCATACATGACTACTAGAAAAATCATAGCCTTGACTAGATGGACCTTTGTTGGCAAACTAATGTCTTTTTAATATGCTGCCTAGGTCGGTCTTAACTTTTCTTCCAAGGGTTTATCACAGGGATGCAAGGATTCTTCAATATACTCAAATCAATTAATGTGCTTCACCATATTAAAAATTCAAAGCTAAGAGCATATGATAATCTCAACAGATAGTAGGAAAACCCTCAACAAAATTCAGCACGCATTTATAATAATAACTCTTCAAAAATCGGTCATAAAGGGAACTTACCTCAACACAAGAAAGGCCACATATAAAAAACTCAGAGCAAACGTTATTCTCAATGGTCAAAAACTGAAAGCATTCCCCCTAAGATCAAGAACAAGAGAAGGATACCAATTCTCATAACTATTGCCCAACATAGTTCTGGAAGTCCTAGCTATGGCAATCAGAGAAGAAAAAGAAATAAAATGAATCCAGATTGGAAAAGAAGTAAAACTCTCACTGTTTGCATATGATGTGACACTATATAGAAAACTCTAAAGATACTATCAGAAAATTATTAGAGATAATCAGTGAATTTAGCAAAGTCACTGGATACAAAAACAACACACAGAAATCATTTGCATTCTTATACACTAACAGTGAAAAATCAGAAAGACAAATTAAGAAATCAACCTATTTACCATAGCTATAAAATGAAAACGATATCTACTACTAGAAAAGGCAGAGGAACCAGAGATCAAATTGCCAACATCTGCTGGATCATCAAAAAAGCAAGAGAGTTCCAGAAAAACATCTATTTCTGCTTTATTGACTATGCCAAAGCCTTTGACTGTGTGGATCACAATAAACTGTGGAAAATTCTTCAAGAGATGGGAATACCAGACCACCTGACCTGCCTCTTGAGAAACCTATATGCAGGTCAGGAAGCAACAGTTAGAACTGGACATGGGACAACAGACTGGTTCCAAATAGGAAAAGGAGTATGTTAAGGCTGTATATTGTCACCCTGCTTATTTAACTTCTATGCAGAGTACATCATGAGAAATTTTGGGCTGGAAGAAACACAAGCTGGAATCAAGATTGCTGGGAGAAATATCAATAACCTCAGATATGCAGATGACACCACCCTTATGGCAGAAAGTGAAGGAGAACTAAAAAGGCTCTTGATGAAGGTGAAAGAGGAGAGTGAAAATGTTGGCTTAAAACTCAACATTCAGAAAACTAAGATCATGGCATCTGATCCCATCACTTCATGGGAAATAGATGGGGAAACAGTGGAAACAGTGTCAGACTTTGTTTTTTGGGGCTCCAAAATCACTGCTGATGGTGACTGCAGCCATGAAATTAAAAGACGTTTACTCCAACCTAGATAGCATATTGAAAAGCAGAGACATTACTTTGCCAACAAAGGTCCATCTAGTCAAGGCTATGGTTTTTCCAGTGGTCATGTATGGATGTGAGAGTTGGACTGTGAAGAAAGCTGAAAGCTGGAGAATTTATGCTTTTGAACTGTGGTGTTAGAGAAGACTCTTGAGAGTCCCTTGGACTGCAAGGAGATCCAACCAGTCCATTCTGAAGGAGATCAGTCCTGGGATTTCTTTGGAAGGAATGATGTTAAAGCTGAAACTCCAGTACTTTGGGCACCTCATGCGTAGAGTTGACTCACTGCAAAAGGCTCTGATGCTGGGAGGGATTGGAGGCAGGAGGAGAAGGGGACGACAGAGGATGAGATGGCTGGATGGCATCACTGACTCGATGGACATGAGTCTGAGTGAACTCCAGGAGTTGGTGATGGACAGGGAGGCCTGGCGTGCTGCGATTCATGGGGTCGCAAAGAGTTGGACATGACTGAGTGACTGAACTGAACTGAAACCTACCTAAAAATTCTTTGTATTGCTACAAACAAACTAGTGGAGGTGATGGAATGCCATCTGAGCTATTTCAAAACCTAAAAGATGATGCTATGAAAGCACTGTTCTCAATATGCCAGCGAATTTGGAAAACTAAGTAGTGACCAAAGGACTGGAAAACATCAGTTTTCACTCCAATCCCAAAGAAAGGCAATGCCAAAGAATGTTCAAATATTCACACAATTACAATTATTTCAAATGCTGGCAAGGTAATGGTCAAAATCCTTCAAACTAGGCTTCAGCAGTACCTGAAATGAGAACTTCCAGATGTACAATCTGGATTTAGAAAAGGTTGAGAAACCAGAAATCAAATTGTCATCATTTGCTGAAACAAAGAAAAAGCAAAAGAATTCCAAAACAACATCTATTTTTGCTTCCTTGACTATGCTAAAGCTATTGACTCCGTGGATCACAACAAACTGTGGAATATTCTTGAAGAGATGGGAAAACCAGACCACCTTACCTGCCTCCTGAGAAACCTGTGTACAGGTTAAGAAGCAACAGCTAGAGCCGGACATGGAACAATGGATTGGCTCAAAATTGGGAAAGGAGTATGTCAAGGCTTCATATAGTCACCCTGGCTTATTTAAGTTTTATACAGAGTACATCATACAAAATGCTGGGCTGGATGACTCACAAGCTGGAATCAAGATTTCCAGGAAAAATATCAACAACCTCAGATATGCAGATGATATCATTTTAGTGGCAGAAAGTGAAGAGGAACTAAAGAATCTCTTGATGAAGGTAAAACATGGGAATGTAAAATGTGACTTAAAACTCAGTGTTCAAAAAACGAAGATCATGGCAACTGGTCCCAACACTTCATAGCAAACAGATGGGGTAAAAGTGAAAACCGTGTCAGATTTCATTTCCTTGAGCTACAAAATCAATGTGGATGGTGACTATAGCCATGAAATTAAAAGACACATGCTCCTTGGAAGAAAAGCTATGATAAAACTAAACAGTGTATTACAAAATAGAAACATCAGTTTGTTGATAAAGGTCTGTATAGTCAGTTCAGTTCAGTCGCTCAGTCATGTCCGACTCTTAGGCAGCATGCCAGACCTCCCTGTCCATCACTGACTCCCAGAGCTTACCCAAACTTATGTCCACTGAGTTGGTGATACTACCCAACCATCTCATCTTCTGAGGTCCCCTTCTCCTCCCACCATCAATCTTTCCCAGCATTAGGGTCTTTTCAAATGAGTCAGTTCTTCGCACCAGGTGGCCAAAGTATTGGAGTTTCAGCTTCAACATCAGTCCTTCCAATGAACACTCAGGACTGATTTCCTTTAAGATGGACTTGCTGGATCTCCTTGCAGTCCATGGGACTCTCAAGAGTCTTCTCCAACACCACAGTTCAAAAGCATCAATTCTTTGGTGCTCAACTTCCTGTATAGTCTAACTCTCATATCCATACATGACTACTGGAAAAACAATAGCCTTGACTAGATGGACCTTCGTTGGCAAAGTAATGTCTTTGCTTTTGAATATGCTGTCTAGGTTGGTGATAACTTTCCTTCCAAGGAGCAAGCGTCTTTTAATTTCATGGCTGCAATCACCATCTGCAGTGATTTTGGAGCCCCCCAAAATAGTCAGCCACTGTTTCCCCATCTATTTGCCATGAAGTGATGGCGTAATCTTAATTTTCTGAATGTTGAGCTTTAAGCTAAATTTTTCACTCTCCTCTTTCAATTTCATCAAGAGGCTCTTTAGTTCTTCTTCGCTTTTTGCCATAACAGTGGTGTCATCTGTATATCTGAGGTTATTGATTTCTCCTGGGAATCTTGATTCTAGCTTGTGCTTCTTCCAGCCCAGCGTTTCTCATGATGTACTCTGCATATAAGTTAAATAAGGAAGGTGACAATATACAGCCTTGATGAACTCCTTTTCCTTTTTTGGAACCAGTCTGTTGTTTCATGTCCAGTTCTAACTGTTGCTTCCTGACCTGCATACAGATGTCTCAGGAGTCAAAGCTATGTAAAGTCAAAGCTATGGTTTTTCCAGGAGTCAAGTAGGGATGTGAGAGTTGGAGTATAAAGAAGGTAGAGCACTGAAGAATTGATACTTTTGAAATGTGGTGCTGGGGAAGACTCTTGAAAGTCTCTAGGAAATCAAACCAGTCAATCCTAAAGGAAATCAACCCTGAATATTCATTGGAAGGACTAGTGCTCTAGCTGAAACTCCATTACTTTGGCTATCTGATGTGAAGAGCCAACTCATTGGGAAAGACCCTGATTCTGGGAAAGATTGAGGACAAGAGAAGGGAGCGACAGAGGTTGAAGTGGTTGGATAGCATCACTGACTCAACGGACATGAGTTTGAGCAAACTCAGGGAGATAGTGAAGGACAGAGAAACCTGATGTATTTGAGTTCATGGGGTTGCAAAGAGTTGAGCACATGTTAGTGACTAAACAACAACAACAAGGAGACAAAAGAGCTGTATCCAGAAAACTATAAGACACTGATGAAAGAAATCAAGGATGACATAAAGAAATGGAAAGATATTTCATGTTCCTGGGTTGGAAGACTCAATAATGTCAAAATGGTTATACTACAAAATGCAACTTACAGATTCAATGCTATCCTTATCTAATTACCAGTGGCACTTTTCACATAGAAATATGACCAAAATATCACAATTCATATGGAAGCACAAAAGACCTGAATAACCAAAGCAATCTTGAGAAAAACCTACCCACCAAGGGGTAACTTATTTTTACAAAGGAATAACATACTATGGGCAAAAGATATCCTCTTCAATAAATGCTGCTTGGAAACTGGACAACTACATGTAAAAAAATAAAATTGGAATACTTCCTAACACCATACACAAAATTAAACACAAAATGGGTTAAAGACTTAAACTTGTTCTGGTAAGACCAGAAACTATAAAACTCTTCGAGGAAAACATAGGCATAACACTCTATGACATAAATCACAGCAAGATCCTCCATGATCCACCTCCAATGGAAATAACAAAAACAAACAAGTGGGACCTAATTAAACCAAAAGCTTTTGCACATCAAAGGAAAGTATAAACATGGTGAAAAGACAGCCCTCAGAATGGGAAAAAATAATAGCAAATGAAACAACTGACAAAGGATTAATTTCCAAAACATACAAGCAGTTCATACAACTCATTACGCATAAAACAAACAGTCCAATCAAAAAATAGGCAAAAGACCTAAACAGACATTTATCAAAAGACATACAGATGGCTAATAAACACATGAAAAGATGCTCAACATAGCTCATTACTAGAGAAATGAAAATCAAAACCACATGAGATATCATCTTACACCAGTCAGAATGGCTATCATCAAGAAATCTACAAATAAATACTCCACACGGTATGGAGAAAAGGGAATCCTCTTCCACTGTTGGATGGAATATAAATTGATACAGCAGTATTTACAATAGCTAGGACTGAGCTTCTTTTGTAGCTCAACTGGTAAAAAGAATCTGCCTACAATGCAGGCGACCTGGGTTCAATTCCTGGGTTGAGAAGATCCCCGGAGAAGGAAATGGCAGTATTCTTGCCTGAAGAATCCCATGGACAGAGGAGCTGGCAGACTACAGTCCATGGGGTCACAAAAGCTAGACACGACTTAGTGACTAAACCACCACCAGGACGTGGAAGCATCCTAGATGTCCATCATCAGATGAATGGGTAAAGAAGTTGTGGTACATGTATGCAATGGAACACTACTCAGCCATAATAGGAGCCCATAATAGCCAAAAAGGAGCCCATTTGAGTCAGTTCTAATGAGGTGGATTAACCTTGAGCCTATTTTGCAGAGTGAATTAAGTCAGAAAAAGAAAAACAAATATCGTATGTTAATGCATATGTATGGGATCTATAATGATCATACTGATGAATCTATTTGCAGGGTAGCGTGTGCTTCCTACATGGCACTACTGATAAAGAACCTGCCTGCCAATGCAGGAGACGTAACGGATGTGGGTTTGATCCTTGGGTTAGAAAGATCAAGAGATGCCAGTTCAAGCCCTGGGTTGGGAAGATCCTCTGCAGGAGGGCATGGTAACCCCCTCCAGTATTCTTGCCTGGATAATCCCACAGACAGAGGAGCTTGGTAGGCTACATCCATAGGGTTGCAAAGAGCCAGACGCAACTGAAGTGACTTAGCACACAATGGCTACACAGACTTCAAGAATAGATATGGACAGGGGTTTGGTGAGGGGAGGAAAGAGAGGGTGGGATATGTGGAGAGGGTAACAAGGACTCATACACATTACCATATGTAAAACTGATAGTCAATGGGAATTTCCTCTGTAACAACTTAAGAGGAATGAGACTGGGAGGGAGATAGGAGGGAGGTTTAAAGGGAAGGCACATAAGTATACTTATGGCTGATTCATGTTGATGTTTGGCAGAAACTGGCACAATATTGCAGAGCAATTATCTTTCAATTAAAAATAATTTTAATTATATAAAAATAAAATAAATGTACAACTAGGAAAAATACTTGCAATCAAATGTTACAGACAAATAATTAAATATCCTTTTGAATAAAGATCTCATTCAGCTTATATTAAAATGTAAAAATATAATTCACAGAAGGAAAAAAATTAATTTTTAAAATGTTTGAGACAACTTCAAATCTCTATATGTTCTTAATTATAGTCAAGGAGAAATATCCTGATGTTGCCACAAAAGCACTCAAACGCCTGCTTCCATTATCAAGATCCTATCTTTTTGAAGCAGGTTTGTTTGCAGTAATAGCAACCAAAACAAGATATTGGAGGAGACTTGGACATAAGCTACATGTTTCAGGTGTCACTGTCTCCCATCACGCCCAGATGGGACTGTCTAGTTGTAGGAAAACAAGCTCAGGGTTCCCAGTAATTCTGCATAATGGTGTGTTGTATAATCATTTCACTATATATCACAATGTAATAATAGAAATAAAGTGAACAATAAGTGTAATGTGCTTGAATCATCCCAAAACCAACATCCCAGCCCTCTTCTGTGGAAAAATTATTTTTCATGAAACTGGTCCCTGGTGCCAAAAAGATTGGAAACTGCTGCTATAGAAGACATGTTTCAATTGAATACTCTGTCAAACACTTTACTACTGCCTCATTATTAAAAACCACAGTTTCTAAAAATTCACTTGCCCTGATTCTAATTCAGATCCTCAAGAATTGAGTTTCTGCTGTTATTTTACAGAAGAAAAAGGGAAAAAGAAAATATACAGCTTTTTTTTTAAAGTGAGTACAACTGATTTACAATGTTATGTTATTTTCAGGTGTACCCTAAAGTGAAAGTGAAAATATATATGTATATACATATATCCATCCCTTTTGAGATTCTTCTCCATATATATTATTATGAATATTGAGTAGAGTTCCTTGTGCTACACAGTAGGTCCTTACTAGTTATCTCTTATATTTATATATATAACTATTTCTGTTTATAACTAGGTTAATTTGTACTTTTTTTTTTTTTTTTTAGATTTGAATATAAGCAATATCTTGGGCTTTCCAGGCAGCTCAGTGGTAAAAAAATCTGCCTGCCAATGAGGGAGATGTGGGCTTGATCCCTGCATCAGGAAGATCCCCTGGAGAAGGAAATGGAAACGCACTCCAGTATTCTTCCCTGGGAAATCCCATGGACAGAGAGAAGCCTGGCACGCTACAGTCCATAGGGTAGCAAAAGTGTCAGACACAGCTTAGTGACTAAACAACAACATAAGAAATATCATATGATGTTTTTCTTTCAATATCTGACTTACTTCATTCAGTATGAAACTTCTACGTTCATCTGTGTTGCTGAAAACAGCATTATTTAGTTCTTTTTAATGGCTGAGTAATACTCCATTGAGTATATGTACCGCATTGTCTTTGTCCATTCATTTGTCAATGGGCATTTAGATTGCTTCCATATTCTGGTTATTGTATATAGTACTGGGGTACATATGTCCTTTTGACTTATGGTTTTCTCTAGATATATGCCCAGAAGTGGGATTGCTGGATTATATGATAATTCTGTTTTTAGGTTTTTAAGGAACCTCCATACTGTTCTCCACAGTGGCTGTACCAATTTATACTCCTACCAACAGTGTAGGTAAATGATGGCCATTCTGCTTGATGTGAAGTGATATTACATTATAATTTCCATTTCTCTAAAAATTAGTGATGTTGAGCATCTTTTCATGTCTATTTTGGCTATCTGATGCCTTTTTTGGAGAGATATTTATTTATATTTTCAGCCCATTTTATGATTGGGTTGTTTTCTGATATTGGGTTGCATTAGCTATTTGCATATTTTGGACCCTTTGTCAGTTGCTCTGTTTGCAAATATTTTCTCCCATTCTGTGAGTTTTCTTTTTGTTTTGTTTATAGTTTCCTTTGCTGTACAAAAGCATTTAAATTTAATTAGGTCTTATTAGTTTATTTTTGTTTTTATTTCCACTACTCTAGGAAATGAACCAGAAAACCTGTACTCAGAAAACTATAAAATACTGATGAAAGATATCAAAGATGATATAAACAGATGGTGAGATATACCATCCTCTTAGATTAGAAAAATTAATATTGTCAAAATAACTACACTACGCAAAGAAATCTACAGATTCAATACAATCCCTATCAAATTACCAAAGGCATTTTTCACAAAATTAGAACAACAAATTTTATAAACTGTGTGGGAACAGGAAAGACCCCAAATAAATCTTTGGCAAGATTGCTATGGCAATCTTGAGAAAGAAAAACAACGGAGTTGGAGGAATCAGCCTTCCTGACTTCAAAGTATACTACAAAGCTACAGTAGTCAAAGCACTATGGCACAACCACAAAAAGAGAAATGTAAATCTATGGAACAGGATAGGAAGTCCAGAGACAAACTCATACAACTATGGTCAACTAATCTATGACCAAAGATGCAAGAATACACAACGGGGAAAAGACAGTTCCATCAATCAGTGGTCTGGGAAAACCGGAAAGCTACATGTAAGTGAATGAAATTAGGACACCCTATAACACTATAAAATGATATAAACTCAATATTGATTAAAGACCTAAATGTAAGCCTGGATATTATAAAACTCTTAATGGAAAACATAGGCGGAACATTCTCTGACATAAACAGCAGCAATACCTTAATTGTACTCCCTTTTTGGTATGCACCCTTCCTCCTGAAGTATGCCCCCTTGTGTGCTCAGTTACAGACACAGAGGTGGCTGAATGTTGCACCATGGCCCACACCTGCTCTAGCAGGTCTTCCCCATCCTTGGGTGTGTGATTCCGCCCTGATTCAAACAAAAGATTCTTATGAAGAGTTCAGAGCAGGCCAATCATAGATGAATCTTTTTGCCTAGGTTTTTGAAAACATGCAGAGAGAATCCTTATGTAAATTGAAATATACCTGTGAAGGTTTATAGAAACTTCAAACCCAGTTACTATGATGAAAAGGTAGGCTTTACTGACAAATTTTTCATGCACACATTTACTCAAGATGTCCCTGAAGCCTGTACGTATATGTCCTCTCTCTCTTTCCTCTTGATCCCCTAAGATGCAGGAGCTGGTTTCACTCTCGTGGATTCCCTAGCCCCCTACACAGTCCCACTCCAACACACAGTTTCTAGCAGATGAATACAGAGTGTGTGTGATTTTCTTACCATGATTGCGACTGATACATAACACAACAGCCACATTCCTCCTACCTCCTCCCAACCATCCTGGAGGTGGCCACTCTGATGGAAAGGCCTGGACATCCTTTACCTCCAGCTCCAGTGCCTGGAACATGGCATGACCCAGGCCAACACCAAGTGGCTGGGAGCCTGGGTAATGGAAGAGAGAGGCACACACATGCAGGCATTTCTGCTGCAGGAGACAAGCATATCTCCAAAGCTTGCACAATTGGCCTGGAGATGTAAGGACATAAAGCTCAGATGTAAGAGATGTAAGGACAATAAGCCCAGGGGGAAGGGCAAGCAAGAAAGCTCTAGTTGTGTGGAGGAGCCTTTTCTGCCTTCTCATCTGGCCCTGATATCTGGAAGACTTGGAGCACTAAAGGAGGGCAAAGCTAAATTCCTGAAGGTTCAGTGCTTCGCATATCTGCTCAGGCTCAATCTCAGTATTCACAGCATGTAGAATTATAATAAAATAATAACAAATAATGATTCTCATCACCCAGGACCCTGAATTCACCCCTTTAAGTTCCCCTGCCAATTCTTTCTGGAACAGCTCTTGGCTTCCATTACTGTCAAAGATTAGTTGAGTTAAACCATTCTCCTCACATGTTTTGGTATTGGATTGTGAATTTAAGATATACCGTTTATAAATGATGTTTTTCCTTTAAATATACTTGGCTATGATTTCTGTATTGAACAAGTAGGCCTGCATAACCAGGTGCCAACAGACTCTGCCAAACAAAACTGGGGTGGCCAAAGTATACTCCTGCACCTGTGTTTTGTGCCTTAAAGGCAGAAGAGAAAATTCAACTGCTAGGCATTTGCATACCTTCTCTTCGTGGGCTTTCCCTCTTGTAAGTGAGACATTTCTAGGGCTAAAGTGCAAACACAGATCATTCATTATATTAATAGAGAAAAATTTGATTCATTTTTCTTCCTTTTAATTTCTACCTTCCTCAGATTATTTATTTATTTATTTGGCCATGACACATGGCTATCAGGATCTTTCAGGACCAGGGATTAAACCCAGGCCCACAGCAGTGAAAGCACTGAATCCTAACCATTGGACCAAGAATTCTCTGGTCCATTTTTCTAAGAGTGGTTTTTGGTTTTTCAATTTTCATTCTGTTTTATATTGCTTTGTGTGTGTGCCAAGTTGCTTCATTCATATCCAATTCTTTGTGACCTTAAGGACTATAGCCCACCAGGCTCCTCTGTGCATAGGATCCTTCAGGCAAGAATACTGGAGTGGGTTGCCATGCCCTCCTCCAGGGGATCTTCTCGACCCAGGTATTGAACCTGCATCTCTTATGTCTCCTGCATTGGCAGATGGGTTCTTTACCACTAGACCACCTGTGGAGAAGGAAATGGTAACCCACTCCAGTATTCTTGCCTGGAGAATCCCATGGACGGAGGAGCCTGGCAGGCTACAGTCTTTGGGGTCTCAAGAGTCGGACACAACTTAGTGACTAAACAACCACCACCACCAGCACCAGCACCACCTGGGAAGCCCTTATATTGCTCTATATCATTTCTATTTTGGATCCTACTTGGAATATTCATCATTCTTTTCTATTTATAGCATCCTTTCAGGTAATTTCTTTTGAGTTTCTATGAATTTTGTTAGTAAGAATTTCCTACTGTAAAAGACTGTAATTATTAGATGCTTCAAAGCAATTTTCCACTGCATTTAGGATTATAGCTAACAGAAGCAGAAGATATTAAGAAGAGATGGCAAGAAGACACAGGAGAACTATACAAAAAAGAGCTTCACGACCCAGATAATCACGATGGTGTGATCACTTACCTGTACATCCTGGAATGTGAAGTCAAGTGGGCCTTAGAAAGCATTAAAACGAACAAAGCTAGTGGAGGTGATGGAATTCCAGTTGAGCTATTTCAAATCCTGAAAGATGATGCTGTGAAAGTGCTGCACTCAATAGGCCAGCAAATTTGGAAAACTCAGCAATGGCCACAGGACTGGAAAAGGTCAGTTTTCATTCCAATCCCAAAGAAAGGCAATGCCAAAGAATGCTCAAACTACCACACAATTGCACTCATCTCACATGCTAGTAAAGTAATGCTCAGAATTCTGCAAGCCAGGCTTCAGCAATACGTGAACAGTGAACTTCCAGATGTTCAAGCTGGTTTTAGAAAAGGCAGAGGGACCAGAGATCAAATTGCCAACATCTGCTGGATCATCAAAAAAGCAAGAGAGTTCCAGAAAAACATCTATTTCTGCTTTATTGACTATGCCAAAGCCTTTGACTGTGTGGATCACAATAAACTGTGGAAAATTCTGAAAGAGATGGGAATACCAGACCACCTGACCTGCCTCTTGAGAAACCTATATGCAGGTCAGGAAGCAACAGTTAGAAGTGGACATGGGACAACAGACTGGTTCCAAATAGGAAAAGGAGTACGTCAAGGCTGTATATTGTCACCCTGCTTATTTAACTTATACGCAGAGTACATCATGAGAAACACTGGGCTGGAAGAAGCACAAGCTGGAATCAAGATTGCTGGGAGAAATATCAATAACCTCAGATATGCAGATGACACCACCTTTATGGCAGAAAGTGAAGAGGAACTAAAGACCCTATTGATGAAAGTGAAAGAGGAGAGTGAAAAAGTTGGCTTAAAGCTCAATATTCAGAAAACTAAGATCATGGCATCTGGTCCCATCACTTCATGGGAAATAGACGGGAAACAGTGGCTGACTATTTTTCTGCGCTCCAAAATCACTGCAGATGGTGATTGCAGCCATGAAATTAAAAGATGCTTGCTCCTTGAAAGGAAAGTTATTACCAACCTGGACAGCATATTGAGAAGCAGAGACATTACTTTGCCAACAAAGTCTGTCTAGTCAAGGCTATGGTTTTTCCAGTGGTCATGTGTGGATGTGAGAGTTGGACTATAAAGTAAGCTGAGGGCCAAAGAATTGATGCTTTTGAACTGTGGTGTTGGAGAAGACTCTTGAGAGTCCCTTGGACTCCAAGGAGATCCAACCAGTCCATCCTAAAGGAGATCAGTCCTGGGTATTCATTGGAGTGACTGATGTTGAAGCTGAAACTCCAATACTTTGGCCACCTGATGTGGAGAGCTGACTCATTGGAAAAGGCCCTGATGTTGGGAAAGATTGAGGGCAGGAGGAGAAGGGGACGACAGATGATGAGATGGTTGGATGCACCACCGACACAATAGACATGGGTTTGGGTAAGCTCTGAGAGTTCGTGATGGAGCGGGAGGCCTGGCGTCACAAAGAGTCGGACATTACTGAGCGACTGAACTGAACTGAATATTCCATTGTGTGTGTGTGTGTGTGTGTGTGTGTGTGTGTGTATATATATATATATATATATATATATATATATATATACCACAACTTCTTGATACATTCATCTGTCAGTGGACATCTAGGTTGCTTCCATGTTCTAACTATTGTAAATAGTGTTGCAATGAACATTGGGGTACATATGACTTTTTCAATTTTGGTTTCCTCAGGGTATGTGCCTAGGAGTTGGATTGCTGGGCCATATGGTGGTTTTATTCCTGGTCTTTTAAGGATTCCCCCTATCATCTTCCATAGTGCCTGTATCAATTTATATTCCCACCAACAGTGCAAGAATATTCCCTTTTCTCCACACCTTCCCCAGCATTTATTATTTGTAGACTTTTTGATGATGGCCACTCTGACTGGTGTGAGGTGATATCTCACTGTAGTTTTGATTTGCATTTCTCTAATAATCAGCGACATGAGCATCTTTTCATGTGTTTGTTAGCCTTCTGTATGTCTTCTTTGGAGAAATGGCTGTTTAGGTCTTTTTCCCACTTTTTTATTCGGTTGTTTGTTTTCTCTGATATTGAGTTGTATATTGGAACTGATTGTATATTTTGGAAATTAATCCTTTGTCAGTTGTTTCATTTGCTGTTATATTCTCCCATTCCAAGGGTTGTCTTTCCACCTTGTTTATATAGTTTCCTTAGCTGCGCAAAAGCTTTTACATTTCATCAGGTCCCACTTGTTTAATTTTGTTTTTATTTATATTACTCTAGGAGGTGGTTCATAGAGGATCTTGATTTGATTTATATCAACAAGTTTTCTGTTGATATAGAACAACAATGTCTATTGTTTTCCTCTAAGAGATTTATAGTTTATGGCCTTACATTTATGTCTTTAATCCATTTTGAGTTTATCACTGTGTATGGTGTTATGAAGTGTTCTAATTTCATTCTTTTACATGTAGATGTCCAGTTTTCCCAGCATCACTTATTGAAGAGGTTGTCTTTACTCTATTGTATATTCTTGCCTCCTTTGTAAAAAATAAGGTACCCACAGGTGCATGGGTTTATTTCTGGGCTTTCTATCTTATTCCATTGGTCTATAGTTCTGTTTTTGTGCCAGTACCATACTGTCTTGATGACTGTAGCTTTTTATTATAATCTGAAGTCAGGAAGGTTGATTCCCCCAGCTCCATTCTTCTTTCTCAAGACTGCTTTGGCTATTCAGGGCCTTTTGTGTTTCCACATGAACTGTGAAATTTTTTGTTCTAGTTCTGTAAAAAATGACATTGGTAATTTGATAGAAACTGCATTGAATCTGTAGAATGTATTTGGTAGCATAGTCATTTTCACAATGTTGATTCTTCCTACCCAGGAACATGGAATATCTCTCCGTCTGTTTATGTTGTCTTTAATTTCTTATATCAGTGTCTTATAATTTTCTGTATACAGTTCTTTTGTCTCCTTAGGTAGGTTTATTCCTGATATTTTATAATTTTTTTGCAGTGTTGTATGGTATTGATTCCTTAATTTCCCTTTCTTATTTCATTGTTAGTATAAAGGAATGCAAGTGATTTCTGTGTATTGATTTTGTATCATGCGAATTTGCTAAATTCACTGATTAGCTCTAGTAATTTTTGATAATATCTTTAGGGTTTTTTATATATATTATCATGTCATCTGCAAACAGTGAGAGCTTTACTTCTTCTATTCCTATCTTGATTCCTTTTATTTCTTTTTGTCTCTGATTGCTGTAGCTAGGACTTCCAAAACTATGTTGAATAATAGTGGTAACAGTAGACACCCTTGTCTTGTTCCTGATCTTAGAGGGAATGTTTTCAGTTTTTCACCACTGAGAATAATGTTTGATGTGTGCTTATCATATATGGTCTTTACTATGTTGAGATAGTTTCCTTCTATGCCAATTTTTTCAAGAGTTATTATCATAAATGGGTGCTGAATTTTGTCAAAGGCTTTTTCTGCATCTATTGAGATTATCATACATTTTTATCTTTCAATTTGTTAATATGGTGCTTTGCATTGATTGATTTGTGTATATTGAACAGTTGGAAAAGATCCTGACATTGGGAAAGATTGAAGGTGGGAGGAGAAGGGGATTACAAAGGATGAGATGGTTGGATGGCATCACTGACTCAATGGACATGAGTTTGAGTAAGCTCTGGGAGTTGGTGATGGACAGGGAAGCCTGGCGTGCTGTAGTCCATGGGGTCACAAAGAGCTGGACATGACAGAATGATTGAACTGAACTGAAGAATCCTTTCATTCCTGGAATAACCCCAACTTGATCATGGTGTACGAGCTTTTTAATGTGTTGTTGAATTCTGTTAGCTAAAAGTTTGTTGAGTGTTTTGCATCTATGTTCATCAGTGATATTGGCCTGTACTTTTCTATTTTTGTGTTGTCTTTGCCTGGTTTTGGTATCAGAGTGACAGTGGCCTTGTAGAATGAGTTTGGAAGTGTTTCTTCCTCTGAAATCTTTGAAATAGTTTTAGAAGGATAGGTATTAGATCCTCTAAATGTTTGATAGAATTCACCTGTGAAGCCATCTGGTCCTGGACTTTTGTTTTTTTGATCAAAGTTTTGATTTCAGTGCTTATAACTGGGTTGCTCATAATTTATGTTTCATCCGGGTCCAGTCTTAGAAGACTGAATTATAAGAATCTGTCTTTTTCTTCCAGGTTATCCATTTTATTGCCTTTTTCTTTTTTCATAAAAGTCTTATAATACTTTGTTTTTCTGCCTTGCCTCTTGCAACCTCTTTCTTTTTCATTTCTAATTTTGTTGATTCGATTCTTCTCTCTTTTCTCCTGATGAGTCTGGATAAAGTGGAAGTGAAGTCGCTCAGTCATGTCCGACTCTTAACGACTCCATGGACTACAGCCCACCAGGCCCTCCGTCCATGGGATTTTCCAGGCAAGAGTACTGGAGTGGGGTGCCATTGCCTTCTCTGTTAACAGCAGCTAGGCATATTACATTTACCTGGAGCTGGTATACTTGAAGACAGCCTTAGTGCCCTCAGACACAGCATGCTTGGCCAGCTCCCCAGGTAGCAGCAAGTGCACGGTGGTCTGGATCTCCCTGGATGTGATAGTTGAGCGCTTGTTGTAATGTGCCAGGTGCGATACCTCGCCAGCGATGTGCTCAAAAATGCTGTTGACAAAGGAGTTCATGATTCCCATGGCCTTGGATGAGATGCCAGTGTCCGGATGAACTTGCTTCAGCATCTTGTACACGTACACGGAGTAGCTCTCCTTGCGGCTGCGCTTGCGCTTCTTGCCGTCCTTCTTCTGGGCCTTGGTCACAACTTTTTTAGAGCCCGTTTTAGGGGCAGGAGCAGACTTAGCTGGTTCAGGCATGTCTATAATGACAACATATGTCAGTTTTATTATCTTCTCAAAGAACCAGCTTTTAGTTTTATTAATCTTTACTATTGTTTCTTTCATTTATTTTTCACTTATTTCTGCTCTGATCATGATTTCTTTCCTTGTACTGACTTTGGGGGGTTTTTTGTTCTTCTTTTTCCAGTTGTTTTAGGTATAAAGTTATATTGTCTTTTTGATGTTTTTCTTGTTTGTTGAGGTAGGGTTTTATTGCTATAAACTTACTCTTAGAACTGCTTTTGCTGCATCCATAGGTATTGAGTTGTCGTGTTTTCATTGTCATTCGTTTCTAGGATTTTTTTGATTTCCTGTTTGATTTCTTTAGTAACCTGTTCATTATTTAGAAATGTATTGTTTAATCCCTATGTGTTTGTGACTTTTTACAGTGTTTTTCTTGTAAGTGATATCTAGCCTCATAGCATTGTTGTTGGAAATGTTGCTTGATATGATTTCAATTTTCTTGAATTTACTGAGGTTTGATTTGTGACCCAAGATGTGGTCTCTCCTGGAGAATGTTCCATGTGCACTTGAGAAGTTGTATTCTGCATTTGGATGGAATGTCCTGAAGATATCAATGAGGTCTGCTCATCTAATGTATCATTTAAGACATGTTTCCTTATTAATTTTCTGTTTTGATTATCTGCCCATTGCTGTAAGTGGGGTGTTAAATCTATTACTGTTATTGTTCATTGTCAATTTCTCCTTTTATGTCTGTTAGTGTTTGTCTTATGTATTGAGGTGCTCCTGTGTTGGATGCACAGATATTTACAATGTTATGTCTTCCTCTTGGATTGATCCCTTGATCATCATGTGGTGTCCTTTCTTATGTCTTGTAATCTTCTTTATTTTAAGGTCTATTTTGTCTGATATGAGGATTGCTACTCCAGCTTTCTTTTGCTTCCCATTTGCATGGAATATATTTTTCATCCTCTCACTTTCAATATTTAGGGCTGAAGTGGTTTTCTTGTAGACAGCATATATATGGGTATTGTTTTAGTATCCATTCAGCCAGTCTATGTCTTTTGGTTGGAGCATTTAATTAATTTATATGTAAAGTAATTATTGGTACATATGTTCCTATTGCCATTTTCTTAATTGTTTGGGGTTTGATTTTGTAGATCTTTTTCTTCTCTTGTATTTCCTGACTATATAAGTCCTTTTAACATTTATTGTAAAGCTGGTTTGCTGGTAATGAATTGTCTTAATGTTTGCTTGTTTGAAAAGCTTTTTATTTCTCAATCAATTTTGAATGAGATGCTTGCCAGATCTAGAGTAGTCTTGGTTGTAGATTTTTCCCTTTCAGTACTTTAAATATATCCTGCCATTCCCTTCTGGCTTGCAGAGTTTCTTCTGCAAGATTAGCTGTTAGACATATGGGGCTTGCTTTGTATGTTACTTCTTGCTTTTCCCTTGCTGCTTTTAATTGTCTTTGTGTTTAATCTTTGTCTGATTAGTATGTGCCTTGGTGAGTTTCTCCTTGAGTTTATCCTGTATGGGACTCTTTGTGCCTTTTGGACTTAAATGACTATTTCCCTTGCCATGTTGGAGAACTTTTCAACTATAATTTCTTCAAAAATTTTCTCATACCCTTTCTTTTTCTCTTCTTCTGGGACCACTATAATTCGAATACTGGTGAGTTTAATATTGTCCCAGAGGTCTCTTAGACTATCCTCAGTTCTTTTCACTCTTTTTACTTTATTCTGCTCTTCAGCAGTTATTTCAATGATTTTATCTTCCAGTTCACTGATCCATTACAAATATGGAATGCTCCACAAATTTGCATGTCATCCCTGCCGAGGGGCCATGCTAATCTTCTCTGTATCGTTCCAATTTTAGTATATGTGCTGCTGAAGCAAGCCCTATTTATGTATTCTTAATAAAACTACAGGCTTCCCTGGTGGCTCAGTGGTAAAGAATCTGCTTGCCAAATCAGGAGACAGAGGTTTGATGCCTGGGTTGGGAATGTCCCCTGGATATGGAAATGGCAACCCACTCCAGTATTGTTGCCTGGGAAATCCTATGGACAGAGGAGCCTGGCAGGCTACAGTTAATGGGGTTGCAAAAGAGTCAGACATGACTTAGTGACTAGACAATAATAATGTAAATATAGTTGGATTTTATTTTAGTAGTTGACAAACTATTTCTAAAATATGGGACTGCAAAGCACCCATAGTAGCCAGTACAATTTTGAAAGAGAATAATACCAAAGGTGCAGAACTACAGATCCAATTTCAAGGTTTAGTTTAGAGATGCAGTAAATCCAGACAGTGTGATAAAGACAAACAAGTGGTTAGGATTGAGTCCAGATATGGATTGACGCACATAGGGATAACTGATTTTTGACAAATGTAAGAAGACAACACAGAATGATCCTTTCAACAAATAGTGTGTAAAGATTATCTATCCATATGAAAAAAAATAAATTCTGATGCATATTTTACACTCATACAATTATTACCTCAAAATGGGTTGCTGATCTAAATATAAACCTTAAACCTTAAAAACTTTTAGGAGAAAACATAGGAGAAAATCTTAGATTTGCTGATAAATTTTACATAAAACTACAAAAGCATGATCCATGGAAAAAAATTGATAAACTGGATTTCATCAAAATTGAAAATATCTGTTCTTCTAAAGACACAGTTAAGAAAATGAATGACAAGTGCAGACTAGGAAAAATCACTTGCAATGAACATATTTGATAAAGGGCATGTACCTAAAACAAAAGTACTCACTTTTGCTCTCTGAAATCTTTTCTCCTAATATTGGCCAGAATGGCTCTTTAAAATGCATGTCCATTCACATAACGCCCCTGTAGAGCGTCCAACACTTCCCCAGACTCCTGAAGGCCTTGGTCATCCCCAGCAAGTTTCTCCTGCTGTTTCTCAGGCATGAGAGCTTTAAGTTTTCTGGCCTTCCTCAGTTCCTCCAGAGGCAACCGTGTCTATGTTTCTCTACACCACTGGGTCCTCCCTCTGATGTTACCTCCAAATAGGATACTTCCTCATCTCTGTGCCCCTCCCTTGCTAAACAGTGCCTTGCTCCCCTCTCAGTTGTCAGCTCAAACATCATGCCCCTCAAGATTCCCTTCTTGACCCTCCAGGAGATGCGGTCATGGATTCCCCCAGAATTCTGTGCTTCTCTTTCCCAGTATGTATTACCACCGTGGCTTTTTAAAAATAGTGGTCAGCTTTAATGTTTGTCTACTCAACATGAGGACAATGCCCATTGTCTCAGTAAGAGGCATGGCCCAACAAATAAAAGTATTTACAAATATTTGTTTGAACAATCACAACTGAATGCAGTTGACTTCGCAGAATGAATTCTAGGCACAGGCTTTTTGGTTGATAAGTTTAAAACAAAAATGATTCCCACAGATAGATGGAAAGAAAATGAAAGTTTTAAATATTTTGGTTTCCATCTGTGCATCAAATATTCCCATCTGCTCCTAGAAGCAGCTATTAATAGGATTCATTTGCTCATTTGAAAAAGTGACAAGTTCAAATCTCTTAATTTGGGGAACTATCCAAATATCAGTCACAGCATCATTTCTGTTACAGAATGAATGGTTACAGGAATCAGAATCTGGTGACTTAAGCAAAACAGCGTCACACATTTCAGGTGGATTTTCTTGGGACTCAGTACAATTTACAGATGACTGACCACTGGGGTTGAGATTGACGTATCACTAAACTCTTAAAAAAGAAATTGTGGCTATGATACTGCATTTCACTGTTGAATTTATTTCTAATCTCTCCACTATAAATCCTAGTAGTAAGTAGATACTCTTTCAGGGAATTTTACGTTCTCTATAATCTGGATGCAATCCTGGCATTCTGTGCTATCTGTGATAGCCCCTGGGTTTGATGCAAGTGGGCTCTGATGACTCTATTTCTAAAGAGGAATTCATTTACCAGTTATCTTTGGCTGTGATGGAAATGAGAGCCCAGGTGATTCAAAACTAATGGCTCTCACTTGTGCCAAACTGATACAATAATCAGTGGAGGAAACGTGTGTTTCTTTTGTGTAGAAAATAGCACTAGGCATAGTGAAGGGAGAAAAAGCCTACAGTTCAGTGGACTCTATTTTCTCAAAATTATTTGCTAATTAAAAGAAAAGCTTAAATGACTTCTTGATAAGTCATTTAACTGTCTTTTGGTTCTAAATATGCATCCCTAGAAAGTTCTCACGGAGAAGGCAATGGCACCCCACTCAAGTACTCTTGCCTGGAAAATCCTACGGACGGAGGAGCCTGGTAGGCTGCAGTCCATGGGGTCGCTCAGAGTCAGACACGACTGAGCGACTTCCCTTTCACTTTTCACTTCATGCACTGGAGAAGGAAATGGCAACCCACTCCAGTGTTCTTGCCTGGAGAATCCCAGGGACGGCGGAACCTGGTGGGCTGCTGTCTATGGGGTCGCACAGAGTCGGACACGACTGAAGTGACTTAGCAGCAGCAGCAGCAGAAAGTTCTCAAATTGCTGAAGGCAGTGCTTAAATCAGGTAAGGATATTTGTCTCACCACAAATAATTAAGAATGAAAAATACGTTAGTAAAACTTACAAATATAAAAAGAAAAAAGGAAAACAACAACAACAACAACAAAAAAACAACCCTTACAAACATCCTCAAAATTCCAGTGGTTATTCAGTGTGGAAGACAGGGCAGAGGGAGGAAGGGATCAAGATGTCACATCTTTGGTAAGGTAAAACTGGATCCCAAAAAGAAATCATTCATTTAATAGGAGATATGGAGATGTAGAAAAGAACCACTAAGACTCATTACAGATCAACATATCTCTTTGCATCCCTACTTTGAAAATAGCATTCTTACAAGAAAGCATTATGGAGATGACTCTGGTTTAAGGTGCCCAGCATGACTGGAAAGTAAAGCCCACCAATTACCTCCAGCTTTGATCACAAAAGGAAAAACAGATGATAACTAATGAAAGGAAATACAAAAGTGTCCCTCTAAACTGTGAGATGTTCTGTTCTCTCACAAGGCATACAGTGTATTTTCCCTCCCTCAAAGACACTCAGGTCTCTTGCTCCTGACCAAATAAGATGCACAAATATGGATCATTGTCTTCTATTCTAATATAATATGTTCAGAAAGAAAAGAATTTGAGAGAGAATGGCTAGTCTTGAAAATGAGCTCTGATTTGTCATATAGTCAGAAGAGAAAGGCAAGTTGGACTCTGCTCAGAGATCTGTTGGAAAGAAAGGAGAAAGTGACAATAAAGAGCACATACATTTTATAAAGAGCTGTTGGGTAGTAGAGGTGGGATGTAGTGATTTACAGGGAAAAATAAGGAAATAAATAATATTATTGGCCTCAATTCTTAATACATAAAATTGAAGAATGAAAAAAGTGAACTCATAGAACGGAGGCTTTTTTTAAAAGATAGAAATGTGGAAATTCAATAGCATGACTTGAAGTGAAATAAGTTTTTCAATAATTTTGCAAGTTAGAAAGTTACTCCCTGAGGATAGAAATATGCACCAGGGAAGGTTTATATAAAGGGGAAAGGAAGGAAGAGGTAGGTTCTACTTATAATTCTTTGTCAAGTACAATGTCAGTGTGATAAACACCACATATATATAATTACATGCATTTCATATACTTATGTAATTAAACACATATATGAGAAAAGATAGACTAGTACCAGGAGGGTATGTGATGCAGAGTGACATCTCCTCGCCCATCTTACCAATCCAAATCCCTCTATCCTGAGCAGAGGCAAATGGTGGGGAAATCAGTTCTTTCCACTGATTCTCACTCTAATGTTTAATGTCAGTTCTCTAGATAATGCTTTGCCACTGGAACACGTATTAATTTTCCAATTTTAGACTCCAGTATATGAAAATCAACTCTCTCAATATGGCTCTAAGACTGGTTCCCATATTGGTTACCTTTGCAACTTTAAATCATCTGCTTCCAACTGCTTCCTTCTTCTGGAGATAAATCTTGATTCACAGTGTCACACAGTAAGCTGACTTTTTGTCCCATTTCTCAGTTTCTAATTTCATCTACAAACAAAGTTTCCATGTTTAAAGTTTCTAGAAGTTGAAAATTTTATTTTATTTATTTTTTTTAGTTGTAATCTCACCTTTTAATGCAGGACTGTTTTTTATTTTATTTTAAATTTAAATTTATTTATTTTAATTGGAGGCTATTTACTTTACAATATTGTATTGGTTCTGCCACACATAAACATGAATCCACCACTGGCGTACACGTGTTCCCCATCCTGAACCCCCTCCCACCTCCCTCCCCATACCATCCCTCCAGGTCATCCCAGTGCACCAGCCCCAAGCATCCTGTACCCTGCATAGAACCTGGACTGGCGATTCGTTTCATATATGATATTATACATGTTTCAATGCCATTCTCCCAAATCATCCCACCCTCTCCCTCTCACACAGAGTCCAAAAGAGTGTTCTATGCATCTGTGTCTCTTTTGCTGTCTCACATACAGGGTTATTGTTATCATCTTTCTAAATTCCATATATATGCATTAGTATACTGTATTGGAGAAGGAAATGGCAACCCACTCCAGTGTTCTTGCCTGGAAAATCCCAGGGACGGGGGAGCCTGGTGGGCTGCCGTCTATGGGGTCACACAGAGTCTGACACGACTGAAGTGACTTAGCATACTGTATTGGTGTTTTTCTTTCTGGCTTACTTCACTCTGTATAGTAGGCTCCAGTATCATCCAACTCATTAGAACTGATTCAAATGTATTCTTTTTAATGGCTAAGTAATACTCCATTGTATATATGTACCACAGCGTTCTTATCCATTCATCTGCTGACGGACATCTAGGTTGCTTCCATGTCCTGGCTATTATAAACAGTGCTGTGATGAACATTGGGGTACACATGTCTCTCAATTCTGGTTTCCTCGGTGTGTATGCCCAGCAGTGGGATTGTTGGGTCATATGGCAGTTCTATTTCCAGTTTTTCAAGGAATTTCCACACTGTTCTCCATAGTGGCTGTACTAGTTTGCATTCCCACCAACAGTGTAAGAGGGTTCCCTTTTCTCCACACCCTCTCCAGCATTATTGCTTGTAGACTTTTGGATCGCAGCCATTCTGACTGGCATGAAATGGTACCTCATTGTGGTTTTGATTTGCATTTCTCTGATAATGAGTGATGTTGAGCATCTTTTCATGTGTTGGTTAGCCATCTGTATGTCTTCTTTGGATAAATGTCTGTTTAGTTCTTTGGCCCACTTTTTGATTGGGTCGTTTATTTTTCTGCAATTGAGCTGCAGGAATTGCTTGTATATTTTTGAGATTAGTTGTTTGTCAGTTACTTCATTTGCTATTATTTTCTCCCATTCTGAAGGCTGTCTTTTCACCTTGCTTAAAGTTTCCTTTGTTGTGCAGAAGCTTTTAATTTTAATTAGGTCCTGTTTGTTTCTTTTTGCTTTTATTTCCAATATTCTTGGAGGTGGGTCATAGAGGATCCTGCTGTGTTTTGCCTATGTTCTCTTCTAAGAGTTTTATAGTTTCTGGTCTTATGTTTAGATTTTTAATCCATTTTGAGTTTATTTTTGTGTATGGTGTTAGACAGTGTTCTAGTTTCATTCTTTTATAAGTGGTTGACCAGTTTTCCCAGCACCACTTGTTAAAGAGATTATCTTTTTCCATTGTATATTCTTGCTTCCTTTGTCAAAGATAAGGTGTCCATAGGTGCATGGATTTATCTCTGGGCTTTCTATTTTGTTCCATTGTTACCACAGAGATAGGTAGAGCAGCATTGTGCCATTTTATTTATGCACGTCTTACTTTTTTCCTTATGATTGTCTTTCTCTTGGGCTTCTCTAGTGGTTCAGTGGTCAAGAATCTGCCTGATAATGCAGGAGATATAGGAGCTCTGGGTTTGACCCCTGGGTCAGGAAGATCTCCTGGAGGAGGAAGTGGTAACCCACTCCAATATTCTTTCCTGGTGAATCCCAGGGACAGAGGAGCTGCCTACAGTCCACAGGGTTGCAAAGAGTCAGGCAGGACTGAGCAGTTGCTCAGAAAGTATGCAGGTGTCTTTCTTTTATTCGTGTGTTATTGGCCCATGTTATGTCATCCAATGCATACCTGCTTTGTCCCAATGCTCTTCCTCCTGACCCTCGACCAATTCAGTCCATTTCAGCTAGTGTAATCTACAGAGCATTGCCCTGGAACTCTCTTCATCTATCTCCTACATTGGGTTCCCTGTCTCTTGGATCTAGTATCTTTCTTCACATTTGGTTTATTTACCTTTTTTCTTGAAGGAGGCAAACTGTCTTAGCCCTTGATATATATTAATGTCTTTATTTTACTATCACACATGTTATGGACTAATATTTCTCCAAAATTCCTCCAATGTGACTGTTTGAAGATAGGGCCTTTAAAGAGGTATAATTAAGGTTAAATGACGTCAGAGTAGGATCCTGATCCAGTAAGACTCTGGCCTTGTAAGAAGAGGGAGAGATGTCAAGGAGGTATGCTCAGAGAAAAGTCTGCATAGGACACAGTGAGAACACAGTCGTTTGCACATCAAGGAGAGAGGCTTTATGAGGAACCAACCATGCCAACATTTTGAACTCAGACTCCCAGCCTCCAGAACTGTGAGAAGATAAATTTCTGTGGTTTGAGCCATGCAATCTGTGCTATTTGGTTATGGAAGCCCTAGCTGACTAACACAGCATATCACATATATTTGAGTGCTGGGTATGGGAATTAAGACACAAAATTATTTTCCCCAAGAAGTTTGAACACATCCTCTCAAAGCTCCTTTGTGTTTCAGCATCCAGTGTCACTGATGAGATTCTGAAACCATCATAATTTTCTTTCTATTCACAGCTGACCTCTATTCCTGGTATTCCAAAATTTTACAGATTGGTATTGAAGAGAAAAATCTCTTATTTTTCTAGTCATGGTACTTGGCATTTGATTTCCTTTCCAAAATAAATACTTATTTTCCACTGAGGAATTTTTAAGTTATTAATTGCATAGTTTCCTTAACTCCACTCACTCTGTGATCTCTTCCTAAAACTTCTATTAGGCTGGATTCTGGATTTTTTTTTTTTTTTAAAGAAATACTCTTTCTTTTCTTTACACTCATATTTACTATCCTTTCATGTTCTACTTTTTTAATTTTTATTTTTAATTGGAGGATAGTTGTTTTACAGTTTTGTCTTGGTTTTTGTCTTACAACACTGTGAATCAGCTGTAAGTATGCATATATCTCCTCCCTCTTGAGCCTCCTTGCCCAACTCCCCCATCTCATCCCTCTTTGTCATCACAGAGCGCTAGGCTGAGCTTCCTTTGTTTTATGCAACTTCCTACTAGTTACCTGTTTTACACATGTTAATGTATATATTTCAATGCCACTTTCTCAATTCATCCCAGCCTCTTCTTCCCTCGGTGTGTTCACAAGTCTATTCTCTTCATCTGTGTCTCTGTGCCTGCCCTACAAATACGTTCACCAGCACTATTTTTCTAGATTCCATATATATGTGTTAATATGCAATTGCAGCTCAATATCAGAAGGACAAATAACTCAATCAAAAAATGGGCAGAAGACCTAAACAAACACTTCTCCAAAGAAGACATACAATGGACCATGAACACTTGAAAAGTCGCTCAACATTGCTCACTATTATAGAAATGTAAATCAAAACCACAATGAGGTATCACCTCATACCAGTCAGAATGGCCATTACCAAAAAATCTACAAACTTTTAATGCTGGAAAGGATGTGGAGAAAGGGGAACCTTCTTGCTCACTGTTGATGAGAATGTAAATTGACACAGCCACTATGTAGAACAATATGGAGGTTCCTTAAAAAACTAGGAATAAAGCTACAATATGACCCAGCAACCTCACTACTGGGCATATACCCTAAGAAAACCACAAAATACACATGTACCCCAATGTTCACTGCAGCACTATTTATGATAGCTAGGACATGGAAGAAACTTAGATGTTCATCAACAGGTGAATGGATAAAGAAGCTGGATATACACAAATTTCAGTCAGTTGAACTGAGGTGGATGAACCTAGAGCCTGTTATACAGAATGAAGTAAGTCATAAAGAGAAAAACAAAGAAGCTTTATTTTAAAAAGAAATTTCTTGTGCTTTCTCTCATTTTTTAACCAAATTTTATATTTTCTTAATATAAAGAACCTTTATAATTATTCCCCAGTTCTTAACCCATCATAAGATCCTGTTTTGTTGTATTTTTTTTTAACAGTTGCCATGTTTAAAATCTCACTCCAGCCATGCTAATCAGAGTGTTTTGTTTGAAGTTATCTGTTTCCTAAATTTTCTCCTCTGGACTATTAGCTAATCTTTTTTTTTTTTTTTTTAAATCAAGATGTTTCATGTTTACATCTCAGGTTTCCTTTTACTTTGTGATGATCATGGTTATCCATTTATATTAGGTCTTAGATATAGAAAAGCTGCTGCTTAAGTAGGTGCAAGGCTACAGACAGGGAGGGTGAACTCAGGAATATCTCAGGGACCCACTCCCCTCAACTACCTGCCTGTTCAACTCTCCTGAAGAACAACTTTCAGGTATTTTCTGGGGGCACACTTGACTTGCAGTGTGATCCTCAGGACAGGGAAAGTCATCCTCTATCTGTGAGGCTATTGTTTCCCAGCCCACATCTCTAGACTTGGGCCTCTTTATGTGCTGAAGGACCCAGTGATCTCTGAGTGGCCTCCCGAACTCTGGTTCCCCACTCTCCATGAGACGTCCCTCATCACTCACAATGATGATCCGCCTCCTCTGGTCCTCACTGTAGTTGCTGAATGCTGTTCACTTTCTCATTACCATGGAAACGGGGGCAGGGAATGAATGTGCACTTCCCAACCTGTCCCAGGGAAAGAGATTGCTGATGAGTTGCCCCAGAAGGCAAAGAGGAGTGTCTGAACTTGTCACTTTGAGGAGTTGGAGGCTTGGGGAGAGTGTACTACACTGTCTTAGATAGAACTTAGGAGAGTAAAGAGAGGAGTCTTTGTGGTGTCAGTTCACTTCAGTTCAGTCGCTCAGTCGTGTCTGACTCTTTGCGACCCCATGAATCGCAGCAAGCCAGGCCTCCCTGTCCATCACCAACTCCCAGAGTCCATCCAAACCCATGTCCATTGTGTTGGTGATGCCATCCAACCATCTCATCCTCTGTCGTCCCCTTCTCCTCCTATCCTCAGTCTTTTCCAGCATCGGGGTCTTTTCAAATGAATAAGATCTTCGCATCAGGTGGCCAAAGTATTGGAGTTTCAGCTTCAACATCAGTCCTTCCAATGAACACTCAGGACTAATCTTTAGGATGGACTGGTTGGATCTCCTTGCAGTCCAAGGGACTCTTAAGAATCTTCTCCAACACCACAGTTCAAAAGCATCAATTCTTCAGTGCTCAGCTTTCTTTACAGTCCAACTCTCACATACGTACATGACTACTGGAAAAAACATAGCTTTGACTAGACGGACCTTTGTTGGCAAAGTAATGTCTCTGCTTTTTAATATGCTGTCTAGGTTGGTCATAACTTTCCTTCCAAGGAGTAAGTGTCTTTTAATTTCATGGCTGCAATCACCATCCACAGTGATTTTGGAGCCCAGAAAAACAAAGTCAGCCACTGTTTCCACTGTTTCCCCATCTATTTGCCATGAAGTGATGGCACCAGATGCCATGATCTTAGTTTTCTGAATGTTGAGCTTTAAGCCAACTTTTTCACTCTCTTCTTTCACTTTCATCAAGAGGCGTTTTAGTTCCTCTTCACTTTCTGCCATAAAGGTGGTGTCATCTGCATAGCTGAGGTTATTGATATTTCTCCTGGCAATCTTGATTCCAGCTTGTGCTTCCTCCAGCCCAGCGTTTCTCATGATGCTCTCTGCATAGAAGTTAAATAAGCAGGGTGACAATATACAGCCTTGACATACTCCTTTTCCTATTTGGAACCATTCTGTTGTTCCATGTCCAGTTCTAACTGTTGCTTCCTGACCTGCATGTAGGTTTTTCAAGAGGCAGGTCAGGTGGTCTGGTATTCCCATCTCTTTCAGAATTTTCCACAGTTTATTGTGATCCACACAGTCAAAGGCTTTGGCATAGTCAATAAAGCAGAAATAGATGTTTTTCTGAAACTCTTTTGCTTTTTCGATGATGCAGTGGATGTTGGCAATTTGATCTCTGGTTCCTCTGCCTTTTCTAAAACCAGCTTGAACATCTTAGGAATCTATAAACTAAAATGGGTGGGAATGGGCAAGTTTAATTCAGATGACTATTATATCTACTATTGTAGGCAAAAACCCTCTAGAAGAAATGGAGTAGCCCTCATAGTTAATAAGAGTCTAAAATGCAGTACTTGGGTGCAATCTCAAAAATGACAGAATGATCTGTTTGTTTCCAAGGCAAACCACTCAACATCACAGTAATCCAAGTCTATGCCCCAACTACTGATACTGAAGAAGCTGAAGTTGACTCATTCTATGAAGACTTAGAAGACCTTATAGAAATAGCATAAAAAAAGATGCCCTTTTCATCACAGGGGATTGGAATGCAAAAGTAGAAAGTCAAGAGATACCTGGAGTAACAGGCAGGTTTGGGCTTGGAGTAAAAAATGAAGCAGGGCAAAGGCTAACAGTTTTATCAAGAGAACACATTGGTCATAGCAAACAGTATTTTCCAACAATGCAAGAGACGATTCTACACATGCACATCACCAAATGGTCAATACCAAAATCAGATTGATTATATTCTTTGCAGAGGAAGATGTAGAAGCTGTGTATAGTCAGCAAAAAAAGACCTGAATCTGACCGTGGCTTAGATTATGAGCTCCTTATTGTAAAACTCAGGCTTAAATTGAAGAAAGTAGGGAAACCAATAGGCCACTCAGGTATGACCTAAATCAAATCTCTTATGATTATACAATGTAGGTAATTAATAGATTTAAGGGATTGGGTCTCGTAGACAGAATGCCTGAAGAACAATGGACAGAGGTTTGTAATACTATATAGGAGGTGGTGACTAAAACCATCTCAAAGCAAAAGAAGTGCAAGAATCAAAGTAGTCATCTGAGGAGGCTTTACAAATAGCTGAGGAAAGAAGACAAGTGAAAGGCAAGGGAGAAAGGAAAACATATACCCAACTGAATGCAGAGTTCTAGAGAATAGCAAGGAGAGAAAAGAAGGCCTTCTTCAATGAACAATGCAAAGAAATAGAGGAAAACAACAGAAAGGGAAAGACCAGAGATCTCTTCAAGAAAACTGGAGATTTTGAGGAGTATTTCATGCGAGGATGGGTATGATGAAAGACAGAATATGGACCTAACAGAAGCAGAAGAGATTAAGAAGAGGTGGCAAGAATACACAGAAGAAGTATAAAGGTCATAATCATCTGGATAACCACATGATGTGATCACTCACCTAGAGTCAGACATAGTGGATTGTGAAGTCAAGTGGCACTTATGAAGCATTGCTGTGAACAAAGGTGTTTGGTGGTGGTGATGGAATTCCAGCTGAGTTATTTCAAATGAGAAAGCTGATTCTTAGGTAGATTGATAAGGAGTTTGGGGTCCTCAAGAAGGAAGGGGTCCAGGGCCCTTGAAGAGGAGAAAGGGGTCTGGGGTTCTCAAGGAGGAGAAAAGGACGTGTTTTTTTTTTTTTTCTACATTGCTTTGTCTTCCTCACACAAGACAATTTTTCTTAAACTCTGAATTGTTATGACAATGGTTTTTAAGACTAACTTTCTTTAATCCCAGAGATAATGATTACACAACTAAACAACTCATCTTGCTCAAGGGTATGTTTTTCCTTAAACTCTGAACTAATGATTATATAACAACAATGTATCTTATCCAAGGACTTGTTTCTCCTTCTTAACAAGAACCTTCTGACTAATTCTCTTATATTAAAACAAATGTTGTGGGAGTGGGTCTGGTAAAAGTATATAAGGCCTTGATGAGACTAGTGAGTGGGGCACTCTCTTCCCCCTTCTGATGTCTGTGTCAGATTTTTCTGTCGTTTTTCACTGTAATAAAACTTCTGCACACAAAAGCTCTGAGCGATCAAACCTGGTCCCTGATCCTGAAGCTAAATCTTTTTCTTTGGAGATCACAAACCCAACATTGTTCACCACAGGCTATCAAATAAAGATGATGCTATTAAAATGATGCAATCAATATATCAGCAAATTTGGAAAACTCAGCAGTGGCCATAAGACTGGAAAAGGTCAGTTTTCATTCCAATCCAAAGAATGTTCAAACTATTGTACAATTATGTTCATTTCACATGCTAGTAGGGTTCTGATCAAAATCCTTCAACTAGGCTTCAGTAGTACGTGAACTGAGAACTTCCAGATGGAGAAGCTGGGTTTAGAAAGGGCAGTGGAACCAGAGATCAAGTTGCCAACATTTGTTGGATCATAGAAAAAAAAAGAGATTTCCAGAAAAACATCTACTTGTGCTTCATTGACTATACTAAGCCTTTGGTGTGTGGATCACAACAAAGTGTGGAAAATTCTTAAAGAGATGGGGGTACCAGATCACCTTACCTGTCTTCTGAGAAACTTATATGTAGGTCAAGAAGCAACAGGTAGAACTGAACGTGGAACAACAGGCTGCTTCAGAATTGGGAAAGGAGTTTGACAAGGGTGTATATTGTCATCCTGCTCATTTAAATTAAATGCAGAGTTCATCATGTGAAATGTCAGGATGGATGAATCACAAGCTGTAATCAAGATTGCCAGGAGAAATATCAACAACTTCAGATAAGCAGATGATACCACTCTAATGGTAGAAAGTGAAAAGAAACTAAAGAGTTCTTGATGATGGTGAATGATGAGAGTGAAAAAGCTGGTTTAAAACTCAATGTTTAAAAAACTAAGATCATGGCATCTGGTCCCATAGACTTCCTGGCTAACAGAAGGGGGGAAAGTGAAAGCAGTGACAGATTTTATTTTCTTGGTCTCCAAAATAACTTTGGATGGTAATTGCAGTCATGAAATTAAAAGACATTTGCTCCTTGGAAGGGAAGTTATGACTAATCTAGCCAGTATACTGAAAAAGCAAAGACATCACTTTGCCGACAAAGGTCTATATAGTCAAAGCTATGGTTTTTCCAGTAGTCATGTATGGATGTGAGAGTTGGACCATAAGAAAGGCTGAGTGCTGAAAATTGATGCTTTTGAATTATGATGCTAGAGAAGACTCTTGAGATTCTCTTGGACTGAAACAAGATCAAGCCAATCAGTCTTAACAGAAATCAACCCTGATTATTCATTGGAAGGAATGATGCTGTAGCTGTAGCTCCAACACTTTGGCCACCTGATGTGAGGAGCTGATTCTTTGGAAAAGACCCTGATGCTGGGAAAGATTGAAGGCAAAAGGAGAATGGGGGAGGCAGAGGATGAGATACTTAGATAGTATTACTGACTCAATGAACATTAATCTGAACAGACTCTGGGAGGCTGTAAAGGACAGGGGAGCCTGATACAGGCCAGGGGGTCGCAAAGAGTAGGATACAATTAGTGACTGAACGACAACAACATTTACACATAAAGCCCAATATGCATCGCTTAAGTCACCCCAGCATTTGGAAAACTCTAAGACAATTCAACTTTTTCCTTGTATTCCGTCATAGATAATCTCTGTCCTGAGAAATTGGCTGCTCTAGGTCCATGCTTCCACTGAGCCAAGGACAAAAGGGCATTTGAAAACCTGCTATGGAGCACACAGTAGGACTCTTGTTATTTAAACAGTTAACAATAATTTGTTTCAAAATATGATTATCATTTTCCCTTTTGAACTGTAAGATCATTTTACTTTATTTACTGAATTTAAAAAGCCCTCAGTGTTTTGGGTCAAATTGTCTATAGATAAAGAGAAAGATGAACTGATATGCTAGTGTTTCACATACTATTCTAAATGTTCATCAGCAGTAAAAAAAAAAAAAAAAAAAAAAACCCTTGAAAACAACACAATCTGGCCAATTGAAATATGATTTTGTATAAAGAGCCAGTCTAAAAGAAAACTGGCTCATTGTATTCATTTCTTATTGCTGCTGTGGCAGATTATGCCAAATTTGGCTGAAAAGAAGACAAATTTTTATCTGAAGGTCAGAGGTCTGCAGGTCTTCTTTCCTTCTGGAGGATCCAGCAGAGAATCTGTTCCCAGCCTTTCCAGGATTCTAAAAGGAAACTTAATTCCTTGGCCTGTGGACTGCATCTTTCCCACCTGTTTCCATCCTCACATCTTATCCAACCTTCCTGCCTCCATCTTATACGAATAAGCCTGTGATTACCTGGGGTCCACCTGGATAATCTAATATACCTTGCACCTCAAGGTCCCTCATGTATTACAGCTGCATAGTCCTTTCTGCCATGTAACATAATATATTCATAAGTCATAGGCTTTAGGATATGGACATCTTTGGTGGAAGGAAGGGGCCCATTACTCTGCCTTCCACATTCACTAACAACCTATAAAATATAACCAAATACTTGTTATTTTCTGGGGAATTTTGGCATCTTCAGAGCCAATTTAGAAGAAAGGATGCTAGGGAGACCTGAACCTCTTCAACTTGAAAACTCCAGACCTGAATCTCAGCCTGGCTCTGCCCCTTAGGAGGGAGCCCCTTAGGTGACTGCTGGCTCAGGCACCATCCCACTCTCAAGGTCTCTTGATAAGCCACCTACAATTTCATGCCTCTGAGCTTCATACCAGCTTTGGAGTTGAAACCTCCCAGTTCACCAACTGTTTTTACATTTTTATGTTAACTCTTATTAACTACTGTTTTATTATCTGGTCATGTTGCTATTTCTGGATTTTGACAATTGAAACAAAGTTGGATGATTCTGAACTGATCGTTATCCATGGTCTGACTTCCTCAAAGCATCACACTGCAAAGGTTCCCCGGGCTATTGTCTCTCTACTGGAGGAAGTAACCTGAGAGGTGTCAACTACAAACCGGCACTTGCCCATTGGCACTTGCCATCTACCTCTAGAAGATTTAAATCATGTGCTGACTCTCTGTATATGCTGACTCTCGACACTCCCTGAAAGAAGTTCAGGGTAGAGAGCAGAAATGAGGCACCCTGTGCTCCGGGAAAAACTGGCAGAACAGTCTTAAGATAGTTGGATATTTTTAGGAACCGATTTTATGAGCCCAGTTCTTGTATCTCCTCATACCTAGAAAAGCCCTGAAATCTTTCATGGTGACATTTGTTCCTTGTGACTAGAAGAAACTTTCTGCAAAGAAAATATGTGTTTGATTGCTTTGTACTCCCCCTTCATCAAAATCACGTATATGCTGACCTTCCCTGTTACTTCTTTGGAGCAGTTTCTCAGAGCTATCTGACATACTGTTTCCCAGGCTATCGTCCTCATTTTGCCCCAGAAAAAACTCTCATGTTGTACATAGGTTTTTAAGTTAAGAAGGACAAGAGACATGTGTTCCCATGCAGACTGCCAGCCGAAGCTGGTGTCTGGAGCTCTTGGCTCTTGATTTCACAGAACATTTCCAAGGAGGAACCCCAGTCCCTAAGGTATGAGGTATAAGCCTCTGCTCCTGCCTGTGCAGAGGATCAGTCATGGGGCAAGATACACCTGTGCAGATCAGCATCATTCAAAAAGCCAAGCAGGACATGGGAGCTATGGATTTTTGCTGCTGGGAGCCACTGCAGCCTGCCCAGAGCTGGTCCCTGTTCAGGCTGGGCCTGGGCAAGCAGTCAAAGATAGAGAAGCAGGTTGTGGGAGGGGTGATGGTTTGGAGGCCTGGAGTGGCCCTCGGTGGTGTTTGGCCAGGTGGGACCAGAGCAGTGCTGACTCTGAGGATAGGGATGTGACCACAGAAAAGATCTTCAAATTTAAACCAGACAGTGAAATTTCCTTGATTAAAATAACACAGAAACCTAGAATAACATTCAAGAACCCTCCTATGTGATTGCTTCATCTTAGAGGGTGGCTCCACTGTGCTCTGATGCCCTGCCTCTTTGAGGGTCCCTCGTGCCCTGAACTCCTTCCTGCTCTGGGCCCCTGGCCCTTCTCTGCCCTCCAGCTCTGTGTGCAACCCCTCTCACATGTAGTCTCTGCCTGAAGGCAGCCTCTCAGAGAGACCCTTCCCAATATAACCCCGTCTCACTCACTCACACCCCCTCACCCTGGTCTTCTGTTTCCCAGTCTTTATCCCCACCTGACTCACAATTTCCATCGGTTCTGGTTAGTGTGCTGAGCATCCAGGGAATTGAATGGTCCCCTGTGTGCTCTGGGGCAGGGTCTCTGCAGTTATTAGAAGAACTGAAAAACTGCAGAAAATCAAATTCTGCAGGGAAACCTTAAGATTCTTCAAAGCAAGGTGATTATGGTCAGGAATCTGGAAAATTAATTTCAAGCATTAGGTTAAATCAATTCTCTCATTAGAGAGGGGAAAATAAGGTACATTAGAGAGTGACACAGCCTTTATGAATGACCCTGTTTAAAGCAGGAGATTTAAAATTTCACTAGCCAGTCATTTACTCCTCTCCCCAAAGAAAAACTGAGTTATTTAGAGAAGCTAAAAGTAAAAGAACCAAAACTCAGCTCAAGGTAGAATGGGAATTATCCTTCCCATTCGATTATATTGCACAGGGCAGATTAAGTCCTGAGTACAGCAAGACCAGTGAGTTGCTGCCTTCCTTGCCAGAGATAAGCTTGTGGACTCACTGTCCTGCTGTGTCCCCTGAGGCTCTGAGCAGGGACACCAGGGCCCTTCATGGTCTTCCTAGAAGAAACTTATACCAGATAGAACTTCCTTTAAAATTGTATTTTTCTAACAGCAAAAGGAATCAGTGCACACAGAGGCAGGAAACCCTTGGGAAAACACATGACCAGGTTAATACAGAGCAGGTGTCAGAGACAAAAAATTTCAGATTAAAAATTTAAACTGCTAGACAGAATGTTGTGCTATTATTTATAACAAAATTCTCTGAACAGGGACACTTCAGATTCTGAGATTTTTATTTGCATGGTAATATGGTTGGATTACTTCGGAAAACTCTTCTGGATGTAATATTCTATCTGCCTTGCCTGGTGTCAGGTTTACAGGGGTCGGTGGGGAGGTGTCCTCTCTCAGGGAGTCAAATTCTCCCAAAGATCCTGCCCCACACTTTCCTGCCAGTGTCTTTAATTTCCACTGCTGTTACCGAGTCCAAGCTCACTCTGCTTGCTGCAAGACTGGTCAATGAACATGAGATGAGGTGTTGGGATCAGGAAGGGACCTTATTTGGGAGCCAGCTGACCATGAAGACGGAAGGCTAGAGCCTCAAAATAACCATCTTGTCAGGGCCTGGTTGTCAAGTTCTTTTATGGGTCAGAGATGGGGTGGGGAGGAAGGGGAGGAAACAAAGTAAAAAGACTATTCAGTCCTTGCAAATGTCCCCTAGAATGGCAGGTCTCAGGCAGGGGAATGTGTTAGTGTAACTTCCTTACAGTCCTTCACAGGTGGGCAGCTCAGGTTATCTCCCTGGGGCAGGCCATTATGTATGTTTATAATAACAAAAAAGGGTTAGTCACAGGGGCAGATCCAGTGTAAATTTAAAACTAACCCTTCCCAGCTACACTACTGCATAAAGTCTCAGGTTGAAGAAGGTCTAATAGGCTTGCCTAAGAAGCATATGGCCCCAGTTTCCCCTGGCAAAGGGAGGGATGGAGGCAGCTTAGTTCTGGCTGACTAGGGGCAATCACATCTGTGTTAAGCATTCAGTGCCTATAAACAAGTCTCCTCTCCTGGGGTTCACACACAGGATAGGGTGACTCCACTGGGAGCCAGGAAAGTAGTCTCGTATTGACACAGAGTGCCTGCCCAGCCCGAGGTCTGGGGCTGGTGAGGACCCAGGGGAGCCAGGCCTGGGCTGAGGAATGTAGTTCTGAGGGGTCCAAGAGCCACCTTCTCAGAACAATGCAAAACCCAAGGCAAGGGGGAGAGAAAGGCAGAGGAAGGTGAGGAGGAGGTCTGTCCCCATAGCCACTCTCTGACTTCTCACCAGCCCTCTCCCATCCACTGGCTGAGCAAACAGCCATATCATCCACGTCAGATGATTAGTGATGGAGGCACTAGGAATGTGGGGGTAGCCTGGGGTGAGGGTGGAGGGGTGGGAGGTGGGGAGGGAGATGGCAAGGATCCCTTTGGCAATCACACATTTCCTCAGTGCACATCTTTTTCAAGGAGGCTCATCCATACTGGGTTTGCAGGAGTCATTTCAACTTGCCAAGCTCTGGTGGGTACAGGGGCCCTAAGTTCTCAGGGCCTACACTCACTAGCCTTTCATGGGAAGCCACGGTTGTTGGCCACACAGACCCAGACTCCAGGCTGGTAGGATATCGATGGCAAGGTTAGGGGTAGTGGGACATGGCAAAGGGAAGCCTGCAGCCAATTTTGCCCCCACCAGCTTTGCCTTTTATCTGGACTCCTTGCTGGAGAATCACCTCTATTTGTGAACTAAAGAAAGGGAATCTTCAGTTACCTTCTAAGAATCAATCAGAACTTCACACAAATGCTCAAGTTATGAAAAAAAAAAAAAAACACATTTAATAATCCTAAACAATATTTAATTTTGAAAAATTTACATTAAATACTTCATATTTCATACTTTACTACATTTATTTTAAAAACTAATTTATGCCTAGGATTTAAATCAAAATGTTACTACCTTTTTGTCATTTGGATACTTTGATAAATACTTTTTGTGATACTTGTGAAAATACTTTTTATTTATAAATACTGTTCAGTGAAAAATAAATATGCTTTCTCATCCACCAGACAAGGTTGGAACTCCTTCTCCTTGGGAACCTTGTCACTTCCCTAAAATGCACTTCTGCTTATACTACAAAACTTCCCCAATGCTTCCTACCCCACTTATATCCTTACTATCCCCATTCTCCCCAGTGATGAGGCTCCCAAAATGGGGGTACAGCATGGACAAAGTAGAAGAGTAGAACCCAACTGAACTGTCAGGTATGGATGGATCAAGAAAGACCTTTGCCAACAGGTAGAGAAAGAGGGTGCTGAGAGAGAGTAGGAGGGATGGAAGTTAAGGGGTGAGTTGGAAATTAAGAGATACCAAGGGAATATTTCATGCAAAGATGAGCACAATAAAGGACAGAAATGATATGGACCTAACAGAAGCAGACGATATTAAGAAGAGGTGGCAAAAATACACAGCAGAACTATATAAAAAAAAAAAAATCTTCATTACCTAGAGAACCACAATGGTGTGATCACTGACCTAAAACCAGACATCCTGGAGTGCAAAGTCAAGCGGGCCTTAGGAAGCATCACTAAGAACAAAGCTAGTGGAGGTGATGGAATTCCAGTAGAGCTATTTCAAATCCTAAAAGATGAACTCAAAAATCTGCACTCAAAAGACAAAGTGCTGCACTCAAAATGCCAACAAATTTGGAAATCTCAGCAGTGGCCACAGGACTGGAAAAGGTCAGTATTCATTCCAATCCCAAAGAAAGGCAATGCAAAAGAATGTTCAAACTACTGCACAATTGCTCTCATTTCACACATTAGCAAAGTAATGCTCAAAATTCTCCAAGCTAAGCTTCAACAGCTTCAACAGTACTGAGAACTTCAACAGAACTGAGAACTTCCAGATGTTCAAGCTGGATTTAAAAAGGCAGAGGAACCAGAGATCAAATTTCAAACATATGCTGGATCATAGAAAAAGCAAGAGAGTTCCAGAAAAACATCTACTTCTAGTTTATTTATTTAAGGTTGACTTAAATAAATAAGCTTCTACACTAAAGCTTTTGACTGTGTAGATCACAACAAATTGTGGAAAATTCTTAAAGATGAAAATACCAGACCACCTTACCTGCCTCCTGAGAAATCTGCATGCAGGTCAAGAAGCAACAATTAGAACCAGACATGGAATAACAGACTGGTTCCAAATTGGGAAAGGAGTATGACAAGGCTGTATATTGTCACCTTCCTTATTTAACTTATATGCAGAGTACATCATGTGGAATGCTGGGCTGAATGAAGCACAAGCTGGAATCAAGATTGCCGGGAAAAATATCAGAAACCTCAGATATGCAGATGACACCACTTTTATGGCAGAAAGTGAAGAGGAACTAACGAGCCTCTTGATGAAACTAAAAGAGGAGAGTGAAAAAACTGGCTTAAAACTCCACATTCAAAAAACTAAGATCATGGCATCCAGTCCCATCACTTCATGGCAAATAGATGGGGAAACAGTAGAAACAGTGTCAGACTTTATTTTTTTGGACTCCAAAATCATTGCAGATGGTGATGGCAGCTGTGAAATTAAAAGATACTTGCTCCTTGGAAGAAAAGTTATGATCAACCTAGACAGCAGATTAAAAAACAGAAACATTACTTTGCCAACAAAGGTTTGTCTAGTCAAGGCTATGATTTTTCCAGTAGTCACATATGGATGTGTACGCTGGACCATAAAGAAAGCTGAGTGCCAAAGAACCGATGCTTTTAAATTGTGGTGTTGGAGAAGACTCTTGAGAGTCACTCGGACTCCAAGGAGATCAAACCAGTCAATCTTAAAGGAAATCAGTCCTGAATATTCATTGGAAGGACTGATGCTGAAGCTGAAGCTCTAATACTTTGGCTATGTGATGTGAAGAACTGACTCTTTGGAAAAGACCCTGATGCTGGAAAATTTTGAAGACAGGAGGAGAAAGGGACAACAGAGGATGAGATGGTTGGATGGCATCAACGACTCAATGGACATGAGTTTGAGTAAACTCTGGGAGATGGTGATGGACAGGGAGGTCTGGTGTGATGCATTTCATGGGGTTGCAAAGAATTGGACACGACTAAGCAACTAAACTGAACTGAACTAGAATTTTAGAACTCCAAAAAGAGCTTGGTGACACCCTTCTAATCCCAGGAAGAAGGAAATGACTTAGATGCATTCATACTTAATAATTCAACCTCATATCTCAGACTATCTCTGAGGTAGGAGACAGATGGGCTTCAGGTTGGACATTTACAATCAGCCAGTCTTCTCTTTGCATTTCCTGCGATAAGAGATAGGTGGGCTCCAGTTGAGGAATGGACAATGAGCTCCCCATTTGCTCTCAGAAATAGAAGTAACAATAGAAACAGGGTAAATAGCCAGTCTTTGTCTCTTGTTAACACCTCAAGGGAATAACTGAGAGAGGCAAACACAAAGAGACGCAAAGTCCCTTCTAAGTAAAGGACAAGGGAGACATGACACACGCACAGAAAGGCTCCTTGGTGTCAAAAGTCAGGACAACTCCAGCCCATAATGAGTCTGGCTCCTCCCAGAAGCCTTCACCTTGAGATCCATTTTGGCTGAGGGGTGCGTATGCACCCCAGCGGAGGGTCCCAGGGTAGTTCAGGTGTGGAAAAAGAAACTAGATAACTAGCCTGAAGGAAGACAAAGACCTGGGAGAACTGCCTTACAAATGCCTTAACCGCTTCTTTCCTGGGCTCCTCCTCACTAGGGAGGATGAGCACAGCCTTTCTCTCCAGGCGTGCTTCTCTGCCTTGCTTCTGTCTCAACTAAACAGTTTCTCTCTGTGCTCTCCCCTTGTTCTGCTGTGTCTCTAATAAGAAACTTTGTACCTGCATTTATAGTTTCTACCTCTGACAAGTGCATTTTTCACTGGGGGCAAAGATCCAGGGAAATTAGCTTCTAGCCTCTAGCCCTTGCTGATTTGGTGGCTAGGATTTCTGGTTTTCATCTGGGCTACCCAGGTTCAAGTCTTGGGCAGGGGATTAAGATCTCTCTTCATGCCACTGCTCACTGCTGCCTAACTGAGATCACTACAATAGTATAGGGCAGGAAAAAGTGTTACAACTTATATTTATTCAGAATAACATTTTAAAAAATAAGTGACCAATGAAAGGAGACAAAAATGTAAACAGATGCACAAAAATTTTTACTTTCCAAATATTCCAATTTTTCCAAGTTTCCCTTATTCTCTTGGCTTGGAGTAGGGTAGAGGGTGGGGGGTGGCACTGGCTCTGAAGGAGCACCTCTCTTCTTTTAATTTGTCCTAGGGAACCCTCATTGTTTCTCACCTCAGCAATCAGAAATACAAACTGCTCAGAGCAGAATTTCGTAATGCAAAACACAGAAACACTTTATGAATCAGCACTTGAAAATAGCTATAGGAGAGAGTTTATCTTTCCAATAACTAGCCTATTGGTAAAAGAATATGTGAGGGAAAAACAGGAAAGGCTTGTTGACTGCTTCAGAACTCTTCCCCTGCAGAAGTGAACTACATTGTGAGGCTGTGGTCTCTGGTTTGTGAATTGTGCCTGAAGACTCATTTCTCCTCAGGCCTTCTGAAGGCAAGACAAGAAAATCAGAAATGACAGCCAGAGAAGGCCTGGAGTCCCAGGCCCTGGCCCTGGGGTCTGCTGAGAGACACAGTGCCAGCTGCAACCTTGTGGGTGCCCTGCACTATTCTTCACTCTGAGTAGCCTGACATTTGTACTCTTCCCACCTATAAACTTACTATTGGACTAGAAAATATGATGAAATGCATAGCTCTTGTCATGGACACTGTCTAAAGTAGAACTTTCTGCAATGCTAGAAGCGTTCCTATAAAACAGTGTGACAATTCAGCACTTAAATGTGGCCAGTGCCACTGAGGAAGCAAAGTTTAACTTTATTTACTTTTCACTAATCTAAATGTCAACAGCTTCTTGGGACCACTGGCAAAGGTACTGGGCAGCAGGGGTCTGCAGGTAGTCAGAGCTTCTGCTGCAAGGCAGGGAGGAGACCTCAGTTGATATACAACCCAGACTGTAGACTATTATCTGTCCATCTTCAGTTGCGATGGTTCACTGTTTCATTGACATGATCCTTGATGGTAGAAACATAGGTCTCTGAGCAGATGTCGTTCCAGGGGTAAAATAGAAAGATGCTGTTCCATGAGGTAAGGTGGGGGAATGTGGCTGGATGCCTGATAGACGCTCTGTGGCCAGTGACCCAGACATCCCTCTTCTTAAGCTCAGAGTAGCCAATCAGGTCAGCCCAGCAGAGGTGATGCAGATGTGGTAGGGCTAGAAGGGAAGGTTTGACAGTGTAGAAGAAACAGAGGAGGATGCAGAGAAGGACATAAAGGGAGGAAACTAAATACGTACTTCAGCTGTCGTCCACTCCCACCTGGCAGCGAGCATCAGCACTGCCTTGGACTCAAGATCAGATCTGAGGCTCCCAGCCCACCTTGTCCTTCAACACTCAATTGGCTCAGCTTCTACACATTATAAAAATGTCATAATGTAATGCATAAAATAGAATTACGCATAAACTTCTTTCTGGATGGCTTACTAAGTGAAGCCTCCTTTTCTTTTTTGCCACTCTTCCCTCACGGTGTCTGGTAAAATGTTTTGCAGCTCGGTTTGAAAGAGTTGGAATGAATGATCATGTAATATCCTTTAAAGTCACATTATTTAATCAATGCATGCTTCCCTGATACCCCAGTGGTAAAGAATCCGCCTGCAATGCAGGAGACCCCAGTTCGATTCCTGGGTCGGAAAGATTCACTGGAGAAGGGATAGGCTACCCACTCCAGTATTCTTTGGCTTCCCTCATGGCTCAGTTGGTAAAGAATCCGCCTGCAATGTGGGAGACCTGGGTCTGAACTCTGGGTTGGGATGATATCCTGAAGAAGGGAAAGGCTACCCACTCCAGTATTCTGGCCTGGAGAATTCCATGAAATATATAGTCCATGGGGTTGCAAAGAGTCAGACACAAATAAGCAACTTTCACTTCACCACTCATCTAACTTTGTGGTTGAACTCACAGTGCCACGTGGTTGAAGATGTTGGGGCCACAACAGTCTCTATTTAATTCTACGAGGGACACAGCAAGGAAGGTTGTAGGGTAACCTGCATCAAATCAAGCTGGACAATGCATCACAGGGGTGAACAGGGAAGGCCTCCCTGATGAGGGGACACTTCAGCAGAGCCACAGAAAGGAAGGAAGGATTCAGAGATGGTCAACAGGCCCTGAGGCTGAGGTGGGACAGGTCAGGCACCTATGTCATATGCGCAACACAAAGGATATTAACAAAGTGCACTTCAGAGGCTGTGAGCACCTTTCAGCAGACACCTGGCAGAAAGCTTACCAACCTGCAGGCATTCAAGTGTGTGCTGTTCCTGGAGGGCCTGACGCCCTGAGATGTGGGGCTAAGCACCTCCCAGTTCAACTCTAGATGACAATCAAAGCAAAAGTCTTCCCTGTGCTCTGTGTTTGGTACTGAAACTGGACTTACCTTAAGATTTCACGGAAGTGTCAAGCATCTTTTAAGAGATTTCAAGCATCTCACCTGAGCTTCTCCCCAAATGTGTCTACCTGGAGACATTGGTGGTCATGATCAGTTTCATAACCCATCTCACATCCATCACATGTCCCAAGTATTCTTCCTTCTGTGTTCTTTCTAGTTATTTCAACTCTCAAATTCCATCCTACGTTGCCACTCCTTGAAGGCAAGCCCCACCTGTCCCTCAACTGATATACCACCCAGGCTGTAGATTATCTGTCCATCTTCAAAATTGCGATGGCTCACTGTTTCACTGACATGATCCTTGATGGTAGAAACACAGGGCCCCTCAGGTTCCAACAGTCCTTCCTTTTTACTGGAACTACAGAAGCCATTCTCCCTTGTATCTTCCTTCATTCTTAAAACTCTTTCAATTTTATGTTTCATAATATTCTGTGCTGAGTTGCTCAGTCATGTCTGCCTCTTTGTAGCCACATGGAATGTAGCCTGCCAGACTCCTCTGTCCATGGTATTTTCCAGACAAGAATACTGGAATGGGTTGCCATTTCCTTTTCCAGGTGTCATGACTGGGATCATCAAAACACTTTACTGATCACAAATCTGAATATGGATGACCTTGAACCCTTCTTAGTGCCAACATTGCCAATGGACCCACCTGCCACACTTGTATGTGACAGTACAGCTCAGACACAGACACTGAGGTAGGATTAATTGTGTACTATTGCAGATGCTGGGTAATACTCCTGTTTTCTTTGTTGGATTGTGTGCTCTTTTCTGGAATTATACTTCAGTTATTTGCCTTGCCCTTTGATATAAGTTGTTGTTCAGTGACTCTTTGCAACACCAGGAACTGCAGCACGCTAGGCTTCCCTGTCCTTCACTATCTCCCGGAGTTTACTCAAACTCTTGTCCATTGAGTTAGTGATGCCATCCAACCATCTCATCCTCTGTCATCCCCTTCTCCTGCCCTCAATCTTCCCCAGCATCAGGATCTTTCCCAATGAGTCAGCTATTCACATCAGTTGGCTAAAGTATTGGAGCTTCAGCTTCAGCATTAGTCCTTCCAATGAATATTAATTAAGGGTTGATTTCCTTTAGGATTGACTTGTCTGATCTCCTTGCTGTCCAAGGGACTCTCAAGAGTCTCTTTAACATTACAGTTCGAAAGCATCAATTATTCAGCACTCAGCATTCTTTATGGTCCAGTTCTCATACCTGTACATGACTACTGGAAAAACCATAGCTTTGACTATATGGACCTTTGTAGGCAAAGTGATGTCTCTGCTTTTTAATATACTCTCTCTGTTTGTCATAGCTTTTCTTCCAAGGAGCAAGCATCTTTTAATTTTGTGGCTGTGGTCACTGTCTGGATTGATTTCGGAGCCCAAGAATATGAACTCTGACACTGTGTCCACATTTTCCCCATCTATTTGCCATGAGGAGATGGGAACAGATTCCTCAATCTTTGATATCAGTAGGATGAGTAATAACCCATTCACTTCACAGTGTGGACTTACCTCTGACTCTGTAGTAAGATAATACTAGGTAGGAAGAGCAGGCTGCTGGCCCATTTTCCCAGAGATCACAGCAGACCAACTGGTGATTCAACAGAGAAGGACAGCAGGAGCCCACCAAGGCAGCCATGGGACCCATTCCTGGGTGGACAGAATGTTTTAAAAGCAGTGAGACTAACAGAGAATTTGGAGCATGGGCTTCACCTGCTGCTTGATGTGGCAAGACTGGATGGACAGGACACCTGTCTGAAGGCCTTCAAAAATGATGACCAACAGTCAGAGAACAGGGAGGCAGAAACATGTTTTTCACATACATGAAGTTAATGGATTCCTTTAACACAAAAGCATACAAAGGACACTGGAATAACTCTTGTCTATGTTCTGTGTGTGTTTCAGGCTTTGTTTAATAATTATCTGCTCCCGTGTAACCACGTAACAGTTTTCAGTGGGGGGTATGTTCTTTTCTCTTAATTTTTTCTTTAATGTCAGGGATGGGGTACTATGTTTAAACTTTAGCATAGGAATCAAAGTCAGAGGTTTTCAGTATCAGAAGGCATCAGTATCAGATCAGAAGGCATCCTTACAGAGGATGGTAAGGTTCTGATGGTAAGTCCACATCAGGTGAAAATCATCTTCATGAAGGTTCTGAGTGAAAAGTGAAATCAACAGTAGTAGCCTATGTGTTCAAGGAAGTAAGTCTGCAGAGGGAATGTGTCGGCTGAAGGAAGTAACAGGAACAGTAGGACTGAGAATTCGAGGAAAGGGCTCATGAGGAGATTAGTAAACATGAGATCATTTAAAAGACAGGATTATGTATGTGTATACATTTATTTGCATAGAAGCATACATACAAAAAATATAACCAAACAAAAGAAACATCTGTAAATTGCAGTGCTGCTTAACATCATCTTATATTTAGGTCACACTATTTCTGAGAGATACAAAAATCTCTCTCAAATCAGGTCACACTGTGTTTGAGAGATACAAAAATATCTCTCAAAATATCTCTTAATCTCTTACTAATATTGGTGAAGAGAATGACAGGAGGAGGAGGGGATGACAGAGGATGAGATGGTTGGATGGCATCCCTGACTCAATGGATATGAGTTTGAGCAAGTTCTGGGAGTTGGTGATGGACAGGGAGGCCTGGCATGCTACAGTCCATGGGGTTGCAAAGAGTCAGACATGACTGAGTGGCTGAACTGACTGAATATTGAATAAAATACAAAAACATTTTATTCAATATTAATAAAACCAAAAGAAATGTTCTTTCATGGCAGGTCTTTGCAAATTGCTGCTAAAATATCAGACCATGAAAACCACAACATTTATCTAATTAGGTCTGTCATTATTTTAATTCAAGGCAACTAAAGATGCTAGATTCAGCATCCTACTGCCAGCATCCTACTGCTTTGAGACTTGGGCCTTAATTAGAGAATTTGTCCAAATTTAATATTACTAGAGTCAATTTAAAAATAAAAAATTCAGAGGGGAGGTCCTAAAATGGCAGAGGAATAGGAATGGGAGAGTACTTTCTCTCCCAAAAATTCATCAAAAGATCATTTGAACGCAGAGAAACTTCCACAAAACAACTTCTGAATGCTGGCAGAGGACACCAGGCACCCAGCAAGCCAGCCCGTTCTCTTTGAAAGGAGCTATGAAAAAATATAAAAGGCAAAAAGAGAGACAAAAGAGTTAGGGACAGAGACCCACCCCAGGGAGGGAGTCATGAAGGAGGAGAAGTTTCCAAACACCAGGAAACACTCTCACTGGCAGGCCTGAGGGGAGTTTTGGAATCTCAGAGGACAACATAACCGGGGGTGGGGGGGTGGGTGGGAAACGCCATAGAATATGTGCCTAACTGCAACTCCCAGCAGAGAAGTAGCCCAGATGCTCACGTCTGCCAATGGGGACTGCACAAAGAGGTGCAGTTGCATGTTTAGGGTAAGGACTGGGCCTGAATGCCCTAAGGACAATCTGAGGGAGCTAATGTGAGACAGCAACCCAAACTGTTGGATAGCCAGAGAGAAAGAAAAAAAAAAAAAAAATAGAGACAGAACTTTGCAGCAAAAAGCTCTAACCTAAGGCACTGCTGGGCCTGCTCACAGAACAAAGAATTGAGCGAATATGGGAGGAGAGTTAGCCTGTAGCGGACCGGTCCACCCCCGACCAGAGGCAGAGAGGCAGGTTGGCGGCAGCCAGAAGGCGAGGGGCAAGCACAGTCCCAGAGATGGCATCCCCTACCAAACTGTGAGCAGGCTCCCAGTTGTTAACCAAGTCTTCCTGGGATCCTGGACAGTTGACATCTGCCAGGAGGGTTGCAGCCAGCAATCAGCTCCCCAGAGGAGACACACACGGCACACCTGACACAGCGCTCCCACTGTGCACTCAGGAAAACAAGCAGCTGGGACGGGGAGGAGATAAGACGCACCCACCCACCCACCCCCACCACCACCACCTGGGGAGAGTGCACTCACCAAGCACCTGGTAGCCTGAGCTGCTTGGACCTGGAAGTGCACAAAACGCAGGCCCAACTGAGTCTGTGCCTTTGTGGAGTACCCGAAAACCTGAACCTGAGTGGCTTAGACTTGGGAGGTGCATGCAACCCAGAGCCCGCTTTGTACAGTTCCCCTGCAGAGCAACCTGGAGCCTGAGCAGTGTAGACTGGGAAAGCACACACGCCCTGAGCGGGGGCAAACCCAGTTTGGCCTGGACACTGCAAGCACTCCCACACATGCCAGTGATATTTGTTTGCAGTGTTCCTCCCTCCCCACAGCACAACTGAACAAATGAGCCTAAGTAAGTGACCACCTTCATCCCCTTGCATCAAGGCAGAAATTAGACACTAAACAGACTTGCAAACAGAGGAAGTCAAAATAAACAAAGAGGGAACCACTTTGGAAGTGACAGGTGCAACCGATTAAAGCCCTGTAGTTAACACTGACTAAGCATTGGGAGGGGCCTGTATGACCTTGAGAAGAAGTATAAGCTGGAACAGGAACTATCTGAAATTGAACTGACCCTACACTGCCCTCAACAGCTCCAGAGAAATTCCTAGATATATTTTACTACTATCATTTTTCAATTTTTAAGTTCTTTATTACTTCTTTAATTTTCATTTTTATAACCTATTACCTTGCCAAAAAATACCCTATTTTTAAAGCAAATTTCATATATATATATATATATATATATATATAATAATTTTTGTGATTTTGTTTTGTTTCTCTAATATTGTATTTTTGAGAGTCTAACCTCTACTTTAGATTTTTAATCTTTGCATTTTGGTATTTGTTATCAAGTTTGCACCTTTAAAAATCTAATCTTCAGTATCCATTTTTACTTATGGGTGTGATTACTGGCTTGATTACTCTCTCCCCTTTTGACTCTCCTTTTTCTCCCCCAGGTCACCTCTATCTCCTCCCTCCCCCTTCTCTTCTCTACCCAACTCTGTGAATCTATGTGGGTGTTCCAGGCTGCGGAGAACACTTAGATAACTGATCACTGGCTAGACTGGTCTCTCCCCTTTTGACTCCCGCTTTTCTCCTCCTGGTCAGCTCTACCTCCCTTCTCCTTCTTCTCTTCTCTAAATAACTCCGTGAACCTAAGTGTTCCAGACTGTGGAGAGCACATAGGGAATTGATTACTGGCTAGATTGCTAGCTCCCCTTTTGATTCCCCCTCTTTTCCTCCTAGTCACCTCTACCTCCCTCCTCCCTCTTCTTTCCTCCTTATAACTCTGTGAACCTCTCTGGGTGTCCCTCACTCTGCAGAATCTTTTTACCATTAACCTAGATGTTTGTCATTGGTGCTGTATGGATGGAGAAGTCTGGAGGCTACTGTAAGAATAAGACTGAATGCCAGAGGCAGGAGGCTTAAATCCAAAACTTGAGGACACCAGAAAATTCCTGACTCCAGGGAACATTAATCGACAAAAGCTCATCCAAAAGCCTCCATACCTACACTGAAACCAGGCTCCATCAAAGAGCAACAAGTTTCAGAGCAAGACATACCAAGCTAATTCTCCAACAATGCAGGAACATAACCCTGAGCATTAAAATATAGGCAGCCAAAAGTCACACAAAACCCACAGACCTCAAAACTCACTACTGGACACTTCATTGCACTCCAGAGAGAAAAGTTCCAGCTCCACCAACCAGAACACAGATGCATGCTTCCCTAATCAGGAAATCTTGATAAGCCACTCGTCCGACCACAACAACAAGGAGGAACCTCCAAAATAAAGAGGAAACACAAACTTCCAGCATACAAAAAGGCCACCCCAAACACAGCAATCTAAACAAAATGAAAAGGCAGAGAAACATTCAGCAGGTAAAGGAACATGATATATGCTCCCCAAACCAAACAAAAGAGGAGATAGGGAGTCTACCTGAAAAAGAATTCAGAATAATGATAGTAAAGATGATCCAAAATTTTGAAAATAAAATGGAGTCACAGATAAATAGACTGGAGACAAGGATTGAAAAGATGCAAGAAATGTTTATTAAGGACCTAGAAGAAATAAAAAAGAGTCAATCAATAATGAATAATGCAATAACTGTGATCAAAAGCACTCTGGAGGGAGCCAACAGTAGAATAATTGAGGCAGAAGATAGGATAAGTGAGGTGGAAGATAGAATGGTGGAAATAAATGAAGCAGAGAGGAAAAAAGAAAAAGTAATTAAAAGAAATGAGGACAACCTCAGAGACCTCTGGGACAATGTTAAACGTCCCAACATTCGAATCATAGGAGTCCCAGAAGAAAAGAAAAAGAAAGGTCATGAGAAAATACTTGAGGAGATAATAGTTGAAAGCTTCCCTAATGGGGAAGGAAGTAGCCACCGAAGTCCACGAAATCCAGAGAGTCCAAGACAGGATAAACCCAAAGTGAAACACCCCAAGACACATATTAGTCAAATTAATGAAGATCAAACACAAAGAGCAAATGTTAAAAGCAGCAAGGGAAAAGCAACAAATAACACACAAGGGGATTCCCATCAGGGTAACAGCTGATCTTTCAATAGAAACTCTTCAGGCCAAAAGGGAATGGCAGGAGATACTTAAAGTGATGAAAAAGAAAAACCTACAACCGAGATTACTGCACCCAGCAAGGATCTCACTGAAATATGAAGGAGAAATCAAAAGCTTTACAGACAAGCAAAACCTCAGAGAATTTAGCACCACCAAACCAGCTCTTCATCAAATGCTGAAGAATCTTATCTAGACAGGAAACACAGAAAAGGTTTATAAACTCAAATCCAAAACAACAAAGTAAATGGCAATGGGATCATACTCATCAACAATTACTTTAAATGTAAATGGGTTGAATGTCCCAACCAAAAGACAAAGACTGGCTGAATGGATACAAAAACAAGACCCCTATATATGCTGTCTACAAGAGACCAACCTCAAAAATAAGGGACGCATACAGACTGAAAGTGAAGGGCTGGAAAAAGATATTTCACACAAATGGAAAACAAAACAAAGCAGAAGTAGCAATATGCATATCAGATAAAATAGACTTTGAAATAAAGGCCAAGAAAAGAGACATAGAAAGACACTACATAAGGTGCAAAGGATCAATCCAAGAAGAAGATGTAACAATTATAAATATATATGCACCCAACATAGGAGCAGTGCAATATGTAAGACAAATGCTAACAAGTTTGTAAGGGGAAATTAATGGTAACACAGAAATGGGAGAGTTTAATATCCCATTCACACCTATGGATAGATCAACTAAACAGAAAATTAGCAAGGAAACACAAACTTTAAATGATACAATGGACCAGTCAGACCTAATTGATATCTATAGGACATTTCACTCCAAAACAATGAGTTTCAGCTTTTTCTAAGGTGCACACAGAACCTTCTCCAGGACAGATCACATCCTGGGCCATAAATCTAGCCTTGGTAAATTCAAAAAAATCGAAATCATTTCAAGTATCTTTTCTGATCACAATGCAGTAAGATTAGATGTCAACTATAGGAAAAAAAATACAAACATGGAGCCTAAATAACATGATTCTGAATAACCAGCAAATCGCAAAAAATCAAAAAAGAAATCAAAATATGCATAGAAATGAATGAAAATGAAAACACAACAACCCAAAACCTATGGGGTTCAGTAAAAGCCTCCTAAAGGGAAGGTTCATAGCAATACAAGCTTACCACAAGAAACAAGAGGAAAATCAAATAAATAACCTAACTCTACACCTAAAGTATCTAGAAAAAGAAGAAAGGAAGAGTCTCAGAGTTAGCAGAAGGAAAGAAATGATAAAAATTAGGACAGAAATAAATGCAAAAGAAACAAAGGACACTATAGCAAAAATCAACAAAACTAAAAGCTGGTTCTTGAGAAGATAAATAAAATACACAAACCATTAGCCAAACTCATCAAGAAAAAAAGGGAGAAGAATCAAATCAACAAAATTAGATATGAAAATGGAGAAATCACAACAGACAACACAGAAATGCAAAGGATCATAAAACACTACTATCAGCAACTATATGCCAATAAAATGAACAACTTGGAAGAAATAGACAAATTCTTAGAAAAATATAACCTTCTAAAACTGAATGAGGAAGAAATAGAAATCTTAACAGATCCATCACAAGCATGGATATCAAAACTGTAATAAAAAATCTTCCAACAAACAAAAGCTCAAGACCAGATGGCTTCACAGGTGAATTTTACCAAAATTTAGAGAAGAGCTAACACCTACCCTACTCAAACTCTTCCAGAAAATTGCAGAGGAAGGAAAACTTCCAAACTCATTCTATGAAGCCACCATCACCCTAATACCAAAACCAGACAAAAATGCCACCAAAAAAAAAAAAAAAGAGAGAACTATAGGTCAATATCACTGATGAACACAGATGCAAAAATCCTTAACAAAATTCTAGCAAACGGAATCCAACAACATATTAAAAAGAACATACATCATGACCAAGTGGGCTTTATCCCAGGCATGCAAGGATTCTTCAGTATTCACAAATCAATCAATGTGATACATCACATTAACAAATTTAAAGATAAAAACCATATGATTATCTCAATAGATGCAGAGAAAGCCTGTGACATAATTAAACATCCATTTATGATAAAAACCCTCCAGGAAACAGGAATAAAAGGAACATATCTCAACACAATAAAAGCAATATATGATAAACCCACAGTAAACATCCTCAATGGTGAAAATTTGAAAGCATTTCCCCTAAAGTGAGGAACAAGACAAGGGTACCCACTCTCACCACTACTATTCAATATAGTTTTGGAAGTTTTGGCCACAGCAATCAGAGAAGAAAAAAATAAATAAATAAATAAAATGAATCCAGATTGGAAAAGAAGTAAAACTCTCACTGTTTGCAGATGACATGATCCTCTACATAGAAAACCCTAAAGACACCACCAGAAAATTACTAGAGCTAATCAATGAATATAGTAAAGTTGCAGTACACAGAAACTAAAACTAAAACTAAAACACAGAAATCCCTTGCATTCCTATGTACTAACAATGAGAAAATAGAAAGAGAAATTAAGGAAACAATTCCATTCACCATTGCAAAGAAAAGAAAAAAGTACTCAAGAATAAATCTACCTAAAGAATCAAAAGACCTATATATAGAAAACTATGAAACACTGATGAAAGTAATCAAAGATGACAGAAATAGATGGAGAAATATACCATGTTCATGGATTGGAAGAATCAATATAGTGAAAATGAGTATACAACCCAAAGCAATCTATAGGTTCAATGCAATCCCTATCAAGCTATCACCAGTATTTTTCTAAGAACTAGAACAAATAATTTCACAGTTTGTATGGAAATACAAAAAACCTCAAATAGCCAAAGCAATCTTGAGAAAGAAGAATAGAACCGGAGGAATCAACCTGCCTGACTTCAGGTTAAACTACAAAGATACAGTCATCAAGACAGTATGGTATTGGCACAAAGACAGAAACATAGATCAATGGAACAATTTAGAAAGCCCAGAGATAAATCCACACACCTACACCTTATCTTGACAAAGGAGGCAAGAATATACAATGGATTAAAGACAATCTCTTTAACAAGTGGTGCTGGGAAATCTGGCCAACGACTTGTGAAAGAATGAAACTAGAACTCTTTCTAACACCATACCCAAAAATAAACTCAAAATGGATTAAAGATCTAAATGTAAGACCAGAAACTATAAAACTCCTAGAGGAAAACATAGGCAAAACACTCTCTGATATAAATCACAGCAGGATCCTCTATGACCCACCTCCCAGAGTAATGGAAATAAAAGCAAAAATAAACAAATTGGACCTAATTAAACTTAAAAGCTTTTGTACAATGAAGGAAATTATAAGCAAGGTGAAAAGACAGCTTTCAGAATGGGAGAAAATAATAGCAAACAAAGCAACTGACAAAGAACTAATCTCAAAAATATACAAGCAGCTCATGAAGCTCAATTCTAGAAAAATAAATGACCCAATCAAAAAAATGGGCCAAAGAAATAAACAGACATTTCTCCAAAGAAGACACACATATGCCTAACAAACACATGAAAAGATGCTCAATATCACTCATTATCAGAGAAATGCAAATAAAAATCACAATGAGGTACCATCTCATGGTGATCAGAATGGCTGCTATCCAAAAGTTTACAAGCAATAAATTCTAGAGAGGGTGTGGAGAAAAGGGAATCCTCTTACACTGTTGGTGGGAATGCAAACTAGTACAGCCACTATGGAGAACAGTGTGGAGATTCCTTAAAAAACTGGAAATAGAACTGCCATATGACCCAGCAATCCCACTGCTGGGCATACACACCGAGAAAACCAGAAGTGAAAGAGACACATGTACCCCAGTGTTCATTGCATCACTGTTTACTATAGCTAGGGTATGGAAGTAACCTAGATGTTCATTGGCAGAGGAATGGATAAGAAAGCTGTGGTACATATACACAATGGAGTATTACTCAGCTATTAAAAATAACACATTTGAATCAGTTCTAATAAGGTAGATGAAACTGGAGCCTTTTATACAGAGTGAAGTTAAGTCAGAAAGAAAAACACCAATACATATATTAATGCATATATATGGAACTTAGAAAGGTGGTAACAATGACCCTATATGTGAGACAGCCAAAGAGACATAAAGAAGAGACTTTTGGACTCTGTGGAAGAAGGCGAGGTTGGGATGTTTGAGAGAATAGCATTGAAACATGTATATTATTATATTCGAAATAGATTGCCAGTCCAGGTTCAATGCATGAGACAGGGTGCTCAGGGCCAGTTCACTGGGATGACCCTGAGGGATGGATGGGGAGGGAGGTGGGAGGGGTTTCAGAATGAGGGAGACATGTACACCCATGGCTGATTCATATCAATGTATGGCAAAAAGCCGCTACAATATTGTAAAGTAATTAGCCTCCAATTAGAATAAATAAATTAATTTTTAAAAATAAATAACAATTAAAAGTTCAGAAAGTCTTACTAGGTAGTTTCCTTAAAAGAAAACGTTTATAGATAATGTTTCATTATGTTAATGGCTTCTTGGCTTCCCCGATGGGGAAGGAAGCTACCTACCAGTGAAGGAGACATGGGTTCAATCCATGACTGGGGAAGATGTCACATGCTGCAGAGCAACTGAGCCCCTGCACCACAACTATTGAGCCTGTGCTTTAGAGCCCAGGAACCGGAATTGCAACTATTGAAATCATATGCCACAACTACTGAAGCCTATGTGCCCTAGTGCCCCTGCTCCAGTCAACAGAAATCACTGCAGTAAGAGGCCTGTACAGCACAACTAGAGAATAGCCTCCATTCACTGCAATTAGAGAAAATCCTGCACAGCAATGAAGATGCAGCACAACCCAAAATAAAAATATATAAATAGGCTTCAGGTTCAAGATGGCAGAGTAAAAGGACGTGTGCTCATCTCCTCCTGCAAAAGCACCAAAAGCACATCCAGCAATTGCACAACCATCACAAGAGAATACTGGAACCCACCAAAAAATATACCCCACATCCAAATATAAAGAGGAAGCTGCAGCGAGATGGTAGGAGGGGCACAATCACGAAAAAATAAAATCCCATACACTCTAGGTCCATGACCCATAAACTGGAGAACCATACCTAAGAATTTCTCCAACTGTTGTGAAGGTCCTGACACCACACCAGGCTTTCCAGCATGGGGATCCAATAAAGAGACTAGGAATCCCCAGGGAATCTGACCTTGAAGACCAGCAGGATTTTACTGTAGGATTTCCACAGGCCTGGGGGAAACAGAGACTCCAGTCTTGGAGAGCACAAACACCAAGACCCAGAGGAAAGAAGTAGTGACCCCACAGGAGTCTGAACCAAAACCACCTGATAGTGTTGAGGGACTCCTTTGGAGGTGTGCATTGGCAGGGGCTCACCACAGGGACAGGGGGACTAGCAGCGGTAGGCCATGAATGTTGCCCTTGGTGTAAGCCCTCTTGGAGTTCTCCATTAACGCTACCATAGAACCCACAGACCCCAGGGATGGGTCACCTCAGAACAAACAACTACGAGGGAGGGACCGCGACCCCACCCACCAGCAGATAATTGGATTAAAACTTTACTGAGCAACATCCTGACCATCAGATTAAGACCCAGTTTTTTCCACTGCCAGCCCTTCCCATCAGGAAGATTACACAAGTCTTTTAGCCTCCTCCTTCAGAAGGCAGACAGAAGAAGAAAGAAGAATCACAATCCCACAGTGGCTAGAACCAAAACCACATCACAGAAAGTTAATCAGGATGAAAAAGAAGAAAGTCATGTCCCAGATGGAGCGACATGATAAAATTCCAGCAAAACAACTAAACGAAGTGGAGACAGGTTAACCCTCCAGAAAAAGAATTCAGAATAATGGAAGTGAAGATGATCCAGGATCTTAGGAAAACAATGGAGAAGATGCAAGAAATGTTTACCAAAGACCTAGAAGAACTAAACAACAAACAAACAGAGACAAAAAGACACTAAAAGGAATCAATAACATCAGTTCAGTTCACTCAGTCGTGTCGACTCTTTGCGACTCCATGAATCGCAGCACGCCAGGCCTCCCTGTTCACCACCAACTTCTGGAGTTTACCCACTCATGTCCATCGAGTCGGTGATGCCATCCAGCCATCTCATCCTCTGCCTTCCCCTTCTCCTCCTGCCCCCAATCCCTCCCAGCATCAGGGTCTTTTCCAATGAGTCAATCTTCGCATGAGATGGCTAAAGTATTGGAGTTTCAGCCTCAGCATCAGTCCTTCAAATGAACACCCAGGACTGGTCTCCTTTAGGATGGACTGGTTGGATCTCCTTGCAGTCCAAGGGACTCTCAAGAGTCTTCTCCAACACCATAGTTCAAAAGCATCAATTCTTCGGTGCTCAGTTTTCTTCACAGTCCAACTCTCACATCCATACATGACCACTGGAAAAACCATAGCCTTGACTAGACGGACCTTTGTTGGCAAAGTAATGTCTCTGCTTTTCAATATGCTATCTAGGTTAGTTATAACTTTTCTTCCAAGGGGTAAGCATCTTTTAATTTCATGGCTGCAGTCATCATCTGCAGTGATTTTGGAGCCCAGAAAAATAAAGTCTGACACTGTTTCCACTGTTTCCCCATCTATTTCCCATGAAGTGATGGGACCAGATGCCATGATCTTTGTTTTCTGAATGTTGAGCTTTAAGCCAACTTTTTCACTCTCCACTTTCACTTTCATTGAGAGGCTTTTTAGTTCCCCTTCACTTTCTGCCATAAGGGTGGTGTCATCTGCATATCTGAGGTTATTGGTATTTCTCTTGGAAATCTTGATTCCAGCTTGTGTTTCTTCCAGTCCAGCGTTTCTCATGATGTACTCTGCATAGAAGTTAAATAAGCAGGGTGACAATATACAGTCTTGATGTACTCCTTTTCCTATTTGGAACCAGTCTGTTGTTCCATGTCCAGTTCTAACTGTTGCTTCCTGACCTGCATATATAGGTTTCTCAAGAGGCAGGTCAGGTGGTCTGGTATTCCCATCTCTTTCATAATTTTCCACAGTTTATTGTTAGATAAATGACAGAAAATAGATAAATGACCTGGAGGACAGAATGGTGGAAATCACTGACACAGAACATAGAAAAAAGAATGAAAAAAAAAAAAAAATGAAGACAGACTAAGAGACCTCTGGGACAACATTAAATGCACTAACATTCACATTATTGTGGTCCCAGAAGGAGAACAAAGAGAGAAAGAACCCAAGAAAATATTTGAAAAGATAAGAGCTGACAACTTCCCCAAATTGGGAAAGGAAATAGTCAACCAAGTACAGGAAGCACAGAGTGTTCCAGTCAGGATAAACCCAAGGAGAAACACATCAAGACACATAGTAATCAAATTGACAAAAATTCAAGACAAAGATAAAACATTAGAAGCAACAAGGGGAAAATGACAGATAAAATAAAAGGGAACTACCATCAGGTTATCAGCTGATTTCTCAAAGAAACTCTAGAAGCTGGACAGGAATGGCATGATATATTTAAAGTGATGAAAGGGAAGAACCTACAATCAAGAATACTCTACCTAGCAAGGCTCTCATTCAGATTTGATGGAGAAATCAAAAGCTATCCAGACAAGCAAAAGTTGAGAGAATTTAGCACCACCAAACCATCTTTACAACAAATGCTAAAGAAACTTCCCTAGGCAGGAAACACAATAGAAGGCAAAGACCTACAGAAAATAAACCCTGAACAATTAAGAAAATGGTAATAGGATCATACATATCGATAATTACCTTAATGTAAATGGGTTAAATGCACCAACCAAAAGACATAGACTGGCTGGGCAGATGAAAACTTCTGTAAGTATGCAATTCCACTTACCACATCACTCTGCCTTGACTCCCCAAATTGTATGCAATTATTTTATATTGTTAGATTAATCATGGCTTGCAATGGTAATTATCTTTTAGTTTTTGTGTGGCTATTGATTGTAAAAACTGATAAATATCTTTCACTATTGTAATTATATAAATATTACTCACTTAGTACCATTGTATCATGACTGGCCAAAAGAAAAATAATAAAATTCTCTTATCACCAAAACTGTAATTTAATAGAAAATTCTGTAATCAATTTCTAAAACCCAGATGCATATCAGCATTATCTTGAAAAATACAAATGCCAAGGTATTGCTTTTTTTTCTCTAAAGCTCCAGATATGTTTCCAATGAGCTGCCATGTTTTAAAACACCTGGGCTATATGATGATCCTTTGCTTTTACCTAGTTTGCTTCACTTTTCTATTTCATTTTCAGTGCTCCCATTTCAATTAGTTGCTTTTCCAATTTCTCCATCTCTTCGTTTTCCTTCCTTCTTTTTAATGTTCTTTCTTAAGCCTTTATCAAGCATAGTAGAAAAGCTTTTCTATATATATATATAAATAGTATGTATTATATATATATATATATATTTTAGAAAATGTATGAATTTTTGCCTAACTAAAACATTTATGGCATTTTGATTCCACTTGCTTGATCTAGTATGGATAGAATGTTAGACTTCTAATTTAAAAAAATTAGATATGCAACAAGCAACAAAAGTGTACAATATAGCACAGGGAATGTCTTATCATAATCTATAATGGAAAGTAATTTTGAAAATATGTATGTGTATCTATATAACTGAAACACCTTGCTGTGTACCTGAAACATTTTAAGTCAACTGTAATTCAATAAAATATATATATTTATAAAAAATATTTAGTGCTAATGGAGCATCCTGTCTACAACTTTCTTTCAATAGTGCAAAATATATTTTGATTGGGATTACATTGAACCTGCAAATGAATATAAAGTTAAAAAAAAATAAATTCCTGGCATTCCTACACACTACAAGTGGAAAATCAGGAGAAATTAAGGAAACAATCCCATTCACCAGTGCAACAAAAGAATAAGATACCTAGGACTAAATCTACAATGGAGACTAGTGTCTCCAGACACTAGTGTCCTGTACATAGATAAGTATAAGACACTGAAGATGACACAAACAGATATTACAATGTTCCTGGACTGGAAGAATTAATATTGTGAAAATGACTATACCATCAAAAGCAATCTACAGATTCAATGCAATCCCCATCAAATTACCAATGGCATTTTTCATATAACTAGAACAAAAATTTTTTAATTTGTGTGGAATTACAAAAGACTCTGTATAGCCAAAACAATCCTGAGTCAGGAAAAATGGAGCTGAAGGAATCAAGCTCCCTGATTTCAGACTATACTACAACACTACAGTTATCAAGACAGTATGATACTAGCACAAAAACTGAAATACAAATCAATGGAACAAGACAGAATGCCCAGAAATAAAGCCACACACCCATGGTCACCTTATCTTTAACAAAGAGAGCAGGAATATACAATGCATAAAAGATAGCCTCTTCAATAGGTGGTGCTGGGAAAACTAGACAGTCACATGTTAAAAAGTGAAATTAAAATACTTCCTAACAATGCACACAAAAATAAACTCAAAATGGATTAAAAACGAAGTATAAAATTCTTAGAAGAAAACATTGGCAGAACACTATTTGACATAAATAGCATCAAGACCCTTTTGGATCCACCTGCTAGAGTAATGAAAATAAAAACAAGAATTAACAAATGGGACCTAATTAAACTTAAAAGTTTTGCACAATAAAGCAAAACATAAGACAAAATGCAACCTTCAGAATTGAAGGAAATATTTGCAAAGGAAGGAACTGACAAAGGGTTAATCTCGAAAATATACAAGCAGCTCGTGCAGCTCAATTAAAAAAAAAAAAAAACACAGCACTCAAAAAATGAGGGGAAAACCTAAACAACCAATTCTCCAAGGAAGACATACAGATGGCCAAAGAACACATGAAAAAAATGCTCACAATGCTCATTATATATTAAAAAAAAATACAAGTAAAAACCACAATGAGGTATCAATCACATCACACTGGTCACAATAGCCATCATCAAAAAAAAACCTACAAACAATAAGTTCTGGAGGGCACATGGAGAAAAGAGAACTCTTTGACACTCTTAGTGGGAATGCAAATTGATACAACAACTTGAAGAACAGCATTAAGACTCCTTAAGTAAGTGAGTGCTCAGTAGTGTTCAACTCTGTGATCCCACAGACTGTAGCCTATCAGGCTTCTCTGTCCATGGAATTTTCCAAGCAAGAATCTGGAGTGGCTTGCCATTTCCTCCTTCAGGGGATCTTCCCAATCGAGGGACTGAACCCAAGTCTCCTGCATTGCAGGCAGATTCTTACTGCTGAGCCACCATTTAACTAGAAATAAAAGCACCACCAGATGAGATCAGATCAGTCGCTCCGCCGTGTCTGACTCCTTGTGACCCCATGAATCACAGAACGCCAGGCCTCCCTGTCCATCACCAACTCCTGGAGTTCATTCAGACTCATGTCCATCGAGTCCATGATGCCATCCAGCCATCTCATCCTCTGTTGTCCCCTTCTCCTCCTGCCCCCATCCTTCCCAGCATTAGAGTCTTTTCCAATGAGTCAACTCTTCGCATGAGATGGCCAAAGTACTGGAGTTTCAGCTTTAGCATCATTTCTTCCAAAGAACACCCAGGGCTGATCTCCTCTAGAATGGACTGGTTGGATCTCCTTGCAGTCCAAGGGACTCTCAAGAGTCTTCTCCAACACCACAGTTCAAAAGCATCAATTCTTCAGCGCTCAGCTTTCTTCACAGTCCAACTCTCACATCCATACATGACCACTGGTAAAACCATAGCCTTGACTAGACGCACCGTATGACCTAGTAATCCCATTACTAGGCATATGCCCTGAGAAAACCATAGTTCAAAATGGCACATGGACCACCACATGAAAAGATGCTCAACATCACTCATTATCAGAGAAATGCACATCAAAACCACTATGAGGTACCATTTCACACCAGTCAGAATGGCTGTGATCCAAAAATCTACAAGCAATAAATGCTGGAGAGGGTGTGGAGAAAAGGGAACCCTCTTACACTGTTGGTGGGAATGCAAACTAGTACAGTCACTATGGAGAACAGTGTGGAGATTCCTTAAAAAACTGGAAATAGAACTACTTTATGATCCAGCAATCCCACTGCTGGGCATACACACTGAGGAAACCAGAAGGGAAAGAGACACATGTACCCCAATGTTCATCACAGCACTGTTTATAATAGCCAGGACATGGAAGCAACCTAGATGTCCATCAGCAGATGAATGGATAAGAAAGCTGTGGTACATATACACAATGGAGTATTACTCAGCCATTAAAAAGAATACATTTGAATCAGTTCTAATGAGGTAGATGAAACTGGAGCCTATTATACAGAGTGAAGTAAGCCAGAAAGAAAAACACCAATACAGTATACTAACGCATATATATGGAATTTAGAAAGATGGTAACAATAACCCTGTGTATGAGACAGCAAAAGAGACACTGTTGTATAGAACAGTCTTATGGACTCTGTGGGAGAGGGAGAGGGTGGGATGATTTGGGAGAATGACATTGAAACATGTATAATATCATGTATGAAACGAGTCACCAGTCCAGGTTTGATGCATGATACTGGATGCTTGGGGCTGGTGCACTGGGACGACCCAGAGGGATGGTATGGGGAGGGAGGAGGGAAGAGGGTTCAGGATGGGGAACACATGTATACCTGTGGTGGATTCATTTCAATATTTGGCAAAACCAATACAATATTGTAAAGTTTAAAAATAAAATTAAATAAAAAAAAAAAGACAAAAAAAAAATGGCACATGGACACCCCATGTTCACTGCAGCACTATCTACAATATCCAGGACATGAAAAGAACCTAAATGTCTAAGCATCCAATTACTACTATCTTATAATGTTAAGAAATCTTAATAGTAGGTGTGAATGCTTGGGGTAATGAAAATTCTTATATGAGAGCAGGTTATGAATGACTGAAGACTACAATATAGTTTTGAAGATATTTGAGAAAGTTGTTTTAAACAACTTATAGGAAATAATCAATATATTTATCAGCTGGGGAGATTGTTCAACCTAGGCACATTTTTCATTGATAAGACACATGATTTCTGAACAATCTTACAAACTTTCAATATGCATTTATTCATTACACATGTGTTGCAAGTTTAAATAAATACTTTAAATTAGCATATAAAATTCAAGCACATACTTTTATTTTAAATTATATAAATGTTTAGATATACAAGTCTAGAAAATGAGAAAGCAATCATAAACTTTAATTTTATTTCCAACAGCTTTTGCTGCTTTTGAAATAATCAATATTTAACAAACATTGTTGTAAAATTCTGAAGTTTCATTTTTGTTTGACTACTGGGATTCTAACAATCATGACAGATTTGGAAGCATTTGAAGTAATTCTAACCCCTCTGTGAAAGTCACTCAGTTGTGTCCGACTCTGCGACCCTATGAACTGAAGCCTGCCAGGTTCCTCTGTCCATGGGATGCTCCAGACAAGAATACTGGAATGGGTAGCCTTCTCCAGGGGATCTTCCGAACCCAGGGATCGAACCCAGTTCTCCCACATTGCAGGCAGGATACCCTCTAGGTTAGTATTAATAGTACAGCAGTGATGCTGCCTGTTCTTTCAAGTGAATTAAATCCATATTTGTTGATTACCTCTTAATGCTAGAGGATTTTACTTGTCCTTATGGGAAGCAAAATAATTAAAAAAAATTCTCATCCAGATCTCCATAATGTCACGATGTCTTTCGTGTCTTCCCGTGTTGTCACCCAGTGTACACGAGATTGATGAGATATGCTCCTGCCTGAACCCTCAGGCAGCACTGAGGGGGAAGGAGGGGGTGAGGGGATGGCAAACAGGCAGAAGCTTCACTCTCCCTGCCAGTGGGTGTCCTGAAAACCAACGCCACAGAACACTGTCTCTCTCAGACTTCACTAATTCAAACACATTAAAGAAATGTAAGTTCGGCTACTGCTTCTTCATGAAGCATACATTCTGAGATTCCTGCAGTCTCGTTCATCACAAAACTAATAAGGAATCAAAAAAAGAAAAAAAAGAAGTGGTAAACCCACCACAACTGGGCTGTGGAGTCCCAGGGTGATTCTACCATATTATGTCCAGTGCAGAACAAATGCTTCATCTCCTAAGTGTGGAATTGATACAGCGTCTGAGTTAACACTTCTCCCCCTCCCCCTCCCTCCAGATGTAATTACAAGGTCCCAGTGTTCACAGTCTATGCACAACAGGTGGAAATAAAATTAAACACACACAGACTCACATAATTCACCTAGACCTCACAGAGACCCTTTAAATTTGCTGCAGTATCTTCATTTTACAGATGAAGAATCTACTTAGTTGGTTGAAAATTTACTTGAATGGACCACGGCATCTTTCCATTCAGGCTGCTATATCAAAATATGAGAGGCTGGGTGGCTTGCAAACAACTGACACTTATTTTTCCAGTTCTGGAGGCTGGAGGTCTGAGATCAGATGCCAGGCTAGTCAGGTTCTGGTGAGAACCCTCTTTCTGGCTTGTAGACTTCCCTTTCTCATTCACCAGGATCTTCATAAAGCACACTACAATGACACTGTTCAGGTGATCAAATCATCATGATTCAGCCCAGGGAAAGGGTGGTATTCATCTGAAAGCTGCTTCTTGACACTCAGCCCTGTGATTAGGAATTTGCCAGCACTGGTCCTGCTATTGCAGAAACCAGTAATCGAGAAACCAAGCACCACACTTGGAAAGTTAGAGAACTCAGGTTTATTATGCCAGTGGGCCCAGAGAAGTTACCACTCCAATTCAGAGCCCCCAACAAAGGGATTACAGAGTTTTTATAGACAGACTATAGTGGGCAATACTAGCTGCTAATATGTTTGTTTAAACTAAGGGGTTTCACGAGCGTGGGAACAGCAGTCAGGACAGGAAGCGGGGTGCCTGACCTTTACACGGACAGGCATGATTAAACATGATTCCAGGGGCTGGGCAATTGCAAAGAGCAGGACAAGGGCGAGTGAGATAAGCTCCAGTTCCTAGTATTGGAAGTCCCCACTTTCCGAGACTACGTGACCTATGTGATCCAGACTTTGCAAGGAGCAAGCTGAGTTACAGAGGCAGAATGAGCATGAGGTTATGTAAAATGTTAATTTTTCCTCTTCACTGCCACTATATACTTCCCATTAGTTCCATAGATTCAATTTCATCTGAGTGTATCATTAACTTTCATGAATTATGTTAGTTTCTAATAGAAAAATCATTTAATTCAGCAATCATCTTAATATGCATTTTTCAAGTACCTTTGGTATGCTTAGAAGCTAGTTGTGCTAAAATCTGTTAGACAAACAACACAAATATTTGATCAAATGTCAGCTCCCACTGGGTTTATAATTTTAATAGGAAGACATGATAGGAAAAATCAGTAAGCATGAAACAGCAAGACTCTGAGGAGCCCTCTCAGGGACAAATCCTTTCCTTGCCCCCTGTTTCTTGTTTGTAGGAAATAGGCTCATTCAGCCTCCTTGACCTTCCCAGAGTTCCAAAGGGAAGGTTCAAATAGTTGCTAATGAGGGAAGGGAGAGGATGCAAAAATAAAGGAGGAGCAGTCAAGAAACAGTAATTGAGCTATGGGGCAGGGTCCTGGTTCTTCCTTAAGAGAACTTTTGAGTTCTTTTGTAAGAACTGAAGCCCCCATCCAGGTGAAGGATGGTAACTTTAGGCTGAGCAAGATTCCTGGAGTACCACTGTTACCTCACCACCAACCAATTGGAAGAAAGTCACTTACCTGACAGCATTCACCTCAAATTATGCCTATAAACATGTTTTTTCCCCAAAAGCCATGAGAGAGTTTTGGATCTTTGAACATTAGCCACCCACTCTGCTTGCTTGGCCCTGCAATAAATCTTTCTCTACTCAAAACATCACCATTTCAGTTTGTTTAGCCTCCCTGCATGTTGGGCATGTGCACTGGCATTTGGTAACCAGAACAGGTACTCTTTGCAAAGAGGAGCTTCTTTCATTCTCCTTTGGTAACAATGACCTGTAAGGGAAGAGGAGTAGGATTGATCAGTGCGCAGTGCACCCCTGATTGGGACAAAACAGGGTGGGCATTAAGCGGCAGTCTCTGAGGGTCCCAGCAGACTCCAGAAGCAGTGAGTTACAGAATCAGTGACTTTTTTTTTTTCTTTTCTCGGAAATTCTGAAATAATCATTTGATTTAAAACTATCTATCTTCTGTTATAAATATTATGATTACATAATGAAGTAGGGGGAGAGGATTCTATACATTTCCTTATGGATATCTGAATTAGAAAACTTCAAAGACCTGGCTGATTTTCTCCAACAAAAATATATGGGTACAGTCACCAGGACTCAATGATTTTATAAAAACGTTTAGTTTACATTTAATATGGTGTGACTCTGATCACTTCACAGGGAGACCATTCCAAATGCAGAGCATGTAGAAATAACATAACAGTGATAAACACTGGAGGGTTGACTGGACACTAAAGTAGAATGGTACCTGGTTGTAAAAGAATTCAGTTTTTTGAATTGTTTTAGTAAAAAAAACCAAAATAACATAAAATTTCAAGCTATAAATTCCAACAACCCAAAACATTAAATCCTTGCATTTTTTTTTTTTTCTTTTCACCTGTCACACCACCGATTGAAGCAAAACAACACAACAAGCTGCCACTTCACCCAAAAGCGGTGTTTAAATCCTTGCATTTTTAAGATTGAACTGTAGCCAAGGAAAGGAGCTGGTGCCAGGTGGATTTCAAACCCATTATAATACAAACATTCAGCCCCTGAACGCAGCCTCCTGTTAAATACCTTCTCTTCACAATGGCCTTTCACATCCTCTGCCTCTTATCAACAATTTGCCTGTAATAGGAGTAATTTGCCAACAGCCAGAGCCCTAATTCCTGTCCTCTGAGTTCTCCTTTGAAAAAAGGTACAGCCCCAGGCATTCTGAAAGAGCCCAGGTAGAGAGGGCACAGTAACTTATTTTTAAATAATCCTAGTCTTTTTCTCGGAGAAGGCAATGGCACCCCACTCCAGTACTTTTGCCTAGAAAATCCCATGGACGGAGGAGCCTGGTAGGCTGCAGTCCATGGGGTCGCTAGAGTCGGACACGACTGAGCGACTTCACTTTCACTTTTCACTTTCATGCATTGGAGAAGGAAATGGCAACCCACTCCAGCGTTCTTGCCTGGAGAATCCCAGGGACGGGAAGCCTGGTTGGCTGCCGTCTATGGGGTCGCACAGAGTCGGACACGACTAAAGCGAGGAAGCAACAGCAGCAGCAGCAGTCTTTTTCTAAACAGTTGAAGAGGTGCCTGCACTCTTAGCAAGCATGAGAATGTTCCTATGAAAAAGCGTGTGTTCGGAAGAATGGAGAAGACATGTTCAGAATACGAGTGTATTACCAAATGCAAGTTCATGTGCCCAAGGCACAGTGAGGCTAAACAACCCTCAGTGTTGGAGTTTGGAGCAGAGAAAGGTTTATTGTAGGACCAGGCAGGGAGGATAGATGGCCTGTGCTCAATGACTCCAAACTCTCTGATGGCTTTGAGGGAAAAGTTTTTACAGCAAAATCTGGGATGAGGGCTGCAGGGTATGCACTTTTCTTCTGATTGGTTGGTGGTAAGGTAACAGGGCAGTGCTCCAGCAAACTCATGCTCCACCTGAAGTTACCACCTTCACCTGGGTGAGGGCCTTAGTCCCTTCTGAAGAACTCAGAGATACAGTTATGTATGTTTCTTAAGGGGGAACCCTATCTCAAGGCTGCACTATTGTTTCTTGACTGCTCCTCCCTTATTTCCAGATCCCTTCCTTTCCCTGATGAAAAGCTGTTTGAATCTGCACTTAGGAACTGCGGGAAGTTCAAGGAAGATGAATGAAGCCTATTTCTTACAACAAGAAATAGGGGACATGGAAAATATTTATACCTGGAGGGTCCCATAGGGTCCTGCTCAGTTTCCAGTGCTCCCTACTGGTCTTAATGAACATCCTGAAATACACATAAAATGGGATCACCTTTCAAATGTTTCATCTTGGGGAGCATTTGGTCAACTGCAGCAATTTTGAAAGTCACATACACAGTAACTGGGAAAGTGAAAGTGAAATGGAAGTCACTCAGTCCTGTCTGACTCTGAGATCCCATGGACTGTAGCCTACCAGCTTCCTCCGTCCATGGGATTTTCCAGGCAAGAATACTGGAGTGGGTTGCCATTTCCTTCTCCAAGAGATCTTCCCAACCCAGGGATTGAACCCGGGTCTCCCACATTGTAGGCATACACTTTACAATCTGAGCCACCAGTAACTGGGAAGAAGGAAACAAATGTAAGAGGTGTTGGGGGGAGACAAAGAGGGCTGGGAACGAGATTATCCCTCCCTTACATGAAAAAGTTTACTTTAAACATTAGTTTCTCAGCAATGGATAGCAGATTTTTTTTTTTCCCAGCAAAAATCTTAAACAGCATTCATCAGGCCTCTGTCTGAATACCTCTACCCTTTTTAAAAAAACAAAAGTGCAGTAGAATTTTAAAACAAAATAGAGCTAAAAATAAGTAAATCACTAACAAGCATCCTCTTCTTCCCTTGCATTCAGTCACTTACTACTCTGCAGTGTGGTACAGGAATCACCAGCCCACACATGTTTGCGTGTGTGTATGCACAGTTGCTCAGTCATGTCAGACTCTTTGCGACCCCATGGACTGTAGCCCGCCAGGCTCCTCTGTCCAGGGGATTCTCCAGGGAAGAATACTGGAGTGGGTTGCCATGCCCTCCTCCAGGGCTTCTTCCTGACCCAAGGATCAAACATGCATTTCTTACGTCTCCTGCATTGGCAGGAGAGTTCTTTACCATTGGTTCTTTACCAATAGTGCCACCTGAGAAGCCCTAGGGAAACCTGTAATATGATCCTTCAAAGTGTTTATAGACTCTTTGGTGGAAACATCACAAACCTATGACACCTTAGGTTAGTACAAGTGACAAAGAGTCCCTCCTCAACCAACTTTAGCCAGGCTTTTCTTGTAACCGAGGAGAATTAATTTTGATTCCATATCAGATCTGTTTCTGTGACTGTTAAATCCTGTTTTTTGCTTCTTTTGTTATTATAGCATACATAATGGTCTGCCTCAGGGAACCCTGCTCCCCTCTGTCTAATCCTTAAACTAAAGTGCCTTTGTTTAGCTCACAGGGAGATAACTTGACCCTGCACAGCTGTGAAGGACTGTGGCATTCTTGAGTTCTTTGTGTGGGAAATGGCATTGTCTGCAGCTTGCCAGCCTGGCTCAGAAATCCACATTTGGGGACACAGGAATCAAGATATTCCATTTCACACCAACTGTGAAATGACTGTGAGGAAGTGAAACTAGCACATCTGCCTGCCTGAGGCTTGCCATTCTAGGAGATATTTGCAAGAATTAAATGGTCTTTTTGTTTCCTCAACTCCCCTAATCTCTGATCACTAAAAGAACCTGACATCTGGTCCCAACAAGATGGTTATTTTGAGATGTTAGTCTGTCATCTTTTTGGTCAGTCAGCTCTCTGAATAAGGTCATATTCTTTGTCTCAACACCTCATCTACTGGATTTATCAGCCTATCATTCAGTGAGCAGAGTGAGCTTGGACTCTTGGTAATACTCTGAATCCCAGTCTCCACTAGCAAGAATTCTAAGTCAGTTATTCAATAAGTGACCCCACTTCTGCACCCTACCTATCTTAATATCTGTTCAAGATCCTCATCCCCATGTCTGATGTAGACCTCCTGACTTGCCATCAGCAAGGATACCTCCACGCTTGATATCCAACCAATTTCTCTTAGTAAGTTTCCAAACACTGACCTGTTACTCTCCCCACTATATATAAATTCACGTTGCTCCCTGTTGTACTGGAATTTAAGTCCAGTCTCTCTCCCCTATTTGCAACAGTGTTTGGTGCTGAAAACTCAGCCTCTGTGCACTGCTGTTGAATCAAATCTCAGAGAAAGAGTTTTGGATGAAAAATAAAAGAATAGCTCTGTTGCTTTGCCAGACAAAGGGAGATACAGCAGGTCTGTCAAAAGTATGCGTCCCAGGACTTGGTGAGAAGCTTTCAAGGGTGGGGTTGATGGTCAGGTTCATGGCGTATGCAAGGCCTGCACTTCTTTCATCTAGTCTCAGGTAATCTGATGAGTTTCTGTGGTTCCTTTAATATGGCCTCAGATAGTTTCTTTTCTCTGTTTCCTTTAATCTGAAATAAAAAATGCTAACGTCCTCCATTTGTTCGAGACTTTAGTTCTGTAAAGAGCTTAAAGATATTGCTATGTGTATTCCTTGAGGGATAAATCTCAACATTTGAAAAACTAGGATTACAGCATCTGGTTCCATCACTTCATGGTGAATAGATGAAGAAACAAAGTAAACAGTGACAAACTTTATTTTCTTGGGCTCCAAAATCACTGCAGATGGTGACTGCAGCCATGAAATTAAGACACTTGCTCCTTGGAAGAAAAGCTATGACAACCCTAGAGGGTATATTAAAAAGCAGAGACACTACTTTGCCAACAATGGTCCATCTAGTTAAAGCTGTGGTTTTTCCAGTAGTCATGTATGAATGTGAGAGTTGGACCATAAAGAAGGCTGAGCACTGAAGAACTGATGCTTTTGAACTGTAGTGTTGGAGAAGACTCTTGAGAGTCCCTTGGACTGAAAGGATATCAAACCAGTCCATCCTAAAGGAAATCAATCTTGAATATTTATTGGAAGGACTGATGCTGAAGCTCCAATACTTTGGCCACTTGATGTGAAGAGTTGACTCATTTCATTAGAAAAGATCCTGATGCTGGAAAAGATTGAGGACAGAAGGAGAAGGGGATGGCAAAGGATGAGATGGTTGGATGACATCACTGACTCAATGGACATGAGTTTGAGCAAGCTCCAGGAGATGGTGAAGGACAGAGAAGCCTAGCATGCTGCAGTCCATGGGGTCACAGAGTCGGACAGGACTGAACAACGCTCCCTTGAGGCAAAATCAGGACCCTGCCCCAAGACTGCACTCTTATTTCTTGGCTGATCCTCTCTTGTCTCTGCACATCCTTCTATCTCTCAGCAGCAACTGTTTGAATCTGCCCTTTAGAAATCAGGGAAGGTCATGAAAATTGGAGTCTATTTCCTATGAGAGAAATGGGGGTCATGGAAAGGTTTTCATGCCCAGCAACCCCACAAGGTCCTGCTCGGTTTCATCTTGAATAAAATTTGAATAAAGTTTCTGTTGTTATTACTGAAAAGACTTCAATTAGTACCTGATTGCTAACCAAACTCAGATTTAGCTGCTCACATTCAAAAGCTAATACTCCAGAGACAAGTGCTGACAGAAATGAGGTAGTTGCTTTATTCAGAAGGATGGCAACCTGAGGAGATGGTTAACTCATGTCCAAAAACCAGCTCCAAAAGTCTGTTCAACCATGAATCTAAAATCCTACCTTTGATGTATTTCTAAGATCATATATGCAAATATCTATACATAGGTCTGTTTCTCTTCCTTTGATTTCCCTGTGTATTTCCACACCAATTTTATATACCATAATTACTAAAGCTTGATAACAAGTCTTGATAAATGTCAGGCCAAGGGCACACAGTGATTTTTATTTTCTTCATCAGAGTTTTGACTATTTTTGGTCTTTAGCAGAATAATTCCACAAAAGTGTTACACTAAATCCATGTAAGATTTAGAGTCAGTGTCTACTTGACATGGGTACAACTGATGTTAATGCAAAACTACTTTATTTCTATATGCATGTAAGAAATGGCAAAGGAAATTATATATAAGATATCATTTAAAAGTGTATCAAAAATATATTAGCTACCTTTGAGCAAATCTAAAGAAGACACAACAGACACTAACATAGAGAATTATATAATGCAGTCCTGCTGCACTTTCAAATGGTATCTTATATATATAATTCCCTTTGCCATTTCTTACATACATAGAAATAAATTAGTTTCTTATTAACATCATTTGTACCCATGAAGCTTGAGCTTCATGCTTCCATCTATATCACATTAGAACATTAGAAGAAAATAATCATAAGATGATAGCAATTGATAGGAAAAATTCATAACAAAAGTTCTTAACAAAGAATATAAGGAATCTTTTTAAACACAAGTAATTGAAAAAAACTGTAGCAGAAATCATAATGAATGATGAAATAATGAAAGCTTTCTTTTTGAAGAGAGAAAAGATAGCAATGTCTACTAACAATAATACTAAGAATTGTAAGATACTAAGAATTGTACCAGATGCCAGATCAAGAAAGAAAACTATGAAATATTAGGATTGCAATGGAAAACACAAATCATTTTTAGATAATGAAATTTTACATATTAAAAAGTAAAAATAACCCACAGATTAGTTTGTATATTATATAAAAGTGCAACCAATCTATGAATTTTCTTTCATTACAGTTGTAAAGCTTATGTTAAATATAATTCAGAGTTTATAAAAATAGCTTCATTAGAGTTACACTATTAATTGTAGAGAAAAACTTCATTAGTTGAATTAAGAACTGATATAAAATGTTTTCTAACTCTTAAGCATAAATATTGTCTCTCTGTTGAATGGACAATGGAATATGCTTTCCAAAAGGGTGTCAAACATCTACTGTGTAATAAAACACCTCGAAATTTAGGCTTACAGGAACAACTAGGTACTAGTTTTATTGATTCCATGGGTTGAAAGAGAATAGGCCCTGTTGCTCTTTTGTGAGCTCACTTTCATGAGCTGGGCTGCAGGCTAAGGGAGCTGGACAATTTCCTCTGTGCAGTCTTAAGCCTCAAGAAGTTTAGATGAGCGTATTAGCATGGTAGCCGTGTTCCACACACAGCAGATATCAAGGATCTGCCCATGTCAGATTTGCTTAGGATCCAGTGACCAAAGTTGAAACCCAGCAGGATCTTCCTGATACCAAAGCCCTTCCATAACCCCCACTTCTTTTTTGTAGGAAAAAGGTTTCAGCTTCCTAGACCTTCCTGGAGTTACAAAGGGTAGATTCAAACAGTCACTAATTAGAGGAGTGAGGGAATGCAGAGAGGAAGGAAAGGAAGTCAGGAAACAACAGTTCATCATCTGGCAGTATCCAGGTTACTCCTCAAGGGGTATACATATCAAGCTGATACAAATCTTTCAATTACTCTACAGGAACTAGGGACCCCACCAGGCAGAAGATGGTAACTTCAGGCTGAACCAAGCACATAGACTCCTGACTCGTTGGAACCAGAAGGCTGACATTGCAGTTACCTCCCCCACAACCAGCCAGAGGAAAGCCACATACCATGCGCACACATATGCTAAGTTGCTTCAGTTGTGTCTGACTCTTTGCTACCCCGTGGATGGTAACCTGCCAGGCTCTTCTGGCCATGGGATTCTCCAGGCAAGAATACTGGAATGGGTTGCCATGCCCTTCTCCAGGGGATCTTCCCTACCCAGGGATCGAAACCAAATCTCTTGTATCTCCTGCATTGGCAGGAGGGTTCTTTACCACTACTGCCACCTGGGAACCCATACCCTGCACACCTCTCCACAAATTTTGACTATAAAAATTGCTCTCAGAAAACAACTGGAGAGAGTTCAGGGTTTTTTAAGCATTAGCTGCCCTGGTTTCCTTGTCTGGTGTCTTTCATTAAAATGTTACACTGTCTTCACCATGATTCGGTGTCAGTAGATGGCTAAACTGTGCATGTGAAAGGACTTAAGTTTGGTTCCATACAAAGTGACCACACAATCAAGTCCAGCATCAGTGCAGAAGGGGTTGTACAACTATGGACTCTGAAGAGCTATTGATGAAACAACCGCAGCGAGTGCATACAGAGTGCTCTGAGGACACTCTGAGGACAGAGTGGATATTTCAAGCTGTCTCCTAGTAGAAACCAACAGCAGAGTTCAGGCAACCCCTGTAAGGAAATCAGAGGCTCTTCCACTGGTAAAAAGACATTCCGGATTCATAACAGATCAGCAGAGGCTCACTGAGTGATTTGGGTCTAGGATCCTCCTGTTTCAGAGCTTTTCTTTCACCACTGTTTGACTTGCAACCTAGAGTGTCAACTTTGTAGAGGGTTGAAACTTTAAAGGTGATATAAGAAGTGCTAGGCCAACATAAAGCATAGTTGATAGAAAAGAAAAGCTAAGAAAAATATGCAGTAATTACAAATAGTTACAAGACTTGTATTTATAGGGTTTTCACAGAGAAGAATGTGCCACTGCAGCTTAAATAAGACTGTCTTGGTTTCAACTCCTCACTAGCAGGCAAGAGACATGTGACCATGCTGGAGATTACAGAATGGGCCAGCATTGACTGTGGAACGAGCCCTTCTGAAATCTAAGCAGTGGGCATTGACCTGTGTGGCATGAGCAGCAATCTCTCATTCCCACTGGGCACCTCCTTACAGCCTGAAGAATCACACCAGTATGTCTGCATGGTATGTACTTCATAAAATCTTAGAGTGGAATCTGTCCTAAAGTGGAAGCAAATTTAATAAATTGCATGCCTGACACAACCTGGATCTCACCCTGGATCAAGGAAATGTCTTTATAGTTCAGAGGAAGTTGAAAGTGATTCACAACAAATCAGAGTGAGAGACGCAAGGAAAAATGTCATATAATAATGCAAAGAAGCACCATGGTAGTATGTGACTAGCATTGTATTTTCCACATAATCCCAGGAGGAGCTCTTACCTCATTAGAAATACAACACCATTGGATTATGTAAGAAGAGGGAATTGCCTGTAGAAATTATGTTTCAAGGGATCATGTATCCGAACATCAAGTACTATCCCTATGTAAGAACCAAAGGGCTTGTGTTTGACTTTTTGTCTTAATCTGAATTAACATAGAAATGATAAATGTTCTGATAAATGTTCAAAAGCATTCTGTCTGATGCTTTTGCCATACAGAATTCATTTACTACATCCGCATAAGAAAGACAAAATTGTTTTTATATTTTTTTCTAAGTCTTCCAGTCTAGGAAGAAAAAATGCCCACCCACACTTCAGCTTTACACATGCCAGTTTAATGAAATGTCTAAATTGAATTTATGACTTTTAAGGATAAATACACAATCTCAGAAATACACCAACTTATGTGGAGTAAATAGAGTTACTGAGAGATAACCTGAGAATCAGCCCCAAGCATTTAAGGGGACCCACAGAACTGATGGGCAGTGAGGTGTGGGCTTTCTCTCAAAGACAAACCCCATCAGCTATGCTGGGGCTGGTACACATAACTAGACCTGTTTCTGGAATCTCAATCTTGCAAAGATTTGGGGGACATTTATTTCTTTCAACAAATGTAGAAGCAGTTTAAGTTAGATTTTAAAATTTTGATAAATTTCTAAGATAAAACAAAAATCTTGGCACTTCCTGATTGGATTATGCCCAAAGGCTGGATTTATGGCTTGTCTCAAAAAGGGGTTGAGATTCCAGTGGATGGAGCTCAGGTCACCTCCCTCAGGGTCCTGGAAGCAGGCATTAATGATACAAGCATTCTTTGGAATGGGTCATTTACCTAGTGGTTACATTACTCACAAGGGAGCTCCACTGTATACATGGGTCTGAATTTTTATTCATCATTGACATAAGCTGAAAAGTCTCAAGTAAAGACTTCACATTGACCAAGTGGAAAATTCTCTGAAAGTGACACACCAACTTAGTAACTAGAAGCTGATTACTCCACAGCATATCCTCCCAGCATCACTGACTCAGAGAATAATGGTTCTGGACCCAAGGGCACAACCTTGCCTTCCTCAGGTTAATACTCCAGGAAGAGGAGGATACAGGCACACCAACAAGGCATGCGTGTTACTAATCAAGTAGAAGCTAGGCTTTAAAGGCACTAACACATCTACTTCTCATAGCAACCTTGGGTAGAAGGCATTTCCATTTGAGGAATAAGGAAACTGAGCCCCAGAGAAGCTAAGACATCTGCAGAGGTCACGCAGTAAGGCTATGGCAGGTCTCAGACGGTGGCCCTGGGCCAAATCCTTGTTGTGCTACAGTGTGAGGCTGGGCTCAGAGAGAAAGTGGCATGGGTTTCTGTGAGGCCTAGGAAGACTGTTTTTGTTTGTTATATAATTATAAGCTTTCTCAGTACAGTATTCCATCAAGCAAATATCACAGGACTAGACACAATAGAACAGAATGGAATTAGGAATAGCTGATTCTAAATAAACTTTAGTTTCTTTTTTGGCATACTTATAAATTTTTATTCCTTATTTTTCATCTTGTCAGACTAGTGGGGAAAAAAGGAAAGATACTAGGATATTCCTCTGTAAAGTTCTGTGGTCTGGAGGGGTTTCTCTGAATTACAAGTTCTTGGCTCATAATATATAAAGAAGGGGGAAATGATACTGTAAATTAAAAAAAAATATTGAAGTACAATTTATGTACAATATTATATGCTATTATAATTTTTAAAGATTACATTCCACTTATAGTTATTATAAAATATTTGCTATATTCCTCATGTTGTACAATATAGATATTGTAAATTGAAAAAATTTTACTCATTTAACTGGGTATACAAAATGACACTTTATATAGAATGTGTATTTTCACATTTTGTCTAACAGCTTCATGATTTTATGAAACATAAAAGTCTGAATGGGGGCAACGTTTAAGCCCACCGTCTTTCAGCATCCTGAGTCACGCTCTGTAGTGACTGTGAATGTATCTGGTGAATTCTGCAGAAACATGTTCATGGCGTGGGTGCACTGATGGATGTGTACCTCTGTGCACTAAATGATCATTCTTCCCAAAGTCATATGTTGAAACTCTAATTCCCAATACAATGATATGTGAAGGTGGGGCCTTTGAGATATTACATGAGGTCATGAGGGTGATGTCTTCAAGATAAGAGTAGTGCCATTATATAAAGAAAAAGAGATATGAGATGTCTCTCCACTATGTGAGCACAGTGAGAAGGTGGCCATCTAACCAGGAAAAGGGCCCTTACTAGAACCTGACTATGCTGGCACCCTGATTTCATACACCGTACTTCCAGCCTACAGAACTGTGAGACATAAATGTTGGTTGTGAAAGCCTATGATATCCTGTTACAGCAACCCAAGCTGACTGAAATATACACCCTATTCCACTTCTCCATGCTTGCTCTCAAGGTTCAGCTAAATAAAACAAGGATTCTTTTTAATGGAAGCCTGTCTCACAGGTGTGTGGGTATAAAGCAAAAAGTAAATGCACCCCCTTAGCCAGAAGCCCCCAGTCTTCACCACAGCCAGAGAGAAAGGCTCTCACACTTCCAGGCAAGCCAGCACACCTCACTGCTCCTCCTCAGCTCAGGCCCCACTGCCCCCACTCCAGGGGTGAGAGGAGCTGCTGCAGGGCTAGGCATCACTCATGTGAACAGATGCTCACAGAGGGCTGTCTGCTTCCTGCTGTGTTTTCTCTGCAGTCCTGCTGACCAACACAGCACTCTCCTCCACGGCCAGTGCCTCAGAAGGGAGAAAACAGACTTCTCATCAACTCACTACTTCTAGGGTGTAGGGAGAGAGAGTGAGCTTAACCACCATGCACCTAACTAGTCCAGTTTTTTCTAGGAAGGAATAATTAATATATTGCATCATTTTCCACTGAAAATGTTTCTTTGTAAAGAATAATTCAGACTCATAATGTGTGTAAAATACATTCACTGAATGAAAGAGAATGGCCTTTCCCTTTCATCTATACCTCCTTGCCTCCTGCCTCCAAGTCAAGGTTGAATGGTCATAAGCAGAATTTTCAGATATTCTCTATAGTCCTAGCACTTAGAACATGATCTTACAAAACAGCTGGCACAATTCATACCAAAGGCAGAGTCACCACTGGTGTTCTCTGGGGCTCATCCTTGGTCCACGCGTTGCCCAGTTGTCCTTTTACTCCCCAACCACAGTCCAGAAGGATTGTGATCCTGCCAGGTAAGCAGCCATGTGTACAAGAACATTTCAGCTTTTGAATAAGGCAGAAAGGAGCCTCCAGGTAGATCCAGATGAAACGACAGCTGTTCAGACCACACTCCACTGCATTTCAGGCCAGAGGCATGAAATGAATGGATTATTCAAGTCCTGTTGAATTTTTAACATAAGTCAGATTTATTCTCTATTATTTTAAAGAATCATTTTAAGTTTGAAGAAGCTGCCCTCAATTCATATTTCATATGGCTGAACACCATTTCCAAGCTTAAAGTTAGAATTATGACATACATGGTTTCCTGCAACAAAATTGGCTTTTAACTTCATTTAACATGGCAACAATTATTATCATAAACCGTGCTTCCATTTTCCCTGAGACAAATGAATCTAAAATTGTTTCACTTTTTATAGTTCATTTTCACTTTAAATTTATTTTTACCTCAGTTTTAAGAGATCCACTATAATTTATTGTGTAGTCAGCTTTATTATTTATCAGCATAAAAATTAAATTTTTGTACAGAGAAATTATTGTGAATCTCAGGTAAACAAGAGTGGTATTAAAGTTTTCCCATCTAATATTTAGATCAATTAATGAAGTAGAATCTTTGCAAAGATTAAAAATTTTTAATATGTTTTGCACAGTTTAGATAATTGGATTATTAGATAATTTTGCACAGTTTAGATAATTGGATTATTATTTCCTTCATATAACTGTGGGAGAGTCAATACAATTTAGATATTCTCTGCCTATCAAGGAAACCATGAAAGTGTTATCATATCAAGCAAATGAATTATTTTAAAAGAAAATGACAATAAGTTTGAAACTTTTATTTTCATGTCCGCATCCAGGATATTAAGGAGGGTTCTATTCTAGGATGGCAACCTTGACCAGCCCCTGCCTTTTTTGGCCAAAAGATTTAAATTACCAAAATTGAGTTTTCAAGTTCACATTCATGAAATATAGCAATGGCCTTTAGAAATTTACAGTTGATTTCATTAAAGTTGAACATCTCCATGCCCACCTCTTCTGCCTCTAAAGTCATTTTCTCTTTCCCATTTCATAATACCTTCAGCAGGTGAACTTCATAAAGTGTTCTTAAAGGAAAATATAGTCAGCCCCCCATATCCACAGGTTTCCACATACACAGATTCAACCAACTGACAGCAAATATTAGAAAAAAAATCCAGAAAGCTTTAAAGAGCAAAACTCAAATTTGCCCCATGCTGGCAACTATTCACATAATATGTGCATTGTATTTACAACTATTTACAGGGAATTACATTATATTGCACTAGGCATACTAGATAATCCAGAGACTATTTAAAGTAAATGGCAGGATATGTGTAGGTTAGGTGCAAATTCTACATGTGCAATTCTATATGTGTAGGTTAGGTGCAAATTCTATAAAAATCATTTTATATAAAAGACTTGTGCATCCTCAGATGTGAGGATCCACAGGAGGGGAGGGTCCTGGAACTCATCTCCCACGGACTGAGGGACAACTGTATACTGCTCATTTAGCCTCCAAAGTTAGCAAGAAAGGGTATGGCCTCATGGCTCCATATGATTATAAGTCCTTTTTTTGGAGTCTAGTTATTTTATTATTATTACTATTAGTTTAACTATAATTATACTGTTCTCTTGAGCATATAGTATTGAATATACAGGATTTTTTTTTCCACACAGGACTTTAAAAAATTTAGATGCTTTGAAAAAATACTTAAAATATAAAGGTACTTTAAAGTTCTTGGTTTATTTATAGAAATACATGTAGTGCTGTTGTGCACATAATGTGGAAACACTGCTATGAGACTTACATACTTGATATTTCATGCAGAATATTTAGGTACATTAAAGGCTTCTGTATTTTCTTGAATTCTGTTTAATATTAAGAAGAAAGCACATAAATACACACTCACACTGATATTTTAACATTTTAAATTTGGTCCAATCACTGAAAATACAGTTTTAAAACTATATTCACTATGTTAAGGACTAAAACAATGACCTAGAATTGACCTCTAATGCCTCCTTTACAGCACTTTGCCATTGTTAAAAACAAATAGAACAGCATGGTGGGTTCAGGCCTGCAATTTGTAAAATTCATTTTTATGATACACACAAAATACAGTACTAAGTCATTTAATAGCTTAATACCAAAAGTAAAATTAAATAAGACCACAACACAAGTCTTTCTTATTTTCAAATGGCAATTTCCAAAAAGGGATGGGATGATTATTTTCTTCACTATTAAAGAATGAAAGGGGACTTCCAAGATGCCAGAGGAGTAAGATGTGGGGATCATTCTCTACCCCACAAATGCATCCAAATTACATCTGAATGTGGAACAACTAATACAGAACACCTACTGAACACTAGCAGGAGAACTCAGACTTCCAAAAAGGCAAGATAATTGCCACATAACAGAGTAAGGCAAATGAAATAAGAAAAAAGAGACAAAGGAATCGGGATGGGACCTGCACCTCTGGAAGAGAGATGTGAAGGAGGAAAACTTTTTGCACACTCAAAAATCATCTCATGGACAAGCACAGGGGGAAGTTATGGAAACCCAGAGAGAGCAAAGCAACAGGTGCATGGATGCAAAGCCCCAAGAGAATTCAGAACAGAGATCAGTGATGACCAGCACTTAGCCTGAGACACTTGTCTGCATGCCTGCCACGGCACTGGGGGCTGAGTGCTGAGGCTCAGGCTTCAGAGGTCAGACCCAGAGAGAGAACTTAGGTTGACTGCCATGAAGATAGTCTGAGGAGTCTAGTACTGCACAGCTGAGGGAGTCCAGGGAAGAGCCTGGACTTGCCAGAGAGGCAAGAGATCCTTTTCGCAGGACCCACTAACTCTGTGAGATCACAGACAGCAGGACGCCACCTTCATGAGTGCCATCATAGGTGGGAAGAGCTGCAGCTGCAGTCAACAACCCCAGAGGTGCTCATGCTGGCTACAGCCTCTGCCTGTTTGAGTGCCAAAGATGGGGCAGGTTATGGCTGCAGTCTCTGAACCCAGAAGTAGGCGCAATGGCTTTTGGAGCCACTGGCCAAGCTGTGAGCAGGAACAAGTCACTGCCCACACCTTCCTGGGAGCCTGTGCAACCTGGCACTGCCAAGTGACCCACGACCTGGGGCCAAGTCCCCCAGGAGAGCACAAGACCGTCTCAGGTGGCACCAATTTCCCACAGGCCTATGCCACTGCAGGAACTCCCTGCACATAGGAATTGTCTGCCATATCCTTCCCTCTCCCTAACCTGACTAAGCAAGGAAGCCATACTCAGGCTCTGCTTTAGACCCCTCTTGTCTAGGTGAAGAACAGACTCTGGAGGGCAGCCTACAAACAAACATGGGGCCAAAACCAAAACTGAGCACCAAAAGTTGTGTCACCAAAGAAGAGGAAGGAGATTTGAGTAGTGGATTAAATCCCTGTAGTTGGCAAGAGGCTGGGGGCTTTAGGGGTCATTTTGGACTTTGGAAGCAAGTAAAAGCTGGGGTAAGGCCAAATCTGAGTCTGACCAGACCCCACAGTGTCCATAGCAGATCCAGAGACCTTCCCAGAAATATGGAGGACTTCCTGAGTAGGCAGATTGGCTGGAGCTCACTGTATAGTGAGGACACTGACAACTAAGGTCATAGAAAAATATTCTTCTTGTTACCACTTTCTCTCTGTTTTTCTTTTTCATTTTGGTTTATTTATGTTCTTTTAAAATTACCCCTTTAATTTTTTTTTTACTTAAAAAATATTTTTAAAATAAATTTATCCTATTTTATTGTTTTACTATTTCTACAGTACTTTTTTTTTTAAACCATTATTTCAGTTTGTATATTTGCTTGTCTAGTTTTTAGTTTGTTTTCATTTATGGGTTTCTTTATTTGTATCATTGCTCCCTTTTTTGGACTCCTCTTTTTATTCTTTCTTCTCTTTCCCTTTTGTGAGTGTGAGTATGCGAGTTTCTTTGTGTGTTCCTATCTGCTTAATGTTGCTTTTACCATTTGTCTTGGGTACTAGACATTTTGTCTATTTACATTTTGTCTATCCATTCTGTTTTTGTTTGTATGTTGTTTGATTTTTTTTTTCTATCACTTTCTTTCTTTTTCTCTCCTGTGCTGTGTGGCTTGTGGAGTCTTGGTGCTAGAGTAAGGGGTTGGGACTGAACTTCCAAGATGGGAGACCTGAATTAAAGACATTGGATCACTAGACAATTCCCAATATGGAATATTAATCTGAAGATCTCTGCCTAAGGCCTCCATTTCAACCTTAAGACCTGGTCCCAGCCAAAGGCCAGCAAACTACACTGCCAGATGCTTCACTCCAAACAGCTAGCAAAAGAGGAAAACAGATCTACCCATTAGAAGACAGTCTACTTGAAGCCATACAAAGCTCACAAACGCCCCAAAACACACCACTGGGTGAGATACTGCCCTTCAGAGAGATAAGATTCAGCAACACCCACCACAACACCTGCACCAGTCCCTCCCACCAGGAAACCTTCACAAGGAACTGGCCCAAACTTACACAAGCACAGACTGCACAGAAAGAGGAAAAGAAACATTGCAGCCTGTAGAAAGGAGACTGCAAACATAGTAAATTAAACAAAATGATAAGACAGAGAAACACGGAGCAGATGAAGGAGCATGGTAAAAACTCACAAGACCAAACAAATTAAAAAAATATAGGCACTCTACCTGAAGAAGAATTCAGAGGAATGACAGTAAAGATGATCCAAAATCTTAGAAATAAAATAAAAGCCACAGATAAATAGAATGGAGGCACGGGTTGAGAACATTAAAAAAAAAAAAAAAATGTTTAACAGAGACCTAAAAGAAAGAACCTCTTCATGGATCACAGCTTTGTCATGGTGAAGGGGCCTGTGTAACTCAATGAAGCTCTGAGCCATGCCATACAGGGCCACCCAAAATGGATGGGTCATAGTGGAGAGTTCTGACAAAACGTGGTCCACTGGAGGAGAGAATGGCAAACCACTCCGGTATTCTTGCTGTGAGAACCCCATGAACAGCACGCAAAGGCAAAAATTTATGACACCAGAAGAAGAGCTCCGCAGATTGGAAGGTGTCCAATAAGGAAAGAACAGAGAGCAATTAATTACTAAGAGCACCAGAAAGAATGAAGCAACAGGGCCAAAGTGAAAATAACACTCAGTTGTGAATGTGTCCTACAATGAAAGTAAATTCTGATGATGTAAAGAACAATGTTGCATAGCAACTTGGAATGTTAGGTCCATGAATCAAGGTAAATTGGACATGGTCAAGTGGGAGATGGCAAAATTGAATGTCGACATCTGAGAAATCAGTGAACATTTTAGTTTTCATGAACATGCAATTTTAGGGCAGGAATTCAGATGACCATTATATCTACCATTGTGGGCAAGAATCCCTAAGAAAAAAAAAAGAGTAGCCCTCATAGTCAACAAAAGAGTTTGAAATGCAGTACTTGGGTGCAGTCTCAAAAATGACAGAATGATCTCAGTTCATTTCCAAGGCAAGCTATTCAACATCAGAGTAATTCAGGTCTATGCACCAAGCACTTACGATGAAGAAGCTGAAGTTGACCAGTTCTATGAAGACCTACAAGACTTTCAAGAACTAACACCAAAAAAGATACCTAAGAAATCACTGAACTGAAATGAATAGGAACGGGTGATTTTCATCAAAGGGGATTGGAATGCAAAAGTAGGAAGTCAGGAGATACCTGGAGTAACAGACAAGTTTGGCCTTGCAGTACAAAATGAAGCAGGGCAAAGTCTAACATTTTGCCAAGAGAATGCACTGGTTATAGCAAACACCCACTTCCAAGAACACAAGAGATGAATCTACTCATGGATGTCACTAGATGCTCAATACCAAAATCAGACTGATTATATTCTTTGCAGCTGAAAATGGAGAATCTGAACATAGCAAAATTAAGACCTGGAGCTAACTGTGGCTCAGATTATCAGCTACATATTGTAAAATTCAGCTTTAAATTGAACAAAGTAGGGAAATCCTCTAGGACATTCAGGTATGACTTAAATCAAATCCCAAATACAATGGAGGTGATAAATAGATTCAAGGGATCAGATTTGGTAGACAGAGTGCCTGAAGAACTCTGTCTTCAGGCACTGGATGGAGGTTCGTAATTGTTCAGTAGGCAGTGACAAAAACCATATCAAAGAAAAAGAAATGCTAGAAGGCAAAATGAGTGTCTGAGGAGGCTTTACAAACAGCTGAGAGAAGAAGAGGAGGAAAGGCAAGGAAGAAGGGAAAGATATGCCCAACTGAATGAAGAGTTAGAGAATAGGAAGGTGAGATAAGTAGCCCTTTTTAATAGGAACAATGCAAAGAAATAGAAGGAAACAACATAATGGGAAAACTAGAAATCTCCTCAAGAAAACTGGAGATATCAAAGGACAGAAATGGACATAATAGAAATAAAAGAGATTAAGAAGAGGTGGTAAGAATGCACAGAAGAACTATACAAAAAAAAAAAAAATCTTAATGACCTGGATAACCACAATGATGTGATCACTCACTGAGAGCCAGACATCCTTGAGTGTGAAGTCAAGGGGGCCTTTGGAAGCATCACTATGAACAAAGCTAGTGGAGGTAAGGGAATTCCAGCTGAGCTATTTCAAATCCTAAAAGATGATGCTGTAAAGGTGCTGCACTCAATATACCAGCAAATTTGGAAACCGCAGCAGTGGCTCCAGGACTGGAAAATGTCAGTTTTCAATCCAAATCCAAAGAAGGACAATGCCAAGGATGTTCAAACTACCGTTCCATTGTTCTCATTTCACATGCTACAAGATTTTGCTCAAAGTCCTTCAAGCTAGGCTTCAGCAGTATGTGAGCTGAGGTATTCCAATGCATAATCTAGGTTTAGAAAAGACAGAAGAACCAGAGATCAAATTGGCAACATTTGTTGGATCATAGAGAAAGCAAAAGAATTCCAAAAAAAATATCCACTTCTGCTTCATTGCCTATGCTAAAGCCTTCGACTGTGTAGATCACAACAAACTGTGGAATATGATTAAAGAGATGGGAATACCAGACCACCTTACCTCTCTCCTGAGAAACTTGTATGTAGGTCAGAAGCAACAATTAGAACCAATCATGGAACAATGGACTGGTTCAAAATAGGGAAAAGAGTATGACAAGGCTGTATATTGTCACCCTACTTATTTAACTCATATGCAGAGTCCATCATGTGTTATACAGAGCTGGATGAATCACAAGTTGGGATCAAGATTGCCAGGAGAAATATCAACAACCTTAGATATGCAGATGATACAACTCTAATGGTAGGAGGTGAAGAGTAACTAAAGAGCCTCATGAGGAAGGTGAAAGAGAGTGAAAACTCTCTGGCTTAAAACTCATCATTCAAAAACAGACCGAGGCATCCAGCACCACCATTTCAAGGCAAATAGATGGGGGAAAAATTGGAAACAGTGACAGATTTCATTTTCTTTGGGTCCAAACCCACTGTGGATGGTTACCGAAGGCTGAAATCAAAAGACACTTGCTCCTTGGAAGGAAAGCTATGACAAACTTAAACAGCATACTCAAAAGCAGAGATAAATTTGCTAACGAAGGTCCACATAGTCAAAGTTATGGTTTTACCAGTATTCATGTACAGATACAAGAGTTGGACCATAAAGAATGCTAAGCACCAAAGAATTGGTGCTTTCAAATTTGGGTACTGAAAGATACTCTTGAGAGTCTGTTGGAGTGCAAAGAGATCAAAACAATCAAATCTTAAATGAAATAAACTCTGAACACTCATGTGAAGAACTTTTTCTGAAGCTGAAGCTCCAATACTTTGGCCATCTGATGCAAAGAGCTGACTCACTGGAAAAGACCCTGATGCTTGGAAAGCCTGAAGGCAAAAGAAGAAGAGGGTGGCAGAAGAGGCGATGATTAGATAGAGTCACTGACTCAGTGGACATGAATTTGAGCAACCTCTGGGAGATAGTGAAAGACAGGGAAGCCTGGAGTATTTCAGTCAATGGGGTTACAAAAAGTCAGATGTGACTCAGTGACTGAACAACAGAAGAAACAAAGAACAGATGATTAGTAACGGACAACACAATAAGTGAAATAAAAAACACACTAGAGGGAACTGATAGCAGAATAACTGGGGCAGAAGAATGGTAAATGACCTGGAAGATAGAATGGTAGACATAAGTAAAGCAGAGTAGAATAAAGAAAAAAGAATGAAAAGAAAAAAATGACAGTCTCAGAGACTTGTGGAACACCAATTACCATTCTAATATCTGAATTATAGGTTTCCCAGAAGAAGAAGAGGAAAGGAACGTGTTTGAGAAAACACTGGAGGAGAATCATTGAAAACTTCCCTAATATCAGAAAGGAAATAGTCATCCAAATCCAGGAAGCCCAGAGGGTCCCATATATGATAAACCCAAAGAGAAACATGCCAAGACACATTAATCAAACTAATAAAAATTAAACACAAAGAACAAATATTAAAAGCAGCAAGAGAAGAGTAACAAATAACATAAGTAAATTCCCTTAAGGTTAACACCTGATGTTTCAGCAGAAACTTTGCAGGCCAGAAAGGAGTGACAGGATATACGTACAGCAATAAAAGGGGGGGGGGAGGGGAGGAAAACACCTATAATCAGGATTTCTCTACATAGCAAGTATATCGTTCATATTAGACAGAGAAATCAAAAACTCCATAGATAAGCAAAAGTTAAGTGAGTTCAGCATCACCAAAATAGGTTTACAACAAATTCTAAAGGGAATTTTCTATATAAGAAAAACAAGTGAAAGAAAAGGGATACAAAAAAATCCCAAAGCAATAAACTATAACAGGACCATACATATCAGTAATTACCTTCAATGTAAATGGATTAAATGCTCCAACCAAAAGATACAGACTGGCTGAATGGTTACAAACACAAGACCCTTATATGTGCTTTCTACGAGAGACCTACTTCAGACCTAGAGACACATACAGACTGAAAGTAAGATGCTGGAAAAGATATTCCATGCAAATAGAGTCAAAAGAAAGTGGGAGTAGCAATACTCATATCAGATAAAGTAGACTTTAAAATAAAGACCATTACAAGAAATAAGGAAAGATACCATATAATGATGAAGGGATCTATCCAAGAAAAAGATGTAATGATTATAAATATATATTCACCAAAAAAAAAAAAAAGGAGCACTTCAATATATAAGGCAAATGCTGCTGCTGCTGCTGCTAAGTCGCTTCAGTCGTGTCCGACTCTGTGCGACCCCATAGACGGTGGCCCACCAGGCTCCCTCATCCCTGGGATTATGCTAACAACTATAAAAGGGGAAATCAAATATAACACAATAACATTCAGGGACTTTAACACCCCACTGACACCAATGGACAGATCATCCAGATAGAAAATTAATAAGGACACGCATGCATCTCTAAATGACACATGTGACCAGATGAACTTAGTTGATATCTACAGGAAATTCATTCAAAAACATTAGAAAACATTTTTTTTTCATGTGCACATGGAACAATTTCCAAGATAGACCATATTTCACATGACAAATCAAACCTTGGTAAATTTAAGAAATTGAAATATTATCAAGCATTTTTTCTGACCACAATACGGTAGATTGGAAATCACTTACAGGAAAAGAACTTGTAAAAAACACAAACACATGGAGGCTAAATAATACATCTCTGAATAACCAAGAGGTCACTGAAGAAATCAAAGAGAAAATAAAAAAGTAACTAGAAACAAATGACAATTAAAACATGAGAACTCAAAGCCTATGGGATGCAGCAAAGGCATTGCTAAGAGGAGCGTTTACAGCAATACAAATCTACCTCAATGAGAAAACCAGGAAGTAAAATCATCATATACATAAAGCAACTAGGAAAAGATGAAGAAAAAAAATCCAAAGTTAGTAGAAGCAAAGAAATCACAAAAATCAGAGCCGAAATAAATGAAAAAGAAATGAAGGAGACAATAGCAAAGATCAACAAAACTACAAGTTGGTTCTTTGAGAAGGTAAACAAAATTACAAACCATTAACTACACTCATCAAGAAAAAAAGGGGAAAGACTCAAATCAATATAATTGGAAATGGAAAAGAAGTTATAACATACGATGCAGAAATACAAAGGATCATGAGACACTATAACAAGCAGTGTTTGTCACTCAGTCGTGTTTGACTCTTTATGACTGTAGTCCAGCAGGCATCTCTGTCCATAGAATTCTCCAGGCAAGAATACTAGAGAGCAGCCATTCTCTTCTCTAAGGGATCATCCTGATGCAGGGATTGATCCTGGGTCTCCTGCATTACAGACAGATTTGTTAGCATCTGGGCCACAGAAGGATTCTAGTACAAGCAAGTATATGCCCCTCAAAATGGACAAACTGGAAGAAATGGATAAATTCTTAGAAAAGTAAAACCTTCCAATACTGAATCAGGAAGAAACAGAAAATATGAACAGACCAAATTACAAGCACTGAAATTGAAGCTACGATAAAAAAAATTTTTTTTCAATAACCAAAAGCCCATGGCCAGATTGCTTCAAAGGCACATTCTATCAAATATTTGGACAAGAGTTAACACTTATTCTGCTCAAATTCTTCCAGAAATTGCAGAGGGATGAAACCTCTCAAACTCGTTCTATGAGGCCACCATCACCCTGATACCAAAACCAGACAAAGATATCACACACAAAAGTTACAGGCAGTATCTCTGAGGAATATAGACACAAAAAATCCTCAACAAAATTCTAGAAAACAAAATCCAACAACACATTAAAAGAATCATACACCATGATCAACAGGGATTTATCCCAGGGATCCAAGGATTCTTCAATATATACAAATCAATCAATGTGATACACCCCATTAACAAACTGAAAGATGAAAACCATACAATCATCTCAACAGATGCAGAGAATGCTTTAAACAAAATTCAACACCTATTACAATAAAAATTCTCCAGTTAATCAGCATTGAAATAATCTATCTCACTATAATAAATGCCATATAGGAGAAACCCATAGCAAACATTATTCTCAATTGTGAAAAAGTGAAAGCATTTCCTCTAAGATCAAGAACCAGATAAGTGTGTCCACTCTCATCACTAACATTCAATAGAGCTTTAGAAGTCCCAGCCATGTCAATCTGAGAAGAAAAAGAAATAAAAGGAATTCAGATTGGAAAAGAAGAAGGAAAACTCTCCCTGTTTGCAGATGACATGATACAAAAATAGAAAATCCTAAAAATTCCATCATAAAATAACTAGAACTAATCAATAAATTTAATAAAGTAGCAGGATACAAAATCAATATAAAGAAATACCTTGCATTCCTATACACTAACAATGAAAAATCAGAAAGAGAAATAAAAGAATCCCATTCAAAACAGAAAGAGTAAAATAGCTAGGAATAAAAGCCTGCCTAAAAGGACAAAAGGTTGTATGCAGAAAACTGTTAAGTCACTGATGAAAGAAATCAAAAATGACACAAACAGATGGAGAGATACACCATGTTCATGGATTAGAAAAACCAATATTGTGAAAATGACTAATCTACTCAAAGCAGTCTACAGATACAATGCAATCCCTATTAAATTACCAATGACATTTTTCACAGAACTAGAACAAAGAATTTTATAATTTGTATGGAAACACAAAAGACATCAAATAGCCAAAGCAAATTTGAGAAAGAAAAACGGAGCTGCAGAAATCAATCCTCCTGACTTCAGTTCAGTTCAGTTCAGTTCAGTCATTCAGTCGTGTCTGACTCTTTGCGATCCCATGCACTGGACAGAGGAGCCTGGTAGGCTGCAGTCCATGGAGTCGCGAAGAGTCGGACACGACTGAGCGACTTCACTTTCACACATTGGAGAAGGAAATGGCAACCCCCTCCAGTGTTCTTGCCTGGAGAATCCCAGGGATGGGGGAGCCTGGTGGGCTGCCATCTATGGGGTCACACAGAGTTGGACACGACCAAAGTGACTTAGCAGCAGCAGCAGCACTGGAGCATGCCAGGCTTCTCTGTCCATCACCAACTCCTGAAGTTTGCTCAAACTCATGTCCATTGAGTTGGTGATGCCGCCCAACCATCTCATTCTCTGTTGTACTCTTCTCCTCCTGCCTTCAATCCTTCCCAGCATCAGGGAAGTTTCCAAATCACTTCTTTGCATCAAGTGGCCAAAGTATTGGAGCTTCAGAATTAGTCCTTCCAATGAATATTCAGCACTGATTTCTTCTAGGATTGACTGGTTGGATCTCCTTGCAGTCCAAGGGACTCTCAAGAGTTTTCTACAACACCACAGTTCAAAAGCATCAGTTTTTCAGTGCTAAGCTTTTTTTATAGTCCAACTCTCACATCCATACACGACTACTGGAAAAACCATAGTTTTGACTAGATGGACTTTTGGTGGCAAAGTGATGTCTCTGCTTTTTAATACGCTGTCTAGCTTTGTCATAGCTTTTCTTCCAAGGAGCAAGAGTCCTTTAATTTCATGGCTGCAGTCACTATCTGCAGTGATTTTGGAATCTGTAAAATAAAGTCTCTCACTGTTTTCATTGTTTCCCCATCTATTTGCCATGATCTTAGTTTTTTGAATGTTGAATTTAAGCCAACTTTTTCACTCTCCTCTTTCACTTTCATCAGGAGGTTCTTTAGTTCTTCTTTGCTTTCTGTCATAAGGGTGGTATCATCTGCCTATCTGAGGTTACTGATATTTGTCCTGGTAATTCAAGCTGTCCTTGATTCCAGCTTGTGCTTCATCCAGCCCTGCATTTTGCATGATATACTCTGCATATAATTTAAATAAGCAAGGTAACAATAGACAACCTTCACATATTCCTTTCCCGAGTTGGAACCAGTCTGTTGTTCCATGTCCAGTTCTAACTGTTGCTACTTGACCTGCATACAGAATTCTCAGGAGGCAGGTAAGGTGGTCTGGTATTCCCATCTCTCTAGGAATTTTCTACAGTTTGTGATGAACCACACAGTCAAAGGCTTTGGCATAGTCAATGAAGGAGAAGTAGATGTTTTTCTGGAATTCTCCTGCTTTTTCAATGATCCAATAGATTTTGGCAATTTGATCTCTGGTTCCTCTGCCTTTTCTAAATCCAGCTTGAACATCTGGAAGTTCACAGTTCATGTCCTGTTGAAGGTTGGCTTGGAGAATTTTTAGCATTACTTTGCTAGGGTGTGAGATGAATTCAATTGTGCGGTAGTTTGAACATTCTTTGGCATTGCCTTTCTTTGGGATTGGAGTGAAAACACCTTTTCCAGTCCTGTGGCCACTGCTGACACATTGAGTGTAGCACTTTCACAACATCATCTTTTAGGATTTGAAATAGCTCAATTGGAATTCCATCACCTCCACTAGCTTTGTTTGTAGTAATGCTTCCTAAGGCCCACTTGACTTCACATTCCAGGATGTCTGGCTGTAGGTGAGTGATCACACCATCACGGTTATCTGGGTCATGAAGATCTTTTTGTACAGGTCTTCTGTGTATTTTTGCCACCTCTTCTTAATATCTTCTACTTTCGTTAGGTCCATACCATTTCTGTCCTTTATTGTGCCCATCTTTGCATGAAATGTTCACTAATTGGTTGAAGAGATCTCTAGTCTTTCCCATTCTATTGTTTTCCTCTATTTCTTTGCATTGATCACTGAGGAAGGCTTTCTTATCTGTCTGTGCTATTCTTTGGAACTCTGCATTCAAATGGGTTTATCTTTCCTTTTCTCCTTTGCCTTTCACTTCTCTTCTTTTCTCAGCTATTTGAAAGGCCTCAGACAATCAGATTTCAAAATACACTGCAAAGCTTCAATTATCAAGAGAGTCTGGTATTTGCATAAAAATTGAAATATAGATCAATGGAATAAGACAGAAAGCCAAGAGATAAACTCACGTGCTTATGGACACCTTATATGCAATGGAGAAAAGGCAAGAATATACAATGGAGAAAAGACTGCCTCTTCCATAAGTGTGCTGGGAAAACTGGAGAGCTACATTTAAAAGGAATGAAATTAGAACACTTTCTAACACCTTACACAAAATAAACTCAAAATTGATTAAAGAATTAAATATGAGGTGAGACATTATAAAGCTCATAGAGGAAAATATAGGCAATACACTCTTCAAAATAAATTGCAGCAAGATCCTGAACCTCCTACAGTAACAGAAGTAAAAATGATAATAAATATATGGTTCCTAATTAAACTTAAAAGCTTTTGCACAGCAATGAAAAGATAGATGAAGAGATATCCCTCAGAATGGGAGAAAATAATTGCAAATGAAGCAATTGAAAAAGGCTTAATCTCCAAAATATATAAGCAGCTCATACAGCTCAGAAAATGAACAACCCATTCAAAAAATGGACAGCAAACCTAAACAGACATTTCTCCAAAGAAGACTCCCAGATGGCCAACAAACACATGAAAAGATGCTCAACATTGCTCATTATTAGAGAAAAGCAAATCAAAACAATGAGGTATTACCTCACAACAATCAGAATGGTCATCATCAAAAAATCTACAAACAATGAATGCTGGAGAGGATGTGGAGAAATGGGAACCCTCCTGCACTGTTGATGGGAATGTAAACTGATGCAGCTATAGTGGAAAACAGCATGGAGATTCCTTAACAAACTAGGAATAAAACTACCATTTTACCCAGCAATCCCACTACTGGACATTACCCTGGGAAAACCACAATTCAAAAAGACACATGTGCCCCAGTGTTCACTGCATCAATATTTATAATAGCCAGGACTTGGAAGTAACCTAGATGTCCATTGACAGATGAATGGCTAAAGAAGATTTGGTACACATATACAACGGAATATTACTCAGTCATATAAGGAACACATTTGCGTCAGTTGTAGTGAGGTGGATGAACCTAGAGCCTGCTATACACAGTGAAGTAAGTCAGAAAGAGAAAAACAAGTATCATACATTAATGCATATATATGGAATCTAGAAATACTGATGAACCTATTTGCAGGGAAGGAATGGAGACACAGACATATAGAATGGACTTATGGACAGAGCAGGGAAAGGAGAGGGTGGGTAGAACTGAGAAAGTAGCATTGATATATATACACTATTATGTGTAAAATAGATAGCTAGTGGGAAGCTGCCATAGAACACCAGGAGCTCAGCTTGGTGCTCTGTGATGACCTAGAGGGTGGGGTGTGGGGGAGGGGAGGGAGGCTTAAGAGGGAGGAGAAATATATGTGTGTGTGTGTGTGTGTGTGTGTGTGTGTGTGTGTAATTATGACTGATTTGTGCTGTTTTATGGCAGAAACCAACACAACATTGAAAATCAATTTTCCTCTATATAAATAAATGATTGAAAGAAAATCTGTATGTACTAGGAGTAATAAGATAAATATTAAATTAAAGGAGAGACAAAGCTCGTCAATAGAGGCAGAGAGAGAACTAACGCTAGGTTTGCGTTCCTAGATCGATTCAAGTTATTAAAGATGTCCAGATTAAATTAGTTAATAAATACATGTAAGTAAAAATGTAAAAAAAAAAAAAAAAGAATGAAATGAGGAAGAGGACATCTATTCATACACACCCGTACATACACACACAAAATGTCACTAGCAACAAACAAAAACAAAACCAAGAAAAACAATAGTAAATAGCTTCAAGAAAACATAGGCAAACTATATAAACACCAGAAATTATAAGAGCCTATGCTTCATTTTTCATGTGGAACAAGAATTTCTAGGGGAAAAAATGTACAATTAAAAACAGTTCATAATGAGAGGAGTAACATCCAGAACAAACTAAGGATATTGACTATGGATAGCCATCCATTTCAGGGTTGTGCACGTACATTCTTTTCAGATGTAGAATGACATTCTAACAGGTAGAGGACAATAAATACATATGGAAATAACTATATAGTATAAAACCTAGTTCATTTGAGCTGTACTTCTTGTTCAATGATTATCATCATAATGCATCTCATATTTATTCTACAGAATTGATGTATAGTAAGTTCAGAATTCTGTATTACAATGTATTTTAATTGGTGCTAAAATGTTTTATTTATTTGTAAAAAGATAGTAAATATTGCAGTTAGTTAATCTGTTTGAGCATTTAAAACTATAAAAGTATGTATCAAAAGTATTTATTAATTAAATACTTTTACAGAATTAAATAAAATAAATTATATTAAATGATTAATTAAATACTTAAATACAGCAATACAATATTGTAAAGTAAATTTTTTTTTAATTTTAAAAAATAATAAAAAATAAAACTTATGATCACTTCTAAAACAAAGTATTTATTCTTAATCATACTTTTATACATAAAAGACGGCTTCACAGCTGAATTCTACCAAAAATTTAGAGAAGAGCTAACACCTATCCTACTCAAACTCTTTTCCAGAAAATTGCAGACGAAGGTAAACTTCCAAACTCATTCTATGAGGCCACCATCACCCTTATACCAAAACCTGACAAAGATCCCACAAAAAAAGAAAACTAAAGGCCAATATCACTGATGAACATAGATGCAAAAATCCTTAACAAAATTCTAGCAATCAGAATCCAATAACACATTAAAAAGATCATACACCATGACCAAGTGGGCTTTATCCCAGGGATGCAAGGATTCTTCAATATCTGCAAATCAATCAATGTAATACACCACATTAACAAATTGAAAAATAAAACCCATATGATTATCTCAATAGATGCAGAGAAAGCCTTTGACAAAATTCAACATCCATTTATGATAAGAACTCTCCAGAAAGCAGGAATAGAAGGAACATACCTCAACATAATAAAAGCTATATATGACAAACCCACAGCAAACATTATCCTCAATGGTGAAAAATTGAAAGCATTTCCTCTAAAGTCAGGAACAAGACAAGGGTGCCCACTTTCACCACTACTATTCAACATAGTTTTGGAAGTTTTGGCTACAGCAATCAAAGCAGAAAAAGAAATAAAAGGAATACAAATTGGAAAAGAAGAAGTAAAACTCTCACTATTTGCAGATGGCATGATCCTCTACATAGAAAACCCTAAAGACTCCACCAGAAAATTACTAGAACTAATCAATGATTATAGTAAAGTTGCAGGATATAAAATCAACACACAGAAATCCCCTGCATTCCTATACACTAATAATAAGAAAACTGAAAGAGAAATTAAGGAAACAATTCCATTCACCATCGCAACGGAAAGAATAAAATACTTAGGAATATATCTACCTAAAGAAACTAAAGACCTATATATAGAAAACTATAAAACACTGGTGAAAGAAATCAAAGAGGACACTAATAGATGGAGAAATATACCATGTTCATGGATTGGAAGAATCAATATAGTAAAAATGAGGATACTACCCAAAGCAATTTATAGATTCAATGCAATCCCTATCAGGCTACCAATGGTATTCTTCACAGAGCTAGAACCAATAATTTCACAATTTGTATGGAAATACAAAAAACCTCGAATAGCCAAAGCTATCTTGAGAAAGAAGAATGGAACTGGAGGAATCAACCTGCCTGACTTCAGGCTCTATTACAAAGCCACAGTTATCAAGACAGTATGGTACTGGCACAAAGACAGAAATATTGATCAATGGAACAAAATAGAAAGCCCAGAGATAAATCCACACACCTATGGACACCTTATCTTTGACAAAGGAGGCAAGAATATACGATGGATTAAAGACAATCTCTTTAACAAGTGGTGCTGGGAAAACTGGTCAACCACTTGTAAAAGAATGAAACTAGAACACTTTCTAATACATACACAAAAATAAACTCAAAATGGATTAAAGACTTCAACGTAAGACCAGAAACTATAATACTCCTAGAGGAGAACATAGGCAAAACACTCTCTGACATACATCACAGCAGGATCCTCTATGACCCACCTCCCAGAATATTGGAAATAAAAGCAAAAATAAACAAATGGGACCTAATTAAACTTAAAAGCTTCTGCACATCAAAGGAAACTATTAGCAAGGTGAAAAGGCAGCCTTCAGAATGGGAGAAAATAATAGCAAATGAAGCAACTGACAAACAACTAATCTCAAAAATATACAAGCAACTCCTACAGCTCAACTCCAAAAAAATAAATGACCCAATCAAAAAATGGGCCAAAGAACTAAATAGACATATCACCAAAGAAGACATACAGATGGCTAACAAACACATGAAAAGATGCTCAACATCACTCATTATCAGAGAAATGCACATCAAAACCACTATGAGGTACCATTTCACACCAGTCAGAATGGCTGCGATCCAAAAGTCTACAAGCAATAAATGCTGGAGAGGGTGTGGAGAAAAGGGAACTCTCTTACACTGTTGGTGGGAATGCAAACTAGTATAGCCACTATGGAGAACAGTGTGGAGATTCCTTAAAAAACTGGAAATAGAACTGCCTTATGATCCAGCAATCCCACTGCTGGGCATACACACTGAGGAAACCAGAAGGGAAAGAGACACGTGTACCCCAATGTTCATCGCAGCACTGTTTATAATAGCCAGGACATGGAAGCAACCTAGATGCCCATCAGCAGATGAATGGATAAGAAAGCTGTAGTACATATACACAATGGAGTATTACTCAGCCATTAAAAAGAATACATTTGAATCAGTTCTAATGAGATGGAAGAAACTGGAACCTATTATACAGAGTGAAGTAAGCCAGAAAGAAAAACACCAATACAGTATACTAACGCATATATATGGAATTTAGAAAGATGGTAACAATAACCCTGTGTATGAGACAGCAAAAGAGACACTGATGTATAGCTCAGTCTTATGGACTCTGTGGGAGAGGGAGAGGGTGAGGAGATTTGGGAGAATGGCATTGAAACATGTATAATATCATGTATGAAACAAGTCGCCAGTCCAGGTTCGATGCACGATACTGGATGCTTGGGGCTGGTGCACTGGGACGACCCAGAGGGAGGGTATTGGGTGGGAGGAGGGAGGAGGGTTCAGGATGGGGAACACAGATATACCTGTGGCGGATTCATTTCGATGTTTGGCAAAACTAATACAATATTGTAAAGTTTAAAAATAAAATAAAATTTAATGCCATTCTCCCAAATCTTCCCACCCTCTCCCTCTCCCACAGAGGGATAGGGTGGGAAGATTTGGGAGAATGGCATTAAATTTGGCATTGAAACATGTAAAATATCATGTATGAAACGAGATGCCAGTCCAGGTTCAATGCACGATACTGGATGCTTGGGGCTGGTGCACTGGGATGACCCAGAGGGATGGTATGGGGAGGGTGGAGGGAGGAGGGTTCAGGATGGGGAACACATGTATACCTTGGTGGATTCATTTTGATATTTGGCAAAACTAATACAATTATGTAAAGTTTAAAAATAAAATAAAATTAATTTAAAAAAAATAAATAAATAAAATAAAATAAAATTAAAAAAAAAGTTACATATGGCATATCAAAATCACAAAGAAAAATATATCTGGTAGACTGGAATTATAAAACAATTGCCTCAACATCTAGATTACTTTTCAAGGACAGATACTCTAAAAGTCTTCTTTAATAAATACTTGATAAAATTTCCTTACTTCATTGTTGAAAGTAGTAGTTAATTTTTCTCCCTTTGTAAAAGACATTTCCACGGTTGCTTTGATCTATTCAGTAACTGTGAAGTTACCATCTTTTCTTATTTTTGTTAATAAACTTGATACCTTATTGTTAATTCAATAAGCTTTTAATTCAGTTAATACTTAGAGACCCTTAGAATTTTTGCCAAATGGGTCTTTGGATGTGTTTGCAACTTACCTGGAACATCCTTTTTTTTTTTTTTTTTTAATTGATCTCTCTTCTTTTTTAAATTTTTTAAATATAAATTTATTTATTTTAACTGGAGGCTAATTACTTTACAATATTGTATTGGTTTTGCCATACATCAACATGAATCTTTTATCTTTTTCTTCTTTCCTTCCTTTCTTCCCTTTGCTTTCTTTTATTTTACTTTGTTTTTTGTAATTGACATCTTTTTAAATAAGGATAAGAATTTCCTTGGGGAGGCACAGGCCTTGACTTTCCTTTCTTTTCTGACACTGAGGGACTGTGTACCCATCCCTTGGCCTCCCTTGGGACCCGTTTTCCCAGGTGATAAAGCAAGAGTGTAAGGGAAGATGCTGACTACGAGTAAATGGCCAAGGTGCCCAGGACAAATTGGGTGAGCATGCTCCTGTCCTCATCTCCCCAACAGTAGAGGGAACATGATTTCAGGTCAAAAGAGAAATTGCAGACTTGGTGCTCCTTGCACTTGAAAGGTTTCCCTGGTAGAGTACATTAGCTAAAAATGGAAGCAAATTCCCCTGCACAACACTCCTATGCAGGGAAATTCACCAACTGGAGCTCTGAGTGTCAGATGGCAGCCTGTTAGCCTGCCATGTAGGGTGGCACATGCTGGGACAAGAGTTGGACACTCACCAAGCCTCTCCTTATGCATAAGTCCTGCCAGCGCTCTTGCATCAGCATGGGTGGCACTGCCAGTCAGGCCGGCCATGAACTTGGTGAGCTCCCACCTCCTGCCCCGAGCAGCAAGGTCTGGCGGTGGCTGCAACCAAGCACAAGGCTCATGTTGTCCTCCCTTGGCGTGATTAGTCCCTGAGAGTACATCCACCTTAGCCCATGGCATCCCCGAACCTGTTCCTCAAATCCCTGAGGGCCGGAGTAGGCAGCTCACACCCACAGCTCACTTCCTGACACACATTTCCAGCTACGTCCTGAGGGCCCACGTCTCCAAGCCCTGGGGCAGAGTCCTCTTCTCTGGCTCCCTGTCTTCCCCCTCCATCAGCTCAGGCCACTGCAGCTGACTCTTTCAGCCCCCCTCTGCTAGGGCTTTCACCCCTGGTGCCAGGTTTTCCAGGACTCACACCCAGCAGCACATTCCCAGGACTGAATGCATCCACACTTCCATCTCTGTGCCTGTGCCTGTCTGCTGGACTCTTCTAAAGAAAATAAATTCTCAGAAGTGCTCATAAGCACCAAACGGAGCACGAAATCAGCTAACAGCCTTAGGCATAGGCTCTGCCTCTGCCCTTTCCTCCAGGCTCCGCTCTGTCTCCTAGAAGCTCCAGCGCTCTTGCTCCAGACCTCTTCTGCACTCACAGCACTCCACAGGTATCCTGTGACTCCCAGAAACCTCTCCCAGCCACATTCTGAGGGAGGGCTTCTTTAACACCTCGAGCAGTAAAGCAAGCCAGGTAAAGTGCAATGGCAATTCCAGGTGCATTTTACCAGATAGGCTGTAAAGTCCATCACGCTGTTTCTGAAGTGTTATTGTTGGAACTTGGCAGTCCTCCACAAAGTGGTGTTAGTCGGAAGATTGAAGGTTACCATATTTTAATCTTCATCCCTCTGGACAGGACACAAATGGTTGCAAACATGGAGAGAATCTTCACAATGCACAAGTCCAGCATTTGATTTAGATTATTCTTCCTCAGGTAGGAATGAAAACCAAATTTTACAACGTATCTAAGTAAAATCTTAGAATGAAGCATTGGGTGGTGGGTAAAGGCGGGACTCCTACATGCCCAAATTCTCCTGGCGGGGGCTATGATTCTACAACCTGTAGGGCAGTGTCCCAGAAGCCAGGGCCCCCATGCTGTATGACATAGACACTGACACAGGAAAGACAGGAAGGGATTTCAGACATATCTATTGTTTCTAATTCAAAATATTTTTATATTAGCCTGTAAGCTTAGACATGATTAAAACAGTGGAAGTAAGATGAAAGAAATAAGAGTAAAACATTTGATTCTGAGTATGTGCTGGTGAGCATTCCTTGGAGGATGAAAGAAAAAGTGTTATTGATCTTTCTTTCAAGAAAGGAGTGGGGTGAGGGCTCCCAGGGGTGGGAAAATGGCTGCCCTGGTCCCCACACAGGGAGTTAATGCTGTGGCTGGATGGCTATTTCCAATTCTGAAAGACACTGCCCTGCAGGTTATAGAATCACAGAGCCCACAGGAGAATTTTTTTTCCTTTATAAAGGAAATGTATCATCGTATTGAATAATGCTTCCTCCAGAGATGGCTATGAAAAGCTGTACTTTCTGAATGGAGAAGGAGCTGCATTAAGCTCATGAATAGCACTGCTAAAGTAATATATGGAATCTACTAAAATCACTCCTAAATCCACAGCATGAGCAAATGTTACACTTGTAGGGATTTAGGAATAATCTCATCTGTTACTTCTTAGCCTTTTCTTTCTCCCATCTTAAATACCTTGGAAATGGAATACGTTCTGATCACAACAGAGAGTAAAGTAGTTGTTGTCAGGGGCTGGGGGTTGGCAGAAATGGAAGATGGTCAACAGGTACATGATGAATAAGTTCTAGGGATCTAACGTAGGGCATGGTGACTATACTTAGGAATATTGTATTATAGAGTTGAATATCGCTAAAAGAACAGATCTTAATCATTCTCACCACAAAAAAGAAATGGTAAATATGTGATGAGATGAAGGTGTTGGCTAATGCTTTGGTTGGGATCATTTTGTAACATAGCTCAAATCAACATATTGTACACCTTAAAATTACACAGTTATATCATTTTTAACTATAAAGCTGTGAAAAAATACATTCTCATCATAAACATCTTTGTGGAGATTCTTTGTGAGGTCACGGAAAGGCACTGCAGTAACTATTGATGTCTAGTCCAGTCCCATTAAGGTGAGGAAACTGAGGCACACAGGGAGGTAGGTCCTTGCTGGGTTACCCTAGGCTTTAAGAGAAACTACTTGGACTCCACGTCCAAGGACTAGCGGCTGTACGAGGGCTGAGAGGAGCTACTCCACATTCAAGGTCAGGAAGGGAGACCTCATCAAAGGTAAGGAGCAGCAGCTGCACTTTGCTGGAGCAGCCGTGAAGAGATACTCCACGTCTAAGGTAAGAGAAACCCAAGTAAGAGGATATGTGTTGCGAGAGGGCATCAAAGGGCAGACACACTGAAACCATGAGAGAAAACTAGCCAATCTGATCACACAGACCACAGCCTTGTCTAACTCAGTGAAACTAAGCCATGCCATGTGGGGCCACCCAAGATGGATGTGTCATGATGGAGAGGTCTGACAGAATGTGGTCCACTGGAGAAGGGAATGGCAAACCATTTCAGTATTATTGATTGAAAAGACCATGGACAGTATGAAAAGGCAAAATGATAGGATACTGAAAGAGGAACTCCCCAGGTAGGTAGGTGCCCAATATGCTACAGGAGATCAGTGGAGAAATAACTCCAGAAATAATGAAGGGAAGAAGCCAAAGCAAAAACAATACCCAGTTGTGGATGTGACTGGTGATAGAAGCAAGGTCCAATGCTGTAAAGAGCAATAATGTATATGAACCTGGAATGTTAGGTCCATGAATCAAGGCAAATTGGAAGTGGTCAAACAGGAGATGGCAAGAGTGAACGTTGACATTCTAGGAATCAGTGAACTAAAATGGACTGGAATGGATGAATTTAACTCAGATGACCATTATATCTACTACTGTGGGCAAGAATCCCTTAGAAGAAATGGAGTAGCCATCATGGTCAACAAAAGAGTCCGAATGCAGTACTTGGATGCAATCTCAAAAACAACAGAATGATCTCTGTTCGTTTCCAAGACAAACCATTCAATATCACAGTAATCCAAGTCCATGCCCCAACCAGTAATGCTGAAGAAGCTGAAGTTTAACAGTCCTATGAAGACCTACGATACCTTTTAGAACTAACACTAAAAAAAGATACCCTTTTCATTAGAGGGGATTGGAATGCAAAAGTAGGAAGTCAAGAAATACTTTGGTAACAGGCAAAATTGGCCTTGGAATATGGAATGAAGCAGGGCAAAGGCTAATAGAGTTTTGTCAAGAGAACACATTGTTCATAGCAAACACTCTCTTCCAACAATACAAGAGAAGACTCTACACATGGACATCACCAGATGGTCAACACTGAAGTCAGATTGATTATATTCTTTGCAGCCAAAGATGGAGAAGCTCTGTACAGTCAGCAAAAACAAGACCGGGAGCTGACAGTGGCCCAGATCATGAACTCCTTATTGCCAAATTCAGACTTAAATTGAAGAAAGTAGGGAAAACTACTAGACCATTCAGGTATAACCTAAATCAAATCCCTTATGATTATACAGTGGAAGTGGGAAATAGATTTAAGGGACTAGATCTGATAGAGTGCCTGATGAACTATGGACAGAGGTTCGTGACACTGTACAGGAAACAGGGATCAAGACATTCCCTATGGAAAAGAAATGTACAAAAGCAAAATGACTGTCTGAGGAGGCCTTACAAATAGCTGTGAAAAGAAGAGAAGCAAAAAGCAAAGGACAAATGAAAGATATTCCCATTTGAATGCAGAGTTCCAAAGAATAGCAAGGAGAGAAAAGAAAGCCTTCCTCAGGATTCAATGCAAAGAAATAGAGGAAAACAACAGAATGGGGAAGACTAGAGATCTCTTAAAGAAAATCAGAGATACCAAGGGAACATTTCATGCAAAGATGGGCTTGATAAAGGACAGAAATGGTATGGACCTAACAGAACCAGAAGATATTAAGAAGAGATGGCAAGAATACACAGAGTAACTGTACAAAAAGATCTTCAAGACCCAGATAATCATGATGGTGTGATCACTCACCTAGAGCCAGACATCCTAGGATGTGAAGTCAAGTGGGCTTTAGAAAGCACCACTACAAACAAAGCTAGTGGAGGTGATGGAATTCCAGTTGAGCTATTTCAAATCCTGAAAGATGATGCTGTGAAAGTGCTGCACTCAATATGCAAGCAAATTTGGAAACCTCAGCAATGGCCACAGGACTGGAAAAGGTCAGTTTTCATTCCAATCCCAAAGAAAGACAATGCCAATGAATGCTCAAACTACTGCACAATTGCACTCATCTCACACGCTAGTAAAGTAATGCTCAAAATTCTCCAAGCAAGGCTTCTGCAATACGTGAACCGTGAACTTCCAGATGTTCAAGCTGGTTTTAGAAAAGGCAGAGGAACCAGAGATCAAATTGCCAACATCTGCTGGATCATCAACAAAGCAAAAGAGTTCCAGAAAAACATCTATTTCTGTTTTATTGACTATGCCAAAGCCTTTGACTGGGTGGATCACAATAAACTGTGGAAAATTCTGAAGAGATGGGAATATGAGACCATCTGACTTACCTCTTGAGAAACCTATATGCAGATCAGGAAGCAACAGTTAGAACTGGACATGGAACATCAGACTGGTTCCAAATAGGAAAAGGAGTACGTCAAAGCTGTATATTGTTACCATGCTTATTTAACTTATATGCAGAGAGCATCATGAGAAACCCTGGGCTGGAAGAAACACAAGCTGGAATCAAGATTGCTGGGAGAAATATCAATAACCTCAGATATGCAGATGACACCACCCTTATGACAGAAAGTGAAGAGGAACTAAAAAGCCTCTTGATGAAAGTGAAAGAGGAGAGTGAACAAGTTGGCTTAAAGCTCAACATTCAGAAAACGAAGATCATGGCATCTGGTCCCATCACTTCATGGCAAATATATGGGGAAACAGGGGAAACAGTGTCAGACTTTATATTTGGGGCTCCAAAATCACTGCAGATGGTGACTGCAGCCATGAAATTAAAAGACGCTTACTCCTTGGAAGTATGACCAGCGTAGGGGAGGGAGGAGGGAAGTGGGTTCAGGATGGGGAACGCGGGTATACCTGTGGTGGATTCATTTCGATATTTGGCAAAACTAATACAATATTGTAAAGTTTAAAAATAAAATAAAATTTAAAAAACAAAAAATAAATTTAAAAAATTAAAAAAAAAAATAAAGTTATGACCAACCTGGATAGCACATTGAAAAGCAGAGATATTAGTTTGCCAACAAAGGTACCTCTAGTCAAGGCTATGGTTTTACCAGTGGTCATGTATGGATGTGAGAGTTGGACTGTGAAGAAAGCTGAGCGCTGAAGAATTGATGCTTTTGAACTGTGGTGTTGGAGAAGACTCTTGAGAGTCCCTTGGACTGCAAGGAGATCCAACCAGTCCATCCTAAAGACCAGTCTTGGGTGTTCATTGGAAGAACTGATGCTGAGGCTGAAACTCCAATACTTTGGCCACATCATGCAGAGTTTACTCTTGAAAAAATCCTGATGCTGGAAGGGATTTGGGGCAGGAGGAGAAGGGGATGACAGAGGATGAGATGGCTGGATGGCATCACTGACTTGATGGACATGAGTTTGGGTGAACTCCGGGAGTTGGTGATGGACAGAGAGGCCTGGCGTGCTGCAATTCATGGGGTTGCAAAGACTTGGACATGACTGAGCGACTGAACTGAAATGAACTGAACTGGATGCTGCCTCATGGGCGAGCTCTGTCAGTATGGGCCAGAAAAATGTCAGGCCCCAATGATTACCCACTTCCCAGGGAGGGTGAGGGTGGGTAAAACTATGCCTTATTGAGGTTCTTGAAAAACTACTTCTGAGACTTCCATGATGCACCAGAGGTTAAGACCTCACCTTCCAGTGCAGGGGGTGTGGGTTTGTGATTAGGATTCTGTCTTCCAATGCAGGAGGTGTGGGTTTGATCCCTGGTCGGGGAGCTAAGCTCCCACCTGCCTTGTAGCCAAAAAATCAAAATATAAAACAGAAATAATATTGTGACAAATTCAATAAAGACTTTAAAAATGATTCTCATCAAAAAGAAAGAAAAACTACTTAAGCAGTTGGTTAAGTGGGTTAACACAGCTCAATATTTCAAGGTTTCTAAGATAATGATTCTGTACATAGAGACACTAAAATCCCGGTTTGAATTTAACAGCTTTGCTGAAACTTTATTTTTTTCTGTGTTTTAGTTCCCTCAGTGATAGCAAAGTAGGGATGCAAACACGGGACACTACTGAGTCCCTTTCCTCCACAAGATGCACTTAACTATTCACCATGCTTTCCTGGTGGCTCAGACAGTAAAGAATCTGCCTGCAATGCAGGAGACCTGGGTTTGATCCTGGGGTTGGGAAGATCCCCTGGAGAACAGTACTGGTGACCCACTCCAGCATTCTTGCCTGGAGAATTCCAAGGACAGAGGAGCGTGGAGGGCTACAGTCCATGGGGTTGCAGAGTCAGACACAACTCGGAAACCAACACTAACACTACGGGAGATGGGGGATCATCAGTGGGAGCACAGGGAATATTCTGAGCTCTGACTCTGTGAACTCCACGCTTGATGCCCAACCCCAACAGAGAGGAAGGTAATAAAGATGAAGCAGGTTAAAGTTTTAAGAAATATCCAATCTTAAACCCTGGTAGGTTCTGGAAATTTATCTAAAGGAAACGTCTGTAAACATAGAAGACATTGTATATAGGAGCGTACTGTCACAGGAAAAGGAGGGCAACCATCATGTCCTGCAATGAAGAAGTAGGTGGCAGATGTGGGCGCAGTCATTACCTGGACGTGACTGAGCGTCATCCAGTGGAGCAGGACTCCTGACGGCAGCATCTGGGGGTGGGCAAACATGTGATATCCTTTACATCTATCTCAGTTCACTCAGTTGTGTCTGACTCTTTGCGACCCAATTGATTGCAGCATGCCAGGCTTCCCTGTCCATCTACCTAGCTACCTCTTAATATGGTAGTATTAAGTACTATAATGGCAGTAATATGGTAACATAATAACCATATATATATATGGTCACACACACATATAAAGATACAACATCCATTTCTATCTATCTATCTAGTATTTTGAACATTAAAAAAAAAAAAAAAAAAAAAAACTACCAAAATGCTGAAGGTGGATATTTAAAATTTTTTCTTTTTATTTCAATGTTTTGAAATGCATTTCTATTACTTTAGTAAGAAAAAAATCATTTAATTATAAGCTGGTCTCAAATTTCAGCACACTAAAAATACATGTTTTAGTTATTTATAAAATAATTTCGAGAGGGCGGTCCTAAGATGGTGGAGGAATAGGATGGGGAGACCATTTTCTCCCCCAAAAATTCATCAAAAGAACATTTAAATGCTGAGTGAATTTCACAAAACAACTTCTGAATGCTGGCAGAGGACATCAGGCACCCAGAAAAGCAGCCCATTGTCTTCAAAAGGAGGTAGGAAAAAAATATAAAAGACAAAAAAAAGAGACAAAAGAGGTAGGGACGGAGCTCCATCCCGGAAAGGGAGTCTTAAAAAGAAAGATGTTTCCAAATACCAGGAAACACTCTCACTGCCGAGTCTGTGGTGAGCCTTGAAACCACAGAAGGCAACATAACAGTGAGGAAAAATACATAAATAAATAAAACCCACAGATTACGAGCCCAATGGTAACTCCCCCAGTGGAGAAGCAGCACAGACACCTGCACCCGCCACTAGCAAGCAAGGGCTGAGCAGGGAGGCGCAGGCTGCATTGATTACAGTAAGGACTGGGCTTTACTGGCCCCGAGGGCAATCTGGGGGAACTAACTTGGGTTAGCAATCCAGACTGTGCGATAGCTACCATGTGCAAAGCCTTAACCTAAGACACCGCCAGGCCCACGCACAAAACAAAGGACTGAACAGAACTAGCCGGCTGCAGACCATCCCCCTCCAATGACTGGCAGCCAGAGCCGGAAGGGGGCAATCGCAGCCCCAGAGAGACATTATCTACCAAACTGCAAGCAGGCTTCTCTGCTAACTAAGACTTTTTGGGGTTCTGGACAGTCAACATCCGCCTGACAAGGTGCGCCGGTTGTACACCCAGAAAACCAAGCGGCAGGGATGGGAGAGGTGATAAGGCACAGCGACCACACTCACCAAACACCTCATCACCTGAGCTGCTCAGACTTGGGAAGGGCACAAAACACAGGCCCAACTGAGTCTGCGGCTCTGAGGACTACCTGAGTGCCTGAACCCGAGTGGTTTAGACCTGGGAGGTGCATGCAGCCCAGGGCCGGCCTTGGATGGTTCCCGGTGGAGCAACCTAGAGCCTGAGCAGTGTGGGCAGGAAGGGCACACATGCCGTAAGCAGGGGCAGGCCCAGTGTGGCTGAGACAATGCAAGCACACACCAATATTATCTGTTTGCAGCGTCCCTCCGTCCCCACAGCGCAACTGAACAAGCGAGCCTAAAAGAAAGTGTCTAGCACCACCCGCTTTGTGTCAGGGCGGAAATCAGACACTGGAGACAGGCAAACAGAAGAAGCTAAAACACAGTGAACCGCCTTGGAAGTGACAGGTGCAACAGATTAAAACCCTGTCGTTAGTACCAACTACATAGGAAGGGGCCTATAGATCTTGAGAAATATAAGCTGGACCAAGAAACTATCCAAAAATGAACTGAGCCCACACTGCCCACAACACCACCAGAGAAAGTCCTAGATATATTTTTACTATTTTTATGATCATTCTTTTTTTTTAATTTTTAAGTTCTCTATTATTCCTTTAATTTTCACTTTTATAACCTACTATTATTTTGCAAAAAAAAAGACTCTTTTTTAAAGCCAACTTCATATATATATATATATATATTTATAATTTTCATGACTTTTTTTTCTTTAATATTGTATTTTTGAAATTCCAACCTCTACTCTAGATTTTTAATCTTCACTTTTTTGTATTTGTTATCATTTTTTTTCCTTTAAGAACCCAATCTTCAGTACCCATTTTTACTTGGGAGCGAGATTACTGGCTTGACTGCTCTCTCCCCCTTTGGACTCTCCTTTTTCTCCACAAGGTCGCCTCTGTCTCCTCCCTCCCCCTTCTCTTCTCTACCCAACTCTGTGAATCTCTGTGTGTTCCAGATGGTGGCGAACACTTAGGGAACTGATTACTGGCTGGATCTCTCTTTCTCCTTTTGATTCCCCCTTTTATCCTCATGGCCACCTCTGTCTCCTTCCTCCCTCTTCTCTTCTCTGTATAACTCCATGAACACCTCTGAGCAGTCCAGTTGTGGATTCCACATAAGGAAGTGATTACTGGCTAGCTTGCTCTCTTCTCTTTCGATTCAACCTCATCTCATTTGGGTCACCTCTAACTCCCTCCTCCCTCTTCTCTTCTCCATGTAACTCTGTGAACCTCTCTGGGTGTCCCTCACTGTGGAGAAACATTTCACCTTTAACCAAGATGTTTTATCAATGGTGCTGTATAGAAGGAGAAGTCTTGAGACTACTGTAAAAATAAGACTGAAAACCAGAAGCAGGAGGCTTAAGTCCAAATCCTGAGGACACCAGAGAACTCCTGACTCCAGGGAACATTAATCGACAGGAGTTCATCAAACACCTCCATACCTACACTGAAACCAAGCACCACCCAAAGGCCAACAAGTTCCAGAGCAAAACATACCATGCAAATTCTCCAGCAACACAGAAACACAGCCCTAAGCTTCAATATACAGGCTGCCCAAAGTTACTCCAAAACCACTGACATCTCATTACTGGACACTTCATTGCACTCCAGAGAGAAGAAATCCAGCTCCACCCACCAGAACACCAACACAAGCTTCCCTAACCAGGAAACCTTGACAAGCCACCTGTACAACCCCACCCACAGTGAGGAAACTCCATAATAAAGAGAACTCCACAAACTGCCAGAATACAGAAAGGCCACCCCAAACTCAGCAATATAAACAAGACGAAGAGACAGAGGAATACCCAGCAGGTAAAGGAACAGGATAAATGCCCACCAAACCAAACAAAAGAGGAAGAGATAGGGAATCTACCTGATAAAGAATTCCGAATAATGATAGTGAAAATGATCCAAAATCTTGAAATTAAAAAGGAATGACAGATAAATAGCCTGGAGACAAGGATTGAGAAGATGTAAGAAAGGTTAACAAGGACCTAGAAGAAATAAAAAAGAGTCAATATATAATGAATAATGCAATAAATGAGATTAAAAACACTCTGGAGGCAACAAATAATAGAATAATGGAGGCAGAAGATAGGATTAGTGAAGTAGAAGATAGAATGGTAGAAAGAAATGAATCAGAGAGGAAAAAAGAAAAACGAATTAAAAGAAATGAGGACAATCTCAGAGACCTCCAGGAGAATATTAAATGCTCCAACATTCAAATCATAGGAGTCCTAGAAGAAGAAGAAAAAAGGAAAGACCATGAGAAAATACGTGAGGAGATAATAGTTGAAAACTTCCCTAAAATGGGGAAGGAAATAATCACCCAAGGCCAAGAAACCCAGAGAGTCCTAAAGAGGATAAACCCAAGGTGAAACTCCCCAAGACACATATTAATCAAATTAACAAAGATCAAACACAAAGAACAAATATTAAAAGCAGCAAGGGAAAAACAACAAATAACACACAAGGGGATTCCCATAAGGATAACAGCTGATCTTTCAATAGAAACTCTTCAGGCCAGGAGGGAATGGCAAGACATACTTAAAGTGATGAAAGAAAATAACCTACAGCCCAGATTACTGTACCCAACAAGGATCTCATTCAAATATGAAGAAGAAATCAAAAGCTTTACAGACAAGCAAAAGCCGAGAGAATTCAGCACCACCAAACCAGCTCTCCAACAAATGCTAAAGGATCTTCTCTAGACAGGAAACACAAAAAGGGTGTATAAACTAGAACCCAAAACAATAAAGTAAATGGCAATGGGATCATACTTATCAATAATTACCTTAAACGTAAATGGGTTGAATGCCCCAACCAAAAGACAAAGACTGGATGAATGGATACAAAAACAAGACCCCTATATACGTTGTTTACAAGAGACCCAACTCAAAACAGGGGACACATACAGACTGAAAGTGGAAAGTTGGAAAAAGATATTCCATGAAAATAGAGACCAAAAGAAAGCAGGAGGAGCAATACTCATATCAGATAAAATAGACTTTAAAACAAAGGCTGTGAAAGAGACAAAGAAGGACACTGCATAATGATCAAAGGATTAATCCAAGAAGAAGATATAACAATTATAAATATATATGCACCCAACATAGGAGCACCGCAATATGTAAGACTAATGCTAACAAATGCGAAAGGGGAAATTAACAATAACACAATAATAGTGGGAGACTTTAATACCCTACTCATACTTATGGATAGATCAACTAAACAGGAAATTAACAAGGAAACACAAACTTTAAACGATACAATAGACCAGTTAGACCTAACTGATGTCTATAGGACATTTCATCCCAAAACAATGAATTTCACCTTTTTCTCAAGTGCACACGGAACCTTCTCCAGGATAGATCACATGCTGGGCCATAAATCTAGCCTTGGTAAATTCAAAAAAATTGAAATCATTCCAAGCATCTTTTTTGACCACAATGCAGTAAGATTAGATCTCAATTACAGGAGAAAAACTATTAAAAATCCCAACATATGGAGGCTGAACAACACGCTGCTGGATAACCAACAAGTCACAGAACAAATCAAAAAAGAAATCAAAATATGTATAGAAATGAATGAAAATGAAAACACAACAACCCAAAACCTGTGCGACACTGTAAAAGCAGTGCTAAGGGGAAAATTCATAGCAATACAGGCATACCTCAAGAAACAAGAAAAAGACAAATAAATAACCTAACTCTACACCTAAAGCAACTAGAAAAGGAAGAAATAAAGAACCCCATGGTTAGTAGAAGGAAAGAAATCTTAAAAATTAGGACAGAAATAAATGAAAGAGAAACAAAGGAGACCATAGCAAAAATCAACAAAGTGAACAGCTGGTTCTTTGAGAGGATAAATAAAATTGACAAACCATTAGCCAGACTCATCAAGAAACAAAGGGAGAAAAATCAAATCAATAAAATTAGAAATGGAAATGGAGAGATCACAACAGACAACACAGAAATACAAAGGATCAAAAGAGACTACTATCCGCACCTATATGCCAATAAAATGGACAACATGGAAGAAATGGACAAATTCTTAGAAAAGTACAACTTTCCAAAACTTGACCAGGAAGAAATAGGAAATCTTAACAGACCCATCACAAGCAGGGAAATTGAAACTGCAATCAGAAATCTTCCAGCAAACAAAAGCTGAGGTCCAGATGGCTTCACAGCTGAATTCTACCAAAAACTTAGAGAAGAGCTAACACCTATCCTACTCAAACTCTTCCAGAAAATTGCAGACGAAGGCAAACTTCCAAACTCATTCTATGAGGCCACCATCACCCTTATACCAAAACCTGACAAAGATCCCACAAAAAAAGAAAACTAAAGGCCAATATCACTGATGAACATAGATGCAAAAATCCTTAACAAAATTCTAGCAATCAGAATCCAATAACACATTAAAAAGATCATACACCATGACCAAGTGGGCTTTATCCCAGGGATGCAAGGATTCTTCAATATCTGCAAATCAATCAATGTAATACACCACATTAACAAATTGAAAAATAAAACCCATATGATTATCTCAATAGATGCAGAGAAAGCCTTTGACAAAATTCAACATCCATTTATGATAAGAACTCTCCAGAAAGCAGGAATAGAAGGAACATACCTCAACATAATAAAAGCTATATATGACAAAGCCACAGCAAACATTATCCTCAATGGTGAAAAATTGAAAGCATTTCCTCTAAAGTCAGGAACAAGACAAGGGTGCCCACTTTCACCACTACTTTTCAATATAGTTTTCAAAGTTTTGGCCACAGCAATCAGAGCAGAAAAAGAAATAAAAGGAATCCAAATTGGAAAAGAAAAAGTAAAACTCTCACTGTTTGCAGATGACATGATCCTCTACAAATAAAATCCTAAAGACTACACCAGAAAATTACTAGAACTAATCAATGATTATAGTAAAGTTGCAGGATATAAAATCAACACACAGAAAGCCCTTGCATTCTTAAACACTAATAATGAGAAAATAGAAAGAGAAATTAAGGAAAAAATTCCATTCACCATTGCAATGGAAAGAATAAAATACTTAGGAATATATCTACCTAAAGAAACTAAAGACCTATATATAGAAAAGTATAAAACACTGGTGAAAGAAATCAAAGAGAACACTAATAAATGGAGAAATATACCGTGTTCATGGATCGGAAGAATCAATATAATGAACATGAGTATACTACCCAAAGCAATCTATAGATTCAATCAATACCTATCAAGCTACCAACGGTATTTTTCACAGAGCTAGAACAAATAATTTCACAATTTGTATAGAAATACAAAAAACCTCGAATAGCCAAAGCTATCTTGAGAAAGAAGAATGGAACTGGAGGAATCAACCTGCCTGACTTAAGGCTCTGCTACAAAGCCACAGTCATCAAGACAGTATGGTACTGGCACAAAGACAGAAATATTGATCAATGGAACAAAATAGAAAGCCCAGAGATAAATCCACACACCTATGGACACCTTATCTTTGACAAAGGAGGCAAGAATATACGATGGATTAAAGACAATCTCTTTAACAAGTGGTGCTGGGAAAACTGGTCAACTACTTGTAAAAGAATGAAACTATAACACTTTCTAACACCATACACAAAAATAAACTCAAAATTGATTAAAGATCTAAACGTAAGACCAGAAACTATAACACTCCTAGAGGAGAACATAGGCAAAACACTCTCTGACATAAATCACAGCAGGATCCTCTATGACCCACCTCCCAGAATATTGGAAATAAAAGCAAAAATAAACAAACAGGACCTAATTAAAAGTAAAACCTTTTGCACAACAAAGGAAACTATAAGCAAGGTGAAAAGACAGCCTTCAGAATGGGAGAAAATAATAGCAAATGAAGCAACTGACAAACAACTAATCTCAAAAATATACAAGCAACTCCTGCAGCTCAATTCCAGAAAAATAAACGAGCCAATCAAAAAATGGGCCAAAGAACTAAATAGACATTTCTCCAAAGAAGACATACAGATGGCTAACAAACACATGAAAAGATGCTCAACATCACTCATTATCAGAGAAATGCAAATCAAAACCACAATGAGGTACCATTTCACACCAGTCAGAATGGCTGTGATCCAAAAGTCTACAAGCAATAAATGCTGGAGAGGGTGTGGAGAAAAGGGAACCCTCTTACACTGTTGGTAGGAATGCAAACTAGTACTGCCACTATGAGAACAGTGTGGAGATTCCTTAAAAAACTGGAAATAGAACCGCCTTATGACCCACCAATCCCACTGCTGGGCATACACACCTAGGAAACCAGAATTGAAAGAGACATGTGTACTCCAATGTTCATTGCAGCACTGTTTAGAATAGCCAGGACATGGAAGCAACCTAGATGTCCATCAGCAGATGAATGGATAAGAACACTGTGGTACATATACACAATGGAGTATCACTCAGCCATTAAAAAGAGTACATTTGAATCAGTTCTAATGAGGTGGATGAAACTGGAGCCTATTAGGGTTAGAAGTAAGCCAAAAAGAAAAACACCAATATGTTATAGTAATGCATATATATGGAATTTAGAAAGATGGTAACGATAACCCTGTATGTGAGACAGCAAAAGAGACACAGATGTACGGAACAGTCTTTTGGACTCTGGGAGAGGGAGAGGATGGGATGATTTGGGAGAATGGCATTGAAACATGTATAATATCATATATGAAACGAGTCACCAGTCCAGGTTTGATGCATGATACTGGATGCTTGGGGCTGGTGCACTGGGACGACCCAGAGGGATGGTACGGGGAGGGCAGTGGGAGGGGGTTCAGGATGGGGAACACGTGTATACCCATGGCAGATTCATGTTGATGTATGGCAAAACCAATACAATATTGTAAAGTAATGAGCCTCCAACTAAAATAAATAAATTTATATTTAAAAAAATTTTAGAGAAGTAAAAATAATAATAATAATTCCTTCAGGGCACCTCACATCAATGTTGGATTGAAAAGAAATGCTATAAAGATACAAATGGATGTTCCATCTTTAAATTATTCATAGTCCCCCTTTTGTGCTTTTATATAGAATAAATCACAAATTTTAATTGTTTTCAAATCTGCCCCTCAAGGAAGTAAGTAAAAACCAACCAGAAGAGGTAAACAAATGGAGGAAAGTGCAACAATCTCTTCAGGTTGGCAGGACTGCTTTTAACTCTGCTCCAGGCTCTGGGTGCCCAAGGGCAGCAGGGAGTCTAAAGAGAGACTGAAAGAGAGGCCCCTGCTCTGAGCGCTTGGTTGTAATATTCCAGGACGGTCTAGCCACTGTCAAGGTTCTGAAGGGATCATGGAGTGCATCTAACTGAATACCAGAATTCACTGCAAACAGCTCTTACCTTAAGGCCTTAAACACATTCGGGGCTGGGGAGCTCCTGCCTTGTGGGGTAGGGTTCTGTCATCTGACACCTTTAATTTAGACCTCTGGTTACACTGAGTAACTCTTGTGTTCCTGCCATGTGCACTCACATTGTATTCAAGTACTTCAGGACCCCAAATTCCACGCCCTCCACTAAATTACCTTAGGAAATTAGGACTTTGCTTTTCAGATCTTAGGCTTGGACACTGCAGCAAGAAACTCAAGGGAAGAAGTAAGTTGGACAGGAAGCACATCAGTAACAACCACAGCAGAGACTTCTTTGGCATAAATTTTCTCTCAGGCACTCTCCCATGCATTTTTCAGGAGATCCCCTAATATCTCTGAGGTAGGCTCTTCTATGGCCCCCATTTCACTTGTGGAGGCACCCTGCCTTGAAGGGACATAGCCAGAAAACTAGGGAGCCCAGACCCAAGCCTTCCATCCCTGGCTGGCCCTCTCCTGCTGTAACTCTCAGTATCAAAGGAATCTGATTCCAACTGGAGGGCAGTACTCAAAAAGTACGGTGCTTTCTGCTGAAGAATGTGCTGGAGCCCTAAGATTTGCTGAGGTTCCCCAGGAAGAGAATGAGAAGGGAGAAGAGTTGAGGCCAAAACTATAGGGAAATCTTTATTTGGAATGCAGAAAGATTACATTAGAAAGAGTTTTTTAAAAAACGATTATGAGCCAGCTCAAGAAAAACAAAGTACCTGCTATCCTCAAGCTAAATGTATTTCAATCATGTAACTTAACTGGGCAATCATAAAAAATACCTAGTACTTTACTAAAAAGAAAAAAATAAGAGATAAAACAGCATCTACATCATCTTTATTTGCCATCTGGACAGGGAAGGTCAGTTTCCTGACCCCAAATTTTGATTAGCTGAGAAACAGAGGGAAGCAACATTTTATGAAGCTAGAACAAGTTACATTTACCCAGACAACACACACAGAAGAAATTAAGGGCCATTTAGACATTCTTGAAAACATCTTCTTGGTTGTAATAAGGCAAAAAATTATAGAATCACCTGGAAATGTAATTTAAGTCAAACTTGTGACGTTATCCTGCAGGGGCCCCTGTAACCTGTGTACACACAAGAGATTCTCTAGGTTCCACAGAGCCTTCTAAAATGGCACCCCCAAAACCATGTCACTTACATAAGAGTATTTTTATGAGTACTTAAAAAATTAGCATCTACTCAGTCACTCTACCTTAATCTTGGTTTTGTTTGTTTCTGCTTGTTTTGATTTTATAATGCCTCAACTCTTGTAGTCATTGACTTTTAATTTAAGGATGTAAAGTGCTATAATGTAAAGTAATATTATGTCAGGATTTATACCAGTGGTCTTCAGACTCTTCTTCAAATAAATAGGAGGAGAAGGAGGCTTCTTTGTACAGCTTGCATTGGGAGCAGAGCAAACATCCAAAAACAGAGGTCAGTAAAAGAAGGAGAAAAATCACATAGCTGTATCCATCAGCAGACAAAACTCCCTTAAATGTCTTATACGATTTTAACCATCTGTTTAATAAAAGGTTTCATCTATGTATTGTTGTCATTCAGTCACTCACTCATGTCCAAATCTTTGCGATCCCATGGCCTGAAGCACACCAGGCCTCCCTGTCCTTCACCATCTCCCTGACCTTGCTCAAACTCATGTCCATTGAATCAGTGATGCCATCCAAATATCCCATCCTCTGTCATGCCCTTCTTTTCCCACCTTCAATCTTTTCCAGTATCAGGGTCTTTTCCAATGAGTCAGCTCTTCATATCAGGTGGCCAAAATATTAGAGTTTCTGCTTCAGCATCAGTCCTTCCAATGAATATTCAGGACTGATTTCCTTTAGGATAGACTGGTTGGATTTCCTTACAGTCCAAGGGACTCTCAAGGGTCTTCCCCAACACCACAGTTCAAAACCATCAATTCTTTAGTGTTCAGGCTTCTTTATGGTACAACTGTGACATCCATATATGACCACTGGAAAGCCATAGCTTTGACTAGGTGGATCTTTGTTGGTAAAATAATATATCTGCTTTTTAATATGTGGTCTAGTTTGTCATAGCTTTTCTTCCAAGGAGCAAGTGTCTTTTAATTTTATGGCTGCAGTCACCATCTGCAGTGATTTGGGAGCCCAAGAAAATAAAGCCTGTCACTGTTTCCATTGTTTCCCATCTATTTACCATTAAGTGATTGGACTGGATGCCTTGACCTTCATTTTTTGAATGTTGAGTTTAAGCTAACTTTTTCACTCTCCTCTTTCACCTTCAATAAAGGGCTCTTTAGTTCCTCTTCACTTTCTGCCATTAAAATGGTATCATTTACATATCTGAGGTTATTGATACTTCTCCTGGCAATCTTGATTCCAGCTTGTGCTTCATCCAGCCCAACGTTTCACATGATGTGCTCTGCACGTAAGTTAAAATAAGCAGGGTGACAATATGGAATCTTGATGTACTCCTTTCCTAGTTTTAAAACAGCCTGTTGTTCCATGTCTGGTTCCTAACTGTTGCTTCTTGACCTGCATAGAAATCTCTCTCCTGAGCGATTTCTCAGGAGGCAGGTAAGGTGGTCTGGTAAGGTGGTCATATACTTATCATGCACTAATTCCCTTTAATTATTCCACGTTACCCAGAGCAGTTCTCTTCACTGAATGTAACTTAGGACATGTACCTCACTGTTTGCTGAGTGAGAGGAAAAAGAAAAGAAAAAGTAAATAGGTCCACATTCAACCAACTGAAAGGTTAAATAATATTTTGTGTATAAATTATTGTCAACTTTAAAGACTGAAATGAATTCCTGATCTATGATTGTTGATCATAGATTAATGAAAAGAAGAAAGTAGTAAAACTACCACTTACTGTTAATGCTAGTGAGCATGTAATTGGGAAATTTGTTGGAAAGACTTATATAAGTAATGGTAAAAACAGACTTTGACCCAGTGTTTATAATTCTGAAAATCTGTTTGAAGTAAATTATATTAATTAAAGAGCAGGTTTTACTTCAAAGAAAAGAGGAAGCAGGAATCAAGTTTCGCTGAGGCTGTGCCCTTCAGCTTTCTAGCTCCTGGAGCCAAGCACAGCAGTGTGCAGTCAGCACAACCCTGGGGGATGCAGTCTGCAGGTGGGTGCTTTTGGCTACTATGCACACAGCTGCAGGACAGAGGCCAGCAGGATGGAGAGTGGAGTGGTGAGGGTCCACATTCAAGCTCCCAGGCAACGGAACCCATAGACAAGAGCACATCCATCACTTGGTTCTATCTTGCCGTCTCCTGTCACCTGCTGTGGGTGGGGGCAGAACCATGGAAGTTGCTGTCAGCTTTACAATTTAGGACAGAACTTCTCTCAGATCCTATGTGCCTAATACTGGGGAAGGGGTTTCACCCAAATTGGACTCTTTCCTACAACTGGGGGCAATACTATAGGAGCTGGAAGAGAACCAGCCATTGTCCCAAACTGAAACCCATGCTCACCACAAGGCCAGGAGTGATGCACAGACAAAACTGGTGTCTGTACCCATATAGAGAGCAATACCATTTACAGGAAACATGGAAAGCTATGGCACATGGTCCCCTCGGGCCCTTACAGTCCCTGTGCTTAGTTGCTCACTCATTTGCGACTCTTCATGACCCCATGCACTGTAGCCCGCCAGGCTCCTCTGTCCAGGGGGATTCTCCAGCAAGAATACAGTAGTGGGTTGTCATGCCCTCCTCCAGGAGATCTTCCCAACCCAGGGATCAAACCCAGGTATCCTGCATGGCAAGCATATTCTTTACCATCTGAGCCACCAGAGCAGCTTAAAATTTAGGAAAGAAAAAGTGATTAAAAACCAATGAAGGGGAAGCTACAGTAAGGATTCCAGAATCTCAAGGGAGGGAGTTAGCACTTGATCTGTAGTCAAAAGAAGCTCCAGATCAGAGCAGGGCATGGGTAAACTGAGAGAGTGGTCAGGGTCCTCTGTAGGGCTTGTATTCATTACTCATCACTCCAAGAATCAGAATAACCATAGCTGCCTTTCTCTGTGTGAAGTGGATACACATGGAATCTTTATCTTACTCTGCAGGTAGAGAAATAGAGACTCACTGAAGGTGACCTGGCCAAGGTCAGCTTTCTGTTAGCATCAATCCCAGTGGTTCAGAACCAGTAATGTCTGACTTCTGAGTCCTGTTTTAAACCCTGCTTTCTTCTGTGGAACACACAGGCTATAAGATTGATACTTTTGAAATGTTGCATTGGAGAAGACCTGAGAGTCCTTTGGACTGCAAGATGATCCAACCCTTCAATCCTAAAGGAAAACAGTTCTGAATATTCATTGGAAGGACTGACGCTGAAGGTGAAGCTCCAGTACTTTGGCCACCTGATGCAAAGAACGGACTCATTGGAAAATACCCTGATGCTGGGAAAGATTGAAGGTAGGAGGACAGAAGGGGACAACAGAGGATGAGATGGTTGAATGGCATCACCAACTTGATGGACATGAGTTTTAGTAAACTCCAGGATTTGGTGATGGACAAGGAAGCCTGACGTGCTGCAGTCTATGGGGTCACAAAGAGTCGCACACGACTGAGTGACTGAACTGAACTGATGAGATTTGCATTGAAGGTAAGATTGACATGAAAATCATACTCAGCACTTGGTCTTAGAGTTGAAAGAGGAGACATTCAAGCAGGGCTGGCATGCTTGACCAAGTCAGATAGGCAGAGGCTGGGTGGGGATGTGGAGGAGTCTGAAATGCAGGGAGTGGAGCCCTGAATGAAGCATTCATCACTGCTGAGTGAGGGAGGCAGGCATGCCAACCCAAAGTATGCCACTTTGGCTATGGAGTATTTTGAATTAATAGATGAAGAAATAGACTTTGTCAGAGCTTCTCCCATCTGACTAAGAGCAGAAACTTTTGAAGAATGAGCACTGTAAATCCCCTCTCCAGGAAGAAGAGGGAACGCCAGCACCAAAATGGGTACAAACATCACTAAATAACCCTTATCTTCCATTAGTGTCCCATATACTTACCTGCTCAAAATTTATTACCCCTAGAAGTTCAAAGCCCTTTTTCTTTGTCTTGTTATTTCTCCACAAATTACTGTCTCTAGGTCTGACTACTCTTTGGGGTTTTCATTTTGTTTCTATGAGGCTGGCCATCTCATATAAAATATTTTTATCTTGTTAATCAGGTCTTCTATCAGTTCAATACAGTGTTACTTGCTGCAGTAACACTGAACCTAAGAAGAGCTGCTGCTTCAGGAAGAGGAAGTGGGGCTACAACCCTGCACACCTGATGCCAGGAAGACGGAGAACCCCTCTGCCTACCCTGCCCCACCCCCATCTCAAGAGAAGTAGCCGTGAGCAATGGCAAGGCTACCTCAGAACACCAGAAGACCCGCCCCGACTCCTGTACTCCTTCCACCCAGTCCTGGGGCTGGGTGTCCGTGGGTCCACACTCCCTCTCAGCACCCACTTTAGCGAGAGGCTCTGCCTCCTGGAAGACATGCCTGGCCTCCCAGGGGAGCCCCTAGACTGCCCTGGAAGGAGAGACTGGCAAGCCCTCTTTCTGGTGTTATGTGTCTATCTCGAGAGCAGAATGCTTGGCCCATCTCTATGTCCCTCTGAGGAGCATGACACACTGAATGGTAAATGAAAGTGAGATGTGACCGCTAAGATGCCTCACAGTTTATAAAACACTCCCCTGCACAAGCTCCAGGTGCTACAGGCAGGGGTAAGATGCAGCCTTTTAACAGCCAATGTAGGTCCTGGAGACTCCTGATAGTAGGGACAGAGTCTTACATTTCTGGAGCCTGGGGTATAAAGGCCATTCCAAAGGTCCTAGGATGAGGCTGGGAGGTCTTCATGGCAGTGGCATTGCTCAGCTCTGTGGTTGTCTCTCAGACTGACACCCGTGAATGATGAGGAGCTCAGAGACATGGAGCTCTGGTCATGACATAGAGCTGTGGCAGCTGGGCACTCACTTCCAGTCAACTGACAGCATTACTATAGCCACAGCAGATACTCAAACATCTCTCAATTTAAAAGAATTGATCAAACACAATGGCCAGTTTAAAGCTGGGGTGATCACCCCTGCAGAAATAGTCAGCATGAGCCCCACTCGGGGTCCTGCTGAGCACTGGTGCCTAACAACTCAGCCCCAGGAGCAGGTTTGGACAATTTATGTGGTGTAGTCTCCTTGGAAACACGATGGCGGTCAGAGTAGGTGATCTGGAGTCATGAAGAAGCTTCTGCCCCCAAGATGGTACTGAGTGCAGTTGCCATGTGGCTCTGACTGCTTCAAGGAGACACCCTGTGACCCCAGGTGGCAGGACTGAGCTGGTGTCCTCTCTCTAATTTTCACTATCTCCAAAGGTTTCTGCTTGTTGCAGACCTTTCTGTCTTCCCTTTCAAGTCTAGGTCAACTTAATCTTTGTAAATCTAATTGTCACCGATTCCAGAGCTCATCTGCCCCCCACCTGCTATCCGCTGCTGTGCAGGGTCTGAGTCCAAGAATGGTCTGCAGTGCCCTGGAGGCAGCCTCTGCCTCCACTAGTTCTTACAGACACCAAACAGCCAGGCTCTGCCTGTCTTATTCCTAACATGCTGAATGAGAGAACGCTATGTGAGGACATCTGTAAAGCAGAGATCTGCAGGTAATTTCCTCAGTGCAGTGCAGGCTTATCCTCACTGAGTCCTCAGGGCATCAAGCTGCGTGTAACATGACCAAAGACACGTTTCCATCTCTTCTGAGGTCAGGAAGGTCAGTGCAGGAAAACACACTTAAAAATCATTTTTAATTTGCACCCATAATCCTAGGTAACCAAGTGCAGTGCCCAGAAAAAAAAAAAAAAAAAAAACTAGAAAAGTGAGACTGTGACCCAGAAGAAACATCCCTAGGACCAGAAAAGCTATATGACACATGGCTTCACAGAGGGTCACTGCCTGCAGTCATCCATCATGGACCAATCATTATACATCCACAAAACTGACCCAAGTGACTCAGAACATGAGTGTCTTTGCCTGTGATTCACGCCTGAAATTTGATACCAATTCTCTCACAAAAGTTTTGCATTTATGTTTAATAACAGAGGATCACCTAAGAAGAGGCAAACTGAGCTTTTACCAGCTAATAAAAATAAGGGTTCTAAGATCCTTGCCAAGTATGGGAGGATATTAGAAGAATCTATTAAGATTGGACTTAGGACCTGAATAGGATCAAAGCTTACAGAATGCTGAACTGCAGGGAAGCACAGGAAATGTTAGATAGCAAGAATGAGGTGCAGCCAGGAGGGACACATGCCTCCTTCTAATCATGGCCCTTAGGATGCAAGGTGCATGAGAAGGACTCAGGTTTAGAAGGCCAAGCAGGAGGGGAAGAAAGAGTAAGGAAGGCAGACAGAGGCACATCCATGATCCTTCTGCCCAGGGTGTGTGCAGCCCTCCCCACAGAGCTTTCTGGAATCCAAAACTGTGTGGGGCACATCTCACATTCCCAACATGCTGAGTTGCATCAGGCCTTGTCTAGGGTGACTTTTCACGAACAGCAAAGTCAGAGAGAGGACTCAGAAAGAAGCTAGAGAGAGAAAGAGAGGCTGGGGAGCTCAGAGGCCACCTTGAACCTACAGGCTCCCAAGCCAGCTGCCAAGCAGCTATGCTGACCCCTTCCTCCTTCTAGATTCCCAAACTCTCCCTGCAAGGAGTTGCCTTAAAATTCTGGCTACTTCTTTTTAAAGGAATATTGGTATCAACTACATATAACATAGCCTAAGTGTTAGCAAGGAGAAGTCTGGCAGAATATCTAGGACAGAAAAATGAAACAAGTGAGAAGAAATTCAAAACCTAAATCCGAGATCTGCCTCCCACCAATGTGCATGTATTTTCAGACATAGCTACAGTTAAATACAATTCATTCTACTATCTGAACACAGCATTTGGACATTTGCTTTGTTATCATACAAGGTAGCAGGCAGAAAGGGTACTTCATCCCCCCTGAAGCTCTCTAATGCCTACTCCTGCTTCCTCAGAAGGAAGGCGGGGGCATGCATACCAGTGACCAGGGTTTTCAAAAGCTATTTGATGAAATAAGGCAAGTGTTTTCTGGGTGGGAATGTTTCAGTTGAAGTCAATGTTAAATCTGCTTGGGAAATTTTGGAATAAATGAAGCTCATTTAAAGGCAGAAGAGCCTGAGTTTCATCTTCTAATTAATTTACCTATAAAGTAGACAATATTCCTTTTTTAATTAATATTTTTGAGCAGTTTAAGGTTCACAGAAAAACTGACAGGAAGGCACAGAGGTTCCCACACACCCCTTGCCCCATGTATGCACAGCCTCCCCCACTACCAGCTGTGGTTTTTGTTAGGTCTCTAAGTCCTACCCTGCGACCCCGAGGACTGCAGCATGCCAGGTTCCCCTGTCCTCCACTCTCTGCTGGAATTTGCTCAAATTCATGTCCACTGAGCTGGTAGTGCTCAGTGAGCATCATCTGTTTAACCATCTCATCCTCTGCTGCCCCCTTTTCCTCCTGCCCTCAATTCTTTCCGAGCATCAGGGTCTTCCCAATGAGTTGGCTTTTCACGTCAAGTAGTCAAAGTACTGTAGCTTAAGCTTCAGCATCAGTCCTTCCAATGAATATTCAGGACTGATTTCCTTTAGGATTGGTTGGTTTGATCTCCGTGCAGTCCAATGGATGCTCAAGAGTCTTCTCCAGCACAACAATTCGAAAACATCAATTCTTCGGTGCTCAGCCTTCCTTGTGGTCCAACTCTCACATTTGTACGTGACTTGAAAAACCCATACCATTGACTATACAGACCTTTGTAGGCAAAGTGATGTCTCTAGTTTTTAATACTCTGTCTAGGTTTGTCATAGCTTTCCTTCCAAAGAGCAAACGTCTTTTAATTTCACTACCAATACCTCCCACCAAAGTGGTGTAGGGCTTCCCTGGTGGCTCAAATGATAAAGAATCTGCATGCAATTCAGGAGATCCAGGTTCAGTTCCTGGATTGGAAGATCCCCTGGAGAAGGAAATGGCAACCCCTTCCAATATTATTGCCTGGAAAATCCCATGGACAGAGGAGCTTGGCGGGCTACAGTCCACGGGGTCACAAAAAGTCAGACATGACTGAGCAAATGGCACACAAAATGGTGCACTTGTTACAGCTGATGAACCTACAGAGGTTGATGAACCTCAACGGGCATCACCATCATCATCCAAAGTCTGTAGTTTACATGAGGATTTACTCTTGGTTTTGTATAGTCTATGTTGTTGCTGCTGTTCAGTCACTATCCTGTCCTCTCTCAACTGTTGCCCACTGGTCTTCTGTTGTGCCCTGGCTGCTACAGGAGTGTGAGGTTCTACTTCTCAGAATGGATTTGGCCTAATAAGAGGCACCTTTCATCCCACTGTGGTCAGTGACAACCATCTCTAGTTATGTCTGCTGTGTCACTTAGGAAGGTCCTTTCTTTTACTGTACCATGCCATTTTAAAGCTCCTAATACACCTTATTATTGCATGTTGTGTGTGTGTGTGCTCAGCCCTGAATGACTCTTTGCAATGCCATGGACTATAGCCCACCAGCCTCCACAGTCCATGGGATTTCCCAGGCAAGAATACTGGGGTGGGTTGCCATTTCCCTGGCAGGTGGATTCTTTACCAAAGAGCCACCAGGAAAGCCCTGCATAGTCTATGGCTTTGAACAAAAAAATGATATGTATTCACCATTATATATTACACAGAATAGTTTCAGTATTCTAAAAGTCCTCTGCCTGTTCATTTCTCCCTGCATGCATGCTATGTTGCTTTAGTGTCTGACTCTTTGTGACCATATATACTGTACCCTGTCAAGCTCCTCTGTTCATGGGATTCTCCAGGCAAAAACGCTGGAGTGGGTTATCATTTGCTTCTCCAGGGGATCTTCCTGACCTTAGGACTGAACCCACGTCTCCTACATCTCCTGCAATGGTAGGCAGGTTCTTTATCACCAGTACCACATGGGAAGCCCTTATTACCCTCTATGCTCCCCTAAACTCTGGCAACTACTGATCCTTCTGTTGTCTCCATAGTTTTGCCTTTCCCAGAATATTTAGTTGGAATCAGAAGCAGATAGCCTTTTCTGATTGACTCATTTAACTTGGTAATATGCATTTTTATGGTAATATGTCTTTTATGGTTTGTCTTTTCTTTTTAGTGCAAAGTAGTATTTGATTGTCTAGATAATCCACAGTTTATTTATCCATTCACCTACTGAAGGGCATCTTGATTGCTTATGCTACTGATGCTAAGTCGCTTAGTCGTGTCCAACTCTGTGCGATCCCATAGATGGCAGCCCACCAGGCTCCCCTGTCCCTGGGATTCTCCAGGCAAGAACAATGGAGTGGGCAAGAACACTGGAGTAGGTTGCCATTTCCTTCTCCAATGCATGAAAGTGAAAAGTGAAAGTGAAGTTGCTCAGTCGTGTCTGACTCTTAGCGACCCCATGGACTGCAGCCCACCAGGCTCCTACATCCATGGGATATTCCAGGCAAGATTACTGGAGTGGGGTGCCGTTGCCTTCTCCATTGATTGCTTATAAGTTTTGGCAATTATGAATAGAAGTGCTATGAATATCTGTGTGCAGGTTATTATGTGGAGATAAGTGTTCAGATCCTTTGGATAAATGCCAAGGAGCACAACTGCTGAACCATATGGTAAGAGTATGTTTTGTTCAGTAAGAAACTGCCCAGGTGTCTTGCCAAGTGGCTGTATCATTTTGCATTCTCACAACAGTGAATAAGAGTTCCCATTTCTCCACATCATCACCAGCATTTGGTATTGTCAGTGCTCTAAATTTCGGATGTTTTAATAAGTGTGTAGTAAGTACCTCATTGTTTTAATTTGCATTTCCATGATCTCACATGATGTGGAGCATCTACACATGCTTATTCACCATCTTCTTTGGTGAGGTATTTTTTAAAGGTCTTTGACCTATCTTTAGCCAAGCTGTTTTCCTTACTGATGAATTTTAAGAGTTTTTCATATATTGTATTTTGGAAACAGTCCTTTATCATATGTGTCTTTTACAAACATTTTCTTCCAGTTTGTTTCTAATCTTCTCTTGAAATCTTTCCTAGAGAACAAGTTTTTAATTTTAATGAAGACTTTGTTGTTCTGTTGTGCTCAGACATGTCTGATTCTTTGCCACAGCATGTACTGTAGACCAGGATTCCCAAGGCTCAGTGGTAAAGAATCCACCTGCAATGCAGGAGACGAAGGAAAACTGGGTTCAATCCCTGGGTCTGGAAGATCCCCTGGAGGAGGGCATGGCAACCCACTCCAGTATTCTTGCCTGGAGAATCCCATGGACAGAGGAGCGTAACAGAACACAGTCCATAGGTCACAAAGAGTTGGACACAAAGGAAGGAAATTAGCATGCATGCATACAAATACTGAGCAGGATGAAAAGGCAAAAATATATGAAACTGAAAGATGAACTACCCAGGTCAGTAGATGTCCAGTATGCTACCTGGAGAAGAGCGGAGAAATAACTCCATAAAGAATGAAGAGACAGAGCCAAATTGAAAACAATACCCAGTTGTGGATGTGACTAGTGATGGAAATAAAGTCCCATGCTGTGAAGAACAATACCGCATAGGAATCTGGAATGTTAGGTTCATGAATCAAGGTAAACTGGAAGTGGCCAAAAAAAAAAAGACGGAAAGAGTGAACATCAACATTTTAGGAATCAGTGAACTAAACTGGTCATGAAGGGTGAATTTAATTCAGATGGCCATTATATCTATTACTGTGGGCAAGAATTCCTTAGAAGAAATGGAGTAGCCCTCATACTTAACAAAAGAATCCAAAATACAGTACTTGGGTGCGGTCTCAAAAATGACAGGATGATTTCTCTTCGTTCCAAGGCAAACCATCAATATCACAGTAATCCAAGTCTATGCCCCAACCACTAATGCTGAAGAAGATGAAGTTGAATGGTTCTATGATACCTACAAGACCTTCTAGAAATAACACCAAAAAAGATGTCCTTTTCATCATAGGGGACTGGAATGCAAAAGTAGCAAGTCAAGAGATACCTGGAGTAACAGGCAAGTTTGGTCTTTGAATACAAAATGAAGCAGGGCAAAGGCTAACAGAATTTTGCCAAGAAAACATACTGGTCATAGATCACACCGTCTTCCAACAACACAAGTGACGACTCTACACACGGACATCACCAGATGGTCAATACCGAAATCAGATCGATTATATTCTTTGCAGTCAAAGATGGAGAAGCTCTATACAGTCAGCAAAAACAAGACCAGGGGCTGACTGTGGCTCAGATCATGAACTCCTTGTTGCAAAGTAAAAGTGAATGTCGCTCAGTTGTGTCTGACTCTTTGTGACCCCATGGGCCATACAGTCCATGGAATTCTCCAGACCAGACTACTGGAGTGGGTAGCCTTTCCCTTCTCCAGGGGAATTTTCCTGACCCAGGGATCAAACCCAGGTCTCCAGCATTGCAGGTGGATTCTTTATCAGCTGAGCCACAAGAGAAGCCCCCTTATTGCAAAACTCAGACTTAAATTGAAGAAAGTAGGGAAAATCTCTAGACCATTAGGCTAAGACCTAAATCAAATCCCTTACAATTATACAGTAGAAGTGACAAATAGATTCAAGGGATTATTTCTGATAGAGTGCCTGAAGAACTATGGATTGTAGGTTTATGACATTGTACAGGAGGCAGTAATCAAAATCATCCCCAAGAAAAAGAAATGCAAAAAGGCAAAATGGTTGTCTGAGGAGGCTTTACAAATAGCTAAGAAAAGAAGAGAAGCAAAAGGCAAAGGGGAAAAGGAAAGATATACCGATTTGAATGCACAGTTCCAAACAATAGCAAGGAGAGACAAGAAAGCCCTCCTCAGTGATCAATGCAAATAGAGAAAAACAACAGAATGGGAAAGACTAGAGCTATCTTCAAGAAAATTCAAGATACCAAGGGAATATTTCATGCAAAAATGGGCACAATAAAGGACAGAAGTGGTATGGACCTACCAGAAGCAGAAGAGATTAAGAAGAGATGGCAATAATACACAGAAGAACTATACAAAAAAGATCTTAATACCCCAGATAACCACGATGGTTTGATCACTCACCTACAGCCAGACATCCTAGAGTGCAAAGTCAAGTGGGCCTTATGAAGCATCACTATGAACAAAACTAGTGGAGGTGATGGAATTCCAGCTGAGTTATTCCAAATCCTAAAAGATGATACTGTCAAAGTGCTGTACTCAATATGCCAGAAAATTGGGAAAACTCAGCAGTGGCCACAGGACTGGAAAAAGTCAGTTTTCATTCCAATCTCAAAGAAAGGCAATGTCAAAGAATGTTCAAACACCTGCACAATCGCACTTATCTCTCATGCTAGCAAAGTAATGCTCAAAATTATCTAAGCTAGGCTTCATTAGTACGTAAATGGAAAACTTCCACATGTACAAGCCGGATTCAGAAAAGGCAGAGATACCAGAGATCAAATTGCTGATAAAATTGGATCACAGAAAAAGTCAGAGAGTTCCAGAAAAGTATCTAATTCTTCTTTATTGATTATGCTGAAGCCTTTGACTGTGTTGATCACAACAAACTGCAGAAAATTCTTAAAGAGATGGGAATACTAGACCACCTTACTTGCCTCCTGAGAAATCTGTATGCAGGTCAAGAAGCAACAGTTAGAACTGGACATGAAACAATGGAATGGTTCCAAATTGGGAAAGAAGTATGTCAAGGCTGCATATTGTCACCCTGTTTATTTAACTTATATGCAGTATACACCATGCAAAATGCTGAACAGGATGAATCACAGGCTGAAATCAAGTTTGATGGGAGAAATATCAATAATAATCAATGAAGATGACATTACCCTTATGGCAGAAAGTGAAGAGGAATTAAAGAGCCTCTTGATGAAGATGAAAGAGGAGAGTGAAAAAAATTGGCTTAAAACTCAACATTCAAAAAACTAAGATCATGGCATCTGGTCCTATTGCTTCATGGCAAATAGATGGGGAAACAATGGAAACAGAGACTTTATTTTCTTGGGCTGCAAAATCACTGCAGATGGTAACTGCATCCATGAAATTAAAAGATGCTTGCTCTTGGAAGAAAAGCTATGACAAAGCTAGATAGCATATTAAAAAGCAGAGACATTATTTGCCAACAAATATCCATTTAATCAAAGCTATGGTTTTTCCAGTAGTCATGTATGGATGTAAGAGTTGCAATATGAAGGAAGCTGAGTGCAAAAGAACGGATGCTTTTGAACTGTGGTTTTGGAGAAGACTCTTGAGAGTCCCTTGGACTGCAAGGAGATGAAACCAGTCCATCCTAAAGGAAATCAGTCCTGAATATTCATTTGAAGGACTGATGCTGGAGCTGAAGCTCGGATACTTTGGCCACCTGATGCCCAAGAACTGACTCATTAAAAAAGACCCTGATGCTGGGAAAGATGGAAGGCATGAGGACAAGGGATGATAGAGAATGAGATGGTTGGATGGCATCATTGACTCAATGGCCATGAGTTTGAGCAAGCTCTGGGAGTTGGTGATGGACAAGGGGTCCCAAAGAGTCAGACACAAATGAGCAACTGAACACTTCTGAACTTTCAGACTTAACTGAACATGACTACACTATAAAATGATACATTTTAAAAACTGGATTCTAGTTTCAGAGAATATAAACTCTCTGGAGTGTGTTTGTTTTAAGACAGGACATCTCCATGTTTCACATTTTGTTTGTTTTCTTTGCAATATTTCTTACGTCAAAAGTCTTGTTTATCACACAATAAATAACTTTCCATTTATGGTTGAAGTGACTCATTTTTACATTAATTTTTCGTAGGTTCTTTAAAAAATGTCATATCACTGCTCCCGTGATCTAGTGACCAGGTGGCAAGGAACAGGGATGTAGAAGCAGACTCTCTCCTGGAAAGCCTTGGGTCTCTCAGGCACACTGAGCCTCAATTTTATCCTTTGCAAGAACAGTCTCCTAATAGCTCCTCCCTTGAAGGATCTGCAAGGGTCTCACATGAAGTCCATGTGGACCTCGACTAACATAGTTCTCATCATTATATCTAGCATAGATGAAAGGTCCACCCATGAAAATGTCCAAGTAGCTGGGTGTAAGCTGAAACTTCTGTGAACCTAAATTCCTCAAGTTCTGATTTACTTTAAGATTTGCTTTCTGAGTTTCAAGCTGCTGGAAGCTGAGAAACACCAATAAGAAATGGAGAGAATTGCAACGGACATTCTGCTGACAGCATCCAAATATTATGAGAGTGTCAGAGCACGGGAGAGACAAGATGAAATGAAAGGAAACAGTCACAAGCTGTCAGAGAGCACTGGCCTCTGGAACCGGGGCCTGTGGCCAGTGCCACAGCCACTGGAGGGCTTTCTTGGCACCGAGGGTCACCACTGAGCCCCAGCAAGCCCTCGAACCAAGGACCACAGAGCAGTTTATAGCCAATTAACTGTCTTTGAGAAGGCAGAATTGCAAAATATTTTTTAGAAAGAGTGCTACCAAAAGGTGTAATTAAACCTGTCAATGTGGCTTGGGGATAATGTCTATTTGCATGTGCTGACTGGTTCCTTGTGACTCTGGACACAGGGAGTGTTCCCTGGGTTCCTGTGGAAGGCTCCCGCTCACAAAGAGAAGAAGGAAGGCAGGCAAGATGCTGCTGTCCCCATAAGCCCTGCCTGCACACAGCGGCCGGTCAGCAGGGGAGCCACCAGGACACCACAGCGGGGCCTGCTCAGCTCACATGCAGGCCTGTGTGACTGAAAGCCCGTGTTCCAGTATCCTTCATGGGCTCACACCCTTCAGCGTCTTTTCCCTCTGGGTCATATTCCCTGGGACTCAAAGATGGCCTGTGGTATTTCTCTAACCTTTATTTTATTTCTACCTTCTGATAAGAAGATGGTCATTAAGGAGACATCTTGATCAGGGGTTTCCTAGGGATCTGGAGAGACTAGGGTGAGACAGTGAGGAATATGTTCCCAGGAACATAGCCTCCGCCTGCTCAGATGAAGACCCTCCTCCAGCAAGGCTCTCAGGCCAGGGCTGTCCCCACTTTGCTCCCCTCTGTGTCCTTAGAAGCGTCTGTAGGATCTGCTGGGTTCTGGAGACAGAAGTGCTTCTCCTCCTACTCTGCTAGCAATTAACTTCTAAAATGGCAATATTTGAATGTTCAAGCCACAGTTTGCTGCCACCGTATTCCCTAGTGTTCTCAAGCACTAAGTGTTTGGAATATTCTCCATCACACTTAGACATCACCAGGGGAATCAAGAGTGTCGGCTCATAGCTGGCAGTTCTCTACAGCAGGTTAGAGGTTGAGTGTAGGGTGTGCATGTATGTTCAAATGTTTGTGTGTGCACAGATGGAGCAGAGGAAGGATGCAGGCGTGTCAAGAAGACCACAGCTCAGAGGCCCTGGCCGGGAAGGGTAGGAGAGGGACAGAGGGACACACCACTGTACGATGGGACCCAGAAAGTTGAACATCTCCATTGGGGGAGAAACTGAACATGAATACTCTTCTTCCTACATTCACTTTTTAAATAGTTTTCATGAATGAGAGACCATCTATGTGGTCTGCAATGGGGAGAGGCAAATTCAGCGAGAATAACAGGTGTTTTTGGCAGTTGAGGAGAGAGGAAGGGATCCTGTCCTCAACTCTGTCCCCTTCCTGGGCTCATAGTCTGGCTCCAATGGTCTTCAGCAAGGGGCCTTCTGTGCAGAGCTGGCCTGTCCTCAGCCACACAGGCATGATGCTTGAGCCAGAGAGGAACCTAGCTTCAGACAGAGCCCATGAACACGTGCTAGGCCTTCTTCCCATCCTACCCTCAGTGGTAAAGAATCGACCTGGCAACGCAGGAGATATGGTTCAATCTCCTGGGTTGGGAAGATCCTCTGGAGGAGGAAATGGCAACCCACTCCGGTATTCTTGCTTGGCAACCCACTCCAGTATTCTATTCTCCAGTATTCTCTCCCATGGACAGAGGAGCCTGGCAGGGTATGGTCCATGGGGTCACAAAGAGTCGGATTCGACTTAGTGACATGCAAATGTTAGCTCTGACACATGACTCCAGGCCCTAAGGATTATAGGCTGGTCTGATGGGCCAAAACTGTGGAGACCACAACAGATTTGTGGACCAAATCTGTTCCCAGTATTTACAAAAACTGTGACCCAACAGGGTGTTTGGAAACATCCTAGGGCATGCGGCCACCTGCTTATGGCTCAGAATGGCTGTTCTTTCCTTGGCCTAGATTCCTCTCTCCCTTCTTCCTTCTCCCTGGTATCTTCCTCTCTCTCCTCCGTATTCCCTCCTCCCTCTCTCCCCACCCTCCTTCCACACAAAAACACACACGCTCCAGGGTGGGTTAGATGCCGTTCTGGTCTTGAAGTATGGCTGAAACCAACACAATATTGTAAAGCAATTACCCACCAATTAAAAATATTTTTAATGGAGAAAGATACCATAAAATATTAATTTTAAGAAAATGGAGGAATAGCTATATTAATATATCATGAAGCAGACTTCAGAGAAAAGAAAATTACTAATGACACAAAGAGACATTACATAATGATAGAAAGATCATCTCTTCAAGAAAATATAACAGCAATATGCTACGAACATCAAAGTGCATAAAGCAAAAACTGATAGATATACAAAATTCACAACTATCATTGGAGATTCAAAACCCCATTCAAACCATTGATAGAACTATTAGACAGAAGATAATCGAGGACACAGAAGAATTGAACAAATCAGTCTACAAACAGAACCTGTAAAATAATTCACACACGTAGAAAAACTCCAACCTAAAACAGAAGAGTAAACATTTTTAACCCAATACTTTTGAAGAATTTACCAAGATAGACCATATCCTAGGCCATACAATAAACTTGAAGAAATTTAAAGTAATTGGAAACATCCAGAATTTGTTCTCTGATAAAAAGGAAATAAAAATAGAAATAAAAAAGGAGAGGACAACAAGAAAATCACAACATATTTTACATAATTTATAGGTGAAGCTTATATATCAAAGAAAAAAATTTTAAATGCATAAAACTGAATTAAACTGAACAAATCAGTCTACAAACAGAACCTGTAAAATAATTCACACATGTAGAAAAACTCCAACCTAAAACAGAAGAGTAAACATTTTTAATCCAATACCTTTGAAGAATTTACCAATATAGACCATATCCTAGGCCATACAATAAACTTGAAGAAATTTAAAGTAATTGGAAACATCCAGAATTTGTTCTCTGATAAAAAGGAAATAAAAATAGAAATAAAAAAGGAGAGGACAACAAGATAATCACAACATATTTTACATAATTTATAGGTGAAGCTTATATATCAAAGAAAAAATTTTTAAATGCATAAAACTGAATTAAAGTGAAAATGCAATATATCAAAATATGTGGAATGAAGTTAAAGCAGTGCTGCAAGGGAAATTTATAGCACTGAATGGTTTACATTAGAAAAAAGAACAAAATTCAGTAATCTAAATTATTAACTTAAAAAAGGCAAAATACTGGATGCTTGGGGCTAGTGCACTGGGATGACCCAGAGGGATGGTATGGGGAGGGAGGAGGGAGGAGGGTTCAGGATGGGGAACACATGTATACCTGTGGCGGATTCATTTTGATATTTGGCAAAACTAATACAATTATGTAAAGTTTAAAAATAAAATAAAAATTTTTAAAAAAAGGCAAAATAAACACAAAGCCAGCTAAAGAAATGAAATAATAAAGATAAGAGCAGAAATTAATGGAGTTGAAAATAGGAAAACAATAGATAAAAACAAAGATACAAAAAAACAATTTTCAAGTCAATAAAAGTGATAAACCTCTAACTAGAAGGACAAAGTAGAGAAAAGGCACAAATCACCAATATCAGGAGTGAGACAGAGGATATTCCTACAGACCTTCCAGCCCTTAACAAGAAATGGTGGATACTATGAACAACATTACACTCAAATTTGATAATTAGGAAAAGATGGGTCAATTTCTCAAAGTCTATAACCTGTCAAAATTCAACTTAGATCAAATAGACAACCTGAACTGTATTTTACCTTTTAATAAATTATATTTATAATTTAAAAGCTCCCCCCAAATAAATCTTCAGACCCAGATGGTATCACTGGAGAATTTTACCCACATTTCAAATATAATTAACCCCAATTTTATATGATTCCTTCCATTATTTGTGTTTGGAGTATAAGCTTCCTGAAAGCAATGATAATATTTATATTTTTCAGTCACTCAGTTCAGTCACTCAGTCATGTCTGACTCTTTGCTTCCCATGAACTGCAGCATGCCAGGCCTCCCTGTCCATCACCAACTCCCAGAGTCCACCCAAATACATTTCCATTGAGTTGGTGATGCCATCCAATCATCTCATCCTCTGTCATCCCCTTCTGCTCCCACCTTCAATCCTTCCCAGCTCACGGTCTTTTCAAATGAGTCAGTTCTTTGCATCAGGTGGCCAAAGTATTGGAGTTTCAGCTTCAACATCAGTCCTTCCAATGAACACCCAGGACTGATCTCCTTTATGATGGACTGGATGGATCTCCTTGCAGTCCAAGGGACTCTCAAGTGTCTTCTCCAACACCACAGTTCAAAAGCATCATTTCTTCGGGACTCAGCTTTCTTCACAGTCCAACTCTCACATCCATACATGACTACTGGAAAAACCATAGCCTTGACTAGATGGACCTTTGTTGGCAAAGTAATGTCTCTGCTTTTTAATATCCTGTCTAGGCTGGTCATAACTTTCCTTCCAAGGAGTAAGTGTCTTTTAATTTCATGGCTGCAATCACCATCTGCTGTGATTTTGGAGCCCCCCAAAAATAAAGTCTGCCATTGTTTCCACTGTTTTCCCATCTATTTGCCATGAAGTGATGGGACTGGAGGCCATTATCTTAGTTTTCTGAATGTTGAGCTTTAAGCCAACTTTTTGACCCTCCTCTTTCACTTTCATCAAGAGGCTCTTTAGTTCTTTTTCACTTTCTTCCATAAGGGTGGTGTCATTAGCATATCTGAAGTGATTTATATTTCTCCTGGCAGTCTTGATTCCAGCTTGTGCTTCATCCAGCCCAGCTTTTCTCATGATGTACTCTGCATATAAGTTAAATAAGTAGGGTGACAATATACAGCCTTGACATACTCCTTTTCCTATTTGGAACCAGTCTGTTGTTCCATGTCCCATTCTAACTGTTGTTTCCTGACCTGCATACAGGTTTCTCAAGAGGCAGGTTAGGTGGTCCATCTCTTTCAGAATTTCCCACAGTTTATTGTCATCCACACAGTCAAAAGCTTTGGCATACTCAATGAAGCAGAAATAGATCCTTTTTGGAACTCTCTTCCTTTTTCGATGATCCACCAGATGTTGGCAATTTGATCTCTGGTCCCTCTGCCTTTTCTAAAACCAGCTTGAACATCTGGAAATTCATGGTTCATGTATTGCTGAAGCCTGTCTTGGAGAATTTTGAGCATTACTTTACTAGTGTGTGAGATGAGTGCAATTGTGCGGTAGTTTGAGCATTCTTTGGCATTGCCTTTCTTTGGGAGTGGAATGAAATCTGACCTTTTCCAGTCCTATGGCCACTGCTGAGTTTTCCAAATTTTCTGGCTTATTGAGTGCAGCACTTTCACAGATCATTTTTTAGGATTTGAAATAGCTCAACTGGAATTCCATCACCTCCATTGGCTTTGTTCGTAGTGATGCTTCCTAAGGTCCACTTGACTTTGCATTCCAGGATGTCTGGCTCTAGGTGAGTGATCACACCATCACGATTGTCTGGGTCATGAAGATTTATATTTTTAGTAATAAGCAAAACACCTGGGATAGAGTAAGTGATTAGCAAATAGCGAGGTGAATGAATAACCATGCAGAGGAAAATCCCCCAGAGAATACTGTAGAGTAATAGGTGTGGTTATTGTTGTTGTTTTGTCATTAAGTCATGTATGACTCTTTGTGACCCCATGGATTGTAGCCTGCCAGGCTCCTCTGTCCATGGAATTTCTCAGGCAAGAATATTGAAGTGGGTTGCCATTTCCTTCTCCAGAGATAAAACACAGATCTTCTGCATTGGCAGGCAGATTTTTTACTACTGAGCCACCTGGGAAGCCCAATGGGCATATACGTGTTAATATAAAATACATATATTAAAGTCATCTGATTGATATAAATTCAAATTATTGCCTGTGTTTGCCCCTAGGGACAGGAGCAGGACTATGTGGTGAATGGTTGGATAATTCCTTTTTACACAATATATTTCTCTAATCTATACAGTTATTTTTCATTCGGAGCATATGTTCATGCATTGCTCTTGGAAACCAAAGATTTTTTTAAGTAAACCAAGGAAGAAAATAATGCATGTTTTAGTGTTTAAATAAAATGTATTAGCGTGGGTGGCTGCGACCGGGGCATTTAGCGCCAGCGGCTGTGACTGGCGCATTTAGCATGGCCGAAAGGAGCCACCCCACGTCCGAGGTCAGGGGCAGCAGGCGAGAGGAGCTACCGTGAGTCCGAGGTTAGGAGTGGCAGCCTGGAGGACCTACCCCATGCCCAAGGCCAGGGGCTGCGGCCGGGGGGAGTAACCCCACCTCCAAGGAGTGGTGGCTGCGCGAGCACAGGAGGGCCTAGAGGAGCTATTCCATGTTCAAGGTCAGAAGGGGAGGCGGTGAGGAAATACCTCTCATCCAAGGTAAGGAGCAGCAGCTGCCCTTTGCTGGAGCAGCCATGAAGAGATACCCCACGTCCAGGGTAAGAGAAACCCAACTAAGACAGTAGATATTGCAAGAGGGCATCAGAGGGCAGAAACACTGAAACCATACTCACAGAAAACTAGTCAATCTAATTACACTAGGACCACAGCCTTGTCTAACTCAATGAAACTAAGCCATGCCTATGGGGCCACCCAACATGGGTGGGTCATGGTGGAGAGGTCTGACAGAATGTGGTCCACTGGAGAAGGGAATGGCAAACCACTTCAGTATTCTTGCCTTGGGAACCCCATGAACAGTATGAAAAGGCAAAATGATAGGATACTGAAAGAGGAACTCCCCAGGTCAGTAGGTGCCCAATATGCTACTGGAGATCAGTGGAGAAATAACTCCAGAAAGAATGAAGGGATGGACCCAAAGCAAAAACAATACCCAGGTGTGGATGTGACTGGTGATAGAAGCAAGGTCCGATGCTGTAAAGAGCAATATTGCATAGGAACCTGGAATGTCAGGTCCATGAATCAAGGCAAATTGGAAGTGGTCAAACAAGAGATGGCAAGAGTGAATGTCGACATTCTAGGAATCAGAAAACTGAAATGGACTGGAATGGGTGAATTTAACTCAGATGACCATTATACCTACTACTGCAGGCAGGAATCCCTCAGAAGAAATGGAGTAGCCATCATGGTCAACAGAAGAGTCAGAAATGCAGTACTTGGATGCCATCTCAAAAACGACAGAATGATCTCTGTTCGTTTCCAAGGCAAACCATTCAATATCACAGTAATCCAAGTCTATGCCTCAACCAGTAACGCTGAAGAAGCTGAAGTTGAATGGTTCTATGAAGATCTACAAGACCTTTTAGAACTAACACCCAAAAAAGATGTCCTTTTCAGTATAGGGGACTGGAATGCAAAAGTAGGAAGTCAAGAAACACCTGGAGTAACAGGCAAAATTGGCCTTGGAATACGGAATGAAGCAGGGCAAAGACTAGTAGAGTTTTGCCAAGAAAATGCACTGTCATTGCAAACACCCTCTTCCAACTACACAAGAGAAGACTCTATACATGGACATCACCAGATGGTCAACACCGAAACCAGATTGATTATATTCTTTGCAGCCAAAGATGGAGAAGCTCTGTACAAGTCAACAAAAACAAGACCAGCAGCTGACTGTGGCTCAGACCATGAACTCCTTATTGCCAAATTCAGACTTAAATTGAAGAAAGTAGGGAAAACCACTAGACCATTCAGGTATGACCTAAATCAAATCCCTTATGATTACACAGTGGAAGTGAGAAATCGATTTAAGGGACTAGATCTGATAGATAGAGTGCCTGATGAACTATGGACTGAGGTTCGTGACATTGTACAGGAGACAGGGATCAAGACTATCCCCATGGAAAAGAAATGCAAAAAAGCAAAATGGATGTCTGGGGAGGCCTTACAAATAGCTGTGAAAAGAAGAGAAGCAAAAAGCAAAGGAGAAAAGGAAAGATATAAGCATCTGAATGCAGAGTTCCAAAGAATAGCAAGAAGAGATAAGAAAGCCTTCTTTAGCAATCAATGCAAAGAAATAGAGGAAAACAACAGAATGGGAAAGACTAGAGATCTTGTCAAGAAAATTAGAGCTACCAAGGGAACATTTCATGCAAAGATGGGCTCGTTAAAGGATAGAAATGGTACAGACCTAACAGAAGCAGAAGATATTAAGAAGAGGTGGCAAGAATACACAGAACAGTACAAAAAATATCTTCATGACCCAGATAATCACGATGATGTGATCCCTCACCTACAGCCAGATATTCTAGAATGTGAAGTCAAGTGGGCCTTAGAAAGCATCACTACGAACAAAGCTAGTGGAGATGATGGAATACCAGTTGAGCTATTTCAAATCCTGAAAGATGATGCTGTGAAAGTGCTGCAGTCAATATGCCAGCAAATTTGGAAAACTCAGCAGTGGCCACAGGCCTGGAAAAGGTCAGTTTTCATTCCACTCCCAAAGAAAGGCAATGCCAAAGAATGCTCAAACTACCGCACAATTGCACTCAATCTCACACACTAGTAAAGTAATGCTCAAAATTCTCCAAGCCAGGCTTCAGTAATATGTGAACCATGAACTTCCAGATGTTCAAGCTAGTTTTAGAAAAGGCAGAGGGACCAGAGACCAAATTGCCAACATCCGCTGGATCATCGAAAAAGCAAGAGAGTTCCAGAAAAACATCTATTTCTGCTTTATTGACTATGCCAAAGTCTTTGACTCTGTGGATCACAATAAACTGCAGAAAATTCTGAAAGAGATGGGAATACCAGACCACCTGACCTGCCTCTTGAGTAATTTGTATGCAGGTCTGGAAGCAACAGTTAGAACTGGACATGGAATAACAGACTGGTTTCAAATAGGAAAAGGAATACGTCAAGGCTGTATATTGTCACCCTGCTTATTTAACTTATACGCAGAGCACATCATGAGAAACCTTGGACTGGAAGAAGCACAAGACGGAATCAAGATTGCTGGGAGAAATATCAATAACCTCAGATATGCAGATGACACCACCCTTATGGCAGAAAGTGAAGAGGAACTCAAAAGCCTCTTGATGAAAGTGAAAGAGGAGAGTGCAAAAGTTGGCTTAAAGCTCAACATTCAGAAAATGAAGATCATGGCATCTGGTCCCATCACTTCATGGGAAATAGATGGGGAAACAGTGGAAACAGTGTCAGACTTTATTTTTGGGGGCTACAAAATCACTGCAGATGGTGACTCCAGCCATGAAATTAAAAGATGCTTACTCCTTGCAAGAAAAGTTATGACCAACCTAGATAGCATATTCAAAAGCAGAGATATTAGTTTGCCAACAAAGGTCCATCTAGTCAAGGCTATGGTTTTTCCAGTGGTCATGTATGGATGTGAGAGTTGGACTGTGAAGAAAGCTGAGCGCCAAAGAATTGAGGCTTTTGAACTGTGGTGTTGGAGAAGACTCTTGAGAGTCCCTTGGACTGCAAGGAGATCCAACCAGTCCATTCTGAAGGAGATCAGCCCTGCGATTTCTTTGGAAGGAATGATGCTACAGTGGAAACTCCAGTACTTTGGCCACCTCATGCAAAGAGTTGACTCCCTGGAAAAGACTCTGATGCTGGGAGGGTTTGGAGGCAGAAGGAGAAGGGGATGACAGAGGATGAGATGGCTGGATGGCATCGCTTACTCGATGGATGTGAGTCTGAGTGAACTCCAGGAATTGGTGATGGACAGGAAGGCCTGGTGTGCTGCGATTCATGGGGTCACAAAGAGTCGGACACTACAGAGCAACTGGCTTAACTGATGTGAAGCAGTTTTTTAAGAAGGAAAGGGAATACTTTTTGCACTTTTGGAGGGAAGGTACATTGACACAGTCACTGTAGAAAACAATATGTTGACTCCTTAAAAAAATTAAAATATTATCCAACAGCCACATTCCTGGCTATTCAAAGAAATAAAATCATTGTCTAAAAGAGTTATCTGCAGCCCAATATCCATTATATCATTAGCATTATTCACAATAGTCAAGACACGGAGTTAACCTGTGTCCATTAATGAATGAATGGATAAAGAAAATGTGGTGTATATAGAGAATGGAATATTGTTTAGCTATAAAAAAGGAAGCCCTGCCATTTGCAACAACATATATGAACTCTTAAGGGCTCTATGCTAAGTGAGATTAAGTCAGACAGATGTACTGTATGATCGCACTTATATGCAGACTCTAAAATCATAAATTCAGAGAATAGCTTGGTGTTGCCAGAGGTGGGGGCTGTGGAAGTGGGAAAATGGGTGAAGGTGGCCAAAAGGGAAAAATTTCCAGCTATACAATCAATAAGATCTGAGTGTGTAATATATAGCATGATTTGATAGTAACAATTAACAATATTGATTGTAAAAACAGTAGGTCTTAAAAGTTGTCATAAGGAAAATCATTGTAACCATATGAGGTGATAGACATTCATTAATCTTACTGCAGTAATTATTTTGAAAAAAAAAATATATCAAGTCACCATGCTGTACACCAAAAACTAATACAATTTATACATCAACTATATCTAGATTAAGTTGGGGAAAAAGCCATACTTTGACAGTTTTTCAAGGCCCAGAGCCATTTCAATCACTTCTTCACCTCCTTCAAAATAGCACTTCTGGTAATTAAATGTGCAGCGTGCTGGATAACATCAGGGAGTTGGGATCCAAAGTACTGGCTTTGTACCCAGCTCTCCTCTTGCCTTTGTGGTGCATCCTGGGCACCTGCTTCATCACTGGGTTCTCATCACCACCATCTCACAGCAGGAGCTAAAAGAGTGGTGCAAAGTCAAACCCAATGTTTTGGTTTTTGTTTTTTTTCTCCTTCTAGTCTTTCTATTGTCCCAGGGGAGACTAAGATAGGTTATTTATACCTTAGCATTCAGACTTATGGCCACATGATCAGATACATATTAGAAAATGAAGCATGTTTGCCATACACTTAAAACTCCAGCTGATCATTTCATGGCTCATCGTTAAAAAAAAAAAAAAAAAAAACTGAAAGAAAAGAGACAAACATTTGTCATCTGTAAAATAATATTTCCCAAAGTGGGAATCAAGGATTTAAAAAAATCCACCACCTAAGCCTCTTCTGAGATGAACTGGTCATTCCTCATTGAAAACTAAAAATAAATCATAAAATCACAAGTTTTATTTTTTTGCTGTTTTTCTTCTATTTAGCTTACCACCACCCTAAGACGGCATCCTTGGTTATGAGGGCATGTCTTTTTAGGATTCCTGTAAGCATCAGCTGCCCATCAGCTGCCTGAACCAGCAGTGGCTCATTTCTGTCAAGTGGGCATCCTGTTAATGAGGCTGGTAAGCATGCACACTGCCGGGTCTCTCAGCAGGGCCGCTCTGATTCCCAGCAGCTTCAGATTCACATGAACAGCTGGATGTTCAATGTGACCACTAGACTTTAGTACAAATGTGTCTGGCTGGTAGCTGTGTGGGAAGCTCTTTATTCCAACCTCTCAGCTAAATGCCGTCCTCAAGTCATCTCTTTCAACTCTCAGTGAGTTGGAACTGCTACCTCCATTGTGGAGTGGAAGCCCAGTGGTTTCCAGGCACCAGGCCCTGTGATTCTTATGTGAATCCAGATACAGAACACAGTCTTTCTGAATCCTGAGTCTAAAATCTAAGTGAAGTCGCTCAGTCGTGTCTGACTCTTTGCGATCCCATGGACTATAGCCCACCAGGTTCCTCCGTCCATGGCATTTTCCAGGCAAGAATACTGGAGCGGGCTGCCATTTCCTTCTCCAGGAGACCTTCCCAACCCAGGGATTGAACCCGGGTTGCCCGCATTGTAGGAAGATGCTTTACCGTCTGAGCTACCAGGGAAGTCTCCATTGTGGAGCGGAAGCCCAGGGGTCTCCAGGCATCAGGTCCTGCAATTCTTATGTGGTGAATCCAGATACAGAATACAGTCTTTCTGATTCCTGAGTACATCCTCTTAAATATCATTTATGAAAAACGATATTGCTGCCCAGTAAAATGCATACAATGAGGCTTCCCAGGTGGCTCAGTGGTAAAGAATATACCTTCCAAGCAGGAGAAGCAGGTTCAATCCCTGGGGTTGGGAAGACCCCTAAGGAAGGAAATGGCAACCCACTCTAGTATTCATGCCTGGGAAATCCCTTGGAAGGAGGAGCAGGGCAGGTTACAGTCGTGGAGTCACAAAAGAGTCCGACACAACTTAGCAACTAAACAGCAACAGCAAAGCACATACAATTTGTAGATTTGACTACTCAAAGTCTTGAGTATTGGAGAAAAACTTCAATCCATGACATTGTATAATCCATAACTTTGAATAAAGATACATTTGATTAAGGCTATTAAGACTAGTTCATGGGAGTGAACTGCTTAGGTTCCAGCCACCCCTGCTTTACAGGCTCTAGTGTGCAATCCAGCATAGAGCCTACAGTCCAAAAACCAGCAAGATAATCTCTAGAAAATACATGTAGTGGGGGACCATCCCCAGAGCTGACGTTCAAGGTGCTGCAGAATCTGCACTTCTACTGGGTTCTCCATGTTATTCTAATATTCTAATAAATATTTCTAATGTTTATTCTGCATTCAGTTTTGTTGCTTTCTACTTCCTACTAACTTTCAATAGGCGTCCCATATATTTTTTCAGTTACATTCAACTTCATGTCACAGGAAAAATGCTATGCTACAATGGCATTTGTTAGATTGGGGAACTCGCTATGTTTTCTCATGTGCAGAACTAGATAGATAAAATTGCTAACTAAGTATCTAGTATAGTCTGGTAGAAAAAAAAGTCAAGTAATATCTTAACTAGAATCTGAATATGACCAGAGAGTGCCACTTTTGAGTGCTGCAGTCTTTGGTTTACTGCTGCTTACCTAGGGCTTCCCTGGTGGCTCAGATGATACAGGATTTGCCTGCAATGCAGGAGATGCAGTGTTCGATCCCTGGGTCAGGAAGATCCCCTGGAGAAGGGAACGGCAACCCACTCCAGTATTCTTGCCTGGAGAATCTTAAGGACAGAAGAGCCTGGCGAGCTACAGTCCATGGGATCACAAGAGTTAGACATGACTCAGCAACTAACACTTTAACTTTCACTTAACACTTCAAGGAGTGTTTACAGAAGTATGATGCTCAATATGCATGTGAAAGTGAATGAATAATCACTTACTATTGGTGTATCATGTAACAGAAAAAGGGAAAATTGCATCCTCAAAGATGTGGTAGGGATGCACATGTGTGGTCAGATGGTATACACATGATAGTCATCAGCATAGAAGAGACAGAACTAGAAATTCATTCAGACAGAAATCATGGACTCTGTTTCTGGCCCTAACCTCAGCCTGATCCTTTCAGTGGATGCTCTGAGTGGTCACACATTTGTAACACAGTTTGCCTCATTTGTTGCATCCCCAGGTATTTGCATTACAATATGCTTGTCACACAAATCTGGCCTAAGATGGGAGTCTAGATAAGACTTGTAGTAGTAACCAAGGACGTGAATGGTAAAGAGGCCTGTCTTCTGTTTTTCCCTTCCTGATGGATAAAATCTAAAATGAAGAACTCTGGGGGTAGTGAGAGAGTTTTTTTAGGTAGGTTGATAAGGAGTCCCAGGCTCTTGAGGAGGAAAAAGGGCTAAACCTTTTTCTCTACACTCCTTCATCTTAGTCGCATAAGACATTTTTTTTCTTAAACTCTGAGTTCTTATGACAACAATCTTTATTTTATTATTATTATTATTTTTTTTTACTTTAAAATATTGTATTGGTTTTGCCATACATCAACATGCATTAAGACTAACTTTCTTTAAGACTTAAATTTCTTTAATCCCAGAGCTAATGACTGCACAACAAAACAACTCATCTTGCTCAAGGGTATGTGTTTCCTTAAACTCTGTACTAATGATTATATAACAACAATGTATCTTGCTCAAGGACATATTTCTCATTCTTAACAAGAACCTTCTGACTAATCCTTTTCTGGTAAGACTTTTCTATTGTTAGTTCTAATCCTTTTATCTTAAGATGCATGTTATGGGAGTGGGTCTGGTAAGACCTTTCTATTTTTAGTAACCAACTGAAAAAGTATATAAGGCCTTGATAACTAACAAGTCAGGCACTCTCTGCCCACTTTTGATGTCTGTGTCAGACGCTTTCTCTGTCCCTTTTACACTGTAATAAAACTCTTCTGCACAAAAGCTCTGAGTGATCAAGCCTAGTCTCTGGTCCTGAAGCTAAATTTTCTTCTTTGGAGATCAGGAATCTGACACCATTCACCATAAGCTGTCAGTAGGACAGGTGTGCTGACTTGAGATTCCCTAATGATAACACCCTGTAAATGCCCACGTGGTATGGGCAGCTCTTAGTGGACCTTCCCCCGAGACCCTGAACAGAGGCTGCTCTTAATAAAACATCCTCCTGCCAGGCGCCTGCTCACAATTCTCCACCATGAAATGTTGAGAGATAGGTAGATTTGATGGTGGTGAGATATTTATTTAATTTTAGCCCTTCAGTTCCTTAGATGCTTACTGAAATGCTCCATGTCATGAAGGTTGAAACTGGGGCTCTTGTAAGTAGAGACAGTACAGTCTATAATAGCAACTGATGTGAGAGAGGAATTTCCAACACTGCTATGGACTGAATTAGGTCCCTCCAAATTTGTATGTTGAGGCCCTAGCTCCCAATGTGATTACATTTGGAGATTAGGCCTTTATAGAAGTAATTAAGGCTAAATGAAGTCATAGAAGACCCTGAGAAGATTAGTGTCTTTATATGATTAGTGTTCACTATGTACACAGAGGAGGTCCCACCTGCAAGCAAGGAAGCAGATTCTTACCAGATACCAGATCAATCTCAGACTTGTGGCATCCAAAACTGAGAACTAAATTTCTGTTTTTAAGTCAACCAGTCTACATATTCTGTTAAAACAGACTAAAACAAACCCTAAAATACTAAGCCAAAACAATTTTGCGTATTAGGTTGGTTAGTCCAAATCTTGAGTCCTAAATAGGTATAAGATAGACAATTTCCAGTGGCCATGAAGAGGGCATATTCTAACAGTGACAAAATGTGAATGGTAAGAGGACTCACCAGTTGATTTGGGCCCAGAAAGGACCAAGGAGAAAATAAAAGAACAATAAAAGAAAACAGTGCTGGTGGTCATGGTGTATTTCAGTTATCCCTGGAACTGACCCTGGCTACACACACACACACACACACACACACACACACACTGTATAGATTTTAGAAAAGGGATCGAGGTCAGAGTACTGTTAACCGTGTAAGTGATTCATGGGTGCAGCCCTGCAGGAAGCAGCGAGTAAAAGAGGAGTGGAACCTGGCTCAGGGCAGTGGGGTGACCGTGAACCATGGAAGGTAAATGCAGGCTATGCAGACAAGGAGTATCTACTGAACCATCAGGGAGGCACTGAGCCATTTGTGGATGGAAACACCACCAAAATTGACTGAAAATAAGTGATCTGGAAGAATTTTACAGTTGCTGTCTTGTTGAGGGTCATTGTTTTTTTCCTTTCACTCAAGCCATTTGCCCATCTATTCAGAGTTGCTGTTGAAAGATATGTGTGTGGTGTGTGTTAGTAGCTCAATTATGTTCAACTCTTTGTGACCTCAAGGACTCATCAGGCTCCTCTGTCCATGGAGTTCTCCAGGCAAGAACACTGGAGTGTGTTGCCATTCCCTTCTCCAGTGGATCTTCCTGACCCAGGGAGTGAACCTGGGTATCCTGAGTTGCAGGCAGATTATTTACTATCTAAGCCAGCAGGGAATCTATTCAATATTCTCAACCAGTAGTTCTCAAGCCTTTACATACTTAGACAGTGCTAATAAGGTACTTCTGAAACAGCATTTCTCTGTTTCTCTGCCCGATTTCTCTCTCCTGCCCCAAGTGCTAACCAACACCTCTGTGAGCATTGCAATGAGGAAAACAAGTGCCTGATCCCAGCATTTCCTGGGAAAGCTGAAGACCCTTGACTGTTCATCAGGAAGTCTGCAATCCATGCAGATGATAGCATGCAAGATACACCATGAGACAGAACTGCTCAGACTCCTTGGAGCTGACTTCAGTCACATCAAAGAGGGGATGAACTTACTGTGAACCAATACAGTTTTGCAACAGGGAGGAAAGAGCCACAGTCTGAAGGCATACAAAGCTGAAGAGGTGATTCTCCCCTTTCTCACCTCGGATAACTGTTTCCCTTTCCAAACACTCAGTTCTTCTTCTGGCCTCCATTTACTGTAGGTTTTGAAATTAATATCATGAGAAAATAAATAACAGATGACAAGAAGTCAGGAATCAAACTAAAGTTCTAAAAACTCAAGGTTCCCTGACAGGCAATAGAATCCTAGGACATTCTTTTCCTTTGTATTCTAGGAATGTATGAATTCTAAACATTCTGAAACTGGAAACTGCCCACTTAGGTAGTTCCTGCTTAAAGTTTTCAAACTATAGCACAGGAAAACGTGATAAATATCATAGAGTTAGACTAAGCATAAAGCTATCAGAATTTTATCCACCTAAATCAAAGGAAATTGTTATGCAAAGAATTTATAGACTGAAAACAAGCAATTACCACCATTATCAACAAAAGTAGAAAATGCACAAAGGATCTTATTTTGGATGTAGCTAATGCACTATTATCTTGGAGATAAAATGAATGCAAAGTGACACTGTGCACTGCATTGTATGGGACACAGGACAGTGCATGCAGCTTTGCTTTGCAACACATCCTTGGAGGGAAGGCTGACAATACTGTATCACTAGATTGCTAAACTGGACCTGTTTTAAAATAAATCATAGTACTTCAATGATGCTATTATTTTCATTTAAATATAAGTCATATTTCTGATTCGACATTGATCTGAATTCCTGAAAAGGAATTTTCACAATTTCTGACTTTCAGGCTTGTGTGAGTTTTGGGTTTTTTTTTTTTTTTTTTTTAACCACAAGCCAGTATTGAATGAATCAGTAATATTCATCAATACTTGAAGCATCTATGAAAAGCTGTTTGTTTAAGATAGTACCCTGGGCATCCCTGCAAAGTTTCTAAGAAATTGAAATGCATGTTGGAATAGTTCAGGGAATTCCCCTGCTATTAACCACAGACATGAGATATCCAGGTAGGTGTGACACACAAAAGCCAAACCACTAACTCTTTCCCCATTAATCAGAGAGTCATGACTTGGGCACAGTCACTGATGCTCTTCACTACCTCTTTATAATCAGGCATTGAGTTCAGCATCGCATCTCTGGCATTTTCCAAGCTCTCCTTCCAGTAGCAAAGGACACAATGGGAACTTGACACAACCAGTCTGGAAATTTCCAACTCTTTTAGCACTCCACCATGCAAATTTCTGGATTTGAACCCTCTTCTGGGAAGCATGCCTGACTTTTAAGAGCAGAGTCAACCTCTGCTGCTGCTGCTGCTAAGTTGCTTCAGTCGTGTCCGACTCTGTGCAACCCCAGAGATGGCAGCCCACCAGGCTCCCCCGGCCCTGGGATTCTCCAGGCAAGAACACTGGAGTGGGTTGCCATTTCCTTCTCCAATGCATTAAAGTGAAAAGTGAAAGGGAAGTCGCTCAGTTGTCTCCGACTCTTCGCAACCCCATGGACTGCAGCCTACCAGGCTCCTCCGTCCATGGGATTTTCTAGGCACGAGTACTGGAGTGGGGTGCCCTCGCCTTCTCCGAGTCAACCTCTAGTGTTAAAATAACTAGTTAAGGAGACCATTAGTCCAAAGTTTCTCTAAAACCCTGGTGACTGCCTGCATAAGCAAACCAAAACCTAAACCAAAGTCAGTTCCTATAAATGCAATGGTATCCCAGAAAATGAAATTTAAGAACAACCCATCATAAATAGCCACCTAGGCTTTCCCAAGTAAGAAAACTGCTTAATCTATAATCAATCAAATAAATATCTTGCTTTGCTTTCCCATCTGCTCAAAAAAGGGCTTTCCCAGTGGCTCAGTGGTAAAGAATCCACCTGCAGTGCAGGAGACATAAGAGACATGGGTTCAATCCCTGGGTCGGAAAGATCCCCTGAAGGAGGGCATGGTAACCCACTTCAGTATTCTTACCTGGAGAATCCCATGGGCAGAGGAGCTTGGTGGGCTACAGTCCATAGGGTTGCAAAGAGTTGGGCATGACTGAAGTGACTTGGCACTCACACTGTTCAAAAAAGGGCTTCCTCAGTGACTCAGTGGTAAAAAACAATCCACCCACAATGCAGGAGATGCAGGATTTGCAGGTTTGATCCCCAGGTCCAAAAGATCTCTTGAAGGAGAGCATGGCAACTCACTCCAGTATTTTTTTCCAGGAAAACCCCATGAACTATGGAGGGCTATGGTACATGGGGTCTCAAAGAGTCAGATACAACTGAAGCAAATGAGCACACACGTACACACTCTGCTCTATAAAAGTCGTACGCCCAGCTCCTGTTGGTAGAGTGCTCCTAACCATTTTTAGCTTGGTACTACCCAACTCTAATTGATGTAGCTCAAATAAACTCTTAAAAAATTTAACGTTTCAGTTTGTCTTTTAACACTGCTGCTGCTGCTAAGTTGCTTCAGTCGTGTCTGACTCTGTGCAACCCCATAGACGGCAGCCCACCAGGCTCCCCCATCTCTGGGATTCTCCAGGCAAGAACACTGGAGTGGGTTGCTATTTCCTTCTCCAATGCATGAAAGTAAAAAGTGAAAGTGAAGCCGCTCAGTTGTGTCTGACTCTTAGCAACTCCATGGACTGCAGCTTACCAAGCTCCTCCCATGGGATTTTCCAGGCAAGAGTACTGCTTAAAGTAAGAACTGAACTACTCTAAGTACAGAGATTACTTGCCCTCTACTTAACAGCTCCTCAAACTCCACAACTGCTGAACTAGACACATCTTGTTAGAATGATTTATTACCCTCTTTCCTCCTTGACAGCAGGAAGGTAAGTGTAGGTCCTTTGGCATAACTAGCATAACCAAGAATAACACTAAGCTATTTTATAAACATTGGTTCATAAACAAGTGATTAAAGAATGAGTATCATTACCTTTTCTAAGCCCACAGTAGTTTTTTGGTGCTAGTAAGCATTTTAGCCCCTGTAATGCGTTCAATACCTGTGTTCCCTGGAAGCACAGGTTTAGAAGGAGATAGAATTTAACTGTCAGATTATAGGAATAAAAGGGCTGGGCAGTAATATAAACTTGGGAAATGCTTACTGTTAGCTCTCTAAGAAGTGTATGCACATCAGCATGCTAAAGGCTGTGTTGATCTCTTAAATTTAAAAAAGGAAAATGTTTAATTTTAATTAGCAGTCAAATTGGAGCTACAGAAAGTATTTTTTACTTGTTACTTTTTTGGCATACCTTTTTATGTAAGCCAGAAGAAATTTCCCAATACCAGCTTTTGCTCCATCCCCTTTTAATATAAGGTTGCTAAGAGCTGAGTCTCTTAAGCCTTTTATGCTGCAAGGCTTCCCCCAGGCCACTCTGCTGAGGGGGTTGCAGCAAACCAGATTGCAGAGAGACAGAGAGACAAAAGCCCACCATCCCCAGAGGAAGGCCCACTGGAAGGCCAGTGAACATGTGGCTGGTCCTTGGTCCTGATGGTTTCTTTAAATACTATGTACTTCCTAGTTCTGAATGATGGACATTTCTAGGAACTGTGACAAACCGATAGCGATGTCCATCCCTAAGTGCCAGATGGTGGTGGTGGTGGTTTAGTCACTAAGTTGTGTCCAACTCTTGCGATCTGTAGCCTGCCAGGCTTCTCTGTCCATGGGACTTTCCAGGTGAGAATACTGGAGTGAGTTGCCATTTCCTTTTCTAGGGGATCTTCCTGACCCAGGAATAGAACCTGGGTCTCCTGCAATGCAGGCAGATTCTTTACCAAATGAGTTATGAGGGAAGCCAGATAGCATTTTCGAAATACCATTCTCCATTGAGTGGGGGCAGAGCCCCACAGAAATGAATTCCGTAACTTGGGAAAGAAGCATACAAAGAGATTCTGGGACGTCATGTGACACCTGAGGAGGGTCATGTCAAAAGTCACAGAAACCAATCTGAAGGGGTTTCCATTCACCAAAGACAGGAAAATGTGAGAATCAGAAAAGTAACTACTATAAAAGATACATGCACCCCAGTGTTCACAGCAGCACTATTTAGAATTTCAGGACATGGAAGCAACCTAAATGTCCATCAACAGATAAAAGGATAAAGACTATGTGGCACACATATACAATGGAATACTACTCAGACATAAAAAAGAATGAAATAATGCTATTTGCAGCAACCATACATGGACGTAGAGATTATCATACTAAATGAAGTCAGACAGAGAAAGACAAATATAGGATATTACTCATATGTAGAACCTAAAAAAAATGAAACAAATGAACCTTTTAACAAATAGACTGACAGACATAGAAAACAAGCATGATTACCAAAGGGTATATGGAAGGGATAAATTTGGAGTTTGGGATTAACCACAAACACTACTCTACATAAAATAGGCAAGCAACAAGAACCTACTGTGTAGTATAGGGAACTATTCTTGATATCTTACAATAACCTATTGTGTAAAAGAATCTGATAAATATATGTATATATGTATGTATAACTGAATCACTTTACTGTATACCTGAAACACTTTACTGTATTCCTGAAATACTGTATACCTGAAAATATAGTAAACCACCTATATTTAAAATAAAAATATATTGAATATATAAGGATGTATGGGCTTATAACAACATTTAATAAAGCATGTGAGTGAGGGAGGGGAGGGAAAGGGAAGAAATGGGAGGGGAGGGGTGGAAGGGGGAGAAGAGGAGAGATAACAGCCACTGGTCAGCACTGGGATGCCCACAGCACCTTCACTCTGCCAACTGGCAATTAAAGGGACGGATTTAAGCACTGATTCTCCCTCTCCCGTGTGTAATGTACCTGGGCAACCAAATAGCTCTTAATTGATGAGGGACAGTGGTTTTGTACCGAAGGATTCTATTAAAGTGGAAGAAACTGTGCCTAATGTGATACAACATATGAAATGCAGGAACTGTGGGCAGAGAATAAATAGCTCCAGAAGAAAGAAGGCAGCCAGTCTCTTCAACACATCAATGAATAGAAAAGCACGCACATGGATGTTCTGCTGGAGAAGAAAGGACACCATCAGACACATGGACAGACCAAATGTAGGTGTGGATAGCCTGAAGCTGCTTTAACAAGGCAGCCACACAAATATGACTGGGTATGGTTTGTGCATTATAGGATGCCAGGGAAGCACTGGGGATTTTGTTGGTAATATAATAATAATATTGTTCAGTTTTAAAAGTCCATATCTTTTAGCAAAGAATTCTCAAGTATGTAGCGGGAAATGATGAGAGGTCTGAGTTTGAATTTAAATATTTCACCATCAAACATAACAAAAATTTGGGGAAATCTTGATAATTATTGATTCAGATGATGAGCATACAGGGTAAACTATTCTCTATAGTTTGGTATGTGTTTAAACATATCACAAAAAAATTTCCCTACAAATATTGTGAGGGAAAAGGCACCTAAATATACATATTTATAATTAACTACTATTACCTTTTTTTTTAATTTTATTTTATTTTTAAACTTTACATAATTGTATTAGTTTTGCCAAATATCAAAATGAATCCACCACAGATATACATATGTTCCCCATCCTGAACCCTCCTCCCTCCTCCCTCCCCATACCATCCCTCTGGGTCGTCCCAGTGCACTAGCCCCAAGCATCCAGTATCGTGCATCGAACTTGGACTGGCATCTCGTTTCATACATGATATTTTACAGTTTCAATGCCATTCTCCCAAATCTCTCCACCCTCTCCCTCTCACACAGAGTCCATAAGACTGTTCTATACATCAGTGTCTCTTTTGCTGTCTCGTACACAGGGTTATTGTTACCATCTTTCTAAATTAACTACTATTAAAAGATAAAGTATCTGAAGCAGGAAATTCTATTCAGAATCTGCCCTCTAGGTTCCTCCCCACCTCTCCCCATCCCTCTTAGCCCAGCCCCTCCCCATTCTCCCTCCTTCTCGCTCATAAAACCACACCAACCTGTGTCCAGATGGCTTGGAACTGCCAACTGAAGGAACAGACTAACGGGCATGTGTGTGGGTTATCTTCCCAGCACTGCCAGAGCATCCAGCTCCCTGCTGAACTGCTAATGGGACCTTAACTGCAAACTCCATTTCCCTACATCAATAAAGAGGCCCACATCCAGAACATTTTCAAATGAAGTAGGTAGTTACAATGCAACAAGAAGAAAGCCCTGACATTTCAACTTTATAGTCAGCAAATGATTATAGGCTTTCAGAATGAAGCATTATATGCTTCTGTCACAAGAGATGAGGCCAACTGTTCAAAGGGGTGTTGCTCTGCTAGTCCCAGAGTGTGGCTTAAAAGCAGAAAGAGCAATTCCTAGGTGCATTCACAGATGGATGAGTGAGATTCAGGTCACTTTAATGACAATGGACTACAAATTGTTGTTAGCATCCTGACGGAGCCATTATCTGCATGGTACATGCAGGGCATCTGGATGCTTTGCTTAGCTCTCAGACTCACTAGCTAATCCTGAGGCCACAGTTTTTCCAGGTGCAGAGACTTGGACTGTTAAGGCTGTATGGGCAATGGAGACCCTTCTCTGAGGTCAGAATACCATGGGAATCCAAGGACCCCTCAAGGGGGAGGAAGGTCCCAGCCCGTAATGATTTGGATTAATTTAAACTGGGTGATGGGGCTTGCAGTCATACTTAACTTGGCAAAAAAGATTCAAGGAACATTTCTGGCTCATGGAAGTCTGAGGCTGCAGTTGCACATGTGCTGCATGCATTCACTAGATGAGGCGATCCTGCAAGAGGTCAGTACTCAGGTCTGACTTTCCTTCTGAACCTCAGGGATGGAGAAGGACAGAGGCAATCCTGGGTAAGTGGTAAGAAGAGTGTCAGAGAGGAGTTCAACATGTTGAAGTGCAGGATAGTAACTTGGAAATAAATAATCTAAGTCTTAGAAACCCACGATGCCAAGCTACAGAATTCAAAGGAGAAAAGCAGAGTGAGGGTGAGGCCAGTGGAGAACCCAGCCCTAATGATACCCAGGGAAACTCTATAGTCTAGGGAACCACCATGCTGGGGACTAAAGAATCTCCCATGACTTCCCAGGCACAACTCCATGGATTCCAGGGAAGCTTCATTACTCAGAGCCAACAATTCCTCCCACACCTGGCCATGCTGCTCTATCCCTGTCACCCTATAATTTTTGTTCTGCTTACATGGTTCTCCTTTGGGCACCTTGGAAGCTAAGATCACCCTTATTTGCATCTCTTCACTGCACCTAGAACAACAATGTTCAATGCAAGCATGAGTTTTGGTTGACCTAGAACCTCTGTAACACGCCACAGAACATGCCCAAGCACTAGACAGAAAGACAAAACTTCTTTTCTAGGTGGCTAGGGAGAGAATAATTTTATTCCTATTTATTATGATTTTCCTAATTGTCAGTATAATATTTCTCTCTCTCTTCATATACTAAACACACACAACACATACAATTTGGGATGAAGAGCAAAAGGCATGGCAAGAACCTTTGGGCACTCCCACTATGGGTAATGATTTGATGAGAACATCTGTGTGCACCAATGTTCCTTTCTTTCTAGCTTTTATGTTGGAAGCCCAAGGGAAAGAATAATAATTTTATTAATATTAAACGCTACAACATTCGAATCATAGGGGTTCCAGAAGAAGAAGACAAAAAGAAAGACCATGAGAAAATACTTGAGGAGATAATAGTTGAAAACTTCCCTAAAATGGGGACGGAAATAATCACCCACGTCCAAGAAACCCAGAGAGTCCCAAACAGGATAAACCCAAGGAGAAACACCCCAAGACACATATTAATCAAATTAACAAAGATCAAATACAAAGAACAAATATTAAAAGCAGCAAGGGAAAAACAACAAATAACACACAAGGGAATTCCCATAAGGATAACAGCTGATCTTTCAATAGAAACTCTTCAAGCTAGGAGGGAATGGCAAGACATACTTAAAATGATGAAAGAAAATAACCTACAGCCCAGATTATTGTACCCAGCAAGGATCTCATTTAAGTATGAAGGAGAAATCAAAAGCTTTTCAGACAAGCAAAAGCTGAGAGAATTCTGCACCACCAAACCAGCTCTCCAACAAATACTAAAGGATATTCTCTAGACAGGAAACACAAAAATGGTGTATAAACTCGAACCCAAAACAATAAAGTAAATGGCAACGGGATCATACTTATCAGTAATTACCTTAAACGTAAATGGGTTGAATGCCCCAACCAAAAGACAAAGACTGGCTGAATGGATACAAAAACAAGACCCCTACATATGTTGTCTACAAGAGACCCACCTCAAAACAGGGGACACATACAGACTGAAACTGAAGGGCTGGAAAAAGATTTTCCATGCAAATAGGGACCAAAAGAAAGCAGGAGTCACAATACTCGTATCAGATAAATTAGACTTTAAAACAAAGGCTGTGAAAAGAGACAAAGAAGGTCACTACATAATGATCAAAGGATCAATCCAAGAAGAAGATGTAACAATTATAAATATATATGCACCCAACATGGGAGCACCGCAGTATGTAAGACAAATGCTAACAAGTATGAAAGGAGAAATTAACAATAACATAATAAAAGTGGGAGACTTTAATACCCCACTCACACCTATGGATAGATCAACTAAACAGAAAATAACAAAGAAACACAAACTTTAAACGATACAATAGACCAGTTAGACCTAATTGATAGCTATAGGACATTTCATCCCAAAACAATGAATTTCACCTTTTTCTTAAGCGCACATGGAAAAAAAAAAAAAAAAACAGCTTACTTGAAAAAAAAAGCATTTCAGTGAAATAGCAGTAAATAGAAATTATGATTCCTCTTTCTATGAAATGTCAAACATTAGGAGAAATAATATTAAAATTCCCAAATACCTCCATGATAGCAATATTCAGGAAATAGTTTATGGTAAACATTTTTAATAAACAGCAGCATAAAAAAAAAAAAAGACAGTTAAGTGAAGGGGTTTCATGATTTAAGATTTGTTGCAGATTCTCAAAGCTCTAATTTACTTCTTAATTTTTGAGCATGGATTCTAACAGATTGTGTTCTGTATTTTTAGGAGAAATGCTTGATGATTTGGCTGTAACATCAAACTCACCCAGCCAGATGGAAGCAACATAACCCATGATCGGCACTCCGAGATACTGGCCCTCTGTCCGCCCGCTTCCTGCTCACCTAGCACCAGATCAGCTCCAGCATTTTTGCCGCTGCCTAATGAACAGTCTGAGTCATCTACAGAGCGAGAGCTAAAAGCACAATCTAAAAGGGACAGCCTTGAAAGTAGTAATTATATATTTTCAATTTAAAATTGCTTGAGTTGAGAGATTCAAAATCTATTTGGGGAATGAATAATGATACACTGATAACTGGCACATCAACCTTCCGCTTTTAAACACTCATTTGGGAAAACTAGCAACAAAATGCCAATGAAATAAAAAATGAAATCTTATTTCTTGCACACGCCTTATTTGCTGCATTCTTCACATGATTACAGTGTCATGATTTCAAAATTATTAAGAACACTAATAAAGTGATTGAAAAAATGACATATCGGGCTACTAATGTAGTATTTAGTACATTTATATATAAGGCAATTTTATTGATATGTTTTTGTTTGCTTTCTATCTTGCATTTTTTTTTCTATTTGTCACAATATTCTTTGTTCTTTGTATTTTTCTTTTCTGTATTCTTTTTGATAAACTAAAATGTGTTTTAGTATTCTACTATAGTTCCTTTACTAAGTGATACTTTGTGTTATGTTTAATGGTGGCTCTATAGTTTATAATATGCATATTTTACCAATGTCTACTATAGTATTATATTATTTACCTGTCATATGATACTTACAGCTGTCTACATTCAACTCCTCTCTCCCCTCCTTTGTGCTACTACTGTCTAATGTTCTTTCCACATACAAACTTGCCCATATATTGTATTATGTTTTGCTTTAAATGGTTAATTGTCTTTTGAAGAAATTAAGAAATGAGAAAGTCTTTTAAATTTGCTTATCTATTTCCACTTATCTGAGATCTTCAATCCTTCAATAGACCCAAGTTTCCATTTGGTGTAATTGTCCTTCAGCCTGAAGAAACATTTTTTTTTTAATATTTTATTTTATTTTTTAACTTTACAATATTGTATTGGTTTTGCCATATATCAACATGAATCTGCCACAATGTATCAGGTAGCCCAGCACTCTTCTGCTGGTGACGGATTCTCTCTCTCATTAACCATTTTTTTTCAATACACATTTTAAAGGATACTTCCCTTGGAAATACAAATTTTTACTATATCTTTCTCTCTCTCTTCCTCTCCTTTGGAGATGTTAATCCATTGTTTTTTTTTTTTTTAATTATTAATGGAAGGATAATTGCTTTACAGTATTGCACTGGCTTCTACCAAACATCAACATGAATCAGCCATAGGTTTACCCTTGTCTCCTCCCACCTGAACATCCCTACCACCTCTCTCCCCATCCCACCCCTCTGCGTTGTTACTGAGTCATGGTTTGAGTTCCCTGAGTAAAACAGCAAATTCCCATTGGCTATCTATTTTACAGATGGTAATGTAAGTTTCCATGTTACTCTCTCCATACATCTCTCCTTCTCCTTCCTCCCCCTGCCCCCATGGTGATAGTTCTGTTCTCTATGCCAGTGTCTCCATTGCTGCTCTGCAAATAGGCTCATCAGTACCATCTTTCTAGATTTTATATATATATATATATATATATATATATACACACACACACATATATATATGCATTAGTATATGATAATTACTTTTCTCTTTTTGACTTACTTCACTCTGTATAAAGACTCTAGGTTCATCCACCATATTACAACAGACTCAAATGTGTTCCTTTGTATGGCTGAGTAATATTCCATGGTATATATGTACCGTTGCTTCTTTACCCATTCATCTGTTGATGAACATCTAGGTCACTTCCATGTCTTAGCTATTGTAAATACAGCTGCAATAAACAGTCGGTTACATGTGTCTTTATCAATTTTGGTTTCCTCAGGGTATATGCCTAGTAGTGGGATTTCTGGGTCACATGGCGGTTTTATTACTAGTTTTTAAAGGAATCTCAATACTGTTCTCCATAGTGGCTGTGTCAATATGCATTCCCAGCCACAGTGTAAGAGGGTTCCATTTTTTCCACACTCTGTCCAGCATTTATTGGTTGCAGATTTTTTTGATGATGGCCATTCTAACCAGTGTGTGGTGATATCTCATTGTAGTTTTGATTTGAATTTCTCTAATAATGAATGATGTTGAGCATCTTTTCATGTGTTTTTAGACATCTGTATGTTTTCCTTGGAGAAATGTCTGTTTAGATCTTTTTTCCATTTTTTGATTGGGTTGTGTGTTTTTCTGGTATTGACTTCTATGCTGCTGCTAAGTCACTTCAGTCATGTCTGATTCTGTGCAACCCCATAGATGGCAGCCCACCGGGCTCCTCTGTCCCTGGGATTCTCTAGGCAAGAATACTGGAGTTGCCATTTCCTTCTCCAATGCATGCATGCATGCTAAGTTGCTTCAGTCGTGTCCAATTCTGTGTGACACCATGGACAACAGCCCACCAGGCTCCTCTGCCCACGGAATTCTCCAGGCAAAACTGGGTTGCCATTTCTTCTCCAATTGACTTCTATGAGCTGCTTGTATATTTTTGAAATTAATCTTTTGTCATTTGTTTCAGTTGCTATTATGTTTTCCCATTCTGAGGGCTATCTTTTCACCTTGTTATAGATTCCCTTGCTGTGCAAAAGCTTTTAAGTTTGATTAGGGTATTTCCTGGGAGCTCAGATGGTAAAGAATCTCCCTGCAATGTGGGAAAGTACGGTTTGATCGCTGAGTTGAGAAGATCCCCTGGAAAAGGCAAAGGCAACCCACTCTGGTATTCTTACCTGGAAACCTAAGTTTAATTAGGTCCTACTTGTTTATTTTTGTTTTTGTTTACATTACTGTAGGAGATGGGTCACAGAGGATCCTGCTATGATTTATGACATAGAGTGTTCTGCCTATGTTTTCCTCTAGGAGTTTTATAGTTTCTTGTCTTCAATCCATTTTGAGTTTATTTTTGTGTATGGTGTTAGGAAATATTCTAATTTCATTCTTTTCACCATAGCTGTCCAGTTTTCCCAACATCACTTATTGAAGAGGCTTTACCTTTCCCCATTGTATATTCTTGCTCCTCTGTCAAAAATAAGTTATCCATAGGTGTCTAAGATTATCTCTGGGCTTTCTGTCTTGTTCCATTGGTCTATATTTCTGTTTTTGTGCTAGTACCATACTGTTTTGATGACTATAGCATTGTACTATAGTCTGAAGCCTGGAAGTTTGATTCCACCAGCTCCATTCTTCCTTCTCAAGATTGCTTTGGCTATCCGGGGTCTTCTGTGTTTCCCTATGAATTGTGAGATTGTTTTACTCTAGTTCTCTGAAAAATGCTATGGTAATTTGATAAGGATTGTATTGAATGTGTAGATTACATTTGGTAGTATAGTCATTTTCACAATATTGATTCTTTCCAACCCAGGAACAAGGGATATCTCTCCATCTGTTTATGTTGTCTTTGATTTCTTTCAACACTGTCTTATACTTTTCTGTATACAGCTCTTTTGTCTCCTTAGGTAGGTTTATTCCTAGGTATTTTATTCTTTTTGTTGCAGTGGTAAATGGGATTGATTCCTGCATCTCTCTTTCTGATATTTCACTGTTAGTGTATAGGAATATAAGTAATTTCTGTATTGATTTTGTGTCCTACCACTTTGTTAAATTCACAGAGTACCTGTGGCAATTTTCTGATGGTATATTTAGGGTTTTCTTTTTTAAATTAATTAATTTATTTTAATCAGAGGATAATCAGATCAGATCAGATCAGTCACTCAGTCGTGTCTGACTCTCTGCGACCCCATGAATTGCAGCACGCCAGGCCTCCCTGTCCATCACCAACTCCCGGAGTTCACTCAGACTCACGTCCATCGAGTCAGTGATGCCATCCAGCCATCTCATTCTCTGTCATCCCCTTCTCCTCCTGCCCCCAATCCCTCCCAGCATCAGAGTCTTTTCCAATAAGTCAGCTCTTCGCATGAGGTGGCCAAAGTACTGGAGTTTCAGCTTTAGCATCATTCCTTCCAAAGAAATCCCAGAGCTGATCTCCTTGCAGTCCAAGGGACTCTCAAGAGTCTTCTCCAACACCACAGTTCAAAAGCATCAATTCTTCGGCACTCAGCCTTCTTCACAGTCTAACTCTCACATCCATATATGACCACAGGAAAAACCATAGCCTTGACTAGACGAACCTTTGTTGGCAAAGTAATGTCTCTGCTTTTGAATATGCTATCTAGGTTGGTTATAACTTTCCTTCCAAGGAGTAAGCGTCTTTTAATTTCATGGCTTCACAACTTTACACTATTGTGATGGTTTTTGCCGTACATTGACATCAATAAGCCATAGGCACACATTTGGCCCCTTCCTGAACTCCACTCCCTCCTCACCCCATCTCTCTGGGTTGACTCAGAGAGAGGGCTTTGAGTGTCATGCTTCATGCATTGAACTTGCACTGGTCATCTATTTTACATACAGTAATATACAAGTTTCAATGCTTCTCTCAAATCATCCCACCTTCGCTTTCTCCTACAAAGTCCAAAGGTCTGTTCTTTATATCTGTGTTTCTTTTGCTGCTTGGAATATAGGATCATCATTGCCATCTTTCTAAATTCCATATATATGCTTTAATATACAGCATTTGTGTTTCTATTTCTGACTTACTTCAATCTGTGTAATAGGCTCCAGTTTTACCCACCTCAGTAAACTGACTCAAATGTGTTACTTTTTATAGCTGAGTAACATTCCATTGTCAGAGAAGGCAATGGCAACCCACTCCAGCACTCTTGCCTGGAAAATCCCATGGACGGAGGGGCCTAGTGGGCTGCAATCCATGGGGTCGCTAGGCGTTGGACACGACTGAGCGACTTCACTTTATTTTTTCACTTTCATGCATTGGAGAAGGAAATGGCAACCCACTCCAGTGTTCTTTCCTGGAGAATCCCAGGGATGGGGGAACCTGGTGGGCTGCCGTCTATGGGGTCGCACAGAGTTGGACACGACTGAAGTGACTTAGCAGCAGCAGCAACATTCCATTGTATATATATACTACAACTTCCATTGTGTGTGTGTGTGTGTGTGTGTGTGTATGTATATATGTGTGTGTATATATATATATATATATATATATATATGTATATATATGTGTGTATATGTATGTATGTGTGTGTGTGTGTGTGTGTGTGCAGTATATTCATCTGACAATGGACATCTCGGTTGTTCCCATGTCCTAGCTATTGCAAATGTGCTGCAGTGAACATTGTGGTACATACGTCTCCTTAAATTCTGGTATCCTCAGCGTGTGTGCCCAGCAGTGGGGTTGCTGGGTCATATAGCAGTTCTATTTCCAGTTTTTTTAAGGAATCTCCACACTGTTTTCCATAGTGGTGATACCAGTTTGCATTCCCCAAAACAGTGTAAGAGTGTTCCCTTTTTACACACCCCCTGCAGCATTTATTGTTTATAGACTTTTTGATGATGACCATTCTGACTGACATGAGATGATACCTCATTGTGGTTTAGATTTGCATTTCTATAATAATGAGTGATGTTGAGCATCTTTTCAGATGTTTATTAGCCATCTGCATGTCTCCTTTGGAGCAACGTCTGTTTAGGTGTTTTGCCCAGTTTTTGATGGGGTTATTTTTCTGGTGTTAAGCTGCATGAGCTCCTTGTATATGTTGGAGATTAATTCTTTGTCATTTGTTTTGTTTGCTATTTTCTCCCATTTTGAAGGCTGCCTGTTCACCTAGCTTACAGTTTCTTTTGTTGTGCAAAAGCTTTTAAGTTTAATTTGGTCCTGTTTGTTTATTTTTGTTTTTATTTCCAATACTCTGGGAGGTGGGTCATAGAGGATCCTGCTGTGATTTATGTCAAAGAGTGTTCTGCCTATGTTTTTCTGTAAGAGTTTTATACTTTCTGGTCTTTCATTTAGATCTTTAATCCATTTTGAGTTTATTTTTGTGTATGGTGTTAGAAAGTTTCATTCTGTTACACATGGTTGACCAGTTTTCCCAGTACCACTTGTTAAAGAGATGGTCTTCTCTCCATTGTATATTTTTGCCTTCTTTTTCAAAGATAAGGGGTCTGTAAGTGCACAGATTTATCTCTGGGCTTTCTGTTTGGTTCCACTGAACTATATTTCTGCCTCTGTGCCATTACCATACTGTCCTGATGACTGTAGCTTTACAGTACAGTCTGAAGTCAGGAAGGTTGATTCCTCCAGTTCCATTTTTGTTTCTCAAGATTGTTTTATCTATTTGAGTTTTTTTTTCTGTGTGTGTGTGTGTTTCCATACAAACTGTGAAATTATTTGTTCTAGTTCTGTGAAAAATACTGCTGATAGCTTGATAGGGATTGCCTTGAATCTATAGATTGCTTTGGGTAGTATACTCATTTTCACTATATTGATTCTTTCTATCCATGAACACGGTATATTTTTCCATCTATTTGTGTCATCTTTGATTTATTTCATTGGGGTTTTATAGTTTTCTATATATAGTTTTTTTTTCTTTAGGTATATTTATTACTACTTATTCTTTTCTTTGCAATGGTGAATGAGATTCTTTCCTTAATTTCTCCTTCTGTGTTTTCATTGCTAGTGTATAGGCATGCAAAGAATTTCTGTGTATTGATTTTATATCCTGCAAGTTTACTATATTCATTGATTAGTGCTAATAGTTTTCTGGTGGTATCTTTAGGGTTTTCTATGCAGAAGATCATGTCCTCCACAAATAGTGAGAGTTTTACTTTTTCTTTTCCAATCTGGATTCCTTTTATTTCTTTTTCTTCTCTTATTGCTGTGGACTTATTGCTAGGACTTCCAAAACTATGTTGAATAGTAGTGGTGAGAGTGGGCAGCCTTGTCGTGTTCTGGACTTTAGAGGAAATGCTTTCAATTTTTTGGCATTGAGGATAATGACTGCTATGGGTTTGTCATATATGCTTTTTATTATGCTGAGGTATGTTCCTTCTATGCCTGATTGCTGGAGAGTTTTTATCATACAAGTGTGTTTAATTCTGTCAAAGGCTTTCTCTGCATCTATTGAGATAATCATATGGTTTTTATATTTCAGTTTGTTAATATGGTGTATCACATTGATTTTCAAATACTGAAGAATCCTTGCATCCCTGGAATAAAGCCCATTTGGTCAGGATGTATAATATTATAAATATGTTTTTTTATTCTGTTTGCTAGAATTTTATTGAGGAATTTTGCATCGATGTTCATCAGTGATATTGGCCTGTAGTTTTAATTTTTTTTTTCTGGCATCTTTGTCTAGTTTGGTATCAGGGTGATGGTGGCCTCATAGAATCATTTTGGGAGTTTGCCTTTCTCTGCAATTTTCTGGAAGAGTTTGTGTTAGCTCTCCTCTAAATTTTTGGTACAATTCACGTGTGAATTCATCTGCTCCCAGGCTTTTGTTTCTTGGAAAAATTTTTATTACAGTTCTAATTTCTGTGCTTGAGATTGGTCTGTTCATATTTTCTATTTTTCCTGGTTCAGTTTTGGAAGGTTATACTTTTCTAAGAATTTGTCCATTTCTTCCAAGTTGTACATTTTATTGGCACATAGTCGCTCATAGTAATCTCTTAGAATCTTTATGTTTCTCTGTTGTCTACTGTGATTTCTCCATTTTCATTTTTAACAGTTTTTCTATATCATTTATCTTCTCAAAGAACCAGCTTTTAGTGTTGTTGATTTTTGCTAGTCTCCTTTGTCTCCTTTTCATTTATTTCTGCTCTGATTTTTATGACTTTTTTCCTTCTACTAACTTTGTTTTTTTTTTCCTTTTCTTCTTTTCCTGTTTGCTTTAGGTGTAAAGCTAGGTTGTTTATTTAGTTTCTCTAGTTTCTTGAGGTAGGCTTGTATTTCCCTCTTAGCACTGCTTTTACTGAATTCCATGGGTTTGAGGTTGTCATGTTTCCATTATCACATGTTTCTATGCCTTTTTTTATTTCTTTCATGATTTTCTGGGTGTTCAGAGCATGCTGTTTAGCCTCCATATGTTTGTTATTTTTTATAGTTTTTTTTTTTCCTGTAGTTGATATCTAATCTTGCCAAATTCTGATCAGAAAAGATACTTGAAATGATTACAACTTTTTTGAATTTACCACGGCTAGATTAGTGGCCCATGATGTGATCTATCCTGGAGAATGTTCCATGTGCATTTGAAGAAAAGGTGAAATGCTTTTGGGTGAAATGCCCTATAGATATCTATTTCATACTTTGTATCATTTAAAACTTGTGTTTCCTTGTTAATTTTCTGTTTGGTTAATCTATTCACTGGCATGAGTAGGGTATTAAAATTCCCCGCTATTATTGTGTTAGTTAATTTTCCCTTTCATAATTGTTAGCATTTAGCTTATACATTGAGTTGCTTCTATGTTGGGTGCATATATACTAACAATTGTTATATCTTCTTCTTGGATTGATCCCTTGATCATTATGTAGTGTCCTTCTTTGTCTCTTATCACGGTCTTTATTTCAAAATCTATTTTATCTGATATGAGTATTGCTACTTCCACATTCTTTTGGTCTCCATTTGCATGAAATGATTTTTCAGCCCCTCACTTTCAGTCTGTATGTGTCTCTAGGTTTGAGGTGGGTCTCTTGTAGACAGCATATATATAGGTTTTGTTTTACTATCCATTTGGCCAGTCTTTGTCTTTTGGTTGGAGCATTTAACTCATTTACATTTAATGTAATTACTGATAAGTATGGATCTGTTACCATTTACTTGTTGTTTGGGGTTTGTTTTTATAAACCTTTTCTGTTTTTCTTGTCTAGAGAAGATCCTTCAGCATTTGTTGCAGAGCTGAATTCTCTTAGCTTTTGCTTGTCTGTAAAGCTTTTGATTTCTCCTTCATATCTGAATGAGATCCTTACTGGGTAGAGTAATCTTGGTTGGAGGTTTTTCTCTTTCATCACTTTAAGTCTGTCCTGCCATTTCTTTCTAGCCTAAAGAGTTTCTATTAAAAGATCAGCTGTAATCCTTATGAGGATCCCCTTGTATGTTATTTGTTGCTTTTCCCTTGCTACTTTTAATATTTTTTGTGTGTTTAATTTTTGTTCAGTTCAGTTCAGTTGCTCAGTCGTGTCTGACTCTTTGTGACCCCAAGAATTGCAGCACGCCAGGCCTCCCTATCCATCACTAACTCCCAGAGTTCACTCAGACTCATGTCCATCGAGTCAGTGATGCCATCCAGCCATCTCATCCTCTGTCGTCCCCTTCTCCTCCTGCCCCCAATCCCTCCCAGCATCAGAGTCTTTTCCAATGAATCAACTCTTCACATGAGGTGGCCAAAGTACTGGAGTTTCAGCTTTAGCATCATTCCTTCCAAATAAATCCCAGAGCTGATCTCCTTGCAGTCCAAGGGACTCTCAAGAGTCTTCTCCAACACCACAGTTCAAAAGCATCAATTCTTCGGCACTCAGCCTTCTTCACAGTCTAACTCTCACATCCATACATGACCACTGGAAAAACCATAGCCTTGACTAGACGGACCTTAGTTGGCAAAGTAATGTCTCTGTTTTTGAATATGCTATCTAGGTTGGTCATAACTTTTCTTCCAAGGAGTAAGGGTCTTTTAATTAATTTATTAATATGTCTCTTGTGTGTTTCACCTTGGGTTTATCCTGTTTGGGACCCTTTGGGCTTCTTGGACTTGGATGGCTATTTCCTTCTCCATTTGAGGGAAGTTTTCTACTATTATCTCCTCAAATATTTTCTCATGCACTATCTTTTCTGTCTTCTTCTGGGACAGAAGATTTGAATGCTGGGGCATTTAACATTGTCCCAGAGGTCTCTGAGGTTATCCTCATTTCTTCTGCCTTTTTCCTCTCTGCTTCATTTATTTCCACCATTCTATCTTCCACTTCATTTATCCTTTCTTCTGCCTCAATTATTCTACTATTTGTTCCTTTCAGAGTGTTTTTAATCTCAGTTATTACATTATTCATTATTGATTAACTTTTTTTATTTCTTCTAGGTCCTTGTTAAACACTTCTTCTATCTTCTCAATCCGTGTCTCTAGTCTATTTATCTGTATCTCCATTTTGTTATCAAGATATTGAATCATCTTTACTATTATTATTCTCAATACTTTTTCAGGTAGACTCCCTGTTTACTCCTCTTTGTTTGGTTTGCTGGTTTTTTTTTTTTTTTTTTTTTTTAATCAAATCATGTTCCTTAACCTGCTGGATATTTCTGTGCCTTTTCATTTTGTTGAGTTGCTGTGTTTTGGGTGCCATTTCTTCAGGATGGAAGGTTGTGGTTCCTCATAATTGTGGAGTCTTCTCCCTGTGGGTGGGAATGGACCAGTGGCTTGGTTGGGTAAACTTTTTGTCTGTGTTCTGGTGGGTGGAGCTGGATCTCTTCTCTCTGGAGTGGAATTAAGTGTACAGTAGTGAGTTTTGGGGTGTCTGTGGATTTGGTATGGCTTTAGGCAGCCCACATTTTAATGTTCATAGTTGTGTTTCTGTTTTGCTGGAGAAGTGTTTGCTGTTTAGTGTGGTGTGTCTTGCACCAGAACTTGTTGGTTCTTGGGTGGACCTTGGCTTCTTTGTAGGTATGGACTGCTGGGTGGGAACTTGTCTATTAATGTTACCTGAGCTCAGGAGTTCTCTGATGTTATAAAGTACTGGAGTTGAGCCTCCCGCCCCTTGATTTCAGTCCCCCTCTTACAGTAGCCTCAAGACTTCTCCATCCATATAGCACAGAAGATAAAACCCCTAGGTTAATGGTGAAATAACTCTCCACAGCCAGGAACACCCAGAGAAATTCACAGAGTTATTTGGAGAAGAGAAGAGGGAGGAATGAGATAGAGGTGACCAGGAGGAGAAAAGGGAGAGTCAAAAGGGGAGAGAGCAATCAAGTGAAAGTGAATGTCACTTAGTCGTGTCCGACTCTTTGTTACCTCATGGACTATACAGTCCATGGAATTCTCTAGGCCAGAATTCTGGTGTGTGTTGCCTCTCACTTCTCCAGAGGATCTTCTCAATCCAGGGACTGAACCCAGGTCTCCTGCACTGCAAGCAGATTCTTTAATAGCTGAGCCACAAGGGAAGCCCAAGAATACTGGAGTAGATAGCCTATCCCTTCTTCAGTGGATCTTCCTGACCCAGGAATTGAACTGGGGTCTCCTGAATGGTAGGTGGATTCTTTACCAACTGAGCTAACAGGGAATCAAGAGCAATCAAGCCAGTAGTCAAATCCCTAAGTGAAAATGGATACTGAAAATTGGATTTTAAAGGTAGAAAATTGATAACAAATATTAAAAAGCAAAGATTAGAAACCTAGAATAGTTTTCTCAAAAATACAATCTAAAAAGTACAAAACAAAATCAATTACAAAAATTAAATATATATATAGAGAGAATTTGTTTTAGAAACATAGAGTTTTTTTCTTTTAAGAAAAGTAATAGGCTATAAAAATAAAAGTTAAAGGAGTAATAAAGAATGAATTTTATTTAATTAAAAAGTAGTAATAGTAAGAATATATATATATAGGAATTTCTCTGGAGATGTTGTGGGCAGTGTGGGTCAGTTCAGTGTCAGATCATCCCTTATTCTGGCTTCTACTTCTTCTCAAGGTCTATATTGCCCCTCCAATGCAGTCTCAGCATTAACTGCAGCTTTTCAATCTGTTGCACATTTCACTTCTGGGGTGGTTCCCCTTCTTTGTTTATTTTGGATCCCTCTGTTCGCAAGTCTCTTCAGGGTCTAATTTCTAACCTGAGATGAGAGGGTGAAGGTGGGCGCTTATTCATGCTCACTTGTTCAGTTGTGCTGTGGAAAGGGAGAGACACTGCTAAGACATACCGCTGGCATGTGTGGGGAGTGCTCGCAGTAAAGGGACCACACTGGGTTTGCCACAGCCTAAGGCAACGTGTACTCCCTGGTCCACACTGCTCAGGCTCCAGGGTGCTCTCCAAGGGCACCGTCTCAAGTGGGCCCTGCATTTCGTGCACTTCCCTGGTATAAGCTTCTCAGGCTCTTGGGTACTCCATAAGGGCCCAGACCCAGATTGGCTGTGCGGTTTTGCACTTCCTGTGTCCAAGTTACTCAGGCAACAGGGTGTTTGACTAGTGCGCTGTCCCAGGTGGACCAGGAGTCTTATGTACTTCCCTGGTCCCGGGTGCTCGATTTCCCCGGTGCGCTGCAGGGGCACAGTCCCAGGTGTGTCTCCTCTGGGGAACTGATCTCAGGCTGTGACACTCCTGGCTGATGTGAGCCATCCAGGATCCCAGGATGATGTGATCGGCAACCCGCAGCCTGCTCACAGTTCAGTGGGTGATGCAGTGTCTAGGGTGAGACTGCAGTGGCCTCTGGCTTTCTGCCTTTAGGTGTTGAACATCTGCCTCTCTGCCTCTGGGGAGGGAAGACCCTAAATGGCAGCTGGCTTGCTCTCCTTTTGTATTTGCTATGGCACACTCCTTTGTGCTGTGAGCCATGCCAGGGTCACCATGCAATGTTAGAGCCTTCTGACAGGAAAGGTCCTTTTATTCTTTTTTTTTTGGTCTCTCTGGTGATTCCATTATTCAGATTGCTACTTTCTAGGTCACATTAGCCCCTTCAGATTATCCTCAGGGCATTCAAGCCTGGTTCTTACCCTAAGAACCTACATATGATACAGCCTGCACCTCCTTTCCCAGCCCCAACTCACTGCTGCTGGAAGTGAGTGTCTGAGCCATTTCTCTGCTGCTAATTACTGTTAGGCGCATACTCTGTTTTTTGTTTTTTGTTTTCTTTTTTTTCTGGTTACGTTCCCCTCTGAGATTCCAAAGTTCCCCAATGACCCACCTATAATAGGGTTTCCTAGTATGTGGAAATTTCTTCTCCTTCATGACTCTTTCCCCGGGATTTCCCCAGGATGTCTCCATTACTAAATCCTTTGTCTCTGTTTTTGTCTTTTGTATTTTGTCCTACCTCCTTTTGAAGGGATTAGGTTGGCTTCTGGGTGTCTGGTGTCCTTTGCCAGCATTCAAATGTCATTTTGTGGAAGTTGCTCCACATTCAAATGACCTTTTAATGAATTTGTAGGGGAGAAACTGGTTCCCTTTCATATTCCTCAGCCATCTTAGGACTGCCTCATTTTAGGGATTTCTATGTCTAATATCACTGACTCGATGGACGTGAGTCTCAGTGATCTCCGGGAGTTGGTGTTGGACAGGGAGGCCTGGCATGCTGCAATTCATGGGGTCACAAAGAGTCAGACACGACTGAGCGACTGATCTGATCTGATCTGATGTCTAATATCATATCATCTGCAAACAGTGAGAGTTTTACTTCTTGTTTTACAATCTAGATTCCTTTTGCTTCTTTTTCTTCTCTGATTGCCATAGCTAGCACTTCCAAAAATATGTTGAATAATAGTGGTTAGAGTGGACAACCTTGTCTTGTTCCTGATCTTAGAGGGAATGCTTTCAGTTTTTCATCAAGAATAATGTTTTCTGTGTGTTTATCATATACGGCCTTTATTATATTGAGCTAGGTTCCTTCTATGCCCATTTTCTGAAGAGGTTTTTTTTTTTACATATATAATAAATGGGTGTTGTATTTTGTTGAAAGCTTTTTCTGCATCTATTGAGGTTATCAAATGGTTTTTATCTTTTAATTTGTTAATATGGTGTACCACATTGATTGATTTGCATATTCTGAAGAATCCTTGCATCCCTGGAATAAACCCAACTTGATCATGGTGCTTGATCTTTTTAATGTGCTGTTGAATTCTGTTTGCTAGAATTTTGTTGAGGATTTTTGCATCTATGTTCATCAGTGATACTGACCTGTAATTTTCTTTTTTGTGTGTTGTCTTAGTCTGGTTTTGATATCAGGGTGATGGTGGCCTCATAGGAGTTGTAAGTGTTCCTTCCTCAGCAATTTTTTGGAAGAATTTTAGAAGGATAAGGATTAGATCTTCTCTAAATGTTTGATATAATTCCACTGTGAAGTCATCTGGCCCTGGGCTTTTGTTTCTTGGGAGGTTTTTTTTTTTTTTTTCCACATCTTCAATTTCAGTGCTTGTAATTGGATTGTTCATGATTTCTATTTCATCTTGGTTCAGTCTTGGTAGATTGAGCTTTTCTAAGAATCTGTTCATTTCTTCCAGGTTTTCCGTTTTATTGGCATATAGTTGTTTGTAATACTCTCTTATGATCCTCTACATTTTTGCATTGTCTGTTATAACCTCTCCTTTTTCATTTCTAATTTTGTTGATTTGATTCTTCTCTTTTTTTCATTGTTATTTTTAGTTTGCATTATTTCATATGCAAAGTTAGCATATTTTAATCAACCATCTGTGTAATGTGCTGCTTCTCCCTACGTTTGCTTAATTTTTTTTTCTTTTTTGTTGCAGCAATTTAATTATAATTTTCCTGGGTATGAATTTTCTGCCTAGGATTGGTTAAGTTTCTTTGTCCTAAAGACTTTTATTTCTCAGGTGAACTTGGAAAACATTCAGCCATTATTTATCTAACTATCTTCTCCCAATTCTTCTCTCCTTATGGGGCTGCTATTATACATACTTGAGACCACTTGATGACTTTACATTTTCTCAGAGATCACTCAGGATCTGATCATTCTTTCAGCACTTTTCCTTCAGTATTTCAGCTTAAATGTTTTCTATCGAAGATACAGTCTTCAAGTTCACTGATCTTTTCTTCTGCAATATATCCAATATTAAATTTCTTGTTAAGGCCACATATTATTTTTTTAAATTTTAGACAGTTTTTATTTATTTTTTTTAGGTCTAGAATTTTCATTTGATTTTATTCATAGTTTTCATGCTCTACTGAGATTTCCCTTGTCTTCTTTCATTATCTTCCCATTTCCCTTCAAATCTTTGAGAATATTTATAATAGCTCTCTAATGCCCTTGTCTATTATTTCCACCATTAGTATCACTTCTGAGTCTTTTCTGTGAAGATTGAATTTTCTCTTGACTATTACCATATTTTCTTATTTCTTTGCATATCTAATAATTTTTAACTGTATTATGACACTGGATGCAAGCTATTAGTGTCTAGATTTTGTTGTCTTCTTTCAAGTACATTGAATTTTGTTCCAGTAATTAGTTAATTCAGCTTGTTCCTTTTGAAGCTTCTTTTTAATGTTTTTGAGTAGGTCTAGAATTTCTTACTTTTGGGTCAGACTAGCCCTATTTCTAAAGCATTAGCTTCATTTAGTTTCAAATAAATGCTTAATGTCTGTCTTTGGAAGATCTGAATTCTAATGTCTTTAAATTCTGTAAAATTTCCAAACTACCATTCAACTTGAAGCTTCCCAATAATTGTTCCCTGCCAGATTTGGTGAACACTTCCTCATAGTTTATTATTTTGGTCAGATCTCTGAAGCTGTTCTTTCTGAACCACAGTTCCATCTTCTCTGATTTTCTTCCTGCATTTCCAGCCACATCAGCGTCACAGAACTCTCATCCCCGTCTCCTCAGCTGAATGAGGCTAAAACATTCTGCCTGGGCTCCATCTCCTTGCCCCAAGATTGGAGAGCACTTCTAAGCAGAAGGGCTTCCCTGGTGGCTCAGATGGTAAAGCATCTGCCTAAAATGCGGGAGACCTGGGTTCAATTCCTGGGTCAGGAAGATCTCCTGGAGAAGGAAATGGCAACCCAACACAGTATTATAGCCTGGAAAATCCCATGAATTGGGGAACCTGGTAGGCCACAGTCCATGGGGTTGCAAAGAGTCGGACATGACTGAGCAACTTCACTTTCTTTCTTTCTTTCTAAGTAGAAAGTTAGGTGACAATGAGGCTCACCTCTTGAGTTTCCCTGCTCTCCAAGAAGATGGTTCTGTGCTTCCTCCAGCCCAACATCTAAAAACAATCATTTCATGTATTTCATCCAATTACATAGTTATTTAATGGTGAGAAGGTCAGCATGACACTTAACTTCTGCATTGCCAAAACAGGATATCAGCACAGATCTTTCAAAACTACAAGTTGTGGGATTAATGTGGTTTAGGAAGTCCTACCAAGGCACAGAACCAGAACTATGACTGCCTCCTTTTCTGAGAAAGAAGACAGTAAAGGTAGCAAAAAGGCCCTGATAGTTGTAAGAAAGTCTGAGACTTAATTGAGTTGTGTGTATGGTGGTTTGGGTTTGAGGAAGACAAACCAATTTAGTGACGGAAGGGTAAAATGAGTTCAGCTGTTTTTTTCTGTCTCATCTCTGACTGAGACACTGTGTTGACCACACCTGAGGCAACCTGGACATTGGCCTCAGTCACCAGAACTGAGAAAAACAGATGGGGACTAACTAACAAGGCATTTCCCCCACTCCAAACCAAAATAAAACAAGATGGGCAAATGAATTACAATCCTATGGTCTCTGCCCAAAGGAGGAAAAGATAAGGTCTGAATTGTTTTCCTTTTGAGGAACAACTGGTAGCTTTCTGAAGCCCCAATCTACCTTTGTTCACACTTTGGGGCTGTCATATAATGGGACTTGGCCTTCCACACAGACATCCTTTGGCAAACTCATGCATACACATAAAGGACTATTACCTAATAGGCCAAAAAGAAAAAGATGACAGATTCAATAAGAAACAGACATATAAATTAATTTAAAATTTTATATTTTAAGGGAAAGAAAACATTATAACACTCAGGGAAAGCCCAGAAGCTGCCATAGTCTCTCCAGACCATGTTTATAGTGTTAATGCATGTAGAATGCAGCCCTTTATGGGAAAAACAAAACAAAACATATTTCTAAACATTTTGGAGCTGCTGGGGGTTAGGGATAGACCAAGGAGAGCTGAGTTGCGATGAAGTGAGTATACTCCTGGGTAAAGTGAGCATACTGGGGCCCAGCCTCAGGCCACCCTGGAGGTCTTCCACTGGAAGAGGAAACATGTGACTACATCTTTACTGACTCTGTCAATGCATTGTCCACCCAATTTCCCTTGGAAAATGGAAGGGCTCGCTGGCTATCTTTGTCCATGTTCCTCACAGGTGCCCAATGAATGAACCCAAACTGCAATATGCAATCCTGCTATTTTTCTGATCTCTCATTCTTCCGTCCTCACTTTGCAGACAGTGATGAGAAGCATGGTGTTTTTGGCAGGGGTGGTTTTGTGAAGGGGTTGATTCTTGGGACTCTGAGAGACCATCATTGAATTTTCCTATTCAGTGCTGATCAGTTCAGTTCAGTTCAGTCTGTCAGTCATGTCCAACTCTTTGTGACCACATGGACTGAAGCACACCCGGCTTCACTGTACATCAACAACTCCTGGAGTTTTCTCATGTCCAGTGAGTCAGTGATGCTATCCAAACATCTCATTCTCTGTCATCCCCTTCTCCTTCTGCATTCAATCTTTCCCAGTAGCAGGGTCTTTTCTGATGAGTCAGTTTTTCACATCAGGTGGGCAAAGTACTGGATATTCAGCTTCAGCATCAGTCCTTCCAACAAATATTCAAGATTGATTTCCTATAGGATCGACTGGTTTGATCTCCTTGCAGTCCAAGAGCCTCTCAAGAGTTTTCTCCAACACCACAGTTCAAAAGCATCAATTTTTCAGTGCTCAGCTTTCTTTATGTTACAACTCTCACATCTATATATGACTACTGGAAAAACCATAGCTTTGACTATACAGACCTTTGCCAGTAAGGTAATGTCTCTGCTTTTTAATATGCAGTCTAGGTTTGTCATAACTTTTCTTTTAAAGAGCAAGCATCTTTTAATTTCATGGCTGTAGTCACCTTCTGTAGTGATTTTGGAGCTCAAGAAAATAAAACCTCTCAGTGTTTCGATTGTTTCCGCATCTATTTGCCATGAAGTAATGGGACCGGATGCCATGATCTTCATTTTTTAAATGTTGAGTTTTAAGTCAGCGTTTTCACTCTCCTCTTTCACTTTTATCAAGAGACTCTTTAGCTCCTTTTTGCTTTCTGCCATAAGGGTGGTGTCATCTGTATATCTGAGGTTATTGATAATTCTTCAGACAATCCTGATTTCAGCTTGTGATTCATCCAGCCTGGCATTTCACATGATGTATTCTGCATATAAGTTAAATAGGCAGGGTGACAATATACAGCCTTGACATACTCCTTTCCCGATTTGGAACCAGTTCATTGTTCCATGTCCAGTTCTAACTGCTGCTTCTTGACCTGTACACAGGTTTCTCGGGAGGCAGGTAAGGTGGTTTGCTGCTGCTGCTAAGTCACTTCAGTCGTGCCTGACTCTTAGCGACCCCATGGACTGCAGCCTACCAGGCTCCTCCATCCATGGGATTTTCCGGGCAACAGTACTGGAGTGGGGTGCCACTGCCTTCTCCATGGTGGTCTGGTATTCCCATATCTTTAAGAATTTTCCACAGTTTGTTGTGATCCACATAGTAAAAGGCTTTGGCATAGTCAATAAAGCAGATATTTTTCTGGAATTCTCTTGTTTTTTCAATGATTCAGCAAATGTTGGCAATTTGATCTCTGGTTTCTCTGCCTTTTCTAAACCAGCTTGAACATCTGGAAGTTCACAGTTCATGTATTGCTGAAGCCTGGCTTGGAGAATTTTGAGCATAGTTTTGCTAGCATGTAAGATGAGTGCAATTGTGCAGTAGTTTGAACATTCATTGGCATTGCCTTTCTTTGGGACTGGAATGAAAACTAACCTTTTCCAGTCCTGCGGCCACTGCCAAGTTTTCCAAATTTGCTGGCATATTGAGTGCAGCATTTTCACAGCATCATCTTTTAAAGTTTAGAATAGCTCAGCTGTAATTCCATCACCTTCACTAGCTTTGTTTGTGTGATGCTTCCTAAAGCCCACTTGACTTCGCATTCCAGGATGTTTGGCTCTAGGTGAGTGACCACACCACTGTGGTTATCTGGGTCATGAATATCTTCTTTGTATAGTTCTTCTGTGTATTACTGCCGTTTCTGTCCTTTATTGTACCAATCTTTGCATAAAATATTCCCTTGGTATCTTTAATTTTCTTGAGGAGATCTCTAGTCTTGCCCATTCTATTGTTTTCCTCTATTTCTTTGCATTGTTCACTTAGGAAGGCTTTCTTCTCTCTCCTTGCTATTCTTTGGAATTCTGAATTCAGATGGCTATATCCTTCCTTATCGCCTTTGCCTCTCACTTGTCTTCTTTACTCAGCTATTTGTAAGGTCTCTTCAGATATCATTTTGCATTTCTTTTTCTTGAGTATGGTTTTGATCACCACCTCCTGTACAATGTTACGAAACTCCACCCATAGTTCTTCAGGCTCTCTGTCTATCAGAGCCTTTGTCATGCTTAATTTTGCATTCCATGGCCAAAATGCCTGTTACTCCAGGCACTTGATTTCCTACATTTCCATTTCTGTCCCCTATGGTGAAAAGGACATCTTTTTTAGGTGTTAGTCCCAGAAGGTCTTTTAAGTCATCATAGAACTGCAAAACTTCAGCTTCTTCAGCATTACTGGTTGGGCATAGACTTGGATTTCTGCGATACTGAATGGTTTGCCTTGGAAGCAAACAGAGATCATTCTGTCATTTTTGAGACTGTACCCAAGTACTGCATTTCAGGCTCTTCTATTGACTATGAGGGCTACTCCATTTCTTTTTTTATTAATTCTTTTTTTAAAATTTTATTTTATTTTTAAACTTTACAATATTGTATTAGTTTTGCCAAATATCGAAATGAATCCGCCACAGGTATATCTGTGTTCCCCATCCTGAACCCTCCTCCCTCCTCCCTCCCCATACCATCCCTCTGGGTCATCCCAGTGCACCAGCCCCAAGCATCCAGTACCGTGCATCGAACCTGGACTGGTGACTCGTTTCATACATGATATTATACATATTTCAATGCCATTCTCCCAAATCTCCCCACCCTCTCCCTCTCCCACAGAGTCCATAAGACTGATCTATACATCAGTGTCTCTTTTGCTGTCTCGTACACAGGGTTATTAATACCATCTTTCTAAATTCCATATATATGCGTTAGTATACTGTATTGGTGTTTTTCTTTCTGGCTTAGTTCACTCTGTATAATAGGCTCCAGTTTCATCCACCTCATTAGAACTGATTCAAATGTATTCTTTTTAATGGCTGAGTAATACTCCATTGTGTATATGTACCATAGCTTTCTTATCCATTCATCTGCTGATGGGCATCTATATTGGAAATAAAAGCAAGAATAAACAAATGGGACCTAATTAACCTTAAAAGCTTCTGCACAACAAAGGAAACTATTAGCAAGGTGAAAAGGCAGCCTTCAGAATGGGAGAAAATAATAGCAAATGAAGCAACTGACAAACAACTAATCTTAAAAATATACAAGCAACTCCTACAGCTCAACTCCAGAAAAATAAATGACCCAATCAAAAAATGGGCCAAAGAACTAAATAGACATTTCTCCAAAGAAGACATACAGATGGCTAACAAACACATGAAGATGCTCAACATCACTCATTATCAGAGAAATGCAGATCAAAACCACTATGAGGTACCATTTCACGCCAGTCAGAATGGCTGCAATCCAAAAGTCTACAAGCAATAAATGCTGGAGAGGGTGTGGAGAAAAGGGAACCCTCTTACACTGTTGGTGGGAATGCAAACTAGTACAGCCACTATGGAGACCAGTGTGGAGATCCCTTAAATACTCCATTTCTTCTAAGGGATTACTTGCCCACAGTAGTAGATGTACTGGTCATCTGAATTTAATTCTCCCATTCTGGTTTATTTTAGTTCACTGATTCTTAAATTGTCGTGTTCACTCTTGCCATCTCCTGTTTGACCACTTCTAATTTACCTGGATTCATGGCCCTCACGTTCTAGAATCCTATGCAATATTGTTCTTTACAGCACTAAACTGTACTTCCATCACCAGTCACATGCACAACTAGGCATTGTTTTCGCTTTGGCTCTTTCTCTTCATTCTTCCTGGACTTGTTGCTCCACTCTTCTCAGTAGCATATTGGGCACCTACCAACTGGGGAGTTCATCTTTCAGTGTCATATCTTTTTGTATTTTCATTCTCATGGGGTTCTCAAGGCAAGAAGTGGCAAAGCAAGAAGTGGTTTGCCATTCCCTTCTCCAGTGAACCACATTTTGTCAGAACTCTGCACCATGACTCGTCCTTCTTGGGTGGCCCTACATGGCATGGCTCACAGTTTCATTGAATTAGACAAGGCTGGGATCCATGTGATAAGTTTGATTAGTTTTCTGTGATTGTGGTTTTCATTCTGTCTGCCCTCTGACGGATAAAGTTAAGAGGCTTGTGGAAGCTTCCTGATGGGGGAATCTGGATCTTGTTCTGATGGGCGGGACCATGATCAGTAAATCTTTAATCAAATTTTTTGTTGATGGGTGGGGATATGTTCCCTCCCTGTTTTTTGGTCTAAGACCAAACTATGGTAGGGGTAAAGGTGGTAATGGTGATCTCCTTCAAAAGGACTTATGCCAGCCCTGTTATTTTCAGTGCCCCTGACCCCACAGCAGAACACTGTCAACTCATGCTTCCACCGGAGATTCCTGGACACTCACAGACAAGTTTGGCCCAGTCTCTTGTGGGATCACTGCTCCTTTCTCCTGGGTCCTGGTGCACACAATGTCCTGGTGTTCACAATGTCCTGGGGCACTCCAAGAGTCCATTTCCCCAGTTCTGTGGAAATTCTGTAATCAAATCCTATTGGGCTCCAAAGTCAAATTCCCTAGAGGTTCTCAGTCCCTTTGCCAGATCCCTAGGTTGGGAAATCTGTTGGGAAATAAGTTCAAGAACTTCACTGGTATAATTGTTCTCCAGTTTGTGGGTCGTCTGCTCGGTGGCTCTGTGGTAGGGCTGATGGTGACCTTCTCCAAGAGGACTTACACCACACACCGAGCCTCCCAGGTTTGCTGCAGCCAGAGCCCTTGTACCCATGGCAGGCCACTGCTGACCCATGCTTCTGCAGGAGACACTCAAACACTCAAAGGCGGTTTGGTTCAGTCTCTGTGGTGTATCTGGTTTCTGGTGCACACAAGATTCTGTTTGAGCCCTCTGAGCATTGCTGGTGGATATGGGGTTTGATTCTAAATGTGATTTTGCCCCTCCTACCATCTTGTTGGGACTTCTCCTTTTCCCTTAGATGTGGGGTGTCCTTTTTTGGTAGGATCCAACATTCTCCTGCTGATGGTTGTTCAGCAGTGAGTTGCAAGTTTGGAGTTCTCACAGGAGAAAATGAGTGCACATTGTTCTACTATGCCATCTTAAATAACCATATAGTGTTGACCAAGCCCCACTCAGAAATGGAATTTGAACTGCTGTCAGAAGAACACCAGTTGTTCTCCATATTGTTCCCCATATTGAACACCATATTGTTCTCCAACATATGGTAGGATGAATGGTTGCATTCTCCCCACCACACACATATACAAACACCTCACACGTTTCTCAGGTTGGATTTGTGGCAACCTTGCCAAATCCACCTGCATCACTATGAACTTGACACTGACTATGATACTGGTTGCAGCCAGAACATTGCCTAAATCCTCACCTGGGCCTCTACATCCTAGAAAAGCAAATGCTGTATCAGGGTCCAAAGACAAGTTCAACTTCAAATGACAGCTGCGGGACATCTCCAAGGATCTGAGGTGTGGTGCACATTCTTTCCCTGCACTAGGATTTCACTAGCTATTGCCAGCCTGTATATGGTCTGTACAGAGTAAAGCATCCCTGAAAATACTGTAGTGCATCATATGGTTGGAGAAGGGAATGGCAACCCACTCCAGTGTTCTTGTCTGGAGAATCCCAGGGATGGGGGAGCCTGGTGGGCTGCCATCTATGGGGTCACACAGAGTCGGATACGACTGAAGCAACTCAGCAGCAGCAGCAGCACCATATGGTAAGATTTATATCTCCACAACATTTTTAGATTATTTTTTACATGCTATTAATTGAGATGACATATTCAACTAGTAGGTCCTTTTGTACATTAAAAATATTTTTTTTTCACAATTTAAAAAAGGAGTATTACCTAACAGGCTAAAAAAATAACATTAGATGGCAGATTCTATAAAAAACACATGAGAATTAATTAATTTAAAATTTTATATTGGCCTGATAAACACTAAAAATTAATGAACTATATTAGTAATATCTGATATAAAACATTAAAATAAGATATTAATCAGGATAACTAACTGAATAGATATAGCTGAGGATCAACTTAAAATTCAAAGACTAGATTGAGTAAATGCCAGTGGATAAGAAAACACAAAGTCATGTGAAAGATAAATGGAAAGTTAAGACCTATTCAAGACACAGGCTGAAGTGCCATCATCCAGATAACAGAAGTCCTAAAAAGAGACAAACATGAAAGCAGGTTGTGAGAAATAGGTAAAGAAAGAGGGAAGTTAAAGAATTTTAAAAATTCAAGAAAAACCTTCAACTGAAATGACCTATGGAGAATCAAAGATATTTCAGGTGTTTGCCCCCAGTTCCCAAAATAAGGCTTCTGAATCCCTTGTAAATAGAGGTGGGTAAGAAAAACTTTTGTAACAATACTTAGTCTTTGACCCCAGTTCTCAGCACAAAGCTGTGAAGCCCTTGAAAATCCCTAAGAAGTAAAAGCACTAGGAATCTTTTGTACTAATATTTGGTCTTTAATCCTGGTTCCTACACAGAGCTCCTAAATCCCTTGGAACTCCCTGGGTAATAGGAGAGTCTTTGCTCTAATGAGTTGACTGAATGGGCACCTGGAGGGTGACTGGAAGATCAAGCCATTATCAAAGCTTAGAACTTTCAGCTCCACCTCTCATACTCTAGAGAAGGGAGAGGGTCTGGCAACAGAGTTACTAACCACCCTTATATGATGAGGACTCTATAAAAATCCCAATAATATGGGATTCAGGAAGTTTCCAGGTTGGTGAACACATCCACATACCAGCGTGTGATATACCCCAACTCCACAGGGACAGAAGCTCCTGTACATGGGACCTTCCCAGATTTCTGATAAAGTGTCTCTTCATCTGGCTGTTTATCCATATCCTTTTATAGACTAGAAGAGGTAAGTGTGTCCCTGAGTTCTGTGAGCTATTCTAGCAAAAATGACTGAATCCCAAGGGGATGATGTCATGTGTGCTATGCTGTGCTTAGTTGCTCAGTCATGTCTGACTCTTTGTGACCCCTTAGACTGTAGCCTGCTAGGCTCATCTTTCCATGGGGTTCTCCAGGCAAGAATACTGGAGTGGGTTGCATGCCCTCCTCCAGGGGATCTTCCCAACCCAGTGATAAAACCCAGGTATCCTGCATTGCAGGAGGTTTCTTTACCAAACCACGAAGGAAGCCCAAGAATACTGGAGTGGGTAGCCTATCCCTTCTCAAGGGGATCTTCCTGACTCAGAATTGAACGGGGGTCTGTTGCAACTGCAGGTGGATTCTTTACCAGCTGAGATACCAGGGAAGCAAAAATAACTGAATCCCAAGGGGAAGGAGTCATGGGAACCTCTAATTGTAGCCAAATCAAACAGAAGTTCTGGTAACCTAGGGACCTGTGTACACACAGTTGCTTCAGTTGTGTCTGACTCTTTGCGACCCCATGGACTGTAGCCCAACAGACTCCTCTGTTCATGGGATTCTCCAGGCAAGAATACTGGAATGGGTTGCCGTACTCTCTTCCAGGGGATGTTCCTGAACCTTGGATTGAACTCACATCTCTTAGATTTTCTGCACTGGCAGGAGGGTTCTTTACCACGAGTGCCCACTAGTGGGAAGCCCAACCTGGGGATCTACTACTTGCAACTGGCACTGAAGTTGGAGGAGGGGCAGTCTTGTGGGACTGAGCCCTTAACCTGTGGGATCTGACACTATCTCCAGGTAACACCGTCAGAACTGAGTTAAACTGTAAGACACCCAGCTGGGGATGAGGGATTGCTTGATATGCAAATAACCTCCCAACAACTTATTGTGAGAGTAAAGGAGAAACACAAAAGGAACACTGAATTTTCTGAAACAGAAAAATGCCAGAGCACATACAAAGGAAATGAATCAAAATGACATTACATTGGCTACAAAAAGATATTTGGGTAGTATTTTCAATATTTTTTTTTAATTGGAGGCTAATTACTTTACAATATTGTAGTGGTTTTTGCCATACATTGACATGAATCAGCCATGGGTGTACATGTGTTCTCCATTCTGAAGCCCCCTCCAACCTCCCTCCCCATCCCATCCCTCAAAGTAACAGCGTTTGGGCTTCCCTGGTGGCTCCGTGACAAAGAATCTGCCTGCTAATGCAGAAGACATGGGTTCAGTCTCTAGGTCAGGAAGATTCCTTGGAGAAGGAAAAGGCAAGCCACTCCAGTATTCTTCCTGGGAAGATGTGCCATAGGAAGACCCACATTGATAACTGTGTTTAGGTAAAGTACCTACTTAGATAAGTACTTAGAAAAGGTGGAAAGACAATCAAGGAGTTTCCATGTAAGATGCATGACCAAAAAAGCCTCAATAGTTTGTTGTGTTAAAAAGAGAAATATATCTATAATACACCATAAGTAAACATGGGTAACATCTACATGATAGGAATGGGAGATCAAAGGATGCAAAAATTTGAAAAATTTTGCCTTATTTTAGTCTTTAAAGTCCATTTAATTAGTGAAATTAACACAGTCTCTCTAGCTTTCTCTAGTTAGGACTTGTCTTGCTATATTTTATTCATCCTTATGTTTTCAGTTTTCTGCATTCCCTAATGCTTTTTTCATGTGTCAGTGTTAAACAGCAAATATTTGTATCTGGTTTTTCAAAACTGTTTTCTTCTACTTGGAGAATTTTATATATTTCTATTTTAAACATTTTTATGCTTGGAACTATTTCTCCCATCTTATTCTATTAATTGGTCCTTCATCATCTGTACTTCTTTTTAGTCATCTCTTATCTTCCCTTTTGTAATTGATGGATCTATCAGTTCTGTAGAAAACAAGGATTTAGAATATTCTCACAGTTGTCAATGAACCCCTCATCTATGAATGAGGCTTTGTTCTAGGTAACAGAGATAGAAGTGTAAAATAAACAGAGCATCTGTTCTCAAGACAGTGCAGGGGAGAAAATCAGTTTCCACATTTCTAGGACAAAAGATGCCTCCAGCTAACTGGTAATTATATGCCTCTTTTTTGAAACAAAAAGAAAAAATAATTGATACACTGATGGAAGGAAAGAAACAAAAGATGCCAGATAGTATAAAAATATATAAAAGCAATTATTGAACTCAGATTTTTAGGCAGTATTTCACAAAAGTATATGAAGCAACATAGCATAGTTTTTTTAATGCCCATTAAAAATTCCTATGTTGATTGATGCGAGTTCCTTCTGAATTCCTACTGCTGCCACTGTAATAGTCTCCCCAGCCGGAGAGGAGCCAGAGGCGGGCTGAGTCTATGGCACCCACGCCTCAGACAGAGATCCCAGTAAAGGGTGCATCAACCACCTCCTCTGCATGGCCATTAGTGGTCTCACTTAGCCAGAGAGGAGCCTCCCCCTCCCTCTGTTGTATATAAAAGGAGCCAAAACTTGGACTGAGATAACATGTTTTTTTTTTTTGAGATCCTAGTTTACCATCTTTTCAGTCAGGTAGCTCTTCAATGAAAATTGTTATTCCTTGTTCCAACAACTCATCTCCCAATTTACTGACCTGTCATGCATCAAGTAGAATGAGCTTAGGCTTGGTAACATATCATGTCTGTAACTGAGGATGAAGACTGACTTCCCAAGTAGCAAGGGAACCACTGAAGAGCCTGGTCCATTTCTCTTCCAAAGATAATGACTCACAGCTTACTCATGAACAGGAAGCAATGATATAACATGTTGGCGTTCCCCCGTAAGTCTCAAGAAAAGCTTGTGAGTCTGGGTTCCTGTATTGGCTTTCGACTTCTGGTTCCCATGAAGTCACTTCATTGCCTCTTTTTTCAGTTTCAGGATCATATGTGAGGAACCCCAGAATAACATCTGTGAAACTACCCTGAAAAACATACATTTTTATACCCCTTTAATTTATGGAGAGAAAGACATTCTGAGAAGGGAAACAAAGTCCTCTATCCCTCTCCCCAGCACTATGTCTATTCCTGTCATCAAGGAAGGCTGGCCCCCTTCTGAAGGGATGATATAAAGAGAAATGCTTGAATGTTTTCACTATTTCAAAAAGCAAAACAGGCATTTCTAAGATACATGATCACATTTAAAGCAATCCTATTAGAAAGTTGGTTTTAAAAAATGAGATTTTTCCACAGAAGCTATTTGGATGGCAAATAAGCATGTAAAACAGATGTTCAGCATCACAGATCACTGAAAGTCACTCAGTCGTGTCCAACTCTTTGCAACCCCATGGACTATACAGTCCATGGAATCCTCCAGGCCAGAAGGGGTAGTGCTTCCCTTCTCCAGGTGATCTTCCCAACCCAGGGATTGAACCCAGGTCTCCTGAATTGCAGGCAGATTCTTTACCAGCTGAGCAATCATGGGTTTAAAAAAAAAAAAAAAGAGAGATTTTCCACAGAAGATATTTGGATAGCAAATGAGCATGTAAAAAAGATGTTCAGCATCACAGATCATTAGGGAAATGCAAATTTAGACCAAAATTACACACCAATCAGATGGCTAAAGTAAAAATAGTGATAAATTCTGTGAGGTTGTGGAGAAACTGCATCTGTCATAGATTGCTGTGAGAGTCTACAAAGATACAGCTACTCTGGAAAGCAGTTTTGGCACTTTCTCATAAAACTAAACATGTACTCGCATACGACTCTGCAATTAAACTCCTAGAAACGAAAATTTATGACCACAAAAATTCTCTACACTAATTGCTATGAACTCAAGCCATATATTGAACTCCTAATCTCCAATGTGACCATATTTAGAGATAGGTCTTTCAAGAGTGTAATTAAGGTTATATGAGGTCACTAGGATGGGGCCCTAATCCTTTAGGACTGGTGTTACCATAAGGAGAGGAAGAGATACAGGAACATGCTTGCTTCTCTCTCTCTCTTTCCCTACACCTGTCCCCAAGTGCACAGTCTCAAAAGGCCACGTGAGGTCATAGTGAGAAGACAAAAAGGTGCTATCTGCAAGTCAGAAAGAGATTTCACTGGAAACCAACCCCAGAGCATCTTGAACTGGAACTCCCCAACTCCTAAACCATGAGAAAATAAATGTCACCCAATCTGTGGCCTTTTGTTGTGGAAATCTTAGTAGGCTAATACTCTAACATTCATAGTTGCTTAATTTGTAATAGCCCCAAACTAGACACAAGTAAAACTTCTCTCAGTAAGTGAGTGGTTAACCAAGCTACACAGAATATTACTCAGAAGAAAAAAGCAATGAACTATTGATTTACACCACAAATTGATGGCTCTTAAGGACAATGGGTAAAGTGAATAAAACTCATAAGATCATATACTATATGGCTCCATTCATATAACATTTTTGCAAAGAATAAAAGTATAAAGACTGAAAACTGATTCATAGTTGCTAGGGGTTAGGGATGTTGGGAGTGACTATAAAAGAACAGCAGGAGAGGGATCTCTGTGGTGATGGGATAATTCTGTATCTTAACTGAAGGGTGGTTATAGAAATGTACACATGAGATAAGATGGCCTTGAAGAAAACCATGCAAACTTTTATATACTGTCCAAAAGTCTGGTTTCCAGTTTGATACATAAGGGGAATGACTGGGGGAAACTGGGGAAGGGGTACATGGGACTTCTCTATACCACATTTGTATCTTCCTATCATCATTTCAAAATAAATCTGTTTATTTTTTCAAATAATTATTCATTAGAAAATATTTTCATAGTTATTTCAAAATTAAGTTTTAAAGATTCATAAGAAACCCCAAAAGTGTTGCTGCCCTGATGGCTTTTACGTCATCATAGTTTTAAAAATAGTGAAAAATCAGCAGTCTGTCTTATAACATACTACGTTCCTTCTAATATAAACTGATGCTTTACAGAACTCCCATAGGAGCAAGGGAGCCCTGGTCCAGCTTCAAGATCTTCTGCTCCCTCAGCCACACTTTAGTATTCCTGACTGGAGGAGGTTTAGACTCAGCCATCACTGGGTTGAAGCTGTGCTCTGCTGACTCTCAGTCTGGTACTTTCTGAGTAATAATTTCTCTAATCCTGCGTTTCTTCATCTAAAAAACAAGTGGTTTTCCCATGTTTCTTCTTATGTTTAAAGTGCCAATGTCAGAACTGAAGACAATAAATGCAGCATTTATGATAATCTCTGACTTCTAGTGGGACTCACAAGAAGTAGCTATGTCTACATAGTAGGTATTCAGCAGGTACCAATGTATATAGTTACTTAAAATCTTATATATAATCACATAAAGACACCTGTTTAACCAGAAACATTGTTTTCAGGGTAAAAAAAAATCATTATCTATTCTCTCAAAAATGAAAATTACTAAACAAAAGGAAAAAGAAAATTCAAGTGTCACAGAGATGTAAAGAAAAAAAGATTGTGAATTCAATTGTTTTTTTTTAAACGTATGAAAATCTTCCTCAACACATAAAACATTTAAAATAATATTCAAATATATGTATTAATATTAAAAGCAAGGGGAGAGGATTTTTATATCCATTTATAAAAATAAGTAGATAAAGAAGAGTTAAAGATGTACTCAGAAATAAAAAGAGTTACTGAGAGAAAAATATGAATGGGAGTGAAAATACCAGTTGAAGAAAGGAAAGGGGATAGGAAGGGTGAAGTATAAAGATTTAGTTTAATAATAAGGATAAAGAAGAATTATTCAGCTCTTAAGAAAATTCTAAGAACTTGAAAAAATATCCTTGTCACACTGCTGTCTCCCTCAGGACAAGGTGTTAGAAATATTGCCCTCTGAAATGCCCCATGAGCTCTCTAACCATTTCTCATGACTCTACCTGTGTTCTAAATGGTGGCAAAAGATCTACCTTGTAGGAGAGTCATCACAAGGGAAAAATGTGCTCTAATGTCTAATAGGAAACGTAAAGATCATGGCATCCAGTCCCATCACTTCATGGCAAATAGATGGGGAAACAATAAAAACAGTGACAGACTTTATCTTCTTGGGCTCCAAAATCACTGCAGATGGTGACTACAGCCATGAAATCAAAAGACGCTTGCTCCTTGGAAGAAAAGCTATGACAAACCCAGACAGCATACTAAAGAGCAGGGACATTACTTTGCCAACAAAGTTCCATCTAGTCAAAGCTATGGTTTTTCCAGTAGTCATGTATGGATGTGAGAGTTGGACCCTAAGGAAAGCTGAGCTCTGAAGAATTGATGCTTTTGAACTGTGGTGTTGGAGAAGATTCTTGAGAATTCCTTGGACTGCAAGGAGATCAAACCAGTCAATCCTAAAGGAAATAAGTCCTGAATATTCATTGGAAGGACTGATGGATGCTTCAAGCTCCAATACTCTGGCCACATGATGTGAAAAACTGACTCACTGGGAAAGACTCTGATGATGGGAAAGATTGAAGGCAGGAAGAGAAGGGAATGACAGAGGATGAGATGGTTGGATGGCATCACCAACTTGATGGATGGGAGTTTGAGCAAGCTCCAGGAGTTGGTAACAGACAGGGAAGCCTGGCATACTGTAGTCCATGGGGTCACAAAGAGTCAGACATGACTGAGCGACTGAACTGAACTGAACTCTAATCATGCAGTAATTGAATCCTAATTATCATATTTCTGAAGTTGAAAAGAAGCATATATTATTAGCAAAATCATTTTTATTTTTTATAGTGTAATATACCTAACCCAAAGTGCAAGCAATTTTGCCAATAATAAATGCTTGTCTTTGCTTGTGTTCCACTCCAGAAATATGATTCTTTTTCTATTGAAGTAGAGAGAAAGGAAGTGAGACTCTGTCATACATAGCTTCTGTACTTGGAAAAGAATGTCATTCATTACATGTACATTATACACTTGCATAAGAGGAGGATAGAAAATGGTAGGATGGAATTACTTGTCAAGTGTGGACTTCCTTAATGGACAAACTGCTTAAACCTATAATAGAAAAGAAAACACTCCATACCTTTTATTTTATTTTTTTTTTTATTCTTCCAATTTTATTTTATTTTTAAACTTTACATAATTGTATTAGTTTTGCCAAATATCAAAATGAATCCACCACAGGTATACATGTGTTCCCCATCCTGAACCCTCCTCCCTCCTCCCTCCCCATACCATCCCTCTGGGCCGTCCCAGTGCACCAGCCCCAAGCATCCAGCATCGTGCATCGAACCTGGACTGGCAACTCGTTTCCTACATGATATTTTACATGTTTCATTGCCATTCTCCCAAATCTTCCCACCCTCTCCCTCTCCCACAGAGTCCATAAGACTGTTCTATACATCAGTGTCTCTTTTGCTGTCTCGTACACCGGGTTATTGTTACCATCTTTCTAAATTCCATATATATGCGTTAGTATACTGTATTTATGTTTTTCCTTCTGGCTTACTTCACTCTGTATAATAGGCTCCAGTTTCATCCACCTCATTAGAACTGTCCGTCTGTAGCCCACAGTTCCAAATGTACATAGCCCTATCCTTGAACAAAAATACGTCTCTGGTCACTTACAGTGAAAACAGGAAAACAAAACCATCTTCTACTAAAACCCAAAGTTGTCTCGATGTGAAAAGAGTGAACTGAGGAAAAAAAAAATGCATTTCAAAGACTTCCACTGCTGGGAAGATGCAAGCGACATACTTATCCATATTTCTTTAGAAACTCCCGCATATTATCTATAAAACATACATAAGAAGACTGTGAAAAGTGGAGAGAAGAAGGCAGACCCCCAGGGCATCAGGACCCAAGGAAAGACTCAGTGTTGAATTCACTGGGGTGATGTAGCCAGACACAGAGGTGAAGAAGCCAGCAACTCAAAAACTTTATATATACCACAAAACTCTATTCTTTTTAGCTAAAGGACCAAAAAATGGGAAGCTAGCATACTTTTTTTTTTTTTTTTTTTTTTTTACCAATAATTGCTCTATTTCAGTCAAACATAAGAGATAAACTGTGGACTTAGCCTGACTCACGTTAACAAAGATAAGTAGGGTGCCTTAACATCCAATTTTGCCAGGCTATCATAATATGACCCATCCCTCAACACCTTGATTAAGGTGATGTCAGGGAAGGCTGAGTAGAGAGACAGGACTTCCATTTCCATCACACAGTAATGAACTTCTCCTCACGATGGAATGATTGGAGATGACACAGCAAGTAGGCACTTCTATGCCTTCAACTGGAAATTCAGAACGTCCCATCAGTAATTAGAAAGCTCAGCCTTCAGGTATGAAGGAATGTGAAATAAAAAACCAAGACTCCTACCACTTCAAAAAAATGAGGTGACACCTCAACCCTTCCTCTGTTGGAGTGGTGTCACAGAAATCCAGCTAAAATGAAAAGTTTAATTACACAGTTTCATAATACAGTACCTAGAAATCCAGGTTTCAGTTAAAAAACTCACCATACCAAAACCACGAAGATCTCAAACTGAAAGAAAAAAGACAATAAATAGATGCCAAAACTCAGAAGACAGTTGTTAGAATTATCTGACAAAGATTTTGTCAGGTGAAAGCAGTCATCATAAAATGCTTCATTGAGCAGTTATCTGTATACCTGTGACAAACGCAAAAATAAAAACATAAACAAATAAATGGAGAGACTCAGTAGAAGATATATAGAAGACAAATGAATGGCTTAGAACCTAAGTGAAAGTGGAAGCTACTCAGTCGTGTCCGACTCTTTGTGACCCTATGGACTATACAGTCCATGGAATTTTCCAGGCCAGAATATCGGAGTGGGTAGCCATTTCCTTCTCCAGGGGATCTTTCTACCCCAGGGATCAAATTCAGGTCTCCCACCTTGCAGGCAAATTCTTTACCAGCTGAGTCACCAGGGAAACCTGAAATATCTAAAATTGAAAAGAAAACTCTTTGATTGGGTTCAACAACAGAAAGGAGAGGACAGAGGGAAGAATCATCAAAGAGAATGGAGAGCAATGCACATCACACAATCTGAAAAGACAGAGAGGAGACAGACCAGAAAAATGATCAGATTTTCATCGACCTCTGGGACTATAATAAAAAACGCATGTTCATGTCATTGGAGTCTGAGAAGCAGAGTGGTGGTGAAAAATTACTTTAAAATATTGGCTGATAATCTCTTAAGTTGCCAAAAGACATAAACCTACAGAATAAGCTAAGCAAACCAAAAGCAGAACAAGTGAAAAACATAAACTACAGCCAAAAAAGGAAAAAAATGTATATGACGCATCATAGTAAAATTTCTGACAAAATATATTTTATACTTTAAAAACAGTGAAAATGAAATGAAAACCTTATCAATGGGAAAAAAAGAATTTGAGCGACAGTGAATCTCTCATCATAAATCAAGGTGGTTACATGCAAGTGGTACAAATTTTTCAAATACTGAATAAAAGGAATTGTATAATCCTGCATTCAGCAAAAGTAATCTTTAGGAATAAAGAGGGAATAAAGACTTCAAATGAAGAAAATCTAAGAACATCTGTCACTGGCAGACCTATCCTAAAGGGACATCTCTAAACAGGAAGAAAACTACTGAAAAGGAAATCTTAGAACATCAGAAAGGAAGCACACATTTGGTAAAAATATGAAAAATATAATTGATTTTCCATTTCCTCTTTAGCTTTCTATGTTTGATAGTGGACGCAGAAATTATGCTTCTGTTTTATGTAGTCCCAAATGATGCTCTTGGAATATTAAAACAATTTCATTATAAACTAGGGATGTAAATAAGGTACAGTATCAATATTCCACTTAAACTGGTAAAATTATGATACAAGTAAATTGTGATAGCTTATACATATATAATGTAAGATTGGGAGAAGGCAATGGCAAGCCACTCCAATACTATTGCCTGGAAAATCCCATGGATGGAGGAGCCTGGTAGGCTGCAGTCCATGGGGTTGCACAGAGTCGGACACCACTGAGCGACTTCACTTTCACTTTTCCTTTCATGCATTGGAGAAAGAAATGGCAACCCACCCCAGGGACAAGGGAGCCTGGTGAGCTGCCATCTATGGGGTAGCACAGAGTCAGACACGACTGAAGCGACTTAGCAGCAGCAGCAGCAGCAATGTAAGATTTAGAGCAACCACTTAATACATACAAAAATCAATACACACGAACCCTATAGGTAAACAAGAATAGAATTCTACAAAAGATCAAGTAACCTGAAAAAATGCAGAAAATGGAAAACAAAAATCAAGATCAAAAGAAAACAAAACACAAAGTGCAGACTTAAATCTTATCATGTTGAAAATGACATGAAAAGTAAATGGTCTAATAACATCATTCAAAGATAAATACTGGCATGAACCAACTAGGTTTCACTTAAAATATTTCAACAACATAGGTACATTTTAAAAAGGACAGAAAAGGTGTGTGTGTGTGTGTGTGTGTGTGTGTGTGTGTAGCGCAGAGAAAATAAAAAGTAGAAATGGCTACAATTAACCATTGTAGCAGCAGACTTAGAGCAGACTTCAGTGTAAATTATGACATAATGGTGAAAGTTTAAATCCACCAAGAAGACATAACAATTGAAAATATGAATGTACCAAACAACAGAGCTATAAAATACATGAAGTAAAACTGACAGAACTGAAAGCAAAAATAAATTCACTGTTACATTTAATGACTTCAACACCCCTCACTCAACAAGTGATGAAACCACTAGGCAGAACATCAGCAAGGATACAGACTAACTCACCAGTGTTATCGGCCAACATGATCTTATCATCATTATGGAATAAACTACTCAACATAAAAAGAACATACATTCTTTCAAGTACCCACAGAATATATACCAAGAGAGACCATATGTTTTTGATAAAACAAAACTTGTTTTTTGGGGGGAAAAAACCCAGAAATCATATAGAGTATTTTCTATTAAGCTAGAAATTAATAACAGGAAGAACTTCAAACACTTAGAAACTAAACAATTCACAGCTAAATAGTCCAGGGGACAAAATAGTCTGAGTGAAATTTTTAAGAAGGACACATTTATACAAACAAAAATAAAACATCAAAATCTGTGAGATGAAGCTAAAACAGGCCTGAGAGGAAATTTATAGTATTAAATGCATAGAGAAGAGCAATAAAATCAACTGTCTACAATTCCAAATTAAAAATCTAGAAAGAGAATAAAAATAAGCACAAAGTAAGTAAAAGGAAGAAAACAAGAGCAGAAATCAATTAAATTTTAAAAAATGAATTGAAATTAAAAACTCTGAAAAGATAAGGAAAATGACAAAAGTGAAAGTTAGTTGCTCAGTCATGTCTCACTCTGTGAGTCCATGGACTGTAGCCCACCAGGAATTTCTGTCCATGGAATTCTCCAGGCAAGAATACTGGCATTGGCAGCCATTCCTTTGTCCAGGGGATCTTCCTCACCCAGGGACTGATGAGTCTCCCACATTGCAGGCAGGTGTTTTACTGTCTGAGGGAAAGGGACAACTTTGATTTTAAAAAATACAGATTACAAAAATGGGGATTTTCATTATAGATCCTGCATACACAAAAACATAACAAGACAATACTATGAACAACTCTTCATATAAGTATTTGACAAATTACATAAATGTTTGAAAAGTACTTTACAAATGTTAGATAAGTACTTGATAAATTAAATTGTTCTTGATAAATTAGACAAGTTGTTCAGAAACAAAATACACTTTACTACAACTAATATAAAATGAAACAGATCAACTGAACATCTCTGTAATTACTAAGAACATTGGATTTTTAATTTCAAATTTCCCCAAAAAGAAAACTGAAGGGTCAGGTAGTTTCACTGGAAATTCTGCCAAATATTTTAAACTAATCAACATCATTTATAAAGAACGACTTCAAGGAAATAGAAAAGGAAGGAATACTTCTAAATGCATTTTATGGGGAGGGCGGACCTAAGATGGCAGAGGAATAGGACGGGGAGACCACTTTCTCCCCCACAAATTCATCAAAAGAACATTTAAACACCGAGTAAATTCCACAAAACAACTTCTGAATGCCGGCAGAGGACATCAGGCACTGAGAAAAGCAGCCTATTGTCTTCGAAAGGAGGGAGGAAAAATATAAAAGACAAAAAAAGAGACAAAAGAGGTAGGGACAGATCTCTGTCCCAGGAAGGGAGTCTTAAAAAGAGAGAAGTTTCCAAACACCAGGGAACACTCTCACTGCTGAGTCTGTGGCGAGCCTTGGAAGCACAGAGGGCAACATAATAGGGAGGAAAAATAAGTAAATAATTAAAACCCACAGATTACAAGCCCAATGGTAACTCCCCCCAGGGGAGAAGCAGCACAGACGCCTACACCCGCCACTAGCAAGCAGGGGCTGGGCAGGGAGGCGCGGGCTGCATTGCTTAGAGTAAGGATCCGGCCTGAATGCCCCGAGGGTAATCAGAGAGAACTAATTTGGGCTAGCAAACCAGACTGTGGAATAGCTACCACGCGAAAAGCCCTAAGACACCACCAGGCCCGTGCACAAAACACAACTAGCCGGCTGCAGACCATCCCCCTCCAGTGACTGGCAGCCAGAGCCGGAAGGGGGCAATTGCAGCCCCAGAGAGAACTGCAAGCAGGCTTCTTTGCTAACTAAGACTTCTTGGGGTTCTGGACAGTAATCATCTGCCTGAGAAGGTGCGCTGGTTGTACACCCAGAAAACTGAGCGGTAGGGACGGGAGAGATGATAAGTCGCAGTGGCCGCGCTCGCCAAACACCTCATCACCCGAGCTGCTCAGAGCTGGGAAGGGCACAAAACGCAGGCCCAATGGAGTCTGCGCCACTGAGGACTACCTGAGTGCCTGAACCTGAGAGGCTTAGACCTGGGAGGTGCATGCAGACCAGGGCCGGCCTCAAACGGTTCCCAACGGAGCAACCTAGAGCCTGAGCTGTGTGGGCAGGGAGGGTGCACGGGCCGTGAGCGGGGGCAGGCCCAGTGTGGCTGAGGCACTGCAAGCACACGCCAGTGTTATTTGTTTGCAGCGTCTCTCCCTCCCCACAGCGCGACTGAACAAGTGAGCCCCCCCCGCCCCCCAAAAAAGTGTCCTCCACCGCGCCCCTTTTGTCAGGGCGGAAATCAGATACTGAAGAGACCAGCAAACAGAAGAAGCTAAAACCGAGGGAACCGCGTTGGAAGTGACAGGTGCAATAGATAAAAACCCTGTAGTTAGTACCAACTACACAGGAAGGGGCCTACAGATCTTGAGAAATATAAGCCAGACCAACGAACTATCTGAAAAAAAACTTACCACACACTGCCCACAATACCACCAGAGAAAGTCCTAGATATATTTTTACTATTTTTACCATCATTCTTTTTTTTTAACTTTTAAAAAAATTTTAAGTCCTCTATTACTCCTTTAATTTTGATTTTTATAACCTATTATTACTTTAAAAAAAAGACTATTTTTTAAAGCAAACATCATATATATATATTTTTTAATTTTTGTGACTTTGTCTTTTTCTTCTTCTTCTTCTTCTTCTAATATTGTATTTTTGAAAATTCAATCTCTAATCTAGAATTTTAATCTTTGCTTTTTGGTATTTGTTATCAATTTTGTCCCTTTAAGAACCCAATCTTCAGTACCCATTTTTACTTGGGAGCGAGATTACTGTCTTGACTGCTCTCTCCCTCTTTGGACTCTCCTTTTTCTCCACCAGGTCGCCTCTGTCTCTTCCCTCCCCCTTCTCTTTTCTACCCAACTCTGTGAATATCTGTGTGTTCCAGACAGTGGAGAACACTTAGGGAACTGATTACTGGCTGGATCTCTCTCTCTCTCCTTTTCATTCCCCTCTTTTATCCTCCTGGTCACCTCTGTCTCCTTCCTCCCTCTTCTCTTCTCTGTATAACTCCATGAATATTTCTGAGCGGTCCAGACTGTGGAGCACACATAAGGAAGAGATTACTGGCTAGCTTGCTCTCTCTTATGATGCCACCTCATCTCATTCGGGTCACCTCTAACTCCCTCCTCCCTATTCTCTTCTCCATGTAACTCTGTGAACCTCTCTGGGTGTCCCTCACTGTGGAGAAACTTTTCATCTTTAACCTAGATGTTTTATCAATGGTGCTGTATAGAAGGAGAAGTCTTGAGACTACTGTAAAAATAAGACTGAAAACCAAAAGCAGGGGGCTTAAGTCCAAATCCCGAGAACACGAGAGAACTTCTAACTTCAGGGACCATTAATCCATAGGAGCTCATCAAACGCCTCCATACTTACACTGAAACCAAGCACCACCCAAGGGCCAACAAGTTCCAGAGCAAGACATACCACACAAATTCTCCAGCAACACAGGAACACAGCCCTGAGCTTCAATATACAGGCTGCCCAAAGTTACTCCAAAACCACTGACATCTCATATCTCATTATTAGACACTTCATTGCACTCCAGAGAGAAGAAGTCCAGCTCCACCCACCAGAACACCAACACAAGCTTCCCTAACCAAGAAACCTTGACAAGACACCTATACAGCCCCACCCACAGAGAGGAAACTCCATAATAAAGAGAACTCCACAAACTGTCAGAATACAGAAAGGCCACCCCAAACTCAGCAATATAAACAAGATGAAGAGACAGAGGAATACCCAGCAGGTAAAGGAACAGGATAAATGCCCACAAAACCAAACAAAAGAGGAAGAGATAGGGAATCTACCTGATAAAGAATTCTGAATAATGATAGTGAAAATGATTCAAAATCTTGAAATCAAAATGAAATCACAGATAAACAGCCTGGAGACAAGGACTGAGAACATGCAAGAAAGGTTTAACAAGGACCTAGAAGAAATAAAAAAGAGTCAATATATAATGAATAATGCAATAAATGAGATCAAAAACACTCTGGAGGCAACAAATAGTAGAATAATGGGGGCAGAAGATAGGATTAGTGAAGTAGAAGATAGAATGATAGAAATAAATGAATCAGAGAGGAAAAAAGAAAAACGAATTAAAAGAATGAGAACAATCTCAGAGACCTCCAGGACAATATTAAACACTACAACATTCGAATCATAGGAGTCCCAGAAGAAGAAGACAAAAAAGAAAGACCATGAGAAAATACTTGAGGAGATAATAGTTGAAAATATCCCTAAAATGGGGAAGGAAATAATCACCCAAGTCCAAGAAGCCCAGAGAGTCCCAAACAGGATAAACCCAAGGCGAAACACCCCAAGATACATATTAATCAAATTAACAAAGATCAAACACAAAGAAATATTAAAAGCAGCAAGGGAGAAACAACAAATAACACACAAGGGGATTCCCATAAGGATAACAGCTGATCTTTCAATAGAAACTCTTCAGGCCAGGAGGGAATGGCAAGACATACTTAAAGTGATGAAAGAAAATAACCTATAGCCCAGATTACTGTACCCAGAGAGGATCTCATTCAAATATGAAGGAGAAATCAAAAGCTTTACAGAAAAGCAAAAGCTGAGAGAATTCAGCACCACCAAACCAGCTCTCCAACAAATGCTAAAGGATATTCTCTAGACAGGAGACACAAAAACGGTGTATAAACTCAAACCCAAAACAATAAAGTAAATGGCAATGGGATCATACTTATCAATAATTACCTTAAACGTAAATGGGTTGAATGCCCCAACCAAAAGACAAAGACTGGCTGAATGGATATAAAAACAAGACCCCTACATATGTTGTCTACAAGAGACTCACCTCAAAACAGGGGACACATACAGACTGAAAGTGAAGGGCTGGAAAAAGATTTTCCATGCAAATAGGGACCAAAAGAAAGCAGGAGTAGTAATACTCATATCAGATAAAATAGACTTTAAAACAAAGGCTGTGAAAAGAGACAAAGACAGTCACTACATAATGATCAAAGGATCAATCCAAGAAGAAGATATAACAATTATAAATATATATGCACCCAACATGGGAGCACCGCAATATGTAAGACAAATGCTAACAACTATGAAAGGAGAAATTAACAATAATACAATAATTGTGGGAAACTTTAATACCCCACTCACACCTATGGATAGACCAACTAAACAGAAAATTAACAAGGAAACACAAACTTTAAATGATACAATAGACCAGTTAGACCTAATTGATATCTATACCAACCTAGATAGCATATTCAAAAGCAGAGACATTACTTTGCCAACAAAGGTGCGTCTAGTCAAGGCTATGGTTTTTCCTGTGGTCATGTATGGATGTGAGAGTTGGACTGTGAAGACAGCTGAGTGCCAAAGAATTGATGCTTTTGAACTGTGGTGTTGGAGAAGACTCTTGAGAGTCCCTTGGACTGCAAGGAGATCCAACCAGTCCATTCTGAAGGAGATCAGCCCTGGGATTTTGTTGGAAGGAATGATGCTAAAGCTGAAACTCCAGTACTTTGGCCACCTCATGCGAAGAGTTGACTCATTTGAAAAGACTCTGATGCTGGGAGGGATTGGGGGCAGGAGGAGAAGGGGACGACAGAGGATGAGATGGCTGGATGGAATCACTGACTCGATGGACGTGAGTCTCAGTGAACTCCGGGAGTTGGTGATGTACAGGGAGGCGTGCTGCAATTAATGGGGTCGCAAATAGACGGACACGACTGAGCAACGGATCTGATCTGATCTGATCTGATCTGATAGGACATTTCATCCCAAAAGAATGAATTTCACCTTTTTCTTAAGTGCACATGGAATCTTCTCCAGGACAGATCACATCCTGGGCCATAAATCTAGCCTTGGTAAATTAAAAAAATTGAAATCATTCCAAGCATCTTTTCTGACCACAATGCAGTAAGATTAGATCTCAATTACAGGAGAAAAACTATTAAAAATTCCAACATATGGAGGCTGAACAACACGCTGCTGAATAACCAACAAATCACAGAAGAAATCAAAAAAGAAATCAAAATTTGCATAGAAACGAATGAAAATGAAAACACAACAACCCAAAACCTGTGGGACACTTTAAAAGCAGTCCTAAGGGGAAAGTCCATAGCAATACAGGCATACCTCAAGAAACAAGAAAAAAGTCAAATAAATAATCTAACTCTACACCTAAAGCAACTAGAAAAGGAAGAAATGAAGAACCCCAGGGTTGGTAGAAGGAAAGAAATCTTAAAAATTAGGGCAGAAACAAATGCAAAAGAGACCACAGCAAAAATCAACAAAGCCAAAAGATGGTTCTTTGAAAGGATAAATAAAATTGACAAACCATTAGCCAGACTCATCAAGAAACAAAGGGAGAAAAATCAAATCAATAAAATTAGAAATGAAAACAGAGAGATCACAACAGACAACACAGAAATACAAAGGATCATAAGAGACTACTATCAGCAATTATATGCCAATAACCACCACAAACAAGGTAATAAATGCATTCATCACCTCCAAAATATTTCTTGTGCCTCTTTGCCTGTTTTTGGTGGTGTAAGAACACTTATCGAGATTCACCCTCAAGTGTTTAAGTGCACAACATAGTATCATTAATTATAGGGTCATGTTGTACAGTAGATCTCTAAAATTTATTCATCTTATATAATTATAACTTTATACTCACTGAACAACATTTTCCTATTTTCCCTCCCATACCCTGAAATTCTGAAGATACTAAATTTAAAAAAAAATTAATTTCAGAATGTTAAGTCATCCAATCTACAAACATGCATTGTCTTTCCATCTGCTTAGGTTTTTAATGTCTTTCAACAATGATTTATAATATAGAGTATACTAGTCATTTATTTTGCTAAGTTTAGTCCTAATATTATGTTCTTTTTGATACTACTGCAAATGGAATATTCTTTAATTTTCAGATCATTCATTGCAATATCTAAGATTCAGTTGTTTCTCTATATTGATCTTAATAGATGGTAAAATTTCAGAGCACCAAGAATAAATGAAATTTCCCAAAGCATCCAGAAAGAAGAAAAACATTACAAAGAATAATTAATCAGAATGATATTAAAAATTTTAATAAGCAAAATTGAAGAAATGGAATAATGCCTTCATAATCCTGAGGAAAATGATTTTCAATCCCACAGTGAAGTTTAATCAAGGATGAAGAAGGTCTGGGATCTTGGATAAAGGGGGTCCAATGCCAGAGGGAGGTGGAGCTCTTCAAGGAAAATTCTTTTATGACAGATGTCCATCAAGATTATAGCTTTCCTGCTGCTGCTAAGTCGCTTCAGTCGTGTCCAACTCTGTGCGATCCCACAGACAGCAGCCCACCAGGCTCCGCCATCCCTGGGATTCTCCAGGCAAGAACACTGGAGTGGGTTGCCATTTCCTTCTCCAATGCATGAAGGGGAAAAGGGAAAGTGAAGTCTTTCAGTCGTGTCCGACTCTTAGCAACCCCATGGACTGCAGCCTACGAGGCTTCTCCTAGGTCTACATAAAATGCTGTAATACAGATGGACATTTGTTATATAAATCATCAGACAGAACTGACTGCATAGAAAATTCTTATGAGAGGTGTATTTCAAACTGTTGAGAGTACAGGAACTTTTAGTGATACACTCTAAAAATTAAACTGAACCTGCAGAAGAAAAGTCAATTTTGACTTCAAGGAAAAACAAAAAGTTAGATGAGAAATGACACTAGCCTAACAATGAAGAGAATTTACACGGTTAAAAGAATGAAAACTCTCTCATATGTGTTTACCCAATTGAGACGCATTTACACAGTCAGGGTCAAGGTTCTGGACAGGGGCTGTAAGGTACCCACAATACTCAGCAATGACTATACAAAGTCAATCATTTGTGTCTAAAATTAAATCAAAGAAATACAATACCCAGATTACTGATAAAGAGAGATAAGTATCAGAAAATTACAGCTTGAAAAGGTGAAAGTTGTTACTTCTGGTCTGGAAATAGGATTGAGAAGACAGACATGATTTTTGTTATGTTTAAACTATTCACAAATAATATAAGGATAGGAAAAACAAGTTAAATTAACACAAAATGAAATTTAGGAAAGTACACACATTTTCAAAGTGCTATTGCACTGTTTCCATTTATGGGGACATAAGCTACTATGTCCAAGGCCAAACTTGTCTGTTACTCCAGGTATCTCTTAACTTCTTACTTTCACATTCCTGTCCTCTGTGATAAAAAATAACATCCTTTTTTTTGGTGTTACTTCTAAAATGTCTTGTAGGTCCTCATAGATCCGTTCAACTTCATCTTCTTCAGCATTAGTGGTTGGGGCATAGACTTGGATGATGTGTCTTAGACTTGTGGATGTGTCTGGTGCAAAAAAATTGTGGTGCTATAAACAACAATATTGAATAGGAACGTCGAGTGTTAGGTCCATGAATCTAGGTAAATTGGAAGTGGCCAAACAGCAGATGGCAAGAGTGAACATTGACATTTTAGGAATCAGTGAACTAATAGACCAGAATGGGTGAATTTAATTCAGATGATCATTATATATTCTATTGTGGGCAAGAATCCTTTAGAAGAAATGGTGTAGCCTCTGGAGTCAACCAAAGAGTCCAAAATGCAGTACTTGGGTAGAATCTCAAAAATGACACAATGATCTCTATTCATTTCCATCACAAACCATTCAATATCACAGTAATCCAAGTCTATCTCCCAACCACTAATGGTGAAAAAGATGAAGTTGAACGGATCTATGAGGACCTCAGTTCAGTTCAGCCGCTCAGTAGTGTCCGACTTTTTGCAACCCCATGAATCGCAGCACTCCAGACCTCTCTGTTCATCACCAAATCCCAGAGTTCACCCAGACTCACGTCCATCGAGTCAGTGATGCCGTCCAGCCATCTCATCCTCTGTCGTCCCCTTCTCCTTCTGCCCCCAATCCCTCCCAGCATCAGAGTCTTTTTCAATCAGTCAACTCTTCGCATGAGGTGGCCAAAGTACTGGAATTTCAGCTTTAGCATCATTCCTTCCAAAGAAATCCCAGGGCTGATCTCCTTCAGAATGGACTGGTTGGATCTCCTTGCAGTCCATGGTACTCTCAAGAGTCTTCTCTAACACCACAGTTCAAAAGCATCAATTCTTTGGCACTCAGCCTTCTTCACAGTCCAACTCTCACATCCATACATGACGACAGGAAAAAACATAGCTTTGACTAGATGAACCTTTGTTGGCAAAGTAATGTCTCTGCTTTAGAATATACTATCTAGGTTGGTCATAACTTTCCTTCCAAGGAGTAAGCATCTTTTAATTTCATGGCTGCAATCACCATCTGCAGTGATTTTGGAGCCCTCAAAAATAAAGTCTGACACTGTTTGCATTGTTTCCCCATCTATTTCCCATGAAGTGATGGGACCAGATGCCATGATCTTTGTTTTCTGAATGTTGAGATTTAAGCCTACTTTTTCACTCTCCACTTTCACTTTCATCAAGAGGCTTCTGAGGTCCTCTTCACTTTCTGCCATAAGGGTGTCATCTGCATATCTGAGGTTATTGATATTTCTCCCAGCAATCTTGATTCTAGCTTGTGCTTCTTCCAGTCCAGTGTTTCTCATGATGTACTCTGCATAGAAGTTAAATAAGCAGGGTGACAATATACAGACTTGACGTACTCCTTTTCCTATTTGGAACCAGTCTGTTATTCCATGTCCAGTTCTAACTGTTGCTTCCTGACCTGCATACAAATTTCTCAAGAGGCAGATCAGGTGGTCTGGTATTCCCATCTCTTTCAGAATTTTCCACAGTTTATTGTGATCCACACAGTCAAAGGTTTTGGCATAGTCAATAAAGCAGAAACAGATGCTTTTCTGGAATTCTCTTGCTTTTTCCATGATCCAGTAGATATTGTCAATTTGATCTCTGGTTCCTCTGCCTTTCCTAAAACCAGCTTGAACATCAGGAAGTTCACGGTTCACATATTGCTGAAGCCTGGCTTGGAGAATTTTGAGCATTACACTTTACTAGCATGTGAGATGAGTGCAATTGTGCAGTAGTTTGAGCATTCTTTGGCATTGCCTTTCTTTGGGATTGGAATGAAAAGGGACATTTTCCAGGCCTGTGGCCACTGCTGAGTTTTCCAAATTGGCTGGCATATTGAGTGCAGCACTTTCACAGCATCATCTTTCAGGATTTGAAAGAGCTCAACTGGAATTCCATCATCTCCACTAGCTGTGTTCGTATTGATGCTTTCTAAGGCCCATTTGACTTCACATTCCAGGATGTCTGGCTCTAGGTCAGTGATCACACCATCATGACTATCTGGGTCATGAAGATCTTTTTTGTACAGTTCTTCTGTGTATTCTTGCCATCTCTTCTTAATATCTTCTGCTTCTATTAGGTCCATACCATTTCTGTCCTTTATTGTACCCATCTTTGCATGAAATGTTCCCTTGATATCTCTAATTTTCTTGAAGAGATCTCTAGTCTTTCCCATTCTGTTGTTTTCCTCTTTTTCTTTGCATTGATAGCTGAAGAAGGCTTTCTTATCTCTTCTTGCTATTCTTTGGAACTCTGCATTCAGATGCTTATATCTTTCCTTTGTTCCTTTGCTTTTCACTTCTCTTCTTTTCACAGCTATTTGTAAGGCCTCCCCAGACAGCCATTTTGCTTTTTTGCATTTCTTTTCCACGGGGATGGTCTTGATCCCTGTCTCCTGTACAATGTCACGAACCTCATTCCATAGTTCATCAGGCACTCTATCTATCAGATCTAGGCCCTTAAATCTATTTCTCATTTCCACTGTATAATCATAAGGGATTTGATTTAGGTCATACCTGAATGGTCTAGTGGTTTTCCCTACTTTCTTCAATTTAAGTCTGAATTTGGCAATAAGGAGTTCATGGTCTGAGCCACAGTCGGCTCCTGATCTTGTTTTTGCTGCCTGTATAGAGCTTCTCCATCTTTGGCTGCAAAGAATATAATCAGTCTGATTTCGGTGTTGACCATCTGGTGATGTCCATGTGTAGAGTCTTCTCTTGTGTTGTTGGAAGAGGGTGTTTGTTATGATCATTGCATTTTCTTGGCAAAACTCTATTAGTCTTTGCCCTGCTTCATTCTGTATTCCAAGGCCAAATTTGCCTGTTACTCCAGGTATTTCTTGACTTCCTATTTTGCATTCCAATCCCCTATAATGAAAAGGACATTTTTTTTGGGTGTTAGTTCTAAAAGGTCTTGTAGGTCTTCATAGAACCGTTCAACTTCAGCTTCTTCAGCGTTACTGGTTGGGGCACAACGTGGATTACTGTGATATTGAATGGTTTGCCTTGGAAACGAACAGAGATCATTCTGTCGTTTTTGAGATTGCACCCAAGTACTGCATTTTGGACTCTTTTGTTGACCATGATGGCTATTCCATTTCTTCTGAGGGATTCCTGCCCTCAGTAGTAGATATAATGGTCATCTGAGTTAAATTAACCCATTCCAGTCCATTTGAGTTCGCTGATTCCTAGAATGTCGACATATGAATTCCTACAAGACCTTTTAGAGCTAATACCAAAAAAGATGTTCTTTTCATCACAGAGGACTGTAATGCAAAAGTAAGAAGTCAAGAGATACCTGGAGTAACAGACAAGTTTGGCCTTGGAGTACAAAATGAAGCAGAGCAAAGGTTAACTGAGTTTTGCCAGGAGAATGCACTGGTCATAGCAAACACCCTCTTTCAACAACACAAGAGACGACTCTACACATGGACATCACAAAACGCTCAATACCAAATTCAGATTGATTATATTCTTTGCCTCTTGATGACAGTGGAAGAGGAGAATGAAAAAGTTGGCTTAAAACTCAACATTCAGAAAACTAAGATCATGTCATCTGGTCTCATCACTTCATGGCAAATAGATGGGGAAACAGTGGAAACAGTGACAGACTTTATTTTTGGGGATTCCAAAATCACTGCAGATAGTGATTGCAGCCATGAAATTAAAAGATGCTTACTCCTTGGAAGGAAAGTTACAACCAACCAAGCCAGCACTTAAAAAGCAGAGACATTACTTTGCTAACAAAGGTCCATCTAGTCAAGGCTATGATTTTTCCAGTAGTCATGTATGGATGTGAGTTGGACTATAAAGAAAGCTGAGCACAGAAGAATTGATGCTTTTGAACTGTGGTGCTGGAGAAGACTCTCGAGAGTCCTTTGGACTTCAAGGAGATCCAACTGGTCCATCCTAAAGGAGATCAGTCCTGATCGTTCATTGGAAGGACTGATGTTGAAGCTGAAACTCCAATACTTTGGCCACCTGATGTGAAGAGCTAACTCATTGGAAAAGACCCTGATGCTGGGAAAGATTGAGGGCAGGAGGAGAAGGGGATAACAGAGGACCAGACGGTTGGATGGCACCACCAACTCAATGGACATGAGTCTGGGTAAACTCCAGGAGTTGGTAATGGACAGGGAGGCCTGGCATGCTGCAGTTCATGGGTCGCAAAGAGTTGGATGCGACTGAGTGACTAAACTGATATTCTTTGCAGCCAAAGATGGAGAAGCTCTATACATTCAGCAAAAACAAGACAATGAATTAACTGTGGCTCAGCTCATGAACTCCTTATTGCAAAATTCAGACTTAAATTGAAGAAAGTAGGAAAAACTACTAGACCATTCAGGTATGACCTAAAACAAACCCCTTACAATATACAGTGGAAGTGACAAATAGATTCAATAGATTAGATATAATAGAGTGCCTGAAGAACTATGGACAGAGGTTCATGACATTGTATGAATGAGGAGGCTATCCCCAAGAAAAAGAAATGCAAAAAGGCAAAACGGTTGTCTGAGGAGAACTTACATACAGCTGAAAAAATACGAGAAGCTAAAGGCAAAGGAGAAAAGATATATTCATCTGAATGCAAAGTTCCAAAGGAGAGCAGGGAGAGACAGAAAGCTATCCCAAGAGAACAATGCAAAGAAATAGAAGAAAACAATAGAATGGGAAAGACTAGAGATGTCTACAAGAAAATTAGAGATACCAAAGGAACATTTCATGCAAAGATGGGCTCAATAAAGGACAGAAATGGTATGGACCTAACAGAAGCAGAAGATATTAAGAAGAGGTGGCAACAATACACAGAACTATACAAAAAAGATCTTCATGACCCAGATAACCACGATGGTGTGACTCCTCACCTAGAGCCAGACATCCTGGAATGTGAAGTCAAGTGGTCCTCAGGAAGCACCACTACAAACAAAGTTAGTGGAGGTAATGGAATTCCAGCTGACCTATTTCAAATCCTAAATGATGATGCTCATAGAGTGCTTCACTCAATAGGCCAGCAAATTTGGAAAACTCAGCAGTGGCCGCAGGACTGGAACAGGTCAATTTTTATTTCAATCACAAAGAAAGGCAGTGCCAAAGAATGTTCAAATTACCATGTCATTCCTCTCATTTCACATGCTAGCAATGTAATGTCCCAAATTCTCCAATCTAGGCTTCAACAGTGCATGAACCAAGAACTTCCAGATGTTCAAACTGGATTTAGAAAAGGCCAAGGAAACAGAGAGCAAATTGCCAACATTTGTTGGATCATAGAAAAAGCTAGAGAATTCCAGAAAATTATATACTTCTGCTTCATTGACCCTACTAAAGCCTTTGACTATGTAGATATAAAGAAACTCTGGAAAATTCTTAAAGATATGGGAATACCAGACCTCCTCACCTGCCTCCTGAGAAACCTGTATGCAGGTCAAGAAGCAACAGTTAGAAATGGACATGGAACAACATACTGGTTCAAAATTGGAAATGACTATATCAAGCTATATATTGTTACCCTTCTTATTTAACTTACATGCAGAGCACATCATGAGAATTGCCAGGCTGGATGAAGCATAAGCTGGAATCAAGTTCACTGGGAGAAATATCAATAACCTCAGATATTCAGGTGACACCACCCTTATGGCAGAAACCAAAGAGGAACTAAAGAAGATCTTGATGAAGGTGAAAGAGGAAAGTGAAAAAGCTGGCCTAAATCTCAACACTCAAAAAACGACGATCATGATATAGGGTCCCATCATTTCACTGGAAATTGATGGGGGAAAATGGAAACAGCAACAGACTTTATTTTCTTGGACTCCAAAAACACTGTAGATGGTGACTGCAGTCATGAACTTAAGATGATTGCTCCTTGGAAGTAAAGCTATGACCAAGCTAGACTGCATATTAGAAAGCAGAGACATTACTTTGCCAACAAAGGTCCATCTAGTCAAGGCTATGGTTTTTCCAATGGTCATGCGTTGATATGAGAGTTGGACCATAAAGAAAGCTGAGCGCTGAAGAATTGATGCTTTTGCACCATAGTGTTGGAGAAGACTCTTGAGAGTCCCTTGAACTGCAAGGAGATCCAACCAGTCCATTCTGAAGGAGATCAGCCCTGGGATTTCTTTGGAAGGAATGATGCTAAAGCTGAAACTCCAGTACTTTGGCCACCTCATGTGAAGAGTTGACTCATTGGAAAAGACTCTGATGCTGGGAGGGATTGGGGGCAGGAGGAGAAGGGGACGACAGAGGATGAGATGGCTGGATGGCATCACTGACTAGATGGACGTGAGTCTGAGTGAACTTCGGGAGTTGGTGATGGACAGGGAGGCCTGGCATGCTGCGATTCATGGGGTCGCAAAGAGTCGGACACGACTGAGTGACTGAACTGAACTGAACTGAATACCCATAGAAACGAAAGACCTTCATACACAAAACTATAAGACACTGATGAAAGAAATTAAAGATGACAAACAGATGGAGAGATACATTATGTTCTTGGATGGAAGCATCAATACTGTGAAAGACTATACTTCCCAAAGCAATCTACAGATTCAATGCACTCTCTATCAAATTACCAATGGAATTTTTCACAGAAGTAGGGCAAAACATTTCAAAATTTGCATAGAAACTCAAAACATGCCAAATAGTCAAAAAATCTTGAGAAAGAAAAATGGAGCTGGAGGAATCAAACTTCCTGGTTTCAGACTATCCTACAAAGCTACAGTCATCAAAATAGTACAGAATCGGTGCAAAAAAAAGAAATATAGATCAATAGAAAAATAAAGTCCTGAGATAAACCCATACACGTATGGGCACCTTATTTTTAACAAAGAAGGCAAGGATATGCAATGGAGAAAAGACAGCCTTTTCAGTAAATGCTGGGGAAACTGAACAGCTACATGCAAAAGAATGAAATTAGAATACTTCCTAATACCACACACACACACACACACACCAGATTAAAGACCAGAATATAATGCCTGAAACTATAAAACTCAGAGGAAAGCACAGGCAAACCACTTTTTGACATAAATCACAGCAAAATCCTCTTTGACCTACCTCCTAGAATAATGGAAAAGAAAACAAAAATTATGTGGGACATAATTAAATTTTCCTTTGTTTCATATAAACAAGATGAAAAGACAACCCTCAGAATGAAAAAAAAAATAATTGCAACTAAAACAAAGGATTAGTCCAACAAAGGATTAATCTCCAAAATATACAAGTGGTTCATGCAGCTCAGTAGCAGAAAAACAAATAACCCAGTCAAAAAGTGATCAGAAGACCTAAAAAGTCATTTCTCCAACGAAGACATGCAGATGATCAACAAACAGATAAAAAGATGTACAACATCTTGAACATGTACCTTTGAAATTTTTTTTCCAATCTGTCTCCCAGTCACTAGACCAGTAGGACTTTATCTTCCTTCTAAGTTGCTACCTATCAAAACCAAATGCTATATCACTGCCTAACACAGATCAGGGTGCTGTCAGCCCCAGAGATAGCTTCCCTGCTACCCACTGAGCCCCAAAATCAGTGCTGCATATTTTAGGTTTTTGGTTATTATGTCATCCATTCCTGGTACTAATTTCTGATTCCATCATGATGGGCTATACTACACTATCACAAAAGACAACCCCACATTTTCAGTGGCCCGGAGCAACAAATGTCTATTCTCTTGCTTTGCAGTGTCCATAGCAGGTTGGTGGGCATAGCGCTGTGTCATCTTCATGCTGGATTTGCTTCATTAAAGGTCTGACTCACACATAGGGAGGGGCGAGAGAGCTCAGAAGGGTCTTGTACTCGCCTTTCAATGCTCGGGTCTGGGACTGACATGCATTGCTTCTGCCGAAAATTCATGACCTTACCCACTACCAAGTCCCTTGAAAGAAAGTGAAGTCACTCAGTCGTGTCCAACTCTTTGTGACCCTGTGGACTGTAGCCTACCAGGCTCTTCTGTCCATGGGATTTTCCAGGCAAGAATACTGGAGTAGGTTGCCATTTCCTTCTCCAGGGGATCTTCCCAACGCAGGGATCAAACCTGGGTCTCCTGCATTGCAGGCAGACACTTTACCCTCTGAGCCATCAGGGAAGTCCCTTAGACTCCCCAATTTTCTCATCTGTAAACTGTAACAATATGTACCTCTAGGATATCTATGCGGAGAAGGCAATGGCACCCCACTCCAGTACTCGTGCCTGGAAAATCCCATGGGTGGAGGAGCCTGGTAGGCTGCAGTCCATGGGGTCACCAAGAGTTGGACATGACTGAGCGACTTCACTTTATTTTTTCACTTTCATGCATTGGAGAAGGAAATGGCAACCCACTCCAGTGTTCTTGCCTGGAGAATCCCAGGGATGGGGGAGCCTGGTGGGCTGCCATCTATGGGGTTGCACAGAGTTGGACAGGACTGAAGTGACTTAGCAGCAGCAGCAGGATATCTATGAGGCTTCAATAGGATAATGTGTGTAAATAGTGGGTAAAACGAAAACCCTGTCCTACCCTGTCCTCTCTCAACTTGCTGCCCACTGGTCTTCTGTTGTGCCCCTGGCTGCTATAGCAGTGTGAAGTCTTGCTTCTCCCAGCAGATTTTGCCTAAGAAGAGGCACCTTTCTTTCCACTGTCATCAGTGACAACCATCTATAATCACATCTGCTGTGTCACTTAGGATGGCTCTTTTTACTGTACCATGCATTTTAAAGCGCCTAATATACCTTATCATTGTGTGTTGTGTGTGTGTGTGTGTGTGTGCTCAGTCATGTCTGTCTTTTGTAACCCATGAACTAGCCCACAAGGTGCCTCTGTCCATGGGATTTCCCAGCCAAGAATACTGGAGTGAGTTGCCATTTCCTACTCCAGAGGATCTTCCTGATCCAGGGATAAAACCCACGTCTCTTACATTGGCATGTGGGTTCTTTACCACTGAGCCACCTGGAAAGCCCCTACATCTTATTGTTATTTGTCTTGAATTCCATTAAGGGGCATTCAACACAACACTATATCTGATGTTGCTTTTGTTGTTGATGACAATCTGAAGTAGGCTCTGGGATACTGGCACACAATCCACAAAATCTAACCCTGTGGGGAATGCAGGTTGGATGTTTGGCACCATGCTTTACTTTGAGAACCCATCTCCCTCTCTGGAACACAGAACTCCAGCTAGCAAAGCTATTTCTTTACATACGTTTGAATTATGTTTCATTACACAACAGTGGTTGCTGAATCTATCCATCAGTGAAAGATTTCAGCTTTTTTTTTCCCCTCAAAAAAGAAAAAAAAAAAAAAGTCCTTTGGCATATGGTCACACTGAAACTCTTTGGGATAAAAAAAAGTAGTATAATTAAATGAAGATGTTTTGGAAATTGTTGTCATTAAAAGCCAATGTCTGATGAACATTTGAGGAACAACAAGCCCACAATGACTAAAAAGCAAGCATTTAGAATCATATTGGGAGGAACTGAGTTTTCTAGAAAGCAGTAGCTATAATTAAAACAAAAATGTAATTATGAGGCATCAAAGACCTGTTTTTGAAAGAGAAGGAATTTTATCAACATTTCTGAAACAGAAAAAGCAAAAGCAGGGTAAGCTTTCAATGTGTACCTTTTTTTCCCAACAGAACCAGAACAGCTCTTCCAGGATTCTGCAAGTGTGGAGAGAAGCTGGAGCTTCTTTAAGGCAAGGCACTGGCATGTGTGCTGGGTGGAGTTTACTCAGAGACTCACAGCTGCTCCCACCAGAGAGTTATCTGTATCTCTTTCTACTCTTCTCCTCCCCTTTGAGAGCCGTTATCCAAAATGAGGTGTTTATTCACACACTGAAGTGTGGAAATGTGATACACACATGGCCACATTTCTGGGGATGATTTCCCTTTAATGAGAGACAAAACCAACAAAGCCCATGGATATTAATCAAGGGTGACAGGACTTCAGTGATGACCACAGTCAAGGCTATGGCATGCGCATTTCTCCATCCACTCCCCCATCACACCATAGAGCAAGACCATCTGTCTGGTCTATACAGAAACATGATGGAGACAGAATAGCTTAGCTGTGTTCAGCCCAGTCCACTGGGCTTTTGGTTTGGTTCAGTCCAATCTACCCTCAAAGCCCCATTTCCTTACCTGTTAGGTGGATAAAAACTCACAGGGCTGCCATGAGAACAGGATATAAAGTGCCAGTAAACTAGACACAAATGGGATAAGTGTGTGTCTACATACTTTTTTTTTTTTTTTTTTACCACAGTTGTTTCAACAATCCCATTCTACTAGTTGTGTTTAGTGGGTAAACTTTAGTTTTACAACATCCAAAACTGTATATAACTATCTCAGTCACAGAAGGCGATGGCACCCCACTCCAGTACTCTTGCCTGGAAAATCCCATGGATGGAGGGGCCTGGTAGGCTGTAGTCCATGGGGTCGCTAAGAGTCGGACATGACTGAGTGACTTCCCTTTCACTTTTCACTTTCATGCTCAGTAGAAATTATAATAGGCTTGGCAAATTATTCCCAAATCCTAAAAAGATACAAACACAGGCCATTCCACCATGATTTTATGAGAGTCAAACTGCTCCAAAGGTTGGCCTCCTCTCTCCTGACCTCTAAATAACTCACACAATACAAATTTTAATTCAATCTGGATTTTAATTCACCCACTAAAATGTAAGCTTCCCAGGCAGGTCTATGTCCACAGAAAAGTGGGTGTTTGGCAAATGTATGTGGATAGATGGACAGGCAGATTAAACAAGTGGATGAATGGATGGATCATACCCCTTCAATGATCAGTCACTTCAAGTGACCTCGCTGTACTCTTCTGTGTACATTCAGTCTTTGGGGTCCTGTTCAAACTGTAAGTTATCTATTTTGTAGATATATTTCTCCCCAACAAGACACTAAGTTGTTTGAGAGCAGAGGTTGAGTATAAGTTATCTCTATTTCTCCGACTGCACATGGATGGTGCTTAATAAATATCTGTTGCCTCACTGTAGACAATGGCAAAGAAAATGTGCCAAGATGTTCAATCAGACAAAAGATAGTTGACATCTAAAAGGATGAAAACTATCTTTTTCATGAACACATTAGCACATCTACTTTATTCATTAGCATATTACAACTCTCAATAAACGTTTTACTCACATATAAAGAAAAAAGATTCCGTAGATCCCTTATTAGGCAAATCAATATGTGGGGTTAACATGGTTCTTAGAAGTTTGGAAAGTAGAGAGAAAGGAACTCCAAGTCATGGCTGTGAGCCAGGCCCATTTGTGCCCAACATCTTATTAGAAGTGGGCTAGACTGACATTTGGGACCACACTGATGTTACTGAAACAACTCCCCAGCTTTCCTGAAATGGTAAACATAGTCTTCCAAATACCAAAATGAGTGGCGGGGAGGGGGTATGAATTAAACTACTTAGATGCAGAAGGCATACTGCTTTACTGAGCTTCAAGTATAATCATCAGCTTATTATCTACTTTGTTTAATGGTGGATATCTTGCTAAACAGTCACCTCCTAGCACCCAGGCCTAATGGACTGAGGTAGGATTGGGGAACCAGGCCAGCAGTATGTGCAGTGGTACCTTCTCCAAAGCCCAGGCTGTCTGTAACTGCAGACAGTAGCAAAAAGTTACTCTGAAATGATGCTGCTTTGGCTTTCTCTTCAATTTGTTTTCCTTTATGCTGTTTTACCAGATTCAGTGCAGGGCCACACACATAAGTAAATTCCTCTGCTGCTAATGCTAAGTCACTTCAGTCGTGTCCGACTCTGTGCGACCCCATAGACAGCAGCCCACCAGGCTCCCATCCCTGGGATTCTACAGGCAAGAACACTGGAAATGGGTTGCCATTTCCTTCTCCAATGCATGAAAGTAAAAAGTCAAAGTGAAGTCGCTCAGTCGTATCCGACTCTTAGCGACCCCATGGACTGCAGCTTACCAGGCTCCTCCATCCATGGGATTTTCCAGGCAAGAGTACTGGCGTGGGGTGTCATTGCCTTCTCCAGTAAATTCCTCTACATGCTGAATAATAATTCCTTAACAATGCAGATATTGGGTTTGAATCCACTTCTAGCTGTGGGAATTTGAACAAGTTACATCACCTTTCTGTGCCTTGGTTTCTTTATACAAGAAAAAAGAAAACAATAACAATATATCTTATTTCACAATGTGGTTCTAAAACTCAAATGGAGTACTGTATATGAAACACTTAGTACAGTGTCTGGCTCATAAACGTTTGTATCTATATCATCCCTCATAGCTCAGCTGGTAAAGAATCCGCCTGCAATGCAGGAGGCCCCGGTTTGATTACTGGGTCAGGAAGATCCACTGGAGAAGGGATAGGCTACCCACTCCAGTATTCTTGGGTTTACCTTGTGGCCCAGCTGGTAAAGAATACACCTGCAATATATGGGGATCTTCCCAATCCAGGGATCAAACCCAGGTCTCCTGCATTGCAGGAGGATTCTTTACCAACTGAGCTGCAAGGGAAGCCCTTGTGTTTTTTTTTTCCCCCCCCCCCACAAAACTAGAACAAATAACCTCAAGATTTGTATGGAGACACAAAAGACCCCAAATAGCCACAGCAGTCTTGAGAAAGAAAAGGAGAGCTGGAAGAATCAGGCTGCCTGACTTCAAACTATACTACAAAGTTATACTCATCAAAATGTATGGTACTGGCACAAACATAGAAATATAGATCAATGGAACAGCACAGAAAACACTGAAATAACACCATGCACTTATGAGCAATTAATGTAGGACAAAGGAACCAAGACAATACAGTGTCTGACAGACAGTCTCTTCAACAAAAGGCGCTGGGAAAACTGGACAGCTACATGTAGAAAAATGAAGTTAGCTCATATTTTTACAGCATACACAAAAATAAGCCCCAAATGGATTAAAGACCAAAATGTGAGACTGGACACTATAAAACTCCTAGAGGAAAACATAAGCAAGACACTCTCTGACATAAATCACAGCAACATCTTTTTTGATGCATTTCCCAGAACACTGGAAATAAAAACAAAAATATACAAATGAGACTGACCGAAACACAACAGATTTTGCATAGAAAAGGAAACAATAAACAAAACAAAAATACAACCCATAGACTGGGAAAAATATTTGCAAATAATGTGACTGATAGGGATTAATTCCCAAAATATACAAATAACTCATAATGCTTAACAACATCAAAACAAACTGCCCACTCAAAAAAAAAAAAAAAAAAAACAAAACGGGCAAAAGACCTAAATAGACATCTCTGAAAAGAAGACATACAGATGGCCAACAGGCACATGAGAAGATGTTCAACATCACTAATTATTAGAGACATGCTAACCAAAACTACAAGGAGATACCATCCCACATCAGCCAGAATGGCCACCATCAAAAAGTCCACAAACAGTAAATGCTGGAGAGGGTTTAGAGAGAAGAGAATCCTCCTAGATTTTTGGTGGAAATGTAAATTAGTACAGCCACTGTGTAGAACAGTATCGAGGTTCCTTAAAACCCTAAAAAAGAGCTACATATGACTGTGCAATCCCATTCCTGGGCATATTTCTGGAGAAGAACATGATCTGAAAGTATCCAAGCACCCCAACATTCAGTGCAGCACTGTTTAAACCTTCATTGACAGAGGAATGGATAAAGCAGATGCGGCGCATATATACAATGGAATATCACTCAGCTATTAAAAAGAATGAAATAATGCCATTTGCAGCAATGTGGGTGGGCCTATAGAGCGTCATGCTGAGTGAAGTTACACAGTGAAGGAGAAATGTCATATGAAATGCCTTAAATGTGGAATCTCAAAATAAATGACACAATGTTATGTGGCAGCCTTGCTTGGAGAGGGGTTTGCGGGAGAATGGATACATGTATACTTATGGCTGAGTCCCCCGTTGCTGTTCACCTGAAACTATCATGACTTTGTCAATTGGCTACATCCCAATACAAAATAAAAAGCTCAAAATAAAAATGCCAGTGGAGGTCAGCTAGGTTAGATGTAAGAAAAAGAACTATATCTGCATGATGATGAAAGGTAACATGCAATACAGAGAAGTGGGGACAGGGATAAGAGAAGGAGCAATCGACCTGTTGAAAGGGAGCAGCTACTCCTCAGTTCATAGCAAACTTGCCATGTAAAAACATACCTAGTGTATTAGGCTTTTTGAAATCTGGAAACACCTGTTTTTTAACATATAATTTCCTAACATTTAAATAGTAGCAATGGATTTAACTGTTTAAACATCATGTGTCACAAACAGACTTGAAGTGGTCCTCCACGATCCCCAACCCCTGATGTTCACATTTTTGTTTAATCTCCTTTTTCTACGTGAGCAGAAACTACATCTTGCTTATATTCATGAAAACATGGAGAGGTAACAGGACATCATTCCAATGATTCTGTGACATTGTATAAGGGTCTAGAGACCCTTGTTGTGGACGGATGAAGTGAGCAGACAAGCAGGGAGAGCCCCTATGCCAGGGATCTGAGGTTTTCCCAAGGGTGGACTCCAGGAGCTTAGGGTGGCCTCTATAAACAACCTGAGTAATTGTGGAAGCAAATTCTTACCCAGCTGAGCCTCCAGATGAGAACACCTTCAGAGGACACTGAGATTGCAGACTTCTTAGACCCTAAGCAAAGGACCCAGTTAAGCCATATCTAGACTCATGGCCCACAAAGATTATAAAATAATACATGCATGTATTTTAAGTCACTAGTTTGTACTCATTTGTTACATAACAGTATGTAACTAATAAATTCACAATGCAAAAGAACAAATCACATCTAAAGTACATAATTCCCCATGATCAGCTAACAGCATCTGCTATATTCCATTAAACCAGGCATCAATATTTGCCAGGATTATGACTATCTAGGCTGAGAGTTCAAAGCCCTAAGTATCAACATACTACATGCAAGCTGAGTTTTTTCTACTTAATTTTCCTCAATAGTCAATCGAGAGGATGACTGAGACATAACCCTGAATTTTGCTATCACACAGACTTTTATCATTTTTACTGATCCATTGTGGCCTAAGTAATAACACAATTAGCTTCAGAGTTAGATCCTTTAGGGACTGAGTGACTCACCAAACAACATTTAGAGCAGAACTAGATACACAATAATCATATATTAAATGAACACACAAATGGAATTTAAATGTCAAGTGCTACCCTGGCATGCCTCACCCTGGCATGCCTCGGGGGTTAGAGCTGTGCTTCTACAACATCAGGATTAGTAACTAAGAACAACACAGAAGGTCTGGGTAGCAAATTCACAAGTGATATTGTTCTTTGAACAGAAAGTAAGTGAGTTGAAAAACAGAACAACATAGACTCAAAAGGTCAGAATGATGTACCAACTCTAATGATCTATAAATTTAAAACTCTCAATTTAGGGTGAAAAGCATAAACTCAAAACACATAAAATGTGGTATATATGGTAGCAGAAATGCAAAGGCTGAATTCTTGGGCTTCATGTACATTTATTATGAATTGAAAAAAAATACCATATTAGTTAATCCCACTATTGTTACTGCATTTATTGTATAATAAACATACACATGAGTCAGGCTACTGGTATTTCCTTCCATCTCAATTTCAGGCCTTGGAGATCCTGTTTCATTTTGACAAGTATCATCAACTGAGCCCATTTAAAGGAGTCAAACCATCACAGCAGCATGGCACATGATACATGATTGGTACTCAATAAATGTCTACTGAATTACAACATTATGAATTGAGTGACAATAATCTTTAAACTAAAGCCTTGAGAAAATCTGAAAAAAAAATGAAGCATTCAAACTAGTAGGAAACTACATTGCGGGGTTACAGTTTGTGATCACGGCATGCTTGTGACAGGCTGCAGGACATGCTGCCCCAAAATATGGCACCGTGGCATATTGAATAGCTCAGGCTGAAAGAGTTTCAGAAATGGCATGTGTAGAAAAGTCTTTCTGATCTTTCCTTGAAGCAAGTCATAAACCCTCCTATGAGAGAGGCCCTTGCAGAATCTAAAGGAACAGGCCTTGCTAAGTTTCTACGGTTCACTACCATTAGCTTATGTCCTTTCTGCTATCACATGTTTCTATGTTTCCTCTCTTCAACAAACCTAGCACAAAACCACTCAGCTTTAACTATTTCATCAGGTCTTTATTTCCTTATGAAACTCCATGTCACATAAATCTTATATTAAATAAACTTGTATGCTGTTCTCCTGTTAAACTGTCTTTGTCAGTTTATTTTTCAGACTAGAGGGGGACCCTATGAGAGTCAAGGAAAACTTTGTCATCCCCAACACTAGTTTAGTACACAGACACGGGAACTAGATGATTTAGGTTCAAATTCAACTCCTACACCTGCTTCAATGCCATCTATCCCATTTAAACTTAAGTTTTCTTATTTGTAAAATGAAGATTGGAATACCAGCACCCATTTCAAGAGGGTTTTCAAGAAGAGAAAGCATACTAGCACATTGCCAAAGTCTCGAAAAAAGTATGGCACATAGTAAGCAGCACTTAGTATGCATTGTCGTTGTTTAGTCACTCAGTCACTCATGTCCGACTCTTTGCAACCTCATGGACTATAGTCCACCACTCCTCGATCCATGGGATTTTCCAGGCAGGAATACTGGAGTGGGTTTTCATTCCCTTCTCCAGGGGATCTTCTCAACCAAGGGATCAAAGCTGGGTCTCCTGCACTGCAGGCAGAGTCTTTACTGTCTGAGCCACCAGGGAAGCCCTAGTATGCATTAGTGATTAGCATTATTATCATTAACATTATTCTCCTATTGGCAAAAAGGTTAGTTAGAAGTAGGCCTACCCTGAGTCATTCCAGAGTTCCAGAGGTCAGAAATATTATCAGTGCATAGAAGCTACAGGAAAGGAGACTGGTTCTCCATAAAGAACTTAAGAGTTATCTGAGCAGCCCCAAATTAGAAATGAAATTTTAGATGTAAAGAAGAACCCATCCATGGAAATTTTCAAATAATCCTCTATGATTTTTTTAGAGACAGCTCATGTTAAAGTATCTTTAATTTCTTTCAGTCATTCAATTCAAGTGATCCCTTTGATCCAAATACACTCCAAAATGTAACAGGAGGACCACTTTTACATGTTTGGAAAAATGCAAGTGTATAGCTTTATTCAGAACAGGAAGAAAACATCTCTCTGTTAATATTTGCATCTGAGAAATCTCTAGAGTATTATTTGATTCAGAAAAGATTCCAAACTGAAATCCACACCTCATCTCAGGGGGATGACAGAGAAATTAACATAGGTTAGACTTCCAGGGAGAGTAAAGTTTTAAGGGAAATACTTCAGTGAAGTGAGACTTAAAGGGAATTTAAACAAACATTGGGCTCTAATGCCAAAATGTTTTGGCTTAAATTCTGTCTCCATACATTACTACTTTTGTGACCTTGAGTTAGTGTTTAATTTCCTTCTGCCTTGATTTGTCTTATCTAAAAGTAAGAGAGCAATATTACCTATCTCATTGAGTTGTGAGACTTAAATAAATTAGTATGTGTAAAATATTTAGAATAGCTTTACACACAAATGGTAGCTATACTTCTCCTCCATTTTTCTTAGTAGTAGCAGAAATAGTAGTAGTAGAAATGACAGTATTCATATTATTTTTTTAGAATCCTTCTTTAATCACCAGGGAAGCCCTAATATGCATTAGTGATTAGTGTTATTATCATTAACATTATTCTTCTATTAGCAAAAGAATAGAAAGGTTCCTCAGCCCAGTTTCCATCCAGACTCAAACTGAGCCCCTTCAAACACCCCACTGGACCTTGTGGTTAGGCCAATAGCCCTTTCATCTACCCCCTCCACAAAGAACAGATTGTCTTGTTTGGGTGTCCTTGAAGGAGGCTGAGTTTGGGTGTCCAAAGAATGGCCCTAGGTGTGCCCTCTACCTCCACGCCCTCCATCGTTAAACGGTGGAGAGAACCTGGAAGGAAGGGCAACTTGTTTGATCTGATTTTATTCATTTCTTCTGCCTTCTATTACTTTCCCTGGGATGGTCTCTGTCTCCTTCCCCAGGCAGTTTGTACTTCTGAAGGGCAGGTACTTCCTTGTATAATGCAAGCAAACAGTAAATATTTCAAGGTGTTCTTTGTTTGTCTTGTTTTTAAGGAACTTAAGATAGAGTTGCAGGAGTATTACATATTCTAGGCACGTATATGGTGAAATATTATCAACAGGCAAACTACAAAGGCTGATAAAGTTAATTCACAAAACCCATATCAGGATTCACAAAATGGAAGATGGCAGAGAAATAGGACGGGAAGACCACTCTTTCTCCAATAAATACATTAAAAGATCATCTGCATGTGGAGCAACTCCCATGGAATAACTTTTGAACGTTAGCAGAGGACCCCAGATACCCAGAAAAGCAAACCAGTCTCTTAGGCATGAGGTAGGACAAAAGACAAAATTAAAAGGGGGACAAAGGATTTGAGAATGGAGACCTGTCCTGGGGAGAATGTCTAAGGAGGAGAAGTTTCCACACAATAGGATACTCTCTCACAGGTGGGGTCAGTTGGGAGCTTAGGAACCTCAGAGGGCAGCATAACCGAAAAATTTCATCACAGAAATCAGGCCGAATGGCAATTACCAGCCAAGAAGCAGCTCACATGCTCGCGTCCCACCCACAGTGAATGGAGGCTGGGTGCAGAACACGTGCTGCATCGTTGGTCCTTAGGGAAAGGATAGGTTTGAATGCCGTGAGGACACTGAGGGGATTAATGTGACAGAACACAGAAAGAACCAGGAAAACCCCAACCATGGGAACACCAGGGAAAGAAAGAAAAACAAAGGAACTTTCCTCTGGGAAGGCTCTACTGCTGCACTGTGACCCCTGGCACGCTCACAGAACAAAGGATCCTGCCCTAGAGAATACCAGACAAGGGTGAGTCAGCTGCCATTTGCAGCCCTCCTTGGAGGCAGAGCACAGGTGCATGGCAGCCAGAGGTGGAAGGCAAGGGGCCACTGCAAACTCGGCCCCAGAGACTGCATTTCCCACCAGCTATGAGTGGGCTGCCAGTCACTAACCACACCTTCCTGGGATCCTGGACAGTTCATATCCGCCAGGAGTGTCACACCAGAGACCAGTTCCCATGAGGAGATGCACGGCCCACCTGGAACTGTGCTCTCACAGCACACCAAGGAACCTCAGATGCTTGGATCTGGGAGGTGCATGTTGCCTTGGGCTGTGGCAACCCCATGTGATCCATCCATTGCAAGTGCTCCCACACATGCCAGTGGTGCTTGTTTGCAGTGTCCCTCCCTGTCCACAGCACAACTGAGCAAGTGGGCCCGAATAAGTGGTCACTTTCACGCCCTCGTGCAGGTCAGAGATCAGACACTGAAGAGAGACTTGCAAGCAGAGGAGGCCAACCTAGGCAAACAAAAGAAAATAGAACTGCCTCAAAAGGGCAGGTACAGCAGATTAAAATCCTCCAGTTAGAGACTGTGCATTTGAGGGGCAACTATAGACTTTGAGAACAAATACAAGCTGGAACAAGGGAATATCTTACACAGAATTGACTCCACACTCCCCACAATGCCAAAGATGTTTCTATATATACCAGAGGACCTTCTGAGTAGGCATCGCAACTGAAGCAGGAAAATAGAGGAATCACACAGTTTTTTTCCTTTATTATTATTGTTAATATTTTTTAGTTTTACTATTTTAAAATTTCTTTTAATCTTTATTCCTTTTTTTTTTCTTTCTTTACTCTCTTCTTTTTCTTTTTTCCTTCATGGTGCCTTAACATGGTTCTTTATTACCCCTTTACCTTTTATTTTTTACACCATATTTTACCTTTCAAAAAAAAACTTATTTTTTAAATAAACTCCAGATTAAAAAAAAATACTTTGTTTCTTTTTATACTCTACTTTTGGGAGTCTTACTTTTATTCAGGTTTTTAAAATTTTTGTTTTCTAATCTTTTGTAATTAATTTTGTATCATTAAGAGTCTAATTTTTAGCATCCATTTTCACTTAGGGATTTGACTATTGACTTGATTGATCTCTGCAGTTTTGACTCTCCATTTTCTCCTCCTGGTCACCTCTTTCTCCTTCCACCCTCTTCTCTTTTCTATATGACTCTGTGAATCCTCTTGAGTGTTCCTGGCTGTGGAGAGTTGTTTACCATTAACCTAGGGGTTTTGTCTTCTGTGTTGTGTGGGTGGAGAAGTCTTGTTACTACTGTAAGACACTGGGACTGAAACCCGGAGGCAGGAGGCTCAACTCCAGAATTTTGGACCATCAGACAATTCTCAACACCAGGAAACATTAATAGATGACAGCCCACCCAAAAGCCTCTGTACCTACACTGAGACCAAGATTGACCCAAGAGTCGTCATGCCCAGTGCAAGACACCCCACACTAATCCTCCAGGAAAATAGGAACACAACCCTGTACATTAATAAACAAGCTGTCCAAAGCCATTTCAAATCCATAGACACCGCAAAAGTCACTACTGGACACTGCATTGCCCTTCAGAGATATGAGATCAAGCTCCATCCACCAGAATACAGACACAGTTCTCCCAACCAAGAAAGATTAACAAAAAACTGGTCCAACCTCACCTGCAAGGAGCAGACTCCACAACTAAGAGGAAATACAACTCTTCAGCCTGTAGAAAGGAGACCCCAAACACAGCAAACTAAACAAAATGAAAAGACAGAGAAATATCCAGCATGTGAAGGAACATGATAAAAACCCACCAGATGAAACGAAAGAACAGGCGATAGGGAATCTATCTGAAAAAGAATTCAGAATAACGATTGCAAAGATGATCCAAAATCTTGAAAACAAAATGGAGATACAGATATATAGACTGGAGACATGGATTGAGAAGACACAAGAAACGTTGAACAAGAGACTAGAAGAAATAAAGAAGAGTCAGTCACCAATGAGCAACGGAATAACTGTGATTAAAAATACTCTGGAGAGAACTAACAGTAGAGTAACTGAGGCAGAAGAACAGATAAGTGAGCTGCAAGATAAAACGGTGGAAATAAATGATGCAGAGTGGAAAAAAGAAAAAAGAATAAAAATAAATGAAGACAACCTCAGAGACTTCTGGGATGATGTTAAGCACCCGAATATTTGAATGTTAAGTGTCTCAGAAGAAGACAAAAGGAAAGAGCCTGAAAAAATATTTGAGGAGGTAACAGCCAAAAACTTCCCTAAAATGGGGAAGGAAATAGCCATCCAAGTCCAAAAAGCCCAGAGGGTCCAATACAGGATAAACTCAAGGAAAAACACAAGACACATATTAATAAAACTAACAAAAATTAAACACACACACACAAAAAAACAAATATTAAAAGCAGCAAGGGAAAAGCAACAAAAAACATACAAGGGGATCCCCATAAGGATAAAAGCTGATCTTTCAACAGAAACTCTGCAGGCCAGGAAGGAATGGCAGGATATAAATAAAGTGATGAAAAGGAAAAACCTACAACCAAGATTACTCTACCCAGCAAGGATCTTGTTAAGATTCAAAGGAGAAATCAAAAGCTATACAGACAAACAAAAGCTAAGAGAATTCAGCACCAACAAGATACCTCTTCAACAAATGCTAAAGATTTTGTCTAGACAGGAAACAGAAAAAGATTATAAAAGTGAGCCCAAAACAATAAAGTAAGTGGTAATGGGATCATATTTATCAAAAATTACCTTAAATATAAATGAGTTAAATACTCCAATCGGATAACAAAAACAAGATTCCCCCATATGCTGTCTACAAGGGACCCACCTCAAACCTAGGGACATATACAGACTGAAAGTGAGGTGCTTGAAAAATATATTTCATGCAAATGGAGACCAAAAGAAAGTGGGAGTAGCAATACTTATATAATATAAAATAGACTTTAAAATAAAGAGCATTAAAAGAGACAAGTAGAACACTAAATAATGATCAAGGGGTAAAATCAAGAAAAAGACATAACAGTTATAAACATATATGCACCCACATAGGAGCAACTCAATACATAAGGCAAATGCTAAACTATTAAAGGAGAAATTGACAGTAACACAATAGTGGGGAACTTTAATACCCACTCACACCAATGGAGAGATCATCCAGACAGAACATTAATAAGGAAACACCAGCCTTAAAGGATACACTGGAACAGCTGGAACTAAATGATATCACAAGGACATTTCACACAAAAACAATGGATTTCACCTTCTTAAGTGCACATGGAACATTCTCCATAATAGATCACATCCTGGGTCACAAATAAAGCCTTGGTAAATTTTAAAAAATGGAAATCATTTCAAGCATATTTTCTGATCACAGTGCTGTAAGATTAGATATCAACCACAGGGAAAAAAGCCACAAAAAAAAACACCACAAACAATGGAGGCTAAACAGCATGCTTCTGAATAACCAACAGACCACTTAAAAAACAAAAAAGGAAATCAAAATATACATAGAAACAAATGATAATGAAAGCATGACAACCCAAAACCTATGGGATTCAGTCAAAGTAGTGCTAAGAGGGAAGTTCACAGCAATACAAAACTATCTTAAGAAATAAGAAAAATATCAGATAAATAATCTAACCTTTCACCTAAAACTTCTAGAAAAAGAAGAACCAAAACCCCCAAAGTTAATAGAAGAAAAGAAATCATAAAAGTCAGAGCAGAAATAAATGAAAAAGAAATGAAGGGGACTGTTGTAATGATCAATAAAACTAAAGGCTGGGACTTTGATAAGATAAACAAAATAGACAAACCATTAGCCAGACTCATCAAGAAAAAAAGGGAGAAGACTCAAATCAGTAAAATTAGAAACAAAAATGGAGAAATTACAGCAGACAACATAGAAGGACAAGAGATCATAAGAGAATACTATGAACAACTATATACCAATACAATGGACAACTTGGAAGAAATGTATAAATTCTTAGAAAAGTATGACCTTTCAAAGCCGAACCAGGAAGAAATAGAAAATATAAACAGACTAATCACAAGTTTGGAAATCAAAATTGTAATAAAAAATTGTCCAAAAAAAAAAAAAGCCCAGAACCAGATGACATCACAGATGAATTTTACCAAAAACTTAGAAAAGAGCTAACAACAACTCTACTCAAACTCTTCTAGAAATTTCCAGAGGAAGAAAAACTCCCAAACTCATTCTATGAGGCCACCATTGATTGCCCTGACACCAAAACTAGACAAGGATGCCACAAAAAACAATATAAAAACAAACAAAAACTACAGGCCAATATCACTGATGAACATATGCAAAAACCCTCAACAAAATTCTACCAAATGGAATCCAACAACATATTAAAAAGATCATATATAATTATCAAATGGGGCTTTGTTCCAGGGATACAAGGATTCTACAATATTCACTAATCAATCAATGTGATACACCACATTAACAAATTAAAAGATGAAAACATATCATTATTCTAATAGATGAACAGGAAGTCTTTAATAAAATTCAGCATCCATTTATGATAAAAACTCTCCAGAAAGTAGGCATAAAAGTAACATACCTCCACCTAACAAAAGCCATATACCACAAACCCAAAGCAAACATTATTTTCAATGGCAAAGATTGAAAGTATTGCCGCTAAAATCAGGAACAATACAAGGGTGCTCACTTTCACCACTGCTATTCAACATAATTCTGGAAGTCCTAGCCACAGTAATTAGAGATGAAAAGTAAATAAAGGGAATCCAGTTTGGCAAAGAAAAAGTAAAACTCTCACTGCAGATTATATGATCCTCTACACAGAAAACCTTAAAGACACCACCAGAAATTTACTAGAGCTAACCAATGAATATAGTAAAGTCACAGGGTTAATACACAGAAATCCCTTACATTCCTATATGCTAACAATGAACAATCAGAAAAAGAAATTAAGGAAATAATCCCATTCACCTTGGCAATGAAAAGAATAAAATATTTGGAATAAATTCGCCTAAACATACAAAAGACTTGTATACAGAAAACAATAAAACACTGATGAAAGAAATCAAAGATGACACAAATAGATGGAGAAATATACCATGTTCATAGATCAGAAGAATCAATATAGTGAAAATGAGTATACTACCCAAAGCAATCTATGGACTCAAAGCAATTGCTATCAAGCTACCAAGGGTATTTTTCACAGAACTAGAACAAATTATTTCACAATTTGTATGAAAACACAAAAATCCTCAAATAGCTAAAGCAATCTTGAGAAAGAAGAATGGAACTGAAAGAATCAAGCTGCCTGACTTCAGACTATAGTGCAAAGCTACAGTCATCAAGACAGTATGGTGCTGGCACTAAGACAGAAATATAGATCAATGGAACAAAATAGAAAGCCCAGAGATAAACCCAAGCACCTACAGACAACTTACCTTTGACAAAGGAGGCAATAATATACAATGCAGAAAAGTGAAGTCGCTCAGTCATGTCTGACTGTTTGTGACCCCTCGGACTGTAGCCCGCCAGGCTCGTCCATCCATGGGATTCTCCAGGCAAGAATACTGGAGTGGGTTACCATTTCCTTCTCTGGGGGATCTTCCCAACCCAGGGATCGAACCCAGGATTCCCGCATTGTAGGCAGATGCTTTAACCTCTGAGCCACAATGTAGAAAAGACAATCTCTTTAACAAGTGGTGCTGAGAAAATTGGTCAACCACCTGTAAAAGAATAAAACTAGAACACTTTCTAACACCACACACAAAAACAAACTCAAAATGGATTAAAGATATAAATATAAAACCAGAAACTATAAAACTCCTAGAGAAAAATATAGGCAGAACACTCTCTGATATAAATCACAGCAAGATTCTCTATGACCCACCTCCCAGAGTAATGGAAATAAGAGCAAAAATAATCAAATGGGACCTAATTAAACTTAAAAGCTTTTGCACAACGAAGGAAACTATAAGAAAGGTGAAAAGACAGCACTCAGAATGGGAGAAAATAATAGCAAAATGAAGCAACTGACAAAGAATTAATCTCAAAAATATATAAGCAGCTCATGCAGCTCAATAACAGATAAATAAATGACCCAATCAAAAAATGGACCAAAGAACTAAACAGACATTTCTCCAAAGAAGACATACAGATGGCTAACAAACACATGAAAAGATGCTCAATGTCACTCATTATTAGAGAAATGCAAACCAAAACCACAATGAGGTATCATCTCATGCCAGTCAGAATGGCTGCTGTCAAAAAGTCTACAAATAGTAAATGCTGGAGAGGGTGAGGAGAAAAGGGAACCCTCTTACACTGTTGGTAGGAATACAAACTAGTACAGCCACTATGGAGAACAGTGTGGAGATTCCTTTAAAAACTGCAAATAGAACTGCCATATGACCCAGCAATCCCACTGCTGAGCATACACACCGAGGAAACCAAAATTGAAAGAGACACATGTATCCCAATGTTCACTGCAGCACTGTTTATAATAGCCAGGACATGGAAGCAACCTAGATGTCCATCAGCAGATTAATGGATAAGAAAGCTGTGATACATATAAACAATGGAATATTAGTTAGCTATTAAAAAGAATGCACCTCAGTCAGTTCTAATGAGGTGGATGAAACTGGAGCATATTATAACAGAGTGAAGTAAGTCAGAAAGAAAAACACAAATACATTATATATATGGATTTAGAAAGATGGTAATGATAACCCTATATTTGACACAGTAGAAGAGACACAGATATAAAGAACAGACTTTCAGACTCTGTGCAAGAAGGTGAGGGTGGAATGATTTGAGAGAATAGCACTGAAGCATGCATATTACCATGTCTGAAACAGATGACCAGTCCAAGTTCAATGCATGAAACAAGGCACTTAAAGCCAGTGCACTGGGATAACTCAGAGGGATGGGATGGGAAGGGAGGTGGGAGGGGAGTTCAGGATGGGGGAACACATGTACACCTGTGTCTAATTCATGTCAATGTATGGCGAAAATAACCACAATATTATAAAGCAATTAGCCTCCAATTAACATAAATAAATTAATATTTAAAAAAAAAGACTTACTGAGCATGATTCACCATTCAGAACAAGATCAAGTTTCCCCCACAGTCAGTCTCTCCCATCAGAAAGCTTCCATAAGCAGCTTAACCTTATTCATCAGATGGCAGACAGAATGAAAACCACAGTCACAGAAAACTAACCAAACTGATCACATGGATCACAGCCTTGTCTAAATCCATGAAACTATGAGCCATGCCACGTAGGGCCGCCCAAGATGGATGGGTCATGGTGGAGAGTACTGACAAAATGTGATCCACTGGAGAAAGTAATGGCAAATCACTTCAGCATTCTTGCCTTGAGAACTCCATGAACAGTATGAAAAGGCACAAAGATAGGACACTGAAAGATGAACTCACCAGGTTGGTAGGTGCCCAATATGCTACTGGAGATCAGTGGAGAAATAACTCCAAAAAGAATGGAGAGATGGAGCCAAAGCAAAAACAATGCCCAGTTGTGGATGGGATTGGTGATAGAAGTCAAGTCTGATGTTGTAAAGAGCAATACTGCATAGGAACCTAGAATGTTAGGTCCATGAATCAAGGTAAATTGGAAGTGGTCAAACAGGACATGGTAAGAGTGAATATCGACATTTTAGGAATCAGTGAACCCTGTGTACGAGAAAGCAAAAGAGACACAGATGTATAGAACAGTCTTTTGGACTCTGTGGGAGAGGGAGAGGGTGGGATGATTTGGGAGAATGGCATTGAAACATGTATAATATTATATATGAAACGAATCGCTAGTCCAGGTTCGATGCAGGATACAGGATGTTTGGGACTGGTACACTGGGATGACCCAGAGGGAAGGTACGGGGAGGGAGGTGGGGGGTGGTTCAGGATGGGGAACACTTGTACACCCGTGGTGGATTCATGTTGATGTATGGCAAAACCAATACAATATTGTAAAGTAATTAACCTCCAATTAAAATAAATAAATTTATATTTAAAAAAAAGAACAAAGAAACAGTGATGAGCAACACAATAACTGAAATGGAAATACAAAAGAATGGATCAACAGCAGAATAAGTAAGGCAGAAGAACAAATGAGAGAGCTGGAATATCGAATGGTGGAAATAACTGCCATGGAACAGAAAACAACCAAACAAAAGGACAGAAAGAAAGCGAGGACAGTCTCAGAGACCTCTAGGACAACATTCAATCCACCAACATTTGAATGAGAGGTGTCCCAGGATAAGAGAAAGAGAAAGGGTCTGAAAAAGTATTCAAAAAGATTACAGTAAAAAACTTTCCTAAAATGGGAAAAAAAAGTCAACAAAGTCCAGGAAGTGCAGAGACTCCCATATAGGATAAACAAAGGAGAAATGCTGAGACACATACAAATCAAACTAAAACAAAAACATAATAATTCAACACAAGCAAAAGAACATAAAAGGCAGCAACAGAAAAACATCAAGTAATATACAAGAGAATCCAATTAAGGTTATCTGCTGAATTTTCAGCAGAAACTCGGCAGGCCAGAAGTCAGTGGCAAATATATTTAAAGCAATGAAAAGGAAAACTCTATAACCAAGAATAATATACACAAAAAGGCTCTTGTTGAGATTTGATGGAGAAAACTAAAGCTTTACAGAAAAACAAAAGCAAAGGACTTCAACACCACAAAACCAACTTTACAACCAAAACTAAAGGAACTTCTCTAGGCAGGAAACATAACTGGAAAAAAAAATTTAAAAGACCTAAAAAACAAACTCAAAACAATTAAGAAAATGGCAACAGAAACATATAAATCAACAATTACCTTAAATGTAAATTGATTTAATGGTCCAACAAAAAGACACAAACTAGGCAAATGGACCCAAAAACAAGACTCATACATATGCTGTCTTCAAGAGGCTCTATTCAGACCTAAGGACACACACAGACTCAAAGTGAGGGGATGAAAAAAGACATTCCAAGCAAATAAAAATCAAAAAGCTAGAGTAGAAATACTCATATCACCCCAAATAGACTTTAAAATAAACTCTTACAACACACAAGGAAAGACACTATATAAAATCCAAAACAAAGAAATAACAATTGTAAATATACATGCACACAAAATTGGAGCACCTCAATATATAATGCTATAGACTTAACAGGGAAAACTGACAGTAATGTAATAATAGTGGGGGGACTTTAACATGCCACCTCCACCAATGGACAGATCATCCAGACAGAAGATTAACAATGAAATACAACTCTTAAGGGACACATTACACTCAGTTCAGTTCAGTTGCTCAGTTGTGTCTGACTCTTTGCAACCCCATGAATCACAGCACACCAGGCCTCCCTGTCCATCACCAACTCCCAGAGTTCACCCAGACTCACGTCCATCGAGTCAGTGATGCCATCCAGCCATCTCATCCTCTGTCGTCCCCTTCTCCTCCTGCCCCCAATCCCTCCCAGCATCAGAGTCTTTTCCAATGAGTCAACTCTTTGCATGAGGTGGCCAAAGTACTGGAGTTTCAGCTTTAGCATCATTCCCTCCAAAGAAATCCCAGGGCTGATCTCCTTTAGAATGGACTGGTTGGATCTCCTTGCAGTCCAAGGGACTCTCAAGAGTCTTCTCCAACACCACAGTTCAAAAGCATCAATTCTTCGGCACTCAGCCTTCTTCACAGTCCAACTCTCACATCCATACATGACCACAGGAAAAACCATAGCCTTGACTAGACAGACCTTTGTTGGCAAAGTAATGTCTCTGCTTTTGAATATGCTATCTATGTTGGTCATAACTTTCCTTCCAAGGAGTTAAGCGTCTTATAATTTCATGGCTGCAGTCACCATCTGCAGTGATTTTGGAGCCCAAAAAAATAAAGTCTGACACTGTTTCCACTGTTTCCCCATCTATTTCCCATGAAGTGATGGGACTGGATGCCACGATCTAGATATAATTAATATTTATGGGATATTCCACTTGACAGTAGCAGAATACACTATATTCTCAATTGTACATGGAACAGTCTCCATGATAGATCACATCTTGGGTCAGAAATCAACTCTTGATAAATTTAAGAAAACTGAAGTGGTATCAAACATATTTTCCAATCACACTATAAGATTAGATATCAATTACAGAAAAAAATACTGTAAAAAACACAAGCTTGTAAAGGCTAAACAATAGGTTACTAAATAGTCAATGGATCACTGAAGAAATCAAAGATCAAAAAACCTAGAAACAAATGACAATGAAAATACAAGACTCAAAAACCTGTGGGACACAGCGAAAGCTACTTGTAAGAAACTTAAAGAAATTTATATATGCAACACAATCTCACCTCAGAAAATAAAAACATCTCAAATTAATCTAATCTTACACCTAACCAACTACAGAAAGAACCAAAACCCAAAATTCATAGAAGGCAAGGAATCATAAAGGGAAGAGCAGAAATAAATGAAACAGAGACAAAAAAATAGCAAAGATCAATGAAACTAAAAGATGAATCTTTGAGACAATTAAGAAATGATAACCTTTTAGTCAGACTCATCAATAAAAATACAGAGGTTATCCAAATTCATAAAATTAGAAATGAAAAAAGAAAAGTTACAGCTGACTCTACAGAAATACAAAAGATCACAAACAACTAAATTCTAATAAAACAGACAACCTAGAACAAATGGACATATTCTTAGAAAGATACAACCTTACAAGATTGAACCAAGAAGAACTAGAGAATATAAACAGACGAATCACAAGTACTTAAATTGAAATTGAGATTTCAAACCTTCCAACAAACAGAAGTCCAGGACAAGATGGATTCACAATGAAATTCTATCACGTTAAGAGAAGAAATAACTTAAGAGAAGAAATAACACCTACCCTTCTGAAACTGTTCTAGAAAATTGCAGAGTAAGGAACACTCCCAAGTTCATTGCACAAATCTACCATCACACTGATACCAAAACCAGAAAAAAAAAATCACAAAAAAAGAAAACTGCTGGCCAATATCATTGATGAATATAGATGTAAAATTCCTCAATAAGATGTTAGCAAACTGAATCCAACACCATATTAAAATCACCATCTTACATCATGATCATCATACATCATATCAAGGGGAGTAATCCCAGGGATGCAAGGAGTTTTCAATATGGCAGAGAAGAAAAAGAAATAAATGGAATTCAAATAAAAAAAGAGGATGTAAATGTCAGTGAATTTTATTAATTTGTAGGGTACAATATTAAGTCACAGGAAGCTCTTGCATTCCTATATACAAACAATGAAAGATAAGAAAAAAGTTTAAGGAAACCATCCTATGTATCATTACAATGAAAATAATAAAATACCTAGGAATAAACTGACCAAAGGAGGCAAGACTTGTACTCAGAAAACTGTAAGAAACTGATGAAGGATATATTATAAAAGAAGACACAAACAGATGCAGAGATATACCATGTTCTTTAGATTGGAAGATGAAAATATTGTGAAAATGTCTATACTGCCCAAAGCAATCTACAGATTCAGTACAATCCCTATCAAATCAGTGATGACATTTTTCACAGAATTAGAACTGACATGGAATTAAACTCTAAAATATACAAACAATTAATGAAGGTCAATATCAATAAACAAACAACTGAATCAAAAAATGGGCAGAAGTTCTAAATATACAATTATTCAAAGAAAATGGTTAAAATCAGATACAAATGAGCTCAGCATCACTTATTACTGCTGCTGCTGCTAAGTCGATTCAGTCGAGTCCGACTCTGTGCGACCCCATAGATGGCAGCCCACCAGGCTCCCCATCCCTGGGATTCTCCAGGCAAGAACACTGGAGTGGGTTGCCATGTCCTTCTCCAATGCATGAAAGTGAAAAGTGAAAGTGAAGTAGCTCAGTCGTGTCCGACTCTTAGCGACCTCATGGACTGTAGCCTACCAGGCTCCTCCGTCCATGGGATTTTCCAGGCAAGAGTACTTATTACTAGAGAAATACAAATAAAAACTATAATAAAGTATCACTTCACAAGGGTCAGAGTGGTCATCACCAAAAAAATCTACAAGTGATAAATGCTGGAGGGATGTAGAGAAAAGGGAACACTATTACTCTGTTGGTGGGAATGCAAACTGATACAGCCACTATGGAGAACAGTATGGAGGTTTCTTAAAAAACTGAAAATAGATCTATCATATGATCCTACTCCTTGGCATATGTCCAAAGAAAACCATAATTTGAAAAAATATATGCATCCCAGTGTTTACTGCAGGACTATTTACAATTGCCAAAACACGGAAGCAACCTAAACTCCCATCAGCAGTGGAATGTTTAAAGAATATGTAGTACATATATACAATGGAATATTACTAAGCCATATAAATAATGAAATTGGGTCATTTGCAATGATGTGGATGGATCTAGTGTCTGTCATACAGAATGAAGTAAATCAGAAAGAAAAAAACAAATAACCTATATTAATGCATATATATGGGATATAGAAAAATGTTACTGATGGAGAAGGCAATGACACCCCACTCTAGTACTCTTGCTTGGAAAATCCCATGGACAGAGGAGCCTGGTAGGCTGCAGTCCATGGGTTTGCTAAGAGTCAGATATGACTGAGCAACTTCCCTTTCACTTTTCACTTTCATGCATTGGAGAAGGAAATGGCAACCCACTCCAGTGTTCTTGCCTGGAGAATCCCAGGGACGGCGGAACCTGGTGGGCTGCCGTCTATGGGGTCGCACAGAGTCGGACACGACTGAAGTGACTTAGCAGCAGCAATAGAGATGAAGACATAGAGAATGGATTTGTGGACACAGCAGGGGAAGAGGGAGGATGAATTGATAGAGCAGCATTGATATATATAAGACACCATGTGTAAAATAAATAGCTAGTGGGAAGCTGCTGTGTAACACAGAGAGGTCAGGTTGGTGCTGGTGGTGACCTAGATGGGTGGCACATTGAGGGGTGGAAGGGAGGCTGAACATGCAGGGGGTATATGTACACTTACAGCTGATTCATGTTTTGTAAAGAAACTAACTCAACACTGTGAAGCAATTATCCTCCAATAAAAACAAAACAAAACCAAGAAACAGTCTGTTTCTTCCCACAGAGTTTTAAAACACCTTTTGTATAATAAGTTGTATATATTCTAATCTTGTTTATGGTTGAAATTAAAAAGCATCATCATAAGAAAGATGTGTTATATATATATATATATTTTTCAATGGAATATTACTCAGCCATTAAAAATAAAAAATAATGCCATTTGCAGCAACACGGGTGGACCTAGACATTCTCAAACTGAGTGAATTAAGCTAGCCAAATAAAGACAAATATCACATGACATCACTTATATGTGGAATCTTAAGAAAAAGGTTATAAATGAACTTATTTCCAAAATAGAAATAGAGTTACAGATGTAGAAAATAAACTTACAATTACCAGAGAGTAAGGGGGAGTGAGGGATAAATTGGAAGATTGGAATTGACACATGCACACAACCATATAATATACAGATAACTAATAAGATCTAATCAATAGCACAGGGAACTCTACTTACTACTCCTTAATTGCCTATATGGGAAAAGAATCTAAAATCTGGAAAAGTATATATATATATATATATATATATATATATACACATATATATATATACACACACACATATATATATATATATATATATACACACACAGTATATTTGAAACTAACACACTTTAAATCAATTATACCACAATTAAAATTTGAAAAAAAAAAAGTAGGGTAGCTTTTGAGGTTAAAAAATAGAATCCATCCATATATTGCTTACAAGCAACACACTTTAGAACTAAAGATACAAAGAGTGAGAGGACAGAAAAAGATATCTTATGCAAGTGAAAACAGAAAGAAATCTGGGGTAGTAATACTCATATTAGACAAAGCAGACTTTAATATGAAGGCTACTACAAGAGAAAGAAAGGCATTATCACTATATCAATAAATGGATGAATACAGAAAGGATATAACATTCATTTATATATATACCTAATATAGGAATATCTAAATACTGTTGTGTTGGAGAAAACTCTTGAGAGTCCCTTGAACTGCAAGGAGATCCAACCAGTCCATTCTAAAGGAGATCAGCCCCTGGGTGTTCTTTGGAAGGAATGATGCTAAAGCTGAAACTCAGTACTTTGGCCACCTCATGCAAAGAGTTGACTCATTGGAAAAGACTCTGATGCTGGGAGGGATTGGGGGCAGGAGGAGAAGGGGATGACAGAGGATGAGACTGCTTGATGGCATCACTGACTCGATGGACGTGAGTTTGAGTGAACTCTGGGAGTTGGCGATGGATAGGGAGGCCTGGTGTGCTGCAATTCATGGGGTCATAAAGAGTCGGACACAACTGAGCAACTGACCTGAACTGAACTGAAATACTATAAAACAAACATTAACAGACATATAAGGAAAAATACAAAATACAATAGTAAGGGATTTTACCATCCCAGTTAAATCAATGGATAAAATATCCAGACAGAAAATAAGGCAACAGTCGTCTTAAATGACACATTAGACAAGACAGACTAAACAGATAACAGAGGATATTCAATCTAAAATCAGCAAATTATACATTCCTTTCAAATTCACATGGAATGTTCTACAGGTGGATCATATGTTATGGGACACAAAGTAAGTCCTAACATTTTTAAGAGGATAGAAATTATATCAAGCATTTACTTCTGACCACAATGGTATGAAACTAGGAATCGACTACTGGAAGAAAACAGCAATAAAACACAAACGTGTGGAGACAAAATAATAAGCTACTAAAAGGAAAAAAATAAAACAGTTCTTCAAGAAAGAAATCAGAGAATATGTCAAATCATAGAAAAATGGAAACACAACTTTCCAAAATGTATAGCATTGAGCATAAGCAGTTCTAGAGGGAAAGTTATAATGATGCTATCGTACTTCAAAGACAAAAGAACAATCTCAAATAAATAGCTAGCCTATCATTTAAAGGAACTACAAAAAGAAAGAGCAACAAAGCCCAAAGAAAATAGAAGGAAAGAAATACTAAAGCTCAAAGAAGAAATAAATAAAATAAAGACCAAAAAAATAAAATAGATTAGTGAAACCAATAGCTGAATTTTCAAAAATAAAAACAAAACTTACAAACCTTTAGCCAGGCTTAACAAAAAATTTAAAAAAAAATAGAGAAAACCAAAACAAACAAAATAAGAAATGAAAGAGAAAAAATTATAACCGATATCATAGATAAATGAAAAATCATAACAGTATACCAAGAGGAGTTATATGTCAAAAATTTGAAGAACCCAGAAGCCCTGGAAAAATTTCTAGAAACACAAACTCTTACAAAACTGAATCAGGAAGAAATAAATTATCAAAACAGAACAGAACAATCATTTCCACTGAAATTAAATAAGTAATAAAAAAAACTGTCAGCAAAAAACAGTCCAGGACCAGATGACTTTATGGGAGAATTCTACAAAACAGACAAAGAAGAGATAATACCAATCCTTGTCAAACTATTCCAAAAACTTGAGGAGGATGGAGCATTCCAAATTCATTCTACCAGGGTACCATCACCCTTAAAACCAAACAGACAAAGACACTATAAAAAAATTAATTGAATCACTGTTCAATAAGGTGCAAAAATCCAAGAAAATATTAACACCAGCAAACCAAATTCAACAATACATAAAAAGATCAAATACCATGATCAAGTGGGAGTTATTTTAGGGTTGCAAAGATGGTTCAATATCCACAAATTACATAATGTAATACAGCATATTTAAAAAAGGAAGGATAAAAATCATGATATATTGACAGATGCAGAAAAAGTACTTGACAAAATTCAGCATCCATTTGTGAAAAAATATTCATTAAAGTTGGTACGAGGAGACATATATCAACATAATAAGGCCATATATGCCAAAACCACAGCTAACATCACAGTCAATGGTGAAAAACTAATAGAATTTCCTCTAAAATCAGGAACAAAGAAAAAAAGAATATTGACTACTTCCATGTTTATTCGATATTGCACTGGAGGTCTGAGACAAGGAAAAGAAATAAACATCCAAACTAGAAGGGAAAAAGTAAGACTATCACTATTTGCAGATGACATGATACTACATATAGAAAAGCCTAAAGTCACCAGCAAAACACTTTAGAACTATTAAATAAATAATTAAAGTTGTAGCATACAAGATTGGTATACATACACACACACACAGAGAAATCTATTGCATTTCTTTTTTTTTTTAATTTAATTTTATTTTTAAACTTTACAATATTGTATTAGTTTTGCCAAATATCGAAATGAACTATCAGGAAGAGAATGCAAGAAAAAAGTCCCAATCAAAATTGCACCAAAAAGAATAAAATATCTAGTAAAAAATTAACCTTTGAGATAAAAATATAAGAAAACTATATGACACTGATGAAGGAAATTAAAGCTGATACAAAAAAATGGAAAAAATACCATATTCATGCATTGTAAGAATTAATATTGTTCTTACATACTAACCAAAGCAATCTACAGATTGAATGCAGTCCCTATCAAAATACCTATATTTCTCACAGAATTAAAGAAAATAATTCTTAAGATTTATAGTGAAGCAGAAATGGTCCCAAATAGTCAAAGTAACATTAAGAGAAAAGAATAAAGTTGGAGGTGTCACTCTCTGAAATATCAGACTGCACTACAAAGTTGCAGTGATCAAAAAAGTATGGTACTGGTAAAAAAAAAAAAAAAAAAAAAAAGACACACAGATCAATAAATCAGAAAAATGAAATAGAGATCTCAGAAACAAATGCATAACTTATGGTCAATTACCCCACAACAAAGGAGGCAAGAATATACAAAAGTGAAAGATAACTCTTTTCAGTAAGTGTTGCTAGAAAAACAGAACAACTACTTATAAAAGAATGAAACATTGTAGCAGAGATCTGAGACACTGTAATCAAACAAGAAAAGAAACAAACATCATTCAAACTAGAAGGGGAAAAATAAGACTGTCACTATTTGTAGATAACATGATTGTTGTTGTTCAGTAGCTCAGTCTTGTCCAACTTTTTGCAACCCCATGGACTGCAGCATATGAGACTTCCCTGTCCTTCACAATCCCCCAGAACCTGCTCAAATGCATGTCCATTGAAACAGTGATGTCATCCAACCATCTCATTATCTGATATCTCCTTCTCCTCCTGCCCTCAATCTTTCCCACCATCAGGGTCACCAGTGAGTCACCTCTTTGAATCAGGTTGCCAAAGGATTGGAGCTTCAGCTTAAGCATCAGTCCTTCTAATGAATATTCAGGATTGATTTCTTTCACTTCATCATCAAGAGGCTCTTTAGATCTTCTTCGCTTTCTGCTATAAGGGTGGTGTAATCTGCATATTTAAGGTTATTGATATTTCTCCTGGCAATCTTGATTCCAGCTTGTGCTTCATCCAGTCCAGCATTTCTCACGATGTACTCTGTGCATAAGTTAAATAAGCAGGGTGACAATATACAGCCTTGACGTGCTCCTTTTCCTATCTGGAACCAGTCTGTTGTTCCATGTCCAGTTCTAACTGTTGCTTCTTGACCTGCATACAGATTTCTCAAGAGGCAGGTCAGGTGGTCTGGTATTCCCATCTCTTTCAGAATTTTCCACAGCTTGTTGTGATCCACACAGTCAAAGGCTTTGGCATAGTCAATAAGGCAGAAATAGATGGTTTTTCTGGAACTCTCTTGCTTTTTCCATGATCCAGTGGATGTTGGCAATTTGATCTCTGGTTCCTCTGCCTTCTCTAAAACCAGTTTGAACATCTGGAAGTTCACGGTTCACGTATTGCTGAAGCCTGGCTTGGAGAATTTTGAGCATTACCTTACTAGCGTGTGAGATGAGTGCAATTGTGTGGTAGTCTGAGCATTCTTTGGCATTGTCTTTCTTTGGGATTGGAATGAAAACTGACCTTTTCCAGTTCTGTGGCCACTGCTGAGTTTTCCAAATTTGCTGGCATATTGAGTGCAGCACTTTCACAGCATCATCTTTTAGGATTTAAAAGAGCTCAACTGGAATTCCATGACCTCCACTAGCTTTGCTCATAGTGATGCTTCCTAAGGCCCACTTGACTTCATATTCCAGGATGTCTGGCTCTAGGTGAGTGATCACACCATCATGATTATCTGGGTTATGAAGACATACAGTTCTGTGTATTCTTGCCACTTCTTAATATCTTCTGCTTCTGTTAGGTCCATACCATTTCTGTCCTTTATTGAGTCCACCTTTGCATGAAATGTTCCCTTGGTATCTTTAATCTTCTTGAAGAGATCTCTAGTCTTTGGTGTAACCACAATGAAAAACAGTACAGAGTTTCCTCAAAAACTAAAAATAGATGTATCATATGATCCAGCATTTCTACTCCTAGAGTATATTGGAAGAAAATGAAACACTTAACTGGAAAAAATGCATATACTCAAAGGTTTATAGTAGTATTATTTACATTATCATATATGAAAGTAACTTAAGGGCCCATGAATAGATTAATAGGTAAAAATGTCTGCAAATGAATCAGTGTGATATGCCACATTAACGAATTAAAGAATAAAAGTCATGCAATCATCTCAATAAATGGGAAAAAAAAGCTTTGATGAAATTCAAAATCCATTTATGATAAAAAAAAATCTTCAGAAAGTGGGCATAGAGAGATAATGTACCTCAAGATAGTAAAGGTCATATATGATGAACACATAGCTAACATCACATTCAAAGGTGAAATGCTTAAAGCATTTCTTCTAAGATCAGGAACAAGACAAGGATGCCAACTATCACCACCTTTATTCAACATAGTTTTGCAAGTCCTACTCACGGAAATCAGAGAATAAAAATAAATAAAAGAAATCCAAATTGCAATGGAAGAAGAAGTGTCACTGTTTATAAATGACATGATGCCATAACATAGAAAACCCTCAAGACACTACCAAAAACTACTAGAGTGCTCCAATAAATTCAGAAAATTCCTGGATACAAACTTAATACAGAAACTTGTTTTCTTTCTCTACACTAACAACAAAACATCAGAAATAGAAATTAAGGGAACAATCTCATTCACCATGACATCAGAAAGAATAAAATACCTAGGAATAAACCTATCAGAGGAGACAAAAATAATCTGTACTGTGAAAACTTTAAGATGCTAATGCAAGAAACTGAAGATGACACAGACAGATGGAAATATATATCATATTGTTAGAATAGAAGAGTCAGTACATTGTTAAAGAGGTCATACTACGCCCCCCCCCAAGGCAGTCCCTATTAAATTATCAGTGGCATTTTTCAGAACTGGGACAGAAATTTTTTTAATTAGTATAGAAATAGAAAAGACTCTGAATAGCCAAAAAATAATCGAGAAAAAATTATAGAGCTGGTGGAATCATGCTCTCTGACTTCAGACTATATTACAAAGCTACAGTATCAAGAATGTGATACTGGCACAAAAACAGACATAGACCTATGGAATAGGACAGAGAGCCCAGAAAAAAACCCACGCACTCATGATAATTTAATCTACAAAAAGGGAGACAAAAGCAAACAAGGGAGAAAGGACAATCTCTTCAATAAATAGCACTAGGAAAACTGGACAACTACATGTAAAAGAAAGAAAGTAGAATGTATCCTCACAACATTTACAAAAATAAACTCAAAATGGATTAAATATGTAAATTTAAGACTAGATCCCATAAAATTCCTAGAGGAAAACATAGGCAGAACAGTCTGACAAAAAAATCACAGCAATATATTTTTGGATCTGTATCCTAGAGAAATAAAACTAAAATAAATAGAACCTAAGTAAACTCAAAAGCTTTTGCACAGCAAAACAACAGACAAAATCACCTAAGGGATTGGAGAAAATATCTGCAAATGATGCAACTGACAAGGATGTGATTTCCAAAATAGACAAACAGCTCATACAGCTTAATATTTTAAAAAAACAAACAAATCAACAACCCAATCCTGCAGTCCCACTCTTGCACATATATCTTGAGAAAACTCGAATTCTAAAAGATACATGTACCACAATGTTCACACAGCACTACTTACAATAGCCAAGACATGAAAACAAAGTATGTGTTCACTGAGACATAAAGATGTGGTATATATGTGTATACACAATGGAATATTCCTCAGCCATAAAAGAATGAAATAATGCAATTTGCAGCAACATGGATGGAGCTACAGAGTATTACACTAAGCCAAGTAAGTCAGACAAAGACAAATACCATATGATATCACTTATTTGTGAAATCTAAAGAAATGATACAAATGAACTTATTTATAAAACAGAAGCCAACTCACAGACATAGAAAACAAACCTAACAGTTATCAAAGGGAAAATAGGGTCATGAATAAATTAGAAATTTATGTTTAACAAACACACATCACTGTACATAACAGAGATAAACAATAGAGACCTACTGAATAGCACAGTCAACTATATTCAATGTTTTGCAATAACCTATAAATGCAAAAGACTCTGAAAAAGAAAAAATATATATATAACAATCATTTTGCTATATACTTGAAACTGACACAATACTGTAAATTAACTGTACTTCAATCAAAAAGATGTGGTACATGGTGCATGTGTGTGTATATATATATGTTTATGTATATATATATAATGCAAAATTACTCAGCCATACAAAAGAATGAAATTTTGCCATAATATGGATGGACTTGGAGGGTATTACGTTTAGCAAAAAAAGTCAGACAGAGAAAGACAAATACTGTAAGGTATCACTCATACGTGAAATATAAGATATAAGAAAAAAAATGAATATATAACAACAAAATCAGAGTCACAGATACAAAGAACAAACTAGTGATTATTAGTGGGGAGACAGAAGGGAGGAATGGTAAAACAGGGATAAGGGATAAAGAGATACAAACTACCATGTAGGAAATAAATAAGCTAAAAGTATACAATGAAGAGAGAGGATATAGCCATTACTTTATAACAACTTTGGAGTACTTTATAACAACTTTATAACAACAAATGGAGTACAATCTATAAAATATGAATCACTAGGTTGCACACCCAAAACGAATACAATATTGTAAATCAGCTAAACTTCAACTTGAAAATAATTAATTTAATTAATATAAAACACAGGAATCAAAAAATTTTCCCTTCATCAATTTGTATGGTTCATTTGCAGTTGTTGGTACCTTACGTTCCTCTCCAAATGCATTTGACAACAAGATATTTGCTGAAACTGTCAAGAAAGACAATTTAATCTCCTGAAATAGCAGGTGGTTGAGCCCATGGAGACCTGGTCCTGTCGGGGCCATGTTTGGTCCAGGAAGAGACAGCCTGCCTGAGAAAGAATCTCAGACAGAGGAGATGGAGATTCTTTAAAGCATAATCTGAACACTGACACTTAGTCATACCTGAAGCAAGGGATATTCTTGGACTTTTCAGTTACTTAAGCCAAAAAGTTCCTCTAGCTTAGTTTGAGTATCTAGAAAAGAGTTCTGTAGAATACAAAGGTTAGCTCTGGATGGTGATATTTTAGGAGATATTCCTGCTTTCATACTTTTCTGTCTTGTTTGAAGCTTTCACAATAAATGATACTACAATACAACAAAACAGCAGTACTGGGAATACCACCCTATAAAAGAATTAATTCTGCAATCTTTGGATCTCTTAAAGAAAAAATTCTAAAGTCATCTTGGTTATACTAATATTCCAGACAAGAGAAACTGATCCATGTGGAAAGCTCATAAGAAAGGAAGTCTCTCCCCTCGACCACCGAGAATTTCCAAAACTTGCCATTCGCCATTCGGAAAGTCTTCCTTAGCTTTAAGTCTGAATGCTCTTGGCTGACATCTTACTCTCCCCTTGGTCCAGAGGCACAGGTGCTCATCTGGCCACATTTCCACTGGGACCCTTTCCCTTCTTGTGTTTGGCCCTTAAAAAACAAGCTATCACATGAGACATCCAAAAGAAGGGGTCAGGCCTTTATACTGAGTGTAGAAGGAAGCAAGAAGAAGGCAAGCTGCTTTTAGACTTTAAAATAACAACTTCCCTGCTTGAGCCTTCCTGAATGGGGAAGTCTTTTCCTGTCAGCTGGAGCTGCCTGAGGGAACTTATTCCCATCTAAGTGGTGTCATGGTTCCAGGTTATAAACAGACTATTCTTACCACTGATCCTAGACCAATGTCTGATTTCTGCACACTCCCACCTTCTGTGACTGTGCTGGTAAGGCCCTATGATTCCCAATGTCTGTCTAAATATTTCTAAGGTACCTGAGACTGTCATCTCAAAGCACGCAAAACATCAAGTACATTTCCACATGCAGAGTGACTCTACTTTTTGAATCATCAAAAAAGATTAACTGTTTAGAATAGTTTTTCTATTTAATATTGAATCAACAGCTATCCTCACATTTCTATGAATCACATCTTCAGATATTTTTGAAACCTCTGCAAGAAGCATCCGCAGCAATTTGTAGATGGTGCAGGTCACCAAAGTATTGGAACTTCAGCTTCAAGAGCAATCCTTCCAATGAATAGTCAGGGTTGATTTCCCTGGTTAACTAGGATTAACTGGTTTGATCTCCTTGCTCTCTCTCCAAAAGTCTCTCAAGCATCTTCTCCAGTACAATTTAAAAGCATTAGTTCTTCAGTGCTGAACCTTCTTTATGGTCCAACTCTCACACCCATACTTGACTACTGGAAAAAACATAGGTTTGACTATACGCACCTTTGTTGACAAAGTGATGTCTCTGCTTTTTAATATGCTGCCTAGATTTGGTATAGTTTTCTCCCCAAGGAGCAAGCGTCTTTTAAATTTTTGGCTACAGTCACCATCTGTAGAGGTTTTGGAGCCCCCAAAATAAAATCTGTCACTGTTTCCACTTTTTCCTCATCTGTTTGCCATGAGGAAATGGGACCAGATGCCATGATCTTCACTTTTTGAATATTGAGTTTTAAGCCAGATTTTTCATTCTCCTCTCTCATCCTCATCAAGAGATGTCAGGGGACGTTCAACTTTAAGGGATCCAGTGTGTTGCATTTTCTTCCTTTGTGTGCCGTTTCTCAAGGACTCTCTGTTCCTTATCAGTTCCTGGAATACAGGAATGAGCAGAGCTGCACGCAGTTCTCAGGACTGAGATCGTGGGGGAAAGAGCACCTGCTTGAATTCCCTTCAGTGACTCCCTTCAGTGATTCCCTTCAGCGACCTTGTACTTAAGAGACTATCCGTTTTGTTAAAGCTGTGATTCTGCCATTTCAAGGTAATTCTAGAGCCAACCCCCAACTCATATTTAACAACAGGCAGAACACTTGTTACATGAATATGAATTAGATGATGAAACTTTACAAAAGGCTCAATTAGAACAACATAAAATATTTCAAAATTTTCCCACCAGCCCTGCCCCAAGTGCTCCTCCTCCTCCTCTTGCAACAGGCCAAAACCGAAAGTCCCCTCAATTCAAGAACAAGATGACCCTGAAGATGATTCTTCTGAGGCTCTTTTTGACACTAAGACTGACAATACTTTTCTTGATGACAATGATATGCCTTTGGCACACACTCATATTTATGAGAAAATACTATCCACCCCTTTCTCTGGCAACCATATTCTCCTAAAAGCAGGAGAAAATGAAAGAGTTAAAGCTTAGGCAGATAATTCAGTGCCCTATAAAGAGGAAGCAAACATTCTCACTCATGCTTTCCTTAAGCCTTGTGCAACACTGTATCTTGCCAGAAAACTGACCTTTTCTTTAGGTCCAGAACTAATGATTACACAGCACAATGTCTTACTCATGGAAATGCTTTTCTTAGGCTCTATGTTAATAATTATAATTATAAAAAATCTTGCCTGGGAACCTGTATCTCAAGACTTGTACCCCTGATAACACAGCAAGAGTATATCTTGCCCAGAGATGTTGTCTGGAACTTGTTCTCCCTGACTAATCTTGTGCCAAAGTTATCTCAGGATGAATGTCTTGGGAAAGGGCCTAATGGAACTCTTACAACATTGAGGTATTCTTTTTATCTATGCTTAGCAGCTAGTTGAGAAATATATAAGGTCCCACTTAAACTAGTGAGGCAGATACTCTTTCTACCCCTTTCTGATGTCTATGTCAGAAGCTTTCTCTGTTCTGTCACTTTAAATAAAATTTTGCACACAAAGCTCTGAATGACTGAGACCTATCTTTGGTCCCAGAGTTAACTCTCCTTCAGAGACCACGAATCTGGCAGATGATAGCTTCACTCGGTAAGCTATCATCTTGGGGGCTCATCCAGCAATTGAAAGAAGTTGCCCTTGAAGACTGGGATAGAATTGCTCCTCAAGGGGAGCCTAAAGGCAGCTATACAAAGATATTCTAAGCGCCTAATGAAGCCTGTGTGGATCACAATAAATTGTGGGAAATTTTGAAAGAGATGGGAATACCAGACCACCTGACCTGCCTCTTGAGAAATGTGTATGCAGGTCAGGAAGCAACAGTTAGAACTGGACATGGAACAACAGACTGGTTCCAAATAGGAAAAGGAGTACGTCAAGGCTGTATATTGTCACCCTGTTTATTTAACTTATATGCAGAGTACATCATGAGAAATGCTGGACTGGAAGAAACACAAACTGGAATCAAGATTGCCGGGAGAAATATCAATAACATCAGATATGCAGATGACACCACCCTTACGGCAGAAAGTGAAGAGGACCTCAAAAGCCTCTTGATGAAAGTGAAAGTGGAGAGTGAAAAAGTTGGCTTAAAGCTCAACATTCAGAAAATGAAGATCGTGGCATCCATTTCCATCACTTCATGGCAAATAGATGGGGAAACAGTGGAAACAGTGGCAGACTTTATTTTTCTGGGCTCCAAAATCACTGCAGATGGTGACTGCAGCCATGAAATTAAAAGACGCTTACTCCTTGGAAGGAAAGTTATGACTAACCTAGATAGCATATTCAAAAGCAGAGACATTACTTTGCCAATAAGGGTCCATCTAGTCAAGGCTATGGTTTTTCCTGTGGTCATGTATGGATGTAAGAGTTGGACTGTGAAGAAGGCTGAGCGCTGAAGAATTGATGCTTTTGAACTGTGGTGTTGGAGAAGACTCTTGAGAGTCCCTTGGACTGCAAGGAGAGCCAACCAGTCTATTCTGAAGGAGATCATCCCTGGGATTTCTTTGGATGGAATGATGCTAAAGCTGAAACTCCAATACTTTGGCCACCTCATGCGAAGAGTTGACTCACTGGAAAAGATTCTGATGCTGGGAGGGATTGGGGGCAGGAGGAGAAGAGGACGACAGAGGATGAGATGGCTGGATGGCATCACTGACTCTATGGACGTGAGTCTGAGTGAACTCCGGGAGTTGGTGTTGGACAGGGAGGCCTGGCGTGCTGCGATTCATGGGCTCGCAAAGAGTCGGACACGACTGAGCGACTGATCTGATCTGATCTGAATGAAGCCTATGCTGATTTTTTGGCTAGATTGGAAGTTGCTATTTCCTATAGTGTTATCCGAGAAGAGGCCATAATGCAACTAGGAAAACTACTTACTTATGAAAATGCAAATCAGGAATATCAAGGAGCTATCACTCCAATTCATGAGAGTGGGACTGTTACTGATTATTTGAAGGCTTATCACAATTTAGGATCGGAAACTCAGAAAATGCAAATATTAGCTAAAACAATGGCGGCTGCTTTTAAAACGGAAATGAAGGATATTTTACATGTGGGGACAAGACCCATTTACAAAGGGATTTCCCTAAAAGGCACACAGAAAAAATTAAAACTGTTAAAAAAAACCTCCAGGAATATACCTTCATGCATAAAAGGATACATTGGGCCAGGGAATGTGGATCTAAATATGATATTGAAGGGAAGCCTATTTCAGGAAACTCCAAGCTGGGGACTCCCCGGGTCCCCATCAACAAAACCCAGGGACAAACTCCATCTTTTCCCTCAAACCCTCAACATCCGGCATTGCTGCCGTCGATATACCAGCCCTCAGTGATTTTCTTTTCCCTCAAGCCTAGAATACCTACTGGACTTTTTGGACCCCTACCTCCACAAACCTTCAGCCTTTTACTTGGCCAATTCAACCCGACTTCTAAGGGAATTAGTGTTCACCCTGGAATAATTGATTCAGATTATAAGAGAAATTCAAATTGTGATGTCATCTCAGATACTATGGCAAGTCAAAAAAGGGGACAAAATTGCCCTATTACTTCTTTTATCTTACATTTCTATTAACTCCTCTAATGACATACAGACAGATGGATTTAGCAATACACATCAAAAACAATCCTTATGGACATCGATAATATCTGAATATGCACGACCAAATATATACATCAAAATTAATGGCAAAAGATTTTCTGGTCTCCTCGATACTGGATCCAATATTACTATTATTTCCAAACATTTATGGCCCAAATCTTGGACTATACAGAGAATTTCTTGCCAAATTACAGGAATTTCTCAAACCAAAATACAATAAATCTATCAAAATATTCAAATTTATCCTTATGAGGGACCAGAAGGCCAGCCTACAACATTACAACCTTATGTGATAGATGCACCCCTTAATCTAATAGGAAGAGATTTATTTATGCAATGGCAAACTCAAATATATATTCCACATGTTTCCTAGGAGCCACTGCTCATTTGACAAACAATGCAATTATTAAAATAATTTGAAAGAATGATGAGTCTATTTGGACAAAGCAGTGGCCCCTTACAAAAGAGAAATTGGAGGCTACTAAGGAACTCATAACAACACAATTGGAATTAAAACATATTGAGGAATCTTATTCTCCTTGGAACTCTCCCATTTTTGTTATAAGAAAGAAATCTAACAAATGGCATCTCTTAACAGACCTTAAAAAAGTTAATGCATCTATGAAACCTAGAAGTGCATTGCAACTAGGAATTCCATCACCTACCGCTATTCCTCAAAACTGACATATTATTATTATAGATTTACAAGATTGCTTTTTTACTATACCTTTACACCCCCTAAACTGAGAGAGATTTGCTTTCTCTCTTCCTTATCCTAATCACACCTGGCCTCATAAACAGTACCCAATGGACTGTACTACCTCAACGAATGATGAATTCTCCCACCAAGTGCCAATACTCTGTAACCAAAGCCCTTAAACCTGTAAGAATAAATACAATTTCCTAACTTTCTTTTCATTCGTTATATGGATGATATTTTGTTTTCTGCTCCATCTGTTTTAGAAACTCAACAAATGTTTGACATAGCTCAACAATACTTAAAAGACTCTGGATTAATCATTGCCCCTAAAAAGATTCAAACCTCTACACCTTACCGTTACTCAGGATTTGTTGTTAATAGACAATGTATTACTCCCCAACTAACACAGATTCATACCAATAAATTTTCAACCTTGAATGATTTTCAAAAACTTTTAGGTGATATAAACTGGATTAGACCCTCTTTCGGCATTGCAAGTTATCAACTGACTAATCCATTTAACACTTTAAAAAGAGATCCCGATTTAAATAGCCCTCATTCGCTTTCACAAGAGGCACGAGAGGAACTCTGTTTAATACAAAATAAATTGCAAAAACAGTTTCTTACTCGTATTAGACTTGATTTACCTCTAGAGTTATTTATACTCCCCTCTCTCCATTCCCCCACAGGACTTCTTCCCCAACAAGAACATCCAATAGAATGGATCTATACCCATTTTAGAAGGACAAGGTCACTTATGCCCTATCTTGATTTGATCGCTCTAATAATTATCAATGGGAGAAATAAAACTGAGATTCTAATTGGCTGTGATCCTCATAAAATTGTAATACCTATTAGTAAATCTCAATTCCAGAATGCACTACAAACTTCTACCGATTTCCAAAGAGCCTTTCTGGAATATTTTAAAGAAATTTCATTTCATTATCCTTCCAACAAACTCTGGAATCTCTTTAAAAATACTGAATTTATTATCTCTCACATTATCAGCTCACAACCTATACCTCAAGCTGATATTTTCTATATAGATAGGACTAAAACCTCCAAAGCCTCATTCTGGTCTCTCAAAGAATATAAAATCTTTTATACTAAATTTCATTCTACTCAACAAAACGAATTGTATACTCTTATTCAAATTATTCACCTACATCCTTACTCCATTAATATAATTTCTGACTCCTTATATTCAGTTTTTATATTAAGAAATATAGAAACTTCCACTATAAACTCCAATCAACCTATTATTCAACAACAACTTTTTCTCGAACTACAGTCTCTTATTAGGAACCACACTTCCCCCATTTATAAGACCCATATACAAACACATCACACGCTGAAACTACAAATAAAAAATTTTTTTAAAGGGGCAATACACAGGAACACTTCTATCTTCCTATCCAGAGCAGACTTTACTAGATTTCAATTAATATTCTTTAATCCTATAACTATTGCTAATACAGCTTTATTTGTTTTAAATTTTTTAAACTTAACACAAGGAGATATTTTGACAAAAGCAGAAAAACATCTCCAGGCATTGAAGGATACTTCCCTTCCTCTGCCCATTTGGTATCAAGACGGCTTGACTAAACAACGGAAATCTGGAAAATTAATATTACAGAGAAAGAGGTATGCTTGTATTTCTCCAGATGGATCCAACGAAATCAGCTGGCTCCCTCTTCAGAAGATCTGCCCCAAGGGAGTCACCAGCATTCAAGACAGAGAAGAAACAGTGAAATCCCCAAGAGGAGGAGATTCCAGTACAAGCCATGGTGGCTTTAAAAATTTCCAAGAAAAGCTGCACTCAACGTCACCAAACTTATGATCTCCCTACTTGGGGACAGATGAAAACCCTTACTAATCAAGCTGAAAATCTGGTTTTTCAACAGGGAATGCCTCAGAATCCTGTAAATATTTTGTCACTATGCTTGCTTTGCTTGCTTTTGCTTCCCCCTGCTCAGGCTGACTTGATTAATCACACTTATTGGGCTTATATACCTAACCCTCCTTTATTGCAGGTTGTAAAATGTACAGATATAGGACCAATCATATCCACTAATAACTCAGTACATATGCCTCCTCCTTGGAACTTGGAGGGGCCCTTTCATCCTGAGGAAGAAGGAAGACTAATATTTCTCTAGGGTATGAAGTCCTTCCTCTATGCATGGGTCCAACAGAATTATGCATTAACGTTAGCCGACAAACATGGGCTTTCGTTCTACCTCCAAAGAAGAACTTTCGGACATTGCTTAGAAAGTTTACTGCCCTTTCTTTCTATAAGAACCATGTCAACACTACTGAAACTCTAGGAAAAGGACAAAAATAATTATGCAAAGGGTTTATATATAAGAACTTTAAATATACTCCTGTTCATTGGGACAGATGTCAAGCTAAATCAGGGAAATTAATGTTTGTGGCCAATTACACCACTGTTGATTGGGGACCCCATGGTATGTGGTTATCTAACTACACAGATGATATTAACAGCACTGTATGTGATTATGCTTCTCAAGTAGCATAGGTTACTAATACTATGATGGAACATTACCATGACAAAGGACTTCTTGGCTGGCTTGACGGTGGAATGGCAACCCCTCGCCCTCAAATCGTCCTCAATAAACAGATTGGGCCTGAACAATGGGACATCTGGAAACTTGCTGCGAGCACCGAAGAACTTGGAACTTGAACTGGATATTTTATGGGGACCAGTCGTAGTCAGTAACTATTCCTTTAGTTATAATCATTCATATTTCATACAAGCTTGTGTTCCCCTTCCTTTTTTTATAGCTATAGGGAACTTGCAGTTTAATAAGACTTTACATTCTGTGACTTGTATAGATTACAAATTGTACACTTGTCTTAATTTCTCTGTTTCTTTGAAAAACGAATCCCTTTTGATTCTTCGATCTCGACATAATCTGTGGTTGCCAGTAGATCTCCAATGACCCTGGGAGGAGGGTCCCATAGCAGGAGTTGCCCCCCGGCTACTTACTAAATTACTTTGGCAATCTAAACGATTCACTGGATGGTTAATTCTTGGCATTTGGGGATTAATAGCCATTTGCACTACTGCCACTGTCGCAGACATTGCTTTACAAACCTCAGTTCTAACACACAACTTTATTCAAAATTGGACCAAAGATGCTCATACTATGTGGACCACTCAGGCTCAGATAAATGAGGAAGTTCAAGATGAAATACAGGAAATAAAAACAGCCATCCAATGGGTCAGAGATCAATTAGTAGATTTACAAAAACAAGTTATACTAAAATGTGACTGGAATTCTACTCAATTTTGTATTACCCCTGTTCAGTTCAACTATAGTGCCTACAACTGGGAACAAATCAAATTTCATTTGCAAGACTTACATGATAATGCTTCCTTAATTGTACAATTATTACAAAAGGAAATCTTTGAAACTTTCTCTAAGAGTCTACCCTCTTCCAACAATCTGGAAACCTTAGCTGAACAGCTAGCTGATGAATTTATCTGGGCCAGACCCTCAAGGATGGTTTCAAAGTATTACACACGGTATTGGATCTGGAGCTATAATGCTAATAATTATCCTGATGATTATATTTGTAGTATACTGATGCCTTTCAACTATAATTGTTCAAACTAAACAAACTCATTTGGTCAGGGCCTTTTTCACAAAAGTATCTACAGTCACCCCCAATTATGAAAAAATAAAAAGGGGGAATTGTCAGGGGACGTTCAACTTTAAGGGATTTAGTGTGTTGCATTTTCTTCCCTTGTGTGCCATTTTTCAAGGACTCTCTGTTCCTTATCAGTTCCTGGAATACAGGAATGAGTAGAGCTGCATGCAGTTCTCAGGACTGAGATCATGGGAAAGAGCACCTGCTTGGATTCCCTTCAGTGACTCCCTTCAGTGATTCTCTTTAGTGATCTTGTACTTAATAGACTATCCATTTTGTTGCAACTGGTGGAATTTCATTCTTTTTAATGGCTGAGGAATCATTTTACTGAAGATATATAAGCATGCATTTATGCTAATAAAATACCTTGTTCAACTAGAGACTTGGGTCCCCTGCAAATTCTTTTGTCTCTGGCAAATTCTTTGGAGTGTGGAGGCCTACTGAGCTCTCTTTCTCACCCGGGCTTTCAAGACCTCCTTGAAATGACGCCCTGTGCCTTCGTGAGCGGTACAAGTCTTGTGTATGGGTTTTATTGGCTTTCCACGTAACCTGAGGGATATTGCTCTTTCTCTCTTTCTTTCTTTTCGTCGACTCCAGTCCCCAGGTCCTAGTCTTTAAAAGACCGCAACAAAGAGGCTCTTTAGTTCCTCTTCACTTTCTGCCATTAGAGTGGTATCATCTGCATATCTAAGGTTGTTGATATTTCTCCTGACAATCTTGATTCCAGCTTGTGAGTCATCCAGCCCAGCATTCTGCATGATGTACTCTACATATAAGTTAAATAAACAGGGTAATAATATACAGTCTTGACGTACTCCTTTCCCAATTTGGAACCACTCCATTGTTCCATGTCTGGTTCTAACTGTTGTTAACAGTTAGAAACCTGCATACAGGTTTCTCAGAAGACAGTTAAGGTGGTGTGATATTCCCATCTCTTTAAGAATTTCCCATAGTTTGTTGTGATCCACACAGTCAAAGGCTTTAGCATAGTCAATGAAGCAGAAGTAGATGGTAGACGTTTTTCTGGAACTCTCTAGCTTTTCTTGTGATCCAACAGATGTTGGCAATTTGATCTCTGATTCCTCTGCCATGGGCTTCCCTAGTGACTCAGATGGTAAATAATCCATCTGCAGGGCAGGAGAGCTGGGTTGATCCCTGGGAAGAATCACATGCTGATTCAGTGGAGCCTGAGTGAAAACCAGCATGACAATGAGAAAGCCCCATGTGCCTGCAATAAGTGACACCCCAAGCTTCCTTGGATTTTCTCTCAGGAACCCCTCCCCCTCTCAGATTCTATGATATTGTGATTTATAATAAGAAAGCATATTTGAATTTCATCCCCTTTTCTGGTGCAGATCTCCTAAAACTCTGGGAACATTTGTTGGAGAGCAACTAAGTAGTCTTTTGTTATGTGAATGAGCTGACTTTTCGACCACATGGAAGCATGGGGCTTGGTTGCAAGGAGAAACACCATGTGACTAGAGGGTTAGAACATTCAGTGCCATATTCCCTGTCCTCAGATCTCCTCAGAAATGAGAAGAGCTGGAGGGTGAATCAAAGGCTAATGGTCAGTAATTTGATCAATCATGGCTAAGTAAAGTAAGTTCCAGAGAAACCCCAAAGGCTGTTTGGAGAGCTTCCAGGTGGAGATGCTGGACAAGTGGCACGCCTGGAGAAGACAATCTAATGACTGGAGAAATATTTCCAAATGATATGACCAAGAAGGGGTTAACTTCCAAAATACACAAACGGCTCACAAAATTTAATAACAAAAAACAAACAACCCAATCAAGAAAAGGGCAGAAGCCCTAATTAGACATTTCTGATAGGAAGACATATAGATGGCCAACAAAGACATGAAAAGATGCTCAGCATTGCTAATTGTTAAAGAAATGCAAATCAAAATCACACACCGGTCAGAATAGCCATAGTTTAAAAGTCTACAAATACAAAAATGCTGGAATGATGTGGAGAAAAGGAACTCTCCTACTCTGTTGGCGGGAATGCAAATTGGTGCAGCCATTATGGAAAACAGTATGAAAGTTACTCAAAAATCTAAAAATAGCGTTGCCATATGATCCAGCAATCCCACTCCTGGGAATTTATCTGGACAAAACTCTAATTCAAAAAGATACATGCATCCCAATGTTCATAGCAGCACTATTTACAGTAGCCAAAACATGGAAGAAACCTAAATGTCTATCAACAGTTGAATGAATAAAGAAGATGTGGTACATATATACAGGGGAATATTTGTTGTTGTTCTTGTCGTTCAGTTGCCAACCCCATGGACTATAGCACATCAGGTTCCCCTGTCCTCCACTGTCTCCCAGAGTTTGCTCAGACTCATGTCCATTGAGTCAGTGATGCTATCTGATCATCTCACCCTCTGCTGCCCCAGGCTCCATTAGCCTTCAGTCTTTCCTAGCATCAGGAACTTTTCCAGTGGGTTGGCTCTTTGCATCAGGTAGCCAAAATATTGGAGCTTCAGCTTCTGCAGCAATTCTTCCCATGAGTATTCAGGGTTGATTTCCTGTAGAATTGACTGACCTGATTACTTTGCAGTCTAAGGGACTCTCAAAAGCATCAGTTTATTTGGCGCTCAGCCTTCTTTATGGTCCAACTCTCACAATTCTATATGACTCCTGGAAAGATCATTGCTATGACTATACAAACCTTTGTCAGCAAAGGGATGTCTCTGCTTTTTAATACACTGTCTAGGTTTTTCATAGCTTTCCTTCCAAGGAGCAATTGTCTTTTCGTGGCTGCAGTCACCATCCACAGTGACTTTCAAGCTGAAGAAAATAAAATCTACCACTGCTTCCACATTTTCCCCTTCTATTTGCTATGAAGTGATGGGACCAGTTGCCATGATCTTAGTAATTTGAATGTTGAGTTTTAAGCCAGCTTTTCATTTTCCTTTCTCACCTAAAGAAGAAGCTCCTTCCTTTCTCAACTAAAGAAGTAGCTCTTTAGTTCCTCTCTCTCCTCACTTTCTGCCATTAGAGTGGTATCATCTGCATGAAATAATGTCATTTGAAGCTATATGGATGAACCTACAGATTATCATACTAAGCAAAGTAAATCAGAAAGAAAAAGACAAATACCATCTGGCTCTTCCTGAGTTATATCTTTAATAATAAACTAGCAATCTAGTAAAATATCTCCCTGAGTTCTTGTGAGCCCCTCAAGATAATCAAATCCAAAAAGAGGGTCATTGGAATCCATGATCTATAGCCAGTTGGTCAGAAGCACAGGTTACAAATAGGACTTTCAACTGATATCTATAGTAGGGGGTGAGGCATACCTGTGGAAATGAACCCTTATCCTGTGGCATCTAATGCTATCTCCAGGTAGACAGTGTCAGAATCGAGTTGAATTACAGGACACATAGTGTGATAAAATTACTTCTTGGTATGTAACCACACACACAGACACACACACACACACACACACACACAGAGGAACTGATAATCAGAATCCTTCTATTCTCATAATGAAGATCCTAAATAGATTCCCTCATGGTCCTGGTGGGAGAAGGAGGGAAACCACATTGTGTAATGTTCACAAAGCCTTCTCAATAACAAAGGCCTACTCTCCAGGGGAAATGACTTTGCAAGAGTAAAATTCTGAAACTTGTTTCCATCTGAGGAAGAAACTTTACCATCTGGGAAAGAATCTCTAACCATATGAACAGCAACATTTATGAAGCCAAGAGCCCTGAAAAACAGGTCCACTAAAAGACTGAGACTATATTAGAAAAGTACTGAATAGCCCTGACACTCCACATACACCCACCATACCAAGGCAGCTGCCATGTAACACTGGGTTATAGCTTAAAGAGCTATAAGACAGAGACTGAATGACAACTGATTCTGGACTAGGGAGGGAATAGTACAGGATGATCAGGGAGATTCTTACAGTCCAGAAAGTAAGAAATTACAAAAAATAAACAAACAAGAAAACAGAAAATTATCCAAAAAATCCACAATGGACATATGACAACTAAATGTTAAGTGATGTCCTAAATGGCATCCTGGAACAGAAAAATGACATAGAACTCACTATTTTATATATTCTCTGCTGCTGCTGCTGCCTCACTTCAGTAGTGTCCGACTCTGTGTGACCCCATAGACGGCAGCCCACCAGGCTCCCCCGTCCCTGGGGTTCTCCAGGCAAGAACACTGGAGTGGGTTGCCATTTCCTTCTCCAATGCATGAAAGTGAAAAGTCAAAGTGAAGTCTCTCAGTCGTGTCCAACTCTAGCGACCCCATGGACTGCAGCCTACCAGGCTCCTCCATCCATGGGATTTTCCAGGCAAGAGTACTGGAGTGGGGTGCCATTGCCTTCTCCAATATATTCTCTAGGGCAATATAACTCTAGGGCAATATAACTAAAGTATGGATATCAGCTTTTAGTGTGTATCAATACTTGCTCATGACTTGTAACAAATGTACCACATTGATGTAAGATGTTAACAAAAGTGGAAACTAGGTGTGGGATATATGGAAACTCACTGTACTATATTCATGACTTTTCTATACATCTGAAACTATTTTAAAATTAAGAATTTATTTCTTTTAAATGGCATAACTATTAGAGATAATATGACACTATTACTATTTTATAGTAGATATTCTATAAAGTTGAAGATACTGTATGAAGTTGTCCAAAGAAACCATCTGTGCAAAGAGATTTCTTTTTGGAGAAACTTGTAATCAGAAATTCAATTTCTGCAATAGCTCTAGGGATATTCAGATTGCCAATTTAATCCTGGTTGAGCTTTGGTAGTTTGCAGTTTTCAAGGAATTGGTGGATTTCTTAGAGTTGTCGAAATTATGAGGCTGAAGTTGTTCATAATATTTCCTTGCATGCTAAGTTGCTTCAGTCCTGTCCAACTCTTTGCAACTCTATGGACTACAGCCCACCAGACTCCTCTGTCCGAGGGATTCTGCAGGCAATAGTACTGGAGTAGGTTGCCATGCCCTCCTCCAGAGGATCTTCCCAATCCAGGGATTGAACCCTTGTCTCTTGTGTCTCCTGCATTGGCAGGCAGACGCTTTACCACTAGTGCCACCTGGGAAGCCCATAACATTTCCTTACTACCTAATTTAATAGCTGTAAGATTTTTGATGCTATCTCTGTTTCATTCCTTATAAAGTGATTTACATCATCTCTTTTTATCAGTTTTGCTTATCAATTTTATTAATATTTTTGTTAAAAAAACTTTTTGTTTTACTGATTTACTCCATTGTTTTCCAAGTTCACCTTGAAATGATCTCTGGTCTCATCATTGTCTTCATTATCTTGTCTTCCTTCTGTTTTCTTTGGGTTTATTTTGCTTTTCCTTTTCTTATTTCTTGTGGTAGGAGTTTAAATTACTTATTTGAGATAAACAACAGGGTCCTACTGTATAGCACAAAGAACAATATTCAATATTTTGGGATAAACCATAATGGAAAAACATATGAAACATATGTATGTATGAATAACCAAGTCACTTTGCTGTACAGCATAAATTAAACACAAGTGTAAATCAACTATACTTCAATAAAATGTTTTTTTTTTAATTATTGACTTGAAATCTTCCCTCATTTCTCATCTATTTCCTTCTATGAATTTTTCTTTCAACATTGCTTTAACTTTATCCCCACATATTTTAGGGGCTTCCCGTATCTCAGCTGGTAAAGAATCCACCTGCAACACAGGAGACACCAGTTCTATCTCTGGGTTGGGAAGATCCTCTGGAGAAGGGATAGGCTACCCACTCTAGTGTTCTTGGGCTTCCCTGTTGGCTCAGACAGTAAAGAATCTGTCTGCAATGCAAGAGACCTGGGTTCAATCCCTGGGAAGATCCCCTGGAGAAGGGAACGGCTAACCACCCCAGCATTCTGGCCTGGAGAATTCCACGGACAGAGAAGCTTGGCAGTGTATAGTCCGTGGGGATGGAAAGAGTCAGACACGACTGAATGACTTACACTTTCTTACACATACTTTGATATATTTTCATTTTTACTCTGTATATTATTTATTTGAAAGTTCTCAAATATTTTGGTGTATGGATTATTTAGAAATGTGTCATTTCCATTTGCTTAGAGATTTTCTTGTATTTTCTGCTACTGATTTCTAGTTCACCTTAGGATCACACCACAAACTCTGTATGACTTAAATTCTCTTAAATTTGTTGAGGTTTGCTTTGTGGTTGAGTAAATCATCCCTCTTGGTAAATGTTCTATGAACACTTGAATAAAATGTGTATTCTGCTGTTGGTAGAGTGTTCAATACATGTAAACCAGATCCTGTTGCTTGATTTTGCTGATCAAAATTATTATATACTTCCCAAGTATAATTTTGAATTCATATATTTCAGCTTTGTTTTTGCTTCATGTATTTTGAGGTTCTATTGGTTTATGCACACATTTCAGATCATTGTATCTTTCTGGTGGATTGACCCTTTTAACATTATGTAAAGGCCCTCTTTATCTCTGGTAGTTTTCTTTGTACTAAATTCTATTTCATCAGATATTAACATATCTTTCCTGCTTTTTAAATTTTAATTTACTATTTTTATAGCATACAGTTTCCATTCTTCTACTTTCAACCTACCTATATTGTTGAATTTGAAATGAACTTCTTTTAAACAGCACATAGTTGAGCCTTCTGCTTCAGGATGGTGGAATATAAGGACATACACTTATCTCCTCCTGCGAGAGCATGAAAATTGCAAGTAGCTGTTGAACAACCATAGCACTGGAACCCACCAAAAAAAGATATTCCATGTCCAAAAACAAAGAAGAAGCGGCGACAAGATTGTAGGAGGGGCACAGACATGATAAAATCAAATCCCAAACCCACAAGGTAGGTGACCCACAAACTGGAGAACAATAATACCAAAGAAATTCTTCCTGAGTTGTGAAGGTTCTGAGCCTCATGTCGGGCTCCCCAGCCTGGCAATCTGGGAAAGGAACTGGGAATTCCTAGGGAATCTGACTTTGTAAACCAATGGGAGTTTATTACAGGACTTCCACAGGACTGGGGGAAACAGAGACTCCACTCTTGGAGGGTGGGGGCAGGATACACACAAACTCTGGCTTGCACCAGGACCCAGGGAAAAGAGCAGTGACTCCACAGGAGACTGGATCAGACCTACCCGCTAGTGTTGGAGGGTCTCCTGTGGAGGTGTGGGTAGGCAGTGGCTCACCACAGGGACAGCAACACTGGCTGGAGCACTTCTGGAAGGTGCCCCCTGGAAAAATTCCTCTTGGAGGTTACAATTAACCCTACCATAGGGCCCATAGACTTCAGGGCTGGGTCCCCTCAGATGAAACAACAAACAGGGAGGGAGCACAACCCTTCCCATCAGGAGATAACTGGATTAAAGTTTTACTGAGCACAGCCCAGCCCACCAGGCAAGACCCTGCTTTTCCAGCTACCAGGCCCTCCCATCAGGAGGCTTACACAAACCTCTTAGCCTCATTTACCAGAGTCAGCCAGAAGCAGCAAGAGAGCTGCAATCACCACAGCAGCCAGAATGAAAACCACATTACAGAATGATCATCAGAATGAAAAAGCAGGGGGTTATGTCCAGATGAAGGGATAAGACAAAATCCCAGAAAAACTACTAAATGAAGTGGAGATAGGCAACGTTCCAGGAAAAGAATTCAGAATAATGACAGTGAACATGATTCAGGATCTGGGAAAGAAATATTTACCAAAGACCTAGAAGAAGTAAAGAACAAACAGATGAACAACACACTAGAAGGAATCAATAGCAGAATAACTGAAAAAGAATGGACAAGTCACCTGGAAGACAGAGTGGTGGAAATCTCTACTGCAGAACAGAATATAGAAAAAACAATGAACAAAAAAATGAAGACCACCTAAGAGACCTTTGAGACAATATTAAATGCATTAACATTCACATTCAAAGTATCCCAGAAGGAGAAGAGAGACAGAAAGGATCTGAGAAAATATCTGAAGAAATAATAGCTGAAAACTTCCCTAACATGGGGAAGAAAACAGTCAACAAAGTCCAAGAAGTACAGAGAGTTCCAGGCCGGATAAACCCAAGGAGGAACACACCAGGACACACAGTAAACAAAATGATGAAAACTAAAGACAAAGATAAAATATTAAAAGCATCAAGGGTAAAACTACAAATAATATATATGGAAACTCCCATCAGGTTACCAGCTTATTTCTCAACAGAAATTCTACAAGCCAGAAGGGAACGCACAATATATTTAAAGTGATGAAAGGGAAGAACCTACAGTCGAGAATACTCTACCCAGCAAGACTCGCATTCAGAGTTGATGGAGAAATCAAAAGCTTTCCATACAAGCGAAGTTAAGAGAATTCAGCACCACAAAACCATCTTTACAACAAACAGTAAAGGAACTTCTCTAGGCAGGAAACACAAACCCAAAGCAATTAAGTCTTATGGACTCTGTGGGAGAGGGAGAGGGTGGGGAGATTTGGGAGAATGGCATTGAAACATGTATAATATCATGTATGAAATGAGTCGTCAGTCCAGGTTCAATGCACGATACTGGATGCTTGGGGCTGGTGCACTGGGACGACCCAGAGGGAGGGTATGGGGAGGGAGGAGGGAGGAGGGTTCAAGATGGGGAACACAGGTATACCTGTGGCGGATTCATTTCGGTATTTGGCAAAACTAACACAATATTGTAAAGTTTAAAAATAAAAATAAAAAAAGAAAATGGTAATAGGACCACACTTGCATGTGTGCTCAATCCCTTCAGAATCCCCAAAAGAATCGTGTCTGATTCTTTGTGACCCTATGGATTGTATCCCACCAGGTTCCTCCATCCATTGGCTTTTCCAGGCAAGAATACTGGAGTGGGTTGACAAGCCCTCCTCCAAGGGATCTTCCCAACCCAGAAATCAAACTCTGGTCTGCTGCACCAGATCACTCTACTTAACCCACTAAATTATATCCAATGATTTTATATTGTTAGGTTAATCATGTTTCTAATATGGCTTACAATTGTAATTATTTTTTATTTATTTTTTTTGTCTGGCTATTGATTGTGAATACTGAGAAACATCTTTTACTATTGTGGTTACATAACTATTATTTGCTTAATACTACTGCATCATGATTCATCAACAGAAAATAATAGAATTATATATCACTAAGTCTACCATTTAATAGAAAAACTTGTAATCACTTTTTAAAATCCAGATGTGTATCAGATTTATCTTTGAATTTTTGAAAACTATAAATGCCCAGGTATTGGTCTTTTCCTCCAAAACTCTAGATGTGTTTCTAATGAGCAGCCATGTTTAAAAACAACTGGATTATATGATGATATTTTACCTTTTTCTAGCTTGTTTTACTTTTCCTGTTTCATATTCAGTGCTGCCATTTCATGTAGTTTATGTGTTCTAATTTCTCCAGCTCTTACTTTGTTATTGTTGCTCTTCTTTCTCAAGACTTTATCAAGCATAGTAGAAAAGCTTTTGTACACATATATATAAGTAATGTATTTTATATATATATATATATATATATATATTTTAGAAAATCTATGAACATTTGCCTAGCTAAAAAATCTATGACATTTTGATTCCACTTGTTTGACTTACTATAAATAGAATGCTAGATTTCTAATTTATACTCACTTAAAACTTTGATATATTTCCATGTATTTTGGCATCCAGTATTACTGCTAAAAATCTAGAAAATTTATTATTTACGTGATTTTAAAAAAATTGAATGAAGCTTAAAACTTCTAACTCTGAGAATATAAAGAAACGGTATGCTGTTTAAAAAAAAAAAAAGGAAATTAACATGTGATACAGTATTATTAACCAAAGTACCGATTTTGTTCAAACTTGACAAAATTATATGCTGCTGCTGCTGCTGCTAAGTCGCTTCAGTCGTGTCCGACTCTGTGCGACCCCACAGATGGCAGCCCACCAGGCCCTGCCGTCCCTGGGATTCTCCAGGCAAGAACACTGGAGTGGTTTTGCCATTTCCTCCTCCAATGCATGAAAGTGAAAAGTGAAAGTGAAGTTACTCAGTCATGTCTGACTCTTAGCGACCCCATGGACTGCAGCCTACCAGGCTCCTCCATCCATGGGATTTTCCAAGCAAGAGTACTGGAGTGGGTTGTCATTGCCTTCTCCGAAATTATATGCTACTATCCATATTTTGTTTCATATCTTATTCAAGATTCCACATTGTATTTAGTTGAATTGAGCAGCTTCAGCCTCATGAAACAAATTCTGATAAATTCTCTTTTCATTTTTATTGTTACAAATATTTTCTAATTTTCCTTCCTATGTCTACTTCAGTTCAGTTGCTCAATCATGTCTGACTTGTTGCAACCTCATGGATTGCAGCATGCCAGGCTTCCCTTATCCATCACCAACTCCAAGAACTTGCTCAGACTCATGTCCATCGAGTTGGTGATGCCACCCAACCACCTCATCCTCTGTTCTCCCATTTTCCTCCTGCCTTCAATCTTTCCCAGCATCAGGGTCTTTTGAAATGAGTCAACTCTTCACATCAGATGGCCAAACTACTGGAGCTTCAGCTTCAGCATTAGTCCTTCCAATGAATATTCAGAACTAATTTCCTTTAGGATTGACTAGTTTGAGCTCCTTACAGTCCAAGGGATTCTCAAGACTCTTCTCCAACACCACAGTTCAAAAGCATCAATTCTTCACCACTCAGTTTTCTTTATAGTCCAACATTCACATCCATACACTACTACTAGGAAAACCATAGATTTGACTAGATGGACCTTTATCAGCAAAGTGATGTCTCTGCTTTTTAATATGCTGTCTAGGTTGGTCATAGCCTTTCTTCCAAGAAGCATCTTTTAATTTCTTGGTTGCAGTCGCCATCTGCAGTGATTTTGTAGCCCCCCAAAATAAGGTCTCTCACTGTTTCCATTGTTTCCCCATCTATTTGTCATGAAGTGACAGGACTGTTGCCATGATCTTAGTTTTATGAATGTGTTTTATGAGTTTATGTGTTTATGAGTTTTAAGCCAGATTTTTCATTCTCCTCGCTCACTTTCATCAAGAAGCTCTTTAGTTCTTGTTCACTTTCTGCCATAAGGGTGGTGTCATCTGTGTTTCTGAGGTTATTCATATTTATCCCAGCAATCTTGATTTCAGCCCAGCATTTCTCATGATGTTTCTCATTAACTCTGCATAGAAGTTAATTAAGCAGGGTGACCATATATAATCTTGACATACTCCTTTCCCAATTTGCAGCCAGTCCATTTTTCCATGTCTGATTCTAACTATTCCTTCTTGACCTGCATACAGATTTCTTAGGAGGCACATAAGGTGATCTGGTATTCCATCTCTTGAAAAATTTTCCAGTTTGTTGTGATCCACACAGTCAAAGGCTTTGGCATAGCCAATAAAGCACAAGTAGACGCTTCTCTGGAAGTCTCACTTATTCAATAATCCAGCCGATGTTGGCAATTTGATCTCTGGTTCTTCTGCCTTTTCTAAATCCAGCATGAACATCTGCAAGTTCATAGTTCACATACTGTTGAAGCCTGGCTTGGAGAATTTTGAGCATTAGTTTGCTAGCATGTGAGATGAGTGCAATTAATTGTGTGGTACTTTGAACATTCTTTGTCATTGCCTTTCTTTGGGATTGGAATGAAAACTGAGCTTTTCCAGTCCTGTATCCACTGCTGAGTTTTCCAAATTTGCTGGCATATAGAGTGCAGCACTTTAACAGCATCATCTTTTAGGTTTTGAAATACCTCGCTGAAATTCCATCACCTCCACTAGCTTTGTTTGTAGTGATGCTTGCTAAGGCCCACTTGACTTTGCATTCCAGGATGTCTGGTTCTAGGTCAGTGATCACACCATCATGATTATCTGGGTCATGAAGATCTCTTTTGTATAGTTCTTCTGTGTATTGTTGCCACCTCTTCTTAATATCTTCTGCTTCTGTTAGGTCCATACCATTTCTGTCCTTTATTGTGCCCATCTTTACATGAAATGTTCCCTTGGTATCTCTGATTTTCTTGAAGAAATCTCTAGTCTTTCCCATTCTATTGTCTTCCTCTATTTCTTTGGATTGATCATTGGGGAAGTTTTTCTTATCTCTCCTTGATATTCTTTGGAACGCTGCACTCAGATGGGTATATCTTTCCTTTTCTTAAGTCACTCAGTCGTGTCCAATTTTTTTGACCCCATAAACTATACAGTCCATGGAATTCTCCAGGCTAGAATACTGGAGTGTGTATCCTTTCCCTTCTCCAGGGGATCTTCCCAACCCAGGGATGGAACCAAGGTCTCCCACATTGCTGGTATTCTTTAACAGATGAGTCACAAGGGAAGCCCCTTCTCAGATATACCCATTATTTAAAAGTAGACATTTAATTTACAAATACATCAGGTTTTTGAAGTATCTTTGATATTAACTTCCCATCTTTATATTAATTTCCCACTTAAATGCTTTCTTCTCTGCAATCACTCTCTGTTTTTTCAGTCTTCTAACTTTATTGAGGCATTCATTGGCTAAGTCAAAAATCTCTGTTGGTAAATGTTACAATGCACTTGAAAATATGTGGGTTATTTTCAAATATCTTTTGATACTGATTTTTAACATAATTCCACAATGATAAGAGAATATATTCTGTATGATTTCAATACTTTTACACCACAAAATTTTTGCACCTTTTTTATGTCCCTGGATATGTTTTATGTTCCAGTGTCTCCCAGTTTATAGTCTATGATAATTTGAATAGAATCTGTATCCTACTGTTGTGTGAAAATTGTATAAAGCTTAATTATGTTGAATTGGTTCATAATGCTTTTCAAGTCTACTATAGCCTTCTAGTTTTTTGTACATTCATTCAATTAATTTTTGAGAGTTAGATATTGAAACTCCCAACTAAAAATCTTAATTAATCTAGTTAAAAATAATTGTAATACATAGTGAAACTATATGTAACCTTGTTCTGTATTTTCCAAGTCTCCAAAAAGAGAAAATAAAAAATAAAAATAAACAGCATATAGTTGAATTATTTACATTTATTTTTAAATTCTTAATCTACTCTGCCTGCTACTGTTGCTAAGTCACTTCAGTCGTGTCCAACTCTGTGCAACTCCAGAGACGGCAGCCCACCAGGCTCCCCCATCCCTGGGATTCTCCAGGCAAGAATACTGGAGTGGGATGCCATTTCCTTCTCTAATGCATGAAAGTAAAAAGTGAAAGGGAAGTCACTCAGTCGTGTCCGACTCTTAGCGACCCCATGGACTGCAGCCTACCAGGCTCCTCCATCCATGGGATTTTCCAAGCAATACTGGAGTGGGTTTGCCTATCTCTGTCTTCTTAAAAAAATATTCATTTATTTGGGTGTGCTTGGTCTTACTTAGTTGCAACATGTGGAATCTTTCTAGTTGCATCATGGGAACTCCTAGTTGCAGCATGTGGGAAATAGTTCTCTGATCAGGATCAAACCCCGGCCCCCTGCATTGCAAGCATAGAGTCTTGGCCACTGGACCAACAGGAAGTCCCTATCTTTTAATTGGTGTATTTTGGCCATTTACATTTTAATATCATTATTGATGTGTGTTGGAGAAGACTCTTGAGAGTCCCTTGGACAGAAAGGAGATCAAACCAGTCAATCCTAAAGGAAATCCATGCTGAATACTCATTGGAAGGACTGATGCTGAAGCTGAGCTCCAATACTTTGTCCACCTGATGTGAAGAGCCAACTCATTGGAAAAGACCCTGATGCTGGGAAAGATTGAAGGCAGGAGTAGAAGGGGTCAACAGATGATGAGATGGTTGGATGGCATCACTGACTCAATGGACACAAGTTTGAGCAAACCTGGGAGATGGTGAAGGGCAGGGAAGCCTGTTGTGCTGTAGTCCATGGGGTCACAAAGAGCTGGACATGACTTAGGAACTGAACAACAACAACAATTGATATATTAGAGCATAAGTCTGTCACTTAATATTAAATATCACTATTTGTTCTCTCTGGCTCCCTTAACTGTACTTTACATATCTAAAAAATTTATAGTTACACATAGATAGCACTGGAAAGAAATAATGCAATTTGTTATAATGACTTTCTTGTGATTTCATTTACTTGTATTTCAGTGTATTGCATTTTTCATATACTGTTCAAACAAGGAGATGGAGGGCAACTAGGCTTTCATTCCAGAGAAGGGAATGGTATCCCACTCCAGTACTCTTGCCTGGAAAATCCCATGGACGGAGGAGCCTGGAAGGCTGCAGGCCATGGGGTCGCTAAGAGTCAGACACGACAGAGTGACTTCACTTTCACTTTTCACTTTCATGCATTGGAGGAAGAAATGGCAACCCACTCCAGTGTTCTTGCCTGGAGAATCCCAGGGACAGAGGATCCTGGTGGGCTGCCATCTCTGGGGTTGCACAGAGTCGGACATGACTGAAGTGACTTATCAGCAACAGCAGGCTTTTGTTCCTACCCAGACAGAGTAACCCAGTTATGAGAAAAAAGCTATGTCGAAATGCCTATTTAATGCAGTTTAACATCTCACAGGAAACATAAGTAATGTCTGTATAACAAATGCAAAATACAGCACCAGCCGTTTTTAAAACAGCACCACCTAGACCTTTATGCCAAAGGTCTAGGCAGCCTTCAGTGTTTCCTCAGTGGGTAAATAAGTGACAGAAAAGACTTAATGCAATCTATAAACAAAACTACAAACCAGCTGGCAAACATTAAAGTACTCTCAAAATTCACAGCTCCCTGAATGAGCAGCACCCACATTCATTCTCAAAAGCCAGGACATCTTGGCTTTTAGCGGGCCATGCCTCTGGAAAGCAGGAGCGCTCTGCCAGGATGAATTAGTCTATCCTCGCTTACACATTTGATGCAGTCAAATGCCATGGGCAAAAAGTTAGAAAAGATATCATAGAAAATTACTGAAATCTTTGTTTTGAAATAGAAAATATAGCTGAACCTTCTACAATTAAGAGCTAAGAATAGTTATTTTTCATGTGACTTCACATTTCATTAGAAGTAGGTTTTTTCCTTTCCCAAACACAATAAAGCAAGGGATGTTCATTTTCTGTGACTATTGTATGCATGTATATTGCAGTGAAACTGTTTCAACTTGGTAATTTACACATACTGAGCTCCACAGTTCCACAAGGTTCTGGCTGAGGTTGCCTTTTGTTCCTTAAAACCAGTGCTTAATTTTTTCCTCACTAATCATTAAAGAAAGTTCTGACCATGAAAAGCAGCTATGTCAAAGGATCATTTAAAAGGCATGTATTCTGTATCTGAGCACTCTTAAAAGCCGAGAGAAACCTGCAGGCATATGTATCCTAAGCTATTGATGTTTTGTCACCTCAAGCAAGTGGGAAGAAAACAGAGAACAGAAAGGGGAGTTAACTGCTTTTAATACACTGTTGTGTTGTTACTTGTAAGAGCTAACGAATAAAGACTTAAAGGGAAAGTAATTCCTTTATACCCTTCTCCTCTCAGGAGCTGCCTGACCATCCTTTGGTGGAAACACTGGTCCTGTTGCTTCTGATTCCCTCTCCCGCAGGGCATCCCTGTCTCATCCCAACAGGCCCTGCTCTGAGCCCCCAGGGGGCAGCGGCTCCCATGTATGCCTGAATGGGGACCTTTGACACCAGAGGAGTTAACTTTAAGCATTAGACACGACTGAGCGACTGAACTGAACTGAACTGAACATGGCTTCACCAACACTTGAAGCAAGGGGGTCCATCCCAAGGAAGAGACAAGGACTCCAGGAAGCCTGGAACCTCCCAAGGCTAGTTGTGAGGTGTCACTGAGGGTATTACCATGTGATGAAGACAGGGCACACACAACTGTTAAATTTTCCACACTCATTTAAGGTGAGAAAGATTATAAATATGACTATGCTGCTGCTGTTGCTAAGTCACTTCAGTCATGTCCGACTCTGGGTGACCCGACAGACAGCAGCCCACCAGGCTCCTCCGTCCCTGGGATTCTCCAGGCAAGAACACTGGAATGGGTTGCTATTTTCTTCTCCATTGCATGAAAGTGAAAAGTGAAAGGGAAGTCAATCAGTCGTGTCCAACTCTTCATGACTCCATGGACTGCAGCCTACAAGGCTCCTCTGTCCGTGGGATTCTCCAGGCAAGAGTACTGGAGTGGGGTGCCATCACCTTCTCGAATGAATATGACTATAAAATAATATATATGCATATATTGGTTTCTGTCCCTGGTTCCTGGAACAGAGCGTCTAAAACCTTGCAATTTCCTAAGTGATAAGAGCATTAACATCTTTTGTTCTAATATTTGACCTTTGACCCAACTTCAGACACAGAGCTCCTAAATCCCTTGGAATTTCCTAGGTGATAAAAAAGTTTTTTGTAATATTAAGACAACTCTTGGTAGGCACCTGAGAGATTCAGGATGGGGTCTGGCCACCAGAAAGGTGAGGTCAAGATTAGAATATTACAGTTTTCAGGCACAGCTCCCACCCCACACTCCAGGAAGGGGAGAAGGGTGGGACTGAAGTTAATCATTGATTAGGCTTATATGATGAAGCCCCCATAAAAATCCCACTAGCTTCCAAGTTAAGAAACATATCCCTGTGCCAAAAGGGTGATACACCCCCACTCCATGGGAATAGAAGTTCCTATGGTTGGGACCCTCCCAAACCTTATGCTATGTATCTCTTCATCTGGCTGTTCATCTGTATCCTCTATGGTGGCCTTTATTATATTGATATAAGAAGCTAGTAAACATAAGTATATCCCTGAGTTCTGTGAGTCAGCCTAGCAAATCATCCAACCCAAGGAAGGGTACCTTGATTTATAGCTGATTGGTCAGAAGTATAGGTGACAACCTCAGACTGGTGATTAGCATCTGAGGTAGAAATTTTCTTATGGGACTGAGTCCTTCAATGTGGAATCTGAAGCTCTCTCCAGGTAGACAGAGTCAGAATTGAGTTAAACTGCAGGACACTGAGCTGGTGTCACAGAATTGTTTAGTGTTGGAAAAGTCCTACATCTGCTGCCAGAAATGGTGTGAGTACGGGAGAGTAAAAGAGAAACAGAGGAGTGTTTTTCTTGTACAATGACTATTACTTATTTCATAATTCACCAATCTGAATGCTTGGCACAATCAGTATTTTTAACTTTTTAAAGAAAAACACTGTAAAGATATTAGCTAGAAATTATGCTGCATTATTTCTATCAATAGCAGTTTTGTTTTTCCCAGGATTTTCAATATTTGACACATGGTTAATTTTTAATAAGGGTAGTACCCTTGGGCTGTGGAAGAAAAAATACAAACACACTCAGATCACATATTTATGTTGAGAAATCAGATACTGGCAAACACACATACTAAATTTAAATACTAAAATTATTCCCTGTTGACACTTTTACTGGGAGAATTGAGCTCATTAGTTAGTGTGGGGGGAATTCTGTGATTTAATTCATAGCATCATATCCTCTGTCCATGGGATTTCCCAGGCAATAATACTCGAGTGGGTTGCCATTTCCTTCTCCAGAGGATCTTCCTAACCTAGGGATCAAACCCTCGAGTCTACTGCATTGCAGGCAGACTTCTTACTGTCTGAGCCACCAGGGAAGCCCAAATATTTTCTAAATTGATGCAAATATTTTTTAATAATAAAGTCTCCCACCATGTGAAATCCCCATCTCCTAGAAAACCTATTATTATTATTATTAAGCCAGGCCATTTATCTGATAGCCCACCAGGGAAAGAACTATGCCTTTAAATCATTTTTAGGGCCAAATTTGTGTTTCTAACTCCTCTGATTAGTTATTCCAAAATCCTCAAATAATCAGACCACTAGGAATAAAGAAGCAAGTCATAACAAAAAAACAAAAACTTTCATTTCCAAAACTGTGTGGACAATGGCAGTTTCCAGGATCTTACATTTTTAAGATGAAAATGACTTAACTGGCTTCAAAAGCATCGAATATTGATAGCAGCCAACGTATTTAACTGCACACGTGGCCCTTGCTAAGCCAAGCCCAAGAGGCAGACCTAGTTTTGAAGAGCTCTGACAGAAGGAGGCCTTGTTCACACTCGAGTGGCCTGCTAGCAGCAAGGCTGTGTGGGTTCTCGAAACACAAATTACACACGCAGTGGCGCCTGCCGTGAAGAGCCTCAGACCAGAAGTCTTCATTGAATACAATAATGTCCAAATCTTTCTTAACACATCCAGATACATGCAAAAAACATGCATTTTAACTTTCATTTTGAGATCATTAAGGTTCACATTCAGTATTAAGAAATGATGCAAACACTACCCATGCCCTTCACCTAGTTTTCCCCAATGACAACATCTTGCAAAACCATATAACAAATTAACAAACAGGATCCATCAACTTTATTCAGATTGTACCAGTTTGCCTGCACAGTCTGAATAAAGTTGATGAATAGTGTATTGTGTTTGTGGATAATGTATATGTGTGTGAACTTAGTTCTATGCTATTTTATCACATGTAGACTCATATCACCTCCATCGCAGTGAAGACAGAGCTACTCCATTACAAGGATCTCTCATGCAACTCTTCCTTATCCATAATTATCTTTCTTTTGCCTCCCCACTTATCCCCCAACATCTGGCAGCCACTAAATCAGTCTCTGTTGCTATAATTTCATCATCTCAATATTACATAAAGGCAATCATATAGTATATAATCTTCTGAGTAGGTTTCTTTATTCAGCTTGATTCCCTTGAGAACCATTCAAATTGTTCTGTATGTCAATAGTTAATTCCTTTTCAAAGTTGAGGAGTATTCCATGGTAGAATGTATCACAGGTTGTTTAACCATTCTTGTCAACTGAAAAAGATTTGGCTCTTTCCAGAGTTGGAATTATACATAAACCTGTTATGAACAGGTTTGTACATGCTCTTATGTAGACATAAGCTTTCATTTCTTAGTGACAAATGCCCAAGGATGAAATGGACTAGATAACAAACACATGCAAAGCTTTGTAAGAAAATGCCAAACTACTTTCCACAGTAACTGTTCTATCTTACATTCTTACCAGACATATATAAGTATTCTGAATTCTCCACATTCTAGCTCCAAATGTCAGCATTTGGCATTATCACTATTTTTTTGTTTTAGTCATTCTGATAGGTCTGCACTCATATCTTTCCGTGGTTTTAATTTGTATTTTTCTAATGGCTAACAATGTTAAACAACTTTTATTTGTCATTTGTTTATCTTCTTTTGGTGAAATGTCACTTCATGCTTTTTGCCCATATTGTAACTGGATGGTTTAGTGGTTCAGGTTTTTACATTTAAGTTGGAGACTCCTTTTTAAGTTCTAGACCTTAGTGTATTGTTGGGTATGTGGTTTGGAAATATTTTCTCTCAATTTGTAAACTGTAATTTCATCCTCTTTAAAAGGTCTTTGGCAGGGTCTTAATTGTAATGAGATCAGCTTACCATTTTGTAGTTGTTGATCTTTATGAATCTTGGTCAAGCCTAAAATTTATTTTTACTAGACTTAGATCCTGAGAACTTCTCCATTTTAAAAATAAAGAGCTGCTTGTTTGTTTGCCTGTGTCAAAAATCAGCTAAGCAAATATCAAAATGACAAAACTAATACAATTATGTAAAGTTTAAAAATTAAATAAAATTAAAAAAAAATCAGCTAAGCATAACTGTGTGGGTCTATTTCTGGATTCTCCATTCTGTTTCATGGAATTATCTGTTTATTCCTTGGCCAGTGTTGCTATATTAAAAGCCCTAAAATCAGGAAGGCTAATTCCCCTAACTTTATTCTCCTTTTTCAAAATTGTTCCAGCTATTTTAGATCTTATAAAACTCCATATAAATTTTAAATAAGTTTGTCTTATATCCAACAAAACCTTGTGCTATTTTGTTAGGAATTACATTAAATATACTACATAGGAGAAAACTGACATCTTTATTTTGTTGAGTCTTCCAATGCAGGAACAAAATACTTCCGTATTTATTTAGGGCTTCTCTAATTTCTTTTACCAGCATCATATAATTTTTAGCATAGAGAATTCATACATATTTTGTTAGATATATACCTAAAAATTTCATTTTTTTGAGCAATCACAAATGCTATTATGTTTTTAATTCTACATATTCTTTATTATTGTATATAAATATAACTAAATTTATGTGATGATCTTTTATCCTGAGACCTTGCTAAATTCATTAATTCTAAGTGTCTTTTACAGATTCCTTATAATTTTTACAAGACAATCAGGTTACCTGTAAATTGACAGGCTTTTATTTTATTCTTTCCAATACATAAGCCTTTTTTTATTTTGGGTATATTGCAGTGGCTTGAACCACCATGTTGAACGAGAGCTGTGAAAGCATACACCCTTGCCTTGTTTCTGATTCTCGGTCTTTCACCATTAAGTCTAAGGTTAGCTGCAGGTTTTCTTTGTTTGAATATTTTAAATGCTTCCTATATCAATCTAAAGAAGCTTCTTCTTATCCCTAGTTTGCTGAGAGCTTTTAATCATAAATAGGTATTGGTTTTATCAAATACATTTCATACATCAAACAATATGATCACATGATTTTTTTCTTTAGTTCATTGCTTTAGTGGATTGCATTGGTTGATTTTGAAATCAAGTTGAACCAGCCTTACATATCTGGTATACATCTGACTTGGTCATAGTGTATAGTTCCTTTATCCTTTCTGGATTCTATTTGCTAATATTTGTTGAAGTTCTTTGCATTTAAGTTCATGAAAGAATCTAAACTACAGTTTAATACACTGCCTTTATCAGGTTTTGCTATCAGATAACATTAGCTTCATAAAAACACCAGAAGGGTGTTCCCTGTTTTTCTTTTTTTTTTTTTTTTTTTCTATTTTCTGGAAGAGACTGTGTGAAATTTCTATTAATACAGTAAGTCCTCTACACACAATCTATCTTTCAAGGTGCAAACTTTCAAAAATGCTAACATTTGCTCCATTGTCAAATCACGTAAATTAGTTCATGTGACTGGCTTAGAGTGCTACATGTGTGAATCCTCGATAAGTGGTTGTGCTTTTATGTCTGTTAGTGTACAATACAGTATAGAGCAGAGTTCAATCACTCGGTTGTGTCTGACTCTTTATGACCACATGGACTGCAGCAAAATAGGCTTCTCTGTCCTTCAGTATCTCCCAGAGCCTGGTCAAACTTATGTCCACTGAGTCAGTGATGCCATCAATTATCTCACCCTCTGTTGCCCTCTTCTACTCCCGCCTTCAATCTTTCCCAGCATCGGAATCTTTTCCAATGAGTTGGCTCTTTGTATCAGGAAGCTAAAGTATTGGAGCTGGAGCTTCAGCTTTCAGCATCAGTCTTTTTCAATGAATATTCAGAGTAGCTTCCCTTTAGGATTGACTGGTTTGATCTCCTTGCTGTCCAAGGGAATCTCAAGAATCCTCTCCAGCAAAACAGTTCAAAACCATCAATTCTTCAGCAAAAAAAGCCTTATTTACGGTCCAAATCTCACATCCAGACATGACTACTGGAAAAATCATAGCTTTGACTACATGGACCTCTATCAGCAAAGTGATATTTCTGTTTTTTATATGCTATTGAAATTTTTCATAGCTTTTTTCCCACAGAGCAAGAATCTTTTAATTTCATGGCTGCAATCACCATCCACTATGATTTGGAGTTCAAGAAAATAAAGTCTGTCAGTTTCCATTTTCCCCCATCTATTTGCCATGAAGTGATGGGACCAGGAGCCATGATTTTTGTTTTCTGAATATTGAGTGTTTTTTTTTAAATTTAATTTAATTTTATTTTCTAACTTTACAATATTGTATTGGTTTTGCCATATATCAACATGATCTGCCACAGGTATACACATGTTCCCCATCCTGAACCCTCCTCCCTTTTCCCTCCCCATACCATCCCTCTGGGTCATCCCAGTGCACCAGCCCCAAGCATCCATACGAGAGAGCAAAAGAGACACTGATGTATAGAACAGTCTTTTGGACTCTGTGGGAGAGGGAGAGGGTGGGATGATTTGGGAGAATGGCGTTGAAACATGTATAATATCATATATGAATATTGAGTTTTAAGCCAGTTTCTTCACTCTCCTCTTTCACTTTCATCGAGAGGCTCTTTAGTTCCTGTTTGCTTTCTGCCAAATGGTTGGTGTAATCTGCATATCTGAGGTTATTGATATTTCTCCCAGCAATCTTGATTCCAGCTTGTGCTTCCTCAAGCCCACAATTTCTCATGATGTACTCTGAATATAAGTTAAATAAGCAGAATGACAATATACAGCCTTAACAGGCTCCTTTCCCGATTTGGAACCAGTCCATTTTTCCACGTCTGGTTCTAACTGCTGCTTTTTGAACTGCATACAGGTTTCTCAGAAGACAGGTTAGATGGTCTGGTATTCCCATCCCTTTAAGAATTTTTACAGTTTGGTTTGATCCACATAGTCAAGGCATAGTCAATTAAGCAAAAGTAGATTTTTTAAAATTCACCTGCCATATTCTATGATCCAACAAATGTTGGCAATTTGATGTCTGGTTCCTCTGTCTTTGCTAAATCCAGCTTGACCATCTGGAAGTTCTTGGTTCAGGTATTATTGAAGCCTAGCTTCGAGGATTTTGAGCATTACCTTGCTAGACTTTGAAATGAGTGCAATTGTGTAGCAATATCAACATTCCTTGGCATTGCCCTTCTGTGGGGCTGGGATGAAAACTGACCTTTTCCATTTTCCATTCCTGTGGCCTCTGTTGAGGTTTCCTAATTTGCTGGCATAATGAGTGCAGTACTTTCACAACATCATCTTTTAGGACTTGAAACAGCTCAGCTGGAATTCCATCACCTCCACTAGTTTTGTTTGTAGTAATGCTTCCTAAGGGCCACTTGACTTCATGCTCCAGGACGTCTGGCTCTAGGTAAGTGATCACACAATCGTGGTTGTCTGGGCCATTAAGATCTTTTTTGTATAGTTCTTCTGTGTATTATTGCCACCTCTTCTTAATCTCTTCAGCTTCTCTTAGATCCACACTGTGTCTGTCCTTTATTGTGCCCATGTTTGCCTGAAATATCCCTTGGTATCTCTAATTTTCTTGAGATCCATAGTCTTTCCCATGCAATTTTTTCCTCTATTTATACTATAACATGCACAGGCAACTGTAATGTGCTAAATTTTGTCCCACCTAAAATTCATACATTGGAGTACGTAACCTCAGAATATGACTATGGTTAGAGATACAGTCTTTAAAGAGGTAATTAAGTAATAAAAAGAGGTCATTAGAGTTTGCCCTAATCCATACTAGTGTCCGTATAAGAAGGTGGGTGGGACACACACATGCACAGAAGGAAGGCCGCATGAAGACACAGAGAAAAGAAAGCCATCCACAAGCCATGGAGAGAGACCTCAGGAGAAATCAAGCCTGCATATACCTTGACCTTGGTCTTCTAGCCTCCAGAACTGAAAGAAAAGAAAGCTCTTGTTTAAGCCACCCAACCTGTGGTACTTTGTTATGGTAGTCCTAGCACACTGATGCAGTGCCATGCCATAGTCTCCTGGTACTGACATGGTATCACTTTGTCAGAGGTAGAGAGAACTCTTCTCTTTAGGTCCTTTTATCTTCCCCACCTTTTTTAAACCAATAATTTCTATGTATTTGTTTACAGCTGTGATAAGTCTCCATTGCTGCACAGACGTTTCTCTAGATGTGGTGAGCTGGGGACACTCTCTGGTTGCAGTGCACAGACTTCTCACTATGCTGGCCTCTCTTGTTGTAGAGCATAGGCTCTAGGGCATGTGCGCTTCCGAGACTGAAGCAGATGGCCACAGCAGTTGCAGCTCCCAAACTCTAGAGCACAGACTCGATAGCTGTGGCACATGGGCTTAGCTGCTCTGTGGCATGTAGGACCTTCCCAGATTAGGGATCAAACCCATGTCTCTTGCATTGGCAGGCAGATTCTTCACCACTGAGCCACCACTTTTAAAACATGATTCTCTAAGTATCCCCTCTCTATACTACATTCTTATTTATCTTGATGTTGGCATCGATTTATTTTCTCATTCCTATTTGATTTTACTGTTTCATTGTATGAGGAATGAGTGTTGGTTCTATCTGTGGCAGCTAGGAAATCATCTTATGGCACTGGGGCTAACTCACTGCTATATTATTCCTTGTTCTAAAGGCCCTAGGCAGTTTGCCTTCTTCTTACCATCTTGCGTATTTCTATGCTGGATTGCTGTGTTATGTCCAGCGACTTTTAGTCCTCAAAGGAAGGATGCGAGAACAATGATGTTGCTCCCCTTTGATGAGAACTTCATCATTTTTAAACATTCTGTCTGATGCAATGAGTGTATCTATTTTTTGATCATTTCTTTTTATCATTTTCCATATGGAAATTTGCCCTATCTGAATTTTATAAGATTTTCTGATTTACTTTAATGAGTAGAGACTCTGCTTGTCTGTTGGACTTGGGAGATTTCTAGCTCTAAATCTTGGAAACAGACATGAGAAAGACGTACATTATTTAAACAATAATCTTAATGAAAACTATATCAGATTTCTTATTTAAAATCTAACAAAGTACTTTCTCTCCCTAATGTACAAGTCAGGCTGCTTTAAAAAAAAATAAAAGCAGAGTATTTTCTAAGTTAGGCCCCATGACATTAACATTCATTAATTCTAAGGGCTCAAATCTTCTCTTCATGTATTCTCAGGAGATAATTACAAAAATTCAACATACTAAAATTGTGACAATTCCAAATAATTGAGTCCTGATACTGTGTTACCCATGAATTCAATGTTATTGTTACTTTTAATTCCACTACATCTCCTTGTAACATCTCTGATAGAAAAGAAAAATGGAGTAAGATGAAAAGAACTATTAGCTAATAACGATAATAGGTTTGGAGTATAATCATGATGTCCTTATCCTAGATATTCTGATTCTCTAGGGCAGAGTTTTGGCAAACAGAGGGGGAAACAGTGGAAACAGTGTCAGACTTTATTTTTCTGGGCTCCAAAATCATTGCAGATGGTGATTGCAGCCATGAAATTAAAAGACGTTTACTCCTTGGAAGGAAAGTTATGACCAACCTAAACAGCATATTAAAAAGCAGAGACATTACTTTGCCAACAAAGGTCTGTCTGGTCAAGGCTATGGTTTTTCCAGTAGTCATGTATGGATGCGAGAGTTGGACTGTGAAGAAAGCTGAATGCTGAAGAATTGATGCTTTTGAACTGTGGTGTTGGAGAAGACTCTTGAGAGTACCATGGACTGCAAGGAGATCCAACCAGTCCATTCTAAAGAGATCAGTCCTGGGTGTTCTTTGGAAGGACTGATGCTAAAGCTGAAACTCCAGTACTTTGGCCACCTCATGTGAAGAGTTGACTCATTGGAAAAGACTCTGATCCTGGGAGGGATTGAGGGCAGGAGGAGAAGGGGATGACAGAGGATGAGATGGCTGGATGGCATCACCGACTCAATTGACGTGGGTTTGGGTGAACTCCGGGAGTTGGTGATGGACAGGGAGGTCTGGCGTGCTGCAATTCATGGGGTCACAAAGAGTTGAACATAACTGAGTGACTGAACTGAACTGAACTGAGGGCTGATGCTGCTGCTAAGTCACTTCAGTTGTGTCTGACTCTGTGCGACCCCATAGACGGCAGCCCATCAGGCTCCACCGTCCCTGGGATTCTCCAGGCAAGAACACTGGAGTGGGTTGCCATTTCCTTCTCCAATGCATGAAAGGGAAAAGTGAAAGTGAAGTTGGTCAGTCGTATCCAACTCTTAGCGACCCCATGGACTGCAGCCTACCAGGCTCCTCCATCCATGGGACTTTCCAGGCAAGAGTACTGGAGTGGGGTGCCATTGCCTTCTCCAGAACTGAGGGCAGAGTTTCTCAAATTTTTTTTACACTATTGACTTTTGGGTGAGATAATTCTTTATTGAGGTGGGGGACATTCCTGTTCACTGTAGGGTATTTAAGGTCTGCCTGGCCTCTACCCACCAAATGCAAAAAGCACAGTCTGCACCAACAAAACCATCCTAAAACATTGACACAGTTGCTTGTGTGTATATGTTGGAGTAGGGGTTGAAAAATTACCCTGGTTGATTATAACTGTTTTAGGGTGATAATTTAGAACAGTATGAAAACTCAAAAAGATAGGACACTGAAAGATGAACTACTCAGGTTGGTAAGCTGCCCAATATGCTACTGGAGATCAGTGGAGAAATAACTCCAGAAAGAATGAAGAGACAAAGCCAAAGAAAAAACAAACCCAGTTGTGGATGTGACTGGTGATGGAAAGAACAATAGTGCATGGAATGTTAGGTCCATGAATCAAGGCAAATTGGAAGTGGTCAAATAGGAGATGGTAAGCGTGAACATCAACATTTTAGGAATCAGTGGACTGTAATGGGTGAATTTAATTCAGATGATCATTATATAATTCAGATACTTGTGGGCAAGAATCCCTTAGAAGAAATAGAGTTGCCATCATAGTCAACAAAAGAGTCCAAAATACAGTACTTGGATGCAATCCCCAAAATGATCTTTGTTCATTTCCAAGGCAAACCATTCAATACCACAGTAATCCAAGTCTATGCCTGGACCAGTAATGCTGAAGAAGTTGAATGGTTCTATGAAGACCTACAAGACCTTCTAGAACTAACACCCCCAAAAGATGTCCTTTTCATTATAGAGGACTGGAATGCAAAAGTAGGAAGTCAAGAAATACTTAAGAGTAACAAGCATTTGGCCTTGGAGTACAGAAGGAAGCAGGGCAAAGGTTAACAGAGTTCTGTCAAGAGAACGCACTGGTCATAACAAATACCCTCTTCCAAAAACACAAGAGAAGACTCTACACATGGACATCACCAGATGGTCAATACCAAAATCAGATTGATTATATTCTTTGCAGCCAAAGATGGAGAAGCTCTATACAGTCAGCAAAAACAAGACTGGGAGCTGACTGTGACACAGATCATGAACTCCTTATTGCCAAATTCAGACTTAAATCCAAGAAAGTAGGGAAAACCACTAGACCCTTCAGGTATGACCTAAATCAAATCTCTTACGATTATACAATAGAAGTGACAAATAGATTGAAGGAAATAGATCTGACAGACAGAGTGCCTGATGAACTACAGACAGAAGTTCATGACATTGTACAGGAGGCAGTGATCAAGACCATCCCCCAAAAAAAGAAATTCAAAAGGGCAAAATGATTGTCTGAGGAGGCCTTACAAATAACTGAGAAAAGAGAAGTGAAAGGCAAAGGAGAAAAGGAAAGATATACCCATCTGAACGCAGAGTTCCAAAGAATAGCAAGGAGAGATAAGAAAGCCTTCCTCAGTGATCAATGCAAAGAAAGAGAGGAAAACAATAGACTGGGAAAGACTAGAGATCTCTTCAAAAAATTAGAGATACCAGGGGAACATTTCATGCAAAGATGGTCACAATAAAGGACAGAAATGGTATGGACCTAACAGAAGCAGAAGATATTAAGAAGAGATGGCAAGAATACACAGAAGAACTGTACAAAAAAGATCTTCATGAGCAGTGGCTACAGGACTGAAAAAGATGAGTTTTTGTTGCAGTCCCAAAGAAAGGCAATGCCAAAGAATGCTCAAACTACTGCACAATTGCACTCATCTCACATGCTAGCAAAGTAATGCTCAAAATTCTCCAAGCCAAGCTTCAACAGTATGTGAACTATGAACCTCCAGATGTTTCTGCTGGATTTAGAAAAGGCAGAGGAACCAGAAATCAAATTGCCAACATCCACTGGATCATTGAAAAAGTGTGAGAGTTCCAGAAAACCATCTATTTGTGCTTTATTGACTATACCAAAGCCTTTGACTGTGTGGATCACAACAAACTGTGGAAAATCCTGAAAGAGATGTGAATACCAGACCACCTGTTCTGACTCCTGGGAAATCTTTATTCAGGTCAAGAAGTAATAGTTAGAACTGGACATGGAACAACAGATTGGTTCCAAATTGTGAAAGGAGTACGTCAAGCCTGTATATTGTCACCATGCTTATTTAACTTATATGCAGAGTACATAATGAGAAATGCTGGAATGGATGAAGCACAAGCTGGAATTAAGTTTACCAGTAGAAATATCAATAACCTCATATATGCAGATGATACCACCCTAATGGCAGAAAGTGAAAAACTAAAGAGGCTCTTGATGAAAGTGAAAGAGGAGAGTCAATAAGTTGGCTTAAAGCTTAACATTCAGAAAACTAAGATCATGGCATCTGGTCCCATAACTTCATGGCAAATAGATTGGGAAACAATGGAAACAGTGAGAGACTTTTTTGTTTTGGGGCTCCAAAATCATTGTAGATGGTGATTGCAGCCATGAAATTAAAAGACACTTGGTCCTTGGAAGAAAAGTTATGACCAACCTAGACAGCATATTAAAAAGCAGAGACATTACTTTGCCAACAAAGATCTGTCTAGTCAAAGCTTTGGTTTTTCTAGTGGTCATGTATGGATGTGACAGTTGGACCATAAAGAAAGCTGAGCACTAAAGAATTTATGTTTTTTAACTGTGGTGTTGGAGAAGACTCTTGAGGGTCCCTTGGACTGCAAGGAAATCCAACCCGTCCATCCTAAAAGAGATCAGTCCTGGGTGTTCATTGGAAGGACTGATCATGAGGCTGAAACTCCAATACTTTAGCCACCTGAGGTGAAGAACTGAGTTATTGGAAAGGACCCTGATGCTGAGAAAGATTGAAGGCAGGTGGAGAAGGAGATGACAGAAGATGAGATGGTTGGATGGCATCACCGTCTCAATGGACATGAGTTTGAGTAAGCTCCAGGAGTTGGTGATGGACAGGGAGGCCTGGCGTGCTGCAGTTCAAGGGGTCGCAAAGAGTTGGACACGACTGAGTGACTAAACTGAACTGATAGTTTAGAGAATATCGTAATTAAATCTGAAGCACTAAAAGAAGAAAAATTTGAGACAGGTAGATGGAAAGAGGGGAGGAGGGAGGGAATGAGGGGGAAAGGAAAGGAAGAAAAGATAAAACTAACTGGAAAAAAAAATCTCCATGCCTTCGGAAAAATTGTGAAAGAGACAAGCTGTATCTACAGGAGAGATGCTCTTTCTTCCCAACTGTTTCCACTTATGTCCTTATGCCCCAGGTATATATGTCCCAAAGCCTCATATAGCCAAGATTCACACCAGCACATACCCCTTGCTTCAAATCACTTTGTGTCATCATTCCAGGCTTTTCCAGTGAAGCTTCCCCAATTATTCACGTTTCATATATGCACATTTTAGTCACTCATCACACTAGATATTCCCTAAGGGCAAGACTTTCTCTGACCAACCTGTTTCCTCAACAGCGCCAAGTCCAGGGCCTCTATACAGTCGTTCTCAATAAGTATTTGTTAAATTGAATGACAGACCGGATGAAAAAAACACAAGTAAACTAGAACCCTGCTTTGCATGATAGCATCTATTGTGAATCTGTGAAAGAACAACTTGTCAAGATTTAGGACAAGCTGACTGTCGATATTTTGCTGAGAGCAATACCTAGTGAATTGGAGCATTTCTGAATGTAATAATCTGCAGCCTTCCAGGCTGACCATATGGTGTTTGTTTATCAGATGTGATAATCCAGGTCAAGCGCAACTACTGGAAACTTAAGAGCTGTTAAGAGCACATAAAAGGGGAAGGCAGGCCCCCTGGGAAATTTTGCCGTCAGGAGGAATTCGGACTCAGAGTCGGGAAGACACTTATAGGGCGCCTCTCCAAAGACTAGAATGGTGTGAAGAGGGAAACCAGAGGGCAGAGAGATCCAGGGGGCTGAATGCCCCTTTCGCTTCAGACAGTGGAAAGACACAAGGGTTTGGGTTCTGTCGTTGTGATAGGCCCTAGAGGCTCCTCTTCGAAGAGGCTAAATTGCCAAACACTTGTTCCACAGAGCAAAGCATCCCAAGGGAAACATAAAATCAATGAAAGATGGGGGCAGGTGACATTTGTCTCCCCTCTCCAGCTTTGGCATCATTCTCTGCTGGCAAGAGATTAGTATAAACTTGTTTGTGAGAAGTCTGGGGAAGTTTTGTGAACTGTAATGGGAAGCACCTCCATGTGATCGTGGAAGGAAGGGATTCCACTGTCAGATATCACCACACTCCAGCACATCACCAAATATCTAAAGGAAGACAGAGGTCTAGACAAAGAAGATCATTTCCACTGAGGAAGCTTATATCCCTCACATCTGTGGTAGGAAAGAGGCAGGAGAGAAGCTGAGACAGAGCCTGCGGATGTGGTTATGGGCTGAGTCTTCATACCAAGAACCCTCCCTTGCCATTATGGAAGGTGTGTGCATGGTGTCTGCATATCTGTCCTAAGAAATTCAATAAAATCCATGCCCATCAGTCAAGACAACTATGTCGATGCCTTCATTCCATAGAGTTGTGACAACCAGCTACAAAGACGTATGAGCCAGACACTCTTGAAATGATGATGAAAAGACAGGCTAAGTCTGGTCAAGTGGTGAATTTGTTAACTGACATTTTTATTTTACTTTTTAATTTATAGTGGGAGACATCAATGTGACTTTTATTACTTGTGTGCAGAGACCTCTGCCTCTCAGTTGAGACTGAGTTAAGTTCCTATATAGAGATAAAAAATTTGACTTATGACTATAAGAAACCATGATGCAGGGCTTCCTTGGTAGCCCAGTGGCTGAGAAATCTGCCTCACAATGCAAGGGACACTGGTTGGATCCCTGGTCCAGGAGGCCCCCAGGGGCTATGAGGCAAATAGGCCTGTGTGCCACAACTACTGAGCCAGTGCTCTGAGGCCCATGAGCCACAACTACGGGCCTACGTGCAGCAACTATGGAAGCCTGCATGCCCTAGAGCCCATGCTCGACAAGAGAAGCCACTGCAATGAAAAGCCCGCATACTGCAACTAGCATGGGCCTGGCTCTTCACAACTAGAGAAAGTCTGCGCACAGAAACAAAGACCCAGCACAGTCCTAAATAAATAGATAAAATAGTTTTTAAAAGGTGTCATGCTCTGGAGAAAGCTTTGAAGTAGCAATATGAGCTAAGCTAAACTAAAGTGTTTTAAAAAAAAGAAACCATGGTGTAGATGTTAATGACACAGGTATTTACGATGTGTTCATGTAAAAAGCAGTTTGTAAAATGCTATTTTCATCATAAACTGTCCATGTATAACTGAGTATATATGTTGTCACCATGTATATATTTGGAAAATTATATTCTAAAATGTAAATGGTGATATTTAGAATTTTTCCTTCTCTGTGCTTGTCTATATTTTTGAATCTCAACAGTAAATATCTAATACTTTTGTGATCAGAGAAAAATCTTCATGGTAGGTTTTTTCAAATTATCTTTGGAGTGTACAATAATCACAGGGAATAGAAATGTTCTTAGGCCCTACTGCATCAAGATAAGACACCTGCCATTCCCCGCAAATTGCAGAACTATTGTCATCTACCTATGTGCTCTGGGTACCTAGAATCTGGGCACTCTCTTCCCATGGCCAGAGGCTTTTCTTAGAGCCCAGAAAGGGCAATCACATATGACTGCAATCTAATCTTATTTTCTTTGGTTCAGACTGGGGGACACTGCCTTATGGACGAAGCACGTTACAAACATCAGGGCAGACAACTTTTCATTAAGGTAATGTGGTGATACAAAAAGCTCTGGAGTCTGACAGCTCTTATTTGGAATCCTCAGTCCCCTGCATGCTTTGAGCAATGTTCTTAGTTTCTCTGAGACCTGGTTTCCAAAACAATATCAAGGAAATAGCAGTAAACAATGCAGCCCCTGAATAATTGATGATTCAGCTGAAATGGGAAAGGCCAGTGCCTAATGCTTGGCTCAGAGCCCCCTGGTAGGGCAAATGAAAACAGCCCGCTTAACAAAGACCTGAGGACTCTACTCGGTCAATGTCTGCCGCCATCACCAATGCTAACTGTGTATGTCTGCTAAGTGCCAGGTACTTTGCTGTGTGATTTGCACGCATGAAATCCGCTGTACCTGTCAGAACATTTTGGGGGGATTGCATTATTATGTTCACTTTGTAAATGAGGCACTTTTTAAATGAGCAAGATCACACACTCGCTCATGACTCCATGGAGTTAGCCTTGAAATCAGGTAATATGACCCAATTTGAGCCACTATGTTCTGTCATCTCCTCACATAAAGCAAGAGATTAACAAACTCATTAACATGCTGAGGGGCCCTCCACATTCAAAAGGTATAGTAGTGTCAATATCATTTCGAGTTCCTTGTTAGGGCCCTTCCTACTCTGACATTTCCTCTATATTATGGAAAACTGGGTTTTGAGATTGAGTGCCCAGGCACTGTTGCCAAAATTCTCCAGCATAGTATTTTTTAATTAAAAAAATTGAAAATTGCAAAGAAATTTCTTCTCACAAAAACATCCTGGGTATCAGCATACGTAGTCTTTCTGTACATCCTTTAACAGAGTCCACAGTAGAGCTAAAGAGAAGGCACCCAGGGTGGAACATGTGCACACTGAAAAGCAGACTCCCTAAACTCACCAGGGAGCTGCATCACCCAACGCATGCCACACATGGCAATTATGAAGATCCCAGTTCTCACTCAAGCTACTTAATGTACCATCCGAGGTGCTTTATACTTTTTCTCACCAACACTGTCTATCACTTGCTATTCCCATTGTACTGGTGGGGAAACTGAGGTGCAACATATTTGGGTGTTCTGCCCAAAGACACACAGTTAGTAACGGCAAAGCCATGGTGTAATCCAATCTGCTTGGCCAGCCCTCCCACGCGATCGCTGCTCTCCCACCTCTGGCTCAGCAGCCCGGCTACACTTGACTTGGGTTTGTCCCTCTTTGCTTGCACAGTCCCTTCCTCTCCTGCCTCAGCCTCAGCACCAGAGCTTTGTCCTCAGGCACTGATGCACTGCATCAGCCATCCCTCCTGAGGATGTGCCCTCATTCACACTGACCACTACAGGTGTAGAAGAACGGATAGCAGCAGCATTTCCAGGACTGGAAAAAGATACAAGGAAACATACTAGGAAAGGAGGTACTTTCTCAGTTGCCTTTAAATTGTACTACACAGGAATCTGAAATTCCAGTTACCAGAGAGGCCTCATGGAGAAGAACTTCTAGATACAGACACAAACAATTGTATGGTACAGCAAAAGGTACGTTCTGGAGAGGAGGGTTCTGTTAGATGAGAAACTTTTGTGAATTCTTTCCCGAATCTATAAAATGAGGACACTGAACAGATCATATCAAAGGTCCCTTTCTGTTCTGAAAATTCTGTAATTCAACTTGCAGGCAAGGGAAACAAATATTTAGTAAGCACATCTCTCTTTGATGGCAAGCCTATCTGTTGTTTTTGCCAGTATTAAATCTTCGGAGACTGAGTATAACCAGCCCACGTGGATGGGGATTCCCTATTCTGAGCCTCTAGAATGCCGGTTTCTGGTGAGACAAGAAAAACCATTGAGAGTGTCATGGGTCCTTACATAGTGGCTATTGGTTAGTAGCAGCTGACAAAAGCAGGCATGTCGAGGCAGAATGACATCTCAGAAAATGGAAGGGAAGAGCAGAAAACTGTACCTGCATGCTCCAGGATCTTGTGAAAATAAGGTAACAAGGAAATCAAGTAAGAAGGATTTCAGTGCCACACCTGCACATATACTGAAAACTTCCACACATAAAACATTCTTAATAAGGTTTAAATATGAACAACAGAGTTCCCTAAAGTAAAGGGTCCCCATTTCTGTCATAAAAGAAGGGAAAAGCTGGTAAACCAAGTCATGAAGATTACAATGACTGGTTTAATAGCTGGAATAATGTGACCCAGACAGAAGCCATGGGTTACTTAATGTAATAGAGGACTTTATATAAGACAGAAAAATGACGAGAATGCTTAAAATTTCAGATTAAAAAAGTTAGTGTTTGAGGACAATGTGATTACATATTAAAAAGTATTTGACAGTATTAGCATCATAAAAAATACCAGAATACAGACCATTGGAGCATCCTTTCCTAGAAAAACTTGGCAAAAATTACCAGAATCAACCTTATCAAAATTCTCAAAGGTAGTGAAAGATTTGCAGGAACCAAGTGAGCCAAGAGTAAGTCCACAGAAACAGTCCTGGAGAGTTCCATGGTGTTTTAACTCATCGAGGTCAACCCTCCCACCCAAACCAGCATCAGTCTTGAAGATACTAGCCAATGTTCCCTTATGAATACTTGGTGCTAGGGAGAGCAGAGCAGATCTAATTCCCAGCAAATTGTGTTTGTTGGTTTTGACCTGTCAGGGGCTAATACAAGGGATCTATTCACAAAGAAAGTAGAAAATCTGAATAAACTCCTAAGAACTGAAGAGACTGAAACAACAGTCAAAACCTTCCAGCAAAGAAAAGCCCAGGAGCAGATGGTTTCACTGATAAATTCCACCAAATATTTAAAGAATTAAAATCACTCTTTATCAAACTTTTCCAAAAATAAAAGAGGAGGGAATATTTCCTAACTCCTACAAGGTCATCATTACAAAGTCAGCTAAAGACATCACAGGAAAAGAAAACTATAGCACAATATCCCATATATAAGCAAAAGTTCTTAATGAAATACTAGTACACTGATTGCAGCAGTATATTAAAGGGATTATATCTCATGACCAAGTGGGATTTATCTCAGGAATGCAATGAAAGTTTAACATATAAAACTTAAGATAATACACCAGATTAAGGACATAAAGAAAATAATCTACACGAGCAACTCAACTGATCCAGCAAAAGCCAACTGCCAAAATGCAGTAGCTTTTCATAATAAAACCACTCAATAAACTAGAAGCAGAAGAGGCTATCCTCAAAGTTATAAAAAGCATAAATGAAAAGCCCACATCTAACATCAGACTTAATGACAAAACGCTAAAAGCTTTCTTCCTAAGATCACGAAACCATTAAGATAAAGGAAGCCCAATTTTGCCACTTCAATCAACATTGTACTGGAAGTTATAGCTAGAACAATTAGTCAACAAAGTAAGCAAAATACATCCAAATTAGAAACAAATAAGTAAAACTATCTCTATTTACAGTAACCTGATTTTGCATGTAGAAAATTCTAAATACACACACACACACACACACACACAATGTTAGAGTGAATAAACAATTTCAAAATCAGTGTTGCAGGATATAAGACTAACTAGTGAAAAATTAGTGTATTTCTCTACACTAGTAATAAATAACCTGAACAGGGAATTAAAAAGAGAATTCTACTTGATAGCATAAAAATAAAATACTCAGGAATAAATTTCACCAAGTAGATGGAAGTCTTGTATACTGAAAACTATAAAACACTGCTGAAATAAAGAAAACACAAGAATTGAAAAGGCATCTATAGGCATGTATAGGGTGTATACATATAGGATGTACAGGGTGTATCCTATATGCACATATAACACTTAATATTGATAAGATGGCAATATTATCCAGAACAATCTACAGGTTCAATGCAGTCTTTACCAAAATCCCAAGAGCTTTTTTGCAAAAATACAAAATGCGGCCTGGAAATATATATGGAATTTCAAGGGACCCCAAACAGCCAAAACAATCTTGTAAAAGAAGAACAAATTTGGAGGTCTGAAACTTCCTGATTTGAAAACTTACTAAAAAGTACAGTAATTGAAACAGTGTACCACTGGCATAAGGACAGACATACAGATCAACAGAACAGAACTGGGAGTCCAGAAACAAACCCACACGGTATGCGTGCTCAGTCATGTCCAACTCTTTGCAAACCCATGGACTGCAACCCACCAGGCTCCTCTGTCCATGGGATTTTCCAGGCAAGAATACAGGAGTGGGTTGCCATTTCCTTCTCTAAAACCCATATATCTATGGTCAATTTGTTTTAAACAAGTGTTCCAAGACCATTCAATGGGGAAAGAACAGTCTTCAACAAATCATGCTGGGACAACTGAATACACATGGGAAAGAAAGAAATTTTACCCTTATCTTACACCACATGCAAAACATAACTCAAAATGAACCAGATCTTAAATGTAAGGTCCATAACTATCAAACTTTTAGAAGAAAATATAGAGGTATATTTTCACAACCTCTGATTCACCAATAGTTTCTTAAATAATATTGAAAGCACAAGCAACAAAAGAAAAATATGTAAATCTGGCTTTATCAAAATGAAAAACTTGTGCATCAAAGAACATTTAACAAGAGAGATAAAAGACAAGACAAAGGTAAGAGAAAATATTTTCAAATCATGATTTTGATAAAGTTCTAGTGTCCAGAATATATATATTAAAAAGCTCTTAAATGCAACATTAAAAAGACAACCTAATTTTAAAAATTATCACAGGATTTGATAGATATTTCTCCAAAGAAGATATATAAATAGCCAGAAAGCACATGAAAAGATACTCAATATCATTACTCATTAAGAAAATACAAATACATCCTAGAAGAAATGGGAGAAGGAACAGAGGGTATATATGAAGAAATAATGGTTCAAAATTTCCAAATCTGATGAAAATCATGAGTCTTCATTTCCAAAAACTCAGTGAATTCAGGTAAGATGAACTCAAAGACACCCACATTGAGAAACATAAACAAACTTTCAAGACACCAGAAAAAGGGAGAATATTGAAAGCAGCAAGATTTGCATTTCTTTAATAATTAGTGATATTGAACATCTTTTCATGTGTTTGCTGGCCATGTGTATGACTGAACATCTTCATAAAATCTACAAACAATACATGCTGGAGAGGGTGTAGAGAAAAGGGAACCCTCTCATACTGTTCATGGGAATGTAAATTGATACAGACACTATGGAGAACAGTATGGAGGTTCCTTAAAAAACTATACATAGAACTACCACGTGACCCAGCAATCCCACTACTGAGGAAATACCCAGAGAAAATCATAATTCCCAGTGTTCACTGCAGCAATATTTACAATAGCCAGGACATGGAAACAATCCTAAATGTCCATCAAGAGAGGAATGGAAAAATAAGATGTGGTACATATATAAAATGGAATATTTTGTTGTTGGTGTTCAGTTGCTAAGTCATGTCCAACTCTGCAACTCCATGGACTGCACCATAACAGGCTTCCCCATCCTTCACTGTCTAATGGAGCTTTCTCAAATTCATGTCCATTGAGTTGGTGATGTCATCTAACCGTCTCATCCTCAGCTGCCTCCTTCTCCTTTTGCCTTCAGTCTTTCATAGAGCAGGGTCTCTTCCAGTGAGTCGGCTCTTCGTGTCAGATGGCCAAAGTACTGGAGCTTCAGCTTCAGCAATAGACTTTCCACTGAATATTCAGGGTTGATTTACTTTAGAACTGACTGGTTTGATCTCTTTCCAGTCCAAGGGACTCTCAAGAGTCTTCTCCAACACCACAATTCGAAAGAATCAATTCTTCAGCGTTCAGCTTTCTTTAGGGTCCAACTCTCACATCCATACATGACTATTGGAGTCATGTATTGGAGCTTTGAGAATATTGACCTTTGTCAGCAAAGTGATGTCTCTGCTTTTTAATACACTATCTAGGTTTGTCATAGATTTCCTTCCAAAGAGCTAGCATCTTTTAATTTCATGGCTGCAGTCACCATCCACAGATTTTGGAGCCTAAGAAAATACAGTCTATAACTGCTTCCACATTTTCCCCTTCTATTTGTGATGAAGTGATGGGCCAGATGCATGATTTTCATTTTTTTAATGCTGAGCCCTCATCAAGAGGCTCCTTGGTTCCTCTTCACTTTTTCCATTAGAGTGGTAGCATCTACATATCTGAGGCTGTTGATATTTCTCCCAGTAACCTTGATTCCAGCTTCCAATTCATCTAGCCCAAAATTTCGCATGATATACTCTGTATGTAAGTTAAATAAGCAGGGTGACAATATACAGTATTGACACTCTCCTTTCCCAATTTTGAATTAGTCAGTTGTTTCATGTCCAGTTTTAACTGTTGCTTGTTAATGAGCATACAGGTTTCTGAGGAGACAGGTAAGGGGTTCTGATACTTCCATCTCTTTAAGAGTTTTTCGCAGTTTTTTGTGATCCACACAGTCCAAAGGCTTTAGTATAGACAGAGAAGCAGATGTTTTTTCTGGAACTCCTTTGCTTTATCCATGATCAAAGGAATGTTGGCAATTTGATCTCTGGTTCCTCTGCCTTTTCTAAACCCAGCTTGTACATCTGGGAGTTCTCGGTTCATGTATTAGTGGGTCTATAATGAAGGATTTTGAGCATAACTTGGCTAGCATTTTAAATGAGTGCAATTATATGGTATTTTGATCATTCTTTGGGATTGGAATGAAAGCTGACTTTTTCCAGTCCTGTGGCCACTGTTGAGATTTCCAAATTTGCTGCAATATTGACCGCAACACTTTAACAGCATCATCTTTTAGAATTTTAAACAGCTCAGCTGGAATTCCATCACTTCCACTAGCTTTGTTTGTAGTAATGCTTTGTAAAGTCTACTTGACTTCACACTCCAGGGTGTCTGGCTCTACGTAAGTGATCACAACATCATGGTTATCTGGTTCATTAAGACCTTTTTTGTAGAGTTATACTGTGTATTCTTGCCACCTCTTTTTAATTTTTTCTGCTTATGTTAGGTCCTTATCATTTTTGTCCTTTATTGTGCCTATCCTTTCATGAAATGTTCCCTTGTTTTCTTCAACTTTCTTGAAGGGACATCTAGTGTTTCCAATTCTATTATTTTCCTCTATTTCTCTGCATTGTTCACTTAAGAAGGCTTTCTTATCTTTCTTTCCCTGTCTCTGGAGCTCTGCCTTCAGTTGAGTATATCTTTCCCTTTTTTCCTTCCCTTTCCCTTATCTTCTTTCCTCAGTTACATGTAAAGCCTCCTCAGACAACTACTTTGCCTTCTTGAATTTCTTTTTCTTTGGGATGGTTTTGGTCACTGCCTCCCACACAATGTCACAAACCTCCATCCATAGTTCTTCAGGCGCTCTGCCTAACAGATCTAATATCCTGAATCTGTTCTTCACCTCCACTGTGTAACCATAAGCTGTTTGATTGATGTCATATCTTCATGGCCTAATGGTCTTCCTTACTTTGTTAAATTTAAGACTGAATTTTATAATAAGGAGTTCATGATCTGAAACCACAGTCAGTTCCAGGTTTTTACTTTGCTGACGGTATAGAACTTCTCCATCTTTGGCTACAAAGAACAAGACTAAAGAACATAGTCAATTTGATTTTAATATGGGATATTACTCAGTCATAAAAGGAACAATATTGGATCATTTGTAGAGACATAGATGGACTTAGAAACTGTCATAGAGAGTGAAGCAAGTTAGAAAGAAAAAAAACAAATATTGTATATTAATATATATGTGGAATCTGGGGGAAAAAAAATGGTGGAGGTGATCTTACCTACAGAGCAGAAATAGAGACACAGACATAGAGAACAAATGTATGGAAACCAAGGGGGAGAGAGGGAGTGGTGGGATGAATTGGGAGACTGGGGTAAACATATATAAACTATTGACATTATGTATAAAAAAGATAACTAATAAGACTCTACTGTATAGCACAGGGAATTCTACTCAATGCTCCGTGGTGACCTACATGAGAAGGAACTACAGAACAGATTAGAGAAATGTATACAGAGCTGATTCATTTTGCTGTTAAGTAGAAATTAACACAACACTGTAAAACAACTATACACTAGTAAAAAATAATTTTAAAAAAAAAAGCAAGACAAAAGTGATATAATCACACATAAAGCATCCTCAATGAGATTACCACATTTCTTAACAGAAACTTTGGAGGCCAGAGGTAATGTGTTAATACAGTCAAAGTGCTAGAAGAAAATAACTGTTAAGAAAGAATTCTGTATCTGGTAAACCTGTCTCTCGAAAGTGATCAAGAATGCACTTAAAACTAATACAGTAGTAGTATGTCAATTATATATCAATAAACTGAGGAAAAAACATGAGGGGAAAATTAAAACTTTCCCAAATAAACACAAGTTGAGGGAGTTTGCTACCTTTAGACCTGGCTATAGGAAATGCTCACAGGAGTCCCGAAAGGTAAAATGAAAAGACAGTACACAGTAACTTGAAGTTGTATAAATACAAATCTCAACAAAGGCAAATAAATGGGCAATTGTTATATAAAGAATAAAAAGTTGTGAATAAAGTGTAAAGGAGTAAATTTTTGCATTCTACTGACAATAAGCAGATATAAATTCAAATTAGAGTATTATAACTTTAGGATGTTACCTGTAATCATCAAGATAACTAAAAACAAAATAGCTATAGAATATACACAAAAAGAGATGAGAAAGTAATTTAAACATTTCCGTAGGAAAAAAATAAACTAAAAACACAAATAAAAACAGTAATGAAGAAAATGAGGGTCAAAGAGCTACAGGAAACAAGTAGCAAAGTGACAGAAGTAAATTCCTCCTTATCAGTAGTTACTTTAAATGCAAATCAGTAGTTACTTTAAACTCAACAAGAGACAGAGATTGCCAAAATGAGTAAACACCTGACTCAACTATACGCTATCTCTAAGAGATGCACTTGTACAAAGACAGAAGTAGATTGAAAGTGAAAAGATGGAAAAAGTATTATATACAAAACATAAACAAAAGAGAGTAGGGGTGGTTATACTAGCATCAGACCAAACATTAAGTAAAAACAGATTATAAGAGGCAAGGAAGAACATTATACATTAATAAAAATTTTAATAAAGAAACGTGATATAACCATTTATGCACCTAATAACAGACCATGAAAATACATGAAACAAAAACTAATAGAACTAAAGAGAGAAGTAGAGTTTTAGAATAATAGTTGGGCACTTCAAATCCACTCACAATAATGGATAGAATAATTAGAGAGAAGGTAAGAAAGAAAGCAGAATAGAGGACTTAAAAAACACATTAACCCACCTTCATCTGACAGACATACACAGAACCCTCTACATGATGACACCAGTAGCGTACACATTCTTCTCAAGGACAAGACATTTGCAAGGATAAACTTGATGTTAGACCATAACCAAGTATCAGTAGATTTAAAAAAGATAACTATCATACATAATAGCATCTCCAGGCACAGCGGAATGAAATTTCAAATCAATAACAGAAAAAAATGAAAAAAAATTCACAAAATTGTAAAAATTAAATAACACACTTTAAAACAACCAGTGGAGAAGGGGACAGTCCCCAGACGGCAGAGGAACAGGATGGGGAGACCACTTTCTCCCTCCCAAATATACATCAAAATATCATCTGCATGAGGAGCAACTTCCACAGAACAAATGCTGAATGCTGGCAGAGGACCCCAGATGTCCAGAAAGGCAAACCAATCTCCTAGGAATGAGACAGGGCAAAGAATAAAGACAAAAAGGGAGACATAGGATTTGGGGATGGGGACCTGTCCTGTGAAGGGAGTCATGAAGGAGGAGAAGTTTCCACACAATAGGAACTCCTCTCACAAGCAGGGTCAGTGTGAAGCTTAGGAAGCTCAGAGGGAAGCACAACCAAGAAAATTCACCACAGAGATCGTGCCGAATGGCGGTTACCAGCAGGAAGCGGCTCTCATGCTGGGGTCTGCCTGCAGTGAGTGGGAGCTGGGTATGCTGGCTCGAGCTGTGTCATGGGTCCTCAGGGAAAGGACCGGGGTTGAAGGCCGGAACATTCTGAGGTGGCTATGCCACACAGCACAGACAGAATGGGGAAAACCATGGAATCACCAGAGAAACAACGGAACATTCCTGCAGGAAGGTTCTAACGCCGCACTCTGAGCCCAGGCACACTCACAGAACAAAGAATCATGACCAGCAAATATCAAAGAGGGTCAAGCTGGCTGCCACCTGTGGTCTCAGAGGCAGAGAAGCAGGCATGCAACAGCCAGAGATGGAAGGCAAGGGGCCACTGCAGTGCCAGCCCCAGCGACAGCATCCGCCCCCAAACTCTGAGTGGACGGCCCACAGTCTCACCCACGTCTTCCTGGGATCATGGACAGCCCAGCTCTACCAGGAGAGTCACAGCCTGAGCCCAGCTACCCTGGGGAGATGCATGCCCACCTGGGACTCTGCCTTCACAGCTCACCAGGAGCCCAAGCAGCTTGGCCCTGCAACCATGTGTGGTCCAGCCACTGAGGGCACCCCACACGTGCCAGCGGCACTTGCAATGTCCCTCTCTCTCCACAACACAGTTGAGCAAGTGAGCCCAAATGAGAGGCCACTCTCGCCCCTCTCATGTCAGGGCAGAGATCAGACACTGAAGAAAAACTTGGAAGCAGAGGCGGGCCAGGTGAGCAGAGCAATGAAGGGGGAGCTTCTCTGGAAGTGGCAGGTGCAACAGAATAAAATCCTTTCATTAAACTGAGATTGTGCACTTTAGGAGCAACTGTAGACTTTGAGAAGAAGTGCAAGCCAGAGCAAGGGACTATCTGTAACTGAACTGATTCCACACTGCACACAACAGGTCCAGACACCTTCCTAGATATATTGGAGGACCTTCTGAGTAGGCAACTCGACTGAAGCAGGAAAACGGAGGAATCACATGAACATTCATCACATTATGACCATATAAATATATATATATATATATATATATATATATATATATATATATATATACACACACACACTTCCTGCCTCCTATAAAAGTTTTCTTTATCATTTTTTTAATTTTTATTTTATTACTTTTTAATTTAAATTTTTTTAATTTTTTTCTTTTTTTCTATCTTCCCTTCTTTTTTTCTTTATTCGTTCATACTATACTAGCATACTTCATTACTCCTTTAATTTTTCATCTTGCTGCCTACTCTTACCTTTCTAAAAAACCTTTTTTTAAAAAGAAATTTCATATTTTTGTTTCTGTTTTTTTTTATATTGTACTTTTGAGAGTCTAATTTTTATTCCAGGTTTTTGCTTTTTGATCTTTTGTTGTTAATTTTACATCTTTGAAACTCTGATTTTTAGTATCTATTTTACTTAGGGATGTGATTATTTAATTGATTGCTCTCTTCTCTCTTGATTCTCCTTTTTCCCCTCCTGTCATCTCTTTCTCCTTCTTCCTTATTCTCTTCTCTATATAACTCTGTGAATCTTTTTGGGTGTTTATGGCTGTGGAGAGTTGTTTCACAATTAACCTAGGGGTTTTGCCTTCTGTACTGTGTGAGCAGAGAAGTCTTGATGCTACTGTAAGAGGTCAGGACTGAAATCTAGAGGCAGGTGGCTCAAATCCAGATTTTGGACCATCAGAAAATTCTTGACCCCAGGGAACATTAATAGATGAGAGCCTACCCCAAAGCCTCCTTACCTACACTGAGACCAAGCTCCACCCAAGAGCCAGCAAGCAATGCAAGACACTCCACATCAATTCTTTAGCAAAACAGGCAACCCTGCACATTAGTAAAGAAGCTGCCCAAAGTCATAGCAGCTGCCCAAAGTCATACCAAACCCACAGACACCAAAACTCACTAATGGACACTGCTCTGCCCTCCAGAGAGATAATAGTGGAAATAAATGACTCAGAACCGGAATAAAGAAAAAAAGAATAAAAAGAAATGATGACAGCCTAAGAGACAGAGACTTCTGGGGCAATGTTAAGTAGCCAACATTTGAATCAGAGGCATCCCAGAGGAAGAAGACAAAAGGAAATAACATGAGAAAATATCTGACGAGATAGTAGTTAAAATTTTCCTAAGATGGGAAGGAAATAGCCACCCAAGTCTAAGAACCCCAGACAGTCCCATACAGAATAAACCCAAGAAGAAACACACCAAGACACATATTAATCAAACTAATAAAAATTAAACACAAAGAACAAATATGGAAAGCAGCGAGGGAAAAGCAACAAATAACAAACAAGAGGATTCACCATAAAGACAACAGCTGATCTTTCAACACTAACTCTGAAGGCCAGAGGGAATGGCAGATATAAAGTGGTAGAAGGGGAAAGCCTATAACCAAGATTACTCTAACCACCAAACACCTATCCTGCTCAAACTCTTTCAAAAACACTGCAGATGAAGGCTAACTCCCAAACTCATTACAAGGCCACCATCAACTTGGTACCAAAAACAATGATGCTGCAAAAAAGAAAATTATAGGCCAATGTCACTGATGAACATGGATGCAAAATCTTCAACAAAATTCTAGCAAACAGAATCCAACAACATATTAAAAAGATCATACATTATTATCAAGTGGGCTTTTGCACCAGGATGCAAGAATTCCTCAGTACACGTAAATCAATCAATGAGATACACAATATTAACAAACTGAAAGATAAAAACCATATGATTATTTCAACAGATGCAGAGAAAGCATTTGACAAAATTTAACACCCATTTATGATTAAAAACTCCCCAGAAACTGGGCATAGAAGGAACATACCTCAACATAATAAAAGTCATATATGACAGACCCAGAGTAAACATCATCATCAATGGCAAAAAAATGAATGCATTTCCTCTAATATCAGAAATAGACAAGGGTACTCACTCTGCTGCTGCTGCTGCTGCTAAGTCACTTCAGTTGTGTCCAATTCTGTGTGACCCTGTAGATGGCAGCCCACCAGGCTCCCCCATCTCTGGGATTCCCCAGGCAAGAACACTGGAGTGGGTTGCCATTTCCTTCTCCAATGCATGAAACGTGCTCACTCTAACTGCTACTATTCAACATAGTTTTGGAAGTCCTAGCCATAGTAATCAGAGAAGAAAAAGAAATAAAAGGAAGCCAGATCAGAAAAGAAGAAATAAATCTCTCACTGTTTGCAGATGACATGATTCTCTACATAGAAAACCCTAAAGATGCCACCAGAAAATTACTAGAGCTAATAAATACAGTAAAGTTGTGATATAAAATTAATACACAGAAATTCCTTGAATTACTGTAAACTAACAATGAATAAACAGAAAGAAATGAAAGAAACAATTGCATTCTCCATTGCAACAAAAAGAATAAAACATTTAGGAATAAATTTAGCTAAAGCAATAAAAGATCTGTACACAGAAAACTATAAAACACTAATGAAAGAAATCAAATGACACAGATACATGGAGTGATCTATCATATTCTTGGATTGGAAGAATCAATATTGTGAAAATAACTATACTACCCTAAGCAATCTATATATTCAACACAATCCCTATCAAACTGCCAAAGGTATTTTTCACAGAACTAGAACAAATAATTTCACAATTTGTATAGAAACACAAAAGACCCCAAATAGCCAAAGTAATCTTGAGAAAGAAGAATGGAACTGGAGGAATTAATCTTCCTGACTTCAGACTATACTACAAAGCTATAGTCATCAAGACAGTATGGTACTGGCACAAAAACAGAAATATAGATCAATGGAACAAAACAGAAAGGCCAGAGATAAATCCATGAACTGCTGGATACATTTTCTTTGACAAAGGAGGCAAGAAATGTACAATGGAGAAAAAGTCTCCTCAACAAGTTTTGTTGGGGAAACGTCAACTATGCATAAAAGAATGAAACCAGAACACTTTCTAACACCATATCCAAGAATAAACGCAAAATGGATTAAATACCTAAATGTAAGAGCAGAAAATATAAAACATGAGCCTTGTAGCACTCCCCTCCCCCCCAAAAAATGAGCAGAACAATTAACAGAACAATTTTTTTTAAAAATCAGAACACTAACAGATATATCAGAAAAAATAAAGATGTAGATGAAACAACTGAGAGGTAAAACAGAAACACAATGGTGATTTCAAAAAAGCCAGAGAAGACTTTGGGGTGTGGCTCAGGTGGAGGGGGGTTTAGGCAGGGTTTAGGCCTATGCTCAGGACACAGGCATCCAGAAAAGGCCCTGGAGGGTTGGGGGCCTGGGGCTTAGGGTCAGCCTGTGCTGAGGGGCCCCAGAGTTTCTCTGGCCTCCTTGGAGAATGTAGGATCAGGTCCAGGCCTGAGTGGGTGGAGGACACACTAGCTGAGCTCCTCCCCTCCCCTATCCTCTGATCCCCCAAAGTTCCCTTCCCGTTGGCCTCTACTTCTTCTCTGAAAAAAACTATCAGGTTGGTGCAAATGTAACTGTGGTTTGGACCCTGAATTTTAAATCATTATAACTAGGCTGTAACACTTTATTAATTAAAATAGGAACCATTACAATCAACACATTTTTGCCAATGAAAAATAAGTTTGTTTATTCCTATAGTGTATCAATAGTACTTTAGTATCAATAGTATCAATCTGTGCTTGGAGATTTGATGAACTCTTAGAAAGCATTTTCTGCCTCCTGCTGGTTGTGGAAATGTTTTCCCTGCAAAAAGATTTTGAGATGCTTGAAGGAAGGGGTAGTCCACTGGCGAGAGGTCGGGTGAATATGGCAGATGAGACAAAACTTTGGAGCTCAATTCATTCAACTTTTGAAGTGTTGGCTAGGTGATGTGTGGTTGGGCACTGTCATGGAGAAAAATTGGGCCCATTCTGTTGACCAATGCCGGCTGCAGGCATTGCACTTTTTAGTGCATCTCATCGACTTGCTGAGCACACTTCTTATACAATGCTCTTGCTGGGATTCAGAAACCTGTAGTGGATCAGACTGGCAGCAGACCACCAAACAGTGACCATGACTTTTTTCTGGTGCAAGTTTGGCTTTGGGAAGTGCTTTGGAGCTTCTTTTCAGTCCAACAACTGATCAAGTCACTGCTGGCTGTCATATAAAATCCACTTTTTTGTCAGGTTTCACAATTTGATTGAGAAATGGTTTGGTGTTGTGCAGAATAAGAGAAGATAGCACTTCAAAACAATGATTTTTAAAGGTTTTATTGAGCTTTGGCATCTTTACAATTTGCTTCAAATCGAAATGACTGTAGAACGGTTGACAATGAGTTCTTGGGCAGCATCTTGTGTAGTTCTAAGAGGATCAGCTTTGATGATGGCTCTCAACTGTTGTTGTCAACTTCTAATGGCCAGCCACTATGCTCCTCATCATCAAGGCTCTCTTCTCCTTTGCAAAACTTCTTGAACCACCCTGAACTGCACATTTGTTAGTAGTTCCTGGAGCAAATATGTTACTGACATTGCAAGTTGTCTCCCTGCTTTACAACCAATTTTGAACTTGAATAAAAAAAAATAGCTTGTATTTGCTCTTTGTCTAACATCATTTCTATAGCCTAAAATAAATATAAATTAAACAGCAAGTAATAATTCATTAGGAAAAAAAACATAAAGTGAGAAATGTTCATTAAAATGATGTATAACATAACTGCATTTTACAATGTAAAAAGACAAATAGATACAAGGGATTAGATCTGATAGACACAGTGCCTGAAGAACTATGGATGGATGTTCATAACACTGTACAGATGCTGCTGCTAAGTCGCTTCAGTCATGTCCGACTCTGTGCAATCCCATAGATGGCAGCCCAACAGGCTCCCCCGTCGCTGGGATTCTCCAGGCAAGAATACTGGAGTGGGTTGCCATTTCCTTCTCCAATGCATGAAAGTGAAAAGTGAAAGTGAAGTCGCTCAGTCATGTCTGACTCTTAGCGACCCCATGGACTGCAGCCTACCAGGCTCCTCCATCCATGGGATTTTCCAGGCAAGAGTACTGGAGTGGGGTGCCATTGCCTTCTCTGACTGTACAGATGGTGGTGATCAAAACCATTCCCAAGAAAAGGAAATGCAAAAAGGCAAAATGGTTGTTTGAGGAGGTCTCACAAATAGCTGAGAAAAGAAGAGAAGCAAAAGGCAAAGAGGAAAAGGAAAGATATACCCATCTGAAGGCAATGTCCCAAAGTACAGCAAGGAGAGATAAAAAAAAGCCTTCTTAACTGAACAGTGGAAAAGAAATAGAGGAAAACAATAGAATAGGAAATACTAGAGATCTCTTCAAGAAAATTAGAGATACCAAGGGAACATTTCATGCAAAGATGGGCACAATAAAGGACAGAAACAGTGTGCATCTAACAGAAGCAGAAGATACTAAGAAGAGTTGGTAAGAGTACACAGAGCTACACAAAAAAAGTTCTTAATGATCCGGATGACCACTCTGGTGTGGTCACTCACCTAGAGCCAGAAAACCTGGGGTGTGAAGTCAAGTGGACCTTAGGAAGCATTACTATGAACAAAGCTAGTGGAGATGATGGAATTTCAGCTGAGCTATTTCAAATCCTAAAAGACAATGCTGTGAAAGTGCTGCACTCAATATGCCAGTGAATTAGGAAAACTCAGCAGTGACCACAGGACTGGAAAAGGTTGGTTTTCATTCCAATCCCAAAGAAAGGCAATGAGAAAGAATGTTCAAAACTACTGCACAATTGCACTCATTTTACATGCTAGCAAGGTAATGCTCAAAATCATCCTAGCTAGGCTTCAACAGTACATGAACCAAGAATTTCCAGATATACAAGCTGAATTTAGAAAAGCCAGAGGAACCAGAGATCAGATTGCCAACATCCGTGGATCACAGAAAAAGGAAGAGAATTCCAGAAAATCACCTACTTCTGCTTCATTGACTACACTAAATCCTTTGACTGTGTGGATCACAACAAACTGAAAATTTCTTAAAGAGATGGGAATACCAGACCACCTTACCTGCCTCCTGAAAAACCTGTATGCAGGTCAAGAAGAAACTATTAGAACTGGACATGGAACAATGGACTGGTTCAAAATTTGGAAAGGAGTACATCAAGACTGTATATTGTCACCCTGCTTATTTAACTTATATGCAGAGTACATCATGAGAAACGCTGGGCTGGATGAAGCACAAGCTGGAATCAAGATTGCCAGGAGAAATATCGATAAAACCCTTATGGCAGAAAGCAAAGAGGAACTAAAGAGACTCTTTTTTTTCTTTTTTTAAATTTTATTTTATTTTTAAACTTTACAATATTGTATTGGTTTTGCCAAATATTAAAATGAATCCGCCACAGGTATACATGTGTTCCCCATCCTGAACCCTCCTCCCTCCTCCCTCCCCATACCATCCCTCTGGGTCGTCCCAGTGCACCAGCTCCAAGCATCCAGACTCGTTTCACATATGATATTATATGTATTTCAATGCCATTCTCCCATATCATCCCACCCTCTCCCTGTCCCACAGCGTCCAAAAGACTGTTCTATACATCAGTGTCTCTTTTGCTGTCTCGTATACAGGGTTATTGTTACCATCTTTCTAAATTCCATATAGAGGCTCTTGATGAAGGTGAAAGAGGAATGAAAAAGTCAGCTTAAAATTTATCATTCAAAAAACGAAGATCATGGCATCTGGCCCCATAACTTCATGGCAAATAAATGGGAAAACCAAGTGGAAACAGTGACAGACTTTATTTTCTTGGGCTCCAAAATCATGTGGACAGTGACGGCAGCCATGAAATTAGTAGATGCTTGTTCCTTGGAAGAAAAGCTATGGCAAAACTAGACAGTGTATTAAAAAGCAGAGATATCACTTTGTTGACAAAGCTCCATCTAGTCAAAGCTTTTGTTTTTTTCAGTAGTCACGTATGGACATGAGAGTTGGACCACAAAGAAAGGTGAGCACTGAAGAACTGATGCTTTCAAACCATGGTGCTGGAGAAGACTCTTGAGAGTCCCCTGAACAGTAAGGAAATCAAACAGTCAATCTTAAAGGAAATCAACCTTGAATATTCATTGAAAGGACTGATACTGAAGCTGAAGCTCTAATACTTTGGCACCTGATGTGAAGAGTTGACTTACTGGAAAAGACCCTGATGCTGAGAAAGACTGAGGGCAGGAGAGGAAGGGGGCAATAAAGGATGAGATGGTTGGATGGCATCATTGACTCAATGGACATGAGTCAGAGCAAATTCAGGGAGATAGCAAAGACAGGGAAGCCTGGTGTGCTGCAGTCCATGGGGTCACATAGAGTTGGACATGACTAAGCAATTGAAAAACAACAGATATACTGGCAAATTATTTTTGACGTGGGTTTTAAGATGATAAATGGAGAAAGGACAGTAAATTAGCTTGTGTCCTGCCCCCACCCCCACCTCACAAGCCCTCCAGTCTGTTCATTGGCCTTCACTGCCCCGGACCCCACTTGGACATAATTTTCCCCCCTCTGAAGTAGAATTCAGGGCCTCTCTCCACTGAGTCCTCTTTAACCACATGCCCCGCTCTCTATCTCCATGCTGCATCGCAGGATACAAGTGTCTGCTCCTCTCCTGTCCTGCACACTGCACCCCACATGGCCAGGGGAAAATCCCCTCCTTCAGCAGACCCCCACCACCCGCCTGCCCACGGAACATCTTTTCTCCTAGACAGGGCACACTGTGTCTTCTCTCAGGTCTTTGCCTGGGCCCTGGAGGCCCCGGGATGAGGGTGGATCCTCTAACCATGTGTGTCCTGCTCCCTTTCCCTTTCCCCCACTTGCATGAGTCTCCTTGCTGCTATAGAACTTTCCAGAGTTCTTCTGCCTCTGAAAACTGTTCCCCACTGGAATGCCATTTTTTTCAGAGTCACACAGCTGCCCCTCAGCCACTACAGGTCTCTCCACTCACACACACACATACATATACACACCTCATAGACACAGACACACACATACGCTCACAAGCACACACAAGCACACTTGTACCAACACAATCACATACAGAGACACAGCAGGCCCTCCTTATTCCCCTTCCCTGCTTTACTTTTCTGCATAGAATTTATCACCATTTGTCAGATTCAGTTCAGTTCAGCCACTCAGTCGTGTCCAGCTCTTCGCGACCCCATGAATCGCAGCACGCCAGGCCTCCCTGTCCATCACCAACTCCCGAGGTTCACTCAGACTCATGTCCATCGAGTCAGTGATGCCATCCAGCCATCTCATCCTCTGTCGTCCCCTTCTCCTCCTGCCCCCAATCCCTCCCAGCATCAGAGTCTTTCCCAATGAGTCAACTCTTCGCATGAGGAGGCCAAAGTACTGGAGTTTCAGCTTTAGCATCATTCTTTCCAAAGAAATCCCAGGGCTGATCTCTTTCAGAATGGACTGGTTGGATCTCCTTGCAGTCCAAGGGACTCTCAAGAGTCTTCTCCAACACCACAGTTCAAAAGCATCAATTCTTCGGTGCTCAGCTTTCTTCACAATCCAACTCTCACATCCATATATGACCACTGGAAAAACCATAGTCTTGACTAGATGGACCTTTGTTGGCAAAGTAATGCCTCTGCTTTTCAATATGCTATCTAGGTTGGTCATAACTTTTCTTCCGTAAACGACTTTTAATTTCATGGCTGTAGTCACCATCTGCAGTGATCTTGGAGCCCCAAAAAATAAAGTCTGACACTGTTTCCACTGTTTCCCCATCTATTTCCCATGAAGTGATGGGACCACATGCCATGATCTTCGTTTTCTGAATGTTGAGCTTTAAGCCAATTTTTTCACTCCACTTTCACTTTCATCAAGAGGCTTTTTAGTTCCTCTTCACTTTATGCCATTTTCTTTGTAACTGCCTCATCCCACACCTTGGAATGTAAGATCCCAGAGCACAACGAGATTGTTTATTCACTGCTACGTTCCGAGCACCCCTGGGAGGTGTTTAGTACAACTAGGTCTCCAGTAAATATTTACTGAGTAAGTAAACATGATAGAGCTAAGAATAAAAGAATTCTGGCCCAGGTCAGGAAGTGCTGAGGCTGGGATATGACCAGGTATCCTTGACCTCAGTCTGCAGAGTCCAACTCTCACCATAGCAAAGTCTCATGCCTGATGTCCATTCTGCTCCACTGAACTGCAGCTTCACCTGGGGTCAAGTGTAAATGTGTTTGGCTCCAGCTGTGTCACTCAGGGTGAGAGGTGTCTGAGGTCACCTAAGCTGCGTCTGCCACAAATAGCCTGGAGGTGCCATGGGAGCAGCTGGAGGGCCCAGTGCTCCTGTTGGGCCGTGCACCCACGGCAATGGCTCAGTTACCTGCTAGCTTCCTTGGGCCTGTGGACTCTGTCTGGGAATGGAGGTTCTGGCTTCCTGAAGGGGTGGAAGATCCCGAGGGCCTCTATCTGTCCTGGATACCTGGGTCTGGACAGAAATCTGCAGGGATGGTGTGGAAACAAGTATGTCAGTCAAACAGCCCTAAGAACCCAGCACAGACCTGGGGGCTGCCAGAGTCCCAACACAGCAACAAGAAGCCTGTGCAAAGGCTGCATGCTAAATATGTCAAAAATAAGTCAGCAAATCCCAATAAACCTCAGTATTTTTTTCATGCTTTACTTAGGAAGTAGAGATTTAAATAAACTGTCCATTGAGAAGGTATTTGTCTGCCCACAAACTTGGGCAGATATATGAAAAAGCTGTTAATGTAACAGTATAATGTTTGTTAAATCACTTTTCAAGTTAAAATGTACTACATTTTCAATACCTTTCCATTGCATAGGACTTTCCAATATGAAACATGCTTTTACACAGGTTATTCCTGTGATTTCAGTAAATCCAGGTGAGACTGACAGGGTCATCATTACTGCCCACGTTCTCAGAGAAAGAAGCAGGGCCTTGAGCTCAGTTCGCTCATGATGCCTGTTCCAGGCCTCAGTCTAGTGCCGACTTCTGACCAGCCCTGTGGAGCTCTGCCCTGCCCCACCCCCAACAGGAGCCCACTGCACTTTGGAGCAGGGGTCCTCCCACCACAGGGGGCACGGTCTCTCCACTCCCCCAACAGGAAGCATTTCATAAAGTGTGGCCTAGAGTGGCGACCAGCATCGACAGGTCCACAAACATTCATTTATCTGACTCCCCACCTCCATGATCTTTATGGAAAAAAAAGGGAACTGTCAAAATTCCAAAACTTTCAGTAACTGCATTGCATCCTTAAAATTTTGTTAAGAAGGTATACTCACGTCAAGTGTTCTGATCACAGTAAAAGAAAATTTTAAAAGAATTAGAGGATGAAAAAACTGAGAGAACAATCAGCTGTTAGTTTGAATGATGCTATTTTGGACTGCAAGGAGATCAAACCAGTCAATCCTAAAGGAAATTGACCCTGAATATTCATTGGAAGGACTGATGCTAAAGGTGAAGCTCCAGTACTCTGGCCACCTGATGTGTAGAGTCAACACACTGGGAAAGACCCTGATGCTGGGAAAGATTGAGGGCAGGAGGAGAAGGGGTGGCGGAGGATGAGATGGTTAGATAGCATCACTGACTCAATGAATATGAATTTGAGCAAACTCCAGGGGATAGTGGAGGACAGAGGAGTCTGGCAAGCTACAGTCCACGGGATTGCAAAGAATTGGGCACAGTTTAGTGACTGAACAACAACAACATTAACCATTTAGAGTTAGTTTTAAGCTCTTCCATAAAATGTTTATTGTTGGTGACTCTACAGTGCATGAGTCACTATCTTCCATCTCAAAAGCATCATATATTCAAAGAGTATAATTTTTAACTTTAGATTTATAAGAGGAGAGTAAGTTGTAAAGTTTACACATGATAGGAAGGCCTTTCACTGTTAATATGCCAGGAACAAAAATAAACCAAAGAATTTCTATTATATATTCAAATTAATATTTTAAAATTAACTGAGGCTTGCTGCCACTCCCACTAATATATACACATAAATGCTCCCTTACTCCATCTCTCCCTATCGTACATAATTTTTAAAAACTGCCACTAATCATTACATTAGCAGATTTTAAGTTAAATGGATAGTATCCAGTGCTTGCAAGTGGGAAAAAAAAAAACAACCTTGTATTGATGGTAGTAATTTTGGACAAGATTTTAAGCTTTTTTTCAAGTGAACTTTGGCAATAACTATGCAAATTAAGGGCTTCCCAGATGGCACTAGTAGTAAGCAACCCACCTGCCAATGCAGGAAATGCAGGTTCAATCCCTGAGTTGATTGAAGATCCCCTGGAGGAGGGCATGACAACCCACTCCAGGATTCTTGCCTAGAGAATCTCATGGACAGAGGAGCCTGGTAGGTTACAGTCTATAGGATCACAAAGAATTGGACATGACTAAAGTGACTTAGCGCACACACACACACACACACACACACAAATTAAACCTAGAGAATAGACCTAGAGAAAAGCAACTTCTTTTCAACTAATTTGTTTAGGGAAAAACTAGAGACACCAACAAGAGCATACTAGTTAAAAAATAGGCCATGGAGCCACAATGAGGAATATTTTTCACCAAGTAAATAGAATGGAGCACATCTATTAACTTTATGTAAAAGTTGATCTATTATTCTTACAACCAAATGAGGTTTAAAAACCATTTGGTGCAAAAAAAATTACAGAAAACAAAATTACCGCTGAGAGATATGGCATCCCACTCACCTCCAACTTCTCCTTCAGGATTCTCAGAATCATGTGATACTGACCATCAAATCAGCCTGGAAATAAAGTATTTACTTGCCTTCTCATGCAGCGTGTCCTGCTCTCATTCAATCCTGCACCTATGAAGTACACAATAACTTTGAAGTAGTTCTCAACATGCAGCACATCTGTGAATTGCTCAGAGAGCCCCTTTGCTGTGACAGAGACCCAAGTGCTGCCTAGTCAGACAGACAATTAGAAAACACCAACATTAAAACAAGAATCGTATTCTGTGGTAACCCTGTTTGCTCAGGAAGCAAAGGAATGAGCTCTTCAGAGTAAGGCCCTCTCCTTGAAATGGCTCAGGCTTTGTGACTTCACCATTGATGGACAGAGCTGCTTACTTAGTTCAGCTGTAACTAGTTTAGTGTCTGTTCCATAAAACCAAAGCTTTTTTGCCCATGTGTATACAATTTGTTAACTAATTATTTGATTTCCATGATCTAAAACAGACACAATGAACTGACTGGCTGATAAGCTATTATCGGTATACCTTAAACTTCTCAGAAGTTTCCCTGACTCTGGCACCCCCAGGCCCAGGCTAATCTAAAGGGCTTTCATGTTTACTGTTGTACTAGGGCCCTGTCTTCTAAGTGTCTCCTGACTTTTCTCACTACAAAAACTCCTTGGGTTAAAGATGGAGATAGTCTCTATTATACTCCAATGTCGTATGGCAGTGCCAGGGCAGAACAGACATAGATTCCCATTCTGAAAGGATGTGGAAGGCATCTGACAATGCATTGGAGACATGGACATTCAGGGTTATTCCCTGTATTTTGTGTTACCTAGAGACAGCGAATGAGAAACATGCATGGAAAACTAAGAAAAAAATAGAAGTTGCAAGAAAAGGTCTAAGAGAGACACAAAAGACTGCATGAATCCAGAGACATTGAGGGTAACGCAGACAGGCTTAAGGACAAGGCAGCATTTGGATTTGCACAAAAGAATGAGCATTTTCGGGGAGACTGGTGTACTTGGATGGGTTTTGAGGAGAGCATCAACAGAGTGGCTAAGGCAAGACAGGGTGGGCCAGATAAAACATGGTCCTGCTGGGATCCAGGGTCCTCATGCAGTTAGGGACAGAAGCTTAATTAATCTCTCCACTGCCCCCCTAGCTCAGAAACCAAGTCAGCCTTGACTTAGAAATCCCACATCCTCTTTGCCTGTGGACAGTCTAATATACAAATCATTAAGTAGATTCGTGATGGTGTACAGAAAAAGGTCAGCAGTTTACTTTCACACCATGTTTTTAAAAGCAAGGCTTGTTGTATAAATACAATGTAGAAACTCTAGAAAACAAACATTTTCAGAGCTTTAAAGCACCTTTGTTCCACATCCACAGTGAAATGACACTGCACACAGAGCCTGAAACTTGTGACGCCACTTGGAGAGCATGCATAGCTAGACTCCGATATGTGTTTGGGGGGAGACTTCCCTGGTGGCTCAGACGGTAAAGCATCTGCTTATAATGCGGAAGACCCGGGTTCAATCCCTGGGTCGGGAAGATCCTCTGGAGAAGGAAATGGCAACCCACTCCAGTACTCTTGCCTGGAAAATCCCCTGGAGGGAGGAGCATGGTAGGCTACATACAGTCCATGTGGTCGCAGAGTCGGACACGACTGAGTGACATCACTCACCCTTGCTGAGGCCATGCTTGTTTGCTTTTGCATTTAACTGAAAGCATTTGGAAGTGACAAAACTTTCTTTTAAAAATAATCAATAGGTCTTTGTTTCAGTAATCAAATTTTGCCATCAGTTCAGATGACTAAAATTTTTATCTAGCCTCTGTTGTGAATAAAAGTAAAAAAAAAAAAAAAATGATCCTGGCCTTTGTTGATGGGAGTTAGCTTGCTTGCCTAAAAGTGCTATTTTAGTAATGAAAACTGTCTTTTATTTTTCCCTGCCTCATTTACGTTATGCTAAGCCAGCTTGTAATTTCCCATTAAAAACATGAAAGATTACTCAGCCGTAAAAAGGAACAATTTTGAGTCAGTTCTAATGAGGTGGATGAACCTAAAACCTATTATATAGAGTGAAGTGAGTCAGAAAGAGAAAGATAAATACTGTATTCAAACAGTTATATATGGAATCTAGAAAAATGGTACTGAAGAATTTATTTACAGGGCAACAATGGAGAAACAGAGAGACAAGAGACTTATGGACATGGGGAGAGGGGAGGAGAGGGTGAGATGTATGGAGAGAGTAACATGGAAACTTACATTACCATATGTAAAACAGACAGCCAATGGGAATTTGCTGCATGTCTCAGGAAACTCAAACAGGGGCTCTGTACCAACCTAGAGGGGTGGGATGGGGAGGGAGATGGGAGGGAAGTTCAAAAGGAGGGGACATATGTATACCTATGGCTGAATCATGTTGAGGTTTGACAGAAAATAGAATTCTGTAAAGTAATTATCCTTCAATAAAAAAATAAATTAATTTTAAAAGCCATGAAAGATATACCTTATATAATTTAAATTCATTTGACCACTTCCTTATAAAATATCAAAATAAAAACTAAATTACACTATCAGATCAGATTAGATCAGTCGCTCAGTCGTGTCCGACTCTTTGCGACCCCATGAACCGCAGCACGCCAGGCCTCCCTGTCCATCACCAACTCCCGGAGTTCACTCAGACTCACATCCATCGAGTCAGCAATGCCATCCAGCCATCTCATCCTCTGTCATCCCCTTCTCCTCCTGCCCCCAATCCCTCCCAGCATCAGAGTCTTTTCCAATGAGTCAACTCTTCACATGAGGTGGCCAAAGTACTGGAGTTTCAGCTTTAGCATCATTCCTTCCAAAGAAATCCCAGGGATGATCTCCTTCAGAATGGACTGGTTGGATCTCCTTGCAGTCCAAGGGACTCTCAAGAGTCTTCTCCAACACCACAGTTCAAAAGCATCAATTCTTTGGCACTCAGCCTTCTTCACAGTCCAACTCTCACATCCATACATGACCACAGGAAAAACCATAGCCTTGACTAGACGAACCTTTGTTGGCAAAGTAATGTCTCTGCTTTTGAATATGCTATCTAGGTTGGTCATAACTTTCCTTCCAAGGAGTAAGCATCTTTTAATTTCATGGCTGCATTCAGCATCTGCAGTGATTTTGGAGCCCAGAAAAATAAAGTCTGACACTGTTTCCACTGTTTCCCCATCTATTTCGCATAAAATGGTGGGACTGGATGCCATGATCTTCGTTTTCTGAATGTTGAGCTTTAAGCCAACTTTTTCACTCTCCTCTTTCACTTTCATCAAGAGGCTTTTGAGTTCCTCTTCACTTTCTGCCATAAGGGTGGTGTCATCTGCATATCTGAGGTTATTGATATTTGTCCCGGAAATCTTGATTCCAGTTTGTGTTTCTTCCAGTCCAGCATTTCTCATGATGTACTCTGCATATAAGTTAAATAAGCAGGGTGACAATATACAGCCTTGATGTACTCCTTTTCCATTTGGAACCAGTCTGTTGTTTCATGTCCAGTTCTAACTGTTGCTTCCTGACCTGCATACAAATTTCTCAAGAGGCAGATCAGGTGGTCTGGTATTCCCATCTCTTTCAGAATTTTCCACAGTTTATTGTGATCCACACAGTCAAAGGCTTTGGCATAGTCAAGAAAGCAGAAATATATGTTTTTCTGGAACTCTCTTGCTTTTTCAATGATCCAGTGGATGTTGGCAATTTGATCTCTGGTTCCTCTGCCTTTTCTAAAAGCTTGAACATCAGGAAGTTCACGGTTCACATATTGCTGAAGCCTGGCTTGGAGAATTTTGAGCATTACTTTACTAGCATGTGAGAATGAGTGCAATTGTGTGGTAGTTTGAGCATTCTTTGGCATTGCCTTTCTTTGGGATTGGAATGAAAACTGACCTTTTCCAGTCCTGTGGCCACTGTTGAGTTTTCCAAATTTGCTGGCATATTGAGTGCAGCACTTTCACAGCATCATCTTTCAGGATTTGGAATAGATACACACAAAGGCTTTCTAAAACACAGAAAAGGGTTTCTGGGTAAAACCTTCAGCGCTGAGAACCCTGCAGGATGCGCAGAGGTCAGGGCACTGGCTGGGACTCTGGCTGACGAGGCAGGGCATGCTGCGAGCCGGTGCTGCTGGGGCGGGCTCTCCCTAGCTCACCATAGTCCCTAAGTGTCTTCATTCACCAAGCCAGGGGTCTACAGCAGCCTTACTGAAGAGAACTTTAAAAGGCATCTCACAGTTTCTGAGAGTCATCTCTCATCCTTCTGTTTGCAAGCTAAATAAGCTTTCTTGATCCTTTCCACACAAGTCACATGTTCTGCCAACCATCTAATGATGCCGTGGGTTTCCTGCAACCTTAAATTCTCTGTGACATCCTTCCTCAGTCACAGGAATGAGAAGCAGGCCCAGCCCTTGCGTTAGTGGTTCTGAATCAGGTTACACCAAACGCAGTGTACCTAATCATCTGGATTCCTCCACAAACATTTCTGATCTGAAACCCTAACAACAGTTTTCTGTTCTAATATTTTGAAAATTCAATTAAGAGTCTGATGAATGTCATATAAGCTCATGTATTTCACCAAATAAATAAAAGATTATACATTGAAGGTGTCTGAGTTCATTCTTCCCTATGCCTACATCTTCATTTCCTTTGTCTAAACCAGAATAGTGGCTTAGACCTCCTCAGACAACTGTGCAGCCTGCCAGATCAGAAGCCAAATGTCCCTTAACTTCCTTTTCAGAAGTCTTCTCATGCCTGATACCACCCACCATAGAAAGGGAGTAGAGTGCTTCTGTCATTCTGGCAAAGAACATGGCAGCAAGTATAAAGATCATATCCAGATTCAGCCATACAGAGAATCTTCATAATGAGAGGAAAAACAATGCTTCTCATGATGACAGCTAGGTATTTTATCTGTAATTTGGTATGATTCTTTGCCTTGCCTCAAAACTAAAAATTCACCAGAATGTGTTCAGATAAAGGCTATAACTTATGCAAATTCTGGGTTCCAAAGAGAACTCTCACTGAGGATTAAAACTCAATTCAAGCAAAAGGGCCCAGTAAATAGCCACTGGAGGAATCTCCCATACCAGCCAATACAGCTCCCAAAGCCTTTTCTTTAATATTAAAAATCTATTTAATACTCATGTGGTCAAGCCATGAACATTCAAAGTACGTCTCCCCCAGTGAGTGGGGTCAGCCGTTAAGCAGATGGGCTCAGTTACAGGCTATTAGACACTGACTGTGAGAAGATGAGCTGCTCGTAGCTTAACAGGATGGGAGGGCCTCAGTTCTGCCCAGCCACTCCACGTTCACAGTCTGTTCTTTCTGTCCCTGCTCACAGAGCCAAGGAACACTGCACACAATGTATTCCAACCCCTGTCTGGGGACTAGCCCCCTCTGGTCCACACATACAAGGCATGACTGTGGAGGTGAAGAACGCTAGTAAGTACATTTCTTGATTACTGATTATACTTTTATCTTTAATTTAGAATCAGTAAATGAGTGAATATTTAATTCATTTTATGTGAATTATTTTTAGAAAAGGGCAGTAGTTTAAAACAACAACAACAACAACTGCACCAGACTGTTTGTTACAATTCAGATCAAGTCCAAAATTTCCCAACCCAAACACCCTGATTAAATAGGAAAAGCCCTCAACCTAACATCAGAATAAGTAGCCCCTGGTTCTGTCACTATGACAGAACTCTTGAACTCCTGAACTCACTCTTCGGGACCTCAGTTTTCTAATTTGCAAACTAAATGTTTGCCAAGTGAAAGTGAAAGTGAAGTCGCTCAGTCGTGTCCGACTCTTTGCAACCCCATGGACTGTAGCCTATCAGGCTCCTCCGTCCCTGGGATTTTTCAGGCAAGAGTGCTGGAGTGGATTGCCATTTCCTTCTCCAGGGGATCTCCCAAACCCAGGAATCGAACCCCAGTCTCCTGCATTGCAGGCAGACGCTTTATTGTCTGAGCCACCGGCGAATGTTTGTCAAGGTTAGTGCCTATAAGTGTTAGCTTTCACCATAGCCGACACTTAGTGGCTTAAAACAACAACCGTTAATTATTTCTCATGAGTCTGTACATCAGCTGGGTGGTCCTGGTTAGCTGGGTCAAGCTTGGCTCGTTTTGGCTGAGCTCACTGGTGGTGCCATGAGGAGATGTCTCACCTGGGACAGCATCAGCTGGAATGGCCCATCCCTACTCCATGCAACCTGGCATCCCTGGCCAGCACACATGGTTTCCCTGGTGGATGGGAAGGGTCTCAAGCAAATAAATGAGAACAACAAGGCCTCCTGCCTCCCAGGCTTGGAAATGAGAGGTAACTTCTATCTCTTTCTATTGTTCAAAGTGAGTCTAAGCCTGATAACAAAGGATAGAGAAAGAGACTCCTCTGAATGGCAGAGATTAAAATCTCACACTGCAGATGCAGAGGGATGTGGACACAGAGAGGGGCGTAACTAGAACCACTGCCTGTAGGCAAGCATTCAAGATGCCCACTGAACTTTAAAACACTATCATGTATCACTCGTTCCCCAGTGGGTTTCCTAGAGATTATCTTCACTAAAAGCCAGCCCCTAAAATATCAACTTCTGCATGCAAAAGTGAACTGGGAATTATCTGGTGAAAACACGATTCTGCTAGGAATATAACCAAAAGAAAAGTAAGTCTGAGAAAGTGAGAGTCTTTTTTTATTTAATTCTCCACCAACCTATCATTTGCCATTAAAGTTCCAGATGATGCTCTGTCTGGGGCTGGCATGAACCAGTTCTCAGAGCTGTTCAGGGATTGTGTTGGAGGCTATATGTTCAATTTACCTTACTTTCAAGCAAGGTTATGGAAGTGTTTGTTATTTTTAAAATAATGTTTATGCCTGGGACCGGTCCCACAGGCTAAGAAAACAAGTTCACTGACAAACTCCCACAAGGCCTCTTTCATGAGACTGCTGTACTACCATTCTGTCCCCTTTTATTCCAGCCACTCCACAGACTGTTAGCCCTTGCCAAGATTTAAATTCAGCTTCTAGCGAAATCTTACCCATTCACAATATAGGTACCCTATTTTCTGAATTTATTTCTAGCTTTTGTACTTAAATCATCATGAAGACCTGTTTCTCCAAACACCTCCCCTGCTCCCATTCAATTTTAAATAGAACTTAATTTTTTTAAAGTATCACTGTAATTCCCAATAGTTCTTCATCTTGTAAAAGAACAGAGTTTTCTATGTGCCTGATTTAGTACTCTCCTGTTGCCTCTCTACCCTTTGCCTTTGCATTTTCTTTCAGCAATTGCCAGTTCTTTGGGACTATTAACAACTGTCTTCGCTGTTCAACACACAATTCTCAAAGGTGCTATGGTTATATTCATGCTTGATCTTGCCAATGGCCCAAAATCAAGATTCTGCTTGGCCCATGCTCTTTCTGAGAACCCTAGAGGAGAATCTATCCATGACTTTCAAGCTTCTGGTGTTGCCAACAACCTCTGGTGTTCCTTAGCTTATACACTCATCACTCCAACCTCTGCCTCCATCACCGCTGAGCCCTCTGCCTTTATGCCTCTATGCACCTGTCTCTCCTCTTGCTATGACAGTCATATTGAAATATGACCCACTCTACTACACTATTAATTCAGTTCAGTTGCTCAGTCATGTCTGACTCTTTGTAATCCCATGGACTACAGCATATTAGGCTTCCCTGTCTATCAACAACTCCCAGAGCTTGCTCAAACTCATGGCCATCCAGTCAGTGATGCTATCCAATCATGTCATCCTCTGTCATCCCCTTCTCCTCCTGCCTTCAATCTTTCCCAGCATCAGGGTCTTTTCCAATGAGTCAGCTCTTCACATCAGGTGGCTAAAGACTGAAGCTTCCGCTTCAGCATCAGTCCTTCCAATGAATATTCAGGAATGATTTCCTTTAGGGTTGACAGGTTGGCTCTCCTTGCAGTCCAAGGGACTCTCAAGAGTCTTCTCCAACACCACAGTTCAAAAGCATCAATTCTTTGGTGCTCAGCTTTCTTTGTGGTCCAATTCTCACATCCATACATGACTACTGGAAACACCATAACTTTGACTAGATGGACCTTTGTTGGCAAAGTAATGTCTCTGCTTTTTAATATGCTGTCTAGGTTCGTCATAACTTTTCTTCCAAGGAGCAAGTGTCTTTTAATTTCATGGCTGCAGTCACCATCTGCAATGATTCTGGAGCCCAAGAAAAAATACAGTCTGTCACAGTTTCCATTATTTCCCCATCTATTTGCCACTAAGTGATGGGACTATATGCCATGATCTTAGCTTTTTGAACGTTAAGTTTTAAGCCAGATTTTTCACTCTCCTCTTTCACTTTCATCAAGAGGCCTTTTTGTTCCTCTTTGCTTTCTGCCATAAGGATGGTATCATTAGCATATCGACTATACTATGACCATATCTTAACTAGCTACAACAATCCTATTTCAAAATAAGATCACATTCTGAGGTTCTAGGAAGGATATGCATTTTGCGGAGATACTATCCAACAATAAAGGCCTGTTTATTAGATCAGCTGTTATTTATTGAACCAATAATAAGGTCATCATGCAAAAGACATTTCATCCTGACAAAAGCAGCCTCAGGGAGAGACTATGACTATCCCTGGACTATCTCTGTATTAAGAAGAGCCCTGTAGATTTTGAGGGCCTGGGATGACTCAAAGAAGACATGTCTTTCCTAGAGAGATTACTTTCTTCCAAACAGATGCGACTCCTTTGAAATTTAACATACTACCTCACATTTCACCTGATTATTCTCAGCTCCAAATGAGGAGAACCTGGACAATGACCCAGTGATGCTGGTGCTAAGTTATGTCCTCTAGAAGGAGTATTCTTCCTTCTGTCACTTCAGTATTCCATACATGGCATGTGTTCCAGTTTCACTATGGTAGTTTTATTTTACTTCTACAGATTTCATAATGTGTTATAATCAGAGCTTATTTTTCCTTTTCTAAATATGGGGTTTTTCCCACGGCACAGACAAGAGCTAAGACCTTGGTTTTCCAAACTTAGAAATACTGTGAGAAGAACTGAGTAAATGGTCAAAATATCAAGTGATAAGATGAAACAAGGTGTATTAGTTGGAGTTCTTCAAAGAAAGAAAACCAATAGGACATATATAGAGAGATTTGTTTAAAGGAATTGGCTCATGGAATAATGAGCAAGTCGCAAGATCTAGAAAATGAATGGGCAAGGTGCAGACCCAGGAGGGCTGGTGGGCAGCTCCAGTCCATGTCTCAGGGGCTAAAGTAAAGAGAATCAATGATGGCATTCTTATTTGAAGGCTGCAGACTCAAGGCATGAAGATTTTGTGTTTCAGTTTGAATAAAAAAGAAAAAACTCGATGTTCCAGTTTGAAGGTGACCAGGTATGACAAAGTCTCTCTGACTCAGAGAAGGTCAGACTTTTTGCTTGACTCAGGCCTTCAAATGATTGGATGAAGGTCACCCACATTAGGAAAGACAATCTACTTTTACTTTGTCCACTCATTTAAATGTTAATCTCATCCAGAAACACCCTCACAGACACATCTAGAATAAAGTTTTACCCAATGTCTGTGCACCCTCTGGCTCACTCAAGTTGATATATAAAATTAACCATCACCCAAGCTCAGTCAATAGTCCATGAGGTTGCAAAAGTCGGACATGACTTAGCGACTAAACCACCACCAAGGAAAACCCACATTCTATGTGCTCAGCATCTCTGAGAGCCTGGATAAATAGTAACAAGGACTATTGTGTTACTATAAATAGTAACAAGGACTAAGCCCTTGATGTGACCCGACTGGAAACCCCTGCTTTGTGAGCCAGGGTACAACACAAGTGTGTGCTGGGCTCTGGTGATGATCAAAGTTGCACTGCAGAGAAGATACAACCTTAGAACTTGCCCTCCCTCCGACCCGCGGGCCTCAGTCCTAAACGCTGTGTAGGACTAGAGAGAAACAAACACAGAAAACCTTTGGTTTTCAGAGCTACCTTCAGCTGAGTAAAAGAAAAGATTAGCTGATCACAACAGAGCCTGAAAAATCACCGGCCATCTCAGGGAGACATTTCTTTCATCTTTACCCAGTATCCTAAAAACACTCAGGAAGCTGACAAGGCAATGGGGAGGAGGGCTCACAGAGATGGCAAGGACGATGCTCATGGTCCTCGGGGTGCCCCTGCCCACGAGGGTCAGCCCAGGAGACAACCCATTAAGTCAAGAGGGGCATATGCAAATGAGTCCCTATTTGTCTTGGTATTTCTAAAATTAGTGCGCCCCAGAATAGAACAGAATAGAGGAGAAATGAGAGAATGAGCGAGCAGCTGCCCTGGAAAATGCAGCGGGGCTTGAAGCAGCCTAATGAGCTGGCATGTGGCTGTATGAGCCCTCGGGGACATGTGGGTCTTTTCGTCCTAATTCCCGTTAGAAACAGCGCAATGCTCACACGACTGGAACCGTACGGCTGATAAAACATACACCGCAAACACAGCAGCAACACAGCGACTGCCCCAGGGAGGCGGGGAGCGCAGAGCACACTCAAGAAACCACATCCCTCTGGCGAGGCTGCTTTGCCAACATCCAGCCACCATCTGGCTAAGACTGCCCAGTGCCCAGCCTCACGGGATGGTCTGTTCTGGAAAGTGGCAGAGGAAGACAAGTACTGCAAGTATAAAACCTGGTGGAATTTCAGCATCCAAACTCAAAGGTCTATGTCAGGGCTACCCAGAGGGAGGCCTGTGGAGGGCAGACCATCTGAACACTCCCAAATCAATCCTGTCATTTATCAAGGGAAGCTTCCTGGGCTGACTTAACAGAATATCACAAATTTGGTGGCTTAAATCAACAGAATTTTTTCCTCTCACAGTTCTAGAGATCAGAAGTCTGAAATTCGGACTTTGGCAGGGACTCTCTCTCCCCAGAGGCTCTAGGAAAGACCTTCTTTGCTTCTTCCATCTTTGGGTAGCTGTCTCATTCTGTGGCTTGTGGCACTACACTCTAGTCTCTGCTTTCTTTTTCCGTCTGTTTGTCTCAAACCTCCCTGCTTCCCTCTCATAAGTACACTTCTCACTGGATTTAAAAGATCTCCAGAAAATCCAGGATGACGTCATCTCAGGATTGATAAATTAATCCCATTCACAAGTCCTTTTACAAATAAGGCATTGTTCACAAAACCCAGGGATTGAACATGGATATCTCTTATTGAGATGTTCTTCATTCTTCCACAGAAGTGCAAGGTGAGATCATCTATAAGACATATCTGATGCTCACACTTTGAACCAGTAAATACAAGTGCTGTGGTCCCAGCATCCTTGTGAAACCAAGACAGAAAGAAACGAGTGCAGGGCCTGCAAGAAGGGCATCTGAGGTCTAAGACTAGCAAGCTAAGGACTGGGAAGCAGCACCTGAAAATAAAACGCCCACAGAATTCAATGCTGAAACTCCAAGTTTCATTGCATTCTTGAAGGGACTGTAGATGGCAGACAATACAGACATGTATCTGGCTGGCAATCACCTGCATCCGGACCTTCATATTATGGTTTCTCTAGACTGGAATCTTTTGCAACTCTCAATGTCTGACAGACAAGGGACTTTTTTTCAGCACAAACATCACCTCCATCAGGAAGCCAACCTGGCTTTATCATAGAAAATTAAGCTCAACAAAATGATTTGTAAATTCCTTGGACAGCAAAGATCACATTTTCCTGTGATGTGACTTTAAAAAATTAGTCTAACTATATAACTTTGAACATTGCTTGCAGTTCATCTTGCATGTTTTAAATGGTTTGACTTTCATCTTCAGTGAATTATTCAGAGGGTAGAGGGATTTCTTGTACAAACACCATGTAAAAACTCTTCACTGGCTGCCCAAAGCAGTCATCTTCTGGGAGCTGCCTTCATTTATGCACTTGGTTGAGGATGAATTATATAACTCACTTTTTCTCAAGATCCGCACTGAGCTCCCACTCTGTAGTGGGCATGATGCTCGGGGCTGGGCTGCCAAAGCAAGCACGATTCAGTTTATTTCCTCAGGGATCCATGATGCAACTCAGTCAAGGCAGAACCTATAGACTTCAAAGTTGAATATGCCTTAAAATTAACATAAATTTATCCCCCTAAATACTTCTAAGATATTTTGCTCAGTAAAAGAAGGCAGTCTTTCTGGTAAATAATTTTTCACATAACCTCAAGTGCTATTAGTAGCAAGTGTTATTACTCTAAACAAATGAGAAGAAATGATAATCAAAATAGCCAATATAAGTTTTAAAAATTATTTTATTAATAAAAATTATGCTTGATTTAATTTGAAGCTGATCATTTAAGATTCACACACTGATATAGCAAAAACATCTTTTCCGAATGTCAACATTGAGCATAATCTGTTAGGTATGACTATGATGATTACTGAAAAATACCTAAAGGGTGTAAATAGTATCTCAGCCTTTTGAACCCAACGGTTACTCCTGGAACTGCAGGATGAAGCCTCAGTGTGACATTCATTTCCTTTACAAACTATCCCCAGCCTGTCTTTTGAGCTCCACCTTCTAGTCTCTTCCACTTTCTACCTGTGCCTTGCATTTCCCTGCCCAGCCACCCCACAAACACACACACACACTGTGCTTCACTAAATACTAAATTTGATCTCTTGCTGTACCATGTAGTATCAGGCTACTAACTGATCTAAACTTCAATAGATGCCTTGAACTTTGTTGTATACAGTAAGTGCCACATTCAGAAGATCCTCAATAAAGGCTATATGACAGCCTGAATTTTTCTCACCTCCTAGTTCCCAAGCCCTTGTATAATCCATTTTCCCAGAGCATAGGCATGATCAGTGACTTGCTTCTAACAAAGAACATACAGAAAAGTGACCAGATGTTACTCCTGTAATGTCTTCATCTTGCTGGGACTCTTTCCTTGGCCGGCTCTGAGGGAGCAAACAGCTACACAGGATGGGTCCTTCCTTACAGCAAAGGTTGATGGCAGTCTCTGGCCACAGTAACAAACTGAGGCCCTCAGTTTAACTGCATATGAACAATAACCACAAGATATTGGGAGCTGAGCCTTCCTCAGTCAAGCCACAAGATGAGAACACAATGCTGGCTGACACCTTGATCTCAGCCCTGCAGACAGCCCAGCTAAGTCATGCTTTGAAGACCAGAGGGACTTAACTTCAGAAGAGCCAGAGGGCTGTGGGAAATAAAGACTCACTCTTAAAGGGTGCACACAAAGTCCCACCTGCTCTAGGACCTCAGGTAGGGCAGTGATTTGAAAGGAGCCTGGGTCAGACCCACCTGCTCATCCTGGAGAAACTCCTTGAGAGGGAGGTGGCAACTGGAGCTTATCCTGGGGGCACAGACACTGGTGGCAGCTATTTTGGGAGCTCTCTCTACCACATTGACACTGGTGTTTGCAAGCACCGTTTTGGAACCTTCCCTCTGGTTCATTAGTCCCAGTAGCCAGAACCGCCCGCCAGCCTGTGAGCACAAGTACTGGGATGCCTCAGCCAAGAAATCAGCATGGCAGAGACACAGCCCTATCTATCAGCAGGCCTGCTGCCCTAAGACCCCCTGAGCCCACGAGCTCCCTCAGGACCTGGTCCTGCACACCAGGCCTTCAGCACAAGCCCCAGGACTAGTCTTACACAACAGGAAGCCAGAACCAGCCTTGGGACCTCCTGGGCAACGGCCCCACCCAACAGCAGGCCAACACGAGCCCCAAGACTCCACAGGCCTCCCAGTCAACCACACTGGGATTCAGTAGCACCCAGGAGCAGACTAGAGATGTTCTCTAAATAAAGAAATAAGGGGAAAAAAAGAAAAAAACAGCAGAAAAACCAAGTGAAGTGGAGATAGGCAATCTATCCAAGAATGTAATGGCTATAAACATGATCAAAGAACTTGGGAGAAGAATGGATGAAGAGGGTGAAGCGTCAGAAATTTTTAACAAAGAGTTAGAAAATATAAAGAATAACTAAACAGAGATGAAAAATACAGTAACTAAAATGAGAAATATTCTAGAATAAATCAATAATAGATTAAATAATACAGAGGAATGGATCAGTGAGCTGTAAGAGAAGTGGAAATCACTCAAGCAGAACCTAAAGAGGAAAAAGGACTACAAATAAAGGAGGACAATATAGGAAGCCCCGAGGACAACATCAAGTGTTATCATTCACATTATAGGGGTCCCAGAAGATGAAGAGAGGGCGGCAAAGGGGCATAAAACATTTGAAGATACAACTGCTGAAATCTTTCTTCCGCTGGTAAAGAAAACAGCTATCTAGGTTTTCTGAAATGTCACAGACACTGACAGTTGCAAAGAGGATCAACCCAAAGAGGACGACATCAAGACATACAGTGAATTTAAATGACAGATAAAGAGAGAATATTAAAAGCAGAAAGGGAAATTACATACAAGGGAATTCCCATAAGGGGATAAACTGATTTTTCAGCAGAAATGCTGACCAGAAGGGAGTAGAATGCTATATTTAAAGTGATGAAAGGGAAATACCTACACCCAAGAATACTCTACCTGGCAAAGTTTTCATTCAGATTTGATGGAGAAATCAAAAGAATTTTACAGACAAACAAAAGCTTAAAGTGTTCAGCACCACCTAACCAGCTTTACAAGAAAAGACTTCTCTATGTAAAAAAGAAGAGCTAATCAATGAATACAGTAAAGTTGCAGGATATAAAATCAACACACAGAAATCCCTTGCATTCTTATACACTAATAATGAGAAAATAGAAAGAGAAATTAAGGAAACAATTCCATTCACCATTGCAACAAAAAGAATAAAATACTTAGGAATATATCTACATAAAGAAACTAAAGACCTATATATAGAAAACTATAAAACACTGGTGAAAGAAATCAAAGAGGACACTAACAGATGAGAAATATACCATGTTCATGGATTGGAAGAATCAATATAGTGAAAATGAGTATACTACCCAAAGCAATCTATAGATTCAATGCAATCCCTATCAAGCTACCAATGATATTTTTCACAGAGCTAGAACAAATAATTTCACAATTTGTATGGAAATACAAAAAACCTCAAATAACCAAAGCAATCTTGAGAAAGAAGAATGGAACTGGAGGAATCAACCTACCTGACTTCAGGCTCTACTACAAAGAGACAGTCATCAAGACAGTATGGTACTGGCACAAAAACAGAAATATAGATCAACTGAACAAAATAGAAAGCCCCGAGATAAACCCATGCACCTATGGACACTTTATCTTTGACAAAGGAGGCAAGAATATACAATGGATTAAAGACAATATCTTTAACAAGTGGTGCTGGGAAAACTGGCCAACCATGTGTAAAAGAATGAAACTAGAACACTTTCTAACACCATACACAAAAATAAACTCAAAATGGATTAAAGATCTAAACGTAAGACCAGAAACTATAAAACTCCTAGAGGAGAACATAGGCAAAACACTCTCTGACATAAATCACAGCAGGATCCTCTATGACCCACCTCCCAGAATACTGGAAATAAAAGCAAAAATAAACAAATAGTACCTAATTAAAATTAAAAGCTTCTGCACAACAAAGGAAACTTTAAGCAAGGTGAAAAGACAGCCTTCAGAATGGGAGAAAATAATAGCAAATGAAGCAACTGACAAAGAACTAATCTCAAAAATATACAAGCAACTCCTGCAGGTCAATTCCAGAAAAATAAACAACCCCATCAAAAAATGGGCCAAAGAACTAAACAGACATTTCTCCAAAGAAGACATACAGATGGCTAACAAACACATGAAAAGATGCTCAACATCACTCATTATCAGAGAAATGCAAATCAAAACCACAATGAGGTACGATTTCACACCAGATGCTCAACATCACTCATTATCAGAGAAATGAAAATCAAAACCACAATGAGGTACAATTTCACACCAGTCAGAATGGCTGCAATCCAAAAGTCTACAAGCAATAAACGCTGGAGAGGATGTGGAGAAAAGGGGACCCTCTTACACTGTTGGTGGGAATGCAAACTAGTACAGCCACTATGGAGAACAGTATGGAGATTCCTTTAAAAACTGGAAATAGAACTGCCTTATGACCCAGCAATCCCACTGCTGGGCATACACACTGAGGAAACCAGAACTGAAAGAGACACATGTACCCCAATGTTCATCGCAGCACTGTTTATAATAGCTAGGACATGGAAGCAACCTAGATGTCCATCAGCAGATGAATGGATAAGAAAGCTGTGGTACATATACACAACGGAGTATTGCTAAGTTGCTTCAGTCCTGTCTGACTCTGTGCAACCCCAGAGACGGCAGCACACCAGGCTACCCTGACCCTGGGATTCTCCAGGCAAGAACACTGGAGTGGGAGTATTACTCAGCCATTGAAAAGAATACATTTGAATCAGTTCTAATGCGGTGGATGAAACTGGAGCCTATTATACAGAGTGAAGTAAGCCAGAAAGAAAAACACCAATACAGTATACTAACACATATATATGGAATTTAGAAAGATGGTAATGATAACCCTGTATGCGAGAAAGCAAAAGAGACACAGATGTATGGGACAGTCTTTTGAACTCTGTGGGAGAGGGAGAGGGTGGGATGATTTGGGGGAATGGCATGGGAACATGTATAATATCATATAAGAAATGAATCACTAGTCCAGGTTCAATACAGGATCCTTGGGGCTGGTGAACTGGGATGACCCAGAGGGATGATACGGGGAGGGAGGTGGGAGAGGGGTTCAGGATGGGGAACACGTGTATGCCCATGGCGGATTCATGTTGATGTGTGGCAGAACCAATACAATACTGTAAAGTAATTAGCCTCCAATTAAAATAAATAAATTTAAATTAAAAAAAAGGCCATAACAAGAAATAGGAAAACTACAAAAGTAAGAATCTCATTGCTAAAAGCAAATAAACAGTAAAGGCAGTAAATCTGCAATGTATAAAGCTAGTAGGAAGGTTAAAAGAGGAAAGCAGCAAAATCATCTCTGTCCACAATAAACAGTTAAGGGAAACATAAAAGATACAAAACATGATAACAAAACAGTAAACATAGGAAGGGAGTAAAAATGTACGTTTGTTAAAATGCATTGGAATCTACGACCAGCAACTTAAAATAATCACATATACACAGATTGCTATGTATAGTGTGGGGAATATAGTCAACAACTATGTAATATCTTTGTATGGTGATATATAGCTAGACATCATGATGAGCATTATTAAATCCACAGAAATATCAAATGACTATGTTGTGTAACAGAAACTAACATAGTACTGCAGGTCAATTATACTCCAAAGAAACAAAGAAGCAAACAAACAAACTCATAGAAAAAAAAAAAAAAATCAGATTAGCAGTTAACAGATGCTGGGTGTGGAGGGGGGATCTGGATGAAGGTGCTCAAAAGATACAAACTTCCAGTTATGCGATAAATTAAGTACTAGTGATATAATAAGTAACATAACAAATAAAATTAGCACTGCTGTATGTTTGTATATGAAACTTTCTAAGAGAGTTCTCAACACAACGAAAAAGTTTTTCCTGTTTATTTTGGATCTCATTGAGGTGATGGACGTTCACTAACCCTATTGTGATAATCATTCATGACATATTAAGTCAAATCATTATGCTGTACACTTTAAACTTAAGAAGTACCATATTTCAATTTGCTGTTGTTATTGTTTAGTTGCTGAATCATGTCAAACTCTTTGAGACCCCATAGACTGTACTCCACCAGGATCCTCTGTCTATGGGATTTTCCAGGTAAGAACACTGGAGTGAGTTGCCATTTCCTTCTCCAGGGGATCTTCCCAATCCAGGGATCAAACCCTCGTCTTCCACATCACCTGCATTGCAGGCAGATTCTTTTCTGCTGAGCCACCAGGAAAGTATGTCAATTATATCTCAATAAAATTAGAAGGAAAAAAAAACAATGAATAAATAAAATCTTTTCACTTCTTTTTCCTTTTAAAAATAATAATAATAATTCTCAAACATGGGGACTCAGGATTTCATAGATGATCAGGTGACACTGTTGTCTTTAAAACAAGCTTAACAACCAAGGTTTGTTTCATATAGTAAGTGTAGCCACCATGTAGCGGGAGCACATACTGCACTCAAGGAAGGCACCTGCTGATACCCACCTGGCATGAGGCCTCGGTGGACCACAGACAAGGTGGAACCTCCAGAAGGCAGAACAGATGCCACGGCTTCCTCCTCTGTCAGTGCAGAGATGCTTCCTCTGCCAGGTGGGACCTCTTGAGGCTAGGTTCTGTGGGTTGTGTGCACGCTTTCTTCTCTTCTCCTGAAGCAGGTTTCTATGCGATGGTTCTGGCTCTGCTTCTCCACCACGTATGAATGTCTGTGTGCACAGACACTGCAGGGCTCATAAATCTCTGGATCCAAGGAGTCACCTCAGACTAGACAAACTGGCCAAACACTTTGCATGTTAAGCTAGATGCAGTCTTTGACAGGAATATAGTTGCTTGCTTAGGACAGCAGTGATGTCCTTGTTCTACATTTCAAAAATTATCTGGTGACGAGAGGTGTGGACTGCTGCAGAAATAGTTAACCATCCACCAGAAGTCCACATTTTCCACTCCACAGAGTTAAAATGTCCCTGGGATTGATGAGCACTCTATTTTGACTGCCTTGTAGAATGCTAAAATAAGATGAATCCCTGGCTGGCTATGAATGAGTTTTCTAGAATAAGAAGGGTGCTTTAAGATAAGGTGGTAAGATGCTGAGACAACTTAATCTATTTCATAGTATTAGAAAACAGACTGGGGACAGGAGTTCCATTTATAAAATTTAAAGCAAATAATGTCTTTTCTTACAGATAAGATTCTTCAGATCATAAGAACGCTTTCAAGGAAAGTATCTAGCCTTCAGGGACATAGACAAGAAGAGACTGACATCACAAACAGCAACACTGGGAATGAGGTGCTGTAACAGAAGGCTCTTGTTTCTAAGGGTAGGATGAGAAAAGCAAGGTAGTATTAACTGAGATCCAGCTTTGCACATGGCTTAGCTATTGTCCTGATTTATTAGCTGTGACCCTGATTTCTTGTCTGTGCCCTGAGGCTGGCCAACAGGCAGAGAAAACTGTGACTTTTTATTTACATGAATTGGTACAGCCTGAGAGGAAGTGTCAAGATCATTTTTCTGTATTCCCAAAACTGTGAAGGAGAAAAGTAATTGCTATTCATCAGAAAACTTATTCTAGAGCTCCTGAAAAGACTGTTCATGGTCTAAGATTGACATAAAGCCAGTTACACCTTAAAACCAAAATTCAGAGTAACTATCCATATCTGACTGTAGACATAATTTTGGCATTTCCAGGAAACAGGTCTTCAGCATATTTAGAGTGGGTACTGCCTGACTGCTGAGAGGAAGAACCCACTCCTGCCACGCTATCCCCAGAAGGGAGAGATTCCAGTGCCATGTAATATGTTTGTCTTGGCATTCCCACAGTTTGCACATTGCCCAGTAAATGGAGAGAGATTGTTTTTCTGGACATGGGGCTAAAAATCAGAGATTTATCAAGCTACAGCACCAAATCATGACTGATAAACAGGCTTTCCTAACTAACAGCACTCAAGTTTGCAGAGTCATCAGTGCATGAAGCAGTAAGAACAGAAAGCAGCGAATGGGTTGTGTATTACTAACTGTATAATCAGCACTGTCCCTCCTTGTTCCTTGCTTCTGCACAAATCCACCTGAGAAGACAGAACTAAAGAGAAAAGAGGGCAGGGAAGCTGCAGGCAGTGAAAGCATAGATGTGTTCCTTCCTTGGCCTCTATGCGCAATGCAGCACCACCAAATGCCACAGGCTATTGGCAGCTCTGACCCTAAGGGTCAAAACGATAAAACCAAAGTCGTTGCTACTAATCTGGAGTAGGGATTATGACAGAAACACACAAGCAGCCTCCCACTTTGGATTACCTGTGCTGTAAATGCTTGCCTAGGATGCAAGAGAGCTTGGATTTTGAAAAACAACACCGACACTGAATCAAGATCAGACATCTTTCAAATTAGTTAGGTGGAGAAAAATTAGAATGCAATATGCAAGGGGATTCTCCAATACTTCAGGACTTCTTGAGGTGGGAAAAGGGCCTTGCATAATTCATTTGCATTTGCAAAGTAAAGCGGTTTCAGCCAGACAGTGGGAGACTGAACAACTATCTGAACACAAACAAACATTAATTGGGTAGTTCTCTTTTTCTAGACTCAGCATAAAATATAACCACTTTTCTCTGAGACATTTGCTTCATGCTCTTAATACAAAATTTTCTATTTATTAATACTTAAATAAATATATGCTACCAGTTCAGTCCATTCCTGGCTTCCCAGGGTGACTTTAGGGCCAGATGGTTTAGGGCCAACCAGGAACAGGTTTCAGCTTCTTCCTTTATACCAATTATCATGAGCCTTAAAACTTCATCAAATCTTAATCTCTAAGACAAGAAAGAAGAAGGATGTGAACTGACCACAAATTTTTCAGACTGTTGGTAAGGACAATTCCAATGCCAAACATGCAGGACATTTTGTGGATGCAAAACTTATATTTTTAAGACTTTTCTTTTAAAATCGATTTTACTCACTAAGAAGGATGCGGTCTAATGGAACAGAAAAGGAAATGATGGCATAGTAACAGGTGTTATGGGGCCAAAGTCACTCTCGATGATGAAAAATAGATATTGACTACTCAACAGATGGCCATAACTACTCGATACTGCCCCAGAATATCCCTGTGCCACATCAAAGGCAATGATGAATTACCAACGGGAAGCAATACCCTAAATTGATTTTTTGCCTCTTTTTATATTGGCACTAAAGACACAAAGCAAGATTTAAAAAGCACTCAGGATGTCGGAAACTTTTGTTTTGCAGAGAAGGTGGCACAAGTGTAAACAGGATGCCCCCTCCTCAAATGGGCATGATTTCCGCCCAGGGGTCTGCATTTCCAACCTCTGCTTCCTGGCCTTCTTGCTTCCTCAACATACTTGGAAAACTATTCCTCTTCTAACCTGTTCCTCTTTTTCTGGAAACAGCAGCTTGAAACATCTTTGAGTAATAGAGTAATCACCATGCTCAGAGACCATTGAGGATGTTTGAAAACAGGCTTCTGTCTAGCAGACAGAAGAGCATTGCAAGAAAGCACAGACCCACAGAATGCAAGCTCTGTGTGCTCATTTCTGCAGTGAGTGTGAGCTGTACAGGCAGTCCATTTTTGCACATGTGTAACACACCTTCTTCCAACAACACAAGAGAAGACTCTAAACATGGACATCACCAGATGGTCAACACCGAAATCAGATTGATTATATCCTTTGCAGCCAAAGATGGAGAAGCTCTATACAGTCAGCAAAAAAAAAAGACAGGGAGCTGACTGTGGCTCAGATCATGAACTCCTTATTGCCAAATTCAGACTCAAATTGAAGAAAGTAGGGAAACCACTAGACCATTCAGGTATGACCTGAATCAAACCCCTTATGATTATAGAGTGGAAGTGAGAAATAGATTTAAGGGACTAGATCTGATAGATAAGAGTGCCTGATGAACTATGGACAGAGGTTCATGACATTGTACAGGAGACAGGGATCAAGACCATCCTCATGGAAAAAAATGCAAAAAAGCAAAATGGCTGTCTGGGGAGGCCTTACAAATAGCTGTGAAAAAGAAGAGAAGCAAAAAGCAAAGGAGAAAAGGAAAGATATAAGCATATGAATGCAGAGTTCCAAAGAATAGCAAGGAGAGATAAGAAAGCCTTCCTCAGCAATCAATGCAAAGAAATAGAGGAAAACAACAGAATGAGAAAGACTAGAGATCTCTTCAAGAAAATTAGAGATACCAAGGGAATATTTCATGCAAAGATGGGCTCGATAAAGGACAGAAATGGTATGGACCTAACAGAAGTAGAAGATATTAAGATGAGGTGGCAGGAATACACAGAAGAACTGTACAAAAAAGATCTTCACGACCCAGATAATCACGATGGTGTGACCACTCATCTAGAGCCAGACATCCTGGAAGGTGAAGTCAAGTAGGCCTTAGAAAGCATCACTATGAACAAAGCTAATGGAGGTGACGGAATTCCACTGGAGCTATTTCAAATACTGAAAGATGATGCTGTTAAAGTGCTGCACTCAATATGCTAGCAAATTTGGAAAACTCAGTAGTGGCCACAGGACTGAAAAAGGTCAGTTTTCATCCCAATCCCAAAGAAAGAAATGCCAAAGAATGCTCAAACTACCACACAATTGCACTCATCTCACACACTAGTAATGTTCAAAATTCTCCAAGCCAGGCTTCAGCAATACGTGAACCATGAACTTCCTGATGTTCAAGCTGGTTTGGGAAAAGGCAGAGGAACCAGAGATCAAATTGCCAACATCTGCTGGATCATAGAAAAAGGAAGAGAGTTGCAGAAAAACATCTATTTCTGCTTTATTGACTATGCCAAAGCCTTTGACTTTGTGGACCACAATAAACTATGGAAAATTCTTCAAGAGATGGGAATACCAGACCACCTGACCTGCCTCTTGAGAAACCTATATGCAGGTCAGTAAGCAACAGTTAGAACTGGACATGGAACAACAAACTGGTTCCAAATAGGGAAAGGAGTATGTCAAGGCTGTATATTGTCACCCTGCTTATTTAACTTATATGCAGAGTACATCATGAGAAACGCTGGACTGGATGAAGCACAAGCTGGAGTCAAGATTGCCAGGAGGAATATCAATAACATCAGATATGCAGATGACACCAGCCTTATGGCAGAAAGTGAAGAGGAACTAAAAAAGCCGCTTAATGAAAGTGAAAGAGGAGAGTGAAAAAGTTGGCTTAAAGCTCAACATTCAGAAAACTAAGATCATGGCATCTGGTCCCATCACTTCATGGCAAATAGATGGGGAAATAGTGGAAACAGTGTCAGACTTTATTTTTTGGGGTTCCAAAATTACTGCAGATGGTGATTGCAGCCATGAAATCAAAAGACGCTTACTCCTTGGAAGGAAAGTTATGACCAACCTAGATAGCATATTGAAAAGCAGAGACATTACTTTGCCAACAAAGGTCTGTCTAGTCAAGGCTCTGGTTTTTCCAGTGGTCATGTATGGATGTGAGAGTTGGACTGTGAAGAAAGCTGAGCACTGAAGAATTGATGCTTTTGAACTGTGGTGTTGGAGAAGACTCTTGAGAGTCCCTTGGACTGCAAGGAGGTCCAACCAGTCCATTCTGAAAGAGATCAGCCCTGGGTTTTCTTTGGAAGGAATGATGCTAAAGCTGAAACTCCAGTACTTTAGCCACCTCATGCGAAGAGCTGACTCATTGGAAAAGACTCTGATGCTGGGAGGGATTGGGGGCAGGAGGAGAAGGGGACGACAGAGGATGAGATGGCTGGATGGCATCACCGACTCTATGGACGTGAGTCTGAGTGAACTCCGGCCGTTGGTGATGGACAGGGAGGCCTGATGTGCTGCAATCCATGGGGTCGCAAAGAGTCGGACATGACTGAGCAACTGAACTAAACTGAACTGAGCACTGGTATATGTAATCTACAATATTACTAGGTGAGTATTACTTCTAATAACATTTATTTCTTCCAATTATAAGTGTGATGCATTCTGATTGTGCAACATTTTGAATGAAGCCTTGGTAAAGCAGGCTGAAGGAAATTTAAATCACCCATAATCCTGGGATAACTACAGTGAACCTTCTACTGTACACCATGTCAGTCTTTCCCTCACTATTTACATATAATATACTCAGACACACATATATGCACAGAGAGAAGTGAAAGGGAAGACATGGATGTGTACACAGTCTGTGTATTCTCTGAGTACACATCTTTGATACACAGAAGAACTATAGAATACCTGGTATTAAGAACTTTTTGAGGTAACTCGTTCAATTTGATGGATGCAGCAATTGAGACAGGTGCTTGGGAGAGGATTTTCATAATGACCCAGCTACCCGTGGAGGGAAGCAGTCTGCCTCTGAGTGCAATGATCTCTCCACTGGGCCCTGAAAGTTAAGGAGAAGTGTCTCCTTGCAACTTGACACTCAGTTCAGTTTAGTTCAGTCACTCAGTTTTGTCCGACTCTTTGCGACCCCATGAATCGCAGCACGCCAGGCCTCCCTGTCCATCACCAACTCCCAGAGTTCACTGAGACTCACGTCCATCGAGTCAGTGATGCCATCCAGCCATCTCATCCTCTGTCGTCCCCTTCTCCTCCTGCCCCCAATCCCTCCCAGCATCAGAGTCTATTCCAAGGAGTCAACTCTTCGCATGAGGTGGCCAAAGTACTGGAGTTTCAGCTTTAGCATCATTCCTTCCAAATAAATCCCAGGGCTGATCTCCTTCAGAATGGACTGGTTGGATCTCCTTGCAGTCCAAGGGACTCTCTAGACCTTGGGAATATCACAAACACAAATCCGCAAGTATGATACACTGCTAAAAAGCCTGGAGCTGCTTAGGGGCTCCATGAGCAGACCCAAGGCTCAAAGGAACACTGTATCCATTCAGCTGTTTCTGTGACAGCAAAGATACAGGACTGAAAGTAATTTGATCCAGGCCTCCTCTTAGACAACACTTTCCCTTGAGATTGGGAATCCCATTTGCCAGGAGGAAAACAACCTATTTTTGAAAGTGAGGAGTTTCTGCAAGATGCCTGAATTGTGTCCTTGCTTTAAGAGTAGGATATTGTAATAGGGAAAAACCTTTTGTAATCCATTACAAGTTAATCACTAAAGGGACGGTTCCCATAAGCTTAAACTATACATAATGGCCCATCTCTGGGAACCTCCCTTCTAGGTAAAGAGTATTAAACTAAAAAAAAAAATAAAAAATAAAGAAATACCTTTGTTCAGCTCAAGGGAAACATCCTGACAGGCCCACCGTGAAAGACTGCAGAGAGGAAGAAATTAACACCAGCCCTCCTGAGGCTGAAGGAAACCAGGAAGTGTTTGACTTTACTTCCTCCCCTTTAACTCAGGCAATTTAGTTCTTTGGGATATAAGCCTACCATCTTCTCAGTTGGCTGACTTTCTGAATAAAGGCATTATTCGTTGCCCCAACAACTCGTCTCTTGGTTATTGTCCTGCCTTGCAGCAAGCAGTATGAATTTAGACTCCGTAACAAATTTGGGGAAGCTAGCCAGGAGCCTTGCTGCTTGTGGCCAGCCTGCCCCAGTTGGGGAATTCTCAGGTAAGGTCTTAGCAGCTACCAGGACCACTTTTCCTGAGGATCTGCCCTCCAAAATTCCCTGATGCAGCAGTGGCTGTCCCAGTGCTTGGCAGCTGGAACAAGGAATCATCATTTGGGAGACAATGGGCTCCATACAGTAGGGTAAGTCACTCTGGTGTGTACAGCCAGGAACTCTATTTCCTCTTCATTTACTGCTTTTTCTATGGAAAAAAGCCAGTTTGTTTTGTTTTTGAGTGGGGTAGCCCGTTGGAGAGAGGAAAGAGTCGCTGGACTTCTACCCATTCTGTTGCCCTGTTTGTTTCTTTGGAAGCTGGCACGTGTTTGTGTTTCGTCTTGAAAGGGGCGGAATGCTCCAACTATCACCTGAAGAAAGGCCTCTGAGGCACATTTTGGATAAGGGACCTGATTATAGCTCTGAACTCACAGGTGAGAGGAAGAGGATACCTTACCATAACAATATGTGGCCGCAGTGCCTGTGCAGATCCCCACAGGGGTTCAGGAAGGGTTATCTTGGGACCCTGTGCACCATGTGCTGCTGTTCTTGCTGTGTTAATTACACCATTCATGGTCTCCTGTGCTGTTGGCATATTTAAAACCCCAAGACCAAACCTGAGGGTTTACTTAGAATTTTCTATTTGTTCTTTGGCTTTTTTGTTTCATTTCATGTGGTGTTATTTCTCCATTCACAGCCAAATCAGTTCTCTGATACTTCAAACTTTTACTGACATCAGATGGAAGAAGGTAATAGGGAAAAAAAAAAAAAAAAAAAAAAAACAGTCTGCTCTTGCCCAAAAGTGGGACAGTCCAAGGAACAACAGAAAGGTTTCACTTCATTCCTAAAATCACCAAAACATACAAGCAGAAATAGAAGTGTCTTTTCCATAAATACAAGTATAAGGATTTAGCTATTCAGACAGATGACCTTGATCCATCCCATTACCCAAAGCCCAATTTGAATCCAATGTCTTTTATAACTCATGGGTTTTACATTGTTGTACCTAATTCACAGCTAACTTTTGCAATGGGAACTATGAGTTCCCTGTGTTTGTTCGTATGTGTGTTACAGACGTGTGGCACTGCCAAAATTAATTTGTAAAAGAGCTCTATTTAATTGCCTTAAAGAAAATTGCTTTTATAAATACATAAATTTAAAGGAAACTGGCCAGAATGAGTTTCAGGTCCACATGATCTGGGAAATACTCAATATTGAATTAATATCCATTGCTAAAGATAGCTTAAGCATGTCAGGTTGATATAGATTTCTTTAGAGTCATCAACATTAAGTATAATGCTTCCATTGTATCTAGGTTGACTAGAAACCACATAATACGCTATTCCTGTTACAAAGTTTGTCCACAGGAAAATAACAATGTGACAAAGTTTTTAAGTAAGTAAAATAAAGATGAATGAAGCAAAGAGTTTTGGGGTAAACTCTATGTGGATAATACTTTGGGAATGATTATCTAGAACAGCCTCTCCAGATTTTCAAAACTTGAAGCTAAACTGAGTTCTAAAATAAGATTTAAATTAATTAAGAAAATAAATCTTAAAGATATAGTGATATAAAACCTGAATTTGGTTCTCTAAGAGGACAAAGTTTTCTTAAAATATTGAACTGCTTTTGGTAAGATTATGAGTTTGTTTAAGTGATCCTACTGTAGGGACTTCCCTGATGGCTCAGAGGGTAAAGCATCTGTCTGCAATGGAGGAGACCTGGGTTCAATCCCTGGGTCAGGAAGATCCCTTGGTGAAAGAAATGGCAACCCACTCCAGTACTATTGCCTGGAAAATCCCATGGACAGAGGAGCCTGGTAGGCTATAGTCCATGGGGTCATAAAGAATCAGACACAACTGAGCGACTTCACTCTCTCACTTACTCATTGAGATCTTTTATTATCCCTGGTTAAAATTTTTTGATATTTTTGACAAACTTATCTAGTTCTAAATGAGGTTCATTTGACCTCTGGCTAACTTTGAGGCTTTCCAGAGGGCCCCTACAATACCTGAAATTATTCGTTTTCTCTCCATCTCAGGAATATTAAACTTTGAGTTTGTTCAGTGTGTTGAATTGCATGGGAGGTATCATCAAATGAGTGATAAAACTTTTTTAGACTGTATCATATGGGTAAACATTATTAATATATGTATTATATATTATTAATATACATATTCTAGAAATTGTATGGGATTCCTAGAATTCTGGTATATTCTGGTAAATGATCAGTCATAATTTACAGTGAAGTGAAAGTTGCTCAGTCGTGTCAGACTCTTTGCAACCCCATGGATAGTCCGTGGAATTCTTCAGACCTGAATACCAGAGTGGGTAGCCTTTCCCTTCTCCAGAGGATCTTCCCAACTCAGGGATCGAACCCAGGTCTCCCGCATTGCAGGTGAACCACAAGGGAAGCCCAAGAATACTGGAGTGGGCAGCCTATCCCTTCTCCAGCAGATCTTCCTGACCCAGGAATCGAATCAGGGTCTCCTGCATTGTAGGCAGATTCTTTACCGGCTGAGCCACAAGGGAAGTCCATTGTCACAGCAGTAGTCAAATTTCTGTTGACATGCACTGTAATTCCACTTGGTTGATGCCAAAACAAAAAGACATTTTTTTAATAGTTGGGCTTCCGTGGTGGCAAGGCCTTGAAAAGGAAAACCAAGCAAAAGTGGTTGAACAAAATTCAAGAAATTTAGCAAAACAAATGAAGACCTCTCTGAATTTTTGGAAAGAATTTTATGAGACCTACAGACATCATACTAATGCAAGTCCTGAGGCCCCTAAAAATATTAGGATGGTAGATTTGATCTTTGTGGGCAAAATGCCTCAGACATCAGGAGAAAGTTGCAAAAATCAGATGGTACATTTGGAATGAACCCTTCTCAACTGGTAGATGTTGCTGTTAAAGTATTCAACAGAGGATAGCAATAGAAGAAAGAAGATGCGAGACAAAACATCACCTTTTTTGTCAGTGGCACTGGATTCCCAAAAGGCAAGTAACTTGAAGTAAGGCTCTAGTGGGGAAGGAACAAGGCACCTACTATAAGGAGGAGGGACACTGGAAAACAGATCCCCTAGACTAAAGCAGAACAATGAAGGAACCTCATGTATGGCAGAGAGAGAGGAACACTCTGAATGAAGAGGCCAGGGGGCTCCCTTGGATTTGAGGGACCTAGTTCCCCACCGAAGCCTCAGGTAAAACTGACATTGGGGAATGGGCTGATTACTTCATCCTGAAGTTATTCACCAGAAAACTTTGAATCAGAGTCCAAAGGACTGAAATATAGGCTTTACTGAAATGCCCAAACCGCAAAAATTGCAGTTAACCTGCTAGTGTTTGTATGGACACATTTTCAGGACAGATGGAAGCACGAACCACATGGATGTAAAATCTCTGAAGTGGTTCCACTTAGGGAAATTATCCAGCTTTGGACTGAGGTGTTAACACAACATTCATCCTACAGACCACAATCAACAGGAAGACGAATCATATATTAAAAGCTGAGAAAATGAATCATATGTTAAAAAGAAATGTCACTAAAATGTCAAGAATCATTTAACTTGGGATAAGATCTTGCCAACTGCCCACTACAGATCAGAAGCAGGCTTACATTAAGCCCCTTTAAAATATTGTATTCTGGGTATCTGCCCAGGTACTTGTTCTTGTTCAGTTGCTCTATTGTGTTCAAGTCTTTGTGACCCATGGACTGTAGCACACTTGGCTTCCCTACCCTTCACTTTCTCCTGGAGTTTGTTCAAATTCATGTCCATTGAACTGATGATGTCATCCAGCCATCTCATCCTCTGTCATCTCCTTCTCCTCCTGCCTTCAATCTTTCCCAGCATCAGGGTCTTTTCCAATAAGTTGGCTCTTTGCATCAAGTGGCCAAAGTATTGGGGCTTCAGCATCAGTCCTTCCAATGAATATTCAGGATTAATTTCCTTTAGGACTGACTGGTGTGATCTTCTGTAGTCCAGGGGACTCTCAGGAGTCTTCTTGAGCACCACAGTTCAATTCTTTGGTGCTCAGCCTACTTTATAGTCCAACTCAGACATCCATACATGACTACTGGAAAGACCATAGCTTTGATTACATGGACCTTTGTTGGCAAAGCAATGTCTCTGCTTTTTAATATGCTGTCTAAGTTTGTCATAGCTTTTCTTCCAAGGAGCAAGTGTCCTTTAATTTCACAGCTGCAGTCACCACCTGCAGTGATTTTGGAGCCCAAGAAAATAAAGGCTGTCACTGTTTCCTTTTTTACCCATATAGAAGAATCAATGCTAAAAGACCTAGAGGTTGCCAGTTATATTAAAACTTTTGGGCACTATACTATTTATAAATTTGCCACAACTGAAGTAGATAATAATTTCATTACAGCTGGAGAAGTGGTAACCAAATTGGTTCACTTCAGTTCAGTCACTCAGTCATGTCCGACTATTTGTGACTCCATGGACTGCAGCATGACAGGCCCCCATGTCCATCACCAACTCCCAGAGTTTATTCAAATTCATGTCCATTGAGTCAGTGATGCCAACCAAACATCTCGTCCTCTGTCGTCCCCTTCTCCTCTCGCCTTAAATCTTTCTGAGCATCAGGGTCTTTTCAAATGAGTCAGTTCTTCACATCAGGTGGCCAAAGATTGGAGCTTCAGCTTCAACATCAGTCCTTCCGATGAATATTCAGTTTGTATCTCCTTGCAGTCCAAGGGACTCTCAAGAGTCTTCTCCAACACCACAGTTCAAAAACCTCAATTCTTCAGTGCTCAGCCTTCTTTATGGTCCAATTCTCACATCCATACATGACTACTGGAAAAACGATAGCTTTGACTAGATGGACCGTGGTTGGCAAAGTAATGTCTCTGCTTTTTAGTATACTGATAGGTTGCTCATAGCTTGTCTTCCAAGGAGCAAGGGTCTTTTAATTTCATGGCTGCAGTCACCATCTGCAGTGATTTTGGAGCCCCAAAATCTAAAGTCTCTCATTGTTTCCATTATTTCCCCATCTATTCGCCATGAAGTGATGGGACCAGATGCCATGATCTTAGTTTTCTAAATGTCGAGTTTTAAGCCAACTTTTTGACTCTCCTCTTTCACTTTCATCAAGAGGCTCTTTAGTTCTTCTTCACTTTCTGCCATAAGGTGGTGTCATCTGCATATCTGAGGTTATTGATATTTCTCCTGGCAGTCTTGATTCCAATTTGTGCTTCATCCAACCCAGCATTTTGTATGATGTACTCTGCACAGAAGTTAAATAAGCAGGGTGACAATATACAGCCTTGACGTACTCCTTTTCCTATTTGGAACCAATCTGTTGTTCCATGTCCAGGTTTAACTGTTGCTTATTGACCTGCATACAGATTTCTCAAGAGGCAGGTAATGTGGTCTGGTATTCCCACCTCTTGAAGAATTTTCCACAGTTTGTTGTAATCCACACAGTCAAAAGCTTTTGCATAATCAATAAAGCAGAAGTAGATGTTTTTCTGGAACTGTCTTGCTTTTTCTATGATCCAACAGATGTTGGCAATTTGATCTCTGGTTTCTCTGCCTTTTCTAAATCCAGCTTGAACATCTGGAAATTCATGGTTCACATACTGTTGATGCCTGGCTTTGAGGATTCTGAGCATTAGTTTGCTAGTGTGTGAGATGTGTTCAATTGTGAGATAGTTTGAACATTCTTTGGTATTGCCTTTCTTTGGGATTGGAATGAAAACTGACCTTTTCCAGTCCTGTGGCCACTGCTGAGTTTTCCAAGTTTGCTGGTATACTGAGTGCAGCACTTTAACAGCATCATCTTTTAGGATTTGAAATAGCTCCACTGGAATTCCATCACCTCCACTAGCTTTGTTCCTAGTGATGCTTCCTAAGGCCCACTTGACTTCGCATTCCAGGTTGTCTGGTTCTAGGTGAGTGATCATACCATCCTGGTTATCTGGGTCATGAAGAGCTTTTTCGTATAGTTCTTCTATGTATTCTTGCCACCTCTTCTTAATATCTTCTGCTTCTGTTAGGTCCATATCATTTCTGTCCTTTATTGAGACCATCTTTGCCTGAAATATTCCCTTGATATTTCTAATTTTCTTGAAGAGATCTCTAGTCTTTCCCTTTCTATTTTTTTGCTCAATTTCTTTGCATTGATCACTGAGGAAGGCTTTCTTATCTCTCCTTGCAATTCTTTGGAACTCTGCATTCAAATGGGTATATCTTACCTTTTCTCCTTTGCCTTTAGCTTCTCTTTTTTTCTCCTCTATATAAGGCCTCCTCAAACAAACATTATTTGCCTTTTTGCGTTTCTTTTTCTTTCTTGATCACTGCTTCTGGTACAATGTCATGAACCTCCATCCATAGTTCTTTAATTTTGTCCAAATAAATAGTGCAGGAATTTAGTATACCTTTGGGGAACTGGAACCAAAACTCTAAGTTCAACTATGAATTAAATAAAATGCTAAGCGGTCCCATTGGGTTCAAACAGTCATGAAATATAAAGGATTAACTAAAGGTCCTAAGGAATATCCGTTACCCTCATTCAACAGAATGGCCTTCCTTTCTTTCCCCACAAGATGGTGGAATGGATGTTGATAGTGGAGAATTGTAGGGAAGAACATTTTGTAATCTATTATAAGCTAATCACTTAAAGGATATTGCCTATAGGCTTATATTTCACATGATGGCCCATCTCTAGGAACTCTGTTTCCCAGGTAATAAGCCTTAAGCTAAAACACCGTTCAGCTCACAGAAGACATCCTGACCAGGTCCACCTGTGGAATGGCTACAGGAAGGAAGAAATTAACACCTCCTCCAGAGGCCGATGGGAACCAGGAAGTGTCTCACTTTATTCCCTCCCCTTTTAGTGTAAGAGGAGCCTGAATTGTAACTCTGGTAAGATGGTCCTATGGGGCATGAGCCCACCATCTTCTCAGTTTGCTGGTTTTCCAAATAAAGTTATTCCTTGCCTCAACAACTTATCTCTTGATTACTGGCCTGTCATACTGTGAGCAATACAAGTTTGGACTCAGTAATAACATGGCAGTCAGACCCCCAAGTGCTGGACACTTCAGAAGATTCAGAAAGTCTGGAAGAGTGAGAGATTAGGGGCCCTGATTAGATTTGAACTGAGGTGTTGGAGAAGACTCTTGAGAGTCTCTTGGACTGCAAGGAGATCCAATAGTCCATCCTAAAGGAGATCAGTCCTGGGTGTTCACTGGAAGGACTGACGTTGAAGCTGAAACTCCAATACTTTGGCCACCTGATGCGAAGAGTTGGCTCATTTGAAAAGACCCTGATGCTGGGAAAGATTGAAGGTGGGAGGAGAAGGGGACAACAGAGGATGAGATGGTTGGATGGCATCACTGACTCAATGGACATGGGTTTGGGTGGACTCCGGGAGTTGGTGATGGACAGGGAGGCCTGGTGTGCTGTGGTCCATGGGTGGGGTCTCAAAAATTCGGACACAACTGAGCGAGTGAACTGAACTGATTACATTAAAGTCTTCACTACACCTCTGAGGAAATGTTTTTCACTTTCCTTTTTGAAAGGGTTAAAATCAGCCTGTTCAGAGTCTTGCCATTTTGCAGTTCCACTGCATGTTTATCACACAATGCCCTATCCTATCTGTGACCAGTAAAGCTTCTGTTGATGCATCAGATGAGGAAATATGGCATTGTGCCAATTATCAATGTATTGCCTCTCAGTTCTGAATTTCTCCATTGCCTGATCCATGAAAGTGGAGCTGGGCCCTATAAATGATTCCTTGGCCAACTGGCAGTAAGTTTTGTCATCGGGGATGCTGGAGAGACACTGTGGAGGTTCTGCTTCTGGGCTCCAGAATGCTCCCTGAGCTAGCTGCTATAGCACCGCCACATCTCCAGGGCCCAGCTGCTTTGGTGCACGGGCCCTTCGAGCTCCAGGCTCCAGAGGAACAGCCCCTGACCCCTGTGCCCGGCTCCTGCAGCACCTAGCTCCACAGTGTACAGTATTCAGTGGCACCCAGTGGCCAGCAGCTTCACAGCACCCTTCCTGGGTGGTTTTGTACTAGAATGACTCCTTGGGTAAATGGATTTCCCCAGCAGCTTGCAAGGTGGGTTTCTGGCAAGTTCCACTGGTACAGGACCCCAGTGACGCCTTTGTTGTCCAGCGAGCCATGGGCACAGCCCCTTTGACAATGTCTGCATCTCAGCCCAGGGTCTCTTCCTGGGGTAGCTATCCTCCTTTTACATGCTATGACTTTATTTATCAGTGTTCTCTGTACTTCATACTAGCCCATCTCCTTTACGTCAACTCTGTTATAGTTAGAGCAATTCTTTATACTATACTGTTAGGAAAATTACATGGAAGTCGTCCTGTTCAGGCTTCAGAGACAAGAAAGCAGAGCAGGCCTCTGACCTCGCTTCTGACCTGCCTGACCAGGCACACCTGAAAATGTGCCCACCGTGAGTGCAAAACAAGCAGCGCTGCGGATGAGAGAGGACATGGGTCTGGGATTGTTGAGCCCCTACAAGGGAACTGGCCAGCCGCCCTGGGGCTTAACAACTTTTCAAGATTTGTAAGACAAAACAAATAACAATGTTAAAAAAAAAAAAAAAAAAAGATTAACATAAAACCAGAGCTGCAATTTTTTTGCAGCCTGGGATTATAAGCAGGAACCCCCAAAGTGCAATTTTGAAGTCTCAACAGTGGAGCAGAGGCACTGCCTGGGACCTTTTCCCAAATGGGACTCCAGACTGCTGTTTGCTGTCTGAGTCTGAGATGCAGCTTGGATGCCAGTCAAAACCCAATCTTATGATGCATGTACTGTTACTATCCTTTACTATTCTATTTCTCTTTACTTTAATGATTGCCTACTGCAAGTATGATAAATATTCCCTATTAAATATTAAAATCATTTATTTGTATATAATGAGTGGTTTCTTTTGTCAAGAAATCCTTTGAATCTGAAACAAAAGTTAAAGCTTCCAGCACATACACTTTCCCCCTCAAACTACCCTGTAGTTTCTTTCTCCTGAGCTGACCTGACAGACACAAGCACCAAGCCATCAAAGTTCTGTGGCTGCAGACAGTATATACTAACTCAGCTGAGAACGTAGAGGGTTCAGTGCAGGAGGTGCAGCAGTTCACAGGATGGAGGGAAGGCATGGAGGCCAGGCTTCAGAAGGAGACAGACCTTGGCAGATGGAGGGTTCTAGGTGCCAGAGCTGATGGGAAGGGCCTGACAGGGTCAGCCTCCCTAAAGCTGAACCTGGAAGGTGCTACGGGCCAGTAACATGTGCAGGAAGTGCCCAGGAGTAGGGGAGGCAGGGAAGCAAGGGAGGGCAGGAGGGAGAGCTGAGCAGGGTCTTAGCTGGAGGCAGACTGACCCCCGTGGGGGCACTCTGGAGCACAAACACAACGACAGAATTATTCCTCTAGGCAAAAGGGCCAGGCTCTTGCACTAGCTGTCACTGGCAAGCCCTCCTCCAGGCAGAGTGGCTCCATTCAGCCAAGGGATGTTCTCTGGAAAGTTGCTAAGCCAGCAACACAATAGCGGCATCTTCCAAGACATCATAAGAGAAGTAAGGAAAGAAACAGGAGCCTCAAATAGACACAGGGAATCACCCTCTGAATGGGGGCAGACGTCACCACAATCTTGCCACAGCAGCTTTAAGATGAAACACGGGAGTGAGACGGCAGGAAAATGCAAACAGCTGAAGCACTTCCAAGCCTTGTTTGCTGTTTTCATCTGAATGAATCCTCCCAATTCCATCTGATTCCAAAACATGTCCTGTCTCACTAAGCTGCAGACCCCCTGGCTTGGGAGGACTGGAGCAGAGCAAACCATATGCCTCCTTGATTGGGAAAGAAGTGCAGAAGAGAGGAAGGCCATGGGGCTTGTAAAATGTTCAATGTGTTTGGGAAATTTTTAAATCTAGCAATATTCATGTATATGTCAATTGTTTCATTTTCCTTGGAAGACGCTAGTAGTCATATAGTTCCTATATTCCCCAAAGTCATACTCACATGGAAGAGGTCTGTGTGTTTCTTCATTGCTTGTTTCTGATTCCCTTTGTCTCACTTGCCCTTGACATGCTGTTTCCCAACATTTCAGCATGTACTCCGAGTTTAGCTATGCCAGTATTTTAAATAAATGTTACCAGTTTCTTCACTTGAAGTGCAGAATTAACAGGATAAAACCAGAGTAGAATTAACAAGATAAAATCAGAAAAGGGACTATCTTCAAAGCACACACACGAGAATGGTGCTGTCTCCCAAGATGAAGGGAAATGGGAGTCCAGAAACACTGACCCGGGTGCAGCCTCCTGAGTCATGAGCTGGCCCTCCTTCTCCCTGCCCCTGCAGCTGCGCCTCCATCTGTAACACCTACTATACCTGCTCCGAGGTTAAAGGGTCTTTTTTTTCCCAACAAGGATTTGTTTCACTGTATTTTCCACACAGATAGAAGTAAGGCTTTTTTTGACAGGGGAAAAAAAGTCTTTACAAAAACAATCTATAATTAAATCAGTAACAAAATTTAAATAAGTCAAGTACTCTGCATTTGAAATTCAATTTTACAGACATTCAAGATTAGTGAATTCTGGTAGGAAAAACAGACTAGCAGGAAGGGAAAAGATTTCCTTTCAACTAATAAGAAGTCATAAACTCTTTTCTTTAGATTGTTTTGGGAAAACGCATGGCATAAGAAGGGTCATTTAAGGAAGACTTAAGAGTTTCAAGTTGAGTGATCTTCAGACTGAAAACTATTTTAAGATTTTCCAAGAAATTGAAGCTTTCCATGTAAGTGTGGACAGCACTAGTCCTTCCCGAAAGTCCTTCAAGTGGCCTGAGTCCAGTTTTAAATGCGTCCATTCTGGTGGCACCTCTCCTTTTTCTACCTGGAATATTTGAATCATAGCTGAAAACACACATAGCTGAAATCAGCATTTCATTAAAAGCAGTCCCAACTGTTCCAAAAGTTTAGGGAGATGCTTTTTCTTGCCTAAAGTTTGAGCCCATGGTCTTCCAGACCACTTAGCATCAATATTTAAGCACTACTGTATGTCCAAAAACCAGAGACACAGAATAAAAGGGCACTATGATTTCAGGAATATTTAGAAAAGGATGGAATAAATGAAACAGATTAAATATTTGATGTTCAAAAGATACATGGTTAGTATTAAGCAAGATTCCTGTGAACATATGTATATTACAGCAAGAACTGCCAGCTCTATCAGGGATTAGGGAAATCTAAAATATAATTTTCTAAAGGATTTTTCTAGAAAACTAATCTTTAGTTATTGCAAACAGCTGTTATCACTTTAGTTCTTTTATTTCTGCTATTATGGAGCAACATCATAGAAATGTGATCATGCAAAATTATTTTCTTGGAAAGTATTAATACGTAGCAAGGAAAAGCCACCTTCCCAAAGAGAATGCTTTCCCCTTTAAAAATCTAAATCCAAGCTGACTTGCCTAAATTGACCAGGATTTCATTTCTGTGAAAGGAGAAGTCCAAACGATACTGTGGCTGTCTAGTTAAAGTCCCCACAGAGGATTCCAGTGGAGATAAAAGCTTCAAATACACTCAGGTTCCTTTTCTACTGTTTCTCAAAAACAAAAAAAAAACAAAAAAAAACACATAAACTGCTGAGATCTATCACACTGTATTTTGGCCCCAGCAATTGCCTGATCATTACTCAGCAGACAGCTAAGTCCTGTTTTGTCCTCTTCTCTTCTCTCATTACTTCCCTAGAAAAGATCTTCTACTACACATCAAAGCAACAAAGAGCACCAAAAGGTGACTTGATTCTCAAATCCACATTAAACTGCTGATCCAAACCCATGGGACATCACAAATAAGAGAACAGAGATCCACCTATTCCACAGAGTATCTCTCAGGGGATCTACAGGAAGGAGGGAAGTTGGCCCCATGTTTTCACCACTAATAAACACCACTGACCTACCAGAGGAAAACTTGTACATTCCTGACACTCTGCCTCCAATATCTTCCTACTGCCATGAAACACCCTGATATCATTTCAAACTCTCAGAAGTACTGATGTATGTCTAAAAGCACGTTTTCAATGAGTTCAATTCCCAGCATATTAACGTCCTGTCATTGCTGTGACAGAAACATCAACGACATCTAAATATGAAACTTGTTTTAAGTTCTCATTTTGCCATGGTTCCAACTCTGCCTTTGCCTTGCAACAGTTTAGGCAGGCGTGGGCAAGTCAGTAATTACAGTACAGTATAGACTACACCCCTTGAGTTTGTCCCACATGAGGGAGAAAAGTAAGGCCCCACCTGCTGTTTACATTATGCAGTGCAAAATACAACTACTCATGAGACCAAACTCATGGTAATATATCAGTTCCTTTTATAGGTAAGTCATCAGCAATATTAGAGTTTAAAGAGATTATAGCTATACTTGAGGAGAATCCACTTAAATGTACAAATAAGAGAGTAATTGTTAAATTTCTCTTTTACTGTTTATTGTTTCTTTAAAAGGTCCTTTTTGAGTTCAAAAAACATGAATTAAACATTAGTAAATATTAACAATATATTTGGTCCTTAAGGGGCCTACCAATAAGTATAAAATACCTAATTAAACTATTTATCCAGTCAAAAATATGTATTCCTAGTCTCAAGTTAACGGAGAAGGCAATGGCACCCCACCCCAGTACTCTTGCCTGGAAAATCCCATGGGCGGAGGAGCCTGGTAGGCTGCAGTCCATTGGGTCACAAAGAGTCAGGCACGACTGAGAGACTTCACTTTCACTTTTCACTTTCATGCATTGGAGAAGGAAATGGCAACCCACTCCAGTGTTCTTGCCTGGTGAATCCCAGGGATGGGAGAGCCTGGTGGGCTGCCATCTATGGGGTCCCACAGAGTCAGACACGACTGAAGCGACTTAGCAGCAGCAGCAGCAGCAGTCTCAAGCTAAAGACTGAAATATTCCCAGTATTTTAAAAACAGCCAGGTTCAATGACATGCACCACCCCCACACCCCCATGAAGACAAGTACACAGACGTTCAGAGACAGTAGGTGTGTGCTCGGGGGCAGGGAAACCCCAGCATTTGGGGGCAGGGGCAGGGCAGATGAGCACAGCGACTGACTTAAATGTCTGAAAAGCAGCCATGAGTGATGGGTCAGACTTGTTCTGTAAGACTCCAGAAAGCAAATACAGTTAGAGGACAGAAGTAAAAGAGGCGTTATCATAGCTGCATGAGAGGAACTTTTCCATAATTAGGATTGTTCAAAAATCTAAGTGTCTTCCAGTGAAAATGCAAAAGCAGGCAGTAGGTGGATCTTCTGACATTTTGTGCCCAGGGAGAATTGATTCCCTGCTCTCACCAAGTTCCAGTTATCTTCTTAAAATGGGCTTGCTGTTGGGAACCAAGTTACTTGAGGTTATCAGCTAAACTGAGGTCAGAGCTGGAGTTTTAGTTTGAAGGAGAAACAGCTCTCTTTTCCTTTTTTTTTTTTTTCCATTTTTTGGTGTGAGGTAAAGGCAGACAAATAGAAGACAGGGAGTCTGGCTCCATAAATCAATCAAATCTGGCTCCATAAATCAAAATCCTAGCATTTTCTTTGGAACTGACGTTAAATCTTTAGCTGCATCCGACTGGCACATAAGGACATAACTAATAAGCACATCGTTTAAACTTGGGAGAGATGAGATTATATCTAAAGAGTTGCTGTTGTTAAAATTAAACATCAGATTTTATCATTTAACTGGAAAACATAACATAAAAAACTTTCAGCTGCATAATGACTCTTTAGCATCCACCCAACACAGTATAGGGTATGAGATCAAAGTGTGTGATGTTGCCACACAGGGGCTTCCTTGAGGGACCGATGAAATTAGGGAGTTTACTGCACCAGAAATATAAGAGCATACGTTTGGTGAAAGCTCCCATCATCATTAAAAGTACAAAATAACATCTCCATAATGTAGCCTTTCATTTCCTGCCAGCATGGACACACTTGTCTGTAAGTTATTTACCTTTAATGGGAAAAAAAAAAAACTAAACCCACCAGAACAACAGCAAGTTACCTCATTGCTAATAATATTCCTACTTTGCATAATGACCTTCCCCTCTATTAAACTCAAAATGCTTTATCTATGGCTTCAATCATTTGAACTATATTGAGGCATTGCTGCTGAGTATAAACTACAGAATATTTAACAGCATTTAGCGCCTTCCACGGGCTTCCCAAGTGGCTCAGTGGTTAAGAATCTGACTACCAATGCAGGAGATGCAAGTTCGATTCCTGCGTCAGGAAGATCCCCAGAGAAGAAAATAGCAATGTACTCCAGTATTCTTGTCTGGGAAATCCCATGAGCACTGAAGCCTGGCAGGCTACAGTCCATGAGGTCACAAAGAGCTGGACATGACTCAGCTACTAAAGAGCAGCAGCAGCATCTTCTTTAGAAATGAAAGTCCTACTAGGACTACATAGGTGAAACAAATGAAACAGAGCTTCAAGTCTGTAAAGAGAGAAATATAAGGATCAGACCTAAGATCGCAATCCTTTTACAGAGAGGAAGAAACTTTGGAGCTTCAAACACACAAAGTAGTCAATGAGCTTGGCAGAGTGGAGCTTGCAAAGGGACATGTGAACAGAGTAAGACGTACCCTCCGGGCTCTGCAGTCACATGCTGGGAACGATGGGGCACTCACTGTCAGCCCTCCTCCCCAAATGCCCCAGGGGCAGAGGAGCCTACCAACACAAAATGTTCATTTCAAATCCCTAGTAAGAAATGTCTATATTCTCCAAATCATTGAATTACTTGAGTTTCTTCTTACAGCAGTTTGGTGTTCCCTAACCAACAAATGGAGGTCTGAAATTATTTTAACAGTGTCTATGGCTTAAAGCTCAACATTCAGAAAACGAAGATCATGGCATCCGGTCCCACCACTTCATGGGAAATAGATGGGGAAACAGTGGAAACAGTGTCAGACTTTATTTTTCTGGGCTCCAAAATCACTACAGATGGTGACTGCAGCCATGAAAATAAAAGACGCTTACTCCTTGGAAGGAAAGTTATGACCAACATAGATAGCATATTCAAAAGCAGAGACATTACTTTGCCAACAAAGGTCCATCTAGTCAAGGCTATGGTTTTTCCAGTGGTCATGTATGGATGTGAGAGTTGGAATGTGAAGAAGGCTGAGTGCCGAAGAATTGATGCTTTTGAACTGTGGTGTTGGAGAAGACTCTTGAGAGTCCCTTGGACTACAAGGAGATCCAACCAGTCCATTCTGAAGGAGATCAGCCCTGGGATTTCTTTGGAAGGAATGATGCTAAAGCTGAAACTCCAGTACTTTGGCCACCTCATGCGAAGAGTTGACTCATTGGAAAAGACTCTGATGCTGGGAGGGATTGGGGGCAGGAGGAGAAGGGGACGACAGAGGATGAGATGGCTGGATGGCATCACTGACTCGATGGACGTGAATCTCAGTGAACTCCGGGAGTTGGTGATGGACAGGGAGGCCTGGCGTGCTGTGGTTCATGGGGTCGCAAAGAGTCGGACACGACTGAGTGACTGATCTGATCTGATGGGATCCAAAATTCATTTGTGTGTAGACTTCACCAGTGCTTTTATTGGTGACAATGACTGCATTTAGCCTAAGAGCTTAAAAAAAAAAAAATTAATGGTATCTATGTGATGTGATGTAATGGAAGTGGTAGCAAATATGGTGACAATCATTTTGCAATTTATAAATGTATCAGACCAACCCACCAAAAACCTTAAATTGAACACTATTTTGTCAGTTATATCTCAATAAAGCTGGAAAAACAAAGAAAATACATACTTTCTTGCAATACAACAGCAGTTAACAGCAATTATATTTTATGGCATAGTTTCAGACTTAGTACTTATCAATTCTGAACAACTCAAGGAATTTACTGAAATCTAATGGGCTAAATAAATTAGTTTTGAGCACCACAAGGATACAAGGATGCATTCAGACAGTCATCTGTACAGTTACTCTGATTATTTATGAAATGCTAGCTCTTAGTTTCCATTATGGCAATTTTATTTTTAAGTACTTTGACAAATAGCAACAGATCAAAAACAATAACCTAAAAACTAGATGTGTAGCCACAAAGTTTAAGATACATATGTTAATTTCCAAATTCAAATATACTGTGACCTTTGGGTAAGCATCGCATAAAACGTACTGTTTAGTAAGTTTCTCAAAACTTACTCAAATTGAAAAATCAAATGATTCAGACCTTGCTGACAGTTAACATTGATAAACCTTTAGCCAGACTCATCAAGAAAAAAAAAGGAGAGGACTCAAATCAATAAAATTAGAAATGAAAAAGGAAATGTTACAACTGACTCCACAGAAATACAAAGGATCATAAGAGACTACTATGAGCAACTGGATGCCAATAAAATAGACAACTGGGAAGAAATGGACAAATTTTTAGAAAGTTACAGTCTCCCAAGATTGAACCAGGAAGAAATAGAAAATATGAACAGACCAATCACAAGCACTGAAATTTAAATTATAATTTAAAAACTCCCAACAAACTTTTGGCTGATGGCTTCACATATTAATTCTATCAAACATTTACAAAACAGTTAACATGTGTCCTTCTGAAACTCTTTCCAAAAATTGCAGAGAAAGGAAAACTTTCAAACTCATTCTATGAGGCCACAAGCACCCTGATACCAAAACCAGACAATGATACTAGAAAAAAAGAAAATTACAGGCCAATATCATTGACAAACATAGATGCAAAAATCCTCAACAAAATCATATTAAAAAGATCATACACCATGATCAAGTGGGATTTATCCCAGGGATGGAAGGATTCTCCAATATCCACAAATCAATAAATGTGATACATCAGATCAACAAAGTGAAGAATAAAACCACATGATCATCTCAATAGATTTAAAAATAGCTTTTGAAAATTCAGCATCCATTTATGATAAAAACTCCCTAGAAAGTGGGCAGAGAGGGAACTTACCTCAACAAAATGAAGACTATATAGGACAAACCTACAACTAACATCACACACTATGGTGAAAAGCTGAAAGCACTTCCTCTAAGATCAGAAACAAGAGAAGGATGTCCACACTCACCACTTTTATTCAACATGGTTTTGGAAGTCCTAGTTACAGCAATCGGTGAAGCAAAAGAAGTAAAGGAAATTCAAATGGGAAATGAAGTTAAACTGTCACTGTTTGCAGATGACATCATACTATGCATAGAAAATCCCAGATGCTACCAGAAAGCTATTAGAATTCATCAATAAATTTGGTAAAGTTGTAGGTTACAAAATTAACACACAGAAATCTGTTGCATTTCTATAAGGTAACAACAAAAGATTAGAAAGAGAAATTCAAGAAATAATTCCATTTACCATCACATCAAAAAGAATTAAGTGTCTAATGATAACCCTACCTAAAGAGACAAAAACCAGTATCCCCAAACTATAAGATGCTGATGAAAGAAACTGAAGGAGACACAAACTGATGGAAAGGATATGCCATGTTCATGGACTGGAAGAATCAACGTTGTTGAAATGACTATACTGCCCAAGGCAATCTAAAGATTCAGTGCAATCTGCATCAAATTACCCATGGCATTTTTCACAGAACCAGAAGGAAAAAAGTCCCAGAATTTGTATGGAGACACAGAAGACCCCAAATAGCTAAAGTAATCTTGAGAAAGAAAAACAGAGCTGAAGGAATCAGGCTTCCTGACTTTGGGCTATACTACAAACTACAGTCATCAAAACAGTATGGTACTGGCACAAAAATAGAAATATAGATCAAGGAAACAAGATAGAAAACCCAGAAATAAGTCCATGCACCTATGGTCAATTAATCCATGACAAAGGAGCCAAGACTACACAATACTGGAAAGACAGTCTTTCACCAAATGGTACTGGGAAAGCTGGATAACTACATGTAAAAAAGTGAAATTAGCTCATTCTTTAACACCATACACAAAAACAAGTTCAAAATGGATTAAAGACCTATATATGAGACTAGACACTATAAAACGTCCAGAGGAAAACATAGGCAGAACACTCTCTGACATAAATCATAGCATATTTTTTCAATCTGTCTCCCAGAATAATGGAAACAAAAATAAACAAATGGGACCTCCTTAAACTCCAAAGCTTTTGCAAAGCAAAGGAAACAATAAATAAAATGAAAAGGCAACCCACAAACTGAGAGAAAATATTTGCAAATTATGTGACTGACAAGGGATTAGTCTCCACAATTTACAAACAGCTCATGATGCTTAACAGCATCAAAACAAGCAACCCACTCAACAAATGGGAGAAGACCTAGACATTTCTCCAAAGAAGACATTCAGGTGGCCAAGAGGCACATGAAAAGATGTTCAACATCACTAATTATTAGAGAAATGCAAATCAAAACTACAGTGAGATACGACCTCACACCAGCCAGAATGGCTATCACCAAAACATCCACAAACAATGCCAGAGAAGGTGTGGAGAGAAGAGAAGTCTCCTACACTGCTGGTAGGAATGTAAATTGGTACAGCCACTATGGAGAATAGTATGGACGTTCCTTAGAAAACTAAAAATAGAGCTACCATATGACTGTGCAATCCCACTCCTGAGCATATACCTAAAGAAAAACATGATCTGAAAGAATATATGCACTCCAATGTTCACTGCAGCACTGTTTACAATAGCCATCACGTAGAAGCAACCTAAATGTCCATGGACAGAGGAATGGATAAAGAAAATGTCTTACATACATACAGTGGAATATTACCCAACCATTAAAAAGAATGAAATAATGCTATTTGTAGCACCACGGATGAGCCTAAAGATTGTGATCCTGAGTGAAGTCAGTCAGACAGAGAAGAATAAATATCATATGACACCCTTATACGCAGAATCTAAAAGAAATGATACAGATGAACTTAGAAAGAGGCTCAGAGAGTTCGAGTTGGTTGGCAGTGGTGGGTTTCCACTGTATGGTTGCCAGTGGTAGGGGGAATAGTAAGGGCGTTTGGAATGGCTATGTATATACTGCTATATTTAAAATGAATAACCAGAAAGGTCTACTGAATTTCCCCCAGAACTCTGCTCAGTGTTATGGGAGTAGAGTCTAGGGGAAAATGGATACATGTATATGTATGGCTGAGCCAATTTGCTGTTCACCTGAAACTATCATATTGTTAATTGGCTGCTGCTGCTGCTCAGTCACTTCAGTCGTGTCTGACTCTGTGCGACCCCATAGACGGCAGCCCACCAGGCTCCCCTGTCCCTGGGATTCTCCAGGCAAGAACACTGGAGTGGGTTGCCATTTCCTTCTCCAGTGCATGAAAGTGAAAAGTGAAAGTGAAGTTGCTCAGTCGTGTCCGACCCTCAGCGACCCCATGGACTGCTGCCCTCCAGGCTCCTCTGTCCATGGGATTTTCCAGGCAAGAGTACTGGAGTGGGGTGCCATTGCCTAGACCCCAATAAAAAAAGTTTTTTAAAAATCTTAAAATTAAAAGCATAAAAAATTGTTACCCTTTTCTGCCACTTATTAATTACACCAAACTGAAGACAACTATCTTGAGGGAGCTATATAAACTCTTATCACCATCTGCTCCATTCTCAGATGCATAGTAAACCTGAACCCCTGGACTTCTGGGAGAAATCAACAGTTCTCTCATTTTAGTCTGGCATATTTAAGATCTGTGTGGTCTGATGTCTTATCATTGTGAGTCACCATGGGAATTCAATAAGGTAGGACTTTATATTCAAAGGCTGTCTTTGCAGATAGAGCAGATTAGCATACTTCAGTAAAAGTCCATAGCCTCTCCATGCAACCATTTGTAAAATTCTGCATGTAAATCTTCCAAAGGTTCACCATGACATGAGTGAACAAGCATCTTCCCAGCTGAACCCACACACTCTCATGTCGTGCAACAAGTCTGGCTGCACAGCGCAGGGCAAAGGCCTTCCTGGTACTGCAACGGAAGCTGGAGGTAATAATCTTCTATCTGGACATATATGGAAACTCTCTGGATGGACATAGTCACTTCTTTTTTATTTACTTGTCCCCCAGGCTTCATTTAGGCAAGTTAAGTTTGGTCTGTTTTTAGAGTAAATGGAAAACATTTTAAACTATGTTGTCTTACACCTTACCAATCAGGATGGTAATTTTCCAAAGAATAAATACATGGGATAATCCCTTTAAAACATTACATTTTACACATGGCACTCATCCAGGGCATGCAGTGGGAGCCCTAAGTGATTAAGACTTTCCCCGTGACCAGCACCCTCTACCGCCCAATCTGTCCAGGCAGCATAGAAGCATCCTCCAGGACTGTGCAGCGCCACCGATGAGAAAGGCACAGACAAAGCTCAATGGCCCCACAAGACACATCCTCTGGAATCCTTTGGTTTTGATAAATTTCAGACACTCTAGTTATTTGTCATTTGCCATTTTCTCCTAAAAACCAAAAGCATAAATGACCAGAGACGTTAAATCCAAGTTGCTTAATTAGATTCAAAAAACATTCTCTACTGGAACTACAAAAGCAAAAATGGTTTAATCCCAAAAAACTGTGTGTCTGATGACTTGTCCTGACCCAGCTTGTGCAAAGAAACCAACTAGAAAAAGTCTTTATTGACTTTCTCAGTTACTTTGGGGTACGGAAAGCTGAAGGGCATCTCGCAGAACAGCTCACATCTATGTGCTCTCACGGAAGGAGGAAGTGCCCCTGGGATTGTCAGAAGCCCAAAATCTGGAGGCCAGAAAACTGGGCTCAAGTACTTAATGTTTCAAAGCACGGCCAGGATTATGGTCTCCTGGCCACCATCTGAACAATGGATACAGAAGAACTGTGTACTCTAGACTCTGTCTTTGGATCCTCAATCCTTTGAAACAAGAAAGAGTACTGCTGCTGCTGCTAAGTCACTTCAGTTGTGTCCGACTCTGTACGACCCCATAGACAGCAGCCCACCAGGCTCCCCCGTCCCTGGGATTCTCCAGGCAAGAACACTGGAGTGGGTTGCCATTTCCTTCTCCATTGCATGAAAGTGAAAAGTGAAAGTGAAGTCACTCAGTCGTGTCCGACTCTTAGCGACCCCATGGACTGCAGCCCACCAGGCTCCTCCATCCATGGGATTTTCCAGGCGAGAGTACTAGAGTAGGGTGCCATTGCCTTCTCCGAAGAAAGAGTACAGAGTCTAGTAAAAGGGAGAAATAAACAGTGAGTTTATGATGTGCTTCTTTGATGAAGGTTCCAGCATTTGTATACCGGCTAATTTGCAGCTTTTTCCTGATCAAAGTCTTGAGTCTTGAGAAGAATCGGTGCAGGAATGGAGAGGAATGTGCTAGACTCCTTGAAAACTGAGTTTCATTTATTATAGAATAAATATGACAAATATAATTAAAAACACCTCATTCGCCATCTGGCACATGTACTGGTTTTGTCTACAGTGGATGCCACTGTGGTGGGGACTCAGGGTTCCCGTCCAGTTGTGTGAGATGGACTCAGTAAACACGACATGATAGGCTTCTAGACAGGCCTTCTCAAAACTGCGCTCCACAAACCCCAGGTTTATTCTCTCACCGACACTGGACGATCCTCTGGCCTCTTCCCACAGCCTTTCCAGCACTGTCAGAAGGTCTCTGCCAATTCCCAGAGTGAATTTTTGGTGTTAAATTTTGTTTCAGGACCTAAAACAATGCCATACCCAGAGAAGAAGCTCATGGATATTTATTAAATGAGTGACTTTCTTTGATTACTGATTCAAAAATTGTTTTGTATCATTATTTTCTTTTTTTAATTATTTTTTCTTCTTTTTTTGGGGGGGCCATGACACACGGCATATCGGAACTTAGTTCTCTGACTAGGGAACAAACCCATGACTCCTGCAGTGGAAGCATGGAGTCTTAACCACTGGACCACCAGGTAAGTCCCTGTATCATTATTTTATATTTGTGATTCTTCATTTTAAATGTTTTTTTTTTCCTCTTTTTTTAAAATTTATTTATTTTAATTGGAGGTTAATTATTTTACAATATTGTATTGGTTTTGCAAATGAATAATTTTTTTTTAACTTTTTGTGTTGTGCATTTTACAAAAATATTTTTTCCAGTACTTCTGGGATAATGGTGGATTTTTTTCTTATTCATTTTTGAGAACAGTTTTGTCTTTACTCCCAAACCTTTAGGAATCTCTATCATGTTCTAATGTTTCGTCTCTTTTCAGTCTCCTAAATATAAAATCGTATCATTAGCAAACAATTTAGAACAAAGAGCTCCAAGTTATGCCACATCGTACCCATGGGACTCTTAGTACTGGTTGATCTTAACATTCAAAAAACCGTTACATGGCCATCTTGTTTTATTGCACTTTGCTTTCCTGTGCTTTGCATACTGAAGGTTTGTGGCAACCCTGCATTGAGCAGGTATTATTTTTCCAACAGAATTTGCTCTCTTTGCATCTCTGTGTCACATTTTGGCAACTTTCACGATACTTCATACTTTTTCATCACCCTCACATTTGTTAAAGTGATCTGTGATCAGTGATCTTTTATGTTGTCACTGCAACTCACTGAAGTCTCAATGACGATGACTATTTTATAGCAATAAATTATTTCTTAAGTAAGGTAAACAAATTGTTTTTCCAGACACAGTGCAACTGTACACATCACAGACTGCAGTATAATGTAAAAATAACTATCCACACACAGGAACAAAAATGTGACTTATTTTATTGTGATATCTGTTTTATTTTGGTGGTCTGGAATCAAACATTCAGTACTTCTGTGGTGTGCCTGTAAAGACAGAAAACTAGGGTGGTTCTAGAACGAGTGTTGGCAAACTTTTTTCTATAGAGAGCTGGGGAGAAAATATTTCAGGCTTTATGGAATAGAAACCCACATATTATTGTTTTGTTTCTTTAGATTTGCTGTTGCTGCTGTTTATTTTACAATGTTTTTTAAATGTACAGATTTTTCTTAGCTGACAGGCAATTTAAAAAAATTAGTCTCGGCCCCATCTGGCCCATAGGCTGTAAATTACTGAACTTTGATTAGTTTCATGCCCAGGTGTTGGTTTGAAAACCAGTGGAACTAACAGGAAGGCTATAAAAACCTAGACTCCACTCCTGAGGAGTGCACAGATGGTTTCTTACTCTCAAAACAAAGCAGAGGAAGTAGACTGAAACTGTCTGGGACTCTCTCCAGTTTCCTGTGACCACCCCCAGTACACCCTGGCCCAGGCTGTGCACCCGGCTCCACACTAGGATAGAGGCTGCCACTGCCAAGGGAGGTGAACAGCTGGAGGGAAAAGAGTGGGATGGGGCCCAGCACTGCATCTGAATGGGGTGAGGGCAGCTATCACTCGCATTTATAGAGACCTAAAGAAAGCTGAGTGCCAAAGAATTGATGCTTGTGAACTGTGGTGTTGAAGACTCCTGAGAGTCCCTTGGACTGCAAGGAGACCCAGCCAGTCAATCCTAAAGGAAATCAGTCTTGAATATTCATTGGAAGGACTGACGCTGAATCTGAAACTCCAATTCTTTGGCTACCCGATGCCAAGAACTGACTCAATGGAAAAGACCCTGATGCTGAGAAAGACTGAAGGTGGGAGGAGAAGGGGACAACAGAGTAAGAGATGGTTGGATGGCATCACTGACTCAATGGACATAAGTGTGAGTGAACTCTAGGAGTTGGCAATGGACAGGGAGGCCTGGCATGCTGTGGTTCATGGGGTTGCAAAGAGTCGGACACAACTGAGCAACTAAACTGAGCTTTGGTGCCAGGACCAGCCAGTGTGCACTCTGGCCCACACCTGGTACACAGTCCTGACTCTCTTACTCCCAATGCTATTCTACTCTGGGTATATGTACCATTGCTGGGAGAGGATGGAGCACACACAGGAATGGAGTAAGCTCAGACCCAACACTCAATGCTTCTGCTCCAGCATCGGGGGCTTGAACCACCCCTCAGGGGGCAGTGACAGCCATTGAGCAAATGAAAAGCTCAGCTCACATACGGCTCTGGCCCCTCCATCTCCAGCCCCAAGTAGAGCAGTCTCACCAAGATGATAGCCGCTAGCACACTCAGGGAAAGTATCACCCCATGCTCCTGTCAGATCCAGCTCTCCCACAAAAGCCACTGGACACATGCAAACTGCACAGGGCTATTCCCACACAAGGACACTCCCTCAAGACCAAAGTGGGTGACCATTTCACCCAATTTCATAGAGAAAGCTAATCAAAATAAGACAGAGGAATTAGTTACAAATGAAAAAACAAGGGGGAAAGAAACCTGAAAAAACAACTAATGAAACAGAGATAATTTATGACATAAGGAGTTCAGTCAGTCAGTCAGTTCAGTCACTCAGTCATGTCCGACTCTTTGCAATCCCGTGGACTGCAGCACGCCAGGCCTCCCTATTCATCACCAACCCCCAGAGTTTACTCAAACTCAAGTCCATTGAGTCGGTGATGCCATCCAACCATCTCATCTTCTGTCGTCCCCTTCTCCTCCCACCTTCAATCTTTCCCAGCATCAGGGTCTTTTCCAATGAGTCAGCTCTTGGCATCAAGTGGCCAAAGTACTGGAGCTTCAGCTTCAGCGTCAGTTCTTCCAATGAATATTCAGGACTTATTTCCTTTAGGATTGACTGGTTTGATCTCCTTGAAGTCCAAGGGACTCTCAAGAGTCTTCTCCAACACCACAGTCCAAAAGTATCAATTCTTCAGCACTCAGCTTTCTTTATGGTCCAACTCTCACATCCATATATGACCACTATAAAAACCATGGCTTTGACTAGATGGACCTTTTTCAGCAAAGTAACATCTCTGCTTTTTAATATGCTATCTATGTTTGTCATAGCTTTTCTTCCAAGGAACAAGCAGGGTTCTTCCATGAGAACCCCATGAACAGTATGAAAACACAAAAAGGAGTTCAAGGCATTAGCAATAAGAACACTAACTGAACTTGAGAAAGGAATGGATGAACACAGTGAGAAGTTTAACAAGGAACTAAAAAATATAAGAAGTCTAGTCAGAATAAAAAAATATATATATATATATAATAACTGAAATGAACAACACACTGGAAGGAATTAATAGCAGTCAAATAGAAGAACACATAAGTGATCTGGAAGATAGAATAATGGAAATCACACAATGAGAACAACAAAAAGGAAAACAAAATTTTAACAATGAGAACAGTTTAAGGGATTTTTTGGACAATACAAAGTGTACTAACATTTGCATTACAGAGGTTCCAGAAGGAGAAGACAAAGAGAAAACAGCTGAAAATGTATTTGATAAACTTATGGCTGAAAACTTCCCAAACCTAAAGAAGGAAACAGATATTCAGACCATGATACACACAGGATTCCAAACAAAAATGAACTAAATAAGACACATGCCAAGCTATACCATAATTAAAACAGCAAAAATTAAAGAAACAGAGATAACTATAAAAGCAAAGAGAGAAAAGCAAAGAGTCACATACAAGGAAACTCTCCCATAAGTCTATCAGCTGATATTTGTGCAGAAACTTTGCAGATCTGAAGAAAGTGGCATGGTTTACCTAAAGCTGTGAAAGGGGAAAACCTACAACCGAGAATACACAGCAAGACTGTCGTTTAGAATTGAAGGACGGATACAGAACTTCTCAGGTAAGCAAACCAAAAGAGTTCATCAATGCTAAATGGACACTGAAAGAAATGATAAACAGTCCTCTAATAGAGTGTATAGGAAAGGAAAAATCTGCTAGTAAAAGCAAATATAGAGTAAAGGCTTAGGATCAATCAGTCAAATAAGCTACTACAAAAATTAAAAGATAACAACTGTAAAATCAATTTTAGCTATGACAAATGATGAAGGGATAAACATAAGGATATAAAATATGACTCCAGAAACACGAAATGTGAGGGAGGAGAATAAAAATGTAGATCTTTCAGAATGTGACTGAACTATATATACAAGTATTCGTAGATATGAAGTGAGGAACTGACAATATGACCACCGTAGGGGACTTTGATACCTGAACTTAAATCAACAGACAGATTCTCCAGACAGAAACTCAGTAAGAAAACAGTGATCTTAAATGATACAACTGGACAGCTGGAATTACATAACTACAGGACACTGTACCCAAATAAAATAGCATCCTATTCAAGTGCACGTGGAATGCCCTCCATGGAGATCATGTTAGGCCACAAAAAAGTCTCAAAAGATTAAGGAGGATAAAACTTATATCACATTTCCCCCCCCAAAAAAAATGATATGAAACTAGAAATCAATCACAAAAAGAGAAATTAAAAAAAAAAAACACAGGATACAAATTCAGGATACAAAATCAATACACAGAAATCACTTGTATCCCTATATACTAACAATGAAAATTCAGAAAAAGAAATTAAGGAATCAGTCCCATTTGCCATTGCAACAAAAGAATAAAATATCTAGGAATAAACCTACCAAAGGAGACAAAGAATTGTATACAGAAAATTATAAGAAATCAAAGATGACATAAACAGATAGACAGATATTCCATGTTCCTGGGTTGGAAGAATCAATATTGTGAAAATGACCATACTATCAAATGCAATCTACAAATTCAATGCAATCCCTATCAAATACCAATGGCACTTTTTACAGAACTAGAACCAAAAATTTCACATTTCATATGAAAACAGAAAAGACTCTGAATAATCAAAGCAACCATAAGAAAGAAGAATGGAGCAGGAGGAATCAACCTTATCTGACTTCAGACTATCCTACAAAGTTACAGTCATCAAGACAGTGTGGTACTGGCACAAAAACTGAAATATAGATCAATGGAGCAGTATAGAAAGCCCTGAGATAAATCCTCACACTTATGGGGACCTTATTTTTGACAAAGGAGGCAAGAATATAAAAAGGGGCAAAGATAGCCTCTTCAGTAAGTGGTGCTGGGAAAACTGGACAGTTATGTATAAAAGAACAAAATTAGAACACTTCCTAACACCATACACAAAGATTAAACTCAAAATGGATAAAGGCCTAGACATAAAAACTATCAAACTCTTAGAGGAAAACATAGGCAGAACACTCAATGACATAAATCAAAGCAAGATCCTCTATGGCCCCTCCAGTAGAGTAATGGAAATAAAAACAAAAATAAACTAGTGGGACCTAATTAATCTTAAAAGCTTTGTACAGCAAAAGAAACTATAAACAAGGTGAAAAGACAACCCTCAGATGGGAGAAAATAATAGAAAATGAAACAACAGGCAAAGGATTAACTTCCAAAATATACAAGCAGCTCATACAACTTAATACTAGAAAAACAAACATCTCTAATAAAAAGTGGGGAAAAGACCTAAACAGACATTTCTCCAAAGAAGACATACACATGGCTAACAAACACATGAAAAGATGCTCAACATCATTCATTATTAGAGAAATGCAAATCTAAACTACAATGAGACATCATCTCACACCAGTCAGAATGGCCATCATCAAAAAGTCTACAAACAATCAATGCTGGAGTGGGTGTGGAAAAAAGGGAATCCTCTTGCATTGTTGGTGGGAATGAAATTTATACAGCCACTATGGAAGACAGTATGGAGATTCCTTTAAAAAACTAAAAATAAAACCACTATATGATCCAGCCAACCCACTACTAGGCATATACCCTGAGGAAACCAAAACTGAAAAAGACACATGTACCCCAGTGTTCACTGCAGCATTATTTACAGTACCTCAGACATGGAAATAACCTAGATGTCTATCAACAGATGAATGGATAAAGAGGCTGTGGTACATATATAGAATGGAATATTACTCAGCCATAAAAAGGAACGCATTTGAGTCCGTTCAAATGAGGTGGATGAGCCTAGAGCCTATTATACAGAGTGAAGTAAGTCAGAAAAAGAAAGATAAAGATCATATACTAATGCATATATATGGAATCCAGAAAGATAGTGCTGACAAAATTATCTGCAGGGAGGCAATGGAGACACAGACATAGAGTCCAGACTTATGGCCACGAGGTGGGGGAAGAAGGGGAGGGAGAGAGGTATGGAGAGAGTAACACGGAAGCTTATATTACCATATGTAAAATGGATAGCCAATGGGAATTTGCTGTATGACCCAGGGAACACAAACAAGGGCTCTGTAACAACCTAGAAGGGTAAATGGGAGGAAGGTGGGAGGGAAGTTCAAGAGGAAGGGGACACGTGTATATCTATGGCTAACTGATGTTGATGTTTGGCAGAAACCAACAAAATTCTGTAAAGCAATTATCCTTCAATTAAAAATTAACAACAACAACAACAACAAAAACACATGGAAACTAAACAACACAGTACTAAAAAAAAAAATGTGTCATTTAAGATATCAAAAATGAATTCACAAAATAGCTCAAGACAAATGAAAATAAAAACACAACTTTCTAAATCCTTTGGATGCAGCAGAAGCAGTTCTAAGAGGGAAGATTATATCGATACATGATTAGTTTAAGAAACAAGCAAACAAAAATCTCAAATAACCAACCTAACCTATCACTTAAATAAAATATAAAAAGAACAAACTGACTTTAAGAACAAAGCTTAAAGTCAGTAGGAGAAAATCATAAATATCATAGACAAAAATAAAATTGACCAAAAAAAAAAAAAAAACAAACAAAAACCCAGAAAAGATCAATGAAGCTAAGACCTGGCTTTTGGAAAAATAAACAAACGAAACTGATAAGCTTGTAACCAGGCTTACCAACAAAAAAAGGAAGAGGACCCAAATAAAATAAGAAATGAAAGAGGAGCAAAAACAATTGATACAACAGAAATACAAAATCATAAGACAATGAACAACAAACTGGACAACTTAGAAGAAACGGATAAATTTCCAGAAATATATAATCCATTTTCCAAACCCAGATTAGGAAGAAATAGATAACGTGAAAAGACTAATCAGCATCACTGAAATTGAATTAGTAACCAAAAAAATCCTAGTAAATCAAAGTCCATGAACAGACAACTTCACAGAGGTATTCTAAGAAATACATAAATAAGAGTTAATACTTATCCTTCTCAAACTATTCCAAAAAACTGAAGAGGAAGAAACATTCCCAGATTCATTTTACAACTGCCATTACCCTGATAGCAAAACTAGATAAATATACCATAAAAAAAGAAAATAACAGGCAAAAAACTATGATGAATATATATTCAAAAACTGTCACCAAAATATTAGCAAAATGAATCCAGCAATATATCAAAAAGATCATACATCAAGTGGGATTTATACAAGGGATGCAAATCAATCAATGGAATATATGACATTGACAAAAGGAATGATAAAAACCATATCTTCATCTCAATATATGCAGAAAAAGCATTTGTCAAAATTGAACAATGATTATGATTTAAAAAATCTCTCATCAAAACTGGTGCTAAGTTGCTTTAGTCACATCTGACTATTTGTGACCCTATGGACTACAGTCAGGCTCCCCTGTCCATGTGATTCTCCAGGCAAAAATACTGAAGTGGGTTGCCATTTTCTCCTCCAGTGGATTTTACAGACCCAGGGATCAAACCTGCATCTCTTGTGTCTCCTGCATTGGCAGGCAGGTGCTTTACCACTAGTGCCACCTGGGAAGTCCAAAAACCAGTAGGCCCATCAAAACTGGTAAGAAGGAACAAATCCCTACATGATAAAGGCCATTTCTAAAAACTGATAGCTAACATATTCAACACATAAAAGTTGAAAACATATCCTCTAAAATCATGGAAAAGAGTTGCCCACCCTGTACACATCTATTTAATAGAGTACTAGAAGTCTATTCACAGCAATATGACAAGAAGAAGAAACACAGGTCATTCATATTGGAAAGGAAGAAGTAACACTCACTATTGGCAAATAACATAACATTATATAGAGAGATGGAGAAGGCAATGGCACCCCACTCCCGTATTCTTGCCTGGAAAATCCCATGGGCAGAGGAGCCTGGTGGGCTGCAATCCATGGGGTTGCGAAGAGTCAGACACAACTGAGTGATTTCACTTTGACTTTTCACTTTCATGCATTGGAGAAGGAAACGGTAACCCACTCCAGTGTTCTTGCCTGGAGAATCCCAGGGACGGGGGAGCCTGGTGGGCTGCCGTCTATGGGGTCGCACAGAGTCGGACACGACTGAAGTGACTTTGCAGCATATAGAGAGAAGAGTAAAGTCCCACCAAAAAAAAAAAAAGGCAGAAATGAATAAATGAATTTAATAAATTTATTAATTTAATAAATACATTTATTTAATAAATAAATGAATTTAGTAAAGTTGCAGGATACAAGATTAATATACAGAAATTGGTGGCATTTCTATATACAAACAATGAACTATCAAAAAGAGAAAGCAAGGAACACAATCCCATTTGAAATTGCATTCAAAAGAATAATGTATCAGGAATAAACAGCCAAGGTAGTGAAAGAACTATGTTCTAAAAACTATAAAACACTGATGAAGGAAACTGAAGATGACACAAAGGAATAGAAAGATATCCTGCATTCATGGATTAGAAGAATTAATGTTAATACTGCCCAAAGCGATTCAGACTTAATGTGATCCCTATCAAAATGCCAATGACATTCTTCACAGAACTAGAATAAACAAACCTAAAATTTATATCAAATTACATGACCCTGAATAGCCAAAGGAACCTTGAGAAAACAGAACAGAGCTAAAGGTATTACATTCTCAGACTTCAAACTACACTGCAAAGCTACAGAAATCAAAACAGTATGCTACTGTCACAAAATCAGACACCAAGATCAATGGGCTCTCCCCAGAAATAAGCCCAGGCACTCATGGTCAATTAATTTACAACAAAGGGACAAGACTATACAATGGAGAAAAAACAATCTCTTCAATAAGTGGCACTTGGAAACCTGGACAGCTAGATGTAAAATAATAAAATTAAAACATCTCACAATATCTACAAAATAAACTTTAAGTGTATTAATGACCTACATGTAAGAATAGAAACCATAAAACTTCAAGAAGAAAACACAGAACACTTTTTGACAAAAATCTTGGAAATATCTTTCTGGATCTATTTCCTAAGGCAAAAGAAATAAAAGCAAAAATAAAAAAAATAGGGTCTAATTAAACAAAAGTTTTGCACAGCAAAGGAAACCTCTCATAAAATGAAAAGACAGTTCTATTACTATGGAGTTGGAGAAAATATTTGTAAATGATATGACATATAAGGAGTTAGTATCCAGAATATATAAATAGTTCATATACCTCAACATCAACAAATATTGAACCCAATCAAAAAATGGGCAGAAGACCTAAAAATACATTTTTTCCAAAGAGGACATCCAGATGGCAAACAGACACATGAAAAGATGCTTAACATGGCTAATTATCAAAACTACAATGAGATACTTGTCAGAAATGCTATGCTATGCTAAGTCGCTTCAGTCATGTCCAACTCTGTGTGACCCCATAGACGGCAGCCCACCAGGCTCCCCCATCCCTGGGATTCTCCAGGCAAGAACACTGGAGTGGGTTTCCATTTCCTTCTCCAATGCATGAAAGTGAAAAGTCAAAGTGAAGGCACTCAGTCGTGTCCGACTCTTAGCGACCCCATGGACTGCAGCCTACCAGGCTCCTCCATCCATGGGATTTTCCAGGTAAGAGTACTGGAGTGGGGTGCCATTGCCTTCTCCAACTTGTCAGAAAGGCTATCATCAAAAAGACTATAAAAGACAAATATTGGTGAGGATTTGGAGAAAGGGACACTCATGCACTTTTGATGGAAATGTAACCTTGTGCAGCCACTATTGAAAACAATATGGAGGCTCTTCAAAAAACTAAAGGGAGAATCTCGTATCATATGATCCAGCAATTCCACTCCTGGATATATATATATATATATATATATATATATATATATATATATATATCATATATATTCAGATTATATATATATATATAATCTGAAGCAAGCAAAGCACTGATTTAAGAGGATACATGCACCCCAACGTTCACGGTAGCATTGGTTACAATAGCCAAAATAGTGAAGCAACATAAGTGTCCATTAACAATTGAATGGATAAAGAACATGTGGTGTGTATGCATATACAGTGGAATACTACTCAGCCATAAAACAGAATGAAATACTGCCATTTGCAACAACATAGATGAACTTAGAGGGTATTCTACTTTGTGAAATGAGTCAGACAAAGAAAGATACTGTATGTTTCCACTTATATGTGGAATATAAAAAATAAAACAAATAAACATATATAACAAAACAGAAACAGACTCCCAGATACAGAGAACAAATCAGTGGTTATCAGCAGGGAGATGGAGGGGTAGGAACAAAATAGGGGTAGGAGATGAAGGTGTACAAGCTGCCAGGTGTAGTAACATAAGATACAAAAGAATCTAACTAGATGACTCTTCACACCATGCTGCTTGCTGCTGTTGCTGCTGCTGCTGCTCAGTTACTTCAGTCTTGTCTGACTCTGTGCATTCCTTTGGACTGCAACCCCCCAAGCTCCCCTGTCCGTGGGATTCTCTAGGCAAAAGTACTGGAGTGGGTTGCCATGCCCTCCTCCAGGGGATATTCTGGACCCAGGGATGAAACTCGCGTCTCCTGCATTGCAGGCAGCTTCTTTACTGCTGAGCCACCAGGGAAGCCCCATTCACACCATGTAACAAACTAAAAACAGATTAAAGACTTAAATTTAGCCCCAGAACCCATAAAACTCCTAGAAGAAAACATAGGCAGTATACAGTTTTACATTGGTCTCAGCAATATTTTTTTGGTTATGTTTCCCCAGGCAAGGGAAACAACAGCAAAAATAAACGAAATGGGACTAAATCAAGGTAAAAATCTTCTGCATGGTGAAAAAAATTATCAACAAAACAAACAGGTCACTTACTGAATGAGAAAAGACACTTACAATGTCTCTGAGGGGTTGATACCCAAAATATATGAAGAACTCACAGAACTCAACATCATAAAACATACTATCTGATTAAAAAAACAGCCAGAGATCCTGAATAAACGTTTCAAAAGACATACAGATGGCCAACAGACACATGAAAAGATGCTCAACATCCTTAATCATGAGGGAAATGTAAATCAAAACCCCTATGAAAGTGTCTTGAAATGTGTTACAGTTTGTATGAGTGATGCTCTAATTTGTGGGATTATGGCCTGTATAAACACACCACGTGAAAACAATGCACAGTTGGAAGGCTCAGATTCACCAGAAGCCAGGCTGCCTATGTAATTTGTTGGGTCCTGCATAAGAACAGAAGTGCAGGATGCCTGACCAAAACAATTAAGAATGTCCGCACAAATACAATGGATAATTAAGACATTACCATAAACTACTATACACCAATAAGATGGACGAAGAAACCTAGAAGAAACAGATGAACTTCTAGAAATGTACAACCTCCCAAGACTGAATCAGGAAGAAATAGAAAACAGGAACAGACTAATTGTCAGTAATGAAACTGACCAGTTTGCAGTTGAATATAGAGAAGCTCTATACACTGAGCAAAAATGAGACCGGGAGCTGACTGCGGCTCAGATCATGAATTTCTTATTGCAAAATTCAGACTTAAATTGAAGAAAGTAGAGAAAACCACTAGACTATTCAGGTATGACCTAAAACAAATTCCTTACAGTGGAAATTCCATACAGTGGAAATGACAGATAGATTCAAGGGATTAGATCTGATAGAGGGCCAAACAACTATGGACAGAGGTTTGTAACACTGTACAGAAGGGTGTGATCAAATCCATCCTCAAGAAAAGGAAATGTAAAAAGGCAAAGCAATTGTCTGAGGATGCCTTACATATAGCTGTGAAAAGAAGAGAAGTAAAAGGCAAAGGAGAAATAAGATATACCCATCTGAATAAAGAGTTTCAAAGAGCAAGGAAACATAAGAAAGCTTTCTAAGCGAACAATGCAAAGAAATAGAGGGAAATAATAGAATAGGAAAGACTAGAGATCTCTTCAATAAAAAATAGATAGCAAGGGAACATTTCATGCAAAGATTGGCACAATAAAGGACACAAATATTATGGACCTAATAGAACCAGAAGGTATTTTTAAAAGCTGGGAGAAATACAGAGAACTATGCAAAAAAGGTCTTAATAACCTAGACAACTATGATTGTGTGATCACTCACCTAGAGCCAGATATCCTGGAGTGTGAAGTCAAGCAGGCCTTAGGGAGCATTTCTACAAACAAAGCTACTGGAGGTGATGGAATTCTAGCTGAGCTATTTCAAAACTTGAAAGATTGTGATCTTAAAGTCCTACACTCAACATGCCAGCAAATCTGGAAAACTCAGCAGTGGCCACAGGACTGGAAAAGGTCGGTTTTCATTCCAATCCCTAAGAAGAAAATGCCAAAGAATGTTCAAACTACAGCACAATAACAGTCATTTCACATGCTAGCAAGGTCGTGCTTAAAATCCTTCAAGCTATGCTTCAATAGTATGTGAATTGAGAACTTCCAAATGTACAAGCCAGATTTAGAAAAGACAGAGGAACCAGAGATCAAATTGCCAACATCTGTTGAATCACAGAAAAAGCAAGAAAATTACAGAACATCTACTTCTCCTTCATTGACTATGCTAAAGCCTTTGACTGTGTGGATCACAACAAGCTATGGAAAATTCATGAAGACCACCTTACCTGCCTCCTAAGAAACCTGTATGAAGGTCAAGAAGCAACAGTTAGAACCTGATATGGAAACATGGGCTGGTTCCAAATTGGGAAAGGAGTACATCAAGGCTGTATATTGTCACCCTGCTTATTTAACGTATGTGCAGAGTACATTATGTGAAATGCTGGGCTGGATGAAGCACAAACTGGAATCAAAATTGCCAGGAGAAAAATCAATAATCTCTGATATGCAGATGACACCATCTTAATGGCAGAAAGTGAAGAGGAACTAAAAAGTCTTTTCCTGAAGGTGAAAGAGGATGTTGAAAAAGATGGTTTAAAACTCAACACTCAAAAAACTAAGATCATGGCATCCGATCTCATCACTCCATGGCAAATAAATGGGGAAACAATGGAAACAGTGACAGACTTTATTTTCTTGGGCTTCAAAATCACTGTGGATGGTGACTGCAGCCATGGAATTAAGACACTTGCTTGTTCCTCGGAAGAAAAGCTATGACAAACCTGAACAATATATTAAACAGCAGAGACATCACTTTGCTGACAAAGGTCTGTATAGTCATAGCTATGGTTTTTACAGTACTCATGTATAGATATGAGAGTTGGACCATAAAGAAGGCTGAGCACTGAAGAATTGATACTTTTGAACTGTGGTGTTGGAGAAGACTCTTGAGAGTCCCTTGGGCAGCAAGGAGATCCAACCAGTCAATCCTAAATGAAATCAGCCCTGAATCTTCAATGGGAGGACTGATACTAAAACTGAACCTCCAATACTTTAGCCATCTGATGCGAAGATTCAACTCACTGGAAAAAACCTCAGTGCTGGGAAAGATTGAAGGCAGGAAGAGAAGGGGATGACAGAGGATGAGATGGTTAAATGACATCATCAATTCAATGGATGTGACTTGGAACAAACTCCAGGGGATACTGAAGGACAAGGAAGCCTGGTGTGCTGCAGTCCATGGGTTGGCAAAGAGTTGGACACGACTGAGCAACTGAACAACAATGAACAACACCATGATCCAGTGGACTCTATCCCAGTATTGCAAGGAAGCAACAGTTAGACCTGGACATAGAACAACAGACTGGTTCCAAACAGGAAAAGGAGTATGTCAAGGCTGTATATTGTCACCCTGCTTATTTAACTTATATGCAGAGTACATCATGAGAAATGCTGGGCTGGAAGAAGCACAAGCTGGAATCAAGATTGCCGGGAGAAATATCAATAGCCTCAGATATGCAGATGATACCACTCTTATGGCAGAAAGTGAAGAGGAACTAAAAAGCCTCTTGGTGAAAGTCAAAGAGATGCTCGGGGCTGGTGCACTGGGATGACCCAGAGGGATAGAATGGGGAGGGAGGTGGGAGGAGGGTTCAGGATGGGGAACACATGTACACCCATGGTGGATTCATGTTGATGTATGGCAAAACCAATACAATATTGTAAAACAATTAGCCTCCAATTAAAACAAATAAATTTATATTTGTTTTTAAAAGTTGGCTTAAAGCTCAACATTCAGAAAACTAAGATCATGGCATCTGGTCCCATCACTTCATGGCAAATATATGGGGAAACAGTGGAAACAGTGTCAAACTTTATTTTGGGGGGCTCCAAAATCAGTTCAGATGGTGACTGCAGCCATGAAATTAAAAGACGCTTACTCCTTGGAAGGAAAGTTATGACCAACCTAGATAGCATATTCAAAAGCAGAGACATTACTTTCCCAACAAAGGTTCATCTAGTCAAGGCTATGGTTTTTCCTATGGTCATGTATGGATGTGAGAGTTGGACTGTGAAGAAGACTGAGTGCCGAAGAATTGATGCTTTTGAACTGTGGTGTTCGAGAAGACTCTTGAGAGCCCCTTGGACAGCAAGGAGATTCAACCAGTCCATTCTAAAGGAGATCAGTCCTGGGTGTTCATTGGAAGGATTGATGCTGAAGCTGAAACTCCAATACTTTGGCCACCTCATGCGAAGAGCTGACTCACTGGAAAAGACCTTGATGCTGGGAGGGATTGGGGGCAGGAGAAAAAGGGGACGACAGAGGATGAGATGGCTGGATGGCATCACCGATTTAATGGACATGAGTTTGAGTGAACTCCAGGAGTTGGTGATAGACAGCGAGGCCTGGCGTGCTATGATTCATGGGGTCGCAAAGAGTCGGACATGACTGAGTGACTGAACTGAACTGAACTGATTGCAAGGATGATTCAATATCTGGAAATCAATCAATGTGATAAACTAAATTAACAAACTAAAGAATAAAAATCATATAGTTATCTCAATAAATGTAGGAAAAGTATTTGACAGAATTCAACATCCATTCATGATAAAAAACTCTCATCAAAGTTGGTTGGGAGGGAATACGTATCTCAATATAATAAAGGTTATATATGACAATCCCACAGCTCACATCATACTCAACAGTGAAAGTGTTTCCTCTAAGATCAGGAACAAAACAAGGATGTCCACTCTCACCACTTTTACTCAACATAGCGTTCGAAGTCCTAGCCACAGCAATTAGAGAAGAAAAAAAGGAATCCAAATAGGAAAGAAAGAATTAAAACTGTCCCTGTTTATGGATGACACTATGTATAGAAAGTTCCTAAACACATTACCAAAATACTACTAGAACTCATCAATGAATTCAATAAAGTTGCAATACACAAGTTAATATACAAAAATCTGTCAAATTTCTATACACAAAGCTATAGTCATCAAGAGTATGGTACTAGCACACAGACAGATGCATAGATCACAGGAACAGAAGAAATGCCCAGAAATAGTGAGCACTTACACGCACTTATAGCCACTGCAGCGCTATTTACAACAGGCAACATCTGGAAGCAACAAAAGTGTTCATCAACAGATGAATGCGTAAAGAAGATATGTACACAGACATATAGGCATTACTCAGGCATTACTTCTTGCCATTTGTGACAAGGATGTACATGGAGGGTATTTGGCCAAGTGAGATAAGTCGAACAAGAGAAAGACAAATACCATGTAATTTCACTCATATATAGAATCTAAAAAATAAATGAACAAACGTAACAAAATGGAAACAGACTCATAGATACAGAGAATAAATCAGTGGTTATCAGAGGGTCATGGAATAGGGAAATAGTGTGATAGGGAAGAGAGACTGAGAGGTACAGACTTCCAGTTACAAAGTAAACGAGTCACGGGGATGAAACGCACAGCATGTGGAATACAGTTATTTACACTGCAGTGTCTTTGTATGCTGACAGATGCTAACGAGACACATCATGTTGATCACTTTGCAATGTGCAGAAATATCAAATCACCATGTTGTGCACTTGGAACCAATGTAGTGTTGTAGGTTGATTATACTTCAATTAAAAATAAAATATTGGATGGATCAAAAAGTTCATTCAGTTAGTGAATACATTGTTCAATAAAGTTCTTGGTGAAAATGAAAACTGTGCTTTTGCTATTAAAACTGAATAAACTTTTTGGCTCACCCAATATGCAGACACTAGAAGGAAATGCAAAAAAAAAAAAAAAAAATCAAGCCACAGACCCCAGTAGAAACAGTAGAAATGAGTAGAGGCAGTTAAAAGGTGCAACTTCTAGATATAAGATAAATGTCCTGGGGATGTAATGCATAGATTGATGGCTATAGTTAGTACTAGTGTATTGCAAATTTGAAAGTTGTTAAGAGAGAAGGTCTTGAAAGCTTTAATCATAAAAATTTTAACTCTGTATGAAGATGAATGTTAACTAGATGCACCTGGGGTGAGCATTCCAAAACATATAGAAACATCAACTCACATTGTTTGTCTGAAACTGATATTATATCAATTGTATGTCAGTAAAAAATCACATCTTAACATCCTTTGAAGAATACAGTAAAAGAAAACTGTTTAAAATACACATTCTTAAACATTTATAAATATTTCTTCATCATGTTCTTCTAGAGTATAGAATCATAAAATGTGACTTTTTGAGCTCATTAATTACCAATTTAACACATTGGTCATACAAACACCCTCTTTCAACAACACAAGAGATGACTCTACACATAGACGTCAACAGATGCTCAATATGGAAATCAGACTGAGTATATTCTTTGTGGTCAAAGATGGAGAAGCTCTATAAGCAAAAACAAAACCTGGAGCTCAGATCATCAGTTCCTTATTGCAATATTCAGGCTTAAGTTGAACAAAGCACGGAAAACCACTAGGTCATCCAGGTACAACCTAAATTAAATTGCTTATGAATATACAGTGGAGGTGACGAATAGATTCTAGGGATAAGCTGGTTCACAGGGTGCCTGAAGAACTACGGATGGAGGTTTGTAACTGTACAGGAGGTGATGACCAAAACCATCCCTAAAAGAAATTCAGGCAGGCAAAGTGATTGTCTGAGGAGACCTTACAAATAGCTGAGAAGAGAAGCGAAAGGCAAAGGAGAAAAGGAAAGATATAACCAACTGAATGCAGAGTTTCAGAGAACAGCAAGGAGAGTTAAGAAAGTCTTCTTAAGTGAACAATGCAAAGAAATAGAAGAAAAGAATAGAATGGGAAAGACTAGAGATCTTTTCAAGAAAACTGGAGATATCAAGGAAATCAACCCTGAATCTTCATTGGGAGGACTGATGCTAAAGCTGAAGCTCCAATACTTTGGCCACCTGATGTGAAGAGCAACTCACTGGAAAAGACTCTGATTCTGGATGGGATTGAGGGTAGGAGGAGAAGGGGGCAACAGATAGTGAGATGGTTGGATGACATCATTGACTCAATGGACATGAGTTTGACCAAACTCCAGGAGATAGTTAAGGACAGGGAATGCCTGGCATGCTGCAGTACATGGGGTCGCAAAGAGTCGGACACGACTTTGCGACTAAACAACAAAAACAAAGACTCCCGAGATTCACCAAAGGCTGTGTACATGCTGCTAGCTTTTCTGAAACAACTTAAGAATGAAAAAACAAAACATCACTACCAGAGCTTTAAACCCATGGGGTGGGGTCTTGGGATTACAGAGCCCCACATGGCTGCCTGGACACCTGCCTTTGCGGCCACCCTGCTGAAGCTGGCTGGGAATTTCCTCATCAGTCTCTGACCTCAGAGCTTCTCCCTTTCTCTGGTGTCTGCGTGTAGACTTCCTCCACCAGGTCATGTGTCCTGAGGAGCCCAGGCAGTGATATAGAGTGGGTAGAGGCAGCCCAGGTGCTCCTGTAGGAAGGTCAGAGACTGACTGCACCCTAAACATCTCAAGCGTCTTAGAGTATGAGAGAGAGAGATGGCAGTCAGGGAAGTCCTCAATAACACGCCATTTCAGCAAACATCTTCATAAGATTATGACAGAAGCATTGTGCAATCCAGGCAAAGGACAGGAGCCAGTCTTGAGGTGCCTGGCTGTGGCAGAACAGAGGCGCTGGTGGGAGGATGTTACACTCAGTGAAGACAGGCATTGGGGGGGGCAGAAGCAGCACTCTGGGCTGATCCTAAGCCTGGCTGCCTGGCTGGAGGACTCTGAGCCCAGAGGAACCACAAGTGGTTGAGCACACAAGTCATATCATGGTGACAGTATTCAACCTCTCACACATCTCCAGGGAAAGCTTTCAAAGGTGACTTGCAAGCAGTTGTTTAAGAGGAAGGCATCTTTGTTTTTAAAGGAGAATTATGATGCCAGTTCTCAGGGAACTGACTGAGGCTTTGATTTTACGTTGATAGCATAAATGGCAGTCCCAGGACACTGAAACCTGCACATTTTTCTCAACCATCTAAAATCCAGGTGTTACTCCACTGTGATAGGGCGCAGGGGCAGACAGAAGCAGGGCCCCGGGCACCCTGCCTGCTACGCCCCGCAGAGGGGCTACACTCTTCACTCTCTTGTGCACATTCCCGGGGCCTAGATGCCAAGGGCCAGATCAACTCCCTGTGGCCTTTCTAAACACACCTCTGTCTAATGACTGCTTACAATATCAGCTATAGGCTTGGCACGTGGAATTTATATGGGTTTCCCTGGAGATTTTGACATTTACCTGGTCTGTGTCCAAAAGCTCTGGATCAGAGAGTGGGCTGGCCCAGAAACAGTGCTGATGGCCTTCCATAGGAACAGAGAGGAAACTGAGCCTCCAGGCCTTCAGCAGAGCAATGAGCACATGAGACGGGGGAATGGGCCCTTCTGTCCCGTGACTCGCATGCCCCTTGCCAGAGCCTCCTCCCAGGCTGGAGGAAGACCCTTGTTCCCAGATGCAGCCCTCTGTCCATCCCCTCCCCAATGCACAAAGGCCCTTCCAGGGTGTCAACTTGCCCCCTCTCAGTTCGTAAATAAGCTATTCTCAATTCCTTTGCTTGAACCTCTGTTCATCTGATTCTCCTTTTTTCTGTAATTCAGTTGTTTCACAAATTAAATTCTTATTTGGGTTCAAAACATTTAGCAAAATGACTTTGATTAAAACCTAATGAAAAGTGTAAGTGTCAGTAACTCAGTCATGTCTGACTCTTTGCGACCCCATGGACTGTGGCCTTCCACTATCTGCTGTTCATGGAATTCTCCAAGCAAGAATACTGCAGTGTGCTGCCATTCCCTTCTCCAGAGGATCTTCCCAACCCAGGTATCTAACCCAGGTCTCCTGCAATGCAGGCAGATTCTTTACCATCTGAGCCACTAGGGAAGCCTGCTGCTGCTGCTGCTGCTAAGTCACTTCAGTCGTATCTGACTCTGTGTGATCCCATAGATGGCAGCCCACCAGGCTTCCCCGTCCCTGGGATTCTCCAGGCAAGAACACTGGAGTGGGGTGCCATTGCCTTCTCTGCCAGGGAAGCCTAAAGAAAGATAAAATCCTAAAACCTAGGAGACCCAAATAAAGATAAAGTATACAAACATCACCTCCTAGATTAAGTTCATCCATCTTGCCTCCATTTTTAGCCCCCAAACAAATTCACTCTGCCTCTCCTTGACCACCAAATTTGCTAGCAGCTTGATAGCAAATATAATATTATTTCCAATTTGTTAAACTAATACAATTATGTAAAGTTTAAAAATAAAATAAAATTAATTTAAAAAAATAAAATAAAACAGAGTCTGACCATGATTCTCAGAAGCTAAGAATAAGGATGCCTGCAAAACAAAAAATTTTAAGAATCCATTGCCAAATATTGAGCTTCTTTGGTGGTTCAGATGGTAAAGAATCTGCCTGCAACACAGTAGACCCAGGTTTGACCCCTGGGTCGGGAAGATCCATTGGAGAAGGGAATGACTACCCACTCCAGTATCCTTGCCAGGAAAAGTCCACAGACAGAGGAGCCTGGAGGGCTACAGTCCCCAAGGTCACAAGAGTCGGACACAACTGAGTGACTAACACTTTCACTTTCATTGCCAAGTGCATTTCAAGTACTGAAAATTCCCTTTTCCTTATTCAGTAAATGGAACATCTATACAAATGGAACTAACCTTATCTTTTAGATGAACTTTTTCACATGCAACAGATATATGAGAACTGAGAATCATGAACACATTTTGAAACACATACCAGCCCCTGTGAAGACTAGTACAAGAGTTAATGATAAGGAAATGTGCTTGGACTGGAATCCGGTAACAATTCAGATCACACCTGGCAGAATCACTCAACTCCCAGTTCCTGAGAGACAGATAAAGGCCTAACACACATTCCTAAATTGTTTTCACAGGAAGAAGACCCCCACCAGATGAAAGCTGCTGACTGCAAGCACAGAAATCCCAGACTGGTAGAAACCACCAGGTTGATGATGATTAAAACTTCACCCTGATGCCAGCCACTCAACAACTGAGCACAAGCTGATCACACACTCCACAACTCCCTTCACTCACATTGCCTTTAAAACCCCTTATCTGAAAGCCACAGGGGTGTTTGGGTCTTGGGAGCCCTACACTAAACTCTGTGCTTCGCTTCACCACAAACCTGGTCTCAGTAGACTGGCTTTACTGTGCACAGGTGAGCAGACTCAAATATTGCTCAGTAACAGCATCTGGTTTGTATAGTTAATCATGACAGTCTTTTTAGGGCTCCCTCTAGGCCAGGCAATGGGTGTGACAGTCATGCCTAAGTCTTACAGAGTCAGAGGTACTGGGTCCCACAGTTCTCCAGTGATTCTCTTATAAAAGTAATGACCCATGAGAGGTATGGATCCCTCACCCAGCTCAGGATAATGTGCACTCCTGGGCTTTTTACTCCTCAGTAATGCCAGTGATGTAAGAACCACAAGACTGGAAGGTAGCACTGAGGACAAGACAACTTGACAGAGTGTTCCTTCAGAACACAACCACCTAACGATGCCCAACTTGTTGGATTTTAAAGGAACATATGGTGGTTTATCTCTGGAAAGGAAGCAAGCATGAAGAGCTGTGCAACAACTAGCTGAGTAAGCAACTGACACCATATGTCCCACTGCAGACATATCTGATGTCATCTCTCACCACCACAGAGTATCAAAGGGAAGAGACACTAACAGGACATTTAAATAAATAACAATATATGTAAAACAAGAAAGACAAGACCTATTGATGTAGCCACGATAACAGTTGCATTTGGCTATGGTTTTGCCCCAAGATGTCAAATTATTCTAAGTGTTTGTGAGTTGCAGATGTGCCAGATTATATTCTAAATCCAAAATGAGAAAAGCTGTAAGACAAAACTGTATTGAGTGTTCTCTTCCACTCTTTAATATTTTAAAAGCACGTGCCTGCTTTGAGACCTCCGAAACACATGCCTCCCATATGCAAGAGCAATGAAACACGAACATGAGGTAACTGTGAAACTGGAGTTCAAAGAACTTCCTATCACGAATTTAAAGAGCAAAAGAAGTACAAAGGACCAGTTCCTCCTGTAACACAGAGCTGCAAATCAAAGACCAAAAGGGAACCAGGGCATGCATAAGGATATAGCAGCATGGTTTGCGGCAATCCAAAACAGTGATTTTCATGCTGCTGGAGAACACAGGAATGAACCAGAGAGCCACGGAGGAAGAAGAAATGATTTTAAGATAGGTGTAAGAGCCTGGATGCTCCTTCTCATTACTCTGATCTTGGAACTCGCTGCAGTTCTCAAGTCAAGTTGACATCTGCCACCTGCTCTGACACAGCACACATAATTAGCACCACCATTTGCAGAAGGAGAGGCTAAAACTCTGCTCCAAAGTCAGCCAGGATTTCTCTGTGCAACTGGAATTAATTGGCCGGTTGGTGGGAATTTGGTTTTGCTACAAAGTGAAGAGGACCCCACCTGTAGAGCACAAGGTGCTTCAGGCCACATCTAATTGCACTTAGTTCTCTGTAAAGACACTGAGAATACTGACTTCATACTGTTCTGTAAGGACTATATGAGATAATATGGGTAAATTCTTTGGTAAGTCCTGGGAACTCAGCAGAAGCTAATTTCTCTTTCTTTCTCCTTCACCGAACACACATATACTTTTGCTAGAGCAAAGCAGTACAGTTGCTAATGTTCCTTGATACCCAGCAATTCTGGTAGATCTGTGGTTTTATGCTGTAGCTAAAATCTGCTTAAATTGATTGCTGTCAAATCATGTATCATTTCATTCATTCTAGATAGTTTATCCTGCAGGAGACAGTAGGTACATCCAGAAAGAAGAAACAGAAGAGCCTGTGTGCTAATCAATAAGGATGGAGAATAAGGCACTGACCTTCTAAGCACTGACCTAAAGTTTATTTTCTGGCCGGAGCTGGTGGGATATTTGCCCTCTTTGCATATATGGGATGTGCTACGCAGTAGCGCTCAGCACAAGGTCTTTGCACCTATTTTTCCCTCCTATTCAGGATGCCCAATGCCACCCATCAGTCTTCTGCCACCTGCTGCTGGGTTAGACTCAACTCACCCCCTTAGCTTCACAAGTCCCCCAAGAAATCCTCCGATGATCTCTGATCCAGGCCAAGCTCCGTCATGACATCACTCCAAAGCTGTTCATTCCATTTCTTCAAACAATCTATCTCAACTTGTGTAGTAATATATTTTGGTGTTTATGTGAATTAATAACAATTTGATCTTCCAAGATAATCACTTTGATCTCAGAAATCACATCTACTTTGGCATAAAAATGCATGTGGTTGTCAACATCTAAAATGGTTCCCAAATATCTCCCCTACCCAACACGCCAGCCCATGAGGAGATGCTCTTTCTGCGGGTTGGAACCAGCAATGTGCTCCTGATGAGGAGAACACAGAAGTGACAGGCCACTCCTTCTAGATTAGACTATAAAAACTTGCCCATGAGGTCTCCCTCCTCTCCCTTCTCTTCCCTCTCCTCTGGCTGGCTGGCTGTCTCTAGTCTCTCTCTAATACAACCAGCTGCCCTCTGGAGAGGCCTGTGTAGCAGGATCTAGGAAGCACCAGACAAAGGCCATCAAAGAACTGAGATACCCAGCCCAACAGCCAGCAAGGAACTGAGTCCTGCAGATGCCACCTGAGGATCCTGGAAGCGGACTCTGCCCCAGTGAAGCTGTGAGATGACCGCACCCCCAGCCTCATCTGCAGCCTGCAAGAGGCACTAGAACAGGGGTGCCAGGTGCGTCACACCCACAAAACCAGGTGAACTGTGAATAAGAAATGCCTCACCGTGCACTTGTAAGCAGAATCTAAAAAATGATAAAAATGAACTTATTTACAAAACAGAAATAGACTCACAGACATAGAAAGCAATCTTATGCTTACTAAAGGGGAAATGAGTAGGAGGAATGGTTAATTAGGAGTCTGGGATTAACAGATACACACTACTGTGTATAAAATAAACAACAAGGATTTACTGGATAGTACAGGGAACTATTCAATATTTTGTAATAACCTATAATGGAAAAGACTATGCATAAATATATAAACAAACATATATACAATATATGTATAGGCATAACTGAATCACGGTGCTGTATACCTGAAACTAACACTACATTGTAAATTGACTATACATCCATTTTTAATGGTTAAAAATAAAGTGAAATTTGTTTAAAAAGAAAATTAGGCGACTTCCCTGGTGGACCATATATTTTTAAAAACCTGTCACTTTAAGCCCTTGAGTGCTGGGATAACAAATAACTTCACTGCATACTGCGAACCAAAGGGAGAAACACATATTTACATCCAAGCAACAGGAAAAAAGATAGGGTGTTTTTCTGAGTTGCAGAAAAAGAAATTCACCAAATTGAGTTCAGTCAACAATTCTTCCTGGGTTTGTTACAGAAAGATTTACTGAAGAGCCAGTAGATGTGAGGGTTGGGCTGGAAAGACAGAAAGTCCACCGTTAGGGGTGGGCTCACATGCAGAAGCTAGAGCATGAGACAGTCACTGAGCACATGCTATGGCTCAGGCACAAATCAGGACCCCACCCTGGATGGCTGTGAGCGAGACCAACACACAGATGCACAGAGAGAAAATCAACAACGCCGTATGTTAAGTGTCTAACACAGCAGGAGACGGCCTCTGCCGAGTCTGGAGTGAGAGCAGGAAACTTCCCAGGGTAGAATCTGGGATTAACAGATACACACTGCTATGTATAAAATAGTAGAAATAGTAAGTTACATGGACAAAAGGAATTGAGCATTCCCTTCAGAGTCAATGGCATGACCCAAGGGACAAAGTCCCAAATACCTTGTGGACAGCTTGATGTCCATGGCAAGAAGCCTGGATTTGAGCCCCGAAGCTGTAAGAAATATTGAGGGGATGTGAACAGGTGACCAGGAGGAGGGACCAGGAGCCACCAGGCCAAGGAACCTCCCAAAGCACCATGCCAGTGATACGTGATGATGCACTGGGCCTAGAGGAAGGGGAGAGAAGGGCAGGGACAATGACAAGGAAGGGGAGCTGCCACAATCACACAGCCACATGAAGGGGGCAAGGAATCACCCTCAAAAGATGTTCAAAACCTATTCTTTCAAAACTATTCCAAAAAATGAAAGGAAGGAGTACTTCTAAATTCATTCCACGAGGCCACCATCATCCTGATACCAAACCAGACAAAGACACCACAATGAAAATTACAGGCCAATATCTGAGAGGGAAATAGACACAAATTTCTAGCAGACTGAATCCAGTAACACATTAAAATCCAATAACACAAAAAAAAGGATTTATTCCAGGAATGTAAAGACTTTTCAATATTCCCAAATCAATCAATATGATACATCAACAAACTGAAGAATAAGGTTGTTATTCCTATAATCATCTAAACAGATGAAGAAAACACTTATGACAAAATTTAACATCCATTTATGAAAAAAAAAAAAACTAGAGAAAACAGGCATAGAGGGAACATTAAAAAGGCCATATATAACAAACTCACAGCTAACACCATACTCAATGTTGAAAAGCTGAAAGCATTCCCTTTAAGGTCAGGAACAAGTCAAGGATGCCCAATCTCACCACTCTTATTCAGCATAGTTTTGAAGTTCCAGCCACAGAAGGCAAAGAAGAAAAACAAAAACAATCCAAGTTGGGACAGAAGAAGTAAAACCATCACTGTTTGCAAATAACATGATACTATGAAAATCCAAAAGATACCACCAGAAAACTACTAGAGCTCATCAACGAATTTGGGAAAGTCTTAGGATACAAAATTCACACGCAAAAATCTGTTGCATTTCTATACACTAACAATGAAATTTCAGAAAGAGAAATTAAGCAAGCAGTCCTATTTACATCACATAACAGAATAAAATACCTAGTAATAAACCTACCTAAGGAGGCAAAAGACCTTTACTCCAAAAGCTGTAAATTTCTGATAAAAGAAATAGAAGACAACAGAAACAGATGGAAAGATATACCATGTTCTTGGATTGGAAGAATCAATATTAGCAAAGTGACCATACTACCCAAGGTAACCTACAGATTCAATGCAGTTTCTATCAAATTACCAAGGCATTTTTCATAGAACTGAAACAAAAAAATTAATTTGTATGGAAATATAAAAGATCCTGAATCTTGAGAAAAAGAGTGGAGCTGGAGAAATCACACTCCCTGACTTTAGACAATAGTGTAGAGTTACAGTAATCAAAACAGTATGGTACTGGGACAAAGACAGTCTTACAGATCAACAGGACAGGATACAAAGCCCAGCACCTGTGGTTAATTAATCTACAACAAAAGCAGCAAGAATATAAAATGGGAAGAGAAAAAAACAGTCTCTTGAGAAACTGGGCACGTAAAAGGTGTAAATATGTAAAACAATGAAGTTAGAACATTCTCTAAGACCATATATAAATATTAACTCAAAGTGGATTAAAAACCTAAATGTAAGACCATATATTATAAAACTCTTAGAGGAATATATAGACAGGATAGTCTCACATAAATTGCAAAAATAGTTTTTGGATCATTTCCTAGAGTAACAGAAACAAAAGCAAAAATAAGCAAATGAGACCTAAGTAAGCTTGAAAGTTTTTACACACACACACACACACACACACACACACACACACACACACACAAAGAAACCATAAAGAAAAATACAACCCATGAACTGGGAGAAAATATTTACAAACAATGAAATTAATCTCCAAAATAAACAACTCACATATCTCCCCATCAAGAAATGGGCAGAAGACCTAGGAAATACTTCTCCAAAGAAGACGTGTGTGTGTGTGTGTGTGTGTGTGTGTGTGTGTACAACTCTTTGCAACCCCACTCATGGCCTATAGCCCATCAGGCTCCTCTGTCCATGGGATTTCCCAGGCAAGAATACTGGAGTAGATTGCAATTTCCTTCTCCAGGGGATCTTCCCAACCCAGGGATCAAATCCAAGGCTCCAGCATCTCCTGCATTGGCAGGTGGATTCTTGGCCACTGTGCTACCTTATAGATGGCCAAAAGCAAGTGAAAAGATGTTCAACATCACTAATTATCAGAGAAATGCAAATCAAACCTACAATGAGGTATCACTTACACCTAAAGGAACTAGAAAAAGAAAAACAAAGAAACCCCAAAGTTAGTAAAAGGAAAGAAATCACAAAGATCAAAGTGGAAATAAGTGAAATAGAGATTTAAAAACAACAGTCAAGATCAATGAAATTAAGAGCTGATTTTTAAAAGATAAACAAAACTGATAAGCCTTTAGCTAGACTCATAAAGAAAAAAATGAGGATCCAAATCAACAAAATCAGGAATAAAAAAGGAAAAGTTATGACTTACACCATAGAAATACAAAGGATCACAAAAAATTACTACAATTACATACCAATAAAATGGTCAACTTAGTAAAAAATGGGTAAATTTTCAGGAATGCACAATCTCCCAAGACTAAATCAGGAAGACAAAGAAAATATGAACATCACTAATTATCAGAGACATGCAAATCAAAACTACAATGCGGTATCACCTCACACCACTCAGAATGCTAATCGTCAAAAAGTCTACAAATAATAAATGCTGAAGAGGGTGTGGAGGAAAGGGAACCCTCCTACACTGTTGGTGGGAATGTAAATTGGTACAGTCACTATGGAAAACAGTATGGAGGAATCTTAAAAACTAAAAATACAGCTACCATATGATCTAGCAATCCCACTCCTGGGCATATATCTGAAAAACAGAAAAACTAATTTGTAAAGATAAATGCACCAGTACTATTTACAATAGCCAAGCATGGAATAAACTTCAACAGAGGAATGGATAAAGAAGATATATATATATCTTCTTTAAGTCATAAAAAGAATGAAATAATGTCATTTGCATCAACATGACTGAACCTATAGATTATCACACTAAGTTAAGTCAGACAGAGAAAGAAAAATATATGACATCACTTATATGTATAATCTAAAAAAAAAACACACATACACAAATGAATTTATTTTCAAAACAGAAATAAACTCAGATGGAAACATTTTTTTCCAGCAGAAGATAGGCTGACTCACTTTACCCAGCTGAGGAAATCAATGAAGGATGAGATCTTCCATTAACAGATGAGAGTGTGGATACAGAGGGGGCCCAGAAGAGCTGTCTTTTGCATCAAGTGAGGCCACCAGGATGTTGTGTCCCCATAAACAGATCTGGTCTTTGGGACCCGCACTCATTGAGGTCACTGACGCTGCTCTACCTCAGTTTCCTCTAAAGAAATCAAACACCACCAATTTAGACCCACAACGGGAGACCTGCCTCAAGGGCCATCCTTCCTGCACGGATATGAAGACCTACGGGAAGAGCTCCTGTACCAGGTCAGGATGCAGGACAGTCTGCCTGGGGGACTGTGGAGGGCAAGTCCTGAGATGAACAGCATTGCTCCTGCTGCCATGTCCTTCTGCAGGTGCAGAGCTCAAACTCCACTACTCCACCATGCTAGAGTCACCGGGCCAGCACACCTTGACACAAGATAGACTGAGAAAGTAAAAGACACAGATCTAAGATGATTCTGACTATCTGCAGGGTTGTTTTGATTGGATGATTCATCAGTGAATATGCTGCTAAATTTATGGTAACCAAGAAGGGGAAGTTGGATGGCCAAAATAGAATGTTCAGTTAGGAATTAGTTGACTGAGGAATAGTAACTAGATAGCCTACACAAGATCTAGAAAGACATCAGAAATCATGTCTGAAGCTTAGGGTAAAAAAAAAAAACAACAACAGAAGAGACTCCAATTATGAAATTTTCAAAAAAGGAACATGATGTATCGTGCTTATAAACATCTAAAGTTCTCTCTTCAGTGGTGTTTAGCCTGTCCAACCCTGCTGAGAGCAAGGGAGAGAGAGAGATTTTCAGTAAATAGTCTACAAATGCTGCTTGAATGCTGCATACTGGAAGAGCTTTCACACACCAGGGCACCTTACAGAAAGGCCAGCTCCTCACAGAGAAGGGGGTTTTGACTGGTCAATTTCAACAGAACAGAGTGCCTCAAAGAAGGCTGAACAATTTGAGAAGAAAAGACAACTGAATTCACAGCATCACATTTTTTTATCTCATGTAAATTCCTTTCAGATGCCTAAAACTTAATTGCTTCTTTTTTTAATTTAAATGTCTTTCTTGAAATATCTAACATAACTCTGAAGCCAAAAAAATAAAGGAAAACAGTATTTTACGGCTTTCTTCCATAACTCCAGCTCATTTTTATTTCTTTGCATAGCTCAAGGACAAGCATATTTTTAGACTTCAATATTATGGAAGAGAAGGATGGGCAGATTAGAGAGTCTAGAAACAAAAGAGGAGTGATTGCAAATCTTGCAAATCATTGGCAAAAGTAATTTTTCATTGGAAATTAAATTTTAAAGTTTCTTCAGTTTCATAAAATCAAATTTCCCTGCTGTGTCCTAAAATCATAGGACATTTGGTCTGAAAGAGACCAGAGAGGCCTCAGTGTACAGGTTTCTTCTGCCCTAGAACATCCATGTGCCCAGCACCTTGGTGTCCATGGGGCAGCTCCATAACCTGGGAGCAGGTGGCTCTGCTCTGTAATCTGGGAGCAGGTGGCTCTGCACTATGGGAAAGGTAAAACTTGCCTGCCTGCAAGGCCCAGCCATTTGTTTTATTCCAGTTCTGTCCCCTTACAGAATTTCACATGCTCTTCAGGGAACAAAGCAGCAGGCAGCGTGCTTTGTGCGGACTCGAGCGTGTCTCAGGATCCTCCCAGCCTGGATGTGGAGCAGCCTGAGGAATGCACTCAGCAGACCGCTGCAGAGCAGCGGGACTCTAAACCCACCAGGACACACACCCACCCCTGCTCAGCTGTCGTGAACAACGGGACAACACAGGCACAGGGACGTGAATGGGGCAGCTGAGCCATCAAGGCCAGGGCGAGGGCGTGACACAAGCAAAGCAGAACCAAGCTGAACAAAGTGAGGATGCAGAGAGGCAGGGAGGGAAATGTCCAGTGAGGACGGACTTCCCGGGGGTGTAAGACAAGAAGCAGAATCTCGTGGGTAAGTGGCCGAGTAAGAAGTGCAAGGGAACTCCAAGAGAGGACTTCAGGGCTGGCCTGAGCCTTAGCAGCAGCTGCACTGGACCACCACCCGTTGTCAGCGGTGGCCTGAGAGATGTGTGAAGGTCAGCACTCCTTCAAGCCCGCGAGGTCTGATAATTACTTTAAAACAGGTGTTAGGAACATGATTTCACTTTTGAATTGCTGTGAAATGGAAAGTGAAACTCGCTCAGTCATGTCCAACTTTTTCTGACCCCATGGACTATACAGTCCATGGAAGTCTCCAGGCCAGAACACTGGGGTAGCCTTTCCCTTCTCCAGGGGATCCTCCCAACCCAGGGATCGAACCCAGGTCTCCTGCATTGCAGGCGGATTCTTCACCAGCTGAGCCACAAGGGAAGCCCAAGAATACTGGAGTGGGTAGTCTATCCCTTCTCAGGGGATCTTCCCAACCCAGGAATCAGACTGGGGTCTCCTGCATTGCAGGTGGATTCTTTACCAGCTGAGCTACCAGGGAAGCCCAACTGCTGTATCTTTTCCAAAAGCCCAAACCACTCCAGTAGTATGAACTGACTAAACAGCATCTGGACAGAACTACAGATTAATTCATTTCTTTTCATCCTCTTCCACATTACGCATGCTGTTGATTCACCCCTTCTAACTTGTTCAGTGAGGCAAGGCACACGCACATCTACCTGGTTAAAAAGAGCTAGCACAGACTGGAGTAGTCAGGATAGAGGAGTAGGGGGACCCTGGGCTCATGTCCCTCCCACAAGCACACCAAACTACAACTATTTACTATTTACAGAACTATTTACAGAACAACTGTCTGTGAGAATGACCTGAAGACTAGCAGAAAAGATTTTCCAAAAGTAAAGATGTAAAGAAGGAACCACAATAGGACAGCTAGGAAAGGCAGAGACATGGCACAGTCAAGACCCACACCCTGGGTGGGCAACCACACAGGGAAATAATTACATGGCAGAGTTTTCTCCAGTGAGCCAGGGGCCCAAGACCCACATTAAGCTCCCCAGCCCAAGGATCCTGTACCAGGAACACAAACCTCTAGAATGTTTGGCTTTGAAAACCCACAGGGCTTAATTTCAGAAGGGCTGTGGGACATAAAGACTCACTCTTACAGCACACATGCAAAGTCTCACATGCTCCAGGACCCAGGGCAGAGGCAGTGATTTCCAAGGAGCCTGGGTCAGACCCACCTGCTGATCTTGGAGAATCTCCTGGAGAGGCAGGAGGCAGCTGGAGCTCACCCTGAGCACAGACGTGGACACAGCCACTTGGGGGCGCTCTTTCTACCATGAGGACACTGCTGCTGCTGCTGCTACTGCTTAAGTAGCTTCAGTCCTGTTCGACTCTGTGCGACCCCATAGACGGCAGCCCACCAGGCTCCCCCGTCCCTGGGATCCTCCAGGCAAGAATACTGGAGTGGGTTGCTTGTGCTGGCAAATATCACTTTGGAGTCCTCTCTCTTATTAGTACTGGGGGCTCATCCTCCCAACAGCAGGTTGGCACCAGTCCTGAGACCCCCCAAGTCAAGCAGTCAGCAGTACAGGGACCAAGTGCCGCCCACCAGGGGACTGACGGGATCTGAACCTGTCCAGCAGCAGATCCTCAGGACCCAGCCCCAACCCCCAGCAGGCCGACACCCAGCCCTGGGGCCCAAGGCCCCACAGCCAGCCATGCCGACACCCATCAGTGGCTGTTAGACTCCACAGAGGGCAGGGCCTAGCAGCCAACCAGGTCAGCAGCCAGGGCACAGCCACAGCCACAGCGGTCAGCCCTGCCACAGAGGAGGGTCCACACAGCCCCAAAGGGCATCCCTAGGTAACACAGTGCTGGAGACCAGAGGAGAGTGTGCTGCTGGGCCCCGTAGGACATCTCCTCCATGAGGCCACGAGTACCAGATTGGTAAATGTAACTGACATGCCTAATGCACACGGAGACTCAGGCAAAATGAGGCAACAAAGGAGTATGTTCAAAACAAAGGAACAAGATGAAACCCCAGGACTAACTGAAGTAGAGATAAGCAATCCACCTGACAAAGACTTCAAGGTAATAATCATAAAGATCATCAATGAATTCAGGAGAAGAATGGATAAACAGAGTGAGACATTTTAACAAAGTGTTAGAAAAATAGAAAAAGAAACAGAGTGGAAGAATACAGTAATTGAAATAAAATACACCAGAAGAAATCGAGAGTACCTTGGATGATACAGAGGAACAGATCGGCTAGCTAGAAGACAGAGGAGCAGAAATCACTAATGCTGAACAAAGAAAAACAAATTTATAAACTGAAGACAATTTAAGAAACCTCTGGGACAACATCAACTGCACTAACATTACATTATAGAGGACCAAGAAGGAGAAGAGAGAGAAAGAGGAAGAGAACATATTTGAAGACAAAATAGCTGAAAACTCCCCTAATCTGGGAAAGGAAAGTCACCCAAGTCCAGGAAGTGCAGAGTCTCATACAGGATTAACCCAAAGAGGAACACACCAAGACACACAGCAATTAAAATGGAAAAAATTAGGAAAATAAATTAAAAGCAGCAAGGGAGAAGCAACAGAGAACTCCCATAAGACTATGGCTGACTTCCAGCAGAAATTCTACAGGCCAGAAGATAGTGCCACAGTATGTGTGAAGTAATGAAAGGGGAAAAAACCTACAACCAAAAATACTTCATCTGGTAAAACTATCATTCATATCTGAAGGAGAGGTAAAGAATTTTACAGACAAGCAACAGTTAACAGAGTGCAGCGCCACCAAACCAACTTTATAAGAAAAGTTAAAAGGAATTCTCTAAGTGGAAAAGAAGAGGAAACACCAGAAACATTAAACTTATGAAGGAAAAATCTATTGGTAAAGACAAATATACAGTAAAGGTAGTAAATCAACCACTTATATAGCTACTAGGAAGGATAAGAAACAATCGTAGTAAAATCATATATATCTATAATAAGTAGGTAGGGTTACATAAAACAAAAAGATATAAAAATATGATGTCAAAAACACTAAACGTATGAGTAAAAACGCAGGGCTCTTAGAATGCAATTGAATGTAAGAGATCATCAGGTTGAAATGAGAATGTATATATATAATCATCATATATAAACTTCAGGCTAACCACAAACCAAAAATTTATAATAGATACTTACACATACAAAAGAAAAGGGAATCTAAACATAACACTAAAGATAGCTATCAAATCACAGGGAAAAGATCAAAAGAAAAAGAAATAATCAAAAAAGAAATACAAAACAACTTGAAAAAAGTTCACAAAATGGCAATAAGCAAATATCTATTAAAAATCAGTTGAAATGTTAATGGACTAACTGTTCCAAATAAAATCATAGACAGGCTGAATTGATGGAAAATACAAGACCCATATATATGCTGCCAATAAGAGACTCACCTCAGAAGTAAAGACTCACATAGGCTGACAATGAAAAGATAGAAAAAAGTATTCCATGCAAACGGAAATGAAAATAAAGCTGGGCTGGCTATATCAGACCACATAGACTTTAAACCAGACATATCAGACCAAATAGACCTTAAAATAGAGACCATCACAAGACACAAGGAAAGTCATTACATAATAAAAAAAAGGAGTGACTGATCCAACAAGATATAAAAACTGTGTATACACACACACACACACACACACACACAACATAGGAACACCTAAATACAAAAAGCAAATCTTAACAGACACAAAGGAATAAATTCACAGTAACACAGTAGCAGGGGAATTTAACATTCCACTAATCAGTCCTGGGTGTTCTTTGGAAGGACTGATGCTAAATCTGAAACTCCAGTACTTTGGCCACCTCATGCGAAGAGTTGACTCATTGGAAAAGACCCTGATGCTTGGAGGGATTGGGGGGCAGGAGGAAAAGGGGACGACAGGGGATGAGATGGCTGGATGGCATCACCAACACGATGGACGTGAGTTTGAGTGAATTCCGGGAGTTGGTGATGGACAGGGAGGCTTGACATGCTGCAGTTCATGGGGTAGCAAAGAGTCGGACACAATTGAGTGACTGAACTGAACTGAACTGAACATTAATGGGCAAATCACCCAGAGAAAAAAAACCAATAAGGAAACATTGGCCTTAAACTATACAGATAGATTTAACAGCTATCAATAGAGCATTTCATCCAAAATAGAAAAATACACATTCTTTTCAAGCATACATGGAACATTCTACAGGATAGATCACATACCAGCCCACAAAACATGGACCTATATGATATTATGATAAATGCAATAAGTCAAAGAGAGAAAGACAAGTATGATTTCACTTACATGTGGAGTTCAAAAAGTGAAAGAAATGAACAAACATAACAAAACAAATGACCCAGAGGGAAGATACGGGGAGGGAGGAGGGAGGAGGGTTCAGGATGGGGAACATGTGTATACCTGTGGTGGATTCATGTTGATATATGGCAAAACCAATACAATATTGTAAAGTTAAAAAATAAAAGAAAAAAACAGAAAAAAAAAAAAAACAGAGTTATAGACGGAAATCAAACAGGTTGTTACTGGAGAGCAGGGGGATTGGGGATGAGGGAAATAGGCGAGGGAGATTAAGAAGCACAAATTTCCAATTACAAGATAAGCGAACCACAGGGATGAAACGTAGAGAGTAGGGAACACATCCAATACTACTTTAATATTTACATATGATGACAGTAACTAGACTTATCGTGGTGATTATTTGGTAATGTATAGAAATATCAACTCACTAGGGTGCATAGTAGAAACTAACATAGTATTGTAGGTCAAATACACTTCAGAAATAAACTCAGAAAAGAGATCAGATCTCTGGTTACCAGAGATGAGGTGGGTGGGGAAGAGGGAACTGGATCAAAATTGCACACCTCCTGTTATAAGCTAAGTAAATATTTGGAATGTAATGTACAACAGGATTAATATAACTAACATTGCTGTGAGTTGTATATGACAGTTGTTGAGACTACATGCTAAGAGTTCTCATCACAGGAAACTTTTTTTTCCTTTAATTGTATATGTATGAGAAGATGGATGTGTATGAAATATACTGTGATCATCATTCCATGGTGTACATTAAGACAAATCATTATGTTCTACACCTCACACTTATACACGGCTGTTTGTCAATTATGTCTCAACAAAACCGAAAGGAAAAATAGGCACAGAGGTGAGAAAGTACCCTACGACGATGGGCCTTTCAAACGTGAATCAAATAATAAAGGTGCGCACGTCCAGGCAACACAGGCATGCACCGTCTGTGCCCAGCGCTGTTCAGACACCAGGGTGTGCTAGAGACCAAGGTGTTAAAGGTCCTGCCCCCAAGACCTCCACCTCAACTGCTTCCCATCAGTCCCGTTAAGCTGCTTCTCAGATTGCCCCGTTCCCTCCTCTTTGGTCCTCAGCACCCCAGGCCTTGACTGGAAGCCTGCTGTGGGTCATACATCTGTGCTAGGTCAGGTGATGAGAGAACACTGATCTGTGCCCTCCGACTTACAATTCTCGGAGATACAGAGTTGGAAACAAGCGGTTATCATTCATGAGGAGGTGCCCCGGTCACAGCGGTTATGGGGGTGCCATAATATGTGACACTCCTCTTTTTAAGAATTTGTTTCATTGACGTACATTTGATTTACAGCATGTTGTTAATTCCTGCTCCACAGCAAAGTGATTCATATACACATGTATATATTCTTTTTCATATTCTTTCTCCATTGAATAGTTTCCTGTGCTACACACTAGAACCATGTTGTTCCATTCTACATACAATAGCTTGCAACTGCTAATCCCAAACTCCCAATCTAATGTCCCCCTTCCCCATTAACAACCACAAGTCTTTTCTTCATGAGTCTGTTTCTGTAGATAAGTTCATCTGTGTCATATCCTAGATTCCACATGTTAAGTGGTGTCATATGGTATTTTTGTCTTTCTGACTTCACTTCATTCAGTATGATAATCCTTAGGTCCATCCATGTGTTGCAAATGGCCTGTTTCATTTTTTATGACTGAGTAGTATTACATTGTATATATACACATCTTCTTTAACTATTCATCTCTTGATGAACATTTACTTCCATGTCTTGACTACTGGAAACAGTGCTGCTATGAACACAGGGGTGCGTGTATCTTTTCAAATTAGAGTTCTGTCTGGATATATACCCAAGAGTGAGGATGCTGGATCATATGGTAACTCCAGTTTTAGTTTTTTAAGTAACTTCCATACTGCTCTCCACAGTGGCTATAACCAATTTACACTCCTACCAACAGTGAAGGAGGGTTCCCTTTTCTCCACACCCTCTCTAGCATTTGTTATTTTTAGATGTTTTAATGATGGCCATTCTGACTGGTGTAAGGTCATTGCAGTTTTGATTTAAATGTCTCTAGTAATTAACAATGATTAGCATCTTTTCAGGAGAAAACAATGGCAACCCACTCCAGTACTCTTGCCTGGAAAATCCCATGGACAGAGGGGCCTGGTAGGCTTCAGTCCATGGGGTCATGAAGAGTCGGACACGACTGAGTGACTTCACTTTCACTTTTCACTTTCATGCGTTGGAGAAGGAAATGGCAACCCACTCCAGTGTTCTTGCCTGGAGAATCCCGGGGACAGGGGAGCCTGGTGGGCTGCCATCTATGCGGTCACACAGAGTCGGACACAACTGAAGTGATTTAGCAGCAGCAGCAGCAGCATCTTTTCACACATGTGGGGCTCATCTTGACTTTGGGACTCACAATCCCTAGTCATGACATGGGGTACAGTGGTCAGAAGGACCTGACCCAGCGGGTATCTCCCTGGAAGGGAGCACTCCTTTCTCTTCTGCATTAGGTCTTCCCAGCCCTGGGTCCTGTTCACTGTTCCTCCTCAACAGCCCTCACAACCACTGAGGAAGCCTCACCGACTGGGAACTGAAAACAGCTGTCAGCCTGGTTACGGACCCAGCATGGCCCTTCCAGAACAAGTCAACAGTGCAGGAAATTCAAGAAGTGGCATTCACAGCCCCAGATCAGCCTCAGATTCAAGCTCTGCTTCCACTCATTCTCTTTGTGTGGATGCGTTTCACGTTCTCGCTTCCAAGCAGAACAGGAATCCCTCAGTTGCCAGGCTGTTCTGAGACTAGGGGAACAGTATGAAACAGAACCTAACCAGCAGAGCAGCCAGACAAAGAGGGAGTGTCCCCCTAACCTGCATGCAGAGCCTGCTCGGCCACTGAGTCCCAGGAAAGGGCGAGGGCCCTGGGTGAGTTACATCCAGCATCAGGTCAGCGCCACGTGAAAAGTGACCCAAAAATGGCTTGAACTGCAAAATAAGGGGACAGGCCCTGTGTTTGGTTGCTAGGGCTATCATAATAAAGCACCTAAAACTCAGTGGTTCGAACAACAGAAATTATTATCTTAGAACCTGGAAGCTGACGTCCAACATCAAGATGTCAGCAGAGTTGGCTCCATCTGAGCCATAAGGGAGAATCTAATCCTGGCCTCTCTCCCAGCTGCTGCTGGTTTGTTGCCCATCTTTGGTATTCCTTGGCTTGTAGAACTCTGCCTTCATCTCCACATGGTGTTCTCATGCACATGTCTGTCTCCAAACTTCCCCTTTTCATAAAGACACCAGTCATATCAGTTTAGGACCACCCTCTCCAGTATGACCTCATCTTAATTAATTAAACTTAATTTAATTAATTAAATTGACTCTATTTCCAAATAAGTTCACATTCTAATGTATGGGGGGAAAGACTTCAACATATGACTCTGAGTTGGCAGGGCTGAGGAGCCCTCCCTTTCAGAAAAGTTTTTACATTAAACTTAAAGATGGTGCTCTTTTCAGTGGTTCATGATATAGCCCATACTATGGGGAATGAGGAATATCAATTGAGAAATAACCAGCAGAATGAAAAAAGTTCAAGAGGAAAAGAAAAATAAGCTACCCACACATCTGACGGAGTTGGTGTGCAAGATCGCAATTGACAAAGAACAGAAATTTTGAAGTTACGAGAGCTGTTGCAGTGTGCTTGAATTGCTGAAAAGTTCACATTCACTCACAAAGGGGCATGACTGCTCCATGCAACAAGGCATTTTAAGACATTCTGTATAAAGTAGTGAAAAGTTCCAAGACACGGGAGGATAAACAAAAGAGGAAAAACAGTCTGTTTAAAATGCACTAGTTTTACACTGACAAGCCCATTAACATGGGCTTCCCAAGCGGCCCGTGGTCAAGAATCCACCTGCCAATGCAGGAGATACAAGACAGCCAGGTTTGATCCCTGTGTCAGGAAGATTCCCTGGATTAGAAAACAGCAACCCACTTCAGTATTCTTGCCTGGAAAATTTCCTGGACAGAGGAGCCTGGTGGGCTTCAGTCCATGGGGTTCCAAAGATTCGTACATGACTGAGCACACACACACACTCTCTCGCGTGCACATGCCTATTAGCATAGCTCCCACTGATTTCCTTTAAAGTATGGGTGTCTGTTCTATTATCTTTCCAGATGCAGTCTTTGAGACAGGACGTAAGGGTCCTACACCTTAAGCTCTATTAGCCATAAACTTGGCTGAAGATATCAATAGCCTCCGTAAGTTTATTGTCAGGATTAAACTCTTGCAGCAATGGAAGCACTGAAAAACTGTTAACTAATACAATTAGAGCAAGGCAGGTGTTAACTAATACAATTAGAGCAAGACCTATTCATTAATGAAAATGTAACCTAAGATGTGGGAAGCGTATGGGTATGCAGGATGTGCACATTAACACTCAAGGATGCACAGTGGGTACATATGTAGACAGGCAGAAGGGAAGATGATTTTTATTCATTCATTCATTTGACAGACACTCATAAGGGCCTTTCAACTGAGTCCCAGGGGGCCAAAAAGAGCTGTAGGTGTTGGCCTTCAAGGGCTCACAGTAAAATGGGAAACTGCTACAGACGGGTTCACTAGATCTCTGGTTTAAAAAGCCTTTACTAGTTTTTAAAGCCTTTAAATACCACCTTCTTTCTCATTCTTGGGAACTTTTTTTAAGTTTCAGAAATCTTTTCCACTTATACTGTGTGGCTCTTTCAACATATTCTATTGGTTTATTTAATAATGTGTATATTTTAAGATACACACTATTATTTCTACTGCTGTTACACTGGAAAAGGGCTTTACATCTAGTGATGAACCAAATCTCAAAATCACACACTTTATAAACATGGGGTTAGCCAAAAAGTTTGCTTGGTTTTCCCATAAGATGGCTCTATAGTGCTTAGCTGTCTTTAACTTCATTTGAAACAATTTTGTTAGACTATCATGACAGCTGTCATATCAGCATGCACTTAAAAAAACTTATCAAAATTAGTGAATTTTTGTATAGCCATTTTAATACTGAACAGGGAAGAAAAAAGAAACATTTTGGTATATTATGCTTTATTATTTCAAGAAAGGGAAAAATGCAACTGAAATGCAAAAAATAGATTTGTGCAGCATACAGAAAAGGTGCTGTTGACTGACTGAATGGGTCAGAAGTGGTTTGCAAAGTTTCGTGCTGGAGATTTCTTGTTGGACAATGCTCCACAGCCTGGTAGACCCGTTTAAGTTGACAGTGATCAAATCTAGATATTAATTGAGAACAATCAACATTATACCATGCAGCAGATAGCTGACACAACTCAGAATATCCAAATCAACTGTTGAAAATCATTTGTACGTGTTTGAGTCTGTTAATTGCTTTGATGTTTGGGTTCTACATATGTTAAGTGAAAAAAATCTTCTTGATTGTATTTCTACATGCAACTCTGTACTTAAGTGTAAGAAAAATGTTCTGCTTTTAAAACAAATTGGGACAGGCAATGAAAAGAGGATACTGTACAATAATGTGGAATGGAAGAGATTGGGGGCAAGCGAAATGAACTACCACCAACTACACCGAAGGCCAGTCGTCATCCAAAGAAGGAATACGGTAAGACTGGAAGAGAGTCCTCTATTATGAGCTCCTTCTGGAAAATCAAATGCTTCATTCCAACAAGTACTGCACCCAATCAGACCAACTCTAAGCAGTACTTGATGAAAAACGTCCAGAATTAGTCAACAGAAAACACAGACGTTCATAGGAATAACGCAAGACTGCATGTTTCTCTGCTGACCTGACAACAACTGTTACAGCTTGGCTGGGAAGTTCTGAGTCACTCACCATATTTACCAGACATCACATCTTAGACTTCCATTTATTTCGGTCTTTACAAATTATCTTAATGAAAAAAATTTCAATCCTCTGGAAGACTGTAAAAAGTACATGGAACAGTTGTTTGCTCAAAAAGATTAAAAGTTTTGGGAAGATGGAATCATGAAGTTGCCTGAAAATGGCAGAAGGTAGTGGAACAAAATGGTGGACATGTTGTTCAATGAAGTTCTTGATGAAAATGAAAATTTCCTCTGGGCTTAACTCATGGCTCCAAATTATTTCCTTTTCAACTATTAGAAATCAAACCTTATTCCATCTAAAGAAAATTTTAAATCAAAGGTGTGTGGCTATGATGGGAAAGCTCATTCTAGACCAATACTCTCACAAAGCAAAAACAGAAAAGCTGGATAAAATAAACATTTAAAAACTGATTTGAAGAGGTCCAACACCAAGACGGCAGGGGCAGCAGGGCCAGGACTTAGCCCCTCTCCCTAGAACCTGCCTCCTGTGGGCAGCAGGAACCGGTGGAGTGGCAGCGAGGAGCACGGGACCTGGCAGAGCTGGAGCAGAAGCCAAGTCTGGGGCAGCCAAGCAGCCCAGCCGGGAGGGGCAAGCCTTCAGAGAGGGGGGATGGCAAAGAAATGGGCCCAAAGGCCGGGGGTTTCCCTCAACACACTCACAGACTAAGCTGCACGGTAAGAGATGGCTTAAAAAGAAGAGCAGAATTTCCAGCCATTTCATGCTGTCAGAAATATAAAAATTAGAATTTTGGAGCACTTTGAAGCTGCCTTGGGAAGCAACCCAAGCCGTCAGTTGGGACTCCTGCAGAGCTATCCCTAAGACTGGGGACAGGGTAGACTGGAACCAGAGCCCAGCTGAGCCTCAGCTGGACAGCAAAATAGCCCCCACAACAGTAGTGACCTCCAGACACAGAGGGAATGCTGACTGAAGTCTCTACAACTTTTGTACATAATCAAGGAGACACAAAAACACGGGGCCAAGCAACCAAAGAGACAACAGAAATGGCACCTTAGAAGGCCAGATACTGCAGCCATCAGCTGTGAATTTAATAATTAGTCTGTCCCAAAAAAGGACTGTAAGATGGAGAAATCCATCAGAGACCACACATCTACGAGAAACTGTCAAACTAAAATTTTAGAAACGAAAAATACTTTGGTGGTCAATTTTATGTGTCAACCTGACTATATCATGGGATACCCAGATTTTTACCTAAACATTATTCTTAGGTGAATCCGTGAAAGCGTTTTCAGATGAAATATTAGCATTTGAGTTGGTGGACTCAGTAAAACATGTTGCCTTTCCCTTCAGGGATTATAATATGATGTGATATGATTATATATGTGTGCATATATATATATATATATACGTATATATCCTATTGATTTTATTTCTCTGGAACCCTGACTAATATAACTACATAACTACTCAGTATCTCAGCAATAATATAAAAAAATACTGCTAAAAGCATTAAAAGAGGATGAATCTTAAATCCACTGAGTGAAAGGAACCAGTTTCAAAGGAACCAATATCACTAATTATGTGATTCCATTTACATAGAATTCTCAAAAACAAGACTGAAGTGTGAGAAAACAAATCAGTGGTTGCCAAGTATTTAGGTGAGGGTCAGTTGCAACTGTTAACAGAAAGTGTGAGGGAGCTTTTGGGACAGAGACTTACAACAGTCTCTATCTTGACTGTTGTAGGTACATAAATTTATACAGATTTTAAAAGTCATGAAACTATATACTGAAAAAGTTAAATCACTCTATATTAATTTATAAAATAAAATTTCAAGAAATAAAAAACTCAATAGATGGCTTGAACAGATAAGGGACACATGAGGAGTGACTTACAATGCTGCAAGGTAGATTGATCTCTTCTGGTTCTTCTGGTTCCTTTTGATGTCTGGCCAAATTAGAACCAGAGATCAAATTGCCAACATCTGTTGGGTCATCGAAAAAGCAAGTGAGTTCCAGAAAAACATCTACTCCTGCTTTATTGACTACACGAAAGCCTTTGACTGTGTGGATCACAATAAACTGTGGAAAATTCTTAAAGAGATGGGAATACCAGACCACCTTACCTGCCTCCTGAGAAATCTGTATGCAGGTCAAGAAGCAACAGTTAGAACTGGATATGGAACAACAGACTGGTTCCAAATTGGGAAAGGAGTATGTCAAGGCTGTATATTGTCACCTTGCTTATTTAACTTATATGCAGAGTACATCATGGGAAGTGCCAGGCTGGATGAACCACAAGCTGGAATTAAGATTGCTGGGAGAAATACCAATAACTTCAGATATGCAGATGACACTACCTTTATGGCAGGAAGCAAAGAAGAACTAAATAGCCTCTTGATGAAAGTGAAAGAGGAGAGTGAAAAAGCTGGCTTAAAACGCAACATTCAGAAAACTAAGATCATGGCATCTGGTCCCATCACTTCATGGCAAATAGATGGGGAAACAATGGAAACAGAGACCTTATTTTGGGAGGCTCCAAAATCACTGCAGATGATGACAGAAGCCATAAAATTAAAAGACACTTGCTCCTTGGAAGAAAAGCTATGAGCAACCTAGACAACATATTAAAAAGCAGAGACATTACTTTGCCAACAAACGTCCATCAAGTCAAAGCTATGGTTTTTCCAATATTTGTGTATGGATATGGGAGTTGGACTACAAAGACAGCTGAGCACCAAAGAACTGATGCTTTTGAACTGTGGTGTTGGAAAAGACTCTTGAGAGTCCCTTGGACAGCAAGGAGATCCAACCAGTCCATCCTAAAGGAAATCTGTCCTGAATATTCATTGGAAGGACTGATGCTGAAGCTGAAACTCCAATAGCTTGGACACCTGATGTGAAGAACTGACTCATTTGAAAAGACTTTGATGCTGGGAAAAACTGAAGGCACCAGGAGAAGGGGACGACAGAGGATGAGATGGTTGTTTGGCATCACCGACTCAATTAACATAAGTTTGAGTAAGCTCCAGGAGTTGGTGAAGGACAGGGAAGGCTGCCGTGCTGAAGTCCATGAGGTTACAAAGAGTTGGACGTGACTGAGCGACTCAAGTGAACTGAAGGTAGATTGAAATATGTCCACTGATTGAAACATGGAGATCAAAGGGATGGAAATAAAACCATAAGCATAAGGGACAAATGGGACTTGGGAGAAATCCTTAATGGTCACAGGACTGGAGCCCTAGAACATGAAAAGAGAGAAATAGAAGGTTACTGAAGCAATATTTAAAGAAATGGAGGGTAGTGATGAACAGAGGATATTCAGGGCAGTGAAAATACTCTATACAATACAGTTATGGTGAGTACATTATACATGTCATCATACATTTGTGAAAATCCAAAGAAGGAACACCACCAAAGTGAACCCTCATGTAAACTATGAGCTTCACATAATAATAATGTGTCAATATCCATTCATCACTCACAACAAAATGCACCACAGTAATGGCAAGATAATAATATGAGGAACATGTGTGTTTGTGTATGTGCATGTAGAAGTATATGAGAACTCTCTGTGATTCCCACTCGGTTTTTTGTAAATTTAAAATTTACCCCTTTTGGCTCTCTGAGCGGCACCATGGTGGTCAGCAAGAACAAGCGCCTTACGAAAGGAGGCAAAAAGGGAACCAAGAAGAAAGTGGTTGACCCATTTTCTAAAAAAGATCGGTATGATGTGAGAGCACCAGCTATGTTCAATATAAGGAATAGTGGGAAAACATTGGTCACGAGAAGTCAAGGAACCAAAATCACATCTGATGGCCTCAAAGGTCGTGTTTTTGAAATGAGTCTTGCTGATCTGCAGAATGATGAAGTAGCATTTAGAAAATTCAAGCTAATTACTGAGGATGTTCAGGGCAAAAACTGCCTGACTAATTTTCATGGTATGGATCTGCTGCTGCTAAGTCACTTCAGTCGTGTCCGACTCTGTGTGACCCCACAGACAGCAGCCCACCAGGCTCCCCCGTCCCTGGGATTCTCCAGGCAAGAACACTGGAGTGGGTTGCCATTTCCTTCTCCAATGCATGAAAGTGAAAAGTGAAAGTGAAGTCGCTCAGTCGTGTCCGTCCCTCAGCGACCCCATGGACTGCAGCCTTCCAGGCTCCTCCATCCATGGCGTTTTCCAGGCAAGAGCACTGGAGTGGGGTGCCATTGCCTTCTCTGGGTATGGATCTTAGCCGTGACAAAATGTGCTCCATGGTCAAAAGATGGCAGACCATGACTGAAGCTCACATTGATGTCAAGACTACCGATGGTTACTTGCTTCGTCTGTTCAGTGTGGGTTTTACTAAAAAGCGCAACAATCAGATTCAGAAGACTTCTTATGCCCAGCACCAGCAGGTGCACCAGATCCGCAAGAAGATGATGGAAATCATGACCTGAGAGGTGCAGACAAATGACTTTAAAGAGGTGGTCAATAAATTGATTCCAGATAGCATTGGAAAAGACATAGAAAAGGCTTGCCAATCTATTTATCCGCTCCATGATGTCTTTGTTAGAAAAGTAAAAATGCTGAAGAAGCCCAAATTTGAATTGGGAAAACTCATGGAGCTACATGGTGAAGGTAGTAGTTCTGGAAAAGCTACCGGGGATGAGACAGGTGCTAAAGTTGAACGAGCTGATGGATATGAGCCACCAGTCCAAGAATCGGTTTAAAATGCAGACTCTTAATGGTGACAAATAAAAGATCTTATTTGTGGTATTTTTTTCCCTGATCATTCTTTTTAAATAACCTGACAGCTTTTTTAAGATGTTCTGATTTGTGGTGAAATTTTCTTACCTTTTTTGTGTATTTTATTTAGTTACTAAGTAGCCAAGAAAGGCTAAGATCTATTTTAAGCAGGAATGGTCTGAAAGTATTATAGATGGTGAATAAAAGGAAACCCTTTCTTTACATGGTTGAAGTTTTGAACGCAAAAGTCACTCAGTCGTATCTGACTCTTTGGCAAGAATACTGGAATAGGTTGCCATAGCCTTTAGGGATAATCCCAACCCAGGGACTGAGCCCAGGTCTCCTGCACTGGAGACAGAGTCTTTTCCATCTGAGCCACCACGGAAGCCAAGGTGGTTCTCAAATCTCTGAAAGGCTTATTAAAACATTGCAGGGCCTTGCTCCCAGAATTTCTGATGTAGATCTAGGATGAAGTCTGCAAGTCTGCAGTTTGCAAATTTTCAGGTGACTCTGGTGACAAGGAACCATACTTTGTGAACCACTGTCCTAAATCCCGCAGTGGAAAGAAAAGAGCATATTGCCATTTAGGTTTTTGCGGGTTTGTCTTTTAAAAATATAAATGCTGTCTTCTGTCCTCTAGAGGTAAATCCACCCCCCCACCCCCGAAAACGTTAATGGTCAAGCTGAAGTTGGCTAGACAAGTAGAGAAACAGGTTATTGGTCTCCTATTAAGTGGGCATTCGTCTGCCATCCAGTGTTTCCTAGTCACTCACCCATTCTGTTCTATACCTTCTCCACTCAAATCTCTAATTTTTCATTCTCAGTTCAGCTGATGGCCTTGCTTCTTGAGAGTAAGAACCTCAGAATTTCCTGTTATTTGCACCCTGCCTCATGCTGGGAAAGACTGAGGGCAAAAGGAGAAAGGGGGTGGCAGCGGATGAGATAGATACCGTCACTGACTCAATGGACATGAATCCGCAAACTCTGGAAGACAGTGAAGGACAGAGATGCTTGGTGTGCTGCAGTCCGTGGGGGCGCAGAGTCAGACACAGAAGCATCAGATTCTACCCTCTGTTCTTGGCTCCATCAGTTCTCACCTTTTTCGTTATTCCTCTGCCAGTCTCAGCATACAAGTAAGTCCTCTGCCCTTCCAGATACACCCCTATTCAAGCTTATAGCAAAACTCGAAAGAGTTAGCCATATTTCTTGCACGTAATTTTACTTTTGCTTGAATCTATCGCAGTTGGGCTTTTTTCTCTTTCACACTTTTTTTTACACTCCACTGTTAAGGAAGCTGTTGCTGTTAGAATTAACAGATGTCATTGCTAAGCCAGTGGTTCATCCTTAGCTTTCATTTTACTTCTGTAACAGTGATAATTGACAGTTGCTTTTCTCCTGTGTTTCTTAACTGTATTCTGGAATTGGACCTCAAAGTCTTCCTCCCAGGTTGCTAGCTACTATTTACTAGTTTGTTTCAGGCCTCAGTGTTGGAGAGCCCTAGGCCTTTTATGTTTACCAATATTCTTTCTAAAAATAGTCTTACTCGATTTCTTGGTTTTAAATAAACTGTCTCAGAATTTAAAAAAAAAAAATTCAGTTCAGTTCTGTTCAGTCACTCCGCCATGTCCGACTCTTTGCGACCCCATGAACCACAGCACACCAGACCTCCCTATCCATCACCAACTCCTGGAGTCCACCCAAACCCATGTCCATCCAGTCAGTGATGCCATCCAGCCATCTCATTTAAAATTATGCCACATGAAATAAGTCAGAGTAAGACAAATACTCTATGATCTTATATGTAGAATCTTTTAAACCAGAAATCATAAAAACAGAGCAGATCCATTGTTTCCAGGGATGGCAGGGGGTACTTATGGGTAAATGTTGGTTGAAGTGTATAAATTTCCAGAATTAAGATAAGTGAGTCCCAGGGATAGAATATATAGCACAGTGACTACAGTTAACAATATGGTTATTATACACTTAATAGTTTCTAAATGAGTAGATCTTAAAACTTTTATCACCCACACCAAAAAAATGATCATGTGCGGCAATGAAAGTATGAACTAATGTTACTGTTTCAATTATTCTACAATACATATATATACACAATCACCTTAAATTTATGTAATATTATACATAAACTATATCTCAATGAGCTGGGAAGAATTTTAAACTGCTCTAAAAACAAAGTCTATTAGTATTTTTAATAAAAGGAAAATCATCCCAGCATCAGACTCACCCTTGAGCCCTTTCCATCTCAAGTTTCAAGCCCGAGCTGTAGCTCTGTAGGTGTCGCTGCTGTATGTTCTGATGACCACAGACAGAGTGGGCTGGAGTCAGAAACACTGCTCCAGGGTCTCCATCCGGTCAGCTCCAGCTCCTCCTCACAAATAAGTGTGAAAGGCAGTATCTTCTCTACCGTGACCTCACAGAAGATCACACAAGACAGGCTGATAGCACGGAGGAGGCATCAAAACAGCAGTTTTCTTTGTTCCATTCCAGTAAGGTGTCTTATGGTAAATATTCTCAAAAATAAACTCTCAAGCTCCCTTATATGCAGCTTCCATACAAGGAAACAATTGAAACAAATTTTGAAATGATTTATTTGAAACAAATCATGGGTAATTCTATGAGGAACTGTGCACATTTAGATATGCTAAAATTGCCACAAAGACAAAGACAGAGGATGTGATTGAAGCTTACAGAAAAATAGAAAAAGGTTCTCTTCAACCCATCTGAATCGCTTCTAATCTCTGTAACTAGAAAAAGCATAAACAACTTCAGGAGAGACAAGACAATGGAAAACACTCTGTTAAGGAAGTGACTGAATGCAACTTCATTTTATTTAGCAGGGAGGAGAATGTCTGAGACTGGAACTTCAATATGAATAATATCAATAAAAGAAGCAGAAAAGCGGGAAGGAAAAGAAGAAGAAGAGGAAGAAATCGTTTTCTCTCTTTCCTTGAGTGTTAAATGAATAGTTAGAGGAAGTCATAAATTTATCAGGCTTTAGCTATGGTCAAAACTGTAATAAAAATGTCCATCGTTAAATCCTGTACACATCTCTAAATTGTGCCGTTCTCCCACAATGTGTTTTTTAATTTGTTTTGGTCTCTCTCATATTCTTTTTTCTATTATTATTGCTGACTCAATCCCCAATTCCCACTTCAACAGTCAGTTCACTACTTTTAAATTGCTTTTCTTTTTCATGAGGTCCACATTAAAGCACTTTACAATACTTTTTACAATACTTTTGAAACTGTATCATTTGCTTTCATAGATACAGTGGGTAAATGTGATGTACGTGGCAATGTGAGAAGAAGCCCTCTGTCATTCTGACTTCTAAGCATAGAGCTAGGAAAACAAAGGCTGGAAGTACTCAACCTTCAGGAAGCAGATGCAGAGAGAATGTTTAGGGCAGTGGAATTACTCTGCATGATACTGTGATGGTTGCAACATGTTGTTACAGATTTGTCCAAACTCACAGATGTACAACATCAGGAGGGACTCCTAATGTAAACCGTGGGCTCTGGGTGATGATGACGTATCAATGTGGGTTTACTGATTGTAACAAATGTTTTCACAGTTGGGGAGGCCATGCATGAATGGAGGCAGGGAGAATATAGGGAATCTCTGCACCTTCCTCTCAACTTTGATGTGAACCTAAAAATGTCTTTTCACAACTAAAAATCTAAATTTAAAAAAAGGAAGCCCTTGCCTCCCGAGGCCCCTGAAACCTCCCTCAGGGGTTTTGCACATTCCCTCCTTCAGGAAAGTGAATCTGTCTTTGCTCTGACCCCCTGGGCATCAGGATGGCTTGTTCACGAATCTGGATTTGAGCTAATCTCTCGTGAAGTCAGACCTGCACTTACTCAAACGGGAGTGTCCACACGCTCCCCAGCGCAGAGTCTGTCCAGGGCAGAGCTGAGGGAAAGCTGAGGGAAGGCTGAAGCTCTCAGCACGCACGGCCTCCGAGTCTCAGTCCCCACAGTTTCCTAGCCCACGCACCCCATGGCTTCAAACATCAAGTCAGTTGGTCCCCAGTCACGTCACATATCTGCCATCCTGCTTTTTCCTGCCGACTTCCCACCTGTCCACCTGTCCGAGCCCCGCATAGCAGCTTCACCTCAGGCAGAAAAGCCCTCATCAGAGAAATCTAACCCACCTGCAGTGGGCCTTCCAAGGGGGTGCTGGCCGTTAGCAGAGCCCTGTCACTTATTTTTAGCCTCCTCTGCAGCCTATGATTTTCACAAAGAAAAGTCTATCAATTCCAGCAGCAAAGACTGATTCCGGGCACAAAGTAGATCTCAAGGTGGCAGGAGTTCATGAAAATCCCTAGATATGCAAATACAAGCAACTGTTCCTAAAACAGTTTTACAACTATGTATCTTTGGAGGCATTCTGTTTTAGCGTTACACATAAAGCAGTGTCTGAATAAAGCATTACGGAACTAATACAAGTAAATACAATTCCGGAACAGGAAACCCTGAGAGACTGACTACTGAATCAGGGAAAGGCACAGTTTGCAGTCACAGTTTACCTTTCACGATCTGTGTAGGGTGAATCTTCTTTTATTCATTTCCCCTCTTTGTTAGTGGTCCATCTCCACTGTGTGGATGACATAGGGGATTTTTTTTAAGTGAGTGACCCATAAATAGAATTTCAGCCCCACATGGAACCTTTCTATCATCAGAGAAAAGATGAGCACTTTTAATACCGGGCAATGAAAAGAAACAATTTTGCTATGAATTTTGGAAGGATTATTTCCATCCACAGAACTCTGCAATGAAAGGAAGGCTTCTTAAGCTGGCATTATGCAATCCCCCTTCAGCATCATGCATCCCCTGAATCCAGGAGCCACTGTGCAGCAGGGAAGCACAGGACGAGCCCAGCATTAGGTCACTGGCCTGCAGAGCAAGGGCCTGCTCCTAGAATCTGCACACTCTGGTCAGGGAGGCCCGCTCTGGCCCACGGTGCCTGTGAGGGGACCCTGACACTAGTGAATTCCAACATTCCAGCACCTTCCTAAGAGCCAAGCACTCTGTACAGGAAAGGACTTCTACACTATAAACAGTTACTTCTGGAGCCTTTTTGCTTATAAGTATGTGAAAATATACTAAAATTTTATTCAGGGAAATCACACATGTACTTGACCCCATATTTTCTTTTTCCTGTTTATTTACCCCCAGGAAGACAGAAGTATAAGCTGAGTATTCTCAGATTCTTTCCTGAGAAACACTGAAAGGCAGGTCTTTTGGTCCTTGAAAAAATGAACTAAAATTTAAAAACTGTCATTTATATTCATCCCTAGTTTTAATGAGGTCAGACATAGCCAATGACTGCACAACTGCACATAACATCACCTGGAAATTTACACACTGTAAACAACGCGTGGACAAGATGCGGGTGGACAATACGGTTCTGGTACAAAAATGGAAACATTTCAATGGAATAGGATAGAAAACCCTAAAATAATACCATGCACTAATGGTCCATTAACCTATGACAAAGGAGGCAAGACTACACAATGGTGAAAAGACAGTCTCTTCAACAAATGGTGCTGGGGAAACTGGAAAGCCACATGTAAAAAAGTGAAAATAGATCATTCTTTAACTCCATACACAAAAATAAGCTCCAATGGATTAAAGACCTAAATGTGAGACTAGACTCCATACAACTGCTAGAGGAGAACACAGGCAGAACGCTCTGTGACATAAACCACAGCAACATATTTTTTTTGATCCATCTCCCAGAATAATGGAAATACAAACAAAAATTTTAAATGGGACCTACTTAAACTCAAAAGATTTGCACAGCAAAGGAAACAATAAACAAAACCAAAAGACAACCCACAAATTGGGAGAAAATATTTGTGAATGATGTTACTAATAAAGGATCAGTCTCCAAAATTTACAAACAGCTCATGACACTTACAGCATCAAAACAAACAACCCACTCAAAAAATGGGCAGAAGATCTAAACAGACATTTCTCCAAAGAAGACATACAGATGGCCAAGAGGTACATGAAAAGATGTTCAACATCACTAGTTATTAGAGAACTACAAATCAAAACCACAATGAGGTGTGACCTCTCACCAGCCAGAACGGCCATCGTCAAAAAATCCACAAACAGTAAATCTGGAGAGGGTGTGGAGAGAAGAGACTCCTCCTCCTGTGGATGGGAATGTAAACTGGTACAGCCACTATGGAGAACAGTATCGAGGTTCCTTAAAAAACTAAACATAGAGCTATCATAAGACCCTGCAGTTCCATTCCTGGGCATATATCCAGAGAAAAACATAGGATGAGATACTTTTTAATCACTACTGATGTCACAATCTCTATTCCTTGAGTTTTACCACTTTCAGTGTTTAAACTTTCAATAAATGCTACATATTTAAGAAGTCAATTGTGAACTTAAACTTGCATGATAGATCTCAAACAGAAATCCACAATAAGAGCGTAAGCAAGAACTGATACAAAGACCGTCAGATCAGAAAAGAAGCTTCTTACCATGTTTATCGATGACACAGGACCAATGCTGTTAACATAGATGTCAACATCAATTACAGTGGGTTTTACTGTGGAGAAAACACAGGTATGTTAGTTAATACTCTGTGCCAGAAAGCGCGCCTCAACTTCCTCTGAGTCACACACTGACAGCTCAACAGCATACGGAAAAGTGGTGGATTTTTCTTTGGGACCTGCATGGCAGTTACAATTTTTAAATGATGAAGGATTCTTACATTTAGTAAATTTAATTGTGAAAAAACAGGATATTTATACACTGCAAGTTGCCAGTGACAGATGACTATGATACTCTAAAAGTCTTTGTTTAGCTGATTATACGACAGAGAAAACATAAAAAGGTTAAATATAAGACATCACATAAGAAATGTCAAAGTTATGCTATGAAATCAAACCTAAGTAATGAGTAATATTGGAGAAGGAAATGGGAACCGACTCCAGTATTCTTGCCTGGAGAATTCCATGGACAGAGAAGCCCGGTGGGCTATAGTCCATGGAGTCACCAAGAGTCAGACACGACTGAGCAACTAATACACACCCACACAATGAGTAATATCAGGGACAATTCAAGTTATTTATCCATTACTTTGGTGGAACTCAAAGCAAAGATCTGGAGAATACATATACCAAAAGAGATTAAGAAATGTTCATTGTTATCATTATTACGTAAAGACACATACGCATATCACAGATTTCAAATTCTGCAACTCAGAAAAGAATAACACTTCAGTAAATCAAGGAATTACCATTCCAACTATGAGGTAGTAAAATTCATACAACAAAAAACTGTAATATCTAACTGTGCATCAGAGGTAAAATTAGCTCATTTAACCTTAAAGAAAATCAGTTCCCCTCTCCTTGGCAGAAATGGAACTTGAAAGACCAGTAATGAGATTCCCGAAACAAACTCCAAGTCAGGGGTCTGTGCCACCAGAAAGGAGGTGGCTTCCTTTCCCCAGCACTAAGCAACTGATTGGTACGGGGAGAAGAACACCAATTTCAGAGTATTTCTGCTCTGCTGCTGCTGCTGCTGCTAAGTCGCTTCAGTCGTGTCTGACTCTGTGCCACCCCATAGACGGCAGCCCACCAGGCTCCCCCATCCCTGGAATTCTCCAGGCAAGAACACTGGAGTGGGTTGCCATTTCCTTCTCCAATGCATGAAAGTGAAAAGTGAAAGTGAAGTCGTTCAGTCGTGTCTGACTCTTCATGACCCCATGGACTGCAGCCTACCAGGCTCCTCCGTCCATGGGATTTTCCAGGCAAGAGTACTGAAGTGGGTTGCCATTGCCTTCTCCATTTCTGGCCTGGAGGAACATAAATAAGACTCCTGAACCTCTGCATATAAGCAAGGTATTTCTACGGAAACAAGAGTGTTTGTATCAGCAATTATTACAATAAGCTTCCTCCAGTTTTGCTAAATAAGTAATCATTGATGAGTGGCACCTGTCAGCTCAAGTCTGTTGTTCAATTACATACCCAGCAGTCTGCAGCCTGAGCCATGTTATTCAGACCTTCATGAAAATAAAAATAATGATAATAAACTGGAGTCAACTATTCTGTCAGCACAACCAAGTCATGTTAGCTTCAGAGCTGTTGGCATTTTGGAAAACACCCCAATATGATTCTATGAACTATGCACATAGTGTTTAAATTTTGTTAAAGGACTGTTCAGCATTTTAAACTGAGCTTTGCTAACTACTTTGAACAGCAAGTAGCATCTTTCTTCAACTTAATTGGATTCAGCAAATATTCTGTCTCCAAATGCTGCATAACCTTATTAATGTTATACAAAGGTTGTGTTAAGTCAGTCAGTTGAGGACCTACTTTTTGCAAGAGATTTTTTCTGGTTGTTTCATGGTATTTACCAGACTTTAGGTTTCCAGAGCTTTTAATCTTATTAAATAAAAAGGATCTACAGATGTAAAGCCTTAACAACTTGAAGCGGGAAGTATCAAATAAGTATTAAGTGCAATAGTATAATAAAGGTTTTAAGAGAAGAGTTTGGAAAACACACACACACACACACAAAACCTGGGAGAAAAGCTGTTTTAAGCAACTTCTCCTTTAAGCAGTGTCATGCTAAAGTAAAAAGAATCTAGGAATGTGGCCCTGACAGTGGTACTCAGGAAACAGGGCGGCCACAGGAGGCTCAAGATTTACAACTCAAGGACTAGAGATTAAGCCATAATAAATGATTTTCAACAGCATGTCAAGACCATTCAGTGGGGAAAAAGTATTTACAACAAATGGTGTTATGTAAACTGGATACCCACAAGCAAAAAAATGAAGTCGAACCCTTACACAATATAGAAAAATTAACTCAAAATGGATCAGAAACCAAAAGGATGGTTTGAAACTACAAAATTCTTTGAAGAAAACACAGGAGAAAAGCTTAATGACACTGAATTTGGTAATGATTTCTTAAATATGACACCAAAAGCACAGGCAATAAAAGAAAAAGATAAACTGGACTACATCAAGATTAAAAAGTTCAGTTTATATTTTTTTGCATCAAAGGACACAATTAACATAGTGGATTGCTGTTGTTGTTGTTGTTTGTTTGCTAAGTCATGTCTGACTCTTCTGTGGTCCATGGATTGTAGTCTGCCAAGCTCCTTTATTCATGGCATTTCCCAGACAAGAATATTAGAGTGGTTTGCCATTTCCCTCTCCAGGAGACCTTCCCGACCCAGGGATCAAAACTGCATTTCCTGCATTGGCAGGCAGATTCTTTACCACTGAGTCACATAGGAAGCCCAACACAGTGGACAGGCAACCTGTATAATGGGAAAAAACATCTGGAAATCATGTATGTTGTAAGTTTGATATCCAAAAAATAAAAAAGACTCCCAAAACTCAACAACAAATAAGCAAAAGAACCTGACTTAAAAATGGGTAAAGGACTTAAGGCAAAAGAGACAAACAATGACCAATAGGCACATGAAAATATACTTAACATTATTAGTCACTGGGGAAAGGCAAATCAAAACAGCTTCGTATCCATTATGATGACTGCTATTTAAATTTTTAAAAAACATAAATTAGCCAATCACAGACACACTGTGCTTCCACTTATATGAGGCAACTACAGTAGTCAAACTCACAGAGGTAGGAGGGAGAATGGGGGCTGCCAAGAGCTGGAAGGCAGAGACAATGCAAAGTCAGTGCTTAAAGGCTACAGTTTCAGCTACACAAAATGAAGAGCTCTAGAGATGGATGGTGGTCATAGTTGCACAATAATCTGAATGTACTAAATACCACCGAGCTGCACACTTGAAAGTGGTTAAAATCGCAAATTTATGTGCATTTTACCAGAAATTTTTTAAAAACATTAAGCTCTGGGTAGTTGGGAGAAGGATGAAGGGTTACACAGATGCAAGAAAGTCAGGAATGAGGGGAGAAGGGATGGCAATTTTCTGAGTGAAAAGGAACAGATTCTATTGAAGAAGAGCATAAAATAGGACTGATGGAGTTGAGTCCTCTGCATTTAGTTCAAAAATGAATTTGCTTTCAAGTTTTCATTTCATTTCTATCTTGGAAATCTATTTGGAAATTCTGTCATGCAATTCTATTTGGAAATCACTATTTCCTAAAAACTCAGAATTTGTATATTTGAGAAGAATCATTCTCATAACCTGTGCAACATAAATGAACACTGCAGAGCTGCCTAGGGTAAGTTTTGCTAAGAGTCAACCACATTTGTTTCCTCGAAAGACTGACGGCACCCAAAGAGGAATTACAGGGACTATACTTTCTACTTGCCTCTGCCACAATACTAATGCAGATTTTTGTTTGGTTGCTGTTCTTTGCCCAATCCTGAACCTTCTCATGGAGAAGGAAATGGCAACCCACTCCAGTGTTCTTGCCTGGAGAATCCCAGGGACGGGGCAGCCTGGTGGGCTGCCGTCTATGGGGTCGCACAGAGTCAGACATGACTGAAGCGACTTAGCAGCAGCAGTGGCTTATGCTTCCCACTCTGGGACACTAAACTACAGTCAGGTCTAATTCCACCACTGGTGCTCCTACTGATTTTGCAGGTTTTGGCAGTTTCTGGGGCACACAGCCACCATCTTTGAATGCAAGGAGTTAGAGTGTCCTGTCGACAATGTTATCTTGTCTGTCTGGGATGCCCAGTCTTTTCTCTGGACTCCCTCAGCTGTATCATACTAGCCCCGTTAAAGGATCCTCAAAGCAACCAATTCTGGTCTTCTCCCTGGGGTCTGACACCTGAGCGTGAGCCTTGGCACCCTGCCCCTAACTTCTGCCATGGGTTCAAGCATCTGAGCTGCTTCTCAGCTAGGAAATGCTGTTCAGCAATGAGGTCTGTGATGAATTCTCTCCATTTTGCCTTTGGGGAAATCACTGTTGTGCTCCCCTCTGAGGTTCCAAAGCTCCCTCCTGTCCTTACCTGTGAGGGGCTTTCCCAGTGTATGGAAACTTTTCCTCCTTCTCCACAACTCCCTCCCCAGGGCACAGGTTCTCATCCTGAAAGACTCTGTCTCTTCTTTTCCCCTCTTTTCCCCTTTTTTATAAAAACGTATTTTATTTTATTTGAAGGATAACTGCTTTACAATATTGTGTTGGTTTCTGCCATACATCAACATGAATCAGCCATAGGTATATATATGTTCCCTCCCTTGTGAACCTCCCTCCCCCCTTCCACCCCATCCCACATCTCTAGGTCATTACAGAGCCCCAGTTTGAGTTACTTGAGGCATACAGCAAGTCCCCACTGGCTATCTATTTACATATGGCAGTGTATATGTTTCCATGCTACTCTCCCCATTAGTCCCATCCTCTCCTTCCTCCCTCTGCCTTGTGTCCATAAGTCTGTTCTCTACATCTATATCTTCACTGCTGCCCTGAAAATAGGTTCATCAGTATCATCTTTCTAGACTCCATATATATGCATTAATATACAATATTTGTCTTTCTCTTGCTGACTTACTTCACTCTGTATAATAGGATCTAGGTTCATCTACCTCATTAGAACTGACTCAAATGTGTTCCTTTTTATGGCTGAGTAATATTCCATTGTATATATGTACCACAGCTTCTTTATCCATTCATCTGTCAATGACCAATCTAGGTTGCTTCCATGTCCTATCTACTGTAAATAGTGCTTCAATGAACATTGGGGTACATGTGTCTTTTTCAACTTTGGCTTCCTCAAGGTATATGCCTAGTAGTGGGATTGCTGGTAATATGATAACTTTGTTCCTAGTTTGTTTGTTTGTTTGTTTTTTTTAAGGAATCTCCATTAACACACCACTTACACCAATGGACAGATCATCAAAATCGAAAATTAATAGGGAAACATAAGCCTTAAATGGCATATCAAACCAGATGGACCTAATAGAACATTCCATTCAAATGCCAAAGAATACACTTTCTTCTCAAGTGCACATGGGACATTCTCCAGGATAGACCACATCTTGTGTCACAAACCAAACCTCAGTAAATTTAAGAAAATTGAAATCATACAAAGCATTTTTTCTGACCACACTATGAGACTAGATGTCAATAACAGGAAAACAAGCTGTAAAAAACACAAACACATGAAGATTAAAAAATACTTTTATAGATAACAAACAGGTTAATGAAGAAATAGAAAAGGAAAGAAAATTCCTAGAAACAAATGACAATGAATACCTGACGACCCAAAACCTATGGGAAACAGCAAAAGCAGTTCTAAGAGGGAAGTTTATAGCAATACGATCCTACCTCAAGAAACAAGAAAAACATCAAATAGACAACCTAACTTTACACGTAAAACAACTGCAAAAAGAATAACAAAAAACTCCAAAGTTAGCAGAAGGAAAGAAATCATGAAGATCAAAGCAGAAATAAATTAAGGAAACAGTAGTAAAGATGAATAAAGCTAAAAGTTGGTTCACTGAGATGATAAACAAAATTGACAAACAACCAGTCTCATCAAGAAAAAAAGGGAGAAGAATCAAATCAACAAAATTAGAAATGCAAAAAAGAGAGGAACAGACAACGGAGATATACAAAAGATCATAAGAGACTACCACAGGCAACAATATGCCAATAAAATGGACAACCTGGAAGAAATGGAGAGGTTCTTAGAAAAACTAAAACTTCCAAAACTGAACCAGGAAGAAATGGAAATTATAAACAAGCCAATTACAAGCACTGAAATCAAAACAATTTGTAATTAAAAAAAAAAAATCTCCCCTAAAACAAAAGCCCAGGGCCAGATGGCTTCACAGGTGTAATCTGTCAAATATTTAGAGAAGAGCTAATGCCTATCCTTCTGAAACTCTTTCAGAATATTGTCTCTTTTTTATCTTTATCTTTTGCCCTACCTCATTCTAAGGAGATTGGCTTGCTTTTGTGGAAGTCTGGGATCTTCTGCCAGTGTTCTGAACATGTCTTGTAGGAGGTGCTCCATATGCAGATGAATTTTTGATGTATCTGTGGGGAGGAGGGTGACTTATTCCTCCAGGTCTTGAAGTTATTTCATTGGTGCAATTTTAAACAGAATTATTTTTTAATTTCTCTTTCTATGTTTCATTGTTAGTATAAAGAAATGCAACAGATTTCTGTATATTAATCTTATATCCTGCCACCTAGCTGAATTCATTTATCAGTTTAATAGTTTTTATGCAGACCTTAACGTTTTCTATACCTAGTATCATGTACTCTATATATAGAAAATCATGATTTTAAGTTATCATATTTACTTGGAATTTACATGTTAAATGTTCACATGAAATTAAATACGGCAACAGGAAGACTAATTCTTTAAGGTCTCTTGGAAACTGACAGTCATTACTGGCTGACTCAAGTGGTCAGATGGGCAAAAGGCTGATAAGAGACCATCTAAGACAAGACATTGCTGAAAATAGGCATCTGTTATATCAGAACTTACATTAGTTCACTGAAAGTGGAAAAGCTGAAAGTGACATTGGGAGAACACACCGTTCATATTCACTTAGAAATAAGCAAGAAATAGACAATGACAGACACAATTTAGGCAGAATATAGAGCTGGTCAGTGTTGACATGGACAGAACTGTGATGTGCAGTGACTGTAGCTGTCCACAGAAGGCAATCCTAATGAGCTACTCCAGACTGGCAACAGTAGGGGTGAGGAATGGAGACCCCAAAGAACGCTGAGCAGTTGTGCTACGTGGGCAATAGGCAGGGGAGAACACTGCCTGGCCATCAGCCTGAAAAGTGGCTCTGTTCTAACCAGTTCCATAATCTTGAAAAGCTTCTTAAGATCTCTGTGCCTTACTCCCCCCGTATCAAAGAGGAGCCGATGGCAGAACCCAATTTATGAAGGGGGCTCAGAGTGAGTGGTTGGACTATTGTCAAGTAAATAGTAGTTACTCAGTTAATTTTTTGCTTTGGCTTCTGGGGGGGGGGGTGGTCTCTAAAATTATACACAAAAGAAAGCCAACATCTTGCATTTGTCATTCTTTCAAATAATATTTATGCCTAAATGTCATTCTGGTCTCTTAAAGTTTTACTTTTCATAAATTTAAATATAGAGATAGAAAACTTTACATTGCAACAAATCAATAGAAAAAAGAGATATAAATAATACCAACTCTCATGCCCACGACGGTTAAATAGAAGTGCTCTTCAAATACTGGGAATATCTCTTCCAGTCTTCCTCTGCTTTTGAAGAAAGGGAGTGGGGCTCATCTGCTGCTGGTCCCTCCACCTTACTGCCCACTTCCTTTACTTGAACTGAGAGTCTCCCAGGGCAAGGTGATGCATGAAGCAGATTGACTCCCCCACTCCATCGTCAACTTCCCTGTAAGTACTTCCTCCCATCCTTCTGCTGACGCCCACAGACGAAAGTTTGTTAATATATATTAAATGGCACTATAGTAAGAATTTTTCATTTAATTACTATATAACACTATTTTTATTTCCATTTAAGGACAGGAAGCTAAAACATGATTAAGGAAGTGACTTACAGAGGATTCTGCAGCCTCACAGACACAAACTCCCAGAGTTTCACTCTCAACCTCCCAGAGACTTAACTTTGGTAATAAAGCTTAAAGGGATTCTGGGGAACAATGACTTCAGTGCAAGCTTACCACCACCACCACTACTATCACAAATAATCTTTCCAGGCTCTTTGAAAAGTCCAAATACTCTGTCTCCGAGGCTTATATTAACTTAATCTATATGATCTCAATGGAGATGTGTTTTCAAATGCTCTTCTCCAGCTTGGAGAATATTAGGTTATAAGGATGGGTGGATGAAAGGATTTGGGTAAGAGGTTCATAGAATGTGCAAGCTTGTTAATACTACATTTTTGCCAAGACCCTAGGTCCATGCAAAAGCATCTGACATAGCTTAGTGCAAGAGAATTTAGACGATGAGTCACTATTATAGGTCCCATTTCAGCTCCCTTAGGGTTCCTATTTGGTCAGTTCTGACCTGATTACAGTGTTTAGAACTAATCCCACCTCCACTAATCCCAGAACTATGGATTCAACTCTAAATTCTCACTTCTCTTCAATCATCCTTTAGATGTGTGATCTCAAGAGGGCCAAGCAGAGCTTACAAAGATCAAGAAAAAAACTGCCATCACCTCAGACCTTTGTCAGACCTGATAGTAATATGGAAAAAGGTAAACAGTGAGATTCCACATTTGCATACACTCAAATAAAACGTTTTACTAAAGCAGGCAATTTGAGAATTCACATTCTCAGAAGAAAGAAAAGAGCACTGGGGTTAAAGTTCAGAACCATAAAGTTCAGAACCACCAGTTCCAATGGGTAAGTGCTTCAAAGCTCATATCTACATTTCTAACTATTAAAAGAGTTTGGTAATAAGAATATAAGAGAATTGAAAAAGTACCTTAAAAATTCTTATAATGTCACAAATTTGACTCTGAAGCAGTCATATGACTTTATGAAAGTAATTTAAATTTTCTGGAACTCATTTTCCCCACTGCAAACTGAGTCTTTGAAGTAAGTTTTCCTTCCAGCCATGGACTGTAACAGGAAAGATAACACTATGGACTCCCTTCATAACGGTACTTTCTCCTTTCTACTACCTGACTGGCAATATCAGACTGCATTTATCAACAGGGTTTTCAGTCTGTAGCACACATGAAAAGCTAGCTGCACCACACCTTTAAACAGTGAAAAGACTGAGGATGACATGGGAGCATCATACTTGGCTGCTGCTGCTGCTGCTGCTAAGTTGCTTCAGTCGTGTCTGACTCTGTGCTACCCCATAGACGGCAGCCCCACAGGCTCCCACGTCTCTGGGATTCTCCAGGCAAGAACACTAGAGTGGGTTGCCATTTCCTTCTCCAAACATGAAAGTGAAAAGTGAAAGTGAAGTCGCTTAGTCACGTCCGACTCTTCGAGACCCCATGGACTGCAGCCTACCAGGCTCCTCCATCCATGGGATTCTCCAGGCAAGAGCACTGGAGTGGGGTGCCATTGCCTTCTCCAGTCATACTTGGCAGATCTCATTGTATGTCAAATTCCTAACACTGACACCAGCACGATGGCAGAATAGAAGCCCTGATCCTTGTCTACACAGAGAAGTTAACTTAACAGTACCTGGACCAACTGCCTTTGCAAGGAATCTAAAAGCCATTAAAAGACTGCAGCACCCCAGGTAGACTTGACGTCAACCACAAGGGGGCCCAGGAGAAAAATTCAGGTCATGCTCTCACCGAGGTCCTGCTCCCTGACACTGACAGAAACACTGGGTGAAAACGCCCAGGTCTCAACTTCTCCCTGAGGAAGGGAAGAGAGAAGTGTAACCAACACACATCCAGTGTTCTGACTCCTGGGAGGACCACCTGGACTGGTTTCTGTCTTGCCTGAACTTAAGCCCTGACAGCATAGGGACACAAGGTTGAGGACTACTGAGAACAAAAGCCATTCATAGGTGTGGCCGCTCAGTAGAGTCTGCAGTAAGGCAGACAGACACTAGGGGCAACTCCAGGGTCAAATCAGCAAACCTCTTCAACTGCATCACACACAGAAGCCCATCGAGTCTGACAGGGAATCGGGATACACACAGAAGCCCAGAGAGCTTGATACCCTGAATATGTAGACTGTATTAGGTATCACAGTCATTTTCACAATATTGATTCTTCCCAACCAGGAGCATGGAATATCTCCATTTTTTATGTGGTTTTTTTCCATTTCTTTCATCAGTGTCTTATAGTTTTTTGTATACAGCTCCTTTGTCTCCTTCAGTTCAGTTCAGTTCAGTCGCTCGGTCATGTCCAACTCTTTGCGACCCCATGAATTGCAGCACGCCAGGGCTCCCTGTCCATCCCCAACTCCTGGAGTTCACCCAAACTCTCCTTAGGTAGGTTTATTCTGAGGTATTTTAGTCTTTTTGTTGCAATGGTAAACGAGGTTTATTCCTTAATTTTTCTTTTTTTCCATTGTTAGTACCTAGGAATACAAGTGATTTCTGTGTATTGATTTTGTATCCTGCAACTTTACTAAATTCACCAATTAGCTCTAATAATTTTCTGAAAGTATCTTTAGGGTTTAGCCCTATGTACAGTATAAAAATATACTGTATATACAAAAATACTGTAGATACAGTATACAAGTATACTCATCTACAATTAGATTTTTGCTTCTTCCATTCCAATCTGGATTACTTTTACTTACTTTTCTTCTCTGACTGCCATAGCTAGGACGTTCAACACATGAAAAGATGCTCAACATCACTCATTATCAGAGAAATGCAAATCAAAACCACTATGAGGTGCCATTTCACACCAGTCAGAATGGCTGTGATCCAAAAGTCTACAAATAATAAATGCTGGAGAGGGTGTGGAGAAAAGGGAACCCTCTTACACTGTTGGTGGGAATGCAAACTAGTACAGCCACTATGGAGAACAGTGTGGAGATTCCTTAAAAAACTGGAAATAGATCTGCCTTATGATCCAGCAATCCCACTGCTGGGCATACACACTGAGGAAACCAGAAGGGAAAGAGACACGTGTACCCCAATGTTCATCACAGCACTGTTTATAATAGCCAGGACATGGAAGCAATCTAGATGTCCATCAGCAGATGAATGGATAAGAAAGCTGTGGTACATATACACAATGGAGTATTACTCAGCCATTAAAAAGAATACATTTGAATCAGTTCTAATGAGGTGGATGAAACTGGAGCCTATTATACAGAGTGAAGTAAGCCAGAAGGAAAAACACCAATACAGTATACTAACGCATATATATGGAATTTAGAAAGATGGTAACAATAACCTTGTGTACGAGACAGCAAAAGAGACACTGATGTATAGAACAATCTTATGGACTCTGTGGGAGAGGGAGAGGGTGGGAAGATTTGGGACAATGGCATTGAAACATGTAAAATATCATGTATGAAACGAGATGCCAGTCCAGGTTCAATGCACGATACTGGATGCTTGGGGCTAGTGCACTGGGACGACCCAGAGGGATGGTATGGGGAGGGAGGTGGGAGGTGGGTTCAGGATGGGGAACACATGTATACCTGTGGCAGATTCATTTTGATATTTGGCAAAACTAATACATTATGTAAAGTTAAAAAAAAAAAAAAAAAAAAACTATGTTGAATAATCGTGGTGAGTGTAGGCACTCTTGTCTTGTTCCTGATCTTAGAGGGAATGATTTCAGGTTCTCAGAACTGACAATAATGTTTGCTGTTGGCTTGCTGTATATGGTATCTGTTATGTTAAGGTAGGTTCCTTCTATGCCCATTGTTTGAAGAGTTTTTATCATAAACTGGTGCTGAATCTTGTCAAAAGCTTTTTATGCATCTATTGAGATTATCATGTTCTTTATCTTTCATTTTGTTAACATGGTGTAGCACATTGATTGATTTGCACATATTGAAGAATACTTGCATCCCTGGGACAAAACCACCTTGATCATGGTGTATGATCTTTTTAATGTGTTGTTGAATACTGTTTGCTAAAATTTTGTTGAGGATTTTTGAATCTTTGCTCATCAATGATATTGACCTATAATTTTCTTTTTTTGTGATGCTTTTGGTCTTAGTATCAGGGTGATGGTAGCCTCATAGAATGAGTTTGGAAGTGTTCCTTTCTCTGCAATTTTCTGGAAGAGTTTCAGCCTTGGAAGGTTGAACTTTTCTAACAATCTGTCCATTTCCAATGGCATTCTTAAGACAACTAAAATAATAAATTTCACAATTCGTATGGAAACACAAGAGACCCAAAATAGCCAAAGCAATCATGAGAAAGAAGAATGGAGTTGGAGGAATCAACTTACCTGGTTTCAGAGTATATTACAGAACTACATACAGTCATCAAGAAAGTTTGGGACTGGCACAAAAACAGTAATATAGACCAATGGTACAAGACAGAAAGCCCAGAGATAAACCCATGTACCTATAATGACTTTATTTTTGACAAAGGAGGCAAGAAAATACAATGGGAAAAAGACAGTCTCTTCAATAATTGCTGCTGGGAGAACTGGACAACTATGTGTAAAAGAATGAAATTAGAACACTTCCTAACACCATACACAAAGATAAACTCAAAACTGGTAAAACATCTAAACATAAGACCAGAATCTATAAAACTCTTAGAAGAAAACATAGGCAGAACACTGTATGACATACATCACAGCAAGATCCTCCATGACCCACCTCCTAGAATAATGGAAATAAAAACAAAAATAAACAAGTGGGACCTAATTAAGCTTAAAAGGTTTTGCACAGCAAAGGAAACTATAAAAAAAGGTGAAAAGACAACCCTCAGAATGGGAGAAAATAATAGCAAAATAAACAACTGACAAAGGATGATCTCCAAAATATACAAGCAGCTCATACAATTCAATACCAGAAAAACAAACAACCCAATCAAAAAGTAGCCAAAGACCTAAACAGACATATCTTATGACTCACAAGAAGTGAAGTTGCTTGGTCATGTGCAACTCCTTGCGATTCCATGGATTGTAAGTCTACCAGACTCCTCTGTCTGTGGAATCGTCCTAGAAAGAGTATTGGAGTGGGTTGCTATTTCCTTCTCCAGGGGATCTTCCCAACCTGGGGATGAAACCCAGGTCTCCCACATTGCAGGCAGAAGCTTTACCTTCTAAGCCACCAGGGAAACCCAAAGAAGATATATAAATTGCTAAGAAACACATGAAAAGATGTTCAACATCGCTCATTATTAGAGAAATGCAAATCAAAACCACAATGAGACGTCACCTCACACTAGTCAGAATGGATATCATGAAAAAAAATCCACAAATAACAAGTGCTGGAGAGGATGGGGAGAAAAGAAGAGAACCCTCTTGCACTTCTGGTGGGAATGTAAACTGATACAACACTATGGAAGACAATATATACAGACTCCTTAAAAACTAGAAATAAAGCCACCATCAGTTCAGTTCAGTTCAGTCGCTCAGTCGTGTCCGACGCTTTGTGACCCCATGAATCACAGCACGCCAGGCCTCCCTGTCCATCACCAACTCCCAGAGTTCACTCAGACTCATGTCCATCGAGTCAGTGATGTCATCCAGCCATCTCATCCTCTGTCGCCCCCTTCTCCTCCTGCCCCCAATCCCTCCCGGCATCAGAGTCTTTTCCAAAGAGTCAACTCTTCGCATGAGGTGGCCAAAGTACTGGAGTTTCAGCTTTAGCATCAGTCCTTCCAAAGAACACCCAGGACTGATCTCCTTTAGAATGGACTGGTTGGATCTCCTTGCAGTCCAAGAGACTCTCAAGAGTCTTCTCCAACACCACAGTTCAAAAGCATCAATTCTTCAGCACTCAGCTTTCTTCACAGTCCAACTCTTACATCCATACATGACCACAGGAAAAACCATAGCCTTGACTAGACGGACCTTTGTTGGCAAAGTAATGTCTCTGCTTTTGAATATGCTGTCTAGGTTGGACATAACTTTCCTTCCAAGGAGTAAGCGTCTTTTAATTTCATGGCTGCAGTCACCATCTGCAGTGATTTTGGAGCCCCAAATATAAAGTCTGACACTGTTTCCCCTGTTTCCCCATCTATTTCCCATGAAGTGATGGGACCAGATGCCATGATCTTAGTTTTCTGAATGTTGAGCTTTAAGCCAACTTTTTCACTCTCCTCTTTCACTTTCATCAAGAGGCTTTTTCGTTCCTCTTCACTTTCTGCCATAAGGGTGGTGTCATCTGCGTATCTGAGGTTATTGATATTTCTCCCGGCAAACTTGATTCCAGCTTGTGCTTCCTCCAGCCCAGCGTTTCTCATGATGTGCCAGGAGCAAGAGCTCCACCCATAGCAAAGGTCATGAGGAAGGAGGCTCCGCATATGCAAAGGTGGGATCAAGCCTCAGGAATCCCCCTGGGAACATCTACCCCCAAAATCAGAGTCTGCCTACTTTCTGCTTTGTGCTCTCACCTACCCTCTGACTTTATGGCGGGGGGGGGGCTGTGCCCCACTACGTCTCTCTGAAAAAAGAGTTAACTTACAGCTCCGGTTAATAAAGTTCCTGGGTGTGATAATGTTTCAACTTACAAACTCCTTTGGAAGTCCTCTAGCCTGCCTGAATAGGTTTTTCCAGCCACATGTGATTGCTCAGAGCCTCCCAACTGTGAGAGGCATGAGATGTTCTAAACTGTCTAAATACATATTCCTTTGAGCAGTTAAAAGATTGATTAGAAATTGTATTGGTGAAGGGTTTTTCACTTGTTGGGCCAATGTTTGCTGCTAAGTTTCCATATCCCTTACCTGCTGTGTCCCTGGCAATGTATTGATTAATATAATTGGTGAAAGTAGTAGCTTTAATGTTTGTAACCTGGGACCCTTGAGTTAATTCTTTTTCTTGTTATAGCCCACCACACCTTTGCGCTATAGGAATGCAACTTTATCTAATGCTTTTGGAGGGTGGCCTTGACTAATCACCTTTAGAGAAAAATAAGTTTTCTGAAGAAAGGGTCTTAAAATGTTAACAGGCCTCTGGGCCAGAAGATGATGCAAATCACCTAAACTTTTGCATATGATGTTTGCAGGAAGAAAGCCTGGCTTGCTGCATGACTCTACCCCTTCCCCCATTATCCTCTATGCATAACTTAAGGTATAAAAACTACTTGGAAAATAAAGTGCGGGCCTTGTTCACCGAAACTTGGTCTCCCCATGTCGTTCTTTCTCTCACCTTCTGGCTTAATTATTCAGCCTCTTTTCTCCACTGAATTTCCTCACTGAGCTATCCTTATTTCAGCCTCTTTTCTCCACTGAATTTCCTCACTGAGCTATCCTTATTTAACCACTCTTTATATCTTTAATTAACGTTTAATTAAGCAATTGTTTCCTGATCCTCGCTGACGCCGTCCCCGCTTCGAATTCCCTGGATCCACCGGGGCTGGACCCCGGCAATGATGTACTCTGCATAGAAGTTAAATAAGCAGGGTGACAATATACAGCCTTGACGTACTCCTTTTCCTATTTGGAACCAGTCTGTTGTTCCATGTCCAGTTCTAACTGTTGCTTCCTGACCTGCATACAGATTTCTCAAGAGGCAGGTCAGGTGGTCTGGTATTCTCATCTATTGAAGAATTTTCCACAGTTTATTGTGATCCACACAGTCAAAGGCTTTGGCATAGTCAATAAAGCAGAAATACATGTTTTTCTGGAACTTTCTTGCTCTTTTGATGATCCAGCAGATGTTGGCAATTTGATCTCTGGTTCCTCTGCCTTTTCTAAAACCAGCTTGAACATCTGGAAGTTCATGGTTCATGTATTGCTGAAGCCTAGCTTGGAGAATCTTGAGCATTACTTTACCAGCATGTGAGATGAGTGCAATTGTGTGGTAGTTTGAGCATTCTTTGGCATTCCCTTTCTTTGGGATTGGAATGAAAACTGACCATTTCCAGTCCTGTGGCCAATGCTGAGTTTTCCAAATTTGCTGACATATAGAGTACAGCACTTTCACAACATCACTTTTTAGGATTTGAAATAGCTCAACTGGAATTCCATCACCTCCACTAGCTTTGTTCATAGTGAAGCTTCCTAAGGCCCACTTGACTTCACTTTCCAGGATGTCTGGCTCTAGATGAGTGACCACACCATCGTGATTAACTGGGTCATGAAGATCTTTTTTGTACAGTTCTTCTATGTATTCTTGCCACCTCTTCTTAATATCTTCTGCTTCTGTTAGGTCCATACCATTTCTGTCCTTTATCGAGCCCATCTTTGCATGAAATGTTCCCTTGGTATCTCTAATTTTCTTGAAGAGATCTCTAGTCTTTCCCATTCTGTTGTTTTCCTCCATTCATTATTAGAGAAATGCAAATCAAAACTACAGTGAGATACTACCTCACACCAGTCCAAATGGCCATCATCAAAAAGTCTACAAACAATAAATTCTGGAGAGGGTGTGGAGTAAAGGGAACCTTCTTGCATTGCTGGTGGGAATGTAAAGTGATACAGCCACTATGGAAAAAGTTATGGAGAATTCTTAAAAAGCTAGGAATAAAACTACCATATGACCCCCACTAGGCATGTACTGTGAGGACACCAAAATTGAAAAAGACACATGTACCCCAAAGTTCACTGCAGCATTATTTACAATAGCTAGTACATGGAAGCATCCTAGATGTCCACTGACAGATGAATGGATAAAGAAGCTGTGGTACATACATACAATGGAACATTACTCAGCCATTAAAAAGAATGAAATAATGCCATTTAAAGCTACATGGATGGATCAAGAGACTTTCAAACTGAGTGAACTATGACAGACAGAGGGAGAATGCATGAATGTGTATGGTTGAACCCCTTCACTATGCACCTGAAAATGTCACAACATTGTTAATCGGCTGTACTTCAATTATAAAAAAAAAAAAGAGAGAGAGAGATGATTCTTTAAAAATCTCAACAAAATTGGTAAACCCTCCTAGTTGTACTTGGAGAAAAATATAGAAGACTCAAAAATATTGTAAATGAAACAGGGACATTAAAACTGATATCAAAAACAACAAAATTCTGTAAAGCAATTATCCTTCATTTAAAAAGTAAATAAATCTTAAAAAACTGATATCACAAAATAAAAAAGTATTATAAGAGACTAATATGAACAATTATACACCAACAACTGGATATCTAGAAACTGGATAAATTCATAATAACATTCAACCTACTAAGACTGAAGCATGATGAAATAAAAAGTCAGGACAATTAACTACTAAGGAGACTGAATTAGTAATAAAAACCTAACACAGAAGAGCCCAGGATCAGACAGCTTCACTGATGAGTTCTAGAAAAGAAGAATTAACAACAAATCTCTCCTAACTCTTCCAAAATTCAAAGAGGAAGAACACTTCTAAACTCATTCTATAAGGTCAGCATCACGATTCTCATACTAACACTAGACAAAAACATGACAAGCAAAGTACAGACCCAATATCTCTGATGAAAAATCCTCAACAAAATGCGAGTAAACAGAATTCAACAGCAAATTAAAAGTATTATACATCATGACCAAGTAGGATTTACTCTTGAAAAAGCAAGATGGTTCTATATATTAAAAACAATTAATATAATACACGACAGTAACAGAATTAAGAAAAAGCCATGATTATCTCAATTGATTCAAAAAAGAAACATGATAGAATTTCAATTTCATTAGGAAAAACATTCAACAAACCAGCAACAGAGGGAAACTACCTCATTATATTAAAGTCCATAAAAGAAGACCTCACAGCTAATCTGAAAAGAAGTAAAAAGCATCTATATTGCAAATTATCAGTTTACAGGAAAATGCATTACTTACAGAAACATTATGTTATAAACTGAAAATTCTAAAGATTCCACACACACACACAGAGAGTGTTATATCACTAGTTTAAAATATGTCAAACTTTTGGGAGATAGAATCAATAAAAATTTGCTGTGTCTCCATATATTAACAATGAACAATTTGTAAAAGAAATTAAATAAAAAGTTTCATTTATGAGAGCACAGAAAAAATAAGATACTTATTGAATTATTCAGCTAAGGGGGGCAAAGGACTTGCAGGGTGAAAATACTACAAACTATTGCTGACTGAAATTAAAGAAGACACCAATAAATGAAAAGACGTCTTGGGTTGATGGAGGGAATGACCTAATTATTTTTAAGATGCCATTATTACCCAAAGTGTTCTAAGATTCAATGTAATCTCTATCAAAATACCAATGACATTTTTGGCAGAAACAGAAAAACCCCTCCTGAAGTTTATATGGCATCTTAAGGAACTCTGAGGAGTAAAGATATTTTCTTAAAAAAAAAAGAAAAAAGAGGTAGCTGTCTCACACTTCTCAACTTGAAACAACTACAAAGCAACAATAACCAAGACAGCATGGTACCAGCATAAAGATAGATATTAAACCAATGGAACAGAATAAAGAACTCAGAAATAAGCCCTGGTGTACATGGCTAGATAATTTCTGACAATAGTGTCAAGACTACCATCAATATCATTCCAATGGGAAAGGACAGTCTCTTTAACAAATAATTTGAGGAAAAATAGATATCTACATGCAAAAGAATGAAGTTAGACTCTTACCTAACCTCATTTAGAGAAATTAACTCAAAATGCATCGAAGATCTTAATGAAAGGCAAAACTTTAAGATGCCTAGACTTAAAACCATGCGGGAAAAGATTCATGACACTGGATTTGGCAATAATTCTTTAGATGGGATAGCAACAAAGATAGATAAATGGGATTACATTAAACTTAAAAAAAATCACAATAATCAAGTTACCTAAACATCCATCAACTTATTGCATTAGATCTTTATTTATGCACCAAGACTGAATAAAGTGTGGTATACACATACAATGGAGTATTTCTCAGTCTTAGAAAAGAAGGAAATTTTGTCATATGCTACAGCATGGATGAACCTTGATGACATTATGTTAAATGAAATGAGCCAGTCACACAACTCAAAACCTATGGGATCCAGTAAAGCAGTGCTAAGAGGGAAGTTTACAGCAATGCAAGCCTACCTCTAGAAACAAGAGAAACATCAAATAACCTAACATTACACCCAACTAGAAAAACAAGAACAACAACAACAAAAAATCCCAAGTTAGGAGAAAGAAAGAAATCACAAACCTCAGAGCAGAAAAAGATGAAAAAGAAATGAAGGAAATAATAGCGAAGATCAATAAAACTAAAAGCTGGTTCTTTGACATGATATACAAAATTGACAAGCCATTAGCCAGACTCATCAAGAAAAAAAGAATATTCAAATCAATAAAATTAGAAATGAAAAAGAAGTTACAACAGACAACGCAGATATACAAAGGATCATAAGAGACTACTATGAGCAACTGTATGGAAAAAAAAAAGGATAACCTGGAAGAAACGGACAAATTCTTAGAAAGGTACAATCTTCCAACACTGAACCAGGATGAAGTAGAAAATAAGAACAGAACAATGACAAGCACTAAAAATTGAAACTGTGATTAAAAAATAAAAATCTTCTAATAAACAAAAGTCCATGGTCAGATGGCTTCAGGTGCAAATTCTATCAAAAGTTCAGAAAAGAGCTAACAGCTATCCCGCTCAAACTGTTTAAAAAAACTGCAGAGGAGGGAATACTCCCAAACTCATTTTATGAGGCCATCATCACCCTGATATCAAAAAGAGACAAAGATACCACAAACAAAAAGAAAATTACAATATCACTGATGAATATGGATGCAAAAATCTTCAACAAAGTTCTATCAAACAGAATCCAACACATTAAAAGAATCATATACCATGATCAAGTGAGTTATATCCCAGGGATGCAAAGATTGTTCAATATATGCAAACTAATCAATGTGCTACAATATATTAACAAATTGAAAGACAAAAACCATATGATCATCTCAATAGATGCAGAGAAAGCTTTCAACAAAATTAAATGCCTATTTATGATAAAACCTCTCCAGAAAATTGGCACAGAAGCAACCAACTTCAACATAATAAGGGCCATATACAACAAGCCCATAGCAAACATTATTCTCAATGGTGAAGAACTGAAAGCATTTCCTCTAAGATCAGGAACCAGACAAGGATGCCTTGTTCCTTTACTGCAAACAGTAAAACTCTCACTGTTTGCAGATGACATGATACTACACATAGAAAACCCTAAAAGAAGCTACCAACAACTACTAGAGCTAATTAATCAGTGTAGTAAAGTTGTAGGATATAATTTAATGCACAGAAATCTCTTGTATTCCTATACAATGACAATGAAAAAATCAGAAAGAAATGAAAGAAACAACCCCATTCACCACTGCAACAAAAAGAACAAAATATCTAGGAATAAGCCTACCTAAGGAGACAAAAGATCTATTTGCAGAAAACTATAAGACACTGATGAGAGAATCTCAGATGGCTCAAACAGACGGGGAGATATACCATATTCTTGGATTGGAAAAATCAATATTGTTGAAATGACTATACTATCCAAAACAATCTAAAGATTCAATGCAATCGTTATCAAATTACCAATGGCATTTTTCACAGAACTAGAACAAAAAATTTCAGTTTGTATGAAACACAAAAGACCCTGAATACCAAAAGCATTACTGAGAAAGAAAAAAAAAATGGAACTTGAGGAATCAACCTCCCTAAATTCAAATTTTACTATGAAGCTACAGTCATCAAGAAAGTATGGGACTGGCACACAAACAGAAATATAGACTAATAGAACAAGACGGAAAACCCAGAGATAAACCCCCACACCTATGAGCACCTTATCTTTGAGAAAGGAGGCAAGAATATACAATAGAGAAAAGACCACGAGCCTCTCCAATAAGTGGTGCTGGGAGAACTGGTCAGCTACCTGTACATGGACGAAACTGGAACACTTCCTAATACCATACACCGAAATAAACTCAAAATGGATTAAAGCCTTATATGTAAGGCCAGAAACTATAAAACTCTTGAAGGAAAACAAAGAAGTATATTCTTTGACATAAATTGCAGCAAGATAATCTCTGACCCACCTCTTAAATTAATGGAAATGAAAACAAAAATAAACAAATGGGACCTAATAAAACTTAAAAGGTTTTGTACAGCAAAGGAAACTATAAACAAGATGAAAAGACAAGCCTCAGAACAGGAGAAAATAGCTGCAAGTGAAGCAACTGACAAAGGGTTAATCTTGAAAATATATAAGCAGCTCATGCAGCTAAATATCAGAAAAACTAAGAACTCACTTATAAAAACGGACAGAAGATTTAAACAGACATTCTCCAAAGAAGATACACAGATGGCTAATAAACACATGAAAAGATGCTCAACATTGCTCATTATTAGAGAAATGCAAATCAAAGCTACAATGATATGTCTCCTCACACCAGTCAGAATGGCCATTGTTAAAATCTACAAACAATAAATGCTGGAGAAGATGTGGCAAAAACGGAACCTCCTGCACCGTTGGTGGGAATAAAAACTGACAGAGCCATTATGGAAGACAGTATGGAGATTCCTTAAAAAATTAGGAATAAATCTACCACATGACCCAGCAATCCCACTACTGGGCATATACCTTGAGAAAACCAAACTCTAAAAAAGACACATGTACCCCAGTGTTCATTGTAGCAATATTTACAACAGCCAGGAACAGGTGGCACAGTAAAGAATCTGCCTGCCAATGTAGGAGATGCAAGAGACACGGGTTCAATCCCTGGGTTGGGAAGATCCCCTAGGGTAGGAAATGGCAACCCACTCCAGTATTTTTACCTGAAAAATTCCATGGACAGAGGATCAAAGAGTCAGACACGACTGAGCGCGCACGCGCGCACACACATACACACACAGAGGACATGGAAGTGTGTAGATGTCCATCTACAGATGAATGGATAAAGAAGCTATGGTACACTCATACAAACGAACGTTAACTCCGCCATAAAAGAAACGAATTTCAGTCAGCTGTAGTGAGGTAGATGAACCTAGAGCCTCTTACAGAAACTGAAATAAGTCAGAAGGAGAAAAAAAAGTATCATATATTAATGCATATACATGGAATTTAGAAAAATGGTACTGATAAACCTAGTAGAGAACAGACTTGTGGGCACATCAGCTGAAGGTGAGGGTGGGCCGAATTGAGAAAGCAATATTGCCATATACACACTATCCTGTGTAAAACAGTGGGAGCCCTGTCTGATGCTCTGTAATAAACTAGAGTGGTGGAATGGGGAGAGGAGATGGAGGCTCAGGAGGGAGGTACATATACATACATACATATATATGTATATACGTATATATGCATATATGTGTGTGTGTGTGTGTGTATATATATATATCTGATTCATGTTGTTGTATGGCAGAAACCAGCACAAAATTGTAAAGCAAGTAAAAAAAAAATTTTTTTTTAATGCTCTTCCCAGAAAGTCACTGGGAAGTTCAGGTCTTTTGAGCATCAGCTGCCCATTCTCCTTGCCTGACTCCATGTTGAGTACCTGCAATAAACACTGTACTTTCCATCACCATAAAATATTAATAAATAAAATAACCCAGTCACAAAAAGACAAACACTGTATGATTCCTCTTTAATACTGTCTAAAGTTGTCAAAAGCCAGTTGTGAAATTTTATGATTCTATTGCAGTTGGCTAAGCCTAAATAGAAACATTTTTTCCCTGAATTATTTTGAATTTATTTCACTTTCCTTTGTAAAAATAAATCTACTTTTACAATTCAATTTTCCAGTACTACAACTAAAGGTTTTTTAATATTTACCTATTCCTGCCTTCCTACTTATCACTCTTTATTCATTCAAAAAGTAATCAAAAGAAGATTATCAAGCGGTATAGGATTCTAGAAGTTGAGGAGTCCATAATCAACATATAAAGCTCCTCCCATCATAGAGCTTAAATCTCCGTGGGTTAAACAGATAAGAAATAAGTAAACTGATGCCTAAAGCAGATGTTTTGATAATGGTCAGTACTGTGAACAGAATGAAGCAGGCACTGAGGAAGAGTGACTGTGGTATAGGGATAAGCCCACCTTAGTTACACTGGCTCCTCCCCCAGATTCACTACACCCTACACACGGCCACGCAGCCTTGGCTGGAACTGGTTTCGGATAAGCATACAGCCCAATTACATCCAATGAGTTATAAACATTTAGAGTTCCAGAAAGAGAGACTGGGAAGACATTTTAGTCAACAAATTTTCAAAACTGATGAAAAACTTCACAGCATAGATTTAAGTAATTCATCAAAACTCAGGAATCTTAAATATAAAGAAAACTATTACCTAAATAAGTCTTTAGCAAACTGCTGAGTAGCCATTAAAGAAAAAAAAAAAAAAAACCTTAAGAGCAGCCAATGAAAGGTAAATTATATACAGAAAGAAAATTATGGCTGTTACATCTTAAGAAATAATGGAGGATAGAAAACAATGGTATACGATTTTTAAAGCATCAAGAGAAAAAAAATGTTAACCTATAATTCTATACACAAAAAATGTTCTTCAAAAATAAAGGGGAAGTAAAGTATCAGATGTGTATAGGTATGTACTTACTTACTGGTACCTAAGAGTTCTTTCATCTAACTGTATTATTCAATAAAACTCAAATATGGTGGTAGGATTAGCACCTTCTAATTTTCACAACCAGCTTGGTATTTCACAGGACAAAACTGAGAAGAAAAGTAACCAGATTCCAAAGACCAACCCACTCAATTTCAACACTGATGGATTGTGGCTTATGGACTGCTATCAATACCCAAGCTGTATAACTGGGATTCTTTATGTGCCTAGGAGACACATCAACCCAGTTTGTGTCTGGGGAGCTTCTGTAGATGTCTAAAGCAGCTGCAGTAGAAACTGAGGACAAAGCCAGGGTCAGAGTCCAACAGAGTCTTGCTCAGAGGATGTTTCAAATTGCCAACATCCATTGGATCATAGAAAAGCAAGAGAATTTCAGAAAAACATCTACTTCTGTATATTGACTATGCCAAAGCCTTTGACTGTGTAGATCACAATAAACTGTGGAAACTTCTTAAAGACATAAGAATACAACACCACCTTACTGGCCTCCTGAGAAATCTGTATGCAGGTCAAGAAGCAACAGCTAGAATCAGACACGGAACAATGGACTGGTTCCAAACTGGGAAAGGATTACATTAAGACTGTATATCATCACCTTGCTTATTAAACTTATATGCAGAGAACATCATGCAAACGCCAGGCTGGAGGAAGCACAAGCTGAAGTCAAGGTTGCCGGGAGAAATATCAATAACCTCAGATATGCAGATGACACCACTCTTCGGTAGTAAGTGAAGAGGAACTGAAGAGCTTCTCGATGAAAGTGAAAGAGGAGAGTGAAAAAGCTGGCTTAAAACTCAGCATTCAAAAAACGAAGATCACGGCATCCGGTCCCAATCACTTCATGGCAAATAAATGGTGAAACAGTGACAGACATTTATTTTCTTGGACTCTAAAATCACTGCAGGTGGTGACCGCAGCCATGAAATTAAAAGACACTTGCTCCTTAGAAGGAAAGCTATGAGAAACCTAGACAGCATATTAAAAAGCAGAGACAGTACTTTACCGACAATGGTGCATCTAGTCAAAGGTATGGTTTTCCAGTAGTCATGTATGGATGTGAGAATTGGACCATAAAGAAAGTTGAGTGCCAAAGAATTGATGCTTTTGAACTGTGGTGTTGGAGAAGACTCTTGAGAGTCCCTTGGACTGCAAGATCAAACCAACAATCCTACAGGAAATCAGTCCTGAATATTCATTGGAAGATGCTGAAGCTGAAGCTCCAAAACACTGGCCACCTGATGTGAAGAACTGACTCATTAGAAAAGACCCTAATGTTGGGAAAGATTGAAGGCAGGAAGAGAAGGGAATGACAGAGCATGAGATGGTTGGATGGCATCACAGATTGGATGGACATGACTGTGAACAAGCTCTGGGAGTTGGTGATGGACAGGGAAGGCTGGCAGGTTGCAGTCCATGGGGTCGCAGAGAGTCAGACACAACTGAGTAACTGAACCAAACAGAACTGAAATATGTCTTCAGCCAGACAAAACCTGGGATAATTTATTCACTGGAGATCTGCACTATAAAAAAATTAGAAGAAATTCCTCATAAAATTAAATAAATTTTAACATCAGAAAGAAGGAATGAGGAACACAGAACAAAACTGGTAAAGTCATTACCAGACGATTTAGTTCAATCCAAACCTACTATGGTCTGACTATGACAAAATGTTATATCAGGGGGAGCGTAAGGAGAAGTTAGATGAATTGCCTTTGAAACTCTTACAATGAAGTAAAGAAAATAAGATATATAGGTCTGAGTAGAGAACAAAGTTGAAAGTGATATGTTTATTAAAATTACATGTGTATTGTAGAGTTTATACTGCGGTCTGCAGAGAAAGCTCAATGTACAGCATGATCTTTTGCAGTGAGGCTACAGTAACAGAAACAAGTAACCTAGGCAGTCAAACAGCAGGAACAGCTGTAGAGAAATCACTAAATACAGAGTGGGGCCATTAACATGATCCTTATCCTTAACTGGGATTTAGCACACATGAAAGAAAGAAGGGCAAATATGCTGGAAGAAAGGCTTACTATAAAAATTATTATAAATGTTTCTCTGAATAAGAAGTTTAACTTTCACGTTTAAGAATTTTTAACAAAGGAAACAAGGAAAGGCTCTGCATCACTATGGATTTTATCTAGATGGTTCTGGCTATAATGGAAATACTATAAGGATCAGATATGTAATTACCAGGCCAGTTGGAACTGATTTTAAAAGCTGTCCATGTGAACTTAGAGTCTGACAGCAGAGCCATGAACCTCAAATATCTAGAAGTAAACTTCAAATATATATCTAAGTGGTGGTCAAGGTCAAAGTAATAGATTTGGGAAAAGAAATGTTAATACATAGGGATGATGGCTGAAGCCACAAATATCAATGTTACTATCAAATTAAAGATAATTTAAAAGAGAAAGAGAAGGAAATGAAAGAAGTTACAGAGAATTCAACATATACTTGAGGACTTCAAGTCTCTTCATTCAACAAGAGTACTACACAGAAGATCTATAGGGTAACAGAAGACTTGAATAACACTATAAAATCACAAGATGTCACAGACTTCTTGGAGAAGGCAATGGCACCCCACTCCAGTACTCCTGCCTGGAAAATCCCATGGACAGAGGAGCCTGGTAGGCTGCAGTCCATGGGGTCGCTGAGGGACGGACACGACTGAGCGACTTCACTTTCACTTTTCACTTTCATGCATTGGAGAAGGAGATGGCAACCCACTCCAGTGTTCTTGCCTGGAGAATCCCAGGGACAGGGGAGCCTGGTGGGCTGCCGTCTATGGGGTCACACAGAGTCAGACATGACTGAAGTGACTTAGCAGCAGCAGCAGCAGCAGCAGCAGACTTTTATAAAACAGTAGCAGAATACATATTTTTAAGGGCATAAAGAACATTCTAAATGATAATGTATGAGCTAGACCATAAAACAAACCTTGACAAATGTAGAAGAAATGAAGTTATTCAAAGTATGCTCTCTCCAATCATAATGGAAATATATCAGAAATAACAAAAAAATCTTGATAAATATACACTACTAAATAAACAACGGTAATTCCAATCCTGTATGTACATTTGTGAGAAATCAAAATATTTGTCCACACAAAATACACAAATATTCATATCAACATTATTCAGACTAGCCAAAAGTGAAAATAAACAAAATGCTTTACTAAACTTTATTATTATAAATTAATGAAGGGATAAACAAAATATAGCATAGCCATACAATAGAATATTACTCAGCAATACAAAATTAAATACTGATATATTGTATCATAACTAGATCTTAGCATAAGTTTTTTATCATGCTAAGTAAGAGAAGTCAGAAACAAAAGTCCATGTATTTTATGAGTTTCATGCAAGTTCCAGAAAGGACAAATCCAAACAGATATAATCCATACAGATATACAGGCTGATGGTGGCCCAGGCTCAAGGACAGGAGGTGGGAACAATGGGGAGTGACTGCTAATAGGTACTTGTTTTCTTTTAGGGGTGATTACAATGTTCTAAAAAAATCATGGCTACATATCTCTGTGAATATCTAAAAACCAGTAAATTATATATATATACTTTAATTGGATGGATTTTGTGCTGTAAGGATTATATACAGTAAGAACAAAGACTAAAACACTTTCAGACAATACTGAAAGAAATCATTACCAACACATTCATATTGACAGAATAGCTAAAGAAAGTCCTTTAAGTAGAAGGAAAATGATAAAAGACAAAAATACTTATTTTCACACAAAAAGGGAAAGCACTTAAAATAAGAATGATATGAGTGTGTAATTAATATATAATTGAATCTATTTATTGGAGAAGGAAATGGCAACCTATGCCAGGATTCTTGCTTGGAGAATTCCATGGACAGAGGAGCCTGGCAAGCTACAGTCCATGGGGTCTCAGAGTCAGACACAACTGAGCAACTATCACTCACTCACTTAATCTATTTAAGAGATAAATGTCTGTTTATGGAAAAATAACAACAATATATTGTAGCATTCATAACATATGTTTAAGTGAAATAATGACCACAACTCCATAAAGTCTATTAGAAAAGAGACAGAAATATGTAACTGTAATATTTTTATACTATGTGTGAAATAGTTTAATATTACTTGAAGGTAGACTATGACTAAGTTAAAGATGTATACTACAAATCTTTAATACAACCACTAAAAAAGTAAAATAAAAGTTTATAGCTAATAATAAAGCAAATAAAATGGAAACATAGAAAGAGGGGAAAAGCAACAAGGGACAGGATCTACAGCAAATCAATAAAAATATGACAGACAAATCTAACCACACCAATAATCACATTAAATGCAAATTGTCTAAAGACTCCAATTAAAATGCAAATATTTGAAGAGATTGGTTCAAGATGGCAAAATAGAAGGACACGTGTTCACCTTTTATTGTGAAGAGCGCTGAAATCACAACTAATTGCTGAACAACAGGAAGACTCTGGAATGCACCAAAAATGAATCCCCACATCCAGAGAATAAGAAGAAGCCATGATGAGACAGTAAAAGGGGCACAATCATAATAAAATCAAATCCTGTAACTGCCAGGTGGACAAACCACAAAAATGGACAACAATTATACGACAGTTCTCCCACTGGAGCAAAGGTTCTGAGACCCATGTCAGGCCTCCCATCCTGAGGATCCAGCAATGGGAGCAGGAATCCCCAGAGAATCTGACTTTGAAAGCCAGTGGATTCGATCACAGGACTTTCACAGAACTAAGGAAAACAAAGACTCCATTCTTGGAGGGCACACACAAAGTCTTGTGCTCGCCAGCAGTAGTGATCCCACAGGAGACTGAACCACACCTGTCTGCTAGACCACTGAAAGGTGTCCTGCAGGGGATGGGGGCTGCTGTGGTTCACCCAGAGGATGAGGGTTAAGGCAGAAAAGGTTCTGGGAAACATTAATTGGTGTGAGCCCTCTCAGAGGCCTCTATTAATCCCACCATACAGCCTGTATGCTTCAGTGCTGGCTCACTTCAGGCAAAACAATGAACAAGGAGGGAACACAGCCCTAATGATCAGCAGGAAAGTGGATTAAACTTTTACTAAACACAGCCCTAGTCACCAGAGTAAGGTCCAGTTCCACCCACCACAAGTCCCTCCCATCAGAAAGCGTGCACAATCCTCTTAGCCTCATGCACCAGAGGCAGAGAGAAGAATCAAGAACTACAATCTTGCAGTCTACAGAATGAAAAGCATAATCACAGAAAGTTAGACAAAATGAATAGGCAGAGGATTATGTTCCAGATAAAGGAATAAGATAAAATCCAAGAAAAACAACTAAATGAAGTGGATACTGGCAACCTTCCAAAAAATAATTCAGAATAATGATAGAGAAGATAATCCAGGATTTTGGATGGGGGTGGGAAATGGAAGTAAAGATTGAGAAGATGCAAGAAATGTTTAACAAAGACCTTCAAAAAACTAAGATCACGCATGGCATCTGGTCCCATCACTTCATGGCAAATAGATGGGGAAACAATAGAAACAATGACAGACTTTATTTTCTTGAGCTCCAAAATCATTGAGATGGTGACTGCAGCCATGAAATTAAAAGACACTTGCTCCTTGGAAGAAAAGCTATGACCAACTTAGACAGCATATTGAAAAGCAGAGACATTAGTGACAAAGGTCCGTCTAGTCAAAGCTCTGGTTTTTCCAGTAGTCACGTATGGACATGAGAGTTGGACCATAAAGAAAACTGAGCACTGAAGAATTGATGCTTTTGAATTGTGGTGTTGGAGAAGACTCTCGAGAGTCCCTTGAACTGCAAGGAGATCCAACCAGTCCATCCTAAAGGAAATCAGCCCTGAATATTCATTGGAAGGACTGGTGTTGAAGCTGAAACTCCAATATTTTGGCCACTTGAAGTGAAGAACTGACTTATTAGAAAAGACCCTGATGCTGTGAAAGATTGAAGGCATGAGGAGAAGGAGACAAGAGAGGATGAGATGGTTGGATGGCATCACCAACTCGATGAACATGAGTTTGAGTAAACTCCAGGAGTTGGCAATGGACAGGGAAGCCTGGCGTGCTGCAGTCCATGGGGTCGCAAAGAGTGAGACATGATTGAGCGACTGAACTGAACTGAGAAAAACTAAAGAACAAACAAACAGAAATGAACAATAAAATAACTGAAATGAAAAATACAAAAGAATAAATCAATGGCAGAATAACTAAGCCAGAAGAACAAATAAGTGACCTAGAAGACAGAATGGAAGAAATCACTATCACGGAACAGAATACAGAAAAAAAGAGAAATGTAAACATCCTAAGAGACCTCTGGGACAACACTAAACGCATCAAAATTCACAATATCAGGGTGCCAGAAAAAGAAGAGAGAACCTGAGAAAATAATTTTAGAAATAATAACTGAAAACTTCCCTAACACGGGAAACAGTCAACCAAATTCAGGAAGCACAGAGTGTTTCAGGCAGGATAAACCCAAGGAGGAACATGCCTACTCACATAGTTATCAACTAGACAAAAATTTAAAAATATTAAAAGCAACAAGGAGAAAATGACAAATAACATACAAGGGAACTGCCATAAGGTTATGAGCAAATCTCTCAGCAGAAAATTCACAAAGAAAGTGAAACTGAAAGTCGCTCAGTCGTGTCTGACTCTTTGCCACCCATGGACTGTCAGTTCAGTTCAGTTGCTCAGTCATGTCCGACTCGTTGCAACCCCATGGACTGCAGCACACCAGGCCTCCCTGTCCATTACCGACTCCCGGGGTTTACTCAAACTCATGTCCATTGAGTCGGTGATGCCATCCAACCATTTCATCCTCTGACATTCCCTTCTCCTCCCACCTTCAATCTTTCCCATCATCAGGGTCTTTTCTAGTAAGTCAGTTCTTTGCATCAGATGACCAAAATATTAAAGTTTCAGTTTCAACATTAGTCTTTCCAATGAACATTCAGGACTGATTTCCATTAGGATGGACTGGTTGGATCTCCTTGCAGAGATCCATGGAATTCTGTATTCCATGGAATTTTCCAGACCAGAATATTGGAGTGGGTAGCCTTTGCCTTCTCCAGGGGATCTTCCCAACCACAGGATCAAACCCAGCTCTCCCGCATTGCAGGTGGATTACCAGCTGAGCCGCATTCACAAAGGAGTGGCACAATATATTTAAAGTGATGAAAGGTTCAGTTCAATTCAGTCGCTCAGTCATAAGGACATACAACCAAAAATATTCTACCCAGCAAGGCTCTCATTCAGATTTTACAGAGAAAACCTTATGGGCAAGCAAAGACTAAGAGAATTCAGCAACACCAGACCAGCTTTGCAACAAATGCTAAAGAACTCCTCCAGGCTGGAAAGAGACTAGTAACTTAAAAAATATCTTTAACATATATAGACTACTATATCAAAACCTCATGGAATAGCAAACCCCAAAACTACAATACATACACACACAAAAGAAAAGGGAAGCCAAAGACACACTAAAGATGGTCATCAAAACACAAGAGAAGAGAACAAAAGAGTAAGGGGAATAAAAGACATACAAAAACAAACCCAAGTCAATTTTTTTAAATAGCAAAGGGAATACACATACAGGGATATATTGATAAATACCTTAAATGTAAATGGATTAAACAGGCCAACCAAAAGACAAGACTGGTTGAGTGGATACAAAAGAAGATGCATATACATGCTGTCTACAAGAAATCCATCTCAGACCTAATGGACATGAACAGACTTAAATTGAAGGGATGGAAGAAGGTATTCCACACAAATGGGAATAAAAGGAAAGCCGAAGTAGAAATACTCATATCAGGAAAAAATTAGACTTTAAAACAGACTGTTATGAGAGACAAAGAAGAACACTACATAATGATCAAGGGATCAATCCAAGAAGATATAACAACTGTAATTACATATGCAACTAACACAGAAGCACCTCAATATATAAACAGATATGAAAAGCCATAAAGGAAGAAATTAAAGAGGAATCAGCTTGTGTTACTTCACAATAACAGTGAGGGACTTTAATGCCCCAATTCATCAATGGACAGATCATCTAGAGAAAAAAAATCAATAAGGAAACAGGCTTTAAATGACCCATTAGACCAGATGGACTTGACATTATAGAACATTCCAACCAAAAGCAGCAACATATACATTCTTCTAAAGTGCACACAGAACATTCTTCAGAATTGTCAACATACTGGGCGTCAGAATGAGCCTTGGTAAATTTAAGAAAGCTGAAATCATATCAAGCCCATTTTCTAATCACAGTGTTATAAGATTAGGAATAAACTACAAGAAAAAAAAAGCTATATGAAAACACAAACCCATGAAGGCTAAATAATAAACTATAATTCATTTCAATCCTTATCAAATTATCAATGGCATTTTTCACAGAACTAGAGCAAAAACAGTTAAATTTTTTATGGAGACACCAAAGACCTCAAATAGCCAGAGTAATCTTGAGAAAGAAACATGGGGCTGGAGGAATCAGGTTCTATGAATCCAGACTATACTACAAAGCTACAATTGTCAAAATAATATGACCCTGGCACAAACACAGAAATACAGATTAAAGGAACAGGTTAGAAAGCACAGAAATAAATCCACATACCTGTGGTCAATTATGGGCTTCCCTGGTGGCTCAGTGGTAAAGAACCCTCCTGCCAGTGCAGGAGCTATGAGTTCAATCCCTATGTTCAGAAGATCCCCAGCGGAGGAAAGGTCAACACACTCCAGTGTTCTTCCCTAGGAAATCTCATGGACAGAGGAGCCTGGCAGGCTACAGTCCATGGGGTTGCAAATGAGTCAGACATGACCTACCGACTGAACAACAACAAGATGGTCAATCTATAACAAAGAAGGTATGACTACACAGTGGTGGAAAGACACTCTCTGCAACAAATGGTGCTGGGAAAACTGGACAGCTACATGTGAAAAATAATAAAATTAGATCATTCTTTAACATCATACAAAAATAAGCTCAAAATGAATTAAAGAACTACATGTGAGAGTGGACGGTATCAAACTCCTAAAGGAAAACATAGGCAGAACACTCTGACATAAACCGTAGCTATATCTTTCTCAATTCATATACTAGAATAATGAAAATAAAAACAAAAATACACAAATGGTACCTAATAAAATTCAAAAGTTTTTGTACAGCAAAGGAAAACATAAAGAAAACGAAAAGACAACTCACACACTGGGAGAAAATATGTGCAAATGATGTGACTGACAAGGAATTGGTCTCCAAAATTTACAAACAGTTCATGAAGTTAAATATCACTAAAATAAACAATCCAACTTAAAAAAAAAATGGGCAGAAGACCTAGACATTTCTTCAAAGAAGACATGTAGGTGGCCAAAAGGCACATGAATATATGTTTAGCATAACTAATTATGAGAAAAGTGCAAGCCAAAACTACAGTGAGATATAACCAGCCAAAATAACTCTCATAAAAAAATCCAAAAACAATAAATGCTAGGGAGGTTGTGGAGAGAATGAAACCTTCACACACTGTTGGTGGGAATGTAAATTGGTACAGCCATGGTGGATAACACTATGGAAGTTCTTTAAAAAATTAAAAAGAGGGCTACCATTTGACCCTGCAATCCCACTCCTGAGCATGTATACAGAGAAAAACACGGTCTGAAAGAATACATGCACCCCAGTGTTCACTGTAACACTGCTTACAATAGCCAAAACATGGAAGCAAGGTAAATATGCATTGACAGAGGAATGGATAAAGAAGATATGGTGCATATATATAATGGAATACTACTCAGCCATAAAAGAATGATGCCATTTGCAGCAACATGCATGGACCTAGAGATTGTCATACTGAGTGAAGTCAGAGAAAGAAAAATATCCTATGATATTCCTTATACGGGGAACCTAAAAAGAAATAGGGCTTCCCTCATAGCTCAGTTGGTAAAGAATCCACCAGCAATGCAGGAGACCCCGGTTCAATTCCTGGGTCAGGAAGATCCACTGGAGAAGGGATAAGCTACCCACTCCAGTATTCTTGGGCTTCCCTGGTGGCTCAGCTGGTAAAGAATCCACCTGCAATGCAGGAAACCTCAGGTTCAATCCCTGAGTTGGGAAGATCCCCTGGAGAAGGGAAAGGCTTCTCCAGAATACCACTCCAGTGGGTATTCTAGAATACCCACTCCAGTATTCTGTCCTGGAGAATTCCATGGACTATAAAGACCATGGGGTCACAAAGAGCTGGACACAACTGAGCGACTTTCACTTTCAAAAAGAAATAATACAAATGAACTTATCTACAAAGCAGAAACAGACATAAAGAATGAACTTATGGTTACCAGGGGGGAAGAGATAGATAGGGAGTTTGCGATTGACATGTATACATTACTATATTTAAATGGATTATCAACAAGGGCCTACTGTATAGCACAGGCAACTGTGCTCACTGTTATGTGACACTGGATGTCAGGGGAGTTTGGGGGAGAATGGATATATTTAAATGTTGGCTGAGTTGCTCTGAAACTATCACAGCATTGTTAATCAGCCCTAATCAACTATCAGTTCGGTTCAGTTCAGTAACTCAGTCATGTCCGACTCTTTGTGACCCCATGAATCGCAGCATGCCAGGCCTCCCTGTCCATCACCAACTCCCGGAATTTACCCAAACCCATGTCCATTGAGTCGGTGGTTCCATCCAGCCATCTCATCCTCTGTCATCCCCTTCTCCTCCTGCCCCCAATCCCTCCCAGCATCAGGGTCTTTTCCAATGAGTCAACTCTTCGCATGAGGTGGCCAAAGTATTGGAATTTCAGCTTCAGCATCAGTCCTTCCAATGAACACCCAGGACTGATCTCCTTTAGAATGGGCTGGTTGGATCTTCTTGCAGTCCAAGGGACTCTCAAGAGTCTTCTCCAACACCACAGTTCAAGAGCATCAATTCTTTGGCACTCAGCTTTCTTCACAGTCCAACTCTTACATCCATACATGACCACTGGAAAAACCATAGCCTTGACTAGACGGACCTTTGTTGGCAAAGTAATGTCTCTGCTTTTCAATATGCTATCTAGCTTGGTCATAACTTTCCTTTCAAGGAGTAAGCGTCTTTTAATTTCATGGCTGCAATCACCATCTGCAGTGATTTTAGAACCCAAAAAAATAAAGTCTGACACTGTTTCCACTGTTTCCCCATCTATTTCCCATGAAGTGATGGGACCAGATGCCATGATCTTAGTTTTCTGAATGCTGAGCTTTAAGCCAACCTTTTCACTCTCCTCTTTCACCTTCATCAAGAGGCTTTTTAGTTTCTCTTCACTTTCTGCTATACTCCAATGTAAAATTAGAAGTTTAATAAAAAGGAAATATTCTTAGATTGGATTAAAAAAGCAAGACCCACCTACAGGGTGCCTACAAGAAGCACACTTTTAACCCAATGATAAATACGGGTTAAAAGTAAAATGACAGAAAGACATAACCCATGCTAACACTACTCAAAAGAAAGCTAAATGTCTACTTTAATATCAAAGTAGATTTCACAGCAAATAATATTGCCAAGTATAAAGGTATTCATCTACTAAACTGTATAGTAATTAGACCCCAATTAAAATAAATAAAATTTTAAAAATTTTTAAAAAGATAAATTGGTAAGTTTATCAAGAAGACATAAATATCCTAAATGCTCTTACCCCTAATAACAGTATTTCAAAATGAATGATTCAGACACTTTCAGAACTAAAAAAGAAAATCAACAGATCCATGGTTACTGCCAGAGACTTTGATCATCTACTCTCAGTATTTGATAAAAATAGTTTAAAAAAATCAGCAAGCAGGATTTTTCAAAAGTCTCAACCAACTTCATTCACTTAACTGAATTAAAGAACCCTCCATCTGACAATAGCATAATATACATTCTTTCCAAGTGTACATCAATATAGATCATACTCTGAGCTATAAAACAAGTCTCAAATATAAATGAATTCAAGTTATACAAAGTATGTTCAGTGACCACAGTGATAATAAATTATAAATCAATATATTAAAGGTATCTGGAATAATCTAAAGTGTTTGAAAAATGAATACTACACGTCTAAATGAATACCACATATGGATCAAAGGAAAAATGCTGTTGTTGCTGTTCAGTCACTCAGTCATGTCCAGCTCTTTGCAACTCCATGGACTGCAGCATGCCAGGCTTCCCTTTCCTTCACCATTTTCCAAAGGAAAAATCAAAATGGGAATTAATAGGTATTTTTTTTTTACTGAATGTAAATGAAATAAAAATATTGAAATCCCTGAGATGCTGCTATAGCAATAATTAGGAGGAAATTTATAGCACTAAACACTAAAATTGGAAAGAGGATATTAAAGTAATGATGTCAACTTCTGTTTTAAGAAACTAAAGATAGAGCAAATCAGGAGTTACATCAGCATCGTGGTATATGTAATGAGATGTCCTCTTTGTCTCTCTTCTTAAATCTACAACCAATAACTCACAATTCAATAAAGGTACCTCTGCAAACACACCAGGCCACACCAGTGCAATGGGGGTGCCCATAAACCTGACAACACCAGACATGGCAGAGGAGGATTAGACCCAGCTCCTCCCATCCTCCATCTCCCACCCAAACAAGCCTGTGACTTAGGAGACCCCTTGCAGGTTCAAAGTAAAGGCATGTAAAATGATATTCCAAGTAAATTGCAGCCAAAAGCAAGCAGGGTCAGTTCAGTTCAGTTCAGTCGCTCAGTTGTGTCCGACTCTTTGCGACCCCATGAATCGCAGCACGCCAGGCCTCCCTGTCCATCACCAACTCCTGGAGTTCACTCAAACTCACGTCCATCGAGTCAGTGATGCCATCCAGCCATCTCATCCTGTCGTCCCCTTCTCCTCCTGCCCTCAATCCCTCCCAGCATCAGAGTCTTTTCCAATCAGTCACCTCTTCGCATGAGATGGCCAAAGTACTGGAGTTTCAGCTTTAGCATTATTCCTTCCAAAGAACACCCAGGGCTTATCTCCTTTAGAATGGGCTGGTTGGATGTCCCTGCAGTCCAAGGGACTCTCAAGAGTCTTCTCCAACACCACAGTTCAAAAGCGTCAATTCTTTGGTGCTCAGCTTTCTTCACAGTCCAACTCTCACATCCATACATAACCACTGGAAAAAGCATAGCCTTGACAAAACAGACCTTTGCTGGCAAGCAGGGTAGCCATACTCAAATCAGACAAAATAGACTTTAAGTCAAAAAAAGCTAACAAGAGACAAAGATGTACAGTATATAATTATAAAGAGGACAATTCATCAAGGAGGCATAATAGCTATTAATATAAATGCAACTAACATAAGAACACCAAAATATATAAAGCACTTACTAACAGACACAAAGGGGAAAGTTGACTGCAACACAACTTTAACACCCCACCAATGGGTAGATCATCCAGACAGAAAATCAACAAGGAAGCGGTGGCCTGACATGGAACATTAGGCCAGATGAAATTTGACAGATTTGTACAAAACATTCCATCCAAAAGCAAAAGAAAAAAAAAGGAGAAAAAAAAAAAAAAAAAAAACAAAAGCAAAAGAATGCACGTTCTTCTCAAGTTCACATGGAACTTCCTCAAAAATAGATATGTTAAGACATCAAACAAGTCTCAATAAATTTAAGGAGAAGAAAATCATTTCAAACATCTTTCTAATCACAATGGTATAAAACTAGAAATCAACTATAAGAAGAAAGCCGGAAAAGTCACAAATATGTGGAGAATGAACAACCTGCTACTGAACAACTCCTGGATCAAAGAAGAAATCAAAGGAGAAATTTAAAATACTTGAAGGCAAGTGAAAATGGAGAATTAAACATATTTACAGGATGCAACAAAAGAGTATTAAGAGTCAGGTTTATAGCAGTACAGACCTATCTCAAGTAACAAGAAAAACATCAAATAAACAATCTACCCTTTCACCTAAAGGAGCTAGAAAAATAAGAATGAATGGAAGCCCAGACTGAGCAGAAGGAAGAAAATAATAAAGATCAGAGCAGAAATAAATGAAACACAATCTAAAAAGACAACAGACAAGATCTATGAAAGTAAGAGCTGATTCTTTGAAATGGTAAACAAAACTGACAAATCTTTAACTAGACTTAGTAACAAAAAAGGAGGCAAGGCTCTAATAAAACCAGAAATGAAAGAAAAGAAACAATAGATATCACAGAAATACAGAAAAATATAAAAGAATATAATGAACAGCTACATGCCAATAAATTAAACAACCTAGGAGAAATGGACAAATTATTAGAATTACACAACCTTCTAAGACTGAATCATAAAGAAATAGAAAATCTGAATAGTCTGATCACTAGCAAAGAGACTGAAACAGTTATCAAAAACTTCCTCCATCAATTCTGGTTTCCTCGATGTGTATACTCAGCAGTGGGATTGCTGGGTCATATGGCAGTTCTATTTCCAGTTTTTGAAGGAATCTCCACACTCTTCTCCATAGTGGCTGTACTAGTTTGCATTCCCACCAACAGTGTAAGAGGGTTCCCTTTTCTCCACACCCTCTCCAGCATTTATTGCTTGTAGACTTTTGGATCACAGCCATTCTGACTGGCATGAAATGGTACCTCATTGTGGTTTTGACTTGCATTTCTCTGATAATGAGTGATGTTGAGCATCTTTTCATGTGTTGGTTAGCCATCTGTTATGTCTTCTTTGGATAAATGTCTGTTTAGTTCTTCCATCCATTTTTTAATTGGGTCGTTTATTTTTCTGGAATTGAGCTGCAGGAGTTGCTTGTATATTTTTGAGATTATTTGTTTGTCAGTTGCTTCATTTGCTATTATTTTCTCCCATTCTGAAGGCTGTCTTTTCACCTTGCTTATAGTTTCCTTTGTTGTGTAGAAGCTTTTAATTTTAATTAGGTCCCATTTGTTTATTTTTGCTTTTATTTCCAATATTCTGGGAGGTGGGTCATAGAGGATCCTGCTGTGATTTATGTTGGAGAGTGTTTTGCCTATGTTCTTCTCTAGGAGTTTTATAGTTGCTGGTCTTATGTTTAGACCTAATAGCCAGGACATGGAAGCAACCTAGATATCCATCAGCAGATGAATGGATAAGAAAGCTGTGGTACATATACACAATGGAGTGTTACTCAGCCATTAAAAAGAATACATCTGAATCAGTTCTAATGAGGTGGATGAAACTGGAGCCTATTATACAGAGTGAAGTAAGCCAGAAAGAAAAACGCCAGTACAGTATACTAACACATATATATGGAATTTAGAAAGAAAAACACCAATACAGTATACTAATGCATATATATGGAATTTAGAAAGATGGTAATGATAACCCTGTATGTGAGACAGCAGAAGAGACACAGACGTATAGAACAGTCTTTTGGACTCTGTGGGAGAGGGAGAGGGTGGGATGATTTGGGAGAATGGCATTGAAATATGTATAATATAAGAAATGGATCACCAGTCCAGGTGTCGATGCAGGATACAGGATGCCTGGGGCTGGTGCCCCGGGATGACCCAGAGGGATGGTATGGGGAGGGAGGTGGGAGGGGGGTTCAGGATGGGGAACACCTGTATACCCGTGGTGGATTCATGTTGATGTATGGCAAAACCAATACAATATTGTAAATTAATTAGCCTCCAATTAAAATAAATTTAAATTAAAAAAGAAAAAAAAACCTCCTCCAAAAACAAAAGTCCAGGACCATAAGATCCACAGGTGAATTCTAAAAAACATTCAAGGAAGATTTGATACCTATTGTTCTCAAATTTTTCCCCAAAATTGAAGAACAGGGAATACATGCTAACTAATTTTACAAAGCCAATATTACCCTGATACCAAAACCAGACACAGACAACAACTAAAAAAGGAAATTACAAGCCAGTATCTCTGATGAACACAGATGCAAATATCCTCAGTAGAATATTAACAGAGAGAATACAACAATGCAGTAAAATGATCATACACTATGATGAGGTGAAATTTAGTTCAGGAATGCAAAGATGGTTCAACATCCATTTATCAGTGTGATACACCACACACACAAAAAAAAAGAAGAATAAAAACATGAGGATCATCTCAGTAGATGCAGGAAAAGTGTCTGGCAAAATTCAACATCCATTTATGATAAAAATCCTCAATAAAATGGATATAAAATGAATGAGCTTCAACATAGTAAAAGCCATACAATGACAAACCACAGCTAACACCACACTCAATGGTAAAAAACTGAGAGCTATCCCTTTAAAATCAGAAAAAGGACAAGGACGTCCACTCTTGCCGCTCTTACTCAATGTAATGTAGTAAGTCAGAGAGCTTAGACAAGAAAAAGAAAAAAAGGCATCCAAATTCTAAAGGAATAGTAAAACCCACTATTTGTAGATGACATGATTTTATATATAGGAAATCTCAAAGACTCCATCAAAAAACTGAGATAATAAAGTTGCAGGGCACAAGATCAACATATAAAAATCTGTCTTATTTCTATATGCTAACAATGAGAAGGAGAAATTAAGAAAACAATGTACAATCATGACAGAATAAAATACAAAGAAATTTAACAAAGAAAGTGAAAGACCTACACACTGAAAAGTTTAATGAAATTGAAACATCACAAATAAGTGAAGAGATATTTCATGCCCATAGATTCGAAGAATTAACATAACTGAAATGTCTATATACCTAAAGTAATCTGCAGACCTAATGCAAGTCCTATCAAAATATCAATCGCATTTTTCACAAAGTTAGAATAAATAATTATAAAATTGCATGGAAATACAAGAAATTCTGAGTAACCAAAGAAATTCTGAGAAAAAAGAATATAGCTAGAGCTATCACACTCCTTGTTTTCCAACTATACTACAAGTTATCATAGTCTAAATAGCATGGTATTGGCAGGAAAACAGATAAACAATCTACAGAACAGAACTGAGAGCCCAGAAATAACCCAGGCATATATGGATAACTAATTTACAACAAAGTAGCAAACAACATACAATGGAAAAAGATAATCTCTTCAATAAATAGTGTTGGGAAAACTAGAGAGCTACATACAAAAAAAAGAAAAAACATGGACTGAGACCGCTATCTCACACCATACACAGAGATCAGCTCAAAATGAATTAAAGACTTGAAAGGAAGACCTGAAATATTAAAACCAGAAGAAAGCATAGGCGGTATGCTCTTTGACATCATTCTCAGTAAAATCTCTCAAGATATGCCTCCTCAGGCAAGGGAAACAAAGGCAAAAATAAACAAATGGAATTACATCAAACTAAAAAGGCACAGCACAAGGAATAATCAACAAAACAAAAAGACAAGTGAATAGGAAGATATTTCCAAAGCATATATCTAATAAGGTGTTAATATCTAAAATATATAAAGAACTCATACAATTCAAAACCAGCAAAAACAACTTGATTAAAATATGAGCAGAGGAACTGAATAAACATTTTTCCAAAGAACATATACAGGTGGCCAACATGATTTTCAACATCATGAATTAATGGGGAAATACAAAGCAAAACCACAAGAAGGTATCACCTCATGCTGGTTAGATGGTTAAACTGACCATTATCATTAAGCAAGAAATAACAAATGTTCGCAAGGATATGGAGAAAAGTGTTGGTGGGGATGTAAACTGCTGTAGCCACTATGGAAAACAGTATGGAAATTCCTCAAAAAACTAAGATATCCCATTCGTAAGTATATATCCAAAGAATACAAAAAGCACTCATTCAAAAATGTATGCACTATGTTCACTGCAGCATTATTTATAGTAGCCAAGATATGGAAACAAGTGCTCATCAACAGATAGGTGGATAAAGAAGATATAGCATGTGCATACAGATGGATACATACATATATACATATACACAATGGAATACTACTCAGCCTTAAAAAAAGATGAAATCTTGGAATTCTCTGGCAGCCCAGTGGTTAGGACAATGTGCTGTCACTGCTGCAGACTCAAGTTCAATCCCTGGTCAGAGAACTAAAATCGCACAAGCTGCAGGGCATAGCCAAAATAACAGATGAAATCTTTCCATGTGTGACACCATGGATGGGCCTTGAGGGTATTCTGCCTAGTGAAATAAGTCAGACAGAAAGACAAGTGTTGTATGATTTCACTCATAATTGTAATCTTTAAAACAAATGCCAGAAATAAATTCACACCTACAGTCAATCTTCAACAAAGAAGGCTGCTGCTGTTGCTGCTGCTAAGTCGCTTCAGTCGTGTCCGACTCTGTGCGATCCCACAGACGGCAGCCCACCAGGCTCCCCTGTCCCTGGGATTCTCCAGGCAAGAACACTGGAGTAGGTTGCCATTGCCTTCTCCAACAAAAAAGGCAAGAATGTACAATGGAGAAAAGACAGTCTCTTCAGTAAGTGGTGTCGGGAAAGCTTGAAAGCTACATATAAATCAGTGAAGTTAGAACACTTCATACATATGCAAAAATAAACTCAAAATGGCTTAAAAGTTATGACCAACCTAGATAGCATATTCAAAAGCAGAGACATTACTTTGCCAACCAAGGTTCGTCTAGTCAAGGCTATGGTTTTTCCTGTGGTCATGTATGGATGTGAGAGTTGGACTGTGAAGAAGGCTGAGAGCTGAATAATTGATGCTTTTGAACTGTGGTGTTGGAGAAGACTCTTGAGAGTCCCTTGGACTGCAAGGAGATCCAACCAGTCCATTCTGATGGAGATGAAGCCCTGGGATTTCTTTGGAAGGAATGATGCTAAAGCTGAAATTCCAGTACTTTGGCCACCTCATGCGAAGAGTTGACTCATTGGAAAAGACTCTGATGCTGGGAGGGATTGGGGGCAGGAGGAGAAGGGGACAACAGAGGATGAGATGGCTGGATGGCATCACTGACTCGATGGACGTGAGTCTGAGTGAACTCCGGGAGTTGGTGATGGACAGGGAGGCCTGGCGTGCTGCGATCCATGGGGTCACAAGAGTCGGACATGACTGAGTGACTGATCTGATCTGATCTGATCTGATGATATCATTAAACTTGTAGAAGAGAACATGCACAGAACATTCTCTGATATATGTCGCAGCAATGCTTTCTTAGGTCAGCTTCTTAAGGCAATGAAATAAAAGCAAAAATAAATAAATGAGACCTAATAAAACTTTTAATCTTTTGCACAGCAAAGGAAACTATAAAAAAAAAATGATAGGGCAACCAGAATGGGAAAAAATATTTGCAAACACTGTGACCAACAAAGGATTAATTTCTAATATATACAAACAGTTCATACAATCAGTAACATAAAAAAAAAAAAAAATGAAAAAATGGGCAGAACACCTTAATAGATATTTCTCCAAAGAAGATACAAAGATGACCAACAGGCCCATGAAAAGATGCTCAACATGGCTAATTATTAGAGAAATGCAAATCAAAATCACAATGAGGTATCCCCTTATATCTATCAGAATGGCCATCAACATAAAGTCTACAAATAATAAATTCTGGAGAGTGTGGATAAAAGGGAATCCTCTTACACTACTGGTTAGAATGTAAATTGGTGCAGCCACTATGAAAAACAATATGGAGATACCTCAAAAAACCAAAAAATAGAGTTGCCATAAAATCCAGCAATCCTAACTCTGGGCATATATATGAAGAAAACTCTTAATTCAAAAAGATGCATGCACCCTAGTGCTCACAGCAGCACTATTTACAAACAGCCAAGGCACTGAAACAACCTAAATGTCCACTGCCAGATGAATGGACACATATGTGGCACAGATATACAAAAGAATGTTCCTCAGCCACAAAAATCATGCAATGACGCCATCTGCAACAACACAGACGAACCTGGAGATTATCTGAAACAAGTCAGACAGAAAGACAAATACCACAGGATACCACATACATGTGCAGTCTAAAATACGATACGAAAGTGCTTATTCACAAAAGATAAACAGACTCACAGACACAGAAAACAAACTTACTGTCACCAAAGGCAAAAGGGGGTGGAAGAGGAGTAAATCTGGGGTTTGAGATTAGCAGATAAATAGTACTGTATGTAAAATAAACAACAAGGTCCTATATTCAATGTCCAGTAATAAACCATAATAAAAAAGAAAAATAAATAAATTATCAGAAAAAACAACACAAACACACACACGTGGATACTGAAAACAGAGCAGTGGTTACCAGAGTCAAAGGCAAGCAGAGAGTGAGACAGGCAAAGGGGATCAACGTGAAAACTGTGACTATTGCATCTGAATCTGCCCTCAAATGTGAGTTAGTAGGTGAATGACCTCATCAGCATCGCTCAATAATACTTTATAAGAGTGTCTGTGAGATCTCTTGGATCGGGATATTAGTTACAGAATGAGGCAATGCTGACACTCAACAGAAGTCTCAGTGTAAGACAGGCTGTCACGACAGGGCAGCTCACAGACCAAGCTGAAACTGCAGTCGTGACAGCGTGTGGGTTTGGGGACACAAGGCACCGGTTACTTTCTGTTCTCTCTACAGGCCAGGACTTACAGGCTATAACTCTTACAACAGGACTCAGATGTCATTTTAATTATTCCATTTAGAGATGGAAACCTCTATCATTGAGGTCAGGGAGTCTGCTGGTAACTGTTAGAAGAACCCACTGAATTCAGATTTTTTCTCACTCAAACACTCTCTAATCTACATGAAGCTAATCTGCTCAACTCCTGCAGTAGTAATGAATAAATGTAAGAAATAAATAATTTGTTAGTCTATAAGCTGAACTGCATATTCAAATCAAGTGCAATCACTAGATTATTCCTAGGGACATGTGACCTGAGTTATTTAGCAAATTACACAGGAGAAAAAATGAAACACTTATACATTGAAACCTCATTCTATGGTCTCTATAAGAAAAAAAAAAAAAAAAACAGCTTAGTAAAAAACATTGTTACCAAACTGCATGCATACGGTCTTGTCTTACACAGAATGAAGTCTTAGGTAAGTGTGCCATGGGGGTGAGGTATGTGTGTGAAGGCGGGGAACACACAGGGAAGGGTCGCCTGCCAGCGTGCGTTGGGGTGAGGTAATGGTCCTTCACTCAGCATCCTCCTGATACCTAAACATTCTCTCCAGGAGATGACAGGTATAATTTCTCCAGAAACCTTGTTCTCCACCTCCTTTATGCATTTGAATTAACTCTGTGAGCGAGAGTTGGCTAAGGCTACAGTAATAGCTCTTGCTTCAAGCACAGCAATTAAGAGTGCCTGCTTCCTCTCCTCCCACATCTGTGCTGAGAGGGGAGTGAATACACTTGAATTATTTTCTGGATACACAGTAATTGCTCGGAAATGACAACTCACCCGTCTGTAGAGTATGCTGTGCTTTTTTAGGTGAGGAATACCCAGGCTAACCTAAATGTTCAGTTGAGACAGTCATCTGCTGTGCCACAAGAAAGGAAAAAGATAGTTTGGCTTGAGTTAGAGCAGTCGTCCAAAAATCAGTGCCCTGGTGAGGCAGTCAGACAGTGACCTACCAGTGTGCTGTGCTTTAGGGACCTCAAAGTATTCCCCACCCTACCTCCAACTCCCTCTGCCTTTGACATACAAGCACCTGCCCATCAACATCGTACTTCATTCCTCTGAATTTCTTAAAATATAAAACCCATCAGGATGAGGGACAATTCTACAGAACCAATGTAAATCATAACTCCTAAATATTTAACTTTTGTATGGCCCTTCACACATTTCCTTCACACATTTGACTATGTCAAAGCCTTTGACTGTGTGGATCACAATAAACTGTGGAAAATTCTGAAAGACATGAGAATACCAGACCACCTGACGAGCCTCTTGAGAAATCTGTATGCAGGTCAGGAAGCAACAGTTAGAACTGGACATGGAAAAACAGACTGGTTCCAAATAGGAAAAGGAGTATGTCAAGGCTATATATTGTCACCCTGCTTATTTAACTTATATGCAGAGTACATCATGAGAAATGCTGGGCTGGAAGAAGCACAAGCTGGAATCAAGATTGCCGGGAGAAATATCAATAACCTCAGATATGCAGATGACACCACCTTATGGCAGAAAGTGAAGAAGAACTAAAAAGCCTCTTGATGAAAGTGAAAGAGGAGAGTGAAAGAGTTGGCTTAAAGCTCAACATTCAGAAAACCAAGATTATGGCATCTGGTCCCATCACTCCATGGCAAGTAGATGGGGAAACAGTAGAAACAGTGTCAGACTTTATTTTTCTGGGTTCCAAAATCACTGCAGATGGTGACTGCAGCCATGAAATTAAAAGACGCTTACTCCTTGGAAGGAAAGTTATGACCAACCTAGACAGCACATTAAAAAGCAGAGACGTTATTTTGCCAACAAAGTTCCGTCTAGTCAAGGCTATGGTTTTTCCGGTGGTCATGTATGGATGTGAGAGTTGGACTATAAAGAAAGCTAAGCGCACAAGAATTGATGCTTTTGAACTGTAGTAGTGCTGGAGAAGACTCTTGAGGGTCCCTTGGACTGCAAGGAGAGCCAACCAGTCCATCTTAAAGGAAATCAGTCCTGAATATTCATTGGAAGGGCTGATGTTGAAGCTGAAACTCCAATACTTTGGCCATCTGATGTGAAGAGCTGACTCATTTGAAAAGACCCTGATGCTGGAAAAGATTAGTGGCAGGAGGAGAAGGGGATGACGCAGGATGAGATGGTTGGATGGCATCACCAACTCAATGGACATGGGCTTGGGTGGACTCCGGGAGTTGGTGATGGACAGGGAGGCCTGGCGTGCTACAGTTCATGGGGTCGCAGAGTCAGACATGACTGAGCGACTGAACCAAACTCACACATTTCAAAATTCTCTGAAATTCAGTGATCAATCTCAAAGCCTTGGCAGGGCTTGGCAGGAGTTGTCGCATTTACACAACCCAGGAACCAGGGGAGGAAGAGATGGGAACTTCCTCTGGCTTTTCATGGGCTGAGCCAGGCCTGTCTCAGAGATATTCAATTCATATTTCTACAGTAACACAGTTATGCTCATAATTTTTCACTGAAAGATGATTAAAGAAAACCATGATAAGGCTTGCTTTAAAAATTATACTTTAAAGTCCAGTTATGATTTATTTTGTTTTTTATTCTGCAACAGATATTCTGCAACAGAACCAACTGCTATCCCATGGGGGATCACATTCCCATCATTTAGTAATTTCCCTTCTTCCTACATTACTGAGAACATGACCCCAGCAAGGGCAGCAGCTCCTCATACAGGGCTCCACGCAGTCTGCCTGGGTCACGGCAGTGCCTGAGTCGGTGCCAGGCTGCCACAGCCACTCCACAAGCCCGAAGGAAAGAAAGGCCAGTGGCGTCTGCTCTCTGGCTTTGACCCCAGGCACCCTCAACCAGGAGCAGTTGGGGGGGGGGGCTGTCTTCCCCCACTGAGGCACGTCCTCACCCATGCCATCAGCTTCTTCTCACACAAGATGCTCCTCGATCCACATTTAGAAGAAGTTCTCATTAAACTCAGAAAATAAGCTTTAGGAAAGCAAGGAAAAGACATCCAGATGTGCAAACACCTGAAGAAGAGGGACAAAAATAAATCCCTCTGGCTATGGACACAGCCAAGAGGAGAATTCTCAAATGTTCTGCCTGAATGAAATAAGCCTGTGGGTCATCTCTATGCATTGTGCATGTCTTCATCGTGTTCATTCACCTTCCAAAGGCAATTCTATTTTTCCCATTTTGCACAGACTGACAGATTATGGACAGGGAGGCAATTCGTATTCTACACGTGGAGAAATTAACTAACAACACTGCCTCAGTCAGGCTTCCTGCCCCACTCTCTCACGGCCTCATACCTTACGTCTTGTAAACAACGACACTGCTGACCTTGGTCGCACTGGCCTGTGTGCCCACTTGGCCATGGGCCACTTTTGTCCACCTTAGTATTTAAGAAGTCTTTGGAGACTCCTGGCTGCTGCTGCCCAGAGAGAATGAACATGTCTGCAGTTCCCACAGCTCCTTGAGTCTTCTTCCAGCTTCCTCGGTCACACCTTATCCACCCTGGGTTCAGTGACCAGTGTGAGCAGCAAGACACTATAATAATCTATTTACAGGAGAGTGCCTCAAATTTCTTGAAACCCTGAAGGGGAAAAATTTTACTGAGGTTGTTAAACCTTCTTTTTCACAATTTCACAATTGTCTTATTAAAAGGTTTATCCTCCTCCAGCCTTATTGAGGCCACCTGACAAGATTTGTTGCTGAGATAAATGACACCCTGCATAGCCCTGAACTAGCAAAGGACACAGCTGAAGTATTACTTAGAGTGATGGATAGTTAAAGATGTGGAGCTAAAACAGATACATCCACAATTTAGAGAAGTGAGGAAAGACAATAGTTGGGAAAATAGTATTTTTAAAACACAAGGATCACAATTTGTATTATGAAAACTATTGTATTTGTATTATGAAAACTAATTACAGTAACATGTGGACATGTTACTTCTATGTAACATAAATGAGCCTCTGTGATTCTATTTGCTCTTGAGCCATTTTTTTCCTGATGTTATATCTTTGTTGATGCAGTTGGACTACGTATGCTGGGAGATGGCAACATAAACCAACGCATCTAAAGTTAGGAATTAGGAACTGTGTCCTAGGGGACAGTTCTCAGCTGCAGACTTGTGAAAAGCACACAAAAATGTTACAGAAAATATTTCACGGTTATACCACATTACGCCATCCTCAGGACAGTCCTTCAAAATTTAATAATCCCATTGAAAAGATGAAAAATTGATGCTAGAAGAAATCAAAGGAGAAGTACTTGGTCCAGCCTGGCAGGGAGGTGAGGGGGTGTAGGCCATAGATGAAAACATGAAGGCTGGAAGGGAGGCAGGAATGTGCCCCACACAGGAAACAGGAGGCGGGTAAGGGAATCACAGGCTGGAGAGAGAATGCAGATGAAGAAGACGGGAGGCTAGGTGTCCATGGGAGGTGTGACCCATCAAAGTGGAGGCAAGGGCCAGAGAGAGGCTTACCTCGCTCTGTCATCTGAAGGCGCTTAGACTTTATCCTACAAACAAGTGGCATTTTCAAGGAGCTTAAGCCAGGGAGAGCCTTAACAGGCCTGCTTTACTCCAAAGTGGGAACAACATTACCAATCCTAGATGCTACCTGAGAACCCCTTCTTCTCCCGCTGCCACTCAGAAGAACCTCAGTGAAGGCAGTGTCAGGGCAGCTCCCCACCTGTCCACAGGCCAGGGCTACGTGCAGAGTGGATGCCCAGAAAATGTGGGCTGGCTGACTGAGGGAGGCAGGAGTGATAAGGAAGAGCAGCAAATAAACTGGTAATTACAACAAACAACTGATAAATCCATGCACAACACTGCACGGATTAAACTGACTGAACCTTGATAAGGAGACACAATGGCTACAACAAACAAAATATTCTGCATGTGAATTAAAATAGTGTGAAGAGAAATTCATATATTTGCAGTACATTATCCCTTAAAGCCCTTCTAAACCATGAATTAAAATGGTGTCTAATTCGGTATCTTTTGAATACTAAAGAGTTACAGGGGAATTGTGTCCCTGGGCAGTTACTGAGTCTCAGCGAGTTGCTGGATTCTGCCATTCAGATGTTATTTAGCATCTACGTGAGACAGGAAGAGGAGTCCTAAGGAACCCAGAGATTCTCAGGTCACTCTGCTGCCCCAGGGCCATGATGGTGTGCATGGTGAACTTTCAAGTCATGAAACCAAAGAAGAGCATCTGCTATATAGTTTTTATATGTAGTTGTTTTTTAAATCTTTTTCACGCAAAAACCACACAGCTCTTCCCATATATGAAGATGACTTCCAAGGACCAAATGACATGAGGCTTTAGAAGAGCTGCCTTCTAAAAAAGAAATATCTGTTCTTTTCATTATGCTGTTTCATTTGGAAAATTCATGATTCTTTATGTAATAAAGGAAAAATGAAATCTTTTCATTGTGATTTCTGCTTGCTTGCTGCACATGACAAAGTCTTAGTATATTCCCTTCAAAGTGTTGTCATATGAGTGTGTAATGGGGAATCCAATTTTGAATGGGCTTGCCTTGCAATTTCTATAAATACAGCAGTGATCTAACTACAGTCAGAGAGATCTGGGTTGGATGCCAAACTCACCCACTTTCTATCCGTGTCCAACTTTCCCTCTCAGATGATGAACGTGGTACTGAATAACACCATGTATGGAAGGCCCTTTGCTGAGTTCTAACACAAGATAAGCAAAGGACTATTGGACTAAACTTACCCAGAAGGGCAAAGGGTGAGTCTTATTTATCCTTGTGCTAAGGTCAAGCACAGTTTGAAAATTAATGAGGAAATTAGTAACATTTTCTCAGTCTTCCCTTTCCATATAAATGCATAATTGCTGCACACTTTCCATACTGGGTAGGCCTTTTATGTAATTATGATGGGAAAATTGTGGTCACAATTGAATTTATGAACCCGTGCAATAGTAATTTGATGTATTGCTCACTAAATAAATACCTTAAAACAAGAAGGAAGTTTAAGAGTATTTTGTTCCCCTGCTTCATCATACGGAAGAGGCAACTGAGACACAGGAAGGTAGTAAGACAGCTCCAAGACTGCATAGGACATGCATCTCCAAGACCCCTGCACATTACAACATACGGATTTTGAAATTCTATGCTTACTGGGTGGGACTGGTGTAATTCTATGTCCTGATACAGATAAACTGGAGAGTAAGCCTCAAATCTGGAAAAACACAGGGACAGCAGCTAGGGTAGTATGAGGGCTGGCAAGCTGCAGGGCTCTAAATAAAACTGAGCTCCAAGGAGAAGAGGGAAACAGGCCATAGTCCAGAATGCACTCTACGAAAAATGTGTCTGCAACAACCTCAGCGTTCTGACCATCACCATCAACAGGCATGCATCTCTCTCCTGGCCAAGAACACTATTCTTGTCTTGGTCTTTCTTAATCTATCAATTGTTAAAAAAAAATATATGATAGAAAAACTAGACAGAAAATTGGCAAAGATATAAAACTCAACAAAACCATTAAACAACAAGATTCAATTCCTCCAGTAACAGAAGAACACAAATTCTTTACAAGCACCCATGGAACAGTCACAAAAAAACGTATCCCAGGTCATAAATTAAATAGCAACAAATCATAAAAATTTTTTAATTTAAAAAGAGTATGTTCTGTAACCACAATGGAATTAAGCTAGAAATTAGTAATAGATAACAGAAAAACTTCTAGACATTTGGAAATAAAAAATATACTTCTTTTTTTTTTTTAATACTTCTAAATAGTACATGAATTAAAGGGGAAAAAATCTCAGGGGTAGTCAAAAATACATTGAACTAAATGAAAATGAAAACACAAACATCAAAACCCGTGAGATACAGCTAAAATAGTACAGAGCAGGCAGCTTAGAGCACTAAATGCTTACATTAGAAGTCTCAAGTTGAGACTCTAAATGCTACCTCAAAGAAGAAGAGCAAAATAAATCCAAGCAAGAAGAAGAAAGTAAATAATAAAGATTCAAAGCAAAATGTAATAAAAATGAAAATAGAAAAATAATGAAACAAAAGTTGGTTCTTCAAAAAGGTCAGTGGAACCAACCTGCAGCAAGATGACAAAGAAAACAATGACAACACAAATTACCAGTATCAGGAATGAAGCAAGGAATATTATTGTTGGCCCCACTGATATTAAAAGGATTATAAAGGATTAGCAAATAGAATACAGCAACATATAAAAAGAGTTTTTAAAAATATTTATTCTTAAACATGATAACTAGGTGGGGTTTATCCTAGGGATGCAAGGCTGGTTCAATATCTGAAAACCAACCAACGTAATTCACCACACAGCAGGAGCCCTACATATAAACCTTCAAATTGCGAACTTTCAAAAATGCAAGTGTGTATTCCATCAACATTAGGCATATGTGAAGTTGCAGCTTTCCCTCAGTCTTCTGTTGCTAACGATCTTTCAGTTCTACAGTCTTCCCGCTTCTCATACTCCTCCAGGCAGTAATGTTTTCTTGTCTGTTCACTCGATGTCACGCCCTGTATGCCACCTGTTGTACTGAACTACTGTGCTTCTCAAGGTACTGTACTGTACGATTAAAATTGTTTTATTTGTGTGTGTGTTTGTTTTTTATGTATTATTTGTGTGAAAAGTATTATAAATCTATTGCAGTACAGTACTATATAGCCAATTGTGTTAGTTGGGAACCTAGGCTAATACTGCTGTACTTATGAACAAACTGGGCTTATGAACACATGCTCAGAATGAAACTTATTCATAGGTAGGGGACTTGCTGCCTTAAAAAAAAAAAAGCACACTGTATATCAATTAATGCAGAAAACGCATTTGGCAAAGTTGAACACCCATTCCTGATTTTTAAAAAATTATTTCAGAAAATTAGAGAGAGATGGAACTTTCCCAACTTAGTGAAGAATATACATAAAATATATCCAGCTAACATCACACTTAATTGTGAAGACTGAATACTTTTCCTCTACTATCTGGAACAAAGCAAGATGTCCACGTACACTACCACTATTCCTGTAGCACTGGAAGTGCTAGCCAGTGAAAAAAGGCAAGAAGAACAGTAATAAGAGGCATACAGATTGGAAAGCAAGAAATAGGTCTCATTTGCAGATGATATGATGATGTACACAGAAATTCTCAAGGAATCTATCAAAAAAAATTTCCTAAAATTAGTAAGTGAGTTTGGCAAGTCAGAGGACACAACATTAACTTATATAAGATAACCATATTTCTGTATACTAGCAATGAACACAGGGAAAAGTAAATTTTAAAATATAGTACTATTTACAAGCACTCCAGCACTGTGAAACACTTAGCTGAAAATCTAACAAAATATTTTTAGAACTTGTATACTAAAATCTGCAAAACACTGAATGTAAGAAAATAAACAAGATCTAAATAAACAGAAATATATACCATGTTTATGGATTAAAATACTCAACACAATAAAGATGTCAATTCTTCCCAAACTGATATAAAGGCTTAACACGAGATATTTTTTTGCACTTACAGATAAGATAGCTCAAAAATTAATATAGAAAATATATACTAAAATAATTTTTAAAAATAAAGTGACTGAATTAATTCCACCCAATTCCAAGACTCATTATACATAGCTGCAATAATCAAGACTGCAGATTGACACAATAGACAGACAGATAAACGGAAGAAATTAGAGAAACCAGAAACAGCCCACAGAAGTTGAGCCAACTGACTTCTGATAAATGTGCAACATAAGTCAAAGAGGAAGGATAGTTTTTTTCAACAAGTGATAATAAAGTAACTAGAGATTCATAAGTGAAATTGAATTCGCTCAGTCGTGTCCGACTCTTTGCAACCCCATGGACTGTAGCCTACCAAGCTCCTCTGTCCATGGAATTTTCCAGGCAATAGTACTGGAGTGGATTGCCATTTCCTTCTCCAGGGGATCTTCCTGACCCAGGGACTGAACCCAGGTTTCCTGCATTGTAGACAGATGCTTTACCGTCTGAGCCATCAGGGAAGATTCATAAGCAAAAAGAAAAGAAACAAACTTAGCTATAAACCTCACATACTGATTTTCTATAACAATTAATTCAAAGCTGAAAATGAATTAAATGTAAAACATATATTAAAACTTTTAGAAGAAAAGAGGAAAAAATCTTTAGGAGCTAGGGATTTATGAAGAGCTATTAGACATTACTCTAAAAGTATACATTCCCACTGTTGGTGGGAATGTAAACTGATGTAGCTACTATGGAGAACAGTATGAAAAATTCCTTTAAAAACTAGGATTAAAACTACCATACGACCCCAAAACCCCACTACTTGGCATGTACCCTGAGGAAACCATAACTGAAAAGACATACATATCCCCATGTTCATTGCAGCACTGTTTGTGACAGCCTAGAAGGACAGCAGAGAAGGCAATGGCAACCCACTCCAGTACTCCTGCCTGGAAAATCCCATGGACAGAGGGACAGGCTGCTGTCCATGCCTATCATGGACAGTATGGTAGGCTGCTGTCTATGGGGTCGTGTAGAGTTGGACACGACTGAGCGACTTCACTTTCATTTTTCACTGTTCATGCACTGGAGAAGGAAATGGCAACCCACTCCAGTGTTCTTGCCTGGAGAATCCCAGGGACGGGGGAGCCTGGTGGGCTGCCATCTCCGGGGTCACACAGAGTCAGACACGACTGAAGCACCTTAGCAGCAGCAGCAGCAGCAGCAGAGGGACAGCATAGGGTGGGAAGTGGGAGTGGGCTTCAGATGGGAAGGCACATATGTACACCTATGGCTGATTCATGCTGATGTATGGCAGAGACCAACGCAATATTGTAAAGCAATTATCCTCCAATTAAAAGTAAACCAAAAAAATACTTGCCGCACACACAAAAAGTATATTCCATAAAAAGAAAATAAGTAAATTGGACTTCCTCAATATTAAAAACTTTTCTTCTTTGCAAGACCCTACTAAAAGGATGGGGGGGGGGGAAAGCCATACAAAGAGGGAAAAATATCTGAACACTTCATCTGGCAAAGGAATCATATCCAGACTATAGGAAGAACACTTAACAAGGCAGAAGAAAAAAATAAATCAAGCAAAATACTCCAATTTTTAAGGCAGCAACTAATATGAGGAGACATTTTGATGAAGAAGATATACTATTGGCAAATAAGTGCATAAAGAGAATTCAATACCACTAACAATCAGGAAAATGTAAATCAAGACAACAAGGCAATATCAAACTATTGGACATACACATAGTAAAGCAGCTGAAACAAAAACCTGTGACAGTACCACCTGCTGCTGAAGTTACAGAGAAACTAGATCTCTCACACCTTGACGGTGGGCTCGAAAATGGTATATAAACTTTAGAAAAGAGTTTGACAGCTTCTTTAAAAAATAAACCAATATTTATCATAGGACCTGGCAATCATATTCCTGGGCATTTATCCCAGAGAATAAAACCTTACATCCACACAGATACCAGGAATAGAAGTAACATACTTCAATGTAATAAAAGCTATATATGATAAACCCACAGCAAACATTATCCTCAATGGTGAAAAACTGAAAGAACTTCCCCTAAACTCAGGAACAAGACAAGGGTGCCCACTCTCACCACTACTATTCAACAGTTTTGGAAGTTTTGGCAACAGCAATCAGAGCATAAAAAGAAATAAAAGGAATCCAGATTGGAAAAGAAGAAATAAAACTCTATTTGCAGATGACTAGATCCTCTACATAGAAATCCTAAACATTCCACCAGAAAATTACTAGAGCTAATCAACGAATATAGTAAAGTTGCAGTATATAAACTTAATACACAGAAATCCCTTGCATTCCTATATACTAACAATAAGAAAACAGAAAGACAAATTAAGGAAACAATTCTATTCACCACTACAATGAAAAGAATAAAATACTTAGGAATATATCTACCTAAAGAAACAAAAGACCTATATATAGAAAACTATAAAACACTGATGAAAGAAATCAAAGAGGATACAAATAGATGGAGAAATATACCATGTTCATGGATTGGAAAAATCAGTATAGTGAAAATGAGTATACTACCCAAAGCAATCTATAGATTCAATGCAATTCCTATCAAACTACCAATGGTATTTTTCACATAACTAGAACAAATAATTTCACAATTTGTATGGAAATACAAAAAACCTCAAATAGGCAAAGCAATCTTGAGAAAAAAGAATGAAATTGGAGGAATCAACCTTCCTGACTTCAGGCTCTACTACAAAGCAACAGTCATCAAGACAGTATGGTACAGGCACAAAGACAGATATATAGATCAATGGAACAAAATAGAAATTGCAGAGATAATTCCATACACCTATGGACACCTTATCTTTGACAAGGAGGCAAGAATATATAATGGAGAAAAGACAATCTCTTTAACAAGTGGTGCTGGGGAAATTGGTCAACCACTTGTAAAAGAATGAAACTAAAACACTTTCTAACACCATCAGTTCAGTTCAGTTCAGTCGCTCAGTCATGTCCAACTCTTTGCGACCCAATGAATCGCAGCATGCCAGGCCTCCCTGTCCATTACCAACTCCCGAAGTTCACTCAGACTCACGTCCATCGAGTCAGTGATGTCATCCAGCCATCTCATCCCCTGTCGTCCCCTTCTCTTCCTGCCCCCAATCCCTCCCAGCATCAGAGTCTTTTCCAGTGAGTCAACTCTTCACATGAGGTGGCCAAAGTACTGGAGTTTCAGCTTTAGCATCATTCCTTCCAAAGAAATCCCAGGGCTTCATCTCCTTCAGAATGGACTGGTTGGATCTCCTTGCAGTTCAAGGGACTTGCAGTCCAAGAGTCTTCTCCAATACCACGGTTCAAAAGCATCAATTCTTTGGCACTAAGCTTTCTTCACAGTCCAACTCTCACATCCATACATGACCACTGGAAAAACCATCACCTTGACTAGACGGACCTTTGTTGGCAAAGTAATGTCTCTGCTTTTGAATATGCTATCTAGGTTGGTAATAACTTTCCTTCCAAGGAGTAAGCGTCTTTTAATTTCATGGCTGCAGTCACCATCTGCAGTGATTTTGGAGCCCAAAAAAATAAAGTCAGACACTGTTTCCACTCTTTCCCCATCTATTTGCCATAAAGTGATGGGACCAGATGCCATGATCTTAGTTTTCTGAATGTTGAGCTTTAAGCCAACTTTTTCACTCTCCTTTTTCACTTTCATCAAGAAGCTCTTTAGTTCTTCTTCACTTTCTGCCATAAGAGTGGTATTATCTGCATATCTGTGGTTACTGATATTTCTCCCAGCAACCTTGATTCCAGCTTGTGCTTCCTCCAGCCCAGTATTTCTCATGATGTACTCTGCATAGAAGTTAAATAAGCAGGGTGACAATATACAGCCTTGACGTATTCCTTTTCCTATTTGGAACCAGTCTGTTGTTCCATGTCCAGTTCTAACTGTTGCTTCCTGATCTGCATACAAATTTCTCAAGAGGCAAGTCTGGTGGTCTGGTATTCCCGTCTCTTTAAGAATTTTCCAGAGTTTATTATGATTCACACAGTCAAAGGCTTTGGTATAGTCAATAAAGCAGAAATAGAAACTCAAAATGGATTAAAGATCTAAACGTAAGACCAGAAACTATAAAACTCCTAGAGGAAAACATAGGCAAATCACTCTCCAACATAAATCACAGCAGGATGTGTGACCCACCTCCCAGAGTAATGGAAATAAAAGCAAACATAAACAAATGGTATGTAATTAAACTTAAAAGCTTTTGCACAACAAAGGAAATTATAAGCAAGGTGAAAAGACAGCCTTCAGACTGGGAGAAAATAATAGCAAATGAAGCAACTGACAAAGAATTAATCTCAAAATATACAAGTAACTCCTACAGCTCAATTCCAGAAAAATAAACAACCCCATCAAAAAATGGACCGAAGAACTAAACAGACATTTCTCCAAAGAAGACATACAGATGGCTAATACACACATGAAAAGATGCTCAACATCACTCATTATCAGAGAAATGCAAATCAAAACCACAAAGAAACAAAGGGAGAAAAATCAAATCAATAAAATTAGAAATGAAAATGGAGAGATCACAACAGACAACACAGAAATACAAAGGATCATAAGAGACTATTATCAACAATTATATGCCAATAAAATGGACAACGAGGAAGAAATGGACAAATTCTTAGAAAAGTACAACTTTCCAAAACTCGACCAGGAAGAAATAGAAAACCTTAACAGACCCATCACAAGCACGGAAATTGAAACTGTAATCAAAAATCTTCCAGCAAACAAAAGCCCAGGTCCAGACGGCTTCACAGCTGAATTCTACCAAAAATTTAGAGAAGAGCTAACACCTATCCTGCTCAAACTCTTCCAGAAAATTGAGAGGAAGGTAAACTTCCAAACTCATTCTATGAGGCCACCAACACCCTAATACCAAAACCTGACAAAGATCCCACAAAAAAAGAAAACTACAGGCCAATATCACTGATGAACATAGATGCAAAAATCCTAAACAAAATTCTAGCAATCAGAATCCAACAACACATTAAAAAGATCATACACCATGACCAAGTGGGCTTTATCCCAGGGATGCAAGGATTCTACAATATCCGCAAATCAATCAATGTAATACACCACATTAACAAATTGAAAAACAAAAACCATATGATTATCTCAATAGATGCAGAGAAAGCCTTTGACAAAATTCAACACCCATTTATGATAAAAACTCTCCAGAAAGCAGGAATAGAAGGAACATACCTCAACATAATAAAAGCTATATATGACAAACCCACAGCAAACATTATCCTCAATGGTGAAAAATTGAAAGCATTTCCTCTAAAGTCAGGAACAAGACAAGGGTACCCACTTTCACCATTACTATTCAACATAGTTTTGGAAGTTTTGTCCACAGCAATCAGAGCAGAAAAAGAAATAAAAGGAATCCAAATTGGAAAAGAAGAAGTAAAACTCTCACTATTTGCAGATGACATGATCCTCTACATAGAAAACCCTAAAGACTCCACCAGAAAATTACTAGAACTAATCAATGATTATAGTAAAGTTGCAGGATATAAAATCAACACACAGAAATCCCTTGCATTCCTATACACTAATAATGAGAAAACAGAAAGAGAAATTAAGGAAACAATTCCATTCACCATTGCAACGAAAAGAATAAAATACTTAGGAATGTATCTACCTAAAGAAACTAAAGACCTATATATAGAAAACTATAAAACACTGGTGAAAGAAATCAAAGAGGACACTAATAGATGGAGAAATATACCATGTTCATGGATTGGAAGAATCAATATAGTGAAAATGAGTATACTACCCAAAGCAATTTATAGATTCAATGCAATCCCTATCAAGCTACCAACAGTATTCTTCACAGAGCTAGAACAAATAATTTCACAATTTGTATGGAAATACAAAAAACCTCAAATAGCCAAAGCGATCTTGAGAAAGAAAAATGGAACTGGAGGAATCAACCTACCTGACTTCAGGCTCTACTACAAAGCCACAGTTATCAAGACAGTATGGTACTGGCACAAAGGCAGAAATATAGATCAATGGAACAAAATAGAAAGCCCAGAGATAAATCCACGCACATATGGACACCTTATCTTTGACAAAGGAGGCAAGAATATACAATGGATTAAAGACAATCTCTTTAACAAGTGGTGCTGGGAAATCTGGTCAACCACTTGTAAAAGAATGAAACTAGAACACTTTCTAACACCATACACAAAAATAAACTCAAAATGGATTAAAGATCTCAACGTAAGACCAGAAACTATAAAACTCCTAGAGGAGAACATAGGCAAAACACTCTCTGACATACATCACAGCAGGATCCTCTATGATCCACCTCCCAGAATATTGGAAATAAAAGCAAAAATAAACAAATGGGACCTAATTAAACTTAAAAGCTTCTGCACATCAAAGGAAACTATTAGCAAGGTGAAAAGACAGCCTTCAGAATGGGAGAAAATAATAGCAAATGAAGCAACCGACAAACAACTAATCTCAAAAATATACAAGCAACTCCTACAGCTCAACTCCAGAAAAATAAATGACCCAATCAAAAAATGGGCCAAAGATCTAAATAGACATTTCTCCAAAGAAGACATACAGATGGCTAACAAACACATGAAAAGATGCTCAACATCACTCATTATCAGAGAAATGCACATCAAAACCACTATGAGGTACCATTTCACACCAGTCAGAATGGCTGCGATCCAAAAGTCTACAAATAATAAATGCTGGAGAGGGTGTGGAGAAAAGGGAACCCTCTTACACTGTTGGTGGGAATGCAAACTAGTACAGCCACTATGGAGAACAGTGTGGAGATTCCTTCAAAAACTGGAAATAGAACTGCCGTATGATCCAGCAATCCCACTGCTGGGCATACACACTGAGGAAACCAGAAGGGAAAGAGACACGTGTACCCCAATGTTCATCGCAGCACTGTTTATAATAGCCAGGACATGGAAGCAACCTAGATGTCCATCAGCAGATGAATGGATAAGAAAGCTGTGGTACATATACACAATGGAGTATTACTCAGCCATTAAAAAGAATACATTTGAATCAGTTCTAATGAGGTGGATGAAACTGGAGCCTATTATTCAGAGTGAAGTAAGCCAGAAGGAAAAACACCAATACAGTATACTAACGCATATATATGGAATTTAGAAAGATGGTAACGATAACCCTGTATACGAGACAGCAAAAGAGACACTGATGTATAGAACAGTCTTATGGACTCTGTGGGAGAAGGAGAGGGTGGGAAGATTTGGGAGAATGGCATTGAAACATGTGAAACGTCATGTATGAAATGAGATGCCAGTCCAGGTTCAATGCACGATGCTGGATGCTTGGGGCTGGTGCACTGGGACGACCCAGAGGGATGGTGTGGAGAGGGAGGAGGGAGGAGGGTTCAGGATGGGGAACACATGTATACTAATTAAATAATTTTCTATTAAAGAAAAAAAAAAAAAAAGAAAAGAAAAGAAAATGTTTATATGTGAAACAAAAAAAAAAAAAAAAAAAACAACCACAATGAGGTACCATTTCACACCAGTCAGAATGGCTGCTATCCAAAAGTCTACAAGCAATAAATGTTGGAGAGGGTGTGGAGAAAAGGGAACCCTCTTACACTGTTGGTGGGAATGCAAACTAGTACAGCCACTATGGAGAACAGTGTGGAGATTCCTTCAAAAACTGGAAATAGAACTGCCATATGACCCAGTAATCCCACTGCTGGGCATACACACCGAGGAAACCAGAACTGAAAGAGATACATGTACCCCAAGGTTCATCGCAGCACTGTTTATAATAGCCAGGACATGGAAGCAACCTAGATGTCCATCAGCAGACGACTGGATAAGAAAGCTGTGGTACATATACACAATGGAATATTACTCAGCCATTGAAAAGAATGCGTTTGAATCAGTTCTAATGAGGTGGATGAAACTGGAGCCTATTATACACAGTAAAGTAAGCCAGAAAGGAAAATATCAATACAGTATATTAAAGCATATATATGGAATTTAGAAAGATGGTAATGATAACCCTATATAAGAGACAGCAAAAGAGGCACAGATGTATAGAACAGTCTTTTGGACTCTGTGGGAGAAGGCGAGGGTGGGATGATTTGAGAGAATAGCATTGAAACATGCATATTATCATATGTGAAATAGATCGCCAGTCCAGGTTCAATGAATGAGACAGGGTGCTCAGGGCTGGTGCACTGGGATGACCCTGAGGAATGGGATGGAGAGAGAGGTGGGAGGGGGGTTCAGGATGGGGAACACATGTACACCCATGGCTGATTAGTGTCAATGTATGGCAAAACCACTACAATACTGTAAAGTAATTAGCCTCCAAATAAAACAAATAAAAAATAAATAAACAATAAAGCTTCTGAAGCATAAGAAAATATTTTCATGTTATTAGTGCAGATAATATTTTAAAGAAATGATCATTATGTTCAACTATATTAAAATTCATAGAGTTTATATTTCAAAATATACCTTGGAAGTGGAAAAGTAATACATAGACTGGAGGAAAAAGAACTATGTGCTTACTAATGCACTGCTACTACTGCTGCTGCTAATTCGCTTCAGTCATGTCCGACTCTGCGACCCCATAGACGGCAGCCCAACAGGCTCCCCCGTCCCTGGGATTCTCCAGGCAAGAACACTGGAGTGGGTTGCCATTTCCTTCTCCAATGCATGAAAGTAAAAAGTGAAAGTGAAGTCTCTCAGTCGTGTCCAACTCCTAACAACCCCATGGACTGCAGCCTAACAGGCTCCTCTGTCCATGTGGTTTTCCAGGCAAGAGTACTCACAGTCATTTTATTTGTAATAGACAAAAACTGGGAATAACTAATATGTTCCTCAATAAACATTAAAAAACTATGATCCATCCATAGCATGGAAGATTACTTAGCAATAAGTAAAACAAACTATTGATACATGCAACAACTTGAATGGATCCCAAAATCACTTTGCTGAGCAAAGAAAAGCCAATCTCAAAAAGTCATGTACTAAATGACTGCACATAGGCTGCATTCTCAAAATGACAAAATCATAGAAATAAAGACTAAATTAGTGGTTGACAGGTTAGAAATTTTGGAGGAGTGAAACAGATGAGACTCTAAAGCAAGAGCAGGAAGGGAAACTTCATGGTAATGAAACCGTTCTGTATCTCAATTATAGTATCATTACACAGATCCGCATGTGACAATGTGGAGCCATGTACACACACTCTCCCAATGTCAACTCTTAGTTCAATACCCATGAATTGCGTGACTCTGCACTACCTTTGCAACTTCCTGCAAATTCATGATTATTTAAAATAAAACCTTTAAAAATATATCACACTATGTTTCCCACTAAAATAGCAAACATCATCACTCACTTCCAATATCTGGCCTCAGCTTCTTATCATATTCTCTTAGCAACTTGTTCAGAATAAGAGTCACATCTGTGTCTTGGGATTTCGGAGCCAAGACCCACTTCTGGTTTGATGATGAATCTTCATATTCATCTTCTTCCACCTTCCTGGTCCTGTAATTACAGCACAAAGTGTGACATGTAAGTTGTAGCAATGATTCCAGGAAACGTCTTAAGCTTTGGCCCACCCAAGCACCACTGAAATAGGTAGAAAATCCCCAGTACACTCAGTCCATTCAAAAAATTACCTCTAAAATCTTAAAAGTAAAACAAAACACACAAAAAAAGAATCCAATAAGAAGAATGCCAGTGCTATTAACGTAACATGATCCTTTCATTAAATGTCATAAAAAAAGTCCAAGTCCATGTTAAACCATAGACATCATAATAAGTAATCCAATACATGAAGGCCAACAAGCAGAGAGTCAGCCTTCCTAATATCAACCTTGAGATCTTCTGAAGGTCAAGGCAAAAACAACTTGCAGCTTCCACTTCTCATTTCCAAGACCTCATTTTAGCTTAAGGTGAACAGCTTCTGCAGAATGCACTCATTGAAAATAGTTGAGTCTGACTCTGTGCTTCTCATGGAGCACCTTTGGTCTAGGCAGACATAGGGACATAAGGAGATGATATCCTTGGCCAGCACCCATGTGGCATGCCAAGGAAGAGATATTGGTTGGTAAATACTCTCTGGTGATTTCACATACCTCCTACCACACAAACTGATTCACCTCGTACAGAGTAGGCTTGTTATTGTTCAGTCACTCAGTTGTGTCCGACTCTTCACAACCCTGTGGACTGCAGCCCACCAGGCTTCTCTGTCCTTCACCATCTCCCATAGCTTACTCAAACTCATGTCCATTGAGTCAGTGATGCCATCCAACCATCTCATCCTCTGTTGTCCCCTTCTCCTCCCACCTTCAATCTTTCCCAGCATCAGGGTCTTTTCAAATGAGCCAACTCTTCGCATCAGGTGGCCAAAGTATTGGAGCTTCAACTTCAGCATTATATTCAGGATTGATTTCCTTTAGGATGGACTGGTTGGATCTCCTTGCAGTCTAAGGGAATCTCAAGAGTCTTCTCTAACACCACAGTTCAAAAGCATCAATTCATTGGCACTCAGTCTTCTTTATGGTCCAACTCTCACATCTATACATGACTACTGGAAAATAGCTTTGACTATATGGACCTTTGTTGGCAAAGTAATGTCTCTGCTTTTTAATATGCTGTCTAGGTTTGTCACAGCTTTTCTTCCAAGGAGCAAGTCTCTTTCAACTTCATGGCTGTAGTCATCACCTGCAGTGACTTTGGAGCCCAGGAAAATAAGGTCTCTCACTGTTTCCATTGTCTCCTCATCTATTTGCCATGGAGTGATGCCATGTCTTCATCTTTTTGAATGTTGAGTTTTAAGCCAGCTTTTTCACTCTCCTCTTTAGCCTTCATCAAGAGGCTCTTTAGCTCCTCTTCTCTTTTTGCCATAAGGTCGGTGTCATCTGCATCTCTGAGGCTATTGATATTTCTCCTGGCAATCTTGATTCCAGCTTATGCTTCATCCAGCCCAGCGTTTCTCATGATGTACTCTGCATATAAGTTAAATAAGTAGGTTGACAACATACAGCCTTGACGTATTCCTTTCTCAATTTTCAACCAGTCCAGAGTTCCATGTCCTTTTCTTAATGTTGCTTCTTGACCTACATACAGGTTTCTCAGGAGGCAAGTAAGGTGGTCTGGTATTACAAAAATTAAAATCTTTCTAACATGTCTTTAGCATCTGGCCCTTTAATAGATGAATCCAAATGAATGCTGAGCATCAGAATCTGTCCCAAGAAGGGCTGAGCCTGACAGCCACCTCTCCCGGGTGTACTTGAATGGAAAGGCCTCAAAATGGCAAGGTAGTTTCTTTAGTGAGTGAGGCCATCTCAGCAGCTCAGCAATTTGGGCCTGAAAAGAGCACAGTTTCCTCTTCAAAGTAGCATTTCCAGGAGGCCTGCCATTTACCAATGCAAAAAAGCCTGTTACACACACACACACAAAAAAAACAAGCAAACTTCTTCCCTCATGGCTTGTCAGTGTGTGCACCATAATGACATATCTTCCTTCACAAAAGATAACAAAATAGAAAACAGAACATTGCACTGAGGTTTATTTGTCCTGATTAAGTATAAGCTGATTTCTATTTAGCTTTTCAGATGGGACCTAAAAAGGCAACAACCTCACAAGGCAGTTGGCTTCTGGGACATATATTTTTATGTTAATTTTTGTCATTGTTCACTCGCTCAGTCGTGTCCAACTATCTGTGACCCCATGGACTGCACCATACCAGGCTTCCCTGTCCTTCACTGTCTCCTGGAGTTTGTTCAAACTCATGTCCATTGAGTTGATGATTCCATCCAACCACCTCATCCACTATTGTCCCCTTCTCCTCCTGCCCACTATCTTTCCCAACATCGGGGTCTTTTCCAAAGAATCAGCTCTTCGCATCAGATGGCCAAAGTCTCCAATGAACATTCGGGGTTGATTTCCTTTAGGATTGACTGGTTTGAGCTCCTTGGGAGCTCAAACTCTCAACAGTTTGAGCTCTCAAGAGTTTGGGACTCTCAAGAGTCTTATCCACCACAATTCAAAAGTATCAATTCTTCAGCTCTCAGCCTTCTTTATAATTCAGCTCTCCAATCCATACATGACTACTGGAGAAACCATATTTTTGACTATACGAACCTTTGTCAGCAAAGTGACATCTCTGCTTTTTAATATGCTGTCTAGGTTGTTCATAGCTCTTATTCCAAGAAGCAAGCATCTTTTAATTTCAAGGCTGCAGTCACTGTCTTCAGTGATTTTGGAGCCCAAGAAAATAAAATCTGTCACTGTTTCCTTTTTCTCCCCATCTATTTGCCATGAAGTGATGGGACTGGATGCCATGATCCTCGTTTTTTGCACGTTGATTTTTAAGCCAGCTTTTACATTCTCTGCTTTCACCTTCATCAAAAGGCTCTTTAGTTCCTTTTCACTTTCTGCCATTTGGGTGGTATCATCTACATATCTGAATTTATTGATATTTCTCCCAGCAATCTTGATACCAGCTTGAGATTCATCCAGCTTGGCATTTCACATTATGAACTCTGCATATTGGAGAAGGAAATGGCAACGCATTCCAGTATTCTTGCCTGGAGAATTCTATGGACAGAGGAGCCTGATGGGCTGCAGTCCATGGGGTCACAAAGAGTCGGACACAACTGAGCAACACACACACACACACACTCTGCATATAAGTTAAATAAGCAGGGTGACAATGTACAGCCTTGAATGTACTCCTTTCCCAGTTTTGACCAGTCCATTTTTCCATATCTGGTTCTGACTGTTGCTTCTTGACCTGCATACAGGTTTCTCACGGGACAAGTAAGGTGGTATGGTATTCCCATCACTTTAAGAATTTTCCATAGTTTGTTGTGATCCACAGTCAGAAGGCTTTAGCATAGTCAATGAAGCAGATGTTTTTCTGGAATTCTCTTGCTTTTTTATGATCCAACAGATGTTCACCATTTGATTTCTGCTTCCTCTGCCTTTTCTAAATTTAGCTTGTGTATCTGTTCTCAGTTCTTGTACTGTTGAAGCCTAGCTTGAAGGATTTTGAACATTACCTTGCTAGCATGTGAAATGAGTACAATTGTGCAGTAGTTTGAACATTATTTGGTATTGCCCTTCTTTGGGATTGGAATGAAAACTGACCTTTTCCAGTCCTGTGGCCACTGTTAGGTTTTCCAAATTTGTTGGCATATTGAATGCAGCACTTTAACGGCATCACCTTTTAGGATTTGAAATAGTTTAGCTGGAATTCCTTCACCTCCACTAGCTTTGTTCATAGTAATGTTTCCTAAGGCCCTCTTGACTTTATGTTCTAGGATGTCTGGATGTAAATTTTCAGTATAGTCTAAATTACCTGTAGGTTTCCCTGGTAGCTTAGTGGTAAAGAACCTTCCTTCTAATGCAGAAGACACAGGTTGGATCCCTGGGTTGAGAAGATCCACTGGAGATGGAAATGGCAACTCATTCCAGTATTCTTGCCTGGGGAATCCCATGCACAGAACAGCCTGGTGGGCTACAGTCCATGGGGTTGCAAAAGAGTTGGACACAACTTAGCAACTAAACAACAACATAATATAATATTATAATATAACTATAATATATAACATCTTTAAAATCTTATGTATATGTCATATGGTATGTACGAGTCTTTTAATGAGTGTTAACTAGCTTTAACATAGATTAGAGCAGTATCAGCCTAGTTCTGTATGAATATATACACATACATGAAGTTTTGATAATAGTATATGGCATATATCTTGAAGATTGAATTCATTTAACTTTTCCCTTGGCTAAGATCCCCTGGAGAAGGAAATGACAATCCACTCCAGTACTCTTGCCTGGAAAAACCCCACAGAGGAGCCTGGTAGGTTAAAGTTCATGTGGTCACAAAGAGTTGGACACAACTCAGTGACTAAATGATAACAACAATATTAAACTATAATTCTATTTCTTGACAGAAAGCTTAGAATATATACATCATCCATAGGAACTATAAATTGCCATGGATTTTTTGCACTGAATATTCACCATCAATAGGAACTTAAAAAAATTGGGACTGATATTCAAGAAGTGATATGTTTCATTTAATTACTGGTAAGACTTTTTACTTTTATAAATAACATTATCAAATCTAAAATGTTACAGAAGAATATTTAATTTATCAAGAATATTAATTGTATCATCTTTAAAAGAAGTGGGTTGAAGAAGGACATGGATTGCTGGGAGCCAACCACTGCCCACAGGCCTGGCAGCTCAGTCCACAGCAAAGGCACTCAGGACACTGTGGGCAGAGGGACAGCTCACCTGGGCAGGATCACGTGTAGCACCCTCAGGACTCCTTCCAAGTCGCCCACCGTGCAGCCCTCTGCCCCTCTGGGGTCTCTCTGTCTCTCCCCTCCTGCCCTCCCCCAGAGACAGCTTACTAGTACAGACCAGACCATGCTTTCCACGCTATGCATCTTCTCTTGCCCCAACACTCATATGTGCACAGAAGCACACTAACTCTTCATCAGTTCTCTGTATGCACAGCATTGGTTTCTGAAAAATACTTTGAGCTACTTCAATAACAGGTATTATAATGTGACTAATTCTCCCTCTAGCGGTGAAGTGGTGATGGGTGTTTTCCTGAAATTGCGTAAGCTTCCTGGTTCACGGTAGGTGAAGGGGGAGACAAAGAAAAGAACAACAGCAACATCTTCTTCAGCACCTTCCCTTCAGAAGGTGAAATGGGGCACCTGCAGTTCTGTGGCTGGGTTGGGGGGAGAGCAGGCAGGCACAGGCTGAGATGCTCTGGGCCAACACTGGGCTCCTCCCAACCCTGAAGCCTCATCAGTTTGTGCAGGACTCCAGAAAAGGAAATCAAAGCTTCTCAGCACTAGGGCCAGACCACCAGCCCTACAGAAAAGCTTCCCTTTGTAGAGAACCCAATCTCATCTCAAGGACTCACCAGAATATGAATAAAACAAAAATGTTCTGTTGTTCTAAATTCCAAGTTGGCTATATTCACGAGTGTTCTGTTATCAGGATTGTTGGATCCTAAATGCCATCATTAGCTTTTTCTTAAAAACAAATCGGCAACAAACTTACAGTTCAGCCCTCAGATGGTATTTTCATGTCTTACACCTTCTCTTCAACTGCAAGGACAGAGACAAAGCTGGATGTATCCGTAAAGATAAAAAGGAGCTCCTAAACTTCAGACGGCACTTAGGCATTCACTTAAGGTGTCACTAAGCTCCAGGTGTGACTGAGTGTTTTTAATGTAGGATAAGCTCTTCCAAGGGTGTCAGAATGGGGTGCTTTGCTCTCCACAGAGCTGCTAACCTATCACCACACAGCACAACTGTCAGAACTTTCTCTGGGGCTTTTAAACACCAGGAAGGCAGGCCAGAGCACAAATGACAACTCTCAGAATTAATAACAGTTTTGAAAAGTGAGGGCTCCCCTGGTGGCTCAGATGGTAAAGAATCTGCCTGCAATGCGGGAGACACAGGTTCGATCCGTGGGTCAGAGAGATCCCCTAGAGAAGGGAATGGCAACCCACTTCAGTATTCTTGCCTAGAGAATTCCATAGAGAAGAGGAGCCTGGTGGTCTTCAGTCCAAGGGGTCACAAAGAGTCAGACAGGACTGAGTGACTAACACTTGAAAGGTGATGCTGGTCACTGGATTACTTCACATGTCTGTAACCCATTCAAAGAGCAAAGATAAAAGAAGAGGCATATAGCAATAACATTAGTTTAAAACTTGGATTATTTCCAACGGATATGCAACTTCTATTATCAACCCAGACAAAGAATATATTAAAGTTGTTACATCTGCCTTGGCAAAATGGAAGAATGAAGAATACCCAGAGACTGTATGTGTCTTTAGGAACCCCTAGACACCTGAGTGCTTCAGACACCCAGGTATCTTCCTACTAAGCACATAAAGTAATGAGAACAATAAGCAGATTTCCTTCTAACATATTAAGTATCTATAGATCTTAACAGTTGATTTTCTAACCTGCAACTGCAGGTCACTTCATCCAGTCAGTAGCAGTAGGAAATTCAATTAGACATAATCTCAGATTGAGATATGACCTGGGACATCTACATTACGCCTGGTGTTGTTTGTTTCTAAACAGAGATACATCCAAGCAGGGTGAGCCTCGGAAAGCACACTTCCATTTCCTTCCCAGCTCGTTCCTTAGACAGGAAGCAACTTCAGTTGAAGGATCAAGGAGTGTGCTGCCTGGCTGAGAGAGTTTCCAGTGAGTCTGCCTTCCCCAGCACATACAATTCACCGTTCTTACTCTCAACCCTTTGCAAAGAGCAGCAGTTTGTGGCAGGGAGGAACAGGACTCTCTTCCTCACAGTATAACCCTTCCAAATTCACATCTTGTAGGATTTGTTAATGTGCCTTCCTAGGTCCTCAGGGGGCTTCCCTCAGTGGCTCAGTGGTGACGAACCCGCCTGCCAATAAAGAGATGCAGGTTCAATCCTTGGTTCTGGGAGATCCCGTGGAGAAGGAAATGGCAACCCACTCTAATATATCTGCCTAGGAAACCCCATGCACAGACAGAGCCTAGTGGGCTACAGTCCATGGCGTCACAAAAGTCAGGCCCGACTTAACAAGTTCCTCAGTACTTCACGGATTTGAATGAACATGCAAGACTTCCCAGCACTGCACGCTGACACCTGCAGAGCTTATGACCCACAAGAAGGCTCTCAAGCTCCCCGACCTAGGAAACGAAGAGGGTATCAAAAGTGTTTGGGGAGTTGAGGTGCTTGGAGATTCTTGGGGTCATGAGGGGAGAAGAAGGAAGGCAGCTGCTCTAATTTTTAAAGCACGGGGCAATGTCTAGGCTCTTGACCAGAGATCAAATCCGAGACAGAATTAAAGGAACCAAACCCAGAATCTCCATTTATATTTACAGCAACAGGGTTTAACCCTTCTGGTCCCACTGTCCTTCCATCCTCATGAGTCATCTTCATCTCTTCCTGAATTACTTTTAAGCTCCCATCACCCGGTTGGTGTGCTGGGAGGAAGGGTAAGGGTGTCTATGGTAAGGTAATTTCCCACAGGTATTAGGTAGAAACCTCATTATCAACTTCAGTATGCTTGCTTCATACGGGGAGGTTTGTGCATGCTGCTGCATGTGAAAATGGCTCATACGGAAGGGGTGCTTATGTGTACCGTGCGTGTGTTCACAGAACCTGGGAGGGGAATCCTTTCCGAGAAGCAGAGCTCCTGGCTGCCCACCATGCCCCCATCCTCCTCCGTCTGCCTCCAACCCTGCTACTCCTCATAAAGACAGGTTTAAACCGGGTCGCTCGGAAACCTGACTCCGGGGTCCCGGGAGATTTCAAGGAGGGAAACGATACAGAACGTTGATGTGTGTGTGTGGAACATACAGAATGTTGGTGTGTATCTGTGTGTGTGTATTCGCGCGCCCGGGGGCGCGCGCGGAACCCTGAAACACTTGGGGGAGGGGGAGGAGCGAGATAAAGAGGTAGACACCGGCTTCCCCCAGTGATGCTGGGTTTCGAAATCCCTTAAACCCACCAGACCTTACAAGGTTCAGGAGAAGAGCCCATTAGTCTCGGAGTCCCCACGCTTCAGGCTGCAGAGAAGGCTGCGGTCGCCTAGCCCGGAGAGGCAGACGGCCGTGGCCGAGGGAGACGGGACAGGTAAAGCGCCTGCGACTCCCCGTCTCCTGCCCGCTCGGCCCCGGCGGGAGACGCCGCAGCCCAGACGACGATGGCCGGGCGCGCCGGGCACTGGTGACCGACGGAGAGCGCGCCGCCGCCCGCCCGCCAGGCTCCGCACCCCGGGCGCCACTCACCGCGCGTGCAAGCCGGAGAGCAGGCAGAGGAGCAGCAGCAGCTTCGGGGCCATGCTGCCGCGGAATGGGGCGCGGGGTCGGCGGCCCCAGGCCGAGCGAGGCTCCCTGCGGGGCGCGGGCCTCCGCTCCGCGGCTTCTCCCGGCCCTCGCTGCCTCCGACGGCGCCGGGCCTCTGCGGCGGGACAAGTGCGGACTCGGGCAGCGGCCGCGCCCCCGACGGCCGGCGGGTCTGCGCGCGCCTCCGCGGGGCCCACGCGGGACGCCGGCCCCGCCCGCGCCCCGGCGCCGGGTCTGCGCAGCGGGCTGGCGGGCGCGGGCGGTTCGCGGCCCGGATACCCGCGGCCCCGCGCCGCCCACCGCGCCCGAAGCTAGAGCCGCGCCGCGCGCAGATGCCGGGCGGTGGGCTCTACGCCGGCCGCGCGGCCGCAGCGCCCGGGGGTGGGGCGGGGAGGCGGCCGCTCCTCGAGCGGGCAGCGCCTCCGAGGCGGCCTGGGAGGGGAGGAGTTCCCCCAATTACACGCTCGACAATTCGCGAGGCCAAGAGAGGTTTCAATGGACCGGGAGCGTGAGGCCGGGAAGGGGGCGGGGAGGCTCTGGGATCCCGCCGGGAGCCTAAGAGAGGGTCCTAGAATCGGCACCCCTTGGGTTTAGAAAGATCCCTGTGTCTAGAAAGACCCCTTGGTTTAGAAGTCCCGAAAGGACGCGCTCTTTCAGGCACTTCAACACCGCATTGTGGTTCTCTGCGCTCCCAGACCTCCCAGAACGTCCCCACCTAGGCGCCCTGGCGAAGGCGCGAGATGGTCGGCTGAGCAACCCGTCGTGTTAAATCGACTGAACCCCTTCAGCGCACTGCTGAGATTGTGCATGGAAGAGTGGCTTGCTGGGCAGTACTTTGAAAAAAGCAACCCCCGAGTGCACCTTTCACACACAGAGCGACTAATACATACCAATGAGCAGCAGTAGTGAAAGAGAATGTTGAAGGTTGGAGACCAAGACCTCTATCTAGGTAAAAGCAAAAGACATGTGGCTGAAGTATGACACGCAGTTCATTGAATATATTTTCAGACTTAGACTGAAAATTGCATTTGTTTTCATTAGTAATAACCATTCAGAATGTAAATCTTTCACCATATAATTATTACAAATCAGCATACCTTAGACTACATTCACTAAGAAGTTGGCTTTTATATTGGAGAAAAAAATAGGTCTTAGAAAGTATTTTTTTTATTATTCTGAACTACTGTTCATAGAATTATAAGGATGTGATGTTTCTTTAATATATTGTCAAACAGCTGTGTTCATGGGATATATGCAATGGTAAATAGGAAATCGGAGAAGGCAAATGGCACCCCACTCCAGTACTCTTGCCTGGAAAATCCCATGGACGGGGGAGCCTGGTGGGCTGCCATCTATGGGGTCGCACAGAGTCGGACACGACTGAAGCGACTTAGCAGCAGCAGCAGCAAGTAGGAAATTGCCTGGTTTTTTCCTCTTTATTTCTGAGTTCACCAACATGAACGTGGTTACAGAGTAAAGTTGTTGATAATGAGGATATATAGATATATAATAGATACAAAGGGGCTTCCTGGGTGGTAATAGTGGTAAAGAACCCACCTACCAGTGCAGGAGACCTAAGAGATGTAGGTTCAATTCCTGGGTCAAGAAGATCCCCTGGAAGAGGGCATGGCAACCCACTCCAGGATTCTTGCCTGGAGAATCTGGACAGAGGAGCCTAGTGGGCTACAGTCCATGGGGTCGCAAAGAGCTGGACATGACTGAAGCAACTTAGCACACACACATAGATAAATAGACAGATAGATGTAGGTATATATAGGGAGTTTCTCAAGTAGAGCTAGTGGTAAAGAACCCACCTGCCAGTGAAGGAGATGCAAGAGACCATTCACTCCCTGGGCAGAGAAGATCCCCTGGAGGAGGGCATGACAACCCACCCCAGTACTCTTGCCTGGAGAAGCCTATGGACAGAGAGAATCCCATGGAGCCTGGCGGGCTATGGTCCATAGGGTCGCAGAGAGTCAGACATGACTGAAGCAACTTACATAAAGTGTGTATACAGATACACTTTAACAGTCAAGCCCTTGGCCTTCTTTGCATTGTCATCTTCCTATCTCTGTCTGTCTCTGTGCCTTGAGCTTGCTCCAGTTCATCATTTCCCAGGGTCCTTATGACATTCCCCACTGCCTTCCACATCTTTCTCACTCAGGTCATGACATGAAGAAGACTCCCAATCTTCCTACATTCTGCCACTTTCAACAGCTTCAACACTTCTTCCAGCTTCAAGGGAATATCAACATTTATCATACTCTAATATTTCTGGAGAAGGCAATGGCAACCCACTCCAGTACTCTTGCCTGGAAAATCCCATGGGCAGAGAAGCCTGGTAGGCTGCAGTCCATGGGGTCGATACAAGTCCGACACAACTGAGTGACTTCACTTTCACTTTTCACTTTTATACATTGGAGAAGGAAATGGCAACCCACTCCAGTGTTCTTGCCTGAAGAATCCCAGGGACAGGTGGGCTGCTCTCTATGGGGTCACACAGAGTCAGACATAACTGAAGTGACTTAGCAGCAGCAGCAGCAGCAGCTCTAATATTTCATTTTCTCTATCCAACAATGAAGTTGAGTGTTTCAGAAATCAGTTAGATGATGATCTATTTGTTAATTGCTTTTGAAATATGTTGTCTCCAAATACTTATGTGTGCTGTCAGAAAACAGCATGTAGAAAGAAACAATTCATCTATGCCTCAGTTTTAAACACAGTAATAGGAACTTGAGTAAAATAACTATTAGACATTGATAAATGAACTAATTTTAACTCTCACAACACTATACCCATTTCAAAGATGGATGAAACACACAGACAAATTGTTATTCCACAGCTAGGAAGTTGAGGACTTGGCATTAACACCCCAGCAGCAGATGCCAACATCTCTTAATCACTATGTCATACTGCTTCTCAGATGAATAGGAGCTCAGTAAACATTTGTTGCTTGGTTCTTCGACCAATATTTCAGACTCCTTGCTGTATTCTGTATTATTTGAACATGACTACAGATGCTTTCAAGTTGTTTGTAATAGAAACAGACGGATACTTGAATATATTTGCAAAATTTCAGTATAATGGCAAGTGTCCAGGGAAGTTTTTACAATACAAACAGTGGAAAAGAAAATGCGATGCGTTTTTTACATCTCTTTATTGTTTATTCTTTTCCTTTCTTGCATATTTTCAATCTGTTATCATGATCTCTTCCGGCTCTTGACTCCATTTATTAGACTTATCCGGTCAGCTTGACAGGCTTGAATATTTTACCATAGAAAGCACCCCCTTCCATGGTGCTGTCTGAAAAAAGATTTTTTTTTTTTTAAAGCTAAGTGAGTTAAGGAAAGGCAAATTCAAAGCAAGCTTCCTGGGCAGAAGTGTGAAAGCAAAATTCAAGGTCAAGAATCTACACTCTTCAAAGGAAAATCTTTCTGGCTTTGATTTTCCTGCTTTGCCCAGCTTAATCAGCATGGGGACAGGGGACCGTGTGGTGGGGCAGGCGGGAAAGGGAGGGGCAGATAGTGAGAGAAGGAGGAAGGTGTGGGGGTGGGGGTTGCCGCGGGAGAGGGGGGCGTCGAAGATGCTTTACGGAGCATGTGCAGTGCTCACTCTCCGGTTTTTTGTAGGGATTTTATTGCCTCAGCCCTCTCTGTCCTCAGCTCTAAAGAAGCTGACAATTCGGTTCCACTTGGGCGAGCAGCATTTGCATTCCATTCCCCTAGTTAGTAGGAAAGGGGAAATAAAAAGTAACCTGAGAGGTAAGGGTTGGAGCACATGCACTTCTGAGAGTATGGAACACTCTCCAGTGATGCGTGCTGTCTGTTTCAAGTGTTGGCATCTGATCCAGATTCAAGGCTTCCGGGGAAGACCTGGGGTGGCCGCTGCGTCTGGCTGGAGACTGGAAGGAAGAGCCCTAGATGGTGGCGAAACTGGATTACCTGTACTTGAGACCATCTTGTAGCTTCTCCAACAAATACTTCAGAATCCCTTGCCTAGCCTGACTTCACCTCCTACAGGTGCAAAGAAGGTGGCCAGCTATGGAGGATAATTGAACTGCTGCATCAGCTGGTCTTATTTTTTACTGCTTCTGGGTTTTCTCTTTGAATAAAATCTCTCACACTCTCAAAAGTATACTTCTGAATTGCATTACGATGTTTCATGTTTTTTTTTTAAAGTTCTTGCTCAGCTTTTAAATAATTTTGTTAATTTATTTTTAGTTGAAGGATAATTGCTTTACAGTATTGTGTTGGTTTCTGCCAAACATTGGCCTGAATCAGCCATAGGAATACCTAAGTCTCCTACCTCCCACCTCCCTCCCCACCCCATCCCTGTAGGTTGTTTTTATTGAAGAGGGCAACCAGATGAGACAGTTGGGTAGCATCACTGACTCAAAGGACATGAATTTGAGCAAATTTTGGGAGATAGTGAAGGACAGGGAAGACTGGCATGCTGCAGTCCATGAGGTCTCAATGAGTCAGACATGACTGAGTGAATGAAAAACAGCAACAATACACACAAACAAAATGCACTCATCTTAAATGTATGGGTCAATGTATTTTTACACATGTATATACCATATGTATAAGAATAGCATGTGTTTATAGCCCAGATTAAGATAAAAAACATTTTCCCAAAGCCCTCTCCTGGGCGCTAAGCTAGCTTTGCTGCCAACACTAACTCTGGTAATCACTATTTCATGTTCCATCGCAATTGACTGGTTTTGCCTGCTCTTGAATCTCACATGGAATTGTGTAGTGTGTCCTATATTACCTCTGGCTCTCTCGTCCAACATAATGTGTTCTGGATGTATCCACAATGTCACAGGTAGCAAGCATCCATTACTTCTTGTTCTGCATGTAGTATTTCACTGTGGTATTCAGTATGGCACACAATATTTAGCTGATATGAACATACTTGTGCATGTCTTTTGGTTTGGCATATGTGCTGATTTCTCTTGGCTATCTGACCTAAATGGACTTTTTAGATCACAGGGAGGGCTTTTTTGTTTAGTGATAATAAACATTACTAGAGATTTCAAAAGTAACAGTATCCATTACCACCCATTGTCTGGGTATGAGCTCCATCAGTTCAGTTCAGTCGCTCAGTCATGTCCGACTCTTAGCGACCCCATGAACCGCAGCACCCCAGGCCTCCCTTTCCATCACCAACTCCCAGAGGTTACTCAAACTCATGTCCATTGAGTTGGTGATGCCATTCAACCATCTCATCATCTATTGTCCCCTTCTCCACCCGCCTTCAATCCTTCCCAGCATTAAGGTCTTTTCAAATTAGTCAGCTCTTCGCATCAGGGGGCCAAAGTATTAGAGTTTCAGCTTCAGCATCAGTCTTTCCAATGAACACTCAGGACTGATCTCCTTTAGGATGGACTGGTTGGATCTCCTTGCAGTCCAAGGGACTCTCAAGAGTCTTCTCCAACACCACAGTTCAAAAGCATCATTGAGCTTCGTATATAACTGTAAAATGTGACCTCCTTATCCTGAGGTGGGAGATAGATGTGCGCCTGAGCTGGGCACCTGGTGTTTGTTCAAGTGGAATAAAACCAAGCCTTTGTTCTCACCCAAGCACTTCAAGGACAAAGCTAGTGGCAAAAGTTGAGTTCTGCTAAAGAGATAAGATGCCCACTCCTGAGGTCCAGGAAGACTTCCCTGTCTGCACATGTGCAGGAAGGCTTCTTAGGGGTCAAAAAGGGAGAGGGCCCACCCTATTATAAGTGTGTACATGTACCCATAGGTCTCTACATTGAAATCCATCTTAGAAAAAAGTTGTGTAAGCATCTTGCAGAGGGTCCTAGGACTAGTGAGATGTGAAGAAAAAAACAAGATAATCGGCCAAAGGTAAACAAGACCCAGAAGGACTGTCCAATGTAAGTGATTTAAATCAACTTTTTAGTGCCTTCCTCATTGAGGACACCACACTCCTCTCTGGTTATGTTCCTCTGCATTCAGGATGCCTGCATTCCTCACTGGGTGTGTGTTTCTGCCTTGCTTGTGTCTTGAATAAATAGTCTCTCTGTGTACTCTCCCATACATTGTCCTGTGCCTCTAATCATAAACTTTGTACCTGTTTTTACAGTTTTTACCTCCTTGAGACATTCTTGCTTTCAAATGGAGGAAAGAGCCAGGGAAATTTGCTTCTGCCCTCTAAGCCCTGGTAGTCTCGTGGCTAGAATACCTGGTTTTCATCCAGGTTACCCAGGTTCAATTCCTGGGCAGGAAACTAAGGCCTCCCTTCAGAAATGCTCACTGCCGTCTCTCTGAGATCAGTTTTGTTTGGTTATAGTCGTTCTGATATTTCATTCTGGCTTTAATTTCATTGAGCTCCTTTCAAAGTCGTGAAAGTTGCTCAGTCGTGTCCGACTCTTTGCGACCCCAGAGACTATACAGTCCATGGAATTTTCCAGGCCAGGATACTGGAGTGGATAGCCTTTCCCTTCTCCAGAGGATCTTCCCAACCCAGGGATCGAACCCAGGTCTCCCGCATTGCAGGTGGATTCTTTACCAGCTGAGCCACGAGGGAAGCCCAAGAACACTGGAATGTGTAGCCTATTCCTTCTACAGTGGATCTTTCTGACCCAGGAATCAAACCAGGGTCTCCTGAATTGCAGGTGGATTCTATAATATCTCCTTTTAGAAAGTATCATTCAAGTCTCTTTCCCATTTTTAAGCTAGGCTGTTTGTCTACTTTTTGTTTGTAGAAGATTCTGGCATTTTTTATATGAGTCTTTTAATGTGTGTGACGAATATCTTCTGTCAGTTGATAGTTTGCCTTTTTTCTCTGCAAATAGTCTTTTAATAACCTTATTGCTTTGCATGCTAGTTAGCAAATCATTGCCTATCCAGAGGTTATAAAAATAGTCTACTGTATTTTCTTCTAGAAGCTTTAGAAGAAAGCTCCTTTTAGGTCTAAGCTTCATTTTGAATCAATTTGAATATATGGTTTAATATATGAGTCAATATTTTATTTACTTCCATACTGATAACCAATTGATTTAACGTGACTTATTTAAAATGCTATCTTTTTACCACTCAGTTTGTATAAATCATGTGACCATATATGAATGCATTTTTATTAGCTGTTCTCTTGATCTATTTGTCTATACTTGCATCACTGCCACTTTTTTATTAGTATAACTTTAAAAATTGTTCTTAATATCTACTTTTTAGTACTCTGAATTTATCCTTTTGGCTCTTCTTCATTCTGCATTTCTGAATGTCAGCTTGTAAAGTTTCCCCAAATCTTAAAAGACTACTTAATATGAAATATTCACAAGTTTAAAAAGAAATGTGTAAGAATCATATGAAAATTTTCATATATTATACAGTCTGCAGTCTAATTTTGTTAATTGTTCCAGTTATATCTTCAATATCATTTTCCCCCCACTGGTCCAAATTCCTATACAGGATAACACAATTATTGCCAGTTATCATGCCTTTTAGTCTGCTTTTAATCTAGAGCAATTGCTTGGCCTTTTGTAGCATCATGACAGTTTCCATAGAGACAAGTGATTTTATAGAATGCATCTCAGTTTGAGTCTGTCTGCTGTTTCCTCATGATCAGATTCAGGTTATGTATTTTGGGCAGAGATACGATGTAAGTAATGTTGCTTTTCTCAGAGCACCATAACACGGGCAAGTAATGCTGGTTTGTCCTACTGCGGGTCATGTTAATCCCTTGGTTAAATTAGTATCTGCCAGCCTTCTCCCCTGTGAAGCTGCTTTTTCCTTCTTATATTGTTAAATATTCTTTGGAGGGGATTCTTTAAGAATATTTAAGCATTTTAGTTTTAGCTTTCATTGATGATTCTTGTCTGCTAGCTGTAAAATGGAGAACTGCTAACTCAATTGTTTCTTCTGCATGTATGAATTGGTGTTTTATGGTGAGGAAGCACTACCCTGCTTCCTCTATTACTGTTTTTGACATGAACTCATGACTTGTCTTACTCAATGCATTTTAATCTCTCACTGTTCTTATTTATTGTTATACTCAAGGTATCCAAGGTTTAAAGAGCAGGGGCCTCTTTAACCTGACGCCTGGCTCCTTTTAGCATGTCTCCAATGTATTTGTTTTATTTATTTTTTAGTTGAAGATAATTGCTTTCCAGAATTTTGTTGGTTTCTGCCAAACATCAGCATGAATCAGTCATAGGTATACATATGTCCCCTCCCCCTTGAAACTCCCTCCCATCTCCCTTCCTATCCCACCACCCTAGGTTGTTACAGACCTCCTGTTTGAGTTCCCTGAGTCATATAGAAAATTCCTATTGGCTACCTATTTTACACATGGTAATGTAAGTTCCATGTTACTCTCTCCATACAGCTCACCAACTCCCTTCTCCACCCACCCCTGTCCCTGCCACGTCCATGACTGCATTGCTACCCTACAGAACTGGAGCCTATTATACAGAGTGAAGTAAGCCAGAAGGAAAAACACCAATACAGTATACTAACACATATATATGGAATTTAGAAAGATGGTAACAATAACCCTGTGTATGAGACAGCAAAAGAGACACTGATGTATAGAACAGTCTTATGGACTCTATGGGAGAGGGAGAGGGTGGGAAGATTTGGGAGAATGGCATTGAAACATGTAAAATATCATGTATGAAACGAGATGCCAGTCCAGGTTCGATGCACGATACTGGATGCTTGGGGCTAGTGCACTGGGACGACCCAGAGGGATGGTATGGGGAGGGAGGAGGGAGGAGGGTTCAGGATGGGGAACACATGTATACCCGTGATGGATTCATTTTGATATTTGGCAAAACTAATACAATTATGTAAAGTTTAAAAATAAAATAAAATTTTAAAAAATTTCATCAGTATCATCCTCCTAGATTCTATATACATATTAGTATACAATATTTATCTTTCTCTTTCTGACTTACTTCACTCTCAGCACATCCACCTCGTTGGAACTGACTCAAATGTGTTCCTTTGTATGGCTGAGTAATATTCCATTGTATATATGTACCACAGCTTCTTTATCCATTCATCTGTCAATGGACTCTACGTTGGTTGCTTCCATGTTCTAACTATTGTAAATAGTGCTCCAATGGGATACACTGTCTTTTTCAATTTTGCTTTCCTCAAGGGATATGCCTACTAGAGGGTCATATGGTGGATTTATTCCTAGTTTGTTAAAGAACTCTCCGTACTGTTCTCCATGAGGCTGCATCAATTTACATTCCCACCAGTAGTGCAAGAGGGTTCCCTTTTCCACAGCCTCTCCAGCATTTATCGTTTGTAGACTTTTTGAAGATGGCCATTCCGACTGGTGTGAGGTGATGTTTCGTCACAGTTTTGATTGGCATTTCTTTAATAATGAGTGACATCGAGCATCTTTTCATGTGCTTATTAGTCATCTGTATGTCTTCTTTGAAGAAATGTCTGTTTAGGACTTTTTCCCCAGTTTTTGATTGTGTTGATTGTTTTTCTGGTATTGAGTTGTATGAGCTGCTTGTATATTTTAGAAATTAATCCATTGTCAGTTGTTTCATTTGTTTTTATTTGCTCCCATTCTGAGGGTTGTCTTTTCACTTTTTTATAGTATCTTTGCTGTGCAAAAGCTTTTAAGTTTAATTAGGTGTCATTTGTTTATTTTTGTTTTTATTTCCATTATTCTAGAACATGGGTCATAGAGGATCTTGCTTTGATTTATGTCATCGAGTGTTCTGCCTATGTTTTCCTCTAAGAGTTTTATAGTTTCTGATCTTATGTTTAGGTCTTTAATCCAGTTTAAGTTTATCATTGTGTATAGTGTTATTAGTTCAGTCGCTCAGTTGTGTCCAACTCTTTGCAACCCCATGGACTACATGCAACACACCAGCCTTCCAGGTCCATCATCAACTCCCAGAGCCTTCTTAAACTCATATCTGCTGCATCAGTGATGCCATCCAAACATCTCATCCTCTGTCGTTCCCTTCTCCTCCTGCCTTCAATCTTTCCCAGCATCAGGGTCTTTTCTAATAAGTCAGTTCTTTTGCATCAGGTGGCCAAAGTTTTGGAGTTTCAGCTTCAGCATCAGTCCTTCCAATGAATATTAAGGACTGATTTCCTTTAGGATAGACTGGTTAGATATTCTTGCAGTCCAAGGGACCCTCAAGAGTCTTCTCCAACACCACAGTTCAAAGGCATTAATTCTTCAGGGCTCAGCTTTCTTTATAGTTCAACTCTCACATCCATACATGATTACTGGTAAAACCATAGCTTTAACTCAGTTCAGTTCAGTTCAGTCGCTCAGTCGTGTCTGACTCTTTGCGACCCCATGGATCACAGCACGCCAGGCCTCCCTGTCCATCACCAACTCCCGGAGTTCACTCAGACTCACGTTCATCGAGTCAGTGATGCCATCCAGCCATCTCACCCTCTGTCGTCCCCTTCTCCTCCTGCCCCCAATTCCTCCCAGCATCAGAGTCTTTTCCAATGAGTCAACTCTTCGCATGAGGTGGCCAAAGTACTGGAGTTTCAGCTTTAGTATCATTCCTTCCAAAGAAATCCCAGGGCTGATCTCCTTCAGAATGGACTGGTTGGATCTCCTTGCAGTCCAAGGGACTCTCAAGAGTCTTCTCCAACACCACAGTTCAAAAGCATCAATTCTTCAGTGCTCAGCCTTCTTCACAGTCCAATTCTCACATCCATACATGACCCCTGGAAAAATCATAGCCTTGACTAGCCGGACCTTTGTTGGCAAAGTAATGTCTCTGCTTTTGAATATGCTGTCTAGGTTGGTCATAACTTTCCTTCCAAGGAGCAAGCATCTTTTAATTTCATGGCTGCAATCATCATCATCAGTGATCCTGGAGCCCAGAAAAATAAAGTCAGCCACTGTTTCTACTGTTTTCCCATCTATTTGCCATGAAGTGATGGGACCGGATGCCATGATCTTAGTTTTCTGAATGTTGAGTTTTAAGCCAACTTTTTCACTCTCCTCTTTCACTTTCATCAAGAGGCTCTTTAGTTCTTCCTCACTTTCTGACATAAGGGTGGTGTTATCTGCATATCTGAGGTTATTGATATTTCTCCTGGCAATCTTGATTTCAGCTTGTGTTTCTTCCAGTCCAGCGTTTCTCATGATGTACTCTGCATAGAAGTTAAATAAGCAGGGTGACAATATACAGCCTTGACATATTCCTTTTCCTATTTGGAACCAGTCTGTTGTTCCATGTCTAGTTCTAACTGTTGCTTCCTGACCTGCATACAGGTTTCTCAAGAGGCAGGCCAGGTGGTCTGGTATTCCCATCTCTTTCAGAATTTTCCACAATTTATTGTGATCCACACAGTCAAAGGCTTTGGCATAGTCAATAAAGCAGAAATAGATGTTTTTCTGGAACTCTCTTGCTTTTTCCATGATCCAGCGGATGTTGGCAATTTGATCTCTGGTTCCTCTGCCTTTTCTAAAACCAGCTTGAATATCAGGAAGTTCACGATTCACATATTGCTAGACGGACCTTTGTCTAGGTAAAGTAATGTCTCCTTTTAAAATGCTTTCTAGGTTGGTCATAGCCTTTCTTCCAAGGAGCCAGAGTCTTTTAAAAAATTCATAAAAACTGATCTTTTCCAGTCCTGTGGCCACTGCTGTGTTTTCCAAATTTGCTGGCATGTTGAGTGCAGCACTTTCACAGCATCATCTTTTAGGATTTGAAATAGCTCAACTGGAATTCCCATCACCTCCACTAGCTTTGTTTGTAGTGATGCTTCCTAAGGCCCACTTGACTTTGCATCCCAGGATGTCTGGCTCTGGGTGAGTGATCACACCATCGTGTTTATCTGGGTCGTGAAGATCTTTTTTGTACAGTTCTTCTGTGTATTATGGCCACCTCTTCTTAATATCTTGTGCTTCTGTTAGGTCCATACCATTTCTGTCCTTTATTGTACCCATCTTTGCATGAAATGTTCCTTTGGTATCTCTGATTTTCTTGAAGAGATCTCTAGTCTTTCCCATTCTTTTGTTTTCCTCTATTTCTTTTCATTGTTCACTGAAGAAGGCTTTCTTATTTCTCCTTGCTATTCTTTAGAACTCTGCATTCAAATGGGTACATCTTTCCTTTCCTCTTTGCCTTTTAGCTTCTCTTCTTTTCTCAGCTATTTGTAAGGCCTTGTCAGACAGCCATTTTGCCTTTTTGCACTTCTTTTTCTTGGGGATGGTGTATGGTGTTAGGAGGTGTTTTAATTTCATTCTTTCATATGTGACTTTTCAGTTTTCCCAGCACCTCTTATTGATGAGTCTGTCTTTTCTCCATTGTATGTTCTTGCCTTGTCAAAGATAAGTTCCTCATAGGTGTGTGGGTTTATCTCTGGGCTTACTCACTTATTCCATTGGTCTATGTTTCAGTTTTTGTACCAGTACCATACTATCTTGATGACTGCAACTTTGTAGTATAGTCTGAAGTCAGGACGGTTGATTCCTCTAGCTCCATTCCTCCTTCTCAAGATTGCTTTGGCTATTCAGGACCTTTTGTGTTTCCATATGAATTGTGAAAATTTTTGTTCTAGTTCTGTGAAAAATGCCATTGGTAATTTGATAGGGATCACATTGAATCTGTAGATTGCATTTGGTAGAATAATCATTTTATTAATATTGATTTTTCCTACCCAGGAACATGAATATCTCTCCATCTGTTTATGTTGTCTTTGATTTCTCTCATCAGTGTCTTATAATTTTCTGTATATGGTTCTTTTGTCTCATTCAGTTCAAGTCAGTCACTCAGTCATGTCTGATTTTTTGTGACCCCATGGACTGCAGCATGCCAGGCCTCCCTGTCCATCAGCAACTCCCAGTGCTTACTCAAACTCAGGTCCACAGAGTCGGTGTTGCCATCCAACCATCTCATCCTCTGTCACCCTCTTCTCCTCCTGCCTTCAGTCTTTCCCAGCATCGGGATCTTTTCCAATGAGTCAGTTCTTCACATTACGTGGCCAAACTATTGGAGCTTCAGCTTCAGCATCAGTCCTTCCAATGAATATTCAGGACTGATTTCCTTTAGGATGGACTGGTTGGATCTCCTTGCTGTCCAGGGGACTCTCAAGAGTCTTCTCCAACACCATAGTTCAAAAGCAGCAATTCTTCAGCCCTTAGCTTCCTTTATAGTCCAACTCTCACATCCATACATGACTACTGGAAAAATCATAGCTTTGACTAGACGGACCTTTGTCGGCAAAGTAATGTCTCTGCTTTTTAATATGCTGTCTAGGTTGGTCATAGTCTTTCTACCAGGGAGCAAGCCTCAATTTCACGGCTGCAGTCACCATCTGCAGTGATTTTGGAGCCCAAGAAAACAAAGTCTGTCAGTGTTTCCATTGTTTCCCCATCTATTTGTATTGAACTGATGGGACCAGATGCCATGATGTTAGTTTTTTGAATGTTGAGTTTTAAGCCAGCTTTTTCACTCTTCTCTTTTGCCTTCATCAAGAGGCTCTTTAGTTCCTCTTCTCTTTCTGCCATAAGGGTGGTGTCATCTGCATATCTGAGGTTATTGATATTTCTCCCAGCAATCTTGATTCCAGCTTGTGCTTCATCCAGCCCAGCATTTCGCATGATGTACTTTGCATATAAGTTAAATAAGCAGGGTGACAATATACAGCCTTGACATACTCCTTTCCCATTATGGAACCAGTCTCTTGTTCCCTGTCCTTTTCTAACTGTTGCTTCTTGACCTGCTCTCAGGAGGTAGGTAAGGTGGTGTGGTATTCCCATCTCTTGAAGAATTTGTTTCCTTAGTTAGGTTTATTCCTAGATATTTTATACTTTTTTTTTTTTTTACAATTGTGAATGGATTGATTCCTTAATTTCTGTTTCTGATTTTTCATTGTTAGTATATAGGAATGCAAGTGATTTCTATTCATTGATTTTGTATCCTGAAATTTTGCTAAATTCACTGATTAGCTCCAGTAATTTTCTGATGGTATCTATTTCTGAGCACATCCTTACTTTCTCGTACAAGAGGTTTTTCCAGGCTGACTTATAATTTCCTTTTCTCAGCCCTTAAGTCATACTTTCTCCCTGGTTTCTTTTAATTAAAAACAATACTTATTACTTTTAATTAAAAACAATACTTATATTTAATTAAAAACAATACTTATAAAATTTTAAGCAAAAGAAGAAGAGGGTGCCAGTGGATAAGATGGTTAGATAGCATCATTGACTCAATGGACATGAACTTGAGCAAACTCCAGGAGATAGTGGAGGACAGGGAAGCTGGAATGCTGCAGTACTTGAGATCACAAAAAGAGTCGGACAAGACTTAGCAACTAAACAACAGCAACAACAATATTTAGAAAACAAGATTTAATTGTTTTAAAACATCATTTTTTTGAACTTAGATGTGAGAAATACCTCAACATAGTTCTAATTTTCATTTTTCTTGTTATGAGTAGTATTGAACATTTTAAAATATTTGTGGCTAATTTCTGTTTTAGGAAATTATCTTTTCATGCCCTTTGCACTTTTTTCTGTAAGATTTCTTCATATCTTGTCCTCAAATTTTGAGATTTTCTGATTTTCTACAGTATATGTTGCAAGTAATTTCTTCCCATTTGTCATTTTTCATTTGATTTGTTTGTATTTTTCTCATCCTACAAATTTAAAATGTTCTCCTGTAGTCAGATTTATCAGTATTTTATTGCATCTCTATTTAAATACGTAAATAAATAATAGTTGGAAACCTTCCCCATACACTCAAGTTATAAAAACATTCACTCATGATTTATTCTGATCACTTACATATCTCTAATCCATTTGGAGCACATTCAGATGTATTATGTGAGGCATGTTGTATTTTGACATTTTCCAGCTTGTTATCCAGATCTCCACACACTACTCATTCAAAAGTTTAACTTTGTGCTCAGTTGCTCAGTCATGCCCAACTCTTTGCAACCCGATGGACTCTAGCCTGCCTGGCTCCTTTGTCCATGGGATTTCCTGTGCAAGAATACTGGAGTCGGTTGCCATTTCCTCCTCCAGGGGATCTTCCTGACCCAGGGATTGACCTCAAGTCTCCTGCATATCCTGCAGTGGCAGGTGGATTCTTTACCACTGAGCCACCTGGGAAGTCAAAATTTCAACTTCACCCTACTATTTTTAAATACTTTTTCATATACTAAATGTCTACATATATTATAGAAATTAGTTATTATTCATGCATATAAATGTTTATTTTATATTACTTTTACAGCCTACTTGCTTCTGAATTCTCCTGAGGTCTGAGTTAATTGATCATTGATTCTCTAGTGTTCTCCAGTTTTTAATCACAGTATCTACAAATAGATATCACAGTATCTACAAATGACAAATTCAATGTCATCCAATTTTATGCTTTCAGTATTTCATTTTTGTCTAATTCCAGGAGCTAATAATTTAAGTATGATGATAAAGAATAGAGAAAGTAGTGGAGGAAATTTCTTATTTCAAATCACAGTGAAAAATTCTCTATGGTCTCTTAATGAGACAGAGAGAGAGACAAACAGATAGAAGAGGAAAGAAGACACGCCCATAAATAATTATTATTGAGTGTTTTTTTTTAACAAATCAGAAATTAGTATTGAAATTTGTCATATATGTAGCATCAGTGGGGTTAATCAAATGATGTTTCCCATAGATGATTAATAACAGAATTAAATTATTAAATTTCCTAATATTGAATAATTCTTCCACAATTGAAAATAAACTGAGACTTTTTTTTCATTTTCCATGTTCTTAAACAATTTATTTAAGATGAAGTTCTAAGGTCTCCGAAAGGTTAGTGAAATTCCCCTATGAAGACATCTGGGCCCTTTGTGTGTACCTGTGTGTGTGTGTGTATGTGTGAAGTTTCTTTTAATAAAGTTCTCTTTTTTTCTTCCATGGCAATTTGACCTCCTTAACTTTGTATCTATAATAGAGTCAATTTTAGTAAACTTAAGAAACTGTCCATTTCATCTATGTTTCAATATTACTGAACAAAGTTGTGCTAAGTAGTCTTTTATGACTGCTGCTTGCTTTTCTTGGTTTTATGTAATTTGTTTCTTATTTTGTGTGTGTTACCCCCTTTTTTCTTCAGTGGCTTATAAACTTCATTTTGTTAATCCCCAGACTTTTGATTCATTAATTGTTTCCACTGTTTTTATATGTGCTATACAATTAAATTTAGCTTTCTATCTTTATTTTACTTACCTTGCATTTTCTTTTGGTTTGTTTCATTTTTCTACTTCTAGATTTGTGAGTGGGAATTTAATTATTTTTTAATTTCCGTTTGTATTGATATAAATGTTTAAGAAAATGAATTTTCTTTTGATGTGCCTTAAATGCACACCATAAATTTTTATGTGTAATTTTACATATTACTTTTGAGTTTTAGAAATTTTGACAATTTTTGCATCTCCCTTCAACCTTGTGTTACTTAATAGAAAAATTTTTAAATTTCCTGTTAGAAGAGAATTTTTAAATTTTATTTTTATTTTCTAGTTTTATCATCAGAGATTTATCATCAGATATTTATCTTTATTTATGAAATATCTACTTTATAAATATACTGATATTTCTTAATATTACTAAATAAACTAATATGAGATTAATTTTGTGACTGGTCCTTGTGAATTTGAAAAGGAAGTCTAGTCTTAATTATGAGATGTAATGTCAAAATAATCATAAGGCCGTTTAATTTTTTTGTATCTTTACTTACTTTTTCTTCTCTTGCCTTATTTATCCTAATATTAAAATCTTTAACATATATGTATGTATATTAGTATATATACATATATACAATATATATATGTATGTATATATATTGGTCTCCTTTCATCTTCTGTTATTTCTACTTTGTATCGGTGATAGCCATACTTTTTGGTGTATTTCTAGTTGTTCTGTTATGTCTTTGCTTTTAAATGTGTTTTGCTGTGTTAAATCTCTTTATAACTGAATGTTACCATGCCTGGTGTTAGGATTTCAAGCTGTTTTCTTCTAGTTTTCACTTGCCGGGTATATATTTGCCGATACTTTCTTTGGCCTTTTTGGATCACTGGGTTCTGTGTGTGTGTGTTTCTGTATTGCAGAATTGAGTTCTGCTTTATGAACCTATTTAAAAATATTTTCCTTTTGATAGAAGAGGTAAGTTCTTCACTTTTATGATAAGACTTTATTTGGTACCAGGTCTCATCTTTCTCTATATATCTTCTTTGCTGTTTTGGGTTTCAGTTTGGGAACACAACAAGTTTTGTAGTTTTGTTCTGGTGTTTGCAATCCTTTTTCTTGTCTAACCTGTCAGCAGTTTGTCTGTTTTGAATGCCCTATGCTGACTTTTACCTGCTGTCTCTACAGCAGTCAATGGACTGGCTTCATTTCCCCCTTTCTCCGCTTCTTCCCTGTTTTCCCCTTTCCCTTCATTTTCTCCTTCCTCCGCTTACCAGCACAATTCTTTGTGCTCTGTCACAGCATTCAAGATTGTGCCCTATACTTCTGTCCTCGTTCCGGCCTTTTCATTTTGGATCCACAATTAAACATTAAAGTTCCCCTGAGGCTTGCCAGGATTAAGTTACAAACGCTTTACTCCATCAAAAATAAGTATTATATAACATATGATTTGGCAACCCACTTCAGTACTTTTGCCTGGAGAATCCCATGGACAGAGGAGCCTGGTAGGCTATAGTCCATGGGGTCGCTAAGAGTCAGACATGACTGAGCGACTTCACTTTCACTTTCATGCATTGGAGAAGGAAATGGCAACCCACTGCAGTGTTCTTGCCTGGAGAATCCCAGGGACGGGGAGCCTGGTGGGCTGCCGTCTATGGGGTCACACAGAGTCGGACATGACTGACGTGACTTAGCAGCAGTAGCAGCAACATATGATTTTATATTACATGTATAACATAACACACAAGAATATGTTAACTCTAATCAGGCAGCTGCTTTCTGATATATCCAGGAATTCATGTTTATCTTTTATTTTATTCATACACACTGCTTAGTCGCTTCAGTCGTGTCTGACTCTGTGCGACCCCATGGACTGTAACCTACCAGGCTTCTCCATCCATGGGATTCTCCAGGGAAGAACACTGGAGTGGGGTGCCATTTCCTTCTCCAATTCATGCACACTGGGTGATTTTTAATTGCTTTGTGTGTTCAGTGTGAATTTGGATTTATCAGCATGTTTGCAACATTTTTGCTCACATTTCTTTCTTTTGTATCAAAGCTTCTTTCTAGGATCTCCTTCCACCGTCTAGAATTCCTTTTAATGAGGATCGTTTGGCATCCTCAGATTTTTATTAACCTAAAATGTCACCACTGTGTTTTCCTTCTTAAAATATAGTTATCCCAGGTATAGAATTCAATTTGAAAGTTATTTTCTCTTAGTTGTCATTGTTCTCTGGTCTCTCATATGATATGGAGAAGGTATCAATTTAACTTTATTTTGGTCTTTCTTCCCTCTGCATTTTTTTGAAAGTCACTGTAACTTTTAATTAAACTTTAAAAAAAATTAAAGAATTGTAGAGTCAACACAAACTTGTAAAAATGATACAGAAAAATCCCACACAACTTTTACTAAATTTCCTCCAAAAGTAACAACTTAAAAAACTGTGGTACAATATCATAAGCAAGATATTGGCATTGATATATCAAGACAACGGACAGTTCCATCACTGCTAAGGTCTGTCATGTTGCCCTTTTACAGCCAAACCCACACACTCCCATCTCCCCGGTATATCCACTCTTTAGTCTTGTGTCATAATTTACACCTCAGAAACCTTGATCACCTTTCCCTTCCGGAAGAGGGGGGTGACTCAAATGCCATGGCCTGCTCTTGCTACATTACACTCTGCCTCTCAGCCACAGCTGTGGCCTCCTGGGCGATTCCCTGCAAACTGAAGGGTGAAGGAAAATGACCCTAGCCTGGTTTCCAGGTGATTCTGCACACCATGTAGGCAGCACCTGAAAGCAGAGAGCAGAAGCACTATAACCGCTCTCTGGGACACCCCTGAAGCACAAGGAGAAGGGGGATCCTTTGACTCAACAGAACTACAAGCAATATGTCTCGTCCGTTTTGCCTAGAAGGAAAGAAGTCTAGAGGTATGAGTCTATTCTTTGTCATGGGCTTTGGCCAGTGGTGTGGCTGGATGGTCAAAGGTTTGGAGAGAACACAGTTGGAATGGTGGTGAAAGGGCGGCCTGAGGAAGGAATATGTGGGGAGGCCTTTCTGTGTGCACAGAAGGAAGATGTGTCCTTTATGAATGCTCCCCAACAAATGACTTCAGCAGAGATGAGGTTTAATAGTTAACTAGACAGTTTGGCCCATGCTTGGGATGCTAGTCAGCCTCTTTATCCACCCTGTCATAGCCCAGTGGGCCTCATGAGCAAAGTGGCCGTGGTAGCAGGGACTGAGTTTTTGCCTAGGCCTAGCAATGCGGACTTCCCTCAGTATGGCTGGCCTGGCTGTGGCCCCTGCTGAGGGCCCAACCTGCCAGCGTCAGAGGGCAACACCGAGGCCCCAGAATGGCACGGTTCCTCATGGTGAGCAGCCAGCTACCTGGTGGCCAGACAGTTAAACTGGAGTGGTTCCATCACAAAAGGGGTGCAACTTCACTCTTAATGGAAGAGATGCTTACTCTGGATATGCAGTTACTCTTCTGCCAAAACCACTTTCTATGGACTTAGAGAATTCCTTTTCCACCCCAGTGTTATTCCATACACCACACACCATTGCTCTGATCAAGGACCTCATTTCATAACAAATAAAGTGTGACAATGGGCCCAACTCATGGACTTCACTGGTCTTACTATGTTTTCCCTTATCCTCCAGCAGCCTTCTTGATAGAACAGAGAAATAGTGTTCTCAGCTGAATATCCATGTTTCTCCCAAGTATACGTTGGCATGCCAAGGTCCCCCTGTGATGGTATTGGGAAACCGGGCCTTTGTGCCGTGAGTGTGACACATGAGTGTGAAACGAGTCATGAGTGTGGAGCCCTCACCATGGGGTTAGTGCCCTTAGGAAGAGACTCCTAAGAGCTTGCTTTCTCTGTCTCTGCTCTCTCCCATGTGAGGATACAACAGGAAGACCACCATTTGAAGACTGGAAATCGGGCCCTTGTCAGACATGGGGTCTACCTTGACCTTGGACCTGCCATCCTCCAGAATTTTGTGAAAGGAATGTTTGTTGTTTCAACCACCCACTCTATGGTAATTAGTTACAGCAGCCTTCGAAAACTCACCTATGACACCAGCCAAGTGGCAATACCTAGAAAAAATTCGGTTCCTATCTCCTGATTTTATACTCTGCTGATCTAGAAGTCTCAGTTCCAAAGAGGCGAGTGCTTCCACCTGGGGGCATGACAAGGATTCCGCTGAAAACAGAATAAGACTGGCCATCCATTTGGAGCTCAGGCCTCTGGATCTACAGGCCAAACGAGAGATCGACTCTGCTGGCTTGGTGATTAACCCTGACAACCACAGGGAAATTGGAGTGCTGCTCCACAACAGAGGTTAGGAAGAGTATGTCTGGAATGTAGGAGATCTCTTAAGGAGGCTTTTAGTATTTTCATGTTCTGTGATGAAGAACGTCAACAATTCAGCAGAAACTCACCGAAATGCATCTGGGTCAGCCTGTCAGGTAAACCACCAACACCAACGGAAATGTTTGCTGAGGGTAAAGTGAATATGAAATGATTAGTGGAAGGTGGCATTTGTAAATACTAGTTATAATGATGTGACCAGTTTAAAAAATTAGTCTAACAGGTATGAGTATTTCTTGTTTTGGTATAAATATGCTTTTATGTGGAGAAAGCAATGGCACCCCACTCCAGTACTCTTGCCTGGAAAATTCCATGGACAGAGGAGCCTGATGGGCTGCAGTCCATGGGGTCGCTAAGAGTCAGACATGACAGAGCGACTTCACTTTCACTTTTCACTTTCATGCACTGGAGAAGGAAATGGCAACCCACTCCAGTATTCTTTCCTGGTGAATCCCAGGGATGGGGGAGCCTCAAGGGCTACCATCAGTGGGGTCCCACAGAGTCGGACAAGATGAAGCGACTTAGCAGCAGCAGCAGCATGCTTTTGTGTAAATAAAAATATTGTTGTTTTCTTCCTTCTATTCAGTTGAGTTGGTTCAGTCACTCAGTCTTGTCCGACTCTTTGCGGCCCCATGAATCGCAGCACGCCAGGCCTCCCTGTCCATCACAAACTCCCGGAGTTCACTCAGACTCACATCCATCGATGTGGTGATGCCATCCAGCCATCTCATCCTCGGCCGTCCCCTTCTTCTCCTGCCCCCAATCCCTCCCAGCATCAGAGTCTTTTTCAATCAGTCAACTCTTTGCATGAGGTGGCCAAAGACATGGACTTTCAGCTTCAGCATCATTCCTTTCAAAGAAATCCCAGGGCTGATCTCCTTCAGAATGGACTGGTTGGATCTCCATGCAGTCCAAGGGACTCTCAAGAGTCTTATCCAACACCACAGTTCAGAAGCATCAATTCTTCAGTGCTCAGCCTTCTTCACAGTCCAACTCTCACATCCATACATGACCCCTGGAAAAACCAGAGCCTTGACTAGACGGACCTTTGTTGGCAAAGTAATGTCTCTGCTTTTGAATATGCTATCTAGGTTGGTCATAACTTTCCTTCCAAGGAGTAAGCGTCTTTTAATTTCATGGCTGCAATCACCATCTGCAGTGATTTTGGAGCCCCCAAAAATAAAGTCTGACACTGTTTGCCCATCTATTTCCCATGAAGTGATGGGACCAGATGCCATGATCTTCATTTTCTGAATGTTGAGCTTTAAGCCAACTTTTTCACTCTCCTCTTTCACTTTCATCAAGAGGCTTTTGAGTTCCTCTTCACTTTCTGCCATAAGGGTGGTGTCATCTGCATATCTGAGGTTATTGATATTTCTCCCGGCAATCTTGATTCCAGCTTGTGTTTCTTCCAGTCCAGCGTTTCTCATGATGTACTCTGCATATAAGTTAAATAAGCAGGGTGACAATATACAACCTTGACGTACTCCTTTTCCTATTTGGAACCAGTCTGTTGTTCCATGTCCAGTTCTAACTGTTGCTTCCTGACCTGCATACAGATTTCTCAAGAGACAGGCCAGATGGTCTGGTATTCCCATCTCTTTCAGAATTTTCCACAGTTTATTGGGATCCACATAGGCAGAGGCTTTGGCATAGTCAATAAAGCAGAAATAGATGTTTTTCTGGAACTCTCTTGCTTTTTCCATGATCCAGCGGATGTTGGCAATTTGATCTCTGTTCCTCTGCCTTTTCTAAAACCAGCTTGAACATCAGGAAGTTCACGGTTCATGTATTGCTGAAGCCTGGCTTGGAGAATTTTGAGCATTACTTTACTAGCATGTGAGATGAGTGCAATTGTGAGGTAGTTTGAGCATTCTTTGGCATTGCCTTTCTTTGGGATTGGAATGAAAACTGACCTTTTCCAGTCTTGTGGCCACTGCTGAGTTTTCCAAATTTGCTGACGTATTGACTGCAGCACTTTCACAGCATCATCTTTCAGGATTTGAAATAGCTCAACTGGAATTCTATCACCTCCACTAGCTTTGTTCGTAGTGATGCTTTCTAAGGCCCATTTGACTTCACATTCCAGGATGTCTGGCTCTAGATGAGTGATCACACCATCATGATTATCTGGGTCGTGAAGATCTTTTTTGTACAGTTCTTCTGTGTATTCCTGCCACCTCTGCTTAATATCTTCTGCTTCTGTTAGGTCCATACCATTTCTGTCCTTTATCGAGCCCATCTTTGCATGAACTGTTCCCTTGGTATCTGTAATTTTCTTGAAGAGATCTCTAGTCTTTCCCATTCTGTTGTTTTCCTCTATTTCTTTGCATTGATCCCTGAGGAAGGCTTTCTTATCTCTCCTTGCTATTCTTTGGAACTCTGCATTCTGATGCTTATATCTTTCCTTTTCTCCTTTGCTTTTCCCTTCTCTTCTTTTCACAGCTATTTGTAAGGCCTCCACAGACAGCCATTTTGCTTTTTTGCATTTCTTTTCCATGGGGATGGTCTTGATCTCTGTCTCCTGTACAATGTCACGAACCTCATTCCATAGTTCATCAGGCACTCTATCAGATCTAGTCCCTTAAATCTATTTCTCACTTCCACTGTATAATCATAAGGGATTTGATTTAGGTCATACCTGAATGGTCTAGTGGTTTTCCCTACTTTCTTCAATTTAAGTCTGAATTTGGCAATAAGGAGTTCATGATCTGAGCCACAGTCAGCTCCTGGTCTTGTTTTTGTTGACTGTATAGAGCTTCTCCATCTTTGGCTGCAAAGAATATAATCAGTCTGATTTCGGTGTTGACCATCTGGTGATGTCCATGTGTAGAGTCTTCTCTTGTGTTGTTGGAAGAGGGTGTTTGTTATGACCAGTGCATTTTCTTAGGAAAACTCTATTAGTCTTTGCCCTGCTTCATTCCATATTCCAAGACCAAATTTGCCTGTTACTCCAGGTGTTTCTTGACTTCCTACTTTTGCATTCCAGTCCCCTATAATGAAAAGGACATCTTTTTTAGGTGTTAGTTCTAAAAGGTCTTGTAGGTCTTCATAGAACCGTTCAACTTCAGCTTCTTCAGTGTTACTGGTTGGGGCATAGACTTGGATTACTGTGATATTGAATGGTTTGCCTTGGAAACGAACAGAGATCATTCTGTCATTTTTGAGATGGCATCCAAGTACTGCATTTCGGACTCTTGTTAACCATGATGGCTACTCCATTTCTTCTGAGGGATACCTGCCCGCAGTAGTAGATATAATGGTCATCTGAGTTAAATTCACCCATTCCATCCATTTTAGTTCACTGATTCCTAGAATGTCGACATTCACTCTTGCCATCTCTTGTTTGACCACTTCCAATTTGCCTTGATTCATGGACCTGACATTCCAGGTTCCTATGCAATATTGCTCTTTACAGCATCAGACCTTGCTGCTATCACCAGTCATATCCACAGCTGGGTATTCTTTTTGCTTTGGGTCCATCCCTTCATTCTTTCTGGAGTTATTTCTCCACTGATCTCCAGTAGCATAGTGGGCACCTACTGACCTGGGGAGTTCCTCTTTCAGTATCCTATCATTTTGCCTTTTCATACTGTTCATGGGGTTCTCAAGGCAAGAATACTGAAGTGGTTTGCCATTCCCTTCTCCAGTGGACCACATTCTGTCAGACCTCTCCACCATGCCCGCCCGTCTTGGGTTGCCCCATGGGCATGACTTAGTTTCACTGAGTTAGACAAGGCTGTTAATAATAGTTAATTTTATGTCTCATTATTTAGGTTATAAGATACCAAAGGATAAGTGAACAGTACTCAAAAACTTCATGTTCTCTTCTGGAGAAAGTGTTAGCATGTTTTGGGTTGTAGGTATGTTATATACATGTGTGCTCACTCGTGTCTGTCTCTTGGTGACCCCATGGACTGTAGCCCACCAGGCTCCATTGTTCATGGGATTCTCTAGGCAAGAATACTCGAGTGGATTGTCATTTCCTCCTCCAGGGGATCTTCCTGATGCAGGGATTAAACCTGTGTCTCTTGCATTGCAGGTGGATTCTTTACTCCTCTGCCACCTGGGAAGCCTCTGTAGGTAGGTTAGTTGTATCATACACATCTCTTTAAACCATATTTATTTAATCTCCAAATAAAGACAGTAACAAAGTTACTAAAATGTAGGTATGTTAGTTGCATCATTTTAGGCAGATATACAACTTTGTTACTGTCTTTATTTGGAGATTAAATACGGTATAAGAGATGTACATGGGTGCCAAATTGATGAGGGGAAGACTGTAAGCAGCATTGTGATTTGTCAGCTTGGTTAGGCTACTGCCCCCAATTATTTAATCAGACAGGCATAAAGGAATTTGTAGGCATAATTAAAATCCCTAATCAGTTGATTCAAGTTAAGGACATTTTACTCAGTGGGCCTTGATCTAATCAGGTGTAAAGCCCTGAAAAATATGTTGAAACTTTCTGGAGAGAGACAGAAACTGAGAAAGAGAAAAGATTCCCACCTGTGGGCAACATCCTCGCCCAATGTCCCTGGAGTCCCAGCCTGCTCCTGACGGTCCCTTCCTAATGGCCCGCTCTGCAGACTTTGAACTTGCCTAGCCAGGTCCCGCAGTGTGTGAGCAATACCGATGTATGTCAGTCACACACATCTATATATTTATAAATCTATATCTGTACCTCTTATAGGTTTTCTTCTCTGGTTTATTGCTGAAGAATATAAAATCATGTCAAAGGGGTCACAAAAATATTCAAGCTACTTCCTCTAACAGCCAGTGCTCAGGAGTTCAGAAGAGTGGTTTCCAATGACCAGAATCTGCCTTACCTTTGCCTCTTTGATGCCCAGATACTTTGCTAAGAAAACCCCTCCATACAATCAGGATCTATTGACTCACTCCTGTAAGCAAAAACAACAGGTGGGGAAAGTGGGAAATATTTCTTTTCCCTTATCTTATTTACCATGTGAAAATTTTAGGATGTTGAAGATTTGGTATAGTTTCTAGTAAAGCATGGAACTTCCAGGAAGAAATTAAGATTAGAAATTAACCATTTTAAATGTGAGGTATTCTCAAGGCCAAGACACGGTCAGTAGCTGTATGCAACAAAAGAAAATAGCCAAGCTTTTCTTAAAGAGTTCCCATAGCCCACATTCTCACCTTTTGTCATGTGGAGTCAAGAAAAAAAAAAAAATTCTGATTCAAACTATGCTTTTTAAATGGCTTAAAATAGCAATGGGACATAGTGGAATTTAAAATTAACTCATTTGAAAGTAAGGTGCACGTTTTCTGAAATACCCCAGTTCAAACTCGTCTAAAAAAGGTGCTGCAGACAAAGTCTGTAGGGTTAGCATTAGCAGAGGGATTGGGAACTGTAGGAACTCAATAGTGGATTCCCAGCTCAAGGCAGAATGAACACAAGTCTGAATTTGCTTAAGTCAGTTTTGATTTATGCCTGTTTTCATGGTGTAATTATCAGTCTTGAGTCCTCTTATAAGTGTCCTAGTTTGAACAATGAATTCCTAATTTACTCCCGTCATGTTTTGAGAACGTACTTGATATGATTTTAATCTTTTAAAGTGTATTTAGATTTCTTCCATGGCTCAGAACGCGCCCTATCCTGGAGAACAGCACTGGTGCACCTGTAAAGAAGGTGTGTGTATTCTGCTGTTGCTGGGTAGAATGTTCTGTTAATAGCAGGGAAGTCAGATTGGCCAGTGGTGCTCTTCCTGTCTTCTGGCTCCTTGCTGAATTTCTGTCCGGTTGCCCTATTAGTTATTGAGAGTGGAGGAGCATTAATGTTTTCAACTATTATTGTTGAAATGTCTATTTCTCCTTTCAGTTCTGTCATTTTTTGCTTCATATATTTTGGGACTCTGTCCTTAGGTGTGGATCTGTTTTGAATTTTTAGATGTTCCTGATGAACTAACTGATGGTTTTATTGCTATAAAATGTCCTTTTTGTCTCTAGTAATACTTTATATTTAAGTTGTGTTTTTTTTAATACCAGTATAATCATTCCAGCAGTCTTTTGGTTTCTGTATGCATACATGGTGTATCTTTTTCATCTTTATGCTTTCAACCTATTTGTGCCTTTGAATCTGAAATCTGTCTCTTATTGACAGCCTACAGGGGGATCATTTTGAAAAATTTAGTCTGACTATCTCTACCTTTTGATTGGACTACCAAATGCATTTTTAACATAATCATTGATATGATTGAATTACATCTCCTGTTTTGCTTTTTGTTTCCTCATATCTTCTTTGTTCCTGTGTTATTCTTTTCCCGCTAGATATTTTCTAGGGCACCACTTAAATTTCTTTGTTGGATTCTTTACTCTTTTTTGATTTTACTTGTTTTCTTAGAGCATGGGGATTAAACATGCATCTTACCTAAAAACAACATAGTTCAGATTATTATTAATTTAGTTTGAAAAGTATACATAAATTTTGTTCCAATATAGGGCTCTGTCCTTCCCCCATCGTGATATTATTACCTTACAAATTTTTGCTTATAAACTCAACAATACAGTTTTATAATGATTGTTTCAAATAACTACCTTTTAAAATGAGCTGAGAACTATTTAAAAATATATTCATATTTTCTATTATATTTTCTTACATAAATACTTTTATGGGTTTTCTTTCTTTGTATGGATTCAAGTACCATCTAACATTTATTTTCCACCTGAAATACTTCCTTTGATATTTCTTGTTGAATAGGTCTATTGTAGATTAATTGCTCCATTTTTATTTACCCAGGAATGTCTTTACTTCAGTTGCCTTTTGGAAGGATAATTTTGCTTGATATAGAAGTTTTTTTTAATATTTATTTAGTTTTGACTGTGTCAGACCTTAGTTGTGGTGCGAGGGCTCTTCCTTGGCATTCAGACTCCAGAGCACGTGGGCTCTGTAGTTGCTGCACACAGGCAGTTGTGGTAGGCTCTCGAGTTGTGGTGTGCAGGCTCAGTAGCTGCAGTGAATGGGCTTAGTTGCTCTACGGCATGTGGGATCTTTGTTCCCATCAGGGGTGGAACCTGTGTCCCCTGCATGGTTCTTACTCACTGGACCACCAGGGAAGTCCCTAGAAACTTTGACTATTATTCTTCAGTATTTTTCTTCTTTACCTCTTTTCTCCTGCTGCTGCTGATGCTGCTGCTGCTGTCACTTCAGTCGTGTCCGACTCTTTGCGACCCCAGGGGCTGCAGCCCACCAGGCTCCTCCGTCCATGGGAGTTTCCAGACAAGAGTACTGGAGTGGGGTGCCAGTGCCTTCTCCTTTCTCCTTCTAGGACTCATTAATCTTTCACACACATTGATCTATTTGATGGTGTTTTACACGTATCTTGCAAATCCCCAGGTGCACAGTGGTAAAGAATCTGCCTGCCAACGCAGGAGACGTGAGAGATGTGGGTTTGATCCCTGCGTCCAGAAGATCCCCTGGAGAAGGAAATGGCAACCCTCTCCAGTATTCTTGCCTGGGGAATCCCATGGACAGAGGAGCCTGGTGGGCTATGGTCCATGGGGTTCCAAAAGAGTTGTACACGACTTAGTGGCTAAACAACAACACTGAATATTTCAGTTACTGTACTTTTAAACTACAGAGTTTCTAGTTGGTTCTTTTTAAAAGTTATTTCTCTTTATTGCTGTTATCTATTTTGTGAGGCATTGCTGTCCTACTTTTCTTTAGGTTTTTTATTTTATTTTTTAATTTTTAATTTTTTTTAAAATTTGAACACCAGAAACATTTTGTGTTGAGGTATAGCCAATTAACAATGTTGTGATAGTTTCAGGTTAACAGTGAAGGGACTCAACCATACCTATTCATGTATCCATTCTTCCCCAGACCCCGATCCCATCCAGGCTGGCACATAACATTGAGCAGAGTTCCATGTGCTAAACAATAGTTTTTGTTGGTTATCCATTTTAAGTGTAACAGTGCATACATGACCTTGGTGTCCTTTAGTTCTTTGAACATATATATAAAAGCTGATTTAAAGGCTGCCTACTATGCTGAACATCTGAGTATCCCAAGGCTAGTTTCTTTGGATCGTTTTGTTTCCTATACATAGGCTATACTTCCCTGCTTCTCACAGTATTTGTTGAAAACTGGGCATACTAACATATTTTAGTAACTTTGAAATCCAGTCACCCCTCCCTTCTGCTCTGCTGGTTGTTCTTGTATTTTTTTATTATTGAAAACTAGAATTTTTTTTTTTTTTTGCTATTGTTTAGTAATTTCCCTTGACCAGTGTTTGTATTTCCTGTAGTATGAACTTCAATTTTGTTTAATTTTTAGTTTTGGCTTTGTAGGTGTCTTCCCTGGATCAGCATAGCTCTCTGTGCTCTTTCTTTACTGTTCATGCAGCCCTGAACATGCACACAGATTTCCAGATCTAGCAATGTGTAAGAGGTTTTCATAGTCCACTATGGACATGTGAATCCCTACACTATCTTTTTAAATTTTTGGCTGGACTCTTTTTAGCCCCAGCTTACATCACAGCCCTAGGAACCTGCGCAATTTACCTTCCCTAACTGCTACTGATTTTTATTGTTGTCAACACCACCCTGGGAATGAAGCTTTTCTGTGGAGCTGCAAGTCAGGTCAAAATTGGCTGCTGGTCTCCACAGGACCACACAAGCAAGTGGCAGGAAGAGGGGAGTATCCCCGAGTTAAAGTGTCATAGACTCCACTGCTCTCATTGAGGGTCAGTAGTTTTCTTCAATAAACACTTTTAATTTGTTGTGTGCCTTTAGCTAAATATCCAGAGTTCTGAAATGGTTGCTTTAATAATCTTGCCAGGGTTGTCACTGCATTTTGAGGAGAGATGATTTACTGAGGTGCTTGCTTCACCTCTGCATAGTAAATTATATGGTCATTTACCTAAAGCATCTTCCTGCTACTCAGGCCAAGCCAATTGTTGCTGTTTGGGCGGGGGCGGGGGGTGGGGTGGGGGTGGTGTTCCCAGTGTTGTTATGTGGAATATGAATAGGTTATGGACGGAGGAGCCTGGTAGACGTCCATGGGGTCACTAAGAGTCGGACAGGACTGAGCGACTTCACTTTCACTTTTCACTTTCATGCATTGGAGAAGGAAATGGCAACCCACTCCAGTATCCTTGCTTGGAAAATCCCAGGGACAGAGGAGCCTGTTGGGCTGCCGTCTATGGGGTCGCACAGAGTCGGACACGACTGACGCGACTTAGCAGCAGCAGCAGCAGCAGCAGCAGCAAAAATCTCAAAAGTTTTATTTTATAAACTCTTACAGACATATTTTCCTTGGGTGGAATACAACAACCCCTACCCAAAGAGATTTCATCACATCCAGTCCACCCACTTTCCGGTATTCTTTCCCTTCATCAATTTACTGTCACTGAGCACCTGTCACTGGCCTGGAATAGTGTTCCCTGCTAGGGAGACAACACAAAGAATACAGAATAAATTAGACTTAAATTACTATATTGAGTCAATTAAACTAATTTCAAATTTTCCTTTTTAAAAAATTTTATTTTATTTTCAATTGGAGGATAACTGCTTTACAATATTGTGATGGTTTCTGCCATATATCAACATGAATCAGCCATAGGTATACATGTGTCCCCTCCCTCCTGAACCTCCTTCCCACCTTCTTTCCCATCCCATCCTCTCTAGGTTGTCACAGAGAACAGATTTTCCTTTTAAGGCTGTTCACTGGAAAATGTAGTATCTGATATTTGGCTTTTTGTTGTTGTGCAGAAGCTTAGTCGTGTCCAATTCTGTGACCCCATGGACTGCAGCATGCCAGTCTTCCCTGTCCTTCACCATCTCCCAGAGCTTGCTCAGACTCATGTCCATTGAGTCAGTGATGCCATCCCACCATCTTTCTCCTTCACTTGTCTTTCAACTTGACTTCAGAAAAATTAAGGAAAACCATTTCTTCAGACTCAATGGCAACCCACTCCAGTACTCTTGCCTGGAAAATTCCATGGATGGAGGAGCCTGGTAGGCTTCAGTCCATGGAGTCACGAAGAGTCAGACACGACTGACCGACTTCATTTTTACTTTTCACTTTCATGCACTGGAGAAGGAAATGGCAACCCACTCCAGTGTTCTTGCCTGGAGAATCCCAGGGACGGCAGAGCCTGGTGGCCTGCCATCTATGGGGTCGCACAGAGTCGAACACGACTGAAGTGACTTAGCAGCAGCAGCAAGCAGTAAATATTTTTCAATCACGAGTTTTCATAAAGAACCCACGCTCATTTTAAAACAAGCTACAGAGCCATTTAGATTGGAGTTGAGATATCTATTGAAAATGGTATCAACAGATAATCATGTAAATCTTTGATGAAATGAACCTTTTTGCACACTTCAAAAGCATTACCTTACATCACTGCAAACCTGGCAAGTAATTGCAATGATCAGAGTAATTCATATTCAAATATTCACCATGTTTGTTTATAGTGTTGATAGTCCCAGATGTGCTAGTATTGTAGAAGAGACATTAAGAATAATTTTTTAATATTTAAAATACTGTTTTCACTGACAGAACTATAGCATTTCCAATTAAAAAAAAATAAAGTTCTTTTGTGATTTGAAGCTAGTTCTTACAGTGGAGCTGTATTACTTGGAGACTCTGTGTCATCATAGTTCTGCTTTCTCCTTGAGCAGACACCACCCCCGACTCCAGTCACCTTAATCATTTGCACGGGTGCTCGGCAAGGAGCAATCACATCCAGACACTGGGTTCTAGTCAGTCAGTGCTTCTCTCTCTTTGCTCCCTGCAGCCTTGCTCGTTCCTCTCTCTCTCTCTCTCTCTGTCAGGTGAGGAGAGTGCTACCATGACAGGTCTATTCTATCAAGAGGAGTTTCTAAGATAACAGAAGCACAGAAATCTTATATAAGAAGGAATAGACTTAAAGGTCACATTTTCAGTATAAAAAAATATTCTCCAGAGTATTCGTAATAGATAATCAGATAATCATTCAAACAGTGCTTAAAGCAAGATTTTCCAATTTAGATTACATTTTTGTGCTAAATCACCTTCCACCTGGAAGCAATTGCATGGTGTTGTGAAGTCAAATTTAGAAAATATGAGAATTGAAATATATTTTCTCCTAATATTTGATAAGATTTGAGCCAATGGATTATCCTCTTTGAGCTTCAGTATTCTAACTGACTTGATGGACATGAGTTTGAGCAAGCTTCAGGAGTTGGTGATGGACAGGGAAGCCTGGAGTGCTGCAGTTCACGGGGTCACAAAGAGTCAGACATGACTGAGAGACTGAACTGAACTGATCCTTATTTGTAAAATAGAGATTTCTCATTTACCTTACCTATTTCCCCTAACTTATCCCAAAGGAGACACAGAGCCTTATTCCTAAAGCATCAACATAACAAATATATTAGGAGATTTACATAATCCTTGCCAATATTCCCCTCATCCTTCATCCTGGGTAAGGAGCAGTGGCTGTGCTTTTCTGGACCAGCCGTGAAGAGATACCCCATGTCCAAGGTAAGAGAAACCCAAGTAGGTGTTGCAAGAGGGCATCAGAAGGTAAACACACTGAAACCATAATCACAGAAAACTAGTCAATCTAATCACACTAGGACCACAGCCTTGTCTAACTCAATGAAACTAAGCCATGCCCGTGGGGCCACCCAAGACAGGCGAGCATGGTGGAGAGGTCTGACACAATGTGGTCCACTGCAGAAGGGAATGGAAAACCACTTCAGTATTCTTGCCTTGAGAACCCCATGAACACTATGAAAAGGCAAAATGATAGGATACTGAAAGAGGAACTCCCCAGGTCAGTAGGTGCCCAATATGCCACTGGAGATCAGTGGAGAAATAACTCCGGAAAGAAAGAAGGGATGGAGCCAAAGCAAAAACAATACCCAGCTGTGGATATGACTGGTGATAGAAGCAAGGTCCGATGCTGTAAAGAGCAATATTGGTAGGAACCTGGAATGTCAGGTCCATGAATCAAGGCAAATTGGAAGTGGTCAAACAAGAGATGGCAAGAGTGAACATCAACATTCTAGGAATCAGTGAACTAAAATGGACTGGAATGGGTGAATTTACCTCAGATGACCATTATATCTACTACTGCGGGCAGGAATCCCTCAAAAGAAATGGAGTAGACATCATGGTCAACAAAACAGTTCAAAATGCAGTACTTGAATGCAATCTCAAAAATGACAGAATGATCTCTGTTCGTTTCCAAGGCAAACCATTCAATATCACAGTAATCCAAGTCAATGCCCCAACCAGTAATGCTGAAGAAGCTGAAGTTGAATGGTTCTATGAAGACCCACAAGACTTTTTAGAACTAACAACCCCAAAAGATGTCCTTTTCATTATAGGGGACTGGAATGCAAAAGTAGGAAGTCAAGAAACACCTGGAGTAACAGGCAAATTTGGCCTTGGAATACGGAATGAAGCAAGGCAAAGACTAATAGAGTTTTGCCAAGAAAATGCACTGGTCATAGCAAATACCCTCTTCCAACAATACAAGAGAAGACTCTACACATGGACATCACCAGATGGTCAACACCGAAATCTGATTATATTCTTTGCAGCCAAAGATGGAGAAGCTCTATACAGTCAACAAAAACAAGACCAGGAGCTGACTGTGGCTCAGATCATGAACTCCTTGTTGCCAAATTCAGACTTAAATTGAAGAAAGTAGGGAAAAACACTAGACCATTCAGGTATGACCTAAATCAAATCCCTTATGATTATACAGTGGAAGTGAGAAATAGATTTAAGGACCTAGATCTGATAGATAGAGTGCCTGATCAACTATGGAATGAGGTTCGTGACATTGTACAAGAGACAAGGATCAAGACCATCCCCATGGAAAAGAAATGCAAAAAAGCAAAATGGCTGTCTGTAGAGGCCTTACAAATAGCTGTGAAAAGAAGAGAAGGGAAAAGCAAAGGCGAAAAGGAAAGATATAAGCATCTGAATGAAGGGTTCCAAAGAATAGCAAGGAGAGATAAGAAAGCCTTCTTCAGGGATCAATGCAAAGAAATAGAGGAAAACAACAGAATGGGAAAGACTACAGATCTCTTCAAGAAAATTACAGATACCAAGGGAACATTTCAATCAAAGATGGGCTTGATAAAGGACAGAAATGGTATGGACCTAACAGAAGCAGAAGATATATTAAACAGAGGTGGCAGGAATACACAGGAAAACTGTACAAAAAAGATCTTCACGACCAAAATAATCACGATGGTGTGATCACTGACCTAGAGCCAGACATCCTGGAATGTGAAGTCAAGTGGGCCTTAGAAAGCATCACTACAAACAAAGCTAGTGGAGGTGATGGAATTCCAGTTGAGCTATTTCAAATCCTGAAAGATGATGCTGTGAAAGCGCTGCACTCAATACGCCAGCAAATTTGGAAAACTCAGCAGTGGCCACAAGACTGGAAAAGGTCAGTTTTCATTCCAATCCCAAAGAAAGGCAATGCCAAAGAATGCTCAAACTACCTCACAATTGCACTCATCTCACACACTAGTAAAATAATGCTCAAAATTCTCCAAGCCAGGCTTCAGCAACACGTGAACAGTGCACTTCCAGATGTTCAAGCTGGTTTTAGAAAAGGCAGAGGAACCAGAGATAAGATTGCCAACATCTGCTGGGTCATTGTAAAAGCAAGAGAATTCCAGGAAAACATCTATTTCTGCTTTATTGACTATGTTAAAACCTTTGACTGTGTGGATCACAATAAACTGTGGAAAATTCTTCAAGAGATGGGAATACCAGACCACCTGACCTGCCTCTTGAGAAACCTGTATGCAGGTCAGGAAGCAACAGTTAGAACTGGACATGGAACAACGGTCTGGCTCCAAATAGGAAAAGTAGTATGTCAAGGCTGTATATTGTCACCTTGCTTATTTAATTTCTATGCAGAGTACATCATGAGAAATGCTGGACTGGAAGAAGCACAAGCTGGAATCAAGATTGCCAGGAGAAATATCAATAACCTCAGATATGCAGATGACACCACCCTTATGGCAGAAAGTGAAGAGCAACTAAAAAGCCTCTTGATGAAAGTGAAAGTGGAGAGTGAAAAAGTTGGCTTAAAGCTCAACATTCAGAAGACAAAGATCATGGCATCTGGTCCCATCACTTCATGGAAAATAGATGGGGAAACAGTGGAAACAATGTCAGATTCTTTTTGGGGCTCCAAAATCACTGCAGATGGTGACTGCAGCCTTGAAATTAAAAGATGCTTACTCCTTGGAAGGAAAGTTATGACCAACCTAGATAGCATATTCAAAAGCAGAGACATTACTTTGCCAACAAAGGCCCGGCTAGTCAAGGCTATGGTTTTTCCAGGGGTCATGTATGGATGTGAGAGTTGGACTGTGAAGAAAGCTGAGCACTGAAGAATTGATGCTTTTGAACTGTGGTGTTGGAGAAGATTGTTGAAAGTCCCTTGGACTGCAAGGAGATCCAACCAGTCCATTCTGAAGGAGATCAGCCCTGGGATTTCTTTGGAAGGAATGATGCTAAAGCTGAAACTCCAGTACTTTGGCCACCTCATGCGAAGAGTTGACTCATTGTAAAAGACTCTGATGCTGGGAGGGATTGGGGGCAGGAGGAGAACGGACGATAGAGGATGAGATGGCTGGATGGCATCACTGACTTGATGGATGTGAGTCTGAGTGAACTCCGGGAGTTGGTGATGGACAGGGAGGCCTGGCGTGTCGCGATTCATGGGGTTGCAAAGATTCGGACACGACTGAGTGACTGAACTGAACTGCCAATATTCAATGCGAAGTGTTGCTGTACCATTTTAATTTAGATAGTTTCTCTAGAAATGTCTGAACCAAATTGTTGTACATAAGCATTTAGGTCAACTTTCACCACAGCCTGCCCTAAATAGACCCATCTCTTACTGAGAAAGAGAGAAGTAATACTGCTGCTGCTGCTGCTAAGTTGCTTCAGTCGTGTCCGACTCTGTGCGACCCCATGGAGGGCAGCCCACCAGGCTCCCCCATACCGGGGAATCTCCAGGCAAGAACACTGGAGTGCGTTGCCACTTCTTCTTCAGTGCATGAAAGTGAAAAGTGAAAGTAAAGTCGCTCAGTTGTGTCTCTGAGCAACCCCATGGACTGCAGCCTACCTGGCTCCTCCGTCCACGGGGTTTTCCAGGCAACAGTACAGGAGTGGGTTCCCATTGCCTTCTCCGGAAGTAATACTGATTGCTGACTTATTAGAATATTCTTTGTATTTATGGTGATGTCAAAAGAGATATGTTAAATACTCTGGTTCTAAAAGTAGGGCAGTGTAATTTATAATCATTTTCAAAATTTTTATCTCCTACCTTATTATCATTTTCCCAAGGTGATTCGTCATTGTATCCTCATTAAAAATAACAAACACTGAAATATCTATAATACAAAATTAACAGAAAACTAATGTGATCTTTTTCACTAAATTTTGCTCACATTTAAGGCTGAGCAGCATATAAATGCAGCAGTATCCTCAAATTGGAATTCCCCTAGCAGGGTTCTGATGGTTTCCTGTAACAAAGGCTAGAATTTGTCAAGAAAATTAATGCAACCTAATGTGGAAGATAACATTTCCCGTTAGGATTGAGATGTTTAAAGTGAGTTCTTGTGTGTAGCCTTTTAGATCCAACCTATACTATATTTTTCTCCAAACTACAATGCAAAGCTAAAATGTGAAGACTACATAAACAAATATAAATAAACAGTAAATAAAAACAAAGTTGCACAGTCAGCATCAGATTTGCCTTTGGTTTTTGCTGATTTTGTGCTGTAGTACAATGGAAAATGAAAATGAAAGTGAAAGTCTCTCAGTCGTGTCTGATTCTTTGTGACCCCATGGACTGCAGCATGCCAGGCCTCCATGTCCATCACCAACACCCAGAGCTTGCTCAAACTCATGTCCATTGAGTCGGTGATGCCATTCAACCATCTCATCCTCTATCGTCCCCTTCTCTTCCTGCCTTGAATCTTTCCCAGCATCAGGGGTCTTTTCCAATGAGTCAGTTCTTCGCATCAGGTGGCCAAAGCTGGAGTTTCAGCTTTAGCATCAGTCCTTCCAATGAATGTTCAGGACTGATCTCCTTTAGGATGGACTGGTTTGATCTCCTTGTAGTCCAAGGGACTCTCAAGAGTCTTCTCCAACACCACAGTTCAAAAGCATCAATTCTTCAATGCTCAGCTTTCCTTATGGTCCAACTTTCACATCCATAAATCCATAGAGGAAAATATAATACTTGATCTTGAATCCTGTGGAAAGATTTCTCAGAATAGTACTTGGGAGTTTTCAGTGAGTGGATGCTATAGGCATTTATATAGTTATTCAAGATAAAGGACTTCTGAATATGTGCTTATATGTGTGTCCATGGCCATGACCATATCTGTGTCCATCAAACATGCTGAGGTGTATCAGTTTTTAAGAACTAAGTTCCATGAAGTAGTCAGTTTAGGCAGGTATAACTTACTCCTTGGAAGGAAAGTGATGACCAACCTAGACAGCATAGCAGAGACATTACTTTGTCAACAAAGGTTCATCTAGTCAAGGCTAGGGTTTTTCCAGTAGTTATGTATGGATGTGAGAGTTGGACTAGAAAGAAAGCTGAGTGCCGAAGAACTGATGCTTTTGAACTGTGGTGTTGGAGAAGAGTCTTGAGAGTCCCTTGGACTGCAAGGAGATCCAACCAATCCATCCTAAAGGAGATCAGTCCTGGATGTTCATTGAAAGGACTGATGTTGAAGCTGCAAGTCCAATACTTTGGCCACCTGATATGAAGAACTGACTCATTTGAAAAGACCCTGATGCTGGGAAAGATTGAGGGCAGGAGGAGAAGGGGACAATAGAGGATGAGATGGTTGGATGGCATCACTGATTCAATGGACATGAGTTTGGGTAAACTCTGGGAGTTTGTGATTGACAAGGACGCCTGGCATGCTGTAGTCCATGGGGTCACAAAGAGTTGACAAGACTGAGTCACTGAACTGAACTTTGATACCATTTGCTAATGGTCATAAAATCCCTTGAGAGGAAAAAGAAACAGTTTCTTTCACACATGTTATCACTCTAACAGTAAGTAGATGGTCTACATGCAGTTCTTTGTATCACTCTTCACAAACAGCAAAAGGAAAGGTATGGAGGACTGAGCAGTAACCTTACCTTCAGGGAGGACTCTATTGAGCAGAGACCAGTGGAGCACTGTATCATGGAGATGTATGTGACAGAAAGAACTTCTGGTTCCACCTATTCACCTCATTGTGGTTGAAGTCAGCTTTCTCTTTACATGCTACCCAGAAGAATCAGACTAGAGCAGAGATGAACAGCTAAGTAAGAGGCTTTCTTCCCGAGCACTTTCATGATGGGTTTCCTTTATATCATCTTTAGAAAATGAGTCAGTACACCCACCAAAATTAGAAATATTTTCAGAAAATGACATATTTTCCACAAGATCAGTTTCATTTTTATTTTTTAATGAACATTTAAGGTTCATATACAAAAGCTAACAGAGCAATAAGTCAATCATGAAATAACATACAGGGAAATAAAATGGAAAATAACTCATTTACAATTTCTCACCACTGAAGCACTATACTCTGGCCGCAGTGAATTGTGGTCAGTGTTCCAGACAGTGTATGCTCAGGTCAGATGCCAAGACTGTCATCACACTACTTTTTAAGATCTTTTCTGTCTTGGTCATTGTTCAGTTAGTCAGTGGGGGGTGGGTGGTCAGAGGGAGAGAAGTATGTTTCATTCCCACTCCACCAAAAAAAAAAATTTTTAAGCAGTTAAATTTTTCCTTGGGGAAATATTTTATCTGTTAATCTAACATACTATCTGCTTCTATTATTAAATGTCTGCATAAATATTTATTTTATTTCTTAACATAAGATCATGCAGTAGTTTTAATTTCAGAGCAATTAAATTCTTTAATTTCAAAGAATTATCAAAGGCAATTAGTTTGTACATAAATGCCCACAGTTGAATTTTTCAATGCAAAATGTGCTCTTTGTGATATCTGTTTCTTGTGAGAGTTGGTCAAGTAATAATCATGGAGCATTTCCTAAAATATTTATTTGCTGGGAAAATTTGTATGAAATGACATCTGAAGTATAAAAAACATTGTTAGGTAACACTTGGAACAGTTAAAAATATACTTGTTTGTAAACTCTCAGTGTAAGGTGCTGAGCATCTGAGTGTCAGTGCCATTTCTCCTGTTTTTCTAGAAAGTGGCTTGATTTATTTATCAATGTGTCATCTCTGAAACATCTGACATTATATATAGAAACATCAAGGCAATATTATTTGTACATATAATTAAACATGCAAAAATTTCCTGAAAGATAGTGCCCAGATAAGGGAGGCCCCCCGAGTTCAACCTCTCCTTGGTGCCCGTCACTGACGTATGGCTCTCTTGGAGTTTGGGAGCATGAAAGCTCATTTTGGAGAGGTAGCCCCTTTAATCACTGGCTCCCTATTCAAATACGTTGCCCAGTAGACTAGGTTGAAAGTGCCAAACAGAAGTGGGAATATAATTCGGGACATTTTGTCAATCTTGCTGATGCTGTTGTAAGTCTTTTTGTTTTCAGAAGCCTTGTCTTCAGGTTTTACTGAGGCTGAAGAGGCATTTGTGGTCCCTGCAGGGGTCTGCTCCTTTGGGATGTTCGGGGGGTGGGTCATCTTCCCAGTAGTATAAGCGTTTGTTGACTTATTTATTGTAAGCTCACGCTCCTTTTTCTGCAAAATACAAGAAGAATGTAAGGGCATGATGTTTGCAAGCAACTATCAGTTCTCAAAAGAGACAGAGACAGAGAGGGGGATCAGCTTATCCCTGGCAGAGGACAGCCTTCCACAGACTTCTAGGCTTAGAAGCCCACGTGGCCAGTCTTGGATGTGAAATGCTAGAACAGGTAGAATAGTTTATGGTAGAAAAGTTAGGAAATGGTTCCCTTTGGTGCGGTGAGGACAGGAATGGACTGGGAAGGGGGACAGTGGCCTTCTGGAGTGTGACGACGTGCTCTGTTGTCATAGGGATTTGGGTTATACAGGTGAGCATGTTCGTCAAACCTTCTCAAGATACAGGTGAGCATGTTCGTCAAACCTTCTCAAGGGTACACTTAGAGTTTGTGCACGTCATACTATGTAAATTTTTGCTTCAAAAGAATCAAACAATAAACAAATATTGAACTCTAATTAGTGATATGCTTGCTGAATTATTTAGTGGGAAATGCATTATTTACTTTGAATCCATCAAGAATTAAGAAGCATTGACAGACTGAGGATGGCTGGATGGATGAATGGATAGATAGATGTTCAGTTCAGTTCAGTCGCTCAGTTGTGTCTGACTCTTTGCGACCCCATGAATCGCGACACGCCAGGCCTCCCTGTCCATCACCAACTCCCGAAGTTCACTCAGACTCATGTCCATCGAGTCAGTGATGCCATCCAGCCATCTCATCCTCTGTCATCCCCTTTTCCTCCTGCCTCCAATCCCTCCCAGCATCAGAGTCTTTTCCAATGAATCAACTCTTCGCATGAGGTGGCCAAAGTATTGGAGTTTCAGCTTTAGCATCATTCCTTCCAAAGAAATCCCAGGGCTGATCTCCTTTACAATGGACTGCTTGGATCTCCTTGCAGTCCAAGGGACTCTCAAGAGTCTTCTCCAACACCACAGTTCAAAAGCATCAATTCTTTGGCGCTCAGCTTTCTTCACAGTCCAACTCTCACATCCATACATGACCCCTGGAAAAACCATAGCCTTGACTAGACGGACCTTTGTTGGCAAAGTAATGTCTCTCCTTTTGAATATGCTATCTAGGTTGGTCATAACTTTCCTTCCAAGGAGTAAGCGTCTTTTGATTTCATGGCTGCAGCCACCATCTGTAGTGATTTTGGAGCCCCCAAAAATAAAGTCTGACACTGTTTGCACTGTTTCTCCATCTATTTTCCATGAAGTGATGGGACCAGATGCCATGATCTTTGTCTTCTGAATGTTGAGCTTTAAGCCAACTTTTTCACTCTCCACTTTCACTTTCATCAAGAGGCCTTTTAGTTGCTCTTCACTTTCTGCCATAAGGGTGGTGTCATCTGCATATCTGAGGTTATTGATATTTCTCCCGGCAATCTTGATTCCAGCTTGTGTTTCTTCCAGTCCAGCATTTCTCATGATGTACTCTGCATATAAGTTAAATAAGCAGGGTGACAATACACAGCCTTGACGTACTCCTTTTCCTATTTGGAACCAGTCTGTTGTTCCATGTCCAGTTCTAACTGTTGCTTCCTGACCTGCATACAAATTTCTCAAGAGGCAGGTCAGGTGGTCTGGTATTCCCATCTCTAGGTAACATAAATGACAGATAGGTAGCGATGACACATGCATAGTAAAATGTTAATAGAAGAGGTTTTCATTGTGTAATTCCTCAACATTTCCACATGCTTGCAAATTCGCATGATAGAATGTTGGGGAAAATTCTGTTCTTTTACCAAGTTAACATAGTCTCATTGAATTAAATTTAGAAAAACACACGAATACATTAAAGATAATATATCACCATCTTGGTGATCAAGACAGAACACCATCAGCACTCCAGAAGGTCACCATGCCCCTTCCCAGCCCATTTGCATCCTCACCCCAACAAAAGGAACCACTATTCTGAGTTTTTATGCCATAAACTATTTTGCGGGTTCTAGAATTTCACATCCAAGACAGTATTACTCACAATAGCAAAGACTGGTAACAACAAGTATCCATCAATAGATGAATAGTTAAACAAAATGCACATATATGCGTGTATATATATATATATATATATGCATATACACACAGCTGAAGTGACTGATCATGAATATACATTTATACATACACACACACACACACACACACACATATATATATATATGAATGCTGTTTGGTCGCTAAGTTGTGTCCCACTCTTCTGCAGCCCCATGGACTGCAGCCCACCAGGCTCCCCTGTCCATGGGATTTCCCAGGCAGGAATACTGGAGTGGGTTGCCATTTCCTCCTCCAGGGCATCTTCCCAACTCAGGGATCGATCCTGTGTCTCCTACATTGCAGGTGGATTCTCTACTGCTGAGCCACCAGGGAAGCCTTATACTATATACACACACACATATACCACACACACACAATGAAATACTATTCAGCCATAAATCCTACAGGGATGGACTGTTTTAAGTGAAATAAATCAGACAAATACCGTATGACTTCACTTATATGTAGGATCCAAATAAACAAAAAGCTGAACTCATAGATACAGCGAGCAGATTGGTGGTCAGCAGAGGTCAGGGTGGGGTGGGGAGCAAAGTGGATGAAGGTGGTCAAAAGGTACAAACTTCCAGCTTTAAAATAAATAAGATGAGGAAATGTAGTGCACAGCCTGGTGACTATAGTTTTAAAAAAGAAAAGCAAATATATTAATTATTAAAAATATGTGAAAGGTAAAAAGCAGAGAGGAAGGGCATGGAGAGGGAGCAGGAAGCAGTGGTGGAAAGCGAGGTTGAGCATGTGCACAGACCCAGGGAGCATGAGAACCCAGGCCCGCGGCGAGGATGACCATGAGCCTCAGAGCACAGCAAGGCCTGTGAGCAGCTGTGCAGCAGGGCTCTCTGCAGACCCAGTGGCTCCATGCGCACCTGTGCGGGGCTGCCACCAGCCTGACAGACTAGCTCTGTCAGTGTCTCGTGCAGCCTTCACGTCCTGGGGTAAGCAGGGCAGAGCACACACTGGAGGACAGCAGGGTGGTCTCAGGCGCAGGTGTCCTGCTCTGGGCAGGCGGGGCACAAGCCTTAGGACCGCCACAGTGGTTGGAGACGGGCCCCTGGTGCTCTGTCAGGGAAGACTTGCTGCCCAGCGCAGGGCGCAGAGGCCAGCAGACTGCTCCCTTCACAGTCAACCTGAACCTTTTTTCTGTACCCTTATGCAGGTGTTCACCCCTAAAAATTGCCTGGCACCCCCAACTCTGAAGACCCCAACAGGTAATGATGCCAAACAGTTTGGTGTTCAAGTTTTCTCTGCTTGTAAGTAAAAGCCAGTTCATGCAAAAAGAGTAATGATACACTTCCTCATTCATGCTCACCACCACGACTAAAGTAGGGCTTGCTGGCTGGGATGCCTGCAGATACCCTGATGCCTTCACTGGCCGAGGGCATGGGACCCCCTGCTCCACAACCTCTGGGGGCAACACACAGTCTTCCAGGAGATCAGTGCTAGTCTGGAGTGAGACAAGCTACTTTACCTCCAAGCCCTCCTCTCCCTTCTGGTCTGTGTTCAGACCTGTGATGAGTGGGAAGGACAGGGAGGCCACGTGCGGGAGAATGAGGTGGCTGACGATGATGACAGCCCACTACTTCAGGGCCGCTCCGCCTTCCTCCTAGGCTCACAGACACAAGCCTGATGGCCTCAGTTCCTGCTGCACCTCCCAGCTGGCTGTCCCACTCAAGGGGGCCACCTCCAGTCTACCATCACCAGGCCCATAGCAAACATTTACTTCCCTGCAACATGGTGCTGGGAAGCTCCTCTCCCCAGACTTCATATTTTTTGGGGTACGAACACCCCCATGGCTCTGCCTACTGGGACCCTTCAGTCAAGAGCCCCCAGTCCGACAGTCCCCTGCTTCTGCAGTGTTCTCCCAGCTCTCTGCCAACCACCGGCTCTGCTCAGCTGGCTCCTGCCCCCGTCACCTCCCACAGAAACACCCGTCTGGGAGCGTCATGCCTGTCAAGACCCTCACCTCCCCCGGCACCTCTCCCCACCCCTCCTGCCCTCAGGGGCCTGATACGGGCCCACTAGGCTTTCCTCCATCTTCATACAGGTGAGCTGGGCCTAGAAGCAGGTCTTTCTTGCATGACTGAAACCTCGGCGTGGGAGTGGATTCATGGTGCTTGAAAGTAGGAAAAATCCGATGGGCCAGGTCAAGTCAGAACTTTGGACTTTTCGTAAGAAAAGAACAGCTGTGTTGAATGAAAAAAGAGCTGTGCAGCTGTGGGTGCGCACCCCTGAGTGCCCTCAGCAGCAGAGTATCCAGGCGCCATCATGGGTCTGGGCTCCAGTCTCCAGTCTCCAGGAAGGCCCCAGGACTGCCCTCGTGATGATGTCCAAAGGACAGATGGAGTTTCACATTCAAGCCTGCTCTGGCAACTCTGGACTGCTCATCTCTCATCTCTTACTTGCTCATTTGTTTTATGTATGGTATAATTATCACTTTGCCACGTGCTATTTCTTTTCTCTTCCATGTATGTTATTTTCTTTTCCCCAAGGACCTCGTTCAAGTTGGAATGTTGCACAACCTTTTTCTTCAAATATTTTTTAGATTCAGGCACCAATCTCTTTCTATATACTCAGCACTTAATTGCTCTGCACAGAAAAATGCTTCCCAAGATAACTCTTGCCTCGTTTAAGCAAGCCAGATCATCCCATGAGTAGAATTAGGTGTGTTTGCTGTTGTGTTGCTTTCAATAATTCAAACGCTCCCTTTATGACCTTCAGCCACCTTGCAGAAGACACTGCATGGTGAAGTGGCAAAAGAATGAGCAGAACCATTGACTGTACAATTCAAAACTGGGTAAGTAGTCCCTGAACAGACAGAAGGTACTTCATCAAAAGTAATAGGCCTGAGGATAAACAAGCCCAAACCATTAACATGAAATCAGATCTTTCCCTTGAATGAAGCTAGTGATTGAAAATAAAGTTAAAACAGGACCTGTTATAAGACTTTGTAAGGTCTGTGAATATAAGGGAAGGAATCATTTTTCAGGGGAAGGGATGTAGGGAAGAGAAACACTTGGGCTTTTAGTTGGACATAAAGTCAGGCCCGTTTTCTTTGGAGTAAGGAGGAAAATGAAGTCAGTACCTTGATCTTGGCTGCTTCCAAGGCTTTTTTCCCATCCCAGGCCCAGCCTCTCTTTGTGAAATAGTTGACGGTAGCAAACTCGATCAGCGCAGAGAACACAAAAGCGTAACACACGGCTATGAACCAGTCCATGGCTGTTGCATAAGCCACTTTGGGCAGAGAGTTCCGGGCGCTGATGCTGAGGGTGGTCATGGTCAGCACCGTGGTCACCCCTGGTCAACAATAAGGGGAGGACAATGGAACAAGAGTCAGCTCTAGCAACGGACCCCAGGATAACACCTCTGCATGAGACAAAGACAGAAAGAAGCTGTCTCTCAGCCCAGGTCTCTCTCTACGATTCTCATAGCACAACACGTTCCTTTAAACACTGCTTAGTTTCCTTATCTTCTCAGTTGTCTCCGCTAGAATATGGATCGAGGCGGGCAGGGATTGGGTCTGATTTGTACACACACCCTGTGTCCCTGTTGTCCTGACCTGAGCCCTGCAGAGAGCGGATGCCCAACACAGATAAGTTAGAAGACTGGGGCATCTTTGTGTTCCTCAGAAAAGTCGAGCTGAGATGGGCAGGGATGTTCCCACGGCTCTGGGGAAGCACTTCACAAAGACTCACGGTGCCCCTGACAAACTGTGGGCTCCAGAAAACTCATAAAGCAGACTTGCTTTCACATGGACTAACGGAGCCTGCAGACTCCAAGGACCTGAGTGCAACAGAAGTACCACATCTGAATCTAGGTCTTGGCACGCCCTCTAAGAAAGAACTGGGTCACCTTGAGGCTGCTGTGTAAGATGCCTGTAGCCATCTGCCTTGTCTTTTAGGGAAATCTGCAGTGAGCATACAGCAAGTCTAGATCCTCAGAGGGAGCTGTTGAACCTTTACTGGGCGTCTGCTAGGGGCCAGCCCCTGATGTAAGCTACATTCTGGATGGGTGTCAATATTCACATTTGGCAGGTGAGGAGCTTAAAGATTTAAAAATAGTACTGCACTCAAATTCACCAGCTGGCAAATGAGAGCCAATACTAGACCCAGGTCTGCTGAACACTTACAGCCCATGTAGTTTCCACAAGCTCTGTCCTTCCTCTTAGCATAGTTTTGCTTGCATAAGGGTGCATGTCTATGCACGGGGTGTGAGTGCAATGCAGCTGTTCCAGTGGAACTGTGTGCCACCCTCCCCAAATTCAGAGGTCGAAGTCCTAATCTCTGGAACTCAGCATTACTTTCCAGATCTTACTTAGAAACATGGTGTTTACAGAAGTAATGAAGTTACAGTGAGGTTATTAGGGTAGGCCTTAATCCAATATGACTGGTATCTCTCTCTCTCTCACACACACACACACACAGGGAAAACCCCATGTGAAGCCCAGAATTATGCTGCCACATGCCAAGAAACTACCAGAAACTAGGAGAGAGGCCAGACGCAGAGCCTTCCTTCAGAGAAAACCAACTCTGCTGATTTGGGACTTGGAGCTTCCAGAACAGTTAACTCCAGGCAGTTAACTTCTATTGCTTAAGCCCTCAGTGGGAGGAACTGTACTAAGGCAGCCCCAGCAAACAGCATCAAAAGACTGTAATGTTGCTGGTGATCATAGCAGCTTAGTGTTCATTCAGTGTCATCCTTCAGAGATATTTACATACCCTCACCGAACATGGCACTGTGCATGGAATTGATGCTTAATAAGAAATCAGTGGTCACCTTTGATTTTTCTTAGAAATCCAGTTCATCATTGTGCTAGAGAGCAGTGCTCTGTGTATGACCTTAAACAGGCTTCTTTTGTCTCCTTGAGTCTTTTAACATCCTAACACTAGTTGAAAATCTCTACGAGGAAGCAGACTGGAATACAAGGCATCCTCCAAACTAAATTTTTTTCCTTGTCCACCTACTAATGTTCTCCTAAAGAGCTGGGGGAACACTGTCTAGCCACAAGCCAACCCCCACACCTTCCTGATGCTAAATCAGAGGAGGCAGACGAAGCATGCGGTTGGAGGCAAAGAGGTGGTTGCACAGAAGCAGTCCTGGGCCCTTCCTGGAAATCTCCAGGATCTCCGGCTTCTTCCACCTACAGGAGTTTTGGCAGGAAATGCAGGGCACCTTTCCTTCTTTGGAAGAAAAAGTACAGTAGGAAGAGCCGAGGTGGGAACAGTACTTGACAGTTTAGAAAGATGTGAATATCCATTACAACTGACCCATAAAATTACTTTTAATGTTGAATTTGATGAAATGAGCTCCCAAGTAAGAGTAAAACATTGGATCATGTCTGCTGTGTCAAGGTACTAGCTAGCTAGATCTGGCTAAACTTGATTTATGTCTCAGGGATGTCAGATAATATTCTAGATTCTTATCATACATATGTGTACATATTCACACATATCATACATGCATATATCTCATATATGTGTTTATTTATACATTTGTTGTTCTTGCTCAGTCGCTCAGTTGTTTCCGAATTTCTGTGGTCCCATGGACTTTAGTCTGCCAGGCTCTTTTGTAAAAATACTGTAGCAAAATCTCATGTAAGACAGATTGCTGGAAATTTTAAAAACACTGTCCTGCCCTGCCCCTCCCCCCAAAAAGAGAAAAAAAAATAACAGGCTACTGGTGAAAGGCTTTTCAGGAGGGAAACGATGATCAAATTGCTCTGAAACTTGGTTCAGAAAGCAGCCCTAAATCTAGTCTTTAAGACTGAATTTGTTTTCAAGGTCACAGAATAGACAGGCAGCTCTAGGCTGTTGTTTTCTGCGATGTTAGACTAGGCAGAACACAGTCTGCAGGCTGGGTTAGGCACACTCACCAAACACTGTCCTGGCAGGAACTGATTCTCGGTTCAGCCAAAAGGACACTTGTGACAAGATCACGGTCATGATGCAGGGGAGGTAGGTCTGGATGACAAAGTAGCCAATCTTCCTCTTCAGATGGAAATGAGCTGTCATGATTGTGTATTCACCTGCAAATAAGCAAATCAGTGCAGTCAGCCACCTAAAGGAATCCCTGTGCTTCCTGCCCTGGTCACCGTCTCCTCGGGAGCTCCCTTCTCCCCACCTTCCCTCTGCACAAGCGTTCAATTGTGTTCTTTGGGTGAAGGAGAGGCTGGTTGTTTTGTTAAGTCTCCTGACTCCCGGCCTCTGAAGAGCCTCTGCGGGGGGATGCTTTTCTGGGGAAAATCAGATTTGTGTGTTTTCCTAATCCCTGGTTACAATCTGTGCCACTCTCCACCTGCCCCCCTCAGTGCTACTGCCCTCAGGATTTCAGGATTTAGCCTCTCTACATATAACTCAGGACATCACAGAGCCCTGTCGCGGGTGGAGGGTTTTTCCTCACTTCCCAGCCAGAGAGGGCTGGCAGGGGCGGTGGGCTTCCAGGCCCCCACAGGCTCAGTGCCCCGCCTCGGCTGGGGGGTGAGAAGCAGCAGACCCAGGAGGCGGCGGGTCCTGACTGCGCCGAGCCCCCACGCCTTCCAGGGACAGCGAGGGCATCTCTTTGGCGATGCCCCAGTGCCTTCTCTGGATCTGCCTGGTGGTGTGGGAGGCGGGCGCCGACCTTCCCCTCATTGCGGAGAATGACGCTGCACTGACGGTGAACTGGTAAGGAGCCAAGGTGGCTACATGGGCAGTGGGGTGAGATGGGCTCCTTTGCTGCAAGAGTCTGCCTATCCCTGGGGAGACGGGAAGGATGCTTCCAGACGTGAAGGCACAGCTGAGTTGATCTGAGGACAAGAGTCCTTTGACTGATTGGAAGAATCAGACGGTGTGGTCAGCGAGTCTGGCAGAACCATGGATGTGGGTGGAGGGTCGGGGGGCCTCTGCTGAAGTGGACCCCAGATGGGCCATCTGTTTGAGGGTGGTCAGACTGCAGCATGGGCTCAGTGTTGAGGCGTTTGAGACTGGTTAAAGCGTGGATGCTTGCTGTTGGAATCAAAGCCCAGCGCTCAGTAAGGTCAGCTGCGGATGTGTCCCTAGGTGCCTTTCCTCACAGCATGAATTAAGATCATGTGTGGCAAAACCTGCTCCCTACAGAAGAGGAGACCACAATTCCTGCAGGGCCGAGAGCCACCACGCCCTCCCCACAGCCCCAGGCAGGCAAGAGGAGGGACTGGGCTCCGTCCCATAGAAGGAGACAGGGACACAGGGAAGGGGGGAAGGTATGCTAGTAGCAAAGACATCTTTGCCATGATCTGATTTTGCCAGGAGGATAAACACCATTCTGTTTCTTTGCATTCGGATTTGAAGTTACTCTCCTACTTATAAATTCTTTTGCTGTTATGGTTCTTTTCATTCTGTTTTATTTTTGAGTCGAGGATAGCAATATAAGATAACTTTCAAAAAAGGTCATTTTTTAAAATGCAAATAGGGGCAGAATCCCATTTAAAAATGTCTACAGAATGACATGAAACAGGGTTTATTAGTGTTGCACTCCTTAACCCCAAGTATCTGCCATGCCACCTTCCCACTTGTTCCTATAAAACCAGGCCTGCTTCCTCTTCCTTTCCCTTGAACGCAGCAACAGTATGTTGCAGCAGCCTCTTCCCAGGCCTGCCAGGCCCTTTCTGAGGACACCAACCCTCTCCAGCGGATGGGCACTGAGTGGAAGGCTGCAATGTGCATCCCTTGCTTCCGGCCAGCTCCCAGGGGTGGTGATGCTGACAGAGTGATGCTGACCGGGGGACCATCTGGGGCTTAGAACTCATGCTGCGAGCAGGACTCACTCCATCCTTGTCCCACATTTCTCCTGCCATTTGGTGCCCTGGAGGACCCTGCCCTGCTCACAGCCAAGCTAGTGATCGTGACCATTGGGGTTGGGGTCTGTGGACACCCCCTGTCGCTGTAGGCCAGGGGGTTCCTTCGAAGACCCTGCCCACTTGGCATCGGGTGATGCCAGGACTGTGCTGCCCTGAGGGCTCAAGCCAGCCCTGTGCCTGAGGGAGTTAACTGCACCCTCGAAGGCTGTGGTGATTTCTACGCAGCTCGCTGTGCTTTCCAAAATTCAACCCCAGGGGAATCCCTGAAATGGTCAAACAGGGAAACAGCAGAGCAGGTAAATGGGAGAATGTGTAGGCAGCTCTCTGCCTTGGCTGCAGAGGCTGGTGCTGGCGTCTTGGTGCTTGGCAGGACTGTTACATAAGCAGGGCCCGCGGTCACTGATGCTCACATGGGGGCAAACGCACCTCGGATTAACGTCCCTCATGACCCTTAATCCCGGGATGCCACAGCTGCGCCTCCGTGCGCGGCCGGAAGAGGGGCTGGACGTGGCGGTTCCTTGCGGCTCAGGAGAGCCGGGGCTCCCCAAGGCGTGCGCCCGTGCGGGGTGCGGGAGAGGAGGGCTACCTGTGCTGGTGCTGATGTTCTCCGTGCCCACGGTCTGCCCCATGAGGTGGTACTGGTTCAGCCTGGAGCCATCTTCTGCCACCACCACTGACTTGGCGGTGCCGTTGGTCCAGACATAGATGACTTCGGAATTAGGATATGCGTCTGCATGGCGGGGGACAGAAGGCAGTGTAAGCCTGGGAACGTTTGCAGCCTGGTACAACCACACATGTTTATGAGAGTAGTCAGAGAGATGACTGAAGAATCAAATGACCTACAGAAAGTACAGGCAGTCAGACCAGGGCAGACAGCTCCACCGTCGAAGCCCTTATCATTTCCACAGGGCGGAGCCCTCAGAAGTCAGGCCCAGTGCTTCCCACGGACTGTCTTCTCTTCAGGGTGCACCGTCGCATGGGCCGAGACCACAGGGCCTGGGGCTCTCCCAGCTCCACGCTCTGGGGCAAGTCTCCTGTTCTGTGCTCAGTGCTTCTATCTGAGAACGGGATTGTGACAATGTCTGCCGTCCACTATTACAATGGACATGACAAGAGCTCCATCAGGGTGTCAACGGTTCATTAACAGTAAAAGTAAACACGATGAGTCACGCAAGAAGCAATGAGTAAGTTCACTGTGCACACACCAAAAAGACAGTTTGCAAACTGAGAGCTCTCAAACCAAAGCATGGGTTGAGGCTCAGGGGTACACTGTTATAAAGCAGCTTGTATAGCAGGAAAGAGTTGATGGTTTATTATTCAAAGTGGTTACAATATTAGAATTTTCTTAAATGATATGGAATTGGTCAGTAGTTGCCTCATATCAACCCCAGGAAACAGTTTAAGTTTTACTTCTAATTCTTAGAGGCAAATGACCCAGGTCAAGTTAGCCTTAGAAAATAAGCTAAATTAAGCTTCATTTGTAGGATGAAACTGGCTGTCTGCTCAGTGAGTTTTCATGTCTGGTCTCCATTTGTTTGTGATTCTAACTTGCAGCAGCGTCTGACTACATCAGCTCCTATAAAGGTTTCACTTTGCAGAAGGCACTTGTCTGGTTGTCTGCACTGTCCTGGCAGGCAGGTGATGCAGGCAGCAGGAACTTTAACCCTGGCGTCATATCTGTGACTGTTACCTTACACGGCAAAAGGCACCGTGCAAATGGAATGAAAGCTATGGGCCTTTTGGTCAGGAGATTTCCTAGATGATCCCAGTGGACCCAATATAACCACTTTAGTCCTTCAAAACAGAGAACTTTCTCAAGCTGAGGCCAGTCGTAGAGACCCAGTTTAGAGAGATGTGAAGCAGAAAGAAAGGACTCAACTTCTATTGCTGGTTTTAGAGGTGTAGGAAGGGGCCATGACCCAGGGTATGGAGTTAGCCCTTCTATGGGCAAGAATGACTCCTGGTGACAGCCAGCAAGAAACAGACTTCAACCTGCAGATCAGGGAACTGAATCCTGCCTGCAGCCTGAGGGGCTGGATGTGGACTTGCCCCCAGAGCTTCCAGAAGGGAAGGCAGCCCTGCTGACACCACGATTCTGGCCATGGGAAACCCAGAGCTGGGATACCAGGCACATTCACCGTCTGACCTGTAGAACTAGAAGACGATACAAGTGTTGTTCTATTTTTTAATGTTTTAACTATTGAGATACAACGGACACATATCATTGTATAAGTTTAAGGTGTACAATGTCATGATTTTATATATGTATATATTATAAAATGATGACTACAATAAGGCTACTTAATAAATATGTTGTTTCAATTAAATTGCTAAGTTTGTGATAACATGTCACGGCAGCAGAACACTAGAACAGGTGGATGGAAAATAAACAGAAGACTGTATCCCAGAGGAGGGAGACAAATATACATGAACATGTTATATGTGAGGTGGCAGTGAGTGCTACAGGGAGACACACGCTCTGCCGAGGGGAGAGGTGCAGTGGGGGAGTCTGGGGAGGTGAGATCGAGGGGCGTCAGCACAGGTATGTCATGGGAAGCAGTGGCTGGGGTGTGTGTCGGTGGAGGGGAGGGGCCCGCAGGGTGAGGCCTGAGAGGTGAGGAGGCAGCAGAGGCACTGGCGCGGCGGCCGCTGCACTGGGGGGACGGTGAGCACGCTTCCGGGGGTCTGGGTCACAGGCTTGAGGAGAGCGGCTCCCGGGGAGCGGATGGCATGAAGGAACCCGCCCGCTGGAGCGCTCCTCGTGTCTTTCAAGGCCCCCGACGGTGAACCCACACACCTACAGCATCTGCACGGCTGCCACACCCAGACCCCAGCGCCTTCTGCACAAGCCTGTGCGCTGGGTTCCCCGCCTGGCATCAACCCCCGGCGCAAAGAGCTGCATGCCCTCACAGGGAGGCCTCAGCAGGCGTCTCAGGAGACAGGCGGGCTGGTAGGGAAGGCGTCCCTGGGCGGGGCGGCAGGTTCCGGGACTCCGCCAGGCAGGGCCCGGTGCACGGCTCATGGGCCCGGTGCAGCCACTGCTGCGCAGACGGGCAGGAGTGTTGTGTGGCCACAGGCCTCCACAGAAGGTGCCAGAAGAAGAGTCACGCCAGTGATGAGTACTCCTTCCTACTAAGTGTGGAAGTTTCTCTGCTAGTGCACATCACTACCCTTATTCTTCATTTACGTGCGAAAGAGCATTCCTAATACTTTAAAAATAATAAAACAAACAAGTATAGAGCAAACACTGAGTTAATACAGAGGAAACTTCCAGGCCCTCTGTGAACTCACTTTCCCCCCACAGGTTCTATTCCAAACTTAACAATAATCACATAATCACTGCATTGTTTGCTCTGTAGTTTTACAGACATCACTAAACACAGGTTTTTTTTTTTTTTTTTTGCTGTTTTCTTCATAAAATCTGATTGTGTTTTTTACCCGTTTGAATCATGTATTCTTTACATATTCTGATATACATAATTTTTTTGTTCCATGTGTTGTAAACATCTTCAAGTTGTGCCTATATAACTTTGCTCACTTAAAAAAAAAATTTATAAATGGTAGCTTAAGTGAGTTAAATTTATCAACCTTTTAATCTCTGCATCTTATTTTGGAGGCCCTCCTGATCAAAGCTAGAATGCTCCATCTTTAACCATTAGGGCCTTGATACAAGGAGCTGACTTCTGTACATATTTTCCTATATAAGTATCCAATTGCACCCTCTCCATGAGATTTTCTGTGCTGCCACAGGAATCATTAAGCCGTTCTTCCCACCCACATCCTTTCAGGGCCTGTTCTGACAAGTAAGGTCTCCTGCGGGCACAGGTTCTCTCTGTGGAATTGTCTGTTTTGCTTCCTTTTTCTATTGCGATTTCAAGCCCCTCGTCTTAACCACACAGAGTGCAGAACTCTAGACACCAGCAGCTGGAAGAGCAATCTGTCCCCTTTTCATCTTCACCCACACACATGTTAGAATCAGGCTTTCCCCAAAATACTCTGATGAGATTTATGTTGGACCTGAACCGGATCTACAGATTTTAGATTGGGGTGACATCACATCTTAGGTATAGAATCCTTTTACCAGGGACATGATGTGTATGTAGGTCTCTGGAATGCAAGTGACTGATAATACGCTTTTTTTAATTGTAGTGTTAAGTGCCTGGGATCAGGCTTTCAATTGCTGATTGCCAAGGCACCTGTTTAAAAAGGCATTCACCTCCCATGAGCATATTCCCAGATACTCCACTAGATAAAGGACCAACCCACCCATGCAGTTCCCCTTCAAGAAAACCCAAGGTGACCTAGATAACTGACCGCCTGATGACCCCAATTCTCCCTAGTTAGAACACCTAATTCCCATTCTTATGTTTTGAATTTGCCAATAAAAACTTAACTGGTGAAACCCTAAGCACCCCACCCTGGACCCCAATAAAGGCAGAGCCCCACATCTATGGTCTTCCTCTTTGCCTCACCATGACTGTGCTGCGTGGCCCTGGGTGTGCTATGTGTCCGCTGAGATCTCTGAGTGATAACCTGGTTTTTTTCAAAGTTCCCTTTTCCTGGCAGTTCCTGCCAAGTGTGTCATGCAGTCATAACAGGAACCAGGAAGGCCTGTCCAGCGTCAGCATTGGCTCCCATCAGAGAATGTCTGAGTGGGCTGCCATGGCTCGTACGGGCCCAGATGGGCACCCCAAGCATTCCTAGCCACAGTGTGTGTCTGACGGCTGATGATGACCTGAGGGCAACACAGAACAGTGCTCTAGGTGCACACATCTCTCGGTGAGGTCGTATCACTTTCCTCTTTCACCGGGTGTTCTCCCCTCAGACGTGTGTTAGTCAACACGGTTCCAAAACCTAGTGTGTCCTGTCTCTGAGCAAAGCCGCAGCTCCCAGAGTTGGGAACCCTACTTCTCAGGAGGCTCCTCGGCAAGGGGGTTGTTAGAACCCTGAGAATCAGTGACACGATTCCAGTGCCATCTGTGTATCAGTAAGATATCAAACAGAATGATGTAAACAGAGCAGACGTGCTCACCAGTTAATGGGATACCACGGATGCTGCACTTGAATTACATGGCAAGTGGAGGCTGAGTGTTCTTGTCATGTGGTTTTAAATTAGCATGACCTTCCAAGTCTCAGGTAATGCAGAAGCGTGTTTGCACATGGGCTGCACTGGAGCCCTCCAGCACAAGTGTGTTCTGCTGTAAGTTCCCTTCTCTGTTACGGGAGATGTGGCTGGGGTGGTGTTGGGGGCTGACGGTGCACTCCACCCTGGCAAGCTGCTTTCCAAGTGTCTGGTCACAGACAGTCAGGCTTGTGCTGGCAGCTCCCTGAATTCCCCACAAACAAGGTGAGATTTCCCTCTTTCTATCATTCACACGGCACAGCACCCTGAAAACTGCAGGGCCGTGGCGCTGAGACATGGACTGGAGCAGAGTGGCCACGCCGGGTTCTGGCCAGGGCTGAGTGTGGAGTGGGTGGTGGACGGTGATGAGGCTCCCTGCTGTCCCCAGACTGGCGCAGGCAGCTAGCATCCTGTGGTCTTGTGCCCCGTCTTTCCCCAGCCACTGTGCCCCAGGACAGGCCAGGCTGCTGCTCTGTGAGGCTGGCCCCACTCCGGCCATGTTCACAGGGAGGAGGGCTGCTCATGTCCCACCAGCACCCCTCATTCCATTCCCAATCCACACACCACGGGCTGTGAGTCTGTCCCCTGGCCCAAAGAAGTATGCAGGCCCCCATGACCCCTGGAAGATGTGAGCCAGCTGGGAACTGTGAATCCCAAAGCTCAGAAAGGAGCGCAAACCTTGGGGCAATAGGTCTCAGTGACCTGGGCGGTTCTGAGAGCCAAGAATGACTGGGTGCAGAGACATGCATCAGAGCAGAGAGCACAGAAAACGATGCACCATCCCTCCTCCCCCAACTGCAGAGCTACCTACTCAATGCCAGTGTCCTCAAGGAAGAGGGAAGAGGGCAAAGAGCAGGGGGCACAGGGAAGAGGGGGGCCTTTGGGAAGAATGAGGCTTTCAGGAGGGGGAGAGTGCCTGCCTGGGTGGCCTGGAGAGAAGCTGACCACGATGCGGGCATGCATGTGGGAGCTGTGGGATGGTGGGGGTGCAGACGTGGTGGGGTACAGATTGGATCGCTGGGCACATGGTCCTGACTCTCCTGGTGGGACTGGGTGTGGCTGGGCATGCGGTCCTGACTATCTGTGGGACTGGATGTGGCTGGGCACATGGTCCTGACTCTCCATGGGACTGGGTGTGTCTGGGCATGTGGTGCTGACTCTCCCCATGGGACTGGGTGTGGCTGGGCACACGGTTCTGAATCTCCCCGTGGGACTATGTGTGGCTGGGCACACGGTTCTGACTCTCCCCGTGGGACTGGGTGTGGCTGGGCACATGGTCCTGACTCTCTGTGGGAATGGGTGTGGCTGGGCACACAGTCCTGACTCTCTGTGGGACTGGGTGTGGCTGGGCACATGGTCCTGACTCTCCATGGGACTGGGTGTGGCTGGACACACAGTCCTGACTCTCTCTGTGGGACTGTGTGTGGCTGGGCACGTGGTCCTGACTGCCTTGGGACTGGGTGTGGCTGGGCACGCGGTCCTGACTCTCTGTGGGACTGGGTGTGGCTGGGCATGTGGTCCTGAGTCTCTGTGGGACTGGGTGTGGCTGGGCACAGGGTCCTGACTCTCCATGGGACTGGGAGTGGCTGGGCACGCGGTCCTGACTCTCCGTGGGACTGGGCGTGGCTAGGTAGGCAGTCCTTATTCTCTGTGAGACTGGATGTGGCTGGGCACTCGGTCCTGAGTCTCTGTGGGACTGGGTGTGGCTGGGCACGCTGTATGGCTGGGCATGAGGTCCTGAATCTCTGTGTGACTGGGTGTGGCTGGGAACGCTGTATGGCTGGGCATGAGGTCCTGAATCTCTGTGGGACTGGATGTGGCTGGGCACACAGTCCTGACTTTCTCTGTGTGACTGGGTGTGGCTGGGAATGCTGTCCTGACTCTCTCTGTGGAACTGGGTGTGGCTGGGCACACGGTCCTGACTCTCTGTAGGACTGGGTGTGGCTGGGCATGCAGTCCTGACTCCCTCTGTGGGACTGGGTGTGGCTGGGCATGCAGTCCTGACTCTCTCTGTGGAACTGGGTGTGGCTGGGCACTCGGTCCTGACTCTCCGTGGGACTGGGTATGGCTGGGCACACAGTCCTGACTTTCTCTGTGTGACTGGGTGTGGCTGGGAACGCTGTCCTGACTCTCTCTGTGGGACTGGGTGTGCCTGGCACCTGGTCCTGACTCTCTCTGTGGGACTGGGTGTGGCTGGCCATGCAGTCCTGACTCTCTGTGGGACTGGGTATGGCTGGGCACGCAGTCCTGACTCTCTGTGGGGCTGGGTGTGGCTGGGCATGTGGTCCTGACTCTCTGTGGGACTGGCTGTGCCTGGCATGTGGTCCTGACTCTCTCTGTGGGACTGGGTGTGGCTGGGCACACGGTCCTGACTCCTCTGTGGGACTGGGTGTGGCTGGGCACGTGGTCCTGACTCCCTCTGTGGGACTGGGTGTGGCTGGGCACTCGGTCCTGACTCTCCGTGGGACTGGATGTGGCTGGGCACGTGGTCCTGACTCTCCGTGGGGCTGGGTGTGGCTGGGCACACGGTCCTGACTCTCCGTGGGACTGGCTGTGGCTGGGCACGTGGTCCTGACTCTCCGTGGGGCTGGGTGTGGCTGGGCACACGGTCCTGACTCTCCGTGGGACTGGCTGTGGCTGGACATGTCATCCTGACTCTCCATGGGCCTGGGTGTGGCTGTCCTTGAGTTCTGGGGCCAAGTGGCATGCAGACCAGGAAAGCCTGTCTGTGCTTCAAGGATCAGAGGCTGAGGAGAGGCTGCCTCTGTTACCTGCAGGCTCACTAGCCTCCATGCCTCTTTCTCCACTGCTGATGGGGATGGGGTCGGGTGGATTATGGACCACCATAATCCAACATTAAGGACCCCAGAAAATCAGAATTGTAACCAGATAAAAGTTACTTGAAATCACAGAGTAATGTATGAATGTCAACTACAATGCACACTAATCATTCATATCGTCTTGTTTTTCAAATTGCTAGTATTAAATGGCCTGTTGATATCAATGACATTTAGCAGCACTAAATTCTGCTCTTTGTGTCAGATGCGTGGCAAACAATCTCTTAGCTGGGACAACAGTAAACGAGGCCATCAAGTTTGCCATACCACCGTCATCTGTCATGATTTAGAGCTCCAGAAACATAACGCTTGCCTTCCTCCAACTATACATCAGCAGAGCTAGGCAAGAAGGTTTGAAACATTTTCACCCACAGCCAACTTGGCAATTCATCACTGCTTTCTGAGCAGCTCTGTCCCCGGGCTGACACCTCCTATGTGTCCTCTTCTGGCTCTGCAAATCCTGAATAAACAGCCACAACGGCACACCAACCGCTCGTTTACAAGGCCTTTTAGAAGCCGCGAGTTTTTGTCTAACGATGAGAGAAACATTTTGCCATGATCCCGACCTTCACTGTTCTACTCTAAGCTCTGCTCTCTCATCTGCAGATTGAGCAGAACAGCCTGGAGGTGCTCAGAGCAACATGAACTCATGGCAACCAAGTATTCACCATGTGCCTGATACACAGTAGATCCTCAGTAAACAGCGACCGAGGAACAGAGCCATAGGTTGGACAGAAGTTTTGTTTGGTGTCAAATCCAGTCTCATGAGAAGATCTTTGTACATGAATTCACTTTCTAATTGTCAAAAGCAAACCGAGTGTGTGGGAACCACTGCTTAGTCTTACGTGCCAGGCTATGAGACAGTGAGGAAGCCCCTTCTACCCTGTGCATTCACTGCCTATGTTAGAAGAAATACAGGTTAGGAGGTGATCAGAATTTTGATGATTGGCAAACTCTATAGGATTTTAGTTCTCTGATGCCCGTGTCCCCAGTCTTCCTCCTTCTTCTAAAACTGAGGTAGGAATCGGCAGAGTACCTGTCCCAGGTGACCTCACCAACCATCACCTGTGTGACCCACCTGCCTTCAACTGCCCCATCAGTCTCCTGAACTGAAAACCAAGTCAATACCTGACACATCAATTCTGTAATCTAAATTAGAAACTTTGTAAAATATAAATGTCTGTGGATACATGATCTCTAATGACCTATGACACTCTGCATCCCTGCTTTCAATCAAGCAGGTACCAATGAGATCAGTGGGGCTTTGCCAGGCCTCTTTCCCTGTCCAGAATCAGCTGAGAAGTGAGGGCAGCTCTCTGCAGATGGAGATGAACAGATAACATTGCTGCTCTGTTACCCAGAAAGCAATAGTGGAAGACTGAGATTTGCTAGTCAGATGGCCCATCACCACCCCACAGTTGGGTCTCTGTAAAATTACATGGGGTCACTGACTGCCCGCTGGTCTGAGGCAGAGTTGAGAGACCGTGCTCTGTGTCTATAGACTTAAGTGGAACCAAATCAGAGAAGAAGACAAAGGACTGTCACCCTCCAAGTAGAAGGGCTGCTTCCTTTGTGAAGAATGAGAAGCAAGTCAAAGGCCAGGAATATGAGGATCGAACCCGTCCACATACTCTTCTGTCCCCTTCATAAACCAATTAGCTTTTTACACATTCATACCAGTAGCTCCTTCCAATCACTTGCCAATTTCTCATAGAAAATAGCATTTTGCAAGTCATCTGGTCTTAAATCACGATGCCATCTTTGACTTATACATGGGCCCAGAGCCCATCTCATAATCCACTTGTCACACCGGCCACCACCCTGCTCTCAGCTCTCATCACCTCCACTGCTTCGTGACATTCCAAGTACTTGTTTTCACTTCCAAAACAATGACTTCAGCACATCCTCCCCTTAGTTCACATCACTGCTCTATTTCTACATTTTGGAATTTAAGGCCCTTCCTACTGGGGTCAGAGAATAAGATGTTAGATAGCATCACTGACTCAATGAACATGAATTTCAGCAAACTCTGGGAGACAGTGGAGGACAAAGAAGGCTGGTGTGCTGTAGTCCATGGGGACTGACTTAGTGACTAAACAACAATAAAAACATATAACAACAACAGCAGCAGCATGAGGTCACAAAGAGACATGACTGAGCGACTGAACAACAATAACAACATCTGAACGGTGACACTGCCGTGTCTCTTCCCCAAAGGGGGAAGTCCGGTGCCTCCACAAACTGACCACCTGCCGATTGTGCTTTATCCTTTATCCGTTATGCCTTCTTCCATCCAAATCCTCCAGGCTCAGTTCAAAATATGACCCCCATGAGCTTCCCCAAACAGCCCTCAGTTTCACAAGGGTTTTCACCGAATTATTTAATCTGCCCAGCATTTGCTCCTGGAACCCTGGCCATGCCTGTTTCCCACTGTACCTCACAGGGTGCTGAGAGCAGAGCACCCCTGACACAGCCACCAGACGATAATCAAGGTCAACCAATGCACAACACAGACAGAGCTCCAACGTGTCTCTAAGACCTCACACCAGGCTCTCTGAAACCTGCACTCCAGACACCCACAGGCCAGCAGAGTCGCTCCATACTGGCGTGGCCAAGGCAGCAGCAGAGCTGTAATCTCACATGTCTGAACACTCTAACAGCTCAACCTCATGATACTTATGATGGCCTGAAATTCTGTCTACTGGAGATCCACCAAAATAGGGTTCACGTCTAATTTAGGGTATATTCTCATCAATTCAGATGTTTTCTCATGAAACTTGGTCTACCACTTAAGGCATAACTTCACAAATAAAATGAACAACAAAAAAAGGACTATTTCCTTCTCTAAATAGTCTTGATTTGTTTAAGCACTTGCTTCCAAATTTAAGCCATGCCATTAGACCCTGATGCTGGGAAAGATTGAAGGCAGGAGGAGAAGGGGATGACAGAGGATGAGATGGTTGGATGGCATCACCGACTCAGTGGACATGAGTTTGGCTAAACTCCGGGAGTTGGTGATGGACAGGGAGGCCTGGCGTGCTACAGTCCATGGGGTCGCAAAGAGTCGGACACGACTGAGCGACTGAACTGAACTGAATTATCTTTAAGGAATTTCCTTACAGACTGGGAAATATAGGTCTAGAAGCCAGGGCTGATTTCAATAACTGAATTCTTGAGAGTAGATATAACAATAAGAGAAATGTATGTTAATTCAGTTCTGCGTTAGAGAAGCCAGAGTATGTGGCTCATCAGAATAATGACGACTATCTGCATTGCTTTGTCTCCTAATAGCAGAGAGTTGTTGGACTGGGTAATTTGAAAATCATTATATTATCACATTTAGCCTCTGCAGCCCTGGATGCCAAGGGTAGAAGTGAGCTATTTGACCAAGCAGCTATTTTTAGTAAATCCAAAAGATAAAACACCAGTAAGAAAAACACTTCATTGAATAGTATTTCTCCTCCTAAAACTATTTAGTCCTGAGTTGAAACCATAGGAGCTGAGGAAAAGTGAAGTCTATGAGGTTTTCTAGCTTTTGGTCAATTGTATGCAAACATGACATACGAGGAAAATCTTCTAAGCTGCCTTGCATATCATAGTAATGATAGTAACAGCAAACATAAATAAGAGATCGCATCAATTTCAAACCAATCTTACAATATCAGGCAGATATAAATAAATTTGGTATGAGAGTTCTGTATCTCTACTGAGTTCAAGAAATGTTTATATTGGTTTTGTCTCTGTGAAGTTCAAGAAATGCATACATTTGTGTATTCACAAATTTATATATATATATATATATATATACACACACACACATATATACATATATATATACACACACATATATAAATTGATGTTGTTTGGTTGAATGTAGAAATGAAGAGGTCCTATTAGATAAATTTTTTAGCTTTGAATTATATAACCGTAGTTGGGGAGTCACTGAATACGAGATGATATAAAGACCATTTAAAAGCTCACATACTTTATTTCACCAAAAATTGCTTTGTGCTGCCTGCCCTGCACACCACTGCCATTAAATCTGAACATCACATTGACTTGAATTTATTTAGATAATGATGAAAAATAACAATCTTTGACTTTTAGCGTTCTACCTTTGATCAAATGAAGAGCGTAATTTTCAGGTGCAAAGAGTGGCATAATTTTAAGTGCCATAATGACTCAGTGTTTCCTAAATGAGGTGCCCCAGGGACCTTTTGAAGGGTTTGTCCCAACTACTGATGTGCACAGCCACTGACGGCAGTAGGAATTTAAATAAATTCTAGTGAGAGTCCCTCTCTATTATACTACTTTCCCCAAGTAAATGTATGTGTTATCTCTACATGGCATTTGAAGATCATAATTTGAAAAAAAATGATTTATTCCCATCCAACTTAATTTTGGTTCATCACACATACTTCTGATCCCCCAAATCCCTTTGGAATTAAAGAAGGAAATTAACTTTAAGGAAACCCTCAGAATTAAAGGAAGTTCCCTGCCAGTAATGGCAGAGTGGCTATTAGTAGGTAATAACTATTAACTCTGGACACCACATGAAAAATAACTCCTTGAAGGCAATGGAGAGTGAACAAGGGCAGGAGGGACCCAGAGAGGAGCTGGCACTTGGATGCAGGAAATGGCTTCTCTTTAAAAAAGAAAAAGATAGAAAATAATCATTTGACTCCAGTCAAATACCACAGAAAAGATGCTGCTCTGCCCCAGCCCAGGCCCACAAAGAGAGTGGGGAGCTAGGCTTTCCCCTCAGCAGCTATGAGGACAGGTCCAGCCTGAGGGCAGGGCCTTATGTCGGGCAGCACTGACACCCACTCTCTGCAGGGGTGAGAGGGCGAGGGGAGCCTGGACCCCCAGCGACGAGCAGAAGCAGTCCTCCTGACACTTGCTGGGGCTGCGTCAAAGGAGGCCCAGTGGAAGCTGAGACTCCTACCACCCCAAGGCCAGGCTACCCACACAGTGTCAGGGGACACTGATACAGAGCTCGAGGTCCTGTATCTACCCAGCAGCAGCCAGAACCCAGGGCCCCCTCTGTCAACGGAAGCTGGGGGTAAGCCTCAGTTCAGTTCAGTTCAGTCACTCAGTCGTGTCTGACTTCTCAAGACCCCATGAACCACAGCACGCCAGGCCTCCCTGTCCGTTACCAACTCCTGGAGTCTACTCAGACTCATGTCCATCGAGTCAGTGATGCCATCCAACCATCTCATCCTCTGTCGTCCCCTTCTCCTCCTGCCTTCAATCTTTACCAGCATCAGAGGGGAAGGCTACCTGGCAGTAAGAAGGCTGTGGTACACCTTTCCCTGCAGAGCAGTGATTTTAAGTCTAGCTAAAACAGAAGGTTTCAATAAATCTAGAGTGTCATAATATAACACACGAAATGTCCAGGTTCCAATAAAAACACATGTGTCCTAATCATAACCAGGAAGATCAAACTGGGTTTTTTAAAAAATCAATAGATGTCAAGGAAGATATGACAGAGATGTTAGAATTACCTGACAAAGAGTTTTTTAAGCAGCCACCGTAAAACACCACAATGATCAATTACAAACATGCTTGAAACAAATTAAAAAAAAAAAAACAGAAAGTCTCAGCAAAGAAATAAAAGAGAGAAACAAAACTCAAACAAGTTTTAGTATTTGTGTTGGTCTGCTTGGGCTACCATAACAAAGTACTATAGACTGGTCGACTTAAATCAAAATTTATTTTCTCACAGTTCTGGAGGCTGGCAAGTCCAAGATGGAGGTGTTAGCAGATTCTGGTGAGGACTCTTGTCCTGATTTACAGAGGGCTGCCTTCTCCCTGTGTACTCACATGGCCTCTCCTTGTTGCATGCATGTGGAGACAGAGAGATCTCTCTTCCTTTGCTTATACAGGCACTAATCCCATCAGATGAGGGTTGTACCTTTACGACCTCCATTATATTTAGTTACAAAGGCTCTATGCTCAAATGCAGTAACACTGAGGATTAGGGTTTCAAAATATGAATTTGGGAGGCATAATTCAGTTCATAACATTCTACCACTGGCCCCCACAAAATCCATGTCCTTCTCACATGCAAAATCTATTCATTCCATCCTAGTAAGTCCCAAAGTCTTAACTCTTTCCAGGCATCAACTCTAATGTCTGAAGTCCAGTCTCATCTAAACATCATCTAAATCAGATATTGGTTAGATTCAATTCATCCTGAGGCAAAATTTGTCTCCAGCTGTGAACTTGTGAAACCAGTTATTTTGTTCTAAAATATAATGGTGGGATGGGTATAGGATAGACATTCCCCTTTCAAAACGAAAAGAAGGGCTGATAAGTCTCAAGCAAGTCCAAAACCTAGCAAGGCAAGTTCCACTAGATCTTAAAGCTCGAACATAATCCTCTCTGGTTCAGTGTTCGGGGAGCAGCCTCACACCCACTGCCTTGCAGGGAGTAGCACTCAGGACTCTGCTGATGGCAGAAGAGAGGCCGTCTCACTCCCTGGCCCATGCACGCTGCACCTGGGCCAGGACTGGCAGCTCTGAACCACTTTGGGGCTCATTCTTCCTGCTTCTGTTGAGATGGCTTATAACACCATGGTAACCTTTTTTTTTTTGGGTGTTCTGTCATGAACAAACTTCCTCATTTTTGCAATATAAGAATTTCCCAAATCTTTAAGTTCTGGAATTTATTTTCATTTTTTTTTTTTGTTTTGGCTTAACAATTCCTTCTTTAATTCATCTGTTGCCTCTCAAGAGGAACCAAACAACTCCTCCAGCACTTTAGAAATTTCCTCAACTAAGTACCCAATTTCATTACTCACAAGGTTTACTTTCTACAAAACACTAGAATACAAATTAGTCAAGTGCTTTGCCGATTCATAACAAGAAGCATCTTTCTACCATTTTCCAAAAACCTGTTTCACATTTCTTTCTGAGACCGCACCAGAAAACCTTTAACATCCAAGTTTCAAGCAGCATTCTATTCATGATTATTTGGGTATTCTCTAAGAAGATGAAAATTTTCTCTCTAGCGCTTTTTTTTTTTCTTTGGAGCCCTAACCAGTATCTTCAATATCCTCATTTCAGCCAACAACAGTCCCTTCATAGCAACCTCAGCTTTTTTAAACATTCACTACAAAACTCTCCAGCCTCTATCCCTTACCCAGTTCTAAAGCCACATTCACATTTTCAGGCCTTTGCCAGAGTAACACCTACTTCTCATAACCAAAATCTGAATTAGTCAGGGTTCTCCAGAGAAACAGAAACAATAGGATATGTGTGTGTATATCATCTCTATATATACACACACATATATATAACTTATTATAAGATATACACAGTTATGTATATGATTTATTATAAGGTGTTGCCTTATGAAGTAATAGTAGCCTGAAGTCCCAAGATCTGCAGTCAGTAAGCTGAAGACCCAGGAGAGCTGATGGTGCAGTTCCAGTTTGAGAACTGTTAGGCTGGAGACCCAAGAAGAGCTGTTTCAGTTTGCATCCAAAGGCAGGAAAAGACCAACATTCCTGCTCAGGGCAGTTAGGTAGGAGGGGTTTCTTACCCATGGGAAAGTCAGCCCTTCTGTTCTATTTCAGGTCTTCAACTGATTGAACAAGGTCCACCTACATTAGGGAAGGCAATCTGCTTTATTCAGTCAACCAATCTAAATGTTAATCTTATTAAAATATATCCTCACATGCACACCCAGAATAATGTTTAACAAGTTTCTAGGCATCCTGTGGCCCAGTCAAGGTGACACATAAAATTAAAGAAAATAATAACTAATAACCATAATAAGAAGCTCACTAAATGGGTTCATCAGCAAGATGGAGGGAACAAAAGAAAGTATCAGTAAAATTAAATATACAACAATAAAAATTAAGTTTATCTGAAAAATAGAGTATTGGGTTGCACCTATTAGGCCTAAGAGGCCTGTACTCAACCATCCTCTAGACTGGAGAAACAGTCAGTGACAGAGGTGTCAATGGTTTAAAGGATGAGGGAGCTTACACGTCTGAAGCAAGGTCCTGGCTGGGTGGCTGGCAGGACATGGTAGCCACCTTTGCTCAGGGGGTAGGGGAGATTGCCAATTACAGGGGGAAATGGTACCAAGTTGGCTCATCAGTTACCAGGGAGACCACCAGAGGGGCCCAGTCCTCACCCACCCTTTGATAAGAGGAGAAGAGAGGAGAGTTCTGACCTAAAGCTAGAAGAGTTGTTAGCTGGGGCCTGGGACAAGTATCTAAGTCAGTCATGTGAGTAGGGTGTAGGTGTATATCCACTGGTCAGGCAGAGGATATACAGACAGCAAGAGAAAAGCCATCTTGAGGAGCCTGACCACACACAGATGCAACCGAAAAAAACACAAAGAGCCTCAGAACTTGTGGGAATACAACAAAAGATTTCATATTTACGTCATTGAAATCAGGAAAGAAGAAGAGAAAGAGGATGGGGCAGAAAAAGTATTCAAAGTAATAACTGCTCAAACTTCCTAAATTTGACCAAAAACCTACAGATTCAAAAAGTAGAGCAAATCTCAAATCAGATAAACCCAAAGAAATCCACACTAATACACATCATAGTCAAACTTCTCTAAAGACAAAAAAAAGAAGCCTGAAAGCAACAAAGAGAAAAGATATCTCACCTATAAGGAGAGATATGATTTGAATTACAGCAGATTTCTCATCAGAAACCATAGAGGCAAGAATAAAGTAGCACATTTTTCAAATGCCACAGAACTGTCAGATCAGAATCTTATATTCATTAAAAATGTTCTTCAGGTATGAAGAGAGAAATCAAGATATTTTCAGATGAAGAAAAACTAAGAGAATTTATTGCCAGAAGTCTATCCTAAAGGAATGGTTAAAGGGAGTTTGCTAAGCAGTTATAAAGGAGCCTGTAGCCCTCCGGGCTCCTCTGTCCATGGGGATTCTCCAGGCAAAAATACTGGAGTAGGGTTGCTATGCCCGCCTGCAGGGGATCTTCCCAACCCAGGGATACAACTCAGGTCTCCCGCATCACAGGCAGATTCTTAACCATCTGAGCCGCCAGGGAAGCCCAGTTTTAATATAACATTTATTTCAAAATGTTTTATTTTATTTTTATGATAAAATAATTTTTAGTTATAAAAGAAGAAATCCTAGGACACTGGGAGTACAATAAAAGAACACCATAAGCAAAAATAGAGAAAAAAAAATCCTTTTTCTCTTGAGATTTCAAAATTAAGTTTGATGGTTCAAATAAACACTACAATACTCTCTGACATGATTCTAGGTGAATACAGACAAAATGTTTAAGACAACTATATTTTCACTATCTTAGGATAAAGGAACATAGCTTTCATATGAACTGGTAAAATAAGAACAACAGTAAACTGTAGTAAGTCATGTATGTATAAAGTAATATCTACAGCAATAACTTAAAAGATGTACAAGAAGATACAAACAAAACAGTATAAATTAAAAAAAAATGGAATCATAATAAATGTTCAGCTAACCCACATGGAGTCAGGAAAAGGAAAATAAAGAAACAGAAAACAGAGAGCAGAAAGCCAAAAAATTAAATAAAGTGGCAGACAAGCCTTCCAAAAAGTGTAAATTATGAGAATACACCAATTAAAAGATAGAGACTGGCAAAGCGAATTTAAAAATATGACCCAAACATACACCAACTACAAGAAATTCATTTTAACATGATGATTAAGCAAATGGAAATAACTCACTCATACACATATATCATTCAAATATAATCAAAAGAAAGTAGGAGTGGCCATATAGATTTCAGGTAAAGTAGACTTTAAAACAAAGAAAATTACCACAGAGAGGAATATTATGCAATCACAAAGGGTTGATTCACCCAGAAGAGACTATAATCCTGAATTTGTGTGCACCAAAGAACAAGTGAGAAATACATGGAACAAAAAAGTACTGAACTGAAAGTAGGAATAGTTAATTGCACAATTAGTTGGAGCTTTCAACACCTCTTGCTCGACAACTGATGTAGACAGAAAATCAGCAAACAGTATAGAACTCACAACAGCATAGTCAACAGGATCTAATTACTACTTGTAGAGCATTCCACCAAGTAACTGCAAAATATACATAATTTTCAAGTGTCCAAAGAACAAATACCAAGATGAATCCTCTGGGTCATGAAATAAACTCCCATAAATGTAAGAAAGGTGAAATCATATAGAAGGCATCCTCTGATTATAACGGAATTAAACTAGAAATCAATAACAGAACGATAACAGGAAAATCCCAAACTGTTTAAAAATTAAATAACCACATCTAAATAATCAAATGTTCATATGGAACATCTGAGAAAAAGTGACTCAACATAGCAATGACTACCATGAAATAAGGAGTTCCGAAGCGGGTAATGGAAATTGGGTCATTAAGGGCTCCTGGAGGAGGTGACCTGGAATCTGAGAAGTGAAAACAAGAAAGAACCGCCTGGTGCAGGTCTAGGGGTAAGAAACTGTTTCCCCAGGAGCATGTCCTAGAGGGCAAAAGCCCTCACTTGCATTCTCTCAGTTACAGGCAGGGAAATCATTCTGAAAGGACAAGTGTGTGTGCCCCACTGCCTCTCCAGCTTTCCCAAGCACACTGAAGCGCATCTTGAGTTTATTTACATATAGTATCTAAATGCTTCTGAATAAATGTGGAAATAACCCCAAAGTATATCCATGGTTCTTACTTGTGAAAATAACTTACAGCTGCCAAATTTCAGAGGGCAGGCATGGGCATCCATTGGAAAGTCTTCAAGTTGCATTGGGCACTCTGCAGAGATGGTCAAGCTGAAAAACAAGAGATGGGGACCTTTCAATGACTCGTCAACTCTATTTATTGGACACCATGTTCCAGAAAGGCATATTAAGTACTCCACTCATTATTTTAATTAAAGTCTTTTATGAAATTGTCTAAACTGTTGCATCAAATTACATAGGACTACATTGTAGGTGAATATCATTTAGAAATAAGGTTTAAATCAAATCTACTCAGGAGTTATGTGGCTTGATGTGTCTGTACATACATTACCACTTGTAAAGCAATTTGAGATGCCTTTAAAAATAATTTATTCTTTTATTCTCGCATCACTTACCAAGAGTAATCTAAAAAACTTCCCTTGACCAGGCCTAAAATATATTTTTGCATAAATAATTTATAAGCTCAAAAATATAAATGTGGAATAAATGCACAGTCCATATTTTGACCCCTGAACATTCATTGGAAGGACTGATGCTGAAGCTGAAGCTCCAATACTTTGGTCACCTGATGAGAAGAGTCAACTCATTGGAAAAGACCCCAATGCTGGGAAAGATTGAGTGCATGAGGAGAAGGGGGTGGCAGAGGATGAGATGGTTGGATGGCATCATCGACTCAATGGACATGAGTTTGAGCCAACTTGAGGAAATAGTGACAGACAGGGAAGTCTGCTGCAGTCATGGGGCTGCAAAGAGTCGGACCCACTGAGTGACTGAACAACAGCAACAAGCTTTAACCAAAAGCTGGCTATAATTATCAGGTGTGGGGCTGCTACCATGAAACTTCAGAGTAAGTGAAATGCAACTTTCCTACTGTTTTTAACCCAAGTCTGGTCTTCCAGATAATAATCCCATCCACTACCGCCGTCACTAATGACTGAAACAGCACTGGGCATAAGAGCTGCTGGTCTGTGCCAGGCACTGTGTTAAGTTCTTCACCTATATTAACACATCTATAGAATAGCATGATTTATTGCTATTACCATCCCAGTTTCAAGGTAAGAAAGTCAGACACAGATATTAAGGGATCCGGACATGAATTCACAGATCCTAACGACAAGTCCTCCCACAGGCTCTGTGACCTGAGGCTGGCTGTATTTGCAGAGTTGTCCCTGTGGTGCTTTTATTTTTTTTACAGAGCTACTAATTAGGTAGTAAATCTAAATTTCTTTAGGAATTAATCTTCTGTTTCTCGATGTTTAATTCTATTATTTGAAATGAAAAATAATTACCTAAAATGAAACCAAATTGCACCATTTTCAACTTTAAAATGGATGTTACAATTCTATTTTGTTATATTAAGTCTGGATCTTGCCTATGTGCCTGGGATGAGAGTCAAAATATACAATCATTTTTGTCTTTACTGCTTCCTTCTTTCAAGATAGATTAACCTTTTGCTCTTTAATTGGGCACATAATTCACACTTGACAATTCCAGATGGAGTGGTCAATGCATGTATTCTCTGAATGGAGCTAAAACATGTGTCAGTGGAAGGAAGGTGTGTGTCCATCACAAAGAGGAAATTTTCTGGTGGTCTGGGGGGACCACTCTCCCCCAAATGGGGTCAGTTCTAAGGGATGTGAGTGCATGTGGGTGAGAATATACCACAAAAGTTTCACATTCAGGCAGGGAGATGATATTTAAAATTATATGCCACCTATGTTCATAGAAGAATATGGAAAATGCAGAAGAATTATAAGTAAAAAAGTTACAAATACATATCATTTCACTTATAATTTCACCTCATACATGTTGTCCAGATTTTTTCACAGGTACATATGTTCTCATTTCATTCTTCTTGGTTTATAAAATTCAGTCTTTTGGTTACCCAACATTAGAGTAGAGGTATTCCCCAAATCATTAAAATCTCTACAGAATCATGACTTTGAAAGGTGCAATATTTAACTGCAGCATGCAGATGTGTAAGTATGTGTAGGATATAGATATATCTGTATATGTGTGGACATCTTCAAGCATAAACTATATAAAATGGATTATTATTAGAGACAATGAAATAAGTAAGGTAAAGGAATATTTATTTAGTAGAACTAAGAAAACAGGACTTAAAAACCACAGCCTGTGAGGAGGACATTCAGCCAACATAAAAGAAAATAGTGTTACTCTATTCAGTTGTTAGCAAACTTAAGCCATTTGTTAAAAGAGATAGCGGGACAGAAAAACTTAAGTGAGTCAAGTATGTTCTGGAGAATAAAATCACAATGACCCAGTAAATCTAGAATTTTCTTGAGAAACAAATTTATAGTAGGGAAATAGAAGGCACATACAAAGCTACAGTGCCATGTACAACGCAGTACCTGTGAAAATAAGCACATGAAGAAACGGTCGTATGGAAGCACAGAGAATGCTGATGACCAGGAAAGTCTGTCTCACGCGCAGCCTCCGTTCCAACAGCTGATGGCCCCGGTGTAAGGAACATGCTGGGCTCAGCCCGTGGGAACGCGGCAGGGCAGTGAGTGGGGTGCTTCAGGTGCAACCGACTGGCATAGCCCTGCTGCAGGGCTCGCAGACCCCAACCAGCAGACCCAGCGCTGCAGACGTCACGTTGCCCCCACCCAGCTCAGCAACTACTGGCTGCACTCCCACCACAGAGTAACATAGAGAGGGTCCTTCCGTGGCAGAATCTCCTCTCGAGACACTAGCATGGCTGGAGCTCACAAAACTGGGCTTCTGTCCCTTGGAAAACACCCCTCGGCCCACTGGGTCTGGAGGCTGCCCTGGAGCCACATGTGTTGGCCGGGTTCTTGACAATGTGGTGAGTCATGGTTAACTCCTCTGCCCCTTGCTTGGAGCTGCTTCTCTGCTTCAGTGTCCATGGCCATGGTGGGCACCTGCATTCCTGCTGTTTATCAGAGAAGACCCCCGCAGGGAGACTTGGCCTCCCACCTTTATCACTCTGCCCACTCCTGACTTTTTGTCCATTTCTTCACATACTCCTTTTTCTTGGCTAACAGCGTGTGTCTATAAGAGAGGTGAGGAGCCATCCCTTCTGTAACTGTGGTTTTGGCATCTCATGTCTTGCTTTATTCTGGCTGTTTGGCCCTGAGATCTAGGCCAAGACTGCTGCACTGACATTTTACAATGGCAAGGAATGTATACCAAGGAGTCTGCTTTTGGCATACAGCAGGAGAAAAGTGTGGGTAGAGACAGGTAGAAAGAATTTAAGTGGATCTAAAAATAAAACTCTTTTGAAGAAAAAACATAAAACATAGTAAAACATAAAAAGAAGTAAAAACATAAAAAAGATTCTACAATTACCATCTCGATAAGTGTTATCATTAGAGCCTCTGAGATTGTTTCCCCAATTTAATAGACTTCCTTAGAATTAGAATTCCAAACATCAAAAAAATATACTTCATTTATGGTAGCATCTCTCCTCTAAGGAATCAACGTAGATAAATTTCCCAATAGCAAATGTTTCAACCTTCAACCTTAGTAAGAGAACATTAAAAATTTTGATCTCTTTGAACATTTTTAAAAAAGGCTTTTATAGTATTCAAACAACGTCTCTAGATAAGAGAGACCCTTCCATTCATGGGATCCTTAAAATGTAGTGTCCCTTAATGTATAATCAACCTCCTTCACACAAAATTGAGATCAAAGCACTCCATAGAATATGGACTGTCATAGCAAAGGAGCTAGCCAGGGCATCTCATAGAAACACTTTTCTTAAAAGGTTAATGAATGTCTTTATGGAAAAACTTCAGTGAATTATTGGTAGATCCAAGGATATGGTTTTCTTCCCCAAAGGTTATATTTCTGTTTTACTTCCAATTTCTAAAGACATTCAAGCAGTAACTTATTGGAATGTAAGATCCATTTTTAATATCTTAATTTTAGGGCCAGGAAAAGGGCATTTTGTGACTTAAGCTGTTTGCTTCAACTTGGATGTAAACTCCCTAGAGAGCTCTTTGCTTGCACAGGGGCAGCCCACAGTGCAGCATGCTTTAAGATGTTAAAATAGCCAAATTCTAGAGTAGCTTTGCCATTAAAGAATTGTGAGACCTTTGTAAACTGTCTAACCTCTCTGATCCAGCTTATCCAAATGGAAAAGAAAATAGTAACAGCTGCTTTATCCTCTGGGAAAAAAAAAAAAACAAAAGTTAATAGGTGTGAATAGAGATTTCTATTTCTACCCAATATGCTCTTCAGAGCCAAGCCTTCTTCATTTACATGAAAATACTGCGTGGATACAATAGGTGTTGTGGCAGACAGAATAATGGTCCTGCAAAGATGTCCATGTCCTAATCCCCCAAACCTCATGACTTGTAAATATGTTACCTTAAATAGCAGAAGGGCTTTGAGGATGTGATTAAGTGAAGGCCTCTGGGAGATGGGAGATTATCTTGGATTATCCAGATGGGCCCAGCAGAATCGTACAGGCAGGAGTGTCAGTCAGAAGCCATGCAGTGGGAGATTGGTTCAAGCCAGCAGAGGAGAAGGGTGCGTGCTCACCTCCTCCCATGACAGCACTGAAATCACCACTAACCACTAACCACTCGTCGACAAGGGGTGCTGGAACCCACCGAAAGAGATACCCCACGCCCAAAGACAAAGCCGCAACAAGAGAGTAGGAGGTGCGCAACCATAACAAAATCCAATTCCATAACCGCCGGGTGGGCGGCCCACAGACTGGAGGACAATTACACCACAGAGGTTCTCCCACTGTTGTGAAGGTACTGAGCCCCAGGTCCGACTCCCAGCCTGGGGATCTGGCAAAAGGATTAGAAATCCCCAGGGAATCTGACGTTAAAGGCCAGCAGGATCTGAATGCAGATTTCCACAGGGCTGGGGAAACAGATTCCATTCTTGGAGGACAGACACAAAATCTTGTGCACCAGGACCCAGGGGATAGGAGCAGTGACCCCACAGGAGATGGAACCAAACCTGGCTGCTGGTGCTGGAGCATCCCTTGCAGAGGCATGGTTGGCAGAGCCCCCTTAGGGGACAAGGGCGCTGGCAGCAGCGGTTCCAGATGTACCTGTAGGCATGAGCCCTCACGGAGCTTGTCACCATTGTCCCTACAATAAAGCCTGCTGAGTCCAGGGCTGGGTTGCCTTAGATCAATTCAAACCCATCAGTAAACAACTAAATTAAAATTGTACTAAGCAAAGTCCTGCCCCCCAGATAGAACCAGTGCTATCCATGGTCAGTCTGTCCCATCAGGAGCTTCATTCACCAGAGGGCAGAAAGCAGAATCAAGGCCAAATTACTAGAACCTTCAGAATGAAAACCACAATCACAGAAAGTTAATCAAAATGACAAGGCAGAGGATTATGTCCCAGATGAAGGAACAAGAGAACACTTCAACCAAATGAACTAAATGAAGCGGAGGTAGGAAACCTTCCAGAAAAAGAATTCAGAATAAGAATAGTGCAAATAATCCAGGATCTCAGAAAAAGAATGGAAGCAATAGAGGCAAAGATTGAAAAGATGCAAGAAATGTTTATGAAAGACCTAGAAGAACTAAAGAATAAACAGAGATGAAAAATACAATATAATACCTGAAATGAAAAATGCACAAGAAAGAATCAATAGTAGAATAACTGAGGCAGGAGAATGGCTAGGTGACCGGGAAGACAGAATGGTGGAAATCACTGCCACAGAAGAGAATGAACAAAAAAGAATGAAAAGAAATGAAGACAGCCTAACAGGCCTCTGGAACAATATTAAACAAACAAACATTTGCATTCTAGGGGGTCCCAGAAGGAGAAGAGAAAAAGGACCTGATAAAATATTTGCTCACATGCTAGTAAAGTAATGCTCAAAATTCTCCAAGCCAGACTTCAGCAACACGTGAACTGTGAACTTCCTGATGGTCAAGCTGGTTTTAGAAAAGGCAGAGGAACCAGAGATCAAATTGCCAACATCCGCTGGATCATGGAAAAAGCAAGAGAGTTCCAGAAAAACATCTATTTCTGCTTTATTGACTATGCCAAAGCTTTTGACTGTGTGGATCACAATAAACTGTGGAAAATTCTTCAAGAGATGGGAATACCAGAACACCTGACCTGACTCTTGAGAAATCTGTATGCAGGTCAGGAAGCAACAGTTAGAACTGGACATGGAACAACAGACTGGTTCCAAATAGGAAAATGAGTACGTCAAGGCTGTGTATTGTCACCTTGTTTATTTAACTTATATGCAGAGTACATCATGAGAAACGCTGGACTGGAAGAAGCACAAGCTGGAATCAAGATTGCCGGGAGAAATATCAATAACCTCAGATATGCAGATGACACCACGCTTATGGCAAAAAGTGAAAAAGAACTTAAAAGCCTCTTGATGAAAGTGAAAGTGGAGAGTGAAAAAGTTGGTTTAAAGCTCAACATTCAGAAAATGAAGATTATGGCATCCGGTTCCATCACTTTATGGGAAATAGATGGGGAAACAGTGGAAACAGTGTCAGACTTTATTTTTCTGGGCTCCAAAATCACTGCAGATGGTGACTGCAGCCATGAAATTAAAAGACGCTTACTCCTTGGAAGGAAAGTTATGACTAACCTAGATAGCATATTCAAAAGCAGAGACATTACTTTGCCAACAAAGGTCCGGCTAGTCAAGGCTATGGTTTTTCCTGTGGTCATGTATGGATGTGAGAGTTGGACTGTGAAGAAGGCTGAGCGCCGAAGAATTGATGCTTTTGAACTGTGGTGTTGGAGAAGACTCTTGAGAGTCCCTTGGACTGCAAGGAGATCCAACCAGTCCATTCTGAAGGAGATCAGCCTGGGATTTCTTTGGAAGGAATGATGCTAAAGCTGAAACTCCAGTACTTTGGTCACCTCATGCGAAGAGTTGACTCATTGGAAAAGACTCTGATGCTGGGAGGGATTGGGGGTAGGAGGAGAAGGGGATGACAGAGGATGAGATGGCTGGATGGCATCACTGACTCGATGGACGTGAGACTGAGTGAACTCTAGGAGTTGGTGATGGACAGGGAGGCCTGGCGTGCTGCGATTCATGGGGTCGCAAAGAGTCGGACACGACAGAACGGCTGAACTGAACTGAAAATATTTGATGAGATAATAGCTGAAACCTTGTTTAACACGGAAAAGGAAACAGCCAGCCAGGTCTAGGAAGTGCAGAATCCCAGGCAGGATAAACCCAAGGGGGACACGCTGAGACACATAGTAAGCAAATTGACAAAAATTAAAGACAAAGATAAAAATAGAAAAAACAACTGCAGAGGAAGGAATATTCCCAAACTTATTCTATGAGGCCACCATCACCCATACCAAAAACAAAGATACCTAAAAAATTATAGGCCAATATCACTGATGAACATAGATGCAAAAATCATCAATAAAATAGTAGCAATCCAAATCTAGCAATACATTAAAAGAACATAAAGGGAACATACCTCAACACATAAAGGCCATACAAACCTACAGCTAACATCACACTCACTGGTGCAAAGCTGAAAGCATTTCCTCTTTCCTCTTAGGAACAAGACAAGGAAATCCACTCTTGCCACTTTTATTCAACATAGTTTTGGAAGTCCTAGCTACGGGAATCAGAGAAGAAAAAGAAGTAAAGGGAATCCAAATTGGAAAAGAAGTTAAACTGTCATTGTTTGCAGATGACAGGCTTCCCAGGTGGCGCCAGTGGTAAAGAACCCACCTGACAATGCAGAAAACATGAGACATGTGTTCAATCCCTGCGTTGGGAGGAGGAAATGGCAACCCACTCCAGTATTCTTGCCTAGAGAATCCTATGTACTGAGGACCCCGGCAGGCTACAGTCCATGAGGTCACAAAGAGTCAGACATGACAGGAGCAACACAGCACACATGATACTATACACAGATAATCCTAAAGATGCTCTGAGAAAATGACCAGAACTCATCAATGAATATGGTGAACTGCAAGTTACAAAATTAACACAGAGAAATCTGCTGCATTTCTATACACTAACAAGAAAAGACCAGAAGGAGAAATTCAAGAAACAGTTACATTTACCATCACATAGGAAAGAATAAAATAGTAGGAATAAACCTATCTGAGACTAAAGACCTGTACTCTGAAAACTACAAGAAATTGAAGAAGACTCAAACAGATGGAAAGATACACTCTGTACTTGGAATGGAAGAATCAATATTGTCAAAATGACTATACTAGCCTAAGCAATCTACATATTCAATGCAATCCTTATCAAACTACCAATGGCAATTTTTTAACAGAATTAGGAAAAAAAAAAAAACTGGAGAGACAATAGACCCTGAGTATCCAAAGCAATATTGAAAAAGAAAAACAGAAGTGGCAGAATCAGAATGGCTCTCTGACTTCAGATTATACCACAAAGATATAGTTATCCAAACAGTATACTACTGGAACAGAAATAGAAATACAGATCAAGGGAATAGGGTAGAAAGCCCAGAAATAAAGCCATGCATCTATGGTCAATTAAGCTCTGAAAAGGAGGCAAGACTACACAATGTTGGAATGACTGTCTCTTCATCAAATGGTGCTGTGATAACTGGACAGCTGTATGTAAAAAACAAAATCATATCCTTCTCTAACACCACACACAAAAGTAAGCTCAAAATGTTTAAAGACCGAAAAGACCTAAATGTGAAACCACTCTAAAACTCCTAGAGGAAAACACAGGAAGAATACTCTGACATAAATCACAGCAATATCTTTTCAAATGTCTCCCATAATAACAGAAATTAAAACAAACATAAATGGGACCTCAAAAACCTCAAAAGCTTTTGCACAACAAAGAAAACAACAACCAAAACAAAAAGACAACCACAGACTGGGTAAAAAGATTTGCAGATAATTTGACTGACGAGGGATTAGTCTCCAAAATCTACAAACAGCTCATGAAGCAAGCCAATCAAAAAATGGTCAGAAGATCTCAAAAGATCTTTCTCCAAAGAAGACATACAGATGGCCAAGAGGCACATGAAAAAGTGTTCAACATCACTAATAATTAGAGAAATGCAAATCAAAACTACAATGAGATAGCAACTCACACCAGTCAAAAGGGCTATCATCAAAAAATCCACAGCCAATAAATGCTGGAGAAGGGAACCCTCCTACACTGTCAGTGGGAATGGAGCTGGTACAGACACTATGGAGAACAATATGGAAGTTCTTTGAAAAACTAAAAATAGAGCTATCATATGACCCTGAAATCTCACTCTTGGGCATATATCCAGAGGAGAAAAACTGGTCTGAAAGGATACATGCACCACAATATTTATTGCAGCACTGTTTACAATAGCCAAGACATGAAAGGAACCTAAATGTCCATCAACAGAGGAATGGATAAAGAAGATGTGGTACATATATACAATGTAATATTACTTAATATTACTCAGCCATCAAAAAGGAATGAAATAATGCCATTTCCAGCAACATGGATGGATGCAGAGACTGCATACGTGGTGAAATAAGACAAAGCAGAAACATCATATGACACTGCTTTTATGTGGAACCTAAAAAGGCATGATAGAAATTAACTTATTTATAAAACAGACTCACAGATTTAGAGAACGAACTTATGGTTGCCAGGGGGAAAAGGTTGGGGGGAAGGGAAAGTTGGGGAGTTTGGATGTGCAGGTACACTCTGCTGCATTTAAAATGGATAATCAACAAGGATCTACTTACCGTACAGCAGAGTACTTACTGTACTCTGTTCAATGTTATGTGGCATCCTGGATGGAAGCAGAATTTGGGGGAGAACGGACACATTTATATGGATGGCTGAATCCCTTTGGTGTCCATTTGAAACTGTAACAACATTGTTAATCCGTTACACTCCAATACAAAATAAAAAGTTTGTTTGTTTGTTTGTTTGTTTTAAAGAAAGTAGCAGAAGGGAAAGTCAGAGCGATTCAAAACATAAGACAACCTCATCATTGCTGGTTCAAAGATAAAGGGAAACATAATGAGGAATGTAAGTGACCTGAAGGAGCTGAGAGAGGAATCCAGCTGACAGCAAGAATACATCCTCAACACTGCGACCACAAGAAACTGAATTCTGCCAACAACCTTACACTGCTGACCCTGTTCGTGATGCCCACTGTCTTGCTGTTTACACTGTTCGCTGAAGGCAGGTAGACAAGGCGCCATCTAAGAGGCTGGAAGGAAACTCGAGGAGCCACAGGAACGGCGTGTTGCAGCAGTAATGCCGCTGTTTTCTAGGTGGAGCTCACATGTGCCAATAGCACAGAGTAGCTCGTGAGCAAGCGAGTACCTCGTGACGTGCATGCGTGGTGCTATAAATGATCTCAGCTGTTACCTAGTCATTATTTACAAAACGTGGGGTGAGAGAGCAGAACACGCCATCCTGGCCAATTTGCTCTCTCCCCACAAACCCAAGTGAGCTGGGAACAGATTCTCCCCCACAGTCTCTGGCTAACAGGCCAGATCATCAAACATCTTGATTTCAGCTCTGGGAGACCCAAAACAGAGGAACTAGATTTCTGACCTACAGAACCACGAGATAGTAAATTTGTGCTGTTTTAGGCCACTAAGCATGTGGTCAGGAGAAGGCAATGGCACCCCACTCCAGTACTCTTGCCTGGAAAATCCCATGGATGGAGGAGCCTGGTAGGCTGCAGTCCATGGGGTCGCTAGGAGTCGGACACGACTGAGCGACTTCCCTTTCACTTTTCACTTTTATGCTTTGGAGAAGGAAATGGCAACCCACTCCAGTGTTCTTGCCTGGAGAATCCCAGGGACAGGGGAGCCTGGTGGGCTGCCATCTATGGGGTCGCATAGAGTAGGACAGAACTGACTTAGCAGCAGCAGCAGCAGCAAGCATGTGGTCATTTGTTATTATATTACAGCGAAAGAAAAGTATTGCACCAGATAACCAATCCAGACTTTCCTTCTACTCCAAGACCCATCAGAATCCAGGCGTACTTGACTAAGCCCAGCTAGTTTCCCTCTGCTCACAAACACTGGCTTTTGATATCTGCCAGGTCAGGCTCAGCTCTGTACACAGAGGTTTTATTTTTTGAAGTAGGAAAAAAAAAAAAAAAACCAGTAGATGATGACAGCATAGTATGAACTCAGAGAGCATGCGGTGTGTGCAGATCTGTGCTGTCCAGATCCCCCTCAAGGAAGGCCTTCTTCCGCCCTGCTGCAGGGGTACAGTCAGCGGACAGCCCCTGCTGTCAGCTCTTGGAGGATCCACTTGAGCTGCAGGGAGCCAACTTCCTCAAGGCCATATTCTTCCCAAGGACGTTTGTGTCTGTGACTAAGCAGAGGAGTGGACAGAGAGAGGCTCGGCCATTTGGGCTCAACGTGGGCCACTCTGAATGTTCATGAGGCTGGCTGACTCCCTATCAGGCTCATGTTGCAGTTTGACTTCTTGTGCCCAAACCTGCTTCTTGCTTTCTTCATAGGTTAATTCCTAATAAACAACTTGAAACTTGCTCCCCTCCAAAATAAGTGATGTGATGACAAAAGCAGAATTTAATGGGACTGCCGTCATGAACCCTAGGGATGCAGGTGGTTTCTTGAAGCTGGAAGAGGCAAGGAAAGGCTTCTCCCCTAGAGAATCCAGAAAGAATACAGTCCTGCTGCCTGCAACTTGATTTCAGCCTAAGACCTTTTTTAGCCTCTTTTTGGACTTTTGATCCAAAGAACGGTAAGATAAATTGTGTTTTAGCCAATAAATTTGTGATAATTTGTTACAACATCAATAGGAAAATAATACAAAATCTGCTACCTAGAAGTAGGATGCTACTGTAACATACCTAAAAAATGTGGAAACAATTTGGAACTGGACAATAGGAAGAGGCTGTAAGAATTCTGAGATTCATCACAGAAAACACCTGGACTACACTGAACAGACTAGTACTTGAAATGTGAATGTTGATGGTTCTGTAATGAGAATTTGTAGTGAGAAGCAAGGTAGTTAAAACCTATATTAATAAACACACTGTTCCTAGCAATATGAACATTCATTTCAGTCGCTCGGTCATGTCCGACTCTTTGCGACCCCATGAATCGCAGCACGCCAGGCCTCCCTGTCCATCACCAACTCCTGGAGTTCACTCAGACTCACGTCCATCGAGTCTGTGATGCCACCCAGCCATCTCATCCTCTGTCATCCCCTTCTCCTCCTGCCCCCAGTCCCTCCCAGCATCAGAGTCTTTTCCAGTGAGTCAACTCTTCACATCAGGTGGCTAAAGTACTGGAGTTTCAGCTTTAGTATCATTCCTTCCAAAGAAATCCCAGGGATGATCTCCTTCAGAATGGACTGGTTGGATCTCCTTGCAGTCCAAGGGACTCTCGAGTCTTCTCCAACACCACAGTTCAAAAGCATCAATTCTTCGGCGCTCAGCTTTCTTCACAGTCCAACTCTCACATCCATACATGAACATTAAAGGCCCTAATAATGAGGGCTCAGAAGGAAATTAGGAAACTGGAAATTGGAGGACAGAAGACTCTCGCTATACAGTAACAGAGGCTCATGTGGAAAGCAGAACTTATAAAAGATGATAGTAAGCTAAACAATGCCCCTTAAAGATATCAGGTCCTAATTCCGGGAAGTTGCAAACATTACCTTATATGGAAAAAGGGTCTTTGCAGATGTGATTAAGTTAAAGGTCTTGAGATGGGGAGACTGACAAGATGGGCACTAAATGCATCATAAAGACACTTATAAGGGAAAGGCAAAGGAGACTGCAGAGACAAAAAAAATGGGATGGGATGAAAGCACGGCTATTGGAAGATGCTGTGCTGCTGGCTTTGAAGATGCAGGAAGGTGTCCTGATCCAAGGAATGCAGGTATGCAGCTCTGGAGACTGGAAAAGGCAAGTAAACAGACTCTGGCCTAGAGCATCCGGAGCCCTGCCAAAACCTTGATTTTGCCCCAGTGACACAGATTTCAGACTCATGGTCTCCAGAAATCTAACAGAATAAATGTGTGTTGTTTTAAGTCCTCAAGTGTGTGGTAAAATTTTTTATAGTAGCTACAGGAAACTGATACAATAATGAAATTAGACCCTTAGATGAGGAGAGTGCAAGCGAAGTGTTGTGGCCTCTTCCTATTGCTTACAGCAAAATGTGAGACGAAATAGATTAAGGTAAGAACTGCCAATGAAAAAGGGACCAGGACTTGATTTAGGAAAATTCTCAGTTTATCCAGGTTACAAAAGACATTATAATTAGGCGATTCATTGTGAGGAAAACAAATGCTTAAGAGGAAGCCAAGGGTGTGGTTGGACAGCCTTCTGCTACTGCTTCAGACTCTTTGAGGAAATGAGTTGTGTGATTCATGGATTGTCTCAGCCATGTTAACAAAAGCCAGGAATAAGGAATGAATTATTCATGAAAGATATATGGAGGAGGTCTAGTGGTGTAAATTCTTGAGACATATGCAGGAGACCTACATGATTCTTAAAAATTTTACCAGCAGAAACACTGTCAGCTTAGACTGAAAAGGACGGACAGAATCCAAAATGAAAGAAGGCTGTCTGAACCCCAACATTCTACATGCAGGAAACAGGTAGGGAAAAACCACTCAACTGGAAACATGTGCTATCCTTAATGAAAAAGAAAGGATGACTCCAAGGATAGAACTTTAGTCACAGGTGATTAGTCCCAGGCCTTGAAATCGACTGCTGTTTGCCTACCTGGATTTAGAAATTTGGGTGGAACACTGCTTCCTTTTGTCCTATTAGATTCTTTGCTTTCAAATGGCAATATCTTTAACTGTTATCCTATGCTTGTCCCACCACTGTATTCTGTGGGTAATAACTTGTGGGCTGAAGCCGAAGCTCCAATACTTTGTCCACCTGATGCAGTAGAGCCAATTCATTGGAAAAGACCCTGATGCTGGGAAAGGTTGAAGGCAGGAGAAGGGGGTGACAGAGGATGAGATGGTTAGAAATTAGATAGCATCACCGACTCAGTGGACACGACTCTGAGCAAACTCTGGGAGACAATGAAGGACAGGGGAGCCTGGTGTGCTGCAGTCCATGGGGTCACAAAGAATCAGACATGACTTAGCAACTGAGGACAATGAACAACAAATTTGTTTCTTGAGCTCCACAAATTCACAGATAAAAAGAACTGTGCCTCAGGGAAGATCATATAGCTGATTTAGATGATTCGGGCCTGGAACTTTGGAGCTGATAAAATTTAGTTGAGATTATGGACTTTAATTTGCTTCTGTAATAATTTAAGACTTGGGGATACTGGAATGAGATTAATATTTTTTTCATGTGTGACAGACATGAATTCGGGGGCAGACCATAAACTGTGGTAGGCAAAACAATGATTTTGCCAAAGATGTTCATGTCCTAATCCTTCCTCTTCCTACTTATGAACACAAAACCTACCATGGCAAAAGGGACTTTTCAGATGACATTAAATTAAGGATTTGGGGATGGGGAGATTACCCTGATTATCTGGGTGGGCCCAATGTAGGCACAAAGGCTACTTATAAGGAGACAGAAGTGTCTGAGTTGGAGGGGGAGATGTGATGTGGAAGCAGTGATGTGGAAGGAGTGATGAAGGACATGAATAAAGGGATGCAGGCAGCCTCCAGAAGTTGGGGAAGGTAAGGAAATAACTTTCCACTAGAGAATCTGGAAAGGACACAAACCTCCCAATGTAAGACATGTTTCAGACTTCTGGTCTCCAGAACAGTGAGATAATTAATTTGTACAGTTTTAAGCCACTAAGTTTGTGGTAATTTGTTACAACAACAACAGGAAACTAACAGATTAGTTTCAATAAAATAAAATAATAATAATATTACTAATTCAATAACCAGTTGTCAAATGATCTTCACAAAGTTGAAAAAGAAATTTGATTTCGTCAACTTATAAATAGTTTACAAAGTGTTCAATTCAGTTCAGTTCAGTTCAGTCACTCAGTCCGACTCTTTGTGACCCCATGGACTGCAACACACCAGGCTTCCCTGTCCATCACCAACTCCCAGAGCTTGCTCAAACTCATGTCCATCAAGTTGGTGACGCCATCCGACCATCTCATCCTCTGTTGAACCCTTCTCCTCCTACCATCAATCTTACCCAGCATAAGGGTCTTTTCCAAGAAGTCAGTTCTTCGCATCACGTGGTCAAAGTATCAGAGCTTCAGCTTCAGCAACGGTCATTCCAATGAGCATTCAAGACTGATTTCCTTTAGGACTGGCTGGTTTGATCTCCTTGCATCCAAGAGACTCTGAAGAGTCTTCTCCAGCACCACAATTCAAAAGCATCAACTGTTTGTCAGTCATCTTTCTTTATGGCCCAATTCTCACATCCATACATGACTATTGGAAAAGCCTTTGACTAGATGGACCTTTGTTAGCAAAGTAATGTCTCTGTTTTTCAATATGCTATCTAGGTTGGCCATAGATTTTCTTCCAAGAAGCAAGCATCTTTTAATTTCAGGGCTGCAGTCATCATCTTCAGTGATTTTGGAACAGAAGAAAAAAAAGTCTCTCACTGTTTCCCCTTCTATTTGTCCTAAGTGATGAGATTGGATGCCATGATCTTAGTTTTCTGAATGTTGAGCTTTAAGCCAGCCTTTTCACTTTCTTCTTTCACTTTCATCAAGAGGCTTTTCAGTTCCTCTTCGCTTTCTGCCATAAGGGTGGTATCATCTGCATATCTGAGGTTATTGATATTTCTCCTGGCAATCTTGATTTCAGCTTATGCTTCATCCAGCCCAGAATTTCACATGATATACTCTGCATATAGGTTAAGTAAGCAGAGTGACAACATACAGCCTTGACATGCTCCTTTCCCAGTTTGGAACCAGTCCATTCTCCATGTCAGGTTCTAACTGTTGTTTCTTGACTTGCATACAGATTTCTCTGGAGTCAAGTACGGTAGTCTAGTATTCCCATCCCTTTAAGCATTTTCCACAGTTTGTTGTGATCCACAACAGTCAAAGGCTTTAGTGTAGTCAAAGAAGCAGAAGGAGATGTTTTTCTGGAATTCTCTTGCTTTTTTATGATCCAACAGATTTTGGCAATTTGATCTCTGGTTCCTCTGCCTTTTCTAAATTCGGCTTGAACATCCACAAGTTCTCGGTTCATGTTCTTTTGAAGCCTAGCTTGGAGAATTTTGAGCATTACTTTGCTAGGGTGTTGAGATGAGTGTAATTGTGTGGTAGTTTGAACATTCTTTAGGTTTGGAATGAAAACTGACCTTTTCTAGTCCTGTGGCCACTACTGAGTTTTCCAAATTTGCTGGCATGTTGAGTGTAGCACTTTCACAGCATCATCTTTTAGGATTTGAAATACCTCAGGTGGAATTCCATCACTTCCAATAGCTTTGTTCATAGCGATACTTCCCAAGGCCCACTTGACTTCACACTCCAGGATATCTGGCTCTAGGTGAGTGATCACTCCATTGTGGTTATCTGGGTTGTGAATATCTTTTTTGTATAGTTCTTCTGTATATTCTTGCCACCGCTACTTAATATCTTCTGCTTCTGTTAGGTCCATACCGTTTCTGTCCTTTATTGAGCCCATCTTTGCATGAAATGTCCCCTTGGCACAAAGTGTTCACTACCATGAAAATCACAGCCTGGGTAATGAAATGGACTGGAGCCTCATGCAAAGTACGCTGGCCTGATCAGCGACTAACATCCAGGCTGCACCTCCTCCCTTTTTACCCCTACCCTCCTCCTCCTCCTTGGCAGCCACAAGTCTGGTCTCTATATCACTAAGTGTATTTTGTTTCTTAAATATAATTTGTGTCATATTTTAGATTCCACACATAAGTGATATCGTATATATTTGTCTTTCTCTGTCTGACTTATTTCACTCGGTATGACAATCTCTAGGTCCATCCATGTTCCTGCAAATAATATTATTTAATTCTTTTTTACAGCTGAGTAATATGCCTCCACTGGTCACTCAGTGGAAGCATCACCTTCCTATCATGATGCTGCAGTGACTCTCAGGCAATATATGGAATTTACTTGAGGACTCTTGAAATTCATTACTCACACAGTACTTACTGATTGGTGTCATGGGGAAGAGGCGAGGCTTAATTTGGTTGTGATACGTTTCCAAGTGAGCTTCCGGAAGGGACATACATGTGTGTGTTAAGTCGCTTCATTTCTGTCCGACTCTGCGACCCCATGGACTTTAGCCCACCAGGTTCCTCCGTCCATAAGACAGCCCAGGCAAAAATAGTGGAGTGGGTTGCCATACCCTCCTCCAGGGGATCTTCCCAACCTAGGGATCAAACTCCCATCTCTGTATTAGCAGGAAGATTCTTTACCACTAGTGTCAACTGAGAAGCCCCTTGGAAGGAACACAGAAGTGCTTAGTGTACACAACTTTCTATTGACTGTGGCTGCACCCATCTGAAGCGCTGCTGGGTTTGGAGGTGGCAGAGGTCTGGCACTGCCAGCTGGCTTTACTGCACGCAGCACCATCATTGTTCCGTGGCCCCCTGTGCTGCTCTGGTTATTTCTGCCTGGGTGGGGCTATGCAGGGCCCCTTCAACACTCTAGAGACTCTTCCTTGCTCTGCACCTGCGTCTCATCCTCAGTCAGAAAGCTGCAGATTCATATCTGCATGAGGAATGCATTTTGTGCTGGGTAGAGACGGGGAGGTCTCTGAAAGAAGCCTACCTCTGAGGATTATATGCTTCTTTTCCTTATATTTGATTTACCTCTAGATTGGCAAATAACAGAGGTTTACTCAGGTATTACAAACAGTTGGTCTTTTTATTAGTATAATATGTGCTTATTTACATGTCCACACATTATGTATTTATTAAGTCACTGGTGCTAGGTACAGATAGCCCTACTCCTTCAGAAACTTCCCCATGAGCCCTGCTTAAAGTCAAAATCTTATTTATTGGAGGTTTCTCCCTTATACTCCTATGCTTAGAAGAACTGCAAGCTTCTTCAGTAAATAAAAGAATACATGGATGCATTTCTCTTCCTGTGAACAATCACTGTTCTGCGTGTTGTGATAAACAGTGAAATACCGTGTTCACGATCTGTCACTTAGGCATTGCTGGTTTTCCCAGAAACTAAATATGAGTCATAATAATGTTTTGAGGAAAACACACTCTAATGCTCATATATATAAAACATATATATAGATATAGATATATATAAAACTGAAGCTCAGTTCTATCAAAACAGAACTTCTAAAATCTAAACACTGACAAATTGGGAGCAATGTATGTTTGAACCCAAAGGTCACTGCCAGGGGCAGCCGCCCCTACTCTGTCCTTCTACTAACTAACCTGTGCACACTGGTCCCTTCGGCAACTGTTGTAGACCTACTGAAATTGTGTTTGATCCAAATCAGAAGTGCAAGCCTAGTTTTATTCAGGGTCTGGCCATGACGCCTGTCCTGGTAAGTTGCCCTCCTGAGGGATCTTCGCCTTAGCACTTACCCTGGCCTGACCAAATCTAAAGAAGGGGTTTGGTCTGTGATAAAGATGAGAAGAGACACCAAGTTTAGCAGGTACAGTCCAGGAAGGGGTGGGGAGCAGTCAGTGAACAAAGGGTGCAATGGCTTGTTTAAAGGCAATAGAATTCAAATTCAGTGAAAGACAGCCTTGTAGAAAGAAAAACCCAGGCATTATCTGAAAGTTCCAATAATACTATACTAAAATGACCTGTGTTTTTGTTTCTACAACTGTAAAGTTCCATGCTTCAAAACACCTGTTATTGAAATAACATAATGAAACTCTTCCTTTTAGCAATGAAATCAAATTCCACAACTTACTTCCAGTTTGAGTTACACATTTCATATCATCCTAAAGCTAACTGATTCATTTTGTACTCTTCAATGTAATAGGAATGTACAAGGGACCAGCTATCAGAATTATTCTGCTAAAAATCCTCTCTGAACTTGCACTGTTCATTAGGACTATCATTCCCCTTCAGCTGTTGGAAAGATGCCAGGAATTCTTCTGTCTTTTGGGAAAACTAGTAGATGAGTAACAATTTTACAGTCATATTTCTTAGCAAAAAGGGATATAAGCTTCATTGATCTATTTTGATTAACATAGCTATTTCTTTTTTAATGCTTGTGTTTCTCAGGAAAACACTATGATTGATGTGAGAATGGAAAATTTGGTTAATTTTTTATGTGTATCCACACACCCAGCAACAAACCATCTTAATAAATCAAATGTAGGAAAATAAACACAAGCCTGGGCAATAAAAATAATGCTTCAAAAAAGAAACAGCACCGATATGCAAAGACATTCCTTTCTCAAAGTGAAATTCAAGTACATCTCTAATCATAAGGCATAATGCAATCAACAGTGTCATGGGGGAGAGAGTAGATAGTAAAATGGAACAGACCCAGCTCCAAAGCTCAGCTCAGTCTCCATATGCCCACATTTCCCTATAAAGAGGATTGTATTGATATAAAGCTTATCTTATAGTGTTAAGTCCCAACGTACCAAATACCAATACAGATGTGTTGTACAAAGCCTGACACACAGTAAATGCTTTGAAAATTCTAGAGGAGAAGTAAAGGTAACATCAGTAGAAGTAAGGGACTAGGGAACAACACAGTGAATAAGCTGCAAAAATGGTCAGCATCAACTTTTTATGCAACTCTGGCATCTATAAAATAAAAAGTAGCCAGAGAATATTTTGTAAAGAAAAAAAAAAAAAAAAGCCTGAAAACCAGTAAGCAAGTTCTGTAGCACTGTAATTTACCCTGGTACCAGCACCCCCTCTCCAGCTCTGCAGTGGTCTTGAAAATAGGAACTCATATTCCTGGTGCAGGTTGCTGGTAACAGGAATGATATGGACCTTATTCTCACAGAATGTTGGTTGTTTGTTTTGATCTGTCTGGTGGGTTCTGAAAGACTGGCTCAAAGGCTTGCCTTTGTTTCAACTGACTCAGAGATGTCTTCCTAGGGTATTTGGGTTGAAAACATCTGCAGGTAAAGGTATTCGGTATGGTCACAGGGGCAATGGATATAGATGGGGCAAGCAAGAAACAGACTCAAAGCCTAGGAAGGAGAAGCTGAGGAAGGAGATACTTGGGGAAAGAGGGGGTGAAAAGTGCCCACATATTCCAGAGATTCTAGAAGGCCATGTGCATACACAGGACTGAATACATGCTCAGAAGAGACCCGAGAAGACCCTGAGTTCTCATCTCCAGCTGACCCTCAGGCTCTGAACATGCAGGAAGTGAAAACTATGGCAAAGAGGTAGACCACTTGGCCAAGCTTTAAAAAGCACTCCGACATACACATGAGGCGATTCACAAAGACTGAGAGTTTTTCTGTTTTTTCACTCCAGGTTATTAAGGAATCTCTATGAAACTACTTGCTAGCCATTAGTCTAATGAGTTACCACACATGACAAAGAATACAGACTTTAAAAAGTTGTTGAGAAAACTCACTAAACAATACCACAGAAAGCAAAACAGGACACTCTATTGATGGAGCAGGATCTGATTTCCTGAGTTACTATATTAAGATAATCAAAACATCCAATTTCAACAAAAAATTAAGAGGCATAAAAACAGACCCCACAAAAATAGATATCCCATTCACAAGGGAAAGAAAAAATGAACAGATGCAGTCCCTGAGGAAGCAAAGACACTGGATTTACCAAAAATCCCTTTAAATCAATTGCCTTGAATGTCAAGGAGGTAAAGAAAACAATGGACAGAGAAATTAAGCAAACCTAGAGAACAACAGCTCAACAAAGAGAAAATATCAATAAAGAGAGAGAAGGTATAATAAGAATCAAACAATTTCTTCAGGTCAAAAAATATCAATAATTGAAAGGAAAAATTCACAAGAGGGTTTCAATAGCAGATATGAGATGGAAGAATCAGCAAACTCGAAGATAAGTCAAGTAAAATTATCCAGTTCAAGAAAAGACAGAAAAAGACGGAATGAAAATGAATAAAGCCCAAGAGACCTCTGGGAAACCATCAAAAATATCAAAATAGGGACTTCCCTGCTGGTCCGGAGGCTAGGTCTCTGTTCTCTCAGTGCAGGAGGTCTGGGTGCAATCCCTGGTCTGAGGACTAAATCCCACACACTGCAGCTAGGAGTTCCCATGCTGCAGCTAAGATCCTTCACACCACAACGAAGATCAAAGATCCCACTCACACGACCAAGACCTGGCACAGTCAAACAAATAAACTGATGACATTTTTAAAAAGAATACCAAAGTGCACACAATAAGAGTCCCAGAACAAGTGCAAAATGAGGAAGGGGCAGAAAGAATACCTGAAGAAATAATAGCCAAAAATGTCTTCATTTAATCAGAAATATCAACATCAAAGTTAAAAAAACTCCAAGTAGGATAAACTTAAAGCGATCCACACTAAGACACCTTATCATCTAACTGCTGAAAGCCAAAGATGAAGAGAGAGTTTTGAAAGCAGCAAGGTCGAAGTAACTCATCTTGCTCCGGATATCCTAACTAAGGTTAACAATTGATTTCCATCAGAAACCATGGAAGTCAGAGGCAGTGAAGGGACATGTTCAAAGTGCTGTAAGAAACTAAGTCTCCTTCAAAACTGAAGGAGATATTAAGATATCACAGATAAGCAAAAGGTGAGGGCATTCACTGTTGATAGATCTGTTCTATTATAAACACTAAAGGTAGTCCTTTAAGTGAAAACAAAAGAGCACTAGGAGTAACTGAGTCACGTGAAAACACGAGGAATGTCAGTGCTGATACAGACACAGGTAAACAAAACATAAAAGCCAGTACTAGTTTTATTTTTGGTTCATAACCTCTCTATGATGATTTTAAAGACAATGCATAAAATGGTAATTATAAATCCACATTACTGGGTACTCTCTATTTAAAGATGCAATTTGTGACAGTAACAGCATAAGAGGAGGGTAGAACTGTAGGATCAAACTTTTATGTACTATTGAAACTAAGTCAGTGTGAATTTGAACTAGATTGTCATAAATGTAGAGGCTAATGTAAGTCCCCAGAGTCACCTTTAAGAAAATGACTAAAAAATATACAGTAAGAGAAGTGAGATAGAACTGAAATAGTGTGTTATAAAAAAATAACTAAATACCAAAGAAAGCAATAATGGAAGAGCTGAGGAACTAAACAAAAATTAAGGCATAAAGAAAGCAAATAAACTTAATCACTTCTTTAAAGACCCTATCCCCGAATACAGTCACATGCTGAGGTACTGAGGATTAGGATTTCAACATATGAATTTGGAAGGACACAGTTCAGCCTGTGACAACATCCCTTACTACATTATTTTGAGTCCTTCCTTGTCAGTAATTATATGAAATCTAAATGGAAACAAACACTTCAATTAAAAGGAACAGATGAGTAGAATCGATAAAGAAATAGAACTAACCATATACTGTCTAAAAGGGATTCACTTTAGTTCCAAAAACGTTAACAGTAATTGAAAGTGAATGGATGGGAAAAAACAAACATAGCCAAAAGACAGCTCAAGGTAAAAATTTTTACAAGAGATGAAGAAGGACCCTATATAATGACAAAAACCTCAATCAGTTAAGAATATATAGAAATTATAAACAAAAATGAATCTCAAAAATATATGGGGCACAAACTGACAAAATTCAGGAAAAATAGACAGTTTTACAATAATCCTTGGAGATCTCAATGTTCCACTTTCAGTAATGTTAGAAAAACCAGAGAGATTGATGACAGTTAAACTATACTATAACCCTAGTAGACCTACCAGGCTTATACAGAGAACTTCATCCAACAATAGCCCTCTTTTCAAAGGCACACACAACACTGTCCCAGATAGACCACACAAACAGCCACAAAACAAGTCTCAAAAATTTCAAACTACTGAAATCATACAAAGCATTTCCCAATGGAATGGAATGGAATGAAACTAGGAATCAGTAACTGAAGAAAAATGGAAAATTTCTCAAATATGTGAAAATTAAATAATACAATCCTACATAACAAATGGATCAAAGAATAAATAAGAGAAATGAGATAAAACTTTGAGATGAATGGAAACAAAAACACAGCATTTGAAAACTTATGGGATGCCTTAAAAAGAGTGCTCAGAGTGAAACTCAGAGCTGCAAATAGTCTGCATTTAAAAAAAAGAAAGATTTCAAATCAATAACCTGATTTTACATATTAAAGAACCAGAAAAAGAAGACCTAACTAGACCCAAAGCTAACTGAAGAAACGAAATAATAAAAACTGGCTAAGTGAAATAGAAAATACAAAAATCTCAGCTTTTCTCACAGAGAAGCCAAAGGGTGCACTGTGCAGTGACTGAGGCCCACAGTGCCAGTCTTCCCCACCACAGATGCTGTAGTTTTCCATGCCTGAATCTCTTCTTCCAGAATTCTAAATGCTGTGAATAATGGACATTAGAGCAGGATTTATTATGTTATTTAACACATTTTAACAACCCCGAATCTTTCAAATAATGACATCCTTCTTTGGGGAGCTGACAGAAAGGGTGATGTTGGAGCATGCGAGTAAGTAGACGAGACACTTGCTAAACTAGCAGATGCTCGACAGCTGAGCACCATCTGAGTGGTGGCTGCAGCCTCCTTAAAGCGAGGATTGGGTTATTAGATTTTCTGTTGGCCTCACTGAACAGTGGGGATTTCTTTGTCCAGACTTAGAGACTCAGGGATTTTCTTCCTAGATTGTTCATGGAAAGAGAGTCTGGAGACCCTTCCTCCTGGGGGCTTTGTTTTTTGCTAAGGACACAAAGAAGAATCTAAGGCCTTTACCTGATGCAAGAAAGCTTATTAACAGAAACGAAAGAAAGAGCAGGCCACAGAGTCCAACACAACTGAGTGAGTGAGCACACACAGAGAAAGAACAGGGAGAACACCTTAAGAGTGAACTGCGCCAGGCCAAGGCAGGCAAATGGCCCTGCAGAGCTGGGGTGCAGAGCTTTTAATGCAGGGTTATTTGCATAGTCCACGGGGGTCACTGATTGACAGCTGCATGTTCTACAACAGGATGCTCTCCCATACATGCACTTCCAATAATTCAGTCTGTTATAATTAGATGTATTTATTCATGGCATATTTATGAGCAGTTAATAAGTCCAACGGCTGCCAAAGGTTACTTTAGTCAGGACAGTGTGAGGCCTACATATGTGCTAGAGTAGGGAAAGTCCTGCCAGTTGGCCACAGGGGTTATTCCGGCCCCCTGACTATCTCTGGAGTACTGTTTTGGGGGTGGGGCTGGTAAATTACTTGGAGGGATTAGGTGGCAATGGATGGTTAGCTGAAGGGGCCGCCTCTCCTCGCTCTCTGCTAACTTTCTGCCTATCAGAACTGCCCATCAGTATCATTCCTCTCAATTTCCATGACTGTGCTTTGGCCATCACTCTCTTCTGTTCACTTCACATTTCAGAATGCTCTACTGTCTACTCTGGCAACTCATTTTGTGACAGTCCAGCATTTCCAGTAAGTGGCCAGACAAATATTTTGTGGAGTTTCTGTGAATCAGTAAGAGTTTCAGGTTTTTCTATCATTTAAATGTCTGAGCTCAAGCCTACCAGTCCCCAAGTGTCATCAACTTAGGGAAAGTGCATTACTTTTAGAAAACAGTATGATAAAATGTGCCCAGAAAGTCCCTTTCTGGATTAGTTTTTATCCGCAGCACATGGCGAATAGCCTATAAGTAACGCTGACTGGTCTTCAGGACGCAAGTTTGTAGAGCAGAGAATGAGAAACGTGTAGCACAGAAGCTGAGCATAAAATAGGAAAAGTGACAAGAGGTTCTGCCTGTCATTAGCGGACTTATCATAAAAGACATATGCATTCTGAAACTCTAGATTTTACCAGTGAGTAACTTGTACTTCTCCAGGTTTGTAAGGAATTGAGAGTGTGGTGAGGAAGCCGTGCATAGTGAGTTGGGATGGTTTGTACGGTGCTGTAGCTTTTCATTGATGTCTGGGTGTGTTTGCTAAGAGAGCCAAAGCAAAGTGTCACAGATTCAAGGGCAAAAACCACAGTAATAAATTTTCTCACAGATCTGGAGGCTGAAAGTGTGAGACCGAAGCCGGGCTGGTGTCTACTGAGGTCTCTCTCCTCGCCTCACAGATGCCTTCTTCTCCCGTGTCCTCACAGCCTCTGTGCCTACCTGTGTGCCCGTCTCTTCTTATAAAGACACCAGTCACAGTGGGCCAGGATCCATTCCAAAGACCTCTGTTTAACTTAATTACCTCTTTAAAGGACCTATCTCCAAACCCAGCCACATTCTGAAGAATCGGGGCTTAGGGCTTTAACACATAAACTTGGCGGGAAGGACACAATTTGTCCCACAACAATAACGAAATCACTTGCTTCTTACCTGCAACACCCTCCCCCACCTTTCTGACTTAACAAAAATTATGGCATACAGACTAAAACAATAAGGAAATCTACCTGAACTTGTGAATTTGTATTGTTGAAAAGTGACTTTACAAAGGGGGTGAAGATTTGGCATTTGTGAGACATTATGTTTCATTTCATATGCCTTTTATGAGATCTTCTGAACAGTTATTTTATGGCTGCTTTGCAGAGACACCAAGAAATTTTTGGTTCATTTGGGGCCAAAATTAATGCACATACCCAGAAACACCTCAGAGTTTATATGCAATCTATTTCAAATAGCCTTTCTACTCTTGCATGACTCAAGAGAAGGAGACCCCAGAAGTGCTGGGTTCTGAGCAAATTCAAGATCGAGGAATGGCCAAGGGTGGGGAGGATGTAAATGGACAACTCTGGAGGAAAAACATATAATGAAAGGGAGGTAGTTGGGGGCCCCTCCATCCCTTCATAGGAAAGCCTGAGCAGGGTCTGCTTGGTTTTCTTAGATACCCTGACCAGCCTGGCTGACAACTAAATGAGTTTCTCCTCTGCCCAGTAAAAAAAAAAGCTTTTGAAATGCTGTGAAAAAACTTTTTTCACTTGTGTTTACAAAAACCCTAGAACACGGGTACTATTCTCATACCCATTTACAAATGAAGTTACAAAATCTCTCCCATGTCACACAGTTAGTGGCACAGTTAGGATTCCAACCCAAGTGGAATAGTTCCAGAGTCTGCACACAAGTTGGCGTCAAGTCAGGAATTTGCAAGTTAGTTAACAAGCTCTGTATCCCTAACAAGAGACACTCAGTGCTTCAAATTGTCTTGGGTTCTGTATTCAGAAGGACTCCCTGAGAGCCAGGAGCCAACCAAGTGCCAAGGCAGCATTCCAGTGGAGGTGAAGGGCCCACGTGACCGAGCAGGCAGGGCAGGACAGGAGGAATAGGCAGCCCCTGGTAGCCAGGGCTGAAAAAAACCCAACAAAACACTAGGGAAGCAGTTGCTATTTGGGAAGAATTCTGGGCCACATTTCAGACCTTGACAGATGAGCCTGAGGGGATGTCCTATAGGTCATCATTGTGTGGTCAACGCGGGACCACACAAGATGAAATCAAGGCCTGTGTTTTACAGAACATCAGCAAATAGACAGGCTGGGCCATGGAAACAGAAGAATTTTCAGAGAGGAAACCTGGGAATAAGATGAAGTACCCAAGGGCCTGATGCTCTGCTGGCCAGGCTGTCCCTGGGTCTGTTTCAGCTCTACAGAAAAGGGGGGAATATACACCTAACATCTCTAAAGGAGAGCACACATACCTCCAATGGCTAAAATAACAGGTATTAGCATCTTTTTAATGTGGGGTCTGTCTAGTCAAGGCTATGGTTTTTCCTGTGGTCATGTATGGATGTGAGAGTTGGACTGTGAAGAAAGCTGAGCACTGAAGAATTGATGCTTTTGAACTGTGGTGTTGGAGAAGACTCTTGAGAGTCCCTTGGGCTGCAAGGAGATCCAACCAGTCCATTCTGAAGGAGATCAGCCCTGGGATTTCTTTGGAAGGAATGATGCTAAAGCTGAAACTCCAGTACTTTAGCCACCTGATGTGAAGAGTTGACTCATTGGAAAAGACTCTGATGCTGGGAGGGACTGGGGGCAGGAGGAGAAGGGGATGACAGAGGATGAGATGGCTGGATGGCATCACCGACTCGATGGACATGACTCTGAGTGAACTCCAGGAGTTGGTGATGGACAGGGAGGCCTGGTGTGCTGCGATCCATGGGGTCGAAAAGAGTTGGACACAACTGAGCGACTGAACTGAACTAAACTGAATGTGGGAGGAAAGGAAGAGTCTGATGAGCACAGGGCCCAGGGAAGCACAGGTTTATACAGAGAAGGACAGTGAATGCCTGCAGAGGGGGATCATGCACCAGCATCCAGAGGCCAAGGGATTAAGCTGAAGGCCAGTGAGGGGAAGTGGGTCTCACCAGGTTCATCCTCAACAATCAGGGACCGGCTCTTATAAACACGTGACAGAGGGCAACAGCTTAGAGCCGCGCACTCGGCATGCTGCTGATCTGCTGCAGAGAGCAGCGGTCCCTACTCCAAGGCATCTGAGAAAGGAGGAGAAGGCTGGCCAGTCAAGGGCTTAGGAGAGATTCTGCTTCTTGCCATAGAATTCCCAGGGGCCCAAAGTAGAAGGAACTAGCCTTGTATACAGAGAATCATTCCTTGCCTGCCTTTTATTCTTCTGAGATATCATCACACATTTTTAATACTGTTTCACTTGGACGCCTAGTTCCATATTGTTGCACGTTTTTGTCCCTATGTCTAGAGCACGCTTGCAAATCTCCCCCTCAACCCACACAGCCATGCCCCCCCAAAACTCAGCTCAGTCTTCCATCACTCCCTCTGTTAACCCTGCCTCCTGCCCACCAGCCCAAGGCAGGTCCCCACGGACCTGTTCCCAAATACGCCTGCCTCCATCTCCATGACATCCAGGGTACGGATGGTATTTATGCACCATCTAAACTGGAGCTGGCCTGTCAGTCAGTCTGTCTCCCGCCCTCCACCCTGTGAGCTCTTCACTGAACCATCTTTTTCTCCCCTCTTGCTCCATCCCTTCATCAACTGAGAGAAAAAGGGGAGAAAAGGATGGTTCAGTGAAGAGCTCACGGGGTGAAGGGCAGGAGACAGACTGGCGGACAGGTCAGCTCCAGTGATCACTGCTTACTTATTTAAATTAACACACAGGGAGATGAGCGAAACCGACCTTCATCTCGCCTCCCCCTCCTGTTTAATAGTTTAATAATACACTTTCAGCTGGAAGACTAAGGCTCATCCCCTCACCGCCTCCCACACACCCACACAAGCTCACACGCTGCTCTGACTCTGGCACTGACAGCCTCTGTAGCGTCCTTCCACAAGCTCAGTCTCACACCAGGAAAACAGAGAGTAGGGGAGGAGGAGGAGAATGACCTCCAGATGCCTGTACAACTGTCCATTTTCCAGCCGGGGGATGAGTACAGCTTGCGAGCTTGGTGGGGAGGGATCACTCTGCGTGCAGGGGTGGGGAGGCCAGCAGAACCCCACCGGGACAGCTCTGTCGTCTGCCGTCCCTTCAGACCGACTGCTCAGGGCATGGCCTCTGCTGATCAGCACCCCGGGAAAGGGTTTAACAACCTGTTGAAAGTCAAACCAAAATGTCAAGCAATCGCATCTTCGTGTGCAGCCTCAGAGCCACACGGTCTGAGTGTAATGAAAATGGAATTCAGCCTTCCTCTGACCCTTGCAGGAAACCCTGGTGTCCTTCAGATGTCTTCATGCATGCATTCCTTCACACTATGACCTTGCAAAGCGCTGCTTTGCAAGACAAATCTGGGGGTCATTGCTGACACTTGTCATGCACGTATCTCTCCGTTTCAATTCCACCAGCAAGTCCCGTCAAGTTCTCCTCTAAAATGACTGTTTCACCTCATTTCTTTGGTTTTGTCTCCCAAAGATCTGTCCTCGTCTCCTGCCCGATGTGGCAAACCCCCTAAGAGCACTGTGTGATTCCACTCGGAAGTCTGATTCCTCTAAGCCCTGTTCTTTTTGCAAGACAGCAGATACCTAAGCTTAAACCTCTGCACTTCACTCCCTGCTTCAGCCTTTCCTCCACTCCTTAAAACGCTGGTTCAGGACACCAAGCCAGTGCCACCTTGTCCTTCTTGCTGCAATTGCAAAGTGACTTAGAGAAGCCTTTCCTGGGCCCACCCCCAATCTAAAGGGCCTTTCCTGTTATTCTCTCCCATGTTCTTTTTCTTCTCTGTTTTAATACTAACAGAAAATAACATTTACTAGGTTTATATTTAAAGGTGTGAGCTTCCAGGGTGGCTCAGTGTTCAAGAATCCACTTGCAATGCAGGAGACACAGGAGACATGGGTTAGGTCCCTGGGTCTGGGAAGATGCCCTGGAGGAGGGCATGGCTATCCACTCCAGTATTCTTGCCTGGAGAATCCCATGGACAGAGCAGCCTGGCGGGCTACAGTCTATGGGGTCGCAAAGAGTCAGAAACGACTAAGCGCACACACATTACTGACCTTATTAGTACTGTCTGAAGCACTGTAGGGAAGAAATTGGATTCAGTTGAAAAAAACAGGTTCAATAATAAAAACCAGATCTGCAATGCTTATTATTTTTTGTTGGATGCCTTTAAAAATATTTAGAATCTATTTGATTTCTCGTATGTTTAAATGCTTTTTTAAACGTCAGTTTATTAAAAGAGGAGTGACATCATCATGTTGAAGGCCCAGGCCCTTTCCCTCCACAAAGACCAAGGGCTGAATTGCTCTTCATGAGCAAAAACAGCTCTGAGAGGTCTGGAGCCCAGGCTCCACTGCTTAGGAGACAGAGATTTGGGTGAGCGATCAGGTTCCACAGCTGTTCTCAACACTTTGCAAAGGTCCTATTTCACTTACATGCAATGAAGACTGGCCAAACCGATGTATGACATGGCTACAAACAGGAAGAAAAGCAGGGGCTACTAGGAGCAGCCACATAGCGGAATGACCGGGTCTCACACTGGCCTGCTCTGTAGACAAAACCGGCAGTCACCAGAGAGGAAAGCGAAAGCAGCGTGGCCACTGTCGAAACCCTGCAGACCTCTCAGCTTTCACCCCAGAGGCATCTCACTGACACCAGCCACCTGAGTCTTTCCCCAGTCCCTCTCCTGTGTCCCCGCCAGAGCCTGGGCACCACACCAGCAGCCAGCCCAGGCCTCTGCATCTGCATGAGTTCCTGCCGAGACATCGCCACTGATGCCCACCACCATATACGCACTGAGGCCAGCCCACCCAGCAGGCCTGTGAACACTGTCAACCCCCACTACAGGGAGGCCACAGGGGAGCACACCAGAGCCAGGGCCCCACCACAGCCGGTGGGCCCGCACTGGGCCCTGTCTTCTGCCCCTGACCTATGCCGCTGCACTCCCCTGCCGCTGGCCCCTTCTTTCCCGCTGTGTGCCACCACGCCCCCAGCCTGGCCGTCATGCCACACCCATGGCATGATCCAGCAATCACTAGTGCACACGGACATTCAGGGCCCCCGTGGTTGGCCTTGCCCCTCCATCATTACATACGTGTCTGCAGCTGGCCCCTGCAGCTGAGTGTGTGCATACCACCAGCTCTGGCAACCACCACAATTGTCAAGTCCTTTTCCAACAACAATTACTTGATGTAAATGTAAACGACTGAATTTTCCAATCAAAAGGTACAAAACACGTGGATGGACAGAGAAACACGACCCAGTCATACGTGGCCTATAAGAGACTCGTATTAACTTTAAGGACACAAACTGGCTCAATGTGAAGGCACAGAAAAAGATACTCCATGAAAATGGAAACTGAAAGGAAGCAGAGATAACTGTACTTATACCAGAAAAAACAGACTTTAAACCAAAACTGTAAGAAGAAACAAACAAGGTCTTTATATAACAATAACAGCTCAATCCATCAACATATGCTCCCAATATCAGAATACCTAAATATACTGACCAAATACTAATAGACCTGAAGGGAGAAACAGACAGTACAATAATAGTAAGGAACTTCAATACCCCACTTGGAACAACACCATTGCTTCAACTTCGCTATCCAGACAGGAAATGAATAAGGAAAGCTGGACTAGAAATATACTTTAGACCAATGGACCTGACAGCCACATACAGAACGTAGCACCCAAGAGCAGCAGGACACACACTCTCCACGATGCACATGGAACAGTCTCCAGGACAGGACACCAAGTCTTAGCACACTTGAGAAGACTGAAATCATGCCAAGTCTTTCTGCTCATGATGGTATGAAACTGGAGATCAACAACAGGAAGAAAACTGGGAAACTCATGAGTATATAGAAATTAAATAACACTCTCTTCAATGACCAAAAGGTCAAAGAAGAAATCAAAAGGAGGGTCAAAAATATCTTGAAGCAAATGAAAATGGAAATATAACACACAAAATCCTACAGGCTTTCTAACAGGTTTCATCGGTCTATATTTCTATTTTTGTGCCAGTACCATACAGTCTGGATGACTATAGCTTTGCAGTATAGTCTGGAGGCAGGAAAGTTGACACATCCACCTCCATTCTTCTTTTGCAAAACTGCTTTGGATGTTAGGGGTCTTTTGTGTTTCCATACAAGTTGTGAAATCATTTGTTCTAGTCCCATGAAAAATACCCTTAGTAGTTTGACAGGTATTGCACGGAATTTATACATTGCTTTAGGTAGTAGAGTCATTTTCACAATATTTATTTTTTTTTCAACTCAAGAACATGGTGTATCTCTCCATCTGTTTGTGTTGTCTTTGATTTCTTTCACCAGTGTTTTATAGTTTTGTTTTGTTTTGTTTTTTGCATACACGTCTTTTGTCTCTTTAAATAGGTTTTAAAGTGAAAGTGTTAGTTGCTCAGTCGTGTCTGATTCTTTGTGACCCCCATGGACTGAGTATGCCAGGTTCCTCTATCCATGGGATTCTCTAAGCAAGAATACTGGACTGGGTAGCCATTCCCTTCTCCAGGGGATCTTCTCAAGCCAGGGATCAAACCCAGGTCTCCTGCATTTCATGCAGATTCTTTACCAACTGCTCCTACGTACTTGAATCTTTTTGTTGGAATAGTGAATGGGATTGTTTCTAGAACTTCTCTTCCTAATTTTTTAGTGTTAGTGTATAAGAATGCAATGGATTTCTGTGTATTACTATTAAATCCTGAGACTTTACTATATGGAAAAGCTCAGAGATAAACCCATGCACCGATAGGCAAATGATATTTAACAAAGGAGGCAAGACTATACAATGGAGAAAAGACAGTCTCTTCAATAAGTGGTGCTGGGGAAAATGGATAGCTACATGTGAAAGAATGAAATTAGAACACTTCCTAATACCATATATAAAAATAAACTCAAATATATAAGACCAGAAACTATAAAACTCTTAGAGGAAAATATAGTCAAAACATCCTTTGAAATAAAGCACAAATGATTTCTGACCCACCTTCTAGAATAATAGAAATAAAACAAAAAATAAATAAATGGGACCTAATTAAACATAGGGAGAAGGCAATGGCACCCCACTCCAGTACTGTTGCCCAGAAAATCCCATGGATGGAGGAGCCTGGTAGGCTGCAGTCCATGGAGTCGCTAAGAGTCAGACACGACTGAGTGACTTCACTTTCACTTTCCACTTTCATACATTGGAGAAGAAAATGGCAACCCACTCCAGTGTTCTTGCCTGGAGAATCCCATGGACGGAGAAGCCTGGTAGGCTGCAGTCCATGGGGTCACACAGTCGGACACGACTGAAGCGACTTGGCAGGCAGCAATTAAACATAAAAGCTTTAAATTATAAACAGGGTGAAAAAGACAACCCTTCGAATGGGAGAAAATAATAGCAAATGAAAAACTGACAAAGGATTAATCTCCAAAATATGCATGCAGGAAATGCAACTCAACACCAGAAAAAAAAAAAAAAAAGTGGGCAGAAGACCTAAACAGACATTTCTACAAAGAAGACATACAAATCACTAATAAACACATGAAAAGATGTTCAACATTGTTAATTATTAGAGAAATGCAAATCAAAAGTACAATGAGGTATTGTACCCCACACTGGGCAGAATGGCAGTTATCAAAAAATCCACAAATAATAAATGCTGGAGAGGGTTTGGAGAAAAGGGAACTCTCATACTACTGGTGGTAATGTAAACTGATACAGCCACTGTAGAGAACAGTAAGGAGATTTCTTAAAAAACTAGGAATAAAACTACCAGATGACCCAGAAATCTCATGAATGAGCATATGCCTTGAGGAAACCATAACTGAAGAAGACACATATACCCCAACGTTCATCACAGCACTATTTAAAATAGCTAGGACATGGAAGCAACCTAGATATCCACTGACATATGAATGGATAAAGAAGATGTGATACCTGTATATAATGGATTATTACTGAGCTATAAAAAGGAACACATTTGAGTCAGTTCTAATGAAGCAGATAAACCTAGATCCTATTATACAGAGTGAAGTAAGCCAGAAAGAAAAACATATCATACATTAATGCATATATATATATGGAATCTATATATAATCTATGCATATATATATATAAATATGGAATCTATAAAGATGGCACTGATGAATCTATCTGTAGAGCAGCAGAGGAGACACAGGCATAGAGCATAGACTTGTGGACACAGCAGGGGAAGCAGAGGGCAGGACCGACTGAGAGTAGCACTGAGACACACACATTACCATAGGGAAAACAGACGGTCCACGAGCTTTGCTATGTGACACAGGGAGCTCAAGCCGCTGCTCTGTGATGACCGAGAGTGGTGGGGCGGGGCAGGAGGTAGGAGGGAGGTGCAAGAGGAAAGGCACATATGTATATCTAACACTGATTCATGCTGGTGTATGGCAGAGACCAACACAATTTTGTAAAGCTGTTATCCTCCAATTAAAAATAAATTAAAAAAAAAATCCTATGGGATGCTGCAAAAGCAGTGCTAGGAGGAAAGCGTGCAAATGCCTCAACTAGAAAAAAGAAATATCTCAAATAAATACCCTAACTCTATACCTCAAGGAACTAGATAAAAAACAAAGTAAGCCCAAAGTTTGCAGAAGAATGAAATAATAAAGATCAGAGCAGAAATATTAAAAAGACAGACCAGGAAATAACAAGGATTAACAGAACTAATGGGTTTTATGTTTAAATGGGAGGAAAATTGACAAACCTTTAGCTAGCCTGAGAATAAAATAGAAAAGACTCAAATAAAACCAGAGATGAAAGAGAAAATTTTATAACTAATATCACAAAATACAAAGAATCAAAAAACTACTATAAACAAGTATGTGCCAAAAACTGAATAACTTAGAAGAGCTGTATAAATTCTCAGAAACATACAACCTTCCTAGACTATTATAGGAAAAATAAAAAGTATAAACAGATGAAAAATTAGCAAGAAAATTTAATCATTATGGAAAATCTTCCAACAAAGAAAAGTGTTAAGACCAGATGGTTTCACTGATGGATGCTACCAAACAGTGAAAGAACAATGAAAACAATCTTTCTCAAACTCTTCCAAAAAACTGAAGAGAAAAGAACACTCCCAAATTCATTTCACAAGGTCAGCATCACCTTGATACCAAAGCCAGACAAGGATACTATTACGAAAACTACAGACAATGTCCTGGATTAATCTAGATGCAAAAATTCATAACAAAATATTAGCAAACCAAATTCAACAGCATATTAAAAGGAGCATACATTATAATCAAGTGGGATTTACTCCAGAGATGCAAGGAATTATTAAATATGATACATCACATAAACACTTTAACCACTTGATGCAAAGAGCCAACTCATTGGAAAAGACCGTGATTCTGGGAAAGATTGAGGGCAGGAGGACAAGAGGGTGACAGAGGATGAGATAGTTGGATGGCACCACTGGTTCAATGGACATGAGTTTGAGAAATCTCTGGGAGATAGTGAGGGACAGGGAAGACTGGTGTGCTGAAATCCACAGGGTTGCAAAGAGTTGGACATGACTGAGTGACTGAACAACAACAATCATGTAAATAGAATAAAAGATAAGGATCTTGCAATTAACTCAATAGAAGTATTCACTGAAGATGAATTTATCCTTTCATGATAAAAATAAGATCCTATCATGATAAAAACATTTAACAACTTCAGTATACAGTATGTCTCAATGTAATAAAGGGAATATATGACAAGACTGGGACTTGGCAGGTGGTGCTAATGGTAAAGAACCTGCTTGCCAGTGCTTGAGACGTAAGAGGCCTGGGTTTGATCCCTGAGTCAGAAAGATCCCCTGGAAGAGGGCATGGCAGCCCACTCCAGTATCCTTGCCTGGAGAATCCCATAGACAGAGAACCATAGGACTGCAAAGAATCAGACACAACTGAAGTGACTTAGCACACGTATGTGACAAGACCACTGCTAGCCTCACACTCAACAGAGAAAGACTAAAAGTCTTTTCCTCTAATATTGGGATAAGACAAGAATACTCTCTCTCACCACTCTAATTTGACATAGTTACTGCACATCCTATACAGAACAATCTGGCAAGAAAAAGAAATAAAAGGCGCCACATTGGAAAGAATGAAAATTGTGTTTATGTGCAGATGATATGATCTTATACACAGAGACCTAAAAACTCCATCAAAAACTTATTGGAACTAATCAATGAATTCAGTAAAGTTGCAAAACACAAAAACCACAAGTAAAAATCAGCTATAATTCTATATATTAATGACAAAATATCTGAAAAATAAAAACATCTCATTTTGAATAGCACAAAAAACAATAAAATACTTAGGAATGAATTTAACCAAGAAGGTGAAAGTTCTTTTCACTGAAAAGAACATGATTTTGAAGAAAGAAATTTAAAAAGACACAAACAAATGGAAAAATTTCACATTCATGAATCAGAAAAATCAATATTGTTAAAACGTCCATATTACCCGATTGTCTATATATTCAATGTAATCCTTTTCAAAATTTGAAAAAGTCATTTTTCACAGAGATACAACAATCCTAAAATTCGTATAAAACCACAAAAGACACTGAATAGTTAGAGCAACCCTGAGAAAGATGAAGAAAGCTGGAAGCATCATGGTTCCAGATTTCAATTATACTACAAAGCTATAGTAATCAAAGCAGTATGGCATTGCCTTAAAAACAGAAACATGGACCAACGGAACAGAACTGAGAGTCCAGAAATAAACCTTCTAACATACAGTCGATTAATGTTTCACATGGGAGCTAAGAATACTCACTGGCAAAAGAATAATCTCTTCAATACCTAGTGTTGGGAAAACTGGACAAACACATGCATAAGAATGAAATCAGAGCCATATCTCACACTAGTCATAAAAATTAACTCAAAACAGATCAATGACTTGGACACAAAACCTGAAAAGAAAAAACTGCTAGGAAAAAAACATAGGGGAAAAGCTCCTTGGCATTGGCCTTGGCAACCCTTTTTTGGATATAACAACAAAAGCAAACAAAGAAACAGACAAACAAACTAAAATGCTTCTGCACATCCAAAGAAATAATCATCAAAGTGAAAGCACAGCCTATAAAATGGGAGAAAATATTTGCAAAGCATATATCTGATAAGGGTTTACTTTCCAAAAAACATAAAGAACTCATACAACTCAATAGCAAAAAAAAAAAAAAAAAATCCAACTTTTAAAATGGGCAGAGGAACTGAAAAGACATTCTCCCAAAGAAGACAAACAGATGGCCAACAGGTACATGAAAAGATGCTCAACAACTAGTTGCCATGGAAACACAAATCAAAACAACGAGATGCCACCTTACATCTGTCAAAATGGCTATCATGAAAAAGATAAGAGATAAAAAGTTTGGAGAGGGTGTGGAAAAAAGGGAGTCCTCCTATCCTGATAGTGGGTATGCAAGTTGGTGTAGCCACTACAGAAAAAAAAGAATATAAGTTCCTCAGAAAACTAAAAATTGAACTACCATATGATCCAGCAATCTAACTTTGGGGAATAATTCCAATGAAAACTAACTACAAGAGATACTTGCACTACCTGCAATCCTTATTGCAGGATTTTTCACAAATCCTGTTACAAAAAAAAAGAGAAGTTATAAAAACAATCTAAGTATTCATCTCTGGATGACTGAATAAAAAGAATGTGATATATACTCATATTTACACATCCAAGAGAATATTATTCAGTCATTAGAAAGACAATTCTTCTATTTGCAACAACTTGGATGAACCTTCAAGGCATTATGTCAGACAGAAAAAGGCAAATATTGTATGAATTTAAAACTCCAAACTTCCAGAAATTAGAGTAGACTGGTGGTGATCAGGGCTGGAGGGTGGGTGAATTGGGGAGATATTGGTAAAAAGGTACAAGCTTCTAGTTAAGAATGAATCAGTTCTAGGTATCTAGAGTGGAAGGATGGTGATTATAGTTGTAATACTGCATGACGTATTTGAAAGTTGCTAAGAGAGTAGACCTAAAAAAAAGATATGGTAATTATGTGACACAACAGGTGTTACTAACATGGTGGTGGTCATCGTGTTGCAACGCATAAGGCATCAAGTCAACACGCTGTATGGCTTGACCTTACACAGCATTATATGTCAATTATTCTGTTAAAACTAGAAAAAATATATATTTGTCTATATAAAAATAGTTATAAAAATATTGTACCATACATGCTTTAACTTTTTCAAAGCTATTCTAAAATTTTACTTAAGTCCGAGGATTCTCGACATCCTCTGTCATCCCTTCTTTGTATGTGTTATAGCAGAAAGTTGGCTAATGCTGGCCACAGTGCTGTGTGCAACTATCAGGGCCAATGGAAAAATACGACCCCTGGGAAACATTTCAGCTCTGTTGGACTAGGCTGGGTTTCCACCTGAACTTTCTGTGATGATATGAATGGCCTATATTTGTGCTGTCTGATACTGAAGCCCTACTTCACACTAGCTACTGACCACTTAAAATATGGCCAGTATGACGTAGAAGCTGAATTTTCCATTTTATTTAACCTTAAAATTAACAACAAGATGCAGCGGCTACTGTATGAGAAAGTACAATTACAGGAAAAACAAAACCCAAAACTCATGATCCCACACCCCTTGGGAAACATTTTCAGCAGTGAGGACTCGGTGTCTTCATTCTTCTCCATAAACATCAGACACAGAAACCCTCAGGGCATTATCCACATAACTAAAAGATCTCTCTGATTTATGTGATACGCAAGGTACTTGTCTGACATTTATGAAGTAAAAAGTGGCAGTGTTAGTCGCTTGGTTGTGTCTGACTCTGTGGCCCCGTGGACTGTAGCCCGCCAGGCTCCTCTGTCCATGGGATTCTCCAGGTAAGAATACCAGAGTGGGTTGCCATTTCCTTCTCCAGGGGATGTTCTCGACCCAGGGATCCAACCCTGGTCTCCTGCATTGCAGGCGGATTCTTCGCCATCTGACAGATTATGCGTGAGATGAGATTATGCACAGGTTACGTCTGAGATGAGACCACCAATTACAGCGTCCTAGAAGGACCCTTCATGTCTCCCCAGGTGAGGAGACAGAAGCACTTCTTCAGGAGCCCTTCAGCTCTAGAGTCAGCACCCTGGCGTCCCAGTGGCATGGCAGGAGGTACAGGCCAGTTGTGTGCCAGTGAGGGTGTGGTGCTAGGACGGGCTTCCTGGCTGTGAGAAACCTCAGGCCAGTCGCAGACTCACCAACTGCATCTCACAGCAACACTGCTCAGAGATGCAGCACTTTACTCTCCCTGAATGAGTTTCAGGGCGACCAGAGCTTCCCTCGTGTCTCACACAGGCACTCCTGAGCCCATTCCCCCTAAATGCAAGTGCATAGGGCGCCACCTGGTGGAGACTTTTCACGCAGGTCGGCGGAACAGCATGCATACCCTACTGCTGCGTGTTTCTCAGACACTGTGTTAAAGTAGGTATAGGTGGGTGAGTTGGGCATGTGAACTCTATTGATGGGCTAATTCCTGTGTGTTCATTTTCATCTGCTTCATTTGCCTCATCTATGAACAGGGATAATGATGGTACCAAGCTGTTAGGATCATTTGAGGATTAGATGAATTTATATTTCTAAAGTATTTGGCACATAAAAAAGGCTACATACTTTTTTTGAAAAGCAATTAGCAGCCCAGGTCAAGAGGTGTTCTCCACTCAACATTACTTAGGGCCTGGGCCCTACCTTTGTGAGGCTGGTAATGGGGTCTAGGACCAAGTCACCAGCCAGCAGCTGCCTGGGACTTGCAGCCCACCGCCTCCCACCCACTGCCTTCAAAGAGAGGCCATAGAGATTCCTCAAGACTGTGGGAGCTGTGGCCTGAGCTTAAGGTCCCTGCCTGGACAGGGAAGCCCGAGACTCCAGCCCATAAGAGCACAGTGGAATGAGCCTAGAAGGGAGTGCCTGACAGCCTTTGTTGGTTCAGAACCTAAGAAGACAAAAACGTGCTGGAGTTGTCCATCTGCAAAGGATGACGTAATCCAATCTAATGGTCTAAAAATTGACACTAACTGCAGTGAATTGACCCAGGATAATCACGTTCCAGTCACGTTTTCAAACCAAGTAGCCAAGAAATCTGTAGTAAGATGGCCTCATGTGGCCCCAAAGTACAATTTGTTAGCCACACATAAACTTGAATCCATATAAAACTGGCAGACACCCAAGCACTGAGCATGTCTGTGGAAATTTTCTAGGTCTCCCTTCCAAATCTGTCAAACTAAGGCCTGAGCCATGATGTAGGCGAGATTAAGGAAGGTGTTTTATTCACCATGGCTTGTGTGTGTGTGTCAGTCACTCAGTTGTGTCTGACTCTTTGTGACCCCATGGACTGCAGCCCACCAGGCTCCTCTGTCTATGGGATTCTCCAGGCAAGAATACTGAGTGGGTTGCCATTTCCTTCTCCAGTCATTATGGTTTACTCTTCACAAACGTAAACTCCTCTTGAGGGCCAGGAGCCAGGCCTCTAGAGTCCACGGACTGTAAGAAATCACAGAGAATCATGCATGATCAAGATATAGGCCCTTCCCCAAAGATGCTCCGAAGTTCAACAGGGATGTCAGATGCAGGTGGTAAACACTTCAGGCAAGATTACTCAGGGGCTGTGAGCGGGGGACTCTGAGATAAGCCGGGGCCAGTGAGCTGGAGAGCAGGCGGCTTTGGGGGGTCATCTGGGGAAGTCTGGGGCCAAGTGCTAGGGGAAAACAAGGGAAGTTGAAGGTGCACACTGACAGGAAGACGGAGGTGGGAGTGGAGCTGTGCAGCCAGGTGCCCAGGCCCTCACTCGGGAGGAAAGGTCATCTTTGCTCAATTCAGTTCACAAGCTGCTCTGTGGGATGCATTTCCCAAAGGGAAAGAAGAAGGCTGGTGTGAGTATAAGTCTCAGACTCACTGGGACACATGCACTTTTCTGTCGCTGATCGCATCCCATGGAGCACCAAGGGGTGCTGCTTTGTTTTCAGTTCTACAGGTAAAATGTCAGTGGGGAAGTAACAGGGACCACCCCTCCTCCCCTGTTGGAGGGAGTGAATTTGGTAGAGTTTTTAGAGAGTAACGTGGAAACATGTACTGAAAGGCTTATCTTTTGACCAATACCTGGAATTTATGCAATTGATAGAACTATGTGCTTGCAGCAAGGAGATCCAACCAGTCCATCCTAAAGGAGATCAGTCCTGGGTGTTCACTGGAAGGACTGATGTTGAAGCTGGAACTCCAATACTTGGGCCACCTGATGCGAAGAGCTGACTCATTGGAAAAGACCCTGATGCTGGGAAAGATTGAGGGCAGGAGGAGAAGGGGACAACAGAGGATGAGATGGTTGGATGGCATCACCGACTCGACGGACATGGGTTTGGGTGGACTCCGGGAGTTGGTGATGGGCATGGAGGCCTGGCGTGCTGCGGTTCATGGAGTCGCAAAGAGTCGGACACGACTGATGACTGAACTGAACTGATTACAGTGTTTATCATAAAGTAAAAAAAATTAAAATGACATGCATTTCTTTAGAGACTATATAATGACAGGATACCGACCTGATGGATGTAATGGATCACAAACTTGAGAACAATGTTTAATGAGGGGGAAAGGTGCTCAATATACTTTATCATAAAGCTATTTACAAAACAATTTTCAGAGAATGAGACCACTCAAAATCTATAGGAGAGTATGTGTGGAGACATGCAGATATACACACGTGTATACAGGTGTGCTCACACATGTGGACACGTATATGCGATACAGACCAAACCGTTAACATTGATTTTCTTTGGTCTCGGTGTCATAAGTGTATTCCATATTTGGTGATTTGCTTTGTTTTACAAATATTTAAATAATACATTGATTCTAATCATTAAAATAAATGTTAGCTTAAAAATGTCAAGATCTGGCCAATGTATCTACTGGTGTCATGAAAGACACTGGTTTACACGTAGGGATGTAGCCACTCTTAAACACATACCAGTGCTTAGTTACAAACTTCTAGTTATATACGTATGATCTCCTTCAAATATATTACCCACAAATCAAACATATGTAACGTGTATATAATCTCATTCAAGTAAGTTCAGTTCAGTTCAGTTCGGTCGCTCAGTCGTGTCCAACTCTTTGCGACCCCGTGAATCGCAGCATGCCAGGCCTCCCTGTCCATCACCAACTCCCGGAGTTCACTCAGACTCACGTCCATCGAGTCAGTGATGCCATCCAGCCATCTCATCCTCTGGCGTCCCCTTCTCCTCCTGCCCCCAATCCCTCCCAGCATCAGGGTCTTTTCCAGTGAGTCAACTCTTCACATGAGGTGGCCAAAGTACTGGAGTTTCAGCTTTACCATCATACTAAATGGTCGCTGCCAATCACTATGCAAAAATGTGACTGTGTTGCCTCCCAGTGGCCATTCAAGGAATAGTTGTACATATGATGATGTTCTCAAACTGACATTCTCAGAGCCTGCAGGTACACTGTACTGAAAGAAAGAAATAAACAATAACAAACAATGGTTCTAAGAGATTAAAGTAAAACGGCCAAGTGTTCATGACCACTAAATGATCAAGTCAAGATCTGAACTTAAGTGAGGCTAACTCCAAAATCCATGCTCCTTTCTCTTTCTATAGCTCCAATCCAAAGCAGTGATGTCTACTAATAATGAAAATCCAAACGGGGTGTAAACAATCATAAAAATATGCCTTTCTCAAAATAAAAATAGCACAGGGAAATACATAGTGTGCCAGAGTGATTGCAGAGTGATTCTGGTCTTCTCAGGGCTCTTTTCCCAGTGCAGGGCATTCTGTGACCACGAAGGCAGTCACTGGCACTCTCAGACACCTGCCCATGGATGTGGACGCAGTGATCCTAGGTCCAGCAGCAGCCAGGTTCTCTGACACCATGTGATACTACCAGAGCCCGCTTCCTTGTCAGTGCTTTCTTGCTTGTTGCAGTTTCCTACACCACAGACTAGAGAGACTGGCTCTTCCGTCAGGGACCCAAAGACCAGGAAACTAAGCCCTGTGTGGTCCTCACAAGTCTGCACCTTCAGAAGGCACGCAGGAAACAGAGATGAGAGCTGGTCACTATCTCCCCGCTTACCTGTTATAAAGAAAATGTGTCCTGAGGTTTGGCACATGCCCTCCTGTGGTCATGTCTGAGCTTGCAGGGGAGTGAAATAACTCTCTACTACTCAATGATGACCTAAACTTCCACCCAGGGAAAAACCCCAGGCAATTAGTGAGGCCGGCCAGAAGGGCAGTGATTCAGTCCTTGGGTGGACAGAAGTCGTGCTCTGGATTCTGTGCCTCTTCAACCCAGGGAAACTGCTAAGCTGAGGGTCCCCTTGACGATGCCGGGCCACTGGCCTGGCGTCCACAGTACACCTCTGGGTATGGCTCTGTAAAACTTATATCTTTTATTTGCTACAAGGTCATCCTGAAGGAAACTGCAGAGCATCTTAAGGGTCCTCTCTTTGATGGTCTAACAGGAAATGTCTATGGCTCTCTTTGGACTTACCTTTTTATCATTAGATCCTATAAACAGATTATGCATAGGTGGTAGAAAGTTCTCCGGAACTGGAATTGTAGATCAGCTCTAGGCAAGCACCAAAGGCTTTTTAGAAGACATTTTGGGAGCAAATGACATCAATAGCTTATGTTCCCTTAGCTTCTTTGGAATCACCTAAGGAATTTCATCCATCTGAATTGTGTGTGTCTTTTAATATTACCTTAAATGATTTCTGGAGCATGGTGGGGATGTTATATAAATGAATCCCTCCCATGTACAATAATCACTATAGAGTTACTTTTCAGAAGTTGGTAACAGTACTTCTCAAATATTTCTCAATATGTATCTCAGGTTAAAAGTGTAGGATGTGAACCCTAATTTCTTCTTCATGTTCATGTTTCATCTTTTTTATTAGATCCAAAGTCCAAATAAAAATTTTTAAATACAATTTTAGTTGAAAAAATGTGCAGAATTTTTATATTTTTCCCAGTGTTTGGTATCGTAAGTAACATGATAGTAGAAACCTTTGTGCATAAAGCTTAGTCCTTACTCCTAGTTATTTCCTTAAGATGGACATTACATAGAAATTACAGGGTCAAAGTATATCACTGCTTTTATAAGATTTGGTGGGGGTGACCAAAGTGCTAGACAGAAAGGCTGTACTTCTAAAGGCCCAGTGACGGGGTGAGGCCTGGATGGGGCTCTGTGCCCTGTCCAGTTAATTATGATTGCCATCTCACCATCTCTGCTAAATCTGTAGACTAAAATGCTATCAAATTATAGCTATAGATCCATCATACTAGAATTCCTAATGCTTTCAAGTGTAGATAGTTCTACTTTCCACATGTTGTATAAGACTGAAAAAGAAAACTGGTTATCAACTTTGCAACCCATTAGCAGCAGGCTTCCTCTGCATAAATAAGGATAAATCACTGCCAAGTTGCTCTGGTTCTCACCACTTCCTTCTGGGCATGACACTTTCCTAAAGGTAAGAAGGCCATTACCTGTCTAATAATGCTGCATCCCTCCAATTTCCAAATGCGGTGGGTTAAAAAGGAAATTGCTCATACCAGAACCCAAATTCCTGCTGCCACCACCCCCTTCATAGCTGTGACCTTGGGCTGATTACCAAACATTTCTAGCCTCTGCCTATTTGTTGGTTAGTGGAAATGCTGTCCCCTGGCTGGGAGGTCTGAAGCGCTTTGTGTATTGGGGACGTTTTTGGTATACAGACACTTGGTAAAAGGACCCTTTGCTGCCTCCTCCCCTTCTGGACAAGAGGCTTCTCTCACACCCTGTCCATGCAACTGTGCCTAAGACGAAGGCATCCCATCGTCTTAGGTGACGGACCGAACTGACCCCTGCAGGACGGGAGCCAGGTGTGAATCAAGGATAAGAATCTATGCAGACTGGGGTATGTCTAACCTAGGGACAGAACACAGATGCAAGGCAGGCCCACCCAGGGCCCCCTCTGGGGGGAACCCCAGCACCGGCCAGGATGCGGGACTCGTCTCCACACTACTCCCTGCTCTCAGGCTGAGCACAGTTCTCTGTCCCACTGCCCAGCCTTGCTTCCCACAGCACAACGACCGAGGACCGAACATCAGCCCTCGAGATATTCCCCCGCCTTCCTTCCCACAGCACGAAGACCGAGGACTGAACATCAGCCCTCGAGATATTCCCCAGCCGTCCTTCCCACAGCACGATGACCGAGGACTGAACGTCAGTCCTAGAGATATTCCCCAGCCTTCCATCCCACAGTATGACGACCAAGGACTGAATGTCAGTCCTCGAGATACTCCTCAGCTTTCCACATGCTTTCTGCATGGGGAAGGCATTGATGTGATGCTCACAACTCCTATCTCCATCTATGGGTGAAACACCTTCCAGATCAATGTAGGGAAAAAGGAAGAGTAAAGACTGGAAAAAAACACCAAGGTGTGTGTGCAGATCACTGATCAGAATCCTTATTGGGCTGGTATAAGAAAAATCATGGCCAGTTGTCAACCAGGTTTGGGACACAATAGGCCAAAGCATTCCTCAGAATTACGTTAGGACATGCAGTCTTTGAAGATGACTGTATTCACATTATTTTCCACTACAATTATCCTGTTAAATATAAAGTTTATTGTGAATAATTATAACTAAGAAAATATCTATAACAGCTACCTAAATGAATGTACCTTTTTAAAAACTTGGCTTTTGTGCTTTTTTCTTTACTTTTCTCTTTTTCATTAATTTAAAAATATCTTCTAAAGTCTACTTAGACCCACCATGGAAGCTGAAAAGCTATAAAGGAGTCTTTCTCACTGGTCAATGTATTGATTTACTCAGATGCAATGAATAATTCAGAATTTTCAAAAAAATGACTAATGACCATTTTAAATGGCAAATGCTAAAATTTAACCTCAGTGCTGGAAATGTTATCAAATCACACAACAAATAGACTTTTAAAACTTCAAAATACTGCACAATCTCAATAAAAAAAAGGGGTCTCCTTACTTTTAAAATAAAATCTCTGTTAAAGTTTCCCTAACTTACATTACCACGCATCTAAAGATGCCCTTGATCTTGAATCAAATAAAGAAGTATAGATAAATACTATGAACTCATAGTAGCCCAAAGAAATAATCTACATGGACATCAGTATGGGCAAGTCAGAAGGTAAAAAGCACCCATCTCTCTCTCTCTCACACACACACACACACACACCCTCAGACTAGCCAGCTTCGGCACGGCAGCGCCCACCGGCGGCACTCACCGCATGGTGTACAGCAGCGTGCCGTCGTCCTCCAGACGCAGCAGCTTGTTGGGCGTGGTCATGTTGTGGGCGATGGACTTCTTCCCGTTGTGGAAGAACGTGTCTGGAGTCCAAATTTTGCTGGCGAGGAGATTGTTGAGTGGAAGGCGCTGCATGGGCCCTTTAAACCGAAGCCTTTCGTCTTTCCAGCTTTGTCGGAAAAATACGTCGATGGTATATTCCTAGTACAAAGGGAGGCAAGGCTCGTTAGGGCAGCCCTGGGCCGGTGCGTCACGGCTTACAGTGGTCCCGGCGGGGCCGCAAGCGCACTCACCATCTCCGTGTCGGACACGGGGCCGAAGCTGGTGACGTAGATGTCCGTTCTCACCTGAGTGATACGCTCTGAAACACAGACACAGGTTCCTCGCCAGGGCCTCAGCTCACAGTTCAGAGGGACGTAACTCAGGGCACAGTAAAATGGGGTCAGGGAGCCTACGTGGACTGTTCTTGTCAAAGAGGTATAGAGGGTCAACCCATGGTTTAAGCAAATGCCCCTGATAAAAAATGCCAATAATGAAGAAGAACTAAACATTTTCCTCTGGGAATGGATTTGCTAGGGGGTCCCTCCTCACTCAATGGAGCAGGTTCAAATATACACGCCCCGCACACACCTGAAACGCACGGGATTCCCAGCACAAAGTCAAGCCAGCTGTACCCTGAAAGCATATTTTACTATTCATTTAGTTTCATCAGCTTTTTAGGGTCAAAGTAAAAACTAATTACAGCTCTAGTAAAAAATTAAACCTGTAATATGCAATGTGTAAAGAAGACTTGCACTAAATAGTGGATTTCTGAAAAGGACTTGCAGAGACAGGAGGGTAAGAGGTTGATGATAAAGTATTTCCTAACATAGGGTAACTTCAGCTTCAGTATCACCTAAGAAGTGGTTTCTCCTCAAGTGGACCAGAATGGATGTTACCATTATCTGGGGAGAACAGGAGTTTTCACTTCCCCTGGCCTCTTGCATCTGGAAAATGACAACATGCAGCAGCCTTGGCAACACCACCAAGTCAAACTCCTAGCAGGGAAGCCCTTTGAGGAGTTGTTTGAATCACAGCAAACGTAAGCTTGAGACTGGGTTTAAGCAGAAATGTGCCTTGGGCCCAAGGGCCTCAGCCAGGGCCCACACCCACCTCCGAGCCCGGGCCTCAGTCTGTTGTCGTAACCGTCCAGCAGCCCATCCAGGATCCTGGTGAATATCGTGATGTTGTCATCGGTCTCAGCTTTTACAGAGCTGGTTGGCATTTGTGAAAAGCTTTATTAACAGAGAAACAAAAGAAAGAGTTCAGACTTTCTTGTTTCTTACAATTTTTTCTCAAAATAGAGAAACAGGGAATGATATGTTGACTTGTCTTGGAGGCAGGACATCTAAGAATGATCTCCTGTACTATCCAGGCTGTTTTGCTTACATGATCCTTATTCTTGAAATTTAAACAGACTTAATTCTTAAATAGCCCAGTCTGAGAATGCTGGCTCTGGGCTGGTCACCCATCAAAGCAAACTCCATCCCTCCCAGACTCTGGAGAACTATTTGTGTTGATAGAGTAGCCATTTTTAAGACATATTAGTCACTGCACATGGACTGGCAGAGCCTCACCCACTTGTGGGGCATTTCAGCAGTTTGGTTCAAATACAGAGAAACTGAGCCTTCATTTTGTTAGTTACTTCACTGCAACAGGCTCTGCGGTACCGGGGGACATTAGAGCTTCTATCTAATTTGAAAGTAAGATTGGTGTGCCCACATTTTCCTGCATTCTTGACTGGGAGCACTCGTGCTGTGAGCATTATGCCAGGACAGATCGCTGGTGAGGGACGGCGGTGGACTTCCGCACCGTCAGCTCTGCTGGCACGCTCCTCTCAGTCAGAGCACAGGCCGGCCCAGCAGGAGTTGTGAAGCCCAGGCTGAAAACCTCGACTTTATGTGATGTGGCCCCAGAGCAGAGACTCAGGGAGCACAGTGTTCTGTGACCAACGTGTCAACCTACAATAAAACACTGAGAAGAGCAGGTGGGACCTTGCAGGAGGTTCACAGGAAGAACGGTCTAATTTGTACAATTCAGCAACAAACTTACTCAGGCCTCAAAAGTCTATGTCAAAAAAAAGTGTATGCCAGCGGAGCAGGTGGAAATGAGAATCGGCCCTGAGCAGATACGGGAAAAGCTAAAGAAGTTATCAGCAGGGAAAGAAAGCCACAGTCCAGAAGATGATTGACACATGGGTTCCACCTCAGATGTCCATCCATTGCTACCTGTTCAGATGTGCAAATAGCAAAATGCATGTTATTACCAAGAACTTGACCTGCATCTGGCTCGGCTTCAAAGGGAACTCATCCTGCTGAGAGCCGGCTGTGGCTCCATGAAGTCAGCACCCGTGGTACTTGGGATGAGAACACGGGGCTCCTGGGGCCCCTCTGAAGTGTCACGGTGGACCCCACTCTGCTCAGAGTAGCTGGAGTGAAAGCTGAACCTCGCCATCAGCAGGCGGTTCTCGGGGCAGCACAGATGTGTGCCTGCCCCACCCGCTTCTCGAAAATCGGTCATTTCCACCGACGGCAGCTAACAGATCAATCCTCTAATGGCCTAAAGTGTCTCCTTTTTGAATGAACGACTATAATGTTCTTTGGATCTAATTTTCTTAAATGCATATAGTTGAAGCTCAAACAACCTAAAATTCAGTCCCGTTACAGACTGAATTATGTACCTCTGGAGTCCACAGACACATTTTTTTTTTCTTCTTTACTCTGTGACTTAGTATTTTAAAATACTGAATTCCCTTGTCTCTGACATCCATTTTAGTTTCACACAGGAAGACAAAGCACTCAGCCTTGGAAACCTAATGTCAGGATGAAGGGCCTTAATACTGTCCTCCAAATTTATGACAGAAAGTCTGTGCATGGGCCCAGCTGAGCAACAACAGAGCAACTATTGCTCAAACTAAGTCTGGCCTCAAGGTCCACTTCACGTGAAGCTCTCAACGATAACCACTTTGGTTACTCAATTCTAGGTTTTGTCCAAGTGTCCAATTTTTGGAAGGTCCCGGTTGGCTCTTTAACAGAAGAGAGATGAGAGCATGCAAACTGGCAAAGAAAAGCTATCACCTGTACGTGAAACCTAAAAAAGCCAACTCGTAGAGACAGAGAGTAACCAGGGGCTGGGGTGATGGAATTTGGGAGCTGTTAAGGTTACAAACCTGCAACTAGAACAAAAATAATTTGGGGGAATCTAATGCACAACGAAGTAATTCTAGTTAATAATACTATGTTATAAACTCCAAAGTTAATAAGAGGCTAGATCTTGTTTCCATCACAAAAAGGAAATGACTTAATAATTACATGACATGACAGAGGTGTCAGCTAATGCTAAGGTGGTAATCACATTGCAGTATATAAATGTATCAAATCAACATGCTACATACCTCAAATTTACACAAAGTTACATATCAATTCTATCTTAACAAAAAATATAAAAGTCACAATCAAAAAAAGAAAAAGCATACCTTAATGTTTCAAGTACATTTTAAAAACTATTACATTATCTGTTGTGAAAATACTCTTAAATTATATTTGCTCTGAATAGCCTTGACTGTCAGGAGATAGAGACCATGGAGATGTCCACAGACCACTTAGTCCCATCACGTCTCCAGAAATGCTGCCTCCTAGACACCCTTGCAGGAATTTCAGCATTTGTCCTCTTTTGCTACAACTGTTTCTTACATTTATCTGTGGACTTAAAAAAAAAAATAGATGCCCTGCTGCGGATTTGCCATGATTTCTTCTCTGTATTTACTGAAGGTAGGCCCTAGGATGTCGCAAACAGTTTCTTTAGAAGTCCTTAAAAATGCCTGTCAGGGCAGGCAGGAGTAGAGGGTCCTCTCATGAACAACTGGAAAGTCCTCTTCAGGAAACCATTCCTTTGTACCTGGTGGTTACAAAACGCACTGTCTTCACAGCTATGGAGAGGAAGGCCTTCCATACAACCGAAAGCAAACAGTGTGCCAGCACACAGGAGACTCTCAGCGTGGCCTGGTGAACTTTCTCACGCACATCAAGTTGTATAATTTTTACAGACTGCTTCTAACATACAGAGCGACTTCAGCTTGCTTTGTTCCATTTGGGCTAGGAAAACAAAACAACACACAATATGGGGCTGTGCCTTCAGTGAGCAGTTCCATGCAGTGAGCAAATCCACAAGGCCTCCAGGTGGAAACACAAGACCCCCCAGCCCTCCGGGGTACAGGGAGCAGGCTTCAGCTTGCATCTTTCCGGTTCTGAGTAAAACTAAAGAGCTCTGCTGGCCCTCAGGTCAGCTGTGAGTGCATGGCCACTTCTAAGACAAGCTGAAAGCTCTGTTCTTGCAGGAAGCAGATTCTGTGAACTAAGACTAGAGCCATTATTTTTGAGAACAATTTTATATAAAGTAGAAATCCTTGAAAAATTTGGTAATTTTCCCTTCAGTATCAGGATTAATAAACTAGGTTGTCTGAAAATTTGAACCATTTTCTTAAAGTTAGTGCATGTTTTCTACAAATAATGCCCGTGAAACAGCTGCAACATTTTCATATTACTGATGTTCCAGAAAAGGGACAATAAAGGAAATATACATCTAACCACTCATGTTAAAACATCCTCATGTTTTACATCTTCTATACAAAAGGCACAAGGACTCGATCCCTAAGCTTGAACGCTGAGCCCCATGTTCCAGGCGGAGGTGGGAAGGTGATGGCTGGGACTTGGGCAGGGACCAAATGGGACCCGACGCTCAGGTGGTGGAAGGACTTCCTCACGCTCCGTGAATGGCCCCCGCCAGGCCTAAAGGTCTGGGTCTTTCAGGGACTTCTGATGAGGTGGAGTAGGGAACAGGCAGCCGTAAAATGTGGTCCACTAAAGGCTTTATTTCACACAGAGTTTTCAGAACAAAAAATATGCATGACTTTAGAAAGGCTCAACTCTAGTAATTGTGCAAATTTCCCACCTGTCCCTGTGGTCTTACTTCTGGTGTCTTCAGGGCATTTGAATCTGTGACTTTTGCATTAGCTTCTTCCAGATTTCTAGACCCTAGAGACTCGGCCTTAGGAGGAATGGGCACTGGTATTTTTTAAGGTCCCCAAGTGATCTTCATGTGAAGTCAGAGGGGAGAGGGACTGTCTTAAGACTAGAGAGCTAAGTCGGAAACAGGCTGCTCTGTGAACCAGCTGCCAGAGTGACTCCAAATGACCCCAGAGAGCACCTCTCTCATCACATCTTCACAGAGGTTCACTATCCCAGCAGCTCAGCTCAGCAAAGGCATTGTGGGTGTCAACCGTGTGCCTGGCATTGTGGCGGGAACTGTGACAATGACAAAGGTGGCATCCCTAACCTTGGGATCTAAAAGAATGGGCCATGCTCCCAGAGGATTCCTGAAGAACGTGATTGCTTCAGGAGTCTCATATGCAGGGCATCCTAGGACCCCAAAGTAGAGGGATCAAGCTTTGTATGAGGTCAGAAGAAAGGAAAGCAGACCTGAGCCTTCAAGCATGAAGATCAGGTCTCAAGCCAAAGGAAGCGGTCTGTGAGTAGCAGCACTAGGAAAAAAAATTGGTAGATTGGGATTGATATATATACACATTATTATATATAAAACAGATAACTAATAAGGACCTACTGCATAGCAAGGGAAATTCTATTCAATATTCTATGATGACCTATATGAGAGAAGAATCTATAAAAGAGTAGATATATGTATAACTGATTCACTTTGCTGTACAGCAGAAACACAACATTGTAAATCAACTATACTCAAATAAAAATTAAAAAAAAAAAAAGAAAAATATTGACATTTGCAGTTGGCATGTAAGAACCCTAGTGAGAAGAGCCCTGTGGGGGGTCAAATCACGGCATATTCATGTGACAAGCTCCACCTCCAGGATCTGGCCTGAAGGTGGTGGGAAAGCAAAGCACTTTAACAGGGGCATTGTCTTTCCTTGTGGCCCCAGGCACCTTGGGGATGATGGGCTTATCAGAGGCAAGACTGGAGGTGGAGAGGGCCAGTGTTCAGGCCAAGCAGGGCTGCAGAGGTGGGATGGACAGGCCATCAGCAGGGTTTCTGACGAGGAGGAATGGGAGCGAGGAATGACGGGAGGAATGGGGAGGGAGCAATCTGAAAGCAGCAAGACAAGGATCCCAAGAAAGCTTTCTCCAAAACCAGGTATCAAGGCGGGTGAAACCTGCAGTAGAATCCATGCATTACTCTGAAAGGGGAGAGTTGTATTAGGCGTCAAACCTAAGAGTCTTTTTGTTTCTGAGGAAACTACTCCAACGTAACTTTTCTATCAGTATGAATGCCTCTGCTAGTAATAATAACACTATGCAGTGGAGTCCACCTTTAAATGCGTTTCACTTTACCAAGTGATGCTTGATGATGCCTCCTTATTTCAGTATTTTAAATGGTTCACGTTGAACAGTTACGTCATCATTTCTGGGGAAGAAAAATCTTTTGAGTCTCATACCACAAATGGTGCTATTGATGGCAATATGTGATGCATTTCTTGTGATCTCTGCTTATGCTGACAGTCATTTTCGATTTCCATAAAATGGTATAGATAATTGCATCTGCAGACCAGCTTTAATGTGAACTTACTTTGGGACTTGAACAGAATTGCTTTTAAGCAACAGCTTGTCTGTCTTCTTGAACTGCATTTCTTTCTGCATTCTTTCTCCAGTATATTGTTACTTCTGAGAAAAGTATCTTCAGTTTATTCACTCATTACTTTAAGCTCACTAAATAAGTACCTCTAAATGGCAGTTTTGTGATGTTTTCATCAAATTTCCATTACACACCACTTTAGTTAACTATATTAAAATATGTAAAAATTTAAAAATACCATGGTGGATATAACCAGACATGAAAATAAAACTTGAGTTTCCAATTAAATTGTTTCCTCTTATGATGGAAAATATGGACTGATTGGCACGTGTGCTTTATGTGAATAAAGTTGTGTCCATAAAGCTTTATGGCAGAACTCTTAGGTGGCTTCCACGTCAAAAGTGCCCCTGGTCCTGCCTATCACCTCTCCAGACAGAGCTCAAGTCCACCCCATCCTTGCACACCACTCTTCAGGTAGATGCTCCACTCTTGTCCCCAAGACTGCAGCCTGGTTCAGAATCCTACAACCTGCAAGGTAGGACCCAGGTGCCTGCCTTACAGGCCACACCCCCGTCATCTGACCCCAGACTTCCGGAGACTCATCCCCTTCCTTTCCCCCAGCCACGCTGGATGCGCCACAAATGTGGTTATAAAGCACATGAATCATCCCGGTGCTTATTACACGTGGGTCTCCCTCCCTCCCTAACCATTCCCATCAGTAATTACATCAGGTCTTTGAAAAGTCTCTCATTCACCCTATATTCCCTTTCAGGTATTGCTCCATCCTCAGCCTCTCGTCTGAAGAGGCCCTCTCACTGAAGATCTGTCTGCTCAAAGGTCTCTGCTGTCACTCTGCCCTGCTCTTGCCCCCACCTCACCCAGGATCCCAGTGAAATCCTCTGGGGCTGCTCCTCCCAGTGCCAAACCCGCTGGTCCAGTCTCAGCCCTCAGCTGAGCCCATCCCCTTCTTACAGCACAGGACACAGTCTCTTCTTATCTTCCCCTGCCTCTTCTCCTTAAACCTGGCATTTCCCAGGGCTGTCTAGAGACACTCCTTCAGTCTAAACTCAATCTCTAATTATCTCATTCAATCTAATGGCTTTAAATAGCTCTCTCAAGTTCATGTCTCCAGTCCCAAACTCTCTCTCTCTGAGTCCAGACCTGTATGCCCAATGGCCTACCTGGCCGCTTGGATATCTAACAAAGCTCGCACAGGTCCAGAACTGTGCTGATAATTCTCAGCGGCCTCCTCCCCTGCTGTCACTTCCAGCTCAACAACAGCCTATTGAACCCATCACCTTTTCAGGTGTTCATTCAAGTCCACGGCAGCCCATCAACACATCCTGCTGGCCAAAACGCCCATCCCCTGGGGCACTACCTTTGCCTCCTTACCGCCTTTTCCTGGCACCTCCTTTACTAAGCCTCCCCACCCAGATTCTGAGTTTACTCTCCACTTACAGCCAGAGTCAGCCTTACTGACTGCAGGTCTCAGTGGGATCAGATTTCACTCTTCAACAGCCAACTGCTTGTCCCAATGCTACCCCGCATGGCCTACAGACGATCTGACTATCCCCCACCCATGCTGCCTCTCTGGCCCTGCCTCCCACCAACCTTCCCCATCCTCAAGCTGGCTTCTTCAGTCACCCTGCCTCTGCTGCTCCTCTCAACTGTCCAATCATCACCACCAAGACAGGCTCATTCTTCAGACATCTGCTTGAGTACATCTCCCAGCACACTCACTACCTCCTACTCTGAATTACTTCACAGCAATCCTTGTGACCCAACTGATAAGTACATGTTTACTTACTGCACCAGAAGGAGCCCTCCTGGAAGGCAGGCTTTGCTCTGCCCATCACAGGATCTCAGCACCTAGGACAGTGCCTGGCATGTAGGAAGGACTCAACAGACCCTGACGCAGCTGCAGGGTACCATCCTGCAGAATGCCCAAACCCCGATCCAGAACCTATAACTGTGAATGTGCGTCCTTACACAGAAGGGAGACTCTGCCAATGGGACTAAGCTTGTGGACTTTGCTGTGCCCAGCCCATGAGTCTAGCAAACCTTGGCGCTTCTTGGTCACAACACCCAGAAGGATAGTGCTAGCCTGGACTTAGCACTCCCTTCTTACTTGGACATGTTTCAGCATTTAGCATATGTGCATTTATCCTTCACATCAACTCTGTGGCATAGGATCTGTTATTACTTTAACTTGGAGATTAGGAAGCTTGAGTTGCAGGCAGGCTTAGTAACTGCTGCCACAACAAACAACTTCACTTTCCTGTCAAAATGATACCTACATCCCTGAAGTAGGAACTAGATTGATTATGGAGTGATGGCCCAATTTCTTCCTGTGGTTAAAAGTGAAAATGAACTGCTCCCGGGTTTCATTTATTTTTAGGTTTGCCTTTTGATCTTGAGATACATTGTTAAATAAATACAAATAAAACAGAATTTTCAAAGAACTGCTAAAGTCTGTTTCATTGTCTATCTTAATTTTCCTATAAGATGGTTCCCTCTCTATTACATCATATTTCATAGTATATATTTTGTATTTGATTTTATTCAGGCTGTGAAATACTATCTTTAGAGCAGTGCTATTTGAGTTCTAGGTTAGAAGATTTCAATGTACAGATTTCCCCCCCTTCTATCCCTTTCCGTTGCAGCTTAAATATGCAGACATTCTGGAGAAGCTCCTGCATTGATGGTGCGAGCTCAGGCCCTGGAGATGGACCCTGACTTTCCTACTTTTCAATGATGAAACTTAGACATGTTTCTCTGTATTCTATCACCTTAACTCTCTTAACCTACAGAGAGAGGACTCTGTGAAAATTAAACAGTACATTTCTTTTGAAAATGCATTCTGGAAATGAAGAAGTACTCATGTAAGCACTTATAAGTATTGTTGCTGCCACTAGAATTCTACTTTTGATTCTAATATTTTCCTTTGAAATTTCACACCAATTAAAATACGCAATTGTATCTTTGTTTTAAAAATCCAAAAACCTACATTCTCCTTCTCCCCTTGAACCAAGCCAGTTACTCATCTTGGAGCTGATGGCCAGAGAAAGGCTGGCTGGGTCGACTCTGGCTGGCTATCCGTCTAAGCTTTGCTTAGCAGTTTTAAGTTTTGAAGCAGGTAATTTGGAAGTATTTTGTTTTGGTGCCTTAAAAAAATGTTGGCATTACTCTGTAGTAGGGTCTTAGTCGGGCTTTCCTGGAATGCAGAAGACCCCAGTTCAATTCTGGGTCAAGAAGATCCACTGGAGAAGGGATAGACTACCCTTTCCAGTATTCTTGGGCTTCTCTGGTGGCTCAGATGGTAAAGAATCCACATGCAATGCAGGACCCTTCGGTTTGACCACTGGGTCGAAGGGAAGATCCCCTGGAGGAGGAAATGGCAACCCATCCCAATATTCTTGCTTAGAAAATCCCTATGGACAGAGGAGCCTGGTGGGTTACAGTCCATGCAGTCACAAAGAGTTGGACACAACTGAGTGACTAAGCACAGCACAGCACAGGGTCTTAGTCACCTGAAATGTTTACTATATGCAAGGTCTCTGGCTATCCCTGCAGCCTCCACATAAGTGCCTCCTCACCTGTGAGTGTCCTATCTGCTTCACAGCACTTCTCTGTGGTTTTATAATTGTCATGATGACCATCAGTCCTGGTCTTCTGAATCTGTGGTAACAAGCAGGAAGAACTTTCCACATGGGAATTTCCCTCTTGCCATTTAAAAAGACATCATGAGTACGTGAATGACTCAGAGAGAGTGCACTTTCTGCTCTAGTTAAGAGAAGAGAACTGTCCTTGAGAACGTGTATGAACAGGCCCTCTTCATGAAACCAACAGTCCCGGTTAGCATGCTTGTGTAGACAGATAAAAAAGAACCTGATATGTTCCTTTTCTTAAGCTACTTCTACAAGAACCTGCCTATAATTGCCAATTACAGAGTACTGTTTTCCAAAGTCTATTTGAATTATAGCTCCCATGTGATAAAATTCTAATGCATTTTTTACTTTCCAATAGATAAACCTCTAAACAGTGTTTAACATTATTAAATGAATGGAATTAGATTTTACCATATTATGGAGTTGATAATCCTCAAATTTATCTTGCAATTATCACTGATCTAATCAAGTCTGAAAAGTATGATTTTTCAGATGATGATAAAGTAACTTCAGATTAGATTATGTTTTGACCTTACATTGATGCAAACATTGTTTCTGTGCTGGCGTCTTTATACCATATATGTGTGATTACTGGTTAAAATAACTATAATGCCTCAAATTATGCCATGCCTCTGAATGTGACATCACACAAGGCCGACAGTCAGATATGTCTCTGCTCAGTTATACACTTGACTCATGCTCTGTTATATAACTTAAAACTAACAGAAGAATTACAAAGGCTACTGAAAATGAGCTACTGGTGGCTCTGATCAAATTTAGAAAATAAAAGGGAGAAGACATGAGACTCATATTTTCAAAGCAATTTCACTGTATCTTATATAATCATCAAATACATTTTACTTATCACATATAAATTTCCTGATTGCCAGATCCACATGTTTTTCGCAAACAGTGTATGATTTTGTATTGCACAGAAGCACAGCGTCCTGCCTCTTTCCTCTGCTCTCTGACTGAGAGCAGTTTCCTATCCCTCTTTACCCTTCACCAGTTGTCTGATCTTCTTTATGCATTTACAGGTATCCACATTTCTTCTGTCCCACAATGTGCAAATTACGGCTTTTCATGCTTCCCTGTTCACCTTTCTTTAGAACAAAATCACATAAACTCTTTCTTTGGAAGAAAATAACAGAGCTTACCAAGCTGTTTTTTTCTGTAATCTCAGAACGGAAAATTCTCTCTACCCTGATGCAGAGAATTCCTTTCAAAATTATGCCCCCTTCCTCTATAGGTCAGTCTGACTAAGACCTTCCCTGCAAACCATGTGAAGTCAAGACGAGAACCCCAGGACTACCCGGCAGGTTCCCTCTGAGGAGGGCTGAGGATAGAACCCCAGCACGACCAGCGTGGTAAACCCACCAGTAGCCTCTTTTCCTCTCGTCTCCCTGACTGTAAGCCAGGGCTAACGATGCTCAGCTCATAAGTGTCTTCTAAAACAGACATGGTAACAATAGGCACTTCATATTGCAATACATATTATTTTGTCAAGATTTTAAATCAAATAAGTGTTCTGAAACTCGCTTTGCAATTTGACAAAATTATTGTTAAGCTCATTTACAGTAATAACCAAGTGAGAGGAGCCTTGTATGAAAAGGCAATCGATAGGCCCTTGTGCCCCTAGACGTCAAGATGCCTTCTGCTGAAAACCATACCCTACTTGACTTCCCACTTTGCTACAGATCTTGGTCCCCAGAAGCAACTGGACCCACAAAACCAAGAGCTAAAAGCACTCAGGGAGGCTGACGTAAAAGTCCACTTACAGAAACATCTTCTAATAGAAATGAACTCAAATACTTAAAGCCATTGTAGGACAGATATGTTCACACATATGTAGGAAAACAACACAATCAGAAACAGTGCAAACAGCCCTAATTAGGGATGTAGCCCATGACAAAGCATTTATGCACTGCAATACACTTGTCCATTTTACGTCATACATTTTAAGACTTTGTGGTAACAGAGTATTGGTGTGAAGAAAGCACAAAAATTACAGAACTGAAAACACAGTATGATCCCAACTGTATAGAGCTAGGCATAGAAGCAAGAGGAAGAAACACACCAGAATGGGAAGGAGGATTCTGGGAAGGAGGATTCTATCTGTGTGGTGGAATTAAGGATATCTTCCTTTTTCACATCCTATTCTGTGTCTCATTAATTTCTGCAGTTAGTAGGTATCATTTTAGGATGGACTATTAAACTTGTATCTGACAGGTTCAAAACTTCTCCAACAACTAACTGTAAAGGAGATTAAGGGGCATTCTACTACTTGTTCTGTATTAGCTTCTAGAAACTAAGAATTATCTCTCTATTTTGAAGATGACATCAGAAAGTCATCAAATTGAGTAAGAAATCAAGTACAGCTGCTTCTAATGGCCAAACTCCATATGCACATTTTTTCATACTTCAGACTTTTATCCACCAGGTAAGCATAATACCTTCTTGACTATAGAATATGCAGATTCACAGAAATATATTTGACTAAAATCTTAGGAAAAAAATACATGTTTCCAATCCTAGCATATTTCTTACATCTGAAATATTGATAAATGTATGCAATATATCAGTAAGCAAACTACCTACCTAATGTATTAACTTGGAAATTTAAAATATTGTGTTTGATTTCACTTCTAAACACACTTCTCATGCAGGAGGGATGTATGCAGGATGTATGTGGGAACACTATGGTTAAATCCTAGAAGATTTAGCAGCAGGGAGAGCCCTTGGAAGGGAAGACATTCACTGAACAGATAAGGAAACCAAAGGCACAAATAGGGAAGTACCCATTCAAGACGAGCAGCAAGGTAAGAATAACAACCAACACTGTGTCCCAAGGGAACGCCCTGACTGGCTAGGAGGCTGTCCCACAGGCATGGGCAGCACGTACACTCTGTCCCCTTCACGGTGCTGAGGGTCAGACAAGTCTCTGATGGAGCTGGAACGCAGCCCCATGCCGTCATGTACCAGCCACACACCTGGGGATGGTCACAGACCTCTCTCTCTCTGCTTTCTCGTCTGTACAGACTTGGGAAGTCAGAAGTACAGAAAATGACCTGAGAACAAAGAGAGAGGGTCATGGACTTTGGAGAGGCCTCCTTCCTGCCGACTCGTGGGGATGTATTGCAGAACCACTATGCCCCGCAGGTGCCTCCATGATTCACACAAGGGCAACCTTCACCACTGATTTTCACATAAGGGGTGTTTGGCAACTTTCGTCCTAAAATTTAACTTCTTAATTACACTCCACCAACTTTAAGTTGGGGTGTCCCTGCTGGCTCAGGGGTAAAGAGCCTGCCTGCCAAGACAGGAGACACAGGTTCAGTCCCTGGGTGGGGAAGATCCCCTGGAGAAGGAAATTGCAACCTACTCCAGTATTCTTGCCTAGAGTATCCCATGGACAGAGGACCCTCACGGGCTATAGTCCAAGGGGTTGCAAAGAGTCGGATATGACTTATCGACTAAACACACCACCAACTTCAAGTTACAATCCTTGTGATTAGCCAGAGCAATTTTGGGAAGAAGAGGACAGAGTCAGCACCTCATAAGAAGTTTGTCAGGAACTTGGGTTATCACTAGTTTGATGAAAAACTATTAGAATCAGTACACTGATACTAAAGGCCAAGATGAAAGAACTTAAAGGCACTGGTAACACCAAATGCCCTGGGGTCCTGCAGATCATCAGACACATGCAGTTTCTGGTATCTGCGTTTGCATTCCGATGGCCACAGTTCAAGGCCTTTGGCTCAAGTCAGGACCACTGCGAGTCCTTGTCAGTGCCACCTACAGTAGGCTTGGCTTTAAAGGCAAATTCCTTTACAGAATGGAACTAAGGACAACAATCCTTAGTTTGTCTGGAACTAAGGACGACAAAGAATGTTGCCCACTGCTTTGTCCAACAAGCAATAAATGTCCTTCATGCAGGTCAGCTTTTCAATCCTGCTTTAACCTGAGTGGGAGGAAACACAGCTTACTCTGAAACCATCTTCGGCTTCCACTTCTGAAAACATAATCTGCCTCTTTTTTCTGACTGACTTCAGAGACCTTACACTTGGAGCAGCCTTGCTCGGAATTAAGCGTGGGGTAAGGCAAGGACTCTTATAAGTCTGTGGGACTGCAAAGGTGGCCAATGAGGGTTTGCTGATACACTGCTCAACAAAGTTTCTAAAAGGTACTTGTGCCCTGAAAATTGTAAAATCAAAGCATAGATGATAACTTACCCAAAGTGACTGGCTAAGTTCATGGAAATACAAAAGAGAAGGAGGTTTTTGATCATGATAAAGCTAGAGAACATTCCATTGTCCATTCCCAGTAAGAAAAACAGCTGAAGCAGATGAATTTGGAAGAATTGCTATTCCTTTCTCCACCTTGATCTTGAAGCTGAAAGGGGAAAAAACATAAACATGAATGTTGCCATGAAACAGTTCCTAGAATCAAATCACACTGCTAACATACACAATGCATAAAGGAGCCTGGCTGTTCTTGTCCATCACGGTTCCATATCAGAATTATCTGTGTTCACTGGCCAGTAAGTTGGGGTGTAAAAAGAAATTACAGTAGGCTTGATTTTCACCTTTACTCAGGGTGCAGAATCATTCTCCTAATTTATCTTTCCCATGTTGCAAATTCTTTGTTTTACTTTTTCCATGTGATCAAATGACCCTCTAGTCCTATTATTAGAATCAATGCCTGAAGTTATCTAACTGTATTTTACATCTGTCAAATCCACAAGTGGAATAATTTTACCTTTCTGAAATATTTGCCACGCGTCAAAGCCAGCAAGCTACTCCTTGTTCTGCAAGGTGCTATGAGAAAGTATGTGGAAAGAGGGGAAAAAAGGCACATTTAAACAAGTCTTCTGCAAGATCACGACAATATAAGAACTGCTTATAAAAGAAGGCTGCCACTTTCTCAGCAGTCTGTCCCCATGACTAAAGAACTTAGTAATCACTGCATTTTGGAAAGTCTCTCGGCTCTGGATTATATGGTGGGCCCTAATTAATGCATTTGAAATCCAAGCAGGCACAATCCCTGGGCTCTGCAACTAACCCTAGAGAAGGGATATATTTCTCAATATGCGCATAACGCAAATGGATAGACATCATAAAGGAGCACCGCGTGTTCAAAAGCAACATTTTCCCGAGGAGACCCCAGGCCAACTCCGGAAGAGAGAAACACACAACAGGTACTTCCACCTCCGAAACCAAGGCCCTCGAGTCGAGAAAGGCAGGGCGGGGATTGCCTGGGTGCGTCCAGGGGCTGCTCTCCAAACCCGGGCCGGAGTCCCGGCGGCGAGCACGCGGCGCTGCATGCGGGAAACCCGGGCGGCACCTCCTGCCGCCCTCAGCCTGGTGACAGTCTGGACCAGGCTTTGGGGGAGTCGGGACCCCCAAAGACAGGCTGTCTCCCACGGTCCCGGGACCGCCGCGGGGGCTCGCGGGCGCGGGGGTGGCACTGCAGAGCTGCAGCCTCCGCGCCCGGGCGCCCGCGGCCGGGTAGAGTCGGCCGCCCTCCCGGTCCGCAGCGGCGCGCCCAGCGCCAACCGTTTGCCCACCCTCCCCGGCTCGCTTCTGGCCGGGGCAGACCTGCCCTGCTGCCGCCCCGGGTCCGAGCGGAGCGTCCTGCCGCGCGGCGCTTTCCTCCTCGGCCCGGAGCGCGCGGTGCAGCGTCGGCTCCGTGTCTCCCGGCCTCGAGCCGGCAGCGCGACCCGCTCGCGCCCCCGCCCCCAGTCTCGAGCCCGAGCCCGCGCCCACCCTGCAGAAAGCGCCCAGCCCGCCGCGCCTCGGAGCCCGGCGGCTGGCGGGGCCCCCGGGGGGCGTTCTCGGCCCTCGGCTCCGGTGACCGCGGCGGGAGCCTCGTGCCCCAGTTCCTACCGGCAGGTCCGTGGGTCTTGCGCCCCGGCGCCCCGTCCGGCGGCGCCGCGCTGCTCTGGACGCCCCTGCCCTCTCATGCGGGCTGCGCCTCCGCAGTCGCCGGGGGAAAGTTTGCGCTCCTGGCCGCCCGCGGGGCCCCGCCTGCCTCCACCGCCCTCCCTGAGCCAGGCACCCTCGAGGACAGGCATGCGGGCCGAGCCGGGTCCTCTTGCCCTCCCGCCGCCGTCCGCAGCTTCTGACCCCACGGCCCCGGTCCCGCGCGCCCGGGCTTACCCCGCGCGCCGGCCCGGGAAGGCGAGCCGTCGGCTAGGGCGCATCCTCCTCCCCCGTCTGCTCTCCCCGGCTGGCAAGCGCGGAGGCCGGTGCGGCGTCACCGCCCCATGCCGCCAGCGCGAACTTCCCCGGTGCTCCCGGGCCGAGCGCCTCGGGCACCCCCTGCGCTCCCGCCGCCGCCCTGCGGCTCAGCTCCGCGCCCGAGGCCGCGCGCCGCCCCGCTGCAGAGCCCCCGGCGCCCCCGGCGCGCCGGCGCGCGCTCTCACCTCGCCCGAGCGCTACATGTCGGCTCCGGCTCTGAGAAACGCTCCTCTGCGGAGGCGCTCCGGTAGAGGCCGCCAGACTCTCACCAAACGCGCCCTGGCCCTGGGCCGGCTGCGAGGAAGTGGGGGCGTTCGGGGTCCCCGGCTTGGCCAGTTCTGGGACAGGCCACGTTTCTGATGAAGTTTCTTGGTAGCCTGCCGGAGTGTATCGGTGCCTCGTGTCCCTCTTTTTAGGGCTGAGATGGAAAGGGGGTGTCCAGGCAAGGCGCCGAAGGCCGGGGTGCCGAGAGCTTTCCTGTCTCAGGACCAGCCCTGAGCGCCTTTCTGGCCGGGCCTAAGTCCTGCCTCAGTCCTCCACGCAGGCCCCTGTGTCTGCAGCTCCTACTCTCTATAGGAAGAAACTGGCCTCTGAGGCTACTTTTTAAAGAATTGTAATTCATTGCTATGGGAAGTAAAGTCAGTAAAATGGATTAATTAGAATTAAACGCTTACCTAATTGCTCTGTACATTTGGGGAGGCTGGGAAGTTCCCTTTCTTGACAAGAAGCCTTCTTGTCAGTGACAAGAGGACTTAGGGTCTGCAGACTTGTGAGTGGGTATCGGACTTGAATTCTGCTGTAGGGCGTTACCTCCCGCACCCACGAACACGTGAAATTTCATTATCGAGGTCATGTTCGTCTCTGCCTCAGCGTGCCTACTCTGAGTGCTGAGGCTGGCTGGCACAAATGACGCTCGGGCAGGATAGGGAAGCAAAGCAAGCACAGTTGTGGTTTTAAGATGGCAGCGTCTGATTTTCTCCGGACCGGATGCTTCTTGGCTATGAGAACACCCAGGGGGAGATGTTCAATATTTAAATAAACCCAGCAAGAACCTGATGGGCAGTGTATTATCATTTCTATGTCTTTTGTCATACTCTGACAAAAGACAAAGAAAGACTTTGAGAGTCAAGAGTCAAAGGACTCTGACTGAATTGTTTACAGTCACTCTTAACAGAATAATTGTGAGAAGGGCGAATTTCTAACTCTCCAGAAAAGATCTTTAATCATTCAATGTGTGAAGTCACACTATCCTTAGTTATGTTTAATACAACGCAGTCCAAATCTAAGCTAACTGCTGGCACTTTTGCACATGCCAAAAATTCTAAGATTTTCTAAAAATAGCAGCTTCTAGATATATTTCAGAAATAGGACATAAAAATACATAAATGTTCCAAATATAAGGAAGTGTTATTCTGAGTATACACTTAGTCATAGTATTAAATAGCTCTGATTCCAGTGATTCTGCATGAAATATAAATTAGATAAGATGCTTATTTGAAAGGCTTTTCTGATTCTAAAATGAATAAATTGAAGACAGATATTTCTTCATTTTCTAATTACTCAAAAATCGTATCACTAAGATAAAGCTCATTGACAATCAAAATCATTAAATTAAAAGCAATAAAAATCAATATAATTGTAACCTACTAAGTGTTAGAATTCTAGGTTTACAGATACCAGTGATAATTACTATTTTCCCAATATTAAACAACATAAGGCAAATCAAAGAGTTCAAATAACTAGTGAATTTAAAGCCTTAGAGATTACCAAAGGAAATCACTTAGTAATTTTTGCAAAGAAATGTGGATAAACCAGAGATTATTTTGTATTAGTGAGAGTTACAAATACTGATTTTTAACAATAATACTTTCCTAGATTCAATCAACTGTAAGAGAATTTATGTTCTTTTCATGAATTATTTTTAAAATTTGCATGTTTTCCCTATCAGTCTAAAGTCAATGCATATTATTGAACACCTGGAAATTATGTGTACTGAGAGCTATATCTTTAAATTTTATTTAACCACGTGGCTTAAATACTTAATTTCTCCATGTGATGAAATGATAACCCCGTCTCTTCTCTTAATATTTATGAACATATAAAGAGCCTTAGGTTGGACCTGAAAGAATAGTAAAATAATAAGGCATACCTTATGGAAATTCACATGTTAGAAGAATATATATTAGCATTTCATAATATTTGTTTTAATACGAAATTCAGTGTTTGCCCTGGGAAATGATGGTATATCCACTTAATTCCCATGTGTTCTATTAGCATTTTCCCTTGTGTTGAATGACAGAAAGCAAAGTAGTCACGGTTCTGGAAAGCAGTAGAGGGCACCACAGTTCCACGTAACCTTGGGTTGGCTCAGTTTCCATAAGAGCTTCCAAGTGAGAGACTAAAATAGCTGAACCTGGGGAAGCTGGGCGATGGGTAGACACCCTCTATCACACCCAGCACAGAGGCAGCACAGCGAGGCTGTTTGTGGCAGTAGGTGGAGTAGAGATGGCTAAACAAACAAACAAACAAAAACAGTATTGCCATGAGGAAGCAGAGCTTGGTGAGAAGTTGAATGGAGAGTCTTCTCAGCTGAGAGCTGAGTTCACTGAATTGTGTGTTATTTCATATTTAGGAAAATTCAAGTGCAGGGTAAAGATAGCAAGAGATGAGATGAGTCGGGCACTGGAAGACAAAAACTGTGGAGCCAAGGAATCAACTTCTTGCAGGGAAGGAGTCACTGAATAGTTTCCTTGGTCAGGGAAGTACATGTTCCAGAACAGATTCCCCATAGCAGCTGTATACAGAAAAAGTGTTGGGAAGAGACAAGTTTAGGCTAAAAGCATGAATGAACATTGCAGGTCTAGTCTATGGTGGGGTGAAATTTAACAAATGTTTTGAGTTTTTTCATTCATGGAATCATAACCACATTGATTCACATGTACTCCAAGTGGATTTATTAGTGCTTTGCCCAAGCAAGAGGGTCTTGATTGTTAAGGAAACAGAAATGTCAGTTCTGACTAGAAGAAGAAACAAAATTCCTAGGAAAAGATGGCAGTTGATTTGGATTTTGAAAAAGAAATTGGACAGAAAATATCAGAAAAAGGTAAAAGCAAGAGCAGGAACAAAAGTAGGAAGGTATGGGGCACATTAAGTGATAAATGTTCCATTCACAGAAATCATACTCTCTATTTTTAGTCCATCATTGATTCCTTTTATTGTTCACTTTATTTAAATTAGAGTTATCATATTAGTTATCTGAAGGCTATATGTAGACTACAGATGCGTTTAATTAGTCAGCGCTATTTTAAAATAAAGACAACTTAAAAACCAGAAGATTTCACATGAATCAATGAATAATAGATGAATTATTCTATTCACAGATTAATTGCATCTAGATGAATAGATGAATTATATCTATTCAATGCATAAATAGATAGATTTTTGGCTTTTCTTAAAAGAAAAACAGTTAAGATCAAATTTAGCAGTAGTGGACATACATTACCACCTTCTGAGCCAGCTGTCACCCACTTATACTAGGCACAGGATCCTCAGAGCAACATGGTCTCTTCTGTTTTTACACCTAGGCTGGCTCCTTCACTTACATTAAATGGCAAATAGAAGCACATGAGTCTTTGTTTTGGATTCCATTTTCTCTTCTTTATTGGCTTGTTAGTTACATCTATTTATTTTGTTTTTATTAGTTTCTCTAAGGTTGAAAATAGAAAACTCTAATATGCATGCATGCTAAGTCACTTCAGTCATGTCAGGCTCTACAACCCTACGGACTATAGCCTGTCCAAGTTCCTCTGTCCATGGTATTCTCCAGGCTAGAACACTAGAGTGGGTTGCCATACCCTCCTCCAGGGGATCATCCCGATCCACGGATCAAACCCATGTCTCTTATGTCTCCTGCATTGGCAGGCATGTTCTCTACCACTAACACCATCTATACCTACCTGTAAGTGACAGTACACCATTGCATGTGTAGTATATGAATCTTACAACTTTATACTTGTATATTGTTTGTTGTCCTATTTTCTGTTGTCACACTTTACTTCTACATAATCAGTCAGCGTTTACTTTAACAGTCAGAAACCTACTTTTTAAATTATGATAAAATGCACATAATATAAAATTTACATTTTGGTTCAGTCGCTCAGTCATGTCTGACTTTGCAACCCCGTGGCAGCACGCCAGGCCTCCCTGTCCATCACCAACTGCTGGAACTTGCTCAAACTCATGGTGATCAAGTCAAGGATGCTATTCAAACATCTCATCCTCTTGTCCCCTTCTCCTTCTGCCTTCAATCTTTCCCAGCATCAGGGTCTTTTCCAATGAGTCAGTTCTTCGCATCAGGTGGACAAAGTATTGGAGCTTCAGCATCAGTCCTTCCAGTGAACACCCAGGACTAATTTCCTTTAGGATGGACTGGTTGGATCTCCTTGCAGTCCAAGGGACTCTCAAGAGTCTTCTCCAACACCACAGTTCAAAAGCATCAATTCTTCAGTGCTCAGCTTTCTTTATAGTCCAACTCTCACATCCATACATGACTCCTGGAAAAACCAGAGCTTTGACTGTACAGACCTTAGTCAGCAAAGTGATGTCTCTGCTTTTTAATATGCAGTTTAAGTTTGTCATAGCTTTTCTTTCAAGGAACAAGTGTCTTTTAAGTTCATGGCTGCAGTCACCATCTGCAGTGATTTTGAAGCCCAAGAAAATAATATCTCTCACTGTTTCCATTGTTTCCTCGTCTATTTGCCATGAGGTGATGGGACCAGATGCCATGATCTTAGTTTTTTGAATGTTGAGCTTTAAACTGGTTTACCAGCTTCTTTACTCTATTCTTTCACTTTCATCAAGAAGCTCTGCAGTTCCTCTTCGCTTTCTGCCATAAGGGTGGTGTCATCTGCATATTTGAGGTTAATGATATTTCTCATGGCAATCTTGATTCCACCTTGTGCTTCATCCAACCCAGCATTTTGCATGATATATTTTGCATATAAGATAAATAAGCAGGGTGAAAATATACAGCCTTGATTGTAATCCTTTCCCAATTTGGAACCAGTTCATTTTTCCATGTCTGCTTCTAACTGTTTCTTCTTGAACTGCATATAAGTTTCTCAGGATGCAGGTAAGGTGGTCTGGTATTCCCATACCTTCAAGAAGTTTCCAGTTTGTTGTGATCCACACAGTCAAAGGCTTTGGCATAGTCAGTAAAGCAGAAGTAGATGTTTTCCTAGAACTCTCTTGCTTTTTCCATGATCCAGCAGATGTTGACCATTTGATCTCTGGCTCCTCTGCCTTTTCTAAATCCAGCTTGAACATCTGGAAGGTCTCAGTTCATGTACTGTTGAAGCTCATTTGGAGAATTTTGAGCATTAATTTCCTAGTATGTGAGATGAGTGCAACTGTGCCGTAGTTTGAACATTATTTGGCACTACCTTTCTTTGGGATTGGAATGAAAACTGACGTTTTCCAGTTCTGTGGCCACTTCTGAGTTTTCCAAATGTGCTGTCATATTGAGTGCAGCACTTTCACAGCATCATCTTTTAGGACTTGAAACAGCTCAGCTGGAATTCTATCACCTCCACTAGCTTTGTTTGTACTGATGCTTTCTAAAGCCCACCCGACTTCACATGCCAGGATATGTGGCTCTAGGTGAGTGATCACACCATTGTGATTATCTGGGTCTAATGACCCAGATAAAAAAAAAAAAAAAAAGATCTTTTTTGTATAGTTCTTCTGAGTATTCTTGCCTGGAGAATCCCATAGACAGAGGAGCCTGGTAGGCTACAGTTCATGGGGTCCCAAAGAGTCGGACACGACTGAGCAACTTCACTTTCACTTTCTGAGTATTCTTGCCACCCCTTTTTAGTATCTTCTGCTTCTGTTAGGTTCATATCATTTCTGTCCTTTATTTTACCCATCTCTGCATGAAATGTTCCCTTGGTATCTCTAATTTTCTTGAAGATATCTCTAAATTTTCCCATTCTGTTGTTTTCCTCTATTTCTTTGCATTGATCACTGAGGATGGTTTTCTTATCTCTCTTTGCTATTCTTTGGAACTCTGCATTCAAATGGGTATATCTTTCCTTTTCTCCTTGCCTTTCACTTCTCTTCTTTTCTTAGCTATTTGTGAGACCTCTTCAGACAACCATTTTGCCTTTTTGCATTACTTTTTCTTGGGGATGGTCTTGATCCCTGCCTCCTGTACAATGTCATGAAGCTCCATCCATAATTCTCCAGGCACTCTATCAGATCTATCCCATGAATCAGTTTGTCTCTTCCACTGTGTAATCATAAGGGATTTTGATTTAGGTCATACCTGAATGGTCTAGTGGTTTTCCCTACTTTCTTCAGTTTAAGTCTGGATTTTGTAGTAAGGATTTCATAATCTGAGCCACAGTCACCTCCCAGTCTTGTTTTTGCTGACTTCTCCATCTTTGGCTGCAAAGAATGTAATCAGTCTGATTTCAGTGCTGACCATCTGGTGATGTCCATGTGTAGAGTCATCTCTTGTGTTGTTGGAAGAGGATGTGCTCTATGACCAGTGTGTTCTCTTGGAAAAACTCTGTAATCCTTTGCCCTGCTTCATTCTGTACTCCAAGGCCAAACTTGCCTGTTACTTCAGGTATCGCTCAACTTCTACTTTTGCATTCCAGTCCCCTATGATGATAGGGCATCTTTTTTGCATGTTAGTTCTAGAAGGTCTTGTAGGTCATCATAGAACCATTCAACTTCAGCTTCTTCAGCATTAATGGTTAGATCATAGACTTGGATTACTGTGATGTTGAACAGTTTGCCTTGGGAATGAATAGAGATCATTATGTCATGTTTGAGATTCCATCCAAGTACTGCATTTCAGACTCTCTTGTTGACTATGATGGCTACTCCATTTCTTCTAAGGGATTCTTGCCCACAGTAGTAGATATAGTGGTCATCTGAATTAAATTCACCCATTCCAGTCCATTCTAGTTCGCTGATTCCTAAAATATTGACGTTCACTCTTGCCATCTCCTGTTCGAACACTTCCAATTTACCTTGATTCATGGACCTAACATTCCAGGTTCCTATGCAATATTGCTCTTTACAGCATCAGACTTTACTTCCATCACCAATCACATCCCCACCTGGGTGTTGTTTTTGCTTTGGCTCCATGTCTTCATTCTTTCTGGAGTTATTTTTCCAGTCTTCTTCAGTAGCATATGGGGCACCTACCAACCTGGGGAGTTCATCTTTCAGTGTGATATCTTTTTGCTTTTTCATCCCATCCATGGGGTTCTCAAGTCAAGAATACTGAAGTGGTTTGCCATTCCCTTCTCCAGTGGAGCACATTTTGTCTCCCCATAATAATCAACAATGTTTGTTTCTGTTTTCATTTTGTTTTTATTTAATAGGCACCTGTGAGGAGAGAGCAAATTAGTTAAGATGGTGTGTTTAGGCTCCCTCACACCATGTTTTGTAAATATTGACTATGTAACAGCTGAGATCATTTATAGCATGTTGCATGCACGTCACGAGGTACTCGCTTGGTCACAGATTGTACGCATGACCTCCAGGTGAGCTCCACCTAGAAAGCTGTGGCATATTACTGCTGTATCGAGGTTGTGACCATTGTGTCCGCCATGAGATGAGAGAATACAGTGTGTCTGCTGCTGCATCTGCTGGGTCAACCAGTAGAGCATAAACGTGTCTGCAGTTCCTAGGGCTCCTCAAGTCTTCTTTCAGCCTCTTAGATCACACCTTGTCTCCCTGGGTTCAATGAACAGTGTGGACAGTGAGATACAGAGAGACAGCACCCTAATAGGTTTGCAGAGTGTTACCTTATTATTGCTTTGCTTTGCCTTTCCTTAATAGTGATTTTGAGTATATATATGTGCTTGTTCCATATTTGTATATCTTCTTTCAAATGTCTTCTCAAGAGCTTTGCCCTTTTTGAAATGGGTTGTTTGACTTTTTGGTGTTGGATTATATACTGGTATTAATCCCTTGCTGCTGCTGCTGCTAAGTCGCTTCAGTTGTGTCCGACTCTGTGCGACCCCACAGATGGCAGCCCATGAGGCTCCTCCATCCCTGGGATTCTCCGGGCAAGAACACTGGAGTGGGTTGCCATTTCCTTCTCCAATGCATGAAAGTGAAAAATGAAAGGGAAGTCGCTCAGTTGTGTCCGACTCTTAGCGACCTCATGGACTGCAGCCTACCAGACTCCTCCATCCATGGGATTTTCCAGGCAAGAGTACTGGAGCGGGGTGCCATTGTCTTCTCCCATTAATCCCTTAGCTGATATATAATTTGAAAATATTTTTTTACTCTGTTGATACTGTCCTTTGATGTACAAAATTTTCATTGTGATGAAGTTCAGTTTGCCTGTTTTTTTCTTTTGTTGCCTGTGCTTTTGATGTTCAAGTAATCATTGCCAAATTCAAAGTCATGAACTTTTACCTTATGTTTTCTTCTGATAGTTTTATAGTTTTAACTCTATGTTTACATCTTTGACCCATGCTGAGTTCATTTTTGTATATGTTGTTAGGTTGTAATTCAACTTCATGGTTTTGCATATGAATGTTCAATTTTCGCAGCACCGTTTTTTAAAAAAAAATCCTATTCTTTATCTCAGAGAATGGTCTTGGCATCCTTTGGTAAGTCATGTGACCATATATGCAAGGGTTTTTCTCTAGGTTCTTTACCCTGCCTTTAATCTAGTACTTTGCTATTTTGATTATGGTAGTCTTGTAATAAGTTTACAAATCAGTAGGTGTGAGTCCTCAAATTTCATTTTTATTTGTTTTTCTTTTTGAAGATTTTTTAGCTATTCATATTTCCTTGAGATTCATATGAAACTGAGAAAATGTTTCTCTAATTCTGCAAAAAAATGTCATCAAGATTTTGATAGGAACAGCTTTAAATCTGTAGATTCTTTTGGATAGAATGGACATCCTAGAAATATTGAGTATTCCTATCACTGAAAGTGGAATGTTTTCCCACTTATCTAAGTCTTTAATTTCTTTCAGTAATATTGTGTCATTTGCTTGTATGTGTGTGCGTGTTCTCAGTTGTACAGTTGTATCCAACTCTTTGAGACCCTATGAACTAACCTGCCAGGCTCTTCAGTCCATGAAATTTTCCAGGCAAGAATATTGAAGTTGGTTGCCATTTCCTACTCCAGGGGATCTTCCTGACCAGGAGATTGAACCCGAATCTCTTGCATCTCCTGCATTGGCAGGTGGATTCTTTACCACTGCACATGCTGGAGGTTTATTATTGCTAGAAATAAATGAAAATGAAAACGCAATATTCTCAAAATTTATAGGACGTAATGAAAGCAATGCTAAGAAGGAAACTAACAGCTGTAAATACCTACTTTAAAAAACAATAAATATCTTAAATCAATAGACTAACTTACAGTTTAAGCAACTTAAGAAGAACAAATTATACACAAAGCTAACAGAGGAAGAAAATAATAAAGATTAGAGCAGACACAAATGAGATTGAGGGGAGAAAAACAACAGAGAGAAGCAGCACAATCAAAAGTTGGTTCTTTGAAAAGATCAAATTTGACAGACTTTTAGGTAGTTAGAAAAAAGAGAGAGAAGACTTAAATTACTAAACTCAGGGATGAAATTGAGACTTTACTACTGGTTCCCTGGAAATAAAAATGATTGGAAGAGGGCACTGTAGGCTACTTTAGGTCAACAAATTGGCATAACTTAAATGAAATAAACAAATTCCTAGAAACAAAATGCTACCAGGACTGACTCATAAGGAAATAGAAAATCTGAATAGATTTTTGACTAGCAAGGAGGTTGAATCAGTAATAAAAAAACTTCTCAAGAGTCTGTCAGAATGAAGTAAGTCAGAAAGAGAAAAACAAATATCATGTATAGATTCATGTATCTGGAATCTAGAGAAATGGTGCAGATGAACCTATTTGCAGGGCAGCAGTAGATGCAGATGCAGAGAATGGATGTGTAGACACACTGGGGGTGGGGGGGATTGGCAGACTGGGACTGACATATATTCACTAACATGGGTATGACGGATGGCGAGTAGGAACCTGCTATATAACACAGGGAGCTAAACTTGGTGCTTTGTGGTGACCTACATGGGTGGATGGTGGGGATGGGAGGGAGACCCAAGAGGGAGGGCTTTATGTATACAAATAGTTGATTCACCTTGCTGTACAGCAGAAGCTAACACAACATCATAAAGCAAGTATACCTCGATAAATAAAAGAAAAAAAAAGAATAGAAAAGCTCAGGATCACATGGCTATATTGGTGAATTCCTAACATACACTTAAATAAAAATTAACATCAATCATTTTCAAAATGTTCAAAACAACTGAAGAGGAGGAAACACCTCCTAACTCCTTTTTTAAGGCTAGCTTCAGCTTTATCTTTATACCAAAGCCATATAAAATTTTCTAAAGGAAAATAAACTACAGACCAATATACCTTATGAAGACTCATGAAAATATCCTCAGCAACATGCTAACAAGCCAAATTTAGCTGCATATCAAAATGTTTATACATGAGCCATGTGTAAATGACCCATAACCATGTGGGATTTGCTCCTAGAAGGCACCCTAACCCTATATGTGAAAATCGAATAAAGCAGTACACCAAATTACCAGATTGAATAAAACAAAAACAGAGAACCCTATTGATCATCTCAATAGACGTAAAAACGCTTTTGAAAAAATTCAACAACTTTTCCTGATAAAAACACTCAAACGAGAAATAGAAAGAAACTGTCTCAAAATAATAAATTACCATATATTAAATACCCACAGTTAATATCATACTCAGTGATAAGGGACTAGAACATTTTTTCTAAGTTTAGAACAAGATATCTCTGTGCCACCTCTATTCAACATAGCACTGGAAGTTATAGTCAGAGAAATTAAGAAAGAAAAATAAACAGAAAAGGAAAAAGGAAATTGGAAAGGAAAAAGCAAAGTTATCTCTGTTCACAGACAATACGGTCTTGTACATCACTGTTGGGTATTCAATATATTGATGTTAGATCTAGTTGACCTATTGTGTCATTTAAGTCCTCTATTTCTTTACTTATCTTTTGTCCAGTTGTTTTGCCTCTTATTGAGTAGGTTCTGAAATCTCTGGTTACTATTGAAAAGCTATATCTTTCTCCCCATGGTGCTGTCATTTTTCCCCATATATCTTAAGGATCTGTTATGAGGTCCATAAATGCTGATAATTATTGCATTTAACTTTTCTTTTTAATTTATTCAAATTTTTAAGTTGGAGGTAATTATAATGTTGTGCTAGTTTCTGCAGTACAGCAACATGAATCGGCTATAAGTATACATATATCCTCTCCCTCTTAAGCTTCACTCCCACCCTCCAGTTCTACTCCTCTAGGTCATCACAGAGCATCCAGCTGAGCTCCTGTGTTATACAATGGCTTCTCAATAGTTATCTGTTTTATACATGGTACTATACATATATAAATTCTACTTTCTCAATTCACCCCACACTGTTCTTCCCCTGCTGTGTCCAAAAGTTAATTCTCTTCATCTCTTTTCCTGGCAAATAGACTCATCAGTAACATTTTTCTAGATTCCATTATATGTGCATTAATATATGATATTTATTTTTCTTTGCTTTCTGACATACTTCACTCATGACAAACTGCATAACAAGTTCTAGTTTCATCCACCTCAGTTGAACTGACTCATTTATCCCTTTTTATGAAATGAATTCCACTGTGTATATATACCGCAACTTCTTTATCCATTCGTCTGCCAATGGCCATCTAGGTTGCTTCCATGTCCTGGCTATTGTAAATAGTGCTGCAATGAATATTGGGATGCATGTGTCATTTTGAATTATGGCTTTATTGGGGTATATACCCAGAAGTGGGACTCCTGGGTCACATGGTAGCTTTACCCCTAGTTTCTTAATAAATCTCCATACTGTTCTCCATAGTGACCGTCTCAACTTACATCCCCACCAACACTGCAAGAGGGTTCCCTTTTCTCCACATCCTCTCCAGCACGTTTTGTTTGTATACTTTTTAATGGTGGCCATTCTGACTGGTATGAGGTGACCCCTCATTGGAGTTTTGATTTGCATTTATCTAATATGAGCAGTTGTAGCATCTTTTCATGTATTTGTTGGCCATTTATGTGTCTTCTTTGGAGAAATGTATATTTAGGTCTTCTGAAGGCAATGGCACCCCACTCCAGTACTCTTGCCTGGAAAATCCCATGGACGGAGAAGCCTGGTGGGCTGCAGTCCATGGGGTCGCTAAGAGTCGGACACGACTGAAGTGACTTAGCGGCCATTGTTTGATTGGGTTGTTTTTTGTGTTTTAATATTGAGCTGCATAATCTCCTTGTATATTTTGGAGATTAATACTTTGTCACTTCCTTTGTTCGCGAATAGTTTCTCCCATTCTGAAGGTTGTCTTTTCATCCTGCTTATAGTTTCCTTTGCTGTGCGAAAGCTTTTAAGTTTAATTAGGTCCCTTTTGTTTATTGTTGTTTTTATTTCCACTGCTCTAGGAGAGGAGTCAAAGAGGATATTGCTGCAATTTATGTCAGGGAGTGTGCTGCCTATGTTTTCCTGTAAGAGTTTTATGGTTTCTGGCCTTACATTTAGGTATTTAATCCATCATTAGTTTATTTCCATGTATGGTGTCATGAGTGAAGGAGGATATTCTAAATATTCTAATTTTATTCTTTTACATGTAGTTGTCCAGTTTTCTCAGCACCACTTATTGAAGAGTCTATGTTTTCTCCATTGTATATTCTTGCCTCTTTTGTCAAAGATAAGGTGCCCATATGGTGTGTGGGTTGATATCCGGGCTTTCTATCTTGTTCCATTGATCTAGGTTTCTATCTTTGTGCCAATTACCATAATGCTTTGATTACTGTAGCTTTGTAGTATAGTATGAAATAAGGAAGGCTGATTCCTCCAGCTCCATTTTTCTTTCTCAAGATTGCTTTGCCTACTCAGAGTCTTTTGTGTTTTCATACAGAATTGTGAATGTTTTTGTTCTAGTTCTGTGAAAAATGCCATTGCTAATTTGATAGGGATTGCATTGAATCTGTAGATCTCCTTGGATAGTGTAGTCATTTTCATAATATTAATTCTTCCAATTCAGGAATATGATGTAGTTCTTCATCTGTTTGTCTCACCTTTAATTTCTTTGGTCAGCTGTATAGATTTTTTTTGTATACAGGTCTTTTGTCTTTTTAAGTAGGTTTATTCCTAGATAATTTATTCTTCTTGTTGCAATGAGGAATGAGATTGTTTCCTTAATTTCTCTTTCTGATTTTTTGCTATTAGTATACAGGAATGCAAGGGATTTCTGTATATTGATTTTGTGTCCTGTGGCTTTACTAAATTCATTGATTACCTCTAGTAATTTTCTGAGAGTATCTTTATGATGTTCTATATATAGTATCACGTTATCACAAATGGTGAGAGTTTTACTTCTTCTTTTCTGATCTAGATTCCTTTCTTTTTATTCTGCTTTCCATGGCTAGGACTTCCAAAACTATGTAGAATAACTGGTGAGAGTGGGCACCCTTGTCTTGTTCCTGATCTTAGAGGAAATGCTTTCAGTTTTTCACCATTGAGAATAATGTTTGCTGTAGGTTTGTTGTAAATAGCCTACATTATGTTCCTTCTATGCCCGTTTTCTGGAATCTTTTTCTAAATCATAAATGGGTGTTGAATTTTGTCAAAAGTTTATTTTAATCTACTGAGATGGGAAATAGATGGGGAAACAGTGGAAACAGTGTCAGACTTTATTTTTCTGGGCTCCAAAATCACCACAGATGGTGACTGCAGCCATGAAATTAAAAGACGCTTACTCCTTGGAAGGAAAGTTATAACCAACCTAGATAGCGTATTCAAAAGCAGAGACATTATTTGGCCAACAAAGGTCCGTCTAGTTGAGGCTATGGTTTTTCCTGTGGTCATGTATGGATGTGAGATGTGAGAGTTGGACTGTGAAGAAGGCTGAGCACCAAAGAATTGATGCTTTTGAACTGTGGTGTTGGAGAAGACTCTTGAGAGTCCCTTGGACTGCAAGGAGATCCAGCCAGTCCATCCTAAAGGAGATCAGCCCTGGGATTTCTTTGGAAGGACTGATGCTAAAGCTGAAACTCCAGTACTTTGGCCACCTCATGTGAAGAGTTGACTCATTGGAAAAGACTCTGATGCTGGGAGGGATTGGGGGCAGGAGGAGAAGGGGACGACAGAGGATGAGATGGCTGGATGGCATCACTGACTCAATGGACGTGAGTCTGAGTGAACTCCGGGAGTTGGTGATGGACAGGGAGGCCTGGCGTGATGCAATTCATGGGGTTGCAAAGAGTTGGACACGACTGAGCGACTGAACTGAACTGAACTGACTGAGATTATATTATAGTTTATTATTGTTATTGTCATTTAAATTTTTTAAATTGTTTATTTATTTTTGGCTGCACTGGGTCTTCATTGCTGTGCACAGGCTTTCTCTAGCTGTGATGAGCTGGGGCTATTCTCTAGTTGTAGTATACAGACTTCTCATTGCGCTGGCCTCTCTTCTTCCAGAGCACGGGCTCTAGGGCACATGGACTTCAGTAGTTTGGGCATGTTGGCTCAGTAGTTGTGGCTCATAGGATTACGGGCTCCTTGGCATATGGAATCTTCCCAGATGGGGGATCAAACTTGCTCCCCTGCACTGGCAAGCAGATTCTTAACCACTGTACCACCAGGGAAATCTTATCATATGCTTTTTAATTTTCAATTTGTTAATATGGTGTATCACATGGATTGGTTTGTATATATTGAAGAATACTTGCATCCCTGGGATAAATCCCACTTAGTCATTGTGTATGATCCTTTTAATTTGTCATTGGTTCTGTTTGCTAGCATTTTGTTGAGAATTTTTGCATCTATGTTCAACAGTGATATTGGCCTATAATTTTCTTTTTTGTGATATCTTTGTCTGGTTTTAGTATCAGATGATAGTGGCCTTGCAGAATAAATTTTGGAGTGCTCTTCCCTTGCAATTTTATGGAAGAGCTTGAGAAGGATAGGTTTTAGCTTTTCTCTAAACATTTGATAGACTTCACCTGTGAAGCCATCTGGCCTGAGGCTTTTGTTGCTTGGAAGACTTTTTATCACAGTTTTTATTTTGATGCTTTTGATTGGTTTGTTCATTTTTTTTTTTTAATTTCTTCCTGGTTCAGCCTTGGAAGGTTGATCTTTTCTAAGAATTTATCCATTTCTTCCAGATTGTCTATTTTATTGGCATAGACTTGCTCACAGTAGTGCTTTATGGTCCTTAGTATTTATGTGATGTCAATTATAACTTCTTTTTCATTGTTTTTTTTTTTTTGCCACTTCATTTTTTAATTGAAGGATAATTGCTTTACAGGATTTTGTGGTTTTCTGTCAAACATCAACAAGAATCAGCCATAAGTACACCCATTTCCTCCCCATCCCGAACCTCCCTCCCATCTCTCCCCCCATCCTACCCTTCTAGACTGTCACAGAGCCCATGTTTGAGTTCCCTGATTCAAACAGCAAATTCTCATTGGCTATCTATTTTACATAAGGTGGTGTAAGTTTCCATGTTACTCTCTCCATACATCTCACCCTTTCCTTCCTCTCCTCCCCCCATTTCCATAGGTCTGTTCTCTGTTTCTCCATTGCTGCCCTGCAAATAAATTCATCAGTATCATCTTTACAGATTCAATATATATGCATCAGTAGAAGATATATATATTTCTCTAATTTACCTCACTCTGTATAATAGGCTCTTGGTATGTCCACCTCATATGACTCATTTGCCTTCCTTTTTATGGCTGAGTGATATTCCATTGTGTATATGTACTACAGCTTCTTCATCCACTCATCTGTCGATGGACATCTAGGAGGCTTCCATGTTCTAGCTATTGTGAAGAGTGCTGAAATGAACTGTGGGGTATGTGTGTCTATTCAGTTTTTGTTTCCCCAATGTATATGCTGAGGAGTGGGATTGCTGAGTCATATGGTGATTTTATTCCTAGGTTTCAAGGAATCTCCATACCATATTCCATAGTGGCTGTATCAATTTATATTCCCAATAGCAATGCATGAGGGTTCCCTTTTCTCCACACACTCCCCAGCATTTACTGTTTTTAGACTTTTTGATGGTGGCTCTTCTAACTGGTGTGAGATGGAATATCATTGTAGTTTTGATTTGCATCTATCTAATAATATTGAGCATATTTTCATGTGTTTATTAGACATCTGTATGTCTTCTTTGGAGAAATGTCTGTTTAGGTCTTTTTCCTACTTTTTGATTGGGTTGTTTATTTTTCTGATATTGAGTTGTATGAGCTACTTGTATATTTTGTAAATTAATTCTTTGTCAGTGGTTTCATTTGCATTATTTTCTCCCATTCTGAGGGTTTTCAACTTGTTTGTAGTTTCCTTTGCTGTGCAAAAGCTTTTAAATTTAATTAGGTCTCACTTCTTTATTTTTGTTTTTATTTCCATTACTCTAGGAGGTGGATCATAGAAGATCTTTCTTTGATTTATTTCATCGAGTGTTCTGCCTATTATTTCCTCTAACAGTTTTATAGTTTCTGGTCTTACATTTAGGTCTTTAATACATTTTGAATTTGTATTTATGTATGGCATTAGGAAATACTCTAATGTCCTCCTTTTGCATGTAACTGTCTAGTTTTCCCAGCATCTCTTATTGAAGAGGCTATCTTTGCCCCACTGTATATTCTTGCCTCCTTAGTCACAACTAAGGTACCCATAGAGAGTGTGGACTCTCTGTCTTGTTCTATTGGTCTGTATTTCTGTGCCTTTTTTTTTTTTTTTTTGCCAGTACTGTACTGTCTTGATGACTGTAGCTTTATAGTATAGTCTGAACTCAGGAAAGTTGATTCCTCCAGCTCTATTCTTATTTCTCAACATGGCTTGGCTATTCGGAGACTTCTGTGTATCCATATGAATTGTGAAATTTTTTTGTTTTAGTTCTTTGAAAAATGAATATTGATTCATCCTACACAGGAACATGGAATATCCTTCCATCTGTTTATGTCATCTTTGATTTCCTTCATTACTGTCTTATAATTTTCTGTGTACAATTCTTTCATCTCCTTAGGTAAGTTTATTCCTAGATATTTAATTCTTTTTGTTATAATGGTGAATGGGATTGATTCCTTAATTTCTCTTTCTGATTTTTCATTGTTAGTATATGGAAATGCAAGTGATTTCTGTGTTTTGATTTTGTATCTGGCAACTTTGCTAGATTCACTGATTAGCTCTAGTAATTTTCTGATACTATCCTTTGGGTTTTCTATGTACAGTATCATGTCATCTGCAAACAGTGAGAGCTTTACTTCTTTTCTTATCTGGATTCCTTTTATTTCTTTTTCTTCTCTGATTGATTGCTGTAGCTAGGATTTCCAGAACTATGTGAATAATACTGGTGAAAGTGGACACCCGTATCTTGTTCCTGATCTTAGGGAGGATGCTTTCAGTTTTTCACCACTGAGAATAATGTTTGCTGTAGACTTATCATATATGGCCTTTATTATGTTGAGGTAGGTTCCTTTTATGCCCATTTGTTGAAGAGTTTTAGTCATAAATGAGTGCTGAATTTTTTCAAAGGCTTTTTGTGAACCTATTGAGATGATCATATGGTTTTTATCTTTCAATTTGTTAATATGGTGTACCACATAGATTGATTTCCATATATTGAATCCTTGCATCCCTGGAATAAACCAAACTTGATCATGGTGTATGAGCTTTTTGATGTGTTGCTGAATTCTGTCTGCTAAAATTGTGTTGAGGATTTTTGTATCTGTGTTCATCAGTGATATTACCTGTAGTTTTCTTTTTTGTGTGTTGTCTTTGTCTGATTTTGGTATCAGGGTGATGGTGGCCTCATAGAATGAGTTTGGAAGTACTCCTTCCTCTGCAATTTTTTTGAAAGAGTTTTAGAAGGATAGGCATGAGCTCTTCTCTAAATGTTTGATAGAATTCTCCCGTGAAGCCATCTGGTCCTGGGGTTTTGTTTTTTGGGAGATTTTTGATCACAGCTTCAATTTCAGTGCTTGTAATTGGGTTGTTCACAATTTCCATTTATTCCTGGTTCAGTCTTGGAAGATTGAACTTTTCTAAGAATCTGTCCATTTCTTCCTTGTTATCTATTTTATGGCCATTATAGTTGTTCATAATAGTCTCTTATAATCCTTTGTATTTCTGCACTGTCTGTTGTAACTTCTCCTTTTTAATTCCTAATTTTGTTGATTTGATTCTTCTCTCTTTTTATCTTAATGAGTCTGGCTGAGGGTTTGTCAGTTTTGTTTATCTTCTCAAAGAACCAGCTTTTAGTTTCATTAATCTTTACTATTGTTTCTTTCCTTTCTTTTTCATTTATTTCTGCTTGGATCTTTATGATTTTTTTCCTTCTACTAATTTTGGGGGTTTTTTGTTCTTCTTTTTCAGTTGTCTTAGGTATAAAGTTAGGTAATCTATTCAATGTTTTTCTTGTTTCTTGAGGTAGGATTTTTTTTTCTTTTTTTTTTTTCAATTTTATTTTATTTTTTAACTTTACAATATTGTATTGATTTTGCCATATATAGAAATGAATCCGCCACAGGTATACATGTGTTCCCCATCCTGAACCCTCCTCTGTCCTCCCTTTCCATACCATCCCTCTGGGTCGTCCCATTGCACCAGCCCCAAGCATCCAGTATAGTGCATCGAACCTGGACTGGCAACTCGTTTCATATATGATATTATCCATATTTCAATGCCATTCTCCCAAATCATCCCACCCTCTCCCTCTCCCACAGAGTTGAGGTGAGGTAGGATTTTATTGCAGTAAACTTCCCTCTTAGAACCACTTTTGCTGTATCCCATAGGTTTTGAGTTATCATGCTCGCATTGTCATTTGTTTCTAGAAATTTTTTGATTTCCCTTTTTATTTCTTCAGTAACCTGTTGGTTAGTTAGAAATGTGTTTAATCTCCATGTATTTGTGTTTCTTACAGTTTTTTTCTTGTAACTGATATCTTGTCTCATAGCATTGTGGTCAGAGAAGATGCTTGATATGATTTCAATCTTCTTAAATTTCCTGAGGTTTGATTTGTGACCCAAGATGTGACCTATCCTGGAGAATGTTCCATGTGCACTTGAAAAGAAGGTGTATTCTTCTGCATTTGGATGGAATGTCCTGAAGATACCAATGAGATCCATCTCATCTAATGTATCATTTAAGATCTGTGTTTCCTTATTAATTTTCTATTTTGATGATCTGTTCATTGGTGTGAATGTGATGTTAAAGTCTCCTACTATTATTGTGTTACTGTCAGTGTTACTGTCTGTTAGTGTTTGTCTTACGTATTAAGGTGCATCAGTTCTACACTGTCCTATGTTGGGTACATAGATATTTACAATTGCTTTGTCTTCCTTTTGGAGTGATCCCTTGATCATTATGAAGTGTCCTTTATCTCTTGTAATCTTCTTTATTTAAAGGTCTATTTTGTCTGATGTGAGGATTGCTATTCCAGCTTTCTTTTTGTTTCCATTTGCATGGAACATATTTTTCCATTCTGTCACTTTCAGTCTGTATGTGTCTTGAGGCCTGAAGTAGGCTTCTTGTAGATAGCATATATAAGGGTCTTGTTTTTGTATCCATTTAGCCAGTCTGTGTCTTTTGGTTGGAGCATTTAATCCAACATTAATCCAGCATTTTTTAAAAAGCAGTTATTGATGTATAGTTTCCTATTGCCATTTTCTTAATTATCTGGGGTTGATTTTGTAGATCCCTTTTTTCTTCACTTGTATTTCTTGACTATATAAGTCCCTTTAACATTTGTCATAAAGCTGGTTTGGTGGCGCTAAATTCTCTTAACTTTTGCTTGTCTCTAAAGCTTTTGATTTCTCCATCAATTTTGACTGAGATCCTTGCAGGTTAGAGTAGTCTTGGTTGTAGTTGTTTTTATTTATTTATTTATTTTTGTCTTTCAGTACTTTAAATATATCCTACTATTCCTTTCTGGCATGCATAGTTTCTGCTGAAAGATCAACTGTTAATTCTATGAGTTTTCCGTTGTATGTTTCATCTTGGTTTTCCCTTACTACTTTTAACATTCTTTCTTCGTGTTTAATTTCTGTTAGCTTGATTAGTATGTGTCTCGATGTGTTTCCCTGTGGATTTGTCCTATTTGGATGCTCTGTGCTTCTTCAACTTGACTGATTATTTCCTTTCCCATGCTGGGGGAATTTGCAACTGTGATCTCTTCAAAAATGTTCTCAGTGCCTTTATTTTTCTCTTCTTCCTCTGGGACCCCTATAACTCGAATGTTGGCATGTGTAATATTGTTCTAGAGGTCTCTGAAGCTACCCTCAATTCTTTTTATTCTTTCTTCTCTATTCTACTGTTTAGCAGTTATTGCCACCACTCTGTCTCCCAGCTACTTACCCATCCTCTTGTTTCAGCTAATCTACTACTCGTTCTTTCTAGAGTATTTTTCATTTCAGTGGTTGTGTTCTTCATCCCTGTTTGTTTATTGTTTATTTCTTCTGTGTTCTTGTTAATTGTATTGATTGCTTCTTGCACTTTCTCCATTCCATTTTCGAGGGTTTGGAGCATCTTAACTATCATCACTCTGAATGCTTTTTCAGGTAGTTTGCCCATTTCCTCTTTGTTTATTTGATTTTGTGTGTTTTTAGTTTGTTCCTTCATTTGCACAATATTTCTCTGACTTTTACTTTTTTTACTGCTGTTTTTTAATTAATTAATTTTTTATTGAAGGATAATTACTTTACAGAATTTTGCAACAAATTGAAAGATAAAAACCATATGATCATCTCAATAGATGCAGAAAAAGCCTGTGACAAAAATTCAGCACCTATTTAAATTTTTTTTTAACTTACTGTGTTTGAGGTTTCCTTTCTCAGGTTTTGAGGTAGAATTCCTTCTTCCTTTTGGTCTCTACCCTTGGTGGCTAAGGTTGTTCCAGCGGTTTATGTAGGCTTCTGTTAGGTGTGACTTGTGCTTGTGCACTGATGGGAAGAGGTAAGTTTTTTTTTCCTCTGACGGAAAGGGATGTATGAGGCAGTAATCCTGTTTGCTGATGATTGGAATTGTGTTTTTGTCTTGTTTGTTATTTGGATGAGGCATCCTACATTTGGTACTGCTGGCAGTTGGATGATGCTAGGTCTTATATACAAGTGAAGGCCTTTGTGGAAGTTTGTACTAATTAATACTCCCTGGGGTTAGGAGTTTTCTGGCAGTCTGGAGTCATGTTGTCAGTGCTCCCACTCTAAAGGCTCAGGGCTTGATCTATCACCAGGGAACTGAGATTCCACAGGTGGTTTGTTATGACATTAAAGGAAAGAAAAGCAGACACTCTAAAACAAAAAACAAAAGGCAAATCCCAGATAAATGGCAAATACAAAATCAGGCAGATACTAACAAAGATAATGGCATATATACACATACATGCACACACATAAACAAAACCAATACAGTCCAAAAAAAAAGAAAGAAAGTAGAAGAGATTGACCTGGAGAGCAAAGGATAGCAAAATTATATCAACCAGTAAAAGGAAAACTAACTAAAGCATAACCTGGAAAACAAAACCAAAGAATACAGGCTAATGAACATGGTGAGAAAGGAAGGAATAGAAAAGCAAAGTTAAATAGAGGTAGATAAAGAATATTTATATATATTAAAGAGTAATTGCAAGAGGAAAAGAATAAAAAAGCTTAACAAAGAATATTTGTATAAAAATAATATTTTTTTAATTAAAAAAAAAGAATAAACCCCACAAAACTGCAAAAGTCCAAAGCAGAGGCAGAAGTATTTAAAGGAAATAAAAAGTGCGATTTAAAACATTCACAAAAGCATAAATAGATGTATTAGTACTAATAAAATCAACAACTCTAGCAACAAAGGGGGGAAAATGAAAAAAGAAATTTTAGAAGCAATATTGAACAAGTTAAACTATAAGAATAATAAATGTTTTCCTTGGATCTCAGCTGTCAGCATCCTCACTGTGAGTCACAGGCCACCTCTCCTTCCTTAGGATGCCCTCTAATACTGAGCTCATCTCTGGACCTGCTGCGGGGGCAGCTCAGACTCTAATCGTGTCCTACTCCTGCATGTTCTTGACTCCAATGTCCACATTTGCCTGTGCTAGTGCATTTTCTTCTGTGAAAACTCTCATTGTCCTTTTACATATTCCATAGACACAAAGTCTGCCTAGTTGATGGTATGGATTTAATTTGCAGCTTGTACAGCTGGTGGGAAGGTCTTGGGTTCTCTTCCTTAGCCACACCACCCTTGGGTTTTGATTGTGGTTTTATCTCCTCCTCAGGGTGTGAGTTGTCCACAGGGGCTTGCTCCTGAGGCTGCCCTGGAGGACTCGAGTCTGCCCCATGGAAGACCTGCTCTGGAGGTCAGCTGCTCTGCAGCTACTTAGGTCAGAGGGGCCCTGGCAGCACCAGGTACTCAGGGGAGCCAGTGGCGGGGACAGCAGGAAATATGGTGCTCTTATGGTTTTTTCTATGGTTTTTCTCTGGCTTCTCTGCCCCAGTGTAGATCACGCATGGAGTTGGCATGGGAGCTTGGATCACGGGGACCCTGTTAATGCTGGATATGCAGGGGTGCTGGCAGCTGTTGTTACAGGAAGTATGGTGCTATTAGGGTTTTTCTAGCTTCTGACAACTCTAACCCAGTACAGACTGAGTGTGGAGGTGGCACAGCTGCTTGGATTGTGTGAACACTGGCGCACCAAACGTGCAGGGACTCCAGCTGCCTCGGCCACAGGAGCCATGGACCTGTTTGAGTCTTTCTAGCCTCTGGCAGCTGGCAATCAGAGGGTCTCTTTGGCTCGTCCTTCTCTGTTGCTTGGCCTGTTCAGGCACTTACAGGGACCCCTAGCTGGGGTCCTTCTCTTTTGTTCAGCACATCAAACACTTAAAGGTCCACGCTGGCTGGAGTTCTTCTCTATTGCTTGGCCCTTCAGGTGCTTAAAGGACCTCCCTCTCTGGGGTCTTTTGGCTGCCAGGTGCTGACGTGTGGGGAGAGAGAGACTAGAGTGCTGGCCCCCCCAACAGTAAGTGACTCAACAGAATCACCCTGCCTCCATTCTGCCTGCCTTTCCTTCACAAGCTTTCCCCACTGCTGTCGCCTCCCTCAGGTCCCCTAGGGCCGTCTCCCCACAGTCAACAGCAGAGCCTCTACAATCTGTATGCTCCAGCTCCCAGCCAATGAGCTTTCTAGGGGAGTCGTGTCCCTGTCCGGCTGTGTCTAGGATTATCTGTGTGATTCCATTCAGACTGTCACAGATAAGTTGCTTCACTCTCCAACAGCCTCAAACGCTTCATCTCTGTCCCAAACAGATGCCTCAATCTGACCCCTGCTTCAGTCCCCGACCCACCAGGTGCAGTTCCAGTCCTACTCACTCTCCTCTTTTCTGCCCTCCTTCATTTCTCCTACTGAATTTTGTGTGGTTCTATATTTTCTCTTCCAGTGGTCAGGTACTCCTGCCTGCTCGCAACTGATGTTCTACAAGATCTTCTGTGTCTGGAGGTGTATCCCTGATGTATCCATGGAGAGAGATGTGCTCCGTGGCCACCACTCCTCCACCATCGTACAATACATATAACAACAGAATTTTCATTTGGTTTTTGTATCAAGATCATACTGGCCTCATGAAATGATTTGGGAGATTTCTCCTTTTTCGTAAAAATAAAATACTTTTTGCAAGGATTTGCACATGTTTAGAAACAGACGTTCCTTCAAAGTTTGATAGAGTTTATGTGTAAAACTGTCTTGTCCTACGCAGTTGTTGTTTTTCTTTTTCCTGAAAAATTGGAAAGTGGCACTGATTTGGCTATAGGGTTTATACATGGCACTTATCAAATTTTCTGTTTCTTCTTAAATCAACTTACTGATTTATAGTCCACAGTATTTTTCCATTTCATATAAATTTTTTTTTCATATAAAATTTCAAACTTATCTAGCATACATTTATTCCTGGTATCTCCTTATTTGTAGTAATGTCCTTTCACTCCTAATATTGCTGCATTTGTCCCTTCTCTGAGTTTTTCCCCTCTTTTTTTGTAAAAATCATTTAGATATTAAATTTATTAAACTTCTCAAAGAACCAACTTTTGGCTTTGTTGATACCGTTTTCTCTTTCATCCTTTTCTGGTCTGACAGTTCCCCCACCCTCCAGGTGCAGATCCAGTCGTACTCACTCTCCTCTTTTTTTGTCCTCCTTTGTCCTTTTGTCCTACTGAATTTTGTGTCCTTCTATATTTTCTTTGCCAGTGGTCAGGTACTCCTGCCCGCTCTCAGATGATGTTATAATTTGTTACTTTTGTTATCAAATTGTTTGCAGTTTTCCAAACTGTAAAGTTATATTTCTCCACTCCTTTCCAACTATACTCATAGGAAAAAGTCACTATGTTTAGCCCACATGTAAGTAACAGAGAACTATAGTCCACATCCTTAAGGGCAGACTAGCTACGTAAATTATTTGAAATTCTGAATAAGAGGATTCTCTTGCTTCCTCCTTTATTTATTCAATCAATTACTTTTTATATCACTGTGTACTCAAGTACATATATATATATATATATATATATATATATATTTATAAATTCAGTACTACTTTATTTGATCAAATTGTTCCACCTTTGGATACTGGGAGCTCTTTCAGTTGGCTTCTGTATCCTGTTAACAATTCCCCATCAGTGTGGTGTGTATTTTTTCTATTGACTACATATTTGCTTTCTGGAAATACAAGATGTTCTGGGTTCATCTTGTACAGTTTCTGAACTATTGTTAACATTAGCCATTTCTCCCAGAAGACCTTGTTCTTTTTACTGGAAAATGGCATTAGAAACCAAGATCAAGGTATTAAATGTGGTCATTGCTATGTGATGTCAAGCTTCTAGGACATCTAAGCTGAATAGTCAAGGAAATATATATATTTATACTAACCTGTGTATATGCAGGTATGTATAGTCCTGTTCTTCCAAGGAACAAGTGTCTTTTGATTTTGTGGCTGCAGTCATCATTGGCAGTGATTTTTGGAGCCCAAGAAAATAAAGTCTATCACGGTTTCCATTGTTTCCCCATCTATTTGCCATGAAGTGATGGGACCTGATGCCATTACAGTCTCCCACTGTAATGGATTGAATATTCATATCATATTCATATCAGCCCCCTCCTTCATATGCTGAAGCTCTAATCCTTAATGTGGCTGTATTTGAAAATGGTACCTCTAAGGAAGTATTTAAAGTTATATGAAGTCATAAGACGGAGAAGGCAGTGGCACCTCACTCCAGTACTCTTGGCTGGAAAATCCCATGGATGGAGGAGCCTCATAGGCTGCAGTCCATGGGGTCGCTAAGAGTCAGACACGACTGAGCGATTTCACTTTCACTTTTCACTTTCATGCATTGGAGAAGGAAATGGCAACCCACTCCAGTGTTCTTGCCTGGAGAATCCCAGGGATGGTGGAGCCTGATGGGCTGCTCTCTATGGGGTCGCACAGAGTCGGACATGACTGAAGCGACTTAGCAGCAGCAGCAGCAGAAGTCATAAGGATGGGGCTGTGATCTGATAGGATCAATATCCTGACAAAAAGAGAAACTGGAGAGCTCACTTGCTCTTCCTGTTCATATGTACACACTGGGGAAAGACCTTCTGAGGTCATAGCAAGAAGGCAGCTACCCTCACCAGAAACCAAATCAGGGAGAATCTTCATCTTATACTTCTAGCTTCTGGAATGGTAAGAGAACAATTTTTTTTTTTTTAAGGCAATCTCATCTATGATACATTGTTACAACAACTTAAGCTTACTTACTAATAGATCAACTTTAAACCATTGCCACATGGTAGCTTCCTCCAGCTTGCTTATCTGTAAACTTATACTCTAACAGTGAGAACATACTGGAGTGCAAAGTCAAGTGGGCCTTAGAAAGCATCACTATGAACAAAGCTACTGGAAATGAGAGAATTCCAGCTGAGCTACTTCAAGTCCTAAAATATGAGGCTGTGAAAGTGCTGCACTCAATATGCCAGAAAATTTGGAAAACTCAGCAGTGGCCACAGGACTGGAAAGGTCAGTTTTCATTCCAGTCCCAAAGAAAGTCAATGCCAAAGAATGTTCAAACTATTGCACAGTTGTTCAAACTATTGCACATGCTAGCAAAGTAATGCTGAAAATTCTCCAAGCTAAGCTTCAACAGTATGTGAACCGAGAACTTCCAGATGTTCAAGCTGGATTTAGAAAAGGCAAAGGAAGCAGGGATCAAATTTCCAACATCCGTTGAATCATCGAAAAAGCAAGAGAGGTCCAGAGAAACATCGACTTCTGCTTCATTGACTACACTAAAGTATTTGTGTGGATCAAAACACACTGTAGAAAATTCTTAAAGGGATGGGAATATCAGGGAATGCAGGTCAAGAAGCAACAGTTAGAACCAGACATGGAAAAATGGACTGGTTCCAAATTGGGAGAGGAATATGTCAAGGCTGTATTGTCACCCTGCTTATTTAACTTCTATGCAGAGTAAATCATGTGAAATGTAGGGCTGGATGAAGCACAAGCTGGAAGCAAGATTGCTGGGAGAAATATCAATAACCATAGATATGCAATGACACCACCCTTATGGCATAAAGCAAAGAGAAACTAAAGAGCCCCTTGATGAATGTGAAAGAAGAGTGTGAAAAATCTGGCTTGAAACTCACCATTCAGAAAACTAAGATAATGGCATCAGGTCCCATCACTTCATGGCAAATAGATGGGAAACAATGGAAACAGTGATAGACTTTATTTTCTTGGGCTCCAAAAATCACTGCAGATGATGACTGCAGCCACAAAATAGACACTTTTTCCTTGGAAGAACAGCTATGACAAATTTGACAGCATATTAAAAAGCAGAGACATTACTTTGCTGACAAGGTCCATCTAGTCAAAACTATGGTTTTCCAGTAGTCACGTATGGATGTGAGAGTTGGACCATAAAGAAGGCTGAGTGCTGAAGAATTGCTGCTTTTGAACTGTGGTGTTGGAGAAGACTCTTGAGAGTTCTTTGGACTGCAAGGAGATCCAACCAGTCCATCCTAAAGGAAATCAGTCCTGAATATTCATTGGAAGGACTGATGCTGAAGCTGAAGCTCGAATACTTTGGTCACCTGGTGTGTAGGACTGACTCTTTAGATATCCCCTGATGCTGGGAAATATTGAAGGCAGGAGGAGAAGCGATGACAGAATGAGATGGTTGGATGGCATCACTCACTTGATGGATTTGAGTTTGAGCAAGCTCCAGGAGTTGGTGATGGACAGGGAAACCTGGCATGCTGCAGTCCATGCAAGGACTGCAGGAGTTGGACACGACTGAATGACTGAACTGAACTGAACTGAACCAGATAGTGAGGAACCTGACTCCTGCAATTTTCTATTCACTTGATCAGTTGTTCAATCCAGTATAAATATGTAGCAACATCAAAATTATTAAGCTAGGTCCCTGTGGTATAATACATAATCGACTAGTTACAGTACTTATGTGCAGCTTCTTTTGCCTTTAGTATTACATATTCTACTTATTTTTCAAGTACCTTAAGTTAGCATCTTCCCTCCTTTCCATTTGTATGGTTGTTTCAAATCACACTACACTTAGAATTTTGGTGTCACATTCCGCACTCCATCTTGGGTCCCCTCAACTTCCTAAATGATTCTTAAAATATTTGCATGTATTAAAGTTACTTTCTTATACTATAAAGTTCTATGAAAGGTAATACATCCCTTGTGAAAGTGACAGGGTTAGTCACTCAGCCGTGTTGCTGGTGTGTTTAGTTGGTAAGTCGTATCCGACTCTTTGCAAATGCCTGTCATGCTTCTCTGTCCAAGGAATTCTCTAGGCAAGAATACTGGAGGGGGTTGCCATGCCCTCCTTCAGGGCATCTTCCTGACCCAAGTATTGAACCCAGATCTCCCACATTGCAGGCAGATTCTTAACATCTGAGCTGCCCAGGAAGTCCCTAAAGTTCTATAGGTTTGGACAAATACATAATGTCATGTATCCACCACTACAGTGTCATAGAGAATAAGTTGATTGCCTAAAGAATCCCCTTATTTTGTCTCTCCAAACCTCCTCAATCTAAACAATTACCAACCATTGATCTTTCAACCATCTCTGTAGTTTGCCTTTTTCTGAATGTCCTATAACTGGAATAACTGAGTAGTTATTTCATGTAGTCTTTTCATACTGGCTTTTAAATTTATCATCATGGGTAAATATTAAATATTTTTTAGGGTGTGATGATTTATTTCTTTTCTCCTTCTTTTAGTATTGGAGGAGAGTTCCTATTATTCCACATTATTGCCATTAATCTTGATCTTGTCAGTTTTTAGGATTTTAGAAGGTGTATTTGTTTCTCAACTCTTTAAAGACAGATTATATTGAGCATCTTTTTATATACTCTACTATCTGAATATCTTATTGAGTGAGATATCTTTTCAGTTCTTTAACCTACTTCTTTAATTGGGTTGTTTTCTTATTTTTGAGTTTTTAACAGTTCTTTGCATAACTGCAATACAAATTCCTTTCAAGATAGACATTTTGCAAATATTTTCTTCCAGCATGTGCTTTGTCTTTTAATCTCTTAAAAGTGTCTTTAATCTAATACTGCTACTGCTACTGCTAAGTCGCTTCAGTCATGTCTGACTCTGTGCGACCCCATAGATGGCAGCCCACCAGGCTCCCCTGTCCCTGGGATTCTCAAGGCAAGAATACTGGAGTGGGTTGCCATTTCCTTCTCCAATGCATGAAGGTGAAAAGTGAAAATGAAGTCGCTCTGTCCTGTCCGACTCTTAGCTACCCCAGTAGCCTACTGGGCTCCTCCATCCATGGGATTTTCCAGGCAAGAGTACTGGAGTGGGGTGCCATCGCCTTCTCCACTTTAATTTAATAGATGTCTTTAATTTTAATCAAGTCTAACATCATTTTTTTCTTTCATGGATCTTGATCTTAATTTTATATCTAAAACCTCACTTCCAAACCCAAAGTCATGAAGGTTTTTTCCTGTTGCCTTCTAGAAACTATAGTCTTAAAATTTACATTTAGCACTATGAATCATTTTATGCAATTTTTTGGAAAAAATGGTAAAGTGTGTGTCTAGATTTTTTTTTTTTTTCATGTCACTGTCCAATTGTTCAGCACCATTAGTTGAAAAATCACTTTTTCCACCGAATTGATTTTGCTCTTAAAAAGTCTATTGACTGCTTTGTGTGAGTGTGTTTCTGGGCCCCTGTATCTGTTACAGTCATCTGTTTCTGTTGTCTTGCCATGCCATGCTGTGTTAATTTCTGTGACTTTACAGTAACTATTGAAATTGGATAATGCTGGTCCTCCGACTTTGTTCTTCTATCGTGTTGTGTTGGCTATTTTTGGACTTTTGCCATTTTATATAAATTTTAGGATCAGTTTGTCAATGTCTACAAAGTATAGTATCTACAAAAATATCTTTGTGGGGGGTTTTAATTGGGATTACATTAAATCTATACATCAAATTGGGAAAAATTGATGTTTTAACAATATTGAGAGCTTCAATAATCCAGTACAGAATATCACTCCATTTGTAGACATTTTGATTTCTTCTAATACAGTTTCATAATTTTCTGCTTTTAATAAATCAATCTGGAAAGTCTTCGTAACAAGGACTAAAACTTCTGTGAGTGTGTGGTGACAGAACTTAACTACACTTATTTTGGTGATCATTTCACAGTATATACAACTATCAAATTATTGTGTTGTACATCTGAAACCAACATAGTGTTGTATGTTAATTGTACTTCAATAAAAGAAAAAATAAAATAAAGGGATGTTTAAAAATTCATCACTATCTTGATTGTAAATCAGAAGTTTACACAAAACTTGCTTTGTTTTATGAGCTCCAACTGTTTAATACTGTGAAAAGTTGGTGAAAATTTATGTTTTAGTGATGAAAAAGATAAGTATGATAATCTTATAGCTCAACAGAAAGTTTATAGAAGCTGAATCATGATCACTCTCTAAATACAAATCTGAAGGTCCATATGAAAAAGCTACCCTTTTATAAATTGAAAGAGAGAAATGTGGACTAGAGCTACATTTTAGGGTCACAGTCAATTGTTTTGGGAAACAGGCTCAGGCTACAAATTTATCAACATTTCTGGAAGACAGTAAACTAAAGCTATGATAAAACTAGACAATGTATTGAAAAGCAGAGACATTGTTTTGCTGACAAAGGTCTGTATAGTCAAAACTATGGTTTTTCCAGTAATCATATATGAATGTGAGAGAGCACAAAGGTTAAGCACGAAAGAATGGATGCTTTCAGACTGTGGTGCTGGAGAAGACTTTTTAGAGTCCCTTAGGACTATAAGATCAAACTAGTCAATCCTAAAGGAAATCAATCCTGAACATTCATTGGGGGACTGATGCTGAAACTCAAATACTTTGGCCCCCTGATGTGAAGAGCTGACTCATTAGAAAAGACCCTCATGCTGGGAAAGCTTGAAAGCAAAAGGAGAAGGGAGTGACAGGGGATGAGATGGTTCAATAGCATCAATGGCTCAATGAACATGAGTTTGAGTAAAGTCTGGGAGATAGTGGAGGACAGAGGAGCCTAGTGTGCTACAGTATATGAGGTCGCAAAGAGTCAGACGCAAGGCAGCAACTGAAAAACAACAAAAGTAATTTAGCTTAGATTTTGGTATGTTAGGATACAACTCAAAGACACTAAAGACAAATGTCATATCTACTGCTAAAAGAAATACACATACAAAAACAAGGATATAGAAAATTTGAAATTAAAGACTATAAAATGCTAAACTCTAAATATCAACCATAGGAAATCAGTGTAGTTATTTTAAAATCAGATAAAATTAAACTTTAAGGCAAAAATGTTGCTAGTGATTAAGATAGGTATCTTATAAATCACTAAGGAGATATAACAATTTTAATTTGATTAGCATATTAAAAATCACTTTTTATTTGTCATTTCTCCCTTTTTATTTGTCACCAAACCATTTGTAGAGCTAGAAAATGGTATCTATCCATTATTATTAGGAGATAGCCAGAGTTTTATCTAGAAATCTTTGATACTTTTCTGTGGTTATCTCTAAAATCACTGTCAACAGTAAACATAACCCTGGAAATATCCCGTCAATATTTTTGTTTACCCCTACATGCGAAAAAGCATTTCATTCCTTTATGATGCCTAACATATCAACCCCTACAGAGTTCACAAAAAGCCATTCTCTCCAGAATATAGATTGCTATTATGGGAGAAAAACCCTGAATTCTGATTAAGGGCTGTGTGACCCCATTTTGAGGCCTATGTCTTGTGCAAAAGGTCACACTGATTTAAGGGTTTTTTGAAGCTATTGATTATGAGTGTAATTTATATTCTTTTGTTTACTTGGTGAAACTTTTTGTTGTTCTTTGTATATAATAAAATATGTGTGTATATATTTTTCTCTACTGACATCTTAACCCTTTATTGAAGGTCCCTGATATTTTTTTGATCTAGCAGCCAAATTTCTGGAAGTTGGGATGTTTCAGCATGAAGAACCAGAACACTTAGAATATATGCAAAGAATAAATTTGTGCCCACGTCAAGTTAAGTGTAGAAATTCAGAGTTTGATTTTGATAACTAAGTAAAACCAAGCCCTGTTGGAGAATTAGAAAACATGCTACTTCAAGGAACTCAATTTGCCTTGCAGAGTATTAATTATCTTAATAAAAATGATCATATAATTTCTCTGCAAAATCAGATGTCAATACAAGCTATGAATAATATCTAATAAAAATAAGCTACCCTTGGTAAATCCATGATTAATAAATTTGATCTCTACATTAAAAAAATAATAATAAAAAAATAAAAATCAGACTCAAATATATGTAAATTGTCAAAACTAAAGAGTGAAGCAGAAAAAAAGTCATCAACCATTGTGAGAAATTTTCACCCAGTTTTCTCAGCAACTGGAAAAGAGCATCAGGAAAGAATCAGTAATTGTATAGAAGATCCAATAACTCAAATTTTAAAGCTGGTTAAATTACACAAACACACAAATATTCAACATCTCTTCATAGAAAGCCATAAAACATTATTAAGTGATATTGATAAATACCAACTTAAATGAAGGCCAACTTAAATCATGGCCATTGATTGAGTGTTTGTTCTCCATTAACAAAATCAAACGGAATTTTAGCATCCCCACAAAAAATTCAGGAGATTTTCTAAAAGTGAAATTTGATATGGTGGTTCTAAAATGTGTATGTAAATGCAGAAATATGCAATTACATATGAATAAATGACACTTGTCAGGGTCAAAATTAGCCAAAATAATTTTTAAGGAGCACTGACTTTGCTGGATACTAAGATTTATGTTGAACCTGTAGTAATTTTACAAAACTCTAATGAAATGTTAATTTTCCACAGGTGGTTTATGCTATCATTGACAGGTCTTTTCAGATTTGCTATAATATTTGTGATTATTTATTTATATATTTATTTTTAATAATTGAAATATTATACTAGTTTCAAGTGTATGACAGTAATTTGATATTTGTATATATGATGAAATGATGAATCACAATAAGTTGAATTAATATCTATCACCACACATAGTTACATAATTTTAATTGCTATTGAGTTATATGAATTCTGTATGTTTTTTGGGTATTAATCATTTTTCAGATGTATGATTTGCACATATTTTTTCCATTCAGTAGCTGGGTTTTCATTTTGCTGATTGTTGTTTTTGGTTTGCTTGTTTGTTTGGTATGCAGAAGATTTTTAGTTTAATGTATTCCCACTTTATTTTTGCATTTGATATCAAACACAAAAATCATTACCAAGGTCGATGTCAAGGAATTTATTGCCTAAGTTTTCTTCTAGGAATTTTATAATTTCAAGACTCACACTCAAGTATTTAATCAATTTTTAGTTAATTTTTGTGTTTCATTCTTTTTTATGAGATTGTTGAGTTAAAGAGATTGGTTTTTGCTGTTGTATATTGGCTGCATCTTATTTCTAGGCTTTCTATTCTGTTCCATTAATACATGTGTCTGTTTTTAATGCCAATATCATACTTTAAAAAATTACAATGCTTTTGTAAATATAGTGTGAAATCAGGGCATGTGATACCTCCACCTTTGTTTCTCAAGATTGTTTTGGTTATTCGAGGTCTTTTGTGATTCCACACAACTATTATGATTATTTGTTCTAGTTCTCTGAAAAGTGCCACAAGTATTTTGATAGAGATTGTATTGAGTTTGTGGATTACTTTGGACAGTATGGAAATTTTGTCATTAATTCTTCCAATTCATAAGCATAGAGTATCTTTTGATTTAGTTGTGTCTGTGGTTACTTTTATTAACATACTATAGCTTTCAGCATATAAAGGCCTTTCACCTCTTTGGCTTTGGAGTGCCCCATGAAGCAGGGCAAAGGCTAACACAGTTCTGCCAAGACGACACATTGGTCATAGCAAACACCCTTTTCCAACAACACAAGAGACAACTCTACACATGAAAATCACCAGATGGTCAGTACTGAAATACGATTTACTGTAGTCTTTCAGCTGAAGAAGGAGAAGCTCATACAGTCAGCAAAAACAATTCCTGACTTAGTATCAGATCATGAGTTCTTTATTGCAAGATTCAGGCTTAAATTGGATAAAGTAGGAAAAACCACTAGACCATTCAGGTATGACCTAAAACAAATCCCTTATGATTATATAGTGGAAGTAACAAATAGATTTAAGAGACTAGATCTGGTAGACAGAGGGCCTGAAGAAAACTATGGACAGAGGTTCATAACATTGTACAGGAAGTGGTAACCAAAACTATTGCCCTCCAAAAATTTAAGAAGGTAAAATGGTTGTCTGAGGAGGCTTACAAATAGCTGAAAAAAGGAGATAAGTGAAAGGCAAAGGAAAAAGGGACAGATATACCCAGCTGAATGCAGAGTTCCAGAGAAGAGCAAGGAGAGACAAGAAAACCTTCTTAAGTGAACAGTGCAAAGAAAAAGAGGAAGACAATAGAATCGGAAAGACTAGAGATGCTTCAGGAAAATTGGAGATACCGAGGGAATATTTCATGCAAAGATGGGCACAAAAAAGCACAGAAATGGCAAGGACTTAATAGAAGCAGAAGAGATTAAGAAGAGGTGTCAATACTACACTGAAGAACTATACAAAAAAGATCTTAATGACCCAGATAACCATGATGGTTGGTCACTCTCCTAGAGCCAGACATTCTGGAGTGTGAAGTCAAGTGGGCCTTAGGAAGCATTACTATGAACAAAGCTAGTGGAGGTGATGGAATTCCAGTGAAGCTATTTCAAATCCTAAAAGATGATGCCATTAAACTGATGCATTCAATATGCCAGCAACTTTCTAAAACTCAGCAGTGGCCACAGGACTGGAAAAGGTCAGTTTTTATTCCCAGAGAAAGGCAATGCCAACGAGTGTTCAAGCTATTGTACATTTGCACTCCTTTCACATGCTAGTAAGGTAATACTCAAAGTAGTGTGAGCAGTACATGAACAGAGAACTTCCAGATGTTCAAGCAGGATTTAGAAAAGGCAGAGGAACCAGAGATCAAATTACCAACATCCGTTGGATCATAGAAAAAGCAAGAGAATTCCAGAAATATATCTACTTCTGCTTCATTGACTATGCTAAAGCCTTTGACTGTATAGATCACAATAAACTGTGGACAATTCTTAAAGGGATGGGAATACTAGACCACTTTACCTGTCCCCTGAGAAACTGGTATGCAGATCAAGAAACAATAGAACTGGATATGGAACAGTGGACTGGTTCACAACTGTGAAAGGAGCACATGAAGACTGTATATTGTCACTCTGATTATTTAACTCCTATGCAGAGTAATAAAAATTTCACCATTTGAAATGCCAGGCTAGATGAATCCCAAGCTGGAATCAAGATTGTTGGGAGATACAAAAACCTCGATATGCAGGTGATGCCACTCTAATGGCAGAAAGTGAAGAGCAACTAAAGAGCCTCTTGATGAGGGTGAAAGTGGAAAGTGTAAATGCTGGCTTAAAACTCACCATTCAAAAACCTAAGATCTTGGTATATGTTGCCGTCACTTAATGGCAAATAGAAGGAGAAAATGTGGAAACAGTGGCAGACTTTATTTTCATGACCTCCAAAATCACTGTGGATGGTAATGACAGCCATGAAATTAAAAGACATTCACCCCTTGGAAGAAAAGCTATGACAAACCCAGACAGTGTATTAAAAAGTAGAGATATCACTTTGCTAACGAAGGTGCATATAGTCAAAGCTATGGTTTTTCAAGTAGTCATGTATAAATGTGAGAGTTGAACCATAAAGAAGGCTGAGTACTGAAGAACTGATACTTTCGTATTGTGGTGCTGGAGAAGACTCTTGAGAGTTCCTTGGACAGTAAGGAAATCAAACCAGTCAACCCTAAAAGAAATCAACTCTGAATATTCATTGAAAGAACTGCTGCTAAAGCTGAAGTGCCAATACTTTGGCCACTTAATATGATGAGATAACTCATTGGAAAAGACTCTGATGCTGGGAAAGATTAAGGTATAAGGAGAAGGGGGATACAGAGGATGAGCTGTTTGAATGATGTTACCGACTCAATGGACATGAATTTGAGCACACTCTGCGAGGTAGTGAAGCCTGGTGTGCTGCATTCCTTGGGGTCACAAAGAGTTGGATGTGACTTAGTAACTGAACAACAAAAACACATGGTTGTAAATAGGATTGTTTTTTACATTTTTTTGATAAGTTTGCTATTAGTGTATAGAAATGGTACAGATAGTTTTATATTGATTTTGTATCCTGGAACTTTATTGAATTCATCTATTAGTTCAGTACATTTATGGAGTCTTTAAGATTTTTAATATGTGGTATCATGTCATCTGCAAATAGTGACAGCTTTACTTCTTTCCAGTTTCAACGTGTTTCATTTCTTTTTCTGGCCTAATTGCTCTGTCTAGATCTACCAATTCTACACTGAATAAAAGTGGGAAGAGTAGGCATCCTTGTCTTGCTCCTGATCTTAGAGGAAAAGCTTTCATCTTTTCACCATTGAGTATCATTACCTGTGAGTTTGTCATATATGGCTTTCATTATGTTAAGGTACATTCCTTCTATATCCATTTTGTTGAGAGTTTTTATAATAGTTGAATGTTAAAATTTTTCAAATACTTTTCCTGCATCCATTGAGGTGATAATTATTTTATCCTTCTTGTTGTTAATGTGGAGTATCACATTGATTGATTTGCGGATGTTGACCTACTTTTGAGACTCTTGAATAAATCTCCCTTGATCACTGTGTATGAGCCTTTCAATGTATTGTTTAATTTGGTTTGCTAATATTGTGTTTAGCATTTCTGCATATGTGTTCATCATGTATGCTGCTGCTGCTGCTGCTAAGTCACTTCAGTCATGTCCGACTCTGTGCAACCCCATAGATGGCTGCTCTGTAATTTTCCTTTCTTGAGGTTTCCTTGTCTGGTTTTGCCATCAGCGTAAAGCTGTCATCCTAAAATAAATTGGAAGTTTTTCCACCTTTTTGTGTGTGTGTCATTTGAAAGAGTATAGAGGACTAGTATCAGTTCTTCCTTAAATGATTGCTACAAATCACTAGTGAAGCCATTTGGTCCTGGACTATTTCTTGTGGGAAGTTTTGAAATTACTCATTCAATATCTTTCCAGGTAATTCAGATTTTCTGTTTCTATATGATTAACTCGTGGTAGGGTATATATTTCTAGGAATTTATTAGTTTCTTCTAGGTTGTATGATTTGTTGATATACAATTTTTTATACTAGTCTCTTGAAAAGTGCAAGTGTTAGCCGCTCATTCTTGTCTGACTCTTTGTAGCCCCATGGACTGTAGCACACCAGGCTCCTCTGCCAAGGACTTTTCAAAGCAAGAATACTGGCATGGATAGCCATTCCCTTCAACAGGGAATCTTATTGACCCAGGGGTCAAATCTAGGTCTCTTGCAGTGCAAGCAGATTCTTTTCTGTTTGAGCCACCAGGGAAACCCACCCTTTATATTTCTGTGGTATCAGTCGTAATATCTCCTCCTTCATGTATGACTTTATCTGAGTCCTCTTTTTATTCTTGGTAATTCTAGCAAAACCCTAGTCAATTTTCTTTACCTTTTTAAAGAATCAGCTCTTAGTTTCATCAATCTTTTCTGCAGTCGATTTAGCCTTTATTTCATTTACTTTCGTTCTGATGTTGTTAATTCCTTTTTTCTACTAACATTGGATTGTGTTTGTTCATTTTCTAGTTCTTGACATGTAAAGTTATGTTGTTCATTTGAGGTTTTTCTAGTGTCTTGTGGTAGGTATTTATTTCATGAAATTCCTCTTAGAACTGCTTTTGCTGCATATTTTTATATATTGTATCTTCATTTGTCTCAAGATATTTCTTGATTTCTCCTTTGATTTCTTCATAAACTTATTGGTATTTCATTAGCATGTTGCTTAGTTTATATTATTTGTAAAATTTCCAGCTTTCTTGTCTTAATTGTTTTGCAGTTTCATACCAATGTGGTATATATATATATATCAGAAAATACACTTGATAAGATTTTAATGTTTTTAAATTTTTAAGTCTTTTTTAGTGTCATAACAAGTATCTATCCTGGAGAATGTTCCATGTGATCTTGACAAGAATGTTTATTTTCTTACCTTTGAATGAAATGTTCTGTAAATATTGTTAAGTTCATCTGGTCTAGCATTTTATTTAAGGTGAATCTTTCATTATTGGTTTTTCTGTCTGGATGTTGTATCAATTGTAAGTGGGATATTAAAATCCCCTACTATTTTTGAATTACTGTCTATTTCTCCTTCTAGATCTGTTAATATTTACTTTATATACTTAAGTGCACCTATTTTGGGTGCACAAATATTTACATATGTTATATCATCAAATGGATTGGCATTTGCATTATTATGCAATGTCCTTCTTTGTCTCTTATTACAGTCTTTGTTTTAAAGACTATTGTCTTATGTGAGTAGAGTTTTCTTTTGGTTTCCATTTGCATTTAATATCTTATCTTTTCCATCACTATATAAACTGTGTATGTCTTTATATCTGAAGTGAGTCTCTTCTAGGCAGCATATTGATAGATCTTTAAAAAAAAAAATCCATTCAACTACCATATCCCCTTTGATTGGAGAATTTGGTTCATCTACTTTTAAAGTAATTATTGATAGGTATATACTTATGGCCATTTTGTTAATTGTTTTCTAGCTGTTCTATAGTTCCCTGTACCTTTATTCTCTTGCTCTATTTCTTTGCACTTTTATGACTTTCTGTAGTGGTACACAAATTCTTTTCTTATTATTTATAATGTGTCTATTATAGGTTCTTGCTTGAAGGTTCCCAAGAGGTTTACATGTAACAACTTACATTTATACCAATCTATTTTGAGTTGATAACAATTTAAATTTGAATGTATTCTAAAGCCCTAAATTTTTACTCTCCCCTTCCCAATGTTTTAGCTTTGTTTTGTTTTTTTAATACCAAAAATGTTTTTCATTGGGGTATGTTGTGATAGTTTCAGGTGAACAGTAAGGACTCAGTCATACATGTATCCACTTTTCCCAAGCCCCCTCCCATCCAGGCTGCCACATAACATTGAGCTGTGTTCCATGAGCTGTACAATAGATTTTGTTCATTATCCATTTTAAATATAGCAGTATGGACGTGACCTTCTCAAAGTCCTTAACTATCCTTTCCCCCCAGAAACCATGAGTTCATTTTCTAAGTCTATGAGTCTCTTTCTGTTTTGTAAGTAAGTTCATTTGTATCACTTCCTTTTGAATTCCACATATAAGGGATGTCATATGATATTTCTCTTTCTCTGTCTTACTTACTACACTCAGTATGACACTCTCTAGGTCCATCCATGTAGCTGCAAATGGCCTTATTTCATTCCTTTTAATGGTTGAGTGATATATATATATCATGTTTTCTTTATCCATTCCTCTGTCAATGGATATTTAACTTGTTTCCATGTCTTTGTTATTGTAAATAGTGCTGCAATGAACATTGGGGTGTATATATCTTTTCAGGCCACGTTTTTCTCTGGATATATGCTCAGGAATGGGGTTGCAATTTCATATGGTAGCTCTATTTTTAGTTTTTTTAAGGAACCTCCATATTATTCTCCCTAGTGGCTGTACTAATTTACATTCCCACCAACAGTAAAGGAGGGTTCTTTTCTCTGCACAGCCTCTCCAGTATTTGTTGTTTGTGGATTTTTTTAGGATAGCCATTCTGACCAGTGTGAGATGATATCTCACTGTAGTTCTGATTTACATTTCTCTAATAACTAGTGATTTTGAACATCTTTCATGTGCCTATTGGCCATCTGTATGTCCGCTTTAGAGAAATGTCTATTTAGGTCTTCTGCACATCCGGTGCTATTGTATCATAAGCTGTTTGTAAATTTTGGAGACTAAGCCCTTATCAGTCATATGATTTGCAAGTATTTTCTCACAATATGTGGGTTGTCTTTTCATTTTATTTGTTGTGTGCTTTGCTGTGCAAAAGCTTTTGAGTTTAAGCAGGTCCCATTTGTTTATTTTTGCTTTTATTTTCATTATTCTGGGAGATAGATTAAAAAAGATGTTGCCTTGATTTATAGCAGAGAGTGTTCTGCCTACGTTTTCCTCTAAGAGTTTTATAGTGTCTAGTCTAGCATTTAGGTCTTTAGCCTATTTTGAGCTGATTTTTGTGTATGGAGTTAAGGAATGATCCAATGTCATTTTTTACATGTGGCTGTCCAGTTCTCCCAGCACCATTTGTTGAAGAGACTGTCTTTCCAACCTTATGTATTCTTGCCTCCTTTGTCATAGATTGACTACAGGTGCATGGGTTTATTTCTGGGTTTTCTACCTGTTACACTGATATTTATATTTGTTACGCCAGTGCCATACTGTTTTGATGACTGTAGCTTTGTAGCATAGTCTTAAGCTAGGGAGCCTGAGTCCTCCATTTCTCTTTTTCAAGGTTCTTTGGTTATTTGGGATTTTCGTGTCTCCATACACATTTTTGAGGGTTTTTTTTTTTTTTTTTCTTTTCTTTTCTAGCTCTGTGAAAAAATGCCATCGGTAGTTTAATAAAGACAGGAAAGGCAATGACAACTCACTCCAATACTCTTACCTGGAAAAGCCCATGGATGGAGGAGCCTGGTAGGCTGTAGTCCATGGGGTTGTGAAGAGTTGGACACAACTGAGCAACTTCAGTTTCACTTTTCACTTTCATGCATTGAAGAAGGAAATGGCAACCCACTCCAGTGTTCTTGCCTGGAGAATCCCAGGGATGGAGGAGCCTGGTGGGCTGCTGCCCAACTCACACAGAGTTGGACATGACTGAAGTGACTTAGCAGCAGCACTGGCAGTTTGATAAAGATTGCATTGATTCTGTAGATTGCTTGGGTAGCATAGTCATTTTGACAATATTGATTCTGCCAGTCCATGAACATGGTATATCTTTCCTTCTGTTTCTCTCTTCTTCAATTTTTTTCATCAGCATCTTACAGTTTTCAAAGTACAGGTCTTTTGTCTCCTTAGGTTTATTCTTAGGTATTTTATTACTTTTGATGCAAAGGTAAACAGAATTTTACCTTGATTTTCTCTTTCTCATCTTTTGTTGTTCAGTTCAGTTCAGATGCTCAGTTTTCTCTGACTCTTTGCAACCCCATGGACCGCAGCACAACAGGTCTCCTGGTCCATCACCAACTCCCGGAGTCCACCCAAACCCATGTCCATTGAGTCAGTGATGCCATCCAACCAATTCATCCTCTGTTGTCCCCTTCTCCTCCTGCCCTCAATCTTTCCCAGCATCAGGGTCTTTTCAAATGAGTCAGCTCTTCAAATCAGGTGGCCAAAGTATTGGAGTTTCAGCTTCAGCATCAGTCCTTCCAATGAACACCCAGGACTGATCTCCTTTAGGATGGACTGGTTGGATCTCTTTGCAGTCCAAGGGACTCTCAAGAGTCTTCTCCAACACCACAGTTCAAAAGCATCAATTCTTCTGTGCTCAGCTTTCATTGTAGTCCAATTCTCATGTCCATACATGACCACTGGAAAAACCATAGCCTTGACTAGACGGACCTTTGTTGGCAAAGTAATGTCTCTGGTTTTTAATATGCTATCTAGGTTGGTCATAACTTTCCTTCCAAGGCATAAGTGTCTTTTAATTTCATGGCTGCAATCACCATCCGCAGTGATTTTGGTGCCCAGAAAAATAGCCAGCCACTGTTTCCCCATCTATTTGCCATGAAGTGATAGGACCAGACGCCATGATCTTAGTTTTCTGAATGTTGACCTTTAAGCCAACTTTTTCACTTTCATCAAGAGGCTCTTTATTTCTTCTTCACCTTCTACCATAAGGGTGGTGTCATCTAGATATCAGAGGTTATTGATATTTCTCCCAGCAATCTTGATTCCAGCCTGTGCTTCCTCTAGCCCAGCGTTTCTCATGATGTACTGTGCATAGAAGTCAAATAGCAGGGTGACAATATACAGCCTTGATGTACTCCTTTTCCTATTTGGAACCAGTCTGTTGTTCCATGTCCAGTTCTAACTGTTGCTTCCTGACCTGCATACAGATTCCTCAAGAGGCAGATCAGGTGGTCTGGTATTTCCATCTCTTTCAGAATTTTCCACAGTTTATTGTGATCCACACAGTCAAAGGCTTTGGCATAGTCAATAAAGCAGAAATAGATGTTTTTCTGGAACTCTCTTGCTTTTTTGATGATCCAGCGGATGTTGGCAATTTGATCTCTGGTTCCTCTGCCTTTTCTAAAACCAGCTTGTACCAGTGACATTTATATATTTTCTTGTTACTAATTAGTGCCCTTTTTTTCAGCTTAAAAAAATTCCCTTTAACGTTTCTTGTTAGGCAAGTTTAGTGATTATGATCCTTTTTAGCTTTTATTTGTCTGGAAAATTCTATTGTTCAGTGATTAACTTGTGTCCAATTCTTTATGACCCCATGGACTGAAGCATACTAGGCTTCCCTGTCCTTCCCTGACCTTCCTTCACTGGAAAATTCTACCTCTCCTTCAATTCTGAATGATTACTTTGCTGGGTAGAATATTTTTGGTTAAAATATTTTTCATTCACTTTGAATATATCATACTACTCCTTTCTCTTCTGCAAAGTTTCAGCTGAAATGTCTATTAATTTTCTTATAGTAGTTTTCTTATATAGCAAGTTATTTTTATTTTGCTCCCTTTAAGATTCTTTCTTTGTCTTTAACTTGTGATTGTTTAATTTTACTGTGTTTTGGTGTGGGTCTTTTGGCACATCTTATTTGGAACACTCTCGGCTTCCTGGATCTGAATTTTTATTTTTATCTTCAGGCTACAGAAGTTTTTAGCCATTATAGCTTCAAATAAATTTTTTGCCAATCTGGCTCTCTTCTCTTTCTGGAACTTATTTAATGCATATGTCAGTCTGCTTGTTGCTGTCCCGTAAGTCTCTTAAGCTATCCTTAAGTTTATTTTTTCACCTTTCCTGCTCTGATTGGGTGAGTTCTTCTGCACTGTGTTTGACTACATCGTCTCTTTCTTTGCTTCATCTATTCCACTGTTGCTCTACTTTACTGTATTTTTCAATTCAGTTATTTTATTCTTCAGTTCTGTGGCTTCTATTTGGAACTTTAAAAATATTTCCTACCTTCTTGTTGAAGTTTTCACTATGTTCATTTATTCTTCTCCCAAATTTGGTGAGCATTTTTATTATTGTTAATTTGAAATTAAAAAAAAAAACTTACTTTTAATTGGAAAATAGATGCTTTACAATTTTGTGTTGGCTTCTGCTTCACAGCAAAGTGAATCACCAATTAGTGTACCTATATCCCCTCTCTCTTGAATTTTCTTCCCACTCCCCATACTTTGAACTCTTTATCAAGCTAATTGCTTACCTCCATTTCATTAAGTTTGTTTTTTTCCTGAGCTTTCATCTTGTTAGTATTTTTGGAACATAGTCCTCTGTTTCTTTATTTAACCTGAATTTCTGTGTTGGTATCTATGCACTAGATGAAATAACCATTTATCCCCATCTTCAAAGAGTGGACTTTGTGTCAGAGATGAACCTTACTAATCAGCCCTGACTTAGTGCTTGGTTTTGGTTCTCAAAACTTTGTGTCTGTTCAAACAGTCTATTTTATTTTTAATAACATTTTAGTTTTTAACTATTAATACTTGTCCCAGTCATTGAGAGAATGTCATGACCAATCAGTGTTCCAAAGGGGCAGATATTTCAGTACCTAGATCCAGGTGCATTAGAATCTAGACCCTCAGGCAGCAACTTTTAAAGAATAAAAATATATACAAGTCCTGTAAAATTTCAAAGGGCTTTCCACATGGCACTAGTGCTAAGGAACCCACTTACCAATGCAGGAGATGCAAGTTCAATCCCTGCTTTGGGAAGATTCCTTGGAGAATGAAATGGCAACCTACTCCACTATTCTTGCATGGAAAACCCCATGGACAGGGAAGCCTGGCATGCTACAGTCCATAGGGTTGTAGAGTCAGACACAACTGAATTGACTTAGCGCACGTACACATGAGACTGCAAATGTAAGTCCTACTGGCCACCAGAGCCAGGCAATTTGGAGGTGTCTCCTGGACAGTGGTCACAAAATTGGAGCTCCAGATGAGCGCATAGGCTTGTTTCTAGGAGATACTAGTGAGCTGTAGTGGGACAGATGCTACGCTAAGTTGCTTCAGTCGTGGCCAACTCTGTGCGACCCCATAGATGGCAGCCCACCAGGCTCCCCTGTCCCTGGGATTCTCCAGGCAAGAACACTAGAGTGGGTTGCCATTTCCTTCTCCAATGCATGGAAGTGAAAAGTCAAAGTGAAGGCACTCAGTCGTGTCCGACTCTTAGTGACCCCATGGACTGCAGCCTATCAGGCTCCTCCGTCCATGGGATTTTCCAGGCAAGAGTACTGGAGTGGGGTGCCATTACCTTCTCCGGTAGTGGGACAGAAGGAGAGTGTAAAGATAGTGTCCCTTGGCCTAGATTCTCTAAGAGCACCCCTGAAACTTCTAGATGTATGTCAAATCTGATGTGTACTCTTAAGGCCCAAACTCCAGGACTAGGTCTCTTGCACAGAAAGCTATGCATGTTTCTCAGTCTGCTGTATATGCAGTGCCCTACACAGTGGTAACCTAGAAAGAACTGTCTCCAATGGTTACAGTATCATGAGACCCTGCATGCAAGACACTGTGTCCACTACAGCCAGGTGCTCAAAGCATATCCCCTAGGCCACAGCCATAAAACCATAACAAAGAAAACAGGGTATTAGATGTGTATAAGAACTCCGCTCTAAGAGATACTGGTGCTCTGGACCAAGAAAGGGAGAGCAAAAAGATAGTGCCCATCCTCCAAGGTCTTAGAAAAGGTTTACATTCAGCCCTTAGATGTGTGATTAATTAGAAACCTGCTTCTCGGCCTGCAGCTATGATGATAAACTTCATTCACAGAAAGAAAGATTCTCTGATTCTGTTGCCTCTTGCTGTGCCCTGGGGGTGGTAGCTGTTTATGATCTCTCTCCATTAGTTGAAGTCCTGTGGGACCCACAAAGATAAACCCTGTTAGTCAACAGAGCCAGGTAATGTAGAAGTGTTCCCTGGCAGCAACTGTAAAAATCGGGGCATCAGACTAGGATATAAGGCCCTTTCTGGAGGATACCAGTGAGTTAGAATAGGTCAGAATGTCTATGCAGAGACTGTGACCACTAACCTCTGTTCCCCGAAAGCATTTCTATACATTCTGTAAGTGTGTCAAACCGGAAATCTGCCCCTAAGATCAAAGTTCTGAGACAAGCAGATATTGCTTGAGAAAGAAATACTTCTTTCTGAGGAAGTCTATAGTTACTGTTTTACTCTGTTATTTGTGTAATACCCTGAGAGTGGTAATATGCCATGATTTGTCTCTCTAACTTTAACAGTCCCAGGTAACTCAGGAACATAAGCCAGCGTGTCCCATAGAGTCAGGTAGGTAATCAAGGGTAAATCCCTGGGTGACATGTAAAAAGTGGGTCACCAGACATAAAAACTGGGGCACCAGTCAATTTGATCCAAGATGGTGGAGTAGAAAGACACCGAGTTCACCTCCTCTTATGGGCACAATGAAATAACAGCTATTTACAGAAGAACTATTAATAAGACCAGAAAATCTTTTACAACTAAAGATATAAAGAAGGAATCAAAATGAGACAAGTGAGGGGGTGCAATCATGGCATAGTCAAGAACCACATGCCTGAGTGGACAACCTACAAATGGGAGGATAATCATAATTGCAGATTCTCTCCAAGGTGTGAGAGGTTTGAGCCCCACATTGAAATCCCCAGCCCAGGGGTCTTATACCAGGAAGATGAAATGAGACCTCAGAACATTTGACTCTAAAGGTCAGTAGGGTTAATTTCAGGAGATCCAGAGAGCTGCAGGAAATAGAGACTCCACTTAAAAGGGCATACACAAAATCTCACATACTCTAGGACATAGGGTGCAAGCAGTAATTTGAAGGATTCCTGAGTCAGAACCACCTGTTAACTTTGGAGTGAACTGAAACAGACCACAATGGGTGAATTCAATTCAGATGACCATTATAGCTATTACTGTGGGAAAGAATCCCTTAGGAGAAATGGAGTAGCCATCATAGTCAACTGCTGCTGCTGCTGCTGCTAAGTTGATTCAGTCGTGTCTGACTCTGTGTGACCCCATAGACGGCAGCCTACCAGGCTCCATCGTCCCTGGGATTCTCCAGGCAAGAACACTGGAGTGGGTTGCCATTTCCTTTTCCAATCATAGTCAACAGAGGAGTCCAAAATGCAGTACTTGGATGCAATCTCAAAAACGACAGAATAATCTCTATTCACTTCCTAGGCAAACTATTCAATATTACAGTAATCCAAATCTGTGCCCCAACCACTAATGCTGAAGAAGCTGAAGTTGAATGGTTCTATGAAGACCTACAAGACCTTCTAGAACTTAACACCAAAAAAAGATGTCCTTTTCATCATAGAGGACTGGACTGCAAAAGTAGGAAGTCAGGAAATACATGGAGTCAACAGGCAAGTTTGGCCTTGGAGTACAAAATGAAGAAGGGAAAAGTCTAACAGAGCTTTGCCAAGAGTGCTCACTGATCATAGCAAACACCCTCTTCCGAGATGACTCTACACATGGACATCACCAGATGGTCAATACTGAACTCAGATTGATGATATTCTTTGCAGCAGAGATAGAGAAGCTCTATACAGTCAGCAAAAACAAAACCAGGAGCTGACTAGAGCTCAGATCATGAATTCTTTATTTCAAAATTCAGACATAAATTGAAGGAAGTAGGGAAAACCACTAGGAAATTCGTGTCTGACCTAAACATTTATGATTTTACAGTGGAAGTGACAAATAGATTCAAGGGATTAGATCTGATAGACAGAGTCCCTGAAGAACTATAGACAGAAGTTCATAACATTGTACCAGAGGCAGTGATCAAGACCATCTCTCCCAAAAAAGAAATGCAAAAACGTTGTCTGAAGAGGCCTTACAAATAGCTGAGAAGAAAAGAGAAGCTAAAGGCAAGGGAGAAAAGGAAAAATATATCCATCTGAATGCAGAGTTCCAAAGAATAGCAAGGAGAGATAAGAATGCATTCCTCAGTGATCAGTGCAAAGAAATCGACAGAAAAAATAGAATGGGAAATACTAGAGATCTCTCCAAGAATATTAGAAACACCAAGGGAGCATTTCTTGGAAAGATGGGCACAAAAAAAGACAGAAATGTAGTGGACATAACAGAAGCACAAAATATTAAGAAAAGGTGGCTTCTTTTTGTATAGAAGAACTGTACAAAAATGATCTTAATGACCCAGATAGCCACAATGGTGTGACCACTTACCTAGAGCCAGACATCCTGGAGTGCAAAGTCAAATGGGCCTTAGGAAGCATCACTGAGAACAGAGCTAGTAGAGGTGATGGAATTCCAGCTGAGCTGTTTCAAATCTTAAGATGATGTTGTTAAATTGCTGCACTCAGTATGCCAAAAAATTTGGAAAACTCAGCAGTAGCCACAAGGCTAAAAAAGGTGAGTTTTCTTTCCAGTCTCAAAGACAATGCAAAAGAATGTTCAGACTACCATACAATTGTACTCGTCTTCCATGGTAGCAAAGTAATGCTTAAAATGCTGCAACCTAGTCTTCAACAGTAAGTGAACCGAGAATTTCCGGATGTTTAGGGTGGATTTAGGAAAGGTAGAGAACTAGAGATCAAATTGTCAATATCCACTGGATCACAGAAAAATCAAGAAAAATCCAGAAAATCATCTATTTCTGCTTTATTGACTATGCTACAGCATTTCACTATGTGCATCACAACAAACTGAGCAAAATTCAAGAGATGGGAATATCAGAACACCTTACTTGCCTCCTGAGAAAACTGAATGCAGATTAAGAAGCAACAGTTAGAACAGGACATGGAACAATGGACTGGTTCTAAATTGGGAAAGGAGTACATGAAGGTTGTATATTGTCAACCTGCTTATTTAACTTGTATACAGAGTACATCATGCAAAATGCCAGGCTGGATAAAGCACAAGCTGGAATCAAGATTGCCGATTGAAATATCAATAACCTCAGATATGCAGATGACCTTTATGGCAGAAAACAAAGAAGAACTCAAGAGCCTCTTGATAAAGTGAAAGAGGAGAGTGAAAAACCTGGCTTAAAACTCAACATTCAAAACTCTAAGATTGTGGCATCTGGTCCCAATCACTTCATGGCAAATAGATGGAGAAACAATGGAAACAGTGACACATTTATTTCCTTGGGCTCAAAAATCACTGCAGATGGTGACTGCAGCCATGAAATTAAAAGACACTTGCTCCTTAGGAGAAAAGCTATCACCAACCTAGACAGCATATTAAAAAACAGAGACGTTTTTTGCCAACAAAGGTCCATCTAGTCAAAGCTATGGTTTTTCCAATAGTCATGTATGGATGTCAGAGTTGGAACATAAAGAAGGCTGAGCACCAAAAGACTGATGTTTTTGAACTTTAGTGTTGGAGAATACTCTTGAGAGACTGCATGGAGATCAAATCAGTCAATCATAAAGGAAATTTGACACTGAATATTCTGAAGCTGAAGCTGAAGCTCCAATACTTCCGCCACTTTTGCAAAGAACTGAATCATTGGAAAAGACCCTGATGCTGGGAAAGATTGAAGGCCGAGGAGAAGGAAACGACAGAGGATCAAATGGTTGGATAGCATCACCGGCTCAGTGGACAAGAGTTTGAGCAAGCTTTTGGAGATGGTGAAGTACAGGGAAGCCTGGCATGGTTCAGTCTATGGGGTCACAAAGAGTTGGACATGACTGAGTGACTGAACAGCAGCAGGAGAGGCAGGAATGACTGAAGCTGAAGCTCCAGCATTTTGGTTATCTGTTGGAAACAGACCACTCATTGGAAAATCCATGATCTGAGAGAGATCAAGGGCAGAAGTAGAAGAGGGCATCAGAGTATGAGATGGCAATTAATATGAACTTGAGGAAACTCCAAGAGATAACAGTATTTCCAGGGAGACCTGGTGTGCTGCAGTCCATAAGGTCACAGAGTTGGGCATGACTGGGCGACTGAACAACAAGAGAGGCATGAAGAAACTATAGCTCACTCTGGGGACATGTACGAAGGTGGCAGCTATTTTGGGGAACTTGTTCTACCATGTTGACACTGGTGTGGGTAAGTGCCACTTTGGAAGCCTTGCTCTTGTTTCACCCTTCCCTGGCCTGGCCCATCTGCTTGAAGAGTTATCACTATTGGTATACTTCGAGTCCAGCAACTATCTTGGTGAGGATACAGTCCTATTCACCAAGTACAGATTGCCTTAACATCCCCTAAGCCTCTAATGATTCCTGTACATGTCCCTACCCACCAGAAAGAACAGGACAGTGTCCCAGATACTGGTGTGCAGGCCCCAGACCTGGGACCCCCACGTCTGCAATACCAGAGACCGTGGGACTCAGCTTCCCATACCAGTGCGCCAGAACTAGCCACAGAAGAACTAAGTGGAGCAGACATATGCAATCTACCAAATTCAAGGTTATGACTGTAATGATGATCAAAGACCTCAGGGAAAAATGGATGAACAGAGTGAGAAGTTAGAAAATATTATCAAAGAGAAAATATAAAGAGTAATGAAACAACTGAAGAATACAATAACTGAAGTGAAAAATGCTTTAGAAGGAATCAACAGTATATTAAATGATACAAAATGGATCAGCAATCTGGAAGAACAAGTAGTGCAAATCACTTACTGCTACTGCTGCTGCTAAGTTGCTTCAGTCATGTCTGACTCTGTGCGACCCCATAGATGGCAGCCCACCAGGCTCCCCTGTCCCTGGGATTCTCCAGGCAAGAACATTGGAGTGGGTTGCCATTTCCTTCTCCAATGCACGAAAGTGAAAAGTTAAAGTGAAGTCAGTCAGTCGTGTCTGACTCTTTGCGACCCCTTGTGAAAGATTGTTGTTGAATCACACAAAGACGCTGGGATTCTTGGCCCCCGGAGAAGAATTCAATCCAGGGCCAGAGACGAGGCTTGATCACTCAGAGCTTTTGTGTAATAAAGTTTTATTAAAGTATAAAGGAGATAGAGAAAGCTTCTGACATAGGCATCAGAAGGGGGCAGAAAGAGTGCCCCCCTGGCTAGTCTTCAGCTGGTTGTTATATAGTCACTAGCAGTCTGTTAATAAAAGAAAGGAATGTGCTAAAACTTAGAATGGCACCAGGCTCCTCACCCATAAGATGCATTTTGGGATAATCTTGGCACCAAATGGTTCATCCTGGGCCATAAAACGATTAACTTGAAGAAGGGCAGATCACCATACAAATAGTTTCATTTACATAGATTAGGGGAACAATATCTGAGTACAACATACTGGTTTGTCAAGTAGGTTCTGAGCCAAAGAGGCGGAACCGACTTGAAGAGAGTTTGGGGTAAATGCATAGTACATTAGCATAGCTTAAGACAAACATTTCCATGAGAGAAATGCATTGGTTATCTCTAGGTTTGAGAATAGTTAACTTCAGGTGAAACCAGGTGTCATTATGGCAACACAGTATTTTAAGAGAAACCTCCTTTTAACTTTGTATAGAGAAGGAAAAAATATCGCTAGTTTGTTTCCTCCTGTTGCTTAAGAGAGATCAAAATATCTGACACTTGCAGGCTATTTCCTCCCTTTGGAGACCTCTGGCCTTCCCGCCTGTTACCCTCTCACATGGACTGCAGCCTACCAGGCTCCTCCATCCATGGGATTTTCCAGGCAAGAGTACTGGAGTCGGTTGTCATTTCCCTCTCCGGCAAAACACTTAAACTGAACAGAATAAAGCAAAAAAAAAAAAAAAGAAAGAAAGAAAGAAAGAAATGGGGACAGTTTAGAGGCTTGTGAGAAAACATTGAGTGTACTAATATTCACAGTATAGGGATTCCAGAAGGAGAAGAGAGAGCAAAAAACAAGAGAACATATATGTAGACACAGCAGTTGAAAGCTTCCCTAACACTGGAAAAGAAATTGATAACCAATACAGGAAATATAGAGTTCCAGACAGTATCAACCCAAAGAGGAACACACAAGGACAAATTGTAATTCAAATGGAAAAAGATAAAGAGAGATTATTAAAAGTAGCAAGAGAAAAGCAACAAGTTATCTACAAGGGAATTCCCATAAGGCCATCAGCTCTGGCTTTTCAGTAGAAACACTGTAGACCAGAAGCAGCATGACATATTTTAAATGATTAAAAGGGAGAACCTACACCAAGAATATGCTACCTGGGAAATCTTTCATTCAGATTGATGGAAAGATCAACAGTTATATAAACAAGTAAAAGGTAAAAGAATTAAACACCATCAATCCATCTTTACAAGAAATGTTAAAGGGACTTCTCTAAGCAAAAAAAGTCACAACTAGAAACATAAAAGTTACAAAGGTGAACAGTTCATTAGTAAAAGGAAACATACAGTAAAGTTAATAAATCAGGTGATAAGAAGGTTAAAGACAGAAGTTGTAAAATCAATTATATCTGCCTAAATACAAAAAAAAGGAGAAGGCAATGGCAACCCACTCCAGTACTCTTGCCTGGAAAATCCCATGGATGGAGGATCCTGGTAGGCTGCCGTCTATGGGGTCACACAGAGTCAGACACGACTGAACATCTTCACTTTCACTTTCATGCATTGGAGAAGGAAATGGCAACCCACTCCAGTGTTCCTGCCTGGAGGATCCCAGGGACGGGGGAGCCAGGTGGGCTGCCGTCTATGGGGTTGCAGAGTCGGACACGACTGAAGTGACTTAGCAGCAGCAGCAGCAGCAAATACAAAAAATCAAAGGTGCAAGATAAGTGAAAACAGTAGTTGTTTGTGACTGGGAAGTTAAAAAGTGGGGTTGTTAAAATACATTTGAAATTAAGTGATTGGCAACTTTAAATTGCCAGTATAAATAAATACACACACACACACACACACACATATATATATATGACAAACCCACAACCCCAAACCCATAATACTTAAACAAGAAAAAACAGAAAGGAATCCAAACACAACACTAAAGATAACCACCAAATTACAAGAGAAGAGAATAATTCAAATAATACAAGAATAAAAATAAAAAACTAAGAAAAAAACCCAACTTCCAAACAATTAGCAAAATGGTAATTAGTACATATTTATCAAAAATTACTTTAAATGTAAATGGATTAAATACTCCAATCAAAGGGCATAAGGTGACTGAATGGATTAAAAAAAAAAAAAGAACTTTGTATCAGCTGACTACAAGAAATTCACTTCCGATCTAAAGATACAGATTGAAAGTGAGGGGATGGAAAAGGATACTTCATACAAATGGAAATCAAAAGAAAGGTAGAGTAACAATACTTCTGTCAGACAAAATAAATCTTAAAGACTATAATAGGAGAGAAGTAGGATGTTACATAATGATCAAAGGATCAAATCAAGAAGAAGAAGATATAACAATTGTTACTATTGTTGTTGCTGTTCAGTTGCTAAGACACGTCTGACTCTTTGCGACCCCATGAACTGCACCCAACATAGGTGCACCTAAATACATACAGCAAATATTAACAGTATTAAGGGAAAATGGACAGTAACACAATTATACTAGGGGACATTTACACACCACTAGTGCTAGTACTTAAGAACCTGCCTGTCATTGCAGGAGACATAAGAGATGCAGGTTCAATCCCTGAGTCAGGAAGATACCTTGGAGGAGAGCATGGCAATCCCTCCAGTATTCTTGCCTGGAGAATCCCGTGATCAGAGGAAACTGATGGGCCACAGTCCATAGGGTTGCAAAGAGTCAGAAATTACTGAAGCAATTTAGCATGCATATCAAGGAATACATCATCCAGACATAAAATTGGTAAGAAAACATTGGCTTTGAAAGACACATCAGAGCCAGTAGACTTAATAGATGCAGAGAACATTCTATCCCCAAAGAGAAGATTACACATTCTTTCAAGTGCATATGAAACATTCTCCAGGATAGGTCACATACTAGGCCACATAACAATCCTTGGTAAATTTTTAAAAATTAAAATCATGTCAAGCATCTTTTCTGATCACAATAATGTGAAACTAGAAACCACAAGAAAATACTGCAAAAAATCACAAATACATGAGGGCTGAAAAATATGCTACTAAACAACCAATAGATCAAATAAGAAATTTTAAAATACCTGGAGAAAAATAAAAAGATGACAATCCAACAATTATGGACACAGCAAAAGCAGTTCTAAGAGGGAAAGTTATAGTGATACAAGCCTATCTTAGGAACAAAAAAAACCTCAAACAACCTAGCCTAACACCTAAAGGAATTAGAAAAAGCCAACCAAACCCACATTTGGTAGAAGGAAATAAGTCATAAAGATCAGAGCAGAAATATATGACATAAAGACTTAAAAAAATAAAAAGACCAATGAAACTAAGACCTGATTCTTTCAATAAATAAATAAAACTGATTAATCCTTAGACATACTAAACTAAAAAAAGAGAGATGACTCAAATCAGTTCATTCAGAAATAAGAAAGGACAACAGCAAAGAAATAAAAGAATCGTAAGAGATTACCACAAACAACTCTGCACCATTAAATTGACAACTGAAAGGAAATTGGCAAATACTTGATTAAAGACTGAATCATGAAGAAATAGAAAGTATGAACAGACCAATCAATTCAATCACTGGTTGTGAAATTGAATCAGTAACTAAAAAAAAAAAAATTAAAAAAAAAAAAGAATCAGTAACTAAAACTCCTAGCAAATGTAAGTCCAGGACCAGATGGCTTAACAGCTGAATTCTGCCAAACATTTAGATAAGAATTAACACCTATCCTTCTCAAATTATTCCAAAAAATTGCAGATGAAGGACCATTTCCTAACACATTCTATCAAGCCAGTATCACCCTGATTTCAAAACCAGAAAACAAGACCACAAAAAAGAGAATTACACGCCTCTATCACTAACGAACATAGATGCAAAATCCTCAACAAATTATTAGCAATTCAAATCCAGCAATATATTAAAAGGATTACACACCTTGATGAAATGGGGTTTATCCTTGACATGTAAGGCATTTTCAGTATTTGAAAATCAATATTATAACTCATCACACTAACAAAGAATAAAAATAATATGACCACCTCAATGCTGCTGCTGCTGCTGCTGCTAAGTCACGTCAGTCGTGTCTGACTCTGTGCGACTCCACAGACAGCAGCCCACCTGGCTCCTCTGTCCCTGGGATTCTGCAAGCAAGAATACTAGAATGGGTTGCCATTTCCTTCTCCAATGCATACATGCATGCTAAGTCACTTCAGTCGTGTCCGACTCTGTGCGACCCCACAGACAGCAGCCCACTAAGCTCCTCTCTCCGTGGGATTCTCTAGGCAAGAATACTGGAGTGGGTTGCCACTTCCTTCTCCGACCACCTCAATAGATGCAGAAAAAGTTTTGATAAGATTCAATACCCATTTATGTGTTTATCATTTTTGATTAATTTATTTATTTTAATTGGAGAATTATTACAATATTGTGGTGATTTTTGCCATACGTCAACATGAATCAGGCACGGGTGCACATGTCCCCCACATCTTGAACCCCCCTCCTACCTCCCTCCCCACCCTATCTCTCTAGGTTGTCCCAGAGCACTGGCTTTGAGTGTTCTGCTTCATGATTCAAACATGCACTGCTCATCTAGTTTTATATGTTTCAATGCTATTGGTAATATACACGATTCAACACTACTCTTTCATGTCATCCCACCCTCACCTTCTCCCACATAATTTAAAAGTCTCTTCTTTACATCTGAGTCTCTTTGCTCCCTTGCATATAGGATTGTCGTTACCATCTTTCTAAATTCCATATATATGCATTAATATATTGCATTAGTGTTTATCTTTCTAACTTACTTTACTCTGTATAATAGGCTCCAGTTTCATCCACCTCACTGGAACTGACTCAAATGTATTCTTTTTTTTTTTTTTTTAAATATATATACCTGAAGTAATATTCCATTGTGTATATGTACCACAACTTCCTTATCCATTCCTCTGCCTATGGACATCTAGATTGCTTCCATGTCCTAGCTATTGTAAGCAATGCCACAATGAACATTGGGGTACATGTGTCACTTTCAATTCTGATTTTCTTGGTGCGTATGCCCAGGAGAGGGATTGCTGGGTTGTATGGTAGTTCTATTTCGAGTTTTTAAAGAAGTCTCCACATAGTTCTCCATAGTGGCTGTGCCAGTTTGCATTGCCACCCATAGTGTAAGAGGGGTTCTCCATACCCTCTCCAGCATTTTGTTTGCAGAATTTTTGATGGTGGCCATTCTGACGAGCAGGAAATGATATCTCATTGTAGCTTTGATTTCCGTTTCTCTAATAATAGTTGATATCAAGCATCTTTTCATGTATATTAGCCATGTGTATATCTTCTTTGGAGAAATGTCTGTTCAGTTCTTTGGCCCACTTTTTGATTGGGTTGTCATTTTTCTGGTATTGAGCTGGATGAGCTGCTTGTATATTTGGAGGTTAATTCTTTGTCAGTTGTTTCATTTGCTATTATCTTCTCCCAATCTGAAGGCTGCCTTTTCAACTTGCTTACACATTCCTTCATTGTGAAAAAGCTTTTAAGTTTAATTAGGTCTCATTTGTTTATTTTTCTTTTTATTTCCATTATTCTGGGAGATGTGTCATAGAGGATCTTGCTGCAATTTATGTTAGAGAGTGTTCTATATATGTTTTCCTCTTGGAGTTTTATAGTTTCTGGTCTTAAATTTAGATCTTTAATCAATTTTGAGTTTATTTTTGTGTATGGTGTTAGAAAGTGTTCTAGTTTCATTCTTTTACAGGTGGTTGACCAGTTTTCTCAGCACCACTTGTTAAAAGAGATTGTCTTTTCTCCATTGTATATTTTTGCCTCTTTTGTCAAAGATAAGGTGTTCATAGGTGCTTTATGCCCAGGACTGTAGCTTTGTAGTATAGTCTGAAGTCAGGCAGGTTGATTCCTCCAGTTCCAATTCTTCTTTCTCAAGATTACTTTGGCTCTTTGAGGTTTTTTGTTTCTATACTAATTGTGAATTTTTTGTTCCAGTTCTGTGAAAAATACCATTGGTAGCTTGATAGGCATTGCCTTGAATCTATAGATTGCCTTGGGTAGTATCCTCATTTTCACTATATTAATTCTTCCCATCCATGAAGATGGTAAATTTCTCCATCTATTTGGGTCATCCTTGATTTCTTTCATCAGTGTTTCATAGTTTTCTTTTCTTTTCTTTTTTTTTTATCAACCTGAATCAGCCATAGGTGTACCTTATGTCCCCTCTCTCTTGAACCTCCCTCCTATCTCCCTCCCCATCCCACCCTTCTAGGTTGATACAGAGCCACTGTTTGAGTTCTGAGTTCACACCTTCTTGATATGTGTGTGGTATCAGTGTTCAGTTATGTGATTGATTTTTGAATATTTTTTTTTTATACATGACATTTCACATGTTTCAATGCCATTCTCCCAAATCTTCCCACCCTCTCCCTCTCCCACAGAGTCCATAAGCCTGTTCTATACATCAGTGTCTCTTTTGCTATCTCGTATACAGGGTTATCGTTACCATCTTTCTAAATTCCATATATATGCGTTAGTATACTGTATTGGTGTTTTTCCTTCTGGCTTACTTCACTCTGTATAATAGGCTCCAGTTTCATCCACCTCATTAGAACTGATTCAAATGTATTCTTTTTAATGGCTGAGTAATACTCCATTGTGTATATGTACCACAGCTTTCTTATCCATTCATCTGCTGATGGACATCTAGGTTGCTTCCATGTCCTGGCTATTATAAACAGTGCTGCGATGAACATTGGGGTACACGTGTCTCTTTCCCTTCTGGTTTCCTCAGTGTGTATGCCCAGCAGTGGGATTGCTGGATCATAAGGCAGTTCTATTTCCAGTTTTTTAAGGAATCTCCACACTGTTCTCCATAGTGGCTGTACTAGTTTGCATTCCCACCAACAGTGTAAGAGGGTTCCCTTTTCTCCACACCCTCTCCAGCATTTATTATTTGTAGACTTTTGGATCGCAGCCATTCTGACTGGTGTGAAATGGTATCTCATAGTGGTTTTGATTTGCATTTCTCTGATAATGAGTGATGTTGACCATCTTTTCATGTGTTTGTTAGCCATCTGTATGTCTTCTTTGGAGAAATGTCTATTTAGATCTTTGGCCCATTTTTTGATTGGGTCATTTATTTTTCTGGAGTTGAGCTGTAGGAGTTGCTTGTATATTTTTGAGATTAGTTGTTTGTCGGTTGCTTCATTTGCTATTATTTTCTCCCATTCTGAAGGCTGTCTTTTCACCTTGCTAATAGTTTCCTTTGATGTGCAGAAGCTTTTAAGGTTAATTAGGTCCCATTTGTTTATTTTTGCTTTTATTTCCAATATTCTGGGAGGTGGATCATAGAGGATCCTGCTGTGATGTATGTCAGAGAGTGTTTTGCCTATGTTCTCCTCTAGGAGTTTTATAGTTTCTGGTCTTACGTTGAGATCTTAAATCCATTTTGAGTTTATTTTTGTATATGGTGTTAGAAAGTGTTCTAGTTTCATTCTTTTACAAGTGGTTGACCAGATTTCCCAGCACCACTTGTTAAAGAGATTCTCTTTAATCCATTGTATATTCTTGCCTCCTTTGTCAAAGATAAGGTGTCCATATGTGCCTGGATTTATCTCTGGGCTTTCTATTTTGTTCCATTGATCTATATTTCTGTCTTTGTGCCAGTACCATACTGTCTTGATAACTGTGGCTTTGTAGTAGAGCCTGAAGTCAGGTAGGTTGATTCCTCCAGTTCCATTCTTCTTTCTCAAGATAGCTTTGGCTATTCGAGGTTTTTTGTATTTCCATACAAATTGTGAAATTATTTGTTCTAGCTCTGTGAAGAATACTGTTGGTAGCTTGATAGGGATTGCATTGAATCTATAAATTGCTTTGGGTAGTATACTCATTTTCACTATATTGATTCTTCCAATCCATGAACATGGTATATTTCTCCATCTATTAGTGTCCTCTTTGATTTCTTTCACCAGTGTTTTATAGTTTTCTATATATAGGTCTTTAGTTTCTTTAGGTAGATATATTCCTAAGTATTTTATTCTTTTCATTGCAATGGTGAATGGAATTGTTTCCTTAATTTCTCTTTCTGTTTTCTCATTATTAGTGTATCGGAATGCAAGGGATTTCTGTGTGTTGATTTTATATCCTGCAACTTTACTATAATCATTGATTAGTTCTAGTAATTGTCTGGTGGAGTCTTTAGGGTTTTCTATGTAGAGGATCATGTCATCTGCAAATAGTGAGAGTTTTACTTCTTCTTTTCCAGTTTGGATTCCTTTTATTTCTTTTTCTGCTCTGATTGCTGTGGCCAAAACTTCCAAAACTATGTTGAATAGTAATGGTGAAAGTGGGCACCCTTGTCTTGTTCCTGACTTTAGAGGAAACGCTTTCAATTTTTCACCATTGAGGATAATGTTTGCTGTGGGTTTGTCATATATAGCTTTTATTATGTTGAGGTATGTTCCTTCTATTCCTGCTTTCTGGAGAGTTTTTATCATAAATGGGTGTTGAATTTTGTCAAAGGCTTTCTCTGCATCTATTGAGATAATCATATGGTTTTTGTTTTTCAATTTGTTAATGTGGTGTATTACATTGATTGATTTGCGGATATTGAAGAATCCTTGCATCCCTGGGATAAAGCCCACTTGGTCATGGTGTATGATCTTTTTAATGTGTTGTTGGATTCTGATTGCTAGAATTTTGTTTAGGATTTTTGCATCTATATTCATCAGTGATATTGGCCTGTAGTTTTCTTTTTTTGTGGGATCTTTGTCAGGTTTTGGTATTAGGGTGTTGGTGGCCTCATAGAATGAGTTTGGAAGTTTACCTTCCTCTGCAATTTTCTGGAAGAGTTTGAGCAGGATAGGTGTTAGCTCTTCTCTAAACTTTTGGTAGAATTCAGCTGTGAAGCTGTCTGGACCTGGGCTTTTGTTTGCTGGAAGATTTTTGATTACAGTTTCAATTTCCATGCTTGTGATGGGTCTGTTAAGGTTTTCTATTTCTTCCTGGTCGAGTTTTGGAAAGTTGTACTTTTCTAAGAATTTGTCCATTTCTTCCTCGTTGTCCATTTTATTGGCATATAATTGTTAATAATAGTCTCTTATGATCCTTTGTATTTCTGTGTTGTCTGTTGTGATCTCTCCATTTTCGTTTCTAATTTTATTGATTTGATTTTTCTCCCTTTGTTTCTTGATGAGTCTGGCTAATGGTTTATCAATTTTATTTATCCTTTCAAAGAACCAGCTTTTGGCTTTGTTGATTTTTGCTATGGTCTCTTTTGTTTCTTTTGCATTTATTTCTGCTCTAATTTTTAAGATTTCTTTCCTTCTACTAACCCTGGGGTTCTTCATTTCTTCCTTTTCTAGTTGCTTTAGGTGTAGAGTTAGGCTATTTATTTGACTTTTTTCTTGTTTCTTGAGGTGTGCCTGTATTGCTATGAACTTTCCCCTTAGGACCGCTTTTACTGTGTCCCACAGGTTTTGGGTTGTTGTGTTTTCATTTTCATTTGTTTCTATGCAAATTTTGATTTCTTTTTTGATTTCTTCTGTGATTTGTTGGTTATTCAGCAGGGTGTTGTTCATCCTCCATATGTTGGAATTTTTAATAGTTTTTCTCCTGTAATTGAGATCTAATCTTACTGCATTGTGGTCAGAAAAGATGCTTGGAATGATTTCTATTTTTTTGAATTTACCAAGGCTAGCTTTATGGCCCAGGATGTGATCTATCCTGGAGAAGGTTCCATGTGCACTTGAGAAAAAGGTGAAATTCATTGTTTTGGGATGAAATGTCCTATAGATATCAATTAGGTCTAACTGGTCTATTGTATCATTTAAAGTTTGTGTTTCCTTGTTAATTTTCTGTTTAGTTGATCTATCCATAGGTGTGAGTGGGGTATTAAAGTCTCCCACTATTATTGTGTTATTGTTAATTTCTCCTTTCATACTTGTTAGCATTTGTCTTACATACTGCCGTGCTCCCGTGTTGGGTGCATATATATTTATAATTGTTATATCTTCTTCTTGGATTGGTCCTTTGATCATTATGTAGTGACCTTCTTTGTCTCTTTTCACAGTCTTTGTTTTAAAGTCTATTTTATCTGATATGAGTATTGCTACTCCTGCTTTCTTTTGGTCCCTATTTGCATGGAAAATCTTTTTCCAGCCCTTCACTTTCAGTCTGTATGTGTCCCCTGTTTTGAGATGGGTCTCCTGTAGACAACATATGTAGGGGTCTTGTTTTTGTATCCATTCAGCCAGTCTTTGTCTTTTGGTTGGGGCATTCAACCCATTTACGTTTAAGGTAATTACTGATAAGTATGATCCCGTTGCCATTTACTTTATTGTTTGGGGTTCGAATTTATACACCATTTTTGTGTTTCCTGTCTAGAGAATATCCTTTAGTATTTGTTGGAGAGCTGGTTTGGTGGTGCAGAATTCTCTCAGCTTTTGCTTGTCTGAGAAGCTTTTGATTTCTCCTTCATACTTGAATGAAATCCTTGCTGGGTACAATAATCTGGGCTGTAGGTTATTTTCTTTCATCATTTTAAGTATGTCTTGCCATTCCCTCCTGGCTTGAAGAGTTTCTATTGAAAGATCAGCTGTTATCCTTATGGGGATTCCCTTGTGTGTTATTTGTTGTTTTTCCCTTGCTGCTTTTAATATTTGTTCTTTGTGTTTGATCTTTGTTACTTTGATTAATATGTGTCTTGGGGTGTTTCGCCTTGGGTTTATCCTGTTTGGGATTCTCTGGGTTTCTTGGACTTGGGTGATTATTTCCTTCCCCAGTTTAGGGAAGTTTTCAACTATTATCTCCTCAAGTATTTTCTCATGGTCTTTCTTTTTGTCTTCTTCTTCTGGAACCCCTATGATTCGAATGTTGTAGCGTTTAATATTGTCCTGGAGGTCTCTGAGATTGTCCTCATTTCTTTTAATTCGTTTTTCTTTTATTCTCTCTGATTCATTTATTTCTACCATTCTATCTTCTAATTCATTAATCCTATCTTCTGCCTCTGTTATTCTACTATTTGTTGCCTCCAGAGTGTTTTTAATTTCATTTATTGCATTATTCATTATATATTGACTCTTTTTTATTTCTTCTAGGTCCTTGTTAAACCTTTCTTGCATCTTCTCAATCCTTGTCTCCAAGCTATTTATCTGTGATTCCATTTTAATTTCAAGATTTTGGATCAATTTCACTATCATTATTCAGAATTCTTTATCAGGTATATTCCCTATCTCTTCCTCTTTTGTTTGGTTTGGTGGGCATTTATCCTGTTCCTTTATCTGCTGGCTATTCCTCTGTCTCTTCATCTTATTTAAATTGCTGAGTTTGGGGTGTCCTTTCTGTATTCTGGCAGTTTGTGGAGTTCTCTTTATTGTGGCTTTTCCTCGCTGTGTGTGGGTTTGTACAGGTGGCTTGTCAAGGTTTCCTGGTTAGGGAAGCTTGTGTCGGTGTTCTGATGGGTGGAGCTGTATTTCTTCTTTTTGTTCAGTCGCGCTGTGGGGAGGGAGGGAGGGATGCTGCAAACAAATAACACTGGCGTGCGCTCGCAGTGCCTCAGCCACACTGGGTCTGCCCCCGCTCACGGCGCGTGTAGCCTCCCTGCCCACACTGCTCGGGCTCTAGGTTGTTCCGCCGGGAACAATCCGAGGCTGGCCCTGGGTTGCATGTACCTCCCAGGTCCAAGCCGCTCAGGTTCAGGCATTCGGGTAGTCCTCAGAGGCGCAGACTCAGTTGGGCCTGAGTTTTGTGCTCTTCCCAGGTCCGAGCAGCTCAAGTGATGAGGTGTTTGGCGAGCGCCAATGCTGCGACTTATCGCTTCCCCGCCACTCGGTTATCTGGGTGTAAAACCGGCGCACCTTCTCAGGCAGATGTTAACCGTCCAGACCCCCAAAAAGTTTTAGTTAGCAAAGAAGCCTGCTTACAGTTTTATAGATAATGTCTCTCTGGGGCTGCAATTGCCCCCTTCCGGCTCTGGCTGCCTGTCACCGGAGGGGGAAGGTCTGCAGCCGGCTATCTCTGTTCAATTCTTTGTTCCGTGCACGGTCCTGGCGGTCTTAGGTTAGGGCTGGCTTTTCGCGTGGTAGATATCCCACAGTCTGGTTTGCTAGCCCAAATTATTTCGCTCAGATAGTGCTCAGGGTATTCAGGCCAGATTCTTACTCTAAGCGATGCAGCCCGCGCTGCGCCTCCCTGCCCAGCCCCCGCTTGCTAATGGCGCGTGCAGGCGTCTGCGCTGCTTCTCCGCTGGGGGAGTTACCGTAGGACTCGCAATCTTCGAGTTTTAATTGTTTATTTATTTTTTCTTCCTGTTATGTTGCCCTCTGTGCTTCCAAAGCTTGGCACAGATTCGGCAGTGAGAAGGTTTCCTGGTGTTTGGAAACTTCTCTCTTTTTAAGACTCCCTTCCCGGGACGGAACTCCGTCCCTCCCTCTTTTGTCTCTTTTTTTGTCTTTTATATTTTTTCCTACCTCCTTTCGAAGAGTTGGATTGCTTTTCTGGGTGCCTGATGTCCTCTGCCGGCATTCAGAAGTTGTTTTGTGGAATTTACTCCACGTTTAAATGCTCTTTTGATGAATTTGTGGGGGAGAAAGTGTTCTCCCCGTCCTACTCCTCCGCCATCTTGGCTCCTCCCCCATAGTTTTCTTTATATGGGTCTTTTCTTCATATATGTCTTTTGTTTCTTTAGGTAAATTTATTTCTAAGTATTTTATTCTTTTCTTTGCAATGGTGAATGGGATTGTTTCCTTAATTTCTCTTTCTGTTTTTTTCATGGTTAGTCTATAGAAATGCAAGAGATTTCTGTGTATTAATTTTATATCCTGCAACTTTACTATATTCATTGATTAGCTGTAGTAATTTTCTGGTGGTGTCTTCAGGGTTTTCTATGAAGAGAATCATTTCATCTGCAAACACTGCGAGTTTTACTTCTTCGTTTCCAATTTGGATTCCTTTTATTTCTTTTTCTGCTCTGATTGCTCTGGCCAAAACTTCCAAAATTTGCTGGCATATTGAGTGCAGCACTTTCACAGCATCGTCTTTCAGGATTTGAAATAGCTCAACTGGAATGCCATTACCTCCACTAGCTTTGTTCGTAGTGATGCTCTCTAAGGCCCACTTGACTTCACATTCCAGGATGTCTGGCTCTAGGTGAGTGATCACACCATCATGATTATCTTGGTTGTGAAGATCTTTTTTGTACAGTTCTTCTGTGTATTCTTGCCACTTCTTCTTTATATCTTCTGCTTCTGTTAGGTCCCTACCGTTTCTGTCCATTATTATGCCCATTGTTGCATGAAATGTTCTCTTGGTATCTCTAATTTTCTTGAAGAGATCTCTAGCTTTTCCCATTCTGTTCTTTTCCTCTATTTCTTTGCATTGATCGCTGAGGAAGGCTTTCTTTTATCTCCTTCCTATTCTTTGGATCTCTGCATACAGATGGGTGTGTCTTCCCTTTCCTCCTTTTCCTTTAGCTTCTCTGCTTTTCTTAGCTATTTGTAAGACCTTGTCAAACAACCATTTTGCCTTTTTGCATTTCTTTTCTTGGGGATGGTCTTGATCACTGTCTCCTGTACAATGTCATGAACCTCCATCCATATTCAGGCACTTTGTTTATCATATAATGCCTTAAATCTATTTGTCATTCCCACTGTATAATCGTGAGGGATTTGATTTAGTTCATACCTGAATGATCTAGTGGTTTCCCTACTTTCTTCAATTTAAGTATGAATTTTGCAATAAGAAGTTTATGATCTGATCCACAGTCAGCTCCCAGTCTCGTTTTTTCTGACTGTATAGAGCTTCTCCATATTTGGCTGCAAAGAATATAATCAGTATGATTTTAGTTTTGACCATTTGCTTATGTCCATGCATAGAGCCTTCTCTTGTGTTGTTGGAAAAGGGTGTTTGCTATGACCAGTGCATTCTCTTGGCAAAACTCTGTTAGCCTTTGCCCTGCTTCATTTTGTGCTCCAAGGCCAAATTTGCCTGTTACACTAGGTATCTCTTGAATTTCTGCTTTTGCATTCCAGTCATCTATGATGAAAAGGACATCTTTTTTTGGGTGTTAGTTCTACAAGGTCTTGTAGGTCTTCATTTAACTGTTCAGCTTCTTCAGCATTAATAGTTGGTGCATAGCCTTGGATTACTGTGATATTGAATTGTTTGCTTTGGAAATGAACAGAAATAATTCTGTCATTTTTGAGATTGTACCCAAGTACTGTATTTTGGACTCTTTTGTTAACTATGAGGGTACTCCATTTCTTCTAAGGGATTCTTTCCCACAGTAGTAGATATTATGGTTATTTGAATTAAATTCGCCCATTCTATTCCATTTTAGTTGACAGATTCCTAAAATGTTGATGTTCATTCTTGCCATCTCCTGTTTGACCACTTCCAATTTACCTTGATTCCTGGACCTAACATTCTAGGTTCCTATGAAATATTGTTTTTTCCATCACCAGTCACATCCATAGCTGGGCACTGTTTTCACTTTGGCTCCGTCTTTTCATTCTTTTTGGAGTTATTTCTTCACTCTTCTCCAGTAACATATTGGGCACATACTTACCTGGGGAGTTCATTTTTAGTGTCATATCTTTTTGCCTATTTATACTGTTCATGGGGTTCTCAAGGCAAAATACTGAAGTGGTTTGCCATTCCCTTCTCCTGTGGACCACGTTTTGTCAGAACTCTCTGCCATGACCTGTCTTGGGTGGCCCTGTATGTCATGGCTTATAGTTTCACTGAGTTAGACAAGGCTGTGTTCCACGTGATCAGTTTGGTTAGTTTTCTGTGATTGTGGTTTTCAATCTGTCTGCCCTCTGATGGATAAGGATAAGAGACTTATGGTAGTTTTCTGATGGAAGAGACTGTATGTGGGGAAGACTGGGTTTTGTTCTGATGGGTGAAGCCATGCTCAGTAAATCTTTAATTCAATTTTCTGTTGATGGGCAGGGCTAGGTTCCCTCCCTGTTGTTTGACCTGAGACAAAACTTTGGTGGAGGTAATGAAGACAAGGGCGACCTCCTTCAAATGGTCCCATACACACACGGCCACAGTCAGTGCTCCTGATCCTGCAGCAGGCCACCACTGACTCACAGCTTCACCAGAAACTCCTGGACACTCACAGTTAATTCTGGGTCATTCTATTGTGGGGTCACTGCTCTTTTCTCCTGGGTCCTGGTATATACAAGGTTTTTTTTGTGCCCTCCAAAAGTTTGTTCTCCCAGTCCTGTGTAAGTTCTATAATCAAATCCCACTTGCCTCCAAAGTCAAATTCCCTAGTGGTTCTCAGTCCTTTTGCCAGATCCTTTGTTGGGAAATCTGCTCTGGGTCCTAGAACTTACTTAACAGTGTAAGAATTTATTTGGTATAATTGTTTTTTCAGTTTGTGGGTCGTCTGCTCAATGGATCTATGATGGGGTTAGTGTCGACCTTCTCCATGAGGGCTTATGCCACATGCTGTGTGACCCAGGTCTGTTGCACCCAGAGTCCCTGCCCCTGCAGCAGGCCACTGCTGACCCGTACCTCTGCAGGAGACACTCAAGCACTCAAAGGCAGGTCTGGCTCAAACTCTGTGGGGTCTATGGGTCCTGGTGCACACAAGGTTTTGTTTGAGTCCTCTGAATGTCTCTGGTAGGTATGGAGTTTGATTCTAAATGCAATTTTGCCCCTCCTACCATCTTTATGGGGCTTCTCCTTTACCCTAAGACAAGGGGTATCCTTTTTTGGTGAGATCCAACATTCTCTTGTTGGTGGTTATTCAGCAGTGAGTTGTAATTTTGGAGTTCTCTCAGGAGAAGATGAGCATACTTTCTTCTACTCCGCCATCTTGTGTGTAAGGAAGAAAAAAAGAGAGTCAACAGGGGACAGAGCAGTCAAGCCAGTAATCAAATCTCTAAGTGCTCACCAGAGCCAGGCACACCCAGAGAGATTCACAGAGATATACAGAGAAAAGAAGAGGGAGGAAGAACATAGAGGTGACCTGGAGGAGAAGAGGGAGAGTCAAGAAGAGAGAGAGAGTGATGAAGCAGGTAATCAAATCCATAAGTGAAAATAGATAGTGAAGATTAGATTCTTAAAGGTACAATATTGATAACCAATATCAAAAAGCAAAGATTAAAATCCTAGAGTAGAAGTTAGACTCTCAAAAATACAATTAAAAAAATACAAAACAAAATCAATCACAACAATTTAAAAAATATAGAGAGAATCTGTTTTATAAAATAGGGTATTTTTTTTAGAAAGGTAATAGTAGTCTATAAAAATGAAAATTAATGGAGTAATAAAAAACTTATGGAAGTGAGAAATAGATTTAAAGGACTAGATCTGATAGAGTACCTGATGAACTAAGGATGGAGGTTCATGACATTGTACAGGAGACAGGGATCAAGACCATACCCATGGAAAAGAAATGCAAAAAATCAAAATGGCTGTCTGAGGAGGCCTTATAAATAGCTGTGAAAGGAAGAGAAGCAAAAAGCAAAGGAGAAAAGGAAAGATATAACCATCTGAATGCAGAGTTCCAAAGAATAGCAAGGAGAGATATGAAAGCCTTCGTCGGTGATCAATGCAAATAAATAGAGGAAAACAATAGAATGGGAAAGACTAGAGATCTCTTCAAGAAAATCAGAGATACCAAGAGAACATTTCATGCAAAGATGGGCTCGGTAAAGGACAGATATGAGAGAAACCTAACAGAAGCAGAAGATATTAAGAAGAGGTGGCAAGAATACACAGAAGAACATTAAAAAAAGATCTTCACAACCAAGATAATCATGATGGTGTGATCACTCACCTAGAGCCAGACATCCTGGAATATGAAGTCAAGTGGTCCTTAGAAAGCATCACTACGAACAAAGCTAGTGGAGGTGATGGCATTCCAGTTGAGCTATTTCAAATCCTGAAAGATGATGCTGTGAAAGTGCTGCACTCAATATGCCAGCAAATTTGGAAAACTCAGCAGTGGCCACAGGACTGGAAAAGGTCCATTTTCATTCCAATCCCAAGGAAAGGCAATGCCAAAGAATGCTCAAACTACTGCACAATTGCACTCATCTCACACGCTAGTAAAGTAATGCTCAAAATTCTCCAAGCCAGGCTTCAGCAATATGTGAACCATGAACTTCCAGATGTTCAAGCTGGTTTTAGCAAAGGCAGAGGAACCAGAGATCAAATTGCCAACATTTGCTGGATCATCAAAAAAGCAAGAGAGTTCCAGAAAAACATCTATTTCTGCTTTATTGACTAGGCCAAAGCCTTTGACTGTTGTGGATCACAATAAACTGTGGAAAATTCTGAAAGAGATGGGAATACCAGACCACCTGACCTGCCTCTTGAGAAACCTATATGCAGGTCAGGAAAGAAGAGTTAGAACTGAACATGGAACAACAGACTGGTTCCAAATAGGGAAAGGAGTACATCAAGGCTGTATATCGTCAACCTGCTTATTTAACTTATATGCAGAATATATCATGAGAAATGCTGAGCTATAAGCAGCACAAGCTGGAATCAAGATTGCCAGGAGAAATATCAATAACTTCAGATATGCAGATGACACCACCCTTATGGCAGAAAGTGAAGAGGAACTAAAAAGTCTCTTTATGAAAGTGAAAGAGGAGAGTGAAAGAGCTGGCTTAAAGCTCAACATTCAGAAAACTAAGATCATGGCATCTGGTCCCATCACTTCATGGGAAATAGATGGGGAAACAGTGGAAACAGTGTCAGACTTAATTTTTTGCGGCTCCAAAATCACTGCAGATTGTGATTGCAGCCATGAAATTAAAAGATGCTTACTCCTTGAAAGGAAAGTTATAACCAACCTAGATAGCATATTTAAAAGCAGAGATGTTACTTTGCCAACAAAGGTCCATGTAGTCAAGGCCATGGTTTTTCCAGTAGTCAGGTATGGATGTGACACTTGGACTGATGTGAAGAAAGCTGAGCGCCAAAGAATTGATGCTTCTGAACTGTGGTGTTGGAGAAGACTCTTGAGAGCTCCTTGGACTGCAAGGAGATCCAACCAGTCCATTCTGAAGGAGATCAGCCCTGGGTTTTCTTTGGAAGGAATGATGCTAAAGCTGAAACTCCAATACTTTGGCCACCTCATGTGAAGAGTTGACTCATTGGAAAGAACTCTGATGCTGTGAGGGATTGGGGGCAGGAGGAGAAGGGGATGACAGAGGATGAGATGGCTGGATGGCATCAATGACTCGATGGACATGAGTCTGGGTGAACTCCGGGAGTTGGTGATGGACAGGGAGGCCTGGAGTGCTGCGATTCATGGGGTCACAAAGAGTCGTACACAACTGAGCGACTCAACTGAACTGAATGTGGCATGTGCTTCCTGGGTTCACACTGCTCAAGTTCCAGGCACTCTGCAAGGACACTGTCCCAAGTGGACCCTGCATTTCGTGCACTTCCTAGGTCTAAGCTTCCAAAGTTCCTCGATGCTCTGCAAGGCACAGACCCAGATGATATGGCCTGTGTGTTTTATACCCTTCCCACGCCAGCCATTCAGGTGACCAGGTGGTTAGCAAGTGCACTGTCCCAGGTGGGCCTTACATCTTATACACATCCCTTGTCCCGGCCTCTTGGTTTCCCGGGTGTGCCCCAAGGGCACAATCCCAGGTCTTCTGTGTGTCTCCTCTGGGGAACTGATCTCAGGCTGTGACACTCCTGGCAGATGTGAACCATCAGGACCCCAGGAAGATGTGGTTACCAACCAGCAGCCTGCTCACAGTTTGGTGGAAGATGCGGTCTCTGGTTTGAGACTGCTGCAACCCCTTGCTTTCTGGCTCTGGCTGTTGCACACCTGCCTCTCTGCCTCTGGGGAGGGCGGACCCTAAATGGCAGCTGGCTTGCTGTCCTTTGTATTTGATAGGGCACAATACTTTGTTCTGAGAGCATGTCAGGGGTCACCATGAGGCTTTAGAGCCTTTCCCAGGACAGGTCCTTTTTTTTTTTTTGTCTCACTAGTGATCCCATGGTTTGGGTTGCTGTGTCACCTTAGCCCCGTCAGATTGTCCTAAGGGCATTCAAGCCTGGTCCTTACGCTAAGAATCAATGATGCAGCCCATGCCTCCCTGTCCAGTTCCCACTCGCTGCTGGCAGACTTGACTGTCTGTGCTGTTTCTCCACTGGTAGTTGTGCTTAGGCGCATATCCTGTTGTTGTTGTTGTTGTTGTTGTTTCCCAGTTATGTTGCCCTCTGAGATTCCAAAGCTCCCCACTGACACACCTATTTCCTATTGTGTGGAAATTTCTCCATCTTCACAACTCCCTCCCCAGAATGGATCTCCATCCCTAAATACTTTTTCTCTGTTTTCATCTTTTATATTTTGTCCTACCTCCTTTCAAAGAGATCAGGCTCCCTTTCTGGGTGCCTGATGTCCTCCACCAGCATTGAGAAGTTGTTTTGTGGAAGTTGCTCAACATTCAAATGATCTTTTGATGAATCTGTGGGGTAGATAATGGTCTCCCCATCCTATTCCTCTTACGTATTGAGACAGCTTTATTTATTTTTTTGAAATTATTAATTTTTTTATTAAAGTATAGTTGACTTGCAATATTGTATTAATTTCTGATGTACAGCAAAGTGATTCAGTTATACATATATATGTATATTCTTTTTTATATTATTTTCCATTATGGTTTATCACAGGATATTGAATATCATGTACTATAAGTAGGACACTATTTATCTATTCTATATATAATAGTTTGCATCAGCTAACTCAAGTTCCCAATCCATCCCTTCCCCACTTCCTATCCCCCTGGAAACCACAAGTCTGTTCTCTATGTCTATAGGCCTAGATTCCAGGGATGTGATATCATACAGTTTTTGTCTTCCTCTTAATCCATCCACGTTGCTGCAAATGGCATTATTTCATATACATATACATATAGCATCTTCTTTATCTGTCAATGGATAGGTCATTGCTGTGTCTTGGCTACTGTGAATGGTGCTGCTAGGAAAATAGGGGTGCTTGTATCTTTTTGAATTATAGTTTTGTCTGGATATACACCCAGGAATGGGATGGCTGAATCATATGGCAACTCTATTTTTAGTTTTCTGAGGAAACTCCATATTGTTTTCCACAGTAGGTGCACCAACTTACATTCCTAACATAGTGTAGGAAGATGCCCTTCTTACCACACCTTCTGCAGTATTTGTTATTTGTAGACTTTTAAATGATGGTCATTTTGACCAGTGTGAGGTGATACCTCATTGTAGTTTTGATTTGCATTTCTCTAATAATTAACAATGTTGAGCATCTTTTCACGTGCCTCTTGGGCATCTGTATTCAAATCTATTTATGATAGAAACTGTCAACAAAATGAGTATAGAAGGAACATACCCGAACAAAATAAGGCCATACAATGTAAGCCCACAGCTAGCATGATACTCAACAGTGAAAAGTTGAAAGCATTTCTTCTAGAATCAGGAACAAGACAGGGATCCTCACTCTCACCACTTTTATTCAACAGAGTATTGGAAATCCTAGGCACAGCAATCATATAAGAAAAATGAATAAAAGGAATCCAGATTGGAAAGGAAGAAGGAAAACTCATTATTTGTACATGGCATGATCTAGGCATAGAACAATGAACTGGGTAAAGTTGCAGGATATAAAATTAATGCAGACTATATTACAAAGCTACTATCAAGACAATATGGTACTGGCATAGAAATGGAAATATAGATCAATGGAACAAGATGGAACTCCCAGAGATAAACCCACATCTAAAGTCACCTAATCTATGACAAAGGAGGCAAGAATATACAATTGAGAAAAGACTGCCTCTTCAGCAAATGGTGCTGAGAAAACTGGACAACCACAAGTAAAGAATGAAATTAGAGCACTCCCTAACACCATATACAAAAATAAACTCAAAATGGATTAAAAACCTGAATGTAAAATCAGACAATATAAAACTCTTAGAGAAAACATAGGCAGAACAATTTTTGACATAAATGTACCAATATCTTTTTTGACCCACCACCAAGATTTTTGGAAATAAAAACAAAAATAAACAAATGGAGCCTATATAAACTTAAAATCTTTTGCATAGCAAAGGAAACCATACACAAGATGAAAAGACAACCTCCATAATGGGAGATAATAATTCCAAATGAAGCAACTGACAAAGGATTAATCTCCAAAAGGTACAAGCAGCTCATGGAACTCAATATCAAACAAAACAAAACAAACACCCAGTCAAAAAATGAAGACTTAGAATGATGTTTCTCCAAAGAAGGCATACAGATGGCCAAGAAAAAAAAAAAAAAAAGAAAGGAAGAAAAGATGCTCAACACTGCTCATTACTAGAGAAATGCATATCAAAATTACAATGAGGTATCACTTCATAATGGTCAGAATGGTCATCATCAAAATATCTACAAACAATAAATGCTGAAAGGGTGTGGAAAAAGGGGACCCCCTCATGTGCTACTGGTTGGAGTACAAATTGATAAAGCCACTACAGAAAACAGTATGGGGGTTTCTTAAAAAACTAAAAGTAGACCTACCATATGACTCAGTAATCCCATTACTGGGCATATATCAGAGAAAATCATAAATTCAGAAAGATACATGCACTCCAGTATTCAGAGCAATACTATTAATAATAGCCAGGACATGGTAGCAACCTAAATGCCCATCGATGGAAGAATGGGTAAAGATGTGGTACATATATACAATGGAGTATTGCTCAGTCATAAAAAAAGAACAAATTTGAGTCAGTTCTAGTGAGGTAGATGACTTAGAGCCTGTTATCACAGAATGAAGTAAGTCAGAAAGAGAAAAATATAGTATGTTAAACATATATATAGAATCTAGAAAAAATGGTACTCATGAACCTATTTCTAGGGAAGGAATAGGGATGAAGATATAAAAAATGGACTTTTGGACCCAGTGAAGGAAGGAGAGAGTGGGAAGAATGGAGAAAGTAGCATCAATATATACACACTATTTTGTTAAAATAGATGGCTTGTGAGAAGTTGCTGAATAACATAGGGTTAGGGCTGAAGCGACTTAGCAGCAACAGCAGCAGCAGGGCCCAGCCTGGCGCTCTGTGATGACCTAGAGCAGTGGGGTGGGGGAGGGGAGGGAGGCTTGAGAGGAAGGGGATATATGTATAATTATAGCTGATTTGTGTTGTTGTAAGGCAGAAACCAACATTGTAAAGCAATTTTTCTCCAGTTAAAAAATAAATTGGTCCTCCCACATGGCACTAGTAGTAAAGAACCCACCTGTCAATGCAGATAAATGTAAGAGACGTGGGTTCTGCCTCTGGATTGAGAAGCTCCCCTAGAGGAGGACACAGCAATCCAATCCAGTATTCTTGCCTGAATAATCCCATGGACAGAGGAGCCGGGTGGACTATGGTCTATAGTGTCACAAAGAGACAAGACTAAAGCAATTTGGCACGCACACATGCACAAAAAGTAAATCAAAAAAATATTATACATGGCCCACAAACAAAGGGCCAAATAATGCCATTTGCAGAGACATGGGGGACCTAGAGACTGTTCTATTGAGTGAAGTAAGTCAGAAAGAGAAAAACAAATATAGTATATTAATGCATATATGTGGAATCTAGAAAAATGGTATAGATGATTTCATTTGCAAAGCAGAAATAGACATAAAGGTAGAAAACAATTATATGGATACCAAAGAGGAAAGGTGGGGGATGGAAGGAATTGGAAAATTGGAACTGGCACGTATATACTATTGATACTACATATAAGATAAATAACTAATGAGAACATACTGCATAGCACAGGAAACACTACTTAATGCACTGTGGTCACCCGAATGGGTAGAAAGTCCAAAGGAAAGAGGATATATGTATGTGTATGGCTGTGTAGTGTGATGATATATGTATATTCATTTTGCTGTAGAGTAGAAACTAACACAACATTGTCAAGCAACTATACTCCAATAAAAATGTATTTAAAAATATTCAGTGTTCATAGCAGCATTATTTACAATAGCCAAGATGTAGAAGCAAGCTAAATACCCATCAGCAGATGAATGGATGTGAATTATATGTGAAGAAGATGTGAATTATATGTACAAGTATATACTGTGTGCATGAGTGCTAAGTTGCTTCAGTCGTGTCTGACTCTGTGCAACCCTGTGGACTATAGCCCACTAGGCTCCTCTGTCCATAGGATTCTCCAGGCAAGAATACTGGAGTGGATTGCCATGCCCTCCTCACAATAGAATATTACTCAGACATGAAAAAGAGTGGGATTTTGCCATTGACAACAACATGGATGGACTTAGAGGATATTATGCTTAGTGACATAAATCAGACAAAGAAAGTCAAATACTGCATGTTCTCTCTTATATGTAGAATGTGAAAAATAAAAGAATGAGTGTAACAAAGAGAAACAGATCTAGAGAATGAACTAATGATTATCAGTGGGGGAGGAAAGTGGGGGCCTGGTAAGGGGATCAAGAGGTACAAACCACTATGTATAAAATAGATAAGCTACAGAAATTTATCTTGTAGAGCTGAGGGGATATAGAGAATATTTTATGATAACTTTTAATGGGATAATACTTTAGAAAAATTTTGATCCACTATGCTGTATACCTGAAAGTAAAATAATATTATAAATCAACTATACCTCAATTATCACACGGGACTGGATGTGTAGATAAGCTCTCTTCTGAGACATACAGGTGCCTGGAGCACTGCAGAGGGAAAGTGCAGATGGCTCTCAGTCCCTAAAGTAAGGCAGAGGAGGAGTGCAAAGATGGTAGTATCTACTGAATAAAGGAAACAATAGAAATTTAAAAAAGGAAGGGGAATAAAATGAAAAAGAAAAGGGTTCCAACTGACTGTAGCAGAGGGAGAGCAGGAAAATGGCACATGTCAGCTTTTGACACTGGGGACGGTCCTAGCAGGTCCCTGCAATTCAGAACAATGTTTTAAAATTAGGAAATGAGTCGCTTTCGCATGAAGTCTCAGAGCTTTTCAAGAGCTCAATTTACCACAGCCTGCAGATTTCTTGGGCTTGAGCCCTGTTAGTCTTCACATACAGGTGTTTTAGGGGCTTGTATCTCAGATGTCTGACTCAAGAGTTGGGGTGTCTGTTGTGGGGCACAAGCCCTTCTCTCCTCAGGAAGAAGTGTCAGGGTTGCGGTTCCCTCCTGATTATGGGTTCTGTTGCTGTGGATGGGGGTTATGGTTAGACTGTGTCTCAGCCTTTCCCACTTACTTTAATGTGGTGAGTTCCCTCTCATTTGTCTGATGTGAAGAGGTAGCTCTGACAGTTTTAGTTTTTGTTTTGTTTTGTTTTGTTTTTTTCAGAAGAAGTTGTTCCATATATAGCTGTAGGATCTGTGCGTCCATGGGAGAAGATGAGCTCAGGATATTCTCACATCACCATCTCAAACCAGACCCTCAGTGGTAGTATAAATAGTAGAGTATCAACACAAGGACAGAAACACATGAGAACAGAGATATACAATCACTTGTATGACAAAGGGGTGCCACAGTGTAGTAAAGAAAGAATGGTCTTTCAAGAAGCTTTGCAAAGGAGATGGGAGCCTTGAAGATGAAGAGTGTAGTGGCTGACCATCAGAAGTTGACAATGCCTTATTGAGAGTCATCACTGAAGCTGATTCTCTTAAACAACTACACAGGAAGTTGCCAAAGAACTCAACATTGACCATTCTACATACTCAACATTAACCATTCAAATTTGGCATTTGAAGCAAATTGAAAAGATGAAGAAGCTTGATAAGTGGGTGCCTCATGAGCTGGCCACAAAATAAAAAATATCGTTGTTCTGAAGCGTCATTTTCTCTTATTCTATGCAAAAACAATGAACCATTTCTCTATCAGACTGTGAGGAGCAATAAAAAGTGGATTTTATACATCAATCAGAGATAACCAGATCAGTGGTTGGACTGAGAAAAAGCTCCAAGACACTTCCTAAACCAAACTTGCACCCCTCCCAAAAAAACGGTCATGGTCACTGTTTGCTGGTCTCCTGCTGGTCTGGTCCACTACCGCTTTCTGAATTCTGGCAAGACCATTACATCTGAGAAGTATGCTCACCAAGCCAAGGAGATGCATGAAAACCGCACCACCTGCAGCCGGCACTGGGAAACAGAGTGGGCCCAGTTCTTCTCCATGACTCCCAACCACATGCTGAACAACCTCTTCTAAAGTTGAACAAATTTGGTTATGAAGTTTTCCCTCATCCACCGTATTCACCTGACCTCTTGCCAACAAACTATCACTTCTTCAAGCATCTCGACAACTTGTTGTAGGGAATGTGCTTCCACAGCCTGCAGGATGTAGAAAATGCTTTCTAAGAGTTCCTCGAATCTTGAAGCACAGATTTTTATGCTATAGGAATAAACTTAGATTTTTATTGGAAAAAATGCGTTGATTGTAATGGTTCCTATTTTGATTAATAAAGATGTGTTTGAGCCTAGTTATAATGATTTAAAATTCAGGGTCCAAAACCACAATTCCTTTTGCACCAACCTAATATAATGTGCAAATAAAGATAAAACACTTTGGGAGAAAGCAGACTGTGACCAATATTCCCATAGTCTACTCCGGCCCTGGGTCAAAGCAATGGCCTGAGATCAGGAAGCAAGTCTTTCCTTGGCTCTGCCTCTGTTCATAAGCACCAGTGCCCATACCTGGGGGCACTTTCACTGGTCCTCACCAAGGAAAGCTTCTGCTATTTTACACTTCTCCTTCCTGGCTTCCCCAGTGCCCTCCAATGATACCATCTTGTGTCACTACCAGTGCTGATTGCTATACAGAACAACCTGCCCTATTTTCAGTTCAAATTCTATTAAAACATGGATCTGCAAGGTTTATGCTTTTTTTGACATGCTTTGCATGTTTACATTCAATGTACTTAGCCTTGTGACTATAGAGATCAAATCCAAGGGTACTCCTTGAGACCATGATGACTGTGATTGGCGTCCTCTCTCTCCTTGAAATTTTGTTGCTGAGACCTCAGCTCTCTTTGCATTGCAATGACATACTTCATGGAATCCCTGTTCTCCAGATTAAATAAGTTTTCAACAGACCCTTCCTGGCCAAGGCTTTAACTATGCCCAGATTTGTAGCCTAGAGAAATCAAGAATTAGATTTCATTTAATACTTCTTTGTATAAATATTCCTGTGATATTATGAGAAATAAGGCAATTACTAGTTACAGATTTACAGAAAAATAAAACACCTAGTAAATATTTTTGAGTCAAAAATTGAAAAAGTGAACATAAATAAACAGAATTCTGTGGTCCAGTTAGTCTTCAGACAAAGGAAAAACTTGTCATTCTTTTATGCATAATGAGAAGTGAATTGAAAACAAAAACCAAGAATTCCCTGATGGGCCTGTGATGAGGACTCCATGCTTTCACTGCTGAGGGCCTGGATGCAATCCCTTGTAGGGGAACTAAGATCCTGAAACAGCAACAAAAGAAAAGAAAAGAAAAATTGAACTAAATATGCAGCAAGAAAATTCATTCTGTATAAAACCTACAGGGTAAAAATGGTCCTTTGTGCTCTTCTAAGCATTATACTTTTTTGAAAATTTAATTGTTATTGAATTATTATTGAATAATGTCCAAGTTGAAATAGTACACACGTTGAAGTGTCTTGGTATGACCTCAGCTGGCATGATCAGTATGATTCATTTTTCAGCCAAGAGTTTTTACATTTCTAAGACCATCTACCTCCTCAGATCCTTTGTTTTGGAGGGTGAAGGAGGAGAAGCAGCAACAAAGTCATGCTGGAAGAGGCAGTGGAGGACTGGCAGACTTTCTTCACCTTATTTCATTAGAAAATGCTTCTGTGACAAAGCCCTGTCTTGATGTTGCTCAGCTAAGACTCACATTGCCCCATCTACAGCAGAGTTCAGATCTTTGCTTCCTGAGAATAGTTCTGTACCTTATTTTTAATTTAATTCCATTCTGGAAGTAAATCATTTTAGTCTCATTTATAGCCTTATTTTTCTGTTGAAAATTGTGTTCAAAAGTTTTTCACACTAGTCCTACCCCATCAAAATGAAAAATTCTGCAAAGATTTCCAAAAGCAAACAATTTTACAATTCCAAGACATTTTTCTCAGTTAAGGAGACAAACATTTAGATTTGGAAATCATTTTATCAATAAGCAATATGGGAGTAACAAATCATTATCTCAGTTACCAAGAAGATAATGTACTTGGAAGGCTCTGAGAAGTAAGTTTCTAAGAAGGAATTGAACAACTGGCACCTACCATTAATAATGCTATGTTCATTACTAAAAAACAATGGGCCTTATTCACACACACTCACACACATGCATGCATAAGTAAGAGGCTTTGTGCACAACAAAATTACCTAATTATAGCTCAGACAATCACAACCATAGGACAAAATAGTGTGAAATAAGGTGCCAATAATACAGTAGTAACAGCAAAACTAAAGGAGATAAACAAAAGAAGGATTGAGGTTGATACAGTGTCCAGCTAGACTGCATGAGAGCATTTTAGGTTGCTTTAGTTAACAATGCTGTAGAAACTATGAAGAGTCTAAGAAAGGCATAGCTATGGCCCCAGTGATTGAAACTCCAGGGCCGTAACAAGAAGGAAGAGTGTTTTTGCCTGCGGGTAACATGCTGTTACTAATCACATGGGACACACAAGCATTATGTTTGTCCATTGAACTAGATATTTATTTAAAGAAATTGCATTTAATACTTGATTACACCACAATTTTTAAAGACATCATCATCACTGAAAATTCAGGAAAAGGAATATAATAAAATCATCAAGTATTTTATTTAAAGTATTAAAGGATTTTGAATAATTTTGAAGCAAATATTGGTAATGGAATCCTTTCCATAGCCTAAAGTAAATGTCATTTAAATATTTAAGTATTAAATATTGCCCCTCAGAACTTTAGTAAAGGTCAAGATTTTGTTTTTCACTCCGATTTTTCAGTTGAAAAATTACCTCACTCAAGAACCCTCTATGATGTGTTAATATATTTGAATAAACAGGTTTAAGGCGTTGAAAGCCCCAATGGAGTAAGAAAGACTGAAAAGTGACTTGGCAAGCAGACGGGCATATGTTCTTCAAGCAGCTTGCAGACAATTTGCCTGGATGGACAAATAGGACATTGTCCTCCAAATATTGAACATATGAGCTCTGACCATTGATAGCTGAAATGGCAACCCACTCCAGTATTCTTGCCTGGAGAGTCCCATGGACAGAGGAGCCTGGCAGGCTGAAGTCCATGGAGTCTCAAAGAATCTGACACAACTGAGCAAATAACACTTTCACTTTTCTGATCACAGAGCTGCAGATAAAGAGGTAGAGGCCAGTGTTTTGGCACTGTCCCCCACCCTGCACTGCTGCAAGCCCCTCCTCCCTTGGATGAAGTGATTCCCATGGAACTGAAGAGATCAGTGACCTTTTTGCACCTTGGAATTTGTCTTTATTTTTTTTTTCCTTCTGGGAACCAGGCACTGAAGAGTAGGACGTTCAAAATAACCACATATACTGAAAAAATTATAAAGCAACTGCACATGACTAAGGAGAGGCACAGACTAAGAAAAATCTGAGAAGGTGCTATATTTACACTTCAGGCTGAAATATGGCACAGGGATATCAAAAACAATACAAAATAAAAACAAAAAAATCAAACCCTGGGTGAGCGGGAGGGTCTTATTTTGCAGAAGTTGTTATTCGGTCACTCAGTCGGGTCTGACTTTTTGTAATCCCATGGACTGCAGCACACCAGGCTTCCCTGTTCTTCACCATCTCCCAAAGCTTGCTCAAACTCATGCCCATTGCGTTGGTGATGCCATCCAACCATCTCATTCTCTGTCATCCCCTTCTCCTCCGGCCTTCAATCTTTCCCAGCATCAGGGTCTTTTCCAGTGAGTTGGCTTTTCCCATCAGGTGGCCAAAGTATTGGAACTTCAGCTTCAGTATTAGTCCTACCAGTGAATATTCAGGACTGATTTCCTAGGAAATCATTTGACTGGCTTGATCTCTTTGTAGTCCAAGGGACTCTCAAAAGTCTTCTGCAACACCACAGTCCAAAAGCATAAGTTCTTTGGTGCTCAGCCTTTTTTATGGCCCAACTGTCACATACATGACTACTGGAAAAACCACAGCTTTGACTATATGGACCTTTGTGGGCAAAGTAATGTCTCTGCTTTTTAACATGCTATCTAGGTTGGTCATAGATTTTCTTCAAAGGAGCAAGAGTCTTTTGACTTCATGGCTGCAGTCACCATCTGCAGTGATTTTGGAGCCCAAAAAAATAAAGTCAGCCACTGTTTCCCCATTTATTTGCCATGGGTCCAGATGCTATGATCTTCATTTTTGAATGTTGAGCTTTAAGACATCTTTTTTACTCTCCTCTTTAACATTCATCAAGAGGCTCTTTAGTTCCTCTTTGCATTCTGCCATAAGGGTTGTGCCATCTGCAGATATGAGGTCATTGATATTTCTCCTGGCAATCTTGATTCCAGCTTGTGCTTCATCCGGTCCACCATTTCTCATGAAGTACTCTGCATGTAAGTTAAATAAGCAGGCTGACAATATATAGCCTTGACTTACTCCTTTCCCAATTTGGAGCCAGTCTGTTGTTCCATTTTGGGTTCTAACTGTTACTTCTTGACCTGCATACAGATTTCTCAGGAGGGAGATAAGGTGGTCTCTTATTCCCATCTCTTTAAGAATTTTCCACAGTTTGTTGTGATCCACTCAGTCAAAGGCTTTAGGGTGGTCAATGAAGCAGAAGTAGATATTTTTCTGGAACTCTCTTTCTTTTTCAATATTCGAATGGATATTGACAATTTGAACTCTGGGTCCTTGCCCTTGTCTAAATCCATCTTGAATATCTGGTTCTTTGTTCATATACTATTGAAGCCTGGTTTGGAGAATTTTGAGCATTACTTTCTAGTATGTGAGATGATTGTAATTATGTGGTAGTTTGAACATTCTTTGGCGTTGCTTTCTTTAGGATTGGAATGAAAACTGACCTTTTCCAGTCCTGTGGCCAATGCTGAATTTTCCAAGTTTTCTGGCATATTGAGTGCAGCACATTAACAGCACCATCTTTGAGGATTTGAAATAGCTCAACTGGAATTTCATCACCTCCACTAGCTTTGTTTGTAGTGATGCTTCCTAAGACCCACTTGACTTCACATTCCAGGATATCTGGCTACAGGTGAGTGATCACACCATCGTAGTTATCTGGGTCATTAAGAGCTACACAATGGAATACTGAAACTGAATTCCACCTCTGAACTCCATTTCAGTTCAGTTCAGTTGCTTAGTCGTGTCCGACTCTTTGCAACCCCATGGACTGCAACACACCAGGCCTCCTTGTCCATCACCAACTTCTGGGGTTTTCTCAAACTCATGTCCAATGAGTCAGTGATGCCATCCAACCATCTCATCCTCTGTCGTTCCCTTTTACTCCTTTTTTCAACCTTTCCCAACATCAGGGTCTTTTCTAATGAGTCAGTTCTTCGCATCAGATGGCCAAAGTATTGGAGTTTCAGCTTCACCCTCAGTCCTTCCAATGAACATTCAGGACTGATTTCCTTTAGGACTGACTGGTTGGATCTCCTTGCAGTCCAAGGGACTCTCAAGGGTCTTCTCCAACACCATGGTTCAAAAGCACCAATTATTCAACCCTCAACTTTCTTTATAGTCCAATTCTTACATCCATACATGACTACTGGAAAAACCATACCTTTGACTAGAAAGACCTTTGTTGGCAAAGTAATGTCTTTGCTTTTTTATAAGCTGTCTAGGCTGGTCATAACTTTCCTTCCAAGGAGCAAGCATCTTTTAATTTCATGGCTGCAGTCACCATCTGCTGTGATTTTGGAGCCCAAAAATATAAACTCTGTCACTGTTTCTACTGTTTCCCCATCTATTTGCCATGAAGTGATGGAACCAGATGCCATGATGTTAGTTTTCTGAATGTTGAGGTTTGAGACAACTTTTTTACTCTCCTCTTTCACTTTCATCAAGAGGCTCTTTAGTTTTCCTTCGCTTTCTGCCATACATGTCATTTGCATATCTGAGGTTATTGATATTTCTCCCAGCAATCTTGCTTCCAGCTTGTGCTTCATCCAGTCCAGTTTTTCTCATGATGTACTCTGCATATAAGTTAAATAAGCAGGGTGACAGTATACAGCCTTCACATACTCCTTTCTGGATTTGGAACCGCTCAGTTGTTCCATGTCCAGTTTTAACTGTTGCTTCTTGACCTGCATGCAGATTTCTCAAGAGGCAGGTCAGGTGGTCTGGTATTCCCATCTCTTTCAGAATTTTTCACAGTCTGTTGTGATCCACACAGTCAAAGGCTTTGTCATAGTCATAAAGCAGAATTAGATATTTTTCTGGAACTCTCTTGCTTTTTTGACTATATAATGGATGTTGGCAATTTGATCTCTGGTTCCTCTGCCTTTTCTAAATCCAGCTTGAACATCTGGAAGTTCACAGTTCACATACTGTTGAAGCCTGGCTTGGAGAATTTTGAGCATTACTTTGCTAGCATGTGAGATGAGTGCAATTGTGAGGTAGTTTGATCATTCTTTGGCATTGCCTTTCTTTGGGTCTGGAATGAAAATTGACTTTGCCAGGCCTGTGGCCACTGCTGAGTTTTCCAAATTTGCTGGCATATTGAGTGCAGCATTTTCACAGCATCATCTTTTAGGATTTGAAATAGCTTATATGGAATTCCATCACTTCCACTAGCTTTGTTTGTAGTTGTGCTTCCTAAGGCCCACTTGACTTCACATTTTGGGATATCTGGCTCTAGGTGAGTTATTACATCATCTTGATTACCTGGGTCATAAATATCTTTTTTCTCTAGTTCTGTGTATTTTTGCCACCTTTTCTTAATGGCTTCTGCTTCTGTTAGTTCCATACCATTTCTGTACTTTATCATGCCCATTGTTGCATGAAAAGTTCCCTTGGTATCTCTAATTTTCTTGAAGAGATCTCTAGTCTTTCCCATTCTATTGTTTTCCTCTATTACGTTGCATTGATCACTGAGAAAGGGTTTCTTATCTCTTTGCTATTCTTTGGAACTTCTCATTCAAATCGATATATCTTTCCTTTTCTCCTTTGCCTTTCACTTCTCTTCTTTTCATAACTGTTTGTAAGGCCTCCTCAGACAACTATTTTGCCTTTTTGCATTTGTTTCTCTTGGGAATGGTCTTGATCACTGCCTCCTGTACAATGTCATGAACCTCTGTCCATAGTTCTTCAGGCACTGTGTCTATTAGATCTAATCCCTTTAATCCATTTGTTACTTCCACTGTATAGTCATAAAAGATTTGATTTATACCTGGATGGTCTAGTGGTTTTCCCTACCTTCTTCAATTTAAGCCTGAATTTGGCAATATGGGGTTCATGATCTGAACCAGAGTCAGCTCCTGGGCTTGTTTTTGCTGACTGTATAGAGCTTCTCCATCTTTGGCTGCAAAGACTATAATCAATCTGATTTCAGTGTCGACCATCTGGTGATGTCCATGTGTAGAGTCTTCTCTTGTGTTGTTGGAAGAAGGTGTTTGTTATGACCAGTGCGTTCTCTTGGCAAAACTTGTTAGACTTTGCCCTGCTTCATTCTGTATTCTACAGCCAAATTTGACCATTACTCCAGGTATTTCTTGACTTCCTACTTTTGCATTCCAGTCCCCTATAATGAAAAGGACATCTTTTTTGGGTGTTAGTTCTAAAAGGTCTTGTAGGTCATCATAGAACCATTCAACTTCAGCTTTTTCAGCATTACTGGTCCAGCCTTGGATTAGGCTTGGATTAGACTTGGATTACTGTGATATTGAATGGTTTGCCTTAGAAACGAACAGAGCTCATTCTGTTGTTTTTGAGATTGCACCCAAGTACTGCATTTCGGACTCTTTTGTTGACTATTATGGCTACTCCATTTCTTCTAAGGGATTCTTGCCCACAGTAGTAGATGTAATGGTCATCTGAGTTAAATTCACCCATTGCAGTCCATTTTAGTTCGCTGATTCCTAAAATGTCAGTGTTCACTCTTGCCATCTCCTGTTTGACCACTTCCAACTTTCCTTGATTCACGGACCTAACATTTCAGGTTCCTATGTAATATTGCTCTTTACAGCATCAGAGTTTACTTCCATCACGTCACATCCACAACTGGGTGTTGCTTTTGCTTTGGCTCCGTCTTTTCATTCTTTCTGGAGTTAGTTCTCCACTGATCTCCAGTAGTACATTGGGCACCTACTGAACTGAGGAGTTCATCTTTCAGTGTCCTATCTTTTTGCCTTTTCATAGTTTATGGGGTTCTCAAAGCAAGAATACTGAAGTGGTTTGTCATTCCCTTCTCCAATGGACTATGCTTTGTCTGTACCCCAACATTGAACTAAATCTTGAAGACAGTGTTTTGGGTTAAGTAGAAAATAACAGCTTTCGGAGGAGGCGATGGCACACCACTCCAGTACTCTTGCCTGGAAAATCCCATGGATGGAGGACCCTGGTAGGCTACAGTCCATGGGGTCGCTAAGAGTCGGACACGACTGAGCGACTTCACTTTCCCTTTTCACTTTCATGCATTGGAGAAGGAAATGGCAACCTGCTCCAGTGTTCTTGCCTGGAGAATCCAGAGACGGGGGGGTGGGGGTGGGGGGCGGTGGCGGTGTCTGGTGGGCTGCCATCTACTGGGTCGCACAGAGTCGGATACGACTGAAGCGACTTAGCGGCAGCAGAAAATAACAGCTTTATTGCTTTGCTGACAGAGAGAGCCACAGCTGGCTGAGGGGAAGAGTTGTGAAGAGTCTCATTGTCTAGGGCAGGATTCCTGATAACGATCATGGTTCTTGCATGGCCCACATTCATTCAATCCAGAGATCATCTGGTGTCAGGTGGTAATCTGAAATCTGTGACCTTCTCAGGAATGAGGAGTGCTTCATCAAGAAGGTAACATCTTCCACTTACTGGAGGTTTTAGTTCAACAAGAGTTCAAAGACATTATAATGTATATCCCTTGAGGGGGAACCAAGACTCTGCCCCCAAAGCTGTACAATTGTTTCCTGACTTCTCCTCTTTTGTTTCCGCATCCCCTTCCTTTCCTGATTAGCAGCTGTTTGAATCTGCTCTTTGGAACTCAAAGAAGTGGAAACAAAAAGGCTTTTGTGCTCAGGAGCCCCACTGGGTCCTACTTGGTTTCAATATTTCTCATCCTTAAAAATAGTGAAATCATCCCATTTGCTACACTGTGGATGAATCTAGCAAGTATTTTGCTAAATGAAATATGTCAGACAAAGACCAATATGGAACAGTCCCCTTTATATGTGGAATATGAATAACAAAACAAATCAAACCAACCAAAACCAGATTCATAGATATAGAGAACAAAAGGGTGTTTGCTAGAAGGAAGTGGGGTGGGGGATGGGTGAAATACATTAAAAATCAAAATTAAAAAAAAAATGTTTTGTGCATCAAAGTATACTCCCAAGACAATGAAAATGCAACTCATTGAATGGGAGAAAATATCTGCATATCAAATAAATGGTTAGAATCTAGCATCCAGAATATATAAAGAACAACTAAGATTCAACAGTAAAAAGATGAATAACCTAGTTTTTTAAATGGGCTTAGGATTTGAATAGGCATTTCTTCAAAGAATTTATACAAATGCCAACAAACACAGAAAGCCTCTCAACATAATAATGTTGAGAGTCTTTAGGGAAATACAGCCCAGCAACAGATATATATTTTGTATATCTTAGAGTACCACTTCCATATATTTATGCTAGTGGAAAGAAAACTTATATTCACACAAAATCCTGTACAAGAATGTTTATAGCAGCTTTATTCTTGCTTGCCTAGGATGAAAATGACCCAGATATCCTTCAGCAGATGAATGGATAAACAATCTGTAGTACATCCAAAAAATGTAACATTACTCTGTTACAAACAGCAATTTTTTTTTAACATATACTGAGTCTTTTAAAAAAGTATTTATTTTATTTTTGGCAGTGATGGATATCCATTGCTGCATGGACTTTGGTTGTATATCGCGGGGGTATCCTCTAGTTGTGGGGTGCTGGCTTCTCCTTGCAGCGGTTTCTCTTGTTGTGGAGCACGGGCTCTCGGACATGTAGGCTTCAGTAGTTGTGGCTCCTGGGCTCTAGAGCACAGGCGTAGTAGTTGTGGAACACAGGCTTAGTTCTTCTGTGGCATTTGGGATCAAATTGTGTCTCCTGCATTGGCAGGTCGATTCTTTATCACTGAGCCACAAGAGAAACCCCTGAGCAGTGAAGTTATATTTCATACAATGTGGATGAATTCTTAATGAATTTTGCTAAGTGAAAGAAACCAACTCTAAAAGAATATATTTTGCTTCTTTCAATTTAAATGACAGTTTGGAAGAGGCAGTGCTATGGCATCAGAAAACAGATCTGTGGTTGCCTGAGGTTGGAGGTGTGGAAGGGGTTGACAATAACAAATTTTCGGGGCAATTTAATTGTTTTATATGATACTTTGTTGGTGGATATTATGCATTTATTAAAAACCATAGAACTGTACACCATAAAGAATGAATTTTATTCCAAAATGTTAAAAATCAACCAGGATTTTGATGAAAGCATGGATTGAATGTAGACCATAACAAATGAATCTACCTCCATTATAAATAAATGGCATATTTACACTTAAAGAGGCAGGAAAGAAAGGAGCATGTTCCTTCACTGGCTGCACTGATTGACTGAGGTGTGAGGCCTCTCTGACTGGATGAGACTTTCCTAAGTCTCCTTCAGGATGAAAAGGTGTACATATGTGAAGCCTGGGGTGCTTCATTCACTTTTCCCCAGGAGGATAGTTAGCCTGAGAAGAGATACATTTGAATGGGGATGGACTTGAGGGTCCCACACTCCCTGTTCCAGGGTCCTTATCAAATGTGTCTTCCACTTACACTACTTACACTCTCTTTAGGTAAATAATTATTTAGTTCTCCTTTTTCCTTCAAACATATTTTGCTAATAGTAATCCAAAATCATCTTATCAGAAATACTTTCCATATGCCATTCTGAGGAATTTGCTTAAGCATGTGCTTCTGTAGAACTGGTGAGTAAAGCAAGAAAAAAAAGAAAAGAAGCTTGAGGGCTTCCCTGGTGGTTCAGACAGTAAAGTGTCTGCCTGCAATGCGGGAGACCCACGTTCGATCCCTGGGTTCAGAAGATCCCTTGGAGAAGGAAATGGTAACCCACTCCAGTACTCTTGCCTGGAAAACCCCATGGACAGAGGAGCCTGGTAGGCTGCAGTCCATGGGGCTGCAAAGAGTTGGACACGACTGAGTGACTTCACTTTCACTTTGAGGTTCAGAGAAGTGTGTAGCCCAGGAATGCATGACAGCAAGTCCAGTGGTCACAGCTTTGTAGCAGGCATGGAAAGCAGCCAGTCTAGGAGCAAGAGGGAACTATCCAGGCAAAGTAGAATGTCTTGGATTAGATATACCTTGGGGTTTCAGAATGGTTATGGATTAGATATACCTTAGGGTTTCAGAATGGTTAAAACATATAAAGACAGGATTATATTTATTAGGAGGCAAACATTTTGGGGAATATACCTAAAAACTTCATGGGTTTGCATTGGCAAAGACCCTCACCTAATCCAGCCCCAAGCAAGGGGATATACTTTCTAAACAAGTCTACCTCCTTTGAATTTATGGCACTTGAAGACCCTGAAACACCTAGCTTCACCCTTCAAGTGGAAGAAGCACTGTTTTGTCATCAGGCAACATGTGGCTGCAGCCCATGAGAAAACACTGTCACCCTGGGCCCAAGGTCTCATCCTTCAGTGACAGGACCCTACACCCCCAGATCTCAGGCTGCTCCAGGACCCAGGAGAAAGAGAAAGGAGCTTACTCACAACAAGTGTGTTCACATTCTGAACTGGAAGTTATGAGGTGATTGAGGGGGTTACAGGGATGCTATGGATTGTCTACGTTGGGCAGATTGGGTCTTGGGATAGAAAATTAATTTGAATTAAATAGATAAAACTACAGGTTTGTACACCGGGATTTTCTGTGACTGTAAGATTCATATGGACTACATCTGTAATAGATGCCAACTAAGTTTCTAACAAGAAAAGCAAAAAGGATCATTAAAAGAGGGTGGCTTGGAGGGTGCAGATGAGGTAGAGCTGGAAACCAGGGGTGACCGCCTTTCACAGATGAAGATGGAGAGCAACACATGCTTTTGAAAAATGTGTGGTGAGAAGCACTACATGCACTCCATCAGTCACAGAAATTTCCTTGGCCATAAGCTGTAACTTTGATTTTACAACACATATTTCCATAGCGAAACTAATTTTGTAGCTTCCTCTGTGGCGTGAGGATTACTTGCTGTGCTAGACTTTTGTCAAATGACAGTCTCCACTCATATTGGAATTGATGGCATTAGGGGCTTTGTTTTGCAGAGAAATTCAATTTGCGAGCCATTTACTCCAGAGATATTTTTATCTTAGCTAAAGAAAGAAAAGTTTCTTACTCCTGAGAATATTAAGAAAGTTTCAGGGTCAGGAAAAATGTCAAATGAGGCAGGACAGAACTGTACTATTGAAGAGAATTCTGGATCATCCTCTGAGGCTCTTTCTTTCCCTAATCATTATTGTTTGACATTGCTAAGGGCCTTCCCAGGTGACACAGTGGTAAAGAACCTGCCTGCCAATGCAGGAGATGAAAGAGATTCGGGTTCCATCCCTGAGTCAGAAGATCCCCTGGAGGAGGAAAGAGCAACCCACTCCAGTGTTCTCGCTTGCTTGGAGAACCCCACAGATTGCTAAGGACTCCACCAGCACTGAGAAGAATAAACAGCAGCATGACTAACATACTTGCTTTAGACTACATTTATTTTTATATAATTGTTGTATAACTGATATCCTCCTAATTGTTTGAATTTTGTTTAAAAGAGGAGAGTTTTCAAAATTTTTGAAAGACATTTTCTAGTAATAGATTTGTTTTTTTCAGTTTATAATTTATAGTTGTGTGTGTGTGTTAGTTGCGCAGATGTGTCCAACTCTTTGCGACCCTATGGACTGTAGCTCTCCAGGCTCCTCCATCCATGGGATTTTTCAAGCAAGAATACTGGAATGGTTGCCATTTCCTTCTCCAGGGAATCTGCTCAACTCAGGGATTGAACCCAGGTCTCACACATTGCAGGCAAACTCTTTACTGCCTGAGCCACTTCCTTATTATTAAATCAGATCAGATCAGTCGCTCAGTTGTGTCCGACTCTTTGCGACCCCATGAATCGCAGCATGCCAGGCCTCCCTGTCCATCACCAACTCCTGGAGTTCACTGAGACTCATGTCCATCGAGTCAGTGATGCCATCCAGCCATCTCATCCTCTGTCATCCCCTTCTCCTCTTGCCCCCAATCCCTCCCAGCATCAGAGTCTTTTCCAATGAGTCAACTCTTTGCATGAGGTGGCCAAAGTACTGGAGTTTCAGCTTTAGCATCATTCCTTCCAAAGAAACCCCAGGGCTGATCTTTTGGATGGACTGGTTGGATCTCCTTGCAGTCCAAGGGACTCTCAAGAGTTTTCTCCAACACCACAGTTCAAAAGCATCAATTCTTTGACGCTCAGCCTTCTTCACAGTCCAACTCTCACATCCATACATGACCACAGGAAAAACCATAGCCTTGACTAGCTGGACCTTTGTCGGCAAAGTAATGTCTCCGCTTTTGAACATGCTATCTAGGTTGGTCATAACTTTCCTTCCAAGGAGTAAGCGTCTTTTAATTTCATGGCTGCAATCACCACCTGCGGTGATTTTGGAGCCCCCCAAAATAAAGTCTGACAATGTTTCCACTGTTTCCCCATCTATTTCCCATGAAGTGATGGGACCGGATGCCATAATCTTTGTTTTCTGAATTTTGAGCTTTAAGCCAACTTCTTCACTCTCCTCTTTCACTTTCATCAAGAGGCTTTTTAGTTCTTCTTCACTTTCTGCCATAAAGGTGGTGTCATCTGCATATCTGAGGTTATTGATATTTCTCCCAGCAATCTTGACTCCAGCTTGTGTTTCTTCCAGTCCAGCGTTTCTTGAATAACCTTTAATGACAAAAGAAAATTCTCACATGACAGTAAGGGACACCATAATACAAAATCTTACATGTGTTGGCTTTTGTAAATAGACCAAAACTTAAATAATAAATAATCCTGAGTGCTGCAATAGTGAAAAATTTTTTAGTTCTCTGTAGCTTCCAAAAGCATATACTATTTAATAATAATTTCCAATAATAGTTTTATTTAATAAATAGTTATTTAATAATAAATAATTTTATTTAATAATTTAATAATAATTTCCAATAGTTATTTAATATAATTAAATAACTAATAATAAATAGTATATGCTTTTGGAAGCTACAGAGAACTAAAAAATTAGTTCACTATTGCAGCACTCAGGATTATTTATTATTTAAGTTTTGGTCTATTTACAAAAGCCAACACATGTAAGATTTTGTATTATGGGTCCCTCACTATCATGTGAGAATTTTCTTTTGTCATTAAAGGTTATTCAAGTAGGTGCTTACTATTCTTTCTTTGTAGGGCTGTTACCGTATTTTATTTAACAATTCTTTATTGTTAGATACTTAGACTATTTGCAGTATTTTGCTCGTTAAAGTATTTAGATCAATACACTTGGTAAGCTAGCCTTTATTGTAACCAGAAGTCAGCTGAGGCTCTTTCCTAAGGACAGATTCCCATATCTGTAATTACTGATTCAGAGTGCATGAAATTTCTTGAGAGTCAAGTACACACATGAAAATTACTAACATTTAACACTGAAATGCATTAGAAGACTCATTTTACACAATGCTTGACAATATTAATTAATTTTCTTTTTCACATTGGTTCCAAAATATCTCATTATTTTAATTTACATTTGCATCAAAATGTACTTATAAAATTCTTTGTCATATTCAGTTTTTAAAACTTTTGGATACATTTATTACTCATTTAGTTTGTAATTTCTATTTTTTTTCCTCAAAAGATTTTTTTCCACTTCAAAACTCAAGTAATAATTAACAACTTTTCTTCTAAAATGTTTATAGCTTAACTTTTTAAAATAAACTTTTGGTTTGAGATAAATTTGCACTCACATGTGGCCGTAAGAATGCAGAGAAATCTCATGTACCCTTTACCCACTTGCCGTCATAGGTAATATGTTGAAAAAGTATATTAAAGTATCCCAAACAGGATGGTGATACTTGACATGGTCAAGACACAACATTTGCTTCACCACAAGGTCCCTCACTTTTCCCACTTGAACTTGTGTGTCCCATGGCCACTATCCCACTCCACCTCTCCTTAAACTCTGGAAAGCACCAATCCATTCTATCATCTTATCATTTCAACAATGTTATATAAATGGAGTAATCCAGCATGTGTTCTTTTAGGATGAGCTTTCTTCATCCAGTATATTACTCCAGAGTTTCATCAGACAGAGTGTATCAATAGTTTTGTTCTTTTCCATGGCTGAGCAGTACTCCATGACATGGATTAACAAAATTATTTGAAGTTATTTGAAAAGATTCAAATTATTTGAATCATTTGTTGAAGGGCACCTGTACCATTCCATAGAGGCTCCCATGAACAAAGCTGCTTCCCTAATAGCAAGGTCTTCCCTGATAGCTCGGTTGGTAAAGAACCCGCCTACAATCCAGGAGACCCCAGTTCAATCCCTGGGTTGGGAAGATCCCCTAGAGAAGGGAAAGGCTACCCACTCCAGTATTCTGGCCTAGAGAATTCCATGGACTGTGTAGTCCATGGGGTCACAAAGAGTCAGACATGACTGAGCGACTTTCACTTTCATCAGGACCATTCCATATAGGCTCCCATGAACAAAGCTTCTACATACTATTGTGCACAGACCCTTGTGAGAACATAAATTTTGATTTCTGTGAAATAAATTCCAGGAATGCAATTGGCATGCTGGGGCTTCCCAGGTGGCTCAGTGGTAAAGAATCTGCCTGCCAACGCAGGAGACACAGGAGATTCGGGTTCAGTTCTTGGATTGGTGCGATCAGTGTTCTTGCTTGGAAGATTCCATGGATAGAGGAGCTGGCGAGCTATAGTCCATGGGGTCACAGAGTTAGACATGACTAAGCACAGCACGTAGTACTTGCATGCTTAGATTTTCTCATAACTGTTTCCTAGAGTGATCACATTTTGATCAGAAATTGGTAAGTGATCAAGTTTCTCTGCATCCATGCCAGTGTTTGATATTATTATATTTTTAAACTTCTACTTCATAAGAGCCTCCATGGCCCCTGCTGTGGAAGCGTTAATTGAGTCTTAACCACTGGACTGCCAGGGAAGTTCCACCTGTTTTTTTGTTTTTTTTCAATTTTAGAGTTTCTAATTGTTGTTCACCATCATCATAATATGGTTTTAATTTGCATTTCTCTGATGGTTAACTTGGTTGCACACCTATTCCTATAGCTCTATAGCCTATCTGTCTGTATACCCTATTTGCTGAAGTGACTATCTTTTGCTCGGTTTTAATTGAGTTGTTTGATTCCTTAATTTTGAGAGTGAAGAATTTTGTGAGGAGTTAAGAATTTTAAGAGTTCTCTATATATTCTGGATTTAAGTCCTTTCTGTCTGTGTCACTGACAAATATTTTTTGCAAATATGTAATTGTCACTTCATTTTTTAAAGCATTCTATTTCTTAAAATAATGCTCACATTTTTATTAAGCACAATTTGTCATTCTATAATGTACTGTGCTTTCGGTGCCATGTCTAGAAAGTCTCTGCCTAGTCTCAGGTAATTAAGATTATTTCCTATATTTTTTCTTAAACTTCTAAAATGGACAATTTTATATATATGAGAATCTAGGTATATGAAACATTTTGAGATAGTTTTTGGTTTTTTTGGTTAGGTATGAAATTAAGATTGAAGTTTAATTGGTTTATTATAATCCTAAAAATGCACTGAAACATCTCATATTTAATCTAAAATATTTCTCATTTAATTCTTGGAAATTTGTTCTCATTTTATCAAATAACTTATTTCTTGATCTAATTTTTTTCTCTACTTCTGATACCTCCTCTTATCCAGAGGTTGGCACCTATATCTATGTATTCCATTTATCTTTGCTATTCTTTTACACTATTATCTCCTTATCTTTAAGTGCTGCCTTCGAAAGTCCTCCAGTACTATCTTCTAGCTCACTAACTTTTTTCTTCAGCCATAAACATTTTATTCATATTCTTAAACATATTCTTAAACATATTCTTTCTTAAAACAGTTATATGTTTCAAAATTAACATTTTACCAAATTCTTTTTTTATCTTGTTCCTTTTCCATGATACTAGTGTTCTCTTGCCTCTTTGAGATTTTCATTTTTCTAAAGTTATTTTTTTTTACTGTGAAATTTTCCATCTTTTTCAATAATCTCACTTCATGTGGAAATGCTGTCCGACTTTTCCTCCTTAATCCTGTACTTCTGAGCTAAGTAAGAGACCCTGGGAAAGGCTTGTCCTTCCACGTCACTGACATGTACTTTTTACTATCGAGTATTGTATTGTTCTACTGCCTTACATTATGGTTTTATCTCCGTTGTTTACTTAATTTATTTTTATTTTCAGTGACACTTTCAGCATGTGGATTACAGTGCTGTTTCCATAGCAATCAATATATAATTATTATTTTATTTTGCTTTCTGTTGCTACTGCTGCTGCTAAGTCACTTCAGTCCTGTCCGACTCTGTGCGACCCCATAGACGGCAGCCCACCAGGCCTCCCGTCCCTGGGATTCTCTAGGCAAGAACACTGGAGTGGGTTGCCATTTCCCTCTCCAATGCATGAAAGTGAAAAGTCAAAGTGAAGTCGCTCAGTCGTGTCCGACTCTAGCGACCCCATGGACTGCAGTCTACCAGGCTCCTCTGTCCATGGGATTTTCCAGGCAAGAGTACTGGAGTGGGGTGCCATTGCCTTCTCCTATATTGTTTTCATTTTCCTACAAATTTCATGGTAAACTTCCACCATGACTCAGATTTCAATGAAAATTCATTTCCTCAAAGAAGCTTTTCTTGCCATCCTTTGTAATATGGCTTCTCTCAAGTCATTTTCTGTTGTATTAATATCATTTTGTTCCATTTTTATCACTGCACAAACCACTATTAGAATTTATTTTTTACTGTTTGTTTTCTGTCTCTAATAAAATTTAAGCAGTGGTTTGATAACTATTTAAGTTTATCTAATGTAATGTGTATTGTTTTTAAAATGTGTTCATATTTCTTTAAGTGTTATTTCTTGAAATTTACCAAAAAGGTAGTGGAGATATTTCATCATCAAATAGATAAATTTAAGAACAGACTTAATGAAGGAATTTCAGATCTTAGCAATAAGTTTGAAGCTTATATTTTATCCTTCTTTTTTTAGGAATGCAGTCAAAGAACACAGAAAACTTTACACCATTTATGAAACCAGGTGAGTCCATGATATCTTTGATTTATCTATTAAATGCTTCTACATTTCACCAATGATGTAAGGATTAATAATCACTGCAATTTATGCTATGATTTATCTTGCTCTATGTATTTTGTGTTTGAAGCCCAAAATTATTATAAAGCATGCACTAAAACTAAATAACAACAACAATAGTAATGAAATAATGTCACTGTAATTCACCTTATGTAATTGTGCTATAATTTTAAATAAAATTTTCTTTGAATTCTAATAAGGTTTCTAGCCTTCTAGGGATTTTAGCACTAAGCAGCATCCAAGTTTAGAATAGAGTTGTTTAAACACTGGAAGGAACTTCAAACATCATCATTTTGCATATTTTGAAAGGTGGCCCCAATAGATTAGAGTTGCCTAAGATCACACAGTGATTCAGAAGCACAGTTAGGAAAATAAAACATATTGCTTACTTTCATCATCATGCTTTTAGATTGCTCCACATTGCCTGGGGAAAATAATCCCTAACATTTTAATGAAAATAAAAGCGTGCTCGTCAGGCTGATACTCTCTTGGAAAGAAATGGGCTCTAACAACAGAATTTTCCAGCAAATCTTTTGAAGACAGATAATGAATGGTACCTAATAAGAAAGTCTTCCTCAGTGATCAATGCAAAGAGATAGAGGAAAACAATAGAATGGGAAAGACTAGAGATCTCGTCAATAAAATTGACGAGGAACAATAAAGGACAGAAACAGTATGGAGCTAACAAGCAGAAGATATTAAGAAGAGGGAGCAAGAATACACAGAAGAACTAAACAAAAATGATCTTAATGACCCAGATAACTGCAATTCTGTGATCACTCACCTAGAGCCAGACATCCTGTAGTCCAAAGTCAAGTGGGCCTTAGGAAACATCACTACAAACAAAGCCAGTGGAGGTTATGGAATTACAGCTGAGCTATTTCAAACCCTAAAAGATGGTGCTGTTAAAGTGCTGCACTCAATATGCCAGCAAATTTGGAAAACTCAGCAGTGGCCACAGGGTTGGAAAAGGTCAGTTTAATTCCAATCCCAAAGAAAGGCAATGTCAAAGAATGTTCAAAGTGCCACACAAATGTACTCATCTCACATGCTACCAAAGTAATGCTCAAAATTCTTCAAGCAAGGCTTCAATAGTATGTGAACCAGAACTTCCATATGTTCAAGCTAGATTTAAAAAAGGCAGAGGAACCAGAGATCAAATTGCAAACATCTGTTTGATCATCCAAAAAAAACAAAAGAATTCCAGAAAAAACATCTACTTCTGCTTTATTGACTACACCAAAGCCTTTGACTGTGTCAATCACAACAAACTGTGGAAAATTCTTCAAGAGATGGTAATACCAGACCAACTGACCTGCCTCCTGAGAAATCTGTATTCAGATCAAGAAGCTCAGAACTGGACATGGAAGAACAGACCAGATCCAAACTGGGAAAGGAGTTCATCAAGGCTGTATACTGTCACCCTGCTTATTTAACTTAAATGCAGAGTACATCACACAAAATGCCTAGCTGGATGAAGCACAAGTTGGAATCAAGACTGCTGGGAGAAATATCAATAAGTTCAAATATGGAGATCACAACACCCTTAAGGCAGAAAGCAAAGAGGAACTAAAGAGCCTCTTAATGAAGGTGAAAGAGGACAGTGAAAAAGCTGACTTAAAGCTCAACATTCAAAAAACAAAGATCATGGCATCTGGTCCTATCACTTCGTGGCAAATAGAGAAGAAACAATGGAAATAGGGAGAGACTTTATTTTCATGGGCTCCAAAATCACTGCAGATGGCAACTGCAGCCACAAAATCAAAAGACATTTTTTCCGTGGAAGAACAGCTATGACAAATTAGATAACATATTAAAAAGCAGAGACATTGCAAACAAAGGTTCATCTAGTCAAAGCTATGTTTTTTCCAGTAGTCATGTATGGATGTGAGAGTTGGACCATAAAGACAGCTAAGCACTGATGAATTGATGCTTTTGGACTGTGGTGTTAGAGAAGACTCTTGAGAGCCCCTTGAACTGACAGGAGATCCAAACAGTCCATCCTAAAGGAAAATCAATCCTGAATATTCACTGGAAGGACTGATGTTGAAGCTGAAACTACAATACTTTGGCTACCTGATGTGAAGAACTGACTCATTAGAAAAGACCCTGATGCTGGGAAAGTTGAAGGCAGGAGGAGAAGGGGACAACAGAGGATGAGATGGTTGGATTGTATCACTGTCTCAGTGGATATGAGTTTGAGCAAACTCTGGGAATTGATGATGGACAGGGAAGCCTGGGGTGCTGCAGTCCATGGAGTCGCAAAGAGCTGGACATGACTGAGCCATCGAAATGAACTGAACTGAATCATCTGATGAATTCTTGTTTATTTTTAAAAATTCAGCTATCACATAACTTCACAGTTAAAACTTCTTTTTTTTATCAGTCACCTCCAACTTCCAAACTCAGTCAGCAATCCAGGCAGTGTTCTTCCTCTGGGCCTACTGTTTGTTAATGGGTAAAGCTTTTCTGGGCTTCCCAGGTGGCACTAGTGGTAAAGAACCTGCCTGGCAATGAAGGACACATAAGACATGTGGATTTGATCCCTGAGTTGGGAAGATCCCCTGGAGGAGGGCATGGCCACCCACTTCAGTATTCTTGCCTGGAGAATCCCATGGACAGAGGAGTCTGGCAGGCTACAGTCCACAGGGTCGCAAAAATTAGGACAAGACTGAAGCGACTTAGCACACACACAAAACTTTTCTGAGTATGAGACTAATTAATTCTTCCTTCCTTCCTTCCTTCCTTCTTTTCTTCCTGCAGGTGTCCTTGGCCTGCAGTGGCTTAAAGCAGAGTTTCTGTTCCTAGCCAGAGACTGAGGTTGGGCTGCAGAAGTTGAGAGTACTGAATCCTGGCTACTAAACTAGTGGCCAGTGACAAGGCCCTGGTCTTTTGGCTTTGCAGAAAAGAATTCCCACAAAGATGGAAAAGTATTGAAACAAGTAAAGTGTTCATTAGAAGGAAAAAGAGTATGTGTGGATAGACACACAGGCAAACTCTGAGATTTGTGCCCACGTAGTGGTTTAAATTGCCTACATGGGGCATTTCTTCCAGGTTTCCTTTGGCCAATCATTTTGATTTTCCTGGTTCTGAGTCTGTATTTGGTTTATATTAGGGTCCTCCTGTAGGTGCATGTGTATCTTTTAGCCAAGATGGATCCCAGTGAAGAATCCTATGGTTTACTAGACATCACTCCCCTTTTGACCTCCAAGGAAATTTTTAGCTGAGAAAGTCTCTTTGAGACTGATAAATATATGGTCTCCTATCTTTTTATCTGGGCAGGGCTCAGCCTCTCCTATCTTGGAGTATCAGGCCACAGGGAGTGAACTCGCTTCTTGGTCTGGGGTCCATCTATCTCCTGCCTCACCTTCATATACCTGTATTCTAAGTACTGTAATTTTAACTACAATAGTTGTTCAATAATTTTGGTGTGTGTGTGTGTGTTAGTCGCTCATTTGTGTCTGACTCTTTGCAACCCCTCGTACTGTAGCCCACCAGGCTTCTCTGTCCATGGAATTCTCTAGGCAAGAATACTGGAGTGGATTGCCATTCCCTTCTCCAGCAGATCTTCCTGACCCAGAGATCAAACCCTGGTCTCCTGCACTGCAGGCAGATTCTTTACCATTTGAGCTACAGTTGGTAGATGTAATAATTTAGTATTAAACATCATTTCAGTTTATTATTTATCACATATATATAATTTTATTTACTCATTCAAATGTTTTCTTAGGACAAAATTTTAAAAGCAGAATTGCACGATCAAAGAGTAGGTACATTTAAAACTTTAATTTTTTGTATAAGTCTGTACTGCTGCTGCTGTTGCTAAGTCGCTTCAGTCGTGTCCGACTCTGTGCGACCCCAGAGACGGCAGCTCACCAGGTTCCCCCGTCCCTGGGATTCTCCAGGCGAGAACACTGGAGTGGGTTGCCATTTCTTTCTCCAGATAAGTCTGTACAGAAGTTTGATAAATTGTAAGTATAGAGCATAAGTAAACACATTCACAAGTAAAGTGATCAGATTGGGAAACAGAACATCAGAGTCATTAAGCTGTACACTTGAAGCTAACATATCTGTATTCTTCCTCTTTATAGTATGGGTTAATTGCCGTGCCAATATGATGGCTTCATTTTTAGGCAGTTAATTTGCTGGCAGGAGGGTACCAAAGTGACTAGGCAACAACCACAGCTTTATGTTTAATGAAGTTTTTACTATGTCCACTTATGGAAGTGTCTCTGGAAATCAGGACATGTAGTTGCACAGTGCTGATCCATCTTTATAATAAACTATTAACAAAAGTCTATAGCTTATATTATAGTTTACTGTTGGTGCTCAAAAGTCTATGGGTTTTGAAAAACCTATCATGACATGTATCCATCATTACAGTTTCATACAGAGGAGTTTCAGTGCCCTAAAAATCCCTTTTCCACCTGTTTATTCCTCCCTACCATCTGGATCCTTTTGTAAGAGTATGTTTAGATTATAAGAAACCATCACACTGTCTTCCAAAGTAGCTGTACTGTTTTTCATTTCAACCTGCAAAGAATGAGAATTCCTGTTGCTCCACATTCTTTCTAGCATTTGTTGTGTTCAGTGCTTTAGATGAAGGCATTCTAACAGTTACACAGTAGTGCCTCGTTGTTTTAATTAATTTCATACATTCTCTGATGACACATGATTTTGAATATCTTTCTATACACTTATTGTCATCTGCACAACCTCTATAATTAAACATCTTTTTGGATCTCTTGCTTAATTTTTAATTGGGTTGTTTGTTTCCTTATTGTTGAGGTTTAAGTGTTCTTTGTATAGCTAGATAACAGTACTCTGTCATATATGTGTTTTGCCAGTTTGTGGATAATCTTTTCATTTTCTTAACAGTGTTTTTTGATTTTGTTTTATTTCTGTAAGGGCAAAAGTTTTTAATTAATCAAGTCTAACATCAATTTTTTCTTTCATGAGTATGACTTTTGTATTGTGTTTAATATCTAAATATATCAAGACTAATCTCAAAGTTACCTAGGTTCCCTCCTATGCTGTCTTCTAGAAGTTTTAAGACTTTACATTTCACATTTAACTCTATGATCCATTGCAAGCTTATTTTTGTGAAAGGTATAAAATCTTTGTATTTTTTGGCATATAGATACTGAATTGTTTCAGTGTCATTTGTTGAAAAGGGCATCCTTTTTTCGCTGAATTGCCTTTGCTCTTTTCTCCCAGAGAATTGATTATATTTGTGTATTTCTGCATTATATATTCTGTTCCATAGATCTGTATGTCTATTCTTCTGTCATATCCACATGGTCTTCATTACTGTAGACTTACAGTTACACTTGAAGTGAGCTCACATTTATCCTCTCATTTTGTTATTCAATATTGTGTTGGCTATCCTGGGATTTTTGCCCTATGTACAAGCTTTAAAATCAGTTATTCAATATCTACAAAATGATTTTCTGAGATTACGATTGTGGGTGAATTGAATCCATAGATCAAGATGGGAAGAACTGACATCTTGACAATATTGAGTTTTCCTATTCACGCACATAGACTTTTTTTTAATTTAAACTTTTGATTTCCTGCATTAGGATTGTAGTTTTATAGTTTTCCTCATACAGATCTTGTATATATTTTGTTATGTTTATCTTTAAGTATCTCAATTTTATGCTAATAACCTAACAGTCTTTTACATATGCTAAATTTTGGTTATCATATAAATTAGAATAGGCATTCTTTCATTCATTCAATAGACATTAGTGTCTAACAAGAATTATTTCTCATAGCCAAGACAATTATTGTTATCATCAATTTAAACCTTACATACACCTCACCCCACAAATTATAACAGTATAAGAATAAGTATAGTAGTATAAGTACTAGTAATATTACTTTACTAATAGTATAATCGGTGATCAAGACCATCCTCAAAAAAGAAATGCAAAAAGGCAGTATGCTTGACTGAGGAGTCCTTACAAATAGCTGAGAAAAGAAGTGAAGCTAAAGGCAAAGGAGAAAAGGAAAGATATACGCATCTGAAAGCAGAATTCCAAAGAATAGCAAGGAGAGATAGGGAAGCCTTCCTCAGTGATCAATGCAAAGAAAGAGGAAAACAATAGAATGAGAAATTTGGAAAACTTCCCAAATTTTGAGTAGTCTCTGGGAGTTGGTGATGGACAGGGAAGTCTGGCATGTTGCAGCCCTGGGGTCACAGGGAGTCCGACACGACTGAGCGACTGAACTGATGTCTTTTGCTCTCTTCTTTGCCTTTCCCATACTTGTGCTTTGTTCTGTTTATTTCCAAGTTAACATCTTCCAGGTAATGATTCCTCTCTTCTGTTGTATCTCCTCTGTTGTTATATTTTCCATTTCTGGAAATTCCATTTAATTCTCTTACATTGATTTCAATTATCTGAAGTGTTAATATTTCCCTGTCTTGTCATCTATTTCTTAAGCATCTAGTAACTCCAATATCTGGATCACTATGCTTATGTTTTTATTGTTTGTTTTCTGATCGTTCTAGATCTTGATATGCCTTTTAAATTTCATTAAATGCCAGATGTATTTTAAAATGCAAAAGCTCTGCATCAGCACTGTTCAATAGAAGTTTCTGTGAATAAAAAATGTTCTTAAATAAAAAAAAATAAAGTAGGATAAAAAGCCAAAAAAAAAAAGTTATATATGTGTGCGGTGCAGATCGCTGCTATCCAGATGCAGTTTTTGAGCACTTGAACTAATGCGACTGATGAAGTAATATTTCATTTAATTTTAATAAATGTAAATAGCCACATGTGGCTTGTGACCAACATAATGAACAGCAAAGTTCTAGATAAAGTTCCTTGCTTGGCATTGTGTATTCAAAGTTGCAAAGTTCTCTATTTTGATATTTCTTCCTCTAGAAAGGGTATTCTTCAGCTCCTTGTGAGTAGCTAGAGTAGAAGGAGATCACTCTACTGAAATCAGGCATAAGGTGTGTTTCACTAAGTTGTTGCTCTGTTTCTGGTTCACCCTTCCTTTTAGTTTGCAGTTCTCAGGCATCCAAAATGAAAGTCTATGTGTATTTGTTTTTTAATGTGTTTTACCTCAACCTCTCCATTCTGGCTGGCTCTGAGCTCCAATTTTTATCTTTTCAGACCAGAGAGAGTGCTGGTAGCTCTACTTAGCTTTCTAACCAGCTATTATCTACTTGCACTTAGCTCCTCTGCCTCTTGCTTCTCCTGTGCAGCTGAGGAATTGGTGAATGCCTTAGGACAATAACAGGTCAAACTACTGGAATCACTTTTCTGTGTTTATCTTTTTTTCCGGGGACCTCTCATGTCTTGATACTTTGGTAGCTCTGAACCTTAATTTTTAACCTCATTAGTCTTCTGAGATGTCTGAAATCTCTTTTCAGCTTCTCTGCCTCATAGCAGCTGCTTTCTGTTCAACTTCACAGCCTCAGCCCCCACGTAGCTTATGAATCATTAATTGGGCTGCCTTAGAAGCAGACCCTGGATAAGTGTTAATGTAAAAATGATTTATTTGGGAAGTCCAGGACACTGGTAGTGCCATGGGGAAGTGATATAGAGAAGGGAAAGCATAAAAGTCATTAAGCCAGTTACCATAGTGGACACCTGAGGCTGAGTACTTCAGGGAAAGCCTCAAAAATGGTGCAAAACATGTATCTCAGATATACTGTACCCAGCAGCTGAGAGAGCTGGAATGTTTTTCTACCAACTCCCAAGGGCTGCTTGTCTGCAACACGTCCTCCCCACAGTATATAGCTTGACACCATTTGGGGCAATATTCTGAGCTTCCAGAAAAAACAGGTCATCAGACTTGGAAACACAAACACTGGCAATTGGACGTCTGCTGTAGGAAACCAAATGGTGATGAATGGAGCAACAAACATGCTGTAGAAAGTCACGCTCACCTCAGTGAATTTCTTTTCTTGCCAGGATATTGGTCCCTCAGAATTTTGGCTACCTTAATAGCTCTTTAATACCCTCATATATTTTTTTTTATCTATTTTTCCTGATTGTTCTAAGTAGGGGGATTGGTCTCCCAAAAGCTAGTCAGTCATTGCCTAGCCAAAAGTCTAGGCTATTATGTTCTGGACACACTAAAAAGTATGTTACTGAATGATTTATGTGTCTGGTCACTAAAATATCTTTTTATTGATTTGGAAGGTGGATAACTGTTATTCAGTTTGTACCCTTGCGATAGCACTCTTTTAGTCCTGTATCTTCAGTTTTCCCGATACCCGGCTTTCTTCTTGTCCATATTAATGGTGTTATGGGAAGTCAACAAGATGCTCCAACACAGGGAGGGAATTAGAGGGCTTCTTTGACATTAAAAAAAAAACCCCAAAGACAAAAAAACTCACCTGCTTTAATGCATTTTATCAAGAACAATGTATATGCGGGCTATACTGAATTATTTTTACTTTTGTATGTTTGATCAGAAATGGGTAGTGACAAGTCCATCTTTAATCCACAGTCCTTGCATTTGCTGCTTGTCTGCCTTCATGCTAGCCCTTAACCATCCACAGAAACTCTGTTTTGAGTCCCTGATTGGCATCCTATTGCTGGGCACGCACTGTGCTGGCAGCATTGTGTCAGATGCTGAGCAGCCTTCTTGGGGAACAGGGTAGTGGGTGGGTGGCAAGGGTTAGTGCCAAGTGAAGATGTACATTGACACTTGTCACTCACTGGCAGAACTCAGCTATGACGAGGAAATGCTTCATGGAGCGTGAGAGCTGACACCAAAAGCAGTACCAGAAAGAGAAAGTGAATTCTCAGCAAGTCAGAGACCAGGATCCTTCAACAACAGGGCACCACTGGGGCCTGAAATCAAGCCTGGGAATACTGGATTCTGCAAACGTAAACAACACGGATGAGGGAGAAACCTTCCTCTTAGCATTTTCCATTTTGTTTTCAAAGTAATTCTATCAATGAATTGTGTGGAAAGATGATATTAAAGAAGCTTACTCTCTTTAATCTTTCATGTGTAATCACTTATGTAAAATAACACGCAAATATAGAGCAAAACCATTTTAACTGGAAATAACATACATGCAGTGTATCACTCAAATAAGGAAATGAGTTACTACTGGATCCATGTTTGTTGAAAATTGTTTGACTTTTTTTCAAAAAAAAACCCTCAAATAAACTGGTACAAACTGAATAACAGTTATCCACCTTCCAAATCAATAAAAAGATATTTTAGTGACCACACTCATAAATCATTCAGTAAAATACTTTTTAGTGTGTCCAGAACATAATAGCCTAGACTTTCACTCTCAGCTATGACTGACTAGCTTTTGGGACACCAATCCCCCTACTTAGAACAATTAGGAAAAATAGATTAAAATAGAAAAAAAAACACAAAAACATGAGAGGGTATTTAAAAGCGATTAAAGTAGCCAGAATTCGAGGGACCAATATCCTGGCAAGAAAACAGATTCACTGAGGTGAGTGTGACTTTCTACAGCATGTTTGCTGCTCCATTCATCAGCCATTTGGTTTCCTACAGCGGACGTCCAATTGCCGGCGTTTGTGTTTGGCACCCACTGGTCCCTCTGCCTGTTGTCACTTTTACTCAAGACAGAGAGACCAGTGGCTGCCAAATTCCATAGGATGTGATCTTTAAACTAGCTTCTCCTAGGACAGAAGCCAATTTCAGAGGAACTGAACTAAGACCTGTAAGCAGAATACTTAACGAGCAGCTCTGAACTGAGATGGAATATTTAGAGAATTAGTATAGTTTTCAGTGAGCAAATCCAAATAAATTCTGAACTAGTACTGAATTTCCTTACATGCAATGCAATCTATCTTTGCCTCTGCAGAAGTATCTGCATGCGTTGTAGAACACCTATCAACATAAAGGTGAATTTTCTATCTGCTACGACACAATTCAATCTAATTTTACTTAGAGCAGAAATGAGGTATAAAATGACTTCAGAACACATTGTTCAGATTGAATGAGTCAAAATCTGACATAGACTTTTGTAGTTAATGTTATTTTGGAAAAAAAATAAAGTGATGAATGTTGTTGTTCAGTTGCTAAGCCACATCCGATTCTTTGCAACCACATGGACTGCAGCACGCCAGACTTCCCTATCCTGCACTATCTCCCAGAGTTTGCTCAAACTCAAGTCCTCTTTATTTCCAGCATCAGGGTCTTTTCCGATGGGTCTGCTGTTTTCATCAGGTGGCCAGTATATTTGAGGTTCAGCTTCAGCATCAGTCTTTCCAGTGAATATTCAGGGTTGATTTCCTTTAGGACTGACTGGTTTGATCTTGCTGTTCAAGGGACTATCGAGACTCTTATTTAGCATCACAATTCAGAGACATCAGTTCTTCAGTATTTAGCCTTCTTTATGGTCCACCTCTCACATCTATACATGATTACTGGAAAAATCATAGTTTTGAGTATATGGACCTTTGTAGACAGAGTGATGTCTCCACTTTTTAATATGCTGTCTAGGTTTGTCATAGTTTTCCTTCCATGGAGCAAGCATCTTTTAATTCCATGGCTGCAGTGATTTTTGGAGGCCAAGAAAATAAAATCTGTCACTGTTTCTACTTTTTCCCCTTCAATTTGCTATGAAGTGATGGAATTGAATGCCATGATTTAAATTTCTTTTATGTTGTGTTTAAGCCAACTTTTTCACTCTCCTTTTTCACCTGCATCAAGAAGCTCTTTAGTTCTTCACTTTTTACCATTAGAGTGGTATCACCTGCATATCTAAGGTTGTTGATATTTCCCCTGGTAATCTTCACTCCAGCTTGTGATTCATACAACCTGACATTTTGCATGATGTACTCTGAATATAAAGTTAAACAAGCAGGGTGACAATATACAGCCTTATCATACTCCTTTCCCAGTTTTGAACCAGTCCATTTTTCCATGTCTGGTACTAACTGTTGTTTTTTGACCTGCATACAGATTTCTCAGGAGACAGGTAAGGTGGTCTGGTATTCCTATCTCTTTAAGAATTTTCCAGTTTTTGTAATCCATACAGAGGTATTAGTATAGGCAGTGAAGCAGAAGTAGACATTTTTCTCAATTCACTTGCTTTCTCTATGATCCAACAAATGTTGTCAATTTGATCTCTGGTTCCTCTGCCTTTTCTAAACCCAGCTTGCACATCTGGAAGTTTTCAGTTTGTGTACTGCTGAAGCTTAGGTTGAAGGATTTTAAGCATAACCTTACTATCATGAGAAATGAGTGCAATTATATGGCAGTTTGAATATTCTTTAGTATTGCCCTTCTTTGGGATTGGAATGAAAACTGACCATCTCCAGTCCTGTGGCCCCTGCTGTTTTCCAAATTTGTTTACATGTTGAATGCAGTACTTTAGCAGTATCATCATTTAGAATTTTAAATAGCTGAGCTGGTGGTAGTTATAAATACTACCTTAGACTTCCAAAGGAAGTTTGTTTTTAAGCTCCTACTATATAGTTCTCATAAAGGAGTACGTCAAAGCTATATATTATCACCCTTCTTATTTAACTTATATGCAGAGTACATCATGAGAAGTGCCGGGCTGGATGAAGCACAAATTGGAATCAATATTGCCAGGAGAAATATCAATAACCTCAGATATGCAGATCACCCTTATGGCAGAAAGTGAAGAAGAACTAAAGAGCCTCTTGATGAAAATGAGAGAGGAGAGTGAGAAAGCTGGCCTAAAGCTCAACATTCAGAAAACGAAGCTCATGGCATATGGTCCCATCACTTCGTGGAAAATAGATGGGGAAACAATGGAAACAGTGACAGACTTTATTTTGGGGGGTTCCAAAATCACTGCAGATGATAACTGCAGCCATGAAATGAAAAGACACTTGCTCTTTGGAAGAAAAGCTCTGATAAACCTACACAGCATATTAAAAAGCAGAGACATTACTTTGCTGACAAAGGTCCATCTAGTCAAAGCTATGGTTTTTCCAGTAGTCATGTATGGACGTGAGAGCTCGACTATAAAGACAGCTGAGCGCCGAAGAATTGATGCCTTTGAAATGTGGTGTTGGAGAAGACTCTTGAGAGTCTCTTGGACTGCCAGGAGTTCAAATCCATCAATCCTAAAGGAAATCAGTCCTGAATATTCATTGAATGGACTGATGTTGAAGCTGAAGCTCCAATACTTTGGCCTCCTGATGTGAAGAACTGACTCATTGGAAAAGACCTTGATACCGGGAAAGATTGAAGACAGGAGGAGAAGGGGATGACAGAGGATTAAATGGTTGGATGGCATCACTGACTCGATGGATGTGAATTTGAGCAAGCTCTGAGAGTTGATGATGCACAGGGAAGCCTGGTGTGCTGCAGTCATGGGGTTGAAAAGAGTTGGACATAACTGAGTCACTGAACTGAACTGATATAGTTCTCATATGATTCATGTTGACATCAATGGTAACAATAGGACTAATACTGTGAAGGAACCACTGATATTTGTGGTCCTTTTGACCTCAGGCAGAATCCAATGAAGATCCCCTGTATTTATCAAGGCTCCTTGTAAATACCTATGAAGATGGGCAGCACAGTGGTACACTCTTTTCTCATTATGTGAATGAAACTTGGCGCTTATCTATTAATGCCATACTTTTGATAATTTGATATCACCAAACCTAGAATAAGAACACGTGGAGTTATTCTCAAACAAGAATGCTGGGGCACTGAGAAGGTAGCCTCAGCTCCATTCATGTCGTTTGTGTGTTTAAAAAACCATGACAAGATTCAGATGAATGTTTGATCTCGATCTTAAAGGTGTATATTTTATGCAAAATGTTTGCCTAACTTAAAAGTTTGTAGGAAAACGTTCAGATTAAGCAAAAATTTTGCAGTTATCTTCATTTTTTAAATCGACTTTTCCCTATTATCTGTCCAACTGTAAATTTTGTACTAAAAAGTTTGAAAACTTCTTTCTATGTTATATATTAAGAGCTTTAGTTACAAAGATGTAAGTTGTTTTGTAGTCTCACTGGCAGTCTCCCCACATCTCTTGGTCTATATCATCTCAGGAATGTAGGGGAACACTGGAGGGAGAGGGTCCCACACAATGACACCTAGGGCTATGTGAATAGCAGTTTATCTGTACATTCCACCCAAGGTCTTTAATAGGCTCAGAGGTGAAATCCCTGAGAGGTGAAACAAACAAGGAGGCAGCTATCCTCACCCAAGTTTCTGTTTGCAGGTGATTTCCAGATTTCCAGACCTTGGTACAGAAAAGAGAGCTTGATAGTCTTGCTGAGTTGAGCAACAGGGATGGGAGTTCTGAGAGGCTAAGGTGACTATAACTTGGAGACAAGAGTCTCAAAGCAGAGGCAGATTATATATATAATCTTTAGAGATGTGGATAGGGATCCATTTGAGTCTTTGGTTGAACATCATTCTGCATATCCATAGGGTAAAACTCCTTAGGGTGGACAGAGAAAAATTTGCAGAAATTACTACCACCTCAAAGCAATCCTCAGCGATCACACAGAGCCAAGAAACATTTGACTACCCAATATCCAGAGTGGAGAAAACTCCTTGAATACACAGGATATACTGTAGACTCCAGAAAGATAATGTCTTAGTAATTGAGCTAAATTGAATCTAGGAGAAAATTTACCCTACTGCTGCTAAGTCACTTCAGTTGTGTCCAACTCTGTGTGACCCCACAGACGGCAGCCCACCAGGCTCCCCCGTCCCTGGGATTCTCCAGGCAAGAACACTGGAGTGGGTTGCCGTTTCCTTCTCCAATGCATGAAAGTGAAATGTGAAAGTGAAGTCTCTCAGTCTTGTCCAACCCTCAGTGACCCCATGGACTGTAGCCTTCCAGGCGCCTCCATCCATGGGATTTTCCAGGCAAGAGTACTGGAGTGGGGTGCCATTGCCTTCTCCGAAATATTTCTTTGAGCCCCTTTTTTTGGAGCAGGGAGGCAAGAATACTGGAGTGAGTTGCCATTCCCTTCTCCAGGTTATCTTACTGACCCAGGGATTGAACCCGGATCTCCTGCATTGTAAGCAGTACCCTCTGAGCCACCCTAGATCCATTTAATCATAACAAAGCTAGAACTCAAAAATGAAAAGTTCTCAGTGTAGTATTTGTTATGTGTGAATTATACCTCAATAGAAATTGACTTTATAGAAAGAAGTAAAGTATTTCTTTATATTTTTTCTCAACAGATAAAAAATTGTTAAAATTTAAAACTAGCTTAGTTTAAATATTAGCAATCTGGTATTAGGAGATAGATATGTTCCTAAACTTGATAGTTGATCATATATTTCTATGAACATCACAGTTAATGATGAAGCACTAGACACATTCCCATTAAGAAATTAATACCTCCTATCAGCATTCATATTTAATAGAATACTAGAATTCCTAACTAGCACAGTAACATAATAGAATGAAAGAAAGCCCACAAATACATAAAACAAAAAATCAAAGATCTCATTTTTCACACATAATCACTGTGTACATACAAAGTCACATATTAATAATAGCAAAGCAGGGATTCAAACTCAAGAGTCTAACTCCAGAGTATTTAAATTCTACAGCAACAATTTATTAGGAAATATTTAGCAACAATTCATTAGCAACAACTTATTAGGAAACATAATATTTTTGAAGCTACAAAACCCTACCAAGTTTGTGTTGAGGAACTACTAAGAAATACAGTTTATTAAGCAAGCATGAAAATCTTGAGTAAAAGATTATAATTTTATTAAAAGGCTTAAAGTAAGACCTAAAAAAATCATAATATATATTCATAGATGGCAATACGAAAGCCGTTTTTCTCCTCAAAATGAACTATAAAGTCAACACAATTCTAGATAGTTAATAGGGACCTTTGTGAAACCTGACCTAGCAACAATAAAGTTTCTATGGAGAGCCTCAGAACCAGGAAAAGATACTGGAAGAAGAGGAGCTCCATCCTACCCCAAGTCAGGTGTGGTAAATAGAAATGTGGCACAGGGAAGGCGAATCAGCCAAAGGACCAGGCTGGAAATACTGAAAATGAAGGAGCAAGAATAAATGAACAGAGAGCAGTGGTATTACAAATCAGAGTGTGGATTTAGCAACTCATGATGCTAGTGACACACATACGGAAAACAATAAAACTAGATCTGTATCTTACGCCATATTCAAAATTAATATCGGAGGAACCAAAGACAGAAAAATGAGGAAAGAATTTACTTAAATCTTAAATAGAACAAAATACAGGGGGACTATCTTGATAGTGGTCAAAGACATGAATTTGTTAAACTGCTGCTGCTGCTAAGTCGCTTCAGTCGTGTCCGACTCTGTGCAACCCCATAGACGGCAGCCCACCAGGCTCCCCTGTCCCTGGGATTCTCCAGGCAAGAACGCTGGAGTGGGTTGCCATTTCCTTCTAGACACATATGAAAAGCACAAATTATAACACAAAAGATGGATTAATTTGAATTTAATATTTATTTAAATTAAATCAAAATTAATTTACGATAAATTTAAAGTTCATAAAACATTTAAACATTTTATATGAAAACATTATAACAAACACAAAAAGCAAGTCCTACAATGAAAGAAAAAAATGTGCCACTTTTACTAACAAATAAATAATAGTGTCCAGTATACATTAAAAAAAAATTATTTTATTCATTGCCCTAAAGGGCAATAGATATGCATGATGAGTTCAGAATTTAAGAACACATCCTAATAGCTAAAAAGTATATAAAATACTTAAAATTTGATAATAATATAGTAAGTGCAAATTGAGCAGTAATGTATTATATGTTCATAAACATATTTTAGAAATTAATAATTCTTATATACCTAGAGTGATATCGATATGGGGAAACAAAAAAAACTTATATAGAGCTGGTGAGAGTATAAATACGTAAATGCAGAGATACCCAAAGTGATTCCATTTCTAAACAAATTTATATGTAGGATGTTTATTTCAGTTCAGTCACTCAGTTGTGTGCAACTCTTTGTGACCACATGAACTGCAGGATGCCTGGCTTCCCTGTCCATCACCAACTCCTGGGGCTTGCTCAGATTCATGTACATCATGTCAATGATGCCATCTAACCATCTCATCCTCTGTCATCCTCTTCTCCTCTTTCCAGGCATCAGGGTATTTTTCAATGAGTCAGTTGTTCGCATCAGGTGGCCAAAGTATTGGAGCTTCAGCTTCAGCATCAGTACTTCCAATGAATGTTGAGGTCTGATTTCCTTTAAGATGGACTGGTTGGATCTCCTTGCTGTCCAAGAGACTCTCAAGAGTCTTCTCCAACACCACAGTTCAAAAGCATCAATTCTTCGGTGGTCAGCTTTCTTTATAGTCGAACTCTCACATCCATACATGACTACTGGAAAAAACATAGCTTTGCCTAGATGGACTTTTGTCAGCAAAGGAATGTCTCTGCTTTTTAATATTCTGTCTATGTTGGTCATAGCTTTTCTTCCGAGGGGCAAGTGCTTTTTAATTTCATGGCAGCAGTCACCATCTGCAGTAATTTTGGAGCCCCCCAAAATAAAGCCCGTCACTGTTTCCATTGTTTCCCCATCTATTGCCATGAAGTGATGGGACTGGATGCCATGATTTTAGTTTTCTGAATGTTGAGTTTTAAGCCAGCTTTTACACTCTCCTCTTTCACTTTCATCCAGTGGCTCTTCGGTTCCTCTTCGCTTTCTGCCATAAGGGTGGTGTCATCTGCATATCTGAGGTTATTGATATGAGAAATATTTTTCCCGGCAATCTTGATTCCAGCTTGTGCTCCATCCAACCTGGCCTTTCATATGATGTACTCTGTATATAAGTTAAATAAGCAAGGTGACAATACACAATCTTGATGTTCTCCTTTCTCAATTTGGAACCTGTCCATTCTTCCATGTCTGGTTCTAACTATTGCTTCCTGACCTGCATACCGATTTCTCAGGAGGCAGGTAAGGGGGTCAGGTATTCCCATCTCTTTAACAATTTCCCACAGTTTGTTGTGATCCATATAGTCAAAAGTGTTGGCATAGTCAATAAAGCAGAAGTAGATGTTTTTCTGGAACTCTTTTGCTTTTTGATGATCCAATGGATGTTGGCAATCTGATCTCTGTTTCCTCTGCCTTTTCTAAATCCGGTTTGAACATCTGGAAGTTCATGATTCACATACTGTTGAAGCCTGGCTTGGAGAATTTTGAGCATTACTTTGCTAGCATGTGAGATGAGTGCAATTGTGCAGTAGCTTGAACATTCTTTGGCATTGTCTTTGTTAGGATTGGGATGAAAACTGACCTTTTCCAGTCTGTGGCCACTGCTGAGTTTTCCAAATTTGCTGGCATATTGAGTGCAGCACTTTAACAGCATTTATCATTTAAGATTTGAAATAGCTCAGCTGGAATCCCATCACCTCCACTAGCTTTGTTTGTAGTGATGCTTCCTAAGGCCTACTTGACTTTGGACTACAGGATGTCTGGCTCTATGTTAGTGATCACACCATCATAGTTATCTAGGTCATGAAGATCTTTTTTGTATAGTTCTTCTGTGCGTTCTTGCCACCTTTTCTTAACGTCTTCTGCTTCTCCTAGGTCCATACCATTTCTGTCCTTTAATTGTTCCCATCTTTAAATGAAATGTTTCCTTGGTATCTCTAATTTTCTTGGGGAGATCTCTAGTCTTTCCCATTCTGTTGTTTTCCTCTATTTCTTTGCATTGATCACTTATGAAGGCTTTCTTATCTCTCCTTGCTATTCTTTGGAACTCTGCATTCAGATGGGTATGTCTCTCGTTTCTCCTTTACCTTTAGCTTCAGCAGTATTTAATAGTGAATGAATTTTATTTTAAAAAGTTTAACTTTCTTCTATAAGTAAATGATAAATAAAATATGGGGAAACATGAACACTTCCTAGACAGAAATGTTACATGCCATTTTATTTCCTTTCTTGTAGTTTTTTCCTCATAAAAGTTAAAAATTGCAGCTAGCTTTATTACAAGTGGTTTTATAGTTTTCATAGTTATAGTTAGTAACATGGTTCTTCCAAATAAAAAAAATACAAATATATCAAAGAATACTGGGTAAATGAAAGATAATTCCCAAATGACAGACGAACAGGGTATAAACATAAGGAGAAACGTGTACATAAACTGAAACTGTCAGTCCCTCACTGTGTCTGACTCTTGGCAACCCCATGGACTGCAGCTTGCCAGGCTCCTCTGTCCATCGGATTCTCCAGGCCAGAATACTGGAGTGGGAAGCTGCACCCTTCTCCAGGGGAATCTTCCTAACCCAGGGGTCGAACCCAGGTCTCTCACATTGCAGGCAGATTCTTTATCATCTGAGCCACCATGGAAGCCCAAGTATGTAATAAACATGTAATAACAAATAAATAAGGGAATAAATAAAAATGTAAATAATGTTTCAATAAAAAATTTAAACTACAATTAAAGTCTTAGTGAACTCAATCTGCATGGCATTTTAATTCAGGCTAAGTGAATCTTCAGAGAAGGCAATAGCAACCCACTCCAGTACTCTTGCCTGGAAAATCCCATGGACAGAGGAACCTGGTAGGCTGCCGTCCATGGGGTCGCTAAGAGTTGGGCCTGACTGAGTGACTTCACTTTCACGCATTGGAGAAGAAAAAGGCAACCCACTCCAGTATTCTTGCCTGGAGAATCCCAGGGACAGAGGAGCCTAGTGAGTTGCCGTCTATGGGGTCACACAGAGTTGGACACGACTCAAGCGACTTAACAGCAAGAGCAAGTCAATCTTGGTTCTTATTTTATCCTCTGAAAGTTAGAAATCTTGCCTTCTTGGTGGAATTTTATATTGGGATGGTATAATTATATTAAATAATCATAAACTAAACTGGAAGGAAAAGTAGTTTATATACTTTTTACTTCAATGGCAACTCTAATCAATATTAAGTGGCACACATTTATTAAGTCCTACTTTCAGTCCCTTGGTGGTAAGATACCTCCCAATATATTCTTCGACAAGAAACTTGGGGTTTATTGGTTTCTAAACTCATGTGAAAATGGAATAACATGCACTTTTTCTCCTTTTTATGTATTGTATTATAAATAATTCAAGAGGATGTTTGAGAATACTTGGGCAACAACAAGAGTCTACAAAAGTAAAGCCTTATTCTTCATACACATGCTTCCTTCCTCTCCTGTGACTCTATACTTTCACCATCTCTGCAAACACAGAGTTTCCCCAGATAAGAAATGGGCCACAGGAAGTGTCTAGAGCCTCTTATTGGGTTCAAATCTGTGGTGGCCAGAATTCACATGGATGGCAAAAATGGGAGACAGGTTAAAATTTCTCCCCTAGAGTCATATTTATCATTTGTATAATTTTTAAATTATACAAAGACTAAATAAGGAAAGGAGATCCAACCAGTCCATTCTAAAGGAGATCAGTCCTGGGTGTTCATTGGAAGGACTGATGTTGAAGCTGAAACTCCAATATTTGGTTCCCTGATGTGAAGAGCTGACTCATTTGAAAAGACCCTGATGCTGGGAAAGATTGAAGGCAGGAGGAGAAGGGGACGACAGAGGATGAGATGGTTGGATGGCATCACCAACTCAATAGACGTGGATTTGGGTGGACTCCGGGAGTTGGTGATGGACAGGGAGGCCTGGCATGCTGCGGTTCATGGGGTCACAAAGAGTTGGACATGACTGAGTGACTGAACTGAAATAAGGTAAAGATTATATAAAAGGATAGGGGATCTATATACGTTGTTAAGTATTGGTTTCAGTATACAATATTTGCATTTCATTTCTTCTCTTTCAATCACCAGCAAAATGATGTATGTTTTAAAGTTTTATCATGCTGTAATCACTGACAAAAAATGCATGATGACTACTATAGTAACACCAAATAGTCATATTGTTGTGAAAATCTTTGGATTGTTCATATTTGAGTGCCATTCCCTAAGACAAAATGATCAATGTCAATGCGTTAATAACTCGTGATTTAAGGATCTCACTTGGAATTATACTACTTTATAAACATGTAGGAAGAGAATTCCCTGGTGGTGCAGTGGTTAGGAATCTGGGCTTTCACTGCTGGAGGTGTAGGTTCAATCCCTAGTCCTATAACCAAGATCCTGAAAACCACACAGTGTGGTTAAGAAAAAAAAGTCGCTATCTTTAGACATATAAACAAATTTAAAGATTGGTTTTAAATTTAAAAAATGAGACTTCTGATCTCAGCCCTGACATGCAAAGGAGCTTGGAAGCAGTCACTGCCATACTTGTCAGAGGAAAAATCTGAACAAAGTGAAAAGTAACAGCTTCCTTTGGACACATCAGAGAACTGAGGTAACACAGCAAGCCACTTCAGACTGAAAATACAGAATATGGAGAGAAACAGCTGAGGTATACTTTCAATAGCAGAAGCCATTGTCCAGGCAGGAATGCTGGAGTGGGTTGCCATTTCCTTCTCCGGGGGAATCTTCCCAAACTAGGGATCGAACCTCCTGTGGCTCCTGCCTTGCAGGCAGAGTTTTCACCACTGAGCTACCTGGTATGCCCTTGAGCTGTATGTAGGGGATCTCTAATATTCTATTCTAAGTGCCTCGTAATAGCTCTGGTACATAGTAAACACTCAGTAAATATTTATGGACTGATTGAGTTTGATTTCTATTCCCAACTATGAGTCTTGCAACTTCTGTAACCCTGGACCTTCTTGTACCTTCTAAACTTCCGTTTCCTCTTATGGAAGAAAAAAAAAAAAAAAGAGGTATCAATATTTACTTCCCAGGATTGTTGTAATAGTTAAGTGTTCATGCATTAAAATAGCCAGCCCAGAACATGGTGTGTTCCCCAGACCCCTCATTTCATTATTTAGTAAAGTTCTTTTCAAGCACTCTTTCTCTTTCTCATTACCTAAACATTTAGTTGTGTTCAGGAGACAATATGAATGTTTATTAAACTGAAATTGTATTCCTTTGTAGACCATACTTGGAATGTTTTAGCAAAAAGTGATTGTATGTCAGTTGGACTTTGGTTTGAATCTTGTCTTTAGTGTTGTGATTTTAAGGAAGTTATTTAGCCTCTCTGTAAGGTATTGTGAGCCTAAAATGAGACAGCCTTGTCTAATTCAATGAAACTATGAGCCAATGCTGTGTGCTGCTGCTGCTGCTAAGTTGCTTCAGTCGTGTCCGACTCTGCAACCCCATAGACAGCAGCCCACCAGGCTCCTCTGCCCCTGGGATTCTCCAGGCAAGAATACTGGAGTGGGTTGCCATTTCCTTCTCCAATGCATGCATGCATGCTAAGTCACTTCAGTCGTGTCTGACTGTGCGACCCTATGGACAGCAGCCCACCAGGCTCCTCTGTCCACGGGATTCTCTAGGCAAGAATACTGGAGTGGGTTGCCATTTTTTAGGGCCACAAAAAATGAACAGGTCATGGTGGAGAGTTCTGACAAAATGTGGTCCGCTGGAGAAGGGAATGGCAAACCACTTCAGTATTCTTGCCTTGAGAATCCCATGTACAGTATGAAAAGTCAAAGATATGGCACTAAAAGATGAACTCCCCAGGTTATGAGGTGCCCAATATGTTACTGGAGAAGAGTGGAGAAATAACTCCAGAAAGAATGAAGAGACGGAGCCAAAGTGAAAACAATGCCCAGTTGTGGATGTGACTGGTGATGGAGTAAAGTCTGATGCTGTAAAGAACAATATTGCACAGACCTGGAATGTTAGGTCCAAGAATCAAGGTAAATTAGAAGTGGTCAAATAGGAGATGGTAAGAGTGAACATAAGCATTTTAGAAATCAGTGAACTAAAATGCACTTGAATGGGCAAATTTAATTCAGATGACCATGATATCTACTACTGTGGATAAGAATCCCTTAGAAGAAGTTGAGTAGCCCTCATAGTCAACAAAGGGTCCAAAATGCAGTATTGGGTGCAATCTCAAAAATGACAGAATGATCTCTGTTCATTTCCAAGGCAAGCCATTCAGTATCACAGTAATCCAAGTCTATGCCCCAAGCAGTAATGCTGAAAAAGCTGAATTTGAATGGTTCTATGAAGATCTACAAGAACTTCTAGAAATAACACCCCAAAAAGATGTGCTTTTCAACATAGGTGATTGGAATGCAAAAGTAGGATGTCAAGAGATACCTGGCATAACAGGCAAGTTTGGCCTTGGAGTACAAAATGAAGCAGGGCAAAAGCTAACAGAATTTTGCCAAGAGAATGCACTGGTCATAGCAAACACCTTTTTCCAACAACACAAGAGAAGATTCTACACATGGACATTGCCAGATGGTCAATACTGAAGGCAGATTGATTATATTGTTTGCAGTCAAAGATGGAGAAGCTCTATACAGTCAGCAAAAACAAGACTGGGAGCTGACTGTGGCTCAGATCACGAACTCCTTATTGACAAATTCAGACAAAATGAAGAAAGAAGGGAAAACTACTAGAACATTCAGGTATGACCTAAATCAAATCCCTTAGGATTATACAGTGGAAGTGACAAATAGATTCAAGGATTAGATCCGATACACCAAGTGCCTGAAGAACTACAGATGGAGGTTTGTGACATTGTACAGGAAGCGGTGATCAAGACCACCCTCCCAAAAAAAGAAATGCAAAAAGGCAAAATGTTTGTCTGAGGAGGCCTTACAAATAGCTGGGAAAAGAAGAGAAGCTAAAGGCAAAGGGAAAAGGAAAGATATACCCATTTGAATGCAGAGTTCCAAAGAATAGCAAGGAGAGATAAGAAAGCCTTTGTCAAGGATCAGTGCAAAGAAATAGAGGAAAACAATAGAATGGGAAAGACTAGAGATCTCTTAAGAAAAGTAGAGATACCAACAGAACATTTCATGCAAAGATGGGCACAATAAAGGACAGAAATGATATGGACTTAACAGAAGCAGAAGGCATTAAGAAGAGGAGGGAAGAATACACAGAGTTTAGCTCAGTCGCTCAGTCATGTCCAACTCTGCAACCCCATGAATCGCAGCACGCCAGGCTTCCCTGTCCATTACCAACTCCCGGAGTTCACTCAAACTCATGTCCATTGAGTCGGTGATGCCATCCAGCCATCTCATCTTCTGTCATCCCCTTCTCTTCCTGTCCCCAAACCCTCTCATCAGGATGAGATGGCCAAAGTATTGGAGTTTCAGCTTTAGCATCAGTCCTTCCAATGAACACCCAGGACTGATCTCCTTTAGGATGGACTGGTTGGACCTCCTTGCAGTCCAAGGGGCTCTCAAGAGTCTTCTCCAACGCCATGAGATGGCCAGAGTATTGGAGTTTCAGCTTTAGCATCAGTCCTTCCAATGAACACCCGGGACTGATCTCCTTTAGGATGGACTGGTTGGACCTCCTTGCAGTCCAAGGGGCTCTCAAGAGTCTTCTCCAATGCCACAGTTCAAAAACATCAATTCTTCGGCACTCAGCCTTCTTTATGGTCCAACTCCCACATCCATACATGATTAATGAAAAAATCATAGCTCTGACTATATGGACTTTTGTTGGCAAAGTGATGTCTTTACTTTTTAATACACTGCCTAAGTTTGTCATAGCTTCTTACCTTAAGGATCCTTAAAAGTTATCCTAGTTTGTTTAAAACCACCTTATTAAGAACAAAATGACATTCATCTCCATTTTATTCTGACATGAAAATTTATCCATTGTGTGACTCCTAAAACCTGAAACCTTTTTCTCTTTCTGTAGAAAATAAATGAAAGCAAGAATTGCATCAAATTTTTCCTTCCAATTTGGCTAATATGTTAGCACCATCTAGTAAAAGTATGAAAGTATTCTTGGTTTCAGGAATCCTGACAAGAGAGTAGAAGGATGGAGTTACTTGGGATTTTGTTTCCATTCAACCCTACAGAAGGCTGTTGGGGAAGCTGAGACAAGAAGGCAGCCAGGGGTTGCTTGTCCAACTTTTGTATCATGACTATACCAGTGTACGCCTATCACAATGTTTCTCTTAGATTTTTGTCTCCACATTAGAAAAAGACTGCATTTTCTTCTTTTTTAATTGGAATTTACTTGTTTTACAATGCTGTGCTGGTTTCTTTTGTACAAAAAAGTGGATCAGCCATATGTACATAAATATCCCCTCCCTCTTGAGCTTCCCTCCTAGCCCATTCCCCATCCCAACCCTCTAAGTCATCAGAGAGGACCCAGCTGAGCTCCCTGTGCTGCATAGGAGCTTCCTGCCAGCTCTCTAGTTTACACGTGGTGGTGTTTGTATATCAGTTCAACTCTCTCAATTTGTCCTGCCCTTTCTGTCTCCCTCTGTGCCCACAAGCCTCTTCTCTACATCTATGTCTGCATTCCTGCCCTGTAAATAGGCTCATCAGGACCATTTTTTCCCCCTAGTTTCCATATATATATGTTGATATACAATATTTGTTTTTCGTTTTCTGACTTACTTCACTCCGCATGATAGGCTCTAGGTTCATCCACATCACTATACATGACTCAATTTTGTTCCTTTCTATGGCTGGGTAATATTCCAGTGGGCTTCCCAAATGGCTCAGTGGTAAAGAATCAGCCTGCCAATGCAGGAGACATACGAGTTGCAGGTTCAATCCCTGGTTTGGAAAGATCCCCTGGAGCAGGAAATATATTCCACTCCAGTATTCTTGCCCAGATAACCCCATGGAAAGAGGAGCCTGGTAGGCTACAGTCCATGGGATTGCAGGAGTTGAAAATGACTGTATGACTGAGTGTGCATGCACACACGCACACACCCCCCACCACACACACACACACAATATTCCAGTGTGGCTTTTCAGGTGGTATGGTGGTAAAGAATTTATATACCACATCTTGTTTGTCCATTCATCTGTTGATGGATATCTAGGTTGCTTCCATGTCCTAGTTATTGTATATAGTGCTACAATGAACATTGGGGTACATGTGTCTTTTTCTTGACTTGTGATTTTTCTCAGTGTATACGGTAGGTCTATGTTTAGTCTTTTAAGAAACCTCCATATTGTTCTCTACAGTAGCTGCATCAATTTACATTCCCTCCAATAGTGTAAGAGCTTCTCTGGTGGCTCAGTAGTAAAGAATCCATCTGCTACAGTCCATGGGGTTGCAAAAGAGTTGGACATGACTTAGTGACTAAACAACAACAGCGTAAGAGGGTTTCCTTTACTCCACATCCTTCTAGCATCTATTTTTTTGTAGATTTTTTTGATGATAGACATTCTGATCAGTATGAGGTGATACCTCACTGTAGTTTTGACTTGCATTTCTCTACCAATGTGGGATGTTGAGCATCTTTTCATGTATTTATTGGCCATATGCATGTCTTCTTTGGAGAGATGTCCATTTTTTGATTGGATTATTTATTTTTTGGATATTGAGCTCCATGAGTTGTTCATATATTTTGGAGATTAATCCTTTGTCTGTTGCTTCATTTGCAAATATTTTCTCCCATTCTGAGGGCTGTCTTTTCACCTTGTTTATAGCTTCTTTTGCTGTGCAAAAGCTTTTAAGTTTAATTAGGCCTCATTTATTTCTTTTTATTTTTATTTTCATTACTCTAGGAGGTGGGTCAAAAAAGATCTTGCTGTGGCTTTTATCAAAGTGTGTTTTCCCAATGTTTTCCTCTAAGAGTTTTATACTGCCTGGTTTTACATTCAGGTCTTTAATCTAATTGAGTTTATTTTTGTGCATGGTGTTAGGGAGTGTTCTAATTTCATTCTTTCACATATGGCTGTCCAGATTTCCCAGCACAACTTATTGAAGAGGTTTTCTTTTCTCCATTGTATATTTTTGCTTCCTTTGTCACGGATTAAGTGACCATAAGTGTGTATGTAGGTTTATCTCTAGACTTTCTATCCTGTACCACTGGTCTATATTTCTGTTTTTATGCCAGTGCTATACTGGAAAAAGACTGCATTTTAGGTGACAATTTTAATAATTTACCAGTGGGTTTATGACGTACCCTGTGCTCACAAGAAAATATATCCTAAGGCAAAATGAAGTTCTATTGCTTTTCTAGGGTGGGTAATACTAATGAAAAAAGGAGTGAAGGTAAAGGAGATCCAGGCCTGCAAGGAGGGGGAAAGAAAGGAGTTACTATGTTATCCCAGGACATTTCATAGGGAGAAATAGAGGGTGAATCATTTATTCCCCTGGTTTCCATCTTCCATTCATCTAAGGTCCACCACATGGATGGTTAACTCTACCGCCATTTCAGATTGCACATTTGCAAGTACTGAGTAGGTCCTGTTACACTTGGACCTCTTTGTTGAGAAGCCTGAAGGTGCAAGGTAAGAGAAAAGCAATGTGGACAGGTGGTGAGGGGTGTGAACATGTTCCCATGTAAAGCTGACCGTGGCTCTTGTAGTACTGCACGGTGAAGCAGCGGCTGGGACGATAAATACGGTCAGGAGGCTCAGAGACTAGTTGAAGCCAAGATCTGAGGTGGTGCATGGTTGGATGATAATAACACTTGCAATGTGGTTTTCAAGTTTTAGAACATGTCAAATAATATTAATAGAAAGGGGGATCACTCTTGCTATGTTGTTGGCTTTTCTTAAGCACCTTATCCTCACTGTTTATTTTCTATAGCTGTAATCCCCAATGGGGCATTCCTCTAAAAGAGGTACATGTAAACAGCAAAAACAGACTGAAACATGAATATGGAGGGATACAGATACAGATCTAATCTAATATTCCTGATCATTCCATTGTACATGAACAGGACACAGAATACAAAGTATTTTGTATCTATTTTGTATCTATTTGGAAAACTAGATTTTTTTCAGAAAATAATTAGGAGGCTAAGTTTATCTCTTGTGTATGTTAGTTGCTCAGTTGTGTCCAACTCTTTGTAGCCCTCCAGGCTCCTCTGTTTATGGAATTCACCAGCTTAGAATACTGGAGTGGGTAGCCAGTTCCTTCTCCAGGGGATCTTCCTAACTCAGGGATGGAACCCAGGTGTCCTATATTGCAGGTGGATTCTTATACCATCTAAGCCACCAGAAAAGCCCAAGTTTATCTCTTAACCTATCTTAATACCAACCTTTCAGGAAATTGCTGATTTTTATAAAAGGCAATATATTTAAAATTAATTCCAGAAACATGCCAACTTGAGATCCAAGGTCTAGATTTAGATATTTACCTATATAATGTCTTGACAATAGAAAAGAAAATCATAAGCTTTGTCGGAAAAAAATACAGAAAAGCAGCATTTAGGTCTTGGAATGGCCCGAGGAAGTCTATCAAACAATGAATGGACTTAATCTGCAGGTTTTGCTGCACAAAGTATTGCACAAGTAGGAATGTGTAATCATCTTCCTCAATATTAGAAGTCTGAAGCACACAGTTCTTAAAGAAAAATGTACAACCTATGACCCTGGGGGAGCAAACATTACTCAGGAACACAGTGATGATACACAGGGCAGGGTGGACCGTGGTGTTTATCTGTCTGTTTCTTGGCCAAGGTGCTTGAGGTCTTGTAAAATGAGAACCAGAGGGTTTGGTCCGGTCGTGTAGAACACGAGCTTCCTAGTCTGATATTAAGAACCACGGACAGCTCCGGGCTGCACCAGAGAAGGCATCTTATTTTTCCATTCCTCGGAATGATAGTCCAGGGTCTCCATGTCTGATGCGGACTTTAGCTTCTGATAATAAAGCAAGCCTGCTTATTTGGGTTTCTCTTTAACACTCATTTAAGTGTTTTTATGTGAGTAGGTAGGGAGTGCTCACATGGAATGTTCAGGGGGTGAGAGTGAGAGAAATAGTTGAAGGAACCAGTTTAAGAAAATGGCTTTATATTGCATAAATAATTAATCCGGCCGCCTTGCAAGCGGCTGGATGGGTCAGGCGGGAAAGCCCGTGGGTGGGGGCGGGGGCGGGGATCCCCGTATCGCCGTTAGACGTTCAGTGACTGCGGGGGAGAGCGGATCCGACCCGTGTCGGGTCAGAGGCGCCGCGCCATGTGCTCTGGGCTCCCGGCCATCCTGCTGCCCATCTGGCTCTCCTGGACCCTGGGGACGCGAGGCTCGGAGCCCCGCAGGTGAGGCAGGGGCTTCCCTCGGGCCCGGCGTCCTGCCTCCCGCGCTGCAGCGCAGGTCTGCGGGCAGAGGCGTTCCGCAGCCGCCGCGGGTTCGGCCTGCACCGCCGCCTGACGGGGGTCGCGGCCAAAGGGCCAGGCCGGGGAGCAGGCTGAGGGGGGACGTGTCGGGAGGAGTGGAGAGCGTCTCCTTCGCTGTTGCTGCCCGCGTCGCCGTCGCCGACCGTCCCCTCCTTCGCGGGCGGCTGGAGGCCCAGCGGAGCTGGCGGCGCGGCCCACCCCTGGCGCTGCCCGGCGCCGCGCGGTCGCGGCTGCAGCCCGCGCGCCGGGCCGGCAGAGCCCCGGGTCACGCTCCGCAGCCAGCGAGGCGGCGGGGACGCTGGGCGCCGGGGCCCCGCGGGCGCGGGAGCCGGGGCCCGGCCGGGCGCGCTGCGCGGCGGCCCGCGCGCCCCGCCCCGGCCCTCGCCGCGCGCCCGCGCCCGCGCTCCTCCCCGCGCGCGCGCCTCCCCGGCCCTCCCCCTGCGCCCTCCTCCGCTCGGGGCCAGCGCGGCGGCGGCGGCGGCGGCGGCGGCGGCAGCAGGAGCAGCCCCGGCTGCGGGTCGCGACGGCGGCGGGGCGCCCCCTCCCCCGTGCCGGGGCGCGGCGGAGGGATGTGGGGCTTTGCGGGAGGAAGGTTTTTCGGCATCTTCTCGGCCCCGGTGTTGGTGGCGGTGGTGTGCTGCGCGCAGAGGTAGGGTCGTGGCTTGCTTGCCGGGAAGCGGGCCGGGCGGCTGGCAGGGTGCGCGGGTGTGCGCGCCGGGCACGGGCGGGCGAGCCGCCGCCTGACCCGGTTCTCTCTGTCCCCCTCCACCCCTCCCGCAGCGTGAACGATCCTGGGAACATGTCCTTTGTGAAGGAGACGGTGGACAAGCTGCTGAAAGGCTACGACATTCGCCTGAGACCGGACTTCGGGGGTAAGTAGGCTGTGCGCCGCCGCTGCGGGCTGCGCGACCCCCCGCGCTGGGGGCCTGGGCGGAGGAGGGAGGCGGGGGCCGCTGCCGCCGAGCTGCGGCCGCGCCGGGAGGGCTCGGCCGGCGCCCCCTCCTCGGCGGCTCTCGGGCCCCGGGGCCGCCGCAGCCCGTGCCCGAGCCTGGCTCACAGCCGTGTCGTGCACTTTCCGCAGGTCCCCCGGTCTGCGTGGGGATGAACATCGACATCGCCAGCATAGACATGGTTTCCGAAGTCAACATGGTGAGTGCCTACCCTCCCCGGGCCCAAGCCCCTGCCCCGCCGTGTGCGCCCGCCGGCGGTATCGGGACCAGGCTGGAGGCCTTCGCTGCCGGGCCGAGCTGACCGGGCGGGTGACCGGAGCGGTCCTCGCCGCGCCGGCCTCCGCCTGCCCGCGCGCCTTGCTCCGCGCGCCTGTGCGCACTGGGCAGTCGTAGGCTCGGAGCCGCGCGGAGGGCGCGCCTTCCTGCGGTGGGAAGGGGTCCGGGCTCACCGGAGCGGGCCCCCTCGCCGCCCGGGAGCTCCCGGCCGGTCCCGCGGTCGGCCCCCAGGTACCCAGGCCACCCGGGGTCGTCTCGCCTCCTTAGCAACAGGCGCCGGGGAGCGGGGGAGGAGAGCGCAGTTGCGGGGGAGCTTGTATTCTGGGTGAGGGGGACTCAAGGGTTGCTTGCTTGTGGAGGAGGTGCTGGCCGCTGGAGAGCGCGGAGGGCGGGGGTCGGCGTGTCCTGCGCTGTCTCGGGTCCGTTTCCTCCGAGTCCAGTGGCTTTTCCGAGGGCGGGTTCGCGACATGGAACCCGGACCCAATCCGCCGGGCTCTGTCGGAGGTGCTGACGGTGCTGGAGGGTCTGGCGGGCCGTCTCTGCAGGGAGAGTGGAAAGCTAGGGAACCAAGTGTCACTTAGGGCTGTGTTAATGCGAGGAGATTCTGTGTTCTGACCTGTGGAAAGTGGAGGTCCCTGTCTGTCCAGAGGTGTGAAGTGGGTGTCACAGGCTTCCTCAGGAACCTTGAAGACAACACGGAATGAGGAGAAAAACGACCCCTTTCATTTTTTGATTGAACTGGAATACCAGGGGTTTTTGAAAACAGGTTTCATTTTCTGAGTGACACTTTAGAAATTGTGAGGATGAGAATTTGGAAAAAAAAATTTTTTTTTGGAAGAAATCATTTAGCAACTTTTCTTTCTAAAATATAGCACCAAGAATATAATGAGCCATGAGGTAGACTCCATGGATTTCTCAAGTCTGGTGGACGTCAGAGTCACATGGGCGAACTTGTTTTGAATGCTTACTCCCTGGCTGTGATTCTGATTCAGTGGTGTGAAGTACAATCTTGGAGGTCTTTATTTAAAACTAGTGCTTCAGATTTTTTTTTCCCAAGCAGATGTTTTATGGACAGTTTTTTTTTGAGAAACATTCTAATAACATAGAAATGTGGATGGTTACCAATAAACTAAAATCATAATTTTAAATAGGTGTTTAGCAAGATATATTTAAAGGCATACACTAGTATGGATTTTGTAGGAAGAAATCTTTGACTACACGAAACTACTGTTAATTAATTTTTTACTCTTAATCTAAAGGTTTAAAATTATGATGTGTGATTTAAAAAGTACTTTTCTTTCAGTGTATATCACTAAGGACATTTATATTCAAGTATGAACAATAAATAAACATAAATAAGTTGTTTTTAAAAGATTGAGGAAGAAACAGAGACTTTATATATATTACACTAAAAACATCACATTTATTTTACTTTTTCAAATTTTTGAAAAATTATTCTGTCAAAAGTATGTCTTATGACCTTAAGGAAACAAGTTAATATATTCAAGATATACTCTGTAATCTGCGATTTCCTTAATTGGGAACTTCATATTCTACAGAGAAGAAAGTTTTGTATAGAAGTTAATAGACTATTTAGTGGATTTTTATGTCAAAAATTATTATATTGGATGTCAAATAATGAAGAAAACATACTGATGTGACACTTTTAAGAACTCTGTACAGTGTTAAAACAGCCAGGGAATAGAGAATGTCTTGTTGCAAATCATTACACATTTCCTGTGAATGAATTTTTAAACTTAGCTATCCAGTTGTTTAGACATCATGCTGATATTTAGCACCTTTAAAAACTTCATGCGCTATGAACTGAAATGTCCCAGTTTTCTCTGAACCCAATAATAGGAAGACAAATTGAGGATACAAGCCATTATATCGAATAATCTTTAAGTGCCTATACCAAAGCCAGTAATTATGCATAATGTACCATAGCATACTTGTATGCCTTTTGTTTTGCATTTTGATGATGTTGATTTTTGTGGTTCTCTCTATGTAAGTTTATGGTAAAGAAAAATTGGGAATTGATGAAATTGGAAATTGAAGGCCATTGGATAGATGGACTAACTGGCATCTGAAATACCTTCCACAAGTGGATTGTAAAAACATCCACTAGAAAAACCTGATTTCCTATAACTCATGATCAGGATCATAGCTCATAGTCATAGCTGCTGTATTTGATCTATTTTTTACTGAAGGAACTTCAAATATATAGCAATAATTAAGTATCATTTTGGAGGTGACATTTTATAGGGAAAAAACTGAGTATGTGAGCATAAGATTAAACCCATGTTTTTAATCACGTTGCTTAAAAGCAATGCATTATATTTGTGAGCTTCCTTAATCGCCTTACTAGTTACCCAAAACTTAAGTGTTGTTAGGTTATGAAAAAAGAAAGGGGCATGCCCTAAGAGAGAGAGGGAAGGAAAGGTGGAAGGAAGGAGGCAGAAAGAGGGAGGGGAGAGAGAGAGACTGAGAGGACTTCTGACAGGGAAAGCCTTCTGAAAGAACTTATGAAGTGATACTTAAGTTGGATGGGTGACTAGGGGGAATAGTGACTGGCATAGACAGAGGAGGATATTCTGGGTTAGAGAAGAAATTGGCAAAGCTATGGATGGATAGATCAGCAGGACAGGAAATTGTGAAGGAGAGACTCAAAAGATGAAATTGGAAAAAAGTAGGACAAACCCCTGCTCACCCAGGCCCTTCTCTGCCTTGCCAAGGATTTCAGATGCTAATTAACTTTCAAGAATTAAGGAGCCTGTAAAGATTATTAAGCAGATGACTGACATGATTTAAGTTGTGGTTTAAGATGAATATTGTGACAAAGATGTTAATTTAGATGGAGTGAGAAGACCAAAGTTAGCAAGAAAATTCAGGGTAAATGATCATGGAAGCTTCTTTGAAACTGTTCTCAAATTTTCATAGATATGCTTTTGAAAACATATTTAGTGAAATAAAGATCCATTAACGTCTGAAATAAGGATATATAAAGCATGTATATCTCAAGGTGGGACAGATGTGCTCTTGTTAGTGGACACTTCAAGGGTGAACATGAAGCAAATAATTACTTTTCTCTTTAAACAGTTGCAAAACAGTCTTTATCTACTGATGGTCATATAGGTAATGCCTCCAAAGAAGGCCTCTAACCTCAAAGAATTAAATAAATAGATACATTATACATATACATGTATATATCATTATGCATTTTGGTGTTTTATATTAACAATCAAAATGGATTTTAGTATTTAACATTGTTTTGCTATACCATGTTTCACTGATAATGGAGATATTTTGTATTTCCATTTTTCTTAAGCTTCTAATTTTTCTTTTTGTGTACTTTATTTAAAATTGACATATAGTTAATTTGCAATCTTGTTAGTTTCTAGTGTACATACAGCAAAGTGACTCAGTGATAAACATATACATATACACATATATATTCTTTTTCAGATTCTTTTCCATTATAGGTTATTACAAGATATTGAATTTAGTTGCATGTATTATATAGTAGATCCTTATTGTTTACCTATTTTATATATAGTAGTGTGTGTGTTAATCCCAAACTCCTAATTTTCCACTTCTTTCTTTTTTTAATTAGCTTACTTGACAGCAGTCAAACAAAAAACCGTTTTCTTTTACATAACTTCCCTTGTTCTTTTAGCTCTTATTTTAAATGTTCAGATAATCTTTTAAAACTAAGCATGGTTAACTAATTGTTGAGATTTGGTTTACATATTTCTTTAAGTGAGATTGTACATATGAAAGTATACTGTCTACCGAAAAGTTTTATGTGCATGTGTTATAATTCTGGTGTTAAAATTTTAGCACTGGTCCAAGTGTGAAATAAACCTGTTGAATCGATAGGTGGAGGGATAAGTCGACACAATTATTGAAAATATAGGAAATGTAAGGGAATATTAAAATATAAAACTAGAAAAGTTTAATTAAAATTTTTTTTTTTTTTTTTTTTTTTTACTGAAAGAGGGTGAAGTAGTTCTGGAACTCTTTAAAAATCATTCAGATAATAAGAACAGTATTTTAAAGTAGTCATATGAGTTCTTTTTGAATTTGAATTACTAGAATAAGCCATTGTTTGATTTGTTAATTCAGAAAGAAACTGTACATTCTCAATTTCTACTTAATTAAAGTATTGAGGATATTGGGCTTCCTCGGTGGCTCAGTGGTTAAGAATCAGCCTGCTAAGGCAGGAGACGTGGGTTCAATCCCTGGGTTGGGAAGATCCCCCTGAGAAGGATATAGCAACCCACTCCAGTATTCTTGCCTGGGAAATCCCGTGGACAGAGGAGCCTGGTGTGTCCATGGAGTCACAAAAGAATCAGACATGACTTAGCTACTAATCCACAAATATTACATAGAACTAGATTCAAACTCTAGTAATAAAAAGGCTAATGTTCTATGATTTAACTTGTACTTTATTTTCTGCACTTAATTCATCTATTAAAATTGAAGTGAAAGTTGATTAGTCGTGTCCGACTCTTTGCAATCCCACGGACTATATAGTTCATGAACATGTAACTACAGAATTGTTTTTTCTGATTTCATGCATATAAACAATAAACTGTTACCTTTTTTTAGTTGTGAGTTCCTTCCAGGTGACCTATAAGCTGCTGTGTTCAGTTATTATGAGAGCCATATTTGTCCCTTATGCTTGTTGTAGTGTATTCCTTCCTCATTGATTGCATTTTCCTTTTCAAAAATGTCTCAGTGTAAAATGAGTATGGTACGTAAGAGCATGGTTTTGGAACGTCCCAGCAAGCAGCTTCGGTGCTGCCTCACTGTTAAATGGATGCAGTTGACTTTTGTGCACAACACGGAAGCATTTGCTCTCACTTTTGTCTTTCCTGTTTTCAGAAGAGTGGGCAAAGGAGAAGGTCACCTTGGTTTGAGAGAGCTGGGATTAGCTGGAGAATTCAGCTTTTAGGCTGTTTTGATCAAATTTATGTTAATCAACTCTGCTCCCTGTGCTGCAGAGTCTGGAGTTGCTCTGCCCGCGAGGCACCCAGTGTCCAGCACCTGGCCAGGTCCTCAGGCAGGGAAGCTGAGTCCCAGGAATCCAGCTGTTGTGCTGCAAAGAGCCTAATGGGATTGGGAGTTTCAGGTTGTTTCTAGATTTATGGGAACATCTAGCCTTAGGCAAGTACCTTAATACTCAGTAATGCAGTCTCTGGCTTCTCAGATGCCCGTGGCACAAAAATGCCTGGGTGATAGCACAAAGGGCTTAGCTCTACATAGAAAATTGAGGTAAAGATACCCACACAATCACAGCCAAACACACACATATTAGAAAACTGTCCTTTTCTGATTTCTTCAGAGAGGCTCTGGCTTAGTTCAGAGTTAGCATATGAATTGTTACTTGCTTTTGAATTGTTACTAGCATTTTAAATGTTGGAGATGTGCTGATGCTCTTGTTACCTCTTAAGCTGAGGGATGACTCAGCAGAAAGGAAGAAGTGTTTCTCTGACCCAATTGGGTTTGAAAAACCACTTACATGAAAGGCACTCCAGGGGTAAGGTCCAGTGAGCACGTTGGCGTTTGGTTCCAGGTTGCTGCGTTTAGGAGGTAAGACTGTTTACTGAGGACATCACTTCTCCCTGGAAGTATGTTTCGTGCCTAAGTTGATTAAACATCAATGCTGGGGCACTGACAAGGAAGCATATAATGAACTTAAGAGATGGATGAGAATAGCGCTTATGTAATATGCTCTTTATGAAAGGAGGTTTCTGTTTAACATTAGAAAGAATGATATGGGAGGCAAAGGGGGCGCTTTTTGTCTTTCCCCTCAGGGAGGCTGTAAAGCTTCTGTTGCTACATCTCAGAAAATGAATCTTCCGCACATTGCCTTGTCGTGAGCAGCCTCTTCTGGAGCCTTTGCCAGGCTCAGTAGATCCTCTGTTGTGTTGCACATAGAAGTAAGTACTTGGTTTGAATTAATGGCACAAATCTGCTTATTTATATATTAAAAACTTTATAATTTTTGCCAATAAAGCAGTATGAATTCAACATCTGATTTTGTAAATCTGTCATCTTGTAAGAGCTCTTCTTTCCTTCCACTGGTAGCAGAATCTTTCTTTCTCCTATGGATTCTGTGTCATAACACTCTTGTTCAGTTGCCGAGTCGTGACGGACTCTTTGATCTCATGGACTACAGCATGCCAGGTTCTCTGTCCTCCACTATCTCCTGAACTGTCATATCATATATACTCTCATCGTGCTTGAAGCCTACTGAACATTTGGTTTAAATACATCAAGCCTATTGACCATTGGGAATCTTCAAAATTTTCTTGTGATGCATATTGAGGTATAACTTAGGGAGATGACAGCTAACAACAGCTATATGTCATTTTGCAGTTGATGAAATGTTTCAGGTATTTTGCATAGTTGACCATCAAACCTGATGATCGGCTTAGTGAGATATATCTTATGGTAGATGTTACTCTCATCTCCATTATTCAGGTGAGCAAATAGCCTTAGGAACAGCACTGATGTACTATTGATACAAAGCTGGGACTTGATCCTGTTTCTTTCTACCTTGTTGTGCTACAGAGCAATTAAAAAATGCTTTCTTAGGGCCTTATAATAGGATTTAACCTTTTCCCATGACCTTCATTGCCATCTAAAGTGGATCTTCCAGTTTACTTCTCCGTGCTCTCCTAGTCTTTCCTTTTATCACTAGCAAGTGATGATTACTATCCAGTGATCGCTATCAAGTGAGTATGATTCTGGTGTGCTTGTTTGTTTAGAGGCTTTCTTCCCCTTTTTTCCTCCCGCCTTGAGACTATAAATCTCATGAGGCAGATCTGTGTGTCTAAGAACACCCTTTCATAGTGCAAAACCAAAATCTAACGGTTGCTATATAAATAGATACTAGTGTCTATTAGAAATTGGTTGAAAGAAAAATCTAGGAGTGAAGAATGAATGAAAGAATAGATATAAAAGTACATGAATAAATAGGTAGGTGGCTTTCCAATGAAATATTTTTATAACCCAGAATTTGGGCTCATGACCAAGAAGAACCTTTTACAGGCTAAATGTGATATATGTAGTTTTTATTTTAGGGGACTTAATGTAATCAGAATTTGTATAATTGTATACAGTATAGTGGTAGTGCTAGTGGTAAAGAGCCTGCCTGCCAATGCAGGAGATATAAGAGGTGTGGGTTGGCTCCCTGGGTCAGGAGGAGCCCCTGGAGGAGGGCAGGGCAACCCATCCAGTGTTCTTGCCTGGAGAATCCCTTGGACAGAGGAGCCTGGTGGGCTGCAGTCCCTGGGTGTCAACTGAAGACACAGAGTCGGACACGACTGAAGAGGCTTAGCATGCAGGCATAGCACCTTCAGCGGTCACGTATGTTATAGCGTTTAGCCCCTCACTGGAGAGCTTTTACACTGATCTCAGTTGTGGCGAGGAGGGAAGAGATTGTGGTGGCCCTGTGATGTACCGCCAGTTTAAGGGTTAATGGGGGTATTTCAAACACTAGTCACTGGTGCCTTTGTTACACTCAGTTTTGTGTCTAATTGGAAGTATACACGACTTGAGCTTTCCTATATGATAGGGAAGTTTTGGTGGTTCTTCCTAATACAGAGGTTCATTAAGCTCTGCATTCCCTTTCTGATGGCTGTTCAGCAGTGCAGTGTAGCTGCAGTGGTTTTCATTTGTTTGCTAGCTTTTCAGCACAGTTTACTTCTGGGCCATTTATGCCAGCCATTAAGAAGACTCTTCTAGCAGCAAAATTTGGAAGACTAGGACTGAAATAGGTTTCATCTCTTGGCAATTTGTTCAGTCCTGTCAATTCAAGAGGGCTCACGATGGAGAGCTTGCCTCTGATCTCTGTGGTGGGAGATGTAGAATTCTCTTATTCCGTGGTTACCAGGAGACTATATTAAGAAATAGAAGCCATTTGTAAGTGTTAACTCATGTATCCCTTTTTGCATTTTTCTGCAGAAGCATTGATATAATTAACAAAAACCTTAGCATGCATGGAACTAACATTTCAGATGAATAGGAGTATAATTAAGATATGAGAATGTCACAGCTCTTTAAAAGTTCTAATTTGTGCTTTTCCAATCAGTCTGAGAGAGGGTATGGATTCTATTGATTACATCATCATATTTTACTTAAGTTCTACAATGAAAGAATTCCTTTTATCTAAAATATTTACTAAGTCATGCTGTGATTCATGACATGAAGTACATTTGTTTTATTTTGAGTTGACTTTAAAGGATAGCAAAGTCTATTGTTTTAAAGGTACATGACTCTGATTGTGTTTGGTACATATGTATAAAGTGTTAGCTGCTGCTGCTGCTGCTGCTAAGTCGCTGAGTCGTGCCCGACTCTTAGTGACCCCATGGACTGGAGCCTACCAGGCTTCTCCATCCATGGGATTTTCCAGGCAAGAGTCCTGGAGTGGGGTGCCGTTTCCTCCTCCGAAAGTGTTAGCTACTTAGTTCAGTATCACATCACTCTTCTTTTAAAATTTAATTTTTTTGAATTAGACTTTACAACTGTTAACTTTAATGAGCAGAAGGAACAAGTTTTCTGGGTCACCCATCATTACAAGTTGTTTGTGTGTGTGAATCTGTGAATCTGTGCAAACCAAAAATTGTTTTAAAAGAGACAACAATTTGAATAATTCACTGTAATACCATTGAATTTTTTTCCCCAATCATGAGGACTCTAAAAATCCATCTGAGAGATGTCTGTATATCAGCTTGAAAGACTAGACTAGTCACCAGGGACAGTGCCTGTTATGTAGAATACGCTTGGTGAATACTTGTTAAATGCATTTGTGTAGCACATGACCCTTGTGGTAAAACTATATCTTCTGTTTGTTTTATTGGAGAGGTTCCCTTATTTGGGTGTCAAGCACATAGAGGGCTTCCCAGGTAGCACAGTGGTAAAGAGTCTGCCTGCCAATGCAGAAGACTCAAGACACACTAGTTCGATCCTTGGGTCAAGAAGATCCCCTGAGAAGGAAATGACAACCTACTCAAGTATTCTTATCTGGAAAATCCATGGACAGAGGAGCCTGGTGGGCTTGGGGTTGCAAAGATTTGGACACAACTGAGTGTGCACACAACTGTGCACAAGTGCATGAAATTAACCATAGCTTTACACATATGAATTCCTGTGAACTTGCCGCAGAAAAGACATCCACATCCCGGAAAGCAGTGCCATTCCTATGGTCTAGAATAGTGGTTCCAAAGGTGTAGAACAAGGAGGCTTCTGTGGTGTTGGAGTGATTGCAGGAGCTGACACAAATTCACGCCTGCCCAGCACAATTTCTCACCATTGTTGTATACCATGTTTTGCCTTTCCAAAGCAGTGTGCATATTTGACGGAGAAGGCAATGGCACCCCACTCCAGCACTCTTGCCTGGAAAATCCCATGGACAGAGGAGCCTGGTGGGCTGCAGTCCATGGGGCCGCTAAGAGTCAGACACGACTGAGCGACTTCACTTTCCCTTTTCACTTGCATGCATTGGAGAAGGAAATGGCAACCCACTCCAGTGTTCTTGCCTGGAGAATCCCAGGGACAGGGGAGCCTGGTGGGCTGCCATCCATGGGGCCACACAGAGTAGGACACGACTGAAGCGACTTAGCAGCAACAGCAGCAGCAGCAGTGCATGTTTGAAAGAGGTTGGGAGTAACTGAATGTATGAAGAGCAGCATTGATTGTGCTATATTCCTTTTTATGCTGTTAAACATTCTGCAGATAATTCTCACCCTCTGTGTGAGGATGTAGTTGATTGTGCCATTGAATGAGTTTTCATGTCTGAATTTTCCTTTGTTTTGGCCCTGGGCACCAAAATTCCCTATGAGAATGTAATTCCTTGTGGTATGGGGTAAAATAATGGTTGCTTAAGAGAACACATGCGTACGCATAACTGATTCATGTTGATGTACAGCAAAAACCATCACAATATTGTAAAGTAATTATCCTCCAATTAAATAATTAAAAAAAGAACATTCTTATATACAATGTGCATATGTGCCCCATAATCAGTGTTTCTGCTCGAATAATATTGGAAATTATGTTGGAGATGTGAAACAGGTTTCTTTACTGCAGGAATTGTCAAGCCCTTTAATATGTCAATGATTTTGTAAATCTTCATGAGGGGGGTGAAAAGTTCGGCATTTAAAATACATGTTTAGGGATTTTTTTCTTTGTGAGGGGATAATGGACCTTATTACTAGTTCATGAAGTTTTCTGTAGAACATAGTTTAGGAAATGTGGGCCTAACCCATGGAATTAGAATGATTTTTAATACAGCCAGTCCCCAGGAATGTTAACTGAGAAAATTACTGCATTAATAAAGCCTCTTTTTGTGACCTTGTCCAAACCACAGAGAAGACACAATTTTGATTAAAAAATTCTACTAGTGCATATGAGAATGGGTAATATTTTATGAAAATGAACATTAAACATCTCTTGCAATTAGATTGATAAAAAACAGAGATTTTCTTCTATAATAATATTGTCTGTCATACTGAAGGAAGATCTGTTTCAAGCCTCCTTGTTTTCTCGTATTATAAGAGTAAATGATACAGAAACAGACGCAGTTGTGTTGAGCAAGTATATTAGTCACCCAGTTGTGTCCGACTCTTTGTGACCCTGTGTACTATAGCCCACCAGACTCCTCTGTCCATGGAATTCTCCAGGCAAGAATACTGGAGTGGACAGCCTTTCCCTCTTCCAGGGGATCTTCATGACCCAGGGATAGAACCCAGGTCTCCTGCATTGCAGGTGGATTCTTTACCATCTGCAAAAAAGACTCTTGGGCCAACAACAGTAGGTTAATTTTGAGAACAAAATATGTCTCCTTGAGGCTGATGGGCTTGACAGGTGCTTTCTTGGAAGGCTCGAGATTCCTTCTTTGGGCTGTGGCAGGAAGTACAGGCAGGGCTGTGATTCTCAGACTAGGGAGGGTTGACATGTATCTTTGAATATATCATGTTGCATAACATTTATTATAATCTGTAATATATATTATGTATAATGAAATTATATAGTATACTGTATATATTATATAATTTATGTTATTCATTTATATGAAAAATAAGATTTTCTTTGGTTGAAAGGTTCTGGTGATATATTTAACATCCCCTTGAGTAAGACATGTTTAAAATTCCCTGTATGACTAATTCTCTATACTTCTATGAAGAGTTTGTCCATTTTCATGAATAGTCAGTGACAATAGCCCAGAAGGCAAATGCGTCTTCTAGACTGTTCCAGAACCACAGGAATAAAAGAGGCCAGTATTGCTTTGCAGCACTGTGGAGATCCCACTGGGGATCTGGGCTTGGCTGGTGGTAATGGGTGCGGAAACCAAAGTCGATTCAGAAAGGTGAAGAGATGCAAAAGTGTTAATTGATTGTAAGTGTCGTGGGTTTTATTTGTTTGCTTGTTTGATTCTGGCATTTAGAATCACAGGGAGCTGGTTTAAAAAATTATTTTGGAAATATTATATATCTATAGATTCTTTTCTCCTAAGCCATGCTTTATTTATTGTTATACTGTATTGCCCCAAAGCTTGTGTTTATGATTGAAAAACTAGTCTGAAAGTTTGAGATTTTACTTTATTATTGTGAACTCTTTGGGATTTTAATTATCTGGGTAATTTCCTCAATACTCCTGGCTATTTTACCTTTAGAGGCTGTGGGGTCTAATGTGCAAAATTGCCCTGGGCAGTGGAAAAGAGTTAGTTAGAATTCTCAGATTCTAGAAGGGTTTCTGTTAACTTTGGTAAGTCATTAGACTCAATTGTTTTCAAGCTGATTGTTTTTTTTTAAACAAGTATGTTAAAATAGATTCTCTAAGTTGCCTTCTAGCCCTGATTTCTGAGTCTGTGAACAGTTGAAAACGTGAGACTTTGATTTGCCTTACAGAGACCACTGCTTCTTGTCATTTGATACTGCATGTGGTTTAACTGGGTGTCCAAGTGGTGTCCATCTGGCAGCTTGCAGCCATACAGTCAAAGTGTGGCCCATTTTCTCCAAGTCACCTGTGCTGTGCACTGCAAGCCTAGGATGTGTTGTCCATAAACAGTAGGATTTACAGTCTGCACTCAGGCTCCTTAATTTTGGGGTTTCAAACGTGCTTATGTTCACTATTTGGGTTGGATTTATAGTTAATAATTTATAAGTGAAAACTGTAGCTGGCTGTTAAGATGTTTTTTGCATGCATGCTCAGTTGCTGAAGGGCTTCCCTTGTGGTTCAGCTGGTAAAGAAACTACCTGCAATGCAGGAGACCTGGGTTCGATCCCTGGGTTGGGAAGATCCCTGGGATGAGAAGGGAAAGGCTATCCACTCTGGTATTCTGGCCTGGAGAATTTCATGGACTGTAAGTCCATGGGGTCACAATGAGTCTGACACAACTGAGTGACTTTCACTTTCACTTCAGCTGCTGGGTCCTGTCTGACCTCTTTGACTGTCAGGATCCTCTGCCCATGGGATTTTCCAGGCAAGACATACTGGAGTGGGTAGCCATTCCCTTTCTCCGGGGATCTTCCTACCCAGGGCTCAACCCATGTCTCCTGCTTGGCAGGCAGATTCTTTTACTACTGAGCCACCTGGGAAGTCCCTTAAAATGCTTCATTTGTATCCAAAGAATGACCTTTCCATTATCACCTAAGAAAAATAACTCAATATGGAAATATCACTTAATGCTAAAGTTAAAGTAAAATAAGTTTCTTCAGTCATGTCCAACTCTTTGTGACCCTATGAACCTGTCGCCAGCCAGGCTCCTCTGTCCATGGAATTCTCCAGGCAAGAATACTGGAGTGGGTTCCAATTCCCTTCTCCAGGGGATCTTCCTGACCCAGGGATTGAACCTGCATCTCCTGCTTTGGCAGGCAGATTCTTTACTGCTGAGCCACCAGGGGAGCCTCTTGATTCCTTGCCTCACATAAAACAAAATTATTTATACATAAAATCCAAGCAAGAAAACTTATATGGATATAGGGACAAAGACTTGGGCTTGCCTGGACTACAGATTGCAAAATGAGACGTGTTTAATTTTATTATGAAAGAGTAAAAATGTGGATGTGCCAATTATTATGTAACTAGGAAATTACCTATTTAGATTATATAGATCAAAATGTATAATGTGACTCAAACTTGGATGTAATCAATAACAGAAAAAATTAGTAATTTTCAAAGTGTTTACTTCATATTTGATTACCATAGGTGAAATCCTGCTGATAATGGATTGTAGGATCTAGTGGGTAGGTGGTTTAGTCTCTAAGGCGTGTCCAACTCTTGCAATTCCATGGACTGTAGCCTGCCAGGCTCCTCTGTTCATGGGATTCTCCAGGCAAGAATATTGGAGTGGGTTATCATTTCCTTCTCCAAGTATATGGTTAGAAGAAGTTATAGCACATTAAAGATGGTAAGTAACTGACTTTCTAACTTAGCACTTTGAAATAGTTTATCATAGCCCCACACATAGATGTTCCTCAGAGTTTTTGTTTTTCTTCTCTTTCTCTCCCAGAATAAAAGGGGTATGGTAGCTAGTCTGGACTAGCAAAGGTCAGGCATTAAAAGGGGGACACTGTTCTAACTGGAGAAGTTAATGGCACCCCACTCCAGTACTCTTGACTGGAAAATCCCATGGGCAGAGGAGCCTGGTAGGCTGCAATCCGTCGGGTTGCAAAGAGTCGGACACGACTGAGTGACTTCACTTTCACTTTTCACTTTCATGCATTGGAGAAGGAAATGGCAACCCACTCCAGTGTTCTTGCCTGGAGAATCCCAGGGACAGGGGAGCTTGGTGGGCTGCCGTCTATAGGGTCACACAGAGTGGGACACGGCTGAAGTGACTTAGCTGTAGCAGCAGCAACTGTTCTATCTGTAACTGCTCCTTGGGTTGCACCATCTCTGAGGACCAGCAGGGGGCGCAGGTCCTGGGCACCAGCTGGTTTACTGAGATTAGGGAGGAAAGGTCAAATAAGGGGGTTGACGCTCTTCCTTGTCTCTTGGCTGCCAGCCTGCATGGTATCTTCCCTCGTGAGGTGAGAAATGGGGATCTTACCTCCTGTTTTCTTCTCCTTTTATCTTTCTGGAATTTTGACTGAAAAATTTCTATACTCCAAGCATCAAATGAGCTCAGTAATTTCTCTCCTTTTAGATTTCTGTTTTTAAAACCGTTAAGGACAGTCCTCTTTATTTCCTCCGGCTTAATTCAGAGAAAAGTAGAATGAAATTTGCTAAACAAAGGCTGACAGGAAAGCAAGCACCTACTAATTGCCATCCAAATTCCTGATATTCCAGGCTTTGCCCAGGATTATGCAATAATGTGCAAATAGAAAATCAGAATTTGCTCATGCTACAGTATTAATAGATACTGTCAGTTACCCAGAGGAAGGACTCACACATCAGTTTCGCATGTTACTGAACTATATTCTGTGTCAGATAAGTGTGAGTACTTCTAGATCACACTTCTGTAGAGATTTACGAGACTATCTACATTATAATGGAAACGGTGAGAACAGTAATCATGACAAAACCCTAAAATATAAGAGAAATGTGCTAGAATTCTAGCACACTGACTATTGAGCCTGTTACGATGGTAGAAAAGGGAAGTGTCAGGGACCCATATTTGTATTATGGCAGAACAATATTTTTGGTGCTTCAGAGAGACGTGCTGTATCTAATTGATGCTTACTCTAATAGGTTAGTCCAGAATTCAGTTCAGTTCAGTCGCTCAGTCACGTCCAGCTCTTTGCGACCCCATGGCTCTTTGCGACCCCACAGGCTGCTGCGTGCCAGGCCTCCCTGTCCATCACCAACTGCTGGAGCTTGCTCAAACTCATGTGCCTGGAGTCGGTGATGCCATCCAACCATCTCATCCTCTGTCATTCCCTTCTCCTCCTGCCCTCAATCTTTCCCAGCATCAGGGTCTTTTCCAGTGAGTCAGTTCTTTGCATCAAGTGGGCAAAGTACTGGAACTTCAGCTTCAGCATCAGTCCTTCCAATGAATATTCAGGACTGATTTCCTCTAGGATGGACTGGTTGGATCTCCTTGCAGTCCAAGGGACTCTCAAGAGCCTTCTCCAACACCACAGTTCAAAATCAATTCTTTGGCACTCAGCTTTCTTTATAGTCTGACCCTCACATCCGTACAAGACTACTGGAAAAACCAGTCCAGAATTAGCTGTATATTATAGAAAGTTCCAGGCTTATCAAAGCATCTTGCGTTTGTAAGTTAACTATGGAACTAACTGGGGAGAGGCAATGCAGTGAATGTTTCCTTTTTTAATTCTCAAAATAATTGATATTACTTAATAATTCCTCTTGTATTGTCTTTCATGACTTTTTGGTCCACCTGTGCTGTGCTGATGAGCATATTCTTGTGCATTCGCCTTTACTCTAAATACTTCAGGTTTAAGAATACAACTGCTCTCATCCGCCAAAGAAACCCTCAGCAGCATAGATACAAATGACAGTAGATTGGGCTTTTCCACGTGTCTCCAGTTTAGCATGCCTGTTCACATGTTGCCTCTGTCATTTCAGACTTGAAGCTCTGGCAAGCTGTCACTGCCAGTGAAGTTGAGCAGAAACTCAGGAAGAGAGGGTGCTTGCCGGGAGTCCAGGAGTGAGTCAGACAGTACTCGTCAGCCTGTGCCAGATATGGGGGTCGGTGACGGTGAAGGTGGGGATGAGAAAAGAGGAGATGCTGAGAGTGTTCTGGAAAGCAGTTTGGAGGAGAGTGAATAGGACTAGACGGCACGGAAAAGACATAAGGGAGCTACAGATGGGATTGAAATGGTAAAAGTGTGACAAGAAACTGGATGTTGTTTTTTTCTCTTGAAATGATCGAGATACTGGGACATTTGGCCATATGTAATTAAAAAGCAGATACATGCCAATTTATACTGTGCAAAATTAAATTGTTTACTTCTGTTCTTCTTATATTTTCCTTTGAAAAAAGTGGAACTACTGGGAGTGTTTGCGTCCCTAAAGTGGAGCCCATCATCCTCCTGGGGGGAGCCACCTACAGTCACTAAGGTTTTACAACCTGAGCAGAACAAGTGCTGAAACCCAAGGTGTTAGCAGAGCTGCAGGCCTTAGCAGATACTCTGATGAATGTTCTCTTTAGGTGTGACAGGAGGCAAGTAGGAAGGAGAATCTTTAAGTGAGAAGGAAGGCAGAAATTCTCCCTTATCCAGCTGTGAACTTCGTAAATGATCACAACACCCATGGAAGTTTTCTGTATAACATGTGACTTTGCGTTAGCATGCCATGTTCTTAACAGTGGTTGCAGGAATGTTCTCTGACTTTATATTGTGAAAAGAAGGCTGGGGACAGCAGTGTGCCTGCCTGTTGAGAATTTAGGTACTCACTGCACCTTTACTGAGCCACCTTGACTCTGTGCCATAGGTGGCTGCCCCTAGGAGGATGATGGGCTCCACTTTAGGGATGCAAACACTCCCAGTAGTTCCACTTTTTTCAAAGGAAAATATAAGAAGAACAGAAGTAAATAAAAGTGTCCATTGTTTTCCAAAATAAAAAAAAAAATTCCCCACTATGAAAATTTAGAACAGATAGAAAAATACATTTGGATGTATTTTTTTCTTTTTTTTTTCATGCACATGTAATATAAGTGTGTATTTTATATACTGTATGGATAAGTTTTTATCATTCTTTTGCATGTAACTTTATGTTACAGACACTTCCATACTGAACATATTTTACAGATAGTTTAAGAACTATATGCTATTTTCTTGCGTGAAAGTGAAGTTACTCAATCGTGTCCAACTCTTAGTGACCCCATGGACTGCAGCCTACCAGGCTCCTCCAGCCATGGGATTCTCCAGGAAAGAGTACTGGAGTGGGGTGCCAGTGTATAATTAATATTATCCTATTATATGTTTAGCTGCTTGTTCTGATACACTAAATGGTGTTTTGATGAGTATCCTTGTGTGTAAATTATTATGCATATTTTTCTTGAGAAATATTTCAGTAGGATTACTGAGTCAGATAGTATGAATATTTTTAGGTGTTTGATATACGTAACCAAGTAGCTTTAAAGAAACGATCTGTTTGGGAATCCACTGATTTGCCTAAAAACTGTTTTATATTTAATATTCTAGAATAAGTGTATCTTTTGGTTAATGGAAAGAGAACAATAGCTTATGAAATTGAGTTAAACCCCAAAACTATTCTTAACTTCACCATGACTCCAGCACAGTCTCATCTAACAAGAAAAATATATCATTAATTTGGCTTTATATAAAAACTGACTTTGTCTTAATTTTATATTTGGTATTCTATTAAATATATAAGGAATATCACAACTTCAGGTCACTGTTTTGAATGAAACAGAATAAATTATATTTCCCCAAATAACTTTTATATTTGAGTACTAAAATTATCAGAAATCAAGCCTAAGACGCTGTAAAAAAGTTATTTTCGGGGTCAGAGTTGACCATTTTTATATCAGTTCACTCTCTCAGTCATGTCCGACCCCTTGTGACCCCATGGACTGCAGCACACCATGCTTCCCTGTCCATCACCAACTCCCAGAGCTTACTCAAACTCATGTCCATTGAGTCAGTGATGGACACGACTCGGCGATCCAAGCATCTCCTGCCTTCAATCTTTCCCAGCATCAGGGTCTTTTCCAATGAGTCAGTTCTTCATATCAGGTGGCCAAAGTATTGGAGTTTCAGTATCAGCATCAATCCTTCCAATGAATATTCTGGACTCAATTCCTTTAGGATTGACTGATTGGATCTCCTTGCAGTCCAAGGGACTCTCGAGAGTCTTCTCCAACACCACAGTCCAAAAGCATCAATTCTTTGGTGCTCAGCTTTCTTTATAGTCCAACTCTCACATCCATACATGACTACTGGAAAAACCAAAACTTTGACTAGACTACTTTGTTGGCAAAGTAATGTCTCTGCTTTTTATTATGCTGTCTAGGTTTGTCGTAGCTTTTCTCCCAAGGAGCAAGGTTTTTTAATTTCATGGCTGCAGTCACCATCTGCAGTAATTTTGGAGCCCAGAAAAATAAAGTCAGCCACTGTTTCCATTGTTTCCCCATCTATTTGCCATGAAGTGATGGGACCAGATGCCATGATCTTAGTTTTCTGAATGTTGAGATCTAAGCCAACTTTTTCACTCTCCTCTTTCACATTCATCAAGAGACTCTTTAGTTCTTCTTTGCTTTCTGCCCTAAGAGTGGTGTCATCTGAGTATCCGAGGTTATTGACATTTTTCCTGGCAATCTTGATTCCAGCTGTGCTTCATCCAGCCCAGCATTTCTCACGATGTACTCTGCATATAAATTAAATAAGCAGGGTGACAATATACAGCCTTAACATATTTTTTTTCCGAATTGGAACCAGTGTGTTGTTTCATGTCCAGTTCTAACTGCCGCCTCTTGACCCACATACAGGTTTCTCAAGAGGTAGGTCAGGTGGTCTGGTATTCCCATCTCTTGAAGAATTTTCCACAGTTTGTTGTGATCCATATAGTCAAAGGCTTTGGCACAATCAATAAAACAGAAGTAGATATTTTTCTGGAACTCTCTTGCTTCTTTGATGAGCCAGTGGATGTTGGCAATTTGATCTGTGGTTCCCCTGCCTTTTCTAAATCCAGCTTGAATTTCTGGAAGTTCACAATTTATGTACTATTGAAGCCTGGTTTAGAGAATTTTGAGCATTAATTTGCTAGCGTGTGAAATGCATGCAATTGTGTGATAGTTTGAGCATTCTTTGGCACTGGAATGAAAACTGACTTTTTCCAGTCTGTGGCCATAGCTGAGTTTCCCAAATTTGCTGGCATATTGAGTGCAGCACTTTATCAGCATTATCTTTGAGGATTTGAAGTAGCTCAACTAGAATTACATCATCTCCACAAACTTTATCAGTAGTGATCCTTCCTAAGGCCCAGTTGACTTTGGACTCCAGGATGTCTGGTTCTAGGTGAGTGATCACACCATCGTGGTTATCTGGGTCATGAAGGTCTTTTTTTTTTATAGTTCTTTTGTGTAATCTTGCCACCTGTTCTTAATATCTTCTGCTTCTGTTAGGTCCATACCATTTCTTTCCATTTTTGTGCCCATCTTTGCATGAAATATTCCTTTGGTATATCTGATTTTCTTGAAGCGATCTCTAGTCTTTCCACTCTATTGTTTTCCTCTACTTCTTTGCATTGATTGCTGAGGAAGGCTTTCTTATCTCTCCTTGCTGTTCTTTGGAACTGTGTATTCACATGGGTATATCTTTCCTTTTCTCCTGTGCCTTTCACTTCTCTTCTTTTCTCAGCTATTTGCAAGGCCTCCTCAGACAACCATTTTGCCTTTTTGCATTTCTTTTTCTTGGGGATGGTCTTGATCCCTGGCTCCTGTACATTATCATGAACCTCTGTCCATAGTTCTTCAAGTACTCTGTATATCAGATCTAATTCCTTGAATCTCTTTGTCACTTCCACTGTATAATCATAAGGGATTTGATTTAGGTCATATCTGAATGGTCTAGTGGTTTTCCCTCCTTCCTTCAATTTAAGTCCGAATTTTGCAATAAAGAGTTCATGATCTGAGCCAGTTAACTCCTGGTCTTGTCTTTGCTGAGTGTATAAAGCTTCTCTATCTTTGGCTGCAAAGAATATAATCAGTCTGATTATGGTATTGACCACCTTGTGAGGTCCATGTGTAGAGTTTTCTCTTGTGTTGTTGGAACAGGGTGTTTGCTATGACCAGTGCGTTCTTTTGGCAAAACTCTGTTAGTCTTTGACCTGCTTCATTTTGTACTACAAGGCCAAATTTGCTGGTTACTCTAAGGTATCTCTGGATTTCCTACTTTTGCATTCCAGTCCCCTATAATGAAAAGTACGTCTTTTTAATGTGTTAGTTCTAGAAGTTCTTGTAGGTCTTTATAGAACCATTCAACTTCAGCTTCTTCAGCATTACTGGTTAGAGCATAGACTTGGATTACTGTGATATTGAGTGGTTTGCCTTGGAAACTAACAGAGATCATTCTTTTGTTTTGAGAGTTCACTAAAGTACTGCATTTTGGACTCTTTTGTTGACTATGATGACTACTCATTTCTTCTAAGGGATTCCTGCCCACAGTAGTATATATAATGGTCATCTGAGTTAAATTTGCCTGTTCCATTGAATTTTAGTTCACTGATTCCTAAAATGTTGCCTTCACTCTTGCCATCTCCTGTTTGACCACTTCCAATTTACCTTGATTCATCAACCTAACATTCCAGGTTCTTATACTATATTGTTCTTTACAGCATCAGACTTTACTTTGGTACATCGGTCTTTACCTCCATTTTTATATGGATGCCCAGATTTTACCAATACATTTCAAATACAGTGTAGCCCCATATTTAATCTCTATAACTGAGGAGAGCTTTGATCCTTTTGATGTTTGAGTGTGTGGGGCCTCTGGCTGTGTACGTGTAGGAAGTCCTGGGTCCTGGAGTGGGTGGGCCTTGTGTGTCAGGAGTGCAGTGAGGCTGACATAATGGCTGCATCTGGTAAACTTGAGGTTTTGTTTAATGAAGTATTAACTTACTTTGCCTACTTGAGTAACATTTCAGGTGACTGTTTTCTGTAGTTAATGCGGAAAAAATCAGATTATTGTTTCATTTGATCCAAAGTTTGGTCTGCTGATGCAGAGAAAGAAATTAAGTGATGGTTAACATTTAATTGGAAGGTAGTTTAAATCTAAATTTATTTTGGATTTTTCCATATCGTTTATGAGATGAACAGGTAACCATTTTCCTCACCACCCTATTTTGAATCCTGCTGTCATGCTCAGAAATAGCATCTCAGTGAAAACCATTCAGGAACACTATCATATTTTATAAACATTTTCACCTACCCCTGAGTTTTATTTTTTTAATCTTTTCTTTTTTAAAAAAACTTCAAGATCACACTTTTGCCATCTGCTTTTGAGAAGACTCGTTTCACTGTCACTTGTCTTTCCCAGTCTCCTGCCTGTCAACAGTTTTAATTTCATTCATCCTGTCCTTAAGCAGTGGTTCTACCTTACCTTCTAGATGCCAAAGAAATCTATTTGAAGTTTCTCCAGCCCTTTAACATCATGGTTGTGTTTAGCCCTTGCCCAGCTTTCAAAATTATGTTGGTCACCCAACTAGGAGAAATGGTCTCTGATGACAAGAAGTCTCCCAATAATTTTATTATTTAACATTCACTGTCTTCACCATGCAGAGCATTCTGTCTCTCCTTAAGGCCTCCCCTCTCACTTCCCATCTTTCCTCACAGTTGAGCTCAAATGAGAAGATTATAGTGTGGGTTTACTTCCTCCTGTTTGGCAGGGCTCTGCCCGCATGTCTTTCTCAGAAGAAGGCGTCTCTCCTCCTATCAGAAGTTATTCTTGCTCTCTGTGCTCTGCATTTTGGCTTTTCCTGTGCCCACATTCACTGTTTGCTTTGCAACATATCTTCCTCTCCATTAGGTTCTTTCTTGTAGTCTTTAATGGGAAAAAGAAAGAATCTGTATTTAAAAGAGACAGTCTAAGCTTCCCATAACTGTGGGGCCCCTAACTGCTGAATTCTGTTTTACAGTCATTTTCCTTGAATGTATGTCTCTGGGATGAGTATCAACCTGTAGCCCTTGTCTCTATCCTTGCTGGTGAGTGCTGGGGACTGTGTGTAAAAGGGATAATTAAGAATCACTCTATGGCATGTCAAATCTTGGTTGCCAGCCTCCTGAATTGTGATTTTCCACCTTGTCACTCAATCCTGAAGATAATTTTCATCTCTTTCCTCTTTCTCTAGTGTCTAATTATTCATGGTCTTGCACAGTAATTTTGATAATGTATTGAAGACTCCCTTTTTCACATGACACTAGTTTGGAGCCCTCAAATGTAGGGATCTGTGATCTGTCTTAAATCTATGATTATCCTCTCTTCTTGTTCCACTTGTGCTATATGACCACTTGGTCCTTCCTGTCCTTTTTTAGGATGGGAGCCCTCAATGACTCCAGAGTGCCTCTGGGTGTGGTAGAGTAGGGTAACTGGAGTTAATGCCAACTGTGGCTGGGATGCTAAGATTAAGAACCAGTTCCAAGGTCTAGGGAAAAGAGCCTGTGGGCTGTGTCCGTGGACATCTTCTGAACTCCAAGAAAAGAGACTGCAGCAGAATTGAGGTTCTCAGTACATATCAGGGCCTTCACCATTTGGTTTGTACAAGGGGTGACATTTAAGGTTCTTTCTGAGAAAGTGCAAGAACAAAAGAAGTGATAGCACTGGATGACTGTGATGGGTTTGGACTTGACACTGGTGCCTCCCAGAATCTAAGAGCAGAGCTCTTCCTGTGATAAGGTCAATCAGCCCTATGTTTGCCCAACTTCAGATTATTTTAATCCTTAGTACAGTGTTAACATGTTTCTTTTTCTGTTACGTTTCTGTTGGTCTCAAGTTTTTTCACTTGTAGACATCCTTCCTTGACCATATTATGTATCCTTTTACTTCCATATATTCCATACTACCAGCCATAAATAGATGTGTTCAAGATGAGTATTGATAGTGATCCTGTTCTATTCATAGACATGGCCAGAGGAAGACAAAGATCTCTTCTCTCCAAGGAGACCATCACCATAAAGAAAGCTGTGGGGCAAATATGGAACCATTTAAAACACTCTTAACAGAGAGCACCCAATGAGTAATTGTGGGAGTAATTGTGAAATTGTGAGAGATGGCAGGACACAGTCCATGGATTTGTATCCCCTAAAGTCATTATTTTTACCCTGGGTAAACTACATGTCTATAAAGTAGAATCTCGGAAAGAAAGAGTGGGTATTAAGAGTTTCTTGGTCTGCTGGTAAAGTGACAGACACTGTGTTGTTTGAATTATGGAAAATGCTTCAAAGCATGCTTTTTATACAGAAAATTATATTTCTTAGGGGGAGCAGGGGTGCTGTCTTGGCTAAAAGCCATTATTTAATATGTACTTTCTCTTCTTGCCAAGTACCAATTAGAAGTCAGGTTACATAGCCTATCAATTAATTAGAGATGGAGATAAGACTTTCTGAGTGTGGTCCAAAAGCACAGTTTTTATTCATAAAATAATAAAAATATGAAATTAGTTAGAAAAGGAACCAATTGGACAATTTAAAACCTAGAGAAGTGGTTGTGAAATTAGTGCAATAACCACATTTCATTTATTAGGATGCTGAATCAACAGTGGCACAGACACTTAAGATAGGCAGTAATGAATTAGGTATATTGTGTGATTTTTTTTTTTTTTCCCAGAGAGCTTGGATAATATTGGGAAATGATGAAAATTCGGAGCCAAACATCAGATTCCAAATTAAGAGGAGAAGGTGGACAGGTGGTTAGTTTAAGATCCTTTATCTCATGACCTTCTATGTCTAGAGAGCTCTTTTACACTGAAGGGAATCTGATCACTGCTCTGTTATTACTTCTGGGCCTTGTTCCAGGAATTGGAAACCATAGACTCTGAAACAATGCACCTTTCCATCTGCAATTGTTCTGGATAAATTCCAGTGCATTTCTAGCTTGAATTTCCACATTGTTGCCAATGTTGTCAGTTGATATTTAAAAGGTTATTGTTGTTGCTGTTGCTGTTTAGTTGTTCAGTTGTGTCCCACTCTTTGGGACCTCATGGACTGTAGCCTACCAGGCTATGTGGGATATTCTAGGCAAGAATACTGGAGTGGGTTGCTATTTTCTTCTCTAGGGAATATTCCAGACCCAGGGATTGAACCTGCATCTCCTGCTTGGCAGGTGGATTCTTTACCACTGAGTCACCTGGGAAGCCCAAAAGGTTATGATATTTTAATTATTTGATTAACATAAATTGTAAACTATGGTTTGTTAAGGAAAGAAAGCAAGGAATCCCATGAATTCTGGATAGCTTTATCATAAAAATTTTTTTTTTAATTTGCTAAAATGAAAAATACAAATGCTCAGATTTTGGAAAACTCTTAAAAAAATGCATCATATAGCTTTCAACATTAGTAGTTCATGACTTTTCCATAGTCTAGAAAGATTTTGAAAAACTATAGAGACTTCCCCTATTCCCAGATGCTAATTGCATTTTATAAAACGTAATTTTAGAGGAAAAAAAGAACAAAATGCTTCATTATTATCAGTAGAACTTAAGAAAAAAAGTTGATCTATCATAATATCTGAAATAAACAAGCTTTGGGAAACTTTATTGTTCTCTGAGCAATTTCATATAGAAAACATTTGAAACGCAGTATCTAGGCAATGAATGGGGTCTAAGGCCTTAGTGTTCTTCTACTGTTAATTGAGGTCTTGGGTTTGAATGAATAATCTACATCCATAGATTATTGAAAATTTCATGTTAGGAAGTAGTTTCAAGTTCTTTTTTCACTGGACCTCTTCCAGAGTTACTGATGAGTAGCAAATGGAAGATTTGGAATTCTAGCTCCTTCTATTTCCTTGCCTTCCTTCTGGTGGAAGTGCTAATAAGCAAGAATGCAACTAAAAGGTGTGAAAACAGAAAGGAAGAATTAAATGAAGCGTTTCTTAAAACCCTCTGAACAAATTTCTAATTCCAGCCAAGATGGAGTAATCTTCCCTTATTCCTCCTGGCCTTCCCACTTACAAATGAAAAGTCCTGTTGTAACACAAAAAGCAAACATGGGAAGATTCTGAAGGTTGAAAGAAGGTCAGTTGCCTGTGGACCTTGGGACATGGCAGTGACTTGATGTTGTTATCCCTAGGTCTTCTTTTTGCCTTTCATGTGTCCCAGAGAGTGTATTGGAAAGCCTACTGCCTAAAACTACCAACAAACACAGAGAAAAGTAACTCCAAAAAAAGCTTCTTAGCCAGATGATCAGGAAAAGGATTGCCTACCAGAAACAGAAACTTTTTGATAATACATGCTCAATTTCAGCCAAACAATAGTCAAAAACTACCTACCTCCCTCCCCATGGTTTCAGCACAAACAGGTTTCAGTCAAACAGGGAGCTAGTTTTCTACCCACTACCAAGTAAAAAGGGTGGATGAGCTCCTAGGATACAGAAGAACTAAATATCACCTCAGTCAACAGAATCTGATTGACATTTGTTGTTGTTCAGTCACTAAGTAGTGTCCAGTTCTTTGCAACCCCATGGACTGTAGCACACCAGGCTTCCCTGTTCTTTAGTATCTCCCAAGGTTTGCTCAGATTAAAGTCCATTGAGTCAATGAAATTAAAAGATGCCTACTCTTTGGAAGGAGGGTTATGACCAACCTAGATAGCATATGAAAAAGCAGAGACATTACTTTGCCAATAAAGGTCCGTCTAGTCAAGGCTATGGTTTTTCCAGTGGTCATATATGGATGTGAGAGTTGGACTGTGAAGAAAGCTAAGCACCGAAGAATTGATGCTTTTGAACTGTGGTGTTGGAGAAGACTCTTGAGAGTCCCTTGGACCACGAGGAGATCCAACCAGTCCATTCTAAAGGAGATCAGTCCTGGGTGTTCTTTGGAAGGAATGATGCTAAAGCTGAAACTCCAGTACTTTGGCCACCTCATGCAAAGAGTTGACTCTTTGGAAAAGACTCTGATGCTGGGAGGGATTGGGGGCAAGAGGAGAAGGGGACGACAGAGGATGAGATGGCTGGATGGCATTGCCGACTCGATGGATGTGAGTTAGAGTGAACTCCAGAAGTTGGTGATGGACAGGGAGGCCTGGCGTGCTGCAATTCATGGGGTTGCAAAGAGTCCAACATGAATGAGCGACTGAACTGAACTGACTGACTGAGTCAATGATGCTTTCTAACTATCTCATCCTCTGCTGCCCCCTTCTCCTCCTGCCTTTAATCTTTCCTAGCATCAGGGTCTTTTCCAATGAGTCATCTCTTTGCATCATGTGTCCAAAATGTTGGAGCTTCAGCTTCAGCATCAGTCCTTCCAGTGAATATTCAAGACTGATTTCCTTTAGGATTGACTGGTTGGATCTCCTTGCAGTCCAAGGGACTGTCAGGAGTCTTCTCAGGTCCCATCAGTTCATGGCAAACAGAAGGAGGAAAAGTAGAAGCAGTGAAATTTTATTTTCTCGGGCTCCAGAATCACTGCAAATGGTGACTGCAGCCATGAAATTGAAAGACACTTGCTCCTTGGAAGGAAAGCTATGACAAACCTAGAAAGCATATTAAAAAGCAAAGAAATCACTTTGCTGACAAAGGTCCATATAGTCAAAGCTATGTTTTTTCCAGTAGCCATGTATGGATAAGAGAGTTGGGCCATAAAGAAGGCTGAGAACCAAAGAATTGATTGGCATTTAAGGAACACTTTACCCAACCACAGCAGAATACAGATTCTTTTCAAGTGCCCACCGAGTATTCCACAGTATAAATCATGTTCTGAGTCATAAGGCAAACCTCAACATATTTAAAAGCATTCATATCATGTAGTTTTCTAACCACAACAGAATCAAACTAGGAATCAGTGCAGAAAAACAATGGGAAAATCTCCAAATACTTGGAAATTAAACAGTAAACTGTTAAATAGTCCATCTGTCCAAGAAGATGTCTCAAGGGAAATAAAAACATATATAATACTGAATGACAGTAATAATGCAGCCTATCAAAATTTGTATGACACAGTTAAAGCACTGCTGAGATGAAAAGTTATAGCACTAAATGCTTACTTTAAAGAAGGGAGAGCTTTCAAATCTATGTCCTTAAAAACAAGAAGAGACTTATCAAAGTAAACCCAAACCAAGCAGATGTACAAGCAGATGTGAAAATAAGAGTAGAAATAAATGAAATTGAAAATAAGAAAATAGTAGAGAAAAACTGATCAAATATGAAGTTGAATTTTCCAAAAATTGATGAAATTGCTAAATCGTGGATAGGAATAACAGGAAAAGACAAATCACTGATGTCAAGAATGAAACGGGAATTATCATTCCATATCTTGCACTCATTTAAAGGAAAATGAGGGAATAGTACAAACGACCACCTTTCACAATTAAGTTCAACAATCTAACAAAAAAAGACCAATTTCTTAAAAATCATAAATTACTGAAACATACCCAAGTGAATTAGATAAGTTGAATCCTCATTTCATTAGTGACTAAAGAAATTGAATTTGTAATTGGAAGTTCTCAAACAAGAAATCTCTGGGCCCAAATAATTTTGCTGGAGTATTGTAGAGTACATTTAAAGAAGAATTAAATACTAGAGTACACAGTCTCCTCTAGAAAACAGAAGAGGCGGGAACAAGTCCTGACTCATTTTATAAAGCTGTTATTGCCCTGATATCAACCCAGAGAAAGACAGCACACAGGGAGAAACCAAAAAAGAAAAGCTCTCAAGAACGCTGTCACAAAAATTCTAAGCAAGATATTTATATTCCAAGTCCAAAAGTGAATGAAAGGAATTCTACACCATGTCCACGTGTCATTTATTCTAGGTAAATAAATGGGCTCAGTGATCACAAATCAATCCGTAATTCCATGTCAAGAGGCTAAATAAGAAAAAAAAATCACATGCTATATCAATAGAGACAGAAGAGGCACTTGAAAAATACAACATTCACTGATGATAAAAATTTTCAGCAAATTAAGAGTAGAAAATTTGCTTCATCTATAAAGAGAATATACAAAAAACTATAGCTGTCATTATGCTTACTGGTGAAGGACTTCTCCCCCCGCTGAAATCAGGAATGAAGCAAAGACTTCACTTTGCTTCATAGGAGATGAAGCAAAGACACTCTCACCTTTCTTCTGCTGCTCAATTCAGCAAAGCAAGAAAGAAAAGGAGAGGGCATATAGACTGAAAGGGAGAGTCGGTGTAGATGGCACCATGGTAGATGGTCGGTGACACCATTGTCTGCGTAGACAATCCCAGGGAATCTACATAGAAAGTCCTAGACGTAGTAAGTTCTAGGTCTTAGGATGCGAGATCAGCATGAAAATCAGTCCGATAACTATATAGTAATAGCAGACACGGAAACTGAGATTAAAATAAAAACATTCAAACTCACTTCCAAGAAAATGAAATACTTTGGTATAAACTTCATAAAACAGTCATAGAACCTGTATGTGGAAAATTATAAAGTACTGAAAGCAAATAAAAGTGAAAGTGAAAGTTGCTCAGTTGCGTCTGACTCTGAGACCCCATGGACTGGAATTCTCCAGGCCAGAATACTGAAGTGGGCAGCCTTTCCCATCTCCAGGGGTTCTTCCCAACCCAGGGATCAAACCCAGGTCTCCTGCATTGCAGGCAGATTCTTTACCAGCTAAGCCGCAAGGGAAGCCCAAAAGAAATAAAAGACCTGAATAAATGGAGAAATCTGTTTGATAAATTGGAAGACTCGTCATAGTAAAACTTTAATTCAAATTGATGTGTAAGTTTTATGCAATTCCTATCAAAATCCCAGTAAGATGTTTGTTGATGTAGATAAATTTATTTTAAACGATACATGGAAAAGGACAGGGGCAAGGAGAGCTAATAAAATTATTTTCAAAAAGAAGAAAACAGTGAGAGAGCAACACCCTCTAGAATATTTGTGATAATTATATAACCATAACTCAGTGGGTTTTGGTGGAAGGATAGACATATTGATCACTGAATAGAATAGTGAATATGAAAATAGACCCACACACATATGCCGAAGTGATATTTAACAGAGGTTCAAAAGCAACTTTGTAGAAGAAGGTTGTCCTTTCCAACAATGGTGATGGAGCAGTTGAACTTTGACCTGAACCTCAGACATATGTAAACATTCACACAAAATGGACTTTAGAAGAAGACATAGAACATCTTTAGGACCTAGGTTTAGGAAAAGAGTTTTTAGACTTGACATCAAAGGCAGGATTCATGAAAGGAAAAGTTGGTAAGTTGGACCTCACCAAAATTAAAACATTTGCTCTGCCAAAGAGTCTGTGAAGAAGAAAGAAGGACAGGTTTTATCCTCAAAGAAAATTTCTGCAAACTATATTTGACAAAAGACTTGGATCTAGACGATATAAGTTAGAAATTAGTAAAATAGGCAAAAGAGATAACGCACAGGCCATAAAATAAGCACATGAGTAGATGCTCACTATGTAAACGTCTATGGGGATGACTGTGATGAAAGTGACAGCACCCAGTACTGGCTGCAAAGTGTGAAGAAGCTAGAGCACTCATATGTCGCTGGTGGGACTGCAAAGTAGTGTAGTCACTACAGAAAATAGGTTGTCGGTTTATGGTTAGTTAAATATGCAGTTATGACACAACCCAGCAATTGCATTCTTTGGCATTTATCCAAGAAGAAGGAACATCTGTCACTCAAAAAGCTGTTAATGAATATTCATTGCAGCTTAATATGTAATAGCCCCAAATTGGAAACATAACCAAATCCTTGAGTGGGTGAATAGTTCAACAAATGTGGTCCATCTACACCTTGGAATATTACTCAGCAATAAAAAGGGATGAATTGTTTATACACACAACTTTGATGAATCTCATGGAGTTATGCATTTGGATAAAGCCTAATCTCTAAAGGTCATGTGCTATCTGGTTCTATTTATCTAACGGTTTTAAAACAAACAGTAGAGAAAGAGGACAGATTAGTGGTTGTTAGTGGTTAGAGAGGGAGATGGAAGGGTGGTGGGTGCAGTTATAAATGGGCACAGGAGGGTGGTGCGTGATGGAACACATTTGTATCTTGACTGTGCTTACACAGGCCTCCACCTGTGCTACAATTTCAGATAACTATAACTGCCACACCCTGCCCCCACAATACATGCAGACATAAATGAATGCATGTGAGCATGGTGAAATCTCAGTGAGCTCTGGATTGTACTCATGTCAATTTCCTGGTTTTGATAGTACACCACAATTATGTTAGAGGTAACCATCGGAGAAGGCAATGGCACCCCACTCCAGGACTCTTGCCTGAAAAATCCCATCGACGGAGGAGCCTGGTAGGCTGCAGTCCATGGGGTCGCTCAGAGTCAGACACAACTGAGCGACTTCATTTTCACTTTTCACTTTCATGCATTGGAGAAGGAAATGGCAACCCACTCCAGTGTTCTTGCCTGGAGAATCCCAGGGACGGGGGAGCCTGGTGGGCTGCCGTCTACGGGGTCGCACAGAGTCGGACACAACTCAAGCGACTTAGCAGCAGCAGGAGCGACGATTGGAGGAAACTGGGTAAAGGGTACATGGTGCTTTCTTGTTCATTTTTTTTCAATATCCTAAAAATCTATAATTATTTCAAATAAAAATCAACTGTGAAGACTGTGTGTATATATATATGTAAATGTGTAAATATATATTTTGTTATTGTTGTTGTTCAGTCATTAAGTCACGTCTGACTCTTCGCGACCCCATGGACTGCAGCATGCCAGGCTTCCCTATCCTTTACTACTTACCAGAGTTTGCTCAGATTCACATCCATTGAGTCATTGATGCTGTCTAACCATCTCATCCTCTGCTTCCCCCTTCTCCTTTTGCCTTCAATCTTGCCCAGCATCAGGGTCTTTTCCAATGAGTCAGCTCTTTGCATCAGGTGGCCAGATTATTGCAGGTTCAGCTTCAGTATCGGTCCTTCCAATGAATATTCAGAGTTGATTTCCTTTAGGATTGACTGGTTTGATCTCCTTGCAGTCCAAGGGATTCTCAGGAGTCTTCTCCAGCACCATGATTCAAAAGCATCAGGACTCACCCTTCTTTATGGTCCATCTCTCATATTCATACATGACTATTAGAAAAACCATAGCTTTGACTATACAGACCTTCGTCAGCAAAGTGATGTCTCTGCTTTTTAATATGCTGTCTAGGTTTGGCTTCCCTGGTGGCTCAGAGGTTAAAGCGTCTGCCTGCAATGTGGGAGACTTGGGTTTGATCCCTGGGTTGGGAAGATCCCTTGGAGAAGGAAATGGCAACCCACTCCAGTATTCTTGCCTGGAGAATCCCATGGACGGAGGAGCCTGGTGGACTACAGTCCACGGGGTCGCAAAGAGTCAGACACGACTGAGCGACTTCACTTCACTTCAGGTTTGTCATAGCTTTCCTTACAAGGAGCAAGCATCTAATTTAACAACTGCAGTCACCATCCACAGTGATTTTGGAGCCCAGGAAAATAAAATCTATCGTTGATTCCATTTTTTTCCCTTCAGTTCAGTTCAGTTGCTCAGTCGTGTCCGACTCTTTGCGACCCCATGTTTCACAGCACGCCAGGCCTCCCTGTCCATCACCAACTCCTGGAGTTCACCCAAACTCATGTGCATCGAGTCAGTGATGCCATCCAGCCATCTCATCCTCTGTCGTCCCCTTCTCCTCCTGCCCCCAATCCCTCCCAGCATCAGAGTCTTTTCCAATGAGTCAACTCGTTGTATGAGGTGGCCAAAGTATTGGAGTTTTAGCCTCAGCATCAGTCCTTCCAATGAACACCCAGGACTGGTCTCCTTTAGGATGGACTGGTTGGACCCTTTATGTAAGTATAAATAATAAGTGAAATGTTTTCTGAGAATGTAACTTGAGAGTTGATAATATGTGTTTCAAAGTTGTGAGCTTGATACTAGTTATTCAGGTTTTAATCAACGTTTCTGTTATTACTGAGTTAGTTGAAAATAATTTCCACTGTAGCTGATAATTGTATTTATTTCTGTAAGGAAGCATAGTTTAAAGTTAAAAAGAAGGAAAAAGAAATGGGAGTTACAAAAGTAGTCAACTGTCCATACCGCTTATCTAATTTTCCTAGTCAAATATCTGAGAATTTTCATGCTTAAATGCACTTTCTAGGCAAGGTCCTGATCTGCAGTACATTAAATGGAGAAGAGCAGGCAGACTGTGCTACTATTATGTGCCTCATTTAGAAACACTCACCTGTGTAGAATCCTTTTTCTTTAGATTGTGCTAAGCTTTGCTGGTTATTTCAGTGGGAGACAATCTCAGGCATGTGGGAAGAGGGATTAAGCACATTGGGCTTCACTTTTGGTGACTAGCACCTGTTCTCCCCCCCCAGTTGCCCAGTTTGTAAATGTAACCCCCCTCCTCCTTAGTGGGAAGGGTTGAGAAGGGCCTTGTTTCGCAGACGCCTGAGATGTGTTCAGGGAGGAGTGCTCAGTGCGTCCGTACTCCTGTTGGTGTCCGTGTGCTTGGGTGTCATCTCCGCTGACAATCTGCTCGCTTGTTAACGACAGCAGTGGACATGTTTCAGGGTAGAAGTTCGCGGGAGGACTGAGTTGGCAAAGAGTCACTGTTTTGCCAGAATATGGCCTTTTCCTATTAAGACTGTCTTGCTGTATTTTGCTTAGTAATGAAACATAGAAAAATCAATGCAATCTTCACTTTTCCTACAATTTTTAACTTTTTTGTTCTAGTTTGGAATATTCATGGAGCTAATACACTCTTATAGGAACACCAAGTTACACACCAACAGGCATCTTTCTGAATCAGAAAACATTTATAATAATACCAGTAATCAAGCACTTGCAATTGTAACAGGTAAAGATTACACAGATGAACTTTAACAGCCATCTGCCATGGAAGGAAGCTGAGAGTGTAATTTCTCCAAGGCGCATACCTTTCATGTAGCCAGGTGTGAACTCCCAAACCTGAAATCTTTCTACTATGAAACAGAATGGCTTTCAGGATACAAAGCCTTGGGTTAAGGGTTGTGAGGGGATGGAAATGGAGAGGGGAGGGAAGAGGAAAGGGTATCCATTCCATGCGTACCATCTATTTTTGAGAAAAATAAAGTTCCATGACAATGTAATGGTGCAATGGAAAGGCTGAATAGTTTATAAATGCTAGTCCTGCTCAAATTAGTATGTAATTAAAATGGAATCTCAATTATGATCTGAATTTTAAGTAAGAATGTGATAAACTGATAAATTTCATGTGGCAGAATAAATGGGTGGTAATAACAATAAGAAATAACAAATTGGGAGAAAAAATTAATTATGAGAACTTTCTTTACCAGGTATTTAAAAAGGTAAATTGCAGCAAGGATGATGTAGTAAGTCAATGGAAGAGAAAGTCCAGTAGAAGAACACATTCATATATGGGAAAATGATGTTTCAAACCAGAGCCAAATGGTTTGCTATGAAAAATGTTAGATACTTGGTTTTCAGCCTCATGCCATTTATAAAATATCTGCCTTATAAAGGCTTGCTGCTGCTGCTGCTAAGTCACTTCAGTCGTGTCTAACTCTGTGAGACCCCATAGATGGCACCAGGCTCCCCCATCCCTGGGATTCTCCAGGCAAGAGCACTGGAGTGGGTTGCCATTTCCTTCTCCAATGCATGAAAGTGAAAAGTGAAGGTGAAGTAGCTCGGTTGTGTCTGACTCTTTTCGACCCTATGGACTGCAGCCTAACAGGCTCCTCCGTCCATGGGATTTTCTAGGCAAGAGTACTGGAGTGGGGTGCCATCGCCTTCTCCGTATAAAGGCTTGCATATGTTTAAAAACTTGGCTAAATATAGACATATATTTGGACTGTATTTGTGAATTTAAGTTATAAGCCCAGGGTAGAGAAGTTTCTTGCTTTTAGTTTTTAAGCAGTACCTCAAGATAGATCAGACACTTAAGAGGAAAGAGTTAAAACTAAACATTGGGTTTTATGGCCAGTACACATGGCGCATGGTAAATATTCATTGTAATTAAAGGACTCCCAGAGTTAGAAGACATCAGAGAGCTAGTTTTGGTAAATGACTCAACAGACAAGCTATAGAAGAAATGTGGTGGAGAGGCAGGCAGTTTGGGTAACATGCTTAGGGAATCACCAGGAAGCGGGAGGGACGTATCATTAATCCAGCATTACTAAGGCTGTAGGAAAGAGCACTTCTGAGGGAGCTCTAGATAAGGGCCATCTGACATGAAATAGCATATTTTAAAACTTGCATACTTTTAGCTAAGAAGTTGCATCGTGAGAGTTTTCCTCTAGAAGCGTTTGTGTACTCGTTACAATGATATTTGCACCACTCTTTATAACAGTGAGAAACTGAGAAGGAACTAAATGCCTCAGTAGAGGAGGCTGGTTAAATAAGGGTAGATACTTTCAGACGGTTGAGGCTTGTGAGACGTCTCAAAGAATGAGGTGAATGTATGCACACGATGTGGTCCACAAATATTTGCAAAACTGTGTGTGGTATGAACATAAATTTGGAAGAAATATGTCTATATTTGGATGTGGTCTCGAAGGATATTCATCAATTATACTGTGTTTTATTGAACTTTTTTGGAGAATGTCAGGGAGAATGGATTATAGGTTATTTTAATTTATACATATACATATATATATATATTTGGAGAAGGCAATGGCACCCCACTCCAGTACTCTTGCTTGGAAAATCCCATGGACGGAGGAGCCTGTTAGGCTGCAATCCATGGGGTCGCTAAGAGTCGGACACGACTGAGCGACTTCACTTTCACTTTTCACTTTCACACACTGGAGAAGGAAATGGCAACCCACTCCAGTGTTCTTGCCTGGAGAATCCCAGGGACAGGGGAGCCTGGTGGGCTGCCATCTATCGGGTCACACAGAGTCGGACACGCCTGAAGTGACTTAGCATAGCATAGCATAGCATATATATATATATATATATATATTTAGTTATATGGCTAAATGACTTATCTTTTCTATGTAGAGATTAGAATTACTGGACAGCAGACTGCTGGATCTTGTGTCTCAGTATTGGGTAACAGGTCTTGTGCCCAGTGGAATGACTATAATATTTATTCTCCTTCCTTCTCTGATAAGAATACATGGAAATCACTGAAAGCAAGTATTCATGTGTTACAGGGAATTCAGGTCAGTTCACCCAAGGCTCATGTAATTTTCATTCTGACCTTAAGCTTGGGACTATAATGAATAAAAGACAAATAAAGTAGCAAGAGGTCTTCCCTGTGGTCCAGTGGTTAAGAATCTGCCTTGCAATGCAAGGGACAAAGGTTCAATACCTGGTCTGGGAAGGTCCTACATGCTGTGGGGCAAGCTCTGGAGGCACAACTCCTGAGCACCCTAGAGCCATGCCCTGCAACAGACAAAGCCATTGCACTGCAGCTGGAGAGTGGCCCCAGCTCTCTGCAGCTAGAGAAAGCCACGCACAGAATGGGATACCCAGCCCAGCCCCCGCAAAAATCTTTAACACAAGTGGGCCAGGAACTCGTATAAAGTGATGGTTTCCACACACCCACCCAGACTTCAGTCCTGTGAAGTAAGTGCTGTCATCATGCCATTTCACAGGTGAAGACACTGAGGTATCCGTGAGATTTTTATTGCTGCAGGCCCATAACCAGCTGGGATTCAAATGGGAGTCTGTGCTCCTGACCTTGACTGTTTGCTTCTCGCACTACTTCCACCTTCCAGGAATGCACATGTGCATGTCCAGGAATCAGGGGACGTTTCTAATAGCTTCTCATCCAACTGGGAGGCTTTGAGAGGGGAAAAGGGCATTGCTAGTAGCCATTCTGGGGCCAACAGAAGTGAGCCAGGGCGGCCTTGGAAAAGTGGGCCTGCTGATCGCTGTCACCCAATGAGGTGTGTCTCAGGGCTCAGGTCAGAAAGTGCCCTCCTCCCAGAGATTCAGAAGAGGAAGAGGAGAGCCTGGTTGCAGGTAGAGGAGGGACTGTGTGGGGTGCCCCGAGGTACCAGGAGGTTGTCCTGGCACAGGACACACAGAGTGGGAGGGGCGGCCTGGGTGCCACAGAGAAGAGGGAAACGGACCTTGTGAAGGGACAGTGGACCAGGGGCCCCCCTTCCTCTCTTCCTACTGCCGGACCATGGCTCTGTCCTCAGGGCCCCACTGCTCCAATAATCTGCTTGTGGATCTTTTGGTCCTTGTAAGGCCAGTGTGCCTTCCACATTTGTGGTAACTTACGGAGTTGGTGATGGACAGGGAGGCCTGTCGTGCTGTGGTTGTGGTGTTGCAGAGAGTCCGACGCTGCAGCACACCAGGCTTTCCTGTCCATTACCAACTCCTGGAGCTTGCTCAAACTCATGTCCATCAAGTCGGTGATGCCATCCAATGATCTCGTCCTCTGTCGTCCCCTTCTCCTCGTGCTTTCAGTCTTTCCCCGCATCAGGGTCTTTTCCAATGAGTCAGTTCTTCGCATCAGGTGGTCAAAGTATTGGAGGTTCAGCTTCAGCATCAGTCCTTCCAGTGAACATTCAGGACTGATTTCCTTTAGGCTTGACTGGTTTGGTCTCCTTGCTGTCCAAGGGACTCTCCAAAGTCTCTAATACCACAGTTCAAAAGCATCAATTCTTTGGGGGCCCAGCTTTCTTTATGGTCCAACTCTCACGTCCATGTTGCTGTAGTTTAGTCACTCAGTCGTGTCTGACTCTTTGTGACCCCGTGGGATTCTCTAGGCAAGAATACTGGAGTGGGTTGCCATTTCTTTCTCTCTCACATCCGTACATGACTACTGAAATAAAAGCTTTGACTAGATGACCTTTGTTGGCAAAGTAATGTCTCTGCTTTTTAATATGCTGTCTAGATTGGTCATAGCTTTTCTTCCAAGGAGCAAGCATCTTTTAGTTTCATGGCTGCAGCCACCATCTGCAGTAATTTTGGAGCCCAAGAAAATTAAGTCTCTCCCTGTTTCCATTGTTTCCCCATCTATTTGCCGTGAAGTGATGGGACCAGATGCCATGATCTTAGTATTTGAATATTGAGCTTTAAACCAGCTTTTTCACTCTCCTCTTTCACTTTCATCAAGAGGCTCCTCAGTTCCTCTTCATTTTCAGCTATGAGTGTGGTGTCATCTGCATATCTGAGGTTATTGATATTTCTCTTAGTAATCTTGATTCCCGCTTGTGATTCAGACAGCACAGTATTTTGCATGATATACTCTGCATTTAAGTTAAATAACCAGGGCAACAATATACACCTTTGATGTACTCCTTTCCCAATTTGGAACCAGCCCATGTTTCCATGTCAGGTTCTAACTGTTGCTTCTTGACCTGCATACAGATTTCTCAGGAAGCAGGTAAGGTGGTCTGGATTTGCCATCTCTTGAAGAACTTTCCACAGTTAGTTGTGATCCACACAGTCAAAGGTTTTAGTGTAGTCAATGAAGCAGATGTTTTTCTGGAACTCTCTTGATTTTCGATCCAATGGATGTTGGTAATTTGATCTCTGGTTCCTCTGCCTTTTCTAAATCCAGCTTGAACATCTGGAAGTTCTTGGTTTATGTACTGCTGAAGCCTCACTTGGAGAATTTTGAGCATTACTTTGCGAGTGTTTGAGATGAGTGCAATTGTGCAATAATTTGAACATTCTTTAGCATTGCCTTTCTTTGAGATTGGAATGAAAACTGACCTTTTCTAGTCCTATGGCCACTTGTAAGTTTTCCATATTTGAGTGCAGCACTTTAATAGCATCATCTTTGAGGATGTGAAATAGCTCAGCTGGAATTCCATCAGCTCCACTGGCTTTGTTCATAGTGATGCTTCTTAAGGCCCACTTGACTTCGCATTCCAGGATGTCTGGCTAAAGGTGAGTGATCACACCATCGTGGTTATCTCGGTCATTAAGATCTTCTTTGTATAGTTCTGTGTATTCTTGGCTCCTCTTCTTTATATCTTCTGCTTTTGTTAGGTACATACTGTTTCTGTACTTTATTGAGCCCATCTTTGCATGAAATATTCCTTTGGTATCTCTAATTGTTTTGATGAGATCTCTAGTCTCTTCCATTCTATTGATTTCCTCTATTTCTTTTCATTGAACACTGAGAAAGGCTGTCTTACCTCTCCTTATTAGTCTTTGGAATGCTGCATTCAGATGGATATATCTTTTCTTTTCTCCTTTACCTTTCACTTCTCTTCTTTTCTCAGCTATTCATAAGACCTCCTCAGACAACCATTTTGCCTTTTTGCATTTCTTCTTCTTGTGGAGGGTTTTAATCACCGCCTCCTTATGATTTGTGAACCTCTGTTCATAGTTCTTCAGGCATTCTGTCTATAAGATCTAATCCCTTGAATCTATTTGTCACTTCCACTGTATAATAAAAATTGTTGTTGTTAAGTTACTAAGTTGTGTCTGACTCTTTTGTGACCCCAGGGACTGTAGCCCACCAGGCTCCCCTGTCCATTGAATTTTCCAGGCAAAATACTGGAGTGGGCTGCCATTTGCTTCTCCAGGAGACCTTCCCATCCCAGGGCTCGAACCTGCATCTCTTGCATTCACATGTGGCTTCTTTACCCCTGAGCCACCAGGAAAGCCCAGTAGTAAAAATAAATGTTTTTAAAAAACCATGTCCTCATGGGATAGTGTTTGTATAATATCAAATAAAAACTGGAATATGAAATTGTTTGAACAGAATAATCCCACTTTTAGGAGACTATCTGTCTACATTCTGAAGTAAATCAAAGTATTGATGGTAGTGAGTATATGAGAACTGACCAAAAGAATCTCTTCCTGTTGGCTTATAGAATTCATCTGTTTTCAATTTCTATCTTGATGAAAATATTTACATTGATCTAGCCAAAGAAATATAAAGAAAGCTGAGTGCCAAAGAATTGATGCTTTTGAACTGTGGTTTTGGAGAAGACTCTTCAGAGTCCCATGGACAGCAAGGAGATCCAACCAGTCCATCCTAAAGGAAATCAGTCCTGAATATTCATTGGAAGGACTGATGCTGAAGCTGAAGCTCCAATACTTTGGGCACCTGATGCAAAGAACTGACTAATTGGAAAAGACCCTGATGCTGGGAAAGACTGAAGGTGGGAGGAGAAGGGGACGACAGAAGTTGAGATGGTTGGATGGCATCACTGACTCGATGGACATGAGTTTGAGTAAACTCCGGGAATTGGTGATAGACAGGGAAGCCTGGTGTACTGCAGTCCATGGGGTCGCAAAGAGTCAGACACGGCTGAAAAACTGAACTGAACTGAACTGAGGCAAAGAAATGAAATTTATTTTTTATTTGAAAACATTAAATGACCAATCTTGCTCTGCTCATATTTTCCATATCCAGTCCTGTTTTGCATGGTGCCTTCTTCTTCCCCTAGACTGTTGTGTCGTCACTGCATTCCAGGCCCAGTCTTTTGAAGTGGACAGTGGAAATCACACAGACATGGATTATTTTTATAGTCAAGCGTTCTACAAGGAAGCAATGCCTGTGGCCTCAGCCGTGTTAATGGAGATAAACGTTCAGGGTTTCTCTGCTGCTCCGGGAGTCAGCACATGAGCGTGACCTAGCACATCAGAAGGCAGTGACAGCTTTGGCAGGCTGATGGTGACACAGGAGGCTAAGTGAGGAAATCAAGAGGGTCAGACCCGAAGGGAAAGGGGGGCATATTGCCAGTTGTTTTCATTCCTGGAAGATGCACTCTCTCCAGACCTGACCTGGAGAACATCGGTGACCATGTCTGTGTGTGGGGAGGTGTCCCAGGCGTCAGCGTCTCCAGGCCCTTCATCCCTGCAGGCTGAGGCCTGTTGTCATCGTGTTGTCTGGTCCTTTGGTCAGTATTCGCTCAGTACCTGCTACCTGCCAGTCCTCGCAGGAGCGCCCGTCGTGTGATGTCTGACTGCAAGTACACGCTATCTGGTTAATTCCTTCACTTTTGGTCTCAAAGCCGCACTGTGCTCCTGACCACCACCCTCAGCTGAAGGCCTTTCCCTGGAGGAATCAGCCCGCCTCCCGGAGACAGAGTGAAAATGGCAGGGTGCCTTCATCACGCTCTGGGTGAAAGATGCCGGGTAGAGATGTGTAACTAACAATTTCAGAGGGAGTAGTCCTCCAGATAGCAGTTCCTGTCATGTTTTATTATTTTCCTTCCCAATAAACTGTTGGTAAAGGAAATTCCATTATACCTTACTTTAAAACAAAGTACAAGAGTTGCCTTACAATTTTATCATGTGGTTGGATAGTGTATTTCCCTGATGCTTCATACTCATGAAGAAATAGTTTTCTGTGATTCCACTAAGGATACTGACTTATGTAAGTAGCTTCTATTTTGAAGGGTTTTCAAACATGATGGAAGCCTTTGTGTTAATGAATAATTATATCTGACTATCTACTGATGAATCTATCAGAAGTTAATATTTCCTTCACTTCAGTTCAGTTCAGTTGTGTCTGACTCTTTGCGACCCCATGGACTGCAGCACTCCAGGCCTCCTGGTCCATCATCAACTCCCAGAGTTTAGTCAATTTCATGTCTACTGAGTCTGTGATGCCATCTAACCATCTCATCCTCTGTTGTCCCCTTCTTCTCCTGCCTTCAGTCTTTCCCAGCATCAGGGTCTTTTCAGATGAGTTGGTTCTTCACATCAGGTGGCCAAAGTATTGGAGTTTCAGCTTCAGCATCAGTCCTTCCAATGAACACCCAGGACTGTTCTCTTTTAAGATGGGCTGATTGGATCTGCTTGCAGTCCAAGGGACTCTCAAGAGTCTTCTCCAACACCACAGTTTAAAAGCATCATTTCTTTGGCGCTCAGCTTTCTTCATAGTCCAACTCTCACATCCACAGATGACTATTGTTGACCTCCTTCCCGACACATGAATGTTATTAATTACCCATTCTAGCCCCTTAGTGCATCTCTGTAAGAACAGCCCTAAATGGTATACTGACTTATTCCCCTGCTCACAGCACTCCTGCTTGTGTCTTCTGTGTTTGTTTGTTTACTGAATTTTCACATCAACTCTTTGGAGTTTGTATTATTGTATGCAATGTTTCATGCAGGTATTGAAATACAGAGTGTCAAGAATATCAATATAGGGAGAAAAATGATGTGATATTATGAGCTCTGTTCTCCTCTCTTAGTTGTTTCATAGGTAGGTGTAGAAACAGTCCTCATGCTGGCCCGGCCTGCATGTTCTTTGAATGCACATGTGGCTTTTGTCTACCCTGGTTCCCATGTGTGTCCCCAGAAGGAACCAATGAGTTTAAAATATGCCCCTGTCTAAACTCCAGAGGGAAGTGTAGGGAGTTAGCAAAGCTCAAAGGGGTTTTATTCAAGTTGAGAATTCAACAACGGTATTGTTCCGGTGAGAGTTGTATACAGTGAAAAATCATTCTTTAACTGGTGGGAAGAAGTCTTGAAAACTTGAGTTGAAATGAAAGGCTTGCTGTAGTAAGTAGTGCTTATTTGTATGTGTCTATGGTTTGTTTTCTGTTATTTACTTTTGATTTATTATTGTTTGATGATTGCCTTCATTTTTTATTTAATAGGTCACATATTTCCTGCAAATAACTACATTTTTAAAACAAGCAGAATCATGAAATCAGTGTTGATCACAAACATAACTTATGGATGAAATTAATATTATTGATTGGTTAAAAAGTTTAAAAAGAGAGGTTGCATCATTCATATTAGTGTTGTTGAAATTAAAGTAATAGCTAAAAGGATGATGCCAGTATGACTAAATGTTGAACCCAAATTTTATATATGACTGTTTTGACAAGAGTTATTTGCCAGTTTCTTTTTTAAGAGGGGTACATGTGTGAATTCATTTGTTGCTTACAAAGGTCATTTGAGGAAAATATATTAATATTAACCCTTTAAGACTTTTATTTTATTCAAATATAGTTGATTTACAATGTTGTTAATTTCTGCTGTATAGCAAAATGGTTCAGTCATGCATACATTGTTTTCATATTCTTTTCCATTATGTTTAATCACGGGATGGTGAATGCAGTTGCCTGTGCTGTACAGTAAGACCTTGTTGTTTATCCATTCTCTGTATGATAGTTTGCATCTGCTACCCCAGACTCCAACCCTCCCTTCTCCGCCATCCCCAGCCCCTGGCAACCACAAGCCTGTTTCCTAAGTCTGTGAGACTGTTTCATAGTTAAGTTTTGTTGTGTCGTATTTTAGATTCCACCTATAAATGGTATCATATGGTGTTTGTCTTTCTCTACCTGACTTACTTCACTTGGTATGTTGGTTTCTAGGTCACTCCATGTTGCTTCAGATGGCATTATTTCACTCTTTTTCATGGCCGAGTAGTATTCCATTGCACATACATACCACATCTTTATCTGTCTGTGAATGCTTAGGTTGCTTCCATATCTTGGCTACTGTGAATAGTGCTGCTGTGAACATAGGTATACTTGTATCTTTATGAATTAACAGACTTTTTCTGGATATGTGCCCAAGAGTGGAATTGCTGGATCATATCGTAGTTCTATTTTTAGTTTTTTGAGGAAACTCCATACTGTTTTTCATAGTGGTTACACCAATTTACATTCCTGCCAATAATGTAAGAAGGTTTCTTTCTCTCCATACCCTCTCCAGTGTTTGTTATTTGTAGACATCTTAATAATGGCCATTCTGACCAGTGTGTGGTGGTGACTCATTGTAGTTTTGACTTGTGTTTCTCTAATATTTACAGATGTTGAGCATCTTTTCAAGTGCCAGTTGGAGAAATATCTGTTTAGGTCCTCTGCCCATTTTTCATTTTTTTTTTTTTGGTATTAACTTTTTTTTTTTAATTTTATTTTATTTTTAAACTTTACATAATTGTGTTAGTTTTGCCAAATATCAAAATGAATCCGCCACAGGTATACATGTGTTCCCCATCCTGAACCCTCCTCCCTCCTCCCTCCCCATACCATCCCTCTGGGTCATCCCAGTGCACTAGCCCCAAGCATCCAGTATCGTGCATCGAACCTGGACTGGCTTCTAGTTTCATACATGATATTTTACATGTTTCATTGCCATTCTCCCAAATCTTCCCACCCTCTCCCTCTCCCATAGAGTCCATAAGACTGTTCTATACATCAGTGTCTCTTTTGGTGTCTCGTACACAGGGTTATTGTTACCATCTTTCTAAATTCCATATATATGCATTATTATACTGTGTTGGTGTTTTTCCTTCTGGCTTACTTCACTCTGTATAATAGGCTCCAGTTTCATCCACCTCATTAGAACTGATTCAAATGTTTTCTTTTTCTTTTTTTTTTTTTACATCATTCTAATTTTATTTTATTTTTAAACTTTACATAATTGTATTAGTTTTGACAAATATCAAAATGAATCCACCACAGGTATACATGTGTTCCCCATCCTGAACCCTCCTCCCTCCTCCCTCCCCATACCATCCCTCTGGGTCGTCCCAGTGCACTAGCCCCAAGCATCCAATATCGTGTATCGAACCTAGACTGGCATCTCGTTTCTTACATGATATTTTACATGTTTCAATGTCGTTCTCCCAAATCTTCCCACCCTCTCCCTCTCCCACAGAGTCCATAAGACTGTTCTATACATCAGTGTCTCTTTCGCTGTCTCGTACACCGGGTTATTGTTACCATCTTTCTAAATTCCATATATATGCGTTAGTATACTGTATTGATGTTTTTCCTTCTGGCTTACTTCACTCTGTATAATAGGCTCCAGTTTCATCCACCTCATTAGAACTGATTCAAATGTATTCTTTTTAATGGCTGAGTAAATACTCCACTGTGTATATGTACCATAGCTTTCTTATCCATTCATCTGCTGATGGGCATCTAGGTTGCTTCCATGTCCTGGCTATTATAAACAGTGCTGCGATGAACATTGGGGTACACGTGTCTCTTTCCCTTCTGGTTTCCTCAGTGTGTATGCCCAGCAGTGGGATTGCTGGATCATAAGGCAGTTCTATTTCCAGTTTTTTAAGGAATCTCCACACTGTTCTCCATAGTGACTGTACTAGTTTTCATTCCCACCAACAGTGTAAGAGGGTTCCCTTTTCTCCACACCCTCTCCAGCATTTATTGCTTGTAGACTTTTGGATCACAGCCATTCTGACTGGTGTGAAATGGTACCTCATAGTGGTTTTGATTTGCATTTCTCTGATAATGAGTGATGTTGAGCATCTTTTCATGTGTTTGTTAGCCCTCTGTATGTCTTCTTTGGAGAAATGTCTATTTAGTTCTTTGGCCCATTTTTTGATTGGGTCATTTATTTTTCTGGAGTTGAGCTGTAGGAGTTGCTTGTATATTTTTGAGATTAGTTGTGTGTCGGTTGCTTCATTTGCTATTATTTTCTCCCATTCTGAAGGCTGTCTTTTCACCTTGCTAATAGTTTCCTTTGATGTGCAGAAGCTTTTAAGGTTAATTAGGTCCCATTTGTTTATTTTTGCTTTTATTTCCAATATTCTGGGAGGTGGGTCATAGAGGATCCTGCTGTGATGTATGTCAGAGAGTGTTTTGCCTATGTTCTCCTCTAGGAGTTTTATAGTTTCTGGTCTTACGTTGAGATCTTTAATCCATTTTGAGTTTGTTTTTGTGTATGGTGTTAGAAAGTGTTCTAGTTTTATTCTTTTACACGTGGTTGACCAGATTTCCCAGCACCACTTGTTAAAGAGATTGTCTTTAATCCATTGTATATTCTTGCCTCCTTTGTCAAAGATAAGATGTCCATATGTGCGTGGATTTATCTCTGGGCTTTCTATTTTGTTCCATTGATCTATATTTCTGTCTTTGTGTCAGTACCATACTGTCTTGATAACTGTGGCTTTGTAGTAGAGCCTGAAGTCACGTAGGTTGATTCCTCCAGTTCCATTCTTCTTTCTCAAGATCGCTTTGGCTATTCGAGGTTTTTTGTATTTCCATACAAATTGTGAAATTATTTGTTCTAGCTCTGTGAAGAATACTGTTGGTAGCTTGATAGGGATTGCATTGAATCTATAAATTGCTTTGGGTAGTATACTCATTTTCACTATATTGATTCTTCCAATCCATGAACATGGTATATTTCTGCATCTATTTGTGTCCTCTTGATTTCTTTCACCAGTGTTTTATAGTTTTCTATATATAGGTCTTTAGTTTCTTTAGGTAGATATATTCCTAAGTATTTTATTCTTTCCTTTGCAATGGTGAATGGAATTGTTTCCTTAATTTCTCTTTCTGTTTTCTCATTATTAGTGTATAGGAATGCAAGGGATTTCTGTGTGTTGATTTTATATCCTGCAACTTTACTATAGTCATTGACTAGTTCTAGTAATTTTCTGGTGGAGTGTTTAGGGTTTTCTATGTAGAGGATCATGTCATCTGCAAATAGTGAGAGTTTTACTTCTTCTTTTCCAATTTGGATTCCTTTTATTTCTTTTTCTGCTCTGATTGCTGTGGCCAAAACTTCCAAAACTATGTTGAATAGTAATGGTGAAAGTGGGCACCCTTGTCTTGTTCCTGACTTTAGAGGAAATGCTTTCAATTTTTCACCATTGAGGATAATGTTTGCTGTGGGTTTGTCATATATAGCTTTTATTATGTTGAGGTATGTTCCTTCTATTCCTGCTTTCTGGAGAGTTTTTATCATAAATGGGTGTTGAATTTTGTCAAAGGCTTTCTCTGCATCTATTGAGATAATCATATGGTTTTTATTTTTCAATTTGTTAATGCAGTGTATTACATTGATTGATCTGCGGATATTGAAGAATCCTTGCATCCCTGGGATAAAGCCCACTTGGTCATGGTGTATGATCTTTTTAATGTGTTGTTGGATTCTGATTGCTAGAATTTTGTTAAGGATTTTTGTATCTATGTTCATCAGTGATATTGGCCTGTAGTTTTCTTTTTTTGTGGCATCTTTGTCAGGTTTTGGTATTAGGGTGATGGTGGCCTCATAGAATGAGTTTGGAAGTTTACCTTCCTCTGCAATTTTCTGGAAGAGTTTGAGCAGGATAGGTGTTAGCTCTTCTCTAAATTTTTGGTAGAATTCAGCTGTGAAGCCGTCTGGACCGGGGCTTTGTTTGCTGGAAGATTTTTGATTACAGTTTCAATTTCTGTGCTTGTGATGGGTCTGTTAAGATTTTCTATTTCTTCCTGGTTGAGTTTTGGAAAGTTGTACTTTTCTAAGAATTTGTCCATTTCTTCCACGTTGTCCATTTTATTGGCATATAATTGTTGATAGTAGTCTCTTATGATCCTTTGTATTTCTGTGTTGTCTGTTGTGATCTCTCCATTTTCGTTTCTAATTTTATTGATTTGATTTTTCTCCCTTTGTTTCTTGCTGAGTCTGGCTAATGGTTTGTCAATTTTATTTATCCTTTCAAAGAACCAGCTTTTGGTTTTGTTGATTTTTGCTATGGTCTCTTTTGTTTCTTTTGCATTTATTTCTGCTCTAATTTTTAAGATTTCTTTCCTTCTACTAACCCTGGGGTTCTTCATTTCTTCCTTTTCTAGTTGCTTTAGGTGTAGAGTTAGGTTATTTATTTGACTTTTTTCTTGTTTCTTGAGGTGTGCCTGTATTGCTATGAACTTTCCCCTTAGGACTGCTTTTACCGTGTCCCACAGGTTTTGGGTTGTTGTATTTTCATTTTCATTCGTTTCTATGCAAATTTTGATTTCTTTCTTGATTTCTTCTGTGATTTGTTGGTTATTTAGCAGGGTGTTGTTCATCCTCCATATGTTGGAATTTTTAATAGTTTTTCTCCTGTAGTTGAGATCTAATCTTACTGCATTGTGGTCAGAAAAGATGCTTGGAATGATTTCTGTTTTTTTGAATTTACCAAGGTTAGCTTTATGGCCCAGGATGTGATCTATCCTGGAGAAGGTTCCATGTGCACTTGAGAAAAAGGTGAAATTCATTGTTTTGGGTTGAAATATCCTATAGATATCAATTAGGTCTAACTGGTCTATTGTATCGTTTAAAGTTTGTGTTTCCTTGTTAATTTTCTTTTTTGTTGATCTATCCATAGGTGTGAGTGGGGTATTAAAGTCTCCCACTATTATTGTGCTATTGTTAATGTCTCCTTTCATACTTGTTAGCATTTGTCTTACATACTGCGGTGCTCCCGAGTTGGGTGCATATATATTTATAATTGTTATATCTTTTTCTTGGATTGATCCTTTGATCATTATGTAGTGACCATCTTTGTCTCTTTTCACAGCCTTTGTTTTAAAGTCTATTTTATCTGATATGAGTATTGCTACTCCTGCTTTCTTTTGGTCCCTATTTGCATGGAAAATCTTTTTCCAGCCCTTCACTTTCAGTCTGTATGTGTTCCCTGTTTTGAGGTGGGTCTCTTGTAGACAACATATGTAGCGGTCTTGTTTTTGTATCCATTCAGCCAGTCTTTGTCTTTTGGTTGGGGCATTCAACCCATTTACGTTCAAGGTAATTACTGATAAGTATGATCCTGTTGCCATTTACTGTATTGTTTTGGGTTCGAATTTATACTATTTTATTGATGAGGAGACCGAGGTGCAATTGGGTTGAGTAATTTTTGCTTTGTCATACAGCCAGGAAAATGTAAATGAAAGATGGAGAGGGTAAAACTTTTGCTTGAGGAAACAAAGCAGAAACAGACCTGTTTTTGGCCCAAGACGTTGTGGGGAGAAAGGAGATATTGAGAAAGGGGGAAGTATCCCACTTATGCACAGGGCACTTTGGGGCGTGTCACTGAAGGCTTTAGAAACCGCCTTCTTCTGCCCTGATGCTTTTTCTGCAGGAGTCATGCACAACGGCTTCAGGCCTTTAAGAGCCCTGGACATTAGCTTGGTGCCTTTGTCCAGTGGGTCTTGGGAGGATAGAGCAAGGTGATGGTCGAGGGTGTGCTGTCCTGTTCCCTGGTCTCCCTGGGTCTGTTTGCCCTCAGGATGACAGTGGGGAGGAGGGCCCTCTTGACAGGGATGGTGGGCAGGACTGTGAGACTGGGAGCTCGAGACTTCTTGTCTGCTTGTCACTTCTGAAGGCCAGTTGTAGGAAATTATGTTCTGCAGTCTCTAGACTGAGGAGTAGAGTGTTCTGAACATGTTACGGCTGGGACCACAGAGAAGGCAGAGACCCAATACAGTCCCATGTCTGCCCCCACACTGAGAAGGCAGGAACTTCCCATGCTTTCCCATCACTATCCCCCCCACTCCACTGGGAAGACAGGAACCCCATGCTGTCCCATTACTGCCTCCCACTCCACTGAGAAGGCAGGGACCTCATGCTGTCCCATCACTGGCCTTAGTCCTCTACTGCTAAGCCACCAGATGCCATCTTGGAGAGGATCTGGAAAAGCAGGTCAGATCCAAAAGACTAGAATAGATTAAAAAAAAAAAAAGTATAAGTATGTATTTTAGAGGTAAATCATTGAATCAGATTTGTTTTATTCATGTATTCTCAGTGTTAGCTATACCCAAAGTGTGAACCTTCTTGAGGCTAATCACACAGAAAGCTACATTTTCACTGCACATTTCAGTGTCATATGAGCAAATTTATAAAACCAGATGACAAAACCTGGTCTATATAAGGGGCTAAAATGAAAAGTCACCTGCTGGTGTGATATGGGCTCATATATCTAGGAAGGGTCAGAGATATTCTGAAACATGAGATGGAAACATGAGAGTTCTTTAAATTTGAAAGATCAGGAACAGTCCTAAAGCACTGGTGTGGTGAGATCTGAAATTAATTAATGGTGACTCTTCTAGAGTCCCTTGGACTGCAAGGAGATCCAGCCAGTCCATCCTAAAGGAGATCAGTCCTGGGTATTCATTGGAAGGACTGATGCTGAAGCTGAAACTCCAATACTTTGGCCACCTGATGCAAAGAACCAACTCATTTGAAAAGACCCTGATGCTGGGGAAGATTGAGGGCAGGAGGAGAAGGGGACAACAGAGGATGAGATGGTTGGATGGCATCACAGACTCAGTAGACGTGAATTTGAGTAAACTCTGGGAGTTGGTGATGGACCAGGAGGCCTGGTGTGCTGTAGTCCATGGGGTTGCAAAGAGTCGGAAGTCGGACACGACTGAGCGACTGAACTGAACTTCTAGATTATTGTGTTGTTGTTGTTATTGTTGTTTAGTTACTAAGTTGTGTCCAACTCTTTGCAACCCCGTGGGCTGTAGCCCTGCCAGGCTCTTCTGTCCATGGGATTTCCTAGGCAAGCATACTGGAGTGATTTGCCATTTCCTCCTCCAGGGCATCTTCCTAACCCAGGGATTGAACCTATGTCTCCTGCATTGGCAGGCAAATTCTTTATTTCTGAACCATTTGGAAAGCCCTTTTTGGAAATTTTTGGTTATATAAACTAGTCTCTCCCTTACGAGTATCTTGCATTGCCAATATGCGCAGCGTGGCCAAGGCTAACCTGCTCACAAAATCCATGGTCTCTTCTTTCCCTGACCTGCAGTAAACTGCATTCCCCAGCCTCTCATGGAGTCAGGTGTGATTTTGTGCTCGAGTCCCTTGGAAGTGAGCCCCTTCTAGCTGTGGCTGATATACACCCTGTGAACTGGATGCTGGATGAAGACAGTGCCCAGACTCACCTTGGAAGCTGTGTGTTGAAGGAGACAGAGTCTCCATATATTCGGGGACCCAAATGAGTTGAAAGGACCACTTGTGTAGTGCTGTTACATATGAAGAATTAAGTTTTGATGGTGTTTGGGTCTGGGATCTTATTGATACAACTAACCTAACTAATTAGTCTAATCTGATATAAGCAAGATACAGTAAACCATTTGACAGAGCACCCCTCAGCTTTTCCCTCATAAGAGTGTCTCTCTTTTCTATTTAAGTCTTATCTTTAGGTATGTGATTGAGGAGGGTAAGAATTAATCTTGGTAACTTTGAAAAAATATTTTAACAATAGCCTCTAAGGCAGTAAGAACCCTACTCAGATTATATTTTAGTTAGTACAAATACTGTACTTTAGTGTTTCACAGGTATATGGTTTAGAATTTCTGACATGATGTATATTATAATTTTGAACAAGTAAGTATATTGTAGATAATGAAAGGCAGATTTCCCATTGTCAGAGAGTAGAATGACAAATAAGGATGCAGATGACTAGAATGAACCCTGCCATCTGTGAACACTTGGGTTTTTAAATATATGTATACACAGAGAGAGATATATGGGAATGGATACAGATGAGTGGGAAGTGGTTGTGTGTGCAGACTTGGATGTCCCAGGCCTGTCCACTGGTGCCCAGGGGACAGTGATACTTCAGCAGCAATGACCACACCTAACTTCCAAAAATCTTGTGTTTTAAATACTCTCCAGTAAAAACCAGTACTCCTTGAACTGATTGCAGAGCTGGTACAGGGAAAGAATGAGACGAGCCTAGAGTATCTTTCTGTATTGGAGAGGCAGTGTTGAAAAGTGATGGGACTTGATTGAAAAAATATAGGAACCAAGTTGAAGGGTCTTCCAGTGACCATGTCTGGGACAATTTGAGCAAGAAAGAAGGATAAGACTGGATATAACTTGGAGAATAAAAGTAACCTGCAGAATGAGGAATCCATGAGTTCACACAGGTACAGATAAGTAATTCAGTGAATAAAAATGTAAATAAGCAAATAAGGAAGGAAGGCCAGCACTTCACCATGGTACAGATGGATTTGGAGAATCACCATTTAATAGGCATCATAGCAACAACTGGTTCAGGCAAGAGTGACCTCTGTGTGCTAAAATTAGTGGGTGAAGTTTTGATGGGAAAACAGTATTTGCCTAGTTTCAAAGTATCTCCCTATAAGATATGTATTAATTACCAGAGGAAGTGATAATGAGTTTCCCATGTAGAAAACTCTGCAGACATCAGCTTAACCAAGTGATGGAAGTCACCTTTCCAGCTTTGGCACAGACAGACATCCCACATCTGATACGAGGCACGGAGAGGGACAGCTTGTTGCTTCTGTGATGTTCTTACCCCAGACACAGAGCTTAAACCGAATCATGAGGACACATCAGACAAATCCAAACTGTAGATAGTCTACAAGATACCTTGCCAGCACTCCTCAGAATACTCAAGGAGTACGAGCAACAAAAGATTGGCAGAGGGTTTAAGATTCCAGAGACTAAGGGGCCAAGACAACAAAATACAACGTGTGATCCTGATTTGGATCTGGTCCCAGAAAGGGACATTAGTGGATCTGTGGGTGAAATGTGAGTAAGGTCTGTAAGTGAGAATCCCATTGTTGATTTCCTGGTTTTGACCATTTTACTCTGGTCTTGTATGATATTAACAGAGGAAGCGGGGAAGATGTTATATGGGAATATGTTTGTACTACTTTTGCAATGTTGTTGGTCTGAAATTATTCACAACATAGAGAAATTAGAAATAATTCACGTGTAAGCGTCATTACGCATTGCTTGCTATGAAGTGAAGGCTCTCTTTCACTTTGGAGGCATGCACTTATTTGAACGTCTTGCATGGTACCTGGGAAGACAGCTGAAGTTACAGCCACTTACACTTGCCCAGGAAAATCTATAATCCATTGGAACATTTTCCTACAAGAATCTAGACTTACTTGCGTGTGTTCCACATGCCTCCCCCTAAGAACCAGTTCATTCTACAGAAACATTCTGTCAAATGATTGCACCAGGCACAGCTCTGTAAGGAACAGGGGTGAATAAGGAATGGCATTTGTCCTCAAGGAGGTTACCTGTTACTAGTGACATTTGGCAGGTGACAGCCAACTTAATTGCATGTGTTTTATACTACCTGTGCTGAGATAGCCCAGAAGGGAGTAGGGGAAACCACTGATGTTCCCAGATTCATTTTGCAAGCAGAAAAGAAAGGATTGAAGAGCAAGTGACATTTCAGAAAGATGGGCAGAGTGTTCCCTAGGAGAAGATTATTCTCAGTCAAGAGCTCTGCATAAGTAAAGGAAAACAAATATGAAAGCTTGGCTTGTTGGAGAACAGCTAGAACAGAGTGGTGAACATGTGAACTGTGGCCGCAGAGAACATGTGAAGGAAACAAAAACAGAAGAAGTGTCTCCGGATTACAGATGTGCTCCTAAGGGTTCTGCTCGTTCCTTGTGGATAAAGAGTTTGTTTCTGAAAAGAAATGCAGGGAGGAACACTGGTACAGTTGTTTGATACCAGTTTCTTTTCTCTTTGGAAATAAGCAGTTGAGCTTTGGGAGTTGTGGGTGCTGGATTGCCTAATGGGCAGGAAGAGAGAGAGGGAGGCAGTGATAACCTTGGTTCCCAAAGTCACAGGGACAGCAACCATGGCTAGAGGCCAGGTGTGTGTCCGTATCGGCTGACTCCATGCCCCGGGGGCGTTTAGCTCTGTGTCTGCATGCATAGGCACTGTCTCCATGTGTGTAGAGACAATTACTTGCTTAAATTAAACCTGAGAAGCTCATTCTTTGCAAAATTATAGCTGATGAATGCCAGAACTCGATATTTCTTAGAGTAGATTGTAGTCTGCTGTGGCCCCCTTTGCCTGCCAAAGCAATAAAGCTGTCCTTGTCTACTTCACCCAAAATTCTGTCTCTGAGATTCAATTTGGCACCAGTGTACAGATAAGCTGAGCTTTCTGCATCATTATCAGGATGTAGAATAATAAAAAATGCCTGCAGCAAAGAAGGATACAACATTCCAAAGACTCCAATTATTTTATCATGGAAAAGGTACATGATATGTATAGGCCTATTCAAAGCACACATAATTTTATATTGTGACCTTGATAATATTAGTGTCACAGATTTCTTCTGCAAACTGAGTAGGGTTTTCCTTTGAGTTTTCTCTGATTTGTGTGACCCCTTCCTCTTCTTATTAATGTGCTTATCCTGGGCAGAACTTGAAATGTTCTCAATGGAAATACTAAGGCCCTTTTGGGTGACATTTTGGAAGCTACTCTGAAAGTCTCAGGGTTGAGGTTTTGTATTTTTATTAGAATGAAGTCACTTTCCTGGGAGATGAATGCTAAAATCTAAAATAATACAAAGCTATGATAATATGAGGCAAAGCAGTGGGCAGAGAAAGGAGTGGGGGGAGACTCTAGGAGGTGGGGTCCAGTGAGGCCAGGCCAGTTCTGACACACACAGGCAGAGAATCAAAGACAAGCCTTTTAGAACCAAGGACTGCATTTGAATGGGTGGCAGCAGAAATCCCCAGTTCTCTAGTGAGTCATTGTATTTCTAAAGGAATAACTTTGCATTGGGCTTCAGTTTCCTCCTCTATAAAAGCAAAAGGGTTACCCAGATGATGGGTAAAGATGCTGCCAGCCTTGAAATTCAGATATTAGGGCTGAATGTTAAAGTTCAGTGAACAAATTCCCTTCCAGTTTTCCTCTTCAACCCAGATCACATGTTAGAAGTGAAAGTGAGAAGCCAATTTCAATTTTGAGCCACATCTCATCTTGTTTTATTTTCCACCTGACAGCCTCTTTCACAAAATCTGTATGTGATTCCGGAGGATAACCAACCGGAAGCCTCAGAGTTCCTGATCTTTGAGTCTCCATGAAACAGGAAAGGGGCAGAGTGCAACCTTTAAAAGAATGATATAGCCATTAAGGACACTACATAAACTGGTTAGAACCAACGAGGTCCAGGTTGGCAGATGAGTCACCTTCCACTAGAACTTGCGCCTCATTATACACACATTGTTAATACATCAGCTGAATGACACACTCACAGGTGCCACAACAGCTCTGAGGCTGACCATGACAGGTCCAAAAGTAGGCAGTGGCCCAATTCCTGGAACTCCCTGCCCCTTTCCCAGAAGAGCTGGAATAATTCTCACACTCATGAGCCTATGGTATTATGCAGCCCATAAGAACTAACCACTCATGGCTCTTGCCTTCTGAAATGGCCCACACTCCATCTGTGCAATGTGTTTCTCTCTCACTTTCTGAGACAGACCAAATTCTGTCTATGGCATGTTTATCTCTCTGAATAAACCTACTTTCACTTTATTCTGGCTAGCTCTTGAATTCCTTCCTGCTTGAAGTCAAGGACCCTCACTTGGCGCCCCATCCCAGGGACTCACCAGAGACCTGGGATGTGACTGTCCTCTAACACCCTATTTTTTTCCTGCAACACCATGTTCTCAAATTGTCTCTTATAAATGAGTAATTCAAATAGTCACCCAGAGATTTCAATAAAGTGGCTCTTAATTCTCTGTTTTGTGGGCTAGTTCTGTAGTTCCACAAACTGTCTTAGAACTGAACCCTGGCAGTTTATCCCCTGATAGGGGATAGCATTTATCCCCTCTGAAAACCCAGTATGAAAAGGCAGAAAGATATGACACTGAAAGATGAACCCTCCAGGTCAGTAGGTGTCCAGTAAGCAACTGGAAAAGAGCTGAGAAATACCTTCAGAAGGAATGAAGAGGCTGAGCCTAAGCAGAAACACTGCCCAGTAGTGGATATGTCTAGTGGTTAAAGTAAAATCTGATGCTATAAAGAACAATATTGCACAGGAACCTGGAATGTTAGTTCCATGAATCCAGGTAAATCGAAAGTAGTCAAACAGGAGATGGCAAGAGTGAACATCAACATTTTAGGATTCAGTGAACTAAAATGAACAGGAATGGGTGAGTTTAATTCAGATGACCATTAAATCTACTACTGTGGGTAAGAATCCCTTAGAAGAAATGGAGTAGCCCTCATAGTCAACAAAGGGTCTGTGTGCAATCTCAAAAATGACAGAATGATCTCTGTTCATTTCCAAGGCAAACCATCCAGTATCACAGTAATCCAAGTCTATGCCCCAAACACTAATGCTGAAGAAGCTGAAGATGAATGGTTCTATGAAGACCTATAAGACCTTCTAGAACTACCACCAAAAAAAGATGTCCCTTTCATCATAGAGGACTGGAATGTAAAAGTAGGAAGTCAAGAGATACTTGGAATAATAGGCAAGTTTGGCCTTAGAGTACAGAATGAGGCAGGGCAAAGGCTAACAGAGTTTTGCCAAGAGAACATACTGGTCATAGCAAAACCCTCTTCTAACAACACAAGAGATGGCTCTACACATGGACATTACCAGATGGTCAATACCGAAATCAGATTGATTATATTCTTTGCAGCCAAAAATGGAGAAGCTCTATGCAGTCAGCAAAAACTAGACCTCCCTGGAGCTGACTGTGGCTCAGATTATGAACTCCTTATTGCAGAATTCAGGATTTAATTGAAGAAAGTAGGGAAAACTACTAGGCCTTTCAGCTATGACCTAAATCAAATCCCTTATCATTATACAGTAGAAGTGACAAATAGATTCAAGGGATTAGATCTGATAGACAGAATGCCTGGAGAGCTATGAATAGAGGTTCATGATGTTCTACAGGAGGTGGTGAGCAAAATCACCCTTGAGAAAAAGAAATGCAAAAAGGCAAAATGGTTGTCTGAGGAAGCCTTACAAATAGCTGAGCAAAGAAGAGAAGCAAAATGCAAAGGGGAAAAGGAAGGATATATATGTCTGAATGCAGAGTTCCAAAGAATAGCAAGGAGTGATAAGAAAGCCTTCCTAAGTGAACAATGCGGAAAAATCTAGAAAAACAATAGAATGGGAAAGACTAGAGATCTCTTAAAAAAATTGAAAATACCAAGGGAATATTTCATGCAAAGATGGGCACAATAAAGGGCAAAAACAGTATGGACACAAGAAAAGCAGAAAATATTAAGAAGAGGTGCAAGAATACACAGAACTGTACAAAAGAGGTCTTAATGACTTGGATAATCATGATGGTGTGATCGCTCACCTAGAGCAAGACATCCTGGAATGCGAAGTCAAGTGGACCTTAGGAAGCATTCAGTTCAGTTCAGTTCAGTTCAGTCCAGTCCAGTCGCTTAGTCGTATCTGACTCTCTGCGACCGCATGAATCGCAGCACGCCAGGCCTCCCTGTCCATCACCAACTCCCGGAGTTCACTCAGACTCACGTCCATCGAGTCAGTGATGCCATCCAGCCATCTCATCCTCTGCCGTCCCCTTCTCCTCCTGCTCCCAATCCCTCCCAGCATCAGAGTCTTTTCCAATGAGTCAACTCTTCGCATGAGGTGGCCAAAGTATTGGAGTTTCAGCTTCAGCATCAGTCCTTCCAGTGAACACCCAGGACTGATCTCCTTTAGACTGGACTGGTTGGATCTCTTTGCAGTCCAAGGGACTCTCAAGGGTTTTCTCCAACACCACAGTTCAAAAGCATCAATTCTCTGGTGCTCTGCTTTCTTCACAGTCCAACTCTCACATCCACACATGACCACTGGAAAAACCATAGCCTTGACTAGATGGACCTTTGTTGGCAACATGATGTCTCTGCTTTTTAATATGCTCTCTAGGTTGGTCATAACTTTCCTTCCAAGGAGTAAGTGTCTTTTTAATTTCATGGCTGCAATCACAATCTACAGTGATTTTTGGAGCCCCCCAAAATAAAGTCTGACACTGTTTCCACTGTTTCCCCATCTATTTCCCATGAAGTGACGGGATCAGATGCCATGGTCTTAGTTTTCTGAATGTTGAGCTTTAAGAATTACTACGAACCAAACTAGTAGAGGTAATGGAATTCCAGTTGAGCTATTTCAGATCCTAAAAGATGATGCTGTTAAAGTGCTGAATTAAGTATGTCAGCGAATTTGGAAGACTCCACAGTGGCTACAGGACTGGCAAAGGTCAGTTATCATTCCAGTCCCAAAGAAGAGCAATGCCAAAGAATGTTCCGACTACCACACCTCCTGAGAAACATGTATGTAGGTCAAGAGGAAAAATGAGAAATGGAAATGTAACAGTGGACTGGTTCAGAATTGGGAAAGGAGTACATCAAAGCTGTATTCATTGCCCCGGTTATTTAACTTCTATGCAGAGTCCATCTGGAGAAGGTAGTGGCAACCTACTCTAGTACTCTTGCCTGAAAAATCCCGTGGACAGAGGAACCTGGAAGGCTGCAGTCCATGGGGTCGCTAGGAGTTGGATATGACTGAGCAGCTTCACTTTCACTTTTCACTTTCATGCATTGAAGAAGGAAATGGCAACCCACTCCAGTGTTCTTGCCTGGAGAATCCCAGGGATGAGGGAGCCGGGTGGGCTGCCGTCTATGGGGTTGCATAGAATCGGACACAATTGAAGTGACTTAGCAGCAGCAGCAGCAGCAGCAGCAGCAGCAGAGTCCATCATGTGAAATGCCAGGCTACATGAAGCTCAAGCTGGAATCAAGATTGCTGGGAGACATATAAATAATCTCAGATATGCAAGTGTCCTCACCACCCTAATGGCAGAAAGCGAAGAGAAACTAAAGAGCCTCTTGTTGAAGATGAAAGAGGGGAATGAAAAAGCTGGCTTAAACCTCAGCATTCAAAAAACTAAGATACTAGCATTTGGTTCCATCACTTCATGGCAAATAGATGGGGGAAAAATGAAAACAGTGACAGACACTATTTTCTTGGCTCCAAAATCACTGCAGACTGTGACTGCAGCCATTAAATTAAAAGAGGCTTAGTCCTTGGAAGAAAAGCTATGACAAACCTAGACAGCATATAAAAAGCAAAGGCATCACTTTGTTGACAAAGGACCATTTTGTCAAAGCTATAGTTTTTCCAGTGATCATGTACAGATATGAGAGGTGGACCATAAAGAAGACTGAGCACCAAAGAATTGATACTTTTAAATTGTAGTGATGTAGGAGACTCTTCAGAGTCCCTGAGACTAAGGTAGTCCTATAAAATCTTCTAGGTCATGGATGGTGCAGCCAAAATCTGTCAGTTTGGCTCTTTCTTGGTGTCTCATTGGACTCATGAGGATCCTTGAGTAGTCAGGCTGAGGAGCAGGGTTGCTGTGAACACTGGGGGTGGGGACCCTCAAGCAACTTTCAAGAGAGTTAGTTTTTCTGACCTCACTGCTGAATCCAGCATCTCCAGGCATCCATTTGCTGAAAAGCCACAGGTGTCCACGAGGCTTCCAGAAAGCTGGTGGAGACTTCTTGGTGGAAGGACAATGAAGGCCTTGCAAAACGAGGTGTTTGATCTTTGTTCAACATTTCAAATGTTGGTATGTTTTTAAAATTTTTCCTGGTGAGGTCTGATTTGAAGCCCACTTTTGAGTCTTTATTTGACTCAATGATGAAATTGAAATTCTGTGAATGCTTTGTGATAAGAGAAAGCAAATAGTATCTTTGAAATACCAGGAGGATTTAACTCACTGGATTTATAGTTTTCATGTTTCAGTCTTAGGTTTCATCTCCATTTCCCAGCTTCTATTTCAGTTTCCAATTTGAGGAATCTTTCTTCTTTTGAAATAACTAGAAAATTTTGTGGGACTGCATACTTAGCTATCTGTGTGTAAAATGGTTCGGAAAAAATGTAAAAAATTCATGAATCAGAGAACTCTTATTCTTGGGAAAAAATATTTGTGGTTTAAGGGAAACCTGATACTTTTGGCGGAAGGAGAGGAAAGGAGATTGAACAATTACTATTTTTAAAAAATATTTCTCTGTGGGTCTCTCAATACTCTGAACTCAATGTCAGCTACCTTCTGGTCTCTGAGTCACAGCACCCTGAGTCTCTGTCATACGGTTATTTAGGATCGCACATTACACAATGCATGTGAGTGAAGGTGATCTGACAGCCAGGAGATGGGCCATGAGTGATGGCAGCTGGCACTGGGTACAGGAAGTGCAGAGTCTGATGATTTATCAGGTTTGGGGATTGTTGATTTGGGTTATGGTATTAGCTATCAGGTTAGGTTTTGCTTTTAATCCTTCCCCTTCTTCTTCTAACCATCCTCATTTCTTGAACTGGTCTGTGAGATCAATAATGAGGACTTGCCTTTCTGCAAATAGCTACGTTCAGACTGGTTACCTGATGGATCTCGTGACTGAGACAGTTGTCGTTTTGGGGCAATAAGATGCAGTATGTTCACCCCATCAGGCGATTTAAAACATGGTGTTTTGAAAGATAGTAAATATTCTTTACCTAATGTTGTCACTCTTTAAAGACTGGAATATTTTAAATTTGGATTTTATATACCAGTGTTGAAAAATGGAACCTATTAAAGTGTGAATAAAATTTATATGAACAATTTTAATAATTAGTGTGAATAAAATTTATATGAACAATTTTAATAATTATCGACAGTTGCTTGAATCGCTATGCCATGGGTTTTCATAGAATGGTTCCATCCCTGATTAGAAGTGTGAAATTGGAAGAAAGCACGTTCAGTGTGCTGGGGGTTGCCAGCCTGAGTTCCTGGAAAGGGTCTGGTACTCGTCTGTGGGTGCGGCTGTCCTAGAGTAGTCCACCCTGAGCCGCTTGTTCCTCAGCCCCCTCTGTGGTTCAGCCTGCTCCTCACCCATCGCGGTGCTGCCGCCACGTAACCAAAGCAAAGACCATGGGCTGCTGTGCCGGCGGCGAGAATAATTAGAATCCAGAGCCAGTGGTATTTGCAGGGAGGACGCAGGAAGGACCACGTGCCAGGTATAGGACGGGGTCCCAGTGATGGAAGGAGGGCCCTCGGTGTGCTCTGGAACAGACAGTGGGTTAGAGGCGCTCTCTATTAATAGCATTATAGCCTTGCTGCATCAGGATCGTCGTCCCACCTGCTTTTCATTCCCCCTCCACTGTAACCTGCGGTGCTGCACGAGGCTGCACATTTGAGGGAGAGGGTCAGCCTGGGGCATTTAGTTGCCAAAAGCCGTTCAGCGGTTTGTATCCTCCGGGGCTCTGGAAGGAAAATCAATCACAATCTTAGTTTTGAAGATGAGACTTTTCTGTTTGCTTCTGACAGTAAGGGTATCGATCAGCTCCTGTATAGCAAGAGTTGGATGGATTTCTGTTGCTGCTGCTGCTGCCACGGCACTTCAGTCATGTCCGACTCTGTGCGACCCCATAGACGGATTTCTGTTAGGTGTGGGGAATTCCTGTAAAGCTGTTTCTCATTCTATTTGAAAACCAGCCTCTGTTTTCACAGTGGCTGCGAAAGAACACATTTTGTGTTCTTACCATGGTGTCCCCCTGCGTATTTTGCTTTTAGCGTCTGGAACAGGACACAACTCTGGACATTTATAAATAGCAATCTCTGGAATGTCAGGGTCACATTCTATAGATTATAAATGATTGGTAATAGAGCACAACTGTATGCCATGAACCTTTCTAATAGTTTACAGACAAAGGACCCATTTTGCACACAAGGCAACAGATGATATTCATGCGATGAAGACATCAGAGTAATCTACTTGCTGTTAGTATTAATATATTTCATATTATCATAGTACCAGTGCACCGACCCAAGTACATTAACAATATTTTCCAACATTTCACTGTCAAGAACATATGCTGTATGCTCAAGACGGGTAAGAGAATTGAGCTCATAATAGTGATTGTTTCACCATTTGGTCAGCATAACCATTAGTGGGAAATCATGTCATCCTAGTTCCTGACTTGGCACTTAATGACTTATTTCCCACATGTGGCTTCTTTGTGAGAGTCTTATTACATCTTGTGGGTTTTCTTGCATTTGTCTTCTGGGATGTAGCACATCCCTCACTTGGCTGCAGGAAAATCCTCTCTGACCATCGTGTCTGTTGTCCTGTTCTCTGCTGGGTTCTTAGCGTAGCTTCTGAGGACCATCCATGCTCAAAGCTGACTTTGCAGTGTAGGGGATGAAAACTTTTCTCTTCTGAGTTCTGTGGCTGGCCTAACAATTAAATTGACATGAGACAGGTTAATGGGAGAAAGACAAATTTAATTTCATATGTATACAATTCCCACAAAGAAATGAGACTCAAAACCAGCCAGATGATCGCGGCTTATGTACCATCTGAGCTAAGGAAAGCGGTAGGGCTCTGAGGCTTCAAAAGGAAAGAGGGCTTTCACTGGGAGAGGAGAAGAACAAGGTTTGGTAAACAGAGTTGCCCTGCATGCAGATAAGTCTCGCAGAGGAAAAAGTAATCTCTGGCGGTAGCTGTCTTGTTACTGGCTCCCTTCTAATTTCTTCTAGGTGGTTAAAGGGGAGGCAAAACCCTTTTCCTGAGTCTTCTGGGTTTTGACTGCCTTCAGTTCAAAACAATCCACTGGCCAAAGTAGCATATTCTGGATTGGTTTTTCTGAATCCTCACAGCAGCTCAGAGGGGGTGGCTTCAAATAATTGTTTTTTCTACCCTTCCTTAGACCTTGCTGACCTCCTGTCTCCCTGTTGGTCAGTCCAAGTCCCCCACATTCTGCCCTGCCTGTGTCCATCAGCAGCTGGCCCTGGAGTGTGGTGGCTTCTCCCTCAGCTATATGCGCCTCATCCTTCAGGGCTCTCACACTTGGTCTCCTCCACCCGCTCTCTGCTCTCTCATCTGTACAGTTTTAGCTCATCTAAATTTAACCAGCACTCTCTTCTTATACCTAACTGCTGTGTTCAGTTCAGTCACTCAGTCATGTCTGACTCTTTGCAATCCCATAGACTGCAGCACGCAGGCCTCCCTGTCCATCACCAACTCCCAGAGCTTACTCAAACTCACGTCCATGGAGTCGGTGAGGCCATCCAACCATCTCATCCCCTGTCGTCCCCTTCTCCTTCTGCCTTCAATCTTTCCCAGCATCAGGGTCTTTTCCAATGAGTCAGCTCTTCGCATCAGGTGGCCAAAGTACTGGAGTTTCAGCTTCAGCATCAGTTCTTCCAATGAATATTCAGGACTGATTTCCTTTAGGATGGACTGGTTGGATCTCCTTGCAGTCCAAGGGACTCTCAAGAGTCTTCTCCAACACCACAGTTCAAAAGCATAAATTCTTTGGCACTCAGCTTTCTTTATAGTCCAATTCTCACATCCATACATGACTACTGGAAAAACCATAGCTTTGACTAGATGGACCTTTGTCAGCAAAGTGATGTCTCTGCTTTTTAATATGCTGTGTGGTTTTGTACTTTTTCACATGCTGCTTTTGGGAGATGTGTTTTATGTCACCTTGAGGCAGATGTGTTCTCAGTCTTGTCCTTTCTCTGTTCTTGGTGTGTTCTCTAAGATCTTGCTTTTCTATATGGTTTCAGATTTGTCTTTGTTGTGATGGACTCAGTATCCTGGATACTTAAGTCTCTATCCTCTTTTTTATCCTAACTGCCACTGTTTTAATTCAACATCTTGCCATTTGTTACTTGAATTTTTATAGTCATTTCCTAAGTGGCTTCCTTGATTCTGATCTTACCATCGATCCTCTATTCTGACAATACGATATTCCTTTAATGCAAATCTTATAACTTGCTTAAAAATATTTGCTAGAAGTATGCCTGTCTTGCTTCTCTCATAAGAGCCTCATCCACAATATTCAGTGCAAATATTTTCTCTACAAAGCCCCTCTGGCTTTCACAGATCCTTTCTTTCATGGTCTCATAGCCCCTGCTCCATTTTTGTTAAAGTATTTATCATGTGTGTGCTCTCATGCATTTCCATGCTTCTTTCTCCTTGACATTAAAAGTGCCTCTCGGATGGAAACCACATCCGCCTCTTTCTTGGCATTTCTAACACCTGGCACATCTCCCAGGGTAGAGCTGTAGCGTAAGTGCCGATTCTGAAATGTGAATCCTCTTTCCCCTCTGAACTTGCGCCCCTACCTTCTCTCCTCACAGACTCACTGAGGGAAGGATGGGTGGCAGTCTGAGGATCCTTTTTATTCTCATGCAGAGATCTGGCCTCAACAATTTTGATGAACGGTGAACCTATCATTCTCATCCTCCCAGACAACCCTTGCTGATGACTCCACCTCTCTCAGTCTCTTTGTGCTTGGTACTGATATTCTGTCTTAATGCCTTTGTTCTTATTTTCTACTTGTTTTAACTTGGGTTAAAAGACAGATGTCACCAGAAAGGGGGCGAACCTTTTTTCTTCCCGACTGCAGTTGGAACATTTCTTTGGGCACAGGACATGCTAAATGAATGCTTGGCGAAGCAGTGAATGTGTTAACAAACCATCCTGTGCTGTAAAATAAAAAGGAGCAAGGAAAAAAGCCATAAATGATTATTATCTGGCTTTGTGAAAAACAAAAACTAAGTATGAACTCCCAAGGAAAGTTTTCTAGGCTTTTTTTTTTTTTATAACACTTCCCTATGAAGAACTCTGATGGGGAGATCTGATGAATAATTAAGCTCTGTGTTTCTGAGTGGCTTCTTACCACACAGTGGATGTTTCTTCAGGGGCAGTGCCTGGCTGTCTCTTTGAGCTGAGACCCCATGGGGTATGAAGGTGGTTAGAGCCTGAGTGGCATCTGAAGCATTTAAATTTTTAAAATTATATTTATATATATATATTTTGGCTGTGCTGGGTCTTTATTGCTGTGTGGGCTTTTTCTCTAGTTGTGGCGAGCGGGGTCAACTCTAAAGTTGTGGTGTGCAGGCTTCTCATTGCGGTGGCTGCTTCTTGCAGAGCACGGGCTCTCGGGTATGTGGGCTTCAGTGGTTGTGGGTCCCGGGCTCTAGAGTACAGGCTCAGTAGTTGTGGTGCACAGGATTCGTTGCTCTGCGGCATGTGGGATCCTCCAGAATCAGGGATTGAACTCATGTCTCCTGCATTGGCAGGAGGATTATTTACCATTGAGCTTTCAGGGAAGCCGTGAAGCATTTTTTTGATTGAAATACACTGACATTGAGTATGGTAGGGTGGTTTTTAAAACATTTTCTTTTTTTTTTTAAAAACATTTTCTTGTATTTTATATCTCACTTTCTCATCCTTTTTTTGGTGTGTTTTTAATAACTCCATTGAGAATATAATTGACCTAATAATGGCATTTATTTAAATTATGTCTCTTGATGAGTTCTGACTTGTATATAATTGAGGAACTATCACCAAAATTAAGAAAATGAAGATGTCCATCACCCTCCAAAGTTTCTTTGGGCACCTTGGTAATGGGCTCCCTCCATGTTTGCATTCCCATGCCCTGTCTGCACTGATGGGCACTTTCTGGAGTGTTATATACATAATTCATATAGTGTGTACTCTAATTTGTCCGCATTTTATTCCTTTTTTTAGTTTTTGTGATTTATTCATAGTAAAGTGTGTGTCAATAGTTTCTCCTGTTTATTATTGAATAGTATTGGTATATCCAATACAATTTGGATATTCAAACTATGAATTGTCAATTCAATTGGTTTATCCAATTGAATTGAATATACCAGAGTGCTTTTGTTCATTCGTCTGTTGATGGCTATTTTGGCTCTTTGCACATTTGAGTATTACACAAAGAAGTCTGCTCTGCACATTCATGTACAAGTCTTTGTGTGCACGTATGCTTTCACTTCTCGTGGCTAAATACCTGGGGGCATATTTTCTGGAACTTATGGTAGGTGTACATTTAACTTCTTCTGAAATAACCAGAATATTTCTCAACAGTGGTAGTGCTGATATATTCCCACTGGCAACATGAGTGTTCTAGTTCCTCTTATCTCTGGCAGCACTCTGTATGGTCAGTCATTTTAATGTCAGCCGTCCTACTAGATGTGCAGTGTGTTTTTGTGTGCATGTCTCTAATGACAAATGATGGTGAGCATGTGTTTATGTGATAATTTTCTAGATGGGTATCATCCTGGTGAGGCATTTGTTCAGATGTCTTGCCTATTATCTTGTTGGGATGTTTATTTCTTATTACTGAGTTTAGAGTTCCCTATATAATATGGTTTTAAGTTCTTTATCAATGTATGCTTTCAAATGTTTTGTCATGACTTGTGTATTTTCCAGTGTGTCTTTTTCATCCTCTTTCAGTGATGATGATGGCATCATCAACTCAATGGACATTCGTTTCAGCAAACTCCAGGAAACCTGGTGTGCTGCATCCTGGGTTGCAAGGATTTGGACACAGTTTAGAAACTGAGCTACAGTTCAGTTGCTCAGTCATGTCCTGCTCTTTGTGACCCCATGGACTGTAGCACACCAGGCTTCCCTGTCCATCCCCAACTCCTGGAGTTTGCTCAAACACATGTCCATCGAGTCGGTGATTCCATCCAACCATCTCATCCTCTGTGGTCCCCTTCTACTCCTGCCTTTGATCTTTCCCAGGATCAGGGTCCTTTCCAACGAGTCAGTTCTTTGCATCAACTGGCCAAAGTATTGGAGTTTCAGCTTCAACATCAGTCATTCCAATGAACATTCAGGGCTGATTTCCTTTAGGATGGACTGGTTGGATCTCCTTGCAGTCCAAGAGACTCTCAAGAGTCTTCTCCAGCACCACAGTTCAAAAACATCATTTCTTCAGTGCTCAACTTTCTTTATAGTCCAACTCTCACATTCATACATGACTATTAGAAAAACCATAGCTTTGACTGGATGGACCTTTGTTGGCAAAGTAATGTCTCTGCTTTTTAATATGCTGTCTAGGATGGTGATAGCTTTTCTTCCACAGAGGAAGCATCTTTTAACTTCATGGCTGCAGCCACCATCTGCTGTGATTTTGGAGACCCCAAAATAAAGTCTCTCAACGTTTCCATTGTTTCCCCATCTGTTTGCCATGAAGTGATGGGACCAGATGCCATGATCTTAGTTTTCTGAATGTTGAGTTTTAAGCCAACTTTTTCACTCTCCTCTTTCTCTTTCATCAAGACGGTCTTTAGTTCTTTACTTTCTGCCTTAAAGGTGGTGCCATCTGCATATCTGAGGTTATCGATATTTCTCCTGGCAATCTGGATTCCAGCTTGTGCTTCATCCTGCCTGGCATTTCTCAATATGTATTCTGCACATAAGTTAAATAAGCAGGGTGACAATATACAGCCTTGACATACTCCTTTCCTGATTTGGAACCAGTCTGTTGTTCCATGTCTAGTTCTAACTGTTACTTCTTGACTTGCATATAGATTTCACAGGAGGCAGATCAGGTGGTCTGATATTTCCATCTCTTTAAGAAATTTCCACCGTTTGTTGTGATCCACATAGTCAAAGGCTTTGGTAAAATCAATAAAGCAGAAGTACATGATTTTCTGGAACTCTTGCTTTTTCAATGATCCAGTGGATGTTGGCAACTGGATCTCTGGTTCCTCTGCCTTTTCTAAATCCAACTTGAACATCTGGAATTTCTCAGGTCACAAACTGTTGAAGCCTGGCTTGAGAATTTTGAGCATTACTTTGCTAGTGTGTGAGATGAGTGCAATTGTGCGGTAGTTTGAACTTTCTTTGGCATTGCCTTTCTTTGGGATTGAAATGAAAACTGACCTTTTCCAGTCCTGTGGCCACTGCTGAGTTTTCCAAATTTGCTGGCAGATTGAGTGCAGCACTTTCACAGCATCATCTTTCAGGATTTGAAATAGCTCAACTGGAATTCCATCACCTCTGCTAACTTTGTTCTTGGTGAAGCTTCCTAAGGCCCACTTGACTTCGCATTCCAGGATGTCTGGCTCTAGGTGAGTGATCACACCATCGTGGTTATCTGGGTCATGAAGATATTTTTTGTATAGTTCTGTGTATTCTTGCAACCTCTTCTTCTTATCTTCTGCTTGAACTATAACAACAATCCAATAATTATAATCCCATATTTTTGACAAGTTTTTTCTACTGAATTACCTTTTTGTTTGTCAAAATCAGTTGTGTTTGAGTTCCCTGAGTCATACTGCAGATTCCCATTGGCTATCTATTTTACATATGGTAATGTATATGTTCCATATTACTCTCTCCTTACATTCACCCCCTCCTCCCTCCCACCCCACATCCAAGAATCTATTTTCTTTGTGTCTCCATTGCTGCCCTGAAAATGGGTTCATAAGTAGTGTCTTTCTAAATTCCATGTATATGCGTTAGTATACGATAATTGTTCTTCTCTTTCTTACTTACTTCACTCTGTATAATAGGCTCTAGGTTCATCTACCTCATTATAACTGACTCAAATGCATTCCTTTTTATATCTAAGTAACATTCTATTGTATAAATGTACCACAGCTTATTTATCCATTCATCTGTCAGTAGGCATCTCTCTTGTTTCCTTGTTGTGAAAGTGAAAGTTGCTCAATAGTGTCCAACTCTTTGCGACCCCATGAACTAAACCGTCTGTGGAATTCTCCAGGCCAGAATATTGGAGTTGGTAGCCTTTCCTTTCTTTAGAGGATCTTCCCAAACTAGGGATCGAACCCAGGTCTCCCGCATTGCAGGCTGATTCTTTACCATGTGAACCACCAGGGAAGCCCAAGAATACTAGAGTGGGTAGCCTATCCCTTCACCAGCAGATCTTCCTGACCTAGGAATTGAACTGGGGTCTCCTGCATTGCACGCAGATTCTTTATCAACTGAGCTATCAGGGAAGCCCTAGCTGTTGTAAATAGGGCTGCAATGAACACTGGAGTACATGTGTCTTTTTCAATTTTGGCTTCACAGGGTATATGCCTAGAAGAGGGATTTCTGGGTTGTATGCTGGTTTTATTCCTAGGTTTTTAAAAATTAATTTATCTTTAATTGAAGGACAATTGCTTTACAAAATATTTTGGTTTCTGCCAATTATCAACGTGAATTAGCCATAAGTGTACATATATCCCCTCCCTCTTGAACCTCTCTCCCATCACCTTCCCCATCCCACCCCTTTAAGTTGTTACAGAGCCCCTGTTTGAGTTCCTTGAGTCATACAGCAAATTCCTGTTGGCTATCTATTTTACATATGGTAATGTTAGCTTCCACATAACTCTCTCCACACATCTCACCGTCTCCTTCCTCCCCACAACCCCGTGTCCATAAGTTTGTTGCCTGTATCTCTGTCTCCATTGGTGCCCTGCAAATAATTTCATCAGTACCATCTTTCTAGATTCCACATATATGTGTTAGTATACAGTATTTATCTTTCTCTTTCTGGCTTGCCTCACTCTGTGTAATAGGCTCTAGGTTCAGCCAACTCATTAGAACTGACTCAAATACATTTCTTTTAATGGCTGAATATTATTCATTGTATATATGTACTGCAGGTTCTTTATCCATTCATCTGTCAGTGGACATCTAGGTTGCTTCCATGTTCTAGCTATCATAAATAGTGCTGCAGTGAACATTGGGGTACACGTGTCTTTTTCAGTTTTGGTTTCCTCAGGGCATATCCCTAATAGTCGGATTGCTGGGTCATGTGGTAGTTTTATTCCCAGCTTTTTAAGGAGTCTCCAAACTGTCTTCCATAGTGGCTGTGACAATTTACATTCCCATCAACAGTGCAATAGGGTTCCCTTTTCTCCACACCCTCTCTGACATTTATTTTTTGTAGATTTTTTGATAATGGCCATTCTGACTGGTGTGAGGTCATCTCCTTGTGGTTTTAATCTGCACTTTTCCAATAATGAGTATTGTTCAGCATCTTTTCATGTATTTATTAGCCATCTTTATGGCTTCTTTGGAGAAATGTCTGTTTAGGTCTTTTTCCTACTTTTTGATTGGGCTGTTTGTTTTTCTGGTATTGAGTTGTATGAGCTGCTTCTATATTTTGGAAATTAATCCTTTGTCTGTTGTTTCATTTGCTATTACTTTCTTCCATTCTGATGGTTGTCTTTTCACCTTCTTTATAGTTTCATTTGCTGTGCAAAAGCTTTTAAATATAATTATGTCCCACTTGTTTAGTTTTGTTTTTATTTCCATTACTCTAGGAAGTGGGCCGTGGAGAATCCTGCAGTGATTTATGTCATTGAGTGTTCTGCCTGTGTTTTCCTCTAAGAGTTTTATAGTTTCTGGTTTTACATTTAGGTCTTTAATCCATTTTGAGTTTATCTTTGTGTATGGTGTGAGGAAGTGTTCTAATTTCATTCTTTTACATGTAGGTGTCCAGTTTTCACAGCAGCACTAATTGAAGAGACTATTTTTGATCCATTGTATATTTTTGCCTCCTTTGTCAAAAATAATGTACCTGTGGGTGCGTTGGTTTGTCTCTGGGCTTTCTATCTTGTTTCTTTGATTTATATTGCTGTTTTTGTGCCAGTACCATGCTGCCTTGAGAAACAGCCTGCTGCTGCTGCTGCTAAGTTGCTTCAGTTGTGTCCGACTCTGTGCGACCCCATAGACGGCAGCCCACCAGGCTTCCCCGTCCCTGGGAGTCTCCATCTCCAATGCATGAAAGTGAAAAGTCAAAGTGAAGTCGCTCAGTTATGTCTGACTCTAGCGACCCCATGGACTGCAGCCTACAGGCTCCTCTGTCCATGGGATTTTCTAGGCAAAAGTACTGGAGTGGGGTGCCATTGCCTTTTCCGTGAGAAACAGCCTAGAGGAGTGGAATGAGGAGGGAGGGAGAGGGAGACTCAAGAGGGAGGTGACATCGTTATACCCATGGGTGATTCATGTTGATGTTTAGCAGAACCTAACACAAGAGTGTAAAGCACTTATCCTTCAATTAAAAATAAATAAATTTAATTATAAAAAAGAAGTTGTACATATATACAATGGAATATTACTTAGCCGTAAGAAGGATGAAATAATGCCATTTGCAGCAACATGGATGGGCCTAGACATTGTCACACTGAATGAAGTAAGTCAAACAGAGGAAGAGAAATATTTTATGATACCCCTTATAAGCAGAATCTTTACATATTGTATAAATGAACTTATTTACAAAATAGAAATAGAGCCACAGATGAAGAAAACAATCTTGTGGTTACTGGGGGAAAGGAGGTGCAATAAATTGGGAGATTGGGATTGACATATACATACTACTGTATATAAAACAGATAACTAATAAGGACCTGCTGCTGCTGCTGCTGCTAAGTCGCTTCAGTCGTGTCCGACTCTGTGACCCCATAGACGGCAGCCCACCAGGCTCCCCCATCCCCGGGATTCTCCAGGCAAGAACACTGGAGTGGGTTGCCATTTCCTTCTCCAATGCATGAAAGTGAAAAGTGAAAGTGAAGTCGCTCAAGTCGTGTCCAACCCTCAGCGACCCCATGGGCTGCAGCCTACCAGGGCAGGCTTCTCCATCCATGGGATTTTCCAGGCAGGAGCACTGGAGTGGGGTGCCATTGCCTTCTCTGTAATAAGGACCTACTCTATATCATATCACAGAAGGAACTCTCCTTGATACTCTGTAATGAAGTATATGAGAAAAGGATCTAAAAAAGGGTGGATATGTACAACTGAATCACTTTTCCTGTACAGCAGAAATTAACACAATATTGTAAATTGAGTATATTCCAGTAAAAGTTAAAATAGATAAGTAGGCAAATAGATAAATAAAAAGAATTTGAAGAAAAATACAGTTGGGTTTGGGTCTATTTCTGGATAGTCTATTCTGTTTCACTGCTCTTTTGTCCATCTTTATGACAATTCCACATTATCACAATTGCTTTGATTGTTGTAATAATTTTTGAAATGAGGTAGTATTTCATGACTTTGTTCTTTTTCAAATGTTCTTTTAGCTTTGCTAGACCTTTAGTGTTTCTGTATGAATTTTACAGTGTGTTTATCAGTTTCTACAGAGATGCTGAGATTTTTGACTGGAATTGCTTTGAGTGTGCAGAATCTTTGGAGAAGGACTAATGGATAAGGGCTAATATTAGCCATGTTCAGTTTTCCAACCAATGAGCGTTGCATATCGAACCATTTATTTAGGTTTTAAAACTTTTCTTTCACCAATGTTTAATAGTTTCCATTGTTCAGAGCTTTCACATCTTTTGTCATATCATCTCTTGTTTCTTATTTTTGGATGCCATCATTGATGTAGATATTTTAGCTGTAATTTCCAATTGTTGCTAAATGTAGAAATAAAACTGGTTTCTGTGTATTGGTCTTGTATCCTGCAGTTTTTTTTTTTTTTTAACACTTATTTGTTAGTTCTAGTAGCTTTTTTGTAGAGCTTGGATTTTTCTACAGAGAGAATCATGTTATCTGCAAATAAAGACAATGTTACCTTATCCTTTTCAACCTAAATACTTTTTATTTCTTTTTCTTGACTTACTACACTGAGTAGGATCTCTTGTTCAGTGTTGGGAAGTGGTGAGAATACTGTCTTGGTCTTATTCCTGACTTTAGAAGGATAGAATTGGTCTTTTTACCATAAGTCATGATGTTTATATTAGGTATTCATAGATGCTATTTATTAGATTGAGGTTCTTCTCTACTGATAGTTTGTGGAGTTTTTTCAATGAAGAATGGATGTTGAAATTTGTTAAAATTGTTTCCTCTTTATCTATTGGGATGATAATATGATTTTTCTTTTGTTAATATGTTGGATTACATTGATCAATTTAAAAATATTAAACTTACCTTGGATTGCTGAGGTAAGCTCAACTTGGTCAAGGTGTATTATATTTTATATGTAATTGAATTTGACTTGTTAAAAATTTGGTTGAAAATTTCACATGAAATTTCAGCATGGATATTGATCTGCAGTTTTCTATTCTTATGATTTCTCTGTCAGATTTGGGTATCAGGGTAATTTTGACCTCAGAAATAAGCTGGGAATCATGCTCCACTTGTTAGTTTTCTGGAAGAGTACATAGAATTCATATTAATCCTTCCTTTTATGTTTTGTAGAATTCAGAATTGAACCAACAATCTTTGTGGTGAAGTTTTTTAACTGAAATTTTGATTTCCTCAATAGGTGTAGGGTTTTTCATGTTATCTATTGTTTCTTGAGTAAGTGTTGATAGTGGTGTCTGAAAAATTTGACCATTTCATCTGAGTTGTGGAATGTATCAGCATGAATTTGTTGATGAAATTCCCTTATTTTTTTAAACATGTGTAGACCCTGAAATGATGTCAAATACTTATTTTACTTCTTAAGGAGTCAGCTTTTAATTTCATTGATTTTTCTATTTTGGTTTGGTTTCCTATTTCATTGATTTCTAGTTTAATCTTTATTGTTCTCTTTCTTCTACTTACTTTGGCTCTCACTTAATCTTTCTTTTGCCCAGTTTTATAAGGTAAGAGCAAAGGAAATTGATTTGAAAACTTATTTTCTAAAAAAGACCTTCAGTGATACAGTTTTTAAAGTCTTCCTTAATAGCCCCCAGAATTCTAATATGGTATGTTTTCATTTTCATTCAGTTCAAAAAGCTTTATTATACTTTTTATTTTTTTTCCCTCCATAGTTTCTGTTGGTATGTCTTCTATCTCACTAGTTTTCTTCTGCAGTGTCTAGGCTGCAGTTATTCCCATCTACATATTTGTAACCCTGGATATAGTTATTTTCATTTCTGAAAGTTCAGTCCTTTTTATGTCCTGATGGTGGTTTAGTCGCTAAGTTGGGTCCAACTCTTGCAACCCCATGGACTGTAGTCTGCCAGGCTCCTCTGTCCGTGGGATTCTCCAGGCAAGAATAGTGGAGTGGGTTGCCATATCCTTCTCCAGGGGATCTTCCCAACCCAGGAATCAAACCCAGGTCTCCTCTACTGCAGGCAGATTCCTTACTGACTGAGCTATGAGGAAAGCCATTTTATGTCCTACATGTCTCTTAAGTTTTTGTGTTATACAGTAGAGTTATGATAACTTTTTAAACGTCTTTTTCATATAATCCTAGTATTTTTTTTTTTTAAGTTCTGAGTCTGTCCCCTTTTGATTCATTGATACTTCCTCATTATGGGTTGTAAATATTTTCATGCCCAGTAATCATTGTTTGGAATCAAGACATTATAAATTTTAACTTGCTGAGTGTTTGATGTTTTTGTCTTTCTGTAACTATTCTTGGGCTTTGTTCTGGGACACAGTTAAATTCTTTGGAAACTGCTTTATCCTTCAGAGTCTTGTTTTCACTATTGATTAGGCAGAAGTGGAGCATTGTTCAGTCTAGGTTTAGTTATTCCCCATTATTGAGGAAAGGCTTTGTGAGTGCTCACCTCATGCACCACTGAATCTTGTCTGATGGAGTAGTCATTGCTCATTCCTAACTCTGGAATTTAAAAAGAAACTCATTCCTAGTTGCTTTTTGTGTGCATGGTAAGTGTCTGACTCTTTATGACCCCATGGACTGTAGCCTGCCAGGTTTCTCTGTTCGTTGGTTTCTCCATGGAAGAATACTGGACTGGGTTGCCATGCCCTCCTCCAAGGGATCTTCCCTACCCAGGGATTAAACCAGGGTTTCTTAAGTCTTTTGCATTGGCAGGTGTGGCCTAGTGGTAACACTAGGGGCTACCTGGGAGTCCCGAGTTCATTTTTAATCCATCAGTCCATTCTGAAGATCAGTCCTGGGTGTTCTTTGGAAGGACTGATGCTAAAGCTGAAACTCCAATACTTTGGCCACCTCATGCGAAGAGTTGACTCATTGGAAAAGACTCTGATGCTGGGAGGGATTGGGGGCAGGCGGAGAAGGGGACGACAGAGGATGAGATGGCTGGATGGCATCACCGACTCGGTGGACGTGAGTTTGAGTGAACTCCGGGAGTTGGTGATGGACAGGGAGGCCTGGCGTGCTGCGATTCATGGGGTCACAAAGAGTCGGACACAACTGAGCAACTGAACTGAACTGAACCGAATGTTCATCTGAATATTTATATTTCTGCTTCATAATTGCCTTTTGAATCTGTTTTTCCTTATTCTATTATTTAGATATATTAACTTAATGTAAACTCAGAAACTCATCACACTGTATGAAAAAGGACGTTCTTCTTTTTCTGTCGTTTTATTAAGATTTTGGTTGTTTAATCTGGATTTGGCAGTTATGTTACTATTGTAGAGGTTCAATACAGCTCATTCAAAGGTAAATGTTATGTTTTTTGTTATGGTGGTGTGGTTGTTGAATCAGATTTACTATGTCAGCTTTTTTTTTCATAGTTCTCAAAACTAATGTTTTGACAGATGAAGTGTCTGATGGCTGAGTGTTGGGAGAATAAGCATGCATCTGTTGAACACAAGTGAAGTGGGAGTTTTGGGGGAGATTGGAGAAAGGCAATAATGAGCTTTAAAGAGGGAGAATTAGCCCCATAAATATATTTTCCCCCTCCCATTAGGCTATTTATTCACCTTTCTCTTCCCTTTCCTTTTGTTCTTCTATTTTACCTCTTCTCTTAACTATATATATTTTTCATCAATTAAATTTTTTTTTCTGTATTATGTTTTTATCTTTTTGGACAAGACTTTTAAGCCTTTTTCTTACTGTGGATTGCTTCTCACTATGCTTTTATATGCAGAGAACAGTCTCCCATAAATGTGTTATAATTGTGAATTGAATTCTAATAGATTTCACTCTGACATTCACAGCCAGGTTGCAAAAGAAATGAAAAAAATGTAATAGTTAATAAATACTTAAGAAACAAGCTGAAACATTCCCTGTGCTTACCTTTGTGAACTGTATGGGTACCTACTCTAGAGTTTTCTCTCTGTTTCTAATTCCAAGAGGCAAATAGGGTAATAACATTAGTCATGTCAATCCATCTGCCCCTTTTTCCTTCTGAGGTATAATCAGTTGACATTTCTTTGGCAGTCAGGGAGGCTAACCTGGCAGCCTGCTTTACATCTGTCTTTTCTGCAGATTGCATGGGCACTGTTTCATCCTCTTTGCTGGGCATGATTCACAGAAATTTGCTTAGCGATGAGCCAGGACTCTTTGTCGGTGCTAAGGTAACGAGCGAGGTGGGGTGAAGGAAATGCCAGATGATTTCTAAGTCCTTTCCTAAGTCTGTCATTCAAAGAAAAATGAAAGCATTTGACATTACCTACCTTGATCAGATTTTGGAGATAGAAATGTGAGGAAAGCATTGCTACTTGGTCCTCAAGGAGCTTGTATTTCCAACCAGTTTTCTTTAGCTAATGTTTGTGTGATTTATTATCAGTCACTTGAAAAGTGCTTGCCATGGAAGTGGAGTGAGATAGTCTAGTCTCTGTTTGCAGCCCAGGGGAATAGAAGGAACTTTCTTTTATGCTCTCTCTGAAACTCTAGTTAGGGGGAGTGGAGAGTAATGGAGTGAAAGTGAAAGCCGGTATGTTTGCCCCACGTTTCCTGCTTTGTTGGAGGTCCCGCTTCTCTGTAGGATTTGAGAGGTGCATGGGAAATTGTGCTAGACAACCAGATCTGGGTGGACATACAGAGGGGAGTGATGCTACGTTTACACTCAGGCATTGAAAAGTTAGTTGGTTACTGAGCAGATCATGCTCTATAGACTTTGCATCTTTCCCAAGACTTTCATTCTTAGGCAAAAGTCTAACAATGTGATTTTTAAAAAGAAGCATATGTAACTAATGTTTCTTTCCAGGGAACTCAAAGGATAATTACATTATTTTAATAATAATAAATGCTTACACTTTTAGAATGACCATTACTTATCCTATTTAAATAGGATAATATAGTTCTTTAGAAGATTTTCCCCAAACTTGTGCTTACAAATAATTAAATTTTTAGAATTAAGCTTCCTATATAGTTAGCACTCTGAAGAATCTATGGGGATCGGAAAACTGCAAGGCCATCTGCTTCCAAAAAAGCCTTGTATGTTACAAGGAGTTTAAAAAATATATGCGAGTTTGCATAGGAATGTGTTTTAAGCATATGTTTTGTTGTGCTATCTCTTTTTCAATCCCCCAAATTTGGTTTTATTACTTATGTCAACATTTCCTCAAATTCATTACATGTTGGCCAGTTTCTGGGCTGCAATATTGCATTGTCAGAGACAGTTCAATAGAACTTCAGCAGATACTCCATGTGCAGGCTTTTAAAAAGAATGTTTTGACATTGTTCCACCATCAGTGGTGGTCGGGTCCTCTTGATTTACTGTGAACTCTGGCGGGACCCTCTGTAATGGTCTGACTTGTCCCAGAGCAGTGTGGGTCTGCAGGTTGCTGGAGAGTTAAGAGTTAGATTGCTTAGAGCCTTGCACAGACAAGTCCCCAGGTCAATCCAGGTAGTGGCTGATCCAGGGCCAAGATGAGAGTCCATTCTGACTCAGTATGTGTGTTATTACCCTAGGGTAATAGACATGATTGAACCCACAACAGAGTCCAAAGAAGGCACCATTTACTTTATCAGGGTGTATTAGCCTGTGGAAAGGAGTTTGGACAGTGAGAGAAGAAGGGATGTCCATAACTTAGACTCCTAAAGATTTGCTGTGGGAAGAAACCTTAAATAGTAGAAAATTTCCACTTCAGGGAGAAATAATATAAGCTAAATACACCATTGCATTTCATTTTTGTTTTTGTTTTGTGGTTCTTTACATTGAATTTACTTCTTACTTTCTTACTTAAACTACCATGAAAGCAAAGATTATCAACATTTTTAATAAGTACCAACATTTTTAATAAGTACCATGAAAAGAAAAATTGCCTTTCAGTGCCTGAAGATGGGTTCCTTGTATTTTCTGTCTCAGAATCAAACTCTGCTGTTAGGTTCTAGGACACAGGATGGTTTATGTATTTCCCTTATCTATAAGCTATAATCCCCAATTCTATTGCTTTGAACAAAATATTATCTCTTAGATCCATTAAAAATAAGAAAACTAAGACTTTACTTCACTTATTCTTTCTTCCTTTATTTGTGTAGATCCAAGTTTCTGACCTATATCAATTTTTCTTCTCTGAAGAATTCCTGATACTTTTTGCAAATCAGTTCTGTTGGCAACAAATTCCCTCCATTTATGTTTGTCTGAGAAAGTCTGTGTCTCTTTCCTTTTAAAGGATAATTTTCACTAGATGAAGAATTCTAGGTTAGTGGTTTGTTTCTTTCACCAATTTAAATATTTCACTCCATTTTAGTCTTGTTTTCGTGGTCTCTTAAGTAGTCTGGTGTTATTCTTACCCTTGTTCTTCTATAGGTAAGGTGTCTTTCCTCTGACTTTTTTCTTTATCTTTCCATAGTCTGAATTTTAATAGGGCATGCCTAAGTGTAAATATATACCTGTATTTTTTTTCCTATTTTTTGTGCTTTGTGTTCTCTGAGCTTTTTATATTTGTGATTTGGTGTCTGTTACTAACTTTGGAAAATCCTCAGCTATTATTTAATATTTTATTTCTTTCCCACTACATATATTTTATACATTTTGTAATTTTCTCACAGTTCTTAGGGCTTCCCTTGTGGCTCAGCTCGTAAAGAATCCACTTGTATTGTGAGAGACCTGGGTTTGATGCCTGGGTTGGGAACATTCCCCTGGAGAAGGGAAAGGCTACCCACACCAGTATTCTGGCCTGGAGAATTCCATAGACTGTATAGTCCATGGAGTCCGAAGGAGTCCAACACGACTGAACAACTTTCACTTTCATGTTCTCAGTTCTTAAATAGTCTGTTTTGTTTCTTTCATTCTTCTCCTCTTGGCTTTTCAGTTTGAGATGTCTCTGCTGACATTTTTGAGCTCAGTGATTCTTTCCTCAACTCTGTCTAGTCAACTAATGAACCCATCAAAAGCATTCTTTCTGTTGTTTTTAGTTTCTAATATTTAAGCTTATGTTACCCATCTTTTCTTGCATATTTTCCCTTTGGAATTTGCACTTTTCCCTTTGGAATCCTTAGCATATTAGTCATAGTTATTTAAAACTTCCAGTGAGGTAATTCTCAAATCTCTGGGTTTGATTTTAATGCTTGCTTTGTCTCTTCACACTGTGTTTTTGGCCTTTAACGTATCTTGTAATTTCTTGTTGTAAGCTAGATGTGATGTGTTAGATAAAGGGAGCTAAGGTAAACTGGCTTGTAGTGTGAGGTATTATGTAGCTATGTTTAGTCTTTGCTTTTACCACCATTTTGGCAGGAAGCAAAGAGAACTAAAGAGCTCATTGATGAAAGTGAAAGAGGAGAGGGAAAAAGCTGGCTTAAAACTCAGCATTCAAAAAAACTAAGGTCATGGCATCCAGGCCCATCACTTCGTGGCAAATAGATGGGGGAAAATGTAAACAGTGACAGACTTTATTTTCTTGGGCTCCAAAATCACTGCAGATGGTGACTGCAGCCATGAAATTAAAAGACACTTGCTCCTTGGAAGAAAAGCTATGACAAACCTAGATAGCATATTAAAAAACAGAGACATTACTTCACTGACAAAGATCCGAATAGTCAAAGCTATGTTTATTTCCAGTAATCATGTATGGATGTGAGAGTTGGACCATAAAGAAGACTGAGCACCGAAGAATTGATGCTTTTGAACTGTAGTGTTGGAGAAGACTCTTGAGACTCCCTTGGACTGCAGGGAGATCAAACCAGTTAATCCTAAAGGAAATCAACCCTGAATATTTGTTGGAAGGTCTGATGCTAAAACTGAAGCTCCAGTACTTTGGCCACCTGATGCAAAGAGCTGACTTATTAGAAAAGACCCTGATGCTGGGAAAGATTGAAGGTAGGAGGAGAAGGGGACAACAGAGGATGAGATGGTTGGATGGCCTCACTGATTCAACGGACTTGAGTTTTCACACGCTCCGGGAGATACTGAAGGACAAGGAAGCCTGGCCTGCTGCAGTCCTTGGGATTGCAAAGAGTTGGACATGACTGAGCAACTGAACAATAACTCTTTGCTATAGCTTTTGGAGGCTAAAATTTCACTGGTATCTGTGTTTTTGTCTGTTTGGGTTTTCTTAGAGACTCCTTGGATTCAGTTTCAGCCGTTTAGTTCTTTGAGTTGTCTTTTGTTCTTTTAGATCTTTGAGTCTGTCATTGATATGTAAGTCCTGCTGTCCTGTGATCCTGTGTTTGTCTTTTAGTGGCCTGTTCCTTTGGGCTGTGACATTACGTACTTCTCAGCCTTTTTCTCCATCTTATGTGAGACAGGGAGGCTGGGGGGGCTAGAATTGAGTATTTTACCTTCCATCACTTTGGCTAGGCTCTGGTAAAACAGTTTTCCTTGAGGACAAGCCTTTGTTAAGGGGGACGGGAGAACTCTCCATGTTTCAAAATGGTTTCTATTCCCCTCACCTTCCTAAAAGCACAAGGGAATTCTTCTGTAGTCTTCATTCTGAGGGCGTGATGGGGTTCTTGTTGGTAAAAACTCACAAAGTGTGGGAGCCCTCCTAAGAGAGGGTCTCCAGAAGTTTTTAATGCTTAGGGTAGTCTATGCCAAAGCTCTAGCAATTAGTCCGTTACCTTGTTGCTGGCTTCAGTAGTAGCTTCTACTTCCGTGAGCTGTGCTCCTCTGTCTCTATCTTTCTTTCTCTTCAGTTATCAAGCAGTAGTTTGTCCTGTGGCCTCAATTCTCACATGAATCTAAGAAATTTTGAATTTCATTGTGGTCACCTTTTTTTCCCCCATTGTGAGAATGGGAAGGAAAACTTCTAAGCTCTTTAATGCTGGAGTGGATACCAAAACCTCCCTGTAGGTTCTACAGTCTCCTCCCCCAGGAGTGCAAAGCACAAAACTTGTGTTGTAGGCGTGTGACTCCGGTGGACCTCCCCTTTCCTCACCAACAAGGGCACCAGAAACACACGTGTATTTAGCATGATCCAAACAAGAGAAATGAACTTGTATTTGCTTTGGTGTTTTCTCTTCCTATTTCGGTTTTCTTGGCAATGTTTGGAACACAAGGTCAGCTTGGAGTTCCAAGTCTTCCTCTGCCACTCATCAGCTGGGTGAACTGAAGCAACTTAATAATCAGTCTGTGCTTTTGGTTTCCTCACCTGGCGGGAACGGTTACTGATACATGTGTTCTCCTGATTGGTATGAGGGTCAAAAAAGAAATAAAAACTAGTATATTGATATTTTTTAAAAATGAGAAATCAGGCTATGAATTTCTCTGTGCTGATTTAATTTGGCAGCTGTAACTATCATGGCAGAATGCTGCAATGCTGCAATGTGACACTTTACTTCAACTACCAGTCTTCATTAGGATTCCCAGTCTTGTCTTGTCAAGGAGAGCAAATTTTTACCTCTGAGAAGTGAAGTGAAGTGAAGTCACTCAGTCGTGTCCGACTCTTTGCGACCCCATGGGCTGTAGCTCACCAGGCTCCTCCCTCCATGGGATTATCCAGACAACAGTACTGGAGTGGTGTGCCATTTCCTTCTCCAGGGGATCTTTCCGACCCAGGGATCGAACCCAGGTCTCCCACATTCCAGGCAGACGCTTTAACCTCCGAGCTACCAGGGAAGCCCAACTATCATGGCATCAGCCCTTAAATATTTGAAAGGTATGTGCATTGGGAAACAAGCAGACTTCCTCGTGCAGTCCTAATCTTCTCAGTCTCCCTTTGTTGTACAAATTCTCCCGTGACCTAATAGTTCTGCTTAAGGTTATGGTCTAAATCCTTTGCTCCACAGGGAAGACTTTAACCAAAAAATGGAAAGAAAAAAGAAATGAAAATTACTCAAAACTGGAGACATTAGAAATGGGTTAAAAATCTGTGCGATTTCTTACTTTGATGATGCATAGTTGTGAGTCGCAAAGCACCTTAGTGTGTGTGCATTTATATTTTACCAGCTTCAAAGAAGTGTAGATAATATGGAAAAGATCTTCAAGTATTTTTTCTATGCCTTCATTGAAAAAGCTGTTGTCCTTATTACATGAAAACCTGGTGACTAAAGTGAACAGGCATGTGTTCTTATGAGTGTTATCTTCTCATTGGTGTTAAAATATATTTCATTTGGATATCCTTACCCTACATAACCATCTCCATGTATAATGCAGAACATAAGCCTTCAGTTGCTTCAAATGCAAAAGTAGGGAATTATCAGTCATAAATTAATGCCATACTGCTCAGAGCTATTGCTCTGAGGTAGGGCTAAACACTCTTCTGAGTTGACTGTATTCTTGGAGGGATAGAAGACAATGTTTGGATTATAGGGATTTTTTTTTTCACCAAATACTTTTCCCTAAATATTTCATAGAAATGTAGAGCAGAGCTTGGTGATGTTTAAGCGTGGAAACTGTTATATTTGAAAAGATGTTTGCTTTTCAGTCACTTGATCCTTTGCTCCACTCCATCACCTTAAAATGTGGGTTGTGTGCAGTTGCCACTGTTTTCGATGAGGCCGTGGGCTTGTGTGGGACAGTGAATAGCCCGGCATGCATAGCATGAGGTCTGGTGAGGGCCCAGCAAAGCATCCTTCTGGCACGCCCCCATTGAGCAAATGGCAGTGTTCTCTAATAAATTAAAAGTGGAATTTTAAAAATGGAGATAAGTCAGGCAGTATATACTTAATATGATCCATTAATATGACATGTCAATTTTTCATGGAAAAAAATGCTTCCTCAGAGAGTAGTGTTCTGTTTCATTTCGGTGGTAAACTTGTGATAGGAACAGTGAATCCTTAGGTCTTCATGGCCTCTGAGAATAGAAATCAATGGTCATGTTAGCCAACAAGGAAAGGTCTTTAATTCACCATTATAACCTTCCTCCAGCTTTCTGTCCACTTGGCCTCTTATTTCTCGTTAGTGTTAAAATGTACTTCAGTTGGATATTCTCCCACACGCACTGTAATAAACCAGACAGAGGTTGTCTCTGAAAGGAAGGCAAGGGGTCAACTAGGGACTTGAGGTCAGCCACTTGGAACGGAGGAGGATATTCAAGCAGAGGTTGGAGGTTGGAACAGAATGATCTCCTGATTTATTACCAACTCTCATTTTTTATAATTACATTCTCGTTAGCCCAGTTTGCTCTGGACTCACTCACAACAAACTACTGGGAATAATCAGTAAGTTCTAATTGTAGCTGCTTGGACTGACACATAACATTAGGCAGATAAGTAACTTATTTCTTGTAATTCTTTTTCCTAGAGTTTCAGTCATTAAACCATCTGCTTGGCTTGCCTGTATGTAGAGTGATACAGTGCATGGAAGTGACCCCTGTGGGTTCAGAGGCGTCCTGGGCCCCGTTTCGGGGATCCATCTCTGTGAACCCCACGCATCCCTTTCACTTTCTCTGGTTTTGGCTTTTGTCTTCCTTTCCCCCTCTTTGCCTTCCTCGTGTGCTCTTTCCTTCCCTGTTAGGAACATGTGTAATTAAATCATCCCTTGCCCTGTGTTGTCATAAAGCTCATACCTAAGACAAAGAGAAGAGGGAAAAAGATACCAGTGACAGAGGACAGCACAGGCTGTGTGAGAAAATAGAAAAAAAAAAAAAAAAGGCAGAGTGAAAAAGGCCAAAGTCTTAGGATCTCAGTACCTGAGAAGGTGTTTGTTATCTAACTAGTGCTAAAACATTTCTGGAGAGAGAAGGAAGGGAGGGAGAAGGGGTAAACAGTGGAAGGGGAAGCAAAGACACTCTGAGAAAAGGCAGAAGGCAAGCAGAAGAGGGGTTGGATGATGCTGGAGACTGCGTGGTCAGAACTCTGGGTTATTTCTGATGTGTGAAAATGAGAGGGCTTGTGTGATGCCCCTCACCAGAGGTCAAAATGCTCATCCCCCTGTGCTTGTCTCCCAGGAAAGTTTGGTCAACATTGTGTCCCAGGGTTTATGCTGATACCAGCAGGCCAGTGCCAGGCTCAAAGGATGATTTGTACTTGGCTCAAGCAGTAACCTTATTATTCCTCAAGAAATTACTTTCTTTCCTTACTTGCCTGGAATGAAATGATTAGCTTTTCTTCCAATTGATTTTCCCCAGGGCTTTGTAGCTGCTTTTGTACAAGAATTTCAGTTGATGCTCTCACTTTCCACAGGACTATTGTGAGAACAAATGGGAGTTGAAATCTCTGTGAACTTTTTCAAAGAAAGAAAATTTTAGGATTGTGATTCCTACTTTAGAATGTGATAAGAAAATGAGGCTTAAATCAACCTGAAAATAAAGAAGCAACTGAAGTCTTATTACATGCTTGTGCTTTAAAGTCTTTGTCAGCAGTTTGGCTAGATCCTAAAGTAATGGGACTTAGTTCATGATATCTAGACAGTTTAAATTGTCGTGTAAACCTTTTTAGGATTCTTTGAGTATTAAAATGTTCAGCATCAGTGGCCAACCACCCGTGGTTACTTTTACATATCATCAGAATTTTTCAGCTCCTTGAAAGTGACAGGTGTAATTCCCAACCCATTGAACACATACAATGAACATGGCTCACTACAGATTTTAACCAATTTGACTAAAATCTGGACTGAAATATGAAATAACTTAGAAGCTCAGTCAGGCTTTCCAGATGGTGACTGGTAAAGAACCCGCCTGCCAATGCGGAAGAAGTAAGAGACGTGGGTTCTATCCCTGATTTGGAAAGATTCCCTGGAGAAGGAAATGGCAACCCACTCCAGTATTCTTGCCTGGAGAATCCCATGGACAGAGGACCCTGGCAGGCTACAGTCCTTGGGGTTGCAAAGAGCCAGACACGACTGAGTGACTTAGCATGTACACAGCTCAGTCACGGAAACTCTGTAAATGACATCAGTGGCACACCTGTGGCACACACAGTCTGTTAATAACTTCAAAAGTGTCTTCCACTTCTCTGATTGTCTGAAACCCATTTCTGAAAGAAACATAAAATGAAAACAAACAGCAACAGCAAAGTCCAGCATGGGCATGGAGTCTTAGAAACTTAGTCTGCAAAAGGATATGGGAGACAGCTGCTAGTGTTGCACCTCCTATCAGACTGAGGTTTGCAGGGGAGTGACTGGCTTGGGGGCATACACAGCTTGCATTTCTAGCAATTCAGTGCATGTGCCAGGCAGGCATTCATCCTGCCCGGCTCCTTGACCATGCAGATAATATTAGCCCTGTGCCAAGATTTGCAGGGGAAAAATATATTGAATGCATTTATCTTTGTCTTTAAACTATGAGCTGTGTTTGTTTTAGTTTATGAGAATTAAATTGCCAATTCTGAGTTTTTCACTCAAATGACCAGTCTTGTGGTTATTAGTAATTAGAGACATTTCATTGCCAATTTTAGTTTCTTTTATTTCTTATCTAAAGATGACATGTCATAAAGTCTGCATGTCCTCCTCAGTAGTGGATTGGAGACAAAAAAAATGTTGTAAAGATGAAAGTGATTTTGAGATTCAGCAACTTGTAACCTAATAAATATTAAATAATATGTGTTTATTCTAGGTAATTATTTGGTTTGAAGCAGAGCTTCTTTTTAAATATACATTCTCTAATGATGTGAAAAGAATATTCATCATGGAAATACTTATTAAAATTCAATGAGCAGATGCAATTAGACAGGACCAGACATCCTATAAGGCAGCAGAGGCAAATCTGTATGGAAAATGTAGTACATGCCACACTTTAATCTTGTCTGTCAGACTATTGATTAAACGAAAAACAAAAAGGAAATAGGATGTGATGGTTGTCAATATTTTATGTCATATAATTTCCCATCATTCTTCGAAAAAATTGGGAGGGAAGAGAAAAGGGTCATAAGGGAGGTTGGAAAGAGAGAAAATGCCACTATTAAAGGAGAATCGATGACACGGTGCTCCAGGGCATGCTTGCCTGGGACATGACACTTGAACTTTTTCTTTTTCTGGTAGTACTCTTTATTTATTTTTTCTTTTATATATAAGAGTTAATATTTGGCAAAACTAATACAATTATGTAAAGTTTAAAAATAAAATAAAATTAGAAAAAAAAAAAAAAGAGTTGCTTCTGTTAGCAGTTAGCCGATTGTATGAGTGAATTCATTTAGTAAAACCCTTTGAAATTTGAAAATCTTCCCTGAATTCTAAATCCTACTGCACATATATAATCTTGTTCTTTCAAAAGGTGGCATTGATACATTTCTTGTGAAATGTCTTCAAAGTAAATGATGAAAGTTAAGGGCAAGGTGAGTGCCGTGGCACAGCGGGGCAGTCACACACCCAGGAGCCTTTGCCTTCAGGCACACAGCCCAGCTCCGTGGTCCTGCCGGACCCCATGGGGTGAAACTGCGCAGCGCCCCAGGAGCAGGAGAGCTGCCTAGTCATCACGTTTATGCCTCTGTTGCTGAGGTCATTGTTTTCGCCTCAGCACTTTCGCAGATGCACTGCTGTGGAGAAAAGAACTTCCACTCAGTGGAGAAGTATAACACTCTGGGCAGAGCTTTATGACTTCTGATGGACAGCAGCTCCTCGGTGGTAGGCAGACAAAGCATCCTGAGTCCAGGAATGTTATGTGTTAGAGCCTTAGTGACGTGGGGCTTGTGCTGTTTCAGCACTTTTCCTGGGATATTGCCAGGGCATTGCTGATATCTTAACTTTATGAAAATCCTGTCCTTTTTTCCAAAATAGCTGATGGTTCTTTTTTGTAACATTCAACCATATTTTAGGAACATGGGAACCACCATGCTGCTACTGCTGCTAAGTCACTTCAGTCGTGTCTGACTCTGTGTGACCCCATAGACGGCAGCCCACCAGGCTCCCCTCTCCCTGGGATTCTCCAGGCAAGAACACTGGAGTGGGTTGCCATTTCCTCCTCCAATGCATGAAAGTGAAAAGTGAAAGTGAAGTTGCTCAGTTGTGTCTGACTCTGTGCGACCCCATGGACTGCAGCCTACCAGGCTCCTCCATCCATGGGATTTTCCAGGCAAGAGTACTGGAGTGGGGTGCCATCCCCTTCTCTGAGAACCACCATACTTACTGAGAAGTGGTGGGTCCAGCCAAATATCCTAGCCGATAGCCAACGTTTGTGAATCTTTCATAGCAATGATGTCAACAAGTTCGAAGTCTATTCCTGTTCATCTTGAGCTTCCTTTAATAATATATTCTACATAAATTATTTCAGAAATTTATTTTGACTATTCTCAAAGCTATTTACTTGTTTCATTCTGAATTACCTCTAGAGATAACGTTACCTATTCATTACCTAATAGAACTTATTATTTTCCCTAAATTAGTATGTCTTTTAAACTCCTACTCAGAGGTAACACATAGTCAAGTATTTTTAGAATGTAGAAAACAAACTGAAATTCATTTTTCCCTTGCAAATTGTGCTCCTATGTACTTGGAGCATAACTGTCTGTCTTCCACCATCTCCTATTCAAAAATCACTCGTGTGGCTATTCCTTTATCATTTCCATTATCCCATCAGAGGATCGATTAACTTCTGAGTCTCAAGTTTCTATCATATTAGCTGCTTCCTTTGACTTCCCTCGAAGAAGATCCTGAATCCAAGTGTAAGTGCTTTTAAATGGTAAGGGCCTTGAAAGCTGTGAGAGGAGGGGGGCAGTGATTTAGGGTGGGAAAGGCAGCCCACAAGTTTTATTAATCCACCAACCACTGAGACTGACTGGAGCTCAATTCCATGGAAAATGATGGGAAAATCATAAAACACACACTTTAGCATTACCTCACCCAGGAGAAATGGAAGATGCACCGTGTAAGTGAGGTCCTGACAGTTGTCTATAGTAAGCTTGCTGTAAGGAATAGATGCATCGTCATGTGGGAAATACTTTGAGACAATAGGGCCTGGCACATGGGAAGGCACTTGGTATCTGCTAGTGATTTTGATGATTTACTTTGAAGCCTTATGATAGCTGTTTCTAAGAGCAGTACCTGTTTACTGAATGCCAGCTGTAGGCTGATACTCCATTCCATCCTAGGATAACCCAGTGGCTGGCTCCATGGCCTCACTGAGCCTGTGTTAAGGGGAGATGAGCATGTGAAGAGCACAGAGTGGGGAGTGTCTACAGCAGGAGGGGGCCCAGCATTCTGAGAGTGAAGACTCATGTGGACCCAGGCTCAGAAGAAGGGCCATTCAGGGCTTCCCAGGAAAGGCAGAGCACTGAGCCTGGCCAGGCTGTAGAAGAGCACGCAAGGGCTGAGAAGACTCAGAACAAATTGGAAGTGCAGGGAAAATGTCTGTTGTCATTGAGCAGCAAATTGGGAAGGCAGAAGAAAAGGGGCATACCACCTGGGCCATAACCGAACCCTGTGCTCACAAGGGGCTTCACACCTGGTTTTACTTCTTAGCTCTCACCATCTTGAAATTCTTCATAATTTTTGAATAGTTTTTCAATTTTAAATAGGCCCCGTGAGTTGTGTTGCTGGTCCTACAGAAGAGTGTTAAGTCTGGGACAGATTATTGAAGGTCTTATACACCATGTGTGATGGTCAACTTTGTGTGTCAACATGACTGGGTCGCAGAGTGCCCAGATACTTGGTCAAACATTATTCTGGGTGTGTCTGTGAGAGTGTTTCTGGTTGAGATTAACGTTTGAATCCAAAGACTCAGTAAAACAGAGAGCTCTCCCCAATGTGGGTGGGCCTCATTCTATCAGTGTAAGGCCTGACCTCATTTGGGTTGGAGGGGATATATCCTGCCAGACAGTTGGCTCTTCTTAGTTCTCATCCTGCTGACCATCAGACTGGGACTAACTGTGTCATCAGCTCTTGTGTTGCCAGCTATATCATCATGGGAGCCAGTTCTTTACAGTCCCTCTCTGTCTGTTTCTGTCTGCATGTCCATCTGTTGCTTCTGTTTCTCCAGAGAACCCTAAGACATCTGCAAAAGTGCTTGTAGTTTTCTCACTAAAAGTTGAACTATTTCAGTGGTTTTGATACAGCAAAGTGACATGTACCCTAGATAAAAATCCATAGCACAGGGAAGATGGATTAAACCAAGAAGAGGCTAGTGCATTTGTCCAGAAGAGAGATGATGAGGGTCTGCATTTAAATAAAGTGATGGAAAAGGAAAGGAAAGCAGCTGGTAAATCATCTGCTGTGCAAACTTAAGACAACTGAATTAACTAAGAAGGCGAAGAATTAAAGACGACTCCACTAAGAAAATGTAAGATCCCAGAGTCCCAGTGCTTCTGTGTGCCCACACTTGAAAATTTACTTTTTACCTCAGTCTTATTTATTCCCATCACCTGCATGGCCTCCAGTGGCATTTTCTTATTCCTACTGCGTGTCCACCCAGCATCCAGATATGGGTGGCAGTGTGTGGGCATTGTCCCATTTTCCATCCTACTGGATGGATCAAAACTTGCATGTTGATTTCTGACTACAGAAAGCATTAAGGTCTTCAGAATTTCTAGCTTCCTTTCCTACAATGCAAAGTGAAATCTTGGAATCGTTCTTTAGTAACTACATTAACGTAGACTTCCAAACACTGAAGTGCCACCCACTGCATTGTTTACCCCTAAATCTCACTCTCAAAAGTTCTGCTGTGGTTAGTCCTACTAACTGGACATTTTACGACCCACAATAACTCAGGAGCATCTGTGAACTTGCAAATGGATTTGTGCCCTCCTCCTCGGTCAGTTACGAAAATGTCAACAGCGATGTCCATGCCTCCTTAGAGAGTTTTTCACCTTTACATGTCTCTATTCAGAGACATGCAGCATTGTCTCTAGTCGTCTTTTCCATCAGCCAATTCGCTACTCATGAGTGCATAATTTTATATGATCTTACAGTGGCTTGCATTTATTTTAGTTTGTTGCATTTGATGGAGAGAGCTGTAAAAATCTTTTCCCCAAGTCTAAATATGTTGTGTGTGTTGCATTTCCTCTTTTTTCAGGTATCCTTTCCCATGATAACCGTTTTCCTATACAGAGGTCAGCAGATAGTTATCCATCTCATTGATATATTTATTCCACAAAAACTATAAAGTTTTGACCATATGTCAGGAGCACCCTCATTTCCCCTCCCCACCAGCAAGGAACAAGACCCAAGTGGTAGGGCGGTTCTGAAACCTGGGTGGGACTTCCTTAGCCCTGTTGAATATTGACATTCAGCTGTCTAGAGGAAGTTCTGGCTCACATATGCTCTTCGTGTTTTCATTATTTTATGATAGGCATTGGCATGCTTTCATTACTAAGTCATGTCCGACTCTTGTGACCCTGTGAACTGTAGCCTGTCAGGCCCCTCTGTTCATGGGATTCTCCAGGCAAGAATACTCAAGTGGGTTGACATTTCCTTCTTTAGGGATCTTTCCAACCCAGGGCTTGAACCTGGGTCTCCTGCACTGCTGGAGGATTCTTAACCGAGTGAGCTACGAGGGATGGCATCTCAACGGAAGAGTCCTTAGAAACCATCTCCCAGTAGTGGCTGTGTGGATTTGGCAGTATTTCTGAGGTCGGCTGGCCCCACACTGACCAGGGAGCCCCTTTTGAAGCTGAGGCAGAAAGTCTGGACCCCGATACTTGACCTTTTCCTGAAGTTGTTCCCAGCACTCGGGGTCCTGCTGAGTCAGTCGTCTTGGTGTTCAGGCTGCAGTGTGGTGTCTCAGGTGGCTTGCTCACCAGGGCTGTGAGACAGCCTGCCATGTCCCTGGCTCGCAGAGAGCCACGGGTGGCCTGTGGGCTGTCCACAGGCAGTGACAGTCCTGGACCGAAGGGTCCTGCCCACCTCAAAGCTAACAGTACCCTCAGGGATGTAATTCTGACTTAGTACACAGCTGTTGCTGTGTGCCGTACCCCAAAGTACAGGATGGGACCTGCTCCGGGTTTCCCTGCTAGTTAGGGGCAAAGCTGGAACCCAGACCTCACCCTGCAGCTTCGTGTTCCTGTGGGCAGTTTTTGGAACATGGAGTATATGTTTCTTCATTTAGGTGGGAACTGGGAGTCATCTGGGAGGCAGTCAGTATTAGGAGGTCACATCGTAGGTCAGGTTTTCCTGCTTTTGTCCCAGGCTCTGCCCACATTCTGAGGCCCTGCTCCCTTGTAAGAATTTATCTGCTTTCTGCCAGCCAGTAATGGGGAGGCTTATAGGAATCCACCTAGGCATTTTCTTCAAAATATAGGGAAATGGTCAGTTTTACTGTGAGTGGGAAGAGGCAAGAGGGTAAGGAAACACTCATTCCAAAATTTAATACAAACCTTGAGAACATTGTTAGTATGAAGGTGGTGGGGGGCTTTCATATACCACAGTTGAGTGACTACTGCTTGAGCAATAGGAGAGGAATGTAGAAGCCAGAGATTAGACTTTAGCATCATACGTTATATAGACAAACCTGCGGGTGAAATATTTGAGCCGATGATTTAGTAAGTCTTCCCAAGGCGAGAGCACAAGAACCAGGCAAAACCACAGTGAGGCTGCAAGTAATTTTGATGGTAGATATTTCTCCACATGCTGTGATCACTTTAAAACAAATGTTCTTTTACTTCACTAGAAATATGTTTTCCAAGTTGCAAGGCCTGGGACTGTCTGACCCTAATTAGAACCAACATAAACTTACGGTTTCTGTTCAGTAGTGTGGAACATTACCTGTATCCTGACACTTGAAAACGCTGGAATGGCCGAGACAAAAGGACTGTCTTAGATACCTGACTTCACATATGCCCAGTGTGGATGCAAAAGAAGTGGAATCACTCTGCTGGTCAGATGTAACCACTTAGATCTGATAATATGCTCACATTCCCCATATGGGGAGTCAGAATATCACTTGGGATATTATATTATTTTTAACAATCTGATTTTGAGGAGAAATGGGCATTTAAAAGCATATATTGATTTTTTTCCCTTATAGAAGAGATGGAAGGCAAATATATCCTCCTATCACCTTAATTCATTTAGGGTGCATGCATCTTAAAAGTCTAATTTCTGGACCGAATGATGGATGAATCTAGGATGATTGGATTCAGGTAAGGCTAATATTAGAAATGCTGATGGTTGGCTGAGTGGTTGATTTCAGTTACCTCTGAAAGATTTAAGGCAGCTTGCAAAAATACATAATGAACAATGCAGTTTTTAAAGGAGATTTGAAATTAGGTCTAAAGCAAAAGCAAGGGTAGACAATGATATGAAGCCGAGGGGGAGGCTGATTGTAAACCCACATGTATTCACGGTACCGCAGGTACAGGAGGAAGGACAGGCCATTTGGCTGTGGTCTTCCTAACCCACAGCACAGAGAAGACGGCCCAGCCATTCAGTGAGAGTATGATTTCCTGGAGGCCTGAGGAAACCCTCTGTGGGCCCCATGAAGAGGCCAACCTGCTGCATTGCCACAGCTCCCGGCCCTGGGTTCTGAAGCAGGAAATCCTGTCCTTGTGACATTGATCACCGTGAACGCATCGTGAACATTCCCCATGTCCAGCCGTAGGCAAGGTTTGCGTCAGTAGCTAATCAGGGTCAGCTGCTAGTACATTTGTTTGTTCTCCACTGTGTTTGACCTCTAAGACTTTGCTTTTAACCACCATGCTGTAAATGAAGAAAAATGCAGGACATTTTAGTCTGGAAGGGAAGCAGCCTCTCTGCTTGACATATTCAATGGGAAGCTTGGGTTGACCTACGAGTGACTTTCTCTCTAAAGTAGAATTGGATCATTGCATCTGGCAGGATGGGTCCCATGACAGGGTTGTTTCATGCTGTGTGGGTCTGGGGTGTGTTTTGGACAGCCCTCAACAGATGGCTCTTCCCAGGGAGGGTTTAGTTCCATTGAAGTGCTCGGAAGGTAGCAGGAATGATAAAGTGCCTGAAAGCTATGTCTTAGGACTTTCTCTCGAGAAACAGAACCAATAGGAGGTTTACAAACAGAGAAATTTAAGTAACTGGCTTGTGTGATCGCAGAGGTGGCAAGTCTAAAATCTGTAGGTAGGCAGCAGCTGAGACCCACCAAAACGGTGATGCTGCAACTTGAGTCCCAAGGCCTTCTGGAGGCAGTTCGTCCTCTCGGGTCTTCTGTCCTTTCTTTTAAGGCTTTAAATGATTTCATGAGGCCTGCCCACATTAAGGGGGGTCCTCTGCTTTACTCAGGGTCTGCTGATTGAAATGTTGATCTCATCTGATAAATACTTTCACTGCAACATCAAGACGTGTTTGACCACAAATCTGGGCAGCTTAGCCTAGTTGAAACAGAATCGGCCATCACACCATGTTATCAAAGGAATGGAGGGGGAAGGCTAAGGTTACCCCGTAGAATGAAGATGGGCTGGCTGCTAGGGCAGGGCTTGTTTACTGCACACGTTTGAGCTGCATCTTAGTGACGGGAGCTCTGTTTGTGCCCTGGTGCTCTGGAGTGAATAACCAGGCGAGAGGGGAGCTGACGACAGGAGCAGATGTTCTGAGGTCAGAGAGGGCTCTCTGCCTTGGGCCCCGCACAGGGTGCTGTCCTCAGCGTGGGAAGCCTTCTGGAAACAGTGAGATTGGGTCTGGGCTCTTGTAGAGGGAACTGTTTGTGGCTCTGGGTGAGAATCCAGATCCAGTTCTACTGTTTGAGAATGTTTTGTTTGAGATTTTGTGGTTTTCAAAAATTCAACAATGTCTTTCCAAGTCTTTCCAAAACAAACGGAATCAGTGTGCCAAAAATGCAAAGATAAGTGGCCACACCTGGATTTGAAAATGGCAAGTTGTGGTGAGTTGGGGGCAAACAGGGTGAATGTATAAGAGATGCGACCTCATGTGGCGGTATGGTTAAGCAGATCAGAGTGAGATTCTGATGTGTACCTGTGAATTCTCAAGAGCCAGGGAGTGTGATTCTCACTGTTTTATTCTGAAAGTTCAGAGAGGGTATTTTAGAAATGTGATGTCAGCCAGTGCTTATCCTAATGAGGTCAAAAAATGAGATTGCAGTGGACAGTGACACCACAGTAAGGGGCTTAGAAGCAGTCACCACAAAGCAGGGAACTTTCCCAGGTGAAAGAGTTCATGTGTTCATTTTGTTGTTCAGACTGTGTGACAAGATCAGTAATCACCCCATGTCCTGTGCGGCAGCATTGGTTTCATTGCTGAGGATGCAGAGATCCTGGCCTCCGTACAGGTCCTCCATGTGGGCTTCTGCATCAGTGGAGAAAGCAGCCTTAGCAGAACTGCCCTCTGCATCGAGCTGAGGCTTATGCCATTATTCCTGCAAACTCACACCAGTATTTCATGGGTTTCCACTTAGGGAAATTCTATAAACCCTGTGCATTTCTGGTTCTTGCTCTTGGCCTCAGCAAAGTGCAGTTCCATTTCAGAGAGAGAACCACGACTGCCCAAGTGCCCTGGTACTGGTCCTGTGCTTCCAGGAATTGGAGCTCCAGCAAAGCCATTTCCCCAGGGTGCATACCCTCGCACTGCTGCGGGACCCACTGTTCGTCAGTATTTCCCTCTCTTTCTCTCTCCCTTCCCCCAGCTGTCTGTCTGTCTTGTTCTTTCCTTCTGAAATAAAATGAGGATCTGGAGAAACCTGGGTAAAATGTTGCCATGGCCTCTCCATTCTGCAGTCAGTTAACACCCTGAGATTTTAATGCTGGCTACAATCACATTCCCAAGAACCTGAATGGGGTAACAAACTGTGAGCCAGATAATTTAAAATAAGAAACTGTCAGTAGACTAAGCCTAGAAGTCCATTTGGCCAACTGGTTCTCTCCATGTGTTCAGCCTTCCAAGAAGCCAGGTCATAATGAGACCGTTGCTTTGGTGGATAAAGCAATCAAAATAATTGAGTGGGTCTTGTGGAAAAGTTTTATGAGAGGCTGAATGAATGTTTGCGAGGACTGTTCACTCCAGGGATGGCTTTGCTAACCCCTGTGTAACTCTGCTCTCAGTGTTTGCCGAGTGGCTCACTGGTAAAGAGTCCACCTGCAATGCAGGAGACATGGGTTCAATCCTTGGGTTAGGAAAATTCCCTGGAGGAGGAAATGCCAACCCACTCCAGTATTCTTGCCTAGAGAATCCCATGGACAATGGAGCATGGTGAGCTACAGTCCATGGGGTCTCAAAGAATTGGACTTGACTGACTGAGCCTGCACGTGCAGCTCTGCTCTCACTTTTGTTTTGGACTGTGCTTTCCTTGGTGCAAGACCTCTTTTGTCAATTCTCTTTAGATATGTACCAGCTGATCAAATTGCTAGGATGCTCTGTGAGAGCAAACCCTAGTGCTTAATTAGAAGATATATTCTTGACCTACCCATGAACTGATGGTAGTTTTGGTGGTAGATACTTTTCCTGATGCCCTAGTAACCCTCCGTGTGCTGATGTCTAGATGAAAGTTGAAGTGGTTTCGTGAGTCAACACTTTTTAAAATGTTTATGTGTTTATTTTTGGCTGTGCTGGGTCTTCTCTGCTGTGAGGGTTTGTCTATAGCTGTTGCGACCGGGAGCGACTCTCCCTTTGTGTGCATGGGCTTCTCACTGCGGTGGCCTCTCTTGTTGTCGAGCACAGCCTCCTGGGTGCACGAGCTTCAGTAGTTGAAGCCTGTGAGCTCAGTAGTGCGGCTCCTGGGCTCTAGAGCACAGGATCAGTAGTTGCCGCACATGGGCTTAGTTGCCCTGGGGCATGTGGGACCTTCCCAGACCGGGATCGAACCTGTGTCTTCTTAACACCAAGCCACCAGGGAAACCCATGAGTCAACTTTAAAGTAAATAAGCAAGATTCACAGCAAAGAGATAGTTAATAAAAACATGATACTCTATATTAATGTGCCATTTCCATTTTGGTTCACTTTAATAGAAATTGTCATTTTCCTTCTTTGGAATAAGGGAAGAAAACTGTTCTACCTTCCCTTCCTTCTTCCAGACCTCAGGAAATTGGATGGGTATTTTGACTTACAGTTTGAGCCCTGGGATTCAGGTAAGCACATAAGTGGTATCTCCAAAGTTTTGGGGAGAAAGCCCTTTTCCCTGGGGTGTGGAATGATTTGGAAGAGGCCAGAGCCCATGGCTTCATGTTTTGGGGTATTTTCCTCTATCCCAGAAAGCACACTTTTAGGGAAGGATGTCTATGATAAATGTACTGTTACTAAGATGTCAGTGAATGAGAAGACATAAAAGTTATCATTTCTAAATAAATAAGCAGTGTTTGTATTATCCCTTCTATGTATGTTCGAATTTAAATAGTCCATGTTTGAAATAAGCTAAAACAATGGGATTCTAACTGGGGACTTGGAACATCTTCCAGCTAGGTGGTGTGCATGGTGGGGATATTTTGAGGGCAGGATAACGTTTCTATTCCTGAGATCACGCTGTTTCCTACCAAGCTCTTTGAAGTAACCGTCTTCACTTTTACAGGTTTTAGGTGAGGCTGCAGATAAAGTAATCTAGAGGCCGAAGAAGCAGTTAGGCTAAAATGAATGACTATTATTCCTGCATCACTGGCCCAGTTAGGGAAGAGTCCTTCCCAGAGCAGGGTGGACATGTAGTACCACCATGTGTGCCCAAGGAGGCAAGCCTAACTGGAATGAGCATAAGCCTATTATCTAGTTAATATTATTTAGGTACAAAATGTATCTTTAATCAAAGTCACTGTAATTTAAAAAATATTTCTAAGAGAAAAAAAAAACATCCATTAGAAGAAAAATGTTTAAATGTAGTGTTTGGTATAATGTGGGGGGCTTTCCCTGGTGGCTCAGATAGTAATGAATCTGCCTGCAATGTGGGAGACCTGGGTTCGATCCCTGGATTGGGAAGATCCCCTGGAGAAGGGAAAGGCTGCCCACTCCATTATTCTTGCCTGGAGAATTCCATGGAAAGAGGAGCCTGGCAGGTTACAGTCCAAGGGGTTGCAAAGAGTCATACACAACTGAGTGATTAACACTTTCACTTGGTATAATGGGGAAATCTTAAACATTTGTTTCATCATTTAATTGTTATTTGATTAATGCTGGTTGTGCCTACATCTATTAGTAAGGCATAAACTTGAAATGTAAATGATGATATTAGCAAGTTTTATTTATTTTAACTTGTTATAGATGTTCAACCATGAAGAATTGGGAAGGTATGCCTAAGAAGTTGAAATTCAAGATACTAAGATGGAATAGCTCACCAAGAATAAGTTTCTTTTATGTTTATTTTAATTGAGCTTAAAACCTATTTCTGGTAAAGAACGGCAAGGGCGGGGGGTGTGTGCGCACATGTGCACGTGTGTGCGTTCAGCCACAGTGCCCTGTGTCTCTGTGGTCTGTCCAGTAGTCTTAGTTCTGCCAGGCTCTGTGTGGTTGCAGGGTTGCCTCTGCCAGTTCCAGGCAGGTGACTTTGTGGGAGCCTGTCCTCTCTGGTTTCATCAGATGGACAGATAGTGGCAGTGAATCAGGGTCCACCATCACAGGCAGACCAGGAACAGAGGCAGAATTGAGAGGAGAGCAGTGAAACCTGGGAGGAACTTTACAAAGTGGATTTCATGTAACTCAGTCAACTGTAGTCTCAAAGAGAACTGAGAGTTTGTTAAAACAGAATGGATGGCAGCTGTTGTTAGAGTTCATTACTTAACAATACTGGCAGCTTTCAGAGGTGGGCTCCATGTTCATGTCTCACAGTAACTCTGTAAGTGGTGTAGTTAATTGTCTTGTGTTTTTCTCAAAGATGCTTTCCATTCTATCTCTGCTTATGTGGACTTCTTGAGAAATACACATTCGCCCTGCCCCACCCCACCCCACACACAAAAAGAGGCACAGAGGAGACAGTGGAGGAGGTAGAGGGGTTCAGAGCTGCTTCCTGATGAGAAGCATCTTCCTGGAGGCCCAGGGTGGTGGTGAACTGAAGTAATCTGGGCACAGCTTCTTAGGAACCAACCTGCTGCTCTTGAATAGGGCAGGGCACTGAATCAAATCGAAGCTTTGGTTTTATAAGCTGCAAGGATCTGCAACAGTTTTTTTTGTTGTTGTTGTTGATGTTGTTCAGAACATTGGGAAAAAGAAATTGTGGTGCCATGAGAAAGCAAGTCCTCATCTCAGCTGAACCCAGGGGTCTCCATTGTAATTTAATATTCAGTGCCTCATTAAGAGACCCAGGGACTCCTGAGACTTCTGAAACCACAAGTAATTATTTCACGGGAAGGTTTGATAAATTGGATCCTGCCTATTCCAGTGAGAAGGAAGGCAGAGTTGTAAACAGAACACTGTTAACTCTTTGAGGCAACTTGGTTCCTTTTAATATGTTACATCCTTGAAACAGTAAGTGGTCTAAAAGCCAGCCCACCTATTCTTCTATGCAGGAGAGTAGTATTGGTTCTGTAACCCTTGCCTTTCTATCTTCCAGTGAAATCCTTGCCCATAATTTTGCAGCTATGCCCTGGTTCTAATTTCACTATTTTAGATTCATGATAAGATACTAAAACATGAACTCCCCAGGTTGGTAGTTGCCAAATATGCTACTGGAGAAGAGTAGAGAAATAACTCCAAAAATAATGAATTGGTGCAGCCAAAGCAAAAACAACAGCCAGTGGTGTATATGGCTGGTGATGAAGTAAAATCCCATGCTGAAAAGAACAATATTGCATAGGAACTAGGAATGTTAGGTCCATGAATTAAGGTAAATTGGAAGTGGTCAAACAGAAGTGGTCAACAGTGAACACTGACATTTTAGGAATCAGTGAACCAAAATGGACTGGAATAGGCGAATTTAAATCAGATGACCATTATATCTACTACTGTGGGCAAGAATCCCTTAGAAGAAATGGAGTAGCTCTCATAGTCAAGAAAAGAGTCCAAAATGCAGTACTAGGGTGCAGTCTCAAAAACAGCAGAATGATCTCTGTTCATTTCCAAGCCAAACAATTCATTGTCACAGTAATCGAAGTCTATGCCCCAACTCCTAATGCCCGTGAAGCTGAATTGAATGGTTCTATGAAGACCTACAAGACCTTCTAGAAGTAACACCAAAAAAAGATGTCCTTTTCATCATAGGGGACTGGAATGAAAAAGTAGTAAGTCAAGAGATACCTGGAGTAACAGGCAAGTTTGTCCTTGGAGTATAAAATGAAACAGGACAAAGGCTAACAGAGTTTTGTTAAGAGAACGCACTGGCCATAACAAAAACTCTTTTCTAATAACACAAGTGATGACTCTACACATGGGCATCACCAAATGGTCAATATAGAAAACAGACTGATTTTATTCTTTTTAGCCAAAGATCGAGAAGCTCTATACAGTCAGAAAAATCAAGGCTGTAAGCTGACTGTGGCTCAGATCATGAACTCCTTATTGCAAAATCTCAGACTTAAATTGTAGAAAGTAGGGAAAACCACTGGAACATTCAGGTATGACCTCAATCAATTCCCTTATGATTATACAGTGGAAGTGACAAATATAGTCAAAGGATTAGATCTGATAGAGTGCCTGAAGAACTTTGGATGGAGGGTCAAAGCATTCTACAGGAGGTTGTAACCAAAACCATCTCCAAGAAAAGAAATTCAAAAAGCAAAATGGTTGTCTGAGTAGGAGGCCTTTCAAATAGCTGAGAAAAGAAGAGAAACAAAAGGCAAAGGAGAGAAAAAAAAAAAAAAATATATATATATATCTGCATTCAAATATACATATCTGAATGCAGAGTTCCAAAGAATAGCAAGGAGAGGTAAGAACGCCTTCCTAAGTGAACAATGCAAAGAAATAGAGGAAAATAATAGAAAAAGACTAGAGATCTCTTCAAGAAAATTAGAGATACCGAGGGAATTTTTCATGCAAAGATGGGCACAATAAAGGACAGAAATGGTATGGACCTAATGAAGTAGAAAATATTAAGAAGAGGTGGCAAGAATACACAGAAGAGCTCTTCAAAAATGATCTTAATGTCCCAGATAACCATGATTATGTGATCAATCACCTAGAGCCAGACATCATGAAGTGTGAAGTCAAGTGGGCCTTAGGAAGCATCACTATGACCAAAGCTAGTGGAGGTGATGGAATTCCAGCTGAGCTATTTCAAATCCTAAAAGATGATGCTGTGAAAGTACTGCACTCAGTATTCCAGCAAATTAGGAATACTCAGCTGTGGCCACAGGACTGGAAAAGATCAGTTTTCATTCCAATCCCAAAGAAAGGCAATGTTAAAGAATGTTCAAAATTACCACACAATTGCACTCATCTCACACACTAGCAAAGTAATGCTGAAAATTCTCCAAACTAGGCTTCAACAGTATATGAACTGAGAACTTCCAGATGTCCAAACTGGATTTAGAAAAGGCAGAGGAATGAGATCAAATTGCCAGCATCCAAAGGATTATAGAAAAAGCAAAGGAATTCCAGAAAAACATCTACTTCTGCCTTATTGACTATGCCAAAGCCTTTGACTGTGTGGATCACAACAAACTGGAAAATTCTTTAAGAGATGAAAGGTTGCTGTAACGACCTGTGAACAACACTGGGATTTGTGGCCTCTGGAGTGAGAGGAATTCGATGTAGGGACAATGACAAGGCTTGATCGCTCAGAGCGTTTTGGGTAATAAAGTTTTATTAAACTATAAAAGAGATAGAGAAAGCTTTGGACATAGATATTAGAAGGGGATTGAAAGAGTGCCTCCTTGCTAGTTTTAGCACCTAGTTATAAACCTATTAGCAAGCGGATGATTAGAGAAAGGAAATGCTGAAAACTCAGAGAGTTGCACCAGGCCTCCCTCTCTTACAACATGCATTTTGAGGTATCACTGGCACAAGGTGAGTCATCCCTGGCCATAAAACAGTTGGCATGAAATCTTAAAGAATGGGACACCAGAGCACCTTACCTGCCTCCTGACAAATCTGTATGCAGGTCAAGAAGGAATGATTAGAACCGGATATGGAGCAATGGACTGGTTGAACATTGGAAAACAGGTATGTCACCCTTTTTATTTAACTTCCATGCATAGTACATCATGCTAAATGCTGGGCGGAATGAAGCACAAGCTGGAATCAAGATTGCCAGGAGAAATATCAGTAACCTCAGATATGCAGATGATACCATCCTTATGGCGGAAAGTGAAGAAGAGCTTAAAGAGCCTCTTGATGAGGGTGGAAGAAGAGAGTGAAAAAACTGGCTTAAAACTCAACACTCAAAAAATAAAGATAATGGCATCCAGTCCCATCACTTCATGGCCAATAATGGGGAAACAATGGAAACAGTAACAGATTTTATTTTTTTTGGCTCCAAAATCACTGCGGATGGTGACTCCAACCATGAAATTAAAGGATGGTTGCTTCTTGGGAGAAAAGCTATGAGAAACCTAGACAGCATATTAAAAAGCAGAGACATACTTGGCCAACAAAGGTTCATCTAGTCAAAGCTATGGTTTTTCCAGTAGTCATGTATGGATGTGAATGTTGGACCATAAAGAAGGCTGTGGGCCAAAGAATTGATGATTTTGAACTGTGGTGTTGGAGAAGACTCTTGAGAGTCCTTTGGACTGCAAGGATATCAAATCAGTAAATCCTAAAGGAAATCCGCCCTGAGTATTCATTGGAAGGACTGATGCTGAAGCTGAAGCTGAAGCTCCAATACTTTGGCCACCTGGTGTAAAGAACTGACTCATTGGAAAAGACCCTGATGCTGGGCAAGATCGAAGGCTGGAAGAGAAGGGGACGACAGAGGATGAGTCTGTTGGATGGCGTCACTGACATGATGGACATGAGTTTGATCACGCTCCAGTTGTGGTTATGGACAGGGAAGTCTGGTGTGCTGCAGTCCATGGGGTTGCAGAGAGTTGGACATGACTAACTAATTGACCTGAACTGCACTTATTATCTGGTTCTAATTTCACTATTTTAGGTCCTTAATTGAGCACATTTTGTTATTTCTCTGCTCAAAGTCATCTCACCAAAGAGGCCTCATCACATCCGTGTCCACTTTCTAGGACTCGTTTTCTTCACAACACTTTAACAATCTCCATTACTGCATTATAGGTGTATGGACTTTTAGTTTATTAGTTCACTGTCTCAGTCCCAGAAGAGCTGAAAAATACTCCTTTCTGCCATGCTCACAGGATCTGAAACATGTCTTAGGAAATACTATCAAACAAAAATGGGTAACTGAATAAATGATTAGTGGAATTAGTATATTAATGTACTCACTCCTGAAATCTGATTTGGCTTTTGCTGACAGGTAATGTATTTATAAGTGTGTGTCATTGGGAGAGGACTTGGAGAAAACTATTGTAAAGGCAAAAAAAGGGAAAGAAATATGCTTTAATTGGAGTTTTCCCTGAAATGGGTCATTAATTAACTTGTCACATTCTGTCTTCTGTCCCAAGAAGTAAAGCTCTGGACAGAGTGTTTAACACTTTGGTGCACTTCTGGATTGATTCCTGTGTTCCGGGCGTCTACTAAGAAGAGTGTGTGGCAGCACGCCCCCTTCTGCTATGGTCTTGACATAAGGCACAACGCTGTCTGATTTGCTCTGACTGAGGATACTTCCTGTGACCTTCATAGCTTCTGCTTCTCTCCATACCCATCTGAGTAGGGTCTGTGCTGCTGCTTTTCCTGAGAATCAAAGAATAATTCTCTCCTCCGGTGGTGTATAAGGCCGTATGAAATGAAGCAGCATTTTAGGTGAACAGATAAGACTATAATTAATAGAGATAAATTAGAGTTAGCTATAAGAACCCACTTCCCTAAGAGACAACGTGAAGAGAATAAATATACTGAAGCCTGGAATCTGCTACTTGTTCTTCTGATGGTTTAAAAGAACTTTGTCACCAATTTGCTTGCACCCACCCAAGGAAAAACAAAAAACACAATTACAATTTGAACTTTTTTTTCTGGCAATATTATGGATGTTGTGTTTGGAAGTTAATTGAATGTAAATGTCCTAATCCGGGGCCCACCTAATTTTCTCAAAATAAGTTAGAATTAATCTCAGGGAGAGCTGCCCCAGGAGGGCACCACGGGAGGTCAGTTTTCAGCTTGTTTATGATGTAATATGATTTTTGCTTAAAATACAAATTCCATAATTTTATGTTTTTTTGATATGCAAATATGACAAGCTCTTACAATTTTTGTGTGTGTGAAATGGAGTTTAAGACACCATAAACTAATTGTTGAATTCTAAGAGAAACTCCTTTTCTGTCTCTTTTCTCTTGAGTGTTATTCTCTCTTATTTCAGAGAGAATTTTATCTTTTCTCCTCCTATTACATGTTTTTCATCTGTCTTCCTAAACATTGTTAATCATGATCTTGGGCCAGGGATTCTTCCTATTGTGAAAACTTCATCTTGTAAAATGGAGGGTTTTATGCCAAGATAAAATTAAGTGGTATTGGACAGCCTATATATAAAGCATCCAAAGAAAAGGAGGAAAGGAAAAAGTACAGAAAAGGACAAAAAAGGTACAGAAAAGGAGAAAAAGGTTAGTAAAAGACAAGATGAAGGATAATTATTCCAAGTTTTTCTTGGTGTATCCATCCTGCCCACAGTGGAAACATTTGTCGATGTGTATCAAAGTGAATTAAGAAATGTGTAGATGTGAAAATGAAAACTAACATTTTCCCTTAGACAAAATTCGAACCTTTTAGAGAGTCACTGTGAAAGCAAACAAAAATCCTGACACAGGATCTGCTCAGAACACGTGCCCCCGTCCCATTGGCAAGGGACTTGGGGGGTGAGGGCTGCAGGGATGGGGAGAACTGAACATCTTCCCAAAACCCATTTCAGCTTTTTAATAGTAAAAAGTAAATTAAAAACATGTCAACCATGAAACTGATGAAACACAATAAAGCCATTCTAGATTCTAGCCATAAAATCAGCCCAAATTAATTAAATAAGAAATGTATAATTCTTTAATATGACTTATTTATAAAGCACCCCCAGCATTTGTGAATCCCTTTTACACAATCTGCTGATCTCTCGATGAGTGTTTAAAGCACCCTGAAAACAGCAAAGAAAAGGTGCAGCCCTCACTGAGAGGGTCTTTGCAGCAGTATTGTTTCAGTCTTTAAAGTCAGAAGAATGTGTCCATGATTCAGTGTTAATCTGGCACATCCTTGCCTCCCAGGAAAAACACAGAGATGACCTTTGAAGCCTCTTGATATGGTATTTTTCCTTAGATTTATTTGAAAACTGAATCTGGATTTTACTATGAATTTGTGAGATGTTTGTATAGCATACTGAGTTCTGTTTATTTCAAACAACGTAGTGATAGAATTTTTTCTATTCTACTTTAAAAATTTTATTTATTTTTAATTGAAGGATAATTGATTTATAATATGTTCTTGATTTCTACCAAACATCAACATGAATCAGCTATTGATAGATATACATATGTTTCCTCCCACTTGAACCTCCCTCCCACCTCTCACCCCATCTACCCATCTAGGTTGTTACAGAACCCCAGTTTGAGTTCCCTGAGTCATACGGCAAATTCACACTAGCTATCTATTTCATATGGTAGCGTATATGTTTCCATGCTTCTCTCTCCGTTTGTTTCATCCTCTCCTGTCCACATCTGTGTCTGTAAGTCCATTCTCTGTTTCTGTGTCTCTATTGCTGCCCTGTAAATAGGATCATCAGCACCATCTTTCTACATTCCATATATATTAATTAATATACAATATTTTCTCTCTTTTTCTGACTTACTTCACTCTGTATAATAGGCTCTAGTTTTATCCACCTCATTAGAACGGACTGAAATGTGTTCTTTTTTTATGGCCGAGTAAAACAATGCAAATAAATAGAGAAAAACAATAAAATGGGAAAGACTAGAGATTTCCTCAAGAAAATTGGAGATACCAAGGGAATGTTTCATGCAAAGATGGGCACAATAAAGGTCAGAAATGGCAAAGACCTAACAGAAGCAGAAGATATTAAGAAGATGTATAAAGAGTACCCAGAAGAACTATACAAAAAAGATCTTAATGACCCAGATAACCATCATGGTGTGGTCATTCACCTAGAGCATGACATCCTGGAGTGTGAAGACAAGTCTTAGGGCCTTAGAAAGAATAACTGAACAAAGCTAGTGGAGGTGATGGAATTCCAGTTGAGCTATTTCAAATCCTAAAAGACGATGCTGTTAAAGTGGTGCACTCAATATGCCAGCAAGTTTGGAAAACTCAGCAGTGGCCACAAGACTGGAAAAGATCAGTTTTCATTCCAATATAAAGAATGTTCAAACTACTGCACACTTGAGCTCATTTCACATGCTAGCAAGGTAATGCTCAAAATCCTTCAACCTAGGCTTCAACAGTATGTGAACCAAGAACTTCCAGATGGACAAGCTGAATTTAGAAAAGCAGAGGAATCAGAGATAAATTTGTCAACATCCATTGGATTATAGAAACAGCAAGGAATTCCAGAAAAAACTTCTACTTCTGCGTCATTGACTAAACTAAAGTCTTTGACTGTGTGGATCACAACAAACTGGAAAATTCTTAAAGAGTTGGGGATACTGAAAGGTTGCTGCTATGAGCCATGAACAACACCAGAATTCGTGGGCTCTGGAGAAGAGGAATTCGATCTGGAGCCAGTGATGAGGCTTGTTTGCTCAGAGCTTTTTTGTGTAACAGTTTTATTAAAGTATAAAAGAGATAGAGAAAGCTTCAGACATAGACATCAGTGTCCCCTTGCTAGTTTTTAGCAAGGAGTTATATGCCTATTAGCAAGCTACTAATTAGAGAAAGGAAATGCCTCAAAACTGAGAGAGTTGCACCAGGCCCCTCACCCACAACATGCATTCTGAGATAGCATTGACAAGGTGAGCCATTCCTGGCCATAAAACAGTTGACCTGAATCTTGAAGAAAGGCAGATTTCTAAGCACATAATAGTTCATTAACGTAGCTTAAGAAAACATTTGCATGAGATAAATGCATTGATTAGCTCAAGGTTTGAGAGATAAAGTTAAGCTCAGGCTGAACCTTGACAACACAGGATTAGAAGAGAAAAGAGAAAAAAAATTGTATACCACTTACAGTTTATTTCCTCCTGCCACTTGGGGACCTGTGGCCTCCCTGCTGAGGCTATTAACATTCTCAATACCAGACTGCCTCACCTGCCTCCTGAGAAATCTGTATTCAGGTCAAGAAGCAACAGTTAGAACCAGACTTGGAACAACAGATTGGTTCCAAATCGGGAAAGGAGTACGTCAAGGCTATGTATTGCCACTCTGCTTATTTAATTTATATGGAGATTACATCATGGGAAATGCCAGGCTGGATGAATCCCAAGCTGGAATCCCAAGATTGCTGGGAGAAATATCAGCAACCTCAGATATGCAGATGATACCACCCTAGGGGCTTCCCTGGTGGCTCAGAGGTTAACGCATCTGCCTGGAATGCGGGAGACTGGGTTCGATCCCTGGGTTGGGAAGATCCCCTGGAGAAGGAATTGGCACCCCACTCCAGTACTCTTGCCTGGAGAATCCCATGGAGGGAGGAGCCTGGTAGGCTACAGTCCATGGGGTCTCAAAGAGTCGGACATGACTGAGCAACTTCACTCTCACTTTAATGGCAGAAAAGGAAGAGGAACTGAAGAGCTTCTTGATGAAGGTGAAAGAGGAGAGTGGAAAAGCTGACTTAAAACTCATCATTCAGAAAACTAAGATCATGGCGTCTGGTCCCGTCACTTCACAGCTTATAGATGGGGGAAAAGTGGAAACAGTAGCAGACTTTATTTTCTTAGTCTCCAAAATCACTGTGGACGGTGACTGCAGCTATGAAATAAACCTAGACAGCATATTAAAAAGCAGAGACATTAATTTGCCAACAAAGGTCCATATAGTTAAAGCTGTGATTTTTCCAGTAGTCATGTACCGGTGTGAGAGTTGGACCATTAAGAAGGCTGAGTGCCAAAGAACTGATGCTTTCCACTTGTGGCTGGGAAAGACTCTTAAAAGTCCCTTGGACAGCAAAGAGATCAATCCAGTCAATCCTCAAGGCAGTCAACCCTAAATATTCATTGGAAGGACTGATGCTGAAGCTGTAGTTCTAATACTTTGGCCACCTTATCAAAAAGCCAACTCATTGGAAAAGACCCTGAAACTGGGAAGGAGTGAGGACAGGAGGAATAGGGGATGATAGAGGATGAGATGGTTGGATGCCATCATTTACTCAATGGACATGGGTTTGAGCAAACTCCGGGAGATATTGAAGGACAGCGAAGCCTGGTATGCTGCAGTCCATGGGATCGCAAAAAGTTGGATATGACTAAGCAAGTGAACTACAACAACAAAATCACAAATTGTGTGTTTGAACTCAAAACAAACTTAATCTTTCTGCCCCACTTAAAATCTTTTAAAAAAAGATTAGGTATTTAAAAGTGAAGTTACATTAGATTGTAAGTTTTAAAATCATATTTTATGATAACTTGCAGAAGTCTACTTGCTGCTGCTGCTGCTGCTGCTAAGTCACTTCAGTCGTGTCCGACTCTGTGCGACCCCATAGATGGCAGCCCACCAGGCTCCGCCGTCCCTGGGATTCTGCAGGCGAGAACACTGGAGTGGGTTGCCATTTCCTTCTCCAATGCATGAAAGTGAAAAGTGAAAGTGAAGTCGCTCAGTGGTGTCCGACTCTTAGCAACCCCATGGACTACAGCCTACCAGCCTCCTCCATCCATGGGATTTTCCAGGCAAGAGTGCTGGAGTGGGGTACCATTGCCTTCTCCAAAGTCTACTTAAGTAGACTCAATTTGGATGCCGTTTTGAAGTATTTCCAAGTAATGCCCAACTTACCTAGGAACTCTCTAATGAGGGGAGTGTTGTGCTACAGGAGAGTCTCTGAACGTTACCCTGCTTCCGAATGTAGCATTAAACTCCAATATCACCTTGATTTCATACTGAACGTAAAGTCACTTCAGTCCCGCGTGTGTTCTTCTGGACTCTGGTTAGCCTCAGATGTGTGGCCTTGGGCATCTGTCCTGCTCTGGGCTCTGTTCCTCTGGCACAGGGTGAGGAGATGCAGCAGAGGCTGAGCAGCCATCTCAGGAAGCACTGAGTTGGGTTTGGACATTAGCGCCGTTGGTGCATCCTCCGGCTCCAGGACACTCTGGAATGAGTGGCCACTGAACTGAGGAAAGGAGTCATGGGAAAGAGATTTGATCCAGAGGAGAGAGAATCCGGATGAGGGACTGAGGATCTCAGGATATATCAGAACTCTTATAGGGACATTGCGAGGTGGTAGGAAAGATGACACAGAGGGTATGAAAACAGAGGAGAAGTCTTGGTCCAAGGTTTAAGGAGATAAGAAAATGTCCAAGTGACAGGAATTTTCATGTCTCAGTAATAATATGGAGGGGAATACAAGTTTGAAATAAACAGAGTGCTGTGTAGAAAGTCTTGGAACAAGGCCATGACCACTGCCTTGTCCAAGGAGAGACAGTTTGTGGTTTCTCAGTAATTAGGGAGAAAGTAAAAGTGAAGTCGCTCAGTCGTGTCCGACTCTTTTTGACCCCATGGACTGTAGCCCACCAGGCTCCTCCGTCCATGGGATTTTCCAGGCAAGAATATTGGAGTGGGTTGCCGTTTCCTTCTCCAGGGGATGTTCCTGACCCAGTGATTAAACCCAGGTCTCCTGCACTGTAGGCAGACGCGTTACCATCTGAGCCACCAGGGAAGTCACATGATAATAACCTTTATTGAACACTTGCCCATGGCAGACAGTGAAGGAAGTGCTTTGAATGGGTTATGTAGTTTAATGTTCACAGTAAATCAGTGAGGAAAATACATCTATGATCCCCAATAAACAAATGAGGAAACTGAAATTTGAGGAAGCCACCTACTTAGGGAATGTACAGCCAGGACTTGAATCCACCTTGAGAATCACTGTCTTAGACCACTGCACAAAGAATTTAAAAAAGACTGTTTAAATGGTTAGTAGAGGTTGCATTTTGAATACTAAAGACACTATATTGTGGATTTAAAAATTAGTAATAAACCTGATGAAATTATACCTTTTTTTTTTTTTTTTTAAGAGGAATAATGCAGTGTAAAGCAGCTAGTGGTGATACCCTGTCCTGGGGGTTCACACATTCCAGGAGTAGCTGTGATGTGTGTCAGGAATTTACCATCCTGACAGTGAGCAAGTGGGGCCTTTGTGCTCCATCTGGCCACTGCATACATCAGAACACTTAGGACACGAGGAGGCAGGTGAAAGGCCTGGCCTGTGATGTGCCCTGGAGCCTCCTTGAGACGGACGGACTGCTGTAAACATTCCTGGTCTCTTAAAACCCTGGGAGCTGGTTCTGCCCAGCGGGTCACTCCCCTGACTCTGGCTCATACCTTACTTCTCTTCTGACCTAGTGTGAAACCTGCAGCTCTGATCCTCTAGCTTTCTTCCCTTAAAAAATAGACATAGTAATACATGATGTTTTAGGAGGCTGATGTGATGGGACATTCATGAAGCAGAGCAGTGTGCCTTCAGTAAAACCTATCCCTTTATTTTCACACTGGAAGCATCTAATATCCGCAAATGGTGACCTGGTGAAGGGACCAAAGCTTGTGTTCTAATCCTGCCAAGGTCATTTTCAAAGGAAGTGAGCTATTCTTGACCTCCCAGGGAGAGGGCAGAGATGTGTGTTCTGAACTGGAGGTGGCTGGACTGGATGTAGTGAGCCCTTGTCCTCTTGTGTGCTGCTTTCTGAGTTACGAAGTAACCAGCCCTGTGTTTCTTATACCTGACATATCTTCCCTTTGAGGGCAGCCTGGCATCTAAATCTTTTCTAGGACCATGGAATGCTGTCCCTGGCAAAACCTTTTCTCCTTCAGGGGAGGAGGGCACCCTCAGCTTAGGGTCCCATGGATGACTCAACCCCATATGTGACTCCAGTCCCACAGGTATTTCAAGTCTAAGAAATCCCCAAGAAGACACTGGGTTGCCTCCTTAGTTTACTGCCTCCTGGTCCCATCTTTGACATGTAAAATGATTAATGATGTAAATACTTTTCAGGCCATCTGTGGCTTGCAGACCATTTTACCTCCTTGCGCATTTGCTGGTTGCTTCTGAATTGCTTTCTGTAGAAAAGCAAGCGGCCATGACCAGCCTGTTATGTTAGTGCACCGTTCAGTCTCCCCTTCCTCTGCGAGCCTGAGTGCCTTCAGCCGTGCACATGTGAGAAGCCCAGTGTGCTGCTGGTGATTGGAGGACGTATCACCTCCAACAACCTGACTTTTCAAAAAGAATCCCAGTAAAAATATTCAGTTCTTGCTTCCTATCTGCCAAGTAATAGAAATAAACTACTCAGCTGGTGCCTTAAAAATTGTTTGACCGTAAGAAATGTGGTACTTGGGTGGCATGGAGGAGTCATCCTTCTTTCTGAATGATTCATTTTCCCCTGAAACCTAAAAATAGCATCAGGCTTGGAGAGAGGATTGAGGAGCTACACAGAGGCCATTTTCCAGGGCTGTTGTCCTTATGTAAGCATGTTTTCTGTTAAGCCATGACTTCAGTCTGAAAAGCAACACTGTGTGTGTGTGTGTGTGTGTGTGTGTGTGTGTGTGTGTGTGCATGTGTGCACTTGATGAAATAACAATCTTGAGGTCATAGAGTTTCAACTTTGAATTAAGTAGAAGGGTGTTGTATTCATGCACTGCTTATCACAGTGATTTACTCTGCCTGTGATGCTCTAACATTTTAACACAAGCACATGTCTGTTGTTATTCTCATCCAATGCAAATAAATGTTTTATGTATTTTAGTGTATACAACTTTGTGATTTATCCTATTGCTGTTCATATAAAGTAGCTCACTGGCACTTTGAAAAAGAAATAAATCTTGTGTAGCAGCCACAGGAAGTTTTGAAGATTAGGAAATTATGGCCCAGAAACACTAAAGGACTTGTTAGAAGTCTCCAGCCTCTTCAGGTGGGTGTTTGCATGAGTGGAAAAAGTCCTCTTTGATCTCACACCATCCCCTTCCAATACCAAACTGTTTCCTCTTCTTCCTTTTGTTATGTGGGAGAGATGGAACGTCACTGTAGGTGAAATATAGGGAAGCCATCAAAATGCTGCTGCTCTTGCTGCTAAGTTGCTTCAGTCGTGTCCAACTCTGTGTGACCCCATAGACAGAAGCCCACCAGGCTCCCCTGTCCCTGGGATTCTCCAGGCAAGAACACTGGAGTGGGTTGCCATTTCCTTCTCCAGTGCATGACAGTAAAAAAGGAAAGTGAAGCCGCTCAGTGGTGTCTGACTCTTAGTGACCCCATGGACGCTCCATCAGGCTCCTTCATCCATGGGATTTTCCAGGCAAGAGTACTGGAGTGGCGTGCCTTGCATGAAAGCATTCAATTTACTACTACAAGTACTACTACTTAAAAGATACCTTTAGTCTTCTGATCTTAGTTAATTTTATATGTACATCCTAACTCTCAGTAGCGGTTTGACTAACCCATTCTACCTTTACAATTTTGTGTTATGCGTCTGTTTATGAAATGAGAGTACTTAATTCCATGATGTGTAAGATTTCTTCCCACACTGAGTGGTACACTACCCCGATTGAACAAATTTATAAATTAAGAATTTTTTCTGGCTAAGATGGAGGAGCCCCTTTCTTCAAGCTCCTGTCTCTTGCAACCAAAGCACCAAACATAACACTGTAAAGCTCCGAAAGACATGAAAGGCAGAGAAAGGAAACAGATGGCCTTTGACCTTTGGGCTGGCTAGTGACGTGGTGGCGAGTTCCTTGGGTTTTTCTGTCTCCTGTATGTCTGGGTATAGCATGGGAGAAGGGTACAGCCTGGAAGCACCAACAGAGGAATACAACCCAAGTCTGTCCCCCAGGCAGAGGACCAGCTCCCAGATGATGAGCAAGCTGCCCCTCCACCCCTCACTTGCAGAGCAAACTGAATACTCCTTGCCTGGATGCTGTGGACGGGCTCAGTAAAGATCTGTCCCACATTTCCCCAGTGGGGTTGTTATCAGCAAACTCAAAGATTGAGAGAGAGAGTGTTAGTCACTTGGTTGTGTCCAACTCTAAGACCCCATGGACTGTAGCCCGCCAGGCTCTTCTGTCCATGGAATTCTCCGGGCAGTAAAACTGGAATGGGTAGCCATTCCCTTCTCCAGAGGATCTTCCTGACCCAGGGATCAAACTTGGGTCTCCTGCATTGCAGGCAGATCCTATACCATCTGAGTCACCAGGGAAGCCCCAAACAGGGAGTTAAACCTGCACCCTGACCCAGGAGCAACCAGGGTGAGGGGCTGATACCTACTGCTTCAGTAGGACCTGAACATTTGTCCCCATAGAGTAGTGGCAGGACTGAATAGGAGCTGTAAGGTGGGACTGACGCTCTGCTTGCTACCCCAGACATTAGCTAAGCCTTCATCTCAACTGAACAACATTTCTCCTGAATCTATTATAAAAATGCTTCAATGTGAAGTTATATAGCAGATACAGAAATACTCAAAGGAAAACTGTAGAACTGAAAAATACAATAAATGAAATAAAAACATCGCACTAGATGGGAGGTTGGAGATGGCAGAGAGTGAAATCAATGAACTGAAAGAGAAATAAATAGGTATTACTTAGAGAAAAAATAGAATTAAAAAAACAGAATTTGGTGATACAAATATTAGATCTCCAGAAAAAATGAGAAAGGATGTATTAGATCTCCAGAAAAAATGAGAAAGGATGTGGGGCTGAAAAATTAAAAAAAAAAAAAGTCGCTGAAAATTTCACCAAATTTGGCAAAAGGCATACACCTACAGATTCGGGAAGCTTTGTAAATCATGACCAGATAAACCCAAAGAAGTTTTTGCCAAAAACTGTCTTATTCAAACTTCTGGGGGAAAAAAAGTCTTGAAAGCAGCCAGAGAAAAATGAAACTTTACTAACAGGAATATAACACTTTGAATGACAATGAATTTTTCGTTTGAAACCACTGAAGACAGAAGGACATGGCACAACATTTTTCAAGTGCTAAAGGAAATGTCAACTGCTTTAGTTCTATATCCAATAAAAACATCCTTTAGGAATGAAGATGAAGATACTCTAAAGAAGATATTCTAAAGTAAAGATAAATTTTAATATGAGAATCTGTTCCCAGGAGACCTAACCACAAAAAGTACCTAAAAGAAGTTCTCTACACAAAGAAGAAATGGAAGCAGAAGGAGCCTGATGCATCAGGAAGATAGAATAATGGATGGAGTAAATTAATGGCAAATGTAACAGACTTTCCTTCTTGAGGTTTTTAAAACTGTGTTTGAAGATTGAAGCAAAGACTATAACATCATCTGATCTGGTGTTCAATGAATGTGAGAAAATTCTTAAGATATTTCTATTTTAGAAGGTGGAAGAGTAAAAGGACCTGAATAGATATTTACACTTGCTCAAAAATGCTAAAATACTGATGTATGTTATTGGGTTGGCCAGAAAGTTCGTTCAGTGTCATCCTTGTGATGGCTGTAGTAGTGCTTAGTTGTCTTTGACTTCATTCAAAACAATTTTGTTAGATTGTATTGTGATAGCTATCATTTCAATGTGCATTAAAAAAAAAAGCCATCAAAATTGGTGAATTTTGTGTAGCCATTTTAATATTAAAGATAGAAGAAAAAGCAACATTTTCCACGTATTAGGCTTTATTATCTCAAGAAAGGTAAAAATACAACTGAAATGCAAAAAAAAAAAAAAGATTTGTGCAGTATATGAAGAAGGTGCTGTGACTGATTGAATGCGTCAAAAGTGATGTGTGAAGTTTTTGCTAGAGATTTCTAGCTGGATGATGCTCCACAGTCGGGTAGACCAGATGACATGGATGGTGATCAAATAGAGACATTGAAAGTAAAAGTGTTAGTTGCTCAGTGGTGTCTGACTCTTTGGGACCCTGTGGACTGTAGTCCACCAGCCTCCTCTGTCCATGGAATTCTCCAGGCAAGAATACTGCAGTGGGTAGCAATTCCCTTCTCCAGGGAGGGAATTCCATTCTTCCTGACCCTGGTATCAAACCTGGGTCTCCTGCATTGCAGGCAGATTTTTTTACCATTTCAACTATCAGGAAAGCCCCAGTAGAGACATTAACTGAGAACAATTCACTGTATACCATGTGGGAGATAGCTGATATACTCAAAATATCCAAATCCAGCCTTGAAAATCATTTGCACCAGCTTGGTTGTGTTAATCTCTTTGATGTTTTGGTTCCACATAAATTAAGCAAAAAATATCTTCTTGACTTTATTTTTCCACACACAATTCTCTACAGACATGTAACAAAAATGTTCCATTTTTAAAACAGATTATGCTGGGCAATGAAAAGTATATACTGTACAATAATGTGGAACAGAAGAGATCATGGGGCAAGTGAAATGAACCACCACACCAGCTGCACCAAAGACTGATCTTCATGTGAAAAGATGATTTTGTGTGTGTGTGGTGGAACTGGAAAGCAGTCCTCTACTCTGAACTCCTGGAAAAACCAATTAATTCCAACAAGTACAGCAATAAAAGGCAGCACTCAACGAAACGTGTCTGGAAATAATCAACAGAAAATGCATAATCTTCCATCAGGATAACACAAAACTGCTTTTCCTGATGACCAGGCAGAAACTGTTACAGCTTGGCTGGGAAGTTCTGATTCATCTGGTGTACTCACCAGGCGTGGTGCTTTCGGATTTCCATTTATTTCTGTCTTTACAAAGTTTTCTTAAAGGAAAACAAAATCAATTCCCTGGAAGACTGTAAAAAGTACCTGGAACAGTCCTTTGCTGAAAAAGATAAAAAGCTTTCGGAAGATGGAGTTATAAAGTTACTTGAAAATGGCAGAAGGTAGTGGAACAAGCAGTGAATATGTTGTTCAATAAAGTTCTTGGTAAAAATGAAAAAAGTGTCTTTTACTGTTTCTTAAAGAGCCAGAGGGACCTTTTGGCCACCACAAATACTGACGTATGTGAAAAATTCTAAGCACTGAATTGCTAATACTGAGAAAAATGATCAAAACATGATAGATAAATCAAAGTAGACTTCTAAAACATAAGACATAAGATGGAAGAGAAGGAAATTAGGAATAAAGAACAGAACAAACAAATGGAAGACAAGAAATAAATTGACAGACCTTGCCTATCAATATTTATCTGAAATATGAAAAGCGTAAACATAAGACAAGGATTGTCCAAGTGGATTAAAAACGTAATCCAAATATGGTACATAGTTTCTACAAGAAGTTCACATTGGACACAACTGCGTAGGTAGGTTGAAGGTAAAATGATAGGAAAAAAAGTATCATGCAATGGATGGAGAGAGAAATAAATTGGGAATGTGTAATTGAGAAAATTACACTACTGTATATAAAATACGTAACTAATAAAGACATACTTTACAGACAGGGAACTCTTCTCAATACTCTGTAATGATCTATATGGGAAAAGAGTCTAAAAAACAGTGTATATGTGTATATGTATAACTGGTACACTTTGCTGTATAGCAGAAACTAAAAATATTTAGAGTGAGCTATAGTCTAGTTTGGAGAAGGCAATGGCACCCCACTCCAGTACTCTTGCCTGGAAAATCCCATGGACAGAGGAGCCTGGTCGGCTGCAGTCCATGGGGTCACTAAGAGTTGGACATGACTGAGCGACTTCACTTATAGTCTAGTCAGGAGTGTACTCTAGTATCCTCTAGGAGGAGGAGAGGGGGATAACAGAGGACGAGACGGTTGGATGGCATCACCGACTCAATGGACATGAGATTGAGCAAGCTCTGGGAGATGGTGATGGACAGGGAAGCCTGGTGTGCTGTTCCATGGAGACACAAAGAGTCGGACACGACTGAACGACTCAACTGAGCTGAAACTTTAGTAAAAATTTTTAAAATTCACAAAACTGTTATAATATATGTGTGTGTGTGTATATATACATTAATTTTATTAATTTTTAATGATACACGTTTATTTTTATAGGTTTATGTTTTCATTGCTTAGTGCTCTGACATGTGCAACTTTTGCCACCCTATGGAGTGTAGGCTCCTTTCTCCATAGGATTCTCTGGGCAAGAATCCTGGACTGGGGTGCCATTTCCTCCTCCAGGGGATCTTCCTGACCCAGGGATTGAACCTGCATATCCATCTCTTCAAATAAGAAATACACATGGCCAGTTGACACATGAAAAGGTGCTCAACATTACTAATTATTAGAGAAATGAAAATCAAAATGAAGGCGCTGCCTCACACTGGTCAGTATGGCCATGATTAAAAAGTCTACAAGTAACAAATGCTGGAGACAGTGTGGAGAAAAGGGCACCCTCCTACCTTGCTGATGGGATTGTAAGTTGTTTCAGCCACTGTGGAAAACTCTGGTGGTTCCTCAGAAACTGTTAATAAAAGTAGAATTACCATATGATCCATCAATCCCACTCTGGGCATGTATCCAGATAAAACTATAATTGAAAAAGAATACATGCACCCCTATTGTGAGTAGTTCATAGAAGCACTATTCACAATAATCATGGAAGTAAGCTAAATGTTCATTGACAGATGAATGGATAAAGAAGATGGGGTACATATATACAGTGGAATACTACTTACCCTTTAAAAAGAGCAAACAGTGCTGCTGTTTGCAGCAAGATGGATGAAACTAGAGATTATCATACTAAGTAAGTCAAAAAGAGAAAGACAAATGCCATATGATATCACTTATATGTGGAACTTAAAATATAATACAAATGAACCTGTCTGAAACAGAAACAGTCATATGTATATATATTATCTTCTTTATATTGGTTATTATGAAATATGCTACAAAAAACATAAGATCGTATATATTTTTATACAAGTCTTTGAGTCTGTTGTGTTCTTTGGAAAAATACACAAGAGTGGAATTATGGAATGATATGGTAGTTCTGTTTCTAACTTTTTGAGGAACCTCAATACCGTTTTCCACAGTGGCTGCACCGATGTATATTCTTACCAGTAGTGTCCAAAGGGTCCCCTTTATTCATATCCTCTTCAATGGTGATTGTTTGTAGTCTTTCAGTAATAGCCATTCTGATAGATGTGATGTGATGTCTCACTGTGCCGTTGATTTCCATTTCCCGAATGATTAATGGTGCTGAACATCTTTTCATGTGTCTGCTGGCCATCTGTATGTCTACTTTGAAAATAAAATGTCTCCTCGGGTCCCCTGTCCATTTTGTAACTGGTCTGTTTCTCTTTTTGATGGTGAGTCGCATGAGTTATTTGTATATTTTGGATAATAACACCTTAGATATGTCATTTACAAATATCTTAGCTCATTCAGCAGCCTGCCTTTTTGTTTTGTTAATAGTTTCTGTTGCTGTCCAAAAACTTTTTAGTTTGACATAGTCCCTTTTTTTTTTTTTTGTTCTTGTTTCCCTTCCCTGATGGGAAGAATAACCAAAAAATATTTAAAGATTGATATCAGAGCATAATGTCTATATTTTATTCTAGGAGTTTTATGGTTTCAGATGTTACATTTATGTCTTTAATCCATTTTGAGTTTATTTTCATATATGCTATGAGAAAATGTTCTAATTTCTTCTTTTATCCAGTTTTCTAAGAACCTTTTGTTGAAAAGACAACTTTTGCCCATTGTTTATCATTTCCTTTATTGTAGATTAATTGCCCATGTAAGTTCATCTCTAAGCTGTTTATTCTGTTCATTGATATCTCTGTTTTTGTGCCAGTTCCATACTGTTTGATGACTGTAGCTTTGTAGTCATGATACCTCCAGCTTTATTATGTTTTCTCAATTGGAGAGAAAAGCTATTTGAGTACTTGTGTTCTCAATAAAATTTTAGAATTTTTTGTTCTATATCTCTGAAAAATGTCACTTGTATTTTGATAACGGATTGCATTGAATCTGTAAATTGCCTTGGGGAGTATGGTCATTTTAATTGTTAATTTTTCTAATCCATGAGCACAGTGTATTTTTCCATTTGCTCGTGTTTTCAGTTTTTCTTATGTGTGTTACAGTTTTCTGAGGACAGGTGTTTTGCTTCCTTTAGTTAGATTTATTTCTGTTTATTCTTTTTGATGCAATTGTAAAAGGAATTATTTTCTTAATTTCTCTCTTTGATAGTTCCATGTTATTGTATGGAAACACAACTGATTTCTGTATTGTCCATTTTGTATCCTACAACTTTAGTGAATTCATTTTTGGTCAAATTCACTTTTGGTGTCTTTTTTGTTGTTAAGTTACTCAGTCATTTCCAACTCTTTGCGACCCCGTGGACTGCAGCATGCCAGGCTTCCCTGTCCTTCACCATCTCCCAGATCTTGCTCAAACTCTTGTCTACGGAGTCGGTGATGCCATCCAACCATCTCATCCTCTGTCGTTCCCTTCTCCTCCTGCCCTCAATCTTTCCCAGCATCAGGGTCTTTTCAAATGAGTCAGCTCTTCACATCAGGCCAAAGTATTGGAGCTTCAGCTTCAGCATCAGTCCTTCCAATGAATACTCAGGGTTGATTTCCTTTAGGATGGACTGGGTTTGATCTCCTTGCAGTCCAAGGGACTCTCAAGACTCTTTTCCAACACCACAGTTCAAAAGCATCAATTCTTTGGTGATCAGCCTTCTTTATGACTATTGGAAAAACTGTAGCTTTGACTATATTCTATTCAGTTCAGTCACTCCATTGTGTCCAACTCTTTGCAACCCCATGGACTGCAGCACACCCAGGCCTCCCTGTCCATAACCAACTCCTGGAGCTTGCTCAAACTCACGTCCATCAAGTCAGTGATGCCACCCAACCATCTCATCCTCTGTTATCCTCTTCTCCTCCTGCCTTCAATGTTTCCCAGCATCAGGCTCTTTTCCAATGAGGCAATTCTTCCCATTAGGTGGCCAAATATTGGAGTTTCAGTTGGAGTGTCAGTCATTTTATTTCTTTATCTTGTCTGATTGATGTGGCTAGAACTTCACCAGACCTGCATGATCTAGGCATGTCCGTGTGTGCTCTGTGTGTCCTTCTTCTGTGGTGTGCTGACTCGTGTGGAAGTGACAAATCCAACCCTGTTGGGAGGCTGTTAGCCACTCTGGGGTGGTGTTGGGTCCCAGGGCTGCTTAGCTGTGGAGGCCTGAGATAGGCTGGACATACTGCCAGCCCACTAGTGAGTGAGGCTGGGTTCCCATGAAGCTAGTTTCTTGAGTGGAAGGGTGGGGTTCTGGGACTTGGGCCAACCACCTGGTAGGTTGAGTTGGTCCTGGTCATAATAGTCCAAAAGGAGGACTCCAAAATGGCACTTGCCAGCCTCAATGTTCTCATGGTAGAACTAGCTCCCCAGTGTCTGTGTCCCCAGGGGTAGTCACAGGTACTTCCTGCCTCTCTGGGAGGCCAAGATTAGCAAGTAGGTTTGACCCAGGCTTCTTTCAGATTACTGCCTTGGTACTAGGTGTCAGAGCATTTGAAATTTTGTGTGCTTCCTTTAAGAATGTTGTCTCTATTTCCTAAATCTCTCCAGCTCTCCCACTTGCAAGCACCACTGGCCTTCAAACAAGTGGTTCTGTGAACTTGTCTTCCTGGTGCAGGATCCCTGGGCTGGGCAGCCCGATGTGGGACTCAGACCCTTGGACTGTAGGGATGAACCTCTGCTGTTGTGATTACCACAACCTCCTGGTTGTGGGTTGTCTTCTAAGGAGTGTGGATCTTGGCTACACAGTGTCTCTGTCCCTCCTGCCTGTTTTGTTGTGGTTCCTTTTTTATATCTTTAGTTGGGCAAAATCTCTTCTTCTAGTCTTTAGGTTGTTCTCATTGGTAGTTACTCTGTAAATAGTTGTAATTTTGATGTGCCCATGGGAGAAGGTGAGCTCCTCTGTCTAGGCTGCTCCCCTATGCAAGTAATAATTATTTAAAAAGCATAAGACTATATCAGATAAAGTAGATGAAAGAACAAAGAAAATTTAAACATTACATAACAATTAAAAGTTCAGTCTATCAAGAAGATACAGCAATCTCAAATGTGCATGCACTAAAAATGTAGAATCAGTTAGTTCAGTCTCTCAGTCATGTTGACTCTTTGCGACCCCATGGACTGCAGCATGCCAGGCTTCCCTATCCATCATGAACTCCTGGAGTTTACTCAGACTCATGTTCTTTGAGTCGGTGATGTCATCCAACCATCTCATCCTCTGTCATCCCCTTCTCCTCCTGCCTTCAATCTCTCCTAGCATCAGTGTCTTTTCCAATGAGTTAGTTCTTTGCATCAGGTGGCCAAAGTACTGGAGTTTCAGCTTCAGCATCAGTCCTTCCCAATGAATATTCAGGATGAGTTTCCTTTAGGATAGACTGGTTAGATCTCCTTGCAGTCCAAGGGACTCTCAAGAGTCTTCTCCAACACCACAGTTCAAAAGCATCAATTCTTTGGCACTCAGCTTCCTTTATAGTGCAACTCTCACATCCATACATGACTACTGGAAAAACCATAGTTTTGACTATAGGGACCTTTGTTGGCAAAGTAGTGTCTCTGCTTTTTAATATGCTGTCTAGGTTGGTCATAGCTTTTCTTCCATGGAGCAAGCGTCTTTTAATTTCATGGCTGCAGTCATCATCTGCAGTGATTTTGGAGCTCCCAAAAATAAAGTCTGTCACTGTTTCCCCATCTGTTTGCTATGAAGTGATGGGACCAGATGCCATGATCTTAGTTTTCTGAATGTTGAATTTTAAGCCAACTTTTTCACTCTCCTCTTTCACTATCATCAAGAGGCTCTTTAGTTCTTCTTCACTTTCTGCCTTAAGGGTGGTGTCATCTGCATATCTGAGGTCATTGATATTTCTCCTGGCAATCTTGATTCCAGCTTGTGCTTCATCCAGCCCAGTGTTTCTCATGATGTACTCTGCATATAAGTTAAATAAGCAAGGTGACAATATACAGCCTTGACATATTCCTTTCCCAATTTGGAATCCATCTGCTGTTCCATATCCAGCTCTAACTATTGCTTCTTGACCTGCATACAGATTTCTCAGGAGGCATGAGAAAAAGATGGAATATGTGAGTCCAAACTAATACAGCTGGAAGGAGAAATAGACAAATCTACAGTCCATGGGGTCGCAAGAGTCAGGCACGACTTAGCGTCTAAACTACCACCGCCACAGTTAGGGTTTGTAACCCTGACACCCACGCTCAGTGACTTCTAGGACAACTAGACAGGAAACCATGTAATGTTCCTAAAAATAACAAATTTATAAAATTGGAGAATACATCAGTGTCTGCTGGGGTTATGAATGGGGGGCTAAGGTTGGTATAGCTATAAAGAGTTCTTGAGGGAGTTCTGTATCTGGATTGTGGTGGTTATTATACAAATCTACATGTATAAGATTGCTTGGAAATACACACTCACAAATGCTTGATGTAAAAGTGGTGAAATCTGATTAAAGTATGCATATTTTACCAGGGTCAATTTCCTGTTGTTGATATTGTATCTGAATTATGTAAGATGGTAGCATTTGGCAGAACTGGTTGTAGTGTCTCTGGAACCTCTGTGTATTTTTTCCAGCTTGCTGTGAATCTGTAATTACTTCAAAATAAGTTTAAAACAAATAAATGAAGAATGCTGACACCATTGTATGCCCATGGGTTTGCTGGAATTGCATCTGTACTTGCATTTATCCATTTGTTGTCTTCACGTAAATGTATTCCTCTTTCTTGACCTGATTTGGATTGGGGTTGTAATCACTCTGCCCCTGAAATATGTTCATCTGTGTTGTGGATTGAAAGTATATGCCCTTCTGTTGTGATTGCAGAGTCCACGGGGCATCTGGGACCTGAGGCTGATGCTCTCCCTGCCCATCTGCAGAGAGACACCATGGCAACGGTGCTGCGCATAGTAATTAGGCCTAATTCTTGTCAGGTTTACTCCTAGCATCAGAAGCTAAAAATAGGGCCATTTATTTCCCAGTGCAGGTGTAGCATCTGGGGCGACTCTGACTCTGAAAGGGGAGCCAAGCCCAGTAAGGGAGACCCTCTGGTTGGATACATCTACTGATGGATGTGACTGTGAATGAATATATCCACTTGGATAAAAAAATTTTATATATCCATACAAACAGGAAGTTAACCATTTCTATATGCTTAGCTTCTTTTTGCTATGATGATTGAATTCTCTTGGCAAAACTGTTAGCTTTTGCCTTGCTTCATTTGTACTCCAAGGCCAAACTGGCCTGTTACTCCAGGTATCTCTTGACTTCCTACTTTTGCATTCCAGTCCCCTAGGATGAAAAGGGCATCTTTTTTGGTGTTAGTCTAGAAGGTTATGTGGGTTATCATAGAACCATTCAACTTCATCTTCTTTGGTGTACGTGGTTGGGCATAGATAGATGTGGATTACTGTGATATTGAATGGTTTGCCTTGGAAAAGAACAAGAGCATTCTGTCATTTTTATATTGCACTCAAGTACAACTCTTGTTGACTACGAGGGCTACTTCATTAAAGCAGGACAAAGGCTAACAAGAGTTTTGCCAAGAGAACACACTGGTCATAGCAAACACCCTCTTCCAACAACACAAGAGATGACTCTACACGTGGACATCACCAGATGACGAATACCAAAATCGGATTGATTATATACTTTGCAGTCAAAGATGGAGAAGCTCTGTAAAGTCAGCAAAAACAAGACAGGGAGATGCCTGTGACTCAGGTCATGAACTCTGTATTGCAAATTTAAGACTTAAATTGAAGAATGTAGGGAATACCACTAGGCTATTCGGGTATGACCTAAATCAAATCCCTTATGATTATACAATGAAAGTGACAAATAGATTCAAGGGATTAGGTGCGACAGATAGAATGCCTGAGGAACTATGAACGGAGGTTTGTAACATTATACAGAAGGCAGTGAACAAGATCATCCCCAAGAAAAAGAAATGCAAAAAGGCAAAATGGTTGTCTGAGGAGGCCTTACAAATAGCTGAGAAAAAAAGACAAGCTAAAGGCAAAAGAGAAAAGAATTATATTCCCATCTGAATGAAGAGTTCCAAAGAATAGCAGGGAGCAATAAGAAAGCCTTCTTAAGTGAACAGTGCAGAGAGATGGAGGAAAACAATAGAATGGGAAAGACTAGAGATCTCTTGAGGAAAATTAGAGATACCAAGGGAACATTTCATGCAAAGATGGGCTCAATAAAGGACGAAATGATAGGGACCTAATGGAAGCAGAAGATATTAAGAAGAGGTGTCAAGAATACACAGAAGAACTATACAAAAAAGGTCTTAATGACCCAGATAACTATGATGGTGTAGTCACTCTCCTAGAGCCAGACATCCTGGAGTGTGAAGTCAAGTGGGCCTTACAAAGCATTACTAAGAACAAATTTAGTGGAGGTGATGAAATTCCCGCTGAGCTATTTTAAGTCCTGAAAGGTGATGCTGTTACAGTGCTGTACTCAATATGCCAGCAAATTTGGAAAACTCAGCAGTGGCCACAGGACTGGTCAAGATCAGTTTTCATTCCAGTCCCAAGAAAAGGCAATGCCAAAGAATGTTTAAACTACTGAAAAATTGCACTCATTTCACATGCTAGCAAGGTAATACTGAAAATCCTTCAAGCGAGGCTTTAACAGTATGTGAACAACAACTTCCAGGTGTACAAGCTGGATTTAGAAAAGGCAAAGGATCCAGAGATCAAATTGCCAACATCCAATGGACCATCGAAAAAGGAAGGGGATTCCAGAAAAGCATCTACTTCTGCTTCATTGACTATACTAGAGCCTTTGACTGTGTGGATCACAACAAACTGGAAAATTCTTCAAGAGATGGGAATACCAGACCACCTAACCTGCCTCCTGAGAAACCTGTATGCAAGTCACAAAGCAACAGTTAGAACCAGATATGGAACAACAAACTGGTTCAAAATTGGGAGAGGAGTATGTCATTATACAGCAGGCTGTATATTGTCAGCCTGCTCGTATAACTTATATGCAGAATACATCAGGGGAAATGCCAGTCTCAGTGAAGCCCAAGCTGGAATCAAGATTGCTGGGAGAAATATTAATAACCTTAGCTATGCAGATGACACCACCCTAATGTCAGAAAGTGAAGAGGAACTAAAGAGCCTCTTGATGAAAGTGAAAGAGAAGAGTGAAAAAGCTGGCCTAAAACTCAGCATTCAAAAAATTAAGATCATAGCGTATGATCCCATCACTTCATGGCAAATAGATAGGGAAAGAGTGGAAACAGTGGCAGATTTTATTTTATTGGGTTCCCAAATCACTGTTGATTGTGACTGCAGCCATGAAATTAAAAGACTTGCTCCTTGGAAGAAAAGCTATGACAAACCTGGAGAACGTATTGAAATCAGAGACATCACTTTGCCCACAAAGGTTGGTAGAGTCAAAGCTATGGTTTTTTCCAGTAGTCGTGTATGGATGTGGTAGTTTGACCATAAAGAAGGCTGAGTGGGGAAGAACTGATGCTTTTGAATGGTTGTATAGGAGAAGAATCTCGAGAGTCCCTTGGACAGCAAGGAGACAAGCCAGGCAATTCTAAAGGAAATCAGTCCTGGAGTTTCATTGGAAGGACTGATGCTGAAGCTCCAGTTCTCTGGCCACCTGATGGGAAGAGCTGACTCACCAGAAAAGACCCTGATGCTGGTAGAGCTTGGGGGCAGTAGGAGAAGGCTGCAACAGAGAATGAGATGTTTGGATGATATCATCAGCTCAGTGAACATGAGTTTGTGCAAATTCCAGGAGATAGTGAAGGACAAGTAAGCCTGGCGTACAAGTAGTGCCTTGTGTTACAAAGAGTTGGACATGACTGAACAACTGACCACAAACAACAAACTCTTTTTTAGTACTGTCTTTGATAGCAGATAGTCTTTGAAAATTGTAGTATTAGTGCTTTTCTCTAGTAATAGAAATGGGACTTCTCTGGTGGCTCAGTGGCAGACAGTCCACATGCCAATGCAGGAGACACAGGAGATGTGGGTTCATTCCCTGGGTTGGAAAGATTCCCCTAGAAAAGGAAATGGCAGCCCACTCCAGTATTCCTGCCTGGGAAATCCAATGACAGAGGATTCTACTGGGGTCCAGTCCATGGGGTTACAAAGAGTCTTGGGGAGATTTAGTGACAGAGCATGCATATGGTAATAGAAATGTGTATTCCTCTTGTGAAATGTTGATAAAGATTAAAAGATGTAAGTAAATCATCTGGGAGATGTATTTCTACTGAGTGCACTTCTTTTTATGTACATCACAAGTTCTAAAGCTTCTGCTCATAAAAATGGGCCATGTTTTCATAATTATTAAAGATGACTTTGATTAAAATTAAGAAACATTGGAGATGAATGGCTACATACATTGTTGATTTAAAACATCAATGTTGTCATAAAGGAGACATGGTTTGCAGGTATATAATCATCAGTTTGCTAACTTGGCTGAATTAACTTAAAACTCAACACCTACTATGTAACAAAATGTTTTTCATGTACTTTGTGGCAGTCATGTTACACATTAAATGTGAAAAGTATATTAAGACATTAGCATCAAAGTTCAGTTCAGTCACTCAGTCGTGTCTGACTCTATGACCCCATGGACTGCAGCACATCAGACTTCCCTGTCCATCACCAACTCCCAGAGCTTGTTCAAACTCATGTCCATCGAGTTGGTGAGGCCATCCAACCATCTCGTCCTCTGTCGTCCGTCCCCTTTTCTTCCTGCCTTCAGTCTTTCCCAGCATCAGGGTTTTTTCCAATGAGTCAGTTCTTCGCATCAGGTGGACAAAGTACTGGAGTTGCAGCTTCAGCATCAGTCCTTCCAATGAATATTCAGGATTGATTTCCTCTAAGTTTGACTGGTTGGATCTCCTAGAACCAAAGTAGCTAAGTACCTTCCCCGCCAATACTTTGGCAGAACCTGTGGGGTACATTTCAGGGTGTTGCATGCAAGTCCGGGCTCACCCCTTGCATCCCTCTCCATCCTGATGACTGAGCAGTGCCTTTCTTTCCCTTTGATATTTGTCCTGTCATCATGGAGTGACCCTCTTCCATCCCCACCCTCAACTTCTCTGCATCCTGCGTGCATTTTCCTCACATACCTTGGGCGTGTGAGCCTTTCTTCTTTATTGCCTTGCTGACTCTCTAAGAATGTGCACTGTTTCCATCTGCATTGCCCAAGTGACTTACAGTGTGCCCGGCCCAGAATCAGTATTCAGTAAACATTGCTGACTGACCATGAGTAGGATAACCTGTATGGATGTCTAGAGGGCTCTTGTGTACAGGTGCTCAGGATGAAAAAGAAACCCTAATTTGGTTTGGATCTCATGTATCATTTTACTCTATGTCTTACTTACAATGTATCAAGATGATTCAAACAGTTATGTGTGTATGTGTTTTCTCCTGAGCATGTCACTGCTTGAGGATTCATCTAATGATCAAGAACTACAAGTTTCCTTAATTGTGATCATCTTACTCAGTCTACCTGATTTTTACCTGCAATAATTGTCAATAAGGCAGTATTCCTCTAAATGTTTTTAGAGTTCCTGTCTATTCATGTAGAGTGGCAGTGTTACCGAAAGGTATGTGTGGGGGGTCTGGCTGCTCGCAGCTCAAAAGCCAGCAAACAGGCCAGGTTGGCAGAAAGGAAAGTTTGGTTTATTTCAGATGCTGGCAACTGGGGGGGATGGTGATGAAGTCTCTCTAGAAGCCGACTCCCTCCCCACCGACAGGCAGGGAGTGAGAGCATTTATAGAACACAGTTAGGGGGAAGGTTACTTGCAGAAACAGCACAGTCATCTCTACCAGTCATCTTCAAATTGGTCATCAGTGGTTTGACTAGCATCATCTTGGTTGTTTTAAGTACAGTTAATCTTTAGATCTGGGGTGCATTTGTTCCTTTCTTTGCAATCAGTTCTTGGAATTGTGGCAACTCATGTCCTGGTATAGTCTGGTAGTTATGTGTGTAGTTATGTAGTTAACTTCTCCACCGGGGGTTTTAGTATCTATAGGATAGCTCACAGTATGTGGCTCAGAATATTATCTATAGCCCTTGAGAAGGAACTAAAGGTCCTTGACTATGCTTATTGACTACATTATTGTTTTAGTCTCCTTAGACTGTTTCCACTTGTTTCAGCCTTTCTCGCTTCTCTGATTAAACTGATTCTTTAATTACAGTTTTCCACAGACAAAAGGCAGGCAGAGGACGTGGTCAGGGGGCCAGGATCATACTCCACTGCTTCTTTTCAGTGGCACTGGCGTTTCATCTTGACATCAGGACAGGTGTGCACGGTGGGTGTGAAGCTTTGGTTCACTTTGCAAGTTATGAAACTGATGCTCACAGGAGTGGTGACCTCTGTGGCTAGAAAAGGCTGAACTAGATGTAGAACTCAGGTGATCTCAGTACTGGGTGCTTTCCTCCAAATGCAGAATTCGACCGCTGCTTGGAACGTGGCCCAATGTTGAGAATAGTTCTTACTGTCATAGCATTTTGAGTAGTTGCCAGCTGATTTGCATTCTAAATTTGGCAACTATTAACTCTGATATATTTATCCTCTTTATAGAAGTTCAGGAAAGAGAGATGAGAAAATTGACTAGGGATTTCAGAACTCCCTCACCATCTGAGATCAGGTCGCTGTCACTACAATATAGCAAAACTGTTTATTACAAATATTCAGTTGCTATGGATATAATCCCATGTCTTGCAATCAGCTAGATGTTGGGAGGGTCCTAATTCGGCTCATGTATTCATATCCTGAGGGTCAAGTCTCCTGTCAGTTGCCACTCTCTGTAGTGTGTAGTTTAAAGGGATTCCCTCATCTTTCCCCACAAAGCTGACAAAAGACACTTGCTGCCCCTCCTCTCACTCTGCTGAATGCAGGCTGATACCTGTGGCCATGGCACCTTCCTACTGGGGGGTACCGAGTTATGTGTAAAAACGCATGGTGCTTTCTTTGCTAATGAACCATTCTCTTGACAAAGAGGATTTATTCCTCCCTCATTTCCAGCTTCCTTTTTCTACTTTTCTTTATTCAAACTAGGAGGTGACCACCATGGAAGATGTGACACGTGAATTAGCTTTGTTCACATTAGGTTTGAAGATGATCAGCATTTCACTTCCCAATCATCATGATACTGAAATTGTTATTATTTTATTTATTTTTGGCTGTTAAATTTTATTTTTTAAAATTTTTATTTTATTTTAGCACATAGTTGATTAACAGTGTTTTGTTAGATTCAGGCATACAGCAAAGTAATTCAGTTTTACATATACATGGCTCCTTTGTCATATCATTTTCCCATTTAGGTTATTACAGAGTATTGAGCAGAGTTTTCTGTGCTATACAGTAGATCCCTGTTGGTTATTTGTATCACAGCACTTCATTTTTCAAACAGAAAACGAGCCTTAAACAAACCAAAGAAGAGTGTTTCTTTTGAAACATGTAACAGTGAGAACCCTTCAGATCACTCCATCTAGCAGTGCTCCTCCCAGACTCACCTTTCCCCAAATCTCAGGCTTTTAAAAGCATAAGTCCCACTCCGCAAGTCTTAAGAGTGAAGTCTAATGGAAATTTATTTGGCTAAATGGAAAAGTAAAAATATATTTCAGGGGCAGAAATGGAATTGCTGATAGGAACAGTTGAATAAGTTTATTTTATTGTAGTTATTCTCACCAATGACTTGCTGTAAAAGTGGGGATCCTGTGACTTTCTGTATTGTTGAATTCTACTTTTGAGTGTTTCATTTCAATTGGCAACATAGCACTCCTGGGGATGTTTGAGATCAAAACAGCTAATTTCCATTTGACTGCCAATCAATATGGGGAGAAGAAGTCTTAGCATTAGTTCAGAGATGTGTCAGTACCTACAGAGGCAACATGATGACATGTAAGGAATATGGACTTTGGAGTGACAGATGCACATTGGTTTGAGCATTTATTATTGCTATATTGTAAGTAAGTTAAAATGCTTCTTGATACTCAGGTATCTATGAACTAGAAATGATTACCTTCTGTTCCTCATATATTTGCTGTGAAAATTTAATGAGATCACCATAAGTAACTAACAGTATCTGGGACATACCATGTTGTCATTAATAGTCTCTTTTCTGACTGATAGCTCACTGTCTTCATCTGGGGTTTTACTCACAGTTGGATCTATGAGTGGCTAGCTTGTTATCTAACATCCATCTCCAGTTTTTCCAAGACAGGTCTTGATTACTAAACTAAGGCAAGTTATTAAGAGGCTGGATTTCATTGTCAAAATCACTTTGGATTACATTCCACAATTAAATTCAAGTTGGAGGATTACACACCATTACCAGTTCTCTCTGAAATCTGAAAAGTGGCCACTCACCATTGGATAATAATACCTCCAAGGGGAGGACTGCTCCGCTAAATAAGGCACTAAGCAAAGCATGCCTGTCCACAAAGTGGCAAACTACAGATGAGGTCCAGCTGCTGGTCATAGGCCCACTCCTGCCCGCAGCAAACTCAGCACTGCTGGTGTGGGTTCAGATGAAGTCATTGCTTCCCAAAGATCACAGTGGAAAAGCTTAAGAATATACTAAAGGCTGTGTACGTATGTGTGTGTACTCAGTTGCATCTGAGTCTTTGCAACCCCACGGACTGTAGCCTGCCAGACTCTTCTGTCTATAGAATTATCCTGGCAAGAATTCTGGAGTGGGTTGCCATTTCCTCCTCCAGGGGATCTTCCTGACCCAGGGGTCAAACCCATGTCACTTATGTCTCCTGCACTGGCAGCAGGTTCTTTACCACCAACACCACCTGGCAAGCCCCACTAAAGGGTATATAAAACCCCAAATAGTGGGTGGTATTTTCCTTCTATCTAAATACAAAAGGGAGGGTGTTGCTTCCTGCTCTGAGACCAGAGCTCTTGAGTACCAGTGTTTGTTATTATCAGTGTTTGTCCTAACACATCCAGTGCTGGAACCCAGGTCACAAGGATCTCAAAGCCTAGGTGATTCTTCTGAAAATCCTGTGTTTTCAGTCGGTAAAGAATCTGCCTGCAGTGCAGTAGACCTAGGTTTGATCCATGGGTCAGGAAGATCTTTTGGAGAAGGAAATGGCAACCCACCCCAATATTCTTGCCTGGAGAATCCTATGCATACAGGAACCTGGTGGTCTAAACCCTGGTAGTCCATGGGTCACAAGAGTTGGGCACGACTTAGTGACTAATCCAACAACCATGCTTAAGGTACTTAAAGGAAACATGACAAGTTTGCAGCAAACATAATCATGCCTCTGAGATTTTCTAAGGGATCTGCTTTTATGAGTCATTTAATTATTATAGACAATATTTGCTGCTTAAATTTAGGAAGATTGAACTGAGGTTTCTTCTTATACTAAAGCCATGGCATGATTTATACTTTTGGAGTTCAAAGTGACAGGAGAGGTAGAAAGCTAGCTCTCTTATTTTTAGACGAGGAAGCTACGGCCCCAGTGGGTGAGTCACTTAGTGATGGCAGAGTGGACGCTAAGCTCAGGCTGTCCCCTGAACCACACTGGTGCAGAGGAGGCAGACTTCAACAGGCTTCTTGTATTTGATGTCTGCAGAAACATGCATGTCAAAAAGATGAAAGGAAGACACCACAAATGGAAGACTGACTTGCCAAGATATGTCAGTTAGAGGTTTAATAACTGTAATAGACAAAGAGTGTCATGATAAAAATAATCCCAAATCTGAAGAGAAATCTTGGCAAAGGACACATTTTGTCTACTAGCAGGAGAAGAAATACAGGTGATGTAACTTACATACAATTGATAAAATCAAAAGTTGCAAATGAAAACAGTATTGAGCTTTATTTGGCTTCTGTATACTAAACCAACTGTAGATGCAGGTGCCTGTGGTGAGGCCAGGCTTCCCAGCATGGGTGTGACAGGTACGTGGGCACCCATGCCTGGTGGGCTTCTCCATGTGAGCATAACTGGACGGTGGACATTCACTTCCAGTGTGTACCTAGTGAAACAGTCAATAGATTGGAAACTTACCTTTGTGTCTATGAAGGTATTCATCACCATATCATTTATAACACTCCAGAATAGGGGAGCAGGTTCAATAAATTATGATACATCCATATAATAGTTTCTGAATGTAATAGTCTTCAAAGAATGTTGAAAGTTGAAATGTTACTGAATATCAGTTTGTATTTCAAAGCACAATGAGGCCAAACAAGCCGAAACGTCAGAGTCTGGGGCAGGGCCAATCAAGGAGATGGGTGGCTTGTGCTTAAAACACCTCACACTCCCTGAAGGGTTTCAGAAAGCATTTTTGAAAGTGAAATGAAGGCGGGGCATCACAGGATACGTGATCAACTCCTGCACAATTCTGATTGATTAATGTTTGAGACAACAAGGCAGTGTCACAGAGGTTAACATTATCAGTCCTTAGGCACCAGGAGGTCTGGGGGTTCATGATCATCAAGTAGTTAGTTTTCTTACATTTGGTTGTGGTTTTAGCATTTGTAAAACAACTGAGGAACTGCACGTCATATACTATTATGTGGGTAGTTCAGAGAGGAGCTACGGCAGAGGATATGGGGGAGGTATGTCTCAGAAAGGTCCGTAGTGTGTTCTGCTTGGCAGAAAGATGTTCAGAATGCAGTTCAATACAAAATGACACACATAACACAAAATTCAATACAAACATGATCCCAGTTATATTAAATTAATCACATGTGCACGGCATAATCATATAAGACAGTACACCCAAGTGTGGTGATGGGGCGGGGTGGGGGGGTTTGTCTTCTTTATTTTTTCTACTGTTCTACAGCAAATAGAGATTATTTTTATAACTAGAAAGAGGAATATACTTATTTTTAAAGTAATTTACAAAGTTAAATTAAAATTGAACCCATTTTAGTACTATCTTCAAACTAGACTTCAGCAGTACATGAACTGAGAACTTTCATATCTACAAGCTGGGTTTAGAAAAGGCAGAGGAACCAGAGATTAAATTACCAACATTCACTGGATCATGGAGAAAGCAAGGGAATTCCAGAAAAACATCTGCTTCTTTGACTACACTAAAGCCTATGATTGTGTGGATCCTAACTATGGAAAATTCTTAAAGAGATGGGAATACCAGACCACTTTTCCTGTTTCCTGAAACACCTGTGTGTTTGTCCAGAATCAATAGTTAGTACAGGACATGGAACAACTGACTGGTTGAAAATTGGGAAGGGAGTATGTCAAGACTGTATAGTGTCACCATGCTTATTTAACTCATATGCAGAGTACATCTTGTGAAATGCTGGGCTGGATGAATCCCAGGCTAGAATCAAGATTGACAGGAGAAATATCAACAATCTCAGACATGTGGATAATACCACTCTAATGGCAGAAAGTGAAGAGGAACTAAAGAGCCTCTTGATGAGGGTGAAAGAGTGAAAAAGCTGGCTTGAAACTCAACATTAAAAAAATAAGATCATGACATTTGCTCCCATCACTTTGTGGCAAATAGAAGGGGGAAAAGGGGAAGCAGTGACAGATTTTCTTGGGCTCCACAATCACTGTGGATGGTGACTGCAGCCATGAAATTAAAAGACACTTGCTCCTTGGAAGGACAGCTATCTCACCAGTTTCCTATGTCCATGGGATTTCCCAGGCAAGAATACTGGAGTGAGTTTCCATTCCCTTCTCAAAGGGATCTTCCCGACTCAGGGATCAAACCACAGTCTCCTGCATAGCAGGCAGATTCTTTAATACCATCTAAGCCATCAGGGAAGCCCCTGTAATAAGCCTAGACAGCATATTAAAAAGCAGAGACATCACTTTGCCAGCAAAGGTCCGTACTGTCAAAGCTGTACTTTTTCCACTTGTCATGTATGGATGTGAGAGTTGAATCATAAAGAAAGCTGAGCGCTGGGGAACTGATACTTTTAAATTGTGTTGGAGAGGACTCTTGAGAGTCCCTTGGACAGCAAGATCAAAGCCGCCAATCCTAAAGGAAATAAACCCTAAATATTCATTGGAAGGACTGATGCTGAATCTGAAGCTCCAGTACTTAGGCCACCTGATGTGAAGAGCCAACTCCCTGGAAAAGACCATGATCCTGGGAAAGACTGAAGACAGAAGGAGAAGGGGCAGCAGAGGATGAAATGGTTGGATGGCATCACTGACTGAATGAACATGAATTTGAGCAAAGTCCAGGGGATCGTGGAGGACAGAAGAGTCTGGCGAGCTGCAGTCCGTGGGGTCTCGAAGAGTTGGATATGACTTAGTGACTGAACAACATCAACAGTGAACTGATTAGCCATAAAATTTAAAATGTTGGGGATATCAAACCCTGTATGTTCATGGCACATCTGCAGATCACATTAAATGACTCCCTCATACCTCTTAATTCGGAGGTGTTATTTGCATCTGGGATCTATTGCTTGAACATTCAAGCAGTTTATTAGTTCTAATAAATGTTATAGTCATGATCTGCTTGAATATTTTTCCAAGCTGCTTACCAAATTTTCCATAATCCTTGAAAAGGGGAACTTACCTGATTATTCAGATACCACAATTTATTCCTTCTCAATTTCTACTTACTTCTTGTATATAAAATATAGACTGATGATAACATTAATTCAGTGTACCAAGAACCTTTCATATGGGGTTTTATGTCGTCCTGATGTGGTCCTGTTTTTAAAGTTGAGGAAAGGCAGGAACAAGAGGTTTATACTTTGGGCTGTGTCTCCCTCCCTCTCGTGCTTCATGTCATTCATTTCCGAGTTTCTGTATCCCAGACCCAGAATAAATCAATATAAAATAATATTTTAATTGTCACTGTGCAGTGATTTGATTTGGCCTTCATTTAGGATCCAACCCAGTGGTCTAGGAAATTGTGAAGCTAAGTGCCTTGGATTTTCAACTATCGATTGGAGATGAGATTTCATCTAGGCTAATGTTCACCTTTCCGTTGACGATTGCCAAAAAATGTTTGTGGCTTCCATTTATAGTTTCATTAATACACTTATATTTAATGTATTTATGTTAGATATAAATTTATGTTTTTGCAGGATTATGGGTGATACCATAAGTGAAAATTCTGGTTACTTTTTCTTTTTTTTATATGGATCATTTTCTTTGTCTCTGGGAAAGTACCAGTCGAGAGAGTAGTAACACCGTAAGAATTATTTCCATTTATAATCTACTTTCCATTGTTTCCCTTAGCAGCTCAAATGGGCTGTAATTACCAACATTTCTTTAGTTGGAAACCACCAATAGAGGGGGTTTTTAAATAATCTTTTTGCATAGTTCTGAATATATTTAAATCATTTCACAAGTCAGTACACCCTCTGATTTTTATCAACAATAGTAGAATACAGAGGGCTAATACTCAACCTGATGTTAAAGCAACTATTTTCATTTATTGCTGAAGACAGAGGGATCTTCTGACAGGTCATTTCTTCCCTTACATTATCATACAAAAGCAGTATACAGATGTCAGTAAAATTAGATGAAGTGCAAAGCCCTATTTGCTGTTTAGGTTTTTAATTAAATGCACTGATTATAGAAAACTTGCCGGGGTCCTGCCCCGGCTGATCCAGGGTATTCGAAGCGGGGACGGTGTCAGCGACCTATTTATTTAAATATTTTATCAAAGATGTAAAGAGTAATAGGATGAGGATAGCTCAGTAGGAAAATTCAGTGGAGAAAAGAGGCTGAGTAGCTTGGTTTATGCAGGAGACCAATAAAACTTCAAGACAAGAAGTTTGCACCACTTACATAGGCCGCAGGCATCCTTCCGTTCTCCCGAAGGAGAGGAGACACTGAGGCTTCCCCAGTCGGATCTTAGAAGCCCAGGCATAATTAGTAAGCATGGTGGGTTCCGTGCTCAAGATGGAGACTCAACCAGAGTGAGAGAGAGAGCGACATGGGGAGACCAGTATTTCGAGAAACTGATCCCAATTCTTTATTTTCCAGAGTCTGTTTTTATACACTGAGATGTTATACAAAAGTCACGTGGGGACAGCAGTCCTGACTTTTATTAAAGTCAGGTGCTTCACACAAATGTATACAGAGGTCTTAGGGGTGTTACATCATCTTCTGGCCAGGGGGGCCTGCTGACAATTTACGACCCTCTCCTTGTGACAGCGGTCAGTCAATCAGGACACTTATTTCTCCAGGGCTGATTATTCTCAAAACAGACGCCACCCAAATAAAGTTACATTCCTACAGGGTGAGGGTGTAGTGGGTTTTAGTTAAGGAAAGAATTTACTTAGCCTAAGGTCTAACATGATTAATATCAAAGGTTAATACTTATTTCTTCTATATATTCATTAATGTGTGTAAGGGCAGGGGATATGGAGACTTAGCAACAAACATTGGCTCAACAAATGAAAAACCCTTCACCAACACAATTTCTAATTAGCCCACTATACTTATAGTTTTCTAACTTCTCTAAAGAACCTGTTTTTAGAGGGTTTAAAGCATCTCGTGCCTCTCACGGTTGGGAGGCTGTGAGCAATCACATGTGGCCCGATGAGCCTGTCAGGCAGGCTAGAGAACCTTCAGAGGAGTTTGTAGGTTAAAACAGTCTTGTCACACCCAAGAGTTTTTATTGACTGGAGCTCTAGGTTAACTCCTTCTCCGAAAGAGGTGGTGGGGGACAGCCCCCCGTAAAGTCAGAGGTGTAGGTAAGAGCACAAAGTAGTAAAGTAGGCATGCTCTGGTTATGGGGGTAGACGCTCGAGGATTTCCAGGGGGACTCCTGAGGCTCGATCCCGCCTTTTCGTAGGTCGAGCCTCCTTCCTCATGACCTTTGCCATGGGCGGAGTACCTCACTCTGGCCCCCAACAAAAACTAACATTCACTTTGTTGTCAGAACTGCTCCAGGTCTTTGCTCAAAACCTGCCAACTCCTATCTTTAGCAGAGGTTAATAAATCTTTGAATGGAACAAATCATTAAGTTAAAAGGTTTAGAGATAAGAAGGGACGCTACAACCCCCCAACACCCCCCTAGAAAACCCCAAAACCAGATGGAACAAGCTTGGGCCAAGATAGCCATGAATCTGGCCTCCAACAGACCCTGAGTCTCGTTATACACTGATCTTTACTCCCCTGGCATGTTAAATGACACACCTCCTGGTGTCCATGGCAGGGCAGTAAGGACCACAGAAAGATCGAAAGGGAGTGACCCCCCATTTCCTCAAGCCCTGAATCTTCCCTGGTAGATCAATGTTTATGCCTCCCCATCTCAGCCTCACTCCCCCTGCCTTTGTCTTCAGTTTTTAAAATCAAATCCTGATCTGTGAACTTAGTTCCCATTTCTCCATGCTTTGGCCAGTTCCTGAAGCTTGTGTTATATCCATCTTAGCTTTGGTTTCCTTATTTAGCTGCTCAGACTCCAAAGGAGAAAGAATATTCCCCTGTTGACATAACTCCCATGGGTTGGGGGGAGCAGTTACCGCCAGGTTCTAGTTTTCAGGTTGGAATCCATGTCTTATTTATTATTACTTTTTTTGTGGCTGCAGCTTCCTCATCAATTGTCCTAAAAATTGACAGTGCCTCCTCACAGAACTGATTTGTGTGTACATGGAGTTGATGTCCGGAGAAGGCAATGGCACCCCACTCAAGTACTCTTGCCTGGAAAATCCCATGGACGGAGGAGCCTGGTGGGCTGCAGTCCATGGGGTCACTAAGAGTTAGACACGACTGAGCGACTTCACTTTCACTTTTCACTTTTATGCATTGGAGAAGGAAATGGCAACCCACTCCAGTGTTCTTGCCTGGAGTCCCAGGGGTGGGGGAGCCTGGTGGGCTGCCATCTATGGGGCCGCACAGAGTCGGACACAACTGAAGCTACTTAGCAGCAGCATCAGCAGCAGGAGTTGATGTCTGTGGTGCTAAGAAAGCTACTGGATCCTTTCCTTCTGCAGATTAATTTTGTGACCTGGCTCTCCTTTGAAATTCACTCCTTTGTGATGAGATGTGCTGCAGTCATTTAAAATGCAAATTATCATAGCTGGGTAACAGAAAAAATGCACTTACAAGGGTCCAGGTAGATTTGGGAAGATTCTCAACGGCTGGGAGTTGGTGGGGGGCGGGGTGTGGAAATGACTAAGGCCTAGGAAAGAAACAGGCAGTGCCTGAGAAACAGCCTCTCAGGGGATGATCCACTGGTGAACTGTGCTGCCTGGGGGTGACTGCAACAGGCTGGGCAAGGCCAGGCCGGGGCCCCCATCCTGCAGGTGGGCTCGCTCGAAACCAAGCCCCCATCAGCAGCACTAGGAACAGGGCAGCTAGGGAGCACCTGCCTGAAATAGAGCAAGGGAACGGATGCTCCTGGGATGAAACAGTGAGGCAAAAAACAGGCAAATACAATGGCTCTAGAGAAAACCATGTGTAAAGAACAAGTGACAGTTTTCACACTTGGATCTGATTTATCAGATATATATTTGGCTTGTTGCAAGCCCTCTGGCTCTCCCCTGGGTTTTGAAGCTCCTTTGCTGGATATCAAGTTGTAAGCAGATTTGCCAGGCTTTGCTGACAGAGCATGCTCACTGTGATCGCCCGAGACAGGCTTCTCTGATGGCAAGGTGGAAGGACCCAGGGCTGGAGCCAGAATAGGGATCTACCTGGCAGGTGTTACTGAGGCCTCAGTTTCCCCAAAATAAGTACACTGAGCAGAGACTAAGACTAATTACAGTTCTGATGCTCTTATAGAGGAATGATTTAATCATCTGCAATATTCTGATTTTTGTTGCATGAAGAGTTATTTGGAAAATACCAGTGCTCACTTTGTAGAACAAGGGAAAATGGGTCTCCTGCTCTTTCTTTCTTTCTTTTTAGCCTCTGCAAAGTCCTTTCAGGATTTTGATGTAGTAGGAGTCAGTACTTGTGAAATATCAGTCAACATGGTTTACAGCAATTTTGCTAAGTTATACTTGTTTGAGGGATGTTAGTTTTCAAGTGGAATGATCATTATTTGTTTTTAACCTGCATGTTCTAATTGGGCATACTGAATATGGTTCCTCTTTAAGAACTCTGACTCCCAAAGGATTTTAAATGACTCAGTAATCTTCCTATAAATTGCTGAAGCAAAGGATCTTTTTGTTCTGAATGTCTTCATCCTTGATAAATATAAAGTGCTTCACTATTAAATAGTTGTTCTGTTGGATAAAACTTTGAGGAGATATAGTATTGCCTCCCACTTTTGAAGTAAATCAAATTATTCTTTGGGGATAATAGAGCAAGGGATGAAACAATTCCTTTGTTATAAAAACACAGTATAAAATATTGTTTTTATGACAATACCTCTATATTTTCTTGGTAGGTGAATTTTAAAAGTGGGTTTTCAAAGGTGAATTTGTTCCCCTCAGCATGGAGTTTTCCCTAATATCCCAGGCTTTGGTAAGGAAAATGATATGACTAAATAACAGTTAAACACGAATCTTAGGTGTTTGAGAATTGGGGGTTGCTAGAGGGAGACTGCAGTACCTAGTATAAGGGAGAAAAAATTCTTTTTCCTCTGTCCAACTTAGAGTCATTGTCTGGGGCTCTGCAAATTAGCCTGGCAAAAGACAGATTAGCAAAAGGAGAACAAGCAATGGTGCTTTAAATCTCAGCGATGAGTAACTCAAAAGGGTGGTTGGAATTGGGGCTATCGTATCTTAACAAAAGAACAATTTGTAGAGAAATTTTTTGCATTTGATTAGATTTTATTTCTCAGAAAGGCAGCATTCATTCTGATTTGTCTAACAGCTTACATAATCCTGGTGTTTTAAGAACTGTTAATCAAGAAGTTTCATCTTCATCTACAAAAGTTAGGCTGTGTTGTTGAATACAGTCAAGACTGTAAGCATACACATTAAGCCCATCAGATGAGATAAGGGAAAGGGGTTCTAGGATGGCAAGTTGTAGGCAGACTTGAGGGGAAACTCATGGCAGATAAGGGCTAGCTAGATGGTTTCTTGGCACCATCTCACCTCCGTGATAAGACTGACTCTGGTTCTGAGAGTAGGGGGAGGTGGACACCTTCGCAAGGGAGCTGTGTGTTCTTTCTGTTGTCAGGTGAGTAGGAACTCCTCCTCTGGCCCAGTGTGAGTCAGCATAGGGGCAGGACTACCCTGGGCCCAGGAAGGGCTGTGAGGCAGGTCAGGGGACGCAGGCTCGGGTGGATGTGCCCTGGGCCTAAGACTGGAGTTTCGACCTCCAGTCTTCGTGTCCCTTACTGCCTTGGTTTCCTCCAGGAAGGAGGCAGTTCCTGAATACTAGGACAGTCTGCAGATGGAGAGAGCCTTCCCCATGTCCAGAGTTGTGGGAGAACATCCGTGGACAGAAGTGTATGAGTCCCAGTATGCCGACAGCTCCTGGAGCCCTGAGAGCACAGCTTTCCGTGGGGTTTATGCCCCTGGGAATTCCGTCCACTTCTGCTTTTTCTTCAGTTTCTGCTAAGCTATTTTCCTTCATCACCTGGAAATCCTCCTCCTTACCTTCACCTTCAAATCCAGACCTGTGAGCCACTTCTCTTTGCCCTCCCTGCCCTCCAGCCTCCTGCCAGCCCTTTCCTCTGGTCTCGGGGCTGGCCAGCTCACTCAGAGTAAGTGCCCCCAGCTTTGCTGTGGCTTCTCAAGCTCACACGATTGGCCTCACCTCCTGAGTCTGCACCCTCCTGCCCTCTCTGCAGATTCACTGACTCCTGTCTTCTTAGCCGGTCCAGTGCACGCAGCTCTGTGCCTGCCGGGGCCCCTCACCTGGCCTCAGCATTCTGCCTGGACCTTCCCCCCAGTCCCTCCTGAGGGCCTGTCATTTCATTGCTGATCTTTCCTTCATTGTCTGCTTTTCAGACGGCTTCTCTGTCCACTCCATCACAGTGGCATTCTTGTGCACCATTGCTCTCTGTTCCTTCAGTCCACTTGGTTTCCCTTGAAGCCCTTGCCGTGGCTCATAGTTTTTAATTTGTCTCCGGTTGTCCCTGTGCCCCCAGTGAGCTCTGCTTGGCCTGTGTGTGCCACTCTGGGAGCAGCAGCTGATCAACGGGAAGTGTGTCTTCTGCGTTACGTGTCATCACTTTTCTTTAAAGGTTGCGTTTGTACCTTCTTAACTCATTTCTGTCTGGCTGTCCTGGATGTAAGTAACCACTTTTTCCCATTTTATTGCCCCTTCTCTGACACTCAGGCTGACCAAATGTCCTGCAGACATTCATGGGTTCAGTGTCCTTGGTTGCCTTGTAGTTTACACTGTCCAGCTGGACCATGTCCCCTTCTTTGTTTCCACTACCACCGAGCTCCAGGGCAACTTTTTTGGATTTCCCCACTGATGCAGGGCCAATCCTTTGTTGTCGAATTGCCTCCCTTCCTCAGGAGTTTCTCAGTGTACCTGAAAATGCTGAGATGCACCATGATGCCTCGCCAGGGGAGAGCCCTGACTTCATCTTTGAGTGGAGGGATCTGAGAATGTTTGCAGCTCGAGGGAAGCAGTCAGCAGAGGGGAGGCGTGGAAGCTACCAGAGGAAGGGTCAGGAACTGAGGGCATGATATTCCTGTCTCCAGGTCTTCTTCAGCAGTGCCTACCGCTTTCTTGCACCCTACTTCCATGCTTAGTGTGGAGGGGGACAGCTTGCGGACGAGCCAGTGTCCTCTGTTCAGCCCCCACGCTTTGCTTCAGCTTCTTCAGTCCTCATTCGCTCTGCCAAACCACTCTGCTGTTTCTTCAGGCTCAGTCTGAGGCTCTGCGTGCCTGTCCACAGATGCACGCCCTACTCAGCCCCCATCTCCTCTGGCCTGCATCACCCTTTCTCAGAGCACTTTTTCTATCCTGCCTCGTCTTGTATTTATGTGTTTCCTCTCACAAACGCACCTTGATGATCAGATCAGATCAGATCAGTCTCTCAGTCGTGTCTGACTCTTTGCGACCCCATGAATCGCAGCAGGCCAGGCCTCCTTGTCCATCACCAACTCCCGGAGTTCACTCAGACTCACATCCATCGAGTCAGTGATGCCATCCAGCCATCTCATCCTCTGTCATCCCCTTCTCCTCTTGCCCTCAATCCCTCCCAACATCAGAGTCTTTTCCAATGAGTCAACTCTTCGCATGAGGTGGCCAAAGTACTGGAGCTTCAGCTTTAGCATCATTCCTTCCAAAGAAATCCCAGGGCTGATCTCCTTCAGAATGGACTGGTTGGATATCCTTGCAGTCCAAGGGACTCTCAAGAGTCTTCTCCAACACCACAGTTCAAAAGCATCAATTCTTCGACGCTGAGCCTTCTTCACAGTCCAACTTTCACATCCATACATGACCACAGGAAAAACCATAGCCTTGACTAGATGAACCTTTGTTGAGCCACTAAATTGTTTATTTCAAAATCCAGCTTGATTTCTGACTCCTCTCTGGAGCATTTGAAACTACCCATGCCCACACTGTTGTTGTGTTTTGCTGACCTTTCAAACTTATTACAGTTTTTTTCATCTTCAGGACATATTTATTTTGTAATTGGGAGTTTTCACCCTTTGATCACCATCATGCATTTCATCCCCCACCCCCATAGTTTGGCATTCACCATTCTGTTCTCTGTATCTATGAGCTTTTTTGGTTTTGTTTTGTACCTTCTACATATATGTGAGATCATATAGTATCTGCCTTTCTGTGTCTGATTTATTTCACTTAGTATAATGCTTTCAAAGTTCATCCATGTTGTCACAAATGGCAAAGTTTCATTCTTTTTAATGGCTGATTTATATCTATACACACACCACACATACATACATACATACATACATACATCTTTATATGTTCCATCCATCAGTGAGCACTTAGATTGTTTTCCACGTGTTGACTACTGTAAATACTGTTACAGTACCCATGGAGAAGGGAACGGCAACCCACTCCAGTATTCTTGCCTGGAGAATCCCGTGGACAGAGGAGGTTGGAGGGCTACAGTCGATGGGGTCGCAAAGAGTCGGACACGGCGAAGCAACCAACGTGAATGGACGCATGGGGCTGTGGATTTCTTTTCCAGTTCGTGGTTTCGTTTTCTTTGGATAGTTACCCACAAGCTGATGGAGCTTGATTTCTGCCTCCTCTCTGGAACCTTTAGAACTACCCATCCCCACACAGTTTTTGTCTTTTCTTGACCTTTCAAAATTCATTTTAAACAAAATCATGAATGGCTCCCTTCTTTAACACTGCGCCTAGTCTTCTCAAATATTTCAGATATTTAAGACTGTCACCCCATGGACTTGTGAGCTCAAGGATGGATGGGCAGTAAATGGCAGCCCTCAATACGTGGTAATGCAAAGACTTGTCTTACACGATTAATTTATTCATGAGTGTAAATTGTTACAGAAAGGATAGTAAGCAACCTCCAGAATTGGGTATTTTAGTTCTTAAATATCTTTTCAAGAATCCACTATAAAACCAGAATAGATGGTTAAAATGCAATTGATGATGCTAGAAACCTAGGAAATGTTGAATCTGTGTCTATGTTTATGTATATTCCTGGTGACAATTTTGTTGAAAAGGGAAATGGTATGTAAATTGATTTTATATAAAGTGGTTCTCTGGTACATAAAGGGAGGCAGGGACACATGAGGAAGTAGAGGTCTGTATGGTTCTGCTCAAATAAGTAACTGAACTGTGAGGTTTGGTAAGGGAGCTAGGGAGACAAACAGAGCCACCCTCCACGAATTATACAGCCTGACAGATGCTGAATTGCTCCTGAATATTATGTGGTTGTGGATTAGAGCAGTAAGGATTCTATTTGGGAACACGCTTTGGAACAACCATGGCTTGATTGAGGAGATGTGACCCTTTCTCCTGATTCTATTTTGAAGAGTTTAGATAGGTTGAGTGTATGTTGTAGATGTTTGATTTGTTCATTCAGTCCTGTGTTTTAAGTGACAGAACACTTGACTTTAAATTCATTATTTCGTATACATTAACAGACCCTTTAATCTCCTCTGAGTTCCCTCTTAGTAACATCTCAATATCTGTTTTAGACTGAAAACAGTGATCTTGAGTCTACTGAAAACAGTGATCTTGAGTCTTCTGAAACACTGCCTTATGGGGGCTATCCACAGAAATATTTTAGTTTATAATCAATAAATGAGCAATATTATATGAAAGTGTTTTAAAACATTATGTGCATTGTGACTTAGATATCTTATTTTGTTGAATATAGAAAAGGGGGAATCTGTTCTTAAATCTTAAATCTTACTAACTTAAAAAAAGAAATGATGTGTTTTCATTTGTATGGAATCAGAAAAAAATGTACATGTATTTATTACTTTATTCATTCTCTTCTCCTCCCAGCGCTGGGATTTTGCATGGCAGATAAGGTGTTTGGGGCCCTGATAGAGGCACTGCTATGGCTGCCTGTGTCCTAGAAAGGTTGGTAGGTGGACCTGACAGCTACAAGCTCAGTGGAATGAGTCCGAAGGTTACAGTGAAAAGACATTGCTGCTGTTACACAGATGAACAGTTTTACAGTTGGCAAAAGCTGTGAAAGGAAGTCACATGCAAGGAGCTTTAGTGAGCCCAGGCAGCCCTCACGTGGCAGGTGCCTCGTGCAGATCCCGCAAGCCTATTTACCTCAGCTTTGGTTGACATCTGCCCAGGTGTATCATCCTTGTGAAGGAGACTATGTCTAACTTTTAAATTCATTTTTCATAAAAACTTTCTGCTAATTCCACCCATGGCAGTGGTTGGCGTTCCACCACTGAGGCAGAGGAAGGTGTGGGCTCTGGAGGGGGACTGAGTGCCCAGTGTGTGCACCTCTGAGTGGGATGCCAGCTGAGGGGCGCAGAGAAGGGGCAGGAGGCCCAAGGGGGTGTGAGGTGCCTGAGGAAGATCTGGGAGCACTTGGGAGGTGATGACCTGAGCTGGGGCCTCTTTACTTCTAGGTGACATCAGTTTCCCTGTGGGACAGGGACCCAGCAGTGGGAGAAGGTCAGTTTGGCACCCAGTGGCCGCTGCCCATGAGGCTCCTGAGGGCCCTGCAGAGCCTGAGCCACTGGGACCCGGAGGAGTGAGCCCAGGTGCCCATGTAGGTGTCAGGCCCCTACTTGCCAGCTCCAGATACACATGCTTGCTGATTCACAAGGAACGCTATGATGCGGTACGGGTGCTCTGCTGGTTGAATTTCTGGCTAGCCCAGTGAGGAGGCTGAGCACAAGTCCTTCCATGACAAGCTGTCACTTCTCTCTGGTTCTCAGTGTTTGACTGTGTGACACAAAATGGGTCAATTGTAGGATGACTGATAACAGAATCCCAGAATTCCAGGAGGAATGCATCCCCATCAATGCACTGCCTTCCTGACATGTCCTCCCCTCCTTTTTTGATCAAAAAGATTTGTTTTGAATATTGAATTAAAAAATTCATATCTATGAGGTGCATTGCAGAAATTTAGGTACAACAGCTGGTGACTCCCGGGGCTCTGCACTCTGCTGCCTCCTTCTCTCCAATGCAGTGAGGGGGGAAAAATTGCCCAATTGCATTCTGGCAATTTGAAATTGGGAAAACTGGAAGTAAGTGAACTTAAGCTCATCCTTGGAATGGGAAAACTCTAAGAATTCCTTCATACGTTTGTATGAAAAGAAACTGAAAATGAAAGTTGCTGAGTCGTGTCCCAACTCCTTGCGACCACATGAACTATATATAGCCTGCCCAGCTTCTCTGTCCATGGGATTCTCCAGACCAGAATACTGGAGTGGGTAGCCATTCCCTTCTCCAGGGGATCTTCCCAACCCAGGGATCGAACCCACCTCAGGGATTGAACCCAGGTCTCCTGCACTAAAGGTGGATTCATTACCATCTGAGCCACAGGGAAGTCCTAAGTTTGTATAGGAAAGTTAAAGAACTAAAAATATATTCCTTAATCCCTGTTTGTTGAGAACAGTTGCAAATATATCCAGGTCTATGGATTGGTTTTATTCATTTCTTTAGGAAGATGTAAGAAAGAATTGTATTGTAAATGTTTTTGCATTATTAATTTTTTATATCAGAACATATAAAAGATTGAAAACAATTATTTCAAGAAGAAAAAAGCAAGTCAGAATGGTTATGTTTACTCAACATCCAAATAACCCCTTTGTTTTTCAAAGATTATCATATAATTTCAAATTCAAGGGGTAGTGTATATATTTGGCCGGTAATAAATAACTTAAATATGTAAGCCAGGTGATTTCAGATCATTAATACTAACAGAACATTAAATAGTGTGTTTGACTGAAGTAAAATAGATTAATATGGATATTAGCTTAGACAAATGAGCTTGTCTGTTTATGTGGCGTATGTGAGAGAATCGGGCAGACCAGACAGTACTCTCCTGACTCTTCTTTCCTAGTGATGCTTAGTTTCCTCTAAAGAGGGTAACTTCCATAGTTAGAAATATAAAACTTACCATAAAGAGTACCTTTTTGTTGTTCATCTATAATATACACTTGAAAGATAAAACAAGTGCAGTGAGTGCTCACATGTGCCTAGCAGGATAAATTAATAAGTCACTTACTGGGAAATTTGGAAACTTAAGAGCCAGTCAGAGGATCGAGGAGAAATACAAAAATGTGCCCCTAGTGACTTACATTTCATCCAGAGTAATCAAAGAGTACAGAGACAGCACTGATGGTGACTGCAGTCTGGGTGGGAACGTGAAGTCTGCTCCCTTAGACTGTGAGACTGCAGGCAAGACACGGCACGGTCCATTTGTGAAACACTTGCCTAACCAACCTCATAGGCGATAATAAGAGTCAGATCAAATGGAAAATGGAGAAGTGTTTGGAGAAAATGCAGAATCTGCTAAAAATAGGAAGAACATAATTAAATGATAATGATTCTGGTTATAGAAAAGATGGGATAACAAGGATAGGATTTACCATTTCTTCTGAAACAAGCAAATATTTTTGTGTCCTTTGTTACCACAAAAACCAAAAAATTAAGTATGCAAGACAATATTGTAATGTCAAGACACTGGATGTCTGAGAATAAAAGATGTAATTCCAAGAGATGAGAAACAAAGGAGGGAGCCCTCTGGTTGCTCCTGATTGCTGCCTTGAGGACCTGCAGGATGTGATACAGGGGTGAGAACCTAGGCAGAGCCTGGAGGCAGAACACGGAGAAGATCACGGTGGCTAGAGTTCTGCACCGCACAGTTCCAGTGAGGAGAGAGCTGTGCAGAGAGAAGCCCAGAAATCTACAGAGTCTCCCTCAAACATTCAACAGAGTGTTTAAAATAGTGTGTGCATGTGAAACTACCTGAGCCTAGAGGAGGGGCAGCCTAAAAGGAGCGTTCCAGCTCACTTAGGGCTAGGAGCTGCCTGTTGCAAGCCAGACTGGAAATCTCATGGCTTATGGTGTGTCACACTTTTAACAGGGTTCTTGCAGCAAGAATACCTGAATGGTTTGCCATTCTGTCCTCTAGTGGACCACATTTTTTCAGAATTCTCCACTATGACTCATCTATCTTGGGTGGCCCTGCATGGCATGGTTCATAGCTTCATTGAGTTATGCAAACCTCTTCACCATGACAAGGCTGTGATCCATGAAGGAATCATGGATCCCTTGCTCCTTGGTAGGAAAGTCATGAGGAACCTAGACAGCATATTAAAAAACCGAGATATCACTTTGGCAACAAAAGTCCCAATAGTCAAAGCTGTGGTTTTTCCAGTAGTCATGTATGGATGTGTGAGCTGGACTATAAAGAAGACTGAGTGCCAAAGAATTGATGCTTTTGAATTGTGGTGTTGGAGAAGACTCTCAGACTTGGAGAGTCCCTTGGACTGCAAGGAGATCAAACCAATCAATCCTAAAGGAAGTCAGCCCTGAATGCTGAAACTCCAATACTTTGGCCATCTGAAGCAAAGAGCTGACTTATTGGAAAAGACCCTGATGCTGGGAAAGATTGAAGCCAAAAGGAGAAGGGGGTGTTAGAGGATGAGATGATTAGCTGCTGCTGCTGCTAAGTTGCTTCAGTTGTGTCCAACTCTGTGTGACCCCATAGACGGCAGCCCACCAGGCTCCTCTGTCCCTGGGATTCTCCAGGCAAGAACACTGGAGTGGGTTGCCATTTCCTTCTCCAGTGCATGAAAGTGAAAAGTGAAAGTGAAATCTCTCAGTCGAGTCCAACTCTTATCGACCCCATGGACTACAGCCTACCAGGCTCCTCCATCCATGGGATTCTCCAGGCAAGAGTACTGGAGTGGGCTGCCATTGCCTTCTCCAAGATGATTAGATAGAATCATTGACTCAGTGGATATAGATTTGAGCAAACTTTGGAAGATAATGAAGAACAAGGAAGCTTGGCTTGCAGCAGTTCATGGGGTTGCAAAGAGTCAGACATGACTTAGCAACTGAACATGAACTGATGTGGTGTGTCAGGAACAGTACCATCATGTCGATGAGGGTTTCATTTCAGCAGAGTTGACTGGTTAGGCACAGAATGAACCCAACTCTGGTCTCATCTAAAAAATAATAAAAGCAAGATTCAGAAGGCTCAGCCTTTTTCCATATAACTAAACAGCATTCCAGAACAAAGATCAAGGACTTTCATAGGAAAACAAAAATGCCCAGCACCCAGCAAGGTAATATTTTTAATGTCTGGAATGACATCAGTTTAAAACCTGAAAATAAAAACCATAACACAGAGAAAAACTAAACTCTAAAAACTAAACTACCATCAAAATTGAGGTAGATGTTAGAATCAGCAAACTAGTACATTAAAATAGTTCTTGTAAGACTCCAGTTCTGACCAAGGTGGAACAGCCCTGTTTCTCTCAGGTTGTCCTCACCACAACAAGAAGTCCCTAGATGGTAATACAATAAACACACCCAGGAAGGCTCTGAAAGATAGAAGGAAGAGCCTGGGCTGCTAGAGGTCGTCACTGAGACAGAAGAAGATGATGGGAGTAAAGGCTCATGGCTGCTCTGCTGCTTGTTATCCCCCATACTGTGCCAGTGGGGCCCCTAAGCTCTTAGAGAACCAAGCTTCCATGTCCACTCCATAGCAATAAAGCAGAGTGAGGAGCCCTCTACTTGCCTTGTGCCTAGTGTCCTTTGGGTCATTTCAGGACTCTGACCTTATACCCTGTCTCATCCGTGATGAGGTGGTGTGAGTCCAATTCCTACTTCCTCCAGGAAGGTTTTAGTGAGACCAAGGAGGGAGCTGAACGTCTACTATGATCCAGCCTTGATGAGGCAATGTGACCTTTGTAGGGATGCTATAGGTGGGACCAGTAGGAACCTGAACATTCACACTCACTTGGACCTCAAGCTACGTGCGGACTGGTTGCTAAAAAAAAAAAAAGATGTTATGGGATCCAGACTCTCCCAACATAATAAATTAAATATCTAGGGTATAATGGAAAAATAACTCATCATTATGATCATCAGGACAATCACAGCTTAAATAAGAAAAGATAATCAATAGATGCCAATACTGAGAGAGATAGCATAGTAAAATGAGTTGAAAAGAATTTCAGAGCTGCTATTATAAAAGTACTTCAGGGAGCAATGACAAACTCTATAAAACAACTGAGAAAATAGTCTAACCAAAGAAATACGTGATTAAAATATAGAAATTATATAAATAGCAAGCATAATAACTGAAATGTTATTATATATAGCTGATGGCTCAGTTGTAGAGTGGGAATGACAAAGATGGAATCAGTGAAACTGATGATAATTCAACAAAATTTTTCTAGTTTTAGCCACTAAGAAAAACTATACTAGAAAAAAGATTGAGCAGCATCTTAGGGACCTGTGAGACAATGACAGGAAATGACAGTGTATCACTGGATTTGCAAAAGAGAGGGGGGAAATTGAAATTTCTTGAGCGTGTAATTCTGTAACTGCAACTTCCCAGATTTGGCAAAAGGTATAAATATACAGATTCAAGAAGCTAAACCAACCCTAGATAGAATAATCCCAAAGAAATCCAGGCACATAATTAAACTCCTGAAAGCTAGAGATAATAAATCTAGAAGCAGTTGGAGAGGAATGTTATATTACTTAGAGAGAAACATCAATTTGAATGACAGTGATTTTCTTATATGAAACAGTTTAGGTCAGTAGGAAGTGGTACAATAATTTTCAGGTGCTCAAAGAAACATTGTAAACTGAATCTTATACCCAGTGAAAATATCCTTTAGTAGTGAAGGAGAAATAAATACACTCTCAGACAAAGAAAATCAAAGAGAATTTGCTGCTAGCAAGCCTATCCCTTGAGAATGATTAAAGGAAGTTCTTGAAATAAAAATAAAATAATAACAGAAGTCATGAAAATTTAGAAGGAAGAGAACATAGACTATCCCGTTAGTTATTAGTGTCTTAAATCATATTAGATGGCTAAAGCCAAAAATTGTAAATCATTTCATATGATGTTCAATGCATGTAGATAAAATACTGAGGAAAATTATGTTTTAAAAGCTGGAGAATAAAGACACTTAAATTAAAGTTTCCACACTCTGCCTGAGGTGGTAAAATGTTGACACCAGTGGACTGTGACAGTTACATTTATGTATGAATATGAGAACAACTATTAGCAAAATAATACAAAGTGATATTCTCAGAAATCTTACAAGTAAATCAATATGGAGTCCTAAAAAATTCAAATAACTCAAAGGAGAATAAAATAGAGAAACAGGAAATATAGAGAAACAAATAACAAAATGGCAGATTTAAGCTTTAACATAACAATAATTGCTTTAAATGTAAATTTTCTTGACTAAACCAATTAAAGGACAGAAATTGACTCGTTGGATTTTTTTTTTTAAATATATGGTTCATTAATGTGGATGGTCTATACAGGAAACTCACTTCACATAAGTCACGTTGCTAGATTGACATATGTAGGATGCAGCTAAAGCAGTGGTAAAACTGAAATTTAGAACACTGATGCTTACATCACAACAGCATGTAAATTCCTAATTCAGGAAACTTTAAAAAAGTGTATAAATTAGAAAAAAACCCAAAACAAGCAGAAGGAAAGGAATAGTAAAAGTAGGAGCAAAAATCAATAAAATAGAGAATAAGAAATAGAGAAAAATAAATAAAATAGAAAGCTATCTCTTTGAAAAAAATCAATTAATTTGGTAATTTAATTGGTCAACAAGACTGACCAAGATACAAAGGAGAAGGCACACACCATCAAGATCATAAATGAAAAGGAAATCACTATAGATCCTGCTACTGTTAAAAGGATGATAAGGGAATAATCATTTCATGACAAATAGATGGGGAAACGATGGAAACAATGGCTGACTTTATTTTTCTGGGCTCCAAAATCACTGCAGATGGTGATTGCAGCCATGAAATTAAAAGACACTTACTCCTTGGAAGGAAAGTTATGACCAACCTAGACAGCATATTGAAAAGCAGAGACGTTACTTTGTCAACAAAGGTCCATCTAGTCAAGGCTATGTTTTTTCCAGTGGTCATGTATGGATGTGAGAGTTGGATCATAAAGAAAGCTGAGTGCCAAAGAATTGATGCTTTTGAACTCTGGTGTTGGAGAAGACTCTTGAGAGTCCCTTGGACTGCAAGGAGATCCAACCAGTCCATCCTAAAGGAGATCAGTCTTGGGTATTCACTGGAAGGACTGATGTTGAAGCTGAAACTCCAATACTTTGGCCACCTGATATGAAGAGCTGACTCATTTGAAAAGACCCTGATGCTGGGAAAGACTGAGGGCAGGAGGAGAAAGGGGATGACAGAGGATGAGATGGTTGGATGGCATCACCGGCTAATGGACATGGGTTTGGGTGGACTCCGGGAGTTGGTGATGGACAGGGAGGCCTGGTGTGCTGTGGTTCATGGGTCGCAGAGTCAGACATGACTGAGCAACTGAACTGATCTGAACTGAAGGGAATAATACAAGCAACTTTACATTCCTTAAAAAAAAGAAATGACAAAAACTCAGCTGATGTAAAATACACAACCCATTAACTAGTATAACTAATGAAAAATTAATGACTAATGAAACTACAACTAATGAAACTTAATGTGTAGTAAAGAGTACATGCCCCAGTACTCTTAATAATGACTAGTAATACAATTAATGAAAAATAAATAACTAATGAAACAATAACTAATGAAACTTAATGTTTAGTAAAGAGTACATGCCCCAGTTGTCAGGTCCAGATGCTTTTGAGGAGTCTACCAAACTTTAAAGAAAAATTAACATCACTTATATGCAGTCTCTTCCAGAAAACAGAAGGGGAAGGAACATACCTAGTTCATTCCCAACTAATTTTATGAGACTAGAATTGTCTTGATACCCAAACCATAAAAAGTGTGTGTATGTGAGACAGAGAGGGAAAGAAATGAAAAATCAGACACCAATACCTCCCATGAACTTTCATGTGAAATTCTCAAGGAAATACTAGCCAATTTAATCCAGCAGTATATAAAAAAGATTAGACCACACAATGAAGTAGGGTTTATGCAAGGCTGGTTTAATATTTTAAAATAAATCAGTGTAATCTGCTGTATCAACAGGGTTTAGAAGAAAAGGCATAACATCATATAATCTGTGAAAAATAATTTGATAAAATTCTACTCTTATTCATGATAAATCTTTCAGCCAACTAGGTATTAAGGGGAAATTCTTAACTAGATAAAGAGAATCTACTAAATACTGAAGGTAACATCATATTTACATTCAGTAAGGATTGAATGCTTTCTGGTTAATTTCGGGAATAAGTAAAAGATACAAAGTCCTACTGTTTTACAACATCGTATTGAAAGATCTAGCCACTGCAATAAAATAATAAAAGGAAAGTTATATGGTTTGGAAAGGACAAAGTAAAACTGTCCATATTTGAAAATGACATGATTCTTTATATAGATGATCCCAAGGAATCTATAAAAATTCTGTTAAGAACCAAGAAGTGAGTTTGGCAGGTACAGGACACAACATTCAAAGTCAATCTCATTTCTGTACATTTACTAACATATGGAAACTGAAAATAGAATAAGAATGCCCTTTGGATTTTGTTACTCCAAAAAAAGAATATTTCAGTTCAGTTCAGTTCAGTTCAGTCGCTCAGTCGTGTCTGACTCTTTGCGACCCCATGGACCGTAGCACACTGGGCCCCCCTTTCCATCACCAACTCCCGGGGTCCACCCAAACCCATGTCCATTGAATCCTTGATGCCATCCAACCATCTCTGTCATCCCCTTTCTCCTCCTGCCCTCAATCTTTCCCAGCATCAGGGTCTTTTCAAATGAGTCAGCTCTTCGCATCAGGTGGCCAAAGTACTGGAGTTTCAGCTTCAACATCAATCCTTCCAGTGAACACCCAGGACTGATCTCCTTTAGGATGGACTGGTTGGATCTCCTTGCAGTCCAAGGGACTCTCAAGAGTCTTCTCCAACACCAGAGTTCAAAAGCATCAATTCTTTGGCACTCAGCTTTCTTTATGATCCAACTCTCACATCTATACATGACCACTGGAAAAACCATAGCCTTGACTAGACAGACTTTTGTTGGCAAAGTAATGTCTTTGCTTTTTAATATGCTGTCTAGATTGGTCATAACTTTCCTTCCACGGAGTAAGTCTCTTTTAATTTCATGGCTGCAATCACCATCTGCAGTGATTTTGGAGCCCAAAACAATAAAGTCTGACACTGTTTCCCCATCTATTTGCCATGAAGTGATCTGACCAGATGCCATGATCTTAATTTTCTGAATGTTGAATTTTAAGCCAACTTTTTCACTCTCCTCTTTCACTTTCATCAAGAGGCTCTTTAGTTCTTCTTCACTTTCTGCCATAAGGGTGGTGTCATCTGCATATCTCAGGTTATTGATATTTCTCCCAGCAATCTTGATTCCAGCTTGTGCTTCTTCCAGCCCAACGTTTCTCATGATGTACTCAATAAGCAAGGTGACAATATACAGCCTTGACGTACTCCTTTTCCTATTTGAAACCAGTCTGTTGTTCCATGTGGAGTTCTAACTGTTGCTTCCTGACCTGCATACAGGTTTCTCAAGAGGCAAGTCAGGTGGTCTGGTATTCCCATCTCTTTCAGAATTTTCCACAGTTTATTGTGATCCACACAGTCAAAGGCTTTGGCATAGTCAATGAAGCAGAAATAGATGATTTTCTGGAACTCTCTTGCTTTTTCAGTGATCCAGTGGATGTTGGCAATTTGATCTCTGGTTCCTCTGCCTTTTCTAAAACCAGCTTGAACATCAGGAAGTTCACGGTTCACATATTGCTGAAGCCTGGCTTGGAGAATTTGAGCATTACTTTACTAGCGTGTGAGATGAGTGCAACTGTGCAGTAGTTTAAGCATGTTTGGCATTGCCTTTTTTTGGGATTGGAATGAAAACTGACCTTTTCCTGTCCTATGGCACTGCTGAGCTTGCAAATTTGCTGACATATTGAGTGCCGCACTTTCACAGTATCATCTTTCAGGATTTGAAATAGCTCAGCTGGAATTCCATCACCTCCACTAGCTTTGTTCGTAGTGATGGTTCCTAAGGCCCACTTGACTTCACATTCCAGGATGTCTGGCTCTAGGTGAGTGCTCACACCATCATGATTATCTGGGTCATGAAGATCTTTTTTGTACAGTTCTTCTGTGTATTCTTGCCACCTGTTCTTAATATCTTCTAACAAAACGCATATCGGATATTTTGCTGAAAATTCCAAAATGCTGATGAACGAAATCAAAGATGATTTAAATAAATGGAAAGGATTCATGAATTAGTTAACATAGTGAATTTGTAAACCACATTCATGCTATTCTATAATTTTAAAACAATTATCATCAAAATCACAGAAAGGTATTTTGTAGACCTAGGTAAACATAGTAAAATTCATAGGAAAGACCAAGGCCTTTCTTGAAAAAGGAAATGATGTGGTAGAATTACTTTACCTGATATTTAGGTCTACCAGACAACACAGTAACTGGGACTGTGTGGTATTGGCAGAGGAATTAACATACAGATCTTTGACAGAGTAGAGAATCCAGAAACAGACCACACGGAAGTGTCTGACTTTCTTCACAAAGATAAAAAAGAATTCAATGGAAGATGGATAGCTTTTTTCAACACATGGTGCTGGAGCAATTGAATATCCATAAACTAAATTAAGAAGTTTACTTAAATACCATGCCTTCTACAAACATTATCTCACATTTCACGTTCACAGATTTAAATATGAAAGTGTAAAACTTTAGAAAGAAGCGAAGGAGAAGGTCTTCAGATACAGAGCTAAACAAAAGTTGTTATATTTGAGACCAAAGTATAGTCCTTAAAAGGAAAAAAAAAATATGAATTGGGGCTCATCAAAATTCAAACTTTTGCTCAGTGAAAGACTCTGTAAAGAGGATGATGCTATAAACTGTCGACCTAGAGAAAAACATTGCTATGCAAATATCTAGAAAAGTATTAGTGTGTGTGCCTAATAAAAAATCTCATTACAGAATGGGGAAAAGACATGAACAGCCATTTCAGTAAAGAGCATATATAGATTGCAAATGAGCCCATGATAAAATGTTTACCAGTTAGGGAAAGGCAAATTAAAACCAAAATGAGATATTACTATACCCATATCAGAATGGCTAAAAAGAAAAATAATGGTAGCTGCAAATGCTAGCAAGGACAAGGAGAAACTGGATCACATGTACGTTTCTGGTGGGAATGTAAAATGATATAGCCACTCTGTAAAATAATTTTGAAGTTTCTTGTAATAAAAACTAAACATGCACTTAACATTTAACCTAGCAATTACCTTTTGGGGCGTTTACTTCAGAGGAATGAAAAATTACATTCACAAAGAAACCAGTTGATAGCAGCTTTATCCATCATAGCTTAAAAAAGTAGGAACAACTTGAATGTACTTCAGTGACAATATAATTAAATAAATTCTGATATAACCATACTTTGGAGTGCTCAGTTCAGTTCAGTAGCTCAGTTGTGTCCGACTCTTTGCGACCCTGTGGACTGCAGCACGCTGGTCCTCCCTGTCCATCACCAACTCCCGGAGCTTGCTCAAACTCACGTCCATCAAGTCAGTGAGGCCATCCAACCATCTCATCCCATGTTGTCCCCTTCTTCTCCCACCTTCAGTCTTTCCCTGCATCAGGGTCTTTTCTAATGAGTCAGTTCTTTGCATCAGGTGGCCAAAGTATTGGAGTTTCAGATTCAACATCAGTCCTTCCAATGAATTTTCAGGACTGATTTCTTTTAGGATGGACTGGTTGTATCTCCTTGCTGTCCAAGGGACTCCCAAGAGTCTTCTCCAACACCACAGTTAAAAAGCATCAATTCTTCAGTGCTCAGCTTTCTTTATAGTACAACTTTCACATCCATATATGACCACTGGAAAAACCATAGCCTTGACTAGACAGACCTTTGTTGGCAAAGTAATGTCTCTGCTTTTTAATATGCTGTCTAGGTGGTCATAACTTTTCTTCCGAAGACCAAGTATCTTTTAATTTTATGGCTGCAGTCACCGTCTGCAGTGATTTTGGAGTCCCCCAAAATAAAGTCTGTCACTGTTTCCATTGTTTCCCCATCTATTTGCTATGAAGTGATGGGACTAGATGTCATGATCTTAGTTTTCTGAATGTTGAGTTTTAAGCCAACTTTTTCACTCTCCTCTTTCACTTTCATCAAGAGGCTCTTTAGTTCTTCTTTACTTTGTGCCATAAGGATGGTGTCATCTGCATATCTGAAGTTATTGATAATTCTCTGGCAGTCTTGATTCCAGCTTATGCTCCATCCAGCCCAGTGTTTCTCATGATGTATTCTGCATAGAAGTTAAATAAACATGGTGACAATATACCTTGGTGTGCTCCTTTCCCGATTTGGAACCCTCCATTGTTTCATGTCCAGTTCTAACTGTTGCTTCTTGACCTGCATACAGATTTAGCAATTAAAAGGAGGACTCAATTGCCATGCACATTTTTGATGGGTCTCATTGGAATCAGTCTAAGTGAGAAATATTTATCTCAAAAGATTACATACTGCATGAGTCTACTCTGTTTATGTAATGTTCTCTATATGACAAGATTATAGATTTGGAGGGCAGATTACTGAATGACAGGGAACAGGGGATTGAAGCAGGGAAAGCTATCAATGGCTTGATGTGAGACATCCTTGTGTGATGAAAGTAAGGTATACTAGATATTTACTGGAAGTAAAATAAAGATACTAAAGTATTTTACTCTGTAATTGTTAATATCCTGGTTGTTAAATTATATCATAGTTTTGACAAATGTGACAGTCATGGGAGACTGTATACAGGGTGGGAACAAGATCATAAAGGGGAATGATAAAGCACTTGGAGGTTTCAGATAAAGTCATTTGATGGTGAATACATATCTATATATGCCAAAACTCATCAAACTAAACATTTTTATCATATGTCAGTTATACCTCAAGTGAAACACTTTAAAGAGTCTCAATGTCACAGACCTCATTATGGACTCCAAGTCTCAAGAAAGGAGGTGAGTCATGAGACATTTGTAGTTATTAAAAGAAGTTTGTTGGCATAAACTATAAAAGTTTATTTTGTAGCTACTACTTATTTGGGCTGATTGAGGCTTTGCAGAATTTTGGCAGTGAATCTGTTTGTTGCCTCTTGATTTTGCCATTCTTCATCCATTCCTATGTGTGCCCTTGGCCCAGTAGAGGTCACTTTTACTTGCTGAAAGTGCTCTCTTTCATCACAGGAATATTCATTAAACTTGAATATTTACATTCGTTTCCCTTTCCTCCCTGGAGGAGGGCATGGCAACCCACTCCAGTATTCTTGACCAGAAAATCGCGCGGACAGAAGAGCATGGCGGGGTAGGGACATGACTAAAGCAACTGAGCAACCTTCTATCCCCAAGTCTTCCTTACCTTGTGAGCAATGTGGGAGGGCATTTGAGTCATTTTTTTATCTGTGTTGGTTTTAAGTTACTGTGGCCTGTTGTGCCGTTTGTCTGAATATAATTAGGGTGGATTCCTAGCCACATCCTTGCACTTAACTTTGAAATACACTGAGACCTATCCCTCTTGCTTTGAGAAAAATTATGGCCACAATTCCTTCAGCTCTGCACATGGATGCTGCAGACATTCAGACTTTGTGAATGGGGAACATCCTGGAACAGCAAGAATAGGGAGTTTGGAAAGTGAGGTTCAGTTCTGACTCTGGTAGTGACTGACTGGACCACCCTGAGCAAGTTATGTGACCATCATAGTTGATTTTCTCTTTTGCAAATGAGGATAATAATAAGGCTCACCTTGCAAACTTATAAAAACTAAAAATAAAACTTATAAAAACTAAAAATAATATATAAAATCCTCATAAATCAGTAAATGAGATCATTCTTGAAACAGTGGGAAAGGGGAGTTTAATGAAAAAGGAATCTATACCATTTCCGTTTCAGCTCTTCTCTTCTATTTGCATTTCATTTCTGTGACCTCCTATAACCACCCCCACCCCATTCTTGGAGCTTCAAGCACCACCTGCTCAACATTAATTCAGATTTATCAGTCCCTGGGATTTCTGACCTGGTTGAAGCAATTTTCCCCTGACTTCCAATCCTCGGGTATGTCCCCTGACCTGATCCTTGTCTGACGTGACCCCTCCTGAAGGGCCTTTATCCTGAAGAATATGATGTGCCTGCTGCCCTGCCTTCTTTGTCAGGCAAGATGAGTTATTGATATTTTAGCAGAGGTGAAAATTGTTCATCAGACAAATTGTGTGCCAGACACAAAGATGACATCTGGACTTGCAGGTCTAACTTGGAGCTTTTCTGGGGGCATCTGAGAATGTGGAATTCTTTCAGGTTCACCTTGTAACCAGAGCCATGCCTGGGACACCACCTAAAATATGACATGAAGCTGAGACTGTTACTCCCATGAGTATCATTTGAATCCAACACATGTTTCTTGACCACTGTGCTGCTGCTGCTGCTAAGTCGCTTCAGTTGTGTCCAACTCTGTGGGACCCCATAGACGGCAGCCCACCAGGCTTGCCCATTCCTGGGACTCTCCAGGCAAGAACACTGGAGTGGGTTGCCATTTCCTTCTCCCATGCATGGAAGTGAAAAGTGAAAGTGAAGTCGCTCAGTCGTGTCCGACTCTCAGCGACCCCATGGATTGCAGCCCACCAGGCTCCTCCATCCATGGGATTTTCCAGGCAAGAGTACTGGAGTGGGGTGCCATTGCCTTCTCCGACCACTTGGTGCTTCCTAAAAAGATAATATACAGTTACTTCCTAGAGGAACTCACAGTTCAGGGACTCCTCAAACAGATGAGCTCAAAAGGATGTTGCAAATGCAGTAATCACAATGAGCACAGGGCGTTTCCTGGTTCTAGAAAGGGAAGTAAGAAAAGAGGTCCTTGAGTCCAACCTGGATTTTGGGAAAGCTATCCTGAAGTGAAGATGCTGGTTTGCTCCAGGACAACTGGGAGATGCAGAGGAACAAACTGGGTCTCTGGTAGAGTGGACAGCAAGAGCTGAGGTACATACCTCATTCAAAGTGCCCTGTTAACCACCAGCTCGGCAAGGAGTCCAAAATGCGTGGGCTGCCAGAGATGACAATAGTGTCCTAACCAAAGTGGAGATTTAGGGATGATCTTGAAGAGACGGTAGGGCACACAGAAGAAACGGGAGTTAGCCATGGAATGAGTTAAGCCAGGAGCCATTCCTGCAGAAGGCAGAGTACAAGTGAAGATTTTGAGCAGAAAAGAAGGTGGGTGTTCAGAAACACGCAGCAGGTATAAACGTGGAGCTGGGTCAACAAGGAACTATGAAAGGGTTCTAAGAAAAACTGCTTCAACTTTTGTTTGAGCAAGCTCATGGTGATGTGGTGTGGGGGGTAGATGTGATTTCAGGCAGTGAATTGAAGTGCTCTGGGAATGGTCCATGTGAACGGGCCTGCAGAGACGGAGTATGGGAAGGAAGGACTCGACTGGATTAAATGAAGGAGGAGGACTGCTCGTGAGAATTAGCTGTTTGAGATTTTCCTTGAAGCAAGTGTATTCCACTGATTAAAATGGTTAACTAACGAAAATAATTAACTCAGGAGGGCAAGCAGTTGTGTCATTTTGGTGAAGGTGTTCTAAGTGTATCTAACTCTTCCAAACATTTATCTTTGAATCTGTTGTGGGTGGGAAGGCCACCTCTCCGAAGAGGTTGGTGTGGACTTGCTATAAGAATCTATTAATAGGGGGTGGTGTGGGGCTGTGCATGGGTTGCCCAGGCACAGCCTCGGGGACACATGTACTTGGGCAGTATCTGTCTTTAAAGCGCTTGTGGAGATGGGACCTCTGAGAAGAGGTGGAGAGGTGATGCAGAGAGGTCACAGAGACTGATGGAGGGCAGATACCAGGAGTGTGTAGTCAGCCGTAAAACGCATCCTAGAGGACCAGTGAGGGGATGGCAGAACCACACTCTGTGGACTTGGGGCTGTGAAGTCCTTGGTCTATGGGGAGGAGGTAGAGGAGGCCAGACTCAAGCTGTGCAGGTGTGAGAAATAAGTGAGGAAGACGCAGGCTGGCATCCTAGAACGAGAAGCCCAGGCCTTTCCCGCCAGCACAGAAGCATGCTTCAGGAGGCTGTCTTTCTCCCCAGCCGTTCTAAGCAGAACACCAGCCCACTGACAACTCCACAGCAGGATGCACTTCTGAGGATAAGGCTGGATGTGGCCTGTTCCTGGTCACCGTTGCACCTCATTCTCATTCTGCCTTGCGGCTCTGGCCTGCTGACAGCTCGCAGCCTCAGGCAGGGTCACCTGGCCTGGTTGATTTCCACTCAGCCATCCGAAGCCACTTGCTAGGACAGCAGTGCCCATTCACAGCCCAGCATCCTCCATAATGACTCTCTGGTTGGAGAGTCTGACTCTGTGGTTGGAGTTCTCTCCACCCACACTGACTCTCTTTCCTCTTGCTTGCACTCTGGGCTCCTTTCCAGCCCCAGCCTCCCTTTCCTCTGCCCATGTGATGTGATCCCAGGCAGCCACCTCCAAGTGCAAAGCTTACTCTGAGGGACTGCGTGGGGTCTCTCCCAGGAGACCAAGGGTGCTTTGATTCAAGAGTTGGCTCAGACACATGGGCCTCTGGACCTCTTGCATGTGGATTGGTTGTGCCCTGTAGTTTGTCTGCCTAAGTGCTCTGGGTGATGAGATTTATCTTTACTGCAGAAAGAGGTCCTGGTGAACTGGGAAAAGATCCTTCCACAGTTGTTGAATTAATATGATTATGAGAATAGCTGCTCAGAAAAGAGTCTTTTTCATTCCCAGGCAGGGCCTTAATTCTTTACCAGTATGACAACTAAACCAGCCACCGATGATATTGATTTCATGTACTAACTTCATGTTTGGATATTTGAGAGCTATCAATAAAGAGCAAAGTTAGCATCAAATCACCTCTTTAATTACTTCAGCTATGAAATTAAGAAAGACTTCTAAACCAATCTGTAAGTAGATTTTAGAAAATATATATTCATAAATCTATATTTATATGTTTACATGTATATATATGAACAACATATGTGTATGTATTTATATGTGTAAATATATACTTAATGTAACATATATATATAAATAAATATGTATAGCAGTTCAGTCAGTTCAGTTCAGTCGCTCAGTTGTGTCTGACTCTTTGCAACCCCACGAATCGCAGCATGCCAGCCCTCCCTGTCCATTACCAACTCCCGGAGTTCACTCAGACTCATGTCCATGGAGTCGGTGATGCCATCCAGCCATCTCATCCTCTGTCGTCCCCTTCTCCTCCTGCCCTCAATCCCTCCCAGCATCAGAGTCTTTTCCAATGAGTCAACTCTTCGCATGAGGTGGCCAAAGTGTTGGAGTTTCAGCTTTAGCATCAGTCATTCCAGTGAACACCCAGGACTGATCTCCTTTAGGATGGACTGATTGGATCTCCTTGGAGTCCAGGGACTCTCAAGAGTCTTCTCTAACACCACAGTTCAAAAGCATCAATTCTTCGGCACTCAGCTTTCTTCACAGTCCAACTCTCACATCCATACATGACCATTGGATAAACCATAGCCTTGACTAGATGGACCTTTGTTGGCAAAGGAATGTCTCTACTTTTGAATATGCTATCTAGGTTGGTTATAACTTTCCTTCCAAGGAGTAAGTGTCTTTTAATTTCATGGCTGCAGTCACCACCTGCAGTGGTGGTGATATTTGGGGGGGGGGCTCCATAATCTCCCCATCTATTTGCCATGAAATGATCAGACCATATGCCATGATCTTAATTTTCTGAATGTTGAGCTTTAAGCCAACTTTTTCACTCTCCTCTTTCACTTTCATCAAGAGGCTCTTTAGTTCCTCTTCACTTTCTGCCATAAGGGTGGTGTCATCTGCATATCTGAGGTTACTGATATTTCTCCTGGCAATCTTGATTCCAGCTTGTGCTTCTTCCAGCCCAGCTTTCTCATGATGTATTCTGCATAGAAGTTAAATAAGCAAGGTGACAATATACGGCCTTGACGTACTCCCTTTCCTATTTGGAACCAGTCTGTTGTTCCATGACCAGTTCTAACTGTTGCTTCCTGGCCTGCATACAGATTTCTCAAGAGGCAGGTCAGGTGGTCTGGTATTCCCATCTCTTTCAGAATTTTCCACAGTTTATTGTGATCCACACAGTCAAAGGCTTTGGCATAGTCTTAATAGTCATAATAAAGCAGAAATAGATGTTTTTCTGGAACTCTCTTGCTTTTTTGATGATCCAGCAGATGTTGGCAAATTGATCTCTGATTCCTCTGCCTTTTCTAAAACCAGCTTGAACATCTGGAAGTTCACGGTTCTCGTATTGCTGAAGCCTGGCTTGGAGATATTACACATATTATAAACGTAGTGTCATATAGTATATAAAAATAAATCTATATTACATATTAAAATTTCATATAAGCAAATATGCTTGTATATTGTATTAATTTACATATAATATAATTTTATATAATTATATTAGTTTACATAGCATATATATTGTGTATTTTATTATACATTATAATATATATTAATTTTTATATTATGTACTTATGTGTGCATATATGTTTATGCATATATTCCATTACAAAAGCATGTTACAGGTTTATTTGGAACATACTTAATATTTTTATATAAAATATATATTACATATAAATGTGTTCCATATGTGTATACCTACACACACAGATATATGTATCAAAAGTAACATGCTTTTTGATGCATATATCCCCTGGTGTGTTGTGACCATGTGTCAAATTGGACAGCACAAAATCAAGGGCTGTTATGGCAGCTCATTGTCAAGGCAGTCAGTGCATGTCAAGGATTACGTAAGCTCTTTGCCCATTATAGCTCCCTTTACTGTGTGTCTTACTTGCCCTCTCTATCTTATATTTCATTATTGGAATTAACAGAAAGACTAAAGGCATGCAGTATGTGCTTCCTGTGTGTAAGCCAGTTTTCTAAGCACTTAGCATGTATTACGCTCACAGCATCCATGTGAAGATGTCAGTGTTACTCCTACCCAGCATCATCTCCCTCCCCTTCTAATTTGTTCATGGAATTCCAGTTTTGTTCATTCCTTTCCCTTCGATGAAGAGATTGTCTTCACCTCAAGTGTAAATTCTGAAGTAATGGCGCCTCATTCTTCTCATTGGTGTTTGGTTAGGTGGAGACCCCAGAATCCAGTTTTGATGAAAGGAGTGAGCAGTCCGAAGGGTAGCCTGGGAAGTCTGTCTGTCTTTCTAACATGAGTCATGAAGCAGATACCGTACTCTACAGGAAGCTGTGGTGTGTCCTGGGTGGTGTGAGGGCTGGCTCTCTGTGACCGCATCGGCAGCCAAGGGATGCTAGCCTGAGGCAACTGAGGGGGAGAAAGTGATCCCAGGTCTTTCTATGCTGTCCCTGAGCCTCAGCGGCCCACTGGGGCTCAGTAATAGCATGCAAAGACGTCTGCCTTGGGCTTTCTTCAAGGCTTCTTATGGAGGTGTATCACTTAGCTTTCGTCACTATTATGCTGCATAAGAATCTGCCTAAAATGCAGTGGCTGCATTGTACGGAATGAAATAATGCCATTTGCAGCAACGTGAATGGACCTCGAGATTATTGTACTAAATGAAATAAGTCCGAGAAAGACATGTATCATATGGTACCACTTACGTGTAAAATCTAAAATAAATGATACTGATCAAATTATTTACAAAAGAGAAATAGACTCACAGACATAGAAAACAACTTTATGGTTACCAATAGGGAAAGGTAGGGGTGAGAGATAAATTAGGAATTTGGACTAACATATACACACTACTGTGTATAAAATAGATAATCAACAAGGACCTACCCTATAGTGCAGGGAACTATACTCAATGTCTTGTGATGGCCTATAATGGAAAAGAATGTTAAAAGAATGTTAAAAAGAATATATATATATATATATATATATATATTCATAATTGAATCAGAGGATCCAGATGTAGGAAAAAGTGGGAGCAGCCACACAGTGTCCCAAGGTTGCCGTTTTCCTAATTGTGTAAGCCCGTGGAGGTAGGTTTTAATGTGTCTTGTGGCTGGAGGCATCCAGTGTATTTTGCTGCATACTTGAAACTAACACAGCATTGTGAATTAGCTATACTTCGATTCTTAAAAATGCTGAAATACAGTGGCTCAAAACTACAATAATTTTTTCAACTTTGCATGTCTGTGAGTTCCGGCGTGTTGACTGATTGAGACTGTGCCTAGGTGGGCTTGGTGCCAAGCACAAATTGGGTCCAGATTTATATCGGGTATCTTTCATCCTGTGGGCAAGTGTACTTGCTGGGACATGTGAGGAGTTCATGGGAGCAGGCCCAGCCATTCACACACACCTTTGCTATGGCATGTCCCTGGTGTCACACTGGCCAAAGCAAGCCATGGGCAAGCCCACCATCCACTGGCAGGTGAAGCCTGGTGAAAGCCTGCAGAGTCACATGACAGAGGATCCAGATGTAGGGAGGGGCGAGAAAAGTGGGAGCAGCCGCACAGTGTAACAAGGGTTGCTGTTTTCCTAGTTGTGTAAGCCAGTGGAGGTATATTTTAATGTGTCTTGTGGCTGGAGGCATCCAAATAAAGTTTCAAGTTTCCTGACTTACAGGTGAGGAAATCATGACATGTGATCTAAATCCAGAGCCCAGGCTCTTGGAGCTATGTTGAGTAAATACAGGATTTAGCATTTCTAGGAGAGTGGCCAGGAGTTCTTTAGGATTATATATTGAGTCCATTTGCATAGATTGTCTCCCCAAGTTGACTTCTTAAATGTCACTTTGAGCAATAAGGAAAAAGTGATATTTTAAGGAAGAGAGAAAATGGGGAAGAGAAAGTAATAGGATAGAAGAAGCAGATACACAAACTGGGAAACGCTGTAAGGAAATGCATAGAAGAAAGGAAGTGAAGTTGCTCGGTCCTGTCCGGCTTTTTGCAATCCCATGGACCGCAGCTCGCTGGGCTCTTCCATCCATGGGATTTCCCAGGCAAGAATACTGGAGTGGGTTGCCATTTCCTTCTCTACGGGATCTTTCCAACCCAAGGATCAAACCGGCAGACTCTTTACCATCTGAGTCACCAGGGAAGCCCTAAGGAAATGTATGAGCCATGCTAAATTAGTGGTTCAGAGATTAACAAGGGATTACAAAGTTCAATAAAACAAACCCTTTCCCCCTCTTGAAACCATTTAAGAAAGAGATAAAGTCAACAGGATACAATCAAAATATCAGGTTTATTACTGCTGAGACCTGGCATGGAGAATATGTCTTTCAGTTTCAGGAATGTGTCATGGTTTCCTCACATTCCTCCCAGCCATGGAAGCGCTGGGAAGCTGCAGGCTTAGAAGCTGGCTTCAAAGAAGGGAGGACAAGGGGCTGTGCCCCTGCGTATTCTGTTCTAATCTACCCATGAATTTCCGTGGTGATGAATGACTGCCTAGCATCAGTCTCTTCCCACCATAGTTTTATATGGTTTCTAGTGTGAGTTTGCCTAGTGTGAGTCCCAGGGGAGAAAAGGCTTGTATGGGAATAAATGAAAAGTGAACACTCAGTTTAAACCTGAATGTGGTGATGGTGCTCAGTTGTGTCTGACTCTTTGTGACCTCATGGACTGTAGCCCACCAGGCTCCTCTGTGCAGGCAAGAATACTGGAGTGGGTTACCATTTCCTCCTCCAGGGGATCTTTCTGACCCAGGGATCGAAACTGCATCTCCTGTGTCTCTTGCATTGTTAGGCTGATTCTTTACCACTGTGCCACCTGGGAAGCCAAACCCTGTGTATCTTTTAAGAAATAAGTGATTGGGAGTTAATAAACAGTAGGGGTGATTTTAAGAAGTCCTGTAATAATGGCAGGGCTTCCCAGGTGGCTCAGTGGATAAAGAATCCTCCTGCAATGCAGGAGACACACAGGAGACAAGAGTCCTGTCCCTGGGTCAGGAGGATCCCATGGAGGAGGGCATGGCAGTCAACTCTAGTATCGTGGCCTGGAGAATTCCATGGATAGAGGAGCCTGGAGGGCTACAGTCCATGGGATCACAAAGAGTCAGACATGACTAAAGTGACTGAGCACGCACGCATGTAATAATGACAGTATTTTAAGAAAATAAACATGAACACAACATGAATATATCAACTAGGCTTCATATAGGTAAAGGCTTTGGATAACTCATTTGGAACCATGAGAACAGTTAGCTATGCTGGAAATGCAGGTCACTACTCTGCAGTCTTGGAGCAGGGACTCTGGCGTCTCTTCCTCTTCTCTCTTCTCTTCCACTTTCTCCCTCAATCCCCTGTATCTTCAGGCCTGACCTCTCTCTCCTCCCAGGTTCGGCCCCTCCCTTAACCTCACTCCCTCCAGCCCTTCCTTCCCTCACTGTCCGGTAGGGTCTAAGGACATGGCTTTGGGGCTGGGACTACTTGGCTCTGCCTTTTAATTGCTTAGGATTAAGCAGATTCATTAACCCAGGCCTCAGATTTCCTTGAGAGTTGGCATGACAACAGTATGAGCTTTGGAAAGTAACTGAAGTGATGAGTGTCCCAGAAATGTGCAGTCTTGGTGGTGTTATTATTCCAAGTTCATCACTGTTAGACTGCTGAGGGTAGCTGAAAAAAGCCACAAAATCCTGCTGACTGGCTCCACGACAAATGTATAGTTTCAGTCTCTGTTGGATCCTCCAAACTGCTCAGCATTTTGTTTTGGTTTTGTGCCCAGTTATCTCTAAAGATAGAACTGGGCTATTTTATCTTGCTAATAAAATAGCCCCTTATAGAAAAGTTGGAACTTATAAAACATTATCAAAAGTCCGTGATCCCAGCCTCTCAGCAGTATCTATATTCCAATATTTCCCCATTTTTGTATATTTTTGGTGTATTAGCTATCTCTATATACCTACCTATCCATTCATCTATCTCTGTATGTATGTAAGGTGTACATGTATGTATGTCTCTGTCTCTATATCTATTCATTCCTGTTGATTTATCCATCTCTATATCTCTGCATGTATGTATATACATATCTATCTATATGTATTTATTGCCATATGTATGTATCTACATTTTTCATACACACTCACATTGTATCTTTTTGCTTCTGTGGACTAAGGACATTTCTCTTTCTCCTCATCAGCTTTCCTGTAGCAGCTGTTGGGGAATCTCACTCTTCAATCCACCTGCTCTCATGCTTCTCATCTTGCCAAATGGCCCCTGAGAAGATACAGAGAGAGAAGTTGAGGGTTCTGCTGCCGCCCTGCCATCCGGACTCTTGTGTCTTCTCCTGCCTCTTAGCTCTTTTGCTATGCTCTGTTGTCATGCTTGCTTTCTCCAGGACATAGCTCCCATCTTTCTCTGGTACCTGCCATCAATTGTCTTCGTTCTGAAGGATCTTCCCTCCTTTCCACCCACCAGCGCAGTCCTTCCCTTTCTGCCTAGAGAGGAACCATGGTCTCTGTCCATCCTACCTGCCAGGGTACGTTTGGACTTCTGCCTAGCTGTTCTGCAGAAGCTGCTATCATTGGGGTTGTCCGTGTTCTCTGGGTTCTCCACACCCATGGTCTCTTTTCAAATCACGTGGCCAACCCCCCACAAGTTACACCTCCTGGCTTTCCTGTTGCTTTCTAAAGCTTTCTTCTTTATACTTTTTAATTGATTGATTTTTTGCTGCCCCTTTCTTAGGGATCAGAAAGCTCTCCTGCCACACCCTCTCTTTAGTTATTTCATCCACTTCAGAGTCTCTCCCTGCTTTACTGTTTTAAGCTTTAGAATCTTTCGTCCATGTCATATTAACTGTGCCTCACCACCTTGCCCCACTGGCACTTCCAAATTTCTGTGACCAAGACAGAATGTCCTTACAGTGGAATATTGTTGTTGTTATTGTTGTTTAGTCACTAAGTCATGTCTGACTCTTATGACCCCATGGATTGCAGCCAGTCAGGCTCCTGTGTCCATGGGATTTCCCAGGCAAGAATACTGGAGTGGGTTGCCATTTCCTTCTCCAGGGGATCTCCAGGGGATTGGGTCTTCATTTCCTGCATTGGCAGGTGGATTCTTTATCACTGAGCCACCAGGGAAGTATTATTCTGCCTTTAAAAAGGAAAGAGCTCTGACACTTGCTATAACATGGATGAGCCTGAAGGACATTATATTGAGTGAAATAAGCCGGTCACTAAAGAATACATGCTGTACGCTTCCATTTATAGGAGGTCCCTAGAGGAGTCAGACTCAGAGACAGAAAGCAGAATGGTATTTGCCAGAGGCTGGGGGAGGTGGGAATGGGGAGTTGTGTCTGAAGTGTTTTGTGAGATGAAAAGAGTTCTGGAGATGCCGGTGGTGATGGTTCCACAACAGTGTGAATATATTTAATGCTACTGAACTTGAAAATAGATCAGCTGGCAAAATTTTTTCCAACTTTATTCAGATATAATTGGCATATAACATTGTATCAGTTTAAGGTATATATTGTGATAATTTGATATGTGTATATATTGTGAGGTTAAGCTGGTAAATTTTATGTTAATTGTATTATAATGTGATTTTAAGAAAACAACACAGAACCTCTTTTTTTTCGTTTCTGTTTTTTTTTTTTTTCCCAGTGTTTTTTCCTGTAATTGATTTCTAATCTCATAGCATTGTGGTCAGAAAAGATGCTTGATGTGATTTCAGTTTTCTTAAATTTACTAAGACTTGATTTGTGTTGCTTTTCAGGTTGAATGTCCTATAAATATCAATGAAGCGTCTCTGGTCTAATGTATTCTTTAAGGCTTCTGTTTTCTTATTAATTTTCTGTCTGGATAACCTGTCTCTTGGGATAACTGGGGTGTTAAGTCCCCCACTATTATTGTGTTACTATTGATTTCTCCATTTATGGCTGTTAACATTTGCTTCAGGTATTGAGGTGTTCCTATGTTGGGTGCATAAATATTTATAGTTATATCTTCTTCTTGGATGGATCCTTTGATCATTATGTAGTCTTGTTCCTTGCCTCTTATAACTGTCTTTATTTTAAAGTTTATTTTGTCTCATACAAGCATTGCTACTCCAACTTTCTTTTGATTTCTATTTTCATGGAATACGTTTCTCCATCCCCTCACTTTCAGTCTGTATGTGTCCCTAGGTCTGAAATCGGTCTCTTGTAGATAGCATACATGTGTGTCTTGCTTTTGTATCCATTCAGCCAGTCTATGTCTTTTGGTTAGAGCATTTAATCCATTTATACTTAAGGTAATTATCAATACGTATATCCCCATTGCCATTTTCTTAATTGTTTTGGGTTTGTTTTGTAGGTCTTTTTTCTGCCCTCCCTCTTTTGTTCTCTTGTGTTTCTTGCCTAGAGAGATTTCTTTGGTGTTTGTTATAAAGCTGGTTTGGTGGTGCTGAATTCTTTAAGCTTTTGCTTGTCTATAAAGATTTTGATTTCTCTGTTGGATCTGAATGAGAGCCTTGTTGGATAGAGTATTCTTGGTTATAGGTTTTTCCTTTTTATCACTTTAAATATATCTTGTCGGGCTTACCTGGTAGCTCAGCTGGTCAGGAATCTGCTTGTAATGCAGGAGACCTCAGTTTGATTCCTGGGTCAGGAAGATCCCCTGGAGAAGGGATATGCTACCCACTCCAGTATTCTGGCCTGGAGAATTCCATGGACTGTATAGGGCATTAGGTATAGGTTTTTCCCTTTCGTCTGAGCTTCCTGGACTTGAGTGACTATTTCCTTTCCCATGTTAGGGAAGTTTTCACCTATAATCTCTTCAGATATTTTCTCAGGTTCTTTCTCTTCTTCTTCTTCTGGGACCCGCATAACTCAAATGTTGTTGCATTTAATGTTGTCCCAGAGATCACTGAGGCTGTCCTCGTTTCATTATTTTTTCTATATTCTGTTCTGTGGCAGAGATTTCCACCATTCTATCTTCCAGGTCGCATATCTGTTCTACGGGTTATTCTGCTGTTTTAGTGTATTTTTCATCCTGGTTACTGTCTCGTTCATCTCTGTTGGGTCTTCAGTTCGTCACGGTCCTCATTAAACTTTTTGTATGTAGTCTAGATCTGCGCCTCCATTCTTTCTCCAGGATCTTACTTAGATCATCTTTACTATCATTATTCTGAATTGTTTTTCAGATAAATTGTTTATCTCCTCTTCATTTAGTTGTTCTTGTAGGTTTTTATCTTGGTCCCTCATCTGCAACATATTTTTTTGTCACCTCATTTTGTCGAACTTACTGTGTTTGTGGTCTCCTTTCCACAGGCTACAGGGTCATAGTTGCTTTTGCTTCTGGTGTCTGCTTCCTGGTGGTTGAGGCTGGTCCAGAGGCCTGTGCCGTTTCCCCTTGTTAGGGGGTTTGGCTTGTGTGGTGACCACAGCCTGCCTGGGATGTTGAGTGAGACATCCTTTTGCTTTGTGATTGTCACTGCCCTGTCAGGGGCTCGTCTGCAGTCTAGTTGTTGGAATAGTGGCCCCAGAACTGTTTCTTAGCTACAGTTCTGATCTGTGGTGCAGTGTAGGCAGGGCTGAAGGATTCCTGGTGGACAGAAGCCGCTGTTTTCCTCCTCTGGAGCCGTTACCTGTGAACGTGCTCTGTCGTGCCCCTCTCACTGTTGTGTGAGCTCACAAAGCGTGCTGTTACTGGCAGTGCTCTCACTGTCGCGTAACTGTGGGTCTGCTGGCAGTCGGCCCTGGTGACTCTCGGGTGTTTTCACCAGGCCCACGGGCATGGGTCCACTGCGGTCAGGCTCCAGGCCTGTAGCAGTCATGCACCTGGACCTGCCGTGGGAGCCTCCTCATCTGATTTACCCGACTCCTGAGTGCCGAAGCCTCAGTTGGCTTCTGTGTTGAATAAGCAGCTGCCTGATTTGCCCAGCTTGTGCCGTGAGAGGCAGCTGTGCTCCTGGGTTCCTTCATCTGGCCCCACTGCTAGCCCCCCAACACAGTGTGTTCCGACATCCCTACAGCCTCGTTGCTCCTTACTGGGTCTTGGACTTCCGTCTGCTCTGTCCCACCTGTACTGCCGGAGAGTGCCTGGCCTCTGCACCTGCACTTCTCTGTACCAGGAGTGAGTGCCCTGTCTCCTTTCTTTGATAAGCAAATTTATACAAACATAATTTGCATATAAAATAACTCAAATGAATTTTAAACCTAAATATAGGAGCTAAAAGTATAAAACATACAGAGAAAAAAGCCCACAGGACTAAATCTTCCTGATCTTGGGTTCACTAAGGATTTCTTGAATGTGATATAAAAAGTCCAAGTGATAAAAAGAAAGCATTGATAATTTGTACTTTGTCAAAATTTAAAACTGGCATTCTTTGAAATACTATGACAAGATTGAAAAACAATCCACAGCAAGGTAAAAAGTATTTGCAAAGCATATACCTGACATAGAACATATACTGGGACTACATAAAGAATTTTTACATCTTAATGAGAAGAAGAAAAACAAATTTTTAAACATTGGCAAAGATTCTGAACAAATCTCTCTCAATGGTGTTAAGGAATGGCCTATAATCCAAAAAACAATTAAAAAACCAGTCATCATCATCAGTCTTTCAGTTCAGTCACTCAGTCGTGTCTGACTCTTTGCGACCCCATGAATCACAGCACGCCAGGCCTCCCTGTCCATCACCAACTCCTGGAGTTCACCCAGACTCACGTCCATCGAGTCAGTGATGCCATCCAGCCATCTCATCCTCTGTCGTCCCCTTCTCCTCTTGCCTCCAATCCCTGCCAGCATCAGAGTCTTTTCCAATGAGTCAACTCTTTGCATGAGGTGGCCAAAGTACTGGAGTTTCAGTTTTAGCATCATTCCTTCCAAAGAAATCCCAGGGCTGATCTCCTTCAGAATGGGAAATGCAAATTAAAACCACAATGACTTGTTCTTCTGATATACTAGGATGGCAATAATTTTTAAAAAGAAAATAGCAAATGTTTGTAAGAATGTGGAGAAATTGGTACATTGGTGCCCTCCTGCATTGCCAGGGTGACTGTAAACTGATGTGGCCACTTTGGAGAAACAGTTGGATAGTTTCCCATGTCAGTTACCATATGACCCAATAGTTTTACCGCAAGATTTATACCCAAGAGAAATGAAAATATCTGTCCACAGAAGCCTTGTGCATGAGTGATCATTGCAGCCCTCGTCTTAATACACCAGAAGTGGGAATAACCCAAACATTCACTGATAAATGCCTAAACAAACTGATTTATTCATACTTGTGACACATATTTGCACTGAAAAGGAAGGAAGCACTGATAAGTGCTACACATGCTGCTGCTGCTGCTGCTAAGTCGCTTCAGTCGTGTCCGACTCTGTGCGACCCCATAGACGGCAGCTCACCAGGCTCCCCCGTCCCTGGGATTCTCCAGGCAAGAACGCTGGAGTGGGTTGCCATTTCCTTCTCCAGTGCATGAAAGTGAAAAGTGAAAGTGAAGTTGCTCAGTCGTGCCCGACTCTTGGCGACCCCATGGATTGCAGCCTACCAGGCTCTTCCGTCCACGGGATCCTCCTCAAAAACACCATGAAGAGTAAAAGAAGCCTGGCACAAAATACTGCACATCACATGGCTCCATTTACATAAAATGTCCAGAACATCTATAGAGATGTTAGATGAGTGCTTGCTTAGGATTCTGGACTGTGAACAGAGAGCCACTGTACATGGGCACATGATTTCTTTTGGGAATGACAGATCTGCTCTGTAATTAGGCTGTGGGAGAAGGAAATGGCAACCCACTCCAGTGTTCTTGCCTGGAGAGTCCCAGGGACGGGGGAGCCTGGTGGGCTGCCGTCTATGGGGTCGCACAGAGTCAGACACGACTGAAGTGACTTAGCAGCAGCAGCAGCACTTTGTGGATTTACTTAAAAATGTTTAATTTTCCCCAAAACAAATGCACTTTTGGTAGGTAAATTATATCTCACTTAAAACTATTAAAATAGATTTCATTATTTGGTTGAGTAATATTGAAATGACTTCCCCGGTGGCTCAGACGGTAAAGCGTCTGCCTACAATGCAGGAGTCTTCAGTTCAATCCCTGGGTCACGAAGATCTTCCGGAGAAGGAAATGGCAACCCACCCCAGTATTCTTGCTTGGAAAATCCCGTGGACGGAGGAGCCTGGTGGGCTACAGTCCATTGGGGTTGCAAAGAGTGTGGAAATAATTTTTGAAGAAATTCTTAATGAAAATATCAGGCATGTAAAGGTGGTTTAATTTCTGTTACCAAGTAATTATCTTTGGGTACACACGCATGCACACGTGCGCACACACACACACACACCAGAACAGAAGGACAGAGAGTCTGTGTCTTAGAAAAGGAACAAGGGTGATTTTTTTTCTTGTTCTCATAAGTTTATGTTTTACTAGAGAAATAAAGAGAAAAACAAAATGCAACAGTTCTCATTATTCACAGTAGTTACCTTCTATAAAGTTGCCACAAACATTAAATTAGTGAATATTGAGTCCTTGATCCTAAAGGAAATAGAGGATAGGTACATACAAACTTCCAGTCATAACACTTTGCTCTGGACTTGAGACTAACACAGCATTATTATCATCTATACCCCAATACAAAATAAAAATTTAAAAAATACAAGCACACATAAAGCAAGGTTATGTAGTCCTCGTTTTATGAGAATATTGTGACCAAGGGTGAGTTTTGATTGCAGATATTAGAGGTGTTCTAATTTTTTTTTCTTTTTAGCTCATTTGCTAGCTTTACTATAAATCTGTAGATTAAAGATGTCTTAGAGACCCCATCAAAGCTGATGAGATAGGATTGCCTGTCATTATTGGCCTGCCTCCTACTTAGTGTGTGCTCCCCACCCACTCTGTACAAACCATGATGGAGATGCTGTTATCTTATCACCTAAATTTCTCCCAAACACATTTGCTTCTTTCTTTCTTTTTTTTTTTTTTTTTTGGTGTGGGGAGTATTTTATTTAAAAATGTATTTAAAAGAACCAGGGAATATTTACTTTTTCCTCCCTACATAGCATTGTGTAAGTTTAAGTTGTACAGTGTGATGGTTTGATATACATATATAGGGAAATGTTTACCACAATTTTGACAGTGTACAAATTATCAACGTTTTTGTTTCACCTCACATAGTTACCGTTCTCTTGTTGCGGTGGTGAGACTATTAAAACTCTACTCTCATAACAATTTTCATGTATATAATGCAGTGATATTAACTGTTATTTGTTATAATCACCATGCTGTACATTAGATCCCTGGAACTTATGCATCTTATAACTGGAAGTTTTTACCCTTGGACCAACATCTCCCTATTTGCTCCATCCCTCAGCCCCTGGCAACCATCAGTCTGCTGTCTTTTTCTGTGAGTTCAGAGATTTTATATTCCATGTGTAACTGAGGCCATATCATATTTGTCTTTCTCCGTATTGAATTATTTCACTTAGCAAAGTGCTGTCAAGGTCCATGATGTTGTTGCAAATGGCAGGATTTCGTTCTTTTATGGCTGAGTTAATATTCGTGTGTACATGTGTTCATGTGTATGTGTGAGTGCCAACTTTTCTTTATCCATTCATCTTGGATACTTAAGTTGTTTCCATATCTTGGCTGTTATAAATAATGCTGCCATGAACATCAGGGTGCAGATACCTCTTTGAAATAGTGATTTCATCTTCTTCAGGTGTATACCCAGAAGTGAGATTGCTTGATTATATGGTAGTTCTGTTTTTAACTTTTTGAGGCACTTTCATACTGTTCTCAATTATGACTGTACCATTTTACATTCCACAGAGTTCCCTTTCTCCACATCCTTGCCAGCATTTGTTACTTCATTTTTTTTTAATAGTAGATATTCTAACAGCGTTCACAATTTTCTGTTGCCATCACCACCACTCTTCATGGACTGTGGCAGTATGTTAGTCTGTTGGGCTGCCGTTACAAAGTACCACAGGCCAGGTGGCTTAAATAACAGTAGTGTATTATCTCTCTTGTCTCATAGTTCCAGAGGCCGGAAGTCCAAGAATAAGGTGTCAGGAGGGTTGGTTCCTTCCGGGGACTATTAGGGAGAAAGTGTTCCAGGCCCTGCCCCCGGCTCCGCATGGTTGCTGGCTGGCTGGTGCTCTCTGGCCTGCAGAAGCATCCCCAGTCTCTGCCTTCATGGTCCCTGCTGTTCTCCCTGTGCCGTGTCTGTATCCCAGTCTCCCCTTTTTATAAGGGCACTGGTCATATTAGACGCTGATACCATCTTGTTTCCTTTTGAACTCCCTCTCCCGTGCGTGGGCAGTGGCACACAGGAATAGTTGTTGGATAAATACATTAAAAAGTAACAAAGGAGTGAGAAAGTTAGTACCTTGGAGTCCATACTGAGTCACCCACAGGACTACTTCCAGGTAAGCACTTGCGTTGTGAACTTCCGCAGCACACACGCTTCTTGTTGGGCCCAGGGGATGTGTCCTGGTTCCCATGTTGGTTCCAGCATGTCCGCATGCTTGGCGGGAGTGTAACAGCAACAGCACTGACCTCGGCGTAATGTGACGTGCTTCAAAGACACCACGGGAGGAAAATTGTTCCTGCCTTCTTTGGCTGAGTCCTACAGCTGCTATTTTTGGAGTTGGCTCCAGTGATTGTTTCTCTGCTTAAGGCTTTAGGGTTGCTTGGTGGATGTGTTCACAATGGGCCAGCTGTCTCTGATTAAAGAGGAGAAAGGGAAAGATGGACCTTTGAAAATTTTTGATAAGAGAAAAGATGGAGCTTGAAAACAGACTCTAAATAAAAATTTCTTATAGACTGAATCCACAACAAATATTTAGTTTTAAGATTTGCTGAGGCAAATGTAATAAATAAATGAATATAAAACAATGAATGAATGAACACTGTGACTGAATAAGTCTGTGAACTGATTTAATAAATGCCTGTCCACTGACTGATAATCTTTCTTGCAAATAGCCCACAGTATTTGAAAATTAGATATTGGTATAGCTATCTATCGGGTTTCCCAGGTGGTGCTAGTGGTAAAGAGCCTGCCTGCTAGTACAGGAGATGTGAGAGATGCAGGTTCAATCCCTGGGTCAGGAAGACCCCCTGGAGCAGGGCATGGCAACCCACCACAGTACTCTTGCCTGGAGAACCCCCAGAGAGCCTGGAGGAGTACCATCCAAGGGGTCACAAAGAGTGGGACACGACTGAGTGATTTGGCACACACACAGCGATCTGTTACTGCTTTGGGGATGTATATGTATACATGTAGGTAGGCATAGGATAGCGGTGAGGCTGTTTTTGGTGTGAGAGTAATCCAAGGTGACCTTTATGCTTCTCATTCTTTGTGTGTGCATCTTGCTGTCGGGTATCCTCCGTCAGCCAGGCAGGCCAGGGTCACCTGGCACCAGTGCCCCCATAAACCGGAGGATGGGCAGGATGGGAAAATCATCACCCACTCCTGGGCTCTTCAGGTGGGCTCCCAGGCTGTGCTGATAAATCTCACCAGGCCGATCCAGTGGCTTTGATCATGAGTAGTTGAGGAGCAAAAATATAATTCCAGAAACCTTAATTTGTTTTCCACGGAACATGCTGACCCTGTACCCTAGTGCCCTTTTCCTTTGGTGTAATCTTTGAAACTCAGCTCTGCCAGTGAATTTTCTTTCTTCCCTCCTCTCTTACTCTCATTTGGCCAGACCCAGAGGGAAGGCACCTCTGAGGAGTGAGGTCTCTGGATGGCTCAGTCAGGCCTAGTCCACGGAACCTCCTGACACCCACTGAGGTTCTGGGAAGTCATCCTATGCAGACACCAAATTCAGATGTTAATTATCCAGCTCCTGCCCTCACTGAACGGCAATCAGACCGTCACAGCAGTCATGTGTAAAGGTACACTTGATAATGGACTGAGAAGTAAATCTAAGAGTCTTTTACAGATGTCTGGGGCCACAGCACTGTTATGTTTAACTTGGTGCAGATGATTTCTTTAGCTCATAGGGTTAAATTTTGAGCCAGAATATAGCAGGAGAAAACTGAAAAGAGTGGAGCTTTTGCGACATCACACCCTATACACTTTAAGTGACAATTTCACAGCTTTAAAGGTGAATGTAAAGCAAGTGGATCATAACTGATTAAATTACCAGCTGTTAATTATATTGCCAGCTATAAATTATAAACTCTAATTCTGATTAACACAGCAGCTAATTGATTGACATCTTTGGCTGTGTTATAACTGAATTTGGCACACACAGTCCCAAACTCATGGGAAGGAAACATAGTGGATGAATCCTAGCTTTGTGATTCCCAAGAAAGCCCGCAAAAGAATGAGAAACATAAAGGATACTTAGAATTATTGTCTCGCACTAAAAATAGTCTAGCTGCTATCCGACAAGAGCAAGTCACATATGGAAAACCTGTATTTTAATAGCCAGCATTACTCACAAAATCAGGAAAATGTACAATTAACTTGACAGTTGGATGTTCTAACCAGTGCCTTGGTAAATAGGAACTTTTTGCTACTTTAAATCACCATCTGGCTGCTACATGAAAGTTTGCTTTCAAGGGCTGGTCCACAGCTCTGTGTTATGACTCCTTCGGACGCATTTGAATATGAATAGTGTCAGATATTCTATTTAAGAAGACCACACTTCCACAGGAGAGAGAGCACTTGCTTTTTGCAGGCAGTGTTCTTCCTTAGGAATACTTTAAAAGCTCTTATTCATTTACCAACTTCCAAAGCAAAGCATGGGCATTTTGACAATAAAAATCATCCTTTCGTAATTCCTGTTGGCTCCATAAACACTTCACCTTTTCTTCGTGAATTCTGACTCTTCACATGCATGCCTGGAATGCATGAAGGAGCATTGAAAGGAAATAATTAGAAACATCTGTTTACATTTACCAGGAGCAAATATTAAAGGAATTAAAATAAATATAATCATCACAGCTTAAAAAACTCAGCATAAGAGAATGTCTGAATGCCACGAGAGTGCCGCATTGCTGTATAAACACACTGTATGAATGCACAGTGGGTGAAGATACTATATGACATAAAAAAGATCTTTCATTAAATGATATAAACAGCAAGCAGAGTTAACATGTACTAAGTAAGTGTTTGGTAATATTCTTTTCTATTGTTAATTTACTGAACAGCTCACCAGTGTGGTGTTTGGAGGAAACGGCACCTGTTGGGTTGGTGGCGCCGATATTTACGGCAACAGGGCCTGGAACAGGCAGGACGTCCACCCTCTCGGGCAGCCCTCAGACACCCACGCTGCAGCCCTGTCCACGACGTGCGGTGCCAGGGCCCTGACCCACATCTCCTTGTTGTCATGCCAGCCGTTGCCATGGAGTTGCTGGGCTTTGTTCAGAGCTTCTTGAAGTGGTTTGCTGAGAGCCCATTCTGGCACCCACCGGAATCTGAGAGCAAGTGGGAAGATTGTGTTCTTGCAGTTTGCCCAGCACAGACGCTGCTCTTCATGGCAGTGCGGGGCAGGAGCCATCCACATGCTGGCTTTTGGTACACACGTGCCTACTTTCCAAATATAGCAGTAGACTTTCCTGATTTTAATGGAGGTAAAAAGCTCAATATAATTTTAAGTCAAAATAATGATCAGAATATGAACTCCTGGTGTGAAGACTAGTGACATGCAAAAATAAGAATTGCACAAACGACCTTTTTAAAATTATCAGTGCTGGGTCTTACCTCCTGCAGTTCTGATCCAGTGCAGATGGAGTGGGCCCTGGAACTGGATGGGGCACAATGAAAGAGAAGGAATAAAGATGACAAATTACTACCAGATGCGCAGGTAGATACGGAGAAAGCTGAGCTCACCTGGGTGAGTGGAGGCAGGAGAAGGTGGCAGGGATGAGCCGAGGCAGGTGAGCCTTGAGAACTGAATAGAAGGGGCCTGTCCTGGACCCCGAGCCCACAGCCGGTGCCTTGGAACAGCCAGAGAGGGTCTCAGAGGCCAGGCAGTGTTCAGACGACCTCAACCCTGAGGCTAGCTCCCTAAATAGAGTCCAATATAGCACCCCACTCCAGTACTCTTGCCTGGAAAATCCCATGGATGGAGGAGCCTGGTGGGCTGCAGTCCATGGGGTCACAAAGAGTCTGACACGACTGGGCAACTTCACTTTCACTTTTCACTTTCACACATTGGAGAAGGAAATGGCAACCCACTCCAGTGTTCTTGACTGGAGAATCCCAGGGACGGGGTAGCCTGGTGGGCTGCCATCTGTGGGGTCGCACAGAGTCGGACACGACTGAAGCAACTTAGCAGCAGCAGCAGCAGCAAGGGCAAAAGAGTGCCCTCTGGAGGTCGTGGAGCAGCCTTGCTGTGACCACGCTGGAGATGGAAGCAAATCTCAGGTGACTGATGAAGGGATGTGAGGTCTTCTGTGTTCAGCACTGTGGGTGACTAGCAATTCTAAAGAACTATGAGTAAAACTATTAGGAAAGTTTAATAAATCATAATAAATATCATTTAAATATTCACATAATTCACAGAAAAATGCGAAAGCCCCAGGGACCACAAAAAGGGACAGAGATTCTATTTGGAGAGAAAGCTGAGGATGAAGGTGTTGCAAGGTGCACTTGAAAACCATAGCCTTGGGGTCATTTGACCTAAGAAAATATCTGCTCTGAGAATTTGTATTGTATAACTGTACTAATCTTGATTTGGGGATTGACTTAAAACTGCAGAGAAATTCTCACTGAAAGTGATCCACAGTTATCAACCAATCTGGACCACTGGGAGAAAGTACCTGCAGATCTTTTATAAAAGGACACACTGGCAACCCAGGTGGCATAGGACTTCTGCTTGTTGTTCAGCGAGTGTTTCTGAAATCTCTTATGTGCTAGCCACAGCACTGTGTTGGGAATAGATGAGTGAACAAAACGGATGAACTTTCCTCTCCTCATTCAGCCTACATTCTAGCATGGAAGAAAGGAAGTTCAGTTCAGTTCAGTCACTCAATTCTGTCTGACTCTTTGCAATGCCATGGACTGCATGCCAGGCCTCCCTGTCCATCACCAACTCCCGGAGCTTGCTCAAACTCATGTCCATTGAGTCGGTGATGCCATCCAACCATCTCATCCTCTGTTGTCCCCTTGTTTTCCTGCCTTCAATCTTTCCCAACATCAGGATCTTTTCTAATAAGTCAGTAGTTCGCATCAGATGGCCAAAGTATTGGAACTTCATTTTCAGCATCAGTCCTTCCAATGAATATTCAGGACTGATTTCTTCTAGGATTGACTGGTTTCACTCCTTGCAGTCCAAAGGACTCTCAAGAGTGTTTTCCAGCACCATAGTTCAAAAGCATCAGTTCTTTGGTGCTTATCTTTCTTTATGGTCCAACTCTCACATCCATATATGATCACTGGAAAAACCATAGCTTTGACTAGACAGACCTTTGCCAACAAAGAAACTTCTCTGCTTTTTAATATGCTGTCTAGGTTGGTCATAGATTTTCTTCCAGTTCAGTTCAGTTGCTCAGTCGTGTATGACTCTTTGTGACCCCATGAACCGCAGCACCGCAGGCCTCCCTGTCCATCACCAACTCCTGGAGTCCACCCAAACCCATGTCCATTGAGCTGGTGATGTCATCCAACCATCTTATCCTCTGCCATCCCCTTCTCCTCCTGCCCTCAATCTTTCCCAGCATGAGGGTCTTTTCAAATGAGTCAGCTCTTCGCATCAGGTGGCCAAATTATTGGAGTTTCAGCTTCAACATCAGTCCCTCCAATGAACACCCAGGACTGATCTCCTTTAGGATGGACTGGTTGGAACTTCTTGCAGTCCAAGGGACTCTCCAGAGTCTCTCCAATACCACAGTTCAAAAGCATCAATTCTTCGGCACTCAGCTTTCTTTATAATCCAACTCTCACATCCATACATGACTACTGGAAAAACCATAGCCTTGACTAGATGGACCTTAGTTGACAAAGTAATGTCTCAGCTTTTTAATATACTCTCTAGGGTGGTCATAACTTTCCTTCCAAGGAGTAAGTGTCTTTTAATTGCATGGCTGCAGTAACCATCTGCAATGATTTTGGAGCTCAGAAAAATAAAGTCAGCCACTGTTTCCACTGTTTCCCCATCTATTTCCCATGAGATGTTGGGACTGGATGCCATGATCTTCATTTTCTGAATGTTGAGCTTTAAGCCAAATTTCTCACTCTCCTCTTTCACTTTCATCAAGAGGCTTTTGAGTTCCTCTTCACTTTCTGCCATAAGGGTGGTGTCATCTGCATATCTGAGGTTATTGATATTTCTCCCGGCAATCTTGATTCCAGCTTGTGCTTCTTCCAGCCCAGCGTTTCTCATGATGTACTCTGCATATAAGTTAAATAAGCAGGGTGACAATATACAGCCTTGACGTACTGCTTTTCCTATTTGAAACCAGTCTGTTGTTCCATGTCCAGTTCTAACTGTTGCTTCCTGACCTGCATACAGGTTTCTCAAGAGGCAGGTCAGGTAGTCTGGTATTCCCATCTCTTTTAGAATTGTCCACAGTTTATTGTGATCCACACAGTCAAAGGCTTTGGCATAGTCAATAAAGCAGAAATAGATGTTTTTCTGGAACTCTCTTGCTTTTTTGATGATCCAGCAGATGTTGGCAATTTGATCTCTGGTTCCTCTGCCTTTTCTAAAACCAGCTTGAACATCTGGAAGTTCACGGTTCATGTATTGCTGAAGACTGTCTTGAAGAATTTTGAGCATTACTTTACTAGCGTGTGAGATGAGTGCAATTGTGTGGTAGTTTGAGCATTCTTTGGCATTCCCTTTCTTTGGGATTGGAATGCAAACTGACCTTTTCCAGTCCTGTGCCCACTGCTGAGTTTTGCAAATTTGCTGGCATATTGAGTGCAGCACTTTCACAGCATCATCTTTTAGCAGTAGGTGCCCAGTATGCTACTGGAGATCAGTGGAGAAATAACTCCAGAAAGAATGAGGGGATGGAGCCAAAGCAACAACAACACCTAGTTGTGTATGGGGCTGGTGATGGAAGCAAGGTCCGATGCTGTAAAGAGCAATATTGCATAGGAACCTGGAATGTTACATCCATGAATCAAGGCAAATTGGAAGTGGTCAAACAGGAGATGGCAAGAGTGAACATTGACATTCTAGGAATCAGTGAACTAAGATGGACTGGAATGGGTGAGTTTAACTCAATGATCACTATATCTACTACTGTGGGCAGGAATCCCTTAAAAGAAATGGAGTAGCCATCATAGTGAACAAAAGAGTCTGAAATGCAGTACTTGGATGCAGTCTCAAAAATGACAGAATGATCTCTGTTTGTTTCCAAGGGAAACCATTCAATATCACAGTAATCCAAGCCTATGTCCCAACCATTAATGCTGACGAAGCTGAAGTTGAACAGTTCCATGAAGATCTACAAGACCTTTTAAAACTAACACCCAGAAAAGATGTCCTTTTCATTATAGGGGACTGGAATGCCAAAGTAGCAAGTCAAGAAACACCTGGAGTAACAGACAAATTTGGTCTTGGAGTACAGAATGAAGCAGGGCAAAGGCTAACAAAGTTCTGCCAAGAGAATGCACTGGTCATAGCAAACACCCTCTTCCAGCAACACAAGAGAAGATTCCACACATGGACATCACCAGATGGTCAACACTAAAATCAGATTGATTATATCCTTTGTAGCCAAAGGTGTAGAAGTTCTATACAGTCAGCAAAAACAAGACTGGGAGCTGACTGTGGCTCAGATCATGAACTCCTTATTGCCAAATTCAGACTTAAATTGAGGAAAGTGGAAAAAACCACTATACCATTCAGGTATGACCTAAATCAAATCCATTATGACTATACAGTGGAAGTGAGAAATAGGTTTAAAGGACTAGATCTGATAGAGTGCCTGATGAACTAAGGACAGAGGTTCGTGACATTGTATAGGAGGCAGGAAGCAACACCATCCTGAAAGAAAAAAAAAAAGAAATGCACAAAAGAAGATTTTCTTCCAAGGAGCAAACATTTTTTTAATTTCATGGCTGCAGTCACCGTCTGCAGTGATTTTGGAGCCCCAAAAATAGTTTGTCACTGTTTCCATTGTTTCCCCATCTACATGCCATGAAGTGATGGGACTGGATGCCATGATCTTTGTTTTCTGATGTTGAGTTTTAAGCCAGCTTTTTCACTCTTCTCTTTTACTTTCATCAAGAGGCTCTTCAGTTCCTCTTCGCTTTTTGCCATAAGAGTGGTGTCATCTGCACATCTGAGGTTATTGATATTTCTCCCGGCAATCTTGATTCCAGCTTGTGCTTCATCCAGCCCGGCTATTTACATGATGTCCTCTGCATATAAATTAAATAAGCAAGATAACAATATGTAGCCTTGGTGTACTCCTTTTCCTCTTTGGAACCAGTCTGTTGTTCCATGTCCAGTTCTAGCTGTTGCTTCTTGACCTGCATACAGATTTCTCAGGAGGCAGGTAAGGTCTGGTATCTCTACAACAAATTAGTCAACATATAAAAAAGCAGCAGACTCACAGATATAGAGAACAAACTAGTGGTTGCCAGTGGGGAGAGGGAAGTGGGAAGGGGCAAGAGAGGGGTAGGAGAATAAGTGGTACAAACTATTATGTGTAAAATAAGCATCAAGAACATATTGTACAACACAGGGAATGTAGCCAATATTTTATAACTACAAATGGAGTATAACCTTTAAAATTTGTGAATCACCATGTTGTATACTTGAAACATATAAAAAATTAACTCTACCTCAATAAAAAAAAATTGAAAAGCAGAAACAAAGTGTCATTCCTCTCCTATCTAATTGGTAGCACTTGATTTCTCCCTCTTTGGGCACTATACTTGATTAATTGTATGAAACCCTGCATCATGATTTCTTTCTGGCTACCCAGGCTGTGATTGTAATATCCCAGAGGATGGCTTCATGTAATTCATTGCTGGGTTCCCCATCCAAATATTTCTGCTGAAATTAATATCAATTCAAAAAGCTATCAAGCCAGTATTTTCCAGTTATATGAAGTATGGTTGTTAGTATTATGATTTGTCTATTAGCAATAACCTAATGAGTTCTGGGTAGAAACCAGAAATAGATGTGATCTCAGAAATGAACAGACGTGCTGTCTAAAAGTAGCACTTCTTGGAAACTGAAAGTACTATAAAACGCATGGCATCACTAGTCTACATGTGTTGTCTTTGAGGAGGGAAAATCCAGCGGTAAATGCTGCTATAGAGATAGATGTGTAGAATCAAGGACACTTGAATACCCACGGTTTAAATTTATAGGGGTGAGGTTTCTTGGCTTACAGTGGAAATATTCATTCTTTACTTTATGATAAATATATGCCCTTCTTGAAGCATTTTTGTATTTTTTGCCTTGTCTGTTCTGATGAAGGAATTCAGAGGGACACTCAGTTCTGTAAAGCCAATAATGAGAACTCTATAAGCCATGTAAACCAAGGGATGACTGTGACTACTTCAGAATGTAGAATTCTTAACCTCATGGTCATCTGCAGGCACGGTGCTCAAGCAAGGGAAAAGCGCAGAGGCTTGGGAAATGCCACACCGTCAGAACATGGACAAATCCCTCACTTCTCCCAGATGTTATATTCTCCCAGCTCAAGTATCCTTCAAATACAGAGGTGTGGAAGGCACCTTGCGTGAGCAGTGTGGCTGTTCTCACAGCCAGTTCTTGGAGCTCCTTTGGATAGATGACGAATTTGAGTCATTACATCCTTTTTGTAGTTGGGCTTCCCTGGTGACTCAGACAGTGAAGAATATGCCTGCAGTGCGGGAGTCTTGGGTTCAGTTCCTGGATTGAGAAGATTCCCTGGAGAAGGAAATGGCAACCCACGCCAGTATTCTTGCCTGGAGAATTCCATGAACAGAGGAACCTGGCAGGCAATGGATCGCAAAGTCCAATGGATCGCAAAGAGTTGGACACAACTGAGCAACTAACACTTTCACTTTCATCCTCTTTATAAACCTGTTAATCAAAGATAGTTGCTAGAAAATAAAGCTCTGTATCTGAATATACACACATACATGTTGCAGACTGTATATGTATATATAATTTTCTGAAGAGTTTGGTGTCTTTAATGAGTGTTATTCAGGTGAATACTCATTTAAAACAAAGGACAATATGAAACAGCTCCTCCTCAGTTTATAAGCACATTCAGCTCATTCATACAGTGTTTGTGCTGAGTTAGAACATCTGTTCCCATGTGGAGTGTGAGACATCTGGTCATCTTGTATGTTTTTATGTTTAACCCATAATATATCAGAATCTGGTATTGGACGTAGCCTACTCTAGACAGCATAGGTAAGCATTCTTCTTGGGTGCAGTTTGGGAGTCCAGGAGCTCACCTCTAATCCACCGTCATGGGGACATTAGTGGAAACACTCCCTACCCTCTTACGGTTGCTGCTGACTCATAATCCAGATCTAGATATTGAAGGTATTTAGGATATAGGGTCAGTAGAACCCAGTGACGGAATTAATGCTGGATTTCAGATGTGAAAGAAAGAAGAGGTTTGTATATAGCCTCTGGTTTTGGTTTGACTGAAATAGTGGCTAGATGCTAGTAGAGAATGGGGAAGAGATTTGGAGTAGAAAGATAATGAGTTAATTTTAGACACATTGAACTCTTGGTTTGCATATGGGGCATCTGGATGGACAGATTCAGAAGACACTGGATCCATCCGTGGACATCTCAGAAAAATGAAATAGGCCAGAGACTCTGATGGAGGAGGCTTCCCTGATGGCTCAGTGGTAAAGAATCTGCCTGCAGTGCAGGGTCAGGATTGATCCCTGGGTCAGGAAGATCCCCTTGAGAAGCAAATGGCAATTCATTCCAGTATTCTTGCCTGGAAAATCCATGGACAGAGGAACCTGGTGAGTTACAGCCCATGGGGTCGCAAAGAGTCAGGCACAACTGAACTGAGCACCAGAGCGCAGCACGACCGATGGAAGAACAGAAACTGGAGGCTGGAGTTAAGAACAGGAGATGTTTCTTGCATTGCTCCTGGTTCCTGAGTGCTTAGTTTGGGAGACTCAACTTACAATTAAAGGGGGCTGTGCACAGGACACTTAGTGAAATGTTCTTTGTATACAGAGGGGTCAATTGACTATATAATGGGGAGGGGTAGGTGGAGGTGAGTCCTAGAGCACCCGAAGGTTAGATTAGCCATAGTGGATCACGGCCCAATGGCTCGTTTGGTATTTTTATTCATGCTATAGCTGTTTTATAAATTTGTGTTTACATTTGTGATTTCAGTATATTTCACAGCAGAAAAAAATGTTTTATGGAAAATATAGTGACCTGTTACATTTCAGGAAACAAACTTGCAATTTTATTTGTATATTGAGTAAAAGATGAAATTTGGGATTTTAGAAACGAAGAATGAGGTCTGCTTCTGGTAGTGCTGAGAATTCTGCACAAAATCATTAGGCTGAGTCTTTCTTGCTGGCGTTTTGGGATAATAGAGCACAGTAGGTTTTTTGGGGGGATGGGGAGGTTGGTGTGTATTTGGCATGGAGCAGTCAGCTGGGAGCCCACCTAATAAAGAGGATTCTTTTGCATTGGGTGTTGAGGAGTTCTGGGGAGGATGACTGGCCCTGAAATACCTGTTATGAATCAAGCTCTGTGTTAAGCTTTGTTAGCTCAGTTAATTGCTAGACCACTTTTCTAAAATGAGCATTTTTAGTTTCATTTCTCCACAAGAAGTTATTGAGGCTCAAAGGTAAGACACAGGGAAAGAAGCCAACTCAGTGGTCTGAGGCATCCTGCTCCATCACCCTCTGCATAGTAGCCTTTGCTGGAAATTTATTTGGCCAAGGATCTCTTACATTTTCCTGGTTCTCTTCGGTTTAGGTTAAATTCTAGATTTCTTCTGATTCTACATAGGTTTTTTTTTTGTCCTTTGAGTGAAAATCAGTATAATCATTTTGCATTTCAGACTTACTGTACTCCTGAAAAATAGCTATGGTAACTTTTCATACATGAAAAGCAATTTTCAAAATAATTTATATCCTTTGCCAGTTTTTCATGAGGCTATAGAGGACTGGGGAACTTGTTAACTATTTTCAGCAGCCCATCCAGATTTCATCCAGAGGTGACTGGTTCATCTTCTAAATATACTTGGCATTTAAGTGGATGAGTAAAAATTATAGACTATGAGCCTTTTGGTGGATGCAGTAGCTATATAAAGACCAGAAAATCTCAGCGCCCTTCCTCTGCATTCACACACCAGTTTCCTCCCAACTCCAGACTTAGTAGATATTCCTTAAATATATACTTCTTTTGCATTATTGTACACATCTTGGCTCCTTGCGTGTGCCCTCTGTGATGCTAATCACTTCAGAGTGTGTGTCAGGCTGACTTTCCAGATGGTTAAGTGTGCTTAAGACAGTGAAAAGGCAGACTTGAAACTTGGGCATGTTTGAGTTTAAAGTGCCTTCTCTTAGTCACTTTCATTATAGTCGATTTGATTTTATGAATATCCCACCAGAATGTGAGCTACTGTAAGGTACAAATGATGCCCTCCTCATCTCTGGGTCCACAGTACCTAGCAGAGTTCTCGGCCTGAGGCAGATACTGAGTGCCTGAGGCAGATACTGAGGGAGGAGGAAAGGGGATCAGAAGGAGGTGTCCTGCTTTATTTTCACAGATCACCGTGTTACCAAACTCGGGTTCAGATGCTCGCTGCTCAAAAGCCAATAATTGAAAGGCAAGTGTTGGTATAAAGGAAAGTTGCTTTCATCAGAGGAGCCACTAATCTGGGGAGAAAGTGGACTCGTGTTCTGAGACCAAGTCCAAAGATTCCACTCAGCCATGACAATTTTTAAAGAGAAAGAAGGGAATCAATCTCAGTTACTCTTCATGGTAGGAGGTCAGGTTCTTCATCATTTTTCTGTTGTGTGCAGACCTGCTGACTTCTCCTGATCTTCCTTCGGAAGCTTGTCTTGCCCACATGGTCTGCCTACAGATTTGCTGAGAGGGAAGCTGGGAATAGACAGTCCATCATTCTTTAACGACATAGTTCTTCATTCTTACTCTTTTTAATTGAGGAAAGTAATCAACAGGTTAGGCAAGGCATTTTATACATTCAGTAGTTAGATTAAATGTCACCAAGTGATCTCATGTTTCTAATTAAGGCCCGAGGAAATCAGAAATGGGCAAACAGGAAAGGGGCAAAAGAGCTGCTTAGACTTGTCAGACATTATTCCATTTCTCTGGGGTTAGGGGCAAAGGTCTGTCTTCTGTAACTTTTTCGTGCTGACATAGGGTGGTGTATTCTGAGTGGAAGATACTGAGAAATGTGTCTGTAGCATCTCTTTGCTGACAGTTTTAGTTGCCTGCTTATATGTATGGGCTACAATTATTTTTGATGCCCACAAAGGTATAGAGAGATGCTTCTCTTGTAGCTCAGTCAGTAAAGAATCTGCCTGCCATGCAGGAGACCTGGGTTCAATTCCTGGATCGGGAAGATGCCCTGGAGAAGGAAATAGCAACCCATTCCAGTATTCTTGCCTGGAAAATCCCATGGACAGAGGAGGCTGATGGGCCACAGTCCATAGGGTCACAAGATTCGGACATGACTTAGCAACTAAACCACCACCAAGATATAGATTATTATGAGTGCTAACGTTAATACCATTCTTTGACTTAGTATTGCTCAAGATGTAGCAGCTTATATCATGGCTACAGTCTAGTCATCATGCAGTTAGCTTTTTCCCTCTGGTGGCAATTATAGTATCTGTACAGTGAGCCAGGAATGTGCATCAGACACTGAAAGATCCTGTGGCTCTATTGTCCTGATCATGAACAGGTTGAGCCTGCTCTTCTGTTACTCAGGGAGGCCTGGGAGATATCAGTTTTTCCACAAGCCAAAGGCAAGGGGCATGGGGGGGGCCTTTGTATTATGTTGATGGGGATGAGGGTGAATGGGGTGGGCTGCAGGGTTTTGCTGGATTGTAACCACATGGATTCAACAAATGGAAACCTAGGTACCAGCAAAATCTGTTGTGGGAGGGGAGATGGATGCAGCATTGGATACTCATTTTTTGACCATTGAAAGGAATGGATTAAGATTTTCTAAATAAATTTTGTTTTAAAAAGTGCCAAGATTTCCCCAGCCTAATTTCAGTTGCAGAAATGCCTGCAAAGGAAGCCTCCACCACTGAGGGCTTATGTAAGCTTCTTGAAACAATTTCCTGTCTTTCCTGACCTAAGAACAACTTACCTGTGAGGTTTTGGTCTCATAAACTTGCTGAACCAGATGCAAATGCAGGTGTCCTGTGGCTTTCACAGCTGCAGTTAAATATTTAAATTTGGCTTCGAGATTGCCTTTCTTTCTCAGGGTTAGTAAATTTTTTCATTTCCTGTGCTCAGGAAATCTAGTCAGTTACCTAATTGCAGAATAATGAGCAGTATTTCCACTTTCAAATATGTATTCTTTTCATCTTAATGTGATAAATACCAAGAAATTTCCACAAGCAGGAAGAAATGTTTTTGTTTATCTCTTATTACAATTTATTTGAGCTGCTTGAGTTATACACTCAAGGGTTTTATTTTCTTGTTATTTGTTGTTCCTGCTGCTGTTTGTATATTCTCAGGGGATTTTAGAAGGACAGTCCCCTATGCACAGATTCTTGGTCCTTGAATGCCTCATATTTAAGAATGCTTGTTCCCAGCCTCCTCAGACTGTATGCCTGCCCCTTTGCCCCTCCCAGCTCCATCCTCTGCTGCCTCAGCACACTGACTCCCAACCATGGGATCATGGGCTGGGCTCATGTCTTACTCAGAAATTGTGGCTTCTGACTTTTGTATGAAATGGAATTTTGTAATATGGGGTAAAACCTACCAACTCTCGTGTCATGTTTTTTCAATGAGAAAATATGACACAAATTCTAAACAAATGACTTACTCGTTTATGGAGCCCTACCTAGTAGTATTTTGCTGTAAAGAATCCACCTGCAAGGCAGGAGACCCCGATTCGATTCTTGGGTTGGGAGGAGCCGCTGGAGAAGGGATAGGCTACCCACTCCAGTATTCTTGAGCTTCCGTTGTGGCTCAGTTGGTAAAGAATCCTCCTGCAATGCAGGAGACCTGGGTTCAATCCCTGGGTTGGGAAGATCCCCTGGATTAGAGAACGGCTACCTACTCCAATGTTCTGGCCTGGAGAATTCCATGGACTGTATAGGCCATCGGCTCACAAAGAGTCGAACATGACTGAGCGGCTTTCACTTTCACTTTGTGAAGGCAGTATAAAGCCTGCAGGGATAGGCCTAGCCTTGGACTTCAGTGTTTCTTGCTGTTTGATTTAATACACATATGTAAAAAAAGGAGAGAAAGGAGAGGGCCCTGACTTCTTTAAGTTATCAAAGGACTTTATGATCCCTAAGAGAAGCCCTGAAGCATGAATTGCCCTTTAATTGAATGCTTTTGTTAGTAAGATTCTTTGTAAGAAGGAGTCTTTGTTTTGAATATAATTCCTCAATATTTTTTCATGCTTATTCCAAGTTCATCATGAGCTTTTTATAACAAAGGGAGAGAAGGGCAGAGGGTGGAGGGAGAGAGAGATTCTAGACATTTTATCTTACCTAATGATTTAAAAAAATTTTTTTATTTGGAAAATTGCTTTACAATTTTGTTTTGGTTTCTGCCACACAACAATATGAATCAGTCATGTATATAAATCCCTTCCCTTCTGAACCTCCCTCTCCTCCCACCATCCCACCCCTCTAGGTCACCACAGAGCACAAGACTGGGCTACATGTGTTTTAGCAACTTCCCACTAACTGTCTATTTTATACATGTCTACTATACTGTATATGTCAATACATATTTATACTATATATGTCAATGCTACTTTCTCAAATCATCCCACCCTCACCTTCCCCCGCTGTATTCACAAGTCTGTCCTCTACTAGATTCATCAGTACCATTTTTTTAGATTCTATATATATGTGTTAATATGTGATGCTTGTGTTTCTCTTTCTGATTTACTTCATTCTGTATAAGAGGCTCTAGGTTCATCTACTTCCCTACAACTGACTCAAATTTGTTCCTTTTTATGGCTAAGTAATATTTTATTCTAAAAATGTACCAGAACTTCCTTATCCATTCATATGTTGATGGACATCTAGGTTGCTTTCATGTCCTGGGTAATGTAAATAATGCTGCAGTGAATATTGGGGTACATGTATCTTTTTCAGTTATCATTTCCTCAGGGTATATGCTCAGTAGTGGGATTGCTGGGTTGTATCTTAGATTTATTCCTAGTTTTTAAAGGAATCTCTATACTGTTTTCTGTATGGCTGTATCAGTATACATTCCCACCAACAGTGCAGAAGGCTTCCCCATTCTCCACACCCTCTCTAGCACTTACGGTTTGTAGAATTTTGGTGAAGGCCATTCTGATTGGTATGAAGAGATATCTTATTACAGTTTCGCATTTGCATTTCTCTAATGACAAGTGATGTTGAGCATCTTTTCATGTTTATTGGCTATCTTTATGTCTCCTTTGGAGAAATGTTTGTTTAGGTCTTCTGCACATTTTTTTATTGGGTTGTTTGTTTTTCTGATACTGAGCTGTATGAGTTGCTTATATATTTTGAAGATTAACCCTTTTTCAGTTGCACGATTTTCTCCCATTCTGAGGGTTTTCTCTTCATCTTGTTTATTGTTTCCTTTCCTGTGCAGAAGCTTTTACGTTTTATTAGGTCCTAGTTGTTTATTTTTGTTTTTATATCCATTACCGTAGGAGGTAGTTCAGGGAGCATCTCACTGCTATTTATTCACCCAGTGATTTTAATGAGCTGTTGTGTTTGTATGCTCAGTCACTTGGTTGTGTCCAGCTCTTTGTGGCCCCATGGACTGTAGCCTGTCAGGATCGTCTGTCCTGGGAATTCTCCAGGAAGAATACTGGAGTGAGTTGCCATTCCCTATGCTAGGGTATCTTCCCGACCCAGGGATTGAACCTGAGTCTCTTGTGTCTCCTGCAGTGGCAAGCGGATTCTTTACCACTAGTGCCAGCTGGGAAATCCGGATAAGCTATCATAGTTTGAACCAACTCAAACTGAAAAACTCACGTTCATGCATCATACCCTAGAGAGCCCCAGTTCTCAGTGGCCTGGAGAAATCTGGATGAAGATACACTTGCATTTTCCCTGTCCCCTGTCACTGCCTGTCCTTCCTCCACTAAATCCTGTCTCCTAGGAAACCGATGCTTTTAATCAGGGCCTCCCAAGTTCCCAGTGCCAGCCTCATTCAGTGGTTGGACTTGGACCTAAACAGAAAGCTGAGTGCTCTCGGGGTGGACTGTACCTGAGTCCTCCTCCAGTGCTGAGGTCAAAGACCAAAAGCTTACTTCCCTACCTCTACCTTATGTTCCCTGAGGAGTCCATGATTCCTGCTTTTCCCCTCTAGCCCATTGCCATCTAGATCTCTGTGGATTCCTGGAGCTTTTACAGTCTCAAGCTCTCTTCTTTTTCTGAGAACAGACTCAAATCCAATGCTGGCAGACTTGCCAGTCCACATAGATTGCATCTCCTCATGGCTATGTTCTTTGATCTAGGACAGATCACTCCAAACCCGGAAACCAGCAATTTGCCTGGGACCCCTTGGAGGAAACAGAGCTTCACAAGGCGTCTGTCTACAGAGAGCTGTGCTAAGTGTCTGCAGGATGAGGGGCTTTAGTGGTACCATAGTTCTTATTCTTCCCCTTTAAAAAAAAATTCCTGGAGAAGGAAATGGCTTCCCACTCCAGTGTTCTGGCCTGCAGAATTCCACAGACTGTAAAGTCCATGGGGTCACAAAGATTCTGACATGACTGAGCGACTTTCACTCACCTGAAGAAAGCTACTGTACATGGCTGCACCCTCCCTTCTTGGGGACGTCTGTGCAGACCTCACCCACTGGGCTGGTTTGTCTGTGTTGCGTGGAACCCCACCAGAGCTGAGAGGCTGAGCGCCATCCTAGCGGGAGACAGCCTCAACTTCAAATCCAAGTTCCCCCAGTTGCTTGTGTAAGTGGGGGTGGGGAAGCAAAGTATATGAACTCTCCAAATGTTTCCTTCTTCCTAAGGTAATGAGAACAACAGCAATCCCTGCCTTGTATTTAAATAAGATGATCTCGCACAAGGCCTGGCCCTTGTTGTCATCAAAACATGTTAGCTGCTGCTGGCAGTGTGAACGGTGTTCCCTAACACCCCTCCCAGGAGTCAGCGCCGTGGCCCCACAACCGCCCAAGAGAGCAGAGGGGGCTTGTGCCCGTGCAATCACCTCTCCTTTATCCGCCTTTATTCCCTCATCTGCCTCTTCTTTCTCTGCAGGATAATGAGGTGAGATGCTGAGTAGTGTCCCACTGAAGTCCCAGCGCCCTTGTTTTCCAAGGCACAGCCCATGCAGCAGATTTGCATTTAAGTGCTGCTACTTTTTATCCCTGTGTTTCCTAAGCTCTCCTGTACCTCAGTCCCGTCAAGTCACTCAGCAAACACCCAAGACCAGAACTGAGCGGTGCTGCTAACGCTGTGGAGAGCAGCAGAACTCAAAATTAGACCCTGCTCTGAGCTTGCAGGCTGAGTGACAGCTGGGCTCCCAGGGCCAGCTGACACATGGCTGCGCCTCCACCCGCATGGCAGCCCACGTGAGCACCAGCTGGAAGGGAGATGGCAGAGCGGTGCTAGACTTCACGACTCGGGCGTGGGATGAGGGCTTAGAAACCAGGGGAGAAACAGATGAACCTCTTCTATTTCAAAAGAAGGCAATTCAGAGACTTATATTTAAATTGAAAATCCTTTAGCTGCTCCTGCTAATTTACCTCAATCTTGTTATGCCACCAAAACTTTGCATGCTTCACTTAAAATGCATCACCTACATTTACTGATGTTATGGTAGTGCTGGGACATGATTGTGAACTTCACAGGCCCGTCCACATCCTGAGGGTCTGCATCAAACCTACTACTTGTGGCTTGCTAACCAAGATCCCTTTTCTCTGTCCGCCCTCATCATCCCCCAACAGGATCTCCCACTCACTGAGGGCTTTGCTCATCATCCCTGTTACCCACTGAACTCACCATTGCAAAGCTGATCTTCCTCACCCACACCTTGAATTTAAAACATAGGTTTTATTATTATTCAGGTATGGCAAGGCCAACAGATAAGGAGACAGCTCTCATTGAAAAGAGAGTTTGTCACCAGCAGACACCAAGAGGAGGGTGCATGTTAAAGCATGAGAAATCAAAAAATAAAAGACGTGGTTGATACACGTGGTTATGTCACTTGCTGCTTAGAAACCATCAGTGTTCATTGGCTTTGGAGCCAGTGTGCGAGTTTCCCACTTTCTGGTCACGGCTGCAGTCCAGCCTTGCCCAGCACTCTGTACTTTCCCCCTCTTGCACCCAATGTTCCAGCACAACTGCACTCCTTGGGGTTTCTCATCAGTTCAGTAAAAGCAACAGTGCTTGTGTGACTTTTCATTCCCCTGCCTTGTGTCTAGCTGACCAAGGCTTCAGTACCACCTGCTTTCTGAGGATGTTTAATTGGTGGTGGGACTTTGTGTGTGTGTGTGTATGGGGGCTTCACACAGTTAATCCCAGGCACAGACCTTTGCCATGGAAGTGAGCAGGAAAAAAATGCCTGTTTCTTCGCATCCACTCAAATGCTAACTTTCTTTCTAGTTGCAATAAAGCTTCAATAAAGGGCTTCCCTGGTGGCTCAGACAGTAAAGACTCTGCCTTCAATGCAGGAGACCTGGGTTCGCTCCCTGGGTTGGGAACATCCCCTGGAGAAAGAAATGGCAACCAACTCCAATATTCTTGCCTAGAGAAGTCCACGGACAGAGGAGTCTGGTGGGGTACAGTCCGTGGGGCCGCAAAGAGTCGGTCATGACTGAGCGAGTATGAATAGAATAAAAAAATATAACAAAAAGGGCTCCTCAGGCCTTTTGCAATTTTTGCTTCCCCCTCTCTGATTTTTTATGGGCCCACTGGCTTAAACTTTCTTTTGTTTGTAGTTGTGAAGTATGTATTAGTTCTGTCTGTGACGGCACCTGGAGAGGAGTGCGGGTGTGCTTTGTCATTCTGGAGGCTCATCTGCTCCAGCACGCTTGTGGCCAGCAACAGTCAGTGACACGGGCAGCTCTGAGAACTGCCCTGTGAGGTGGCGAGAAGAACTGGATGGGATGTCAGGAGACCCATGTATGGGAAAGATCCTTCAACTGGCTTGCCGTCTGCCCCTCACTGCCTGCACAGCGGATGTGCTCTGCCGGTGTGGAGCCCACGTGCTCCTGCCTGTAACAACAGTAATTTCTTCCTCCCTGGCTGGAGAGTTTACTGACTCCTTTGGATTTTCAGATTGGATCCTTCCACAATGCAGTTCAGGATGTCCCATGACCATGAGTGGGTTTTTAGACTTGATCACTCTGAACTTGAATAGTGATTGCCGAAAAGAATAGAAATTTAAAAATAGAATTTCCATGCTCAGCCTCTGATTTGTCTCCCCCACCCCACTTTCTTATTTCACTAACTACTTTGCAAAACAAAAACATGGGGTCACCTGCCTATTTTGCTGCTTATTTTGTGGGGGTTGCACCTAGTCTAGTGCCTCCTCCCACATCCGGCTTTAGTCCTATTTTCTCTAAGTATCTTCCTCTAGAGGTGATGACAGGGCCTGATTAGCATGTAGTAATGGCCTTGGCAATCTAGAAGGAAAGGGAAATATGACACGTGACGCAGAGAGACCTCCTGCAGGTCATCCTGTCCCCAGCTGGTGATTTTTTCTAGAGGATTCCATCTACAGCCGTGCAGAGGGTGGAAGGAAGGAGAGGAAGAGTCTAAACTGCTGAGAGTTTGTAGCCAGGACTGGCGTATTGTTGGCTGCTCAGGCATAGGTATGCCTGGTGGGAGGAGGAGGACCTATGCTAATGCCTGGTTCCCTGCCAGCACTCTAATTTTATGATGACTTTTTTTTTGGCTTTTATTTAGGGTGTCTCTTAAATGCCAATTTGTCTAGTCTGCTTCTTACCTAAATAAAACAGACTGCTTATAGACATGATGTACACCTGTTAAAACCAGTGTTTGCATTTACAAGAAAGCAACCACTGCTTCCTAACCCTGTCCGAAAATAACCCATTTCTCATGGATTCCAACCTGAATTGGGCCAGTTGTGGAGGAAACTTGCCTGTGGTTGAACACAAACTCCATTTTTCTTTTCTTTTTTCCCCCCAGGATTACACCTTGACCATGTATTTTCAACAATACTGGAGAGATAAAAGGCTCGCCTATTCTGGGATCCCTCTCAACCTCACGCTGGACAATCGAGTGGCTGACCAGCTCTGGGTGCCTGACACATATTTCTTAAATGACAAAAAGTCATTTGTGCACGGAGTGACGGTGAAGAACCGCATGATCCGCCTCCACCCTGACGGGACGGTGCTGTACGGGCTCAGGTCTGTCTGCCCTGTGGGCTGGGTTCATGGTTGCATGGCACGTTGGCCTTGAGTTTTACTGGAGTTGATTATATTAAGTGAGGCCATGTCCTCCGATTAATTAAGAGACATCCATGAAACATTCTGAACTCTGAAGAAGAAGAATCTTATAAATCTAAGATTCGGAGCATTACTGTTACTATAAAGCAAGGCTGTTTTTCAAGCAAGTGAAATTGAGATTGATTGAGAGTTGGATTGAGTTGATGTAATTGGGCTATAAGAACAGATTCCCTCAGGATGGATTTCCCATATCATAACCACAAAGGCCTATAATTAATATCACCTTCCTACTTTAGAGGCTTTCAGTAAAGTTTCCTAAAGCCATTTGCAGAGTTGAAAAAAGGTCTACGTGTGCTGACATACGGAATGGTCTCCACAGAGCTTTATGAGGTGGCGCCACCAATGTTTATGGGGATGAGTAAATATGAGGCTTCCTGGTGAGAATAACCTCTCGCCAGGTCTCATAATGAAGTCTCGTGAATTCGGAAACCAGACCGCTTGCTGCCTGGAGCCTTGAGGATCCCTGGGCTTCCCGGGTTATCCTGGAAGCCACCAAGCCTTCCCGTGATGTTCCACCACTGCTGGTTCTTAGTGGTTTTGACTTCCACGGCATGGTGACCTTAGCAGTCTGTGTCTCGTGTTGACTTAGCACTGGTTTTTGTTTTGTTTTAGAGTGAGTGTGTCTGCCTCACAGTCAGGAATGGGGCACAGGTGGTTATCTTGGAGCAAAGGTTTATCTCCAAATGTTGTGACTCTTTTAGCATTTAATTTACTTACGGCTGTGTAGGTCTGTGTTGTGGCACACAAACTTAGTAATTGCAGCTTGTGGGCTCTAGAGCATGAGCTCCGTAGTTGTGGGGCATGGGCCTAGTTGCTCAGCAGCAAGTGGGAGCTTAGTTCCCAGGCCAGGGGTCGAACCTGGGCCCCCTGCATTGGCAGGCAGATTCTTACCCCCTGGACCACCAGGGAAGTCCCTGTTGTGAATCTTTGACTAAGACTCCAACAGGGCTAAAGAGTAATCATAATAATGTGTATTTAAATCCATACCACTGTGAACTTCAGTGCTTCGGGAAGAGTAAAGGGAATTATTTAACACTGCCTTAATTGGAAAACGTTAAGTAACTTCCTCAAAACACCAGTATATAGAATGAGATTTGGAATTTTAGCAAATATCAGACTTAACTGTAAGAGAAAAAAGTGGCACAGGTCAACTAAGCCATGGTGTTACTCTAAAAAGAATCTAGATAATGTTTCCTTGGGATATTTTCAGCATTTTGTGTTTTTGCCTAAAAGTGAGAGATGTGGTTGAAAAGTTTTGAAATTCTGACAAGTAAAAAAATTGGTTGTTCAAAAGATTATCCAGAGGCCATGTAAGCATAAAATAGGGAGTCATGTCCTTCATTTACCTGCCCTCCCTCCCCAAAAATGTAGGTAGAAATGGATGTGTGTGTGAATGTGTGTGTGTGTGTGAGAGAGAGAGAGTGTGTGTGTGTGTACATGTGTGTAGTGGGGGCAAAGCATAGGAAGCAGATATCAGTGAAAATTGGCTCGGCCTTCTTGGCTTCTTGCTGCTTGGGTTCTCTCCATTTTTATTTTTATGTTGTTTATTTTCTCACCAGGGTTAGAGTACATTTAGTGTATCTAAGAAGAAAGGTTTCACTCTGTTAGGACAGTATCTGAGTCCACTCAGATCGCTTTAACAAACGCCCACAGCAGACACTTATTTCTCACTCTCTGGAGGCTGGGAGTTCAAGATCAAGGTGCCAGCAGCTAGTGTCCAGGGAAGGCCTGCATCTTCATTCATGCCAGGAGTCTTCTCACTGTATCTCCACCTGATGGAAGCCCTGTGGGGTCTCCTTTATTAGAGCACCAATCCCATTCATGGGGCTCCACCCTCATGAGCTAAGCCTTCATGTCCTGATACCACTTTGGGGTTCAAGTATGAATTTGAAGGAACATAAACATTTGGACCATAGCAGACAAGATGATACAATATGAATGAAAGAACTGTAATTAATTTCCAAACTCCATTTGAAAGTGTTGGAATTCAACCATAAAACAGGCAAGAATAAGAAAAACCAAGAGATTAAAATTATGTAACAGCTAATAATGACTGTAAATTATAATATAGAATTTAAATAATAATAATAAGCTATGGGATCCTTTTAATAGTAAACTTTTTACAATTATCTAGAAAAACTCTCTGGTGAAATTTACTCCAGCTGAGCTATTTAAAATCCTAAAAGATGATGCTGTTAAAGTGCTGCACTCAATATGTCAGCACATTTGGAAAACAGCAGTGGCCACAGAACTGAAAAAGGCCAGTTTTTATTCCAATCCCAAAGAAGAGCAGTGCTAAAGAATGTTCAAACTACCGAACAATTGTTCTCATTTCACATGCTAGTCAGGTTATGCTCAATATCCTTCAAGCTAGGCTTCAGCGGTACATGAAACAAGAACTTCCAGATATACAAGCTGGGTTTAGAAAAGGCAGAGGAACCAGAGGTCAAACTGCCAACATTTGTTGGATCATAGAGAAAGCAAGGGAACTCCAGAGAAGCATCTGTTTCACTGACCACATGAAAGCCTTTGACAGTATGGATCACAACAAACTGTGGAAAACTCTTAAAGAGATGGGAATACCAGACTACCTTACCTGACCTCGGAAAAACCTGCATATGTGTCAGGAATCAACAGTTAGAACCTTACATGGAGCAACTAACTGACTGGTTCAAAATTGGGAAAGGTGTAAGACAAAGCTGTACATTGTCACCCTTTTTGTTTAATTTATATGTAGAGGCTTCCCAGGTGGCACAGGAGATGTAAGAGACGTGGGTTTGATCCCTGGGTCAGGAAGATCACCTGAGTAGGAAATGGCAACCCACTCCAGTTTTATTGCCTGGGGAATCCCATGGACAGAGAAGCCTGGCAGGCTATAGTCCATGGGGTCACAAAGAGCTGGACACGACTGAAGCAACTCAGCATGCATGCATGCAGAGTACATCATGTGAAATGCCAGGCTGGATGAAGCCAAGCTGGAATCAAGATTTCCAGGAGAAATACCAACAACCTCAGATTTGCAGATGACACCACCCTTATGGCAGAAAGTGAAGAGGAACTAAAGAGGCTCTTAACGAGAATGAAAAAGCTGGCTTGAAACTCAACATTCAGAAAACTAAGATCGTGGCACCTGGTCCCATCACTTCATGGCAAATAGATGGGCAGAAAGTAGAAACTGTGACAGATTTTATTTTCTTGGGCTCCAAAATCACTGCAGATGGTGACTGCGGCCATGAAATTAAAAGACGCTTGCTCCTTGGAAGAAAAGCTATGACCAACCTAGACAGCATATTGAAAAGCAGAGACATCACTTTACCGACAAAGGTCTGTCTAGTCAAAGCTAAGGTTTTTCCAGTAGTCATGTATGGATGGATGTGAGAGTTGGCCATAAAGAGTGCATTCTTGGCTGAGTGCCAAAGAATTGATGCTTTCGAACTGTGGTGCTGGAGAATACTCTTGAGAGTCCCTTGGACTGCAAGAGCAAACCAGTCAATCCCAATTGATATCAATCCTGAATATTCATTGGAATGACTTATGCTGAAGTTGAAGTTCCAATATTTTGGCAGCCTGATGTGAAGTGCTAGCTCATTGGGAAAGACTCTGATGCTGGGAAAGATTGAAAGCAAAAGGAGAAGACGGTGGCAGAGAATGAGATTGTTAGATAGCATCCATCTAACTGACTGACTGACTCAAATGGACAGGAATTTGAGCAAACTCTGGGAGATAGTGAAGGATAGGGAAGCCTGGAGTGCTGCAGAATTTGGGGTAGCAAAGAGTTGGACAGGACTTAAGGACTGAACAATAACAACCAAAGTGAAATTTACATTCATTACACATCTCAAATAGCCTCTTAAATCAGTAAATGGATTTCCAAATCATACTGTTTTTATTCAAATGGGCTTTACAGGGGGCTCAGTGTTCAAGAATCTGCCTGCCAAGCAGGAGATATGGGTTGAATTCCTGAATCTTCCTGAGTCAGGAAGATCCCCTGGAGAAGAACACAGCAACCCACTCCAGTATTCTTGTCAGGGAAATCCCATGGACAGAGGAACCTCGTAGGCTACAGTCCACGGAATTGCAGAGTTGGACACGACTTAGCAACTGAAGAACGACAGTAGATCTCAGTATGGACTACCCTGGTGGCACAGTGGAATGAATCCGCCTGCAATGCAAGAGATGTGGGTCCTCTTCTTGGGTTGGAAACATCCCCTGGAGAAGGAAATGGCAACCCCCTTCAATATTCTTGCCTGGGAAAACCCATGGACAGAAGAGCCTAGTGGTCTTCAGTCCATGGGGTCACAAAAGAGTCAGAGATGACTTCGTGGCTCAGTAACAACAAATGTCAATACAGCCCCTAGATATTTATTTAGAGCCTCATATTTTTTAAACAATTCTTACATGTGGAGCTATACAGGCTGTCAGAAAGGAAATTAAATAACAGACCATTTTCCACATGTGTTTATCAGCTATAATGTGCCATCTAAATTCCTTTGAAACTGGCTAATCTAGAAATTTCTGCCTTCAGTTTAAAAAAGCTCACATAGCTATAGAAATTAATTTGAATTTGAAATAATTTGAATTTTTGGACAGAAGGCACATTAGTGCTTGAACATACTGATAATTTAATTAAATTCATCTAACTACATATTCAGTGTTATCCTGTGTGAAATGAAGTACCATTTATATATTCCACAAGATATTCTCAGGCACACTATATGTATTGTGTATTTCGATAACATAGTATGAATGTCACCCTGCATCCACTCCTTGGTAGGGTTTCTTAACTTCCCTCTCTTCTCTTTTTACTGTTGTACTTTCTGGATCACGCTGGTGACATGGCGAGAAAAAGATGGCCAGTGTTTGTATCCTTTTAGCAAATAGGTCTACCAGTGCCTGGTCCTGGAGGGGGTCTGGTGCAGCTGAAAACTTGAGTGGATTAAACCCACAAGGAGGTTCGTGGAGCACTGGGCTTGTCAGTCTTCTGCTTGTAAAACACTGCTCATGAAGGCTCAGTCCAACAGAGATTACTTTCCTACTGGCTGTGTCCTAATTGACCTAGTTGACCTGTGTCCCTGGAACCTTAAGGTTGAGTTCTTCTTTCCTTTGGAGACTGGGATTGGCCTTCACCTCGAGTATCCTGCAGTTGCTCAAGCTGGTAGGTTAGTCACCATTTAGCTCCTCTGGGCTCCTTTTCCCAGATGTGTCTAGCCATCACAGCAGAAATCATCAAGGGCTTTTGCTTTATCAAGAGCAGAAGAGGATCTCTGGCTGGGGATGAGCTCTCCACGATGTGGGTTTGTACATCATCTCAGACTTATTCTGGGAAGTCGTTAATCCATTCCTCTGATGACTCTGCAGAAGTAGTCAGTCACAAAGATGCTGGCGAGGGACCATGTTCATGTAGTGATAAAAGGTTGTTTTAAATCATGAACTCCTTTTCAATGACTCTTACAACCCCTATGTTGGCCTGATACTACCTTGAGATTACCTGCTTGGCTCAGCTGAATGAGACAGTGAATCAAACCTCTGGTACTCATCACATCACCAGATGGGGTAACGGAATGCTCTGAATAGGGCATACATGCCATCTTAAAATAAGACTTGGGCTGTTGGAAAATTTCCTTTGAGGAGCCAAACCTTTTTAGGAACTAGGAGGATCTTGGCTGCCAAGAGGCTCACAAGGCTTGATCCTGTTCCTAAGACAATCTTTCTGTTTCCTTTGGTGCCAGGCTGAAGTTCTCTTGCTGTCTGTCCCTCTCCCATCTTCCCATCTTCTTTTTCAAGTCAACCAATCACCTTATGACATTGAATATCTTACCTGCCCCACTGAGAGTACTTTGTAATGTGATCTTTTCTTCAAGCCATGAATTTTGTGTCTTTGGACCTTTTATCCTGATGCTAGGAGTTGGTAATGATTTCATAAAATTGTACTTGACTTTCTCTGAAAAGATCCTGGGAGTCTGAGGTTGAGTCATCTTCATCAAAACAATGTAGCCATGTTGTGCCTGAGAAGCTTACTGCAAAATTTATTGGAAAATATCTTGTGAAATTCCTACTTGCTGTTGAATATGACTTGAAATTGTTAAAGTTGACATTCCTGTACTTAGAAAGTTCATGCAATGTTAAAATGAACCTAGAACTTATTTCAGGAGATTCAAATTAAGTCATCTCACTGGTTTGACTGCTATCTTTTTCCAAAACAGTATTTTATAGGGTGTTTCTGGCCAAACACCTTTTTCTCCCAGGAAAGCTGTAAGCCCACACAATTAGTAACTTCCCTGGTGGCTCATATGGTAATAAGTCTGCCTACAGTGCAGGAGACCCAGGTTCAATCCCTGGGTCGGGAAGATCGCTTGGAGAAGGGAATGGCAGCCCACTCCAATCGTCTTGGCCTGGAGAATCACATGGACAGAGGAGCCTGGCTGGCTACAGGCCATAGTGTCGCAAAGTCAGACAGGACTGAGTGAGTCACACTTCCACAGAATTAATAAGGCTCATATGATTGGAGTGCAGATGTGTTTAATTCCCAAACTCTTGTTTAGTCATTGCCTCCAAATTACTTTCAGCTAAGTAAGAAACATTGATAAATTGCTTTCCAAGAGGGATTATGCCAATCTTTACTCCCACCAACAGTAAATTACATGCTAGCTTTAGGGTTGTAACACCTGCTTTGAACGTCATCATTTTTTAGGCCACTGTAAATAATCTATCAATATATTTACTTCATCCCTTGAGGATGGAGAAAATCACCTGTCTTTAAATTTGGGCTCATAAAATCATCTGTTCTCCCTAATCATGTTAATTCTTCCCTGTTTTTAAGAACACTTTCATATCTTCACTTCAGGCATCACTCCTCATTCACATTTGATGATGTTACCCTATACCTTAATTAAAAACACAGAAACGTCTTCATCTTGCCATTTACAAAGGGGCCGTCCCACATGCCTGCTTCTCATTCTGTGCTTCTCTCAAAGTGGAAAGTGGGTCCCTGAGCATTTCAGGAGTCACCTTCACCTTGGCATCCTCTCCCTCTAGAGGGTTTGGCTCCTGCCATCCTAACTGCTCTCGTTTTACAACTGTCCTTTTCTCTCATCGTGCTTGCAGTGTGCATACCTTCCTTCTACTCTTCAGAAAGAGTCAATAGCCTTGGCACATGCTCTTTTCTTGATGCAATATGTTGTTTCTAGATATTCATGTTTTTAGCATCACAGTGTAAATATATTATTGAAGGCAGTTCACCTGGTCTTACTCTGGTCACCTATGCCTTTTTTATTTCACTCTCTTGTTTTACTTTATTTTTATCATAGCACTTATCTATATCTGACATGAACTTGTCATTTTATTGCATTTCTAATTCACTGACTCTGTTCCTATCCCTGATGGTGGGGAAACCACCATTAGAATATAAATTCTTTGAGAAAAGAACCTGTTTCTTGTTTATTATTACATCCCAAAATCTAGAGTAGGAAAAAGTACAGTATGAGGATTAAGCTTAATTCCAATTCTTCTTTCTGGAGTACTTTATATTTATATTTTCTATTTAGATTCTTAATCTATCAGAATTTATCTTGGTGTACGATTGTGAGGCAGCTGTCCAGTGTTTTTACTTCTCAAATGGTTGGTTAGCTTTTTTTTGCAGTACTTACCAGTTTATTCTTCCACATGAGCTTTAGGATCATTTGCATTCTCAAAATTTCTAAAAATATAATGTGAAATGTCAGTTGGAATTATGCTCATAAATATGACTTTGAGAAGACCAAATGCTGAATGGTGGTCAGTCTTTCCTACATCCCTGTGGCACGTGTGTTCTTGCATGCTTTCAGTCGTGGCTTTTAGTAAAATTTTGTCATTTTATTAATAGACAATCACTCATTTCTTTCTAAGATTTTTCCTGTTTCTATAAGTGCGGAGCTGTTAGGACTGGGATCATTTTTACATTATCTTTCTAACTCATTAGTATGTGGGGAAACTATCCAACTGTTTGTTTATGGCTGTTCTTTGTTGATACATTTGCCCACTATCATATCTAGCCAGGATAATCTCTTACTGTGTCTAATTATTTAGTAAATACTCTTGAGGATTTTAGTCTTATAATCATATTGCTTATAATGGGTTTTTAATCTTCATTTTTATTGGTTTTATTCATGTTTCTGTTTTATTTCATTGGTTTCAACTTCCAGAAAATGAAAAACAATTGGGGATAACAGTGTGCAGCATTCCCTGGTTCTTCGTTATAGTAGGAGTGCTTCTTGCAAATCATCAGGAAGGATGATTTGCACTCTCAGTATAATGTAATTGTAACTCATTCTTTTACTTCCATTAAATACAGACATACTTACATACATACTCCCATTTTCTGGGAACTAGGTCATGAGTTGAATAACAAATATCACCAATTTATGGAATTTATTTTCAGCAGCTCATTATAAATCAGATGGCTGACCCTACATGGCTTTTTTACATATCAGAAATAAGAAGAGACTTTGTTAATTCAATTTCTAGATAGATGATCATTTTCCTTTTTTTAGCCTATAACTGTGATGTATAATTTCCTACTGTGATCTATCCTTGAATTCCTGAGATAAATCCTATTTTATCATGGTGGGCAATACACTTAAGAAATTATTGTTTGCTTTGCTCATGCTTAATTTATAATTCTTTTAAAAATCTGTTGACAGCTGGTTTATTGGTGTAAATATATCTTGTGATCTAGCCAGTGTGGTTTTGTTTGTCCCCCACTATCCCCCTAAATACTGTTAAGTGAGGTATGAGGTTTCAATTTTTTGGCCACAGGCATGTGGGAGTCTAGCCGCCACCCCCGCTACCAGGGATGGAACCCCCATCCTCTGCATTGAAAGGTGATCTTAACCACTGGACCTATAGGGAAGTCTTGTGCCACTGTTTTAAGAATAGTCTTTTCCCATCTTTTTGTTATACAGGACTTCTTAGTTCAATGTCTAATATTAAATGCAGACTTAGAATTAATATTTTCCCTTGCATGGCCCAGCCCCATTTTAGGCTGGAAGCCTGTCGTGGCAAAGGAAGGATGGTTGATTTCTCAGCATCTGTGCCTCTGCTTTTCCTCTGTCCCCTCCCAGCCTACCTTGATGACCTATATATTACCTCCTCTGGTTTTGAAGGTTTTTTTGGAGGCAGGTTTGGAGGGAAAATAAATAAGAAAAATATTACTGGAACTGTACTGTTTTCTCTTGGTTTCATGCTCTTTGGACCGAGAGCATATGGGGAATTGGCTCTGTTCAGAGCTTTACTCCAGGAGGCCCCTTGACCAGCACTGGGGGTGGGGAGACTGAGCACAGGATACGTTTCTATTCTATGGAGTCCCTTGGAAAAATTTCCTTAGTTCTAGGGCTCTGTCCTTCGTGGACACCTTCCATCTCTCCACCCATCCATGCAGCCCTGGTATATAGGATTCAGGAGTGCTGCAGGTCCTCCCTTTTCCTGTGGAGACCCTGGGTGAGCCCCAGGAATCTGCCTGCTTTCCTCAGATAATACCCAAGCCCTGTTCAGTCTCCACTGTCCCACCACCCGCATTCCAGGTGTGCCACATCCACAGTTCCTTCTAGAGATCAGCTGGAAGACGCTGATCTCTCTTAGGGAGGGCTGGAAACTCTACCAAGAAATCTATCCCCAATTTAGCTGCCTCTCCTCATTACTGTGATCTCTATTAACAGTCATAACTTGGACAAAGATTCCAAGAACCATGAGCCAATTCAATGAAATTCAGTAATAAATTATCCAATGGTTAGGTGATAATGTTGGGTCTTCTCACACATTTCTAATGTATATCATGTAGATTCTATTAAATATATTAATACATTAGATCTCTTTGTGTTTTGACATAATATGAATCAAGAAGATTTCTCTGTATTTATATGTTCTGTAATAAATTATATCATATGTTAAATCTCTGTTCCTAAATTGAGTTGATATTCCTGTAAGTATTTTAAAATTTACCTGTAGACATATACAGTTGACCTTTGAACACTGTGGGGGGTTTGGGGCACTGACCTTCCACACAGTTGAAAATCCACATATAACTTTTTAGTTGTCCCTCCATATCCTTAGTTAAGCATCTGCAAATTCAACCAGCTGTGGATTGTTCAGTGTGATAGTGTATATTTATTGAAAAAATTCTGCATCTAAGTGGACCTGTGTATTTCAAATCCTATTGTTCAAGGGTCAACTGTACTACACATAAAATGTTTTTGTAGATGCATGGTACTTTGAAAAGCCTCTTGAATGTCATTTTCCACCCTGGCACACATGGCTCTAATTTCTGCTATACTTATAGGTATCTGTAGATTCTCTAGATTTTCTTCTTACATCAGTCTTAAAAATTCATGTCTTTTAGGAAAATATCCTTTTTATTTAGACATTTAATTCATTAACATGCACATATGCATTACCTTCTACAATATATTGTTGCATTCCCTTCTTCATTTATAATTATGTTCAGTAGCATCAAGAAATATTTATCTATTATATATATGTGTGTGTGTGTGTTTATATACATTTTAAAGAGCTAGCCTTTAATTTTTCATCATAATTCTGTTCATTAATTTATGCTTTACCTTTGTAAACATCCGCTTCCTCCTATTGCTTTTAAAGCTCTCTTTATTGAGGAGTGATGTCAGCAAACTGGCAGACGAAGAAACTCCAAGTTTTTATTTCTCCACAGAAGCATCAAAAAACAAGCAGAAGCTGTCTGAACCAGCTTTTGGGGAGCTCCAGAATATATTCCTGGAATATATTCCAAGGCTTATAGCAACCAACCAAATGCCAAATAAAGTAAAACCTATATTCAAAACAGTAGGAAAGTTTTGTGGCATTTTCCCCTGCCATTTCCCAATCCCTTCCCTGGTGCAGGGACAGTTTTGATCTCAAGCAAGTGGCAGCTCAGTTACAAGTTCTCTGGCACTGGAGGGAGCAGAGCAGATCTTTTTTATGAACCATTATATGCACATGCTCTGTCTGGAAAACACCCAAAGGACTGAAGCAAACTCAAAACACAGAGACGAAAAGAGGCAGGTACTACTCATAAAGGCTTCAACATGTCTACAAACTCATAGATGTCTAAGGCAAGAGATATGGAGTGGAAATATAGCGTAGACCAGCTGAGGCCCAAAAGAGAAGTAGGGATGAGACACTTTGGAAAATTAGGTCATTCAAAAAACAGCCATACAGAGTCAGGATCAAGATGGCAGAAAAGTTCACCTCCCTCCAGAGAAACATTGAAAATACACCTCTAAGTGGAACAGTTCAAACAAAACAGCTACCAAGTGCCAACAGAAGACCTTAGACATCTGAAAAGGCAAGATAACCTCCATGTGACTGGGTAGGACAAAAGGAAAAGTAAAAAGAAGGAATCAGGATGGGGCCTGTGCCCAAGGGAGGGATCTGTGAAGGAGGAAGATTTTCTACACCTTGGGAAGGCGGCTCACCATGGGAGAAAGTGCACTGGATGGAGGGGGAGTTTTGGTGCCTGAAAAGGGGGAGAGCAGCAAAGGGCTCGTGGAAGGCAAAATGGGGAGTAACCTTCACAGAGGATTGGCACCGCCATTCTGTGTTCCTCAACTTCTCTGTTGGTGAGAGTGGGGGTTGGGTCCTGAAGCTCAGACTCCAAATCTCAGCCACAGGGAGAAGACGAGGGTTAGCTGAGGAAACAGCCTGAAAAGTTCAAGAGTTAGGATGTGGCAGTGGAGGGTGTACTAAGAAGGTGTCTGGGCTTCCAGAGAAGCAAGGCACCATTTTGGGAGGTATATGAGGAGAGAAGTGGACCACCATAAGAACTTCTTTCCCTGTGAGGACTCCCAGGCAACAGGAAACCATCTACAGGAACTCCAGAGGTGGGCAGGAGTTGCCACCACCACCATGAGCTCCAGAGGTAGCCACTGGCTGTATCTTCCAGACCCATAGGCAGAGGCCAGGTCCTGCCCCTGCTGTTCTGAAAGGGTGCAGACAGCTTCCCCCACTAGGAATCCTGCCAGTGGGTCATGGAACCCACCCCTTGCTGACCTGGAAGGGTGCAGACAGCTTCCCCCACTAGGAATCCTGCCAGTAGGTCATGGAACCCACCCCTTGCTGACCTGGAAGGGTGCAGACAGCTTCCCCCACTAGGAATCCTGCCAGTGAGTCATGGAACCCACCCCTTGCTGACCTGGAAGGGTGCAGACAGCTTCCCCCACTAGGAATCCTGCCAGTGAGTCATGGAACCCACCCCTTGCTGACATGGAAGGGTGCAGACAGCTTCCCCCACTAGGAATCCTGCCAGTGAGTCATGGAACCCACCCCTTGCTGACCTGGAAGGGTGTGGAAAGGTACAGCTACTATGAGCTCCAACAGCAGGACCCAAGACCTATCCACACTGTCCTGAGAGGGCAAGGATAGCATCTGTGACTAGAAAATCCACCAGCGAGTGCCAGAAACCTGTTCCACTGTCCCAAGAGGACACAGATAATTCCTCAAACTAGAAAATCCACCCACAGGTGCCACGACCTGCTCCACTGTCCTTGAGAGCATGCAGAAAGCTCTTGCTACTAGAAGATCCATCAGTAGGACCTGCTTGCTGTCCTGGAAGGGTACAGATAACTTCTGCAACTAGTGAATCTGTCAGTGGGTGTCCAGACCCTTCCCTGCTGTCTTAGGAGGGCACAAATCCTCTCTCTATTAAGAAGTGAAGGGGACTGTTAAGAAGCAAATGCTGGGACCCACTCTGTAGTCCCAGGAGGACACAGGTAGCTACCCCCACTAGGAAATCTACCCCGAGGAGGGGCTGAAACCACAGCTGAGCACCCAAGGCTGGTGACTAAGGAAAAAGAGCTGAAATCTCTTCCTCAGAGTGCTGTGCACTGTGGAGTTACACCTCCATTGCAGCTTCTTAAATTCAGTTCAGTTCAGTCACTCAGTCATGTCCAACTCTTTGTGACTCCATGAACTGCAGCTCTCCAGGCCTCCCTGTCCATCACCAACTCCCAGAGTTTACCCAAACTCATGTCCATTGAGTCGGTGATGCCATCCAACCATCTCATCCTCTGCCGTCCCCTTCTCCTCCTGCCTTCAATCTTTCCCAACATCAGGGTCTTTTCAAATGAGTCAGCTCTTTGCATCTGGTGTCCAAAGTATCGGAGTTTCAGCTTCAACATCAGTCCTTCCAATGAACACTCAAGACTTATCTCCTTTAGGATGGACTGGTTGGATCTCTGTGGAGTCCAAGGGACTCTCAAGAGTCTTCTCCAACACCACAGTTCAAAAGCATTAATTCTTCAGTGCTCAGCTTTCTCTATAGTCCAACTCTCACATCCAAACATGACTAATGGAAAAACCATAGCCTTGACTAGACGGATCTTTGTTGGCAAAGTAATGTCTCTGCTTTTGAATATGCTATCTAGGTTGGTCATAACTTTCCTTCCAAGGAGTAAGCATCTTTTAATTTCATGGCTGCAATCACCATCTGCAGTGATTTTGGAGCCCCCAGAAATAAAGTCTCACACTGTTTCCCCATCTAATTGCCATGAAGTGATGGGACTGGATGCCATGATCTTAGTTTTCTGAATGTTGAGCTTTGAGCCAACTTTTTCACTCTCCTCTTTCACTTTCATCAAGAGGCTCTTTAGTTCTTCTTCACTTTTTGCCATAAGGGTGGTGTCATCTGCATATCTGAGATTATTGATATTTCTCCTGGCAGTCTTGATTCCAGCTTGTGCTTCCTCCACAGAGAATGTTCTGTGTATACTTGAGAGGAAAGTGTATTACAATGCTTTCAAATGAAGTATCCTATAAATATTAGTTAAGTCTATCTGGTCTGAATGTGTCCTTTAAGGTTTGTGTTTCCTTATTAATTTTCTTTCTGGATGACTAGAACATTGGTGTAAGTGGAATGTTAAAATCCTCCACTATTACAGTGTTACTGTCACTTCCCCCTTTACCATTTGCCTTATATTGAGGTGCACCTATGTTGGGTACATATATATTTATAATTGATATGTCTTCTTCTTAGATTAATCCCTTGATCATTATGTCTCTTTAAATTTTGACAGTCTTTAAATTTTATTTTGTCTGATATGAGTATTGCTACTCTAGCGTTCTTTTGATTCCCATTTGCATGGAATACCTTTTTTCCATCCCCTCACTTTCAGTCTGTATATGTCCTTAGGTGTGAAGTGGGTCTCTTGTAGAAGTAGCAAGCGAAAATGTCCACTCACACCAGTATTTTTCAGCATAGTTTGAAGTTCTAGCTGCAGCAGAGAAAAAAATAAAGGAATCCAAATTGGAAAAGATGTAAAACTAACACTGTTTGCAGATGACTTGATACTATACAGAGAAAACCCTAAAGATGCTACCAAAAAGCTAGAACTCCTCAATGAATTTGGTTAAGTCACAGGATGCAAAATTGATACTCAAAAATCTCTTGTATACACTAACAGTGAAAGATCAGAAAGAGATATTAGGAAACCAGTCTCATTTACTGTTGCAACAGAAAGAATAAAATACCTAGGAGTAAGCCAACCTAAGGAGGCAAAAGACCTATACTCAGAAAAGTAAGATACTATGGAAGAAATAAAAGACAACACAGACAAATGGAGCAATATATCATGTTTTCAGTTGGAAGAATCAGTATTGTGAACATGACTATATTGCACAAAGCAATATACAGATTCAATGCAATACCTACCAAATTACCTATGGCACTTTTCACAAAATTAGAACAAACAAATTTTACAATTTATATGGAAACATGAAAGACCTTGAATACCCAAAGCAATCTTGAGAGAGAAAAGAGGAACTGGAAGAATCAGGTGCCCTCACATTAAAGTATACTGCAAAGCTACATGAAAACAGTATGGTACTGGCATAATAACATAAACCAATGGAACTTGATAGAAAGCCCAGAGATTAACCAACACACTTATGATCATCTAATCTATGATAACAGAAGTAAGAATATACAATGAAGAGAAGGCAGTCTCTTCAGTAAGTGGTATTGGAAAATTGGATAGCTGCATGTAAAAGAATGAAACTAGAACACTCTCTGATACCACGCACAAAAATAAACTCAAAATGGATTATAGAACTACATATAAGGCTGAACACCATAAAACTCTTAGAAGAAAAGATGAGGAAAACACTCTTGGACATAAACCACAGCAGGATCTTTTTTGTCCCATCTCCTTGAGCAATGAAAATAAAAACTAACAGTACCTAATTAAACTTAAAAGCTTTTGCACATTAAAGGAAAACAAAACAAAAATACAATGCCAAGAATAGGGGAAAATGTTTGTAAATAAAGCAACTGGCAAGAGATCAATCTCCAAAATATACAAAGCTGATTGAGTTCACTCAGCTCAATATTAAAAAAAAAAACCTATTGAAAAGTGGACAGAAGATCTAAATAGACATTTCTCCAAAGAAGACATACAAATGGCCAAAAAGCACATGAAAAGAGTCTCAATATCACTATCAGAGAAATTCAAATCAAAACTGCAATGAGATATCACCACATCAATCAGAATGGCCATTATCAAAATTGCAAATAATAAATGCTGCAGTGGGTATGGAGAAAAGGGAACCTTCTTCCACTCTTGGTGGGAATTAAATTGGTAGATCCACTATGGCAGATAGTATGGAGGTTCCCTAAAAAATTAAAAACTGAACTACCAAATGACCCAGCAATTCCACTCCTGGGCACATACCTGGAGAAAACCATAATTCAACAAGATACATGCATCCCAGTGTTCATTGTAACACTATTTACAATAGCCAGAACATGCAAGTGACCTGAATATTCATCAACAGAGAAATGGATAAAGGCAATATGGTACATATACACAATAGAATATTAGCTATTTAAAAAAAAAAAGAACAAAGTAATGCCATTTGCAGCGACTTGGATGGACGTAGAGATTGTCATACTGACAGTCATACTGTCAGACACAGAAAGACAAATATATATCACTTATATGTGGAATCTAAAAAAAAGTACAAATCAACTCATTTATAAAGCAGTAGAGTCACAGATGTAGAAAACAAACTTATGGTTACCAGGGAATAAGGGGGTGAAGAATAAATTGGGAGATTGAGATTGACATATATACATTACTATATATAAAATAGATAAATAATAAGAACCTGCTCTATACCACAAGAAAGTCTACTCAATAATCTCTACTGGCCTATATGAGAAGAATATCTTTTAAAAAGAGTGTATACATGTATATGTGTAACTGATACATATCACTTTGCTGTACACCTGAAATTAACACAGCACTGTAAATCAACTATATTCCAGCGAAAATGTTTAAAAAGTAGCCATGGATACAGAATAATTTAGAAAGCCATGCATATTCCCAGGCAGGACAGATGCTCAGAAAATCCTGAGTAGACCTTAAGTTTTTGCCTTCACTGATCACTAGGCTCAGAGCCATCATACCTGAGTGGTGAAGTAATGTACCACTGGAAGACTGGGAGAGGTAGCCGTTCTGTCTCATTTCTGTTTGGTTTTGGGTTTTTTTTTGTAGGGTTTTTGTTTTGTTTTAGTTTCTAACATTCAAAAACATCTTTGTTAAAATAATAGCTGAACATGAACTAATAAAACAGAGACTTTTCTGATTACACTTGACAAGTAATATTCTTTTTTAAAAAAAGTTTAGATGTATCTCAAAGCAAATGGACTACTAAAGTCTTAAGAAAAGACAGCAAATCCTAGGGAAGGAGAAAATCTGATTTTCAGATTTAAACATTATAATAATAAAATATCCAATTTTCAAGAAAAAAGTCACAAGATATATAGGACAACAAGATCCATTAAAAGGAACAAAATAAGTTGACAGCAGTTATTCTTGAGTAGATCCAGACACTATATGAAGACTTTATCTATCTTAATTATGCTTTAAAATGCTAAGGAAAAACACAAAAAATTAAGGAAATTGGGGAAATGATATATGAATAAATTAAAAAATAAAGATAGGAATTATTGAAGCTGAAAAATACAGTACTTGAAGTGCAGCATTCTCTAGAACTGTGTATCAGCAGATATGAATAGGCAGAATAAAAAATCAGCAAATTTGAAGATATTTGAAAGATAAATAAAAATCAGCAAATTTGTTGTGTCTGATTAACAGAAAAGGAAAAAAAAAAAGGCTGGAGAAGGGTGACTAGAGCCTAAGGGAAGTGAGAAGCTGTCAAGTGCACTGGAATGTGTATTATGAGTCTCAAGAGATGAGAGTGAGAAAGAGGCACAGAGACTATTTGGATAATTATTGGCCAAATCTTCCTAAAATTGATGAAAGACATGAGCCTACAAATCCAAGAAATTCAGTGCACCCCCAAGTGGGATGAAACCAGAGGACCACACTAAGTCACAAATAATCAAAAATGGTGAACAACCACAAACAGAATCTTAACCATTAAGAGTGAAATAGCTTGTTCCAAATATGGGAGCCTCAGAGAAGATTATCAGTCAGTTCTTCATAGGAAACCTTGGAGGCCAGACAGCAGTGGCATGATTAAATATTTAATAAGTAGAGACAAAACTTTTCAAAAAGAGAATTCTGTATTTCTGAATTTTGCCAGAGTTTTCTGGCAAAACTGTCTTTCAAAAATGAGGAGCAGATACAGAGCACAAACTAGCAGTTACCCCTAGGGAGAGGGAAGGGTTATGGGCAATACAGGGTAGGGGCGTAAGAGGCACACACTCTTGGGTATAAAGTAAGCTACAGGGCGATATTGTACAGCATGGGAAGTATAACCAATATCTTATAATAGTTAGAAATTGAGTATAACCTTTAAAAATTGGGAATTACTATATTGTACACCTGTAACTTACATAATATTGTATAGTAACTATACTTAAATTTAAAAAATAGGACTAATTCATAAATTTCCAGATAGACAAAACTTAAGGGTGTTCCTGAAACTATTAGAACATTATAAATCAACTTTATTTTGATTAAAAAAAAAAGAAAAAACAGAAGGATCAAGGAAGTAATTAAAAATAAACACCAAAGCTGAGGGACTTTATTACCACCAGACCTGCCCCAAGGCTGGAGGGAGACTTTCAGGTTAAAATGAAAGAATGCTAGACAGTAACTTGAAGTTGTATCAAGATATAAAGATATCTAGTAAAGGTAAATAAGGCTGGTGTTATTTCACTTTTGTTTGTAACTTTGCTCCTTATTTTCTACATTATTTAAAAGATGAGCATAAAAATAATTACAAATCTATGTTATTAGGTGCATAATGTAAGAAGATGCAATTTATAATGTTAATAGCATGAAGGGTACAAAGCACCTTTGTGGTTAAGGTAAAGCTAATGCCAAATAAAATTAGACTATTATCATTTTAAGATGTTATATATAATCCCCATGAGAACCATAAGGAAAATAACTAAGATATGCACAAAGAAAATGAGAAGGGAATCAAAACAAACAAAAAAAATCAACTGAACAGAAAAGAAAACAAAGCTGGAGGAACAAAAGAATGTAAGATCTACAGAAAACAAATAGCAAAAGAGACAGAATTAAGTCTTTGCTTATCAGTAATGACTTTATTTTTTTTTTCTAAAGCAAATTTTTTTTCCTAATTTTATTTTATTTTTAAACTTTACATAATTGTATTAGTTTTGCCAAATATCAAAATGAATCCGCCACAGGTATACATGTGTTCCCCATCCCGAACCCTCCTCCCTCCTCCCTCCACATACCATCCCTCTGGGCCGTCCCAGTGCACCAGACTTTAAATGCAAGTAAATTAAACTCCCCATAGAAGAACTAGAGACTGGCATAATGGATAAAAAATAAAACAGGATCTATCTCTCTGCTATCTATAAGAGACTCACTTTAGATCTAAAAATCTAAAGATCAGATAAATTTAAAGTGAAGGAGTGAAAACTGTACTCCATACAAATAGTAATCAGAAGAGAGCTGAAATGACTATATTAATATGGAACACATATGCTTTAAGTCAAAAATGAGTAAGAGACAAAGATGAAAATCATAGATTGATGAGTCCATTCTCTAAGAAAATAAGTACTTATAAACTTATGTGCACCAAACATTAGAACTCCAAAAGATATGAAACAAATATTCACAGAACTGAAAGGAAAAAATGGACAGTTCTACTATGGTACTAAAGCTCTGCACAAGGAAACAGTGCAAAGAAGGAAATTTATACCTGGGTACACATCCATTAAAAAAAATTCAACTTTGCCTTTAGGAACTAGAAACGAAAGAGTAAATTAAAACCAAAGTTAGCAAGAAGAATAAAAGAAGAGTAGAACAAAATAAATAAATAAAATAGAGTAATAGAACTATGTAAAAAGGTCAGTGAAACCAAAATTTGACCCATTGAAAAGATCAACAAAATAGACAAACCTTTAGTTAGATAGACTAAGAAAAAGAAAACTGAAATAGCTAAAAGCAGAAATGAAAAGTGGACAATTTCTACCAATTATATAGAAATAAAAAACTTTATAAGAAAAATTATATGCCAAAAAAGTAGATAACCTAGATGAAATAGACAAATTCTTAGAAATATACAACCTACAAAAACTAAATCATGAAGAAGTAGAATATCTGAGCAGAACTATAATGTAGTATTTGAGTCAGTAATCAAAGACCTTTTAGCAAATAAGCCCTGTACCAAATGGCTTCACTGACAAATTGTCAGTTCAGTTCAGTCGCTCAGTCCTGTCCGACTCTTTGCAACCCCGTGGACTGCAGCATGCCAGGCCTCCCTGTCCATCAGCAACTCCTCAAGCTTGCTCAACCTCATGTCCATCGAGTCGGTGATGCCATCCAACCGTCTCATCCTCTGTCGTCCCCTACTCCTCCTGCCCTCAATCTTTCCCAGCATCAGGGTCTTTTCAAATGAGTCAGTTCTTCATATCAGGTGACCGAAGTATTGGAGCTTCAGCATCAGTCCTTCCAATGAATATTCAGGGTTGATTTCCTTTAATATTGACTGATTTGATCTCCTTAGGGGACTCTCAAGAGTCTTCTCTAGCACCATAGTTCAAAAGCATTAATTCTTCAGCCCTCAGCTTTCTTTATGGTCCAGATCTCACATCCATACATGACTACTGGAAAAACAATAGCTTTGACTAGATGGACCTTTGTTGGCAAAGTTATGTCTCTGCTTTTTAATATGCTGTCTAGGTTTGTCATAGCTTTTCTTTCAAGGAGCAAGCATCTTTTAATTTTATGGCTGCTGTCACCTTCTACAGTGATTTTGGAGCCAAAGAAAATAAAGTCTCTCACTGTTTCCATTGTTTCCCCATCTATTTGCCATGAAGTGATGTACAGATGCCATGATCTTAGTTTTCTGAATGTTGAGTTTTAAGCCAGCTTTTTCACTCTCCTCTTTCACTTTCGTCAAGAGGATCTTCAGTTCCTCTTCACTTTCTGCCATAAGGGTGGTGTCATCTGCATATCTGAGGTTATTGCTATTTCTCCTGGCAGTCTTGATTCCAGCTTATGCTTCATCCAGCCCAGCATTACATATGATGTACTCTGCATATAAGTTTGGTGAATTCTACCAAACATGTAAAGAAGGATTAACCCCTGTTAAGGTAAAGTTGAACTCTTCCACAAAACTAGAGAGAAAAGAATGCTTCCTTACACATTCTGTGAGGCTGGCATACCCTGATACCAAAACCAAAGATATTACATGAAAAGAAAACCACAGACCAATATCTCCTACAGATATTAATTTAAATCTTCAATAAAACACTAGAAAATTCAGCAGCACTATGAGCAAAGTGGATTTTAACCATGGGATGCAAGGATGGTTCAACATGGGAAGATAACATTAACAAAATAAAGAGTTAGAAAACACATGGTCATCTTCAACTGAAGCAGAAAAAGCACTTGACATAATTTGTTACCTTTTTGTGATAAAAATGCATGAAGAACTAGAACTAGAAAGAAACTTCCTCATTATAATGCCTATATATGAAAAACTAACAATATCCTATTCATTTGTGAATACGTAAAATGTTTCCCCATAAGATGAATAACAAGTCAAGGATTCCTGCTTATGCCATATTTCTTCTTACTGGAAAGTAAGAAGTAAAATTATGTGCAAATGATATAGTCTTTGTAGAGAACCTAAAGATTCCATGCAACAACCCCCCCGCCCCAAGAACTGTTACATCTAAAAAACAAATTTAGTAAAACTGAAAATTTCAAAATCAACATATGAAAAATCAGTTGCAGAGTATGGGGGAGTAGGGAAGAATCTAAGAGTAAGAGTCAGAGTGAGAGGACAGGGAGCTCACGTCCTACCAGGAACACATCAGAAATACCTCTACATGTGGAACAAGTATCGTGCAAAACCAGCTGGAGACTGGAAGAAGGACTCTTGTACAACCAAGACTATAAGAAAGATACACACATAATCAGGTAGGAAGGGAAGAAGAGTAATAAGGTCAGGATCTGTGCCCCTGAGAGGGGACTTCAAGGAAAAAGGACATTACATTGGCAGACACCCACCGTGGAGGGTGAGCAGCTCAAGCCACAGTCCTGGGGCCCTGTGCTGGGGAGACAAGCCCCCTTGGCTGGTTGGAGGACTGCTGGGACTAACAGGAGGGTGATCAGATGCCCAAATCTCACTTGTGAGGAGCTCGCACACTGGCCTGCATCCAGGGCGGGAGTGAAAGAGGTCAACTTCAGTGGCTCCTGTGTTTCCCACGACCAATGTCACATGCCCCAAGTAGTGTGAGCTTTCTTGCTCCACTTTTTCCATATTGCAACATGCACTGTATTTGGGGCAGTCATGACTAGAGAAAGACTCAACCCTTGGATGCAGAAGTGACATAGTCCCAGGGCAGAGCCTGGGTGAGGCAGCAGCCACCATTGTTGGCACTTACTCAGGAAGAGCATCAGAAATAGCCCAGATCTCTGATGATGGCCGCATTACCAGAGCTCACCAGCCCATACACGTCAAGAGTCCACATGGACCTTACCAGCCCTGTGGAGCTGTTCTATAAGAGGATGGAGGTGGCTGAGGCCAGGTACAGTGACTGATGGTGAGGGACAAAGGGACTGACTCCCCAGGGGCAAAGGTCTTGGTGAAGGAAGAGGTAAAATCATACTCCTAAATAAAAAGAGCCAGGTCAGGTGTGACTCTTGGGGCTTCCACTCCAGTGACCTGGGATCTGACCCGGCCTCTCATAGGGCAGTGGTGACTGTTGCACGGAGGGGGAGCTCCTCCACACACACAGTGCCAGCTCTAGTCCCTGCACCTCTGACCCCACCGCCTACCAAGGTGATAGCTACCAGCACACCCCAAGGAAAAACATGCTCTGCACCCAGCTCAAATCCAGCTCTCCCATCGAAGGCATCACACATACTCATTCTCTATAGGAATGCTTTCACATAAGAACATCCTTTAAGGACTGCAATAGGTAACTGTTTCAACTAAATTCATAAAAGCAGAGAAAGTTAAGCAAAATGAAAAGGCATAGGAAATACTTGCTCTCAATTGAAAGAGCAAGAGAAAACCCCTGAAAAAAGAATGAAGCAGAAATGAACAATTTACCATATAAAAATTCAAAGCATTGATAATAAGATGACTAAGTAATCTAGGGAAAAGAAGAGATAAACACAGTGAAAATTAGTCTCAATTAGAAATGAATAGTTCCACAGCTGAAATAAAAAACAGAAAGGAATGAATAGCAAACTTTTAAGTGGTACAGAAGAAAGCATAAATGATCTGAAATATAGAATAATGGAAATCACCCAGTTAGAGCAATAAAGAGAAACACGTTAAAAACTGAAAGCATTTAAAAGATTTCTGAGGTAATATGAAGTATACCAGCATTCACACTATGGGAGTCCCACAAAGAGCAGAGAAAGAGATTGAAAATGTGAAATGAAGAAATGATGGCTAAAAGTGATCAAATGTGAAGAAGTAAACAGACATTCAGGTACAGGAAGCACAGAGGACCTCAAACAAGATGAAGCCAAACAGACCCAACATAAAGGCACATAGTACTTAAAATGGCAAAAATTAAACATAAAGCAAGAAGTCTAAGTGCCGCTGGAGAAAAAGAGTTACTTATAAGGGAATGCCCATAAAGCGGTCAGCTAATTTCTCTTCAGAAACTTTGTAGGCCAGAAGGAAGTGGCATGGTATATTCATGCTAAAAAGGAGATCTTGCAACTTGGGATACTCTAGCCAGCAAGATTATCATTTAGAACAGAAAGAGAAATTCTCAAGCAGACAGGCAGAAACTAAAAGAGTTTATCAACACTAAACCTACAGTAAAAGTAACGTGAAAAGTCTTCTCTAAGTTGAAAATAAGTTAGAATCTATAGGAAAGGGAAAATCACATTAGGAAAGGCAATTGTACAGTAAGAACTGAGGATCCACCACTTAAATAGTAGAAACATTAAAAGATGAAAAATTATAAAAGTGTAATTGTATAAGTACAATAAACAGTTAAGGGTTAGACATGAAGATGTAAAAAATGACATCAAAAACACAAAATGGGGGAGAGCAGTAAAAAATGTACATATTTCAGAATATGCTTTGACTTAAGTGACTACCTGTTTAAAACAAGTATAGTTTTATCTCAACATATATGAACCCTTTGGTAACCTCAAATCAAAAACCTGCAGTAGATACACAAAAACCAAAAAGAAAGGTACCCATACAACTACTGAAGGAAATGATTAAACCACAAGGAAATAAAAAGAAGAAATGAATAGAGAATAACTAAAAACAGCTAGAAACAAGCAATAAAATAGCAGTAAGTATTATATTAATGCTTTCTTTTTCATAACAACTTTATATGTCAATGGACTAAATGCTCCAATCAAAAGACAGAGTGGGTTATTGGATTTTAAAACAGGTCCCTTTGTATGCTGCCTACAAGAGACTCTCTTCAGAGCTGAAGACACACACACTGAAGGTGAGGGGATGAAAGAAGATATTTCATGCAAATGCAAAGGCCAAGAGAGTAGGGGTAGCAGTACTCAGATCAAACAAAAGTAGGGAATTTTATAATGATAAAGGGATCAATATAAGAATAGACTATTATTGTACAGTTATTAACGTATATGGATGCAATTCAGTAGCATCTAGATATATAAAACAAATATTAACAGACATGGAGAAATTGATAAAACACCGTAATAAACCCCACTGATGTCAACGGACAGATCATCCAGAAAGAAATCCGTAAGCCAACAGGGATCTTAAATGACATTATAGACCAGTAGGAGTTAACGATATCTATAGGACATTACATTCCAAAGAGCAGAATATACACTCTTTTCAAATGTACGTGGAAATTTCTCTAAGATAAATCACATACTAGGTCTCCAAAACAAATTTAAGAGGATAGAGATTATTAATATATCAAACATTTTTCCAACCATAGCCTTATGAAACTAGAAATCAGTTTTAGAAAGAAAAATGGGAAAACAACAAGCACATGGAGACAAAAAAACATGCTGCTACAAAGCCAGTGCATCCACGAACAAGTCCAAGAGGAAATTAGAAAGTACTTTGAGAACTTTTCAGAATCTACAGATGCAGCAAAAGCAGTCTTAACAGAAAAGTTTATAGCAATACAAGAAAAACCTCTAACACCACCTTTAGGAGTTAGTAAAAGAAGATCAAACAAAGCTGAAACTGAGTGGAAGGAAAGAAAAACAATCAAAGAGAAAATAAATAAAATAGTGATTAAAAGAATAGAAAATACCAGTGAAACCAAGAACTGTTTGAAACTATCTTTTTTAGAAGTAAAGAGAAAGAACTGAAATAAATAATTGAAAGATGAGAAATATTAATAACAACCAATACCATGGAGATAAAAAATTGTAAGAAAATATTAAAGAAAATTTTATGCCAACAAATTGGATAGCCTAGAAGAAATAGACAAATGTCTAGAACATACAACCTGCCAAGACTGGATCAGGAAGAAAGAGATAACTTGAACAGACTGATCACTTGAAGTGAAATAGAATTATGGTAATAATTTTAAAAAGCTAGCAAACAAAAGTCCAGGACTGGACAGCTTTACAGGGAAATTCTACCAAACAAATAAAGAACTAATACCTATCCTTCTCATACTCTTCATGGGGTTCTCATAGTCAGAGCAAAGAGTTCTCATGTCAAAGCTATGATGTCCATATAGTCAAAGCTTTGTTTTTTCCAGTAGTCATGTATGGATGTGAGAGTTGGACCATGAAGAAGAAGGCTGAGTGGCTAAAAAATTGATGCTTTTGAACTGTTGTGTTGGAGAAGACTCTTGAGAGTCCCTTGGACTATGAGGAGATCAAACCAGTCAATCCTAAAGGAAATCAGTCCTGAATATTCATTGGAAGGACTGATGCTGAAACTGAAGCTCCAATACTTTGGCCACCTAATGTGAAGAGCTAACTCATTGGAAAAGACCCTGATGCTGGGAAAGATGAAGGCGGGAGGAGAAGGGGACAACAGAGGATGAGATGGTTGGATGGCATCACACAGTCTATGGACATGAGGTTGAGATTGGAAAAGACCCTGATGCTGGGAAAGATTGAAGGTGGGAGGAAAAGGGGACGACAGGATGAGATGGTTGGATGGCATCTCACAATCTATGGACGTGAGGTCGAGCAAGCTCCAGGAGTTGGTGATGGGCAGGGAGGCCTGGTGTGCTGCAGTCCATGGGGTTGCAAAGAGTCGGACAGGACTAAGCAACTGAACTGACTGATGATAACAAAATAGCATTGCATTTGCATAAGAACAGACATCAGCCAATGAAATAAAGTAGAGAGCCCAGAAGTAAACTCTTGTGTATATGTTGAAATGAAATAGTCTTGCATCAGGGGTGCAAGACTATTCAATGAATAAAGGAGTGTGGTTCAACAAATATTGCTGGGGAAACTTGGTATTCATATGTAAAAGAGTAAAGTTGAATGCCTACCTTATACTTTATACCATATACGGAAATAAACTTGAAATGGATCAAAGATGTAAATGTGAGAGCTAAAAGTATAAAATTCTTAGAAGACATAGATAGAGGAAAAGTTTCATGACATGGATTTGGCAATAATTTCTTGGATATGACATGAAAGCACAGGCAATAGAAGAAAAAAATTAGATAAATTGGACTACATCAGAATTAAAGACATGTCTGCACCAAAGAACAGAATTGACAGAGAAAAGGCAGCCTGTAGAATGAGATAAAGTATTTGCAAATCATATAGAAGGGTAGTTAATATCAAGGGAGGGTATATATGTATACCTATGGCTGATTCACGTTGAGGTTTGACAGAAAACAACAAAATTCTATAAAGCAATTATCCTTCAATAAAAAATAAATTAGTGTAAAAAAGAATATATAGAGAACAACAGAAAAGAGATCAGTTCAAAAATCGGCAGAAGACTTGAGTAGACTATTTCTCCAAAGAAGATATACAAATGGCCAATAAGCATGTGAAAAGATGCTTAGTATTATTGGCCACTAAAGTACTGAAAATCAAAACCATGGTGTGATATCACATCCATTCAGTTCAGTTCAGTTCAGTCGCTCAGTCGTGTCTGACTCTTTGTGACCCCATGAATCGCAGCACACCAGGCCTCCCTGTCCATCACCAACTCCCGGAGTTTACTCAGATTCACATCCATCGAGTCAGTGATGCCATCCAGCCATCTCATCCTCTGCCGTCCCCTTCTCCTCCTGCCCCCAATCCCTCCCAGCGTTAGAGTCTTTTCCAATGAGTCAACTCTTCGCATGAGGTGGCCAAAGTGTTGGAGTTTCAGCTTTAGCATCATTCCTTCCAAAGAACACCCAGGGATGATCTCCTTTAGAATGGACTGGTTGCATCTCCTTGCAGTCCAAGGGACTCTCAAGAGTCTTCTCCAACACCACAGTTCAAAAGCATCAGTTCTTTGTGGCTCAGCTTTCTTCACCGTCCAACTCTCACATCCATACATGACCACAGGAAAAACCATAGCCTTGACTAGACAGACCTTTGTTGGCAAAGTAATGTCTCTGCTTTTCAATATGCTATCTAGGTTGCTCATAACTTTCCTTCCAAGGAGTAAGTGTCTTTTGATTTCATGGCTGCAGTCACCATCTGCAGTAATTTTGGAGCCCCAAAAAATAAAGTCTGACACTCTCCACTATTTCCCCATCTATTTGCCATGAAGTGATGGGACCAGATGGCATGATCTTAATTTTCTGAATGTTGAGCTTTAAGCCAACTTTCTCACTCTCCCCTTTCACTTTTATCAAGAGGCTTTTTAGTTCCTCTTCACTTTCTGCCACAAGCGTGCTGTCATCTGCATATCTGAGGTGATTGATATTTCTCCCGGCAATCTTGATTCCAGCTTGTGCTTCTTCCAGCCCAGCATTTCTCATGATGTACTCTGCATAGAAGGTAAATAAGCAGGGTGACAATATACAGCCTTGACGTACTCCTTTTCCTATTTGGAGCCAGTCTGTTGTTCCATGTCCAGTTCTAACTGTTGCTTCCTGACCTGCATATAGGTTACTCAAGAGTCAGGTCAGGTGGTCTGGTATTCCTATCTCTTTCAAATGTACACTAAAAAATGAATATGTTTTATACACACAGTGGAATATTTTCAACCTTTAAAGAGGTTTGGAAATTTGATACATGCTACACCATGAAATCATTATGGTAAGTGAACTAAGCTGGAGACAAAAGAACAAATACTGTGGGATTGCACTTACATGAAATACCTAGTATCAGTAAGAATGAAGTCACCAGGTTACCAGGTCCCCGAGGGAGATTATTGGGGAGTTACTGGGGAGTTAATCAGGAGTTATTGTTTAGTGGGTATAGCGGGTTTTTTTCTTACATGATGAAGAAGTTCTGAATATGGATAGTGCTGATGGTTGCACAGTGATATGAATATAGTTAATGCCACTTATCTGTACTCTTACAAAGTGAGAAAAGGTAGATCTCATGTTAGGCATATTTTACTCTAAAAAAGTATGTTTGTTTCATGTTTAATTCTGTTTTGCTCATTTGAATGCTGTTTGGTTTTGGTTTGTTTAATAAAACTCAGTTGCCTACCGATTTTCTGTCTTGTACCTATCATCTTCTCTCTGTTTTCAAAGGTTTGTCTTAATCCTCTGCTTTTAGGAAGGTTTTACAATTGACTCTGTCCTTCCCACTCTGACAGTGGTCCCCAGACAAGCAGCAGTAGCTTCATCTGGCAGACTCAGAACTACAGACCTATCCAGATCTCTTGCTCAAAATCTGCATTTAATAAGATCCCTCAGTGATTTGTGTCATTAAATGACTTGCAACTGTGTCAGTTCTGCTGTCTCTGTGTTCCGTATAGATTTCACTTCAGCACTTGCCCGGAGATTCCTTGCATTCTTTTCTCAGTTTTACATTGTCTACCTATCTCTGTCTTCATCTTAGGATGTTCTTTCCTTATGTCTTCCTGTCTTTGTTTTAAAGAGAATTCATGCTTTTTGACAACCAGACATACATCTTCCCAAGTTTTAAACTTTCATTTTGCATGCTTACATACTTTTCATAGAATATCTCTTTGTTTTATTCGTAATGTTAGTCCTTAGATGGGCCAATCCATGGAGACAAAGTGATTTTTCTAGTGAGACTTTGAATATGGTGACCTTGGCCCCCTTCAGTCTCAGGCTCATATTAGGAGCTTTAGTCCTTAGGATATAAATCTGAAGGTCAGGTTAATGCACTCCCTTTGTTATGTCTAGTCGCCGTTCTTTTTGAGTAAGTCCTCCCCTAGAAATGCTGGTTAACCCACTCTTCCATGGAGTCTTATGCAAGGTATGGGACTTTAAATAGTCATAAATGACACTTTCTGCTCTGGCATGCTTGTTTTCATGCCCTGTGGATATCTGCCTCTGTCGGCAATGGCTTTTCTTGGAGGTGATGGGTTGTGTGCCTTTGACTGTGTCCCCCAACCACTTTCAACTAGAGAGTGTGCCCTTTAAAGCTGTGGTGGTGAGTGGGGAAGGGAGGAAGCTGGGTTGGGGGTAGAGAGGGAGGGGAGGGAAAGAAGAGAAGCAGAAGGAGAGGGAAGAGGGGAGAGGAGCTGGGAGGCTGCCTTAGCAGGCAGGGCCAGTCTGTCAGCCTGTCTGACTCATGTTTCTCACCCTTTCCAGTGGAACTTACCGTGGTGATGAAGATGTTCTAGAATATGTACCATCCCATACGGTAGCCACCAGCCATAGGTGACTAGGGCTTCCCAGGTGGCACTAGTGGTAAAGAACCTGCTGACCACTGCAGGAGACTCAAGGGATCCTGGGTCGGGAAGATCCACTAGAGAAGGAAGTGGTAACCCACTCCAGTATTCTTGCCTGGAGAATCCCATGGACAGAGGAGCTTGGCGGGCTACAATAGGGTCGCAAAGAGTCAGACATAACCAAAGCAACTTAGCATAAACACGTAGGTGACTACTGAACACTTGGAAGGTTGCCAGTGCTTCGGAGGAACTGAATTTTTAATTTGATTTCATTTTAATTAATTTAAAATGTAATTATAAATAGGCAAAGGGGCTTCCCATGTGGCAAAGTGGTAAAGAATCTGCCTGCCAATGCAGGGAGGCAAGAGATGCAGGTTTGATCCCTGGGTCAGAAAGATACCCTCGAGAAGGAAAATGGCAACCCACTCCAGTATTTTTGCCTGGAAAATTCTGTGGACAGAGGAGTCTCACAGGGTACATACAGTCCACTGGGTCACAAAGAGTCAGACATGCTCATGAGCACACATGCACATGTATGTGGCTAGTGGCTATCTTTCTAGATATAAACCCCACATACATCACCCAGGTGCCATCATTAGATCCATATGGTTCAGTTCAGTTCAGTTCAGTCGTCAGTCATGTCTGACTGTTTGCAACTCCATGGACTGCAGCATGCTAGGCCTCCCTGCCCATCACCAACTCCTGGAGCCTACCCAAACTCATGTCCGTTGAGTCATTGATGCCATCCAACCATCTCATCCCCTGTTACCCTCTTCTCCTCCTGCCCTCAGTCTTTCCCAGCATCAGGGTCTTTTCCAATGAGTCAGGTCTTTGCATCAGGTGGCCAAAGTATTGGAGTTTCAGCTTTAACATCAGTCCTTCCAATGAACACCTAGGACTGATCTCCTTTAGGATGGACTGGTTGGATCTCCTTGCAGTCCAAGGGATTCTCAAGAGTCTTCAACACCACAGTTCAAAAGCATCAATTCTTCGGTGCTCAGCTTTCTTCATAGTCCAACTCTCACACCCATACATGACCACTGGAGAAACCATAGCCTTGACTAGACGGACCTTTGTTGGCAAAGTAATATCTTTGCTTTTTAATATGCTGTCTAGATTATAACTTTCTAAGTTATAGATTATAACTTAGTTATAGATTATAACTAAGTCTAGATTATAACTTTCCTTCCAAGGAGTAAGTGTCTTTTAATTTCATGGCTGCAATCACCATCTGCAGTGATTTTGGAGACCCCCCAAAATAAAGTCTGCTACTGTTTCCACTGTTTCCCCATCTATTTGCCATGAAGTGATGGGACTGGATGCCAAAAATGATCTTAGTTTTCTGAATGTTGAGCTTTAAGCCAACTTTTTCACTCTCCTCTTTCACTTTCATCAAAAAGGTTGTGGAAACCCAAAGTCTCAAAGTACTTTTTTGATTCTCTCAAAATATTTTCTCCCTTCCTGTTAGAGAGTTGAACCTTCAGTGTTTTCCTTGAGACTACCTCAGTCATCCACCCTGACATTTCCATTCCTGGCAGGTGCTTGAGGTCCTGACACACACTATTCTTTTGGTTTTCACTTATAGCATTATTGCCAATTTTGGCCTTTGAGTTGCTTTATCACCATATTGCTTGAAAATCAGGAGACTGTCCGTTTCATTTGCCTGATATGACAACTCATTTTACCAGAATTGATGTTCATACAACAATAGTGGATTTATGCTGAAATCTAGAAGTAAATGCTCTTGTTATTGGAAAATGCTATCTACTAAGGGCTTTGTAGTTTTATGGTACCCCTGAGAAGTATCAGGTTATGAGGCCTATTTATTTATAAGATAATTTATGCTTTGCTAATTGTGTAGTTACTTGTGTTGTATCTGTTATCTATGATGGCCACAGTGTTGCTGCATTACAAACAGCTAGAAAGCCTATTTTCTAATGATAATAAGTGCACGTTGCTTGTGTGTCTGGGTGGTTAATCAGCATCTCTGTGGATTCTGGCTGTTTTCCCCACAGACCCAGGGATGGATGGTCTCTGTTCCCTATGTCAATAGTCCTCCTAGATCCAGCAGACTCGTTTGAATGTGGCTTTTTCACAGCAGAGGCAGAAGCACAAATGTCTCTTGGAGGCTAAGCTTGGGACTGTCGGTCCACACATTCTGTCAGACAGAGCAGGGCACAAAATTGACCCATATTGTTTGAAAATCAGGGCCACAAAGTCGTCCAGGAGTGGGGAGACAGTTCTTCTTTAGTGAGAAGAATTGCAAATGACATGGCAAAGAGAGTAGGTACTGGGAAGGGTAAAGGAATGGGGCTGCCACCACGTTCAACTTACTGCAACGATTTCCCCAGCAACATACTCAACGAGTCTGTATAGCAAAGGCATTTGGACATTTCTGAGAATTTATCTTCATATGTTTATTATCAAGTAAAAATGGGGACAACTTCAGTGTTGGCTATGTTCTGTGCCTCCTCCACAATGAGTAATAAGCACTTGCTTTAGAAGGATGCTCAGTTCACTTCAGTCGCTCAGTCGTGTCCAAGTCTTTGCAACCCCATGGACTGCAGCACACCAGGCTTCCCTGTCCATCACCAACTCCCGGAGCTTACTCAAACTCAGGTCCGTTGAGTCAGTGATGCCATCCAACCATCTCATCCTCTGTCCTCCCCTTCTCCTCCTGCCCTCAATCTTTCCCAGCATCACTGTCTTTACCAATGAGTCAGTTCTTCACATCAGGTGGCCAAAGTATTGGAGTTTCAGGTTCAGCAACCTGAGAAGGATGCTCAGTTGATCTGAATTATATGATTAGGTCCTTTAACCTAGCATTTGAATTTATATTCTTGGAAAAATGATTGATGTCTCCACTGCCTGGTACTCCTGGAGTCAATACAGAATTGGAGATAAGTGTGAGTTACATGGGAGTAGTTGTAGAAGGCTAAATGGCTACCCATAAGGCAGTGCCCCGAGTTTGCAGCTGTTCTCTGGCCATAAGTAGCAACCATTGCCAAACTTCTCAGACATTTGAGCATCCCCAGTGCAAGTGTTCTTGCCTGGAGAATGAGAATCCCAGGGATGGCGGAGTCTGGTGGGCTGCCATCTGTGGGGTCGCACAGAGTCGGACACAACTGAAGCGACTTAGCAGCAGCAACAGTGCAAGCCAGGAATTACACAGGAGGTACTACTAACTTGCTCCTGGTCCTGTTTAACAGGATTTTAATTCAGAGGCCATGACCTCAACAATGGCAGCATTTTGCTGTGATCCTCATGGGCATGGAAGCTGAAAAACTCACAAGCATGAAAATCAGCCTGTTGAGGATTTATTCTGCACCTGAACGATTCACAGACACCACCAGTCTATCAGCACATGGAGTATCACCCAAGGATCTTGACCAGTGAGCCCAGGGAGCCTCTCAGAGTGTCAGTAAAAGTGCAAGGCCAGAGCTCCTACTGGGAGTGCTTGCAAGAGGGTGAGTGTCCCCTCTGGCTCTGAGATTTAGGGGATTGAAACCAAGAAGGGCGTTTTCCTTGAGTTCTGCTCTGCCTGTTACTCCTGGTTCCCATATTTTCTAAGTCATTTTTGCTCAATGAACATCTACAGGACACCTGCTGTTTGCCTGTGGCTGATCTAAAGACTGATGGCTCCAGGGGACCAAGCTCTTCTCCAGGTCCATCTAAGGATGAGCAAGGGACCTGCAAGTCAACAAATGGAAGGACACTCTAAGTATAAACGGTCCCAAGTGTAATGACAACACTAAAATGGGTGGTGAGAGGAGGACAGCAGAACTGAAATACTTTAGTTCTGCAAGTCCTCTGAGAAAGCTAGTCAAGGACATTTAACCTCTATTCTATCTGGTGTTAACCATGAATGTAAATTATCCATGCAAGCAGGGAGGAGAGTGTGTGTATTGCCCCATGATTCACTGTAGGTGTGGGTCCCAGAGTCCCCCTTTTCCAGCAAGGACAGGGAGCACTTGGCCAAAGAGCTGGCATTTCAGGTAAGTGTTGGTGGTGATAGTGGATGTGTGTGACCAGCCAAGAGCAGTATTTTCACCACAGCCTCTCCAGTGGCCTGTGGAGAAATCTGTGTTTGTGCAGACTGACAAACTCTTCATGACATGAAGAGGTTGCATCTGCCCTTATTATACTTTTTAATTGTTGGGATTTTAACGATGGAAGTGCTGACACCAAAGTACATCTCATAAGCTTGATATAATTGATAAAGTAAGAACTTTTTGACCTGCTAAAAGCTGTTCTTCCCAGAAGTAGTTTCTAGACAGTGTCCAAAGATGGCAGATGTTCCATTATAGATTTTAAACTTGCTGAGATGATGCTTCCCTTACAAAGTACACAATTATTGACTGCTAAACATATCTTTAGGGATATATCACTTACACAGGACTACCTACTAAACTGTACCATATTCCACAGTGGGCAAAATACCACTGCTGTTACTGCAGGTGTAGCATTAAAATATTTATTTTCTCCCTTTACATATTATATTTCCAACTTGTCACATATATGAGATATATACATGGATACAATTTCTGTGTGTGTATATTTCAGTGATCATATATATCATAAATATGTACATATGACATTTTTTATACCATACTTGCTCTTCTTTGAAAAAAAGAAGTAGGCTTTTAAAAGTTGAATATATTTTGTAATTTAAGGCAGGCGAGATATCAAGGACATAGATGAGTGAATATAGGTTTCAGGCTGGCCAGATCTGAGTGCCACACATGCCTTCAGGAGCATTGTATGTAACCAACATCCTTACTCTTGCCACACCTTGGTTTGCTCATCTTCAAAATGGGAAGAAGAAGAATACCTCTACAATGTGGTTGTTGTGAGATGGAATGCATGAGTACTCAAGTGCTGAGCCCAGACCTGGGCACAAACCAGGCTCTCAGCCAGCCTTATGTAAAGTGCAGATGTGATTGCATGCTATGACGGAAAAAAAAAGGATCTACTGGAGAGAAATCTTCACCCAATATGTCTTATTGACTTCACCACTATTTCTTAGAAACAGGAGTGGAATTCTCAGCTTTCAGATAGAAGTGGAACTAGTTGTTGGTTAAGGTCACTTCTCAGGACAAATAAAATTGATTAGGAAAAATATGAAATGCATGTGCCTCTGTGCACAGGCACACACGCTTGCATGTCAGGGATTACGCAACTGGAGCTTGAACACTACTGGGGCTTCCCTGCCTTCGGTCCATCTTCATTAACTAGGCTTGAGTTCTCAGTTCTGTAGACTATGAAATTCCCTCCTATGGCTTCTGCAAAGTCCCTGGGGTACAAAATTTGGTCCTTTCACTCCAAAAGTCCAATCTCCAAACCTGTTATGAGTTTAGTCAACGTGGTTGATGGTGTGGAGGCTCTGGCTTGCTCTGCCTTTCTTGGTCTCTCTATTCCCCTGTTTGTTTTTTTCTTGCCTTCCTGTCTCAATGGCGTAAAGACCTCTTTCTTCCACTGTGTCGTGAATAGGCTCTCATGACTTAACTTTCCACCACAAGAGGGTTTTCTGTGTATTTCTTCCATAGGAGGAAGAGTAGTGCATAGATGTTTATACCTTATTGCCCAAGTCCGCAGGACTCCATATGATAGTCAGTATGACACCAGAAGAAGAAGACAGGACAGCAGCTGTACTGAGGATACTCAGCAATTCTACTAGCTTCATGATTCCCATTTCCAGTGACTCCTGTGAAATACTCTACATAAGTCACAATACATGTGAGCCCCTACACAATTTGTGTGTGTGTGCGCGTGTGCTTGTGTGTGTGCATGTGTTTTAATGATGATAATTGGGAACAAAAAAGGAAAAGAAACAAAAATGGTAATCTCGGTTATTGACTCATGAAGTGAATAGGTACTTAAACATGTAGGAAAGTTTTAAAATTTGAGAATTTTTAATGGAGATCTTTTACTCCTCTTTACAAAAAGTTGTAATTTTAACAGAACTTTATTCTAATTTTGCCTTATAGGCATCTTGCATGGATGTCGGGTTGACAGCCTGCCATAAAACATGTCAGAATTTCAAAGTGTGAGGCTTGTTCCTCAGTTGGCTAGGAAGTCAGATGCTATAGAAAAATATACCAAAGAGCTATTTGTTGACTTTGGATAGAATGTAATCCACTCTTTGGAATGATGATTGGAAGTGTTATGACATTTGGAAAGGACATACTTTCACCATTGGTGTGGATCTTACAGCATATGTCTGCATGGCACTTGCATGCTATTTGTAGAGCAAAAAATAGCATTGACCCATCATTGCCAAATAGATTGATATTTTCCCTCACTGTACTGCTCAGCCGTTGGAAATTAGAATTTTCCTCAACCTGCTGCTTAACCCAGTGCTAACAGAAGGACATGCTTTACTCTGTTCCTTTGGCACCTGAGACAATCCTAACATAATTGGCACGTGCCTGGTGTCTGACAGGTGTTTTGCATCAGAACTTGCTCATGTTGCCTAAATGGTAGAAGGTTTATTGTGAATGATGTTCACATGGAAGTCTGTCCAGAGAAAGCTCAAACTAGGCTTTGGGAAAGGTGCACCTTAAAATGTCTGGAAGTTCAGTGTAACTCTAGGGAACTCAGGAGAAGAGATCCCTAGAGTTCTTCCTGCTTAAGATTCTCCATTGAGTGAGCATAGCCCAGGCTTCCATTTCCACAGCTTCCACATCAGCTCTGAGATACTGCTCCCTGAGATGTGCTGTGCATGTCCCGCAATGCTGTGTGCTGTGGCCCAGCCTTAGTGCTGCTATCTCCTTATCGACTCTCTGCACTGTCTCCACCTCTGTTATGCTTTCTTATGCCTGACTCTCCAGTTCAAAAATGGCATCATGAACCTCTAATTCATGAACTTGCAAATTCAGCTCTATTCTCATCTTTAATTCATCTCCATGAAAGGGAATTCCTTTAGCTCTGTTTTGCCTTTTGCCAAGCTGCATCCTAGACTCTTGGTCAACTCATTATTGGCTGTCCTTGAATCAGGGACCTAGCCCAGTATGGTAAGCTGGGACTGTGGTGCAGAAGGGCTGGGAATTCTAGGAAGAGAATAAAACATGGTAGCCTAATCATTGCATTTTCAACAGAGGCTTTGAGTAGGTTTCTCTAAAATGAGGCTTTTGGCAGAGTAGGAAATGAACTTAATGTTTTTGATCTTCATGTACAGTGGGTTTAACCATTGCCCAGTAGAGGCTTAACTATCCTTAGGTCACAATATAAATCCTTTCTATGGCTGCAGCTGACCTCAAGAGATACTAACCCCTCAGTTTTGATTCATAATCAATAATGTGGAAGCCAAATATTCTCTTTGAAAAGATAGATGATCTTGTGGTGAAAAGGCCTGGAATATTATTAGTCCAACAGACAACTGTAATAAAATAGAATCAAGTAGTTTGGCTCAGAGTTCCAAGGTGCAGCCTGTGGACTGGGAGCTACATGAATATTTCACACTGAAAGCCAAAGAATTCAGTTTTAATCTAAATCAAGGGTGTTAACCACCAGGTATATTTTCTCTGTGCAATAGAAGTTAGAGTGTCACTAGACAAGGAGACAGAATAAAAATGGAAGGTAAGTGCTTCCTAAGAAGCCCCTTTCTCTGCCCCTGATTATCCAAAGTTAACAAGATAAAATTTTATAATTATATATATGTTGCTTTTTTTGGATAAAGCAGGCCTGCAGTATCATGAAATATATCATGTATATCATGTATGTATATCATGGAATGTATTTAATCAGGTATGCTTTGAGGAAAGGGGTCCTACCTGCTGATTACTCAGTGTTTGTCTAGAAGCAGTTTTCCTGCTGTATTTCTCATCCCATCTACCCTTACTCTGTATGTTTCAGAATCACGACGACCGCAGCATGCATGATGGACCTGAGAAGATACCCCTTGGATGAGCAGAACTGCACCCTGGAGATTGAAAGCTGTGTGTATCTGTATTTCTTTTTCATGCACTTTGTGTTTTAGGCCTTCTTATCTTTATTTGGCAAGGCATATATAATTTTTTATGATGTAATTTTTAACTGTCTTAAAGATCAGAGGTTTAATCCTCCACTCTGCAAATTTTACTTTCATGATAGAGAGAGGGCAAGAGAGAGAGACAGAGAGAGGCTCAGTATAAAGAGTTCTCCAGTCTAATTTGACTAAGAGTCTGTCTGCTGTGCTGAAATAAAATAAGACAAATGCTCTCCATCTCAGTCTCTTCAGTGAGAAGAAAATGAACTCTGAGAGGTGGTGTCTCACAATGTGCTTCATCATGTACAAGTTGCTGTACTCCTGGGACCCTCTGCAGTTGGAGTAAACCTCATTTCGCATTAGGAGCTCAGCTTTACAAGCCAGCTATTTCTACATCTTGGCAATTTTCTTCAATTTGAAGAGTATTCAGATGCCTTATTGATAATTCAGTGTTGAGTAGCACTTCTCGTATGAGGGGAAGAGCTGCATCCACATAGTCTAAGAAACAGATGTCCTGCTCCCTGACCTGACCCCTGGCATATCCATATATGGCTGCTGCCACTGTGTCTTCTCCTGGCCCACTGTAGATCAGTTTATCAGCCTCAGGTGAATTTAGGTTGTCAGCATTTGTATTGAATTTTGGGGGATGGCAAGCGACTAACTTTGCCATGCGTTTATTGCGTGTATGGTGAGAAGTGAATGTCTTAGTGGATGAACACGCTGAGGAGCTGCACTGGAGGCAGACTGGTGTTTACACCTCTCCATGTGCCCCTTGCTTCCACACAACACGACGGCCATGATTTCTGAGAGCTGTGCTTTCAGAAGGTGAAGGATGGAGGCATAGGATATTTAGCATGAAGACTTCAGGGAAAGATGATGTTGAAGGGCTGATAGTTGAAGGGCTACTTTAGGAAGTTAAGTAGATTCTGTATGGTCAGAGGACACAACTCCAAGGAGCTGAAAGTTTCAGGAAGGCCAATTTGGATCTAAGTGAGGGAGCAGATCCTGTTCAACTGGAAACCATAATGAGTGGCCTTGGAGACTGTAGATTCTGTTACCACAATCTTTAATTGAAGTGGAGGATGGGCAGGAAGGTCCTTTTTAAAGCAATTGAACAGAAGAGGGATTCTCCCAATTTTCTGGTGACCTGACTACACACGTGTTATTAAAGTCAAGATGCAAATGTATGGAAGAGTGGGCCACTTGAAGATTTGGATGTACCCTCAGAGGGCGTGTAAGCTCTGCACACAGCATGCTGGTCTGAACCACAGCCGGAAGGCTAGAGAGGCTGGACTGTGTGTGCAGGGGAGGGGGCCTGCACTTACAACACACAGAGGGGTCAGCCTTGTGGATTCTTGGGATCCTTGTAAGGACTTTGGACTTATTCTGCTAATTGCATTGGGAAACATTTGAGGGCTTTAAGCAGAAGAGTGACTTGATGAGATCTGTGCTTTATTAGTGATCGCCATGGCCACTGGGTGAGAATGGAGTGCCATGCAGTCAGAGGGGAGGGTGGGGACAGAAGGTGTGCCCACCGTAATCCCGAAGGGACGACAGCAGATGGACCAGGGAGCCGGCAGGGACTGTGGGGGCAGTCATCCCCACAGCTTTGGTCTGTTTGTATAATGTCAGATATTTAGCGTCTGCCTCGTATTATATGTTCAAATAAAAAAAAGGTTTTATATTCATAGGGTATTTTTCTACAGGTGTGATTTTTAATTGACTTTACCACTAAAGTTGACCCAATTCTTTAGAAGACTCCTGAGTGCTGCAAATAACATCAGATACTGTTTTCCTATTTAGTCATTCTCAAGAAGCATTGATTGATTACTGAGTGAGCATGAGACCGTGCCAAGAGCTGGTTTTGAAGCTATAATCTGGCTAATAACCATTCGTCTTTCTGCTGAGAGCACTGCTCAAATCTCTAAGGGCCAAGAGAGTCCCCAGAAAAGGCATTTCTAAGGTTGGCCAAACTCATGGCCAGGAGCACCTCATGACACCATCCAAAATTGCCCGGCAGTTATGAAACATTGATTGGGCAAGTCCACCCTCAGTGTTCTAACTTTTTCATAGTTGAGAGAGCTGCCTTTCCAGAATTCTTTAGAATTTTACTTTTTCTTCCAACCATCTTATTCAGTGCTGTGAATATGTTTTTACTTCACATTTCTGTGCAAAGTCCAGGTCAGCCCCACAATTAGGCTTTCCAAACAGAACTTTGGTCAGAATACTCAGCCTCTCCAGTGTCTCTGCTTTTCAACATCAGCCTGGTCCAAATCAGACAGCAAAGGTAACACAAGAATATCCAAAAGTTAGTTCTTCTAATGATAATGCATAGACAAGCACATCAACAAATTTCCTTCACACATGGGCAAGCTGTTACTTCCATTTTAGTAGTGTCAGTTTCTTTAGACAAAATGATGCTTCATTTCTGCCCTGTCCCTGCTTCTGTCTCCTGGCAGATGGCTACACCACAGATGACATCGAGTTTTACTGGCGCGGGGGCGATAAGGCTGTGACTGGCGTGGAGAGGATTGAGCTCCCACAGTTCTCCATTGTGGAGCATCGTCTGGTCTCCAGGAATGTCGTCTTTGCCACAGGTGAGTCTTGTGTCCCCTCGTGCTCTCTGGAGGGATAGTGGCTGCCTGGGCCATGTTGCTGTCATTGTGAAATACCCTGCTGCTGATTCCAGTGCTTGGTCCCCCAAAAAAGGACCATCATCAGTCACTCATCATCTTCTGTACCCCTTTCACTGCATCTAGAAGGAATGGATAAGCTCTGATGGGTAGGAAGGAGCAGCTGACCAGGAGATGCTCTCTGTGCTTATTGAGAAGCTAAAAGGCTGAGGTTGAATTTAACCAACCATTGTTTGATATGCTATCTAGGTTGTACTTTGCCAACAAAGGTTCGTCTAGTCAAGGCTATGGTTTTTCCTATGGTCATGTATGGATGTGAGAGTTGGACTGTGAGGAAGGCTGAGCACCGAAGAATTGATGCTTTTGAACTGTGGTGTTGGAGAAGACTCTTGAGAGTCCCTTGGACTGCAAGGAGATCCAACCAGTCCATTCTGAAGGAGATCAACCCTGGGATTTCTTTGGAAGGAATGATGCTAAAGCTGAAACTCCAGTACTTTGGCCACCTCATGCAAAGAGTTGACTCATTGGAAAAGACTCTGATGCTGGGAGGGATTGGGGGCAAGAGGAGAAGGGGACGACAGAGGATGAGATGGCTGGATGGCATCACTGACTCGATGGACATGAGTCTGAGTGAACTCCGGGAGTTGGTGATGGACAGGGAGGCCTGGCGTGCTGCGATTCATGGGGTTGGAAAGAGTTGGACGCGACTGAGTGACTGACCTGATCTGATTATTTGATAACATAAGCAGCTTTCTCTCTGGGCAGACAAGAGGCCACTGATAGCCTTGGAGGCAGGAAGGAAGGGGAGGGAGGAAGACCTGAGGAGGCAAGTGCTGTGCTTTCCAAAGTAAGAGACCTTCTCCCCTCTTCTGGGCTGGCAGTCGGCCCCGGTTCCAGGAACATGAGTCCCTGCCATTAGTGATGCCTCTTCAGACACAGTCATCTGCTCCTGCTGTCATCTGGGAAGCCATCCCACCCTGGGTTTCACTGTCATCTTTGTTTCAGGTGTCTGAAGACTAAGAAGTCTGTGCTTGCTGAGTTTTTTTTTTAAACTTCCATTCGTATCTCTTACAGTGGGTGGTGCTTTCTCAGTGTTCTTGCTAAAGGCTGTGTTGTAGCTGAGAGGATAAACGAAAGTCCTCTGTAAACTGAAGGGTATCCTAAAGGCCACAAACTCTGGATGGAGGATTCTCAGTGAGGTCAGAGCTGGGACCTCCCATCTTAGCTTTTTCCTGACCATGCAGCTTAAACCACACCAAGTGGAAAGTGGTTAGCCCTGGTCCTATACTGGCATTCATGTAGCCCATGGCCTGCACTCTGCCTGTGGGCTCTAGCCTGAGTGCCTGGGACTCACAGCTGCCTGTCTCCCTTAACCTGGCCACCTTCTACTCACTCTTCGGCTTAATCAAGATGCTCTGCCTCTGTGAAGCCTTCGGCCTCTGCTCTGCCCACATGCTGTCTCCCAGGCGGGCTTAGGTGAGGGCTCTACACCCCGGCAGTGCTGCACTAACCCTGTAGGAGGGGCCTGGCCTGGGCACAGCTGACCATGCTCCATGCCCCCTGCTCGTGGGATGCCTGCTATGCCACAGACATGCAGCCAGTCTTCACAGGGCCAGCTTCCCTCCTCTCTACCTAGCCTCACAGATGAAGGAATGTGCAAGTAGACAGATGCCTGAATGTTTAAGATCTGTCTTCATGCACTGCTACCTTCTCCTGTTTCTTAAGGCGTCCTGCAAACGTGCCTACAGTCTCTAAAGAAGACACATGGAGGTCCTCACCTTGGATGGATGGGAAGGCCGAAAGGCACATGGGCTTATCATTAAGGAGTAGTTTCCACAACCAAGAAAATTGCCCTGTGAGGTATTGCAGAAAATGATTTATTGCTTTTAAAACTGGGTTTCAAACTGTTCCATGCTCCAAGTGATGTGAGCATCACTCTGCTCAGAACTCAGGGGTAGTCTTGTCTCAGTGTAGGAGTCCTGCCCATGCCTGTCTTTGTCAGAAGATTGCAGATAGAGCTGTTCAGGCACTGCCAAGAGGCCCTTTTATTGCATTTCCATGCAACCTTCTTAAAAGCCTGATGAGGCATCTGTGGAGGGTGGGTGCTTCCACGTGGAAGTGCAACCATGAATCCTTTTGCTTAAAAGCACTTGGGGACACATTTTTCTAGGTGCAATCTGCCTTTCTTTTAAGTAGGTGTATGGCAGAAGGTATCCTAAACATATCTGGAGATGATACACACTGCAGAAATGGGGGCACATACGTAAACTCGTGATGCTGAGAGTGAGCCTGCCCTCAGAACGTGCTGTTTAGTCCTCTTCTGTTCTTGATGACTTTCTGCATTCACAGGATGTTGCCGGGGGCTCACCATCAGTTAATCAATATCAGTTCTCTCATCCTTCAAAACGCCTGCATTTTAAAACTATTCTAATTTGTTTACTTATGTAGAAATGTCATAGGCCACATTGTTACAAAACTATTTCAAAATTAAATATTATACCAATTATTTCCTTTCCATAAGTCTTCTGAATTAATGAGATTTCGATCAGTCAACTGGATTGAAGGACTCTCAAGCCTGAAAGAGAATTCTAGGAAAAGGGATTAGGAAAGACCCAATGCTCTGGCTTCCCTTGTGGCTCAGATGGTAGAGAATCCATCTGCATTGCAGGAGACTCAGGTTTGATCCTTAGGTCAGGAAGATCCTCTGGAGAAAGGAACGACAACCCACTCCAATATTCTTGCCTGGAGAATCCCATGGACAGAGGAGCCTGGCAGGCTACAGTCCATGGGGTCGCAGATAGCTGGATGCACTAACACTTCCACTTTCACTTTCAATGCCCTGGAGTTTTCTAGAGACGCCCCTTCTCAGGGTCTTGAGGGCAAAATTCCGAGCCTCACCCACCTCTCCCTCCTGTCTCTTTGAGGACCTTGTAGACAGCTCCTTGCCATGGTTTCCCAAGGGGTACAGTCCTAATCCATCTCCTGAGTAACATGGGTTGCAGGCTGCAGGGCAGGACAGACATGAATATTCACTGCACAGAGTCATGAATATTCACTCAACAGCTGGCATAAACAAAGCCTGGGGCTGAAGCCTGGGTCAGAGAGGGAACAGGGTGGGACTGGTCCAGTGGGACTGCTCACAGCCAGCAAGCATTCAGCAGCGTGCCCTGGACAGCATCAGGTAGCCTCTTACCTAGAGGGGCGTTTAGCGGGGATTAAGCCACAGTAAGAGAGCTCCTGTTCAAGAGACAGTACGTAAAAGGTTTAAAAACTCAGACCCTGGAGCCAGAATTGCCAGAGCTTAAGTATAGACTCTGGAACTTTCTAGCAAGGTGACCTGCCGCAGGCGATCTCTAGGGGAAAAAACGAAGATATTCATGATATATATTTGATAAAATTGTAGAGAATTACATGAGTTTGCATAAATAAAAAGCCTAGAATAGTGTGTGATCCATGGTGAACACTGATTGTTCTATGCTGTGCTTAGTTGCTCAGTTGTGTCCGACTCTTTGCAACCCCATGGACTGCAACCCACTGGCCTCCTCTGTCCATGGGGACTCTCCAGGCAAGAATACTGGAGTGGGTTGCCATGCCCTCCTCCAGGGGATCTTCCCAACCCAGGGATCAAACCCAGGTCTCCTGTATTGCAGGTTGATTTTTTACTGACTGATCCACCAGGGAATCCCTGATTAGCTTTCATCAATTAAATTGTGTGGGTCCAGAAAATAGATACTCTTGCAGTTGCCCAGAGCTTTAAATATTAGAAAATGTATGACATTATTCTCCTGAATTATTGAAAATTATGTAACTGACTCCTAATTGTTATCTGAGGGTTTCTTGAGAATAGCACTTGTTTGGGGTTCATATCTGTATCCCTAACACATATTCCAGCATCTAACCCACTCAATAGTTTGAAAATGGAATGGTTATAGAATTATGAGAGGACATTTCACGGTCATTACTAACTATGTAGTCATCCCTAATTAAATGGATCATTTCTGCAAAACAGATACTATATAAATTAATAGCATTATATTTTCAAATATTTAATGTATTAAAATATAATTTTAAAGAGAAAAATCCCCATAATACCTCATTGTACTTGGGGAGGAAATTAAGTATATCTCTGTCCAGAAGGAAGGAGCTTTGTGGCCATGAGTGCATTTTTAAAGACAACAAAGAAATAACTGAGTTAGTTCATCTCAACAAATAATTATTCAGTTTCTGCCATGATTCAGCATACAGGTTTTGGAAAAAATATTTGATCCTCTTATAACTCAAAGAAAATGAAGTAAGACTTTATTACTCACTCTGACGTCTATCCAAGTCTTTAAAGATCTTAATGATCTGGATAAACACGATGGTGTGGGCACTCACCTAGAGCCAGACATCCTGAAGTGTGAAGTCAGGTGGGCTTTAGGAAGCATCACTATGAACAAAGCTACTGAAGGTGATGGAATTCCAGCTGAGCTATTTCAAATCCTAAAAGATGATGCTGTTAAAGTGTGGCACTCAACTTGCCAGCAAATTTGGAAAACTCAACAGTGGCCACAAGATGGAAAAGGTCAGTTTGCATTCCAATCCCAAAGAAGAACAATGTCAAAGAATGTTCAAACCACCACACAATTGCACTCATCTCACACGCTAGCAAAGTAATGCTCAAAATCCTTCAAGCTAGGCTTAAACAGTATGTGAATAAGAATTTCCAGATGTTCAATTGGGTTTAGAAAAGGCAGAGATCAAATTGTCAACATACTTTGGATCATAGAAAAAGCTAAAGAATTCTAGAAAAATATCTACTTCTGCTCCATTGACTATGCTAAAGCCTTTGACTATGTGGATCACAACAAACTGTGGAAGACTCTTAAAGAGATGGAAATACCAGATCGCCTTACCTGCCTCCTGTTAAACTGTTTGCAGAAGCAAACAATTTCTTTGTCAAGAAGCAACAATTAGAACTGGACATGGAACAACAGACTGGTTCCATATTGGGAAAGGAGTACTTCAAGTCACCCTCTGTATTGTCACCCTGCTTATTTAACTTCATGTGAAATACAGGGCTGGATGAAGCATAAGCTGGAATCAAGAGTGCTGGGAGAAATATCAATAACCTCAGATTAACACTATGCTTATGGCAGAAAGTGAAGAGGAATTAAAGAGCTTCTTGATGAGGGTGAAAGAAGAGAATGAAAAAGCTGGCTTGAAACTCAACATTCAAAAAACTAAGATCATGGCATCCAGTCCCATTCAGTTCAGTTCAGTTCAGTTGCTCAATGGTGTCCGACTCTTTGCAACCCCATGAATTGCAGCACGCCAGGCCTCCCTGTCCATCACCAACTCCCGGAGTTCACTCACACTCACATCCACCGAGTCGGTGATGCCATCCAGCCATCTCATCCTCTGTCATCCCCTTCTCCTCCTGCCCTCAGTCTTTCCCAGCATCAGGGTCTTTTCAAATGAGTCAAGTCTTCGCATGAGGTGGTCAAAGTATTGGAGTTTCAGCTTTAGCATCATTCCTTCCAAAGAAATCCCAGGGTTGATCTCCTTCAGAATGGACTGGTTGGATCTCCTTGCAGTCCAAGGGACTCTCAAGAGTCTTCTCCAACACCACAGTTCAAAACCATCAATTCCTCGGTGCTCAGCTTTCTTCACAGTCCAACCCTCACATCCATACATGACTACTGGAAAAACCATAGCCTTGACTAGACAGACCTTTGTTGGCAAAGTAATGTCTCTGCTTTTGAATATGCTATCTAGGTTGGTCATAACTTTCCTTCCAAGGAGTAAGCATCTTTTAATTTCATGGCTTCATGGCAAATAGATGGGGAAAAATGGAAACAGTGACAGACTTTATTTTCTTGGCCTCCAAAATCACTTTGGATGGTGAATGCAGCCATGAAATTACAAAACACTTGTAATTTGTAAGACTGAGTGCCAAAGAATTGATGCTTTTGAACTGTGGTGTTGGAGAAGACTCTTGGGAGTCCCTTGGACTGCAAGGACATCAAACCAGTCATTTCTAAAGGAAAACAGTCCTGAATATTCATGGGAAGGACTGATGTTAAAGTTGAAGCTCCAATCCTTTGGCCACCTGAGGCAAAGAAGTGACTCATTGGAAAAGACTCTGATGCTGGGAAAGATTGAAGGCAGGAGGAGAAGGGGAAGACAGAGGATGAGATGTTTGGATGGCATCAGCGACTCAATGGGCATGAGTTTGAGCAAGCTCCGGGAGATAGTGAAGGACAGGGAAGCCTGGTGTGCTGCAGTCCATGCAGTTGCAAAGAGTCGGACAGAACTGAGTGACTAAACCACAGCAACTGACTTCTAACCATAACAGTGGCATGTCCCAGGGAGACTGGTACATGGTAATTACGTTAGCCCAAATTAAAGCATAGGAAAGCTGATGCTCAAGAATGTTAATGGTTTTACCAAATTTACATAGTAAAGCTAGAAAGGACAGAAATTAATCCACAAGGTTCCTGACAGGAAATTCTGAATCTCTTTGACAAAGATTTTAAAAGCTAGTTTTTTTAAGCATTATTTAAATGATTATTTTCCACACTTTTGTATATTAATGTTATAAGGTTTGTTATACAAGGTGTAGACAGTTGAGATGACAAACGATGTCGGTGGTGCCCATCTACAGCATCTGTGTCTTTCCTTCTTTTACCTCCCAGTATTAAAGGGCTGTGCATTTTCATGAGCCCTGCTTTTATGCAAGTCTCTAAAAATAGACTTTGGGAATGGAGGATTCCAAATTCTTAATCCGGGGACCTAGAATTGATTCATCCAATGTCCAGAAATCCTCAATGGCAAGAAGTGTGTCTCTGCCTTCTATATACCATGCATTTTGCTGGCAGATTAGTGGCCGTGAAACTTTTTTTTTTTTTTTTTAATTTTTACTGAAGTGTAGTGGATTTACAATTGCGTTAGCTTCTTGTGTACATCAATATATATATATATATATATATATATATATATACTTTTTCATATTGTTTTCGATTATGGTTCACTGTAGGATATCGAATATAGCTCCTTATACAGTAGGACTGTATGTATTATTTTGTATCTGTTAATCTCAAACTCAAGCCTAATTAATCCTTCCCTTATCCTCTTCCACTTTAGTAACCATAAGTTTGTTTTCTATGTCTGTTAGTCAACTTCTGTTTTGTAAATGAGTTCACTTGTATCATATTTTAGATTCCACATATAAGTGATAGCATATGGTGTTTATCTTTGTCTGACTGACTTCACTTGGTGTGATAATCTCTAGATCCATCTATGCTACTGCAAATGGCATTATTTCATTCATCTTTATGACTGACTCATATTATATATATATATGTATATGTGCATAAAATCTGTATCCATTCATCTGTCGATGGACATTCAAGCTGCTTCCATGTCTTGACTGCTGTAAATAGTGCTCATGCCACACTGTTTCACCGAATCCCCTTCCCAGCTCCAGAACCTGTGATGTCTTGCCTTTGCCTGCAGCACAGAATCCAGTGTCCTTTACTGTGGATCCAGTTCTAGCTCTAACCTCTCCTCTTTAGTTTAGCTCTTGGCATTCCCAGCACAGAGCTTTCTTTTAGTTGCTGCATTCAGCTTTTTCTCTCCTCCACTCACTCCTGCATACTGCCTGAAGACTTTTGCCCCTGTTACAGCCCACACTTGATGTTTCTCTTCCTCTTTTTTCTATCCATATCAAGTACATTCATCAATGGACAGTTGAATGGGATAATAGAGTTTAGCTTATTCTGTGACTACCTTCTTTAACTGAACATTATGCTTGTGAAATCCATTTGTATCACTGTGGTTCATGGACTTTCCTTGCCACACGCGTGTGTGTGCGCTGTCACTTTACTTGTGTTGGAGTCTTTGCAACGCTATGGACTGTAGCCCACCAGGCTCCTCTGTCCATGGGGATTCTCCAGACAAGAATATTGGAGTGGGAATGTTTCCTTCTGCCTTAAGAAGAATATTTTTTAAATATTTAGTTTTAAAATTTAAAAATTTAAAAATATTTTCTTTAGTGTAAGTCTCCTGGTCAGAGTTCTTCAAGTTTTTTTTTAAACAATCTGTATATGACTTTATATCATGTTTATTCTTTTTTTTTTAATTTTATTTTATTTTTAAACTTTACAATATTGTATTAGTTTTGCCAAATATCAAAATGAATCCGCCACAGGTATACCTGTGTTCCCCATCTTGAACCCTCATCCCTCCTCCCTCCCCATACCCTCCCTCTGGGTCGTCCCGGTGCACCAGCCCCAAGCATCCAGTATCGTGTATCGAACCTGGACTGGCGACTCATTTCATACATGATATTATACATGTTTCACTGCCATTCTCCCAAATCATCCCACCCTCTCCCTCTCCCACAGAGTCCATAAGACTGATCTATACATCAGTGTCTCTTTTGCTGTCTTGTACACAGGGTTATTGTTTATTCTTATAGGATGAATTTACTGTTACGAAAAGAAAGATAAGCATTTTTTCCTTCTCCATTTGAATATATGACTTTGTTTACCCCACTGTCTATTGTTTCTATTCAGAAGAGAGTTGTTGGTCTAATTGGTGCTGCTTTCAAATTGATCTATTTTTCCTCCCCTGACTAGATAGTTATAATTTTTATCATTGTTTTTTATTTCATTGCCATTTATTATATACCAAGCGACTTAGCAGTAGCAGCAGTAGCTATGACTATTAGTTACATAAGAGTAGAAAAGAAGAAAATTAGGGATACATTCTTTACAATCACATTTCAGAAAATATGAGACATTTAATTCTGTATTTTTCTGGTAACATTATAGAGAGGAAACACTTAGCCGTAATAGTGTACTAGTAAAGAAAGCGTTGCTGCTGCTGCTGCTAAGTTGCTTCAGTCGTGTCCGACTCTGTGTGACCCCATAGACGGAAGCCCACCAGGCTCCCCCATCCCTGGGATTCTTCAGGCAAGAACACAGAGTGGGTTGCCATTTCCTTCTCCAATGCATGGAAGTGAAAAGTGAAAGTGAAGTCGCTCAGTTGTGTCCGACTCTTTGCGACCCCATGGACTACAGCCTACCAGGCTCCTCTGTCCATGGGATTTTCCATGCAAGAGTACTGGAGTGGGGTGCCATTGCCTTCTCCGAAAGAAAGCGTTATAAAGCTCAAAATCAAGAGATCTGAGTCCTTGGTTGTAAGGACTATGAAGGAACTGCGAAAATGTGAGCAGAGTACTTCAGTAGCAGACAGTAAGGGGATTGTGTTAAAAGAAATACTGGGTTAAGTTTATTTCAACAAATATATACAGCTAATAACCAAAGAGACCCTTAAATATCCCTCTTGACACATGATCACTGCTTTGGGACTTCAGCTTTTGTGCAAGTCTTGAATGCACATCCTACTGACACACAAAATTTGCTCTCTACAGTTTTTGCCAAATCTGAAATTGACTCCTAACTTTTAGTTTTCTTTGAGCTTGAAAGACTGCAAATTTTGAGAAACTCATGGAGAAGAGATTACTTAATATGCTTTTTTAAATTATGTGATGTTTTTATTTCTCTTCCTTTTTTCTGGTCTGTATCTGGACTGATATATTCTGACTTTATTTCAAGATACTTCTGCCTTGATTAGAAGAAAGAGAAAGAAAAGCATCCAAAACTAAGTGATGATGAAAAATTTCTGTTAAGATATGTGAATTTTGTATTCTTCAAAAATCAGCTTCCTGCATCTATTGAGATTATCATATGGTTTTTATCTTTAAATTTGTTAACATAGTATATCACATTGATTGATTTGCATATATTGAAGAATCCTTGTATCCCTGGAATAAACCCAACATGATCATGGTGTATGAGCTTTTTGATGTGTTGCTGAATTCCGTTTACTAAAATTTTGTTGAGGATTTTTGCATCTATGTTCATCAGTGATATTTGCCTGTAGTTTTCTTTTTTTGTGTTGTTTTTTCTGGTTTTGATATCAAGGTGATGGTGGCCTCATAGAATGAGTTTGGAAGTGTTCCATCCTCTGCAATTTTTTGAAAGAGTTTTAGAAGGATAGGCATTAGCTCTTCTCTAAATGTTTAATAGAATTCTCCTGTGAAGTCATCTGGTCCTGGACTTTTGCTTTTTGGGAGATTTTTGATCACAGCTTCAATTTCTGTGCTTGTAATTGGGTTGTTCATAATTTCTATTTCTTTCTGGTTCAGTCTTGGAAGATTGAACTTTTCTAAGAGGTTTTCCAGGTTATCCATTTTATTGCCATATAGTTGTTCATAATAGTCTCTTATAATCCTTTGTATCTCTGCATTGTCTGTTGTAACCTCTCCTTTTTCATTTCTAATTTTGTTGATTTGATTCTTCTCTCTTTTTTTTCTTGATGAGTCTGGCTTAGAGGCTTGTCAATTTTGTTTGTTTTCTCAAAGATTCTGCTTTTAGTTTTATTAATCTTTACTATTGTTTCTTTCTTTTTCATTTATTTCTGCTTAGATCTTTATGATTTCTTTCCTTCTACTCATTTTGGGGTTTTTGTTCTTCTTTTCCCAGTTGTTTTAAGTGTAAAGTTAGGTTGTCTATTCAATGTTTTTCTTGTTTCTTGAGGTAGGATTGTATTGCTATAAACTTCCCTCTTAGGACTGCTTTTGCTGCATCCCATAGGTTTTGAGTTGTGTTTTCATTGTCACTTGTTTCTAGAAAATCTTTGATTTGCCTTTTTTTTAAATTTTATTTTATTTTTAAACTTTACATAATTATATTAGTTTTGCCAAATATCAAAAGGAATCCGCCACAGGTATACATGTGTTCCCCATCCTGAACCCTCCTCCCTCCTCCCTCCCCATACCATCCCTCTGGGTCGTCCCAGTGCACTAGCCCCAGGCATCCAGTATTGCGCATCGAACCTGGACTGGCAACTCTTTTCATACATGATATTTTACATGTTTCAATGCCATTCTCCCGATTTCTTCAGTAACCTGTTGGTTATTTAGAAATGTGTTGTTTAATCTCCACATGTTTGTGTTTCTTACAGTTATTTTCTTGTAATTGATATCTAGTTAACATTTTGGTCAGGGAAGATGCTTGATATGATTTCAACTTTCTTATATTTACTGAGGTTTGATTTGTGACCCAAGATGTGGTCTATTCTGGAGAGTGCTCCATATGCAGTTGAGAAGGTGTATTCTTCTGTCTTTGGATGGAATGGTACTGAAGATATCAATGAGATCCATCTCATCAAATGTATCATTTAAGACCTGTGTTTCCTTATTAATTTTCTGTTTTGAAGATCTGTCCATTGGTGTGAGTTGGGTGTTCAAGTCTCCTACTATTATTGTGTTACTGTCGATTTCTCCTTTTACATCTGTTAGTGTTTGCCTTATGTATTGAGGTGTTCCCATGCTGGGTGCATAGATATTTACAATTGCTATGTCTTCCTCTTGGATTGATCCCTTGATCATTATGTAGTGTCCTTCCTTATCTTTTATAATCTTCTATATTTTAAGGTTTATTTTGTCTGATATGAGGATTACTACTCCAGCTTTCTTTTGCTTCCCATTTGCATGGAATATATTTTCCCACCCTCTCACTTTGAGTCTACATGTGTCTTTTGGTCTGAAGTAGGTTTCTTGTAGACAGCATATATATGGGTCTTGTTTTTGTATCCATTCAGCCAGTCTGTGTCTTTGACAAAATTCAGCACCCATTTATGATTAAAACTCTTCAAAAAAATGGGCATAGAAGGAGCCTACCTCAATGTAGTAAAGGTCATTTATCATAAGCCTACAGCAAACATTATTCTCAGTGCTGAAAACTGGAAGCATTCCACTTAAGATCAGGAACAAAACTCGGGTGTCCACTTTCACCACTACTATTCAACATAGTTCTGGAAGTCCTAGCTACAGCAATCAGAGAAGAAAAAGAAATGAAAGGAATCCAGATCAGAAAGGAAGTAAAGCCTTCTCTGTTTGCAGATGACATGATACTGTACATAGAAAACCCTTAAAATAGTATCAGAAAATTACTAGAGCTAATTGTGAATTTAGCAAAGTTGCAGGATACAAAATCAATATACAGAAATCACTTGCATTTCTATATACTAACAATGAGAAATTAGAAAGATCAGTTAAGGAATCAGTCCCATTCACCATTGCAACAAAAAGAATTAAATATCTAGGAATAAACTTACCTAAGGAGACGAAAGAACTATACACAGAAAATTATAAGACATTGATGAAAGAAATCGAAGATGGCATAAACAGATGGAGAGATATTCCACATTTCTGGGTAGGAAGAATCAATGTTGTGAAAATGAGCATACTGACAAATGCAATCTACAGATTTAACGTGATCCATATCAAATTACCAATGGCATTTTTTACAGAACTAGAACAAAAAATTTCACAATTCATATGGAAAGGCAAAAGACCCCAAATAGCCAAAGAAGTCTTGAGAAAGAAGAATAGAGCTAGAGGAATCAATCTTCCTGACTTCAGATTATACTACAAAGCTACAGTCATCAAGACAGTATGGTACTGGCACAAAAAAAGAAATATAGACCAATGGAACAAGATAGAAAGCCCAGACATAAACCCATGCACCTATGGGTACCTTATTTTTGACAAGGAGGCAAGAATATACAATGGGGCAGAAACAGCCTTTTCAATAAATGGTGCTGGGAAAACTGGACAGGTACATGTAAAAGAATGAAAATAGAATACCTCCTAACACCATACATAAAGATAAACTCAAAATGGATTAAAGACCTAAATGTAAGACCACAAACTGTAAAACTCTTAGAGGAAAACATAGGCAGAACACTCGATGACATAAATCAAAGCAAGATCCTCTATGACCCACCTCCTAGAGTAATGGAAATAAAAACACAAGTAAACAAGTGGGACCTGATTAAACTTAAAAGCTTTTGCATGGCAAAGGAAACTATAAGCAAGGTGAAAAGACACCCATCAGAATAGGAGAAAATGATAGCAAAGGAAACAACTGACAAAGGATTAATTTCCAAAACAACTCAATACCAGAAAAGCAGACAACCCAATCAAAAAGTGGGGAAAAGAACTAAAGAGACATTTCTCCAAAGAAGACATACAGATAGATAGCTAACAAACACATGAAAAGATGCTCAATATTGCTCATTATTAGAGAAATGCAAATCAAAAATACAATGAGATATCACCTCATACCAGTCAGAATGGCCCTCATCAAAAAGTCTACAAACAACAAATGCTGGAGAGGATGTGGAGCAAAGGGAATGCTCTTGCACTGTTGGTGGGAATGTAAATTGATACAGCCACTATGGAAGACGGTATGGAGATTCCTTAAAAAACTAGGAATAAAACCACCATATGACCCAGCAATCCCACTCCTAGGCCTATACCCTGAGGAAACCAAAATTGAAAAAGACACATGTATCCCATTGTTCATTGCAGCTCTATTTACAATAGCTAGAACATGGAAGCAACCTGGATGTCCATCAACAGATAAATGGATAAAGAAGTTGTGGTATATATACACAATGGAATATTACTCAGCCATAAAAAGGAATGCGTTTGAGTCAGTCCTAACGAGGTGGATGAACCTAGAACCTATTATACAGAGTGAAGTGAGTCAGAAAGAGAAAGATAAATACTGTATTCTAATGCATATATACGGAATCTAGAAAAATGGTACTGAAGAATTTATTTACATGGCAACAATGGAGAAACAGAGAGACAATAGACTTATGGACATGGGGAGAGGGGAGGAGAGGGTGAGATGTATGGAAAGAGTAACACAGAGACTTACATTACCATGTGTAAAACAGCCAGCCAATGGGAATTTGCTGCATGTCTCGGGAAACTCAAACAGGGGCTCTGTATCAACTAGATTGGGGAGGGAGATGGGAGGAAGTTTCAAAAGGGTGGGGATATATGTATACCTATGGCTGATTCTATTGAGGTTTGACAGAAAACAGCAAAATTCTGTAAAGCAATTATCCTTCAATAAAAAATAAATAAATTTTAAAAATCAACTTTCAAAATACTATTTTGCTTCACAATTATGATTATAAAACAAATGAAGCAAATTACAAAATTTTTTTGAAATCTGCATGTCACACCCTTAAAATATGCACTTAATTTTCTGTAGAGTCCATTCATGAACTCTGTGCTTTAGTTTTTATCCTAAACTAAAGCCCATGATCAAATTATTATGCATGTGGTATATAAATACCATCTACTGTAAGTCTAGTGCTGATATTGTATGAAATGTTAGAAGAAGGAATTATCATCCATACCTCATTGTCTTCTAAAGCCCAGAGATAAATTCTCGTTATTTTTCCCCCATTGACTTCCGTTAGAAGGATCCTCAGAGACAAGTTACCTGTGCTTACTGGCCAAATACTACTAATCCCTCAGTGCAAAATGGCTGAAGTAGAGAAAATTCACTCTCAGCACCAAATGGGAGCTTAACTATCTCATCTTGTTACTATGAAATAATTTTCCTTTAAGGGCTCCTGACCTACAGAAGCCAGATTTTTTTAGAAATACCCAACACCTCCTTTGCAAAAATAAGTCTTGTCTAACTTCATCTTTTGGAATTGATTTGAAGACTTCCACGCAATTTAAAAAATATGTTCAATAGTAAAAACACTTGGATTACAGAGTCCTGAGCACAGAAAGCACCACAGAGGAGAGAAAGGAAAGGAACAAGTAACTTGATTTTATCGAGTGGGTATTTGGGGCCATTTAGTATATTTGGGGGCTTCCCTGATAGCTCAGATGGTAAAGAATCCTCCTGCAATGCAAGAGACCCTGGTTTGTTTCCTGGGTCAGGAAGATCCCCTGGAGAAAGTGATAGGCTACCCACTCCAGTGTTCTTGGGCTTCCCTTGTGGCTCAGCTGGTAAAGAATCTGCCTACAATGTGGGAGACCTGGGTTTGATCCCTTGGTTGGGAAGATCCCCTGGAGTAGGGAAAGGCTACCCACTCCTTATTCTGGCCTAGAGAATTCCATGGACTGTATAGTCTGTGGGGTCACAAAGAGTTGGACACAGTTAACTGACTTTCACTTTCAGTATGTTTAGTACCAGTAAAGTACATGTAGTACATATTCTTTTTCTTCTAACAGAGTTCTTAAGGTGCAATTTATATACCATAAAATTTAACCATTTAAAGTATGTAATTCAGTTGTTTTTATTGTATTTACAATTTTGTAATCATGACATTCCTCAAATCAATTTCCAAATATTTTCATCACCCTGAAAGCTCTGTACTCAGTAGCAGTCATTCTTCATTTCCCCCAACCTGCTTCCCCTAACCCTATCAGTTCAGTTCAATTCAGTCACTCAGTCGTGTCCGACTCTTTGTGACCCCATGAATTGCAGCATGCCAGGCCTCTCTGTCCATCACCAACTCCCAGAGTTCACTCAAACTCACGTCCATCGAGTCAGTGATGCCATCCAGTCATCTCATCCTCTGTTGTTCCCTTCTCCTCCTCCCCTCAATCCCTCCCAGCATCAGAGTCTTTTCCAATGAGTCAACCCTTCGCATGAGGTGGCCAAAGTACTGGAGTTTCAGCTTAAGCATCATCCCTTCCAAAGAACACCCAGGACTGATCTCCTTTAGAATGTACTGGTTGGATCTCCTTTCAGTCGAAGGTACTCTCAAGAGGCTTCTCCAAAACCACAGTTCAAATGCATCAATTCTTCGGTGCTCAGCTTTCTTCACAGTCCAACTCTCACATCCATACATGACCACTGGAAAAACCATAGCCTTGACTAGATGGACCTTTGTTGACAAAGTAATGTCTCTGCTTTTGAATATGCTATCTAGGTTGGTCATAACTTTCCTTCCAAGGAGTAAGCATCCTTTAATTTCATGGCTGCAGTCACCATCTGCAGTGATTTTGGAGCCCAAAGAAATAAAGTCTGACACTGTTTCCACTGTTTCCCCATCTATTTCCCATGAAGTGATAGGACCAGATGCCATGATCTTTGTTTTCTGAATGTTGAGCTTTAAGCCCACTTTTTCACTTTCCTCTTTCACTTTCATCAAGAGGCTTTTGAGTTCCTCTTCACTTTCTGCCATAAGGGTGGTGTCATCTGCATATCTGAGGTTATTGATATTTCTCCCAGCAATCTTGATTCCAGCTTGTGCTTCTTCCAGCCCAGCGTTTCTCATGATGTACTCTGCATAGAAGTTAAAGAAGCAGGGTGACAGTATACAGCCTTGAACTACTCCTTTTCCTATTTGGAACCAGTCTGTTGTTCCATGTCCAGTTCTAACTGTTGCTTCCTGACCTGTATACAGGTTTCTCAAGAGGCAGATCAGGTGGTCTGCTATTCCCATCTCTTTGAGAAGTTTCCACAGTTTATTGTGATCCACACAGTCAAAGGCTTTGACATAGTCAATAAAGCAGAAATAGATGTTTTTCTGGAACTCTCTTGCTTTTTCCATGATCCAGCAGATGTTGGCAACTTGATCTCTGGTTCCTCTGCCTTTTCTAAAACCAGCTTGAACATCTGGAAGTTCATGGTTCACGTATTGCTGAAGCCTGGCTTGGAGAATTTTGAGCATTACTTTACTAGCATGTGAGATGAGTGCAATTGAGCAGTAGTTTGAGCATTCTTTGGTATTGCCTTTCTTTGGGATTGGGATGAAAACGGACCTTTTCCAGTCCTGTGGCCACTGCTGAGTTTTCCAAATTTGCTGGCATATTGAGTGCAGCACTTTCAAAGCCTCATCTTTCAGGATTTGAAATAGCTCAAGTGGAATTCCATCACCTCCACTAGCTTTGTTCGTAGTGATGGTTTCTAAGGCCCACTTGACTTCACATTGCAGGATGTCTGGCTCTAGGTGAGTGATCACACCATCGTGATTATCTGGGTCGAGAAGATCTTTTTTGTATAGTTCTGTGTATTCTTGGCACCTCCTCTTAATATCTTCTACTTCTGTTAGCTCCATACCATTTCTGTCCTCTATCTGTCTCTGTGGGTAACCATTAATCTAATTGCTGTTGCAGTAGGTTTGCCTATTCTGTATGCTTCGTATGAATGGAATCATACACCGTATGGTCCTTTGTTTCTGGCTTCTTTTACTCAGTATATTTTCAGGGTTCATTCATGTTGTGATGTGTATCAGTACTTCACTCTTTTTTGTTGCTTGAGCAATACAATGTATATTTGCTGGAACAATACAATATTCCATTGTATGAATATATCATGTTTTCTTTAATCGTACATAAAGTTGATGAATTTTGGGCTATTTGCACCTTTTGGCTATCAGGAATAAAGCTGCTATGAACATTCATGCACAGGTGTTTCTGTGCATGTAAGTTTTCATTTGCATTATGCATGTACTTAGAATCGCAATTGTTGGGTCATATGATAACTATGTTTAACTTTGTGAGGAACTTCCAAACTGTTTGTCAAAGTAGCCGTACCATTTAGGTTCCCTAGGCAATACATGATAGTTCTAATTTATCCACATTCTCACCAATGCATATTATTGTCTGCCTTTATATATATATATACATACACACATATATATGTATAATTTTATTAATTTACTTTTGGCTGTCCTGAGTCTTCCTTGCTGCACAGGATTTTCTCTACTTGTGCCAGGCAGGCAGAGTCGGCTTTCTAGGTGTGGTGCACACGCTTCTCACTGCTGTGCCTCCTCTAGTTGCAGAACACGGTCTCCAGGGTGCACAGGCTTCGGTAGCTGCAGCACAAGGGGCTCAGGAGCTGTGGCTCCTGTGGGTCTGAAGCGCAGGCTCAGTAGTTGCGGTGCACAGGCTTAGTTGCCTCGCAGCTTGTGGAATCGTCCTGGATCAGGGAGCGAATCCATGTCTCCTGCATTGGAAGGTGGATTTTTTTTTTTTTTTTTTAAACCACCGAGCCACCAGGGAAGTCCTTATCTGTCTTTTTTATTGTAGTCATCCTAATAGTATGAAATGGTATCTCATTGTGATTCTGAGTTGCATTTTCCTAATGAGTAAGATACTGAGCATCTTTTATGTGCTTACTGCACACTGTTCTTATCGTCTTTGGAGGAATATCTATTCAAGTCCTTTGCCCATTTTTAAATCGGGTTGTTTGTATTTTTTGTAAACCTTTATACAGTCTAAATACAAGTTCCTCATCAGATATATGATTTGCAAATATTTTCTCTCATTCTGTGCATTTTATTTTCATTTTCTCTTTAGTTTCTTCTGCAGAATAATAGTTTGTAATCAATGGAGTAAAATTTATCTATATTTTCCCTATTTCACTCATGATATCCATGCCCTAATTTTATACACAGGGAAACTAAGGATCTGAGAGGACAACCAACTTCCTAAAGGAGTATCCCAGATAAACCCTGAGCTTGAACCTGGATCTCTCAGAGGCCCCTGCTCTTTGCTCCAGAGTCATAGGACAGCACATTCCAGCTTTGCTGTAGAGATCAGAAAGAGAATTATTGCCTGATTGAGACAGTCTTTGAAAAAGTCTGTTTTTCCTCTTTCTCTAGTTCCTATTTCCTATATCTACTTTCCTTTATGAAAGTTTTGAAAATATTTTAATTTAGGTAACTGGTAAGAGGGGGTGAGAAAATTTGAAACACCATTTTGAACTTTAGGTTGTATTATACAGTTAAAAAAAAGGAGATAAATGAATGAGAGAGCATCATAAAGACACCAAGAGCATCCCTGAGCTCCCAGGCAAAGCATCACGCAGCTTCCTAGGCAGTCCTGGGAGAACCCCCTTGGTGGCTGCCTTGGAAGGGGACAGGAATATGTAGGTAGGCCAACCCTACTGCAGTTGCCAGAATATGAGCTTGTGACTTTATAGATACATTTGAGTGGCTCTTACACTTGACAAAGGTGACATGATACTCTGCATCCACATTTTTATGAGTTCTTCAGCAATATTAATGCCTTAGAAAGTTCTGTTAATTTAGGCTGCACAAGAGATCCAGGGCCTTGTTTCTGGCACAGCTTTTAGTGCATCTGGGGAAAAAAGGTTGAGATCAGCATTTCAATAGATAGTCTTGCCAAGGAAGTCCTGAACTGGAACAATGCACTTGTGTTCAGGGACTCTACCTTTGATGGTTCAGCATCTACTTGGGAACGGAACCACATCTACATTGCCACACAGGCTCTAGGGCTTCTGTGCCTTTCTGTTGTAATTTATAAGCTTCTGTTGCTCTTTTGAAGGTTATATTTCGGTGCACCTGACTCACTACTTTCCCACTTGAAAATGATCAAGCCGCTTGTTATGATCATTTGAGGAATTTTCTCCACAGATACAGGCTACATCAAGATATCTGTTGTATCAGTGTCAGGACCTTGTCCAACAGAGACTGTATGCATTCTTGAAGTTGCACACCAAATGGCAAAAGCCTTTGCCTAGGGAGGGGGTTCGGGACAGGGGGACACGTGTACACCCATGGCTGATTCATGTCAATGTATGGCAAAAACCACCACAATATTGTAAAGTAATTAGCCTCCAATTAAAATAAATTAATTAATTAAAACAACAACAAAAAAAGCCTTTGCCTAGAAGAATAGGTCTTGACATCTCTGAAGATTCTTGTGATTATTAACATTTGAGAGCATAGACCATCTTCTTATTCATCTTTATTGTTTCCTCCACTTAACATTCCCACCTGTGGGACTAGGAGATTGGGATTGAGGGATAAGACAGGTGGTGAATGCCTAAGAATTTTGTTAATTTGAAAGTGTATTTCATATTTAAGAAACAGAATGTAATTACTAAACAAATACATAAGAAAATGGTATATTTTCTTAATTCTATGTTCTGTGTTAAACAGTATCTTGGTGAATACATAATTTTGAGATCTGAGTAGTATTTCCTTCCTCAAGGCCACTAATGACCCTCCAAATATTTGACTATGTTGTTATATCACTGGCCTCCATGTTGCCCAGGGTAAGTATTCTCAAAAGTGTATCAGTTGAACTTCACTGCATGAATATCAGTATTTGCCTTGTAGGGGACAGTTTCTCTAAAGAAATTGAACTTTGGAAAATATTAAGAAAGTTGACTCTGAAAATGGAAAATGGGGAATATGATAGATTACATTGTCATTAAAAAAATATTTGCTGCAATTCCCTGGAAGAGGATGGAACTTTTCTACCTTGGTGACGTAAAGATTGACAATGAGACTTGCTCTGGAGAATGAAATGTGATAGGAAGTATGTGTGGCCCTTCTTCCACAGTGTCCCAGCTGCCTTCCAGATAGAGGAAGCTGAGTGACTATGGAGCACAAGAAAGAAAAAGCAAATAAATCTTTGTTGTAAAGTCACTGAGATTTAAGGGGTCTTTTGCTACTACAGCATAAGCCAGTCTGTCCTGATGGAATTGGATAATGTTCCAAGTAGAGTGGATATAGTGAGAAATATCTGAAGCATAAAGTAGCAAATGATTAGTAAAGGCATGAGATCACTATGAAATTGCAAATTAAGATCTGATATTGAAGGTACTTCAATATAAATGTTGAAGGTGGCCATAGTATTTCAAACCAAGATTTAATAAAATTACTGACTGTTTTGAGTATTAAACTTATTAAATAAATCAAGTATGCCTGTTCATTCTTTCAGCACACTGGTGCATTTGTTAATAACCAAAGATGTTTTAGACATTTAGCTAAGCATGACAGTATATGAAAACTGTCTCACAAACTCTGCCTGGGAGTTTATTCATCTTACTAAGGAAGATCTTATCTTGGTAAATGTTAATGATTATAATTTTAAAGAGGAAAGAAAATAGCTAAAGATGGTAATTACTTGCATTTGGGGGGAAAAAAGGATTTATGGGAGATGTGGCATTTGACCAAGGCCTTGAAGTATGGTTAAGGAAAGACATTTCTTAAGGGGAGAGCAAGGGGTAAAAATCAGCAGAGGCAAGAAATGTGTACAATTATTTTGAGGCAATAAGGGTAACTTCTTGGCTAGAAAATGTTATGTTTAATACAGAGGCATGGTATAAAATAAAACTAATGTGAACTTGGGAAAACATTTTGGAGAAACTAAAATTCCCAGGTGACTATTTTGACCTTTATGGGAAGCAGCATAAGATGTTGAACATGTGATCACTCTGCTTTTGAGACATGTGGAGAGCACTCGGTGTCAGGGCCCAGGCAAGGCTCTGACCTGGCTCATCATATCTATGTATGTAGCCACATAGACATGGAATGTATTATAAAACAACAGAGTGTATCAGATCTTTCAGAGGAAGCTTTATTTCACAAATGGCGTGGAAAACTTGGTTAGTTGTTTGTGGAACAGAAACCAATGTGCATGTTCACTTCACATCAAACCCTGAAATAATCACCAACCCTCACAATAGGGTTGTGGTCAGTTGTCTGTTGAGAACTTATCTAAACTTAAAAACAGGTTTTAAAAATTACAGGGAAAAAACAAACTGGATAGACTCAACTATGTACAGAAATTTATGTTTTTATATATCCTTCACCCTACCCTATTACAAGTTTTTAAATAACTGGGAAAATGCTTGTAGAGTATAAGCAAAGATTAGTATCAAAAGAACTTGAATGAATAGCTAAAAACAGAGGAACAAAAAATGAGAAAGATGAATGAATGGTATAATTAGATTATTTATAAGGTTAAATAGTTAATAGTTATAAGGATAAACTGGAAAAGGTCAGTTTCCATTTCAATCCCAAAGAAAAGCAAGTTCAAAGAATGTTCAAACTACCACACACTTGCACTCATCTCACATGCTAGCAAAGTAATGCTCAAAATTCTCCAAGTCAGCCTTCAACAGTATGTGAACCAAGAAATTCCAGATGTTCAAGGTGGATTTAGAAAACGCAGAGAAACCAGAGATCAAATTGCCAACATCCACTGGATCATTGAAAAAGCAAGAGAGTTCCAGAAAAACATCTACTTCTGCTTTACTGATTACCCAAAAAGGCTTTGACCATGTGGATCACAACAAACTGGAATTTTTAAAGAGATGGGAATACCAGACCACCTTACCTGCCTCCTGAGAAATCTCTATGCAGGTCAAGAAGCAACAGTTAGAACTGAACATGGGACAACAGACTGGTTCTAAACTGGGAAAGGAGTATATCGAGGCTTTATACTGTCATCCTGCTTATTTAACTTATATGCAGCGTACATCATGCAAACTGCCAGTCTGGATGAAGCATAAGCTGGAATCAAGATTGCCAGGAGAAATATCAATAACCTCAAATATGCAGATGACACCACCCTTATGGCAGAAAGTGAAGAAGAACTAAAGAGCCTCTTGATGAAAATGAAAGAGGAGAGTGAAAAAGCTGGCTTAAAACCCAGCATTCAGAAAACTGAGATCATGGCATCCTGTCCCATCACTTCGTGACAAATAGATGGGGAAACAATGGAAACAGTGAGAGACTTTACTTTTTGAGGCTCCAAAATCACTGCAGAAGGTGACTGCAGCCATGAAATTAAAAGACGCTTGCTCCTCGGAAGCTTTGACTAACCCAGACAGCATATTGAAAAGCAGACATTTCTTTGCTGACAAAGGTCCATCCAGTCAAAGCTATGGTTTTTCCAGTAGTCATGTATGGATGTGAGAGTTGGATCATAAAAGAAAGCTGAGCAGTGAAGAATTGATGCTTCTGAACCATGGTGTTGGAGAAGACTCTTTAGAATCCCTTGGATTGCAAGGAGATCCAACCAGTCCATCCTAAAGAAAATCAGTCCTGAATGTTCATTGGAAGGACTGATGCTGAAGCCGAAGCTCCAATACTTTGGCCACATGATGCAAAGAACTGACTCATTGGAAAAGACCCTGATGCTAGGAAAATTGAAGGCAGGAGGAGATGGGGATGACAGAAGATGAGATGGTTGGATGGCATCACTGATTCAATGAATATGAGTTTGAGCAAGCTCCAGGAGTTGGTGATGGACAGAGAAGCCTGGTGTGCTGCAGCCACACAAAGGGGTCGCAAAGAGTTGAACATGACTGAGTGACTGAACTGATAAGGTTAAAATCTGGGGGGAAAAAGCATTAAGAAGTAATCAATTAAAAAAAGTGATTTGACAAATTTTTCCCAAGGAAATTAGCAAAAGTAATTTTTTTAAATATTATGTAATATTGTTAAGGGGCTTCCCTAGTGGCTCACCAGTTAAGAATTCCCCTGCCGATGCAGGAGACATGGGTTCAATCCCTGAATTGGGAAGGTCCCCTGGAGAAGAAAATGGCAACCCACTGCAACAGTCTTGCTTGGGAAATCCCATAGACAGAAGGGCCTGGTGGTTACCATCCATGGGGTCACAAAGAGTCAGACATGACTTAGTGACTAAACAACATGTAATACTGTTGTTTACAAAATGAGACAGGCACTTCTATAAAGTACTCATATTGACATGTTCACTGGTATGGTTCTTTTGCAAAGTAATTTGGGACTATGTATCAAAAGCCTCCAACATTGGCCTAATAATTCCTTTTTTGACACATTCATTCTAAGGAAATAATTTTAAGCATAATGAAAGGACTCAACTCAAAGGTATTCCTAAGAATATTACTTAAAGTTTTGCAACAATGGCAACACCCTAAATTTATCACATTCAGGAAAATGTATTTATATACTATAGAATATATGTGTATATATTTGATGGAAAATCAGGAAAAATTCAAAATTGTATATGTAAGTAGTTTGTAATAAGGATGAATATGTTTATGTTACAGTGATAATACAATATGTGCATTTGATCAGAGTTATATAAAAGAAACTAGACAAACACACAAGCACACAAGAGATTGGAGAAAATTTTCAGATTGTCAGCTTTTAAATGCTGTGTGTATTAGGCTAATTCTTTTCTCCGTTATATAATTTTGACTGAAAATGTTATTAATGCTAAAGTAGAAGCCTGGAAATTAAAGTCTTTCATTTACTACATAGAAGAAATAGTCATATGAGTGAACCAGACTGGAAAAGGGATAGACTGTAGTTACAAAACCAGAAAGGGATGTGAAGTAAAATCAGGAAAATGCACGTATTTGGAGGCAGGAGGGGAACGTGAGCCTGTCAGGCTTGGAGTAGGATGAAGACAAGAAATGCGAGGTCTCCTGAAACTTTGGGTGGATGAATCTCAGAAAGAGAGCACCACCCATCATTGAAGGCAGGAGGAGAAGAGGCAAGGAATCTGATGAGAAGGCTGGCCTTCCAGCAGTCTCAGTTGAGTCCAGAAAATTAAGAGCTGGGCGATTTGAAACTGGTAAAGTATATTGTTGAAATGGTCAGGAAGAAATGGAGGTTACACGTGCCTGCTCCCCAACGAAAAACCAAAATCAAACAGAAAAGGTAAATAAATATACAGGTGGCATAGCAGTGGGCTGTTTTCTCACTCTGCACTGGCAGTGGTGGTGGGGTTCACAACTGTCTAAGTGGAATGTACACATTAGGAGGTTAACACTGGGATTGAAATACAGGAAAGCAGACCGGATGCTTCTTCTCAGCCCTCTTTGATTCCTTTCCTGTGGTTGGAGCAGAGCATCTCAGAGCACGCTGCTACCCTCTGTTCCTCTCATGCTCTTGAAGAGGGGGTGCCTGAGCTGTTCCGGGGGTCCAGGGTCAGTGCCTCAGACATCTGCACTGTTGCTCTAGATGGGCTGACGGAGGAGGACTGATAGAAACCATTTTGCTCAGTAAAGCCTTGAGCCAAATCTTCCCTATTTACAGTCGAGGAGAAGGAGATTATTAGTTGAAAAATAAATAAGATAGTTGTCACTATTCCAAGAGTTTTCTCAGGGACAGTTTCCAGCTGAGTATATGAGAGAAGAGTAGCCTCATCATGACCTCATACGTAGACTGAAAATCATTCATCTCCCAAATTCTCAATGGAACTTAGGTGGTGGAGGCAGGTTGCATGGTTGTGGACCACCCCTCCATTCTGGGCTTTTCAAATGCATGCTGTTGACCCATGGAAATGAAAGCAAACTCTTTGTCTGCTGTGTCTGATCTCCAGTGTAATCCCTGTCTGTTTACCGTAGGTGCCTACCCTCGGCTCTCACTGAGCTTTCGGTTGAAGAGAAACATTGGATACTTCATTCTCCAGACCTACATGCCCTCTATCCTAATTACAATTCTCTCATGGGTGTCCTTCTGGATCAATTATGATGCATCTGCGGCTAGAGTTGCCCTTGGTATGTGCTATTTTTAAATGATACCTAAAATATAAAGTCACCATATCATTACAATATGAAGGGAGTTCAAAGACAATAGTTCAACTACAATTTTTGACATCATGACACCAGTCTTGCCCATATAGTCACTTTTTATCTTGAAATACTAATTTCATGCATGATTCCCTTGATGTGTTAATTTAATTATAAGGCTCAAATGTGAATTTTCATGCCCATGAAAGGGAAAATATGCTTGCCGAATATTTGCATAATAAAACTGTTTTTGACACTAATTTTAAAGCAAGGATTAACATCTCCTGTTCAAAATCAGTCTATGGCTCAGAAAGGAAACTTGATTAATTGCACATTCTTTTTTAAGTCAGAAAAATAGCCAAATGTTATACCATATCATTGGAATTACACAAATGAATGAGCATTAAAATGTGATACTAAATTCTAAGTTGTTCTCAAGAGCTTTAGTGATCTCTTCTGGACACTGGTCTCTTGACAATTGGATTATTAGCTGATGCACAGTATATATTATGTGTTCCAGTATGATTTCTAATATTTTTTTCAACATTAAGGGAAGGCTTATATTTTCAGAAACATTATTTTCTACTGAACTAATTATTATGAGACTTCATGAACTAAGTTTCATTTAAATACATTTTAGGTAAGAACAAAGCTGAAGAGCAATTGTCCAATTTATCCCATAATATGGGTAGGGTTGAGTTTAATTCCTAGGAGTGAAGTAATTAATAATACCTTTCAAAATTTCTAGGAAAGAATTAATTCTGCTTGTAAGCCTGCAGAAAAGCATAAGTATTCAGGGATCTGGTTGTCCCTCTTTCTTACTTTTTCTTTTTACTGTCTCTTCCCAGAAATTTAAGTTTCTTAGTATCTTGCTTCCAAGAGAATGTGTGTACATGTGCATAAGTGGATATCTGGCTTAGACCCACAGACAAGTGACTCACACTGATTCAAGATTAGATTTTTTTTCTCATGAAATAACATGTAACAGCAGCTTAAGAAACTTAGGTAACTATTTCTAAAGTGTTAGCTGAATGTAAAGACACTTAGAGAATAAAGTATCAAAAAATTAAAAGTTTTGTAGTAACTGTTAATCTATTTCTGATGGGTTTGGTATGGAGTCCCTGGTGGCTCAGCAGTAAAGAATCAGCCTACAATGCAGGAAACGCAGGTTCAATCCCTGGGTTGGGAAGATCCCCTGGAGAAGGGAATGGCTATCCACTGCAATATTCTTGCCAAGAAAAATCCCATGGACAGAGTAGCCTGGCAGGCTACAGTCCGTGGGGTCACAAAGAATCAGACATGACTGAGAATGTGCACGCACATTGGTAAGGGAAAAATCTCTTGAAAATATCTTCAGGATTCTTTTACTGCCTGCAGAGGTTACCCTGTAACGTCAATCCTTTCTGTGAAAGGCAAAGTCACTCAGTCATGTCCTTTCTGTAGCTTTTGCCTTTTCCACTAATGTTACTAGATTGCTCTTTGTTAAGCTAATTTCTCTTATCACCTGAAGAATTTACAGCTAAAGTGAATTTGCAGGGGTAGATCCAAATTTGGGGAGCTGTTAGCTTATTAAACTTCAGAAGTTCTCTTTAAGAAAAGAATATAAAATATACAAATACAGAGTTCCCAGAACCCCTCCCAAGGCTGTAAGAAGCCTGTGCTAGAGAAGCTGCGGCTTCCTGAGCTTCCAGGGAATCTGCCTCAGAAAATCTGTCATTTTTTGAGAAAATCAGAGAGATATGAGTACCAAAGACCCAGAACTATCAGACATCATCAGAAGTGAGGTGTACTGAAAATGCAAATTCCTCAATTTTCTATATGTATGTATGTTAGTTGTTGCAGTTGTGTCCTACTTTTTGTGACCCCCTGGACTGTAGCCCTCCAGGGTCCTCTGTCCATGAGATTCTCCGGACAAGAATACTGGAATAGGTTGCCATGTCCTAATCCAGAGGATCTTCCCCACCCAGGGATCAAATCTGAGTCTCTTAGGTCTCCTGCATTGGCAGGCGGGTTCTTTACCACTAGCGCCACCTGGGAAGCCCTCTCAATATTCCAGATGATACAAATTCTATAGCTCCTAAATGGTAAATATCATCTTCCACAACATTAAATAAATAGTCTACCTGGAGCGGGTTAGAGTGGACATAGCCTTATTACAGTGTATGAAAGTAGACTCCATTTTTTCTTGACAACCCAGCATTGTTGCTATAAACCTCAGTCATGCTTCTGTGGGTTTGGGGGACAGAGGAGTGGTCTGCCCAGACTTACTAAGGCACATTACCACTGGAGATGTGCTGGGTCCTGGTGAATATCAGAAGTCCGGGAGCCAGGCATGAAAGGCAGATTGAAGGCATTTGTTAGTGTCAGGTGGACTTGAGTTTAGAGATCCCGAAGGCAACTGTGGTCTCCAGGCTTCAGTGTCTGGCCCAGCAGACATCTGGCAGGTCCAGCTCTGAGCATGGGACTCCCTCTGTCCCATGGCCTCTCCTTCTGTCCCAGCTCCTGCATGAGACACAGTCTTTGAGCCTGGGTCTCCAGGACGTGGACAGTGACAGCACAGTAACTCCATTTGGCTAAGGAAATGTGTGTCATCAGCTTATGAACTCTGAATAACACCAAGAACAGTAATCATGCTGCAACTTACCAAATACTCAGGTGCCAAGTTCTGTGCAAGCCTGTGAAAATGGTTACCTGACCTATGATACAGAAGATACACAGCCCAATGGGCAGTGTCCCCATTTTACAAAGAAGGGCATGAAGTACAGAAAAGCTATACAACTGGTACAACGTCATATAATATTGAGTGTCCCAAGAAAGATTTTAAACCAGTTGGTCTGACTCCAAAGCTTTTAACCACTACAGGTGATTTCTACGGTGTCAATAGACAGTGTACAGAAGAGTTCTTTGGCCTGTTTCATTGTAAAAATAATGGATGTTTTTAAAAGCTCAGCAAGAATTATTTTTAATCATTCTTATTGAGGGATCTCTCAAAACCTTTAAGATGCTAATGTGTTCAGTGCCTCTTGGAGAGGATAGGACCATGGTTTGGGGGCTTTTATTGGGGAACAACACAACCCCGCCCACTCCACATGTCCTGTCATATACTACATCCTTTGAAATGCTCAGAGTGCTGTTTGCCTTCATCCTGAATGGCTGCATGGTGGTGAGTGCTCCCTGCTTCTAAATGAGGTGCAGGTCTGCATGGAGCGATGCTCGGTGAAGACCTCCTTGACACACCCCTCTGGCTCAGGGCACTATTGAATCTGGAGTCGTCAGGGACTGTCTCTCTACTTGAACGGAAATGCTGATTCTTCACCCACCTGTGCTGCACAGATGTTCTTGTGCTTTAGGATCTTATGCCTCTGCTGCTGAGTGCTGACACCCACATCTATTAAACTGTTAGTGCTAGAAGCCACCAGACTACAAAGCTGGGAGTTGTAATTACATGGTCTTCCTCAAAACTATTGGTCTTTCTGGAAATGAAAATTTATATTGAAATAATTTAGGCCACATGATTTGGGTCACAAAGGAGAAAAATGACGTATCTTTAGATCAAATGATATAAATTACATTTTTATTTCATTATCATCTTTATAAATGCAGTTTTCAAATATATTTTATTAACATACTATTAATGAGAAATAGTTTGAGACTAATAATTAACAAGACTTAACATCTCGGTAAATGTATGAAGAACAGAAAAAGCACCACTCGGCCATCTCCCATTCTGCCATTGGACGGAATTCAGAGAGTGGAAGTTCAGGGTGAGACTGCCAGGAATTGGGTCTCCCGCCAAGAAACTGGAGGCTACCACAAAATATATTTTTCTGTGATGCTGATAATGATAGCATTTGCTGTTGTGAGTGTTAACAACACCAGTTACTGGTAGTCTCACCATGGCGTTTACATTTCACAGCAGCTTTAGACCACAGTTGTGGGCCCATCAAGCTCACTCAAGTCCTACCGCTGGGACATGGTAGAGCTGGGCTGAAAGCCCAGGACCACGTGGTTCTACTGCCCAGGCCGTGAACCACAGTTACCTTGATGGGAAGGAAAACAGTACAAGGAATTAGAGACTGAGTGGCCTTTCAGTGTAAGAGGTCATGTGAGCCCAAAGTGGAAAGCCAAGGAACACTCACCACGAAACCTTACCCTTGAGGGGTCCTGGAACCAGAGCTGAGGGCCTTGCCCCCTTTCAGCTTTGCCAGGCTGAGGGCTCTTGACATGTGCTGGCCCTCCCTGTGCTCTGTTCCTTTAGCCCATTTTCTGGGGATATCTACTGAGGCCTGTGTTGATACATGTCCACTCAGAGCAGTCATCTGGAGCCAAAGCAATGACTAAAGCAGAGCACTTTCCAAAGTCCATTTGGAAGGAAAAAATAAGTTATGGCAGCAGCATTACAAAATTTTGGATAATAGTGAGAACACCTGATTTTGTGGCATCTACATGGGGTTTTGCACTTCTTTGTAAACTGTAATTATACCATTGCCATTTTCAAATTTTAAAAGTCCCCAGGTGCACATGAATTTCATGTTAGAGAAGTCTTAAAATATTCTGACATCTTTGATTTCCACAGATTCGTTGACAGCCCTGGTTTATAGTCAGACATGAAAATAGGTCCTCTGCTCCTTCTTTCCCTTGTCTCCTCCTACCGGCAACTCAGCACATGTGGACAGAAGTCTGGGCTCACTTCTCCAGGAGGTCCCAAGCGAGGGGAGCCCTGGGCTCTGGTGCTCCTCCAAGGATGGGATGGGAATCTGGAGGGCATCAGATTAAGATACTTAAAAAACCTAGCCCCTCACTCCGAAAGTTGAGTGGGGCTCCAGGGGGTTCAGAGATGAGGTCTGGAGAGCCCATGTGTCCGGCCTCTCAGGCTTACCCCACCTGCCGGCCTGGGGAACGTCACTGGTTTTCTGGGTGACTGCAGCTGAAGGACCATGGCTGAAGTTCTCACCTGGAAGAGTCCTCACATAGCCACGGCCCTCTTTTGGATGCCAGAAGACACAGGAGTAGTCACATGCTGTAGCATCAGTCTCGTGGATAGAAAAGAGCTGTCTCTTTGGAACTGCCTTGCTTTTTTGAGACTTCTTAATATTTCAAAAGTTACTATCTCAGAGAGAGCAAGTCAGCAGCAGGAAGGCCCGCCACTGAGAAGTGAGTGGTGCAGTTCCTTCCCTCTCAGCTCAGTGAACTCTGGTCCTGTCATGGGCCAATGAGTCTCCTGCTCTCTGTGGCTTCAGATCATCCTGTATGGAATCTTTGTACACTAAGAACATGCCCATTGCTATGGGGGAATTACAAAATATGGTCCTTACATGTTTTTAGAGACTAAACATAGTTCCCTTAGGGGGAAAATGGCATTATTCACCTAACATTATTCATACTAACTAAAGAATTCAAAACAATGACATTAAAAAAAAACGAGAGAACAGATCACTTGCCCCAGAGCTTGGTAAGATGCTATATTTTGAATAAAATCATCAGCCTTTGCCTGAAACCACCATGTCCTGCGGCAGCTTTGTAACCTTGTTCTTAGCTGAGGGGGGAAGTTGCTCTGTGAAGTAATCTGTTCTCCAGAACTTCACTCAAACATTCCCTGTCTTTGCACTCAGGGCTGGATCCTCTCCTTAGTAGCTTTAAGTCATTGCCTCCTTCCCCTTGTGGAGAAAGAAATGGCAACCCACTCCAGTATTCTTGCCTGGAGAATCCCATGGACGGAGGAGCGTAGCAAGCTACAGTCCATGGGGTCTCAAAGAGTCGGACACAACTGAGCGACTTCACTTTCACTTTCACTTCCTAACCCTTGCTCTAAGGCTGTATGGTAAGAATTGTTTTCTTCTCTAGTGGCCACAGATAACCGTCTTAGATTCTCCACAGATTCATTCTTCTTCCTGGAAGCTTCTCATCCAGACACTTAGTGTTTTATGATAAATTCTGGGTTTGTTTTTGTTTCTTCCAGCTTTCATGCAGGGCAACCTCTGCTTTGCCCCCACACCTCTCCATCCACCTGTGGGTCAGGTGGGATGGGAGATGCCTCCCAACTGGGGTGGGGAAGAGGTGTCAGCTCCCTAGCCTGAGGAGTGACCTGCTGCCCAAACCATGTTTTGTATTCTATTGCATTTAGATCACCCAATAGTTTTCAATCGCTTGTTTCCAACTACTTAAAGCTGTTTGAGAAAGTAAAGCAGGAAAGTGAGGAGTGAGGAGCTAAGCAGCAGAACAGCAGCCTCTCACGCTCCTGTTTCTCTTTCAGGGATTACCACCGTGCTGACCATGACAACCATCAACACGCACCTTCGGGAGACGTTGCCCAAAATCCCCTACGTCAAAGCCATTGACATGTACCTCATGGGCTGCTTTGTCTTTGTGTTTCTGGCCCTACTGGAGTATGCCTTTGTCAACTACATTTTCTTTGGAAGAGGCCCTCAAAGGCAGAAGAAGCTTGCAGAAAAGAACGCCAAGGCGAAGAATGACCGCTCGAAGGGTGACAGCAACCGGGTAGGCCACCCTGCCCCACCCCATCCCCCACAGCCCCTGCCTTTCCCAGACTCCCAGCCCTGCAGCATCATGGCCTTTCAGTAGGAGTGATGTGGGCTTGTTGACCGTAGCCTAAAATGTGGCCTCTGCAAGTCACTGAGTTTTATTGAAAAGCAAAGTTGGTGCAAAAGTTGGAGAAGCCAAAAACTTACCAGTTTCCAAATATGAAAAGAAAACGAAAGATATCAGAATGAATGAAATTCTGGCATGTGGGGCCCAAACTTGACAGGCAAAAACATTTTCCAGAATGTTGCAATTTTCCTTCAGTGGTCAAATTACAGATGTGATAGCCAGCATGGCACTGTTTTTCACATGGCATGGACAGTGCTCTCTCTCATCTGCCCTGGTTCAAGGTCTCTGGTGAGGGCAGGAGCTGTGTGCTGTCCCAGGGCTCTCATGGATCTACCCTGGCCAGGCCCTGCTGGCTATGTTCTGCAAAATGCCAGGCAGGCAGCCATAGGCAACAGTGGCCAAGCTGGGAGCTGCTCTAGACCCATGAGCTCTGAACCCGGAAGTTCAGTTTAGTTGCTCAGTAATGTCCAACTCTTTGTGACCCTGTGGACTGCAGCATGACAGACTTCCTGTCCATCACCAACACCCAGAGCTTGCTAAAACTCATGTCCATTGAGTCAGTGATGCCATCCATCATCTCACCATCTATCATCTCCTTCTCCACCTACCTTCAATCCCTCCCAGCATCAGGGTCTTTTCCAGTGAGTCAGCTCTTCTTATCAGGTTGGCCAAAGTGTTGAAGTTTCGACATCAGTCCTTCTAATGAATATCAGGACTGATTTCCATTAGGATAGACTGGTTGGATCTCCTTGCAGTCCAAGGGACTCTCAAGAGTCTTCTCCAACACTGCAGTTCAAAAGCATCAATTCTTTGGTGCTCAGCCTTCCTTATAGTCCAATTTTCACATCCATACATGACTACTGGAAAAAACATAGCTTTGACTAGATGGACTTTTGTCAGCAAAGTAATGTCTCTGCTTTTTAATATTCTGTCTAGGTTGGTCATAGCTTTTCTTCCAAGGAGCAAGCATCTTTTAATGTCATGGCTGCAGTCACAATCCACAGTGATTTAGGAGCCCCCAAAAATAAAATCTCTCACTGTTGCCATTGTTTCCCCGTCTGTTTGCCATAAGTGATGGGACCAGATGCCATGATCTTAGTTTTCTGAATGTTGAGTTTTAAGCCAGCTTTTTCACTCTTCTCTATCACTTTCATCATAAGGCTCTTTAGTTCTTTGCTTTCTGCCATATAAGGGTGGTGTCATCTGCATATCTAAAGGTATTGATATTTCTCCCAGCAGTTTTGATTCCAGCTTATGCTTCATCCAGCCCAGCATTTCACGTGATGTACTCTGCATATAAGTTAAATAAGCAGGGTTACAATCTACAGCCTTGACATACTCTTTTCCCAATTTTGAATCAGTCTGTTGTTCCATGTCCAGTTCTAACTGTTGCTTCTTGACCTGCCTAAAGATTTCTCAGGAGGCAGGAAAGGTGGTCTGGTATTCCCCTCTCTTGAAGGATTTTCCATAGTTTGTTGTGATCCACACAGTGGATCACAAAAGCTAAAAAGGCTTTAGCATAGTCAGTAAAGCAGAAATAGATGTTTTTCTGGAACTCTCTTGCTTTTCAATGATCCATCAGAGGTTAGCATTTTGATCTCTGGTTCCTCTGCCTTTTCTAAATCCAGCTTGAACATCTGTAAGTTCTCCATTCATGTACTATTGAAAGCCTAGCTTGGAGAATTTTGAGCATTACTTTACTAGCGTGTGAGATGAGTGCAATTGTGCAGTAGTTTGAGCATTCTTTGACATTGCCTTTCTTTGGGATTGGAATGAAAACTGACCTTTTTCAGCCCTGTGGCCACTGCTGAGTTTTCTAAATTTGCTGGCATATTGAGTGTAGCACTTTCACAGCATCATCTTTCAGGATTTGAAATAGCTCAACTTGAATTCTATCACCTCCACTAGTTTTGTTCGTAGTGATGCTTCCTAAGGCCCACTTGACTTCGCATTCCATGATGTCTGGCTCTAGGTGAGTGACCACACCATCATGATTATCTGGGTCTTGAAGATATTTTTTGTACAGTTCTTCTGTGTATTCTTGGCACCTCTTCTTAATATCTTCTGCTTCTGTTACATCCATACCATTTCTGTTCTTTACTGTGCCCATATTTGCATGAAATGTTCCCTTGGTATCTCTAATTTTCTTGAAGAGATCTCTAGCCTTTCCCATTCTAACGTTTTCCTCTATTTCTTTGCACTGATCACTGAGGAAGGCTTTCTTATCTCTCCTTGCTATTCTTTGGAACTGTGCATTCAAATGGGTGTATTTTTCCTTTTCTCCTTTGCCTTTCACTTCATTTCTTTTCTCAGCTATTTGTAAGGCCTCCTCAGACAGCCATTTTGCCTTTTTGCATTTCTTTTTCTTGGTAATTGTCTTGATCACTGTACAATGTCACGAACTTCCATCCATAGTTCTTCAGGCACTCTGTCTATCGTATCTAATCCTGAATCTGTTTGTTACTTCCACTGTGTGATCATAAGGGACACGGTTTAGGTCACACCTGGATGGTCTAGTGGTCTGAATGCAGAAAAAGGGCACCAAGCAGTTTCTTCCACAAGCCGCCTCATCTCACTCATATATTTCCAATTACAAACTTTGCAATTAGATGTCATTTCCATTTATTAATAAAAACCATATGTCCTTGCAATTATAAACACTGTTTTAGTGAAAGCACACTGTTGTCTCTGTATAAAATTTTGTCTTTATCTTTTACCTGTTGCATCACTTCAAGTCTTGAAAAATGCACCTCCACCGATGGACATATTGGGCTTGTTCCTATATTTCTTTACTTTTAAATGCTTCTTATTAAATTCACTTATTCTCAGGTTTATGAGGTTTCCTTGTTCTTTCTGATGCTCTTAGTGCGTCACTGACCCAAACCTCTTGCAGGGGTGTGGCAGCTCCCTGGAGGAGTGTGGTGCCCGTGGCCTTCCAGTGGTCAGAATAGGTCCCTGGGTGTTCATGAATGAGTGAAGGCGGTTAAATGACTGTAAATGGCTCCTGTCCTTTTAGTGGCACATAAAGTTGGTCGGAGGAACCAGGATTTATGAATAAAATCAGGGTTTCGCAGGCAGCATGCCCTTGAATCTCTTACTGGAATGTGTACTTAGCGCCATGCTGGTGTGTTTCCAAATTAGTCCACATCCTCCTGTGCACACACAGTGTGCTTTGGTCACACCGTTTCCAAGGAAACAAGAATTCATCGCTTTATTATTGTTTCCATTACACAGACACACAGACACATACAATGCTGTTTTTCCAAATTCCCTCATAATTTAAACAGGCTTAGATTTCTTCTAAATGATGCCCTTTACAAAGATTAAATTGTTGTGCTACAGAAATATCTTTTTGAGTGAAGCTTAAATTTTAAAACAGAAACAAAACCCCCCAAATCTTTAAATCCACAGTCAAAATTAAGCAGAATGTAGAACTAATATATTATAAATCAGATGCAGAAGAAAATTCATGAGTCCATTTTTATTGTTTGTTTTCCTGAAAACTTGTTTCAATTTCTCAGCAGTTTTCTTAGAGCCTTTATATGTTCATATTTTTTTAAATCTGTAATTATAGATATCAGTTCTTACAGTTTAAAATCAGCATACAAATGCATGTTTTAAATGCATATTTGATACTGTTAAAGGTAAACATTAAAAATTTTGCTGACTAGATGGCCAGCCTGAAAACATGTTCAATACTGCTAATTATTAGAGAAACACAGATAAAAAATACAATGAGGTATCACCTTATACCAGTCAGGGTGGCCATCATTAAAAAAAAAAATCTATAAACAATAAATGCTGGAGAGGGTGCGAAGAAAAGGGAACCCTCCTACACTGTTGGCGGGAATGTAAATTGGTATAGCCCCTGTGGCAAACAGTATAAAGGTTTGTTAAGAAACCAGAAATAGAGTTGCCATGTGATCCTGCAATCCCACACCTGGGCATATATCCAGAATAGATGAAAACTCTAATTTGCAAAGATACATGCACCCAAGTGTTCATAGCAGCACTGTTCACAATAGCCAAGACCTGGAAACAGCCCAAGTGCCCGTTAACAGATTAATGGATAAAGATGTGGTACATGTATACAGTGCAGTATTCCTCAGCCATAAAAATGATCGGAATAATGCCATTTGCAGCAACGTGGATGGACCTAGAGAGTATTACACTAAGTGAAGTAAATCAGACAAAGACAAATATCATGGGATACCGCTTATATGTGGAATCTTTAAAAAATGATAAAATTATCTTATTTCCAGAAATAAACTCACAGACAAAGAAAATAAACTTATGGGTCCCAAAGGGGAAAGAGAGGGGAGGGATAAATTGGGAATTTGGGATTAACATACATACACTGATATATATATTCCAGGCAAGAATACTGGAGTGGGTTGTCATTGCCTTCTCCATATATATATATATATATATAGATATACATCTATATATATATATATATAATAGATAAACAACCAGAACCCTATATAGCACAGGGAACTATATTCAATATCTTATAATAATGTATAATGGAAAAGAGTGTATTTATTGAATATATGTGTGTGTGTGTGTAAAGAGTGACAGAGAACTTAATCACTTTGTTATGTACCTGAAACATTATAAATCAACTATACTTATAAAATGCTGCTGACCACACCTAAGAATTTAGTGATATTTTTAAAGTAGAAATGCATCTCCCCAAATTTCATATCACGTGATCTGGATGAATGAAAAGAAAGTGAGTAAAGAATCACAAATTTCATGCAAAACAGAAATGGAGCTATGTACAGGCCAACAGCTTCAAGATCAGATCAGATCAGATCAGTCGCTCAGTCGTGTCCGACTCTTTGCGACCCCATGAATCACAGCACGCCAGGCCTCCCTGTCCATCACCAACTCCCGGAGTTCACTCAGACTCACGTCCATCAAGTCAGTGATGCCATCCAGCCATCTCATCCTCTGTCATCCCCTTCTCTTCCTGCCCCCAATCCCTCCCAGCATCAGAGTCTTTTCCAATGAGTCAACTCTTCGCATGAGGTGGCCAAAGTACTGGAGCCTCAGCTTTAGCATCATTCCTTCCAAAGAAATCCCAGGGCTGATCTCCTTCAGAATGGACTGGTTGGATCTCCTTGCAGTCCAAGGGACTCTCAAGAGTCTTCTCCAACACCACAGTTCAAAAGCATCAATTTTTCAGTGCTCAGCCTTCTTCACAGTCCAGCTCTCACATCCATACATGACCACTGGAAAAACCATAGCCTTGACTAGACGAACCTTTGTTGGCAAGGTAATGTCTCTGCTTTTGAATATGCTGTCTAGGTTGGTCATAACTTTCCTTCCAAAGAGTAAGCGTCTTTTAATTTCATGGCTGCAGTCACCATCTGCAGTGATTTTGGAGCCCAGAAAAATAAAGTCTGACACTGTTTCCACTGTTTCCCCATCTATTTCCCATGAAGTGGTGGGACCGATGCCATTATCTTCGTTCTCTGAATGTTGAGCTTTAAGCCAACTTTTTCACTCTCCACTTTCACTTTCATCAAGAGGCTTTTGAGTTCCTCTTCACTTTCTGCCATAAGAGTGGTGTCATCTGCATATCTCAGGTTATTGATATTTCTCCCGGCAATCTTGATTCCAGCTTGTGTTTCTTCCAGTCTAGTGTTTCTCATGATGTACTCTGCATATAAGTTAAATAAGCAGGGTGACAATATACAGCCTTGGCGAACTCCTTTTCCTATTTGGAACCAGTCTGTTGTTCCATGTCCAGTTCTAACTGTTGCTTCCTGACCTGCATGCAAATTTCTCAAGAGGCAGATCAGGTGGTCTGGTATTTCCATCTCTTGAAGAATTTTCCACAGTATCAAGAGTCCTTTCTAATTATTGTATGTAATTAATTATATACAATTAATGAATGTAATTATTCATTCACTCATTCATTTTCAGTGATATCTCTTGGGATTGTTTATCGGTCTGACCAGCAGTGTCCTCAGATGGCACCTCTGTCATACCTGGGAACCAAGCGGCTCAGGGGCTGCGACTGTCCTTGGGCTGATAGACACTGGGTGACACCAAGGATGTGCACCATCATTGTCTTTCCTTGTGTCCTGTAAGAGATCTCAGAGCAGTGTCTGCAGGGGCTCTGCAGGCCACCAACTTGCCTATGATGCTATTGAACTTAATGTCAGACCATGAGTGTAGATTTCCCTTATATTAACTTAGTGGCGGTGTTCACATAGTCACTTAGTTTCTCCTGAGACCAGTGGTGCAATGGAAATTCTGACCTTATTTATTTGTGCTTCTGTTTGTTCCTGGGTTGTTTCTATAACTAAGAACCAACCATCTTCAGTTGTAATGCACGTGTTAATAGTTACAAGCCTTATGATATTTTTCACGTTGATCAAATGGTATTTGAATTTCATGAAGTGGCAGAAAGTCTTGCCAAGGAATCAGGGCTTCAGGCTTGACACCATTCCTCTTACTAAAGAGCAACATTTTGTTCCTCACATGACAAATAGTTCCTCATTTTCCTAAAACTAGAGTATTTTACTTATTTTGAAGCTTTAAGTAGAGAATAAGATATTAACAGTGTGCCAATCTGATGACAGATTCTTGGAAGAAACTGAAAATCCCTCTAGGATACATTCCACAGGAGATGTTTTTCATTTCTGAATGTTTCTGGGTTATAGAGCAAGAAGAAAAAACTACATTGAAATCTAATTATAGTAGATATAAGACAAATTTTCAAAATAAGTGGTATTCATGAAATGCTTTAGAAATTATGAGTCATCACTATCATTCTATACAGAGCATTTTCACAATCCCATCTGTTTTAAAATTTAAATTCTAAATGATAGGAAAAGATTAGCATCTCTTCTAGAAATATTTTTTTAAATGTTTGGTTTCTGAGATTCAATGAATTTTAGTAACCTTTTAATTCTTGCATAAAAAACATACCTTCTAGTTGTTTTGATGTAAATTTTCTACACACTGGTTCATGTTTAAATAAAATCTATGCAAAGGTAAAACTGTGTCAAAAACAGCCAAATTAATTTACTCTGCTGCTACTGCTGCTGCTAAGTCGCTTCAGTCGTGTCCGACTCTGTGCGACCCCATAGATGGCAGCCACCAGGTTCCCCCATCCCTGGGATTCTCCAGGCAAGAACACTGGAGTGGGTTGCCATTTCCTTCTCCAGTGCATTAAAGTGAAAACTGAAAGTGAAGTTGCTCAGTCGTGTCTGACTCTTCGCAACCCCATAGAGTGCAGCCTACCAGGCTCCTCTGTCCATGGGATTTTCCAGGCAAAAGTACTGGAGTGGGGTGCCATTGCCTTCTCTGGATTTACTCTGAGGTCTTACTAATTCCATATCTATTACATATATATATTCAAGTTCCTTTCAACATAATGGAACAATAATGTAGCTGTTCACTCACTCTGAAATGGAGTGACGCAGTTATTATTAGTTCTCCCACGGCTTCAAGGCAGCCACAGGTATCAGAGCACCCAGGCACCCCAACTTTGTAAATGTTGATGACCTTGAGTTCGGCTTCTCTCAGGGTGGGTTTCCTTTACTGGAATCCAAGGGTGCAGACCTAGACTCGCCTTTCTGAAGTTCTTTCCCATCTGCACAAAACTGGCCAAAGGGAGGAGGGAAGACAGAATTCATACAGATTTGTCATTAAGTCTTGAAAAATCAATTCAACATCCAGTTGACCTTACTTTTTGTGTTTTTTCACTCTCCCTTTGGGCTTCCTGGAATCCCCATATATCTTACTATCTCTTTGCCTTTCTCTTATCTCAGAATCCCTCTTCTTCATCCACATCTTACCCTCCTTCAAAACTTAAGCCAGATGTTCTTCTCTATGATGTTATCCTGATTTTGTCTACCATTTTTTCCCATCCTGCCTCTGTCATTCTCCACTCCATGCAGGTGGTCTTGTCCCTGCTCTTCCAACCTCCAGGGCATATGCTCTATGCTCAGGAGATGGCAGGCCACATTTCACTGGGCCTTCTGACCTAGATGCCATCCCATTCTTTGCATCTACCAAAGTTTGTGCCAGAGCTGGATGTGGTAAGTGCCCAGGGAATGTGTGTCCATAAATGAGTGATATTTGTCATCAGTTTGGTACCACTGAACCCATGTGTTTTCTCATTCTCCTAGAGTCAGAGGAAGGGAGAACCATTCATAAGCATACCTGTTTTTAAAAAATTAAAACTACATTTAAAAAATTTTTATTCAAGTATAGCTGATTTACAATATTGTGTAAGTTTTCGATATACAGGATAGTGATTTAGCTTTACGTACATGTATACATATTTTTTTCCAGGTTCTTTTCCTTGATAGGTTATTACTTTACAATACTACGTATAAAATAGATGTGTGTTCAGTGACTCAGTTTTGTCCAGCTCTTTGCGACCCTATAGACGCTCCTTTGTCTACGGGATTCTCCAGGCAAAAATATGGAGTGGGCTGCCATGCCCTCCTCTAATAAAACAGATAAACATATTTTTAAAGCCAGGTGAAAATCTGAGTCATTAGAACCACCAAAGTCCATCCTGATAAATGTATCACAAAATACTTTCTTCTTTAAGAAAAGACTTTTCTTTAATTGGTATTTTGTTCTACAAAAGCATCATAATCCCAAAATTTTGATAAAAGGAGCTTTGCATATGGCATTTTTAGTAACTAGAAAGAGATGGCATTGTAGGCCTTATTTTAAAATGTGCTTTAAGAGTAATAAATATGCAATGTCTTCTAAACTGCATTTGCTGATTATTTGAAACTCTTCTCCTTGAGACAAGGACCTTCTCTTACTCCTCTGTGCTTCTGGGTAAAGCCCAGTTCATCTGACCCATCACACTCACCTCTGTGTTGCCTTAAGAGCCAACTGCCCACAGCTTCTGAAGCAGGTCCAGATCACCCCCTTCTTAGAGAGGGTGCACACCCACAGCTCCTGGGTGGTCTCTGTGGAGGACGTGCTATTGCCCAGTCCCTTGCTGGTCTTTCCTTTGCTGTCTCCTCCTGTTTCAGCCATATTTTTATTTACCTGTCAGGCTGCTCCTTCCCACATGACTGAGCTCCAAACCACCAGATACTTCATTGATCCCCAAAATGGGAAAATTGACTTTTTTGTTATAAGGATTTTACTGAGAAATGATGAAAAGAACAGATATGGAACACAGGTTCTTACAAAGGTCTATTATTCCCAGTACTTTTGAGGTTCAAGCACCATTAAAAATTTCCCTCGACTGAATTGAAAAAAAAAAAGAAAATAGAACTATTGCTCTTCTTTCACTCTGTTCCTTCCCCAAGAACAGGTCTTCATAAAAAGCCTTCTCCCTAGTGCACATGGTGTGATCGTGGTCTGTTTGTGTCTCCCAGGACCCCCAGACTGACTGCTTCCACTTCCAGGGGACATTAGATGCTGGGGGATATTGAACCCAGCCAGGCTAATGTGGGCCGGCTGCTGTGCCCTGAGTCCACGTTGTGATTGTTTCTCCAGGGAGCTTAGGAAGGGCCAGGTGGGAGCAGGGTGATGAGTAACTTCTCCACTCCTTTCCCACCTTCTTAACTGCCGAGATGCAGAAGGGACCAGGCGGTGGTGAGACATCGCTGAGCGTCCAGCGTCACCTAGAGGACATGCAGGAATGGGTTGCAGTAGCTGGCGGGGAGCAGTTACTCACTACCTCCTGGCATTTCTCTCCCAGACTGCCCTCAAAAAACAGAGGCCAGTGCAGTGCACACCAGCTAGGGTCTGTCTCTTCACTTTCTCCCTTCAAACCCATCTTCCTTTTTTTATTCTGCTGCTTCAGTTGGGTTTCAGAAATATGTCACTTTTATTTCTCACTACCTAAAGGGTAAAGGGGAAATTCTTTTAATAGCTCGACTCTGATCTGCTTCCCATTTATCAGGTGTTCTTTCTTGTAATGATAAGGTGATAAGCAGATGAGGATCACAGGGATGAGAATGACAGTCACCTCCTCTCTCTCCCCTGAGTGTGGGCCAGGAGTTGAGTGTGTGCATCCATTCTCTCCAGGACTTCAGTCCCACTCAACTAGTTTGCCCCTTTCAAAACATTTCAGCCACCCTTCAAGGCTGTGCCTTGGTGTTTCTCTGGCTCTTTGCCTGAGAAATTTGTACTCATTCTTTAAGGCCCAGTTCAAATTCATCTCCCCTCTGAAATCTTCCGTCTTCTCTCCTGTACTAGTTTTGATTGTTGCCATAACAATTTACCACAAACATAACATTTAAAACAACACCCAAATATTATCTCATAGTTGGTTCGGTCAGAAGTCTGAGTACAGTAGGGCTCAGCTCATTGGATACCATGGTTCCTTGTGGTTGTAGAACTGAGGTGGTCTTGCTGGCTGTGGGCCAGGGCCTGTCTTTGCTCCTTGAAGCTGCCCCCTTTCTTTCCAGGCCTTTCCTGTAGTTCTCTCAATCAAGGGCAAATCTACTCTTTATGCTTCCAATTCCTCTGGCTTTCAATTTCTGCCATGTCCTGGCTTTCTCTTCTGCTTCAAGTTGGAGAAAATTATCTGTTTTTAAGGTCTCATATGATTAGATTGGGCACACCTGGATAATTCAAGCTATATCCTCTCTCTGTTTGCAAAGTGCCTTTTGCATAATTTATTCAAATGGCTCGGGAGAAAGGGGTGACATCCTAATGACTACATCTCTCCTTCCCCAAGCATAATTGGATGGTAGGGTTTCCCTGATAGCTCAGTTAGTAAAGAATCTGCTCACAATGCAGGAGACCTGTGTTCATTCCCTATGTTGGGAAGATCCCCTGGAGAAAGGAAAGGCTACCCACTCCAGTATTCTGGCTTGGAGAACTCCATGGATTTATTTATCATTTGGGGCTTCCCTGATAGCTCAATTGGTAAAGAATCCACCTGCAATGCAGGACACCTTGGTTCAATTCCTGGGTCAGGAGGATCTGCTGGAGAAGGGATAGGCTACTCATTCCAGTGGTCTTGGGCTTCCCATGTGGCTCAGCTGGTAAAGAATCTGCCTGCAATGCAGGAGACCTGGGTTCGATCCTTGGGTTGGGAAGATCCCCTGGAGAAGGGAAAGGCTACCCACTCCAGTATTCTGGCCTGGAGAATTCCATGGACTGTATAGTACATGGGGTCGCAAAGAGTCCGACATGACTGAGCAACTTGCACTTTCACCAAAACCATGATGAAGGTATCTTTGAGTCTTTGTTGGTGCCTCTGTGCCAGGGTCTGATGGCCACTGGATGTTGATCACCCTTCCTGCGTCTGGGTCACTTTGGGGTTTGGGGCCATCCTGCCTGCACTCCTGTACAAGCCCCTACTCTTAGTGTTGGGCTTCTTCTCTCCCCTCCTCACCTCCTGAACTTCTCCCTTAAGGCCTAGCCTCAGACCTGGTCCCTGAAAGTTTTGTGGCAGACCAACAAATAAAATGGACCAGTGGTATCATCATGAAAGGTCTGAAGCTATATTTAGCACAAAATAAAATGTTTTTTTTTAAGTTTGGCTCCAGTGTGAGAAGGGACTCTAGCCTGTCTTAAATATAGCAGTTAAAAAGGATGTCTTCTGCCAGGACCAGGATTGAGTGAGGAGATCCACCAAAGTCATCAGGAGTGTCCATTCATCACAGTACTCACTTGTATCTTCATGGTGATTTGGGTATTTTTGTTATCATCAAAAAAGGGGACCAATTGACTTCCAAAGAATAGGAGAGTATAGAAGTTTCTAACTTGCAGTTAAGCCCACAAAATGACACTTTACACTAAAACAAAATGCTGGGCTTGCTCGATGTGCAGTTTCTCATAGTATATGTGACCTGATAGAATGACACAAGTCTGTCCTGTCCCATGTGGAAGTTAGGTTTATTGACATGCTACGCTAGCTATCTAAGCATGTGTATTTCCTTCCAATCAGGTGGATGCTCACGGAAATATTCTGTTAACATCGCTGGAGGTTCACAATGAGATGAACGAGGTTGCCGGCGGCGTTGGTGATACCCGGAATTCAGCAAGATCCTTTGACAACTCAGGAATCCAGTACAGGAAGCAGAGCATGCCTCGGGAAGGGCACGGGCGACACATGGACAGAAGCGTCCCGCACAAGAAGACCCATCTACGGAGGAGGTCTTCACAGCTCAAAATTAAAATCCCTGATCTAACCGACGTGAATGCCATAGACAGATGGTCCCGGATCGTGTTTCCATTCACTTTTTCTCTTTTCAACTTAGTTTATTGGCTGTACTATGTTAACTGAGTGACTGTACTTGATTTTTCAAAGACTTCATTTAACACTGAGTGAAATATTACTCTTCCTGTCAAGTTTTTATACCTGTACACACACACACAGACACACACACGCAGATACACACATATATACATACGCAATTGTATATATATGTGAACTTTCTCAGCATATATATAAAATACACGTGTATATGAGGATGTATGTGTATATGTTTATACACACAGGTGTGAGTACCCATGTGTATGTCAGACAAATACACATACATATATACATTTTGCAGCTATGGACAATTCAATCACAGGATGCATATTAAAGAAAGTCATAGTTTTTTTCTTTTTTAATTGAAAGGGACAAGCATTGTCTAAATATTATGCCTTGAGAATGAGGGCGCGAAACACAATATCATCCCAAAATGTGTCTTTTATTATCATAAGATAGATGTTTTAGTTTAAAAATCAGGAAGAAACTTCTTCAAAAACTCATTCAGTGGTATTGCTAGTTTAAAACGAGTCACACTTCATACCCACTCTTTCAGTTTATTAAGCAAAGGCTTTTTGGCTTTCTTGGCGATGGGGTTTGCTTTCGTGGGGCAGACTTTTTCTGTACTGGTTCCGTGGGTGCAGTGAGCCTCTGGTGCATGCTCACCTGTTTCCTAAACATAGGCAGAGCCCACGCTGATGTCTGCATGTCCATCTTTGGAAAGCCCATCGGGGATGGATGGCATTTCATTGTAAGTACTCTGCTGTCCAGTGTATTTCTTTGCTCACTTGGAGTAGATCAGCTTACCCATCTTGTGGGACACGGTGGCACATTTTGGCAACGTTGAGTTGACATTTCAATCACTGAACACGTGCTCCACATCTCTTATGGATTGCTAGGCCTGGCATCTAATGGAAAGCTTAGACGTCTCAGGTTATTTGTTACTCTAAGGTAAAACCACCTAGGATGATTTTCCCCCTTGTTTTTAAGTTATCAATCACTCTTATAACATTGTATGTTAATATCAAATACATTTGCATAATATGCATATATATATGTATATTTTCCAAGATTTTGTTTATGCTTGCTATCATGGCAGCATGCGATGTCATATTTTTCTTTCTGTGATGTAACTACTTTCTGTTCTCTAGAATTAACACTGAAGTGAAAACACTTCTTTTCAGTTTCAGAAACCAAGAAACATCCTCATGCTTTTATTTCTGTATCTGACATGTTTCACAAGCACATCCAACTACTCCTAGTGCAACTAGGATGCTGCAGGAACACGACCAGTCCACACCACGCATCACCCAGGGACCCATGACCGTTCTCTTGAGGCAAAGGAGAGCAACCTGACAACAAACACAGTCACTTTTGGTTCCTTCCAGCCCACAGCCTCATCAGTATTTGGACTTTTTAAAGCTCGTAGAAACAAGACAAGGTGCACCAGTTTCATAGGTGCAACCTTAACTTACTATTTAGATGAGATCTTTCTAAAGAAAAAAAAAAAGAGATGATATATTTTTTGTAAACAATATTTCTATCACAGGCATCCATAAACTGAAATGACTACAGTTGTGCAAACAGATGTCACAGTGAAGTTAAGCATTTGGAGAAACAAAAAAGCAAACTATTCAGGAAAGAACTGCTAAATTGATACTTTATCCCAAAATGCCACATATGCCTCACCCTCTCTGTTCTATCCAAAACCAGTGACCAGAGCCTTGCCCGGTATTCGCAGAGTTGGCCTCAGTTTCCCCGCAGACAGGGGCTCCATCCCCCCTGTGGGGGTTTGTGCCATAGGCCATCCCCGGGAGCTGACCACTACTTGATTTTCTTTGGCGGCTGATGACCTTTAATCTGTCATGTCTGTAGCAGGTCAAACCCACCACAAAGTCTCACGCTAGAAGCAGTGACCAGTTATATACCCTTTCTTCCCTTTCATTCTTATCTTTTTCTTCAGTATCTTCTTCCAACCACTGCTCTCTGGTTTTACTTTTATCTGGAGACAAGTGTTTTCTTGTTCCTTGGCTTTTTTCTGACAATTTTTTCTTGGATAATAATGGGGGATCCTAAAAGTTAAACAGATTGGGAAAAAACCTTGTAAGTGACCTTATCATTGTTAACATGTTAAAGAGAAAAAAAAAAAAAAGGACATTGTGTAGACCTTATCCCTTTCAATACTTCAGGTATCTTTTTCTGTATCAGTGATTCAAGGAGTGAGGTCCACATGCAGAAGAGGGACCCTAAAATACGCATGAATATGGACAAAAGTGTCAGCGATTGATTTTAATGTCCAGTTTATATATTCAGAACTGTGACATTAATTCTATCTGGGAGAAAAGTGATTCAAAACATTTTCGATGCATAGTTGAGGTACCCAACTGTCAAAGGCAGAGACTCCATGGGGCTCAGAAGAACAGCAGTCTATGTCCCAAGGTTTTCTGGATATAAATTTGCATGGTATAGTCATAATAGCTTTTGAGCTTTTTATATGCATTTGGCACCAAGACTGGGATCCACAACTTTGTAGACACTGCAATGATGTTAAACATAATAGCTATACTATAAATAGTGTTTGTAACTACACATACACACACACAAACACACACACATACATACATATATTCTGTAAAAAAAAAAAAAAACTTTTTGAGATCCTTGGGTATGTGTTTGCTTTACTTCATTTTAGAAGAAAATTACTCTTCTAATAAAATTATTTTATAGCTTCTCCATTTTTAAAAGTTGTGAGAAATATTAAGGAGCAGAACTGTGTGCCGCAGGAGAGTCGAGGTTGGTTCTCTGTTCTGTTACAGCGTCCTTTGATTACTGCACAGTAGTTCCTGGAGCCAGTAAGCGCGGTGTGTGGGGGAATCTGAACCCGGACCCTTGACGTAATGTGAGGTGGTTGTTGCCCTCATCCAGACCTCTTGAGTAAGGAGAGAAAAGTTGAAATTGGACTCTAATGATATCTCTTTCTCACAACTGAACATAATAAAAGGTTAATTTTCTAAGTAGTCCTGTCTTTCCAAAAATGCTTCACAGGGGCTCACAGGTTATAGGAGAATCTTGTTATGAGTTTGTTATTGCCCGTATTTGAATATACTTGAGACAATTCCAGAGCCCTACTACATAAAATTCCTACAGAGAAAGATGGATATGACCGAGGAATCTTTACAACACGTGTTGTTCTTGTCTACTGGCCCCAGGACTGTGGAGGGGTTTCGTTGTCTATATCGTGACCCACTTGTTTCCCTCTAAGTGACCTTGGTGTATGTCATGATAGTGTTCTGTCCCATGTATATATGCAGTTCCTAATGCCAGCACTCAGAACTTCGGACACGTTCAGTCATTGACATCACCACTTCTCCCCGCCCAGCTTCGGAATTAAACTTTTTCACCAAGGAGATCGTCCTCTCAGAGGTGATAGCAGGACCTGGGGACTGGCTTTAAGGGGACAGGCCCACTGCAGCTGTAGGTGTTTGTTCTCAGCATCTCGTAGAGAATCCCATTGGTGTTTTTCCCACAATGGTGTCTTCTAAAAAAAAAAAAAAAAAAGGATGTGTCCAACTTTGAATCTCCTGGCTTGAAATCCCATAATTCTTACTTTAGCTCTTCACCTGAAAACCAGTTACTATTTCTGATCATTTTAATGTAAACAAAACTGAACAGTGAAATATTTTGTTACTTGTGGAATAGATTCCGGCTCTCATTTTATGTGAGCTGTGGGTCAGGGGAATTATGGGACAAAGAACTGCCTAGGTGGATTAAATTTTCCCAGGACACAACTAGTGTGCCTTGGATTGATTATTACCTCTTCTACTGCATTGAAAGGTGCCATGTTTTCCTGAAATTCCCAACACCTGGGTAAACAGTGACCTCCCGGAGAGTGACTCATTTACCATGTCTCTCCCTAGGGTGAGCACCAGAAACAATTTTGTCATTCTTGTCTCTTATTTCCACTTCACGAGTCAGTGAGTGTGTTCAAGGTAAGTACAGGATTATTCTAGTAGGAATAGGCAATTGCTGTCATGATCAATTCCCACGTTTACTTCATTTCATTGTAAAGATCACTTAAAATCCAATTTTGCTTAAGCACATTGTTGTAATTTTGGGGGTATTATTTGACATAAGAAAACAGCAGAATTGAGTGATAGATATAATATGAAATTTGTTGATGAATGACTTCAAATTTATTAAAAAAGGACTAACTGACTTCAATATGAAGGCTGATTTTTTTTTCTTCCTTGTCTGTCTATTGTTGAAATAATGTCGTTATTTTAATTCTAGGTATTTTCAGTTGACATGCCCATTTCAGTTATGCTGAAAGTAAGAATAAGTTCAAATCTGACTATGTATGAGACCAGCTGAAGCATGTGACATTTTTTTAAAAATCACAATTTATTTTGAATGTCAAAAGAAAACCAGACACACACAGATCCACGTTGTTCCTGTATTCAAAAAAGTGTTTTCAGAGAGAATTATTTTTGTATTAAAGGCCAGGAAACTAAGTGCCAATAAACTCTGGCACAGGTGGTATTGATCCCTACTCTTTAGTTTTTCAGAACTAAAGGGCTATTTCCCTTGTTTCCTCTCCAGTAGGAAAGTAATAAACAATGTCTCTGAGTGAGTGAATGAATGAGTGAATGAAAAGATCCTCAGACACCTCAAACCAGACAAGGCGTTTATTGACAAACACATTTCTAGGCCCCTGAAAGGCTGCTGGCTCACGTGTACACGCTATAAAAAGAAAGTACACCACAGCCAGTTAGGGTTTAATGGAGGCTTAGCGTCCAGTGTGCCTAAACAAAATAAAACATAATCTTCAGTAATTCTTTACATGTTGTGTTTTCCTTTTTTATCCTATGGACAAGTTTTTTTAACTTCCCTCATCTACTTTGGGGTCCCAACATGGCAATATTTTTTCACACTGTTGGGATTGGAACTTCACTAGGGTACCTTTCTCACTTCATTAGGCTGCAACACTAGTCATTTGAATGCCAAGTTTAAATTACCAGTAACGGCATCCACTTTGGATTGACTAAGAAAGCCTCACTGAATGTAGAGTCCACTCAGAATCCATTCACTCCTGGTCCCAGTGGCTACCACAGGCCATGTACACATTTGACACCATTTCACAGTTCTGAACTACCTCCTTTGTGAAAGTGAAGGTCACTCATTCATGTCCAACTCTGTGACCCCACAGACTATACAGTCCATGGAATTCTCTAGGCCAGAATACTGGAGTGGGTAGCCTTTCCTTTCTCCAGGGGATCTTCCCAACCCAGGGATAGAGCCCAGGTCTCCCACATTGCAGGCAGATTCTTTACCATCTAAGCCACCAGAGAAGCCCAAGAATACTGGAGTGGGTAGCCCATCCCTTCTCCAGCGGATCTTCCTGACCCAGAAATCGAACCAGGGTCTCCTGCATTGCAGGTGAATTCTTTACCAACTGAGCTATGAGAGAAGACCCTGATAAGGAGATAAGGACCTCCTTCTTACCAGCTTCTAAAGGTGAAGGGTTGTTGGCTTTCCTATGAATGGGAAAACTATTCTTCAGAGAAGATTGACTCTTTCGAACCTGTGACCTTTAGCCCTTAACTGGTGTAAAGCCGCAATGGGTTTTGATTGAGGTACTCCAGGCATTAGAGGCGCTCATACTCCATGACCCTTGCCTTTTATGTGACTGGGTTCCACTTAGAATCCACAGGCAGGCAATGCAAAGGAAACCTGTAAGAAATATGCAGCGACAGAAATGGCTCCTTTTAAAGGATGTCTGCTGCAGGTGTGGGTGTATTTGTGTGCATCTTGAAACCAAATAGGAAACCAGTTAGTAACCCTGGTAGCCAGTGATTGCAAGAAAATGTCTTGTAACTTAAATCTCCATTTCGGCTTTCCCCAGGGTCCTGCTTGACTCTGCATTCTTGAGGTAAATGTACTCAACACCACATTTTTCTATGTGTTTCCCATTCCCTTTTCTCATGCCTCATCTTTTGTTTGGTTTGGGGGCATTTCTCCTTTGAAACTTAAAGAGTGATTTCTATTACCTATTGCTGTCAGAGCAGGTGAGACCTTAATGTTAGCACATCCAATTCCTTACCCTAAATAGAAGAATCAGCTGTTCCTCTTGCATGCTGAAGCATTAGTTATACACACTTGTCCACCTTGCTAAGGGGGCTTGAAATGCTATATTTTAGGCAAAGTTGTTCATCCTGCCCCATCTTCTATTAACTGTAACTCTATTTTTACATCATCAAGGTCAAAAACATTTACATTCTGTCTACAATCATGAAGTTTTATTTTACTGTTTAATATGTTTATAGAGTGATTCTATGGAGAAGGAAATGGCAACCCACTCCAGTACTCTTGCCTGGAGAATCCCATGGACGGAGGAGCCTGGTAGGCTGCAGTCCATGGGGTCGCAAAGAGTCGGACACGACTGAGTGATTTCACTTTCACTTTTCACTTTCATGCACTGGAGAAGGAAATGGCAACCCACTCCAGTATTCTTGCCTGGAGAATCCCAGGGACAGAGGAGCCTGGTGGGCTGCCGTCTACAGGGTCACACAGAATCAGACATGAATTAGCAGCAGCAGCAGAGTGATTCTAAATGTTAAAAATTAATGAACATCCTGCATCATTGAGCCATACTTATGTTAAGGCCAGTTCAAAGTTTAGTGTTTCAATTGAATGTATAAAAATACATATTAGAAGAAGACAAAAACAGACCACCTATAGTCAAGAGTTTTTCTGCCTGGAAAGTGTGATCAATTGAGGATGTGAGAGAAGAGAGATGTCTTCTCAACTCTTACTGCTTCATGGAGGTTGAAAACTTTTACATTTAGCACTGTGATTGTACTTCAGCCTTCAGGATTTTACTTATAAATTATTCAAAAAGCTCAAAAACTTTTATATTATCAAGAACATAAGTATCATTCAAAGTGGAGCTAAGCAGTCTGCTCAAACTAATTTAGAGGACCAGTGACTTCCTAGGACTCTTTGAAGTGAATATTCCTAATGTCCAGATCAAATAAATTACTTTTTCCTACACTACTTTAGTTGATCCAAACTGGATCAGATGTTTGTTTGCTTTAGGACATTCTTAGATTTAATCCCGTCTCAGTCACCCATAAACACTCATTCTGGGGTTTCTAATTTCCTTTTTTTTCTTAAGAAAGAATGATATGCTTTTGACTATGTATGTAATATTGACTACAACCTTAGTCATTAAATGTATTGTTTGTTATCCTTTCCAATATTCTTTATGAAAATATTCTTGGCATTGACTGATTTCCCATACAAGTGAGAACTGCTTGCTTTTTGGACCTGCTACAAAACTCTCATACTATGATTTCTGAATTAGTTTCAATATTTTTTAATAGCCCATCGCTTCCTCTTTCCTGGTCCTATTCTTTTTGCCAAAGTTTAATAAGAATGGTGGCTAAGTGGTAAATGAAGAATTTGCCTGCAGGAGATCCAGGTTCGATCCCTGGTTCCTGGAGAAAGAAATGGCAACCCACTCCAGAATTCTTGCCTGGGAAATCCCATGGACAGAGGAGCCTGGTGGACTACAGTCCCTGGGGTTGCAAGGGTCAGACACGATTTACTGACTAAACACAACAACAATCCTCAGTTAATGCCTGAGGAGCGGGTATGAGAGAGGTTTCTGAGGCTTTGATCACCTGAATTCTTTCCTTGTCCTTTATGTTTAATTTGTAGTTAGCTAAATCAGTTCATCATTGTATTTTATCATTCAGTGATGCTTATAACGAGTTTGATGCCAGCTGATTCTTATTTACTTAAACAGACTCACTCCCAACTCCTCAATCCCCTACTCAACTGCCCCTGGATTAAGGGAGCTTTAAGTAGGGGACATCCTTTGAGTAGAAGGACATTCTTCTAGTACTTCATAAAGGTTTATTAAGTGTAAGTCTTTTTTGTATACTATAATAGATTCTGGGAGAAACTCTAAAGATCTATATTTCTGAACTTTAGACACTTATATTATTTTTTAAAGAAACTCTTCTCTGCCTTTTATTCATATGCCCCACTAGTCAGATTTTGTATTTAATGAATGGTTCAATCTTTAATATATAATCTTTCTTTCCTGTTCCATTTTTTGTCTGTTTTGGATGATTGACTTTATTTTCTGACAATTCTATTTCATATTCAAATATCTCTTTAGAAGTAAAAATGACATAAAAACTGTTCATATGCAATATGTGTAATTTGATAAATTTTCATCTATGTGAAACCATCTTCATGGTCACTCGTAATAGTAAACATATTCATTCCTCCAAAAGTTCACTTGAACTCCTTTGTAAATCCTATCCTACTTAAGACACCGATTTCTGTCCCCAAGCAACAACTATTGTGCTTTCAACAAACGACACACTAAAGATTAGTTTCTGTTTTCTAAAATTTTACATAAATGAAATCAGAGTGCATTATTTTCCTCTGACTTCTTTCACTCACTATAATTAGATTCACATATCTTGTTGTACTTCACTGCTGAGTAGTATTCCACTGCACAGTACCCACAGTTTTATCCATTCACCATTTGACAGACATAAGCTTTCATTTTTCTTGGGTAAATATTAAGAGTGAAATAGCTGTATTTTATCGTGGTGTAGGTTTAACTTTTTAAATAAAACCGTCAGTTTTCCAAAGTGATTTTATAATTTTACTTTTCACCTGCTGTATTTCTGTGAGGGTTCTGGTTTCTCCATATCTTCTTCAACACTTGGTATGGTCAGTCTTTTTAATTTTATCCATTCTATAGTTAAATTGTGGTATTTCCTTTGGTCTTTCTAATTTTATCCATTCAATAGTTATATGGTGGTATTTCCTTTGGGTTTTAATTTTCTTTTTGTTATTGACTAATGATGTTGAACATCTTTCTATGCGTTATTTGCCATCTCTTTGTCTTCATTAATAAAAGGTTTATTTAAATCTTCTGTTAATTTTAATTTGTTTTCTTATTGTGTTTTGAGAGTTCTTTATATAAAGTTATATATTTTAGATACAAATCTTTCATCAGACATATGCCTTGTAACTTTTTTCTCCATGTCCATGGCTTGTCTTTTAATTCTCTTAACAGCTTTTCAGAAAGCACAGATTTTAAATTTTTATAAAATCAAATTTATCTATTTTTTTCTTGTATGGGTCATCAATATGGTATTATTTCCAAAAGTCTTCACCTAATTATTGATCACAAAAATTTTTCCATATGTTTTCTTCTATAAAGTTTATAGATTTAGGTATTAAATTTAGACTTATAATACATTTTAAGTTAATTTTGCTTATGTTATAAAATAAAAAAGAAAGTTCATTTTCTCCATATGCATATTTCCAGTTTTTCTAGCACCATTTGTTAAAAACTTTTCCCCACTAAATTGCCTCAGTATACTTGTTGAAATCAATTTATAATATATATAATATATATATCATGCAGGTCCGTGTCTAGAGTTTCCGTTCTGTTCCATTGATCTATTTGGCTACTTTGAAGTCAATAGTACACTGTCTTGACTACTATACTTTTTTTAGTGAGGCTTAAAGGCAAATGCTGTTAGTTCGTCAAATGTGTTATTCTTTTTCAAAGTTGTTGTGGCTTTGCTTTGACAGTTCCACATAAATTTTAGAATCAGTTTCCCCCATATATATATATATATATATATATATACACATATATATGTTCATTCTTTATTTGTATTCATATATATGAATGTGCATATTAATTCTCTCTACATATATGTATTCATTCTCTCTCTATACTCATATATATATGTATATTCATTCTGTTAATGAATATGTATATTCATTTTGATAACTTGACTAGGGCTACAATGAATTTATGCAGCAGTTTGTGGAGAATTGTCATCCTAACAGTGTGGGTTTCTCAACCTTGGCACATTCATACTTTAGATCACATACTTTGTTGTGGAGAACTGTCCTGTGCATTGTAGGATGTTTAGCCACATACCTGAGGCCACTACTCACAAGATTCTGGTGTCAAAATCTGCCTCCTCAGTTGTAGCAACTAAACATGTTTCCAGATATAGCCAGATGTCCCTCAGGATGGACAATTGGTTGAGAACCACTGCTTTGGATCTTCTTAAATTTCTCATAACAATAGTTTTTGGCTTTAAATGTAGAAACTTTGCATATTTTTAGGTTTATCCTGATTATTTATATTTCTTTGATGATATTGTAGATTTTAAAAATTTTTTCAATTTCTGTTTGTGTATTGATCTTTGTCTTAGTGTGGGCTGCTCTGTTTTCTTAAATCTCACTGAGAGATTTCTTAAATCTTGCTCTATTTCCTTGGATCCCCAAAGTATTAATTTTCATGCTAATTTTTTCTGGTTTGTTTATTGTGGTATTCTTTATGCCAGTAATTTTCTTTCTAAGACTGATGGCATTTTGTAAGATGTTTTGTGAGTTAGCTTTATACTGTTTTCTTTGTATCATGTATCTTGTTCAGTTCTCTTTTACAACCAGCTTCTTCCTATAAATATTAAGACTAAATAAGAGGTCTGAGTATGTTTCTGGGGTTTTGGCAAGATTGATTTATTTTAGAGTGAGGAAGCAGATAATGACCTAGATGCTGGGCACCAAGTGACAAAATAAAAAGGGCTTTTCCTTTCTGGGCTATGTCTGCCCTATCTGGGAGGTGCCTCTTTATTGGTAATTGTTTTCAATGTGTTTATTAAAGATGTCTGTGCTCATTTGCTGTTGTTACTTAGTCACTGGTTTTATTCTGGTGATAAGAGGCACAATGCATGGGATGGAGGGAAGGGGATGGATGGGTGGTGACTGTGGAGACCTGCTGGGACTGGCTTTTCCAAAGAGAGATTCCCAGTAACCCCTAAGCATTTTGGACATCTCTTTCTCGTTCTTTACTATTCTTTATATCCACTGTATGGCTTATAAAATCCAAACTATTTACTTTCTGGCCTTTATGGGAAAAAATCATAGACCCCTGCTTTGATACTTTAGATGAATCAGAAGCAAATGATTTGGAACCTAGCTTTTTACAAACGATCACATTCTAGTCTTTAGTCACCCCCTAAAGGCTTTTCTCCTCAAATAATTATTCTTATCTTTATCATATGGACTGAACACAATAACATTTTCCAGTACACTACCTTGAGTTAGCAATAGATTTCTTTTCCCTTCAAACCTATTTCTGGTCATAACTTTAGTTAACTACTTCATTTATGCCTTCTTTGCTCATTTTCTGAATGAGGAAAGTTTTCTTCAGAAATCTAATAGTAAGATCAGAATAAAAATTCAAATTTCATATTTTTAAATAAACCAACTAAAATTATTTAACATTGATATTGCTATCGCTAAGTCACTTCAGTCGTGTCCGACTCTGTGCGATCCCATAAGACGGCAGCCCACCAGGCTTCCCCATCCCTGGGATTCTCCAGGCAAGAACACTGGAGTGGGTTGCCATTTCCTTCTCCAATGCATGAAAGTGAAAAGTGAAAGTGAAGTCTCTCAGTCGTGTCTGACCCTCAGCGACCCCATCGACTGCAGCCTTCCAGGCTCCTCCATCCATGGGATTTTCCAGGCAAAAGTACTGGAGTGGGGTGCCCACATTACTGTTTTAGAAATGATATGATCTTACTAACCAAAATGAGCATAAAAAACTGCCAAACTCACCAGACTGATTATTCTTCACTCTCAAAAGAATAAACCCCTTATTAGAAGGTGAAGAAAAGTACTTCTTGAGGGTCTACTGTGTTGGATTATTTACAATCATAAATGAATATGAGCTAAAGGGAGAAAAGTAAATTTCAGAGACTTGAATCTTTGATAGGTGATATTTTCTTTCCATGCCCTATCTATTTAGGACAAAAATTACTATTATGTCTCTGGAGATTATGAATAATTTAAATAAACCTGGCTATCTCATATAGTAAGAACTGAGCCTGAAAACAAAAATCAATGAGATGAAAATCTTCAAAAGATTAACAAAATTGAAAAAAAAAATACAAAGCTCCATTCAAGTTTACTAAGAAAATAAGAGAAACTAGTTAAATTATTAGAATTAGAAATTAAATAGAAGACCTTTCTACCAATCTTATAAAAATAGAAGACTATAAAGAAAAACCATAAACAATTGTACACCAAAAAGTTAGATAACTTAGGTGAAAAATTAGATAACTTTCAAACTCTTAGAAAGACAAACTACTGAAACAGATTCAAGAAGAAATAGACCTTCTAAATAGACCTGTAATAAATGAGGAAATTGAATGAGTAATTTTGAAATTACTCACAAACAAAGTCCCACACCCAGATGACCTCACTTTTAGTTTTACCAAACATTTAAAGAAAGAATAGCAAATCTTCACAAATGCTTCCAAAACATAGATGAGAAAACTTTTCAAATCATTGGTCATCAGGAAAATGCAAACTCCAATCACCACTTCATACCTAATAGTATCAGTCAGTCAGTCAGTTCAGTTGCTCAGTCGTGTCCAACTCTGTGACCCCATGCGGCACACCAGGCCTCCCTTTCCATCACCAACTCCTAGAGTTTACTCAAACTCCTGTCCATTGAGTCGCTGATGCCATCCAAACATCTCATCCTCTGTCATCCCCTTCTCCTCCCGTCTTCAATCTTTTCCAGCATCAGGGACTCTTCCAGTGAATCAGTTCTTTGCATCAGGTGGCCAAAGAATTGGAGCTTCAGCTTTAGCATCATTCCTTCCAATCAATATTCAGGACTGATTTCCTTTAGGATGAATTGGTTGGATATCTTTGCAGTCCAAGGGACTCTCAGGAGTATTCTCCAACACCACAGTTCAAAAGCATCAATTCTTCTGTGCTCAGCTATCTTTATAGCCCAACTCTCACATCCATACATGACTACTGTAAAAACCATAGCCTTGACTAGACAGACCTTTGTTGGCAAAGTAATGTCTCTGCATTTTAATATTCTGTCTAGGTTGGTCATAACTTTTTTCCCAAGGAGTAAGCATCTTTTAATTTAATGGTTGCAGTCACCATCTGCAGTGATTTTGGAGCCCAAAAAACTAAAGTCTGACACTGTTTCCACTCTTTCCCCCTCTATTCGCCATGAAGTGATGGGACCAGATGGCATGGTCTTAGTTTTCTGAATGTTGAGTTTTAAGCCAGCTTTTTCACTCTCCTCTTTCACTTTCATGAAGAGGCTCTTTAGTTCTTCTTTGTTATCTGCCATAATGGTGATGTCATCTGCATGTCTGAGGTTATTGATATTTCTCCCGGCAATCTTGATTCCAGTTTGTGCTTCATCCAGCCCATCATTTCTTATTATGTACTCTGCATATAAGTTAAATAAGCAGTGTGTCAATATACAGCCTTGACATACTCCTTTTCCTATTTGGAACCAGTCTGTTGTTCCATGTCCAGTTCTAACTGTTGTTTCATGACCTGCATACAGATTTCTCAAGAGGCAGGTCCGGTGGTCTCTTTTTTCCTTCTTTTTCAGGATTTTCCACAGTTGGTTTTGGCCCACACAGTCAAAGGCTTTGGCATAGTCAATAAAGCAGAAATAGATATTTTTCTAGAACTCTCTTGCATTTTTTATGGTCCAACTAATGTTGGCAATTTGATCTCCAGTTCCTCTGCCTTTTCTAAAACCAGTTTGAACATCTGGAAATTCACGGTTCACATACTGTTGAAGCCTGACTTGGAGAATTTTGAGTATTCCTTTGCTAGTGTGTGAGATGAGTGCAACCGTGTGGTAGTTTCAGCATTCTTTGGCATTTCCTTTCTTTGGGATTGGAATGAAAACTGACCTTTTCCAGTCTCGTGGCCACTGTTGAGTTTTCTAAATTTGCTGGCATAATGAGTGTAGCACTTTAACAGCATCATTGAGGATTTGAAATAGCTCAACTGGAATTCCATCACCTCCACTAGCTTTGTTCATAGTGATGCTTCCTAAAGCACCCTAAAGGCCCACTTGACTTCACATTCCAGGGTGTTTGGCATAGGTGAGTGATCACATCATCGTGATTATCTGGGTGGTGAAGGTCTTTTTTGTATAGTTCTTTTGTGTATTCTTGCCACATCTTGTTAATATCTTCTGCTGCTGTTAGGTCCATACCATTTCTGTCCTTTATTGTGCCCATCTTTGCATGAACTAGTATGAATAGAATTAAAAAGTCAGATAAGAACAACTGTTGGTAAGGATGTGGAGAATTTGAACCCCTCAAACCTGTACAGATGAGAATGCAAAATGGTGCATCTACTTTGTTCTGACACTTCCTCAAGTGATTAAACATAGAGTTATAATTTGACATAGCAATTTAACTCACAGGTATATGTGCAAAAGAAATGAAAACATATGTTTCCGCTGTGTGTACATGAATATTTATAGTAACATTCTTCTTAATAGACAACAGGTGAAATAATCCAAATGTGCACCAACAGATTAATGAATAAACAAAACATAGTATATCCATACAATGGAACAATATTTGCCCATGAAAAGGAACAAAGTACTAACACACGATACAACCTGGATGAACACTGAAAACTCTATGGTAAGTCAAAGAAGCCAGTCACAAAAGACAACAACTATATGATTCCATTCATATGAGCGTCTAGGAAAGTGGATTATTCTATCCTCAGGATTGGTGTGGTGTAGGATGGGTACATAGCAGGGTAATAGCTGAAGGATACAGAATTTTAAAATTTGAATTGGTTAATTTGGCTGCACTGGTTCTTCCCTGCTGTATGTGGGCTTTCTCTAGGTGCAGAGTGCTGGCTTCTCTTGCTGTGGAGCACAGGCTCTAGGCATGCGGGCTTCACATGCAGCACGTGACCTCAGTAGTTGTGGTGCCAGCCTTAGTCGCTCCGTGGCATGTGGGATCTTCCCGGACCAGGAAACAAACCCATCTCCTCTGCATCAGCAGATATATTCTTAACCACTGGACCATCAGGGAAGTCCCAGAATATTTTTTTGAAGTAATAAAAACGTTGTAAGTTTGACCATAGTGACGGTTGCACACATCTGTGAATACCATTGAGTTGTACACTTCAAGTGGGAGAATTACCTTCTCAGGGTCAGCCGTCTCCTTTCTCCCTCCCCAGATTTCAGTTCTTTCTCCCCAAACCTGAGTCAGTGAATGTCACTGACTGCGGCTGTGCTCAGTTGCTCAGTGGTGTCCTCCTCTATTGTGAACCCCATGGACTGTAGCCCACCTGTCTCCTCTACCCATGGGATTCCCCAGTAAGAATACTGGAGTGGGCTGCCACCTCCTCTTGTGAAGAGTGGGGCTGGTGGCCTGCCTGCTGTTCAGCGTGCCCTGAGGAGTGGTGAGGGGTACCCCCATCCCCCTACCTCCCTCCGTACTCTGTACTTGAACATTCTTTTGCACTGAAGTGTTACAGTTGAACAGGGGGAACCTCAGGCGTGGGAGGTTGTGAGCTTGAGGGGATGTGACCAGCTTGGACTGAGACTGGACAGGTGGGCACTCAGTTTGGACTGGACCCCTAGCCTCTCTCTTGCTTTACTGTGTTGACCTACTCCACCCTTCGTGACCTAAAGTGGGGGTGGGTGTGGAGTCAGTGATGAGGAAGATGCCGCTGCCACTGCTGCTGCTAAATCGCTTCAGTCAGTCATGTCCAACTGTGTGCGACCCCATAGACGGCAGCCCATCAGGCTCCTCCGTCCCTGGGATTCTCCAGGCAAGAATACTGGAGTGGGTTGCCATTTCCTTCTCCAATGCATGCATGCATGCTAAGTTGCTTCAGTTGTGTCCGACTCTGTGCGACCCCATGGACAGCAGCCCACCAGGCTCCTCTGTCCATGGGATTCTTAGGCAAGAATACTGCAGTGGGCTGCCATTTCCTTCTCCAATGGGGAAGATGGGACTCTTACAGCTTGGCTCTTCCCACTCTGTCATCTTCATGGAAACTTGTATCCCATTTGCTCAAGCAACTGCGACTCCTGGTTGCCATGGAATTAGCAGCCAATAGACACCTCCCAAATCCAGGGCTAAGGCTGGACATGGCCCCTCTTAGTTACCATGGGAACTTAGTAACACACTCTTGGACCTCCCCTGCTCCTTCCTCCCCTGAGTGGGCGTGGTTTGGGAAGTCACAGGGAGGGGCCAGGGCGGGATCCTGCTTCTCAGCTCAGCTCTCCCTGGGGAGTCAGGTTGTATCACATAGGGGAGGAGGAATGTATCCATATACCTCAGGTAACAGGGAGTTGGAGCTGGTGATGGGAGTGACTGGGGGCCAAAGACCAGAGGGGAGGGGCCCCTGGGGATCCCCAAAAGCTTGAAGATGCTGCCGCATGTGGGGCTGGGTGGGGCAGCAGCAGCCCCTGGGCTTCCAGTCTGTACAATATGGTTTGTTATAAAACTCAAAATCTTCCAGTTAGAAAAAAAAAGTTTTTTTGTGGGAATGTATGGTGATGGACAGGGAGGCCTGGTGTGCTGCGATTCATGGGGTCACAAAGAGTCGGACACAACTGAGCGACTGATCTGATCTGATCTGATATGGTATATTAAATATATCTCAATAAAACTACTAAAAATTGAGTTTGATTGATGGCAAAAAGAAAAAAAATAAGTGGTTTGAGTAAGATACGCTTAATTTTTATCACATTCAAAAGATTTGGAAGTGGAAAATTAAAATATCACAGTCCAAATTCTCAAGGACTCAGGGTCCTTCCAAGGTTGTCTCATCCTCACCTGGCAGCTAGATGTCAGCTCTACTATCTGAGGTTTAAATAACAGGAAGGAGGACAGATAAGTTCAGGCCCCTCTCATTTTAATGATTCATCTCAGACGCATATGTACCACTGGTATACTGAATTGCAAGTCCATGTGCCTGACACACAGTGAAGCTCAGCAATACTAAGCATTAGAGTTTGGGGGAAAAAATAAAACAATTTAAAGAATTTGTATTTTAAGAATTAAAAAAACAAAATTGAGCTTGGAACAGAGAATAGTTTATTACAGATTCATACAAGGAGATGGGTGGCTCATGCCCTAAGAACCCCAAAGTCATTGAAAGCTATTAGCAAGTCTTTTTAAAAAAGCAAAAGGTGAGAGATAGGTGGTGTTACTTGTTGCAGACTTCTTGGTGTCAGATCCTTTGTTCTTGAGATCAGGTCAGGGTTAAGTCAGGATGTTCCTGTAAATCTGTACCAGATGAATGTTATTCTCTGTCCTGGCAAGAAGGGCAAGGTCCCAAGGCACAACTTTCACCCTCTAAGGTCCCAGTCCTGACTAAGAAGAAGCAGATCCCAATTGGCATCTCCTTTGGGGCCAGATTCCCACATCCTGTCCAACCAATTGTCATCCCTGAGACAGCCAGACACCCAAACCAACTGGCCCTCAGTATCCTCAGGCTGCCCAAAGGGGAAGACAAGGTCTCACAGACTGTAACCCAGACAGCTACTGCTATTAGGTCACAGAGATAGGGATGGGAGAGAGGTTCACACTGCCTCAAGGCCTGGGCAAGACTAGTGGAAGGCCTTTGTGCGAGTGCTGAAGCCCCGTAGGAGGTAGTCCCCAGTCTGTTCCTTGGGCCCTCCAGCTCAATCGCTTGCCTGAGGCAAAGTAAGCTGGAGGACCTCCAGAAGAAGACCTGAACCCACCTCTTACTGCACTCTCCACCTGATGACCACCACAACACCAACCCTTGACTGAATCACTTCCCCAGGTCCTTCATTGACACTTACCAGTGAGCAGGCCCACTGTGGCACTGACCAATAGCTGAACAGGGCAACTAACGGTCACTCATTGACAGTTGGTTGCTTGTGGGAAGGGCCCACTGAAGCACCAACCAATGGCTGAGCAAGACCATTGCCTAGTAACAGGGTGCACAGCAACGAGGCACAGCAATGGCTACCTGTTAAGGGCTGTGGTTATCCTGCTCTATTACACTACCGCTGACTGTGGTACAGCCACATGGCCCTCCCTCTAAGAAGGTGAACATGGGGAAGAAGAACTGTTGTACGGGGACATGACAACGTCAGTCACGTTTACAAAGTTTGACTCAGGATGGCCGTAAAAAATGTAATATTCTACTATGAAATGACTTTGAGGCATGAGGTGCGGAGGGAAGGAAGGGTGAGAATATTTAATTAAAAATACCAAAATAGCAAAGTTCTATAGCAGAGATTCTGAGTGGCATTTAGTCTGTATAATTGATTATCAAAAATAAAGGTATTATAAGCTAAGAACAAAACTTAAGATTCAAGAAAGCTAATATCAAGGCAGCTCTGACGTAATAGGAAGATAGATGAGGTTTGGTCTCTCCACAAAAGAGACAGCAATATTGTCTCAAAAAAAAAAAAAAAAAATCAAGAAAAGAACGATAATTCAGATCAATTAGAAGTTCAGGAAACATTCATTCCCTTTAATATCCTGTATATGCTATCATGAAATAGAACTATATACTAAGAAAAACATTTTTTGAGTGAGGACATTTGGAAATAAAATCTTTTTATTTTATTACAAAATCTTGAGAACCAGAACAAATCAAGAGTTTGCATAGTTAGGGAAGCAATTTGATCCACAATCCTGATTTTAGTCTTATTTAGAATACTGACACCATCAATGGTGTGGGGGGGAAATTCAGTGGCCAGGGATGTTTCTTTTACCTTGAATTCATAGTCATACTGTGGGATTGATACTGATATCACTTCTGTCAGCTGATGTAAATAACCCACAAGGAATCACTTAATAACCACAAGAGGTGTTGGTATTTAATTTATATCATTTTTAGTTACAAACTAAAGTAAAGCAATAGATTTGTATCCTTACACTTATAAATGTAAAGATAAGTATCATGATGAAAATAAACATTGAAAATGATGGCTGACAATAATGAAATCCTTAAAAATAGAAGAAAGTCATTTGTAGACCTTATTTGAAAGTGTATGGGAAAAGTATAAATAATGCAAGGATATAAAAGGAAAGAACCAAATTTCTCCAACTTTTCTCTTACTCTAGAAAAATGTTACTAGAATTATATGTAAGAACCTTTGATGAATCCAAAAAGACATAGACTCAAAATCACTTTCTAGGTAACACTTCAACCTTGGAGAACTTATAGACTTCTCAAGCTTAAGCTGTGTTTCATATAGAATGGTAATAATCCTCATCTCACAATGAGAGATTACATTAAAGTGCTTGCAATCTAATAGGTACTAACTTTGCCTACCTCACTCTCCCTCTATGCTCCTTTGTGGAGATGTAGCAAGATCACAGCAGAATGAATGTAAGGCACAAACCCAATATGCTAGGTCACAGACGTATGTTTTCCCCTTAATTGGTTCCCAAATTGGTATTTGCTCTACAATTTGGTTGAGAATAGCAGTTGATAGAAGATCCCTTGATTGAAGGGGGCTTTTGGCTGATGTTGGTCCTGGGGTCAGCTTCACATATCGCAGGATATTTTTATCTCACAGCTTTGTGTCCCAGGCATGGGTTTATCTATGCCTCCTAATAGACTCCAGGAAGCCTGGGAGCGAGCAGATTGGTTAGAAGTAGAGGAGCCAGAGTTCCTTCCTCTCCTGCCCACTGACTGGCTGAACTTCTCAGGGGCCTTGCCAGTCTTTCTTTACATGGCAGAACAATGGCTATAGGACTAATAAGTACTTTCAGATGAGTGACTGATAATTTCTCTACCATCAGCTCTCATTTATCACAGCCAGATCACTTGACTTTCAAATTATCTCCAAAAGCCTCCCTTTTGAATATTTATTGACATATCATCAACTCTTCTTAATTAAGTACTTTATTGGAATGAACAAGATCTTTGTTTACTCTAGGCCAGCAGAAGCATGAAGAGTCATAAACAACACCAATCCCTCTCTGCAAAGGATGTTGAGACAAACTTTGCCAAGGAAGTTTTGTTGTGCTTCAGATGGGTTCCTCATTCACCCAGGTGGCATTGAGTAGCGTATAGGACCATTGCATGTGCTCCTGGATTCTAGGCACATGAAAAAATACCTTTGCTGACCTTAGGAATCCAGAATCTCCTAGAGGAGATAGACATGCAAACAGTAACATAAGAAATGTATCTCATGGAAGGCTCAGTGGAGAACAGGAGGAGAATCTGTATCAGCCTCAATAGAATCAGCAATGGGACAGAGGAGATGGTTGCGTGAGCTGGGCCTTGAGGCAAGGTTTGAGTGGCTGCAAGACTGGGGGAATGCCTTGTGTCATGGCACTGTAGTGTGACAGAGGAAAGAGCACTCCTTTGTTTCTTTTTTTTTTTAATTTAATTTAATTAATTTATTTATTTAATTTTATTTTATTTTTAAACTTTACATAATTGTATTAGTTTTGCCAAATATCAAAATGAATCCACCACAGGTATACATGTGTTCCCCATCCTGAACCCTCCTCCCTCCTCCCTCCCCATACCATCCCTCTGGGTCGTCCCAGTGCACCAGCCCCAAGCATCCAGTATCGTGCATCGAACCTGGACTGGCGACTCATTTCATACATGATATTATATGTATTTTAATGCCATTCTCCCAAATCATCCCACCCTCTCCCTCTCCCATAGAGTCCAAAATGTAGGCTTTCTGAATGGCAATGTAGTGTTTTTACTTCAGAGGACAGGTTACAGACGCCTTCTGTCTATGGTGGTTTCATTCTTGAATGTAACACGTGAATCTTTAGAATATCAGAGGCTCTTGCTTTCATACTTTGACGTTAAATAAATCAAAATAATTTAATTATTTGTATATTTATTATTGTAAGTATTTTAAGCTGCTAATAGGTTGCCTGCATTCACTGTTGTACCTTATTGGCCTCCATTTGAATTGTTACACGGTGCAATTCTTATTTCAGTAGTGAAGCATATATGTTTTTACTGTGATTGTCATCTGAGCAATGAAAATGGATTACATTTTTACATGCATTATCTTATTAAATAATATATACTAATGGTTAATTTTAGTTATGATTATTTAAAAATCTCTGTAGTCCCTCTGTCAGCAAAAGAAAAATATTAAAAATTTAGCTATTTTTCTAGGAACAGTCTCACATACATAGAGAATAGACTTGTGGTTGCCAAGGAGGAAGGGAGGTTGAGGAGGGAAGAATTGGGAATTTGTGATTAGCAGAGGCAAACTATTATATCTAGGATGCATAAACAGCAGGGCTCAACTTACAGAATGGGAAGGTATATTCAGTATCTTGTGACAAACCATAATGGAAAGGAATGTGAAAAGAATATCTATCTATAACAGAATAACTTTGCTGTATAACAGAAATTAACAGAACATTGTAAGTCAATTATACTTAAATAATTTTTTTAATTTGTTGTTTTTCTTTATGTGAACCTTAGTTTTTTGAAAAAAGATTTCCTTCTGTTGAACCAATAACTCTATTTAGGTTTTGTAGGATCTAAAAATATGTCATTAATAAAAATTTTCCTTAATATTCATCATACTGTGTACCTTATGTATTCCATGTTTTCAGTGATTAATGAATGAAATTTTTATCTAGAAGATGTTTTTATGAAAATGATTAAAGAATCAATGTATATAAAGAGTAAACCAATTCAGAGGCATAGAAACATTGCATCTCAATACAATATTGGGAGTCTATTAGTAATAGAATTTAAAGGTCATCTTTCCCCACACCTACCCAGGGCAAGTCACTTTTTAAAAAGCTAATTTGAACAAAAGAGTAGAAAAAACCACCTCCCTGGGAGAAGAGGGATTCCATGATAGCTCAGTTGGTTGGTAAAGAATCTGCCTGCAATGCAGGAGACCCTGGTTTGATTCCTGGGTCTGGAAGATCCCCTGGAGAAGGGATAGGCTACCCATGTCTGTATTCTTGGGCTTCCCTTGTGGCTCAGCTGGTAAACAATCTGCCTGCAGTGTGGGAGACCTAGGCTCTATCCCTGGATTGGGAAAATCCCCTGGAGAAGGGAAAGGCTACCCACTCCAGTATTCTGGCCTGGAGAATTCCACAGACTGTATAGTCCATGGGGTCACAAAGAGTTGGACACGACTGAGCAACTTTCACTTTTCTGGGAGAAGAAGAAATGGCAAGGTGGATGTGCTGTAGGGAGTCTGTGACTCAGATGACACCCTCAGTGGCATGTGGGTGTTTCACTGTACTCATTCTCTCTTCCTTCTGATCACTCTTCCAGACCTGGCCGTGTGGAGGGGAAGGGGTCAATTGTGCACACCGAAAAGGCCTGGACACCCAAACAGTTTTGGATCCTCAAGGGCTTCTGGCTGACTGATGTCAGATTCTTCTCACTGCTATTTGTAACTGGGGAATGAGTAAATTACTTAAATTCTTCCTCAGGACAAATATTAACATTGGATCTTCAGTGACAAAAATGAAAACGTTTAAACCAGAAAACAAAGTTCAAAGGCAAAATCTCTGATTTTGCTAACAATAAATAGCTTGAGGCAGAATTTTCTCCTGGATTTAAAATCCTTAAATGTTATTGTCTTGTAATTATAGTGTGAACCTAAATTCTATTTTATCTTGCACATAACTGGTGTGGATGATTTTTCTTAAAAAGAAATTCATTTTATCAGCTCTAATTTAACAGAAAACTGTATTAACTTCTGTTCCGCAGTGAACATTAAGGGTTAGGAATATAATTTTTTAAACAATGGTGCAGCTCTGTTGAAAATCATCACCTTTATTTTACAGTTGCCTGAATTTCAAAATTAGTTGACATAAGTTGAAAGAAAGGTCACAATGTACATTGTTCATGGAAGCAGCCTATATATCCATTGACAGATGAATGTGTACAGAAATTGTGGTATATATATACAATGGAACATTACTCAGCTATAACATATTTGAGTCAGTACTATGAGGTGGATGAACCTAGAGCCTACTATACAGAGTGAAGTAAATTAGAAAGAGAACAACAAAATGTATATTAACCCATGCATGTGGAATCTAGAAAGATGGTGCTGATGAACCTATTTGCAGGGCAGCAGTCAAGACACAGATATACAGAACAGACTTGTGGACACAGTAGGAAAAGGAGAGGGTGGGATGAATTGAGAGAATAGCATGGAAGCAGACATTACCATGTGTAAAATAGATAGCAAGTGGGAACTTGTTGTGTGGCACAGGGAGCTCATCCCAGTACTCTGTGAGGGGGAAGATGGGAGGGAAGTTCCAGAGGGTGGGGATGTGTGTATACCATAAGTATGATTCATGTTGATGTATGCAGAAAACAAAACAATATTGTAAAGCAATTATCCTCCAATTAAAAATAGAAATAAAAAAGCTAAATTGGTGCAGCCACTGTTAACAACAGTATGGAAGTTTCTGAAAAAACTAGCAATATAATAGAACTAGCATCAGTCAGGTCAGTTCAGGTGCTCAGTCGTGTCCGAGTCTTTGCGACCTCATGAATGGCAGTGCGCCAGGCCTCCCTGTCCCTCACCAACTCCCGGAGTTCACTCAGACTCACGTCCATCGAGTCGGTGATGCCATCCAGCCATCTCATTCTCTGTCATCCCCTTCTCCTCCTGCCCCCAATCCCTCCCAGCATCAGGGTCTTTTCCAATGAGTCAACTCTTCACATGAGGTGGCCAAAGTACTGGAGTTTCAGCTTTAGCATCATTCCTTCCAAAGAAATCCCAGGGCTGATCTCCTTCAGAATGGACTGGTTGGATCTCCTTGCAGTCCAAGGGACTCTCAAGAGTCTTCTCCAACACCACAGTTCAAAAGCATCAACTAGCATGTAACCCAGCAATTCCACACTTGAATACAAATAAAAAATCCGAAAACAGTAACGTGAAAAGATACATGCATCCCAATGTTCATAACAGCACTATTTACAAAAGTCAAGATATGGAAGCAGCCTAAATATCTGTCAATGGAAGGATGCATAAAGAAGCTCTTGTATGTATGCATAGTGGGATACTTTGTTTCTTCAGTCACTCAGTCATATTCGCTTCTTTGCAAACTCATGTCCATTGAGTTGGTGATGCCGCCCAACCATCTCATCCTCTGTCACCCCGTTCTCCTCCTGCCCTCAGTCTTTTCCAGAATCAGGGTCTCTTCTAATGAGTCAGCTCTTCACGTCAGATGGCCAAAGTATTGGTGTTTCAGCATCAGTCCTTTCAATGAATATTTAAGATTGATTTCCTTTAGGATTGACTGGTTTGATTTCCTTGCAGTCCAAGGGACTCTCAAGAATCTTCTCCAATTACACTGTTCAAAAGCATCAATTCTTCGAAGCTCAGCCTTCTTTATGGTCCAACTCTCACATCCATACACGACTAGTGAAAAAACCATAGCTTTGACTATATGGACCTTTATGGGCAAAGTGATATCTCTGCTTTTTAATATGCTGTCTAGGTTGGTCATAGCTTTTCTTCCAAGGAGCAAGCGTCTTTTAATTTCTTGGCTGCACTCACCATCTGCAGTGGTTTTGGAACCCAAGAAAATAAAGTCTGTCACTGTTTCCATTGTTTCCCCATCTATTTGCCATGAAGTGATGGGACTGGGTACCATGATCTGAGTTTTCTGAATGTTGAGTTTTAAGCCAGCCTTTTCACTCTCCTCTTTCACCTTCATCAAGAGGCTCTTTAGTTCCTCATCACTTTCTACCATGAGGGTGGTGTCATCTGCATATCTGAGGTTACTGGTATTTCTCCCTACAATCTTGATCCCAGCTTCTGCTTCATCCAGCCTAGCATTTCATATGATGTGCTCTGCATATAAGTTAAATACAATGGGATGGTACTCAGCTATAAAAAGAATGGAATTTGCCATTTGCAGCAACACGGATGGACATGTAGGGTAGCATGTTAACTGAAATAAGTCAGAGAAAGACAGGTACTGTATGACATCGCTTATGTGTGGAATCTGAAAAAACAGAACAAACCAGTGAATGCTACAAACAAGGAGCAGACTCACAGAGACAACATACTAGGGGTTACCAGTAGGGAGAGGGAAGGGAAAGGGCAATATAGGGGTAGGAGATTAACAGGTATAAAATATTATGTATAAAATAAGCTACAAGGATATTGTACAAGACGGGGAATATAACCAATATTTTATAGTTGAGTGTAAATGGAGTATACACTTAAAAATTGTGAATCACAATATTGTACACCTGTAACTTACACATGGAGAAGGAAACGGCAACCCACTCCAGTATTCATGCCTGGAAAATCCCATGGACTGAGGAGCCTGGTGGGCTACAGTCCATGGGGTCGCAAAGAGTCGGACATGACTGAACGACTTCTGTGTCTGTGTGTGTAACTTACACAATATTGTACATCAACTATATTTCAATAAAAAAGTTAGTAAATAAAAGGATCACAAAGCAAAATGGAACAAAAATGTGTTATGAGTCACATAACCCAGGGACTGGGAGCCTGGTGGGCTGCCATTTATGGGGTTGCACAGAGTTGGACAAAACATATCCATATGATATTCTTTAAAAGGTTTTCTTGATCTTGTCTAAGGCTGGTTGTCCCTACAAGCAGAGCCAGAGTCAGGGGTTCAGGTTTCGCTGATTTATTGGGAATGTTTTCAGGTGAAGAGGAGTTCCAATGCAGACTGGTTTCTGTTCCAGCCTAGCAGGAATGGTGTGAAGGACCCCACCAGAGAAGGGGCTGGCTTTTGCACCCCTGTCAGTCAATGGCCCAGGTCTGGTGGAACGTGGCTCCTCTTTGGAATATGGTGGTTCCCCAGAGAACAGATGACTGTGAGAGGCAGTGGCCCCAAGTGTGCAAACACACCTGCCTCCAGCAATGGCTCAGGTGCCACCTGGGGTAGGGGGAGTGGATTCTCATGAGCTGATCTCCAGCTGGCCCTGTGGCCTCTCTAAGTAGTGCTGTTGACATCTTGGGAAGCAGAGCCCTCCTGGCATGATTTTTCTGTAGAAGCTCTACCTAAAGGGCTGCCATTTGGCAAGCACACCATGCACAGTGCCAGAAGTTTCTGATGGGATCATTAAGCCTTCCAGCTTTCAGTGTGACACAGGTGAGAATAAATTAACACTGCTGAGTTAAAGAACAACAACACAGATAAGGAGAATTGTTCAACAACAAAAGGGGACTCTCTGGGTTCCCAGGGTCACAGAAAACTTCTTTGTTTGCTGAGCAAAGGTTTCCCGTCCCCTGTGCTGTATTGCGGAGAAGGCAATGGCACCCCAATCCAGTACTTTTGCCTGGAAAATCCCATGGACAGAGGAGTCTGGTAGGCTGCAGTCCATGGGGTCGCTGGAGTCGGACACGACTGAGTGGCTTCACTTTCGCTTTTCACTTTCATGCATTGGAGAAGGAAATGGCAACCCACTCCAGTGTTCTTGCCTGGAGAATCCCACGGACAGGGAAGCCTGGTGGGCTGCCATCTATGGGGTCGCACCGAGTCGGACATGACTGAAGTGACGCAGCAGCAGCAGCAGCAGTGCTGTATTGATGTTGTTGAGTGGTTCAGTCATGTCTGACTTTTTGTGACCCCATGGACTTCAGCACGTCAGGCTTTCCTGTCCTTCACCATCTCCTGGAGCTTGCCCAAACTCATGTCCATTGAGTCGGTGATGCATCCAACCACCTCATCCTCTGTCTTCCCCTTCTACTCCCACTTTCAATCTTTCCCCCATCAGGGTCTTTTCTATACACCCTAAATAAAGGGCAATCATCCAAGTGGGGCCTGGTGGGCTACAGTCCATGAGGTTGCAGGAGTCAGACATGACTTAGTGACTATACCACCACCACCACATCCAAGTGGGGAAGAGGCAGAGGCCTGCTGCCTAAGACCACAAGGTCTGGAAACCTGGGAGGGACAGAGGCGACTCATGTCAGCACTAACCCAGGCAGTCTCTCTCCTTTCCTGGTAACACCCCCAGTGTGGAAAGAGTCAAAAAGCAAATGCTATCAGACACAGTCTCTTAGGGATCTTTTCCAGCCACTTTCCGCCTCCCATTGCTTTATAAGCTACAGTGGATCCAGAGTAAGGTTCAAGGAACAGCTTCCTGTGACCGCTGCTTTATTCTCATATTCCAATACAGCAGAGAAGCACTTCTGGGCCTCAGATGCAACACCTTATTCAGTTGCAAAGAGGTGAAAAACAATGAAAATCATCACTGGAGATTCTTTTTTTTAAGCTGGGTGCTGTGCCTGGTACCCAAATCCTTAAAATAGTTATAAGACAGCAGCATTTTTAGCTCCACTGATGGATGAGGGAAAATCCTATAGCTTTTCACTAAAGTGACCTATATGCAAGAGCTGAGAGAATGCTGGTCTAAATTGAATTAGTGAATTAATGAATTTATTTGTTCAGATGTAGTTAGCAAGAAGAGAATAGGTGGACATGGGCCAGTATAAATAGGAAAGGGAGATGCTTTTCTTTGTAATTCTTGATGTGTCACTAAGACTGGCAGGAAGGATTCTGTCATCTGATGTGGAATGTCTGAATGAGTACCCCTACATTATGGTTAAGGGAGTAATCTCACCTCAAAGCAGTAAGGATTTGACGGAAATATATTGTGGGGAGAGAGCAAATTAGTCAAGATGGCGAGTGCAGACTCTCTCACCCCACGTTTTGTAAATAATGGTTATGTCACAGCTGAGCTCACTTGTAGCACTGCACATGCGTGTCAGGAGGTACTCACTTGGTCACAGGTTTTATGTGTGTATGGATATGTGAGGTCCACCCATAAAGTGGCGGGAATTACTGCTGTGTCATGGCTGTGTCCATTGGGTCAGTCAGGAGAGGAGAAAATACAGCATCCACTGTTGGGGCTGCTGCGTCAGCCAGGAGACAGGCTGTGTTGTGTTAGGTTAAGCTATGGTTGTTGCCAGAAGAGAATAAATGTGTCTGCAGTTCCTACGGCTCCTCGAGTCTCCCTCCAGCCTCTCAGCTGGCACCTTGCCTACCCTGGGTTCAATGAACAAAGCGAACAGTGTGAACAGCAAGACAATTAGTGTAGTGGATAGGATCCGCAATACAACTGGTGTAGTCGGCAGGGTACCTGGCAGTGAGGGGAGCCTGAGGCTCCACTGGATGGAGGAAGCCAGTGGCCACCACATCGCATGTGGTACTGTGTGGCTGTGGTCCTGTTGATGTGGGCTCCAGTGGAAGACTGGGAGGTGGTGGAAGGTTCACCAGATAGCATGAAAAGGCATTACAGGCAGTGAGCTCCTGTTTGCCAGACAAGGCAGCACAGACTGCTGCTGGCACTATGGGGTGGATCTTCCTGACTGCCCTGGAGGTGAATATGGATTGTGCCCTTTGTGATGCCAGGCCAGTGCACAATGTGCAAAGACACTTGGAAGAACCAGAGCAACGAATACTGGCGTTAGAGCCAGGATCCTGTGGCTTTGAAGAACCCAGCATCTCTGACAGCGAGGTGGTAAGTGACGGTGATGATGAACGTTATGAGACTTCAGGTGCCCGCTTGGCAGCGAGGCCTGTTGTACAGCAGAAAGAGAAGCAAGAGCAGCCTATGACCCAGGGGCGTATCCTCAAGGGGCCCCCATTGTGACTGAGTTCACGGCACATCGACCATATCTTCAGGTGGGGTCGGTCGACTCGTGTAAACAGTTTTGGCAAAAGCAAGGGGAAACTTGGTAGCTTGGCTTTTGTGACTGGCACAGTGGTGGGCCTGGGACCTGTGGGGGTTTACAGGTCCTTATTGAGAGAAGTAGAGGAGGGCATGTAAGTCACCGTTTTGAAAGTATGAAGACCCCGAAGGGGGCCCACGCTGGCAGGGGTCCCACTTGGGTTACATGGATGCAAATATAGGCTGATTTGTGCAAAGGTCTTCCGCACTATTGCACTCATCTCACATGCTAGTAAAGTAATGCTCAAATTTCTCCAGGCCAGGCTTCAGCAAATATGTGAACCGTGAACTTCCTGATGTTCAAGCTGGTTTTAGAAAAGGCAGAGGAACCAGAGATCAAATTGCCAACATCTGCTGGATCATGGAAAAAGGAAAAGAGTTCCAGAAAAGCATCTATTTCTGCTTTATTGACTATGTGGATCACAATAAACTGTGGAAAATTCTGAAAGAGATGGGAATACCAGACCACCTGATCTGCCTCTTGAGAAATCTGTATGCAGGTCAGGAAGCAACAGTTAGAACTGCACATGGAACAACAGACTGGTTCCAAATAGGAAAAGGAGTACATCAAGGCTGTATATTGTCACCCTGCTTATTTAACTTCTATGCAGAGTGCATCATGAGAAACGCTGGACTGGAAGAAACACAAGCTGGAATCAAGATTGTGGGGAGAAATATCAATAACCTCAGATATGCAGATGACACCACCCTTATGGCAGAAAGTGAAGAGGAACTCAAAAGCCTCTTGATGAAGGTGAAAGTGGAGAGTGAAAAAGTTGGCTTAAAGCTCAACATTCAGAAAATGAAGATCATGGCATCTGGTCCCATCACTTCATGGGAAATAGATGGGGAAACAGTGGAAACAGTGTCAGACTTTATTTTTCTGGGCTCCAAAATCACTGCAGATGGTGACTACAGCCATGAAGTTATAAGACGTTTACTCCTTGGAAGGAAAGTTATGACCAACGTAGATAGCATATTCAAAAGCAGAGATATTACTTTGGCAATAAAGGGTCATCTAGTTAAGGCTATGGTTTTTCCTGTGGTCAAGTATGGATGTGAGAGTTGGACTGTGAAGAAGGCTGAGCGCCAAAGAATTGATGCTTTTGAACTGTGGTGTTGGAGAAGACTGTTGAGAGTCCCTTGGACTGCAAGGAGATCCAACCAGTCCATTCTGAAGGAGATCAGCCCTGGGATTTCTTTGGAAGGAATGATGCTAAAGCTGAAACTCCAGTACTTTGGCACCTCATGCGAAGGGTTGACTCATTGGAAAAGACTCTGATGCTGGGAGGGATTGGGGGCAGGAGGAGAAGGGGCCGACAGAGGATGAGATGGCTGGATGGCATCACTGACTCGATGGACGTGAATCTGAGTGAACTCCGTGAGTTGGTGATGGACAGGGAGGCCTGGCGTGCTGTGATTCATGGGGTCACAAAGGGTCAGACACGACTGAGTGACTGAACTGAACTGATACTATAAAGGCTGTGTCTTATGATGTAGGTTTAGACAGTGTATTGTAAAGGCTGTGTCTTCAGATTTAGAAATATTGTCATGTGGGTGGACTATGAACACTGCAAAAGATCCCTTCCTTGAAGGGGTGGTCCTGGCTCCTGTGGGGGTTTTTGTGGATCTTTAATAAAACTCCGCTGGAGTGGGGTTTCCCCTGTGGAGGCTTTCCTGCAATCTCACAAGGACAGACAGTGGGCTGGACTTGGTCTTGGAAGATAAAGGCACTCCACATGCAGTGGGGGCTCTTCTAGCCCCATGAGGGCAAAGGCTGCAACATGTGTTCCAGGTGATACCTAGCATTGGTTTCTGCTCTGTATTGGGGATGTAACTGCTTGTGGTTATAGCTATTGCTGTTACAAGATGCAAATCCAAGGGTCAGTGTCACTCTCCGAGGAAATATCACAGAAGATGGACTGCATAGAATGTGAAGTGAGAGACCCTGAAGGGGTGGAGTGTGGGGAGAGCAAGTTACCCAAGATGGAGTGGTCAGCTCTCTCACCCCACGTTTTGTAAATGATGGCTATGTAACAGCTGAGGTCACTTATAACACTGCACAAACATGTCAAGAGGTACTTACCTGGTCATGGGTTTTGTGTGGTTCAAATGCATGAGCTCCACTTGTAAAGCAGCAGGAATGACTGCTGTGTCATGGCTGTGGCTGGTGGGTCAGCCGTGAGAGGAGGGAATATAGCGTGTCTACTGTTGCAGCTGCTGCATCAGGCAGGAGAGAATACTGTTGTGGCTGTTGTGCCAGGAGAGAGGTTGTGTTCTGTTAGGTTATGCTATGGCTGTTGCCAGAAGAGAATAAACATGTATGTAGCTCCTACAATTCCTAGAGTCTCCTTCCAGCCTCTTAGCTTGCGCTTTGCCTATCCTGGGTTCAACGAACAGTGCAAACAGTATGAAAGTGGAAGTGAAAGTCGCTCAGTCATGTCTGACTCTTTGCGACCCCATGGACTATACAGCCAATGGAATTCTCCAGGCCAGAATACTGGAGTGGGCAGCCTTTCCCTTCTCCAAGGGATCTTCCCAACCCAGGGATCGAACCCAGGTCTCCCACATTGCAGGAGGATTCTTTACCGGCTGAGGTACAAGGGAAACCCAAGAATCCTGGAGTGGGTAGCCTACCTCTTCTCCAGGGGATCTTCCCGACCCAGGAATTGAACCAGGGTCTCCTGCATTGCAGGTGGATTCTTTACCAACTGAGCTATCAGGCAAACAGTGTGAACAGCAAGACAACTGGCGCTGTGGCAGGATCAGCAATCCATACATGCATATATATATAAAGAATAAAGATATATACGCACACACATACTCATGTGTCCACCACTTCCCCTGAGTCTGGACGAGTGACACTGGCCTGCCCAGCTTCCCAGGAACTTACTGCATCTGCCAAGCATCTGTGTCACAGCCAAGCAACTTTGAACTTCAGAAATCTCCATTTCATAAAAGGTCCAAAGAAACCTACTTCATCTTATTAGCCTGGACAGGAGACAAATACACCCTCTGCCTTTCAAGGTTGCAACAAGACCCATAGAAACCTCGTGGTGACCTGCCTCCACCAGGCACTATCTGGTGCCTGGCTTACAAATTCCAGGGCAAACCCTGCCAGCCTCTGCACAGGTCTCTGGGGAAGGTGTAAGGGGCCCTCGGATGGGCCTCTGAGAAGCTTCACTCTAGCTCAATGCTCCCTTGGTTCTGATTTAAGTTCTCTGCTGCTGTGTGGGTGACCAGTGCTTTCAGGCCCAGGAGGTGCTGAGGGAAAGTGGACCCTGCATTTCCGCTGGCTGTTGGTTGAATTTGCAGGTGTGCAGGGCAGACTGCACCATGCCATCCATGTACATGAGGATCGCGAGTACAGGTGGGCTTGGGAATCCACAGGAGTGGAGGTGGGGTCTGTCCCGGGGACTAGTCCTCCACAGACTCCGAGGAATACCTGTATCTGCAGACTGGGGACACCATCCAGCTGACCCACATACACTGGATTGCAAATCTTTTTCTTGAATATGTAGTCCTTGAGATAATTTTATTATACATCCATAATCTCATAGATATACAATCTTTCCTTTTCTTTTAATTTCACACAGTTATAACATTATAACACTTATAACATTGGAAATGCAGATGACTGTTTTGACATTCACAAAAATGTAGCTTTAATTAGTATGTTGATTGCTTGATCTAAAAAGCCAGTCACCTAAATATCATGAAAGGTCACAGAGGACAAATCTTCAATTTTCATCTTTCAATATTCTAGTTTTATTGAATTAGAGATCATTTTATTTTATTGCTTTAAAAGGTGATTTTGTTTAGCTCTCCACCCTAAATTTTAAAAATTTATTCTTTAGGATAATTATAGAAACTCAAATCTCATAAAAGGAAGGAAAAAATAAAATTATGCAAATTCTCCCCATAGCGACTTTCTTTCCTTTTTTCTTTCCTAGTAGCAAACGTTTATAATAAAAGCTCAGTGTATAATAAGTTTGTAACATATCAGTTTAAGAAACAGCTCTTCATTTGATGCAAATTTTTAGGAAGACAAATTTAGAGTTTCATTTAGAAAGTGATTTTAGCATAACTATCATTCTATGTTCAACTTTTTCTGTTTTATAGTTTAGATTTCTAAAGAGGTTAGACCCATCATGTCCAGTTAGGTGAACTTTCCACAATCTAACTTAAAATTAATATGTTATCCACACGTCCTGAACTTCCAGTCAAGAAGTTTGGCAGTAGAATTAAAATGGGGCTTCCCAGGTGGCCCAGTGGTAAAGAATATGCATGCCAATGCAGGTGAGGAGATGCAGGAGATGTGGGTTCAATCCCAGAGTCCGGAAGGTCTCCAGGAGTAAGAAATGGTAATCCACACAAGTATTCTTGCCTGGGAAATCCAATGGACAGAGGATCCTGGAGGGAAATAGTCCATGGGTCACAAAGAGTTGGACACTAGCTGAGCGACGGAGCATGCACATGCACACACTTTTTCTTGGACAAATACAGTGTGAGCTATACTCAGGCTGAGTTCACTTAACATTTCCTCATAGTATATAGCTGTATCACGCTGGAAAAAAAAATAATAGCTAATGGGGAAATTAATGTGAAAATTGATATTCAGCTTAGGTTCATACTGGTGTGGCTGCAGTCCATGGGGTTGCGAAGAGTTGGGCATGACCGAGCGACTTCACTTTCACTTTTCACTTTCATGCATTGGAGAAGGAAATGGCACCCCACTCCAGTGTTCTTGCCTGGAGAATCCCAGGGACAGGGAAGCCTGGTGGGCTGTTGTCTCTGGGATTGCATAGAGTCGGACACGACTGAAGCAACATAGCAGCACCAGTGTGCATGTACATGCTCAGTCTCTTCAGTCGTATCTGACTCTTTGCAACCCTAATGGACTATAGCCCACCAGGCTCCTCTGTCCATGGGATTCTCCAGGCAAGAATACAGGAGTGGACTGCCATGCCCTCCTCCAGGAGATCTTCCTGACCCAGGGATTGAACTCCAGTCTCCTTTGTCTCCTGCATTGCAGGTGGTTTCCTTACTCACTGAACCAGCTGGGAAGACCCAACTTCATACTAGAACAATTTCCAACTGTTTTGCGTAAAGTGAATCTGGTTTTACTATTAATTACAGAATAGTTCATCTCTTTGAATCCCAAGGGTTTCGTCATCTTGTAACCTTTTCTTCTTGCTTATAGATTTCAGTGCTTCAGTAGTAATTGATCTCACTTTCTGCTCCATCTTGAATTAACAAATAAAATGGTAAGCTTCTCTGATTGGACCTATCTCCTTAATACAACACCACTTGCAACTGAAAAGAAACTTGATTTTAGTCAAATCAAATTAAAATAAAAATTATAGCCTTCTGTAATACACATAATCACCCACATTTTCAAAGTGTAACTTTTTCTGTGTTGATTACTAAGCCCAGTCAGACCCACCTACCCTAGTGTTCCCATCTCATAGGCTGAGTGCTGCCAAAGCAAAGTACTCGATGCTATTTGCCAGAATCTTGCAGTGGCATAGGCAGGAGCTGAGTGGTAACTGTTTTCCATTTATCTTTGCTATATAATATGTCAGCATACAGCTGTTCATGGTATTCCCTTACAATCCTTTACATTTCTGCAAGGTCAGCAGTACTGTCTTCTGTCAACTCCTCAAACCAACTATTGATACCCTCTAGCAAATTTTAAACTTCTGTCATACTGTTCAACTACAGAATTTATATTTGGTTACTTTTATAATTGAGTTTCCCAGGTAGTACAGTGATATGGGTTAGATCCCTGGGTTGGGAAGATCCCTTAGAGTAGAAAATGTCAAACCACTCCAGTATCCTTGCCTAGAAAATTCCTTGGACAGGGGAGTCTGGTGGGTACAGTCCATGAGGTCACAGAGAGTCAGAGACATGACTGAGTGACTGAGCATGCATGCACCTTTATAATTGCTATTTCTTTATTGGCATTCTTTATCCTTCAGTTACTGTTTTCATAACCTTTTTGTAAACATAGTTCTCTTTATTTATTTATTTAATTTTTAAACTTTACATAATTGTATTAGTGGGGAGGAAGGAGGGAGGAGGGTTCAGGATGGGGAACACGTGTATACATAGTTCTATTTAATTCCTTGATGTTTTATAATAGCTGTTTTTAAGACTTCATCTGTTAAATTCAAAATCCTGGCCCCCTCAAAGGCAGATTAGAGGGCTTGTTTTATTTTTTATGTATAGCTCACAATTTCCTATTTATTTACGTCTCACTGTAATTTTTTATTGAAAACTGGAAATTGTGGGTAAAATATCATAGCAACTCTGGATAACAATGTATATCCCACCCTTTCTGAGGTTTGTAGTTTAGGATCACTTTGTCTATTGATTTTGGGGAGCCAATATTTTGAAGTCTGCTTTGCCTACAGTATGTAGTCTCTGTTGACTTTGCTCAGGATTCCCCCCTTATTTTTTATCTGAATTTGGCTTTTTAGAGTTCACGTGCTGAAAGTGCATTAACTACCTTTAAGTCAAAGTCTCTCACTGTTTCCATTGTTTCCCCTTCTATTTGGCATGAGTGATCAAACCTGATGCCATGATCTTAGTTTTCTAAATGTTGTGTTTTAAGTCAACTTTTTCACTCCTCTCTCTCATTTTCATCAAGAGACTCAATTCTTTTTCACTTTCTGCCATAAGGGTGGTGTCATTTGCTTATCTGAGGTTATTGATATTTCTCCTGACAATCTTGATTCCAGCTTGTGCTTCATCCAGCCCAGCATTTCTCATGATGTACTCTGCATATAACTTAAATAAGCAGGGTGACAATATACAGCCTTAACATACTCCTTTCCCAATTTGGAACCAGTCTGTTGTTTCATGTCCAGTTCTAACTGTTGCTTCTTGACCTGCATACAGATTTCTCAGACAGCAGGTCAGGTGGTCTGGTATTTCTATTTCTTGAAGAATTTTGTTGTGACAAAATTCACAGTTTGTTGTGATCCATGCAGTCAAAGGCTTTGGTGTAGTCAATAAAGCAGAAGTAGATGTTTTTCTGGAACTCTCTTGCTTTTTCCATGATCCAATGGATGTTGGCAATTTGATCTCTGGTTGCTCTACCTTTTCCAAATCCAATTTGAACATCTGAAATTTCACAATTCACGTACTATTGAAGACTGGCTTGGAGAATTTTGAGCATTACTTTGCTAGCGTGTGAGACGAGTGCAATTGTGTGGTAGTTTGAGCATTCTTTGGCATTGACTTTCTTTGGGATTGGAATGAAAACTGACCTTTCCCAGTCCTGTGGCCACTGCTGAATTTTGCAAATTTGCTGGCATATTGAGTGTAGCACTTTTGCAGCATCATCTTACAGGATTTGAAATAGCTCAACTGGAATTCCATCACCTCTACTAGCTTTGTTCATAGTAATACTTCCTAAGGTTCTCTTGACTTCACATCCCAGGATGTCTGGCTCTAGGTGAGTGATCACACCATCATGGTCATCTTGGTCATTAAAATTTTTTTTTCTATAGTTCTTCTGTGTGTTCTTGCCACCTCTTCTTAATATCTTCTGCTTCTGTTAGGTCCATACCATTTCTGTCCTTTATTGAGCCCATCTTTGCATGAAATGTTCCTTTGGTATCTCTAATTTTCTTGAAGGGATCTCTAGTCTTTCCCATTCTATTGCTTTCTACTATTTCTTTGCATTGATCACTGAGGAAGGCCTTTTGATTAAAAGGCCTTGTTATTCTTTGGAACTCTGCATTCAAATGGGTATACCTTTCCTTTTCTCCTTTGCTTTTCACTTCTTTTCTCTTCTTGGCTATTTGTAAGGCCTTCTCAGACAACAATTTTGCCTTTTTGTATTTTTCTTGGGGATGGTCATGATCACTGTACAATATCACAAACCTCTGTCCATAGTTCTTCAGACTCTTAGTCTATCGGATCTAATCCCCTGAATCTATTTGGGATTTAGATATGGCCCTTAGATATTTTGAATAGAAGGATGCACAGTGCACTGCTTCTGGCATTCTTCTCGCCATTGTTCTACCTATAGCAATCATGTTTGTGAAGATTAAAGGCATACATTGGAGATATCAAAGGTTAGGTTCCAGACTACCACAATAAAGTAAATATCACAATAAAACAAGTCACATGGGTTTTTTTTGGTTTCCAATGCATATAGAAGTTATGCTTACATTATTCTGTAGTCTACTAAGTATGCAATAAAGTTGTTTTAAGTATATATTTACATACTTTAATAAAAAATACACAGTACTAAAGACATGCTAACCATCATCTGAACCTCCAGAGAATCGTAATCTTTTTGCTGGTGGAGAGAGTCTTGCCTTGATGTTCATGGCTGCTGACTAACCAGGGTGGTAGTCCTGAAGCCTGTGGTGGATGTAACAATTTCTTAAGAGAATGAAGAATTTTATTACATCAGCTGACTCCACCTTTCATGAGCACTTTCTCAGCAGTGCTCTTTGATAGGCCTTTACCCATAGTACCACCAATCCTACAGCTGCTTTATCAACTAAGTTTATATAATAATTCCTTTGTTCTCACTTCTACAATCTTGTCAATATCTTTACCAGGAGTAGATTCCATCTCAAGAATCAAATTTCTTTACTTATCCATTAAAAGGAACTCTTTATCAATTCCTTAGTTGAAGGTTTCACCATGATATTCCAGCAATTCAATCACATCTTCAGACTCCACTTGTAAATCTAATTCTCTTCCTATTTCTAGCACATCTGCGTTTGATTATTCCACTGAAATCTTGAACCCATCAATATCATCCTTGGTGCTTAGAATCAACTTATTCCAAACTCTTGTTAATGATGTGTTAGCAAATATGAAAAAAACATTCAACTCACTGTCTCCACCAGATGGCCAGGTGCACTGTCAGTGAGCAGTAGTATTTTGAAAAGTATCTTTTTCCTGAGCACTAGGTCTCAATAGTGTGTATTTAAAATAGTAAGCCATGTTGTATGCAGATGTATTGCCATCAGGAATTTTTATCCTTTTAAAGAGCACAGGCAGAATAACATAATTCTTAAGGGCTCTAGGATTTTTTGAATGGTGTATGAGTATTGACTTCAACTAAAAATCACCAGCTGTATCTGTCTCAAACAAGAGAGTCAACCTGTCTTTTAACACTTGGAAGCCAGGCATTGACTTCTCCTCTCTAGTTATGGAAGTCCTGGATGGCCTCTTCCTCTCATATAATGCTGTTTCATCTACACTGTCTCACCTACATTCGGTGTGGCCGCCTTCATTATCTTCACTAAATCCTCTGGATATGTTGCTGCAGCTTCCACATCAGCACTTGCAGCTTCACTTTGTCCTCTTCTGTTGTGGAGATAGCTTCTTTCTTTAAACCTCATGAACCAACCTCTGATAACTTCACACTTTTCTTCTCTAGCCTCCCCACCACTCTCAGCTTTCATAGAATTGAAGAGAGTTAGGGCCTTGCTCTGAATTGGGCTTTGACTGAAGGAAATGTTATGACTGGTTTGATCTTCTATGCAGACCATTAAGATCAGATCAGATCAGATCAGTCACTCAGTCGTGTCCGACTATTTGCGATCCCATGAATGGCAGCACGCCAGACCTCCCTGTCCATCACCAACTCCCAGAGTTCACCCAGACTCACATCCATCGAGTCAGTGATGCCATCCAGCCATCTCATCCTCTGTCATCCCCTTCTCTTCCTGCCCCCAATCGCTCCCAGCATCAGAGTCTTTTCCAATGAGTCAACTCTTCGCATGAGGTGGCCAAAGTACTGGAGTTTCAGCTTTAGCATCATTCCTTCCAAAGAAATCCCAGGGCTGATCTCCTTCAGAATGGACTGGTTGGATCTCCTTGCAGTCCAAGGGACTCTCAAGAGTCTTCTCCAACACCACAGTTCAAAAGCATCAATTCTTCGGCACTCAGCATTCTTCACAGTCCAACTCTCACATCCATACATGACCACAGGAAAAACCATAGCCTTGACTAGACGGACGGACCTTTGTTGGCAAAGTAATGTCTCTGCTTTTCAATATGCTATCTAGATTGGTCATAACTTTCCTTCTAAGGAGTAAGCGTCTTCTAATTTCATGGCTGCAGTCACCATCTGCAGTGATTTTGGAACTCCAAAAAATTAAGTCTGACACTGTTTCCACTGTTTCCCCATCTATTTCCCATGAAGTGGTGGGACCGGATGTCATGATCTTCATTTTCTGAATGTTGAGCCTTAAGCCAACTTTTTCACTCTCCACTTTCACTTTCATCAAGAGGCTTTTTAGTTCCTCTTCACTTTCTGCCATAAGGGTGGTGTCATCTGCATATCTCAGGTTATTGATATTTCTCCTGGCAATCTTGATTCCAGCTTGTGTTTCTTCCAGTCCAGCGTTTCTCATGATGTACTCTGCATAGAAGTTAAATAAGCAGGGTGACAATATCAATATACAGCCTTGATGTACTCCTTTTCCTATTTGGAACCAGTCTGTTGCTCCATGTGCAGTTCTAACTGTTGCTTCCTGACCTGCATATAGGTTTCTCAAGAGGCAGATCAGGTGGTCTGGTATTCCCATCTCTTTCAGAATTTTCCACAGTTTATTGTAATCCACACAGTCAAAGTCTAATTCTAATGCCATCTGTATTATTTTTCTATAGAGTTAACATTTTAAAGAAATAGTCGAGGGTAATGGGATCAAGATGGTGGAGAAATAGGATGTGGAGCTCACCTTCTTCCATTCATATATCAGAAATATGTCTATACGTGGAACGACTCTCACAGAACATCTACTGAATGCTGCAGAAGACCTCAGACTTTCAAAAGGTCAAGAAAGTCTCTGCACAATGAGGTAGGGCAAAAGAAAAAAGAGAGAGAGAGAAAGCAATCAGGACAGAACCAGTGCCTCTGGGAGGAAGTCGTGAAAGAGGAAATGCTTCACACACTGGGAAGTCACATCACTGGTGGGGACAGAAGGGGCACTTTGGAGCCTCAGAGAGGAATGAAGCAACAGGTATGTGGAGGGCAAAGTAGAGAGAGATCTGCATAAAGGGTTGGTGGCAGCCAGCACTCCCCAGCCTAAGACACTTTTCTGTCTGCCTGCTGGGACAAGTTGAGGCTGGGTACTGAGGTTTGGGCTCCAGAGGTCACAGAGAGGACTGGGATTGGCTGCCTGAAGACAGCTTGAGAGGATGAGGATATACTATGGCACAACTGGGGGAATCTAGGAAGAAGCTTGGGCCCAGCAGAGGGGCAAGGAGCCATTATTGGGGAGTGCCAAAGGAGAGGCTCAGGCTCACCATAAGAGCTTCTTTCTCTGTGTGCTCACAGGCAGCAGGGCACTGCCTGCATGAGCTCTAGCGGTGGGTGCAAGTCATGGCTGCCACATCAGACTCCAGCAGTGGGCATGGACTGCTGCTGCTTCTGTCACCACTGCTGCTGAGGGCCCTGCAATCTAGTGCCAACCACTGCCCCCTCCTCCTGGGGGTGTGCAGCCTGCTGCAGCTGCTGTGGAAGGACCTGTGACCAGGAGCCGACTGCTGCCCCCATGTCCTGGGAGCCTATATGAGCTGTGCACCTGCACACTCTCTATCAAGGGGATATCAGCCCAGACACGCTGAGGAAAGAGATGACACAAATCCAAACCAAAAACCGCCTTCACACCAAAAAACGTATTAAACCCACATCAGCTACACAGGCACACTCTTGCTTACAAATAGCCCTTGAAAACTATAGTAGATAATGGTTTTTCCTAAACTCACAGACTAAGAGAAATATAGGCAAAATGAAAAAAGCAGGGGAAACATTCTCAGTTAAAGAAAATTCCCCTGAAGGAACAAATAATAAAACAGGTTTCTTCTGTCTAATGAACAAGTTCAACAAGGAGATAAAATGCTGAAGGAATTAAAAAAGGCTACTATAGAAATGCAATTATTATAAAAAGGAGCTAGAAACTATGAGGAGCCAAGAAAAATTAGAGATTTAATTTGCTGAGACTACAGTTGAACTATAAACAATGAACAGCAGAATGAATAATGCAGAAGAAAAAATAAATGACCTGGAAGATAGGCTAATGGAAATTACCCAATCAAAAAAGCAGACAGAAAACCAAATGAACAAAAATGAAAGCAATATAAGACTTACAGGATAATATAAAGCAGTCCTATCTATACATTATAGGGATTCCAGAAGGAGAAGAAAGAGAAAAGGAGATTGAAAATGTATTTGAAGAAATCGTGGCTGAAAATTTCCCAAACCTAAAGAAGGAAACCTAAAGGTGTCCAGATATAGGAAGCACATGCATGTTAAACTGCTTCAGTCATGTCCAACTCTTCATGATCCTATGGACTGTAGACCACCAGGTTCCTCTGTCCAAGGGATTCTCCAGGCAAGAACACTGGAGTGGGTTGCCATGTCCTTCTCCAGGGGATCTTCCTAACCCAGGGATCGAACCCAGGTCTCTTTCATCTCCTGCATTGGATGCAGATTCTTTACCACTAGCGCCAGCTGTTTGCTTCATTGTACTTCTCTCTGAGGTTCCTAAACTCCCCACAAACCCACCTGTGAAGGGATTTCCTATTGTGTGGAGAATTCTCTTTCAGAACTCACTCCCTGGGACAGGTCCCTGTCCTGTAATCCTTTGTCTCCCTTTTTGTCTTTATCTTCTGTCCTACCTCATTTCAAGGAGACTGGCTTGCCTTTCTGGAAGTCTGGGGTCCTCTGCTAGAAGATGACCTTTTGATGTATTTGTGAGGAAGAAGGTGGCCTCCCCATCCTATTCCTCTGCATCTTGAAGCCACACTGTTTGGGTGGATGATCCAAAGGTCATCTACACATTGAACAGTTCCCGCAGAACATCTTATGAAGCTGACAGAGGACCCCAGACATCCAGAGAGGCAAAGCAATCTCCTTGGAATGAGGTAGGACAAAAGATAAAGACAAAAAGGTAGACAAAGGACTTCAGGATGGGGACCTGGCCCTGGGAGGTAGTTCTGAAGGAGAAGAATTTTCCACACAGTAGGAAACCCCCTCACTGGTGGGTTCAAGGGGGAGCCTAGAAACCTCAGAGGGAAGCACAACAAGGCAAAATGGAGAAGATTCATCACAGAGATCATGCGGAATGGCAATTTCCAGCTGAGAAGTGGCTCACCCACTTGTGTCCACATGCAGCGAGTGTAGGCTGGGTGTGGAGGCTCAGGCTGTGGGAGTTGGTCCTCAGGCAAAGGACTAGGGTTGAATGCTGTGAAGATACTCTGAGGGGACTAATGTGACATAGCACAGGCAGGACAGGGAAAACTCTGGGATCACCAGAGAAACAAAAGGTCATTCCTGCAGGAAGGCTCTAATGCTGCACTCTAACTCCAAGCTTGCTCAGAGAACAATGGACCACACCCTAGTGAATAGTGAAGCGGGGCAAGCCAGCTGCGGTCTAGGGTCCCAGTGGTAGAGAAGCAGGTGTGCAACTGCTAGAGGTAGAAGGCAAGGGGCCGGTACAATCTCAGCCCCAGAGATCACATCTACCCATCCATCACCAAGCCAAGAAAAGCTGCGGGCCACTACCCCTGTCTTCCTGGGATACTGAGTGGCTTAGATTTGCCAAGGATGTCACAACCTGAGACCAACTTCCCCGGGGAAGCTCACAACCTGCCTAAGACTGTGGCGACCCCCGGGTGGCCCAGCTGGGACTCAAGTGGCTTGGCTCTGCCAAGGATCCCACAAACCAGGCCCAACTTCGCCAGCAAGTGCACAACTCACCTCAGGCTGTGGGGACCTCATGTGGCTCATCCATGGCGAGCACTCCCCACACATCGCAGTGGCATCTGCAGGGCCCTCGCTCCCCATAGCACAGCTGAGCTAGTGAGTCTGGGTGAGCAGCCACTCTCGACCCCTTGAGATCAGACCCTGGAGAGGGACTTGTAAGCAGATGCTGGGCAAAAATCAGAGTGGAAGTGTGAGCAGAGCAAAGAAGGGGGACTGCCCAAGAAGTGGCAGATGCAGCAGATTAAAATCTCACAATTAACCTGAGGCTGTGTGCTTTGGTGGCAACTGTGAACTTTGAGAGTAAAAAAGCCTCAGCATGGAGCAAGGGAATATCTGTGTCTGAACTGACTCCACACTGCCCACAACAGGTCCAGAGATCTTTCTAGATATACCGGAGGACCTTCTGAGTAGGCTAATCAATTGAAGCAGGAAAATGGAGGAATCACATGAACATTTCTCTCACTACCACCCTATATATATTTTACACCTCCTATTTTTTAATTATTATTTTTCTCCCCATCTTTTGATTTCTCATATTGTCTTAATATGGCTGTTTATTATACCTTTAATTTTTATTTTTCAGTTCAGTTCAGTTCAGTTGCTCAGTCGTGTCTGACTCTTGCAACCCCATGAATCGCAGCATGCCAGGCCTCCCTGTCCATCACCAACTCTCAGAGTTCACTCAAACATATGTCCTTCGAGTCAGTGATGCCATCCAGCCATCTCATTGTCTGTCGTCCCCTTCTCTTTCTGCCCCCAATCCGTCCCAGCATCAGAGTCTTTTCCAATGAGTCAACTCTTTGCATGAGGTGGCCAAAGTACTGGAGTTTCAGCTTTAGCATCATTCCTTCCAAAGAACACCCAGGGCTGATCTCCTTTAGAATGGAGTGGTCGGATCTCCTTGCAGTCCAAAGGACTCTCAAGAGTCTTCTCCAACACCACAGTTCAAAAACATCAATTCTTCGGCACTCAGCTTTCTTCACAGTTCAACTCTCACATCCATACATGATTACTGGAAAAACCATGGCCTTGACTACACAGACCTTTGTTGGCAAAGTAATGTCCCTGCTTTTGAATATGCTATCTAGATTGGTCATAACTTTCCTTCCAAGGAGTAAGCGTCTTTTAATTTCATGGCTGATGGTCACCATCTGCAGTGATTTTGGAGCCCTAAAAAATAAAGTCTGACACTGTTTCCACTGTTTCCCCATCTATTTCCCATGAAGTGATGGGATCAGATGCCATGATCTTCATTTTCTGAATGTTGAGCTTTAAGCCAACTTTTTCACTCTCCTCTTTCACTTTCATCAAGAGGCTTTTTTGTTCCTCTTCACTTTCTGCCATAAGGGTGGTGTCATCTGCATATCAGAGGTTACTGATATTTCTCCCGGCAATCTTGATTCCAGCTTGTGCTTCCTGCAGCCCAGCATTTCTCATAATGTACTCTGCATAGAAGTTAAATAAGCAGGGTAACAATATACAGCCTTGACGTACTCCTGTTCCTATTGGGAACCAGTTTGTTGTTCCATGTCCAGTTCTAACTGTTGCTTCCTGACCTGCATATAGGTTTCTCAAGAGGCAGGTCAGGTGGTCTGGTATTCCCATCTCTTTCAGAATTTTCCACAGTTGATTGTGATCCACACAGTCAAAGGCTTTGGCATGGTCAGTAAAGGAGACATAGATGCTTTTCTGGAACTCTTGCTTTTTCCATGATCCAGCAAAAGTTGGCAATTTGATCTCTGGTTCCTCTGCCTTTTCTAAAACCAGCTGGAACATCTGGAAGTTCACAGTTCACATATTTTTGAAGCCTGGCTTGGAGAATTTTGAGCATTACTTTACTAGCGTGTGAGATGAGTGCAATTGAGCAGTAGTTTGAGCATTCTTTGGCATTGCCTTTTTTGGGGATTGGAATGAAAACTGACCTTTTCCAGTCCTGTGGCCACTGCTGAGTTTTCCAAATTTGCTGGCATATTGAGTGCAGCACTTTCACAGCATCATCTTTCAGGATTTGAAATAGCTCAACTGGAATTTGATCGTCTCCACTAGCTTTGTTCTTAGTGATGCTTCCTAAGGCCCACTTGACTTCACATTCCAGGATGTCTGGCTTTAGGTGAGTGATCACACCATCGTGATTATCTTGGTTGTGAAGATCTTTTTTGTACAGTTCTGTGTATTCTTGCCACCTCTTCTTAATATATTCTGCTTCTTTTAGGTTCATACCATTTCTGTCCTTCATCAAGCCCATCATTGCATGAAATATCCCCTTGGTATCTCTAATTTTCTTGAAGAGATCTCTAGTCTTTCCCATTCTGTTGTTTTCCTCTGTTTCATTGCATTGATCGCTGAGGAAGACTTTCTTATCTCTCCTTGCTATTCTTTGGAACTTTGCATTCAGATGGGAATATCTTTCCTTTTCTCCTTTGCTTTTTGCTTCTTTTCTTTTTGGTTATTTGTAAGGCCTCTCCAGACAGCCATTTTGCTTTTTTGCATTTTTTTCCCATGGGGATGGTCTTGATCCCTGTTTCCTGTACAATGTCACGAACCTCCATCCATAGTTCATCAGGCACTCTATCTATCAGATCTAGTCCATTAAATCTATTTCTCACTTCCCTATATAATCATAAGGGATTTGATTTAGGTCATACCTGAATGGTCTAGTGGTTTTCCCTACTTTCTTCAATTTAAGTCTGAATTTGGCAATAAGGAGTTCATGATCTGAGCCACAGTCAGCTCCCGGTCTTATTTTTGCTGACTGTATAGAGCTTCTCCATCTTTGGCTGTAAAGGATATAATCAATCTGATTTTGGTGTTGACCATCTGGTGATGTCCATGTGTAGAGTCTTCTCTTGTGTTGTTGGAAGAGGGTGTTTGTTATGACCAGTGCATTCTCTTGGCAAAACTGTATTAGCCTTTGCCCTGCTTCATTCCATACTCCAAGGCCAATTTTGCCTGTTACTCCAGGTCTTTCTTGACTTCCTACTTTTGCATTCTAGTCCCCTATAATGAAAAGGACATCTTTTTTGGACGTTAGTTCTAAAAGGTCTTGTAGGTCTTCATAAAACCATTCAACTTCAGCTTCTTCAGGTTGGGGCATAGACTTGGATTACTGTGATATTGAATGGTTTGTCTTGGAAATGAACAGAGATCATTCTGTCGTTTTTGAGATTGCATCCAAGTACTGCATTTTGGTCTCTTTTGTTGACTATGATAGCTACTCCTTTTCTTCTAAGGGATTCCTGCCCACAGTAGTGGATATAATGGTCATCTGAGTTAAATTCATCCATTCCAGTCCATTTTAGTTCGCTGATTCCTAGAATGTCAACGTTCACTCTTGCCATCTCCTGTTTGACCACTTCCAATTTGCCTTGATTCATGGACCTGACATTCCAGGTTCCTATGCAATATTGCTCTTTACAGCATCGGACCTTGCTTGTATCACCAGTCACATCCACAACTGGGTATTCTTTTTGCTTTGGCTCCATCCCTTCATTCTTTCTGGAGTTATTTCTCCACTGATCTTCAGTAGCATATTGGGCATCTACCGACTTGGGGAGTTCCTCTTTCAGTATCCTATCATTTTGCCTTTTCATACTGTTCATGGGGTTCTCAAGGCAAGAATACTGAAGTGGTTTGCCATTCCCTTCTCCAGTGGACCACATTCTGTCAGACCTCTCCACCATGACCCGCCTGTCTTCGGTGGCCCCACGGGCATGGCTTAGTTTCATTGAGTTAGACAAGTCTGTGGTCCATGTGATTAGATTGATTAGTTTTCTGTGATTATGGTTTCAGTGTATCTGCCCTCTGATGCCCTCTCACAAGACCTACCATCTTACTTGGGTTTCTCTTACCTTGGATGTGGGGTATCTCTTCACGGCTGCTCCAGCAAAGCGCAGCTGCTGCTCCTTACCTTGGACGATGGGTATCTCCTCACGGCCTCCCCTCCTGACTTTGAACGTGGAACAGCTCCTCTAGGCCCTCCTGCGCCCGTGCAGCCACGGCTCCTTTGATGTGGGGTTGTTCCTCTTGGCCGCCAAAAGGATGTCCTTTTATTTTTACAGCCTCCTTTTACATTGAAAAAATAAATAAATAAAACCACCAAATTTTAAAAATAAATTCTATATTTTTAAATATTTTGTATGATATTTTGTTTTTGATATAGTACTTCTGAGAATCCAATTTTTATTCTGATTTTAATTTTTGCTTTTTTATCTTTTATAATTAATTTTGTATATCTCAGAGTCTAATTTTTAGTTCCCATTTTCACTTAGGGTTTGATTATTGGCTTGATTGCTTTTTTCTCTTTAGACTCTCTCTTTTTACCTTCTCCTTCTTTCTCCCTCTGCTCATTTCTTCTCCTTTCCTTCTTCTCCCTCTTCTAGTTTCTCCCTCAGTATAAGTCTGTAAATCCTTTGCGTGTTCCTGACTGTTGAGAATTGTTTCACTATTTACCTAAGGGTTTTGTCTTCTGTGCTGTGTGGCCTGAGAAGTCTTAATGCTACTGTAAGTGATCAGACCTGAACCCCAGAGGTAGTGGATTCAATTCCAAACTTTGGACCATCAGAGAACTCCTGACTGCTTGGAGCATTAATAACAAGCGTCCGCCCTAAGACCTCCACGCTGACCCTGAGACCAAGTTCCACCCAAAAGCCAGCAAACTCCAGTTCAGGACACCCCACACATATTCTTCAACAAAACAGGAACACAACATTGCACATTAACAAACAGGCTTCCCAAAGCCATACCAACCAATAGACACACCAAAACTCTACCAGACATGAACAGCCCTTCAGAGAGGTAAGATCCAGCTCCATCCACCAAAACACAGGCACAAGTCCCCCAACTAGGAAACCTTCACAAGGTATTGGTCTAAATCAACCCTTAGTGGGCAGACTCCACAATTAAGAGTGACTATGACCTTGAAACCTGCAGAAAGGAGTCCTCAAACATAGCAAACTAAACAAAATGAAAAGACAGAGAAATATGCAGCTGGTGAAGGGATGTGGTAAAAACCCACCAGGTCAAACACATGAGGAGGAGATAGGGAGTCTACCTGAAATAGAATTCAGAGTAATGATAGTAAAAATGATCTTGAAAACAAAGTGGAAGCACAGGTTAATAGACTGGAGGAATAGATTGAGAAGATGCAACAAATGTTTAACAAGGACCTAGAAGAATTAAAGAATAATGAACAATGCAAAACAGATTAAAAATACACTACAGGGAACCAGCTGAACTGAACTGAACAGGGAACCAAAAGTAGAGTAATTGAGGCAAAAAAAAAAAAAAAAAAGTAAGTTAGAAGATATAATGGAAATAACAGAAACAGAGCAGAATAAAGAAGAAAAGAGGACAGCCTCGGAGACCTCTGGGACAACATTAAGTGCCCCAACATTTGAATCATAGCCTACTAATTTTGTATGTTGTGAATTTGCTAAATTCATTTATTAGCTGTTATAATTTTCTGATGGTACCTTTAGGGTTTCTATGTATATTATAATGCTGTCTGCAAACAGTGAGAGTTTTACTTCTTGTTTTCCAATCTGGTTTCCTTTTATTTCTCTTTCTTCTCTGCCAGTGGTGGGTGAGGACTTCCAAAACTGTGTTGAATAATAGTTTCTCTGTTTCCTTAGAGTAGGTTTTGAGAGGAAGATTGACGTTTTTGTGTTAAACTACTGAGATTGTGGGATAGTGTTAAAGGACTATGAGTTTAACCCATCCCAAACAACAAACATAGTAAGGTGATTGCCTGATGTCCAGCTCAACACTTTTGATGAAATCATGATATACGATTATGCTGTCTAAATAATCCTCAATAAATTTAAATAAAAATCAAAAAGATGATATATAGGAAGAAGGCAAATCTTGGGGTATATGATAATTGAGACCACCCCAATTTTTTGAGGGATGAGGATAGTAAAAAAATTGTTTTTTACTACTTCTTTGTGACTATTATCACTTCTTTAGCCATGGAGTGGGTAGGAGTTAGGATTTAGGCTAGTGTGAAATGCAAGAGGAAAGCTCTCAAATCTCTTACCTGGACACCAGGTGAAGAGCTTATGGGAACAGCAACTTCATCTTTATGTTGGACACCTGTGTTAGCTTTTCTTTCATCAATGTATGTATCCACATAGTTTAAAAGAAATATTTTTACAAGGTTTATTATTTAAAAAATACTGTCTACTATACTCTCAATATCCTATTCTACAGAGCCCTTATCTTTTTAAATGTTTCTTTTGGTTTTATTTTCATAACTCTATATGACATGGCTATATTGCCACTCGTTACTTTTTCAGTTTTTGACCTTATCTATGAGAAGATGGGCTTCCCTGGTAGCACAGCTAGTGAATCCCTGCAATGCAGAAGACCCCAGTTTGATTCCTGGGTCAGGAAGATCCCCTGGAGAAGGGATAGGCTACCCACTCCAATGTCCACAGGCTTCCCTGGTGACTCAGATGGTAAAGAATCTGCCTGCAATGCAGGAGACCTGGATTTCATCCCTGGCTTGGGAAGATTCCCCTGGAGGAGGCTCCCACTCCAGTATTCTTGCCTGGAGAATGCCCATGGACAGAGGAGCCTGGTGGGCTACAGTCCATGGGGACACAAAGAATTGGACAAGACTGAGTGACTAAGCCTGCTACAACACAGCATGAGAAAATAGGGCTTCCCTGATGGCTAAGCATTAAAGAATCCCCCTGTGGTGCAGGAGATGCAGGAGATGTGAGTCCAATCCATGGGTAGGGAAGATCCCTTGGAAGAAGTTGGAACCCACTCCAATATTCTTGCCTGGAGAATCCCATGGACAGAAGAGCCTGGAGGGCTACAGTCCATAAGATCACATAGAGTTGGACATGACTGAGCACACATAAATGAACAGATGCACGATGAGAAGATAAAGTTTTATCTCACTCCTGCTGTTGCCAACACACACACACACACACACACACACACACACACACACACCATTTCCTCAACTCCAGTGATCTTAATATAATTTTAACATATTTCAGTTTAAATTAGTATTTATTGTTTACCTCATTACTGTTATATACATTGTATACATAGATGAGCTAACTGGCATGCAGTTACTTTTGTTTGCATTAAATTTGTCCCTGAAGTTAACTCTCTTCTTTTCAGTTGCTTAGTTTCTTATGAATTTACCTCTTATTCCAGACCTAAACCCTCCCCAATGTCTAAATCTCATTAAAATACAATTCCATGATCCTATAGGAAGATTCCAAGAGATTTCAGGCCCACTTTTGTATCCTGGGGGTGTCCCAGCTGTGCCTGCCCTTCCCCCTCAGGATCCTGAGAATGACCTGGGCCCTGTACTCAAGGGACTTCACTACAGAGGCCTGGGCATCATTACTGAATCCTCTCTTGTGTTGGCACAGGTCTTTTTCTAGTTGCTTCCTGAGAAAAAGGAAAAGTTGCTACCTTTATTCAATTCTCATGGTTAATAGATCATTTTTCTTGGTTTAAATTTGGAAGTAATTTTCCTTCTGAACTTCAAAAGTTTTGCTGTGTTGTTTTCAACTTTCAGATTTGTATTGTGAATTAAAAAGCCCTTTTCATTTTTAATCCTTTTATCTAACATTTTTTTTTTCTCTTAGAAGCATAGGATACTTACCAGAATTGTGATATATTTCAAGGTGTATTGCTGATCCTGCTTACAGTGCCAATTATCTTGCTGTATCTCACAGTGTGCACTGTTTGCTGAACTCACCGTAGACAAGACACAACCTAAGAGGCTGGAAGAAAATGCAAGGAGCCATAGGAACTGCAGATGTGTTTATTCTCTCCTGGCTGGTGCAGCAGCTGTAGCAGCAGACATAACATAATAGAACATAACCACACAACCCTTCAGGGCTTTTCCAGGTGAAGCTTATATATACCTACAGAACAAAAGTAGCCCGTGGCCAAGCGAGTACCTCCTGACAGGCATGAGCAGTGCCATAAGTGATCTCAGCTGCTACACAGTGCAAAGTTATTGTTTACAGAACAGGGGGTGAGGACATGAGAGCATGGGGCAAGAGCATGGTGCCATCTTGTCAATTTCCCCACGTGAGGTTAGGCTTGACTTTAAAAAAATCTATTGTATTAGTTTTTTTTTTTTTTTTTAACCAACCTTTTTAGTTTAAATTCATGTCCTTTAATTTTGAGAAATTTCCAAGATCTGAAAAATCACCTACTCTCTTTTGATGCTTGTTGTTTTGCTTTTCTTAAAAAATCAAAACAAAACAAAACAAAAAACTTATTTTGTTTTTATTAGAGGATAATTATTTGCAATATTGTTTTTTTTTTTTTTTTTGTCATACATCAACATGAATCATCCACAGTGGCACATGTGTCCCCCTAGACTGAATCCTCACTCACCTCCCTCCCTACCTCATTCCTCTGGGTTGTCCCAGAACACTGACTTTGAGTGCCCAGCTTCATGCATTGAACTTGCACTGGTCCTCTATTTTACATATGGCAATATATATGTTTCAATGATATTCTCTCAAATCATCCCACCCTCACCTACTCCCAAGAGTCCAAAAGTCTATTCTTTATATCTGTCTCTCTTTTGCTGCCTTGCATATAGGAATGCCAATACCATCTTTCTAAATCCCATATGCTGCTGCTGCTGCTAAGTCACTTCAGTTGTGTCCGACACTGTGCGACCCCATAGATGGCAGCCCACCAGGCTCAGCTGTCCCTGGGATTCTCCAGGCAAGAGTACTGGAGTGGGTTGCCATTTCTTTCTCCAATGCATGAAAGTGAAAAGTGAAAGTGAAGTCGCTCAGTTGTGTCCCACTCTCCATGACCCCAAGTACTGGAGTGGGTTGCCATTGCCTTCTCCAAAATCCCATATATATGCATTAATATACAGTATTGGTGTTTCTCCTTCTGACTTACTACACTCTGTATAATAGGCTCCAGATTCATCCACTTCATTAGAACTGACTCAAATGTGTTCGTTTTTATAACTGAGTAATATTCCATTGTATATATGTACCAAATCTTCCTTATCCAGTAGTCTGCCAATGGACATAGGTTGCTTCCATGTCCTAGCTACTGTAAACAGTGCTGCAATGAACACTGGGGTAATGTGTCTCTTTCAGTTTTGGTTTCCTCAGTGTGTATGCCCACAAGTGGGATTGCTGGGTTGTATGGCAGTTCTCTTCTTGCTATTCTTTGGAACTCTGCATTCAGATGTTTATATCTTTCCTTTTCTCCTTTGCTTTTTGCTTCTCTTCTTTTCACAGCTATTTGTAAGGCCTCCCCAGACAGCCATTTTGCTTTTTTGCATTTTTTTCCCATGGGGATGGTCTTGATCCCTGTCTCCTATACAATGTCACGAACCTCATTCCATAGTTCTAAGAAAGTTCTAAGAAGGCATTGTAAGAAAGCCTTCTTCAGCGATCAATGCAAAGAAAGAGAGGAAAACAACAGAATGGGATCTCTTCAAGAAAATCAGAGATACCAAAGGAACATTTCATGCAAAGCTGAGCTCAATAAATGGTATGGACCTAACAGAAGCAGAAGATATTAAGAAGAGATGGCAAGAATACACAGAAAAACTGTACAAAAAAGATCTTCACAACCCAGATAATCACGATGGTGTGATCACTGACCTAGAGCCAGACATCATGGAATGTGAAGTCAAGTGGGCCTTAGAAAGCATCACTATGAACAAAGCTAGTGGAGGTGATGGAATTCCAGTTGAGCTATTCCAAATCCTGAAAGATGATGCTGTGAAAGTGCTGCACTCAATATGCCAGCAAATTTGGAAAACTCAGCAGTGGCCATAGGGCTGGAAAAGGTCAGTTTTCATTCCAGTCCCCAAAAAAGGCAATGCCAAAGAATGCTCAAACTACCGCACAATTGCACTCATCTCACATGCTAGTAAAGTAATGCTCAAAATTCTCCAAGCCAGGCTTCAGCAATATGTGAACCGTGAACTTCCTGATGTTCAAACTGGTTTTAGAAAAGGCAGAGGAAACAGAGATCAAATTGTCAACATCCGCTGGATCATGGAAAAAGCAAGAGAGTTCCAGAAAAGCATCTATTTCTGCTTTATTGACTATGCCAAAGCCTTTGACTGTGTGGATCACAATCAACTATGGAAAATTCTGAAAGAGATGGGAATACCAGACCACCTGACCTGCCTCTTGAGAAATTTGTATGCAGGTCAGGAAGCAACAGTTAGAACTCCACATGGAACAACAGACTGGTTCCAAAAAGAAAAAGGAGTTCGTCAAGGCTGTATACTGTCACCCTGTTTATTTAACTTCTATGCAGAGTACATCATGAGAAACTCTGGACTGGAAGAAACACAAGCTGGAATCAAGATTGCCAGGAGAAATATCAATAACCTGAGATATGCAGATGACACCACCCTTATGGCAGAAAGTGAAGAGGAACTCAAAAGCCTCTTGATGCAAGTGAAAGTGGAGAGTGAAAAAGTTGGCTTAAAGCTCAACATTCAGAAAACTAAGATCATGGCATCTGGTCCCATCACTTCATGGGAAATATATGGGGAAACAGCGGAAACAGTGTCAGACTTTATATTTTAGGGCTCCAAAATCACTACAGATGGTGACTGCAGCCATGAAATTAAAAGACACTTACTCCTTGGAAGGAATATTATGACCAACCTAGATAGCATATTCAAAAGCAGAGATATTACTTTGCCAACAAAGGTCCGTCTAGTCAAGGCTATAGTTTTTCCCGTGGTCATGTATGGATGTGAGAGTTGGACTGTGAAGAAGGCTGAGCGCCATAGAATTGATGCTTTTGAACTGTGGTGTTGGAGAAGACTCTTGAGAGTCCATTGGACTGCAAGGAGATCCAACCAGTCCATTCTGAAGGAGATCAGCTCTGAGATTTCTTTGGAAGGAATGATGCTAAAGCTGAAACTCCAGTACTTTGGCTACCTCATGCGAAGAGTTGACTCATTGGAAAAGACTCTGATGCTGGGAGGGACTGGGGGCAAGAGGAGAAGGGGACGACAGAGGATGAGATGGCTGGATGGCATCACTGACTTGATGGATGTGAGTCTCAGTGAACTCCAGGGGTTGGTGATGGACAGGGAGGCCTGGCGTGCTGCAGTTCATGGAGTTGCAAAGAGTCAGACATGACTGAGTGACTGATCTGATCTGATCTGATGGCAGTTCTATTTCCACTTTTTAAAGGAATCTCCACTCTGTGCTCCATAGTGGCTGTACCAGTTTGCACTCTAACCAGCAATGTAAGAGGTTCAATTTCTCCACACCCTCTCCACCATTTATTGTTTGTAGACTTTTTGATGGTGGTCATTCGGACCAGCATGAGATGATACCTCATTGTGGTTTAGATTTGTATTTCTCTAGTAATGAGTGATGCTTAGCATCTTTTCATGTGTTTATTAGTCATCTGTATGTCTGCTTAGGAGAAATGTCTGTTTAGTTCTTTTTCCCACTTTTTGATTGGGTTATTCATTTTTCTGGTATTGAGCTATATGTGCTACTTGTATATTTTGGAGATTAATTCTTTTTTGGTTGTTTCATTTGCTATTATTTCTCCCATTCTGAAGGCTACTTTTCACCTTGCTTATAGTTTCCTTCATTGTAAAAATCTTTTAAATTTAATTAGGTCCCATTTGTTTATTTTTGTTTTTATTTTCATTACTTGGGAGGTGGGTCATAAAGGCTCTTGCTGTGATTTATGTCCATGTTCTATCTATGTTTTCCTCTAAGAGTTTTATAGTTTCTGGTCATACATTTAGCTCTTCAATCCATTTTGAGCTTATTTTTGTGTGTGGTTTTAAAAAGTGTTCTAGTTTCATTACTTTACACATGGTTGACCTATTTTCCCAGTACCACTTGTTAAATAGGTTGTCTTTTGTCTATTGTATATTTTTGCCTCCTTTGTCAAAGATAGTATGTCCATAGGTGTGTGTATTTATCTCTGGGCTTTCTATTTTGTTCCATTGATCTATATTTCTGTCTTTGTGCCAGTATCATACTGTCTTGATGACTGTAGCTTTATAGTATAGTCTGAAGTTGAGAAGGTTAGTTCCACAAATTCCATTCTTCTTTCTCAAGATTACTTGGGCTATTCGAGGTTTATTGTGTTTCCATACAAATTATGAAATTTTTTGTTTTAGTTCTGTGAAAAATACCATCAGTAGATTGATAGGGATTGCCTTGAATCTATAGATTCCTTTGGGTAGTATACTCATTTTTACTATATTCATTCTTCCAATCCATGAACATGGTATATTTCTCCATCTACTTGTGTCATCTCCAATTTCTTTCAATAGTGTTTTATACTTTTCTATATGTAAGTCTTTTGTTTCTTTAGGTAGATTTATTCCTAAGTATTTTATTCTTTGTATTCCTAAGTATTTTTTTTTATGGTGAATGGGATTGTTTCCTTAATTTCTCTTTCAATTTTTTCCTTGTTAGTGTATGGAAATGCAATGGATTTTTGTGTATTAATTTTATATCCTGAAACTTTACTATATTTATCGATTAGTTCTAGTAATTTTATGGTGGTGTTTTCTATGTAGAGGATCATGTCATCTGAAAGCAGTGAGAGTTTTTGTTCTTTTCCAATCTGAATTACTTTTATTTCTTTTTCTTCTCTGATTGCTGTGGCAGGGCTTTCAAAATTATGTTGAATAGTAGTGGTGAGAGTGCGCACCCTTGTCTTATTCTTGATTTAGAGAAAATGCTTTCAATTTTTTTTGCCATTGAGGATAATATTTTCTGTGGGTTTGTCATATATGGCTTTTATTATCTTGAAGTACGTTCCTTCTATGCCTGCTTTCAGGAGTGTTTTTAATCATAAATGGGTGCTGAGTTTTGTCAAAGGTTTTCTCTGCACTTGTTGGGATAATCATATGGCTTTTATCTTTCAATTTGTTAATATGGTATATCACATTGGTTGATTTGAGAATATTTAAGAATTCTTGCATCCCTGGAATAAAGTCCACTTGATCATAATGTATGATCTTCTTAATATATTGTTGGATTCTGTTTGGTAGAATTTTGTTGAGGATTTTTATGTCTATGTTCATCAGTGATACTGGCCTGTAATTTGTGTGTGTGTGTGCGTGCGTGCGTGCATGTATGTGTGGCATCTTTGTCTGGTTTTGGTATTAGGGTGATGGTGGTCTCATAGAATGAATTTGGGAGTTTACCCTCCTCTGCAATTTTCTGGAAGAGTTTGAGTAGGATAGGTGTTAGCTCTTTTCTAAATTTTTAGTAGAATTAATTTGTGAAGTCATGTGGTAATGGGCTTTTGTTTGTTGAAAGATTTTTGAATTCAGTTTCAATTTCTGTGCTTGTGATTGAACTTATCAGATTTTCTATTTCTTCCTGATTCAGTTTTGTAAGGTTATACTTTTCTAAGAATTTGTCAGTTTCATTCAAGTTGTCCATTTTATTGGCCTATAGTTGTTCATAGGCCACTCTCTTGTGATCTTTTGTATTTCTGTGCTGTCGTAATTTCTCCATTTTCACTTCAAATTTTATTGATTTGATTCTTCCCCTGTTTTTTCTTGATGAGTTTGGCTAATGGCTTGTCTATTTTGTTTATCTTCTCGAAGAACCAGTTTTTAGTTTTGTTGATCTTTGCTATAGACTCCTTTTTTCATTTATTTCTGCTTTGATTTTTATGATTTCTTGCCTTCTACTAACTTTGTTTTTTTTTCTGCTTTTTTTCTAGTTGCTTTAGGTGTAAAGTTAGGTTTATCTGATGTTTCTCTTATTTCTTGATGTAGGATTGTATTGCTATGAACCTCTCTCTTCTCTTAGCACCACTTTTACTGAATTCATAGGTATTGTGTTGTCGTGTTTTATTATCATTTGCTTCTATGCATTTTTTGATGTCTTCTGTGATCTGCTGGTTATTCAAAAGTGTGTTGTTTAGCTTCCATATGTTTCTTGTTTTTTTTTTTTATAGTTTTTTTTTCCCCTGCAGTTGATATGTCATCTTACCAAATTGTGATCAGAAAAGATGCTTGAAATTATTTCAATTTTAAAAAATTTACCCCAGCACAGTCAGTTATCAGTTCATTCTCTCAGTTGTGTACAACTCTTTGAGACCCCATGGACTGCAGCACACCAGGCTTCCCTGTCCATCACCAACTCCTGGAGCTTGTTCAGACTCATGTCCATTGACTCAGTGATTCCATCCAACCATCTCATCTTCTGTTGTCCCCTTTTCCTCCTGCCTTCAATCTTTCCCAGCATCAGGGTCTTTTCCAAAGAATCATTTCTTTGCATCGGGTGGCCAAAGTATTGGAGCTTTAGCTTCAGCCTCAGTCCTTCCAATGAATATTCAGTACTGATTTCCTTTAGAATTGACTAGTTTGATCTTCTTTCAGTCCAAGACACTCTCAAGAGTCTTCTCCAACATCACAGTTCAAAAGCATCAATTGTTTGGCACACAGCTTTCTTTATGGTCCAACTCTCACATCCATACATGACTACTGGGAAAACCATAGCATTGACTAGATGGACCAAGGCTAGATGTGACCTATTATGTAATGCATCCTGGGGAATGTTCCTTGTGCACTTGAGGAAAAAGGTGAAATCCATTGTTTTGGGGTGAAATGCCCTGTAGATATCAACTAGGTCTAACTAGTCCATTGTATAAAGCCTGAGCGAATCGCTAATTTTCTGTTTACTTATTCTATCCACAGGTGTGAGTGGGGTATTAAATTCTCCCACTATTATTGTGTTACTGTTAATTTCCCCTTTTGTACTTGTTAGCATTTGCCTTATATATTGAGGTGCTCCTATGTTGGGTGTGTATATATTTAAATTGTTATATCTGCTTCTTGGATTGATCTCTTGATCATTATATAGTGGCCTTCTTTGTCTCTTATCATGGTCTTTATTTCAAAGTTTATTTTGTCTGATATGAATATTGTTACTCCTGCTTTCTTTTGGTCTCCATTTGCATGAAATACTTTTTTTCCAGCCCCTCACTTTCAGCTTGTATATGTCCATAGGTTTGAGGGGGGTCTCTTGTAGACAGCATATATAGGGGTTTTGTTTTTGTATCCACTCAGCCAGTCTTTGTCTTTTGGTTGCAGCATTTAACCCTTTTAAGTTTAAGGTAATTATTAATAAGTGTGAACATGTTACCATTTACTTTGTTCTTTTGGGTTCATTTTTGCAAAGTTTTTCTGTGTTTCCTGTCTAGAGAAAATCCTTTTGCGTTTGTTGAAGAGCTGGTTTTGGGGTGCTGAATTCTCGCAGCTTTTGTCTATAAAGCTTTTGATTTCTCTTTCTTATCTGAACGACATCCTTGCTGGGTAGAGTAATCTTGGTTGTAGTTTTCTGTAGGTTGTAGGTGATGAAATCGCTTTCATCACTCTTTGTATGTCCTCCCATTCCCTTCTGGCCTGAAGAGTTTCTACTGAATGATCAGCTGTTATCCTTATGGGGATCCCCTTGTGTGTTATTTGTTGCTTTTCCCTTGCTGCTTTTAAAGTTTGCTCTTTTTATTTAGTTTTTGTTAGCTTGATTAATATGTGCCTGGGGGTGTTTCACCTTAAATTTACCCTGTTTGGAATCTGGGTTTCTTGGACTTGGGTGGCTGTTTCCTTCCCCGTTTTAGGTACGTCTTTGACTATTATCTTTTCAAGTATTTTCTCATGCCCTTTCTTTTTGTCTTCTTCTTCTGGGACACCTATGATTCGAATGTTGGAGCATTTAATGTTGTCCTGGAGGTCTCTGAGGTTTTCCTCATTTGCTTTTATTCTTTTTTCCTCTCTGCTTCATTTATTTCCACCATTCTATCTTCCACTTCACTTATCCTCTCTTCTGTCTCAGTTATTCTAATGTTGGTTCCCTCCAGAAAGTTTTTAATCTCAGTTATTGCATTGTTCATTATTGATTGACTCTTCTTTATTTCTTGTAGGTCTTGGTTAAACATTCCTTGCGTCTTCTCAGTCCTTTGTCTCTAGTCTATTTATCTGTAACTCCATTTTGTTTTCAAGGTTTTGGATCATTTTACTATCATTATTCTTAATTCTTTTTCAGGTAGATTCCCTATTTCCTCTTCTTTTGTTTGGTTTGCTGGATTTTTATTGTGTTCCTTCACCTGCTGGATATTTCTCTGTCTTTTACTTTTGTTTAGCTTGTTGCAGGGTTGTGGTTCATCTTAATTGTGGTGTCTGCTCCACGTGGGTGGGGTTGGACCAGTGGCTTTTCAAGGTTTACTGTTTGGGGGAACTTGTGTCTGTGTTCTGGAGGTCGGAGCTGGATCTCTTCTCTCTGGAGTGCAATGAAGTGTCCAGTAGTGAGTTTTTGGGTGTCTATGGGTTTGGTAGGGCTTTGGGCAGCCTGTCTTTTAATGTTCAGGGTTGTGTTTCTGTTTTTCTGGAGAATTAGCATGGTATGTCTTGCACTAGAACTTGATGGCTCTTGGGTGGAGCTTGGTTTCATTGTAGGTAAAAAGACTTTTGAGTGGGCTCCTGTCTGTTAATATTACCTGCAGTCAGGAGTTCTCTGAAGTTCTAAGGTTCTGGAGTTGTGACTCCTGCCTCTGGGTTTTGGTCCTCCTCTTATAGTGGCCTCAAGACTTCTCCATTCACATGGAGCAGAAGATAAAACCCCTAGGTTAATGGTGAAGCAACTCTCCACAGTCAGGAACACACAGAGAGATTCACAGAGTTATACAGAGAATAGAAGAAGGAGGAGAGAGATAGAGGTGACCAGGAGGAGAGAAGGGAGAATCAAAAAGGAAGAAAGCAATCAAGCCATTAATCAAATCCTCAAGTGAAAATGGATTCTGAAGATTTAGTTCTTAAAGGTCAAAAATTGATAGCAAATATCAAAAAGCAATAAGAAAACACCTAGAATAGAGTTTAGACTCTCAAAAACACAGTATAAAAAAATACAACACAAAGTAAATCACAAAAATTAAGAGAAATATATATGGAATCCAGGTTCGATGCATGATACTGGATGCTTGGGGCTAGTGCACTGGGACAACCCAGAAGGATGGTATGGGGAGGGAGGAGGGAGGAGGGTTCAGGATGGGGAACACATGTATACCTGTGGTGGATTCATTTTGGTATTTGGCAAAACTAATACAATTATGTAAAGTTTAAAAATAAAATAAAATTAAAAAAAATAAAAAATATTTTTTTAAGAGAAGTAATTGATATAAAAATGAAAGTTAAAGGACTAATAAGGAAGTAATTTTTAAAAAAAATTTTAAAAAGTGATAATAGTAAAAATATATCTAGAAATTTCTCTGGAGCTGCTGTGGGCATGTGGGGTCACTTCAGTGTCAGATAGTCCCTTGTTCAGGCTTGTGCTTGTTCTCAAGGTCTATGGTTGCCCCTCAAATGTGCAGTCTCAGCATTAACTGCAGGGTTTTAATCTGTTTCACCTGTCATTCTGAGGGCAGTTGCCCCTACTTTGTTTATTTTGACTTCCTCTGTTTGCAAGTCTCCAGTGTCTAATTTCCACCCTGACATGAGAGGGTGAAGGTGGCCACTTATTCAGGCTCACTTGTTCAGGCTCACTTGTTCTTTTGTGCTCTGGAAAAGGAGGGACACTGCAAGCAAATACTGCTGTCACGTGTGGTGAATGCTTATAGTGGATGGACCACACCGAGTTTGCCTCAGCCCAGGGCAGCTTGTACTTCCCAGGTCCACACTGCTCAGGCTCCAGGGTGTTTTGCAAGTACACTGTCCCACGTGGACCCTGTGTTTTGTGCACTTCCAAGGTCTCTCAGCCACTCAAGTTCTCGAATACTCTGAAAAGGCACAGAGCCCAGTGGGCTGTGTGTTTTGTGCCCTTCCCAGGTTCAACATGCTCAGGTGACCAGCTACTTGGCAAGAACACTGTCCCAGGTGGGCTGTGTGTCTTATGCACCTCCCCAGTCCTGGCTGCTCTGTTTCCTGGATGCACCACAAGGGCACAGTTCCAGGTGTGCTGTGCGTCTCCTCTGGGAGCTGATCTCGGGCTGTGACACTCCTGGTGGATGTGAACCATCCAGGATCCCAGGAAGATGTGGTTAGCAACTGGCAGCCTGATCACAGTTGGTGGAAAATGTGGTCTTTGGGGCCAAGATTACAGCAACCCCTTGCTTTCTGACTGATTGGTGCACACCTGCCTCTCTGCCTCCAGGGAAGGAGGGCCCTAAATGGCAGTGGGCGTGCTCTCCTTTGGTATTTGCTAAGGCACAATCCTTTGTTCTGTGAGCACTCCAAGGGTCACCATGTGGCATTAGAGCCTTTCAAGGGAAAGGCTCCCCACCCCTTTTTTTTTGGTTCTTCTGGCAATCCCACAGTTTGGCTATGTCACATTAGCCCCCTCATATTGTTCTCAGGGCATTCAAGCCTGGTCTTTCTCTAAGGAATGATGATGCAGCCCATGCCCCCCTGCCCAGCCCCCACTTGCTTCTGGCCATTGCAAGCATCTGAGCTGCTTCTCCACTAACAGTTGCAGTTGGATGCATATTCTGTTTTGTTTTGTTTTGTTTTTTTCTAGTTATGGTGCCCTCTGAGATTCCAAAGCTCCCCACTGACACAGCTGTAAGAGGGTTTTCTATTGTGTGGAAGCTTCTTCTTCATGACTCCTTCCCCAGGACGGGTCTCCTTCCCTAAATCCCGTCTCTGTTTTCATCTTTTATATTTTGTCCTACCTCCTTTTGAAGAGATTGCATTTCTTTTCTGGGTGTCTGGTGTCCTCTGCTAGCGTTAAGAAGTTATTTTTTGGAAGTTGCTCCATATTCAAATGATCTTTTGATAAATTTGTGGGGGATAAACTAGTCTCCCCGTCCTATTCTTCTGCCATCTTGGGACTGCCCTCACCCTTGTTGCTTTCTGAAACTCCTTTTGCTTGATCATTGGTCCTCCTGAATTGATCCTATAATTTTCTTATTTTTTATCTTCTATTACCCATATATATGACTTTTTGTTCTACATTCAGAGATATTTCCTCATCTTATTTTCTAACACATTTTTTGAGTTTTCTGAATTTTTAGTTTTAATTTACAAGAATTACAAGGATTTGTGCCTTTAAAAATCAACATCTTGTTCTTGTTTCATGGATGCAGCATCTTCCCTTTTATCTCTAATAGTTCAGTGATTCTAGTAATACTAGATTTTTGTCATTACTGGTGTTTTACTCCCCTGTGTGGTTTCTCTTTTCTTTTCTCTTCTCTTTAAGTATGATTTTTCCCTATTGGTAGGTTTTCATTTTTATCTTTGATATAAGAAGTCATATGTTTACAGATATAAGTAGTCAGACTTATTCATTCTTGCTGTCTGCTCATATTTAAGATATGACACCAAGATAATGTTTGGGATATTCATGTATGGATGATGGGCTTTACAAAGTGTGAATAAGATGGACAACTTCACTGGGGAGCCCCAGATCTCATTGTTTGTAGGTTTTCAGAATCTCTGCAGAAGTTTTCCATCTCCTGCCTGGAATTATTAAACTGCCTTACAGATTTCTGGGTATAAAGTAGAGAACAGGCTGAAAATCTCAACATTCAGAGTATAAATAGTCACTTAATGTCCCTATTTTTAGAAGTGTGCTCCATTCACCTGCTCAACTGTTTCAGGAGTTCTTAGTCAAGTGACACCCAATGTTCTTCCTCTCAGAAGATAAGCTGGTGGGCTTCTGCTGAGCTTATCTTGTTGTGTGGATTGTATGTATATACACAGGGAGAAGGGATAGCTGGTAAATAACAGTTTCTTAAACAGTTTTTTTTTTTTTTAAAGGCAATTCTTTTTATTATGTACTTTCCTTACCTGTGGTGGATTCATTTTGATATTTGTCAAAACTAATACAATTATGTAAAGTCCTTTCCAAAGCAATTTTCAAAGCAAATTGCTAGCTGGGTAGTTCTGAGAATACTTCAAGCCTAAGATTCTTCTCTGGTAAAACGAGAATAATATTTCCAGTTGTGTATAAAGGCATCTTACACAGAGTAAACACATAGGAAATAACCAAAAATTGTTGGCTATTTGGATGTTAGCTTAATACAGATTGGTATTCAATGATATTGTATCCCAATAATCAAAACAACCTATACAAGAAAATATGTATTTAAATTTTGTTTAGAGGGAGGAGCCAAGATGGCGGAGGAGTAGAACGGGGAAAACACTTTCTCCCCCACAAATTCATCAAAAGAGCATTTAAACGTCGAGTAAATTCCACAAAACAACTTCTGAATGCCGGCAGAGGACATCAGGCACCCAGAAAAGCAATCCAACTCTTCGAAAGGAGGTAGGAAAAAATATAAAAGACAAAAAAAGACAAAAGAGGGAGGGACGGAGTTCCGTCCCAGGAAGGGAGTCTTAAAAAGAGAGAAGTTTCCAAACACCAGGAAACCTTCTCACTGCCGAATCTGTGCCCAGCTTTGGAAGCACAGAGGGCAACATAACAGGAAGAAAAAATAAATAAACAATTAAAACTCGAAGATTGCGAGTCCTACGGTAATTCCCCCAGCGGAGAAGCAGCGCAGACGCCTGCACGCGCCATTAGCAAGCAGGGGCTGGGCAAGGAGGCGCAGCGCGGGCTGCATTGCTGAGAGTAAGAATCTGGCCTGAATACCCTGAGCACTATCTGAGCGAAATAATTTGGGCTAGCAAACCAGACTGTGGGATATCTACCACGCGAAAAGCCAGCCCTAACCTAAGACTGCCAGGCCCGCGCATGGAACAAAGAATTGAACAGAGATAGCCGGCTGCAGACCTTCCCCCTCCGGTGACAGGCAGCCAGAGCCGGAAGGGGGCAATCGCAGCCCCAGAGAGACATTATCTATAAAACTGTAAGCAGGCTTCTTTGTTAACTAAAACTTTTTTGGGGGTCTGGACGGTTAACATCTACCTGAGAAGGTGCGCCGGTTTTACACCCAGATAACCGAGTGGCGGGGAGGCGATAAGTCGCAGCATTGGCGCTCGCCAAACACCTCATCACTTGAGCTGCTCGGACCTGGGAAGAGCACAAAACTCAGGCCCAACTGAGTCTGTGCCTCTGAGGACTACCCGAGTGCCTGAACCTGAGCGGCTTGGACCTGGGAGGTACATGCAACCCAGGGCAAGCCTCGGATTGTTCCCGGCGGAACAACCTAGAGCCCGAGCAGTGTGGGCAGGGAGGCTACACGCGCCGTGAGCGGGGGCAGACCCAGTGTGGCTGAGGCACTGCGAGCGCACGCCAGTGTTATTTGTTTGCAGCATCCCTCCCTCCCTCCCCACAGCGCGACTGAACAAAGAAAAGAAATACAGCTCCACCCATCAGAACACCGACACAAGCTTCCCTAACCAGGAAACCTTGACAAGCCACCTGTACAAACCCACACACAGCGAGGAAAAGCCACAATAAAGAGAACTCCACAAACTGCCAGAATACAGAAAGGACATCCCAAACTCAGCAATTTAAACAAGATGAAGAGACAGAGGAATAGCCAGCAGATAAAGGAACAGGATAAATGCCCACCAAACCAAACAAAAGAGGAAGAGATAGGGAATCTACCTGATAAAGAATTCCGAATAATGATAGTGAAATTGATCCAAAATCTTGAAATTAAAATGGAATCACAAATAAATAGCTTGGAGACAAGGATTGAGAAGATGCAAGAAAGGTTTAACAAGGACCTAGAAGAAATAAAAAAGAGTCAATATATAATGAATAATGCAATAAATGAAATTAAAAACACTCTGGAGGCAACAAATAGTAGAATAACAGAGGCAGAAGATAGGATTAGTGAATTAGAAGATAGAATGGTAGAAATAAATGAATCAGAGAGAATAAAAGAAAAACGAATTAAAAGAAATGAGGACAATCTCAGAGACCTCCAGGACAATATTAAACGCTACAACATTCGAATCATAGGGGTTCCAGAAGAAGAAGACAAAAAGAAAGACCATGAGAAAATACTTGAGGAGATAATAGTTGAAAACTTCCCTAAACTGGGGAAGGAAATAATCACCCAAGTCCAAGAAACCCAGAGAATCCCAAACAGGATAAACCCAAGGCGAAACACCCCAAGACACATATTAATCAAATTAACAAAGATCAAATACAAAGAACAAATATTAAAAGCAGCAAGGGAAAAACAACAAATAACACACAAGGGAATTCCCATAAGGATAACAGCTGATCTTTCAATAGAAACTCTTCAAGCCAGGAGGGAATGGCAAGACATACTTAAAATGATGAAAGAAAATAACCTACAGCCCAGATTATTGTACCCAGCAAGGATTTCATTCAAGTATGAAGGAGAAATCAAAAGCTTCTCAGACAAGCAAAAGCTGAGAGAATTCTGCACCACCAAACCAGCTCTCCAACAAATACTAAAGGATATTCTCTAGACAGGAAACACAAAAATGGTGTATAAATTCGAACCCCAAACAATAAAGTAAATGGCAACGGGATCATACTTATTAGTAATTACCTTAAACGTAAATGGGTTGAATGCCCCAACAAAAAGACAAAGACTGGCTGAATGGATACAAAAACAAGACCCCTACATATGTTGTCTACAGGAGACCCACCTCAAAACAGGGGACACATACAGACTGAAAGTGAAGGGCTGGAAAAAGATTTTCCATGCAAATAGGGACCAAAAGAAAGCAGGAGTAGCAATACTCATATCAGATAAAATAGACTTTAAAACAAAGGCTGTGAAAAGAGACAAAGAAGGTCAGTACATAATGATCAAAGGATCAATCCAAGAAGAAGATATAGCAATTATAAATATATATGCACCCAACACGGGAGCACCACAGTATGTAAGACAAATGCTAACAAGTATGAAAGGAGAAATTAACAATAACACAATAATAGTGGGAGACTTTAATACCCCACTCACACCTATGGATAGATCAACTAAACAGAAAATTAACAAGGAAACACAAACTTTAAATGATACAATAGACCAGTTAGAGCTAATTGATATCTATAGGACATTTCATCCCAAAACAATGAATTTCACCTTTTTCTCAAGTGCACATGGAACCTTCTCCAGGATCGATCACATCCTGGGCCATAAAGCTAGCCTTGGTAAATTCAAAAAAATAGAAATCATTCCAAGCATTTTTCTGACCACAATGCAGTAAGATTAGATCTCAATTACAGGAGAAAAACTATTAAAAATTCTAACATATGGAGGATGAACAACACCCTGCTGAATAACCAACAAATCACAGAAGAAATCAAAAAAGAAATCAAAATTTGCATAGAAACGAAAGAAAATGAAAACACAACAACCCAAACCTGTGGGACACAGTAAAAGCAGTCCTAAGGGGAAAGTTCATAGCAATACAGGCACACCTCAAGAAACAAGAAAAAAGTCAAATAAATAACCTAACTCTACACCTAAAGCAACTAGAAAAGGAAGAAATGAAGAACCCCAGGGTTAGTAGAAGGAAAGAAATCTTAAAAATTAGAGCAGAAATAAATGCAAAAGAAACAAAAGAGACCATAGCAAAAATCAACAAAGCCAAAAGCTGGTTCTTTGAAAGGATAAATAAAATTGATAAACCATTAGCCAGACTCATCAATAAACAAAGGGAGAAAAATCAAATCAATAAAATTAGAAACGAAAATGGAGAGATCACAACAGACAACACAGAAATACAAAGGATCATAAGAGACTATTATCAACAATTATATGCCAATAAAATGGACAACGAGGAAGAAATGGACAAATTCTTAGAAAAGTACAACTTTCCAAAACTCGACCAGGAAGAAATAGAAAACCTTAACAGACCCATCACAAGCACGGAAATTGAAACTGTAATCAGAAATCTTCCAGCAAACAAAAGCCCAGGTCCAGACGGCTTCACAGCTGAATTCTACCAAAAATTTAGAGAAGAGCTAACACCTATCCTGCTCAAACTCTTCCAGAAAATCGCAGAGGAAGGTAAACTTCCAAACTCATTCTATGAGGCCACCATCACCCTAATACCAAAACCTGACAAAGATCCCACAAATAAAGAAAACTACAGGCCAATATCACTGATGAATATAGATGCAAAAATCCTAAACAAAATTCTAGCAATCAGAATCCAACAACACATTAAAAAGATCATACACCATGACCAAGTGGGCTTTATCCCAGGGATGCAAGGATTCTTCAATATCCGCAAATCAATCAATGTAATACACCACATTAACAAATTGAAAAACAAAAACCATATGATTATCTCAATAGATGCAGAGAAAGCCTTTGACAAAATTCAACACCCATTTATGATAAAAACTCTCCAGAAAGCAGGAATAGAAGGAACATACCTCAACATAATAAAAGCTATATATGACAAACCCACAGCAAACATTATCCTCAATGGTGAAAAATTGAAAGCATTTCCTCTAAAGTCAGGAACAAGACAAGGGTGCCCACTTTCACCATTACTATTCAACATAGTTTTGGAAGTTTTGGCCAGAGCAATCAGAGCAGAAAAAGAAATAAAAGGAATCCAAATTGGAAAAGAAGAAGTAAAACTCTCACTGTTTGCAGATGACATGATCCTCTACATAGAAAACCCTAAAGACTCCACCAGAAAATTACTAGAACTAATCAATGATTATAGTAAAGTTGCAAGATATAAAATCAACACACAGAAATCCCTTGCATTCCTATACACTAATAATGAGAAAACAGAAAGAGAAATTAAGGAAACAATTCCATTGCCCATCTCAACGAAAAGAATACAATACTTAGGAACATATCTATCTAAAGAAACTAAAGACCTATATATAGAAAACTATAAAACACTGGTGAAAGAAATCAAAGAGGACACTAATAGATGGAGAAATATACCATGTTCATGGATTGGAAGAATCAATATAGTGAAAATGAGTATACTACCCAAAGCAATTTATAGATTCAATGCAATCCCTATCAAGCTACCAACAGTATTCTTCACAGAGCTAGAACAAATAATTTCACAATTTGTATGGAAATACAAAAAACCTCGAATAGCCAAAGCGATCTTGAGAAAGAAAAATGGAACTGGAGGAATCAACCTACCTGACTTCAGACTCTACTACAAAGCCACAGTTATCAAGAGAGTATGGTACTGGCACAAAGACAGAAATATAGATCAATGGAACAAAATAGAAAGCCCAGAGATAAATCCAGGGACATATGGACACCTTATCTTTGACAAAGGAGGCAAGTATATACAATGGATTAAAGACAATCTCTTTAACAAGTGGTGCTGGGAAATCTGGTCAACCACTTGTAAAAGAATGAAACTAGAACACTTTCTAACACCATATACAAAAATAAACTCAAAATGGATTAAAGATCTCAACGTAAGACCAGAAACTATAAAACTCCTAGAGGAGAACATAGGCAAAACACTCTCTGACATACATCACAGCAGGATCCTCTATGACCCACCTCCCAGAATATTGGAAATAAAAGCAAAAATAAACAAATGGGACCTAATTAAACTTAAAAGCTTCTGCACATCAAAGGAAACTATTAGCAAGGTGAAAAGACAGCCTTCAGAATGGGAGAAAATAATAGCAAATGAACCAACCGACACACAACTAATCTCAAAAATATACAAGCAACTCCTACAGCTCAACTCCAGAAAAATAAATGACCCAATCAAAAAATGGGCCAAAGATCTAAATAGACATTTCTCCAAAGAAGACATACAGATGGCTAACAAACACATGAAAAGATGCTCAACATCACTCATTATCAGAGAAATGCAAATCAAAACCACTATGAGATACCATTTCACACCAGTCAGAATGGCTGCGATCCAAAAGTCTACAAATAATAAATGCTGGAGTGGGTGTGGAGAAAAGGGAACCCTCTTACACTGTTGGTGGGAATGCAAACTAGTACAGCCACTATGGAGAACAGTGTGGAGATTCCTTAAAAAACTGGAAATAGAACTGCCTTATGATCCAGCAATTCCACTGCTGAGCATACACACTGAGGAAACCAGAAGGGAAAGAGACACGTGTACCCCAATGTTCATCGCGGCACTGTTTATAATAGCCAGGACATGGAAGCAACCTAGATGTCCATCAGCAGATGAATGGATAAGAAAGCAATGGTACATATACACAATGGAGTATTACTCAGCCATTAAAAAGAATATATTTGAATCAGTTCTAATGAGGTGGATGAAACTGGAGCCTATTATACAGAGTGAAGTAAGCCAGAAGGAAAAAAACCAATACAGTATACTAACGCATATATATGGAATTTAGAAAAATGGTAACGATAACCCTGTATACGAGACAGCAAAAGAGACACTGATGTATAGAACAGGCTTATGGACTCTGTGGGAGAGGGAGAGGGTGGGAAGATTTGGGAGAATGGCATTGAAACATGTGAAATGTCATGTATGAAATGAGATGCCAGTCCAGGTTCAATGCACGATGCTGGAAGCTTGGGGCTGGTGCACTGGGACGACCCAGGGGGATGGTGTGGGGAGGGAGGGGGGAGGAGTGTTCAGGATGGGGAACAGATGAGAAATAAAGGAATAAAAAATTAAAACAAACAAACAAACAAACAAACAAAATAAAAACAAAATTTCAGAAGAAAAAAAAAAAGAATTCTTAGAGCAGCAGTATTTAAAAAAACACAAGCTGAAGAAAATTCAAATGTTTGTCAGTAGTATAATGGATAAATGAATTTTGATATATAGTGGAATATCATACAATTATGAAAAACCCAACTGTAGCTCCATTTAGTAATAGATAAATTTCCCAAACATTGTTGAATGAATGGAAGTCAGACATGAAACAGTTACACTGAATCATTCAATTTGCCTCTTCAAAAACAGAACTCATCTATGGTGTTGAACCTCTGGAATAGAGAGGGTATAGTTATTAGAGGAGGACATGTTGTGAGGGAGGTGATTCTAGGAGGTTGGTGATGTTCTGTAACTTTTCCTCCATGGTGGTTAAATTGATGTGTGTGTTATGAAATAATTCCATGAGCTATACACGTGTAAAAAAAAAATTTTTTTTTTGTTTATATCTTGCTGGAAGCTGTAAGTCAATAGAGTCTCCTTGGACTTGTAGAATACAGCAAAGTATTCATTGTAAGCACAAGTGTCTGGGACCTTTCCAGTGTGTCCACATTTGAGAAGCAATCCAAATATGCGATGGAAGTTGCCAATGAAACCCCACACAAGTATCATTAGCACCTGTAAGGTGAACCATTGTAAACCTGCTGTTTGCTTTTCTTCAAGCCAAATTTATAAAGGTCTTTTGGGTTAGTTATTGCAACTAGTGCTTAAATGTACCTAAGCCAGGAATATTCACTCTACTAATGCCAGTAAAATAACTGTGGAAAATTATGCGTAGTTGACAGATTTCCCCTTAGGGTCACTAGGATAAATATTGTGTATGACAAGCAGTGACTTCAGTTCAGTTCAGTCACTAAGTCGTGTATGAGTCTTTGTGACCCCATGGACTACAGCATGCCAGGTCTCCCTGTCCATCACCAACTCCCAGAGCTTGCTTAAACTCATGTCCACCCATCCAACCATCTCATCCTCTGTTGTCCCCTTCTCCTCCTGCCTTCAATCTTTCCCAGCATCAGGGTCTTTTCTAATGAGTCAGGTCTTCTCATCAGGTAGCTTCAGCATCAGTCCTTCCAATGAATATTCAGTACTGATTTCCTTTAGGATGGACTGCTTGGATCTTCTTGCAGTCCAAGGGACTCTCTGGAGTCTTCTCCATCACCACAGTTCTAGAGCATCAGTTTTTTGGCCCTCAGCTTTATTTATGGTCCAACTCTCACATCCACACATGACTACTGGAAAAGCCATAGCTTTAACTAGATAGACCTTTGTCATCAAAGTAATGACTTTGCTTTTTAATACGCTGTCTAGGTTGGTGCTAGCTAGTGTCTTTTAATTTCATGGCTGCAGTCATCTGCAGTGATTTTGGAGCCCCCCAAAATGAACTCTCTCACTGCTACCATTGTTTCCCCACCTATTTGCCATGAAGTGATGGGACCAGATGCCATGATCTTGGTTTTTTGAATGTTGAGTTTTAAGCCAGCTTATTCACTCTTCTCTTTCACTTTCGTCAAGAGGCTTTTCAGTTCTTCTTTGCTTTCTGCCAAAGGGTGGTGTCATGAATATCTGAGGTTACTATATTTCTCCTGGAAATATTGATTCTAGCTTGTGCTTCATCCAGCCTAGCATTTTGCATGATGTACTCTGCATGTAAGTTAAATAAGCAGGGTGACAATATACAGCCTTGACATACTCCTTTCCCAATTTGGAACCAGTTTGTTGTTCCATGTCTGGTTGCTTCTTGACCTGCATACAGATTTCTCCAGAGATTGGTGAGGTGGTCTGGTATTCCCATCTCTTTAAGAATTTCCCACAGTTTGTTGTGATCCACACAAAGGCTGTGGCATAGTCAATGAAGCAGAAGTCAATGTTTTTCTGGAACTCTCTTGCTTTTTCTATGATCCAATGGATGTCAGCAATTTGATCTCTGGTTCCTCTGCCTTTTCTAAATCCAGCTTGAACATCAGGAAGTTCACAGTTCATGTACTGTTGAAGACTGGCTTGGAGAATTTTGAGTATTACTTTGCCAGTGTGTGAGATGAGTGCATTTGTGTAGTAGATTGACCATTCTTTGGCATTGCCTTTATTTGAGATTGGAATGAAAACTGACCTTTTCCAGTCCTGTGGCCACAACTGAGTTTTCCAAATTTGCTGGCATATTGAGTGCAGCACTCTCACAGCATTATCTTTGAAATAGCTTAACTGGAATTCCATCACTTCCACTCTCTTTGTTCGTAATGATGTTTCCTAAGGCCCACTTGACTTTGCATTCCAGGATGTCTGACTCTAGGTGAGTGAACACACCATTATGGTTATCTGGGTCATGAAGATCTTTTTTGCATAGCTCTTCCATGTATTCTTGCTACCTTTTCTTAATACCTTCTCCTTCTGTTAGGTTCATACCATTTCTGACCTTTATTGTGCCCATCTTTGCATGAAATGTTCCCTTAGTATCTCTAGCAAGCAGTGACTAGACACCAACAATGAACTTTGGGGAAAACTGAGGTAAAGACATTCTCGGGGGTGAGTATAAAATGCCAGCCTAGTACATCTCAAGTTAACCCCATTGAAAAGTCTCCAAACTTTAGTCCCCAGATTCATTTAAAGGCATTACAATAAACCTACACTGTTGGCCTTCTGAGGGGGTTTTGCTGATTTCAAGCAGGAGGTTGGACAAGGATTGGCTTTAAGTGCATTCTAGGCTTCCCTGGTAGCTCAGCTGTTAAAGAATCTGCCTGCAATGTAGAAGACTCCAGTTCAATTCCTGGGTTGTCAAGATCCCCTGGAGGAGGAATAGGCTACCCACTCCAGTATTCATGGGCTGCCCTCATGGCTCAGATGGTAAAGAATCCACCTTCAATGAGTGAGACTTGGGTTCAATCCCTGGGTTAGGAAGATCCCCTGGAGCAGAGCATGGCGACTCACTCCAGTATTCTTGCCTGGAGAATCCCTGTGGACAGAGGAGCCTAGTAGGCTGAAGTCCATGTGGTTGCAAAAAGTTGGACATGACTGAGTGACTAAGAACAGCACTAAGTGCATTCTAGGCTGTTCAGCTTCCCACCATGGCTTGTTCATGGCAGTTCCTAGGCAAGATAAGCAAATGTATGAAACCATACCACACAATCCACCACATTTAAAAGTTCCTCTAAAACTCCAGTTACTAGAAATTATATAAACCTGAATTTAAAAAGACTGTTTAGTCTTTTCTGAAGTATTATCTGAGTCAAATTGTTCCATTCATTGTCTTGGGAACCTGCTAGGTGGGATAAAATCTCCACATGCCAAAGCCCCAAGACAGGGCTCAGGCAACTTCTCCATCTTGATTTCCACCCATTTTTCTAGACCATCATGCCCTTCTGGGATGGCATGCTCCTGTTTAGTTGCTTCAGTCAAACCTCCCCTATAAACACTACACCTTCCAGGCTCTTCCACTCCTGAATTTCTGAAAGATTTGGCAATTTGAACTGCTGAAAATATAGCATCTGCACCTCACTGATTTGACTGGCTTATGGTCCAGCAAGAGGACTAGGAGGGAATGAATTTTGTGAGGTTTTACAAGACAATTGAATGAGTGAGAGACCCTTCAGTGCAGGGATTTATCTGTGTTAATTCTTTCCTATTACCTGGCACAGAATGTACTCCAGTGATTTTTGCCAATAATGACCATGATCATTGGTGTTAACATGTTTCTCATATTGTTTTAGTCCTTAATCTTAGATGAAATTACAAACCAAACAAACCAAGACATACAACCTTCTATGCCATGGGCTGCCTTGATTTAAATCTAAGTGCAGATTTGAGAAATCATGACCAAAAATATTTTTGGACTTCTAAAAATGCAAATTTTCACATATTATTTGAAAATTATTTTAACATGGTTATATTTGTTACATATGATTAATTCAGGGTAACTTTTTCTACTTTGGTGAGTTCCAAATTTTATGGAAATAAAGAAAAAATTGATTTTTCAGAAATTTCCAAAATTTATGAAAATCAAAGAAAAACACAAGGACATCACCAGATGGCCAAGATTGAAATCAGATTGATTATATTGTTTGCAGCCAAAGATGGAGAAGCTCTATACAGTCAGCAAAAAATAAGACTGGGAGCTGACTGTGGCTCAGTTCATGAACTCCGTATTGCCAAATTCAGACTTAAATTGAAGAAATTGGGGGAAACCACTAGACCATTCAGATATGACCTAAATCAAATCCCTTATGATACTACAGTGGAAGTGAGAAATAGATTTAAGGGATTAGATCTGATAGACAGAGTGCCTGATGAACTATGGACAGAAGTTCGTGACATTGTACAGGAGACAGGGATCAAGACCATCCCCAAGAAAAATAAATGCAGAAAAGCAAAATGGCTGTCTGAGGAGGCCTTATGAATACTTGTGAAAAGAAGAGAAGCAAAAGCAAAGGAGAAAAGGAAAGATATACCCATTTGAATTCAGAGTTCCAAAGAATAGCAAGGAGAGATAAGAAAGCCTTCCTCAGTGGTCAGTGCAAAGAAATAGAGGAAAACAACTGAATGGGAAACACTAGAGATTTCTTCAAGAAAATTACAGATACCAAGGGAACATTTCATGCAAAAAAGGGCTCGATAATGGACAGAAATGGTATGGATACAACAGAAGCAGAAGATATTAACAAGAGGTGGCAAGAATACACAGAAGACCTGTACAAAAAAGATCTTCATGACCCAGATAATCACGATGGTGTGATCACTGACCTAGAGCCAGACATCCTGGAATGTGAAGTCAAGTGGGCCTTAGGAAGCATCACTAAGAACAAAGCTTGTGGAGGTGATGGAATTCCAGTTGCACTATTTCAAATCCTGAAAGATGATGCTGTGAAAGTGCTGCACTCAATATACTGGCAAATTTGGAAAACTCTAGCAGTGGTCACAGGACTGGGAAAAGTCAGTTTTCATTCCAATCCCTAAGTAAGGCAATGCCAAAGAATGTTCAAACTACTGCACAATTGCACTCATCTCACATGCTGGTAAAGTAATTCTCAAAATTCTCCAAGCCAGGCTTCAGCAATATGTGAACTGTGAACTTCCATATGCTTAATCTGGTTTTAGAAAAGGCAGAGGAACCAGAGATCAAATTGCCAACATCTGCTGGATCATTGAAAAAGTAAAGAGAATTCCAGAAAAAAATCTATTTCTGCTTTATTGACTATGCCAAAGCCTTTGACTTTCTGGATCACAATAAACTGTGGAAAATTAAAGAGATGGGAATACCAGACCACCTGCCTCTTGAGATACCTGTAGGCAAGTAAGGAAGCAACAGTCAGAACTGGACATGGAACAACAGACTGGTTCCAAATAGGAAAAGGAGTACGTCAAGGCTGTATACTGTTACCCTGCTTATTTAACTTATATGCAGAGTGCATCATGAGAAACGCTGGGCTGGAAGAAGCACAATCTGGAATCAGGATTGCCGGGAGAAATATCAATAACCTGAGATATGCAGATGACACCACCCTTATGGCAGAAAGTGAAGAGGAACTAAAGAGCCTCTTGATAAAAGTGAAAGGGGAGAGTAAGAAAGTTGGCTTAAAGCTCAACATTCAGAAAATGAAGATCATGGCATCTGGTCCCATCACTCCATGGCAAATAGATGGGGAAACAGTGGAAACAGTGTCAGACTTATTTTTCTGGGCTCCAAAATCACTGCAGATGGTGACTGCAGCCATAAAATTAAAAGACGCTTACTCCTTGGAAGGAAAGTTATGACCAACCTAGACAGCATATTAAAAAGCACAGATGTTATGTTGTCAACAAAGGTCCGTCTAGTCAAGGATATGGTTTTTCCATTGGTCATGTATGGATGTGAGAGTTGGACTGTGAAGAAAGCTGAGCACCAAAGAATTGATGATTTTGAACTGTGGTGTTGGAGAAGACTCTTGAGAGTCCCTTGGACTGCTAGGAGATCCAACCAGTCCATCCTAAAGGAGATCAGTCCTGGGTGTTCATTGGAAGGACTGATGTTGAAGCTGAAACTCCAACCTTGGCCACTTGATGCGAATAGCTGACTTATTTGAGAAGCCCCTAATGCTGGGAAAGATTGAGCACAGGAGAAGGTGACGACAGAGGATGAGATGGTTGGATGTCATCACAGACTCAATGGACATGAATTGGGTGGACTCCGGGAGTTGGTGATGGACAGGGAGGCCTGGTGTGGTGCGGTTCATGGGGTCGCATAGAGTCGGACATGGCTGAGCGACTGAACTGAACAAATAATAAAAGAATAATTCGTTATTGTAAATAGATGAAAACAGTTAAAGCCAAGCTGCTGGTTGAGTGGTTATGTTTATGCTGAACAGTGAATAATCCTTTTCAGCCAGGAATCTCACTGGGCACCGGGGCAGGAGGAGTTTACAAAATGCTCCTTTTATCTTCTTCCCCAATCTTTCCCTAATTTGCCAAATTAGAAAAACAAATTCTGTAGTTTGTTTTTCTTCTAGATATCCCTATTATCATTACCTCATTCATTTTTATTCTGTTTCTCTTAATGAACAGATTCCTCACTGCTTCTTCATGGAGGATACATTTATCCTCTTGTGAGAAGTACAGAAGTCTTGAGCTAGAATAACAAAGGAAGATGTCCTTGTAATTCTCTCAAGAACTGAGAAATCAGGCATGTACACTCACGGCAGGATAGCAGACCAGTGAGTGAAAAGAGAACTCAATTGTAGGCAGCAAAAATGTTCCCTTTTTAGTCAAATAGCTTCCAGCTCCACAAAGTGTGGGTTAGGGTGGGGGTGGCACTGGAGTGTGGTACTTGCCAATGCAAACACTGCAGATTAAGAGAAACTTCCACTACAGACTTGTGCTACCAAGTGGTGGGGAGGGATGGTTTGGGAGTTTAGGATTAGCAAACGCCAACTATTATATATAGGATGGATAAACAAAAAGCTACTACAGGGAAGTACATTCAAAAGCCATAGTGGAAAAAAACATGAAAAAGAATGTGTGTGTGTGTATGTGTGTGTGTATATATATATATGTCTAGCTCAGACACTTTGCTGTATAGCAAAATTTAACACAACATTCTAACCAACTATACTTCAATAAAATTAAGAAAACAGAAGCATCAAAAAAGAGAAATTTCCACAGATTTGGTGATTTTTCTCAACACCTATTCGAAATGCTATTGTTAACATATTTTTTCCATAAGATCATGAATAAAGACACGTGTACAAATTAGATTAAAAGAGATCAACAGCAGGAGCTGGTTCTATTTGGGCTGAGCAGCTGGTTCCTCATTCAGCATCTGTCAAGTCTGGTTATCACCAATTTCAAGAAGTGTCTCTAATTCACTGTCTATTTTCACATAAGAGCAAGAGGTTAGGTAACATAGCTAATTGGAATGAGATAAAAAAACATATGTAAAATACCAAGCAGTGAGTGGGGTTACACTTTAGTGCAAATTTGGTTTTTCTTATTCACACAATAAAAATAGTACCTAGTAAATCTCTCTTCCTTGAGCTTACAAGGGCTTACAGTTTGGCAAGCCTTGGTGTTTGTATTACCCTTTCAATTTAAAAGCATCCTAGTGGAGAAGGAAATGGCAACCCACTCCAGTGTTCTTGCCTGGAGAATCCCAGGGACAGGGAAGCCTGGTGGGCTGCTGTCTATGGGGTCGCACAGAGTCGGACACGACTGAAGTGACTTAGCAGCAGCAGCAGCAGCAGCAGCAGTGCAATTTAGCACGTTGTAACAAAAATGCATACTTTTTTTTTTCTAAACATTTTCCCTTCTTTTTTCCTGCCTCAAAAAAAGGCTACATTGAAGGAATTTTGGCCTTATCAGTACCAGGAAATAGAACTCAGAAGCCTAAAGAGTTACCTCACATTAGTCTTACAAAGAAACTTACTGAAAATCACATGATGTCCTTAGATGTAAGTGCCCAGGCCCAGAAAAATCTTCAAATATTGAAGCCCACTTCAGAACATCTTTAGGGAGGATCTGCCCAGCAGATGAGGATAATCTCCCAGCTGCTTTTATGGAAAGGGAAGGACAGTGCACAGGAGAAAGGGGAAAGGGGATGGGGGAGAGCAGTAGGGTGAACCTGGCCCCCGCTCATATACTCTGGGCAGCACAGGCTCTTTGCACATGAGTGATTCCTTCCTGTTAGTGCAAAAGGGAAGAGAATGACATAGATATTCTGTCCTGTGCCAGTCTCAACTATATAATGTTATTGGCCAGAAATGGCTGGGGACACTCACGTGGGCTCTGGTTATTAAGGACCAGTGTTGTGTTTGGGCTGATCTTTATGGTTCTTATGATTGCAAGACATAAGCAAAAACCATCAGGAAACTCTGAAGGAAACATGGTTTATTACTCACATGTCCTGGAGGGTCCGCGGCATGCCTGGGGCCACACAGGGAAGTCTTGGGTAGAGAGAGTGTGCTGGTATAATGTTCTGTCTTATTGGGATCAAGGTCGGAGCTAGGGTTTCAGGGTTCACCTTTTACTGTTGAATTTAAAACATAAGAGTAAGAATTAAAGTGTAAGAAAGAAAAGAAAACAGTGGGCAAAAAAATCAGTTATCTGGTGGCTCAGATGGTAAAAGGTCTGTCTGCAATGTGGGAGACCTGGGTTTGATCCCTGGGTTGGGAAGATCCCCTGGAAAAGAAAATGGCACCCCACTCCAATACTCTTGCCTGGAGAATCCCATGGACGAAGGAGCCTCGTAGGCTACAGTCCTTGGGGTTGCAAAGAGTTGGGCATGGCTGAGAGACTTTAATCTTTTAAACCAGCCAAAGATGTCTAAACAAAGGGACGTGGTGAGCAGGTGAGGGTGGAAGGGGAAGCCTGGATCTTTATTTCTGTGGCTGGCAATGTATTTATTTAGATAGCCATCTTAGAAATGGATGACAGGTATTATGGAAAGAGAAGAAAATAAAAGAAAAACCAATTGCCAGAGGTTTTCCTACTTGGGTACAAAGAAGGGAGGAGCATTTCATAGTGTTAGCTACCACAAGTGTTAGCTTGTGCCCCTAAGAATTCATGGGTTGACATCTACTCCCTGGTGTAACAGTGTTAAGACATGGGGCCTTTTGGTGTTGATTAGGTCACAAGGGTAGAGCCTTTGTGAATGGAATTCGTGCCCTTGTAGGAGAGATAGACCCTTTCCACCAGGTGAGGATGTAATAAGAGCTGTCTGCAACCTAGAAGAAAGACTTGATCAGAACCCAGCTGTTCTGACTCCAGTCTCCAGAACTGTGAGAAGTAAGTTGTCATTGAAGCACAAACAAACTAAGATAAGAATCCAGTGGGAACGTAACTTTCCAGGTAGAATATATTATGCTATTTTTCAAATTTCCTTATACAACCTGGACTTCCAATTTATAGGTTGGCAGATGTTCTATCTGGGAAGGAAGAAAAAAAATATTCCATAAAATGAAAAGAGTCTCTAGTGAAAAGTTACCTTGATGTGAATCATTTTTGAAGAGGGAGAACCAGTCTAGAAATACTGGCAAGTGGAAACCACAGGGATGGAGAAAAGCCTTTTCTTCCAGCCTGACCTCTCTTGACTGTCTGACTGGTCCAAGGGTGTCCCCAGGGTCTTGGGCACTCTACAGGTCACCTTGGCCTTCTGTTTGTTTCTGCTTTTTTTCTAAACATCTCTGGGCCAGCACTCAGGTTAGCCAATGAAAAACAGATTTTGAATGACTTAGGCCTCACTTCCAATCCCTTCTGGTAGCCTGGATTTCAGTCTTGGAATTTAATGAGAACAATTCTTTGTGGGTTTTGAGTAAGTGAGGGAACTCCAGGAGCATGTAGGTCAACATATAACTCCAGCATGGCCTAAGGAAATTCGCAGAATTTTAAGGCTGCCGAAGAGATTTTTGTATACAAAAAAAGCTAAATTAGGCCCTAAAATGTGTGACCAGACATTTTCGTAGTTTACTTTTTACCATGTCTTTACACGAAACACATGTTCATCAGTTTGTGTTACAATATGCCTGTCATGCTTTGAGTCTTCTCTATCCCATATATAAGTAAACACTACTCCTGATGCTCCCAACACCAGGCCTGGGGCATTGAAAATGAGCAGAAGCCAGGTCTTCTTCTGACCCGTCTGTAAGAATTAGGTTTCACTGCAGAGAACAAAAATAACTCCAAAGATTTTACTCAGTAAATGCCTTAATACACAGCAGTACATACTTACACAATAGGTGGAAGGAATGGGGTACAACTAGGCTTCCATGAGAGATTCCCTGAATGTTACAGAGCTCACCCACAAGGAGGTTACTTCCTCTGAGGCCACTAAACCTGCTTCTGTGTTGCCTGACAATTGCAGACTGGGTATCACAAAGCTGCATCCGTGCTGCTGCCACTCCCTTCACTCAGGAGTTGGAGAAAATTGCACTGCCCATGCTGGAAGCCCCACCCCTAGCCCTAAGACCTTGCTCATCAACTGGATAGGGGTTGGCCTGTGCTTTAGTCTCCGTTTCAAATCTTACTCAAGTTCACCTAATTGGCTGAGTCTAATTAACACTTTGAATCCTAGATGCAAGGGAGTCTAGGAAACAGAGTTTTAAAATATCCAACTTCTGCAAATAGAAGTTAGGTGTACTGCAAACTAGTCCATAGTCTCCTCTATTTCTCTTCTGTTTGAGAAATGAAGAAGCAGCAGTAGAAAGAAGTGATACCTGTGAGGTGCTCACAGCCAATCACACGGCTCAGGACAAGCAGAGAATTAGTCAAAGAACAGCAATAACCACAAAAACAAATGGCAGTTCTGGGCATCTTAACCTAGCATGCCCTGAGGTCAGGAAGGTGCAGAGAGAGAACCTTTGCCCAGACCCTGCCAAGATTCAAATTTTTGCCCACTGATGAGCCCCAACTCTGGGCCAGGACCCATCCCAATTTTTTTATAATCTATAATAAAGATTGTAGACAAAAAGAACTGCCTGTTGTTTAATTGCTGCTGTAAAATCTCAAAGACTGATGGACTAAGGAGTAACTTCATATTTTCTAATAAAGACAATAGCAATGCTATCAAATATCTAAAATAACTGAAAGACAATGTTTTTTTAAAAAAATATACATTTAAATTCACATTTTCAATGCAATATTTGATATTAAATTGTTTGCTCATATCAATGCATTTCTTATGACTAAATATTTTCTTTCATATGGCATATTTTAATTGATGGATGATATGATAGAAGTTAGTTCTGTGACATGAGTTACCCCAAAACAGAGACAATGTGTAAGTAATTAAAATGACATTTCAACATCTTTGACTACTAAGCTACTGCCTTGCAACTTTTCTTTAAGATGAACGATACTGTTTTCAAAAGAGAAACAAATACTCAGAAAATTATTTTCCAAACAACTTAATTAAGTAGGAGCCTCGAAATTTCTATCCAGTTGTCTTATAACTATAAAATTGTTTAATCTCTATTCCTCCAAAGAATCCAGGATATTGCCTAGTCAGCCAATAAGCAAATATGAGCCTGTTTGATGGGGATCCTCAGTTCCAGAAGAGGAACTGTATCTATGGCTTTAGTAACAGAGTATATACAGCCCTTTCTGAAATGTCTGCTTCAGACGTTAGAGGTCCTCCAGATTTAGAACTAAATGTTTCCCCAGAACCTCATTTCATTTTGGGAAAACACCATCATTTGTGACCTGTAACCCTGTATGTGGGCTGCCCTGGTGGCTCAGTGGTAAAGGACCTGCCTTCCAATGCACGATGGGGGTTTAATCCTTGGGTTGGAAAGATCACTGGAGAAGTAAATGGCAATCCTCTCCAGTATTCTTGCCTAGGAAATCCCACTGACAGAGGAATCTGGTAGGCTACAGTCCACAGGGCCACCAAAGAGCCAGACATGACTTAGCAACTGAGCATGCATGGATGACCCTGTATGTATCTGTCTACCTATCAATCCCACTTTATGCGGATTTCTTTCCTTGGGAAACATGGCTTTCTTTGCTGTAGAGGGAATGTAAGGACCTGAGAAAATGAGGTCAAGTATCAAAATGACCTTTATTCTAACTTTCTCTCAGACTGCCAACAAGGAGCATAGAGCCTGGCACCTACAAGGAACCCCTATGTGGTCAGATGAGACGAGGTGCAGCAAACAACTGGCTAACCCTTCACAAAGGTTTTCCAGTTTTTTATTTTTTCTTAAAATCCCTTATCTCCTCCAGCTTCTTCACCCCTCTGATCTCTCTTGCTTTTATCCCCCACCTCTTCTAAAATCCTATTATCAAATTTCCTTTATGGAACCAGCCGGTTCACACTGACTGCCTGGCACCTGCACATTTTCCTTATGCATGGAAAATCCCCTCCTTACGCACTTTGGTGAGAGGCAGAACCTACTCCTACTTCTATTCTACAGAAGCTGGTTATACCTGGTGGTCTGTTTCAGCACTCCGTGCAGGAAAATATAGGCTCTGGCCATCTCAGACAGCTGAATCCTGAATTAGAAACAGTGAAGCAGGGAAGCAAGGCCAGCAGAAACACTGGTGGCTAGCAAAGGATGCAGAGAGATCAAGTTTCTGGAAGTATTATTCTGTTTGGGCTGCCCTAGCAAAATACCATAGCCTGGTGGCCTAAACGATAGACACTCATTTCTGAGGGGGAAGGGAGTTAAGACTAAGGTTCATCTTGAGGCCTCTTCTTGGTTTGCAGACAGCTGCTTTCTCTCAGCTGGTCTTCCCCTACACACACACATCTCTGTTGTTTCTCCCTCATCCTATAAGGCCATAGATTTTTTGATCAAAGCCACACCCTATGGCCTCATTTGACTTCAGTTACTTCCTTAAAGGCCCATCTCTAAACATAGTCACATTGTGGGGTCAGGGTTTCAACATATGAATTTGGAAATGACACAATTCAGTCTGTAACACTAGGCAACAATCCTGCTGTCCAAATCCAGTGCCCAGGCCAATCGGCTGCAGGCAGCACAGTGGTCACTGCATGGTCAGGGGAGTGGTATCACCACTGAGCTGGCTATGCCATATGGTTTGGAATGTAATCTTCACCAAATAGTCCTAAATCTAACCCTCTGGGCTTCCTTGAGAGAATTCTTTTCAGCAAGTCACAAAAGATGTTGAACCACAGAGTGACCTCTTAAACTTATCCCACTTCATATTGTATAACTGCAGCTATCACTTTGGAGGCTGTCTTGACTTTCTCAATTCCTGGACTTCAACTTTAGCCATAAATTATCCTCCTTCAACTAAAAATGCTAATGGATTGGAAATCATGATTCTGCTATGATTGTGGAAATATATGTAAACCAAATTATACCTGTTGGAAGAGTGATTCTCAAAGTGGGTGCCTAGGCAAACAGCATGGCTGTCACTTGCACACTCAGAAGAGCTGCAAGCTTTTGGTCCCACTAGAGACCCTAGAAACTCTGATGGTGGAGCCCAGTAAGTTGTTTCAATATGCCCTCCAGGGGATGCTGATACATAGTCAAGTTTGAGAACCACTGGTTATGAGAAACCTTCACTTGAGTATAAAACATTTGGGACAAAAACCATAATAGAAAGCCTCACAATCATCACCATGAACCATATCCTCCCACCCCCTACACATGACATTACAATGCTGCTTCTCTGTCTAAAAATCAGGATTATTATGCATTCATGTGATTAGAAATTTCTTCATTTGTTCTCCAAATACATAGGACTATGCTGTTGATCATAAGTGTGTCTATCTACAGCACCAACTACTATATAGCTTCATGGAAGTGCTACTCTGAGACCATTTTCTGTACTTACTACGAGTTCAAATAAACCAATTAGACCCCAGTGGGCCTCTTTTGAAGCATACACAAGATAGACAAAGTGATATCACAAGGTTATCTCTATGTTGTTGTTGTTGTTCAGACGCACAGTTGTGTCCAAATCTTTGTGACCCCATGGACTGAAGCACACCAGGCCTCTCTGTCCTTCACCATTACTGGATGTTTGCACAGGTTTGTGTCCATTGCATCAGTGATGCCATCCAGCCATCTCATCCTCTGATGCCCTCTTCTCCTTCTGCCCTCAATCTTTCCCAGCATCGGGGACTTTTCCAATGAGTCGGTTGTTTGCATCAGATGACCAAATTACTGGAGTTTCAGCTTTAGCGTCAGTTCTTACAGAGTATTCAGGGTTGATTTCCCTTAAGATTGACTGGTTTGATCTTGCTGTCCAAGGGACTCTCAGGAGTCTTCTCTAGCACCACAGTTTGAAAGCATCAGTTCTTCAGAGCTCAGCCTTCTTTATGGTCCACCTCTCACAATCATACATAACCATGGGGAAGACCATAAGCTTGACTATATGGACCTTTGTCAACAGAGTAATGTCTCTGCTTTTCAACATGTGGTCTAAGTTTGTCATAGCTTTCCTGCCAAGAAGCAATTGTTTTCTGATTTCATAGGTGCAGTCACCATCCACAGTGGTTTTAGAGCCCAAGAAGAGGAAATATGTCATTACTGCCACCTTTCCCCTTCTATTTGCCATGAAGTAGTGGGGCTGGATACCATGATCTTAGTTTCTTTAATATTTAGTTTTAGGCTGGTTCTTTCACTCTCCTCCTTTACCCTCATCAAGAGGCTATTTAGTTCCTGTTCATTTTTTGCCATTAGAGTGGCATCATCTGCATCTCTGAAGTTGTTGATGTTCCTCCTGCCTATCTTGATTCCAGCCTGTAATTCATCCAGTGAGGCATTTCTCATGACATGCTCAGTGTCTAGATTATACAAACAGGGGGACAGCAGACAACACTATGGTATTCCTTTCTCAATCTTGAGCCAATCAGTTGTTCCATATAGGGTTCCAGCTATTGCTTTTTGATCCCCATACAAGTTTCTCAGGAGACAGGTAAGATATTCTGGTATTTCCATCTCCATGACATGATTCTAATTAAAATTTAAAAGTCCAAAAATGTCCCTATGCAGTCGCCAAAAAGTATCCAAAATGTTTTCTTCCCTATTTTGATTACAGAAAATCTATGTGCTAACTAAAAATATTTTTGCTTAAAAACAAAGTACATGAAGAAATTCTGGGAGGTGGTGGAGTGTTCAGAACTGTGACTATAGTGGTGGTTCCACAGGTATGTGTATATGTCCAAACTCATCAAGATGCATACATTAAATATATGCAGCTTTCATCTTTTAATATATTATGCTTGCCTCAAAAAAAAAGGCATTAAAAATAAATGTTTATCTCTGCATTAGAGAATGTCTCTACCAGCAAGACTTCTTTGATGGAGCCTTTTTTGTTGTATGCATGGGAGAAGAAAGTACAACTACACAATTTCAAATAATACATTACTATAGAACCTCTTATCCTTACCCTAAAAACAAACAAACAAAAAAATTATGACTTTACATTAGCTGTAAACTTGTCACTTTTTCCATGGAAAGTTTTAATCATTTTGTCATATTTAGGTGAATCACTGCTACACCAGCATAGTTATTAGTTCTTTCAGTTTGGTTTAATGAAAACCATAGCTCTTCAAAAAAGAAGAGATACTTAAGTTATCTTATGAGTCATTAAAGATAGTAATCATTTAAAGCTTCTTGGCAAAAGGAAATATTTTCACTATATGAGTTATGAAGTATGGTCGATGTTTTATATTTAAGTTCATAGAACATTTTTTGGTCAGATGCTATGACATATCTAAATATCACACCTTTTTTTGGTAATGTGGCTGATCAGTGATAAACTTTTATAGTGCCTCATTTATGGAAACTTTTTATCACACATAGGGGCATGGTATATATGTTGTTATGAAGATAATGCCACAGACTGATAGATGCTATCCTTATAGAAGACAGCTGCTTTTAAAAAATGTTTATATTCTCAAAATGAATAACTTTCACTTAGGACACCATCAGCCAGGGTTTTCTAAAGCACTCAGTGCTTTAGAAAGATGCTTATGTGGTCAAATAAGGAAATCAGTGTTACAGACAACAGGAAAAAGACATGCAGTTTTCTGCAAGGGCTCTTTAGGTTTTCATTTATTTGCTTATGTCACTGGCCAAAGGACAGGAAAGAATCACTTTCCAGCTTTGTTAGGGAAATGAATCAAAGAATGCATAATCACTAAGGAAAGAAACAAGAATGATCTACTTCCTCTGTTAGCAGAGCCTTGAGAAGAGGCAACCAGAGAAACCCCCCTTCTGTGCCAGTGTTCATGAGAAGCTCGGACTCCACTCTTGTTACCCATTCACTCATGCATTCTCTGAGGCATTCCTTCCAGAAACAATGGTTGGGTACCTTCCAGCTCTAGGCTTTGGTCACTGGAGATAAGCCGTGTACAAAAGAGAATCATGGGTTCTCATTCTAGTAACTGAAAATATCAGACAGTGGAAGAATTCCCTCCAGCACTGAGCAAGGTGACTTGCTGGAGAAACAACGTGGCTGTCCAGACTACACTGTAGATGACGGTAAGATTACTGTTGCTTGGCCCTGTGATGTTGCCTTGCTGCACATCAGCTCCCTACCCTTGCCCAGAGCTTGGCCACCTGGTGCTGAGGTGCCTCACTCACTTCTGGGGAAGGAGACCAAGACTATGGGGTGGGTGATCAAGGAAAGTGGATATTGCACCTTTTACTAAAAAAAAAAAAAAGGGAAAAGTAAACAGAGCTGGTGGGGACCTTGGAGAGCTAGTTCAAATTCCTCACTTGCACAGAAGATTTTACAGGTCCCTCAACATTACTTAAAAAACTATTGGAAAGTAATTAACCACCAATTAAAATAAATAAATTTATTTAAAAAATAAATAAATAAATTAGAGACAGGCATAGGTACTTCACCAAAGAAGATATAGGAATGGCAAACAAGTTCATGAAAAAATGCTCCACATCATGAGTCACTGCTGCTGCTAAGTCACTTCAGTCGTGTCCAACTTCAGTCGTATGCAACCCCATAGACGGCAGCCCACCAGGCTCCCCCATCCCCGGGATTCTCTAGGCAAGAACACTGGAGTAGGTTGCCATTTCCTTCTCCAATGCATGAAAGTGAAAAGTGAAAGTGAAGTTGCTCAGTCGTGTCTGACTCTTAGTGACCCCATGGACTGCAGCCTACCAGGCTCCTCCATCCATGGGATTTTCCAGGCAAGAGTACTGGAGTGGGGTGCCATTGCCTTCTCCAAGGGACTCAGATGGGATGAGCCCCCAAAACACTGAGCTCCTTAACATTTCTATGTAAAGACAGCTCTCATCTTTCTGTTTTCCATATTTTAAATGTGCAAAAGCCACCCCAAAGGAAGGAAGGTGTTTGCATGTGATATTTGTGATTGCCCTGTGCTCTCCTTAATAGAACTGAGCCTCCCTCCTCTGCAGAACTGAAGTTCTTGCTGTAACTTTCCTGCATCCAATACACATTGTGTCCAATGTGTACAATGCATTGTGTACATTGTGTGAGGTGCAGAAATGTTTTGTTTAACCTTGCTTCACCCACAGGCTGGCTTCAGGTACAGCTAGACTCAAAAGCAACAGAGAGGGACACAGTATGAGCTTTTAGAGTCTTGGGTATAACAGTCAAGAAGATGGGAAAATATCTCAAAATCTAGTAAGGTCAGGTGACAGAATCAGCATATACTTCAAACCCTTCAGTAAATAATTGCTTTAGAATAGATTAATTATTATAACAACATGGTGGAACTTGAGGACATCACAGTAAGTGAAACAAATCAAATGGAGAAAGACAAATATTGTGTTATCTCACTTACATATGAAATCTAAAATAAATATAGAAAAAGACATCAGATTTGTAGTTATCAGAAGTTGGACTGTGGAGATTAGATGAAGGTGGTCAAAAAGTACAAACTTCCAGTTATAAGAAAAATATTAATGTACACAAAGTGCAAACTTCCAGTTGTAATAAAAATGAGTAATATAAATAAAGGATATGATATACAATATGATCACTGTAGTTAACACAGTTGTATGGCATATTTGAAAGCTGTTAAGGTCCTAAAATTCTCATCACAAGGAAAAAAAATTTTTTTCATTTTTGTATCTATGTGAGATATTGAGTATAAACTAAGCTAATGTGGTAATAATTTCCCAGTATATGGATCAAGTCATTATGCTGTACACGTTATATAGTGCTATAAGTCAATTATATCTCAATAAAGCTGAAAGATAAAAAAGGTATCTAAGTAGTTCTGAGACTCATATATAGCATGGAGACCATAGTTGATAATACTATATCACTGAAATCTGTTAAGGGAGTATATCTTAAGTGTTTTCATACAAACAAGAAAAGGTAACTATATAAGGTGATGGGTGTTTTAATTAACTTGATAGTGGGAGTTCTTTCTCAAGGTATATATAATCCAACTAGCATATTGCACACTTACTGTATTACAATTTTATTTACCTCAGTAAAACTGGGACCATAAGGAATCCCCCTGCAATGCAGGAGATGTGGCTTCAATCCCCGGCTTGGAAAGATTCCTGGAGAAGGAAATGGCAACCCACTCCAGCATTCTTGTCTGGAAAATCCCGTGGACAGAGGGACCTGGTGGGCTACAGTCCGTAGGGTTACACTGAGCATGCATGTATATGGTTTAAGAAGAAAGAATAAGTTAATCACTGTGCTTGGATTCATTATTTGATTTCCCATGAAGGTTTATAATTTCCTCGAGGGGATCTGACTTCAGAGCAGCTAGGCTCAGTCATGGATTCTCTTTTCAGACAGAAAGGAGGGAAATGGAGGCTTCTTTAATTCTAATCTCAAATTTAGATAGGTGGGAATGAAAGGTATTAGACATGATATCTTTTAAAATGTGAATTTCGAGACAAACAGTATTGATACCAGTGTCCCTTAGGATGATCTAAGGAACATTTGAGTCAATGTGCCTGGACAATCATTAAAAAGTAGATTGCTAACCCATGTATAGCTGCTGTACCAGAACATATCTTGGGAAAGTCCCTATTTTCAAGGACATGGAGTGATTTTTATGCAAACAAAAGTTTGAGAAACCCATCCCAAAACTTAGGTAGTGAAACTGAACAGGTCTCTCTGGGATTCCTTGACACAGAAGCCGTTCGGTGTCCCCCATTTCTTGTTTGTGGGGAATAGTCTTCAGCTTCTATGATTTTGCATGAGTTCCAAACTGCCAGTCCAAGAAGTTGCTAATCAGGGAAGGGAGGGGATGCAGAGAAAAGGCAGGACCATCAAGAAACAATAGGGCAGCCTTGGCGCAGGGTCCAGGTTCCACTTCAGGGGACACATAATGATATATTTGAGCTCTTTTGCCAAACCAAAACCTCCAACAAATGGAAGATGAACAACTTGATTAAGCATTCTTCATCCCAGAGAGAAGGTTATTGTTTGATAAGCTTGAGAAGCACAGCTCAGCAGAAGATCTCCTGAGGTCAGATTAAAAGAATGTAGGCGGGAGCAGCCTTTTCTGGTACAAGCAGCAAGGGATGCTCTGTGGAGAATTCAACACAATAATACAGACTAAAATCACTTCATTTTTTTTAGATCACCCTGAGCCAGTAATTCCAAATAATGTCAGTGATAAAATCCTCCTCTTTCCACACACACACACACACAAATCTCTCATTGTTTCAAGTTCTAAACAACTTCTGGCAGTTTATCCAGAGAACTCCCTGCTGTGCTGAAGTTCCTGCTCGGTGGGTTCAGCTTCATGCATTTTCAGTCCAGGGCCTATTTGGGAAGAACTCAGAGCAACTGACAAACATCAGTTCAGGCCTGGAGCTGGAAGGATCGGTCGGAGGGAGGACGAGTTGAAAGTCCCATGTGACTTCAGTTTTGGGGTGAGGAAACTGAAGCCCAGCGTCTGACCCTCACCAGCTAATGCTGTGAAATGAACACCAGTTCCCACCTGCCCCTGGGCGGCAGACAGCCTAGGGGTATGTTTCCAGGAATCGTGTAGAAACGAGCTCCCCCCATTTTTTGTTTTTATAAACTATTTTAAATTGTAAAATGCATATAACATAGAGTTTGCAAATGAACTGTTTCCAAGTGTAAAAAAAAAAATAAAATAAAATAAAAGAATGTAGGCCCTGCACACACCTCAGTGCTTCTTACCAGCCCCACTCTTGAATTATTGCTTTAAAACTCAACACCAAATAGTTTTGAGGGGCACGAGCCTTCTGCACCCCTCTTTGTGTGGCAAAGCAATGAAGCTCTTCTTTTCTACTTTACCCAAAAGTCTGTCTCCAAGTTTCAATTTGGCACTGGTGCACAGAGGCCAAATTTTCAGCATCAGTAGCTGCCGTCCAATAAATGGATCAAGAAGGGGAAGACTGGGTTTTCTCCTAGCTATTGGGATTTGAAAAATATCACATCTGATTGGTGACATTATCACAATGTCACAAAATATCACAACTATACACTAGTCAGGAACCCAGGGATACAAAATGATTCTTCTGATCTAGTCAGAAGATATTTCTTTGACTCTGAAATAATTAATATTTGCAAAACTTTAGGTAGATACTGATACTGTTTTCTGATTTGTCACAGTCCCCAGTATTCCCTGTTGTCTTACATCAAATCTGTTTCATCTGGCTGACTCTTGTCAGCATTTAAAGCTGCAATCTTTAAATGTGGACATTTGATAAAAGCACTTGGGTCTACAGACTGGAAATAACAAGTTCAAAAGAAATTGATGTGTAAATTAGAATGTCAATTTATTCAGTTGTAGAGAGAAATAATTAAAAGATGCATGGAAATTCACGCAGCCTGACTTCTTGCCCTCTAGGTAAATAGTATTATAGAAGACTTCATGGCAAGGAATCAGCATAAGTAGAATAGGTTGCAAAATTTAAATATTGAATGGTTATAAGATAAAAACCTGCTGAATCCCCTTCCACAATGTCTAACTTACTGATTAGAAAATTGGACTGGTCTGGTCAGCCTTGTATAAATTTTCATTCAGTCATGGTCTTCTTTGTAAATATAGATATATTTACTACAGGCAGATAGGGTAGGGCATCCCATGAGGGAAAGAACTAGAGGTGGCTTGTCTTTCTTTGGTGTACAAGAATTCATTTTTGCCTAAGCCATTTTGTGATCTAAGCCTGGCTTCGTTGCTTGCCCTAGTATGTGCTGTGCTGTGCTTAGTTGCTCAGTCATATCTGACTCTTTGCGACCCCATGGACATTAGGCTCCTCTGTCTATAGGGATTCTCCAGGTCAGAATACTGCAGTGAGTAGCCTTTCCCTTCTCCAGGGGATCCTCCCAACTCAGGTATTGAACCCAGCTCTCCTGCATTGCAGGCGGATTCTTTACCATCTGAGCCACCAGGGAAGCCCAAGATTACTGGAGTGGGTAGCCTATCCCTTCTCTAGGGGATCTTCCCAACCCAGAAATCAAACTAGGGGTCTGCATTGCAGACAGATTTTTTACCAGCTGAGCTACCAGGGAAGCCCTTGCCCTTGTATAGGTCTCAGTAATTAAGGATCTTAAGGTAGCAAAGGAATGCAGGAACAGAGAAAAAACAATCAAATAGTTCAGTGATAAAGCAGAGTCCAGTTCCTTGTTAAAAGAACAATATGCATAACAATAGATCTTTGAGTTCTGCAGGAACTAAGGTCCCCATCCTGGTGGAGGATGAAATGAGGGTGTTGACCCTCCTGACTTCAGTCAACTAAAGCTTGGACTCTGTTGACCTCTGCCCTAGTTCTATGCTGAGTTCTCCTTTACAGAAGCCCTTAATGAATATGTGGGTACACTTAGCTTAAAGGGCTTCCCTCATGGTCATAGTGGTAAAGAACCTGCCTGCCAATACAGAAGCCATAAGAGATGTGAGTTTGATCCCTGGGTTGGGAAGATCCCTTGGATAAGTGCATGGCAATCCACTCCAGTATTCTTGCCTAGAGAATCCCATAGATAGAGGAGCCCGGTGGGCTACAGTCCATAGGGTTGCAATGAGTCGGACACGACTGAAGCAACTTAGCAAGCATGGACTTAGCTTAAAACTTTTCCAATTTTGCTATCAGGGAGAAGTTGCCCAGTGTTTTCCTTACTTTGCTGCAAGTAATAAATCCTTTCTTCCCCTGATCTTTGGCTTGGCTGTGTTTTTTGGCTCAACACTCACCAAGAGGCAAACTGTTTTGGGGCAACACTGCCTTGGTTTATTGTATATTGGTTCCATAGTTTAGCTTACAAAGACAACCCTTACTTCAAATCCAAGTTGACATTTAAAAATCCCTCTTCTACGTCTCCTGTAGAAGGAAAAAGTATGGAAAAAGCCTTTTCCCATTTAAAGCCCACAGCTGTAGTTCACTAGCTTCAGATTTCTACCTGTAGGATTCAATGTTTTTAAGGAGGCCTCCTAGCGTTCTGGCTCTTAACTCTCACAGAATTTTGCTTTGAAATTTAAATACCTCCAACCCTGCCTGTGCCACATCATTTCCATAAGAAAACAAGTGTTTGCAATTTGCTTCCAACCCCTGATTCCAAATGATTTTCTCTTCTCTTCTCTAAACCTTAAAATTAATTTTAGAAAATAGTTTCAGATTTTAACTGAGATACAGTGGTTATAATACAATAAGAAATGTATGTTGTACACTGTGTTTGTAAAGCTATTTCTGATTTTGCCTTCTTTGGGTCGGTGGGGCTATTTCCATGTGAACCCATTTTCACTGTGAAAACTCACATGCTAAATGGGCAGAAATGCCACTTTTGGCTCACAGAGTCCCAGTAAGCAAATGGTTTAAAAGAAGAAAAAAAAAGCATATTGGTGGGATTCAGGACACACTCCTCCTTTATATGGTATTTGACAAATTGAATATTTTAAGGTGACTGAGTTTGAGAATTTCCCTCACCTTCTTTCCTTAAGGAGGTCATAAAATCTCCCTACACCTGGAGGAATGGAGCATCTCCAAGACCAGGACCCCAAAAATAATCTGGGGGAACCGGCCTTGATAAATCACCCCCAAGACACCACCTCCCACTCCTACCTTCTGGTCCTATCACGTCTTTCCATGACTTCCTACTCTTCATCAAACCTAGCACAGAAACACTCAAGTTTAACCACTTCTTTAGGTCTTCATTGTCTTATGAAGACTCCTCTGAGTTACATAAAACTCAATAAGTTTGTGTGCTTTTCTTGCCAATTTGTCTTGTTAGAAAACAAAATTCAACTGAGTTAAATTTTAAAGATCTTATTGGCTCTATTCAATAATTCATGAATTGAGTAGCATCCAATTTAGCAAATAGTAAGGAGCTCTGAGAAGCTGTACAAAATGAAGACTTTTTATAGACAGAAGGGACCAGGAACAAGGAAGATACACTAGGCCAAAAACTGGGTTGGTTATTGCAAGGTTACTTTCCTTTAGGAGATGGGGGAGTCTATCAGGCAAGTGAACTCATTAGGGCTGATCAGGTGATTACCGACTGATTGAAATTAAGATGTAATTTCTGGGACAGCAGAAAGTGTAATTTAGTCGTCTCTGGTGACATTGAGTTGGTGTAAGCAACTCCATTTGGGGCCTGCTGTTATGTTTTTAACATAGGGTTGATAGTAGGTGATTTTTATTTTATTTTTCTCATTTTAAAAGATGCCCAGGGGTGGGCAGGAAGGTAGCCAGGAAGGTAGTAAGGTAGTAAGCCAGTAGGATAGCCAGATGCTTGGTTCCTCCAGCTCCCATCTCTGTCCACCCTTAGGTGTGCTTCTCAGTTTCATGTTTCAAGGTGTCTGTTAGGACTTCAGCAGCTTGTTGGAGGGAGAAACAGAGAAGAGCATTTAGCTTCTCTTTAAGGAGACTTCTTGGAAGAAGAGGTAAGACTTTCACTTACATACACCTGGATACAAGGTGAGCATCGAGTCGTGCTGGGAATGGGAGGCTCTTTCTGGAGGGGGCAAGGTGCCAGGTAAGCCCTGCCTTCTTTCTGACTTAGGAGAGGAGAGGTGGATGACAAGCAGTAGTATGTGAAATGCTCTGGGCCAGGGCAGAGATGTGTGCTTCTTTAGGAGGAGGGGACAGTTACTTGCACTGAAGACCTGTGGTTCTGATCCACTGCAGGTTATAAGCATAAGAGATATTGTCAAGCAAACTCATATGAGCACTTTTTTTTTTGTAAGCAGACACAGAAAATAAAGGAACTTTCTAAATAGTCACATCATTTATCATATTCATTTACTGAGTAAACAATGAGTCCTATGCTATGCCTGACATTATGCTAGAAAGTGCATACATTAGTTCAGTATGATCTCTGTCATTTCAGAATTCCAACAAAGAAAATGCAACTCAAATACAACACAAAAAATCCGTTAAATTGTGTACACTTTTCTCCTGGGTCAGGAAGATCCCCTGGAGAAGAAATGGCAATCCACTCCAGTATTCTTGCCTGGAAAATCCCATGGACGGAGGAGCCTGGCCAATTACATTCCATGGGTCACAAAGAGTCAGGCACGACTGAGTGACTTCACTTTCACTTTCTCCTATTACTCTATCTTTGTCAGTTGGATTTTTGGACCCAGCCAGGGACCTTGAAAGGGCTGAAAAAGCCTTTTCTCCTCTCCTACAAAGCATCAGCCATGCCAATGCAGAAAAGAGATGTGGCTGACACGTCTGTGGTCTCCATACACACTGAATACAGTGCCGCTGGGTGACTGCTGGCCTTCACCTTCACAAGGCAGAGCCTTCCTAGTCTGTGCCATCTCGCAGGCTCCTTGTTTCCTTGCATTGAGCATCTCACTGCATCTGGTTAGGGTGCTGCTTCTGACACAGCTGTGGCCAGACTGTTCTGGATACGTAACTCAGCTTCAGAAGACATCTTCTTCCGAAATCTCTACTTCCTCTCCACCTGTTCTCTCAAACCTCTTCCCAGCAGATTTAGTCTTCACCAACCCACCAACACTGGTCTCATCCAGGCCAACAGTGACCCAGAAGTGTCAAACCCAGAAGTCTTCATCCCACTGGATTTTTTTTTTTTTTTGTATAGTATTGGGATTAAAAAAATTATTCATTTTAATTGGAGGCTAATTACTTTACAATATTGTAGTGGTTTTTGCCATCATTGACATGAATCAGCCTTGGGTGTACACGTGTTCCCCATCCTGAACCCCACTCCCACCTCTTTCCCCATCCCATCCCTCAGGGTCATCCCAGTGCACTGGCCCTGAGCACCCTTTCTCATGCTTTGAATCTGGATTGGCCATCTATTTCACACATGTATATGAAATACAGATGTTTCAATGCTATTCTCTTAAGTCATTCCATCTTTGCCTCCTCCCATAGAGTCCAAAAGTCCGTTCTTTACATCTGTGTCTCTTTTGCTGTCTCGCATATAGGTTTATCATTACCATCTTCCTAAATTCCATATATATGCGTTAATATACTGTATTGGTGTTTTTCTTTCTGACTTACTTCACTCAGTATAACATGCTCCAGTCTCATCCATCTCATTAGAACTGATTCAAATGCATTCATTTTAATAGCTGAGTAATATTCCATTGTGTATATGTCCCACAGCTTTCTTATCCATTCATCTGCCGATGGACATCTAGGTTGCTTCCACTGGATCTTATGGCAACACTTGGCCCAGCTGATCCAAGGCTCCCTCTAACACCCACATGGGTGTGGCTCCTGACTTCATTGCCTTTAGGTCTGTGCTAGAATGTCACCTGATTTCTGTCCCTCTCCTCTGGGGACCCGGCCCCATCCCTCCATTGGCTGTCTTTTGTCACCATTATTGTAGGGATATAGCATTTATTTACTGTGGAGGTGAAGAGAGACGTTTGCTAACTATTATGGGTTCCAGTTCAGGTCAGTTCAGTGGATCAGTTGAGTCTGACTCTTTGCGACCCCATGATTCCCAGCACGCCAGGCCTCCCTGTCCATCACAAACTCCTGGAGTTCACTCAGACTCAAGTCCATCGAGTCAGTGATGCCATCCAGCCATCTCATCCTCTGTCATCCCCTTCTCCTCCTGCCACCAGTCCCTCCCAGCATCAGAGTCTTTTCCAATGAGTCAACTCTTTGCATGAGGTGGCCAAAGTACTGGAGTTTCAGCAGTAGCATCATTCCCTCCAAAGAAATCCCAGGGCTGATCTCCTTCAGAATGGACTGGTTGGATCTCCTTGCAGTCCAAGGGACTCTCAAGAGTCTTCTCCAGCACCACAGTTTAAAAGCATCAATTCTTTGGTGCTCAGCCTTTCTCATAGTCCAACTCTCACATCCATACATGACCACAGGAAAAACCATAGCCTTGACTAGATGGACCTTTGTTGGCAAAGTAATGTCTCTGCTTTTCAATATGCTATCTAGGTTGGTCATAACTTTCCTTCCAAGGAGTAAGCGTCTTTTAATTTCATGGCTGACGGTCACCATCTGCAGTGATTTTGGAGCCCAGAAAAATAAAGTCTGACACTGTTTCCATTGTTTCCCCATCTATTTCCCATGAAGTGATGGGACCAGATGCCATGATCTTCGTTTTCTGAATGTTGAGCTTTAAGCCAACTTTTTCACTCTCCACTTTCACTTTCATCAAGAGGCTTTTGAGTTCCTCTTCACTTTCTGCCATAAGGGTGGTGCCATCTGCATATCTGAGGTTATTGATATTTCTCCCGGCAATCTTGATACCAGCTTGTGTTTCTTCCAGTCCAGCTTTTCTCATGATGTACTCTGCATATAAGTTTAATAAGCAGGATGATAATATACAGCCTTGACGTACTCCTTTTCCTATTTGGAACCAGTCTGTTGTTCCATGTCCAGTTGTAACTGTTGCTTCCTGACCTGCATACAGATTTCTCAAGAGGCAGATCAGGTGGTCTGGTATTCCCATCTCTTTCAGAATTTTCCACAGTTGATTGTGATCCACACAGTCAAAGGCTTTGGCATAGTCAATAAAGCAGAAATAGATGTTTTTCTGGAACTCTCTTGCTTTTTTGATGATCCAGCAGATGTTGGCAATTTGATCTCTGGTTCCTCTGCCTTTTCTAAAACCAGCTTGAACATCAGGAAGTTCACGGTTCACATATTGCTGAAGCCTGGCTTGGAGAATTTGAGCATTATTTTACTAGCGTGTGAGATGAGTGCAATTGTGCGGTAGTTTGAGCATTCTTTGGCATTGCCTTTCTTTGGGATTGGAATGCAAACTGACCTTTTCCAGTCCTGTGGCCACTGCTGAGTTGTCCAAATTGGCTGGCATATTGAGTGCAGCACTTTCACAGCATCATCTTTCAGGATTTGGAATAGCTCAACTGGAATTCCATCACCTCCACTAGCTTTGTTCGTAGTGATGCTCTCCAAGGCCCACTTGACTTCACATTCCAGGAAGTCTGGCTCTAGGTCAGTGATCACACCATCGTGATTATCTGGGTCATGAAGATCTTTTTTGTACAGTTCTGTGTATTCTTGCTATCTCTTCTTAATATCTTCTGCTTCTGTTAGGTCCATATGATTTCTTTTATCTTTTTTTTTTTTGTACAGTATCATGTCATCTGCAAACAGTGAGAGCTTTACTTTTTTTTCTCATCTGGATTCCTTTTGTTTCTTTTTCTTCTCTGATTGCTGTAGCTAGGAATTCCAGAACTATGTTGAATAATAGTGGTGAAAGTGGATACCCTTGTCTTGTTCCTGATCTTAGGGGAATGCTTTCAGTTTTCCACCATAGAGAATGTTTGCCGTAGGCTTATCATACTATGTTGAGGAAGGTTCCTTCTATGCCCATTTTTTGAAGAGTTTTAATCATAAATGGGTGCTGAATTTTGTCAAAGGCTTTTTTGCATCTATTGAGATCATCATATGGTTTTTATCTTTCAATTTGTGAATATGGTGTATCACATTGATTGATTTGCATATATTGAAGAATCCTTGCATCCCTGGAATAAACCCAACTTGATCATGGTGTATGAGTTTTTTGATATGTTGCTGAATTCTGTTTGCTAAAATTTTGTTGAGGATTTTTGCATCTATGTTCATCAGTGATATTTTCCTATAGTTTTCTTTTTTTGTGTTGTCTTTGGTTTTGGTATCAGGATGATGATGACCTCGTAGAATGAGTTTGGAAGTGTTCCTTCCTCTGCAATTTTTTGAAAGAGTTTTAGAAGGATAGGCATTAGCTCTTCTCTAAATGTTTGATAGAATTCTCCTATGAAGCCATCTGGTCCTGGGCTTTTGTTTTTTGGGGTATTTTTTTTTTTTTTTTTACTTTTAATTAATTTTATTTTATTTTTAAACTTTACATAATTGTATTAGTTTTGCCAAATATCAAAATGAATCCACCACAGGTATACATGTGTTCCCCATCCTGAACCCTCCTCCCTCCTCCCTCCCCATACCATCCCTCTGGGTCGTCCCAGTGCACCAGCCCCAAGCATCCAGTATCGTGCATTGAACCTGGACTGGCATCTCGTTTCATACATGATATTTTACATGTTTCAATGCCATTCTCCCAAATCTTCCCACCCTCTCCCTCTCCCACAGAGTCCATAAGACTGTTCTATACATCAGTGTCTCTTTTGCTGTCTCGTATACAGGGTTATCGTTACCATCTTTCTAAATTCCATATATATGCGTTAGTATACTGTATTGGTGTTTTTCCTTCTGGCTTACTTCACTCTGTATAATAGGCTCCAGTTTCATCTGCCTCATTAGAACTGATTCAAATGTATTCTTTTTAATGGCTGAGTAATACTCCATTGTGTATATGTACCATTGCTTTGTTATCCATTCATCTGCTGATGGACATCTAGGTTGCTTCCATGTCCTGGCTATTATAAACAGTGCTGCGATGAACATTGGGGTACATGTGTCTCTTTCCCTTCTGGTTTCCTCAGTGTGTATGCCCAGCAGTGGGATTGCTGGATCATAAGGCAGTTCTATTTCCAGTTTTTTAAGGAATCTCCACACTGTTCTCCATAGTGGCTGTACTAGTTTGCATTCCCACCAACAGTGTAAGAGGGTTCCCTTTTCTCCACACCCTCTCCAGCATTTATTATTTGTAGACTTTTGGATTGCAGCCATTCTGACTGGTGTGAAATGGTACCTCATAGTGGTTTTGATTTGCATTTCTCTGAAAATGAGTGATGTTGAGCATCTTTTCATGTGTTTGTTAGCCATCTGTATGTCTTCTTTGGAGAAATGTCTATTTAGATCTTTGGCCCATTTTTTGATTGGGTCATTTATTTTTCTGGAGTTGAGCTGTAGGAGTTGCTTGTATATTTTTGAGATTAGTTGTTTGTCGGTTGGTTCATTTGCTATTATTTTCTCCCATTCTGAAGGCTGTCTTTTCACCTTGCTAATAGTTTCCTTTGATGTGCAGAAGCTTTTAAGTTTAATTAGGTCCCATTTGTTTATTTTTGCTTTTATTTCCAATATTCTGGGAGGTGGGTCATAGAGGATCCTGCTGTGATGTATGTCAGAGAGTGTTTTGCCTATGTTCTCCTCTAGGAGTTTTATAGTTTCTGGTCTTACATTGAGATCTTTAATCCATTTTGAGTTTATTTTTGTATATGGTGTTAGAAAGTGTTCTAGTTTCATTCTTTTACAAGTGGTTGACCAGATTTCCCAGCACCACTTGTTAAAGAGATTCTCTTTAATCCATTGTATATTCTTGCCTCCTTTGTCAAAGATAAGGTGTCCATATGTGCCTGGATTTATCTCTGGGCTTTCTATTTTGTTCCATTGATCTATATTTCTGTCTTTGTGCCAGTACCATACTCTCTTGATAACTGTGGCTTTGTAGTAGAGCCTGAAGTCAGGTAGGTTGATTCCTCCAGTTCCATTTTTCTTTCTCAAGATCGCTTTGGCTATTCGAGGTTTTTTGTATTTCCATACAAATTGTGAAATTATTTGTTCTAGCTCTGTGAAGAATACTGTTGGTAGCTTGATAGGGATTGCATTGAATCTATAAATTGCTTTGGGTAGTATACTCATTTTCACTATATTGATTCTTCCAATCCATGAACATGGTATATTTCTCCATCTATTAGTGTCCTCTCTGATTTCTTTCACCAGTGTTTTATAGTTTTCTATATATAGGTCTTTAGTTTCTTTAGGTAGATATATTCCTAAGTATTTTATTCTTTTCGTTGCAATGGTGAATGGAATTGTTTCCTTAATTTCTCTTTCTGTTTTCTCATTATTAGTGTATAGGAATGCAAGGGATTTCTGTGGGTTGATTTTATATCCTGCAAATTTACTATAATCATTGATTAGTTCTAGTAATTTTCTGGTGGAGTCTTTAGGGTTTTCTATGTAGAGGATCATGTCATCTGAAAATAGTGAGAGTTTTATTTCTTCTTTTCCAATTTGGATTCCTTTTATTTCTTTTTCTGCTCTGATTGCTGTGGCCAAAACTTCCAAAACTATGTTGAATAGTAATGGTGAAAGTGGGCACCCTTGTCTTGTTCCTGACTTTAGAGGAAATGCTTTCAATTTTTCACCATTGAGGATAATGTTTGCTGTGGGTTTGTCATATATAGCTTTTATTATGTTGAGGTATGTTCCTTCTATTCCTGCTTTCTGGAGAGTTCTTATCATAAATGGATGTTGCATTTTGTCAAAGGCTTTCTCTGCATCTATTGAGATAATCATATGGTTTTTATTTTTCATTTTGTTAATGTGGTGTATTACATTGATTGATTTGTGGATATTGAAGAATCCTTGCATCCCTGGGATAAAGCCCACTTGGTCATGGTGTATGATCTTTTTCATGTGTTGTTGGATTCTGATTGCTAGAATTTTGTTTAGGATTTTTGCATCTATGTTCATCAGTGATATTGGCCTGTAGTTTTCTTTTTTTGTGGGATCTTTGTCAGGTTTTGGTATTAGGGTGATGGTGGCCTCATAGAATGAGTTTGGAAGTTTACCTTCCTCTGCAATTTTCTGGAAGAGTTTGAGCAGGATAGGTGTTAGCTCTTCTCTAAATTTTTGGTAGAATTCAGCTGTGAAGCCGTCTGGACCTGGGCTTTTGTTTGCTGGAAGATTTTTGATTACAGTTTCAATTTCCGTGCTTGTGATGGGTCTGTTAAGGTTTTCTATTTCTTCCTGGTCGAGTTTTGGAAAGTTGTACTTTTCTAAGAATTTGTCCATTTCTTCCTCGTTGTCCATTTTATTGGCATATAACTGTCGATAGTAGTCTCTTATGATCCTTTGTATTTCTGTGTTGTCTGTTGTGATCTCTCCATTTTTGTTTCTAATTTTATTGATTTGATTTTTCTCCCTTTGTTTCTTGATGAGTCTGGCTAATGGTTTGTCAATTTTATTTATCCTTTCAAAGAACCAGCTTTTGGCTTTGTTGATTTTTGCTATGGTCTCTTTTGTTTCTTTTGCATTTATTTCTGCTCTAATTTTTAAGATTTCTTTCCTTCTACTAACCCTGGGGTTCTTCATTTCTTCCTTTTCTAGTTGCTTTAGGTGTAGAGTTAGGTTATTTATTTGACTTTTTTCTTGTTTCTTGAGGTGTGCCTGTATTGCTATGAACTTTCCCCTTAGGACTGCTTTTACTGTGTCCCACAGGTTTTGGGTTGTTGTGTTTTCATTTTCATTCGTTTCTATGCAAATTTTGATTTCTTTTTTGATTTCTTCTGTGATTTGTTGGTTATTTAGCAGTGTGTTGTTCAGCCTCCATATGTTGGAATTTTTAATAGTTTTTCTCCTGTAATTGAGATCTAATCTTACTGCATTGTGGTCAGAAAAGATGCTTGGAATGATTTCTATTTTTTTGAATTTACCAAGGCTAGCTTTATGGCCCAGGATGTGATCTATCCTGGAGAAGGTTCCATGTGCGCTTGAGAAAAAGGTGAAATTCATTGTTTTGGGATGAAATGTCCTATAGATATCAATTAGCTCTAACTGGTCTATTGTGTCGTTTAAAGTTTGTGTTTCCTTGTTAAGTTTCTGTTTAGTTGATCTATCCATAGGTGTGAGTGGGGTATTAAAGTCTCCCACTATTATTGTGTTATTGTTAATTTCTCCTTTCATACTTGTTAGCATTTGTCTTACATACTGCGGTGCTCCCGTGTTGGGTGCATATATATTTATAATTGTTATATCTTCTTCTTGGATTGATCCTTTGATCATTATGTACTGACCTTCTTTGTCTCTTTTCACAGCCTTTGTTTTAAAGTCTATTTTATCTGATATGAGTATTGCTACTCCTGCTTTCTTTTGGTCCCTATTTGCATGGAAAATCTTTTTCCAGCCCTTCACTTTCAGTCTGTATGTGTCCCCTGTTTTGAGGTGGGTCTCCTGTAGACAACATATGTAGGGGTCTTGTTTTTGTATCCATTCAGCCAGTCTTTGTCTTTTTGTTGGGGCATTCAACCCATTTACGTTTAAGGTAATTACTAATAAGTATGATCCCGTTGCCATTTACTTTATTGTTTGGGGTTCGAATTTATACACCATTTTTGTGTTTCCTGTCTAGAGAATATCCTTTAGTATTTGTTGGAGAGCTGGTTTGGTGGTGCAGAATTCTCTTAGCTTTTACTTGTCTGAGAAGCTTTTGATTTCTCCTTCATACTTGAATGAAATCCTTGCTGGGTACAATAATCTGGGCTGTAGGTTATTTTCTTTCATCATTTTAAGTATGTCTTGCCATTCCCTCCTGGCTTGAAGAGTTTCTATTGAAAGATCAGCTGTTATCCTTATGGGAATTCCCTTGTGTGTTACTTGTTTTTTTTCCCTTGCTGCTTTTAATATTTGTTCTTTGTGTTTGATCTTTGTTAATTTGATTAATATGTGTCTTGGGGTGTTTCGCCTTGGGTTTATCCTGTTTGGGATTCTCTGGGTTTCTTGGACTTGGGTGATTATTTCCTTCCCCAGTTTAGGGAAGTTTTCAACTATTATCTCCTCAAGTATTTTCTCATGGTCTTTCTTTTTGTCTTCTTCTTCTGGAACCCCTATGATTCAAATGTTGTAGCGTTTAATATTGTCCTGGAGGTCTCTGAGATTGTCCTCATTTCTTTTAATTCGTTTTTCTTTTATCCTCTCTGATTCATTTATTTCTACCATTCTATCTTCTAATTCACTAATCCTATCTCTGCCTCTGTTATTCTACTATTTGTTGCCTCCAGAGTGTTTTTAATTTCATTTATTGCATTATTCATTATATATTGACTCTGTTTTATTTCTTCTAGGTCCTTGTTAAACCTTTCTTGCATCTTCTCAATCCTTGTCTCCAAGCTATTTATCTGTGATTCCATTTTAATTTCAAGATTTTGGATCAATTTCACTATCATTATTCGGAATTCTTTATCAGGTAGATTCCCTATCTCTTCCTCTTTTGTTTGGTTTGGTGGGCATTTATCCTGTTCCTTTATCTGCTGGATATTCCTCTGTCTCTTCATCTTGTTTAAATTGCTGAGTTTGGGGTGTCCTTTCTGTATTCTGGCAGTTTGTGGAGTTCTCTTTATTGTGGCTTTTCCTCGCTGTGTGTGGGTTTGTACAGGTGGCTTGTCAAGGTTTCCTGGTTAGGGAAGCTTGTGTCGGTGTTCTGATGGGTGGAGCTGTATTTCTTTTCTTTGTTCAGTCGCGCTGTGGGGAGGGAGGGAGGGATGCTGCAAACAAATAACACTGGCGTGTGCTCGCAGTGCCTCAGCCACACTGGGTCTGCCCCCGCTCACAGCGCGTGTAGCCTCCCTGCCCACACTGCTCGGGCTCTAGGTTGTTCCACTGGGAGCAATCCGAGGCTGGCCCTGGGTTGCATGTACCTCCCAGGTCCAAGCCGCTCAGGTTCAGGCACTCGGGTAGTCCTCAGAGGCACAGACTCAGTTGGGCCTGAGTTTTGTGCTCTTCCCAGGTCCGAGCAGCTCAAGTGATGAGGTGTTTGGCGAGCGCCAATGCTGCAACTTATCGCCTCCCCGCCACTCGGTTATCTGGGTGTAAAACCGGCGTACCTTCTCAGGCAGATGTTAACCATCCAGACCCCCAAGAAGTTTTAGTTAGCAAAGAAGCCTGCTTACAGTTTTATAGATAATGTCTCTCTGGGGCTGTGATTGCCCCCTTCCGGCTCTGGCTGCCTATCACTGGAGGGGGAAGGTCTGCAGCCAGCTATCTCTGTTCAATTCTTTGTTCCGTGCGCGGGCCTGGTGGTGTCTTAGGTTGGGGCTGGCTTTTCGCGTGGTAGATATCCCACAGTCTGGTTTGCTAGCCCAAATTATTTTGCTCAGATAGTGCTCAGGGTATTCAGGCCAGATTCTTACTCTAAGCGATGCAGCCTGCGCTGCTCCTCCCTGCACAGCCCCCGCTTGCTAATGGCGCGTGCAGGCGTCCGCACTGCTTCTCCGCTGGGGGAGTTACCGTAGGACTCGCAATCTTCGAGTTTTAATTGTTTATTTATTTTTTCTCCCTGTTATGTTGCCCTTGTGCTTCCGAAGCTCGGCACAGATTCGGCAGTGAGAAGGTTTCCTGGTGTTTGGAAACTTCTCTCTTTTTAAGACTCCCTTCCCGGGACGGAACTTCATCCCTCCCTCTTTTGTCTCTTTTTTTGTCTTTTATATTTTTTCCTACCTCCTTTCAAAGAGTTGGATTGCTTTTCTGGGTGCCTGATGTCCTTTGCCGGCATTCAGAAGTTGTTTTGTGGAATTTACTCGACGTTTAAATGCTCTTTTCATGAATTTGTGGGGGAGAAAGTGTTCTCCCCGTCCTACTCCTCCGCCATCTTGGCTCCTCCCGGTCCATATGATTTCTGTCCTTTATCGAGCCCATCTTTGCATGAAATGTTCCTTTGGTATCTCTGATTTTCTTGAAGAGATCTCTAGTCTTTCCCATTCTGTTGTTTTCCTCTATTTCTTTGCATTGATTGCTGAAGAAGGCTTTCTTATCTCTTCTTGGTATTCTTGGAACTCTGCATTCAGATGTTTATATCTTTCCTTTTCTCCTTTGCTTTTCACTTCTCTTCTTTTCACCGCTATTTGTAAGGCCTCCCCAGACAGCCATTTTGCTTTTTTGCATTTCTTTTCTATGGGAATGGTCTTGATCCCTGTCTCCTGTACAATGTCACGAACCTCATTCCATAGTTCATCAGGCACTCTGTCTATCAGATCTAGGCCCTTAAATCTATTTCTCACTTCCACTGTATACTCATAAGGGATTTGATTTAGGTCACACCTGAATGGTCTAGTGGTTTTCCCTACTTTCTTCAATTTAAGTCTGAATTTGGCCATAAGGAGTTCATGGTCTGAGCCACAGTCAGCTCCTGGTCTTGTTTTTGCTGACTGTATAGAGCTTTTCCATCTTTGGCTGCAAAGAATATAATCAATCTGATTTCGGGGTTGACCATCTGGTGATGTCCATGTATAGAGTCTTCTCTTGTGTTGTTGGAAGAGGGTGTTTGTTATGACCAGTGCATTTTCTTGGAAAAACTCTATTAGTCTTTGCCCTGCTTCATTCTGTATTCCAGGCCAAATTTGCCTGTTACTCCAGGTGTTCCTTGACTTCCTACTTTTGCATTCCAGTCGCCTATAATGAAAAGGACATCTTTTTTGGGTGTTAGTTCTAAAAGGTCTTGTAGGTCTTCATAAAACCATTCAACTTCAGCTTCTTCAGCGTTACTGGTTGGGGCATAGACTTGGATTACTCTGATATTGAATGGTTTGCCTTAGAAACGAACAGAGATCATTCTGTCGTTTTTGAGATTGCATCCAAGTACTGCATTTTGGTCTCTTTTGTGGACCATGATGGCTACTCCATTTCTTCTGAAGGATTCCTGCCCGCAGTAGTAGATATAATGGTTATCTGAGTTAAATTCACCCATTCCAGTCCATTTCAGTTTGCTGATTCCTCGAATGTTGACATTCACTCTTGCCATCTCTTGTAGACCACTTCCAATTTGCCTTGATTCATGGACCTGACATTCCAGGTTCCTATGCAATATTGCTCTTTACAGCATCGGACCTTGCTTGTATCACCAGTCACACCCACAACTGGGTATTCTTTTTGCTTTGGCTCCATCCCTTCATTCTTTCTGGAGTTATTTCTCCACTGATCTCCAGTAGCATATTGGGCACCTACTGACCTGGGGAGTTTCTCTTTCAGTATCCTATCATTTTGCCTTTTCATACTGTTCATGGGGTTCTCAAGGCAAGAATACTGAAGTGATTTGCCATTCCCTTCTCCAGTGGACTATATTCTGTCAAATCTCTCCACCATGACCCGCCTGTCTTGGGTTGCCCCATGGGCATGGCTTAGTTTCATTGAGTTAGACAAGGCTGTGGTCCTAGTGTGATTAGATTGACTAGTTTTCTGTGCGTATGGTTTCAGTGTGTTTGCCCTCTGATGCCCTCTTGCAACACCTACCGTCTTACTTGGGTTTCTCTTACCTTGGGTGTGGGGTATCTCTTCAGGGCTACTCCAGCAAAGCGCAGCCATTGCTCCTTACCTTGGACGAGGGGTATCTCCTCACCACCGCCCTTCCTGACCTTCAATGTGGGATAGCTCCTCTAGGCCCTCCTGCGCCCGCGCAGCCATGACTCCTTGGACGTGGGATTGGTCCTCCTGGCCACCGCCCCTCTGACCTCCAAATCATGTATGATATGATGTTGTCATTTTAACCTATTATTGCTATAAAACTTCACGTGATGTGAGTTATTAGGAGAAGATGTTTTATCAAGTAGCCTAACTTAAAACTGAGGGTGATCTTGTCATGAAAGCTAAGGTAATATGTATGCTAGTATGATCAAAGGGGTTTTGGAAGATAAAAAGTCAACAATTTTTAATAAGACTCATTGTCTTATATATTTGATCTTTCTCTCTTTACTCCATCCTTTCTACTTTCAGTGTTGTTCAGGGTCAACTATAATTTCTTTCAACATTAGGGAAAAAATAAATCCACCTCTTTCTGTAGATATTAGAACTACTCAGCTTCATTTAAAAATACCACATGTAAACTATCTTTAAAAAGCAGTCTAACAATGAACAAGGCTTCAATTAATCGAGTCAAAATTAGTTTTTAAAAAATCTGTCTTGATTTAGAGTATTAATAAAATGATATTATAGGGAAATCATCACTTGCTGATTATACCTTTAAACAGAATAATTTAATTTAAAAAATTTTAGTGGAGTTTTCCATTAAAGCAAAATCATCTTTATAAAATGGGAAATCCTGGCTGATTTCCCTTTAGGTAAATCTGTAAGCCAGATGATTCCCTCAGTAATCCCTCTTGGGGGTCTCAGACTCTTGTTCTATTTTTTCCTAGAGATTAACTGGAAAGGAATAGCTGTGACATCTTGAATTACTAAAGCATCCTTACCTGGACCAACTGTACATCTGCAGATGGTCCATGAACTATTATCATGAATAGTTTACATTTTGCTACCATTGAAAGCAAATGTAAAAAGCACTCGGCAAGATTTGGTTTCTTTCATTTCTGTTACAATGGTAAGCTTATTTGTTTTTTAAACGACTATTTCTAAATTGTACTTGAGTCACTAATATATAATGTCTGTATTTGTAGATGAATGGCAATTATGATATCAAAATATTTCAATAACAGAATATTGGATTTGTTACTGAGCCCAGGTTTGGCTGCTTGCTGCTCCAAAACCAATACCTCAGAAACAAGTGCTGGAAGGAGCAGAGAGTTTGCTTTATTCAGGAGGCTGGCAACCTGGGGAGAAGTTGGACTTGTGTCCAAATAACCATCCCCAAAGATACTGCTTGGTCATGAAAGATTTTAAAGGGACATGTTAGGGGAGGAGGTCAGAGTCTTTAAAATCTTCCACTGTGTACAGACTTTCTTCTGATTGGTTGGTAGTGAGGTACCAGAGTGGTATCCAGGAATCTTGGGCTCAGCCTAAAATTACCATCCTCCACCTGGGTGGGGACCCAAGATATTGTCATGTACATTCCTTGAGAAGGAATCAGAACCCTTCCCCAGGGCTGCCCTGTTGTTTCTTGACTGCTCCTCCTTTTTTTTCTGTATTTCTTTCTTTCCCTGATAAGCAACTGATTAAATCTACCCTGTGGAACTCAGAGAAGGTCTAGGAGGCTGAATGGAGCCTGTTTCATACAAACAGAAAACAGGGGACACAGAAAGGATTTGTATATTGGAGGGCCCCACAAGGCCTCAAATTAATAAGTGACCTGGAATATAGTTCAGCAATCATAGAATCTGACGCCCTTATGGACACCAAGACCTGAGGAAGTCATGTGTCGGCTGTACCACGTGAATAATTAATGGTAAAACTGAAATTACACTTGATTCTTTTCACATGAATCTCATATGCCAGCTCAGTACGTCACTGAAACAATACTCTAACTTGCACATTCCTCACATGAGAAAATTTTTTAAGTAAAAATAAGTTTTATTGTAAAAGTGATTAAATTATTTTATATGGGATAATGTGAGTGGTAATTTTTTCCCTCTCAAATCATAGCAAATTTTATTATTTCAGCTAAAAGAAAGGAAAAATTGAGGTTTGTGTTTTAAAGCATACCTAGATGATGATATCAGGTGTTACTTTGTGAAAAAGTCTTTCAAATTTATTATGGTCTGTGCCATCAGGTAAACTTAATTTTGGAAATTTGTAAAAACACTGAAAGTAATTAGTTGGTCTTATCCTCCCCTCCACCCCCAATCTACTTTTGACTATTTTATCTTTATCAAGGAAGTATTTATGTTAGAGTTTTCTGAAAGAATGTTGAAATCTTATTATTTTCAAATTAAAGTTTTCAAATCCATCTGAAACCATTTACCTCATTTTGGGACCTGAACTCATGTGCTGGGACTAGAACCCAGCCAAAACCCACAGTCTTCGAACTGAGATCACAGATCTGTTTTCAGGGTCTAATGAAGCTCAGGTTCTTGATGTCTCATCATAGAAAGAATTCAGTGAGAGATACAGTGATAGGTAGGAAATGGATTTATTTAGAGAGAAACACACTCCACAGACAGACTGTGGACCATCACAGAGGGTGAGTGTGGTGGTCTTGAAATGTAGTGTAGCTAGCTTTTGCGGGCTGGGTAATTTCATAGGCTAATGAGTGGGAGGGGTTATTCTGACTATTTTGGGGGAGGGGTGGATATTTCCAGGAATTGGGCCATTGGCCCCTTTTGGGTCATTTGACAGTGCCTTGGAAAGTGCCCATTATGGTGCTTTGGGTGTGTCACTTAGTTTGCTGATTGAAGATCAAGGTCCAATTGAAGTTGATATTTCTGCCATCTTGGACCCATTTCATTCTAATGCTTTACTTAAAAAAAATTATTTATATTGAAGGATGATTGCTTTACAATGTTGTATTGGTTTCTTGGATATATTAACATGAATCAGCCATAGGTATAGACATGTCCCCTTTCTCTTAAACCTCTCTCCCACCGCATCCCATCCCTTGTCACAGAGCACCAGGCTGAGCTCCCTGCACTATAGTGCAACTTCCCATTAGCTATTTTACACATGGTAATGTATATATTTCAATGCTACTCTCTCAGTTTATCCCAACTTCTCCCTCCCCTGCTGTGTCCATAAGTTTGTTCTCTATGTCTGAATCTCTATTCCTGCTCTGCAGGTTCATCAGTATCATTTTTCCAGACTCCATATATATGTATCAATATATGTTATTTCTTTTCTCTTTGTGACTTACTTCACTCTGTATAACAGGCTCTAGTTCATCTACCTCACTAGAGCTGACAAAAATTTGTTCATTTTTGTGGCCAAGTAATATTCCACTATATGTATGTACTACATTTTCATTACCCATTCATCTGTCAATGAACATCTAGGTTGCTTCCATGTCCTGGCTATTGTAAATAGTGCTGCAGTGAAAATTGGGGTGCATGCTAAGTCACTTGAGTTATGTCCAGTTCTTTGTGACCCTATGGACTGTGGCCTGCCAGGGTCCTCTCTCCATGGGATTCTCTAGGAAATTACTTGAGTGAGCGGCCATGTACTCCTCCAGGGGATCTTCCTTACCCAGGGATAAAACCTGCATCTCCTGCATTGCAGGAAGATTCTTTACCCCTGTGCCACTGGGGAAGCCTGAACATTGGGGTATATGTATCTTTTTCAGTTATGATCGTCTCGGGGTATATACCCGGTAGTGGGGTTTCTTCGTTGTAAGGTACTTTTATTTCTAGTTTTTAAAGAAATTTCCATTCTATTCTCCATAGTGGCTGTATCAGTTTACATTTGCATCAACAGTACAAGAGTGTTCCCTTTTCTCCACATCCTCTCCAGCATTTATTGTTTGTAGATTTTTTGGTGATGGCTATCCTGACTGGTGTGAGGTGATCCCCAACTGTAGGTTTGATTTACATTTCAGAGCGAAAAAATTGGCTTAAAACTCAACATTCAGAAAACTAAGATCATGGCATCTGGTCCCATCACTTGATGGCAAATTGATGGGGAAACAGTGAAAACAGTGTCAGACTTTATTTTGGGGGGCTCTAAAATCACTGCAGATTGTGATTGCAGCCATAAAATTAAAAGACGCTTACTCCTTGGAAGGAAAGTTATGACCAACCTAGACAGCATATTCAAAAGCAGAGACATTACTTTGCCAACAAAGGTCTGTCTAGTCAAGGCTATGGTTTTTCCTGTGGTCATGTATGGATGTGAGAGTTGGACTGAGAAGAAAGCTGAGCGCCAAAGAATTGATGCTTTTAAAATGTGGTGTTGGAAAAGACTCTTGAGAGTCCCTTAGACTGCAAGGAGATCCAACCAGTCCATTCTAAAGGAGATCAGTCCTGGGTGTTCTTTGGAAGGACTGATGCTAAAGTGGAAACTCCAGTACTTTGGCTACCTCATGCGAAGATTGACTCATTGGAAAAGACTCTGATGCTGGGAGGGATTGGGGGCAGGAGGAGAAGGGGATGACAGAGGATGAGATGGCTGGATGGCATCACCGACTCGATGGACATGAGTTTGAGTGAACTCCAGGAGTTGATGATGGACAGGGAGGCCTGGTGTGCTGCAATTCATGGGGTCGCAGAGTCAGACACGATTGAGTGACTGAAGTGAACTGAATAAGTGATGCTGGGCATTTTTTAATGTGCTTATTAGCAATCTATATATAATATCCCAGTTTTTGACATATAAATAATAAAGAATTTACCATAACTTACTATGGAAGAAGTATTATGAAAGAAATTTCCAAGAGTGTCTGTGAGATATTTTAGATCACTTTGTATGTACACTTGAGTGAATAAAATATATAGGGTAATGGATGACAGCTAAGCCAGAATTATAAATAACAACAACGGATAAGTCTCCAGAATGCAACGTCCGTGAAATTTCCTGTCATCTTTAATAAGCCACAGATTACTATTATTGGCCAATGGAAATAATTTTATAAATAATTATTAGGGTTATTGAAATGTGGAGGGTGAAACTTGAATTATGCTGATTTTTTTTCCCCCCTGTGTCTGAGGTGAACTTGGAATTGGAGTTAACTGACTGCTGCATCTGAGGACCTTAGTCAGCAATAGACTGGAAGCTGAGCCCCAGACTTCTGTGATAAGGAAGGTGGGAAGCAGAAAATATGCCTCTCTGGCATGGGGATTAATTTGAGCTATTTTGAGAAACAACAGATGCTGGAGAAGCTCTGAAAACTGAGAAGTTACTCTTTTGTAAGGGAAATTTACATTTATAAAGGAAATCTCCATTTATAATAGTGTTTCCCTCTCTGAGAGGGAGGGGAAAGGCTCCTTGGAGCCACCAAGTGGAGGCTTGGGCTTAAATCTGCATAGCAAACCTAACTTAAAAAAAATTTTTTTTTTAATTGGAGGTTAATTACTTTACAATGTTGTATTGGTTTTGCCATACATCAACATGAATCCACTATGGGTGTACACGTGTTCCCAATCCTGAACCCCCCTCCCACCTCCCTCCCCATACCATCCCTCTGGGTCATCCCAGTGCACCAGCGCCAAGCATCCTGTATCCTGCAGCAAACCTGGACTGGTAATTCATTACTTATATGATATTATACATGTTTCAATGCCATTCTCCCAAATCATCCCACCCTTTCCCTCTCCCACAGAGTCCAAAAGACTGTTCTATACATCTGTGTCTTTTTTGCTGTCTCGCATACAGGGTTATTGTTACCATCCTTCTAAATTCCATATGTGTTAGTATACTGTATTGGTGTTTTTCTTTCTGGCTAACTTCACTCTGTATAATTGGCTCCAGTTTCATCCACCTCATTAGAACTGATTCAAATGTATTCTTTTTAATGTCTGAGTAATACTCTATTGTGTATATGTACCAATGCTTTCTTATCCATTCATCTGCTGATGGACATCTAGGTCGCTTCCATGTCCTGGCTATTATAAACTGCTGTGATGAACATTGGGGTACATGTGTCTCTTTCAATTCTGGTTTCCTCTGTGTGTATGCCCAGCAGTGGGATTGCTGGGTCATAAGGCAGTTCTATTTCCAGTTTTTTAAGGAATCTCCACACTGTTCTCTGTAGTGGCTGTACTAGTTTGCATTCCCACCACAGTGTAAGAGGGTTCCCTTTTCTCCACACCCTTTCAAGCATTTATTGCTTGTGGACTTTTGGAACGCAGCCATTCTCACTGGCGTGAAATGGTATCTCATAGTGGTTTTGATTTGCATTTCTCTGATAATGAGTGATGTTGAGCACCTTTTCATGTGTTTGTTAGCCTTTGGAGAAATGTCTATTTAGTTCTTTGGCCCACTTTTTGATTGGATCATTTATTTTTCTGGAATTGAGCTGTAGGAGTTGCTTGTATATTTTTGAGATTAGTTTTTTGTCAGTTGCTTCATTTGCTATTATTTTCTCCCATTCTGAAGGCTGTATTTTCACTTTGCTTATAGTTTCTTTTGTTGAACAGAAGCTTTTAATTTTAATTAGGTCCCATTTGTTTATGTTTGTTTTTATTTCCAATATTATGGGAGGTGGGTCATGGAGGATCCTGCTGTGATTTATGTCAGAGAGTGTTTTGCCTATGTTCTCCTCTAAGAGTTTTATAGTTTCTGGTCTTACATTTAGATTTTTGATCCATTTTGACTTTATTTTTGTGTATGGTGTTAGAAAGTGTTCTAGTTTCATTCTTTTACAAGTGGTTGACCAGTTTTCCCAGCTCCACTTGTTAAAGAGATTGTCTTTTCTCCGTTGTATATTCTTGCCTCCTTTGTCAAAGATAAGGTGTCAAAGATAAGGTGCGTGGGTTTATCTCTGGGGTTTCTATTTTGTTCCATTGATCTACATTTCTGTCTTTGTGCCAGTACCATACTGTTTTGATGACTGTGGCTTTGTAGTAGAGCCTGAAGTCAGGCAGGTTGATTCCTCTAGTTCCATTCTTCTTTCTCAAGATTGCTTTGGCTATTCGAGGTTTTTTGTATTTCCATACAAATTGTGAAATCATTTGTTCTAGCTCTGTGAAGAATACCGTTGGTAGCTTGATAGGGATTGCATTGAATCTATAAATTGCTTTGGGTAGTATACTCATTTTCACTATATTGATTCTTCTGATCCATGAACATGGTATATTTCTCCATCTATTAGTGTCCTCTTTGATTTCTTTCACCAGTGTTTTATAGTTTTCTATATATAGGTCTTTAGTTTCTTTAGGTAGGTATATTCCTAAGTATTTTATTCTTTTCGTTGAGATGGGCAATGGAATTGTTTCCTTAATTTCTCTTTCTATTTTCTCATTATTAGTGTATAGGAATACAAGGGATTTCTGTGTGTTGATTTTATATCCTGCAATTTTACTATATTCATTGATTAGCTCTAGTAATTTTCTGGTGGAGTCTTCCAGGTTTTCTATGTAGAGGATCATGTCATCTGCAAACAGTGAGAGTTTTACTTCTTCTTTTCCAATTTGGATTCCTTTTATTTCTTTTTCTGCTCTGATTGCTCTGGCCAAAACTTCCAGAACTATGTTGAATAGTACTGGTGAAAGTGGGCACCCTTGTCTTGTTCCTGACTTTAGGGGAAATGCTTTCAATTTTTCACCTTTGAGGATAATGTTTGCTGTGCGTTTGTCATATATAGCTTTTATTATGTTGAGGTATGTTCCTTCTATTCCTGCTTTCTGGAGAGTTTTTATCATAAATGGACGTTGAATTTTGTCAAAGGCATTCTCTGCATCTATTGAAATAATTATATAGCTTTTATTTTTCAATTTGTTAATGAGATGTATTACATTGATTAATTTGCGGATATTGAAGAATCCTTGCATCCCTGGGATAAAACCCATTTGTTCATCGGGTATGATCTTTTTAATGTGTTGTTGGATTCTGATTGCTAGAATTTTGTTAAGGATTTTTGCATCTATGTTCACCAGTGACACTGGCCTGTAGTTTTCTTTTTTTGTGGCATCTTTGTCAGGTTTTGATATTAGGGTGATGGTGGCCTCATAGAATGAGTTTGGAAGTTCACCCTCCTCTGCAATTTTCTGGAAGGGTTTGAGTAGGGATAGATTTTAGCTCTTCTCTAAATTTTTGGTAGAATTCAGCTGTGAAGCCGTCTGGATCTGGGCTTTTGTTTGCTGGAAGATTTCTGATTACAGTTTCAATTTCCGTGTTTGTGATGGGTCTGTTAAGATTTTCTATTTCTTCCTGGTTGAGTTTTGGAAAGTTGTACTTTTCTAAGAATTTGTCCATTTCTTCCACGTTGTCCGTTTTATTGGCATATAATTGCTGATAGTAGTCTCTTATGATCCGTTGTATTTCTGTGTTGTCTGTTGTGATCTCTCCATTTTCATTTCCAATTTTATTGATTTGATTTTTCTCCCTTTGTTTCTTGATGAGTCTGGCTAATGGTTTGTCAATTTTCTTTATCCTTTCAAAGAACCAGCTTTTGGCTTTCTTGATTTTTGCTATGGTCTCTTCTGTTTCTTTTGCATTTATTTCTGCTCTAATTTTTAAGATTTCTTTCCTTCTACTAACCCTGGGGTTCTTCATTTCTTCCTTTTCTAGTTGCTTTAGGTGTAGGGTTAGGTTATTTATTTGACTTTTTTCTTGTTTCTTGAGGTATGCCTGTATTGCTATGAACTTTCCCCTTAGGAATGCTTTTACAGTGTCCCACAGGTTTTGGGTTGTTGTGTTTTCAATTTTTTCATTTCTATGCATATTTTGATTTCTTTTTTGATTTCTTCTGTGATTTGTTGGTTATTCAGCAGCGTGTTGTTCAGCCTCCATATGTTGGAATTTTTAATAGTTTTTCTCCTGTAATTGAGATCTAATCTTAGTGCATTATGGTCAGAAAAGATGCTTGGAATGATTTCAATTTTTTTGAATTTACCAAGGCTAGATTTATTGCCCAGGATGTGATCTATCCTGGAGAAGGTTCCATGTGCACTTGAGAAAAAGGTGAAATTCATTATTTTTGGGTGAAATGTCCTATAGATATCAATTAGGTCTAACTGGTCTATTGTATCATTTAAAGTTTGTGTTTCTTTGTTAATTTTCTGTTTAGTTGATCTATCCATAGGTGTGAGTGGGGTATTAAAGTTTCCCACTACTATTGTGTTATTGTTAATTTCCCCTTTCATACTTGTTAGCATTTGTCTTACATACTGCGGTGCTCCCGTGTTGGGTGCATATATATTTATAATTGTTATATCTTCTTCTTGGATTGATCTTTGATCATTATGTAGTTTCCTTCTTGGTCTCTTTTCACAGCCCTTGTTTTAAAGTCTATTTTATCTGATATGAGTATTGCTACTCCTGCTTTCTTTTGGTCTCTATTTGCATGGAATATGTTTTTCCAGCCCTTCACTTTCAGTCTGTCTGTGTTCCTTGTTTTGATGTGGGTCTCTTGTAGACAACATATATAGGGGTCTTGTTTTTGTATCCATTCAGCCAGTCTTTGTCTTTTGGTTGGGGCATTCAACCCATTTATGTTTAAGGTAATTATTGATAAGTATGATCCCGTTGCCATTTGCTTTATTGTTTTGGGTTTGAGTTTATACACCCTTTTTGTGTTTCCAGTCTAGAGAATATCCTTTAGCATTTTTTGGAGAGCTGGTTTAGTGGTGCTGAATTCTCTCAGCTTTTGCTTGTCTGTAAAGCTTTTGATTTCTCCTTCATATTTGAATGAGATCCTTGCTGGGTACAGTAATCTGGGCTGTAGGTTCTTTTCTTTCATCACTTTAAGTATGTCTTTCCATTCCCTCCTGGCTTGAAGAGTTTCTATTGAAATATCAGCTGTTATCCTTATGGGAATTCCCTTGTGTGTTATTTGTTGTTTTTCCCTTGCTGCTTTTAATATTTGTTCTTTGTGTTTGACCTTTATTAATTTGATTAATATGTGTCTTGGGGTGTTTCACCTTGGGTTTATCCTGTTTGGGACTCTCTGGGTTTCTTGGACTTGGGTGATTATTTCCTTTCCCATTTTAGGGAAGTTTTCAACTATTATCTCAAGTATTTTCTCATGGTCTTTCTTTTTGTCTTCTTCTTCTGGTACTCCTATGATTCAAATGTTGGAGCATTTAATATTGTCCTGGAGGGCAAACCTAACTTTTATCTTGCTTTTCTGTTCACCTCCCCTCAAGTGGCCTCCCCAAACTTTCTTTCTTTTGTCTTTAGCAAAACTGATGTTTAAACTGGTGGCCTAAGGGGAGGGATGCTTCCTTTCTGTAGAGAGGAGGTTCTAGCTCCCTACTTCGCTCTGTTGACATACGTGCTCCAAAGACAACACTGGTGAAAGTTGCAGGTTTCTATTGGACTTCCTTAGACATGTACTGGGAGGGGGGGGAAAGGCTCCTTGGAGCCACCAAGTGGAGATGGAAGCCTAGGTTCTCCTCTCAGTATTTTCTAACAATCTTGCCAAGAGATGATGGTCACAGGGTTACATATGAGTGAGGAAGGAAATACAGGCTTTCGTCTGAGCTTTTAATTTAGAGGAGGGAGGTCAGGCTCTTATTTTTTCCCATATGTAGTAATTTTCTGAAACTTTTATCTTTTCAGGCTTCCTTTTTCTTGATCCTTTGGTTACAGAGAGCGAGTCTTTCCAAAACTTTTCTTGTTTCTGTTTTCGGTGCCTTTTGCCTTCTCCAGACCACCAGTTTCTCTAGCACACCTGTTACCAAACTAAATTTGGGTTCACTCCCAATACTCAAGAAAGCCAATCTACTGACATTAGACTCTGGTGAAAAAAGGACAGCATCAGGTGGTGCTGACTGGAAAAAAAAAACATGCAACCTAAAAGTTGAGAGTTATATTTATTTAGTGGGATTTGTTAGGATTTCAAGTCTGGGAAAGAGTATCTCAAGTGACTCTAAAAGAACTGTTTCCAAGGAAGTAGGGGCAGGAACCAAAGTTTTTAGCAAAGGACAGGTAGTCTGAATATCAAAAAAATTATTGTTAATTAAGGAAAAGCAGATATCTCAAATTGATGAATTTAGCACTCTTCTGTGTATGGGAAGAAGTAAGTGTCTGGGCTCACTGCAATCATTGCTTTCATATGCATCTCAGCTATCTGGGGCAAGCATCCTGTTTCTTGATTATTTACATCCTTAATTCCTCATTCAATGGAAGGAGTGGCCCATGTGGTAGATGGCTGTGGCTTATGCTTTCTACATCCCCCCAAAGCCCATCAGTGCTTCCTGTGGGGAGTGGCTAATGGCTGCCAGAGCCCTGGCATTTGAGGCTGGAATCCCTGAAGGCTGTGACATACTTATTTACCAATACGGCAGGAGATATTCCATTTCACAGTGGCAAACAAGGATAACAAGTGACTATGTTCTAAAATCCTGAAATTCCTGAAAAACTTCAACAAAGCATTTTAAAAGGCCAGGTAAGGGAAGGGCATTCCAGGGTATATGATCAGCAGGGGCACGATTCTCTGATGGGTTGATGGTGAAGTAAGAGAATGGTGTCACAGGGGTTAACATTATCAGTCCTTAGGCACCAGTAGGTATGTGCTCATGGTGATCAAGTAGTCTTCCATTTGGTGGTGGTTTTAGCATCTGAAAATTAACTAGGGAAATGTGCTATTATCTAGGTATTTTAAAGAGGAGCTAAAACAGAGGATATGGGGTCTGTCCTGGGAAGGCCCCATAGGGTCCTTCTCGGTTACATACCTTTTGTGATATACCAGGTAAAAAGAAAATACGAATACTAACCAGTCGGAGAAGGAAATGGCACCCCACTCCAGTATTCTTGCCTGGAAAATCCCATGGACGGAGGAGCCTGGTGGGCTGCAGTCCATGGGGTCGCGAAGAGTCGGACACGACTGAGCGATTTCACTTTCACTTTTCACTTTCATGCATTGGAGAAGGAAATGGCAACCCACTCCAATATTCTTGCCTGGAGAATCCCAGGGACGGGGAAGCCTGGTGGGCTGCTGTCTATGGGGTCGCACAGAGTCAGACACGACTGAAGTGACTTAGCAGCAGCAACCACAGTGTAAGTCCTTGGGTCCCCAAAGCTCAGATGGTCTTCTTTCTCTACACCCTTCAGAATTACCTTACCTTATCACATTGTTGTATATAATATCCAGCTATTTTACGTGTACTGTGTGAACTATTCCAATTTTCCTTCTAGTGTTGTTTCTCTTCTGTTTAAAGAATTTCTTTTAGAAACTTTTCTTTTTAGAGCAAGTCTTCTGACAATGAATCTTTTCAGTTTTCTTCCATATTACTCTCTTTCCTAAAGCATAGTTTCAATGAAAATAGGATCCTGAATTGACAATATTTTTTTCAGCACTTTAAAAATATGGTGCCATTTCCTTTTAGCTTTCATGATTTCTGATGAGAGACCCATAATTGTTTGAACTGTTACTCCTCTCTAGATAACACATCATTTTTAATGATGCTCACACAAATATTTCTTAATTTTAAGTTTTCAGCAGCTTGTGTCTGTATATAAGGTTTCTGGGTTTATCCTTGTTAGGACTCTTGAATCTCTTGAATCTGTTATTTCATGTATTTTGACAATCTTAGCAAATTTTCATCATTATTTTTTCAATTCTTTCCCCCAGGTCTGTACTCTGTCTCCTCTTCTTCAGGGACTCTGATGACATAAATGTTGAATCTTTAGTTATTGTCTTACAGGTCTCAAAGACTTTTCATTTTTTTCCCCAATCTTTTTTCCTCTATTGTTCAGATTGAATAATACCTATTGGTTCCAACATCTATCATCACACTGATTGCCTCTCTTGTTTTTTCCCATTTGAGTTGAGATTTTCATGACCTTCATGTGTCCTGTGATTTTTGTTTATATCCTTGATGTGTAAACAATGAGATTCTGTTTTGTTTTTTTTTTTTTTAATTTGCTTTCTATGGGCTTCCTCTAATGTCAGTTCAATTCTCAAAGACTTTGCAGTGATTTTCAGGTCTGTTTTGCATATACCACATCCAGTGGTCAGTCTGGGGACTGAGTGGAGGCTCTAAGGGTCTTTGACAAACTAATTACTATCTGTTTCATGTCTGCTTGAGTCTAGGGTGAACCCAAGAATTCAAAACAATTTATAAGCCCATTCTCCTAAGCTCTTCCCTCCCCATTGTTACAAAATTATTTTCCCAGTTTCCTAAATTCTCTGTTTTGGGCCTTTGGACAACTACCTACTCCTGTGGTTCTGACACACTTTAGACCAAGTGGCAGGAGAACAAAAAGCTACATGACCAACCCCATTCTATTGGCACCACAGTTCTACTCAGTGAAAGAGTTCCTTTCTGCACAGAACTTTACCAACCTAAAACATGTCTCTTTGCCATATTAAATTGTTTTAAACTGGTTATTTTCTGAAAAACAGCAGACCTAGAAAGTGTTCTAAAAGCCAAGTAGGAATTTGCCTTTTGTAAGAAACAAACATTTGTAGGAAAATTTCTATTTGTAAGAGTGTCCATCTTTCTGTACCTGGAAGAAATGCTGTACCTACAATGGAGAAGACAATGACTTAAATCTGCATCACTGCCACCTGGCAGAGGAACCAGAGATCAAATTGCCAACATCCAACAAAGGTTCTTCTAGTCAAAGCTATGGTTTTTCCAGTAGTCATGTATGGATATGAGAGTTGGACTATAAAGAAAGCTGAGCACTGAAGAATTGATGCTTTTGAACTGTGGTGTTGGAGAAGATTCTTGAGAGTCCCTTGGACTGCAATGAGATCCAACCAGTCCATTCTAAAGGCAATCAGTCCTGAATATTCATTGGAAGGACTGATGCTGAAGCTGAAACTCCAATACTTTGGTCACCTGATGTGAAGAACTGACTCACTGGAAAAGACCCTGATGCTGGGAAAAATCGAAGGCAGGAGGAGAAGGGGATGACAGAGTATGAGATGGTTGGATGGCATCACTGACTCAAAGGACATTGAGTTTGAGTAGCGTTGCTGATGGACAGGGAAGCCTGGCGTGCTGCAATTCATGGAGTCACAAAGAATCGGACCTGACTGAGCAACTGATCTCATGTATGGATGTGAGAGTTGGAGCATAAAGAAGGCTGAGCACCAAAGAATTGATGCTTTTGAACTGTGGTGTTGGAGAAGACTCTTGAGTCCATCCTAAAGGAAATCAGTCCTGAATATCCATTGGAAGGATTAATGCTGAAGCTGAAGCTCCAATACTTTGGCCACCTGATGCAAAGTACTGATTCACTGAAAATACCCTGATGCTGGGAAAGATTGAAGGCAGGAGGAGAAGGGGACGACAGAGGATGAGATGATTGAATGGTATCACAGACTCGATGGATATGAATTTGAGCAAGTTCTGGAAGTTGGTGATGGACAAGGAGGCCTGGTGTGCTGCAGTCCATGGGGTCTCAAAGAGTCGGACATGACTGAGCAACTGAACTGACTGATGGATTACCCTTGTTTACTCTTGTGTTTACTCATCACCTCCCATAACTAACTCTCCCCACCCTTAATATTGTTTTTGGTCTTAGCTAAGAATGTTATTTAAGGTGAGGACCTTGAACATTTTGTCAAATTACTCAGTTTTCCTGGATCTTTCCCATGTATATATATTATTAAGCTTTTGTTTTTTGTTTTTATAATTTTCTCCTGTTAATCTGTGTCGTATAAATTTAATTCTTAGACCAGCCATAAGAACCTAGAAGGGCATAAGGGAGTGTCTTTCTCCCTGACACTGTTGTTCCTCTCCACTCTTGCCACTGTCACTGGCCCATTGGAAACTCACTATGAGACCGTTGTGGCACTGGGTATAAGAGAGATTAAAGGAGAAGCACTCATCACGCCCAGAGATTCACCTCATTGTCTCTGAATTTGAAGGGTCCCCTTACTGCTCCATCAGTCAGAATGAAAGGATTTCTATTGTATCTCACTATGTCTACACCGTAGTGTTCATTTTCAAGTTTTGTGCTGTGTTGAGTTCAGGTTAGAGAGACCAGAACCAAAAATTGTTGAATTTACTGTTTTAGGTAGTTCTCAGATTCTTGTGTTCTTCCCTGATCTACCTGCTTGTGTTTATTTTCCAGACTGTCAAGTAGTTGTCTTTGCATTCTCATCAGGTTTTATATCTGGTGAGATGTGTTTTCTCTACCTCTAGAAACTGGAAGATGTATTTTTATTTAAAGAAGACAAAAAAGGGAGAAGAAATTTAACAGTCATATGATCAATTTATCAATGTAAGCTTGCTTGGTATGTAACCCTGAGTATATTTTTTGAGCTCATTAAACAAAGAGAAGTAGAGACTTGGTAATATTATGGTTAGTTAATTAGGTCACAGTCTCTGTGAACTGTGAAAATTCTCCTTACATATGGGCAGTGTTTGCTTTGAGACAAAAGCTAATGATGCCTCTGGTAAAACTTTCTCCTTTTAAATTACCACATCAACACATAGATCTGAAGGAGGTACAAGGATGTACAAAAGCATAGATGAAATGAATTTGATTTTCTTCAATTTGTTCAGAGAGTATCTTACTATAGGAAAAATTCAGTGTGGTTAACACTGTTTTTCATTACCCTCTATTTCCTCACACTTAGTTTCTTTATTAAAGCGCAGGCGGCTGTGACCAGTGCGCTAAGCACGGACGAGAGGAGCCACCCCACATCCGAGGTCAGGGGCAGAAGCCAGGAGGACCCCATGCCCAAAGGGCGGCGGCCAAGAAGAGTTACCCCATGTCCAAGGTCAGGGGCAGCGGCCGAGAGTACCAGACTGCAAGGGCGCAGGAACGGCCGAGAGGAGCTACCCAGCGTCGGAGGTCAGGGGCGGCAAGAGGGGTTACCCCGCGTTGGAGGTCAGGGGCGGCGATGAGAGGAGTTACCCCGCGTCGAAGGTCAGGGGCTGCCAGGAAGAGCTACCCCACGCCCCCAAGCCCAATGCCAGGGGTGGTGGGTGGGAGGAGCTACCACACTCCCCCACGCCCGAGGCCAGGGGCAGTGGCCGGGAGGACCAACCCCATGTCCAAGGAGCCGTGGCTGGGCGAGTGCAGGAGGGCCTAGAGGAGCTATCCCACGTTGAAAGTCAGGAAGGGCGGTGGTGACGAGATATCCCTCGTCCAAGGTAAGGAGCAATGGCTGCGCTTTGCTGGAGTAGCCCTGAAGAGATACCCCACGTCCAAGGTAAGAGAAACTCAAGTAAGATGGTAGGTGTTGCAAGAGGGCATCAGAGGGCAAACACACTGAACCCATACTCACAGAAAACTAGTCAATCTACTCACACTAGGACCACAGCCTTGTCTAACTCAATGAAACTAAGCCATGCCCGTGGGGCTACCCAAGATGAGCTACCCATGATGAGATGTCATGGTGGAGAGATCTGACAGAATGTGGTCCACTGGAGAAGGGAATGGCAAATCACTTCAGTATTCTTGCCTTGAGAACCCCATGAACAGTATGAAAAGGCAAAATGATAGGATACTGAAAGAGAAACTCCCCAGGTCAGTAGGTGCCCAATATGCTACTGGAGATCAGTGGAGAAATAACTCCAGAGAGAATGAAGGGATGGAGCCAAAGCAAAAAGAATACCCAGCTGTGGATGTGACTGGTGATAGAAGCAAGGTCTGATGCTGTAAAGAGCAATACTGCATAGGAACCTGAAATGTCAGGTCCATGAATCAAGGCAAATTGGAAGTCGTCAAACAAGAGATGGCAAGAGTGAATGTCGACATTCTAGGAATCAGCAAACTGAAATGGACTGGAATGGGTGAATGTAACTCAGATGACCATTATATCTACTACTGCGGGCAGGAATCCCTCAGAAGAAATGGATCGGCCATCATGGTCCACAAAAGAGTCCAAAATGCAGTACTTGGATGCAATCTCAAAAACGACAGAATGATCTCTGTTCGTTTCCAAGGCAAACCATTCAATATCACAGTAATCCAAGTCTATGCCCCAACCAGTAATGCTGAAGAAGCTGAAGTTGAACGGTTCTATGAAGACCTACAAGACCTTTTAGAACTAACACCCAAAAAAGATGTCCTTTTCATTATAGGCGACTGGAATGTAAAAGTAGGAAGTCTAGAAACACCTGGAGTAACAGGCAAATTTGACCTTGGAATACGGAATGAAGCAGGGCAAAGACTAATAGAGTTTTGCCAAGAAAATGCACTGATCATAGCAAACACCCTCTTCCAACAACACAAGAGAAGACTCTACACATGGATATCACCAGATGGTCAACCCCGAAATCAGATTGATTATATTCTTTGCAGCCAAAGATGGAGAAGCTCTATACAGTCAGCAAAAACAAGACCAGGAGCTGACTGTGGCTCAGACCATGAACTCCTTATGGCCAAATTCAGACTTAAATTGAAGAAAGTAGGGAAAACCACTAGACCATTCAGGTGTGACCTAAATCAAATCCCTTATGATTATACAGTGGAAGTGAGAAACAGATTTAAGGGCCTAGATCTGATAGATAGAGTGCCTGATGAACTACGGAATGAGGTTCGTGACATTATACAGGAGACAGGGATCAAGACCATCCCCATGGAAAAGGAATGCAAAAAAGCAAAATGGCTGTCTGGGGAGGCCTTACAAATAGCTGTGAAAAGAAGAGAAGGGAAAAGCAAAGGAGAAAAGGAAAGATATAAGCATCTGAATGCAGAGTTCCAAAGAATAGCAATAAGAGATAAGAAAGCCTTCCTCATCGATCAATGCAAGGAAATAGAGGAAAACAACAGAATGGGAAAGACTAGAGATCTCTTCAAGAAAATCAGAGATACCAAAGGAACATTTCATGCAAAGATGGGCTCGATAAAGGACAGAAATGGTATGGACCTAACAGAAGCAGAAGATATTAAGAAGAGATGGCAAGAATACACAAAAGAACTGTACAAAAAAGATCTTCAGGACCCAGATAATCACGATGGTGTGATCACTGACCTAGAGACAGACATCCTGGAATGTGAAGTCAAGTGGGCCTTAGAAAGCATCACTACGAACAAAGCTAGTGGAGGTGATGGAATTTCAGTTGAGCTATTCCAAATCCTGAAAGATGATGCTGTGAAAGTGCTGCACTCAATATGCCAGCAAATTTGGAAAGCTCAGCAGTGGCCACAGGACTGGAAAAGGTCAGTTTTCATTCCAATCCCAAAGAAATACAATGCCAAAGAATGCTCAAACTCCCACACAATTGCACTCATCTCACATGCTAGTAAAGTAATGCTCAAAATTCTCCAAGCCAGGCTTCAGCAATATGTGAACCATGGAATTCCTAGTGTTCAAGCTGGTTTTAGAAAAGGCAGAGGAACCAGAGATCAAATTGCCAACATCCGCTAGATCATGGAAAAAGCAAGAGAGTTCCAGAAAAGCATTTATTTCTGCTTTATTGACTATGCCAAAGCCTTTGACTGTGTGGATCACAATCAACTGTGGAAAATTCTGAAAGAGATGGGAATACCAGACCACCTGATCTGCCTCTTGAGAAATCTGTATGCAGGTCAGGAAGCAACAGTTACAACTGGACATGGAACAACAGACTGGTTCCAAATAGGAAAAGGAGTACGTCAAGGCTGTATATTATCATCCTGCTTATTAAACTTATATGCAGAGTACATCATGAGAAAAGCTGGACTGGAAGAAACACAAGCTGGTATCAAGATTGCCGGGAGAAATATCAATAACCTCAGATATGCAGATGGCACCACCCTTATGGCAGAAAGTGAAGAGGAACTCAAAAGCCTCTTGATGAAAGTGAAAGTGGAGAGTGAAAAAGTTGGCTTAAAGCTCAACATTCAGAAAACGAAGATCATGGCATCTGATCCCATCACTTCATGGGAAATAGATAGGGAAACAATGGAAACAGTGTCAGACTTTATTTTTCTGGGCTCCAAAATCACTGCAGATGGTGACCGTCAGCCATGAAATTAAAAGACGCTTACTCCTTGGAAGGAAAGTATGACCATCCTAGATAGCATATTGAAAAGCAGAGACATTACTTTGCCAACAAAGGTCTGCCTAGTCAAGGCTATGGTTTTTCCTGTGGTCATGTATGGATGTGAGAGTTGGGCTGTGAGGAAGGCTGAGCGCCGAAAAACTGATGCTTTTGAACTGTGGTGTTTGAGAAGACTCTTGAGAGTCCCTTGGACTGCAAAGAGTTCCAACCAGTCCATTCTTTAGGAGATCAGCCCTGGGATTTCTTTGGAAGGAATGATGCTAAAGCTGAAACTCCAGTACTTTGGCCACCTCATGCAAAGAGTTGACTCATTGGAAAAGACTCTGATGCTGGGAGGGATTGGGGCAAAAGGAGAAGGGGACGACAGAGGATGAGATGGCTGGATGGCATCACTGACTCGATGGACGTGAGTCTGGGTGAACTCCGGGAGTTGGTGATGGACAGGGAGGTCTGGTGTGCTGCGATTCATTGGGTTGCAAAAAGTTGGACACGACTGAGTGACTGATCTGATCTGAGTTTCTTTATTGATATTAATGATCTGAAAAATAATATAAAGTAAGCTAGAAAAATATATAAATTAAGCTGTTGAGTGTTATGGTTTGAAATTTGTCTCTACCTCACCCAAGTTCGTATGTTGAAGTTTTAAGCAAGAATGACCCAGATTTTTACCTTATTTGGAAATAGGATTGTTGCAGATATAATTGTGTAAGATGACATCATAAAGAATTAACTTCCAAAATATACAAGCAGCTCATGTAGCTCAATACCAGAAAATGAACAATCCAATCAAAAGGTGTGCAAAAGACCTAAACAGACATTTCTGCAAAGAAGACTTACAGATGGCTAATAAACACATGTAAAAATGCTTCAACATTACTCATTAGTAGAGAAATGCAAATCTAAACCACAATGAGGTATCATCTCATGCTGGTCAGAATGGCCATCATCAAAAAGTCTATAAATAATAAATGCTGGAGAGGGTGTGGAGAAAAGGGAACCCTCTTGCACTGTTGGTGGGAATGTAAACTGGCATAGCCACTATGGAGAACAGTGTGGAGATTCCTTAAAAAACTGGGAATAGAACTGCCGTACGACCCAGAAATCCCACTGCTGGGCATACACACCAAGGAAACCAGAATTGAAAGAGACATGTGTACCCCAATGTTCATCACAGCACTGTTTATAATAGCCAGGACATGGAAGCAACCTAGATGTCCATCGGCAAGTGAATGGATAAGGAAGTTGTGGTACATATGCACAATGGAATACTACTCAGCTATAAAAAAACACATTTGAGTTAGTCCTAATGAGGTGGATGAACCTGGAGCCTATTATTCATAGTGAAGTAAATCAGAAAGAGAAAGACAACACTGTATATTAATTCATATATATGGAATTTAGAAAGATAGTAACCACGATCCTACCTGCAGGGCAGAAAAAGGAGACACAGATGTAAAGAACGGACTTTTGATCTTAGTGGGAGAAGGTGAGGGTAGGATACTTTGAGAGAATAGCATTGAAACATGTACATTATCATATGTACCAGAGATTACAGTGCAAGTTTGATGCATGAAGCAGGGCACCCAAAGCCAGTGCTCTGGGGCAACCCAGAGAGATAGGGTGGAGAGGGGGTTGGAGGGGTGTTCAGGATGGGGAGGCACACCTGTGGCTGATTCATGTTGATGTATGGCAAAAGCCCTTACAATATTTCAATTATTCTCCAGTTAAAATAAGTTAATAAAAAAAAATGACATCACATTGGAGAGAGTGGGCCTCTAATGCAATATGGCTGGTGTCCTTATAAAATGGGGAAATTTAGACATAGCACAAAAGGAAAAAGAAACTTGGGGGAAAAAAAGAGATTGGAGTGATGCTTCTATAAGCCAAGTCATGCCAAAGATTGCCAGGAAACCACTAGAATCTAGGATAGAGATGTGAAGCAGATTCCCTCCCATAGCTCTCAGAAGAACCAGTCTTGTTGACACCTTGATCTAGGACTTCTACATGAAACTCTAAGACAATTAATTGCTATTTTCTAAGCTAGTTTGTGATATTTTGTTATAGCAGTCCTAGCAAACTGAAACACTGAGTAATACAACAACTCAAGGAATAAATTTTCAGAAATCCATTCAAACAATTTAGATTTTTTTTGCCAGTGAAAATCTGTATGTTTGGGAAATTGTAGTAAACCCTATGGAAAATAATAACAGAATAAAGATTTTAAAAATTGTACATTTGTTATCTTAAAAGTAGATGTGTAAAAAAAGTGTAAGAGCAGCTAGCAGAAATATTCTAAGGTCTCAGTGCTGCATTGTGAAAAATAAAATAAAAAAATTAGTTTTACTCACATGATATTCAGTTCATATAAAAGAAATGTTGGCAAGGCATGATCGGCTTTGCTATTTATTATAATACATCCTAAATGGAGACATATTGCAGCTGAAGCTGGAGAAGACTCAAATTACATAGGGAGTAGGGCATGAGAGCTTACAAATTTGGGGAATATGTGTGTGGGGTGGGGGTTAAGTTGGGGAAGTCTTAACAATTTAGACAAATAAATGCCAGAAGCAATGCCCTGATGAATGAGATAAAGATTTTATATGGTAACATTAAAAATGTCCTTGCAAATGCTGCTGGTTTTTAGAAATCTCACTTTTTAAAAAGATACCTTAAGAAAATCACAATGAAGACTAAATAATGGTGTGAGGGGCACAGGGAGACACATATACTAAATTGGTAAAGTCAGTGAAGACAGTCACTCAAAGTCATTCGTGACTGATTAAAGGGCTTACAACAAATGGAGAATGACTTATGCAATAAAACCCATGAAAACACAGCACCAAAAACAGTGGGAGGCTATTCCAGATGAACTAGTGATTCTGCCAAGTTTTCTTAGCTCCGCCTTGTTGAATGACTCTTCCTGTGGTTATCAAAACTGAGTGGCAGTTCCCATCCTCCCCCCACTCCCTGTAGAAAAGCTGCAGTAGGTCGTTTTGACAGCTGTTGAAGAGTGGAAAATACCATTTTTCACAGTCCCATGCTAAGAAAGGCCTGTATCAAGTGGATATCAGCATCTGGGTAGTTACAGATGCCCCATTCTCAGGTTGTGCTATATATTGGGATAATCTGGAAACGACAGCTGCTGAAGAGTAGAGTCCCCCCTTTCTCTAAGTTCTCTGTTACCTGAGAGCTGCTCCAGTGGACTGGGTAGCTGAGTGGAAGCTTCCGCCCCCTCCTTTCCTAGCTTCCAAAGGCTAAAGACTCATTCCAGGTGTTGACTCAGCAGCCAGGGACATTGGCCCATCCCATCCTCTCTGGGCAGGCTGGGAGGTTTGGCAGAAGTTGCATCATCATAGCCCCAGTCCTCCTGCACTTCACCTCGCATCTCACACAGTTCTTGCTGCATAGAGGGTTGTGTGAGACAGCCAGCAAAGAACAAAACCCTCCTCTCCTCCCTTCAGGTTTGTATCATAGTGCAAAGGTCCTCTCCAACAGAGCTGTGCTGTGCTTAGTCGCTCAGTTGTGTCTGACTGTTTGTGACACCATGACCTCAAGTCTACCAAGCTCCTCTGTCCATGGGGATTCTCCAGGCAAGAGTACTAGAGTGGGTTGCCATTCCCTCCTCCAGGGGATCTCCCCAGGTATCGAACACAGGTCTCCCACATTGCAGGCAGATTCTTTGCAGTCTGAACCACCAGGGAAGCCCAAGAATATTGGAGTGGATAGCCTATCTCCAGGGGATCTTTCCAGCCCAGGAATCAAACCAGGATCTCCTGCATTGCAGGTGGATGCCTTGCCAGCTGAGCTATCCGGAAAGCTGACATAGTGGGAGCAAACCTCAAGGACTGGGAATTACTGGGAATTCTCTGCTTCTGCCAACGGGGTGATTGAACTGAATCAGACTGTGGAGCGATTTGTGAAGCAGAAGAATGTTAAAAACAATACAGTAATTAATGAGCAATTTGTGAAATCTAGCAGCTAGATGTGATGACAATAGATGCAGACAGCCAGAAGCTCTGAGAGGAGAGAGGGTAAGAAACAGTGAAAAGAGCACAGATAAAATTACAGTCCTAGTGGACAGAATGGCATGAATCCCCAAGGCTGCATTCTGTGAAGAGTAATAGCTCAGGCTTCTCATTGCAGGGGAAATAACCGTCACTGAAACAGAAAAAATAAAAATGAGCATGAATCAATAAAAGTTGGTCTTTGTTAAGATCAATGAAACAAACGAAGCCTTAGCTAAACTGACAGTAGACGGTGAGAAATGCAAATGACCAAAATCAGGAATTAAGGGGGAAAATCAAAGCCTATCTTATAGAAATAACATGGATTATAAGGAGATACTATGAGCAATTCACACCAAAATATTAGATAATTTAGAGAAAATGAAAAACCCTTAGAAAGACACAAATTACTGAAATTGAACCAAGAAGAAATATAAAGTCTTAAATGACCAATGATGAGTAAAAAGATAGAATTAATAATTTTAAAGCTTCTCAAAAAGTAGACTCAGGACCAGTTAACTTCACTGGTGAATGCTATTAAACATTTAAAGAAGAATGAATACCAGTTTTACTGACTCTTTACTTTACTGACTCTTCCATAAACTAAAAAGATGGGAACACTTTCCTCCTCATCCTATGAGGTCAGTATTACCCTGATACCTAAATAAGACAATGATATCACAAGGAAAAAAAAAAGAACACACACACACTACAGACCAGTAGCTCTTATGCATATAGATGCAAAAACTGTTATCAAAATATTATCAAACATAATATAGCAGCATATAAAAATATTATACCTCATAATCAGGGAAATTTATCCCAGAAAGGCAACCATGGTTTAATATCCAAAAATCAATGCACTATACCATACTAATCAATAAAGGACAAAATACATGATTATTTAAATAGGTACTGACAAAGGATTTAACAAAACCCAACACCCTTTCATGATACAATAACTAAAAAAATAGGAATAAAAGGCCGTTACCTCAAATTCACAGAGGGAATCATCAAAAAGCTTACACTAACATAATACTAAATGGTAAAAGACTAAAAAGTCTCGCTCCTAATATTGGGAACAAGACACAGATGTCCACTCTTCCTACTTCTATTCAGCATTGCAATGGGGATTCTAATTAGGACAGATAGGCAAGCAAAACAAATAAAAGACATTCACAATAGAAAGGAAGAAGTGAAGGTATCATTTTTCACAGATAACATAATACTGTATAGAGAAGATTCTAATAAAAACAAGCTGATCCTAAAGTTCATATAGACAAAATATCTTCATAAGAAAAATAAGGCTGTTGTTATTGTTCAGTCACTCAGTAGTGTCTGACTCATTGCAACCTCAAGCCCTGCAGCACGCCAACTTCCCTGTCTTTCACCATCTCCTGAAACTTGCTCCAATTCACGTCCATTGAGCTGGTGATGCCATCCAACCATCTCATCCTCTGTCATCCCCTTCTCCTGCCTTCAAACTTTCCCAGCATAATGGTCTTTTTCAATGAGTCAGCTCTTGGCATCAGATGGCCAAAGTATTGGAGTTTCAGCTTTAGCATCAGTCCTTCCAATGAATATTCAGGACTAATTTCCTTTAGGATTAACTGGTTTAATCTCCTTGCAGCCCAATGGGACTTTCAATCTCTTGCCCAACACCACAGCCTAAAAGCATCAATTCTTCGGTGCTCAGCTTTGTTTATACTCCAATTCTCACATCCATACATGGCTACTGGAAAAACTGTAGCCTTAACTAGATGGACCTTTGTTGGCAAAGTAATATCTCTGTTTTTCAATATGCTGTCTGGGTTGGTCATAGCTTTTCTTCCAATGAGCAAGTGTCTTTTGATTTCATGGCTGCAGTCACCATCTGCAGTGATTTTGGAGCCCAACAAAATAAAGTCTGTCACTGTTTCCATTGTTTCCCTTTCTATTTGCCATAAACTGATGGGACCAGATGCCATGATCTTAGCTTTTTGATTGACATGAGTTTTAAGACAACTTTTTCACTGTCTTCTTTCACTTTCATCAAGAGGCTCTTTAGTTCTTCTTCTCTTTCTGGTGGTGTCATCTGTATATCTGAGGTAATTGATATTTCTCCCAGCAATCTTGATTCCAACTTGTGTTTCATCCAGCCTGACATTTTGCATGATGTACTCTGCATATAAGTTAAATAAGCAGGGTGAAAATATACAGCCTTGATGTACTCCTTTCCCAATTTGGAACCAGTCCATTGTTTCATGTCTAGTTCTAACTGTTGCTTCTTGACCTGCATACACATTTCTCAGGAGGCAGGTCAGGTGGTCTGGTATTCCCATCTCTTTGAGAATTTTCCACACTTTGTTGTGATCCACACAGTCAAAGACTTTGATATAGTCAATAAAGCAGAAGTAGATGTTTTTCTGGAGCTCTCTTGCTTTTTCGATGATCCAGTGGATGTTGGCAATTTGATCTCTGGTTCCTCTGCCTTTTCCAAATCCAGCTTGAACATCTGGAAGTTCATGGTTTATGTACTGTTGAAGCCTGTCTTCGAGAATTTTGAGCATTACTTTATTAGCATGTGAGATGAGTGCAATTGTGTGGTAGTCTGAGTGTTCTTTGGCATTGCCCTTCTATAGGATTGGAATGAAAACTGACCTTTTCCAGTCCTGTGGCCATGGGTGAGTTTTCCAAATTTGCTGGCTTACTGAGTGCATCACTTTTACAGCATCATCTTTTAGGATTTGAAATAGCTCAACTGGCATCACCTCCACTAGCTTGTGTGTAGTGATGCTTCATAAGGCCCACTTGACTTCGGACTCCAGGATATCTGGTTCTAAGTGAATAGTCACACCATCGTGGTCATCTGGGGCATTAAGATCTTTTTTGCACAGTTCTTCTGTGTATTCTTGCCACCTTTTCTTAATGTCTTCTGCTTCTGTTAGGTCCATACGATTTCTGTCATTTATTGGCATGGCTCATGTGCTTTATTGGCATGGATCGTGACTCTACATGGCATGGCTCATAGTTTCATTGAGATAGACAAGGGTGTGATCCATGTGATCAGTTTGATTAGTTTTCTGTGAAGGTAGATTTCATTCTGTCTGCCCTCAGATGAAGGAGGATAAGAGGCTTGTAGGAGCTTCCTGATGGGAAAGACTGGCTGTGGGGAAAACTGGGTCTTGCTCTGGTGGGCTGGGCCATGCTCATAGCTCATTAAACCTTTCAACCAATCTTCTGCTGATGGGTGAGGCTGTGTTCCCTCCTTGTAGTTTGGCTTGAGGCCAAAATATGATAGGAGTAATGGTACAGTTCGGTTCAGTTAAGTCACTCAGTCATATCTGACTCTTTGCAACCCCATTGACTGTAGCATGCCAGGCCTCCCTGTCCATTACGAACTCCCAGAGTTTACTCAAACTCATGTCCACTGAGTCGGTGATGCCATCCAACCATCTCATCCTCTGCCATCCCCTTCTCCCCTCACCTTCAATCTTTCCCAGCATCAGGGTCTTTTCCAATGAGTCAGCTCTTGGCATCAGGTGGCCAAAGTATTGGAGTTTCAGCTTCAACATCAGTCCTTCCAATGAACCTTCAGGGCTGATTTCCTTTAGGATGGATTGGTTGGATCTCCTTGAAGTCCAAGGGACTCTCTAGAGTCTTCTCCAACACCAGTTCAAAAGCATCAATTCTTCAGCACTCAGCTTTCTTTGTAGTCCAGCTCTCATTTCCATACATGACTACTGGAAAATCTGTAACCTTGACTAGATGGACCTTTGTTGGCAAAGTAATGTCTCTGCTTTTTAATATGCTGTCTAGATTAGTCATAGCTTTTCTTCCAAGGAGCAAGCATCATTTAATTTCATGACTGCAGTCACCATCTGCAGTGATTTTGGAGCCCAAGAAAATAAAGTTTTTCACTGTTTCCATCGTTTCCCCATCTATTTTCCATGAAGTGATGGGACCGAATGCCATGATCTTAGTTTTCTGAATGTTGAGCTTTAAGCCAACTTGTTCAGTCTCCTCTTTCACTTTCATCAAGAGGCTCTTTAGTTCTTCTTCACTTTCTGCCATAAGGGTGGTGTCATCTGCATGTCTGAGGTTATTGATATATCTCCTGGCAATCTTGATTCCAGCTTGTGCTCTCCAACTCAGCATTTCTCATGATGTACTCTGCATATAAGTTAATAAGCAGGGTGAAATATACAGCCTTGACATACTCCTTTTCCTATTTGGAACCAGTCTGTTGTTCCATGTCCAGTTCTAACTGTTGCTTCCTGACCTGCATACAGATTTTTCAGGAGGCAGATCAGGTGGTCTGGTATTCCCATCTCTTTCAGAATTTTCCACAGTTTGTGGTGATCCAACAGTCAAAAGCTTTGACATAGTCAATAAAGCAGAAATCAATGTTTTCCTGGAACTCTCTAGCCTTTTGTATGACCCAACAGATGTTGGCAATTTGATCTCTGGTTTCACTACCTTTTCTAAAACCAGCTTGAACATCTAGATGTTCGTGGCTCATGTATTGTTGAAGCCTGACTTGGAGAATTTTGAGCATTACTTTACTAGCATGTGAGATGAGTGCAATTGTGAGGTAGTTTGAACATTCTTTGGCATTGCCTTTCTTTGGGATTGGAATGAAAACTGACCTTTTCCTGTGGCCACTGCTGAGCTTTCCAATTTGCTGGCATATTGAGTGCAGCACTTTCACAACGTCATCTTTCAGAATTTGAAATAGCTCAACTGGAATTCCAGCACCTCCACTGGCTTTGTTCGTAGTGATGCATTCTAAGGCCCACTTGACTTCACATTCCAGGATGTCTGGCTCTAGGTGAGTGATCACACCAGCGTATTTATCTGGGTCATGAAGATCTTTTTTGTACAGTTATTCTATGTATTCTTGCCATCCCTTCTTAATATCTTCTGCTTCTGTTAGGTCCATACCATTTTTGTCCTTTATTGAGCCCATCTTTGCATGAAATGTTCCCTTGTATCTCTAATTTTCTTGAAGAGATCTTTAGTCTTTCCCATTCTATTGTTATCTACTATTTCTTTGCATTGATCACTGAGGAAGGCCTTTTAATCTCTCCTTGCTATTTTTTGGAACTCTGCATTCAAATGGGTATATCTTTCCCTTTCTCCTTTGCCTTTCACTTCTCTTCTTTCCACAGCTATTTGTAAGGCCTCCTCAGACAGCCATTTTGCTTTTCTGCATTTCTTTTTCTTGGGGATGGTCTTGATCCCTGTGTCCTGTAAAATGTCATAAACCTCATTCCATAGTTCATCAGGCAGTCTGTCTATCAGATCTAGTCCTTTCCATCTATTTCTCACTTCCACTGTATAATCGTTAGGGATTTGATTTAGATCATACCTGAATGGTCTCATGGTTTTCCCTACTTTCTTCAATTTAAGTCTGAATTTGGTAATAAGAAGATCATGATCTGAGCCACAGTCAGTTCCTGGCCTTGTTTTTGCTGACTATATAGAGCTTCTCCACCTTTGGCTGCAAACAGTATAATCAATCTGATTTCGGTGTTGACCATCTGGTGATGTCCATGTGTAGAGTCTTCTCTTGTGTTGTTGGAAGAGGATGTTTGCTATGACCAGTGTGTTCCCTTGGCAAAACTCTTCGAGTCCTTGCCTTGCTTCATTCTGTACTCCAAGGCCAAATTTGCCTGTTACTCCAGGTTTTTCTTGACTTCCTACTTTTGCATTCCAGTCCCCTATAATGAAAAGGACATCTTTTGGGGTGTTAGTTCTAAAAGGTCTTGCAAGTCTTCATAGAACCATTCAACTTCAGCTTCTTCTGCATTACCGTTGGGGCATATACTTGGACTACCATGATATTGAATAGTTTGTCTTGGAAATGAACAGAGATCATTCTGTCATTTTTGAGATTGCATCCAAGTACTGCATCGGACTCTTTTGTTGACTATGATGGCTGCTCCATTTCTTCTAAGCGATTCTTGCCCACAATAGTAGATACAATGGTTATCTGAGTTAAATTCACCCATTCCAATCCATCTTAGTTCTCTGATTCCTAAAATGTCAACGTTCACTCTTGCCATCTCCTGTTTGACCACTTCCAATTTGCCTTGATTCATGGACCTAACATTTCAAGTTCCTTTGCAAATTGTCACTCTATAGAGCACTGGAGTTTGCTTCTATCACCAGTCACATCCACAACAACACAACTGGTGTTGTTTTTGCTTTGGCTCCATCCCTTCATTCTTTCTGGAGTTATTTCTCCACTGATCTCCAGTAGCATATTGGACACCTACTGACCTGGGGAGTTTATATTTCCGTGTCATATCTTTTCACCTTTTCATACTGTTCATGGGGTTCTCAAGGGAAGAATGTTCAAGTGGTTTGCGATTCCCTTCTCCAGTGGACCACATTTTGTCAGAACTCTCCACCATGACCTTTCCGTCTTAGGTGGCCCTACATGGTATGGCTCATAGTTTCATTGAATTAGACAAGGCTGTGGTCTATGTGATTAGATTGTTTAGTTTTCTGTGCTTGTTATTTTCAGTCTTTCTGCAGTAGTGGTGACCTCCTTCAGAAGGACTTATGCCTTCAAAAGGACTTATTCCAGCTCCCAAGACTGTTGTATTCAGTGCCCCTGTCTGTCTTCCCACGCCTCTTCTGGAGACTCCTGGACACTCACATAAAGAAGACTGAGTGCTGAAGAACTGATGCTTTTGAACTGTGGTATTGGAAAAGACTCTTGAGAGCCCCTGGACTACAAGGATATCAAACTATTCAACCCTAAAGGAAATCAATCCTGAATATTCATTGAAAGGACTGATGCTGAAGCTGAAGCTCCTGCACTTTGATGCAAAGAGCCAACTCATTAGAAAAGACCCTGATGTTGGGAAAGATTGAAGGAAGGAGGAGAAGGGGATGACAGAGGACAAGATGGTTGGATGGCATCACAAACTCAATGGACATAAATTTTAGCAAACTCCAGGAGATGGTGAAGGATAGGGAAGATTGGCATGCTGCAGTCCTTGAGGTTGCAATGAGTTGGACACTACTGAGTGAATGAACAGTAACAACAGAGGGAAAGGCCATTTTCATGTGGTTTGTCACCATCTGCAATAGAACCTGAGCAAGGTACATTAGGGTTTCTCCTCTAGAGAAATGGCACTCATAGGGAAACCAGGAGTCATCAACCTTGTTGAGTCAAACCTGAAGCAGGAGGTATGACTCTGTGGTTGTGTTAGTCCTGGGCTCTGGAGCTGTGCAGTATCTAGATGTGTCACATTGATGCTCTCTGTGTAGTCGTGGCCACACATTCCTTCTATCATGGTATTATGCTCAGAATGTGAATTGATCTCTCATTCCACCAAAGATAAACTCTACTTCCATTCACTGCGCTGGCTGAGTGACTTGCTTTATTCAGCAGAATGTGGCAGGAGTGACACTGGAAGACTTCTGAGGCTGGGCCTTAAGGAAACTTGCAGCTTCACCCTCTTGGGACACGGCCCTGACAGCCCTGTGAAATGAAACTGGTCTGGCCTACTGGAGAGGAGAAGAACTGTAGGGGAAGCAGAACCCTTGTCCACAGGCATCACCAAGAGCTGGATGTATGAGTCAGACCACTGTGGGCCTTCCAGGCCGCTGCCCTCACTGACTGTGACTGCGCATGTGACCCCTGGTGAGGTCGGTCCACAGAATTCGGAGGAATACAGTATGGCTATTATTTAGATCCATTGAGTTCTGAGATGGTTGTTGGTGACTGATACAGCTCGATTAAATACCAGCATATTTCTTTCGACACAGGTGAATTTTGTGGGAGTTTTCTGGTACTATTCCCTCCACAGCTCCCAATCACCCCACTTCAAGAACAGTGCTACAGACTTTAGGTGGGCAAGTCTGTGGAGTCTCAGCAGTGAGATGGAAAAGAAAATAGTACTTCTAACACTTATTATTTCCCATTTATAAATTTGGGTGGGGGTGAGAAGTTGGAGCCAGATAAATCAATACAATGTTATATTTAGGGAATTGGCACAAGTGTCCAAGCTTCTTTGTTAGGAGTTATCAATAACAAAGACAAACAAGACCTATAAAAAGCTTCAGTTGAGAGGGTAAAATAGACATAAATACAAATGAGCTTGACTTGAGGCAAAATGTGCTGCTTCATAATTTATGTAGCAACGAACACAGAGAAGAGATGGCTTGTGACAGATGTAGAGACACGAACCAGGCTTCAGTGAGGAAGAAGCTGTGGAGCAGTTAGTCCAATTACCTCAATACATGAAGCCTGTTCATTTTTATGCATTCCACAAGTGCATTTTGTATACGGAGTTGAGTAAATGACGTGCCAAGGCCTGTCATGTCTATAGACCCCTTCATGGTCATACCCTGAAACAGCCTTGATCTTGATCATAACAGCAATAGTCACAGTTTACAGAAGCACAGATAGGGCTGAACCAGAGTGGCTGTCAGACAAAGATTTCTTGGGAAACCAACATTTGAGATGGGGTGCAGCCTTAACAGGGCTGGCCAACTCAATACGCTGCTGAGTTGGCAGTGGGCGGAGTTTCTCATGTGCCATTTCTCTGTAAAACTTGAATGTGTGACTGCTGTGGGAAAATGAACCCAGATATTGAACACTTATAAAAAGGTGAGACTAAAAAAGAATTGTCGATCTAGTAATAACCTGAAATGGAAAATAATCTGAAAATATATATATAACTGAAAAAAAGAATCATCTGTCCCTAGGCTGTGCTTTTGGCTTCTCACATATGCTGATTTGAAGCCGAAGAACAGCAGACTGGTTGACAGGCACAGAGTGATGGCTTATATGGTCAGGCAGTCAGACTTCACCCCTGAGTGTGTGGGGAAGGGAAGCTTTCCCTGGAAGGAAATGTTATTATCACATTGCTCATGCAGGGTTAAGGACAAACCTGGGTAAGGAAATAGACTGGAGTCATTTGAAGATGAGAGTAGGCAGGAAGCTGATTCATCCCAGGACACTGAATGTAACCGTGTAAAACAGTTCCATAGGGGACAGTTGTCTTTCATTGTTCCTAACTCTTCACTAATGTTTTGTAAAAATGGAAAATGTGTTCCCTGTTGTGTTTGGGGGACCATGGATGGGCTGCCCCATTTAAGGGGAGAACCAGGCTCTCATTTGACTTGTTGACTTATCTCAGGCTGGAGGGACCAGAGATACTGGATGTACATTATTTCCTCTATGATGCTACACAGTTATATTAACTAAAGCAGCTGGAGAGGCTAACAAAGTGGTGAATGTTCTCAAATCACACATGTGTCTCACATAAAGTTTTAAGGGAGATTTGATTTGATTGAATAAACAACTTAAATCTTACTATTCTTTTTATGTGATTTAAAAATTGTAATTTTTAAGTGGAGATATAATTCATGTGGAATGTTATATGTTTTGGATGTGCAACATAGTGGTTTGCAACTTTAAAGGTTATGTTCCATTTATAAGATAAAATATTGGCTATATTCCCCACGCGTGGGCAGTCCCTCATAGCTCAATTGGTAAAGAATCTGCCTGCAGCTCAGGAGACCTCAGTTTGGGTTCCTGGGTCAGGAAGATCTCCTGGAGAAGGGATAGACTACCCATTCCAGTTTTCTTGGGCTTCTCTTGCGACTCAGTGGGTAAAGAATCCACCTGCAATGTGGGAAACCCGGGTTCAACTCCTGGGTTGGGAAGATCTGGAGAAGGGAAAGGCTACCTGCCGGGAGCCGGCATATTGCATATTGAGTGCATATTGCATATTGAGTGCAGCACTTTTCAGGATCTGGAATAGCTCAACTGGAATTCTATCACTGCCGGTAGCCAGCGTGAGGAACTCCGCCCATGACAAAGGTCATGAGGAAGGAGGCTCGGCATACGCAAAGGCGGGATCGAGCTTCAGGAGTCCCCCTGGAAATTCTCGAGCATATACCCCCAAAACCAGAATCTGCCTACTTTCTGCTTTGTGCTTTCACCTACACCTCTGACTTTACGGGGGGCTGTCCCCCACTACCTCTCTGAAAAAAGTTAGCTTACAGCTCCAGTTAATAATTCCTGGGTGTGACAGTGTTTAACCTACAAACTCCTTTGGAAATCCTCTAGCCTGCCTGAATAGGTTTTTCCGGCCTCATGTGATTGTTCAGAGCCTCCCAACTGTGAGAGGCAGGAGATGTTCTAAACTGTCTAAACACAGATTCTTTTGAGTAGTTAAAGATTGATTAGAAATTGTATTGGTGAAGGGATTTTCACTTGTTGGGCCAATGTTTGCTGCTAAGTTTCCATATCCCTTACCTGCTGTGTCCCTGGCAGTGTATTGGTTAATATAATTGGTGTAAATAGTAGCTTTAATGTTTGTAACCTGGGACCCTTGAGTTAATTCTTTTTGTAGCCCACCACACCTTTGCGCTGTACGAATGCAACTTTATCTAATGCTTTTGGAGGGTGGCTCCTGACCAATCACCTTTAGAGAAAAATAAGTTTTCTGAAGAAAAGGTCTTAAAATGTTAACAGGCCTCCGGGCCAGAAGATGATGCAAATCACCTAAGCTTTTGCATATGATAAGTTTGCAGGAAGAAAGCCTGGTTTGCTGCAAGACTCTACCCCTTCCCCCATTATCCTCTGTGCATAACTTAAGGTATAAAAACTACTTTGAAAAATAAAGTGCGGGCCTTGTTCACCGAAACTTGGTCTCACCATGTCGTTCTTTCTCTTACCTTCTGGCTGAATTATTCAGCCTCTTTTCTCCACTGAATTTCCTCACTGAGCTATCCTTATTTCAGCCTCTTTTCTTCACTGAATTTTCCTACTGAGCTATCCTCATTCTATTACTCTTTATATCCTTAATTAACATTTAATTAAGCAATTGTTTCCTGATCTTCGCCTACGCCGTCTCTCCTTCGAATACCCTGGTTCAGCCGGGGCTGGTCCCCGGCAGCTACCCACTCCAGTGTTCTGGCCTGGAGAATTTTGTGGACTGTATAGTCCATGGGATCACAAAGAGTCGGACACGACTGAGCGACTTTCACTTTCATATTCTCTGTGTTATATATTGTTTAACCCTGATGGGAAAACTGCTAAGTCAAAATTACAAAACAGGCTTGAAAGTGAAAGTGAAGTCAGTCGTGTCTGACTCTTTGCGACCCCATGGACTATAGCCCACCAGGCTCCTCCATCCATGGGATTCTCCAGGCAAGAGTACTGGAGTGGGTTGCCATTTCCTTCTCCAGGGGATCTTCCCGACCCAGGGATCGAACCCAGGTCTCCCGCATTGTAGGCAGATGCTTTACCATCTGAGCCACCAGGGAAGTCCCCAAACAGGCTTAGTAATACCTTTTTCTTAGGATAATTGAGTTTTCATGATTTCTGTGTTGCTGGATCTGTCTCTGTCCTCAATTGAAACCCTTGAGCCTTACCATTTATTCATACACTTAGGATTTCATTCACTCGAACATTTAAGACTTCATCAGAACTTTTGTTAAACACTTATTATGTGCCAGGTGTTATTTTGTGTTAGAAAATGTAAGCAGTATAGTATTTACCTCTTGCACCCAGGGTCTTTGTTTCAATATTAAACCATAAATTAAGCTTATTTTTCCTAATTGAATAAAAGTAAATCACAAGCTTGCATGTATCTTAGATTTTAGAAGGACTGTGGGTTTTTTTTTTTTTTTTTTTTTTTTTGCAATTAAGACATGTCTTTAGTTTTCCTTTCTCAAAGTTATTAATTTATTTTATTCTGTCATCTGTTGTAACATGTATTCGTTTTATTTTAATCTTTTCAGAAATTTAATGTTTTGCCAAAGATTTCACCCACTCAGTAACTATTTGGAGGAAGATGTGTTAGAAGTCATAAATAAATAAAAGCACATGAACTTGAGGTCAGCCTGCATTGGATGTATTTGTATTATATAAAATAAAATAATATATATTCATACTGACAAATATGAGCATATTATGTCTGAAAATAAATAGGAAACTAGAGAAAGTGAGACAAATAGTAGATGGCTGAATCCAAAGGCAGGAGGGAGATTTTTCAAAATCCCTTATACCATGTGAATGGTCAATGGCATAAAAATATAACATAAAAAAAAAAAAAAAACAAACTCCCGTGGATTCTTGAGCTCCACCTATCAGCAGAGTCAGAATCATTTTTGTCATGGTCTGCTGGAGGTTGCTACACCCACCAAAATTTGAGGCACATTGAAAACAGCCTGGTATAGCCCACTCGGCCCTTGGACTTCACACTGCAGATGGGGTACCATACCAAATGATGTAGCATGAGCAGACTGAACCATCATTTGGTGAGCTTGGAGACTGTGTTGACTGCAGGTTCTAGGATCATAGCATGGATGGAGGTGAAGAGTGTGACTAGGTGACTGAGAGTGGCCAACATGGGAGATTGTGGAGATCTGATCCAGAACATTGACAACGCTTGTCTCAATAGCAATTTTAGTAATCTGAGGGAGGAACTGGATCACACTGGTAACTGCTCAGCATACTCCCCTCTGTGGCCCTACTGAGTTTGTGGCTCAGTCCATCAATCAGAGTTTCTACCATTTCTGTTCTTATGACCCTGCTTCTGCTGCCATTGCCAATTCCTTTTTTCTTTTCCTCTCTACAGTTTTGTGTCTGATGCTTCTACAGCCTCATGGATTTTCTAGAATTTTCTGTGTGCTTAATACTTTCAAAAGAACTTATATTGGGGTATCTGAATGGGTTGACCAGCTCCATTCATGACTGCACTCTACCTTGAGCTCCTGTTGCCAAAATTCACCTCTGTTAATCAGTGCTGAATAGAAATGCAGAGACAGAATTTGGGTTGAAGTAGAAAAGTGAGCGACTTCACTTTCACTTTTCACTTTCATGCATTGGAGAAGGAAATGGCAACCCACTGCAGTGTTCTTGCCTGGAGAATCCCAGGGACGGGGGAGCCTGGTGGGCTGCCGTCTATGGGGTTGCACAGAGTTGGACACGACTGAAGCACCTTAGCAGCAGTAGCAGCAGCAGACAGAGGTGGGGCACAGTGAGCTAATGCCCTAAAACTGTGTGATCCACCCTGAAAGGGGTAGTGAGGAGCCTTATAGTGTTCCAGGAGTGGGGCATAGTCATTGTGGACATTTTTCTGATGGTTGATGGTGAGGTAATTGAGAGTCAGCATCATCAACCTGGTTCCAACTAATCTGGGGTCTATGTAATTGTGGGCAGCATACAGTTAAATTCTCCCATCTGGTGGGGGTTTCAGTATCCGCAAAATATGTATGTGCTCAAAGGACGTGGTTCAGAATACTGTCCATAGTCCTTGAGGGAAACTAAAGGTCCTTGACTTTGTTTAAGGGCTAAAGTATTATTTTGACTTGATTGTTTTCCTCTCTTTCTGCATTTTCTCACTTCTTTGATTAAAGAAATTACTGAATGAGTCTGTGGACACAATAGGCCACAGTAAATATATAACTCACAATACAAAATACATTTAAGGAATGGCATAAAAAAGTAGGGGTTTAACTTATGAAAACATTTTCAGTAGTGCCCTTCAGTTTTATTTGTAATAATAGAATCATATTGGACTAAAGAGAAATGAAGCCCCCTTCCACTGGGACCATCATGGGACAAAATGAAAAAAATGCTTTTTTCTTGGAAAACTCAAGTGCACAGGAGACACCCTCCCCCCATATTCTTGCCTTGTTTATCCACTCCTATATTAACTATCCCTCAGGCTTGTTGAGACTGTCTCCTGGAGAGAGAATAATTGTATATCTTTAGCATTTAACTCATGTGAACGAAGTGACATTTCCCAAAAGTGCAATGCGGCTCAGCGTGTGATATTTAGTCTATAGGGTACTGCACATCATGACAGAAAAATAGCAAATGGCTTCTATCCTGAGATCTGGCCCCTTTTAGCACTGTCTTAAGGTAGAGCTCTTTTGCTTAGAATTAAGTTGCTGTTCTTAGGAGGGGCTTATTGGTCTGCTCCAATTTTATTGTTCTTTCCTTTTTGGTTGAAATTTTCTTGTGATAATTGCAGACTCACATGTAGCTGTAGAAATAATACTAAGAAATCCTTTGTATATGTTGCCAATTTTCCTCAGTGATAGAAGTTTTTATATCTTATAAAAATAGAAAAATTTTATATATTTTTACCCATTGTGCAAAATATAATATCACAGCCACCATATTGGCATTGGTATAATCTATCAGTCTTATTCAGATTTCCCCAGTTTTATTTATATTCACATATATATGTTTATTAGTTTCCACACAATTTTATCACCTGTGTAGGTTGGTATAGCCACTGCAAGAGTAAAGATACTGAACAGCTATAACACCACAAAGACTCCTTGTGCTTCCTGTTTAATAACTTCACCTGCTTCTTTCTCCCAGAACCCTGGCAACCACAATCTGTCCTCCATTTCTATTTTTTTTAATTTAAAAAAATATTAAAGAATGAAAAACAGAGCGTATCCTTTTGGGATTAGCATTTTTCTCACTAACCATAATTTCCTGGAGATTCATCCAAGTAGGTGCAAGTATCAATAGATTGCTCCTCATTTCCCTAGTAGAATTCCATGGCATATGTGTACAGCAGCTTGTCCATTTATTTGTTGAAGGACATCTAGGCTGATTCGACTTTGGGCAATTATTAATACAAAAGAGCTTCTGACATTCATGGACATAAGTTTTTTATGTATGAACATAAGTTTTCATTTCTCTGAAATAAATGTCCAAGGGTACAATTGCTAGTTCATATGATAATTTCATATTCAGTTTTATAAGAAACTGACAAACTGTTTTGCAGAATGGCTGTACCATTTTCTATCCTCACTGTCAATGTATGAGAGATCCAGTGTCTCTGCATCCTTGCCAGCAATTGGTGTTGTCAGTATTTTTTTCTTCTAGCTACTCAGATATGTATGCAGTGATATCTCACTGTGGTTTTAATTAGCATTTTTCAGATGGTTAATGATGTTGCACAAATTTTCCTCTTATTTGCCATCTGTATATGCTCTTTGGTGAAAATTTCTTCATGATTTTTACCCATTTTCTAATTAGGTTGTTTGATTTACTTTTGTATTTTAAAAGATCTTACATGTCTTTTGTCAGATATGTGGTTTGCAACTGTTTTTCTTTGAGTCTATAACTTGTCTTTTCAAAGCAAAGTTTTCTATTTCAATGAGGTCCAATTTCTTAATTTTTCCTTTTATTAATTGTACTTTGGGGATAAGTATGAGAACTCTAACTAGTCCTATATCCTAGTCCTAAAGATTTCCCCCTATTTTTTCCTAAAACTTTCATAGTTTCACATTTGAAAATTGTTTATGATCCATTTTGAATTCTTTATTATATAGAGTATGAGCTTAAAGTGTGTGTGTTAGTCACTCAGTTGTGTCCAACTCTTTACAAACCATGGTCTGTAGCCCATCCTCTGCCATGGAATTCTGCAGGCAAGAATACTGGAGTGGATGGCCATTCCCTTCTCCAGAGTATCCTCCCAACCCAGGGATTGAACCTGCGTCTCCTGCATTGCAGGCAGATTCTTTTACCATCTGAGCCACCAGGGAAGCCCATGAGATTAAATAGAGGTTAATTTTTTTTTTTTTTACTATGATTGATTCTCTTGATTATAAACCAATTTATTCAGTGATGCTGGTTGAAAAGCTATTCTTCCTTCACTTAAGTTGGCTTTGCACCATTGTAAAAAATCAGTCGAGCCTATTTGCAGGTCTGCTTCTGGGTTCCTATTTTGTCCCATTGCTCCATGTGTCTATCCCTCCACACTGTCCACAGTGTCATGATTACTGTCACCATGCAGTAATGCTGCACATCAGGCAGAGTAATTCCTCTCACTTTATTCTTCTTTACTGATTGCATTAGGTACTCTAGGGTCTTTCTTCACCATATTCATTTTACACTAGGCTTGTCTATATTTACCAAAAACCTTCATAAGATTTTGGTAGGTATAAGTGAAACCTCTAGATCAGTTTGGTGAGAATTAACATCTTGAGTACGTTGAATCTTTCAGTTCATTGATGCAATATGCCTCTCTATATATTTAGGTCTTCTTTAATTGCTTTCATCAGCGTTTTGTCATTTTCATCATACAAATTTTGTACATACTTTGTCAAGTGTATACATATGTATATCATTTAATTTAGAGTGAGCGTGAATTGTATTGTGTTTTTAGTTTTAGTTTCCACATTTTCATTGTTAAGTAAATAGATATCGGATTGATTTTGGAGTGTTAATCTTGTGTTGTGTGCTGTGCTGAACATACTTCTAAGTTCTTCAAGTTTGGTTTATAGATTACTTGAAATTCTTTATTAAACAATCATATCATCTGAAATGTGGACAGTTTTATTCCTTCCTTTCTAACACTCGTGACTTCTATTTCACCTATTTCACTGGCTAGAGCTCCCAGAACTATATTGAATAAGAGTGGGGAAAATGGACTCATTGCTTTGTTTCCACTCTAGGGGAAAAATATTCAGTCTTTCACCATTTGTATGATGTTTGCAATAGATTTGTAGATGTTCTTTACGAATCGAGGTAAACCCTCCATATTCTTTTTTCTTCCCTTTCTTCTTCTCCTATTTTGTTTGTTTTGTTTTTGTTTATAATTAATTTATTTTTAATTGGAGGATAATTGCTTTACAAAGTTGTGTTGGTATTTGCCTTACTGTCAACATGAATCAGCCATTGGTATGCATATGTACCCTCCCTCTGGAACCTCCCTCTCAACCCATCCCATGCCTCTAATCCTCTTTATTCTTAATTTGCTTGTGATTGTCGTGGTGATGCCTCTGGGGTGTTGGTAATTTTTTTTTTCTTCTTCTGGGTGGTGTTACACAAGTGCTACACAAAGCATCACATTTTGTGCTAAATCACTACATATTTATATTTTGTGAAACTTTCTGCACACATGTCATATGTTAATAAAAAACTTTATATACCTGATAGTTTCCTAGAATCAAATGTAAAAAAAAAAACACCCAAAAAACAAAAAATAAAACATGAAAAATTTCTAAAAGTATTACCAGAGAGAAAAAACTTACAGATAGCAAGATTCAGATTAGCCATGAAATTAAAAGACGCTTACTCCTTGGAAGAAAAGTTATGTCCAACCTAGACAGCATATTGAAAAGCAGATACATTACTTTGCCAACAAAGGTCTGCCTAGTCAAGGCTATGGTTTTTCCTGTGGTCATGTATGGATGTGAGAGTTGGACTGTGAAGAAAGCTGAATGCCAAAGAATTGATGCTTTTGAACTGTGGTGTTGGAGAAGACTCTTGAGAGTCCCTTGGACTGCAAGGAGATCCAACCAGTCCATTCTGAAGGAGATCAGCCCTGGGATTTCTTTGGAAGGAATGATGCTAAAGCTGAAACTCCAGTACTTTGGCCACCTCATGCGAAGAGTTGACTCATTGGAAAAGACTCTGATGCTGGGAGGGATTGGGGGCAGGAGGGGAAGGGGATGACAGAGGATGAGATGGCTGGATGGCATCACTGACTCAATGAACGTGAGTCTGAGTGAACTCCGGGAGTTGGTGATAGACAGGGAGGCCTGGCGTGTTGCGATTCATGGGGTCACAAAGAGTCAGACATGACTGAGCGACTGAACTGAACTGAACCGAACAAGAATAAATCCAAGAAGATAATGGGAGAATATTTTAAATGTGAAAGAAGGGTCTTTAAAAAGTAGAATTCTATATTCAGGCAAACCTTTTAAAAGTAAGAGCCAAATGATAACTCTTAGATGATCAAGAACTCAGAATCTTTTTACCAAACACAGACTCTGTGAAGATGAGCTGAAATTATGTTTCAGCAAGGGAAAATAAATGCAAGAAGAAACAGGATATTAAAAAAATAATGATCAAATATACTAGTGAATGATACTTTTGCATAAGTGACTTGATTTTCAGTTTTTTACACTATAAATCTGGTAGCAAAATGCCAGATAATAACACAGGAGGAAAAGGATGAGTAGAGATATATCAAGACTTTTGTCTTGTTTGAGAGTATACAGACATTGATCATTTATTTTGTTCAAGTATGTTTGTTAATAACGTAAAGGCAACACTAAGAAAGAAAGAGAATGTATAGCTTTCAATTACAAGCTTAAAACTGAACAAAAGTTATGAAAGGTAAAACAAGGAATAACTTGAAGTTATGCCATCAAAATCTAAAATCTACTTCTTTGTGTATATTTGTATTTCTTTCAAAAGATCTAATTATATGAAAAGAATAATTATATGAAAACAGTACCTTCCATTGAAAATATATGAGAAGCAGGAGTTTTCATTATTTTCAGTGGAATAGTGAAATTCTTATTTAGGATCAGATTTGTGCTTATTTAAATATCTCCCAAAAGATTGAAAATGGATTGTGAAATATGGTTCCTTTCACAAGTGAAAACACCCCAAAATCAATCCAATATCTATATACTTAACAATGAACATGTGTAAAATGAATATGGAGAGGAAAGACCCTAGAGTACCTAATGCAATCAGTAAAGAAGAATAAAGTGAGAGGAATTACTCTGCCTGATGTGCAGCACTACTGCATGGTGACAGTAATCATGACACTGTGGACAGTGTGGAGGGATAGACACATGGAGCAATGGGACAAAATAGGAACCCAGAAGCAGACCTGCAAATAGGCTCGACTGATTTTTTACAATGGTGCAAAGCCAACTTAAGTGAAGGTCTTAGCTTTTCAACCAGCATCACCGAATAAATTGGTTTATAATCAAGAGAATCAATCATAGTTTAAAAAAAAAATTAACCTCTATTTAATCTCATGGGCTTCCCTGGTGGCTCAGATGGTAAAAGAATCTGCCTGCAAAGCAGGAGACACAGGTTCAATCCCTGGGTTGGGAAGATACCCTCATAGTCATGGAAATAGTATGAAATGCTGTACTTGGGTGCAATCTCAAAGATGACAGAATGATCTCAGTTCATTTCCAAGGCAAGCCATACAACATCACAGTAATCCAAGTTTATGCTGCAACCACTGCAGCTGAAGCTAACAGTTCTATGAACACCTATAAGACCTTCTAAAACTAACACTAAAAATGATATCCTTTTCATCATAGGAGTTGTTGCTGTTCAGTTACTCAGTGGTGTCTGACTCTTTGCAACCCCATGGACTGCAGCACGCCAGGCTTCCCTGTCCCTCACCATATCCTGGAGCTTGCTCAAACTCATGTCCATTGAGTCAGTGATGCCATCCAAACATCTCATCCTCTGTCAGTCCCTTCTCCTCCTGTCTTCAATCTTTCCCAGCATAGGGTCTTTTCCAATGCATCAGTTCTTTGCATCAGGTGGCCAAAGTAGTCAGCATATTAAAAAGGAGAGACATCACTCTGCCAACAAAGGTCCATATAGTCAAAGCTATGCTTTTTCTAGTAGTCATGTATAGATGTGAGAACTGTGAGTACTGCATTTTTGATGCTGTGGCTTTTTTGTTTGTTTTTTTTTAGTTTCACTTTTAATTTTCCCAATTTTCTAATTGAATTAAAATGTATTACATTTTATTTTGTATTTATTTTGTATCACATTAAAATGAAAAACAAAAGAAAGAATGTATCCATGAAAAGAATAGCAGAAGAGATCACTTGTATGCATGCATGCTCAGCTGTGTCTGACTCTTTGCGACACTATGGACTATAATCTACCAGGCTCCTGTGTCCATGGGATTATCCCTGCAACAGTCCTGGAGTAGGTTGCCATCTACTCTTCCAGGGGATCTTCTCACCCCAGGGAATGAACCTGTGTCTTCTGCACATCCTGCATCAGTTTCTTTGAGCCACCAAAGAGATCATCAGTTCAGTTCAGTTCATTTCAGTCACTCAGTCATGTCCGACTCTTTGCGACCCCATGAATCGCAGCACACCGGGCCTCCCTGTCCATCACTAACTCCCGGAGTTCACTCAAACACACACCCATCGAGTCAGTGACGCCATCCAGCCATCTCATCTTCTGTCGTCCCCTTCTCCTCCTGCCCCCAATCCCTCCCAGCATCAGAGTCTTTTCCAATGAGTCAACTCTTTGCATGAGGTGGCCAAAGTACTGGAGTTTCAGCATTAGCATCATTCCTTCCAAAGAAATCCCAGGGCTGATCTCCTTCAGAATGGACTGGTTGGATCTCCTTGCAGTCCAAGGGACTCTCAAGAGTCTTCTCCAACACCACAGTCCAAACGCCTCAATTCTTCGCTGCTCAGCCTTCTTCACAGTCCAACTCTCACATCCATACATGACCACAGGAAAAACCATAGCCTTGACTAGACGGACCTTTGTTGGCAAACTAATGTATCTGCTTTTCAATATGCTGTCTAGGTTGGACATAACTTTCCTTCCAAGGAGTAAGCATCTTTTAATTTCATGACTGCAGTCACCATCTGCAGTGATTTTGGAGTCCCAAAAAATAAAGTCTGACACTGTTTCCACTGTTTCCCCATCTATTTCCCATGAAGTGATGGGACCGGATGCCATGATCTTCATTTTCTGAATGTTGAGCTTTAAGCCAACTTTTTCACTCTCCACTTTCACTTTCATCAAGAGGCTTTTGAATTCCTCTTCACTTTCTGCCATAAGGGTGGTGTCATCTGCATATCTGAGGTTATTGATATTTCTCCCAGCAGTCTTGATTCCAGTTTGTGTTTCTTCCAGTCCAGCATAGCAACTACCTAATCAAAGTATCCCCACAGTCTTCAAAAAACTCCAAAACCAAAAAGAAAAGAAAAGGATCAACAACCGTACAAATTAGCAAGAAAAATAAATAAAACCACAGAAAATATCAAACAAAATAACAAAACTGAAAGGTGAGGAACACTATAAAAGCATACCTGAAAACCAATAAATCCCTAGGCATTCTATTCAGTGGAGTTCAAGCTTCCACTGGAAGTATTTTGGGTGAGTAGAGGAATTTGAATATACTTTATGGAAGAGACTGGTGGCTCAGATGGTAAAGTGTCTGTCTACAATACAGGAGACCCGGGTTTCATCCCTGGGTTGGGACGATCCCCTGGAGAAGGAAATGGCAATTCACTCCAGTACTATTGCCTGGAAAATCCCATGGACAGAGGAACCTGGTAGGATACAGTCCATGGGGTCGCAAAGAGTCGGACACGACTGAACAACATCACTTTCACTTTCACTTTATGGAAGAGAGAAGCAACAAACCCTAAGACTGAACAAATACCCCTTAAAGGGGACTCTTAGTATTTTAAAGAACTGATTTCAGGAAAGAGATTCAAAAGTACATGGGTCTTGATGTGATAGTCTCCAAAATACACTGCTTCTTCGGTAGAAAGTGGGTAATGATGTTAAAAAGAGAGATGATGATGAGTCCTTTGGGTACTGGTTGGTGAAGAGAGGAAGAGGCAAAAAAAGGAAATTTAGCTTTCTTTTTTTTTTTTTATTTTATTTTTAAACTTTACAATATTGTATTAGTTTTGCCAAATATCGAAATGAATCCGCCTCAGGTATACCTGTGTTCCCCATCCTGAACCCTCCTCCCTCCTCCCTCCCCATACCCTCCTTCTGGGTCGTCCCAGTGCACCAGCCCCAAGCATCCAGTATTGTGCATCGAACCTGGACTGGCGACTCGTTTCATACATGATATTATACATGTTTCAATGCCATTCTCCCAAATCTCCCCACCCTCTCCCTCTCCCACAGAGTCCATAAGACTGATCTATACATCAGTGTCTCTTTTGCTGACTCGTACACAAGGTTATTTTTACCATCTTTCTAGATTCCATATATATGTGTTAGTGTACTGTATTGATGTTTTTCTTTCTGGCTTACTTCACTCTGTATAATAGGTTCCAGTTTCATCCATCTCATTAGAACTGATTCAAATGTGTTCTTTTTAATGGCTGAGTAATACGCCATTGTGTATATGTACCACAGCTTCCTTATCCATTCATCTGCTGATGGGCATCTAGGTTGCTTCCATGTCCTGGCTATTATAAACAGTGCTGCGATGAACATTGGGATACACGTGTCTCTTTCCCTTCTGGTTTCCTCAGTGTATATGCCCAGCAGTGGGATTGCTGGATCATAAGGCAGTTCTATTTACAGTTTTTAAAGGAATCTCCACACTGTTCTCCATAGTGGCTGTACTAGTTTGCATTCCCACCAACAGTGTAAGAGAGTTCCTTTTTCTCCACACCCTCTCCAGCATTTATTGCTTGTAGACTTATGGATCGCAGCCATTCTGACTGGCGTGAAATGGTACCTCATAGTGGTTTTGATTTGCATTTCTCTGATAATGAGTGATGTTGAGCATCTTTTCATGTGTTTGTTAGCCATCTGTATGTCTTCTTTGGAGAAATGTCTATTTAGATCTTTGGCCCATTTTTTGATTGGGTCATTTACTTTTCTGGAGTTGACCTGTAGAAGTTGCTTGTATATTTTTGAGATTAGTTGTTTGTCCGTTGCTTCATTTGCTATTATTTTCTCCCATTCTGAAGGCTGTCTTTTCACCTTGCTAATCGTTTCCTTTGTTGTGCAGAAGCTTTTAAGTTTAATTAGGTCCCATTTGTTTATTTTGGCTTGTATTTCCAATATTCTGGGAGGTGGGTCATAGAGGATCCTGCTGTAATGTATGTCGGAGAATGTTTTGCCTATGTTCTCCTCTAGGAGTTTTATAGTTTCTGGTCTTACGCTGAGATCTTTAATCCATTTTGAGTTTATTTTTGTGTATGGTGTTAGAAAGTGTTCTAGTTTCATTCTTTTAAAAGTGGTTGACCGGTTTTCCCAGCACCACTTGTTAAAGAGATTGTCTTTAATCCATTGTATATTCTTGCCTCCTTTGTCAAAGATAAGGTGTCTATATGTGCGCGGATTTATCTCTGGGCTTTCTATTTTGTTCCATTGATCAATATTTCTGTCTTTGTGCCAGTACCATACTGTCTTGATAACTGTGGCTTTGTAATAGAGCCTGAAGTCAGGTAGGTTGATTTCTCTAGTTCCATTCTTCTTTCTCAAGATAGCTTTGGCTATTCGAGGTTTTTTTGTATTTCCATACAAATTGTGAAATCATTTGTTCTAGCTCTGTGAAGAATACTGTTGGTAGCTTGATAGGGATTGCGTTGAATCTATAAATTGCTTTGGGTAGTATACTCATTTTCACTATATTGATTCTTCCAATCCATGAACATGGTATATTTCTCCATCTATTAGTGTCCTCTTTGATTTCTTTCACCAGTGTTTTATAGTTTTCTATATATAGGTCTTTAGTTTCTTTAGGTAGATATATTCCTAAGTATTTTATTCTTTCCGTTGCAATGGTGAATGGAATTGTTTCCTTAATTTCTCTTTTTGTTTTCTCATTATTAGTGTATAGGAATGCAAGGGATTTCTGTGTGTTGATTTATATCCTGCAACTTTACTATAATCATTGATTAGTTCTAGTAATTTTCTGGTGGAGTCTTTAGGGTTTTCTATGTAGAGGATCATGTCATCTGCAAATAGTGAGAGTTTTACTTCTTTTCCAATTTGGATTCCTTTTATTTCTTTTTCTGCTCTGATTGCTCTGGCCAAAACTTCCAAAACTATGTTGAATAGTAATGGTGGAAGTGGGCACCCTTGTCTTGTTCCTGACTTTAGAGGAAATGCTTTCAATTTTTCACCATTGAGGATAATGTTTGCTGTGGGTTTGTCATATATAGCTTTTATTATGTTGAGGTATGTTCCTTCTATTCCTGCTTTCTGGAGAGTTTTTATCATAAATGGATGTTGAATTTTGTCAAAGGCTTTCTCTGCATCTATTTAGATAATCATATGGTTTTTATTTTTCATTTTGTTAATGTGGTGTATTACATTGACTGATTTGCAGATATTGAAGAATCCTTGCATCCCTGGGATAAAGCCCACTTGGTCATGGTGTATGATCTTTTTAATGTGTTGTTGGATTCTGATTGCTAGAATTTTGTTAAGGATTTTTGCATCTATGTTCATCAGTGATATTGGCCTGTAGTTTTCTTTTTTTGTGGGATCTTTGTCAGGTTTTGGTATTAGGGTGATGGTGGCCTCATAGAATGAGTTTGGAAGTTTACCTTCCTCTGCGATTTTCTGGAAGAGTTTGAGTAGGGATAGGTGTTAGCTCTTCTCTAAATTTTTGGTAGAATTCAGCTGTGAAGCTGTCTGGACCTGGGCTTTTGTTTGCTGGAAGATTTTTGATTACAGTTTCAATTTCTGTGCTTGTGATGGGTCTGTTAAGATTTTCTATTTCTTCCTGGTCCGGTTTTGGAAAGTTGTACTTTTCTAAGAATTTGTCCATTTCTTCCACGTTGTCCATTTTATTGGCATATAATTGCTGATAGTAGTCTCTTATGATCCTTTGTATTTCTGTGTTGTCTGTTGTGATCTCCCCATTTTCATTTCTAATTTTATTGATTTGATTTTTCTCCCTTTGTTTCTTGATGAGTCTGGCTAATGGTTTGTCAATTTTATTTATCCTTTCAAAGAACCAGCTTTTGGCTTTGTTGATTTTTGCTATGGTCTCTTTTGTTTCTTTTGCATTTATTTCTGCCCTAATTTTTAAGATTTCTTTCCTTCTACTAACCCTGGGGTTCTTCATTTCTTCCTTTTCTAGTTGCTTTAGGTGTAGAGTTTGGTTATTTATTTGACTTTTTTCTTGTTTCTTGAGGTATGCCTGTATTGCTATGAACTTTCCCCTTAGCACTGCTTTTAAAGTGTCCCACAGGTTTTGGGTTGTTGTGTTTTCATTTTCACTCGTTTCTATGCAAATTTTGATTTCTTTTTTGATTTCTTCTGTGATTTGTTGGTTATTCAGCAGCGTGTTGTTCAGCCTCCATATGTTGGAATTTTTAATAGTTTTTCTCCTGTAATTGAGATCTAATCTTACTGCATTGTGGTCAGAAAAGATGCTTGGAATGATTTCAATTTTTTTGAATTTACCAAGGCTAGATTTATTGCCCAGGATGTGATCTATCCTGGAGAAGGTTCCATGTGCGCTTGAGAAAAAGGTGAAATTCATTGTTTTGGGATGAAATGTCCTATCGATATCAATTAGGTCTAACTGGTCTATTGTATCATTTAACGTTTGTGTTTCCTTGTTAATTTTCTGTTTAGTTGATCTATCCATAGGTGTGAGTGGGGTATTAAAGTCTCCCACAATTTTGTGTTATTGTTAATTTCTCCTTTCATACTTGTTAGCATTTGTCTTACATATTGCAGCACTCCTGTGTTGGGTGCATATATTTTTACAGTTGTTATATCTTCTTCTTGGATTGATCTTTGATCATTATGTAGTTTCCTTCTTTGTCTCTTTTCACAGCCTTTGTTTTAAAGTCTATTTTATCTAAGTATTGCTACTCCTGCTTTCTTTTGGTCCCTATTTGCATGGAAAATCTTTTTCCAGCCCTTCACTTTCAGTCTGTATGTGTCCCCTGTTTTGAGGTGGGTCTCTTGTAGACAACATATATAGGGGTCTTGTTTTTGTATCCATTCAGCCAGTCTTTGGCTTTTGGTTGGGGCATTCAACCCATTTACATTTAAGGTAATTACTGATAAGTATGATCCCGTTGCCGTTTACTTTATTGTTTTGGGTTTGAGTTTATACACCGTTTTTGTGTTTCCTGTCTAGAGAATATCCTTTAGTATTTGTTGGAGAGCTGGTTTGGTGGTGCTGAATTCTCTCAGCTTTTGCTTATCTGTAAAGCTTTTGATTTCTCCTTCATATTTGAATGAGATCCTTGCTGGGTACAATAATCTGGGCTGTAGGTTATTTTCTTTCATCACTTTAAGTATGTCTTGCCATTCCCTCCTGGCTTGTAGAGTTTCTATTGAAATATCAGCTGTTATCCTTATGGGAATTCCCTTGTGTGTTATTTGTTGTTTTTCCCTTGCTGCTTTTAATATTTGTTCTTTGTGTTTGATCTTTGTTAATTTGATTAATATGTGTCTTGGGGTGTTTTGCCTTGGGTTTATCCTGTTTGGGCTCTCTGGGTTTCTTGGACTTGGGTGATTATTTCCTTCCCCATTTTAGGGACATTTTCAACTATTATCTCTTCAAGTATTTTCTCATGGTCTTTCTTTTTGTCTTCTTCTTCTGGGACCCCTATGATTCAAATGTTGTAGCGTTTAATATTGTCCTGGAGGTCTCTGAGATTGTCCTCATTTCTTAATTCGTTTTTCTTTTATTCTCTCTGATTCATTTATTTCTACCCTTCTATCTTCTAATTCACTAATCCTATCTTCTGCCTCTGTTATTCTACTATTTGTTGCCTCCAGAGTGTTTTTAATTTCATTTATTGCATTATTCATTATATATTGACTCTCTTTTGTTTCTTCCAGGTCCTTGTTAAACCTTTCTTGCATCTTCTCAATCTTTGTCTCCAAGCTATTTATCTGTGATTCCATTTTGATTTCAAGATTTTGGATCAATTTCACTATCATTATTCGGAATTCTTTATCAGGTAGATTCCCTATCTCTTCCTCTTTTGTTTGGTTTGGTGGGCATTTATCCTGTTCCTTTATCTGCTGGGTATTCCTCTGTCTCTTCATCTTGTTTAAATTGCTGAGTTTGGGGTGTCCTTTCTGTATTCTGGCAGTTTGTGGAGTTCTCTTTATTGTGGCGTTTCCTCGCTCTGTGTGGGTTTGTACAGGTGGCTGGTCAGGGTTTCTTGGTTAGGGAAGCTTGTGTCGGTGTTCTGGTGGGTGGAGCTGTATTTCTTCTCTCTGGAGTGCAATGAAATATCCAGTAATGGGTTATGGGATTTCTATGGTTTTGGGGTGACTTTGGGTTGCCTGTATCTTGGAGCTCAGGGCTGTGTTCCTTGCTGCTGGAGAATTTGCTTGTTATGTCTTGCCCTGAAACTTGTTTCACCCAGAGAGGTTTACAGCGTTATATGGAGAAGAGAAGAGTGTGGAGGGAGTTTGAGTTGACCTGAATGAGATGAGGTGGAATCAGTAGAGGAGAGAGAGGGCTATTCAGTAATCTCTTCCTTATGTGCACTGCACAACTGGACCGCTCAGAGTTGTTCACAGAGTTACACAGAGAAGAGAAGAAGGAGGAAGGTGTCAGAGGTGGCCAGGAGGATAAATGGGGGGTATGAAAAGGAGGGAGACAGATCCAGCCAGTAATCAGTTCCCTAAGTGTTCTCCACCGTCTGGAACACACAGAAATTCACAGAGTTGGGTAGAGTAGAGAGGGGTTAGGGAGGAGACACAGGCGACCTGGTGGAGAAAAAGGAGAGTCCAAAGGGAGAGAGAGCAGTTAAGCCAGTAATCTCGCTCCCTAGTGGAAAATGGGTACTGAAGATTGGGTTCTTAAAGGTACAAAATTTCTAACAAATACATAAAAGCAAAAATTAAAAATCTAGAGTAGAGTTTGGAATTTCAAAAATACGATGTTAAAGAAAAGAAGAAGGAAAAGAAAGAGAGAAAAAACGAACAAACCAAACAAACAAGGTTGCGAAAATTATAAAGAAAATATAGGTACAAAATTGATAACTAATACCAACAAGCAAAAGTTAAAAATCTAGAGTAGAGTTTGGAATTTCAAAAATACAATGTTAAAAAAAGAAGAAGAAAAAGAAAGAGAGGGGGAAAAAAAAAAAAACCAAGAACAAACAAAGTCACATAAATTATAAAAAAAAAAAAAATACAGGTACAAAATTGATAACAAATACCAAAAAGCATAAATTAAAAATTGAGAGTAGAGTTTGGAATTTCAGATATACAATGTTATATAAAAGAAGAAGAGAAAGAAACAGAGAAAAAGAAAAAGAAAAAATAAAAAAGGGTCACTGAAATTATAAAAAAAAAAACTATAGGTACAAAATTGATAACAAATACCAAAAAGCTAAAATTAAAAATCTAGAATAGAGTTTGGAATTTCAAAACTACAATGTTAAAGAAAAGAAGAAAAAAAAAAGGTCAAAAAATTATAAAAAATATATATATATTTGAAGTTTGCTTTAAAAAAATAGGGTCTTTTTTTTTTTTTTTGCAAAGTAATCGGTTATAAAAGTGGAAATTAAAGGAATAATAGAGGACTTGAAAAAAATTTTTTTAATTAAAAAAATAATTTAAAAAAAAAAGAAAGAAAGAATGATCGTACAAATAGTAAAAATATATCTAGGACTTTCTCCAGTTTTGTTGTGAGTATTGTGGGTTCAGTTCATTTTTGGCTAGTTCCTTGGTCCGACTTATATTTCTCAAGATCTACAGGCCCCTTCCTATGTAGTTGGTAGTAACCATAGGGTTTTAATCTATTGCCTGTAGCTTCCAAGGCGGTTCCCTCTGTTACAGCTTCTTCTGTTTGCTGGTCTCTTCAGTGTCTGGTTTCCGCCCTGACACAAAGGGGACAGTGGAGGACAATTTTTATTTATTTATTTTTTTTAGGCTCACTTGTTCAGTCGTGCTGAGGGGAGGTAGGGAGGGATGCTGCAAACAAATAACACTGGCGTGTGCTCGGAGTGCCTCAGCCACAATGGGTCTGCCCCCCATTCGTGGTGCATGTAGCCTCTCTGCCCACGCTGCTCAGGCTCTAGGTTGCTCTGCCGGGAACCATCCGCGGTCGGCCCTGGGCTGCCTGTACTTCCCAGGTCCAAGCTGCTCAGGTTCAGGCACTCGGGTAGTCCTCAGAGGTGCAGACTCTCGGTTGGGCCTGCGTTTTGTGCCCTTCCCAGGTCCGAGCAGCTCAGGTGATGAGGTGTTTGGTGTGCGCGATTGCTGCGACTTATCGCCTCCCCGCCACTCAGTTATCTAGGTGTGCACCGGCACACCTTCTCAGGCAGATGTTGACCTTCCAGACCCCCAAGAAGTTTTAGTTAGTGTAGAAGCCTGCTTACAGTTTTATAGATAATGTCTCTCTGGGGCTGTGATTGTCCCCTTCCGGCTCTGGCTGCCTATCACCGGAGGGGGATGGTCTGCTGCCGGCTATCTCTGTTCAGTCCTTTGTTCTGTGCGCAGGCCTGGCGGTGTCATAGGTTAGGGCTGGCTTTTCGCGTGGTAGATATACCACAGTCTGGTTTGCTAGCCCAAATTATTTCGCTCAGATAGCGTTCGGGGTATTCAGGCCAGATTCTTGCGATGCAGCCCGCGCCGCGCCTCCCTGCCCAGCCCCCGCTTGCTAACGGCCGATGCAGGCGTCTGCGCTGCTCCTCTGCTGGGGGAGTTACTGTAGGGCTCGCAATGTGCGGGTTTTAATTGTTTATTTATTTTTCCTCCCTGTTATGTTGCCCTCTGTGCTTCAAAGGCTCAGCACAGATTCGGCAGTGAGAAGGTTTCCTGGTGTTTGGAAACTTCTCTCTTTTTAAGACTCCCTTCCTGGGACAGAACTCCATCCCTCCCTCTTTTGTCCCTTTTTTTTGTCTTTTATATTTTTTCCTACCTCCTTTTGAAGGCTTGGGTTGCTTTTCTGGGTGCCTAATGTCCTCTGCCGGCGTTCAGAAGTTGTTTTGTGGAATTTACTCGGCGTTTAAATGTTCTTTTGATGAACTTGTGGGGGAGAAAGTGTTCTCCCCCTCCTACTCCTCCGCCATCTTAGCTCCTCCCCCCGAAATTTAGCTTTCTTAAAGACAAAAGAAAAACAAGAATTCAAAGGGCCCACAGCCAATTCCTTCCTATGCAGACAAATGTTAACTCAGCAGACTTGAGTTGCTAAGACCATGCACATTCCTAACAAAAGCCTTTAGCCAGCTTCTGGGAGATAAGCTCTAAGCCTTAGGAATATTCTCTCTGATGGGAATTTTTTTAGGTAAACTCGTTTGATTAGAGTTTACACTAGCAAAACTGATTTATGTTAATGATTGTTTTGCTCAAAAGTGGCTGGAGTCTGGGTAGTAGAGGTAGGCAATGCAGTTGCTGCATGACTGTGTTAATGATACCTAATAAAATCTCTGGACATCAAGACTCAAGTGAGCTCCCCTGGTTGGCACCACACTACACCCCTCGTCACACATCATTACTGTGTTAGTATCACCCTGATGGGATCTACACCTGAAACTTGTACTTGGCTTCTCCTGGATTTTGCTGCATGCATCTTTTCTTGTTCATTTTAAGCCCTCATTTTGCTGTAAGCAAGAAGGCAATAGCTTTTCTATATAGGACTTTTTTATATAGGACTTGGGGTTCCCCAATCCACTCATTAAAAAAGTCATCTATTAAATAAACTACACTATTGCACTTTGCTATACTGAAAAAGAAAAGTGTGATCTAGAACTAGGAATCTTGTAATTCACCCTGAAACACCAAATGTATTCATAAAATGAAAGAAACTTAATATTGATCTACTTAAAGCTACTATAAGAAGAAAAGAAAAATGAAGATAAATATATATCAATTGAAGAACATTCCTAATCCAGTAAACAACCAAAGATCAGAAAAAAACTTCAACAAAGCACTCTAAACTGAACTAGAGAGACTTTAAAAATATTAAATATTGAATCACATACACAAAAAAGTAAGAATAAAAATGAAGCACCTCCCCCAAAAAGGAAATAAATGGAAAGAGATTTTTGAATTATCAGAAGAAAAAATGGAATAAAAAACCAAATAAGCAATGAAAACTAGCTTGCAAATTGCCCAGGGAGAACAGATTTGAATAAAATATGAAAATTGGCACTGAAAAAGAAGCAGGAAAACATCCAAGAGAAAGAAAATTTGATTTATGAAAAGAGAAGTCAGAAGGATCCATCAAAACAGTTGATAGAGAGTAGGTATAAGAGATCCAGCATTCTTATAATTGTAATCTCTGAATATGAAAACAAAACAGTAGAATAGAGCAAACATTTAAAACTATGATCCAAGACACATTTTACTAATAAAAAGAAGAAGAAAGTAGCCTGGAATTAACATTTTGAAAAATTCTACAACATAATGGAAAATCTAACCCAAAGTGATTAACTCTAAAACAAAACTTTCAGATTCTAAAAGATTAAAAAAAAAAAAAAAAAAAGTAGGGCCTCCAGGGTCAAAAAGACCAAATGACATACAAAAGCAAGAGAAACAGGCTGCCATCAGGCATCCCAAAACTGACAAAAAAACTCAAGCAACACTGGTGAACCATTTTCAAGACACTCAAGAAAATAAAGTAGGACAAAGAATTTATATCCAAACTATCCTTTAAACAACAAGTTTACAGAAAACAGGTTTAAACAGATACAATTCAGAGAATACTGTATTCATGAGATCTTCCTGAAGAATATGAACTTGAGTCAACAACAGGGTGACTGAGACGCTTTGTTTAAGGGGTTGATAACTATGAGATGCTTAAAGGGTGCTTCACGCTCATGCTTGTTTCTCATGTTCTGAGACCAGGACCTGGTCAGGACAGTAAGCTCCATCTTTACCATGCAATAGATGCTGTGAAGGAAAAAAAAGGAAAAGGAATGATAAACCCTTCCATGTGTGACACTTGAGTAGGCTTTAGCCATGAGGCATCATTGACCCTCACTATTGGAAGACGATGTAGAAAGGGATGATAGAAACTGATTCAAACAAAGTAACCCTGCTATGGAAGTTGTTCCAAAAGGTCAGCAGCAGTTGGATATCAGCAGCAGTTGGATATACTGTAACCAAAGTGCTTGGGCAAGTCAATCTGGATCTAAGCCAGTATCAAAGGCTCTGGGGTTACCCGAAATGCTAGCAAAAACATGGAGAGACAGAGGAATCAAATTCAGGCAGCAATGATCGCACACTCCTAGAGGCAAAACTGAATGGACCTAGGAAACTATTTCCTTCTGGAAATTAACATGGGCTGGCGACGCACTCCAGTATTATTGCCTGGAGAATCCCATGGACAGAGGAACCTCATCCATGGGGTTGCAAAGAATCCGACAGGACTGAGCAATTAACACGTTCACTTTCTCTTACTCTTGTCCCTACTACTCATTACTGTACCTCCAACCTAAGTCTAAATGCTAAATGCCATTCATCAGCATACTTTCCCAGTTCCTCTGACAACTTCTCTAATGTGAGTTAACTATCTGGTACTTGTATACCATTGAGAAGAGCTTTGAAAATCATTATTAAAATACAGAATTTTCCTTTTCCATAGAGCAAATAACAAACCTTCTCTTACATCAACATTCTGAAATTTCATAGAGCTATAATGCATTAATATGGTGTGTGAATGAAGTAAAGACTCAACACCTCTTCTCAAAAATTTAAAAGTTTAAAACTTTAAGTCTTACAGTCTTTCTGGAAATTAAAAATCAGTTTAGTCAATAAAGAAAATGACTAAAGCAGAGCTCTCGAAGCTCATTCAAAGCTTCTGCCACTTCCAGTTCCTTCTTTGGAAATATATCACCATCATCAGTATGCTATGTACCCTTTCACATCTTTCTCTGAACAATTGCATACATTTATGCTCCAACTGGAAATATAGAACATCTGTGGTTATCAGTTTTACAAACTTAATGTGATCAAAGATGCCAGTGAAAAAAAGGGCAAATAAAGTTAAAAACAGTAACAATTACAGTGTTTAGGGATGGGGATGCCTGCTTAGGTGCTAAAACTACAAAGGAAAACAAAGACATCATTATCATAAAATTAGGATATCAGTTTACATTCAGCAGAAATGGGTGGAGGTAATTGAAAGGAGACACAGTGGTGGTTTCTAGATTGGTGACAATATTCCCTTTCATGACTGGGAAAGTGTTACATGGGTGTTCCCTTTGTGACAAAACAATAAAATGGATATCTTTATTTTGTACACCTTTCTGTATACCAAATATAAAAAGAATGAAATTGAATAGTAAAAATGTAAAAGAAACATACTGACTAGGAAAATGTAATAATATAAATATTTTATTAATTTGAATGAAAGTAATAAAATGGAGAAAGGAACATAGCATCAGAGGCAAATAGAAATAGTAAGCTGAGAGACATAATTTCAAGCATTAATATATCCATGATTACATTACATGGAAATGTACTGAATACCACAAATAAAATAATGGAATTGTTAGAATTAATTTTAAAATGACATATTATATAATGCTTATAGCAAGTGGTCTTTAAATATGAAGACACAATAAGATTGAAAGTAAAAGAATGGGAAATTTTCAGACCTAGCCAAAGTCAAGTCATAGCCATAAATAATGACAAGCATGCAAGTTTCAGCAGAAAAATAGAAACTGTAAAAAGAAACAAATGAAAAATTCAGAAATGAAAGCAACATCTGAAATAAAGTCATTGTATAGGCTCTGTATTTCTAAAAACTAGAGATAACAGAGAAGAGTCATTTGACTTTATATTAGAGTAATGGAAATCAGCTAGTCTGAAGAAGAGATAGAAAATTTTGAGAGAAAAATGCAGATATCAAAATCAATATAAAAATGTCTAATGCTTATATAATTGGATGCCTGGAAAAAGAGACTGGTACAAACTAAAGCTGGGGTGAGTATACTAATAACAAAGTAGCCTTCAGAGCTGGGAATATTATCAAGGCTAAGGAGGTAGATTACAGAATAATAGAAAAGTTGATTCATAATCAAGTCCTAAGAACAATTGTTCACCAAAATGATAAAACAATTCAACACCACAGCTCCTAGAGATATGGAGCAAAACATTGACAGACTGAAAGAAGAGACAGAAAAATCACAGTTATAGTTGAAAACTTTAACATGCCTCTTTCAGCAACTGAAGGAACAAGTAGACAGAGTATCAGCAAAAATGTAAAAGACTAAACAACACTATCAACCAATTTGAATTACCTGGCTCTTTATCCCCAAACAACAGAATATATATTCTTTCCAAGTGCACATGGAATACTCACTAAGAGAGAACATATTTTGAGCCACAAAAGTTAATTTTTTAAAGAATGAAAATTACATGGAGTTAAACTATAAATCAGTAACAGAATATGTAGCAACCACTAATAACTGTAAATTAGATAACTCATGCTGAGATAATATATTGGTCAAAGCAGAAGTAGTAAGGGAAATAATAAAGCATGTTAAATTGAATGAAAATGAAAATAGAATATCCCCAAATTTGTGGAATGCAGCCAATGCAATGGTTATAGGGAAATATATAATATTAAATGTTAGAAATATAGTATTAAATTATAAAAAGGAAGGCCTCAAATCTACCTTAAATAACTAGAGAAAGAAAAGTAAATTAAAGCAAAAATAAACAAAAGGAAAAAAAATCAATAAAATTTAAAATAAGGGAACAGAAAATATATAAAACTAAAAATTGATCCTTTGAAAAATAAAATTGATAAATTCTATCCAAGAAAAAAAGAGAAAGAAGATACAAATTACCAATATGAGAAATAAATGAAGACACATTGCAAGAAGCCCTAGAGACATTGAAGGGATAATCAGAGAATCCTGTGAACATTTTTATGCCCATGAGTTCAACAGCTTAGATGAAATGGGACAGTTACTTGCAAGACACAAGTTACTAATTAATGCTCACTCATATTTAAATTGACAGCATGAGTAATCCTATATGTGTATTTAAAAATTTGTAACTTGCCATTAAAAAACCTTCTAACAAAGAAATTTCTGTGTTTCCTTACAAAATTCAAACTTTTAATGAAAAAAAAATCATTGCAAGTCTACATGATCTTTTCTGGAAAATACGATAGAAGAGAAAATTTCCAAAGTTATTTGATGATGCTAGCATTTCCCTGGTACCAAGCTAGAAAGATATTAGTAAGGCTGCTTCAATATTCAAAGAGCCAATCAGTATAAATCAGCAAATCAGCAAAGAAGAAAACATAGTATTTCAATATATGCAAACATATATTGTGAAAAAATCAAACATTTATTCATAATTAAAAATTAGGCATCTAAAACCTTGTAGATAAAGTCAACTTAATGGTAAAAAACTGAATGTTTGGAAACTCAATCAGGACAAGGTGGTTTAAATGTAGGGACATTTCTCCCTACATCTTCATACTATATACAACTAAATCCTGGAGAAATTCAAGAGGCAGCCGATGGAGAATTCTGAAAAGTGGAAAGAGAAAGGCAAACCAGTTAGAATTAGAGGAACAACAGGGTGGCAGGGCATCTTACATCCCAACCCAGCAGAAGTCAGGACAGGCCTGCCTCTTCCTTACCACCAGCTAGCAAGGGAAAACTGTTCAGACAGACTCATTTCTTGCCCAGGTTGAAGGGAAATCCTGATCACAACACAAAGTGAGCTGGTGGCACTAGCCAGTGGGGTCAGCCGTCCGGCTAATACTGATCAGCCAGCAGAACCACATTTGCTCCCTGCCTCAATGGAGACTCCCCGTCCCCACTGGCAGATGCTGGGCAGCCAGCCAGGAAGCATTGGGAAGGGTGGGCGGCAGCGATCCTGCCACAAGGGTCTGGTCAGTAATTCTGTCTGTCCAGGGGCAAATTTGAGACTCCTATTTCCACAGAGAGAGCCTGGGAGGCCAGAAGTACTGGCACAGAGGAAATATCACACCTGGCCTGGGAAAGCTCTTCATCTTCATGGGCCTGAGACGATGGCTCCCCTCAGAGACTCTGTGCAGTGAGCAGCATCGACAAAGAGAATCTGTTCAAAGCTAGTGGCCTAGGAAGCCTGCTCTTCTCCTCAGAACACGGGCACCAGGACGTCCAGCCTGTCCACTCTGTCCCTGAAGGAAGCACCAGCAGGCACCAGTGGTTGCTGCAGCAGTCACATAAACCAGGTCGACTGAAATAGCACCAAAAAAGGCTCTGAAAATTAAACTATCATTGGAACCATGGCCACAAAAATAGACCATGACTTGTGTGCTCACCCTCATGAGTATGACTACCTGTGAATAAAGATTAGGTAGGATGCACAGTCTCACAATATAATTTCCAGAATTCTGGGGCACAGTTGAAAATCACTTTTATTTCCAAGAAGCAGAAAAATCACAGCTTGGATCAGAAATCAGTCAACTGGTGTCAGTAATGAGATGGCACAGAGTTGGAATTATATGGTGAAGATTTTCAAGCAGCCATCATAAAATTGCTTCAACAAGCACTTACACATTGCCCTGAAACAAATTAAAGAAACAAGATTTTTTTGGCCAAAAATTAGTTATAAAAAGTACGAAATGGAAATGATAAAACTGAATTTTTTAATATAAGAAAAATAAAACCCTGGTTGGCTCAGAAGACTGGATGTGACAGAAGGTAATATCAGTATACTTGAAGAGAGATCAAGAGATTTACCCAATCTGAACAAAAAAGAGAAAATGGACCTCCTCTTCCCTCCTCCCAAACAAACAAACGAAAAACCCCAGAATCTCATGATATGTGGGATAATAATTAAAATCCATTTAATTGGAATCACAGAAAAAGAGAAAGATGAGAGTGGAACTGAAGCAGTATTTGAAGAAATAATAGCTAATAACTTCTCAAACTTGGTGAAAGACATAAACCTAGAAATTCACAAAGCTGAGATAAGTCCAAATGGAATAAGCCTAAAGTTCTCATGAAAATGCAGCATAAAATAGATGCTTCTGAAAACCAAAAAACAAAGAAAAAATCTTGAAAGAAACCTGCTAGAAATGGAGTAATAGGTATCACTGGGTAATTCAAATGATAGTGGATTTCTCACTCAAAACAATGGATACAGACAGGAGAGGTCTATCTTTGCAGAGCTGAAAGGAAATTCAATTCTGAGTATTATGTTTGATGAAACTATGCTACAGGAATCAAGGGGGAAATATTCATTTTTAGGCAATACAAAACTGTAAGATTCTTGCTAATTGATCCTTTTTTTTTTTTTTTTTACTTTAGATATTTGAACTTTGCTTATTTTGTCCCCACTTGAGAAGCTAAAATCAAGTTCCTGGATTTTGTTTTTAGTTTATTTATAGTTTTATTGAAGTATAGTTGATATACAGTATTATATTAGTTTCAGGTATGTAGCATAGTGATTTGATCCTTCTACAGATTTTACTCCATTAAAAGTGATTACGAGATAATGGCTATAATTCCCTTGTGCTTGTATGACATATCTTTGTTAATTCCAGTTGCATCCTTGCCAGCATCTGATATTGTGAGTTTTTTGAGTCATAGCCATAGTATCTTGTTGCTTAAATTTGCATTTGCATGTTCTGAAGTACAAATAATGTTGAATATCTTTTCACATTTGTATTTGCCATTAGTATTTCTTCTTTGGCTCATGAAAAAAATGTATTGGAGTACAGTGATTTATCATATTGTGCTAGTTTCAGGTTTAAATCAAACTGTATCAGCTTCTGATACAGTTATCAAACATATACTTTTATCTGCTCTTGTTTATTTTTATTTTAGGCAGAGACTAAGGCAGGATCTTAGTTCCCCAATCAAACCCATGCCTCCTGCAGTGGAAGCATGGATTCTTAACACTGGACTGCTGGTTAAGTCCCTATTCATTCTTTTTAAAATTTTTTTCCCCATATTCTATTACATACTCATATTCTCCATTTTCTATTACAGAATACTGAGTAGAGTTTCCTGTGCTGTACAGTAGGTTCTTTTTAGTGATCTATATATACTAGTGTGTATATGATGATTCCAATCTCCCAATTTATCCCTCCCTGAACATTACCCCCTGGTAAGCATAAGTTTGTTTTCTACATTTGTAACTTTATTTCTGTTTTATAGATAAGTGCATTTGTACCATTAAAAAAAAAGATTCCACATGAAAGCAATATCATATAATACTCTTTCAATTCATCCCACCCTCTCCTTCCCCCTAGTCTGTTCACAAGTCTGTTCTATATGTCTGTGTCTATTCTGGCCCTGCAAATATGTTCATCAGCATCATTTATATTCCATATGTGTGTGTTAATATATGACATTTGTTTTTCTCCTTCTGACTTACTTCACTCCGTGTAACAGGCTCTAGATTCGCCCACATTAGTTCAACTGACTCAAATTTGTTCCTTTTTATGGTTGAGTAATATTCTATTGATTTTAGCCATCTGTCTGTCTTCTTTGGAGGAATATTTATTTAAATATTCTATCCATTTTTTTATTGTGTTGTTTTGCTATTAAATTGCATGAGCTGTTTGTATATTTTTGAGATTAATCCTTTGTTTTGTTTATGGTTCCTTTGATGTGAAAAAGATTTCAAGTTTAATGAGCACTCATTTGTTTATTTTTTAATTTTATTTTCATTACTCTGGAAGGTAGATCAAAAAAGATATTACTGCAATTTATGTCAGAGTGTGTTCTGCCTCTAAGAGTTTTATAGTATCCAGCCTTACAGTTATGTCTTTAATCAATTTTCAGCTTATTTTTGTGTATGGTGTTAGGGAGTGTTTTAATTTCATTTTTTACAAGTAGCTATCCAGTTTCCCCACCACCACTTATTGAAGAGACTGTCTTTTTTCCATTGTATAGTCTTGCCTCTTTTGTCATAGTTTAAGTGACCATAGGTTCATGGGTTTATCTTTGGGTTTTCTATTCTGTATCATTGGTCTATACTTCTGTTTTGTGCCAGAACCATACTGTTTTGATTACTGTCCATTTGTAGTATAGTCTGAAGGCAGGGAGCCTGATACTTCTAGCTCCATTTTTCTTTTTTAATTAATTTATCTTAATTGGAGGCTAATTACTTTATAATATTGTAGTGGTTTTTGCCATATATTGATATCAATCAGCCATGGGTATACAGGTGTCCTCCATCCTGAACCTCCCTCCCACCTCCCTCCATCCCATCCCTCTGAGTTGTCCCAGGGAACCAGCTTTGAGTGCCCTGTCTCATGCATCGAACCTGGACTGGTGATCTATTTCACATATGGTAATATACATGTTTCAATGCTATTCTCTCAAATCATCCCACACTTGCCTTCTCTGACAGAGTCCAAAAGTCTGTTCTTTCCATCTGTGTCTCTTTAAGTGTCTTGCATATAGATAGGGTCATTGTTACCATCTTTCTAAATTCCATATATATGCTTTGATATACTGTCTTGGTGTTTTTCTTCCTGAGTTACTTCACTCTGTATAATAGGCTCCAGCTTTGTCCACCTCATTAGAACTGATTCAAATGCATTGTTTTTAATAGCTGAGTAGTATTCCATCGTGTATATGTACCACAGCTTTCTTATCCATTCATCTGCTGATGGACATCCAGGTTGCTTCCATGTCCTGGCTATTGTAAACCATGCTGCGATGAACATTGGGGTACACGTGTCTCTTTCAATTCTGGTTTCCTTGGTGTGTATGCCCAGCCAGTGGGATCGCTGGGTCATATGGAAGTTCTATTTCCAGTTTTTTAAGGAATCTTCACACTGTTCTCCATAGTGGCTGTACTAGTTTGCAGTCCCACCAACAGTGTAAGAGGGTTCCCTTTTCTCCACACCCTCTCCAGCATTTATTGTTATAGACTTTTTGATAGCAGCCATTCTGACTGGCATGAGATGGTACCTCATCAGAGATTTGCATTTCTCTGATAATGAGTGATGTTGAGCATCTTTTCATGTGTTTATCAGCCATCTATATGTCTTCTTTGGAGAAATATCTGTTTAGTTCTTTGGCCCATTTTTTGATTGGGTCGTTTATTTTCCTGGAATTGAGCTGCATGAGCTGCTTATATACTTTTGAGATTAGTTGTTTGTCAGTTGCTTAATTTGCTATTTTTTTCTCCCATTCTGAAGGCTGTCTTTTCACCTTGCTTATTGTTTCCTTTGCTGTGCAAAAGGTTTTAAGTTTAATTATGTCCCATTTGTTTATGTTTGCTTTTCTTTCCATTACTCTGGGAGGTGGGTCATAGAGGATGCTGCTGTGATTTATGTCAGAGAGTGTTTTGCCTATGTTTTCCTCTAGGAGTTTTGTAGTTTTTGGTCTTACATTTAGATCTTTAATCCATTTTGAGTTTATTTTTGTTTATGGTGTTAGAAAGTATTCTAGTTTCATTCTTTTACAAGTGGTTGACCAGTTTTCCCAGAACCACTTGTTAAAGAGACTTTTTTTTCTCCATTGTATATTTTTGCCCCCTTGTCAAAGAATAGATGTCCGTAGGTGCATGGATTTATCTCTGGGCTTTCTATTTTGTTCCATTGATCTATATTTCTGTCTTTGTGCCAATACCATACTGTCTAGATGACTGTGGCTTTTTAGCCTGAAGTCAGGCAGGTTGATTCCTCCAGTTCCATTTTTCTTTCTCAAGATTGCTTTGGCTATTTGAGGTTTTTTGTATTTCTATACAAATTGTGAAATTATTTATTCTGGTTTTCTGAAAAATACCATTGGTAGCTTGATAGGGATTGCATTGAATCTATAGATTGCTTTGGGTAGTATACTCATTTTCACTATATTGATTCTTCCGATCCATGACATGGTATATTTCTCGATCTATTTGTGTCATCTTTGACTTCTTTCATCAGTGTGTTATAGTTTTCTATATATAGGTCTTTTGTTTCTTTAGGCAGATTTATTCCTAAGTATTTTATTCTTTTTATTGCAATGGTGAATAGAATTGTTTCTTTAATTTCTCTCTCTGTTTTCTCATTGTTAGTGTATAGGAATGCAAAGGATTTCTGTGTGTTAATTTTATGTCCTGCAACTTTACTATATTCATTGATTAGCTCTAGTAATTTTCTGGTGGTGTCTTTATGGTTTTCTATGTAGAGGATCATGTCACTTGCAAACTGTGAGAGTTTTACTTCTTTTTTTCTAATCTGGATTCCTTGTATTTCTTTTTCTTCTGATTGCTGTGGCTAAAACTTCTAAAACTATATTGAATAGTAGTGGTGAGGGTGGGCACGCTTGTCTTGTTCCTGACTTTAGGGGAAGTGCTTTCAATTTTTCACCTTGAGGATAATGTTTGCTGTGGCTTTATCATGTATGACTTTTATTATTTGAGGTATATTCCTTCTAGGCCTGCTTTCTGGAGGGTTTTTTATCATAAATGGATGTTGAATTTTGTCTGAGGCTTTCTCTGCATCTATCGAGATTATCATATGGTTTTTATCTTTCAATTTGTTAATGTGGTGTATCACATTGATTGATTTGTGAATATTAAAACATCCTTGCATCCCTGGGGTTAAAGCCCCCTTGGTCATGATGTATGATATTTTTAATATGTTGCTGGATTCTGTTTGCTAGAATTTTATTGAGGATTTTTGCATCTATGTTCATCAGTGATACTGGCCTGTAGTTTTCTTTTTTGTGGCGTCTTTGTCTGGTTTTGGTATTAGGGTGATGGTGACATCATAGACTGAGTTTGGCAGTTTACCTTCCTGTATAATTTTCTGGAAGAGTTTGAGTAGGATAGGTGTTAACTCTTCTCTAAATTTTTGGTGGAATTCACCTGTGAAGCCATCTGGTCCTGGGCTTTTGTTTGTTGGAAGATTTTAAATTACAGTTTCAATTTCTATGCTTGTGATGCATCTGTTAAGATTTTATATTTCTTCCTGGTTCAGTTTTGAAAGCTTATACTTTTCTAAGAATTTGTCTCTTTCTTACAAGTTGTCCATTTTATTGTCATGTAGTTGCTGATAGTAATCTCTATGATCCTTTGTATTTCTGTTTTGTCTGTTGTGATTTCCCCATTTTCATTTCTAATTTTGTTGATTTGATTCTTCTCCATTTTTTTCTTGATGAGTATGTAAAATAATTTGTCTATTTTATATATCTTCTCAAAGAACCAGCTTTTACTTTTGTTGATATTTGCTAGTCTCCTTTGTTTCTTTTTCATTTATTTCTGCCCTAATTTTTATGATGTCTTTCCTTCTACTAACCCTGGGGTGCTTCATTTCTTCCTTTTCTAGTTGCTTTAGGTGTAAAGTTACATTATGTATTTCATTTTTCTCTTGTTTCTTGAGGTAAGCTTGTATTGCTATGAACCTTCCTCTTAGTACTGCTTTTATTGAATCCCATAGGATTTGGGTTGTTGTGTTTTCATTTGCATTCGTTTATATGCATATTTTGATTTCTTTTTTGATTTCTTCTGTGATTTATTGGTTATTCAGAAGCATGTTGTTTAGCATCCATATGTTTGTATTTTTAATAGTTTTTTTTTCCCCTGTAGTTGACATCTAATCTTACCATATTGTGATCAGAAAAGATGCTTGAAATTATTTCAAGTTTTTTGAATTTACAAAGGCTAGATTTATGGCCCAGGATGTGATCTATCCTGGGGAAGGTTCTGTGTGTACTTGAGAAAAAGGTGACATTCATTGTTTTGGGGTGAATTGTCCTATAGATATCAATTTGGTCTAACTGGTCCATTGTATCATTTAAAGTTTGTGTTTCCTTGCTAGTTTTCTGTTTGGTTGATCTACCCATAGGTGTGAGTGGGGTATTAAAGTTTCCTACTATTATTGTTATTGTTAATTTCCCCTTTCATACTTGTTAGTATTTGCCTTACATATTGTGCTCCTATGTTGGGTGCATATATATTTATAATTGTTATATCTTCTTCTTAGATTGATCCTTTGATCATTATGTAGTGTCCTTCTTTTCTCACGGCCTTTATTTCAAAGTCTATTTTATCTGATATGAGTATTCCTACTCCAGCTTTCTTTTTTTCTCTTTTGCATGAAGTATCTTTTTCCAGCACTTCACTTTCAGTCTGTGTGTGTCCCTTGTTTTGAGATGTGTCTCTTTTGGACAGCATATATAGGGGTCTTATTTTTGTATCCATTCAACCAGTCTTTGGCTTTTGGTTGGGGCATTCAACCCATTTACATTTAAGGTAATTATTGATAAGTATGATCCCATTGCCATTTACTTTGTTGTTTTAGGTTTGAGTTTATAAACTTTTCTGTGTTTCCTCTATAGAGAAGATCCTTTAGCATTTGTTGAAGAGCTGGTTTGGTGGTGCTGAATTCTCTCAGCTTTTGCTTGTCTGTGAAGCTTTTGATTTCTCCTTCATATTTGAATGAGATCCTTGCTGGTTATAGCAATATGGGTTGTGGGTTTTTCTCTTTCATCATTTTAAGTATGTCCTGCCATTTCCTTCTGGCCTGAAGAGTTTCTATTGAACAATCAGCTGTTATCCTTATGGGAATCCCCTTGTGTGTTATTTGTTGTTTTTCCCTTGCTACTTTTAATATTTGCTCATTGTGTTTGATCTTCATTAATTTGATTAATATGTGTCTTGGGGTGTTTCACCTTGAGTTTATCCTGTTTGGGAATCTCTGAGTTTTTTGTACTTGGGTGGCTATTTCCTTCCCTATTTTAGGGAAGTTTTCAACTATTATCTCCTCAAGTATTTTCTCAGGCCCTTTCTTTTTGCCTTCTTCTTCTGGTACTCCTATGATTCAAATGTTGGGGAATTTAACATTGTCCCAGAGGTCTCTGAGGTTGTCTTCATTTCTTTTAATCCTTTTTTCTTTTTTCCTCTCTGCTTAATTTATTTCCACCTTTCTATCTTCCACCTCACTATCCTATCTTCTGCCTCAGTTATTGTACTGTTGGTTCCTTCCAGAGTGCTTTTGATCTCAGTTATTGCATTATTCATTATTAATTGACTCTTTTTTATTTCTTCTAGATCTTTGTTAAACATTTCTTGCATCTTCTCAATCCTTGTCTGTAGTCTATATATCTGTAACTCCATTTTGTTTTCAAGATTTTGGATCATCTTTACTATCATTATTCTGAATTCTTTTTCAGGTAGACTCCCTATCTCCTCTTCTTGTGTTTGCTTTGGTGGGCATTTATCATGCTTCTTTACCTGCTGAATATTTCTCTGCCTTTTAGTTTTGCTTAGATCACTGTGTTTGGGATGGCTTTTCTGTAGGCTGGAAGTTTGTGGTTCTTCTTTATTGAGGAGGTTCCTCCCTGTGGGTGGGGTTGGACTAGTGGCTTGTCAATGTTGCCTGTTTAGGGAAGCGTGCATCTGTGTTCTGGTGGGTGGAGTGGATCTCTTCTCTCTCCTGCAGATCAACGAGGGAATACAGGTGGATATGTTGAAGGAAATATTCTCTGGAGAAAATTATGTGGCACAGACCTCAGCCACCACCGCTGGGCAGCTGAACAAATAGGTTCACAGTGACTTCAGCCTCTGCCACAGCCGCACCATGCTGGCCAGCTGTTCAGTGTGTCTCTAGGGCATGGGGTTCTGCTGCTGGGTGTCAGTCAGGGGCTCCTTGTACACGAACTCCAGGAACTCTTTGGCCTGCTTAGAGACCTTGTATTTTGAAGTGTCCCAGTTGTCGACTATGCAGCCGGGATTAGGAAGCTGTCATACACGTGGCAGCTGCTGCAGTAATACCAACTGCTGTAGTTACACACCTTGGCTTTCCGGTCGGAAAGGCCTATTGATGGCTGGAATTCTGGTGCACTAAGGACAGATGGCCATAAGAGAGGAAGGGAGCAGGCCAATTCCTGCCTCCTCTCTCCCACCAGGTTTCATTTTTCTTTCTCAAGATTGCCTTGGCTACTCAGAATCCTTTGTGTTTACCTACAAATTGTAAAACAATTTTGCTTTAATTCTATGAAAAATGCCATTTGGAATTTTATAGGGATTTCATAGAATCTGTAGATTGCTTTGGGTAGTATAGTCATTTTCCCAATGTTGATTCTTCCAATCCAAGAACATGATATGTCTCTATCTGTTTGTGTCATTTTTTATTGCTTTCATCAGTATTTTATAGTACAAATCTTTTGCTCCTTAGACAGATTTATTTCTAGGTATTTTATTCTTTTTGATGAGATGGTAAATGAGATTGTTTCCTTCTCTTTCTGTTCTTTTCTTAATGTAAATATATGTGATGTTTTGTTAGTGTATATGGATGCAAGAGATTTCTGTGTATTAATTTTGAATCTGGCGACTTTACCAAAATTCATTGAGGAACTCTAATAATCTTCTGGTAGCACCTTCAGGGTTTTAAATGCGTAGTACCATCAGTTCAGTTCAGTTCAGTTCAGTCGCTCAGTCGTGTCTGACTCTGCGACTCCATGAATCACAGCACGCCAGGCCTCCCTGTCCATCACCAACTCCCGGAGTTCACCTAGACTCACGTCCATGGAGTCAGTGATGCAATCCAGCCATCTCATCCTCTGTCATCCCCTTCTCTTCCTGCCCCCAATCCCTGCCAGCATCAGAGTCTTTTCCAATGAGTCAACTCTTCGCATGAGGTGGCCAAAATACTGGAGTTTCAGCTTTAGCATCATTCCTTTCAAAGAAATCCCAGGGCTGATCTCCTTCAGAATGGACTGGTTGGATCTCCTTGCAGTCCAAGGGACTCTCAAGAGTCTTATCCAACACCACAGCTCAAAAGCATAAATTCTTCAGTGCTCAGCCTTCTTCACAGTCCAACTCTCACATCCATACATGACCACAGGAAAAACCATACCCTTGACTAGACGGACCTTTGTTGGCAAAGTAATGTCTCTGCTTTTGAATATGCTATCTAGGTTGTTCGTAACTTTCCTTCCAAGGAGTAAGCGTCTTTTAATTTCATGACTGCAGTCACCATCTGCAGTGATTTTGGAGCCCCCCAAAATAAAGTCTGACACTGTTTCCACTGTTTACCCATCTATTTCCCATGAAGTGATGGGACCAGATGCCATGATCTTCGTTTTCTGAATGTTGAGCTTTAAGCCAACTTTTTCACTCTCCCCTTTCACTTTCATCAAGAGGCTTTTGAGTTCCTCTTCACTTTCTGCCATAAGGGTGGTGTCATCTGCATATCTGAGGTTATTGATATTTCTCCCGGCAATCTTGATTCCTGCTTGTGTTTCTTCCAGTCCAGCGTTTCTCATGATGTACTCTGAATATAAGTTAAATAAGCAGGGTGACAATATATAGCCTTGACGTACTCCTTTTCCTATTTGGAACCAGTCTGTTGTTCCATGTCCAGTTCTAACTGTTGCTTCCTGACCTGCATATAGACTTCTCAAGAGGCAGATCAGGTGGTCTGGTATTCCCATCTCTTTCAGAATTTTCCACAGTTTATTGTGTTCATAGTACCATAGTAACATGCATTCAAAAAACTAAGATCATGGCATTTGGTAACACTATCTGATGGCAAATAAATGGGGAAAAAGTGAAAACAGTGGCAGACTTTATTTTCTTGGGCTTCAAAATCACTGCAGATGGTGACTGCAGCCATGAAATTAAAAGACTCTTGCTCCTTGGAAGAAAAGCTATGACCAACCTAGACAGCATACTAAAAAGCAGAGACATTACTTTGTTAAAAAAGGGTCCTTCTAGTCAAAACTATGGTTTTTACAGTAATCATATATGGATGTGAGAGTTGAACCATAAAGAAAGCTGAGTGGTGAAGAATTGATACTTTTGAACTGTGGTGTTGGAGAAGACTCTTGAAAGTCCCTTGGACTGCAAGGATATCCAACCAGTCCATCCTAAAGGAGATTAGTCCTGAATATTCATTGGAAGGACTGATGCTGAAGCTGAAACTCCAATACTTTGGCCACCTGATGCAAAGAACTGACTCATTGGAAAAGGCCCTGATGCTGGAAAACATTGAAGGCAGGAGAAGAAGGAGATGACAGAGAATGGGACAGTGGGATGGCATCACTGACTCTATTAACATGAGTTTGAGTAAGCTCCAGGAGTTGGTGATGGACAGGGAAGCTTGGCATGCTGCAGTCCACGGGATCTCAAAGAGTCAGACACCCTGAGCAACTGAACTGAACTGATCATATAATCTGTAAACAGTGACAGTTTTATTTCTTCTTTTCCAATTTGTATTCCTGTTGTATTCGTTTCTTGCATTTGTATCTGTTTCTTCCCTGATTACCATATCTATGATTTCTAAAACTATGTTGAACAAAAATGGCTAGAGTGAATATTCTTGTTTTGTTCCTGAATTTAAAGGACATATTTTCAGTTTTTCACCACTGCAAAGGATGCTTGCTGTGGGTTTTTCATATATGGCCTATATTTTGTTGAGCTAGGTTCTATCTATGCCACTTTCTGGAGAGTTACTTTTTTTCTTCTTGTCATGAATTGGTGTTGAGTTTTGTCAAAAACCTTTTTTTGCATCTATTGATATGATTATATGATATTTATTCTTTAATTTGTTGATGTGGTATGTCACACTGATTGATTTGTGGATATTGAAAAACCTTTTCATCCCTGGATAAATCCCACTTGATCATTGTGTATGATCCTTTTAATGTGTTGTTGGATTCTGTTTGTTAGTATTTTGTTGAGGGTTTTTGTGTTTATGTTCATCAGTGATATTGGCCTGTAATTTTCTCTTTTTTGTGACATTTTTGTCTGATTTTAGTATAAGGGTGAGTGAACTCATAGAATGTGTTTAGGCAAGTTCCTTCCTCTAATTTTTTGAAAGAGTTTCAGATTTGGGTGTTAACTCTTCTCTAAATGTTTGACAGAATTCACCCATGAAGCCACCTGGGCTTTTGTTTGTTGGAAGATTTTTAATCAGTTTCAATTTCAGTATTTTTGATTGGTCTTTTCATATTTTCTATTTCTCCCTATGGCTTAGACAATAAAGAATCTGCCTGCAATGCAGGAGATCCAGGTTCAATCACTGGGTGTGGAAAATCCCATGGAGGAGGAAATGGCAACCCACTCCAGTATTCTTGCCTAAAGAATCCCATGGACAGAGGAGCCTAGCTGGCTACAGTCCATGGAGTTGCAGAATTAGACATGACTGAGTGACTAACACACACACACACACACACACACACACACACACGCACATGCACACAGCCTTAGAAGGTTGTACCTTCCTAAGAATTTGTCTATTCTTTCTAGATTGTCCATTTTGTTGGTGTATATTTCCTTGTAGTAGTCTCTTAGGAGTTTTTTCATTTCAGTGGTATCCATGGCAAGCTCCCCCTTTTCATTTCTAATTTTATTGAGTTGAGTCCTCTCCCTTTTTTTCTTGATGAGTCTAGCTAAAGTTTTATAAATTTTTATCTTCTGAAAGAACCAGCTTTTGGTTTCATTGATCTTTGCTACAATTTTTTTCATTTCTTGCTCTTTTATTTCTGCTTTAATCTTTATGATTTCTTTCATTCTGCTAACTTTTAAAATTCAGTTTGTTTTTTTATTTTCTGTTGGATTTTGAGGGTGCTTTGCATATTCTGAACAGAAGGCCTTTATATGCTTAACATATGTATTGTTCCAGTATGTGATTTTCAGTTTTGTTCTATTAATGATGTCTTTACAACCGGGAAAGTTTTAAAATTTGATAGAGTCCAACTGATCAGTGCTTTTCCTTCATGGATTATGCTTTTGTCAGCTATGTAAAAACTTGTAGCCAAACACAAGATCATGCAGATTTTTCTCCTGTGATTTCTTGTAGACGTTTTACAATTTCGTGTTTTCATTTAGGTCTATGTTCCATTTTGAGTTAGTTTTTGTATAAGGTCTGTCAAGGCTTGTATTTTAGCATATGAACATTGAATTTCTCCAATATCACTTGCTAAAAAAACTAAACCTTATTCATCAAAGTGTTTTCATTTGTCAAAATCAGTTGATTATATTTGTGTGAGTTTATCTGTAAAGGGTCCCTATTGTGTTTTACTGCTAAATATGTCTATTCTTTCACCTAATTCTGATGTTTTGACAGCTTTATAGTAAAAATATAGTAACAGCTAAGTAGAAAAATTGGAATAGAGCAAAATGAACCTCCAACCTTTTCTATTTAATGATTTCAATGGCAATCAATTTCATTAATCAATATAGACCTATTCGTGTTTTCTATCTTCTACTTAAGTGAGTTTTGGTAGTTTGTGTCTTTCAAAAAATTAGTTTATGTAAATTACCGAGTTTATGGGACTGGAGTTGTTAATAGCATTCATTTATTATTGTTTTAATGACTATGGGATCAGTGATGATTGACAATGTCTGTCTTTTCTCTTTTCTCTCTAATTAGCTTATCTAGGGGTTCCATCAGTTTATGGCAAACAGATGCAGAAAAAGTGGAAACAGTGACAGATTTTATTTTCTTTGGCACATATCACTGCAGATGGTGACTGCAGCCATGATCATGATGTGAAAAGACGCTTGCTCTTTGGAAGGAAAACTATGACAAACCAAGATAATGTATTAAAAAGCAGAGACATCAATTTGCTGACAAAGGTCTATATAGTCAAAGCTGTAATTTTCTCCAGTGGTCATTTACAGATGTAAGAGTTAGACCATAAAGAAGGCTGAGCACTGAAGAATCAATGATTTTGAATTGTGATGCTGGAGAAGACTCTTGAGAGTCCCTTGGACAGCAAAGAGATCAAACCAGAAAATCCTGAAGTAAATCAACTCTGAATATTCTGGAAGGACTGATGTTGAAACTGAAGCTCCAATACTTTGGCCACCTGATGTGAAGAGCCAACTCATAGAAAAATATTCTGATGATAGGAAAGATTGAGGGCAGGAGGAGAAGGGCTCAACAGAAAATGATATGTTGGATGGCATTGCCAACACGATGGATATGAGTTTGAGCAAACTCAGAGAGATAGTGAAGGACAGGAAAGTCTGACTTGCTGCAGTCCATGGGATCACAAAGAGTCAGATATGACTTAGAGACTAAACAATAGCAAAAAGGTTTATCAGTTTGATTTATGTTTTCAGACAGCCATCTTTGGTTTTGTGGATTATCTCTATAGCTTTCCTGTTTGCAGATTCACAGATTTTTTTTAACTATACATATAATTATTTCCTTCCTTTTTGTTTCAAGGTTAATTTGAATCTTATTTCTAAAATGGCAACATAGGTTATTGATTTTACATCTTTATTTTTCTAATCTATGCACTTAATTGCTGCAAACTCCCTTTAATTGTGGTTTAGCTGTATTCCACCAGTTTTCATATTTTTATTTTCTTTTTAACTCAGTTTAAAATATTTAAAATGTTTCTTTTGACATTTCTTTGACCCATGGATTGTTTAAAAGCCTGTTAAATCTAAATATTTGAGAGTTTCCCAGATATCTATCTCTTGCTGATTTCTAATTTAATTGCATTGTGATTTAAGATTGCTGTTTGTATGATTTCTATTATTTTAATGTACTAAGGTATATTTAAACTCAGAATATGGTCTATCATATTCCATGCACATTTGGAAATAATATATATCCTACTGAAGCTGGAAAGAGTGCTGTATAAATATCAATTAGAACAAGTTGATAGATAACACTGCTCACATTACCTATATGTGTGGGCGAGTGTGTGTTCAGTTGCTTCAGTCCTGTCCAGCTCTGTGTGACCCTATAGACTCTAGGCCTCTAGGCTCCTCTGTTCATGAGATTCTCCAGGCAAGAATACTGGAGTGGGTTGCCATGCCCGCTTCCACAGGGATCAAACTGGTGTGTCCTGAATTGCAGGCAGATTATTTTAACTGCTGAGCCACCATGGAAGCCCCACATTACCTACATCCTCACTGATTTTCTGCCTGCTTCTTTAACAATTACCAAGAGAGTTGAACTCTCCAACTATCATTGTCAATTTGTCTATCTTTTTACCTCGATAAGGTTTTGCTTCATGTATTTCATTAGCCAAAAGATTCATCCTCCCCCCACCCCATAAGATGACTCTTATAGTGCTTAGTTTTCTTTAACTTCATTTGAAACAATTTTGTTAGGTTGTATTGTAATGAATGTCATATCAGCATGCTTTTAAAAAATATTAAAATTGGTGAATTTTTGTGTAGCCATTTTAATATTGAAAATGGAAGGAAAAAAGCAACATATTTGGCATATTATGCTTTATTATTTCAAGAAAGGTAAAAATGCAACTGAAGCACACACAAAAAATATTTGTGCAGTGTATGAAGAAGTTGTTGTGACTGAGTGAATACGTCAAAAGCGGGTTGTGAAGTTTCATGCTAGAACTTTCTCACTGCACCCTTTTATATGGTTGGATAGATCAGTTGAAGTTAATAGTGATGAAATCAAGACATTAACTGAGAATAATCCAAGTTGTACCATGTGGAGGATAGCCAAGATACTCAAAATATCCAAATCAAGCACTGAAAATCATTTGTACCAGCTTTGCTATGTTAATCATTTTGATGCCTGGGTTCTATATAAGTTAAATGGGAAAAAAACCTCCTTGACTATATTTCCTCATGAGATTCTCTACTGAAACATAATAAAAGTATTCCATTTCCAAAACAAATTGTGATGGGCAATGAAAAGTTGATACTTACAGTAATGTGAAATGGAAAAGATCATAGGGCAAGTGAAATGAACCATCACCAACCACACCAAAGGCCAGTCTCCAATCAGAGACAGTGATGTATGTGTGGTAGAATTAGAAGGGAGTCTTCTATTATGAGCTCCTTCTGGAAAATCAAATTGTTAATTCCAACAAGTACTGATCCCAGTCAGGTCAACTGAAGTCATACTCAGTGAAAAGTGTCCAGAATTAATCAACAGATAAAAGCATAATCTTTCATTAGGATAACTCAAGACTGCATGCTTTTTGAAGACTAGGCAAAAGCTGCTACAGCTTGACCAGGAAGTTCTGATTCATCTACTGTATTCACCAGACATTGCAGTTTTGGATGTCTATTTACTTCAGTTTATAGAATTCTTTTAATGGAAAAAACTTCAATTCTCTGGAAGACTGTGAAAAGCACCTGTAACTGTTCTTTGCTCAAAAAGATAAAAAGTTTTAAGAAGATGGAGTTATGAAGTTGCCTGAAAAATGGCAGAATATGGTGGAACAAAATGATGAATGTGTTTTTCAATAAAGTTCTTGGTGAAAATAAAAAAATGTATCTTTTTTATTGCAGTTTTCTTTTAATTAGTATTAGCATGGCATATGTTCCTCAGTTTCAACTTTTAATCTATCCAAGTTTATATTTAATGTAGATTTTCTTAAAAACAGTACAGTTGGACCTTTAATTAAAAAATGCAACTTGATAATATCTGTCTTTTAACTGGTGAATTTTGACCATTAACCTTTAGAATAGCAATCAGTATACTTGGATTAAAATCTAATACCTTGCTAATTGTCTTCTATTCTTTGCATTTCCTCCCTATATTTCCTCTTCCTATTTTTTTCCTGGCTTCCATTATTTAAATTGCATATTTTGTACATTTCCATTTTATATCCTCTCTTTACATGTAACTTTTTTTTTACTTTTAAAATATTTTTAGTAACCGTTATAGGTTTTGCAATGTACATTTTAAATAATTTAAGTTCTTTTCAAATAGTGCTATACTGCTTTATGTGTAGTACTGGTACTTGATAAGAGAGCATTTCCAACTCCCCCTCCAATCCCTTATGACATTCTTGTTTTCATTTATCCATACGCTGTCAACACCAACATATTATAAATATTATTGCTTTAAAAAGAGTGTTATATTCTAGATGAATAAGAATAGGAAAATAAAATAACTTACCTTCATTTATTCTCTTTAAATGTTTTTCCTTTCTTTTTGCTCACACAATTTTCCTTCTGTCCGAAGATCTGTTGTCATTTGTATATTGCAAAGCTACTGTCAGTGAGCCTTGTCAGGCTTTCTTTTCTGAAAAATATTTTCCCTTAACTTTTAATGAAAAATCAGATATGAAATTAATCCAATGCAGAATTCCAGATTGGCAGGTGTTTTTTCTTTTAACAATTTGAAGATTTTACTCTACTCATTTCTTGCTTGAATGGTGTCTGTTGAGAAGTCTGTTGTAATTCATATCCTTGTTCCTTTATAAATAAGATGGTCTATTACTTGTATCTTCTTCAAGATTTTCTCTATTTTTATATCTACAATTTAACTATAATTTGGCCAGTTTTTTTTTTTTATTATTTAATTTTTCTATCCTGCTTGTGACTCAGTAGATTTTTAAAATCTGTGGTTGGTATCTGTCATTAGTTTTTGAAAGTTTTCAGTTATTATTTCTTCAAATATTTCTTCTACCCCTTTCACTTTCTGCTCCTTCTGTTATTCCAATCATCTGCACGTCATGCTTTTTTGATATTGTCCAAAATTCTGGGAAGTTTTTTTCTTACATTTGTTCCTCCATTTGTGAAGTTTCCATTGAACTATCTCCAGGTTCACTGATTTCTCCTTCAGTTATTTTGAATCTACTTTTGAGTCTGTCAAAAGTGTTCTTCATTTCTAATAATGTGCTTTTGATTCCTAGCATTTCATTTTGATTTTTAAATGTTTTCCTATTTCTCTGCTACCATTTCCATCTTTTGGTACATGCTGTCTACTTTTTCTGCTGGTAGCTTGGCATGTTAATCATAGCTATTTTAAATTTTTTGTATGATAATTCCAACAACTGTGTTATGTTTGAGTCTGGTTCTGATCATTTCTTTGTATCATCAGCTATGTTTATTGCTAATTAACCTATCTTTTTAATGTTTAAAGAAACCCAGCCATGTTTTAAGGGGTAATTGGAGAAGGAAATGGCAACCCACTCCAATATTCTTGCCTGGAGAATCCCATGGACAGAGGAGCCTGGCAGGGTACTGGTAGGTACTGAGATAAACTCTTTTCATATGAGAATTTATGCTAATCTATCAGAAGGGCTGTGTTTAATGTCTAATGTAGCCATATATATCAAAGGCTTCAAATTCCTCCAGTGGATTTGTTTTTTTTTCCCCCTCCTGTATTTTGGATTTCTCTTTTTACCAGTCCTTAGAGAGCGTGTCTTGCAGTTCTTTAAACTGTAATCCACTGTTATTGATGGAGGACTGCTTGTTTCATTTTAGGATAAGAGGGAAGGGGACATTTGCTAATCCTCTGATTAAATGTCAGTCTTTTAGTGTGCCTATGACTCAGGGATATGGCTTTCAGAAATGTTTTAGAAATGTCCTTCTTTGAGGTGTCAAACTTCCCTCACAAGCCCCTGTTCATCTTCCTGATTCCAGTTTTCCTGGTCTATTTCTTTAAGCCTTGTCTGATATCCACTGTGGCCTTATTCATTTTCTTCATCATCATCATCATCTTCTTTTTTTTTTTTTTCTTTTTGATAAGATAAGAATGATGGAGCAGCCTGGAGTGGAGCATACGTCCCTACCTCCAACAGAGCTAAAGTTTCAGAATTTCCCATTGTTTGATAGAAGCCTTTGGGAAGGTTTCAAAGTGACTGCTCTTCCTCATCTCCTGTCAGTATGTTAGGAGCTTTCTTGGGTCCCTTTTAGGAAAACCTGGTGAAATTGCTAGACAAAAAACCTGCAGAAATATGGGAGTTCTCATGGTGATTGAAGTTTATCCAGATTTTCTTAGCCCCCGGTAAGTCTTCAAAGTTACTATCTAACTGTTACTTATGGCTTATGGCATTCAGTGCTTCTGCTTCAGGTAAGCAAATCTTGAGAGCTGTAGCTCTCTGGATGTGCCAGACTCCCCTGATTTTGTAATGTTGATTCATCCTACAACTTCAATTCTCCACTGGCTTCAAGAAAATCACCTATATTTTGTTTGTCCAGCTTTTCCCTTATGTAATGAGGACTTTCAAGGGCTTTGTATGTCTGAGTTGAAATTCAAGGCCTGCTTTTGATGACATTCCATTTTATAGGCTTCTAAGAATTTGAGCAAATATTTTCCCAACCAATCTACTTTTTTTTGCCTTATCTTTTATTGGTGCCATATAACTGCTGCTTGCCCAGGGTTCTGTCCATGAAACTCATCATCATGAGATATTCATCTCCATGACTTAATCCATAATATACTGGAGAAAACATCTAAATTTCCTTTTTCAACTCTGGTTCACCTTCCTCAACCTCAGACACATTGTTTCAGGTTCATCTCCACATCTTACAAACACTTCAAGCTCATCATATTCCAAGCTGAAGTTATAATGTTATCTCCTCTCTTATCAGTTTCTTGAATACTTCTTTTTGAATTTATTCCCTTAGTCAGCTCCAATCAACTTTTCCTCAATTACCTAAACCAAACATGAGTCAATCTTCATATTGAACCCACATATCAAGTCAGTCACCATGTCCTGCTTTTCCATTTTCAACCCTCATTATGAATTTACTCTAGCTCATGGCAATAATAGTCTCTTAAAATGTTTTTTTTTTTCCACTCAAGTCTCCATCTCTTCCGCACAGGTTCTGCAATTATCTAACAATTCTCCAAATTAGGTTGTGTTCTTCACCCTAGTCATATTCTCTAGGTCTTCTTGTTGGCTTCCAAGATAACTTCTTCCATAAGACTCTCCAGGCTTCTGGTTCAAGATGGTGGAGTAGAAGGACATGCGCTCATCTCCTCCTTTAGGAGCACCAAAATCACAACTAGTTGTTGAACAGCCATTGATAAGATGTTGAAACATACCAAAGAAAGATACCCCAAGTCCAAAGACAAAAAATAAGCTGCAGCAAGATGGTATGAGGGGCACAATTACGATAAAATAAAATCCCATACCCACTGGGTGGGTGACCCACAAAATGGAGAACAATTATACTAAAGAAGTTCTCCCACTGTTGTGAAGGTTCAGAACCCCATTCAGGTTTACCAGCCTGGGGACTTGGGAGTCCCCAGGGAATCTGACCTTGAAGGTCAGTGGGATTTGATTACAAGACTTCCACAGGACTGGGGAAAATAGAGACTGCAGTCTTGGAGGGCACCAACAAAACCTTGCATGCACCAAGACTTAGAGGAAAAGAACAGTAACGTCAAAGAAACAGAACCAAAACTACCTGCTAGTGTTGGAAGGTCTCCTGTGGAGGCAAGGGTTGGAAAGGGCTCAGCACAGGGATGGGGGACTAGCAGCAGCTGTCTGGGAAAGTCCCCTTTGGCCTCTTGGAGGTCACTATTAACCTGACCATAGAGCCTGTATACCCTAGAGTTTGATCCCCTGAAGCCAAAAAACTACCAGGGAGGAAGCACAACCTTACCCATCAGCAGATAATTGGATTAAAGCTTTACAGAGTAAGGCCCTGACCACTAGAACAATACCCAGTCCCTCCCATCAGAGGGTGTAAGCTTACACAAGCCTCTTAGCCTCCTCCATCAGAGGACAGACAGAAGAAGCAAGAGAAACCACAATCTCACAGTAACTAAAACAAAACCACATTACAGAAAGTTAATCAGCACGAAAAAGCAGAAAGTTGCATCCCAGATGAAGGGACAAGATAAAACCCTAGAAAAAACAGCTTAATGAAATGGAGATAGGCAACTTTCCAGAAAAAGAATTCAGAATAATGATAGTGAATATGATTCAGGATCTCAGAAAAAGAATGGAGGCAAAGGTTGAGAAGATGCAAGAGATGTTTACCAAAGACCTACAAGAACTAAAGAGATGAATAATACACTAGAAGGAATCCGTAACAGCATATCTGATGCATAAGAATGGATAAGTGATCTGGAGGACAGAATGGTGGAAATCACTGCCACAGAATAAGAATATAGAAAAAAGAATGAAACAAAATGAAGATAGCCTAAGAGATCTCTGGGACAACATTAAATGCAGCAATATTCATATTATAGCTGTCCCAGAAGGAAAAAAGGGAAAGGACCTGAGAAAATACTTAAAGAGATAATAACTGAAAACTTCCTTAGCATAGGAAAGGAAATAGTCAAATGAGTCCAGGAAGCACAGAGTCCCAGGCAGGACAAACCCAAGGAGGAAAGCACTGAGACACATAGTAATAAAACTGACAAAAATTAAAGACAAAGATAAAATATTAAAAGCAGAAAGGGAAAAATGACAAACAATATACAAGGGGAACTCCCATCAGGGTATCAGCTGATTCCTCAACAGAAATTCTACAAGTCAGAAGGGAATGGTATGATATATTTAAAGTGATGAAAGTGAAGAACCTACAACCAAGAATACTCTACCCAGAAAGACCCTCCTTCAGATTTGATGGAGAAATCAAATCAGATTTGATGGAGAAATCAATCAATCAGGACAAGCAAAAATTGAGAGAATTCAGCATCACAAAACCAGCTTTATAACTAGTGCTAAAGGAACTTCTCTAGGCAGAAAACAAGAGAAGGAAAAGCCCTAACTACAGAAAATAAAACCAAAACAATTAATAAAACCACAATAGGAACATCAGTTCAGTTGCTCAGTCATGTCCAACTCTTTGCGACCCCATGAATCACAGCATGCCAGGCCTCCCGGTCCATCACCAACTCTCGGAGTTGACTTAAACTCATTTCCATCAAGTCAGTGATGCCATCCAGCCATCTCATTCTCTGTTGTCCCCTTCTCCTCCTGCCCTCTATCCCTCCCAGGATCAGAGTCTTTTCCAATGAATCAACTCTTCGCATGAGGTGGCCAAAGTATTGGAGTTTCAGCTTTAACATCAGTCCTTCCAAAGAACACCCAGTACTGATCTGCTTTAGGATGGACTGGTTGGATCTCCTTGCAGTCCAAGGGAGTCTCAAGAGTCTTTTCCAACACCACAGTTCAAAAGCATCAATTCCTCGGCACTCAGCTTTCTTCACAGTCCAACTCTCACATCCATACATGACTACTGGGAAAACCATAGCATTGACTAGACAGACCTTTGTTGGCAAAGTAACGTCTCTGCTTTTGAATATGCTATCTAGGTTGGTCATAACTTTCCTTCCAAGGAGTAAGCATCTTTTTTAATTTCATGGCCGCAGTCACCATCTGCAGTGATTTTGGAGCCCCCAAAAATAAAGTCTGACACCGTTTCCACTGTTTCCCCATCTATTTCCCATGAAGTGATGGGACCGGATGCCATGATCTTTGTTTTCTGAATGTTGAGCTTTAAGCCAACTTTTTCACTCTCCTCTTTCACTTTCATCAAGAGGCCTTTTAGTTCCTCTTCACTTTCTGCCATATGGGTGGTGTCATCTGCATATCTGAAGTTATTGATATTTCTCCCGGCAATCTTGATTCCAGCTTGTGCTTCTTCCAGTCCAGCGTTTCTCATGATGTACTCTGCATATAAGTTAAATAAGCAGGGTGACAATATACAGCCTTGACGTACTCCTTTTCCTGTTTGGAACCAGTCTGTTTTTCCATGTTCAGTTCTAACTGTTGCTTCCTGACCTGCGTACAGGTTATTGTGATCCACATAGTCAAAGGCTTTGGCATAGTCAAGAAAGCAGAAATAGATGTTTTTCTGGAACTCTCTTGCTTTTTCCATGATCCAGCGGATGTTGGCTATTTGATCTCTGGTTCCTCTGTCTTTTATAAAACCAGCTTGAACATCTGCAAGTTCAAGGTTCACGTACTGCTGAGGCCTGGCTTGGAGAATTTTGAGCATTACTTTACTTGCATGTGAGATGAGTGCAATTGTGTGGTAGTTTGAGCATTCTTTGGCATTGCCTTTCTTTGGGATTGGAATGAAAACTGACCTTTTCCAGTCCTGTGGCCACTGCTGAGTTTTCCAAATTTGCTGGCATATTGAGTGCAGCACTTTAACAGCATCATCTTTCAGGATTTGAAATAGCTCAACTGGAATTCCATCACCTCCACTAGCTTTGTTCATAGTGATGCTTTCTAAGGCCCACTTGACTTCACAGTCCACGATGTCTGGCTCTAGGTGAGTGATCATGCCATCGTAATTATCTGGATCGTGAAGCTCTTTTTTGTACAGTTCTTCTGTGTTTTCTTGCCACCTCTTCTTATATCTTTTGCTTCTGTTAGGTCCATACCATTTCTGTCCTTTATCAAGCCCATCTTTGCATGAAATATTCCCTTGGTATCTCTAATTTTCTTCAAGAGATCTCTGGTCTTTCCCATTCTGTTGTTTTCCTTTATTTCTTTGAATTAATCCCTGAAGAAGGCTTTCTTATCTCTCCTTGCTATTCTTTGAAACTCTGCATTCAGATGCTTTTATCTTTCCTTTTAATGGCCATCTAATTACAATGTGTGAGATACAAATTTTTTAATATATTTGTGTAGGATATGACTAATATAAATTAAATATAAAGCTATCACATTTAAATTATTAATGACATCATTCAAGATGCTACTATTCTTATATTTTTTACACTTGATAAAATATTATTAGAGAAAGGTTAATATGTCTCAGTAAAATTATATATATTTTTCTTTTCCCTCATGTTTATTCTGGTTTTTGCTTTATGTAATTTGTTTCCTTGTTGTTAAGGTGTCTAATGTTTTATGATGTCTATCTTCTCTGTAAATTATACCTTTTATCATTAAAAATATCCATCTTTGTTTCATTTACAGTAAAAAAAAAAAAAAAGTTTCCATTATCTGGTCCATCTGCCCTCTTCTCCTTAAACACTGACCCACATGCCTCTTATGCCCCCTCCTCCAACTCATCCAGCTTCTTAAGCAGGTTGTTTTCCTAAATTTTTCATCTGCTTTACCCTCTTCTGGACGCCACAGCACCCATGTCCCAGGGTAATAGCTATACAACTATTTCTTTAACACTCAGCTGTTGAGTGGGCTGTTTATGAAAGACTTCAGTGGTATTGGGAAAGGAGTCCCTCTACTGTACCCATAAATCAGTGATTTTTTTCTTATTTGTGTCCTCACTAGGCTCTGAGCATGTTGAAGGCAGGGCTTCTCTGCTGAGCCCCATGTTCAATAAGTATTTGTAGAATAAATGAAAAGCAGTGTTCTTAAAAGCTCTCTTGATTCCCAACTGAAAGTTCCAGGAAAGCAGCCCCAGAGTGAGGCTATGACAACAATATGCCTGCCACTTGCTCTCTTGAGCACCTGGCCTGCTGCCTTGGGTATGATCACTGCTCTGCAGGGTTAGTCTGCAGAGGTTTTAGATGATCAGGTTTAGTCTGCTTTTCCTAACTCTGTGACTATGATCACTTCACTTTACTCTCTGTGTCATATCTTTGAATCCCGAAAGATGATGGTGATAACAGGTTTCACAAGCTTTCTTTTGATCTGGGTAAAAATTAGATATTTCTACAGCATTAACCCCATCTCTTTAAATGAAACATATGGAAAATATCACCTTAAATTTGGGCAAACAAGCAATACTTTGATCTGTATATGCTCAGTCCTTCCTTGGTCATATTAACTAACATTAAGCAGTATACCAGATTCTATTAGCAATAATAGCTTTGCAGTGTAAATACTGCAAGAAGAATATTTTTCATGAGAAACACTTGTTTACCAGGTACTGGTTGTGTTGCATAATAATATTACACAGAAATCTGTGTGATATAAGGGCAAGCAGAGGAGTATGATCAAGTGTTCTGAGAAAGTGGTACCAGCTGTATATAAGACAAAACATGATTTGTTTGGGTACCACTCAAACATGACTACTTTGAAACTCTATATGGAAAGTCCATCTATGGAATATTGCTGTATTGGGGAAAACAGGGAAGCATATAGATATTTGAAAATATTTTTGTCATACATTTGCATATGGGATTTTACTATATATGAAAAGCAAAAATTGAGGGTTCCCATAGGGGTTTCTTTCCTCTCTGTACCATTATGAGCTATATGACCTTGGGCTAGGTATTTAATATCCCTAAGCATAAGCTATTTGTACAAGAGTTGTTTAGTTGCTAAGTCATATCCAATTCTTTGCCATCCCATGCACTATAGCATGCCAGGCTTTCCTGTCCTTCACTATCTCCCAGAATTTGCTCAAATTCATGTCCATTAAGTTGATGCTGCTATCTAACCATCTCTTCCTCTGCCACCCTTGTCTCCTTTTGCCTTCAATCTCACCCAGCATCAGGGTCTTTTTCAATGAGTTGGCACTTTGCATCACGTAAGTATTGGGGCTTCAGCTTCAGCATCAGTCCTTCCAATAAGTATTCAGGGTTGATTTCTTTTAGAATTGACTGGTTTGATCTCCTTGCTATTCAAGGGACTCTCAAGAGTCTTCTCCAGCACCATAGTTCGAAAACATCAGTTCTTTGGTGCTCAGCCTTGTTTTGGTCCAACTCTCACATCCATACACGATTACTGGAAAAACCATAGCTTTGACTTTATAGACCTTTGACAGCAAAATGATGTCTCTACTTTTTAATATGCTGTCTATTTTTGTCATAACTTTCCTTCCAAGGGGCAAGTGTCCTTTAATTTCATGGCTGCAGTTGAAGTCTGCAGTGATTTTCGAGCCCAAGAAAATAAAATCTGTCACTGTTTCATCTTCTCCTTCTATTTTCCAGGAAGTGAGCTTATATGCAGAGTACATCATGAGAAGCACTGGGCTGGAAGAAACAAGCTGGAATCAAGATTGCTGGGAGAAATATCAATAACCTCAGATATGCATATGACACGACCCTTATGGCAGAAAGTGAAGAGGAACTAAAAAGCCTCTTGATGAAAGTGAAAGTGGAGAGTGAAAAAGTTGGCTTAAAGCTCAACATTCAGAAAACGAAGATCATGGCATCTGGTCCCATCACTTCATGGGAAATAGATGGGGAAACAGTGTTAGACTTTATTTTTTGGTCTCCAAAATCACTGCAGATGGTGATTGCAGCCATGAAATTAAAAGATGCTTACTCCTTGGAAGGAAAGTTATGACCAGCCTAGATAGCATATTAAAAAGCAGAGATATTACTGTGCCAACAAAGGTCTGTCTAGTCAATGCTATGGTTTTTCCAGTAGTTATGTATGGATGTGAGAGTTGGACTGTGAAGAAAGCCGAGCACCGAAGAATTGATGCTTTTGAGCTGTGGTGTTGGATAAGACTCTTGAGAGTCCCTTGGACTGCAAGGAGATCCAACCAGTCCATTCTGAAGGAGATCAGCCCTGGGATTTTTTTGGAAGGAATGATGCTGAGGCTGAAACTCCAATACTTTGGCCACCTCATGTGAAGAGTTGACTCACTGGAAAAAACTCTGATGCTGGCAGTGATTGGGGGCAGGAGGAGAAGGGGATGACAGAGGAAGAGATGGCTGGATGGCATCACCGACTCGATGGACAGGAATTTGGATGAACTCTGGGAGTTGGTGATGGACAGGGAGACCTGGCATGCTGTGATTCATGGGGTTGCAAAGAGTCGGACATGACTGAGCGACTGAACTGAACTGAACTGATGGGACCAGATGCCGTGATCTTAGTCTTTTGAATGTTGAGTTTTAAGTCCTCTTTCACTTTCATCAAGAGGCTCTTTAGTTCCTCTTCACTTTCTGCCTTGAGAGTGGTATCATCTACTTATTTGAGATTGTTGATATTTCTACTGGAAAACTTGATTCCAGCTTGGGCTTCATCCAGCCCAGTATTTTGCCTGATGTACTCTGCATAGAAGTTAAATAAACACGGTGACAATATACAGCCTTGTCTTACTGCTTTCCCAATTTGGAATCAGTCTATTGTTCCATTTCTAGTTCTAACTGTTGCTTCTTGACCTGTATACAGGTTTCTCAGGAGGCAGTTTAGGTGGTCTGGTATTCCCACTTTACACAGTTTGTGGTGATCCACTCAAAGGCTTTAGTATAGTCAGTGAAGCAGAAGTAGATATTTTTCTGGAATCCCTTGCTTTCTCTATGATTCAATGTTGGCAATTTGATCTCTGGTTCCTCTGCCTTTACTATAGCCAGCTTGTACATCTGAAAGTTCTTGGTTCACATACTACTGAAGCCTAGCTTCAAGGATTTTGAGCATTACCTTGATAGCATGTGAAATGAGTGCAATTGTACAGCAGTTTGAACATTTTCTGGCATTGCCCTTCTCTTGAATTGAAATGAAAACTGACCTTTTCCAGTCCTGTGGCCACTGCTGAGGTTTCCAAAATTGCTGAAATATTGAGTGCAGCACTTTAACACCATCATCTTTTTTGGATTTTAAGTAGCTCAGCTGAAACTTCATCACCTCCACTAGCTGTGTTCATAGTAATGCTTCCTAAGACTCACTTGACTTCACACTCCAAGATGCCTGACCCTAGGTGAGTGACAATATCATCATGTATTCTTTTTTAAAATACGGTTTTTTTTAAAATGTTTTTTAAAGCTTTTTAAAAAATATAGTTCTTCTGTGTATTCTTGCCACCTCTTCTTAATCTCTTTTGCTTCTCTTAGGTCCTTACTGTTTCCGCCCTTTATTGTGCCCACCCTTGCATGAAGTTTTCCCATGATATCTCCAATTTTCTTGAAGAGATTTCTAGTCTTTCTTATTCTGTTTTTCCTCAACTTCTTTGCATTACTTGTATAAGAGAGATTATAAGAATACCCACCTCCTACAGTTATTATGAAGATTAAATCAGGTAACACCCTTAAAGTTCTTAGAACAGTGTTTGTACATATCATTTACCTATGAAACTTTGCTATCCATCCATCATAATCACCACCACCTTTATTATTTTTATACCACACACTGTTCTGTTGAATTGGGACATAAAAAGCTCTGTCTGGGCTTCTCGCTATAGGTCTGCTTTGAGAGCTGAACACTACAAAACATACTGCAGCACACCTGCACATATAACACCAGCTTCATTCTTATAACCTGCTCTTATTACTAAGTTATATCTTGTCCACTAATGCATGATATCTTAAGAAAAAAACTACTTTTTTTCTTGCCTGGGTCATCTACTGCCATCTGTTTCCTATCATCTATGATATTGTCAAAACTTTTTTCTTTTTGTATGACTGATTAGGAAAAATCTGGCCTTCTAATTCTTGAGGGACACACTTTCTATGAAGTGTGCTTGGTACATGTTTGGTCTGCCTACCTTTTGGTGGGTTTCCCACATTCCCACTGAAGCAGGAGTGGTCCCACCCATCCCCAGGCCTCTACTGTACAGCAAGGTCTAAGGTCAGTGGAGGGAGCCAAGAATGAAATGTTTCTGATTTGTACCTCATGGAAGGTTTTAGTCCTCTTTTGAGCTTATTGACTAAGAAACAGAGGTGTGTCTTAAAATCTAGTGAAAATATTTGTTGTGGATTTTAGTATAATTCAAGTCCAAAATAATTATTTTTAAAATCGTAATCTTTCTTCTGATATTGAGTTTTGCCTATCTTAACAAACCTGCTTGACAGTTTCTGGGTAAGCCCTCCTTGGTACTGTTGTTATGGAATAGAGCACAGAGGATACTGCTTGGGCTATATTCTACTTTCTCTATATTGACACATGCTGGCAATTCTTTAGGTGAAATCCAACCCATCAACCTTTTCAGAGTATATTTTGACAAGCTTGCAATTCACAACACATGAGTCTGGTGATAGATGTGAAGCTTCTGTATGAAAGCTGTCAGTCCTATCACTTGACAGTTAATACGTGGGAAAAACTGAGTTTTGAGAGTCTCATCTAATCTTATAGTCACTGCATTTACTAATATTTTTGTGGTTACAGTTAAAGATAGTTCCATGGATTTCTAAAATGAAAAAATGTTTTCTATAAAGACAATAAAAGCAAGAGTAGTTGCTGCAAATTCAGAAATACACTCTCTGAAGTCTTAACTTTTTAAAAATAGAATCATATTAAGGAATGCTGATAGAGTAAAATTCTTGATATAAGCAGAATACAATTCTAAATCAAAGTTGATTTATATTTGATGATAGAAACCAATAAATGTACCAAGAAAAGAGACGTGCTGAGAAAGCAGTACAGTCGTTTTTACTTTCCTCTCAAGGAATCTCCTTGGGTTGTGCTATTTTTGGAATGACATTCTGCTTACACCAGAGGAACTCAGATGCACTGGGATGGAGCCTCCCTTGCTGTGGCATGGTCTCCTGCATCTTCACTTCACCACCTTCAGCTATTGGCAACCTTATCTTCTCCACGGAAGGTAATTACTTGTCAGAGGATGCCTGGTTCCCCATCTCCCTCCATATACTAATGGAAGGGATTATGACAGTGGAATTTGCATGAGAACTTTCAAGGGCTTTTGGGTATTAAAACTTAATTTAATTGCTTGATTCATTTCATTGAAAAGAAGCCAAGAGTACTATCACGTGGATACACAAGAGAGTCATCTGGGGAGCTTTAGGAATTATTCATGGCTTCCTTCCCCACCTGAGACTTTCTGATTCAGTTAGAATCCAGGTATCAGCAGTTTAAGAAATCTCACCCAAGAGATTCTACTGTAGTGTTAGGATTGAGAACTCTGCAGGCTGGGAATAGAAATGTACAACAGAGTTTTTAATGGCCCTTTCCTAATTCCTAGACTTGGTTCTATATACCTCATGAATCTGAGCATTTATTAAAAGTTTTTAAATTATAAGTATAGATCCCTTAAAAGTACAAGTATAGAAAACTAAAGTCTGTAAGACATGCTACATCTAAATAGCCTTAAGGAATTATCTTAGAAATAATATCCTACAAAAATCAAGACACACTGCCATCATTACAAAACACTAAAAATAAGAATAGGTCATCTGTTTTGTTAGCTACAAGTGTGTGAGATCACTTTTCCTGAAAAATGAAGGATGGTATTTTTACTAATTCTCTGAGAACAGATGTAAGCTCACAACAGTATGAAATTCAGATAGACCTGTACCTCTTGGGCTACAAGAAATACTACCTCAAATGGAGAAATCCATTTCAAGGAATTTGACAAGATAAATGTTCTTTGCAAATCACACTACAAAATAAATTCTATGTCTGCAGGTAGTGTGTTAATTTACCTATTTTCTTCTATCAACAGCTGTCTTTGCCTGACTTGAACCACCAAGAAAGTAGCAGACTCAGAGATCCCTTGGGAAGATGTGGGTTCTATTTAATATCTCACAACCCATAATTGTGGATTACCCACCTGTCCCTGGAAAAAGAGCAACAGCTTTCCCTCGAGTACATACAGTCCTGTGCATGGGTGGCTCACACAGCATTAGCGGAATAACATACAACCACCATGAAGAAAATAACACATATGCAGATGGAATTTAAAATGGAGGAATTCCCATCACCTTGTGGGCTCATGACAGTGAAGTACAACAGCTTTGTATGATGCAACAGTCTTGACTCTCTAATTGCTCAACAACTAGTCTGCCCAGGGTGATGAAAAGAACAGATGCCAAAGGACAATGGAATTGAAATGGAATTGAGTGTGATCTTTTAAGGAGCTAGAGAAAACTCAAAGACGCTTTGTCATTCTGCTTTGAGTTTCTAGGGAGGAAACTCTCTTCTTGTTCCACTTCCCTTCATTCATGTATCTGATGGTTATGAGTAGCCTCTCATATTCCTGTGCCAGATGCCAGAGTTTTGGGTACACATGTGAGGGGGTTTAGTTCTTCCTGGCACCCTAGTCTTCCTGCCATAATAAACAGAAGCTGCTTTATAAGACTGGCTGCTATTTTTTAAATGTGACACATCTTCATCGATCACACAGTTATTGCTAAGCTCACTCCTACAACTATAAATAGAAATATTGTTCTTCTTCTTGACAAATATTCATTGAAGACTTGCTATATACCACATTGTTCTAAGTACCAAAAACACTTTGAAGTGAAAGTCATTCACCTATGTATGACTTTTTGCAGCCCTATGGACTGTAGCTTGCCAGCCTCCTCTCTCCGTGGAATTCTCCAGGCAAGTATACTGGAGTGGCTAGCCATGTCCTCCTCCAGGGGATCTTCTCAACCCAGGGATCGAACCCAGGCCTCCTGTATTGCAGATGGATTCTTTCCCATATAAGCCACCAGGGAAGCCCAAGAATACTGGAGTGGGTAGCCTATCCCTTCTCCAGATCTTCATGACCCAGGAAATGAACCAGGGTCTCCTGCATTGCAGGGTGATTCTTTACCAGCTGAGTTACCAGGGAAGCCACCCCCACCCCCTCGCCACAAAAAACAAACAAACAAACAAACAAAAAACAACAAACAAACAAAAACATACAAACAAATAAACAAACTTTACCATATAGAAAATTAAAGGTCATAAAATGAAAGTTTGAAATTATACAAAGTTCACTTCATGATTTAGTGAAGTATAAATGATGGCTTTGCTTCATCTATTTCTTCAATGATTCTAGCTCCCTCCATCCCATCTTATTCCAAGCAATTTACCTATTACAGCATTATACATCAAGCAGTCTAATTCATCCTTCATTTTTACATAGTGATTGATTGCTGCTGTTGTTGTGCAGTTTCTCAGTCGTATCCAAATCTGTGACCCCATGGACTGCAGCATGCCCGGCTTCCTGGTTCTTTATTATCTCCCAGAGTTTGCTGAAACTCATGTCCATTGACTCGGTGATGCCATCCAACCATCTCATCCTCTGTTGCTCCCTTCCCCTTCTGCCCTCAGTCTTTACTAGCATCAGAGACTTTTCCAATAAGTGGGATCTTCCCACCAGGTGGCCATAATATTGGAGCTTAGCTTCAGCATCAGTTCTTCCAATAAATATTCAGGGTTGATTTCCTTTAGGATTGATTGGTTTGATCTTCTTGTTGTCCAAGGAACTCTCAAGCATCAATTCTTCAGCACTCAGTCTTCTTTATGGTCCAACTCTCACATCCAACACATGACTAATGGAAAGAGCAGAGGTTTGACCATATAAACCTTTGACGGAAAAGTGATGTCTCTGCTTTTTAATACACTGTTTAGGTTTGTCACATCTTTCCTTCCAAGGAACAAGTGTCCTTTAATTTCATGGCTGCAGTCATTGTTCACAGTGGTTTTGGAGGCCAAGAAATAAAATCTGTCAGTGTTATCAATTCTTCCCCTTTGATTTGCCATGAAGTGATGGGACCAGATGCCATGATCTTTGTTTATTGAATGTTGAGTTTTAAGCCAGGTTTTTCACTATCTTCTTTCACCCTCTTCAAGAAGCTCTTAATTCCTCATAACTTTCTGCCATTAGAGTGGTATCATCTGAATATTTGATATTGTTGATATTTATCCTGGCAATCTTGATTCCAGTTTGTTATTCATCTAGCTTGGCATTTTGCATAATGTACTCTGCATAGAAATTAAATATCAGGGTGACAATATACAGCCATGACAAACTCCTTTCTCAATTTTGAATCAGTCCACTGTTCCATGTCCAGCTCTAATTGTTGCTTCTTGTCCTGCATACAGGTTTCTCAGGAGGCAGGTAGGGTGGTCTGGCATTCCCATCTCTTTAAGAATTTTCCACGGTTTGTTGTGATCCACACAGTCAAAGACTTTGGCATAGTCAATGAAGCAGAAGAAGATTTTTTTTTTTCTGGAATTCCCTTGCTTTCACTATGATCCAATGATGTTGACAATTTGATCTCTTTCCTCTGCCTTTTCTAAATCCAGCTTGTATATCTGAAAGTTCTTGGTTTACATACTACTGAAGTGTAGCTTGAAGGATTTTGAGCATTATCTTGCTAGCATGTGAAATGAGCACAATTGTACAGTGATTCGAGCATTCTTTGCATTGCCCTTCTTTGGGATTGAAGTGAAACTTGATCTTTTCCAGTCTTGTGGCCACTGCTGAGTTTTCCAAATTTACTGGCATATTGAGTGCAGCACTTTCACAGCATCATCTTTCAGGATTTGAAATAGCTCAACTGGAATTCCATCACCTCCACTAGCTTTGTTCACAGTGATGCTTTCTAAGGCCCACTTGACTTCACATTCCAGGATGTCTGGCTCTAGGTGAGTGATCACACCATCGTGATTATCTTGGTCGTGAAGATCTTTTTTGTATAGCTCTTCTGTGTATTCTTGCCACCTCTTCTTAACCTCTTCTGCTTCTCCTGGTCCTTACCATTTCTGTCCTTTATCAGGCCCATCCTTGCATGAGATGTTCCCTTGATATCTCCAGTTTTCTTTAAGAGACCTCTAGTCTTTCCCATTGTATTGTTTTCTTCTATTTCTTTGCATTGTTAAGAGATAAGAAGAGATAAGAGAGATAAGAAGGCTTTCTTATCTCTCCTTGTTATTCTCTTGAGCTCTCCGTTCAGTTGGGTCTATCTTTCACTTTTTTCTTTGCTTTTCACTTTTTTTCTCAGCCTTTTGTAAGCCCTCCTCAGACAACCACTTTGCCTTCTTGCACCTCATTTTCTTTGGTATGGCGTTGGTCATCATCTCCAGTACAATGTTATGAACCTCTGTCCATAGTTCTTCAGGCACTCTGTCTACCAGATCTAATCCCTTGAATCTATTTGTCACCTCCACTGTATAATCATGAGATTTGATTTAGGTTATACCTTAATGACCTAGTGGTTTTCCTGACTATCTTCAACTCACCTCTGAATTCTGCAACAAGGAGCTGATGATCTGAGCCACAGTCAGCTCCAAGTCTTGTTTTTACTGACTGTATAGAGCTTTTCCATCTTATGCTGATTATGTTGCAAATAACACAATCAATCTGATTTTGATATTGACCATTTGGTGATGTCCCCATGCAGAGTCTTCTCTTATGTTGTTGGACAAAGATGTTTGATCTGACCAGTGTGTTCTCTTGACAAGTCTCTGGTAGCCTTCACCCTGCTTCATTTTGTACTATAAGGACAAACTTGCCTGTTACTCCAGGTATCTCTTGACTTCCTATTTTTGCATTCCAATCCTCTATGTGGCTGAGTAATATTCCATTGTGTATACACACACACACACACACACACACACACACACACACACACCCCACTTCTTCTTTATCTCTTCATCTATTGATGAACATTAGCTTGCTTCCATGTTCTGGCGATTGTAAACAGTGCTGCAATGAACCCTGGAATACATGTGTCTTTTTGATTTATGGTTTTCTCAGAGTCTATGTCTAGTGGTGGGATTTCTGGGTCATATTGTAGGTCAATGTTTGGATATTTAAGGAATCTCCATTCTGTCCTCCGCAGTGGCAATGTCAATTTATACCCCCACCAACAGAGTAAGGGAGTTCCCTTTTCTCCACACTCTCTCCAGCACTTATTATCTGTAGATATTTTGATGATGGCCGTTCTGACCAGTGTGAAGTGGTATCTCATTATAGTTTGATTTTCACTTCTCTAATAGTGAGGGATGTTTAAAACTTTTCATGTGCTTTTTGCCCACCTATATGTCTTCTTTGGAGAGATGTCTGTTTAGGTCTTCTGCCCTTTTTGATTGAGTTGTTTGCTTTTTTGATATTGAGCTCCAGGATCTGTTTTTATATTTTGGAGATTAATCTTTTGTCATTGCTTCATTTGCAAATATTTTCTCCCAGTCTGAGGGTTGTCTTTTTGTCTTGTTTATGGTTTCCTTTGCTTTGCAGAAGCTTCTAAGTTTAATTATGTTGCATTAAAGCAATTAAAAAAATTTTATTACTTTAGGAGGTGGGTCAAAAAAATCTTCGTGGTTTAAGTCAAAGAATGTTTTTCTATGTTTTCCTTTAAGAGTTTTATAGTGTTGGGTCTTACACTGAGTTTTTTAATCCATTTCAAGTTTATTTTTGTGTATGATTTTAGGGAGTGTTCTCATTTCATTCTTTTTCAAAAATGTCCAGATTTACCAGCTCCACTTATTGAAGAGGCTCTTTTCTCCATTGTATATTCTTACCTCATTTGCCACAGTTTAAGTGACCATAGGTAGAGGGTTTATCTCTGAGCTTTCTATCCTGTACCTTTGGTCTATATTTTTGTTTTTGTGCCAGTATAGTTTGAAGTTAGGGAGCCTGATTTCTCCAACTCCATTTTTCTTTCTCAAGATTACCTTTTGCTATTTGGGATCCTTTGTGCTTCCATACAAACTGTAAAAATTTTTGTTTTAATTCTGTGAAGAATGCCCTTGGTAATTTGACAGGAATTGCATTGAATCTGTAGATTGTTTTGGGTAATATTTTCATTTTCACTATATTGATTCTTCCAATCCAAGAACATGGTATATCTCACCATCTATTTGTGTTCTTGTTGATTTATTTCATCAGTGTTTTATAGTTTTCAGAGTACAGGTCTTTTGCTTCCTTAGGTAGATTTATTTCTAGGTATTTTATTCCTTTTGTTAAAATGACAGATGGAATCCTTTTCTTAATTTCTCTTTCTGCTCTTTATTACTGTATAGAAATGCAAGAGGTTTCAGTGCATTAATTTTGATCCTGCAAATTTATCGGATTCATTGATGAGCTCCAGTAGTGTTCTGGTGGCATCTTTAGGATTTTCTATGTATAGTAACATGTCATCTGCAAGCAGTGACAGTTTCACCTCTTCTTTTCCAATTTGTATTACTTTTGTTTCTTTTTCTTATCTGATTGCCATTGCTGCTGCTGCTGCTGCTAAGTTGCTTCAGTCGTGTCCGACTCTGTGCTACCCCATAGATGGCAGCTCACCAGGCTCCCCCGTCCCTGGGATTCTCCAGGCAAGAACACAGAGTGGGTTGCCATTTCCTTCTCCAATGCATGAAAGTGAAAAGAGAAAGTGAAGTCACTCAGTCGTGTCCGACTCTTTGCGACCCCATAGACTGCAGCCTACCAGGCTCCTCTGTCCATGGGATTTTCCAGGCAAGAGTATTGGAGTGGGGTGCCATTGCCTTCTTGCTAGGACTTCCAAAACTATGCTGAGTAAGTGTTGAGAGTGGACATCCTTGTTCCTAATCTTAGAAGAAATGCTGTCAGTGTTTCACCATTGAGAATGATGTTTGCTGCCGGTTTGTTGTATATGGCTCATATTATGTTGAGGTAGTTTCCCTCCATGGCCACTTTCTGGAGAGTTTTGTTTTTTGTTTTTTATCGTAAAGGGCATTTGAATTTTGCCAAAAGCTTTTTCTGCAGCTATTGAGATGATCCTATGGCTTGTAGGATTTGTTAATATGGCATATCACATTGATTGATTTGCAAATATCGAAGAATCCTTGCTTTCCTGGGATAAGCCTCACTTGATCATGGTGTTTGATGCCTTTAATGTGTTGTTGGATTCTGTTTGCTTTTTTTGTTGAGGATTTTTGTTCTGTATTTTGTTGAGGATTTTTACATCTATGCTCATCAGTGACGTTGGTCTATAATTTTCTTCTTTGTGTGCACTACCTTTGTCTGGTTTTGCTACTAGAGTGATGGTGGCCTTGTAGAAAAAATTTGGGTTCCTCCTTCTGCAATTTTTTATAAGTTTGAGAAAGATAGGTGTTAGCTCACCTTTAAATGTTCAATAGAAATTGCCTGTGAAGCCATCTGGTCCTGGACTTTTGTTTGATGGAAGACTTTAATTATAGTTTCAAATTACTTATGATTGTCCTGTTTTTTTTTATATTTTCTAATTCTTCCTTGTTCAACTTTGGAAAGTTGTACCGCTCCAAGAATTTGTCCATTTCAGCCAGGTTGTCCATTTTATTGGCATATAGTTGCTTGTAGTAGTCTCTTATGTTCCTTTGTATTTCTACAGTGTTAATTGTGATTTCTCCTTTTTCATTTCTAATTCTATTAATTTGAAATCTCTCTCTCTCTCTCTCTCTCTCTTTTTTTTCTTGAGGATTGTGGCTAAAGTTTTGTCAATCACGGCACCCTGAGTGGGGTCCTAGCCGTCTCGAACACTGGGGGAACAATAGGGCTGATGACCCTAATCGTTCTGAGGGAGGAGCAGTAGGGTTGATGACCCAAACTGTTCTGAGGGGGAACATCAGGGCTGATGACCCAGATTGTTCCGGGGGGGAGGGGGGACCATAGGGCTGATGACCCTAATTGCTTTGAGGGGAAACAACAGGGCTGATGACCCAAATTGTTCTGGGGAACCTACCTTCAAATCGCCTGTCTTGGGCGCCACCTGCCGGGGTCCAGCCCTGGCTGATCCAGGGAGTTTGAAGTGGGGACGGCGTTGGCGAGGATCAGGATACAATAGCTTCAATTAGATATTATTTAGAGATATAAAGAGTAATAGAATGAGGATAGCTCAGCAGGAAAATTCAGTGGAGAAAAGAGGCTGAGTAGCTTGGTTTACACGGGAAACCAATAAAGCTTCAAGACAAGAAGCTTGCACCACTTACGTAGGCCACAGGCGTCCTTCCATTCTCTGAAAGGAGAGGAGACACTGAGGCTTCCCCGGTCGGATCTTAGAAGCCCAGGCATAATTAGTAAGCATGGTGGGCTCCGCGCTCCAGATGGAGACTCAGCCAGAGTTTGAGAGAGAGAGAGACATGGGGAGACCAGTATTTCGAGGAACTGATCCCAATTATTTATTTTCCATGGTCTACTTTTATACACTGAGATGTTATGCAAAAGTCACGTGGGGTCAGCAGTCCTGACTTTTATCAAAGTCAGGTGCTTCATACAAATGTATACAGAGGTCTTAGGGGTGTTACATCATCTTCTGGCCAGGGGGCCTGCTGACAATTTATGACCCTCTCCTTGTGACAGCAGTCAGTCAACCAGGACACTTATTTCTCCAGGGGTGATTATTCTTAAAACAGACACCACCCAAATAAAGTTACATTCCTATAGGGTGAGGGTGTAGTGGATTTTAGTTAAGGAAAGAATTTACTTAGCCTAAGGTCTAATGTGATTTATATCAAAGGTTAATACTTATTTCTTCTATATATTCATTAATGTGTGTAAGGGCAGGAGATGTGGAGACTTAGCAACAAACATTGGCTCAACAAATGAAAAACCCTTCACCAATACAATTTCTAATCAGCCCACTATACTTATACTAATGGTTTTCTAACTTTTCTAAGGAACCTGTTTTTAGAAGGTTTAAAGCATCTCGTGCCTCTCACGGTTGGGAGGCTGTGAGAAATCACATGTGGCTAGACAAGCCTGTCAGGCAGGCTAGAGAACCTTCAGAGGAGTTTGTAGGTTAAAACACTCTTGTCACGCCCAGGAGTTTTTATTAACTGGAGCTCTAAGTTAACTCCTTCTCCAAAAGAGGTGGTGGGGGACAGCCCCCCATAAAGTCAGAGGTGTAGGTGAGAGCACAAAGTAGTAAAGTAGGCAGGCTCTGGTTATGGGGGTAGATGCTCGAGGATTTCCAGGGGGACTCCTGAGGCTTGATCCCGCCATTGCATATGCCTAGCCTCCTTCCTCATGACCTTTGCCACGGGCGGAGTGCCTCACACCGGCTCCCAACATCTTTTGTTGATCTTTGCTATTGTTTTATTTATTTATTTGTTTGTTTGTTTCTATTTCACTTATTTCTGCTCTGATCTTTATGATTTCTTTCTACTGACTTTGAGTTTTCTTCATTCTTCTTTCTATAGTTGCTTTAGGTATAAGGTTAGATTGTTTATTTGAGGTTTTTATTATTTCTTGAGATGCGATTGAATTGCCATAAACTTCCATCTTAGAACTGCTTTTGTTGTGTCCCATAGGTTTTGGGTCATCATGTTTTCATTGTCATTTGTTTCTATGTATTTTTATTTCATATTTAATTTCTTCAGTGATGTCTTGGTTATTTAGCAGTGTACCACTTAACCTCATGTGTTAGGGTTTTTTAGTTTTCTTTTTTTCCTATACCTTATTTCTAATCACATAGATCTGTAGTCTGAAAAGATGCTTGATATAATTTCAATTTTCTTAAATTTTAGAGACTTGATTTTTGAGGCAAGATGTTGTCTATCCTGGAGAGCATTCCATGTACACTTGGGATGAAATGTCCTATAAATAGCAATTAAATGTATGTGGTCTATTGTGTCATTTAAAGTTTGTCTTTCCTAATTCAATTTCTGCTGGATGATCCATCCATTGATGTAATTGGGGTGTTAAAGTCCTTCACTACTATTATGTTTTCATTTTTATGATTATTAGCATTTGCCTTATGTATCACGGTTCTTTTATGTTGGATGCATAAATATTTATTATTGTTTTATTTTCTTCCTGGATTGATCGCTTGATCATTATGTAGTATCCTTCCTTATCTCTGTAACATTCTGTATTTTAAAGTGTATTTTATAGGATATTAGTATTGCTACTCCAGTTTTGTCTTGATTTCCATTTGCCTGGATATGTTTTTCCACCTCTGCACTTTCAGTCTGTCTGTGGCCCTAGGTCTGAAGTGGGTCTCTTATAGGCAGTGTATACACAGGCCTTGTTTTTGTGTCCCTTTATCCTATCTGTGTCTTTTGGTTGGGGCATTTAATCCACTTACATTTAAGGTAATTATCCATAAGTATGTTCCTATTATTCATTTCTTAAATGTTTTTGGTTTATTTTTGTGGGTCTTTTTCTTCTCTTGTGTTTCCTGCCTAGAGAAGTTCTTTTATCATTTGTTGTAAGGCTGATTTGGTGGTGCTGAATTCTCTTAGCTTTTGCTTGTCTGTAAAACCTTTGATTTCTCCCTCAAATCTGAATGAGATCCTTGCTGGGTAAAGAATTGTGGTTGTAGGTTTTTCCTCTTTCAGTGCTTTAAGTACATCCTGCTGTTCCCTTCTGGCTTGTAGAGATTCTGTTGAAAGATCAGCTGACAGTTTTATGGAGATCCCTTTGTATGCTATTTTTTGCTTTTCCCTTGCTGCTTTTAATATATTTTCTTTGTATTTAATTTTTGTTAGTTTGATTAATATGTTTCTCCTAGGGTTTATCCTGTATGAGACTCTCTGGGCTTCTCGGACTTGGATGACCATTTCCTTTCCCATGTTAGGGAAATTTTCAGCTATAATCTCTTCAAATATTTGCTCAGACCTTTTCTTTTTATCTTCTTCTTCTTCTGGGACATCTATGTATTTTGAATGTTAGTGTGTTTAGCATCGTCCCAGAGGTCTCTGAGATTGTCTTCAATTCTCTTCATTGCTTTTTCTTTATTCTGCTCCTTGGCATTTATTCCCACTATTGTATCTTCCAGCTCACTAATTCATTCTTCTTCCTCAGTCACTCTGCTATTGAGTCTTTCTCATGTATTTTTCATTTCAAGTATTGTGCTGTTCATCTCTGTTTGTTCTTTAGTTCCTCTAGGTCTTTGTTAAACATTTCTTGTATTTTATTAATCCACGCTTGTATTCTATTTTGGAGATTTTAGATTATCTTTACTATTCTTACTCTGAATTCTTTTTCAGGCAGGTTTGCTTATTTCTTCTTAATTTATGGTCTTGTTGGTTTTTACCTTGTTCCTTTGTCTGTAATATATATATATATATATTGGTCATTTCACTTTTTTTGATGGGTGGGGACGATGTTCCTGTCTTACTGGTTGTTTGGCCTGAGGTATCCAACACTAGAGTTTGCAGGTAGTTGAGAACAGCCATGTTCTGGTGTTGATATGTGGACCTCCAGGAGACCCCACTCTGATTAATAGTCCCTGGGGTCTCTTTTAGTCCAGCAGTTCAGACACTGTTCTTCTACTGCAGGACTTCAGGACCAACCTCTGGCCTGTGAGTTGAAATCCTACAATTTGTATGGTGTGGCAAAACAAACAAACAACAAGAAGCAGAACAATAACAAAGAATAAAATGCAAATTTAGAAAAGTAACAGATATATTAGCAAAAATATATGTGAAACAACTACTATAAGGTAAAACAGGACTCCAATAGTAAAAAATAAAAGTAAGCAACCCTCCCCCAAACCTCAAAACACAAAACAAAAAAGGAAGAAAAAAGCAGAAAAAGCCTTGGCTGGGGGGGCAGGGCTTAGGTGAGATGGAGGTTATGCAGGAGCAGCATCTGGGCTTATGGTCCATGCTGCCAGAAGAGGCCTTGGGAGGGAGTAGGGGAAGGCCTAGACTCAGCAGTTTGAAGAGGGCCCTGGTGTGCAGAGGATTAGGCCCTGGACCTCAGCAGGCTCCATGGGACCTCAGCCTGCTCCCCAAAACTGAGTGGGTGGGGCGAACCCTAGGCTCATTGCCCAATCTGCTGACCCCCAGGGTCCCTCCCTGTCTGGCTGCACTCTTCCTCCTACTCCTCCTTCTCACACCCCTGAGACCCACGTGGCTGGAGGGAGCCTTGGAGGGTGGAGGACCAGCCCAGGGTTTCTTCAGGCTCCCCAGGGTTGAGGGAGTGGGGGGAATGCCAGGCACATTCTCCCAAATCTCTGACCCCTGAGGGTCCCTCCTGGTCCCTGCTGATCCCCTCGAGGTAAGTGTGTCTCTCCAGGAGTGTGAACCCCTCTCCTTCGCCATCTGCCCCTCAGGAGTGCAGGACCCATCTGGCCTCTGCTTCTCTTCCTTCCTTGCCCCCTCCCCATGTCCTATCTAGTTTCTCAGGGATTCCTACTGCTTGCCTGGGTGTTGAGGTCCCCCCTCAGCATCTGGAAACATGCCCTAATTGTGGGGTGTCATGGACTCAGGGTCTTCCTCTCTTTCATATCGGCTCCATTCTCCGATGAAAGCTTTAATGAAACAGCTATTCACTATAACATGGACAAAGTCATGGAAAATGGTAGACGTGTGAGGCGTTCCAGGGCTAGCAATGACAAGAACCCCAAAGCTCTGATAGGCCTGCAGGGGCCGCTGGAGAGAGGGGCTACTAAAGTTTGGAAAGGAAACTGCAGCCTTAAGAGAAAGCCACCTTATAGAAGGTGGCTCCCAGAAGAGCTCAGTGTGGAGGGCTCCAGAGGAATGATCATATTCTTTCCCCACACAGCCTACAAACCCAGCCAGAAGCCAGAAGGCAGGGATGTCTGTGGAAATGCTCCATAGAGCAACACATCCTGGTCACTGGTGGATGCAGAGAGTGGTGCAGAAGGGCAAATGCAGTCAGCCCAGCATAGCCACCCGCTTTCCTTTTGTCAACATACAGATGCTTCTGTGTGTAAGTCAGAAGTTTCCCAACTGGGAGAAAACACTATGTACATCCCATCAGCTAAACATCATCATGGGGAGATGTCAGTTTACTCATTCTCACCTGAAACCTAAATCATGTTGAGCAGCATAGTGAACTTCTTTAACTGCATGTACTTTCAGTGGCATGTGGAGCTCCAAGTGGATGGTCTCAGCCTAATGCTACCAGGACTGTGTTCTCTAGTGGAAACATTTCTCTTTGATAACCACAAACTCCAAACCTCTAAACCTAAGAAAACAGAGACAGAAGCAGCAATTCCTGATGTGTGCTATTTGGGGTGAAGTTGACACCTTCCCCTGCATCCCCTCTGGGCGTGCATCCCACTGACAGGTTAAAAAAGGAAAAAAAAAAAAAAAAAAAAAAAAACCCCAAAATACACTTTGTACACTGAGATAAAATAAAAATAACCTGTAAAGTTCTATTCTGCAGAATAAATAAGGCAATGAAAATTTCCTATCAGTTGCTGATTCTTTAAAAAAAGAAATTCCTCCTTAATCTCTAATCACTGAATATATGTGAAGATATGTCATGCCTTTGTGGATATAAAAATCATGTGAGAAAATTCCTCCCTCATAAGCATATTAAGTATAAACTCACTAACCTTGACAATTTTGTAGAAGTCTTTCCCAGTTAAATGCTTGCTATGGTTTGACTTACCAAGTCTTCTGAAGTCTGATTCTCTTACACTTCTTCAAGGAAATGTCTGTTTTTACTTTTCTAAATGCTTTTATATTTCACTCTTCTTTTCACATGTTCCTGGTCACCTCAGGGATATGCGAGGTCTTTGAACTTTTGCAGGATTTATCAGATATGCCTGGGTCTCACAAGGACTGTTCACTCTATTTTATTTTCAAGATTCATTTGGTATCATGATATCATTATAATTGAGCAGTGTGATGTTCTATGGATCATTAGCATAATAAAGCTATTTTCACACTATATATTACAATGGAACAGGAGAGTAAATATAGCCTTGGGTTATGATAAAAAGGGTGTATGGTTGTTCTTGTCACATAAAGTCAACTGCATAAAACAATTATCTTTGTTGATGAGATTTAGAAAGAAAATATTAGGTCAAGACCTTCATAGCAGTACCAGATACTACACTGATATACTCCAGTTAAAGTATTGTATCCTGAGCAACACCACTATCTGAATAAGTATTCTACAGATCCTGACCATTTTCCAGAATCCTTCCAATTTTGCACTGGTAATAAAAGACAGTGAAATCAGATACACTAAAAATCAAAAACCCTTCATCTTTGGGGATTTGTAGAATGACACTAACCTCTGAAATTTCCACAGGAATATGCCATTGCTTTGTTAAATAAGTCAGAGAGGGAGTAAACCAGGGTCTTTCTTCCAACTGGACTTTCTGATCAAAATAACCTTCATTATAGAAATCAGAAAGTCAAGATGGGACCTATGCATCTCACTAAATAAAACTGTTCCTAATTTTGTCCTGGGAACTCAGAAATTTAAATCACAAAATGTGTTCACAATACCACCAGATCCAGTATATGTTGAATTCAAGCCAAGTACATTTCACCTATATATTACACATGGCACACTTTCTGAATGATGGACAACATGTGAGCATATTCCTTTCCAAGCACAAGTATTTCCATTTCCTTACTCTACAATAACTGACAAATGGGAGCATTTCCTGCTGGGGAAGCCCTTAGAGGGAGGAGAACTGTTCATACTTGTACCTGTGTGATTGGTCCTTTCTCACAATGATTCAACGTGTTTCTCCATCACAGAGCTTCCATGTGAACGATCACAATGTAAGAAAAGGTTTTACATTGAAAATCTTTCCTTTAGTGTAGCCTCCTTTGGTAATCATGTTCTGGATAACTTGCTGTAGCTTTTACATCAGTGCTTGCTGCATCATCTTGCATCTTTATATTGTGGACAAGGCTTCTTTCCTTTGACCTCATGGACCAACCTCTGGTAGCTTCAGACTTTTCTTCTGCAACTTTCTCACTCCTCTCAGCCTTCATAGAATTGAAGAGAGCTTGGACCTTGCTTTGGATTAATCTATGACTTAAGGGAATGTTGTGGCTGGTTTGATTGTCTATCCAGACCACTAACACTTTATCAGCAATAAGATTGCTTTTCTTTCTTGTCATTTGTGTGTTCACTGGAGTAACATTTTAAATTTCTTTTCAGAGCTTTTCCTCTGCATTCACAAGTTGGCTAACTGGCACAAGAAGCCTAGTTTTTCATCTGTCTTGGCTTTCATCCTTAGCTTGATCATTTCTGGCTTTTGATATAAAGTAAGAGATGTGCAACTCTTGCTTTCACTAGAACATGTATAAGCCATTGTAGGGTTATTAACTGACCTAATTTCAATATTGCTGATTTCAGGGAATTGGGATGCCTGAAGCAAGGGAGAGAGATGAAATGGACTGGTTGGTTGATGGAGAAGTCAAAACACACCTATTTATCCATTAAGTTCACTGTCTTATACAGGGATAGCTTGTGGTGCCCCAAAACAATTACAATAGTAACATCAAAGATCACTGATCACCAACTATAATAAATATGTAATAAAGAAAGAATTTGAAATATTGTAAGAATTATCCATATAAGACAGAGATGGGAAGTGAGCAAACGCTATTGGAAAAATCATGGCAATAAAATTACTTGATGCATTGTTGCCACAACTTTCAATTTTTAAAAAATGCAGATCTCATTTTATTATATTTCAATAAAGTGAAATATAATAAAATAAGATCTGTCTGTATTTAAAATATTCATTGATAGTTGGATATAACAGTAGAAAGTCCTATCTTGGAATGAATTCCTTGTTTCCAGTCAGAATAATATGATCCTGGAATGGTTGTTGCTGTTCAGTCACTAAGTCATGTCTGGCTCTTTTGCAACCTCATGGACTTTATCCAGCTATGCTCCTCTGTCTATGGGATTTCCCAGGCAAGAATCCTGGTGTGGGTTTCCATTTCCATCTTCGGGGATCTTCCTGACCCAGGGATTGAACCCAGGGCTCCTGCATTGGTAGGAAGATTCTTTACCACTGAGCCATCTGGGAAGCCCTCCTGGAATGGTAGAGATAAGATAATGGAACTCAAACATCAGCATATGAATTAGCAGAGTGCTTCTAAAAAAATGTTTATTTTGGAATAATTTTAAATTTATTGAAGCATTTCGAAGACAGTTTTTGTATACTCTTCACTCAACTTCCCTAATATTAACGTCTTTTATGTCCATTGGTATACTTGCCAAAACTAAGACATTAACATGAAATAATGCAATTAACAAAAACTTCATTGGAATTTAGCTAGTTTTTCATCTATTGTTCTGTTCTGATCCCAGATCCAATCCAGGGGCACCACATGGCATAAATCTTCTCATCTCCTTAGTGTCCTTGGGATTACTTTATTGACAAAGGCTCATATAGTCAAAGCTATGGTTGTTCCAGTAGTCATGTATGGATGTGAGAGTTGTATGGATCATACAACCGGTCCATACATGGTCCATAAACCAGTCCATAAACCATGGTCCAGTTGTATCATCATATGGATCATACAACTGGTCCAAAACCATGTATGGACCATAAAGAAGGCTGAGCACTGAAGAACTGATGTTTTTTAACTGTAGTGTTGGAGAAGACTCTTGAGAGTCCCTTGAAATGCAAGGAGATCAAACCAGTCAATCCTAAAAGAAATTAACCCTTCATATTCATTGGAAGGACTGATGCTGAGTCTGAAGCTCCAATACTTTGACGCCCTGATGTAAAGAGCCAACTCATTGGAAAAGACCCTGATGCTGGGGAATATAAAAATCAGGAGGAGAAGGGGATCACAGAGGACAAGATGATTGGACTGGATCACTGACTCAATGGACATGAGTTTGAGCAGGCCTGCTACAGTCCATGGGGGCACAAAGAATTGGACACAAATGAGCAACTGAACAACAACAATTCCTTAGTCTCCTCTGAACTGTGACAGTGTCTTAGTCTTTCTTTTTCATGATCTTGACAGTTTGGGAGAATATTGGTATTTGGTCAGGTATTTTGAGTTTGTCTGATGAATGCTAAGTGATCAGACTGGGGTTAACGGCTTTGAGGAGGGATACTACAAATGTGTAGCATCTTATCACATCATTTCAGGGGGTACAAGATAGCAGCTGACTCATTACTGATAGTTACCTTGATAATTTTTTTAACATAAGATTCATCAGGTTTTCCCTCTGCAAATTTGCCATTTTTTTTTCTTCCTATACATACTACCTTGTTTGAGAGCTAGTCATGAAGTTTATCTCAAATTCAAGAAGAGGGGGATTAAGTTTTATCTTTTATAAGGAGAGTATTTATTTATATATATTATTTGAAATTCTACTGTAAGAAAGATTTATGCCTTCTCTCACATTTATTTACTTGCTCAGTCATTTATTTATATTATTTTGGTCTCATGGATTCTTTTATTCTTTGGATCATAATTCAATACTTTTATTATTTATCATACTCAGAATGCTTCAGTTTTTTCACAATGGCTCCTCTATCCTTTTGACCTGCAACCATTTTTATTTAAGCACTGTATTCTGGTAGTGCTTAAGCCCATCTTGTGTTTTTCTTTCCCCAGCCTATTTCCATAGGGAGTTGTGGTTCCTTTTAGTAGAGAACAGTATTAGAAAGCAAGATCTGGATGCTAGGTGTGTTCACTACTTCCCCTTTGTTACTGTCTCTAGACCTTCTCAGCAGACATAGCTAGAAAATATATGTTTGTTTATTACCATATACACATACATATGTACTCCTTTATTTATATACAGATATACAATAGACACAGGTTTATAACTGAACTATGTGTATATATATTTGCATATGTAAATATAAAGATTGACATTAGTTCATACTGATATTTCCAGTGTGAACCCAGCACCTAAGATTTTATTCTAGTTTTCTATCCCCTTACATATTACTAGCTACATTTCTGATCATGGGAAACCTGGTTCCCATTTTTATGATTTATATATTTATTTAGCAATATTATATACATAATTTTAATTCAGAATTGATAACCCATATATTATTTATGTACAATTGTTTTTCTCTTTCCCTGGTGGTTCAGACAGTTAAGGATCTGCCTGCAATGCAGGAGACATGGATTTAATCCCTGGATAGGGGAGATCCTGTGGAGAAGGGAATGGCTACCCACTCCAGTAGTCTTGCCTGGAGAATTCCATGGCCAGAAGAGCCTGGCGGGCTACAGTCCAAGAGGTCACAAAGAGTCGGACAAGACTGAATCACTAACACTTTCACTTTTTGACTTGAACATAACAGTAGTCAGCAGAAAACTGTTTTCCAAAGTTACTTAGGTCAGATCATTTTTGTCTTACTTTCTTTAATGAGATTATTATTTGCCTATAATAAATATATATAGATATACATTAAATACATATAATTCTCTTACTATAGTATGAATCCAATCTTGTGACCTTGGGATTTATACTTGCACTGGAGATAAATAGTCTCTGTAGCATACAGTTCCATGGGTTTTAGCATTCATAGATCCATGTGTGTACCATTGTGCTGTGTGTGTGTGTGTGTGTGTGTGTGTGTGTGTGTGTGCTTAGTTGCTCAGTCGTGTCCCACTCTTTGAGACCCCATGGACTGTAGCTACCCAGGTTCCTCTGTCCCTGGGATTCTCCAGGGAAGAATACTGGAGTCGGTTGCCATGCCCTCCTCCAGGGGATATTCCCAACTCAGGGATTGAATCCAGGTCTCTTGCATTGAAGGCAGATTCTTTACCATTTGAGCCATTAGGGAAGCCCATCTATCACTGTTGGACCATATAAAAGAGTTTCATTACTTAAGCTTTCCATGTGTGGTACCTTTGGCATCAACCCCACCTATGTCAAATTATGGCAATCATTGGTCTGTTATTTGGCCTTATAAATTTACTTTTTAAAAATAAAATTATAGTTATGGAATTACACTATGTGCACCCCTTTGGGTCTTCCTTCTTTCACTTGGAACAACTTATTTAATATCAATCCATATTCTGCAGGATTCAGTAACTCACGTTTTTGTATTCCTGAGAAATATCCCATTGTATTATATACTACAGTTTCTTTATATATTCATCAGCTGAAGAATATCTTGTCAACTATCTGGATCTGAAAATGTTTTTTGGAAAGCTTTTACTTTACTAGAAATTTAATTTCTTTAATAGATATATGGCTATTCAGCTTATCTATTTCTTCTTGAGTGAGTTTTGGTAATTTGAGTCTTCTTAGGAATTGGTCTATGTCACAAAAGTTTTCAAATTTAGGGCCATAATGATGATGTGGGAGTCTGTTGTTATTTTTACCTTTGTTACTGTTACTTTTAAATGTCTGTGGAATCTGCTGATGTTGCCTGTTTGATTCATGAATTTGGTAACTTGTGTTTTTTTTTCTTTTCTTTTTTTGTTATGGTCCCCCCTCAATGGCACCCCACTCCATACTCTTGCCTGGAGAATCCCGTGGATGGAGGAGCCTGGAAGGCTGCAGTCCATGGGGTCGCTGAGGGTCGGACACGACTGAGCGACTTCACTTTCACTTTTCACTTTCATGCATTGGAGAAGGATATGGCAACCCACTCCAGTGTTCTTGCCTTGAGAACCCAAGGGATGGCAGAGCCTGGTGGGCTGCTGTCTATGGGGTCTCACAGAGTCGGACACGACTGAAGCGACTTAGCAGCAGCAGCAGCAGTAGAGGCGTATCGACTGTTCTTATCTCTCTTTGGCAGGGAACTATATTCAATAAGTGAAGTGAAAGTCACTCAGTTGTGTCCGACTGTTTGCCACCCCATGGACTATACAGTCCATAGAATTCTCCAGAACAGAACACTGGAGTGGGTAGCCTATCCCTTCTCCAGCAGATCTTCCTGACCCAGGAATCGAACCGGGGTATCCTGCATTGCAGGTGGATTATTTACCAGCTGAGCTACCAGGGAAGCTCTATATTCTGTAATAAATTATAATAGGAAAGAATGTTAAAAAGATATTGCTTTCCTAACCAAAATTAAGATAGATTTTGTACTTTTGTAGTAAGGTCATCATCTCAACTGCTTATTATAAAAACTTACATAGAGAACACAGTCCTTAGGAAGTTGAGCAATTTTTACAAGAGGTGGTTTAGTAGAGCAGGAAGTCACAGACTTGAGTCCTAAGGCTTAAATTTTAGCTCTAGTTCAGTTATTATCACCTGGACATCCTCTGACACATCAATTTTCTCATATATGAAACAGAGAAAAATAACTTTCATGCCCTCTGGGTTATTGTGTAATGAAGCATTGTAATTTATATGATGTGTAAATGTTATTGCTAACATTTTTGCTTTCAGAAAATGTTTATCCTTAAATTCAAACTCGTGCAAAAGAACAATGATTGTTTTCTTTTACTTATCTAGCCATCCAGAAAAAAATCATTATTTTGGCAGTGATGAATGTGTGCATGTGCAACTATTTTAAGGGATGATGCATGATAAAGGGAGTGAATTCTTGTGAGTATAGCAAATCAGCTCTCTATATATCTATTTAAAAAAAAAGAAGCTTAATAAAAGTTATATATATATATATATATATATATATATATATATATATATATATTGCTTCCCTGGTGGCTCAGAGGTTAAAGTGTCTGCCTCCAATGCAGGAGACCCGGGTTTGATCCCTGGGTTGGGAAGATCCCCTGGAGAAGGAAATGGCAACCCACTCCAGTATTCTTGCCTGGAGAATCCCATGGACGGAGGAGCCTGGTTGGCTACAGTCCACGGGGTCACAAAGAGTCAGACACGACTGAGTGACTTCACTTACTCATATATATATATAAAGATAGATAGATAGAGATATAGATCTAAATCACTTTGCTGTACATCTGGAAATAACACATGGTAAAACAAGTATACTTCAATTAAAAAAATTAAAAAGCAGCTGTATTGATCTTTGTTTTTGTTTTTCTTTCTGTTATCAATTGTATTGATTTGCTATAATTTGTACTATTTTATTCTTTCTGTTTGCTTTAGTTTTAGTTTTTTTTTTTTTCTAGTTTCCAGTTTCTCTAATGGAATAAGTTACTGAAGTTAAATATTTCTAATATGAAGATTTAATGTTATAGATTTACTTGTAAGCACTAATTAAGCTGTATTCTTCAAATTTTGATGTTTTCATTCTCTTTTCATGATTTAAATTAGTACACTTTAATTTTTAGGGAAGTTAACTTTTATGCAGAGTACATAATGCAAAATGCTGGGCTGGATGAGCACAAGCTGGAATCAAGACTGCTGGGAGAAATGTCAATAACCTCAGGTATGCAGATGACACCAACCTTATGGCAGAAAGTGAAGAAGAACTAAGAGCCTCTTGATGAAAGTTGAAGAAGAGAGTGAAAAAGTTGTCTTAAAACTCATATCAATCAAAAAGCTAAGATCATGGCATCTGGTCCCATCACTTCATGGCGAATAGATGGGGAAACAATGGAAACCATAAGAGACTTTATTTTTGGAGGCTACCAAATCACTGCAGATGGTGACTGCAGCCATGAAATTAAAAGACACTTGCTCCTTGGAAGAAAAACTATGACAAATCTAGAGAGCACATTAAAAAGCAGAGACAATCCTTTGCCAACAAAGGTCTGCCTAGTCAAAGCTATGGTTTTTCCAGTAGTCATGTATGGATGTGAGAGTTGGACCATTAAGAAGACTGAACACTGAAGAATTGATTCTTTTGAACTGTGGTGTTGCAGAAGACTATTGAAAGTTCCTTGGACTGCAAGGAGATCCAACCAGTCCATCCTAAAGGTAATCAGTCCTGAATATTCATTGGAAGGACTGAAGCTGAAGCTGAAACTCCAATACTTTGGCCACCTGATGCAAAGAACTGACTCATTGGAAAAGGCCATTATTTTGGGAAAGGCTGAAGGCAGGAAAAGATGAGGATGACAGACGATGAGATGGTTGGATGGCACCACTGACTCGATGGACATGAGTTTGAGCAAGCTTGTGGAGTTGGTGATGGACAGGGAGGCCTGGCGAGCTGTAGTCCATGGGGACAAAAAGAGTTGGACATGACTGTGCGACTGAACCAAGTGACAGAAAATCCCTATACACTCAGCTTACCTCATTGTTAACATGTTGTATTAGTGTGATACATTTGTTGCAATTGATGATCCAATATTGATACATTCTTATCTGAAGTCTATAATTTACATGGAGATTCACTGTTCATGTTTACATTGTGTAGATTTTGACACATGTATAGTGACACATACCCACCATCACAAAGTCATACAAGATGGCTCCACTGCCTAAAAACCCTTTATGTTCTGCCTATTCCTGTCTTTCTCGCCCCTAACCACTGGCAACTATTAAATGTCATTGTCTATAGCTTTGTTTTTTCCAGAATGTGGTATAATTTGAATCATTCAGCATGTAGAATATTTTGACTGGCTCCTTTCTTAACAGTATGCATAATGCTATTGTACATTTAATAGTATACAGTGCAAACATAACTTTTAAACATAAATTTTGGAAACCAAAAAGCTCATGTGACTTGCTGATTGTGATATTCTCTTTATTGCAGTGGTCTGAAACTGAACTGCAATATATTCAATATATTCTTGTGTATGTACTATCACAGCAATGCATTTCTTATATCTTGATGAAAAGAGTATCTTTCAGGTCCTCTGTGCAAGCTGTTTGAAGAGTAGCTGAGCAGTTTGACATTAAAAGATTCACTTCAATATGTCCATCTCTTGAGTTCTTGTCCTCCTTCCTCTAAAGATTGCTAGATTTCCTGCTTATCCCTCTCATTGGTGGTGGCTTATATGCTAAGTCATGTCTGAACTTGCAACCTCATGGACTGTAGCCTGCTAGGTTCCTCTGTTCATGGGATTCTCCAGGCAAGAATAATGGAGTGGGTTGCCATTTCCTTCTCAGGAGGATCTTCCCAACCCAGGGATGGAACCTGAGTCTCCTGCATTGAAGGCAGATTCTTTACTGACTTAGCTAAGAGGAAAGCCCTATTACTCTGATTAGTTTGGGTAACCATTGAGTCCAGGCTTCAGTTACAACTTGGCAGACTGTTAATGCCATTCCAATTGGGTAAGCCAACAATTACATCCATGTGAAAATATGTGTATTAACAACTTCAGTCCAGTCTCACCTCAAATTTTGTCCATTTTGGCCAAGTATTATTAAACTTCCTTTCCATGCATATTTTCTTATAGATAAAAATTTGCAGACATTTATAGCTCCCTTGACATCTGTGTTACCATCAAAAAGATGACTAATTCTTTGTCTGGGCTCTCAGTTCAGTTCAGTTCAGTCACTCAGTGGTGTCCGACTCTTTGCGACCCCATGAATCGCAGCACTCCAGGCCTCCCTGTCCATCACCAACACCCAGAGTTCACTCAAACTCATGTCCATCGAGTTGGTGATGCCATCCAGCCATCTCATCCTCTGTCGTCCCCTTCTCCTCCTGCCCCCCTATCCCTCCCAGCATCAGAGTCTTTTCCAATGAGTCAATTCTTCACATGAGGTGACCAAAGTACTGGAGTTTCCGCTTTAGCATCATTCCTTCCAAAGAACATCCAGGACTGATCTCCTTCAGAATGGACTGGTTGGATCTTCTTGCAGTCCAAGGGACTCTCAAGAGTCTTCTCCAACACCACAGTTCAAAAGCATCAATTCTTCAGCGCTCAGCTTTCTTCACAGTCCAACTCTCATGGCTCTACTGGAATATAATACCATGAAGAGCCTTGCAGAGTGCTGAGAAAAAGTAGCATTGCCTTATGAGGCAATTTCCTTAGCTGCAGTTACTGAAAGGATATTTTTTTTTTTTTTTTTTGCTGGAGACAGTTGGTCCCTCAGATTTGAGGGTGGGAGGGTGGCGTCAGGAGGAAGTTTCAAGTGGAACATGGGTTTCAAGATTCTCAGCATTCTCTCTTTCTTTGGCCAACTTCTACCTCTCCATTAGTTATCTCCTGCTGCATAACAAGATCACCAAAAACCTAGTGGCTTGCTGCTGCTGCTGCTGCTAAGTTGTTTCAGTCGTGTCTGACTCTGTGTGATCCAATGGATGGCAGCCCACCAGGCTCCCCCATCCCTGGGATTCTCCAGGCAAGGACACTGGAGTGGGTTGCCATTTCCTTCTCCAATGCATGAAAGTGAAAAGTGAAAGGGAAGTTGCTCAGTTGTCTCCGACTCTTTTCGACCCCATGGACTACAGCCTACCAGGCTCCTCCATCCATGAGATTTTCCAGGCAAGAGTACTGGAGTGGGGGTGCCATTGCCTTCTCCGACCTAGTGGCTTAAAATGCCACAAACCTATCATCTCATGGTCTCTGTGAGTCAGGAAGCTGGGCATGGAATAGTTGGGTCCTCTGCTTCAAGGCCTCACAAGCTGCAAACAAGGTGTCAGGTGTGGCCAAAATCTCACCTGAGGCTAGATTGAGGAAGGATCTGATTCCAAACTCAGGTGGAGGATAGTTGCTTTACAATGTTGTGTTGACTTCTGCTGTACAACACTGAATCAGCCGTAATTATACATATACCCCCTTCCTCTTGAGCTTCCCTCCCTGCCGGGAGCCAGCGTGAGGAGCTCCGCCCGTGGCAAAGGTCATGAGGAAGGAGGCTCGGCATACGCAAAGGCGGGATCGAGCCTCAGGAGTCCCCCTGGAAATTATCGAGCATCTACCCCCAAAACCAGTCTTCCTACTTTACTGCTTTGTGCTCTTACCTACACCTCTGACTTTATGGGGGGCTGTCCGCCACTACCTCTCTCTGAAAAAAAGAGTTAACTTACAGCTCCAGTTAATAAAGTTCCTGGGTATAATAGTGTTTCAACCTACAAACTCCTTTGGAAGTCCTCTGCTGCTGCTGCTGCTAAGTCGCTTCAGTCGTGTCCGACTCTGTGCAACCCCATTGATGGCAGACCACCAGGCTCCACCGTCCTTGGGATTCTCCAGGCAAGAACACTGGAGTGGATTGCCATTTCCTTCTCCAATGCATGAAAGTGAAAAGTGAAAGGGAAGTCGCTGAGTCCTGTCTGACTCTTCACGACCCCATGGACTGCAGCCCACCAGGCTTCTCCATCCATGGGATTTTCCAGGCAAGAGTACTGGAGTGCGGTGCCATTGCCTTCTCTGTTGGAAGTCCTCTAGCCTGCCTGAATAGGTTTTTCTGGTCACATGTGATTGCTCAGAGCCTCCCAACTGTGAGAGGCATGAGATGTTCTAAACTGTCTAAATACATATTCCTTTGAGCAGTTAAAAGATAGATTAGAAATTGTATTGGTGAAGGGTTTTTCACTTGTTGGGCCAATGTTTGCTGCTAAGTTTCCATATCCCTTACCTGCTGTGTCCCTGGCAGTGTATTGATTAATATAATTGGTGTAAGTAGTAGCTTTACTGTTTGTAACCTTGGACACTTGAGTTAATTCTTTTTCTTGTTATAGCCCATCACACCTTTGCTCTGTAGAAATGCAACTTTATCTAATGCTTTTGGAGGGTGGCGCCTGACTAATCACCTTTAGAGAAATATAAGTTTTCTGAAGAAAGGGTCTTAAAATGTTAACAGGCCTCCGGGCCAGAAGATGATGCAAATCACCTAAACTTTTGCATATGATAAGTTTGCAGGAAGAAAGCCTGGCTTACTGCATGACTCTTCCCCTTCCCCCATTATCCTCTATGCATAACTTAAGGTATAAAAACTACTTTGGAATATAAAGTGCGGGCCTTGTTCACTGAAACTTGGTCTCCCCATGTCGTTCTTTCTCTCACCTTCTGGCTGAATTATTCAGCCTCTTTTCTCCACTGAATTTCCTCACTGAGCTATCCTTATTTAACCACTCTTTATATCCTTAATTAACATTTACTTAAGCAATTGTTTCCTGATCCTCGCCAACGCCGTCCCTGCCTCGAATTCCCTGGATCCACCGGGGCTGGACCCCAGCACCTCCCCACCCCATCCCACCCCTCTAGGTTATCACAGAGTACTAGGTTGAGCTCCCTGTGTTATACAGCAACTTCCCAGAAGCTATTTATTTTACACATGGTAATATATATATATATTTAAATTTAATATATTTATTTGTTTAATATATATTTAACATATATGTATATATAACTTAATACATATAATGAAGTTATTTATATATTAATATATTATAATATTATATTTAATTTTAATATAATAATATATAATAATATATTCATATCAATAAAGAAATGGCAACCCACTCCAATATTCTTGGCTGGAAAATCCCATAGACAAAGGAGACTGGTGGGTTCCAGTCTATGGGCTCACAAAGAGTCAGACATGACTGAGAGACTAACACTATACATTAATATAATATTATATTACATATTAATATAAATATATATAATTAAATAAATATAATACAATTATATATATATGTATATATTTCAGTGCTACTCTCTGTTTGCCCACCCTCTCCTTTCCCTCACTGTGACCACAAGTCTGTTCTATACATCTGCAGCTCTATTACTGCCCTGAAAATAGGTTCATCAGTACCATTCTTCTAGATTCCATATATAAGTGTTAATACATGGTATTTGTTTTACTCTTCCAACTTACTTCACTATGTATAACAAGCTGTAACTGGGCATTACAGGTGAGAAAACAGTGGTCTCAACTTTTAATGATTCCAGAATTGTATCACTTAAGGAGTTTCTTGGCTTCTTCCCAATGATGTCTCTTGAATAGATGTGTGACCTTGAGTTAGGTACTCAACTTCTCTGTGCTTCAATTTACTCATCTTTAAACAGGAGCTACTTCATAGGATTGTGTGACAATTAATATATGTAAAATTCTTGGAATAGTACAGTCAGAAAGTAAGTGTACTATATCATTATGCACATGTTTGCTGATGTGTGGTTGTGGCTGATTCATATGGCTCTTTCTACACCCAGATTCAAAAGCAAGAACTCTTTAGGCATTTTTCTGAAGACACTATTATCTAGGCAAGTAAAGAGAAGAGGGGCATGTTGGTTATAACACTGTGCACTTGTCTGGGAGGCAGCATGAGGACTTAGTGGCACAGACCAGGGAGAGAAACTAGGCTTGGGGAGATGGAGGAATTTGCTTAGAACAGAGGCTGGAGCCCAGAGAGACACAGGGAAGCTGAGGAAGGCAGCACCAGGAGAAGAGGAGACTGGACTCAAGGCCTCCAATGAAGGGAATTTCTGGAGAACCAGTGCCTTCTTTGAGAGTGACAGCTGGCTTCAACGTCTCTAAAAAAGACTTTGACGAAAGGTGATCATCCAGATACCAGGAGCCTGGCTGAGTACTTCATGACAAGGCCGCCAGCTTTGTAGGACACGAGGTGTTAAAGAGAACAGACGGGAAAGGGCCATTGAGAAATACGACACGTGGAGGACGTGCAGGGGCTGGGGCTTATCCACAGCTGCCCGGGCTATCAGGGCAATGACAGGGAGGGCACTTCCCCTCTGTGAGATGCATCTGTGCTCAGTGAAGAGACAAGTCCTATTTTCTCCCCTCCCAGCCACCTTTGCCATGTGGCCCAGAGGCCCATCAACAACCCTGCCCTCAAGGACCTGCTCACCTCCCCTTCTCCACTGCCCTGAGACCCATCAGATCCACGGCCCATCATGGTGATGCAAGCAAAGAAAATCCTGCTCCTACTTCAGGCTTCATGGTGGGGTCACCATGACCTTCCATAATCCTCTATGTCCCCCAGAGCCATCCCCTCATATCGAGGAGTCAAAGCAAAGCTGTGCTGGGAGATGACGCTGCAGTGGAGTGCCAGGAGCCAGACTGATTTCTAGGGTGAGGGTTGGTGTTTTTTGTTCCAAGTTCAGAGTGAAAACATTTCTTTGAAGATTGGAGAAGAGAAGATAAACAAAATGGAAGGAATATGCACCTTAAATTTCCTCTTTCTCCCTTTACAAATAAATAGTAGGGAGGAGGGCAATTTGGCAGTCCTTTTAAAATGTAAAATTGTATAAAATGTGCAAAACATAAGCACCTCACAGTGGGAACTTGATTTTTTTCACTGCTACTAACTGCTACAATCCCCAGAATCTAGAATACTAGGAGAAAATTATTCCACTTCAAATTATTTATGGAATCAACTTAAATTTATGACTCAACCCTTTTGCCCCTCAAAATTCTGTTGCATTTTTCAGCTTGTGCTATGTACGGTTTTGAAAAGTGAAAGTGTTAGTCATTCCGTCATGTCTGAGTCTTTGTGACCCCATGAGCTTTTGTCCACCAGGCTCCTCTGCCCATGGAATTCTCCAGGTAAGAATATTAGCAAAGCAAAAGCGAATTTGCTTAGTCGTGTCTGACTCTTTGTGACCCCATCGACTGTAGCCCACCAGACTCCTCCATCCATGGAATTTTTTAGGCAAGAGTACTGCAGTGGGTTGCCATTTTCTTCTCCAGGGGATCTTCCCGACCCAGGCAGATTCTTTACAGTCTGAGCCACCAAAGAGTTTTAAACGGCCCTAATATATAAGCATGGGATAGCAATAAACATCTCTTTCTCTGTTGCCCAACGTGGGGGCTGGAGGTCAGCTCTGGTCCTCTGTGCATGTGCTCCCATTCTGGAACTTCAGGTGGAGGAGAAGCAGCCCTCATCTTAGATGAGCTGTTCCCAAGGCAGCATGGAGAGCTGGACTATACTGCCGTGGCCAGAGCATACATTCTGATGTGACAACAACCATGTGTCCAAGGCCAGAGATGGGACAGGGAATGTAATGTCCTTGCTAGGAGGCATGACAGGGGCAGGATAAAAATGATGTGTGAATCGTTAGAACAACCTACCACACAATCATAAGGACACACAATAAAAACAAGTAGGCATGGTCAAGAGTGGCTTTCAGAGTCTTGTTTGTGAAGAATAAAAATGAAAGGTTGGAAAATACTATCAATAATGGAATATATTATGCAAGCTAGAGAATATACTGTTGCAGTTGTATATGATAATGTAGAACGAACATCATTCCTTACATGATAAGGAATGAACAAATCTCAAAACATCCTTTTGAGTGAGAAAAACATATTGCAAAAATATCTGAAAAAATATCTGAAAATATCTGAAACAACACAAAACACTACCTTTTGGGTACAATTATGTGTCTACTGAGAGTCCCTTGGAGTGCAAGGAGATCCAACCAGTCCATTCTAGAGATCAGCCCTGGGTGTTCTTTGGAAGGAATGACGCTGAAGCTGAAACTCCAGTACTTTGGCCACCTCATGTGAAGAGTTGACTCATTGGAAAAGACTCTGATGCTGGGAGGGATTGGGGGCAGGAGGAGAAGGGGACGACAGAGGATGAGATGGCTGGATGGCATCACCAACTTGATGGACGTGAGTCTGAGTGAACTCCAGTAGTTGCTGATGGACAGGGAGGCCTGGTGTGCTGAGATTCATGGGGTTGCAAAGAGTCGGACACGATTGAGTGACTGAACTGAACTGAACTGATGTGTCTACTGTTGTTGTTCAGTTGCTCAGTTGTGTCCAACTTTCTGTGACCCCATGAACTTCAGAATGAAAGGCTTCTTTGTCCTTAACCATCTCCCAAAGACTGCTCATACTCATGTCCACTGCGTCAGTGATGCCATCCAACCATTTCATCCTCTGTCATTCCCTTCTCTTGCCCTCATTTTTTCCAGCATCAGAGTCTTTTCCAATAAGTCAGCTTTTTGCATCAGGTGGCCAAAGTATTGGAGCTTCAGCCTCAGAATCAGTCGCTCCAATTGATATTCAGCACTGATTTCTTTTAGGAATAGCTGGTTTGAGCTCCTTGCAGTTCAAGGGACTCTCAAGAGTCTACTCCAACACCACAGTTCAAAAGCATCAATTCTTCAGTGCTCAGCCTTCTTTATAGTCCAACTCTCACATCCATACATGACTACTGGAAAAACCATAGCTTTGACTATATAGACCTTTGTTGGGAAAGTAGTGTCTCTGCTTCTTCATACTCTGTCTAGGCTTGCCATCATGTGTCTACATGCCTTTAAAAAGCATGGTGATATGACAGATCTATTTTTAACTTTTTTGAAGCACTTCCATATTGTTTTTTTTTTTTTTTCTAATTTTATTTTATTTTTAAACTTTACATAATTGTATTAGTTTTGCCAAATATCAAAATGAATCCGCCACAGGTATACATGTGTTCCCCATCCCGAACCCTCCTCCCTCCTCCCTCCCCATACCATCCCTCTGGGCCGTCCCAGTGCACCAGCCCCAAGCATCCAGCATCGTGCATCAAACCTGGACTGGCAACTCGTTTCCTACATGATATTTTACATGTTTCATTGCCATTCTCCCAAATCTTCCCGCCCTCTCCCTCTCCCACAGAGTCCATAAGACTGTTCTATACATCAGTGTCTCTTTTGCTGTCTCGTACACCGGGTTATTGTTACCATCTTTCTAAATACCATATATTTGCGTTAGTATACTGTATTTATGTTTTTCCTTCTGGCTTACTTCACTCTGTATAATAGGCTCCAGTTTCATCCACCTCATTAGAACTGATTCAAATGGATTCTTTTTAATGGCTGAGTAATACTCCATTGTGTATATGTACCACAGCTTTCTTATCCATTCATCTGCTGATGGACATCTAGGTTGCTTCCATGTCTTGGCTATTATAAACAGTGCTGCGATGAACATTGGGGTACACGTGTCTCTTTCCCTTCTGGTTTCCTCAGTGTGTATGCCCAGCAGTGGGATTGCTGGATCATAAGGCAGTTCTATTTCCAGTTTTTTAAGGAATCTCCACACTGTTCTCCATAGTGGCTGTACTAGTTTGCATTCCCACCAACAGTGTAAGAGGGTTCCCTTTTCTCCACACCCTCTCCAGCATTTATTATTTGTAGACTTTTGGATCGCAGCCATTCTGACTGGTGTGAAATGGTACCTAATAGTGGTTTTGATTTGCATTTCTCTGATAATGAGTGATGTTGAGCATCTTTTCATGTGTTTGTTAGCCATCTGTATGTCTTCTTTGGAGAAATGTCTATTTAGTTCTTTGGCCCATTTTTTGATTGGGTCGTTTATTTTTCTGGAGTTGAGCTGTAGGAGTTGCTTGTATATTTTTGAGATTAGTTGTTAGTCGGTTGCTTCATTTGCTATTATTTTCTCCCATTCTGAAGGCTGTCTTTTCACCTTGCTAATAGTTTCCTTTGATGTGCAGAAGCTTTTAAGGTTAATTAGGTCCCATTTGTTTATTTTTGCTTTTATTTCCAATATTCTGGGAGGTGGGTCATAGAGGATCCTGCTGTGATGTATGTCGGAGAGTGTTTTGCCTATGTTCTCCTCTAGGAGTTTTATAGTTTCTGGTCTTACGTTTAGATCTTTAATCCATTTTGAGTTTATTTTTGTGTATGGTGTTAGAAAGTGGTCCAGTTTCATTCTTTTACACGTGGTTGACCAGATTTCCCAGCACCACTTGTTAAAGAGATTGTCTTTAATCCATTGTATATTCTTGCCTCCTTTGTCAAAGATAAGGTGTCCATATGTGCGTGGATTTATCTCTGGGCTTTCTATTTTGCTCCATTGATCAATATTTCTGTCTTTGTGCCAGTACCATACTGTCTTGATGACTGTGGCTTTGTAGTAGAGCCTGAAGTCAGGTAGGTTGATTCCTCCAGTTCCATTCTTCTTTCTCAAGATAGCTTTGGCTATTTGAGGTTTTTTGTATTTCCATACAAATTGTGAAATTATTTGTTCTAGCTCTGTGAAGAATACTGTTGGTAGCTTGATAGGGATTGCATTGAATCTATAAATTGCTTTGGGTAGTATACTCATTTTCACTATATTGATTCTTCCAATCCATGAACATGGTATATTTCTCCATCTATTAGTGTCCTCTTTGATTTCTTTCACCAGTGTTTTATAGTTTTCTATATATAGGTCTTTAGTTTCTTTAGGTAGATATATTCCTAAGTATTTATTCTTTTCGTTGCAATGGTGAATGGAATTGTTTCCTTAATTTCTCTTTTTGTTTTCTCATTATTAGTGTATAGGAATGCAAGGGATTTCTGTGTGTTGATTTTATATCCTGCAACTTTACTATAGTCATTGATTATTTCTAGTAATTTTCTGGTGGAATCTTTAGGGTTTTCTATGTAGAGGATCATGTCATCTGCAAATAGTGAGAGTTTTACTTCTTTTCCAATTTGGATTCCTTTTATTTCTTTTTCTGCTCTGATTGCTGTGGCCAAAACTTCCAAAACTATGTTGAATAGTAATGGTGAAAGTGGGCACCCTTGTCTTGTTCCTGACTTTAGAGGAAATGCTTTCAATTTTTCACCATTGAGGATAATGTTTGCTGTGGGTTTGTCATATATAGCTTTTATTATGTTGAGGTATGTTCCTTCTATTCCTGCTTTCTGGAGAGTTTTTATCATAAATGGATGTTGAATTTTGTCAAAGGCTTTCTCTGCATCTATTGAGATAATCATATGGTTTTTATTTTTCAATTTGTTAATGTGGTGTATTACATTGATTGATTTGCGGATATTGAAGAATCCTTGCATCCCTGGGATAAAGCCCACTTGATCATGGTGTATGATCTTTTTAATGTGTTGTTGGATTCTGATTGCTAGAATTTTGTTAAGGATTTTTGCATCTATGTTCATCAGTGATATTGGCCTGTAGTTTTCTTTTTTTGTGGCATCTTTGTCAGGTTTTGGTATTAGGGTGATGGTGGCCTCATAGAATGAGTTTGGAAGTTTACCTTCCTCTGCAATTTTCTGGAAGAGTTTGAGCAGGATAGGTGTTAGCTCTTCTCTAAATTTTTGGTAGAATTCAGCTGTGAAGCCGTCTGGACCTGGGCTTTTGTTTGCTGGAAGATTTTTGATTACAGTTTCAATTTCCATGCTTGTGATGGGTCTGTTAAGATTTTCTATTTCTTCCTGGTCCAGTTTTGGAAAGTTGTACTTTTCTAAGAATTTGTCCATTTCTTCCACGTTGTCCATTTTATTGGCATATAATTGTTAATAGTAGTCTCTTATGATCCTTTGTATTTCTGTGTTGTCTGTTGTGATCTCTCCATTTTCGTTTCTAATTTTGTTGATTTGATTTTTCTCCCTTTGTTTCTTGATGAGTCTGGCTAATGGTTTGTCAATTTTATTTATCCTTTCAAAGAACCAGCTTTTGGTTTTGTTGATTTTTGCTATGGTCTCTTTTGTTTCTTTTGCATTTATTTCTGCTCTAATTTTTAAGATTTCTTTCCTTCTACTAACCCTGGGGTTCTTCATTTCTTCCTTTTCTAGTTGCTTTAGGTGTAGAGTTAGGTTATTTATTTGACTTTTTTCTTGTTTCTTGAGGTGTGCCTGTATTGCTATGAACTTTCCCCTTAGGACTGCTTTTACCGTGTCCCACAGGTTTTGGGTTGTTGTGTTTTCATTTTCATTCGTTTCTGTGCAAATTTTGATTTTTTTTTGATTTCTTCTGTGACTTGTTGGTTATTCAGCAGCGTGTTGTTCAGCCTCCATATGTTGGAATTTTTAATAGTTTTTCTCCTGTAATTTAGATCTAATCTTACTGCATTGTGGTCAGAAAAAATGCTTGGAATGATTTCTATTTTTTTGAATTTACCAAGGCTAGCTTTATGGCCCAGGATGTGATCTATCCTGGAGAAGGTTCCATGTGCGCTTGAGAAAAAGGTGAAATTCATTGTTTTGGGATGAAATGTCCTATAGATATCAATTAGGTCTAACTGGTATTAGATACAATTAGATACAATAGATAAACTATTGTATCGTTTAAAGTTTGTGTTTCCTTGTTAATTTTCTGTTTAGTTGATCTATCCATAGGTGTGAGTGGGGTATTAAAGTCTCCCACTATTATTGTGTTATTGTTAATGTCTCCTTTCATACTTGTTAGCATTTGTCTTACATACTGCGGTGCTCCCGTGTTGGGTGCATATATATTTATAATTGTTATATCTTCTTCTTGGATTGATCCTTTGATCATTATGTAGTGACCTTCTTTGTCTCTTTTCACAGCCTTTGTTTTAAAGTCTATTTTATCTGATATGAGTCTGCTTTCTTTTGGTCCCTATTTGCATGGAAAATCTTTTTCCAGCCCTTCACTTTCAGTCTGTATGTGTCCCCTGTTTTGAGGTGGGTCTCTTGTAGACAACATATGTAGGGGTCTTGTTTTTGTATCCATTCAGCCAGTCTGTCTTTTGGTTGGGGCATTCAACCCATTTACATTTAAGGTAATTACTGATAAGTATGATCCCGTTGCCATTTACTTTATTGTTTTGGGTTCGAGTTTATACACCGTTTTTGTGTTTCCTGTCTAGAGAATATCCTTTAGTATTTGTTGGAGAGCTGCTTTGGTGGTGCAGAATTCTCTCAGCTTTTGCTTGTCTGAAAAGCTTTTGATTTCTCCTTCATACTTGAATGAGATCCTTGCTGGGTACAATAATCTGGGCTGTAGTTATTTTCTTTCATCATTTTAAGTATGTCTTGCCATTCCCTCCTGGCTTGAAGAGTTTCTATTGAAAGATCAGCTGTTATCCTTATGGGAATTCCCTTGTGTGTTATTTGTTGTTTTTCCCTTGCTGCTTTTAATATTTGTTCTTTGTGTTTGATCTTTGTTAATTTGATTAATATGTGTCTTGGGGTGTTTCTCCTTGGGTTTATCCTGTTTTGGACTCTCTGGGTTTCTTGTACTTGGGTGATTATTTCCTTCCCCATTTTAGGGAAGTTTTCCACTATTATCTCCTCAAGTATTTTCTCATGGTCTTTCTTTTTGTCTTCTTCTTCTGGAACCCCTATGATTCGAATGTTGTAGTGTTTAATATTGTCCTGGAGGTCTCTGAGATTGTCCCCATTTCTTTTAATTCGTTTTTCTTTTATCCTCTCTGATTCATTTATTTCTACCATTCTATCTTCTAATTCACTAATCCTGTCTTCTGCCTCTGTTATTCTACTATTTGTTGCCTCCAGAGTGTTTTTAATTTCACTTATTGCATTATTCATTATATATTGACTCTTTTTTATTTCTTCTAGGTCCTTGTTAAACCTTTCTTGCATCTTCTCAATCCTTACCTCCAGGCTATTTATCTGTGATTCCATTTTAGTTTCAAGATTTTGGATCAATTTCACTATCATTATTCGGAATTCTTTATCAGGTAGATTCCCTATCTCTTCCTCTTTTGTTTGGTTTGGTGGGCATTTATCCTGTTCCTTTATCTGCTGGCTATTCCTCTGTCTCTTCATCTTGTTTAAATTGCTGAGTTTGGGGTGTCCTTTCTGTATTCTGGCAGTTTGTGGAGTTCTCTTTATTGTGGCGTTTCCTCACTGTGTGTGGGTTTGTACAGGTGGCTTGTCAAGGTTTCCTGGTTAGGGAAGCTTGTGTCGGTGTTCTGGTGGGTGGAGCTGTATTTCTTCTCTCTGGAGTGCAATGAAATGTCCAGTAATGAGTTATGAGATGTCTATAGTTTTGGGGTGACTTTGGGCAGCCTGTATCTTGAAGCTCAGGGCTGTGTTCCTTTGTTGCTGGAGAATTTGCTTGGTATGTCTTGCCCTGGAACTTATTGGCCCTTGTGTGGTGCTTGGTTTCAGTGTCGGTATGGAGGCATTTGATGAGTTCCTGTCAATTAATGTTCCTTGGAGTCAGGAGTTCCCCGGAGTCAGGGTTTGGACTTAAGTGTCCTGCTTCCAGTTACCGGTCTTATTTTTACAGTAGTTTCAAAACTTCTCCTTCTATACAGCACCATTGATAAAACATCTACATTAAAGACGAAAAGTTTCTCTACAGTGAGGGTCACTCAGAGAGGTTCACAGGGTTACATGGAGAAGAGAAGAGGGAGGAGGGAGTTAGAGGTGACCCAAATGAGATGAGGTGAATCAATAGTGGAGAGAGTGGGCTAGCCAGTAGTCACTTCCTTATGTGCACTCCACAACTGGACCACTCAGAGATGTTCACGGGGTTATACAGAGAAGAGAAGAAGGAGGAAGGTAACAGAGGTGGCCAGAAGGATAAAAGGGGGGAATGAAAAGGAGGGAGACAGATCCAGCCAGTAATCAGTTCCCTAAGTGTTCTCCACCGTCTGGAACACACAGAAATTCACAGAGTTGGGTTGAGTAGAGAGGGGTTAGGGAGGAGACACAGGCGACCTGGTGGAGAAAAAGGAGGGTCCAAAGGGAGAGAGAGCAGTCAAGCCAGTAATCTCACTCCCTAGTGAAAAATGGTTCCTGAAGATTGGGTCCTTAAAGGTACAAAATTGGTAACAAATACATGAAAGCAAAAATTAAAAATCTAGAGTAGAGTTTGGAATTTCAAAAATACGATGTTAAAGAAAAGGAGAAGGAAAAGAAAGAGAGAAAAAACGAACAAACAAAAACAAACAAGGTCGTGAAAATTATAAAGAAAGTACAGGTACAAAATTGATAACTAATACCAGAAAGCAAAAATTAAAAATCTAGAGTAGAGTTTGGAATTTCAAAAATACGATGTTAAAGAAAAGCAGAAGGAAAAGAAAGAGAGAAAAAACGAACAAACAAAAACAAACAAGGTCGTGAAAGTTATAAAGAAAGTACAGGTACAAAATTGATAACTAATACCAGAAAGCAAAAATTAAAAATCCAGAGTAGAGTTTGGAATTTCAAAAATACGATGTTAAAGAAAAGAAGAAGGAAAAGAAAGAGAGAAAAAACGAACAAACAAAAACAAATAAGGTCGCGAAAATTATAAAGAAAGTACAGGTACAAAATTGATAACTAATACCAGGAAGCAAAATTATAAATCTAGAGTAGAGTTTGGAATTTCAAAAATACAATCTTAAAAAAAAAAAAAAAAGAAGAAGAAGAAAAATAAAGAGAGAAAACAAACAAACAAATACGAACAATGTCACAAAAATTATAAAGAAAATACAGGTACAAAATTGATATCAAATACCAAAAAGCATAAATTAAAAATCTAGAGTAAAGTTTGGAATTTCAGATATACAATGTTATATAAAAGAAGAAGAGAAAGAAACAGAGAAGAAGAAAAAAAAAAAGTCACAGAAATTATATAAAAAAAAACTATAGGTACAAAATTTATAACATACACCAAAAAGTGAAAATTAAAAATCTAGAGTAGAGTTTGGAATTTCAAAAATACAATGTTAAAGAAAAGAAGAAAAAAACAAAATAAAAAAAAAACAAACCAAAAAAAAAAAAAAACAAGGTCAAAAAATTATAAAATATATATATATGAAGTTTGCTGAAGAAGAAAAAAATAGGGTCTTTTTTTTTTTTGCAAAGTAATAGGTTATAAAAGTGAAAATTAAAGGAATAGAGGACTTAAAAAAATTTTTTTTTAATTAAAAAAAAAGAAAGAAAGAATGATCGTAAAAATAATAAAAATATATCTAGGACTTTTTTTTTTTTTTTTGTGGGTGTTGTGGGTTCAGTTCATTTTTGGCTAGTTCCTTGGTCAGATTTATATTTCTCAAGATCTATAGGCCCCTTCCTATGTAGTCCATAGTAACCACAGGGTTTTGATCTATTGCCTGTAGCTTCCAAGGCGTTTCCCTCTGTTATATCTTCTTCTGTTTGCTAGTCTCTTCAGTATCTGGTTTCCGCCCTGACACAAAGGGCACGGTGGAGGACGCTTTTTTTTTTTTTTTTTTTTTAGGCTTACTTGTTCAGTCGCACTGTGGGGAGGGAGGGAGGAATGCTGCAAACAAATAACACTGGCGTGGGCTCGCAGTGCCTCAGCCACCCTGGGTCTGCCGCCGCTCACGGTGCGTGTAGCCTCCCTGTCCACACTGCTCGGACTTTAGGTTGTTCCGCCGGGAACAATCCGAGGCTGGCCCTGGGCTGCATGCACCTTCCAGGTCCAAGCCGCTCAGGTTCAGGCACTCGGGTAGTCCTCAGAGGCGCAGACTCAGTTGGGCCTGCGTTTTGTGTTCTTCCCAGGTCCGAGCAGCTCATGTGATGAGGTGTTTGGCGAGCGCCAATGCTGCGACTTATCGCCTCCCGGCCACTCGGTTACACCCAATCTGGGTGTAAAACCGGCGCACCTTCTCAGGCAGATGTTGACCATCCAGACCCCCAAGAAGTTTTAGTTAGCAAAGAAGCCTGCTTACAGTTTTATAGATAATGTCTCTCTGGGGCTGCGATTGCCCCCTTCCGGCTCTGGCTGCCTGTCACCGGAGGGGGAAGATCTGCAGCCGGCTATCTCTGTTCAGTCCTTTGTTCCGTGCGCGGGCCTGGCAGTCTTAGGTTAGGGCTGGCTTTTCGCGTGGTAGATATCCCACAGTCTGGTTTGCTAGCCCAAATTATTTCGCTCAGATAGCGCTCAGGGTATTCAGGCCAGATTCTTACTCTCAGCGATGCAGCCCACGCCGCGCCTCCCTGCCCAGCCCCGGCTTGCTAATGGCGGATGCAGGCGTCTGCGCTGCTTCTCCGCTGGAGGAGTTACTGTAGGGCTCGCAATCTGCGAGTTTTAATTGTTTATTTATTTTTTCTCCCTGTTATGTTGCCCTCTGTGCTTCCAAAGCTCGGCACAGATTCGGCAGTGAGAAGGTTTCCTGGTGTTTGGAAACTTCTCTCTTTTTAAGATTCCCTTCCCGGGACAGAACTCCGTCCCTCCCTCTTTTGTCTCTTTTTTTTTTTTGTTTTTAATATTTTTTCCTACCTCCTTTCGAAGAGTTGGGTTGCTTTTCTGGGTGCCTGATGTCCTCTGCCGGCATTCAGAAGTTGTTTTGTGGAATTTACTCGACGTTTAAATGCTCTTTTGATGAATTTGTGGGGGAGAAAGTGTTCTCCCCGTCCTACTCCTCCGCCATCTTGGCTCCTCCCCTCTCCATATTGTTTTTGATAGTGCGTGTACCAGTTTACATTTCCACCAATTGTGCACAAGGATTTCTTATCCTCTCTGATAACTTATCTACCAATACATCTTTTTGATAATGGCCATCCTAACAGGTGTGAGGTGATATTTCATTGTTGTTTTGATTTGCATTTCCCTGGTGATTCATAAGTTTGAGTTTCTTTTCATGTGCCTGTTGATCAAGTGAAATATTACTCAGTCATAAGAAAGAAGGATATCCTGCCATTTGTACCAAAGTGGATGGACCTTGAGAGCATTGTGCCAAGTGAGATGAATCAGAGAAAGACAAATATTGTATGATGCCACCAATGTGTGCTCTCTAAAAAAAGCCAAACTCATAAAAATAATAAGATGGTGGTCACCAGGGAATGGGGAGTGGAGGGATAGGGCAGATATTGTTTAAGGGTACAAATTTGCATCAGATAGTAAATAAGTCATAGAGATTTAATACACAGCATAGCAAGTATAGACAACAATATAGTGTTATAATCATCAAACTAGCTAAAAGAGTAGAACTTAAAGTATTTCAACCACTAAAAAAAATGATAATTATGAGACATGATAGAGGTGTTAATTATCACAATGGCAATCATATTATAATATACACATGTATCAAATCAACATGTACACTGTAAACTTACACAATATTATATATATAGATCTAATGTATTTTAATTTTAGAAAAAGACAAGTATGGCAGGATATTATCAAAGCAAGACAGCAGGGTGAAAGGCCATTAGGGTGGGGTAGGGAAAGGCTTCAACAAACACTGAGATAGAGCTGCTATCTTTTCATGTGGGAGGCTTTGAGTCACTGTTCTGGCCAAGAAGATAAGAAAAACTTAACTTTTATGGAGATTATTTCTTCATAGGTTAGACAAAAAGGACCATTGAAAACGGTCAGATGACTTCGGTTATTGAAGCCAACTCCAATGTTAATGAGTTCCTTTATATGTGAGTCTGAAATTGGGATAGAAATTTGGGTTAGTGAAATGTTAAGATTTCTGGCAATGCTTTGCTTTTTCATGGGAATAACTCTGATTTGACCCCAAGATGCCATTTGGATGCTGCTGAATCACTCCTAAGTTGTTTCCTGGACCCTAGTGGGAGCTCTGAGCCACTGGGCACCCTGACACTAGGTGATTTGCATTCATCCTGTACCTCTGATATTAAGAGAGAGAAAAAAAAAAGGAGAGAGTATGAATGAACTTTAGTTGAACCTGACAGATGCTGGAGCTTTTCATTTTCTCCTCAAGCAAGGCATAATGGAGATTTTGTTACCTGGGTAATCAGCACTCTGTTTGCTCTATTAATCTAGGTTCTCTGAATGTTGACAGTAGATATACAGATACAGCCTAAGTATCAATTTTCCATGGACTTACCAGCTTGGGTTTCCATTTTGCAGTTTTATTCTCTAATATTAGTCCTCTAATTAAAAACAGAAAAGAAAAATCTTCAACTACCTTGGCTGTAAATCACAAACTTGGGGAAAGGAGCTATACTTGCTTGTTGGGCTGTTTCATCAGGAGGCTATCACTGTAACTAAATACTTAAGATGTCTGGGCTTTGGAGGCACACAAACCTCCACCCATTCACAAACTGACTGGACTTCTGTGAACCTGTTTCCTCCACCACAGTTCAGAGATAATCACTATCGCATACAATGTCATTAGAGGGACTAAATAAGACGATGTAGGTCTGAAAAGTACTAGGCTATTGTCTTGAATATAAGACATGCTCCCTGAATGTTAGTTTCCAAGATTCTGTCTCAGATTTTGTGTTAGAAGATGGGTGATATTGACAGGGATTAAGTTGCATCCGTGTCAGTTGCGTCAAAGTGAGTGTGGGGCATACCCTGAGGATGAGTAGAGGAAGAGCCCTCTACCTAGCATGAGGGAAAGGTTCTGGGCAGGAAGTAGACACTTTCAGACTCACACTCTTCCATGCACCTCCTGCGTTCATCACCACCGACTCAGGGCAGCAGCCCACTGAGTCTGCAAAACCGCCAGAGTTGGCAGCCCCTGGACTCCAGGCTGAAAAACTAGCTGAAATACTGATAAAATATTGGGAAACAGGTGTTACCAAATGCACGTTCCTGTGCCAGATGCAGTGTGAAGCCAGACAAACTGAAGCATCACAGATTGAAACAAAGGAAGGTGTATTGTAGGGCCATGCAAGGAGAAAGGTGATTCAAGCCCCTGCTCCAAACCCCAAACTCCCCAAAGGGTTTGAGTAAATCATTTTTAAAGGCAAGGCGATGGAGGGATGTGGTTAATTGTTGCAGACTTCTTGATGTAGGAATTCTTTTTACAGCTGTCCACTAGGTCAGGTTATGATGTTCCTGTAAACCTTCACCAAGAGAAATGCTATTCTCTGTTCTGCAACTTTTTAATCTCTTTATAATGGAAAAGTATCATACATTTAAAGGTCAGAGCTTTGAGAATGGGCTATCCTGTATATTTCAGGCTATCAGCAACATTCTTTTAGTGATTCAGTTCAGTTCAGTTCAGTCGCCAGTGATTAACTTGTAGCAGAAACAGTATAATTCAAAGGTTAAAGTAAAAGAAATGGACCTCATATAGTCAGTTTTTTTCTCCCCTTTAACAGAGAAATTCTATTTCATTTTTTCCCCACTCAAAACATGTGAACTTAGCTAGACATTTAACCTTTCAGCATCTCAATGTTCTCATCTGAGAAATGAGGGAGGTAAGTTAAATTATATCTGACATTCTTTCCAGGACAAACACAAATCGTGACCCTGCAGCTCTAATCCACTGACAATACAGACAACCTTAGCTGGTAGGTGCGGTGTAACTGGACAGCGACTCACCAGCCATTCTTGGCTTCCTGAAGCTATTTTTTCTAGGATCCCAGTCACAGGAAATCAGTCTCTCTACTGATTTCCCAATTCTCTCCTGCAGAAACTTGTTTTTCCATGCACTCACACACTGAAAAATACATGGTTACACCACTGATTGAATCTACCTTGTAGGAAGTCCTCTGGGAGACAAACTGACAAGCAATGCTAGATTCACTGTGCTTAACCGTTTAAATGACCTTTGTTTGTTTGTTTGGCTAACTCTAGACAGAGCACTAACGTTATATGCCTACTTGTCTAAGAGCAGACAGAAAAGAGCACAAATACATTTTCAACTTCAACAACTAGTGATGTATTGAAAGCTACATACCCATAATGATATTAGTATAATCAGATCAGATCAGATCAGTCACTCAGTCGTCTCCGACTCTTTGCGACCCCATGAATCGCAGCAGGCCAGGACTCCCTGTCCATCACCAACTCCCGGAGTTCACTTAGACTCACGTCCATTGAGTCAGTGATGCCATCCAGCCATCTCATCCTCTGTCGTCCCCTTCTCCTCCTGCCCCCAATCCCTCCCAGCATCAGAGTCTTTTCCAATGAGTCAACTCTTTGCATGAGGTGGCCAAAGTACTGGAGTTTTGGCTTTAGCATCATTCCTTCCAAAGAAATCCCAGGGCTCATCTCCTTCAGAATGGGCTGGTTGGATCTCTTTCCAGTCCAAGGGAATCTCAAGAGTCTTCTCCAACACCACAGTTCAAAAGCATCAATTCTTCGGCACTCAGCCTTCTTCACAGTCCAACTCTCACATCCATACATGACCACAGGAAAAACCATAGCCTTGACTAGACGAACCTTTGTTGGCAAAGTAATGTCTCTGCTTTTGAATATGCTATCTAGGTTGTATTATTAGTGTAATAGGGAAGAACAAATCCAGCTCCATTTTGAATCTACTTCTTTAGCTTTAACGCTGTGCTCTCTTGCTTGTGCTTAATCATACTAACTCTGCACCTTTTGTAAAAGTATGCTGCCTATAGCCTAAAGTATACAGAATAACCTATTCTCAGGGTCCTGATATTTAATAGTTCATTCGTATAGAAATACAAATTGCAGAAGCATTTGTCTTGTTGTAGGTTTACAGGATCATTGTGACCTGACCTGTGTGGACAGCTGCAAAAACAAAGGATTCCAGCACTAAGAAGTTTGCAACAACCAACCATGCCCCTCCCTCACCTTGCCTTTTAAAACACTTTGCTGGAACCCTTTGGAGAGTTCAGCATTTTGGGGGTGGGCATGAGCCGTGCATCTCCTTGCATGGCCCTGCAATAAACCTTTCTGTGCTCCACATTCCAACATTTAGATTTGTTTGGCTTCATTGTGCATCAGGCAGACAAACATGTGTTCAATACATTAAAAATAAAAACAGAACAAACAAATAAAGGTGCCCTACATTCTAGAGTCCAGTAGGTTTGTGTTTAGATTTTGACTTGTCTACTTGTTAACTATGTCACCTTGGATAAACTTATCAGCTACTGAGACTCAGATTTCTCATTAGTGAAAAATAAGCCCTTGCCTTACAAGGTTTTATGTGGATCAGACACAGCACCTGTAAGCCACAGGACACAGCGAGTGTCCCCCCTCCATGGGCAACAGTACCATCCCTGAGCACCATGCGGGGCACTGTGGGATGCTGTTTCCTCATCTCTGCTCTTGTCCCTCGCGGGATGGTCAGCATGTGGCTCGTCTCTTAAAGTCCCTTCCCTCATGTTTGACAAAAGTTGACAATAGTGTTTACCTCCAGGGTCGATATGAAATGCACTTGGCAGAGTGAGTTTTGTCAAATAATTAGTGCTCAACACATAACTGCCACTATATCTTATGTTTTCACTTTCCCCTACCCCTTTCATTAGATTCGGTAGTGTTTTATTGGGATTTCCCTGGTGGCTCAGACGGTAAAGAATCTGCCTGCAATGTAGGAGACTTGGGTACGATCCCTAGGTCAGGAAGATTCCCTGGAGATGGGAATGGATACTCACGCCAGTATTCTTGCCACAGAATTCCACAGACAGAGAAGCCTGGCAGGCTGCAGTCCATGGGGTCACAAAGAGTTGGACATGACTGAGTGACTAACACTTTTCAACTTTCAGTGTTATATTTAGTAGAATCTTTTTTTAGCTAATCCATGTCAGTCTCCAAATAATTTTGTTAAATTCAATGACTGAAATAGGCCAAAGGCTGGAAATCAGTCTGTAATGTCAGAGGTCATGCTAAAAGTTATAACACCCTCCCCATCCTGCTGACATTTCATGCTCAACAGGGAAAACACTGCACACGTATTTCTCTGCAGAAAAACAGCAGACTTACATTTGCCTCTGATATCTTCCAGCCCTCATTTGCCACACACAGGACCAGTTGACAAAGGAAATCATGAAAAGACAGATGTCTGACAAGATGAGCTCTGAATAGGAAGTTGTATTTCAAAAGTGCCTCTAAGATGGAAAGACTCTGTAAAGAACTGTTTTGGTTTTTCCATCTTTTCTCCTATTTCGACTATGAGCTTCTCTCCTGAGATGAAAAGGCAGTCAGCTTGCAAGCAGCTTTTCTTTCCATTTTCTATGCTATTTTTATACTATTTTTCTACTAGTCAGCCCTGCAGTTTGTGCTCCCCCAGCCGTGACACCTTTCTGACTGCACATTATCATCACTCTGTCTTTGGAACTGATCCCTGGAAGTCCAGATTCTCTCATCTTCATTTCTAGTTCAGGCTATACTTTCTTACCTTTTGACTGTCAGCCTCTGACTTAACTTTTCACTCACATCTACTTGGGACAGTTGGTTCATTCGAAAACAAAAATCACTAGATTTTATTTTTTAGGGCAGTTTAGGTTTACAGTTTTAAAAATTGAGTGGATACTGCACAAATTTTGCATGCATCCCCTCTCCCAATACAAAGTTCCCCTTATTATATTATTATTATTATTTTAATAGCTTTACTGAGGTATAATTGATATACAAAAAACTGCACATATTCAATGAATACAATTTGTTTAGTTTGGGTGTATGTATACACTTGTGGAACCATCACCACAGTCAAGGTAATTTCCAAAATATTCCTTCCCTGAATTTTTTTAATAGTGTGCTAAGTGCAATTAACATGAGATTTACCCTTGTTGTAGCAACATTTAAATGATCAACACAGTATTATCAACTACAGACACTATATTGTATAGCAGATCTCTAAAAGTTACTCATCTTACCTGAGTCTCTTTAATTGAATGCATTTTTTAAAAATGTTTCTTTCTAGGCTCCTCTGTCAATGGTAAAAATTAAAATACTTGGGTCCCATTCTAGTAAGGTACAATTTAGATCTTGGTTTCCTTGAGATGTTTCCTACAACGGCTATTTAAAAATGAGGCAGTGTAAAGAGAGCAGTGAGACACAGAGAGGCAGAAACCATAGATGCTGGCTTTTTTAATGGATGTTTTGTTTAATCTTTCTTCTCTAGTTTAGCCCTTGGTGTCTCACTTTTACAAGTTGATATTTTCTGGGGAAGAATGACATCTTAGCTGGAAGGCAAAACCAGAGGCAAAAGTCACAGATTGCCATTTAAAGAACACAGTTCAAGGAGGGAAGGAGAGAGAACCGAGCGCCTGGTGCGAGTAGCAGCTGACTGTTCAACCTTGTGGGCCTGTCTGCAGACTGCCTACATCTCAGGGCCACCCAAACAGGGCAGGAAGGAAGAGCAGGTGAACAGATCCTCACCTTGCATCAGCCAGAGGGTCATCCTGAGAGTCCTTTGATGTTCTTGAGTTTCACAGACATGACCTCAGAGCATGTTCCATGGAATCTTATGCCTCAGCATCAGTAGAAATAATCAGTGAAGGTATAGAATGAGGTGCCTATGTGAAGTCTCTGCCTCTGAGACTGTAGGGCTGGGACTGTGCAGGAGGGAGCTGGAGGCAGTGGGGCAAGAAGATCTGAAGTAACACAGTCCAGTGGGTAGGGTAGGGGAGTAACACTCCAAAATATCTCTGGCATTCAGATTTTTCTTAGCTAAAAACAACCAGGGCCCAAAGGACTTAGGAAGAAATTTTGACCTTCCCTCTAACTGCCCGAAAAGAATTTAGATAACAGGGCTCTTAGAAGAATAGAATGATCACCAGAGATGTCTGCAAAGAATATGGGCTATGTGTGGTGGGGAAACTCAGAGATCAGAGTACACTCTGTGTCCTGTTGTCTCTGCTGGGCCAACAAATATTTATTTACCAAATATTTGCTTTTCCATCTCCATGTGAGCTGCTTTCTTCCTCTTTGATGTCTCAGATCTCTACCCCAACCTCCTTCTTTATCTCTAGCTGAAGATGGTTTGTGAGGTGAGGGTTTTGCTCGATTGGGGAGCTACTCAGTTTTCCTGGGTCTCTCTCATGGACATGTGTTATTGAACTTTCATTCAATTTTCTTCTGTCAATCTGTCTCATGTCAATTTAACTATTAAGCCAGCCAGAACAACCTAGAAAGGTAAGGAAACTTTTCTTCCTCCCCAACAGTGATGACATTTGGCCACTTTTGAAGGAGACTGTAAATCATAGAGAGAAATCATTACACCGACAACCTGGCTGAAGCACAGCCAGAGCGAGATTTGATATATTGACCACCACAAGTGAGCTACATAAGTAAGCATGACATTCAATTAATTCCTGGTTCTAGATTGCAAACTAGGAGACTCTTGAACTCCTCCTTTGGACAACCAAATCAACAGCTCCATACAGAACAATTCTCTTGGAAAGAAACCCAGGCACTAGCTGAGTGATTCCTACACATCAGGTGAATAAGAAAAAAACCTGTATCAAAAGAGTCAGAGACACAGTCTCTCCAGAACCCCATGCTCTGCACAGTTGCATGTCATCAGGAGCGAAATCACAACTCCCAACTTCGCCCTGAGGAACAAAGAGTTTGGGATCTAGAACCTCAACTTTTAAGACTTCTGCCAAAGTGACAAGACTCCAAAATGTGTAGCTCTGAAAACCAATGGAGCTTGTGTCCATAAGACCCACAAGACTATAGCAAACAAAGGAACAGTTCTTAACAGACCCACGAGGACTCTGTTCTAATTTAACAAATTCAAGAGACCTGCTTTTGTGGCTGCTGCTCAAAGTGTCAATGAGGATATTAACAAGTAGTAGCTCACATAATTGCCACTAAGGTGAAGTAGGATTATCCATGTGAAAGTACTTTGAAAATTTCAAAGCACTATACAAATAGGATATAGAAATCATTCTCAGTCCACATCTACTGAATAAGCTACTTAACCAGGCATCAGCCAAATTAAAAAAATTTTTTGTTTTGTTTTGGAGTATAGCCAATTAACAATGTTGTGATAGTTTCAGGGGACTCAGCCATACATATGCATGTATCCATTCTCCCCCGATCTCCTGTCCCATCCAGGCTGCCACATAACGTTGAGCAGAGTTCCCTGGCACCAGCCAGATTATACTGAGAGGAATTTGAGGTCTAAACACATACTGCTTTATGAAATTGATAATTAGCGGCAAATCATGTAAAATATATGCCAAAAATCATAGAAAATATTCTAAAAAAAATAAAGCCAGGCCCCAGATCTGTGCACAAGATCCTTCTGGCGTGATGCTGATGACCTGGGGCAGGGCAGAGACAGCATGCAAATGGTGCCCAGCAGCCTCTTCATCTCCAGGAGGATGGCAGCAGGCCCCTTGAGTTCCCCCAGGGCTCAGTGCAGAGGAAGCAGCTGCAAATGTCCCTCTTCCGGCCTTTCCCTATTTGCATTTCCTAGAAAGAATGCTTCAAATTCATGACTAGGTGCCCTATAATATTGATGTCCTAACTAAAGGATGGGCCAATTGTAGCTGTGTTATCTGAGTACCTCACAGACTCAGGATGATGAAGTAGAACCACAAACACAACTTCTCTGAGGGTAGGGGTTTCTGTTCTCTTTTGTTTATGACATTATTCTCAGCCTGGCATGCAGCAGTCACTCAATAAATATTTGCTGAGTGATGAGATGACTAAAATGAGTGAATAATATGGACAGAGGCAGAGATAAGAAGCTAGATCACCTGTGGGAAGGGCCTGGACTTTGTCTGCTGGGTGAGGAGAAAAGAAAGATTTGGTGATAAGAAGCTAAATAGATCACTAGAAGGACCAGAACAGGCATATTCCTCCCTAGTGGACAGAGAAAAGGCTGTAGGTGTCACCTCCCTAAGGAAAGGGCAAGTGAGGGGACTTGGGACTGGCCCTCCTTTAAGGTTATACAAAAACAATCATCAACTAGATTTAACTGCGATTTGCAGAGCACTCCACACATCAACAGTGGAAAATGTCTTCTCAAATGCACACAGATCACTCACTGAGACAGACCAGATTCTGGGACACAAAGTAAACCATGATGAAGTCAAAAGAACAAAAATCATTCATAGTATATGTCAGATCATAATAGAATTAAACTAGAAATCAATAAGCAAAAAGCAACCAAAAGCCTTCAAATACTTAAACAACACACTTGTAAATAATTCAAGGATCAAAGAGGACATTGAAAGGGAATTTTTTTTTTAATTGAGTAAAGGAAAATAAAGATACAACATGTCAAATTTAATGGGCTATACTTAAATCAGTGGTTAGAAGGAAATTTATAGCATTGATTCATCATTATAGAAAATAAGAAATTTCTCAAATCAATTATCTAAAATTCCACCTAGAGAAACTACTGGGGAAAAGAGCAAAATTAATATAAATTTAACAGAAGTAACAAATTATAAATATGAGAGCAGAAATTATGAAAGAAGAAAATAAGAAAATACTGGAAATCAATAAAACTAAAAGCTGATTCTTTAAGAAGATTTTACAAGGTTGATAAAGGAAAAATAGAGAAAAAGAAAAAAAAAAAAAAAAAACAAACACAGACTTCCAATATCAGAAATTAAAAAAGGGACATTAGAATTGACCTTTTATACTTTAAAAAGACAAGCAGGCAATGTTATGAACTACAGTGTGGCCACAAATTCAACAGTTAGACAAAATGGACTAATTCCTTAAAAATAAAATTCAATAGAAATTGCTAAAAAAGATAATGTGGATAGTCCTATATCTAATTTTAAAAGTAGAATTTTCAGTTAAACTTGCTTCCTTTCCCTAAATAAAAATAAGGAAAACTCGAGGTCCATATGATTTCACGAGCAAACTCTTCCAAACATTCAAAAAAGAAATAATATAATTTCTATGCAGTCTCTTCTAGAAAATAGAAAACAGTTCCCAACCAGTTTTATAAGGCTGGGTGCATGCATATTCAGTTGCTTAGTCATGTCCGACTCTGTGATCCCATGGACTGTAGCCAACCAGGTTCCTCAGTCTATGGAATTTTCCAGGTAAGAAGCAGGTTGCCATTTCCTTCCAGAAAGGAAGGAGAAAATAAGAAAATACTGGAAATCAATAAAACTAAAAGCTGATTCTTTAGTTGGGGTTGAGTTGCTTTTCCTTCCCCAGGGGATTTTCCCAGTCCAGGGATTGAACCCACGTCTCCTGCATTTCCTGCATTGGCAGGCAGATTCTTTACCCCTGTGCCACCTGGAAACACCCAAACTAGACCAAAAAAATCATAAGGATAAAGACTAGAAACCAAAATCCCTCACCATCTAAATATAAAAATCTTTAACAGAGTTGTAGGGAAAGAGCAAATTAGCCAAGATGGCGTGTTCAGGCTCTCTCACCCCGCGTTTTGTGAGTAATGACTATGTAACTGCTGAGATCATTTCTAGCTCTGCATATGTGCATCACGAGGTATTCGTTTGGTCATGGGCTACTTTGTGCTGTACACATATATGAGCTCCACCTAAAAAGTGTCAACATTACTGCTAGGTCACGGCAGTGTCCATTAGGTCAGCCAGGAAAGGAGAGAATATAGGGTGTCTGTTGCTATGGCTGCTGCACCAGCCAGGAGAGAATAACCACATCTGCAGTTCCTACAGCTCCTTGAGTCTTCTTCCACCCTCTTAGCTTGCTCCTTGCCTACCCTGGGTTCAGCAAACAGTGTGGACAGTGTGAACAGCAAAATCAATTGGCGTCAGGATCAGGATGAGCAAGACAATTGGCATAGTCAGAGGGATACCCAGCAGGTAGAGGGGCCTGAGTCTTCACAGAAGAAGAGGCAGCAGGAAACCCAGCAGGTAGGGAAGCCTGAGGCTCCACTGGATGGAGGAAGCCAGTGGCCACTACATAGCATGTGGTATCATGTGGCTGTGATCCTCTTGGCGTGGCCTCTGGTGGAAGATTGGGAGGTGGTGAACGGGTCACCAGATAGCATTGAAAAAGTGTTAGAGGCGTGAGTTCCTGTTTGCCGAACAAGGAGACATGGACTGCCATTGCACCGTGGGGTGGATCTTCCTGAAAGCCCTGGAAGCAAATATGGATGGTGCCCTATGCAATGCCATGCCAGTGAACAATGTGCAGAGACACTTGGAAGAACCAGAGCAACGTATACTGGCGTTAGAGCAAGGACCACTTGGCTTTGAAGAACCCAGTATCTCTGACAGTGGGGTGGTAAGTGACGATGATGAACATTATGAGACTGCAGGTCTCTGCTTGGCAGCAAGGCCTGTTGTACAGCAGAAAGAGAAGCATGAGCAGCCTGTGACCCAGGGGCGCATCCTCAAGGGGCCCCCAGTGTGACTGAGTTCACGACATATTGACCATATATTCAGGCAGAGTTGGTCGACAGGTATGCAACTTCAGCAAAAGCAAGGGGAACCCTTGACAGCAGGGCTCTTGCAACTTTGGGACACAGGAGTGGACAGTATCACTTGTTTGGTAATGAGATAGAATAGTTGGCATCTATAGGCACTTACTCATTGAGACAAAGATTGCAGAACACTAAGCGACTCATGCAAAGAGTGCCTAACCAAACACACGACCTCATGGAATGGATTAACGCTGCCATGTGGTCAAAAGCAGGAGAGCCCCCAGACACTGTGAGTAAATAGCATGCCCATGCCAGTTGACCCAAGTGGTGAGACCACTGGGCATGAGGCAGTCAGTGTTTAACCCAGACATCCAGGGCCCAGATGCCAAGTGTTTACTGGTGGAGTTAGAGAGGCCGTGCCCTGTCCACCACTTTTGGATCCCTGCCTGCTATTCTTGCCCCCCGTGTGGATTGCTGCCTCTATGGGGTGACCCCAGTGGTGGCTAGCTTGGGAGAACTGCAGGGATGGTGGCAAGCGAAGATTAGAAGTGTGAAGACCCCTAAGGGGGCCCAAGTTGGTAAAGGCCCCATCCAAGTGTCGAGAATGCAAATGTGGGCTGATTTGCTGGCAGCGGGAGTTAACAGAAATAAAACTGATAGACAGCCCAACACTCTGTTCCTAGAGCTATGGAGGCAACTGAGATCAGAGCAGCAGTTTACCAAGTTTGGGAAGCACCCACAGCAAGAGATATAGGCAGTTCAGTTAAAAGATTACATGGCACTCAAGGATGTTCCCTTAGATGATGTCCTTTTCCTCTTTGAATAGGGCTCAGATCAAGGTGCCCTCTGAAAAGCCCAAGCAGGGACCAGTAGCCCCATGTAGAACCTGCAATTTGCTGTTCGCTAGCTAATGTTCACTAGCTAATGTACAGAGTGTAACGACCCTGGTTGGCACTGGTACTGCATGCACCCTTGTTTATAGCAAGTTAGAAGCTGTGTCCTGGGTTTAGAGCAGTGTACTGTGAAGGCTGTGTCCTATGATGTGTAACAAGTAACACCAGGGTTAATGGTAAAAGAAGCAGTATGTCTCCACCTCTCAGAATCTGGGACAAACTTGTTCTGAAAGTCCCAGCCCATGAAATAAGGAAGGGAAAAAAAGCAAACAAGCAAAAAAATAAATAAAATGATTTTAATTGCCAGGAAGCATAATTGTATATAAAAATTCAAAAGAGTCTACAAAAAAGCTACTAGAACTAATGTCAGTTTAGCAAGTTCATCTTTATACATGGCAAATATACAAGTCATCTGTGTTTTTAATTAGGTAAGTGACAGCCTGAACAACTGGTATTTTAAATGATAAAAGCATTTCCAGTAGTAACACACACACACACAAGTATCTAGGTACCAACTGACTAGAACAAGAATAGGATTTGTATGCTGAAAACTGCAAAACATGATAAAGAAAAAAATTTAATTCTAAATAAAGATATGCACAATGTTTATAGATCAGAAGAATTTTAAGATGTTCAAGATATCAATTCTTTACCAATGATCTACAGATACATCACAGTCTTAAATAAAATCTCAGTAAACTGTCATAGATACTTACAAGCTAAACCTAAAATTTATATGGAAAGCCAAAGAGAGTAGGCCAAATGAATCTGAACAAGAGTAAAGTGGGAAGACCCAGATGATCCACTGAGTTGATGAAGAATGATGGATCAGAAGTTGACTCACACAAATATAGTCAACTACTTTTTGATAAAGGTGCTAAAGCAATTTAACAAACAAAGGACAGTCATCAGTAAATGGGGCTGGAACATGGGACAGACACATGGAAATAGATGACCTGAAACATACCTCACAGTTTATATAACCGAGTCACAGGCTGAAATGTAAATTTTAAATGACAAACTTCCAGAAGAAACCATAGAAGAAAATCTGAAATCTGATAACAATAACAAAGGGATGACCTATGCAAGAAAAAGCTGAGAAACTCTACTTTGTTAAAATTAAAATCTTAGTTCTGGGGAATACATTGTTAAACAAATGAAAATACAAGACACAAATGGAGAAACACTTTAAAAGTCACTTTTAAAAAAGGACTCATTCTGGCTTACTTCACTCTGTATAATAGGCTCCAGAGGGATGGTACGGGGAGGGAGGTGGGAGGGGGGTTCAGGATGGGGAATATGTGTACACCCATGGTGGATTCATGTTGATGTATGGCAAAACCAATACAATATTGTAAAGTAAAAAATAATAATAATAATGATAAATAAATGATAAATGGTTAAAAATAATATTAATAAAATGTAATGTTAACTTCTCAAAAAAAAAATAAAAAAGGACTCATGTCTGAAATATACAAAGAAATCTTAAAAGAAAATAAAATACACAAGTTGGTATATTGGGCAAAATATCTGAGCAAACTCTTCACCAAATAAAATACAAGGGTCACAAATAAATATATGAAAAGATGTTTATTTGACAAAGTTGACACTATTTGTCCTTAGGGAAATGAAAGTTAAGCCCACAACGAGGTACCACTACACACTGATTAGAATGACAAAACAAACAAACAAGGACAATACCAAATGTTGGCAATGATATACCGGGAGATCTCACTCCTCACTGGTGCAGATGCAGAGCAATAGCACCACTTTGGAAAACAACTTGTTAAAAAGTTAACCATGCAATCAAGCATTCCAGCTCCTAAGTGCTTACTCAATAAGGAAAAATGGACTACTGTTCCACTCAAGAATATGGATGAATCCTAAAAGCATTTTGCTAAGGAAAAGAAGCCAGATCCAAAAGGTGACCCCCACAGCCCATTCTGAATCAGTACCTCTGGGAATTTGCACTTTATAGCCTGTTCCCACGGAGAAGGCAATGAATGGCATCCCATTCCAGTACTCTTGCCTGGAGAATCCCATGGATGGAGGAGCCTGGTAGGCTACAGTCCAAGGGGTCGCGAAGAGTCGGACACGACTGAGCAACTTCACTTTCACGCACTGGAGAAGGAAATGGCAACCCACTCCAGTGTTCTTGCCTGGAGAATCCCAGGGACAGGGGAGCCTAGTGGGCTGCCATCTACGGGGTCGCAGAGAATCAGACAGGACTGAAGCGACTTAGCAGCAGCAGCAGCCTGTTCCCAGGTGATGTTCATGCCAGAGACTTCAAGCCACATGCGAGCAGCTCTCTTCAGGCATTTATTTACCTCAGACCTTATTGGCCAACAGATTTGATTGAGATATCTTAAGGAAACAGACTGCTGAAAGGGGCAAAAAACCAAAGACAAAATGCATGCATGTGGAGATGTAACTGCAAAAACTTAAACAAGTTGAGCACTTCTTTACAATATAGCCTATCTTTTGGTTTACGTATGTCTCTCTTAATAGACACGAGTGTGGGGAAAATGTTTTCTTCAGTTTTACATTCTCATGACTTCATGCAATTATAATCAGTTAGTAGGAACTGTATAGGTTAACTTGTGTGAATGGAAACACAAAGCTAGGGGCCTCCTTCTGTACTAGTATTATAACCTTGGGAAACTTACCTAACTTCTCTGTCAGTTTATCCAAATATGAAATGTGAGTAAAAATAGTAACTGATATTACAGTCCTCTTATGAGAGTACAGGGAATTAACACATGTAAGTCACAAGAAGAGTGCCTGGCACTTAGAAAGTGCTCAATAAATGTGAATTGTTATTTCATTCTGCTGCTAAGTCGCTTCAGTCGTGTCCGACTCTGTGTGACCCCACAGACGGCAGCCCACCAGCCTCCCCTGTCCCTGGGATTCTCCAGGCAAGAACACTGGAGTGGGTTGCCAGTTCCTTCTCCAAAGCATGAAAGTGAAAAGTGAAAGTGAAGTCGCTCAGTTGTGTCCGACTCTTAGCGACCCCATGGACTGCAGCCCACCAGGCTCCTCTGTCCATGGGATTTTCCAGGCAAGAGTACTGGAGTGGGGTGCCATCGCCTTCTCTGATTTCATTCTGCAGAAAAATATAAATATATATAATAGTATAAATAACACAGATTTTATCCAGTGCATGCCTAATTGCCCTGGAAAGAAAAGCATAGATGCTGTTTTGTTGCTAGGGAAATACAACTTTCCCCAACAGACTGATTGAATAAAACATTTTCAGAGGTCTGGGGACTAGCACTAACTTTTATGTTGCCAGAAGTAATTATGACTAAGTAAGTAACAAGGAGGTGCTGAGGAGTAATTTTTCCTCCTCTCAAAGTATCTATTTTTGAAATACTATAAACACATACACTTCCTAAAAACTTTTCTTTCTCTTTATTTTGATGATCAAGTCTTCTTAAATAGAAGACACAATAGTGTTTTATTAGCCTCATGTATGGAAAAGGCAGTGTCATTATATCTCCATTGGAAATTATACCAGCTTAAAATATGGTTTTCAGGTATGGACTTCTTCACTTATCCAAGTACAAGCACAATGTGAAAAACACTAGATTAAACTTGAAAAATTTATCAAGTTTGATTATACTCATTTTTAAATTAGAAATAACAGAATATCCCCAAAATATATATATGTGGGGTTAGCAAGAGAGTGATTCTTTAGTACTTATATTCAATTCTGTAGCTATTACCATAGACTTTACTGCCATTAGCTAAACCAGGCTACCTGTACACTCTGCAATATGATAGCCACTAGCCACACCTGGCTATTTAAATTAAAATTAATTAAAATTAAACAACATTAAAAATTCAGTTCCCCAGTCACACATTTTAAGTGCCCAATAAACACATGTGACTAGAAGCTACCATATTGGGCAGAACAGATAAAGAACATTTATCACCATGGAAAGTTCTGTTGGCAAGTTCAATTATACCAGCCAGATGTCAGTCGGAAGCATTGGATTTATCTCTGTGCTCTTTTGAGGATTGTTTTGGAGTGGTTAGCATTTTTCTCTATCATTAGAGAAGTGTTTTATCATCTTTGTAAATTACACAGTTGATGAACTGACATGGGGTCCATGAGTAGCTCTGAATGTGCAGGAAGCCGTTCTCAACAAACAGCTTCAGTTTTGTGCAGACCCATACAGTGGAGCTCAGTTAAAAATGCCTTTCCACCTGCTCACTGGCTCTGCACAACTGAGAGGGGAAATAGGTTTCTACATTATTCCCTAAGTCCACTCATCCAGGCAGTTACCCTATCTCCTTGGCCCACCCATCACCTAGTTTGCTCTCCTTAATAAGGCACAGTAGACAAATTGTGCCAGATTGTCAAAATGCCAAACCTATGAGTTATACTAATGCTTTTTATGTCAGTTTTTTTTTTTTCAAGAAATTAAAATACCAAATGAGCTTGTTTTCATAAGTGGGCTACCTTGATCTGACCTGAGGTACTGCAGGTGTGTTGAGGACACAGGGCTGGATGGTCATGGGCAGTTTACTATTGGAGAGTAGTCTTGGATTTGAAAGGGTGGAGACTGAACTGCCAAGCATGTGCGCTGTTAGAGGGAAGGAAAAATGGCAAGGTGGTTTGTATATGGTTATGCAGGACCACCAAAGCCAACCTCCCATGGGGTCAGAACAGCTGCAGACCTAAGCATTGGGCTTTCCTGGGAGGAATTCCATGAAGAAGGTGTGGATGGGCTCAATGGTGATGATCAGTAGGACAGAGGGGGACATCATCATGTTACAATGGTCTATCCGAGACACAGGCAAACACTGCTAGACACTGCAGCTACTTCTTTGTTCTTCTTTAGGGTCTTGAGGCCATTCAGTTTGGCCTCTTGGATACCCTGAGACTGACATGCTACACATTAATAAGGAATGCATGGCTAGTTAGGTGGACTTTCCTTGTTCTGTACTCCATAACTTGGGTCTTTTAGAGTTGTAGATAATAATGAGGAAGTTCTTTAAAAAAAAAATTAAAGAAACAGAAAACAAATATGAATTGCTCAGAGAGGTGCCCACATAGTAACACTGACCAGGCATGACCTCACTCCCTCAGGTTCAGCTCCCCAAGCCTAGGGAGTCCTGGGCTTTACCCAGGGCACAGACTCCCTGCTTCACAATGTCCAGTAAAGTCATAGCTGTCAGTGCACAAGATTGTCTCAGGCACAATCCCAGGGGAGGTGAAATTAGAAAGTGAAAGTGTAAAGTGTTAGTCACTCAGTTGTGTCCAACTCTTTGTGACCCCACGGACTTTAGCCTGCCAGTGTCCTCTGTCCATGGGATTTTCCAGGAAAGTACTGTAGTGGGTTGCCATTCCCTTTTCCAAGTTGGAAGCTGCTACCTTAATATGGATTTAGAATAAGGCCAGTTTGTTAAAGGGCTCAAATGCATAATGAAGTTCAGATCTAATAACCTATAGGGCTTTGTTCTTTGAGAGGGAGAATCTGACTTTAGAAATATTTCTTAAGTTCCTGATATAATGTTCTTTCCCCCAGAAAGACCCCCTATCTAAAGGAATTTATATTCCATTTCACTTACCCAACTTCCTGTTCACCATGGGAATGACTCCAAGTCCAGTCTCTAGGGAACTCCCTGCCCAGCTATACATTTGAGGACATAGCCTGTCTACTGATATAACTAAAGCAATATATTTTTACATCTGAAGTTACTCAGGACTACTTTAGAAAAATATAACATTTAAAAAAATTAAAACTTTTTAATTAAAAATTAATTAAAAAGATGAAAGTATTTTCTCAAAGATTAGGAATAAGACGAGGACGTTCACTGTCAACACTTTTATTCAACCTAGTTTTGAAAGTCCTAAGCACAGCAATCAGAGAAGAAAAAGAAATAAAAGGAATCCAAGATGGAAAGCAAGAAGTAAAACTATCACAATTTGCAGATGACATGATACTACACAGAAAATTCTAAAGATGTTACCAGAAAACTATTAGAATTCATCAATGAATTCAGGAAAATTGAAACAGTGGAAACAGTGTCAGACTTTATTTTTCTGGGCTCCAAAATCACTGCAGATGATGACTGCAGCCATGAAATTAAAAGATGCTTACTCCTTGGAAGGAAAGTTATGACCAACCTAGATAGCATATTCAAAAGCAGAGACATTACTTTGCCAACAAAGGTTCGTCTAGTCAAGGCTATGGTTTTTCCTGTGGTCATGTATTGATGTGAGAGTTGGACTGTGAAAAAGGCTGAACGCCGAAGAATTGATGCTTTTGAACTGTGGTGTTGGAGAAGACTCTTGAGAGTCCCTTGGACTGCAAGGAGATCCAACCAGTCCATTCTGAAGGAGATCAGCCCTGGGATTTCTTTGGAAGGACTGATGCTAAAGCTGAAATTCCAGTACTTTGGCCACCTCATGTGAAGAGTTGACTCATTGGAAAAGACTCTGATGCTGGGAGGGGTTGGGGGCAGGAGGAGAAGGGAACAACAGAGGATGAGATGGCTGGATGGCATCACTGACTCGATGGATGTGAGTCTCAGTGAACTCCGGGAGTTGGTGACGGACAGGGAGTCCTGGCGTGCTGCGATTCATGGGGTCACAAGGAGTCGGACACGACTGAGTGACTGATCTGCATCTGCAAGTTATAAAGTTAATATACAGAAACCTGTTGCATTTCTATACACTAACAACAAACTACCAGAAGGAGAAATTAAGGAAACGATTCCATTGACATTGCATCAAAAAGAATAAAATATCTCTGAATAGATCTACTCAAAGAGGTAAAAGATCCATACTCAGAAAATTATAAAACACTGATGAAAGAAACAGATGGAAAGATATACTGTGTTCTTGAATTGGAAGAACTAATATTGTTAACATGACCATACTCCCCAAGGCAGTGTATAGATACAAAGCAGTCCCTATCAAAATACCAATGACATTTTTCACAGGACTAGAACAAATACTTAATTTGTATGGAAACACGAAAGACACCAAATAGCCAAACAATATTGAGAAAGAAGAATAGAGCTGGAGGAATTACAAGTCTTGATATCAGAATATACTATAAAGCTACAGTAATCAAAACAGTATGGTACTAGCACAAAAACAGACACATAGATCAATGGAAAGAACAGAGAGCCCAGAAATAAACCCATGTATTGTGGTCAGTTGATTTATGACAAAGAAGGTAAGACTACACAATGGAGGGAAGACAGCTTCTTCAATAAGTGGTGTTGGAAAAAGTGGACAGCTACATGTAAAAGAATGAAATTAGGACCTTTTCTAGCCCCATATGAAAAAATAAACTCAAAATGGATTAAAAGCCTAAATATAAGACCAGATACCATAAAACTCCTAGAAGAAAACATAGGCAGAACACTCTTTGACATAAATCTTAGCACTATTTAGTCAGGGGGTAGGGGGTGGATCTGTCTCCTAAAGCAAAGGAAGTAAAGTCAAAAATAAATAAATGGAACCTAAATAAAATTAAAAGCTTTTGCACAGCAAAGGAAACCGTAGACAAAACAAAAAGACAACCTACAGAATGGGATAAAATATTTACAAATGAAATGATGGATAAGGGGTTAATATTCAAAATATTAAAACAACATTCAAGAAACTAAGATCATGGCATCCATTCCATCACTTCATGGCAAATAAATGGGGAAACAATGAAAACAGTGACAGACTTTATTTTCTTGGGTTCTAAAATCACTGCAGATGGTGACTGCAGCCATGAAACCAGAAGACGCTTGCTTCTTGGCAGAAAAGCTATGAAAAACCTAGACAGTGTGTTGAAAAGCAGGGACATTACTCTGCCAATAAAGGTCCATATAGTCAAGGCTATGGTCTTCCCAGTGGTCACATATGGTTGTGCGAGCTGGACCATAAAGAAGGCAGAGCACCAAAAAATTGATACCTTCCAACTGTGGTGCTGGAGAAGATTCCTGAAAGTCCCTTGGACAGCAAGATCAAACAATCGGTCTTAAGGGAAATCAATCATGAATACATGTTGAAAGGACTGATGCTGAAGCTGAAACTCCAGTATTTTGGTCATCTGATGAGAACAGATGACTCATTGGAAAAGTCTCTGATGCTGGGAAAGATTTAGGGCAGAAGGAGGAGAGGGCATCAGAGGATCAGATTTCTGGATGGCATCACCAATGAGATGGACATGAATTTGGGCAAACTTCAGGAGATGGTAAGAGACAGGGAGGTCTGGTGTGCTGCAGTCCATGGGATCACAACATGACTGGGTGACTGAACAACAACAACAACAGATGATCTGAATAAACATTTCCCAAACAGGACCTGCAAATGGCCAAGAGGCACATGAAAAGATGCCCAACAATGCTAATTATCAGGGAAATGCAAATGGAAACTACAATGAGAGTGGCAGTTCTCTGGTGGTCCAGTGATTAAGACTTGTGTGTTTTTCATTTTTGTGGCCTGGGTTCAACCCCTAGTCAGAGAACTAAGATCCCACAAACTGTATTGCATGGCCAAAAAACACCCTCAATGAGACATCACCTCATTTGTTAGAATGGCTATCATCAGAAAGTGCACAAATAACAAATGTTGGCAAGGTTGTGGAGGAAAGGGAACCTTCATACACTGTTGGTGGGAATGTAAATTGGTGCGGTCCCTGCGGAAATCAGTATGGAGGTTTCTCAAAACACTAAAAATTAGAACTACCGTATGACCCAGTTTATATTCCATTCCTAGGTACATATATGAAAGAAACAAGAACATTAATTTGAAAAGATGCACCCCAGTATTCATTGAATTATTTACAATATCCAATATACGGAAGCTACTTAAGTATCCATCAACAGATGAATGGATAAAGAAACTGTGGGGGGTGTGTGTGTGTGTGTGTGTGTGTGTGTGCGTGAGTGCATGTGCACACACATGCCTGTGTGCTGTAATGTCTGACTCTTTGTAACCCCATGGACTGTAGCCTGCCAGGATCCTCCATCCATGGAATTGTCGAGGTGATAATATTAGAGTGGGTTGCCATTTCCTACCCCAGGGTTTCTTTGCCAACCCAGGGATTGAATCCATGTCTCTTGAGTCTTTTGCATTGGCAGGCAGATACTTTATCACTAGTGCCTCCTGGGAAGCATATATATACACACAATGGGATACTACTCAGCCATGAAACAAATGAAATATTGCTTTGCAACATCATGAATGGACCTAGAGGGTATTAAGCTAAGTGAAGTAAGTCAGATGGAGAAAGACAAATAATGTATGATATCACTTATACGTGGAATCTAAAATATACAACCAACTAGTGAATAAAACAGAAAAGAAACAGACTCACAGATACAGAGAACAAACTTGTGGTTACCAGTGGGGAAAGGGAAGGATGAGGGTAAAAATAGGGGTAGGAGATTAAGAGGAACAAACAATTAGGCACAAAATAAGATAAAGGGATATATTGTACACCACAGGAATATAGTCAATATTTTATAATAACTACAAATGAGGCATAACCTTTAAAGATAGCTAACGCTTCCCCAGTGGCTCAGTGGTAAAGAATCTGCCTGCAATGCAGGAGCTGCGGGTTTGATCCCTGGGTCAGGAAGATCCCCTGAAGGAGGAAATGGCAGACTTCTCTAGTATTCTTGCCTGGAGAATCCCTTAGACAGAGGAGCCTGGGAGGCTACAGTCCATAGGGTCTCAAAGAGTCGGACACAACTGAAGCAACTGAGCAATCATTATATTGGCTTCCCAGATGGTTCAAGTGATAAAGAATCTGCCAGCCAATGCAGTAGCTGCAGTAGACATGGGTTCGATACCTGGGTCAAGAAGATTACCTGGAGGAGGAAATGGCAACCCACTCCAGTATTCTTGCTGGGATAATCCCAAGGATAGAGAAGCCTGGCAGGTTACAGTCCAGGGGGTCACAAAGAGTCAGACACAACTGAGCACGAATCACTATATAATACACCCATAACTTGTATAATATTGTATAACAACTATACATCAATAACAATTTCTTAAAGAACAAGCCAAATGCCTACATAATGTGAGGACACATTAATGACATTTATCTCCTCAAAAGAGTGGGCTTTTCTTCCTGTCATTGTGTTTTGATTGGATATTGACCAGTGAAGTATAAGATAGGTGAAGGGCATGTGAGGCTACTTCCTCTGCAGCTTGAGGCTTGCTGGCATCGTTCAGGGGTTCTCCCAGCCCACCTGGCCAGAGCTTGTGGCATGTGTGAAACCCGTAGAGCACAGACTGTTTTAACTGTGGCCATCTGATGGTATGTATAATAGATATTCCACTACAAGGATGAAATAATGAGACACGAGAAAAGGAAAAACAGTTGTCAGTGATAAACAGAAGGCAATGGCAAGGCCTTCCTGTAGCTTCTGAGATGACTACCACAGACCCACCTTCTCCCAGCAGATCCCTCCCATCACCACCCTGCTCCCCGTCATGAGGAAGTCTTCGCGCTTCTTGATTTACACAAAAGCCCAGGAGCAAGACACCAGCTAGTCTACACTTGTCCTGTGCAGTCAGATTGCTTATCAACAATTCCCTCTAAGCCATACAGGTACTTTAGCTAAACAAACACCTTTTCCACTCCTCCTATCTCCTGTGAAGACCTCTCTTGAAACCCCACCCAAAGACCAAGTCAGCTTGGATCAGGAGCTGTGGGCAAGGGGGTGATTTCCACCACCCAGGTGTTCTCTGTGGGGATCCACCTGTTAAGGTCTGGGTTACAAATCCAGGCTCTGCTGAAGGACATTAGCACAGCTTCTCCTTTTCCAGATTTCTCTGCTTATTTCCAGATGACCTGTGGTAAGCAAACTAGCAGTTCCCCAAGATGTCTAAGTATTCATGCCTGGAACCAGTCAGTACACATGGAAAAGGGACTTTGCAGATGTGATTAAGTTAAGGATCTTGTAATGGGATGATCTTGGATTAACTAGGTGAAAACATACTAATTTATAAGGACTTTCATGAATGGGTGAGTTGCCAAAACTCAGCTTCTGTTCACTGGTGCCAAATAGAAATGCAGAAACAGAGTTTTGAGTGAAGTAGAAAAGAATAGCTTTATTGCTTTGCCAGACAAAAGGGGGCACAGTGAGCTAATGCTCTCAAAACTGTGTGTTCCACCCCAGAGGGAGTAGTGAGAAGCCTTGTAGTGTTCAAGGAGCAGGGCACAGCCAGATCACGGACATTCCTCCTCTGGTTGGTTGTGAGGTGATTGGGAGTTAGCATCATCAACCTTCTGGTTCTAACTGGTCTGGGGTCTACATGTTTGTGAGCAACAACTTTCATCTGGTGAGATCTGGTTCCTGTAAAGACAACTTAGGAATGTGTGTCAGGCTTTCATCTTTCAGGGAATCGTGCATTCAGTAATCTTTCCATGTGGTGGTTTTTGTAGTCTAAAATGTTACCAGTTATGCATCTTCATATTTCCCAATTATTAACTCTTGAGTCAGCACTTTAGTTCAAAAAACAAGGACATCAGGGCCCGTACATGGTTTCCAGAATCCTTATAAATTACAGAAGGAAACAGGGGAGTCTGGATAAAAGAAGAAAATGATAATGGCAGGGTAAGTCTGAGTGATTTAGGGTCATTAACCAAGGAATGTGGGTGGCCTCCAGAAACTGGAAAAGACAAGGAGTGGATTCTTTCCTAGAGCCTGCAGAAGTCGGGGAGCCCTGCTGACACTTCATTTCAGAGCTGTGATCTCCATAACTGTGAGATCATAGATTCAAGTTGTTCTAAAGCCACTAATTTTGTGATAATTTGTTACAGCAGCTAAAGGAAGCCAATATGAGATTAGCAATGTTTGGTTTGGCTACATAGCCAAATGATGAATAATCTATAAAAACTGAAGCAATTATACAAGTTAGTAAGTATTTAGTATATGAGCCTTGAAAAGTGTTTTTTTTTTTTAATTATAATGCTGAACTTTGCATGGATAAAGACACAAGGCTCCATGATACAGCAAAACTGTACAGGATCGTGAATTAAAAGCCAGGGGATCTGGAGTTCTAGTCCAGCTTGTCACAGTGTGACTTGAGACATGTTTTGGAGACTTTCAGCTTAAACAGTTTTTGAGTAAAATGGAATTTTTCATCAAGTCTGAATAGAGTAAAGACACTCAGTTTTTGATGCCTGTGGTTCATACCAAGAGGTAATCTAATGTCAAAATTTTTTAAAACGCCAGATTACAATTATGGACAGTGGAGAAAATGAAGGTGCAAGGTTGTTCACTGGTATGCTCTTGGAACCAGTATGTACAGCAGGGGAGACCCAAAGGTGCTGGCTCATTTCCAGACCTTTCACATCTTGAATGTGGTCTTACAGTCTCCTCCAAAGACAGTAAGAAATATGAAAATGTTTTCCTATGTTAAAAAGAGGAAAGAAGGAAGGGAGTGAGGAAAGAAGAAATAAATATTTATTTGGGGTTGCCCCTCCCTTTCTACCTACTTTTGTTGTTTTTGTTCAGTCATGTCTGACTTTTTGCGACCCATTGGACTACAGCTCTCCAGGCTCCTCTGTACATGAGATTTTTCAGTTAAGAATACTGGAGTGGTTGCCATTTCCTTCTCTAGGCGATCTTGCCAGCCTAGGGATCAAAGCTGAGTCTCTTGCTTTGCAGGTGGATTCTTCATTCACTGAGCCATCAGGAAAGCCCTTGCTTCATCCCAGAGCAGAGGAACAGTGAAAGGATTTGTCTGCTCTGGAAAGTGGCCGTGCACAGCGGTGAAGATACTGACCCAGCACTGGCAAGTGCTCCTTGCATAGCACCTGCACACCCTCCCTGTGGACCTGCTACACACTGACTCTGACAGCAGACCTGAAGCCCTGGACTCAGCAGTAAGCATCAAAATCACCCTGAGCCATCACTGTTCTTCGTCTTGATGCAAAGACCCAAGTCAGCCATATTAAAAAGTGCCCCCCAGGACTCCTAAATGGAGGCCAGGACACATGGACCACCTTCCTTCTTAAGCAGTGACTCATGAGGAAATGAGTCCAGATGTGAGCTCCATGCAGCAGTCTGAGTGGGTGCAGGAGTCAGTCAGGAGGCACAGCGTCTGCCTTCCTGTTACCACCAGCTAAAACCCTGTTCTTCCACCATCCATAGTCAACAAATTCACCTTTGACATGAGCTGAATTGTGTCTTCTCCACAAGCGCCCAAGGGATGGCATCTCTTACTGAACTGCAGCCCTGGGGACACCAGTGCAAGGCACGTGTGTCCTCAAGTGTGCTCATCTTCACCTGGTCTCACTTTATTGGCCTGTGGTGGTGATGAGGTTCTACACAGCAGCCACCAGGCAGTCAACTCTGGGCTACTTGTTGTTTGGACTGAATTTACACTCATCAGAAGGCTTGAGTGTGGGCCTTCTGATGTCTGTATTTGTGGAACATGTGCTATTTACCCTGCTCTACTGGATATATTTTCACACATTCACTTCTGCTATTGAAAAGGGAGGTACAAGTAATTGACCCAGAACAGGATTCAGGTACTGCCAACTTCCTTGGAAAAAAAAATTATAATAATTGATTATTATCACATTTAATAGAAACTCATTTCATTATGCCCATCATACAAGTTTGGGAATTGATTATGCACTTATTTTTCCCTCCGTAGCCCTCATCTTTCCAGGTCTTTGTTAATACAATAGATAGGGTTAGAACAGGAGATACTTAAAAATATTTCCCACAAAGTCTTAACGCTGAATGTATGGGAAAAATCTGCAAACTTGGAGTTACAATTTCAAGAGACAGATTTATGACTGAGGGCATGCCATCTAAAGGTTAAACTATAGAGTGGAAAGGCTATCATGTATCTTGGATTATTTTAATGTCTTTTTAACTGAGGCACAAAGATAGAACCAGATGCATTGTTGTGGCCTCTGGAGAGGAAACTTATCACGAAGGGAAAAACAGAGTTCACCATCACAATAAGACCATCACACAAGCAGACATGAGACTTATCCTTACCCTACTGAGACTGATCCTGGCTTAGCTTTCAGAATGCTTAGTGCCTCCATGTTTGGAAAAGCATCAGATGTACTTCTCTGACAAAGCAATAAGCAAAGTGACTTAAATGGCTGGAGAACTGGTGTTGATTTAAGGATGATAGACACAAGTTTGCACAAATTCAGAGGTAGGTCAGGTCAGTCCTTTGAATTTCACCATCCCTCTGCCCTAGCTACTCACTTGACTGGGGCCTCCAGGTAAAAGCAGTCCATGTACTTCTCTCCCCAGAGACCAGCCAGGCTGGCACAATAGTATGCACTTAGGGAGTTTCGTGTCTTTCCAGTGAGATTCAGTGCTCTACCACTACCCGACTGAAGCCACAGAGAATCTCAGGACCAACAGAGCTGGGTGTACAAGACAGATTAGTGGAAAAGAGAGGTGCGTTTTGTCCTTTCCAGTAAATAGTGTCACACCCCTGATGACAGTGGGCTAGGGATAGGCAGGAGAAAAAACGCCAGGGACAGAAAACCCAGGCAGTTTCAGCGGTTTGGTCCTTTAAGAAATGACTTTTCTTATGACCTGATTTTTAGTTTTCCAGGATTGTGTTTAATTTGGAAGAAAAGGCTCCAAAAGCAGGTGAGAATGTGGCACAAGAAGAAGCAGATAAACACACCTCAGCTTGTTGTCGCGGCAGCTCATCTGCTGAGTGTGTTATGACTCTTTCCACACAATGTCCTTTGCAGTTTACAACTGTAAAACATGCATATACCTTGAGAAGGCAGGAGCTTGAGTCCCATCAGGCTGCAGGCTTGCTTTGAGCCCTTCCAACATGGGGGCCACTGGGCCCTCTGGGTTTCCTCTTGCATTCTCCCAACTCCTACTACACACACAAAAATGGACCACATCCAATTTCCGGTGACTTACTAGGTTTTTTGTAAATGACAGTGATCACTTTTAGAAGAAAAATTTTTATCATGGAGTTTTTCATTCACGATCTTATTTTGCTACTGATGTAAAAATGAAATATCACATCACCCATCACTGCATTTGCAATGATGCCTCAGTAATGTCACCCCACTCCATAAAGGTGTGTGCATAACCACTCAGTCATGTCTGACTCATTGTGACCCCATGGACTATAGCCCACCAGGCTCCTCTGTCCATGGTGATTCTCCAGGCAAGAACACTCCAGTATTCTTGCCATGCCCTCCTCCAGCGTATCTTCCCAACCTAGGGATCAAACCCAGGTCTCCCTCATTGCAGGTGGATTCTTCACCATCTGAGCCATCAGGGAAGTCCAAGAATACTGGAGTGGGTAGCCTATCCCTTCTCCAAGGAATCTTCCCAACCCAGGGGTCAAACTGGGGTCTCCTGCATTGCAGGTGGATTCCTTATCTGCTGAGCTACCAGGGAGGCCCTGATAAAGGTGAGAAACTGATAAAAATTAAAATGTTTTTCAATTATTTGTGTTACCAGGAGCTATAAGTAGCCCAAATTAAAATTAAAATATGACAGACACCTTTGGGCCGCAGATATTATGAGACAGTTGTATTAATGAAAAAAAAAAAAAAAAAGGATACTCAGAAAACTAGCTCTCCTGAGTAAGAAGCACTGAAAAGCAGCCTCCTGCCAAGGGCAGGAGTTTCAAGATTCTTGGCTGCATTATTACTGGAAGACAAAACCCAATGTGGCAACACTAAAATGTTAAAACTTGGCCCAGTTGTGTGTTCCTGAACCATCTGTGGCTCCTCAGTGTTCTCTCCAATAGGAAAAATGGTCCTTATGTTAGAGTGAGGTTTCCAAATAGCTTGGAATGCATCCACAGTACTGTTTACTTTTGGTCAAGATCAGGGGTTGGGGATATTCTTCTCACACAGCCTGCAGAAACTGATCACCAAGGGAGGAGAAGAGTGAGAGCTGAGCTTATAAAGTTGGCTCCAGTAGCCAATCAGTTCTGTTTTGGTACATTTAGAAATAATGTATAAAGAAGTAAGGCCTTGAACATGAGTCATACCAAATGAATATTTAAAGGTTTGAAACCTGTGCTAACAAGTTGTTTATGGATTTAAGCTGCCCCTTCTGTTAACAACATGAGATAATTTCAGTTTCTCTAGACCATTTTATCAAATACAAAATAAGTGGATTTCATAGTCTGGTGAACTGATAATCACAGAAAAATACACAGTTCTCTAGCATGTTAAGATTTAATAGGCAAAGTTATTTATGGACTTTAAATTATGGTAAAACATGAGAATAACAATATTTTGGTGTAAATGAGGAAGATATTCAATTCAGACAGGATGAAAAAACTTTGGGAAAACGTTGTGTATTTCTTGATATATCTCTGTGTGTGACTGCTTCCATTCAAGTTGGTATCTAGCCTCTGAACTGAGGAGGAGTTGATATTTGTGGTACATTCTTAAATGGAAAATGCTTTTTTATTAATCCATCAAAGTATAATCAGAATATATCATGATCTTTGCTATTTTTGTTAGCATCTGAGTGGATGCATTACTGATCTGAGGAAGGAATTAGGGAAAGCAATTTTTCGGTAAGCACTTTCTTTTCAGACACTTCAATTCAGTCTGTTTTATGTGTCCATATGTGTACCTGGCCAAAGATGACATGAAGAATTAGCAGTATTTTTATAAGTAGACATGTAGTGTCATGAGTGTTTAGGCATAAAGTGGAAATTATTTCTGATAAAATAGCCAACTGAGTGGAAAATTAGGTGAGAAATTCACTCAACATAGAGTCAATTGTATTATACAAATGTTCTTTCTCTATGCTATAATCTGAATAAGCTGAAAGAGTTCACCAAACTCTTATCATTTGATCACAGAATTAATCAATTTTTATTTTAAGAACAATAATACTTGACCTAACTAGACCTCTTACTATAAAAAAATGCCATATTAAAAAAATGGACACAGTAACAGGGAACAGCAATGGGCTTGCAAAAGGGAGAAGCCATCCGTTCAGGCTGCTGTGAAGAAGACCACAGACAGGATAGCAGAAACAACAGGAGTTCTTTTCTTATAGTTCCAGAGGCTGGGAGTCCGAGATCAAGATGCTGATAAGTTCAGTGTCTGGTAAGGACCTGCTTCCTTCCAGGTTCATAGGCAGTTTTCTTCTTGGGTCTTCACAAGACAGAAAGGGCCAGTAGTTCCCTATGGTCTCCTCTATAATTCCATTTAGAAGGGCTCTGCCTTCATGACTTGGACACCTCCCAAAGAGCCCACTTCTAAATATTATCATGTTGAGGATTAGGATTTAACATGAATTTCAGGTGGGCACAAACATTTGGTCTATGGCAAGGTCCCTTGTCCCACTGTGCCCAGAGCCAGGTTCCCCTGGGGAGGCTCAGCCACCTGCAGGGGCCTTGAAGGACGGACACGGGGCACATCTGTGATTCAGTGCTTCCTCTACTGTGTTCCCAAGCAAAGCCTGTAAAATTTCCCTTTGCTGAACATAACCAAGGAGGACTGCGTGATATCGTCTAAGCTAAAACCTTTCCCTGTCATTTTCATCCTCCTTTCATGTGCCCCTTCCCTTGGGGTGACCACACAATATTTAGTACCGTGAACCTTCTGAGTATCTTTCTTTTATGGAAATAGGAAGGCATCCACTATCAGCTATTTATATTTTTCATTTTAAAATTAAATTAAATTCAATTAGATTAAATACAAACGTTCTGAAAAGCATTTGAATGTGGGGGCTTGGTCTCTCTCACATCAAATGGATTTTGTCATCATGGTTAAATGAGCTTCAAATATTTGTAAGGATAAAAAATATCCTGGGGATCAAGAAAATGATTATGTTGCTCAGGTAGAATTAAAATAAATCTTTTTTTTAAATTGAAGTATAGTTGATTTATAGTGTGACATTCTGACAAGTGTGAAATGACACTTCATTGTTCTGATTTGCATTTCTCTAGTAATTATGATTAGAAATTATGTTGAACATCTTTTCATGTGCCTATTGACCTCTGTATGGCTTCTTTGGAGAAATGTCTATTTAGATCTTTTGCCCAATATTTGATTGGGTCATTTGTTGTTTTTGTTTTTTTTTTTAATATTGAGCTGTTTAATTAATCCCCTGTTGGCCACATCATTTGCAAATATATTCTCCCATTCTGTACATTGTCTTTTCAGGTGTACAGGACAGTGGTTCAGCTGTACATATACATACATACATATGAGTTGGACCATAAAGAAGGCTGAAAGCTGAAATTGATGCTTTTGAACTGTGGTGTTGAAGAAGACTCTTGAGAGTCCCTTGGACAGTAAGGAGATCAAACCAGTCCATCCTAAAGGAAATCAACCCTGAATATTTATTGGAAGGACTGATTCTGAAGCTGAAGCTCCAATACTATGGCCACCTGATGCGAAGATCTCACTTATTTGAAAAGACCCTGATGCTGGGAAAGATTGTGGGAAGGAGGAGAAGGGGGTGACAGAGGATGAGACGGTTGGGTGACATCAATGACTCAATGAACATGAGTTTGAGCAAACTCCAGGAGATGGTGAGGGACAGGAAAGCCTGGTGTGCTGCAGTCCATGAGGTCGCAAAGAGACACAATGATTAAACAACAACAATGCATGTATATATATGTGTGGGTGGGTGGGGGGGGGCGGGTATATATATATACACAAAGTCTTTCTCCAATTATTTTCCCCTATAGGTTATTACAAAATATTAAGTATAGTTCCCTGTACTATACAGGAGGTCCTTGTTGATAATGTATTTTATATAGAGTAGGGTGTATATGTTAATCCTAAACTCCTGATTTATCCCTGCCTCCCTTGGCCCCTTTGCTAAGAATATGCTTCTCTTCTATGCCAGTGAGTCTATTTCTGTTTTGTGAATAAGTTTATTTTTATCTTTTTTAAGATTCCATATATAAGCAGTATTATATATCGGTATTTGTCTTTGTCTGGCTTACTTCACTTAGTCTGATAATCTCTAGGTGCAGCCATGTTGCTGAAATGACCTTATTTCGTGCTTTTTTATGGTTGAGTAATTTCTATTATATATGTATTTTCTTTACGCATTCATCTGTTGATGGACATTTAGGTTCATTCCATGTCTTGGCTGTTATAAACAGTGCTGCAATGAACGTTGGGGTGCATGTATCTATTCAAATTATAGTTTTCTCTAGATATATGCCAGGAATGGGATTGCAAGATCATATGATAATTTGTATGGACTTTCAGGTGGTTCAGTGGTAAAGAATCTGCCAGCCAGTGCAGGAGATGTAGGAGAAGTGTGTTGGGAAGATCCCCTGGAGGAGAAAATGGCAACCCATTCCAGTATTCTTGCCTGGATAATACCATGGACAGAGGAACTTGGTGGGCTACAGTCATGGGGTTGCAAGAGTCAGACACAACTGAGTGAGCACACACATGATAACTCTATTTTTAGTTTTTTAAAAAGATCCCCCATTCTGTTCTCCATAGGGCATGCACCAATTTACATTCCCATCAACAGTGTAAAAGAGTTCTTTTTTCTCCACGCCCTCTCCAGGATTTATTTGTAGATTTTTTTTTTTTTTTAATGATGGCCATTCTGACAAGTGTGAAATGACACTTCATTGTTCTGATTTGCATTTCTCTAGTAATTATGATTAGAAATTATGTTGAACATATTTTCATGTGCCTATTGGCCTCTGTATGGCTTCTTTGGAGAAATGTCTATTTAGATCTTTTGCCCAATATTTGATTGGGTCATTTGTTGTTTTTGTTTTTGTTTTTAATATTGAGCTGTTTAATTAATCCCCTGTTGGCCACATCATTTGCAAATATATTCTCCCATTCTGTACACTGTCTTTTCATTTTTTTATGGCTCCCTTTGGTGTGCAAAAACTTAAATACATCTTTTAAAAATAGAGAAAATTCTCCTTTTTGTTTGTTTCTTAAGGTCCCTCTACTCTCCCAATGAGAGTGAATTGGAGACTGGTCCTGGATACATAGTGCAAGGAGAAATCAGAGGAAACAAGCGTAGAAACCAGGAGTCTGGCCAGTACAAGAACTTGTCAGTAGCTTTGCAGATACATCCCTACTTTCCTGTATTTCAAGATTTCTAAATATGGTGCTGTTATCTGTATTACATCTTGGAACTTGTCCACTGATCAGTCACCTGATTTTTTTTTTTCTTTTTAAACTATCACCCTGGATACTGGATCTATAGCTTAGGAGAGAGGGCTGAACTGACAATGTAATTTTGAGAGTCAGTAGCCCCTATATGGCATTGAACACCTGAATATCAGGTAAGATCACAAAGAGTGAAAAGAGAGAAAAGAAGAGGACCCAGAACTGAGCCTTGGAGTGCATCAATTTTAAAAGGTCCAGATGAAGAGGTATCAACAGAAAACATCTGAGAAGGTGCAGCTAGTGTAGTGGGAAGAAAACCAGGCAGGTGTGGTCTCCTTGAAGCCAAGTGAAAATCTTTCCTATGGGGAGGAAATAAGACTCAATATAGATAATCCCATTTCCATCTCAGATGAGTACATTTTTTGCACAAACACCATAAATGATTACATTTTCTCCTAGTGCTTTGAAGTTTGTGTAGCAATTCCATAAATTGTCTAATCTTATGCCCAAACAGTAAGGTGTAAATAGTCAGGTATTAATCCACAATTTTGCAGAGGTGAAATCCAAGGTGCAGAAAGATCAAGTGATTAGATTCTGACTTCAGAAAACCATGAGGGAATAAGAGAAAGAGTCATGATTAGAACAAAGTCTCCGAAGTTGAGGCCAGTGTTCTTTCTTCTAACACCTGGTGCTGGGAAATATGACCCCACTGTTTTTCAATCCAGCTAGGATTGGCCTGTGAGCTTGGTATGGACAGAGGTGCATAAAAGCTTTCTGATCCTCAGGGCATTTGGCCTAACCTCAATTCATTCATCCATAAATTCTAAATTCATACCTTGCCATTTTGCTGGCCTTAAAGGCTTCTGCTCTGAATGCTTATAAGGTGTCTGTGGACACATTAACGTGTTCAAAATGTTAAGTAAAATTTTTAGGCAGTAAGTGCCAAATGAGCCCCTCAAGAACAAGTCTGATCCTGACCCAGGAGTCCAGAGGGTTGGGTGAAAGCTCTCCAGCCAGGCTGTTCTTGTTTAAATAGGTTCCACATGGTTCTCTATAATCTAAGTTTGTGCCAAGTTGCTTAAATCTCCCCATACCCCCAAATTTTCATTTTTTAAATAGTATGATGATAAAAATAATAAGTGAAAATTCATGGAATTTGAAACATAAACGCTAAGACAATATATAGAAAGTATTTAGAAAGGATCTAGTGCATAAGTACCCAATGAATTTCTGAAAGCCTTCCTTGACTCTGCTCCTTCCCAAGGCCAGTTAAAAATCTCCCTCTTTGCTGAGCATGTTCAGTTAGAACATTCAAAAATTAGAATGTGTGAGTCCATCCAGTTCACATTTTTTTAATTTTAAATTTATTTTTTTAATTGAAGGATAATTGCTTCATAGAATTCTGTTGATTTCTGCCAAATATCAACATGAACCAGACATAGGAATACATATATCCCTCCCTCTTGAACCTCCCTCCCATCTCCCTCCCCATCTTACCCCTCTAGTTTGTTACAGAGCCCCGGTTTGAGTTCCCTGAGTCCTATAGCAAATTCCCATTGACTATTTATTTTACATATGGTGTTTATATTACATTTACACCAGATGGGAACTCTTTGAAGGCGGGGACTAACCATGCATTTTTCATCTTAATGTTACTAATATGCTTTAAACATAACAGGGATATAGCAAATATTTTTAAAAACAATAAATTACTGAACTTTACAGGTAATTCCAGGACAAATGACAAATGGAAAGATTGAATGATAACTCCAGAAAGCTGATAAGCTTCCCTGGTATGGGGGCTCTTACAGTAAAGTGCTGTTTGACCTCAGGCTGGCCCATGTTCAAGGGAGGGTCAAAGAATCAGACATGAATGAAATAACCATGCCTCAGATAGGCATCTACAAAACCTAGTTAATTTCAAGATCTCTAAAACTCCAGAGTACATTTTTAATGAAGTCTTTTAGAAATGAAAACAATTAAAACAGAATAATTTTGAGAATTTATTAGATTCAGGAAACACAATCTGTAACAGTATTTATTAGTCATGGCCAATTGCAGAAATAATAAAAGAATGCATGCTTCCAAAGGACAATTAGATAGAATGTCTTCAGGGCTCAGTGTAGGTCATTTACAATAATGTTATGATCGTTGATTTTATTTTTATTGCATCTCCATCATCAAAGGGAATTCCTGCACTTGCTGGGTACACAAATTTAATACTTCCTCAGCAGTTTCACTGCAAGTTAGCATTAAATAATGTACAGACAAAACATATTAAAATTGTAGTTGTTTTTAATTATTTACTCTAACATTTTTGGCATGGTTAGTATTCTTTCCCCGGTGAGTTACTATAGGAAAAACAATTTATAATGCAATAAAAGAAAGCACTAGTAAGGGAAACCCGTAGGGTTGAAAATGAAGATTTCTGGTTATATATATATTGGTAATGTACACCTCGAGAGAAAGAAAAAATGTGTGTCATGGTCAGAAGGAAAAAGGGCTTGAAACAGAACCTGGTGGGGACACCAAAATATAGGAAAAAATGGAGGAAAAGAAACAAACAGCAGAGGCTGGGCAGGTATGGTCAGAAGGTAAGAGGATTCTCTGGACGACATGGTGTCCTGGAAGTCACAGGGGATGTATATTTTTCTTTTCTTTTTTAACTTTTTCTGATGATTGAGGCAGCATCTCTATAAAGAAGATTACTTAGGAGGGTAGTTCAGTTCAGTCGCTCAGTTGTGTCCCACTCTTTGCAACCCTATGGACTGCAACACACCAGGGTTTCCTGCCCTTCACCAACTCCTGGAGCTTGCTCAAACTCATGTCCATTGAGTTGGTGATGCCATCCAACCATCTCTTATTCTGTAGCATATTGGATATACTTTCACTTTTCACTTTCAACAACCTGGGGAGTTCATCTTTCAGTGTCATATCTTGTTGCCTTTTCATACTGTTCATGGGTTTCTCAAGGCAAGAATACTGAAGTGATGTGCCATTCCCTTCTCCAGTGGACCACATTTTGTCAGACATCCTCACCATGACCCATCCATCTTGGGTGGCCTTACACGGCATAGCTCATAGTTTAATTGAGTTAGACAAGGCTGTGGTCCATGTGATCAGTTTGATTAGCTTTTTGTGATTGTGGTTTTCACTCTGTCTGCCTTCTGATGGAGGGTAAAATCTAATTAAATCCAGGACTTCCCTGGGGGTCCAGTGGTTAAGACTGTGCTCCCACTGCAGGGGCTCAGGTTTGATCCTTGGTTGGGGAACTAAGAACCCACAGGCTGTGCAAAAAGCTAGGTGAAGCTTTGTGTGAAATGCTTGGACCATTCCAGAGTTCTCTCATTGTTCTTTTTATGCACAAAAGGATGACGTGAGAGAATACAGTCATTTCTGACACATGAGAATTTGATGATTAGTTTAATTGGTATAATATGTTAAAGTTGCTGGACAGCACACAGTCACATTGCTGTCTATCTCATCTTTCTTGCCTTCTTTCTTATACATAAATTCAAAGTGTTTATCACAGCAGGTGTTCATGTTAGAAGCAGGGGTAGGTAAGAAATACAGGTAAGTTTCAGGAATATGTAAGAAACCCTAGTAAATGATTCAATGATGTGTCTTCATGAGGCTATATACCTTGAGATTTACTTCATATGTTTAATATTTTCCACTGCTTTCTATGGGTTGGAGTCATCATAAATTCACCAAGACCATCTTCATTGTATTTTCTTTCAGAAAAAAGTCATTGAATGGACATCTCCCTAGTGAGGCATAGCTTGCAGAAGTATTTCCCATCCCATCTCCTAGAGCCTAGTAAAAAAAAAGAAAAAGAAAATGTCATTGCAAATATTTTAAACCAAAACCAAGCTGATTTTCTTTCCTTCTCCCTACCTTCCTTCCTTCTATTTTTCTTTCCTACCTTCCTTTCTCTCTCCTTTCTTTGTTTTGTCTGGTTTTTGAATAATCAAATGCAGGTTAAAAAGCAAAGTGGTATTGGCTAGTATAAAATAAGTGTTTCAATTTGCTACATATTCAATTATTCATCATATGATCTCTTGAAAAAAAGGAGTGGGTGATCTTTCTTGTTTCCCATATGCTAAATATCCTGCTGTAAGTCCTGTTGTCATGGATACCACTTGCCAAGCTCACACAGACCTTGACTCGCCAGTGTTTACAGGGATTGATAGACTGAAAGTAAACCTTACACAGCAGCATGTTGTGCTTGCTGCAAGCCTGGCAGGGCAGGTGCCGACAGAACTCTGTGTCCCCTTCTGTGTGTGCTCTGATCAGATTATAAAAAGCCATCATCAGACCATTAGCTTTCATTGCCTCTTTGGACAGGAGGGGAGGGGCAAAAAGGAGGCACTTGCAGAGAATAGACAGGTGAAACAGGTCCATAAGCCTGAATAGATCAACCTAAGTAGGAAGATAATAGTCAGAATAATCTAAGAAGATAAATTTTATGAAATCTTAAATCTTCCAGCTTTAGCAACTGCAGTTCCTAAAGACTGTAAGCACCTTGAGTTCAGAGACCGGGTTTCGTTCATATTAGTGCTTCCCTACTTACCTGGTAACACGTTGCACCCAGAAGGTAAACTGTAATCCTTTGTTGAATAAAATGTATACCTTTTTGCCAATTTCCTTCCATTTCCTTAAGCAATACCCACTGAACCAAGTGCCTATAGGGAAGAGTGATTTTCACAAGAGCTAGCCTGTGGGGCTCTGGCTTCACCCGTTGCAGTGAACTTTGATCATGGCACAGGTTAGAGCTTGCCCTGGATGCCGTCTGCTGTGTGGGGTGCTATCCACCACCTGGGGCTGATGGGGTGGAGCCCAGCTGAGGCAGATGGGAACTAGCGAAGGAGGGGCACAAGGACTGGGAGTGGTTAGCTCTTTGCCAGCTGGTGCGAACAGTTTGAAGGTTTTAACAACTGTTATGGATGTGCTGTCTCAGATGACCGGAATAGTGACCTGCCCACCAGTTACTGGGCAGGACCTCACCTCCCCATGGTGTGTTAACATCATGAACCTTAATGTTTCCAGTAAGAAATTTTGGCCGGATCCTACTATCTTTATAAGTGATCTTCAAAACTTCAAATACCTGCCAAGAATCATTAGATGAGCAAGGCATTAACTTTCTCAGCGAAGTAGATTTCACTGAGTACAGACCACCACCCCCAGGTCCCATGTGCAGTGAGGGAACAGAGCTCCTGTGGATGAGGAGGGGTGGCTTGGACCCACAGGATCAGATCAGGGTGCTCACCATGCTACACTGCAGACAATTTGGGCAAAATGTTTTCATGGGTTGACCAATCAGATTCAGCTTTGCATCCTCTTAGAAACAGAAGAAATTGCAGTTGTGTCTAGAAAAGCTATTTGGTGTGATGTTTAAGTAAGGCAATGTCTAGAAACTTGGCCAAGTCTGGGCAGTTTTGCAGGGTAGCTAAAAACCCTCTTTTTGCATGTTGGTATCTGCTTTTTCTGTCATGCAAACAGCCTGGTCATTAGAACGGCATACCACTTCTCCTCTCCCTAGAACATTTTCATGAGGTTTTCTCTATTGTTGCCTATGGGGGTCGGGCAGGCTCAAGAAAGCATGGTGGAATTTGTGGGCTTTCCTGACATTCTGTACTTTATTTCTAATTGTTAAGGGCCTTTCCCATGTTAAGGTAGAATTCCTGCTCATAATCCGTGTGTTGAAACCCTGCTGCTAAGTTGCTTCAGTTGTGTCTGACTCTGTGTGACCCCATAGACAGCAGCCCACCAGGCTCCCCCGTCCCTGGGATTCTCCAGGCAAGAACACTGGAGTGGGTTGCCATTGCCTTCTCCGGTTGAAATCCTAATCCCTAGTACCTGGGATTGTGACTATACTTGTAGACAGGGTCTTTAAAGAGGTGACTATGCTAGAATGAAGTCATGAGGGTAGGCCTTATCCAATTTGCCTGGTGTCCCACAGGAGGAGGAGATTAAGACACAGATACTCACAGGGGAAAGACCACATGAGGACACGGTAAGATGATCGTATACAAGCCAAGGACAGAGGCCTCAGGAGAAAGCAACCCTGCTGACACCTTGATCTTGGACTTCCATCCCCCAGACAGTGAGAAAAAATCTGTTGTTTACGACCCCCACTCTGTGGTATTTTGCTGTGGAAATCACAAATACCCCCTGTAAGTTTTCATACTTGGCCTGTAAAAGTGCATCAGATACAACAAAAAGGTGAAAGATCTTACCTCCCAGTCTCTGAAAACTTCACTCTAAGTCTCCCTCCTGTGGTCATTTCCTGGCTTCTCTCTGGCCAGGGCCCCTACGCGTGCCCTGCCACCTGTCCTAGCCACCTGCTCATCTCTGACGCCCTCCTGGTAGGATCTGACCCTGCCCTGCGGTTGTTTTCCTGTTTCCTCTGTCCGACTTGGGCCCAGGAGCCTGCCCACTCAATACCTGGCTCTCTCACGTGTCCTCACCACTTTCCTTACGAACTCTGCCTCCTCCCTGGTATTTCTCTGAGAAATGCGGACTTTTATTTCATAGTGTGTACCTTCTTTAGGTGTGCTAGAGCAGGGAAGAGAAGGCTGGAGGAACCTATTAGATTCCTTATCCCAAGAAGCAAGAAGCTAATTGGCTGGGACCTGGGGAAATAAGTGTACCTTCCAATTCCCTTTTATATTTTCTTTGCTTGAAAGCTATTATTCCTCATAGTTAAACGAGAGTTTGCCCTCGCAAAATTCTGTATGCTGCTGCTGCTGCTAAGTCGTTTCAGTCGTGTCTGACTCTGTGTGACCCCATAGATGGCAGTCTACCAGGCTCCCCCGTCCCTGGGATTCTCCAGGCAAGAACACTGGAGCGGGTTGCCATTTCCTTCTCCAAAGCATGAAAGTGAAAAGTGAAAGTGAAGTCGCTCAGTTGTGTCCCACTCCTAGCGACCCCATGGACTGCAGCCTACCAGGCTCCTCTGTCCATGGGATTTTCCAGGCAAGAGTACTGGAGTGGGGGTGCCATTGCCTTCTTCGAAAATTGTGTATAGTTAAGCATTTATCTTATCTGTGTCCAAAAGTATATGTATACAGCATTTAGATTATGTCTTACAGAAACGCACAGATATCTGTAGAGCAGGTTTACATTTACATGAGTATTAGCAGGATTACGGTTTCATTTTATTCTTGCTGCATCTTATTGGGGGTCTGGGGAGAAAAATTAATCCAGGAGGTAGAGACCTAAAGATGGGGATAAGAGTTCATTCTGTTGTTAGAATTTCCTCATTGTTAGACTCCTTTAAAAACCAATGTTGCCGTTTTTAAAGACAAAGACATAATTTAGAATCACGAACAGGCATGGAAAGCTCTCACAGTGACATTTGGGGATACTCAGTTGAGGGTGGTTTGAGTTGGTGATGGACAGGGAGGCCTGGCTTACTGCAATCCATGGGGTCACAAAGAGTTGAACACGACTGAGCGACTGAACTGAACTGAACTGAGGTGAGACTAGTTTGCAAACTTGTGAATGATGTGCCAGGCAAAGCAGGTGACCACTGCCTTTAATGAATCACTATTTATAACATGTGTCCTTGGGTGAAAACCAAGTTGGGATAGGAGGAAATGGGAAGATAACCTGATTCTGGTCAAGTGCTGAGTTATCTTAAACGCAAAGGCAAAAGGAGAAATCTGGAGTGAAACGACTATTTGCCATTTGCCAGTTAAATGGCTATAGTTAAACAGCTGATTATGAATTCAGTTAAAATTCTCTACCAAACTAGAAGAAATCTAAACCAAAATAACTAAAATATTTAACATTTTATGAAGCTTCCAGTTGAACTGGAAAGAATGAAAGCAGATGCCAAAAAGATTGCCATCCAGGTCAAGTCTGCTTTTTAAAAGTAGGAAATATACCTACTGTTTACATCACCCTGCTAACCAATCTTCAGGAGACTGAATTTTCATACTGCCAGTATCATTAAAATAGGAAAAGAGGAAACAGAAAGGCAAGAAGCATTGTAATGAAAAAGTCAAAACAAAATAAATTAAAAATAACATATGTGTTTTCTGGTTACTGAGATAAAAATTCTGTTAGTCAATCTTGTAACAAATATATGTGAAAATCTCTGAATGTTGACAACTTGTTATATTACATGTAAGTTTAAAATTTTAGAATAGATTTTCATGTTTAAAACAAATCAAAACAACAAAAATCTATAATCATATCCCTCTTATTCAAAAGGCAGATAAACAGATGGAGTCAAGAATAGAGATATAAAACAGATATGAAAAATGCTTCATGTAAGAGACTCCATTTAGAGCTTTCCTTCCCTTGGAGATGATATATTTAGTCTTTATGGAAATGAGAATTTAAAAAGTTGAGTGTTTCCCTTTATGATTTGGCTGCCTGGGAGCTCAGAGCCAAACTTACGATTCAGTTACAAGAGTTGTCATGTATTTTTTCCTAATGGCTATTCATGAATTAGCCATGTTCTGTCTACTCATTCTGCAGTATTTACCTCCAGGATTTTGCACTTGACCACGCCTCCTGAGATGTAACGAGTTTCCAATTCATAAGAATTATTGAGCAGCTCATTTCCAGCCTTTTACCTTTAGCACTACCCCCAACACTAACCGCCCACCCCACCCCCCACCCTTCACCCTCCCTTCCCCCCACCACACACACACATTTGCCCAATGCCATCATCTGAACCACTTCCGGTCGCCTTTCAGTATAACAACATGTTTATAATTCACAATCTGTTAGATCTTAAAGCAAACTAAGCATTCTGGAATAATAAAGAACAATCTGGAATTCTAAGCAGAGAAAAAAGGTCAACTAAATATATGACTTTTTTTTTTTTTTTTTTGACTTGTGGATTTGAATAAGCCTTGGAAGGGCCTTCCCTGTTCTAAAGTTGCAATGGATTTCGCTATGTTTTCTATTAGACATTTTATGGTTTTATTTTCTTTAAGTTCTTAGGTTCCTGTGAAATGTATCCTGGTTTATTATACCCTCCATTTAGTTGTGCAGTTGTTTCAGCATTTTTTTCCCATAGTTATATATATTTTTTGAGGTCAAACATGACTTAGTGACTAAAACAACAGCATAGTTTACATACAGTAAATTATACAGACTAAATATTCCATTCTGTGAAGATATAAAATATTTCCAATATCCTAGAACTTGTCTTTGTAAATTCAGTCAACTCCCCCTATCCACACACACCAGCGAAAACTACCTTCTGATTTTTGTCATCATAGATTATTTTAGGCTCTAAACTTGGTTCTAGGACCTAATAAAATTGGAGTCATACAGGATATGCTTTTTTGAGCTAGTACAAATAATATAGACACACATATAGAGACAGTGAAGCTCCCAGGAAGGATGGGGACGACTCAGTTTCCTACCAACTCAAGTGGGCTGCAGTGGAGCGAGAGCTCTCCGAACAAAGCGGTGGATTGTTTCTTGCACCTGAAAGTTGTAGGATAAATGTATTTCCTCTAAAGGTGCTCTCTCACACACTTCCATTAATTTTGCTTGTATTTATACCAGTTGTTCTCAAGCCTGACTGCATATTGGATTCATCTGGTATCCCTTCAAAAATTACTGATATCTGAGTCTCACCTCCCCGCAACCCACTCCCACAGAGATTCTGATTAATCTCTTCAGGTTGTGACTTAGATATTTGTAGTTTTAGAATATCCCCCGGTAAATGTAATGTGCAGCCAACGTTGAGAAACAGGGATCTGCACGACAGCATTAACGTCTCACAAATTGCAAGAGCTTCACATTAAAATCCAGAGTTTGATACAGAAGGTCTAGGCACTCTGAGTTTGCATTTCAAGCAAGCACTGAAGTGACATGGACTGTAATTTAAGAAGTGAGGGATGTAAATGTTCTTTCTGACAGTTTCCTTAAACTCAAGAACTTCTTTCAAATTCCCCTGCAACCCTGAAATTCACCCCAAAGCTCATCTTGATGGAGACGGCAGTGGTTTTCTTAGTTACGCCTTCTGTGTATCCTGTCCCACATATTAGAGTTTCTTGGGCCCGTATTTTGAGCCTTTCTTTTTCCCTTGCTTAATAATTTTTGCTTAGACTAAGACACCTCCTCAGTGCCAAAAACTCACAAACATTTCTTTAGCTCAGATCTTCTTCCTGAGTGCCAGACATGCACACCCAACTGCTCTGTGACACTTCCTCTTGAATGTCTCACAGAATTCTCAGCATAAAGACCTTCAAAATGAAGGTGTGATTATTTTCACAACCAAATATGACTTTCCAAACAAAATCTTTTACAAAATACATATATTACACAGATAGATATAGATAGATCATAGATAGAGGATAGATAGGTAGATATAGCTATAGGTAACTATACATATAGAATAGTTCTTCCCTAGTGGCTCAGATGGTAAAGCATCTGTCTGCAATGCAGGAGACTCGGGTTCGATCCCTGAGTTGGGAAGATCCCCTGGAGAAGGAAAGGGCAGCCCACTCCAGTATTCTTGCCTGGAAAATCCCATGGACCCAGAGCCTGGTAGGCTACAGTCCATGGGGTCGCAAAGAGTCAGACACAACTGAGCAACTTCACTTCACTTCACATATGGAAAGGTGGAGGAAAGAGAGAAATGCCACCCAGGCAGTTGTTCACAGAAGAATCAGGGTGTCATGCTTCATACTTTATACCTCCCCTCCCTCACATCCAGCCCATTCCTGTTAATCTCCAAAGCATATTTTGATTCTTTTTGCTTCTTTCTGTGTCCATTACTGCCAACCTCACCCAAGCTCTTGTAATACCTATTTGTGCTGCTGGCCCTTTTACCCCAGCTCTTCTAAAACATGCTTTTTCCAAAGCAAGTGCTATTTTCTTAAAATGTAAACCAAATTATATTCTTTAGAATAAAATTAAAAATCTTATTTCATAATGTTTCTGGTTATCTTAAATGCTTCCAAAAATGCTGATAATGTCATATAATTTAAATATTGACAAGTGATTTGCTGTATGGTGAACAAATCATAGGAAGGGCTGTGAATGAGGGTGCAAATACGCCCACAGTTAGCATGACAACCAGAAATGTGTCTGCTTTTGAGACTTAAAGTTGTCTCCATCCTGATGTAGAATTGATCAAAGATAGTGTGTGAATTTGGAGAAGGCACTGGGGACCCACTCTAGTACTCTTGCCTGGAAAATCCCATGGATGGAGGAGCCTGGTAGGCTGCAGTCCATGGGGTTGCTAACAGTCAGACACATCTGAGCGACTTCACTTTTACTTTTCACTTTCATGCATTGGAGAAGGAAATGGCAACCCACTCCAGTGTTCTTGCCTGGAGAATCCCAGGGATGGGGGAGCCTGGTGGGCTGCCGTCTATGGAGTCGCACAGAGTCAGACACCACTGACGCGACTTAGTAGCAGCAGCAGCAGTGTGTGAATTGCATAAGAAGGCCAGTCTTTGGGTAAAAAGGGTTGTATGTTACTTTATTTTTCCAAAGATTAGGATACTATCAAGGTAGACTAGGGTTCTGTGTTTCAGAGCTTGATGACAGAAAGCAAAATAGATGCTCTGAAATTCAGTTATCTTAGTGGAATACAGGAGTAGAACAAGCGTAAGAACCTGTCATTTCTTTGAGGCTAAGGACATAGCTTAGTATCAGAGGGCTTCAGGCTGAAACCCCAGTGGAACATTTGAACTTCCAAGAGCATTGTTGAAGTTTTTAACTACCAGGTCATAAGCATGGTACCTAATGGAGATCACAATAGAGGGTCCTGTTGGAATGAAGGCAGAAAACGACAATTCAGAAGCAGTGGACAATTGTTACCTGTCAAAGAGCCTTAAAATAGGGTTTCATAATGATAGTGTTAAGTAGTGGGAGGTGAGAGCAGGTGTGATGGGTCTTGTGTGAGGCCACTTCTCTCTCAGCAGGTTTTTGGATGAAGCTAAATTTGTTTGAAGATGGGAAGGGAAAGCTTCAGAAGGGAAACACTGACCGTCCCACTGATAGAGCTGGTGGATGGCAGAGGATTTGGTAGAAAAATAAGATGAGAAAGAGGAGGTGAGGGTGAGATGGCAATAATTGTGCCCTAAGCTGGTGGTTTACATTACACCAGTTACACTGTGTCACCCTCATTGGAGACCTTTACAGATTCTCACCTAGAATTCACTGAATAAAACTGTATCACTCATGCCACTTTGTTCTCTAAGGCATTGATTTGTTTAAAGAAAATGTTTTAATTTCTACTGAGAACTAGGTGTGCAGGACAATTCTAGGTGCTGTGAACAAAGCATTCCAAAGCTCCTCCGTCATGGTGGCCCCATTCTAGTGGTGGGGCTGATGCGAGCCTGATAGCAAACATAAAAATAAGTCAAATGTATAGTATGTTAGATATGAAATGAGGGATGAGAGAACGTGCCATAGAAAAGGGAGCCAGGGAGCACACACTGGGGATAAATTTTAAGGAGGAGGGTTGGGAAAAGCCTCTTTGAAAAGCTGATATCTGAGGAAAGACTAGAAAATGGTAATGGAGCTGTCCCTGTGCATATTGGGGAGAGATGTTTCCAGCTTGTAGGCCCAGCAAGTGCGAAGGCCCAATGGACACTCGCCTCTGAGCTCAAGGACAGTGAGGCAGGGAGAGGAGAACAGTGGGGGAGGCAGAGGGGAGGACAGGTCTTCTAAGTCCTTGAAAGCCCCCGTGAGAACACTGACCCTGAGTAATAAGGGGAGACAGTTTTGAGCAGAGAGATGGTGTCACTTGTCTTATTTGTTAACAACACGGCACTGGCTACTGTGTGGCAGATCAACGGCAGGGAGGCAGAAACAAATGGAAAGGCTACATAGGAGGGCATGACGCTGGTTGGGGGCGGAGGGGAGATGGAGCTGACTTGAGGATGGCCAGGGATGGCAGAGTATGTTTGCAAGGCAGAGGCCACAGGATTGGCCCAAGGATGCAAGATGGGGTGTGATGGAAAGTTAAAAGACCAAGACCACTTCTAAGGTTTTCAGCCTAACAGCTTCCATTAACTGAGATGAAAGGGTGTGGATAGAGCCAGTTTCTGAAAAAGAACAAGCTGAGGTGTGTATTAGACATTCACATGTGGCGCTTGAAGACATGACTGTGCTTCACGGCCGAGACCCCAGCTGAAGACGCATGTTGGAGGGTGAAAGTGGTCAAGGGGTATAGATGCTGTCTAAAGCCATGAGACTGCATGAGATCAGCAGAAAGACACAGTAAGGCCGAGTACCAAGCTTGGAGGTGTTTCAGACTTGAGAAACTGCGGATGTGGGTAGTAACCATTATTGTTGTTCAGTCGCTCGGTTGTGTCCAACTCTTTGTGACCTCATGGACTGCAGCACGCCAGGCTTCCCTGTCCTTCACTATCTCCCAGAGTTTGCTCAAACTCATGTCCATTGAGTTGATGATGCCATCCAACCATCTCATCCTCTGTCGCCACCTTCTGCTGCCTTCAATCTTTCCCAGCATCAGATACTTTTCCAATGATACTTTTCCAGATACTTTGGTTCTTCCTATCAGATGGCCAAAGTATTGGAGCTTCAGCTTCAGCGTCAGTTCTTCCAATATTCAGGGTTGATTTCCTTTAGGATTGACTGGTTTGATCTCCTTTCTGTCCAGGGGACTCTCAAGAGTCTTCTCTAACACCTAACTTCTCTAACAGTTTGAAAGCATCAATTCTTCATCATTCAGCCTTCTTTTTAGTCCAACTTTCACATCCATATGTGATTATTGGAAAAACCACAATTTTAACTATACAGACTTTTCTCCAGCAAAGTTATGTTTCTGCTTTTTAATACACTGTCTAGTTTGCAATAGCATTCCTTCCAAGGGGCAAGCATCTTTTAATTTCATGGCTGCAGTCAGTGTCCACAGTGATTTTGGAGCCCAAGAAAACAAAGTCTGTCACTGTTTCCATTTTCACTTGGTCTATTTGCCTTGAAGTGATGGGACCAAATGCCATGATCTTAGTTTTTTGAAAGTTGAATTTTAAGCCAGCATTTTCACTCTTCTTTTTCACCTTTATCAAGAGGCTCTTTAGTTCCTCTTCAGTTTCTGCCATAAGGGTGGTGTCATCTGCATATCAGGTTATTGATATTTCTCCCGGCAATCTTGATTCCAACTTGTGATTCATCCAGCCCAGCATTTCACATGATATACTCTACATAGGCATTAAACAAGTAGAGTGACAATATGTACCCTTGACATACTCCTTTTCCAATTTTGGACCAGTCTGTTGTTCCATGTAAGGTTGCTTTTTGTCCCGCACACAGGTTCCTCAGGTGACAGATCAGGTGGTCTGTTATCCTCAGCTCTTTAAGAATTTTCCAACAGTTCGTTGTGATCCACACAGTCAAAGGCTTTAGTGTAGCCAATGAAGCAGACAGATGTTTTTCTGGAATTCCCTTCCTTTTTCTATGATCCAGCAGATGTTGACAATTTGATTTCTGGTTCCTCTGCCTTTTCTAAATCCAGCTTGTACATCTGGAATTTCTTAGTTCATGGACTGTTGAAGACTATCTTGAAGGATTTTGAGCATTACCTTGGTAGCATGTGAATTGAGCACAACTGTGTGGTAGTTTGAACATTATCTGGCATTGCCCTTCTTTGGATTGACCTTTTCCAGTCCTGCGGCCACTGATGAGTTTTCCAAATTAACTGACATACTGAGTGCAGCACTTTAAAAGCATAATCTTTTAGGGTTTGAAATAGCTCAGCTGAAAGTTCATCACTTTCACTAGCTTTATTCGTAGTAATACTTCCTAAGACCCACTTGACTTCATACTCCAGGATGTCTAGCTCTAGGTGAGTGAACACACCATTGTGATTTTTGTACAGTTCTTCTGTATATTCTTGCCACCTCTTAATATCACCTGCTTCTGTTAGAGCCATAGTTTCTATACTTTATTGTGCCTATCTTTGCATGAAATGTTCCCTTAGTATCTCTAATTTTCTTGAAGAGATCTCTAGTCTTTCCCATTCTATTGTTTTCCTCTATTTCTTGAATTGTTCACTTAAGAAGACTTTCTCATCTCTCCTTGTAATCATAGAAGAAGGAAACTGGGGCCCACCCAGAAAACTGGGTGTTCTGGAAGCCAAATCAAAGGATACACACTTCTAGAAGAAGTTCCATCACTAGGGAGAATGCTGCTTATCAGCCAAGAGGAAGACTGAGAATTGACACTGGGTTTACCTATCTAAAGGCTAAATTGATGTTTGAAAGAATAACCAAGACCAAGAAGTCTAGTATCAAAGATGGGTATAGACCCTTCCTAGATAGAAGCTTGGAGAAGGCAATGGCACCCCACTCCAGTATTCTTGCCTGGAGAATCCCAGGGATGAGGGAGACTGGTGGGCTGCCAACTATGGGATCGCACAGAGTCAGACACTACTGAAGCGACTTAGCAGCAGCAGCAGACAGAAGCTAACTGTGAATATTTTTGGCTTGCAGGGTTTTTTGTTTTTGTTCAGTTGCTAAGTCCTGTCTGACTCTTTGTGACCCCGTGGACGGTAGTCACTAGGCTCCTCTGTCTATGGGATAATACAGGGAAGAATACTGAAGTGGGTTTCCATCCCTTTCTTCAGAGCATCTTCCCAACCCAGGGATCGAACCCAGGTCTCCTCCATTGCAGGTGGATTCTTTACCACTGTGCCACCAGGGAAGCCCTGGAGGGTTCTTTAAGAAGTTCTAAAACCTGGCTCTTCAAAGTGTGGTCCACAGACCAGCAGAACTGGGATCACCTGGGAGCCTACTAGAAATGCAGAATCTCAGACACCACCCAGATCTGCTGGATCAGAATTTGCTCTAGGATGAGATTTCTGACCCAATCTGTCTGTTTGGCAGAGTTTGAGACACAGAGGTATAAAACACCTGGATCAGGATTCCTAACACTCACTGTGATGGTGCTGATGGCATGTGAAGCCTCCTGACACTGTGCTTCTGCAGCTAGTATCAGAGCCAGGAGTGCCTGTGAGTCACATTATGGCTGGGGCTTTGCACTCTTAGCTTTTTAGCAAATAAGGTTAAATGCCCTTTTCTGGTTCTCCTCTTCAGAACTGACCATGGATTTGTCTGCTTCAGCTCACAGAATTCGCTATGGGTTGTCTATTTTCATGGACCCTGCCTTGCAGTTAACCCCTCTGCATTAGGCTCTGAGATGGCAAGCGTTCTGCTGACTTCCGAACTTCATGCCTGCAGTTACCTTGAGGTGCCCTGTCACCTGATCCCTCCCTCCTGTAAGGCCCCTGGTCCTCTGCCTTAAGACACTTGTGCCCTAAGAGGGGGTAGATCTAATTTGGTCCATGAATTGTTAGGCACACACAGTGTCCTTCGCTATGGGTTGTCTATTTTCATGGACCCTGCCTTGCAGTTAACCCCTCTGCATTAGGCTCTGAGATGGCAAGCGTTCTGCTGACTTCCGAACTTCATGCCTGCAGTTACCTTGAGGTGCCCTGTCACCTGATCCCTCCCTCCTGTAAGGCCCCTGGTCCTCTGCCTTAAGACACTTGTGCCCTAAGAGGGGGTAGATCTAATTTGGTCCATGAATTGTTAGGCACACACAGTGTCCTTATAAAGGGTTCCATAATGAAACACATTTTTTTTTTTTATATTTGAGGAACACTGTGTGCCCACTCTAAAAAATCAAAACTCACATTGAAAGGCTCTAAGAAGATCTGAACTTAGAATTTAATGAAGCACAGAGTCCTTCCCCTCCCCTGTGCAATATCTAGTGCTCATCAGGGCCTTTACATCCTGTGGAGCTAAATGTTCTGGGAAATTATGAAGTAGTAACATGTTTACCTTTAGAAAATTCCTGTCTTCATCTTCTTACTTACTGTTTGTAGGACCAGGACAATTGAGAAAGAGCGACTAAATAACTCAAACTGAATCTCCACACTGTGGCAACTTATAACATTAACTGTTTAATGAAGTTAAATGAAGACTCTCTGTTTTATTAGAGCTAGTATCACCTAAAAAGTTTCTCTGAATCTGCTACTTTAAATGAGTATAAAATACATACAGAGCAAAATCAAGGAAGAGATTTTAAATTAGAACTAATTTAAACTATTTTAAAATGTAAACAAACAGTTTGGGGTACTGCACTATGTGTAAATATGCTCACTTTTACTGCAGTAATGACATATCCTTTAGTAAAGTTTCAAGAATGTTATATGGAATTTAAATTTCTGAATGTGAATATATATTTGCATTAACTAGAATGATTATACATGTTAATTCAAAGTGAAGAATAAAGAACATTTGTTTAGCTAAAATATGTTTATTATATTCAAGCTACCATCCAAAAGACTCCCATTTTTACATATAAATAAACCCAGAATTTAAAGATTATATAGAACAACATTAAAATCTAAGACTTTTTTCTTTCTTTTTTCTTTCTCTTTTCCATCTTAGTTTTGGTTTGAATTACTCTTTCTCTCAGTGTTATTTATTTTCATTTTTATTTTGGAAAGAACACGTGGCATGAGATCTACCTTCTTAAAATGTTAAGTGTATAAGATATTATTGTTGACTTTAGTTACAGGGCTCTACACAGATCTCTAGAGCTCACTCATCTTCTTCCTTGACTGAAATTTCATGCCCTTTGATTAGTAAGTCTGCTTTTCCCCTCTTTTCAGCCTCTTGCAACCACTGTCCACTCTTTGACTCTGTGAATTCCAGTGTTTCAGTTCCCCATACACATGGAACCATGCAATATCTATCTTTCCATGATGGATTCATCTCACTTAGCATAATGCCCTCAAGGTTCTTCCATGCTGTTGCCTGTTGTATTACCTTATTGTTTTAGGGTGGAATAATATTCCATTTCATGTATATATTACATTTTCTTCATTCACTGATTTTGTTGATGGACACTCGGGTTATTTCCATATCTTGGCTATTGTGAGTAGTGCTGCAGTGAATACACAAATGCTAGTATCTCTTTTGGAGAAGGCGATGGCACCCCACTCCAGTGCTCTTGCCTGGAGAATCCCATGGACGGAGGAGCCTGGAAGACGGCAGTCCATGGGGTGGCTGAGGCTCAGACATGACTTCACTTTCACTTTTCACTTTCATGCATTGGAGAAGGAAATGGCACCCCACTCCAGTGCTCTTGCCTGGAGAATCCCATGGACGGAGGAGCCTGGAAGACGGCAGTCCATGGGGTGGCTGAGGGTCAGACATGACTTCACTTTCACTTTTCACTTTCATGCATTGGAGAAGGAAATGGCACCCCACTCCAGTGTTCTTGCCTGGAGAATCCCAGGGACAGGGGAACCTGTTGGGCTGCCTTCTATGGGGTCACACAGAGTTGGACACGACTGAAGTGACTTAGCAGCAGTATCTCTTTGAGATTCTGATTTTAATTCCTTTGGATAAATACTCAGAACTGGGGTTGCTGGATCATATGGTAGTTCTATTTTTAATTTTTGAGGAACTTCCATACTGCTTTTCATAGTGGCTGCCCCAACTTGCATTCCCATAAACAGTATGCATGCTTTGTAATTTTTTACTGAAGGCTGATGTTTTGTATGTGTGCACATATTAATATAAGAACCACCACAACAGCAAACTTCTAACCCTGCCCAATTCCTAAGACAAACACAAAACCTATAAACTTAGCAGGTCTTGTCTTCTGCAGGTCTATGGGTTTTGTGTTTGTCTCAGGAATTGGGCTGGGTTAGAAGTCCGTTGCAGTGGTGGTTGTTATCAGGTCACCATTACAGCTTCTGTGACCTGCCTGTGGATATGTGGACTTCCCACGAGCTCCTGTCCCATCTCCAGATGTGACACTGTCTTCTCTTCACACATATCCCTGTCCTTTCTAGGGATGGGCTTCTCTTTTACTCTGTCCACTCCTGCAGAGAAGTTTCCAAGGGTGTCCATCAGTGAGTGCTTTTTGTGGTTTTGGTGCCCTTACCTTTCAGATTTTAAGGCTGTTCTTCCTCAGGGGAACTGAATCTCAGTGATTCCATTCCTCTGTCATCTGCAGTGTGATTACACAGGAGATCTTCGGTGCTTACAATTTGCCCACTCACAGCCATTGCCATCTCTGAGCTTTCTAAAGAGATTAAATAAACGCAAACATTTGATTGCATATTCCTTCTTTCTCCCAAGTCTGGTAGTACATGTTGACTTAACAGAAAAACATGTTAGTGTGACTGCTCAAGAATAATGTTTTTAATTAAGAGGAAGCAAATTGCCCAGGCTCATAAGTCCAGTATATATGCTTATCAAATTTAATCAAAACTTCCCACTGTACCAGCTGTTATTACAGAATTAGACTGAAATTCTCCTGAGAAAATATTCTTCTTGCAAGGTTGCAATATTATTTTTGTTTCATTTTCTCTACAGGTCAATCCAGAAATAGTAGATAATGCAATAATAATCTATTCTGTAAAATTTCTTAAATCCACTTTCTAGCTTTAGTCTCCTTGGCTCACCCTGAATAATTAGGGACAGTCTTTGTAGATGTAACACAGACACACACTTGCTTGCATGCACACCTTTTCATACTTTGAGGAACATGGCCTACTTAAGGCCAGTTAACTTCAGTGAAGCTTAATATCCCAGAACCTTATTTTAAGTAGCTTCCTCCTCTTTAGCAGAGCTATACTGTAACTAACCTTAAACCAGGCACCCCACATTCTACTTATCTCCAGCAGAAGCACACCTTTTAAATATTTTGATCACAGAATACCTTGCTTAACCTGTTGTATCTTTCCATAGATCAAATAAATGGAAATGAAGAATAAGTAATTAACAGATGACCAGATCGCTTCTGTAGCTTCCCCTTCAGTAATCTCACAAACAAACTGTGTCAACAAACTGTGTGAACAGGATAGCATCTAAAGAAAGATCACAAGAAGTCAATAAGCCTGCACACACTGTGGGATGGTGATGACTCTGATCCCCATTTCAGTGATTAACTGAGATTACTTCCCTTTTCATTTAAAAACTTTCATGGCTGAGCAGAATCTTCCAAGTTGGTTTTTGGAGTCACTGCATCTGCCTTCTCCCAAGATGGCAGGCTTTTTTTTTTTTTTTTAACTTTACAATATTGTATTGGTTTTGCCATATATCAACATGAATCCGCCACAGGTATACATGTGTTCCCCATCCTGAACCCTTCTCCCTCCTCCCTCCCTGTACCATCCCTCTGGGTCGTCCCAGTGCACCAGCTCCAACCATCCAGTATCATGCATTGAACCTGGACTGGCGACTCATTTCATATATGATATTATACATGTTTCAATGCCATTCTCCCAAATCATCCCACCCTCTCCCTCTCCCACAGAGTCCAAAAGACTGTTCTATACATCAGTGTCTCTTTTGCTGTCTCGTATACAGGGTTATTGTTACCATCTTTCTAAATTCCATATATAGACTTTTTGATTAAATGAAACATTATCCATTTTTACCAACACTTGCCTTTCAAGTATTGATTTTTGAGCAGGAGCAGCCAGAGCTGAGTTTGGTAACATTATGGTCAATGCTTAGACTGATGAGCTCAGTTCTGATATTAGTTCTAATCTTCCTTTGAGGCCCACATCTTAGATTATGTTTTCTTTGACCCAGGTGGGAAGAGCTTACTGGGGACTTATCTAGGCTTCTATGGTGCCAGAGCAAGTCTCTGAGATGCAGGAACCACCTGACACTGTGCTTGTTTCCTTAGATGAAAAGGAGGGGAAAGTGAAATACCAAAAAACATACTGCTTTAGTGGCCTGTCTACTTTCAGTTGCATCTGAAACATGGGTTTAGGTTCTTCAGGAGTAAGGAGTGGTCACAGCTGCCCCTGGCTATGAAGGGGACTCCCCCAAATGCCCTCTGAATGTCTTGCTGGCATGATCCTAGATTGCCTGCATGGTTAGTCTCTCCTCAAGTTATTCAGGACCTTGAACTGCTGCCAAATTTTAAAGCAAATCGCATCCTAGAAAATTACTCACATTCTCCATGGTCAGTTCTCTCTGTATAATGGGGTTAAGAGTTCCTGACTCATACAGTTGTTATGAGAACTGAACACAGAGCACTTAGAGTGGGGTCTGGACCATAGCAAGCTCACAGTAACTACAATTTCTGCAGCTGCTACAATAACTGTGGTTACTACTGATGCTTCTCATCACAAAGGCCCTCAACAATTTCTTCTTGTACCTAAAATTGAACACAAACCCCTGGCTAAGGCTGTGAGGTCTGTACCAGCTGCCTCATCTCTCTGCCAGCCTCATGTCTCTCCTGCCCTCCACGGTGGCCCAGCTCCGTCTGTCCTTTGCTCCCTGTGCCAGTCGGTGAGCCACTGTCTGCCAGCCCCACACCTGCCCTCCCCACGGCTCTCAGTTCTGAGCTGGGTCCCGAGTCACAGGCCTGCCTGCCCGCTGCTCCCAGATCCTGACCGTCAGGGTGTTGGTCGGAAGGCATGTGGGTCGGGGGACTGTAGCCCCCTGCTTCCTATTCCTGTCAGAGGTGCCTGGGGAAAAGGCCCTTCACTGTGTCTGCAGCAGCTGAGCCAGCATCTAGCCATTCTGGTGCTTCCAGAACCAGCCTCAAGGCATGTGATCAAAGACCCAGTCAGCAGAACATCTGAGGGCACCATCCTCAGGCCTCTGGCCTCACCCCCACCTGCCTCTTCTCTGTGCAGCGGGCAGCCACTTACACTGTGTGGCTTCCGCATCCTGGTTACATCCCTTAGGTTACACATCCCCTGTGTTTCCCAGATGAGGCCTTTGTTTATGCCAGCCCCTTGGCTCCCAGGGTTTTCCCCTCTCTCCTACCCTCTCCCTTCTCTGCCCCAGGGCTGGCTGCTGAGTCATCCTTCAGGTATTGGCTTTAAAGCCTTCCCTGGTCTCTTCATCTAAAAGATTCTCTCTTCTTTGTACTTAGTGTATCCTTCACTAGTTTAATTCCTATTATTCCTCCAACTTAATAACTACTATTTGCATTTAGATTAAGGTTTATAAGGGCAGCAAAAATATTTATTTTTCATCTTTAGCACATCTTTAACTTCACAATCAAACAGTGCCTAGAACACAGCAGGTAATCACTAGACATGTCTCCAAGGAGTAGGTGCATTCCTATCACCTTGTGGCTCAGAGCTCTGAAACTCCTTTCCAACCTGCTGCTCCTCCTGGTAAACAAAGAACAAACTGAACTGCATTTGCTGTGAATGTTATTTTCTCTGGGCAATTGAAATGCAAAACTTTTTGCTCACTAAATATTAAGAATAAACCTTATAAAGTTACATGGCATTGTTAAAATGATCTTTTAGGGAATCTACAGAGGTAATTTTTCCTTTCGCATTTTACAAAATAAGATTAATATCAGTAAAGCAGTTAACCTCCCACAGTATATCCATCAGTTTTGACAAGCACAGCCACCAGGGTCCCCAGAAAACTGCATTAAGCTGAATCATGTTTCTTATCATGGTCCCACTGTGCCATGGGTGTCTTAGCAGCATGAAGTTAGGGAAAGATATTTTTGTTTTTCACTTTATTCTTTTAATCGAAGGATAATTGTTTTACAGATTTTTGTGGGTTTTTCTCATACATCAATAAGAATCAGCCATAGGTAAACCCGTGTCCCCTCCCTCCTGAACATCTCCCTCCCCACCCTTCTAGATTGTCACAGAGCCCCTGTTTGGGTTCCCTAAGTCTTACAGCAAATAGGGAAGGATATTTCAATCCATGACTTCAGTGTAGATGAATATGTCTGTGCTCTTGAACATTTCCTGTTTTTAAATTCAGAGAATTTCCCTTTGTAATATTTGCCTTCATTATGAAGTCTGGCCTCACAAACCACAAATCTGATTTTCATCTTATAACATTACTTATCTCCTGTTAGACTATTTTATGTAAACCACATTGTAGCAACCCACTCTGACAGACAACTAAGTGTGGAAGATGGTGGAGTCAACCAAACATGTGGAATGGCCACACCGAAACTGTTTCTCGCACTAGTGGAGATACTGTGAACAGTCCAAGTTGTCAGTAATGTTCGCCTTTGTCTAGTGGAGTGGAGGGAGACAGCTGAACAATCTATGGTTTCCTTCTCTATAAGAGCCTGGGTACCTACAACTTACCTTAGAGTTTTCTTCTCCCCACACCTTTCCATTTCTCCTTTTTTGATCCTTTCATCCTAGGATATGTCAACAAATCTCATTTGTATGATGGTTCATATACCCCTCAAATGCTAATTACTCTCAAACATACATCTCTAATCCTATAATTGGTCTCTTCCTTTCTGGTTCTTCTCTTTCCTGGAGTGCGGCCAGTGCCCTCAGTTTTCTCCTCCAAGGATTCACCTGAGATGCACCCCCTCTGTCGCACTCACGTCATCTCCCTATGTGGATCACAGCACCTCACTTGTCACCCCACGTGTTGTTCATTCCACTCTGCCTTATGTGTGATGATTCATTGAGGCAGGTCCTTACACATTTCCAGGTTTTCTTATCTCTTGACTCAGGACAAGGATTGATTTTTCTTGGTTCATTAGAGATTGGGACAGCCAATAAAAGGCTTCATTTATGGTGTGGGAGACCCTAGGACTCTGTACAGCACTGAGTTACACTTCAGATGATGGCTGCAATGTCAAGTGGGAGGTTTATGAACACCTGAGTTCCCACCAATGGACAGGAAGCATTTGCAAGGTACAAACTTTGTTGCTTTAATCAACTAGTGTTTGAAGGTTGCTTATTACCTTAAAACATCATGGCTTATCCTATATTAAACTCATTTTTGTAAATGACCTTCACCTGTTCTAAAGTCCATATGATATATATATATATGACTTCATCAGGTCTTAGTTGTGACGTGCAGGATCTTTTTGAGGAAGTACTTGGCTTTATTTATGCTGTGTGGGCTTAGTTGCTTCACAGCATGTAGAATCTTAGTTCCCTGCCTAAGTTCGGGTTCCCCAATCCAACCCATGTCCACGGTATTGCAAGTCAGACTCTACATCACTGAACCACCAAGGAAGTCCCAAGTCCATGTAATTTAAGTGTAGAGCATACTCTGCACTTATTTTTTAAATTAATTAATTTTTTCATTAAAGGATAATTGCTTTACAGATTTTTTTTTTTTTTTGATTTCTGCCAAATGTCAACATCAATCGACCATGGGTTCCCTCCCTCTTGAACCCCCCTCCCATCTCCCTCCCCATCCTGCCCCTCTGGGTTGTTACAGAGCCTCTGTTTGAGTTCCCTCAGGTATACAGCAAACTCCCATTACCTATGTATTTTACATATGGTAATGTAAGTTTCCATATTACTCTCATCTCACATGTTAGCAAATTAATGCTCAAAGTTCTCCAAGCCAGGCTTCAACAGCATGTGAACTGTGAAATTCCACATGTTCAAACTGGATTTAGAAAAGACAGAGGAACCAGGGATCAAATTACCAACATCCACTGGATCACTGAAAAAGCAAGAGAGTTCCAGAAAAACATCTACATCTGCTTTATTGACTACGCCAAAGTCGTTGACTGTGTGGATCACAACAAACTGTAGAAAATTCTTCAAGAGATGGGAATACCAGACCATCTGACCTGCCTCCTGAGAAATCAGTATGAAGGTCAAGAAGCAACAGTTAAAACTAGACATGGAACAACAGACTGGTTCCAAATCAAGAAAGGAGTGTGCCAAGGCTGTATATTGTCACCCTGTTAATTTAACTTATATGCAGAGTACATCATGTGAAATGCTGGCCTAGATGAAGCACAAGATTGCAAAGAGAAATATCAATAACCTCAGATATGCAGATGACACCACCCTTATGGCAGAAAGTGAAGATGAACTAAAGAGCCTCTTGACGAAAGTAAAAGAGGAGAGTGAAAAAGTTGGCTTAAAACTCAACATTCAGAAAGCTAAGATCATGGCCTCTGGTCCCATCAGTTCAGTTCAGTTCAGTCGCTCAGTCATGTCTGACTCTTTGTGACCCCATGAACCACAGCACGCCAGGCCTCCCTGTCCATCACCAACTCCCATAGTTCACCCAAACCCATGTCTATCAAGTCGGTGATGCCATCCAGCCATCTTATCCTCTGTCACCCCCTTCTCCTTTTGCCCTCAATCTTTCCCAGCATCAGGGTCTTTTCAAATGAGTCAGTTCTTTGCATCAGGTGGCCAAAGTATTGGAGTTTCAGCTTCAACATCAGTCCTTTCAATGAATACCCAGGACTGATCTCTTTTAGGATGGACTAGTTGGATCTCCTTGCAGTCCAAGGGACTCTCAAGAGTCTTCTCCAACACCACAGTTCAAAAGCATCAATTCTTCAGTGCTCAGCTTTCTTCACAGTCCAACTGTCACATCCTTACATGACCACTGGAGAAACCATAGCCTTGACTAGATGGACCTTTGTTGGCAAAGTAATGTCTCTGCTTTCTAATATGCCATCTAGGTTGGTCATAACTTTCCTTTCAAGGAGTAAGCATCTTTTAATTTCTTGGCTGCAATCACCATCTGCAGTGATTTTGGAGCCCAGAAAAATAAAGTCAGCCACTGTTTCCCCATCTATTTGCCATGAAGTGATGAGACCGGATGCCATGATCTTAGTTTTCTGAATGTTGAGCTTTAAGCCAACTTTTCCACTCTCCTCTTTCACCTTCATCAAGAGGTTCTTTAGTTCTTCACTTTCTTCCATAAGGGTGGTGTCATCTGCATATCTGAAGTCCCATCACTTCATGGCAAATAGATGGGGAAACAAGGGGAACAGTGACAGATTTTATTTTGGGGGGCTCCTAAATCACTGCAGATGGTGACTGCAGCCATGAAATTAAAAGATGTTTGCTCCTTGGAAGAAAAGCTATGACAAACCTAGACAGCATATTAAAAAGCAGAGACATTAGAGATTTAAAGATGGCAGAGGAGTAGATGGACATGGAGTACATCTCTCTCCATGGATACATCAGGAATACACCTTCAGACACAGAAGTGCATGCAGAACACCAGCTGAGAGCTGACAGGAGGACCTGTCCAGTGGAAAAGAATATATAGAACCACCCCAAACCCAGTAGGATGAAGGAACTAGGGGAAAAAACAGGAGTGTTAGTAAGACTGGACCTACCCTCAGCGGGTGGAGAACTGAATCAGGGGTCAGATCCCCTAATCAGGGCAATTGTCTGAGTCAGAGGAGAAACATTTAAGGCTGAGAGTGAAACAGCTGATCTGTGGCAGCATAAATGGAATGAAAATCAGACAACCCTTGCTACAGCCATACATATGCCAGGCAGGAACGTAGGTCTCCTGGAAGGTACAGCGACTGGGAGCTGGAGTTTAGGGATTGCACAGCAATCCCAGGACGAGGGCTGCTGTTGACTGTGGAGAGACGGATTGAGGGGATATGAGGGAGGAGACTGTAGTGGGAAATGCCTATGGAGGAAAGCCAGGCAGCCATGGAAGCAAGACGATACTGGTGAGTCACACGTAGTGGGTGGAGCCATTACCACAGCCTCTTTCTCCCCACATGCCAGCATCTGCAGCTGAACAATAGAGAGCCTGGTCCATCAAATGCCTGATGCACTGAACTATAGATTAGGACGCTGCCCAGGATGGACCTTTAAGTGCCTAAATGAGTGGAGCTATGGAGAAAGACTGGGCAAAGAGGCCTTCCAATCACCAGCTACAAGAGGCTCAAAAAAGGACTCTGATAGGGCCATGACTCCTGTGGCAGAGGCAGTCCGTGTCCCTGCACACTTAGTGCCACCAGGGTCCCTGCAAGCCAAGCAGCTGTGCCACCTTCACGCTCAACCCTCACTGTGACAGAGCTGCCACAGGAAAAAAAAAAAAAAAGTCTTGTGCTTATGTGCACAGGGTCGCTTCAGGTTGTCTGACTCTATGCCACCCTGTAGACTGTGGCCTGCCAGGCTTCTCTGTCAGGGATGGGGGTTCTCCAGGCAAGAATACTGGAGCGTATTGGCTAATACTGGTCGCTATGCCCTTCTAGAGCACTATATTTCCTGCTGCCCTAACCCCAACTCCCCTGGGTACCTGGTGCTGCCTGAACCCCTGCAACCTAAGCAACTGCACCATCTCCATACCTGGCCCTCACAGGGGCAAATCCAAGTCCTCCAGGGCAACCTCAGGACAAACCCCATTGGACAACCCACAGGAGGAGGTGGAAATAAAACTACAATTGAAATCCAGGGGCAGTGTGACTAAGAAAGAAGACCCAAAACTTTCCCACCAGCTGTACAAGCTACAGATTAAATCCACACAATCAATTAGGCAGACTCCGGGTCTGTGGAATATATAAAAGGTCATTGACAGCTCCCACAAAAGAAAACAGACTAGTTCTGATAGCTGTGGACACTAGAGGAACACACAGGAGTAGGACCAGGTTAGAATCCGAGCTGCCCCACAACAAGTCCAGAGATCCGCACAGTGTTGGAGGGCATCCAAGCGAGGTGAGATTTACTGTGACTCCCAGTGAGGGATAGGACTCTGACGGCAGGGACTTAAGAAAAACATTTATTATTCCTATGTTTTGACTTGTTCTGTAGATTCTTTGGATTTTTTTTTTCCTTTTTCCTTTTCTTTTTCTTAACTCCTTCTGTTGCAGTTGTCAATTTTATTGCTACTATGAAAACAAATTAAGCTTTTGAGCTTTTCTTTTATTTTTTCCTCAGACACATTTTTTTTTATTGTAGTTGTAGACCTCTGCCTCTATGATGGGCTTTTGCAGTTCTGTAGAGTTTTCCTTATTTCTTTTTTTTCTCTTTCTTTTTTTAATTAATTTTTAAAACCTATTATTATTTTTTCTACACTTATTCCTTTCTTTGCCCTTCCTACTGTTCTTTTCCCCATGAAGTTAATCTTTAATGTATACAAATCTTCTTCATCTACCTCTATTTAACTTTGCATATCTGTTCTTTCTTTCTTTTCTTTATTTCATTTCCTCTCAACATATTTGTTAGTTTTGTTTTCATTGCTTTATTCTGCAATTGGCATCTTGTTTTAGTTTTGTTTTCAGTTTGTGCTTTAGTTACTTTTTTTCTTAACCGGTAAATATAATTTTTGATTTCCTTAAATATAATTTTTGATTTCCTTTGTTCGCCAGGTCAATCTACTGTACTTTATTTCAGTTGGATTATTTTGACTTTAATTTTGGGTATATACATATATGTGTATATTCCATTATTTTAATTATTATTTCCCTGATTTTGTAACTGCCATAGTTCTGGGGTTCACCTTTGGTTTCTTGCTTTTGGATATTTGTTTTAAATTCACTTAAGGCCACAACAAACCACTTGTGAAATGCTTTGCTCCTGACCAGAGATCAAGCCCTGAGCCTTTGGAGTGAGAGCACTGACTCCAAGACCCTAGATTACCAGGGAACTAACCATAGGGAGTATCAGATAGTATGAACTCACACAAAGGAAACCACTTGAATAGAAGACCTGGCCTCACCCAACCATCAGTAGCACCCTGTACAGGACACCTCATCTAAACAACAAGCAAATAAAAATTATAAACTGAATCATCAGCAGACAGGATTACCACCTCGTTCAGCCTTGCCCATCAGAGGAAAAACAAACAAAAAGTCAACACAAATTTCACCCTATACAAAGCTTACACAAACCACTGGACCAACCTAAGGAACACAGAAACCAAAAGGAAGAAATAATTCAACCTTGTGCTTGAGACCTCAAGCACAATAAGTTAAAAATAATAATAATAATAAAAAGTCAGAGAAATACTACACAAATGAAGGAACAAATTAGAAACACAGAAGTCCAACTAAATGAAGAGGAAATAGGCAAACCACCTGAAAAAGAATTCAGTATAATGGTAGTAAAGATGATCAAAATCATTGAAAACAGAATGGGGAAAATGCAAGAATGAATTATAAAAGACCTAGGAGAATTAAAGGAATAAACATACAGAGACAAACAACACAATTACTGAAATTAAAACTACTCCAGAAGGAATCCACAGCAGAATATCTGAAGCAGAAGAACGAATCAGTGAGCTGGAATATAAAATGGTGGAAATAACTTCTGAAGAGCAGAATAAAGAAACAAGAATGAAAAGAACTGAGGGTAGTCTCAGAGACCTCTGGGACAATATCAAATGCACCAACATTTGAATTATAGGGGTGCCAGAAGAAGAAGAGAAAAAGAAAGGGTGTAAGAAAATTTTTGAAAAAATTATACTTGAAAATTTCCCCAACATGGAAAAGGACATGGTCAATCAAATCCAACAAATGCAGAGTCCTATACAGGATAAATCCAAGGAGAAACACACCAAGACACATACTAATCAAACGACAATCACTAAACACAAATAAAAATATTAAAAGCAGCAAGGGAAAAGCAACAAGTAACATACAAGGGAAACCCCATTTGTTTCACAACTGATCTTTCAGCAGAAAGTGAAACTTTCTGCATGCCAGAAGGGAAGGCAGGATATATTTAAAATACTGAACGGGAAAAATCTGCAACCAAGATTACTGTACCCAACAAGGATCTCATTCAAAATTGATGGAGAAATAAAAAGCTTTCCAGACAAGCAAAAGATAAGAGAATTCAGTATCACCAAACCAGCTTTAAAACAAATGTTAAAGGGACTTACATAGTCAAGAAATACAAGAGAAGAAAAAATATTTACAAAATCAACCCCAAATAATTAAGAAAATGTCAATAGGAACATATATATCAATAAATACTTCAAATAAAAATGGATTAAATGGTCCAACCAAAAGACACATATTGGCTGAATGGATATGAAAACAAGACCTATGTACATGCTCTCTACAAAAAACACACTTCAGACCTAAAGACACATACAGACTGTGAGTGAGAGGATGGAAAAATATATTCCATGCAAATGGGAATCAAAAGAAAGCTGGAGTAGCAATCCTCGTATCAGATAAAATAGACCTTAAAGAATATCACAAGAGACAAGGAAAGACATTACATAATGATCAAGGGATCAATCTAAGAGGAAGACATCACAATTGTAAATATCTATGCACCAAACATAGGAGCACCTCAATACATAAGACAAACACTGACAGACATAAAAGGAGAAATAAACAGTAACACAATAATAGTAGGTGACTTTAATACCCCACTCACACCAATGGAAAGATAATCAAAACAGAAAACTAATAAGGAAACACAAGTCTTAAATAGTACATTAGGTGAGATGGATCTCACTGATATCTTCATAACATTCCATCCAAATGCAGAATACACATTCTCCTCAAGTGCACATAGCACATTCTCGAGGATAGATCACATCTTGGGTCACAAATCAAGCCTCAGTAGGTTTAAAAAAATGAAATCAGATCAGGCATCTTCTCCAACCACAATACTATGAGACTAGATATCAATTAAAAAGAAAAAAAAAAAAACTGTAGGAAGCATAACACATGGAGGCTAAACAGTATTTTTCTAAATAACCATATTACTGAAGAAATCGAAAGGGAAATAAAAAATTTTTTTCTAGAAACAAATGACAATCAAAACACAACCACCCAAAACCTATGGGATGCAACAAGAGCAGTTCTAAAGGAAGTTTATAGCAATACAATCTTAACTCAAGAAACAAGAAAAACCAAAGAATAGACAACCTAATTTCACACCTAAAACAACTGAAAAAAGAACAACAACAACAACAAAAAACCCAAAATTAGTAGAAGGAAATAAATCATAAAGATCTGAGCAGAAATAAATGAAAAAGACATGAAAGAAGCAATAGTCAATATTAATAAAACTAAAAGCTGGTTCTTTGAGTACATAAACAAAATTGACAAACCTTTAGTCAGACTCATCAAGAAAAAAAGAGAAGAATCGAATCAACAAAATTAGAAATTAAAAAGGAGAGGTTACTCATTCTACGAGGCCACCATCACCCTAATACCAAAACCTGACAAAAAAAAAAAGCCACAAAAAAGAAAACTACAGGCCAATATCACTGATGAACATAGATGCAAAAATCCTCAACAAAAAATCCTCTGATCCTAGCAAACAGAATCCAGAAACATATTAAAAAGATCATACATCATGACCAAGGGGGCTTTATCCCAGAGATGCAAGGATTCTTCAATATTCACAAGTCAATCAATGAGACATACCACATTAACAAACTGAAAGATAAAAACCATATGATTATCTCAATAGATGCAGAGAAAGCCTTTGACAAAATTCAACATCCATTTATGATAAAAACCTTCCAGAATGCAGGCCTAGAAGGAACATACCTCAACATAATAAAATCCATATATGATAAACCCACAGCAAACATTATCCTCAATGGTGAAAAATTGAAAGCATTACCCCTAAAGTCAGGAATAAGGCAAGGTGCCCACTCTCACCATTACTATTCAACATAGTTTTGGAAGTTTTAGCCACAGCAATCAGAGAAGAAAAAGAAATAAAAGGAATCCAGATTGGAAAAGAAGAAGTAAAACTCTCACTGTTTGCAGATGACATGATCCTCTACATAGAAAACCCTAAAGACTCCACCAGAAAATTACTAGAGCTAATCAATGAAAATAGTAAAGTTGCAGGATATAAAATTAACACACAGAAATCCGTTGCATTCCTATACACTAACAATGAGAAAACAGAGAAATTAAGGAAACAATTCCATTCACCATTGCAATGAAAACAATAAAATACTTAGGAATAAATCTACCTAAAGAAACAAAAGACCTATATAAAGCAAAATATAAAACACTGATAAAAGAAATAAAAAATGACATACATAGGTGGTGAAATATACCATGCTCATGGATCAGAAGAATCAATATAGTGAAAATGGGTATACCACTCAAAGCAATCTATAGATTCAGTGAAATCCTTATCAAGCTACCAACGGTATTTTTCAGAAAACTAGAACACATAATATCACAATTTGTATGGAAATACAAAAAACCTCCAATAGCCAAAGAATGGAACTGGAGTAATCAACTCATGTGACTACAGACTATACTACAAAGCTACAATCATCAAGAAAGTATGGAACTGGCACAAAGACAGAAATATAGATCAATGGAACAAAATATAAAGCCCAGAGATAGATCCACACACCTATGGACATCTTGTCTTGAACAAAGGAGGCAAGAATATACAATGGAGAAAAGAAAATCTCTTTAAAAAGTGGTGCTGGGAAAACTGGTAAACCACTTGTAAAAAAAAGAAACTAGACCACTTTCTAACACCAAACAAAAAAATAAACTCAAAATGGATTAAAGATCTAAATGTAAGACCAGAAACTATAAAACTCCTAGAGAAAAACATAGGCAAACACTCTCTGACATAAATCACAGCAGCATCCTCTATGACCCACCTCCTAGAGTAATGGAAATAAAAGCAAAAATAAGCAAATGGAACCTAATTAAGCTTAAAAGTTTTTGCACAATGAAGGAAACAATAAGCAAGGTGAAAAGACAGCCTTTAGAATGGCAGAAAATAATAACAAATGAAGCAACTGACAAAAAATTAACCTTAAAAGTATACAAGTGGCTCAGGCAGCTCAATACCAGAAAAATAAATGACCCAGTCAAAAAATGGGCCAAAGAACTAAACAGACATTTCTCTAAAGAAGACATACAGATGGCTAATAAACACAGGAACAGATGCTCAACATCACTCATTATCCAAGAAATGCAAATCAAAACCCCAATGAGGTACCATCTCACACTGGTCAGAATGGCTGCTATCCAAAAGTCTACAAATAATAAATGCTAGAGAGGGAGCAGAGAAAAGGGAACCCTCTTATACTGTTGGTGGGAATGCAAACTAGTACAGCCACTATGGAGAACAGTGTGGAGATTCCTTAAAAAACTGGAAATAGAATGGCCATATGACCCAGAAATCCCACTGCTGGGCATACATACCGAGGAAACCAGAATTGAAAGAGACATATGTACCCCAATGTTCATTGTAGCACTGTTTGCAGTAGCTCAGACATGGAAGCAACCTAGATATCCATAAGCATATAAATGGATAAGAAAGCTGTGGTATATATACACAATGGAATATTACTCAGCCATTAAAAAGAATATATTTGAATCAGTTCTAATAAGGTGGATGAACCTAGAACATATTATACAGAGTGAAGTAAGTCAGAAAGAAAAACACCAATACAGTATATCAAAGCGTATATATGGAATTTAGAAAGATGGTAATGATGACTCTATATGCGAGACACTTAAAGAGACACAGATGTAAAGAACAGACCTTTGGATTCTGTGGGAGAAGGCAAGGGTGGGATGGTTTGAAAGAATAGCATTCAAACATGTATATTACCATATGTGAAATAGATCACTGGTCCAAGTTTGATGCATGAAACAGGGTACTCCAAACCGGTGCAATGGGCTGACCTTGAGGGATGGGATGGGGAGGGAGGTGGGAGGGGGGTTCAGGATGGGCGACACATGTACACTCATGGCTGATTCATGTGAATGTGTGGCAAAAACCACTACAATATTGTAAAGTAATTGGCAACCAATTAAAATAAATAAATTACTTAAAAAGAAAAAAAAGAGGTTACAACAGACAATACAGAAATACAAAGGACTATAATAGACTATTATCAACAAAAACATGGCTACAGAATGGATAACCTGGAAGAAATAAGACAGATTGTTAGAAAAGTTCAATCATCCAAGACTGAACCAGGAAGAAATACAAATTATGAACAACCCAAATACAAGCACTGAAATTGAGGCTGTGATAAAAAAAAAAAATCTCCCAGAAAACAAAACCCCAGGACCAGATGGCTTCACAGAAGAATTCCAGCAAATATTTAGAGAAGAGCTAATGCTTATCCTTCTAAAACTCTTCCAAAAAATGGCAGATTATATAAAGACTTCAGATTATACTACAAAGCTACAGTCATCAAGACAGTATGGTACTGACACAAAAACAGAAATATACAGCAATGGAACAAAATATAAAGTCCAGAAATAATCCCATGTACCCATGGATATCTTATTTTTGACAAAGGAGGCAAGAATATACAGTGGGGCAAAGACAGCCTCTTCAATAAATGGTGCTAGGAAAACTGGACAGCTACATGTAAAAGAATGAAATTGAATACTTCCTAACCCTATACAAAAGGATAAACTCAAAATGGATTATAGACCTAAGTATAAGACTAGAAACTATAAAACTCTTAGAGGAAAAAGGCAGAACACTTTATGACATAAACCAAACAAGATCCCCTATAACTCACCTCCTAGAAAATGTAAATAAAAACAAAAGTAAACAAGTGGGACCTGATTAAACTCAAAAGTTTTGCACAGCTAAGGAAACAATAAGCAAGGTGAAAAGACAACCCTCAGAATGGGAAAAACAATACCAAATAAAAGAACTGACAAAGGATTAATTTCCAAAATACACAAGCAGCTCATACAACTCAATACCAGAAAAACAAACAACCCAATCAAAAAGTGGGGAAAAAAAAAAACCCTAAACAAACATTTCCCCAAAGAAGAAATACTGATGGCTAATAAACACATGAAAGGATGCTCAACATTGCTCATTATTAGATAAATGCAAATCAAAACTACAGTGAGATATCATCTCACACCAGTCAGAATGGCCTTCATCAAAAAGTCTACAAACAATAAATGTTGGAGAGAGTATGGGGAAATAGGAATGCTCTTGCACTGTTGGTAGGAATGTAAATTGATACAGCCACTATGGAAGATGGTATGGATATTCCTTAGAAAACTAGGAATAAAACCACCATATGACCCAGAAATCACATGCCTAGGCATATACCCTGAGCAAACCAAAATTGAAAAAGACACATGTATCCCATTGTTCACTGCAGCACTATTTACGATAGCTAGAGCATAGAGTGGAGAAGGAAATGGCAACCCACTCCAGTGTTCTTGCCTGGAGAATCCCAGGCACGGGGGAGCCTGGTGGGCTGTCGTCTCTGGGGTCGCACAGAGTCGGACACGACTGAAGCAACTTAGCAGCAGCAGCAGCAGCAGATCATGGAAGCAACCTAGATGTCCATCGACAGATGAATGGCTAAAGAAGTTGTGGTACATATACACAATGCAATATTACTCAGCCATGAAAAGGAACTCCTTTGAGTCAGTTCTAATGAGGTGGATGAACCTAGAACCTATTATACAGAGTGAAGTAAGTTAGAACAAGATAGATAAATATCATATTTTTACGTACATATACGGAATCTAGAAAAATGGTACTGAAGAATTTATTCACAAGGCAGCAATGGAGAAACCAACATAGAGAATAAACTTATGGACATGGGAAGAGGGGAGGAGAGGGTGAGATGTATGGAAAGAGTAACATGGAAACTTACATTATCATAAGTAAAATAGACAGCCAACGGGAATTTGTTGTATGGCTCAGGAAACTCAAACAGGGGCTCTGTGTCAACCTGAAGGGGTGGGATGGGGAGGAAGATGGGAGGTGGTTCAGGAGGGAGGGGATATATGTATACCTATGACTGATTCAAGTTGAGGTTTGACAGAAAAAATAACATTCTATAAAGTAATTATCCTTCAATAAAAAAAGTACAATTAAAAAAAAACAACAGAGGCGTTACTTTGCTGACAATGGCCCATCTAGTCAAAGCTATGGTTTTTCCACTAGTCATGTATGCATGTTATAGTTGGACTATAGAGAAAGCTGTCGTTGAAGAATTGATGCTTTTGTGTGTTTTTTTGTTTGTTTGTTTTTAATTTTATTTTATTTTTAAACTTTACATAATTGTATTAGTTTTGCCAAATATCAAAATGAATCCGCCACAGGTATACATGTGTTCCCCATCCCGAACCCTCCTCCCTCCTCCCTCCCCATACCATCCCTCTGGGCCGTCCCAGTGCACCAGCCCCAAGCATCCAGCATCGTGCATCGAACCTGGACTGGCAACTCGTTTCCTACATGATATTTTACATGTTTCATTGCCATTCTCCCAAATCTTCCCACCCTCTCCCTCTCCCACAGAGTCCATAAGACTGTTCTATACATCAGTGTCTCTTTTGCTGTCTCGTACACCGGGTTGTCGTTACCATCTTTCTAAATACCATATATATGCGTTAGTATACTGTATTTATGTTTTTCCTTCTGGCTTACTTCACTCTGTATAATAGGCTCCAGTTTCATCCACCTCATTAGAACTGATTCAAATGTATTCTTTTTAATGGCTGAGTAATACTCCATTGTGTATATGTACCACAGCTTTCTTATCCATTCATCTGCTGATGGACATCTAGGTTGCTTCCATGTCTTGGCTATTATAAACAGTGCTGAGATGAACATTGGGGTACACGTGTCTCTTTCCCTTCTGGTTTCCTCAGAGTGTATGCCCAGCAGTGGGATTGCTGGATCATAAGGCAGTTCTATTTCCATTTTTTTAAGGAATCTCCACACTGTTCTCCATAGTGGCTGTGCTAGTTTGCATTCCCACCAACAGTGTAAGAGGGTTCCCTTTTCTCCACACCCTCTCCAGCATTTATTATTTGTAGACTTTTGAATCGCAGCCATTCTGAATGGTGTGAAATGGTACCTCATAGTGGTTTTGATTTGCATTTCTCTGATAATGAGTGATGTTGAGCATCTTTTCATGTGTTTGTTAGCCATCTGTATGTCTTCTTTGGAGAAATGTCTATTTAGTTCTTTGGACCATTTTTTGATTGGGTCGTTTATTCTTCTGGAGTTGAGCTGTAGGAGTTGCTTGTATATTTTTGAGATTAGTTGTTTGTCGGTTGCTTCATTTGCTATTGTTTTCTCCCATTTTGAAGGCTGTCTTTTCACCTTGCTAATAGTTTCCTTTGATGTGCAGAAGCTTTTAAGGTTAATTAGGTCCCATTTGTTTATTTTTGCTTTTATTTCCAATATTCTGGGAGGTGGGTCATAGAGGATCCTGCTGTGATATATGTCAGAGAGTGTTTTGCCTATGTTCTCCTCTAGGAGTTTTATAGTTTCTGGTCTTACATTTAGATCTTTAATCCATTTTGAGTTTATTTTTGTGTATGGTGTTAGAAAGTGGTCCAGTTTCATTCTTTTACAAGTGGTTGACCAGATTTCTCAGCACCACTTGTTAAAGAGATTCTCTTTAATCCATTGTATATTCTTGCCTCCTTTGTCAAAGATAAGGTGTCCATATGTGCATGGATTTATCTCTGGGCTTTCTATTTTATTCCGTTGATCAATATTTCTGTCTTTGTGCCAGTACCATACTGTCTTGATAACTGTGGCTTTGTAGTAGAGCCTGAAGTCAGGTAGGTTGATTCCTCCAGTTCCATTCTTCTTTCTCAAAATCGCTTTGGCTATTCGAGGTTTTTTGTATTTCCATACAAATTGTGAAATTATTTGTTCTAGCTCTGTGAAGAATACTGTTGGTAGCTTGATAGAGATTGCGTTGAATCTATAAATTGCTTTGGGTAGTATACTCATTTTCACTATATTGATTCTTCCAATCCACGAACATGGTATATTTCTCCATCTATTAGTGTCCTCTTTGATTTCTTTCACCAGTGTTTTATAGTTTTCTATATATAGGTCTTTAGTTTCTTTAGGTAGATATATTCCTAAGTATTTTATTCTTTTCATTGCAATGGTGAATGGAATTGTTTCCTTAATTTCTCTTTCTGTTTTCTCATTATTAGTGTATAGGAATGCAAGGGATTTCTGTGTGTTGATTTTATATCCTGCAACTTTACTATAGTCATTGATTATTTCTAGTAATTTTCTGGTGGAATCTTTAGGGTTTTCTATGTAGAGGATCATGTCATCTGCAAATAGTGAGAGTTTTACTTCTTCTTTTCCAATTTGGATTCCTTTTATTTCTTTTTCTGCTCTGATTGCTGTGGCCAAAACTTCCAAAACTATGTTGAATAGTAATGGTGAAAGTGGGCACCCTTGTCTTGTTCCTGACTTTAGAGGAAATGCTTTCAATTTTTCACCATTGAGGATAATGTTTGCTGTGGGTTTGTCATACATAGCTTTTATTATGTTGAGGTATGTTCCTTCTATTCCTGCTTTCTGGAGAGTTCTTATCATAAATGGATGTTGAATTTTGTCAAAGGCTTTCTCTGCATCTATTGAGATAATCATATGGTTTTTATTTTTCAATTTGTTAATGTGGTGTATTACATTGATTGATTTGTGGATATTGAAGAATCCTTGCATCCCTGGGATAAAGCCCACTTGGTCATGGTGTATGATCTTTTTAATGCGTTGTTGGATTCTGATTGCTAGAATTTTGTTAAGGATTTTTGCATCTATGTTCATCAGTGATATTGGCCTGTAGTTTTCTTTTTTTGTGGCATCTTTGTCAGGTTTTGGTATTAGGGTGATGGTGGCCTCATAGAATGAGTTTGGAAGTTTACCTTCCTCTGCAATTTTCTGGAAGAGTTTGAGCAGGATAGGTGTTAGCTCTTCTCTAAATTTTTGGTAGAATTCAGCTGTGAAGCCGTCTGGACCAGGGCTTTTGTTTGCTGGAAGATTTTTATTACAGTTTCAATTTCCATGCTTGTGATGGGTCTGTTAAGATTTTCTATTTCTCCCTGGTCCAGTTTTGGAAAGTTGTACTTTTCTAAGAATTTGTCCATTTCTTCCACGTTGTCCATTTTATTGGCATATAATTGTTGATGGTAGTCTCTTATGATCCTTTGTATTTCTGTGTTGTCTGTTGTGATCTCTCCATTTTCGTTTCTAATTTTGTTGATTTGATTTTTCTCCCTTTGTTTCTTGATGAGTCTGGCTAATGGTTTGTCAATTTTATTTATCCTTTCAAAGAACCAGCTTTTGGTTTTGTTGATTTTTGCTATGGTCTCTTTTGTTTCTTTTGCATTTATTTCTGCTCTAATTTTTAAGATTTCTTTCCTTCTACTAACCCTGGGGTTCTTCATTTCTTCCTTTTCTAGTTGCTTTAGGTGTAGAGTTAGGTTATTTATTTGACTTTTTTATTATTTCTTGAGGTGTGCCTGTATTGCTATGAACTTTCCCCTTAGGACTGCTTTTACCGTGTCCCACAGGTTTTGCGTTGTTGTGTTTTCATTTTCATTCGTTTCTATGCAAATTTTGATTTCTTTTTGGATTTCTTCTGTGATTTGTTGGTTATTCAGCAGCGTGTTGTTCAGCCTCCATATGTTGGAATTTTTAATAGTTTTTCTCCTGTAATTGAGATCTAATCTTACTGCATTGTGGTCAGAAAAAATGCTTGGAATGATGTCTATTTTTTTGAATTTACCAAGGCTAGCTTTATGGCCCAGGATGTGATCTATCCTGGAGAAGGTTCCATGTGCGCTTGAGAAAAAGGTGAAATTCATTGTTTTGGGATGAAATGTCCTATAGATATCAATTAGGTCTAACTGGTCTATTGTATCGTTTAAAGTTTGTGTTTCCTTGTTAATTTTCTGTTTAGTTGATCTATCCATAGGTGTAAGTGGGGTATTAAAGTCTCCCACTATTATTGTGTTATTGTTAATTTCTCCTTTCATACTTGTTAGCATTTGTCTTACGTACTGTGGTGCTCCCGTGTTGGGTGCATATATATTTATAATTGTTATATCTTCTTCTTGGATTGATCCTTTGATCATTATGTAGTGACCTTCTTTGTCTCTTTTCACAGCCTTTGTTTTAAAGTCTATTTTATCTGATATGAGTATTGCTACTCCTGCTTTCTTTTGGTCCCTATTTGCATGAAAAATCTTTTTCCAGCCCTTCAGTTTCAGTCTGTATGTGTCCCCTGTTTTGAGGTGGGTCTCTTGTAGACAACATATGTAGGGGTCTTGTTTTTGTATCCATTCAGCCAGTCTGTCTTTTGGTTGGGGCATTCAACCCATTTACGTTTAAGGTAATTACTGATAAGTATGATCCCGTTGCCATTTACTTTATTGTTTTGGGTTCGAGTTTATACACCGTTTTTGTGTTTCCTGTCTAGAGAATATCCTTTAGTATTTGTTGGAGAGCTGGTTTGGTGGTGCAGAATTCTCTCAGCTTTTGCTTGTCTGAAAAGCTTTTGACTTCTCCTTCATACTTGAATGAGATCCTTGCTGGGTACAATAATCTGGGCTGTAGGTTATTTTCTTTCATCATTTTAAGTATGTCTTGCCATTCCCTCCTGGCTTGAAGAGTTTCTATTGAAAGATCAGCTGTTATCCTTATGGGAATTCCCTTGTGTGTTATTTGTTGTTTTTCCCTTGCTGCTTTTAATATTTGTTCTTTGTATTTGATCTTTGTTAATTTGATTAATATGTGTCTTGGGGTGTTTCTCCTTGGGTTTATCCTGTTTGGGACTCTCTGGGTTTCTTGTACTTGGGTGATTATTTCCTTCCCCATTTTAGGGAAGTTTTCCACTATTATCTCCTCAAGTATTTTCTCATGGTCTTTCTTTTTGTCTTCTTCTTCTGGAACCCCTATGATTCGAATGTTGTAGCATTTAATATTGTCCTGGAGGTCTCTGAGATTGTCCTCATTTCTTTTAATTCGTTTTTTTTTATCCTCTCTGATTCATTTATTTCTACCATTCTATCTTCTAATTCACTAATCCTATCTTCTGCCTCTGTTATTCTACTATTTGTTGCCTCCAGAGTGTTTTTAATTTCACTTATTGCATTATTCATTATATATTGACTCTTTTTTATTTCTTCTAGGTCCTTGTTAAACCTTTCTTGCATCTTCTCAATCCTTGTCTCCAGGCTATTTATCTGTGATTCCATTTTAGTTTCAAGATTTTGGATCAATTTCACTATCATTATTCAGAATTCTTTATCAGGTAGATTCCCTATCTCTTCCTCTTTTGTTTGGTTTGGTGGGCATTTATCCTGTTCCTTTATCTGCTGGGTATTCCTCTGTCTCTTCATCTTGTTTAAATTGCTGAGTTTGGGGTGTCCTTTCTGTATTCTGGCAGTTTGTGGAGTTCTCTTTATTGTGGCGTTTCCTCACTGTGTGTGGGTTTGTACAGGTGGCTTGTCAAGGTTTCCTGGTTAGGGAAGTTTGTGTCGGTGTTCTGGTGGGTGGAGCTGTATTTCTTCTCTCTGGAGTGCAATGAAATGTCCAGTAATGAGTTATGAGATGTCTATAGTTTTGGGGTGACTTTGGGCAGCCTGTATCTTGAAGCTCAGGGCTGTGTTCCTTTGTTGCTGGAGAATTTGCTTGGTATGTCTTGCCCTGGAACTTATTGGCCCTAGTGTGGTGCTTGGTTTCAGTGTCGGTATGGAGGCATTTGATGAGCTCCTGTCAATTAATGTTCCTTGGAGTCAGGAGTTCCCTGGAGTCAGGGTTTGGACTTAAGTCTCCTGCTTCCGGTTATCGGTCTTATTTTTACAGTAGTTTCAAAACTTCTCCTTCTATACAGCACCATTGATAAAACATCTACATTAAAGATGAAAAGTTTCTCTACTGTGAGGGTCACTCAGAGAGGTTCACAGGGTTACATGGAGAAGAGAAGAGGGAGGAGGGAGTTAGAGGTGACCCCAATGAGATGAGGTGAATCAATAGTGGAGAGAGTGAGCTAGTCAGTAGTCACTTCCTTATGTGCACTCCACAACTGGACCACTCAGAGATGTTCACGGGGTTATACAGAGAAGAGAAGAAGGAGGAAGGTAACAGAGGTGGCCAGAAGGATAAAAGGGGGGAATGAAAAGGAGGGAGACAGATCCAGCCAGTAATCAGTTCCCTAAGTGTTCTCCACCGTCTGGAACACACAGAAATTCACAGAGTTGGGTAGAGTAGAGAGGGGTTAGGGAGGAGACACAGGCGACCTGGTGGAGAAAAAGGAGAGTCCAAAGGGAGAGAGAGCAGTCAAGCCAGTAATCTCACTCCCTAGTGAAAAATGGGTCCTGAAGATTGGGTCCTTAAAGGTACAAAATTGGTAACAAATACATAAAAGCAAAAATTAAAAATCTAGAGTAGAGTTTGGAATTTCAAAAATACGATGTTAAAGAAAAGAAGAAGGAAAAGAAAGAGAGAAAAAACGAACAAACAAAAACAAACAAGGTCGCGAAAATTATAAAGTACAGGTACAAAATTGATAACTAATACCAGAAAGCAAAAATTAAAAATCTAGAGTAGAGTTTGGAATTTCAAAAATACGATGTTAAAGAAAAGAAGAAGGAAAAGAAAGAGAGAAAAAACGAACAAACAAAAACAAACAGGGTCGTGAAAATTATAAAGAAAGTACAGGTACAAAATTGATAACTAATACCAGGAAGCAAAAATTATAAATCTAGAGTAGAGTTTGGAATTTCAAAAATACAATGTTAAAAAAAAGAAGAAGAAGAAAAATAAAGAGAGAAAACAAACAAACAAATACGAACAATGTCACAAAAATTATAAAGAAAATACAGGTACAAAATTGATATCAAAAACCAAAAAGCATAAATTAAAAATCTAGAGTAAAGTTTGGAATTTCAGATATACAATGTTATATAAAAGAAGAAGAGAAAGAAACAGAGAAGAAGAAGAAAAAAAAAAGTCACAGAAATTATATTAAAAAAAACTATAGGTACAAAATTGATAACATATACCAAAAAGCGAAAATTAAAAATCTAGAGTAGAGTTTGGAATTTCAAAAATACAATGTTAAAGAAAAGAAGAAAAAAACAAAACCAAAAAAAAAACCAAACCAAAAAAAAAAAAAAAACAAGGTCAAAAAATTATAAAATATATATATATGAAGTTTGCTGAAGAAGAAAAAAATAGGGTCTTTTTTTTTTTTTTGCAAAGTAATAGGTTATAAAAGTGAAAATTATAGGAACAATGGAGGACTTAAAAAATTTTTTTTAATTAAAAAAAAAAGAAAGAAAGAATGATCATAAAAATAATAAAAATATATCTAGGACTTTTTTGGTTTTTTTTGTGTGTGTGGGTGTTGTGGGTTCAGTTCATTTTTGGCTAGTTTCTTGGTCAGATTTATATTTCTCAAGATCTATAGGCCCCTTCCTATGTAGTCCGTAGTAACCCCAGGGTTTTGATCTATTGCCTGTAGCTTCCAAGGCGTTTCCCTCTGTTATATCTTCTTCTGTTTGCTAGTCTCTTCAGTATCTGGTTTCCGCCCTGACACAAAGGGCACGGTGGAGGACACTTTTTTTTTTTTTTTTAGGCTTACTTGTTCAGTCGCGCTGTGGGGAGGGAGGGAGGGATGCTGCAAACAAATAACACTGGCGTGGGCTCGCAGTGCCTCAGCCACCCTGGGCCTGCCCCCGCTCACGGCGCGTGTAGCCTCCCTGTCCACACTGCTCAGACTCTAGGTTGTTCCGCCGGGAACCATCCGAGGCCGGCCCTGGGCTGCATGCACCTCCCAGGTCCAAGCCGCTCAGGTTCAGGCACTCGGGTAGTCCTCAGAGGCGCAGACTCAGTTGGGCCTGCGTTTTGTGCTCTTCCCAGGTCTGAGCAGCTCAGGTGATGAGGTGTTTGGCGAGCGCCAATGCTGCGACTTATCGCCTCCCCGCCACTCGGTTATCTGGGTGTAAAACCGGCGCACCTTCTCAGGCAGATGTTGACCGTCCAGACCCCCAAGAAGTTTTAGTTAGCAAAGAAGCCTGCTTACAGTTTTATAGATAATGTCTCTCTGGGGCTGCGATTGTCCCCTTCCGGCTCTGGCTGCCTGTCACCGGAGGGGGAAGGTCTGCAGCCGACTATCTCTGTTCAGTCCTTTGTTCCGTGCGCAGGCCTGGCGGTCTTAGGTTAGGGCTGGCTTTTCGCGTGGTAGATATCCCACAGTCTGGTTTGCTAGCCCAAATTATTTCGCTCAGATAGCGCTCAGGGTATTCAGGCCAGATTCTTACTCTCAGCGATGCAGTCCACGCCGCGCCTCCCTGCCCAGCCCCGGCTTGCTAATGGCGGATGCAGGCGTCTGCGCTGCTTCTCTGCTGGGGGAGTTACCGTAGGGCTCGCAATCTGCGAGTTTTAATTGTTTATTTATTTTTTCTCTCTGTTATGTTGCCCTCTGTGCTTCCAAAGCTCGGCACAGATTCGGCAGTGAGAAGGTTTCCTGGTGTTTGGAAACTTCTCTCTTTTTAAGATTCCCTTCCCGGGACGGAACTCCGTCCCTCCCTCTTTTGTCTCTTTTTTTGTTTGTTTTTAATATTTTTTCCTACCTCCTTTCGAAGAGTTGGGTTGCTTTTCTGGGTGCCTGATGTCCTCTGCCGGCATTCAGAAGTTGTTTTGTGGAATTTACTCGATGTTTAAATGCTCTTTTGATGAATTTGTGGGGGAGAAAGTGTTCTCCCCGTCCTACTCCTCCGCCATCTTGACTCCTCCCTGTTCGAATTGATGCTTTTGAACTGTGGTGTTGGAGAAGACTCTTGAGAGTCCCTTGGACTGCAAGGAGATCCAACCAGCCCATCCTAAAGGAGATCAGTCCTGGGTGTTCATTGGAAAGACCGATGCTGAAGCATAAACTCCAATACCTTGGCCACCTGATGAGAACTGACTCATTGGAAAAGACCCTGTTGCTAGGAAAGATTGAAGGTGGAGGAGAAGGGGACGACAGAGGGTGAGGTGATTGGATGGCATCACCAACTCAATGGACATGAGTTTGAGCAAGCTCTGAGAGTTCATGATGGACAGGGAGGCCTGGAGTGTTTTGCAGTCCACGGGGTCACAAAGAGTCGGACACAGCTGAGCTACTGAACTGTTGTTGTCAGATCTAGTGTGTTTTCTTTTGTGGGAAAGCTCATTGTTCTTTTATATATTCCATAAATAACAGAGTCTGCCTAGTTGATTTAAATTTAATCTCTAGCTTGTATAGCTGGTGGGAAGGTTTTGGGTCTTATTCTTTAGCCACACTGCCCCTGGGTTTCAAATGTGGTTTTATCTCCACCTCGACATGTGAATTGTTCACTGGGTGAGTTGTCCTGAGGATGACCTGGAAGGCTTGTGTCTCCTGCAGTGAGGGCCAGGTGACCCAAGTGCAGCTTCTTGGGCCACAGGGTTCCTGGCAGCACTGGGTTCTCAGGGGAGCCAGTGGCTACAGCAGCAGGAAACATGGTGCTCTAGGAGGGCGTAGCAACCAACTCTAGTATTCTTGCCTGGAGACTCTTACAGAGAGAGAAGCCTGGCAGGCCACAGTCCACAGGGTCACAAAGAATTGGACATGACCAAAGCAACTCTGCAAGCACACATGCAACATTTTTTTTTAGCTTCTGGCAGCTCCGTCCCAGTGGGGATGACGCATGGACGTGGCACAGTTGCTTTGATCATGGGGACCCTGGCAATGCCGGCTATGCAAGAGTGCTGGTGGCTATTGTCACAGGGGATATGGTGCTATTAGGGGTTTTTATAGTCTGTGACAGCTCTGCCCCAATGAAGATTGAGCATGAAGCTGGTTTAGCTGCTTGGGTCATGGGGACCCTGGTGGTGCCAACTGTGCATGGACACAGACTGCCTCAGCCACAGGAGCTGTGGCCCTATCAGAGCCTTTTTCTAGCTCCTGGTATCTGGTGATCAGAAGGCCTCTGTGTCTGGTCCTTCTCTGTTGCTCTGCTCATTTAGGCACTTAAAGGGTCCCCCTAGCTAGGGTCCTATTCTGTTGTTCTGAGTGTCAGGCACTTAAAGGGCTATCCTCCCTATTGTTCAGCTGCCGATGCTGGTGTGTGGGGAGAGAGAGGCTACAGTGATGGCTCCGCCCCCTCCACATGACTCAGCAGTATCGCCTTGCCTCCATGGCTGCCTGGTTTTCCTCCACAGGCATTTCCCACCACAGTATCCTCTTTCCTGTCCTTTTGGGCCATCTCTCTGCATTCAACAGCAGATCTCACCCAAGGATTGCTCCACAATCATTACACTCCAGCTCCTACCCAGCCACTGTGCCTTCTAGGGGACCTGCATCCCGTCTGGAATACGTATGGCAAGAATTATTTGTGTGATTTTCATTGCATTTAGACTGTCACAGATCAACTGCTTCACTCTCAGCCTCAAATGTTTCTCCTCTGTCCCAAACAATTGCCCCAATGTTGGGGCTGGACCCTGGCTTCAGTTCCCCCACCTGGCAAAGGCAGGTCCAATCCTACTTACTCTTCTCTTTTCCCCCCAACTTCCTTCATCCTACCAAGTTTTGCATGGTTCTATGTATTTTTTTCTGGGGATCGGGTTCTTCTGCCCGTTCTCAGCTGGCGCTGCAAGCTCTTCTGTGTCTGAAGGTGTATTCCTGATGTATACATGAATGTACTCCACATCTACCTATTCCTCCATTTTCTTGTTCCTCCCTCAGCATCCTCTACGTTTTAAATCACACACAAGGTCATTTTACCCAATAGTTGCTCAAAAACAAGGTTCTTTGAATTGACATATGTTCAACAAAACCACACATAACAAAGTTAAGAAAAATGTGTGTGTTGTTGACAGAAAAAAAAAATGCACAAGCTAAAAGTTGATAATTATGTTTTATTTGGGGAACTTTCTGAGCATATCAAACCAGGGAGATAACCTCTCAGTTCTGAGGAACCACTCTTAAGAGGTAAGGGAAGAACCAGCATATACAGGGATTTTTCAATAAAAACCAGATAGTTGGAACATCAAAATATTATTGTTAATGAAAGAAAACCAGATACCTCAAGCCATGAATTTAATGCTTATCTATGTATGGGAAGATACAAGAGTCTGGGCTTATGAAAATCATTCCTTTGATATAAAGCTTAGCTCTCTGGAGCCAGTATCCCATGCTTTCCTGTCCTGAGTCCACTGTGTACACCAACAGGCTGGGGTGACTGAGGGCTTGATGGCTGTAGCATTCTTTGTTTACTGATATGACAGGTGACATTTTTCACGTGTGGGTGTGTTCTTAAGGAGGTGGAAAAAATTCCTTTCTAACTGCTGAAGTGAAACATGTGGTATGGAAACACTGGTGATTTCTGATAATGTTCAAGATGTAACTAAGTGAATGCAGTATTGGGTATATTTTAAAAAATGAAAACTAAATTGTACTGCTTTTACAAAAAGAGAGCTTTTATTTTCCTGACACAGCTATTTCTCAGGACAATACAAAATATTCGCTTTATTAAGGGGTTATTTGGCTTTAAAAAAGGACAGTTATCATTTATTATAATCTTTTATAAGTTCAATATGAAATTAGCAGAGTCAAATTTTGAAAACAATAATATCTAGGAAGTGAGCAGCAGTTTTTATCCAAGGAAGTCAAAGTTCCCGATTAGAATGAATTTATGTACCTGTTATGTTATGTCCCATGCTGAAGGGATGTGAAAATTCAACAAATATCCAATTGAACCAGGAAAGATCCAAGTAGGGTAGTCTCTGGCCCAGCATAGGCTGGATAGAAGGGGACTTCTTGCACAAGAGTGCCCCCTGGAAGAGTGATCTAGTAGCTGGGCCAATGGAATTTCTGTTAGAATGAGATGGCCAGGCACCCATCAGGTTGTCAATTCTTTTGGACCTTCTGTGTATAAATCTATTCCATGGAAACTACATGTCAAGGTAGAGGAAGCAAGCATCGAAAGTCATTATACAGAGTCATAGAGTGAGAATCAGGAATACAATATGAAGTCGAGAGCTTCCAACTGATTAGAAAGCAGTTTTCTGGTTTGCTCTTCTATCTCCTTTTATCTCCTGATAACCTGCCAAGGCATTCCCCAGACACTTTAGAAAGAAAAGACAGTTTCTTACTCTGCAAAGACATGAAAAGTAGCGTTCTTATTTTCAATGTCACAGTATATCTTCATAAAAGAGACTAATAATATCAGTACATTTTCAGTTTTTGTCTCTGGTTCCTGACACAAAGTTCCTAAATCCCTTTGATTTCCTGAGTGATAGGAGTGTCTTTTATTCCAATGAGGAGACTCTTGGTGGGCTTCAGTATGGGGGTTAGTCACCAGAAAGACCAAGCTGTAATTAGGAGCTTGGAACTTTTAGTCCCACCTCCCATCCTCTGAAGAGGGGAGTGGGAGTGGGGAGGTGTGGGGGTAGAGATTGAATTAATAACTGATCATGTCCACCCATTGAAGCGTTCACACAAATCTCTACAGATTTATGGGAGCTTGAGGTCAGTTAACAAATCTGGACGCTGGGAGGGTGGCCCACACCAGGCCTATGCAGAGTGAAGTTCCTGTGCTAGGGACTCTTCAGGATGTGCCTCCATATATTTCTTCATCTGATTGTTACGCCATATCCTTTATAATAAACCAGTAAATATATTTCCATGAGTTTTGTGATTCATTAAAACGAGTATCAAATCTTGAGAGGACATTGTGGAAACCTACCATTCATAACCAGCTGGTCAGAAGCATAGGTGCCATCTAGGATTTGCACCTGGAGACTGAAGTGAGGGCATCTTGTGGGGTTGAGTCCTCAGCCTGTGCGTTCTGCACTAAGTCCGGGGACTTTGTGCCGTGACTGAATTGTAGGACACCCAGCTAGTGTCAGAAGTGTGGGAAACAGCATGCACATCTGTTTTCAGAAGTGTTACGAGTGGAGGAAACAAGTTTTTTTTTTCTAATTTGCTAGGAAATTAAACAAAGATTCAAAGCTGAGCTATTCTGATATCACACAACCTCAGATTTTCTTATAATTTAGGAAATATAAGTGACCATTTTCCCAACTGACTTTTTTTTTTTTTGAAAGGAACAGTAGTAGTCTCTCTGGAATAATGCAGGTAGCAATTTACTGCAGGCAGTGATTTAATTTTGAGATTTTTCTCAGTTGTTGTTATCACCTTTGCAAATCTGTAGCTGTGTTTCACTCCACTATTCTAACTTCTCTCCTGGTTTATTGATGGCTAGGTACATCAATATGAGGGAGAGACCTCAACACCTGATCAGATGATGTCTCTATCAGCCCCTTCCAACAAATTCTGTGATGACTCCTGGAAACTTAATTTGTTGAGTTTTCTTCAGAGACAGCAACTCTGTGTGCAGATTAAATTTCTAAGTGTTTTGTTTTTGCCTTTTAACCCTCCCAGGGGAATAACTACTACAAACTAAAATCATAATAGAAAATATGAGTTTTATTGATATTGAATTGTAAAACAAGTTTATGATACTTATTTGCCTTGGTTCACAAGTCCCCATGTTACTCCTAGAGCAATAGAAGTAAGGCATCACCTAAATCTTATAATATGGTCATTGCCAGGTTAAAAAAAAAAAACTAGATTATGAAATGTTTCCTAAATTTAGTCACTGATACAAGTTGTACATTGATATAATACCTTACTTAAAATATGTGCTAGTTTTGTGGATTTATGTGTGTTTATACATTATTGTTCAAAAGTGTTTTTTAAGGCATAGCCTGAAAATAACTGTCAAGATGTTTAAGACCTTAGACAATCTGAAACAATTTGAGGTGAGAAGCATCCACTTGTTCTACATAACTGAATAACTTGTTCTATACAACCATCCACTTGTTCTACACAACCATCCACTTGTTCTACATAACTGAATCACCTCTTCAGTTTTCAGTGTAAGAGCCAAAGGGAAGGAGGAAGATGCTCCAAGCTGGCCACATCCAGCAGATTGGGACCTCCTGGGCCAGGTCACCACTGTTCCTGCCCCTTGACTGCCCAGCCACCATTGGCATTTTCCACAATTCATCACTAGCTTCCCTGGCCTCTGGGTGGTGCACATGAAACTGGGTAAACTCACATGTGTTTGCCAAGTGACTGTATGAATTTTTAAAAATTGAAAAAATAATACTGGATCTTTAACACTAAAAGAAGAAAACAAGGATTACAAAGTTTTAAAATATATACAGTAATACAGTGTCTATGGAAATACAAGATTAGCATTGGACAGCACACTTACTATTCTGCCAAGTTGTTTAAAAAAAATAACAAACCATCCCATTTACCATAGGTATATTTACACATATGCACAGGTAGTGATTCTAAAACTTTGGAAAACACTTTGCATTTTCTTTGTGTTTCCTGAGTTTTCCATTGGCTCTTGAATATCACAGAGCTGTGAAAACTTCTGTATAAGTTGTACATTGTTGCCATGAGAGAGTACCACAAGCACAGTGGTTTGAAACAAAACAGATTTATTTATCCTGTAGGTCTGTAGGTCAGAAGTTCAACGTGGTCTCGCTGGGCTAAGACCAAGGTATCCTTTAAAGTCAAGGCAAGGAAGTGATTTCCTACTTTCCCAGTTTCCTTCATCTGGACACTAATAATGAGCATCTTTCGGACTCTTCTTAAGACTGTCATATCTCTCTGAACAGCTGGGGAAAGTCCTCTGCTTTTAAGAACTCGTGTGATTAGAATGGACCCCGTAAGGACCACCTCCCCATACCTTGACAGGTAACATAGTCACAGGATCAGGGTTTCAGGATAAGGATTTCTTTGATGAGGAGCATTATACTATGAACCACAGTTCCTTACATGGGCCCTGCTGGCGAATGCCTGGATTAGATTCCCCAAAAGGGAAGGTGGTCACTGGAGTTGAGGAGTGGAGGAAGGAAAACCGGAGAACCAGAAAAACCTGGTGGCTGATTTCCTTTCAAAATGTTGCCAATTAACTCCAGGGAAAATCATCTGGCTTGATTTGTGACCCATCATACAAGGTTAGGATTTGCACTGTGCTTCTTTGAAATTCATTTTTACATCACCAGATCCACAGATTGCCATAATATTTGTGGCAAAAACAGAAACAAAGCTTGAACCACCATCTTTCCTTGTCCCAGTGTCTCGGCAAAGTGTCATCCAGGACAGACGAATGGCAGCAGGCCATTTGCCCAGCTTTCAGCTTTGCAGTCATGAGCAGATACAGCCTCCCTAGAAACACCAGCATGAAACATCCTGGATGCTGCAGGGCCCCCGAGTGTTCAATTAAGCCTTGGTGTTAGTTCTTCCTTCATGTAAAACTCTTATCTTCCTTTTTAGTACATTTTGTTTCCTTCAATTGTGATTATTGGTTGAACAGAGAGAATTTAATTTGCTTAATTATAAAAGAATGTCTTCCAGATTTTAATAGGTTTTAAAAAGTAGACGTGTCATAAAAAGAAAATGTGTCATTGATTATGTACATTGCACTCAAATGTAATTCTACATTTTGAGATACTTCTATACAGATCCTAACCTGTTATACATTTCATTGCAATAAAATTGACTTATTTTTTCTTATATTTTATTATTCCTTTTTATACAATACAAAGGTACTGAATGTACTGTAAGATTTTGATGGCTTTTTTTTTTTCACTGCAGCTTTGCAAAGATTTAGTTGCATATTCATAACCACTGGTGACATGGTGCCAAGCGCTGAAACAATTATTCAGAGAATTCTTTGCATGACACTTCAGGGGAAATGATAGAAGTGCTGAAGCTGGGTTCTATTTTAAGATCTTTGGCTGATGATCATTAGTATTTCATAAAGGAACATTGCACAGCTATGGAAAGGTTCAAGACGATGAGAAACAAAGCACAGATGATTAGTTAGAAGGAAAAATAATGTAGAGTATGGTGAAGATTGTTTCATAAACACTATCTTTATAATTGAAATAATTGAATTCTAGAATAAATGCTCCAACTTATGTTATAATAGTGTTTGTACCTATTTCATGAGAGCTAATATACAACCCTTAAAGATCTTATCTATTAAGTAATATAGGAAAAACAAAAGCCATCATATTGAAATGTTGTTTCAACTGATGAGAAAATAATAAGCAGAACTTCCTGTCTCAGCAGAGACTGAGGCAAATGAGTTTAAAGTTTTACTCAAGTTCTCACAGGGCTTCCCAGGTGGCTCAGAATTTGCCTGCCAATACAGGAGCCAGCTCCTTTAGGGGTTGTATATTAGCTCTCATGAAATAGGTACAAACACTAACTTTTATAACATAAGTTGGAGCATTTATTCTAGAATTGAATGATTTCAGTTATAAAGATAGTGTTTATGAAACAATCTTCACCATACTCTACATTATTTTTCCTTCTAACTAATCATCTGTGCTTCGTTTCTCATCGTCTTGAACCTTTCCATAGCTGTGCAATGTTCCTTTATGAAATACTAATGATCATCAGCCAAAGATCTTAAAATAGAATCCAGCTTCGGCACTTCTATATACTTCTATATATTTCAGCTTTCCCGACTCCTGGGTCCGGAAGATCCCCTGGAGGAGGAGATGGCAACACATTCCAGTATTCTTGCTGGAATAATCCCATGGAGAGAGGAGCCTGGTGGGTGGCAGTCCACAGGGGTTGAAAAAAGTCAGGCATGACTGTGAGACTGAGCATGCACACATGCACCCAAGTTCTCACAGCTGGTAGTGCTAACCAGAAATCCAGTCTTCTCATTTCTTCCCCTGCAATTGTTCTAATGGGTTGTGCTGCAGCTCAAAGAAACATGCTGTTTATTGTGCAATAATCCCTGTTGCAATATGAGTTCATTTATCTCAGTTAAAAGCAATGACAAGAGAAATTCAGTATTCAACCATTTAACCAGTTTTCCTTTGCATATTTGTTCAAACAATATCTAAGGAACAGGAGAACATGATTCAGACAAGACCTTTTTTAAAGATAAGCTTATTCTCTGAGTTAGAGCCAATATCTTCGAATGAGGTTTGCTCCAATATCTTGTTGGAGGTTTGCTTCTCAGCAGAAGCTCATGATTCCCATCTCTAAGAGATAGGGAAGAGGCAAAGCAAAAATCAGCTCATAATGGTTTCTTTAAAATTACCAATTTGATTGCAGTATGAATGACATATAATAATTGCACATATTTAAAAGATAAAGTTTGACGAATCTTAATATATGTACGGACCCATAAAACCATAACCTCAATCCAGACAGTGAATAGACTCATTGGGCCCTTCATGTGAAGTGAAATTTGCTCAGTTGTGTCTGACTCTTTGCAACCCCATGGACTATACAGTGCATGGAATTCTCAAGTCAGAATATTGGAGTGGGTAGCCTTTCCCCTCGCCAGGGGATCTTCCCAACCCAGGGATCAAACCCAGGTCTCCTGCATTGCAGGCAGATTCTTTACCAGCTGGGCCCTTCATGCCTCTTGGTAAATCCTCCTTTTCATCACCCTTCACTTGACACTCCCTTCAGCCTCTAGGACCCAGGTATTTGCTGCTTTCTATCACTATAGATTATTTTAGTTACGAGAATTTTACATAAATAGAATCATAACCTTTGCAATCCTTTTTGCCTGGCTTCTTTCCCTCAGTATAGCTATTATGAGATTCACCCATGTTGTGGCATACATCAAGACACCATTTCTTATTATTGTTGAGTAGTATTCCATTGTATCCAAAGAATAAGGAATACATTGCTGTTTATCAGGCTTCTCAGGTGGCTTGGTGATAAAGAATCTGTTATCAATGCAGGAAATGTGGATTTGAACCTTGGGTCAGGAAGATCCCCTAGAGAAGTAAATGGCTACCCACTCCAGTATTCTGGACTGGGGAATCCCACGAGCAGAGGAGCCTGGTAGACTACAGTCCATGGGGTTGCAAAAGAGCTGGACATGACTTAGTGATTAAACAAAACAACAACAAATGTCAAATTAAGGGTAAAAAATGTAAGGTGGGAAAAAGAAAGCATAATATGCTATTTATCTAAGAAATAAATATAGAAAACAATGGAAAGAAAACCAAAATATACTTTAAGTAGTTACATATTAGAGAAGAAAGGGAATAGAGCAGAGGAAGTGGTTACAGAAGTAGACTTCTTTAAATATATTTTATATATATATGACTTTGTAAACATAAAAATATTTGATGTAAACATGAATCAAATTTAAATTTAAAAATTGGCACCCATACAATGAAGGCAAAAAGAAACATATGAACCCATGATACACTGATAACATTAACTATACAGAGACTTCAAAATACAGTTGACTACACATTCATGCGGGGGAAATTCCAAAGACAAAAAAAAAATGAAGACAAAATAAGGCTTAAAACATTTTCAGTAATAATATTGTTGGTGCTGTCCTATCGGAGAAGGCAATGGCACCCCACTCCAGTACTCTTGCCTGGAAAATCCCATGGATGGAGGAGCCTGGTAGGCTGCAGCAGCAGCAGCAGCAGTCCTATAGTTATTCTAAGGCTGAGGGTATAACCAACAGGACCCTGTGGGCCTTCCTAGAGTAAGAATCCCCAGCCCTGACAAGTCCTCCTCCTGCCTTTTGTCTGTAGAAAAACTTTAGTCAAAGAATAAGTTTAGTCAGAGAAGTGAGAAAATGTGAAAGAAAACAGTCAAGCAAGACAAAATAATAGTACTTTAGCCTTTAAACAGTCAGGGACCTTTAGTTCTTCAAGGGCTGTAGATAATATTGAGTCATGTCTTTTGAGCTGTTTTGCAGATAATGAAACCCTCACCAGGTGGAAGAAGTTAACTGTATGCTACCTACAAAGAAATAGACCCCAAAACAGCTGGAACCAGAAGGTCAATGATGTTGACTCCCAATTACCTCATAACCAGCCAATCAGAAGTATGTCCATGAGCAGATCACACACACCCTCCCCTCACCCTACCGTTTAAAACCTTTCCCTGAAAACCACTGAGTAATTCAGGTCTTTTGGGCACTAGCTACATGAACTTCTCGCCTGGCCTCTGCAGTGCACACGGAACTTTATTTCAGTGCAACCTGGTGTCAGTAGATTGCCCTTATTGCCTACGGGCCAGGGGACCCAAGTTTGATTCAGTAACAGTAACTGCATATTGTAGGACAAAGCAAATGGGTAAATTATAGTGGAATTACTGAGAAGATGATGCTTCAGCATGAGAGAAAGATGAAGGTAAGATAAATTATATTAAAAAAATAGCATATAGCCTGAATTTAAACTCTAAAGTAAAATATATCATGAACTAATACAAAATGGATATGCATTTCCTAGGACTCTCCATTCACTGAAAGAGAAACCAATTCAGTACCAACAGTCCCCTCTAATATCAAGATTGTGGCCTGTAAGTAACATTTCCCTTTAAAGAATGCCAGTGCTCCTTGAGCAACAAAATACAAAGAAACTATAAGGGAACTAAAAATAACTGTGTGCAGGCACAGTTGGGACAAATCATGTACAACAAGATACAGGAAGAACAGAAAACCCACCAGCTGCCCCTTTTGAGGAGCCAGGAACACCACCAAAGCGCTGGGCAAACCACCTAAGCCACTTCTCCAGCCCAGTCGGACCCACGGGACTGCCTCTACCCTCACCGCATTTAAGAGTTCACCTCCTCCCCGCTCAGGGAGCAAGGAAGGGAAACTGTTACTTGCTTTCCCTCCTTTGTGCTGCAACATGAGTCCCAGCAAAGCCCTGCCTGAATTCTTGGTCTGGCCTCTTATCAATTTCTTTTGATTAAAGAGTCTAAGAATCCTGGTTGCTAACAGATTGAAACACATCCACCATGTAAAAACACATGAGTATATACTGTTACCTTAGCAACGTGGAAGGTTTCACAGTAACAACCTCTGTGAAACTGCCGGATGCTATGGAACCAGTTAGTTCACCATATATTTGAAGACAATAAGGAATTACTGTTCACTGATTTTTTAAAAAATTTCTTAATATCTTCATATATATAGTCAATATTCAAATGTTCTTGATTGTTTCATGATTTTTTTTTAAACTTACTCTAAATAAAGATTGAAATAAAGTACATGTCTTTGTTCAATGTATGTTTTCAGTTCAGTTCAGTTGCTCAGTCGTGTCTGACTCTTTGCGACCCCATGGACTGCACCATGCCAGGCTTCCCTGTCCATCAAAAGTGTGTGTGTTAATTGCTTAGTTGTGTCCGACTCTTTGCAACTCCAAGGACTGTAGCCTACCAGAATCCTCCATCCATGGAATTTTCCAGGTAAGAGTACTAGAGTGGGTTGCCATTTCCTTCTCCAGTCCATCAAATGTAATGTATGTCAAATATATAAAAATGTATGTTTTAAGTCTCTTTTAATCAGTGGGATCACTTTCCTCTGTTTTTCTTGGCACTTTATTCATGGAAGATGAATGAACTTACCTTGAAAAGTTTCCTATAGTTTGGATTTGCTGACACAAGTCATTAATATCTTCCTCTATTCCTCATGTTTCATGGAAATAGGTTATTAGATCTGGAGATGATAAAGTTTACATTTGACTTTCTTTCCTTTTTTGTTAAGATAACTTCATAAATGGCAGCATATAGCTTTAAAGCTAACTGGTTCCATAGCATCCTGCAGTTTTGCTGAGGTTGTTGTTTTGAAACCTTCCATGTTGTTAAGGTATCAGTACTTACTCACATGTTTAAATAGAGTGAATGTGTTTCAATCTGCTATCAACCAGGGGTCTTGGACTCTCAATCAATAGAAATTGATAAGAGGCCGGAAAGATTGAAGGCAAAAGGAGAAGAGGGCAGCAGATGATGAGATGGTTAGATAGCATCACCAATTTAATGGACATGAACTAGGGCAAACTCTAGGAGATAGTGAGGGACAGGGAAGCCTGGCTTGCTGCAGTCCATGGGGGTCCCAAAGAGTCTGATACAACTTAGCGACTGAACAACAGCAAAAGTTCATTGATTTAGGCATGATTATTTACAGATAAAATCTTGTGATGTTTGGGACTTAAAAATAATCAAATAATCAAAATAATCCAGAGTGGGAAAGGAGAGTAGCATACATGAAACAAAATTAACCATGAGTTCAAAATTGTTAAAGCTGGGGATGATGACTAAAGTGTTCATTATAACATTCCATCCAGAATTTTTATAATAACTTTTAAATAAAGCAAATCGAAACATAAAAAAAAAAACTAAAAGGAAATATCCTCTCAAATAATATACAAATAGAAGACAATGTAATACATTAAATACATAAATACATCAAATAAAAATATATGAGATAATGATACTTTTAAAATAAATTCTTTGCTCACTATGTGCTAGGGTACAAGCTCATTATTTCTGAAAATCTGTAAATACTGAGAGAAAACATTGTGTAACCGAGTAACTTTTGCCTTGTTGGAGGTTTACAGGAACATAGCATCCATACGTACTCAAAGAGCTGTAAGAACAAAGGATTACAACACCAAGAAGCTTGCAACAATGAGCCACATCCCCTCCCTTTTTAATAGAAGTCTAAATTCCAACTTTGGTAAGATGGTCTTTGAGATACTAGGCCACCTTCTTCTTGGTGTGCTGGCTTTGCAGATGAAGTCAGTATTCTTTGCCCCAATAGTCTGTTGATTTATTGGCCTGTCATAAGGTGAGTAGTACAACCTGGACTTGTGGAAATAGAATAATAGGTAACAAAAGTAGGAGATAAATGATTTCCAAAACTGTGTTTTGTAAACTCCAGTGAAATAGTGGAACTGGCAGCATCAGTGGCTGCTAAAAACCATTAAGTAAAGTGTTGCAAAGAACTTTATAATGTATGAAGTGAGTTAATGGCACTTGAACCTCTTTCTTATTCTTAATGTTAGTAAACAAGGACAACCTGGCAGGGTGTGCTTCTGATATGATGCAATAGAAAGCAGTCCGCCACGTACAAAGTATTCCTAACTGTAAAGCTGTACTACAGCCTAAGGAAGACTCTCTATGGATCTACCATCAGCTTCAGAATATGCAGGAGGAAGCAGTAATTCAAATCCAAAGTATAAGATAAATCTTAGGACAAGGGATGCAATTTCTTTAACAAAGGCACAGCACAGTAAAGGGGGTGGGCTGTGGGTATTCTTGAGGAAAAAAAGCTCAGGAGACCTGCAGACCATATGCAGTGTGGGCCTTGCCTGCATCCTGATTCAAACAGTCCAATCTTTAAAAGACATTTTTATTCTTTGTAGGACAATCCAGGAAACTTGTACATTGATCAGATATTAGATAAAGATGATAAGGAATTAATGTTATTTGAGGGGGTTGTGATACTAGTGTTCTGCTTTTGTTAAACAAACAAAGCCATCATTTCATAAAGGTACCTACTTAAATATTTGCAAGTGAAATGAAGTGGTGTTTGCTTTAAAATACACCAGCCCTCCCCAGAAAAAGTGGTAGGAGACAGAAGAAATGGAACAACTAAATGAACATGTGACACAGGGAGAGTAGAAAGGAAATGGTTTTTGGAGCCACTTGATGGGTTCTCGGTGGTTCAGTGTTCTGTGCAATCAGCTTATAACATGTTTGAAAATTCCATTAAAATTTGAAAGAAGAAAAAACCTACCGCTTTGTTCCTCTTTGTTCAATGTGATATATCAATTACCAACTGTTACAAGAGCATAATTAATGTTCAGTTTTTTGCTTTTGGAAAACATATGTAAATCAAATTCTGAAATTAATTTTTCTTTTTTCTTCATCCTTATGGAGCTTAGAGTCATATTTTTATTTCACCATACAAATGTTTTCAGAATTCCAAGAAGCAGAGTATAGGTTTCATCTGGCAAAGAACAAGCAGCCTCATTTATAAGGATATGTTTAAAAGTGATTAAAGTACAAATGGATGTACTGGAAGCTAGTAAGTATGAATGTTGGAGCAGTTAATGAAAACAGTCTTTAGAGGGGTTTGTATATAAAAGAAAGGAAAATAAAAAGAAACTCACTCCACATTCGCACCTTAGCCATGGAAAACCTTTGTGATGATTCATTCTATGTTCAGATTACTTATTCACAGAAAAGTCCCGAAATGCCATCACATCAAGTGCCTAATGACGTATTAATCGCTGAACGCTCACCGCAGTCTTGGCTTCAGACTTTGGTCTCTGCACTGGGAGGGCTGGAGAAGACAGCCTGTCTTAGATAAAGGCGGATAAAGCCCCCCAGAGACGGGACTGTCCAGACCCCTGCTTTATTGATGAGACTGGGGCGCTGGTCTCGCTGATTCCAAGCTCATGAAGATACGAGAGGACCAGAGAGGACATGCTAAGTGAAATTCTTTTTAAACGGTTGCTTTTCCTTCCTTTTGATGTGACTGTATCTTAAACCATGGGAAAATGAATTCCACAAACAACTTTCTCAGAGTCCATTCTTCCCACCATTGTGGGATCTTGCGGGGGTAAGCCGTCCGCAGTCTTCTGAACTGGCTGTACAGAAGCAACTGGCACGTGAGCCTAGGAAATAGAACTCAAAACCGGCTGCAAGCATGTTGCTCCTTGGCAACTGAAACAGGTCTAATCTGCTCTGGGGAGAGCCGAACCTCTGCAGTCATTTGTCTCATCTGCTGGGCTCCTGCCCCGGTGTTAATCAGTTCTGCAGAGCTGCCGCAGAGCGAGTACTGGAGCGCGCTCACCTGTGCACGAGCCCCGGGACTGTGGTGCCAGAGAAGGACGTGTCTCCCTTTCAAAAGCAGCAAAAAACACAATGATCCGCTGTATCAGAACTGAATTTTTGATTTTTAACTAAAGGGAGAGGAGGGGAAAATTGACCCTGTAATAAGTATATCCAAGGGCTTCATGGAGTCTACTCTTCTTTCCCTCCTGTCAGACAAACTGCACTTCCAGCGAGAAGCAGGGTGTAAGGGTTACTGAATTCAGGTTAGGCTACTCCCTGCTCAAAAGCCAGTAGTCGAGGGGCAAGTGTCAGTAGAAAGGAAAGGTGCTTTGTTCAGAAAAGTCAGCAACCCAGAGAGAAGCTGGACTCTTGTCCAGGGACCAACTCTTTAGATTATGCTCAACCAGGACAATTTTAAATGGAAAAAGGGGAAACGATCTTAGTTAATCATTAAGGTGGGAGGTTGGATTTGTCATCTTTTTTCCATTGTGTGCAGACCTGCTGACTTCTGCTTATCTTCTTTTGGATGCTGTCTTACCCACGTGGTCTGCGTGCAAATTTGCTAAGAGGGTAGCCCAGGGTAGAGAGTTAGTCATTCTTTAACTACGTAATCCTTCATTCTTATTCTGTTTAATCCAGGAAAGAAGTCAAAAGATTAGGCAAGGCATTGTGTACATTCAGTAGAGCAAAATCAGCAGTTAGGTTAAGGTTAAAACGTTTGGTTAAAAGTTAGGTTAAAATGTTACCTAGCGATCTCATTTTTATAGTTAAGGTCTGAGGAAAACAGATAGGCAAACAGGAAAGGGACAAAGGAACTGCTTACAACCACTTGTCAGACATCACTCCATTTCTGTGAGATTAGGGGCAAATTTATCTTCTGTAACTTTCTCATGCTGACATGGGCTGTTTTCTTAGAAAAGATGTTGATGTGAGTCTGCAGCACCTCTTTGCTGACAATTTTAGTTGTCTGCTTACATATGTGGACAGAGCAAGCTACAGTTATTCTAATGGCTACAAAGATACAGATTATTATAAGCAACGCTGTTAATCCCATTCTTTCATCAGACACTGTGACTGTGATTCTACTGTCCTCCTCATTGACTGTTTGACCCTGCTCTTCTGTGACGCTGGGGGCCTGGGAGACTTCAGGTTTTCTACAAACAAGAGAGAGGGGACATAGGGGTGTTTGTACTTAGAGGGGAGGCACAGGGTTCTGCTCAGTTCTGTTAGTAACCCCTGAACTGATGTCCCTCAGCAGTTTTTCTCCTAAAGTCTTGTTTGCTGTGTTCCTTGTCATTCACAAAGATACTGATAGAAGAGCCTCCAGGCCGTTTTTTTTTTTTTTTTTTTTTTTAAGGCTTAGACAACCTTTTTATTTATTTAATTTAATTGGAGGCTAGTTACTTTATAATATTGTATTGGTTTTGCCATACATCAACATGAATCCTCCACGGGTATACATGTGTTCCCCATCCTGAACCCCCTCCCACCTCCCTCCCCATCCCATCCCTCTGGGTCATCCCAGTGCACCAGCCCCGAGCACCCTGTATCATGCATGGAACCTGGACTAGCGATTCATTTCACATATGATAATATACATGTTTCAATGCCATTCTCCCTAATCATCCCAACCTTGCCCTCTCCCACAGAGTCCAAAAGACTGTTCTATACACCTGTGTCTCTTTTTACTGTCTCGCATATAGGGTTATCATTACCATCTTTCTAAATTTCATATATATGCGTTAGTATACTGTATTGGTGTTTTTCCTTCTGGCTTACTTCACTCTGTATAATAGGCTCCAGTTTCATCCACCTCATTAGAACTGATTCAAATGTACTCAATGGCTGAGTAATATTCCATTGTGTATATGTACCACAGCTTTCTTATCCATTCATCTGCTGGTGGACATCTAGGTTGCTTCCATGTCCTGGCTATTATCAACAGTGCTGCGATGAACATTGGGGTACACGTGTCTCTTTCAATTCTGATTTCCTCGGTTTCTTATATTTTAGATTCAGAACCAACAAGCATGTATCTCACTTAACCACTGTAGTCCTGGATATGGGGGGCATTTTTCTTTCATGGGCCCATTGTCACTCAGCATTAAATGTGGCTCTTGTTCTGCTTTGGCTCCCCAGTTCCCCACACCAGTTAGAGGAGTGGGTCTTTAGTGAAGAGTCTGGAGTGCGGTTCAGCAGAACTACTTGCTGAATAAACACAAATGAAGGGATTTTACAGACACAGGAAAATATCAGCAAGGAAAATGGGCAATACAAATCTACCTACTCATGGATTTCTGAAGAGATTGTGGTGTGCAATACACAAAGGAGAGAAATGGTCAGAGAACACACAATGCTTAAAATCACCCCCACACACAATTCAGATAAACCATATTTGAATTGTTTTTTTTTTTTTTTGCTGTTGACTTGCCATATCAACACAGGCTTGACTAACCACATTCTCCCAAAATGTCTTTTCTGCTATTTGATAACAGCTATTAAGCTCCACAAAGCAACACAAAGAAAGATGCAGAATTAGTGATCCCAGAGTGACCACGTTTCCAGCCCCTGCAAAGCTGGCTTGCTGATGATTGAATGGCCTGCAGCCCAAGCCCCATGTGGCATACCTCGGTACCAGAAGCAGACATCCTGCAGCATCGTTTAAACTCTCTGCCCTGCTCCTTCTCCAATGTGTCTGTTGCAGAAGTCAGGAGAGGGACATTACAGACAGCTTCAACAGGGGGAGCAAGTGAGGACAGAAAGTGTTTCCTGAGCTCAGGGGACCCTCAGCTGAGAGGATAGAAGAGCAGTAGTCCCTCTGGTACAGCTTGAGATTCGGGGCAGCTAACTTGGCTGATTCTCTTTTTGGCCACATCTTTATTCTCCCCTTTAAATAAATGGCCTTACAGAGATTTACTGTGGGTCCCAATGGCTCTGGAGTTTTCTTGATATTTTAGTTCCCCAGAACTGTTCACTTATCCTGGTTTTCTCTTTTGAGGCTTGAGTCCTGAGTCCACCATGGGCCGTTGTTTGGTGGTGAATTTACCTGAGTGTGACCATCCTTCAGGAACCACAGAATCCTTGACTCCGAGTTCTCTGCCCATCGTCTGCCACGTGCCTTCACTCTCCCCTGGCTCTCACTGTCTCTCTGAAAGTTTGCAGTATGGTCAGAGGCACTTATTATAAGAAAGTGCTGGGCCTTGTTTGGGGTCCCAAACTGGATTTTCTGTAACTTCCACCTCTCTTGCTAGTGGTGCCATCTGAGGAGACAGAGCAAGTCAGCTTGGCCCCGCACCTCAGGGCTGGTAAACGACACGCCCCCGCATCCCAGGGCTGACAAACATCACACCCTGGCCTGCCTTCAAGTTGGCTACCCACCATGTATTGGGTGTATATGGTTGGGTTTCTTCCTGTGGTCTCACTTCTGCTCCCCACAGTCGCCCTGCAGCACTCCTGGTATGCTTGACCTTTGCTGAGGTTAATGGTTAAGTCCAATCCATCAAAGATGGCCTGTGTGTCTCCTCTGTACAAGGCACTGCCAAAGCCATGGGCACACAAAAGTAAATGCATCCTATTCTTACCTCCAGGAGGTCACATTCTTGATGGTGGGGTGTAGGACGTGTAAAGCTAATCACAGAAGACATGGTTAAAATGTTTTCAGAAAACAGGACCAGTTTGGAGTCAGACTGAGGTTTTGTAAGAGGAATGAAACTTTAGCAAAGTGACAAGGACTTCAGGGGCTCCCAAGTAGAGGAGGCAGTATGTAGAGAAACCTATAAACATGGCATCTTCAGAGAAGTGTAGAGACAATAGATTAGTAGCACATAAAATACTAGAGGAGAGTGTGGGTGTCAGCTGGTAGGAGGAGAGTTGCTATGGACTCCTGGTGGGGTGGGGAGGGTGTCCAATGTATGTGTTTTTTCCAATACCACTAAGCAATTTTTCAACACCAGCTAGGTGTCCTACAATTCAACGAAATTCTAACATGATCTACCTGGAGATATATGTAGATTTCATGTGTTAAGTGTTCAACCCCACAAGACCACCCAACACCACCACCACTTCAGATGCCAATTGGAAATCCAGGTGGTCCCCTGTGCTTCTGACCGACCAGCTATAGGTTGGAAGTTCCCACAGCCCTCCCCTTGGGTTCAATGGACTTGCTAGAATAGCTTCTGTGTGTGTGTGTGTGTGTGTGTGTGTGTGTGTGTGTGTGTGTTAGTCACTGAGTCATGTCTGACTCTTTGCGACTCCATGGATGATAGCTCTCCAGGGTCTGTCTATGGACTTCTCCACGAAAGAATACTGGAGAAGGTTGCTGTTCCCTTCTCCAGGGTATCTTCCCAACCCATGGATTGAACCCAGGTTTCCTGCATTGCAGGCAGATTCTTTACTGTTTGAGCCACCAGGGAATCCCCTAGAACCAAGAAAAAGATTTTACCCATTAGATAACCTGATTATTTAAAACAAGATGTCATTAAGAATGGCCAGATGCAAGAAATATGCATGACAAAGTACATGGGAAATAGTGTGGTTCTTTCATTCCTTCTTCAGATCTGCCACACTCTCAGCATCTCTACATGCTCATCATCCTAGAAGCTTCTTGAACCCAGTCCTTTGGGTATTTAGAGAGGTTTCATCACACAGTCATGATGGACCACTGGTAATTGATTCAACCTCTAGCAGATTCCTCTCCCCAGAGGTCAGGTGCTGGTACCAAAAGTTCCAACCCACTAGTCATGATTGTTTCCCCTGGCAAGCAGCCACCATCCTGTGGTTATCTAACAGCTTTCCCTAAATTAACATAAACTCAGGAGTGGTTGAAATATCAAGATACTTTTCCTTCTCTTATCACCTAGGAAATGTCAAGAGTTGTGAGTTCTGTGTAGAAATAAGTATGAAGACTAGTCCCTGGATGAAAATGGGGCAAAGCCATAACTCTCCATAAACCACACACACGTGCAATGGTAAAGGGTGAAAATGTAAGTAGTTAAGAGGGCTTAAGCACAATCTTTAGCCAAAAGGTTGTTTGTGAAAACAAGGGAAAAACGTCTAAGTAGGGATACCAGAGGCTGTGCAATGCAGAGAAAATAGATACATAGAATTAGTCCAATCAACAAATAACCACACCAGGAAGGGAAGAAGGGATCAATAGTCATAAGTGCTACAATATATTCTCTAAAATACCTAGTGTCCAACAATAAGAAATGTGACAAAATATAGAAATGATCCCTAAAATTACACTCTTTCTTGAGACCAGAGGTTTGGATTAGAGGAATGTGTACAATCTTTTGAATCTGTTATAAGATGGAGCAAAATCTTAATTATGATATCCGGCTGTGGGATATAATAGTTAATTGGTGTTTCTGGCCAAAACTTGTTCTGATCTTACAGTTAAGGATGCTCTGAAAACGTATGCAATGTCTTCTTACTAAGGTAACAATGGCAAAGCAACTCTATGTACCTCCTTTCCCACTATTTAAGACTCTCTCTGTATGATATGATGATACTGTTTTCAGTATTATACTTGTGCTGTCTGGTGGGTAGGGCTACAAGTATTTGAATCTCTTCTGGGCTAAATATGCAACAATTCCTCTTTGAACTACTAAAATGAGAAATACTGAACAAAATAAGAAATATGAGACATGCAAAGAAACAGAAAAGGGTGAAGAAAGAGTGATCCATACACAAGGAAAATAGCAGTATGTAGAAAGCCTCAAATGGCCTTTGAGAAGACACATACATTGGACATAGCAGTGAAATACTTAAAAGCAGTTATTACAGATATGTTGACAGAACTAAAGGGAATCATGTTTAAAGAATTAAAGAAAGACATGATAACAACTCATCAGAAACAGAATATCAACAGAATTAAAAAAAAAAACTAGTGTAGATGTTGGAGTAAAAAAATACATAATAACTTAAATGAAAAAATCATTAGAGTGATTCAGTGGAAGATTTGAGTTGGCAGAGGAAAGAATCAGCAAACTTATAAATTAATAGACATTGTGCAGACTGAAAAACAGCAAGAAAAAATAAACAGTCTCAGGAATGTGGGACAGTATAAGCAAATTGAGATAAACATAATGGGAATAACAGAAGGAAATGAGAGAGAAGTGGCAGAAAAAATAGTCAGAGAAATAATGGCTAGAAATTCCTCATATTTGATTTTAAACAAACCCTCTAAATTACACATCCAAGAATCTGAGTGAGCTTCAAGTAAACAATTTTACAAAGAAGTCTTTACCTAGACAAAGTCACACATGAAGAGACAATTTTTCAAGCAGCAAGACACATGTTCATGACTTCATATGTCAAGACACACACACAAAATTCATGCATGCAATTTATCATATAAAAGAGGACCACAATAATAGGAACAGTTGACTCCTCACTAGAAATCATGGGTGATATGGAGGATTGGACAAGATGGCAGAGTAGGAAGATTTCCCCCCATGGGTACACCAAAATTACAACTATTTACAGAGAAACTATCAAAGAGAGCAACTTGGAAGCTAGCAGAAAAGATCTACAGTTAAAGATATAAAGAAGAAACCACAAGATTGGTAGAAAGAGCAGAGACACGGGAGAGTCAAGACCCACACTCCTGAGCAGGCAACCTACAAATGGGAGGATAATCACAATTGCAGTGGCTATTCCCAGTGATTGAGGGGTCCAAGCCCCACAGTGGGCTCCCAACCTGGGTACCTTCAACAGGAAGATGAGCCCCAGGAAGGTATTACCTGAGAGCCAGAGGGCTGTTAAAGGGTGCACATGTGTACACACACACACACACACACACACACACATCTCACAAGCTTTGAGACCCAGAGCAGAAGAAATAATTTGAAAGGAAGCTGGGTCAGAACAAACTCGTTGATCTCAGAGAAGCCCCTGGTGAAGCAGGAGGCAGCCAGAACTCCCCCTGGTGTCAAAGACACTGGTGGCAGCCATTATTAGGAACTCAGTCTACCGCGAGGACACTGGTATTGGCAAGTACCATTTTGGAGCTTTCCTTGTAGCTTTATTAGCTCTGGAATTTGGCCCCAGCCCCCACCTGTGGGTTGACTCCTGCTCTGGGACATCCAGTTCCCCTGGCCAGTCATACTGGGACTCAGCCCACTCACCAGTGGGCAGGCACTAAACTGGGGCCCCAGAAGAACCAATGCAGTCCACCAGCAGGCTGACATCAGCTCTAGCCCTTGGGGTCCAAGCCAGCTTCTTCACTGGTGGGCAGCTCCAACCTCTGGTGGGCAGTCACCCCTCCCACAATTGCTAAATTGTAGCAGTTTTTTTTTGGGGGGTAGGATCTGTTTCCTAAGGCAAAGGATATAAAAGCAAAAATAAACAAATGAGACCTATTTAAACCTAGAAGATTTTGCACAGCAAAGATAACCATCAACAAAACAAAAAAGACCTTCTGCTGAATGGGAGAAAATATTTGTAAATGTTATGTCTGATAAGGGGTTAATATCCAACATATATGAAAGCTCATACAACTCAACATCAAAACAACAAACAACCCGATTAATAAATGGCCAGAAGACCTGAATAGACATTTTTCCAAAAGGACACGCAGGTGATGAACAGGCACACAGAAAATATGCTGAACATCACCAATCAGCAGGGAACAAACTGCAAATCAAAACCACAACAATATATCACCTCACACCTGTCAGAATGGCTATCATCAAAAAGAACACAAAAAACAAATTTTGGTGAGGATGTGGAGAAAAGTGAACCCTCCTATGGAAATGTAAATTAGTTCAGCCACTGTGGAAAACAGTATGGAGGTTCCTTAAAAAATAAAATGCACCTACCATGTGACCCAGTAGTTTTACTCCTAGGTATATCCAAAGTAAACAAAAACACTTTTTGAAAAAATACATACACTCCAATGTTCATAGCAGCATTATTTACAATAGCCAAGGCATGGTACAATGTAAGTGTCCATCAACAGATGAATGGATAAAGACATGGTATGTATATGTGATATGTATATGTGGTGTGTGTGTGGTGTATACATATGTATATGTTGGAATAAAGCTCCACCATAAAAAAGAACAAAATTTTGCCATTTGCAACAACATGGATGACTTGGAGGATACTATGCAAAGTGAAATAAATCAGACAGAGAAAGATGAACACTATATGATGTCACTTATATATGGAATTTAAAAATATAACAAACTAGTGAATGTAACAAAAAAGAAACAGACTCACAGATATAGAGAAAATACTAGTGGTTACCAGGTGGGAGTTGGGAATGGGGGAGGGGAAGCACAGGGGTAAGGAAGTATAAGGTACAAAGCAGTATGTATGAAATAAATAAGCTACAAGGATATGTCATACAGCACAGAGAATATAGCCAATATTTTATAATAAATACAAATAGAGTTTAACCTTTAAAATCATGAATCACTATGTTGTGTACCTGAAAGTTATATATTATTGTAAATCAACTATACCTCAATAAAATTTTAATTAAAAATAATAAAGATTAACATATTATTCTTAACATTAAAAATACATTAAATTTAACACAGATCCCAGATCAAAAATGTCATTTAAATATAACATCAGTATCCCCAACACAGAGAAATTAGCTTGTGATTTGGCCATTATTATTGCCTATACATTTGTATCCAATACACATAAATATATTTTTCTGAAGGGTGGGAAAAAATGGAATAAAATTAATATGACTGTAATTCAACAAATTTTTTAAATAAAAGAATAAGAGAAGTTGTAGAAAATAATTTTGAAAGGGCTGGTTGTACTTGAGATTTTGGCTAAGCAAAGTAAATTCAAAGTCAAAGTAAAAATAATACAAATTTAAAAAAGAAAATATGAATGTTGTGTAAAAAATATTGATTGTCACATAGCCATTAAATGGGAGACAAATTGTATAATTTTGAGGTGAAAATAATGAAGCCTATGTAAAAAAGAAAAGGTAATGGAGGTGTTATTAATAGATAATTAGTATAAATGCACCTTCTCAAACAAAAGGTAAATTATCGTATAAGCAAAAAACTATAAAAACAGTAAAGGAAAAAGGAAAAGAGACAACATAAAAATACACACAGTAAATACGACATACTACATGTAAGAAATGTGATAAAATATGCCCATATCAGTCAAACATATCACTTAACCAAATATGTAAAATAGCAGGGACTTCCCTGGTGGTACAGTGGATAGGAATCCACCTGCCAACGCAGAGGAAATGGGTTCAATCTCTGGTCCAGGAAGATTCCACATGCTGTGGGGCAACTAACCCCATATGCTCCGAGCTCACGCTCTGCAGAAAGAGAAGCGGCTGCAGTGAGAAACTCATGCACCATGACAAAGAGCATCCTTTACTCACTGCAACTAGACAAAACCCCCACGCAGTAGTGAAGACCCAGTGCAACCAAAAACTAAATAAAATAAATTAAATCATCAGATCAGATCAGATCAGTCGCTCAGTCGTGTCCGACTATTTGCGACCCCATGAATCGCAGCACACCTGGCCTCCCTGTCCATCACCAACTCCCGGAGTTCACTCAGACTCATGTGCATCGAGTCAGTGATGCCATCCAGCCATCTCATCCTCTGTCGTCCCCTTCTCCTCCTGCCCCCAATCCCTCCCAGCATCAGAGTCTTTTCCAATGAGTCAACTCTTCGCATGAGGTGGCCAAAGTACTGGAGTTTCAGCTTTAGCATCATTCCCTCCAAAGAAATCCCAGGGCTGGTCTCCTTCAGAATGGACTGGCTGGATCTCCTCGCAGTCCAAGGGACTCTCAAGAGTCTTCTCCAACACTACAGTTCAAAAGCATCAATTCTTCGGTGCTCAGCCTTCTTCACAGTCCAACTCTCACATCCATACATGACCACAGGAAAAACCATAGCCTTGACTAGACGGACCTTTGTTGGCAAAGTAATGTCTCTGCTTTTCAATATGCTATCTAGGTTGGTCATAACTTTCCTTCCAAGGAGTAAGCGTCTTTTAATTTCATGGCTGCAGTCACCATCTGCAGTGATTTTGGAGCCCCCAATATAAAGTCTGACACTGTTTCCACTGTTTCCCCATCTATTTCCCATGAAGTGATGGGACTGGATGCCATGATATTCATTTTCTGAATGTTGAGCTTTAAGCCAACTTTTTCACTCTCCACTTTCACTTGCATCAAGAGGCTTTTTAGTTCCTCTTCAATTTCTGCATTAGGGTGGTGTCATCTGCATATCTGAGGTTATTAATATTTCTCTCGGCAATCTTGATTCCAGCTTGTGCTTCTTCCAGTCCAGCGTTTCTCATGATGTACTCTGCATATAAGTTAAATAAGCAGGGTGACAATATGCAGCCTTGACGTACTCCTTTTCCTATTTGGAACCAGTCTGTTGTTCCATGTCCAGTTCTAACTGTTGCTTCCTGACCTGCATATAGGTTTCTCAAGAGGCAGGTCAGGTGGTCTGGTACTCCCATCTCTTTCAGAATTTTCCACAGTTGATTGTGATCCACACAGTCAAAGGCTTTGGCATAGTCAATAAAGCAGAAATAGATGTTTTTCTGGAACTCTCTTGCTTTTTCCATGATCCATCAGATGTTGGCAATTTGATCTCTGGTTCCTCTGCTTTTTCTAAAACCAGCTTGAACATCAGGAAGTTCATGGTTCACATATTGCTGAAGCCTGGCTTGGAGAATTTTGAGCATTACTTTACTAGCATGTGAGATGAGTGCAATTGTGTGGTAGTTTTAGCATTCTTTGACATTGTCTTTATTTGAGATTGGAATGAAAACTGACCTTTTTGAGTCCTGTGGCCACTGCTGAGTTTTCCAAATTTGCTGGCATATTGAGTGCAGCACTTTCACAGCATCATCTTCCAGGATTTGAAATAACTCAACTGTAATTCCATCACCTCCAGTAGCTTTGTTCATAGTGATGCTTTCTAAGGCCCACTTGACTTCACATTCCAAGATGTCTGGCTATTCACGTTAAAAAATATCACTTGCATACTGGTTCATAAAGCAAAACAAATGATTATGCTCTATATAAAGGAGATGCCTACAATGAATAAATTATAAAGTCTAAAGATAAAAGGAGTTGGACTGTGAAGAAAGCTAAGTGCCAAAGAATTGATGCTTTTGAACTGTGGTGTTGGAGAAGACTCTTGAGAGTCCCTTAGACTGCTAGGAGATCCAACCAGTCCATTCTGAAGGAGATCAGCCCTGGGATTTCTTTGGAGGGAATGATGCTAAAGCTGAAACTCCAGTACTTTGGCCACCTCATGCGAAGAGTTGACTCATTGGAAAAGACTCTGATGCTGGGAGGGATTGGGGGCAGGAGGAGAAGGGGACGACAGAGGATGAGATGGCTGGATGGCATCACCGACTCGATGGACGTGAGTTTGAGAAAACTCTGGGAGTTGGTGATGGACAGGGAGGCCTGACGTGCTGCAGTTCATGGGGTTGTAAAGAGTCGGACATGACTGAGTGACTGAACTGAACTGAAAAGTATATAGCAGACAGCAAGCAGGGGTACAATAAGGACAAGCAGGACGGGATAAAATTCAGGCCAACAATTATTAAACTGTCTAGGCAGAGACCCCTTACAATACAAATGACATTTAGCAACAAATATGGGGCTTCCTAGGTGGTGCTAGTGGTACTGAACCTGCCTGCCAATGCAGGAGACATAAAAGACACAGGTTCAGTCCCCGGGCTGGGAAGATCCCCTGGAAGAGGGCACAGCAATCCACTCCAGTATTCTTGCTTGGAGAATTTCATGGACAGAAGAGCCTGGTGGCCTATAGTCCATAGGGTTGCAAAGAGTTGGATACAACTGAAAGGACTTAGGATGGAAGGAAGAATACATATAAATACATATATTTAAATAGAAGGCCAAACTACATGATTAACATTATAGGCATTATGAATTTTAGAGAATGCAAATTTTCATTTCAAGAGTACATAGGATATTTACAATAATTAGCCATCTATTCTTAGGTATAAAGAAAATTACAATAAATTTCATAAAATAAAAATAATAAATAAAAAAGTGTTTCACCACAGTGCAGTGGCAGTACAAATGAGTTAAAACATCCAACTGGGTAGTTAAAAATATCTCAACAATTCTTAGGTAAAAAACATTGATAGTAAAACACATATATGGAAATCTATGGGATGCACTTTAAGCAGTGATAAATTTTTTAACATAGCTTCAAATTTTAGAAAAGAATAATGAAAATGAATTAAACCACTAACTGAAAAAAAAATAGAAAAAGGAAGAAGCAAATCAAAAGAAAGAAGCAGAAAATGAAGTAGATAACAGAAAAGTAGTATTTGAAATCCATTTTAAAACTGACTCCGAAAAATCAATAATATAACAACCTTATATATCTCAATCAAGGTGAAAAAGCAAAATACTTAAGATACATCTAGAGAGAAACAAGACACTAAAACATAGGAAATTTCTAAAACTATGAGACCATTTTATTCAATACTAGGTAAATAAAATTCAAAAACTAATTGAAATCAATAATTTCTTAGAAATGTCAAAATTAATCAAAATTAGTTCTTCAGGCAATCTGTCTATCAGATTTAATCCCTTGAATCTATTTGCCCCTTCCACTGTAAGGAATTTGATTTAGGTCTTACCTGAATAGTCTAGTGGTTTCCCCTACTTTCTTCAATTTAAGTCTGAATTTGACAATAAGGAGTTCCTGAGCTGAGCCACAGTCAGCTCTGTCTTGTTTTTCGTGACTGTATAGAGCTTCTCCATCTTTGGCTGCAAAGAATATAATCAATCTGATTTCAGTATTGACCATCTGGTGATGTCCATGTGTAGAGTCTTCTCTTGTGTTGTTAGAAGAGGGTGTTTGCTATGACCAGTGAGTCCTCTTGTCAAAACCCTGTTAGCCTTTGACCTGCTTCATTCCATACTCCAAGGCCAAATTTGCATGTTACTCCAGGTATCTCTTGACATCCCACTTTTGCATCCCAGTCCCCTATGATGAAAAGGGCATCTCTTTTGGGTGTTAGTTCTAGAAGGTCTTGTAGGTCTTCATAGAAATGTTCAACTTTAGCTTCATCAGCATTACTGGTCGGAGCATAGACATGAATTACTGTGATATTGAATGGTTTGACTTGGAAATGAACAGAGATCATTCTGTCATTTTTGAGATTGCATCCAAGTACTGCATTTTGTACTCTTCAGTTGACTAAAATGGTTACTCCATTTCTTCTAAGGGATTCTTGCCCCAGTAGCAGATATAATGGTATCAGATATGAGGTAAATTCACCCATTCCAGTCCATTCTAGTTCACTGACTTCTAAAATGTTGATGCTCAATCTTGACATATCCTGTTTGACCACTTCCAATTTGCTTTGATTCGTGGAACTAATATTCCAGGTTCCTATGCAATATTTCTCTTTATAGTATCAGACTTTATTTCCATCACTGTCACATCCACGGCTGGGTACTGTTTTTGCTTTGGCTCTGTCTCTTCATTCTTTCTGGAGTTATTTCTCCACTCTTCTCCAGTAGCATATTAGGCATGTACTTACCTGGGGAGTTCATCTTGCAGTGTTATATCTTTTTGCCTTTTCATACTGTTCATGGGGTTCTCAAGGCAAGAATGCTAAAGTGGTTTGCCATTCCCTTCTCCAATGGACCACGTTTTGATGGAACTCTTCACTCTTCAAGAAAATGAGAGATACTAAGAAGACATTTCACGCAAAGATGAATACTATAAAGGACATAAATGGTATGGACTTAACAGAAGCAGAAAATATTAAGAAGAGGTGGCAAGCATATGCAGAAGAACTATACAAAAAAGATCTTCATGACCCAGATAATCAAGATGGTGTGATCACTCACCTAGAGTTGGACATCCTGAAATGCAAAGTCAAGTGGGCCTTAGGAAGCATCACTACGAACATAGCTAGGGAGGTGATGGAATTTCAGTTGAGCTATTTCAAATTCTAAAAGATGATGCTGTGAAAGTGTTGCACTCAATATGCCAGCAAATCTGGAAAGCTCAGCAGTGGCCACAGGACTGGAAAAAGTCAGTTTTTACTCCAATCCCAAGGAAAGCCAATGCCAAAGAAAGTTCAAGGTAATGCACAATTGCACTCATCTCACATGCTAGCAAAATAATGCTCAAAATTCTCCAAGTGAGGATTCAACAGTACATGAATCATGAACTTCCAGATGTTCAAGCTGGATTTAGAAAAGGCAGAGGAACCAGAGATCCAATTGCTAACATCCAATCTATCATTGAAAAAGCAAGCGAGTTCCAGAAAAATATCTACTTCTGCTTTACTGACTACGCCAAAGCCTTTGACTGTGTGGATCGCAACAAGCTGTGGAAAATTCTTCAAGAGATGGGAATTTACACCACCTGACTTGCCTCCTGAGAAATCTGTATGCAGGTCAAGAAGCAACAGTTAGAACTGGACCTGGAACAACAGACTGGTTCCAAATCAGGAAAGGAGTATGTCAACGCTATGTATTTTCACCCTGCTTATTTAATTTATATGCAGAGAACATCACATGAAATGCTGGGCTGGATGAAGCACAAGATGGAATCAAGATTTCTGGGAGAAATACCAATAACCTCAGATATGCAGATGACACCACCCAAATGCTAGAAAGCAAAGAAGAACTAAAGAGCCTATTGATGAAAGAGGAGAGTGAAAAACTTGGCTTAAAGCTCAACATTCAGAACGCTAAGATCATGGCATGCAGTCCCATCACTTCATGGCAAATATACGGGGAAACAATGGAAACAGTTAGAGACTTTATTTTTGGGGCTCCAAAATCACTGCAGATGGTGACTGCAACCATGAAATTGAAAGATGGTTGCTCCTTGGAAGAAAAGCTGTGGCAAACGTAGATAGCATATTAAAAAGCAGAGACATTACTTTACCAATAATGGTCCATCTATCCAAAGCTATGGTTTTTCCAGTAGTCATGCATGGATATGAGAGTTGGACTGTAAAAGCTGAGTGCTGAAGAATTGATGCTTTTGAACTGTGGTGTTGGAGAAGACTCTTGAGAGTGTCTTGGACTGCAAGGAGATCCAACCAGTCTATCCTAAAGAGAATCAGTCCTGAATTTTCATTGGAAGGACTTACGCTGAAGTTGAAACTCCAATACTTTGACCATCTGATGCAGAGAACTGACTCACTGGAAAAGCCCATTATGCTGGGAAAGAATGAAGGTGGGAGGAGAAGGGGACGACAGAGGATGGGATGGTTGGATGGCATCACTGACTCAACGGACATGAATTTGAGTAGGCTCTGGGAGTTGGTGATGGACAGGGAGCCCTGCGTGCTGCAGTCCATGGGGTTGCAAAGAGTCGAACATGATTGAGTGACTGAACTGAACTGAATCAAAATTAATATCAATAGAGATAAAAATTTAATAGACTAATTTTCATAGATGAAATTGTTTCCACATGCTACCCCCACAGCCTTCTAAAAGGCACACAAATTCAGGTGAATTATCAAAGGAATTTTACCAAACTTTTTAACAAGAATATCCTAATGTTCTTTAATTGTTTGGGAGTATAAAAAGAAAGAGCATACTTATCTATTCTGTATCCCAAATCTGCCAAACATTATGCCAATAAGAAAAATACAGATCAATCTTGCAAGTGCAATTAGCAAGAAAAATCCCATAACACGTTTATAAAAGTATGTATGGTGAAGAAAAAATTCTAGGGACCTCAAGAATTTAAGAATGGCTCAATATTAGAAGACATATTAATGTATTTCACTCTATTACTACATGTAAGAAGAAAACTTATAATCAGATATTCCATAGATGCTGAAAAGATAGCTGACCCTCATTTCTGATTTTTAAAAATACTTAACATTTTACCACATTAATAGATCATATTCAGATACTGGAATGGAGAATAAATAGTTTTGGAAACAATTGACACTTAGCTCTAATTTTTCTAAAAGCTTAATACTGATCATCCAAAATTGTGTAAAGCCTACAAGTAATTCTTAAAGACAAAGTAGAAGGTATGGAAAGCCATATGTACATTCTTGAGTAAATGATTCAGCTTATATGACTTTTTCAAATTAACATAAAAATTTAATGTGATCCTAGTAAAAATTATAATTTTTATTCTGGCCCAGTCTAATTGACTCTAAATTTTACATGGATAAGTACTGAGGAATAGTAAGGAAAGAGAACAACTATGAATGGGTTTAGTTTTACCAGATATTAAGGTACACTATGAACAACAGAATGGGAAAGACTAGGGATCTCTTCAAGAAAATCAGAGATACCAAAGGAACATTTCATGCAAAGATGAGCTCGATAAAGGACAGAAATGGTATGGACCTAAGAGAAGCAGAATATATTAAGAAGAGATGGCAAGAATACACAGAAGAACTGTACAAAAAAGATCTTCATGACCCAGATAATCACGATGGTGTGATCACTGACCTAGAGCCAGACACCCTGGAATGTGAAGTCAAGTGGGCCTTGGAGAGCATCACTACGAACAAAGTTAGTGGAGGTGATGGAATTCCAGTTGAGCTATTCCAAATCCTGAAAGATGATGCTGTGAAAGTGCTGCACTCAATATGCCAGCAAATTTGGACAACTCAGCAGCGGCCACAGGACTGGAAAAGGTCAGTTTTCATTCCAATCCCAAAGAAAGGCAATGCCAAAGAATGCTCAAACTACCGCACAATTGCACTCATCTCACATGCTAGTAAAGTAATGTTTAAAGTTCTCCAAGCCAGGCTTCAGCAATATATGAACCGTGAACTTCCTGATGTTCAGGCTGGTTTTAGAAAAGGCAGAGGAACCAGAGATCAAATTGCCAACATCCGCTGGATCATAGAAAAAGCAAGAGAGTTCCAGAAAAACATCTATTTCTGCTTTATTGACTATGCCAAAGCCTTTGACTGTGTGGATCACAATCAACTGTGGAAAATTCTGAAAGAGATGGGAATACCAGACCACCTGATCTGCCTCTTGAGAAATTTGTATGCAGGTCAGGAAGCAACAGTTAGAACTGGACATGGAACAACAGACTGGTTCCAAATAGGGAAAGGAGTACGTCAAGGCTGCATATTGTCACCCTGCTTATTCAACTTATATGCAGAGTACATCATGAGAAATGCTGGACTGGAAGAAACACAAGCTGGAATCAAGATTGCCGGGAGAAATATCAATAACCTCAAATATGCAGATGACACCACCCTTATGGCAGAAAGTGAAGAGGAACTAAAAAGCCTCTCGATGAAAGTGAAAGAGGAGAGTGAAAAAGTTGGCTTAAAGCTCAACATTCAGAAAACGAAGATCATGGCATCCAGTGCCATCACTTCATGGGGAATAGATGGGGAAACAGTGGAAACAGTGTCAGACTTTATTTTTCTGGGCTCCAAAATCACTGCAGATGGTGACTGCGGCCATGAAATTAAAAGACACTTACTCCTTGGAAGGAAAGTTATGACCAACCTAGATAGCATATTGAAAAGCAGAGACATTAGTTTGCCAACAAAGTTTCGTCTAGTCAAGGCTATGGTTTTTCCTGTCGTCATGTATGGATGTGAGAGTTGGACTGTGATGAAGGCTGAGCACCGAAGAATTGATGCTTTTGAACTGTGGTGTTGGAGAAGACTCTTGAGAGTCCCTTGGGCTGCAAGGAGATCCAGCCAGTCCATTCTGAAGGAGATCAGCCCTGGGATTTCTTTGGAAGGAATGATGCTAAAGGTGAAACTCCAATACTTTGGCCACCTCATGCGAAGAGTTGACTCATTGGAAAAGACTCTGATGCTGGGAGGGATTGGGGGCAGGAGGAGAAGGGGAGGACAGAGGATGAGATGGTTGGATGGCATCACTGACTCGATGCCCGTGAGTCTGAGTGAACTCTGGGAGTTGGTGATGGACAGGGAGGCCCAGTGTGCTGCGATTCATGGGGTTGCAAAGAGTCGGACATGACTGAGCGACTGGTCTGATCTGATCTGATGAAGAACTGTCCAGGCTGTAACAAATTCTATAAATTTAGCAGTAAAACCAACACCCACTACAATCCCACATTTCCTGCAGGTCAGGGGTCCAGCTGGTTCTCTGTTTAGTGTCTCCCCACGCTACAGTCTGCTGTTGTGGTCCCTCAAAGAGTTGACTGGGGAAAAACCAGTTTCCCATCCCTTTTGAGCTGATGGCAGAATTCATTTCCTGTCTGCAGGACTGAAGTTTTTAGTTCCTTGCTGAGGGCTGCTTTCAACTCTCAGAGCCACATGCAGTTCTTAGGTCATTTTTTCAGACATGACCACTTACATCATGGCTTCTCGCTTCTTCAGAGGCAGCAATGCAGAGAGATTGAGTCTTCTGTGGCATCTCTTATCGCAAGGGTGGTATTCCATCCCCTTTGTCATGGAATGAAAAATAGTTGTGGAAGTCACACTCCATCATCCTTGCCACACTCTGTGGAAGAGCATTAAAGATATGACTACCAGATGTGAGGCTCATTTTAGGCCAATAGGATGTGACCTCTCAAATCACTGGGAATAATGAATATTTGATAAAAGGTGTTAAAACTGGATAGTCACTTAGAAAATAAAAAGGGTGTATATTTATCCCACATCATGTAACCAAATAATTTCCAATGGATTAGAAATTCAAGTCTAAAAATGAAACTGTTTGAGTACTAGAAAAAAATATGGATGGGAATGAAAAAGCCTTTTAAATATAACTTAAATTTGACAAATTGGTTATTTCACTGCATTAAAAAAGACTTGGCAAAATATCATAAGCAAAGTCAAAAGACAAATAATCTTGGGAAAAATATTTGCAATTCACATGACAGACAAAGGACTCATTTTTTTAATATAAAGAAGAAAATTCTGTTTTTTGTTTTCTAAGGAAAGAATACAAAATTAGTAACACAGCCAATCAACAAAGTATATGAACATGCAAATATACTTACTTATAGTAAAATAAATGCACATTGAAACTGTTTTAAGATACTCATTCCTTACCCATGGGGTTGGCACAGATCTAAAACTAACATGCTCTGCTATTGGCGAGGTTTTGGAGAATTGTTAACTGAATGGAAGGGAATTTAGCAAAATCCTACAAAATTGCACATGCATTTACCTTTCTATTCAGCTATATCACTTTTGGAAACATCACTTCAAGATTCACATCAACAAACACTAACCAGTATATTTCTGTAGTTATTCAGAATACATTAGGATAAAAATAACCCAGAAGTCCAGTGATAGGGTTGAATAGACTGTGGTAACAAATGGCTAAATTAAGTATGAAATAAAATTATGTGAACTATGGTGTGAATAAAATGAAAAAAGAACTCTTGTATTTTAAGTACAAAATGCACGGTACAAATAGTACATATGTCATAAGGTGTGCTTTTGTGTGTGTGTCCAGAAAAGGACATTTGCACATCGTTTTTACAAAACTTACCCATTGTATAATACTTTTTGTTTATATTAAACCTCCTTGAAACAGAGGTTGTCCTATTTGTTTTTGTTTTGTTGTGTTTCTATTTTGCCCTTGAGTACCTGGGACAGATAAGATACTTGCAATAGACATAAACATGCTATTTCCTCTCTCTGTCTTCTTTCTCCTTTTCCAAGGATTTCATATGGACTCTTTGGAGGCCATTCCTTAATTAGTTTCAATAATAGAATTATGATCTACCCCTCCTGTTTCATGCTCCAAGCATCTTAGCTGAGTTATTTCTGGATCTGCAGCTCCCAGGACTGGTTGAACACACTCCCATCTTCCTTAGTTGCTTGGTGACACCACTTACTGATTACCTTTATTGCCCCCATATGAATTACCTGTCACTAATTAATGCCACCAATCAAGCATTCCAAGAACTCTGGAGAAATATTCAAACCTTTCCACTTGTCCTTGCGGAGGAATTCCTGCTCCTGGCCTTGAAGATGCATGGACACAATTTTTGTTACATTCTCTACATGCATTCTGTCACAGGGTTGTGAAAGACGGTTTCTCTAACTTACCTCCGGCCTTTATGGTTTCATTTTCTCTGTTTTTGCAAAAGATTAATTATAGTTCAAAACTAATGCAGCACAAATGTGATACAGCACCAGGGCCAAGACATAGCTCTATTTTGAGTTCTACACTTTCATGGAAACTATTGGAATGTGAAAAGGTATTCAAACCACTAATCTGTTTCTATCAAGCCAATTTTCATTCTTTTTCACAACTAAATATACTGAAGGTGTGTGTGTATGTGTGTTTCTTTTTTACATCTTTTCTTGTCAAGTGTATCTTTCATTATCTATTCTTTTAAAAATTGCCTGGGTAACAAAGTATTTTAAGCATTTTCAGGGATGTGGTATTCATATCACAAGGTCAACTGTAAGAAAGAAATCAATAATAACAATAGCAATTGCATAGAAAACTGTGAAAAGGCTTGGTGATGTAGTAAGAAAACTTATTTTTTATTATTACAAAAATTTTTGTTATGATAAATCAGAGACAAATGAAAATGATCACTCAGAACAGAAAGGGACGGGATAAGGGTTGAGCTAAAACTTCTTTTAGTCTCTTTTTTAATGAGGTCATGAGCGCCACATTTTTCTCAAGTAGCTCAGAAACAAACATTGAGGACACATGAGAGAAGATTGATATAAAGGTGACAGATACATTGAGTACAGAAAAGAAACAAATGGAAGATGGATGAATAATAAATAGAAGAGAGATGGATGATATATAAATCTCATCTGGTGAAAATCATTAGAATGAGGTGATACCTGACATAGGAAAATGGCAAAATAGTAGACAAAAGAGAGTATCTTTAAGCCTCGAGTCCTATAAATTTCTAAACCACAAACATTTATTGAGAGGGACTTCAAGTTTATATGATGGGAATAAGGTATTTTAACATACTCTTTAAAAAAACAACATATGGACTAGGATAAAATATTTGCAAATGATGTTACCAACAAGGGACTAATTTCCTAAAAATACAAACAGTTCACAAGTGAAAGTTGCTCAGTCATGTCCGACTCTTTGTGATCGCATGGACTAAACTGTCTATGGAATTCTCCAGGCTAGAATACTGGAGTGGGTAGCCTTTCCCTTCTCCAGATCTTCCCAACCCAGGGATCAAATCCAGGTCTCAGGCTTTGCAGGAAGATTCTTTACCAACTGAGCCACAAGGGACGCCCATATAGCTTAATATTAAAAAAAACAAAAAAACAAAAAACTGAAAAACAATCCAATCAAAAAATGGGCAGAAGATCTAAACAGATATTTCCCTACAGAAGATGGCCGACATGGGCCAACAGGCACATGAAAAGATTAAAATGAAAATAAGAACTATAATGAGGTATCAGCTCATACCAGTCAGAATGACCATCATTAAAAAGTTACAAATAATAAATGCTGAATAGGGTGTGGAGACAACGGAACCCTCCTACACTGTTGGTGGGGATGTAAATTAGTGCAGCCATTATGGAAGACTATATGGAAGTTCTTTAAAAAACTAAAAATAAAATTGCCATATAATCGCAATTCCACTCCTGGGCATATATCTGGAGAAAGCTGAAATTTGAAAAGATATATGCACCCCTCACATTAACAGCAACACTATTTACAGTAGCCAAGACAAAGAAGAAATGTAAATGTCCATTGACAGATGAATAGTTAGAGGAAGATGTGGTATATATGTGTACATATATACTGGAATAGTGTTAAATCATAGAAAAGAATGAAATCATGCCATTTGCAGCAACATGGATGGACTCAGGGATTATCAGACTAAGTGAAGTAAGTAAAAACATAGAGACAAACATCATATGATATCACTGTTTACATGTGGAATCTAAAAAGTGACACAAAAGAATTTATTTACAAAACAGAAATAGACTCAGATGTAGAAAACAAACTTATGGTCATCAAAGAGGATGGCGGAGTCAGGAGGAGGCGTAAACTGCGAGTTCTGGATTAACATATACATATTACTATAGGTAAGGAAGAAGGACCTACTGTACGACACAGGGAACTCTATTCCGTAGCTTGTAATAATCTATAGCAAAATAACCTGAAAAAGAATACATAGACATACATGTATATAACTGAATCTCTTTGCTATACACCTGAAACTGACTAACACTGTAAGTTAACTATCTCTGTCTGCGTGCCTGCTCAGTTTTGTCCGACTCTTTGTGACCCCATGGACTGTAGCCCATCAGGCATTGCTGTCCATGGAGTTTTCCAGGCAAGAGAACTGGAGCAGGTTGCCATTTCCTACTCCAGGGCATGTTCCCAAACCAGCGATTGAGTCTGAGACTCCCTCGTCTCCTGCACCGAAAGGCGGATTCTTGATTACTGCATCACTTAGTACTTTAAATAAAAATGATCAATATTTTTTTTTAAAGTGCAATAACCGAAAATAACAGAAAGGATGACAACCACAGCAGAATGACTTCCTATTTAGCGATTCGGGACTATACAAACAGAGAAAGTGTAAATTCCTAAAGATATAAAGGAAGACTTCAAAGGGTTTGAAGAACATGTAGGAATTCCCTGATGAACAAGTGAGGTGAATGTTGCTGGCAAGCAGTACAGAACACAGGATGTTGTGGAGCTGAGACACAGATGATGTGTTTGGAGTCAACATCAGACCTGGAGGACTCCCAGTCATGAAAGCTTAAAATTGTACATTTTCTGTCAACCACACACACACACACAAAGCTAACAAGTGCTAAGTGGAAGGACATACCAAATTTATCTTCTGGAGATAGTTTGCTGGCTACAGGGAAAACTTGGGCTGGAAGATGAGAGAGGAAGATGGGGCAATCACACAAAAATCTCTGGAAGCTCCTAAATCAGTGACCACCTGACCTCAATGCCCACACCCTCAGGGCCACTAAGAATAAGTACTCTCAGCTGCTGGATTCCCAATACCTGGCACTCTGTTCAGTTCAATTCAGTAGTTCAGTCCTGTCTGACTCTGCAACCACATAGACTGCAGCATGCCAGGCCTCCCTGTCCATCACCAACTCCCGGAGTTTACTCAAATTCAAGTCCATAGAGTCAGGGATGCCATCCAGCCATCTAATCCTCTGTCGTCCCCTTCTCCTCCTACCCCAATCCCTCCCAGCATCAGGGTCTTTTCCAATGAGTCAACTCTTCGCATGAGGTGGCCAAAGTATTGGAGTTTCACCTTTAGCATCATTCCTTCCAATGAACACCCAGGACTGATCTCCTTTAGAATGGACTGGTTGGATCTCCTTGCAGTTCAAGGGACTCTCAAGAGTCTTCTCCACACTACAGTTCAAAAGCATCAATTCTTCGGCGCTCAGCTTTCTTCACAGTCCAAATCTCACATCCATACATGACCACTGGAAAAAACAGAGACTTGACTAGATGGACCTTTGTTGGCAAAGTAATATCTCTGCTTTTGAATATGCTATCTAGGTTGGTCATAACTTTCCTTCCAAGGAATAAGCGTCTTTTACTTTATTGGCTGCAATCACCATCTGCAGTGATTTTGGAGTCCAAAAAATAAAGTCTGACCCTGTTTCCACTGTTTCCCTATCTATTTCAAATGAAGTGATGGGACCAGATGCCATGATCTTAGTTTTCTGAATGTTGAGTTTTAAGCCAACTTCTTCACTCTCCTCTTTCACTTTCATCAAGAAGCTCTTTAGTTCTTCTTCACTTTCTGCCATAAGGGTGGTGTCATCTGCATATCTGAGGTTATTGATATTTCTCCTGGCAATCTTGATTCCAGCTTGTGCTTCTTCCAGTCCAGCGTTTCTCATGATGTACTCTGCATATAAGTTGAATAAGAAGGGGGACAATGTACAGCCTTGACATACTCCTTTTCCTATTTGGAACCAGTCTGTTGTTCCATGTCCAGTTCCAACTGTTGCTTCCTGACCTGCATATAGGTTTCTCAAGAGGCAGGTCAGGTGGTCTGGTATTCCCATCTCTTTCAGAATTTTCCACAGTTGATTGTGATCCACACAGTCAAAGGTTTTGGCATAGTCAATAAAGCAGAAATAGATGTTTTTCTGGAACTCTCTTGCTTTTTCCATGATCCATCAGATGTTGGCAATTTGATCTCTGGTTCTTCTGCCTTTTCTAAAACCAGTTTGAACATCTGGAAGTTCATGGTTCATGTATTGCTGAAGCCTGGCTTGGAGAATTTTAAGCATTACTTTACTAGCATGTGAAATGAGTGCAATTGTGTGGTAGTTTGAGTATTCTTTGACATTGCCTTTCTTTGGGATTGGAATGAAAACTGAGTTTTTCCAGTCCTGTGGCCACTGCTGAGTTTTCCAAATTTGCTGGCATATGGAATGCAGTACTTTCACAGCATCATCTTTCAGTATTTGAAATAGCTCAACTGGAATTCCATCACCTCCACTAGCTTTGTTCATAGTGGTGCTTTCTAAGGCCCACTTGACTTCACATTCCAGGATGTCCGGCTCTAGGTGAGTGATCACACCATCGTGATTATCTTGGTTGAGAAGATCTTTTTTGTACAGTTCTTCTGTGTATTCTTGCCACCTCTTCTTAATATCTTCTGCTTCTGTTAGGGCCATACCATTTCTGTCCTTTATCAAGCCCATCTTTGCATGAAATATTCCCTTGGGAAATCTAATTTTCTTGAAGAGATCTCTAGTCTTTCCCATTCTGTTGTTTTCCTTTATTTCTTTTCATTGATCATTGAGGAAGGCTTTCTTATCTCTCTTTGCTATTCTTTGGAACTCTGCATTCAGATGCTTGTATCTTTTCTTTTCTCCTTTGCTTTTCACTTCTCTTCTTTTCACAGCTATTTGTAAGGTCTCCTCAGATAGCCATTTTTCTTTTTTGCCTTTCTTTTCCATGGGGATGGTCTTGATCCCTGTCTCCTATACAATGTCAAGAACCTCCATCCATAGTTCTTCAGGCACTCTGTCTATGAGATCTAGGCCCTTATATCTATTTCTCACTTCCACTGTATAATCATAAGGGATTTGATTTAGGTCATACCTGAATGGTCTTGTGGTTTTCCCTACTTTCTTCAATTTAAGTCTGAATTTGGCAATAAGGAGTTCATGATCTAACCCACAGTCAGCTCCCAGTCTTGTTTTTGTTAACTGTATAGAGCTTCTCCATCTTTGGCTGCAAAGAATATAATCAGTCTGATTTCAGTGTTGACCATATGGTGATGTCCATGTGGAGAGTCATCTCTTGTGCTGTTGGAAGAGGGTATTTTCTATGATCAGTGTGTTTTCTTGGCAAAACTCTATTAGCCTTTGCCCTGCTTCATTCCATACTCCAAGGCCAAACTTGCCTGTTACTCCAGGTGTTTCTTGATTTCCTACTTTTGCATTCCAGTCCCCAATAATGAAAAGGACATCTTTTTTGGGTGTTAGTTCTAAAAGGTCTTGTAGGTCTTCATACAATCGTTCAACTTCAGCTTATTCAGCATTACTGGTTGGGGCATAGGCTTGGATTACTCTTATATTGAATGGTTTTCCTTGGAAATGAACAGAGATTATTCTGTCTTTTTTGAGATTGCATCCAAGTACTGCATTTTGGACTCTTTTGTTGACCATGATGGCTACTCCATTTCTTATAAGGGATTCTTGACCACAGTAGTAGATATAATGGTCATGTGAGTTAAATCCACCCATTCCAGTCCATTTTAGTTCGCTGATTCCTAGAATGTCAATGTTCATTCTTGCCATCTCCTGTTTGACTTCTTCCAATTTGCCTTGACTCATGGACCTAACTTTCCAGGTTCCTATACAATATTGCTCTTTACAGCATCGGACCTTGCTTCTATCACGAGTCACATCCACAACTGGGTATTGTTTTTGCTTTGGCTCCATCCCTTCATTCTTTCTGGAGTTATTTCTCCACTGATCTCCAGTAGCATTTTGGGCACCTACCAACCTGGGGAGTTCCTCTTTCAGTGTCCTATCACTTTACCTTTTCATATTGTTCATGGGGTTCCCAAGGGAAGAATACTGAAGTGATTTGCCATTCCCTTCTCCAGTGGGCCACATTCTGTCAGACCTCTCCACCAATACCCATCTGTCTTGGGTGGCCCCACATGGCATGGCTTAGTTTCATTGAGTTAGAAAAGGCTGTGGTCCACGTGGCCAGATTGGCTAGTTTTCTCTGATTATGGTTTCAGTATGTCTGCCCTCTGATGCCGTCTCGCAATACCTACCATTTTACTTGGGTTTCTCTTACCTTGGACAAGGGGTCTCTCTTCACAGCCGGCCTCCTGACCTTGAACGTGGAGTAGCTCCTCTTGGCCTTCCTGCACCCGTGCAGCCACCACTCCTTGGACACGGGTTTGCTCCTCTCGGCCGCCACCCCTGACCTCAGGTGTGTGGTAGCTCTTATTGCTAGCTATTTCAGTCTTTTTGTTGTGTTGGTAAATGGAATTGTTTCTTGAATTTATCTTTCTGATCTTTCATTGGTAGTGTATAGAAATGCAACCAATTTCTCTGTATTAGTTTTGTAATATGCAATTTTATCAAATTCATTGTTGAGTTTCCATAGTTTTCTGATAACAGCTTTAGGATCTTTTATGTATAGTACTGAGTAGGGCATGTCAACCTACCCAGTCTTCTTGCCTGGAGAATCCCATGGAAAAAGGATCCTGGCAGGCTACAGACCATGAGGTCGCAAAGAATCTGACACAACTAAGCAACTAAGCAGACACACACACACATATAGTATCATGTCGTCTGCAAAGAGCAACAATTTAACTTCTCTCCCAATATGGATTCCCTTTACTTCTTCCTTTTTTTTTTTTTTTTTTTTAATCATGAGTTGACAAAAAGTCTTTAATAAACCAACATGCAGATTTTGTTTTAAGAGTACATAGAGCCTTATTAGTTTATCTTATCTCTGGACACCTGCTCACAGGTAAACAGTGTTACATACTCTGTCAACAAGTCTGAAAGAAGCTCTGGTTATCTCTCTCCTAGAGGTGCCATATCCCTCTCAATAGTCATTGCCAAGGTTTCCCTGAAGGAGAGGAAAACTCCAGAAACTTGCAAAATGTTTGTTGTGGATGTTGAACAATTAGCAGTCTAAAATATGTCAAGAAGAGACAAAATGCCTAGTATGTTAACAATGGTTGGGAGGAAGAGTATTGAAGAAAGAAATAGTGTGTTTCCAGGTGTTTTGCTTTGAACCAAGAAACTGTTAATTCCTTTCCTCCTTGATGATACAATGTTATGTTAACATGAAAATGGAAAATGAAAGTTGCACTGGGAGAGAGTAGCTTCTTTTAGGCCAATGCAATATTATGTAATTTTCATGTATAGCTATGCTACTGTGGTTTAAGAATGTGAGCATTAATCTTTTATCAGAACTATCTTGATTGTATACAATATGTCAATATGAGATTTATTTGCAAACCCATGGACTGCAGCATGCCAGGCTTGCCAGTCCATCACCAACTCCCAGAGCTTGCTCAAACTCATGTCCATCGAGTCGGTGATACCATCCAATGATCTCACCCTCTGCTGTTTCTATCTCCTCCTGCCTTCAATCTTTCCAAACATTAGGGTCTTTACCAACGAGTCAGTTCTTCACATCAGGTGGCCAAAGTAGCCATTACTTCTTTTTCTCAAAAGCTTCTGCACAGCAAAGGAAACAATACAGAAAACAAAAACTTAGATTGAGAGAAATATTTGAAATTATGTGACCAACAAAGGATTAGTCCCCAAAATTTATGAATGGCTCATTATGCTTAACAGCATCAAAAACAAACAAACAAACAAACAAACAAAAAACCAGTCATTAAATGGACAAGATCTAAATAGACTTGTCTCCAAAGAAGACATACAGATGGCCAAGAGACATATGAAAAGATGTTCAACATCATTAATTATTAGAGAAACATAAATCAAAACTACAAGATATCACCTCACACTAGCCAGAATGACTATCATCAAAAGATCCACAAACAATAAATGCTGCAGAGGCTGTGGAGAGAAGGGAAACCTCCTACATTATTGGTGGGAATGTAAATTGGTATAGCCACTCTGGAGAATAGTATGGAAGGTCCTTAAAACACTAAAACTAGAGCTACCATATGACCCTGCAATCCCACTCCTGGGCATATATCCAGAGAAAAACATAATCAAAAAGATACATTCACCCCAGTGTTCATTGCAGCACTATTTACAACAGCTGAGATCCAAAGCAGTCTAAATGTCCATCAGCAGAGGAATAGCTAAGGAAGATGTGGTACATATATATCATGGGATATTACTCAACCATTTAAAAGGAATGAAATAAGGCCATTTGCAGCAACGTGGATGCACCTAGAGATTGTCATACTGAGTGAAGTAAGTCAGAGAAGGGGAAATATTGTATGACACCCCTTATATGTGGAGTCTAAAAAGAAATAATACAAATTAACTTACAAACAGAAAGAGATTCACAGACTTAGAAAATGAACTTATGGTTGCCAGAGGGAAGGAGGGAGGGGAGGGATAGATAGGGAGTTTAGGATGGACATGTACATGCTGCTATACTTAAAATGGATAACCAAGAAGACCTGCCAAATAGCAGGAAACTGCTCAGTGTTATGTGGCAGCCTGGATGGGACAGTAGTATGGAGGAGAATGGATACATGTATATGTATGGCTAAGTCCTTTTACTGTTCACCTGAAACTATCATAATATTGTGAATTGGCTATACCAAATACAAAATAAAATGTTACAAAAAAAATAAATACAATCTATGGTTTCTTTTTTGACTTCTTAACCTGAAAGGAAAATTAGGGTCATATTCATTTCATTTATTTTTAATTTCTCATAGCAAAGTTGCTATATAAATTCATAATAAAGGGCTGATATTTAAATGTTTATTTAAAAGTCTATCCATAATTTAATATGATGTCATTTTATATGATGCTTTATATATCATTCTTAGAAACCATTCTTCAGTCAACTTGTGTACATCTCTATATCAGTACATTCATTACATTTCACACAAGTACACATGTACATACAAGAGGCATTTATCTTTGACAAAATCTCTGATTCATATCATGGCTTGGTTTACATGTCATGTTTGGGAAATTACAAGGTACTGAGGCTTATTCTTGGGACTCCATTTGTATGCAACTAATGACTAAGGTCTATGTATTCAACTTTTTCTAACGTTGCTACAATCTAGCTTTCATTCAGCATCTCCACACTGACTCACTTAGTTTAGCCCCTGCCCTCTTTCTAATGCTTTCACTTACTTGTTGGCTTCTATCTGTATCTTTAGAGACCTGCAGAAATATGAAAGCTGGAAGAACAGTCCGTGATTATTGGTGGATCATTATCACCGTCACCAATTAAAAAGAGGAATTTAAAATTGTAGTGTGATTTAAACTGTATTCTAACTATACCAAAGATTGAGAGACAGGTTGATCGAAGTCTTCTTCTACTCCCCGAAGTTAGCTACTGCCCAGAGGGAGTCAGAGCTAACCCCCACATCTGCCTGCCCCACCTTCCAGACACATCCCCTCAACCCAGGTATGGTCTCAGGTGGAGGCTCCTGAGATGAAAATGCTTCAGCAGCCTCAATAGCAGGACCCTGCATTACACCTTGAAAAAGATCACCTTCCAAAACACTTGCCATCCATGGAATCCATGGAATCTAAGTGACTCTGAAAGCATAGTCTGTAAGAGGAAAGTGGGTGCTGAGCTGAGCAGGGCACTAGGAAAATGGCAAAAAATGTCAGGGTCAAGGGTACATGTCAATTTTCCATCAGTTCTATACCCAGAGCTTTTAACCAAGGATACAATGAGGAGCAAATCCCTATTTGAACCTAATATGTGTTTTTATTCACATGAATGAATTCTACTCTTGTACTTATCCTTTTATCCTAAATTTACATACATTTTCTCCTTGTAGGTTCTCTGATTGCTCTACAATGTCCTAAAAGTAGGCCTAAAAAGTATAATGATATAATGCATTTAAAATTAAGAATATTGTAATGAATAGAAAATGAACAATACAAAACATGATTGTAAGAGTATTTCCAGCTCAATTAAAGAGATACTTTAATTTTTCATTTCATTTTACTTTTCTACTAACTGTCTTCCCCATCAACAAATTGTATCCTTTCCCAATAACTGATGCTGAACTTTAGTTTCACTGTAGTGGATTGAATGACATTCCCCCAAATTCACATCCTTCTAGAACCTCAGAATGCAATCTTATTTAGAATCAGATCTTCGAAGAATCTTGAAGTAAAGTAATCCTGGATTTATAAAGGACTCTATATCCAAGGACTGATATCATTACAAAAGAAAAGACAGGGTGGTTTGAAAATCATAGGAGAAGAAGGTCATGGGAAGCGAAAGAATCAGAGGCTGGAGTGATGCATGTACAAGTTAAGGAGTAGCAAGGACTGCCAGCAACCACCAGGAGAGGGTAGAGAGACAGGAGATGGTTTTCCCTCACATTCTCCAGAAGGAACTAGCCTTGCTGTCAATTTGATATCAGGCTTTTGGCCTTCTCTTGGTGGTGGTGCTATCTACTCTCTCTCAGAAGGAACAAATGCTGTTGATTCAATGGATGGGACACTTCACTAGTGGCTCAGATGGTAAAGCGTCTGCATGCAATGCGGGAGACCTGCGTTCAATCCCTGGGTCAGGAAGAGCCCCTGGAGAAGGCAATGACAACCCACTCCAGTACCCTTGCCTGGAAAATCCCATGGACAGAGGAGCCTGGAAGGCTACAGTCCATGGGGTCGCAGAGTCAGACATGACTGAGCGACCTCACTTCATGTCAATGAATGGCCTGAAAGCTATGAAAGAATAAATTTCTATTGTTCTAAGCCACTTAGTTTGTGGTAACTTAGTTAGTGGCAACACCTCCTGAGACATTGTTGCACTGTGTTGTAACTACTACTATTTTTAGGGTTGCATTTGTATACTGTGAGGTCTCTGAAGACAAGGATGTGGTGTGATCTCTTGGATCCAGAATGCAGTGTATACTCGAAAACTGAGTAACTGTGTGGATAGAAGACTGTATGTAGGTGATATTTGAGAAGTGGTCAGCTAATATATTTTAATTTGCTACTAGTAAAGCAGGCCATTCATTGACATGAAGTGAGGTCGCTCAGTCATGTCTGACTCTGCGACCCCATGGACTGTAGCCTTCCAGGCTCCTCCGTCTGTGGGATTTTCCAGGCAAGGGTACTGGAGTGAGTTGTCATTGCCTTCTCCAGGGGATCTTCCTGACCCGGGGATTGAACCCAGGTCTCCCGCATTGCAGGCAGACGCTTTACCATCTGAGCCACTAGTGAAGTGTCCCATCCATTGAATCAACAGCATTTATTCCTTCTGAGAGAGAGTAGATAGCACCACCACCAAGAGAAAAGCCATTGTTCAATGTCCAGTTTCAATCAATTTTCAGAGTCTGTCATGCTGAGATGCTGGACTTCCCAGGCCCAGAACCAAACCTGGAGACCTGAGAAGAGGGCTTTGCTGTGGGCATCACATACAACAGAAATAGGAGTGGGGGAGAGTTCCTGACAAGACGGGCCGTGTGAGAAGTTCCAGGGAGGGAGAGACGTGCAGGCACGACTGTCCTGGGGCCATTCACGGGGGCCACGTCCAGACAGCTTGGGAAACCTGAGAACGCTGGGGCTAGCGCCTCCTCTGGGTGCATCATGACACACATCCAGACAGAGGGGCCCTGACACAGGAGGTGAGATGGGAGGGGGCAGGACCCAGAAGGACTGCTCTGGAGAGCAGAGGTCCTAGACTTCACATCCACCTGTAGGCATAGCTATGTCTTCTGAATCTCAAGGGGATGCACCTGTATTCAAAGGTCAGGGAAGAAAGACACCTAGCAACTGCCCAGCAGACAGGACTCCACACACCAGCACCCCAATACTGACCTTAAAGGTGTATTATATTTTTATATATTTGTTTATATATTTGTTTCCTTATGTTTGCTTCCTTGGATTGCCTGGTAAGTTTATTGGTTCAAAGCTTACATTTTTAAGAAAATCCATTTTGAGTTACTTTTTGTAAGTGCTGTGAACTATGAATCAATCCAGTTTCATTCTTTTATTTGTGAATATCCAATTATCCCATTATCCCAGCACCAGTTCTTGAAGACTATCTTTTCTGCATTGAGTATTCTTGGTCATATATTAGTTGGTTGCAAACACTTGGGTTTGTTTCTGGGCTTTTGATTCTGTTCCATTCGTCTATTTGTCTGTTTTTACATCAGTGCCATACTGTTTTGATGACTGTAGTTTTATAGTATATCTTGAAATCAGGAAGTGTGATGCCTTCTGCTTTGTTCTTCTTTAAACCATCAACAAAGTGAAAAGACAACCTATGGAATAGGGAAAATTTGATAAAGGGCTAATCCAAATTTATAAAGAACCTATACAATCCACTCAGTAGCAAACAAACAAAGAACCCAATCTAAAAATGGGTAAAGGACATGAATAGATATATCTTCAAAGAAAAACACAAAGATCAACAAAATACATGAAAAGATGCTAAACATCCCTAGTCATTAGGGAAATGAAAAATAAAACTACTATGAGGTATCACATCACAATTGTTGGAATGGTGATTATCAAAAAGATAAGAAATAAATGCTGGTGAGGATGCCAAGAGAGGGAAAATTTGTGCACGATTTTAATGGAAATGTAAATTGGTGCAGCCATTATGGAAAACAATATGGTGGCTCCTCAAAACCTAAAAATGAACCGTATGATTCAGCATTTTCAGTCCTGAGAATATAACCAAAGGAAACTGAAATGATAATTTGAAAAGATACACATACCCAACCCCAATGTTCATTACAGAATTATTTACAATAACTAAGACACAGAGACAACCTAAATATTCACTGAGGTATGAAATACATATATGTGATATGTATATATATTTATATATATACATAAATACATATATATGTATATATATATACATAAATACATATATGTATATAATATATACATAAATGTTACCATACTTATATGCACATATGTGTGTATGTGGCAACATTTCTATCTGTTCTTCCACATGTGTGTGTGTGTGTGTGTGTGTGTGTATATATAAACATCTTCATGACCCAGATAATTATGATGGTGTGATCATTCACCTAGAGCCAGACATCCTGGAATGTGAAGTCAAGTGCACCTTAGAAAGCATCACTATGAACAAAGCTAGTGGAGGTGATGGAATTCCAGTTGAGCGATTTCAAATCCTGAAAGATGATGCTGTGAAAGTGCTGCACTCAATATGCCAGCAAATTTGGAAAACTCAGCAGTGACCATAGGACTGGAAAAGCTCAGTTTTCATTGCAATTCCAAAGAAAGGTAACGCCAAAGAATGTTCAAAGTACCGCACAATTGCACTCATCTCACATGCTAGTAAAGTAATGCTCAAAATTCTCCAACTTAGGCTTCAGCAATACGTGAACCGTGAACTTCCAGATGTTCAAGCTGGTTTTAGAAAAAGCAGAAGAACCAGAGATTAAAATGTCAACATCCACTGGATCATGGAAAAAGCACGAGAGTTCCAGAAAAACATCTATTTCTGCTTTATCTATTTGTGCCAAAGCCTTTGACTGTGTGGATCACAACAAACTGTGGAAAATTCTGAAAGAGATGGGAGTACCAGATCATCTTTCCTGCCTCTTGAGAAATCTGTAGCTGGGCTAGTTGAAGCACAAGGTGGAATCAAGATTGCTGGGAGAAATATCAATAACCTCAGATATGCAGATGACACCACCCTTATGGCAGAAAGTGAAGAACTAAAGAGCCTCTTGATGAAAGTGAAAGAGGAGAGTGAAAAAGTTAGCTTAAAGCTCAACATTCAGAAAACTAAGATCATGGCATCTGGTCCCATCACTTCATGGCAAATAGATAGGTAAACAGTGGCAGACTGTATTTTTTTGGACTCCAAAATCACTGCAGATAATGACTGCAGCCATGAAATTAAAAGATGCTTACTCCTTGGAAGAAAAGTTATCATCAACCTAGACAGCATATTAAAAGGCAGAGACATTACTTTGCCAACAAGGGTCTATCTAGTCAAGGCTGTGGTATCTCCATTAGTCATGTATGGATGTGAGAGTTGGACCATAAAGAAAGCTGAGTGCCAAAGAATTGATGCCTTTGAACTGTGGTGTTGGAGAAGACTCTTGAGAGTCCCCTGGACTGCAAGGAGATCCAACCAGTCCATCCTAAGGAAATCAGTCCTGAACATTCATTGGAAAGACTGACGTTGAAGCTGAAAATCTAATACTTTGGCCACCTGATGTGAAGAGCTGACTCATTTGAAAAGACCCTGATGCTGGGAAAGATGAAGTCGAGAGGAGAAGAGGATGACAGAGGATGAGATGGTTGGATGGCATCACTGACTCAATGGACATGAGTTTGGGTAAACTCTGGGAGTTAGTGATGGACAGGGAGGCCTGGCATGCTGCAGACCATGGGGTCACAAAGAGTTGGACATGACTAAGTGATTGAACTGAACTGAATATATATATGGTCAGTAGCTCAGTCATGTCTGATTCTTTGTGACCCCATGAACTGTGCCCACTAAGCTCCTCTATCCATCGGATTTTCCAGGTAAGAATATGTGGCATATTATTTAGCCAAAAAATTAGAAAATTCTACCATTGGCAACACCATGGACAGACCTTGAAGTCGTTATGCTAAGTGAAATATGTCAAACAGAGAAGGACAAATATATATGATATTACTTGTATGTGAAATCTAAAACAATGCCAAACTCATAAAAGAAGAGATCAGGCTCGTGATTACCAGAAGTGAAGGTTAGAAGGAGGGGAAACTGGATATCATGGTCAAAAGGAACAAACTTTTAGTTATAAGAGAAATAACTACTAGGGATGTGATGAACTATATGATGACTACAGCTAACACTACCGTTAAGTTGTTAACACTGCTGCATTAAGTTGTTAAGAGGACAGATGGTGAGAGTAAATCATATGAGTTCTCAACATTAGAGAATATTTTTTTCCATTTTTCTTTCTTTTCTTTTTTTCTGTCTATATATAAGAAAATGAATGTCAGCTGAACCTACTGTAGTAATCGTTTAACAATATATAGAAATCAAATCATCATGCTCTATGTATGCCTTAAACTTATGCAGTGATGTATATCAATTATTTCTCAATAAAACCGGGGAGGGGGGAAGAATTAGGATCAAGGGGCATCTGTGTGTTCCAGGAGGACTGGCTCTGCAGTGGCCTCCTTTATCTCGCAAAGAAGATGAAGGACACAAGTGCTGTCCACTCTTCATTTCAACCCAAGGAAATCCCTTCTCTGGGACTGTTTGGCCTCTTGCAGCAGCCAATTTCTGAGGCCCCTCATCACAAGGTGATAGAAAGCACATTCTCTTACCACTGTTGTCCCTGGATCTCACTGGGAGGTGTCTTCTCACTATGAGAAGTGGATAAGACACAGGATGCCCAGCAAAATTTGAATTTAAGATAAACAACAATAAATTTTTAGCACCAGTGTGTCTTGAACATTGCATGGGTGCTAACATCACGGGACTGGGCCTGCCAGTATCCAGAACCCTGCCTTGAACTGGGAGCCCGTGCTTGTTGAGAGGCATTGCCTCTTCCTGGACCCAGGATGCCTAGTGCTCTGAATTTGTCTCAACTTTCCTTAGCACTCTGAGCTCACTGTACAAGCAGACATATCCAGTCTCACTGGGCAGGGAAGGAGTAAGCCTGGTAGTCCCAGAGTTAACACATTGTACAGATCAAAGACTTACATCCATTGTTAGAATCTGCTCTAGAAGGACTGAGAATTAGGGTGTGGGTTTTTTGTTTTTTGATGTCCGAAACTGATAAAGTTTAACTTAACAATTAAAAAATGTAGTTATGTTTTACATTCCTAAAGCATGATTAAAAAATTCACATTGCCCAAATGGCTTTCAGCTATGACTGCAAGTGGTGACATTCTGCTCATGGCATTCAGATTTCTATCTTTGAATGCCATGGTAATCACTTGCTTCCTTTCAAGGCTGTCGTGTCTGGCACGAAATGGAAGAATTTAAAATACCACCTCAGTGGGCTCACATCCAACAGAGCTGGAACTTTTGAATGTGCAGTTAATGACTCCTTGTGGGATATATGTCAATGAGACAGTGAGACAAGTGGTAACTGACAGTAAAACATAATAATAAGTAAATACTTCTAACAGAACTATAGTGTAATTCAAGGCTACAGATAAGAAATTTGAGATCCACTCACTCATGATGTAGTCAGATTAGATAAATTTGGCTCCCCTTGATTTATTTAGCTCCAAACCAGTGCAGATCCTCCAGCTGGCCCTCGGCCCTGAGGATACACAGGGACAAGCATCAGGTGCCAGCACTGGGGAAGGAGTTCTGCCTCCTTGACTGCCCAGCCCCAGTGTGTGTATGGCACAGAGTAGATATTCACTTAGCATTTGCTGAATAATTAGACAAGAGATCACTTGATATAAAATTACAGGGGAAGGATGCTATATATCTGGGTAAATCTGCCCCCATATTATATACAAACTCTAATAAATGGTTGGAGTTGATATCTTTCTTTTCTACAGTTTTCTCATCTCCATTGGCCTCATGCATCCTGAATAAAAGATGTCAGAATAGACCAGTAATCCTTCCTGAGAAAATGCTGGCACTTTCAACATTTTGCACGAATCAGGAGCTCAAGAATCAGGGTACACCTGTGTTCTCATGGCATTTCAACCCTCATCTAAATGTACAGATATAAAGTTATTCTCTAATTTAGAAAGAGTGAAGTCTCATATTTAGCAGGGATGTTTCTGATATACCTCATATAGCTTTATTCCAGGTAAAGTCAACAATTAAATTCAGTCTTGGAAGTAATTCAGTCTAACAAGGCTACAGGAAAGTGGCAGATGAAATATCAAAAAATAATGCAATTAAGAGCGAAGTAACATGCCTAGAAAAAAAAGAAGAAGAAGAAGCTTAAGCTATTTTCATAAGATTCTGAGCTCTGAACTTTCAGTGATGATCCAGGAAATGCACTTGAGATTCACTATAGACCATTTACTGAAGACATTACTTAAATGTACTGCTACTACCAGGAAGGTCAGCCAATGTCCTGATTAGACTGGAAGCAATCCAGAATGCATTACCTTACCCACGTGCAAAGTCATGATGCCTCTTCCACCCTGAAGTTGTAGCTGCTGGACAAGAAAGTCTGGGTAGCACTAGAATCAGCTCAAATAATGGAAAATGAAATAATCATTAAGATGATTTTAGAAGGGAGATACTGAACCTCTTTTACATTGGATGATAAATAAGAAGAGGAGGTAAAACTGAAACTGATAAAACAAAAGTTAGATTTCAGCTATGCCTTTGGAATTTCATGTATGTGCTTAGGAGAGATGAACAGTAGTAGTAGTTTGTCAAACAAGAAAAAAGTTATCTTGTTAAAGAAGCAGTAATGTTGGAAAATTTAATAAAGTATAAAAAACATGATAAATACATTTTTTATACTTTGAGTTTATTGAAAACAAATAGTATTAGGGAGAATATTTTTAATACAATTTGAATGGAACAACATGCTTGCATATGTATACATACATTTAAAATATTAATTCTTAATTATTTAACCATTTTTAATTGAAGCATAGTAAATTCACAGGGTTGTGTTAGTTTCAGGTGTACAGCTAACTGATTCAGATATATATTTTAATATGTACATTTTATACTTTATATACATACTACATATATATTTTAGATTCTTTTCCATTATAGGTGATTGCAAATTATTGAATACAGTTTCCTGTGCTAAACAATTGGTTACCTATTTTATATATAGTTACCTATTTTATATATAGTGATGTGTATCTGTTAATACAAATTAATTTATTCCTCTCCCTCCTTTCCTCTTTGATAATCATAAGTTTGTTTTCTACTTCTGAATCTTTTTCTGTTTTGCAAATAGGTTTACTTGTATTTTTTGGTATGTAAATACTTGTTATTTTAAAAACAAAGTTTATTTAAATCAAATTCCTTATAATTATACAGTGGAGGTGATGGGATTAGATCTGGTAGACAGAATGCCAGAAGAACTATGGACAAGCAGTTCATTACACTGTACAGGAAGTTGTGACCAAAAGCATCCCTAATAGAAAGAAATCCAAGAAGTCAAAGTGGTTACCTGAGGAGGCTTTACAAATAGCTGAGAAAAGAATGGAAGTGAAAGTAAGGGGAGAAAGGGAAAGATACACTTAACTGAATATAGAGTTCCAGAGAAGAGTAAGGAGAAATAAGAAAGCTTTCCTAAGTGAACAGGGCAAAGAAATAGAGGGAAACAATGGAATGGAAAACACTAGAATTCTATTCAAGAAAATTGGAGATGTCAAGGGAACATTTTATACAAGAATGGGCATGATAAAGTACAGAAATGGTAAGGACCTAATGGAAGCAAAAGAAATTAAGAAGTGGCAAGGATACAGAGAAGAACTATACAAAAAAAAGTCTTAATGACCCAGAAAACCATGTCGATGTGGTCACTCACCTAGAACCAGACATCTTGGAGTGTGAAGTCAAGTGGGTCTTAGGATGAATTACTACAAACAAAGCTAGGGGATGTGATGGAATTCTAGCTGAGCTATTTCAAAACCTAAAAGATGATGCTGTGAAAGTGTTGCACTCAATATGTCAGCATATTGGAAAACTCAGCAGTGGCCACAGGACTGGAAAAGGTCAGCTTTCATTTCAATCCCAAAGAAAGGCAAGACCAAACAAGGTTCAAACTACTGTACAATTGCACTCATTTCACATTCTACCAAGGTTATGCTCAAAATCCTTCAAGCTAGACTTCAGCAGTATGTGAACTGAGAACTTACAGATGTTCAAGCTGAATTTAGAAAAGGCAGAGAAACCAGAGATCAACTTGTAAACATTTGTTGGATCATAGAGAAATCGAGATAATCCCAGAAAAACATCTACTTCTGCTTCGTTGACTACACTAAAGCCTTTGACTGTATGCATCACAACAAATTGTGGAAAAATTTTAAAGAGCTGGGAATACCAGACCACCTTATCTGCCTAAAGAGAAACCTGTATACAGGTCAGGTTTGTATGTATATCTTCTTTTATACAGGTCAAGAAGCAACATTTAAACTGGACATGGAAAACAGATGGGTTCAACTTCGGGAAAGGAGAGTGACAAGGCTGTATTTCATCACCCTGCTTATTTAACTTCTATGCAAAAGACGTCATGCAAAATGCTGAACTGGATGAAACAAGATTGCTGTGAGAAATAGCAATAACTTCAGATATGCAGATGATACCACTCTAATGGTAAAAAGTGAAGAGGAACTAAAGAGCCTCTTGATGAAGGTGAAAGAGGAGAGTGAAAAAGATGGCTTAAAACTCAACATTCAAGAAACTAAGATCTTGGCATCTGGACCTATTACTTCATGGTAAATAGATGGGGGAAAAGCGGAAACAGTCACAGATTTTATTTTCGTGGGCACCAAAATCACTGAGGATGGTGACTAAAGCCATGAAATTAAAAGCTGCTTGCTCTTCGGACGGAAACCTATGGCAAACTTGGGTGCTTAGTCACTCAGTCATGTCTGACTCTTAGCAACCCTATGGACTGTAGCCTGCCAGGCTTCTCTGTCCCTGGGGATTCTCCAGGCTAGAATAGTGGAGTGGGTTGCCATGCCCTCCTCCAGAGGATCTTCCCAACTTAGGGATCAAAGCTAGGTCTCCTGCATTGCAGACGGATTCTTTACTGTCTGAGCCGCCAGAGAAACATAGACTGAGTATTGAAAAGCAGAGACATCACTTTGCCACAAAGGCCAAAACTATGGCTTTTCCCAGTAGTCATGTATGGATGTGAGAGTTGGACCATAAAGAAGGCTAAGTGCCAAAGAATTGATGCTTTCAGATTGTGGTGCTGGAGAAGACTCTTGAGAGTCCCTTGGACAGCAAGGAGATCAAATCAGTCAATCCTAAAAGAAATCAAGCCCAAATATTCATCAGAAGGACTGATGCTGAAGCTGAAGCTCCAGTCCTTTAGCCACCTGTTGTGAAGAGCCAATTCAATGGAAAGGACCCTGATTCTGGGGGATGACAGATAAATGCTCAGGAGTGATATTGAAAGATCATATGACCCTGCATGTATTTTGAATGGAACAACACTCCTGTAAATTCTTCACCCCAGTGGCAACAAGCACACTTAGTGCCCAGAGGTTGGTTTCACATCATTCTCTAGTTAAGAGAAGCAGGACTGTTATAGAGTGCCCGATTCCAGGCTGGGGCATAAGATGAGGTGAGAACATCTTATAGTGCTCAGCAAACCAAAGGACAGGTTTTTCAAAGGGACATTGGTCAAACCTGGAAAAATTTGGCAACAAAGTCAATGACATCATATTGGACTATAACCCGGGCAAACTAATACAATTATGTAAAGTTTAAAAATAAAATAAAATAAAAAAAAAAATAAATGTCCATGATTCCATACTGATAGAAATATATATATATATATATATATATATATATATATATATATATAGTGGGAGTAGACAAATGTTCATATAAAAGAATTCCACACAATTTATGTGGCCTTTCTGCCCTCAAAGAGGGGGCACCTATCACCCCAGCCCATAAGTGTGGACCTTCTTGCTAAGAGACTTCCTTCCAAAGAGCACAACATGAGAAGGGGAAGTAGGAGAATTCTACAGTGGGGAAACCCAACTAACAGGATTTCATCTAGATGATGGAGGTCAGCTTCAGCAGGGATGAGTCACATGGATCCTGTGTCTCCTTGATGTGATATGACAGGAAAGGCAATTTACCTCTTTGGTCTTCCCAAGAACCCACAAATGTAGCATAAAGGTGAGAAAAATATGAGACTAATCCAAACTGAAGGACATTCTACCTGACCAGTACTCCTCAAAATGGCCAAGGTCATCAAAAACAAGGATGGTCTGAGAACCTGTTATAGCCAAGAGGAGCCTAGAAAGACACGACTACTACATGGAATGTGGGATCCTGGATGTGACTCTGGAGCAGAAAAAGAAGAAAAGGTAAAAACTAATAAAATCTGAATGAATTATAGACTAAAAATGCTTTTTAATGCCGGATAAGCTCAGACTTCTAGGATAAATATCCTTCAAATTACTTTTGAAATGAGAAAAAATGTAAAAATAAATATACAAGGGGAAGGTGGCCTGAGCTGGGGTACCTAGAGTGAACTGGCATGTTTGAAAATTCAGACCTCTGTATCCTAATACTCTTTTTGGAAACAAAATTAGATTGAATAATTGCTGTCAACAGAGCAATTAAATCAGCACCTTGGTCTCACAGCAACAAGCAACTAGGAAGACTTTTATTATTATTATTATTGTACCTAATAATCACATTTCAGCAAGAAAACAATGCATAGACATGAGCAGAGGGGAAATGCTGTAATTATACACCAGCCTAATTTAAAGTACACTTTTTATGGGTGACTCTGAAACCAGGAGGGCTGGATCCTTTCACGACTGTCAGGGAGCTAGATTTTGTGAAGTTTCTGTTGATGTGGTCCCTAGACCACTGATATCACACAATGCAGCTGAAGATCAGGATACTGTTAAAGGATAATGTAAGAGCTTCTTGCTCTGTTTAAGGGGTAGCAGCCAGTCCTGCCCACACAAGTCCTTTGTTAATTTACTGCAATTGACCAACAACTCGCCTTGAGTATCCTCCCCTTGCACTCCTGTCACCCATGGCTGGGGATATAAGACACACAAAAGGAAGGTCTTGCCTTCAGGCCATTAGGGTAGCAAGCAGCAAACTAATTTTTCCAAGGTGAAGGTTAGGTGTCTCCTGGAAGTATGTTGGATACTGGGAGCACCTGGAATGGGTCTCTGACTTTTTGGACTGGTGACATAATCCTGGAGGAGAAGATGACTGAAGACCAAAGTGTGGTGAAGGGGAGATGTTGCGGTGAGAGTGTTGGACACTGTGATAGAACACGTTGCATAGACACATGCTGGAGGGCAAGTGCCAGTCTGCCAGCCACCCTCTGCTGTGCCAAGGAACATCAGTTTTCATCATGGAAAACTTTAGAACTATGGAAATCATGTGGAAAATGGTCTGGATGAAGAAGGACTGATGGTAAGAAGAAGGACTGATGGTAAAAAGAAGCCTGATGCAAAATCCAGAAGGACCTGACTCAACGGAGGTGCTCCTGAAAAAAGAAAAAAGCAGTCAGTTTGAGAAGTGGTGGTTTTAATGATGAGGTAAGACATGGACCCAGGTCCGAGGGTTGGCACCAGTGTAAGTGCAGGACAGCCTCTACCTTCTGGAAATCGGATGGGCAATGGGCAAGGGGAGGTGACAAGTTTCACAACAGAGATGATCTGGATGCTGCTGGCAGTGGATCCAGGACTTCTGGGGCCAGGGGAGGAGGGGAAGGTGCCCCAAGGACAGAACAGTTAGGCTGAGAATAAAGCGGGAGCAGCATCCACCAGCGAAGGGGGTGCCCAAGCGGATGCAGAGGACAAGGCTCCAGCACAGGTGGCAGCTTGTCCCCAAGGCTGGGAGAGACAGAGGCTAGGACTCTGCTGGGGAGAGAGGAGAGGGCTTTCTCTTTCTAAGGGTCATGAGAAGCCATTAGAAAAATGGAAACAGGAGAACTGGTTTTCAGGGTCAAACATTTCCACTTTTGATCATATGGAGAAATAATGAGAGACAGACAAGATACAAAGGGCTTGTTGAGTGTGGGTGAGAAATGGTGATGGCTTGCACTAGGTGGTCTACAGTGGAGATGGAGAGAAAGGGTGGGTGGGGCGGGGGTGGCGGTGAGGTTTCAGAAACTCTTCTGGAAGTGGGATGGGAGCTATGGAGGGCTTGAGGAGACAGGCTTCCTGTGCACAGGGCATCATTCTTGAGGCAGAGAAGCCAGGCCTGGGCAGGCTTGTGCACGAGGGTCTTGCATTGGGTTTAGACGTTCTGCACTCAGAGGATAATTGGACAGGTCACGTGTAGGGGGTGGAGCCATCACCATAGCCTCTCTCCCCACACACCAGTATTGGCAGCTGAACAATAGAAAGATTGGCCCATCAAACACCTGATGCACTGAATTACAGAGTAAGACCCCACCCAGGGTTACCCCTTTAAGTGCCTGATGTGACTATCTACAGAGTAAGACCCCAGCCAGGGGGTCCCTCTATGTGCCTGAAAGGGCAGAGCTATGGAGAAAGACTGGCCAAATAGGCCTTCTGATCACCAGCTACAAGAGGCTTGAAAAAAAACTGTGATAGGGCTATGACTCCTGCCATGGAGGCTGTCCGTGTCCCTCCACACTTTGCACCATCAGGGTTCTTGCAAGCTGGGAAGCTGCACAATATTCATGCTCAATCCTCACTGGGGCAGAACTGCCACAGGCAAAAAAAAAAAAAAAAAAAAACATCTTGGGTCTATGCGCACATGGTCGCTTCAGTCCGACTGTATGCAACCCTGTAGACTGTGGCCTGCCAGGCTTCTCTGTCAGGGAAGGGGGTTCTCCAGGCAAGAATACTGGAGTGTATTGGTCAATACTGGTTGCCATACTCTTCTAGATCACTATATTTCCTGCTGCCCTAGCCACCAACCCCCCTGAGTACCTGGTGCTGCCAGAACCCCTGTGACCCAAGCAGCTGCACCACCGCCACACCCGGCCCTCACAGGGGCAAACCCAAGTCCTCCAGGGCAGCCTCAGGAGCAAACCCCAGTGGACAACCCACATACAGAGGTGGGAATAAAACCACAATTGAAACCCAGGGACAGTGTGACTAAGGAAGAAGACCCAAAACTTTCCCACCAGCTGTACAAGCTGCAGATTAAATCTACACCATCAACTAGGCAGACTCTGTGTCTGTGGAATATATAAAAGGTCATTGAGAGCTCCCACAAAAGAAAACGCTAGCTCTGGTAGCTGTGGACATTGGAGGCAAGAACACACAGGAGTAGGACCAGATTAGAATCTGAGCTGCCTCCACAGCAGGTCCGGAGATCAGCATAGTGTTGGAGGGCATCCGAGGGAGGTGAGGTGGACTGTGGCTCCCACAGGGAAAGGACTCTGACAGCAGTGACACAAGAAAAACATCTATTATTCTTACGTTTTGACTTGTTCTTCAGATTCTTTTGGATTTTTTTTTTTCTCCCCGCCAACGTTTTTTCCCTCTCTGTTGTAGTTGTCGGATTTATTGACACTATGAAATCCAGTTAAGCTTTTTTTCTTTCTCACATGTTTTTATTGTTGTTATAAACCTCTACCTCTATGGAGGGCTTTTGCAGTTCTGTGGAATATTCCTTTCTCTCTCTCTTTTTAATTTTAATTTTTTAAACCTATAATTATTTTTTTCTACATTTATTCCTTTGTTTACCTTTCCTACTATACTTTTACCCTTGTAGTTAATATTTGATATACATAAATCTTCTTCATCTACCCCTATTTAACTTTACATATCTACTCTTTATTTCTTTTCTTTCTTTCTTTTCCTCTCAACATATTTGTTAGTTTTGTTTTCATTGCTTTATCCCCCAGTTGGCACCTTGCTTTAGTTTTGTTTTCCAGTTTGTGCTTTAGTTAGTTTTGTCTTAACTGGTAAATATAACTTTTGATTTCCTTTGTTTGCTGGGTCAATCTACTGTGTTCATTTTTGTTTGACTGTTTTGCTTTTCTCATGGGTGTATATACCATTATTTTAATAATTACTTGCCTGATTTTGTAACTGCCACTTGTCTGGGGTTCATCTTTGATTTCTGGTTTTTGGATATTTGTTTTATTCTCCCTTAATGTCATAGAAAACCACTTGCAAAATCTTCATTCCTGACCAGAGATCAAGCCCTGAGCCTTTAGAGAGGGAGCACTGACTCCAAGACCCTAGACTACCAGAGAACTAACCCTAGGGAGCATAAAATAGTGAGAACTCACATAAACGAAACCACTTGAATACAAGGCCCAGCATCACCCAACCACCAATAGCACCCTGTGCAGGAAGGCTCATATAAACAACAAATAAAACAAAAATATAAACACAATCACCGGCAGACAGGATTACCACCTCATTCAGCCTTGCCCATCAGAGGAAAAACAAACAAACAAAAACTCAGCACAAATCTCACCCTATACAAAGCACTGGACCAACCTGGCTGCTAAGTCGCTTCAGTCGTGTCCGACTCTGTGCAACCCCATAGATGGCAGCCCACCAGGCTCCCCCATCCCTGGGATTCTCTAGGCAAGAATACTGGAGGGGGTTGCTATTTCCTTCTCCAATGCATGAAAGTGAAAAGTCAAAGTGAAGTCACTCAGTCGTGTCCAACTCTTAGTGAGCCCATGGACTGCAGCCTACCAGGCTCCTTCATCCATGGAATTTTCCAGGCAAGAGTACTGGAGTGGGGTGCCAACCAACCTTAGGAGTGCAGAAACCAAAAGGAAGAAAAAAATTCAACCTTCTTCTAGGAAAGAATTCAACTTTCTTTGAAGCCTGGGAAAAGGAGACCTCAAACACAATTAGTTAAAAAAAAATAATGAAAAGGCAGAGAAATACCATATAAATGAAGGAACAAACTAGAAACACAGAAGTCCAAATAAATGAAGAGGAAAAAGAATTCAGAATAATGATAGTAAAGATGACAAAAAAAAACCTTGTAAACAGAATGGAGAAAATGCAAGAATCAATTAACAAAGACCTAGAAGAATTAAAGAATAAACATACAGAGACAAACAACACAATTACTGAAATTAAAAACACTCTAGAAGGAATTAATAGCAAAATATCTGAAACAGGACAAATCAGTGAGCTGGAAGATAAAATGGTGGAAATAGCTTCTGAAAAGCAAAATAGAGTAAAAAGAATGAAAAGACCTGAGGATAGTCTCAGAGACCTTTGGGATAATATCAAACGCACCAACATTTGAATTTTAGGAGTCCTAGAAGAAGAGAAAAAGAAAGGCTCTGAGAAAATTTTTGAAGATATTATACTTGAAAATTCCCCCAACATGGAAAAGGAAATAATCAAGTCCAAGAAGCACAAAGAGTCCCATACAGGATAAACCCAAGGAGAAACATGCCAAGACACATACTAATTAAACTAACAAAGACAAAACACAAAGAAAGAATATAAATGCAGCAAGAGAGAAGCAACAAGTAACATACAAGGGAAACCTCATATCCTTAACAGTTGATCTTTCAGCAGAAACTGCAGGCCAGAAGGGAATGGCAGGATATATTTAAAATACTGAAAGGGAAAAATCTGCAACCAAGATTACTGTACCTGGCAAGGATCTCATTCAAAATTGATGGAGAAATCAAAAGCTTTTCAGACAAGCAAAAGTTAAGAGAATTCAGTACCACCAACCCAGCTTTACAACAAATGTTAAAGGGACTTACATAGTCAAGAAATACAAGAGAAGAAAAAAGATCTACAAAATCAACCCCAAATAATTAAGAAAATGTCAATAGGAACATACATATCAATAATTACTTTAAATGTAAATGTACTAAATGCTCTAACCAAAAGACACAGACTAGCTGAATGGATCCAAAAACAAGACCCATATATACACTCTCTACAAAAAACCCACTTTAGACCTCAAGACACATACAAACTGAAAGTGAGAGGATGGAAAAATATATTCCATGCAAATGGGAAGCAAAAGAAAGCTGGAGTAGCAATCCTCCTATCACAAAATAGACTTCAAAATAAAGAAGATTACAAGAGACAAAGAAGGACACTGCGTAATGATCAAGGGATCAATCCAACAGGAAAACATAACAATTGTAAATATCTTTGCACCCAACATAGGAGCATCTCAATACATAAGACAAACACTAACAGACATAAAAGGAGAAATCAACCGTAACACAATAATAGTAGGAGAATTTAACACCCCACTCACACCAATGGACAAATCATCAAAACAGAAAATTAATAAGGAAACACAAGTCTTAAATGATACATTAGATGAGATAGATCTCATTGATATCTTCAGACATTTCATTCAAATGCAGAAGAATACACCTTCTTCTCAAGTGCACATGGAACATTCTCCAGGATAGACCACATCTTGGGTCACAAATCAAACCTCAGTAAATTTAAGAAAATTGAAATCATATCAAGCATCTTCTCCAACCACAATGCTATGAGACTAGATATCGATTGCAAGAAAAAAAACTGTAAGAAACACAAACGTGGAGATTAAACAAAACATTTCTAAATGACCAACAGGTTACTGAAGAAATCAAAAGGGAAATCAAAAAATTTCTAAAAACAAATGATAATGAAAACACAACTCAAAACCTATGAGATGCAGCAAAAGCAGTTCTAAGAGGGAAGTTCATAGCAATACAATCTTACCTCAAGAAACACGGAAAACAGCTAATAGACAACCTAACTTTACACCTAAAACAACTGGAAAAAGAAAAACAAAACAAAACAAAAAACAAAATTAGTAGAAGGAAAAAAATCATAAAGATCTGAGCAGAAATAAATGAAAAAGAAATGAAAGAAACAATAGTAAAGATTAATAAAACTAAAAGCTGGTTCTTTGAGAAGATAAACAAAATTGATAAGCCTTTAGCCAGACTCATCAAGAAAAAAATAAAGAAGATCAAATCAACAAAATTAGAAATGAAAAAGGAGAGGTTACAACAGATAGTGCAAAATACAAAGAATTATAAGAGACTGTTATGAACAACTATATGGCAATGAAATAGATAACCTGGAAGAAATGGACAGATTCTTAGAAAAGTTCTATCTTCCAAGACTGAACCAGGAAGAAATAGAAATTACGAACAACACAATTACAAGCACTGAAATTGAATCTGTGATCAAAGATTTCTGTCAAAAACAAAAGTCCAGGACCAGATGGCTTTACAGGAGAATTCTATCAAGCGTTTAGAGAAGAGCTAATGCCTATCTTTCTAAAACTTTTTCAAAAGATTGCAGAGGAAGGAACACTTCCATCTCATTCTATGAGGCCACCATCACCCTGATACCAAAACCAGGCAAAGACACCACAAACAAAGAAAACTAGCAGCCAATATCACTGATGAACATAGATGCAAAAATCCTCAACAAATAATTAGCAAACAGAATTCAGCAACACATCAAAAAGCTCATACACTGTGATCAAGTTGGGTTTATTCCAGTTATGCAAGGATTTTTTAATATACATAAATCATTCAATGTGATACACCATATTAACAAACTGAAAGATAAAAACCATATAATAATCCCAATAGTTGCAGAAAAAGGCTTTGACAAAATTCAGTACAATTTATGATTAAAACTCTTCAAAAAAAATTGGCATAGAAGGAACCTAACTCAACATAGTAAAGGCCATATATGATAAACCTACAGCAAACATTATTCTCAAGGCTGAAAACCTGAAAGCATTCCCCCTAAGATCAGGAACAAGACAAGGGTGTCCACTTTCACCTCTATTATTCAACATAGTTCTGTAAGTCTACAGCAATCAGAGTAGAAAAAGAAATAAAAGGCATCCAGATCAGAAAAGAAGTAAAGCTTTCACAGTATCATATAAGATGACATGATATTGTACACAGAATATCCTAAAGATAGTATCAGAAAATTACTAGAGCTAATCAGTGAATTTAGCAAAGTTTCAGGATGCAAAATCAATACACAGAATCAATACACAGAAATCACTTGAATTTCTATATACTAAGAATGAAAAATCAGAAAGAGAAATTAAGGAATCAATTCCATTCACCATTGCAACAAAAATAATCAAATGTCTAGGAATAAACTTAAGGAGAGAAAAAAGTTGTACACAGAAAATTATGACACTAATAAAAGAAATCAAAGATAACATAAATGGAGAGATACCACATGTTTCTGGACAGGAAGAATCAATAGTGTTAAAATGGCTATACCACCAAATGCAATCTATAGACTCAATGCAATCCCTATCAAATTACCAATGGCATTTTTCACAAAAATAGAACAAAAATTTCACAATTCATATGGAAACAAAAAAGACCCCCAAAAGCCAAGGCAGTCTTGAGAAAGAAGAGTTGAGTGGAGGAATCAACCTTTCTGAATTCAGATTATACTACAAAGCTACAGTCATCAAGACAGTATGGTTCTGGCACAAAAACAGAAACACAGACCAATGGAACAAGATAGAAAGCCCAGAAATAAATCCATGCACCTACGGGCACCTTATTTTTGACAAAGGAGGCAAGAATATACAGTGGGGAGAAGACAGTCTCTGCAATAAATGGAGCTGGAAAAACTGGATGGCTACATTTGAAAGAATGAAGTTAGAACACCTCCTAACACCATACATAAAGATAAACTCAAAATGTAAAACCTAAATGTAAGATGAGAAACTATAAAATTCTTGGAGGAAAACAGGCAGAACAGTCAATGACATAAATCCAATGCAAGATTCTCTATAACCCACCTCCTAGAGTAATGGCAATAGAAACAAAAGTAAACAAGTGGGACCTGATTAAACTTAAAGATTTTGCACAACAATGGAAATGATAAGCAAGGTGAAAAGACAATCCTCAGAATGGGAGAAAATAATATCAAATGAAACAACTAACAAAGGATTAATTTCCAAAATATATAAGCAACTCATACAACTCAATACCAGGGAAACAGCCCAATCAAAATGTGGAAAAAAGACCTAAACAGACACTTCTCCAAAGAAGACATACAGACGGCTAATAAACATATGAAAAGATGCTCAACTTCACTCATTATTAGAGAAAGGTAAATCAAAACTACAGTGAGATATCACCTCACAATGGTCAGAATGGCCATCATCAAAAAGTCTACAAATAATAAATTCTGGAGAGGGTGTGGAGAAAAGGGAATGTTATTGCGCTGTTGATGGAAATGTAAATTGATACAGCCACTATGGAAGACAGTATGGAGATTCCTTAAAAAACGAGGAATAAAATCACCATATGATCCCACAATCCCATTCCTAGGCATATACCCTGAGGAAACCAAAATTGAAAAAGACACATGTATCCCATTGTTCACTGCAGCACTACTTACAATAGCTAGAGCATGGAAGCAACCTAGATGTCCACTGACAGATGAATGGCTAAAGAAGTTGTGGTACATATACACAATGCAATATTACTCAGCCATGAAAAGGAACGTCTTTGAGTCAGTTCTAATGAGGTAGATGAACCTATAACCTGTTATACAGAGTGAAATGAGTTAGAAAGAGAAAGATAAACATCGTATTCTAATGCACATATACAGAATCTATAAAAATGATTCTGAAGAATTTATTTGCAGGGCAACAATGGAAAAACAGACATAGGTAATAGACTTATGGACATGGGGAGAGGGGAGGAGAGGGTGAGATGTATGGAAAGAGTAACATGGAAGCTTACATTACCATGTGTAAAATAGATGGCCAACAGGAATTTGCTGTATGGCTCAGGAAACTCAAACAGGGGCTCTGTATCAACCTAGAGGGATGGGATGGGGAGGGAGGTGGCAGGGGAGGAGATTCAAAAGGGTGGGGATATATGTATACCTATGGCTGATTCACATATTGCTGAAGCCTGGCTTGGAGAATTTTGAGCATTACTTTACTAGTGTGTGAGATGAGTGCAATTGTGTGGGAGTTTGAGCATTCTTTGACATTGCTTTTCTTTGGGATTGGAATGAAAACTGACCTTTTCCAGTCCTGTGGCCACTGCTGAGTTTTCCAAATTGGCTGGCATATTGAGTGCAGCACTTTCACAGCATCATCTTTCAGGATTTGGAATAGCTCAACTGGAATTCCATCACCTCCACTAGCTTGGTTCATAGTGATGCTTTCTAAGGCCCACTTGACTTCACATTCCAGGATGTCTGGCTCTAGGTCAGTGATTACACCATGGTGATTATCTGGGTCATAAAGATCTTTTTTGTACAGTTCTTCTGTGTATTCTTGCCATCTCTTCTTAATATCTTCTGCTTCTGTTAGGTCCATACCATTTCTATCCTTTATTGAGCCCATCTTTGCATGAAATGTTCCTTTGTTATCTCTGATTTTCTTGAAGAGATCCCTAGTCTTTCCCATTCTGTTGTTTTCCTCTATTTCTTTGCATTGATTGCTGAAGAAGGCTTTCTTATCTCTTCTTGCTATTCTTTGGAACTCTGCATTCAGATGTTTATATCTTTCCTTTTCTCCTTTGCTTTTTACTTCTCTTCTTTTCACAGCTATTTGTAAGGCCTCCCCAGACAGCCATTTTGCTTTTTTGCATTTCTTTTGTATGGGAATGGTCTTGATCCCTGTTTCCTGTACAATGTCACGAACCTCATTCCATAGTTCGTCAGGCACTCTATCAGACCCTTGGACTGCAAGGAGATCCAACCAGTCCATTCTGAAGGAGATCAGCCCTGGGATTTCTTTGGAAGGAATGATGCTAAAGCTGAAACTCCAGTACTTTGGCCACCTCATGCGAAGAGTTGACTCATTGGAAAAGACTCTGATGCTGGGAGGGATTGGGGGCAGGAGGAGAAGGGGACGACAGAGGATGAAATGGCTGGATGGAATCACTGACTCAATGGACGTGAGTCTGAGTGAACTCCGGGAGTTGGTGATGGACAGGGAGGCCTGGCATGCTGCGATTCATGGGGTCACAAAGAGTGGGACATGACTGAGCGACTGATCTGATCTGATCTCATGGCTGATTCATGTTGAGGTTTGATAGAAAACAACAAAATTCTGTAAAGCAATTATCCTTCAACAGAAAATAGATAAGTTAAAAGAAAAAAAAGCAGACTAGAGATGAAAGGAAAGTGAGGTAGGTAGGGGAGTCATCCGCATGCAGAATGATACAGAATGAAGTGCAGAATAAGTCAGTCATGAGAGCACAGAAAAGGAAGGGACCTTAAGACAGAAACACTAAGGAAACACAGTGTTTAAGACGGTGTGAGCAGAGCAAGATAAGCTCTTAACTGCCAACAGTTCAATACCAGCTTTACTGGAAAGGAAAAGGAAAGGTCCCGAACTGGAGTTTTCACCAATTGGCATGGTAAAAATACCCCCACTAGAACTGGTTTCAAGTACCAGTGTGATGTCAGCTGGCTAGCAAAATTACTGAAAACAGAATCATTGAATCTGAAGAGCCAGGATTGGCCCAGTAGCCTAACAGAGACGGAGGAAGGGAGAAAAACAAGAGAGGATGCTCTCAAGGGAGGTGAGGGGAAAAGGTCTGAGAGGAAGCATTGAAAGGCCAGATGATGCAGAGAATTTAAGTCCCAGAAGGACTGGAGAGTGACTTCTGGACTTTACAGCTCAGAATACCACTTACTTGTTAGAGCAACTACTGTGTTGTTGGGGCTGGAGTTTGATGGCAAGCTGTTCCAAGCTGATGGAGGAGCAAAAAGGTTGAGTGCCTTTCTCTTAGGAAGATCCAAGGGAGTTGTACATCTTGTCTTGTTTAGAAATCCTTGAACTAAATTAAGTTTTAGAAGGTAATAGACTAACAATTGGAAAGAAACCCTCCTCTTAATACTTTTAGAATGTTTGCAGCTTTCAGAAAGTTCCTAATCCTCCCTTCATGTGATGCACGACAAGGTAATTAATTACAAACAAAGCAGCAACAACAGACCAAAGGTCTCTACTCAGGAAGCACGCAGCACATGATATCAGCTCCTCCTTGAGGTATCGTGACCCAGCTAGGTGCCTCACACCCTCTGTACAGGTAAGGAGGACAGCACTTGAAAGCTGGCTTGCAGCAACCCCCTGCAGGGTGAAGGCTGCTCTCTTAGGCATTCTGGTGTCAAGTCCCATACCCACTGAGGAGGGGCTAGAGAGAACCAGGTGGGAGGCGGAATGATTGCCCCAAGTCACACAAATAGCAAAAGACAGCACTGAGGCTTCAGCTTAGTATTTCTGACCCAGGGGCCCTCCCACTTCACTGCTTTCAAAATAATCCAAATATTTGATTATTTGGAATCAAGACAAAAAAAGAGAGAGTGGACTAGGAGAATTTGTTTTTGTTTCTTTTTCTTTTCCTTTTTTTTTTTTTTTGTAATTTACAAAGCAAAGTCACAATAGTTTTATATGTATGTTGAATCATTGAAATAACCAACGCTTCCTTAGCATTGGTTATCCATCATACAATATCCATCATACAATATAATGTGGATCCACTTATTTGCATTCATTTTTCTTTTTATTTATTATTATTTTTAAATTATTATTATTTTTTTACTTTGTAATATTGCATTGGTTTTGCCATACATCAACATGCATCCACCACGGTATACACATGTTCCCCATCCTGAACCCCCCTCCCACCTCCCTCCCCATACCATCCCTCTGGGTCATCCCAGTGCACCAGCCCCAAGCTTCCTGTATCCTGCATCTAACCTGGACTGGCGATTCATTTCTTATATGATATTATACATGTTTTAATGCCATTCTCCCAAATCATCCCCCACCCTCACAGGGTCCAAAAGACTGTTCTATACATCTGTGTCTCTTTTGCTGTCTCACATACAGGGTTGTCGTTACCATCTTTCTAAATTCCATATATATGTGTTAGTATACTGTATTGGTATTTTTCTTTCTGGCTTACTTCACTCTGTATAATAGGCTCCAGTTTCATCCACCTCATTAGAACTGATTCAAATGTATTCTTTTTAATGGCTGAGTAATACTCCATTGTGTATATGTACCACAGCTTTCTTATCCATTCATCTGCTGATGGACGTCTAGGTTGTTTCTATGTCCTGGCTATTATAAACAGTGCTGCAATGAACATTGGGGTACATGTGTCTCTCAATTCTGGTTTCCTTGGTGTGTATGCCTAGCAGTGGGATTTCTGGGTCGTATGGCAGTTCTATTTCCAGTTTTTAAAGTAATCTCCACGCTGTTCTCCATAATGGCTGTACTAGTTTGCATTCCCACCAACAGGGTAAGAGGGTTCCCTTTTCTCCACATCCTCTCCAGCATTTATTGCTTGTAGACTTTTGGATCACAGCCATTCTGACTGGCGTGAAATGGTACCTCATAGTGGTTTTGATTTGCATTTCTCTGATAATGAGTGATGTTGAGCATCTTTTCATGTGTTTGTTAGCCATCTGTATGTCTTCTTTGGAGAAATGTCTATTTAGTTCTTTGGCCCATTTTTTGATTGGGTCATTTATTTTTCTGGAATTGAGCTGCAGGAGTTGCTTGTATATTTTTGAGATTAGTTGTTTGTCAGTTGCTTCATTTGCTATTATTTTCACCCATTCTGAAGGCTGTCTTTTCACCTTGCTTATAGTTTCTTTTGTTGTGCAGAAGCTTTGAATTTTAATTAGATCCCATTGGTTTATTTTTGCTTTTATTTCCAGTATTCTGGGAGGTGGGCCATAGAGGATCCTGCTGTGATGTATGTCGGAGAGTGTTTTGCCTATGTTCTCCTCTAAGAGTTTTATAGTTTCTGGTCTTATGTTTAGATCTTTAATCCATTTTGAGTTTATTTTTGTATAAGGTGTTAGAAAGTGTTCTAGTTTCATTCTTTTACAAGTGGTTGACCAGTTTTCCCAGCACCACTTGTTAAAGAGATTGTCTTTTCTCTATTGTATATTCTTGCCTCCTTTGTCAAAGATAAGGTGTCCATAGGTGATGGGTTTATCTCTGGGCTTTCTATTTTGTTCCATTGATCTATATTTCTGTCTTTGTGCCAGTACCATACTGTCTTGATGACTGTGGCTTTGTAGTAGAGCCTGAAGTCAGGCAGGTTGATTCCTCCAGTTGCATTCTTCTTTCTCAAGATTACTTTGGCTATTCGAGGTTTTTTGTATTTCCATACAAATTGTGAAATTATTTGTTCTAGCTCTGTGAAGAATACTGTTGGTAGCTTGATAGGGATTGCATTGAATCTATAGATTGCTTTGGGTAGTATACTCATTTTCACTATATTGATTCTTCCAATCCATGAACATGGTATATTTCTCCATCTATTGGTGTTCTCTTTGATTTCTTTCACCAGTGTTTTATAGTTTTCTATATATAGGTCTTTAGTTTCTTTAGGTAGATATATTCCTAAGTATTTTATTCTTTTCATTGCAATGGTGAATGGAATTGTTTCCTTAATTTCTCTTTCTATTTTCTCATTATTAGTATATAGGAATGCAAGGGATTTCTGTGTGTTGATTTTATATCCTGCAACTTTACTATATTCATTGATTAGCTCTAGTAACTTTCTGGTGGAGTCTTTAGGGTTTTTTATGTAGAGGATCATGTCATTTGCAAACAGTGAGAGTTTTACTTCTTCTTTTCCAATTTGGATTCTTTTTATTTCTTTTTCTGCTCTGATTGCTGTGGCCAAAACTTCCAAAACTATGTTGAATAGTAGTGGTGAGAGTGGGCACCCTTTCTTGTTCCTGACTTTAGGGGAAATGTTTTCAATTTTTCACCATTGAGGATAATGTTCACTGTGGGTTTGTCATATATAGCTTTTATTATGTTGAGGTATGTTCCTTCTATTCCTGCTTTCTGGAGAGTTTTTATCATAAATGCATGTTGAATTTTGTCAAAGGCTTTCTCTGCATCTATTAAGATAATCACATGGGTTTTATTTTTCAGTTTTAATGTGGTGTATTACGTTGAATGATTTGCGGATATTGAAGAATCCTTGCATTCCTGGGATAAAGCCCACTTGGTCATGGTGTATGATCTTTTTAATGTGTTGTTGGATTCTGATTGCTAGAATTTTATTAAGGATTTCTGCATCTATGTTCACCAGTTTTCTTTTTCTCATGTAGTTCATGTAGTTTTCTTTTTTTGTGGCATCTTTGTCAAGTTTTGGTATTAGGGTGATGGTGGCCTCTTAGAATGAGTTTGGAAGTTTACCTTCCTCTGCAATTTTATGGAAGAGTTTGAGCAGGATAGGTGTTAGCTCTTCTCTAAATTTCTGGTAGAATTCAGCTGTGAAGCCGTCTGGACCTGGGCTTTTATTTGCTGGAAGATTTCTGATTACAGTTTCAATTTCTGTGCTTGTGATGGTTCTGTTAAGATTTTCTATTTCTTCCTGGTTCGGTTTTGGAAAGTTGTACTTTTCTAAGAATTTGTCCATTTCTTTCACGGTGTCCATTTTATTGGCATGTAATTGCTGATAGTAGTCTCTTATGATCCTTTGTATTTCTGTGTTGTCTGTTGTGATCTCTCCATTTTCATTTCTAATTTTATTGATTTAATTTTTCTCCCTTTGTTTCTTGATGAGTCTGGCTAATGGTTTTTCAATTTTATTTACCCTTTCAAAGAACCAGCTTTTGGCTTTGTTGATTTTTGCTATGGTCTCTTTTGTTTCTTTTGCATTTATTTCTGCCCTAATTTTTAAGATTTCTTTCCTTCTACTAACCCTGGGGTCCTTCATTTCTTCCTTTTCTAGTTGCTTTAGGGGTAGAGTTAGGTTATTTATTTGACTTTTTTCTTGTTTCTTGAGGTATGCCTGTATTGCTATGAACTTTCCCCTTAGCACTGTAAAAGTTGTGTTTTCATTTTCATTTGTTTCTATGCATATTTTGATTTCTTCTGTAGTTTGTTGGTTATTCAGCAGCGTGTTATTCAGCCTCCGTATGTTGGAATTTTTAATATTTTTTCTCCTGTAATTGAGATCTAATCTTACTGCATTGTGGCCAGAAAAGATGCTTGGAATGATTTCTTTCTTTTTTTTTTTTTTTTAATTTACCAAGGCTAGATTTATGGCCCAGGATGTGATCTATCCTGGGGAAGGTTCCATGTGCGCTTGAGAAAAAGGTGAAATTCATTGTTTTGTGGTGAAATGTCCTATAGATATCAATTAGGTCTAACTGGTCTATTGTATCATTTAAAGTTTGTGTTTCTTTGTTAATTTTCTGTTTAGTTGATCTATCCATAGGTGTGAGTGGGGTATTAAAATCTCTCACTATTATTGTGTTATTGTTAATTTCCCCTTTCATATTTGTTAGCATTTGTCTTACATATTGCAGTGCTCCTATGTTGGGTGCATATATATTTATAATTGTTATATCTTCTCCTTGGATTGATCTTTGATCATTATGTAGTTTCCTTCTTTGTCTCTTTTCACAAACTTTGTTTTAAAGACTATTTTATCTGATATGAGTATTGCTACTCCTGCTTTCTTTTGGTCTCTATTTGCATGGAATATCTTTTTCCAACCCATCACTTTCAGTCTGTATGTGTCCCCTGTTTTTAGGTGGGTCTCTTGTAGACAACATATGTAGGGGTCTTGTTTTTGTATCCATTCAGCCAGTCTTTGTCTTTTGGTTGGGGCATTCAACCCATTTACGTTTAAGGTAACTATTGATAAGTATGATCCCATTGCCATTTACTTTATTGTTTCGGGTTCGAGTTTATACACCCTTTTTGTGTCTCCTGTCTAGAGAATATCCTTTAGCATTTGCTGGAGAGCTGGTTTGGTGGTGCTGAATTCTCTTAGCTTTTGCTTGTCTGTAAAGCTTTTGATTTCTCCTTCATATTTGAATGAGATCCTTGCTGGGTACAGTAATCTGGGCTGTAGGTTATTTTCTTTCATCACTTTAAGCATATCTTGCCATTCCCTCCTGGCCTGAAGAGTTTCTATTGAAAGATCAGCTGTTATCCTTATGGGAATCCCCTTGTGTGTTATTTGTTATTTTTCCCTTGCTGCTTTTAATATTTGTTCTTTGTGTTTGATCTTTGTTAATTTGATTAATATGTGTCTTGGGGTGTTTTGCCTTGGGTTTATCCGTTTGGGACTCTCTGGGTTTCTTGGACTTGAGTGATTATTTCCTTCCCCATTTTAGGGAAGTTTTCAACTATTATCTCCTTAAGTATTTTCTCATGGTCTTTCTTTTTGTCTTCTTCTTCTGGGACTCCTATGATTCGAATGTTGTGGAATTTAATATTGTCCTGGAGGTCTCTGAGATTGTCCTCATTTCTTTTAATTCGTTTTTCTTTTTTCCTCTCTGCTTCACTTATTTCTACCATTCTATCTTCTATTTCACTAATCCTATCTTCTGCCTCTGTTATTCTACTATTTGTTGCCTCCAGAGTGTTTTTGATCTCATTTATTGCATTATTCATTGTATATTGACTCTTTTTTATGTCTTCTAGGTCCTTGTTAAACTTTTCTTGCATCTTCTCAATCCTTGCCTCCAGGCTATTTATCTGTGATTCCATTTTTATTTCAAGATTTTGGATCATTTTCATTATCATTATTTAAAATTCTTTATCAGGTAGATTCCCTATCTCTTCCTCTTTTGTTTGGTTTGGTGGACATTTATCCTGTTCCTTTACCTGCAGGGTATTCCTCTGTCTCTTCATCTTGTTTATATTGCTGAGTTTTGGGTATCCTTTTTATATTCTGGCAGTTTGTGGAGTTCTCTTTATTATGGAGTTTCCTCGCTGTGGGTGGGGTTGTATTGGTGGCTTGTCAAGGTTTCTTGGTTAGGGAAGCTTCTGTTGGTGTTCTGGTGGATGGAGCTGGATTTCTTCTCTCTGGAGTGCAATGAAGTGTCTAGTAACAAGTTATGAGATGTCAATGGATTTGGAGTAACTTTGGGCAGCCTGTATATTGAAGCTCTGGGCTGTGTTCCTGTGTTGCTGGAGAATTTGCATGGTATGTCTTGCTCTGGAACTTGTTGACCCTTGGGTGGTGCTTGATTTCAGTGTAGGTATGGAGGCGTTTGATGAGCTCTTACTGCTTAATGTTCCCTGGAATCAGGTGTTCTATGATGTTCTCAGGATTTGGACTTAAGCCTCCTACTTCTGGTTTTCAGTCTTATTTTTACAGTAGTCTCAAGACTTCTCCTTCTATACAGCACCGTTGATAAAACATCTCCTTTTGAAGACAATGGGCTGCTTTTCTGGGTGCCTGATGTCCTCTGCTGGCATTCAGAAGTTGTTTTGTGGATTTTACTCAGCGTTTAAATGTTCTTTTGATGAATTTGTGGGGGAGAAAGTGGTCTCCCCGTCCTATTCCTCTGCCATTTTAGGACCACCTGTGCATTCCTTTTTCAAACTCTGGCAACAAGCCTATGAAGTAGGTACGAGTGTTCCTTCAGTTTTAAAGGTGGCTAACCTGGTGTTCAAAAAGGTAAATCCTAACTTGCTCATGGTGGCAGTGTAAGTGAGGGTGGGCTTCCGTTACCCACCCCTGTGGTGAGTCATCCCAGAAGCTCGTGGCTGTGTGTGTCCCCTTGGGCAGCCTTGGTCCCTCCAGAGCCACTCGCTCCCCCACCCAACGCTTCCCCCCAACCCTGCCCCGAGCAGTCATAAGCAATCAAAGCAGTTTAGAGTCTGGTGACTGTCCCATGTTCTCAGAAGCATGCCCACAGAGAATCAGTTAAGTCTAGAAGAGGCAGGGCTAGTGATGAGAAAGAAGATGCTAACAGGGGAGGGGGTTCAGGGAAGGTGAGGCAGGGAGACCAGCACCTGCCTCCAACTGGGGTGAGTGGACAAGACTCAGAGACAAGCACCCTCAGCTCTGCCCTGAAGCACTGCCCAGCTGCCGCCTGCAGCCCTGGATAATGCGCTTCCTAACAGAGGTGGAGGCTTGCTTTTTCTCATTTTAAATTGGGGCAGGGATGGGAGCAGACCGGGCAAGTCCATTTGGACAATGTGCTTCCTAACAGAGGTGGGGCTGGCTTGTCTTGATTTAAATTAGGGCAGGGAGCCAGGGATGGGAGTGGACTGAGCAAGTCCATTTGCACTGATGCCTGTATCAACACACTAGTGATCTTATTTTCTGGAAGGGAATGTATGCTCAGATAAAAATCAGAGGATGAGCTTTGGCTTCAGCAGCAGGAAGGTGGTTTTTTTCTGTCACTATTTTTCCTCCTCTCAGGTTTATTTTCACACCCAGAACTTGATGTTAATTATTAAAGTCATTTAACCTGACTGTAGCTGAGCTATTTCCAGATTATAGACATTCACTGGGTCTCACTTATTTTCAACTGATAGGCAATCCTATTGCAAGAAGCATTGTGGGAATCTGGCTGTATAATAGGTTTTCAACAGCAAACTCAGAAAAATCATAGCAACCTAGTTCTCATAGCACAAGCAGAATACAAGATTATGGAGAAGTCCTGTCAGTCATCCAAGAAGTCCTGCCTGGGGCCCAGTGCTCTGCCTACCCAGTGGGGCTGGGGTGGAGGGGGCGGAAACCAGTAATGTGTTCTGGACTTATGTCTGTTAGGTTGAAGAGTGTATAAATCATCTACTGCTGCTTAATAAATTAGCACCAACATAGTAACATAAAGCAACACTATTCACTATTTCAGAGTTCTGTAGTGCATAAGTTCAAAAGGGCTTATCTGAATCCTCTGCTCAACTAGAATTTGGGCAGGGCTCTTATCTGGAAACTGGGGAGAATCTGCTTCTTAGCTCATTTAAGATGGTAGCAGAAGTTAGTTCCTAGAGGCTGCAAGACTGAGGTCCCTGTTTCCTTTTGGGCTGTCAGCCAAAGGCTGCTCTCAACCGCAAGAGGCTGCCCACACTCTGACAGGTGTACTGCCCACCACATCTTCAAGCCACCAATGCCATGTCAAATCCTTCTCATGCTTGGAAACTGATTTCTTCTTCGGCGCCCAGCTTGGAAAAACAACAACAACAACAACAACAACAACTCTTTTTGTCAAAATGCATGTCTACGAGACTGCCACCCCAGCACGTAGCATCCTTACCAACTTTAAGGTCACAGAGTTGGATGATAATACATCTAGAAAATCCCTTCACAGCAGCCTCTGGATTATCATCCAATTTGAATAACAAGGAAACAGAATCTTGGGGATCTTCTTGAAAACTGTATCTGTTGACTGAAAAAAAATTCAGAACCTAAAAGTTTTATTTGGTGGACAAAACTGAGGACATAGTTCTGGGGCACAGCCTCTCAAATCACTCCGAAGGACTACTCCAAAGAGGTAAGGGAGGAGTCAGGATATACAGGAGTTTTGCAACAGAGACAGTGTAGTCAGGAACACTGAAAGGTAACAGTAAATTAAAGAAAACCAGACATTTCACTTTAAGAAATTTAGCACTTTTCTATGTATGGGAAGATGCAAGAGTCTGGGCTCACTGAAATCATTCCTTTGATGTGCACCTCAGCTCTCTGGGGCTAGTATCCTGTTTTCTCATCCTGAGTCTCCTCAGGGTGCATCCTTGGGGTAGGTGAGGGCTTGATGATGGGTATCCTGCTTCCAACGAGAGTTTGCTCAGGGCTCCCCACTGGGGTGGCTGTGGTGTGATGGCTTGACGGCCAAATATCCTTTGCTTACTGACATGGCAGGCATTAGTACTTTTTCATTCACAAACGTATCAGAAATGAGACATCCCCCAGGGACTCCAATGAATATAGGAAAGTATAAACCAGGTAAACACACACACACACACACACACACAGCCAAGGAGCCAAAGGCTTTGATCCCTAGGTGAGGAAAAGCCTAAATGAGTAAAGGAACAGGTGAATGATGAGAAAGCAGGTGCTGCTAGCTGAGAAATGCTGGTGAAGCGTCTGTAAGGGAGCCAAGCCTAGTGAAGGTCTTTAGAGGAAGTGACCAGGCAGGTATTAATTAAGGAGTGCTCCACATACCACCTGCCCTCACATACCACCTCCACGTACCACCACACCCCAGCTTCTTATGCTGAGCTTCTAAGGAACAAAGTGAGGCAGGGAGGCCCCCGTTCTTCCTTTCATGGGGGAATTTTGCAACACTGTAATGTGAAATGCTTCATCCTATATGAGTTTCCCAGGACTGCCATAACAGAAAACCTGGAACTGCGTGGCTCAGAAACTTACAGTCTGAAGTCAAATGTTGGTTCCTTGTGAGGGTCATGAGGAAGACTTCCTGGCCTCTTCTAGCTGCTGGCGGTTTGCTGGCAGCCTTGGGCATCCCTTGGTTTGTGGCAGCATCACCCCCTTTCGGGGCCTCCATCTTCACACTCACCTCATGCAGGTCTGTCTCTGTGTCCAGTTTCTCCTTTCTATAAGGACACCAGTCACAGTGGGCTGGCGCTCACCCTGCTTCAGTTTGAACCTAGCTAAGAGTTGATCTTAATTGGTTGCATCTATTTTTCACATTAGCCTACTTCCTGAGGTACCAAGAGTTAAGACTTCAACATATGAATTCTTGGGAACACAGTTCAACACGCAGCGATTGGCTTGCCTAGGGCTAGACAGCCATCCTCACTTGAAAGTAAGGATCATATAATTTATACTTTATTTCTATAAATAGAATGAGACAAACTCTAGATCAAGTTCAGCCTCTTGCTTCTCAAAGTATGTTCTGTGTTCCTTAGGCCAGGAGCTCTGGCATCTCCTGGGAGCTTGCAGGAAATGTCAAATGTCAGGCCCCACCCCTGACTCTCCGAGTCAGAACCTGTAAGATTCCCAGAGGACTATTGTGCATGTTTAAATTTGAAAGAAATGGTTAAAAAATTTCATCAACCTTCTCAGAAATGGTTAAAAAATCATTTAGAGTAAAACCATACTGTCAACCTCAAACCAATGTTTTAAAGAAATCAAGACTCAACTCCAAATTTTTGAAAGAGAGGGCACAATAACCTCAACTTAGTTTATTTCTGGTAAAGTGATAAATATGGCTCAGAAATAAATTAAAAAAAAAATTTTTTAAAGGATGCAACCATTCAGGACTCTAAGAGACTTCTGCATGTTCACTTAAATGGTATGGCTCAAAAGCCAGACAATATTTATTAACTCAACAAATCTTCACTGAGCCTCACAATTTGCCAGGTGCTTCAATAAGCAGAGTGCTCATCAGATTCTTTACTATGCTACCTCCTAGGGTTATATACCTCTGTAAGCCTCAGCTTTCTCATCTGTAAAATGGCTCCAGTACAAGCTGATCTCAGAGGTTTGTAATCCAGTGACAAGGTAGGTGGGGCGTTTAGCACAATGCCTGGTGCAGGGTGGGTGCAGGGTCAGTGCTCCAGTCTCTATCTGGATGGGGGCGGTAATGGGGGAAATAAGACATGATGGAGGTACCAGGCAGTAGAGGAGTGCAAAACAAAAAAGGCAAAAAGGAAAAGCCCTTTGAGGAGTGAAAAGCAAAGAAGCAAAATTCTGCAATGAGGAGGCAGCTTCTTGAAGGCCAGGCATTGAGGTGGTAGACAAGCATTGCTGAGATTTGGGAGACAGAGGGGGAGAAGCAGGTAGCATCCACCATCCCTTTGAGATTCATCCAGCAGAGGTGACCTCTTTCTGAGTCATTCTGAGAAGACGGGCAGGCCCTGGTTTTGCTGTGCATCCCAGGTGGTGGCAGCCCTGCCCTGCTCATCAGCCAGGAGCCCTGTGCAAGGCAGCAGCCTACATCTGAAGCCTCAGAGACAGCCCACTCCCCTCCTCAGGTGCCAGTGGCCCCACCAGGGCACATGGGATGGTGGATCTCTTCCCCTTTGCCTTCTCCTTCTTTAATTTGGATGAATAGACTCTTCTCTTTAAATTTAGATGGATTGCGGTTTTGAATAAATGTGTTTCTTGGCTCAGGAGAAGGCTGGGAAGGAGAAAGCCAGCCTTGGCCAACAGCCACTGCACCCAGGGAGACTAGGAAGGGAGCAGGGAGACAGAGGAGAGGACCCACAAGTGGTGGAAGCCAACTTGTCTTTCTCTGCGACTTTTTCTTCAGGGATTCTCATGCCTGGGGACAGCTTTACCTGCAATTACTACAACAGTTACAGTATTGCGTCCTTGGAGGGCATGTTTCTTCATCACTGCCCTCCCTCTTTCCAGCCATGCCAGCGTGGATCCTCTTCCTGATTCAGAAGACAGAAGACACACTGGCATCCAGATCAGACCAGGGTGGGTGGACTAGGGCTGCCAGAGCTGCCTCCCCTCCAGGGCGCCTGGATCAGCAGGCCCAGGTAGAGGGGTTTCCCAGCCCCAGACTTCCAGAGAGGTCTTAGAGGCCTCTCTCTAGCTCTGTGGCAGAAAGTGGAGAGCCACAGACCCCTCCAGGTGCTTGGTGAGGGGCAAGGATCCCCGAGTGTCAGCCAGGTTCATGTGAGGAAGATCACCCCGCCTTCCCCCTGCTCCTGCTCTCGCTTTCCTCGCTGTGTGTGTATGTGTGTGTGTGTGTGTGTGTGTGTGTGTGTGTGTGTGTGTGTGTGTCTCAAAAGGATGAGCATGTGAAACCTGGAAGGAGAATTTTCCTTTTGTAAATTTTGCACCAGGTGGTCTGACATATCACTCTGGCATCACACTTCAACTGTTTCTTGGTGCCTGGAGAAAATTTCTATTTTAGCTCCCTGTTACAAGCTTTTTCATGCAAAAGACTCAGCTAAAAGGCCTTCTGAGCAGAGAGGAAGTGGGAGCTGGGTCAGGTGGAGGGAAGCGGAGACTGCAGGCTGGACTGCAGTGTAGACAGCATCCAGATGGGTGTGAGAAGCCAGGGGCTAGTCTGGGCAGAACACACTTCACAGATGAATCCAGAAAGAGGGATGCAGGGTGTCAGGACCTGTGTGGTCAGAGTTGAAGGAAAGACAGAAGATTTAACACGCGAAGAGATAAAACCCCAGTCATGGCCCTGACAGACAGACAGGGCTGTGTTGCAGGCTTTGGCTGGATGGATACACACCTTCCACAAACCTACCCACGAGACTGATTCCAGCCCCTCCTCAACTTCTGCTTGCCCCAGAGTCCTCTATCCTGGCTGAGCGGTGGGGTTCTGGGGCAGCCTTTAGAACGAGACCAATACCCTTTCCTCACACCTTGAGTTTCTTTGCTGTCTGGGTGCAGTTTTTGTTTCTGTCTTTAAAGCTCCCATGGCGATTACTGTACACACATCAGAGGTAAAAGTGCTGATTAGGGGAGGACTGTGGAAGGCAGGGCTGACAGGAGGCTGGAAAGGTGGTCTTGGTCTCTTTATGTAAAGGCTACAGGGCTGGACTGTAATTTACATGCAGCATGGGAATTATGCTGACAAATTGGGATGGGAAATTATATGATTGGACCTGTGTTTAAGGGGATGAATTTGGTTGTTTTGTGCAAGATAGTTTGGCTAGAAAAAAGAGACCAGTGAGGGAGTTATTGTGAAAGGAGATGTTTGATAGAGACATCAAAAGTAAGATAAGGGCCAGAGGGAAATTCCAGATCCTAAAAATATCTCAGCCCTGAAGTGCAGGTGCTGCCGCCCGAGCCACCCCAGAGCGCGGAGGCAGCTAGCTGGTAATTAGCCCCAACGCTCCCATTGTTGCCTGAGATCCTGGCTGCTGGCTAATTAGTGCTTCCTGGAGGACAAAGCAGCTGGTATTTTCCTTTCTAATTCCAGTACTGACGTCCCAGTTTAACATAATAAAAGAATTCACTGGCACGGGAGAGGGGCAGAGGAGATAAAAGGCAGAGGTGGCCAGGGACCATCCAGTTGTTCAGAGGTGGCCTGGAGCCAAAGTGAACGTCGCCATCTCAGCACAGGGACAGCCAGGGTTCTGCTTGAATGTCCAAGAGTCAGGCTTAGTCTAAATTTACACAGTTGGGTGGCTGAAGCTCATAGGGAGATCAGAGTTGTCTCGATTCTTTGATCCTTGGAATCCTAAGTACTGTTGTTTAAGAAGCACGGAGACACATGCACCTCAGCAGCAGTACTGACACATGAGTCACCCTTGGGGGCTTCTGCACCCTGGCAGGAGACTAGAAGGCTGGAGGGGCCTCTCCCAGGTCAGACAAGGCTCCAGTAAGCACTTTTTCTTGGAGATTAAGCCCTTCTTGGGAAGAACACCCCACCGGGGTATATATTCTAAAGATCATTTTTCCTTCCTCACTAGAGCGTTGAGCGTCTCTCTCAATCCTTTCAGTACGAACCTGGTGGAATTCCTGGAGGCAACACGCAAATATGTAGCGACTTCCTGACGCCTGGGATCTCTGGAAGGTTCTCACTCCCAAGATATTCTGAATATATGGACTTGGCTAGGCTGTGGTGACTGGTTGTTTGGTCGAACACCTATCTAGATGTTGCTATGAAGGTACTTTTTAGATGAGACTACCATTTAAAGTAGCAGACTTTGAGTATATCAAATTATCCTGTGGTGTGGGTGGGCCTCATCTAATCAGTTGAAAGCCTTAAGAGAAAAGGCTAACTCCCCCTGAGCAAGAAGGATTTCTGTGTCCAGGTGGCCTTTGGACTTGAGACTACAGTATCAACTCTTCCCTTCAGCTCCAGCCTGCAGGCTTTGGATTTGCAGTCTCCATAATTGAATAAGTTGATTATTTAAAACTACTTTCTCTCCATTTGTATACACATGTGTATGCATATTTCCATGCTGCGTGTGCTAAGTCACTTCAGTCATATCTGACTCTTTGTGACCCCATAGACTGTAGCCCCAGGCTTCTCTGTCTGTGGGATTCACCAGGCAAGAATACTGGAGATGGTTGCCATGCCCTCCTCCAGGGGATCTTCCTGACCCAGGGATTGAACCTGCATCTCTTAAGTCTCCTACATTGGCAGGTGGGTTCTTCTGGGAAGCCCACATATCTCCATATATGCATCCTATTGACTGCTTCTCTGGAGAACCCTGGCTACTATACATAGTTTCCAACAACTCATCAGAATTACCCTTTAAATGTTCCTACAAGTTTATGGCTCCAGTGGCTTCTGCTCCACTTAAGCATATCTCAGCTGTGGTTCTTTGTGTTCTCCTGTCTCTCTGGATCTGGGATCTCAGTTTGCCTTTAGATTGCATTTGTCTGCTGGCTCCAGGAAAATTCTTTGATTTTCAAGTTGTTTGGCTTTTTTCTTGTGATAAGAGTAAGAGTGACATCCAAGTTTGTAGGATGTTAGACCTAAAACTGAAGTCCTCTGCAAATTAAAAAAAAAAAATGTTTTTAATAATTTTTACCAGTTATGATTGTTTCATTGGGAAACTGTTCTACAGAGCTCCTTACCATACTGTTCAGGAAGTGGAACACGGGAGATCCATTTTTAATGACACTTATAGCTAATATCTGCTGAGTGCTGAAGCTGGAAACTCCTTAAGGATTTTTTGCATGCATATTCTCATTTAATCCTCAAAAATACCCTATAGGAAGATTTTATTATTATGCTCAATTTTTAAATAAGGAACGAGATTCAGATAAGTTAAGGAACTTACTTAAATCAGACTTTTGAGGAACTTCCAGAAGTTCAGCAAAACTAGAATTCAGAATCCTGAAGGAGGATGGCAGAGACCAGATTAGAGAAAAAGAAATGACCTTATACTTTAGAGTGCTAGAAATATTATTAATATCCAATAGAAATAGAATGCAGCCCACTATGTAATTAAAATTTTTCTAATATAATATCACATTAAAAATAAAATTAAATAGGAAAATTAATTTTAACAGTGTATTTTCTTTAATACAGTATATTCAAAATAATATTATTTCAATTATAGTCAATATAAAATTATTAGTGAGGTACTTTATTTTCACTTTTTTGCTCCAAGTAGGACTTCCCTGGTGGCTCAGATGGTAAAGCATCTGTCTACAATGCGGGAGACCTGGGTTTGATCCCTGGGTTGGGAAGATCCCTTGGAGAAGGAAATGACAATCCACTCCAGTACTATTTCCTGGAAAATCCCATGGACAGAGGAGCCGGGTAGGCTACAGTCCATGGGGTCGCAAAGAGTCGGACACGACTGAGCGACCTCACATTCATTCATTCATTCATTGAAACATGATGTGTGGTTGGCACATCCTGCATATTCCTATTTGGACTTTTGAACTGCTCAGTTGCAGCCCAAGAGTAAACTGCTACTCTTGTTAAACTTACAGCTGCTGAACACATAGAAAAGGCCTTGTGTAGACTTCAGGAATATCACAAAGGAGGCAGTCTAGTGGGTGCACAGAGGAGGAGCAGAACAGAAGGCTCTGAGATAAGAAGGGGGCCTTGGAGTTCACCAGGAGACAAATGACATGACCTGAGTGAAGCACAAGAGAGATGAAGGAACAGCAAATGGATATAAAAGCAACATATTACATCCGTACATTTATGATAAGACTCAACAAGACTTGGTGACATGTTGCATATTACTGATAAGGAGAGAGATGTCTAAGATAATTTCTAGCTTTTTTCAGTTGCATGGGTACTTTTATCTAAGCTCCAAGATTAGATATTGGACATCCAAAGAAAGGATTGGAAGAAAGGTCAATGAACTCTGATACATCTGTGAGCCTCCTAAAAGAGATGGTTTACTGGCCAATGTATATAAAATTGGGTGACAAGGCATTGTCTTTTCTCTTTCTAATAGCATTTGTTGTTAATGCAACAGGGAAAATCAAGGCATTCTTTCTTATTTTATCTTATATGGGGAGTATCTTTGTTTCAGCAGCAAGCAAGTGATGTTTCTGCTGTGCTGTTAATCAGAGAAAACTCTGCCTGGTAGTTTATTCAATGTGCTAGACACCACTCCTTGTACTCGGGGATACAGGAGAAAACAAAAGGGACACATGTTCCTTCATTCATGGAGTTTTTTTTTATTTTTGTTGGGTTAGGGGTAAAAAGTAAACAATAAACAAGATGAGGAGTTTGAACAACTCTGAAAGTAACACAAGAGACAACCAGATCTGAACTCTAAAAGGTGGTTAGAAAAAGATCTGGTTTAAGACCCCAAGACTGTAGAAATGGCAGAGTAGCAGGGAGTCTTATTTCCCCACCCAACAGAGGAAGGCTACCCAGACCGCATGCCCTGACACAAAACCTAACCAAGTAAAACAACTTAGGCAGGCTTATTGCATTATGCCACCCTCGTCTAGGAAATCTCTTTGTCCTTGTGGGCCTAAGATCCCCATTCCCTCTGGGTAATTCCAGGTGGCAACAACAAAAGAGATGTACCACTACAAGCAGCCCAAACTGGAAAGCCTTTTGGACTCTCTTACCCCACTGAGAGACACTCAGAGATCCGGTGAGGGAAAACCCTTCAACCCCCTTGAGCAGGGATCACAGAGATACCACAGATGTCATATAAACCTAGCTCTGAATGTGAAACCACCATTAGAGCCACAGCCCACCCAGTAGGCCTAGACCTGAGCACTAAACCTAATCAGAACCACTGTCTGCTAGAAGATAAGCTGAAGGAAGCTCACTAGAAAGGAAATGATAAAAGATGGAAGCTTGCACACTGGCAAGGAAGAAGGACCAACAGAAGGAGCAGACATACAGAAGCATCCAATAGACTGTTATTTTCTTCATGGATTCTGGAAATCATACTTGATGACTGAAACAAAAATTATAGCATAATATGAAACTCAAAGCAATAGTATTGAAAGGGGAGGAAAATAAAGGGTACTAAATGGAAGTCAGCCTTTCACACATAATTCCAAGTGATATAATGTTGATAGCAGTGAATTGTAAGTCACATATGTATATTGAAGGAAAGCTACACGATTCAAAATAGCCTGGAGTTAAAACTCCCCTCTGGGTCCTCCCCACCATTCTATGCAAAACAAAGCACTCTCTCACCCAAAGGGAAAAAAAAAAAAAAAGGACACTAAGGTTAATTAAGCCCAGGTCCCAGCCAGTCCAGCCTCTGGCTGATCTCCAGAATTCCTTGCCCCAGCCATTTAAGAGATAACTACTCCAAACTACCTTGGAGAAGAACAGGCCCCCTTAAGACAGTAGCTTTCCACGCATATGCCTATATATACTTACTCTTTTCTTGGGTTAGTGCAGCAGCTCGCTAATCTGATTGCTGCCCCTTCTAGCCTCATTAAAAGTTCCTGGAAAGTGCCGGTCTCCTTTTTCTGAACCTCACCTTCTCTAACTCCTTTACCCTACATATCTTGTAATGCCTAGAGCCTCTGTGGAAACTGTGCCAAGAGTCCTGAAAATAAATCAAGCAAAATTCTAAAAAAATTTTTCAATACTCCACTGGAAAGCGAGAGAAATAGGAATGAGAAACAGAATAAACATACAGAAAACAATGCGGTGAAAGACTTAAGTCCTGACACATCAATAATTATCTTAAATAAAAGCAGTCTAAATTCAGTAATAAAAAGAAAGAAATTGCCTTAGTATATAAAGAAATATGACTCAACTATATGCCATTTATAAGAAACTCACTTCTAACTTAATGACATTTGTGGGCTGAAAGAAAATGGATGGGGAAAGATACAAGCATTAGTTTAAAAAACAGAATGACTACATTAATACCAGATAAAATAGATTTCAGAGCAAAGACAAATACTAAGAAAAGAGGGACATTACTCAAAATGATAAAATAATCACTCACCAGGAAGACATAATAATCCTACATATATACATACCTAACAAAAGAATATAAAGAACAGAAAACACAAAATACACTTAAAGCAAAAAACTGATAGAGCTTAAAAGGGAAGTAGGCAAATCCACAATTACAGTTGGAGACTTCAACTTATATTACAGTTGGAATGCTAATGGAACTTACATTAGAAATACGAAAGGGTCTTAAATTAACAATACAAACTCTCCATCAAGAAAATGGAGAAAATGAACTCAAAGAAACAGAAGGAAGGAAAGAGTAAAGACGCTTGCAGAAATCAATAATGTTGAAAATAGGATAATAGAAAAATGAATGAATAGAATGATTGAAACAAAACATCACCTCTTCAAAAAAATCAATAAAATAGCTCTAGCAACACTGACAAACCCAAAAAGAGAGAAAATACAATTATCAATTTTTAGGCTTAAAGCTCAACATTCAGAAAATGAAGATCATGGCATCTGGTCCCATCACTTCATGGGAAATAGATGGGGCAACAGTGGAAACAGTGTCAGACTTTATTTTTTGGGGCTCCAAAATCACTGCTGATGGTGACTGCAGCCATGAAAGTAAACGATGCTTACTTCCTGGAAGAAAAGTTATGACCAACCTAGACAACATATTGAAAAGCAGAGACATTACTTTGCCAACAAAGGTCCGTCTCATCAAGGCTATGGTTTTTCCAGTGGTCATGTATGAATGTGAGAGTTGGACTGTGAAGAAAGCTGAGCACCAAAGAATTGATGCTTTTGAGCTGTGGTGTTGGAGAAGACTCTTGAGAGTCCCTTGGACTGCAAGGAGATCCAACCCATCCATTCTGAAGGAGATCAGTCCTGGGATTTCTTTGGAAGGAATGATGCTAAAGCTGAAAGTCCAGTACTTTGGCCACCTCATGTGAAGAGTTGATTTATTGGAAAAGACTCTGATGCTGGGAGGGATTGAGGGCAGGAGGAGAAGGGGACGACAGAGGATGAGATGACTGGATGGCATCACTGACTCAATGGACGTGAGTATGAGTGAACTCTGGGAGTTGGTGATGGACAGGGAGGCCTAGCATGCTGCAGTTCATGGGGTCGCAAAGAGTTGAACATGACTGAGAGCCTGAACTGAATTGAACTGAACTGAGAAATAATAAGGGAAATGACTGCAGATTTTCAGCCATTGAAAAGATAAGAAGACACTACAAACAAATTTCCATTTATAAATCTGAAAAAACAAAACAAAACAAAACAGACTAATTCCTCAAAACCCACAAATTACCAAAATTCAAATGAGATGAAATAGGCAATCTGAATATTCTTATTACCATTAAAGAAACTGAATCTGTAATTTAAAAGCTTTTGAAAAAAGAAAGCAAGGTAAGTCCTTGCTTTCATCTCAATGATTTCATGATTTCATCCATGATTTCATCTCAATATATTAAACATTTAAAAAGAATTAGCACCAATTTTGCACAATATCTTCCAGATAATAGAAGAGGAGGAGATTTCCAATTCATTATCTAGAGACAGTATTATCCTGATAACAAAATCAGAAAAAGGTTTCATGAGTGAGAGAGAAAGATAGAGGGAGAGAGAGAGAAAGAGCGAGAGGGAGGGAAGGAGAGAGAGAGAAAGGAACTCCCTACAGGCCCATGTCTCTTACAAATTTAGATGCAAAAACTCTTAACAAGATATTAGCTGCCAATCCAACTATGTATAAAAATATTATACACTTTGATCAGGTGGGAATTTTTTCAGCTCTAAAAGACTAGTTCAGAAATGAAGAATCAATCAGTGTTATCAACCATATCAACAAATTAAAGAATAAAAATTATATAATCACATCAAGTGACATGGAAAAGTATTTGAGAACACCCATTCATGATAAAAATTCTTAGCAAGTTAAGAATCAAGGGAAATTGCCTCAACTTGGTAAAAGCCATTTTAAAAGAACCTACAAGTAACATCATACTTAATGTTACAAGACTGAATGTTTTCCCCCTAAAATCAAGAGCACGACAAGGATGTTGTATCTCATCACTCTTAATCAACACAGTATTTGAAGTTCTAGTCACTGCACTAAGGTAAGAAAAGAAATAAAAGTCACAGAGAACAGGAATAAAGAAATGAAACTCTCCCTATTTGCAGAGATGACATGATTATCTACAAGAAAATTCCAACAATCTACACCTCCCAAAGAAAGACAATGCCAAAGAGTGCTCAGACTACGCACAATTACACTCATCTCACACGCTAGTAAAGTAATGCTCAAAATTCTCCAAGCCAGGCTTCAGCAATATGTGAACCGTGAACCTCCAGATGTTCTAGCTGGTTTCAGAAAAGGCAGAGGAACCAGAGATCAAATTGCCAACATCCGCTGGATCATGGAAAAAGCAAGAGAGTTCCAGAAAAACATCTATTTCTGCTTTCTTGACTATGCCAAAGCCTTTGACTGTGTGGATCACAATAAACCATGGAAAATTCTGGAAGAGATGGGAATACCAGACCACCTGACCTGTCTCCTGAGAAACCTGTATGCAGGTCAGGAAGCAACAGTTAGAACTGGACATGGAACAACAGACTGGTTCCAAATACGGAAAGGAGTACATCAAGGCTGTATATCATCACCCTGCTTATTTAACTTATATGCAGAGTACATCATGAGAAACGCTGGGCTGGAAGAAGCACAAGCTGGAATCAAGATTGCTGGGAGAAATATCAATAACCTCAGATTTGCAGATGACACCACCCTTAAGGCAGAAAGTGAAGAAGAACTAAAGAGCTTCTTGATGAAAGTGAAAGAGGAGAGTGAAAAAGTTGCCTTAAAGCCAACATTCAGGAAACTAAGATCATCACATCAAGTCCTATCACTTCATGACAAATAGATGGGGAAACAGTGGAAACAGTGTCAGACTTTATTTTGGGGGGCTCCAAAATCACTGCAGATGGTGATTGCAGCCATGAAATTAAAAGACGCTTACTCCTTGGAAGGAAAGTTATGACCAACCTAGACAGAATATTCAAAAGCAGAGACATTACTTTGCCAACAAAGGTCCGTCTAGTCAAGGCTATGGTTTTTCCAGTAGTCATGTATGGATGTGAGAGTTGGACTGTGAAGTAAGCTGAGTGACAAAGAATTGATGCTTTTCAGCTGTGGTGTTGGAGAAGACTCTTGAGAGTCCCTTGGATGGCAAGGATATCCAGCCAGTCAGTCGTAAAGGATATCAGTCCTAAACATTCATCAGAAGGACTGATGTTGAAGCTGAACCTCCAATATTTTGACCACGTGATGCAAAGAGCTGACTCATTTGAAAAGACCCCTGTGCTGGGAAAGATTGAAGGTAGGAGGAGAAGGAGATGACAGAGGATGAGATGGCTGGACTCAATGGACATGAGTTTGGGTGAACTCCGGGAGCTGGTGATGGACAGGGAGGCCTGGAGTGCTGCAGACCCATGGGGTCACAAAGAGTCAGACACTACTGATCGACTGACCTGAACTGAACTGATTCCCCCCAAAAAAACCCAAATAAAAATCCTCCTTGAACAAAGACATGATTCCATTAAGTTCTCAGCATGCAGGATAACCTATAAAAAATGTATTTCTATATACTAGCAATGAACACATAGATATTGAAATTAGAAATACAATTTCATTTTTAATGTCTCAAAAAATTAAGTATGGATATGTAAATCAAATAAAACAGAACTTGTATGCTGAAAACTTTAAAATACTGATGAAAGAAACTAGAGAACCTAAATGAAAACATATACCATGTTTGTAAGTTAAAAGACTTAACATAGCGAAGATAGTAAATCTCTCCCAATTGATTTATAGGTTTAATCCAATTTCAATCAAAAGGGTAGAAACATTTTTGTTCATGTAGACAAACTTATCTAAAACTTTATATTGAATACATAGGCCCTAGAATAGCTAAAATAATGTTTACAAAAATGGTAAAGTGGACATAATCACTATACCTGAGACCACTGAGATTTCACAGCTTGTGTGGGTTTTTTTAAAACTTTTATTTATTTATTTATTTATTTTTGGCTCTACTGGATCTTTATTGTTTTGCCTGGGCTTTTTGTGTTTGCAGTGATACAGCAGGCTTCTTGGTGCAGCGGCTTCCCTGGTTGTGGAGCACAGGCTTTAGGCATGGGACTCAGTAGTGGCAGCACACAGGCTTAGGAGTTGCTGCTCTCGGGCTCAAGAGTGTGGGCTCAGTAGTTGTGGTGCATGGGCTTAGTTGCTCTGTGGCATGTGGAGTCTTCTGGGACCAGGGTTTGCACCCATGTCCTCTGCATTGGCAGGCAGACTCCCATCCACTGTGCCACCAGGGAAGTCCAGGGTGTGTATGCTAATACAACATACTTAGCCTTACTAATATGAGAGAAAGATTTTTTTTTCTTTTTTAAATTTTATTTTATTTTTAAACTTTACAATATTGTATTGGTTTTGCCAAATATCAAACTGAATCCACCACAGGTATACATGTGTTCCCCATCCTGAACCCTCCTCTTTGAGCAGGGGAATGAACTTAATTGATTTTCATGTCAGCAGGCTATCTTTTTGGGCTGTCGGCAATGCAGGAGACCCCGGTTTGATTTCTTGGTTGGGAAGATCTTCTGGAGATGGAAATGGCTACCCACTCCAGAATTCTTGGACTTCACTGGTGGCTCAGCTGGTAAAGAAACCACCTGCAACGCAGGAGACCTGGGTTCAATCCCTGGGTTGGGAATATCCCCTGAAGAAGAGAAAGGCTATCCACTCCAGTATTCTGGCCTGGAGAATTCCATGGACTGTATAGTTCATGGGGTCATCAAGAGTTGGACACAACTGAGTGACTTTCAATTCCACTTTCACTTTCAGGGTATCTCTGGCTTCAGTGTTGAGAACGGGCTGAAATGAGCAAACAGGAGCCCAGAACAATCCCAACAACCTAGGGAAGATGACAGCTGCACTGCAATGGTGATATTGGTGGTCATGGTTTCTGAATGTATTTTGAAGGTAGATTCAACAGAATTTTCTGATGAATTAAATGTGGAATGTGAACATAAAAGAGGAATCAAAGGTCACTCCAAGACTTTTATCTCAAGCAAATGGAAGAGTGGAGTCTATATTAGCTGAGGACAAGACTATGTGAAGCATTGATTTGGGAAGATGGAAGAGGGGATTGGAAGCATGAGATGCAAAATGCTCATGGGACCTACAACTTCAGAGGACAGCTCCAGGTCAGGAGTCATGGGATGCAGGGAGGATGGAAACTCTGCCTGTCCAGCTAGGCCTCGAGAAGCTGCTGCTGCCAGGAGGATGGCGTGGCTGTGGGGGTGGTTACTGTTCTCCCTCCAAGTGTCTTCCACTAGTGACATAACTCAGGTGAGAAACACAGTGTTTGAAAATTCACACTTCTTGAGTTTCAGCTGGAGGCTACAAAATCCCTGATGAAATCTTTTCTGGATGGGCCCTGGTGTTTTCTAACTGAAGAGAAGCTAATGTAACTTCCTTTTGTGAGTACAACTTTGACTTTGCTCTGATATGCAAGAATAAACTCCTGGCTTTCTGTGGCAATTAATGTTTTACTCTTTCCTGAGCTATGGGAAACACCAGATATTACTGGATTTCCCTTTGCCATACAGAAGAGGAATGAGTCCAGAATGAGTAAAATTATTTCATGTCTTAAATTTTTCTCTTTGGTGAAGGTTAGTCAAGGCAGGATTGGGGCATGGAAAGTATTTCCAATGCTTTCTGCTGTGGCTGTTACTGAACCAATCTTGGGTCCACATGCTCTTGTGCGGCAAAACCAACATATTGACATCAGGTTGTGGTGAAGGAAAGTGTCGTGGTTATTGCAGGAGCCAAGCAATGAGTCCAGGCATCTAATGCTCAAAAGGCTCAAACTCCTTGATGTTGTGCAGGGAGAGTTTTTTAAAGACAGAGCAAGAGAGAGGGTTGCAGACTGTGTCATCAGCTCATGGACATTCTTCTGATTGGTTGGTGGTAAGGTAATCAGGAGTCAACATCATCAACCTTCTGCCTCCAGTTGGTCTAGGATCCATAAACTTTTCCACCTGGTGGGGTTTCAGTATCTGTGAAAGGCTCAGAATATTATCTATAACACTTGAGGAAGAAATAAAGGTCCTTGACTTTTTTTTATGGCTAACTATTATTAGTTTGTCTTGCTTGACTGTTTTCCTTTGTTTCTGCATTTTCTCACTTAATCTGACTAAATTTATTCTTTGGAACTTGAGAATGCCTAAGAGGCTAGTGTTTTTCTACAAACAAGGGACAGGCAGAAGACATAAATGGGAGGAGGTGTCTCAGAAAGGCTCAATATGGGATAGAATTCAGAAAAGAGGGTGAACTACAAATGTGCAACCTGGGTTTGGGAGCTACTCTTGATTGAAAAAAAAAAGATAATTTTCTTTTCCTAGCCCCCTGAATATGCCCCCACTTTTTTCATCACCAGGAAAAGAAGCCTGTACTCCACTTGGGATGAGTAGGCAATTCAGTGATGTGTCCGACTGTTAGAAGTCTCTCATGGTTGAGGGTGGCTGTCTCTTCCTCTTCTTCTATGCAGGGGGCTGAGACAGCAACCTGGCCTCAGGGTTCTCACTCGCTTGAGCAACCATCCTGCCGTCTACCCATCTTATGCTCTCTCTCTGGCACTCCCCTGCTTTTTCTTTCTGTGTCTAAAATAAGATTATAAAAAGTCAAGAGAAGGTATAGTCTTTCAGTTTTTTTTTTCTTATAAGCACATGTGAGAATCCTATTGTTTTTCAGTGTAGGGCAGCAACTGCTTGAAAGATTTTTGAGTTTGGGTTTTGGAGTGAAAGAGTTCTGGCTAACATTTGGGCCTGTCTCTTGTGCTTTAGTCTGGTTGACTAATCTTGAAAATCTCAGAATTTGGAAGACAAACTCAGTTAAATTGTACAAATTTGGATTTCCTATTTCCTATTGCCTTCATTCACATTTCTTCTTGGGAACTTCTAGGAGAGAGGGATGCTCAGTGTGGAGGTAAGTTCAAAGTATTATTTATTCCTTCTGGTTTAATGCAGTTGTAAATCTGACCACAAAGAGATCCTATATTCTCCTCTAACAAAGATGTTGCCAGTGTCTGTGTATCAGGGGAAATGGGGGAATAGGTTTGAGGAACCAGACCTGACTCACTAGCTGATGGGAAAGTTACTTCTCTCTACACTTCAGTTTGCTTATCTATAACATGAAAGTCACAGTAGTTCTTGTTTTATAAAGTTGTATAGATTAAAAGTGCTAAGAATTGTGAACCACTTAGAAGAGTTTTTGGCGTGAGTTTTTGTGATCATTATTTCTTGCATGTAGGATTATAATCAAGGGTGAAAGTGAAAGTGAAGTCGCTCAGTCGTGTCGATTCTTCATGACCCCATGGACTGTAGCCTACTAGGCTCCTCTGTCCATGGGATTTTCCAGGCAATAGTACTGGAGTGGATTACCATTTCCTTCTCCAGGAGATCTTCTCAACCCAGGGACTGAACCCTGGTCTCCCACATTATAGACAGACACTTTACCATCTGAGCCACCAGGGAAGTCCCAGACCTGACTCACTAGCTGATGGGAAAGTTACTTCTCTCTACACTTCAGTTTGCTTATCTATAACATGAAAGTCACAGTAGTTCTTGTTTTATAAAGTTGTTGTATAGATTAAAAGTGCTAAGAAATGTGAACCACTTAGAAGAGTTTTTGGCATGAGTTTTTGTGATCATTATGTTTTGCATGCAGGATTATAATCAAGGGTATGATGAGATAAATCAAGGAAAATAAAACTCTGTCTAGATAACTTTTACTGTCCTTTTTAACACTGAAAATATTTGAAATCTTCATTTTTTTTAGAGCTGAGATACATTCATCTACCCACGTTTTACAGATGTCACTTTTTATGGATGGCAGTGAGGGAGGGGTATCAGAAGTTTTCCTGATGGTCTCTGACTCCATTCCACAAGACGACAGCAGAAATCAAGGCCAGTTATTTGAGGATGAGGTACCTGTCTCAGATAGAGGAAGCAAATTGCTCAGATAATAAGGCCAAAGCAGTCAAGGGATGATGGACATCAGCCATGATGAGAAAAGATACTAGTGAGGATCAGGGGCTTAAGCATTGCCTAAAATTGCAGGAGTCTAAATGAAGTGTTGGACAAAAAAGAAAAGGGAGACCGAAGATCATCTGTCTATCACTCCAGGACATAAGAATAAGAAAGGCCAACAAGCAGGGCATGTGAGAGAGTTGGCAGTAATTCCTGAATTTTTAGACTCTAGTGGAGATTCCTGAGGCTGATTTCATCTGAGGTAATGTCTGAGATAAGGATATACATGGGCACATAGCTGCAAACCCATAGAGTAGAACTCGAAAGGAATTCTCCATCAATAAGTGGCAGATTAAAGGTACATTCATGCAGTCACACTCTGGCCCTGAAAACTGTGGACTCATTCATCAACGGCAGTCAGCCAGGCAATAGCAGGATGAAGGTTAGGGATCGTCTACTTGAAGACTAATGGTAGAAGTAAGCTTCCCCTCAACTTGCATCAGTGATATCTCCCATCTTAACCGAGTATTATCCTTCAGTGTACTCATCCCATAGAACCACTCATTCTGATTCTGACAAGATAAAAATAGAAAGGAACTAGAAGATAGGAGTCATCATAATTTCCACTCTTCTGATTTTGTTGGTTTTCATTTGCTTCTCTGTTTTTTTATTTCATAAGGTGAACATTGAGATCATTGATTTTAGATCTTTTTAAAAATGTAGTTGTTTAATGTTATGCATTTCCCTCAAATCATTACTTTAAGTGTACAACACAAAATTTTATATACTGTACTTTAATTTTTGTTCAACTCAAAGTTCATTTTAGTTTCACTTTTGATTTCTTCTTTGACCCATGAGTTACTTAGAAATATGTTACTTAATTTCTTAGTACTGTTTACTCTTGAATGACATGCGTTTGACTTTTGGGTCCACTTACACATCCTCCCCCACTAATAGATACATAATACAGTACCACACAATTCACAGTTGAGTGAATCCATGAATGTGGAACCTCAATACAGAGGGTCAACTCTTGACTGCACAGAGGTTTGGCATCCCTAACTCCCACCTTACTCAACAAAATTTGAGGATTTTTCAGATTCCCCCACATCCAGTCCCTCCCATCAGGAAGCTTGCACAGGCCTCTTATCCTCATCCATCAGAGGGCAGAGACAGAATGAAAACCACAGTCACAGAAAACTAACCAAACTGATCACATGGACCATAACCTTGTCTAACTCAGTGAAACTAAGCCATGCCACATAGGCCCACACAAGATGGATGGGTCACAGTTGAGAGTTCTGACAAAATGTGGTCCACTGGAGAAGGGATGGCAAACCACTTCAGCCTTCTTGCCTTGAGAATCCCATGAACAGTATGAAAATGAAAAAAGATATCACACTGAAAGATGAACTCTCCAGGTCGGTAGGTGTCCAATATGATACTGGAGAAGAGTGGAGAAATAACTCCAAAAAGAATGAAGAGATGGGACCAAAGCAAAACAACACCCAGTTGTGGATGTGACTGGTAATTAAAGTAAAGTCTGATGCTGTGAAGAACAATTTTGCCTAGGAACCTGGAATGTTAGGTCCATGAATCGAGGTAAATTGAAAGTATTCAAACAGGAGATGGCAAGAGTGAACATCAACATTTTAGGAATCAGTGAACTTAAATGGACGAGAATGGGTGAATTTAATTCAGATGACCATTATATCTATGACTGTGGGCAAGAATCACTTAGAAGAAATGGAGTAGCCCTTATAGTTCATAACATTGTACAGGAGGCAGTGATCAAAACCATTCCCAAGAAAAGGAAATGCAAACAGGCAAAATGGTTGTCTGAGAAGGACTTACAAATAGCTGAGAAAAGAAGAGAAGTGAAAGGCAAAGAAGAAAAGGAAAGATATACCCATCTGAATGCAGAGTTTCAAAGAATAGCAAGGAAGGTAAGAAAGCTTTTCTGTTAGTTCCAATTTATTTTGATTATAGTCAGGGAATGTTCTCTGTATGATATGAATGTCTTTAAATTGTTTGAGACTTGTTTATAGCCTATCATGGTAAATGTTTTCTATGCACTTGGAAACAATATGTATTGTACTGTTGTTTGCCTGCGCATTCTCAAATTATCAGGGAAAGAGTGTTGAAACTCCAAATTACTATTGTGGATTTGTCTATTTCTTCTTGCAATTCTGTCAGATGTTGCTTCCATGCAAATGAAATTTTTCTTATTAAAAATTTAAAAACCTTTACTGACCACTTTATCATTATAAAATGATATTTTTGTCCCTGGCAATATTCTTTGCATAGAAATCTACTTTGTCTGATATTAAAATACCTACTCATGATATTGTTGGTCATATTTTCACTTTTAATCCCTGTATGTCTTTTTATTCAAAATGAATTTATTGTAGCTAGCATATAGTTCTACAAGGAGATAGACTTCTAGCAAGGAGATCAAACCGGTCAATCCTAAAGGAAATTAGTCCTGAATATTCATTGGAAGGACTGGTGCTGAAGCTGAAACTCCAATACTTTGGCCAACTGATATGAAGAACTGACTCAATGGAAAAGACCCTGATGCTGGGAAAGACTGAAGGCAGGAGAAGGGGATGACAGAGGATGAGATGGTTGGATGGCATCACTGGCTCCATGCACATGAGTTTGACCATGTGGAGTTGATGGACAGGGAAGCTTAGCATGATGAGCGACTGAACTGAGCATATAGTTAGGTCTTATTTTCCATACAATCTGAAAATATTTTAATTGAAGTGTTTAAACCATTTACATTTAATGTGATCATTGGTGGTGTTGTGTTCAAGTGTACCACTTGGCATTTGTTCTTCTTTTTTTTTAATTTTATTTTATTTTTAAACTTTACAATATTGTATTGGTTCTGCCATATATCAAAATGAATCTGCCACAGGCATACATGTGTTCCCCATCCTGAACCCTCCTCCCTCCTCCCTCCCCATACCATCCCTCTGGGTCGTCCCAGTGCACCAGCCCCAAGCATCCAGTATTGTGCATAGAACCTGGACTGGCGACTCGTTTCATATATGATATTATACATATTTCAGTGCCATTCTCCCAAATCATCCCACCCTCGGCCCTCTCCCACAGAGTCCAAAAGACTGTTCTATACATCAGTGTCTCTTTTGCTGTCTCGTATACACGGTTATTGTTATCATCTTTCTAAATTCCATATATATGCGTTAGTATACTGTATTGGTGTTTTTCTTTCTGGCTTACTTCACTCTGTATAATAGGCTCCAGTTTCATCCACCTCATTAGAACGGATTCAAATGTATTCTTTTTAATGGCTGAGTAATATTCCATTGTGTATATGTACCATAGCTTTCTTATCCATTCATCTGCTGATGGACATCTAGGTTGCTTCCATGTCCTGGCTATTATAAACAGTGCTGCGATGAACATTGGGGTACACATGTCTCTTTCAATTCTGGTTTCCTCAGTGTGTATTTGGCATTTGTTCTTATCTTTACTTTGTCCCCTTTTTCTTTTTATCTTCCTTTGGATTGAGTTAAATTGAGGGTTGTGTGTGTGTGCATGTGTATGTGATTTCATCTCATCTCCTTGTTGGCTTTTTAACTGTAACTTTTTAAAAGTATGACTTTTAAAAATGTATAGCTTTAGGATGTATAGTATATATCTTTGACTTACCAGTTAGCTGTCATGTAATATTATATTACTCCAAATGTGACATAAGAATCTTACTCTTCCAACGTCCCAGCCTTTGTGCTATTGTTTTCACACATCACATTATATTTTTCCATAATACATTATTTTTGCTATATAGTCAATTATTTTTTAAAGAGATTAAAAATAAGGAGGAAAGCCTTAACATTTACCATTTGGGGTATTCTTCCTTCCTTTGCATGCATACATATTTCTATCTGGTTTCCTTTTCCTCTTGCTCTGAAGTATTTTTTGTAGTATAGATCTGCTAATAATGAATTGTTTCAGCTTTTAAATGTCAGAAATGGAACTTGTCTCCTCTGCTGTTTTGAGTGGTTCTTTTGGATCGCTTCCTCACACACATATGTTGATCAGTACTCAGTTGGAGACTTGAAAAGGAGTTGCTTTTTATCTTTGGAGCTTTCTCTGCACTCTTTCTTCTCTCTTCCTCTGTTCTGAGAACACTGACTGCCTTGGCCTTCTCCCAATTCTAATTCTATGTTTTTAAATATTTTTTAAAAGTTCACCCATTTTTATTACTCCCACCTTGCCTCTGGTAACCACCAATCAGTTTCTCAATATCCATGAATTTGTTTTTAGATTCTATATGTAAATGATATCCTAAGGTATTTGTCTGTCTCTCTGCCTTTTTTCACTTGGCGTAATGCTCTCCATGTCCATCAATATTGTTGCAAATGGAAAAATGTCCTTTCTCATGACTGAATAATTTCCATTGTAAATGTACCACATTTTCTTTTTCCATTCATCCATTGATGGACACAGGTTGTTTTCACATCGTACTATTGTAAATAATGTTGCATATGAACATAGGGGTACCGATATCTTTTTGAGTTAGTGTTTTCATTTTTCTCTGATGAATACTCAGAAGTGGATTTTCTAGATTATATGGAAGTCCTATTTTCGATTTTTTTTTATTATTTTTTGGAAAAAAATTTGAATTACTATACAAAGTAACAGTTATATACTATACAAATGGTTGGTTTCCATCCAACCATATGGAAACCAATTTCCGTATGGTTGCACCAATTTACATTCCACCAACAGTGCACAAATGTTCCCTTTTCTCCGTGTGCTCACACTAGTTATTTCTTGTCATTTTGCTAATAGCTATTCAAACAGGTGTAAGATGATAACACACTGTGGCTTTGATTTGCATTGCCCTGATAATTAATGATGTTGAGCATCTGCTCCTATACCTGTTGGCCATCTGTATGTCTTTTGGGAAAAATGTCTGTTCAGAGCCTCTGTCCATTTTTACTTGGATTGGTTTTTCTCTTGTTTTTGTTTTTGCTATTAAGTAGCATGAGTTCTTTATATATTTTGGATATAGCCACTTATCGGATATATAATTTGCAGTTATCTCCCATCCAATAGGTTTTATTTTCATTTGATGGTTTCTTTTGCTGTGCAGCAACTTTTTATTTTTATCTTGTGTCATTTGTTTATTTTTGCTTTTGCGGCTTTTGTTTTTGGTTTCAGATTTTAAAAAAATCATTGCCAAGGCCTGTGTCAAGGAATTTACTGCCTATGTTTTCTTCTAGGTGTTTTATAGTTTCAGGTTTTATGTTTAAATATTTGATTTATTATGATTTAATTTTTGTGTATGTGTAAGACAAAGGTTTTTTTTCATCATATTGCATACTGCTGTCCAATTTTTCTAACATTCTTTACTGAAGAGACTTTCCTTTCCCCGTTGTATATTCTTGACCCCTTTGTGATAAATAATTGGCCGTGTATGTATGGATTTATTCTTGGACTTCATTCTTATCTTCCATTCATCTATGTGACTATTTTTATCCCAATACCATACCATTTTGATTATGTTAGCTTTTATAGTAATTCACATTTAATTTGAATTTAGAAATTAATTCAAATTTAGTTTGAAATAAGAGAGTGTGATGCCTTCCATTTTGTTTTTTATTCTCAAGATTGCTTTGGTTGTTTGGGGTCTTTTGTGATTCTGTACAAATTTTAGGATTGTTTGTTCTACTTACATGAAAATACTATTGAAATTTTAATATGGATTGCATTGAATCTGTATATTGCTTTGGATAGTAAGGGGTATTTTACCAATATTAATTCTTCCATTCTATGAGCATGGAACATCTTCCCATTTATTTGTATCTTCTTCAATTTTTTTCATTAATGTCTAGTAGTTTTCAATACACAAGCAATTCACTTCCTTGTTTAAATTTATTCCTAGATTTATTCCTAAATTTATTCTTTTTGATGCTAAACAGAATTGTTTTCTTAATTTCTCTTTTTGATAGTTACTACTATAAAGAAATATTGCAGATTTTTGTGTGTTAATTTTGTATTCTCCAACTCTACTGAATTTACTTTTCAGTTCTAACTTTTTTGACATACTCTTTAGTATTTTCTACATATATTATGTCATCTGCAAATGGTGACAGTTTTTATTTCTTTTCTAATTTGAATTTTTTAAAAATTTCTTTTATTTGCCTAATTGCTCTGACAACATAGGGCTTCCAAAACTATGTTGAATAAAAGCAGCAAAAATAGATACCCTTGTCTTGTTACTGAGTTTAGGGGAAAGCTTTTAGCTTTTCACTACTGAGTATGTTAGTCATGGATTTATTACCTAATGGCCTTTATTATGTTGAGATATGTTCCCTCTATAGCCACTTTCTGGATAGGTTTTGTCATAAACAGATATGTTGAATTTTGTCAAAAGGTTTTCATAAATCTATTGAGATGATCACATGATTTTTATTCTTCAATTTGTTGGAACTTCTTAGTGGTGGTCCAATGGTTTGGACTTGGCACTTTCACTGCAGTTATCTGGGTTTGATTCCTGGTCAGAGAACTAGGATCCTGCAAGTCATGAAGTGCAGCCAAAAAAGAAAAAAAAATGTTACTGTGTATCACATTGATTGAATTTAGTTTGCTAGTATTTTGTTTGCATTTATGTTCATCAGTGATCAGATCAGATCAGATCAGTTGCTCAGTCGTGTCCGACTCTTTGCGACCCCATGAATCACAGCACGCCAGGCCTCCCTGTCCATCACCAACTCCTGGAGTTCACTCAGACTCATGCCCATCGAGTCAGTGATGCCATCCAGCCATCTCATCCTCTGTCGTCCCCTTCTCCTCCTGCCCCCAATCCCTCCCAGCATCAGAGTCTTTTCCAATGAGTCAACTCTTCGCATAAGGTGGCCAAAGTACTGGAGTTTCAGCTTAGCATCATTCCTTCCAAAGAAATCTCAGGGCTGATCTCCTTCAGAATGGACTGGTTGGATCTCCTTGCAGCCCAAGGGACTCTCAAGAGTCTTCTCTAACATCATAGTTCAAAAGCATCAATTCTTCGGCGCTCAGCCATCTTCACAGTCCAACTCTCACATCCATACATGACCACAGGAAAAACCATAGCCTTGACTAGATGAACCTTTGTTGACTAAGTAATGTCTCTGCTTTTGAATATGCAGTGATATTAACCTATAAATTTCTCTTTTTTGTGGCATCCTTGTCTTATTTTAGTATCAGGTAATACTGGCCTCATAAAATGTGTTTGGAAGTGTTTTCTCCTCTTCTATTTTTTGAAGGCAGCTGCCACACTCTGGGCGCCATGCAGACAGTGGACTGAGGCACACCTTGCCCCACCCCCAGTTTTTCTATGAAGGTCACTTTCTTGTCCTGGGGTTTCAGACTGAGGAGCAGGCTTCAGATTTGGCAGACATCTAGAAGGAAATGGCAACCCACTCCAGTGTTCTTGCCTGTAGAATCCCAGGGACGGGGGAGCCTGGTGGGCTGCTGTCTAAGGGGTCGCACAGAGTTGGACATGACTGAGGTGACTTAGCAGTAGCAGCAGGGGTTAATGGAGCTGATCTCATGAACATAGGCCCTGGACACCATCTTGGGGACCTCTTTTTGCCTTGTTCCAGCTCACCAGCATTTCTCAGAAAGAAGCTTATACACTCATGTGGAGCCCTGACTTTTGTGAGCCACACAGCAGATATTTCCAAATCACTGGTGGTGATCTAATGCACACTGCTCCTCAAAACTGTATATACATTTGAACGCTATTGCCTGAGGTCCTAGAATCCAATCAGCCTGTGTCTAGCTGCTGAAATCCTCCCCTTTGGGACAATGACAGGTCTTGGCACATTTTAAACTACTGGGAGCTATTAAAAATATAATGGCCCACTTGGACAACCACAGAGGTTTGAAAGACAACCAAGAGCTGATGCAGAGTTGAATGACAAGTTTCATCTGTTACAGGAGGCCGCTCCTTCAAGACTGGAAAGTGTACAAGTATTAGTCACTCAGTCGAGTCCAACTCTTTGTGATCTCATGGACTGTAGCCCTCTAGGCTCCACTGTCCATGGGATTCTCCAGGCAAGAATACTGGCGTGGGTTCCCATTCCCTTCTCTAGAGGATCTTTCTGATCCAAGAATCGAACCCAGATCTCCTGCATTTTAGGCGGATTCTTTACCACCTGAGCTATCAGGGAAGCCTGATGTGTAAACAGAATAAAATCTGTATATTCTTCTCCTGCTGATCTTTCTAAGCCAGTGCTACTATAGCCCTGGGACACCTAGACCACACAGCCAGCCGTGCCAGGAATGGGCCAGCAATGCCATGTGAGGCAGCCACACTGGCATACTACATTGGCAGCCGAGCGGACCGGAGGTCGGTCCTCCCTACCAGTGCACCCACAGGAACCAGTCCTGCCACAAAAGAAGAGCCGACAGAGCCCACGTAAAGGGCACGCCAAGAGCATATCTCTCTGCTGACCAGAGAAGGGTGTGCTTAAGGCATTTCCTACATAAGGCCACTTCTCTAAAATTGGGGAATGTATCCAAAGCACATAAGACATAGAAATAAACACAGATAATTAGGCAAAATAAGGAGATGCAGGAATATGTTCCAAAACAAGGAATAAGACAAAACTCCAGAAGAACTGAGTGAAGTGGAAATAATCTATCCAGTAAGGAGTTCAAGGGAATGATCATGAAGATGCTCAATTAACTACAGAAAAGAATGGATGAACAGAGTGAGTCATTTAACAAAAAGTTCAAAAATATAAAGAGGAACCAGAGTTGAAGAATATAATAACTAAACATTTAAAAAAATACACCAGAAGGAATCAATAATAGATTAGATTACAGAGAAATGGCTCAGTGAACTGGAAGACAGATTAGTAGAAAGTACCCAAGTTGAACAGAAAAAAAGATGAAATAATTTTAAAAATTGAAGACAGTTTAAGAGACCTCTGGGAAATTGTCTAACATATTAACATTCACAGTATAGGAGTCCCAGAAGAAGACAAGAGAGAGGAGGCAAAGAACTTATTTGAAGAAATAATATCAGAAAGCTTCCTCAACCTGGGGAAGGAAACATATATCTAAGAATCAAAGGGAGTCCAAACAAAATGAACCCAAAGAGGTCAACTCCAAGACACATTATAATTAAAACGGCAAAGATTAAAGCTAAAGAGAGAATTTTAAAGGCATCAAGAGGAAAACAACTAGTTATATGCAAGGGAACCCTCATAAGATAACCAGCAGATATTTCAACAGAAACTTTGCAGTCCTTAAGGGAGTGGGACAATGTATTCAAATAACTGAAAGAAAATAACTTCCAACTAATAAAACTCTATCAGGCAAAACTATTATTCAGAGTTGAAGGAGAGATAAAAGTATTTTCCAGATAAGAAAAAGCTAAAATAGTTCATCACCACTAAACAAGCATTATGAGAAATGTTAAGCTGAAAAGAAGGGGCACTAATTGATAACAAGAAAATATATAAAAGAACAAATCTCACTGGGAAAGTAAATAAAAAATCTCACTGGGAAAGTAAAAGTAAAGGATTAATCATTATAAATCTAGTAGGAAGGTTAAAAGACAAAAATAGTAAAAATATCTGTGATTATAATAATTATTTAAGGAATACATAAGACATCAAAAGCATTAAACATCTTTAATGTTTAATGAGTAATAACATTAAGATTTATAATGAGATCAAGTTTAAGTTGTTATCAACTTAAGATAGACTGTTATAGGTACATCTCATGGTAATCAAAAAGCAAAAACCTGTATAAATTTTAAAAAGACAGAGAAAAAAACATAAGTATTTCACTAAAGCCATGAAATCACAAAGAAAGAGAGAAAGAAAGAGAGGAAATGCCAAAACAACTAGAGAACAGTTAACAAAATGGTGATGGGTACTTATCAAGAATTTCTTTAACTGTAAATGGACTAAATTCTCCAATAAAAAGATAAGTAACTGAATGGACTGCAAAATAAGATCTATACATATCCTGTCTACAAGAGACTCACTTCAAATGTAAAAACACACCACAAGCTGAAAATGAGGGAATAGAAAAAGTTGCAAATGGAAACCAAAAGAAAGCTAGGGTAGCAATACTTATATCAGACTCTTGTGACCCTATGGACTGTAGCTTGCCAGATTCCTTTGTCCATGGAATTCTCCAGACAAGAATACTGCAGTGGGTAGCCATTCCCTTCTCCAGTGTCAGACAAATAGACTCAAATAGTCAAATATTTTTTCAACTTAAAGAGATCATTGAATGCAACCTAGATTCCCTATCTTGTGTTAAAGTCTGGAATCTACTCTAGGCAGTAAGCTGGGTGATCATCATTAGCTTCTGTATTTTTTTGTCTCTTTCAGGGATCACTGTACTGTGATGCCTGATGTCCAATATCTGAAAATCATTGTTTTATATATTTGAGCTGATTTAGTTGTTTCTGACCGGAAAAGGCAATGGCACCCCACTCTGGTACTCTTGCTTGGAAAATCCCATGGATGGAGGAGCCTGGTAGGCTGCAGTCCGTGGGGTCGCTAAGAGTCGGGCCCGACTGAAGCGACTTAGCAGCAGCAGCAGCAGCAGCAGTTGTTTCTGACAGGAAGTTAAATCCTCTTCCTTTACTTCAACTTTATCAGCAATATAAATATAGTCGATTTATAGTACTGTGTTAGTTTGAAGTGTACAGCAATTCAGTTATAAGTACATATATATCTTTTTTTCAGATTTTTTCCCTTATAGGTTATTATAAAGTGTTAAGTATAGCCCTCTGTGCTGCACAGCCACGTTTTAAGAGATTATTAGACCACAGCTTACTTGGGGATGGTCTGCATATGAAGATGACGTCATTGAGGGGTGTGGCCCAGGCCCTCCAGAAGCAGCTGAGCACCAGACAGTCAAAGGGTGAATGAAGGCTTCCACAACCACTCCACTTCCCTCACTCACCCCTTGTTGCCACCATACCCCAGGCAAGGCCAGTGCTATTGATCTTGGTTTTTAGAAATTCAAGTTCTTTTTTGGCACTTCCCAGGCCCACATTGAGAACACTCTCCGCTAGCCACTGATCCCCTCTGATCCAGCTCTGGATTCGGCTCTCGGCTCTCCAAGTTCCCTGGGCATGAACTCCTCTTTGCCTGGCCAACCAGGCAGAGGGGCCGACTCTTCCAGCAGCTCTCACTTTTAGAGATTTACATCCACTGTTTGTGAAAGCAGAGAGGTCTGCCTCCTCATATTTTCAGAGGGCTTATTCTCAATGGGCAGTTTCCTGCAAAGGACTGAATCTACCTTCAAAACCCATGTTTTAGGTTTCTTGAATCTTTCTCAGGGTTCTTATTTTCAAATAGGCCTTCACGAGGTTCTTATTCAGATCAATATCAGTAAAGAGTATCCGTGTGGCTACAAACCTGCTATGCTTTGATTATTTCATCGCAAACGTAGTATAAGACTTATAGCATGAGTGTCAGGGATGAAAAATCTATTGACTCCATCTGTCGCCCTGAGTTCTGCTGCTTTCTGGTCCTCTGTATTCTTGTTTGTGCTTATTTTCCCACTTATTCTGAAATGACTGCTCCTTACTCTACAGGAAACAGGAGAAATATTGATATATTGATAATAAACTATAATACATCTTCTAGGCTGAAAATTGTAATTGTAGAGACAACAATCATTTTCTTTGGAAGTCTTTAAATAGAGAGGATACCTGTGAGGTAGAAAGAATATTTGTGAAAATAGATAAAGAATATCGAGACCGAAGTGTTTCAATGGCTGTTAGTCATCCTGTATAATGACAGAAAAAAATATTGCACACTTTCTTCTCCTTCTCAAACACAGATTCTAGCTGTGCTGTATTGTAGAATCTGCCAATTACAGAAGAAGTGTAATCTAAAAAATTGCAAGCTGTATATCTAAGCTGATGAAGAAAAATAAACATTTTATGGTCTAGCTAAGATTAGACCTAGTCAAGCTAAACTCCAAGGAATTGTCATTTCAAGATATTTCAGACAGAAATCTGCTTAATACTAAGAGTTTGGGGTCCTCTTTGGATTTCCAGCATTGCTTGAAAGATTCCATTTATGAGTAATTTGTAATATTTCTATAGGAAATATTACATTTTCTGAAAGATTAAAAAATGGTTTTTCTAATTACAGTATAGTTGATTTATAATGTTGTGATAATGTCTGCTGTACTGCAGAGTGATTCAGTTATACATACAAATATATATTCTTTTTTCATATTTTTCCCATAATGACTTATCATAGGATATTAAAGAGAGCTCCTGTGCGGTACAGTAGGACATTGCTGTTTATCCATTCTATGTATGGTAGTTTGCATCTGCTAACCCCAAACTCCCAATCTGTCCCACCCCTACCCTGCAGCCTGCCCTGGTAACCACAAGTCTGTTCTTTGTCTTTAAGTCTGTTTCTGTCTTGTGGACAAGTTCATTTGTGTCATAAAAAATGTTTTAAGTAGAGACAGACACTGAGATTTTGCTGCTAGCAATGCAGAAACCCCAGAGCTAAGGGTTTGCAAGAAGATAATTCTCATCTATGGGCAGCTTGAGAGAATCACAATTTGGCTTTCTTGAAAGAATTATTGCCTAGAAGAATGTTGGTGTTGTTCAGTCACTAAGCTGTGTCCAAATCTTTGTGACCCCATGAACTGCAGCATGCCAGGCTTCTCTGTCCTTCACTATCTCCCAGGGTTTGCTCAAACTCATGTTCACTGAGTCAGTGATGCCATCCAATCATCTCATCCTCTGTCGTCCCCTTCTCCTCCAGCCTTCAGTCTTTCCCAGCATCAGGATATCTTCCAATGAGTTGGCTCTTAGCATCAGGTGGCCAAAGTATTGGAGCTTCAGCATCAGTCCTTAAAGTGAATATTCAGGGTTCATTTTCTTTGGGATTGATTGGTCTGATTTTCTTGCTGTCTAAGGGACTCTCAAGAGTCTTCTGCAGCACCACAATTTCAAGTATCAAGCCTGGAGGAATAAAGTGGCTTTTTTCTTCTCATTTATCTACCTGTTTGTGCTCTTTTTTATATGTGGCCTTTCTGAGCCACATCTGTGTCAAGGGCCTAAGGATTTCTCCTTCCAAATGCAGGTAAGGGTTCAGCAAAACCCCATTTACAGAACTAACTCCCAGCAAGTACTTCTAGTGGAGACATCTCCACCTAAGCACAGGTAACAGCAGAATCTCCGCTGTCTCCTCTGGTTTGCCAAATGTATTAACAACAGTGATAATCTGTGAGGTGTAAGGAGACTTCCAGAGAGTGGTTCACAAGAGAGGCTGAGGGAGACCCAGAATGCAGACTTAATGAGAGAGGGTTCTTTGAAATCAGATGACAGGAAGATCTATATCTGGTTATTCAATTAACAATCTTAGACAAAACCTCTGTTTTGTCCTTTGAAACTCAATAAACCATTTCTATTCAAATTTCTTTCTGTTTCCTCACATGTAAGAAGAAATTACATTTTCTTACTAAGTTTCCAACAGACGGTTTCCAACAGAGAGTTTCCAACTCTAATATTTATGAATATGAGAGCTGGACCATAAAGAAGGCTGAGCACTAAAGAGTTGATGCTTCTGAACTGTGGTGTTGAAGAAGACTCTTGAGAGTCCCTTGGACTGCAAGGAGATACAACCAGTCAATCCTAAAGGAAATCAGTCCTGAAAATTCATTGGCAGGACTGTTGCTAAAGCTGAAGCTCCAATACTTTGGCCATCTGATGTGAAGAACTGACTTGCTGAAAAAGACCCTGATGCTGGGAAATCCCAGTAAAGCAGGAGGAGAAGGGGACAACAGAGAATGAGATTGGTTGGATGGCATCACCGACTTGATGGACATGAGTTTGAGCAAGCTCCAGGAGTTGGTGGTGGACAGGGAAGCTGACATGCTACAGTCCATGGGGTCGCAAAAAGTCAGACATGACTGAGCAACTGAACTGAACTGAATTTCCAGTAGACAGGGTCCAGAATGTGGGAAGGATAAGTAATGACAAAAACCAACTGTATAGCCATGCAGTGATGTACACTTAAGTATGGAGGCGTGTTTATGGAATGTTAGAATATCAGGGTTTTCACTGCAAAGGAGAGGAAGATCACTCTTACACCTTGAAATTGGTTAGATACAACCACAGCTGCTGATGTGACAGTCATATTTATTCCAGGTACATGAATGGTCCAGCAAATGGTATCTTCCCAACAGCCACTGCTAAAGTCCAGAACTGCTCTTATGCACACCTGTGATTTCAGTCACAAAATAGTTATTGTTTATTGTGCTTAGAAAATTCTCTTGAAAAAGCCACAATTCTAGGTATGTGCATAACATTGTGGAGATCTGTATCGGTGAATGCAATTTTCATGGTAAAAACCTCCTCTGAAACACTGACATTTGAAAGCATGAGAAATATTACACATAATTTTTCATGCTTGTGAATTTCCATGGGTGCCATTCATTGGAGGAAACCAATATTGGGTCCTCCAGGGCAATAACCGTCTCTCACTGGCATTCTGAGTCTCCCCCTCCATGTGACACATGGGAAAGGCATAACAATATTTATTGAACCAAGTCTGAATATTGGGCAGAAATGTTCTTTCTCTTGACAAGCTTTGTTTTTGAAGCTGTTAAGAATTATGTTATGGTTTAAAAATATCCCTCTTTAGATGGCATTTGTTGCGAATTGTCCTTTACCTTGTCTGATCAGAGGCAAGGCTTTAGGAGAGCCTTCAGAACAACAAAAAGGTCCATTGTAAAAGTCAGTGGAGCCCACCAAGCCCACCCGACCCATGGGACAATCGATGGAATTATTGAGAATGGTAGATCTATCCTGTGAAATAAGAATTCTGTATCATTTTATATCATTTAAAAGCTGTTGTAGTCCTTAGTATTTGACAGTAAGGTTTTGTTATTGATTTCTATTTTTCTCATTAAAAATAACAGAACCAGTCAAGTGTAGCTAGGAGTGGTCTGTCTTCTGGTACCAGGCATATTGCTCTCATCTGCTTCTGTAGATAATCTCTGCAAGTCCTTCACATCTTCCAGAATGTTCTCAAACTGCACTGCATGCAGTTCAGTGAGTAGACACTCCAGGTGACTTCTCTACCTATACAGCTTGGTGGTAGAGGCTTCCTGGCTTTTCCTGGATGCTCTCTGTTGGAGGGACCAAGTCCCAAGGTCCAGTGTGGGCTCACGAGCCTTTGCTTCATCAAAGACTCCAGGCTTTCAACAGCTTGGCTGCAGTGGTGAACTTGGAAAAAAGATCAGCACAGCCGAAAGAGGCCTGTATCCATGGTGTTTTATGTCACCAGGGCCCACATTTTGACAAGCACAAATGAGAGAGCTCTGCCCCTCCCTTGTCAGAGGTTCATAACACCCTTGGCACAAGTCACCTCAGCCCACAGTTCCCCTGGATCACAAAGGATCCCTGAGCACAAGTAAGGGGAAATAAATTTTCTGGAAAAGCAGCACCCTTCTCAGCCATGAAGAAGGTGGTTCTTGGGCAAAGTCCCTTGACACCACGCTTGGACTGCACGTTCAGCATGGGTTCTACGTACAGGTACAGAGGGGCCTGGGCAGGTGAGGGAGAGAAGTGACCTGAGTGTGGACATGCCTGCAGGTTTCTCTTGTTCCCTCCCGCATGTAGATTATTAGTAAATGAAAGCATCTTAATTTAAAATTTTGAGTCTTTTTGTCATATTTTGAGAGATTTTTGCAAGGAGTTAAATCTAGAAATGAGAAATTTAAGGGAAACACATTAAGTAAGATTTTTGCAGTAAAGTGACATCATTTTGTAACATCAGGATCTTGTGACCCCAAATCCTGTAGTCCTGGTTGGTGATGTTAAACATCTTGGTTCTGAATTAGCCTGATATATGGATACACTGAGGAACTAAAGTCATGAGCATGTGCCATCAGAATGTGCAATAAAACAAAGCAATTCAGACCACATTGCTAGCAATGCTATAAGCACTAACTAGAATCCTAAAAAACAGGGTGGAATCCATAAAGTTCCTCAGCTCTTGGTGGGGAGATCTCCGCAGACCCAGAGGTCTATTTGTCTCATGCAGCAGAGCCGAGCTAATCCAGGCACATGGCCTTTGTATTTAGTCAGCACCAGCCATCACTGCCTGTGACAGTCACTCTGTGGTGAACACCTGGAGACCTTTCTCCGTACCTTTCTGCTTATTTGTCTTGTTGGTTGTGTATGTTTAAATTCTTTGAAGGAAGGAGTCAACACTTAACACCGCTTTCTAACTCATATTTAATACAGTGACTTTTGCATGCTTTTTACTATTTCCTCAATCTTTAAAGAGAGAATTGAAACATAGCCCCTCACATATGTAGGCTTCACGATGTGACCCAACATGAAGCCATTAAAATGCAAAGACTCAGTCACTGGCTTGGGCTCTGACACTGTGTATCCACATGTGGTCTTACTTGACTCTGAGAGAGACATTTAAAAGTCAAGTTTTGATTTTGGATCTGCTTCTGAAAAAAAAAAAAACGAACAACTTTTTCCTTCTGGTCTAATGGATCTGACTAAAGGATAGTTTTATGACCAAAGAAATGTATATGATGTGAATACCCTCTATTTTATTTGTTCTTCATTCAATTTTTCCTTTTTATCCAAATTCAGAATCATTAACTCTACTACAGAGGACAATGCTACAGGTCATTTGTCAAGACTTTCCAGAAAGCCTTGGAAACCTTTCTGAACAATCATCGCAGGGTGACTTTTGCTGTCCTATCTGAGATACCACTGTAATAGCCATTGTCTAAAATAAACCCAAAGTCTGAAGAAACCTGTCTGTATTCTTGGAGGAAACAAAGCTATCCCTCATGCAGCCCTTCCTCAGACCTCAGAGTTACTAAGCTCCCTTTCTTGAAAAGCCTCCTCAATATCAAACATTTCTGTAGCTCCTAGCACCATTAATCAATCTTCAAGACATATTAGTAATCAGTGTCACTGACACCCTCATCCTCATATACAGCTGTCACCACCGTCCTCTTTCCTTCACCACACCTAGGAGGCAATGCAAGGGGGATAGTGAGGACGGGGCTTGATGCATGCAGATGTGGAAATAGAGGTCTTATAAAAAGAAAACTCCTGCAGCGCATGTTCTTATGCCTTCCCTTTGTCATTGTGATGCTTTAGACTTTTAGAAAAGGAAAGAAGAATGGGGACAGAAGATCTTATAGTGGCCAACGTCACTGGAGCCAATGTCAGGACTCCAGCTGGGACAGAGCCTCTCCAGTCTCACAGGCAGACAGGCAGACACATGCTAGCTGGGGCCAGCACCTGCCCTCAGCCCTGGGACCCCAGCACTAGGATAACCCTCTGGTGGCTAAGATGGTTAAGAATCTGCCTGCAATGCAGGAGACCAGGGTTCCATCCCTGGGTTGGGAAGATCCCCTGGAGGATGGCATGACAACTTACTCCAGTATTCTTGCCTGGAGAATCCCCATAGACAGAGGAGCCTGGCAGGCTACAGTCCATGAGGGTCACAAAGAGTTAGGCACAACTAAGTGACCAAGCATAGCACATAAGGATGACAGGTGAGTGAAGCTGTCTTTGGTAACTCTTTTGCAAGAAATTTTAAAGAAAAACGAATAGATAGGTCTACATTTTCCTTGATCTTTAACTGGTACAAAATTTTCCATGAAGGTATTGGCTAATACTTAAGAGTCTTGTTGGAAAATGGACTAGAAATTGTATGGATTAAAAACAGTTGAAGAGGTTGATGGTATGTAAGCAAAAGAGGACATTAAGAGGCACATTCAAGCTGCCTTCAAGTACTTTAAAGCCTGTGTGAAAAAATCAATTAATAGATATAAAAACAGAAGTTTTCAACACTCGACACTTTATAAACTCAATTTGTATGTATTCATTTAATTCTCTGAACAACCCTGTAAGATTCAAATGGTTATCGCCTCACATTGTAGAGGAGAAAACTGGAATCACTTGTCTAGTTACTCAGTCAATAGCTGTTGACAATGAACTAAACATAGTTTAACACTAAAAACATCACTGCAAATTAAAGATCAACAACAAACTTTCGATTGCACCACACTGAGTAAAAAGAAATCGTGTTTGTTTTGCCAGATGCCAGGTGGAGGAGGATGGGGAACAAGAAAGTTCTGAAAGAAAGAGCTGTCCAGCAGTGGGATGGGCTATCGTAAGGAATGGTGGGGAAATGTGGCCCACCCCTCCCATCACGGTCAGGAGTCCACAGGGAGGTGTGTGAGTTAGCTTCCCGCTGTTTCTGTAACACATTACTGCATGTCTAGTGGACATCTTTAGGTGGATATTACTCTGCCTCCCACAGAAGGGATTATGAAACCTTATTTTAAATGGATGAATTATTATTAACCGGTAATTTTTTTTTTTTTTTTTTTTTTACTGTCTGATTCTAAAGGCACTGATTTGTGTTTCCTGTCCACCCAAGTAAGATTTTATTTTATTAAGTTACTACTCCTCCTGCAGCACTTTAGTTAAATTGAGTATGTTAGTCTGTTGGGCGGCCATAACACAATGCCACACACTGTGGGGCTCAAACAACAGAAATTTCTTTCACAGTTCTGAAGACTGGAAGTCCAAGACTGAGGTGTCTGCAGGACTTGTGTCTCCAGAGGCATCTGTCTCTGTCTTGCAAATGGCCTCTTTCCTGCTGCCTCTGACATGGTCTACCCTCTGTGGCCGTGAGTCCCTGGTGGCTCTCTGTGTCCAACTCTCCTCAGTCACGTTGGAGTAGAGACACCCTAATACCCTCATTTTAAACTAATCACCTCTCTAAAGGTCCTATCTGTAAATTCAGTCACATTCTGAGGTCCTAGGGGTTAAGACTTCAACATAAGGATATGGGGCACATGATTCAGCCTGCCCCATCAACATTCTCAAGGTATGAAACACAAAGGACTTTTCTTTTTTTTTTTTTTCACTTTTTCTTTTTTTTTTTTCTAATTTTATTTTATTTTTAAACTTTACATAATTGTATTAGTTTTGCCAAATATCAAAATGAATCCGCCACAGGTATACATAAAATAAACAAATGGGACCTAATTAACCTTAAAAGCTTCTGCATATCAAAGGAAACTATTAGCAAGATGAAAAGACAGCCTTCAGAATGGGAGAAAATAATAGCAAATGAAGCAACCGACAAACAACTAATCTCAAAAATATACAAGCAACTCCTATAGCTCAACTCCAGAAAAATAAAGGACCCAATCAAAAAATGGGCCAAAGAACTAAATAGACATTTCTCCAAAGGACTTTTCACTAAAGATGCACACTTCATATTTAAGGCACCTCCTGGCCTGATTCCTGAGTGAACACAGAGGCAGCCTACCCTGTGCCAGGGCAAACCCTCTTTACTTTCCCTCCTGGACTTTCTCTGTCTCTGCAGAAGCAAGGTGTCTTCTCCAAGAAGGAGCCTCCACTCTGAAGGCTCCACTGGTTCAGGGGTCCCTGTGGTCCACCACACCAGCTCTTTATCCTTCCTTCCTACTTCGCCTGGGAGTGCAGAAATTTTGGAGCAAAATGGAGGGAAAATGCTCCCTATCCCACCAGCTTCCTGGGCAGAAGATATTTCCACCTCTTTCCCAGTAAACTCAAATGAGTTTACCTTTTCCTTAAACTTTTCGTCCCATTTCTAGGTCTGTTTTGTATCCTTCTCTTTGACTCTTTGTCTAATATATGGAGAAAAGGCTAAAATTATAGTGTTAGATTTGCCTAGAGATTTTGTTTGGGAAAAGGAGCTCCTTTTATATTTCCAGTATCAGAAGAGTGTATGACCTCAGCTTTAACTTTCTCTAAAAGTGGTGTTTATATAATTTGACTTATAGTGAGTGAATCAATTTGCTTTGTATGGCAAAATTTTACATTTATTACAGATTTCAGTAACTAATGTATTATTTACATAAAATAGAACTATCTGCACTCCCTTTGAATGCTATTTTATTCTTTGAAGACATTGGAAACCATTCATTATTTGAGGCAGTAATATATTTTAATTACCCTAATAATGGCATAAATTGTCTACTTATTGAATGCCAATTTACTCCCAAAGGACAGTTAAGAATATGACAAATCACATGTTGATACGGCCTGAGATCCACCCAGCTCTGCCTCTACACTAGGGCATAAGCAAGTAGTCTGTGAGAGACAGAGCTTTTGGTCAGAATTCTCACTAATTACTATCTCTGTAAGTACTCTCAAGAAATAATACACAGTATTGTGCATCGAAATAAAATTAAAAAAAAGAAGTAATACACAAAAATCATGTCCAAAAGAATCTGTTTTTTATTATTAAGACAATGGCTATATTAAAACATGTCCTAAGACAATTTTGTCTAAGCACTGAAATAACTGCTCTGTATATTTCCATTGAAAAGGAAGGAAATAGAGTTTGCTTTACAAAACAGGTCATAAATTAATGATGTTAGACCCCACAGCATCATTACTGTAATTCTGAAATCCTCAAATCTCTGAAAATTCAAACCTGTGTTAAATTTGACACTGAAGTTCATGGGCTAGCAAAACCTGATCTGAACTAATGGAAAGTTATTTGCAGGCTTATTTATTCTACTTTTGGATATTTCTATATTTTACTGCAGAAATATTAATGTGTTTGCATGGCAGTCTTAGATCCTGCTAGTGCCTATATACATGGTAAATGTGCACCATATTAATTATTAGTTTCAAAGTTTCTAAATTCCCAGACATATCTGGTTGGAAGTTTTGCAAAAGGTACTGCGGACTCAAGATTTAGATATCTGCAAAGTTACATTTGACGACTATTAACATACTACCCTGGTGTACTTCTTTTCCTATTTAGAACCAGTCTGTTGTTCCATGTCCAGTTCTAACTGTTGCTTCCTGACCTGCATACAAATTTCTCAAGAGGCAGGTCAGGTGGTCTGGTATTGCCATCTCTTTCAGAATTTTCCACAGTTTATTGTAATCCACAAGTTTTTCTGGAACTCTCTTGCTTTTTCCATGATCCAGCGGATGTTGGCAATTTGGTCTCTGGTTCCTCTGCCTTTCCTAAAACCAGCTTGAACATCTGGAAGTTCATGGCTCACGTATTGCTGAAGCCTGGCTTGGAGAATTTTGAGCATTACTTTACTACAGTGTGAGATGAGTGCAATTGTAGAGTACATCATGAGAAACGCTGGGCTGGAAGAAGCACAAACTGGAATCAAGATTGCAGGGAGAAATATCAATAACCTCAGATATGCAGATGACACCACCCTTATGGCAGAAAGTGAAGAGGAACTCAAAAGCCTCTCGATGAAGGTGAAAGAGGAGAGTGAAAAAGTTGGCTTAAAACTCAACATTCAGCAAACTAAGATCATGGCATCTGGTCCATCACTTCATGGGAAATAGATGGGGAAACAGTGGAAACACTGTCAGACTTTCTTTTTCTGGGCTCCAAAATCACTGCAGATGGTGACTGCAGCCATGAAATTAAAAGACACTTACTCCTTGGAAGGAAAATTACGACCAACCTAGATAGCATATTCTAAAGCAGAGACATTACTTTGCCAACAAAGGTCTGTCTAGTCAAGGCTATGGTTTTTCCTGTGGTCATGTATGGATGTGAGATAGTTGGACTGTGAGGAAAGCTGAGGGCCAAAGAATTGATGCTGTTGAACTGTGGTGTTGGAGAAGACTCTTGGACTGCAAGGAGATCCAACCAGTCCATTCTGAAAGAGATCAGCCCTGGGATTTCCTTGGAAGGAATGATGCTAAAGCTGAAACTCCAGTACTTTGGCCACCTCATGCAAAGAGTTGATTCATTGGAAAAGACCCTGATGTTGGGAGGGATTGGGGGCAGGAGGAGAAGGGGACGACAGAGGATGAGATGGCTGGATGGCATCACTGACTCGATGGACGTGAGTCTCAGTGAACTCTGGGAGCTGGTGATGGACAGGGAGGTCTGGCGTGCTGCGATTAATGGGGCCGCAAAGAGTCAGACACGACTGAGTGACTGAACTGAACTGAACTGAACATGCTACCAAACGATATTCAGCATAATGAACAAATCCATAAAAAAGCTAAAGTAGTTGTGGACTATGTGTAAGAATGAGCACTACCTAATTACACTTTTTTTTTTTTTCATTTTCAAACAGTTGGATAGAAGCAGCTTTAAAATGCAGCAAGAAAAATTTTCTTTGATCAGTTAAAAGAAATACATATATTCATTTAATATGTGTTGAGCACATCTGCTGCTGCAAGGCACTGTGTTAGGTACTGCTGGAAAAGAAAGTTATTGGCTGCATAGACACAAGAAAAACATGATTGCATTCCTGGAAATGTTTATGTAAATCTTAAAGCTGTAACTCTTACACATACTTCTGAATCAACTTAATTTTCCTTTACCTCAGTTTCATCATTAAACATGTTGATAAACCTCATTAAGATTTTAATATTTTTACTAATGTTATTACTGTTACTGTTAAGCTTGTCTTTTATTCTATTTCCTGAAGCATTTGTTATAGTTACGTAAAAACTTCAAAAACTTATTTAGAAGTTTAAATTAAGAATTTAGCTTGAACTTGAAACTTATTGCCTCAATGTTTATCTAAATTCCTTTGATGTAACATCAGACTGAATTTATAAAGAGAAACCTAATGTTTCTCTTTACAAATACTGCTTCTGGTAGGATCAAATGTTCAATGCAAATAGTGTTTTCTCAAGGGATTTAGAAAGGATTTTTTTTCCAGGCTAGGTTGGAAAGCCATGTGAAATCCAAAGGAGGAGAAACATGTTGTTTAAGCCATGATCTTTTTCTTTGTACTTCTTTTATAAGAGGTCATGCTGTAAAAGATATTTTTAAGCTTACAGTGTATATTTTGTTATATCAAAAATTTTCATCTGATGCAATATCAAATTTCTTCAACTGTCTAAAAAATATGTTCTACTGTTTTTTGTCCAAATCATTATCCAAATGTATAACTATGGGTTGAACCTGGTGATGACCTTAACATCTCTTTTACTTTGGTGCAGCAAACCTCCCTCCCTCCTTCTTTATTTGTGACACCAAGTTATAGAAAAATATTTACAAGCTAGTTACCCTAAGAAAAATATTCAACCTTCTGGACTTGTCTGGTTATTCCTGTATAGTCTCTCTCTGTTTAATCCTGTGGCTCCTGTAGTTTCTACACATTGGCAGTTAGATCTGAAAGCTTGATAAATTCATACAAAACATAATTGGTTAACAGTCATTCTCTGATGTTGTGCATTTATTATCGTGTCACAATAAAAGGCAAGATATCTGGTTGACCAATAGTGATGGCAAACTGACACCTGAATGAGGATGATAACATTATAACCTTTCCCTGTAGAGTTAAGTCTCCCTATTTCTTGAAACTAGTTTATGTAGGATTGTATTAGCACTATGCAAATACCCACTTTCCCATGTGGTGCCATAATGATGATTTTTTAATTCTATGATTTCTTTCTTTCTATCATTATTAGTTTGCTTTTTCATACAGCACAGTGCTTTCTTCATCACAAAGGGTTATTTGTTCGCCTCTTCTAAAGTGAAAGTGAAAGCTGCTCAGTCACGTCCAACTTTTTGTGACCCTGTGGACTCCATGGAATTCTCCAGGCCAGAATACTGGAGTGGGTTGAGTTCAGTTCAGTTCAGTCACTCAGTCGTGTCTGACTCTTTGTGACCCCATGAATCACAGCACACCAGGCCTCCCTGTCGATCATCAACTCCTGGAGTGGGTAGCCTTTCCTTTCTCCAGGGGATCTTCCCAACCCAGGGATTGAACCCAGGTCTCCCTCAGTGCAGGCAGATTCTTTACCAGCTGAGCCACAAGGGAAGCCCAAGAATACTGGAGTGGGTAGCCTATCCCTTCTCCAGCAGATCTTCCCAATCCAGGAATCGAACTGGGGTCTTCCGCACTGCAGGGGGATTCTTTACCAGCTGAGCTATCAGGGAAGCCCTCATCTAAAGTTACTACTAAAAAATTAAAATCAAGACATCAATTTTCAAAGCAATACCATGAATTTTAATTATTTTATCTGGCATTCTCTATTCTGAGTTCCAAGAGTTCGTGTATCCCATCAATCAAATATATTCCCATCTCCTTCAACAGTACGCCTAGGTCCTCATCAGTCTTTCAATACCACTTTGTTTTATAGAACAAGAACCCAAGTTCACTTTGAACCTTCCTGTGTTCCTTGTACCACCGTTTCTCTGAAGAGCAAGTGATTTACTCATCAATAACTGAAGGAGGTTAAAGTTAGATTCTCCAGGGTTTTGGTTAGATGGTAATTTTAATTCTAAATCACTAGAAAGTTAACGGAGAAGGCAATGGCACCCCACTCCAGTGCTGTTGCCCGGAAAATCCCATGGATGGAGGAGCCTGTTAGGCTGCAGTCCATGGGGTCGCTAAGAGTCGGACATGACTGAGCGACTTCACTTTCACTTTCCACTTTCATGCATTGGAGAAGGAAATGGCAACCCACTCCATTGTTCTTGCTTGGAGAATCCCAGGGACGGAGAAGCCTGGTAGGCTGCAGTCCATGGGGTCGCACAGAGTCGCACACGACTGAAGCGACTTGGCAGCAGAAAGTTAATAGCCATTTCTGTCAATTTCTATTGATTAAAGAAACCTCAAGTTTGAAAGTTTAAACTAGAGTTAGAGTAAAAAGTGCCTCATTCAGAGTAATTTCTTCATATTTGTATATGGAAAATTCAGGGAATAAATCATTCAAATAAATTAATTTTTTTCAGAATTACAAAAAAATGTGCTTAGGTGAATTTTAGACATGCAGCCAGATTTGATTTAAGCTCAGATCCAGACTTCCTTTCACTGAGAAACTGAATTTACACTCCCACAACTACATGTTTGAGCCCATCTGTTACTAACAACATTCCTGTAATATTTCAGCTGATTTAAAGGGAGTCAACTGGGTGATGGTACAGCCAGCTGGACATGGGACATGCAAGAAGAGGAAGGGCATTCTCTGCAAGAAGAAATTGAACTAGATAAATAATTCCTTCTGTGCCACAAGCTCCTCAATCATGGCACAGATCTAGTGCAAATTTGAGACATACTAAAAAAAGTGTCAGTTATCTGAAATTCAAACTTAACTAGACACCTTATATTTGATCTGGCAACTATACTGTTAAAGCCAGTCTTTCTATGGCTGGTAGGGGAGTCAAGTGTTCCCCAGATACTCCTTATTAACCTGAACATGAATGGTCACCTTGCTGGACACTTTGTCTTAGGTTTCTGTTCCTCACCTGCTATGGCTCCTCTACAGCTATTGTGTGTGCTGTGTGCTCTCTGTCACTCAGTCATGTCCAACTCTTTGTGGGCCCATAGACTGTAGTCCACCAGGCTCCTCTACCCATGGAATTTTCCAGGCAAGAATACTGGAGTGGGTTGCCTTTTCTAACTCCATGGGATCTTCTAGACCCAGGGAACAAACCTGCTTCTCTTGGATCTCCTGAATTGGCAGGAGGATTCTTTATTTTTCTAATTAATTAATGTATTTATTTTAATTGGAGGCTAATTACTTTACAATATTGTAAAGTATTTTGCCATATATTGGCAAAATGTATGGTTTTTGCCATATATTGACTTGAATCAGCCATGGGTGTACATGTGTCCCCCATCCTGAACCCCCTTCCCACCTCCCTCCCCAGCCCATCCTTCAGGGTCATCCCAGTGCATCAGCCCCAAGCACCCCGTCTCATGCATCGAACATGGACTGGCAATCTATTTCACATATGATATACATGTTTCAATGCTATTCTCTCAAACCATCCCACCCTCACCTTTTCCCACAGAGTCCAAAAGTCTGTTCTTTATATCTGTGTCTCTTTTGCTGTCTTGCATATAGGGTCATTGTTACCATCTTTCTAAATTCCATATATATGCGTTAATATACTGTATTGGTGCTTTTCTTTCTGACTTACTTCACTCTGTATAATAGGCTCCAGTTTCATCCATCTCATTAGAATGGATTCAAACGCATTCTTTTTAATAGCTGAGTAATATTCCATTGTGTATATGTACCACAGATTTCTTATCCATTGATCTGCCAATGGACATCTAGGTTATTTCCATGTCCTAGCTATTGTATGAATATTGGGGTACACATGTCTCTTTGAATTCTGGTTTCCTTGGTGTATATGCCCATCAGTGGGATTGGTGGGTCATATGGCAGTTCTATGTTCAGTTTTTTAAGGAATCTCCACACTGTTCTCCATAGTGGCTGAACTAGTTTGCTTTCCAACCAACAGTGTAGGAGGGTTCCCTTTTCTCCACACCCTCTCCAGCATTTATCATTTGTAGACTTTTTTTTAAATTAAATTTATTTTAATTATAGGCTAATTACTTTACAATATTGTATTGGTTTTGCCATACATCAACATGAATCCACCATGGATGTACACGTGTTCCGCATCCTGAACTCCCCTCCCACCTCCCTCCCCATACCATTCCTCTGGGTCATCCCAGTGCACCAGCCCCAAGCTTCCTGTATCCTGCATCGATTTTTGATAGCAGCCACTTTGACCAGTGTGAGATGGTACCTCAGTGTGGTTTTGATTTGCATTTCTCTGATAATGAGTGATGTTGAGCATCTTTTCATGTGTTTGTTAGCCATCTGTATGTCTTCTTTGGAGAAATGTCTGTTTAGTTCTTTGGCCCATTTTTTGATTGGGTCATTTATTTTTTTGGAATTGAGCTCCATGAGCTGCTTGTATATTTTGGAGATTAATTCTTTGTCAGTTGCTTCATTTGCTATTATTGTCTCCCATTCTGAAGGCTGTCTTTTCACCTTGCCTATAGTTTCCTTCATTGTGCAAAAGCTTTTAAGTTTAATTAGATCCCATTTGTTTACTTTTGCTTTTGTTTCCATTACTCTGGGAGGTGGATCATAGAGGATCCTGCAGGAGGATTCTTTACCACTAGCGCCACCTGGGAAGACAATTATAGCTACTACCTGCTATGTATTCACTACTGGCCCACTGAGAGTGGATGAAACTAATTCTGAAGGGGTGAAGAGTTCTTAGTAAGTTTTTGTCATTCTAAGATCAAAGAGATTCTATTATTAATAGATTGATAAAAGAGCAAGCAAAGGACCATATTCAAAGAAAGTAAAGAATGTTCTAGAAATTAAGGGTAGATTTGTATGTCAAGAGGTACCCTTAGAAAGACAGACATATGCATTTGAGCATAAGATCCTTACCTTGGCTTACCAAGCTTCTTCAAACAATTGGTGGAATCAACAGTGAAGGCTAAACACAGTTGACTGTAAAAGGCATTATAATGAACAATTTCTCCATCAACTAAAATCAAGAAGGATAACATAGACCACCTGAATTAGGATATTAATAAGCATTCAATATATTTATAAGCACCAGGGCCTCCCTTGTGGGTTAGATGGTAAAGAATCCACCTTTAATGCGGGAGACTTGGGTTCGATCCCTGGGTTGGGAATATCCCCTGGGGGAGGAACCGGCTACCCACTCCAGTATGGCCTGGAGAATTCCATGGACACAGGAACCTGGCAGGCTACAGTCAATGGGGTCACAGAGAGTCAGACATGACTGAGCAACTTTCAGTTTCACTTTCAAACATTCAGGAACCAGTACCAAAGGATTTGGACAAATCAGTGAAGGATGAGGAAGAAACACGAGCCTGCATGCAGGATGGGTTCAACTGGGTATTATTTTTAAATTGGATGGCACTGCCAGTTTCAGCTTCCTGGATAATGTGACTTTAGTGGAAATACTCTCATGCCATTGTGCTTGTACATTTATACAGACAAAATATTCCTTCTCAAGCTTGTCTATGCCTTCTAAAAGTATTGCCTCCACAGTTCACTCCAGCCCTCTCTACCTCTGCCTGCAGAATAATTCAGAGATTTTCTGTGAGAATATTTGGAAGAAACCTAAGAACATAGTGATGGATGCTATTGTAACATTTATATATATATATATATAACATAAAGAGAGGAAAATCCTTCTGGGAATTTCTTCCCAGAGAGAAATGACTTAAGGTGACTTTAGATCTTTCCTCTCTGTATCATTATGATTATCATCATCATTAAAAGACTTAAAAACAAGGAAAAAGCTGATAGCTGTTGCCTCTGGAAGGCCTTAAAGAAGAGGAGTAGCCTTCTTCCTATACACACGTGGATTTAGATGCCCCATAAAGCCACATTATTTCAGTCACGGGACAATGATTCTGGGTGATCAGTTGATCCACGGTGCTCTCTAGGGATGAGAGTGTGGAGGCAGATGGGGACAGTGAGTGTGTCTCAGTTACTGAATTCACAGAGGACAAAGTGCTAGCAAAATGGTAGCAATGTCCCTGCTCAGCTTGCCTCCTTCCCTCTAGGCTCACTTTCAGAAGTGGTGCCACCACTGCCTGCATCACTTGCTGCCTTAGTCAGCCTAGTATGATGCAGACCCCATGTTCCTTTAGGCACCAAAGTCCACAGTTTTACTTTAGCAATATCTTGAGAAGTGAATTTAATTCCACCTTAACCTGGAAACATAAGTAGAGAATTTTCTCCCTATGTATTTTCTCCCTGTTATATTTTTGAAAACATGTAATCCTTCTTCCAGCACTAATCAATCCCTGGTCACCCACCCCAACCATACGGGCATCCTCTAAAGCATAGTGGATCTCTATCATTTATGACTATATCCTCAGTGCAAACCAACATCATGCCTTCCCTAAAGCAAGTGCTCAATAAAAGTTTGCCAATAAATATTGGATAAATGAATGAATGGGCGGAAAAATAAAACTGACTTTATAAGGGAAAAAAATGGAATTACTTACCCAATGTAAAAGTTCATCAAAACAATGATTCATTGTGTGTATGTACCACAGCTTTCTTATCCATTCATGTTGATGTATGGCAAAACCAACACAATATTGTAAAGGAATTACCCTCCAATTAAAATAAATAAATTTAAATTAAAAAAAAACAATCATTCAAATGTTAATTATCCTCAGTGGAAAATATTCTGGCTAACAAACCATTTGCTTTGTAAAAAAACTTAAAAGATACTTTGTTCCAAGAAACTTAAAATTCATCCATTTCATAGAGGTAAAGATGATAAATCATGTAGCATGAAAAGAGAAAAATAAAGTCAACATTTTAGATGAGAGCATTTGCTTCTCTAGAAAAATAAATGAATAAATCCATCTAGTGAAAGGTAGGTTACAGACTCTTTCTGTGAAAGAGTTATAGACTCTTCACAGAATCTGTAACTACAAAAAAAACCTGGCTAATGATAATAAAATTAATATATTGATGGGATTTTTCAAATTCCCACTTGGTTGGATAAACATGTGATTTCTATTTTATGATAAAATAAAAATTATTCATGAAACAAAGAGGTAGAAATGGTATGAGTTGAAACTAAACTTTCTTCTCTTGCATTATACATAAGCAAATTGCCAAATTGCCAACTAACTGTCTAGAGATCCATTTTTTAATACATGGATGAGCTAATGTAGCTGTGCAGATGACATCATGAGGAAACAGCAACATGAGAGGGATAATCTTGTGTTTCCCTGAACTTGCTAAGTCATTTCAGTCGTGTCCAACTCTGTGCAACCCAATAGATGGCAGCCCACCAGGCTCCCCCCTCCCTGGGATTCTCCAGGCAAGAACACTGGGGTGGGTTGCCATTTCTTTCCCTGAACTTAGAGACCAATTAACAGTGAGGTCAAATAATGAAGTCAGTTCAGTTCAGTTGCTCAGTCATGTCCGACTCTTTGCGACCTCATGAATCGCAGCACGCCAGGCCTACCTGTCCATCATCAACTCCTGGTCACCCAGACTCTCGTCCATCGAGTCAGTGATGCCATCCAGCCATCTCATCCTCTGTCGTCCCCTTCTCCTGCTGTCCCCAATCCCTCCCAGCATCAGAGTCTTTCCAATGAGTCAGCTTTTCGCATGTGGTGGCCAAAGTTCTGGAGTTTCAGCTTTAGCATCATTCCTTCCAAAGAAATCTCAGGGCTGATCTGCTTCAGAATGAACTGGTTAGATCTCCTTGCAGTCCAAGGGACTCTCAGGAGTTTTCTCCAACACCACAGTTCAAAAGCATCAATTCTTCAACACTCAGCCTTCTTCACAGTCCAACTCTCACATCCATACATGACCACAGGAAAAACCATAGCCTTGACTAGACGAACCTTTGTTGGCAAAGTAATGTCTCTGCTTTTGAATATGCTATCTAGGTTGGTCATAACTTTCCTTCCAAGGAGTAAGCGTCTTTTGATTTCATGGCTGCAGTCACCATCTGCAGTGATTTTGGAGCCCAGAAAAGTAAAGTCTGACACTGTTTCCACTGTTTCCCCAACTATTTTCCATGAAGTGATGGAACCGGCATATTGAGTGCAGCACTTTCACGGCATCATCTTTCAGGATTTGGAATAGCTCAACTGGAATTCCATCACCTCCACTAGCTTTGTTCCTAGTAATGCTTTCTAAGGCCCACTTGACTTCACATTCCAGGATGTCTGGCTCTAGGTGAGTGATCACACCATCGTGAATATCTGGGTCATGAAGATCTTTTTTGTACAGTTCTTTTGTGTATTCTTGCCATCTCTTCTTAATATCTTCTGCTTCTGTTAGGTCCATACCATTTCTGTCCTTTATGGAGCCCATCTTTGCATGAAATTTTCCTTTGGTATCTCTGATTTTCTTGAAGAGATCTCTAGTCTTTCCCATTCTTTTGTTTTCCTCTATTTCTTTGCATTGATTGCAGAAGAAGGCTTTCTTATCTCTTCTTGCTATTCTTTGGAACTCTGCATTCAAATGTTTGTATCTTTCCTTTTCTTCTTTGCTTTTCACTTCTCTTCTTTGCACAGCTATTTGTAAGGCCTTCCCAGACAGCCATTTTGCTTTTTTGCATTTCTTTTCCATGGGGATGCTCTTGATCCCTGTCTCCTGTACAATGTCATGAACCCCAGTCCATAGTTCATCAGGCACTCTATCAGATCTAGGCCCTTAAATCTATTTCTCCCTTCTACTGTATAATCATAAGGGATTTGATTTAGGTCATACCTGAATGGTCTAGTGGTTTTCCCTACTTTCTTCAATTTAAGTCTGAATTTGGCAATAAGGAGTTCATTATCTGAGCCACAGTCAGCTCCTGGTTTTGTTTTTGCTGACTGTATAGAGCTTCTCCATCTTTGGCTGCAAAGAATATAACCAATCTGATTTCAGTGTTGACTATCTGGTGATGTCCATGTGTAGAGTCTTCTCTTGTGTTGTTGGAAGAGGGTGTTTGTTATGACCAGTGCATTTTCTTGGCAAAACTCTATTAGTCTTTGCCCTGCTTCATTCCATATTCCAAGGCCAAATTTACCTGTTACTCCAGGTGTTTCTTGACTTCCTACTTCTGCGTTCCAGTCCCCTAAAATGAAAAGGACATCTTTTTGGGGGTGTTAGTTCTAAAATGTCTTGTAGGTCTTCATATAACTGTTCAACTTCAGCCTCTTCAGCGTTACTGGTTGGGGCATAGACTTGGATTACTGTGATATTGAATCGTTTGCCTTGGAAACAAACAGAGACCATTCTGTCATTTTTGAGATTGTATCCAAGTACTGCATTTTGCATTCTTTTGTTGACCATGATGGCCACTCCATTTCTTCTGAGGGATTCCTGCCCACAGTAGTAGATATAATGGTCATCTGTATTAAATTCACCCATTCCATTCTGAATTTGGAAAACTCAGCAGTAGCCATAGGACTGGAAAAGGTCAGTTTTCATTCCAATCCCAAAGAAAGGCAATGCCAAAGAATGCTCGAACTACCACACAATTGCATTCATCTTGCATGCTAGTAAAGTAATGCTCAAAATTCTCCAAGCCAGACTTCAGCAATATGTGAACCGTGAACTTCCTGATGTTCAAGCTGGTTTTAGAAAAGGCAGAGGAACCAGAGATCAAATTGTCAACATCCACTGGATCATGGAAAAAGCAAGAGAGTTCCAGAAAAAACATCTATTTCTGCTTTCTTGACTATGCCAAAGCCTTTGAGTGTGTGGATCACAATAAACTGTGGACAATTCTGAAAAAGATGGGAATACCAGACCACCTGACTTGCCTCTTGAGAAATCTGTATGCAGGTCAGGAAGCAACAGTTAGAACTGAACATGGAACAACAGACTGGTTCCAAATAGGAAAATGAGTACGTCAAGGCTGTATATTGTCACCCTGCTTATTTAACTTTTATGCAGAGTACATCATGAGAAACACTGGACTGGAAGAAATACAAGCTGGAATCAAGACTGCTGGGAGAAATATCAATAACCTCAGATATGCAGATGACATCACCCTAATGGCAGAAAGTGAAGAGGAACTAAAAAGCCTCTCGATGAAAGTGAAAGTGGAGAGTGAAAAAGTTGGCTTAAAGCTCAACATTCAGAAAACGAAGATCATGGCATCTGGTCCCATCACTTTTTGGTAAATAGATGGGGAAACAGTGGAAACAGTGTCAGACTTTACTTTTTTGGGCTCCAAAATCACTGCAGATGGTGACTGCAGCCATGAAATTAAAAGACGCTTACTCCTTGGAAGGAAAGTTATGACCAACCTATGTAGCATATTGAAAAGCAGACATTACTTTGCCAACAAATGTCCATCTAGTCAAGGCTATGGTTTTTCCTGTGGTCATGTATGGATGTGGGAGTTGGACTGTGAAGAAGGCTGAGTGCCGAAGAATTGATGCTTTTGAACTGTGGTGTTGGAGAAGACTCTTGAGAGTCCCTTGGACTGCAAGGAGATCCAACCAGTCCATTCTAAAGGAGATCAGCTCTGGGATTTCTTTGGCAGGAATGATGCTAAAGCTGAAACTCCAGTACTTTGGCCACCTCATGCAAAGTGTTGACTCATTGGAAAGACTCTGATGCTGGGAGGGATTGGGGGCAGGAGGAGAAGGGGACGACAGAGGATGAGATGGCTGGATGGATGGCACTGACTCGATGGATGTGAGTCTCAGTGAACTCCGGGAGTTGGTGTTGGATAGGGAGGCCTGGTGTGCTGCGATTCATGGGGTCACAAAGAGTCAGACACGACTGAGTGACTGATCTGATCTGATCTGATGGGACTTGATGCCATGACCTTCGTTTTCTGAATGTTGAGCTTTAAACCAACTTTTTCATCTCCACTTTCACCTTCATCGAGAGGCTTTTTAGTTCCTCTTCACTTTCTGCCATAAGGGTGGTGTCATCTGCATATCTGAGGTTATTGATATTTCTCCCAGCAGTCTTGATTCCAGCTTGTGTTTCCTCCAGTCCAGCGTTTCTCATGATGTACTCTGCATAAAAGTTAAATAAGCAGGGTGACAATATACAGCCTTGATGTACACCTTTTCCTATTTGGAACCAGTCTGTTGTTCCATGTGCAGTTCTAACTGTTGCTTCCTGACCTGCATACAGATTTCTCAAGAGGCAGGTCAGGTGGTCTGGTATTCCCGTCTCTTTCAGAATTGTCCACAGTTTATTGTGATCCACACAGTCAAAGGCTTTGGCGTAGTCAATAAAGCAGAAATAGATGTTTTTCTGGAACTCTCTTGCTTTTTCCATGATCCAGTGGATGTTGGCAATTTGATCTCTGGTTCCTCTGCCTTTTCTAAAACCAGCTTGAACATCAGGAAGTTCACGGTTCACATATTGCTGAAGTCTGGCTTGGAGAATTTTGAGCATTACTTTACTAGCATGTGAGATGAGTGCAATTGTGCAGTAGTTTGAGCATTCTTGGCATTGCCTTTCTTTGGGATTGGTATGAAAACTGACCTTTTCCAGTCCTGAGTCCTTTGTTAGTCCTACAAGACCTTTAGAACTAACATCCAAAAAAGATGTCCTTTTCATTATAGGGGACTGGAATGCAGAAGTAGGAAGTCAAGAAACACCTGGAGTAACAGACAAATTTGGCCTTGGAATACGGAATAAAGCAGGGCAAAGACTAATAGAGTTTTGCCAAGAAAATGCACTGGTCATAACAAACACCCTCTTCCAACAACACAAGAGAAGACTCTATGCATGGACATCACCAGATAGTCAATACCAAAATCAGATTGGTTATATTCTTTGCAGCCAAAGATGGAGAAGCTCTATACAGTCAGCAAAAACAAAACCAGGAGCTGACTGTGGCTCAGACGATGAACTCCTTATTGCCAAATTCAGACTTAAATTGAAGAAAGTAGGGAAAACCACTAGACCATTCAGGTATGACCTAAATCAAATCCCTTATGATTATACAGTAGAAGGGAGAAATAGATTTAAGGGCCTAGATCTGATAGATAGAGTGCCTGATGAACTATGGACTGGGGTTCGTGACATTGTACAGGAGACAGGGATCAAGAGCATCCCCATGGAAAAGAAATGCAAAAAAGCAAAATGGCTGTCTAGGGAGGCCTTACAAATAGCTGTGCAAAGAAGAGAAGCAAAAAGCAAAGGATAAAAGGCATATTTTTAAAATTAATTTTCAATGAAAAACATCTTCTTAAATCTTTATAATAAAATGATTGCCTCCTGCGTTTTCCATGTTTTTTAATATATTAAAATATATTTTATATATACCTTAATCATTCATTCAACCATGTTGAATCATTAACAAATAAATAAATACAAGATACGCACTCTAACATGAGACATTCCTATGCAAGAATCTTAAGCAAATCTGTGCAAATCTGGACAAGTGCCCCAACTTTCCAGAGCCCATGTTTTTGTATTTGTGATGTGGGGATATAAATTCCTACATTACTAGGTAAGGAGCAAATGATGATACTTGCAGGTTTCTGTTGTAGGATTGGCAGCCTATGGTGTACAAAGAATGTGCTGTCTAATGCAGTAGTACACAGTAAGCACTCTCCCACCCCTCCAAGAACTCAGGGCCTTGTGGGAAAGTTGTATATTAAATTATTCATAGCACCACCCATGTGTCCAACAACCTAATGTGTGTAAAACTATGAGATACAGTGGAAGACTTTTCCATCCCAGCTCTATTAACGTCATTTTCAAATACTTGTTTGTTTTTATTTGAAAGTTCCTCTGTAGGAAAGTGTTTGTGATTTCCTTGGAAATTCACTTCCTCTGATTCTCTCTTCCTTATGAAGATGATGCTTACATCTTTAAGTATTGAAGTTTTTGTTCAGCACATTGTAGAAAATCATCTCAAGGGGCTTACACAATAATCAACAGCATGAACTATATAATGAATGAGTCAACCAAATATTAAAATTATATGGGACCCATATCAAATGAATGTCAGATACTATATCCTACAGAAGTAAATATCTGGCCCTGATATTTCATATTTTAAGCTATCTTCCTAGGGATTTAGCACTTGCATTGACAATTGATTATGATACTACAATGTATGTGTGATGCATTTGTCAAGACAGGAGATCATACTGCAGTAGCAAACAACTCAAAATCAAGATGGCTTACAACAGATTTTTTTTGCCATTCTCAATATGCCTCTGCTCATTTCACTGATGTCACTTGGGTACTCACACTAACAGAGGTTTCATTGCTACCTGAACCCAGAACTCTGAGTGTGCTGTGGTTGGGGAAGAGAGTGCAAAATTGGTCAGCAATTCTTAACTAGACCCCCTGGGAAGGGATACATCTCATCAGATCACATTTCATTGATCAAAGCAAGCCACAGGGCCAAACCTAATGTTGAGGAGTGGGAGTTGTCTGGGGAGAGGGGGGCATCATGGGTAAAATGTACCACAGATGGCTACCAAAGCCATCTTTTAATTTACTCTCCTTTCCACATATAACTGGTTGACAATCAACTTCTGTTTACAAAAGTACACAAAGTTCCCTTCAATACATCATCAGGCTCTCAAGGGGACAAAGTCATGTCTTCAGTGGGTATAGTAGAGTTCCTTTTGATCCAGAGACCAATGAACTAAAAATCTCAATTTTCTGTCCCAGGTAGCCCCCATACAGTGGTAGAACAAGGACAGAATCTCTGCATCAAACACTTCTTTGGAGAGGTTAGATACAGTCACTGAGCCAGAGCAACTCTGAAACCCCATCAGGCAAACAACATGAGTGTCTTAAACTGTGAAGGGAGACTGTATCTTGATTTCTCTCCTTAAGAAGAATCCTCCAGTCCACATTTCAAAAAAGATTCTCCATGTTTCCATATTTCCTGCTTTCAGCTTAAACAGCCTTCTCTTGCATCTTCTTCCTCAACCACATATAAAGAAGTGCTGGGGAAGAGCTCCTCCAGAAGGGGGAGGAGTGAAGGGTGGGGATGTGAAGATTTCTACAGTCACATCTTGCCTAGATATTTAGGTGCCCACATTACACCTAGAACAATCTCAGCTTCCATCCCCTTATCAAAATTTAGCCAGTTTCTTGCCAGTTTGATTACAGTGAGTACTGTATGATGGTAGCCATATCCACACTGTTTTTGAGGTGGTTTCCAAAGCTGCAATACTTTTTTGGTTTCTTGCCTCCAAGGAGAGTCTCGTTCAACTTAGTGGCAGAGACCTGGAGCTCATCTAGCTTGTGTGGCCACCACGCTCATGCTTTACCTTCTACTCTGATTTTGATCCAATTGAAAAACACAATAGGTAATCATACTCTACTTCTGATCCTTTCCCTGGAGTATATTGAATGATTGAAAAGTTTTAGTGGTCATTTGAAGCAGGAAGTGTTTTCTAATCTAATATTTTCCTTTTAGGGAGAGAGAGAGTGTGTGGAATCCTAACCACTAGAGCACCAGGGAGCACTTGGTTTGGGATCAAGAATATTATTGTCCACCTTAACAGGCTCTGGGTTTGGGAATGCTCCTATATTCCTTTTCACTTCTACTCTACACTAGTCAATTCTTTCTAAGTTCACCTTTATCATGTATTCCCTTACCAAACAGAGCTGACAACAATCAGCAACACTACTAACGTTATGGATATTAGTTTCTAGAGTTAATCACTTAGGTACATGGAGCATTAGCTTCACTAGGTACAACTTCCTCTTATCTCAGGTAAGGATTTCAACAAATGTTTTTCCACTGCCTGCTAAGGAGAACCCTCATTTAAAATTCTCAAAATGATTTCCTCACTGACTGCCAATCAGCTATCAATGCTATGCCACAAAAAATTACATTTTTGTTACACTGTGCTCCTCTTCCATCTGACCATTTCTGTATTTGTCAGAATAGATTCCATAATGCTATGTAACAAACAAGACCCAAGTCTCAGTGGGTTTAAGTAATAATATTTTATTTTTTATTTATGCCTCATTTCCAAAGGATGTGAAGGAGAAGGGGTGCTGGGAGGAAGCGTTTTACTCATCAGGGACCTAGAGTGACAGGAAGTGCATCTGCTCACATCGTCCTGTGACCTGGTAATGAGGCTCTGTGGTTTGCCTTTAAGGAGTAGAGGGAGGAGACTTGTGCCCTGGAATAAAAGTGCTTCCACACAGTTCCACACATTTCCTTGGCTAAAACAAGGCACAGGGACGCCTCTGACCTCAGGTGTGCCTATAGCTAGCAGGAAGATGATCTTGGAAATATTGTTAATATGTGCCAAAGCAGAGAAGGAAGGGGGACATCTAAGTCATCTGAAGGATAAAGTAGAGAACTTGATCTTCAGTCCTATGTTGCTTTGCTTTTGGAGCAGTCGATCTATAGAATTGCTTCTGAAGCACAGACCCAAGGCATCACACTGCTAATTCAACCCCACCTAATACCATTGACTGCCAGCATGAGCCCTGTCAATACTGCGACATGTAGTAAGAAAGGTTCAGTTCTTGAGACTGCACACCTGAGGTATCAGAGATGAGAGCAGCCTAAACGTCCCGAGAGACTTACCCTGCTTGGCAAATGGTTACTCTAACCACACCAGCACTATGAAACTGTGTGTGTGTTTATTTACTATGCCTGTGCAATGGTGTAGAGTGTGTTGGAAAATGACTCTGGTTTGCATGTACTGTTTGCCTTGTTAGGAACACTTATCCTGTTCCTATGTTTATCTCCCCTCTCCCAGGTGACATAAATATCACCATTTGTGGGAGACACACCATGCACATTTGAGATGAACTTTTCCCTACCAACATTTAACCTTCAACTTCCTAGTGTCCATCAAGGAACTTATTTTACTGTTGGAAACCTAAAATCATGTTCTTTGTTGATTCTTGTGTAATAGTCTGTTGCTCCCTAAATGGTACATTCCAAGTAGTAAATGTCTTAATTTGAGGTTCCTGTTTTCTCAGTAGCTCAGGAAAACTTTAATTTTTTTTCACATTAGTAGGTCTGTATTTTTTCTTCAAAGTTGGGATATTATAGATAAACAAAATTTATGTGTATGGTAATTCATAAAAGTCTGAATCTTTGTGAAACCAGACCACATACCCGCAAAACTAGTCTTTCCTATACATATATATATATATATATATATATATATATACACACACATATATATATATATATATTTTTTTTTTAATACTAATGCTCTTCTGAGGACAAAGGAATTGTGTCATTGGAACGACCTGCCTCATTTCCTGCAGATTCCAGTGTGTCCCTGAAACAGAGATAAGAGTCAGCTGGGAAGACCTGAGGTCTTTTAGGTTAGGAAAGTAAAGGTGGGTTTGAGGAGCAGTCTGGCCAGGCCAGCATGTAGAGTGATCTTAGTAAAGGCATACACAGGATCCAAGTTTAGACTGAGCTTTGAGTTAGGTCTGTGTGGGCAACAGAAGGGGTATACAGGTCCCATGGACTGTGGAACTAGTTCATTGATTCAGTCAGTCAGCCAGTCAACAAACATCTCATGAATACACTGGATTCTAAGCATCATTTAATAGCACTGGGGCTGCAACTCTAAGAAAGACACACAGGCTTTTCTCCCACCAACTGTGCATTCTCGTGAGTGGAGGGTAACAAAGATGTGCTCAAAACTTAAGAGCAAGACTTGTGATGGACATTTAATGATATTAATTACTTTATTTTTTATTGAAGTATGGTTGACTTACAGTGTTGTGTTAGTTTTTGGTGTACAGCAGAATGATTCAGTTATAGATACATATTTTTTCATATCCCATTATGGTTTATTGAAAGATATTGAATATAGTTACCTGTGATATACAATAGGACCTTATTATTTATCTATTTTAAATATAATAGTTTGTATCTCCTAATTCCAAACTAATTTATCTTTCCCCTTGCCCCTTCAATAATCATGTTTGGTTTCCATGTCTGTGAGTCTGTTTCTGTTTTGTAAATAATTTCATTTATGTCATATTTTAGATTCCACATATAAGTGATATCATATAGTTTTTTACTTTCTCTGACTTAATTTACTTAGTATGATAATCTCTAGGTACATTCATGTTGCTGCAAATGGCATGATTTCATTCCTTTTTATGGGTATGTAATATTCCATTATATATATGTACCACATGAGATGCGTATTTAAAAAGGTTAGTGGTTTTGTGGAAAGGTCTGAGCCCTCCTACCGCCCACTACCTCTTGCCAGGTGCATGCCTGGCCCACATCTTAGCCTCCATGAGAAGGCAGCCTGAATGGCTGTGTTCTGGAAATGGACATGGGGGAATCGTGGATGTCCTTTTCAGGCTGACCTAAAGACCTTCCCACCCGCCATCCACCATATTCTTTCCAGTTCCGGGGGCTGAATACATATCACCCAGAATCCTGAATGGAGGGGAGTCTGGAGATGAAAGGAACCTGAGCCTCCAAGTCAGGATGCCAAGTCCTGTCTTCTGGGGCCACAGTGGATTTTCTCTGCCATCAGAGCCATCTGAGGGACCCAGTGCAAAATAAAAATGTGAATACTTTGTTCAATCATCAGGATAAAACTTTTCTTTTCTTCTATGATCTCTCAGACAGTAATGGGACTTTTAATTTGTTATTTAATGCTGCATTTCTTTGAGCTTATGAACATTCATAGATCTCAGTGTCCCTGGGGCCCTCTCCCACACTTGTACCAAGGCCCTCATCAGGAGAAAAGGAGCATTAGAGGTTTCCAGGTAAATAGCCACACTGGTCAAGGATTAACAGCTATAGAGGAAAGCACCATCCTCATGAAGAAGTTGAACTACATGAAACTGCCATTTTTGAAGATCAAAATGAAGTGATTATCAACATTTTCATAGGAGTTCTACCTAAAATGCCAATGGTGAAGGAAATAGTCTATGATTTTGTATTGATTACTGCTCTAGACTGAACTATGTACCCCCTCCAAATTCATATGCTGAAGGCCAAACCCTCACAATACTGCATTTGGAGATAGGGTCTACATGGACATAATTAAGGTTAAAGCAGGTCATGAGGGTGGGGCCCTGGTATGACAGGAACAGTGTCCTTATGGGAGGAGACACCTGAGAGCTCTCTTTCTACACCAAGTGAGAACACAGTGAGCAAGCAGAAGCTGTAAGTAAGGAGGAGGCCCCACCAAGAACTGAATATCTAGCATCTTAATTTTACACTCCAACCTCCAGAACCATGGGAAAGTAAATGTTTGTTGTTTAAATCAGCTGATCTATGGTATTCTGTTATGACACCCTGGGCAGACTAGAATAATTATTTAAATGTGCCTGTATCCCATCCTTACCCAAGTTTCTTTTCTGTCTACTATGTTATGCTGGGAAAGCAAAAGTGATTTGTCTGAAAAGAAGTGCTGGAAATGAAGTCTAGGACATTTTCATTTCCAATTCAGCATTTTCTACAGCCTGAAGACCAAGCCCCCTCACAATCAGGTGCAAAATTCTTACAGGAACTGAGGAAGCTGGACTTGAAAAGAGGGAAGTAGGCCTAAGTAGAAATAAGGAAGACTTCTGGTTGGAAAGTTGCCACCTCACCCCCACCTACTCGGGCCTGTTTTTTCTGTGGGGCTCTTCCCCATGTATCTGGCTGGAGTGAAGTCCTGCAGGGCCTGCCTGCTAACACAGATGCTAAACCACAGATGAACAGGTGAGGACAGAGGCTACTCCCCAGCAAAAGGTGTGACTGATGTCAAGACTAGACAGACCAGAGGCTCTTTTGGATCCCTATATTTTGCCAGGCTAAATTCCTGGCAGCTCAATTTCTGGAGTCAGTCTGACTTTTAAGGAGGAGCACCTGGTGACCTGCTAGTGGATTCCATGGAGTCCACTAGCTAGGACAGCGTGACCAAGCCTGTCCCACTTCTTTCAGAGATCAGCACTGCAAGGCAGGGATGCACTCATCCTTGAAGGATGACACCCTGGAGTTGGATGGCCTGCTGGGGTACCTGCTTCAGGTGAATGCACTTCTTGTCCACCCAGATCTCTCAGCCAGAGTGGCCTCTTAATGCCCCAGGGTTTACTTAATCTTGTCTTCTTGCAACAGAAATTTTATTCAAGAAAGAAAGCGTAAGAGCTCTACAGGTATATCAGCTACAGTATCCTTCTTGAGTAGAATGTACTTGAAAGATAGAAATATTCAGGATTCAAATATAATTCTGCTAAACCAGTTCAATTATGACTAAGTATCTAACTCACTACTTTGTGAACTGAAATAGAAATATCTTATGATTTTTCAAAATATGTATGTATGGATATTGGTATACCCTGCTTATAGTGTGCCTGGTTTTAAAGACTAAACCCTTGAAATGCTTCTCATATACTGTATTAGTAAGCATCAGAGGCTATTATCCCATGTTAGAAACAGCATCTATTCTTTCACTTCAATCAATCATTGAATAAAATATTTTTGCCTCAAAGTTGAACAATATTGTAAAAATACAGAAAAACAATCAAGATAAACAAAAACAAAAACCTTACATTGAATGAGATAGTTCAACTGAAAAGGAAAAGAAACAACAATGAAAGACATTCTTAAAAGCATGACAGACACCCACAGTTTATAAAATAGTATGGTGGTGGTTTAGTCAGTAAGTTGTGTCCAACTCTTGTGACCCCATGGACTGTAGCCTGCCAGGCTCCTCTCTCCATGAGATTCTCCAGGCAAGAATACTGGAGTGGGTTGCCATTTCCTTCTCCAGGGGATCTTCCCAATCCAGTAATCAAACCCAAGTCTGCATTGCAGGCAGATTTTTTACCAACTGAGCTATGAGGGAAGCCTATAAATAATAGCCATTCTAATTTTGGCTCCCCTTCATGGACCACAGTCTTGTTGTGGGGAAGGGGCTTGCATAACTCAATGAAATTATGAGCTATGCTGTGCAGAGCCACCCAAGATGGACAGGTCACAGTGGAGAGTTCTGAGAAAATGTGGTGCATAGGAGGCAGGAACGGCAAACCACTCCAGTATTCTTGCCATGAGAACTCCATGACCAGTATGAAGAGGCAAAAAGATATGACCCTAGAAGATGAGCCCCCCAGGTTAGAAGGTGTCTGATATGCTACTGGGGAAGTTGTTGTTTTTGTTATTCAGTCGCTCAGTCATGTCCAATTCTTTGTGACCCCACGGACTGTAATGTGACAGGCTTCCCTGTCCTTCACCATCTCCCAGAGCATTCTCAGACTCATGTCCATTGAGTGGGTGATGCCTTCCAGCCCTCTCATCCTCTGTCATCCCCTTCTCCTCCTGTCTTCAATCTTTCCCAGCATCAGGGTCTTTTCTAATGTGTAGGCTCTTCGCATCAAGTTGCCAAAATATTAGAGTTTCAGCTTCAGCATCAGTCCTTCCAGTGAATATTCAGGACTGATTTCCTTTAGGAGTAACTTATTTGATCTCCTTACAGTCCAAGGGACTCTCAAGAGTCTTTTCCAACACCACAGCTCTAAAGCATTAATTTTTTGACTCTCAGCCTTCCTTATGGTCCAACTCTCAAACCCATACATGACTACTAGAAAAACCATGGCTTTGACTAGATAGACCTTTGTTGACAAAGTGATGTGTCTGCTTTTTAATATGCTATCAAGGTTTGTCTTAGTTTTTCTTCCAATGAGTAAATGTCTTTTAATTTCATGGCTACAGTCACCATCTGCAGTGATTTTGGAGCCCCCAAAAGAGTCGGTCACTATTTCCATTGTTTCCCCATCTATTTGGCATGAAGTGATGGGACCGGATGTCATGATCTTAGAGGGCAATTACTGATAGCTCAAGAAAGAATGAAGAGGACGGGCCAAAGTCAAAATGAAACTTAGTTGTGCATGTGTCTGGTGGTGAAAGTAAAATCTGAAGATGTAAATAACAATATTGCGTAGGAAGCTGGAGTATTAGGGTCATGAATCAAGGTAAACTGGACGTGGTGAAGCAGGAGATGACAAGAGTGAACATCAGCATTTTAGGAATCAGTGAAGTGGGAATGGATGGATGGGAATGGGTGGGTTTAATTCAGATAATAATTATATCTATTACAGTGGGCAAGAATCCTTTAGAAGAAATGGATAGCTCTCATAGTCAACCAAAGAGTTTGAAATGCAGTATTTGGCTGCAATCTCAAACATGACAGAATGATCTCAGTTTGTTTCCAAGGCAAACCATTCAGTATCACAGTTATCCAAATCTATGCCCCAACAAGAAATGCTGAAGAAGCTAAAGTTGAATAATTTGATGAAGACCTACAGACCTTCTAGAAGTAACAAACAAGAAAGATGTCCTTTTCATCATAGGTGACTGAATGCAAAAGTAGGAAGTCAAGAGATATCTGGAGTAACAGGCATGTTTGGCCTTGGAGTACAAAATGAAGCAAGGCAAAGACTAACAGAGTTGCCGAGAGAACACACTGGTCATAGCAAACATCCTCTTCCAACAACACAAGTGGCGACTCTACACATGGACATCACCAGATGGTCAAAACTGAAATCAGATTGATTATATTCTTTGTAGCCAAAGAAGGAGAAGCTCTATATAGTGAACAAAAACAAGACCAGGAGCTGACTGTGGCTCAGATCATAAACTCCTTATTGCCAAATTCAGAATTAAATTGAAGAAAGTAGGGAAAATCACAAGACCATTCAGGTATAACCTAAATTAAATCCCTCATGATTATACAGCGGAAGTGACAAATAGATTCAAAGAATTAGATCTGATAGAGTGTCTGAACAACTATGGATGGAGGTTTGTGACATTGTATGGGAGGCAGTGATCAAGACCATCTTAAAGAAAAAGAAATGCAAAAAGAGACAAAATGGTTGTCTGAGGAGGCCTTACAAATAGCTGAGAATAGAAGTTAAAGGCAAATGAGAAAAGGAAAGATATGTCTATTTGAATGCAGAGTTTGAAAGAAAAGCAAGGAGTGATAAGAAAGGCTTCTTCAGTGATCAATGCAAAGAAATAGAGGAAAACAATAGAATGGGAAAGACTAGAGATTTCTTCAAGAAAATTAGAGATACCAAGGGATGGCCACAATAAAAAGCAGAAATGGTATGGACCTAACAGATGCAGAAGATATTAAGAAGAGGTGGCAACAATATACAGAATAACTATACAAAAAAGATCTTCATGACCCAGATAACCATGGTGGTGTGATCACTCACCTAGAACCAGACATCCTGGAGTGTAAAGTCAAGTGGGCCTTAGGAAGCATCACTACAAACAAAGCTAGTGGAGGTGATGGAATTCCAGTGGAGCTATTTCAAATCCTAAAAAATAATGGTGTTAAAGTGTTGCACTCAATATGCCAGCAAATTTGGAAAACTCATCAGTGGCCACAGGACTGGAAAAGGTCGGTTTTCATTCTAATACCAAAGAAAGACAATGACAAAAATGTGCAAACTACCTCACAATTGCACTCATCTCAAATGCTAGCAAAGTAATGTCCAAAATTCTCCAAGCCAGGCTTCAACAGTATGTGAACTGAGAACTTCTAGATGTTCAAGCTGGATTTAGAAAATGCAGAGGAACCAGAGATCAGATTGCCAACATCTGTTGGATCATCATAAAGGCAAGAGAAGTTGGTTCATTAACATAGAACTTACAGCCAACAGTCCTAAAATTCATGCCTGGATGAAGCTTTTCTCACACATATATTTTAAATGTAAGACACACTGCAGCCTTCTTGTACTTATGAACACTAGACACAATGTCAGCACTGTACCCAGGGATCATTTTAAACAGGAAGATTATCAAAAAGAGGCACAACAATGAAAAATAAAATAAAAACACACTATAAGCTGAGTAGATGATGAGAAGGACATCTCTTTGGAGTGTAAGTGCTGAAACAAGTGGGCAGAGTCTATTTTGACCTTGGCTGAGAATGGGCACATGGGGGGGAGTCTGATTTTCGTTACTCTGCACATGTCCACAAATGACCATAAAAGTCATTTTTATGGTCTGAGGGTGTAGATGTGGGGGTGATAAACATAATTTAGTGAGTAAGAAAGTTTGTATACAGGGGGACCTGAAAATAATGAGGACCAACTCTACATACATTAATGAAATTGCCCTTCTATATTTCCCAAAGTAGTTTGAATTTAAATTACTTCTGATATACAGATGTCATCACTGAGCACACTGAGTTTAAGACTTTGGTATCTAGTATACATTTCTTAAAATACTAACATGCCCAATCAAAAAATGGGCCAAAGAACTAAATAGACATTTCTCCAAAAAAGACATACAGATGGCTAACAAACACATGAAAAGATGCTCAACATCACTCATTATCAGAGAAATGCAAATCAAAACCACTATGAGGTACCATTTCACACCAGTCAGAATGGCTGCGATCCAAAAGTCTACAAATAATAAATGCTGGAGAGGGTGTGGAGAAAAGGGAACCCTCTTACACTGTTGGTGGGAATGCAAACTAGTACAGCCACTATGGAGAACAGTGTGGAGATTCCTTAAAAAACTGGAAATAGAACTGCCTTATGATCCAGCAACCCCACTGCTGGGCATACACACTGAGGAAACCAGAAGGGAAAGAGACACGTGTACCCCAATGTTCATCGCAGCACTGTTTATAATAGCCAAGACATGGAAGCAACCTAGATGTCCATCAGCAGATGAATGGATAAGAAAGCTTTGGTACATATACACAATGGAGTATTACTCAGCCATTAAAAAGAATACATTTGAATCAGTTCTAATGAGGTGGATGAAACTGGAGCCTATTATACAGAGTGAAGTAAGCCAGAAGGAAAAACATAAATACAGTATACTAACGCATATATATGGAATTTAGAAAGATGGTAACAATAACCCGGTGTACGAGACAGCAAAAGAGACACTGATGTATAGAACAGTCTTATGGACTCTGTGGGAGAGGGAGAGGGTGGGAAGATTTGGGAGAATGGCAATGAAACATGTAAAATATCATGTAGGAAACGAGTTGCCAGTCCAGGTTCGATGCATGATGCTGGATGCTGGGGGCTGGTGCACTGGGACGGCCCAGAGGGATGGTATGGGGAGGGAGGAGGGAGGAGGGTTCGGGATGGGGAGCACATGTATACCTGTGGCGGATTCATTTTGATATTTGGCAAAACTAATACAATTATGTAAAGTTTAAAAATAAAATAAAATTAGAGAAAAAAAAAGAAAAAATAAATAAATAGCAGACTTCCAATATTAATGTGGCAACTGATCAGCTATATTAAAATCCAATTTAAAAATTCAAAAAAAAAAAAAAAACTAACATGCATTTTGCTGAATTTGCCTTCTCTGTTCATCCACCTCATAGATTATGGCAGCACATTTCTCTATAGGCAGCTTTGTTAGCTTTATTCATTTTTGCCTGTGGAGTACATATTGGTCTAAAGAATATTAGTTTCTCTAATGGGAAAGGGAAAGTTAGACCCAACTGAATGCAGAGTTCCAGAGAATAGAAAGAAGAGATAAGAAAGCCTTCTTAAATGAGCAATGCAAAGAAATAAAGGAAAGCAATAGAATGAGAAACACTAGAAACCTCTTCAAGAAAATTGGAAATATCAAGAGAACATTTCATGCAAGGATGGGCATGATAAAGAAATGGTAAGGACCTAACAGAAGCAGAAGAGATTAAGAAGAGGTGGCAAGAATACACAGAAGAACTATACAAAAAATGTCTTAATGACCCAGATAACCATGATGGTGTGGTCACTCAGCCAGAGCCAAACATCATAGAGTATGAAATCAAGTGGGCCTCAAGAAGAATTGCCATGAACAAAGCTAGGACATGTGATGGAATTCCAGCTGAGCTATTTCAAATCCCAAAATATGATGTTGTTAAAGTGCTGCACTCAAATTGTCAGCAAATTTGGAAAACTCAGCAGTGGCTACAGGTCAGTTTTTATTCCAATCGCAAAGAAGGGCAATGCCTAAGAAGGTACAAACTACCATACAGTTGAGCTCATTTCACTTGCTAGCAAGGCTGCGCTCAAAATCCTTCAAACTAGGCTTTAGCAGTATGTGAAGTGAGAACTTCCAGATATACAAACTGGTTTTAGAAAAGGTAGAGGAAAGTGAAAGTGAAAGTCACTCAGTTGTGTCTGACTCTGTGACCCCATAGACTATACAGTCCATGGAATTCTCCAGGCCAGAATACTGTAGTGGTAGCCTTTGTCTTCTCCAAGTGATCTTCCGAATCTGAGGGTCAAACCCAGGTGCAGGATCAATCTGCCACAGTTCAGGCAGATTCCTTACCAGCTGAGTCACAAGAGAAGCCTGAGAATACTGGAGTGGACAGCCTCCCCTTCTCCAGAGGATCTTCCCAATCCAGGAATCAAACCGGGGTCTCCCTCATTGCAGGTGGGTTCTTTACCAACTGAGCTATCAGGGAAGTCCAAAGGTAGAAGAACCAGATATCAAATTGCCAACATTTGTTGGGACGTAGAGCAGCAGTTTAAGAAAAGCATCTACTTCTGCTTCATTGATTACATGAAAGTCTTTGGCTATGTGGGCCACAACAAACTGGAAAATTCTTAAAGAGATGGGAATACCACACCACCTTACCTGTCTCCTGAGAAATCTGCATGCAGTCAAGAAGCAAAAATGGACCAGTTCAAAATTTGGAGAAAAAGTAAAACAAGATTTTATATATATATAATGATATATATAAAATGATATATATAAAATATATATATATATAATGATATATATATAATATATATATCACCCTTCTTATTTAATTTATATGCAGTGTATTTTGTGTGAAATACTGGACTAGATGAATCACAGGATGGAATCAAGATTGCCAGGGGAAATATCAATAACCTCAGATATGCAGATGATACCACTCTAATGAAAGAAAGTGAAGAGGAATTAAAGAGCCTTTTGATGAGGATGAAAGAGGAGAATGAAAACGCTGGCTTAAAATTCAACATTCAAAAAACTAAGATCATGGCGTCTGCTCCCATTATTTCATGCAAATAGATGTGGAAAAGTTGGAAACAGTGACAGATTTTCCTTTCTTGGGCTTCAAAATCACTGTGGATGATAAATGCATCCATGACATTAGAGACACTTGTTCCTGGAAAGGAAAGCTATAACAAATCTAGACAGTGTATTAGGTAAAATTCAGGACATCACCTTACCAACAAATGTCCTTATAGTCAACAAATATCATTATATAAAAACCGCAAACACAGAAAAATAACCAAACTGATTACATGGACCACAGCCTTGTCGAACTCAATGAAGCTATGAGCCCTGACCCAAGACAGATAGGTCATGGTGGAGAGTTCTGACAAAATGTGATCCACTGAAGAAGTGAAGGGCAAATCACTTCAACATTCTTGCCTTGAGAACCCCATGAACAGTATGGAAAGGCAAAGAGATATGACACTGAAAGATAAACACCCAAGGCTGGTAGGTGCCCAATATGCTACTGGAGGACAGTAGAGAAATAACTCCAGAAAGAATGAAGAGATGGAGCCAGAGCAAAAACAACACCCAGGTGTAGATGTGGCTGGTGATGGAAGTAAAATCTGATAGTGTAAAGAACAGTACTGCAGAGGAACCTGGAATGTTATGTCCATGAATCAAGATTGGAAGTGTTCAAACAGGAGGTGGCAAGAGTGAACATCAACATTGTAGGAATCAGTGAACTTAAATGGACAAGAATGGGTGAATTTAATTCAGATGACTATTATATCTATGACTGTGGGCAAGAATCTCTTAGAAGAAATGGAGTAGCCCTCATAGTCAACAAAAGAGTCCAAAATGCAATACTTGGATGCAGTCTTAAAAATGACAGAATTATACAAAAGAGATCTTAATGACCCAGATAACCATGGTGGTGTGAATACTCACCTAGAGCCAGACGTCCTGCAGTCTGAACTCAAGTGGGCCTTAAGAAGCATCACTACGAACAAAGCTAGTGGAGGTGATGAAATTCCAGCTAAGCTATTTCAAGTCCCCAAAGATGATGCTGTTAAAGTGCTGCACTCAAAATGCCAGAAAATTCGGAAAACTCAAAAGGGGGCCACAGGACTGGAAAAGATCAGTTTTCATTCCAACTCCAAATAAAGGCAATGTCAAAGAATGTTCAAACCACTGCACAACTGCACTCATCTCACACACTAGCAAAGTAATGCTCAAAACTCTCCAAGTGAGATTTCAATAGTACGTGAATCAAGAACTTCCAGATGTTCAAGCTGGATTTAGAAAAGGCAGAGGAACCAATGATCAAATTGCCAACATCCACTGGATCATCAAAAAAACAAGAAAGTTCCAGAAAACTGTCTACTTCTGCTTTATTGACACACTGTGTGTGTCACAACAAATTGAGGAATATTCTTAAAGAGATAGGAATACCAGATCGCCTTACCTGCCTCCTGAGAAATCAGTATTCAGGTCAAGAAGCAACAGTAAGAACTTGACATGGAACAATGGACGGTTTTCCAAATTGGAAAGGAGTACTTCAAGGCTGTATATTGTCATCCTGCTTATTTAACTTACATGCAGAGTACATCATGCGACATGCTGGGTTGGATGAAGCACAAGCTAGAATCAAGTTTGCTCAGAGACATACCACAAATCTCAAATATACACATGACACCACCCTTATGGCAGAAAGTGAAGAGGAACTAAAAAGTCTCTTGATGAAAGTAAAAGAGGAGACTGAAAATTTTGGCTTAAAACTCAACATTCAGAAAAGTAAGATCATGGCATCTGGTCCCATCACTTCGTGGAAAATAGGTGGGGAAACAGTGGAAACAGTGTCAGACTTTATTTTTTGGGGGGCTCTAAAATCACTGCAGATGGTGACTGCAGCCACAAAATTAAAAGGTGCTTGCTCCTTGGAAGAAAAGCTATGACCAACCTAGACAGCATATTAAAAAGCAGAGACATTACTTTGCCAACAAGGGTCCATCTAGTCAAAGTTTTTGTTTTTCCAGTAGTTATGTATGGATATGAGAGTTGGACCATAAAGAAAGCTGAGTGGTGAAGAATTGATGCTTTTGAATTGTGCTGTTGGAGAAGATTTTTAAGAGTCCTTTAGACTGCAAGGAGATCAAACCAGTCAATCCTAAATGACATCAGTCCTGAATATTCTTTAGAAGGACTGATGCTGAAGCTGGAACTCCAATACTTTGGCCACCTGATGCAAAGAATTGACTCATTGGAAAAGACCCTGATGCTGGGAAAGATTGAAGGCAGGAGGAGAAGGGGACGACAGAGGATGAGATGATCAGATGGCATCTCCAATTTGGACATGAGTTTGAGCAGGTTCTAGGAGTTGGTGATGGACAGGGAAGCCTGGTGTGCTAAAGTCCATGTGATTGCAAAGAATTGGACATGACTGAGTGACTGAACTGGACTGTCCTTATAGTCAAAGCTATGCTTTCTACAGTAATGTACAGATGTGAGAGTTGGACCATAGTGAAGACTGAGCATCAAAGAATAGACACTTTCAAATTGTGGTTCTGGAGAAAAAGCTTGATAGTCCCTTATATTGAAAGGAGATCATATCAGTCATTCCTAAAGGAAATCAACTGAGTGTACTCATTGGAAGGACTATTCCTGAAGCTGAAGCTGATGCAAAGAGCCAATTCATTGGGAAACACCCTACTGCTGAGAAAGATTGAAGACAAAAGACAAAGTGGACGGCAGAGGGTGAGTTGATTAGATAGCATCACTGACTCAACGGGCATGAATTTGAGCAAACTGGGAGAGAATGAAGGACATGGGATCCTGGTCCATGGGGTCACAAAGAGTCAGACCCGACTTAGTGACTGAACAATGACAAGAATAAAAGTTTCTCTACACTTGCATAGACATAAAATGATGGATGATGAGCCCATTAAATAAGTACCAGAATGTTAGGAATTACTGTAGATAGAAAGAGCTGATCAATCCTGATGATATCTCCCCAAAACTTGGGGGAAAGAAGAATGAGAAAGGATGGATTAACCAACTGTCTTAAGAGAATGGGTATTTCAGTAGACAAAATTTAGAGAGACCCTGGATTATTAATAGTTCATACTATGAAATAAACTTTTGCAGGTCAAAAATAGGCAGTTTCATATGGCTCCTGATAGAGCATAACAAAGCAAATGGTAGATTAATGTAAGGTTCCAGTGGCTGGCATATGAGTGTCAACTATCCATATTGATGGCTTCCAGGGAGGTATAGAAAGCAGAGAGAATGGGAAGAAGGAGGGTCTTTGTTTTTGTATAAAATATAAAGAGTCACTACTCACATACTCACTACTATGTTATTGAATCTGCTAGGCTACAGCTGAAATTTCTGCCTCAGTGACTGAGTTGTTAGTGGGGAAGACATCTGAGGGGTGTCTGAAAACAACTTGTGATAACTGTGTTATGATGATGGTGAACCTGCACCTTTAAGAGACATCTTGACTCCAGGGGAGTGAGTTTATAAGTTGGGAGATGGATAGCATGTAACCCGATATGGTCTCATTTATTTAAAAATCTTTATATACCTACATTTGCAACTGCAGGTGAAAAGTCATCACCAACATTGAATAAGTGTCTGCTATAGTTAAAGCATCATTTTAAGGTGTTGGAAAGATACACTGAAGCCTAAAACATGACTGTACTCCTTTGAGATTTTAGAGTCTGGTTGGAAATATGATGTATGTTACAAAAAAGGAGACATGAATACACTTTTAAACAATTTTTAGATTAGGATATAAGGGTGGCTCAGACAGTAAATATGCCCATGATGCGGGAGACCTGGGTTCAATCCTTGGGTTGGGAAGACTCCCTGAAGAAGGGTATCACAATCCACTCCAGTATTCCTGCCTGGAAAATCCATGGACAGAGGAGCCTGGCAAGCTACAGTTCATAGGGTCACAGAGTCAGGCATAACTGAGCAACTCACACACACACATAAAAGAAATATTTATTATTATTATTGTTAAATATTACATTACATGAAATTCAGTCTCTTGCTGTAGAAGGTGATTTCATGGCCCTGTTGCAGTGGTTACCACACTGTGTGGGCTGCTCATGTATTCTGCTCCCACAAAGTCTCCAAGTTAATGGATTAGTGGAAAGAACTGGGTCTGGACATCCAAGATGCCCTTCTTACCCAGGTGGTACCTAAACCAACTAAGAATTAAAGAACAACATGTTTTTGTATGAACAACACAAGCACTGAGGAGTGTAGCTAAAATCAGTGGGTGAGAGAGCTTATCAAACTGTGCCCCAGGATGAGACACACGTATCTCCAGGCATCTTCCTGGGTGACAGAGAAGGAGAGGAGATGCTCCCCACTGGCAAGCCCACTTCACAAGGGAAAGGAGAGGGCTGTCCAGTCTGAGCATCTGGATCCATTCTCCTGCAATTAGGAGTCAGAAAAGCCCTCTCATGTAGACTAAGTGAGTGGGAATGGAGAGGAGATCTCTCTGGCCTGGTACAATCCACAGTGCACAAACACCAGTGTGAGCAGAAGGGGGATCCAAAGGGCACAGTGCCTAAAGCCTTAGACAATTTTAATTTCTGTACACTGCAAACAGTCATAGACAGAGGGACAAAAATATAATTCAGGATCAAAATTCAAGAGCAATAAGAGGAATGCTGATCTGGACACAGTTGGCCAAACAAACCTTAAAAGTTACCAAAATAACAATCCAGAACTGAGCTTTCAGGGACAAAATTCCACTCAGTCACTTGCCCTTTAATGAAATGCGATTTCCAATTACCTCTAGGGTCCTGAGTTGTCAATATGTAACAGAACTTTGTGTTAAAATGCTAATTTTCATATATAAATCATAGAAGTGGTGGCAGAAGAACCATGAGCTCTGTAATTGCTGCTTACAGGATAATTAAGAGATTAATATTGTGAAAGTTAATTGTAAAATTTTATTAATTAACTTTAACAACCCAATGATCCTTCTGGAATTGATGTCTGATGAGAGCACAGTCCCTAGAGAGGCCCTTGGAGAAAAAGTAGAGTTGGCCTGAAGCTTGCCTGTCCACAGAAGTGCCCTGTTGGGTCTGAACACCAATTCAGGACTCACAGGAAGGACGCAGTATATCTATGTAAATGCCATGGATTCTTGGGCTCCTCGGACAGGGATGAAGGTGGATTAGGATCAGCTTCTCTCAAAGTGGGCTGGTGGCAAGAAAATGTTCTTAAGGCCCAAGAAGCAAGCTGCTTTGTAAACTTTATTAGGCTTATGTTATACAAGTAGTCATTTCTTTAGCAAAATCATGATGATCTTTTCTAAATATAAGATTTGATAATATATCTACTATCCAGATTACTCTAATAATGTCTTCTGGCCCATTTCTAATATAATTTGGAGCTCTATGGCACAGAGATTCAGTTTAATGCTGAAACTCAATGCTCTGTCACAGGTCACAAGCCCAGGGTCTATCCAGATGATTCAAAGCATCCCCACTGTGGTATGGTCAGTGATCTGTCTTATTCCCAGAAATTCAGAAATTAATAAAATAAGGGTTTTGTTTGAGATTTTTTTCTTCCAGATTAAGAAATATCTTTAATTTTTCATTTTTTAAATGAAGAGATATCTGTTAGCAAGAAAAATGTTTGAGACATCTCTAGGAAGAAAAAAGAACGTATTAATATGAAGCAGTGCTTCAGGCCTGGCTATCATATATCACATAAACATAGTATCTAAGAGAAGCAACTTTCAGATGTAATAATCCAGTCATTGAACTGAGCCCATGTGTTAAAGTGAGCATCTTGAGAGTAAGGTTCTGGAAAAAGATGAACTTTCCCCCACAAATAGGACCTGAGATTGGTATGCTGGTGGTCACCAGGATCACCTCACATTTAGTGATTTGCTCAAAAGATTCACAGAACTCAAAAGTATTCACTATACTGTCATGATTTATTACTGTAAAAGGACACAGATTAAAGTCATTCGGGGGAAAGGTGAGGTCCATAAAGAAAGGCAAGCTTCCAGTTGTCCTGAAAAGCGCATCAGTTCAGTTCAGTTCAGTCGCTCAGTTGTGTCCGACACTTTGCAACCCCATGAACCGCAGCATGCCAGGCCTCCCTGTCCATCACCAACTCCCGGAGTTCACGCAAACTCATGTCCATCAAGTCGGTGACGCCATCCAGCCATCTCATCCTCTATCGTCCCCTTATCCTCAAGCCCCCAGTCCCTCCCAACATCAGGGTCTTTTCCAATGCGTCAACTCTTCACATGAAGTGGCCAAAGTTTTGGAGTTTCAGCTTTAGCATCAGTCCTTCCAAAGAACACGCAGGACTGATCTCCTTTAGAATGGACTGGTTGGATTTCCTTGCAGTCCAAGGGACTCTCAAGAGTCTTCTCCAACACCACAGTTCAAGAGCATCAATTCTTCAGTGCTCAGCTTTCTTCACAGTCCAACTCTCACATCCATACATGACCACTGGAAAAACCTTAGCCTTGACTAGACAGACCTTTGTTGGCAAAGGTCTATTTTTGAATATGCTATCTAGGTTGGTCATAACTTTTCTTCCAAGGAGTAAGCGTCTTTTAATTTCATGGCTGCAGTCACCATCTGCAGTGATTTTGGAGCCCCCAAAAATAAAGTCTGACACTGTTTCCACTGTTTCCCCATCTATTTCCAATGAAGTGATGGGACCAGATGCCATGATCTTCGTTTTCTGAATGTTGAGCTTTAAACCAACTTTTTCACTCTCCTCTTTCACTTTCATCAAGAGGCTTTTTAGTTCTTCTTCCCTTTCTGCCATAAGGGTGGTGTCATCTGCATATCTGAGGTTATTGATATTTCTCCCAGCAATCTTGATTTCAGCTTGTGCTTCTTCCAGCCCAGCGTTTCTCATGGTGTACTCTGCATGCTACTAAGTCACTTCAGTTGTGTCCGACTCTGTGCGACCCCATAGATGGCAGCCCACCAGGCTCCCCCGTCCCTGGGATTCTCCAGGCAAGAAGACTGGAGTGGATTGCCATTTCCTTCTCCAATGCATGAAAGTGAAAAGTGAAAGTAAAGTCGCTCAGTCGTATCCGACTCTTAGCGAACCTGTGGACTGCAGCCTACCAGGCTCCTCCGTCCATAGGATTTTCCAGGCAAGAGTACTGGAGTAGGGTGCCATTGAGCAGGGTGACCATATACAGCCTTGACGTACTCCTTTTCCTATTTGGAACCAGTCTGTTGTTCCATGTCCAGTTCTAACTGTTGCTTCCTGACCTGCATACAGGTTTCTCAAGAGGCAGGTCAGGTGGTTTGGTATTCCCATCTCTTTCAGAATTTTCCACAGTTTATTGTGATCCACACAGTCAAAGGCTTTGGCACAGTCAATTAGCAGAAAATAGATGAAAATTGCATAATCTCCCCCCAAAATGATGGGTTACAACTCATGCAAAGTGTCACCAGCCAGGGATGCCCACACAACCCTTGGTGTCCAGCACTTGCACTGGGGTCAGTCATGTAGGCAGGTAGCAATGATAAGACTATGTCAGCTACTCAGTCTCCAGCAGAAGAGTCATATTGACACAGCCTGATCCTCCAACTCTGCCACACCGAAGCTCTCTCATCAGTCCCCAGAGGTAACACCCAGGAGCCAGCCTTCCTTGGCAGTGTGAGCCTGCTGGCTCACCCCTGTTGTAGAATTATTCAGCCTCCTTGGGACTTGGTTTTCTTCCTGGGGAAACTGGACTAATGAAAATAGTCATCTTAAGGGTTATTATGAGGATAAAATATACATAATGTGCTAAGAACAATTCCTAAGCCCATAACAAGAATTCCATGTTATCGTTTTTTAAAATTTAATATTTAAAAATATACCAGGTACTTTCATATATGAGAAATGGAATACACATGCATCCTTATTTTCCTTCTACTAAATACAACTAGAAACATGGACATATATGTGAAACAATTGTAAGAACAAACTGGAAAGAAAAGGTGTACTGGCCAGGGACCAGGAGACTCAAGGACAATATGGTAGTGAGTTCTCTGGGCTTTCTTTTTGCCTCATACATCCCAAACTTGTAGCTGAAAAAAGCTAAGGAGTCAGAAATCCCAATAGGAGTAGAACAACAGCAAAAAAGCTCAAATAAAAGCTGCTTTATCTAGCCAAAGGAACTAGAAAGGGGTACCCTAGTAGGACAGAAACATTTAGGCAATAACCACTATACTACAGCCAACATCTGCAGGCCCACATCCACCCAGGACACAAAAGGCCAACTGGGGAGCCTAAACCTGTAACAGCACAGGCTATCGTGGGGGTCCAGCCCATTCTGGGGTGGTGTCAGAGAAGGCTGATAAGGAAGTAGGATGTTCATTTTTGATATGCAGTAATGATCCCCCATTTCACATAATGTCAGTGGAGACCATATAAGGAGGCAGGACTTCCTGGCCATCATGTTGGTATGAAGTACCTCTCTGCTTCCAACTGCGGTGGGATCAGAGGAAGCCTGGTGGAGAGCCAGAACTTTCGGTAGTTCCCAGTGGTAGAGAACCCACTATACGTGGAGACTACGTGGATGGTGGCAGTGAAGGCACTCTGGTGCATTCCAGGCATGGTGACATCCACAGAGGTCTACTGGCAAGCTGCAACTCCCACCCAATCCCTCTCATAATAAGAGGGCACTCCTTCCCTCAAGTGTCAATGAAGGCTGATGTGGGGAGAGAGAAGCTGAAAAAAGAAACTCAAAAATGGCTAGAAATATCCTAAATTTTGTAAAATCCATAAATGTGGAGTTACTTGAGGCTGTACAAACCACAACTAGGGTAAATCCAAAATAATCTACATAAAGATCCATTATGGTCAAACTTGTTACATACTTATGTGGGAAAACCACTTTGAATGACAGTGGAGTCCTCTTAAAAAACTATGGAGGCCAGGAGGAAGTGGTAAAACACTGTTTTATGTTAACCTATAATTTTATATCCAGAAAAGATGACAGAGTGACCCAAAAATCCTCATCCCAAAGTGAATTAAAAATTTGTATTTTTTCTTCCTCATCTGAATCAAAGTCCCCATTTCCTGCCCCAGGCTTCATCTCTTGCTAAAATTAATGACAATAGAAACATTTAGACACTGTAGAAGGAACAGCTATTAGTCACAGTGGCACATTTACTCAAGCTCTGTGGCCCCCACATAGAGGTCACAGAGCAACATGACATTGGAACATTTCCCGAAGTTGGAGATGACTTTCAATCTTGTTGTGTAAAATTGTGCTATTTGTAATTTATTGGGTTAGCCAACAAGTTTGATTGGGTTTAACCATAGCATTTTATAGAAAATCCAAACAAACTTTTTGGCCAACCCAATATATGGTGTTGATTTTCTTTTGTGAAAAACCCCTTTAAAAAAATCTTTTATTTATAGCATATTTTACTTCTCACTTTCTTACATATATACTTTCAAAATATAGCATGTATGTTGAGAAAATCTTAAATATCTGGACTAGTCTATACTGGAGAGCTGTGCTAGCCAACACTAGCCATATATAGCTATTTAAATTTAAAAGTAAAATCAAATTCTGTTCCTCCGTTGCACTAGGTACATTTCAAGTGAAGTGTTCAATGTGGCTATTATTTCTAGTATTGACATTTTAGATACAGAACATTCTGTCATCAAAGAAGTCCTGTTAACAGCACTAGTTCAACTGCTATTTTTTTTTGGGGGGGGGCATATTTGTCTTCTTGTAAAACTGTTTTACATGAATAGTGAACTGTGGAATTATGTGTTGCAAATGTATATTCAAGTTATCACATAGAACAAATCCAGTTTTGCTTCAACATTCTACATCTTTTCTTAATCTCTAAGTCTCTTTGTCAGAAAGTTCATCTGTTCATTGGAAATATTAGGTGCCCAGAGGTGAAGATCATTTGACCTTAAGGAAGAAATCAAAATAAAGCCTTAGAAAATTTATAATATAAAGTATAGATTTGTGTGTGTATATATATATATATATATATACACACAAATATATATATTATATATATAAGTATATATATAATATAAAGTATAATATAATATAAAGTATAGATTTGACTAAAATGTCCCTACTCCAGCACACACACACACAGACATACACACACACACACACACACACATAAATAGCATCAATCACAATTCAAGGTCTCCAAAGTTATCTATATGCTTTGTTTAACTGATAATAACATTTAATTGCAAGGATTGCACGTTTCTCTTCTTGCTGTTAAATGCTTTCGTATTGTCCTCATGCAATTAAGAACTGGCTACTATATTTAGCATAAAAATTTAATTGAAAAATTGTATACAGCTCTCTAAACAAGTATACTTAGAATGAAATTATCAAGATTAATTTAAATAATTAATTGCAGCTATTTCTATGTCAAGACATCTTTTGCTCAAGTGACAAAATAAAACACTCATGTAAAGATGGTGATATTGGATTACTGGCATCAAGTGTAGGCCTAGAGTAAGAAAATAGTCCCAAATTCAGGAAACTCTTGGGCAGATAGTAGTATGTGACTTGTTGTAAACAGGAAATCTTTTAAACAATTGAAGCTATAGAATCAACTCTAAAAATATACTACATCCTTAACAGGAAATGAAGAGATAAACAGGAAATCTTTTAAACAATTGAAGTTATAGAATCAAGTCTAAAAATGTACTACATCCTTAACAGGAAATGAAGAGGCCATGCTGACTGACACTTCCCATTCAGTACTGTACCAGGGTACCAACAGTCACCTCCAGTAAAGGGATTATCCATGACTTCATTTTAGTTGGGTCTGTGATGCCCAAGTTTTCATGTGCTTATGAATCAACCACAGAGCTTGTTAAAATTCCGATGCCTGAGCTCTATCCTAAAGATACTGATTAACTGAGTCAGGGTTGGATCAAAGAATCTGCATTTTGAAAAATACTCCATGTCATTGGATGCAATTATTCCATGAACCACTCTTTAAAAAGCATGAACCAAAGGTTATTTTCCTTCATAGATTCTCTAATCTAATTTTTAAACTGTTTCTTACAATGTGTAAGAACATGAGTCAGAGAATCATGCATCCTGGTTAAAATCTTACATCTCTATTTAGTCTTACTAACCTTGGATAAATTGCTTACTGCTTTCAATAGTGAGTGCATTTACCCTCAATATTGTTGTAACTACTTTTGTCATCACCACCTTTATGAACCTTACATGTGGCAGAAGAATGTCTTCTGGGCAGCTGTGTGGAATCCTGTTGGATTAACAACCCAATCCAATAACCACTACAGTCACAGAATTATTTCTTCTTTTCTATAGCTTTAGAATCATTATTTTTCTCTTTTCCTTTTTCTTCCCATTCTTTTTCTCTCTCTCCATCCCTTCCTTTCTACCTCCCATCTGTCCTGATAGTTATAATCTGATGTTCATTCTTAAGACTATAATTTATCCCATAGTTTGTGAATATCATGTATATGTATCTTTTAAATTGAAATCAGAAGTTATATTTATGGAGCTTTTCAAGTGTACACATTCTAACTGTGGGTCATTGAACTAAGGTCATTTTATGGACACACATTTTAAAGATTTGTTAAAATTGACATTACTGTCTTCTGCTCGCAGCAGTGACCTGCCTGGTCAACCCACAAATGGAAAGTTATTCTAAGTGCCTGACAGTAGCTCACACTGTAGTGAACACTGTAGTCACAGACCACTTTAGGAGAGCATCTTTTAATGTACTTTTAAGCACTGTATCTATAAGGTTAGTTTTTATTAAAGTTGCATACTATGAAATTGGTATGTTTTTTATTTATTGAAAAATGTTTTGACTTCATTTTCGCTTTGTCAAAAGGTAATGTTTTTCATTTGCATATGGGTTGATGTGCCAGAATATTGAGTAATTCAATTAAACCTCATCCCGGGTAATTTCCAGTAAAGCAAATGGAAGAGAGATATGATATAAATAGCAAAGCCTGCTTGACAGTCTTTTCATTCTCTTTTAGTTGATATCAGGATGTAACAGCAGAGTTCTAATCTGTCAAAGCTACATAGCCTGGTAGGTTCTTCCTGTGCATGTATTGTGCCAATATTCTGCCAGAATAATATTAAAGAGGAAACACTGAGAACCCATGTGCTGATCCAGAGGATGATCTAGTGACCTGATCTAATGACTGACAATAAATAAATCAATAAATAAAGTTTCTTATTTTTTCATGAGTTGTATTGACATTGATGTATTTAGTATTTCATTTCTTTATTCAACAAATTTGAATGTTTTATGTGCCATTTACATAGAACTGAAATAAAAACCTGACTCCTTGGATGTTCACAGTCCAATCCAAGAGAGAAGCTACTGGACTTAAATGAAATGCAGCATGAAGCCCAGAGTACAACATGGATTTCAGATGTCCAGATACTCTACTTATCATGCCAGGCGCCTTGGCACCACTCGGCCTTTGCTCAGCAGGAGCAAAGGCCCTTTTCTGGGCTTCTGGGGTAGATGGGTTTAAATTTGTTCTATGACAACTAATTAACCCAGGCCCTTTTCTCTGTGGTCTCCCTTGGTCCATTTTCTTTTATCAGACTTTTCACACTGTCCACAACTTTCCTCCAGACAAAATCAATCACTCCAATGTTGTATTAGTTTCAGGTATACAGCAAAATGAGTCAGCTATATATAACATATTCTATTCTTTTTCAAATTATTTTCCTATTTAGGTTATTACAGAACACTGAATAGAGTTTTCTGTGCTTTACAGCAGGTTCTTGTTTACTTATTTTGCATATAGATGTGTGTGTGTTAATCCCAAACTCCTAATTTACCCTCTGCTCCACTTTTCCCTTTTGGTAACCCTAAGTTTGTTTTCTATGTCTCAGTCTATTTCATTTGCATCACACTTTTAGATTCCACATGTAAGTGATATCATATGGTATTTGTCTTTCTCTCAGACATAAAAAAGAATGAAATGCTGCCATATATGGACATATGTGGACCTAGAGATGATCACATTAACTGAAGTAAATCAGACAGAGAGAGTACACTCCTCTTACGAGCAGCCATCCCATTTTATTACAATTGTGGTTTATGTTTGCTTCCTACAGAAGAAAACCTCCGGGAAAAAAGAGACTGGCCATGCTATGTCCTTGCAGCGTTTGTAGGTCCTCACGATGTGTCTTAGCCTGTCCTGACTCGAGCAGCAGGACAGCCATCCACCACCACGGTTGGGGTTCACCCTCCCTGCCAGCCTCATTGCCTCCTGCCTCTTTGTCTGTCTAAGTGATGCAGGGAGATTCTGCAACAAGAAATAATAACAGGTAGCCCTCTTGTGGATGAGCGTGAGATGAACCCCAGCTCCTATTTTTGTGAGAACTAACTAAGCCTTCTTGATAAGCACACCAATAACATTTTTCCTGCCACCACCCTGGGGTCGTCCTGCCTTTGGGTTTCAGCACTGACCCTCTCAGGAGAATAGGACGTCGCCCATGAGGCCTGCCTCTGTTAGCTTGGTGGGTGTCTGAGTTTTCAGGCAAATGGAATGTTGTGGCTGCAAGGGAGTTTTTTCTGTGTTTTGGCCAGGAAACTCTCCATGGCTATGCTTCTGGCAAAGCAGGAACTGTGATGGTGAGTAATAACTTCAGACTGTTAATCAATGCGATGCACCAAGTCCAACAGTTTCTCAAACCCAGCCCCAGTCAGAGCTTTGTGTATAAATCATCTGAGATTAAACTGAATGAAACACCAAATTTAAGTACAGAACCCAATCTGCTGGACCAAACTGTCCCTAAAATACAGCATGAAAGTCCCACCTCTGATGCTCCAGGCTCATCTGTTACTCTTGAAGGTTATTTATAATACAATTGAAGAAACAATATACTTTTTTTTTTTTTTTTAATTACCTTTAAGGCCTCACTTTCCCCTTTGGAATATCTCATCTTTTTATGTCATGGGGAAAAAAAAATGGTTAGAAAAAAACCTAAATTTTAACTTACAGATTCTGAGCATGTTTCTGTGTGAGAAGGAAATCACTTCACATTTTGAGCAGTAAAATGAATCTAAAGTCTGTCACACATGTGATTATCTCCTAGGAGACCCATACGTAAATCATCACCATGGAGACCACTTGGACCCTCACTGCTCAAAATCACAAACATGGATAATCAGCAGGGATTTGTTTGGGGGAGGAAAGACTATTACTACCAGCCACGCCTTACAAACTATGACAGAATTGTGGGCCAGAGGTGAGCTCTCAGCTACAGCCCCTGCAAGTGTGTTCTGGCAGCGGGGATAGGAAATTTCCTGGGCTGTGCTCTTAAAACACCTCTAGGGCCTGAGAGTAGATGGACCCAGCCTTGAAAACACAGAAACACCAGGGGAGTAAGAAGGCAGCCAGCCAGCCCAGGAGAACACCAGGCTTTGGGAAGATGTCTGCTCACAAGCAACCCTTTCTTTGTGGCCCCACCCCACGCAGCACTGTGCTGGGGCTGGATAGGCAGAAAAATGCATGCTTTTCTGTTCTTCATCTAGTTTTCCCGAAACTCATTTTTTACCCTAATCACAACAAAAATCACGACCAACAAAAATCAACAATTCTAGTAATCATATTCACACACAAGGGCTTCTCCGGTGGCTCAGCTGTAAAGAATCTGCCTGCAACGCAGGAGCCACAGGAGATGTGGGTTCAATCCTTGGATTGGAAAGATCCCCTGGAGAAGGAAATGGCAACCCACTCCAGTATTCATGCCTGGAGAATCCCATGGACAGAGGACCCTGGTGGGCTTCAGTCCACGGGGTTGCAAAGAGTCAGACACGACTGAAGTGACTTAGCACATGCACACAGTAATCATATTAATCAGAGCAATCATTTCCTGGGTCTGTCCTTTACCAGAGCTGGGCCCAGGGCTGGGTGTTGGGACGTTCTCTAGCCAGACCTGGGAGCAGCCCACTCCAGCCTTCCCTCCACCTTCATCTTGGTGATCATGGTGCTTGCTGTACACTGGCTGTACTGACAAAATGATAACGATGTCAAGAAGTTTTGAAGATGTCTCTTGTGGGACTCAGAGAAGGCAGTGGCACACCACTCCAGTTCTCTTGCCTGGAAAATTCCATGGACAGAGGAGCCTGGTAGGCTGCAGTTCATGGGGTTTCGAAGAGTCGGACACAACTGAATGACTTCACTTTCACTTTTCACTTTCCTGCATTGGAGAAGGAAATGGCAACCCACTCCAGTATTCTTGCCTGGAGAATCCCAGGGATGGCAGAGCCTGGTGGGCTGCCATCCATGGGGTCGCACAGAGTCGGACACGACTGAAGTGACTTAGCAGCAGCAGCAGCTTGTGGGACTAGTGAGATGTGCAGTGGCCATGTTGCCTAGTGACCACTCCTGGGGTCTGGTTTGGTAGGCTCGAAGATGACCAGGAAAGGGAAGAAATGTTTGAAAAGACACAAGTCAGAGTTTTGGTCATTCTGTAGCAATCATGCACATAATAATTCTCTTTAGATTTGGAGCAGCTGGTTTTCAAGTTTTATATGTAATATCAGGAAATATGAATTCTGATCATCTGTCTTATTAATGTGATTTTGGATGTTGATATTATTTAAACATTATGTTTCTAACCCTTTTATAGTGAATTTATTCAGCAAAGACTTACATCTTCCTATCCTCTTGAATCCCTAAGAACAGTTTTTTATTTATTTTTTTAAATTTTATTTTATTTTTAAACTTTATATAATTGTATTAGTTTTGCCAAATATCAAAATGAACACTTTTTTAGATGGTATTCTTTGAGAATTCAGATGTAAAGTCAAATTGGAGAAAGGATGGCACATTTTTTTATTTTGAAGATAATGCAGGGATCATAGTAAACAATAAAGGCAAAATGAAAGTTTCTGTCAGCCAGGACAAGTTGAAAGGAGTATGCAGAGTTGTGGGCTTCCCTGGTGACTCAGAAGGTAAAGAATTCACCTGCAGTTCAGGAGACCTGGGTTTGATCCAGGTATGGGTTGATCCAACCTGGCTTGGGAAGATCCCCTGAAGAAGAGAATGACTTCCCACTCCAGTGTTCTTACCTGGAGAATTCCATGGACAGAGGAGCCTGGGGGGCTACATCCTATGGAGTCGCAGAGTCAGACATGACTGAGTGACTAACGCTTTCACTTTTTTTCACATACAGACTTGTAGCCCAGGATTACAGTCAATGGTGGTGGTTGTTGTTGCTGTTAAAAAGCCATGAAGGACAGAACTCAGCTCCTCTTCTGCAGTGCTTTCCAGACTTCACGGCCACTCCTGCCCACCACTAGCCACCTGGGCTTTGGTGGGATTTCCTGTGCATCACACCCACTTACTCAAATCAAACTTCTCCTGGGTTAGTTGGGCATATAACTGCTTCTTCAGCTGGCCCAGAAGCTCCTTGCGGCAAATGTCTGTGTGATTTACCTCCAAGTACCTCATTTTCATCCATTCATCCATTCAATATAAGTTTATCAAGCACCTGAGTACCAGTTGTTGAGGACATGGTACTGAAAGAGACTGCTGGGATGCAGCCCAGTGAAAAAGTGAAGGGTCCAGAGGGGCCAGATGGGCTGCATGGAGAAAGCACTTGCTCAGAGGGAGAATGCCCAGAGCAGAACACTGCTGCAAAGCCCTAGATGGGGAGAGCTGCCCCAGAGGACAGCAGTTTAGCCTGTGCAGGACAAGCAAACAAAGCAAAGCAAAGCAGTTAGTCTCAGGGAAAAGTGTGTACAAAAGCCTAGGCAGACAAATGGGTGGGGGTTGTTCTAGAAACTGAAGACAGGTAAACACAGTGGAGGTTGGTGTGTGCAATGTGGGTGGGTCCAGATCCTAAGACTCCTGAGGAGCTGTGACTCCACTCTAGGTGAGAAGAAGGCCAGCAGATGATGGTCAACAGGATGGCTGGCTGCCAAGACGTTCACTCTAACTTTTTTGAAGAGGTTGGAAGTAGGCAGGAATGGAACCCATTCTGAATAGGTGATCATGGTTTGACCATGGTTGTGCCAGATTGTGAGGGTTTCTTGCCTCAGGTGGCTGTAATAAGGCCTGTCAGGGCCAGGAAGGGATGGTTAGAACTAAGGAGGAAATGGCATCACAGCACCAACTGCCTAAGTTTCTGGCTTCAGGGCTATATCTGAAATGGGAAGATAACAGGACAGAGGAGTCACCCTGCAAGTGTGCTCTTTAACGGGAGCCCTGTGGTCCCCAAGGAGGATGCAGGGAATCAGTCAATGGCTGCTGGAGACTCCAGTCTGTGCCATCTGTCCATACCTCCTCTGCCCCGCCTTGAATGCTGGAGAAATAGCACTGTTACCAAACCAATCTTGGGTCTGCTTGGCCACCAAGAGTAAAGCTGATCTGCTGACCCTGGGTTGTGGTGAAGAAAACTGCGGTGTTTGTTGTAGGAGCCAAGCAAGGAGTCTAGGCAGCTAGGTCTCAGAAGACCTGAACTTCCCAGTGGCTTTCAGGAAAAGGTTTTTAAGTGTAGATAAGGAAGAAGGATTGAGGGGTGTGTGGTCAGTTAGTGACACTCTTCTGACTGGTTGGTGGTGAGGTAATCAGGAGTCAACATCATCAACCTTCTGTTCCAACTGGTTTGGGGTCTATGTGCTTGTGAGCAGCTAATTTCTTCCACTTGGTAGGGGTTCAGTATACACAAAACAGTGCAAAGGATGTGGCTCAGGAACACAATAGAGAGCAAAAAACAGAATTAGTGGGGAAAAAAAAGTGAGGAAGGAAGGAAGCAAATGAATGCTTATATAAAATACATATAAACAGATCCACAGAAAGTATGCCTTTATTCTTACAATATTTGTGAGGTTGGCAGGACAAGAATTATCAAGTGCCATTTACAGGAGGACTTGAAAGCTCAGGAAAGAACTGGTTTGCCTCAGGTGAAGTGTCTAGTAATAGAAAATGACCCTTGAATCTGATTCTAATCCCAAAGCTCTTCCACAATAGCAGACTGCTTCCACACATGACTGAAGTATGTAAGGATCTCTTAGAAAACTGTCAGAAATAGCATTGAGCATGTTCTTTGAACACCCTGGAAAGTAACTCCATCAATAAAATGGTATCCTGCACAGATTGAAGGTGCTGTGTGCGTGAAGAATGTCTCATGCATTCAACTGGGGCCCTGGTCCCCAAGTGAAGCCAAAGCATGTGTGAGATTCAATTTAAACAACTAGAAGTCATCATTACAGTCCTCAAAGGCAACTAGAATGGAGTTTTTCATTAGCAGGATCTTTGCTTTTAGGAAGACCTGTATCGATTTTGAGACTATTTTGTTTCTACCATTAAAGTTCATATTAGAAGGACTGTTGGCTCAGACAAATAAACGTCATGCATCTGTTATAGACCAATAGGGATAAAGTATCCCCAACCACATCTGGCTATTAGGATGGTTAAGAAAACAGCTGGAAACCAGGTATCATTTGCCATCCATCTGTTGCTGGAATGGAATGTCTAATGAAAGATTGCACTATGGTAAAATAACCCATAATCTGTAATACTTGAAATTCAAAGAGAGCTCAAGGTTGGAAAGGAACTCATCAAGCATCTAACCAAGCTATTTTGATGTTCATGAACACAGATTTTAAATAGAAATGAGTAAACAAAATCAGATGACAATAAATGCAATAAAAGAAAAGTCCTATTTAAATCCAAGGACGAATATCATGTTTTCAGAGACTGAAGCACAAGATCTACATATCAGAAGGGATATTAAGACAATAGAAAGTATCTTTTCAGACAAAAATTCTATGTCCTTGGTTTCAAACAGCCACACTCCACCTGCCTTGTTGACTGTTGAATTTTACTCCTCTAAATATATCCCTGGTTATTCTTCTCCTATATTATCCTTTAACCTATAAATTTAACATTTTCCATCTCTTCTAACTTCCAGATGTTCAAACTCGATTTAGAAAAGCCAGAGAAACCAGAGATCAAATTGCCAACATCCATTGGATCGTCAAAAATGCAAGAGAGTTCCAGAAAAACATCTAATTCTACTTTATTGGCTATGCCAAAGCCTTTGACTGTATGGATCACAACAAACTGTGGAAAATTCGTAAAGAGATGGGAATACCAGACCACCTTACCTGCCTCCTGAGAAATCTGTATGCAGGTCAAGAAGCAACAGTTAGAACCGAACATAGAAAAAAAAAAAAAAACAACACACAATTGTTCTAAATCAGGAAAGGAGTATGACAAGGCTGTATACTGTCACCTTGCTTATTTAACTTATATGCAGAGTACATCATGAGAAAAGCCAGGCTGGTGAAGCACAAGCTGGAATCAAAATTGCCAGGAGAAATATAAATAACCTCAAATATGCAGATGACACCACCCTAAGGCATAAAGTGAAGAACTAAAGAGCCTCTTGAAGAAAGTAAAAGAGAGTAAAAAGTAGTCTTAAAACACAACATTCAGAAAACTAAGATCATGGCCTCTGTTCCCATCACTTTATGGCAAATAGGGAAACAATGGAAACAGTGAAAGACTTTATTTTCTTGGGCTCCAAAATCACTGCAGATGGTGACTACAGCCATGAAATTACAACACACTTGCTCCTTGGAAGAAAAGCTATGACCAACCTAGACAGCATATTAAAAAGCAGAGACATCATTTGCCAACAAAGGTTGGTCTAGTCAAAGCTATGGTTTTTCCAGTAGTCATGTATGGATGTGAGAGTTGGACCATAAAGAAAGCTGAGTGCTGAAGAATCGATGCTTTCGAACTGTGGTGTTGGAGAAGACTCTTGTGAGTTCCTTGGACTGCAAGGAGATCCAACCAGTTCATCCTAAAGGAGATCAGTCCTGGATATTCACTGGAAGAACTGATGCTGAAGCTGAAACTCCAATACTTTGGCCACCTAATGTGAAGAACTGAGTCATTGGAAAAGACCCTGATGTTGGGAAAGATTGAAGGTGGGAGAAGAAGGGGACGACAGAGGATGAGATGGTTGGATGGCATCACCAAAGTGATGGACATGAGTTTGAGCAAGCTCCGGGAGTTGGTGATGGACAGGGAAGCCTGGCATGCTGCAGTCCATGGGGTTGCAAAGAGTTGGACACAACTGAGCGACTGAAGTGAACTGACCTGACTTTTTATTACTGTTGGATACTTTTAAGTGTCAAAGCCTCTACATCAGTTTCTCTTAATCTGCATTTTGTCTACCTGCTTTATAATAACATTTGTTTCATTCACTTTTTGTGCCTAAAATTTTTTCTGATTATTCACTTACTCCTGAAATTACCCTTATGCTATTTAGAAATCTGGTATCTTTAGTCCTTCAAAGCATCTTTTCTCTCATTTCTTCCTCTGGCCTTCACAGATAACCAATTTTAAATGGTCCTACATACATGAGTGCCTTCTCTAAAAAGTACTTTCAGTCCCTGTCAAAAGTATATATACAACAATGGGTGTTGCTATATCTGAAACACATTCAGATGGGGAAATATATCCATAAGATAGGAAAAGCTATATGAATGTGAGCAGATATAAAAATGAAGTCCATCTTGGGAGAAATTGAACACAATTGAAAGAATCCACAGTTCTGAGCTTCCAGGAGCTCACTGAGGTGTACAGGACTCAATCTGAGTGTACTGATGGTAAACAGGGTGACTCAACTGTGTAGAAAGACACATCTCACCCTTAGAGATGGGGTTGGTCACTGGGTGCGTTATACATCATGGCAGATGTGGAGATGAGACAGGGAGTAGTATGTAAATTGAAAGATCATGTTTCACCCATCCTCTGAGTCAGTCCTTTCCCACAGGGCAGAGTGGCAAGCAGTGGAGTAGGTGGCTGAATTTTCCTAACAGAGAAGAAATATCTCACCTTGCTACTCATTTAACTCTCCCTATATTCTTATAGTGAATTGTTTTTTTCAGAATCCACCATTAACCTGTTAAGCACAACCACTACAACTATCAAGCTAACATTTTCTGCACCATAAGCTTCATGTGAAAATCTCTGACCTACAAGCATTTGGCATTTGTCTAAGTGAACAACATAAATAATCTCTCAGACTCATCAGAAAAAGTGATGGGGAGGGTTAGGATGAAAATACTGCAACAAAGGGAGTTTTCAGAACAAAAGAGAAAATTTCAGATACCTCTTCATGCAGTGAGTGCCAAATAATAATGGTCTGATTTAAATAAATACAGCCATCAGATAATCAAGTGGAATATCCACATCATATACAAAAGGAATTTATGAAAAGCACTTCCTCAATTATTTCCTATCACATGTGCCAGTGTTCACCTGGCATGTAAACCTTATCTCATTTATGGCTGTGGGTACTACTGTATGCCTTTCACATCTCTCATTCTGTCATTGCCATAGTAACTAAAGTACTTTAATGACAGCAAGCACAGGAAGACTAAAATAAAGTATTGAAAGTAAAAGGGATAAAGTATTATTAGATTGAATGAATCGCAAGCTAAAAATATGCTTATGTGAAGAGCTACTGATTTGATTAATACAGATCTGAAGTGCCAAATTCATTTTTTAGCTGCCTATCAATACTACCAATGTTGAATTAAGATGTCACTTATATTTTTTTCTTGAGGATCCACCTCTGCAAATTAAAAACTGTCTTTTTATTTTTTCAAATGAAGCAATGACAGACTAGGACTACATCTTTCATTTGGTCCCCCTTTATTTTCCACACAGGCTTAAAATGAAATCAAATGTAACTCTAACATGGCTGTACAATTAGATTTATCTGTCTGGCGGGGCTAGTGTTTGGGGGCAATTTTTGAATGAGGAAATGGAAGTAAAAATAGTTTCAGCAAGGTAATAGCATAAGATGTGTCAAAGGAGTAAAAAATGGGCAGCCTGAATGGGAATAATGTAAGGAAGAATATAGAAGGAGGAGAGGATTGTGGAAAAGGAGAGTGTGATGGAGAGAAGGCCCCAGGGACTTTTTATCATGTTCACCTCAACCAGCTCAGATGCTGCCTACTGACAACCTGGACATGGCAATGACTTTCCAAGAAGCTCCCAGGAGGCTCAGAAAGTGGCAAGGCAGCCTACAGGTTCCCTGCATGTCATACATACAATTCCATGATGAAATAAGGCAGCTCTACAAGTTTTGTTAACATCAAACCCTGTACTTAAAGGACTGTGAGACATGAGACTTGACAGAGTGGTTCCATTCCCACTTTCTCATTCCTGAGTTGATTATGGAAAGAGTCTTAGTTTTGAAATGATAAAGAAGGAACCAAGGAATAGTCAACCCTATTCATAATTCTTCCTGCCATCCTTACCAGAATCTCTTAACTATGTAATGGTAGCATCTCTTACGTATTGAACATTAAGTTATGCTGGGAACAAGGCCAAGTCTTCCTAAGCACTGAGTTATTTTCAGAATGACCATGAGATGGAAGTATGCTGTTTATTTTCAAATGAAGAACCCAACAGACCCAGGTCTGTGCGGGTTCTTATCACTGTGCCCAGTGCAAATCCATGTCCTAGGTTTTCAGTTTCCCCTGGCCTAGAGTAACATGACACAGTGGAGAGTGCTAATGGATAGAAAATCCATTGCCTGCCAAGCCCTGAACATGATATTGAATACCTCTGAGATTATTTTCATCTAGAAATGGGAGGTATTCTAATATCTGCCTAGTTGAGTATACTGCAACAAGGCTTACATGAAATATTATTTGTAAAAGCCCTGGCCCCACTGAGCCTGCCTCAGCAAAGGCTCCTTTCCTCTGAGTTTTATAAGGACAGTCTCCCCTCTCCCTCTTGGTCATGGAACCCTGCCACAAATTCAAGTAACATGCTGAAAATCCCTCCTTTGTCCCCAGTGGATGCTCATCTGACACTTTCCCAAATCCACACCACTCTCATGGCAATTAGTCTGGATGTACCCACTATAGGTAATACTGACTTTGATCATTTGGTTAAGGTGCTGGCTTTTGATCCCCGAATGTTAACAGTACATTCTTCCACTCAGAATTTGTAAAAATCTGAAGGGATAATACTTTTTCACCATTAAATACACTGCTGTCCCCAAATCTTTCACATAACAATTTCAGCATGCATCGATAATTCTTACCAGAACTAATCATTACATTTGGATTTGCAAAATGATGATTTTCACATTCTGTTATTCTTTCTGCATTTATTAGGTAATCTCCTTTTATAAAGAAGAACTTTCCTTTTTTTCTCTTTTTTTTTTTAAATATCATTTCTGAATTAATGAATTTGTATTTATTTAATGTATTTTTAGTTGTTATGGCTGTCCTATTACCTCAACGGGTAAACCATATCTATATCTGTGTCTATCTATACAATAGAATATTATGCAGCCTTAGAAAGAAAGGAAATTCTGACACATGCTACAACATGGATGTAGCTTGAGGACATTATGCCAAGTGATGCAAGTCAGTCACAAAAGGACAAATACTGTATGATTCCACTTGTATGAGGCACCTCAAGCAGTCACACTGATAGAGGCAGAAGGTAGAATGGTGGACGGCTGCAGGAGCTGGGGACAGTGAGAAAAGGGGAGTTTTCATTTAATGGGCACAGAGTTTTAGTTTGGGAAGATGAAGAGTTCTGGAAATGGATGCCAGTGGCAGTTGCACAACAATATGAATATACTAAATGCCGCTGAGCAGTACACTTTAAGATAGTTAAGATAGTAAGTTTCATATTATATGTGTTTTACCATAATTTTTTTAAAAATAGGAAATAATAAAATTTATCAAAAATATAGTATCATGGAACAACCATTTATTGTGTTCACTGACTGTGTGGGTCAGGAATTTGAACAGAGCAGGGCATCTGAACACAAGGATGGCTCATCTCATTCAAAGGTTTGGGTCATCAGGCACATGTCTGATTGTTGATCTTGGCTCTCAGCTGGGGGCCTTAGCTCCTCTCAGCAAGATCCTCTTCATATGATTCCTCTGCACGGGCAGGTTTTGGTTTCCTCACAGGATGATACTGAGGTAGGAGATAGATGGGCCCCTAGGTTGTGCTGCTGGAGTTTGTCAAGCTAGAGTAAATTGGTGTTTTATTTTCACTAGACAAAGTTAATGGTAAGATCTGAGCTTACCACATCTATTACTCCTGAGATCAAGGTAACTTCCCCAAATGCAGATGTGCAGGAAGGCTCCTCAGGGGTCAGAAAGGGAGGGGCATCATCTCATAATATCTGTCATCATACTCCCTTTACCCTCTGGTCTGGGATCCATCTTGGCAAGAAGATGCACATGCAGATTGGGAGGGTCCTAAGGTAGGTCAGATGTGAGAAAAGAAGTGAGATAATTGGTAAGAGGAGAGCAAAGACCCAGAACAAGGGCCCCATGTAAATGAATTAAATCACCTCTCTGGTGCATTCCTCATTCAGAGAGGCCCACGGTACTCTCCAGGTGTGTATTTCTGCCTCCCTTCTGTCTTAAATAAATAAACTCTTTCTCAGTGTTGTGCTGTGTCTCTAATAATAAACTTGGTCTGTTTTTTGCAGTTTTTGCCTCCTTGGAACATTTTTGTTACAACAGGGGCAAGGGCCAGGGCAACTTTGTTTCTCGCCATTAGCCCCTGGTGCTCTAGCATCTAGGACTCCTGGTTTTCATCCAGGCTACTCAGGTTCAGTCCTTGGACAGGAAAATAAGATACTGCTTCAAGCAACTGTTTGTTGCTGTCCCACTTGACAGCATCAAGCACAAGCATTAGGAGAGAAAGAGAAAAGCAGGCAGACACTTTATATAACCTAGCCTCAGAAGCCGCATAGTCTGCTCTGTTTGCAGTCTCTGTAGGTTAGAGTAGTTGCAATCACGGATCTGCTTTCAAAGAAGATTCACAAACCCTTCTTCTCAGTAGGACTTTCAGCCACATTGTAAGAAGAGTCTAGAGCATGTGTAAGTGCTCACAGACACACACATAGCTGCAATGAAAAATATTATTTGCCAGCCATAAGGTGTGACTGTCAATTACATTAATTATTCTCTTTGTTGCTTAAAGTGAGCCAAACTCTGCAGTGTGAGTCCTTTCAAACCTGTGCCCACATTATTCTGATAACACTGTGGGAGTCTTTGTGTTCTACCTTGATTTCCAGCTCAACACAATATCTCAGACCAGTTTTATTTTTTTTCTGGCCCAACCATGACTCAGCATTTCTCAAAAGAGAACTAGTTATTTTACACAGAAAATCTAGGTACTGTGCATTATTATTGCTACTGAGGTATCATTGCTTCTGCCCTTTCAATGCACAGAACTAAGAACATTTATTTTAAGCATGAATTCATACTGGTATTTCCAATTAAAATTTAATATCACAAAGTTTTTCCTAACCTTCTTTGTTTTATTTTAAATGTTAGATTAAAATGTTGGTTAAAATTTAAATTACAACACCAATATTATTGTTAATAATAAAACTACCGACTGAGCTTTAAATTTATTTTTAGCTCTCATTGCCTTTAAATACAGCCTGATAAATACATTTAATCAGAGGATTTTATTAAGGATTACTTGACACAATATTTTCCATACAACTTTATCTATCAATTTGATATAATTTTAGATTTATTTGTTACTGTTAGTGCTCAATATTAGGGGTGTTTTTGGTCTCTGATTTAAGTTATTGGAGACTTTACATATATATATATATATATATATGGATGAGTATATGTATATAAATACACACACACACAGCTCAAAAGTTAATACTGTCTAGTCTTAGTGATGTCTTCCTCCCGACTCTATTGCCTTTACTCCTTTGCCAGCCATACCCTATAGATATGTTCTTTTGTTTCTCCCTATTTTTTTTTTCTTATGAAATAATAAGCCCACACACTTTACCTTTTTACACTTTGATTTGACCTGGAAGATTGCACTGAGATGGCAGCATCACAAATGGAGGATACTGGCTGCAAGTCACACTATGTGGAGGAAAGCTACATGGCTCAAAATAGCCTGGAGTTAAAACTCCCCTCCAGGTCTTCCCCACCATTCTATATAGAATAAAGAACTTTCTCCTCAGAAGAAAGGAATGGAGATTAAGGTTGATTACATTCGGTTCCCAGCCCATCCCAGTCTCTGGCCAGTCTCAGGAATTCCTTGCCCCAGTTGTTGAAAGCTAACTAATCAAAAATAATCATGAGGAAAACACCCGCCTCAGAAGGATGTATCTCTGATATATATGTTTTCTATATATGCCTACTCTCTTCTTGACTTAGTGCAGCAGCCCAGTAGTCTGACTGCTGCCCCTTCTCCCTCATTAAAGGTGATGGGTTCTTGTAAAGTGCTTGTCTTCTTCTTTGTCCTAACCTCGCCTTCTCAAACTCCCTTACCTTACACTATGGAAAAGTCCTTTGGCAGCACTGGGCTTTGCACGAGCTTTGCATTCAAGTTGTGTTGTGCTTTGATGGGAGATCTCAGGGTTTGTTACTGCAGTGTAACTCATCTTACTCTGTTTAGTTCAGTTCAGTCGCTCAGTCGTGTCCGACTCTTTGCGACCCCATGAATCGCAGCACACCAGGCTTCCCTGTCCATCACCATCTTCCGGAGTTCACTCAGACTCACGTCCATCGAGTCAGTGATGCCTTCCAGCCATTTTGTCCTCTGTCGTCCCCTTCTCCTCCTGCCCCCAATCCCTCCCAGCATCAGACTTTTCCAATGAGTCAACTCTTCACATGAGGTGGCCAAAGTACTGGAGTTTTAGCTTTAGCATCATTCCTTCCAAAGAACACCCAGGGCTGATCTCCTTTAGAATGGACTAGTTGGATCTCCTTGCAGTCCAAGGGACTCTCAAGAGTCTTCTCCAACACCACAGTTCAAAAGCATCAATTCTTCCGTGTTCAGCTTTCTTCACAGTCCAACTCTCACATCCATACATGACCTACCTGGACAGCTGCAAAAACAAATTGCCCTAACAAGAAGTTTGCAGCAACTAACCACATCCCTTCCTCATCTGGCCTTTAAGAGTGCTTTGCTGAAACCCTTCAGAGCTTCTGAGACATGAGCCACCTGATTCCTTTCACAGCAGTGCAATAAGCCCTTCTACTCCAAATGCCAACATTTCCGTTTGTTTGGTCTTACTATGCATCAGGCACATGAACGTGCATTCAGTAATATTATTCCTCTCTACCATCTACCTCTCCAAAATCTTGCCATCCACCCATCCTCTTGTCTCTCACATTCACTCACTGAGCAGGCTATCTCTTGGTCCACCATCTTCTTTTCCATCCACAGTGATGGAACCATCATCTTGGACACCTTCACTCATTTCATGGATGAGCCCCCAAACCTAGTCTCTTTCTTCCTTGAATTCCATATCCTAATGACTTTTAGTTCTCCTCCATTATCCATTTCCTTATAAGGAAGAACTATAAGTCACAATTTAAATTTTGAATTATCATACAAGTAAACCAAGTATTTATTGGTGTCTTCTTATATAATCAGTGAAATGTATACTGCGTAAACTCTCATTCAGTGTATGTCATAAATTCCTTATGCGGATTTGAACACATGACAGGCTGAAACTTTTTCAGTTGTTCCTTATAATTATCTGCATCGAATACATGCTGATCTTGAAAATATGATTTGCTGATTTATTCAGAGCAAATACTACTTAAGAGTATTGACTGAGGTTGGATGTATGCAAGCTTGGAGACTGTTGCTTTCACAGTGCTAAATTACTCTGCAGTAAATAAGGACACAATTTCCAAAGGAAGAGGGGCTATCGGGAAAGGAAGAAGTGAGGGGCTTATGGGTTGAGCACTGAAGCAGGAAAGAAAGGCTGAGTAGACATAGCCACTAGGCCACAAAAATAAAGAATCTTGGAGAGGAAGGACATTACCTAAGATGTCCTACTGTAAAAGATAGAGCTACCCTATGACCCTGCAATCCCACTCTCAAGCATACATCTGGAGAAAAGCACAATCTAAAAGGATACATAAACGCCAATGTTCAATGCAGCACTGTTTACAATAACCAAGACATGGAAGCAACCTAAATGTCTATAGACAGAGGAATGGACAAAGAAGATGTGGTACATATATACAATGGAATATTGCTTAGCCCTTAAAAAGAATGAAATAATGCCATTGGGATTGCCATGCTGAGTGAAGTAAGTCAGACAGAGAATAAATACCATATGATATCCCTTATATATGGAATCTAAAAAGAAATGATACAAATGAGTATATTTACAAAAGATAAAGAGACTCACAGACTTCTAGATCGAACATATGATTTCCAGGGGGAAGGATGGAGGAAAAGTGTTGTTAGAGAGTTTGGGATGGCATGTACACACTGCTATATTTAAATGGATAAGCAACAAGGACCTACTATGTAGCACATGGAACTCTGCTCATTGTTAGGTGGCAGCCTGGATGAGAGGGCGGTTTGGGGGAGAATAGATACATGTATACTACAGCTGAGTCCCTTTGCTGTTCACCTGAAACTATCACAACATTGTTAACTGGCTATACCCCAATACATAAGGATCTCTTTAAGAAAATTGGAGATACCAAAGGAGTGTGTCATGCAAAAATAGGCACAATAAAGGACAAAAGTGGCAAAGATCTAAGACAAGTAGAAGAAATTAAGAAGAGGTGGCAGGAATACACAGAAGAATTATACAAAAAAGCTCTTAATGACCCAGATAAACACGATGGTGTGGTCACTCACCTAGAGCCAGACATCCTGAAGTGTGAAGTCAAGTGGGCTTTAGGAAGCATTGCTATGAACAGAACCAGGGAGGTGATGGAATTCCAGCTGAACTATTTCAAATCCTAAAAGATGATGCTGTTAAAGTGCTGCACTAATTAAGCCAGGAAATTTGGAAAACTCAGCAGTGGCCACAGGACTGCCAAAGATCAGTTTTCATTCCAATCCCAAAGAAAGTCAATGCCAAGGCATGGTCAAATTACTATATAATTGCACTCATTTCATATGCTAGCAAGATAACATTCAAATCCTTCAAGCTAGGCTTCAATAGTACATGAACCAAGAACTTCCAGATGTACAAGTTGAATTTAGAAAAGGCAGAAGAACCAGAGACAAATTGCCAGCATTCAGTGGATCACGACTACTGGATCATAGAGAAAGCAAGGCAATTCTAAAAAACATCTACTTCTATTTCATTGACTATGCTCAAGCCTTTGACTATGTGGATCACAACAAACTGTTGAATATTCTTAAAGAGATGAGAATACCAGACTACCTTACCTGCCTCCTGAGAAACCTGTATGCAAGACAAGAAGCAACATTAGGACCGGACATGAAACAATGGGCTGGTTCAAAATTGGGAAAGGAGTATGTCAAGGTCGTATATTGTCACCCTGCTTGTTTACCTTATAGACAGAGTATATGATATGAGATACTGGAGTGAATGGCTCACAAGCTGGAATCAAGATTACTGGGAGAAATGTCAACAACCACAGATATACAGATGATATAGCTTGGGGACAGCTGACCTCTGGGTTATAAGTCTAATAGAGCTTACAATATCTATTAATATAAAAAAAGACCTGTTACAGGCTTTTGCAAGCTGTATAGTATAGTTCCCTGTGCTATAAGAAGGTAAGGCTGGTTATCTATTTTATATATAGTTGTTGTTGCTCGGTTGCTTAGTCATGTCCAACTCTTTGCAATCCCATGGACTGCAGCACCCCAGTCTTCCTTGTCCTTCACCATCTCCCAGAGCTTGCTCAAACTCTTTTCTATTGAGTCAGTGATGCCATCCATCCTTTTCATACTCTGTCATCCCTGGAGGGGATTTCTCTGGAGGCAGGTAAGGTATTTTCATCTCTTGAAGAATCTTCCACAGTTTATTGTGATCCACACAGTCAAAGGTTTTAGTGAAGTCAATGAAGAAGAAGTAGATATTTTTCTGGAATACTCTTGCTTTTTGTATGATTCAGTGGATGTTAACAATTTGATTTCTGGTTCTTCTGCCTTTTCTAAATCCAGCTTGAACATCTGGAATTTCTTGGTTCATGCACTGTTGAAGCCTAGCTTGGTGAATTTTGAGCATTACTTTGCGAACGAATGAAATGAATGCAATTGTGTGGTAGTTTAAACATTCTTTGTCATTGCCTTTCTTTGGGATTGGAATGAAAACTGTTTTTTCTTTTACATATAGTGGTGTGTATATTTTAAAGAATCTAAAAAAGAATATGTATATGTGGACAACTGAATCACTTTGCTGTACACTTTAAACTAACACAACCACTATGACAACTATATTTCAATAAAAAATGTTTTTGAAAAAACAAACTATTTTTTCTAGTCATGTGTTTTACTAGAAAAGAATTCCAAAAGAGAACATGTTACTATTCATGATTTATGCATTTTTTTCTTACAAGTTGAGGAATTATAGATACTTTTCTTCTTTTTGTCTTATTTTCCTAAATTTTATTTAATAAGCATGCTGCTGTTGCTGTTGCTAAGTCTCTTCAGTCATGTCTGACTCTGTGCGACCCCATAGATGGCAGCCCACCAGGCTCCCCTGTCCCTAGGATTTGGACACTGGAGTAGGTTGCCATTTCCTTCTCCAATGCATGAAAGTGAAAAGTGAAAGTGAAGTCACTCACTTGTGTCCGACTCTTCGTGACCCCATGGACTGCAGCCTACCAGGCTCCTCTGCCCATGGGATTTTCTAGGCAAGAGTACTGGAGTGGGTTGCCATTGCATGAATTTTAATAAAACTAGTTGATTTTTAAAAAGCTGTTAATTAATTAAGGAACCCTGAAAGAATACCATAGACTGCCATTGGTGTCACAACTGTCTAGGTGGCCCAGATACTTAACCTATCAAGATACCACTGGAATCTCTTCGGTAGAGAACAACTTCCAAATACAGTAGATATCTTTTACTTCTTACTTGTATTAGCTTTTGTTGACATATGGTACTTTAGCTCACACCTTCCATTTGAAATATTCTTTTCGACTGGCTTCCTTTATTAGTCCAAATTCCATGCAAGAAAGCAGGAACTCTATTTCTGAAGAAAAAAAGATTTTACTCCAGGGTATTCACTGTTTACCCCAATTCACTGGATAAACTGGAAGTCAAGGACCTACCAGCGGGAAGGAGAGTTGAAGGAATGTCACTGAAACAATGACATAGAGGTCAGGGAGGTGCAGCTGCCACCGCTGTGTCCCCATACCTTTGCCTTCCCTGCCTACCTCTCGGCACTCACAGAGCCGATGACCGCAGTCTGGGTTGCTGAGTCCAGACCACGTAGCTGCCCCCAACACGCAGGGCCTTGCTGCTTGCTGGCCAGCAGAGCCAGGAGGAAGGTGACCTCTGCCTCCGTGTAACCATCCACATGCTGCATTTTCTAACTGGCAGAGACTAATTGTCATCTGAAACTGTAGTGACCAGTGCATCTGGGAAATGTTTTTTTATACTTTTACCCCTTCAATGTCTCACCCTAGAGGGAGGGTAAAATGGAAGTACAGGGTATCAGTGCACTGCATCTGCTGAAATCCTGTTCGTAGGTTTCCTTCTAGTTCCTCCAGCTTTGGTTCCTCACAGGCACCCCCTGGGTTTGCATCCCTTGAACCAGGTACCTTTGGGGGGATCTTATTCCCTTTTTGTTTTCAACTTCTGTCTGTTTGCTAATGGATCTCAGACCAGCATTTCCAGCCCAGTCTCTCCCCTGAATGTGTCACTTGGAATGCCCATGAGGATGTCTCACAAACTGCCTCAACTCAACATGTCAAGAACTAAACAGATCACATGCCCTCATCAACATACTTGCTTAATTTCGTGTCTCAATTCCCCCACTTCATCCACCTCTTGGCTGACATGCCTTGGTGTCATCTTAACTGTCCCTGAGCTGGCAAATCTGAGCAGGTAGTTCTTTGGCATTCTCCCAGGTGTCCCTGTCATCTAGGATCTTAAAACTCACAGAGAGCAGGAACAGTCCTATATTTGGCTTACAAGAAACATTTCATCCAACGAGTCTGTTGATGACTCCAAGCTCTTCTCTAAAGGAACCTCCACTACTAGGCATTCCCACATCCACTCAGTGGGATTTTGTCTTCCTGACTTTTAATTCCTCCACACTTTGTTCTGACTCCCCTGGGAGATCTCTATACTCTATCTTCTTACCTTCCTTTGGACTGAAAGGCAGTTGTATGAGCAGGTGATGTCTGAAACATCCCTATTTTCATGGAGTGAATGGACTTAAAACACCCTAAAAGGCAAGAAAACTACAGAGAATCAAAGAACAAGATATATATTGATAAATACACAAAATTTCTACAGCTTCTTTAAATTACACTAATCCATGGAGTGCCACAGGAGACAAACTCTCCATAGTGCTATCATCAAGGTTGACTGTCATTTCCTCCTTACAGGCTTCAAACCAAGGAAGAATATGATTGTCTTCATTTGACAGGTAAAGAAAAATGGAGCTTTTGGAGGCTAGGTGACTTGTTCAAAATGAACAGTCAGTAAACTGATTATTCTGGATTTTAACACAGGTTTGTCTCATTCTTTACCATTCTGTTGCACTTTACGAACAGACCTGCAATTAGTACAGAATTAAAAGGATGAGGAAATTCCTTGGGGGAGTTCCTCTAATGAGTAGGTAAGAATGATTTGTAATTAGCATATCAAAGGTCTTTAAGTAAATTAGTGCTTCCCTCTGCTGCGAGGTCTTTAAAAATGAGTTGGGTTAGATTGGTCTCCACATCCAGCCTTCCCTGAGGAAGTTCCAAGCATCCTGTAATTCCACACCTCGCTCCCTGAGTCATCACTCTACTACTGTGAAAATGAAGATTAATTAGATTTGACTATGTGCATTTCAGACCAGAAGAATAAAAAGCAGTAAGCACCATCATTTTTTTATACTATCAATTGAATTAGTTTTGAGTGGAGAAGCTTTGTGACATTAGACTTCCAGCCTCCATGAGCTCCATCAAGGTGGAGGAGGCATCCCAACAGATCTGTTCACACAGGTAAGTGTCCTCACGACACCCTGGCATGGGAGGAGGTCACTGGCAAGGCAGTGGATCTCCTACATTGGAACCCATGGCAATTTTTAAATGAAAAGCAGGAATGATAGAGTGCCTACTTCTTGGGGAAAATGAAAGGGGTTGATTCTTCATAAACTATTGTTTTTGTTGTTCAGTTGTTCAGTCATGTCTGACTCTTTGCAACCCCATGGACTGCAGCACACCAGGCTTCCCTGTCCTGCACTGTCTCCTGGAGTTTTCTCAAACTCATGTCCATTGAGTTGGTGATACCATCCACCATCTCATCCTCTATCGTCCCCTTCTCCTCCTGCCTTAATCTTTCCCAGTCTCATGGTCTTTTCCAATGAGTCAACTCTTCACATCAGGTTGGCAAAGTATTAGAGTTTCAGCATCAGTCCTTCCAATGAATATTCAGGGTTGATTTTCTTTAGGATTGACTGGTTCGATCTCCTTGCTGTTCAAGGGACTCTCAAGAGTCTTTTCCAGCACCACAGTTTAAAAGCATAATTCTTCAATACTCAGCCTTTTTTATGGTTCAACTCTTACATCTATATATGACTACTGGAAAATATAGATATACAGAGTACATCCTGTGAAATGTCGGGCTGTATGAAGCACAAACTGGAATCAAGATTGCCGGGAGAAATGTCAGTAACCTCAGACATACGAATGACACCACCCTTATGGCAGAAAGTGAAGAGGAACTAAAGAGCATCTTGATGAAGGTGAAAGAGGAGAGTGAAAAAGCTGGCTTAAAACTCAACATTCAAAAAACTAAGATCATGGCATCCGGTTCCATCATTTCTTGGCAAATAAATGGGGAAACGATGGAAACAGTGACAGACTTTTATTTCTTGGCCTCCAAAATCACTGCAGATGATGACTGTGTTGCAGGAAGGGGGACCCCTTCCAAGGCCCGAAAGTAGGCTCTTGTCTAACACTCAGAAGTGAATTGTCTGAGAAGACACATGTGGTGACAAAGCAAGAGATTTTATTGGGAAAGAGGACCAGGGTGGAGAGCAGCAGGGTGAGGGGACCCAGGAAAACAGCTCTGCCACGTGGCTCACAGTCTCGGGTTTCTTGGTGATGGGATTAGGTTCTGGGTTGTCTTCAACCAATCATTCTGACTCAGAGTCCTGCCTGGTGTTGCATGCCTTGTTCGGCCAAGATGGATGCCAGTGAGAAGGATTCTGGGAAGTGGTTGGACATGTGGTATTTCGTTTTGACCTTTCCCGAACTCTTCCAGTTGGTGGTGGTTTATTTGTTCCATGTTCTTTACCAGGACCTCCTGTCATAAAACAGTTCATGCAATGGTTACTAGGGTGTCTGGCCAGGGTGGGCGGTTTCAGTCAGTGTGCTCCCCCTGACAACTGCAGCCTAGAAATAAAAAGACACTTGCTCCTTGGAAGAAAGGCTATGACAAACCTAGAGAGCATATTAAAAAGCAGAGACATTACTTTACCAACAAAGGTCTGTATAGCCAAAGGTATTTTTTTTTTTTTTTTTAAATAGAGGTTTGTTTATCAAACAGTAAGTAATCGAGATTTAAGCACCATGGTGGTGAGTCACGTGACCCTTTACAAGATCAAGAAGGAATGCTATCTTTTAAGGTTGTCTTGGTGATTCTGGGAGAATCTTGTTGTTCATCACTGATCAGGTATTCTTGCTAATGGGGGAGGTTTGATCCATGAATAATGTGGATACACAATGCACAGTGTGGTAGCGGGGAGCCCAAAGGGCAGAGAATTTTACATTTAAGGTTTTTGTGTCTTGACATAAGGATTGCTATGAACCACATGTTGGTGTGCCTCCTCAAATGCATATATTGAAATACTAATACCCAATGTGATGGTATTTAGATTATGAAGGTAGAACTCTCATGGTGGGATTAATGCCTTTATAAGAAAAGACAGAAAGAAAGTGTGCCTCCTCTCTCTCTCTGCCATGTGGGACATACCAGGAAGTGAGCTCTCACCTGACTGCTGCACCTTGATCTTAAACTTCTCAGACTCCAAAACTGGAGAGAGAAATGTTTGTGGTTTAAGTCACTCGGTCTGTGACACTTTGTTGTAGCTGCCAAATTGACAAATGCAGGGATGAAGGGCAGAAAGACAGAAAGGGAGGGGGATGTAAGAACAAGATTTCTAAAGTCAATTTTTTTTTTCTGGGAAGATTTTCATTTCACTTGGAAAAGTCTATGCTATAGACCTTGAATGGTTGACTCTGCTGGATCTCCCAACAGAACCCTTCTTTTTCTAGAACATGATCAGAGCAACTCAGATTTCCCAGGGCCATGTCAAAGTGTAGCTCTCCACAATGAGGTCAGTCTAAAAACCACTGGAGAAATCTTGATTAACAGACTTTGCTGACCCCTAACAAGTTTCTAAGACCACTCGCACCACCCCTGGAACATTCACAGGCATCATACTGGCATCACAGCAGTGAAATCTGGGTAACAATAACATTAAGAAAAAACCAACATCCTGGGGACAATGTCAGTGATCAGGGCACTGTAATTGCTATAATTAAAAGCAAATCAAACACTGCAGCAAAAGTAGGTCAGCCATCCACTCGGTACAATCTTGATGAGAGTGGAAAGAAAATTCTTTTTAATAGAAGGTAAACACATTTCTATAACACTTGCACAAGGTATTGATTGGGACTCTGCATGAGTGTGTCTCAGTGCACTGCTGCATATTAAAATGTAACCTCATCAGTGCAGCCATAGCTCAGACAATATCTGGAATCTGGAATCCCAGAGCATAGGGGATCTTTCATTCCAGTTCTCACTTGATGCTTAAGTAAGTCTTTGCTTAAGTAAAAACCCATTAATCCAAAGACAAGCTCACCCTTTCTTTGAACAGGGAGAGTTTCTTTTAAATCCAGAGCAGAAAAAAAAAATTTACATTTTCTCTCTAATTGTTTCATCTGCAGAAGTCAGAACTTAATAATCTTGTATTTTCTCATATCTATTCTGCAGTAAGACTGATAGATGGTCATGGAAACTCTGATGTATATACAACAAATCAATCATGGAAACTGAAGCCAGGGCCGCCAGTGGCATCTGGGAAAATATGATCTTATTTTAGGCCAATTTTCTGGGACTTCTCTTTCAGGTGGATAGTTTGTGCAATGGTTAGGTGTGGGATTTGTAAACAGAGAGATGGGGTTAGAATCCCAGCTCCCATCCCTCTCTACCCAACTGAAGTTGGCCAAGTTCTTTATTCCCTGAAATCTTGAGTTCCCTCTCTATAAAGTAAATGCAATAATAATGCATTAAATGAGATAATACACACAGAGTCATTGGTACATTGCTGGTATCCAGTAAGTGGAAACTATTCCAATGATTTACTCAGGTTTCCTAGGGGTGTTATATTTCTCTACCTGTAAATTTTTCCTACTTGCACAAGCAGAGCTCAGAGTGGCTGTCAGGAACAGGAAAAGCCATTCTGCTTGAGATAAGAAAAAGAAAAACTTCTTTTCCAGCACCATCAACATGAGATACTGAGAAATGAAAACCAGAGGACCCGTTGCCCTGCCAGCAAACAGCCCACACAACACCTGCACTCATGCACCTCTTGAGGTTCAGACACAACCACATGGCTGGTCAGTCATACTCTTCTGCCTCCTTGTTTCGCGAAGATGCTTTTGCTTCAAAGTGAGTTCCTTCCGGAGGAGTAAGTTGCTCACTACTGCTGCTGCTGCTACGTCGCTTCAGTCGTGTCCAACTCTGTGCGACCCCATAGACGGTAGCCCACCAGGCTCCCCCGTCCCTGGGATTCTCCAGGCAAGAACACTGGAGTGGGTTGCCATTTCCTTCTCCAATGCATGAAAATGAAAAGTGAAAGTGAAGTCGATCAGTCGTGTCCGGCATGGACTGCGGCCTTCCAGGCTCCTCCGTCCATGGGATTTTCCAGGCAAGAGTACTGGAGTGGGGTGCCATTGCCTTCTCACTAATAAGTATCAAATGTTCCCTTTCCCTTTCTGTATTTCTTCTTGCCTTTGATTTTCTGGCTCACCCCAGTAATTTACAACAAAGGGAGCCTTGGTTCCTTGGTAACTGCTTAAAGCAGGGAGGGGCCAAGGGGGAACCTGAGGAACAGATTCTCCAAAGTCTCCTGCAATTCGACTGGTGATGGTGGGGGTAGGGGGGGAGAACAAACCTCAGATGCATGTTAAACTATTCCACAAGCAGATAATTTTCCAAAGATAATTACTAGATGGGCATCTTCAGTGCCTCACTGAACTTTCATCTGTGAAGTTCTGATTGCACACTTCAAGTTTGGGGAAGTGCTAAATTTAGAGGTTCCTGAAGGAGGGGCTAATTCCCCAATCAGAGCCTTCAGTACCGTCTGGCTGGACGGTCTGTGGGTGAGACCTTGGCAAGGATGAAGGGCCAGGCTCTGCTCCTCAACAGGCCCGTTTTTAAAACTCTTTCTTTTGACTATAAGACTTTGAATATCAAAAACAGTTTCCTTTTATAGACAACACTGTATGGTTTTCAAGTTTTACTCTAATCCTTTTCTACTAACATCAAACAATAATTTGAAGAAAGAATTTCCAGAGTTTGTGTCTATTTAGGCAATGTTTCTTATTATGGGAACCTCAGGGCCATATCTATATTTTCACCTTTTATTTCAGGATTGTCTCAGGTTAGGCTCCCCAGAAGAGGATCCTATTTTACGATTCATGTGCCAATGATTTATTAAGGAATTTTTCCCACAGGAATCCTGTAAGTACATGAGGGGTACAGAACAGGAAAAAGGGAAGGAACAGTGCAAGTTCAGACAAACCCAGCCCTAGCCTGAACCCACTGGGAGCTCTGGAACAATGTGAGTGGCACGTTGCCTCAGGTGGGGGCAAGAGACTTGTCTGTCCCTGCACTGAGTGACCGGGGACCCCATGGGGAAGCATATTACACCTAGACGGTGTATTAAAAGGCAGAGACACTACTTTGCTGACAAAGGTCCATTTAGTCAAATCTATGGTTTTTCCAGTAGTCATGTGTAAATGTGAGAGTTGGACTATAAAGAAATCTCAGTGCTGAAGAATTGATGCTTTTGAACTGTGGGGTTGGAGAAGACTCTTGAGAGTCCCATGGACTGCAAGGAGATCCAACCAGTCCATCTTAAAAGAAATCAGTCCTGAACATTCATTGGAAGGGCTGATGCTGAAGCTGAAGCTCCAATACTTTGGCGACCTGATGAGACAAGCTGACTCATTGGAAAAAAACCCTGATGCTGGGAAAGACTGAAGGCAGGAGGAGAAGGGGATGACAGAGGATGAGATGGTTGGATGGTATCACCAACTCGATGGACACTAGTTTGAGCAAACTCCAGGAGCTGGTGATGAACAGGGAAGCCTGGTGTGCTGCAGTCCATGGGGTAGCAAAGAGTTGGACACAACTGAGAAACTGAACTGAACTGATGGGGGAAGTAAATTCCAAACATTCCCAGGTCTCTGTCCTTAAGGGTGAAGAGCCCCCAGAAACCCTCTGGCCTTGTGTGGGGAGCTACATATACCAACTCTAGAAGCAAACAGGGATGGAGAGGAAGGGTGCCCTTGAACTTGAGCTACCAGATGACTGACTGCAGTTACAAGACAAAGATTCCATAGGACTTACATGTACTGAAAAATTGCTATTAATCTAAGAGCCAACTCTAACTGCCTCCTTTTTTATACTTGGCAGCCCTAAGGGAGACTTGAGGGGGACAACAGCATGTGCTTATGTTATCCAAAACCCGGGTTTGACTCTCGGTGAGTGTGTCGAGCCAATAAACACAACCAAACCAAAGATGAGGAAAAAGATTTATTCTTGCCTAAAGTAAGGAGAACACTGGGGATCTTCCCCAAAGTAGGATCTCCCCAACAGCAAAACTGGGAATGTTTAAGCTAAGAATACATGAGTATTCATGAGGGGGCTTTAATGGATAATTAGCATAGAACTAGGCAGAGGTCAACTGCATCCAAGCTTTAATTAACTGAAGTCGGTTGGGGGTGGGGTCAGCATCATCATTCTGTCTTCTGCCTGGGTGGGGGCCTCAGTTCCTACAGAACTCAATGATACATTATTATGTGTATCTCTGGAGGAGGAACTAGGACTCTGCTTTTTCCACACACTATTGTTCGACTGCCTTTTCTCTGTTCCTGCGTCCCTTTGTTCCCATGAGATCACTAATTACTGAGATGTGTTCTAGGGCAAGCATTGCAGCCAGGCTTAGATCACCAAATGGCTTAGGTCAAAATGGTTTCTCTTATGTCAAGAAAGCCATGCTGTGTCTCTTTTTCTGGGGGACTTCTAGTAATCTGCTTACCCTGCACACTGGACTCCCAGGACCATGCAATCAGAGGGATCTGCTGATCCTTCCCACCCTTCTGTACCACAGTCTTCATAAAATGTGATCCCTCGCTCACTCAAAAATGTGTGATGAAAAGACACTGAACACTTCTTAAAGTGGCCTGTGTTTTAGGAACAAGTCTCCTGACTAGAAAACTTCCTTGCCACTTTTCATACTTCTCACGAACAAAGCAAGTCTAATTCACCGTCCACAGTATAGCCTCCTTGGGTATTTGTGGCTGTTATATTTTGTTCTGTTTCAGGCTAGAAACCCTGAATACCATCTAACGTTGTTACCTTACTTTGTCTCTAGAAGATTCCAGGCAGCACCCTAGGAGTGAGCATTTCCTAGATCCAGGGAAACAGGAACCTTCTCTACCTTGCTTACAGATGTGTTCCACCTTAAGGAGTGAGGACGTGCTAAGCAAACATTTTCCGGAGGTCAAAAGTGGAGCTCCCCCTTCATGAATGTCCCTCTCAGCAGTCATTGTTTTTTACATAAAATTTGTACTGATTTACACTGAAGTGAGTAATTAAGGAAAAGGATGCATTATTACTTTCCATTGAGTTGAGTGTTGCTTTGTTATAAAAGTGTTCCCCTGGTTTCCTCTCTTTGCCCCTGGTATCTTTCTCTTTTGGATTCTCATAACAGAATGACCAAATATCCCCGAGATCTTTCACTTAAAAATAAGTTTGCATATTTTACTGAGGAGTAGCATTTATAGAAAAAAATGCACAAACTCTAATGTATAACTCAATAAATTATTGCAAAATGACACAACTTTATAAATACATAACAAGAAAATAAATGAAGCATTAAAACATCATAGAAGACTCATAACTATCAGTACCATTTTAAACATCATAGATTAATATTGTTTGTTTTGAGACTTTATATAAATGGGATAATGCAGAAGTATCTAGTTTCATTGCCTGATATAGTATTTTTGAAATTATCTTCTCTGATACTTTGTTACAGCAAATCATTAATGTTCTTGCTGTATAACTATACATATTACATTGTATGACTATAGTACAATTTATATATACATTTTATTCTTGGTAAATATCTAATTCATTGTAGTATTTTGCTATTAAAATTGACTTTACTATAAAAAGATGAACTTGCTTTGTTCATTGCTTGCACTTTAGATTTCACTTATGAGTAAAGTCATATGGCATTGATCTTTCCCCACCTGACTTAGCAGGCTGTAGAGTAAACAGAAGTAGAAACAGAATGTTGTACACCTGAAACTTGATGAGGTTATAAACCAATGTTACCTCAACAAAAAGTAAATTAATAAAAAAAAAGTTGCCCATTTCTAAATGGTACTGCTTCCAAATTTACACTTTATGGACATTGTACCAGAATTAAATAGGAAGGCAGCTGCTCCTTCTAATTGTTTTGTTGGGAGACACTGAACACACCCAAGGTATACCAAAGTAACTACAGACAACCCAGGTAGGCAAGGAAAAATATCATCCAAACAGTCTGAATTTTTAATTTAACCTTTCATTTTGAAATAATAAATTCTCAAGAAGTTTCAAAAATAGCACAGAGAGGCTCTGTATATCCTTCCCCCTGTTTGTTACATTTTACATAACAGTAGAACATAAAAATGGAAGTTGGAGGAAGACAGGAGCACCTCATCACTGCTGGGCAAGGGTGGGGTTCAGGCTTCCCACTAGGAAGCTAGCGCAGGGAGGGGTGTGTTTAGCTGGCGTTTTGTCTAAACTTCTCAGTCCTGCTAGGCTGAGCTTTTCCTGGCTCTTGAATTTAAGGGAGCGGGCTTCCCTTGAAGCTTTTATGATGTGTGCTCTCTGGCACATGTCTGGGCTCCTAGATCCTCCTCCAGAATCCAGTCCAGGATGTATGAGGCCTGTGAGGCATGAAGAAAAGCAAAGGATCTCTGTAATGGTCACATTCAATCCTCAGGCCCCTGGGAGGGTGCCCTTTTCTCTTCTTCTTTCCAAGGCTTCTGTTTACTGTATGTATAATGTCCAGGAATGGGGTTTCAGCTGTTCTTAGAAGGGATCCATAGGAAGAAGTGTGTCTACCTCTGAAAACAGACTTGTCCTGTTCTGAAAACAGAATTGTCCTGTCCTGAAACCAGAGGTCTCTCACATCGGCTTTTTCTACACTTTGATGCTTCATTTCTCCAGGAGATAAATCTTTTCTTTCTTTTTAATATATGCATTGCAGAGAACTGCGTATAAGGTCTAATAAAGATGCTTAAAAGCAGCATTTGTAAAACAAGGCAACTAGCTGTTGAAACAGCTAAACAGTAGCTCTTGAAACAAATAAAAACCTTGTGATTTTAAATAAATAAAAAAGGTGATGAAGCCACTGGTGAAACACAGGGTCCCCAGCGTTCATCCTGACACTCCACCCTCCTCCAGGTCTTCAGGCATGTATATTCATCCTGAATATAACAAATATGAAGGGCATTCCTCTCAGTGGAACAAGGAGCATAAGCACAGGAAGCCCCAATGAAACGATAAGGTGCTACCCAGACTTACTTATGTTGTTATGGTGACAGTGAAGGAAAAGGAGAGTGCTTATGAATGCCTTGAATCTTTTACACAATGAGCCCATGGGGCAAGTGTCTCATTCTCCTGCTTTCTGCCACCTTGAATCCCTGAACAGATATCCACAATAGGTAAGAAGAGGACAACTGTCTCGCATGAACCTATCTTAGGAAATTTCTACCAAGTAATAGTGGTTCTTACAAGTTCCTTTAAAATAATTATACCCTTCAGTTTATAGAGCAATTAAAAAATAAATGATCCTTCCATATAATGATTTATTCAGATGAAGATTAATGAATGCCCAAGCCATTAGTGGGGCTAGTGGGTGGGAAACAGGATTATTTGCAAGGTGCCAGAGAGTCCCTGTAGAGAATGCTGGCTGATTGCAAAAGACACTATATCTTCATGATGGAGAATCTGCACATCACCACCTGGGACAGGCAGGTGTTCTTTGCTTCCTGATGAGATGAAATGGAAAGTACCACCTATGGGGCAACCTTGCCAAAAGTTTACCCTGAATCTAAAAAAAAAAATCATCTATATCCAACTTTCAGTCACAGAAAACATGAGGAATAGAAAGACAAATTAAATTTACAACACTGAAAAATAATTTACAAACCCAGAATCTTTGACATAGTGCAAGGAAACTAGTCCAGACTTTTCAAAAATAAAGGCCATAGGAGAAAAAAAGTCTGGATTATTTTAGATTAAAAGAGCCTGCTGCTACTTCTGCTGCTGCTAAGTCGCTTCAGTCGTGTCCAACTCTGTACGACCCCATAGACGGCTGCCCACCAGGCTTTCCCATCCCTGGGATTCTCCAGGCAAGAATACTGGAGTGGGTTGCCATTTCCTTCTCCAATGCATGAAAATGAAAAGTGAAAGTGAAGTCTCTCAGTCGTGTCCGACTTCCAGCGACCCCATGGATTGCAGCGTGCCAGGCTCCCCCATCCTTGGAATTCTCCAGGCAAGAACGCTGGAGTGGGTTGCCATTTCCTTCTCCAATGCATGAAAGTGAAAAGTGAAAGTGAATCGCTCAGTCGTGTCCGACTCTCAGCGACCCCAGGGACTGCAGCCTACCATGCTCCTCCATCCATGGGATTTCCCAGGCAGGAGTACTGGAGCGGGGTGCCATTGCCTTTTCCGAGGCAAGAGTCTAGAGACTCATAAAATTTTAATGGAGGGTATAAACTTTGAATGGATACTTGCTGGGAAAAAACAATCTAAAAGACATTTTTGAGACAATGAGTAAAATTTAATATGGCCTAGAAATCATATAATATTCAGAAGTTATTATTAATATCAGTCTTTCCCATCAGGAAGCTTCCACAAGTCTCTATCCTCATCCATCAGAGGGCAGACATAATGAAAACCACAGCCATAGAAAACTAACCAAACTGATCACATGGATCACAGCCTTGTCTAAATCAATGAAACTATGAGCCATGCCGAGTAGGGCCTCTGAAGATGGATGGGTCACGGTGGAGACTTCTGACAAAATGTGTCCACTGGAGAAGGGAACAGCAAACCACTTCAGTATTCTTGCCTTGAGAACCCCATGGACAGGATGAAAAGGCTAAACCATATGACACTGAAAGATGAACTCCCCAGGTCAGTAGGTGCCCAATGTGCTACTGGAGATTAGCAGAGAACTAACTCCAGAAAGAATGAAGAGACAGAGACAGAGGCAAAGCAAAAATATTGCCCAGCTGTGGAGGTGTCTAATGATGGAAACAAAGTCCAATGCTATAAAGAATAATATTGCATAGGAACGTGGAATGTTAGGTCCATAAATCAAGGTAAATTGGAAGTGGTCAAACAGGAGATGGCAAGAGTGAACATCAACATTTTAGGAATCAGTGAACTAAAATGAACTGGAATGGTGAATTTAATTCAGATGGCTATCATATCTACTACTGTGGACAAGAATCCCTTAGAAGAAATGGAGTAGCCAAAATAGTCAACAAAAGAGTCTGAAATGCAGAACTTGGGTGCAGTCTCAAAAATGACAGACTGATCTTGTTCATTTCGAAGGCAAACCACTCACTATGACAGTAATCCAAGTCTATGCCCCAACCATTAATGCCAAAGAAGCTGAAGTTGAACAGTTCTATGATGAACTATAAGACTTTCTAGAACTAACACCAAAAAAAGGACGCCATTTTCATTGTAGAGAACTAGAATGCACAAGCAGGAAGTCAAGAGATACCTGGAGTAACAGGCATGTCAGACCTTACAGTACAAAATGAAGCAGGGCAAAGGCTATCAGAGCTTTGCCAGGAGAATGCACTGGTAGTAGCAAACACCCTCATCCACCAACACAAGTGACGACTCTCCACATGGGCATCACCATATGGTCAATACCAAAATCAGATTGATTATATTCTTTGCAGCCGAAGATGGAGAAGCACTACACAGACAGCAAAAAAAAAGACCAGGAGCTGACTGTGGCTCAGATCATGAACTCATTGCCAAATCCAGACTTAAATTGAAGAAAGTAGGGAAAACCACTAGACCATTCAGGTATGACCTAAATCGAATCTCTTATGATTATACAGTGGAAGTGACAAATAAATTCAAGGTATTAGATTTGATAGACAGATTGCCTGAAGAATTATGGATGGAGGTTTGGGACATTGCACAGGAAGCAGTGATCAAGACCATCCCCAAGAAAAAGAAATGCTAAAAGGCAAAATGATTGTCTGAGGAGAACTTACAAATAGCTGAGAAAATAAGAGAAGTGAAAGGCAAAGGAGAAAATGAAACATTTCCATCTGAATGCAGGGTTCCAAACAATAGCAAGGAGAGATAAGAAAGGCTTCTTCAGTGATAAATGCAAAGAAAAAGAGGAAAACAATAGAATGAGAAAGACTAGATATCTCTTCGAGAAAATTAGAGATACCAAGGGAACATTTCATGCAAAGATGGGCTTGATAAAGGAAAGAAATGGTATGGACCTAACAGAAGCAGAAGATATTAAGAAGAGGTGGCAACAACACACAGAAGACCTATACAAAAAGATATTCATGACCCAGATAACCACGATGATGTGATCACTTACCTAGAATCAGACATCCTGGAATGAGAAGTCAAGTGGGTCTTAGGAAGCATCATTATGAACAAAGCTAGTGGAGGTGACGGAATTCCAGGTGAGCTATTTCAAATCCTAAAAGATGATGCTGTTAAAGTTTTGCCCTCAATATGCCAGCTAATTTGGAAAATTGAGCAGTGGCCATAGGACTGGAAAAAGTCAGTTTTCATTCCAATCCCAAAGAAAGCCAACGCCAAAGGATGTTCAAATTACCACACAATTGCACTCATCTGACACGCTAGCAAAGTAATGCTCAAAATTCTCCAAGTGAGGCCCCAACAATATGTGAACTGAGAACTTCCAGATGTTCAAACTGAATTTAGAGAAGGCAGGGGAACAACAGATCAGATCGCCATCATCCATTGCATCGTAGAAAAAGCAAGAGAGTTCCAGAAAAATATCTACTTCTGCTTTATTGACTATGCCAAAGCCTTTGACTGTGTGGATCACAACAACTGTGGAAAATTCTTAAAGAGAAGGTAATACCAGACCATCTTACCTGTCTGCTGAGAAATCTGTATGCAGTTTAAGAAGCAACAGTTAGAACTGGGCATGGGACAATAGGCTGTTTCCAATTTGGGAAAGGAGTACTTCAAGCCTGTATATTGTCACCCTGGTTTTTTAACTTATATGCAAAGTGCATCGTGTAAAATTCTGGGCTGGATGAAACACAAGCTGGAATCAAGATTGCCATGAGAAATATCGATAACCTCGGACATGCAGGTGACACCACCCTTATGGAAGAAAGCAAAGAGGAAGAGCCTCTTGATGAAAGTGAATGAGGAGAATGAAAATGCTGGCTTAAAAATCAACATTCAAAAAGTGAAGATCATAGCATGCCATCCCAGCACTTCATGGCAAATAGCTGGGGAAACAATGGAAACAATGAGAAACTTTATTTTCTTGGGCTCCAAAATCATTGCAGATTGTTACTGTAGCCATGAAATTAAAAGGTGTTTGCTCCTTGGAGGAAAAGTTATGACCTATCTAGACAGCATATTAAAAAGCAAAGACATTACTTTTTTGACAAATTTCCATCTAGTCAAAGCTATGGCATTTGCAGTAGTCATGTATGGATGTGAGCGTTGGACCATAAAGAACTCTGAGAACTGAAGAATTGATGCTTTTTAACTGTGTTGTTGGAGAATACTCTTGAGAGTCCCTTGGACTGCAAGGAGATCAAACCAGTCCATCCTAAAGGAAATCAGTTCTGAATATTAATTTCAAGGACTGATGCTGAAGCTGAATTTCCAATACTTTGACCACCTGATAACAAAGAACTGACTTATTGGAAAAGACCCTGATGCTAGGAAAGACTGAAGGTGGGAGGAGAAGGGGAAGACAGAGTATGAGATGGTTGGATGGCATCACAGACTCAATGGACATGAGTTTGGCAAGTTCCAGGAGTTGGTGATGTACGGGGTAGCCTGGTGTTTTGCAGTCAATGGGGTTGCTAATACTCGGACATGACTAAGTGATGAACTGATGATAATGGTAGTGTAGTTAAGTAAGAGAATGCCCTTATTTTTTAGAGATGTGTACTGAAATATTTAGAGGTGAGAAGATACCATGTCTTACATTCAAATGGTTTACATATAAAATATGTCAAATGACAGTTCTTAAATCTGTTTAGGGTTTCTGCAAGCTATGGCCAATAGACCAGTTCTAGTCAACTGCCTGTTTTTATCCATGATCTAAGCATGAATTTAACCTGTTTTAATGGTTGAATAAAATATGAAAGAAAGAATATTTTCTGGCATGTGAAAACTATATGAAAATTCAAATTTCAGTGCCCATATACTTGTGTTGGAGCATAGCATTGTTCATTTATTTGCATATTGTCTACAGTTGCTTTTACATAAGAGCATATTTTCTTATATGTTGGGAACTTTGATGATGAATAAAAATCAGCTTCACAATCGACATGTAAGATTATCAGAAACACACCATATTTTTTTTTAACTTAAGTGTATTTTTACCAGTATATTAAAAGTAAGAAATTGAAGTTTAAAGACATAGGTTAAGTGACTTGCCAATGTCCCTATATAGTTGGTAATATAAACCAACTTTAGGTTTACTTACCAATAGTAGGTAAATCCTCATGTTCAAAGCTCCTGATGAAACAATTTTAAAAATAAGAGTTTTTCTCATTTGAGATCCTCTAAAAGATATTCTGGCCACAACCATTTGTGTTTAAAAAAAAAACTACCTTTCTCTGCAGTGTTTTCAGTTCAGTTCAGTTCAGTCACTCAGTCATGTCTGACTCTTTGCAACCCCATGAATAGCAGCACGCCAGGCCTCCCTGTCCATCACCAACTGCCGGAGGCTAACCAAACCCATGTCCATCGAGTTTGTGAATCATCCAGCCATCTCATCCTCTGTTGTCCCCTTCTCCTCCTGCCCCCAATCCCTCCCAGCATCAGAGTCTTTTCCAATGAGTCAACTCTTTGCATGAGGTGGCCAAAGTCCTGGAGTTTCAGCTTTAGCATCATTCCTTCCAAAGAAATCCCAGGGCTGATCTCCTTCAGAATGGACTGGTTGGATCTCCTTGCAGTCCAAGGGACTCTCAAGAGTCTTCTCCAACACCACAGTTCAAAAGCATCAGTTCTTCGGTGCTCAGCCTTCTTCACAGTCCAACTCTCACATCCATACATGACCACTGGAAAAACCATAACCTTGACTAGACGGACTTTTGTTGGCAAAGTAATGTCTCTGCTTTGTAATATGCTGTCTAGGTTGGTCATAACTTTCCTTCCAAGGAGTAAGCATCTTTTAATTTCAAGGCTGCAATCACCATCTGCAGTGATTTTGGAGCCCAAAAAAATAAAGTCAGCCACTGTTTCCACTGTCTCCCCATCTATTTCCAATGAAGTGGTGGGACCAGATGCCATGATCTTAGTTTTCTGAATGTTGAGCTTTAAGCCAACTTTTTCACTCTCCTCTTTCACTTTCAACAAGACGCTTTTTAGTTCCTCTTTACTTTCTGCCATAAGGGTGGTATCACCTGCATATCTGAGGTTGTTGATATTTCTCCCAGCAGTCTTGATTCCAGCTTGTGCCTCTTCCAGCCCAGCATTTCTCATGATGTACTTTGCATATAAGTTAAATAAGCAGGGTGATAATATACAGCCTTGATGTATTCTTTTTCCTATTTGGAACCAGTCTGTTGTTCCATGTCCAGTTCTAACTGTTGTTTCCTGACCTGCATATAGGTTTCTCAAGAGGCAGGTCAGGTGGTCTGGTATTCCCATCTCTTTCAGAATTTTCCAGTTTATTGTGATCCACACAGTCAAAGGCTTTGGCATAGTCAATAAAGCAGAAATAGATGTTTTTCTGGAACTCTCTTGCTTTTCCCATGATCCAGCGGATCTTGGCAAATTGATCTCTGGTTCCTCTGCCCTTTATAAAACCAGTTTGAACATCTGGAAGTTCATGGTTCACATATTGCTGAAGCCTGGCTTGGAGAATTTTGAGCATTACTTTACTAGCATGTGAGACGAGGGCAATTGTGCAGTAGTTTGAACATTCTTTGGGATTGGAATGCAAACCGACCTTTTCCAGTCCTGTGGCCACTGCTGAGTTTTCCAAATTTGCTGCCATATTGAGTGCAGCACTTTCACAGCATCGTGTTTTAGGATTTGAAATAGCTCAACTGGGATTCCATCACCTCCACTAGCTTTGTTCGTAGTGATGCTTTCTAAGGCCCACTTGACTTCACATTCCAGGATGTCTGGCTCTAGGTGAGTGATCACACAATCGTGGTTATCTGGGTCATGAAGCTCTTTTTTGTACATTTCTTCTGTGTTTTCTTGCCACCTCTTCTTAGTATCTTCTGCTTCTGTTAGGTCCATACCATTTCTGTCCTTTATCAAGCCCTTCTTTACATGAAATGTTCCCTTGGTATCTCTATTTTTCTTGAAGAGATCTCTAGTCTTTCCCATTTTGTTGTTTTCATCTATTTCTTTGCATTGATCGCTGAAGAAGGCTTTCTTATCTCTCCTTGCTATTGTTTGGAACCCTGAATTCAGATGGAAGTATCTTTCCTTTTCTCCTTTGCTTTTCGCTTCTCTTCTTTTCACAGCTATTTGTAAGGCTTCCACAGACAGCCATTTTGCTTTTTTGCATTTCTTTTCCATGGGGATGTTCTTGATCCCTGTCTCCTGTACAATGTCATGAACCTCATTCCATAGTTCATCAGGCACTCTATCTATCAGATCTAGGCCCTTAAATCTATTTCTCACTTCCACTGTATAATCATAAAGGATTTGATTTAGGTCATACCTGAATGGTCTAGTGGTTTTCCCTACTTTCTTCAATTTAAGTCTGAATTTGGCAATAAGGAGTTCATGGTCTGAGCCACAGTCATCTCCTGGACTTGTTTTTGCTGACTGTATAGAGCTTCTCCATCTTTGGCTGCAAAGAATATAATCAATCTGATTTCGGTGTTGACCATCTGGTGATGTCCATGTGTAGAGTCTTCTCTTGTGTTGTTGGAAGAGGGTGTTTGTTATGACCAGTGCGTTTTCTTGGCAAAACTCTATTAGTCTTTGCCCTTCTTCATTCCGTATTCCAAGGCCAAATTTGCCTGTTACTTCAGGTGTTTCTTGACTTCCTACTTTTGCGTTCCAGTCCCCTATAATGAAAAGGACATCTGTTTTGGGTGTTAGTTCTAAAAGGTCTTGTAGATCTTCATAGAACCGTTCAACTTCATCTTCTTCAGCGTTACTGGTTGGGGCATAGACTTGGATTACTGTGATATTGAATGGTTTGCCTTGGAAACAAACAGAGATCATTCTGTCCTTTTTGAGATTGCATCCAAGTACTGCAGTTCGGACTCTTTTGTTGACCATGATGGCCACTCCATTTCTTTTGAGGGATTCCTGCCCACAGTAGTAGATATAATGGTCATCTGAGTTAAACTCACCCATTCCAGTCCATTTCAGTTTGCTGATTCCTAGAATGCTGACATTCACTCTTGCCATCTCTTGTTTGACCACTTCCAATTTGCCATGATTCATCGACCTGACATGAATCCTATGCAATATTGCTCTTTACAGCATCAGACCTTGCTTCTATCACCAGTCACATCCACAGCTGGGTATTCTTTTCGCTTTGGCTCCATCCCTTCATTCTTTCTGGAGTTATTTCTCCACTGATCTCCAGTAGCATACTGGGCACCTACTGACCTGGGGAGTTTCTCTTTCAGTATCCTATCATTTTGCCTTTTCATACTGTTCACAGGGTTCTCAAGGCAAGAATACTGAAGTGGTTTGCCATTCCCTTCTCCAGTGGACCACATTCTGTCTGATCTCTCCACCATGACCCGCCCATCTTGGGTTGCCCCATGGGCATGGCTTAGTTTCATTGAGTTAGACAAGGCTGTGGTCAAAAATACATTTACAAACAGCAAGTATGAGAATACAATTTATATTATAAGACCATTGTTGTAAAATCACTGCATATTCCTGCGGATTTTTTAGACATTGTATATCTATATCTGCCTCTATGTAAAATTGTAAATACACAAAAATGCATGGGAAAGAGTATCTCAGAAGAGGAAGGGAGAATTAGACCTGGGGAAGGAAGAACAGATAGAGGAGGATTATAAATATATTAGTCATGGAAGTTTTGTTTGATCTGACTAAACCATGTTAAAATGTTAACAGTTTAATTGTTCATTGTGGGTGGTGGGTACATGAGTTCTTAAAGTGTTCTGTTGGTTTTTCTGTAAAGCCTAACTGGAAAGGAAGGAGCACCTGGATACTGCCCCCCGCCCCCGGGGCCATCTTCTGCACAGATCAGCCCCCAACAGAGTCCTGCTTCCCGGGTCCTGCTCTCTTCACAGGGCTTCAGGCCTAGGGGGCAAAGGCTCAGACTTTTACTAGCCCAGGGCATGCCATCTTCTCTTGATGTTTTGCCAAATCCCTACTTATGCCTTTAATAAATAGTCCTTTGATTAAATTCTAAAATTTTCCTATTTTGAAAAAGAAATACAGCTGGGACCTATAATTTCACCACTTACTGCTTTTTCTGAGTCAATGCAATTTTGTAAAAGAAATAAGTGACAGGAAAATATGGGAAAATATGTGGCTAAATGGGCTTCCCAAAGTATGTGGCAAAATGGGCTTTCCTGGTGGCTCAGCAAGAAAGAACCCACCTGCAGGAGATTCAGGAGACACTGGTTTGATCCCTGTGTTGGGAAGATTCCCTGGAAGAAGACATGGCAACCCGCTCCAGTATCCCAGCCTGGAGAATCCCATGGGGTCGCAGAGAGGCAGACATGACTGAAAACACTAAGCACAGCACAGCATATGGCAAAAGTTATCATTATTTACAGATGATTTGATTACATACATACAGAGTTAAAAAGGAATCAGCTGCAACAATAAAATAAATAAGATGCTTTACTAAGTGTATTTATTAGGAAGTTATAAGCAATATCAATAATTACATATAGATACATCTTTAAAAGTTAATAAAACTGGGGGAGAGAGATGAGCAGGCAGAGACCACAGAAGATTTTTAGGGCAGTGAAACTACCCTGTATGATACTATAAAGGTAATACACATTTGTCCAAACCCACACATGCGCTGCTCCAACAATGAGCCCTAATATAAAGTAAGAACTTCAGGTGATAAGGATGTGTCAGTGTAGATGGTAACAAAGGCACCACTCCTGCAGGGTAAGTGGGGGAGGCTGGACACGTGTTGGGGCAGGGAAATCCCTGTACCTTCCACTCAATTTTGAACTTTTTTTTTTTTTTTCATAAAAAGAAACTTTCTTGAGGGAAGTTACACACTGTCATGTAGTTTTTCATGCAAATCCTTGGAGTATCTTGGGGAAAAAAGCTTTATGTTACTGTTCTGTAATTAAGATATTTGATTTCAAATATTTTAAAACTGTTAAACACAAGATAACATATGAACAAGGATTTGATTAACAACAATCATGGAAGACCTCTTGTAATTTTTAAAAAGAAATCAAATTACAATGAGAGAGTTTCTACTTCCTACAGAAAACAAGTAAGCTTTCTATGGCCACACTCCCCCTATGATTACTACTAAAATCTCTGGACAGAATACAATAAGTAACCACTGGAGGACTCTGTTAATTACACAAACAAAAGAAGGTAGACTGTGGAGAGGAGCTAAAACTGGAGTGACAACTCCTGAGAGAATGAAGTTCCATATTGTTTTCTTCTCATGGCTTTGAGCTGAGTGTGGATCCCCACTGTGGAGTCACATCACTGCTGAAATTCAGCCTCTGTGCACCAGTGTTGGGTTAAATCTCAGAGACACAGTTTTGGGAAAAGCCAAAAGAAATAGCTTTATTGCTTTGCCAGGCAAAGGGGGACACAGTGGACTAATGCCTGTAGTCCCACTAATGTGTCCCACCCTAGAGGGGTTAGGGTTAGTGCGGGGAGCGAGCTCCACCTCTGGCAAAGGTCATGAGGAAGGAGGCTTGGCATACGCAAAGGCGGGATCAAGCCTCAGGAGTCTCCCTGGAAATTCTCGAGCAATCTACCCCCAAAACCAGAGTCTGCCTACTTTCTGCTTTGTGCTTTCACCTACACCTCTGACTTTACGGGGGGCTGTCCCCCACTACCTCTCTGAAAAAAGAGTTAGCTTACAGCTCCAGTTAATAATTCCTGGGTGTGACAGTGTTTAACCTACAAACTGCTTTGGAAATCCTCTAGCCTGCCTGAATAGGTTTTTCCGGCCACATGTGATTGTTCAGAGCCTCCCAACTGTGAGAGGCAGGAGATGTTCTAAACTGTGTAAACACAGATTCTTTTGAATAGTTAAAAGATTGATTAGAAATTGTATTGGTGAAGGGATTTTCACTTGTTGGGCCAATGTTTGCTGATAAGTTTCCATATCCCTTACCTGCTGTGTCCCTGGCAGTGTATTGATTAATATAATTGGTGTAAGTAGTAGCTTTAATGTTTGTAACCTGGGACCCTTGAGTTAATTCTTTTTCTTGTTATAGCCCACCACACCTTTGCGCTGTAGGAATGCAACTTTATCTAATGCTTTTGGAGGGTGGCTCCTGACCAATCACCTTTAGAGAAAAATAAGTTTTCTGAAAAAAAGGTCTTAAAATGTTCACAGGCCTCCGGGCCAGAAGATAATGCAAATCACCTAAGCTTTTACATATGATAAGTTTGCAGGAAGAAAGCCTGGTTTGCTGCAAGACTCTACCCCTTCCCCCATTATCCTCTATGCATAACTTAAGGTATAAAAACTACTTTGGAAAATAAAGTACGGGCCTTGTTCACCGAAACTTGGTCTCACCATGTTGTTCTTTCTCTTACCTTCTGGCTGAATTATTCAGCCTCTTTTCTCCACTGAATTTCCTCACTGAGCTATCCTTATTTCAGCCTCTTTTCTTCACTGAATTTTCCTACTGAGCTATCCTCATTCTATTACTCTTTATATCCGTAATTAACATTTAATTAAGCAATTGTTTCCTGATCTTCGCCTACGCCGTCTCTCCTTCGAATACCCTGGATCAGCCGGGGCTGGTCCCCGGCAGGTTAGTCTTACAGTAATGATTCAAGGAGCAGGGAGTGATCAACTCATGGACAATCTTCTGATTGTGAGGTAATTGGAAGTCAGCATCATCAATCCTCTCATTCCAACTGGTTGAGAATCTATGTGCTTGTGGTCAGCAGTTTTCATCTGGTGGGCATCTGCTTCCTATAAAAACATCATAGTAATATGTGTCAGGCCATTATGTATATATCTTTCAGAAAAAAATGAGTTTGTTGATTCTGCCACGTGGCAGATTTATAGCCCAAATTGCTACCAATTCCCCAGCCCAACAGCTCTTCTTATTTTCTGTGCGTGGGTGTGTGTTACTCACTCAGTTGTGTTCAACTCTTTGCAACCCCAAGTACTGCAGCCCACCAGACTCCTCTTTCCCTGGAATTCTCTAGGCAAGAACACTGGAATGGGTTGCCGTTACCTTCTCCAGGGTTTCTTCCTGACCCAGGGACCAAACCTGGGTCTTCTGCATTGCAGGCACATTCTTTATCATCAGAGCCGCCAGGGAAGCCCATTCTTTGTTTCTACATCTTCACGTTTCCCTATCATTAAGTTTTGAGTCAGCCTTTTACTTCAAAAGATAAGGACATAGGGGCTTATATGGTTTCCATATGTTATCTAAGGAGGCTAAAGTTAAAATCCCTACTTTTTGTCCAGAAGCATCACGAAAAGCACCCCTCTGGTGGGAGGATGGTAGAGGCAGTCCCTGTTCATATGTTTAGTTCATATTTTTCTTCTGTAGTTTTGTCCCAAGAGTAGGTCCCAATTATGGAACTGAACCTACATCAAAGGCAAGTGTACATAAAAATTTTCTGGCCAGAGGCACCAGGAAAAACACTGTTTCATATCAGAGGTAGAAATCCCACAGAGAAGACAACAGAAAGGGGGCTCATTCTCTGTATGAGTCTGTACATCCTGGAGCTCATCCAGGGGCAGTGAACATGGAGGAGAGACCCAGACAAGTGTAGCAGAGACTTGGGGACCAAAGTAAGGTTTAAATCATCACATAAGTCTTAAAGAATTCCTTAGTGACACATACATAGAACAGACCCAATGCAGCGGAACAAAAGGCCTCAAACAAATCTAAGACTGGAACTAGTACTCACAGAAAGCAGGACAGAACCTAGAATCTGATCCTATCTGAACTGATGGGCTGTTAAAATAAAATATTAACATTTTTCAGGAGATTTGAATGGGACTGAGGGTCTACACAACATAATATACAAAGATTTTATGACAGCAAATGTATTGATAATTCTGTCAAAGAGGTAAAGATACAATTGAAATGAATGGAAAGGAGTTTACAACAGAAAAATAAAAACTTAAAGAGAGCAAATAATAGCTTAAGAACTTAAAAATAGAATAGGCTAAAGAGCAAATACCCTAAAGAGCAAAATTAGCAAAATAGGCTAATTAGCAAAATAGGCTAAAGAGCAAAACAGAAATGATTGAGGAAAGAGTTGGTGAACGTGCAGACAGGTCAGTGTAAATTATCCATCTGAAAGAAAGAAGGAAAAAGGTGAAAAAAGAGAACTTTGGGGAAATGCTATTTATGTGGGAAAATATTAATGATGCATTTGTCTAACATTTGTGTCATTTGAGTCCCAGCAAGAGAAAAGAAATTGGTGAATGTAAAAAAAAAATTGTATTAATAATGGTCAAAACTTCCCCAAGCTGGAAAAATTAATAAATTTACAGATTCTGGAAGTTCTCTGAATCTCAAGGAAAAAAAAAAAGCAAAGAAAGTCACACTCTTACAGATATTAATTAAACTTCTCAAAAGTAAAGATAAAGAAAAATTCTTGTAAACAACTAGAGAAAAAGGATATTCAGGGGTAAAGAAAATATTCATGGTACAAATGACCACAGTCTTTCATCAGAAAATGTATAAACCTTATTCACTAGAGCCAAGACATAGAAATATCTAAGTGGTGTATCTTGCTGGATGAAGAGATAAAGAGAAAAAAAATGTGTGTGTATATATATATGTACATGTGTGTGTATGTGTATACTACAATAGGATATTGTCATTGTCGCTGTTCAGTTGCTAAGTGATGTCCAACTCTTTGTGATCCCATGGACAGCAGCATGCCAAGCTCTTCTGTCCTCAATTATTTTCCAGAGGTTGCTCAAATTCATGTCCATTGAGTTGGTGATGCTATCTAACCATTTCATCCTCTGCCACCTCCTGTTTTTGCCTTCATTTTTTGCAAGGATCAGGGTTTTTCCAATGAATTAGCTCTTTTCATCAGCTTTAGCTTCAGCAACAGTCCCCCCAATGAATATTCAGGGTTGATTTCCTTTAGGATTGATTGATTTGATCTTTTGCAGTCCAAGGGAGTCTCAAGGGTCTTCTACACTACCACAGTTTGAAAGCATCAATTTTAGTGTTCAACCTTCTTTATGATCCAACTCTCACATCCATGTAGGACTACTAGAAAAACAAGAGTTTTTTGACTATATGGACAAGGGTCAGTAATGTGATCTCTCTGCTTTTTAACACACTGTCTAGGCTTGGCATGGCTTCTTTTCCAAGGATCAAGTGTCTTTTAATTTCATGGCTACAGTCACCATCCACAGTGATTTTGGAGCCCAAGAAAATAGTCTGTCACTGTTTGCATTTTTCCCATCTATTTGCCAAGAAGTAATGGGACCAGGTGCCATAATCTTAGTTTTTGAATGTTGAGTTTTAAGCCAGCTTTTTCACTCTCCTTTTTCACTTTCATCAAGAGGCTCTTTAGTTTCTTTTCACTGACTCATTTGAAAAGATCCTGATGCTGGGAAAGATTGAAGGCAGGAGGAGAAGGGGACGACAGAGGATGAGATGGTTGGATGGCATCACTGACTCAATGGACATGAGTTTGAGCAAGCTCCAAGAGTTGGTGATGGACAGGGAAGCCTGGCATTCTACAGTCCATGGGGTCGCAGAGTCAGATGTGACTGAGAGACTGAACTGAACTGAAAACTATTTTAATCAAGACTTCCCTCATGGCTCAATGGTAAAGAATCTGCCTGCAGGAGGCCTGGGCTTGATTCCTGGGTCAGGAAGATCCCCTGGAGGAAATGACTAGCCACTCCAGTATTCTTGCCTCTAGAATCTCATGGACAGAGGAACCTAGTGGGCTGCTGTCCCTGGGGTCACAAAGAGTCAGCCAAGACTGAGGCACTAACACTTTCACTTTCACTCTCATATGGTATTGGGATTTCCCTGGTGGTCCAAAGGCTAAGACTCCACCCTCCTAATTTCAGAGGGCTTGGGCTTGATCCTTGGTCAGGGAACTAGATCCCACATGCCACAACTAAGATTTCAAATGTTGAAACTAGAAGACCCTGCATGCCACAAGGAAGATAGAATATCCCATGTGCCACAACTAAGACCCAGTGTGGCCAAATAAATAAACAAAAATAAACCTTAAAAAAAAGACTGCGTGGTATTGGTGAAGTAATAGACATAAAGAACAAAGAAACATAGTAAAAGCATCAAGAAATAGTCCCACACACAAATGTATGGTGATTAATTAATTAATTTAATAAGAGGATAATTACTTTACCATGTTGTGTTCATTTCTGCTGTACAACAATATGAACCAATCATAGCTCTATGTATATCTCCTCCCTCTTGGACCTCCCTCCCATTCCTACCCCATCCTACTCCTCTAGGTCAGCACAGAGTGCCAGGCTGGGCTCCCTGTGTCATGTAGCAGCTTCCCACTAGCTAACTATCTGTTAGCTATTTTATACATGGTAGTGTATATATATACACATATCGGAGTTATTCTGTCAATTTGTCCCATTGTCTCCTTCCCTCACTGTGTCCACAAGTCTGTTCTCTTTGCATCTCTATTCCTGTCCTGAAAATAGCTCATCAATACCTTTTTTCCAGATATATATACATTAATATAAAATATTTGTTTTTCTCTTTATGACTTATTACAGGCTCTAGGTACATTCACCTAAGTTCAGCTGATTCATATTTGTGCCTTTTTGTGGCTGAGTAATATTCCATTGTGCATATGTACCACAACTTCTATATCTATTTAGCCTAGACATATGAAACTTAAAGAAAAAAATCATAGAAAAAATTGCTATATATATTTGATTTCTTATAATAATCTATAATGGAATAGAATCTGAAAAAAAATATATATATATATATAGCTGAATCACTTTGCTACACACCTGAAACTAACAGAGCATTATAAATTCATGATAGTTCAGTTAAAAATGTTATAACTTTGGGTCAGGTAAAGATTTCCTAGTTATAAATAAAAACGCAACTCATTAAAAATAAATTAAATACAGGGAACCCAGACTGGTGCTCTGCTACAACCTAGATGGGTGAACTAGAGTAGAGGAGAGGAAGGGGAGGGAGGGAGGGGATATTTATAATAGATCAGATCAGATCAGATAGGTCGCTCAGTCGTGTCCGACTCAATTCACATCTCTATATGGCAGAAACCAACACAACATTGTAAAGCAATTTTCCTCTGATTGAAAACTGAACAAAATAATTGATAGAGATCATTAAAATAAAAAAAATTCCATAAAAATACAAACCACAGACTGGGAGATAATATTTGCAAAACACTCATGACAACGGAGTTCTATTTAAAATATATGAAGAACTGCCAGAATCCAGTATGAAAATAAACAGTCCAACAACAAATGAGCTGAACTGCCTCCTCACCAAAGAAGGTATACTGATGGCAGGTAAGTATATGGAAAGATGCATGTCACGCTAGGGAAGGCAAACTGAATCACAATGAAACGTCACCACTACATGTGTAATGAAATGGCATTAAATAAATAAATAGTGTGTGGAGAGGTATTTGTGTATTTTTGAAGAACTATTTTGTGAAATCTATTAAAAATTTAATGGACACAGTTTTAGATACAGTAATTCTACTTCTAAGAATTTGTTAATTTCCATACATTTAAGCAAAGGTTATCCACCTAATGTATATGTATATGAATGTTTTCTATCCATTAAAATATGAAGAGAATCTATATGAGATTGATAACTGTAACTGTAGCTAGAGAATTGGATGGGAAAGTAGGTATGGGAAGACATTTCTTTTTTAATTTATACTCTTCTCTACTGTATTTCTCTCCAAACTTTTACAATATGTTTGCATTTCTCCTATAACTAAAAGCCTAAACAACTGAGCCTGATACAAATTAATATGCAGTGGAATAGGCAGGATATGTTGTTAGCATTTGGCAAATTGAAGGATTCCAAGTTAAGACACACTTTCAAAGAACTCTAGTCCAGTAAATTGCATTGTACCATCTGTTTTTGGCTCCCCATAACATGGAATGTGGTGCCTAAAATACTCTCTTTAATAAGTGCAATTTTGTCACTTAAAGCTATGTTCTTTCTGTCATTGTGTCAGTGTAACATAGTCCCTCCCCCGTAGTCTGAAGCTGGCTTCTCCACAATGGGTATTATAATGTCATACTTTGTTACCCTCCCCTACATCAGTTGTTTATAACTTTTTAAGGAAAACAGAAGTCTGCTATGCATTTTCTGTTCTGCATTGGTCTGAATGCAGTACTTCCTGCATGATGCTCAGGAGAGGTAGCTGATACGGCCCCTCACCCCCACGCTCTGGGTCTCTACCTCATTACTCCAGTTCAGGGCCTTTGCCTAGATTATTGTAAATGACTTAGAAACTTGTCTCTGAAACTCCAGCACATCCTTCAGACCTGCTGCCCATGGAGCACCCAGATGGAGCTTTCTAAAGCATAATTACAGCCGTGGCGCCCCTGCCTAAACTCCGTTGGTACCTCCCACTTCTCCCTACGACTCCAGCCTCATCACTCATCACCCTGTCCCAGCCAAGCAAAACTTCCCAGCCACTACACTCCCTCGTGCTTGGGGCATACTCCTCTTTCTTCTCCCTCAACCACTCTCACCTTGGCCCCTACAGTTCTTCACCAGAAGCCTTTCTTGACCTGTCTGAGCTAAGAGTCCCTCCAAGTGGTTTACTTAACTGTCCTGTGTTTTCATCCAACCAAGGTCCACATGAATCATTTATCTGACCCCCCAACTACTGGATAAGCTCCAAGGGCAGGAACTTCACCTAATCCATTTTTCTATCTGCTGTGCAGAGCACAGTGTCTATGACAAGATCAATACCCTAAAAATGCTTGCTTAATTGAATAAAGAGACCAACCCCAACAGTGGAGAAAACAACGTCTTTAAGTTGATGTTCAGTTGCCTAGAAACACTAAGATGTTGGTTCTGTGAATCATCATACTTCAAACAATAAAAACACAGCCATTGAACAATGATTTTTTTTTTTTTTTCACACACACACATTTCACTTTTTACAGCAAGAAGCAAATGTAAACAGGTGGTGCGTGGGCCAAAGTTTTTACTTTGTCAAAAGACAGTTTCATGGGTGGGTCTCCAGATGTACAATTCATATGCTTTTGGAGCAGTTGCCATAAAAACTGTCCTAGGTTTTATTCACCTTCCAGTTATGCCTCCTTGTTTTAGTTTGTGTCCTTCCTTGGTGCTGTTTTACTGAATGGAATCCCAGCATCAAACTGAGTGACACTTCACCCTGCCATTTGAGAGTATAGACGAACATAGTAGGGACTGTCAGCCACTTGCTGAACTGAGGTGTGTGGGACAAGAAAAACAATGACCCAGGATGTCTGTGTGCAGGTGGGAATGACAGAGGCCCTTATTTTCTTGTTTTGTGTTTGTTTGTTTGTTTTAATGATTAACAAAGAAAATAATCCAAAACGTCAGAGTGTTGAGGAAGTTGTTAAACTGAGATTATGCTCCTCTGATATCCAGCTGGCAAGATCAGAGAGGCAACCATTCCCCTATGTGCCAGACAGAAGCTGGGACCCCTGAGGTGGGCATTTCCTCTGCAGTTTTTGGTGTTACTCTCCTGGTTCAACAGAGGAGGGCACTAAAGTGAATTGAACAGAGGGAGCTTAGGAGTTTGCTCAAGGGACCCAGTTGACCAGGGCAAGAACCAGTCTCAGAGTCAGCCCTGAGCAGCACCAGAACCAAGGTTCTGTGCCCCTTCCTGGCCCAGTCAGCTGATACCAGATGTGAGGGCTGAGGAGAGTGCTGCCACTCTGCAAACTTCAGCAGTAAGACCATAGCTGGCTATTTTCTTTCTCTTAGGCCAGGATTCAGCTGCTTTTCAGAAGGTGATACCTCTCTTTGGCCTCCCAGGGAAGGCAGGCTGAGCATGGTGTGCAGCCACCACTACCACGCAGCCTGTGCCAGCTGTGGGTGGCACCCAGGGCTCCCCTGTGCTGGCTAAAGGGTGGTCTGTGCTGCTGTGAGGTCCCCTGCAAGCTCTCCACCGCAGCTGATGCTCCGAGAGGCAAGGCTGACTTTTACTCATTGGCCACAGCCAGTGCCGTCCACAGCAAGCTCAGGTACACAGAGTGAGTGGGGTACGGAGAGCTGCTGTCTGTTCCAGCTCCTCGCTGCTGAGGCTGCCCCTTATTTATGTCATTAACAGTGCAATGTTCCAGAGAACTGAGAGGCAAGAGGGGAGCAGAGGGCAGGGATCAGCATGGCCTTGGTTCACTGAACATTGTGAACACTCACGTATCTTTTTTATCATAAAGTATTTCTGGTCTTCTTAAAAGAAAGAGGTGCCATAAGTAAGACCCCCTTTACACCACTGGATATCTTTCCAGAACATTTTACGAAGACTTGCTTATGAAACAATCTAACACTCTGTGCAGTATGGTCTGGGAATCTGAATTTAAGAGCAACATCCCCAGAGGTCCCAACACTTTGTGGGTTCACACTCAGTGAAGCTGTTAGTAACAGTTGTCAGACCCTATCAGGCTACCAGGGCTTGTTAACATCATTTGCAAGTCCTTTTCTGTTTATAGTCAGAGTTCTCATTTAATGATCACAAGGCCTGGTAGAGTAGATAGTAAGAGAAGCCCTTTAACAATGGGAAAGGGGTGTCCTAGGATCCCGGGAACCTGGACAAGCACACAGTCCATAAATGGACCCCCTCCCCTCCGATGTAACAGGTAGCCAGGGTGGGCAGCACCCGGGGCCCTGATTTCCTTTGTTCTTCAGGCAGTCACACTCTTGTTGAAGAGCCCAGCCCTTGTCGCTCTGCTGAGATCTCCCTGCTGTCTAAGAACGCAGGCAGGAAACAAAGCAAACTCTTAGGAGTTTCTTCCGGGTTTATAGGAGCCTACCTTCTAATTGGCCTTCCAGAAAGTGAGCCTCAGTGTGCATGTTTCTGTGTGTCCGTATGAGCCTTGGTGCATTTATTTATACAGAAGTGAGTGTAATAGGGAATAACATATCTGATTCCATATTAGATCTGTTCCTTTAGCCTTTGTGCTCTGTTTCCTGTGCTTAGTCATGCTGGTTTTCCACTTTTGTAAAAGAATATTGCCTATAGCCTGAAATATACAGGATAGCCTATTCTCTGGGTTTTAAGAGTTTATTCATTTAGAAAGAAAAAGCTGCAGAACAGAGAATAACATTTGTCTTGTTAGAGATTTATAAGAACATCATGACCTGACCTAGTGGATAGCGACAAGAACAAAGGATTCCTACACCAAGAAATCTGCAACAACTAAGCAGGTTTCTTCCTCCCTTTGCCTTTAAAAGCACTTTGCTCAGGGCCAAAGGGAAGATGGCAATTAGAGAAGACATGAAGGCCAAGTCTCCCCAAGTCTGAAACATCTACCAAACACTGGTGGGAGCCCTTTAATGACCAGACTGACAGGGCACAACCATGCACCAGGTAGGGAGAATGGGAGAAGGCTGAGGCAGGGGGCTGGCATGACCCAGGGGCTACTAGGGGTGAGAAAGAGATTTGGGTGCCAGAAGAGGCATGCCTGCTTGCTGGTGAGGGGTAGGGACCCTCAGGGATGGGAAGAACCATTAGGGGAAGCCCCTGAGGGTCCCCACACACTTGGCCATGGGGAGCCTTCTGGGGCCATGGGCCTGTATTCTTCTCTCAGGGGCCCCTCTGCCCTTGGAGGCCCTCCCCACCCTCCCAGCCAAGCCATCTGCCCTCCAGAGCACCCTCTGCTCTTCAGGGCCCCTTCTGCTGCGACGGGTCCTGCAGGCACGCAAGAGAGGTGGGAAGAGACACATAATCCCAATGTTTGCTTCAGCACTATTTATAGCAGCTAGGACTTTGAGGCAAGCTAAGTGTCCATTGCCAGATGAATGGATAAAGAAGCAGTTGGACAAATATAAATATGGAATATTACTCAGCCATAGAAAGGGACACATGTAAGTCAGTTGAATTGAGGTGGGTGAAGCTATAGACTGTTATACAGAGTGAAGGAAGTAAAAAAAAATAACTATTGTATATTAATGCAAATATATGGAATCTAGAAAAACAATAATAATGAACCTATTTGCAGGGCAGGAATAGAGACGCAGACCTAGAGAACAGACTTTGGACAGAGTGAGGGAAGGAGACCATGAGACAAATTGAGAGGGTAGCATTGAAATCCCAGGGATGGGAGAGCCTGGTGGGCTGTCGTCTCTGGGGGTCACACAGAGTCGGACACGACTGAAGTGACTTAGCAGCAGCAGCAGCATTGAAATATATACATTACCATGTGTAAAACAAACAGCTAGTGGGAAGTTGCTGTATGACACAGGAAGCTCAATGGGGTACTCTGTGACAACCTAGAGAGATGGGGTAGGTGGGGCATGGGGGTTCAAAAAGAGGTGACCTGTGTGTACTTATGACTGATCCATGTTGTTGTGTGACAGTAGCCAACACAATATTGTAAAGCAATTACCCTCCAATACAAAAATAAAAATGAAAAAAAAAAGAGAAATATTTAAATGCGCCTTGCTGAAATCCTTCAGAGAATTTGGTGTTTGGGGGGCATGAGCCACCCATCTCCTTGCTTGGCCCTTCAATAAGCCTTTTCTCTGCTCCAAACTCTGATGTTTTTGTTTGTTTGTCCTTACTATGTGTAGGTCACATGAACTTGCATTTGGTAACAGGAAAAAAATTCAAGATGCATTATTACTAATTGAAGTTAAGAATGCTATAAGGGCCAAGTGCATCACAGGTTTGCTGGTTTCACAGCCCTTGAGCAGAAGGGCCACCTCTGTCTTTTAACAGCTGCCTGCCTCGGCTCTCATCCTGTCCTGTCATGTGGCAATCTCATGTCTGCATACAGAGGTTTCATATATTCTGTGCCTGTCTGGAGGAGAAAAGTCTCCTGACTTTGGGATGTCTGAGTGCAAGTACATGTCAATTAATTGTGTGATTCATCTCTGAGCCAGGAAGCTATTTTTCCCCTGAGTCAGTTTTCTCCTCTCTCATTCTGCTGCTGAAAAGTTAAATACAGAGGTCACAGTGTGGTCTATAAAGATAATGTATCATCTGATTTCTCTTCCATTTCTGTCCCCTGAGATGTGAGCACACAGGAGGCAACTGCTGCACCACAGACCAGCAGGATCTGCTGAAAAGTCCCCAGAGGCTGAATGAGAAAGAAGACTCTTATACCCAAAGACCAACCACCTTGTCTAAAGGGATGAAGATGGAAGGCTAAAGGAAGTGCAGGTGGGAGGAGCTGGGCTTTCTGCAGAAATGTCTCCTTGTCCTCCCTTGGTGAAAAAGAGTCAAAGGACCCATAAATTCTTAGAACAGGAGGAGGGAAACAAGATTTCAGTTCAGTTCAGTTGCTCAGTCATGTCTGACTATTTGTGACCCCATGGATTGCAGCATGCCAAGCTTCCCTGGCCATCACAAACTCCTGGAGCTTACTCAAACTCATGTCCATCGAGTCAGTGACGCCATCCAACCATCTCATCCTCCGTCATGTCCTTCTCCTCCCACCTTCAATTTTTCCCAGCATCAGAGTCTTTTCTAGTGAGTCAGTTCTTTGTATCAGGTGGCCAAAGTGTTGGAGTTTCAGCTTCAGCATCAGTCCCTCCAATGAATATTCAGGACTGATTTCCTTTACTATGGACCGGTTGGATTTCCTTACAATCCAAGGGACTTTCAAGAGCCTTCTCCAACACCACAGTTCAAAAGCATCAATTCTTTTGTGTCCAGATTTCTTTATAGTCCAGATCTCACATCCATACATGACTACTGGAAAATAGCTTTGATGACAGACCTTTGTTGGCAAAGGTCTCTGCTTTTTAATATGCTGTCTAGGTTAATCATAGCTTTCCTTTCAAAGAGCAATCATCTTTTACTTTCATGGCTGCAGTCACAATCTGCAGTGATTTTGGAGCTCAAAAAATTAAAGTATGTCACTGTTTCCATTGTCTTCCCATCTATTTGCATGAAGTGATGGAACCGGATGCCATGATCTTAGTTTTCTGAATGCTGAGTGTTAAGCCAACTTTTTCACTCTCCTCTTTTACTTTCATCAAGAGGCTTTTTAGTTCCTCTTCACTTCCTGCCATATGGGTGGTCTTATGTGCATATCTGAGGTTATTGATATTTCTCCCAGCAACCTTGATTCCAGCTTATCCTTCATTCCGCTTGGCATTTCACATGATGTACTCTGCATATAAGTTAAATAAGCAGGGTGACAATACGCAACCTTGACATACTCCTTTCCCAATTTGGAATCAGTCTGTCGTTCCATGTCTAGTTCTAACTGTTGCTTCCTAACCTGCATACAGATTTCTCAGGAGGCAGGTAAGGTGGTCTGGTATTTCCATCTCTTGAAGAATTTTCCACAGTTTTTTTTTAATCCATACAGTCATAGGTTTTGGCATAGTCAATAAAGCAGAAGTACATGTTTTCCTGGGACTCCCTTGCTTTTCTGATGATCCACTGGATGTTGGCAATTTGATCTCTGGTTCCTTTGCCTTTTCTAAATCCAGCTTGAACATCTGGAAGTTCACAGTTCACGTACTGTTGAAGCCTCACTTGGAGAATTTTGAGTATTACTTTGCTAGCCTGTGAAATGAGTGCAATTGTGCAGCAGTTTGAAGATTTTTTGGCTTTGCCTTCCTTTGGGATTGGAATGAAAACTGACATTTCCCAGTCCTGTGGCCTCTGCTGGGTTTTTCAAATTTGCTGGCATATTGAGGGCAGAACTTTAACAGCATCATCTTTTAGGATTTTAAATAGTTCTATGAAATTCCATCACCTCTACTAGCTTTGCTCATAGCGATATTTCCTGAGGCCCACATGACTTCGCATTCCAGGATGGCTGGGTCTTGGTGAGTGATCACACCATCGTGGTTATCTGGGTCATGATGATCTTTTTTGTATAGTTCTACTGTATATTCTTGCCACCTCTTCTTAATATCTTCTGCTTCTGTTTAGACTTGACCAGAAAAAAAAAAAAAAAAAAAAGATTTAGAGATCATAACTGTCAGGAAGCTCAGTGTGAGCCAAGTGTGACAGTGTGCTGTTTATCCTCCTCTGTCCCCACAGTAGCTTAAGTGACTTTAGGTGGCAGTTTAATTTATCTAGAATGACTCTCCAGTAGTCATGTATGGATGTGAGATTTAGACCATAAAGAAAGCTAAACACCAAAGAATTGATGCTTTTTGAACTGTGGTGTTGGAGAAGATGCTTGAGCATCCCTTGGACTGCAAGGAGATCAAATCAGTTCATCCTAAAAGAAATTAGTCCTGAATATTCATTGGAAGGACTGATTCTGAAGCTGAAACTCCAACACTTTGGCCACCTGATGTGAAGAATTGACTCATTTGAAAAGACGCTTATTCTGGGAAAGATTAAAGGCAGGAGGAGAAGGAGATGACAGAGGATGAGATGGTTGGATGGCATGACTGACTCAAAGGGCATGAGTTTGAGCCAGGTCTGGGAGTTGGTGATGGACAGGGAGGCCTGGGGTGCTGCCGTCCATGGGGTCGCAAAGAGTGGACACAACTGAGCAATTGAACTGAACTGAGAATGACCTTATCCACACTGTGGACACAATACAGTAAATCCCTTATATATAAGCCTTCAAACTGTGAGCTTTCAAAGATGCCAATGTGGGTTCACATGTCCAATCAAGAAAATTAGTTTACATGTCCGGTGTACATAGTCAGGTGCATGCATCCTCTACAAGTGGTTGTGCTTTTGTGTGCTTTAATACACAGAACTGAATAGAGTACAATAGTATAATATCTTTACTTCAAGCCTAGGATGCCGACTGTTATTGTTCAGTTGCTAAGTCATGTACGACTCTTCGTGACCATGTGGACTGCAGCATGCCAGGCTTCCCTGTCTTTCACTAACTCCTGGAGTTTGCTCAGATTCATGTCCATTGAGTTGGTAATGCTATTTAGCCATCTCATCCTCTGCCACCCTCTTCTCAGATGTTGGAAGTAAGCATAAAAACAGCAGTGATGTAGCCAGTACTGCTAAGAAATACCAAGCAATAATGAAGGAAGCTGTACTATAATATTACATTTCTTTTAATTGTGTTTGTTTGTTTTATGTATTATTTGTGTGAAGTGTGTTCTAAACCTTTTACAGTACAGTACTATATAGCTAATTGTGTTAGTTTGGTACCTAGGCTAGCATTGTTGGACTTATGAACAAATTGGACTTACAAATGGACTGGAACTCATTCATATGTAAGGGACTTACTGTATTTGGAAAATAGCCTCCTGAGTTGGGAGACATGTTCCAGGAAGGAGAGCAGGCTGAAGGAAGCCACAGGGTTTGGTAAGCTGAGAGCAAGCAAGGGACCACTGCTTTGTTCAAAACCACATGGGTCTCAAACATGATTTGAACTTACATGTGAAAGTCAGACTATGTCAAATACAAATCTAGTTACTGATTTTTTTCATCACAATCAGAAGACCTAATGGCATTGGTTCCATTTTCCTATGAGGCACTTATGGGCCAGAGAACAGAAAAGCTGCAGTTTTTAGACAATGTGCAAGCCTAGTGGACTCAGGCCCCCACTGGCCAGTGTCTCCTTTCAAATGAGAATGCTGGTTAGTCATCAGTTACCCTGAGACTTATGCTGACACTTTTCTCCAGATAGAGAGATATTCCTCTGCTCTTGTGTCCAGCAAAATTAAAGAGTCCTAACTGAAAGTGTTTAACACAAAGACCAGGGGCCCATTTCACTCCTCTGTTTTACTTATCTGAATTCAATAAATTATTTAAATATTTGGCCTAAGAAATGACTGAAGGATCTAGAAACGATGAGCCCAGAAGAGAGAAGACTCTGTTTCTACATGAGGATAGGTACTAATATATGACTGTCACAAGGATAAATATTAGATTTGACCTGCGGGAGGTCATGAAATTGACCAGGTGAAAGATAACAGTTCATAAGAAGAAGTCAGTCTCAGTGAAAATTTCCAAGTGTAAAATGATGTCTGGATTGCAGAAGCCCCGGACACTAGTGGTATTGAAGTGCAGTAGGGCACACCTAGACAGAAGGACCAGGCTGCAGATTGAACAGCTGAGTGTGCGCTTAAACTTGGTCAGTGCAGTCTGGACAACTTTGTAGGTGGGAATCAAGGGCCCACAGGTCTTGCAGAATCGTCTGCAAATGTGGAAATGGATGCTAAAAAGAAGGAAATTTATAAACCTGGATTCTTATCACTAGCTAAGAGTCTCAACTTTCTCCACATTCCATCAAATCTTGATCTTTTCCACCAACCAATGAGGGCTTCCCATAGCATCTCACAAAGTGTTCAAATAGATGCTTCTCTGCAATTGCAGCCCAGCCTGGAGCCTGCCACTAGCTTGGCCATGAGAAGGATGATGGGGTGTCTGTTGGTGTGAGGTGTTTACCTGCACTAGTTTCACACAGGTCCTTTGACTCCTGATGAGTAATGAGACCAGTATGTACAGGTGCCTGACATCCATAGAGTTTCATTTGGACAATAGGAATTAAAGCAGCAAAAATGTTTGGAGAGTTCTGAAAACTATTTGATTCAATACACTGATGTCTTTCCAGAGGAAGGTAATATATTAAATTATTATATTATTACTCAAGCAGAGTGTTTGCCTTATTTATTCTTTTAAAACCCAGCAATTAAATATGCTATTAGTCATGATAAGATGGGGAGGGAATATTAACTTTCAACAATGGTAAATTATATGGTAGGTGACTCAACCCCCTGGGAGTAATCAGAAAAACATGACTAAATATATTATTTTAAATATGTTTGAAGAAAGAGTAAGCAAGATAATGACAGAGAATAAAGCTAAGATCTTCTGCAATAATGCGACTTTGAGAAGCAGGCCCAGAATCTGGGGTGTCTGTCCATTCTGAGAGGGCCAGGAAAGAGGCAGAGAGGAGCAGCAGCACACTGAGAGCCTGGGAGAGTCAGTATTGGAGTACGGAGCCCATGAAGGTGTCCAATAAGCCCTCTGCAGTTTAGTTCATAAGCTCAGAGAATAACGCTCTTTTATTATTAAGGTTTTCCCAATAGTCATATGGGGTTGTGAGAGCTGGACCATAAACAAGGCAGAGTGCCAAAGAATTGATGCTTTTGAACTGTGGTGCTGGAGAAGACTCAAGAGTCCCTTGAACAGCAAGGAGATAAAACCAGTCAATCTTAAAGGAAATCAACCCTGAATACTCACTGGAAGGACTAATGCTGAAGCTGAAGCTCCAATATTTTGGCCACCTGAGGCAAAGAGCCGATTCACCAGGAAAGACCATGGTGCTGAGAAAGATTGAAGGCAGAAGAAGATGGTGACAAAAGATGAGATGTTTGAATGGCATCACCGATGCAATGGGCATGAACTTGGGCAAACTCTGGGAGATGGTGAGGGACAGGGAAGCCTGGCATGCTGCAGTCCATGGGGTCTCAAAGAGTCGGACATGACTTGGAGACTAAACAACAAGCAAAACTATTAAGGTAAAGACAATAACTTTGTAAGATTGAAATCATAATATATGTGGAAGTAACAGATATGACATAGCACAAGAGATGGAGGTGAGGAGTGGTAAATGGAATTAAACTACTGTTTGTGAAGGGTTAAGTGGCATAAAATTGACTGTTAATAAGCTTTTATATACTAATAGTACATAGTATTAGCCCAAGAACAACTAGCAAGAAATTGTAAAAGGAGAAATAATCAAAGGGCAACAAGAAATTGTAAAAGGAGAAATAATCAAAGGGCAACTATAATGAAAAGTCTGACTCCATTTTTGATATTTGACAGTACAGTATCTTTTAAGACTTACTCATTATTTCTCAGTAACTATTTGGGAAATTTTAATTTCATAATGACTAATCAAAAATAATAGTTTATAGAATTTAAGATGTATATCTTATTACTTTATACACATACATATAAATACATAGAATTTAAAATTACCAATAGTTTTGCAGGTAACAATACTAAGTTCCGTATGCCAGCTGGTTTACCTACCTTTCTGGTGAGAACTTCAAGTCACCGTAGTCTTCTAAGACCTTCCTACAGATTCTGCAACTGGGAGGAGCACAGATTCACCTGATGAATGTGTTGCCTTTTGTGTTCCACCTGACTTATCTAAAGGACCTTTTCTGGGGTGTTTTTCAAGTTAAAATTCTCCTTTACTGTTCTTAAGATTCTTAGGTTCTGAGGGGTTGGTTTTTTGATCAGTGTTTTTTTTCAATCAGTTACTTCTTTGGAAAGCCCACGTTTTATTTTAGAATAATTTTAAGATCAACAGACTAGTTACAAAAAATAGTACAGAGAGTTCTCACATGCCTCTCACCAAATGTGTCCTAATATAAGTGTATTACATTTCCATGGTACACAATCAAAACTGAGAAGCCAGCTTTAAGACTGCCATGAGCAAGATTCCAGACATTATTTAGCTTCTACTAGTCTTTCCACTGGAGAAGGCAACGGCACCCCACTCCAGTACTCTTGCCTGGAAAATCCCATGGACGGAGGAGCCTGGTAGGCTGCAGTCCATGGGGTTGCTAGGAGTCGGACACGACTGAGCAACTTCGCTTTCACTTTTCACTTTCATGCATCGGAGAAGGAAATGGCAACCCACTCCAGTGTTCTTGCCTGGAGAATCCCAGGGACGAGGGAGCCTGGTGGGCTGCCGTCTCTGGGGTCGCACAGAGTCGGACACAACTGAAGTGACTTAGCAGCAGCAGCATACACTTTTTCAGGATAAATAATATTGAAAGGCTTAATCTTTATGTGTTGTCACTGAGAGAGAAAAATATTGATTAATATTAGATATTTGTAAGTTAAAAATCTAGACTTGCAACCCTATGGACTCTTGCCTGCCAGGCTCCACAGTCCATGGGATTCTCTAAGCAAGAATACTGGAGTGGATTTCCATTCCCTTCTGTGGGGGATCTTCCTGACCCAGAGATCGAACCTGGGTCTGTCATATCACAAGCAGATTCTTTACACTCTGAGTCACTAGGGAAGTCCTAGTTACAGAAAGAGTGATAAAAGATCAACAACTACAACAACAAAAGCTAAGAAAACAGAAAAAAATGGAATAATAAAAAGTATTCTAGAATGAGGCAGGAAAGAAGAAAAATGAATTTATAGTAGACTGAAAATAGTAAATAACTTAAGAAATGGTAGACCTAAATGCAAATCTATTTTTAAATTGACTAAAATAATTCCATCAAACATCAAAGACTTTCAGACTAAAAAATCCAGTTATGGAAGTTAAAAATATCCATTTAAAAATATATGGGTCAGAGAAAAAAATCACAACAGAATCTAGAAAGCAGTTTGAAATAAATTTTAAGTTTAAAACTATACATCAGAATAAATGAGATACAAAGGAAAATGTATAGAAAAGAAATAAGCCTGAAAATTAATAAGGCCCTCACAAGAAGTTATAAAAGGACACCAAATTTAGCCCCAAAAGAAGAAAGATGAAAATAATAAACACAGAAATTAATGAATTTGAAACCAAGTATACAATAGAAATGATCAAATAACCTTAAATTTAATTATCTGAAACACTCTTGCTTTTCACACACTAAGGCATGTCCAGCTCTTTGTGACCTCATGAAAACTCCCGGAGTTTGCTGAAACTCATGTCCACTGAGTAAGCTATCTGATCCAAACATCTCATGCTCTGCCCTCCACTTCTCCACTTGCCTTCCATCTTTCCCAGCATTAGGGTCTTTTCCAGTGGGTTGGTCTTCCCCTCAGATGGCCAAAGTATTGGAGCTTCAGCATAAGTTCTCCTAATGAATATTCAGGGTTCATTTTCTTATGAATTGACTAATTTGATCTCCTTGCTGTCCAAGGGACTCTCAAGTCTCCTTAAGCACCACAGTTCAAAAGCACTGATTCTTCCACACTCAGGCCTCTTTATGGTCCAACTCTACATCTCTACATGACTATTGGAAAAAACAGAGCTTTGACTAGATGGACCCTGGTCAGCAAAGTGATGTCTTTGCTTTTAAATGTGTTGTCTAGGTTTGTCATAGCTTTCCTTCCAGGGAGCAAGCATCTTTGATTTCCATGGCTGCCATTATCATTCACAGTAATTTTGGAGTCCAAGAAAACAAAACCTGTCCTTTTTCTCCATTCATCATGAAGTGGAGGGACTGGATGTCATGATTCAGCTTTTTGAATGTTGAATTTTAAGTCACCTTTTCACTCTCCTCTATCACCCTCATCAAGAGACCAAATTGCCAACATCCATTGGATCATAGAAAAAGCAACCTAATTCCAGAAGAGCATCTACTTCTGCTTCATTGACTACACTAAAGACTTTGACTGTGTTCAGTTCACTTATGTTCACTTGCTCAGTCATGTCCAACTCTTTGTGACCCCATGAACCACAGCACACCAGGCTGCCCTGTCCATCACCACCTCCTGGAGTCCACCCAAACCTAAGTCCATTCAGTCAGTGATGCCATCCAACCATCTTGTCCTCTGTCATCCCCTTTTCCTCCTGCCCTCAATTTTTCCCAGCATGAGGGTCTTTTCAAATGAGTCAGCTCTTCACATTAGGTGGCCCAAGTATTGGAGTTTCAGCTTCAAAATCAGTCCTTCAAATGAACACCCAGGACTGATCTCCTTTAGGATGGACTGGTTGGATCTCCTTGCAGTCCAAGGGACTCTCAAGAGTCTTCTCCAGCACCACAGTTCAAAAGCATCAATTCTTCGGCACTCAGCTTTCTTTATAGTCCAACTCTCACATCCATACATGACCATTGGAAAAAACATAGCCTTGATTAGATGGACTTTTGTTGGCAAAGTAATGTCTCTGCTTTTGAATATGCTGTCTAGGTTGGTCATAACTTTCCTTCCAAGGAGTAAGTGTTTTTAATTCATGCCTGCAATCACCATCTTCAGTGATTTGGATCCCAGAAAAATAGTCAGCCACTGTTTCCACTGTTTCCCCATCTATTTCCCATGAAGTGATGAGACTGGAAGCCATGATCTTAGTTTTCTGAATGTTGAGCTTTAAGCCAACTTTTTCACTCTCCTCTTTCACTTTCATCAAGAGGCTCTTTAGTTTTTCTTCATTTTCTGCCATAAGGGTGGTGTCATCTGCATATCTGAGGTTATTGATATTTCTCCTGGCAATCTTGAGTCCAGCTTGTGCTTCCTCCAGCCCAGCGTTTCTCATGATGTACTCTGCATATAAGTTAAATAAGCAGGGTGACAATATGCAGGTTTGACATGCTCCCTTTCCTATTTGGAGCCAGTCTGTTGTCCCATGTCGTTCTCACTGTTGCTTCCTGACCTGCATACAGGTTTCTCAAGAGGCAGATCAGGTGGTCTGGTATTCCCATCTCTTTCAGAATTTTCCACAGTTTATTGTGATCCACACAGTTAAAGACTTTGGCATAGTCAATAAAGAGGAAATAGATGTTTTTCTGGAACTCTTTTGCTTTTGTGATGATCCAGCAGATGTTGGCAATTTGATCTCTGGTTCCTCTGCCTTTTCTAAATCCAGCTTGGACATCTGGAATTTCATGGTTCACATATTGCTGAAGCCTGGCTTGGAGAGTTTTGAGCATTACTTTACTAGCGTGTGAGATGAGTGCAATTGTGAGGTAGTTTGAGCATTTTTTGGCTTTGCCTTTCTTTGGGATTGTAATGCAAACTGACCTTTTCCAGTCCTGTGGCCACTGCTGAGTTTTCCAAATTTGCTGGCATATTGAGTGCAGCACTTTCACAGCATCATCTTTTAGGATTTGGAATAGCTCAACTGGAATTCCATCACCTCCACTAGCTTTGTTCGTAGTGATTCTTCCTAAGGCCCACTTGACTTCACATTCCAAGATCCTGCTCTAGGTGAGTGATCACACCATCGTGATTATCTGGGTTGTGTGAATCACAATAAACTGAGGAAAATTCTTAAAGAGCTGGAAATACCAGACCACCCTACCTGACTCCTGAGAAACCTATATGCAGGTCAAGAAGTGACAGTTAGAACCAGACATGAAAGAACAGACTGGTTTCAAATTGGAAAAGGAGTACATCAAGGCTCTATATTGTCACCCTGCTTATTTAACTTATATGCAGAATACATCATATGAAATGCCAGGCTGGCTGAAGCACAGCTGGAATCAAGATTGATGAGAGAGATATCAATGACCTCAGATATGCAGATGCTGCTACTAAGTCACTTCAGTTGTGTCTGACTCTGTGTGACCCCATAGATGGCATCCCAGCAGGCTCCCCTGTCCCTGGGATTCTCCAGGCAAGAACACTGGAGTGGGTTGCCATTTCCTTCTCCAATGCCTGCATGCATGAAAAGTTGCTTCAGTCGTGTCCAACTCTGTGCAACCCTATGGACAGCAGCTCACCAGGCTCCTCCATCCTCAGGATTCTCTAGGCAAGAATATTGGAGTGGGTTGCCATTCCTTCTCCAGATATACAGATGACATCACCCTTATGGCAGAAAGCTAAGAGGAACTAAAGAGCTTCTTGATGAATGCAAAAGAGGAAAGTGAAAAGGCTGCCTTTAAATTCAACATTCAAAAAACTAAGATCATGGCATCCAGTCCCATCACTTCATGGCAAATAGGTGGGGAAACAATGGAAACAATAAGAGACTTTATTTCCTTGGGCTCCAAAATCACTGCAGATGGTGACTGCAGCCATGAAATTAAAAGATGCTTGCTCTTTGGAAGAAAAGCTATGAAAAACCTAGATAGCATATTGAAAATCAGAGACATTACTTTGCCAACAAAGGTCCATATAATCAAAGACATGGTTTTTCCAGTAGTCATGTATGGATGTGAGAGTTGGACCATAAAGAAAGCTGAGTGCCAAAGAATTAATGCTTTTAAATGGTGGTGTTGGAGAAGACTCTTGAGAGTCCCTTGGACTACAAGGAGATCCAACCAGTCCATCATAAAGAAAATGAGTCCTGAGTATTTATTGGAAGGTCTGAATGAATATCCAATTCTTTGGCCACTTATGGGAAGAGCTAACTCATTAGAAAAGACCTTGATGCTGGGAAAGATTGAGGGCAGGCATAGAAGGGGATGACAGAGGACAAGACAGTTAGATGGCATCACCAACTAATGCGTTTGAGCAAGCTCCAGGAGTTGGTGAAAAACAAGGAGGCCTGACATGCTACAGTCCATGGGGTTGCAGAGTCAGACACGACTGAACAACTGAACAACAACTGCAAGAGGTTCTTTAGTTCCTCTTTGCTTTCTGCCATTAGAGTGGTATCATCTGCATATATAAAGTTATTGATATTTCTCCCAAACAAACTTGATTCCAGCTTGTGAGTCTTGCAGCCTGGCGTTTAGCAAGATGTGTTCTGCACAGACGTTAAATAAGCAGGTGACAATATACATCCTTGATGTACTCCTTTCCCAGTATTGAACCAGTCCATTGCTTTGTGTCCGGTTCTAATTGTTGCTTCTTGACCTCATGCAGTTTTCTCAGGAGACAGTTAAAATTGTCTGGTATTTCCATCTCTTTAAGAATGAGTGAAGCAGAAGTAGATCTTAAAAAAAAAAAATTCTCTTCCTTTTTCTGATCCAACAGATATTGACAATGTGGTCTCTGATTCCTACGCCTTTTCTAATTCCAGCTTGTACATCTGAAAGTTCTTTGTTCACATACTCCTGAAGCCTAGCTTGAAGGATTTTGAGCATTACCTTGCTAGCAAGTGAAATGAGGTACAATTTTATGGTAGTTTGAATATATCTTGACATTACCTTTCTGAGCTTAGAATGAAAACTGACGTTTTCCATAAAAAATTAATAAATCCCAGGAAAGGCTGATCAGGAAGAAAATATATCAAGGTAAATAGAGATCATCACAAAGATCAGAATAATTTTTAAAACGAGTGCATAATAAGGATATTACAAATATTATAGGAGGAAATTAATGCCAATATATTTGGAAATTTAGATGAAATGGAAAACAATAGAAAAATACAACTAACTATAGAAAATGTAGAATCCTACAATTATTAGAGAGAATGAAACTGTAATTATACATCTTCCCACAAAGACAACTACAAACCCAGCTGGTTTTACCAGCTAATTCTGTTACAAATTTAAGAATGAAAACCATGCCAATCTTGCTTAATTCTTTTATGGTCTTGAAAAATAAATATTAAATTGTTTAATATAAAGCCAGTATAATTTTGATTTCAAAATCTGACAAGGGAAAATGGTAGTTAGTAGAAATGAAAATTACAGGTCCAGTTCTTTCATAAATTCAGCTGTAAAATTTTTAAACAAAATAATAGCTGATAAAATCTGGCACTACATAGAAGGAGTAATTCCATAAAACCAAGTTTATTAATTCCAGAAGTTCAAGATTAACTTACAAGTGACTGATTTAAAAATCAACTGTTCTAATTTGCAATTTAACAGAATGAAAAAAAAAAAGCATATGGTTATTTCAGTACAGACCAAAAAGTTACAAAATCTAACACCCATTGTTATAAAATCTCTTAGTCAACTAAAAATTGGAGATAATGTCTTAAATCTAATGAAGCACATCATTCAGTTTCATTTCATATGAGATAGAAAGAGACAAGAAATGTCTGGACTCCCCACTGCTATTTGACATAGGTTAGAAACTCTGCCAATTCAAATAGTCCAGGGAAAGTAATAAAAATTAAGAGGGTTATAAAATAAGGGATTAAACAGTCATCTTTTGCAGGCTGTGATTATGTTTATAGAAAACTCAAGGAATTTATAGGCAAATTATGGATTAAGAAGTAAATCCATATAGGAAGACTCAAAATTGTTAAGATATCAGTTCTCCCTGAAGTGATATGAACAGTCAGTGCCATCCCAGTAAAAAAAAAAAAAAAAAAGAAGTAAATCCAGCAAGTTTGCTAAAGTCAACAGAAAGATTAACTAAAATTCTATATACCACCAATGAATAGTCAAAGCTATAGTTTGTCCCGTAGTCATGTATGGATGTGAGAGTTGAACCATAAAGAAGGCTGAGTGCTGAAGAATTGATGCTTTTGAACCGTGGTGCGGCAGAATACTCTTGAGAGTCCCTTGGACTGCAAGGACATCAAACCAGTCAATACTAAAGGACATCAACCTTGAATATTCATTGGAAGGACTGATGCTGAAGTTGAAGCTCCAATACTTTGGCCATTTGATGTGATGAACTGACTCATTGGAAAAGACTCCAATGCTGGGAGATTTAGGGCAAAAGGACAAAAGGGTGGGAAAAGATGAGATGGTTAGATAGCATCACTGACTCAGTAGACATGAATTTGAGCGAACTCTCAGAGATAGTGAAGAACAGAGAAGCCTGGCATGCTGCAGTTCATGGGGTCGCAAAGAGTTCGGATACAACTTGGTGACTGAACAAGAGGAACAACAAACAATGTATCACTTAAAAGTAAAATTTTGCAGTAAGATATAATATACAATGATAATAAAAATTTTAAAACCAGGAATAAATCTGATGAAAATGTGCAAGATCTCTACACAGAAAGTATGAAATGTTGCTGACATAAATTAGAAAATATATATTAATTGAGGCATGTGTCAAGGTGACACATCAGAAGACTCAACTCTTTCAAAATATAAATTCTCCCCAAATTGGTCCATAAAGTCAATCCCATCCCAGTAAAATGCAGCGAATAAAAGATGCTTGCTCCTTGGAAGAAAAGCTATGACCAACTTAGACAGCATATTAAAAAACAGAGACTACTTTGCCAACAAAGGTCTGTCTAGTCAAGGCTATGGTTTTTCCAGTAGTCATGTATGGATGTGAGAGTTGGAGTACAAAGAAAGCTGAGTACCGAAGAATTGATGCCTTTGAACTGTGGTGTTGGAGAAGACTCTTGAGAGTCCCTTGGACTGCAAGGAGATCCAATCAGTCAGTCCTATAGGAAATCAGTCCTGAATATTCATTGGAAGGACTGATGCTGAAGCTGAAACTCCAATAATTTGGCCACCTGATGTGAAGAACTGACTCACTGAAAAAGACCCTGATGCTGGGAAAGATTGAAAGCAGGAGGAGAAGGAGATGACAGAGGATGAGATGTTGGATGGCATCACCAGCTTGATGAACATGAGTTTGAGCAAGCTCCAGGAGTTGGTGATGGACAGGGAAACCTGGTATGCTGCAGTTCATGGGGTCTCAAAGAGTTGGACATGACTGAGTGACTGAACTGATCCCAATAAAATACCAACAAGTCTTTTTGGAGGGTGTGAGTTAGTGGTGGGGAGACAAAATTCCTTGGAAATAAAGAGGGCCAAGACTAGCCAAGACTCTGTTAAAGAAGAAGGACAAGTCAAAAGTTTTTTTTCCATGAATATCAAGACTTATAAAAAACACCCAGTCATTATAAAAGCACTGTGACCATAAGACACATAGAGGAAGTTGAGAAATAAGACTCCCATATGTATGAATACTTAACTTCTGATTAGTTTGGTACCAAATAAGAAAGAAAAATATAATTTTCAATGAATGTTAAGAGGTCAATTGGACGCACATAAGGAAAAAAAAAATTGACCGTTAAGTTATGGGCTGAATTATGTCCCTCAAAATTTATATATTGAAATCCCACTACCTCAGAATGTGACTTTATTTGATGATAGGGTCTTTGAAGAAGTAATTAAGTTAAAATAAGGACTTCAAGGTGGGTTCAAATCCAATATGACTGGTGTTGGAAGAAGTGGAAATTAAGACACAGAGGCCCACACATAAGAAGTTCATGGAAAGACACAGAAAACAGCCAGCCAAAGTGAAGAAGAGAGCCCTCAGAAAAAGCCAGATCTCTTGACAACTTGTTGTTGGACTTCTAGCCTCCAAAACTGTGAGATGATATATTTCTGTTGTTTAAGCTGAGGTAGGAGGTGGATGGGCCCTGGGCTGGACAGCTGGTATTTGTCTAGTGGAGTAAGACTGACCCTTTGATCTCACCCAGGCACTCCAAGGACAAAGCTAGTGGCAAAAGCTGAGCTCTGCTAAAGAGTAGAGATAAGGTGCTCACTCCTGAGATCCAGGAAGACTTCCCTGTCTGCACAGGTGCGGGAAGACTTCTTGGGGATCAAAAAGGGAGGAGGCCTCACCTCATAATAAGAATGGACATGGACCTAGAGGCCTCTGTGGTGGGATCAATCTTAGAAAAAAGTTGAACATGCATCTTGGAGAGGGTCCAAGGAACAGTCAGGTGTGAAGAAAAAAGCAAGATAATTAGTCAAATGTAAATAAACACCCAGGAGGACTGTCCTTTATAAGTGATTTGCATCCCTCTTCACTGCACTTCTCACTCGGGATACCCACATTATTCTTTGGGTTTTGCCTTCTTGAAATATTCTTGCTTTCAAATTGAGGAAAGAGACAGGGCTCCTTTGCTTTTAGCCTCTAGCCCCTGTCAGTCTAGTGGCTAGGACCCCTGGTTTTCATCCAGGTTACCCAGGCTCAATTTCTGGGCAGGGAACTAAGATTTCTCTTCAGGACTGCTCACTGCAGATGAGTAGTACCCAGTCTGTGGAACCTTGTTATGGCAGCCCTCACAAAACTAATAAACCCTAGTTTATATCACTTACAGAAATCAGTTCTGAATGGTTATAGATCTAAAACCAAAACAATAATTCTTCAAGAACCTGCTGCATATGATATACTTATGGAATCATGGTGTAAAACGTTCTTTTAAATCACAAAAAGCACTAATCATAAATAAGGCACTGATAAGTTGGACTGTATTAAAATACAGATTTCAGTTCAACAAAAGATAGTATGCACTTCAGTTCAGTTCAGTTGGTCAGAAGTGTCCAACTCTATGTGACCCCATGGACTGCAGCATGGCAGGCCTCCCTGTTCATCACCAACTCCCAGAGTTTACTCAAACTCATGTCCATTGAGTCAGTGATACCACAGTATTAATAATGTTTAAGGATAGTATTAATAGTGTTTAAAGGCAGGACACAGAATGAGATATTAAATTAGCAAAACATACAAGCAAACAGACATCCTCAATCAAGTGGGCCTTAGGAAGAATCACTCCAAACAAAGCTAGTGAAGATGATGGAATTCCAGTTGAGCTATTTCAAATCCTGAAAGATGATGCTGTGAAAGTGCTGCACTCATTATGCCAGCAAATTTGGAAAGCTCAGCAGTGGCCACAGGACTGGAAAAGGTCAGTTTGCATTCCAATCCCAAAGAAAGACAATGCCAAAGAATGCTCAAACTACTGCACAATTGCACTTATTTCACACGTTAGTAAAGTAATGCTCAAAATTCTCCAAGCCAGGCTTCAACAGTACATGAACTGTGAACTTCCAGATGTTCAAGCTGGTTTTAGAAAAGGCAGATGAACAAGAGATCAAATTGCCAACATCTGTTGGATCATCGAAAAAGCAAGAGAGTTCCAGAAAAAACATCTATTTCTGTTTCATTTAGTATGCCAAAACCTTTGACTCTGTGGATCACAACAAACTGTGGAAAATTCTGAAAGAAATGGAAATACCAGACCACCTGACCTGCCTCTTAAGAAATCTGTATGCAGGTCAGGAAGCAACATTTAGAACTGGACATGGAACAACAGACTGGTTCCAAATAGGAAAAAGAGTATGTCAAAGCTGTATATTGTCACCCTGCTTATTTAACTTATATGCAGAGTACCTCATGCAAAATGCTGGGCTGGAGGAAGCACAAGCTGGAATCAAAATTGCAAGGAGAAATATCAATAACCTCTGATATGCAGATGACACCACCCTTATGGCAGAAAGTGAAGAAAAACTAAAGAACCTCTTGATGAAAGTGAAAGAGGAGAGTGAAAAAGTTGGCTTAAAGCTCAACATTCAGAAAACTAAGATCATGGCATCCAGTCCCATCACTTCATGGGAAATAGATGGGGAAATAGTAGAAACAGTGGCTGACTTTATTTTGGGGGGCTCTAAAGTCACTGCAGATGGTGACTGTAGCCATGATATTAAAGAAGACACTGACTCCTTCGAAGAAAAGTTATGACCAACCTAGACAGCATATTAAAAAACAGAGACATTACTTTGTCAACAAAGGTCCATCTTGTCAAGGCTATGGTTTTTCCAGTAGCCATGTATAGATGTGAGAGTTGGACTGTAAAGAAAGCTGAGTGCAGAAGAATTGAAGCTTTTGAATTGTGGTGTTGGAGAATACTCTTGAGAGTCCCTTGAACTGCAAAGAGATCCAACTAGTCCATCCTAAAAGAATCAGTCCTGAGTATTCATTTGAAGGACTGATGTTGAAGCTGAAGCTCCAATACTTTGAGCAACTGATGCAAAGAACTGACTCATTGGAAAAGACCCCGATGCTTCAAAAGATTGAAGATGGGAGGAGAAGGAGATGACAGAGGATGAGATGGTTGGATTGCATCACTGACTCAATGGACATGAATTTGAGCAAGGTCCAGGAGTTGGTGATGGACAGGGAAGCCTGACATGCTGCAGTCCATGGGGTCAAAAAGAGTCGTATATGACTGAGGGACTGAACTGAACTGAACTGAACAAGCAAACAGAAAAGTCTTGTATGTGGCTTGCATGAAGAAATCATTAAGAAAAACACAACCCAATAGAAAAATGAACATAAATCTTGGACAAGCACTTTGTTAAAGGATATCCAAGTCTGTTAGTCTCAAGCTGCTTTCCCATATACCTCTTTTGGTCTTTTTAGCATTATCAACCCTATTTCACAAATGAGAAAACTGAATTTCAGACTGGTTTAAGTCTATTACATACTACCTATAAAAAATAAAGGTAGAGATAAACATGATTTCTTTTCCAATGTACACTGCTGTGTCTTGTAAACAATAACCCTATTCTTACCCCCATCTTCCTGAACTTGCTGTATTTGAAGAGGACCATTTAAATAATTAAATATGCATTATAATAATTTGTCAGTCATAATGACATAGAACAAACTATGCAAGTATATTTATACACATTCACATATATATGAAAAACAAGATTCAATTATTTGAATAGATCATAATAGTAAACATTTGGATGGTGATAATGAGAAGACTAATTACTACAAGCATGCAAATTATTTTTCCCTTTTTCATCTAATAGTGACTTCATGGGATAATTGGGCAATATGGCTTGTTCTTTCCTGTTCATGTTTATCAGATGAATTTAGGGAAAAAGCAAAGAACTCCTCCTACCTTAGAGCACACTTATGAGAAAAACATCGAAGTGTGGGTATGAAACAACTTAGAGTTCAGTTCAGTCACTCAGTCCTGTCCTACTCTTTGTGACCCCATGGACTGCAGCATGCCAGGCTTCCCTTCCATCACCAACTCCCAGAGCTTGCTCAAACTCATGGCCATCAAGTCAGTGATGTGACCCAACCATCTCATCCTCTGTCATCCCCTTCTCCTCCTGCCTTCAATCTTCCCCAGCATCAGGGTCTTTTCCAGTGAGTCAGTTCTTTGCATCAGGTGCCCAAAGTATTGGAGTTTCAGCTTTGGCATCAGTCCTTCTAGTGAATATTCAGGACTCATTTCCTTTAGGATGGACTGGTTTGATATCCTTGCAGTCCAAGGGACTCTCAAGAGTCTTCTCCAACACTACAGTTAAAAAGCATCAATTCTTCATTGCTCAGCTTTTCTTATAGTTCAACTCTCTTGTCCATACCTGACTACTGCAAAAATCATAGCTTTGACTAGACAGACTTTTATTGACAGAGTAATGTCTCTGCTTTTTAATATGCTGTCTAAGTTGGTCATAGTTTTTCTTCCAAGGAGCAAGTGTCTTTTAATTTCATGGCTGCAGTCACCATCTGCATTGATTTTGGAGGACAAGACTATAAAGTCTCTCACCACTTCCATTGTTTCCCCATCTATTTACTTGCCATGAAGTGATGGGACCTGATGCCATGATCTTAGTTTTCTGAATGCTGAGTGTTAAGCCAACTTTTTCACTCTCCTCTTTCACTTTAATCAAGAGGCTCTTTAGTTCTTCTTCACTTTCTGCCATAAGGGTGGTGTCATCTGCATATCAGAGGTTATTGATATTTCTCCCAGCAATCTTGATCCCAACTTGTGCTTCTTTTTGCATGAGGTACTCCGCATATAAATTAAATGAGCAGGGTGATAGTCTATAGCCTTGGCATACTCCTTTCGCAATTTTGAAGCAGTCTGTTGTTACATGTCCAATTCTGAATGTTGCTTCTTGACCTGCATACAGATTTTTCAGGAGGCAGGTCAGGTGGTCTGGTATTCCCATCTCTTGAAGAATTTTCCACAGTTTGTTGTGATCCACAGAGTCAAAGGCTTTGGCATAGTAAATAAAGCAGAAATAGATGTTTTTCTGAAACTCTCTTGCTTTCCCGATAATCCAATGCATGTTGACAATTTGATCTATGGTTCCTCTGCCTTTTCTAAATCCAGCTTGAACATCTGGAAGTTCATGGCTCATGTACTGCGCTAGCCTCACTTGGAGAATTTTGAGCACTACATTGCTAGCGTGTGAGATGAGTGCAATTGTGTGGTAGTTTGAGCATTCTTTGGCATTGCCTTTCTTTGGGATTGGAATGAAAAAGAACCTTTTCCAGTCCTGTGGCCACTGCTGAGTTTTCCAAGGTAAAGCTAAAGGCAAAGGAGAAAAAGAAGGATATACCCATTTGAATGCAGAGTTCCAAAGAATAGTAAGGAAAGAAAAGAAAGCCTTCCTTAGTGATGAGTGCAAAGGAATAGAAGAAAACAATAGAATGGGAAAGACCAGAGATCTCTTCAAGAAAATTGGAGATAACAAGAGAATATTTCATGCAAAGTTGGGCTCAATAAAGGACAGGAATGGTATGGACCTAACAGAGGCAGAAGATATTAAGAAGAGGTGGCAAAAATATGGAGAAGAACTATACAAAAAGATCCTCATGACCCAGATAACCACAGTGGTGTGTTCACTCACCTAGAGCCAAGCATCCTGAAGTGTGAAGTCAAGTAGGCCTTAGGAAGAATCATTACAAACAAAGTTAGTGGAGGTGACAGAATTCCAGTTGAGCTATTTCAAACCCTAAAAGATGAAACAACTTTATTAAAGCATTAAACCCTGTAGAAATGGAAACAACTGGTCAAAGCCATGGTATGGCATTTATAAGGACCCGCGCATGTCCCATATTTGTATGAGAGCAATCCCTGCCAAGTAGAAATTTGTAACTGCTTGAAAGACAAATGAGTTCTCAGAAAGGAAAGTGAAATGAAATGACCTTTCTCCAGTCAATCTTCCAGATGAGAAAATGTGTTTCTGTGCCTTCATCTAAAAGCAAGTAAATCAACAGTTTGAATATGTCATGTGGTTCTTACAGAGTAGAAGGGGGCTAATAATCTAAAATGATTAGTTTTCCTCTGATTCCAAGTTCATAAGTGGAACTGAAGTTTAGAATATTACAGCTGAAAGACAGTGGACAAGTGCGAATGAAATTTGCACTATATGCCAAGCATCTGGTAGGCACTGGGGTCATCTAATTCATTTAATTCTCTCAACATTGGGAGGGGAATACTGTTGACTCTGGGAGTTGGTGATGGACAGGGAGGCCTGGCATGCTGCGATTCATGGGGTTGCAAGGAGTTGGACACGACTGAGCAATTGAACTGAACTGAATTGATTGTTGACTTTATTTCAGAGAATTAATTTGTCCAGGAGCAGAAAGCACATCCTTAATGATACACCCAGGATTTGAACTCAGATCTTCTAATTCCTATTTCCAACTTCTTTTGAATAAGGACCTTAAAAAAAAAATTTCATCAAGTGCAGAAATAGATGATTTAAATTCTGGGCCTGGTTAAATCATCTCACGATGAAGGATTACATGGGATTTGGAGAAATCAGTAAAAGTAATTACTGTCCAAAGTGTCAGAAAGTGTGTTAGTCTCAGTCATCTCCCAACTCTTTGCAACCCCATGGACTGTAGCCTGCAAGGCTCCTCTGTCCATGGGATTCTCCAGGCAAAAATATTGGAGTGGGTTTCCATTTCCTTCTCCAGGAGATCTTCTGAGCTCCAGGGATTGAACCCAGGTTTCCCACATTGCAGGCAGATTATTTATTATCTGGGCCACGAGGTAAGCCCCAAAGTGTCAGAAATATTCATTAAATCACCAAACCTCTTAGAACAAATTCTTGTCCTACTGGAGGGGGAGACTCCAGCTCACCACTGATCCTCTGGGACCACCCACAGATTTACCTCAAAATAAAATCATGATGTTTCTCTTGTCCTCCTATGTCCAGGCCAAATTTCCACTTGAAAATTATTTTGTGAGTTAAGATCTTACTTAGCTCCAAAAAGGTCCCTAAAAATAGCTTCACACATTTATAATAGACTTCCTTTTCAAGAAAATGTTAAAAACTCATTCTAAAAGAATCTTTGAAAAATAACATTTGTTAACATTTTTCTCAATTAAACTTTAAAAACTTAAAAAAAAACTTTAAAAAACCAATATAATAGGCATAATACTTTCTTCAGGAGAACTAAAATCATCATATTTCTCTACATGCAAAAAACTATTTCCCCCTTTATTCAAGTTAATATAGATTGCCTTAGTCAAACTGCCTTTTATTCATTTTTATTAGTTCAACATTAGCAAAGACTAGAGGATGGATATTTAATTCTCCAAGTACACTGGTGGTTACAGCTCCATATATTAATTATGTTTTTTTGCGTGACATTTGGTTAAACATCATATGTTGAAAGTGACTTGCAGATGCATGGGTGTTTGAGTTGTAATAATGGGCATCGAAAATTTCCTGAGAGGTCTGGACAAGGGATGGTTTGACTAACAGCTTTCATGAAACAATGAATGTAGTAGATTCCAATTAAAATATGAAATGTGTCTAGCAAATCATGAGGCTATCATCTTAATGGTCCTGTTGTTTTCTAACTATAAAACCCAGCTAATTAACATCCCAGGGGCCAGCCACAAACCTAATTAACAAAGTAAAATAAATTATGTTGAATTAAAACTGAAGACATCCCTAAGAGAAAGGGAAGGACCTGCCCTTCAGGGGAGAGAGCAAATGACTTCTTTGTAGATATTTAGAAGGGGATTTCATAAGTCTCCATGAGTTAACCTGGTAGGAATTGACTAGTGTTTATATACAGGGGGTACCCTCTCCTCTAGTTTATGTTGGAAAATTTCAGCAGCTTTCCAGCAAATATCTTCTCTTGCCAAGCTCAGTCCCCAATCACCTTTTCCTTCTCACTGCAGGGCACAGTTGAACTTGTTTTTCTCTTCTCTGCACCTGTGACTACCCAATCTGTTCCTGGGGATAGTTCCTCCTTCAAGGCTGGAGCTCAACTGGGACATAATTTTTCCACTATTGCTTTCCTTCTCTGAAAAGAAGCACATTTTTACTTGAACCATGTAGTGCTAAGCCTGAATGTAAATTGAAGGGAGTAAAATAAAATAACAAAACAAAATTTTAAAAAGTTAGAAAGGATACTCAAATCTACAGAAACCTTACAGCCTCCATCTCCAAACTGTAGCCTTGTCTCCCTTCTTCAATGGTAAGGGGATTTCTCCCTTTTCACCCCTTTTCCTCTCTGCTTTTGAGTTTCCCCTCGAGCCTCATGCCAGAAATTCACAATACTATTTAGAGCTCTTAATTACAGATGTTAATTAAAATCAAAATGTAAATGATATAAAAGAGATCACATAAATAGAAAATTCCTTAATAAATGCAGGGAATTTAAGTGAATAAAAATCTTTCAGAACAGGTGTCCAGGAAGAGTTGGAAAGATATTTTTAGACAATTCCTGCTTATTTGTGCCCACATTGCAGCATTGCTTTTTGCAGTACCTTTTATGAACTTGTTGTTCAGTCACTAAATCATGTCCAACTCTTTGCAACCCCATGGACTGTAGCACACCAGGCTTCTCTGTCCTCCATTATCTCCCAGAGTTTGTTCAAATTCACATCCATTGAAGCAGAGATGCTATCTAACCATCTCATCTTTTCCCACTCTTTTATCCTTTTGCCCTAAATCTTTCCCAGCATCAGAGTTTTATCCACTGAATCATCTCTTTGTATCAAGTGGCCAAAATATTGGAGCTTCAGCATCAATCCTTCCAATGAATATTCAAGGTTGATTTTCTTTAGAATTGACTGGCTTGATCTCCTTGCAGTCCAAGGGACCCTCAAGAGTCTTCTCTAGCATGCAATTTGAAAGCATCAGTTCTTCAGCATTCAGCCTTCTTCAGCATTCAGCTCTCACATCCATACATGGCTACTGGGAAAACCATAGCTTTGACTATATGGACCTTTGTTTGCAAAGTGATGTCTCTATATTTTAATATGCTGTCATAGCTTTCCTTCCAAGAAGTATTTCTTAATTTCATGGCTGCAGTCACCATCTGCAGTGATTTTAGAGCCCAAGAAAATAAAATCTGTCACTGTTTCCACTTGTTTCCCATTTGCCATGAAGTGGTGGGTCCAATATTTTGGCCACCTGATGCAAAGAACTGACCCATTGGAAAATACCCTGAAGATTGAAGGCAGGAGGAGAAGGGAACAACAGAGAATGAGATGGTTGGGTGGCATCACTGACTCGATGGACGTGAGTTTGAGCAAGCTCCGGGAGTTGGTGATGGACAGGGAAGCCTGGTATGCTGCAATCCATGGGGTCCCAAAAAGTTGGACACCACTGAGTGACTGAATTGACTGATGGGTCCAAATGCTGTGATCTTAGTGTTTTGTATGCTGAGTTTGAAGCCAGGTGTTTCACTCTCCTCTTTCACCTTCATCAAGACGCTCTTGAGTTCCTCTTCACTTGCTGCCATTAGAGTGGTATCATCTGCATATCTGAGGTTATTGATATTTCTCCTGACAATCTTAATTCCAGCTTATGATTCATCCAGCCCGGCACTTTTATGGATGCAAACACACAATATGTGTGACGCTAAATATAGGGGTTGTTCTGATGGTTGTAAAATTCAGTCTGATGAGACCTCAGAGGACAGCAGACTCACATGCCCCTTGGCTTGGTTGCCCTGGAAGCTGGGCTGGGTCTTAGCATTCACTGTCACCCTCTGGCACCTGGCCTGGACTAACCTCTCAAAAGTTGCTAAGGGTTCTTGAAATTTGTTCATTTCTTACTTGCATAAACACCTTCTGAGCATGGTTTCTGTGTTAGAATTATCACCAGAGTGGAGGACACAAATGTAAAAGATGTTGAAGGACCCAAGTCATTAATAAGTCATTGGGTGTGCCCGGCAGATGGACCTGATTAAGAAAGGTGAAGAACTAAGGCCCAATGTCAGAGGGACCCCAGGGCCAGGTGGGATGAGGTTACTGCTGAGATAGGAGATGAAAGAGTTCTGTTCAAAGGCCAGAGATTTATTCCTGGAAATTGTCAGAAATAACAGCAAGGCAAAGGGGAAAGTTCATAGCCTTAAGGTAAAATCCTTTTATTAGAATTGCTCTTCCCTTACACTAAGGCAGGCATGTGACTTTGTACAAATTACTGAGCACTTCTGAATGTCTCCTGAAATGCACATATCATATTGTCTCCCAGGGTATTTTTGAGAGTTTCACACAAAGGAACATAGTGTGTTGGTAACTGACGGTTGTCACTGTGCGTCCAGTCCCTTGGAACAAAGTGTGAGCAAAGTGTGAAGCAGACAAGATTTCAAGGGAGAGAAAAGGGCTTTTCATGGCTTTCACTTTGTTGCAGTGGCAGGGTCACTAGAGATAGCCAAGAGAGGAAAAGAAAAGACACAGTGTGTATTTTAGCAAAATTTATCTGACTGCAGCACAGAGAACAATTTTTGGAGGCAGGCTAAGTGAAGATTCAAGTTAAAACCTGTCCTAGTGCTGGTGGGGAGTGACTGATGTCTGAACAAAAGCAATGGTGAGAGAAGGATGGCGGGGAAGCTGCCAAGGTATTAGGAAAGGGCATAGGGAGGGAGAGGGAAGGAGAGAGCTGAGGGGAGTGAAGGAGCTCAGTGGGATGATGCCGTTGTCAGGTTAGATTAGGGAACACTATTAGATTTAGAGGTGAAGCTTAGTTGGTGAACTTGGGCAAAGAAATTTCATGTGCCATTGAAGTGATCACCACTTCTCTCAAAAAGCATATGGATATTTACATTTCACTTCTCCACCTATATGTAATAATGTTGAGTCAATGTGTGAGTATATTAAATCCTCCAAAAACCATAAATACACCCTCAGTTTTCACTGAATAAATTGTCAAAATATAAATGAATGTTTAATTTTAATTCAACTCCCCATCATTAATGATCATGGAAATGATATTTTTCAAATGTGTTCATGAAATTGATAGCTTATGGTGAATGGTGTCAGATTCATGATTTCCAAAGCAGAAAACTTCACTTTGGGGCCCAAGACAGGGCTTCAGTCACTCAGAGCTTCATGCAGCGAGAGTTTTATGAAAGCAAAAAGGGATAGAAAATGCTCTGACACAGACACCAGGAGAGGGCAGAAAGATGCCACCTCGCTTGTCTTAGGAAGGCATTTGTATACTTTTTCAACTGGTTACTCACAATAGATCCAAAGAATGTTTCAAGGTTTTAAAGGTCTTACCAGGCCCACTCCACCAACATAAAATCTTCAGATAACAAGATTAGCCAGAAAGAATGAGTTCCTGTTGAGAAAGAGAAACATGTCCTCAGTCAAGACACACTGTTGTTATATAATCATTAGCACAGAACATAAGGAAAAACATAGCTTGAAAAAGATGCATTGTTTTGTTGTGTTATCATTAGATCTAGACTTAAAAACGTTAGTCTTAGGTGAATAGATTGTTGCCATAACAGCTTAGAGCTTAAGAAAAAATGTCTTATGTGACTAAGACAAAGAAATGTAGAAAAAAAAAAATTGTTCGTCCCTTCCTCCTCCTGGAGGGCCCTGGAACCCCTATCAATCTACCTAATAATTAGCTCTCTCAAAATGAATCAACAATTCTGGTACAGTTTTATTTCTTGCTTTCTAACTGACTTACATTCACAGGGATGGAGGTTCAGGACACACTACCCTAAAATATCACTTAGATAAAGACAATACTGTTAAAGTGCTGCACTCAATATGCCAGAAAATTTGGGAAACTCAGCAGTGGCCACAGGACTGGAAAAGGACAGTTTTCATTCCAATCCCAAAGAAAGGCAATGCCAAAGAATGCTCAAAATGCTGCACAATTGTACTCATCTCACATGCTAGTAAAGTAATGCTCAAAATTCTCCAAGCCAGGCTTCAGCAATATATGAAGTGTGAACTTCCAGATGTTCAAGCTGGATTTAGAAAAGGCAGAGGAACCAGAGACCACATTGCCAACATCCATTGGATCATGGAAAAAGCAAGAGAGTTCCAGAAAAACATCTATTTCTGCTTTCTTGACTATGCCAAAGCCTTTAACTGTGTGGATCACAATAAACTGTGGAAAATTCTTAAAAAGATGGGAATACCAGAACATCTGGCCTGCCTCCTGAGAAATCTGTATGCAGGTCAAGAAGCAACATTTAGAACTGGACATGGAAAAACAGACTGGTTCTAATTCGGGAAAGGACTACATTGAGGCTGAATATTGTCACCCTCCTTATTTAACTTGTACGCAGAATACATCATGCAAAATGCTGGGCTGGATGAAGCACAAGCTGGATGGAATCAAGATTGATGGGAGATATATCAATAACCTCAGATATGCAGATGACACCACCCTTATGGCAGAAAGTGAAGAAGAACTAAAGAACCTCTTGATGAAAGTGAAAGAGGAGAGTGAAAAAGTTGGCTTAAACAACATTCAGAAAACTAAGATCATGGCATCCGGTCCCATCATTTCATGGCAAATAGATGGAGGAAATAGTGGAAATAGTGGCTGACTTTATTTTTGGGGGCATGAAATTAAAAGACACTTACTCCTTGGAAGGAAAGTTATGACCAACCTAGACAGCATATTAAAAAGCAGAGACATTACTTTGCTGACAAAGGTCCATCTAGTCAAGGCTATGGTTTTTCCAGTAGTCATGTGTGGATGTGAGAGTTGGACTATAAAGAAAGCTGAATACTGAAGAATTGATGCTTTTGAACTGTGGTGTTGGAGAAGACTCTTGAGAGTCCCTTGGACTGCAAGGAGATCCAACCAGTCCAGCCTAAAGGAGATCAGTCCTGGGTGTTCATTGGAAGGAGTGATGTTGAAGCTGAAACTCCAATATTTTGCCCACCTGATGCAAAGAGCTGACTCATTTGAAAATACCCTAATTCTGGGAAAGATTGAGGGCAGGAGGAGAAGGGGACGACAGAGAATGAGATGGTTGGATGGCATCAGCGAGTCAGTGGACATGAGTTTGGGTAGATTCTGGGATTTGTTCATGGAAAGGGAGGCCTAGCGAGCTGCAGTTCATGGGGTTGCAAAGAGTCGGACACGACTGAGTGACTGAGCTGAACTGAACTGAGAGTGTAGCACTTTAACAGCATCATCCTTAAGGAGTTGGAATAGCTCAATGAATTCCATCACTTCCACTAGCTTTGTTTGTACTGATGATTCCTAAGGCCCACTTGACTTTGCACTCCAGGATGTCTGGCTCTAGGTGAGTGATCACACCATCATGGTTATCTGGGTCATGAAGATCATTTTTGTATCGTTCTGTGTTCTTGCCACCTCTTCTTAATATCTTCTGCTTCTCCTTAGATCCATACTGTTTCTGTCCTTTATTGTGCCCATCTTTGCATGAAATGTTCCCTTGGTATCTCTAATTTTCTTGAAGAGATCTCTGGTCTTTCCCATTCTATTGTTTTCCTCTACTTCTTTGCATTGATCACTGTGGAAGGCTTTCTTTTCTCTCCTTGCTATTCTTTGGAAGTCTGCCTGCAAATGGGTGTATCTTTCCTTTTCCCCTTTTCCTTTAGTTTCTCTTCTTTTCTCAGCTATTTTTAATGCCTCCTCAGACAACCATTTTGCCTTTTGCATCTGTTTTTCTTGGGGATGGCCTTGATCATTGCCTCCTGTGCAATTTCATAAACCTTCACCCATAGTTCTTCAGGCAATCTGCCTATCAGATTGTACCCCTTAAATCTCTTTGTCACTTCCACTGTATAATCATAAGGGATTTGATTTAAGTCATACCTAAATGGTCTAGTGTTTTTCCCTACTTTATTCAATTTAAGTCTTGATTTTGCAATAATGAGTTCATGATCTGTGCCACAGTCAGTTCAGTTCCTGGTCTTGCTTTTGCTGACTATATTGAGATTCTTCATCTTTAGCTGCAAAGAATGTAATTAAATGTATAAAAATATTGCAGCTGGAATAGTGAAAGAGACATATAAATTATTATCTTGAAAGAAGTAAATGAAAAATGCTAATGTAAAGTAGTATCTTTTTAAGTTGAAAAGAAATTAGTATCACATGCTAATAGTGTGCTGTTTACTAACTATAGGCTGTTGCTGCTGCTGCTAAGTTGCTTCAGTCGTGTCCGACTCTGTGCGACCTCATAGACAGTAGCCCACCAGGCTCCCCCACCCCTGGGATTCTCCAGGCAAGAACACTGGAGTGGGTTGCCATTTCCTTCTCCAATGCATGAAAGTGAAAAAGGAAAGTGAAGTCGCTCAGTCGTGTGCGACTCTTCGAGACCCCATGGACTGCAGACCCCATGGACTGCAGCCCACCAGGCTCCTCCGTCCATGGGATTTTCCAAGCAAGAGTACTGGAGTGGGGTGCCATTGCCTTATAGGCTGTTAGTAGTAACTATTTTCTGATCTACAGATGCAAGACAGTGATATATGTATTTTGTGCAATTTGATGTGTCTATTTATAAAGAGAAATTAAAGACTAAAAAATGATTATTTTATTTACTATTTGGAAGGGAAGATATTGTAATGTGGGGCTTCCCAGGAGTTGCAGCAGGAAAGAGTCCACCTGCCAGTGCGGGAGACATGGGTTCCATTCCTGGGTTGGGAGGTAAGCAATGGCAACCATTGCAGTATCCTTGCCTGAGCCACAGAGTCAGATGTGACTGAGCATGCTGGAGGCAGTATGTGGGGTACCCATTTGGGAGCAGCCTAGGGTGTGTGTCCAGGCGGATGCCTCTCTGGAAGAAGGACCACAGGCAGGGCTGAGAGTCACAAGACTTCTTCAAAACTTGGATGAGAAGAGGGTTATGTGATGTGGTTAGATTTCTTGACATTCCATAACATTTTAGAACCAAAATCTTCCTACTCTCTGAAATGTCCTGCCCTCCTTTCTTTTCTGTATTTTCTTACAAAACCAATTTAAATGTCTCTCTCACAACAAAAACAACTTTACACTTCCAGAGTGAGTGCTCTGTCCTCCAAGCACATTCACTAAATTTATTCTTTTCCTTAAACAGCGCATACAACAGTCCATCAGGGTATACACATCCATACCTCTCTTTCACCCCAAAACTGATAGCCTTTTTTTCTTTAATGAAATATAGTTGATTGCAATGTTGTGTTAGTTTCTGGTAACACTTTGTACAGCAAAGTGATTCAGGTGTGTGTGTGTGTTGTTGTTTTTTAGTCACCTAGTTGTGTGCGACTCTTGTGACCCCACGGACTGCAGCATGCCAGACCTCCCTGTGCCTCACCATCTCCCAGAGTTTGCCCAAGTTCATAATCATTGCATCAGGATACCATCCAGCTGTCTCAGTCTCTGACCTTCTCTTCTCCTTCTGCCCTCAGTTCAAATTGGATGACCAAAATACTGGAGCTTCAGCATCAGTCCTTCAAGTGAATATTCAGGGCAGATCTCCCTTAAGATTGACTGGTCTGATCTCCTTGCTGTCCAGGGGACTTTCAGGAATCTTCTCCAGCACCATAGTTCAAAGGCATTAATTCTTTGGCGTTCTGACTTACTTATGGTCCAGCTCTCACAACCATACATGACCACTGGGAAGGCCATAGCCTTAACTATACAGACCTTTGCTGGCCACAGCATTTCAACACACTGTCGGCTTGTCATTACTTTCCTGCCAAGAAGCAATTGTCTTCTGATTTCATGGCTGCAGTCACTGTCCGCAGTGATTTTGGAGCCCAAGAAGAGGAAATCTGTCACTACTTCCACCTTTTCCCCTCCTTTTTGCCATGAAGTAATGGAACCAGATGCCATGATCTTAGTTTTTTAATATGTAGTCTTAGGCCAGCTCTTTCACTCTGCTCCTTCACCCTCATCTAGACGCTTTTTAGTTCCCCTTCACTTTCTGCCATTAGAGTAGTGTCATCCACATATCTGAGGTTGTTGATGTTTGTCTCACCTGTCTTGATGCCAACTTGTAACTCATCTAGTCTGGCATTTCTCGTGATGTGCTCAGCATATAGGTTAAACAAATAGGGTGACAGCAGACAGCCCTGCCATACTCCTTTCTCATAATTTTCGGATTTTTTTCTTTATAAGTTATTATGATATATTGACTATAGCTTCCTGTGCTATACAATAGGTCCTAATTGGTTATCTATTTTATATTAGTAGTGTATATCTGTTATCCCCAAATTCCTAATTTATTTGTTTCTCCACCTTTTCCCTTTGGTAACCATGAGTTTGTTTTCTATGCCTGTGAGTATGTTTCTTTTTTGTAAATAAGTTAATTTGTATCATTTTCTTCAATTCTACATATAAATGATCTCATGTCTTTATCTGTCTGACTTGCTTCATTTCATATGATCATCTCTATGTCCATGATAGCCTTAGGATTCTTGTACAGATGGGCTTCCCTTGTGGCTCAGACAGTAAAAAATCTTCCTGCAATACATGAGACCCAGGTTCTATCCATGGGTTGAGAAAATACCCTGGAAAATACAATAGCCACCCACTCCATTATTCTTGTCTGGAGAATTCCATGGACAGAGGAGCCTGGCAGGCTACAGTCCATTAGGTTGCAGACAGTCAGACACAACTGAGCAACTAACACACTTGTAAAGATACTGTGCCAGACATGAAATAAGTTAACATGAAAGAAGGGAACTGGGGAAGACCCTAAGATTAAATTTCCTAAATAACACTGAAATTGAGAATTCAGGAAAATGTCCTGGAGGAGGACATGGCAACCCACTCCAGTATTCTTGCCTGGAGAATTCCACTGGAAAGAGGAGCTTGGTGGGTTACAGTCTATAGGGTCACAAAGAGTCAAACATGACAGAAGCGCCTTCACACGCAGCATGAAAGCCATACCATCTGACCTTGCATATGGCACAAGCATGCCAAGTGAAAGTGAAAGTCGCTCAGTCGTGTCCGACTCTTTGCGACCCCATGGACTATACAGTTCATGGAATTCTCTAGGCCAGAATACTGGAGTGGGTGGCCAGAATACTGGAGTGGGTAGCCACTCCTTCTCCAGGGGATCTTCCCAATCCAGGGTGGATTCTTTACCAGCTGAGTCACAAGGGAAGCCCAAGAATACTGGAGTGGATAGCCTATCCCTTCTCCAGCAGACCTTACTGACCCAGGAATTCAACCAGGGTCTTCTGTATTGCAGGCAGATTCTTTACCAGCTGAGCTATCAGGGAAGCCCTGAAGTATGAACTGAAGCATGCCGCAAAGCATCAAAAAAAAAAAAAAAAAAAACCCACTGAGTAGGTTCACAGTCATGGGACAGATCCCAGGGTAAAAAGTTTGTTGGGGTCTGTGGCTTGAGAAAAATTCTAGTTCTAATTTTAGAGCTAGGGCTTCCCTGGTGGCTCAGTGCTAAAGAACCAACCTGCCAATGCAGAAGACATGGGTTCAATCTTAGGGTCAGGAAGATCCCCTGAGAAAGGAAATGACAACCAAATCCAGTATTCTTGCCTAGGAAATACCATGGACAGAGGAGCCTGGCAGGCTGCAGTTCATGGGGTCACAAAGGAGTCAGATATGACTTAGTGACTAAACAATTTCAGAGTCAGGTAAAGAAGTTTCCACTTCGAATTATAAAATGGACTTGATCTTGATATTAGACATAATGTTTTCTATGATCACCTCCCAAAGGGATGGATAAAATCCTTTTATTGAATATTCAATGAAATAAATAATTACATGACTTCAAAAACACGTTTTCATATGTGTCAGTTCAGTTCAGTTGCTCAGTCATGTCCGACTCTTTGCAACCCCATGAATTGCAGCTCGCCAGGCCTCCCTGTCCATCACCAACTCCCGGAGTTCACTCAAACTCATGTCCATCGAGTCAGTGATGCCATTCAGCCATCTCATCCTCTGTCGTCCCCTTTTCCTCCTGCCCCCAATCCCTCCCAGCATCAGAGTCTTTTCCAATGAGTCAACTCTTCGCATGAGGTGGCCAAAGTACTGAAGTTTCAGCTTTAGCATCATTCCTTCCAAAGAACACCCAGGGCTGATCTCCTTTAGAATGGACTGTGTAGACCCCACCAATAATTATTTGGCATAAAGCTGGATTCAAATGCTTTTGTCCACCTCCTCTTTTTTCAGATCAATACATTTTTCAGAATGCTTAATGACTTACAGCAAAGGAAAAGCACACAGCTTTCTAGTGATGATAGAATTGAACATGCATGGGAGGCAGAAAGGGCTGCCAAAGGAAAACAAATTGATAAGTTAGCCTTAGAAACTGACAAAGGATTAATCTCCAAAATATATAAGCAGCTCATACAGTTCAATATCACAAAAACAAACAGCACAGTCAAAAAATGTTCAGAAGACCTAAACAGGCATTTCTCCAAAGAAGACATACAGATTACCAACAAACACATGAAAAGATGCTCAACATCACTCATTTAGAGAAATGCAAATCAAAACTACAGTGAGGTATCACCTCACACCAATCATAATGACCATTATCAAAAAAAAAACTACAAGCAATAAATGCTGGAGAGGATGTAGAGAAAAGAGAATCTTGCTGTTCTGTTGGTGGGAATGTAAATTGGTACAGTTACTGTGGAGGATAGTATGAAGATTCCTTAACAAACTAGGAATAAAACTCACATGAAAGTGAAGTTGCTCAGTCGTGTCTGATTCTTTGCGACCCCATGGACTCTCAGTCTATGGGATTTTCCAGGCAAGAGTACTGGAGTGGGTTGCCATTTCCTTCTCTGCTGGAGTCCAGCTCCAGCAGCCAGGGCTTCAACCTGAAGAGATGAACGGTGTCAGCAATGAGGCAGCCTCTCAGTTTTCTTTTGGACTTACTGTTTATTTCAGGTTTAAGATTCTCTTTTATACTTTTACAAAAACATTAGGCCAGAGGTTTGACCTTTTCAGTTCCCCTTCTCCCAGATTTATTATCTGCACAAATCATTGTTGCTCTTCAGAGTTCCTGCTTCAGTGTTTCTCTCAGAATCAGCCTTATCATCTATTATCTACCTCCTCTAATGTGTCCTATAGTTAACTTGTGATTACATTGTAACTCATGTTACATTCCTCAGTTTACTACTTATCTTCCTAAATCCTGTTTGCCCCTAACATCCTGAGCTCACTATCTCTTAAAAAGGCTTCTAGCTATAGTATCTCTAAAAATTCCTAACTTCTATAAGATATAGTAAAATATGCTAACTTTACAACATTCCTTAAATCTTTAACTTTTAACTGTTTTAATTATTTCTAAGACCTAAATTCAGTAAACTCCTTTGCCATAAACATTCTCCTCACAAATAGGCTTCAGATAGAAATCCCTCCCATGGCCTCAAGCTACGGCCTATTTGCTCATCCTGGAACACTCTTTTGTAAAAGTCCTTTAACAAATGTCAGTGATTAACTTTATGAATTATTTTCTGAGCACAGCTGCAGAAGGCTTTGTGCCTTCTCATGCTCCTCTCAAGAACAATAAGCACCTTAATATTCCTTTTCAGTCAAGTCAGCCCAGGAGGGGAAAAGACAAGTCAGAATTACAAGGCTTAACTCCTTAATCCCAGGTCCATGTCTGTGGGATGAGGAGAGGAGGCTGGGGGCTGTGCCTCCATTTTGTCAGTAATCCCTAAGGTGGCTCCCGACACTAATCCAGGGGATCTTCCCAACCCAGGGATTGAGCCCAGGTCTCCCGCACTGCAGGCAGATGCTTTACCGTCTGAGACACCAGGGAAGCCCAAAACTCACACTATTGGACATATACCCTGAGAAAACTACAATTCAAAATGACACATGCGTCCCAATATTCATTGCAGCTGTATTTACATTAGCCAGGACATGGAAGCAACTTGAATGTCCATCAACAATGAATGGATAAGGAGGTTGTCGTACATATATACAAAGGGATACTATTCAGCCATAAAAAGGAACAACTTTAAGTCAGTTATAGTGAGGTGAATGAGTCTAGAGCCTCTTATGCAGAGTGAAGTAAGTCAGAAAGAGAAAGTCAAGTATGGTGTGAAGTGAGGTGAAAGTTGCTCAGTTGTGTCCTACTCTTTGAGATCCCATGGACTATACAGTCCATGGAATTCTCCAGGCCAGATTGGTAGCATTTCCCTTACATGTATATATGAAATGTATAAAAATAGTTTGATGATCATAAACCTATTTGCAGAGAAGAAATGGGGAAGTAGATGTAGATAACAGACTGGTGGACACAGCAGGGAAGGAGTTCAGATCAGATCAGTTGCTCAGTCGTGTCCGACTCTTTGTGACTCCATGAAATGCAGCACGTCAGGCCTCCCTGTCCATCACCAACTCCCAGAGTTCACTCAGACTCATGTCCATCAAGTCAGTGATGCCATCCAGCCATCTCATCCTCTGTCGTTCCCTTCTCCTCCTGCCCCCAATCCCTCCCAGCATCAGAGTCTTTTCCAATGAGTCAGCTCTTCCCATGAGGTGGCCAAAGTACTGGAGTTTCAGCTTTAGCATCATTCCTTCCAAAGAAATCCCAGGGCTGATCTCCTTCAGAATGGACAGATTGGATCTCCTTGCAGTCCAAGGGACTCTCAAGAGTCTTCTCCAACACCACAGTTCAAAAGCATCAATTCTTCGGCGCTCAGCCCTCTTCACAGTCCAACTCTCACATCCATACATGACCACAGGAAAAAACATAGCCTTTAGTAGACGGACCTTTGTTGGCAAAGTAATGTCTCTGCTTTTGAATAGGCTATCTAGGTTGGTCATAACTTTCCTTCCAAGGAGTAAGCGTCTTTTAATTTCATGGCTGCAGTCACCATCTGTAGTGATTTTGGAGCCCAGAAAAATAAAGTCTGACACTGTTTCCACTGTTTCCCCATCTATTTCCCATGAAGTGGTGGGACCGGATGCCATGATCTTCGTTTTCTGAATGTTGAGCGTTAAGCCAACTTTTTCACTCTCCACTTTCACTTTCATCAAGAGGCTTTTGAGTTCCTCTTCACTTTCTGCCATAAGGGTGGTGTCATCTGCATATCTGAGATTATTGATATTTCTCCCGGCAATCTTGATTCCAGCTTGTGTTTCTTCCAGCCCAGCGTTTCTCATGATGTACTCTGCATATAAGTTAAATAAACAGGGTGACAATATACAGCCTTGATGAACTCCTTTTCCTATTTGGAACCAGTCTGTTGTTCCATGTCCAGTTCTAACTGTTGCTTCCTGACCTGCATACAAATTTCTTAAGAGGCAGATCAGGTGGTCTGGTATTCCCATCTCTTTCAGAATTTTCCACAGTTTATTGTGATCCACACAGTCAAAAGCTTTGGCATAGTCAAGAAAGCAGAAGTAGATGTTTTTCTGGAACTCTCTTGCTTTTTCCATGATCCAGCAGATGTTGGCAATTTGATGTCTGGTTCCTCTGCCTTTTCTAAAACCAGCTTGAACATCAGGAAGTTCATGGTTCACATATTGCTGAAGCCTGGCTTGGAGAATTTTGAGCATTACTTTACTAGCGTGTGAGATGAGTGCAATTGTGCGGTAGTTTGAGCATTCTTTGGCATTGCTTTTCTTTGGGATTGGAATGAAAACTGACCTTTTCCAGTCCTGTGGCCACTGCTGAGTTTTCCAAATTTGCTGTATGGGAAGGAGAGGGTGGGGCAAATTGAGTAAGTAACTTTGACATATAAACACTATCACGTGGAAAATAGGTAACAATTGGGAAGCTGCTGTATAACGCAGGGAGCCCAGCCTGTTCCTCTGCGATGACCTCAAGGGGTATGGCAGAGACCACCACAATATTGTAAAGTAATTATCCTACAATTTAAAAAAAAGAAACTCCTCCCCATTCTTGGCTTTGGGTTTCTCATCCATAGAAGCAGCCTTCCTGAGGGAAGTTTTGTTACTGAGTCCAAGCTTGCTCTGTGTGCTGCTCAATGGCCAATGAATTGGAGACAAGGTGCTGAGACAAGAAAAACGACTTTATTTGGAGAGCTGGCTGACCAAGTAGATGGATGACTAATGTTCTCAAAATAACCATCTCATCAGAGTCTGGATGTCAGGTACTTTTACAGATCAGAGATGGCGAGGTGAGGAAACAAAGTAAAAAGGTCATTAATCTTGCAAATATCTCCTAAAATGACAAGCCACAGGTAGGGTATGTGTTAATTTCTTCCTGCCTGCCATCCATAGGTGGATAGGGTTCTGAACAAAGGCACTTTAACAGTCAGGCAGAGGGGCAGGATTTTCTCAGGATGGCCATTGTGTGTTATTATAATCACAAAAGCAAAACAAAGAAAGTTTCAGCATTGAGTCTGAACTGGCTTTTCCCTGCAACATTTTTACAGAAGACTGTTTTCATAGGATGTTAGTAGTACCTGTATAGTTGTCACATGCATCTGGAGAAAACTAGGGTAGACAAAGGTGTTGTTGGTGCAGTTCCTCACACCTGATGTGTGTGACCTCATATGGCTGGAAAATGCTTCACACCAAATTCACACACCTGCCCAGAATATTCCTCTCTGAGACGTGGTATGCAGTGTCTCCCAAACTTTCAAAATAAGATTATTTTGAAATAATCTTCATTCATTTGAAATAGGCTTTGTTCAGCCTCCATGAACTTCCCTGAGTTTTGAAGGGCAGTTTCAAATAGATGCTAATTAGAGAAGGGAGGGGATACAGAGACAAGGGAGAAGCAATTAAGAAATAATAGTATAGCCTTGAGGCAGGGTCCTGGTTCCCCCTCAAGGGATACAAAATATCTTTGAGAGATATCTCTGAGATGTTTTGTACATACTGAAACACCTACCAGGTGGAAGAAGTTAACTATGCTGCTCACAAGCACATAGACACCAGACCAGTTGGAACTAGAAGGTTAATGATGCTGATTGCAGATTACCTCACAAGCAACCAAACAAAAGACTGTTCACAATTTTGAATTATTACTATAAATTGCCTCACTACCCTCTCCAGGTCATTTTAGTTCAGTTCAGTCACTCAGTTATGTCTGACTCTTTGTGATCCCATGGACTGCATCACGCCAGGCTTCCCTGTCTGTCACCAACTCCATGAGCTTGCTCAAACTCATGTGCATTGAGTCCATGATACCATCCAATCATCTCATCCTCTGCTGTCCCCTTCTCCTCCTGCCCTCAATCTTTCCCACCATCAGGGTCTTTTGCAGTGAGTCAGTTTTCACATCAGGTGGCCAAACTATTGGAGCTTCAGCTTCAGAATCAGTCCTACCAATAAATATTCAGGACTGATTTCCTTTAGGATTGAATGATCTCCTTGCAGTCCAACAGACTCTCAAGAGTCTTCTCCAACACCACAGTTCAAAAGCATCAGTTCTTCGATGCTCAGCTTTCTTTATGGTCAACTCTCACATCCATACTTGACTACTGGAAAAAACCATAGCTTTGACTAGGCGGACCTTTGTTGGTAAAGTAATGTCTCTGCTTTTTAATACACTAAGGTGGTCATAGTTTTTTTCCAAGGAGCAAGTGTCTTTTAATTTTATGGCTGCAGTCACTGTCCACAGTGATTTTGGAGCCCTAAAATAAAGTCAAGTCTGTCACTGTTTCCATTGTTTCCCCATCTATTTGCCATGAAGTGATGGGACCAGATGCCATGATCTTAGTTTTTTGAATGTTCAGTTTTAAGCCAGCTTTTTTCACTCTCCTCTTTCACTTTCATCAAGAGGCTTTTGAGTTCCTCTTCACTTTCTGCCATAAAGGTGGTGTCATCTGCATATCTGAGGTTATTGATATTTCTCCCGGCAGTCTTGAGTCCAGCTTGTGCTTCCTCCAGCCCAGCGTTTCTCATGATGTACTCTGCATAGAAGTTAAATAAGCAGGGTAACAATATACAGCCTTGACGTACTGCTTTTCCTATTTGGAACCAGTCGGTTGTTCCATGTCCAGTTCGAACTGTTGTTTCCTGACCTGCATACAGGTTTCTCAAGAGGCAGGTTAGGTGGTCTGCTAGTCCCATCTCTTTCAGAATTTCCCAGTTTATTGTGACCCATACAGTCAAAGGCTTTGGTGTAGTCAATTAAGCAGAAGTAGATGTTTTTCTGGAACTCTCTTGCATTTTCAATGATTCAGCAGATGTTGGCAATTTGATCTCTGGTTCCTCTGCCTTTTCTAAATCCAGCTTGAACATCTGGAAGATCTCGGTTCATGTGCTATTGAAACTTCACTTGGAGAATTTTGAGCATCACTTTGCTAGCATGTGAGATGAATGCAATTGTCTGGTAGTTTGAACATTTTTTGGTGTTGCCTTTGAGACTGGAATGAAAACTAACCTTTTCCAGTCCTGTGGCCAATGCTGAGTTTTCCAAATTTGCTGGCATATTGAGTGCAACACTTTCACAGCATCATCTTTTAGGATTTGGAATAGCTCAACTGGAATTCCATCACCTCCTCTACCTTTGTTCATAGTGATACTTCCCTGGTGGCTCAGTTGATAAAGAATATGCCTGCAATGCAGGAGACCCTGGTTTGATTCCTGGGGGTCACAAAGATCCCCTGGAGAAGGGACAGGCTACCCAGTCCAGTCTCCTTGGGCTTCCCTGGTGGCTCGGAGGGTAAAGAATGCACTGCATTGTTGCTGCATGCGGGCCTTTCTCCAGTTGTGGCAAGCAGGAGCTACACTTCCTTGTGGCCCGTGGGCTTCTCCACTCAGCTCAGGACACAGTTTTGAGAGCGTTAGCCAGCTGTGGCTCTTTGCCTGGCAAAGCAACAAAGCTCTTCTTTTCCACTTCACCCAAAACTCTTGAGATTCCATTTGGCACTTGTGTATGGAAACTGAATTTTACCTATTAATACAACAATCATTCTAAATCCTCCTGTGATGAGGGGACCTGGAGGACCAGGCATGATGAGGTGAGTGTTTTCCACACCTTGTGATCAACACCCACTTGGAGTCAGTGAGGTGCTCTCCTGCCCTCATACCAGAAACAAGGAAGCACCAGGATTTCCTTTTTAAATTACCCAGAAGCTTCTAATGCTTTGTCTAACATAGATGGACATTATTTGAACAACTAATGCTTTGTCAAACTCATAATCTGTTTCATAATTTATTTCTTGCTTTTCTCTATTCTGTATACTTTTTAGATATTTCTTTCATTCAGTAATTCTTAAGCTGGGTATAACATACTGCTTCATACACTGAGTATTAATCATTTTATTTCTAGAAGTTATTTTACTTTAAAAATCTGCCTTTCTTTTTCATAGTATTTTGTTCTTTCATGTTTTCCAATTTCATCTTGTATGCCTTTAATCTTTGAAAAATATTTTATAGTGTTTATTTTGTAGTTTTATCACTTGACATTTTCAAGAGTCTAACCTTACAGTTTTTGACTTCCATTGATGGTGAATTGCTTCCTTCTGTGCTTTATGACTGTATACTGTGAGTTCATCAATGGCAGTATTTTATGTACGGGAATCATGTGAGAACATGACCCTCCAAATAAGGCTTACGTACACTTCTTGCAAGAAATCCCATATAAATGTTCCCTAAAATGATTTGTATGTTAATTTCTCAGCTTGAGAATTTCTATATTCCTCCAACAAAACAAATTTGAACCCCAAACCCATGATAATTGAAGACAGAATGATACAAGTTCTAACACATGCATTTGCTTCACTCAGAGCTCAGACTAAGGTCAACTAAGGCTTTCATTGAGGGTAGCACCTTTACATTTCAGGTTTGATGTGTGAATCTCAGTTTCAAATATGCACCTGTTTGCAGCCTAAAGACATTCCTCTTCTCCTTACCTGGATCAGTATTATAACCAAAGCCCCGAATTACAAACAATAGCAGCAACTTTTCACAAGGCTGAGCTACTGAATCACAGCTGACTTTCCATGTTTGTCATATCCTTTTCAGTTCTCTGTAAATTGCCTCACATTTTCACTTTGTTTTTTTTTTTTTCCCCCTAAAGAAAAACATCAATTTAAAGAGTGTTTGTTAGGCTTTATCCTGTACCTTCCTTGTTGAGGAAAGACAGGGTTTCCCAGACTTATATTCTACATCATTGTAAGAAGAGTAACTTCTGTTTCATTAATATTTATTGATTTAGACTCACTTTGGAAACAAATCTAAAGGCACGGTGTAAATGTGTTCTCTTTGGAGATAACAGACTGAGATTTAAATTCAACCTCTGACACACATTCATTGTTTTTTCTTAACCTTACTGAACCCCAGTTACTTCCTTTTTGAATCAAAATGATAAATCTTTTCTTTATTGGTTGGTTGGTTCAGTTGCAGAAAAAAATAAATTTTAACTGCAAGGAATTCCACACAGAGAAGTTAGATGCTTACAGAAAGTGTTGGCAGAGTCAGAGGGGCTGGCTCTTGACTTGGCCTCTGGAATTGATGCCCAGAAAGGGAGAAATGGCCACTCAGGGGAGCCTCTGCCTTCAGGAGGCATGATGTTCACTGTGGGCAGGGACAACAAGGCCGCTGCACTGCAACGCAGCTGAGACGTGCCTGCCAGTCCTTACTTGCAAAACCCAAGCCCGAGGGACACCGTCGGCCTTGCCTCTGGACATCAGCTCGTGATTAGCCGCTAGAAGGCAGCTGATGACAGTGCCGACAGCACCCGCACCATTGCTCTTTCTTGACATTTTCGAGAGTCTAACCTTACAGTTTATTGCGTCTTTTGACTTCCATTCATGGTGAATTGTTTCCTTCTGTATACTGTGAGTTCATCAGTGGCAATATTTTATCTATGGGAATCATGTGGAAGGACTTCTGACTGGAATAATAAACCACATTCAGAGCTCTATCTGCAGTGCAGCATGAGATTAAGCTTTCTAGAATCTGCAGGAGAGGATGCTGAGAGAACCAGCTCATAATATTCATCCAAGGCTTTTGAGAAAACACACATGGAGTGCTTGGCACTGAGCCTGGCAGATAGCAAGAGTCCCTTTAGCTCCTGGTGCCCTGAGTGCTTCAAGGCCATTGCCCGGTGAGACAGAGTTCGTGCCACCCCAAGGTTCCCCCGCTGTGAACAGATGGAGCTCACTCACTCACTTACTCAGGCAGGTGCTAATTTCACCAAAACCTGATTGCTCTTCTGAAAACAGACCTTAAATACTGATTTAGGAATTGATCCCACAGGTTTCCTCCATGGGTCCAGCATTTGGCCAGTCAGACAGGAATTAATGCACCAACTCTAGCAGCTGCAGTGTCAACTCTGAGGACTGTCACTGAGTCCAAAGTAGAGGAAGCACCACTGTTTCGGGTGATGCCCACCAACAGCAGTCCAAAGCACAGAACAGCATGGTGCCTGCATTCCCAGGACACAAAGCTCTGTAAGTTCCATTGGGTGTCCCTGGGCAGCACTGGCCAGATCAAGGCCAGGCTCCTCAGCTGGAGCAATCTTTCCCTTCTGTTGCTGTGAAATGCTGCCCCCAACACCTCCCTCTGCTAATGATGTATTCTGCATTATGTATAATGCGTAGGTTTGCATGAAGACAAAAGGGAGCATAAACACTCTAGGTGAAGGTACTTGATACAAAAGAAATAAATTAAAATAATATACAATTTTAAATAAAATAAATCTTCCTCAAATACCCTTTTCTTAACACTGTGAAGTATATGTCTGCAGGTTATTATTAATAGGCCAGTTAGACAATTATGTATATGCATATTTATTCAATTATACTCTGAAGTGCTTCAGTTTAGGAGAATTTTAAATGGACAGGGGACAAAAAAGAAGAAGAGGCTTCTATGTTGCATGACCAGCTCATCTGGGAGCCACATCCATGGCTATGTAATTCAGAACTGTCACAGTGAGTCCTCTGGTTCAAGATTTCTATGTTCATCTTACCTAATTACCAGAATGACTCTTAAGGCTGTCACAGGCTACTTGTCTGATAGTTTCGTTTGTTCCTGGAGCGAGCTATAAGCCTGGACATTTTAAGGTAGATCTTGTTTCATTTGGGTGCGATAGCATCCATTAGAGCTCTGGGTCCCAGAAATCAATATCATCCTTATAAAAATATCAGAATTAATGACAAAAATGATGAAAAATAAGGCACAGATGTGTGTTTTACAAAGATGTATTTTGAATTGTGGTGCTGGAGTAGATGTTTGAGAGTCCCTTGGACAGCAAACTAGTCAATCCTAAGGAAATCAACCCTGAATACTCTTTGGAAGGAGTGATGCTAAAGCTGAAGCTCCAATACTTTGGTCACCTGATTCAAAGAACTGGCTTGTTGGAAAAGACCTGATGCTGGGAAAAGTTGAAGCCAAAAGGAGAAGGGGTGACGGAGGAAAAGATGGTTAGATAGCATCATTGAGTCAATGAACATGAATTTGAGCAAACTTTAGAAGATAGTGAAAGACAGGGATGTGCTACTGCCCTTGGGATCACAAAGAGTTGGACCTGACTTCTCAACCAAACAACAATTATAATGGCTTTATGGAAAATATTCAATATATGTATATCACCATCTCATGGGGCACATGGGCTCCTGCTTGCAATGCAGTGGCTGGAGGAAATAGGACTCAAGAGGATTTCTCTTCTTCCTTGGAAATCTGTATTGAGTTTCCATTCAAAATCAAGATCATCGCTGTAAATCTTCTCTTTGCTAGATGGGTGTTCTCTTCTCTTCTAAAATAAGGGAGCAATGGCAAACGCTCAGAAGAGATATTTCCATCTAGCTTCTTCTGAAATATTTAACTCTGAGCACATTTGCATCTTTGCTGGGGATCCTTTCAGTGTGTCCAATGACTCTGACATTAGTACTACAAGCCATATTTGTCAACATTACAAAGTTTCTAATAGAGGCATGGGCAACCCGGGTCAAGGACCACCAGCTCAGAATCCCCAGGGAATGAGTGCCTTGTTAAACTGAGAGGAAGTAAAAACTGGACATAAGTGTCACTTTCTACTTGGTTTCAATTCTTATTTTGTTCATCCTATTTTTCCTCAGTGAGGAAATTTTCTAATTGTAATAATAGATATTTGTTAAACAAAAAAGTACTAGGTATGAATAGACATTTTACCAAAGAAGACATGCAAATGACCAAAAAGCACATGAAAATTTGCTCAAAACTACTAATCATTAGGGAAATGTCAATCAAAACTTAAGTGGAATATTAGTAATAACTCACACCCAATAGGATAATTGTTAAACAAAATAGCAACAACAGATAATAAGTGTTGGTGAGGATGTGGAGATATTGGAATCCTCATGCACTGCCGATGGGAATGCAAAATGGTAGAAAGTGAAAGTGAAAATCGCTCAGTCATGTCTGACTCTTAGGGACCCCATGGACTATACAGTCCATGGAATTCTCCAGGCCAGAATACTGGAGGGGGTAGCCTTTCCCTTCTCCAGGGGATCTTCCCAACCCAGGGATCAAACCGAGGTCTCCAGCATTGCAGGCAGATTCTTTGCCAGTTGACCCACAAGGAAAGAGCCACTATGGAAAATGTTGTAGGTCCTCAAAAAATTAAACACAGAATTACCATTTTATCTGGCATTACCACTTCTAAGCAATTATCCAGGAGAGGTGAAAACAGGGACTCAAGAAGATACTTATACACCCATTGCATAGTAGCATTACACAAAAATCAAAAGGTGGAAACAATCCAAATGGTCATGAACTGATGACTGGATAAACAGAATGTGGTCTACCCATACAATGGAATATTATTATTAAGTCTTTAAAATTTTAGCACAGGTGAAGACACTATACCAAGTAACAAAAATCAGATACAAAAGAACAAATATTGAATGATTCCACTTACATGAGGTCCCTAGAGTACTCTTGCCTGGAAAATCCCACGGGGACTTTTCCATGAGGAGCCTGGTTGGCTGCAATCCATGGGGTCACTAAGAGTCGGACACGACTGAGCGACTTCACTTTCACTTTTCACTTTCATACATTGGAGAAGGAAATGGCAACCCACTCCAGTGTTCTTGCCTGGAGAATCCCAGGGATGGGGGAGCCTGGTGGGCTGCCCTCTATGGGGTCGCACAGAGTCGGACACGACTGAAGCGACCTAGCAGCAGCAGCAGCAGAGAAGGCAAATTCATAGAAAGTAGAATGCTTGTTGCTAAGAACAAGGAGGAGGGGCTTTTGAGAAGTTGTTATTTAGGCAGAGTCTGGGAAGAACAAAAAGATCTAGAGATGGATAATAGTTTCACAACAGTGTGAATGTAATTTAAAAGCAGTTAAGAGGGTAAAATTTGTATTGTTGCTGTTCAGTCACCAAGTTGCGTCCAACTGAAGCATATCAGGTTTCCCTGTCCCTCACTATCTTCAGGAGTTTGCCCAAATTCATGTCCATTGGATAGGTGAGATGTCATCTTCTGTCGCCCTCTTGTCCTTTTGCCTTCATCTTTCCCATCACCAGAGTGTCTTTTAACGAGTTGGTTCTTTGCATCTGGTGGCCAAAGTATTGGAACTTCAGCTTCAGTATCAGTCCTTCCCATGAATATCCAAGGTTGATTTCCTTTAGGATTGACTGGTTTTATCTCCTCAATGTTCAAGGGACTCTCAGGAGTCTTCTCCAGCACGACAATTCAAAATATCAGTTCTTCAGCACTCTGCCATCTTTTATAGTCCATCTGTCACATCTGTATGACTACTGGGAAGACCATAGCCTTAACTATATGAACTTTTATTGGCAAAGTGATGTCTTTGCTTTTTAACATGCTGTCTATATTTGTCATAGATTTCCCACCAAGGAACAATCATCTAATTTCATGGCTGCAGTCACTATCTGCAGTGATTTTGGAGCCCAAGAAGAGGAAATCTGTCGCTACTTTCAGCTTTTCCTCTTCTATTTGACATGAAGTGATGGGATCACATACCATGATTTTAGTTTTTTTAAAATTAGTTTTAAGCCAGCTTTTTCAATCTCCTCCTTCACCCTCATCAAGAGGTTCTTTAGTTTCTCTTTGCTTTCTGCATTAGAGTGGTATCATCTAAATATCTGTTTCTCCTGGCAATCTTGATTCCAGCTTGCAACTCATCCAGCCTGGCATTTTGAATCATGTGCTCTGCGTATAAGTTAAATAAACAAGGTTACAATAAACAGCCTTGTTGTATTCCTTTCTCAACGCTGAATCAGTCAGTTGTTCCATACAAGATTCTAACTGTTTCTTCTTGACCCCTATACAGGCTTCTCAGGAGACAAGTAAGATGGTCTGGTATTCCCATCTCTTTAAGAGTTTTCCTCTGCTTGCTATTATCCACACAGTCAAAGGCTTTAGCATAGTCAATGAAGCAGAGGTAGATATTTTTCTGGATTTCCTTTGCTTTCTCTATGATCCAGAGAATACTGACAATTTGATCTCTGGTTCCTCTGCTTTTTCTAAACCCTGTTTGAACATCTGGAAGTTCTCGGTTCACATGATGCTGAAGCTTAGCATGTAGGATTTTGAACACAACCTTGCTAGCGTGGGAGATGAATGCAACTGTCCAGTGCTTTGAACATTCTTTAGTTCTGTTCTTCTTGGGAACTGGGTGGAGGGTTGACCTTTTCCAGTCCTGTGACCACTGCTGGGTTTTCTAAATTTGCTGACATATTGAGCATAGCACTTTAACAGCATCATCCTTTAGGATTTGAAATAGCTCAGCTGGAATTCCGTCACCTCCACTAGCTTTATTCATAGTGATACTTCCTAAGGCCCACTTGACTTCACATTCCAGGATGTCTGGCTCTAGGTGAATGATCACACCATCATGGTTATGTGGGTCATTAAGAACTTTTTTGTAAAGTTCTTCTGTCTATTCTTTTCATTTCTTCTCGATATCTTCTGCTTCTATTAGGTCTTTACCATTTCTATTCTTCATTGTGCTCATCTTTGAATGAAAATTTCCTTTGATGTTTCCAACTTTATTGAAATGATCTCTAGTTTTTCCCCTTCTGTTGTTTTCCTTTATTTCTTTGTATTGTTCATTGAAGAAGGCCTTCTTGTCTCTCCTTACTATTCTCTGGCACTCTGCATTTACTTGAGTGTAGCTTTCCCTTTCTCCCTTGCTTTTCATGTCTCATATTTCTTCAGTTATTTGTAAAGCCTCCTCAGACAACCACTTTGCCTTCTTGAATTTCTTTTCCTTTGGGGGTTTTGTTCGCTGCTTTTTGTACAATATTATGAACCTGTGTCCACAGTTCTTTAGGCACTCTGTTTACTAGATCTAATTCCTTGAATCTATTCATCACCTCCACTGTATATTCACAGGGTATTTGATTTAAGTTGTACCTTATGGCCTAGTGATATTTCCTGCTTTCTTTAGTTTAAACCTAAATTCTGCTTTGAGGAGCCAATGATCTGAGCCACAGTCAGCTCTGAGTCTTGTTTTGCTGACTGTATACAGTTTCTCTATCTCTGGCTACAAAGAATGTAGTCAATCTGATTTTGGTATTGACCATTTGGTGATGTCCATGTGTAACATCATCTCTTTTGTTGTTGAAAAAGAGTGTTTGCTATGACCAGTGAGTTCTTTTGGCAGCATTTATATTATGCATATTTTACTAGCAAAAGAAATAGTTTTTTAGAGACATTATGCTTAGTGGCTCTTATATCTTATCACTTACTTGGAGTCTCTCCTCACGGTGTCAATCAGTTTCATCTGTCAATCAGATGGGATGTGACATGCAGGTTGATGGCCCCAGCACTCACAATGGGTTATTGGACCCCCAGAAATGTGCTCATTTAATCACAAACAAAAGCCAGTCAGCAGCAACACTGCCATACCATCGCAGGGTGCTCAGAGCACTCTCTTCTGACATTCAGACTGCACTCTGTTCAGAAGCACTCTGTGCTTCTTGGAAAATGGGCCTCAGGTACCTGTGCCTATGCAAGAAGAAAACAAGTCTACAAGGCCAATGCTTGCAGAATGGGCCTAGCTATTTAGGTGTGTTGCTTTCACTTACTTAAAATGATGTTTAATAGGTATAACTTTCCCCTCTTTGGTGGTTTCCTAAAAGTCCCAACACACTAATTAAGTGATGTGATTTTATTCACTCAAGTGTTATTAACTACTACAATGCAAGAGAATCTTAAAAGGCAAGCTTCACATCCTATTCTCAAGTCCACTTCCCCCTACACTGAAATTCTCATCTTCTCTCCTCACTCTCTAATTAATTGGCCAGAAAGAAGAGATATATGAAAGAAGTCATCTAAAACCCAAATCAGAAAACCAGGTTCCATGCAGCCAGTGACCCACTGCACAGTACTTAGAGTTTAAAAGGCGAAATTATTCATTTCTGTTTGAAATTTTTTTCAGCCATTGTAGAGATTCTTTGTTGTTTTCAGTTCAGTTGCTCAGTCATGTCTGACTCTTTATGACCTCATGGACTGCAGCATGCCAGGCCTCCTTGTCCATCACCAACTGCCAGACCTTGCTCAAACTCATGTTTGCTGTTGTTATTGAGGTAATATTGATTGAAAACATGTAAGTTACATGTGTACATCATAATATTTCTATTTCTGTATAGCCTACAACTACCACCCCACATTTTTTTGCCTATTACATACAGTTGATTCCCTTTCCCCATTTCACTCTCCCAACTCCTGCCCCTCTGCTAGCCAATACTCTGTTTTCTTTGTCTATGCATTTGTTTGGTTTGATTTGTTCATTTATTTTTGTTTCTTTATTTTTTTTAATATTCCATGTATAGTGAAAGAAATTGAAGATAACACAATTATTTGGAGAGATATCCTGTGCTCTTGTTTTGGAAGAACAAATATTGTTAAGATGACCATACTACCCAAAGCAATCAACAGATTCAATGCAAACCCCATCAAAATATCAAGGACATCTTTCACAGGAGTAGAATAAAAAAATTCTATATGAAATCAGAGAACACCCCAAGTAGTCACAACAATCTTGAGAAAAAAGAACAGAGTTGGAAATATCACACTCCCTAATTTCAAGATCAGATCAGATCAGTCGCTCAGTCGTGTCCGACTCTTTGTGACCCCATGAATCGCAGCACACCAGGCCTCCCTGTCCATCACCAACTCCCAGAGTTCACTCAGATTCACGTCCATTGAGTCAGTGATGCCATCCAGCCATCTTATCCTCTGCCGTCCCCTTCTGCTCTTGGCCCCAATTCCTCCAGGCATCAGAGTCTTTTCCAATGAGTCAACTCTTCGCATGAGGTGGCCAAAGTACTGGAGTTTCAGCTTTAGCATCATTCCTTCTAAAGAAATCCCAGGGCTGATTTCCTTCAGAATGGACTGGTTGGATCTCCTTGCAGTCCAAGGGACTCTCAAGAGTCTTCTCCAACACCACAGTTCTAAAGCATCGATTCTTTGGTGCTCAGCTTTCTTCACAGTCCAACTCTCACATCCATACATGACCACAGGAAAAACTATAGCCTTGACTAGATGAACCTTTGTTGGCAAAGTAATGTCTCTGCTTTTGAATATGCTATCTAGATTGGTCATAACTTTCCTTCTAAGGAGTAAGCATCTTTTAATTTCATGGCTGCAGTCACCCTCTGCAGTGATTTTGGAGCCCAGAAAAATAAAGTCTGACACTGTTTCCACTGTTTCCCCATCTATTTCCCATGAAGTGATAGGACCGGTTGCCATGATCTTCATTTTCTGAATGTAACCCTAATTTCAAACTGTACTACAAATTCATAATAATCAAAACAGCATAGTATTGAGACAAAAACAGACACATAAATCAATGGAACAGAATTGAGAGCCCAGCAATAAACCCACATAATTATGGGCAATTAATTTATGACAGAGGAGGAAAAGACACACAATGGGGAAAGAATGGCCTCTTCAATGAGTGGGGTTGGGAAAACTGGGACTGCTACATTCAAACAAATGAAACTAGACTACCATCTCACACCAGACACAGAGTGTTAATGTCTCAGCCCACCAGACTCCTCTGTCATTCTCCAGGCAAGACTACTGGAGTGGGTAGCCATTCCCTTCTCCAGAAGATCTTCCCAACCTAGAGAGTGAACCCAGGTCTCCTGCATTGCAAACAGATTATTTACCATTTGAGCCACTAAATTAAAGAATTGAATGTAAGACCTGAGACCATAAAACTCCTAAAGGAAAACATAGGCAGTACACTATTTGACATTGGTCTTAGTAATATCTTTCTATATATGTCTTCTCAGGCAAAGGAAGCAAAACAAAAATAAGCAATTGGGACTACAACTTCTGCATAGTAAGATCATATCAGTCACTCAGTCGTGTCTGACTCTTTGCGACCCCATGAATCGCAGCACGCCAGGCCTCCCTGTCCATCACCAACTCCTGGAGTTCACTCAGATTCACATCCATCCAGTCAGTGATGCCATCCAGCCATCTCATCCTCTGCCGTCCCCTTCTCCTCCTGCCCCCAATCCCTCCCAGCATCAGAGTCTTTTCCAATGAGTCAGCTCTTCGCATGAGGTGGCCAAAGTACTGGAGTTTCAGCTTTAACATCATTCCTTCCAAAGAAATCCCAGGGCTGATCTCCTTCAGAATGGACAGATTGGATCTCCTTGCAGTCCAAGGGACTCTCAAGAGTCTTCTCCAACACCACAATTTAAAGCATCGATTCTTCGGCGCTCAGCTTTCTTCACAGTCCAACTCTCACATCCATACATGACCACTGGAAAAACCATAGGCTTGACTAGACGAACCTTTGTTGGCAAAGTAATGTCTCTGCTTTTGAATATGCTATCTAGGTTGGTCATAACTTTCCTTCCAAGGAGTAAGCGTCTTTTAATTTCATGGCTGCAGTCACCCTCTGCAGTGATTTTGGAGCCCAGAAAAATAAAGTCTGACACTGTTTCCCCATCTATTTCCCATGAAGTGGTAGGACCGGATGCCATGATCTTCGTTTTCTGAATGATGAGCTTTAAGCCAACTTTTTCACTCTCCACTTTCACTTTCATCAAGAGGCTTTTGAGTTCCTCTTCACTTTCTGCCATAAGGGTAGTGTCATCTGCATATCTGAGGTTATTAATATTTCTCCCAGCAATCTTGATTGCAGTTTGTGTTTCTTCGGAGACCATTAATAAAAGGAAAGACAGCCTACTAAATGGGAGAAGATATTTGCAAAAATATATCCCATAAGAGGATAACATCCAAAATATGTAAAGAACTCACTCAACATTAAAAAAAAAAAAAAAAAAAAATCCAACAATCAGGTAGGAGTCAAGGTAGGAGAATAAAAGGACAGGAATTCACTGCTACTCACAAGTACATCATGGATACATCTACAAATAGAAAAATTCTCAGAGATCACCTGTTGAATACTAGTGGAAGACCTTGGAAAGCCAAAACAAGAAAAGTTGCTACACACCAGGTAGGACAAAAGAAAAAAAAAGAAGAAGAGGAAACAGGAAAGGACCAGCACCCCTGGTAGGGAACTGAAAGTGAGGAGAAATTCCCACTGTCAGAAAAGCCCATTCAAGGCAAGGAAACCAGCAGGACAGAAAGGGACCTTAGGAGGATTGAAGGGAAACAGTAACTGGCCTGTGGAAGGCAGGGATCAGTAAGAAGGGCATGACATGCCACTGCCCTTCACACCCAGTCTGAGTCGTGTGTCTTCTGGTGCAGAGGGCAGGGGGAGGGGGGTGCTGGTTGCTAGAAAGTGGGGTTCGGAGAAAGGACCAAGAAGGGAGCAGTTTCTGGCTGTGAAGAGATACCCTGAAGGACAGAAGTAAGGCCCTCCACAGCCGGGAACGTTTTCTGAAGAAACCGAGGGCACAAACAGAAGCAAGCTGCCATTACGCAGTGGTGCACAAAGCACATTGCGACCCCCTTCCCATCCTCTGGCCTCTTGCCTCCGTGAGGACTTGGAGGGGCTCCCCACTGAGCAGGCTTGCCTGCCCCTCAAGCCAAGGCTTCCTGGCCAGTGCAGGCTCCAGAGTCCTCAAAGCCACCAATGTCAAAGCCTCCTCTGGAATCAGCCCTGGGCATCACAGCCTGAAACGGGAAGCCATCAGTGCTGGCAGAGGCTGAGTGCTAAAGTGTGGGGTTAGAAGAGTGGGCCCAGGGAGAGGACTGCTGTTGGCCTTGCAAAGGTAACCTGAGACAATGAGGGCGAAAGGCTCCACATCTGCAGGGAGCTCCTAGAGGAAGCATGATCGCCTTGGAAATGAGGTTGAGTGGTGCACAAGGGGCGGGGCCGCCATTACAATCCCCTACTTTCCCCCACTGCCCCTGCCTCTGCATGTACTGGGAGGATCTTCCACCAGAGTAAGCTTGTCCCAGTCTGTTGCATCTTTCTGTTGGTCTCCGTCACCACAGGCACTTCATGCATATCCTAGTTGTGGTCGCCTTATCCCTGACCAGCCTGAGCAAATAAGTGCCCCAATCATCAGGAGGGCTTCAGTCAGCTGCTGCTTTTGCTCCCTCTCACCCGGGCAAGGTACATGCACAACAAAGTCACCTACATGCAGAGATGGGGCGGAAAACAAAGCTGAGCCCCAGGGGCTATGCAATTAAGGAAGAAGTACTGCTGGGCATACACACCAAGGAAACCAAAAGTGAAAGAGACACGTGTACCCCAATGTTCATCGCAGCACTGTTTATAATAGCCAGGACATGGAAGCAACCTAGATGTCCATCAGCAGATGAATGGATAAGAAAGCTGTGGTACATGTACACAATGGAGTATTACTCAGCCATTAAAAAGAATACATTTGAATCAGTTCTAATGAGGCGGATGAAACTGGAGCCTATTATACAGAGTGAAGTAAGCCAGAAAGAAAAACACCAATACAGTACACTAACGCATATATATGGAATTTAGACAGATGGTAATGACAACCCTGTATGCGAGACAGCAAAAGAGACACAGATGTATAGAACAGTCTTTTGGACTCTGTGGGAGAGGGAGGGGGGATGATTTGGGAGAATGGCATTAAAACATGTATAATATCATATAAGAAATGAATCATCAGTCCAGGTTTGATGCAGGATACAGGAAGCTTGGGGCTGGTACACTGGGATGACCCAGAGGTATGGTTTGGGGAGGAAGGTGGGAGGGGGGTTCAGGATGGGGAACATGTGTACACCCGTGGCGGATGTGTGTTGATGTATGGCAAAACCAATACAATATTGTAAAGTAAAAAAAAAAATTAAAATTAAAAAAAAAAAGGAAGAAGTACGGAAATCTCTCTGTTCAACTGCACAAGCTGCAGATCGAATCACCATGCTCTGCTTAGTAAACCTTTGCATCTGTGGAATATCTGAATACACAAGTACTCCAACAGCTGAGAACGGGTTTATCTTTGGCAGTTGTGGACTTTGGGGGCAAATTCATGAAGGAACTGGACCAGGTCAGGGTCTGAGTTGTACCCACAGTGCCCACAATGGGTCCAGAGACGTACCCAGAGACATTGGAGAGCCTACTGGGAAGGTGAGTGTTGGCTGTGGCTCACTGTGGGTAGTCAAGGACATTATCAGTGGAGGCTTCAGGAAAATATTATTATTACTATTATTTTTTTCTTTTTCTTTTCTTGTTTCACTTTGTTCTATTGGTATTATTTTATATTGTGTTTTAAAGTTTTAAATTTTTTTCCTTTTTAAAAAATTATTTAGTGTATTTTTAAACATTTTCTAGTGTCACTTTACTTTTTTGTGTGTGCTTTTTTTCTTGTTTTTCTTTTTATTCTTTACAGATTTTTAAAAATTGTTTTTTTGTGTTTGTTTAACTTTTTTTTTTATTTTAGTTTGCTTTCTGTTTTTGTCCTGTTTTGCTAGTTTTCTTTTTATTGTTTGTTTTTGCTTTGGGGTTCCTTTGTTAGGTTATTCTCTTGATTTTCTGGGCTTCCCAGGTGGCTCAGATGGTAAAGAATCTGCCTGCAATCAGGAGACCTGAGTTCAATCCCTGGTTTGGGAAGATCCTCTGGAGAAGGGAATTGCACCCATTCCATTATTCTTGCCTGGAGAATCCCATGGACAGAGGAGCCTGGAGGGCTACTAGAGTCCATGGACTCACAAAGAGTTGGATATGATTGAGCAACTAACATTTTCTACTTTTTCTTGATTTTCTATTTCCTTATTTTTCCTTCTCTTTATTTGGTTTTGCTTTTATAATTTGTCTTGAGTTTTGTTTACCTGTTTGATTTCTTTTTTTGTTTTTTCTTTTCCTTTTTTCCCCTGGCCATGCCATGCACTTGTGGGATATTGGTTCTCTGCCCAGGGGTTAGGCCTGAGCCTCAGAGTAATAGCATCATGTCCAAGGCACTGGAACACCAGAGAATTCCCATACCCAGGTAATACAAATTAGCATGAACTCTCCCAGAGGTCTCCATCTTGACACCAAGATATGCATGCTGCATGCTCAATCACTTCAATCATGTCTGACTCTTTGTGACCCTATGGACTGTAGCCCACCAGGCTCCTCTGTCCATAGGATTCTCCAGGCAAAAATACTGGAGAGGGTTGTCAATCTCTCCTCCTGGGGATCTTCCCGACCCAGGGATAAAACCTGCATCTCTTATGTCTCCTGATTTGGCAGGGAACATAGTGCCATCTGGGAAGACCTGACATGGCTCCACCCAAATGGGTGCAGGCTCCAGTGCCAGAGGACACACACCAAACAAACAGCAAAACAGGAACATGGCCCCAACTATCAGCAGAAAGGTATAAAGCCATACTAAGCTCACAGACATCCTGAAACACACCACTTGATGTGGCCTTGCCCATCAGGGGGACAAGACTCAGCTCCACCCACCAGAGTGCAGGTATCAATCCCTCTAGGAAGCCTACATAAACTGCTGGACGAAACTCTCCCAGCAGGGGGCAGAAAACAGAAGAGGGACTGCCACCCTGTAGCCTGTGGAAAGGAGACCACAGATGGAGTATGTCAGACAAAGTGAGACAGGAGAGACCTATATTACAGAAGAAGGAGCCAGATAAAAATCCATAAAATTCAATAAACAAAGAGGAAATAGGCAATTTTGAAAAAGAATACAGAGTAATGATAGTTAGAATAATCCAAGATCTCAGAAATAGAACGGAGGCCTTGGTCAATAAGATACAAGAAATGTTTAATAAGGACCTAGAAGAACTAAAAAACAAACACTGATGAACAGCACAATAACTGAAATGAAAAATACACTAGAAGGAATTAATAAGAGAATGACTGGGGAAGAAGGACAGATAAGTGAGCTGGGAAATAGAATGATGGAAATAACTGCCACAGAGAAGAATTCAGAAAAAGAATGAAAAGAAATAAGGAGAGTCTCAGACACCTCTAGGGCCACACTGAGTGCACCAACATTCAACTTATGTGGGTTTCAGGGGAGGAAAAGAAAGTGAAAAAGTCTGAGAAAATATTTGAAGAAGGTGTATTCAAAACATTCCCTAAAATAAGAAAGAAAATAGTCATCCAAATCCAGAAAGCACAGGTTCTCATACAGGATAAATCCGAGGAGAAGCATGCCAAGACATGTACTATCAAACTAATAAAAATTAAATACAAAGAAAAAAGTGTTAAATGCAGCAAGAGAAAAGCAATAAGTAACATACAAGGGAATGCCTGTAAAGTTATCAGCTGATTTTTCAAAGCAGAAATTCTATAGTACAGGAGGGAGTTTCAAGACATATTTAAAGAATGAATGGGAAAAACCTACAACCAAGATTACTCTACCCAGCAAGGATCTTGTTCAGAATCAGTGGCAAAATCAGAAGCTCTACAGACAAGCAAAAGCTAAGAGAATTCAACACCACCAAATCAGCTTTATAAAGAATGCTAAAGGAAATTTTTCTAGGCAAGAAATGCCAGAGAAGAAAAGGACCAACAAAAACAAACCCAAAACTATTTAGAAAGGGGTAATAAGAACATACATGTTTATAACTATCTTAAATGTAAGTGGAAAATGCTCTAACCAAAAGACATAGACTGATTGAATGGACATAAAAATAAGATTCATAGTTATGTTCAATACATAAGGCAATGCTAACAGCCTAAAGAGGGAAAATCAACAGTAACATAATGATAACAGGGAGAATTTAACACTCTATTTAAACAAATGGACAGACTACCCAGAGAGAAAATAAATAAGGAAACACAAGATTTAAATGATACAATAGACTGTGTGTGTGCTAAGTCACTTCAGCCATCTCCTACTCTGTGTGGTACTCTGTGTGGCCCTGTGAACAGTAGCTTGCCAGGCTCCTCTGTCATGGAATTCTCCAGCCAAGAATACTTGGGTGGGTTGCCATGCACTTTCAGGGGATCTTCTCAACCCAATGGTCAAACCTATGTCTCTTACATCTCCTGCATTGGCAGGTGGCGTCTTTACCACTAGTGCCACTTGGCAAGCACCGCACAATAGACTAGGTAGACTTAATTGATGTTTATAGGACATTCTATCTAAAAGCATCAGAATATACTTTCTTCTCAAGTGCACACAAAACATTCTCCAAGATATATCATACCCTGGTAATTCAAGCTTTGGTAAATTTAAGAAAATTGAAATTGTTTCAAGCATTTCTTTGACCAAAATGATATGAGATTAGAAATCAATTACAGGGGGAAAAAAATCTGTAAAAAACACAAGCACATGGAGGCTAAAAAATATGCTACTAAATAACTAATTTCTTCAGTGACCCAAATAACTAATGGATCACTGAAGAAATCAAAGAGGAAATCAACAAATACTTAGAAACAAATGACAGTGAAAGCATGACAACCCAAGACCTGCCAGATGTAGCAAAAGCAATTCTAGGAAGGAAGTTTATGACAATAAAATCCAGCTTCTGGAAACAAGAAAAATCTCAAATAAACAAACCTCACCTTACACCTAAAGCAACTAGAAAAATAAGAAATAACAAACCCAAAGTATTTAAATGGAACAAAATCATAAATATCACAGCAGAAACAAATGACTTAGAAACAAATAAAACAATAGCAAAGATCAATGAAACTAAACATTGATTCTTTGAGAAGATAAGCAAAATTGATCAATCTTTAGCAAGACTCCTCAAGAAGAAAAGGGAGAGGACTCAAATCAATAAAATTAGAAATGAAAAATGAGAAGTTACAATCAACACCACAGAAATACAAAGAATCATAGGCGACTACTACAAGCAACTATATGCAAAAAGTGGACAACCTGGAAGAAATGAACAAATTCTTTAGAAAGATACAACTTTCTAAGACTGTGTGCTTTTTTGCAACCCCATGGACTGTATAATCCACTAGGCTCCTCTGTCCATGGATTTTTCCAGGCAAGAATACTGGAGCAGGTTGCCATTTCCTACTCCAAGGAATTTTCCTGATCCAGGGATAGATCCTACATCTCTACATATCCTGCATTAGCAGGCAGGTTTTTCCCACCCACCCACCCCCCCCCCCCCCCCCACTGCACCACCTGGGAAGCCTTCAAGACCAAACCAGGAAGAAATAGAAAATATGAATAGACTCACAAGTAATGAAATTGCAACTGTGATTAAAATTCTTCTAGCAACAAAATTCCAGGACCAGATGGCCTCAAGGGCAAATTCTATCAAATATTTAGAGGAGCACTAACTCTATCATTCTCAAACTTTTCCAAAAAATTGAAGAGAGGAACACTATCAACTTCATTCTATGAGGCTACTATTACCTTTATGCCAAAACCAAAGATATTGCAAAAAGAAAATTACAGGTCAATATTATTGATGAACATAGACACAAAAATCCTGAACAAAATACTAGCAACAGAATCCAATAACACATTAAAAGGATCATATATCATGATCAAGTAGGCTTTAACCCCAAAATGGAATCTTCAATATACCCAAATCAAGCAATATTAAACAGTATATTAACAAATTCAAGAATGAAAATCATGTATTCCTCTCTATAGATGCAGAAAAAGCTTGTGACAAAATTCAACACCCATTTATGATTTAAAAAAAGAAAGATATCTCCAGAGATTGGGCATAGAGAGAGCCTATCTCAACATAATAAAAGCCATATACAACCAACCCACAGTAACTTTATTCTCAATGGTGAAAAACTGAAAGCATTTCTTTCAAGATAGGAATAAGATGAGGGTTTCCACTGTCACCACTTTTTATTCAATATAGTTTTGGAAGTCCTAGGGATGGCATTCAGAGAAGAAAAAGAAATAAAAGGAATCCACATTGGAAAAGAAGATAGAAAAGATTTTCACATAGAAAATCCTAAAGAAGCCACCAGAAAATTACTAGAGCTAATCAATGAATTTGGTAACATTACAGAATACAAAATGAATACACAGAAATCTCTTGCATTCCTGTGCACTGACAATGGAAGATCAGAAAGAGAAATCAAGGATCTATACCATTTACCATTGCAACAAAACAAATTAAATACCTAGGGATAAACCTACCTAAGGAGGCAAATACTGCAATGGGTTGCCATGCCCTCCTCCAAGGGGTTTTCCCAACCCAGGGCTCAAACCGAGCTCTCCAGCATTGCAGGCAGATTCTTTACCATATGAGTCACCAGGGAAGCCCTTGAATACTGGAGTGGGTAGCCTATACGTTCTCTAAGGGATCTTCCCAGCCAAGGAATTGAACTGAACATTGCAGGTGGATTCTATAAGCTGAGCTACCAGGGAAGATGGCAGAGTAGAAGGACATGTGCTCATCTTCTCCTGTGAGAACAACAAAACCTCAACTAGCTGCTGAACAACCATCAACAAGAGAATGTTGGATCCCACCAAAAGGAGATACTCTGCATCCAAGGGCAAAGGAGGAGGCCCAACACAATGGTAGGAAGGGCACAATCATGTTTAATCAAACTTCATACCCTCCAGAGATGCTCCAAAGGTGCAAAACCTTCTGCACACCAGGACCCATGGAAAGGAGCAGTGAGAGAGACTCAGACCTGCCTGAGAGTGTTTGAGTGTCTCCTGTGGAGGCACAAGTCAGCAGTGCCCTGCCACGGGGGCAGGGGCTCTGGCTGCAGCAGACCTAGGAGGTTTGGCACTTGGCATCAGTCCTCTTGGAGGAGGTTTCCACTAGCTCCACCATAGAGCTGCCGAGCAGACCACTCACAAACTGGAGAACAATTACATCAAAGAAATTCTCTCACTGCTGAAAAAACTCCTAAGAACCACAGTCATTTTCTCAACCATGAGATCCAGCAAATGGATTGAGAATTTCCAGGAATTTGACTTTGAAGATCAGTGGGACTGATTATAGAACATCCACAGGACTGGGGAAACAGACTCTTGGAGGACACAACAAAACCATGTGCACACCAGGACTCAGGAAAGGAGCAATGACTCCACAAGACTGAGCCAGACTTGCCTGTGTGTGTCCCAGAGTCTTTGGTGGAGGCATGGGTTGACAGTGGCCTGCTGTGGAGTCAAGGGCACTGACTACAACAGTCCTGGGAGCCACAGCATGCTGGCATAAATCCTTTTGAAGGGGATTGCCGTTATGACCATTAACCCTAGCAGAGTTTGGCCTCGGGTCAAACTGCAGGAAGGGAACACAGCCCCACCAGACTGTTGAGCACCTGACCAACTCACAATTTTCCCACAGCCAGTCTCTTTCATCAGAAAGCTTCCACAAGCCTCTTAACCTCATCCATCAGAGGGCAGACAGAATGAAAACCACAGTCACAGAAAACCAACCAACCTTATTACATAGATCACAGCCCTGTGAAACTCAAGGAAACTATGAGCCATGCCATAGAGGCTAACCAAGACAGGTGGGTCATGGCAGAGAGTTCTGACAAAATGTAGTGCACTGGAGAAGGGAATGGCAAACCACTTCAGTATTCTTGCCTTGAGAATCCCATGAACAGTATGAAAAGTCAAAGATATGGCACTGAAAGATGAACTCTCAAGGCCAGGAGGTGCCCAACAAGCTACTGGAGAAGAGCAGAGAAATAGCCCCAGAAGAAACGATGAGGTTCAGCCAAAGCAGAAACAATGCCTAGCTGCAGATGAATCTGATGGTGAAAGCAAGGTCTGATGCTGTAAAGAACAATATTGCATAGGAACCTGGAATGTTAAGTCCATGAATCAAGGTAAATTAATAGAGTCAAACAGGATATGGCAAGAGTGAACATAAACATATTAGGAATTAGTGAACTAAAATGGACCAGAATGGGTGAATTTAATTCAGATGACCATTATATCTACTACTGTGGGAAAGAATTCCTTAGAAGAAATGGAGTAGCCCTCATAGTCAAGAAAAGAGTCCAAAATGCAATTTTGGGTGCAATCTCAAAAACAACAGAATCTTTGTTCATTTCCAAGGCAACCATTCAATATCACAGTAATCCAAGTCTATGCCACAACCACTAATGCTGAAGAAGCAAAAGTTGAATGATTCTATGAAGATCTACAAGACCATCTAGAATTAACACCAAAAATGATGTCCTTTTCATCATAGAGTACTGGAATGCAAAAGTAGGACGCGTCAAGAGATACCTGGAGTAACAGGCAAGTTTGGCCGTGGAGTACAAAATGAAGCAGGACAAAGACTAGTGGAGTTTTGCCACTAGTTTTGCCGAGAATGAACTGGTCATAGACAACACACTCTTCCAACAACACAAGAGATGACTCTACACATGGACATCACCAGATGGTTAATACTGAAATCAGATTGATTATATTCTTTGCAGCCAAAGATGGGGAAGCTTTATACAGTCAGCAAAAACAAGACCAGGAACTGAGTGTGGCTCAGATCATGAACTCTTTATTCATAATTTGGACTTATATTGAAGAGAGTAGGGAAAACCATGAAGTCATTCAGGTATGACCTAAATCAAATCCGTTAAGATTATACAGTGGAAGTGACAAAATAGATTTATAGGATTACATCTGACAGAGACTGTCTGAAGAACCATGAGTGGAGGTTTATAACATTGCATAGAAGGTGGTGATCAAAACCATCCCCAAGAAAAAGAAACACAAAAAAGCCAAAAGGTTGTCTCAGGAAGCTTTGCAAATAGCTAAGAAGAAAAGTGAAAGCCAAAGGAGAAAAAGGAAGATATATCCATCTGAATGCAGAGTTCAAAAGAATAGCAAGGAGAGGTAAGAAAGCCTTCCTAAGAGAACAATGCAAAGAAATAGAAACAATAGAATGGGAAAGACTAGAGGTCTCTTCAAGAAAATTAGAGATATCAAGGGAATATTTCATATAAAAATAGGCACAATAAGGGACAGAAACAACAAGGACCTAACAGAAGTAGAAAATATTAAGTAGAGGTGGCAAGAATAAGTGGACGAACTATACAAAAAAGATCTCAATGACCCAGATAACTACGATGATGTGATCACTCACTCAAAACCAGGCATCCTGGAGTGCAAAGTCATGTGAGCCTTAGGAAGCATCACTACAGGCAAAGTGGATGTGATGGTATTCCAGTTATTTCACATCCTAAAAGATGCTGTTAGAGTGCTGCACTCAATATGCCAGCAAATTTGAAAAACTTAGCAGTGGCCACAGGACTGGAAATGCCAGTTTTCATTCCAATCTCAAAAAAGACAATGCCAAAGAATCTTCAAACTACCACACAATTGTTCTCATTTCACAAGCTTGCAAAGTAAAGGTCAAAATTCCCCAAGACAGGCTTCAACAGTATGTGAACCGAAAACTAACAGATGTTCAAACTTGATTTAGAAAAGGCAGAGAAACCAGAGATCAAATTGCCAACATCTGTTGAATCATTGAAAAAGGAAAATAATTCCAGAAAAACATTTACTCCTGCTTCATTGGCTATGCCAAACCCTTTGCCTGTGTGGACCACAACAAACTGTAAAATTCTTAAAGAGGTGGGAATACCAGACCACCTTACCCGCCTCCTGAGAAACCTGTACACAGGTCAAGAAACAACAGTTAGGACCGAATATGGAACAACAGACTGGTTCAAAATTAGGAAAAGAGTACATCAAGTCTGTGTATTGTCACCCTACTTATTTAACTTCTATACAGAGTACATCATGCAAAATGATGGGCTGGATGAAGCACACACTGAAATCCGGATTGCTGGTAGAAATATCAATAACCTCAGACATGTGGATGAAACCACCCTTATGGAAGAAAGCAAAGAGGAGCTAAAGAGCCTCTTGATGAAGGAGAAAGAGGAGAGTGAAAAGTTGACTTAGAACTCAACATTCAAAAAACAAAGATCATGGCATCCAGTCCCATCACTTCATGGCAATTAGATGGTAGAAACAATGGAAACAGTGACAGACTTTATTTTTCTTGGGCTCTAAAATCACTGCCAGAAGGAAAAACACCAATACAGTATACTAACGCATATATATGGAATTTAGAAAGATGGTAACAATAACCCTGTGTACGAGACAGCAAAAGAGACACTGATGTATAGAACAGTCTTATGGACTCTGTGGGAGAGAGAGAGGGTGGGAACATTTGGGAGAATGGCATTGAAACATGTAAAATATCAGGTATGAAATGAGATGCCAGTCCAGGTTCGATGCACGATACTGGATGCTTGGGGCTAGTGCACTGGGACGACCCAGAGGGATGATATGGGGAGGGAGGAGGGAGGAGGGTTCAGGATGGAGAACACATGTATACCTGTGGCGGGTTCATTTTGATATTTGGCAAAACTAATACAATTATGTAAAGTTTAAAAATAAAATAAAATTAAAAAAAAAACTAAATAAAAAAAATAATAAAAAATAAAATAAAATCACTGCAGATGGTGACTTCAGCCATGAAATTAAAAGCTGCTTGCTCCTTGAAAGAAAAGCTATGATAAATCTAGACATCATATTAAAAAGTAGAAACTCTACTTTGCCAACAAATTTCCATATAGTCAAAGATAAGGTTTTCCCATTAATAATATATGGATGTGAGAGTTGGAGTGTAAAGAAGGCTGAACGCTGAAGAGTTGGATCTTTTGAATTGTGGTGCACAATTCAGAAGACTGTGAATTGCAGAAGACTCTTGAGAGTCCCTTGGACTGCAAGCAGATCAAGCCAGTCCATCCTAAAGGAAATTGGTCCTGAATATTAATTGGAAAGACTGATGCTGAAGTTGAAGCTTCACAACTTTGGCCACCTGATACAAAGAGTTGACTCAGAAAAGCCCCCAGTGTTGGGAAAGATTGAAGGCAGAAGAGTACAACAGAGGATGAGATTATTGGATAGTATCACCAGCTCAGTGGACATGAGTTTGAGCAAGCTCTGGGAGATGGTGAAGGTCAGGGAAGCCTCTTGTGCTGCAGTCCATGGGGTCACGAAGAGTTAGACATGACTGAGCAACTGACAACAACAAAGGAGGCAAAAGGCTTGTACTCAGAAAGCCGTAAGATACTGATGCAAGAAATCGGAGATGATACAAACAGATGGAAAGATATAACATGATCTTGGATTGAAAGAATCAATACTGTGAAAATGACTCAACCACCCATGTAATATTCAGATTCAGCGCAATCCCTATTAAATTACCAAGGACACTTTTCACAGAACAAAATATTCTCACAATTTGTATGGGAGCACAAAAGACCTTGAATAGTCAAAACAATCTTAAGAAAAATAGAGCTGGAGAAACTAGCCTCCCTGACTTCACACTGTAGTACACATCTACAGTAATCAATACATTATGGTACTGGTGCAAAAGAAGAAAAATGGATCAGTGGAATAAGATAGAAAGTCCAGAGATATACCTACCATCTATGGTCACCTAGTCTATGATAATGAAGGCAAGAATGTACAACAGAGAAGAGACAGTCTCTTCAATATGTCATGTTTGGAAAACCAGACAGCTACATGTAAAAGGATGAACCTAGAACACTTCCTAACACCATACACAAAAATAGTCAAAATGGATTCAGTTCAGTTCATTCTCTCAGTTGTGTCCGACTCTTTGCGACCCCATGAACTTCAGCACGCCAGGCCTCCCTGTCCATCACCAACTCCCGGAGTTCAACCAAACCCATATTCATCGAGTCAGTGATGGCATCCAACCATCTCATCCTCTGTCGTCCCCTTCTCCTCCTACCCTCAATATTTCCCAGCATCAGGGTCTCTTCAAATGAGTCAGCTCTTCACATCAGGTGGCCAAAGTATTGGAGTTTAAGCTTCAAAATCAGTCCTACCAATGAATACCCAGGACTGATCTCCTTTAGGATGAGCTGGTTGGATCTCCTTGCAGTTCCAGGGACTTTCAAGAGTCTTCTCCAATACCACAGTTCAAAGCATCAATTCTTCGGTGCTCAGCTTTCTTTATAGTCCAACTTACATCCATGCATGACCACTTGGAAAACCATAGCCTTGACCAGACAGACCTTTGTTGGCAAAGTAATGTCTTTGCTTTTTAATATGCTGTCTAGGTTGGTCATAACTTTCCTTCCAAGGAGTAAGCATCTTTTAATTTCATGGCTGTAGTCACCATCTGCAGTGATTTTTGAGCCCAGAAGAATAAAGTCTGACACTGTTTCCACTATTTCCCCTTCTATTTGCCATGAAGTGATGGGACTGGATGCCATGATCTTAGTTTTCTGAATGTTGAGCTTTACACCAACATTTTCATTCTCCTCTTTCACTTTCATCAAGAGGCTCTTTAGTTCTTCTTCACTTTCTGTCATAAGGGTAGTGTCATCTGCATATCTGAGGTTATTGATATTTCTCCTGGAAATCTTGAGTCCAGCTTGTGCTTCTTCCAACTCACCATCTCTCATGATGTACTTACTCTGCATATAAGTTCAATAAGCAGGGTGACCATATACAGACTTGAAGTACTCCTTTTCCTGTTTGGAACCAATCTGTTGGTCCATGTCCAGTTCTAACTGTTGTTTCCTGACCTGCATATAGGTTTCTCAAGAGGCAGGTCAGGTGGTCTGGTATTCCCATCTCTTTCAGAATTTTCCACAGTTTATTGTGATCCATACAGTCAAAGACTTTGGCATAGTCAGTAAAGCAGAAACAGATGTTTTTCTGGAACTCTCTTGCTTTTTTCATGATCCAGTGGATATTGGCAATTTGATCTCTGGTTCCTCTACCTTTTCTAAAACCAGCTTGAACATCTGGAAGTTCATGGTTCACGTATTGCTGAAGCCTGGCTTGGAGAATTTTGAGCATTACTTTACTAGCATGTGAGATGTGTGCAACTGTGCAGTAGTTTGAGCATTCTTTGGCATCGCCTTTCCTTGGGATTGGAATGCAAACTGACCTTCTCCAGTCCTGTGGCCACTGCTGAGTTTTCCAAATTTGCTGGCATATTGAGTGCAGCACTTTCACAGCATCATCTTTCAGGATTTGAAATAGCTCCACTGGTATTCCATCACCTTCACTAGCTTTGTTCGTAATGATGCTTTCTAAGGCCAGCTTGACTTCACATTCCAGGATGTCTGGCTCTAGGTGACTGATCACACCATCATGATTACCTGACTCATGAAGATGTTTTTTGTAAAGTTCTTCTGTGTATTCTTGCCACTTCTTCTTAATATCTTCTCCTTCTGTTAGGTCCCTACCATTTCTGTCCTTTTACTGAGCCCATCTTTGCATGAAATGTTCCCTTGGTATCTCTAGTTTTCTTGAAGAGATCGCTAGTCTTTCCCATTCTATTGTTCTCCTCTATTTCTTTGCATTGATCATGAGGAAAGCTTTCTTATCTCTCCTTGCTATTCTTTAGAACTCTGCATTCAAATGGGTATATCTTTCCTTTTCTCCTTTGCTTTTCGCTTCCCTTCTTTTCACAGCTATTTGTAAGGCCTTCTGAGACAGCCATTTTGCTTTTTTGCATTTCTTTTCCATGGGGGTGGTCTTGATCCCTGTCTCCTGTACAGTGTCACAAACCTCCATCCATAGTTCATCAAGCACTTTGTCTATCAGATCTAGTCCCTTAAATCTATTTCTCACTTCCACTGTATAGTCATAAGGGATTTGATTTAGGTCATAACTGAATGGTCTTGTGATTTTCTCCACTGTCTTCAATTTCAGTCTGAATTTGGCAATAAAAATTCATGATCTGAGCCACTGTCAGCTCCCAGTCTTGTTTTTGCTGACTGTATAGAGCTTCTCCATCTTTGGTTGCAAAGAATATAACCAATCTAATTTCAGTATTGACCATCTGGTGATGTCCATGTGTAGAGTCTTCTCTTGTGTTGTTGGAAGAGGTGTTTGCTATGACCAGTGTGTTCTTTTGGCAGAACTCTATTAGCCTTTGCCCTGCTTCATTCTATACCCAAGGCCAAATCTGCCTGTTACTCTAGGTGTTTCTTGACTTCCTACTTTTATATTCCAGTCTCTTATAATGAAAAGGACATCTTTTTGGGGGTGTTAGTTCTAGAAGGTCTTGTTGGTCTTCATAGAACCATTCAGCTTCAGCTTCTTCAGTGTTACTAGTTGGGGCATAGACTTGGATTACCATGATATAGAATGGTTTGCCTTGGAAATGAACAGAGATCATTCTGCCATTCTTGAGATTGCATCCAAGTACTGCATTTCAGACTCTTTTGTTGACCATGATGCTTACTCAATTTCTTTTAAGGAATTCCTGCCCATAGTAGTAGATATAATGGTCATCTGAGTTACATTCACCCATTCCAGTCCATCTTAGTTTGCTAATTCCTAGAATGTCGATGTTCACTCTTGCCATCTCCTGTTTCACCACTTCCAATTTGCCTTGATTCATAGACCTAACATTCCAAGTTCCTATGCAATATTGCTCTTTACAGCATTGAACCTTGCTTCTTAATCCCTTCCTTTTTTCTGGAGTTATTTCTCCACTGATCTCCAATAGCATATTGGGCACCTACTGACCTGGGGAGTTCATCTTTCAGTGTCCTATCTTTTTGCCTTTTCATACTGTTCATGGGGTTCTCAAGGCAAGAATACTGAAGTGGTTTGCCATTCCCTTCTCCAGTGGCTCACATTCTGTCCTACCTCTCCACCATGACCTGTCTGTCCTGGGTGGCCCCACATGGTATGGCTTAGTTTCATTGAGTTAGACAAGGCTGTGGTCCATGTGATCAGATTGGCTAGTTGTCTGTGATTGTGGTTTCCGTCTGTCTGCCCTCTGATGGCCTCTCTCAGTGCCTACCCCGTCTTACTTGGGTTTCTCTTACCTTGGACGTATCTCTTCACAGCTGTTCCAGCAAAGCGCAGACGCTGCTTCTTACCTTGGAAGTGGGGCAGCTCCTCTCGGTACTGCCCCTCACCTTGGACGTGGGGTAGCTCACCTCCGTCGTGCTTCTGCGCCATTGGTCGCAGCCACCACACTTTTGAATATAAGCTTGTGTACTGTAAAACTGTTAGAGGAAAACATAGGTAGAAGACTTTTTACATAAATCACAGCAAGGTCTTTTTTGACCCACCTCCTAGAGTAATGAAAATAAAAACAAAAATAAACAAATGAGACCTAAGTAAACTTAAAATCTCTTGAACAGCAAAGGAAACCATAAACAAGATGAAAAGACAACCCTCAGATGGGAGAAAATATTTGCAAAAAAAGTAACTGATAAGGGATGAATCTCCAAAGCACACAAACAGCTTAGGAAGCTAAATTTTAAATAAATAAATAAATAAATGGGCAAAAGGCCCAAACAGACATCTTTCCAAAGAAAACACATAGATGGCCAAGTGTCACATGAAAAGATGATCAACATCACTAATATTTAGAGAAATCAAAACTACAGTGGAAACTACAATCACCTCACAGCAGTCAGAATGACCATCATCAAAAAATCCACAATCAATAAATGCTGGAGAGAGTGTGGAGAACAGGCAACCATCTTGCACTTCTGTTGGAAATGTAAATTGATACAGCCACTACAGAAAACAGTATGAAAGTTCCCTTAGAAACTAAAAATAGAACTACCATATTATCCAGCATCCCACTCCTGGACGTTTACTCAGAGAAAGTGTTAGTCTCTCAGTCAGCTCTTTGTAACCCCATGGACTATAGCATGCCAAGCTCTTCCATTCATGGATTTCCCAGGCAAGAATACTGGACTTGCCATTTCCTTCTCCAAGGGATCTTCCCAACCCAGGGACTGAACCTAGGTCTCCCGCATTGCAGACGAACTCTTTACCATCTGAGCCACCAGTGAAGCCTAATAAAATTTAATTATGAAAAAAAATCAAACAACCTGATTCAGAAATGGGCAGAAGATCTGAATAGACATTTTACAAAGAAGATACACAGGTGACCAATAGGCACATGAAAAATGTAGAGGTTCTTAATGCAAAGAGTTCCTCTTTTGAAATCAATAATTTCAAAAGCAGTAATACACCTGACAGTTCCCAGTCATGGAAGTGTAGCTAATGTCCACACACTGAAACATTTGTTTCTGTGCTCCAACAAAACTAATGAACTTAGAGAATCCACAGGAACTCAGAAGTATTGGAGTGAGTGGCACAGTCAAGACATGGGAATCTCATGGCTGTGAGGAAGGCTCTCTGGAGAGGCCTGCCTTCTGTATAAAGATGTAGTGGCATACAGTGTGAAACTGGCGAAGCAGGCAACTTGAAACCTGTTGGACGTCTTTAATTACGGGCCAGATCCTGAGTAACGATAGTCTGTGGCCCCATCGTGCCCTGGATATTTTTAACCATGATTTTATTTTTACCACTGTTTTTTTAAGCCATTTCAATGGGAGGAAGTCATGTTTTTTGTCCTCTTGTGATTTTCTGTGATATGCTTTTTAGAAAAATAGCTCTAGTGTTTTTCACACGTGTACTTTTACTGCTTGGAAGGAACCCCAGGCCTTGGCCAGCATGATGGTGAGGCCTGTAATCATGAACCCGTGGTCTCACAGGAGCCAAATTCTGCAACCCTCCTGGCATGGAAATTTCACTCCACACACATTTCTCTCTCACGGAGATGCTTGAGTTTTTACCCTATTTTAGGAAACTGCACAGGTAGTCAATGTTACAGAGCACACTCCTGTGTATTGAGTCCTTTGTCCATATTCTCTCTGCTATATTTTAACATGTATTCTTATGTCCATGCCATGATTCATTTTTATTTATTGGAACTGCATTATCCTCATCTTTTTAAAAATGCCATTGCTTTCAGTTCAAGTGACTACCTCACTTCTCTTCTGATTATAGATTGATTTGTGTATCTCCAACTTCACTTATATATTTGTGGTATAATAGAAAGTACATTTGCTTTTTGTCCCCAGGTCCTGACACATGCTAAGCCTTGGGATTTCCCAAGTGGTAAGAGTGTCATGTGTTCTTCATAAGAAGCCCTTTGAGCCCACCTGCATTTATGCTAATGAGGTGATAGTCTGGGGCCCTAGATTCCCTCAGAATGAGTCTGGTCACCAGCAAGACCAAGAGATTAGAACGTTTAGATTTTCAGGCACATCCTCTGATCCCTGGGAAGGAGTTGGGGCTGCAGATTAAGTTCCATAATAAAAACTCTGGAACGAGGAGATTCGATGAGCTTCAGGGTTGGTGAGCACATCCACATACCAGAGTGTAGTGCACCCCAGCTCCACAGGGACAGAAGCTCCTGTTTTCAAACCTTCTCCCCATGTACCTCTTCATCTATATTCTTTATACACCAATAAAGAATATTGGTGAGAAAATTGCTCCATGAAAGTATTCCAAGATCTGGCCTGTCCAGGTCACTACAAAATGACAGACATCATTTACTTCTAAAGTCACCCAAGGGGCTGCTAAAGCATTGGGCATTACCTATTACTTCCATTGTGCCTGGAGACCTCAGTCTTCAGGAAAAGTAGAAAAAGCCAACCAATCTTACAATTGGCAATAAAAAAGGTAATCCAAGAGACCTCCCTCAGATGGAAGGAGGCTTTACCAGTAGCACTCCTCCACACGATTGCTCTGAAAGAATGTTGGTTTTAGCCTTTATGAGATATTATATGGAAGACCTTTTCTTTATATCCGTGACCTCTTTCTAGACCCAGAGACATAAACCTTTCAATCTTACACTATGACCACTGGGAAATTCCAACAAGAAATGCACTTGTGGGGTGTCAACCAGGACCCTGAGGATTCTGAGGGATGGCCTATGCCCCAGGGACTCAAGTACCAGTTAAGGTTTGAAAAGATGAGTCCCCAAAAGCTCAACTGCAGCCCACATGGAAGGGCCCCTACCCCGTAATACTCTTTACCTCCACAGCAGTCAAGGTACCAGACCATGACTCCTAGATTCACTACACTCAAGTCAAACTATGGAAGGAAACCAGGGAAGACACACAATACACCTGTGAGCCCCTGGGAGAACTCCAGTATCTACTCAGGAATACAGAAAACTGTCATTTTGAAGAACATCCAAAAAGTTAAGCTACTGAGGCTAAGCTTTCTTGGAATGGCCCTTGCATTTAGCCTGAGCTACATCGTTGTCTCTCTCTTGGTTTTAATCGAAGAGATTCTTTTCATATCTGTTATGGGTTCCCATAAGACCACTGTCAAGGCACCACAATGTGGTTTCTGTATCTCCTGTGCCTCACTGGTTTGAGTTACTCTTATATACACCCCTTAAGTCCGCCCACCACAGAAATCATGAACACGCTCAATAAGGGTAGTTTCTGGGTATGTCTTGACCTAATTCTTATTAAGCTGACATATAAATAGGTCAGGACTAATTACACTCAAAACTAATCAAATACTTGACGAGGCCAGCACAGCAACATCCTGGTTTCATTAAATCAAGGATACACTCCTGTGGTGGCTCTGGCTTATAATTTCTGTTTGCTCCCTCTTTCTTCAACTTTCCTGGTAGCTCAGATGGTTAAGAATCCACCTGAAATGCGAGAGACGTGGGTTGGATCCCTGGATTGGGAAGATCTCCTGGAGAAGGGAGCAGCTACCCACTTCAGCATTCTGGCCTGGAGAATTTCATTGACAGAGGAGCCTAGCAGGCTACAGTCTGTGGGGTCGCAAAGAATTGGACACTACTGAGAACTTTCACTCCTCAACTTACTCTCTTGGTTTATTTCTTCTCAGGTCAACAAGATACAGTCTCAACTTCTGATACAACATGGATGCCAAACCCTGACCCCTCTTATGACTTCCTCACAGCATCCTTCTTAGACAGATGTCAGCAGCCCTTACCGGCCCCTCTTCTTGATTGCAAGCGACAGACACCCAAGGATCCTCGCTACCCCAACTCAGCAGGAAGCTGCCAGAATGAATTACGCCCACCTCCCCAATGATTTGGGGTCCATACACTTGACAGGGAATGTTAGATAGGAAGTTAGACATGAGCAACGAAAGGAGGCCTGGCTGAAAGGGATGCAAGTCACCTCTAAACTCCATCCCAGATACACACAGGAGAGCTCACAGATATCCTACAAAATAACCACAGAGACTTTTCAACTCCTGCACATGCACCCTAGGCACACAGTGGATACAACATGACCACAGGAGCTTCCCCAGGTAACCTTAGGCAGTTAGGAGCCATTAAGGGCTCATGAATATTCAACATCTAATTATAGCAGACGGAATTATGCAAAGACATATGGGAAGACATAAACAACACAACTTGCTGTCATATAACTTGTAATTGTCAATCAGCCATGAGCATATGCCCTTTTGCATTCCCTTTCATTGACTGGTGATGAGTGCAAGCCCTACTTTGCAACAGGCATAACCAAAATTAGGAGACTGGAAGTGTAAAAGGGGGAAGCCAAGAGGGATCTATAGGAAGGATGAGGAGGACTCCTTTGGGAGTGTCAGACTAATAAAAGATATGTCTGCTTGAGCTGAACTGAGCTCTAACTTATCTGTGGATCTACATCTTTTGGTCCATTGCTCCAAATTTTTGTTGTGACAAGACAAGAACTGAGGAAGAGAAATAACCCAACCTGATATTTGGTGCCATGATACCAAAAAATTAAAATTTCACTTTATTATGAAATTAAACTGGTGCTTGTAAGTAAGTGTTCCTCTGAATTCTGTGAGTTGCTCCAGCAAAAGGTGGTGGGAACTTTCAGTTTATAGCTGGTCAGTCAGAAGCATGAGTGATGATCTGGACTTGGGATTAACATCCACAGTGATGACAGTCCTGTGAGAAAACCCCCCCTAACCTGTAGGTTCTGATGGTCTCTTTAGGTGGGTGGTGTCAGGTGTCAGTTAAAGTTTTAGGACATTCAGTCAGAATCCTTAGGGTTAATTGCTTGATGGTTGTGGGGAAAACATATATGTCAGAATTCCTTACATCATTGATCCTTAGATGGAAGTCGGCTATTAGCCTTTTTATTATTATTATTATTAATAAGAGTGTATTTATTCATTTGATTTTTTATTTCTGACTAATAATAGTTACAGGGCACCTATCAGTTTCTCACATTATGAAGAACACTGAGATTCAAAGAGGGAAAGTCATTCTGAGCTTCTGCCTTCAAAGAGTTCATGTTCTCTCTTCAAAGAGCTCCTTTCATTCTGTACTACTTTGCTTGGTTAAAATGTGGAGGGTCTGCACCCTCCTCCCCTGCCCTGCATACCGAAAGGCATTGCAAGTGATTGTTGCTAAGATGGGCAACTGCTCAGCTGAAGCACCTGAAGTTATCATAGCTTCCTGGGATCCTGGCAGATTTTATTTCCCACATCCTCAGGTGTCATTTTCGTCATTCAGGAATTGCTTCCCTTCATAGTTACCCTGAACATCGTCGTAACACAAACTATCCCACCATCAATAAACATTAGAGCCCCAAGTGACTAGAACCTTCCTTCCCCCAGCTTCCTGGGCCCCTTGGTTCCCTGCAACCCTGTCAGGAGCTTTGCTCTCTCATCCTGGCGCTTCTTTCACCTTCTCAATAATGGCCCTTCAATTCCACAGTTCACCATCTCAACCACACTGCGCCAATGCCCTCAACTCCTTTGCTTTCCATCTTCCTGCCTCACTAACAGACACAACTTTACCCCAACTGAACCATGTGTCTCCTTTCTTGAAACCCGCAGGACAGCAATTCTGAAGAAAATTACATAGTGGAGCTGACTGTTTTCACTATAAATTCAGAGTAACTAATGGACCTTCAATGTTCACATGCTCTGCTCATTTTCTGTCTGTAACTCTCAGGTAATTGGTGGTAACAGCGGTTTCCAGCTTTCTGCCTCCTCATGGCCCCACCCACTGACCTCTCCACTGCACCCACCATATCTACCACTCAGTACAGAAACTAGAAGCCACTAGAGGTGAGATCCTTCCTTTTTCCCTCACCAAACATTTAAACCTGCCATGTCCCTGCATTTCCCTCCATCTCCCTCCATGAGAAGACAGCATCACCTTCTTCAGGGCAAAGTGTGATCCTCCACAGTGGTGGAACTTGAGGCCCTTTGTCCTCTCAGGAAAAACCAGTGTTGGCTATCCTTTCTCTTTTGGAGACCCTGTTCCCTTTAAGCAGTCTTAGCTCATCTTCAGTACAAACATGTGTGAGCCCATGGAACCCATGCATCCACCCACTGGCTGAAATGACTTTCCACACATGGCCCACCTAAGAACTTAGAGCAAATCCAAGACATCAGATCAATACATCCATAATAGTTCAGTATTTATCTATAAAAGACATAGATTTCTTAAAAATATTACCAAAATATTGTATTAACAAAAATTCCTGACTACCATCAAATTCCTAGTCAGTGTCCAGATTTCCCAACTGTCTTATAATTTGGTTAGTTTGAATCAGACTCCAATACGTGGTTAACATGCTTGAATAATAGGCCCCCATGTAGTCCATACCCTGACCTCTGGCACCTGAGAGTGTTACCTTACATGCAAAAGGGACGTGGCAGATGTGAATCAGTTAAGGCCTTGGAATGAAAGACATTATTCTGAGCTCTCTAGGTGGATGCAAGTAAACACAAAGGTTTCATAAGAGGCAAAGGGGAGTGTCAGAGCCAGAGGAGGTGTGACAATGGAAGCAGAGACCCGAGAGCTGTGGAGCCCATGAGACAAGAGATGAATGAGTGTCTCATGATGTTCCCATAGCCTTTAAACAAATGATTTTACTGACATTGTTGTGAAGGAAGGAAAATGGTCATGCTTCCATTGTGGTTGTTCAGTCACTCAGTCGTGTCCAACTCTCTGTCATCCCGTGGGTTGTAGCATGTCACGCTTCCCAGATCTTCATAATCTCTGAAGTTGGTCAAACTCACGTCCACTGAGTCAGTGATGAAGTCAAATTATCTCATCCTCTGTTTCCCTCTTCTCCTCCTGACCTCTTTCTTTATGAATGCAGGATCTTTTTCAATGAGTCGGCTCTTCGTATCAGGTGGCCAAAGTATCGGAGATTCAGCTTCAGCCTCACTCCTTCCAGTGAATATTCAGGGTTGATTTCCTTTAGGAATGACTGGTTTGATCTCTTTGATGTCCAGAGGACTCTCAAGAATCTTCTTCAGCACCACAGTTTGAATACATCAATTATTTGGTGCTCAGTAGTTTCACGGTTGGTCCAATTCTCACATTCATATATGACTACTGGATAAACCACAGCTTTGACTAGACAGATCTTTGTCGGCAAAGTGATGCCTCTGCTTTTTAATATGCTGCCTAGGTTGGTCATAGCTTTTCTTTCAAGGATCAAGTATCTTTTAATCTCATGGCTGCAGTTACCATACACAGTGTTTTTGGAGCCTAAGAAATTAAATCCTGGCACTGTTTCCATTTTTTTCCCCATCTATTTGCTATGAAGTGATGGGACAATGATCTTAGTTTTTTGAATGTTGAGTTTTAAGCCAGCTTTTTCACTCTCCACTTTTGCCTTCATCAAGAGACTCTTCAATTCCTCTTTACTTTCTGCTACTAGGGTAGTGTCATCTGAATATCTGAGGTTATTGATATTTTCCCTTGTAGCCTTGTTTCCAGCTTGTGATTCATCTAGCCTGGCATTTTGCATGATGTACTCAGCATAGAATCCCAGGTAATCCAGGAGAGCTCAGTTTGATTCCTGGATCGAGAAGGTGCCCTGGAGAAGGAATAGGCTACAGACTCCATTATTCATGGGCTTACCTGGTGGTAAAGAATCTGCCTGCAATGCTGGAGACCTGGGTTGAATCCTTGGGTTGGGAAGATACCCTGGAGTATGGCATGGCAACCCACTCCAGTATTCTTGCCTGGAGAATCCCCATGGACAGAGGAGGCCTGGTGGGCTACAGTCCATGGGGTCACAAAGAGTCAGACATGACTAAGGGGCTAAATACACACACACACACACACACACACACACACACACACACACACTGCATACAAGTTAAATGAGTAGGGTAACAATATACAGCCTTGACGTACTCCTTTCCCAATTTTGATCCACTCCATTGTTCCCTGTCCAGTTCTAACTGTTACTTCTTGACATGCATACAAGTTTCTCAGGAGGCAGGCAAGGTGGTCTGGTGTTCCCATCTCTTTCAGAATTTTCCACAGTTTTCTTTGATCCATACAAAGGTTTTAGCACAGCAAATAAAGCAGAAATAGATGTTTTTCTGGAATTCTCTTGCTTTTTCTACAATTCAGCAGATGTTGGCAGTTTGATCTGTGGTTCCTCTGCCTTTTCTAAATCCAACTTGAACATCTGGAAGTTCTCAGTTCACATACTGTTGAAGCCTAGCTTTAAGGATTTGGAGCAAGACCTTGCTAGCATGTGAAATGAGTACAGTTGTGTGGTAGTTTGAACATCCTTTGGCATTACTTTTCTTTGGAATTTGAATGAAAACTAACCTTTTCCAGTGCTATGGCCACTGTTGAGTTTTCCAAATTTGCTGGCATGTTGAGTGCAGCACTTTCACAGCATCATCTTTGAGGATTTGAAATAGCTCAGCTGGAATCCCATCACTTCCACTAGCTTTGTTCATAGTAATTCTTCCTAAGTCCCATTTGGCTTCACACTCCAGGATGTCTGGCTCTAGGTGACTGATCACACAATTGCTGTTTTCTGGGTTATTCAGTGAAGTCGCTCAGTCGTGTCTGATTCTTTGCGACCCATGGACTGTAGCCCACAAAGCTCCTCGGTCCATGGGATTCTCCAGGCAAGAATATTGGAGTGGATTGCCATTTCCTTCTTCTTCTCTGGGTTATTAGGACCTTTTAAATACAGTTCTTCTGTGTATCCTTGCCACCTCTTCTTAATATCTTCTGCTTCTGTTAGGTCCTTACTGTTTCTGTCCTTTATTGTGCCCAACTTTGCATGAAATGTCTTCAAATTTTCTTGAAGAGATTTCTAGTCTTTCCCATTCAATTATTTCCCTCTATTTCTTTGCATTGTCCACTTAAGAAGGCTATCTTATCTCTCTTTGATATTCTTTGGAACTTTGCATTCAGATGGTTATATCTTTCCTTTTCTCCTTTGCCTATCTCCTCTCTTCTTTTCACAGCTATTTGTAAGGCCTCCTCAGACAACCATTATGCCTTGCTGAATTTATTTTTCTCGTGTATGGTTTTTGTCACTGCCTCCTGTACAATGTTACAAACCTCTGTTCATAGTTCTTCAGGCACACTGTCTGTCAGATCTAATCTTTTGAATCTATTTGTCACTTCTATTATATAATCATAAGGGATTTGATGTAAGTCATACCTAAATAGCCTAGTGGTTTTTCCTGCTCCCGTAAGTTCTGCAATTATTGGTTAGATTTATTCCATAAAAAGAACCTTTCCTAATCAAATGTTCATGTACTCTGATGTACAGTTTGAAAAGGTAGAGTGAATACTTATTTTTAAATCAATTTTCAGAAGAATGAAATAATTTCCTATATCCATCAAAGGTAAATGCTGTTGTTGTTGTTTAGTTGCTAAGTCATGTGCAACTCTTTGTGACCTCATGGACTCTATCCCACCAAGCTACTCTGTCCACAGGATTTCTCAAGCAAGAATGCTGGAGTGGGTTTCCATTTCGTTCTCCAGGGGATATTCACTACCTGGGATAGGACTCAAGTCTTCTGCATTGGCAGGTGGATTCTTGTCTGCTGAGTCACTAGGTCAAGGTGATTAGTGAAGTGTTATTTTTAAAGCTTTATAATAATTCCATGAACTTTAACATATTTTATATATTTCAATTCATTGCAACTGGTATTCTTTTGGCTCTTAATTGCATTTTCTGGCTGGTGGATGATGCCAGGTGTGACTGTTGACAGGTGCGTTTGGTTCTTTTTCTCAGCCTCCAATAACTCAGCTCCTCTCTGGGTCTCAGAGTGACGACCCAAGTGCAGATTTTTGAGACTGTCATTTTTATATGGAGTCGCATGCTAACCTCCCTTGCTTTGAGTGGGTCAGAATCATAAGTAGTGTCTGCATGTGGTGTGAAGAGCCCAGGATCATGTCCCTGGGCTGGGCCTTTATCTGGTTAAAATCCCTGGGGTGCCAGAGCCAGATTGCATTGACTCAGAGAGGTGATTACATTATTCCAAACCAAGACACAGATGGTGGACTGGAAGGACATGTACTCATCTCCTGCGAGAACTCCAAAATTGCAACTTGCTCCTGAAAAGCCATTGACAGGAGAATGTTGGATCCCACCAAAAAAAGATACCCCACATCCAAGGACAAAGGAAACGCCCTAGTAAGACTGTAGGAGAGGCAAAAGCGCATTTATAATCAAACCCCATACCTAGCAGAGATGCTCAAACAACTCAAACAAAATTATGTGTGCACTAAGACCCAGAGACTCCACAAACACTAAGCAAGACCTGCTTTTGAGTGTTTGAGTGTCTCCTGCAGAGGTGCAGGTCAGCAGTAGCCTGCAGCGGGGACAGGGGCTCTGACTACCGCAGACCGGTGTCACGCAGCATGTGGCAGAAGCCCTCTTGGAGGAGATCGCCATTATCCCCAGCATAGAGCTGCTGAGCAGATGACACATAAACTGCAGAACAATTATACCAAAGAAATTCTTGCACTGTTAAGAAAGTTCTAGGGCCCACAACAGATTTCCCAACCTGGGAAACAGGCAAAGGGACTGAGAACCCCCGGGGAATTTGCCTTTGGAGGCCAGTGGGATTTGATTACAGAGCTTACACAGGATGATGGAAACAGACCCTTGGAGGGCACAAATAAAACTTTGTGCACAGCAGGAGCCAGGAGAAAGGAACAGTGTCCCCACAAGAGACTGGCCAGACTTGCCTGTGAGTATCCAAGAGTCTCCGGGAGAGGCATGGGTGGACAGTGGCCTGCTACAGTGTCAAGAGCACTGAATACAACCAGGCCTACACAAGTCCTTTTGAAGGAAAACACCATTATCTTCATCACACCTACTAGAGTTTGGCCTCAGGTCAAACAACAGGGAGGGAATACAGCTCCACTCATCAATAGAAAATTGAATTAAAGATTTACTGATCAAGTCAAGAAGTATGACAAAGCTGTATATTGTCACCCTCTTTATTTATATAACTTATATGGAGAGTACATCATGCAAAATGCCGGGAAGGATGAAGCACGAGCTGGAATCAAGATTGCTGGGAGAAATATCAATAACCTCAGATATGCAGATGACACCACTCATATGGAAGAAAGTGAAGAACTAAAGAGCCTCTTGATGAAAGTCAAAGAGGAGAGTTAAAAAGCTGGCTTAAAACTCAACATTCAAAAAACTAAGACCATGGCATCTGGTTCAATCACTTCATGGAAAATAGATGGGAAAACAATGGAAACAGTGACAGACTTTATTTTGGAGGGCTCCAAAATCACTGCAGATAGTGAGTACAGCCATGAAATTAAAAGACACTTGCTCCTTGAAAGAAAAGCTATGACCAACCTAGACAGCATATTAAAAAGCAGAGACATAACTTTGCCAACAAAGGTCTATCTAGTCAAAGTTATGGTTTTTCATGTATGGATGTGAGAGTTGAACTATAAAGAAACCTGAGTGCTCAAGAGTTGATGTTTTTGAACTGTGGTGTTAGGGAAGACTCTTGAGAGTCCCTTGGACTGCAAGGAGATCAAACCAGCCAATCCTAAAGGAAATCAGTCCTGAATATTCATTGGAAGGACTGATGCTGAAGCTGAACCTACAATACTTTGGCCACCTAAGGTGAAGAATTGACTCAATGGAAAAGATCCTGATGCTGAGAAAGACTGAAGGCAGGAGGAGAAGGGGATGACAGAGGATGAGATGATTGGATGGCATCACCAACTCAATGGACATGAGTTTGAGAAAGCTCTGGGAGTTGGTGATGGACAGGGAAGCCTGGCATGCTGCAGTCCATGGGGTTTCAAAGAGTCGGACACAACTGAGTGACTTAACTGACTGAACTGAGCATGGCCTCACACATCAGAACAAGACCCAGTTATATCCAATCTCTCCCATCAGAAAGATTTCATAAGCCTGTTACCCTTGTCCATCAAAGGGGGTCAGAATGAAAACCACAGTCACAGAAACCTAACCAAACTGATCACATGGATCACAGCCTTGTCTAACCCAATGAAATTATGAGCCATGCCCTGTAGGGCCACACAAGATGGACAGGTCACAATGGAGTGTTCTGACAAAACGTGGTCCATTGTAGAATGGAATGGCAAACCAATTCAGTATTCTTGCCTTGAGAACCCCATGAACAGTATGAAAAGGCATAAAGAGAGGACACTGAAAGATGAACTCTCCAGATTGGTAGGTGACCAATATGCTATTCAAGGAGAATGGAGAAATAACTCCAGAAAGAATGAAGAGATGGAGCCAAAGCAAAAAACAATGCCCAGTTGTGAATGTGAATGGTGATGGAAGTAAAGTCCCATGCTGTAAGAGCAATATTGCATGGGAACCTGGAATGTTATCTCCCTGAATCAAGGTAAATTGAAAGTGGTCAAACAGGAGATGGCAAGTGAACATCGACATTACAGGAATCAGTGAACTAGAATGGACTGCAATAGGCAAATTTAATTCAAATGACCAATATATGTACTACTGTGAGCAAGAATCTCTTAGAAGAAATGGAGTAGTCCTCATAGTCAACAAAAGACTCTGAAACGCAGTACTTGGGTGTGGGTGCAATCTGAAAAATGACAGAATGAACTCAGTTCGTTTTGAAGACAAATCATTCAGTATCAGAGTAATCCAAGTCTATGCCCCAACTACTAATGCTGAATAAGCTGATGCTGAATGGTTTTATGAAGACCTACAAGACCTTCTAGAATTAACACCAAAAAAAAAAAAAAAACTGTCCTTTTCATCATGGGGGGCTGAAATGCAAAAGTAGGAAGTCAAGAGACACCTAGATTAACAGGTAAGTATGGCCTTGGAGTACAAAATGAAGCAGGGCAAAGGCTAACAGAATTTTGCCAAGAGAACGCAGATTGTGGAAAACGCCCTCTTCTAACAGCACCAGACACAACTCTATACATGGAAATGATCAGATGATCAATACTGAAATTGGATTGATTATATTCTTTGCAGCCAAAGTGGGGAAGCTCTATAGTGTCACCAAAAACAAGACCAGGAGCTGACTGGGGCTCAGAATATGACCTCCTTATTGCAAAATCCAGACTTAAATTGAAGAAAATAGGGAAAACCAATAGACTTTTCAGGTATGACCTAAATCAAATCCCTCACAGTTGTATACTGGAAGTGATAAGTAGATTCAAGGGATTCAATTTGATAGAATTCCTGAAGAACTATGGATGGAGGTGTGTGACATTGTACAGGAGGCAGTGATCAAGACCATCCCCAAGAAAAAGAAATGAAAAAATGCTAAATGGTTGTCTGACAAGGCCTCTCAAATAGCCGAGAAAAGAAGGGAAATGAAAAGCAAAGAAGAAAGGAAAAATAAATCTATCTGAATGCAGAGTTCCAAAGAATAACAAGGAGAGATATGAAAGTGAAAGGTTGTTGTTGAATCACGCGAATACACCGGGATTCTTGGCCCCCGGAGGAGAAGAATTCAATCCGGGGCCAGAGACGAGGCTTGATCGCTCAGAGCTTTTGTGTAATAAAGTTTTATTCAAGTACAAAGGAGATAGAGAAAGCTTCTGACATAGGCATCAGAAGGGGGTAGAAAGAGTACCCGCTTGCTAGTGTTAACAATGAAGTTATATACTCTCCAGTGAATCCAAAGAATGTCTGGAGGTTGTAAAGACCTCATCAGACCTACTCCCATAATTTACACTTTAAGATAACAGAATTAGCCAGAAGGTTTAATCCAAAGACTGTCTTTAATCCAGAGACTGTCCTCAGGCAGGATACATTATTGTTATATAATCCTAAGGAATGTGGAGAAAGAAAAAAAGTTTGTCCTTTCTTCCTCCTTGAGAATTCCAGACCCCTCTCTCCTTGGGGACCCCTAGATTTCCTATCAACCTGCCTAGGAAATGACTCTCTCAAAAGCCTTCCTAATTTCTCTTTCTATTTTCTCATTATTAGTGTATAGGAATGCAAGGGATTTCTGTGTGTTGATTTTATATCCTGCTACTTTACTATATTCATTGATTAGCTCTAGTAATTTTCTGGTGGAGTCCTTAGGGTTTTCTATGTAGAGGATCATGTCATCTGCAAACAGTGGGAGTTTTACTTCTTCTTTTCCAATTTGGATTCCTTTTATTTCTTTTTCTGCTCTGATTTCTGTGGCCAAAACTTCCAGAACTATGTTGAATAGTAGTGGTGAAAGTGGGCACCTAAAGTCTTGTTCCTGACTTTAGGGGAAATGCTTTCAATTTTTCACCATTGAGGATAATGTTTGCTGTGGGTTTGTCATATATAGCTTTTATTATGTTGAGGTATGTTCCTTCTAGTCCTGCTTTCTGGAGAGTTTTTATCGTAAATGGATGTTGAATTTTATCAAAGGCTTTCTCTGCATCTATTGAGATAATCATATGGCTTTTATTTTTCAATTTGTTAATGTGGTGTATTACATTGATTGATTTGCAGATATTGAAGAATCCTTGCATCCCTGGGATAAAGCCCACTTGGTCATGGTGTATGATCTTTTTAATGTGTTGTTAGATTCTGATTGCTAGAATTTTGTTAAGGATTTTTGCATCTATGTTCATCAGTGATATTGGCCTGTAGTTTCTTTTTTTGTGGCATCTTTGTCAGGTTTTGGTATTAGGGTGATGGTGGCCTCATAGAATGAGTTTGGAAGTTTACCTTCCTCTGCAATTTTCTGGAAGAGTTTGAGAAGGACAGGTGTTAGCTCTTCTCCAATTTTTTTTAGAATTCAGCTGTGAAGCTGTCTGGACCTGGGCTTTTGTTTGCTGGAAGACTTCTGATTACAGTTTCAATTTCCATGCTTGTGATGGGTCTGTTAAGATTTTCTATTTCTTGCTGGTTCAGTTTTGGAAAGTTTTACTTTTCTAAGAATTTGTCCATTTCTTCCACGTTGTCCATTTTATTGGCATATAATTGTTGATAGTAGTCTCTTATGATCCTTTGTATTTCTGTGTTGTCTGTTGTAATCTCTCCATTTTCATTTCTAATTTTATTGATTTGATTTTTCTCCCTTTGTTTCTTGATGAGTCTGGCTAATAGTTTGTCAATTTTATTTATCCTTTCAAAGAACCAGCTTTTGGCTTTGTTGATTTTTGCTACGGTCTCTTTTGTTTCTTTTGCATTTATTTCTGCCCTAATTTTAAAGATTTCTTTCCTTCTACTAACCCTGGGGTTCTTCATTTCTTCCTTTTGCACTTGCTTTAGGTGTAGTGTTAGGCTATTTATTTGACTTTTTTCTTGTTTCTTGAGGTATTCCTGTATTGCTATGAACTTTCCCCTTAGCAATGCTTTTACAGTGTCCCACAGGTTTTGGGTTGTTGTGTTTTAATTTTTTCATTTCTATGCATATTTTGATTTCTTTTTTGATTTCTTCTGTGATTTGTTGGTTATTCAGCAGCATGTTTTTCAGCCTCCATATGTTGGAATTTTTAATAGTTTTTCTCCTGTAATTGAGATCTAATCTTACTGCATTATGGTCAGAAAAGATGCTTGGAATGATTTAAATTTTTTTGAATTTACCAAGGCTAGATTTATGGCCCGGGATATGATCTATCCTGGAGAAGGTTCCATGTGCACTTGAGAAAAAGGTGAAATTCATTGTTTTGGGATGAAATGTCCTATAGATATCAATTAGGTCTAACTGGTCTATTGTATCATTTAAAGTTTGTGTTTCTTTGTTAATTTTCTGTTTAGTTGATCTATCCATAGGTGTGAGTGTGATATTAAAGTCTCCCACTATTATTGTGTTATTGTTAATTTCCCCTTTCATACTTGTTAGCATTTGTCTTACATATTGCAGTGCTCCTATGTTGGGTGCATATATATTTATAATTGTTATATCTTCTTCTTGGATTGATCCTTTGATCATTATGTAGTGTCCTTCTTTGTCTCTTTTCACAGCCTTTGTTTTAAAGTCTATTCCATTCACCATTGCAATGAAAAGAATAAAATACTTAGGAATATATCTACCTAAAGAAACTAAAGATCTATATACAGAAAACTATAAAATACTGGTGAAAGAAATCAAAGAGAACACAAATAGATGGAGAAATATACCATGTTCATGGATTGGAAGAATCAATATAGTGAAAATGAGTATACTACCCAAAGCAATCTATAGATTCAATGCAATCCCTATCAAGCTACCAACGGTATTTTTCGCAGAGCTAGAACAAATAATTTCACAATTTGATTGGAAATACAAAAAACCTCGAAAAGCCAAAGCTATCTTAAGAAAGAAGAATGGAACTGGAGGAATCAACCTGCCTGACTTCAGGCTCTACTACAAAGCCACAGTCATCAAGACAGTATGGTACTGGCACAAAGACAGAAATATAGATCAATGGAACAAAATAGAAAGCCCAGAGATAAACCCAAGCACATATGGACACCTTATCTTTGACAAAGGAGGCAAGAATATACAATGGATTAAAGACAATCTCTTTAACAAGTGGTGCTGGGAAAACTGGTCAACCACTTGTAAAAGAATGAAACTAGAACACTTTCTAACACCATACACAAAAATAAACTCAAAATGGATTATCTAAATGTAAGACCAGAAACTATAAAACTCTTAACGGAGAACACTCTCTGACATAAATCACAGCAGGATCCTCTATGACCCACCTCCCAGAATATTGGAAATAAAAGCAAAAATAAACAAATGGGACCTAATTAAAAGTAAAAGCTTCTGAACAACAAAAGAAATTATAAGCAAGGTGAAAAGACAGCCTTCAGAATGGGAGAAAATAATAGCAAATGAAGCAACTGACAAACAACTAATCTCAAAAATATACAAGCAACTCCTGCAGCTCAATTCCAGAAAAATAAATGACCCAATCAAAAAATTCGCCAAAGAACTAAATAGACATTTCTCCTAAGAAGACATACAGATGGCTAACAAACACATGAAAAGATGCTCAACATCATTCATTATCAGAGAAATTAAAATCAAAACCACAATGAGGTACCATTTCATGCCAGTGAGAATGGCTGCAATCCAATAGTCTACAAGCAATAAATGCTGGAGAGGGTGTGGAGAAAAGGGAACCCTCTTACACTGTTGGTGGGAATGCAAACTCGTACAGCCACTATGGAGAACAGTGTGGAGATTCCTTAAAAAACTGGAAATAGAACTGCCTTATGATCCAGCAATCCCACTGCTGGGCATACACACTGAGGAAACCAGAATTGAAAGAGACACATGTACCCCAATGTTCTTTGCAGGACTGTTTATAATAGCCAGGACATGGAAGCAACCTAGATGTCCATCAGCAGATGAATGGATAAGAAAGCTTTGGTACATATACACAATGGAGTATTACTCAGCCATTAAAAAGAATACATTTGAATCAGTTCTAATGAGGTGGATGAAACTGGAGCCGATTATACAGAGTGAAGTAAGCCAGAAAGAAAAACACCAATACAGTATACTAATGCATATATATGGAATTTAGAAAGATGGTAACGATAACCCTGTATGCAAGACAGCAAAAGAGACACAGATGTACAGAACAGTCTTTTGGACTCTGTGGGAGAGGGAGAGGTGGGATGATTTGGGAGAATGGCATTGAAACATGTATAATATCATATAAGAAATGAATCACAAGTCCAGGTCGATGCAGGATATAGGATGCTTGAGGCTGGTGCACTGGGATGACCCAGAGGGATGGTATGGGGAGGGAGGGGGGAGAGGGGTTCAGGATTGGGAACACGTGTACACCCGTGGTGGATTCATGTTGATGTATGGCAAAACCAATACAATATTGTAAAGTAATTAGCCTCCAATTAAAATAAATAAATTTAAAAAAAGAAAGCTTTCCTACATGATCAATGCAAAGACATAGAGGAAAACAACAGAATGGGAAAGACTAGAGTTCTCTTCATGAAAATTTGAGATACCAAGGGAACATTTCATGCAAAGATGGGCCCAATAAAGGGCAAAAATGGTATGGACCCAACAGAAGCAGAAGATGTTAAGAAGAGGTGGCACAAATACACAGAAGAACTATTAAAAAAAAAAAAAAAAATCTTCATGACCCAGATAACCATGATGGTGTGATCACTCACCTAGAACCAGACATCCTGGAGTGCAAAGTCAGGTGGGCCTTAGGATGTATCACTATGAACAAAGCTAGTGGAGGTGATGGAATTTCAGTTGAGCTATTTCAAAACCTAAAAGATGATACTATGGAAGTGCTGCACTCAATATGCCAGCAAATTTGGAAAACTCAGCAGTGGCCACAGGACTGGAAAAGTTCAGTTTTCATTATAATCCCAAAGAAAGGCAATGACAAAAAATGTTCAAACTGCCACACAATTGCATTTGTCTCACACGCTACCAAAGTAATGTCCAAAATTTTCCAAGTGAAGCTTCAACAGTACATGAACTGAGAACTTCCAGATATTCAAGCTGGATTTAGAAAAGTCAGAGGAACCAAAGATCAATTGCCAACATCTGCTGGATCAGAAAGAGAATTCCAGAAAAAAAAAACTACTTATGTTTTATTGACTACATCAAAGCCTTTGTCTATGTAAATTAAAACTGTGGAAAACTCTTCAAGAGATGGGCATAGAAGGCCATCTTACTTGCCTCCTAAGAAATCTGTATGTAGGTGAAGAAGTAACAGTTACAACTGGACATGGAGCAATGGACTGGTTCCAAATTGGGAAAGAATTACATCAAGCCTGTATATTGTCACCCTACTTATTCAACTTTTATGCAGAATACATCATGCCCAGTGCTGGGCTGGATGAAGCAGAAGCTGGAATCAAGATTGCAGGGAGAAATATCAATAACCTCATGTATGCACATGACACCACCCTAATGGCAGAAAGCGAAGAGGAACTGAAGAGCCTCTTGAAAAAAGTGAAAGAGGAGAGTGGAAAAGCTGGATTAAAACTCAGCATTCAAAAAACTAAGGTCATGGCATCTGGTCCCATCATTTCATGGCAAATAGATGGGGAAACAATGCAAAGTGTATCAGACTTTATTTTTCTTGGGCTCCAAATTCACTGCAGTTGGTGACTGCAGGCATGAAATTAAAACACGCTTGCTCCTTGGAAGAAAAGCTATGATCAACTAGACAGCATATTAAAAAGAAGAGAATATGTATGACTATGTGTTGATAAAATTGTAAAGGGGTGCACTATAGCTTCAAAATACAGAACTTTAAATTCTACATGGTAGTAGATTGAATCACACCTCTTTCAGAAAGGGACAGATCAAACAGATTGAATAACTAAACATAGAGAGGCTATGTTTACACATATTACCATGGTTACACTCATTTATGAAAGAATGTGCTTTATTTTCAAACAAATGTAAAATTTTCAACATAAATTAATCATATCCTGAACCACAAAGGCAATAGCCACACATTTCAAGTCTGTATGATTTAAACCACATTCATTTTCACAAACCAAAAAATTAAGAAAACAATTTTAAAAGCCAAACATTTATATAGCTTTAAGTTAGAAATCAAATAGAAGTAGAAACCACAAACCATTTTTAACTGAATAATACATGGAATGGGGAAGGCAAGAGGGACATTCAGAAAAACAGATATTCTCAAAAGCACTGATTAGATTCAAAAATAGATTAGAATAAATTAAATGAAACTTTCTACCCAAGAACCTAAGGAAATTAACCCTGAATACTCATTGGAGGAACGAATGATGAAGCTGAAGCTCCAATACTTTGGCCACCTGATGCAAAGAGCTGGCTCACTGGAAAAGACTCTGATGCTGGGAAAGATTGAGGGCAGGAGGAGAAGGAGAGGACAGAAAATGAAACAGTTGGATGGCATCATTAACCAAATTAACATGAGTTTGAACAAACTCCAAGTGACAGAGGACAAGGAAGCCTAGCATGCTGCAGCCAATGGGGTCACAGAGAGTCAAACACAGCTGAGTGAGCAAACAATAATGCAAGAGTTGAGCTATTTCAGATCCTGAGAGATGATGCTAAGAAAGTGCTGCACTCAATATGCCAGCAAATTGGGAAAACTCAGCAGTGACCACAGGACTGGAAAAGGTCAGTTTGCATTCCAATCCCAAAAAAGGCAATGCCAAAGAATGCTCAAACTACCGCACGATTGCATTCATCTTACATGCTAGTAAAGTAATGATCAAAATTCTCCAAGCCAGGCTTCAGCAATAGGTGAACCACGAACTTCCAGATGTTCCAGATGGTTTTAGAAAATGCAGAGGAACCAGAGATCAAATTGCCAACATCCACTGGATCATCAAAAAAGGAAGAGAGTTCCAGAAAAACATCTATTTCTGCTTTCTTCACTATGCCAAAGGCTTTGACTGTGTGGATCACAATAAACTGTGGAAAATTCTGAAAAGATGGGAATACCAGACCACCTGACCTGTCTCTTGAGAAACCTGTATGCAGGTCAGGAAGCAACAGATAGAACTGGCCATGGCACAACAGACTGGTTCCAAATAGGAAAAGGAGTACATCAAGGCTGTATGTTGTCACCGTGCTTGTTTAACTTATATGCAGAGTACATCATGAGAAACACTGGGCTGGAGGAAGCACAAGCTGGAATCAAGATTGCCAGGAGAAATATCAATAACCTCAGATATGCAGATGACACCACCGTTATGGCAGAAAGTGAAGAAGAACTAAAGAGCCTCTTGATGAAAGTGAAAGAGGAGAGTGAAAATGTTGGCTTAAAGCTCAACATTCAGAAAATGAAGATCATGGCATCGGGTCCCATCACTTCATGGGAAATAGATGGGGAAACAGTGAAACAGTGAAAACAGTGTCAGACTTTATTTTTCTGGGCTCCAAAATCACTGCAGATGGTGACTGCAGCCATGACATTAAAAGATGCTTACTCCTTGGAAGGAAAGTTATGACCAACCTAGATAGCATATTGAAAAGCAGAGACATTACTTTGCCAACAAAGGTCCATCTAGTCAAGGCTATGGTTTTTCCAGTGGTCATGTATGGATGTGAGAGTTGGACTGTGAAGAAAGCTGAGCACCAAAGAATTGATGCTTTTGAACTGTAGTGTTGGAGAAGACTCTTGAGAGTCCCTTGGACTGCAAAGAGATCCAACCAGTCCATTCTAAAAGAGATCAGTCCTGGGTGTTCTTTAGAAGGACTGATGCTAAAGGTGAAACTCTGATACTTTGGCCACCTCATGCAAAGAGCTGACTCATTGGAAAAGACTCTGATGCTGGAAGGGATTGGGGGAAGGAGGAGAAGGGGATGACAGAGGATGAGATGGCTGGATGGCATCACTGACTCGATGGACATGAGTTGGATGAACTCCGGGAGTTGGTGATGGACAGGTAGGCCTAGTGTGCTGCAGTTCATGGGGTCGCAAATAATTGGACACAACTGAGCAACTAAAGTGAACTGAACTGAACTGAAGTATGGTTTAATCACTAAGTCATGTCCAACTCTTGCAACCCCATGGACTGTAGTCTGCCAGGCTCCTCTGTCCATGGGATTCTCCAGGCAAGAATACTGGAATGCGTTGCCATTACCTAGGTATAAGAACACAATAAACCCAAAGAAATTAGAAGGAAAAATTAATTTTAAAAAAATGTCAATAAAATAAACCTACACACAAAACTTCCAGATGATCAGCAGCCCCAAAAGGATACTCTATGAAATCACCAATAAAATAAACTGTAAGAAAATAAACAATAAAACAAGGAAGACATCAATAAGTAATATGAGTAACAAAAGGCACACAGGAGTGCCAATACAAGGAGACTTAATGTATTATAAAAGATACTAATATATTATTTTATGTGCAGTTTAGGTCTTCCCTTGTGACTCAGCTGGTAAAGAATCCACCTGCAATGTGGGAGACCTGAGTTCGATCTCTGGGTTGGGATCCCCTGGAGAAGGGAAAGGCCACACACTCCAGCATTCTGTCCTGGAGAATTCCATGGACTGTATAGCCCATGGGGTCTCAAAGAATCGGACATGACTGAGCAGCTTTCACTTTCACTTAGTTCAGTTAAAATAAAGTTTGGTTTGAGAACCATGACATGTATCAGCTACTTCTCTCCTTCTCATTTTATTCCTGAAAGAAGGCTTCCTAGTAGATAATATTAAATGTACATCTTGTCTCTTTTATAATAGCCCACACTGAAAGTTAGACATTTTAAATGAAGAATAGTATAAAATTAGAAACCTTAGAGGGAGGCAAAGGGCAATTATGAAGCTAGTACACTGTACCTAGAAAATTAGCACAGAACAGCTTACTTGGTTTTCCCCATTTACATGCAATTTAAACAAATGGGAGGTACATTTGTAATAGGGAAGAACAAATTTGATTCCATATTAGATCTGTTCCTTTTACTTTAGCCTTTGTGCTCTGTTGCCTGTGCTTAGTTATGCTGGCTCTCCACATTTGTAAAAGAATGTTGCCTATGGCCTGAAATACTTAGGAATAGCCTGTTCTCAGGGCTCTGACCTTTAAAAGTCCATTCATTTAGAGAGAAAAAGTTGCAGAACAGAGAATAACATTTGTTTTGTTGGAGGTTTTCACCTGACTTAGGTGGACAGTTGTAAGAACAAAGAATTTCTACACCAAGAAATTTGCAACAACTAACCACACCCTTCCCTCACCTTGCCTTTAAAAGTGCTTTGCTAGACTTTTCCTGGTGGTCCAGCGGTAAAGAATCTGCCTGCCAATGCAGGAGAGCTGGATTCAACCCTTACTCCAGGAAGATCCCATGTGCTTCAGGGCAACACTCTTCCCTATCAAAAATAATCTTGGAGTTTATTTTACATTATCTTGTACAGCACTGTCTCATTCTTTTTAGCAGCTGTGCATGCTTCATTTAATTATTTTCCACAATCTTTTGCTACTATTTTAATAAATAGGGAAGAATAAATCTGATTTCACATTAGATCTGTTCTATTGCCTGTGCAATACACATGCTGGCTCTACACCTTTTGTAAAAGAATGTTGCCTGTATCTGAAATATACAAGTGAGCCCATTCTCAGGGCTCTGGATTTTAAGAAGTCATCCATATAGACAGAAAAATTTGCAGAACAGGGAATAAATTTTGGAGGTTTACAGGAACATAGTGACCTGACCTACAAGGACAGAGGCACAAAGCTGAGCAAAAGATTCCTACACCAGTAACACTGCAACAACTAATCGCTCCTCACCTTGTGTTTAACAATACTTTGCTGAAACCCTTCAAAGAATACGGGTTTGAGGGGCAGGGCCACAAGCCATCTATCTTCTTGCATGGTTATGCAATAAAACTTTCTCTACTCCAAATTCTTATATTTCAGTTTATTTGGCCTCACTTGTGTGTCTGGTAAACTTGCATTTGTAACACTACAAATGCTGCAATGAATGCTTCCACATATTTTTCATTTGCACATGTGTGGGTATATTCATACGTTATATTTCAGGAGTGCAATTGTTGGGACAAAGGCTATATGCTCTCTAAATGTTATGGTTGTGGCCCAGTTGTGCTCTCACCAGCAATCATTCAGAGCCTACATCTCTGCCCCCTTGCTGACAGCATGCCATCACCATCTCCATCTTCGACAACCTGACGAGAGAAAAGTGGCGTTTTTATTTCATTTGACTACATATGCATACAGAAAGGGGCAATTTTAATTTCCTTTTATGTAAAAGGTTAAAATACTTCCCTATTTTTTAGTTCTTTTGCTGAGTGTTCTGATTTACAGAAGCCCATTACAGTTTAAGGGCATCCCCAGTGGTTCAGTGGTAAAGAATCCACCTGCAATGCAGAAGGCACAGGAGAAGCAAAATTAATCCTTCAATTGAGTTCAGTTCAGTCACTCAGTCATGTCCAACTCTTTGTGACCCCATGAACTGCAGAACGCCAGGCCTCCCTGTCAATCACCAACTCCCAGAGTTCACTCAAACTCACGGCCATCGAGTCAGTGATGCCATCAAGCCATTTCATCCTCTATCATCCCCTTCTCAAATGAGTCAGTTCTTTGCATCAGGTGGACAAAGTATTGGAGTTTCAGCTTCAAAATGAGTCCTACCAACAAACATCCAGGACTGGTCTCCTTTAGGATGGACTGGTTGGACCTCCTTGCAGTCCAAGGGACTCTCAGGAGTCTTCTCCAACACCACAGTTCAAAAGCATCAAATCTTCAGCACTCAGCTTTCTTTATAGTCCAACTCTCACATCCATACATGACTACTGGCAAAACCCATAGCCTTGACTAGATGGACCTTTGTTGGCAAAGTAATGTCTCTGCTTTTGAATATGCTATCTAGGTTGGTCATAACTTTCCTTCCAAGGAGCAAGCATCTTTTAATTTCATGGCTGGAATCACCATCTGCTGTGATTTTGGAGCCCAGAAATATAGTCAGCCACTGTTTCCCCATCTATTTGCCATGAAGTGATGGGACCAGATGCCATGATCTTAGTGTTCTCAATGTTGAGCTTTAAGCCAACTTTTTCACTCTCCTCTTTCACTTTCATCAAGAGGCTTTTGAGTTCCTCTTCACTTTCTGCCATGAGAGTGGTGTCGTCTGCATATCTGAGGTTATTGCTATTTCTCCCAGCAATCTTGAGTCCAGCTTGTGCTTCCTCCAGCACAGCGTTTCTCATGATGTACTCTGCATAGAAGTTCAATAAGCAGGGTGACAATATACAGCCTTGACGTACTCCTTTTCCTATTTGGAACCAGTCTGTTGTTCCATGTCCAGTTCTAACTGTTGCTTCCTGACCTGCATACAGGTTTCTCAAGAAGCAGATCAGGGGGTCTGCTATTCCCATCTCTTGAAGAATTTTCCAGTTTATTATGATCCACACAGTCAAAGGCTTTGGCATAGTCAGTAAAGCAGAAACAGATGTTTTCATGGAACTCTCTTGCTTTGGGGATGATCCAGCGGATGTTGGCAATTTGATCTCTGGTTCCTCTGCCTTTTCTAAAACCAGCTTGAACATCTGGAAGTTAATGGTTCGTATATTGCTGAAGCCTGGCTTGGAGAATTTTGAGCATTACTTTACTAGCGTGTGAGATGAGTGCAGTTGTGCGATAGTTTGAGCGTTCTTTGGCATTGCCTTTCTTTGGGATTGGCATGCAAACTGATCTTTTCCAGTCCTGTGGCCACTGCTGAGTTTTCCAAATTTGCTGGCATGTTGAATGCAGCACTTTCACAGCATCATCTTTCAGGATTTGAAATAGCTCAACTGGAATTCCATCACCTCCACTAGCTTTGTTCATAGTGATGCTTCCTAAGGCCCACTGGACTTCACATTCCAGGATGTCTGGCTCTAGGTGAGTGATCACACCATCGTGATTACCTGGGTCATGAAGATCTTTCTTGTACAGTTCTTCTGTGTATTCTTAACATCTCTTCTTAGTATCTTCTGCTTCTGTTAGGTCCATACCATTTCTGTCCTTTATAGAGCCCATCTTTGCATGAAATGTTCCCTTGGTATCTCTAATTTTCTTGAAGAGATCTCTAGTCTTTCCCATTCTATTGTTTTCCTCTATTTCTTTGCATTGATCACCAAGGAAGGCTTTCTTATCTCTCCTTGCTATTCTTTGGAACTCTGCGTTCAAATGGGTATATCTTCCCTTTTTTCCTTTGCTTTCTCTTCCCTTCTTTTCACAGCTATTTGTAAGGCCTTTTCAGACAGCCATTTTGCTGTTTTTGCATTTCTTTTTCTTGGAGATGATCTTGATCCCTGTCTCCTCTACAGTGTCAGAAACCTCCATCCATAGTTCATCAGGCACTCTGTCTGTCAGGTCTAGTCCCTTAAATCTATTTCTCACTTCCGCTGTATAGTCATAAGGGATTTGATTTAGGTCATAACTGAATGGTCTAGTGGTTTCCTCCACTTTCTTCAATATCAGTCTGAATTTGGCAATAAGGAGTTCATGATCTGAGCCACAGTCAGCTTCCAGTCTTGTTTTTGCTGACTGTATAGAGCTTCTCCATCTGTGGCTGCAAAGAATGTAATCAATCTGATTTCAGTGTTGACCATCTGGTGATGTCCATGTGTAGAGTCTTCTCTTGTGTTGTTGGAAGAGGGTGTTTGCTATGACCAGTGCGTTCTATTGGCAGAACTGTATTAGCCTTTGCCCTGCTTCATTCTGTACTCCAAGGTCAAATCTGCCTATTACTCCAGGTGTTTCTTGGCTTCCTACTTTTGCATTCCAGTCCCCTATAATGAAAAGGACATCTTTTGGGGGTATTAGTTCTAGAAGGTCTTGTAGGTCTTCATAGAACTGTTCAACTTCAGCCTCTTCAGCATTACTGGTCAGGGCATAGACTTGGATTACCATGATATTGAATGGTTTGCCTTGGAAATGAACAGAGATCATTCTGTCGTTTTTGAGACTGTATCCAAGTACTGCATTTCAGACTCTTTTGTTGACTATGTTGGCTATTCCATTTCTTCTAAAGGATTCCTGCCCACAGTAGTTGATATAATGGTCATCTGAGTTAAATTCACCCATTCCAGTCCATCTTAGTTCTCTGATTCCTAGAATGTCAGTGTTTACTCTTGCCATTTCCTGTTTGACAACTTCAAATTTGCCTTGACCACTTCCACTTTTTGACCACATTTGACCACTTCCAATTAATCCTTGGGTCGAGACAATTCCCTGGAGGAGGGCATGGCAGCCCACTGCAGTATTCTTGCCTGTAGAATCCCAGGGACAGAGGAGCCTAGTGGGCTTCAGTACATGAAGTCAAACACGATTGAAGCAACTGAGCATAAGCATGATTACAAACTAAGAAAATTTATATATGTCTGTAATATAAATGGAATATAATGCTTCCAGGTTGCTATTTGTCTTCTAACTTTGCTTCTAATGATGGGTTCATCTGCATTCAATTGCTAAGTCATATCTGACTCCATGGACTGTAGCCCACCAGGCTCCTCTGTCAATGGGGTTTCCCAGGTAAGAATACCAAAATGGGTTGACATTTTCTCCTCCAAGGGATCTTCCCAGTCCAGGGAGTGAACCCATGTCCTGCATTGGCAGGTGGATTCTTTACCACTGAGCCACCTGGGAAGCTCCCATGGTGATGGGTGATTGCTATTAATATTTAAAATTACCTATAATTTATTTTTTCACAATTTGATGTTACTGTAATTTTTTATGTATGGTAAGATATACATAAATATAAAACGTATCATTTTAACCATTTTTAAGTGTACAGCTCAGTGGTGTTTAATATGTTCACATTGTGCAACTATCACCACCATCCATTGCCAGAACTTTATCTTACAAAACTGAAACTCTACCCTTTAAATACTGACTCTCCATTCTCCCCTCAATCATCCTTTGGCCAAACACCAAATCACAATTTTTATGTCACTGCATTTATGAATTATACTTTAAAAATATTTCCTATTCCTTATCAACATTTTCTCATATTTTGAGGTAAGTTTTGGTTTCTAGACTTAAATATTTGCCATGTCTGTAATTTTTTTTTTGGGGGGGGAGGTGGGTGGAAAGACATAAGGGAGGCATACTAATTTACTTGAAAATGCAGATTCCCCAATCTACTTAAGGCTCTGTTCTCTACTGATTTTTATTCCAACTTGGTCATATGAATTTGGATCTATTTTGGTACTTATTTTCTTTCAATTAATCTTTCTTTTCAACAGCAGGCATCAAACTCTTTTTAATTATGAAATCAGCATACTTTAAATTCTGGTGAAGTTGTTCCTCTTGTATCACACTTACTTATTATTTTCCTAGCAATTAGTTATTGTTTTAATACAAAATTTATAAACAGTCTAGTTCCCACAAACATATTCTGTTGGTTCCGTTCAGACAATCAGTCATGTCTGACTCTTTGTGACCCCATGACTGCAGCACACCAGGCTTCCCTGTCCTTTACAAACACCTGGAGCTTACTCAAACTCATGTCCATCAAGTCAGTGATGCCATCCAACCATCTCATCCTGTTGTCCTCTTCTCTTCCTGCCTTCAGTCTTAGGCGGCAGCAGGGTCTTTTCCCAGGAGTCAGTTCTTCACATCAGGTGGCCAAAGTATTGGAGTTTCAGCTTCAACATCAGTCCTTTCAATGAATATTCATGACTGATCTCCTTTAGGATGGACTGGTTTGATCTTCTTGCTGTCCAAGGGACTCTCAGAGAGTCTTCTCCAACACCACAGTTCAAAAGCATCAATTCTTCAGCATTCAACTTTCTTTACGTCCAACTCTCACATCCATATGTGACTACTGGAAAAACCATAGCTTTGACTAGACGGACCTTTGTTGGCAAGATAATGTCTCTGCTTTTTAATAAGGTGTCTAGGTTGGTCATAACTTTCCTTCCAAGGAGTAAGTGTCTTTTAATTTCATGGCTGCAGTCACCATCTGCAGTGATTTTGGTGCCCCAAAAAATAAAGTCTCACACTGTTTTCATTGTTTCCCCATCTATTTGCCATGAAGTGATGGGACCAGATGCCACAGTCTTAGTTTTTTGAATGGTGAGTTTTAAACAAACTTTTTCACTCTCCTCTTTCACTTTCATAAAGAGGTCCTTTAGTTTCTCTTCAATTTCTGCCATAAGGGTGATGTCATCTGCATATCTGAGGTTATTGATATTTCTCCCAGCAGTCTTGATTCCAGCTTGTGCTTCATGCAGCCCAGCATTTATACTCTGCATAGAAGTTAAATAAGGAAGGTGACAATATTCAGCCTCAATGTACCCCTTTCCTGATTTGGAACCAGTCTGTTGTTCCATGTCCAGTTCTAAATTTTGCTTCTTGACCTGCATACAGATTTCTCAGGAGGCAAGCCAGGTGGTCTGGTATTCCCATCTCTTGAAGAATTTTCCACAGTTTGTTGTGATCCACACAGTGAAAAGTTTTGGCCTAGTCAATAAAGCAGAAGTAGATATTTTTCTGTAACTTTCTTTTTTTTTTTTTTTGATGATCCAACAGATGTTGGCAAATTGGTCTCTGGTTCATTCCTCTGCCTTTTCTAAATCCAGCTTGAACATCTGAAAGTTCACAGTTAATGTACTGTTGAAGCCTGGCTTGGAGAATTTTGAGCATTACTTTGCTAGCATGTCAAATGAGTGCAATTGTGGGATAGTTTGAACATCAAGAAAAAAAAAAAATGTTCAGACTTTGATTCCAAGAATTTGACTATATAAGATACCTCACATAAGTAGAAGCATGCAGTATTTGTCTTTTTATGACTGACTGGTTTATTTCACTTGCATAATGCCCTTAATGTTCATCCATGTTGTCACATACTGCAGAATTTCCTTCTTGGTAAGTTTGAATTATATATATATATATATATATATATATATATATATATCACATTTTTATCCATTCATCTGTCCATGAAGATTTAAGTTGGTTCCATATTTTAGCTATTATGAATAATGTTGTGATGAACATGGGAGTAAAAATATCTCATCAAGATATTGATTTCAATTCTTTTGGATAAATACCCAGACATGGGATTGCTGGATCATATGGAAGTTCTATCTGTAATTTTTGAGGAAACTTTATATGGTTTTTCTTAATGGCTGCACCATTTTGCATTCCCATATACAATGTGCAAATGTTCCACATCCTCGCCAAGAGTTGTCTATTGTATTTTTGATAATAGCTATCCTAATAAGTGTGAAGTGCTGTATCATTGTGGTTTTGATATGCATTCCCTGATGATCAGTACTATTGAGCACCTTTTCATGTTCTTGTTGACCATTTATGCTTTCTTTGGAAAAATGTCTGTTCAGGTCTTCTGCTCACTTTTAAAATAGGGTATTAATACTTTTACTATTGAATTAGAGGAGCTTCTTATATATATTAATCCCCTTATCAAATATATAGCTTTCAATATATCCTCCCATTCTGTAGGTTGTCTTTTTACTCCATTCACTATTTATTTGGCTGTACAGAAGCTTTTTAGCTGGATATAGGAGTTACCCCACGCCCGAGGTCAGGGGCGGCGGCCGAGAGGAAAAACCTCACGTCCAAGGAGCGGTGGCTGCACGGGCACAGAAGGGCAGAGAGAAGCTACTCCATGTTCAAGGTCAGGAGGAGCAGCCGTGAGGAGATACCCCTCATCCAAGGTAAGGAGCAGTGGCTGCACTTTGCTGGAGCAGCCGTGAAGAGATACCCTATGTCCAAGGTAAGAGAAACCCAAGTAAGACAGTAGGTGTTGTGAGAAGGCATCAGAGGGCAGACACACTGAAACCATAGTCACAGAAAACAAGCCAATCTGATCACATGGACCACAGCCTGTCTAACTCAATGAAACTAAGCCATGCTGTGTGATGCCACCCAAGATGGACAGGTCATGGTAGAGAGGCCTGACAGAACGTGGTCCACTGGAGAAGGGAATGGCAAACCACTTCAGTATTCTTGCCTTGAGAACACCATGAACAGTATGAAAAGGCAAAAAGGTAGGACACTGAAAGAGGAACTCCCCAGGTCAGTAGGTGCCCAATATGCTACTGGAGATCAGTGGAGAAATAACTCTAGAAAGAATGAAGGGATGGAGCCAAAGCAAAAACAATACCCAGCTGTGGATGTGACTGGTGATAGAAGCAAGGTCCTATGCTGTAAAGAGCAATATTGCATAGGAACCTGGAACTGTGGTATTAGAGAAGACTCTTGAGAGTCCCTAGGACTGCAGGGAGGCCCAACCAGTCTATCCTAAAGGAGATCAATCCTGGGTGTTCATTGGAAGGACTGATGCTAAAGCTGAAACTCCAGTACTTTGGCCACTTCATGCGAAGAGTTGACTGATTGGAAAAGACCCTGATGCTGGGATGGATTAGGGGCAGGAGGAGAAGGGGACAACAGAGGATGAAATGGCTGGATGGCATCACCAACTCTATGGACATGAGTTTGGGTACACTCTGGGTGTTGGTGATGGACAGGGAGGCCTGCCATGCTGCGATTCATGGGGTTGCAAAGAGTCAGACACAACTGAGCGACTGAACTGAACTGAGTCTCACTTATTTATTTTTGCTTTTATTGCTTGTGCTTTTGGTATTATAACCATTAAATTGTTGTCAACTGCAATGTCATGAAGTTTTTCTCTTATGTTTTCTTCTATGAATTTTACCGCTTCAGGTCTTAATGTTTAAAATTTTAATCCATTTTGAGTTAATTTCCATGTATAAGGTTCCAATGTCATTCTTCTGCATGTGGATATTTAGTTTTTGACTCAAGACTTTGAAAATTTCCTTTTTTATTTAACCACTATCTCTCTCTGAGCTCTTTACTTTTAACTTTTTGGACTGCTGAATCACTTGCTTGTTATAGTTCCTCACGTTACTTTAGTGTGTAACCCCTATTCTTTCATTAATTCCACTCCTTTGGAACTTATATTCTAATATATGAAATATTTTTTCCAGTTTGTGTATAACATTTAGATTTGAGAAAATCATTTTGTGCTCTAACTGAACCTCCTTTTAAATCTTATTACATTTTTGTTAAAATTGTCAACTGGTTTTTCTGCCTGTTCTGCTTCACTGGTGTTGACTTGTAGCTTGTTCTTGCCCCTAAGTATGTTGTTACTTTTCTTTGTCTGCTCACATTTCTGTACACACCCTCAGCTGCTGGGTCACTCAGAGTCTGTAGGGAAGTGGTAAACCAATAATGTGAACAGATTTTCTTCTTTTTGTGCAGACTGGCAGTGAACAAGTTTACATATTAAGTCTCTGTCAATACAGAAAGATGGAGCATTTTATATTAGTATATATGTAGACTGTAAATTGCTGTTCCTCAAAATTTATCCTTCAACAGCAAAACAAAGGTTATCTATGTAGGTATTTTCCACAGGCTGAACCCTGTATTGATATTTCCCTTTTACACCCCTTGCTAAAACTGGCCCCATCTTTTGCATACAACATGCTTCCTATAAATAGTAAATTCCCTGTTCGTGGCAATGGATAGATTTACACAATAGCTAAATCTGCAAGCAACCCTGGGCAAAGAGCCTGAAAAGAGGAAGGCCTGTCTCATGTATTATCTCATGTCATCCTTACAACGGCCCTGTGAAACATCAGTAATGTCCATGGTTCACAAAGGAGGAAACAGAAGCCCCAAGAGTTAGCCATTTTCTCCTGTTAAAACTGTGCTGCACATAGAGGCTGTCATGAGGATCTGATTTAGCCTGAGGTTAAAGCTTTTGTTAACGTTGGCTTAAAACTCAGCATTCAGAAAACTAAGATCGTGGCATCTGGTCCCATTACTTCGTGGTAAATAGATGGGGAAACAGTGGAAATAGTGATGGGCTTTATTTTGGGGAGCTCCAAAATCACTGCAGATGGTGACTTCAGCCATGAAATTAAAAGATGCTTGCTCCTTGGAAGAAAAGCTATGACCAACCTAGACAGCATATTAAAAAGCAGAGTCATTACTTTACCAACAAATGTCCGTCTAGTCAAGGCTATGGTTTTTCCAGTAGTCATGCATGGATGTGAGAGTTGGACTATAAAGAAAGCTGAGCATTGAAGAATTGATGCTTTTGAATTGTGTTGTTAGAGAAGACTCTCGAGAGTCCCTTAGACTGCCAGGAGATCTAACCAGTCAATTCTAAAGGAAATAAGTCCCGAATATTCATTGGAAGGACTGATACTGAAGCTGAAACTCCAATACTTTGGCCACCTGATCTGAAGAACAGACTCACTGGAAAAGACCCTGATGCTAGGAAAGATTGAAGGCAGGAAGAGAAGGGGACCACACAGGATGAGATGGTTGGATGGCATCACTAATGTGATGGACATGAGTCTGAGCAAGCTCCAGGAGTTGGTGATGGACAGGGAAGCCTGGCGTGCTGCAGTCCATGGGGTTGCAAAGAGTTGGACACAACTGAGTGGCTGAAATGAACTGAACTGAAAGCTTGGGTCTTTAATCTCACCCTCCCTTGTGTTTCCAGGACAGCTAAAGAAGCAGTCAGTGGCTGTGACTCAGAATATAGAGAAGTATCACTGAAACCAAAAGTGAGTAATATACAAAAACAACCTTGATCAGTGCTAGTGGGAGTGTAAGGACAAGCATTCTCAGTCCCTGAAATTAGAAATAAAATGTTAGTGATTTGTGAATAAATATTTGAGAGTGTGTATCAAAGGAATTTAAAGCACTATTTAAATTTTTACATTATAATTCTAATTCTGGGGTTTCATCTGAAATGATAAAATGCTTTTACAAAGCATGTGGTTTGTTTCAGCATGATTCGAGATTAGAAAAAGTTGAGAATGAATCATATATCAACATAAAGAAAATATGTAAAGAAAAATAATTTCACAGAAGAAAAAAATCTGGAAGGAGTTGTGACAAATTCCTGGAGTTGACTACCTTATGGATGTAAGTGTATATAGGTATATGTTTTTATAATTACACATCTTCAAAATTTTCTATCATGTGTCATTTGATCATCAGATCAACTATGACAGGCACTGGTCTGGCCTGCTCTTGGCTATAACAGAGTAAGAAATGGCACATTGAATCAGGTAGGTGCAGTAAGGCAGGAAAGTTCTCCTATTGTAGTAGGTAGGTCCTTGAGTGCTGATCAGATCAGGGGCAAAAATCAAAATAGAGTCAAAGAACCTATAAAGATTGCAAATAAATACACGTAAAGGTATTCAACATCTTTCATCATTAACAAAATACTAATTAAAACAATAATAAGATACCACTAGAGATGTATTAGAATGAGGAAAATCCAGAAAGCTGACAAAATCAGTTGTGAGCAAGAACATGGAGAAAAAGGAACTCTCCTCCATTGCTGGTAAGAATGCAAAGTGGTACTGTCACTTTGGAAGACAGTTTGACAGTTACTTACACACTGTCAAGCATATTCTTTATCATGTGGTGTAGAAGTTGCACTATTAAGCATTTACTCAACTGATTTTAAAACTTTTGCCCACATAAATACCCTACCCATAAATGTTTGTAGCTGCTTTATTCATAATTGCCCTAAACCAGAAGCAACCAAGATTTCTTTCAAATCTGTGAACAGATAAACAAACTTTGGGTGGAATATAATGAAATATTAGTGATAAACAGAAATGAGCTATTAGGCTGCACAAAAACATGTGAGTCTTCAATTCACTTTGCTAAGTGAAAGAAGACATTCTGAAAAGACCACGTGCTGTGATTCCATTATATAGAGACAAGAAAAAGTGGTTACCAGGAATTTGGAAACAGAAGACGGTTGAGTTGTAGGGAATCTTTTAGGGTATTGAAACTTTTCTGTATGATTCCAAAATGGAGAATATATGAAACCATGCATTTTAACAAATGCATGGAATTTTACAGTACAAAAGGAAACATATACAAAAATGTTCAAAAATTATTTGGGAAGTCAGAGATTTTCAGGATCAGACAAAGCTTGTGACTAAAGAATCTCACTGTATTACAGAGGTATGATAGAGTCCCACAAAGAGAATGGGGAGGAAAATGCTGACCTAAGTAGCTTTGCAAATGAGTTTACATTGTAAGACTGAGGAACAAGAAACGTGCGTAAGCACTGTACTCTAGGTGGAAGTGTGGTTTTCTTTCACACCTGAAACTACCATTCACATATATGGAATTAGGTAAGAGTGGATGGGAAAGGGTGGGGGCAAGATTTCTCACTGTTAAAGCAGGAAATTACATATAAGCAATACTGAAATACTAAAATGACCCATCAGTACCAATTCACTTCATATAGAGGGGTACATATAGAAATATTTATAGATCTATTAATATCCATAAATAAAGACATGATATATGTAGACACAATATGTAGTGTGTGTACTTACACGTTTTTCTTGTTCTTTCAGCCAAGAAGATATAGAAGCAATGCCTCTCTGGTAGCGCCTGACACCCATACCTTGGTTTCTAACACTATTCTCCAATAAGAGGAAAAAGGAGTCCTTGGAGGAATGGCTTATTCTTGAGACAGGGAATATACAAAATGAGCCTGAAATATCTTATTGTGCCCCCAAAAAAGGACACACTAAATCACACACACTAAGTGATTGAATGAATCAATAAATGTGGAGTAATAGACTAATTTCTCTTGCAGAAAAATTTCAAGTAATATATGCAGATACTCCACATTAAAGAAGGTAGAACATAACTGTCTCCTTCTTAAGTGAGGGCTATCATAATGACTTCATTCCAGAGAGTACAGTATGAAAGGGGGTGGGAGAATAACTTTATAATAGAGGAACCAAAAAAACACTGATCACTCAGCCAGGTGATAAAGGTTATGATCAACAGTGATATCATGTTGATAATGTGTGTGTGTGTGTGCACGCACACATGTGTTCAGTGGCTCAGTCATGTCTGACTTTTGTGACCCAATGGACTACCACCCTCCAGGCCCCTCTGTCCATGGAATTTTCCAGGCAAGAATGCTGGAGTGGGGTGCCATTTCCTATTCTGGGGATCTTGAATATGTATCCTTAATGTGATATAATGAGAATAGCTTTACCTCTGTGGTCTTCCTCCTAAAAACCTGTACATTTAGTATAATTCTAAGAGAAACATTAGTTAAATCCCAACTAAGAAACATTCTACAAAATAGCTGATGAGTATACCTCAAAAAGTCAAGGTCATCAAAAACAAGGAAAGTCTGAGAAATTGCCACAACCCAGAGAACCTAAGGAAACAAAGAAACTCAATGGAATGTGCTGTCTTGGATGAGGTCCTAAAACAGAAGGAGGACATAGATAAAAATATGGCAAGATGAATAAAATATGAACATTAGTTGATAATAGTGTACCAATATTGGTTCATATTTTGTGACAAATATACCATATTAATTAGTAAGATATTAATATTAGGGGAAACTGCCTATGGAGTATATGGGACCGCTATCTACTATCTTCACAACTTTTTCTGATACTATTTCTAACACCACTCTAAAATGAAAATATAGTAATAAAAAAGACATCGTATTATCACTGTATTTAAGTACAAGTTTATACATAAAATATTTAACTTCAGAAAATTATGAATTAGGCCCCATTTGTTTATTTCTGCTTCTATTTGATTGCCTTGGAAGACTAACTTAAGAAAACATTAGTATGATTTATGCCAGAGAACATTTTGCCTACATTTTCTTTTTTGAGTTTTATAGTATCATGTCTTATATTTAAGTCTTTCAGGCATTTTGAGGGTTTTTTTTTTGTGTGTGTGTATGATGTAAGGGAGTGTTCTAACTTCATTGATTTATATGTGACCATCCAATTTTCCCAACACCACTTGCTGAAGAGACCGTCTTTTCTCCATTGTGTATTCCTGCCTCCTTTGTTAAAAATTAATTGTATGTGTGTGGATTCATTTCTGGGCTCTTTATTCTGTTTAATTGATTAATATATCTATTTTTGTGCCAATATCAGGTTCTTTCATTACTGTAATCTTGTAGCATTGTATGAAGTTTGGACTGGATATGGAACAACAGACGGGTTCCAAATAGGAAAAGGAGTACATCAAGGCTGTATATTGTCACCCTACTTATTTGACTTATATGCAGAGTACATCATGAGAAACGCTGGACTGGAGGAAGCACAAGCTGGAATCAAGATTGCCAGGAGAAATATCAATAACCCCAGATATGCAGATGACACCACCCTTATGGCAGAAATTGAAGAGAAACTAAAGAGCCTCTTGATGAAAGTGAAAGAGGAGAGTGAAAAAGTTGGTGTAAAGCTCAACATTGAGAAAACTGAGATCATGGCATCTGGTCCCATCACTTCATGGCAAATAGATGGGGAAACAGTGGAAACAGTGGCTGACTTTATTTTTCTGGGCTCCAAAATCACTGCAGATGGTGATTGCAGCCATGAAATTAAAAGACGTTTGTTCCTTGGAAGGAAAGTTATGACCAACCTAGATAGCATATTCAAAAGCAGAGACATTACTTTGCCAACAAAGGTCCATCTAGTCAAGGCTATGGTTTTTCCAGTGGTCATGTACGGATGTGAGAGTTGGACTATAAAGAAAGCTGAGCACCGAAGAATTGATGCTTTGAACTGTGGTGTTGGAGAAGACTCTTGAGAGTCCCTTGGACTGCAAGGAAATCCAACCAGTCCATCCTAAAGGAGATCAGTCTTAGGTGTTCATTGGAAGGACTGATTTTGAAGCTGGAACTCCAATATTTTGTCCACTGATGCGAAGAGCTGACTCACTGGAAAAGACCCTGATGTTGGAAAAGATTGAGGGCAGGAGGAGAAGGGGTCAACAGAGGATGAGATGGTAGGATAGTATCACCGACTCGATGGACATGGGTTTGAGTGGACTCCGGGAGTTGGTGATGGACAGGGAGGCCTGGCGTTCTGCGGTTCATGGGGTTGCAAAGAGTTGGACACAACTGAGCGACTGAACTGAACTGATGAATCTAGAAGAGTTTTGCCTTCATCTTTGTTTTTGTTTTTTCCTCTCAGGATTACTTTGGAAAATCTGGGTCTTTTGAGGTTCCATATATACTTAGGAATACTATAGTTTTGTGAAAAATGTTATTAATAATTGATAGAGATCACATTAAATCTGTAGACTGCTTTGCATAGTCTGGCCATTTTAATGATATTAGTTCTTCCAATCCAAAAACATGGACTATCTTTCCATTTCTTTGAAACATCTTCAGTTTCCTTTATCAGTGTTTTATAGTTCTCAGCATATAAATCTTTAATCTCCTTGGTCAGATTTATTCCTCTTTTATTGTTTGTTTGATGTCATTTTAAAAGAGGTTGTTTTCTTTTTTTAACTTTTATTTTCCATTTCCTTGTTAGTGTAAGGAAATTCAACTGATTTCTTTTTGTATATTTTAATTTTTTTATTTTGTATTGAGGTATAACTGTTTAACAAACAGCCATACATACACATGTATCATTCTCCCCCAAACTCCCCTCCCATCCAAGCTGGCACATAACATTGAGCAGAGTTCACATGCTATACAATAAGTCTTTGTTGGTTATCCATTTTAAATACAGTATGTACATGTCCTTGCCAAACTCCCTAACTATCCCTTCCCCCCACCAATCATAAGCTCATTATCAAAGTCTACGAGTCTGTTTCTGTTTTGTATATAAGTTCATTTATATAATTTCTTTTTAGATTCCACATATAAGGGATGTCAGAGGACATTTCTCCTTCATTGTCTGACTGACTTCACTCAGTATGACACTAAGTCCATCCATGTTGCTGTAAATAGCATTATTTCATTCTTTTTAATGGCTGAGTAATAGCTCATTGAATATATATACCATATCTTCTTTATCCATTCCTCTGTAGGAATTTAGGTTGCTTGCATATCTCGGCTATTGTAAACAATGCTTCAGTGAACATTTGGCTGCATATATCCTTTTGGATCATGTTTTTCTCCAGATATATGCCCAGGAGTAGGATTGCATGATCATATGGTAGCTCTATTTTTTGTTTTTTAGGGACCCTCCATACTGTTCTCCATAATGGCTATATTAATTTACATTCCCATCAACAGTGTAGGAGGGTTCCCTCCCTTCCCTCAACACTCTCTCCAGCAATTATAGTTTGTGGATTTTTGATGATAGACATTCTGGCTGGTGTGAAGTGATATCTCCTTGTAGTTTTATATCATTTATATCATAATAATTAGAGAATATCTAATTGAACATCTTTTGATGTGCCTGTTGACTGTATGTATGTCTAATTTGGAGAAATGTCTATTTCTGGCCATTTTTCGAGTGAGTCGTTTGTTTTGAGGCTGTTAAGCATCATGAGCTGTTTGTAAACTTTGGAGATTAATCCCTTATCAGTCAAATATTTGCAAATATTTTCTCCCAATCTGTGGGTTGTCTTTTCATTTTGTTTATGTTTCCTTTGCTGTGCAAAAGCTTTTGAATTTAAGTAGGTACCATGTGTTCATCTTTATTTTTATTTCCATTATTCTGGGAGACAGATTGAAAAAGATATTGCTTTTATTTATATCAGAGAGTGTTCTGTTTATGTTTCCCTCTAGGAGTTTTATAGTGTCTGGCCTCACAGTTGGGGCTTTAATCCATTCTGACCTTATTTTTGTTAGAGTTAAAGAGTGATCTAATTCCTTTCTTTCTTCTTCTTTTTTTTTTTTTTTAACATGGAGCTGTCCCATTTTCCCAGCACCATTTGTTGAAGAGCATGTTTTTCCAGTGTTGTGTAGTCTTGCCTCCTTCATCATAGTTTAATTTACCATAGGTACATGGGCTTATTTCAGGGTTTTCTATTCTGTTCCATTGATTTATATTTCTGTTTTTGTGTCAGTATCACACAGTTTTGATGACTGTAGCTTTGTATTATAGCCTAAAGTCAGGGAACCCGATTCCTCCAGATGAATTTTTCTTTCTCAAGATTGCTTTATCTATTAGAAGTCTTTTGTGTTTCCTTAAAAATTTTGAGTTTTTTTGTTATAGTCTGTGAAAAAAAAAATGCCTTTGGTAATTTGATAAGGATTGCATTAAATCTGTACATTCCCTTGGGTAGTGCTCACTTGGACAATATTGATTATTTCAATTGACAAACATTGTATATCTTTCCATCTGTTTACCTCTTCTTCTATTTCTTTCATCACATCTTAAAGTTTTCAGAGTAGGGATCTTTTGTCTCCTTCAATAAATTCATTCAGTCACTCAGTCGTGTCCGACTCTTTGTGACCCTATGAACTGGAGCACGCCAGGCCTCTCTATCCATCACCAACTCCCGGAGTCCACCCAAACCCACATCCATTGTACTGGTGATGCCATCCAACCATCTCATCCTCTGTCGACCCCTTCTCCTCCTGCCCTCAATCTTTCCCAGCATCAGGGTCTTTTCAAATGAGTCAGCTGTCCGCATCAGGTGGACAAAGTATTGGAGCTTCAGCTTCAACATCAGTCCCTCCAATGAACACCCAGGACTGATCTCCTTTAGGATGGACTGGTTGAATCTCCTTGCAGTCCAAAGGACTCTCAAGAGTCTTCTTCGACACCACAGTTCAAAAGCTTCAGTTTTTTGGTGCTCAGCTTTCTTTATAGTCCAACTCTCACATCCATATATGACCACTGGAAAAACCATAGCCTTGACTAGATGGACCTTTGTTGGCAAAGTAATGTCTCTGCTTTTAAATATGCTTTCTAGGTTGGTCATAACTTTCTTTCCAAGGAGCAAGCATCTTTTAATTTCATGGCTGCAGTCACCATCTGCAGTGATTTTGGAGCCCAGAAAAATAAAGTCAGCCACTGTTTCCACTGTTTCCCCATCTACTTCCCATGAAGTGATGGGACCGGATGCCATGATTTCAGTTTTCTCAATGTTGAGCTTTAAGCCAATTTTTTCACTCTCCTCCTTCACTTTCATCAAGAGGCTCTTTAGTTCTTCTTCACTTTCTGCCATAAGGATGGTGTCATCTGCATATCTGAGGTTATTGATATTTCTCCTGGAAATCTTGAGTCCAGCTTGTGCTTCCTCCAGCCCAGCGTTTCTCATGATGTACTCTGCACACAAGTTAAATAAGCAGGGTGACAATATACAGCCTTGATGTACTCCTTTTCCTATTTGGAACCAGTCTGTTGTTCCATGTCCAGTTCTAACTGTTGCTTCCTGACCTGCATATAGGTTTCTCAAGAGGCAGGTCAGGTGGTCTGGTATTCCCATCTCTTTCAGAATTTCCCACAGTTTATTGTGATCCACACAGTCAAAGGCTTGGCATAGTCAATAAAGCAGAAATAGATGTTTTTCTGGAACTCTCTTGCTTTTTTGATGATCCAGCAGATGTTGGCAATTTGATCTCTGGTTCCTCTGCCTTTTCTAAAACCAGCTTGAACATCTGGAAGTTCACGGTTCATGTACTGTTTAAGCCTGGCTTGGAGAATTTTGAGCATTACTTTACTAGCGTGTGAGATGAGTGCAATTGTGCGGTCGTTTGAGCATTCTTTGGCATTGCCTTTCTTTGGGATTGGAATGAAAACTGACTTTTTCCAGTCCTGTGGCCACTGCTGAGTTTTCCCAATTTGCTGGCATATTGAGTGCAGCACTTTCACAGCATCATCTTTGAGGATTTGAAATAGCTCAACTGGAATTCCATCACCTCCATTAGCTTTGTTCGTAGTGATGCTTTCTAAGTTCCACTCGACTTCACATTTCTGGATGTCTGGTTCTAGGTGAGTTATCACACCATCGCAATTATCTTGGTTGTGAAGCTCTTTTTTGTACAGTTCTTCTGTGTATTCTTGTCACCTCTTCTTAATACCTTCTGCTTCTGTTAGGTCCATACCATTTCTGTCCTTTATCGAGCCCATCTTTGCATGAAATGTTTCCTTGGTATTTCTAATTTTCTTGAAGAGATCTCTAGTCTTTCCCATTCTGTTGTTTTCATCTATTTCTTTGCATTGATCGCTGAGGAAGGCTTTCTTATCTATTCTTGCTATTCTTTGCAACTCTGCATTCAGATGCTTCTATCTTTCCTTTTCTCCTTTGCTCTTTGCTTCTCTTCTTTTCACAGCTATTTGTAAAGCCTCCTCAGACAGCCATTTTGCTTTTTTGCATTTCTTTTCCATGGGGATTGTCTTGATCCCTGTCTCCTGTACAGTGTCACGAACCCCATCCATAATTCATCAGGCATTCTATCAGATCTAGTCCCTTAAATCTATTTCTCACTTCGATTGTATAATCATAATGGATTTGATTTAGGTCATACCTGAATGGTCTAGTGGTTTCCCTACTTTCATTAATTTAAGTATGAATTTGGCATAAGGAGTTCATGATCTGAGCCACACTCAGCTCCCAGTCTTGTTTTTGCTGACTGTATAGAGCTTCTCCATTTTGGCTGCAAAGAATATAATTAATCTGATTTTGGTGTTGACCATCTGGTGATGTCTATGTATAGAGTCTTCTCTTGTGTTGTTGCAAGAGGATGTTTGCTATAACCAGTGCGTTCTCTTCGCAAAACTCTATTAGCCTTGGTCCTGCTTCATTCTGTATTCCCAGGCCAAATTTGCCTGTTACTCCAGGTGTTTCTTGACTTCCCACTTTTGCATTCCAGTCCCCTATAATGAAAAGGACATCTTTTCTGGGTGTTACTTCTAAAAGGTCTTGTAGGTCTTCATAGAACTGTTGAACTTCAGCTTCTGTACCGTAACTGGTTGGGGCATAGGGTTGGATTACTGTGATATTGAATGATTTGCCTTGGAAACGAATAGAAATCATTCTGTCATTTTTGAGATTGCATCCAAGTACTGCATTTCAGACTATTTTTTGACCATGATAGTTACCCCATTTCTTCTAAGGGATTCCTGCCCACAGTAGTAGATATAAGGGTCATCTGAGTTACATTCACCCATTCCAGTCCATTTTAGTTTGCTGATTCCTAGAATGTTGACGTTCATTCTTGCCATCTCCTGTTTGACCACTTCCAATTTGCCTTGATTCATGGGCCTAACACTCCAGGTTCCTATGCAATATTGCTCTTTACAGCATCAGACCTTGCTTCTATCACCAGTCACATCCACAACTGGGTTTTGTTTTTGCTTTGGCTCTATCCCTTCATTCTTTCTGGGGTTATTTCTCCACTGATCTCCAGTAGCATATTGGGCCCCTACTGACCTGGGGAGTTCCTCTTTCAGTATCCTATCATTTTGCCTTTTCATACTGTTCATGGGGTTCTTTAGGCAAGAATACTGAAATGGTTTGGCATTCCCTTCTCCAATGGACCACATTCTGTCAGACTTCTCCACCATGACCTTCGCAGTTTACCTTTAATCTCATAGTGTTGTGGACTGAAGATGCTTGATATGATTTCAATTATCTTAAATTTACCAAGGTTCACTTTGTGGCCCAGCATGTGGTCAATCCTAGAGAATGTCCCATGTGCACTTGAGAAGAATGTGTAGTCTGCTGCTTTTGGTTGAAATGTTCTATAATTATCAATTAAGGTTAACTAGTGCCATTTACGACTTGTGTTTCCTTATTAATTTTATGTCCAGATGATGTGTCCATTGATGAGACTAGGGTATTAAAGTCTCCCACTATTATTGTGTACTATGGACATCTTCCTTTATGGTTGTTAGTATTTGCCTTACATAGTAAGGTACTCTTATGTTGAGTACATATATACTTATAATTGTTATATCTTCTTCTTGGACCAAACCCTTGATTATTATGTAGTGTCTTTCTTTGTTTCTTACAACAGATTTTAAGTCTATTTTGTCTGATATGAATATTGCTATTCCAGCTTTCTTTTGATTTCCATTTGCAGATTAAATATCTTCCGCTGCTGCTGCTGCTAAGTCACTTCAGTCATGTCTGACTCTGTGCGACCCCATAGACAGCAGCCCACCAGGCTCCCCGGTCCCTGGGATTCTCCAGGCAAGAGCACTGGAGTGGGTTGCCATTTCCTTCTCCAATGCATAAAAGTGAAAAGTGAAAGTGAAGTCACTCAATCGTGTCCGACTCTTCACGATCCCATGGACTGCAGCCCACCAGGCTCCTCCATCCATGGGATTTTCCAGGCAAGAATACTGGAGTGGGGTGCCATCGCATCCCCTTATTTTCAGTCTGCAAGTGTCCAAAGGTCAGAGATGAGTCTCTTGTAGAAAGCATATGCAGGTCTTGTTTTTGTATCCACCCGCCAGACTATGTTTTTTGGTTGGTGCATTTAATCCATTTACATTTAAGGTAACTATCAACATGTATGATCCTCTCATCATTTTCTTAATTGTTTTGTCTTTATTTTCTGTAGGTCTTTTCCTTCTCTTGTGTTTCCTGTCTAGAGAAGTTACTTTAGCATTTGTTGTACAGCTGGTTTGGTGGTGCTTAACTTCCATTTATCTGGAAAGCTTTTGATTGCTCCATCAAATCTGAATTAGAGTCTTACAGAGTATTCTTTGTTGTAGGTTCTTCTCTTCCATCACTTTGAATATATTGTGCCATTCCCTTCTGGCTTGCAGAATTTCTGTTGAGAATTCAGCTGATAACCTTATAGTTCCTTGGTATGTTATTTGTCATTTTTCCCTTATGACTTTTAATATTTTATCTTTGTTTTTAATTTTTGTCAGTTTGATTACTGTGTGTCTCAATGTGTTCCTTATTGGGTTTATCCTGCTTGGGACTCTCTACATTTTCTAGACTTGATGAACTATTTATTTTCCCATGTTAAGGAAGTTTTCAGCTATTATCTTTTCAAATATTTTGTCAGATCCTTTCTCTCCTTCTTTTCCTTCTGGGACCCCAAAAGTGCAAATGTTGGTGCTTTTGATGTTCTCCCAGAGGTCTCTTAGGCTGTCTTTATTTCTTTTCATTCTTTTCTCCATATTCTGTTTTGTAGCAGTGATTTCCACCATTCTGTCCTCCAGATCACTTATCCATTCTTCTACCTCAATTATTCTGCTATTAATTTCTTCTAGGGTATTATTCACCTCTGTTTCTTCTTTAGCTCTTCTAAGTCTTTGGTAGACATTTCTTGCATCTTCTCTATTCTTTTTCTGAGATCCTGCATCATCCCCGCTGTCATTATTCTGAATTCTTTTTCTGGAAGGTTGCCTATCTCTACTTTTGTTGTTTTTCTGGGGATTTATCTTGTTCTTTCAGGGATATAATCTTATGTCTTTTCATTTTGATTAGCTTTCTGTGACTGTGGTTTTGTCCTGGAGCTTGCAGGATTGTAGTTCTTCTTGTTTCTTCTGCTTTCCCTCTGGTGGATGAAGTTAAGAGGCTTCTGCAAGCTTCCTGATGGGAGGGACTGGCATCAGGACTCCTGGAGAAAACTGGGTCTTGCTTTTGGTGGGCAAGGCCATGCTCAGTAAAACTCTAATCCAATTGTCTGCTGATGGGTGGAGCTGCTCTCCCTCCCTGTTAGTTATTTGGCCTGAGGTAACCCTGCCTTAGTGTCTACAGGCTCTGTGGTAGGTCTAATGGTGACCCCCAAGAGGTCTCACACCAATGGGCACTTCCCATGACTGCTGTTGCCAGTACCCCCATACCCATGGTGAGCCACTGCTGACCCATGCCTCCAGAGGAGAACCTCCAGCAGGTAGTTCTGCCTCAGTCTCCTGTGGGGTCACTTCTCGTTTCCTGTGGATCCTGGTGCACACAAGGTTTTGTTTGTCTTCTTCAGGACTGAAGTCTCTGCTTCCCCCACTCCAATGGAAGTCTTGCAATCCAATTCCACTGACCTTTAATGTCAGATTCCTGGGGATTCCTAATCCCATTGCTGAATTCCCAGACTGGGAAGCCTGATGTAGGACTAGGAATCTTTAAAACTGGTTAAGAACTTCTTTGGTATCATTGCTGTCCAGTTTGTGGGTCACCCACCAGTGGGTATGGGATTTTATTTTATCATGATGTGCCCCTCTTACCATCTCATTGAAGTTTCTCCTTTGTCCTTGGACATGGGTTATCTTTTTGTGTGTGTGGGATCCAGCATCCTCCTGTCAATGGTTGTTCAATAGCTGGTTGCAATTTTGGAATTCTCACAGGAGGAGCTCACATCCTTCTACTTCACCATCTTGAACAAATCTGAAATGCAACTGATTTCTGTATGTTAATCTTGTATCCTGCTATCTTGCTGAATTTATTTATCAGTTCTAGCAGTTTTTCTGTGAAGTCTTTAGGATTTTCTATATGTCATCTGCATACAATGACAACTTTCTCTCTTCCCTTCTAATTTAGAAAAGTTTTTTATTTTTTCTTGTTTGATCACTGTGGCTAACTTCTTAATCAAATTTATAAGTGCTTGCACAGCTAAAGAAACAATCAAAAAAAAAGAAAAGACAGCCTTCAGACTGGGAGAAAATATTTGGAAACAACATGACTGACAAAGCTTTAAATTCGAAAATATGTGAACAGCTCATATAACTCAATAACAAAAAAGATGATGCTGTTAACATGCTGCACTCATTATACCAATAAATTTGGAAAAGTCAGCAATGGCCACAAGACTAGAAAAGGTCAGTTTTCATTCCAATCTCAAAGAAAAGCAATGTCAAAGAATGTTCAAATCACCGTACAACTGCATTTATTTCACATGCCAGCAAGATTATGCTCAAAATCATTTATGCTAGGCTTCAGCAACATGTGAACTGAGAACTTCCTAATGTTCAAGCTTTATTTAGAAAAGGCAGAGGAACCAGAGATCAAATTACCAACATCCGTTGGATCATAGAAAAAGCAAGGATTTCCAAAAAGCATCTACTTCGGCTTCACTGACTAAAGTCTTTGACTGTGTGGATCACAACAAACTGGAATATTCTTGAAGAGATAGGGATACCAGACCACATTACCTGCCTCCTGAGAAACCTGTATACAGGACAAGAAACAACAGTTGGAGCTGCACACGGAACAAAGGACTGGTCAAAAATTGGGAAGGAATTATGTCAAGGCTGTATATTGCTACCCTGCTTATTTATTTTATATGTGGAGTACAACACGTGAAATGCTGGGCTGGATGAATCACAATCTGAAATCAAGATTGCCTCGAGAAATATCAACAAGCTTAGTGATGCAGATGATACTACTTTAATGACAGAAGGTGAAGAGGAACTAAAGAGCCTCTTGATGAAGGTGAAAGAGGAGAATGAAAAAGCTGGCTTAAAACTCAACATTCAAAAAAATGTAGATCATGGCATCCAGTCCTATCACTTCATGGCAAATGGGGAAAATGTGGAAACAGTGTCAGATTTTATTTTGGTGGTACTCCAAAATCATTGCAGATGGTGACTGCAGTCATGAAATCAAAAGACACTTGCTCCTTGAAAGAAAAGCTATGACCAATCTAGGCAGTGTTTTAAAAAGCAGAGACATCATTTTGCCAACAAAGGTCCATATAGTCAAAGCTATGGTTTATCCAGTAGTCATGTATGGATGTGAGAGTTGGACCATAAAGAAGGCTGAGTGCCGAAAAATTGATGCTTTTGAACTATGGTGCTGGAGAAGACTCTAGACAGTCCCTTGAACTTCAAGGAGATCAAGTCAGTCAATCCTAAAGGATATCAACCCTGAATATTCATTGGAAAGACTGACGCTGAAGCTAAAGCTCCAATATTTTGGCCACCTAATGAGACAAGCCAATTCATTGGAAAAGACCCTGATGCTGGGAAGGATTGAGGGCAAGAGGAGAAGAGGCAACAGAGGATGAGCTGATTGTATAGCATCACTGAATCAGTAGATATGAGTTTGAACAAACTCCGGGAGATAGTGAAAAGACAGGGAAGCTTGGTGTGCTGCATTTCTTGGGGTGGTAAAAAGTCAGACATGACTTAGTAACTGAACAACAATGTATATGTGTGTGTATGTGTGTGTGTGTGTATCTGAATCATTTTTCTGTATACCTGAAAGTAACACAACAGTATAAATCAACTATTGTTGTTTAATCATTAAGTTGTGTTGACTCTTTTGCAACTCCATGGACTGTAGCCCACCAGGCTCCTCTGTCCATGGAATTTCTCAGGCAAGAATACTAGAGTGAGTTGCCATTTCCATCTCCAGGGGATCTTCCTGATGCAGGGCTTGAAGTCACATCTCTTGCATTGGCAGGCAAATTCTACCACTGAGTCATCTGGGGAAGCCCAAAAGCTTACTTAAATAAAATTTTTTTTTAACTAAAAAGCTTTGAATATAATAGAAACTTTCTTGAACAATATAGAGTTTGAACTACAAGGTTGACAAATTGAACCTTGTTCTTGAACATTACAAAATATTACACTAACGTGTTTCTTTTAGTGGACTAATTGTTAAAGACCCTGAATCATGTCAAGGTTTTATTCTACTTTTGAAACTGAAGTCTTAAAAAAAAAAAAAGGAAGAAACTGAAGTCTTTTCTTATTATCCTTATTATCCTGTATTCACAAAGACTATTATGTAAATATACCTTTCAGTGTCTACAGAGAGAAATGTAGTTTGATAAATTTTTAAGACAATTTTGAGTGTTCATTCTAAGTAAATATTCCTAGAATATGCACATAACAACTGAAGGGTTTTTATCAGTTAATCTATAAAGTTTCTCAAGAAAGGGGGGGGGAAGAGCGAGACAAAAAGATAGGAAGAAGCAATCTTTAGACAAATGGCTAATTATTTTCTGTAAGGAGAGAGAAGAAAATTTAGAAGTATCTTTTAAAAGATTTTGGCATATACACACACAAAAGAGAGTGTCATGCAGCTAATTTTGACATAATATGGGTTCTTGAGAATCTTATCAAGTCATCCGATCAAAATCCCACATTCAATCCCCAAAGATGTAAGTGAAGGGGGGATCCTCCCACTTAAATAAGATAGACTCTCTTTTGGACAAATAAGGTAATTCCCTTACAAGGCCTTTTAAATTCTCGGTTTCTAAAGTCTCTAGAAAATTTCCAGCCAAATATTGAAGTCCATGCAATGGGATGATGTGCCAGCCAGTTTCATTTATGACCATATCTGTAATTGTTTACTTCAAATTATCAAGAAAAGGTTGGAAATCCTTTGAAAATGTCAACAGCAGCTAATCCTGAACACTATTTAAAGATGATGCTTAGAGACATGTTTTCTCACATTTCTCATTAGCTTCAGCTAAAGAATATTTAAGGCAAATTTTGGGCCCCCATTGCTTCCTTGGACCAATTGAAGAAAGCAGACTATTGGACAGTTGGAATTTTGTTTCCTTTTAGTTCTAAAGCTCTGCTCAAATGAGCGATTTCATTCATATTAGACATTCTGTAAAGTGGCCTATGCGGTTTCAAATTGTTTTGGTGAAATTGTGCCAGTTAGAAAGATATGCACAAGAATGGACTCACAATGTTAAGCATAAAAAAGGCAGGAGGTTAGCCTGGAGGAGGTGTGGCTTATACTGAAACGACCCCAGGAGAACTGACACGTGTCTGTAAGGATGCCTCTTGTGCAGTTCTGTGCTCTGGAGTTTAACAAAGACCACTCATTACCTACTGGGGCAAAATATCTTGGCTTCAGGCAGACAAAATTAAATTGAAAACGCAGACAGGCAGAGTATTAGACATGCAGATATTAGGACCTAAAAAGCAGTTTTGTCAAAGAACAATATAAGCCTGGTCTAATAACAAAATTCCAAGGGATTTGATTCCTAAGAAAACATAATAAACCCAATACTGAAAGACTTCAAGAAAAGAGAGAAGTTTAATTCAGCAGAGCTTACCTTCAGACCAGAGCAGGAGGCACCTGGTGCAGGGGGAGGAAGAGGGCCTCAGGTGTGGGCACCATCACTGGGCCAAGCCTTCCTGGTCAAGGCAGGAAGCTCCCAGAGCTTCTGTTTCTGTGAGTGTCTTCCAACAAAGACCAGCAGTGGCATCCCTACAGCTGGACAAGTTGGTTTGATGCTTCTTTGCAGTGAGAACAGGCACTATAGGGAATCATGGCATCTCCATGAGAGGCTTCTGGAAAGAACCCATTGTACGATTTGGATCTGGCTGGGTGAGTTGAGAGAAGGTCAGAGGAAGCCAGAGTTTGCCCTATTGGGATGCCAGAGAGCAGAGGCAATTCATCTTATCCAGGGGGGGCAGATAAGATGAGAAGAGGATAAAGGTTGTAAACGATCAAGAAATTGAAGCCACTTGGCAATTCCCTGGTGGTCCTGTGGTTAGGATTCTGCCATCCCACAGCAGGAGGCATGAGTTCAATACCTGGTTAGGGAACTAAGATCCCACCAGCTGCACAGGACAGCCAAAAAAAAATAGAAGAATAAGAAGAGAAAAATGAAAGAAACTGAAGCCCCTCATTTCAGCCAAGAGAAGGAGTGTTTGGTATTTTGTATGTGGCACAGGAACTTTTTTTGTCTGTGCTTACAAGTGGCCTGAAGTGTGGCCTTAGACCTTAGAGTAACATCATCTGAGGCTGGTGCTATGTAAAACTGCTTAGATTCACCAAGAATCTAAGCTGTCTGGATATCTATTTTCACCATTTCTTACAACTAAAGATTTGGGGACTAGATACAGGGTAGCAATTAGCATTAATGGGCATCCTTGGTGTCTCACTGGTAAAGAATCCACATCCACCTTCCATGAAAGAGACATGGATTCAATGCCTGGGTTGGGGAGATCCCTTGGAGAAGAAAATGGCAACCCACGCCAGTATTCTTGCCTGGGCAATCCCATGGACAGAGGAGCCTGGCAGGCTACAGTCCATGGGGTCACAAAGAATTGGCACAACTTAGCAACTAAACAACAACAAATCATACTATAGGATGGGGAGGTGAGTTACAAGAATGTGTCCAAGCTAGTGGTGGCAGGATAGAGGGAATCATCCTGTGCAGTTGTGGGTGAGGGGGCCAAGAGGCAGGGCTTGGTTCCAGGGAAATGTTCTGATGAGCTGAGAACCAAACTGAGTCCCGGCAGAGAAGTAGATAATCCTCAGGTAAGGTACACAAAGGGGAGAAGACATTTGAGCAGAAAAATACCAGCACACACAAAGGAAATGAGTTTTTAAGCTTAGGGTAGGTTAGAAGAAACTCAAGGAATCCAAAGTATAGAGAAATGAGAATGTATGTGGGCATGAGGCTGATGTTAATGACCTTTCTGAATAGCTAATTTGATCTTGGTGGTGGTTTAGTCGCTAAGTCATGTCTGACTCTTGCAACCCCATGGACTGTAGCCTGCCAGGCTCCTCTGTCCTTGGGATTCTCCAGGTGAGAATACTGGAGTGCATTGCCATTTCCTTCTCCAGTTTGATCTTACATGATTAATAAACATGGAAAGATTTTAAGTGGTGGCTTAACATGATCATGTTAGATAAGAGGCAAACCCAAGGTACAGAGAAGTCAGCTAGGCAGCTTTCTCAATAAATCTGGAGTGACCCAGTGAAGGCTTTAGAACTACAGCTCTGCTGATGGAACTGAGGAGGAAAGTGACAGAGCCTTTTTTCTCTACAGTTGGAGGTGAACAAAGCCTAAGCCTCAGGAGCCTCCCTTTGCACTGGCCCCTTTCATGTTCCTGGGAGTGACCTGTGGAATGTCTTAGTCACATGTTTTTGTAAAGTTTGGAAAATAAGATATTTTATGTGATCAATTGAATGTCCCTTCCCCCTCAGGTTGGGAAGAAGTGGGTGCCTATGAGAACTCAGGGTCTGGCTAAGGGACGTTCACTCAGGGTCATGTGGTTCATGATCATTCTCACGTACAGGTGTTACTAGCCGTCCAGTGGAGGAATTACTTTCAGGAACATTTCTGTTGCTCGCCATGCTGATCACCCAGCATTGTGACCTGAACAGTTAGAGCTGTTATCTTGAGAAAACATTTCCTATGGCTTGGTATATCTGCAATGGAAGCAAAACAGCTGTGACACAGACAGAGCCAGAAGCCGGTCTGTGGAAAATCCTTCCAATTACTAGACATGTGATCACTCATCTAGAGCCAACATCCTGGAATGTGAAGTCAAGTGGGCCTTAGAAAGCATCACTACGAACAAAGCTAGTGGAGGGGATGGAATTCCAGTTGAGCTATTTCAAATCCTCAAAGATGATGCTGTGAAAGTGCTGCACTCAATATGCCAGCAAATTGGGAAAACTCAGCAGTGGCCACAGGACTGGAAAAGGTCAGTTTTTATTCCAATCCCAAAGAAAGGCAATGCCAAAGAATGCTCAAACTACCGCACAATTGCACTCATCTCACACGCTACTAAAGTAATGCTCAAAATTCTCCAAGCCAGGCTTCAGCAATATGTGAACCGTGAACTTCTTGATGTTCAAGCTGGTTTTAGAAAAGGCAGAGGAACCAGAGATCATATTGCCAACATCTGCTGGATCATCAAAAAAGCAAGAGAATTCCAGAAAAACATCTATTTCTGCTTTATTGACTATGCCAAAGCCTTTGACTGTGTGGATCACAATAAACTGTGGAAAATTCTGAAAGGGATGGGAATACCAGACCACCTACCTGCCTCTTGAGAAATCTGTATGCAGTTCAGGAAGCAACAGATAGAACTGGACATGGAACAACAGACTGGTTCAAAATTGGAAAAGGAGTACATCAAGGCTGTATATTATCACCCTGCTTATTTAACTTATATGCAGAGTACATCATGAGAAACGCTGGACTGGAAGAAACACAAGCTGGAATCAAGATTGCCGGGAGAAATATCAATAACCTCAGATATGCAGATGACACCACCCTTATGGCAGAAAGTGAAGAGGAACAAAAAAGCCTCTTGATGAAAGTGAAAGTGGAGAGTGAAAAAGTTGGCTTAAAGCTCAACATTGAGAACACTAAGATCATGGCATCTGGTCCCATCACTTCATGGCAAATAGATGGGGAAACAGTGGAAACAGTGTCAGACTTTATTTTTTTGGACTCCAAAATCACTGCAGATGGTGATTGCAGCCATGAAATTAAAAGATGCTTACTCCTTAGAAGGAAAGTTATGACCAACCTAGATAGCATATTCAAAAGCAGAGACATTACTTTGCCAACAAAGGTCCTTCTAGTCAAGGCTATGGTTTTTCCAGGGGTCATGTATGGATGTGAGAGTTGGACTGTGAAGAAGGCTGAGCACCGAAGAATGGATGCTTTTGAACTGTGGTGTTGGAGAAGACTCTTGAGAGTCCCTTGGACTGCAAGGAGATCCAACCAGTCCATTCTGAAGGAGATCAGCCCTGGGATTTCTTTGGAGGGAATGATGATGAATGTGAAGAGTTGACTCATTGGAAAAGACTCTGATGCTGGGAGGGATTGGGGGCAAGAGGAGAAGGGGACGACAGAGGATGAGATGGCTGGATGGCATCACTGACTCGATGGACGTGAGTCTGAGTGAACTCCGAGAGTTGGTGATGGACAGGGAGGCCTGGCATGCTGCGATTCATGGGGTCGCGAAGAGTAGGACACGACTGAGCGACTGAACTGAACTGAACAATCTAAATAGAAGATGTGATTACCATAGGTCTCCTCTTAGGAATATACTTGATATATATACTTGAACAATATTCAAACACTCCCAAATATTTTTCTGGGTAGGAATAACAGGTAACAGAGATTTGAAGAATTTCTGTGATTGTCAAGTACAAACTCTTAGCCATTCTATAGGCTGTGAATGTACATCCATGTGTTAAGTTGTGTGGTTTTTTTGCATTCCAACATGATAGATCATATTGTGGGATATTTGATGAACCTTTGACACATCATATGAAACAGCATATAAATCATTTCAAAGCAATAATTCATTAAGACAAAGGTATACATTTCAAAAAGTACTGATAAACTCTTGAATTTTTTGATAATCCACTTAATGAAATGGAGCAAACCATATGAGTTCATTGGAAAAATAAATTCTTCACTGACTTGACACAAAATACTGCTTTCAACAAAGATTGCAGAGACAGAAAATCCTTCAAAGATGTTGCTGCAATGAAACATGATAATAAACTGATCACTGGACCAGGGAATAATTCAAATACCCTGAAATTCTATAATTCACACACAGGAGAACTGAAACAGCAATCTCCTGAATTTGACAGCAATGTCAAAAATTTATATGACATTACCAGTAATGAGTTGAGAAACAAATTTTTCTAAAGTATCAATAACAAAAAGAAAAACTTCATAAACCATACTGAAGACTCTAGTATCTATTTCCTGCAAAGAAAGCATTATAGCTGCTGTTAGATGAAGGAGTCAAAAAGGACACAGTCAAAAATGTAGGGAAAAAAGTAATATGCGGAAACTTCCACAGTGGTTCAGTGCCTGAGACACTCCACTCCCAATGAAGGGGACCCAGGTCCGATTTCTATTCAGAGAACTTGATCCCACTCACCACAACTAAGAGTTAGCATGCCACAGCAAAGATCCAAGTGCCCACATGTTGCAACTAAGACCTGGAGCAGCCAAATAAATGAATTAATCAAAATAAATATTCAAATAATAAAAATTTTAAAAACTCTTTCTTTTAAAAAAGTAACGTGGGGCATCAGACAATTAATAAAAATATATTTCTAGATTTTTAAACATTTGCTGTATTTTAAATTTTTTAATGTGTGATTTACTGTGATTTCTTCTTACTCTAAATACCTATTCAGTTTCATACAAATATTATAGCCGCAATTTTGTATTATTTTTCTTTAAATGAACCCCAGCTCTTGGGCCAAGCTCTAAGCTCCACAAACTTAGTCTTCTGCTTACCCTGCACTCTCCCAAGAGTTATCTTCCTACCAACTTCATTCCTTCAAAATCCAGACAGCATCACTATAATGTCACCTTTTTCCTACTGGTTCAGCAATCTCTTCAATTATTTACTAATTCTCCTAAATGTGACTGGGTTTTTAACATACTTTGAAGTGCAACTTATTTAAGAAGAGTCCACATTTTAGAGATGATCCATAAATGCTCCTAACAATTCAGGAATTCTCATTGATTTAAATAAAGTTGAAGCTGTGAATTACATTTTAACTCTATTCTTACAAACCCAGAATAGATTTGTTAAACAAATAATCTATAACTGCTTCTTTCCACACCCCACAGCCCTTCTAGACTAAATATTACCTATTAGACTTTCATCTTTGCATTGTTACTTTTGTAAACAGCTCTTTTGCCCCTTTTCTGTTTGTTCATCTCTATTTTCCTTAAACTTTAATTATAAAAATGAGATCATCAAGTAACATTTAACCTACCTGCTGACTTCTGCATTATTAAATATACACAGTGCCTTGCTGAACCTGTTGATTCCTTTTCGGGATTAAAAGGAGTCAAGAATGAACAATTAAGTAGTTAATGAGTAACTGACTCTTTACCCTCAGCTTCCTCCTTAGCAAATCTGCAGGTGGACCACAGGGGTAACACAGCATCCAAAGACAGATCAGAAGTCAGCAGGTCTGCAAGCAATGTAAAAAGTGATGAAGAATCTGACCTCCTACCTTAATGATTAAGATTGTGTGCTCCTTTTCCCTTTAAAAATTGTTAAGGCTGAGCAGAATCTTTAGAGTTGGTCTCAGAACGATTCCACCTTCTCCCCAAATTGCTGGCTTTTCTGAATAAAGCACCTTTGCTTTTTACTAACACTTGCCCCTCAATTCAGAGAGGGCAATAGCACCCCACTCCAGTACACTTGCCTGGAAAACCCCATGGACGGAGAAGCCTGGTGGGCTGCAGTCCATGGCGTCGCTAGGAGTCGGACACGACTGAGTGACTTCACTTTCACTTTTCACTTTCATGGATTGGAGAAGGAAATGGCAAACCACTCCAGTGTTCTTGCCTGGAGAATCCCAGGGATGGCGGAGCCTGGTGGGCTGCCGTCTTTGGGGTCGCACAGAGTCGGACATGACTGAAGCGACTTAGCAGCAGCAGCAGCAGCAGCCCCTTAATTAATGGTTTTTGTGCAGTGAGCAGCCAAACGTGTGTTCTGTAACACGTTAAAAAGCAAAGTATCTATATCCTAGAAACAAGTATAATTTTTTGTTGCTCTTGACATTGGAGAAACTCAGATTTTAACATCATGCTTTCTATGAAGTCTTTCCTGTTAATATGGTAAGTGAATCTGAGTGCTTACAGTTAGAGAAAGAAGAATTGGCTTGGCAAAAAAAATTGAATTTCCATTGTACTAAATCAGTGGACTATTGGCAATTTCATATGGCTAATCCAATGTTATAAGCAATTACCTTTTACGTAAAAGTTTGGTTTGGCTTAGAGAATAACCAAAATGCTCTTTGGAAAAAAACTCCAGTTTTTTGTTTTGTTTTGTGTATTTGTTAGAGCAAGAATGAGTGTGGTCACCAACTCCCTTACCAACTGGACACATTTTTTAAAACCCAAATTTCAACTTGCCAAAAATTATTTCCATCATCTTACTTACTATCATTGAAAATAAAATAAATGAATACAAAATGGTGTACATCTATTTTGTACTTGGTATAGACAGGGCAGAATAACAGTTCAATCACAGTCTTACTCCAATATGCTTGTATTTCTATTTAAAGTTTTTAGCATACACTTATGAAAAGATGAGGAAATTGCAAGACCATAAACAGCTGTCAAATAAATAATAAAGAAAAGAGCACTGCCTCATTTCAGCAAAAGAGAGACCAGAAGGGAAAGAGCACACATCCAAATGCAGAAAGAATGCATGAAATCTAAGCAACAAGGCAAATATTGGCTGTGTACAGGCCAGTATTCTTGCCTGGAGAATCCCATGGACAGAGGAGCCTGGTGTCACACTCCAGCAATCACTGTAGCTTCCTTTCAGAGGTCTGAGCATCAGGTGAAAGTAATGGTGAAATGCAGGGAGCTTCCTAGGTCCGAACCAAACATCAGCTGGAGAATCATCCAGAAGATCCATCAATAGGGGAGGTGTGGGTCCATCCTGTTCATTTTTGGGTACCTAAGTGAAGGTGGTCAGACCAACACCTTCCACCTCTGGGGGTGACAGTGACCACTGGCAACTAACCCTGGGCAAGCATCACCTTCATTCTGTGCTGGATGCTAAGAACTTGTCCTCACAATGACAGTTATATATTGTTACTGGTGGAATAAAGGGGGAGAACTTATATTCAAAAATTCAATAGTTTTTCCAAAAATTAACAGCTAGTCAGTTTTTGGATTTAGGACTGATGCCACTGACATCTGACTTCAAAATGCAGGAGAAATTTATATGCACAAATGCACACACACATAAGCTATTCATATTATTCTACATTAATCTTCAGGTTATCCAAGTTAATAAAAAATTTATTACTGGTAAAGTTGTTACTGACCCAGGTTCCTGTACTCTTCAACCAATACAAAGTGATAACAGGCCAGATGAGAAATTCAGGCAAGGCTTTACTGGGACTTGTGCTGAAGCATGACAAAACAAGGAACAGTTTCCCTTGCTCGCCCCTGCAGCCACGGGGTGGGAGGGGAGAACCAGGTCCCTTAAATGGGTGAAAGCTGGGGCAGATCCATGGATTGGACTGGAGAGGTAGCTTAGGTGGTCTGCTCACCCCTTTGGTGGCACCCTGTGTGGGGATCATGTGCAGAACCCCACTTTTACTCCCCAAATCTCAGAAGTACCAGTTGGGTTTTTGGTCTTTTTGTATCTTATTGTTCATAATTTGCTCCAACTGTGCATGCAGTTATTTTTAGTCCCTCATAGTTTTATTTGTAATTTGTTGCTCAAGGAAATATTTATCTAGGTGCAGCAAAGGGTCCCAGATCCCAGGTCCCAGCTTATCTAAATATATTACCTCCCAACTCATTTTAAAACATTGGAATTTAGTAACTTTTTATTCAGAATGTATACTGTCCTTGTAAATTCCCATTTCTTTATGGAGAAAATTCCCATTTCTTTATAGAGAAAATTCTAGATTTAATTCATTTCAGCATTTTCCAATATTATCCTTATCATGGAGTCAACCCATGATGATAGCCAAAAGAATTTCACTAAACCTATTAGTTTGGATGATTTGGGGCAAATTATTTTAAGCTCCTGGACATTTTTGAGGTTGTGGCCTTGAATATCCCCAAGTTACCTTTCAGATGTAAAGGTTTATTAAGTCTAAATAATTAAAATTCACCAAATATGCAATAAAAGGTAGAAATACGAGATATTAACTACTAATTTTCTAAAAAAAATATTTCAATAAATACTGCCAAACAGAGGATATGAAACCCAACACACTCTGTAAAACAAGGCAAAATATTCAAGGCTTCCTGCTGTACTTGTTTTTAGTAAAAACAAAACCAAAAAAGTCACTTAATCATTTACTAGAAAATTCTTTTCCATGGCTCTTGCCCCTATTTTAGGAAACTAAGGCATTATTTTGGGTAGTACTAACAATCTCCAAATTACCATGACTTAGTGCAATAAAACTGTTTCCATAAGAATGCAATGTATATACTGGTGGTTGGCAAGGGATCACAACACAGTGAAAGCCAGGAGACACTCATGCCATCCTGTGGCTCTGGCCTCAACTGCCATGCCTTGGAAGGTTTTGCATTCACACAAGGATGAGCCGTGGGAAAGGGGAGCCTGGGCAGCAGCCCTACAGAGGGGCGATGGCCATTTTCATGGAGCTTGTGCCCTTGCTTCCTCTCCCTGGATATCTTCAGTTTAGTTCAGTCGCTCAGTCGTGTCTGACTCTTTGTGACCCCATGAACTGCAGCACACCAGGCTTCCCTGTCTGTCACCCACTCCTGAAATTCATATCCATCGAGTTGGTGATGCCATCCAACCATCTCATCCTGTCATCCCCTGCTTCTTCTCCCTTCAATCTTTCCCAGAATCAGGGTCTTTTACAATGAATCAGTTCTTCACATCAAGTGGCCAAAATATTGGAGCTTCAGCTTCAGCATCAAGTCCTCCAATGAATATTCAGGGCTGATTTCCTTTAGGATGGACTGATTTGATCTCCTTGCAGTCCAAGGGACTTTCAAAAGTCTTCTCCAACACTACAGTTCAAAAGCATCAATTTTTCGATGTTCAGCTTTCTTTATAGTCCAACTCTCACACCCATACATGACTGCTGGAAAAATCATAGCTTTGACTAGACGGACCTTTGTTGGCAAAGTAACATCTCTGCTTTTTAACATACTAAGTTTGTCATAGCTTTTCTTCCAAGGAGAAAGCATCTTTTAATTTCATGGCTGCAGTCACCATCTGCAGTGATATTGGAGCCCAGGAAAATAAAGTCTGATACTTTATGGGACTGGATGCCATGATCTTCATTTATTGAATGTTGAGTTTTAAGACAGCTTTTCCACTCTCCTCTTTCACTTTAATCAAGAAGTTCTTTAGTTCCTCTTGCTTTCTGCTATAAGCATGGTGTTATCTGCATATCTGAGGTTATTGATATTTCTCCCAGCAATCTTGATTCCAGCTTGTGCTTCATCTAGCCCGGGATTTCTCATGATGTATTCTGCATTTAAGTTAAATAAGCAGGGTGACAATATACAGCTTTGAGATACTCCTTTTCCAATTTTGAATCAGTCTGTAGTTCCATGTCCAGTTCTAACTGTTGCTACTTGACCTGCATACAGATTCCTCAGGAGGCCGTAAGATGGTCTGGTATTCCCATCTCTTGAAGAATTTTCCACAGTTTTTTGTGCTCCACACAAAGGCTTTGGCATACTCAGTAAAGCAGAAGTATCTTAGCATTGTTTTAAATTGTATTGCAATGGTTACATGTAAGAGTGAGCTTCCCCCAATTTATTGACTCCTCCTCTCTCAATCCACTTTTCCTTCCTGTGGGTTTTTTTTTGCCCCCTGGGAGCTAAGGTGCAGATATAGTAAGAATAGTTACTTTTCCCTATGAAACATTTTCTTCCAGTCTGTGGCTCAACTGTAGACATTATGTACAGTCCTTTTCATTCCACAAATGTCTTCAAATATTAAGAATTTTAATTTTAAAAAAATCACACATACAGTCGAAATTTTTAGAGATTGAGAATCTCCACCCTTGCCTGATTTTTGCTTAGGGTGAGCCTGGCCCTTTATCCTCCCTGTGGTCTGCCTATTACTTTCAGAGCAGCATTTCTCCATACTCACTGAGAGACAAATCCAGAACAGTATTTGTTTTACAAAAGTTTTTTTTAAAAAATAGAATTGCTTTGTCATAAGCATATTCAGGAAATCCTGACAATTTGCCTCTTTGATCAAGTTTTCTCAATTTCCAAAACCTTTTTTTTTTTTTTTTCCAAAATCTTTCTTTTTCCCACATGCCAACATTTGACATTGCACACTTGCTTTCTGGCCTAATGCTAGCCTGGAACCAGTGGGGTTGAGAATTTTTTCAGATGCACTCTTGTCTTGGGGTTCCTCTCCAAGAGGCTTGTTCAGAAGTTCTGACGTTTATATAGCAGTATTTGTCTTTTTATAAATCATGTGTAGTTTCCTTCCAATACGGGATACCAATTTTTTATGTGGGGTGTACATATTTATCTCGCAGTCAGCAGTTTATTTTACCTTTCTTCCTGCAAGATATGAGTTGTTAAAGCAGTGCAGCGTATGGATTCTTTCTTTACAGCTGGCAATGTTTAGCTTTGGTTTTATGGCTGTAAGACCATCCCTAAACAAGATCTTTTAAAATGGTAGTCTCTGAAGGCCTTTGGCCCCAAAACGTTCCCAAGGAGGTATTTGGGGTTTCATCTATTGCCTTCAAGGTGCAAAATCTCACTTAAAATGCTCTTAAGCATCATGACTGGAAAAACCTGATCTAATAAAAGTTATCCTCTGCTTCAAAACCCGGAAACTGAAGCCCAGGAGCCAGGCTCACAACCTGCTCTTCGTTCTTCAAAGCACTCTCTTATCTCACCACAGAACGTAGTTAACCGGTGTTTAGAAACTAGGCCCGTCCACAGACGCTGCGGGAGGCCCGTGTGGGGCCCAGAACCGCTTCCCCGGAGCGGAGAGTTTGGTGGGGTCGGGCCACCTCCCCGGGGCGGGGTGAGGGGTCGGGGAGGTCACAGCACTCCACTCCAGGCTCCAAACTGCGGGCGATGAAACTCAGCACAGCCCGCACCGCCGGCGCCGAGCGCCGAAAACCCGCGCAGGCGCGGAAGGCCTCAGCAGCTCGGAGGCGGCACCGCGCGGCGGAAGCGGAAGCACACGGGTACGATTCAATTGTCTTGTACTGTAACATTCTCACGTCCTCTCCCACATGGTCTAGCGGTTAGGATTCCTGGTTTTCACCCAGGCGGCCCGGGTTCGACTCCCGGTGTGGGAAAAAGAGACTCTTTTAGAAGCCCAGTTAAGAAATTAACCGTCAAGAAAATTGAGATTCTTCTTAACAAGAAGACTCGATATAATTGAAGAAAGGTGCAGTTCTCTTAAGGGGAGTGGTGAGCTTGAAAATCTACCTTGTAATTTGTAACACAGGAAATGCTACTTGTGTAAGCAGTATCTCTATTTTTGTCCATGATATAATTTATTTAAAATGTTTATTGGTCAAACTCTATTAAACAAAAGAATTCTCTTATTTTCCTCCCAGCATTATTGACATTATATAGCTTATAATTGATATTATAATGCTGTGTAAGTTTAAGGTGTACAACATGATGTTTTGATACACATATTGTGAAATGATTATCACAATAGGGTTAATTAACACCTCGATCACCTCACTTAATTATATAATCAGCATATATTTTATACAGGGAATTCACTGCTCTCTTCTCCCACTAAGTGTTTCTGTCAGGAGGATAGAGAGCTGGCCAGGAGGAGATGAGAAAAGACCCAGGAAAATTGATGTTTAATGACCAAGTTGGGAGGGAAGCAAAAATCTTCCTGAATCAGAAATCACTATGGCCTGAGAGAAAGAAATGTGAGGTCTCCAGATAGAAATACTGCTTTAGCAGAGATTTGCACAGGGTTGTAGACAGCAAGGGAAGATCCTTTCACCTAACCAGCTTCCACAGAACATGACATAGGTTAATGAGGCATGGAATCAGCTTCCGGATCGAATTACACACATGGCTAGGTTGAGGTCAGCAAATTCAAATTTTCAGAAGTGGAAAAAGCCTTGAAACCTTCTTAGCTTCTAGGCCATTTCCAGAATGAAAATAAAGTCTTTCTTTCTATGCATATGAAACTGAACAGGACCCTGTGGGGCCCTCCCAGGTACAAAAAGCTTTTCCTTTTTGGCTTTTTACTTGCAGGATAAAGGATTCAGCCTCCTAGATCTTCTAGAATACCAAAGAGCAGATTCAAACATTACTAACCAGGGCAGTAAGGGAAAGGAGAAGCGTGTGCCTTTTGCACAGGTCAAATAGATGAATTAGTAATTAGATATGCCTGGGTGCTAAGTCACTTCAGTCAAGTCCCACTGTTTGGGACCCTACAGACTCACCAGGCCCACCAGGCTCCTCTGTCCAGGGGGATTCTCCAGGCAAGAATACTGGAGTGGTTTGGTGTGCTGTCCTCTAAGGGATCTTCCCAACCCAAAGACTGAACCCAGGTCTCTCACACCGCAAGCAGATTCTTTACCATCTGAGCCACCAGAGAAGCCCAAGAATCCTGGAGTGGGTAGCTTATCCTTTCTCCAGCGGTTCTTCCTGACCCTGGAATTGAACTGGGCTTTCCTGCATTGCAGGTGGATTCTTTACCAGCTGAGCTACCTGGGAATATGACAGTACCTAGATATGACAGTACAGCTTCTGCAGCATGCAAATCTTTGTCGGTGGCACTAATCTCTAATTTTCTGTAAGATGCAGCATCACTTTTGGTTTACTATCTTCTTATGGGGAACTTCCAGAGGCTACCATTTTGTCTTTCCTGATCACAGTAGCCCACACTCCAAGATTCAAGGGGCAATAGGATAATGTCAGTTGTCAAGTAGGAGGTTTGACTTATGCATGACAGGATCAGGTACTTTCACAGATCTACTGGAACCACTTTGAAATAAACTTAGACCAAAACTTCATTTATTCCAAGCTCCAGGGAACAACTACAAAAGTACTGGAGGAGCAGGAAGAACAAAAAACAACATTAATAATTCTGAGCTGCCTAACCATAGGAAGAGAAGAATGTCAAACCAAAGCCATTGTAAGTTAACAGAACAAATGGCTATAGTTCCTCTAAAGAAGGGTTGGGGATGTATTTACAGTCTGTTCTTGTGACAGTGTCACAAGATGCTTCCTCTGGTGGACCCAGTCTATCCTTGCTTCAGTGGAAAGAGTCTGGGAACTGACTTGGCTCTTGGTACTGGGCCAGAGGCAATATTAATACATTGCAGTGACTCGAGCAAAGTTTCTGGTCACCAAGCCTAGAGTTTCTTAGCTGTACATATCAAATAATACTTCAGTAGATAGCCCATTTATTTCATTCCCAGGACACCACTGCCAGAGTCCTCTTGTTCCAGCACTGCTTCAGTAGCTGAGCTCACCTTTTACCTGGAAGGTTTGCTCCTTGCAGTCTTGCCCTCTGGGATTCCATGATTCCCATTTAATCAGGAGCCCTCGTGACTTTTCTCAGGGGCCCTGGTCTATGCAAGACTTCTACCAAAGGATTTTCAAGCAGCAAATGCTCTCTTCATCAGTGCATTTCACAATCCCTTATGGAGGAAATATTATCTGAAACTCTTTGAGGGGCACAGTGGATGGACGGGGTGTGTTCACATTTGATAAATCCTCAGGCCAAACTACAGAAAGGGAACACAGCCCCACCCATCAACATAAAATTCAATTAAAGACTTACTGAGCACAGCCCTACCTATCAGAACAAGATCCGGATTCCTCCACAGCCAGTCCCTCCCATCAGGAAGCTTTCACAAGCCTCTTAACTTTATCCATCAGAGGGCAGAGAGAGTGGAAACCACATCTACAGAAAACTAACCAAACTGATCACCCGGATCACAGCCTTGTCTAACTCAATGAAACTGTGAGCTATGCCATGTAGGGCCACCCAAGATGGACAGGTCATGGTGAAGAGTTCTGACAAAATGTGGTCCACTGGAGAAGGGAATGGCAAACCACTTCAGTATTCTTGCTTTGAGAACCTCATGAACAGTATGAAAAGGCAAAAAGATAGGACACTGAAAGATGAACTCTCCAGGTCAGTAGGTACCCAATATGTTACTGGAGATCAGTGGAGAAATAACTCCAGAAAGAATAAACAAACAGAGCCAAAGTGAAAACAACACTCAGCTGTGGATGTGACTGGTGATGGAAGTAAAGTCTGATGCTGTAAAGAACAATATTGCATAGGAACCTGGAATGTTAGGTAAATGAATCAAGGTAAATTGGAAGTGGTCATACAGGAAATAGCAAGAGTGAATATTGACATTTTAGGAATCAGAGAACTAAAATGGGCTGGAATGAGGGAATTTAATTCAGATGACCTTAAATCTACTACTGTGGGCAAGAATTCCTTAGAAGAAATGGAGTATCCCTCATAGTCAACAAAAGAGTCCTTGGGTACAATCTCAAGGACTGTACACCCAAGTACAGTACTTGGGTGCAATCTCAAAAATAACAGGATGATCTCTATTCATTTCCAAGCAAACCATTCAATATAATAGTAATCCAAGTCTATGCCACAACCACTAATGCCAAAGAAGTTGAAGCTGAATGGTTTTATGAGAACCTACAAACTTCTGAGAACTAATATCAAAACAGAAAAAAATGATGTCCTTTTCATCAATAGGGGACTGGAATGAAAAAAGTAGGAAGTCAAGACATACCTGGAATAACAGGCAAGCTTGGCCTTGGAGTACAAAATGAAGCAGGGCAGAGGCTAACAGAGTTTTGCCAAGAGAACACACTGGTCATAGCAAACACCCTCTTGCAATAACACAAAAGATGACTTTACTCATGGACATCACCAGATGATCAATACCAAAATCAAATTGATTATATTCTTTGCCACTGAAGATGGAGAAGCTCTATACAACCAGCAAAAACAAAACCAGGAGCTGACTGTGGCTCAGATCCTGAACGCCTTATTGCAAAATTCAGACTTAAATTGAAGAAAGTAGGGAAAACCACTAGACCATTCAGGTATGACCTAAATCAAATCCCTTATATAGTGGAAGTGACAAATAGATTCAAGGGATTAGATTTCATAGATGGAGTACCTGAAGAACTATGGACAGAGGTTTGTGACATTGTACAGTGGGTGGTAATCAAAACCATCCCAAAGAAGAAGAAATGCAAAAAGGCAAAATAATTGTCTGAGGAGGCCTCCTGAGTGAACTCCGGCAGTTGGTGATGGACAGAGAGGCCTGGCGTGCTGCGATTCATGGGGTCGCAAAGAGTTGGACATGATTGAACGACTGAACTGAACTGAACTGAGGAGGCCTTACAAATTGGTGAGAAAAGAACTGAAAGGCAAAGGAGAAAAGGAAAAAATATATCCATCTGAAAGCAGACTTCAAAAATATCAAGGATAAAGAAAAAGCCTTCCTAGGTGATCAATGCAAAGAAATAGAGGAAAACAATAGAATGGGAAAGACTAGAGATTTCTTTAAGAAAATTAGAGATACCAAGGTAACATTTCATACAAAGATGGGCACTATAAAGAACATTTTAAATGATATAAGCCTAACAGAAGCAGAAGATATTAAGATGAGGTGGCAAGAATACATAGGAGAACCATACAAAATAGTTCTTAATGACCCAGATAGCCACAATGGTGTAATCACTCACCCAGAGCCAGACACCCTGGAGTGTGAGGTCAAGTGGGCCTTAGGAAGCATCACTGCGAACAAAGCTAGTGGAGGTGATGGAATTCCAGTTGAGCTATTTCAAATCCTAAAAGATGATGCTGTGAAAGTGCTGCACTCATTATGCCAGCAAATTTGGAAAACTGAACAACAGGACTGGAAAAGGTCAGTTTTCAAACCCAAAGAATGTTCAAACTAGTGCACAATTGCACTCTTCTCACATGCTAGCAAAGTAATGCTCAAAATTCTCCAAGCTAGGCTTCAACAGTACATGAACTGAGAACTTCCAGATATTTAAACCGGATACAGAAAAGGCAGAGGAGCTAGAGACCAGATTGACAACATCTGTTGGATCATAGAAAAAACAAGAGAATTTTAGAAGAATGTCTACTTCTTTTTCTGTGACTATGCTAAAGCCTTTGACTGTCTTAGTTCAGTTCAGTTCAATCGTTCAGTTGTGTCTGACTCTTTGTGACCCCATGGATTGCAGCACACCAGGTTTCCCTGTCTATTAGCCACTCCTGGGCCATGCTCAAACTCACATCCATCAAGTCAGTGACGCCATCCAACTGTCTCATCCTCTGTTGTCTCCTTTTCCTCCTGCCTTCAATCTTTCCTAGCATTGGGGTCATTTCCAATGAGTCAGTTCTTTGCACGAGGTGGCCAAAGTTTTGGAGCTTCAGCTTCAGCATCAGTACTTCTAATGAGTATTCAGGACTGATTTCCTTTAGGATTGACTGGTTTGATCTCCTGCAGAAGAAGGGACTCTCAAGAGTCCAGAGTTCAAAAGCACCAGTTCTGTGGTGTTCGTCTTTCTTTATGGTCCAACTCTCACATCCATACATGACTGCTGGAATAACCATAGCTTTGACTAGACAGATCTTTGCTGGCAAAGTAACATCTCTGATTTTTAATATGAGGTTGGTCATAGCTTTTCTTCCAAAAAGCAAGCATGTTTTAATTTCTGGATTAAAAGATGGCTAGATCACAACAAACTGTGGAAAATTCTAAAGAGAATGGAATGCCAGACCACCTTACCTGCCTCTTGAGAAATCAGTATGTAGGTCAAGAAGCAATAGTTAGAACTAGACATTGAACAACAGATTGGGAAATTGGGAAAATTGGGAAAGAAGTACCACAAGACTCTATATTGTCACCCTTCATATTTAACTTATATGCAGGGCATCATGCAAAATGCAGACTGCATGAAGCACAAGCTGGAATCAAGATTTCTAAGAGAAATATCAATAACCTCAGATATGCAGATGATACCACCCTTATGGCAGAAAGTGAAGAAGAACTAAAGAGCTTCTTGATGAAAGTGAAAAAGGAGAGTGAAAAAGCTTCATTAAAGCTCAGTGTTCAAAGAACAAGATCATGGCATCTGGTTCCATCACTTCATGGCAAATTAAATGGGGACACAATGGAAACAGTGACAGACTTTATTTTCTTGGGCTCTAAGTCACCACTGCAGATGGTGATTGTGGCCATGAAATTAAAAGACACTTGCTCCTGGGAAGAAAAGCTATGACAAACCTAGACAGCATATTAAAAAACAGAGACAGTACTTTACCAACAATGATCCATCCACTCAAAGCTGTGTAGTCATGTATGGATGTGTCAGTTGGACCATAAGGAAAGCTGAACACCAAAGAATTGATGCTTTTGACCTGTCGTGTTGTAGAGGGCTCTTAAGAGTCCCTTGGACTACAAGGAGAGCAAACCAGTCAATCCTAAAGGAAATCAATCCTGAATATTCATTGAAAGGACTGATGCTGAAGCTGAAGCTCCAAAACTTTGGCTACCTGATGGGAAGAACTGACTCATTTGAAAAGACCTTGATGCTGGGAGAGATTGGAAGGCAGGAGGAGAAGGGGATAACAGAGGATGAGATGGTTGGATGGCATCACTGACTCGATGGTCATGAGTTTGAGCAAGCTCCAGGAGTTGGTGATGGACAGGGAAGCCTGGTGTGCTGCAGTACATGGGGTCACAAAGAGTTGGACACGACTGAGTGACTGAACTGAACTGAAGTCCAACATGACTATTTACCTAAGCCCTTAAACATGTTAATCTATCCTTTACTATGGATGTATGGCTTTATAACCTCATTGAAGGTGGGTCACTGTTGATCTAGTTAACTAAACCAAGCAAACTTGGACTTATAGCTGTTCCTAGATTCCCAAAATAACAGAAAGATTCATATCAATGAGTTTAATTCCCAACATTATTTTATGCCTCCTTGGTCTAGTAATCTTAGGATCCATCATCCCCACACATATTCCTTATCTTTCTTCTAATATAAACTGGTTTAATCTAACAACAAGCTGGTTTTAGAAAAGGCAGAGGAACCAGAGATCAAATTGCCAACATCCGCTGGATCATAGAAAAAGCAAGAGAGTTCCATAAAAACATCTATTTCTGCTTTATTGACTATGCCAAAGCCTTTGACTGTGTGGATCACAATAAACTGTGGAAAATTCTGAAAGAGATGGGAATACCAGACCACCTGACCTGCCTCTTGAGAAAACTATATGCAGCTCAAGAAGCAACAATTAGAACTGGACACGGAACAACAGACTGGTTCCAAATAGGAAAAGGAGTACGTCAAGGCTGTATACTGTTGCCCTGCTTATTTAACTTATATGCAGAGTACATCATGAGAAATGCTGGACTGAAAGAAGCACAAGCTGGAATCAAGATTGCCGGGAGAAATATCAATAACCTCAGATATACAGATGACACCACCCTTATGGCAGAAAGTGAAGAGGAACTAAAAAGCCTCTTGATGAAAGTGAAGGAGGAGAGTGAAAAAGTTGGCTTAAAGCTCAAAATTCAGAAAACGAAAATCATGGCATCTGGTCCAATCACTTCATGGGAAATAGATGGGGAAACAGTGGAAACAGTGTCAGACTTTATTTTTCTGAGCTCCAAAATCACTGCAGATGGTGACTGCAGCTATGAAATTAAAAGACGCTTGCTCCTTGGAAGGAAAGTTATGACCAACCTAGATAGCATATTCAAAAGCAGAGACATTACTTTGCCAACAAAGGTCCGTCTAGCCAAGGCTATGGTTTTTCCTGTGGTCATGTATGGATGTGAGAGTTGGACTGTGAAGAAAGCTGAGCGCTGAAGAATTGCTGCTTTTGAACTGTGGTGTTGGAGAAGACTGTTGAGAGTCCCTTGGACTGCAAGGAGATCCAACCAGTCCATTCTGAAGGAGATCAGCCCTGGGATTTCTTTGGAAGGAATGATACTAAAGCTGAAACTACAGTACTTTGGCCACCTCATGTGAAGAGTTGGCTCATTGGAAAAGACTCTGATGCTGGGAGGGATCGGGGGCAGGAGGAAAAGAGGACGACAGAGGATGAGATGACTGGATGGCATCACTGACTTGATGGACGTGAGTTTGAGTAAACTCTGGGGGTTGGTGATGGACAGGGAGGCCTGGTGTGCTGCAATTCATGGGGTCACAAAGAGTCGGACACTACTGAGCGACTGAACTGAACTGAACGGAACAGAACAATTATTAAACTATCTCATGCTGAGTCATATCTGACCTCCTGTGCTAGGCTGAGAGTGAATTCCAGTTTGGGATCTGAAAACTCAGTTTCCAGGTCCATGATAAAAGATCTCTAGTCCTTTGACCAATCTTGAATTGAGAGCTTAAGCCTACAGTAACTCATTTTCTTGATGTAACTCTCCAGTGCAGTCAGAAACAGCCAGCTCACTGTCACTGTAGTTGATTGAATACCTTACCTTTGACAGATCTATTCTTCTAGGTAATGCCAGGTTATAATTTAAGTAAATATGTTACTACTACATATGTGAACTACCAGTATTTATTTTCCACTGATAATGAGGTCATTGTTATGTTTATGCCAAGGGAAAGATAATCAATGTCAAATTTTCATTTTTGAATTTCCTGAAAGCACTGCTGTCTACAAATACTAGGTATGTGAATATCTAGCTCAACAATAGAAACACTTCAAAAATGTCTAATAGATGAAGGGATAGAGGAGCAAAGAGGAAGGAGGTGGCATTAGCAGATTTAGGAGGATCTTACTGCTGACATTTTGGAGTCTGCAGGTAATACATCTGGAACCAGCCAGGCAGTTAAATCTGCAGTCACTCAGTTACTTGTGGTGGCTGCTACTGAAGTACATGGACAGCTCCTGTTACCTCTGTTGGAAATGCCAAAGACACTGGGGGCTGGGATCAATCGCCATTCTTGAGAAGAAGAAAAATTACCCCTTCCTCCTATCTTCCAAACTCCCGTCAGTGTTTCCAAGTGGCTGAATCTAATCAGAAGCCAGCTGGCCAGGAATACTGGAAATGCTTGTAGGTTTACAGCCCGCTACAATACAGAGCAGATGAAACAGGCCCAGAGTTTACCATACTTAACTTTACCACTTGTTTAGCTGACAGTCATCTCTGAAACTAGAGGCTTTGAATTTGAGCTTACATAACAAAGCACTCCCAACATATACTTGCTAAGAAACAACTATATTCTTTGCTCATGATTTAGGAAAGGCTCAGCAGTGCAGTTTTCCTGTTTCACATGACACCTGCCAGTCAGTCACTCCCTTGGCCGGATTCAGCTGGTGGTGATTAGGCTGGGCTGAGGCCAGGACTTCACAACATGGCATCTTTCTCCGGTGCTTCTATACATGCTGTGAGCTTCTTATGCATGGTGATCTCAAGGCAGTTTCACTTTTTACATGGTCGCTGATTTCCAAAAGAAAGGATAGGGAATGACCACTCCAAAGCTAAGTGAGAACTGGCTTAGTGTCACTTCTGCTATATTCTTTTCATCAGCGCAGTCCCAGATCAGCTCAGATTAGGGAGCGGAGAAATAGACATCCCCCCTCAGCAGAAGAGAAGCACACATTTATGCAGAGAGAATAAATAATGTTGGCTGTAACATCTAGAAATGTCTTGGTCTTGTTTTCAATTTTCAACCAAACCTAACCTGGAATTTCTCAGAATTGTCTCCCACAGTCCTCTCTCTAGGCTCTGATCTCCTTTCCCACTTTGCCTCTAAGGTCTTGTGCAGATATGAACAATGCCTTGATTTGAAGCCTCAGTAAAGGATGCTCCATTTTTGCTGAGAAAACAAAATGCTGATAAAAAAAAAAAAAACAGCAGTCAACCTTGTATAGAAGCCTGCTTTATTAAAAGGCATGAGTTCTTCCTAGTGCATCCTGAGGGAGGAGCAAAACAACTGAAATTATTTTGTGGCATATGACTTAATGTGGGACAGAATTGGCAATGACCCATTTTCCTAATATTTGCATAAACCACAAAAACCCTAGATTCTCACCAGCTAGGTTACTCTCACTGCCTTTCATACTTTCCCTTATAGGGCTATACTTATTTCATGCTGTTTCACTTTTTTATTAATAAAAATAAATTGTTCATGATAATGTATTAATGTATGCATGCTAAGTCACTTCAGTTGTGTCTGACTCTTTGCAACACATCAGGCTCCTCTGTCCATGGGATTCTCCAGGCAAGAATACTGGAGTGGGTTGCCATGCCCTCCTCCAGAGGATCTTCCTGACCCAAGGATCAAACCCAAATCTCTAACCTCTTATACATTGTTAGGCAAGTTCTTCACCACTAGCACCACCTGGAAAATCCAATGTATTAATGAAAAGCAAAAGTGAAGGGAGCTCAGTCATGTCTAACTGTTTATGACCCAGTATTCTGAGGCCAGAACACTGGTGTGTGTAGCCATTCCCTTCCCCAGGGGATCTTCCCAACCCAAGGATTGAACCCAGATCTTCTGCATTACAAGTGGATTCCTTACCAGCTGAGCCACCAGGGAAGCTGGAAGGTATTAATAAATCTTACCAATTACTTCAAGGATTTTTAAAACAAGACAAACAAGACTCAACATGGAGTTGCTTCTACTAAGCCCTACTTCCCTAAACTGAGACAATTACAATTTCTGCTCTCCAAAGAGCAGAATCTTAAACCAGTCAACAGGGAATTGCTGATCCACACCAGTGAAGTCATCTGCCAGTTTAACTCCTGTCATTCTTTTAAGGAAAGTAACCTTGCAGTAACCAATCTTCTTTTCTGGGAAGTATTACTTCCGTTTCCCTCTCACTTCTGCCTATAAAAGTTTTCTTAATTTCGTAACAACTCCTCAGAGTTTTTTTCTCTCTGCTAGATTGAATGCTGCTCAATTCATGAACTATTAAATAGAGACGGTGAGAGCTTAAAATTTACTCAGTTGAGTTTTGCTTTTCAAAAGGGGTTAATACGATATTCACATTAATATATAAATAAATATACAAGAAATATGTTAATCAAGAGAGGATACAAAAGCATAAATGTGTCCTGAGGGTTAAATTCTATTCCAAATCCCATGCTTGGGACTTTGATGACATAGGAGCTAAGCCCTGGAAGCAGAGCCTCTCTTGTAGACAGAGTCGAGCAGATGTGGTGTTCCTGGGGTGGGGGTGGGGGGGGGGCACATTCTGAGCTCCTCATGTGCTCCAGAGACAATTATCAAGCTCATTGAGCTTGATCCTTGAGTTTGATCATGGGTCAGGAAGATCATGGGTCAGGGTTTGATCCCTGGGTCAGGAAGATACCCTGGAGGAGAGAATAGCAACCCACTCCAGTATTCTTGCCTGGAGAATCCCATGGACAGAGGAGCCTGGTGGGTTGCAAAGAGTCAGACACCCTAAGGCCTATGGAGTGTAAGGCTAAAAACTCATCCACTTAGCCAGGTGTTGTGGACAGCCCAGAGAATTCGATCCAGTTCTTACTCTTTGGGATGTTTTTTTATGACGTAGTTGTTAGAGAGAAAAAGTTGAATGTCCATAACGTATCCATTGACTCTTGATTCACCTATGTAGAAAAACCTGAGAGCATCTTTCTTACTGATTTTCACTCAGTCTACATCTACTCAGCTGTGATGTTCCCTTGATCTTGAGGTAGGAGATAGATGGGTTCCGGGTTAGGCATTTACAACTGGCCTCGTATTTACATTTTATGGGGCATGAAGAACTGGGCTTCAGGCTGGATATTTACAATCAGCCTCCAGTTTGCCCTCTGAAATAGAAGTAACAATGATACGAGATAAATAGTCAGTGTTTGTCTCTTGCAAACACCTTAATGTAATAGTCATGGTGAGGGCAAGGAGCTGCAAAATCCTCTGTGAGTAAAGCATTGTGGGATCTCCTTTCCTCCCTCTTTTGGCACAAGGGAGAGGCTGTACATGCACAGAAAGGCTCCTCATGTGTCAAAAGTCAGGGGTAAGGCCAGACCATGAGTCTTACTTCACCCAGAAGCCTTTACTTTGAAATCCATCTTGGCTGAGAGGGTGCGTGCACACCCTAGGGGAGGGTCCCATGATAGGTCAGATATGGAAAAAGAAACCAGATACCTGGCCTGAAGGAAGGCAAAGACCGGAAGAACTGACCTATATAAATGATTAACCGCCTCTTTACTGCACTCCTTCTCACTAAGGGAGATGTCCACATCCTTTCTCTCCAGCTGTGTATTTTTGCCCTGTTTCCATCTCAACTTAACAAACAATTTCTCTATGTGCTTTCCCACTTGTTGCTGTGCTGTGTCTCTAATAATAAGGTTTGTACCTACATTTACAGTTTCTGCTTCTGTGATAAATGCATGTTTCACTGTGGACAAAGATCCAGAGAAAAATAGCTCTAGCCTCTAGCCCTTGCTGATCTGGTGACTAGGATCCCTGGTTCTAATCCATCTTCAATTCCCTGTTTAATTCCTGGGCAGGGAATTAAGATCCTGCATCATGCCACTGCTCGCTGCTGCTCAGAGATCAGCTTGACCTTCTAAAGAGCCCCTAGTGATCCCCTGCCCTCCTTCCTCACTACCATGGCCTTGATTCTGAGCCCAAACCTCCCACCAAATGGGTCTACAGCCTCCCATTAGTTTTTGCAGCCGTTCCGTAGGGGAACATCTGGATTGGAATGACATCAGGTGGCAGCCCCTGACAAATTCTCCTTGACGTTCCACTTTTGTATCTATGATGATGCCTTGAACGGAGACATCATGGCAGAAATCATGATTCTACAAACTCAGTGTGCACTTGTCTTTGCTTCGACCAGAGACACCAAGCATGGCCCAGAAAGAGGCTTCCAAATGAGGGCACCCAGAGTAGGTATGAGCAGATATGCCCAAGAACGCTGGAGGGAGCCAGTGCCTGACAACAATTCCTAGACTGCCAGCCCTGCCTGTCCAAGTCTGGCGGGGAGGGCAGTTTCCAGGGAGGCCTCCAGGAACAGCCTTGGGCTTGACTGTGGTTGAGCCTCATAAATTACAGAAGCATTTGGCCTGGAGCCAGATTACTCCTTGACTTTTTTCAGGACTCAATTGAGAAACTTGAGGGCTACCCTGTCCTAGGTCTGAATAGGTCAGACTTTGAGGAGTTGTGACAAAACTGGTCCATTAGTCTGAGTCAACAACCAATCAATGCCAAAATCAAGGTTATGCCACGCAGACGACCAGGCCTGCCTGGATGGTGGGAAGTGTTGCTGAGCAAAAGCTAGTGTACCATTTGGGCAGAAAGCCCAACTCTGACAGCGGAAGTCTGCAGTAAAGTAAAGTACTTTACTTTCAAGGCTCCAAGCAAGAGAGTGGGAGAAAATCTCAGATTCACTGCAACTTGGCCTTTGAGTTGGAAGTGTTTTTAAAGGGAAGAACAAAGAGGCTGGAATCAACCATTGTCTGAGACATTTCTCTGACATTTCTTGGTCATAGTTTTGAGGGTCAGGATGTCTCTAGTTTCTGAATCTCTGGCTAGGAGGTCCATGGCTGGGAAGGAAGGCAGTATTGTGAACTCATCTTGCCCTGGTGAAACACACTGAGTTTGTACATTAATGATGATGTCAACAACAACAATTTTAGTGCATCAGTGATGTTATCAACAACAGCAATCTGAGTCATCTGATTCTGGTTGATTAATATCCAGTCAGCACACAATTGAGATCTGAGGGCACAAGAAAGGGATTGAGGTCATCATAGACTTAGCAAGGGAACTCAGTTTTAGGGGGACCCAGTTTCAAAAGTAGCCATGAGTTCCAACTGTCACTAGGCCAGAGTAAGAGGTCTCAATAAGGGCTACTTTAGAAAGTCAGTTCTCCTTGCATTTCTGAATGAATCTCTTAGCTTGCCCTGGGTCATTTCAGGCACCTCACAACTCTAACAAGGAAGGTGAATCTGACCTGAAGGTCCGAACACTTTCCAGGGCTGAGTGTCTGACAGGTGGCATGCACACACAAGGAGTGCATTCCAAGTTATCCAGAGAGAAGAAGGTGAGGGTGGTACACGGGGCCAGGTGAGCAGCTGTTTCCTAGCCACTTGGACCCCGACATGGGCCACAAGCACAGGCCTGAGCTGAGCCCACTTCCTGGCAGGGGAGAGGGTGGTGCTGAAGCTCTGGGGCTGCTTCCTGCCTTCAGTGGTCCTGACAGGTCAGGCATCAGTCCCCCTGCAGGAGGGAAGGGTTTGTCCAACTCTGCATCTGTCTCCCTTGCTAGCTTTAGTAGGTTGCCTCCGGAGGGTGTCTCTGTCACCTAGGTCCCAGCCGCTTCCTCCAGTGGTGTTTATGGGCACCAGGGGCCTGCTTAGGGTCACTAGACTCACAAGTGTTACCAAACTCAGGTCCATCTGCTCACTACCCAAAAACCAATACTCGAGAGGCCAATGTTGGTAGAAAGGAAAGGTTGCTATATTCAGGAGGCCAGTACCTGGGTGAAGAGGCAGATTCATGTCCAAATGCTGTGTCCCCACTGCCAATCAGTGAGAAAGAGCTTAAAGGGGAATTTCAGGGGTTTATATGTGGAAGGAGGGGGTACATGAAGGACAGAACAGGCAGCTGACGTCATCTCGAAATTAGCCAGGTGGTGGTCTGATTAGTGTCATCTTCTTTTAAGTAGTTAACCTTGAGTTCCAGGGTGGACATTTTGACATTTTCCCTTTTCCTTGGGGCCAGTTCTCAGAATTATGGCAGCTTATGTCATGGCTACAGTCTGGTCATCGTGTTGTTAACTTCTTCCACCTGGTGGGGGCTTCAATATCTGCAAAACAGCTCAAAGGATATAGCTCAGAACACTATAACCATTGTGGGGAAATTAAAGGTTCTTGACTTTGTTTAATGACTAAATATTTTTGGTCCTATTTGACTGCTTTCCTTTGCTTCTGCATTTTTTCACTCCTCAAATTAAGCTTGTTCTTTGGCTAAAGTTTCTCTACAGACAAAAGGTAGTTTGAGGACGTGAGTGGGTGGAAGGTAGGGAGGGATCTGTCCTGGGAAGTTCCCACAGGTGAACATTTTGCAGGGACCCACCTCCCTTTAGGGCTTCCCAAGTGGTGCTAGTGGTAAAGAACCCATCTGCCAATACAGGAGATGCAGGTTCAATCCCTGGGTCAGGAAGATCCCCTACAGAAGAAAATGGCAACCCACTCCAGTATTCTTGCCTGGAGAATTCAATGGAGAGAGGAGCCTGGCGGGCTACAGTCCATAGGGCTGCAAAGAGTTGGACACAACTGAAGCAACTTAGCATGAACACACCTCCCTTTGACCATAGCTGGTACCACTGACCAGATGCCTTAAGCAGTGGTTCAAGAACTATTTCCCCAGCTCTCTCTGACTCTCTCCATTTAATCTCTGATCCTGCCCCTTGGTGGAGCTCAGCTAGGGAGTCAGGGACTAAAGAGATGGATCAAAGGTCCCTCACATGGGCAGAGTCTGTTAGGTCTTCCTAAGGCCCATTGGCGATGCGCTGTCATACCCACAGATTCTAGAAAGTGGTCCACTAGCATCCTCCACAAGGCCCCACAGACTCTAGCCGTTCTTCAGGTCCAGGATGGCAGCATGCTCACTCAGCTTCCCTGCTCGCTGCAGCAGCTTCTCAGGAATTCAGCTGAGGTGGCTTGTTTTCTGGATCTGTAGTCTGGAAACAGAAAGAGAGAAATGGAAATGGAGGTAGTAGGAATCAGTTCTATGTCTACTTCAAAAAGCTTCTGCCATAATCTGAACATTGTCAAGTTTTTCACTCTAACACATCTAGGGAAGATACTCCTGTTGGTGATGACAGCTATGATGAGAGGACGAGTGGGCATGGGGATGCTGGGATATCTGGGAAAGGAGACTTGAAAATATCACCAGCCAGTTTGGTCATGCCTCTTGCAGGGGACAAGTTCTGCTCCCCTCTAGGAATCAAGGTCATTGAGAGATGCCTGCCCTACTACTGCCAAGTCATGGATCGTAGCTTGTGTGAGAGTAACAGCTGGGGGTGGGGGCTGGAACTCAATGGGACAAACACGGGGGCAGCAGTGGCCCAGGTATCCTGTGGTTGGCATCCTACTACCTGCTGGAGGTGGACAATGCAGGGGCCTGCTCATCCCATTTGCACCTTGCTTGTTCTCTTTGGTTGTGGGAGATTCAAATGCACGCTGTCTGTAAAGACTCGCGGTTTCTGCCTTGACAGCTCCATTCAAGGCGTCATCCTAGATACAGAAGTGAAAAGCCATGGAGGATTTGTCAGGGGCTGCCCCCTGATGTCATTCCAGTCCCAACGTCCCCTACTGAATCCATACTAACACCAACAGGAGGCTGATGATCTTCTAGGTGGGAGGTTTGGGGGTTGGGGCTAAGGCCGTGGCAGTGAGAAGGGGAGCAGGTGACCACTGGGGGCTCTTTAGAAGGTCAGCTCAAGGGAGCATCCCCATTGCATCGGTGACGGGCACATTCCCCACTCCATGCCTCTGGCATTCTTGTGGCTGGACTAAAACTGATACAAGATGGATTAACAGGAGATAAAGAAACATTTTAACTCAAGCCCGTGGAGGTCTCATAGAACTGAAATCTAAGTAGTGAAGAAACCGGGCAGATTTTATATTTTTTAGACAAAGAAACAACAAATTTGTGAGGAACTGAGAACAGAGGATCTTGGGCTTTGAGTGCTTAGTTGGTGAAGAATCTAAGCATTTTGGGCTTGGGGTAGTAAAGTGAATAAATAAGGAGGTTTGTCTCTATAGACTGCTCAGTGTGAACTCTCATCTCTGGCTCTAGGGGTGTCCTTTTACCTCTAGATGCAGGGAGAGAACTTTCACATGAGATCCAGGTCCTGCTGAGACAGAAAGGAGGGTCAGAGTATATCTCTTGCATTGGTCATTCATTTCGTAAGTTATTTTCATTCAAAATGATCAATATGCCATTGAGGCACTTTTTATGGCAGCCTCCCCTGGGCCCCAACAATTGATTAGATGAAAAGTTCTCCTGTTACTCATACACAGGAAATTATAAGGAAAGGCATGGCACAGTGCCTCGGCTGAGACCCCTTTATGGGAAACAGGGCAGAGGGGAGGCTTGAAACACTTTTCTCCAGCTCAGGGCCCAGTGCTTTTCCAATCCTGGCAATACTTTCTCTCCCACCTCCATGGCCATTCCTTTTCAGTGCCCCCCCTAGCAGTGAGATGATCACACATGTTCTGTATGTGTGTGCAGACCCACCTGGCCCTTAGCAGGCTTGCCAGAGAAAATGGGAGATGGGGAAGGTGCACTTTTCTCTGATAGGATCACAGCCAGTGATTAAAGGCTTGAGCATTATTCCCCTGGTGACGTTACTTAACCAGTTTCTCTGACACCTGGCAGCCCAGCTCTCTCCAGTTCAGCTGAGCCCCTGACAAGGAAAAGGTCCCAGCCTAAGCCAACCAGGCTGCACCCAGAACAGCCTGCCACCCTCAAAACTGAGCCAGGAGCTCCACACAGCAGGTAGTGGTCTGCTGGAGAATTGAGAAAGGGACAAACACCTGATGCTGAAAACTCAGCCTCTATGCACTGGTTCTGAATCAAATCTCAGAAATAGATGTTGGGTGAAGTAGAAAGGAGTAGCTTAATTGTTTTGCCAGGCAAAGGGGGAAACAGCACGCTCATGCCTCCCCAAACTGAGTATCCAACTCAGAAGGATTTGGTGAGGGGTTTGATAGGTCAGATGGTAAAGAATCCACCTGTAATGCAGGAGACCCCAGTTTGATTCCTGGGTCAGGAAGATCCCCTGGAGAAGGGAAAGGCTACCCACTCCAGTATTCTGGCCTGGAGAATTCCATGGACAGTAAAGTCCATGGAGTCACAAAGAGTCAGACAGGACTAAGTGACTTTCACTTTATAGCAGTGGTTCAAGGGCAGAGTTGCTGATAAGAATCAGGCTGTGTGCAGGGCCTACACTCCTGTGATTTGGCCTCAGGTAGTCTCCTAATCTACCCACGTCCAAGGAGCGGTGGCTGCGTCGGTACAGGAGGGCCGAGAGGAGCTAATCCATGTTCGAGGTCAGGAGGGGTGGCGGTGAAGAGATACCCCATGTCCAAGGTACGACAAACCCAAGTAAAATGGTAAGTAATGAGAGAGGGCATCAGAGGGCAGACACACTGAAACCATAATCACGGAAAACTAGTCAGTCTAATCACACGGACCACAGCCTTGTCTAACTCAATGAAACTAGGCCACCCAAGACGGACGGGTCATGACGGAGAGGTCTGATAGAATGTGGTCCACTGGAGAAGGGAATGGCAAACCACTTCAGTATTCTTGCCTTGAGAACCCCATGAACAGTATGAAAAGGCAAAATGATAGGATACTGAAAGAGAAACTCCCCAGGTCGGTAGGTACCCAATATGCTACTGGAGATCAATGGAGAAATAACTCCAGAAAGAATAAAGGTATGGAGCCAAAGCAAAAACAATACCCAGCTGTGGATGTGACTGGTGACAGAAGCAAGGTCCGATGCTGTAAAGAGCAATATTGCATAGGAATCTGGAATGTTAGGTCCATGAATCAAGGCAAATTGGAAGTTCTCAAAAAGGAGATGGCAAGAGTGAACATCAACATTTTAGGAATCAGCAAACTGAAATGGACTGGAATGGGTGAATTTAACTCAGATGACCATTATATCTAATACTGCAGGCAGGAAGCCCTTAGAAGAAAGGGAGTAGCCATCATGGTCAACAGAGTCCAAAATGCAGTACTTGGATGAAATCTGAAAAACGACAGAATGATCTCTGTTCGTTTCCAAGGCAAACCATTTAGTATCAGAGTAATCCAAGTCTATGCCTCAAACAGTAACGCTGAAGTAGCTGAAGTTGAACGGTTCTATGAAGACCTACAAGACCTTTTAGAACTAACACCCCAAAAAAGATGTCGTTTTCATATAGGGGACTGGAATGCCAGAGTAGAAAGTCAAGAAACACCTGGAGTAACAGGCAAATTTGGCCTTGGAGTATGGAATGAAGCAGGGCAAAGGCTGGTAGAGTTTTGCCAAGAAAACAAACTGGTTATAGCAAACACCCTCATTATATTCTTTGCAGCCAAAGATGGAGAAGCTCTATAGAGTCAGCAAAACAAGACCAGGAGCTGACTGTGGCTCAGATCATGAACTCCTTATTGCCAAATTCAGACTTAAATTGAAGAAAGTAGGGAAAACCACTAGACCTTTCAGGTATGACCTAAATCAAATCCCTTATGATTATACAGTGGAAGTGAGAAATAGATTTAAGGGACTAGATCTGACAGACAGAATGCCTGATGAACTATGGATGGAGGTTCATGACATTGTATGGGACACAGGGATCAAGACCATCCCCATGGAAAAGAAATGCAAAAAAGAAAAATGGCTGTCTGGGGAGGCCTTACAAATAGCTGTGAAAAGAAGAGAAGCGAAAAGCAAAGGAGAAAAGGAAAGATATAAGCAACTGAATGCAGAGTTCCAAAGAATAGCAAGAAGAGACCAGAAAGCCTTCCTCAGCGATCAATGCAAAGAAATAGAGGAAAACAACAGAATGAGAAAGACTAGAGATCTCTTCAAGAAAACTAGAGATATCAAGGGAACATTTCATGCAAAGATGGGCTCGATAAAGGACAGAAATGGTATGAACCTAACAGAAGCAGAAGATATTAAGAAGAGATGGCAAGAATACACAGAAGAACTGTACAAAAAAAAAGGTCTTCATGACCCAGATAATCACGATGGTGTGATCACTCACCTAGAGCCAGACATCCTGGAACGTGAAGTCAAGTGGGCCTTAGAAAGCATCACTATGAACAAAGCTAGTGGAGGTGATGAAATTCCAGTGGAGCTATTTCAAATCCTCAAAGATGATGCTGTGAAAGTGCTGTATTCAATATGCCAGCAAATCTGGAAAACTCAGCAGTGGCCACAGGACTGGAAAAGGTCAGTTTTCATTCCAATTCCAAAGAAAGGCAATGCCAAAGAATGCTCAAACTACCGCACAATTGTACTCATCTCACACGCTAGTAAAGTACTGCTCAAAATTCTCCAAGCCAGGCTTCAGCAATATATGAACTGTGAACTTCCAGATGTTCAAGCTGGTTTTAGAAAAGGCAGAGGAACCAGAGATCAAATTGCCAACATACACTGGATCATGGAAAAAGCAAAAGAGTTCCAGAAAAACATCTATTTCTGCTTTATTGACTATGCCAAAGCCTTTGACTGTGTGGATCACAATAAACTGTGGAAAATTCTGAAAGAGATGGGAATACCAGACAACCTGACCTGCCTCTTGAGAAACCTATACGCAGGTCAGGAAGCAACAGTTAGAACGAGACATGGAACAATAGACTGGTTCCAAATAGGAAAAGGAGTACGTCAAGGCTGTATATTGTCAACCAGCTTATTTAACTTATATGCAGAGTACATCATGAGAAACGCTGGGCTGGAGGAAGCACAAGCTGGAATCAAAATTGCTGGGAGGAATATCAATAACCTCAGATATGCAGATGACACCACCCTTATGACAGAAAGTGAAGAGGAAGTAAAAAGCCTCTTGATGAAAGTGCAAGAGGAGAGTGAAAAAGTTGGCTTAAAGCTCAACATTCAGAAAACGAAGATCATGGCACCTGGTCCCATCACTTCATGGGAAATAGATGGGAAAACAGTGGAAACAGTGTCAGACTTTATTTTTTTGTGTTCCAAAGTCACTGCAGATGATGAGTGCAGCCATGAAATTAAAAGACGCTTACTCCTTGGAAGGAAAGTGATGACCAACCTAGATAGCATATTCAAAAGCAGAGACATCACTTTGCCAACAAAGGTCCGTCTAGTCAAGGCTATGGTTTTTCCAGTGGTCATGTATGGATGTAAGAGTTGAACTGTAAAGAAAGCTGAGTGCAGAAGAATTGGTGCTTTTGAACTGTGGTGTTGGAGAAGACTCTTGTGACTCCCTTGGACTGCAAGGAGATCCAACCAGCCCATCCTAAAGGAGACCAGTCCTGGGTGTTCATTTGAAGGACTGATGCTGAGGCTGAAACTCCAATACTTTGCCACCTCATGCGAAGAGTTGACTCATTGGAAAAGACCCTGATGCTGGGAGGGATTGGGGGCAGGAGAAGGGGACGACAGAGGATGAGATGTTTGGATAGCATCACTGACTCAACGCACATGAGTTTGGGTGAACTCTGAGAGTTGGTGATGGACGTGGAGGCCTGGAGTGCTGCAATTCATGGGCTCGCAAATATTCGGACACGACTGAGTGACTGAACTGAACTGAGTCCTCTAATCTTTTGAGCTTCTCTGGCTCCTTTAATCAGGACTCAGGAAGTTTTTTCTGGAATGAAGAATGTTCACATCTTCCATTTGTTGGGGTTTTAGTTCTGAAACAGCTCAAAGATACTCTTGTGTGTATCCCTTGAGGTGGAACCAGGACCCTGCCCCAAGGCTGCACTATTGTGTTTTGGCTTCTGCTTCCATGTCTCTGCAACTCTTTCCTTCCCTGATTAATAGCTGTTAACAGGTATTTAACCTGTCTTCTGGAACTCAGTGAAGGCCACAGAGGCTGAATGCTCTTCCCTACAAAGAAGAATCAGTGGACACAGAAAGGCTTTTATGCCCAGGAGTTCTACAGTGTCCTGCTTCGTTTCATACCCCATGCCTCTAAGCTAATCAGTCTTTCACTTCTAAGACTGAATAAGACAAAAGCAACCCATGGTTTGTAACAGAACACTATGAAAGGAGAATAATAACATCACCTGAAGGACTTAGAGAGATAGTGGGCCCCTGAAAATGGATTTTGGAGCCACAGACTCAGCTAGACAAACAGCCTGAAAATGTGTCCAAAACTACATGAAATTTATGAAACAAGAGCAGTAACCCCTGAGAACAGCCTGACATGAAAATTATGTGAAGATTTCTTTCACCAATGTTTTATAGTTTTCTATATATAGGTCTTTCGTTTCTTTAGGTAGATATATTCCTAAGTATTTTATTCTTTCCATTGCAATGGTGAATGGAATTGTTTCCTTAATTTCTCTTTCTGTTTTCTCATTATTAGTATATAGGAATGCAAGGGATTTCTGTGTGTTGATGTTATGGAGAAATATACCATGTTCATGGATTGGAAGAATCAATATAGTGAAAATGAATATACTACCCAAAGCAATTTATAGATTCAATGCAATCCCTATCAAGCTACCAACGGTATTCTTCACAGAGCTAGAACAAATAATTTCACAATTTGTATGGAAATACAAAAAACCTCGAATAGCCAAAGCGATCTTGAGAAAGAAGAATGGAACTGGAGGAATCAACCTACCTGACTTCAGGCTCTACTACAAAGCCACAGTTATCAAGACAGTATGGTACTGGCACAAAGACAGAAATATTGATCAATGGAACAAAATAGAAAGCACGGAGATAAATCCACGCACATATGGACACCTTATCTTTGACAAAGGAGGCAAGAATATACAATGGATTAAAGACAATATCTTTAACAAGTGGTGCTGGGAAAACTGGTCAACCACTTGTAAAAGAATGAAACTAGAACACTTTCTAACACCATACACAAAAATAAACTCAAAATGGATTAAAGATCTCAATGTAAGACCAGAAACTATAAAACTCCTAGAGGAGAACATAGGCAAAACACTCTCCGACATACATCACAGCAGGATCCTCTATGACCCACCTCCCAGAATATTGGAAATAAAAGCAAAAATAAACAAATGGGACCTAATTAAACTTAAAAGCTTCTGCACATCAAAGGAAACTATTAGCAAGGTGAAAAGGCAGCCTTCAGAATGGGAGAAAATAATAGCAAATGAAGCAACTGACAAACAACTAATCTCAAAAATATACAAGCAACTCCTGCACCTCAATTCCAGAAAAATAAATGACTCAATAAAAAAATGGGCCAAAGAACTAAATAGACATTTCTCCAAAGAAGACATACAGAGGGCTAACAAACACATGAAAAGATGCTCAACATCACTCATTATCAGAGAAATGCAAATCAAAACCACTATGAGGTACCATTTCATGCCAGTCAGAATGGCTGCAGTCCAAAAGTCTACAATCAATAAATGCTGGAGAGGGTGTGGAGAAAAGGGAACCCTCTTACACTGTTGGTGGGAATGCAAACTAGTACAGCCACTATGGAGAATAGTGTGGAGATTCCTTAAAAAACTGGAAATAGAACTGCCTTATGATCCAGCAACCCCACTGCTGGGCATACACACTGAGGAAACCAGAAGGGAAAGAGACACGTGTTCCCCAATGTTCATCACAGCACTGTTTATAATAGCCAGGACATGGAAGCAACCTAGATGTCCATCAGCAGATGAATGGATAAGAAAGCAATGGTACATATACACAATGGAGTATTACTCAGCCATTAAAAAGAATACATTTGAATCAGTTCTAATGAGGTGGATGAAACTGGAGCCTATTATACAGAGTGAAGTAGGCCAGAAAGAAAAGCACCAATACAGTATACTAACGCATATATATGGAATTTAGAAAGATAGTAACAATAACCCTGTGTACGAGACAGCAAAAGAGACACTGATGTATAGATCAGTCTTACGGACTCTGTGGGAGAGGGAGAGGGTGGGGAGATTTGGGAGAATGGCATTGAAACATGTATAATATCATGTATGAAACGAGTCACCAGCCCAGGTTCGACGCACGATACTGGATGCTTGGGGCTGGTGCACTGGGATGACCCAGAAGGATGGTATGGGGAGGGAGAAGGGAGGAGGGTTCAGGATGGGGAACACATGTATACCTGTGGTGGATTCATTTTGATATATGGCAAAACCAATACAAAATTATAAAGTTAAAAATAAAATTAAAAAAAAAAAAGAAACCTCCAAAAAAAATTAAGCATAGTGCCAAATGCATAATGAAAAGACTTGTGAGGGAGTAAAAAGCAGACTTGTCACTCCAGAAAATGGAACCGGCTATGTACATGTAAAATTAAAGCTCCTCTCAGAAATAGGGCAACAAACATGTCAATAGGATCACTCAGAAGCCAGTGCTAACAGGAAAGTGAGCTGGGAGTTAAGAAAGACTAGCTTTTCATGAAGCAGAAACTATAGAAAGTGGAAGAAAAATAAAAATCAAAGAAATAATTAAAAACAAACAAGGTCAGTGCTCATTGACCTAAAGGCAAAGACAATGAAAAGACACACCCATGTTCCACCAAGCCTTATTGTTAGCCCAAAACTTAGTTCACTTCTTGGTAGGTGCCGAGCCAAAAGACACGACCAAGTAAAAGATAGGGAAAAGGAAGGATTTGTTACTTGCAGCAAAACACTGGGGATCTTTCCCAAAGCAGAATATTCCTGACAGTCTAACTGGGGAAGTCTAAGCTAAGGGAATTCCAGCAGAGCTACTTAAAATCCTAAAAGATGATGATATTAAAGCACTGCACTCAGTATTTCAGCAAATTTGAAAAAACACTGTAGTGGTCACAGGACTAGGAAAAGTCAACCCTCATCCCAATTCCCAAGAAGAATAGAACTTAAAAATGTTCAAACCACTGAACAATTGCATGCATCTCCCATACTAGTTAGATTATGCTCAAAATCATCCAAGCTAGACTTCAGCATTCAGTTCAGTTCAGTTCAGTTTAGTCACTTTGTTGTGTCCTATTCTTCGTGACCCCATGAACCACAGAACGCCAGGCCTTCCTGTCCATCACCAACCCCCAGAGTCCACCCAAACCCACGTCCATTGAGTGATGCCACCCAACCATCTCATCCTCTGTCATTCCCTTCTTCTCCTACCCTCAATCTTTCCCAGTATGAGGGTCTTTTCAAATGAGTCAGCTCTTTGCATCAGGTGGCCAAAGTTTTGGAGTTTCAGCTTGAAAATCAGTCCTACCAATGAACACCCAGGACTGATCTCCTTTAGGATGGACCGTTTGGATCTCCTTGAAGTCCAAGGGACTCTCAAGAGTCTTCCAACACCACAGTTCAAAAGCATCAGTTCTTCTGTGCTCAACTTTCTTTATAGTCCAACTCTCACATCCATATATGACCACTGGAAAAACCATAGCCTTGACTAGATGGAACTTTGTTGGCAAAGTAATGTCTTGGCTTTTTAATATGCTGTCAAGGTTGGTCATAACTTTCCTTCCAAGGAGTAAGCATCCTTTAATGTCATGGCTGCAATCACCATCTGCAGTGATTTTGGAGCCCAGAAAAATAAAGTCAGCCACTGTTTCCACTGTTTCCCCATCTATTTCCCATGAAGTGATGGTACCAGATGCCATGATCTTCGTTTTCTGAATGTTGAGCTTTAAGCCAACTTTTTCACTCTCCTCTCTCACTTTCATCAAGAGGCTCTTTAGTCTTTCACTTTCTTCCATAAGGGTGGTGTCATCTGCATATCTGAGGTTATTGATATTTCTCCCAGCAATCTTGATTCCAGCTTGTGTTTCTTCCAGCCCAGCATTTCTCATGATGTACTCTGCATAGATGTTAAATAAGCAGGGTGACAATATATAGCCTTGACATACTCCTTTTCCTATTTGGAACCAGTCTGTTGTTCCATGTCCAGTTCTAACTGTTGCTTCCTGACCTGCATACAGGTTTCTCAAGAGGCAGGTCAGGTGGTCTGGTATTCCCATCTCTTTCAGAATTTTCCACAGTTTGTTGGAACTTTATTGAAAGTTTATTGGATCCACATAGTCAAAGGCTTTGGCATAGTCAATAAAGCAGAAGTAGATGTTTTTCTGGAACTCTCTTGCTTTTTTGATAATTCAGTGGATGTTGGCAATTTGATCTCTTGTTCCTCTGCCTTTTCTAAAACCAGGTTGAACATCTGGAAGTTCAAGGTTCACATATTGTTGAAGCCTGGCTTGGAGACTTTTAAGCATTACTTTACTAGCGTGTGAGATGGGTACAATTGTGCAGTAGTTTGAGAATTCTTTGGCACTGCCTTTCTTTGGGATCAAAGTGAAAATCAACATTTTCCAGTCCTGTGGCCACTGCTGAGTTTTCGAAATTTGCTGGCATATTGAGTGCAGCACTTTCACAGCATCATCTTTCAGGATTTAAAATAGCTCAACTGGAATTCCATCACCTCCACTAGCTTTGTTTGTAGTGATGCTTCCTAAGGCCCACTTGACTTCACATTCTAGGACGTCTGGCTATAGGTGAGTGATCACACCATCATGTTTATCTGGGTCATGAAGATCTTTTTTGTAGAGTTCTTCTGTGTGTTCTTGCCAGCTCTTAATATCTTCAGTTTACGTTAGGTCCATACCATTTCTGTCCTTTATTGAGCCCATCTTTGCATGAAATATTACCTTCATATCTCTAATTATCTTGAAGAGATCTCTAGTCTTTCTCTTTCTATTGTTTTCCTCTATTTCTTTGCACTGACCACTGAGGAAGGCTTTCTTGTCTCTCCTTGCTATTCTTTGGAACTCTGCATTCAAATGGGTATATCTTTCCTTTTCTCCTTTGCTTTTCAGCATTACATGAACCAAAAACTTCCAGATGTTCAAGCTGGTTTTAGAAAAGGCAGAGGAACCAGATATCAAATTGCCACATTCACTGGATTGTAGAGAAAGCAAGGGAACTCCAGAAAAAAACATCTATCTCTGTTTTACTGACTATGCTAAAGCCTTTGACTGGGTAGATCATAAGAAACTGTGGAAAACTCTTAAAAGATGAGAATATCAGAGCATCTTACCTGTCTCCTGAGAAACCTGTATGCAGGTCAAGAAGCAACAGTTGGAATTCCATATAGAAAGACTGCTTCGGGATTAGAAAGGAGTACAGCAAGGCTGTTTATTGTCACCATGTTTATTTAATTTATATGCAGAGCACATCATGTGAAATGTTCAGCTGGATGAGTTGTAATCTGGAATCAAGATTGCTGGAAGAAATATCAACAACCTCAGGCATATGGATGATACCACTCTAATGGAACAAAGCAAAGAGGAACTAAAGAGCCTCTTGATGAAAGTGAAAGAGGAGAGTGAAAAAGCTGGCTTTAAATCTCAGTATTAAAAAAAATAAGATGATGGAATCCAGCCCCTTCACTTCATAGTAAAGAGAAGGGGGAAAGATGGAAGTAGTGACAGATTTCCCTTCTTGGGCTCTAAAATCACTGTAGGTAGTGACTGCAGCCATGAAATTAGAAGACAATTCCTTTTTGGCAGAAAAGCTATGACAAACCTAGACAGTGTGCTAAAAAGCAAAGGCATCACTTTGCCAACAAAGGTCTCTATAGTCAAGGTTATGGTCTTTCCAGTAGTCATATACAGATGACTCTCACAGAGCTGGACAAGAAAGAAGGCAGAGTGCCAAAAAATATGGATGTTTTGAACTGTGGTGCTGGAGAAGACTCTTGAGAGTTCCTTGGACAGCAAGGAGATCGAAATAGTCAATCTTAAATGAAATTAACCCTGAATACTTTTTGGAAGGACTGATGCTGAAGCTGAAACTCCAATACTTTGGCTACCTTATGGGAAGAGCTGACTTATTGGGAAAGGCCTTGATGCTGGGAAACATTGAAGGTAGAAGGGAAAAGAGGGTGACAGAGGATGAGATGATTGGATGGCATCACTGATTCAATGGACATGAACTTGGGCAAACTCCAAGAGATTATGAGGGATGGATAGACTGGTGTGCTGAAGTCCATGGGGTCATGAAGAGTTGGACACAACTTTCGACTAAAACAACAACAATAAAAGCTAAGTGTAGATTCATATTCATGAAGAGGCTTGAGCAGAGGAGAATTCAGTATAGAATTAAAATAGAGGTCAACAGAGTTCAAGCTCTAATGGACAGAAATAACAAGGATCAGAAAAAGTCAACATTTTCATCCCTTAGGTTACTGTTGATCTAGTGGTTGAGGTTTCAGGCTAATACTTACCACTGAAATAGAACTAGGAGTCTTTATAACTGATATGTCACCTCCACTATTGTGACATGTTCAGGTCACTTCAGTTCATCCAGTCACTCAGTCATGTCCAACTCTTTGTGACCCCATGGACTGCAGCATACCAGGCTTCCCTGTCCATAACCACCTCCCGGAGCTTGCTCAAACTCAAGTCCAAAGAGTTTGTAACACCATCCAACTTAGATGGGAATCCAAATTCTTGTCTGTGGAGCTGAAGAATGGAATACAGAAACACACAAACACCACAGTAGCAACCAAATAGGGTTTATTAAAGAGGGGGGAAATACAAAGCTCTCAGAATAGACACTGAGTTCAGATCATGGACTTCTTATTGCAATCGTAATTTTAAGGAAGTAGGGAAAACCACTAGACCATTCAGGTATGACCTAAATCAAATTCCTCATGATTATTCAGTGGAAGTGACAAATAGATTCAGATTCAAGGGATTAGATCTGATAGACAGAATGCCTGAAGAACTACAGACAGAGGTTCATGACATTGTACAGGAGGCAGTGATCAAGACCATCCCCAGGAAAAAGAAAAGCAAAAAGGCAAAATAGTTGTCTGAGGAAGCCTTACAAATAGCTGAGAAAAGAAATGAAGCTAAAGGCAAGGAGAAAAGGAAAGATATACCCATTTGAATACAGAGTTCCAAAGAATAGTTGGAGAGATAAGAAAGCCTTCTTCAGTGATCAATGCAAAGAAATAGAGGAAAACAATAGAATAGGAAAGACTAGATATCTCTTCAAGAAAATAGAGATAACAAGGAAATATTTCATGAAAAGATGGGCACAATAAATGACAGAAATGGTATGGACCTAACAGAAGCAAAAGATATTAAGAAGAGGTGGCAAGAAAACACAGGAGAACTCTATTAAAAATATCTTCATGACCAAGATAATCATAATGGTGTGATCACTCACCTAGAGTCAGACATCCTGGAATGTGCAGTCAAGTGGGCCTTAGGAAGCATCACTGTGAACAAACCTGTTGGAGGTGATGGAATCCCAGTTGAGTTATTTCAAATCCTAAAAGATGATGCTGTTAAAGTTCTACACTCAATATGCCAGCAAATTTTGGAAAACAGAAGTGGCCACAGGACTGGAAAAGGTCAGTTTTCATTCCAATCCCAAAGAAAGGCAATGCCAAAGAATGCTCAAACTACCGCACAATTGCACTCATCTCACATGCTAGCAAAGTAATGCTCAACATTCTCCAAGCCAGGCTTCAATAGTACATGAATAAAGAACTTCCAGGTGGTCAAGCTGGATTTACAAAAGGCAGAGGAACCAGAGATTAAATTGCCAACATCTGCTGAATCATTGAAAAGATCCAGAAAGAGTTCCAGAAAAACATCTACTTCTGCTTTTTTAACTATGCCAAAGCCATTGACTGTGTGGATCACTGCAAACTGTGGAAAATTCTGAAAGAGATGGGAATACTGGACCACCTTACCTGCCTCTTGAGAAACCTGTATGCAGATGAAGAAGCAACAGTTAGAACTGGACATGGAGAAACAGACTGGTTCCAAATTGGGAATGGAGTACGTCAAGGCTCTATATTGTCACCCTGCTTATTTAACTTAATGTGCAGAGTAAGTCATATGAAATTCCCAGCTGGATGAAGCACAAGCTAAAATCAAGATTACTGGGAGATACATCAATAACCTCAGATATGTAGATGACACCACCCTTATGGCAGAAAGTGAAGAGGAACTGAGGAGCCTCTTGAAGAAAGTGAAAGAGGAGAGTGAAAAAGCTGACTTAAAACTCAACATTCAAAAGATTATAGCATCCTGTCCCATCACTTAATGGCATATAGATGGGGCAACAATGAAAACAGTGAGAGACTTTATGTTCTTGGGCTCCAAAATCACTGCAGATGGTGACTGCAGCCATGAAATTAAAAGAAGCTTGCTCCTTGGAAGAAGGACCTACCTAGACCTACCTATGACCTACCTAGACAGCATATTAAAAAACAGAGACAGTATTTGCTGACAAAGGTCTGTCTAGTCAAAGCTATGTTTTTTCCGGTAGTCATATATGGATGTGAGTATTGGACTATAAAGAAAGCTGAGTGCTGAAGAATTGATGCTTTTGAACTGTGGTGTTAGAGAAGACTCTTGAGAGTCCCTTGGACAGCAAGAAGATCCAACAAGTCAATCCTAGAGGAAATCAATCCTGAATATTTATTGGAAGGACTGATGCTGAAGCTGAAACTCCAACACTTTGGCCACCTGATGTGAGGAACTGACTCATTGGAAAAGACCCTGTGAAAGATTGAAAGCAGGAGGAGAAGGGGATGACAGAGGATGAGATGGTTGGATGGCATCACCAACTCAATGGACATGAGCTTGAGCAAGCTCCAGGAGTTGGTGATGGACGGGAAGCCTGGTGTGCTGCAGTCCATGGGGTCACAAAGAGTTGGTCAGGACTGAGTGACTGAGCTGAACTGATAGACACTGAGAGGTGGTAAGGAGTACCCCCAAGTTGGGAATCACAGCAGTTGTGTTTATCCTTCCTTTAATCACATTATTTCTAACCAATCAATTTAAAGGTCAAGTGATACTTGACATCTTTATGGCTTCTCTTGATCCTTGGATTAAGTCATCACATTTTTCATGCCGTCTAGCCATTTTCCTATGGACCAGGTGTATGGGCCTAAGATCATTAGATCACCAATTTTCCCTGAAGCATATGGAACAGAATTTAATTACGGCCCTTCTGTGCATCTGAGTGTTGATAATTTATCAGACTAAAGACACAATCCAGGAATTGCAGACAATGGAACAGGATGTTTACTGAAAACAAGACCAAGGTCTCAGAGGTTTACACTAACTGCCTAGTAATTTCTACCTTACAACTATTTCATCCTCAAATCACATTACACCCTCCTCTGTCTACCTTCAAACTTTCTGAGCATCAGGGTCTTTTCCAATGAGTTACCTTTCCAATAAGATGGCCAAAGTATTGGAGCTTCAGCATCAGTCTTACCTATGAATATTCAGGACTGATTTCCTTTAGAATTGACTGTTTTGATCTCCTTATAGTCCAAAGGACTGTCAAAGTCTTATCCAACACCACAGTTCAAAAGCATCAATTTTTCAGTGTTCAGCTTTCTTCAAGGTCCAACTCTCACATCCGTACATGATTACCGGAAAAACCATAGCTTTGACTAGATGGACCTTTGTCGGCAAAGCGATGTTTCTGCTTTTTAATATGCTGCCTAGGTTGGTCATAGCTTTTCTTCCAAGGAGCAAGTGTCTTCTACTTTGGTGGCTGCAGTCACCTTCTGTAGTGATTTTGGAGCCCAGGAAAATAAAGTCTCTCACTGTTTACATTGTGTCCCCATCTATTTGCCATGAAGTCATGGGACCAGATGCCATCATCTTAGTTTTTTGAATGCTGAGTTTTAAGCCAGCTTTTTCACTCTCTTCTTTTACTTTCATCAAGAGGTTCTTTATTTCCTCTTCACTTTCTGCCATAAGTCATCTGCATATCTGAGGTTATTGATATTTCTTCCTGCAATCTTGATTCTAGTTAGTGCTTCATTCAGTCTGCATGATGTACTCTGCATATCAGTTAAATAAGCAGAGTAACAATATACAAATTTGATGTACTCCTTTCCCAATCTGAACCTGTTCATTGTTCCATGTCTGGTTCTAATTGTTTCTTCTTGACTTTGCCATTACCACAATTACCCCTACCATAGCTTGGCCTCAGACCAAGTACAGGCAGGAGACACAGCCCCACCCATCAACAGGAAGTTGAATTAAAATTTGCTGATCATGGCCCAAGCCATCAGAGTAAATCCCAGATTCCCCTACAGCTAGTCCCTCCCATCAGGAAGCTCCCACGAGCTTCTTATCTTTATCCATCTGAGGGTAGACAAACAACCACAGAAAACTAACCAAACTGATCACATAGATTACAACCTCATCTAGCTTAATGAAACTATGAGCCATGCTGTGTGGGCCACCCAAGATGGACAGGTCATGCTGGAGAGTGACTTCTGTTACCTGAGAACAACTGTTTGTTCCTGCATTCATTTGTTCTCTCAAGATCATCAAGTACTCAGACCTGTTAAAGGACAAACCTTATATTCAGGCTTAGATCTCAAAATAGTTTGGGTCAAAAATGATTTCTCTTCTGTCAATAAAGCCATGACTAACTCTCTTTCTTTATCCTATCTGTTTGAATTGGCTTTATTGGCTTTAAGATGCATAAACTTTGTTAAAATGACTAAAGAAGATAATGTGGGTGATAAAAAAAAAAAAAACTCTATTGAATAATTCATGAAGCAAGGAGTTTCTGTTCTCAAGAGTCCAAAGAACTGCCAAATGGGCTAAAAGGCAGGAAGATAGGAAAATATTATAGGACAAACTATGAGGAACAAGGAAGAGATCAACAGAAAATATCTGATCAGCTGGGGCCACAGAGTCACCCTTGTTTGGAATGAGAAGGAACAAGGAAATACTATGGAGCCCAGCATCAGCTTGGCTTGGTGACTGGCTGTCTGGGTAGACTGTTTCTGGTCAAGAAGAGCATTTGCAGGAACAAGAAAGATATTTAAGTTTCGGGTCACTGATGGGCTCTCCCAAGCAAGAAAAGCTCTATCTTGGTCATAGAAATGTATTTTAGCAACTTCTATGTAGAAAGTGTATTATCCAATGTATTAGTCTGGTTTGGATTTGGAAGACAAATCTGTTACAAAAAATTAAGGGAATAGAAAGATTTAATGTAGGAATTGGAGTTTGAGTCAATAGTTCCAAAGAATAGCAAAAATAGATAAGAAAGCCTTCCTCAGTGATCAATGCAAAGAAATAGAGGAAAACAACAGAATGGGAAAGACTAGAGATCTCTTCAAGAAAATTAGAGATACCAAGGGAACATTTCATGCAAAGATGGGCTCAATAAAGGACAAAAATGGTATGGACCTAACAGAAGCAGAAGATATTAAGAAGAGGTGGCAAGAATACACAGAAGAACTCTACAAAAAAGATCTTCATGACCCAGATAATCACCATGGTGTGATCACTCACCTAGAGCCAGACATCCTAGAATGTGAAGTCAAGTGGGCCTTAGAAAGCATCACTATGAACAAAGCTAGTGGAGGTGATGGAATTCCAGTGGAGCTATTTCAAATCCTCAAAGATGATGCTGTGAAAGTGTTGCATTCAATATGCCAGCAAATCTGGAAAACTCAGCAGTGGCCACAGGAATGGAAAAGGTCAAATTTCATTCCAAACTCAAAGAAAGGCAACGCCAAAGAATTCTCAAACTACTGCACAATTGCACTCGTCTCACATGCTAGTAAAATAATGCTCAAAATTCTCCAAGCCAGGCTTCAGCAATATGTGAACCGTGAACTTCCTGATGTTCAAGCTGGTTTTAGAAAAAGCACAGGAACCAGAGATTAGATTGCCAACATCCACTGGATCATGGAGAAAGCAAGAGAGTTCCAGAAAAACATCTATTTCTGCTTTATTGACTATGTCAAAGGACTGTGTGGATCACAATAAACTGTGGAAAATTCTGAAAAAGATGGGAATACCAGACCACCTGACCTGCCTCTTGAGAAATCTGTATGCAGGTAAGGAAGCAACAGTTAGAACTGGACATGGAACAACAGACTGGTTCCAAATAGGAAAAGGAGTACATCAAGGCTGTATATTGTCACCCTGCTTATTTAACTTATATGCAGAGTACATCATGAGAAATACTAGGCTGGAAGAAGCACAAGCTGGAATCAAGGTTGCTGGGAGAAATATCAATCACCTCAGATATGCAGATGACACCACCCTTATGGCAGAAAGTGAAGAGGAACTCAAAAGCCTCTTGATGAAAGTGCAAGAGGAGAGTGAAAAAGTTGGCTTAAAGCTCAACATTCAGAAAACAAAGATCATGGCATCCGGTACCATCACTTCATGGGAAATAGATGGGGAAACAGTGTCAGACTTTATTTTTTTGTGCTCCAAAGTCACTGCAGATGATGAGTGCAGCCATGAAATTAAAAGACGCTTACTCCTTGGAAGGAAAGTGATGACCAACCTAGATAGCATATTCAAAACAGAGACATTACTTTGCCAACAAAGGTCCGTCTAGTCAAGGCTATAGTTTTTCCTGTGGTCATGTATGGATGTGAGAGTTAGACTGTGAAGAAGGCTGAGCGCTGAAGAATTGATCCTTTTGAGCTGTGGTGTTGGAGAACATTCTTGAGAGTCCCTTGGACTGCAGGCAGATCCAACCAGTCGATTCTGAAGGAGATCAGCCCTGGGATTTCTTTGGAAGGAATGATGCTAAAGCTGAAACTCCAGGACTTTGGCCACCTCATGCGAAGAGTTGACTCATTGGAAAAGACTCTGATGCTGGGAGGGATTGGGGGCAGGAGGAGAAGGTGACGACAGAGGATGAGATGGCTGGATGGCATCACTGACTCGATGGCCGTGAGTCTGAGTGAACTCTGGGAGTTAGTGATGGACAGGGAGGCCTGGCGTGCTGCGATTCATGGGTTCGCAAAGAGTCGGGCATGACTGAGTGACTGAATTGAACTGAACTGAAGACCTGGAAATGAGGAAAGAGTATCAACTGAAAAAGAAATGCACAAACTAGACGTTGAAAGCTATGTTTTATTTGGTGGACTTTCTGAGGACTTCAAGCCCAACAGACAGGACTCTCAGATTATTTTGAAGGGCTGCTCTGAAGAGGAATGGTGGGGGTGGGGTGGGCAGGATATATTGGCATTTCTTCAAGGAATACCAGGTAGTCAGAATTAAACCATTTACCCAGATTGGAATTCGAACCCATATGCTGGGACTAGAACCCAACCAAAGAACATCAAAACATGACTGTTATCAAAGAAGACCAGACATCTGAAGTTAACAAATTTAGCACTTTTTTATGTATGAGAAGATGCAAAGTCTGGGTTCAGTGACGTCGTTTCTTTGGTGTGTACCTCAGCTACCTGGGGCCAGTATCCTAAGGTTTTTGCCCTGAGTCTCCTCAGCGTGCACCATCAGGGATGACGTGATGTGATGGCTTGAGGTGGCCACATCTTTTGCTTATTGAGAGCAGCAAGTGATGTGTTTCTCTCCCAACAGTCACAGTCAACTTGGGCATCACGCCCTGGTGAGCTAAGTAGCTGATCTCATCGCTACTGGGCCCTTTCCATATTCTTGGGCAGCAATACCAGACACAAGAATAAGGCTTCCAAAAGAATCTTCAGCAAGCAAATCTTTTTTATTAAAACAAATAGCTTGTGTACAAGGGAGAACACAAGGGACGAAAGTGTCAGTTCCCCAAGTAGAGCTGCTTTTATAACAAAATGGCAGATTTGTGTCATGCTCACTGATAAATTCCAGAAATCATCGAACTTCTTTGATCAGCAGCAGGTAGCTCCAGGGTGCCTAATTATCAGAAATTGAGAGTGCTTCTGTGAAGAGAAAGGAGTGCAAGAGAATTTTTTGCAAGAAAACACAGAACAGATAAAATTAAAATTTTTAATAAAACTTCTTCCTACTAGGTATATGCATGGGTGTTGACAATTGTTATTCAGTTGGTCAGTTGTGACTCTTTGCAACCCCAAGGACTGTAGCATGCCAGGCTTCCCTTCCTTCACAATCTCCCAGAGTTTGTTCAAACTCATGTTCATTGACTTGGTGATGCCATCCAACCATCTCATCCTCTGTCATCCCCTTCTCCTCCTGCCTTCAAACTTTCCCAGCATCAGGGTCTTTTCCAATGAGTTGGTTCCTCCCATAAGGTGGCCAAAGTTTTGGAGTTTCAACTTCAGCATCAGTACTCCCAATGAATATTCAGGGTTGATTTCCTTTAGGATTGACTGGTTTGATCTCCTTGCAGTCCAAAGGACTCAAAAATCTTCTACAAGATCACAGTTTGAAAGCATCAATTCTTTGTTGCCCAGACTCCTTTATGGTCAAACTCTTACATCCATACATGACTATTGGAAAAGCCATAGTTTTGACTATATGGACCTTTATCAGCAAAGTATTATTTCTGCTTTTCAATATGCTGTCTAGGTTGGTCATAACTTTCCTTCCAAGGAGTAAGCATCTTTTAATTTCATGGCTGTGATCACCATCTGCAGTGATTTTGGAGCCCAAGAAAATAAACTCTCTCACTGTTTCCATTGTTTCCCCATCTATTTGCCATGAAGTGATGGGACCAGATGCTATGGTCTTAGTTTTCTGAATGTTGAGTTTTAAGCCAGCTGTTTCACTCTATTCTTTCACTTTCATCAAGAGGCTCTTAGTTTCTTTTTGTTTTCTGCCATAAGGGTGGTGTCATCTGCATCTCTAAGGTTATTGATGTTTCTCCCAGCAATCTTGATTCCAGCTTGTGCTTCATCCAGCCCAGAGTTTCTCATGATGTACTGTGCATAGAAGTTAAATAAACAGGGTGACAATATACAGTACTCCTTTCCCAGTTTGGAAGCAATCATTGTTCCATCTAGCTGTTGCTTCTTGACCTGCATACAGATTTCACAGAAGGCAGGTAAGGTGATATCTCTGTAAGTAGGTAACAGAGACAAAGTTAGTAGTTTATTCCTATGAGCCTAGTTTTCAATCTTTTGACTCAGGCCCCCAAGGTCTTTGTTCTTTAACTTGCAACACTTGTTTTGCTCAAGGCCATTCCCCAGTTTTTCTCCAACACAGCTGTGCTCTTGTCTTTCTGTCTCATCACCACATCTGGCTGTCCCCTGCTTTCCAGGTCTCACCATTGCTGGTGCTGAGACACAACCCTAGGACCACTCAGGAAAGAGAGTCTGAAAGTGCAACTCCCAGAGTGAAGTGACAAAAGCATTACAATTCAGTAATGAGTTTGATGCCCTTTAGTCAAGGGAAAGCTATCCTTGGCCTGGGGGAATCCAGTGCCTCCCAAGCAGGATAGCACTTATTTCCAAGGGACTTGGGTCAAGAGCAAGGTTTATGGAGCCTCAGACAAGGCAACATGTTAACAAGGCATGATTTTCTAGGAGGCTTGGATTTTCTTTAAGGCCATCAGGTCCTCTTTCCTAGGACAAAGTAGGATAGCTAAAGCTGAGCTGTAAGATTGCACTTGTTGTTAGGTGTGTCTGTGACTGCAGAGTGACTTAGGTTGATTTTGTGATCTTTGACAGGTGCAGCCTCCATTTGTGGGTCCTGGTATACAAATGACCTTTAACAATGGCTTTTCTCTCACAATCCCCCTCTCTGTGTTCAGTACACAGAAGATGTTAGAAATGTACTTTATCAAAACAAGATAAAACATCCAAGAAGTTGATAAACAAAAATACAACACAGCAGAAGCAGGCAGGCCTGTGATTTTTCTGCCGTGTCAGAAGACAACAGGGCAAACTTTAAAAAGATGAAGTTTGCAGACATCAAACCCAGATGTTGCTCTAAAGCATTCAAGCCACACAAATCTCAGTCTCAATTAAGAACCTAAAATAGCTTGCATATTAAACTTAAGCAAGTAGTCAAATAACTTATCAGTGGATTCTGTACCTATGATGTTCTGGTTTATAATAAGAAATTTGGTTTTTATCCATGGTCCGTGGTACATGGCTCCTAAAACCCTCAATTCCTATATAACAGCCATAGGTCTTTTTTTATAATTTCAGTTTTGTTTGCAGTTCCTAAAATAGCTCCAGATCAATAAAGGTGAAATGGTGCTTTTTTGTTATTCATAGCAAACACCTTTTAACCACTTCTGAGTTTATGTAAATGAAATAAGTTTTCGAAAACCCCTAGATAACTACAAGATGGGGGATAGTTGCCATGGGAACCAATCGCTTGATTAGAAGGTTGAAACTTTTATGGAGGCCTCCAGAAAAATCCAAAAGATGAGGTTTGGAGAGCTCCCATGTTGAAGGACAAGAATGCAGTCTGTTCATTCATATCCTATTCTTTGAAATAAACTGGCCATCTAGTGAGTAAACTGGCTTTATAAATCTTGCCAACCCCTCTAGTAAATTCACTGAACTCACAGAGGGGAAACTTCTGATTTTCAGTTGCTTGGTTAAAAGAACTTGCAATTGCCCTGGGTAGGGGTGGGGCGGGGTTGTCAGGCCTGTGGGCCTCAGCACTTATCCTGTGGAATCTGACACTGATTCAGGTGGTGGTGGGTTAGTCACTAAACTGTGTCCGACTCTTTGTGACCCCATGGTCTCTAGCCCACCAGGCTCCTCTGTCCATGGGATTTTCCAGACAAGAATACCGGAGTGGGTTGCCATTTCCTTCTCCAGGGGATCTTCCCCATGCAAGGACTGAACCTGGGTTTCCTTCACAACAGGCAGATTCTTTACCAACTGAGCCACTGAGGCTTCCTTCATCTACCTGATTCAGGTAGATGGTGTCAGAATTGAGTTATACCAGCTGACATCCAGCTGACATTGCAGAATTGCTCTGTATGGGGAAAACCCCCACACATTTGGTATCAGAAGTATCAGAATCGAAGCATAGTATGGAGAATAGAGGAGTGTTTTTACCTTCATAGCAACCTTAAGTAAATCTTGGCCTTGAATTGCTTCCCTTCATTCTTTGCTTCTGTACTCATCCTTATCATGTACCAGAAAACATGCTTCTCCAGTCTTACCCTTTTTCTACAGTTGATTTGTGATTTCTCACCATGTTTCATAGTGAATCAAAATTGTCAGTGGTGTTCTGTTTCAGTACTTGCCCTCATTATAGCAACAACTGTCTTGAACAGGTTTACATTTTTCTGTTGGTTTTGCTTTTAATTATATTACAGATTTGGCTAATTGTTGCACAAGAGACAATACTTGACAAACAAGAGCTGGTTGGAAAGGAAAGCTTGTTTCATTCAGAAGGCTGGCAAACTGGGGAGTTCGACCCATGTCCAAAAACAACTCCAAAGATTCTGCTCAACCATGTAAGTGTTTAAAGGAAGAATTCGGGGAGGAATTCAGCATCTTCATTATCTTCCACAGTGTGCAGACTTTCTTATGATTCCTTGGTGGTGGGGAAACAGGGTGGTGGTCAAGGAATTTTGTGCTCAGCCTGAAGTTACACCCTGCACCTGGGAGGGGCTCTTCAGTTCACTTCAGTTCAGTTCAATTCAGTTCACTCATTCGTGTCCAACTCTTTGCGACCCCATGGACCACAGCATGCCAGGCCTTGCTGTCTATCACCAACCACTGAAGCTTACTCAAACTCCTATCCATCCAGTTGGTGATGCCACCTATCCATCTCATCCTTCTCCTCCCACCTTCAATCTTTACCAGTGTCAGAGTCTTTTCCAATGAGAACTCAAAGGTATTGTTATGTGTATCCCTTGAGGGAGAACCAGGACTCTGACCCAATTCAGTTCAGCCACTCAGTCATTTCTGACTCTTTGCCACCCCATGGACTGCAGTGCGCCAGGCCTCCCTGTCCAAAACCAATTCCCAGAGTTTATTCAAACTCATGTCCATTTAGTTGATGATGCCATCCAACCACCTCATACAGTGCCATCCCCTCCTCCTCCTGCCTTCAATTTTACCCAGCATCAGGGTTTTTTCATATGAGTCAGTTCTTTGCATCAGGTGGCCAAAGTATTGGAGTTTCAATTTCAGCATCAGTTCTTCCAATGAATATTTAGAACTGATTTCCTTTAGGATTGACTGGTTGGATCTTCTTGCTGTCCAAAGGACTTGCAAGAGTCTGCTCCAACACCACAGTTCAAAAGCATCAATTCTTTGGTGCTCAGGTTTCTTTATAGTCCAACTCTCACTTCCAAACATCACTACTGGAAAAATCTTGGCTTTGACTAGATGGACCTATGTTGGTAAAGTAATGTCTCTGCCTTTTAATAAGCTGTCTAGGTTGGTCATAGCTTTTCTTCCAAGGAGACAGTGTCTTTTAGTTTCATGGCTGCAGTCACCATCTGCAGTGATTTTGGAGCCCCCAAAAATAGTCTGGCACTGTTTCTACTGTTTCCCCATCTATTCAGAATTTTCCACAGTTTATTGTGATCCACACAGTCAAAGGCCTTGGCATAGTCAATAAAGCAGAAGTAGACGTTTTTCTGGAACTTTTTTGCTTTCTTGATGATCCAGCAGATGTTGGCAATTTGATCTCTGGTTCCTCTGCCTTTTCTAAAACCAGCTTGAACATCTGGAAGTTCACGGTTCATGTTTTGCTGAAGCCTGGCTTGGAGAATTTTGAGCATTACTTTGCTAGCATGTAAGATGAGTGTAACTGTGCAGTAGTTTGAGCATTCTTTGGCATTGCCTTTCTCTGGGATTGGAATGAAAATTGATCTTTTCAGTTCTGTGGCCACTGCTGAGTTTCCAAATTTTCTGTCATATTGAAGGCAGAACTTTAACAGCATCATCTTTTAGGATTTGAAATAGCTCAACTAAAATTCCATCACCTCCTTAGGAATTAGCAAATTAAAATGGACTCAAATGGGTGAATTTAACTTAGATGACCATTATATCTACTACTGCAGGCAAGAATCTCTTACAGAAGAGTTCAAAATGCAGTACTTGGATGCAATATCAAAAATGACAGAATGGGGAGGAGGAGCCAAGATGGCGGAGGAGTAGGACGGGGAGAACACTTTCTCCCCCACAAATTCATCAAAAGAGCATTTAAACGTCGAGTAAATTCCACAAAACAACTTCTGAATGCCGGCAGAGGACATCAGGCACCCAGAAAAGCAACCCAACTCTTCGAAAGGAGGTAGGAAAAAATATTAAAAACAAAAAAAAAGAGACAAAAGAGGGAGGGACGGAGTTCCGTCCCGGGAAGGGAATCTTAAAAAGAGAGAAGTTTCCAAACATCAGGAAACCTTCTCACTGCCGAATCTGTGCCGAGCTTTGGAAGCACAGAGGGCAACATAACAGGGAGAAAAAATAAATAAACAATTTAAAACTCGCAGATTGCGAGCCCTACGGTAACTCCCCCAGCAGAGAAGCAGCGCAGACGCCTGCATCCGCCATTAGCAAACCGGGGCTGGGCAGGGAGGCGCGGCGTGGGCTGCATCGCTGAGAGTAAGAATCTGGCCTGAATACCCTGAGCGCTATCTGAGCGAAATAATTTGGGCTAGCAAACCAGACTGTGGGATACCTACCACGCGAAAAGCCAGCCCTAACCTAAGACCGCCAGGCCAGCGCACGGAACAAAGGACTGAACAGAGATAGCCGGCTGCAGACCTTCCCCCTCCGGTGACAGGCAGCCAGAGCCGGAAGGGGGCAATCGCAGCCCCAGAGAGACATTATCTATAAAATTGTAAGCAGGCTTCTTTGCTAACTAAAACTTCTTGGGGGTCTGGACGGTCAACATCTGCCTGAGAAGGTGCGCCGGTTTTACATCCAGATAACCGAGTGGCGGGGAGGCGATAAGTCGCAGCATTGGCGCTCGCCTGGGAAGAGCAAATTGGCGCTCGGACCTGGGAAGAGCACAAAACGCAGGCCCAACTGAGTCTGCGCCTCTGAGGACTACCCAAGTGCCTGAACCTGAGCGGCTTGGACCTGGGAGGTGCATGCAGCCCAGGGCCAGCCTCGGATTGTTCCCGGCGGAACAACCTAGAGTCCGAGCAGTGTGGACAGGGAGGCTACACGCGCCGTGAGCGGGGGCAGACCCAGGGTGGCTGAGGCACTGCGAGCCCACGCCAGTGTTATTTGTTTGCAGCATCCCTCCCTCCCTCCCCACAGCGCGACTGAACAAGTAAGCCAAAAAAAAAAAAAAGTGTCCTCCACCGTGCCCTTTGAGTCAGGGCGGAAACCAGATACCGAAGAGACTAGCAAACAGAAGAAGATATAACAGAGGGAAACGCCTTGGAAGCTACAGGCAATAGATCAAAACCCTGTGGTTACTACGGACTACATAGGAAGGGGCCTATAGATCTTGAGAAATATAAATCTGACCAAGGAACTAGCCAAAAATGAACTGAACCCACAACACCCACAAAAAAAAAACAACAACAAAAAAGTCCTAGATATATTTTTATTATTTTTACGATCATTCTTTTTTTTTTTTTAATTAAAAAAAATTTTTTTAAGTCCTCTATTGTTCCTTTAATTTTCACTTTTATAACCTATTACTTTGCAAAAAAAAAAAAAGACCCTATTTTTTTCTTCTTCAGCAAACTTCATATATATATATTTTATAATTTTTTGACCTTGTTTTTTTTGTTTGTTTGTTTTTGTTTTTTTCTTCTTTTCTTTAACATTGTATTTTTGAAATTCCAAACTCTACTCTAGATTTTTAATTTTCGCTTTTTGGTATATGTTATCAATTTTGTACCTATAGTTTTTTTTTATATAATTTCTGTGACTTTTTTTTTTTTTTCTTCTTCTTCTCTGTTTCTTTCTCTTCTTCTTTTATATAACATTGTATATCTGAAATTCCAAACTTTACTCTAGATTTTTAATTTATGCTTTTTGGTATTTGATATCAATTTTGTACCTGTATTTTCTTTATAATTTTTATGACATTGTTCGTATTTGTTTGTTTGTTTTCTCTCTTTATTTTTCTTCTTCTTTTTTTTTTAACATTGTATTTTTGAAATTCCAAACTCTACTCTAGATTTTTAATTTTTGCTTTCTGGTATTAGTTATCAATTTTGTACCTGTACTTTCTTTATAATTTTCGCGACCTTGTTTGTTTTTGTTTGTTCGTTTTTTCTCTCTTTCTTTTCCTTCTTCTTTTCTTTAACATCGTATTTTTGAAATTCCAAACTCTACTCTAGATTTTTAATTTTCGCTTTCTGGTATTAGTTATCAATTTTGTACCTGTACTTTCTTTATAATTTTCGCGACCTTGTTTGTTTTTGTTTGTTCTTTCTTTCTCTCTTTCTTTTCCTTCTTCTTTTCTTTAACATCGTATTTTTGAAATTCCAAACTCTACTCTAGATTTTTAATTTTTGCTTTTATGTATTTGTTACCAATTTTGTACCTTTAAGGACCCAATCTTCAGGACCCATTTTTCACTAGGGAGTGAGATTACTGGCTTGACTGCTCTCTCTCCCTTTGGACCCTCCTTTTTCTCCACCAGGTCGCCTGTGTCTCCTCCCTAACCCCTCTCTACTCTACCCAACTCTGTGAATTTCTGTGTGTTCCAGACGGTGGAGAACACTTAGGGAACTGATTACTGGCTGGATCTGTCTCCCTCCTTTTCATTCCCCCCTTTTATCCTTCTGGCCACCTCTGTTACCTTCCTCCTTCTTCTCTTCTCTGTATAACCCCGTGAACATCTCTGAGTGGTCCAGTTGTGGAGTGCACATAAGGAAGTGACTACTGGCTAGCCCACTCTCTCCACTATTGATTCACCTCATCTCATTTGGGTCACCTCTAACTCCCTCCTCCCTTTTCTCTTCTCCATGTAACCCTGTGAACCTCTCTGAGTGACCCTCACTGTAGAGAAACTTATCATCTTTAATGTAGATGTTTTATCAATGGTGCTGTATAGAAGGAGAAGTTTTGAAACTACTGTAAAAATAAGACCGATAATCGGAAGCAGGAGACTTAAGTCCAAACCCTGACTCCAGGGAACTCCTGACTCCAAGGAACATTCATTCACAGGAGCTCATCAAATGCCTCCATACCGACACTGAAACCAAGCACCACACAAGGGCCAATAAGTTCCAGGGCAAGACATAACAAGCAAATTCTCCAGCAACAAAGGAACACAGCCCTGAGCTTCAAGATACAGGCTGCCCAAAGTCACCCCAAAACTATAGACATCTCATAACTCATTACTGGATATTTCATTGCACTCCAGAGAGAAGAAATACAGCTCCACCCACCAGAACACCGACACAAGCTTCCCTAACCAGGAAACCTTGACAAGCCACCTGTACAAACCCACACACAGTGAGGAAACGCCACAATAAAGAGAACTCCACAAACTGCCAGAATACAGAAAGGACACCCCAAACTCAGCAATTTAAACAAGATGAAGAGACAGAGGAATACTCAGCAGATAAAGGAACAGGATAAATGCCCACCAAACCAAACAAAAGAGGAAGAGATAGGGAATCTACCAGATAAAGAATTCCGAATAATGATAGTGAAATTGATCCAAAATCTTGAAACTAAAATGGAATCACAGATAAATAGCCTGGAGACAAGGATTGAGAAGATGCAAGAAAGGTTTAACAAGGACCTAGAAGAAATAAAAAAGAGTCAATATATAATGAATAATGCAATAAGTGAAATTAAAAACACTCTGGAGGCAACAAATAGTAGAATAACAGAGGCAGAAGACAGGATTAGTGAATTAGAAGATAGAATGGTAGAAATAAATGAATCAGAGAGGATAAAAGAAAAACGAATTAAAAGAAATGAGGACAATCTCAGAGACCTCCAGGACAATATTAAACGCTACAACATTCGAATCATAGGGGTTCCAGAAGAAGAAGACAAAAAGAAAGACCATGAGAAAATACTTGAGGAGATAATAGTGGAAAACTTCCCTAAAATGGGGAAGGTAATAATCACCCAAGTCCAAGAAACCCAGAGAGTACCAAACAGGATAAACCCAAGGAGAAACACCCCAAGACACATATTAATCAAATTAACAAAGATCAAACATAAAGAACAAATATTAAAAGCAGCAAGGGAAAAACAACAAATAACACACAAGGGAATTCCCATAAGGATAACAGCTGATCTTTCAATAGAAACTCTTCAAGCCAGGAGGGAATGGCAAGACATACTTAAAATGATGAAAGAAAATAACCTACAGCCCAGATTATTGTACCCAGCAAGGATCTCATTCAAGTATGAAGGAGAAATCAAAAGCTTTTCAGACAAGCAAAAGCTGAGAGAATTCTGCACCACCAAACCAGCTCTCCAACAAATACTAAAGGATATTCTCTAGACAGGAAACACAAAAACGGTGTATAAACTCGAACCCAAAACAATAAAGTAAATGGCAACGGGAACATACTTATCAGTAATTACCTTAAACGTAAATGGGTTGAATGCCCCAACCAAAAGACAAAGACTGGCTGAATGGATACAAAAACAAGACCCCTACATATGTTGTCTACAAGAGACCCACCTCAAAACAGGGGACACATACAGACTGAAAGTGAAGGGCTGGAAAAAGATTTTCCATGCAAATAGGGACCAAAAGAAAGCAGGAGTAGCAATACTCATATCAGATAAAATAGACTTTAAAACAAAGGCTGTGAAAAGAGACAAAGAAGGTCACTACATAATGATCAAAGGATCAATCCAAGAAGAAGATATAACAATTATAAATATATATGCACCCAACACGGGAGCACCACAGTACGTAAGACAAATGCTAACAAGTATGAAAGGAGAAATTAACAATAACACAATAATAGTGGGAGACTTTAATACCCCACTTACACCTATGGATAGATCAACTAAACAGAAAATTAACAAGGAAACACAAACTTTAAACGATACAATAGACCAGTTAGACCTAATTGATATCTATAGGTCATTTCATCCCAAAACAATGAATTTCACCTTTTTCTCAAGCGCACATGGAACCTTCTCCAGGATAGATCACATCCTGGGCCATAAAGCTAGCCTTGGTAAATTCAAAAAGATAGAAATCATTCCAAGCATTTTTTCTGACCACAATGCAGTAAGATTAGATCTCAATTACAGGAGAAAAACTATTAAAAATTCCAACATATGGAGGCTGAACAACACGCTGCTGAATAACCAACAAATCACAGAAGACATCAAAAAAGAAATCAAAATTTGCATAGAAACGAATGAAAATGAAAACACAACAACCCAAAACCTGTGGGACACGGTAAAAGCAGTCCTAAGGGGAAAGTTCATAGCAATACAGGCACACCTCAAGAAACAAGAAAAAAGTCAAATAAATAACCTAACTCTACACCTAAAGCAACTAGAAAAGGAAGAAATGAAGAACCCCAGGGTTAGTAGAAGGAAAGAAATCTTAAAAATTAGAGCAGAAATAAATGCAAAAGAAACAAAGAGACCATAGCAAAAATCAACAAAACCAAAAGCTGGTTCTTTGAAAGGATAAATAAAATTGACAAACCATTAGCCAGACTCATCAAGAAACAAAGGGAGAAAAATCAAATCAACAAAATTAGAAACGAAAATGGAGAGATCACAACAGACAACACAGAAATACAAAGGATCATAAGAGACTACCATCAACAATTATATGCCAATAAAATGGACAACGTGGAAGAAATGGACAAATTCTTAGAAAAGTACAACTTTCCAAAACTGGACCAGGAAGAAATAGAAAATCTTAACAGACCCATCACAAGCATGGAAATTGAAACTGTAATCAAAAATCTTCCAGCAAACAAAAGCCCCGGTCCAGACGGCTTCACAGCTGAATTCTACCAAAAATTTAGAGAAGAGCTAACACCTATCCTGCTCAAACTCTTCCAGAAAATTGCAGAGGAAGGTAAACTTCCAAACTCATTCTATGAGGCCACCATCACCCTAATACCAAAACCTGACAAAGATCCCACAAAAAAAGAAAACTACAGGCCAATATCACTGATGAACATAGATGCAAAAATCCTTAACAAAATTCTAGCAATCAGAATCCAACAACACATTAAAAAGATCATACACCATGATCAAGTGGGCTTTATCCCAGGGATGCAAGGATTCTTCAATATCCGCAAATCAATCAATGTAATACACCACATTAACAAATTGAAAAATAAAAACCATATAATTATCTCAATAGATGCAGAGAAAGCCTTTGACAAAATTCAACATCCATTTATGATAAAAACTCTCCAGAAAGCAGGAATAGAAGGAACATACCTCAACATAATAAAAGCTATATATGACAAACCCACTGCAAACATTATCCTCAATGGTGAAAAATTGAAAGCATTTCCTCTAAAGTCAGGAACAAGACAAGGGTGCCCACTTTCACCATTACTATTCAACATAGTTTTGGAAGTTTTGGCCACAGCAATCAGAGCAGAAAAAGAAATAAAAGGAATCCAAATTGGAAAAGAAGAAGTAAAACTCTCACTATTTGCAGATGACATGATCCTCTACATAGAAAACCCTAAAGAGTCCACCAGAAAATTACTAGAAATAATCAATGACTACAGTAAAGTTGCAGGATATAAAATCAACACACAGAAATCCCTTGCATTCCTATACACTAATAATGAGAAAACAGAAAGAGAAATTAAGGAAACAATTCCATTCACCATTGCAACAGAAAGAATAAAATACTTAGGAATATATCTACCTAAAGAAACTAAAGACCTATATATAGAAAACTATAAAACACTGGTGAAAGAAATCAAAGAGGACACTAATAGATGGAGAAATATACCATGTTCATGGATTGGAAGAATCAATATAGTGAAAATGAGTATACTACCCAAAGCAATTTATAGATTCAACGCAATCCCTATCAAGCTACCAACAGTATTCTTCACAGAGCTAGAACAAATAATTTCACAATTTGTATGGAAATACAAAAAACCTCGAATAGCCAAAGCGATCTTGAGAAAGAAGAATGGAACTGTAGGAATCAACCTACCTGACTTCAGGCTCTACTACAAAGCCACAGTTATCAAGACAGTATGGTACTGGCACAAAGACAGAAATATTGATCAATGGAATAAAATAGAAAGCCCAGAGATAAATCCATGCACATATGGACACCTTATCTTCGACAAAGGAGGCAAGAATATACAATGGATTAAAGACAATCTCTTTAACAAGTGGTGCTGGGAAATCTGGTTAACCACTTGTAAAAGAATGAAACTGGACCACTTTCTAACACCATACACAAAAATAAACTCAAAATGGATTAAAGATCTAAACGTAAGACCAGAAACTATAAAACTCTTAGAGGAGAACATAGGCAAAACACTCTCCGACATACATCACAGCAGGATCCTCTATGACCCACCTCCCAGAATATTGGAAATAAAAGCAAAAATAAACAAATGGGACCTAATTAACCTTAAAAGCTTCTGCACATCAAAGGAAACTATTAGCAAGGTGAAAAGACAGCCTTCAGAATGGGAGAAAATAATAGCAAATGAAGCAACTGACAAACAACTAATCTCAAAAATATACAAGCAACTCCTACAGCTCAACTCCAGAAAAATAAACGACCCAATCAAAAAATGGGCCAAAGAACTAAATAGACATTTCTCCAAAAAAGACATACAGATGGCTAACAAACACATGAAAAGATGCTCAACATCACTCATTATCAGAGAAATGCAAATCAAAACCACTATGAGGTACCATTTCACACCAGTCAGAATGGCTGCGATCCAAAAGTCTACAAATAATAAATGCTGGAGAGGGTGTGGAGAAAAGGGAACCCTCTTACACTGTTGGTGGGAATGCAAACTAGTACAGCCACTATGGAGAACAGTGTGGAGATTCCTTAAAAAACTGGAAATAGAACTGCCTTATGATCCAGCAACCCCACTGCTGGGCATACACACTGAGGAAACCAGAAGGGAAAGAGACACGTGTACCCCAATGTTCATCGCAGCACTGTTTATAATAGCCAAGACATGGAAGCAACCTAGATGTCCATCAGCAGATGAATGGATAAGAAAGCAATGGTACATATACACAATGGAGTATTACTCAGCCATTAAAAAGAATACTTTTGAATCAGTTCTAATGAGGTGGATGAAACTGGAGCCTATTATACAGAGTGAAGTAAGCCAGAAGGAAAAACATAAATACAGTATTCTAACGCATATATATGGAATTTAGAAAGATGGTAACAATAACCCAGTGTACGAGACAACAAAAGAGACACTGATGTATAGAACAGTCTTATGGACTCTGTGGGAGAGGGAGAGGGTGGGAAGATTTGGGAGAATGGCAATGAAACATGTAAAATATCATGTAGGAAACGAGTTGCCAGTCCAGGTTCGATGCATGATGCTGGATGCTTGGGGCTGGTGCACTGGGACGGCCCAGAGGGATGGTATGGGGAGGGAGGAGGGAGGAGGGTTCGGGATGGGGAACACATGTATACCTGTGGCGGATTCATTTTGATATTTGCCAAAACTAATACAATTATGTAAAGTTTAAAAATAAAATTGGAAGATTTAAAAAAAAAAAAAATGACAGAATGACCTCTGTTCTGTTTCCAAGAAAACCATTCAATATCACAGTAACCCAAGTCTATACCCTGACCATTAATGTTGAAGAAGCTGAAGTTGAATGGTTCTATGAAGACCTACAAGACCTTCCACAATTAACATCCAAATGTGCTCTTCATTATAGGGGACTGGAATGCAAAAGTAGGAAGTCAAGAAATACCTGGAGTAACAGGCAAATTTGGCCTTGGAGTACAAAATGAAGCAGGGCAAAGGCTAACAGAGATTTGCCAAGAGAATGCACTGGTCATAACAAACATCCTCTTCCAACAACATGAGACAAGACTCTACACATGGACATCACCAGATGGTCAATATAAAAATCAGACTGATTGTATTCTTCACAGCCAAAGATGGAGAAGCTCTATACAGTCAGCAAAAACAAGACTGGGAGCTGACTGGCTCAGATCATGAACTCCTTATTGCCAAATTCAGATTTAAGTTGAAGAAAGTAGGGAAAACCACAAGACCATTCAGATATGACCCAAATCAAATCCCTTATGATTATACAGTGGAAGTGAGAAATAGATTCAAGGGATTAGATGTGATAGACAGAGTGCCTGAAGAACTATGGATGGAGGTTCATGACATTGTACAAGAGGCAGTGATCAAGACCATCCCCAAAAAAACAAAATGAAAAAAAGGCAAAATAGTTGTCTGAAGTGGCCTTATGAACATCTAGGAAAAGAAGAGAAGCTAAAGGCAAAGAAGAAAAGGAAAGATATACACATTTGAATGCAGCGTTCCAAAGAATAGCAAAGAGAGATAAGAAAAAAGCCTTCCTCGGTGATAAATGCAAAGAAATAGTAGAAAACAGTACAATGGGAAAGACTAGAGATCTCGTCAAGAAAATTAGAGATACCAAGGAATTTTTCATGCAAAGATGGGCACAATAAAGGACAGAAATGGTATGGACCTAACGGAAGCTGAAGATATTAAGAAGAGGTGGCAAGAATACACAGAAGAACTCTACAAAAAAGATCTTCATAACCCAGATAATCACCATGGTGTGATTACTCACCTAGAGCCAGACATCCTGGAATTTGAAGTCAAGTGGGCCTTAGGAAGCATCACTATGAACAAAGCTAGTGGAGGTGATGGAATTTCAGTTGGACTCTGCCCCAGTAGCTGCTGCTATTGTTTCTTGACTTCTCTGCCCTTGTCTGCATCCCTCCTTTCACTGATTAGCAACTGTCTGAACCTGCTCTTTGGATTGCAAGGAAGGTCAAGGAGGCTGAATGAAACCTGTTTCGCACAAACAAGAAATGGGAGACAAAGAAAGGATTTGAATCTGGGAGGGCCCCACAGGGCCCTGCTCTGTTTCAATTATACAAATTATGTTATCAACTATTTTTAAATGTCCTCTGGAAATGGACAATCTAAAAGTCGATCCTAAAGGAAATCAACCCTGAATATTCACTGGAAGGGCTGATGATGCAGCTAAAACTCCAATACTTTAAGCACCTGATGAGAAGAGCCGACTCATAGGATAAGACCCTGATGCTGGGAAAGACTGAATGTGGGAAGAGAAGGAGACGACAGAGGATAAGATGGTTGAATGGCATCACTGACTCAATGAACATGAGTTTGAGCAAGCTCCAGGAGATCGGGAAGGACAGAAAAGCCTGGCATCTGCAGTCCATGGGGTTGCACGAGTCAGACACGACTGAGCGACTGAGCAACATCAACGAAGGAAAGGGACAAAGTAGAAAGCAAAAACATTAATTGAAATCTCTAAATAGTAGAGTTGTAGATAACTTTTAATCTCTTCTTTATACTTTTCTGTATATTTCAAATTTAGCAAGTATTAATTTTACAGTAAAAAAAAAAAAAGCTATGCTGGCAAATCAGTACAGAGTTCTTCCTCTCCTTTTTCTCCTTTCCCTTCCTATGTGGTCTCAGAGCATGAATAAGGTGGGAATGGTATCCACCCAAGACAGTTGTTCACCTGTTGCAGGGAAAAGTCAATTCTGACTCCATATTGGAATTGCTTCTTTGACTTGCTTTCTGCTGCTTTGTCATTATAATCATACATAATAGCTCACCTCAGAAAATCAGGCTCCCCTGCCTGACTATTATACTAAAGTGCCTTTGCTAAGGACCCTGTCCATCTGTAGGTGGTAGGAAAGGAGTAACACATTCCCTGCGTAAGACTTGCCATTCTAGGAATATTTGCAAAATTATTGACCTTTACTTTGTTTCCTCGCCTCCTCCCATCTCTGATCTATAAAAGAACCTGGCACCCAGACCCTAATAAGATGCTTATTTTGAGACATCAGTCTGCCATATTCTTGGTCAGTGGAATCTCCAAATAAAGTCATATTCCTTTCCTCAGCACCTCGTCTCCGATTCATTGACCTGTCATGTAACACAACTTGGGGTTTGGGGTGCAAAAAGAGTGAGAAATTTCCTCCCAGAGGGGTGCTCCAGCATTGGGTGTCAGGCAAGCAGGTTAGGAAGGCAACTATACCTGAGTGGGAGAGTGTGGGGGCAGGAATGGGAGATTGGTAAATACAGAGGAGTTGATCATATAAGGGAATATATCAAGACTAATGGTTTCTTACTACTGGGGAAGAGAATTTACAAATGTGGGAAAGGGAGAAAACTTCAGTGTTGGACTGTTATTGGAGGTATTGGTGTTAATTCATGATTTTCAATACAGGTGGATGTCTAACTGTATTTCAATACAGTTAGACAGACATGCAGAAAACAGGAGATGAAAGAAATGAATAAAGATGCAAGTTGGTGTGTGCGTGTGTCCATACATTTGTCCCCTAGCTGTCATTTAAAAGAGTCTGGGAGGCTTTCCCTGGTGGTCCAGTGGTTAAGAATCTGCTTGCCAATGCAAGGAACGTGAGTTCAGTCCCTGGTCTGGGAAGATTCCACATGCCATGGGGAACTGAGCCCGTGTGCTACAGCTACTGAAGCCCAAGTGCTCTAGAGCTTTTGCTCCACAAGAGAAGCCCCTTCACTGAGAAGCCCATGCAACTAGAGAAAGCCCACATGCAGCAATGAAGACCCAGAGCAGCCAAAAATAAATGAATTAATTAAAAAAATAGAAGAGCCTAGTAGCATTAGCACCCTGACCCCAGTGAGCACACCTAGTGCCTTTGTGTCATGAAGAATTTGACCTTGCCCAAAGGAAAGGCCGAGCTTCTGCCCCTCAGCCTCTGGGAGGCAGTCTTTGCACCCTTGGAACATTATACCTGGTAGGATTGTCTTTCTTTGCCCGTAGGCTGTGGGTCATGCTGGCTAGTCTGATGGTGCGAGTCAGAGTTGGGCATATCTATACAGTCTTAGCATGGAGGCAGGCTACACCTTTCAGAAAGACCAACAGTGAGACTCAGGGAGAGGGCTTTGGAGTCATCTGGTATCAGTGTAGCTGGAGACTGAAATTAACCACACAGGCAATCAATTCATTGATCATGCCTATGTAATAAAACCTCAGTAAACACTCGAGACAACAAAGATCGGGTGGGTCTCTTAATGGCAACATTCATGTGCAGTGTTACGTACAGATGCCAGGGTAGTACCCCACCCCCCCGACTCAGGGAAGAGAACAGTAGAGACCCCCTATCTGGCCCTTCTCCTCCACCCCTTCTTCCCCAGGCTGATTTCAGTCCCCTGTAATAAGCTGTAACCACGAGTAAAACAGCTTTCAGGGAGTTTGGTGACCTTCTAGTGAATTATCAAACCTGAGATAGATGTTTTGGAGGCACTCTCTGAACTAGTAGTTGGTATTAGAAGTCAGGTGAGTTTTGAGGGATTGTGACTCTGTACTTGGCCATTTCTTACAGCCCATATTCAGTTCAATTCAGTTCAGTTCAGTCGCTTAGTTGTGTCCAACTCTTTGCGACCCGATGAATTGCAGCACACCAGGCCTCCCTGTCCATCACCAACTCCCGGAGTTCACTCAGACTCACATCCATCGAGTCAGTGATGCCATCCAGCCATCTCATCCTCTGTCGTCCCCTTCTCCTCCTGCCCCCAATCCCTCCCAGCATCAGAGTCTTTTCCAATGAGTCAACTCTTTGCATGAGGTGGCCAAAGTACTGGAGTTTCAGCTTTAGCATCATTCCTTCCAAAGAAATCCCAGTCCCATGTGATAGCTTCTAAATATCATATTCCTGTAAATGAAGCTAGAGCTCCTTAGAGAAATGACTGGATCAAGGGGAGGGGTATGAAAAATACAGATGAGCTAAAATATCTTTTTTGTTCCAGAAACCAAGTAAGTGATCAAAGATTGATGAGAATATGTCAGAAAGATATGGATCAGTTTGAAGGGTTTCCCATTGGCCAAATTGGGAAATTTGATCTGTGCATCAAACAGAATAACAATAGTAGTGGATAATAACCTTTTGTAAAAATAGGTAGTCATGTGCCCATAAAGATAAAAATAAATACGTTTAAAGTTTGATGAGGAAGGAATATTTACATAGTTTCAAAGTTCTCAGGAGCTCTGAGGTTTTACCCTTGCAGTGTAACAAGTAAGTTGCTGATAGTTTCACAGAGGCTGGGAGAAACAGTACTTTTTTACTCACTGCACACGCAGGCAGAATGAGCTTGGAGTTTCTCTTGGATACCCTTGTCCTCCAAGTCCCTCAGGAACAACTTGACATGGCCCAGGTGGATGCTGCTCACACAGCACATTCATATCACAGCTGAGGAGCCTTGAGCTTAGAAAACCCCAAACTTTGAATCATCCTACAGTTTTGGTGAGAATATAAATTGGTGCAGCCATATAGAGAACAGTATGGAGGTTCCTCAAAAAGTAAAAATAGTTTTGCCATATGATACAGCAATCCCACTCCCAGGCATATATCTGGATGAAACTATAATTCAAAAAAATATATTCACCCTCATGTTCATATCAGCACTATTTAAATAGCCAAGACTTGGAAGTAACTTAAACATCCACTGACAGATGATGCATGGTTAAAGATGTGATATATATATGATGGCATATTACTCAGGCATAAAAAAGAATGAAATAATGCCATTTTTAGCAACATGGATGGAGCTAGAGATTATCATACGAAGTGAAGTCAAACACCATATGATATCACTTATACATGAAATCTAAAATATGATGCAAATGAACTTATCTGCAAAATATAAACAGATTCACAGACATGGAGAACAGACTTATGGTTGCCAAGGTGGAGGTGGGGAAGCATGGATTGGGAGTTTTGGATTAGCCAATGCAAACTATTTTATATATGTATAACTGAATCACTTTGCTATATACCAGATATGTATATATCACTTTGCTATATAATGCAAATGCTATATACCGCTATATACCAGAAACTAATGTAAATCAACTATACTTCAATAAAATAGATTGAATGTATTTTTTCTTCTTTATTTTGACCGCATTTGGCTTTCATTGTGGTGTGCAGGCTTTGTCTGGTTTTGGCATGTGGGCTTAGTAGCCCCACAGAATGTGCAATCTTAGTTCTCTGACCAGGGATCAAAACCATATTCTCTGCATTGGAAGGCCTGCTCTGGATCACCAGGAAAATATATCAATAAAATAAATTAAAAAAAAAAGAAATCCCAAAACTTTTATAATGGTCTTTAATCAATTTGCCCAAAGTTTACCCCTTAGTGAAACATTATCCTTATTACTCTGGGCAGTGAACAAAACTGCCCTGTACTCTAGAGGGAAACATTACCTGTGTCTAACAAGGCTGAAAAGACAGGCTGGACCAAAACAGAGGCAGTGCCACTCAGAGGAGCCAGAAATTCAAGAGAATCGTCTTCCAGCAAGAATACTCCACAGAAAATACTTACCAATTACAAAAGACTAACAGAGTCACTTTTCAGGGGACAGTCCCAGCTGAAAACTTGGGAGATTAGTATGAACATCATCATCCAAGACACCCCCACCTGATAGGATGGACATGCAGCCTGTCCATGTTGTTCCTGCCAAATACCCACGGCCATGCCCAATCACGAGGAGACCAGAGAACAACCCCAGCTGAAGGATCTTCCCCCCAGATGTGCCCTGTAATCTTCAGAAGTCTTGAGGTCATCAAAGTCCCACAAAGACTGAAGACCCATCTCAGATTGAAGCAGACAATGGACATGACAGTCAAATGCAACATGTAATCTGAACCTGATCCTTTTTGTTAACGGTCTATTTAGGGACAACTGGGAAAAACTGAAGTCTGAGAATCTGAGTATTATGTACTAAAGTTAGTTTCATGGTTTTATCTGTAATAGTTTTAAACTGAGGTAAGAGAACTAAGGTAGGAGAATGTCCTTGTACAGAAATATGGATGGATGCACCTGGTGGGCAACTGACCTGCAGATGGTTGAGGAAAAAAATTCTTTGCACTGTACTTCCAACTTTTCTTTAACTTATCCAAGGATCTGTGAAATTTTAAAAAATTAATATATGCATTTACTATTTTTATGTTAAAAAGTATACATATACACACATAGCTGTGAAAACATACATTAAAGTGTGTTAACACTAGGTATTTCTGGTGGTGAGGAAATTGGTGTTTTTTTTTTCCTCTCTGCTGCTGCTGCTAAGTCACTTCAGTTGTATCTGACTCTGTTCGACCCCATGGACGCAGCCCACCAGGCTCTCCTGGCCCTGGGATTCTCCAGGCAATAACACTGGAGTGGGTTGCCATTTCCTTCTCCAGTGCATGAAAGTGAAAAGTGAAAGTGAAGTCATTCAGTCATGTCTGACTCTTAGCAACCCCATGGACTGCAGCCTACCAGGTTCCTCCATCCACGGGATTTTCCAGGCAAGAGTACTGGAGTGGGGTGCCATTGTCTTCTCCTTTTCCTCTCTACTAGTCATATTTTCCAAACTTTCAAAGAGCTAATATTGATTTCATAACTTGAAATGTACCTGTAAGAGACCAGAAGTTCACTTTAGCTTTGGAAGCAGTCCTCCTGCCTGGGCAGGATGAGAGGCCTCCCCGTGAGCTGCAAGCCCATAGCCTGTCCACCTACAGCCTCCCCCTCCTCCAAACACACCTGCAATCTAGACACGTCTTATTTCTAACGAGTTCAACAAATGTCCTGTGCTGGTCTGTGCCTCTTTGATCTCAAACAGTCTTCACTTTTTTCTGCCTACCTATCTTTCTCCTTAAGCCTCTCTTCAAGTTTTGTTTTTCTCATGAAAAGCTCCCAGTTCTGAGAATCCTGGATCCTACCATATTCAGCTGTGCATATACTTCTATTTAAGTATTTCCTGGGCAGTCTTAATTATCCCTTTGATTGTTTATGCTGCCCCCTGAATGCCAGAACCAAAGCAGGTGCCTGTCTCATTGCCTTAACCACACCTGCCCAGTCATTGAAACAAGGTTTGCTCCTAAAAGTGTTGGATGGACAGATGAACTAATTAACTATAGTGAAACTCTGAGATCACCTACATACGTAGGTTCATTTTATTTATTCATTCTTTCATGGAAAGACATTTGCTTTACCCACAAAGAGCTAACAGTGTTGGAGATAAGACAAGCTATTAATTTGGCATGTACTAGGTATAGAGATAGAGCAACAAAGAACTGTCCTGGGAGGTGGAACACTGAAGCCAACAAGACAAGTGATAAGGATTTGGAAAACCTGGCCAGCTCAGCACACTAAAGCTTGAAGTATATATAAAAATGGGTCTACCACCCTTACCATTTATAGGGATTTTCTGCTCTCCTTTGATCATGTTTTCCTGTGTCTATGTCCTCATAGTTTCTATGAATCTCTGATAAATGAACAAATACACCAGTCACCAGCCTGACCCAGGTCAAGGAGCTCATGGCATCCCAGCCCGGAGCAGATGGCAGGACACTCCCATTATTCTACCTCAGCTTCATATCTTGTGGACATTATCCCACCTCTATTTGTTTCAATTTCCACCACTATAGCAAGTCCATCTTGTCAAGGCTATGGTTTTTCCAGTTGTCATGTATGGATGTGAGAGTTGAACTGTAAAGAAAGCTGAGCACTGAAGAATTGATGCTTTTGAACTGTGGTGTTGGAGAAGACTCTTGAGAGTTCCTTGGCCTGTCCATCCTAAAGGAGATCAGTCCTGAGTGGTCTTTGGAAGGACTGATGTTGAAGCTGAAACTCCAATACTTTGGCCACCTGATGCGAAAGGCTGACTCATTTGAAAAGACCCTGATGCTGGGAAAGATTGAGGGCAGGAGGAGAAGGGGATGACAGAGGATGAGGTGGTTGGATGGCCTCAGCGACTCAATGGACATGAGTTTGGGTAAACTCTGGAAGTTGGTGATGGACAGGGAGGCCTGGAATGCTGTGATTCATAATGTTTCAAAGAGTCGGACATGACTGAGCGACTGAACTGAACTAAGCAAGAGTCTGTACATCTTCTCTTCCATGTGTATTAAACAATGATTGTCTTGTCAAAATACTACTTGTGTGTTTTGATGTCTGTACATACCTGAGCAGGACCCCACTCAGATCTCATGTGGGGAGCAAAATTCATTAGGAATTCAGTGTTGGGGGAATCTCTCATTCTGCTGAAAGAAAGAGGTTGCCAAAGGAGACATAAATACATGTGTGTGTATATATATGGGGCTTCCCAGGTGGCACCAGGGGTAAAGAATCCACCTGCCAATTCAGGGATGCAGGAGACATGGGTTCCATCCATGGATCAGGAAGATCCTGTGGAGGAGAGCATGGCAACCCATTCCAGCATTCTTGCCTGGATAATACCATGGACAGAGGAACCTGGCTGGCTACAGTTTGTGGGGTTGCAAAGAGCCAGACACAACTGAGCAGCTGAGCATACACACACAGACACACAACACACACACACAGACACACACAATGCACACACACAACACACACACGTTTTCATTTTAAATAGCAGACATTAAAACACTTACCAAAAAGCACCAAACAGCAAAAATAGTGTATTAAAATTTTATTTTTAAGCTAGTGATTTTTTATGTTGCACAACTTCTCTCCTCGGTGGTGATGGTTGTATCTTTAGCTTCACTCTGATGACGGATCTGGAGCCAGCTGTTTCCGCAACCTAGGAGAGTGTGGTGCGTGCACTTCTCACGTGACCTCGGAGAACCACCACCCGGCACGCTCTTTCACTGAAGTGCGTCACTCTCCCCTTGGTCCCTGCATCCTCTCACTAGTTATCCCAGTGCTGAAAAACTGAGTCTTCAAGCCAGGTTCCTGATTTCCACTTTAATCTATTATTCAATAATAATGCTTCTTACAGAGCTGCATTAATTAAAAGCAAGCACCACAAGAAACCTGTCACTTCGAGTGTCATTTATCATAGCAACCTGATGTTCCTTTCTTTCCATCATTTTTAGAATTTGTTGGTTACCATGGCAACCCATAGTCCATTTTATATATAGCATCACTTATATTCAGTTGGTTTATTTTATTTCCTTTCTTTCTTTTTCAACCATAAGGAAGACAAGCTGTTTTTCCTCCTTTTAACAAAGCTCATACTATGGTGGAATAATGAAGCATAATGATGGTTGATACACAAAGGAATATTACATGTTAAATGAAACATTATTATCTTACATTTGTATATTAAAATGCTCTGTTTCAAAAATAAAATCTCTAAGAAGAAATGAGTCCAGGTTTAATGCCCCAGGTACTGGTTCATTAGAAGTGTAATTAATATCCCATTAGATAACATGCAAATAAAACAATTTCAGGTTTAGGGGAAATTCAGGCATGCATAGTGAGCAGTACTCAGATGAGCTGGCCCATCCACTTAGGGGTCCTGGGGCTCACTGACCATTTCAGGTTTCATCTGGGTTTCCTGATTCTCCAGCACTCCCCTGGAACTAATTTCCATGTTCAGTGAGGACAAAGCCTTCTAAGGACAGACAGTCAAGAGAAAGCAGCCTTCTGCATGTTAGAGACAGAAGATTCCAAACTATCTGGCCAATAGGGAGAGACTGGGAGGAAACTGCAGGTTGGGGGCTGTGGTGAACACAGCACTGAACCAGCCCACCTACAGCCACCGGCATTCTCAGAGCTCCCAAAGCCTCGTGACCTTCCGATCCACCTCATCTCATTGTCCCAAGATTATCCAGGTCTCTTCTTTGTTTAGCTTCACCTTTTAGTGGTCAGCCCCTGACTTGAACTGATCTTTCCTTCTTCCTCCTATCCAAGTCCTACTTTCCCAAGACAACCCAAGTCCTATTTCCTTGGTGACTCCTCCTGACACTGTATCTCTTGGCAACTTCTTAGCTTCTTTTTTAAACCCTATAACTCTCATGGCCTCAATGTCACCCAGCATCATGGCCTCCTTTCATTCAATTCAACGTGTACTTAATAAGAATTTACTATGTGCCAAGTTTTTTAAGAGGTACTTAGTGAATGTGACGGAGAAGGCAATGGCACCTCACTCCAGTACTCTCGCCTGGAAAATCCCATGGACAGAGGAGCCTGGAAGGCTGCAGTCCATGGGGTCGCTGAGGCTCGGGCGTGACTGAGTGACTTCACTTTCACTTTTCACTTTCATGCATTGGAGAAGGAAACGGCAACCCACTCCAGTGTTCTTGCCTGGAGAATCCCAGGGATGGGGGAGCCTGGTGGGCTACCATCTATGAGGTCGCACAGAGTCGGACACGACTGAATTGACTTAGCAGCAGTAGCAGTAAATATGAACCAATTGAAGTTTCAGATTTAGGAGCTTTCAGTCTGTGGTGGGGGTTGGGGGTAATACAAAAACAGAAATTTCAGTTTAATTCAGTAAAAGAGATTTTCACAGCTCAAGCATAAGTGCAAACTGTACTTGAGAATATCTGGAGTTTTCTGGGGGAAATCATGCCTGAAATGAATCTTTAAAGACAGGGAATATTTAACTAAGCAAAGAAAGAGGATAGAGCACTCTGGGCAAGGAAACAGCATTGACAAAGATCTAGGACTCTGGAGCATCAAAGACTGAGCAAGACGTCACAACAGCTATTGCTAGAAAATAAAAAGAAGGTGCTGTGAGGAATTGGAGACTTGAATAGCAACCATTTTTTGAAGATCCTTGCTTGGTCTGAAGAGGAACTTGGGCCTTATTGCAAAACAGGAAGTAGCTATGAAAAGGGTTTTTGGCTTGGGAATGACATGTTTAAATTTGTTTTTATGTTAGAATATTTTATATTCCTAGTCCATCAGTGTTTCTTGGTATATTGGTATGTTGCTTGTATTTCTTCTCTTAGGTGGTATTTGAAAACAAAATTTGCTTTTTAATTTATTTTATATGTATCAAAATTTAGAATACATAAAAATATAAGGACTCTAGTAATATATTAACCTTCTAAAAACCACTCTTCTTGATTTTTTAACAATGTGGACCATTCTTAAAGTTGTTTTTTTTTTTAATTTGTTACAATATTGTTTCTGTTTATGTTTCGATATTTTGGCCCCAAGGTGTGTGAGATCTTAGCTCCCCAACCAGGGACTGAACCCACACTCCTTGCATTTAAAGAAGTCTTAATCACTGAACTTCCAAGGAAGTCCCTTTTCCTGACTTTTTTGTGACTTGTTGAGATAACTGCAAGAATAATGTACACAAAAGTCCCAGATACAAAGGCATGAAGACCTAAAACAGCCTATCATCAAAAACATCTGTATGGATTGACCAAAACTTTTGGGATTCTCTGAAAGCAGTGCTCATAAGGAAATTTATACTTGCAACTGCCTTCTTTAAAAAAGAAGAGAGAACTCAAATAAGTGACCTAAATTTACATCTTAAGGAGATAAAAATAAGAACAAACTAAATAGGGAAGGAAATAACAACCCAAACCAGTCTTGCCTGGAGAATCCCATGGGCAGAAGAGCCTGGCTAGTCCCAGTCCCTGGGGTCGCAAAAAGTCAGACATGAGTGAGCGGCTAACACACACACACAAACCAAAAGGCAGAAAAAGGAAGGAAATAATGAGAATTAGAGCAGAGAAAATTGAAATGGAGAAATAATAGATAAAATGAACAAAACCTAAAGTTGGCTTTTTGAAAAAAATTAACAAATAAAACAGAAATAAAAAGGACTATTAAGATAATACTATGAACTCTTGTACACTGATAAATTAGATAAGGTAGATGAAATGGACAAATTTCTGGAAATACACAGACTACTAAAAGTGACTCAAGAAAAAAAATAGAAATCTGAAAAGACCTATAGCAAGTCAAGAGACTGAATTGATAATCAAAAACCTTTCAATAAAGAAAAGCCCAAGACCAGAGAACTTTATTTGTGAATTCCATTAATACCAAGCATTTAAAGAAGAAGTAACACCAATCTTTCTCAAACTAAAAAACAGAAGGAAGACTATAAAACTCATTTGACAAGTCCAGCATTAACCCTGTTACCAAAGCCAGACAAAAATATCACAAGAAAACTGTAGACCAAAATATGTTATGAATATTGATGCAAAAAACAACAAAATATTAGCAAAGTGAATCCAATACCATATTAAAAGAATTTATACCAAGACCAAGTGGAATCTAGCCTGAATGCAGAAGTGGTTAAACATATAAAAAGTAATGCATCATATTAATAAAATGAAGGAAAAGAACCATATGATTATCCCAATAGAGGCAGAAAAAAGCATCTGACAAAATCCAGCAATCATTCGTGACAGATCATTTACCAATATAGGTAGACAGAAATTTCCTCAACCTAGTAAAGGACATTTGTGAAAAACCTACAACTAATATACTCAGCAGAGAAAGCCTGAAAACTTTCCCCCTAAAGTCAGGCACAGGATAGGTGTGTACACTTTTGCCACGTGTATTCAATATTGTACTGGGAGTTCCAGCCAGGGCCATTAGGTAAGAAAAGTAAGTAAGATATTCAAATTAAAAATGTATGGCAAAAACCACTACAATATTGTAAAGTAATTAGCCTCCAATTAAAATTTAAAAATATATAAGTGAAACTGTCCCTATTCACAGATAACAAAAATCACACACACAGTAAATTCTAAAGAATTCACACACACACAGGTAACTGGTAAGGTTAACTTAAAAGTTAAGCAATACTGTAGAGTAAAAGACATAATAGTAGCAAATAATTTGAAAAGGAAATTAAGAAAACAATTCCACTCACAATAAACAAGAATATAACATCCAGGAACATATTTAACCAAGCAATGCTATAATTAAACTGAAAGCTACAACGCATTACTGGAAGAAACTGACAAAGACCTAAATAAATGGAAACATAAACTGTATACACAGATTGCAAGATTAAATATTGTCAAGATCAGAATATTGTCCTATGCTAAAGCCTTTGACTGTTTGGATCACAACAAACTGTGGAAAATTCTTAAAGATATGAAATACCAGACTACCTCACATGCCTCCTGAGAAACCTGTATACAGGTCAAGAAGCAACAGTTAGAACTGGACATAGAAAACAGACTGGTTCAAAATTGGGAAAGAAGTGCGTCAAGTCTGTATATTGTCACCCTGCTTGTTTATTTATATGTAGAATAAATCATGTGAAATACAGGGCTGGATGAATCACAAGCTGGAATCCAGATTGCCAGGGAAAATATCAACAATGTCAGATATGCAGATGACACTGACCTAATGGCAGAAAGCAAAGCGGAGAGGAACTAAAGAGCCTCTTGATGAAGGTGAAAGAGGAGATTGAAAATGCTGGCTTAATACTCAACATTCAAATGATGAAGTTCATGGCATCTGGGTCCTATCACTTCATGGCAAATAGATAGGGAAACAACCAAACAGCGACAGACTGTTTTCTTGGGCTCCAAAATCAAAGCAGACAGTAACTGAGGCTATGAAATCAAAGGATGCTGGCTCCTTGGAAGAAAAGGGATGACAAACCTAGACAGCATATTAAAAAGCAGAGACATCACTTTGCCCACAAAGGTCCATCTATTCAAAACTATAGTTTTTCCAGTAGTCATGTATGAATGTGAAAGTTGGACTATAAAGAAGACTGAGTACCAAAGAACTGATGCTTTTGAAATGTGGATGCTTGGTGCTGGAGAAGACTCTTGAGAGTCCCTTGCACAGCAGGAGAGCAAACCAGTCAATCCTAAAGGAAATAAACCCTGAATACTCATTGGAAGCACTGATGCTGAAGCTGAAACTCCAATACTTCAGCCACTTGATGTGAAGAGCCAACTCACTGGAAAAGAGCCTGATGCTGGGAAAGGTTGAGGATAGGTGGAGAAGGTGATACAGAGAATGGCTGGATGGCATCATCGACTCAATGGACATGAGTTTGAGCAAACCCAGGAAGATAATGAAGGCCAGGGAAGCCTGGCATGCTGCAGTCCACGGGGTCACAGAGTTGGACACGACTGAGTAACTGAACAACAACAAGGAATCAGTTCAGTTCAGTCGCTCAGTCGTGTCCGATTCTTTGCGACGCCATGGACTGCAGCACGCCAGGCCTCCCTGTCCATCACCAACTCCTGGAGCTTACAGCAAGGAATACCACTCAATAAATACAATGTGATCCCTATCAAAACTTCAATGACCAATTTCAAAGAAATGGAAAAGCCAATACTCAAACATATATGGAGTTTCAAGGAACCCCAGGTAGCTAAAACAATATTGAAAAAGAACAAAGATGGAGGACTCACATTTCCTGGTTTCTAAATTTACTGCAAGTTTATGGTAACCAAAACCTTACGGCACAGACATAGTGGTAAACATACAGATCGAGGAGAAAGAGCTAAGGATCCTATGGGCAGTTAAGTTTCAACAAAGGTGCCAAGACCATTTTCAACGAATGGTGCTGGATACTCACATGCAAAAGAACGCAGTTACATCCTTGTGTGTGTGTATGAAGTTGCTCAGTCGTGTCCGACTCTTTGCAACCCCGTGGACTGTAGCCTTCCAGGCTTCTCCGTCCATGGGATTCTCCAGGCAAGAATATTGGAGTGGGTTACCATTTCCTTCTCCAGGGGATCTTCCCAACCCAGGGATGGAACCCGGGTCTCCTGCATTAGAGGCAGACGCTTTAACCTCTGAGCCACCAAAACTAACTCAAAATGGATTAAAGAACTGAACTGATGTTAAAGATTATCTGTAAAACTTACAAAAGAAATTAAGGGATTAAATCTTCACAATCTTAGATTTGTCAACAGGTCCTTAGGTATGAAACCAAAACTGAAAGTAACAACAATGAAAATAGGTAAATTGAACTTCTAATTTAAAACTTTGAATTCAAAGGACATTATTAAGAAAATGAAAGGACAACCTCTACAGAATGGAACATAATATTAATGAACTACATATCTGATAAGAGTCCAGTACCCAGAATATACAAAGACCTACTGCAACCCAGAAACAAAGCAATTTTTTAATAGGCAATAAATAGACATTGAACAGACATTTCTCTGAAGATTTACAAATGGTCAGCTAACAGATAAAAACATGCTCAAAAGCATTGATTATTAGGAAAATACAAATTAAAACCACAGTAAGGTATTACTTCAAACCCACTAGGATGGTTAGAGTAATAATACTTTTTTTAAAGAAAATAACAATTTTCTCAAGGATATGGAGAAATTGCATCATCATACATTGCTGGTGATAATGAAAAATGTTCAGCCACTGTGGAAAACAGTTTGCCAGTTCCTCAAAACGTTAAACATGGAATTATCATATGACTTAACAATTATACTGTTAGATACATATCTAGAATAATTGAAAACAGGTCCTTAAACAAATATATATGCAACACACGCTCATAGCTGCTTGACGCATAATAGCCAAAAGGTGCAGCAGTCCAAATGTCCATCAGGGAATGAATGGATAAATCAGTTGTAGTATATATAATCAGAAGTTATTCAGCCATAAAAAGAGTGCTATAACATGAGTGAAACTGAAAAACACCATGCTAAGAAGCCAGACTCACATATTATGTAATTCCATTTATATGAAATATCCAGAATAGATAAATCCATAGAGACAGAATGCAGATAAGTGTTAACCAGAGGCAGAGGAATGGGGGATAACTGCTAATCAGTATGTTTCCTTTTAAGGTGATCAATATATTTTGGAATCTGATAGAGGTGAAAGTTGTACAATATTGTCATAATGTACTAAATTCCACTGAATTATACACTTTAAAATGGTTAACTATAGTGTCATGTGAATTTCACTTCAATAAAAAAGGAGTAAAAAATTTATAAGAAGTGTCTTTGGAGCTCTTTAGAATCAAGAAAACTTTAGAAGGCTCTAGTCTAAGCTCCTTGCAGTGGTCTCTTTAGAGAAGCTGTTAAGCTGTCTTTACATTTTTCTGGGAATTTGCTTCATATCTTCCCTTCCTTCCATCTTCTCCCTGATCTCCTGGTTCCAAAGGAGGCTCCAGACTTAACACAGCTGGACAGCAGCACCACGCATTCTCAACCAACAGAAGTGAATAACGTCAGGGTGAGCACCAGAGACTCTGTTCTTCTTCAAATCTGTAATGTGAACTAGATTTCAGGTTCAATCTGACTGGCGTCTTTAATGAAAGAAGTGTAGTCCCAGGCTGCTGATGGTCATGTATCACTCTTCTGTTATGGAGCCCAAATTAGAGAGAGCCTGCGAGGAAAGAATAGCAAAGCAGCCTTACAAAGAGAAGCAGACATGAATGACAACAAGAATCTAAAAAAGACTGGATGTATGTATATGTGAAACTGATTCATTTTTCTGTACACCTGAAACTAACACAACATAATCAATCAACTATACTCCAAGAAAAAGAAATTACCGACTATGGATCCTTCCTTGGGGTGGCTCATTTCTGAGGCCAAATGCCCCAGAATTTGGGCTTCATAAGAGACCCTGTGACTCTAACTGGTCATAATTTTTTCATGTATGTAGCTTCAATGCATTTCTGTGTTTTGCAATCTATGCAATTCTCCTATGCAGATGAGATATCACGTATCATATATGATATAAATATAAAAATCTGTCTTTTAATCAGAATTCATTAAACATTCATGAAACACATTAATTCTAAGAGATTTAATCAGGGAGATTGATACCAAGAATGATTGTTATTATTCAATTGCTAAGTAATGTCAAACTCTGTGACCCCATTGACTATAGCACACCAGGCTCCTCTGTCCTCCAGTATTTCCCAGAATTTGTTCAAATTCATGTTTATTGAGATGGTGATACTATCTAACCACTGTATCCTCTGTCACCCCCTTCTCCTCCTGCCTTCAATCATTCCCAATAAAAGGGTCTTTTCCAATGAGTTGGCTCTTCACATCAGGTAGCTAAAGTATGGGAGCTTCAGCTTCAGCATCAGTCCTTCCAATGAATATTCAGGGTTGATTTCCTTTAGGATTTGGCTGGTTTGACCTCCTTGCAGTCCAAGGGACTCTCAAGAGTCTTCTCCAACACCACAGTTCAAAAGCATCAATTCTTCAGTGCTCAGCCTTCTTTATGATCTAACTCTCACATCCATACATGACTTCTAGAAAAATGATAGCTTTGACTAGACAGAACTTTGTTGGCAAAGTGATATCTCAGCTTTTTAATACACTGACTAGGTTTGTCATAGCTTTCCTTCCAAGGAGCAAGTGTCTGCTATTTTGTGGCTGCAGTCACCATCTGCAGTGACTTTGAAGCCCAAGGAAATAAAATATCACTATTTCCACCTTTTCCCCATCTATTTGCATGAGGTGATAGGACTGGATGCCATCATCTTAGTTTTTTGAATGTTGAGTTTTAAGCCAGTTTTTTTTTTTTTTTTCACTCTCCTCTCTTACTCTCATCAAGAGCCTCTTGTTCCTCTTCACTTTCTGCCATGAGTGTGGTTTCGTCTGCATATCTGAGGTTATTGATATTTCTACCAATCTTGATTCCAGCTTGTGATTCATCCAGCCCAGCATTTTACATAATGTACTCTGCATATAAGTTAAATAAGCAGGGTGACAATGTGCAGCCTTGACATACTCCTTTCCCAATTTTAAACCAGTCCATTTTTTCATGTCTAGTTCTAACTATTGCTTCCTGACCTGCATACGGGTTTCTCAGGAAACAGGTAAGGTATTTCCATCTCCTTAAGAAGTTTCCACAGTTTGTCATGATCTTCACAGTCAACAGCTTTAGCGTAGTCAATGAAGCAGAAGTATAATATTTCTCTGGAATTTCCTTGCTTTTTCTATGATCCAATGGATGTTCACTATTCGATCTCTGGTCCCTTTACCTTTTCTAAATCCTGCTTGTACATCTGAAAGTTTTCAGTTCATGTTCTGCTGAAGCCTAGCTTGAAGGATTTTGAACCCTACCCTGCTATCAAATAAAATGAGCACAATTGTACAGTAGTTGGAACATTCTTTGTGCTTAGTCTGTTCTTAGTCACTCAGTTGTATCTGACTCTTTTCAACCCTATGACTGTAGCCCGCCAGGCTCCTCTGTCCGTGGGTTTTCTCTAGGCAAGAATACTGGAGTAGGTTGCCATTTCCTACTCCAGAGGATCTTTCTGTCCCAGGGATCAATCTTAGGTCTTCTGCATTGCAGGCAGATTCTTTACCAGTTGAGCAACAGGGAAGGCCCCAAACATTCTTTGGCATTGCCTTTCTTTGAGATTGGAATGAAAGCTGACCTTTTCCAGTCCTGTGGCCACTGCTGAATTTTCCAAATTTGCTGACATATTATGCAGTACTTTAACAGCATCATCTTTTAGGATTTGAAATAGCTCAGCTGGAATTCCATCACCTCCACTATGTTTGTTGATAGTAATATGCCCCCTAAGGTCCAATTGACTTCATGCTCTAGGATGTCTGGCTGTAGGTGAGTGACCAAACCATCATGGTTATCCATGTCATTGTGTCTTTTTGTTTAGTTCTGTGTGTTCTTGCCACCATTTCTTAATCTCTTATACTTCTGTTAAGTCCTTACTCTTTCTGTCTTTTATCATGCCCATCTTTGCATGAAATATTCCCTGAAGTGAAAGTGAAGTCATTCAGTCATGTCCGACTGTTTGCAACCCCATGGACTGTAGCCTACCAGGCTTCTCCATCAGTGGGATTTTCCAGGCAAAAGTACTGGAGTGGGTTGCCATTTTCTTCTCCAGAGGATCTTCCCAATCCAGGGATTGAACCCGGGTCTCCTGCATTGCAGCCAAATACTTAACCCTTTGAACCACCAGGGAAGCCCCCAAAATGTTCTCTGGATGTCTCCAACTTTCTTGAAGACATCCATAGTCTTTTCCATTATATTGTTTTCTTCTATTTACTTGAATCATTTGTTTAAGAAGGTCTTCTTAATCTCTCTTTGCTATTCTCAGAAACTCTGCATTCAGTTGGGTGTATCTTTCCCTTTCTCCCTTGCCTTTCATTTCTCTTGTTTTCTCAGCTATTTGTAAAGCCGCCTCAGACAACCACTTTGCCTTTTTGCATCTCTTTTTCTTGGGGATGGTTTTAGTCACTGTTTCCTGTACAATGTTAACAAACATTGTCCTGCCCATTGTCCTTCAATGTCGGTGTTATATTTTGTTGATTACTATTGACAGCTGAACAAAGTGTGCTTAAAAACAGCAAGAACAATTTTTTTGTCCCAGGGCAAAAGGCCTTAATAAAAAGCAGAAGACAGAAACTGGCCACAAGAGAACTCATGGTTGAGTCATGAGAAAAAAATAACAAAATCTTAACAAACAGAATAATTTTACCTTAAAAAAAGGATTATGTAAAGAAAACTTCAGATTGTAAAATCTGGGTTTTAAATCTACCCAATTAATTAAACATAGTTTCACCTGTGCTTTTAGAGATAGTGCCCAGTCACTGAAGTTTTTTTTCAACATTGTTACATTAATTTTTAATTACATTTCTTCAGTGAAATATTTTTCATTTTCCACAATCCTTTGCAAACATTAACAGTGCAGTTACATAGAGCCAAAGCATCATGTATTCCATGAAAATCTTTGGCATTTGATTTATCCTTGTGACATCAAAAAGTAAAACCTAGAACACAATTTGCTTTTGGAGTATGGATCCTTATATACAGCAAGGAATGCTGCTGCATTTTCACCCCCAAGACTTTGACAAACGTCTAAAGCTAGAGAGAATCTGTTTTGGTATAGGGCTTCCCTGTAAATTGCATATACAAGATCTTCAGTTCTATTCTTTAAAATTTAGAGATTGAAAACCTAAAATTTATATTAATATATCTGTTGATAGATTGATAATGTGGACATAGGAAAAAAAAAGTGTAAACTGCAAAGTGAATGAATGGAATTAACTAAGACTTAATTTCATTGTTTATGCCTAAGCCTATTTTTTCACTGAAAGCTAGGTGAAATATAAGGATATATTTGGAGTTAAATTTGCCTACAGGGTATTTGTTAGCCATAGAAGTGATTCTATTGTGTTTATGTACAAGTCTGCTTGAAGATGTAGGCACATACCTATAATTGATGAGTTCCCTCCCTGACCATCACTTCTTAAGACAGCACAATAGACTCTGTAACAGGAGCCTAGGCTTTCCCACCACCCTTTGTCTGTCTTTAAATGAAGAATTTAGAGGCAGAGGTAAACACGGTAGTTGAGAAAGAAGGTCACATAATTTATTTCTGTGTGTGTGTGTGTATGTGTTTATGTGTGTGTGTGTGTGTGTGGGTATTGAAACATCAAAGATGAATAAAAATAAGGTTTCCCCGAAATGACAGATTTGTAACAGATCAAATCTGAAAAATCCAGAATAGTTTTCCTTGAAGGTCTAGAAAGCTCATGCTGTATCCCAAGTCAATATAAGTAAAAGCAAATATAAGCAAGTGGACCCTAATCAAGCTTATAAGTTTTGGCACAGCAAAGAAAACTGTGAACAAAACAAAAAGACATCCTATGGAATGGGAGAAAATATTTGCAAATGAGGCAACCAGCAAGGACTTAATTTTCAAAAATATAAAACCGTTCATATAGCTCAATAACCACCCAATCAAAAAATGGGCAGGAGACCTAAATAGGCATTTTTCCAAAGAAGACATACAGATGGCCAAGAGACACATGAAAAGATTCTCAACATAGCAGGTTATTAGAGAAATGCAAACCAAAGCTACAGTGAGGTATCATCACCTCACACAAGTCAGACTGTGTGCTCAGTTGTGTCATAGAAGTCGGAATGATCACCATCAAAAAGTCTCCAAATGACAAATGCTGGAGCGGGTGTGGAGAAAAGAAAATCCTCCTAAACTGTTGCTTGGAGTATAAATTGGTTCTGCCACTATAGAGAACAGTATGGATGTTTTTTTGAAGAACTGAAAATAGAGTTAACATATGATCCTGCAATCCCATTCCTGGGCATATGTCGAAAAAATTCTAATTCAAACATATTTGCATGTCCATGTTCATAGCAGCATCATTTCCAATAGCTAAGCCATGGAAGCAACCTAAATGTCTATAGACAGATGAATGGATAAAAATTTATATAGAGATAGATAGATAGATAGATAGATAGATATACACAGGGCTTCCCTGGTAGCTCAGTGGTAAAGAATCTGCCTGCCAATGGGGGAGATGCAGGTTCTATTCCCATGTTGGAAAGATCCCCTGGAGAAGGAAATGGCAACCCACTCTAGGATTCTTGCCTGGGAAATCCCATGGACAGAGGAGTCTGGTGAGCTATAGTCTACGGGGTCAAGAAAGAGTCAACATGACTTAGTGACAAAAACAACAACAAAGCACACACACACACACACACACACACACTTGTGAGTGCATCAATCTAGGGTCACACAAGGAAACCTCCAGAGGTAGCTCAGGACTCTGAGGTGCAAGTCGGAAGGAGGAGAGACTCCACTTCCCCAGCTTTGCATCCCCTGTGCTAATGAGCATGCTTTCACCTATTGTGTGCTCTTGAACTTCGACAGACTGAACTGATCGCCAGAGAAAAGTAACTTCAAGAATAAAAAAAATTAATAATAAATAAATAAATATTAAGAAGTTCTGCTAAAAAAAAAAGAATAAAATAAGATACTTGGGCATGATATGCAGAAAATGTTTTGCTTGCAAGCCTAAGTCTGCCATCCTCTTCATTCTTGCAACTGGAGTTCCAGATGCAGGGCAGCACACTCCTCTTCCAGCGTAATCCCCTCACACAATGTGAAGCAACAGCAGAAAGCTCACTCTTTGTGTACAGTTCAGCGAAATATTAACTACGTAGCTCTTTCCAGGTAGATGGATAGATATAATAAGGTGGGAGGGGGCTAAATAGAGTTCCTTTGATTCTGTTTCTGCCACGTCCTTGAAATGTTTGCCTCCTCAATGCCTTGCTCATCTCTCTGTAAAGTAAGAGTAATATTCATAAATCCATGCTAGGGAGTTTACAAGTCTCAAAAGCAAATGAAATTATTATTTCTACCCACAAAATATGCAGAAAGTTTCCATAAATATTTCTCCTCAAGACAAGCTCATAGCCAATTTTACATTTTTCTATGAGAAAAATATTCTTGTTCTAATAACCTGAATGCCTGAATCTTCCCACATCTGGGGAGATGTATGCAGGCTGTAAAGATTCCCTGTGGCAAAATTCCCTTCCAGAGGAGTTCATCACATTCAGACCAGGAGGCAGATTTCAATATAGTTTATGTCACCCCAGAGCTTTTGTGGCAAATGTTAGAGCTGGTGTCTCTAGTCCTGTTTTTAAAAGGTCTCAGACTTCATCCAGAAGTCAGTCTGGTTTCTTTACATCTGTCATTCAAGGTCAAATCATCATCCGTAGTTCAACAGATCTTTTGCGTGATATTTTAGAACCTCTCACTTGAAACAAGGACTTGTTTTGTTTCAATGCCTCTGAAGCTCTTGCTCTCCAGGCTGTTCTTGAAGATTAGCTATAATATTTGCATTGCCCTGTGACACTGGGAAAATGAGCTATGTTGCTACAAACAAAATTATGAAGATGAGTCTTTCTTTGAAGAGGGATTTAAAAGGAACAGGTATGGAGAAGACTTAAACAGAAAACCGCAGACAGCAAACTTTGACACAGACATTAATAGTAAATTAATAAGAAAGGTACGTGCTCAACTGCTTGTGGCTCCATGGACTGTAGCCCACCAGGCTCCTTTGTACATGGAATTTTCCAGGCAAGAATACTGGAGTGGATTGCTATTTCCTCCTCCAGGACATCTTCTCCATCCAGGGACAGAACCCATGTCTCTTGTGTCCCCTGCATTGGCAAGAGAGTTCTTTACCACTGGCACCACCTGGGAAGCTGCAATAAGTAAGGTGCATGGGAGACAAACAGGGATGAAGGGAGAGCTATTTCAGAAAAATCCTTTAAGGATTTTAAGGGAGGAATCTGCAATAATTTAAATAAATGTGAGACATGAAAGCAAGTGCAAGTTTTGAGATAATTCTGTCAGGTCATATTCTCTGAGGGCTTTTGTTGGCCTTTTGATTGCTGTGAAAATTTGGAGGAATCAGAGGTCTGAGCTGAACTAGTTGTCAATACTTAATATGAAAATGTCTGCCTGGCAGATGCCTCCATTGGGGTCAGCATTAATTTTTAAAAGTCACATAGAGTAAGAAGTTAACAAAAGTATTGAAACATACTATCTCTAGCTTGTTCCAGTCATGTCTGACTTTTTGCAACACTTTGGACTGTAGCCTGCCAGGCTCCTTTGTGAATGGGGATTCTCCAAGCAAGAATACTGGAGTGGGTTGCCATACCATCCTCCAGGGGATCTTCTGGACCCAGGGATAGAACCCATGTCTCTTATGTCTCCTGCATTGGCAGACGGGTCCTTTACCACTAGCGCCACCTGGGAAGCCCAAAACATGCTAAGCCTTTATGTATTTATCCACAAATCTTATCCTGCAGACCAAGATCTTTTCTTTGAGAATGGTTATAGATCTTTGCTTTTCTTTCATTAACCATTTAGGACACACTCGTTAAGTAGCATAGCCAAGCTCAAGGAAACAGATAGCATAGGTGATAGGCCAGTTCCACTCTCCATCAGCTCTAAGAATGTACATCGAATTCATGCCTTCTTAACAGGATCACATGAAGTGATGCATGTGCACACATTCTCTTCCCCTCCCAAATAATCTGTCATTTGTAACTAATATGTCAGACCACATGATTCTTGAAGAAGGAGGCTATGTCTTACTCATTCGGGGGTGAAAGCGAAGTCACTCAGTCGTGTCCGACTCTTTGCAGCCCCATGAACTAGGGCCTACCAGGATCCTCCGTCCATGGAATTTTCCAGGCAAGAGTACTGGAGTGGGCTGCCATTTCCTTCTCCAGGGGATCTTCCTGACCCAGGGATCGAACCCCGGTCTCCCACATTGTAGGCAGATGCTTTGCCATCTGAGCCACCAGGGAAGTCCCATTTGGGGGTATCACCAAGTATATCTAGTATATGCCTTTTCCATTGTGGATACTCAACAAATGCTTGTTCAGTGGAATACAGAGGTTTTCAGAGGCTAAGACTAGATTATGCCTCTTATAGTCTGATGTTTGCCTCATACATTTGCATGTTGCTAATGCTTTTTACTATGACAAGTGTGTGCTCTTGGCAAAACTCTGTTAGCCTTGGCCCTGCTTCGTTTTGTACTCCAAGACCAAATTTTCCTGTTACACCAGGTATCTCTTGACTTCCTACTTTTGCATTCCAGTCCTGTATGATGAAAAGGACATCTTTTTTGGGTGTTAGTTCTAGAAGGTCTTGTAGACCTTCATTGAACCATTCAATTCAGCTTCTTCAGAATTACTGGTTGGGGCATAGACTTGGATTACTGTGATATTGAATGGTTTCCTTGGAAATGAACTGAGGTCATTCTGTTGTTTTTGAGATTGCACCAAAGTACCCAAGCATTTCAGACTCTTGTTGACTATGAGGGTTACTCCATTTCTTCTAAGGGATTCTTGCCCACAATAATAGATATAATGGTCATCTGAATTAAATTCACCAATTCAGGTCCATTTTAGTTCACTGATTCTTAAAATGTTGACGTTCACTCTTGCCATCTCCTGTTGACCACTTCCATTTGCCTTGATTCATGGACCTAATATTCCAAGTTCCTATACAATATTGTTCTTTACAGCACTGGACTTTATTTTCATCACCAGTCACACCCACAACTGGGCATTGTTTTTGCTTTGGCTCTGTCTCTTCATTCTTTCAAGTTCTCCAGTAGAATATTGGGCACCTACCGAGCTGGGGATTTCATCTTTCAGGGTCATATCTTTTTGTCTTTTCATACTGTTCATGGGGTTCTCAAGGCAAGAATATGGAAGTGGTGTATGCCAGCAAATTTGGAAAACTCAGCAGTGGCCACAGGACTGTAAAAGGTCAATTTTCATTCCAATCCCAAAGAAAGGTAATGGCAAATAATGTTCAAACTACTGCACAATTGCACTCACCTCACACAATAGCAAAATAATGCTCAAAATTCTCCAAGCAAGGCTTCAGTAGTACGTGAACTGGGAACTTCCAGATGCTCAAGCTGGATTTAAAAAAGGCTCAGAAACCAGAGATCAAAATACCAACATCAATTGGATCATAGAAAAAGCAACAGAATTCCAGAAAAAAATCTACTTCTGCTTTATTGACTATGCAAAAGCCTTTGATTATGTGGATCAAAATAAACTGTAGAAAATTCTTAAAGAGATGGGACTACCAGACAACCTTACCTGCCTCCTGAGAAATCTGTATGCAGGTCAAGAAGCAACAGTTAGAACTGGACATGGAAAAACAGACAGGTTAAATATTGGGAAATGAGTACATCAAGGCTGTATATTGTCACCTTGATTATTTAACTTTTTTGCAGAATACATCATGAGAAACGCTGGGCTGGAAGAAGCACAAACTGGAATCAAGATTGCCGGGAGAAATGTCAATAACCTCAGATACGCAGATGACACCAACCTTATGGCAGAAAGTGAAGAGGAACTCAAAAGCCTCTTGATGAAAGTGAAAGAGGAGAGTGAAAAAGTTGGCTTAAAGCTCAACATTCAGAAAACTAAGATCATGGCATCTGGTCCCATCACTTCATGGGAAATAGATGGGAAAACAGTGGAAACAGTGTCAGACTATTTTTGGGGGGCTCCAAAATCACTGTAGATGGTGATTGCAGCCATGAAATTAAAAGACACTTACTCCTTGGAAGGAAAGTTGTGACCAACCTAGAAAGCATATTCAAAAGCAGAGACATTACTTTGCCAACAAAGGTCCGTCTACTCAAGGCTATGGTTTTTCCAGTAGTCATATATGGATGCAAGAGTTGGACTGTGAAGAAAGCTGACCGCAGAAGAATTGATGCTTTTGAACATTTGAGCTGATGCTTTTTGAACTCAAGAGTCTTGGAAAAGACTATTGAGAGTCCCTTGGACTGCAAGGAGATCCAACCAGTCCATTCTAAAGGAGATCAGTTCTGGGTGTTCATTGGAAGGACTGACGCTAAATCTGAAACTCCAATACTTTGTCCACTCATGCAAAGAGTTGACTCATTGGAAAAGACTCTGATGCTGGGAGGGATTGGGGGCAGGAGGAGAAGGGGACGACAGAGGACGAGATGGCTGGATGGCATCACCGACTCGATGGACATGAGTTTGGGTGAACTCTGGGAGCTGGTGATGAACAGGGTGGCCTGACGTGCTGCAATTCATTGGGTCGCAAAGAATTGGACACGACTGAGAGACTGAACTGGACTGCAAGAAGTTCCAACAAGTTCATCCTAAAGGAAATTAACCCTGAATATTCTTTGGAAGGACTGATGCTGAAGCTGAAACTTATATTTTGACCACCTGATGTGAAGAATTGACTCATTGTAAAAGACCCTGATGCTGGGAAAGATTGACGGCAGGAGGAGAAGGGAATGACAGAGGATGAGATAGTTGGATGGCATCACTGACTCGATGGACATGAGATTGAGCAAGGTCTGGGGGTTGGTGATGGACAGGGAAACCTTGTCTGCTGCAGTCCATGGGGTCGCAAAAAATCAGACATGACTGAGTGACTGAACTGAACTGAATGCTTTTTAAGTATTGTATGATGGTGGTAGATATGAAACAAGAAATTGTTAGAAATCAAAGACATCTTGATAAGTGTATATTTATGTCATTTTCTCACAAAAGACCTAAAGAACCTAGAAACATAAAGTTAGGGAATAAGTTGCATTCTCTGACATCATGTTAAGTCTTAGTAGACAAATTATTTTTATACTTCATATGATAAACATCAATTTAAATAATACTGAGATTGTCTAAGGTTTCATTCAAGAAAATATGGGACCACAAATAAATACTAAAGAATTTAGTCTCATGTGAAGTAAATGTATATTAAGCATTACACTTTCCAATCAGCTTTAAAAAGTAATATAAAACAATGCCTGCAACTGGGACCTCAGAAAATAATGTTTGATGGAGACTAAGATTTCTGTGTTATTATTCATCCTTCAACCTGTCTTGCAACATTGAGCAAGTCAAGAAATGTATTTTTTCTTTTTTATCTTACTTTACTTTAACTCTTATTTCTAAAATGGTGTGTAAAGTATAGTTATTTACTTAATGAACATTTCTTAAATATGAGAGAATTTGTTGAGCTCTTGAGGAGGTAAATAAATTATAGCAAGTAAAAAGATAATGAAATTCATTGTAATGATTGACTCTGGGTATATCATCACTACACTACATCATAAATAATAGTTTCTTCCTTGTACATAATATCTTCCTGGTACTTCCAATAAATCTCTATCTCCTCTCTCTTTCAATGATAGATAAGAAATAATGTTTCTTATGCCAAATTCTGGGTTCAGAAGGCTTGTGTTCACCCTTCTTATCACCCAACACTTCCATTTAGTTCACACTATTGTGTGTTGTTTTATTTTTTGTTTTTTGTTGTTGTTGTTGTTGTTGTTGTTGTTTTGATACTAATTGTTTAACTTGTAAGCTCTTTCTTTTCTCTTTTTGGGCCATGCCAGGTGACATGTGGGATCTTAGTTCCCCCACCAAGAATTTAAACTGGGCCCTATTATTGAAAGTGCTGAGTCCTAACCACCAGATCACCAGGGAATTACCATGTAAACTCTTAATAAACTTAATCTACCCTCTATCTTAATGGGTTTCATTTATTCATCAGTATCCCAAGCAGAAGAAATAGAATAAATTAAAATAATACTCAAGCACTGTCATTTCCTTCTTGCTGAATGTTTACAAAACTTTCTAAGCCCAACCTTCTCTCAAAGTCATGTCCAAACCCCAGTCATTCCTAAGACTCCAACCATTTCTTCTTTTTCAGTGACTCCAAGTGGACACATGCACCTCTCATATCCCTCGTGGGCTCTGTGCACCTCATCATGGTGCATTTTAGGCAGCTTAACTTCAGCATTTCAAAGGCCACTCTCCACTTTCCTCACCCACAAATCTGTGCTTCTTTTTGGCCCTTGTCTTGGTTAACAGCATCACTATTCACCCAGGGGCCAAGGCTGACAACTTGAGAGAAAGCTGATGGATGGGGAGGCAGCAGAAGAGAATTAGTTGGGATGAATGGAGACCAGTCACTGTCCCTCCAACTGCTGCCTTCTCTGGATTTTCACTCTCTTCAGAAGACTGAGGGCTTGTCCACGTTCCCCAGGTTCCCTGTGACAGCTTCATGGTCATGTTCTCAGTCTACAAGATCCTCCCTATTTCTTACTCTCTGTCTTGTGGCAAGCTTTATGATCTCAGAACACAGGTCTGATGTAGAACCTTTAGACAACTCCCACAGTGCTGTCTGACCTCCCCTTCTCGCCTGTATTTCCTGACACCATCTCTCCATTTATCCTCTCTAGTCACCTGGAACCATTCATTTTTCTCCCCAAGTAGTGTCACCTTCTGACCTTTGCTTTTCTCTATCACACTTTCATTTCTCCTAGGAATGCCCCCTCCTTCCTCCCTGTTTAGCCCTCACTACCCAGCTCAAATGTCACCCAGGTCACCTCTTCTTTGAAGAATTTATGGGCTCTCCAAAAATCTAACTGCTTTCTCCCTTGGGATCCCATAGCATTCTGTTGATCTGGCAGCAAAACTTTTGTCAGACAGGATACAGGGGTTCTCCTCTTCTGAGTGAACTTACCTCCTTACTTACCAGGACCTTGACAGTGACCAGTATGTGCTTGTTAAGTGAATGGATGGACTTAATGAAAAACAAATAAATGGATGCACACAACTATCTATCTTGTTAGAGTTGTGTGGGGAAGGTTGATTTGGAGGCTGCTTCTAAATGTGACTCTCTCATGCTCCTTGTGTTTCCAGGTGGATGCCACCATGGTGATTAACCCATCCTGAAGCTGCTTGCACACCTTAGCTGGGTAAACAACGTCTGACCTGTAGAAAGTCAACATAAATGAGATTAAGAGTTACATACTGAACACACATCACACATCAGAATCTTGTGGGTAGGTCCAATAAAAGTGAAATTCCCAATGCTCACAGCAGACCCACAGACACTACATTTTTATCGAACTCTTGAGTATGCCTTTTCATACTGTTCATGGGGTTCTCAAGGCAAGAATACTGAAGTGGTTTGCCATTCCTTTCTCCAGTGGACCACATTCTTTCAGACCTCTCCACCATGCCCACCCATCTTGGGTGGCCCCACAGGGCATGGCTTAGTTTCATTGAGTTAGACAAGGTTGTGGTCCTAATGTGATTAGATTGACTAGTTTTATATGATTAGGGTTTCAGTGTGTCTGCCCTCTGATGCTCTCTTGCAACACCTAAAGTCTTATCTGGGTTTCTCTTACCTTGGACATGGGGTTGGAAGTGGTCAAACAGGAGATGGCAAGAGAGAACATCAACATTCTAGGAATCAGTGAACTAAAATGGACTGGAATGGGTGAATTTAACTCAGAAGACATTATATTTACCACTGCGGGCAGGAATCCCTTAGAAGAAATGGAGTAGCCATCATGGTCAACAAGAGTCCAAAATGCAGTACTTGGATGCAATCTCAAAAACGACAGAAAGATCTCTGTTCATTTCCAAGGCAAACAATTCAATATCACAGTAATCCAACTCTATCCCCAACCTGTAATGCTGAAGAAGCTGAAGTTGAACGGTTATAAGAAGACCTATAAGAACTTTTGGAACTAATACCCAAAAAAGATGTCCTTTTCATTATAAGGGACTGGAATGCAAAAGTAGGAAGTCAAGAAACACCTGGAGTAACAGGCAAATTTGGCCTTGGAATACGGAATGGAGCAGGGCAAAGGCTAATAGAGTTTTGCCAAGAGAATGCACTGGTCATAGCAAAGACCCTCTCCCAACAACACAAGAGAAGACTCTACACATGGACATCACCAGATGGTCAACACCGAAATCAGATTGATTATAATCTTTGTAACCAAAGATGGAGAAGCTCTATACTGTCAGCAAAAACAAGACTGCGAGCTGACTGTGGCTCAGATCATGAACTCCTTATTGCCAAATTCAGACTTAAATTGAAGAAAGTAGGGAAAACCACTAGACCTTTCAGGTATGACCTAAATCAAATCCCTTATGATTATACAGTGGAAGTGAGAAATAGATTTAAGGGACTAGATCTGATAGATAGAGTGCCTGATGAACTATGGATGGATGTTCATGACATTGCACAGGAGACAGGGATCAAGACCATCCCCATGGAAAAGAAATGCAAAAAAAGCAAAATGGCTGTCTAGGGAGGCTTTACAAATAGCTGTGAAAAGAAGAGAAGTGAAAAGCAAAGGAGAAAATGAAAGATATAAACATCTGAATGCAGAGTTCCAAAGAATAGCAAGAAGAGATAAGAAAGCCTTCTTCAGCGATCAATGCAAAGAAATAGAGGAAAACAACTGATTTGGAAAGACTAGAGATCTCTTCAAGAAAATTAGAGATACCAAGGGAACATTTCATGTGAAGATGGGCTCGATAAAGGACAGAAATGGTATGAACCTAAAAGAAGCAGAAGATATTAAGAAGAGGTGGCAAGAATACAAAGAACTGTACAAAAAAAGATCCTCATGACCCAGATAATCATGATGGTTTGATCACTCACCTAGAGCCAGACATCCTGGAATGTGAAGTCAAATGGGCCTTTGAAAGCATCACTATGAACAAAGCTAGTGGAGGTGATGGAATTCCAGTTGAGCTATTTCAAATCCTCAAAGATGATGCTGTGAAAGTGCTGCATTCAATATGCCAGCAAATTTGGAAGACTCAGCAGTGGCCTCAGCACTGGAAAAGGTCAGTTTTCATTCAAATCCCAAAGAAAGGCAATGCCAAAGAATGCTCAAACTACCACACAACTGCACTCATCTCACTCGCTAGTAAAATAACACTCAAAATTCTCCAAGCCAGGCTTCAGCAATACATGAACTGTGAACTTCCAGATGTTCAAGCTGGTTTTAGAAAAGGCAGAGGAACCAGAGATCAAATTGCCAACATCTGCTGGATCATGGAAAAAGCAAAAGAGTCCAGAAAAACATCTATTTCTGTTTTATTGACTATGCCAAAGCCTTTGACTGTGTGGATCACAATAAACTGTGGAAAATTCTGAAAGAGATGGGAATACCAGACCACCTGACCTGCCTCTTGAGAAATCTGTATGCAGGTCAGGAAGCAACAGTTAGAAGTGAACATGGAACAACAGACTGGTTCCAAATAGGAAAAGGAGTACGTCAAGGCTGTATATTGTCACCCTGCTTATTTAACTTCTATGCAGAGTACATCATGAGAAATACTAGGCTGGAAGAAGCACAAGTTGGAATCAAGATTACCGGGAGAAATATCAATAGCCTCAGATACACAGATGACACCAACCTTATGGCAGAAAGTGAAAGAGGAGAGTGAAAAAGTTGGCTTAAAACTCAACATTCAGAAAACAAAGATCATGGCATCTGGTCCCATCACTTCATGGCCAATAGATGGGGAATCAGTGGAAACAGTGTCAGACTTTATTTTTCTGGGCTCCAAAATCACTGTAGATGGTGATTGCAGCCATGAAATTAAAAGACGCTTACTCCTTGGAAGGAAAGTTATGATCAACCTAGATAGCATATTCAAAAGCAGAGACATTACTTTGCCAACAAAGGTCCATCTAGTCAAGGCTATGGTTTTTCCAGTGGTCATGTATGGATGCGAGAGTTGGACTGTGAAGAAAGCTGAGCGCCGAAGAACTGATGCTTTTGAACTGTGATGTTAGAGAAGACTCTTGAGAGTCCCTTGGACTGCAAGGAGATCCAATCAGTCCATTCTAAAGGAGATCACTCCTGGGATTTCTTTGGAAGGAATGATGCTGAAGCTGAAACTCCAGTACTTTGGCCACCTCATGTGAAGAGTTGACTCATTGGAAAAGACTCTGATGCTGGGAGGGATTGGGAGCAGGAGGAGAAGGGGATGACAGAGGATGAGATGGCCAGATGGCATCACCTACTCGATGGACGTGAGTTTGAGTGAACTCTGGGATTTTGTGATGGACAGGGAGGTCTGGCATGCTGCAATTCATGGGGTCGCAAAGAGTCGGACACAACTGAGGGACTGAACTGAACTGAACTGAGTATACGTACTTGCCAGCTCAGCCCTATTCCATAGTCTGAAATACCTGGAAGCCAGTGTACTTCCTGCTCTAAGACGTTTCAGAGATGACTGGTGGTTGGAAGGAGGAAAGTATTCATGAAGGAGGAGAATGACCTCAGGTGGTCTCTGAAGAATGGGTGGGATTTGGTTGATGGAATAGAGAGGGTAAGCAAAGCACTTCATGTAGGCAAACTGGGAGTAACATAAGTGTCCACTGACAGATGAATGGATAAGGAAGATGTGATATGTATATATAATGAGATACTCCTCAGGCAAAAAAGAATGAAGTAATGCCATTTACAGCAACGTGAATGGACCTAGATATTATCATAGTAAGTGAACTAAGTCAGAAAGAGAAAGACAAGTATCATATGATATTGCTTCTAAGTGGAATCTAAAAAAATGATACAAATGAACTTATTTACAAAACAGACCCAAGTCACAGACTTAGAAAACAAACATGGTTATCAAAGGGGAAAAGTAGGGGGAGGAATAAATTAGGAGGTTGGGATTAAAATATACACACTATTATATATAAAATAAATAATCAACAAGGACCTACTGGATGGCATAGGGAACTCTACTCAGTATTCTGTAACAACCTATAAGGGAAAAGAATCTGAAAAAGAATGAATATATGTATATGTATAACTGAATCATTTTGCTGTACACTTGAAATTAACTCATTATAAATCAGCTATGATTGTGTGTACGCAGTCATTCAGTCATGTCCAACTCTTTGCAATCCAATGACTGTAGCCTACCAGGCTCCTCTGTCTGTGGATTCTCCAGGCAAGAATACTGGAGTGGGTTGCCATTTCCTTCTCCAGGGGATCCTCCCAACCCAAGGATCGAACCCATGTCTCCTGCATTGCAGGTAAACTCTTTACTGCTAAGACACCATGGAAGCCCATTAAACCAACTGTGCATGTGTGTGTTAGTCACTTAGTCATGTCCAACTCCTTGCAACCCCATGAACTGCAGCTCACCGGGCTCCTCTGGCCATGGAATTCTCCAGGCAAGAATACTAGGGTGGGTTGCTATTCTCTTCTCCAGTAAATCAACTATACCCCAATATAAAATAAAAAATGTTTTTTAATTTAAATTTATTTAATTGGAGGCTAATTACTTTACAATATTGCATTGGTTCTGCCACACATCAACATGAATCCACCACAGGTGCACACATGTCCCCATCCTGAATCACCCTTCCACCTCCCCCCCCCCCCCCCGCCCCGCATACCATCCCTCCGGGTCATCCCAATGCACCAGCCCCAAGCATCCTGTATCAAACCTGGACTGGCGATTCATTTCTTATATGATATTATACATGTTTCCATGACATTCTCCCAAACCATCCCACCCTCTCCCTCTCTCACAGAGTCCAAAACACTGTTCTATACATCAGTGTATCTTTTGTTGTCTCGCATACAGGGTTATCATTACCATCTTTCTAAATTCCATAGATATGCATTAGTATACTGTATTGGTGTTTTTCTTTCTGGCTTACTTCACTCTGTATAATAGGCTCCAGTTTCATCCACCTCATTAGAACTGATTCAAATGTATTCTTTTTAATGGCTGAGTAATACTCCATTGTGTATATGTACCACAGCTTTCTTATTCATTCTTCTGCTGATGGACATCTAGGTTGCTTCCATGTCCTGGCTATTATAAACAGTGCTGCGATGAACATTGGGGTACACGTGTCTCTTTCAATTCTGGTTTCCCTTGGTGTGTTATGCACAGCAGTGGGATTGCTGGGTCATATTTTTAAAGGCTTTTTGTAAAGATATGATGGTAGGAACAGGTACTGGGTATGTCAAGGCCCAAGAGAACTTATCAACAAGGCTGAATAGAGGGGTTGATGAAGAGGCATTTGGCATTCTGAGTTGGGGCCATGTTTCCTAGAGTCTGCAATAGTGTTTAAGGGAATATGCTTCCCTGGTAAGTAAGGGAATGGGCTTCCCTGATAGCTCAGTTGGTAAAGAATCCTCCTCCAATGCTGGAAACCCCAGTTGGATTCCTGGGTGGGGAAGATCCACTGGAGAAGGGATAAGCTACCCACTCCAGTATTCTGGCCTGGAGAATTCCAGGGACTGTATAGTCCATGGGGTCGCAAAGAGTTGGACAGCACTGAGTGACTTTCACTTTCAAGGGAATATAATGAAGGTGTGCTTTTAAAAAGTTTTCAAGGGTGTGTCAGATAACCTTCCTCCTAATTGTGTAAAGAATGTAGATAGAGAGGAGAAGGACATGGCAACCCACTCCAGCATTTTTGCCTGAGAAATCCCATGGACAGAGAAGTCTGGCAGGCTGCAGTCCATGAGGTACAAAGAGTCGTACATAACTTAGCGACTAAACAGCAACGACAACAATCATCTGTCTTACTAACCACAAGACCACATCTTTCTTTCTAAACAATAGCAGAACCAGCACAGGACTTCCCTGGTAGTACAGTGGATAAGAATCAGCCTGCCAATGCAGGGCACACGGGTTTGATCGCTGGTCCGGGAAGACCCCATCTGCCACAGAGCAGCTAAGCCAGTGTGCCACACCTCCTGAACCCACGTTCCACAGCACTGAAGCCTGTGAGCCCAGAGCCTGTGCTCTACAATAGAAGCCACTGCACCAAGAAGCCGTGCACTGCACCTGGAGAGAAGCGCCCACTGGCCACAACTAGAGACAGCCCATGTGCAGTGATGAAGACCCAGTGCAACCAAAAGTAAATAAAATCAATACATTTTTAAGAGTAGCACCAGCACAGCGCCTCCTAGTTACCCAACTCAATGAACTCCAGATCTTTCAATGCTATACCTGAAAATCTTCCCGCATTTATTTCTCTTTAAAATATGGAAAATTGTAAGAGTGACTCATCACATGCAAAAATACTTCTGGTGTCAATACAGGTCACCTGTATCTGGCTGTAGCAGCTAATATTGAGGCAGAGGACAGTAACATTAAGCACTTCATGAGTTTTTATTCATTCTTCATTCAAATATTTGGGTGTCTAGTATGTGACAGAAACTGGCTTAGGTGTTTGTTTTATTCATTCAGTTCAGTTCAGCTGTGTCTGACTCTTTGCAACTCCATGGACTGCAGCACACTGGGCCTCCTGTTCATCACCATTTCATTCATTGATATATATATCAAAGATCCAGCCACCCACCACCTACCTACTCATCTACAAAACTTTGGGAAGAAGGAGGGGTGAAGAGGTAGGAACAAGATGGGGACAGACATCTTTTTAGATCCAATTTCCCTCTTATATTAGCTGAAACATTAAAATTACAGTTAACTCATTCTATCATAAGATTAACAAGCGCTGAAGAGGACCTGTTGCCTGAATTCCCTTTACAACAGCTACAGCAGTGGCCTTCTTACTTTTGCTTGATTTTTTTCCACCAACTGTCAAAAGCTAGTTCCTTATGCCTTCTCTATTTGGTCAAGCTGTGCCCTGTAGGACACCTCAAAAATAAGTCTACTTCCCACATGCAATAGTCTTTCAAATTTGTCTGTGTGTATATATTTATATGGGGTTAGTAAGATTTTATATATATATATATATATATATATATATATATATATATATATATCTGTTTTAAATCAATTTGTCAGTGGATACTTAGGTTGATTCCACCTTTTGGCTCTTATTGCTTAATTTTGCATGTACACTTAAGAAGAATGTGTATTTTGTTCTTGGGTATTTTATATTGGCAAACCAGAACACTCTATCTGGTTTGTGTTGTTAAAGTCCTCTAGTTCCTTACTTTTGTATTGAGACTGGGATATTGACTTCTCCAACTCTTATTGTAGAGTTTTATTTCTCTTTTCAATATTATCAATTTTTTCTTCATGTATTTTCCAAGTTTTAACAGCATATAATTGACAAATGAAATATATTAAAAAAAATGAGAATGTAGACAGAGGACCTGTTCCAGGAAGGGAGCTATCACCATAGATGAGTATAGTATCCAGTAGGCATGGAGACAGGGAGGAACCCAGTGAAGTCTGTTTTCTAAAGTTCATCTCTGTTTCTCATTGTCTCTGCTTCTCATTGTCTCTGCTTAGCCCAGCAAGCATTTAAGTAACAAGCTTGCTTTTCTATCTTCATGTGAAGTGCCTTTCTTCCCTTTGAAGTCCCAAACCACTACCCTTAACGTTCTTTTTCTCTTTAGCTGAAGATGGTATTTAAGGCGAGGGCTTCAGTCATCTGGGAAGTTAGTTTTCCTGGGCCTCTCTCATGTATGTGAGTGCTAAATTGCTTCAGTTGCGTCCAACTCTTTGCAACCCTATAGACTCTAGTCCACCAGGCTCTTCGGTCCATGACATTTTCCAGGCAAGAATACTGGAGTGGGTTGTCATGCCCTCCTCCAGGGGATCTTCCCAACCCAGGGATCGAACCCACATCTCTTTGGTCTCCTGCATTGACAGGCAGGTTCTTTACCACTAGCACCACCTGGGAAGCTCCCATATATACTTGTTACTAAACTTTTATTTTCTTTTTGCCTCATGTCAATTTAATTCTGAAACCAGCCAGAAGAATCTAGATGGGTACAGGACAATGTCTTTCTGCCCAACACCAACAAAAAGTTGACTGCAACAAAGGCTTGAAGTGAGGACAATTAGGCTTGAAGTTAGGGTGATGGCAGAGAATGGGAAGGAAGAAGCAGAAGCAAGGAGCAAAGTCAGCAAGGGAAGGAGAGACTGGTGGGATGCAGACCATGAGAAGGAGCATGAAGTGTGACTCCAAGAGAAAGGATGATACAACCTTCAGAGACAGAATCCTGGAAAGAAATCAGGCTGAAATGAAAGAAGGGAGCTTGGTTTGTAATTATTTGGGTTCTAATTTAAAAGTACTACAGAAAAGAACAGGGCTGCTGCTGTAGACAGGAGACACACTAGAAATAGCAATTTCAGAATCATGTTCATAGAAATAATGGCTAAAGCTGTGAGAATGTTTGAGGTTTCCAAGAGAGGGCATAGTAAGAGAGGGGCTAGGAATGTCTGCAGTCAAAAGTAGGAACGTAGAAGCGGCCAAAAAGAGCCTTAGGATGTGAGCAGGACCACAAATGTAACATCGTTTAGACCAGGATGGAAAACCTTTCAAGGCTCAGATTGAATGCTGGATACAAATATGAAAAATATAGCATGGAAAAACATAGCATTTGATCACAGCATCACAGATGATCTGAGAAAGTGTAGTTTCTGTAGATGTGGAGGTCAGAACAGAGGATGGCCACCATGAGGCTTAGTCATTGGAGAATCTTCCTGTGAAAATACAGATGAACAGTCCAAGCTGGAGAAAGGACCAAAGCATATCAGGAAGCCTGAGCCTCTAGAGTGTGATGACAGAGAGCAGAAATCTGTGCTGAACAGATGACAAGCTAGAAATAAGAGCAGCTCAGTAGAAGTGGGGAGTTACTTGGAAGTATAGAGAGAAGAGACCTCTGTCCTTAAGACAGAAGGAGGTAAAATCAACCTCCAATTAAAATAAATAAATTTAAATTTTAAAAAAATCATGCTGCAATAGGCCAGAGATGCTGTGAGCAGGACTTCCCTGGAGAGCTGTCTAGAAATAAAAGGCTTAGCATCTCTTCCTTGCTTTGCAGCCTGTGGCTGTAGGATGAGGGCATCCTTTCACTCTATGGTCTCAATTCTCTGCACACAGTGTGCTGGGAGCAACCCTGCCCAGATCTCCACCCCAGGGCCCAGTGTCACTACTAGCAAACGCACTCAGATGGCTGCTCATCAGGAGAGACGGCATCATCCGTTCTCAGGATGCTTTGACCCATGAGTCCCACCTGTTGCTTCTCCAGTCACTTCCGCTGATGGCAAAGGAGGGGTTTATAATAAGGGACAAAATGAGTTTCAGAGAAATAAATATTTTATTTTCTTATAAATGTGGCCCAAGCTTCTTGAGCAAACAGAATTTTTCTATAGTGGGCGTGCATCCTCAGATACCTACTGGGAGGGGATGTGGCGTGCAGCACAAACAGACCAGGAGAGAAGCTCCTGGAGAGCAGGGGGAGAGAAACTGAGGAGAGAGGGGTGACCCTCTGCCACAGGCTAGGACCCCGTGGCACTCACCACGTGTCCCTGCGACTCAATTTCCTCATTAGTTAAAAGGTGAAACAGCACAAACCTCATAAAGCTGTCACAGAATTAAGTCAGTCACTGTACATGAAATCTTCAAAACAAGATGCACTCTGTAGGCTTTATGAGAGCGCAGCCTGGAGCAGCAGCGGTGGCAGGCAGGAACATCACAATGCCTGCTGCAGAGCTCTGCAAGGGAGGTGTATCTGCACTGACCAGGAAGAGCTCTCCTGCTTTGGTCCCATCTGTACCCACCTGAGACGGTAAACTCCGGAAGAAATCGAGCCATGTTGCTTTGACCAATGGCTGTATTCCCAGAACCTTGTCCCTGGAACATCATAGGCAATATAAAGATATTTTTTGAATGTATGCTAGTGGGTGGATGGATGGCTGGAAAAATAAATTGAAGTATGGAGGGAGGGAAGGAGAGAAGAAATGAGAGGGCTATCCAAAGACACACATGGAAGGAAGAACAGAGGGTGAAGAGAGGGAAGGGAGGATGGAGGGAGGAAGGCTCTAACGCTCTATTTCTTAAAACATGTGGCATGGTCTGGGGTCCATCGCCTTTTATTGTGAAGGGTGCTTTGCAGAAGGAAAAAAGAAGGAAGTGTTTTACAATTGGATTGCTCTGTAGTCTTTCCTAATTTTCAATGGAATATACTTGCTCTTTGCTGGTTATTTCTTTGTGAAAATCCCTGGCGGCTCAGTGGTAAAGAATCTGCCTGCCAATGCAAGAGATGCGGGTTTAATTCCTGGGTCGGGAAGATTCCCTGAGTAAGGAAATGGCAACCCACTCCAGTATTCTTGCCTGGAGAATCCCATGGACAGAGGAGCCTGGTGAGCTAGAATCCATGGAGTTACAAAGACTCAGACACGACTGAGCAGCTAAATAGCAACAGACACCACCTGCCCATTGCTGGTAGGCAGCATGTTCTCTTGCCTCAGAGATTTAGAGTCCCCAGGCATCTCCCCTCCCTGCTTCTCTTGCTCTCTTTTCTCTCGCCCACATTTCCACATATGATAAGCTACTTGATTGGCTGAGTGTGCATTTCAACTTGATTTCTCATTGGCCACTGGCATTTCCCAGGACTGCTCAACAGCACAGACTAAAGCACAGCTCATATTTCCTCTTCCTGTAATCGCTTGCTTAGTGGTTTCCAGCAACATTTCCCTCATGATTACTCTGTTGGTCTTTCCAGATGCAGTTTTCTACAAATGAGTTCAAGTTGTTTGCTTTTTCAGTTGACAAATTATAACAGACAAATGCCACCAATTACTGAACAAATAATTAAGATTCAAGAAGGATTTGTCAGCAGCATTCTTGATGTGGTTGACTTGGAAATTCTTGGACTCAAGTTTGCACACTGCTTGGAGCATAAGCACCCTCGCAGCGTGTTTAAGAAGTCAGGTTTTACCTGCCTCTGTTGGCTTTCTCTCTTAACTATGTGCAAAAGCTGAAGCTGGCTTTGCATCTCTTAGGATTACACACACACACACACACAAATTGCAAGGAATAGCTATGCAGTGTGGGCCTCCCATTCAGAAGACATAATTGCCAGACCTGACCTTGGCAAGCTCTCTATCTTGTCCAAGTCTCAGACTTGACACATGAAAAATGTGTGCAGCAAACCCTGTACCACCAGAGTGCCATGGAGACTGGATCGGATCGTGTATTTGGGGGAAGCACCCATGCAGCAAGAAGAGTTGCATCTGAATTTGATCTGCCCTATACTCACCTCAGAATTGTCCACAAAAAGCCCACTTTGCTAAGATAGCCATTAGAAAATATGAGGCAGCATCTCTTTATTAAATCACTGATTTACCGATCACTGCCCAGTGTTACAGTGGTTATTTTTAAAAACAGAAAGATTCAGAAAAGCCAGCACTTGCCTCCAAGAACAGAGAGAAAGGAGGTGTTAGGACAGGAGCTCTGAGCTCCTGTGCAAAAGCAAGTGTGACTGTCGTGAATGTGCCAGGCACTGACACGGTGAGTCAGCATGGATGACAGCCAGTCTGGTGTCAATCAAATACCTGCTCAGTGATGCTGTCGTGTATCTCCCACAAGGATTACTAACTAAAAAATTTGAAATCCAATAAAAGCACTTAGTATAACTACACTGGAACAATTGCTTTTATCCAGAAAGCATTGCTGCCTCTTGTGGTGCTTCCCTTGCTCATTCATCACAAAGCCTCAGGTCTGTCACTGTGAAGATCGATCACCTATGGACTAAAGATGCCGTCATCATTGTCATCAGTAAACACACAGTTGGTGTAGACTGGACCCTGATAGCAACCATCACATGTGGATGGGAGAAGGGGGTTTTTTAAATCTTAAAAATATAATGCCAAATAGCATAATTGTTTTGTTTTGGGGGAATTTTTTTTATTAAATTGCTTTTGTTTTTGTTATTTTTTTTTAAATAATTGTTTGGTTTTGAGTCAAATTATTCTCAAAGATTGAGCTTGTTTTTGCCAATAATGTACTAAACACAGGTTCACTGCTAAATTATAACTTACAATAATATTTCACAAGCCAATAGCATACAGAATAATGGTTCTTAATAAGCCAATAAAGAAATAACACACTTCAAACCGATAATAGATTAATTACACTGTTGTTCCAGGCAGAAAGGAGGTGAAAGGAATAAGTCCGAAGTTAGCTGATGTGTACCTTTCTGCAAGTTTGTCCTTGTCAGTTCAGCTTAGCCAACCAAGAGCTGATGTCCAGCTGCTTATGCAAAGACTAAGTCCCATTTACTTAGAGAAGGATACTTAGAGAAGAGCTCATGGCTTGTACCACTGCCTACAAGGAGTGTCCTCTCCAAGGCAGGAACAGACATCCCTTCCTTCCTGAGACTGCTGCCCGGTTGAACCCCGCTGTCACCAAGAAAGGCCTGGCTGAAGCAGAAACAAGTGTCTCAAGACATTCGGAGAGACCTATTTAGGTCAGCAGGAAGCATAAACAAGTCGATTTGAAATTGTAACCAATGCACACCAGTAATGTTTGCTGCAAATGACTTCAGAACATTCTGTGTTACTGAAACTCGGGTACAGCTGTTTGCCACTTGAAAGCCAGTACTTAGGCAATATTCGTAGAAAGGAACAGTTGCTTTATTTTGGAGGCTGGCAACCAGGGGAGAAAGCGGATTCATGTCCAAAGGTGAACTAGCCCCTGCTGATCAGTGGGCAAGAGTTTTTATTAATAAAGGGAGTTTCAGAGGTATATAGATGAGGAAGCAGCTACATGCACAATAACACAGTTAGTTCTGACAGACATGGTGGTCTGATCATAGTCACTTTCATTGTTTTAAGTAAAGTTGATCTTTAGTTCTAGGGTTGTTTTTTTTCCCATTTCCTTGGGACCAGTTCTTAGAATTGTGACAGCTTAGGTCCATAAGGTCACAGACTGAAGTGACTTAGCACACGCGCATGTCATAGCTATAGTCTGGTTATAATGTAGATAACTTTTTCCAGCTGGTGGGGGTTTTAGTATCTAAAACACAGCTCAAAGGATATGGCTGAGTATTATCTATAGTCCTTGAGAAAGAACTAAAGGTTTTTTTACTTTATTTAATGACCAAACTATTATTATTTGGTCCTGTTTGACTGCTTTCTTTCCTTTGCGTCCACATTTTCTCACTTCTTTGAATAAATTCATTCTTTGGCTAAAGGTTTTCTGCAGACAAAAGGCAGACTGAGGACCTGGGGGAATCTGTCCAGGGAAGGCCCCATATGTTTTATCATGTGTGATTCCTTAAATATCTTCATTCCGTATTCATCACCCTGGTACAATTGATTTAGACAAATTATATATAATCAAGCAAGTTATGCCCAGGGACTTCCCAGGTGGCGCTAGCAGTAAAGAACCTGCCTGCTGAAGCAAGAGATGTAAGAGACAGGAATTCAATCCCAGGGTCAGGAAGATCCCCTAGAGGAGGGCATGGCAACCCTCCCCAGTATTCTTGCCTGGAGAATCCCATGGTCGGAGGAGCCTGGCAGGCTACAGTCCACAGGCTTGCAAAGAGGCAGACACAACTGAAGAAACTGAACAGGCACGCGTGCAGGGTATGCCCAGCACTCAGGTGTGGGGTGGGGCGGAGGAGCAGGGGTGCCCAAGGACACCACGTTGCGGTCCACTGGTTCTTTCATCTGATGCACTGGTTGTTTATGCAGACCTGCTGAGCCAGCAATTGTGAACAAAGACAGATGTGGCTCTTCCTCAAAGAGGCCTCAGACTAGTGAGGGGGCAGGAGTCATCTTGCGTGACATTATTGCAGTGATCCAGACAGTCCTTGGGGCTTAGGAAAGTTAGTGATTGCAGATGTGCCCAGATGTGCCCTGGCCTGGATGGTCACAGCTGAGGTAAGGTAACTGGTAAGAACTGACCACCTGGCTGGGGAGGTTGGACCAAAGGGAACAGCAGGGCAGAGGGAGGGAGCACGGCACCTGGGAGCAGCCAAAGAGTGACTGGGGCATTTAGAGCTCAGAAGGAGATGGGGAGGGTGAAAGGCGTGTGAGCAGGGTACACAGGCCTAGGACAGGGAGGGGACATGATCAGATTTGCCCTTCACAGGCCCTGTTGCCGTCCTTGCAGAGACTAGTCTGGGGAGACGGCCGCACTCTATCAATGTCAAGCTGGGGGTGTCAGCTGAGGTCCTGGAGCCCAGAGGCTGCTGACGGGAGAACGCTCAGACTTCCATAAAGCAAACAGAAGGACAAAAGAGGCATCGACCACATGGCACCAAAGTAATGAGGCGGGTCTTGAGTGCCAAAAACTGGGCCACAGTGGCCTCTTCCCAAGCAGCAGTGAGAGACGCTTTCTAGCCAAACCTCCAAGGGCAGGACCGTTGACCTGGAGAACAGAGCCAAGGCCACAGGTGCGTTCTCCCTCAGTCTGTGGGTGTGAAGCCATGACAAGCGCCCAGGGATGACAAGGGAGAGGAACTGCAGGTCTCGGCTATGGTCTCCAGAGGCGGGGCTGCCAGCCATTCCAATCTTTCAGAGAGGAAGTGCAACTCTTTGTGATGCATCTGTAGAATCACAGCAAATAACATAGGGAACATGGGGATTCATTCCTCCAGAATGAGATCAAACCCCTGAAGGAGGCAGCCTGTGTAACAGCACACCAGCTTTGCAAAGGCACAGAGACCTTTGCAGACCTCCCCTGGACATTATCATTCTCCAGGAGGAAGAAACTGGCCCTGTTGCTCTCCTGGGCCCCTCACCAGATCCTTCTCCAGCTTCTCTTTGACAAACAGCCAGGCTCTCAAAACCTGGGACTGGACAAAATCCATGAGCATCCTTAGCAGTTCCAGCAGGAATTGGGAACTTTCAATCCTTCCTCCAAATGACAGCCCACATTTCCTTTCTGCGTACCACTATGCTATTGCTTGGAAAGTGAAAGCATTTCTAAAGACAACAGCAGGATCAGGTCAGAAACAATATGTAAATAAAACATTATTTTACTTTGTCTAAGCTGATAAATAATTCTATCTGACTATCAAAGTGGTACCAGGAATAATCTTCAGAGCTTTGTGGGTTTTTAAAACTCAAGTTCTGTGAGAGTCACAAAACCAAATAAGCATCAAGAAAACTTTTGTATCCTGGCTCCCACTGTCAGGCCAGCCTCAACCCAAACGTGACCTGCAATAATCACCAGAAGGCTTGTTGTTTCAGGAGAGCACAGAATGCTCAGATAACTCAGAGTTCCTTAGAACCATCTCTGGGAGCAGACCTGTCAGCTGAATCTCCTGCTCATGGGGAACACTGGGTGAATCACCTTTATTTCAAACCCAGGTCTATTTCAGTTAAGGTAGAAACTTTGCAATAGCTTCTTTTCTTTGCTTGGCCTAAATATCTCAACTCACTGTAGACCTTATCTTATATTTCTGAAATTGCTTTTCAAAGTGTGATTCATACAAATCATTTTAAAGTAATTTACTGAAGAATCTTATGGGAGTGCTGGGGCTCTGGGAAGGCTGCCCCAAGAGACACTACTCTGGCACGTGGATGATTTTGAGCTGAAACAGTCAAGACTCAAAAGATTCAGGAAGAACTATTGAACTTCCCCCTAATCACCCATAAAAATTTCATAAAGGAGGCCTGTTCCAAGAAGGTGCCTTCACCCCAGTTAACTATAGTGAAGTACTGGGTGTAATGAACAGGGAGAAACCCAGCAACACCGACTTGATCAGAGTCCTCTCTGAGTCCCATTGTGTTTGAATGGCCCAGAAACACTTGTTTACCAAACATTAACTCTTTTTATCTTCTGTGAGTTACCTTACTTCCCCTTGAAGCTCTGTATCCTCAGCTCTTCCTTGCTTTGCTGTCTTTGGAATTCTTCATACTTACATGAATTCCAGTGTGCACGTAATACATTTGATCTTCTCCTGCTAATCTCCTTTATTCCATTTTATTTGCTAATCAGAAGATCTGAGAGGGCCAAAGAGGGGAACTCACTTTTGGGAGCAGCTACTGTAGGCTCACACAAGATGGTGGAGTAGAAAGACGTGTTCATCATCTCTTGTGAGAACTCTGAAATTGTAACTAACCACTGAACAATCAAAAACAGAAGAATGTAGGATCCCCACAAAAGATACCCAACATCCAAGGGCAAAGGAGAAGCCCCAACAAGATAGCAAGAGGGGAGAAATTGTGTTTAGCATCAAACTCCATACCTGCCAGAAATGCTCGAGGGCTCAAACAAAACCTTGTGCACTCCAGGACCCAGGGACGCCACAAGAGACCGAGTCAGACTGGCCTCTGACTGCTTGAGTGACACCTGAAGAGGCACCAGTCAGCAGTGGCCTGATGCAGAGACAGGGGCTCTGGGTGCAGCAGACCTGGGAGCTGTGGCATGTGGCATCAGTCCTCTTGGAGGAGGTTGCCATTAGCCCCATCATAGAGCCACCAAGGAGACAACCCACAAACTGGAGAACAATTATTCCAAAGAAGTTGTCAAAATGTTGCAAAGCTTCTAGGGCACACAACAGACTTCCCAACCTAGGGATCTCACAAAGGGACTGAGAACCCCCAGAGAATTTGACTTTGAAGGCCAGTGGGATTTGATTAAAGAAATTCCACAGGACTGGGTAAACAGACTCTTTGAAAGCATAGACAAAATCTTGTGTGCATAAGGACCCAGGAGAAAAGAGAAGAGACCCCTCAAAAGACTGAGCCAAACTTGCATCAGTTCGATTCAGTATCTTAGTCGTGTGTGACTCTTTGGGACCCCATGATCTGCAGCACGCTAGGCCTCCCTGTCCATCATCAACTCCTGGAGTTTACACAAACTCATGTCCATTGAGTCAGTGATGACATCCAACCATCTCATCCTGTCATCCCATTCTCCTCCTGCCTTCAATCTTTCTGAGCAACAGGGTCTTTTCAAATGAGTCAGTTCTTCATGTCAGGTGGCCAAGTATTGGAGTTTCAGCTTCAGCATCAGTCCTTCCAATGAATATTCAAGACTGATTTCTTTTAGGATTGACTTCTTTGATCCCCTTGCTGGTCAAGGGACTCTCAATTGTCTTCTCCAACACCACAGTTCAAAAGCATCAATTCTTTGGTGCTCAGTTTTCTTTACAGTCCAACTCTCACATCCATACATGATTATTGGAAAAACCATAGCTTTGACTAGATGGACGTTTGTTGGCAAAGTAATGTTTCAGCTTTTTAATATGCTGTCTAGGTTGGTCATAGCTTTTCTTCCAAGGTGCAAGTATCTTTTAATTTCGTGGCTGCAGTTACCATCTGCAGTGATTTTGGAGCCCCCCAAAATAAAGTCTGATACTGTTTCCATTGTTCCCCATCTATTTGCCATGAAGTGATGGGACTGGATGCCATGGTCTTAGTTTTATGAATGTTGAGTTTTAAGCCAACTTTTTCACTCTCCTCTTTCACTTTCATCAAGAGGCTCCTTAGATCGTCTTTGCTTCTTGCCATAGGGTGGTGTCATCTGCATATCTGAGGTTATTGATATTTCTCCCTGAAATCTTGATTCTAGCTTGTCCTTCATCCAGCCTGGCATTTCACATGATGTACTCTGCATATAAGTTAAATAAGCAGGGTGACAATATACAGCCTTGATGTACTCCTTTCCCGATTTGGAACCAGTCTGTTCCACGTGCAGTTCTAACTGTTGCTTCTTGACCTGAATACAGATTTCTCAGTAGGCAGGTAAGGTTGTCCAGTATTCTCTTCTCTTGAAGAATTTTCAACAGTTTTTTGTGATCCACAGTCAAAGGCTTTGGTGTAGTCAATAAAGCAGAAGTAGCAGACTTGCCTGTGAGTGCCTGAAAGTCTCTGGTGGAGGTGTGGGTCGATGGTGGCCAGCCATGGGTTCAGGAACACTCCATACAACAGTCCTGGGAGCCATGCTGACATAAACCAATTTGAAAGAGGTCATCATTACTGCCTTTATCCCTACCATAGTTTGGCCTCAGGCCAAACTACACGGAGGGAACACAGCCCACATCCATCAACAGAAAATTGGATTAAATATTTAATAAGCATACCCTCGGAGAAGGCAATGGCACCCCACTCCAGTATTCTTGCCTGGAAAATCCCATGGATGGAGGAGCCTGGTAGGCTGCAGTCCATGGGGTTGCTAAGAGTCGGATACGACTGAGCGACTTCACTTTCACTTTTCACTTTCATGCACTGGAGAAGAAAATGGCAGCCCACTCCAGTGTTCTTGCCTGGAGAATCCCAGGGACGAGGGAGCCTGTTGGGCTGCCGTCTATGGGGTCGCACAGAGTCAGACACGACTGAAGTGACTTAGCAGCAGCAAGCATACCGTGCCCTTCAGAGCAAGACCCAGATTCTGCCACAGCCAGTCCCTCCCATCAGGAAGCTTCCACAAGTCTCTTATTCTTACCCATCAGAGCGCAGACAGAATGACAACCACAATCACAGAGAAATAACCAAAATGATCACATAGATCAGAGCCTTATCTAGCTCAATGAAACTATGAGCCATGCCCTGTAGGGCCACTGAAAATGGAAGGTCATGGTGGAGAGTTCTGACAAAATGTGGTCCACTGGAGAAGGGAATGGCAAGCCACTTCAGTATTCTTGCCTTGAGAACCCCATGAACAGTATGAAAAGGCAAAAAGATAGGACACTGAAGGATGAACTCCCCAGGTCGGTAGCTGCCCAATATGCTACTGGAGACTAGTGGAGAAATAGTTTCAGAAAGAATGAAGAGATGGAGCCAAAGCAAAGGCAATGCCCAGCTGTGGATGTGACTGGTGATGAAAGTACAGTCCAATGCTGTAAAGAGCAATATTGCATAGGAACCTGGAATGTTAGGTCCATGAATCAAGTTAAATTGGAAGTGGTCAAACAGGAGATGGCAAGAGTAAAAATTGATGTTTTAAGAATCAGTGAACTAAAATGGACTAAAATGGGGGAATTTAATTCAGATGACCATATATCTATCTACTAGTGTGGGCAAAAATCCCTTAGAAGAAACAGAGTAGCCCTCATAGTTAACAAAAGAGTCCAAAATGCAGTACTTGGGTGCAATCTCAGAAACAACAGAATGATCTCTGTTTGTTTCCAAGGCAAACCATTCTATATCACAGTAATCCAAGTCTATGCCCCAACCACGAATGCTGAATAAACAGAAATAAAATGGTTCTATGAAAGCCTACAAGACCTTCTAGAATTAATGCCAAAAAAAGATGTCCTTTTCAACATAGGGGACTGGAATGCAAAAGTAAGAATCAAGATATACCTGGAGTAACAGCCAAGTTTGGCCTTGGAGTACAAAATGAATCAGGCCAAAGGCTGACAGAGTTTTGCCAAGAAAATGCACTGGTCAAAGCAAGCATCCTCTTCCAACAACACAAGAGACAACTCTACAAATGGACATCACCAGATGGTCAATACTGAAATCAGATTGATTCTATTCTTTGCAGCTGAAGATGGAGAGGCTCCATACAGTCAGCAAAAACACGACCAGGAGCTGACTATGGCTCAGATCATGAACTTGTTATTCCCAAATTCAGACTTAATTTGAAGAAAGTAGTGAAAGGTTGTTGTTGAATCACGCAAAAACACCAGGATTCTTGGCCCCCGGAAGGGATGAATTCAATCCGGGGCCGGAGATGAGGCTTGATCTCAGAGCTTTTGTGTAATAAAGTTTTATTAAAGTATAAAGGAGATAGAGAAAGCTTCTGACATAGGCATCAGAAGGGGGCAGAAGAGTACCCCCTTGCTAGTCTTCAGCTGGATGTCATATAGTCACTAACAGTCTGTTAATGAAAGAAAGGAATGTCTTAAAATTCAGAATGGCACCAGGCCCCTCACCCATAAGATGCATTTTGGGATAATCTTGGCACCAAATAGTTTATCCTGGGCCATAAAATGATTAACTTGAATCTTGAAGAAGGGCAGACCACCATACAAATAATTTCATTTACATAGATTAGGGGAACAATATCTGAGTATAACATACTGGTTTGTCAAGTAGGTTCTGAGCCAAGAGGCGGAACCGACTTGAAGACAGAGTTTGGGGTAAATGCATAGTACATTAGCATAGCTTAAGACAAACATTTCCATAAGAAAAAGGCATTGGTTATCTCAAGGTTTGAGAATAGTCAACTTCAGGTGAAACCAGGTGTCATTATGGCAACACAGTATTTTAAGAGAAACCTCCTTTTAAATTTGTATAGAGAAGGAAAAAATATCGCTAGTTTGTTTCCTCCTGCCACTTAAGAGAGATCAAAATGCCTGACACTTGCAGGCTGTTTCCTCCATTTGGAGACCCCTGGCCTTCCTGCCTGTTACCCTCTCAGTAGGGAAAACTAGATCATCCAGGTATGACCTAAATCTAAACCATTGCAATTATACAGTGGAAGTGGCAAGTAGATTCAGAGATAAGATCTGATAGGCAGAGTGGCTGAAGCTCTATGGAAGTAGCTTCGGAACATTGTTCAGGAGGTGACGATGCAAACCATCCCTAGGAAGAAATGCAAAAAGGGAAAATGATTGTCAAAGGAAACCTTACAAATAGCTGAGAAAAGAAGAGAAATGAAAGACAGAGAAGAAAAGAAAGATATATTCGTCTGAATGCAGAGTTACAAGAATAGCAAGGATAGATTAAAAAAAATTTTTTTTAAAAAAGGCTTCCTAAGTAATAAATGGGCTTCCCTGGTGGCTCAGAGGGTAATGTGTCTGCTTGCCATATGGGAGACCCAGATTCAATCCCTGGGTTGGGAAGATCCCCTGGAGAAGGAAATGGCAACCCATTCCAATACTGTTGCCTGGAAAGTTCCATGGACAGAGCAGCCTGGTAGGCTACATGTCATGGAATCTCAAGGAGATTGCCCACCCACGATCAAGCAACTTCATTTCTCATGAATCAGGCTGCTTGCCACTTCTTGATGTGAGGTCATCTGACAGTATGTTTCACCTATTCAGGGTAAAAACAGGTTTGACCATCCACAGGGAAGCCTGGTGTGCTGCAGTCCATGGGGTCTCAAAGAGCTGGACACGACTGAGAGACTGAACTAAAGTAATAAACTCAAGAAAATAGAGGAGAACAATTGAATGGGAAAGACTAGTGATCTCTTCAAGAGAATTAGAGACACCAAGGGAACATTTTACGCAAAGATGGACTCAATAAAGGACACAAATGGTATGGACCTAATAGAAGCAGAAGATATTAAGAAGAGGTAGCAATAGTACACGGAAGAACTGTGCAAAAAAGATCTTCATGACACAGATAACCATGATGGTATGATCAATAACATAGAGCCAGACATCCCAGAATGCTAAGTCAAGTGGGCCTTAGGAAGCATCACTATGAACAAAGCTAGTGGAGATGATGGAATTCCAGCTGAGCTATTTCAAATCCTAAAAGATGATGCTGTGAAAGTGCTGCACTTAATATGCCAGAAAATTTGGAAAACTCAGCAGAGGCCATAGGACTGGAAAAGGTCAGTTTTCATTACAATCCCCCAAAAAGGCAATACCAAAGAATGTTCAAACTACTGCACAATTGCATTCGTCTTATAATCTAGCAAAGCAATGCCCAAAATTCTCCAGACTGGGCTACAACATTATGTGAACTGGTAATTTCCAGATGTTCAAGCTGATTTTAGAAAAGGCAGAGGAACCAGAGATCGAACTGTCAACATCTGTTGGATCATAGAAAAAGCAACAGAATTTCAGAAAAACATCTACTTCTGCTTCATTGACTACACTAAAGCCTTTAAATGTGTGGATCACAACAAACTGGAAAATTCTTCAAGAGATGGGAATACCAGACCACCTTACCTGCCTCCTGAGAAATCTGTATGCAGGTCAAGAAGCAACAATTAGAACTGTTCATAGAACAATGGATTGGTTCCAAGTTGGCAAAGGAGTACTTCAAGGCAGTATATTGTCACCCTGCTTGTTTAACTTCTATGCAGAGTACATCATGAGAAATGCTGGGCTTGATGAAGCACAAGCTGGAATCAAGATTTCAGGGAGAAATATCAATAACCTCAAAAATGCAGATGACACCACCCTTATGGCAGAAAGTGAAGAGGAACTAAAGAGCCTCTTGATGAAGGTGAAAGAGGAGTGTGAAAAAGCTGGCTTCAAACTCAACATTCAAAAAATGCAGATCATGGTATCCAGTCCCATTTCTTCATGGAAAAATAGATGGGAAAACAATGCAAACAGTGACAGACTATTTTTATTGGGCAGTAAAATCACTGCAGATGGTGACTGCACTCATGAAATTCAAAGACACTTGATCCATGGAAGAAAAGCTATGACAAACCTAGACAGCATATTAAAAAGCAGAGACATTACTTGGCCAACAAAGGTCCATCTAGTCAAAGCCATGGTTTTTCCAGTAGTCAGGTATGGATGTGAGAATTGCACCATAAAGAAAGCTGAGCATCGAAGAATTGATGCTTTTGAACTGTGGTCTTAGAGACGACTCTTGAGTCTCCCATGGACTACAAGGAAATCAAATCAGTCAATCCTAAAGGAAATCAGTTCTGAATACTCATTGGGAGGACTGATGTTGAAGCTGAAGCTCCAATACTTTGCCCACCTGATGTGAAGAGCTGACTCTTTGGCAAAGACTCTGATGCTGGGGAAGATAGAAGGCGGGAGGAGAAGGAGACAACAGAGGATGACATGGTTGGATGGCATCACTGACTTGATCAACATGAGTTTGAACAAGCTCACGGAGTTGATGATGGACAGGGAAGCCTGGTGCGCTTCAGTCCACAGGGTCGCAAAGAGTCTGGCACAACTGGACTGAACTGAACTGAACTAAAGAGGGGAAAGAGGAGAAATGTTTTATGTGCTTTGGTGACTGATCTAGCTTTGAAGTCTTAGAATGCCAAAATATCTTCAGTTATTTACACAGCCTTTGCTTTGTTGAAATGAATGAATCATCTGACTCCATGCCCCAGAGCTGTAGCTCCCAATGATGAGGTGACAGGCCCTGCCCCATCATGTAATTGCATTTGTCGGCAGTAGTCTGCCTCTCCACGGGCTGGCAGGAGGCTGCTACGGCTTTGGGGGGACCAGCTTAGCCAGCTCTGGACATAAAGTTTTCAAATTCTTGGCTTTTAAGTTTTAGAAATAGTAAGCAACCCCAGAGGTATATACAGACAAAAAGGTTTCAGGAAAATACTTGCTCAAGACCTTGTAAGTGAGATGGAGAGGAACGGGAAGGCCGCAAGACAGCTAGGTACTGATGGAGGGCTGGGGGGTGATCTTCGGCACTAAGACCCTTCATTCTTCTATGCAGTCCCTGCTCCAGCTCCACACTGGGCCTGTGAAGTTCCTCAGCTCTCTGGAATATGGGCAAGATGGCAAACATCCCCTGCAGTTGCCTGGAGGAACTTAAGTGTGAGGTTGAGGGCCAGGATCCGGAAGGCCCTAGTCAAGAACAGGGACACCTCCCAGAGAGGGGCCTTGACCAGACCCTGTAGAAGATGCTCCGTGAGCGCCCAAGCTGGGGAGGAGTCCTCCTAGCTAGGACCGCAGGAAGCAGACTGTTTGAGAGAGCCCTGCCATTGCCCCTACCAACTCAGTCATCCTTCAAAGGAGGAGGGGCAGGGGGATTTTGAATTTACCAGAAAACTCTGAACAGATGAGTGATTATTATTCTCATTATTATTGGAGGGGGGGTTTCATAAAATGTAAGGGACTTGAACTAGGGATTAAACTGAGTTATCAGTTTTCTTTTTGGCACCAAATTTTGTGACTTGAAACATTGTGCCCACCAGAGAATATTATATGACAAGTTAGCAAGCTCTGTGGGCTTCCCAGGTAGCTCAGTTGGTTAAGAATCTGCCTGCAATGCAGGAGACTCCGGTTCAGTTCCTGGGTTGGGAAAATCCTCTGGAGAAGGGATGGGCTACCCACTCCAGTATCCTTAGCACAGCACAGCAGACTAAAAGGTTGACAGAAAGAAGGGCTGCAGGGATGGGACATGTTCCTTGACATTCTCTCACTGTATTCCAGATTATACTGGCCATCAGAAAAATATTTGTACTATCATTTACTGTGGTAAAACCAGGTAGTATAGATTGTATCCTACCTTTCCTCAACAAGTCACATGTAAATCTCAAATCGGTTGGGGTTTTTGTTTTTTAAGCCAGTTGTAGGGCTTGTTTAAGGTAAATGGGAATTTGAGTTGGAGTGCCCCAGGCTCTGTGCCCCATCCAGGAAGACTTGACATGCCTTGGGAATTACTGTGCAGGGTCATTGCTGAGATGAGAGGATGTCCTGACACACGTGGCCCATGAATGCTGCAGAGGCAGCCCTTCTGAAGCCAGTAACCCAAAACTAGTTAACAATAACCCGAGTAATCCCAGGAATGAATGGCCCTACCGCTTTTGCAGCCTACGCTAAGATCAAATACACAGATAATTAAACGTGATACAAATTTCTTATATGCAGTCTGCATTTGATATGGGTGTACATTTCCACTGAACCGCATGCTGGCCTCTCCACACAATGTGTGTCCTGAATGTGACCATTTGAAATGAAGATCCAACAGAAGTGTGAGAATCACTTATCAAAGGGTGGGTACAAAAGATGCTTAAGATTATCTTATTAATAGTGCTTTATATTGATCACATGCTGAAATCATATTTTGAATTTGCTTGTGTGCTCAGTCTCTTAGTCATGTCCGACTCTTTGCGATTCCATGGACTGTAGCCCTCCAGGCTCCTCTGTCTATGGGGTTTTCCAGGCAAAGCAAGAATCCTGGAGTGAGTTGCCACTTCCTCCTCCAGGGGATCTTCATCCTCAGGGATCGAACACACATCTCTGGTGCTTCCTGAATTGACAGGCAAATTCTTTACCACTGAGCCACCTGGGAAGTCCAATATCTTGGATATATTGAATTAAATTAAATATATTATTATAATTAATTTTGCTTTTTTTCACTTTGTTAAAATGTGGCATTAGAAAATTTAAAACTACATGTGTGGATTGCATTCCGTTTCTATTGGATAGTACTGGTTGGTAGGATTCATTTCCTTAGGAAAGAAATAAAAGGAACATTATTCTCATGTACCTAATGAATATCTTTGAGTTCCATGATATTAGTAAAAGAAATGCACACACCACTAAGTTTAAAATCATTGGCAATTGCTTAAGAAGGAAATCAACATTTTTTAATTAATTTATTTTTTTATTGAAGGATAATTGCTTTACAGAATTTTGTTGTTTTCTGTCAAACCTCAGCATGAACCAGCCATAGGTATACATATATCCCCTCCCTTTTGAACCTCCCTTCCATCTCCCTCCCCTCTAGGTTGATACAGAGACCTAGTTTGAGTTCCCTGAGTCATACAGCCAATTCCCATTGCTATTTGTTTTACACATGGCAATGTACGTTTCCATGTTACTCTCTCCATACATCTCACCCCCTCCTCCCCTCTCCCCATGTCCACAAGTCTACATCTGTTTCTCCACTGCTGTGCTGTAAGTAAATTCTTCAGTACCGTTTTTCTAGATCCCATATATATGTGTTAGAATATATTTATCTTTCTCTTTCTGACTTACTTTACTCTGTATAATAGGTTCTAGGTTCATCCACCTCATTAGAACTGACTCAAAGGTGTTCCTTTTTATGGCTGAGTAATAGTCCACTGCGTGTATGTACCACAACTTCTTTATCCATTCATCTGTTGATGGACATCTAGGTTGCTTCCATGTTCTAGCTATTGTAAATATGCTGCAATGAACAATGGGATAAGTGTCTTTTTCAATTTTTATTTCCTCAGGGTATATGCCTAGGAGTGGGATTGCTGGGTCATATGGTGGTCTTCTTCCTAGATTTTTAAGGAATCTCCTTATCATCTTCCATAGTGGCTGTATCAATTGACATTCACACAAACAAGTGCAAGAGTGTTCCCTTTTCTCCACACCCTCTCCAGCATTTATTGTTTGTAGACTTTTTGATGATAGCCATTCTGAGGGATGTGAGGTGATATCTCATTGTAGTTTTCATTTGCATTTCTCTAATAATGAGCCATGTTGAGCATCTTTTCATGTGTTTGTTAGCCATCAGAAATCAACCTTTTTTTAATTAAAGTATTGGCTCACAGTGATTCAGGTGTGCAGCAAAGTAAAAAAAAAAAAAATGTTATGCATATGTAAATAAACATATGTAAACATTCTTTTTCAGATTTTTCTCCACTATAAGTTATTTAAAATATTGAACATAGTTCCCAGCACTATGCAATAGGTCTTTATTGTTTATCTATTTTATATATAGTAATGTGTATCTGTTAATTCCAAATTCTTAACTTACCCCTCCCCCTCTTTCCCCTTTGGTAGACATAAGTTTGTTTTCTATCTCTGTGAGTCTATTTCTATTTTTGTAAATAATTACATTTGTATCATTTTAATTGTATTCCACTAATAAGTGATATCATAAGATATTTACCTTTATCTGACTTAGTATAATAATCTCTAGGTCTGTCCATGTTGCTTCAAATGGTATTATTTCATTCAACTTAATGACTGAGTAATAGTCCATTGTGTATATATATACATATATATACAGCACCTATATACACATCAACAGTACATGAACCAAGAACTTCCAGATGTTCAAGCTGGATTTAGAAAAGGCAGACGAACCAGAGATCAAATTGCCAGAATCTGTTGGATCATAGAAAAAGCAACAGAATTCCAGCAAAATATCTACTTCTGCTTTACTGACTATGCCAAAACCTTTGACTGTGTGGATCACAACAAACTGTGGAAAATTCCTAAAGAGATGGAAATACCAGACCACCTTACCTGCCTTCTAAAAAATTTGTATGCAACAGTTAGAACTGGACATAGAACAATGGATTGGTTCCAAATTGGGAAAGGAGTATGTCAAGGTTGTATACTGTCACCTTGCTTATTTAACTTATATGCAGAGTACATCATGCAAAATGCTGGGCTGGATGAAGCACAAGCTGGAATCAAGACTGCAGAGAGAAAAATCAACAACCTCAGATATGCAGATGACGCCACCCTTATGGCAGAAAGCAAAGAAGAACTAAAAAGCCTTTTGATGAAGGTTAAAGAGGAGAGTGAAAAAGCTGGCTTAAAATTCAACATTCAAAATACAAACATCATGGCATCCAGTACTATCACTTTGTGGCAAATAGATGGGGAAACAATGCAAACAGTAACACTTTATTTTCTTGGGCTCCAAAATCACTGCAGATGGTTCCTAGAGCCATGAAATTAAAGATGTTTACTCATTGGAAGAAAAGCTATCACCAACCTAGATAGTGTATTAAAAAGTGGAGACATTACTTTGTCAACAAAGGTCCATCTAAAGTCAAAGCTATGGTTTTTCCAGTAGTCACATATGGATGTGAGAGTTGGACTATAAAGAAATCTGAGTGCTGAAGAATTGATGCTTTTGAACTGTGGTGTTGGAAGACTCCTGAGAGTCCCTTGGAGATCCAACCAGTCCATCCTAAAGGAAATCAGTCCTGAATATTCATTGGAAGTACTGATGCTGAAGCTGAGGCTCCAATACTTTGGCCAAATGATGTGAAGAACTGACTTATTGGAAAAGACCCTGATGCTGGGAAAGATTGAAGGCAGGAGGAGAAGGGGACAACAGAGGATGAAATGGTTGGATGGCATCACTGACTGAATGGAGATGAGTTTGAGCAAGCTCTAGGAGTTGGTGATGGACATGGAAGCCTGGCATGATGCAGTCCATGGGTTGCAAATGTTCAGACATAACTGAGCAATTGAGGTGACTGACATACCTTATATATATGTATACGCATGTACCACATGGGAAGTCAGCATTTTTTAATGTCTCCTGTGTACAGTTGCTATTTCTGGGTGTTTCACATAACTTATCTCAAACTTCTCATGTTAGTTAAGGGTCTGTATTCAATCAGAGATGTGAGACTGTTAAGAATTATTCATGTACACATGTATATACAGGGATTGTTCTAGGAATTTGCTTTTATGCAATTGTGAGAATTGGTTAAAGGTCTGTGAAAGGCTGATGTCTTCAGATAGGAAGGGAAGATGGATGTAGCATGGAGAGAAGCTGGAGCTCACAGCATGCACTGTAACTGACAGAAACAGACTGGCTGCCATCAGCAGCAGTGTGCTGGGGCCTGTACATGTTAGCTCCTGAGAGTCACTTTCAGTGACAAAACAGTGTCAGGGTGAAATCAGCTGCAAAGAATGCATTTACACCATGTGAATTGGCAAACCTTGCAAATCAAGGCATTTTTGTTAAGGAGAGCTAATTTTACAACATCAAAAGACCTCCAGTTTTGATGATGCAGATGACCTGCAGGAGAAGCTGATGCTCTTTGTTGTAGAGCTAAATACAATCCTGATTTGGGACAGGGAGATGCTGAGGGAGGATCAGGAGAGGTGGAGCAGGTGCCAAACTGGCGGCCGCTGGGGAATAACTGGGTAAGACATCACGTGCATCTCTGCTCAACATGCCAAGAGCAATAGCAGCACAGCTGCTGCCTCACTTCTGCTGTGCAAAATGTCCTGTAACTGGAAACATACCTGGGGAAGGAAATTCTGGGAAACGTAGTTCAGCTTAGCCCAGTTGGCACATTAAAAGGTCTTGAGTTTACAACCATCTTAGATGAGTTATTACACCCATGATAGCGTACATAGTGGTGCTAGTGGTAAAAAACCCACCTGCCAATGCAGGCCACCGAAGAGATGTGGGTTTGATTCCTGGGTCGGGAAAATCCCCTGGAGGAGGAAATGGCAACCCCCTCCAGTAGTCTTGCCTGGAAAATCCCATGGACAGAGGAGTCTGGAGGGCTATAGTCCATGAGGTCTCAAAGGGTTGAACACAATTGAAGCGACTTAGCACACAGCACATTATACCCATTTTAAAAGTAATGACGTCAAGATCCAAAAAAGGTTAAATAGCATTTCTAGAGTTATAGAGCTGATGAGTCAGGATTCGGCCAGATCTTGGGGATTCCGATTCCCATATACTTTCCACATTGGGCTCCAAAATGAAGACTTCCTTTGAAAGAGGGAATCTCACCTCATTAAATAATTGATCTGAAACTGGCCACATCCCAAATATTTCACATTCAGGATCTACTTGTTGAATTTTTGTATACTCCAAAAGATGAGAAGGTGCTATTTACAAGTGAATTCAGTAAGATACAGGGAAGTTATCAGAACTTTGAAATGTCTCAGGAGGTAGTGGAATAAAGCAGGAGCAGATTGACAGAAGGGTCAGGGTCCCTCCCAGCCCCATCCAAGTAACCAAAGAGAAAAAGATTGACTTGTGATATGGCTATTGAAAATGCTTTTAATTTGCTACACCTATTGTGAGACAGAAATTTATTTGTTCCAATACAGTGTAAAAACAGCACATTTCTCTAAAGATAGGAAATTAAAACCTACAACTATCCATATCCAAGGAATCAGGGTCCTTCCTGGCCTTACTTCATGGAAGAAGATGTGTTTCAAACCCTATGCGCCTAGGAAGAAGCCTGTCCTTGTCCACCAGCAATCTCCCTACATACCCTGTTCCCCCAGGTCTGCTGGGAGAGGTCGTAGGATTCAGCAAATTCCTCCCCTCTGCAGGTTCATCACCTCTTCCCTTTTAAGGCCAGGCACAGCCACACCTCCCAGGCAGGCGACAGATGTGTGAAGTAAGGGCAGGATGCCTGATGGAGGCAGAAAGGGCTACAAGGCCAGTGTAGTGGCTGGATGGGACTTTTTTATTTCAGAGATAGGGCATCACTTGCTTCTTCCCCCAAGCTCATCAATGATACCCTTGTAATATGTGTGTTTTGGGGAAAAGAGGGAAACAAATGTGATGCAAAAACACGAAGCAACCACAGGTACCTATTGTCATTTGGGGCATGTGTTGATTTAGTCTTCTTGTATTATTTTTCTAGCTTTTTTTTAAGTTCATATAGGTAACTTTGTTGGTGCAAGAGAATAAAACATTAAAAAGAAGATAACACTACGTATAAAATAGAAAACCTACTGTATAGCTCAAGGAACTCTACTCAATGCTCTGTGGTGACCTTTCTTTGGAAAGAAATCCAAAACAGAGGGGATATGTGCATTCATGTAGCTGATTCACCTTGCTGTGTAATAGAAACTACCACAAGATTATAAAACAACTATACATATGCATACTCATGTTCAGTCATGTCCCATTCTTTGTGAGCCCATGGATTGTAGCCCATCAGGCTTCTCTGTTCATGGGATTATTCAGGCATGAATACTGGAATGAGTTATCATTTCCTCCTCCAGGGGCTTGTCCCAACCCAGGGATCAAGCCCGCAGCTCCTACGTCTCCTGAATTGCAGGCAGATAGTTTACTGCTGAGCCATTGAGGAAGCCTGCAAAGCAACTATACTCTAATAAAAATTAATTAAAAAAATAAAAGAGTATAACAGTTCTGATATCCCATAAGAAATGCATTTCTTAAAAATGGGCAGTGTTATACAGATGGCCAATAGGCACATGAAAAGATGCTCAACACTGCTAATTATTAGAAAAATGCAAATCAAAACTACAATGAAGTATCACCTTACATTAGTTAGAATGGCCATCATTTAAAGGTCTACAAATAACAAGTGCTGGAGAGAGTTTGGAGAAAAGGGAACCCTCTTGTACTGTTGGTGGGAATGTAAGTTAGTGCAGCCACTGTGCAAAACAGTATTGAAGTTTCTCAGAAAACTAAAAGTAGAATTACCATATGATCCAGAAATCCCATTCCTGGGCATACACCAGGGAAAAATTCTAATTCAAAAAGACACGTGTATCCTAATGTTCATAGCAGTACTATTCACAATAGTCAAGACATGGAAACAACCTAAATGTCTATTGACAGGTGAATGGATAAAGAAGGTGTTGACTAATACTCCGCCATAAAAAAGAGAGAAATAATGTCATTTGCAGCAACATAGATGGACTTAGAGGTGATCATGCTAAGTGAACTCAGACAGAGGAAAATAAATATCACATGATATCACTTATATGTGGAATCTAAAAAATAATCACACAAATGAGCTTATTTATAAAACTGAGACAGACAGACATAGACAACAAAATTATGGTCACCAAAGGGGAAAGAGAGAGGGAGGGATAAATTAGGAGTTTGACATAAACATATACTCACTACTATATATAAAATAAACAAGAACACACTGTATAGCTCTTGATAAAGAACATACATATGCATATGTGTGTAAGTGCATGCTAAGTTGCTTCAGTTGTGTCTAACTCTGTGAGACCCTATAGACTGTAGCCCTCCAGGCTCCACTGTCCATGGGATTTTCCAGGCAAGAATGCTAGAGTGGGTTGCCATGCCCTCCTATAGGGGATACACATATATATGTGTATATAAATAATGAAATCATTGTGCTGTAGATGTGAGTTAACATAACACTGTAGATCAACTTTACTTCAACTTTTTTTAGCCTTGTTTCTCAGAAATATGACATTTTTTCTTAATTTTTTAAGCTTATTTTTACTATGAAATTCTTACAGTTTTGAAAGATATTTGATAATTTCCTTTCTAAATACTTGGTTTACAAATAGTTAATAGTTTATTATTATTTACAAATAGGGAAATAGCTAATTTTACTTATGTATATTTATTTTGATAAATGTACATTTACACACTCTTTTACACTTTAATAAAACTTTGCTACACAAAAAGCCCTGAGTGATCAAGCCTCGCCTTTCACCCCAGATCTAATTCCTCTCCTCAGGAGTCTCCGAATCCTGGTGGCGTTCATGGCTAGTAGCAGCAAACTTTCATCTTGGGGTCTCATCCGGGATCTTCAGGACAAGATAAGGATGCTCGGAACTCTAGTTCTTTGTTCTCCTACTAACATGTTTTCTGCTTTACTTTACTAAGTCTATGTTGTGCCTGTGTGAGAGATTGATTGAAAGTTTGAGATGCACAAAAGCGCAAAGCAAGTATTGTGTCCTAATCTGTGGTTCCGTGGGTGACTCCACACTGCTTATGGCAGAAACCCTGTCGAGGGCTTACACCAATCTGTTAATGTCAAGAGGCACCCAACATCTCTTCTGGAGGAGCAGCCAGAGATGGACAAGGCTTGTGGACCAAACTCTCCTTTCTCGGTCAAACTTTTCCTGGTCTCTTTGACCATTCCGTAACTGCCTGGGAATTGATTCCACAATTCCCAGCCCAAGCTGGAATCAAGATTGCTGGGAGAAATATCAATAAGCTCAGATATGCAGATGACACCACCCTTATGGCAGAAAGTGAAGAGGAACTCAAAAGCCTGATGAAAGTGAAAGAGGAGTGTGAAAAAGTTGGCTTAAAGCTCAACATTCAGAAAACAAAGAACATGGCATTGGGTCCCATCACTTCATGGCAAATAGTTGGGGAAACAGTGGAAACAGTGTCAGACTTAATTTTTTGGGCTCAAAAATCACTGCAGATGGTGCCTGCAGACATGAAATTAAAAGACACTTACTCCTTGGAAGGAAAGTTATGACCAACCTAGATAGTATATTGAAAAGCAGAGATATTACTTTGCCAAGAAAGTCCATCTAGTCAAGGCTATGGTTTTTCCTGTGGTCATGTATGGATGTGAGAATTGGACTGTGAAGAAAGCTGAGCACCGAAGAATTGATGCTTTTGAACTGTGGTGTTGGAGAAGACTCTTGAGAGTCCCTTGGACTGCAAGGAGATCCAACCAGTCCATCCTAAAGGAGATCAGTCCTGGGTGTTCATTGGAAGGTCTGATGTTGAAGCTGAAACTCCAATACTTTGGCCATCTCATGCGAAGAGTTGACTGATTGGAAAAGACTCTGATGCTGGGAGGGATTGGGGGCAGGAGGAGAAGGGAAGGACAGAGGATGAGGTGGCTGGATGGCATCACTGACTCGATGGACATGAATTTGAGTGAACTCTGGCAGTTGGTGATGGACAGGGAGGCCTGGCGTGCTGTGAATCATGGGGTCGCAAAGAGTTGGACATGACTGAGCGACTGAACTGAACTCAACTGAACTGAACCTAATCGGTCAGATCACAGGCATTCAAGGGACTTGTGATGCATGGTGTTACTATGTACTTATACTTAGACCCCAAGTTTGGAAACCCCTAACCTTGCTTCCCTGGTGGCTCAGATAGTGAAGAATCTGGAATACCTGGATGAAAGAATGCAGAAGACCTGGGTTTGATCCCTGGGTTAGGAAGATCCTCTGGAGGAGGGCATGGCAACCCACTCCAGTATTCTTGCCTGAAGAATCCCCAAGGATAGAGGAGCCTGGCAGGCTATAGCCCATGGGGTTGCAGAGTTGGACATGACTCAGTGACTAAGCACACATATACATACTCAGATGTATATCTAAGATGTTTCTTATCATCAAACATCTAATAATTGTCCATAACACCTTGGTACTTTTAAGTAACAGAGAATATTGGTCTTCCTTCTTGAAAAGAGCTTCTATTTTCATTAAAATAGTGTTGTATTAAGTTATTTTCATAAATTTTAGCAATGATGTTGGTAACTCACTCATGGTGAATATTTTAAAGAAATTTCAGCCTGATTAATATTTGCTTGCAAAACAGTCACAAGAACACATCTGTCAATAAATACTAACTCAAAAAAAGAACTGAAACCTTTCAGAGAGGGGAACCATTTAATCACTCCTCAGACAAGATCACATTTATGAAGCTCTTTCAATCCTTCAGTCAACATGGGGCAGGTTTACTGAGTTGCAGCAGTAAAAATTTGTTTTTAAAAAAAAAAATGTGTAGTAACCTAGAAACTGGAATTCTACACCTCACTGCTGGATTTTCTGGGTTTTAAGATTATTTTTAAGCATGAGGAAGGAAAACTGAAACATCAAGTATTAATCGATTGAGAATGTTGTCAATTGTTTGAACAGAGTCATCTGCTTTCTAATTCAAGCTACAGTAAATGAACACAAAGATCATTACAGAAACTAGCATTTTGAAGGCAGTGTGCCTAAATATGTAATTTCTGAAGGCATTTTTGCCCTGAGAATGTGTACTTTCATTGTATTTAGAAAATGAACATTTTTAAGTGAGGAGGAAGCTGATGAAATAAAAAAGAAATCTCTTTTTGTGACTTTATTTTAAAACCTGATATACTTGATATATTAACTTGCTTCCTCAGGGCCCTTCTTCAAATAGATTAATGTAGTAGAAACCCAACTGGTTGTGCCACAATTCAGTTTGGGCACTAACCATCAGGGTTAGCACAGACCCCACAAGTTAAAGGGCGTGCTCCCAAGCAAGATGCTCTGTACTTCAGATGCCAGGCACACTTCAGGTATCTCCAGGCTACCTGTGCTTCTAGCTGACTGGCCATAAGTTTGGGAGTCACTGTGTAGTCCCCTAAGGCTTAATTATCTCCTATAATGACTCACAAAAATCTGGAAAATGCTATCCTTATGATTACAGTTTTATTATAAAGGATGCAAACCAGGAGGCCCAGTCAAATGAAGAGATGCATATGGAGAGATCAGGCAGGGATGAAGAATCTCCTTACCTTCTCATTAAATCAGGCCACGTCACACTCCTATTATATCGGTGTGCTAACACATTTTGTTCAGAGCTGTTACTGAAGTTGCATTATAAAAGCATGGTTGATTAAGTCACTGGTCACATGATTGACCTCAATCCCCAGCCCAAATCCATTTCCTGGAGGTTGGTTTGGATCAAAGTTCCAACCCTCAAATAATGTGTTGAGTCTTCCATGTAGACAAGCCCCTATCCTGAAGTTACCTAGGGGCCAACCTGGACTTAATTTCATTAGCATCATGAAAGGAATAGCATAGTGATTCAATGCATTTCTGATTAACAAAGACTATTTTATAATTTTGGAAATCCCGAGGGTTTTAGAAGCCCTATGCTAGGAACTGGGACAAAATTAATTCTTTATTATGAAACAAAACTAAAGCAAACTCAGTGCGATTTCTCCTTCTTCTTTTTTCCTTTTCTTCCTTCTTTCTTTCTTTCTTTTGCTTTATCATCTCTCCCCTTTATATAGTTCAGTTCAGTCACTCATTCATGTCTGACTCTTTGCGACCCCATGAGCTGCACACACCAGGCCTCCCTGTCCAACACCAACTCCCTGAGCTTGCTCAAACACATGTCCGTCGACTCAGTAATGCCATCCTACCATCTCATCCTTTATCGTCCCCTTCTCCTCCTGCCCTCAATCTTTCCCAGCATCAGGGTCTTTTCAAATGACTCAGCTCTTCGCATCAAGTGGCCAAAGTATTGGAGTTTCAGCTTCAACATCAGATTTTCCAATGAACACCCAGGACTGATCTCCTTTAGGATGGACTGGTTGGATCTCCTTGTAGTCCAAGGGACTCTCAAGAGTCTTCTCCAACACCACAGTTCAAAAGCAGAAATTCTTCGGTGCTCAAATTTCTTTATAGTCCAACTCTCACGTCCATACATTATTGGAAAAACCATAGCCTTGACTAAACGGACCTTTGCTGGCAAAGTAATGTCTCTGCTTTTTAATATGCTATCTAGGTTGGTCATAACTTTCCTTCCAAAGAGTAAACGTCTTTTAATTTCATGGCTGCAATCAAGACCTTTAAAACACTTAAGTTACTTGTGCTTTATATTAAGTGGAAAAACTAATACAAAGAATTGTATAAACAATGATATACATCTCAACTGTGTGTGTGTATCTGTTTTCCAGGTTTTATTTAATTAATTTATTTATACACTTTTTCCCATTTTTAAAACATTTTCATTTGGAGAATAATTGCTTTACAATGTTATGCCATACAACATGCATCAGTCATAACTATACACAAGTATACATATGTGCCCTTCCTCTTGAATGGCCCATCCCACTCCTCTAGGTTGTTACAGAGCACTGGTTGAGCTCCGTGTGCTATATGATTGAGATATAATTGACAAATAACATTATATTAGTTTCAGGTTTACAACACAATGATTTGATATATAAGTATATGTATATATTGCAAAATGATCACAATAATCTGGTTAACATCCATCACCCTACATGGTTAGACTTTTTTCTTACAGATGAAATCTTTTAAGAACTACTATCTTAGCAACTTATAAATATGCAATAGTGTTAGTAATCATCATCACCTAACTGTACATTACATCCCCAGAACTTATTTTACAACCACAAGTATCCCTTCACCCATTTCACCAATTCACTATTCCCCAACTTTTTTGAAAATACCAAAAGGAAAACAAAAGAGAGAAAGAAAGAATTCACGTGGGATTCAGAGAAATTTTCTTTTTTCCTATTTCTAAACTGTTCTTTCCAAATTTGCTAGGATGAGCATGTATATCTTTAATAAACAGAAAGCTGAAAAGAAGAAAAAGAAAGAAAATGTAAGTCTAAGCAGTCAAGTCAGGCGGGATGCTGCTGTGCAGAGGGCATGTTTCTCTTTTACATTCTTTGAGCACTTAGGAGGCTGAGCTGCCTCATGTCAAGCTGGACCACTACTTAACTTCACAGCGTGGCCCTCTGACTCCTATCCATTTCCCCATGAGCTCTAAGACCATCAGTGAATTCCAGTTTCCTATCATTTCCACTGGAATGTCCTGTAAAATCTACCCTTTTATCTGGTCCCGCGTGTGTATTTCTTGCAATCCCTGAAGTCAGCCAATACCATCACCCATCAGTTCTCCATGTCCACAATTTCAGATTCCTGTTTTAAATTTCTTCTTATCTCATGATCCAAGACATTGGCCAGTGGTCAGTGCTATCAGTTCTGTGGTCTTTGCTTCTGTGCATGTCCTCCTGTCATGACTACTGCCACTAAGGCAGACCTTTTCCCCTTCTAACAACAGCCTTCTGACTTGACTCCACTGTCCACCTTCTTTCCCTACAATCCCTGTCATCTGTTGTAGGCAGACTTCCCATCTTCAATCAGAGTTCTGATTGCGACAACCCTTACTAAGAAGGCTGGCTGTACTTCCCTAAAGAACGGAGGCCAGCTGTGGCTGAAGGCAATCTTCACTTCTGCACTGAAGCCCATTCCCTCCATTCCCTGCGTGATGCATCCCGGTGTCCAACAACTGTCTCTCCTCTGACAACACAGCTCTGTTGACCAGGTCCATTGTTCTTACTGTTCATTCTCTTTACTGCCTGATTACTTTACTCCCAACTCATGTTGTTACATTTTTCTCTCATGCATACAGACTTAACAACTGCAAAGTAAACAGATGCAAAAAAAAAATTAAAAAAGAAAAACAACCAAACAAATGCTGCATATACACAATGTCCTTTTTGCATTGCATTTTAGAGGGGGAGCAAGCAGCACCACCCCCCACCCCACCCAGTAAACCAAGAGTGGAATCCCACCTACAAGATCACCTCTGCTCGACTGGGCGGCTACAGCACTGCCTTCCAGGGTCACAGCTGCCAGGTGCTGGAAAGGAGTCCAGCAGAAGTGTCTGGTCAGATCGCACCTTGTAAATAAATACCGTTATTTTACAACAGACAGCCACTTTGTCTACTGGGAAATAATTTTTCAAGCTTTGGCATAAGAAACAATATGATTCACATACAGTTGAGAGTAAACACAATTATTTGGAATAAATACAGGTAACTCACTGTGGTCATGGCAGACCCAACAGCTACTGGAGACATATTTTGGGGGTAAGAAGTTGAGCCAGTGTTTGCTGTACAAGATGCTGGAAAGCACAAAACCACCTCTGTGAAGTTCAGTTTTTGAGTTTTCATTTTCGTGTGATTCTGTCCTTCAACCAAACACCAGAGGGAACTGTAGACACTTGAGCACTTAAGATGTAGATGCTCTAGAAATCGGTTTGCAGTATCTGAAAGTAAAAAATCTTAGCTGGCCAGGGACTAAAAAGAGAAGGAAAAGGTTTTTTGACAAAGTGCAGTTCTAAAGTGTATGTTTAAATGAATGAACAAACAAAAGGAAAAAGAAAAAGTGAAATAATGCTAAGCTTGTTCCAGTCCTGCAGGCTTTGTTCCAATGTGGCAGCCTTTGTTGCAGTATTTGTTCCAATACTGTTTATTATTTATTTGAAAGTATCACACTTTAAATTCTGTGAATTGGTGCTTTCGAATTGTAGTGCTGGAGAAGACTCTTGGGAGCCCCTTGGACAGCAAAGAAATCAACTAGTCCATCATAAAGGAAATCAACCTTAAATATTCATTGGAAGGACTGATGCTGAAACTGGAGCTCCAATACTTTGGCCACCTGATTCAAAGAGCCAACTCATTGGAGAAAAAGACCCTCATTAAGACTGAGGACAGGAGGAGAAGGGGGAGACAGAGGATGAGATTGGTTAAATAGCATCACCAACTTAATGGGCATGAGTTTGAGCAAACTCCAGGAGATAGTGAAGGACAGGGAAGCCTGGTATACAGCAATCCGTGGGATCACAAAGAGTTGGACATGACTCAGTGACTGAACAACAGTAAAGATATATTTTATTTGAGAAAAGAGATATACTGCTTATTATTCATTTGAAAACACATACTTTAAAAATTAAAACTATTAAAAAATTTCAATAGCACCTTTTCAATCTGGTGACTGTAAAAGAAGCCTACTACAGATATGTATTTTGAAAAGCATTTACAAAAATACAGCACACAAAATTCTATCTTGTATATTTAATAATAAATGAATATTTTTGTTCTAGTTCTGTGAAAAATGCCATTGATAATTTGATAGGAATTTCATTGAATCTTTATATTGCTATGGGTAGTATAGTCATTTTCACAATATTGATACACTGAATCCAAAATCATGATGTATCTCTCCATTTGTTTGTGTTGTTTTTGATTTCTTTCATCATGGTCTTACAGTTTTCTGCATACAAGTCTTGTCTCTTTAGGTAGGTTTATTTCTAGGTATTTTATTCTTTTTGCTGCAGTGGTGAATGGGACTGATTCCTTAGTTTCTGGATTTTCATTGTTAGTGCATAGGAATGCAAGGGATTACTGTGTATTAATTTTGTATCTGGAAACTTATTGAAGTCATTGATTAGCTCTAGTAGTCTTTTGGTGACATTTTTAGGATTTTCTATGTATAGTATCATGTCATTTACAAACAGTAAGAATTTTGCTTCTTCTTTTCCAGTATGAATTCCTTTCATTTCTTTTTCGTCTCTGACTGCTATGGCTAGGAATTCCAAAACTATACTGAATAATAGTGGTAAGTGTGGGCACCTTTGTCTTGTTCTTTATCTTAGAGGAAATGCTTTCAGTTTTTCACCATTGAAAACACAATATTTGCTGTAATTTGTCATATATGACCTTCTTTATGTTGAGGTGGGTTCCTTTTATGCCAATTTTCTGGAGATTTTTTATCATAAATGGGTGTTGAATTTTGTTAAAAGTTTTCTCTGTATCTGTTGAGATGATCATGTGCTTTTTATCTTTCAGTTGTTATTAATATGATGTTTCACACTGATTGATTTGCATATATTAAGGAATCATTGCATCCCTGGGATAAATCACACTTGATCATGACATATAGTTCTTTTATGTGTTGTTGGATTCTGTTTGCTAGATCTTTGTTGTGGGTTTTGAATCTATGTTCATCAGTGATATTGGCCTGTAATTTTCTTTTCTTGTGACATCTTTGTCCAGTTTTGGTATCGGGGTGATGGTGGCCTTGTAGAATGAGTTTGGGAGTTTTCCTCTCTCTGAAATTTTGAAATAGTTTGAGGAAAGGTGTTAGCTTTTCTCTAAACATTTGATAAAATTTGCCTGGAAAGGCATTTTCCACAGAACTATAACTAAAAATTCACAATTTGTACAGAAATAAAAAAGAGTTCGAATAGTCAAGGCAATCTTGAGAAGGAAAACTGGAGCTAGAAGAATCAACCTCCCTGATTGCAGGCTATACTACAAAGCTATAGTCATCAGGACAGTATGGTACTGACACAAAAACAGAAATATATACCAATGGAACAATATAGAAAGCCTGGAGATAAACCCATACATAGACAAGCACCTTATCTTTGACAAACAAGGCAAGAATATACAATGGAAAAAAGACAGCCTCTTCAATAAGTAGTGCTGGGAAAATTGGACAGCTACATGAAAAAGAATGAAATTAGAACACTTCCTAACACCATATACAAAAATAAATTCAAAATGGATTAAAAACATGAAAGTAAGCATAGATAGTGTAAAATTTTTAGAGGAAAACATAGGAAGTACACTCTTTGACATAAATCACAGCAAGATTCTCTTTTACCCACCTCCTAGATAAAGGAAATAAAAACAAAAATAAACAAATGTGACCTAATAAAACTTAAAAGCTTTTGTAGAGCAAAGAAAACTATAAACAAAATGAAAATAAAACACTCAGAATGGATCACAACAAGCTGTAGAAAATTCTTAATGAGATGGGACTACCAGACCATCTCACTTGCCTCCTGGGAAACCTGTATACAGGTCAAGAGGCAACAATAAGAACTGGACACAGAACAATGAACTGGTTCCAAATTGGGAAAGGAGTATATCAAGGCTGTATACTGTCACCCTGCTTGTTTAACTTATATGCAGAGTACATCATGAGAAATGCCAGGCTGGATGAAGGACAAGCTGGAATCAAGATTGCTGGGAGAAATATTAATAACCTCAAATATGCAGATGACACCACCCTTATGGCAGAGAGCAAAGAGGAACGGAAGAGACTCCTGATGAAAGTGAAAGAAGACAGTGAAAAATCTGGCTTAAAATTCAACATTCAAAAAACTAAGATCATGGCATCAGTCCCATCACTTCATGGCAAATAGATGGAGAAACAACAGCAACAGTGACTGATTTTATTTTCCTGGGCTCCAAATAACTGCAAATGGTGACTGCAGCCATGAAATTAAAAGATGTTTATTCATTGGAAGAGAAGCTATAACCATCTAGACAGCATATTAAAAAGCAGAGACATTACTTTGACTCAGAGATCCATATAGTCAAAGCTATGGTTTATCCAGTGGTCGTGTATGATGTGAGAGTTGTACCATAAAGAAAATTGATGTTTTTAAACTGTGGTGTTGGAGAAGACTCTTGAGAGTCCCTTAGACAGCAAGTAGATCAAACCAGTCAATCCCAAAGAAATCAGTCCTGAATATTCATTGGAAGGACTGATGCTGAAGCTGAAGCTCCAATCTTTTGGCCACCAGATGTGAAGAGCTGACTCACTAGAAAAGATCCTGATGCTGGGAAAGATTGAAGTCAGGAGGAAAAGGGGATGACAAAGGATGAGATGTTTGCATGACATCATCAACTTGATGGACATGAGGTTGAGCAAGCTCCAGGAGATGGTGAAGGACAGGGAAGCCTGGTGTGCTTCAGCCCATGGGGTCACAAAGAGTTGGACACACTGAGCAACTGAACAACATGAGAATGGGAGAAAATAATTGCAAACAAAGCAACTGACAAAGGTTATATCCCCAAAATATATAAGCAGTTCATACAGCTCAATATCAGAAAAACAAACAACCCAGTCAAAAAATTGGACTGAAGACCTAAAGAGACATTTCTCCAAAGAAAACATACAGATGGTCAATAAACACATGAAAAGATGCACAACATTGTTTACTATTCAGTTCAGTTCAGTCCCTCAGTTGTGTCCAACTCTTTGCAACCCCATGGGCTATAGCACGCCAGGCCTCCCTGTCTATCACCAACTCCCGGAGTCTACCCAAACTCATCTCCATCAAGTTGGTGATGCCATCCAACCATCTCATTCTCTGTCATCCCCTTCTCCTTGCACCGTCAGTATTTCCCAGCATCAGGGTCTTTTCAAATGAGTCACCTCTTCACATCAGGTGGCCAAAGTATTGGAGATTCAGCTTCAACATCAGTCCTTCCAAAGATCCCTCCTTTGGAAGGACTGATCTCCTTTAGGATGGACTGGTTGGATCTCCTTGCAGTCCAAGGGACTCTCAAGAGTCTTCTCCAATACCACAGTTCAAAACCATCAATTCTTCTGCCCTCAGCTTTCTTTATAGTCCAACTCTTACATCCATTCATGACGACTGGAAAATCCACAGCCTTGACTAGATGGGCCTTTGTTGGCAAAATAATGTCTTTGCTTTTTAATAAGATCAACCTAGAGGCTGATCATAGCTTTTCCCCAAGGAGTAAGCATCTTTTAATTTCATGGCTACAGTCACCATCTGCAGTGATTTTGGAGCCCCCAAAAATAAAGTCTGTCATTGTTTCCACTATTTCCACATCTATTTGCCATGAAGTGATGGGACTGATGCCATAATCTTAGTGTTCTGAGTATTGAGTTTTAAGCCAACATTTTCACTCTCCTCTTTCACTTTCATCAAGAGGCTTTTTAGTTCCTCTTCACTTTCTGCCATAAGGGTGGTGTCATCTGCATATCTGAGGTTATTGATATTCCTCCTGGCAATCTTGATTCCAGCTTGTGCTTCATTGAGCCCAGCATTTCACATGATGTACTCTACAAATAAGTTAAATAAGCAGGGTGACAATATACAGCCTTGACGTACTCCTTTCTCAATTTGGAACCAGTCTGTTGTTCATGTCCAGTTCTAACTGCTGCTTCTTAACCTGCATATAGATTTCTCAGGAGGCAGGTAAGGTGTCCCGATATTCCCAAATCTTTAAAAATTTTCCACAGTTTTCTGTGATCTACACAGTCAAAGGCTTTGGCATAGTCAATAAAGCAGAAGCAGATGTTTTTCTGGAATTCTCTTGCTTTTTCTATGATCCAACGGATGTTGGCAATTTGATCTCTGATTCCTGTTCAAACTAGTGCATGATTGCATTCATCCCACATGCTAGTAAAGTTGCTCAAAATTCTCCAAGTGAGGCTTCAACAGTATGTGAACTGATAACTTCAAGATGTTCAAGTTGGATTCATAAAGGCAGAGGAACCAAAGATCAAATATCTCTATACATTTTATTTAGCTGCATAGGCATTGATTCCAGTTCAAAGAAGAGTGAAAAAAAATGCTGCTTTATGTAGTTTTTGTACATTTGAAGATTGTGTTGAAATATACATAAAACTCCAGAAAACCCATCAACATCATTTTTTGTGTTTTTTGAAAATACAACATTTATGGTACACCAAAACTCTTAACCCAATAAAGCTTTCAATTTCATTTTTCTTCCAAGTAGTCAATGTGCCCAATACTCTTTGTTGATTTAGAAAATCCTTTCCATATTGAATTCTGAAACTCTCACTCAGAACTTAGTGCAGGATTCAGAGTTACATATTTTGTTCCATTGATTTGTACACTGACTTATGAGCCATTAGACAATGCTTTTTATGGGCCTCTGATTTCTTTAATTTCGATATAAAATTAACTTCTCTTTCTTCTAATGTCAAACATTCTCTTCCTCCAGAGAGTTATATATCTCTTCCTCTTGTCTTTCCAGCTTATCATTTGTATACTCAAATACTCACCGAGTAACTAATATGGGCATGGAGCTGGAGATAGATGTGCCAAAAGGACACAGTTGTTACACCAAAAGAATATATGACCTAGTGAGGAACACTGACACTTAGATAAATTAGATAACACCTAAATCATAATATGAAAATCTAAACAGGTTCTCGAAGTAAATAGCCATCAATTGGGCAAGAGACAGGGAAGGGTGAGTGCTGCTTCCCAGGCAGGGGGACAGGACATGGTGCTAAGGTGACCAGAGAGCTGCAAGAAGCTTGTGGTGCTGCACTTTGACTTTGATCTCTTCTTTGCTTATCACTTTCTGTTCCTGTTTCACAGGGAAAATAATTTCTTGAATATAACTGAAGATGCCAAATATTGTTCCCAAACTTTATCTTGGTATAAATATCCAGTTGATGTATTCTTTTATTTTTCTGAAATACTAATATAAATTTCACAACTTTTTTGATTTTTGCTTTGTTTTCTTTTTTCTTTATGTAAACTCATTTAAGAATACTGCTTTCCAGCTAAATAATGAAGATTCCTCTTATTCTATTTAACGTGCTTGGGCTTCCAGTCCAAACTTATAGTTGGGGAAATTTTCCCCCAGGCTGATTTCCAATCTAATAACCTTGAATCTAGTGTGACACTTGTAGAAGGAGATGAAATAAAAATACATTCCTTGGATTATGTGAAAAATATAATCCTCAGAATATACTGCCATCAAGTTCTGTTTGCCTCCCTTCATTGCCACTGACTTCATTGCAACTTCATTTCCTCTACTGGTGGGAATTACAGCTCTCACATATAACTTACTACTTGGAGTCTGCTTTCAATCACAGGGAAGAAAGGTACAAAAAATATTTTCTCCACACTAACAAACAGAAAAACTCCAGATAAGCTGTGTTATCCTGGTTGTAGTTGTTTTGAAGTCCACCACGGTGCTGAATATTCAGAGACATATAAATAAATTCTAAAAAGGAAAGAGCTCTTCCTAGGTGAGAAGAGATGCATGACAGTTTCCATCCCTGGGGACAATGTAAGAAGAGGAACAAACTTTCAGTAGATGGGGATATGGATAAAAACCAAAAATTTTAGCAAATGTCTCACATCCAGGCATAATTTACCATGATGCATTAGAAACCCAAGCAGTACTGGCATCAGAGTAGACATATATCAGTGGAACCAAATAGGGAATCCATAAATAGGTCTATATGTGTACAGTAAAGTGATTTGCAGTTAAAGCAAAAATACTAAGACAATTCAATGGGGAAAGAAGATTTATTTCTACCAGTAGTGCCAAAGTATTTGCATATTCACATAATAAAAGTGGTTGAAGGTGAAATACAGGCCTGAATAAAAGATAAAAACATGAAGTCTTAAGGAAAATAGCATATCTGTATGATCAAAGGGAAGATTTCCAAGATAGGATAAAAGTACAATAACCATTTAAAAAAGATTAATTGAACCATCATAATGATTAAAAAATTATGTTCATTGGAGGAGACAATTAAAAGCTTAAAAGAGGACTTCCAACTCAAGATGGCAGAGTAGAAGGATGTGCGCTCATCTCCCTCTGTGAGAGCACCAAAATTGCAAATCGTTGTTCATCAGCTAGCTGTTCATCAACAGGAGGATGCTGTAACCCACCAAAAAAGATACCCTACATCCAAAGACAAAGAAGAAGCCCCAGTGAGACGGTAGGAGGAACACAATCAAGATAAAATCAAATCCCCATATCTGCTGGATAGGTGACCCACAAACTTGGGAACAACAATGTCATAGAAGTTCTCTCCCTGTTGTGAAGGTTCTGAACCCCATGTCAGGTTTCCCAGCCTGGGGATCCAGCGAAGAGACTAGGGTCCCCAGGGAACTGGGCCTTGAAGGCCAGCTGGATTTGATTTTAGGACTTCCACAGGACTGGGAGAGACAGAGATTCCAGTCTTGGAGGACATAAACAAAATCTTGTGTGCACCAAGATCCAGGGGAAAGGAGCAGTGACCCCCAAAGGAGACTGAGCCAAAATGACTTGCTGATGTTGGAGGGATTCCTGTGGAGGTGTGAGTCATCAGGGGCTCACCACTGGGATGAGGGCACCAGTATCATCAGGCTGGGAGGGTCCCCCTTACCATAAACCCTCTTGGAGTTCTCCATTAACTCTACCACAAAGCCCATAAACCTGAGGACTGGGTTACCTCAGGCCAAACAACTACCAGGGAGGGAGTGAAACCCCATCCATGGGCAGATAATTGCATTAAAGTTTCAGTGAGCAAAGCCCTGCTCATCAGTCCAAGTACAAGTCACTCAGTCATATGTCTGACTCTTTGTGACCCCATGGACTACACAGTCCATGGAATTCTCCAGGCCAGAATACTGGAGTGGTAGCCTTTTCCTTCTCCAGGAGATCTTCCCAACCCAGGGATCAAACCCAGTTCTCCTGCATTGCAGGCTGATTCTTTACCAGCTGAGCCAAAAGGGAAGCCCAAGAATACTGGAGTGGGTAGCCTATCCCTTGTCCAGTGGAACTTCCTGACCCAGGAATCAAACTGGGGTCTCCTGCATTGCAGGTGGATTCTTTACCAACTGAGCTATCAGGGAAGACACAATTTTTCCTATTGTCAGTCCCTCCAATAAGAAAGCTTACACAACATTCTTAGCCTCCACCATTAGAAGGCAAACAGAAGAACAGTCCCACAGCAGCTACAACAAAAACCATGTTACAGAAAGTTAATCACAATGAAAAAGCAGAAAGTTGTGTCCCAGATAAAGGGAAAGATAAAACCCCATAAAACAACTAAATGAAGTGGAAATAGGCAACTATCCAGGAAAAGAATTCAGATTAATGATAGTGATGATCCAGGATCTTGAGAAAACAGTGGAGAAGATGCAAGAAATGTTTATCAAATATCTACAAGAACTAAGGAACGAATAGAGATGGCTAATACACTAGAAGGAATCAATAGAAGAATAACTGAGGCAGAAGAATAGATAAATGGATAAACATGAAGACATGTAGTAATCAAACTAACAAAAATTAAAGACAGAGATAAAATATTGAAAGCAATAAGGGGAAAGTGTCAAATAACATACGAGAAAACTCCCATCAGGTTATTAGCTGTTTTCTCAACAGAAACTCAACAAGCCAGAAGGGATTGGCACGATATATTTAAAGTGATGAAAGGAAAGAAACTACAACCAAGAATACTCTACCCAGCAAGACTCTCACTCAGATTTGATGGAGAAATCAAAAGCTTTCCATACAAGCAAAAGTTAGGAGAATTCAGCACAACCAAACCAGCTTTACAATAAATGCTAAAGGAACTTCTCCAGTCAGAAAACACAAGAGAAGAAAAAGACCTACAGAAAACCAATCCAAAACCATTAAGAAAACAGAAGGAAATGGCAACCCACTCCAGTATTCCTGCCTGGAGAATCCCATGGATGGAGGAGCCTGATAGGCTACAGTCCATGGGGTCGCAAAGAGTTGGACATGACTGAGAGACTTCACTTCACTTCAGTTAGATCATACATATTAATAATTACCTTAAATATAAATGGATTAAATGCACAACCAAAAGACAAAGATTGGTTGGGGAGATGAAAACATGTACAAGTATACACTTCCACTTACCACTCTGCTTGATTCCCCAAATTGTATATAATTATTTTATACTCTTAATTTAATCTTGTTCCAATTATGGCTTGCTTTTGCAATTATTTTTTATTTTTTGTCTGGCTATTGATTGTGAAAGCTGATAAACATCTATTACTATTGTAATTATTTAATTATTACTCACTTAATACCATTGTACCATGGTTGGTCAACAGAAAAATAATAGGACTCTGTATATTACCAAAACTAACATTTAATAGAAAAATCAGTAATCAATTTTTAAAATGCAGATGCATATCAGAATTATCTTGAAATTTTTTGAAAAACACAAATGCCCAGGAATTGCTTTTTTTCCCTCCAGGGCTCCAGATATGTTTTTAATGAGTAGTCATGTTCTTGCCTGGAGAATCCCAGGGACGGGGGAGCCTGGTGGGCTGTCGTCTATGGGGTCCCACAGAGTCGGACACGACTGAAGCGACTTAGCAGCAGCAGCAGCATGTTTAAAAACAACTGGATTATATGAAGCTCTTTTACTTTTATCTAACTTGTTTCACTTTTTCTATTTCATGTTCTGTGATCCCATTTCATTTATGTTTTCCAATTTCTCCATCTCTTCTTTTTTTTAATGTCCTTTCTCAAGCTTTTATAAAATGTGGTAGAAAAGCTTTTGTATATGTATATACAAATAATATGTATGATATATATATATTGTTTAGAAAACATGAATTTTTGCCTAACTAAAAAATTATGACATCTTCATTCCACTGTTTGATTTAGTATGAATACAGTGCTAGATTTATAACTTAAAAAAATAGATATGCAACCAGCAACAAAGGTTTACTCCATAACACAGGGAACTATAGTCAATATGTTGTAATAACCTATTAGGGAAAATAACTTTTAAAATGTTATATGGTATATATATAACTGAATCACCTTATTGTGCACCTAAAATATTGTAATTCAATTATATTTCAAAAATATAATATATATATAAAGAAAAATTGAAAAGATAAGCCTTATACCTGGAGGAAATATTTGCAGTATATATATATATATATCTGATAGGAACTGATATGTAAATATTCCTTTAGACCAATAATAAGAGGACAAACTATCCAGTTTTAAAATACAAGCAAAAGACTTGACAAGAAATTGCACAAGAGAAGATATACAAGTGGCCAGAAGCACATAAGATGGAGCTTTATATCTTTTGTCTTCAGAGAAGTGAAATATAAACCACATTGGATATTATTTCAAACCAACTAAAATGAAATCAAGAAGAATGACAATACCAAATTTTGATAAGATAGAGTGAATTTGGAAATTGCTTTAACAGTTTTTTATTCAGTTATCCTTTGCTTATCCTATGAACTGTCAATTCCGTTCTTATTTACCCAATAGAAATGAATACTGATATTCACAAAAAGCTTGAACAATAATATTTATAGCAGATAGATGAGATCGTATCAAAAAGACACAGAAACCAACACTAAGTGTCTCCTATTGATGAAAGATTGGATAATTAGAACATCAAAAGAATAAAAACTAAAATCAATTGGAATTCAATAAAATTCTTGGAGGCCAAAAATAATAGTAAAAAGAAAAAAAGAAACCATTTCTGCAATGCGTGTATAACCTTTGTAGTAGTGTCTGTATAAGATAATATTCAGAAAACCAATATATATAGCAAAAGAATCAAGCCTTTATCTTTCCTTTCCTGTTCTGTTATTTCAACAGGACCAAATTAGTGATGAGGCTAATTCTTCTTTATGGAAGAATTCCAACTAATAGAGGCAGAAGAAACAAAATAGCATCATAAAAATGATAATTTTGTAACCCAGTGAAATCATGAGGCTGGGTTAAGATCATCATTTCATTTGATAACCATTATGTGAAAACGGATATGGAATTTCACATGTCTAAACACACAAATGATACCAAAAGACAGACAATCAGACATGTTCATCCTGTACCATCTATTGCACACTCTGATCATAAAATCAAACCACTAGATAGAAAGTCTGAGGAGAGAAGAACACATGAGTCTACACCTCAAGAGATCAATCAGCCCAAGTAAAGATGTGGGAAATATTACAGTAAAAAATAACACAAATTGTTAAATAAATAAATAGCATGAAAAAAAATTGAGGGGGAAAATAATGCAAATGTAAAGAAAATTGTGTTACTTCAATTCCAAGAAGAAAGAGATTTATTTAGGCAAAATACCTATAAAGTAGAAAGAGGAGAGGAAAGGAGGAATTGCAGAAAGCGTTCTCTGTGTCTATCTCCCCCTTATATTTTTTTTTCTAATTTTATTTTATTTTTAAACTTTACATAATTGTATTAGTTTTGCCAAATATCAAAATGAATCCGCCACAGGTATGTGTCCTCGCATGGTCTTTTGCAGACATCAGTCACAGGATTTAAGACCCACCCTAATCCAGCAGTGGTAAAGAATCCTCCTGCCAATGCAGGAAAAGTAAGAGATGCGGGTTTGATTCCTGTGTTGGGAAGATCCCCTGGAGGGGGAAATGGCACCCCACTCCAGTATTCTTGCCTGGAAAATCCCATGGGCAGAGGAGCTGATGGGCTACAATCCATGGGTTTGCAAAGAGTCGGACATGACTGTCTGAGCACACATACAATGCAATATGGGAAAGGACTATGACGAGGCTGTATATTGTCACTCAGTTTATTATATGCAGAGTACATCATGAGAAATGCCAGGCTGGATGAATCACAAGCTGAAATCAAATTGGCTGATAGAAATATGAGCAGCCTCAGATATGCAGATGATGCCATTCTAATGGCAGAAAGTGAAGAGGAACTAAAGAGCCTCTTGATGAGTGTGAAAAAGGAGAGTGAAAAAGCTGGCTTGAAGCTCAATGTTAACAAATTAAAATTAAGATCATGGCATCCAGTCCCATCACTTCATGGCAAATAAAAAGGGAAAAAGTGGAAACAGTGACAGATTCTTTTCTTGGGCTACAGAATCACTACCGACAGTGACTGTAGCCACCAAATCAAAAGATGACAAACCTGGACAGCATATTGAAAAGCAGAGACATCACTTTGCTGACAAAGGTGTGTATAGTCAAAGCCATGGTTTTTCCAGTAGTCATGTACAAACGTGAAAACTGGACTACAAAGAAGGTTGAATGCTGAAGAATTGATGCTTTTGTATTGTGGTGCTGGGGAAGACTCTTGAGAGTTCCTTGGACTGTGAGAAGATCAAATCAGTCAATCCTAAAGAAAATCATCCCTGAATATTCATTGGAAGGATTGACACTAAAGCTGAAGCTCCAGTGCTCTGGCCACCTTATGTGAGGACCTGACTCATTGGAAAAGACTCTGATGCTGGAAAAATTGAAGGCAGGGGGAGAAAGGAGGATGAGTTAGCTGGATGGCATCACTGACTCAACAAACATTAGTTTGAGCAAACTCTGGGAGACAGTAGAGGACAGAGGAGCCTAGCATGCTGCAGCAGTCCGTGGGGTCACAAAAAGTCAGACATGACTTAGTGACTGAACAACAAAAAATTCAATATGACTTCATCTTAATTAATTACATCTGAACAGGTATTACTTTCAAATATGATTGTATTCTGAGGTTCTAGATGAATATGAATTTGGGAGGAAGTATCAAGCCAGGACAGTACACAACCAAGAGAAATGAAAATATGTTTGTACAATGTTTTCTACATGAATGTAACATTATTATTCATAATAGTCAAAAAGATGAAAACAACTCAAATGTCCATCAATCGATGAATGAGTGAAAGTGTGATATGTATATAAATGGGATGTATTTTTGTAATAAAAAGGAATAAAATATTATTCAGGCTACCACATGGATGAACCTCAAATATGTTATGCTAAATGAAAGAAACCAAACACATATTGTATGATTTCATTCATGAAATGTCCAAAACAAGCAAGCCTATAGAGCTATAACATAGACTAGAGGTTTCCAGGGGCTGACAGTGGAGAGCTTGTAGGGCCTGACTGCTACTGAGTATAGTGGAATATGGGATATGTTCTAAAATTGTTATGATGGTTTCACATTTCTTAATATGCCAGAATCATTGAACTGTAGTTTTTATATATGTGAATTATGTGGTATATGAATTATATCTCTAAATATTTTATAAAAATATACATGTGACACAGACTGCAGGCTGTGTGTCAGAATCCACACATGCGTTCTCTCTTCATAAGGTTGTAGTCAAATGTCTGGCCATCCAGTTAGGTACACATCCCCCAGCCCATGCCCCTGCAGTCAGGGTAGCCAAGAATTAAGTTCTTCTAGTGGAATGAGTGGTAATGACCAAGTGTGCCTCACGAGCCAAAGTCTTAAAACTCTGTTGTGTTTTTCTCCACAGTTTTCCCTTTTCTCAAGAGCTGGAACTCAGGAATATCTGAAATCCTGCCTCAGCCAAACAAGGATCAAGTTCTAGATGGCACGCGAACAAGAGAGAAGAAACCTTCCTGCTTGAATAGCCATGTGGAGCCAAGAGTATATATATATATATATATATATATATATATATACACACACACACACACACATACACACACATTTCCTGGTCTTTTCGTTAAGAAGGAATAAACATCTTTGTAACATCTTTGTACTTAAGACACTAAATTTTTAATGATTCTCTTCCTTACAGCCAGTTTTCCTTGTCCTTGACTGATGCAATACTATCCCCAGGTGTCTGATCCCTGTTCTTGTTATGACCAACTACAGAGATGGAACTTGAAAAATGGACAACCATGAGTCTGTCTATAGATCATCACATGAATTTCTCAAAAGGTATTTAATTGGAAGTCTTAGTTGATGACACCTGGGAGTAACTTTGCTGGTTAGAAAGTGATAAGGGTATAGAAAAAGGAAAAGACATGATCAAGGGAATTGAGTAGGATAATGACTATAGAAAGAGTTAAGGGAGCTAAAATAGGAGGGGGAAAAGCATGAAAAACGGAAAGATGGACAGACCAAGCATGTTACAGAACATTATTTCATCAATCCCACAATGCCAATGTGTGACATAATTTTTTTGAGGGGAAGGGGTGCCAAAACTTTAATTTGAAAAGACTAAAGGTTGGATGTTTAGAGTAGCCCCATAAGCAAGCTGTGCTCCTGTGGTCCAAATATATTGTTTCCTCCTGTGAGCAGAATTTTAAGATGGCTTCCAAGAACTTGGCTCCCTGGTGACACTCCTGAAATTATATTTTATATTCTAAAAGGGATATTATGGGGATGTGCTAATCTAATCATGCAAGCCCTTTAAAAGCAAAGTGTTTTTAGCATTAAAAAAAAAAAAAAAAAAAGTAGCCTCCTGACTACACAGGATGACTAAAATGTCCTCAAATATTCTCCCCCTTCATGTTTTATAGAGACATAATTAACCTCTAACATTGTATAAGTTTAAAGTCAGCAACCTGTTGATTTGATACATTTATATATTGCAAAATGACTACCACTATCATTAGCTAATACTTCTATCTCATCACATAAATACCATCCAGACTCTTTAGCTAAGATCCTGATACCTGGCTGTTTTGGGTTAACTCTCTGGATTTATCTCCCTCTCTTCTGACTTTCTAGCTAGCAACTTGCTCTGATTGATCAGTAGTGTGCATGAAGCTGAAGGCTGAGCTAGTAGACTCTCAAGCCCAGGTAGAATCTCCATGGAGGCCAGTTCCTGAGAGTACCATACTCACTTAAGTCTTGGTACTTTATTCAATAATATCAGTTCAAGCTACCTGTAGAAAAAGGGCTAAGTTGTCAGAGTGAGGGAGGATATCTGTGACTATGGGCAACTTCCTTTGACTTTATCAAATCTAATTTCACAAAGTTAGAAACTGGGGTATTAATCCCTACCTTGTTGTGAATATGTGTGAAGGTTTTATAAGCCATTAGGAGAAAAAAGCTGGTGTATAATCCAAAATGTTCATCACTACCACCATCACCATCATCATCATTATCACTATTACTGCCCTTACCTTCACCATCATCATCACCATCTTCACCCTCATAATTATCATCACCATCATCACCACCACCACCATCATCATCACCAACACCATCATTGCCAACAGCACAACCACTCTTCCACCATCTTTATTACAAAAAACATCATAACAAGTGAGTGATCTGATTTGATACTTTGAATGAGCCAAATCAGATCACAGCAAGCTGATATAGCATTTAATCTTCTTATTTGAGAGTGTTTTTACATTGGTCAAGGTGAGAAATTATCTGTTTTTACTAGATCCCATAATCTAATATTTATTAGAGATCTGCAAAATGCTGGTGTCAAGACAACGGAAGGATGTAGCAAAGATCACACACTTCCCTGGTGGCTGAGATCAACATTAAGAATGGATAAAAATACTACTCTGTCATTTTTCTCACTTTTCAAACTAGTAGGAATTTATATTTGGCTACACAACACAGCAATCACTGGAAGGTTTTCAGCCAGCTACCTGTGGAATTTAAGGTATTATGCATGATTAATTACCGAATTATTCAGGCAGGCATTATCTGTAAGGAGAGCATTTTAAGCCTTCCTGGCAGCAGACTGTGCTGCTAACAAGAAAAAGAGATACTTTAATATTGCTCAATTTATAAATGCATTTCCTTTAAGAAAAACTTGTGCCGGCAAGAAAAATATGTGTTATCTAGATCTGGGATTTTTGATATGGCCATTCTAAAATGATGGCTTCTTCCCATCCTGCCAAGAGAGGGAGTGTATCAAGGTGCACAAAAAATGCCATAAGGCAGACTGAACTTCTTTTCATCTTTTCTCCCCAGAGGCTGTCTATGCAACATATTAAAAATTGACCTTTACCTTGAAATGTTAAAATTCTTTCAGAGTTAATAGGTTAATTAAGAAGCAGATTTCATTTCAGAAAGATTTAATTCTAGAAACACAAGTGACTCAATATCCTTTTTTTACGGTTCTTTTCTTGATGTGGACCAATCAAAGTCTTGATTGAATTTGTTACACCACTGCTTCTGTTGTTTATGTTCTAGTTTTCTGACTGTGAGCCATATGGAATCTTAGCTCCCCATGCAGGGATCGAACCCACATCCCCTGCATTAGAAAGCCAAGTCTTAGCCAGGGAAGTCCCTTGGTATCATTTTAGAGGGAAGTGTCTTTTATAGCCAGTGTTATAGTAAACTGCCTCATGAAGAAATCAGAATTGCTGAATCATTGGTGGGATTGTTATGAACCAAACTGGGGTCTGTGTGCCCATGCACAATAAAACCAATCTACTGGCACCAGCTTGTAGTGAAGGAAGGTGCAGTGTTTATTGCAGGAACCAAGCAAGGAGCCCAGGCAGCTAATGCTTAAAAGATCCAAACTCCTTGATGGCTTCCAGGGAAAGGTTTTGAAAGACCAGGTAAAGGGAGTGGTGTTGTGGGGTGTGTGATCAGCTCATGAACAATCTTCTGACTGATTGGTGATGAGTCGGGAGTCAATATCATCAGCTTTCTGGTTCCAACCCGTCTGGGGTCTACACGCCTGTGGACAGCATACAGTTAACTTCTTCAACCTGGTAGGGGTTTTAGAATCTGCAAAACAGATCAAAGGACATCACTCAGAGTATTATCTGTAGTTCTTGAGGAGGAAATAAATGTCTTTAACTTTGTTTAATTGCTGAATTTTGTGTTGCTTGACTGTTCTCCTTTCTTGCTGCATTTTCTCACTTCCCTGATTAAATTCATTCTTTGTCATTTGGGGAATGCCCAGGAGGCTAGTGTTTTTCTATAGATGAGAGGCAGGAAAGGGCATGGGTTAGGAGGAGGTCTGTTCTGAGAAGGTCCCATAGGGCCCTGCTCAACCCGAGGGTGGTGATACAGTTTGAGAAGCACAATCACAAACTGGCTGAGATGATCCTCCTCCTGCTCTCCTTGTCATGATGTCATACTGAGTGAGTTTGTGATCCTCTCAGAAAATCGATGAAAAACCTCTCATTCCACAGACAATGGTTAAAAGAAAAGTTATAAAATACAAGTGATCATGGTTACATGGTTGCAGCTTAAAACTCAACATTCAAAAAACTAAGATCTGGCATCTGGTCCCATCACTTCATGACAAATAGAAGGGGGGAAAGTGGAAACAGTGACATGTTTTATTTTCTTGGGCTCCAAAACTACTGTGGATGGTGACTGCAGCCATGAAATTAAAAGACACTTGCTCCTTGTAAGGAAAGCTATGATAAATCTAATTAACATACTAAAAATACAGACATCACTTTGCCAACAAAGGTGTGTATAATCAAAGCTATAGTTTTTCCAGTAGTCATGTACAAATATGAGAGTTGGACCATAAAGGAGATTGAGTGATGAAGAATTGATGCTTTTGAATTGTGGTGCTGGAGAAGACTCTTGAGAGTCCTTTGACTTCAAAGATATCCAACTGGTCAATCCTGAAGGAAATCATCCCTGAGTATTCGCTGGAGGGATTGATATTACAACTGAAGCTCCAGTACTTTAGCTGCCTGAAGCTAAGAGCCGACTCACTGGAAAAGACCCTGATGCTGGTAAAGAGTGAGGGCAGGAGGAGAAGGGGCAACAGAGGTTAAGATAGTTATTCAGCATCATCAATTCAATGAACATGAGTTTGAGCAAATTCTGGAAGATAATGAAGGACAGGGAAGCCTGGTGTGCTGCAGTCCATGGAGTCGGCAAAGAGTCAGACAAAACTCAGTGACTAAACAACAACTCCAAATGGTTGCAGTGCCACTCAGTGGACTATCATGACACCATGAATATTCAGGTTATGAAAATAGCTTGGAAAATATGTTAGAAGGTTAGGTGAGAAATAAAATTGTTTACACAGTACATCCTATCTTGTTTAACATTTTTTCAATTTTTTAAAAAAGCACTGAAGAGAAATAGGCCAGATGATTCTTACTTTACTTTTCCTGCATTTGCCAAATACCTTTATTGAACATGTGTTACTTTCATAGCAATAAAGGAAAAGACAGAAAATGAGTCAGAAGAGAGCCAGTCCCAGAGTGTGGGCACGGCTGAGCTCCTGATGGGCTGGGATTCTGAGTTCAGCCCCCCACCCCCGACCCCACACCTCCTTTTTCTCTCTAGAGAAGGTGGGTAAACACTGGGATGAATTACGACACATTCCCAGACCTGTCTCCTTATCTATTCTCCTTTCCAGGGTGAAGGTGCTTGAGAGTAGAAACCTAAATTCATTGCCAGGACCATGAGTAAAGGCAGGTTTACTCAGATATTAGGTATATCTTTAAAGTAGGCTTTGGGCATTTTCAAATTATTCTCACTGAAGCATGGGAGATAATATTCTCAGAAGGACAACAATCTAGAGGTAGGATCTTATTTCCCTGTCCAGGTAGCTTCCAGTCTACCAGGCACTAGAGGCTGGAAGCAAATTTCCCTGGTTCTTTCAGTTCAGTTCAGTTTAGTCACTCAGTCGTGTCCGACTCTTTGCGACCCCATGAATTGCAGCATGCCAGGCCTTCCTGTCCATCACCAACTCCCAGAGTTCACACAAACTCATGTCCATTGAGTTGGTGACGCTGTCCAGCCATCTCATCCTCTGTTGTCCCCTTCTCCTCCTGCCCCCAATCCCTCCCAGCATCAGAGTCTTTTCCAATCAGTCAACTCTTCGCATGAGGTGGCCAAAGTACTGGAGTTTCAGCTTTAGCATCAGTCCTTCCAAAGAGCACCCAGGACCGATCTTGTTTAGAATGGACTGGTTGGATCTCCTTGCAGTCCAAGGGACTCTCAAGAGTCTTCTCCAACACCACAGTTCAAAAGCATCAATTCTTCAGCACTCAGCTTTCTTCACAGTCCAACTCTCACATCCATACATGACCACTGGAAAAACCATAGCCTTGACTAGATGGACCTTTGTTGGCAAAAGTAATGTCTCTGCTTTTCAATATGCTATCTAGGTTGGTCATAACTTTCCTCCAAAGGAGTAAGTTTCTTTTAGTTTCATAGCTGCAATCGCCATCTGCAGTGATGGTGCAGATTTTTTGGAGCCCCAAAAAATAAAGTCTGACACTATTTCCACTGTTTTCCCATCTATTTGTCATGAAGTGATGGGACCAGATGCCATGATCTTCGTTTTCTAAATGTTGAGCTTTAAGCCAGCTTTTTCACTCTCCTCTTTCACTTTCATCAAGAGGCTTTTTAGTTCCTCTTCACTTTCTGCCATAAGGGTGGTGTCATCTGCATATCTGAGGTTATTGATATTTCTACCGGCAGTCTTGATTCCAGCTTGTGCTTTTTCCAGCCCAGAGTTTCTCATGATGTACTCTGCATATAAGTTAAATAAGCAAGATACCAATATACAGCCTTGATGTACTCCTTTTCCTATTTGGAACCAGTCTGTTGTTCCATGTCCAGTTCTAACTGTTGCTTCCTGACCTGCATATAGGTTTGTTTCCTGGTTCTTACCCTGTTTGAAACCAAACATATTTCAAGGATGCAAAAACTACAAAAATGTTTACAGAGTTTATTAATAAAGATACAGCACAGTATGGGAGAGCACATCGAGAAACAGTTTATGTAAGTCAGAAGCTAGGCCAAAATACACTCCCAGAGAGGTGTTGGTGTCCTGAATGAGGAGCAGTGAAGAGGTGATGTAAATTCCTACATACAACATTTCCCTCCACGCCTTTGTTTACATTTGGTCAATTATCTTTTCTTTTCTTTTTTTTTTTTTTCACAGCTGCTGGGTCCTAAGACCCTCCCCAATATGTGTACACAAATTTTTGCTAAGACTGATCCCACCGCAGAAGCCTATGGGAACATGTCCACGCTTTTTATGGTGTGGTGCTGCCCCCCCCTTTGACTCCCAAGAAGCCTTTCTGGGCTTGTGCAGACGGGGAAGTTTTCCTTGACCTCAGGAGTGGTCATCTTATCTCTTTACTTCGGCAGAGTTCAGCTTCTGCCACTAGGCTTGTCCTTGGAGTGCCTGAGTGAGGACAAAGCTTCAATTTTACTCCACTTGACAAATAGCAGTTGTCCAGCGCATAGGCCCATCTGTCTCCTACCTCAGTAGGACACTGTTCATGTTGGTTTAATCTTCCCAACTGCAGTGGCCATCCTTTCATAGAAGAAAGCATTCCATGTCCAGATTTCAAGACCCCCAACCCCAAAGCATGGCTAGAGGGCACTGCTGGTTGGAAAAAGAGACTGGCCTGCAGTGGGGCATCAGATGAGGGCAACCCACAAATCAAAGTGTGGAGTCCTGTCCTGTGGCTGCCATTAATCCAGATGCTGTGTCCACCTTCCAGCAGCGAGAGCCCCTTGTACTCCACCCTAGCTTGTTCTCCCTCCAGACCCCTTCTCTGTCTGTTCTCTATAAAGACACTCTCTCATTTCAACATTCTTGCTGGTTGAAGCACCAAGTCCTTAGAATTTCTCAGGAAAACCTTCGGATTCTCTGAAATCCTTCCCCAAATATTTAGTGCCTTTTTCTCACATGATTGTAACTAGCATCCAGTCATGTGTCATCACTTCCTCAATGCTTGCCCTTCTTGTAACTCTATGAGCCCGCAGAGAGAGGAATCTCATCTGGTCCATGCAAGGCCTGGCACGGAGGCCATGCTGCACAAATGCTGCTGGCCTACTCGTGGACTGACTCCACCCTAACGTCATGCCCTGACAAACATTCTGCGGGGGTGTGCTGCCCAGCCCTCGGCTAGAGTGTGTGTGTGTGAGTATGTGATCTGAGTATGCCATGTGGAACAGGAGGTACTGTGAGTGTGTGTGCACTCCATCATTGCACTTGTTTGAGCATAAGACCAAGGCTTTCAAAACCAGCAAAGGCCAACCCATGTTAATTCTGTTCAGATGCTTCTAAGTTCACATCTCTCTGTATTAAGGATCTAGCCCAACCCTGTTCCTTGTGTTTTCTAAAATGTGAATGTATTCAAATGTATATAAAAATTGACATTTGGCTTTGAAACCGGCAGTGAGCTACCAGTCTAGCCTCTGAAAATATCCGTGATTGTCCTGACTGTTGTTCTCACTTGGTTCTGAAGAATATACATTTCACAGCGTCTTTTTCTGAATCATTTACTGTCTCTGTAAACCTCCCAGGCTAAATAAATACCCCTTTAATGGATCGATGCATCTGATTCAGTCCCTTTCAGGAGATGGGGAGCCAGTGTCCCCTGTTCCCAGTTGTGTGCTTTAATGTCATGCAGGCTGCATTGAACAGCCTGCGCTTGTGAAAGCCCTGCATTTAGAGTATGTGAGGACCAGAGAAATAGAGCAGTGCCCAGCTTCAGAGAGCTTACAGTCTAGTTCAAGTCTAGAAACACTTCCTGCAACAGCAGATGCCAAGCTTCAGGATTTATTGTCTGCTGGGTATCCAGGGTGGCCCTGTCCTTATCATCCAGAGTCCAGCTGTGCAGCCTGGCAGGGGCAGACGGGGGCATTTTGTGATTGAGATCTTTTGAAAAACAGGATTCTTCTCTCCTATGTTCCCTCAGAGAGTGTGCTGCAATGTGGGCCTTCCTCAGCATCCACATTCATCTCCCTCCAAAAGTTTTGGGGCTCCATCCAGTCCCCCTACATATTTTATTGACAGGAAGCTTAATGATCATCTGCTCTAAACTGAGAGTCTCAGAAGATAGCCAACATTCCATTAAACACCATTTCCTTATATTCCATTATTTGAATTTACCCTATTGTACTAACCAGCAAGACTCTTTAAAAACTGCTTGAGAGAAGCAACACTATTTCCTCTAATTTTTTTTATGTATTTTTTATTGACATATAGAAAAAGCACAGGAACCAGGGATCAATTTGCCAACGTACTCTGGATTGTCGAAAAAGCAAGAGAGTTCCAGAAAAACATCTATTTCTGCTTTATTGACTACGCCAAAACCTTTGACTGTGTGGATCACAATAAACTGTGGAAAACTCTTCAAGAGATGGGAATATCAGACCACCTGAGCTGCCTCTTGAGAAATCTGTATGCAGGTCAGGAAGAAACAGTTAGAACTGGACATGGAGCAATAGACTGGTTCCAAATAGGAAAAGGAGTACGTCAAGGGTATATATTGTCACCGTGCTTCTTTAACTTATATGCAGAGTACATCATGAGAAACAGTGGGCTGGATGAAGCACAAGGTGGAATCAAGATTGCCGGGAGAAATGTCAATAACCTCAGAATATGCAGAGGTTATGGCAGGCACCATCTTTATGGCAGAAAGCAAAGAGGGACTTGAGAGCCTCTTGATGAAAGTGAAAGAGGAGAGTGAAAAAGTTGGCTTAGAATTCAACATTCAGAAAACAAAGATCATGGCATCCAGTCCCATCACTTCATGGCAAATAGATGGAGAAACAGTGGAAATAATGGAATACTCTATTGTGGGGGGTTCCAAAATCACTGCAGATGGTGACTGCAGCCATGAAATTAAAAGATACTCCTTGGGAGAAAAGTTATGACCAACCTAGACAGCATATTAAAAAGTAGAGATGTTACTTTGTTGACAAAGTCCATCTAGTCAAGGCTATGGTTTTCCCAGTAGTCATGTATGGATGTCAGAGTTGGACTATAAAGAAAGCATATGAGAAGACTCTTGAGAGTCCCTTGGACTGCAAGGAAATCCAACCAGTCAATCCTAAAGGAAATCAGTCCTGAATATTCATTGGAAGGATTGATGCTGAAGCTGAAACCCCAATACTTTGTCCACCTGATGCAAAGAGCTGACTCATTTAAAAAGACCCTGATGCTGGGAAAGATTGAAGGCAGGAGGAGAAGGGGATGACAGAGGATGAGATGGTTGGATGGTATCACTGACTCAGTGGACATGAGTTTGAGTAAACTCTGGGAGCTGGTGATGGACAGGGAGGCCAGTCCACCAGGTCACAAAGAGTCGGACATGACTGAGCAACTGAACTGAACTGATAGTTTGAATTAGTGTTGTCTTAATTACTGCTATACAGCAAAGTGCTTCTGTTATATGTATATATAATATATATATACATACCTTTTCTATATGTATTCTTTTCCACACAATAGGATATTGAATATAGTACAAAGCACTGTGTGCAACAATATTTTATTTTTTTAATTAATTTATTTTTTAATTGAAGGACACCTGCTTTATGGAATTTCATTGTTTTCTGTCAAACTTCAACATGGATCAGCCATAGGTATACATATATCCCCTCCCTTTTGAACTCTCCTCCCATCTCCCTCCCCATCCCATCCCTCTAGGTTGATACAGAGCCCTGTTTGAGTTTCCTGAAACATACAGCAAATTCCCATGGCTGTCCATTTTACATATGGTAATGTAAGTTTCCATGTTACTCTCTCCATACATCTCACCTTCTCCTATCCCCATGTCTATAAGTCTAGTCTCTGTTTCCCCACTGATGCCCTACAAATAAATTCTTCAGTACCATTTTTCTAGATTCTGTATATATGCGTTAGTATATGATATTTATCTTTCTCTTTCTGACTTACTTCACTCTGTATAATAGGCTCTAGGTTCATCCACCTCTTTAGAACTGACTGAAATGCATTCCTTTTTATGGCTGTGTAATATTGCATTGTGTATATGTACCACGACTTCTTTATCCATTCATCTGTCAATGGACATCTAGGTTGCTTCCATGTTCTAGCTATTGTAAACAGTGCTGCAATGAACAATGGGATGCATGTGTGTTTTTAAATTTTGGTTTCCTCATAGTATATGCCTAGGAGTGGGATTGCTGGGTCATATGGTGGTTTTATTCCTAGTTTTTTAAGGGGTCTCCACACTGTCTTCCATAGTGGCTGTATCAATTTACATTCTCACCAACAGTACAACAGTTCCCTTTTCTCCACACCCTCTCCAGCATCTATTGTTTCTAGACTTTTTGATAAGGGCCATTCTGACTGGTGTGAGGGGATACCTCATTGTAGTTTTGATTTGCATTTCTCTAATAATGAGCCATGTTGAGCATCTTTTCATGTCTTTGTTAGCCATCTGTATGTCCTCTTTGGGGAAATGTCTGTTTAGGTCCTTTTCCCACTTTTTTATTGGGTTGTTTGTCTTCCTTGCATTGAGTTGTTTAAGCTGCTTGTATATTTTGGAAATTAATCCTTTTTCAGTTGTTTCATTTGCTGTTTTTGTCTCCCATTCTGAGATTGTCTTTTCACCTTGCTGATAGTTTCCTTTGCTATGCAAAAGCTTTTAAGTTTAATCAGATCCCACTTGTTTACTTTTGTTTTTATTTCCATTACTCTAGAAGGTGGGTCATAGAGGATCTTGCTTTGATTTATGTCATAGAGTGTTCTGCCTATGTTTTCCTCTAAGAGTTTTGTAGCTTCTGGTCTTACATTTAGGTCTTTAATCCATTTTGAGTTTATCTTTGTGTATGGTGTTACGAAGAGCTCTAATTTCATTCTTTTACAGGTAGCTGTCCAGTTTTCCCAGCACCACTTACTGAAGAGTCTGTCTTTGCCCCATTATATAGTCTTGCCTCCTTTGTCAAAAACAAGGTATCCATGGGTACATGGGATTATTTCTGGACTTTCTATCTTGTTCCATTGGTCTATCTGTTTTTGTGCCAGTACCATACTGTCTTAATGACTGTAGCTTTGTAGTATAATCTGAACTCAGGAAGATTGATTCCTTCAGCTCGATTATTCTTTCTCAAGTCTGCTTTGGTTATTCAAGGTCATTTGTGTTTCCGTATGAATTTTGAAATTTTTTGTTCCAGTTCTGTGAAAAATGCCATTGATAATTTGATAGGGATTCCATTGAATATGTAGATTGCATTTGGTAATATAATCATTTTAACAATATTGATTCTTCCTACACAGGAATATGGAATATCTCTCCATCTGTTTATGTTGTCTTTTATTTCTTTCATTAGTGTCATAATTTTCTGTGTACAGTTCTTTTGTCTTCTTATTCCTAGATATTTAATTCTTTTTGTTGCAATGGTGAATGGGATTGATTCTTTAATTTCTCTTTCTGATTTTTCATTGTTAGTATATAGAAATGCAAGTGATTTTGGTATATTGACTTTGTATCCTTCAACTTTGCTAAATTCACTGATTAGCTCTAGTAATTTTCTTGTAGTATCTTTAGGATTCCCTAAAGATACCATTCCCTAAAGTATCATGTCATCTGCAAACATTGAGAGCTTTACTTCTTTTCCAATCTGGATTCCTTTTATTTCTTTTATGTCTCTGATTGCTGTAGTTAAGACTTCCAAAACTATGATGAATAATAGTGGTGAAAGTGGACACCCATGTCTTGTTCCTGATCTTAGGGGGAACGCTTTCAGTTTTTCACCATTGAGAATAAGGTTTGCTGTAGGCTTATCATATATGGCCTTTACTATGTTGAGGTAGTTTCCTTCTATGACCATTTTTTGAAAAGTTTTCATCATAAATAGGTGCTGAATTCTGTCAAAGTTTTTTTCTGCATCTATTGAGATTATCATATTGGTTTTAATCTTTCAATTTGTTAATCTGTTGTATCACATTGATTGATTTATGTATATTGAAGAATCCTTGCATTCCTGGAATAAACCCTACTTGATTGTGGTGTATGAGCTTTTTAATGTTGTTGAATTCTGTTTGCTAAAATTGTATTGAGGATTTTTGAACCTATATTCATCAGTGATATTGGCCTGTAATTTTCTTCTTTGTGTTGTCTTTGTCTGGCTTTGGTTTCAGGGTGATTGTGATTTCATAGAATGAGTTTGGATGTGTTCCTTCCTCTGTAATTTTTTTGGAAGAGTTTTAGAAGGATAGGCATTAGCTCTTCTCTAAATGTTTGATAGAAATCTCCTGTGAAGCCATCTGGTCCTGGGCTTTTGTTTTGGGGGAAGATTTTTGTTCACAGCTTCAATTTCAGTGCTTGTAATTGGGTTATTCATAATTTCTGTTTCTTGCTGGTTCAGCCTTGGAAGATTGAACTTTTCTAAGAATCTGTCTATTTCTTCCAGATTATCCATTTTATTGTCATATAGTTGTTCATAACAGTCTCTCATAATTCTTGTATTTCTGCATTGTTTGTTGTAACCCCTCCTTTTTCATTTCTAATTGTGTTGATTTGATTGTTCTCTCTTTTTTGCTTGATAAGTCTGGCTAAACGTTTGTCAATTTTGTTTATCTTCTCAAAGAATCAGCTTTTAGTTTTATTAATCTTTATTATTGTTTCTTTCCTTTCTTTTATCATTTAACTTCTGCTCTTATCTTTATGATTTCTTTCCTTCTGCTAATTTTGGGGTTATTTTGTTCTTCTTTTTCCAATTGTTTTAGGTATAAAGTTAGGTTGTCTATTCAAAGTTTTTCTTGTTTCTTGAGGTAGGATTATATTGCTATAAACTTCACTCTTAGAACTGCTTTTGTTGCATCCCATAGGTTTTGCATTGTCATGTTTTCATTGTCATTTGTTTCTAGAATTTTTTTTTATTTCCCTTTTGATTTCTTCAGTAACCTGTTGGTTATTTAGAAATGTATTGTTTAATCTCCATGTGTTTGTTTTTTTACACTTTTTTTTCTTGCAGTCGATATCTAGTCTCATAGCGTTGTAGTCAGAAAAGATGCTTGATATGATTTTAATTTTCTTAAGTTTACTGAGGTTTGATTTGTGACCCAAGGTGTGGTCTATCCTGGAGAATGTTCCATGAGTACTTGGGAATAAGGTGTATTCTTCTGCATTTGGATGGAATGTCTGAAGATATCAATGAGATCCATCTCATTTAATGTATCATTTAAGACTTGTGTTTCCTTATTAATTTTATATTTTGATGATCTGTTCATTGATACGAGTGGAGTGTTAAAGCCTTCTACTAACATTGTGTTACTGTCAATTTCTCCCTTTATGTCTGTTAGTGTTTGTCTTATGTATTGAGGTGCTCCAATGTTGGGTACATAGATATTTACAATTGTTATGTCTTCCTCTTGGATTGATCTCTTGATCAATCCTTCCTTATCTCTTATAATATTCTTTATTTTAAAGTCTACTTTATCTGATATGAGGATTGCTACTCCAGCTTTCTTTTGCTTCCCATTTGCATGGAATATATTTTTCTACCCTCTCGTTTTCAGTCTATATGTGTCTTGAGGTCTGAAGTGGGTTTCTTATGGACAGTGTTTATATGAGTCTTGTTTTTGTATCCATTCAGCCAGTCTGTGTCTTTTGGTTGGAGCATTTTTAATCCATTTACATTTAAAGTAATTATTGATATATATGTTCCTATTGCCATTTTTTTAATTGTTTAGGGTTTGATTTTGTAGATCTTTTTCTTCTCTTGTATTTCTTGACTATGTAAGTCCCTTCAACATTTGCTGTAAAGCTGGTTTGTTGGTATTGTGTTCTCTTAACTTTTGCTTGTCTGAAAAGCTTTTTATTTCTCCATCAATTTTGGATGAGATCCTTGCCAGGTAGAGTAATCTTGGTTGTAAATTTTTCCCTTTCGATACTTTCAGTATATCCTGACATTCCTTTCTGGCCTGCAGAGTTTCTGCTGAAAGATCAGCTGTTAAACGTGTAGGGTTTCCCTTATATGTTCCTTGTTGCTTTCCCCTTACTGCTTTTAATATTCTTTCTTTGTGCTTCATCTTTGTTAGTTTGATTAGTATGTCTCTTGGCATGTTTATCCTTGGGTTTATCCTGTATGGGACTCTTTGAGCTTCTTGGACTTGATTTACTATTGCCTTTTCATGTTGGGGAAATTTTTAACTATACTCTCATCAAAATTTTGTTATAGTCTTTCTTTTTATCTTCATCTTCTGGGAGCCCTATAATTTGAATGTTGGTGTTTTTGATATTGCCCCAGAGGTCTCTGAGACTATCCTCAGTTCTTTTCATTCTTTTTACTTTATTCTGCTCTTCAGAAATTATTTCCACCATTTTAATCTTCCAGCTCACTGATTCATTCTCTGCTTCAGTTATTCTGCTATTGATTCCTTCTAGAGTATTTTTAAATTCAGTAATTGTGTTGTTTGTATGTTTATTGCTTAATTCTTCTAGGTCTTTGTCAATTAATTCTTGCATTTTCTGCATTCTTCTTTCAAGGTTTTTGATCATCTTTACTATCATTATAATTAATTCTTGTTCAGGTAGTTTGCCTAGTTCCTTTTCATTTATTTAAGATTCTGTGTTTCTAGTTTGCTCCTTGATTTGTGCAGTATTTCTCTGCCTTTTCATGATTTTTTAAAAACTTATTGTGTTTGAAGTCTCTTTTTCCCAGGCTTCAAGTTTGAATTCTTTCTTCTTTTTGTTTTCTGCCCTCCTAAATTTGGTGCAGTGATGGTTTGTGTCAGCTTCATGTAGGGTGAGAATTTGCTTATTTTTTTCTTTCTTTCTTTTTCTTTTTCTTTTTTTTGCTTTTCCACTGATGGGCAAGACTGAGTGAGGTGGTAATCCTGTCTGCTGATGATTGGGTTTGTTTTTTTGTTTCATTTGTTGTTTGGATGAGGCATCCTGCACAGGGTGCTACTGGTGGTTGGGTGATGCCAGGTTTTGTATCCAAGGGTTTCCTTTGTGGGAGTTCTCACTATTTGATACTCCCTAGGGTTCAAGTGGGCCTTAGAAAGCATCACTACAAACAAAGCTAGTGGAGGTGATGGCATTCCAGTGGAGCTATTTCAAACCCTCAAAGATGATGCTGTGAAAGTGCTGCACTCAATATGCCAGCAAATTGGGAAAACTCAGCAGTGGCCACAGTACTAGAAAACATCAGTTTTCATTCCAATCCCAAAGAAAGGCAGTGCCAAAGAATGCTCAAACTACTGCACAATTGCACTCATCTCACACGCTAGTAAAGTAATGCTCAAAATTCTCCAATCCAGGCTTCAGCAGTATGTGAACCATGAACTTCCAGATGCTCAAGCTGGTTTTAGAAAAGGCAGAGGAACCAGAGATCAAATTGCCAACATCCGCTGGATCATGGAAAAAGCAAGAGAGTTCCAGAAAAACATCTATTTCTGCTTTAATGACTATGCCAAAGCCTTTGACTGTGTGGACCACAATAAACTGTGGACAATTCTGAAAGAGATGGGAATACCAGACCACCTGACCTGCCTCTTGAGAAACCTATATGCAGGTCAGGAAGCAACAGTTAGAACTGGACATGGAACACCAGACTGGTTCCAAATAGGAAAAGGAGTACGTCAAGGCTGTATATTGTCACCCTGCATATTTAACTTTTATGCAGAGTACATCATGAGAAACCCTGGGCTGGAAGAAGCACAAGCTGGAATCAAGATTGCTGGGAGAAATATCAATAACCTCGGATATGCAGATAACACCCCCCCTTATGGCAGAAAGTGAAGAGGAACTAAAAAGCCTCTTGATGAAAGGGAAAGTGGAGAGTGAAAAGCTGGCTTAAAGCTCAACATTCAGAAAACTAAGATCATGGCATCTGGTCCCATCACTTCATGACAAATAGATGGGGAAACAGTGGAAACAGTGTCAGACTTTATTTTTTGGGGCTCTAAAATCACTGCAGATGGTGATTGCAACCATGAAATTAAAAGACGCTTACTCCTTGGAAGGAACATTATGACCAACCTAGATAGTATATTGAAAACCAGAGATATTCCTTTGCCAACAAAGGTCCATCTAATCAAGGCTACGCTTTTCCCGGTGGTCATATATGGATGTGAGTGTTGAACGGTGAAGAAAGCTGAGCACCAACGAATTGATGCTTTTGAACTGTGGTGTTGGAGAAAACTCTTGAGAGTCCCTTGGACTGCAAGGAGATCCAACCAGTCCATCCTAAAGTAGATCAGTCCTGGGTGTTCATTGGAAGGACTGATGCTGAAGCTGAAACTCCAATACTTTGGCCACCTCATGCGGAGTTGACTCATTGGAAAAAACTCTGATGCTGGGAGGGATTGGGGGCAGGAGGAGAAGGGGACGACAGAGGATAAGATGGCTGGATGGATCACCGACCCGATGGACATGAGTTTGAGTAAACTCCGGGAGTTGGTGATGGCCAGGGAGCCCTGGCGTGCTGTGATTCATGGGGTCGCAAAGAGTCGGACAAGACTGAGTGACTGAACTGAGCTGAACTGAACTGAGGGTTAATTCTCTGGTAGTCCAGGGTCTTGGAGTCAGTGCTCCAACTCCAAAGACTCAGACAGAACTTGATCACTGGTCAGGAACAAAGATTCCACAAGTTTTTGGTTTTGCTTTTTTTTTTATGGCATTGAGTGAAATTAAAACAAATACCCAAAATTAGAAACCAAAGGTGAACCCCAGACAAATGGCAGTTACAAAATCAGGCAAATAATAATTAAAATAATGGAATATACATATATACATATACAACCATAAGCAAAATCAAAACAGCCCAACAAAAATAAAGTACAATAAGTTGACCAGGCAAGCAAAGAAAACCAAAAATTATATCAGCCAGTTTAGAACAAAACTAACTAAAGCACAAACTGGAAAACAAAACTAAAGCAAGGTGCCAAGTGGGAAAAAAGCAATGAAAGCAAAATTAATGAATATGTTGAGAGAAAAGGAAAGAAAGCATAGATATGCAAAAGTTATAGAGATAGATTAAGAACATTTATATATATTAAAGATTAACTGCAGGGGAAAAGGACAGTAGGAAAAGCAAACAAATGTATAAATGTAGAAAAAAATCAAAATAGGTTTAAAAAATAAAACTAAAATTTAAACCAAAAAAAAAAAAAAAGGAAGAGGAAATGAAAGGAAAAAAAGGGGGGGAAGACTCCACAAAACTGCAACAGCCCAATGTAGAGGCAGAGGTTATTGAAAACAATAAAAAAGTGTGAGTGAAAAACAAAAACTCAAAAGCTTAATTAGATTTCATATTGCCAGTAAAATCGACAATTACAACAGGAGTGGTGGGGGGGGTGGGGGTGGGTGGAGAAGGAAAAGAAAAAAGTGGGGAGGATTTCAAAAGTAACTACAGAACAAGTCAAAACATAGAAAAAATAAACGTTTGTCTTGAGTCACTGCTGTCAGGGTCCTTTCCTTTGCTGAGAGTCACAGTCCACCCCACCTCCCTAGGGTGCCCCGAAACACTGTGCTGGTCTGTGGACCTGCTGTCAGGACAGCTCAGATTCTAATGTGGTCCTACTCCTATGTGTTCTTGCCTCCAATGTCCATAGCTATCAGAACTAGTACATTTTCTTTTGTAGGAGCTCTCAGTGTCCTTTTATGTATTCCATAGACATACAGTCTGCCTAGTTGATCATGGATTTAATCTTCAGCTTGTACAGCTGGTGGGAAGGTTTTGGGTCTTCTTCCTTAGCCATACTGCCCCTGGGTTTCAATTGCGGCTTTATTTCCACCTCTGCATGTGGGTTATCCACTGGAGTTTGCTCCTGAGGCTGCCCTGGGGTAATTGGGTTTGCCCCTGTGAAGGCCAGGTGTGGAGGTGGTGTAGCTGCTTGGTTCACAGGGGTTCTGGCAGCACCAGGTACTCAGGGGAGCTGATGGCTAGGGCAGCAGGAAATATAGTGCTCTAGAAGGGTATGGCAACCAGTATTGACCAATACACTTCAGTAGTCTTGCTTAGAGAACTCCCCTGACAGAGAAGCATGGCAGGCCACCGTCGATAGAGTCACAAAGAGTTGGACATGACTGAAGTGACCCCGCGTGCCTAGATGCAAGACTTTCTTTGTCTGTTGAACTCTGCCCCAGTGAGGGGTGAGCATGAAAGTGGTGTAGTTGCTTGGATCGCAGGAACACTGTGGCATCAAGTGTGCAGGGACACGGACTGCCTCAGCCACAGGAGGTGTGGCCCTACAAGAGTCTCTGTTAGCTGATGATCAGAAGGCCACTTTGGCTGGTTTTTCTCCATACTTCCTACTGTTCAGGCCCTTAGAGGGCTCCCTTGCCTGGGGTCCTTCTCTGTTGTTTGGTACATCAGGCACATAGAGGGGCGCCCCACTGACCGGGGTCCTACTCTGAGTTCAATGCGTCAGGCATTTGATGGACCAGCCTCTCTATCGTTCAGCTGCCAATGCTGGTGTGTGGGGAGTCAGAGGCTATGGTGATGGCTCCACCCACTACACATGACTCAGCAGTGTCCCCTTGCTTCCATGGCTGCCCGGCTTTCCTGCACAGGCATTTCCCACTATAATCTCCTCCCTCACATCCCCTTGGTCCATCTCTCTGCAGTCAACAGCAGCCCTCGCCCTGGGATTGCTTCACAATCCCTAAGCTCTAGCTCCCAGTCACTGCACCTTCTAGGGGTACATATGGCTGCAGCAAGGACTGTCTGATTCTCATTCCATTTAAGTTGCCACAGTTCAGCTGTTTTACTCTTAGCCTTAAATGTTTCTCCTCTGACTCAGACAATTTCCCTGATATGGGGATCAGACCCCTGTTTTAGTTCCCCCATCTGCTGAGGGCAGGTCCAGTCCTAGTAACAGTCCTATTTTTCCCCCTATTTTCTTCATCCTACTGAATTTTGCATGGTTCTATATATTCTTGTCCACCAGTAAGGTACTCCTGTCCATTCTCAGCTGGTGTTGTGCATGCACTTCTGTGTCTGAAGGTGTATTCCTGATGTATCCATGGAGAGAGAAGTACTCCACATCCACCTACTTCTCTGCCATCTTGTTCTCAGGACCTAATATTTTTACTGAATTTAATTTCCATCAAATTTAATAAGGTAGTTTTTATTATTCCCATTACAAAAATGCAGCTAAAAGTGATTGTTATAGAGTGAATATTTGTACCCCAAATTCATATGTTGAAACCAAGCACCCAATGTGATGCATTAGGAGGTGGGGCCTTTCAGTTCAGTTCAGTTGCTCAGTCGTGTCCAACTCTTTGCGACCCCATGAATCGCAGCACGCCAGGCCTCCCTGTCCATCACCAACTCCCGGAGTTCACCCAGACTCACGTCCATCGAGTCAGTGATGCCATCCAGCCATCTCATCCTCTGTTGTCCCTTTCTCCTCCGGCCCTCAATCCCTCCCAGCATCAGAGTCTTTTCCAATGAGTCAACTCTTCGCACGAGGTGGCCAAAGTACTGGAGTTTCAGCTTTAGCATCAGTCATTCCAAAGATATCCCAGGGCTGATCTGCTTCAGAATGGACTGGTTGGATCTCCTTGCAGTCCAAGGGGCTCTCAAGAGTCTTCTCCAACACCACAGTTCAAAAGCATCAATTCTTCAGTGCTCAGCCTTCTTCACAGTCCAAATCTCACATCCATACATGACTACAGGAAAAATCATAGCCTTGACTAGACGGACCTTTGTTGGCAAAGTAATGTCTCTGCTTTTGAATATGCTATCTAGATTGGTCTTAACTTTCCTTCCAAGGAGTAAGTGTCTTTTAATTTCATGGCTGCAATCACCATCTGCAGTGATTTTGGAGCCCAAAAAAATAAAGTCTGACACTGTTTCCACTGTTTCCCCATCTATTTCCCATAAAGTGATGGGACCGGATGCCATGATCTTCATTTTCTGAATGTTGAGCTTTAAGCCAACTTTTGCACTCTCCTCTTTCACCTTCATCAAGAGGCTTTTGAGTTCCTCTTCACTTTCTGCCATAAGGGTGGTGTCATCTGCATATCTGAGGTTATTGATATTTCTCCTGGCAATCTTGACTCCATCTTGTGCTTCTTCCAGTCCAACGTTTCTCATGATGTGCTCTGCGTGTAAGTTAAATAAGCAGGGTGACAATATACAGCCTTGACGTACTCCTTTTCCTATTTGGAACCAGGCTGTTGTTCCATGTCCAGTTATGTCATGAGGGTGGAGTACCCATGATAGAATTAATGCCCTGAGGAGGAAAGAAACAGACCAGAGCCCTTTGTTTCTCGACCACATGAGGATACACTGAGAAGGCAAACTGTCTGCAATAAAGTCTTCATTGGGAACTGAATCAGCCAACACTTTGATCCTGGACTTCCAGGCTCCAGAATGCTGAGAAATTAATGTTATTTAAGCTACCCAGTCAATGGCATTCTGTTAAAGTAGCCTGAGCACACTAAGACATAATTAAATCAACATAAGCTCAGGCAGCTCTTGAGCCACAGAATTGGATATGAACTCAGATAACTCAGATTCCAAGTCCCATATTTCCTTCAACGTCATTCTCTTCCTTATGAAATTAGTGACAGGTTCATAATCTTTGTTTAATCAGCACTTTCTCAGTTCAGTGCTGTTCAGTTACTCAGTTGTGTCCGACTCTTTGGGATCCCATGGACTGCAGCACTCCAGGCTTCCCTGTCCATCACCAAATCCTGGAGCTTGCTCAAATTCATGTCCATCGAGTCAATGATGACATACAACCATCTCATTCTCTGTCATCCCCTTCTCCTCCTGCCTTTAATCTTTCCCAGCATCAGGATCTTTTCCAATGAGTTCATTCTTCATATCTGGTGGCCAAAGTATTGGAGCTTCAGCTACAGCATTAGTCCTTTCAATGAATTACAGAACCCTCTTAGTTCAGTTCAGTTGCTCAGTCATGTCTGATTCTTTGTGAACCCATGAATCACAGCACCCCAGGCCTCCCTGTCCATCACCAAATCCTGGAGTTCACTCAGACTCACGTCCATTGAGTCAGTGATGCCATTCAGCCATCTCACCCTCTGTCGTCCTCTTTTCCTCCTGTCCCCAATCCCTCCCAGCATCAGAGTCTTTTCCAATGAGTCAACTCTTCCCATGAGGTGGTCAAAGTACTGGAGGTTCAGCTTTAGCATCAGTCCTTCCAAAGAGCATCCAGGACCAATCTTGTTTAGAATGGACTGGTTGGATCTCCTCGCAGTCCAAGGGGCTCTCAAGGGTCTTCTCCAAAACCACAGTTCAAAAGCATCAATTCTTCAGTGCTCAGCCTTCTTCACAGTCCAACTCTCACATCCATACATGACCACTGGAAAAACCATAGCCTTGATTAGATGGACCTTTGTTGGCAAAGTAATGTCTCTGCTTTTCAACATACTATCTAGGTTGGTCATAACTTTCCTTCCAAGGAGTAAGCGTCTTTTAATTTCATGGCTGCAGTCACCATCTGTAGTGATTTTGGAGCCCAGAAAAATAAAGTCTGACACTGTTTCCACTCTTTCCCATCTATTTCCCATGAAGTGATGGGACCCGATGCCATGATCTTCGTTTTATGAATGTTGAGCTTTAAGCCAACCTTTTCACTCTCCTCTTTCACTTTCATCAAGAGGCTCTTTAGTTCCTCTTCACTTTCTGCCATAAGGGTGGTGTTATCTGCATATCTGAGGTTACTGATATTTCTCCCAGCAATCTTGATTCCAGCTTGTGCTTCTTCCAGCCTAGGGTTTTTCATGATGCACTCTGCACATAAGTTAAACAAGCAGGGTGACAGTATACAGCCTTGACGTACTCCTTTTCCTATTTGGAACCAGTCTGTTGTTCCATGTCCAGTTCTAACTGTTGCTTCATGACCTGCATACAGATTTCTCAAGAGGCAGGTCAGGTGGTCTGGTATTCCCATCTCTTTCAGAATAGTCCACAGTTTATTGTGATCCACACAGTCAAAGGCTTTGGTATAGTCAATAAAGCAGAAATAGATGTTTTTCTGGAACTCTCTTGCTTTTTCCATGATCCAGCGGATGTTGGCAATTTGATCTCTGGTTCCTCTGCCTTTTCTAAAACCAGCTTGAGCATCTGGAAGTTCATGGTTCACATACTGCTGAAGCCTGGCTGGGAGAATTTTGAGCATTACTTTACTAGCGTGTGAGATGAGTGCAATTGTGTGGTAGTATGAGCATTCTTTGGTATTGGCTTTCTTTGGTATTGGACTGAAAACTGACCTTTTCCAGTCTGTGGCCATTGCTGAGTTTTCCCAATTTGCTGGCATATTGAGTGCAGCACTTTCACAGCATCATCTTTCAGGATTTGAAATAGCTCAACTGGAATGCCATCACCTCCACTAGCTTTGTTCGTAGTGATGCTTTCTAAGGCCCACTTGACTTCACATACCAGGATGTCTGGCTCTAGGTGAGTGATCACACCATCGTGATAATCTTGGTCGTGAAGATTTTTTTTCGTCTTTCTTTTTCTGACAGAATGTGGTCCACTGGAGAAGGGAATGGGAAATCACTTCAGTATTCTTGCCTTGAGAACCCCATGAACAGTATGAAAAGGCAAAATGATAGGATACTGAAAGAGGAACTCCCCAGGTCAATAGGGGCCCGATACGCTACTAGAGATCAGTGGAGAAATAACTCCAGAAAGAATGAAGGGATGGAGCCAAAGCAAAAACAGTACCCAGCTGTGAATGTGACTGGTGATAGGAGCAAGGTCCAATGCTGTAAAGAGCAATATTGCATAGGAACCTGGAATGTCAGGTGCACGAATCAAGGCAAATTGGAAGTGGTCAAACAGGAGATGGCAAGAGTGAACATCGGCATTCTAGGAATCAGCAAACTGAAATGGACTGGAATGGGTGGATTTAACTCAGATGACCATTATATCTACTACTGTGGGCAGGAACCCCTTAGAAGAAATGGAGTAGCCATCATGGTCACCAAAAGAGTCCAAAATGCAGTACTTGGATGCAATCTCAAAAATGACAGAATGATCTCTGTTCATTTCCAAGGCAAACCATTCAATATCACAGTAATCCAAGTCTATGCCCCAACCAGTAACACTGAAGAAGTTGAAGTTGAATGGTTCTGTGAAGACCTACAAGACCTTTTAGAACTAACACCCAACCTTTTCATTATAGGGGACTGGAATGCAAAAGTAGGAAGTCAAGAAACACCTGGAGTAACAGACAAATTTGGCCTTGGAATATGGAATGAAGCAGGGCAAAGACTAATAGAGTTTTGCCAAGCAAATGCACTGGTCCGGGAGCTGACTGTGGCTCAGATCATGAACTCCTTATCGCCAAATTCAGACTGAAATTGAAGAAAGTAGGGAAAACCACTAGACCTTTTAGGTATGACCTAAATCAAATCCCTTATGATTATACAGTGGAAGTGAGAAATAGATTTAAGGGACTAGATCTGATAGAGTGCCTGACGAACTATGGATGGAGGTTCATGACATTATACTGGAGACAGGGATCAAGACCATCCCCATGGAAAAGAAATGCAAAAAAGCCAAATGGCTGTCTGCAGAGGCCTTACAAATAGCTGTGAAAAGAAGAGAAGTGAAAAGCAAAGGAGAAAAGGAAAGATATAAGCATCTGAATGCAGAGTTCCAAAGAATAGCAAGAAGAGATAAGAAAGCCTTCCTCAGCAACCAATGCAAAGAAATAGAGGAAAACAACAGAATGGGAAAGACTAGAGATCTCTTCAAAAAAATTCGAGATACCAAGGGAACATTTCATGCAAAGATGGGCTCGATAAAGGACAGAAATGGTATAGACCTAACAGAAGCGGTAGATATTAAGAAGAGGTGCAGGAATACACAGAAGAACTGTACAAAAAGACCTTCACGAACAGCACCCTCTAATTCCTGGCAAAAGTTGTTGGCTGCATTTATTGTCTGCTTGGACCCTGAGAGCAAACTTAAGCTAGGTTCCAGCCTATGGATGCACGACTATCTTGAAGGAACCTGACAGCCTTCCAGTATTTCCCAGCAAGATGGCGGTTATGGTGGCAACATTAGCTGGCAAAAGTAGTCTCATCAGACAATCCTATCTTGGTATTCCAAAGCACAGGGACAGATCCATAATGTTAACTAAATTCACTAACTCTAAGAACACTCTTGAAACGAAATCATTCTTTCCGCTCTCATACTTCAGGAGACAGAACCAGAGATGCTTCAGACCATCACGTCCTCAAACAAAGCCATCCCTGAGTCGACTGTTTCCAGGAATGCTGGTACCTACAGTAAAACAAGAGTTTTCCAATGTGCATTTGTGTTTTAAATTATAAACCCATCCAGAAGGGGGACCATTATGAAGACTTTTTCTTTTCTTTCCATTAAAGGAACTCAACTGTGTTCAGTCTTCTCCATTTTCCCACTTTTTGCTTTACTTCCAGTCTGACACTTTACACAATATCCTGTACATTTTGTACAGTGTATTTATAAACAGGTGCACCAATCCTCTCCCCCATAATAGAAAACATGCAACTCTGAAAGACATCAAAACATTTACACTACAAGCCAAACAAACACCAATTTTCATCCTGAACTCTCTCGGTCAATACCATACTTTGAAAATTGTAGTGCACATCTAATGGCTGGCCAAAGTCCTTCAGCACAGCCCATTTCACCGTGCTTAGCTCCTAACTGAAATTTCACAGTACAGTACTTAAGACACAACTCCAAATTACATCGCCATTTAAGCAAATGCGTTTTCCTAGCCATTTAACTGTATGTGATTTTCTCTTGGCTATATGCTTCTTATGATTTGCTGATGGCAATATTTATTTGAGGATATTCTAGAACATCCTATTCTCTGTGAACTGAATTCAACCTAGTAGTGTACTTTAATAGCCTTGTCCAAATTGTACATTTCTGGAAGGAAAAAAAAACATTTTCATTCTCAGAGGAGATACTAGTTCTTGGCTTTTCCTATCCCAGACTTTACAAATGTTTACCCCTTATTGAGTTCTCTCAGGCCTGATCCTAATATGAAATTATTTAGGAACTAGATTCCATAGATAAACAATTAAAAACATATTTCATTTGAAAATGTAGAGATCTGTTAATAGGACAGATAGCAATAATAACAATTCTTTTCTTTCTTTTCTAGATGGATTTTTTTTAATGATTTATTTGTTATTCAGTCACTCAGTTGTGTCCAACTCTTTGTGACCCCAGGAACTGCAGCATGCCAGGCCTCCCTGTCCTTCCCATCTCCTGAAGTTTGCTCAAATTCATGTCCATTGAGTCAATGATGCCATCCAATCATCTCATCCTTTGCCATCCCCTTCTCCTCTTACCTTCAATCTTTCCCAGAATCAGGGAAAAATTTTTCTAAACGATATATATTTTATATATAAATTATATAATATAATTTATTCATTTAAATAATAATTTTGTGTATTTATAATATAACTTATAAATTTATAACATAATATATAAATTTATAATATAATGTTATATGTTATATAAATATATGTATTTCAAGTAAACAAAAAGTTAGAATAGTTTAATAGGCTCCTTATGTACCCATGTTCCAGCTTCAGCAATTATCAATATTTTCTAATCTTGTTTCATCTATTACACTCAACCACAAACTTGATTTGAGGTGCTCAGTGTTAGTGTTTCTAAATCAGGGATAACTTCCCTGGTGGGTCAGATGGTAAAGCGTCTGTCTACGATGTGGGAACCCGGGTTCAATCCCTGGGTCAGGAAGATCCCCTGGAGAAGGAAATGGCAATCCACTCCAGTACTATTGCCTGGAAAATCCCATGGACAGAGGAGCCTGGTAGGCTACAGTCCATGAGGTCGCCAAGAGTTGGACACGACTGAGCGACTGGATAAAAATGCTTAGAATAAGACTGAGCCCCAAAGCCAACCAATGGGACCTCCCAAGACAGATACTCATCCAATGACCATGACCCTGTATCCACGACCCAGGGATAATATTATCAAACAGCAGCACATGTTTGTTATCCTGGCTTCCAATTGCCCTCTAGCTCTACTTTGTCTACAAGATACTTGAAAATACTTTACAAAAAGATAAGTCATAATTCCATACACTTTGGTAGTTGCTAATCTAGGAAATATTCTTATTAAAAAAACAAAACAAAACTCAGTTCACTGTGAACCTCAGTACATGATACTCAGTTTCTTTAGGTGCTTCTATTTTTCTCCTCTTCACTGAATTGGAATTAAAAAGTAGACTGCTTCCTTATTTCTGGTCAGCTTACTACCATGGATTGTGTCCCTCATTTCTCTGCACCCTTGAAATATTTCCTCCTAGAGTCTCAGGTGCATAAGTGACTTGGCCACATCAGTCTTTGCCAAGTCACTGGTAAAATATACTTTCAAAAAATCACTTTAAAATGGATAATATATCTAAATGTAAGTTACAAAACTATAAAATTCCTTGAAAAGAACAAATAGTCTCTTCAATAAGTGGTGTTGGAAAAACTGGACAGCTATATGTAAAAATACATGTAGAATACACCCTAACACTATACACAGAATAAACTCAAAATGGATTAAAACCCCAAATCTAAGTTTGGATACTATAAAACTCTTACGGGGAAACATAGGCAGAACAATCTCTGACATAAATTGCAACAAGACCTTTTTTGATCCACCTCCTGGAGTAATGGAAATAAAAACAGAAATAAAAAAATGGGACCTAATTAAACTTGAAAGCTTTTGCACAGCAAAGGAAACCATAAATGAAATGAAAAGACCATGCTCAGAGTGGCAGAAAATATTTGCAAAATTGGCAACTGACAAAGGATTAATCTCCAAAGTATACAAACAACTCATGCAGCTCAATATAAAAAAAAAGAAAAAAAACCCAATCAAAAAATGGACATAAAATCTAAACAGACATTTCTCCAAAGAAGACATACAGATGGTTTAAAAGCACATGAAAAGATGTTCACATTACTAATTATTAGAGAAATGCAAATCAAAACTAGAATGAGGTATGACTTCATATCAGTCAGAAGGGCCATCATCAAAAATTCTGCAGACAATAAATGGCAGAGAGGACATGGAGGAAAGGGAACCCTTTCTACACTGTTGGTGGGAATGTAAATTGGTACAACCACTATGGAGAGCAGTATGGAAGCTCTTTTAGTAACTAAAAATAAAGCTACCATATGATACAACAACCCCACTTCTGGGGATATATTCAGGGAAAACTGTTTGAAAAGATATATGTATCTCAAAATTCATTGCAGAACTATTTAAAATAGCCAGTACATAAAAGCTATCTAAATGTCCATCAATAGTGGAATGGATAAAGGAGTTGTGGTGTATATATATATATATATAATGGAATATTCAGTTCGGTTCAGTCCCTCAGTCATGTCCGACTCTTTGCGAACCCATGAATCGCAGCATGCCAGGCCTCCCTGTCCATCACCAACCCCCTGAGTTTACTCAAACTCACGTCCATCGAGTCAGTGATGCCATCCAGCCATCTCATCCTCTGTCGTCACCTTCTCCTCCTGCCCCCAATCCCTCCCAGCATCAGAGTCTTTTCCCGTGAGTCAACTCTTCCCATGAGGTGGCGGAAGTACTGGAGTTTCAGCTTCAGCATCATTCCCTCCAAAGAAATCCCAGGGCTGATCTGCTTCAGAATGGACTGGTTGGATCTCCTTGCAGTCCAAGGGACTCTCAAGAGTCTTCTCCAACACCACAGTTCAAAACCATCAATTCTTCAGTGCTCAACCTTCTTCACAGTCCAACTCTCACATCCATACCTGATCAAAGGAAAAACCATAGCCTTGACTAGACAGACCTTTGTTGGCAAAGTAATGTCTCTGCTTTTGAATAAGCTATCTAGGCTGGTCATAACTTTCCTTCCAAGGAGTAAGCGTCTTTTAATTTCATGGCTGCAGTCACCATCTGCAGTGATTTTGGAGCCCAAAAAAATAAAGTCTGACACTGTTCCAACTGTTTCCCCATCCATTTCCCATGAAGTGATGGGACCGAATGCCATGATCTTCATTTTCTGAATATTGAGCTTTAAGCCAACTTTTTCACTCTCCACTTTCACTTTCATCAAGAGGCTTTTTAGTTCCTCTTCACTTTCTGCCATAGGGTGGTGTCATCTGCATAGCTGAGGTTATTGATATTTCTCCCGGCAATCTTGATTCCAGTTTGTTTCTTCCAGTCCAGCGTTTTTCATGATGTACTCTGCATAGAAGTTAAATAAGCAGGGTGACAGTATACAGCCTTGACGTACTCCTTTTCCTATTTGGAACCTGTCTGTTGTTCCAGGTCAGTTCTAACTGTTGCTTCCTGACCTGCATACAGATTTCTCAAGAGGTAGGTCAGGTGGCCTGGTATTGATATTTCTCCCGGCAATCTTGATTCCAGCCTGTGCTTCTTCCAGCCAAATTTGGAAAATTCAGCAGTGGCCACAGGACTGGAAAAGGTCAGTTTTCATTCCAATCCCAAAGAAAGGCAGTTGCAAAGAATGCTCAAACTACAGCACAATTGCACTCATCTTACATGCTAGTAAAGTAATGCTCAAAATTCTCCAAGCCAGGCTTCAGCAATATGTGAAACGTGAACTTCCAGATGCTCAAGCTGGTTTTAGAAAAGGCAGAGGAACCAGAGATCAAATTGCCAACATCCACTGGATCATCAAAAAAGCAAAAGAGTTCCAGAAAAAAACATCTATTTCTGTTTTATTGACTATGCCAAAGCCTTTGACTGGGTGGATCACAATAAACTGTGCAAAATTCTGAAAGAGATGGGAATACCAGACCACCTGACCTGCCTCTTGAGAAACCTGTATATAGGTCAGGAAGCAACAGTTAGAACTGGACATGGAACACCAGACTGGTTCCAAATAGGAAAAGGAGTACGTCAAGGCTGTATATTGTCACCCTGCTTATTTAAATGGAATATTACTGGCCATAAAAATGAAAGTAATAATACCATTTGTGGCAATATGGATGGACCTAGAGATTGTCATATTGAGTGAAGTTAAGTCAGACAGAGAAAGACAAATATCATGTGTATATGTGGCATCTAAAAAAAAGACTACAAATGAACTTACCTACAAAACAGAAATTGAGTTTCAGAGATAGAAAATAAACTTATGGCTATTGGAGGACAAGGGAGGAGGGATAAATTGGAAGGCTGGGATGGACATGTACACATTACTATATATAAAATAGATAACTAGTAAGAACCTACTGTATAGAACAGGGACTCTACTCAATACTCTGTAATGGCCTACATGGTGAAAGAATCTAAACGAGTGGGTATGTGTAGAACAGTTTCACTTTGCTGTACACCTGAAATTAACACATTGTAAATTAACTATATCCCAACAAAAATCAAAGAGGAAAAAAAAGCTACTTTAAGATAACAGGTTGTTACTGAACTCAGGTTCACCTGGTTATCACTCAAAAGCCAGTACTCACGAGACAAGTGTTGCTAGGAAAGGAAAGATTGATTTCTTTAGGAGCTGGCAACCAGGGAAGAATGAGGACTCATGTCTCAAAGAACCAAATTCCCTACTGTTGATCAGTGGAGAAGAGCTCTTAAAAGGGAGTTTCAGGGGCATATAGGCAGAGGAATGGGTTATCACATAGTTAACATCTTCTAATGGGAGTTTCAGTATCTGCTAAACAGTTCAAAGGATATGGCTCAGAATATTATCTACAGCCCTTGAAAAGTATTTAAAAGTCCTTGATTTTGTTTAGTGGCTAAATTAGTATTACTTTGTCATCTGACTATTTTTCCTTTGCTTCTTTTTTTTTTTCTCTCTCATTTCTCTTATTAAATTTATACTTTGGCTAAATTTTTCCACAAACAAGAGACAGGCAGACAACTTGATAGGGGGAGGAGTTCTGTCCCAGGAAGGCCACGTGGGGTCCTGTTGCATTACAAGATGACTTTGGGTTTGGTGGTGACTTTTTAGGTAAAATACCAAATGGAAAATCCATGAAAAAATAATTTGTCAGTTGAACTTTATTAAAATTAAAATCTACTGTTCTCTGAAAAGGGCTTCCTAGGTGGTGCTAGTGGTAAAGAACCCACCTGCTAATGCAGGAGACATAAGAGATGCAGGTTTGATCCCAGGGTTGGAAAGATCCCCTGGAAAAAGGCATGGCAACCCACTCCAGTAGTCTTGCCTAGAAAATCCCATGGACAGAAGAGCCTGGAAATCTATGGTCCATAGGGTTGCAAAGAGTCAGGCAAAGACTGAAGTGAGTTAGCGTGCATGCACACACACATGCATGCACTTTCTGAAAGATACTGAAAAGAGAATGAGAAGCCAAGCCATAGACTGGCTAAAAACATTTGCAAAAGACATATGATAAAGGACTGTTATCCAAAAGATACTAAAACTCAACAGTAAGAAGAACAACATGATTCTAAAATGGGCAAACAATCTAAACAGACACCTCACCAAAAATATACAAATGGAAAATAAGCCATTAAAATGAATTATGCCATTTGAAAGTTGCAAATTAAAAAAGAAACTACTACATAGCCATTAAAATGGATAAAATACAAAACACTGCTGCTGCTAAGTCGCTTCAGTCGTGTCTGACTCTGTGCGACGCCAGAGACGGCAGCCCACCAGGCTCCCCCATCCCTGGGATTCTCCAGGCAAGAACACTGGAGTGGGTTGCCATTTCCTTCTCCAATGCATGAAAGTGAAAAGGGAAAGTGAAGTCGCTCAGTCGTGTCTGACTCTTCGCGACCCCATGGACTGCAGCCTACCAGGCTCCATGGGATTTTCCAGGCAAGAGTACTGGAGAGGGGTGCCATTGCCTTCTCTGACAAAACACTGACAACATCAAATGTTGGCAAGGATATCGAGCAAGAACTATCACTCATTGTGGGTAGGAATGCAGAATGGATTTGAAATAGAGTTTTGCAGTTTCTTACAGAAATAAACACATTCTTCCCATATGATTCAGCAATCATATCCCTTTGTATTACTCAAATGAGTTGAAACCTTATGTTCACACAAAAACTTGCTCACGAATAACAACTTTATTCATAATTGCCAAAATTTTGAAGCAACAAAACCATGGAGGAAGCTTAAATTTGTGTTATTAAGTGAAATGAACTGATATGAAAAGGCTACATATGATTCCACCATATGACTTTCTGAAAGAAAGCAAAACTATGGAGACAGTGAAAAGATCACTGATTGTTAGGGTTTGGGGAGAGGGAAGGATGAATAGGGGATTCTTAGGGCAGTAAAAATAGTTTATGTACTGTAATGGTGGATAAATGCTATTGTTTGTCAAGACATATAGAATGTACAGTATCAACTCTAATGTAAACTATGGACTTGAAGGTGTTGATGATATGCAGTGTAAGTTCATTAACCATAACAAATGTATCACTGTGGGGGTATATCGGTGATCCTGTTTGTGACACCAACTGTCTTGCTATTCATACTGCTTGCACTGTTTGCTGAACCCAGGGTAGGCAAGGTGCAAGCTAAAAGGCTGGAAGAAGACACAAGGAGCTGTAGGAACCGCAGACATGTTTATCCTCTCCTGGCTGGCACAGCAGCAATAACAGCTTCTCTCCTGGCTGATGCAGCAGCTGTAGCAGGAGCCACAAAATAACCATAATGTAGCCATAACAGCCATAGCATAACCTCATATAACATAAGCATGATGCCGCCCCATGTAGCCAAAACGCAGCAGCAGCCGGGGCTTCCATGGTGAAGCTCATACAGGGGTACTGCACAAAGCAACCTGTAGCCAAGTGAGTACCTTGTGAAGTGCATGCACAGTGCTATAAGTCATCACAGCTGTTACATAACCATTATGTACAAGACGTGGGGCAGGAGGGAGAGGCCGTGGTGCAAGAAATTCTGACCAGGCCATCTTGGCTTATTTGGTCTTTCCCTGCACGGGGGCAATGTTGATTAGCTGAGTTGTTGTGTATAAGCATTGGGAAGGGATATACGGGAACTCTGTGTACTTTCCACTCAATTTTTCTGGGAACATATAAGTGTTCTAAAAAATAAGTCTAATAAAAAGAACAGCTAATAGACTAGATGTGGTAGAGGAAAATATTTAAAATTCAGAAGACTTTTTTTTCTAGGTTGGGGGGTCAGGGGTGGATGCAGCATGTGGAGAACATAGCTCCCTGACCAGGGATCGAACCCATGTCCCCAAAGTGGAAGATGAAGTATGAACCACTAGACCACCAGGGTAGTCCTGCAGCAAACATTCTTAGTCATCTAGAATGTTTGCTACCGCCACATACTTCAGAAAGATTTTGTCAACCCCAGCCCTCCTCCCTAAAGGAAGCAAGAAGTGAAAAAACACAATTTTCTTCTGTATGGCACATTTTTTGGTTTCTTAAGCTTGCTAGTTAGACAAGACTGTGGTCCTAGTGTGATTAGATTGACTAGTTTTCTGTGAGTATGGTTTCATTGTGTCTGCCTTCTGATGTCCTTTTGCAACACCCACCGTCTTACTTGGGTTTATCTTACCTTGGGCATGGGGTATCTCTTCACGGCTGCTCCAGCAAAGCGCAGCCATTGCTCCTTACCTTGGATGAGGGGTATCTCCTCACTGCCGCCCTTCCTGATCTTCAACGTGGGATAGCTCCTGTAGGCCCTCCTGCGCCCGTGCAGCCACCACTCCTTGGACCTAGGGTTGGTCCTCCCAGCCGCCACCCCTGGCCTCGGTTGTGGGGTTGTTCCTCCTGGCCGCCACCCCTGGCCTTGGGCTTGGGGGGATGGGGTAGCTCCTCCCAGCCGCCGCCCCTGACCTCGGACGTGGGGTAACTCTTCTTGGCCGCCGCCCTTCGGGCATGGGGTCCTCCCGGCTTCTGCCCCTGACCTTGGACATGGTGTAGCTCCTCTTGGCCGTGCTTAGTGCACTGGTCGCAGCCAGGGCAACCCAAGATGGGCGAGTCATGGTGGAGAGATCTGACAGAATGTGGTCCACTGGAGAAGGGAACGGCAAACCACTTAAGTATCCTTGCTTTGAGAACCCCATGAACAGTATGAAAAGGCAAAATGATAGGATACTGAAAGAGGAACTCGCCAGGTCAGTAGGGGCCCAATATGCTACTGGAGATCAGTGGAGAAATAACTCCAGAAAGAATGAAGGGATGGAGCCAAAGCAAAAACAATACCCAGCTGTGGATGTGACTGGTGACAGAGCAAGGACCGATGCTGTAAAGAGCAATATTGCATAGGAACCTGGAATGTCAGGTCCATGAATCAAGGCAAATTGGAAGTGGTCAAACAGGAGTTGGCAAGAGTGAATGTCGACATTCTAGGAATCAGCGAACTAAAATGGACTGGAATGGGTGAATGTAACTCAGATGACCACTATATCTACTACTGCGGGCAGGAATCCCTCAGAAGAAATGGAGTAGCCATTATGGTCAACAAAAGAGTCCGAAATGCAGTACTTGGATGCAATCTCAAAAAATGACAGAATGATCTCTGGTCGTTTCCAAGGCAAATCATTCGATATCACAGTAATCCAGGCTATGCCCCAACTAGTATCGCTGAAGAAGCCGAAGTTGAACAGTTCTATGAAGACCTACAAGACCTTTTAGAACTAACACCCAAAAAAGATGTCCTTTTCATTATAGGGGACTGGAATGCAAAAGTAGGAAGTCAAGAAACACCTGGAGTAACAGGCAAATTTGGCCTTGGAAAACGGAATGAAGCAGGGCAAAGACTAACAGAGTTTTGCCAAGAAAATTCACTGGTCATAACAAACACCCTCTTCCAACAGCACAAGAGAAGATTCTATACATGGACATCACCAGATGGTCAACACTGAAATCAGATTGATTATATTCTTTGCAGCCAAAGATGGAGAAGCTCTGTACAGTCAGCAAAAACAAGACCAGGAGCTGACTGTGGCTCAGACCATGAACTCCTTATTGCCAAATTCAGACTTAAGTTGAAAAAAGTGGGGAAAACCACTAGACCATTCAGGTATGACCTAAATCAAATCCCTTATGATCATACAGTGGAAGTGAGAAATAGATTTAAGGGCCTAGATCTGATAGATAGAGTGCCTGATGAACTATGGAATGAGGTTTGCGACACTGTACAGGAGACAGGAAACAAGATCATCCCCATGGAAAAGAAATCCAAAAAAGCAAAATGGCTGTCTGGGGAGGCCTTGCAAATAGCTGTGAAAAGAAGAGAAGCAAAAAGCAAAGGAAAAAAGGAAAGATATAAGCATCTGAATGCAGAGTTCCAAAGAATAGCAAGAAGAGATAAGACAGCTTTCTTCAGCAATCAGTGCAAAGAAATAGAGGAAAACAACAGAATGGGAAAGACTAGAGATCTCTTCAAGAAAATTCGAGATGCCAAGGGAACATTTCATGCAAAGATGGGCTCGATAAAGGACAGAAATGCTATGGACCTAACAGAAGCATAAGATATTAAGAAGAGATGGCAAGAATACACAGAAGAAATGTACAAAAAAGATCTTCACGACCCAGATAATCGCAATGGTGTGATCACTGACCTAGAGCCAGACATCCTGGAATGTGAAGTCAAGTGGGCCTTGGAAAGCATCACTACGAACAAAGCTAGTGGAGGTGATGGCATTCCAGTGGAGCTATTTCAAATCCTGAAAGATGATGCTGTGAAAGTGCTGCACTCAATATGCCAGCAAATTGGGAAAACTCAGCAGTGGCCACAGGACTGGAAAAGGTCAGTTTTCATTCCAATACCAAAGAAAGCCAATGCCAAAGAATGCTCAAACTACCGCACAATTGCACTCATCTCACACGCTAGTAAAGTAATGCTCAAAATTCTCCAAGCCAGGCTTCAGCAATATGTGAACCATGAACTTCCTGATGTTCAAGCTGGGTTTAGAAAAGGCAGAGGAACCAGAGATCAAATTGCCAACATCCACTGGATCATGGAAAAAGCAAGAGAGTTCCAGAAAAACATCTATTTCTGCTTTATTGACTATGCCAAAGCCTTTGACTGTGTGGATCACAATAAACTGTGGAAAATTCTGAAAGAGATGGGAATACCAGACCACCTGATCTGCCTCTTGAGAAATATGTATGCAGGTCAGGAAGCAACAGTTAGAACTGGACATGGAACGACAGACTGGTTCCAAATAGGAAAAGGAGTATGTCAAGACTGTATATTGTCATCCTGTTTATTTAACTTCTATGCAGAGTACATCATGAGAAACGCTGGACTGGAAGAAACACAAGCTGAAATCAAGATTGCAGGGATAAATATCAATAACCTTAGATATGCAGATGACACCACCCTTATGGCAGAAAGTGAAGAGGAACTCAAAAGCTTCTTGATGAAAGTGAAAGTGGAGAGTGAAAAAGTTGGCTTAAAGCTCAACATTCAGAAAACTAAGATCATGGCATCTGGTCCCATCACTTCATGGGAAATGGATGGGGAAACAGTGGAAACATTGTCAGACTTTATTTTCAGGGGCTCCAAAATCACTGCAGATGGTGACTGCAGCCATGAAATTAAAAGACGCTTACTCCTTGGAAGGAAAGTTATGACCAACCTAGACAGCATATTCAAAAGCAGAGACATTACTTTGCCAACAAAGGTTTGTCTAGTCAAAGCTATGGTTTTTCCAGTGGTCACGTATGGATGTGAGAGTTGGACTGTGAAGAAGGCTGAATGCCGAAGAATTGATGGTTTTGAACTGTGGTGTTAGAGAAGACTCTTGAGAGTCCCTTGGACTGCAAGGAGATCCAACCAGTCCATTCTGAAGCAGATCAGCCCTGGAATTTCTTTGGAAGGACTGATGCTAAAGCTGAAACTCCAGTACTTTGGCCACCTCCTGCGAGGGGCAGACTCATTGGAAAGGACTCTGATGCTGGGAGGGATTGGGGGCAGGAGGAGAAGGTGACGACAGAGGATGAGATGGCTGGATGGTATCACTGACTCGATGGACGTGAGTCTGGGTGAACTCTGGGAGTTGGTGATGGACAGGGAGGCCTGGTATGCTACGATTCATGGGGTTTCAAAGAGTCGGACGTGACTGAGCGACTGAACTGAACTGAACTGAAGCTTGCTAGGTAAAATAAATTGGTGCTATAGTTGGCTGTGACATGTAAATATATAAGTACTTTTAATTTTGTAGACTTTATTTTTTAGAGAACTTTTGGACATACAGAATTGAACAGATCATACAGAGAGCTCTCCTATACCCTTTACCATAGACACACAATTTCACCTATTCTTAACATTTTGTATTAGTGTTATATATGCATTACAATTAATAAATCAATTTTAATACATTGTTATTAACTAAAGCCCATAGTTTAAGAATGTGAAGGTGAAGTCAAATGAGCCTTAGGAAGCATCACTAAGAACAAAGCTAATGAAGGTGATGGAATTCCAGTTGAGCTATTTAAAATCCTAAAAGATGATGCTGTGAAGATGCTGCACTTATTATGCCAGCAAATTTGGAAAACTCAGCAGTGGCCACAGGACTGGAAAAGGTCCGTTTTCATTCCAGCCCCAAAGAAAGGCTATGCCAAAGAATATTCAAACTACCACACAATGGCACTCATCTCACACACTAGTAAAGTAATGCTCAAAATTCTCCAAGAGAGGCTTCAACAGTACATGAACTGAGAACTTACAGATGTCCAAGCTGAATTTAGAAAAGGCAGAGGAACCAGAGATCAAATTGCCAACATCCATGGGATCATTGAAAAAGCAAGAGAGTTCCAGAAAAACATCTACTTCTGCTTTATTGACTATGCCAAAGCCTTTGACTGTGTGGATCACAACAAACTTGGAAAATTCTTCAAGAGATGGGAATACCAGACCACCTTACCTGCCTCCTGAAAAATCTGTATGCAGGCCAAGAAGCAACAGTTAGAACTGGACATGGAACAACAGGCTGGTTCCAAATTTGGAAAGGAGTACATCAAGGCTGTCACCCTGTTTATTTAACTTCTATGCAGAGTACATCAAGCAAAATGCTGGGCTGGATGAAGCACAAACTGGAATTAAGATTGCAGGAAGAAATATCAATAAACTCAGATATGCATATAATACCATCCTTATGGCAGAAAGTGAGGAGAAATTAAAGGGCCAATTGATGAAAATGAATGAAGAGAGTTAAAAAGCTGGCTTAAAACTGAACATTCAAAAAACTAAGATCATGATGTCTGGTTCCATCACTTCATGGCAAATAGATGGGGAAACAATGGAAATAGTGACAGACTTTCTTTTCTTGGGCTCCAAAATTACTTCAGATGGTGACTGTAGCCATGAAATTAAAAGACGCTTACTCCTTGGAAGTAAAGTTATGACCAACCTAGATAGCATATTCAAAAGCAGAGACATTACTTTGCCAACAAAGGTTTGTCTAGTCAAGGCTATAGTTTTTCCAGTAGTCATGTATGGATGTGAGAGTTGGACCATAAAGAAAGCTGAGCACTGAAGAACTGATGCTTTTGAACTGTGGTGTTGGAGACGACTCTTGAGGGTCCCTTGGACTGCAAGGAAATCAAACCAGTCCATCCTAACGGAGATTAGTCCTGAATATTCACTGGAAGGACCAATGCTGAAGCTGAAACCCCAATACTTTGGCCACCTGATGTGAAGAAATGACTCAGTGGAAAAGACCTTGATATTGTGAAAGATTGAAGGCAGGAGGAGAAGGGGATGACAGAGGATGAGATGGTTGGATGGCATCACCAACTTGATGGACATGAATTTGAGCAAGCTCCAGGAGTTGGTGATAGACAGGAAGCCTGGCATGCTGCAGTCCATGGTCTCACAAAGAGTCGGACATGACTGAGTGACTGAACTGAACTGATAGTTTAAGATTCACTTCATGCTATAAAGTTTATGGGATTTGACAAATGCATAATGTCTCATTATTCATTACAATATTATATAGAATAGCTTCACCACACTAAAAATCCTCTGTAATTTACCTATTCATTTCCACCTCTCTGACTCCTGAGAGTCAGAGAAACCACTGATCTTTCAGTCAGTCATTCAATTGCTCAGTCGTGTCCAACTTGATCTTTAGTTTTATCTTTTTTTTAAATATCATGTAGTTGGAATCATCTACTTGGCTTCTGTCTAGACTGACTTCTTTCACTTATTAATATGTGTTTAAGACAGAATTCACCATGTCTTTTTGTGGCTTGATAGCTTGTTCTTCTTAGCACTGAATAATATTTCATTGTATGGATGCACCAAGTGTGTTTGTGTATTCACCTATAACAAGAAATTTATATACAACTGAATATTATTTGGTCATGAGAAAAAAAGGATATCCTTCCAACTTGTTGGCCTTCTCAGGTGGCTCAGATAGTAAAGTGTCTGCCTGCAATGCGAGAGATCCAGGTTCAATCCCTGGGTAGGGAAGATCCCCTGGAGAAGGAAATGGCAATGCACTCCAGTATTCTTGCCTGGAGAATCCCATGGATGGAGGAGCCTAGTGAGAGAGTCATTTCCTAGGCAGGTTGATAAGAAGTCTGCTGCTGCTGCTAAGTTGCTTCAGTCGTGTCCAACTCTGTGCAACTCCATAGATGGCAGCCCACCAGGCTCCCCCATCCCTGGGATTCTCCAGGCAAGAACACTAGAATGGGTTACCATTTCCCTCTCAGGGGTCCCCAAGGAGAGAGGGGTTTGGAATTCTCAAGGAGGAAGAAAGGACAAACGATTTTTTCCTCTACATTCCTTAGGATTATGTATCCTGCCTGAGGACAGTCTCTGGATTAAACCTGGCTAATCATGTTATCTTAAAATGTAAATTATGGGAGTAGGTCTGGTGAGATCTTTACAACCTCCAGACATTCTTTGGATTCATTGGAGAGTATATAACTCCATTGCTAACACTAGCAAGTGGGTACTCTTTCTACCCCCTTCTGATGTCTATGTCAGAAGCTTTCTCTATCTCCTTTATACTTTAATAAAACTTTATTACACAAAAGCTCTGAGCGATCAAGCCTCCTCTCTGGGCCTGGATTGAATTCTTCTCCTCCAGAGGCCAAGGATCCCAGCATCTTTGCATGATTCAGCAACAACCTTTCACTAGTAGGCTACAGTCCATGGGGTCGCAGAGTCGGACATGACTGAGTGGCTTCATTTCCACTTGTAACAATATGAATGAACCTTGAGGGAATTAGGAAAAGTGAGATGTCAGACAAAGAAAGAAAAATAATATAAACACTTGTATGCAGAATCTAAAATACCTGAACTCACAGGAACAGAAGGTAGAGAGGTGGAATCCAATGGCTGGGGAGTAGAGGAAATGGGAAGATGTTTATCAAAGTGTAGGTACTTCCAGATATAAGATGAGTAAGTCCTAAGTATCTACTTTAGACCATGGAAATTATAATCAATAATGCTATGTTAAAAGTTGCTAAAATAGTAGGTTTTAATCATTCTCACCACACCAAAACAGAATGATACTTATTGCGACATGATGGAAGCCTTCGCCAATACTACAGTGCCAGTCATTTTGCACTACATAAGTGCATCAAATCAACACATTGTACACCTTAAATTGTGTAACCTTGCACAATGTCAATGTTATCTCAGTAAAGCTAGAAAAATAAATGTAAAAAGAAAGACATTTTTGAGGCTTCTAATTTTTGGCAATTATAAATAAAACTGATGTAAGGCAATGTCACCCCACTCCAATACTCTTGCCTGGAAAATCCCATGGACGGAAGAGCCTGGTAGGCTGCAGTCCATGAAGTTGCTAAGAGTCAGACATGACTGAGCGACTTCACTTTCACTTTTCATTTTCATGCATTGGAGAAGGAAATGGCAGCTCACTCCAGTGTTCTTGCCTGGAGAATCCCAGGGACAGAGGAGCCTGGTAGGAGGCCATCTATGGGGTCACATAGAGTCGGACACGACTGAAGTGACTTAGCAGCAGCAAGCACTTATGTGCAAGTTTTAGTGAAAGTTCCTGTTGCTCTACATCACTGTCACCATTAAGTACCAGTGTTTTGAGTTTAGCCGTTCTAATGAGTGTGTAGTGGTTGTTGTTTTAATTAGCAATTCCCTCATAATGCACTGCATTAACCACATTTTCTTACACTCATTTGCCACCTGTATATCATATTACTTTGGCATGGCTTCCATAACAAAATATTGCAGACTAGTGGCTTACACAACAGAAATATATATATATATATATTCTCACAGCTCTGGAGGTGAAAGTCCAAAATCAAGCTTTTGGCAGGTTTAGTTTCCTCTGAAGCTCTCTGATTAGACTGTAGATAGCTACCTTCTCTCTGTGTCCTCCCAGGGTTTTCATCCATGCATATGCACAATATATCCAAATCTCTTCTTATAAAGATATTAGTCAGCTGGTTTTAGGGCCCACCTTAATGGTCTCATTTTAATTTATCACTTCCTTAAAGACCTTATCTACGAATCTGGTTACATTTTGAAATGCTGGCATTAGGATTTCAATATATGAATTTGGTGGGAACACGACTCAGCTCATAACACATATATCTTTTGGTGAGGTATCGGTTAAAATATTTTGTCCATTTTTTAATTATTTAATTTATTTTAATTGGAGGATAACTGTGGAAAATTCTGAAAGAGATGGGAATACCAGACCACCTGACCTGCCTCTTGAGAAACCTATATGCAGGTCAGGAAGCAACAGTTAGAACTGGACATGGAACAACAGACTGGTTCCAAATAGGAAAAGGAGTACGTCAAGGCTGTATATTATCACCCTGCTTATTTAACTTCTATGCAGAGTACATCATGAGACACTCTGGGCTGGAAGAAGCACAAGCTGGAATCAAGATTGCTGGGAGAAATATCAATAACCTCAGCTATGCAGATGACACCACCCTTATGGCAGAAAGTGAAGAGGAACTAAAAAGCCTCTTGATGAAAGTGAAAGAGGAGAGTGAACAAGTTGGCTTAAAGCTCAACATTCAGAAAACTAAGATCATGGCATCTGGTCCCATCACTTCATGGGAAATAGATGGGGAAAGAGTGGAAACAGTGTCAGACTTTATTTTGGGGGGCTCCAAAATCACTGCACATGAAATTAAAAGATGCTTACTCCTTGGAAGGAAAGTTATGACCAACCTGGATAGCATATTAAAAAGCAGAAACATTACTTTGCCAACAAAGGTCCATCTAGTCAAGGCTCTGGTTTTTCCAGTGGTCATGTATGGATGTGAGTTGGACTATGAAGAAAGCTGAGCGCTGAAGAATTGATGGTTTTGAATTGTGGCATTGGAGAAGACTCTTGAGAGTCCCTTGGACTGCAAGGAGATCCAACCAGTCCATTCTAAAGGAGATCAGTCCTGGGTGTTCTTTGGAAGGAATGATGCTGAGGGTGAAACTCCAGTACTTTGACCACCTCATGCGAAGAGTTGACTCATCGGAAAAGACTTTGATGCTGGGAGGGATTGAAGGCAGGAGGAGAAGGGGCCGACAGAGGATGAGATGGCTGGATGGCATCACCGACTCAATGGATGTGAGTTTTGAGTGAACTCCGGGGGTTGGTGATGGACAGGAAGGCCTGGAGTGCTGCAATTCATGGGGTCGCAAAGAGTCGGACACAACTGAGCAACTGAACTGAACTGAATTGGTTTACAATATTGTGATGGTTTTGTCATACATCAACATGAATCGGCCACAAGTATACATGAGTTCCCTCCATTCTGAACGCTCCTCCCCCCTCCCTTCTCACCCCATCCCTCTGGGTGGTCACAGAGGGTTTTGGGTGCTCTGCTTCATTCATCAAACTTGCACTGGGAATCTATTTCACGTATGGTAATGTACATGTTTCAATGCTATTCTCTCAAATCATCCCACCCTCACCTTCTCCCACTGAGTCCAAAAGTCTGTTCTTCATGTCTATTTTAAATATAACTTTGTTTTTGTTAGTTTTAAGTTCTCGCTGGTATGTAAAAAGACAGGTGACTTTTGTATATTACTCTGGATCTTTCAGTCTTTCTATAATTGCTTATTAATTCAGGAGATTTTGATCAATACTTGGGATTTTCTACATGTACAATCATGTCATTTGTGAACAAAAATGTGTGTGTTTCTTCATTTCCAATCTGTATACCTTTTAGTTTGTTTTCTTGTCTTATTGTATCATCTAGAACTTCTAGTACAATGTTGAAGAGAAATGTTGAGAGGAGACATCCTTGCCTTGTTCCTGATCCTAAGGAGACTCTACTTTCTCACCATTAAGTATGATGTTAACTTTAGGGGTTTTTTGTTAAAGTTCTCTATTCCTGGCTTACTGAAATATGTGTGGATTTTATCAGATTTTTTTTAAATTTTCTTTATTTTTTTTTACTTTTTTAAAAAATTTGTTTTCATAGATAGATAGATTGATATGATTAGTTGATTTTTCTTTTAGCTTAATGGTATAATGGAATACATTAATTGATTCCTAAATGATGGAGCAGTCTTGTATACTTAGATAAATATCAGTAAGTCCTGCTGCATAGTTATTTTTATAAATTATTGAATTAAATTTGTTAATTTTTTAGGGAGTATTATATTTATATTCATGAGAATTAGTGGTCTGTAGTGCTCTTTACTTGTGATACCCTTAAAAGGTTTTGATATTAAGGTGGTGTTGACTTTATAAAATAATTAGGAATGTTTCCTCTGCTTTTATTTTCTGGATGAAATTGTAGTGAATTGGTACCATTTCTTCCTTAAATGTGTGTCAAATTTATGGTGAAACCACTTGAAACTGGTGCTTTCTCTTTTTTTAGACTATTAACTATTGAGTCAACTTCTTTAATCAATAGCATATAATGTATGTAATTATAGACATAAAGACAGATAGATACAGATATAGAAATAATACAGATATAGATATAATTTTCTATAAGCCTATTCAGATTATTTCTCCTTGTGCACTTTAATGGCTAGTGGCTTTAAAGGTAATGGTCCATTTTATCTAAATTATCAAATTTGTGGGCATAGAGTTCTTCATAATCCTCTTTTGCTATTCATTTATTGTTGAAGAGATGAGTATTGATGATCTCCCCTTTATTTGAGATATGAGTAATTTGTGTCTACTCTATTTTTCTCTTACTCACCATAGTTAGATGTAAATCAATGTTACTGATCTTTTGAAAGAACCAGTTTTTACCAATGCAGACTTCTGCTGTTTTCTTGCTTCAATTTCATTGATTCCTGCTCTAATTTTTATTTTTTTTCATTTCTATTCTTCTACTTGCTTTGGGTTTATATTGCTTTTCTTTCTCTCTTTTCCTGAGATGAAAGCTTAGATTACTGATTTTAGATTTTTTCTTTTTTCTAATACATACAATACATTGAATGCTATGATTTTATTGCAGCCCATGAATTTTGATGTCATATTTTTATTTTCACTTAGTTGAAATACTTTAAAACTTTTTCTTCATATTAGACTTCCTCTATGACCCATATGTTATTTAATCTTCAAATATTTGGGGATTTTCTAGCTATCCTTTTATTATCGATTTCTAATTTAACTTATTTGCGGTCTGAGAGTACACTGTATGTTTCTGCTTCTTTAAATGTGTTAAGGTGTGGGACTTCACTTGTGGTCAAGGCTAAAATCAGCCTTACAATTCATTGGGACATGGGCTCAATCCATGGTCAGGGAACTAAGATCCTACATCCTGCAGGGCAACTAAGGCCACCGGCTGCAACTACTGAGCCCGTGCACTCTGGAGCCCAAGTGTCACAACTAGGAGTGCCCAAGTGACACAAATAGATAAATAAAAATCATTAATGTTTGCTAAGATGTGTTTTATGACCCAGAATACAGTCTATCTTGGTGAATATTCTACGTGAATTTGAGGAAAATGTATATTCTTCTATTGTTTGTTATAATATCAGTTGAATCCAGTTGAATGATGGTATTTTCCATTCTAACTATACGCTTGCTGATTTTATGCCCACTAGTTCTGTCAGTTAGTAAGAGAGGCAAGTTGATGTCTCCAATCATAATAGCAGACTTGTCTATTTCCCCTTGCAGTTCAATCAGTTTTTCTCTCAAGTGTTTTGATGCTGTGTTTTCATGTGCATGCACGTTAAGGATTGTCATGGTTTCTTGGAGGAACAGATCCATCAACCATTATGCAATACTCTATCTTTAATTTTTTGTCTTATTCTAAAGTTTTCTTTGTCTAAATTTAATACAGCTACTCCAACTTTCTTTTGATTGATGTTAACATTATATGCCTTTCTCCACCTCTTAACTTCTAATCTATCTGTGCTTTTATATTTAAAGTTGGACTATTGTAGACAAGCTAGGGTGGGTCTTTTTTTAATCCACTCTGATAATTTCAGTGTTTTAATTGGTAATATATCACACCAACCACTCACATTTAAAGTGATTACTTATATATATGGATTAATATTTATTATTTGTAACTGTTGTCTGTTCATTACATTTTAGTCCAAGGGACTCTCAAGAGTCTTCTCCAGCACCACAGTTCGAGAGTATCAATTCTTTGGTGCTCAGCCTTCTTTAAGGTCCAACTCTCACATCCATACATGACTACTAGAAAAACCATAGCTTTGACTATATAGAACTTTGTCCACAAAGTGATGTTTCTGCTTTTTAATATGCTGTCTAGGTTTGTCATAGCTTTTCTTCCAAGGAGCAAGTGTCTTTTAATTTCATTGCTGCAGTTATTGTCTCCAGTGATTTTGGAGCCCAAGAAAATAAAATCTGTAACTGCTTCCATTTTTTCCCTGTGAAGTGATGGGAATAGATGCCATGATCTTAGTTTTTTTTGTTGTTGTTGTGTTTTTGTTTTGTTGTTTTTTTTTTTTTTTTTTTGAATCTTGAGTTTCAAGCCAGCTCTTTTCACTCTTCTCTTTCACCTTCATCAAGAGTCTCTTTAGTTCCTCTTCATTTTCCACTATTATAATGGTGTCATCTGCATATCTGAGGTTGTTGATATTTCTCCCAGCAGTCTCAATTCCAGCTTGTGATTCATCCAGCTTGGCATTTTGCATGATGTACTCTGCATATAAGTTAAATAAGCAAAATGACAATATACATCCTTGTTGTACTCATTTTCCAACTTTGAACCAGTCTGTTGTTCCATGTCTGGTTCTAATTGTTGCTTCTTGATCTGCATGCAGGTTTCTCAGGGAGACAGATAAGGTGGTCTGGTACTCCCACCTCTTTAAGAATTTTCCACAATTTGTTGTGATCTGTGGTTTGGTGTCTGTCATTTATTTTGAAAAATGCTTGGGCTTTATTCTTCCAACTATTTCTTGTGTCCCTTTCTCTCTTCTGGAGTTTCCAGAATATGTATGTTACATCTTTCATAATTTTCCCATAGTTCTTGAATATTGTTCTACATTTTTCTTTCTTTTCCATCTTTTCATTTCATTTTGGGAAGTTTCTATCAACATATCTTCAAGATGACTGATATTTTTCCTCAGCTGTGTCCTTTCTACTGGTGATCACATCAAAGGCATTATTCATTTCTTTGCAGTATTTTTAATTTTCAATATTTTCTTTCTAAACTTTTCTTGAGTTTTCATCTCTCTGCTTACATTACCTATCTGTTCTTACAAGGACCTTAACATATTTTGCATATTCATTCTAAATTCCAAGTCTGATAATTTCCAAATTGCTTTTGTATGGGAACTGGTTCTAACTCATGCTTTGAGTCTTCAGATTGTGTTTGTGCTTCTCTTCTAGCATACTTTATAATTTCTTATTGATCTGGACATGTTGTATCTAGTAATAGGAACTGAGGTAATCAGGTTTTTATTGTGAAGTTTTATGTTAATCTGACCAGATACCTAGTTATTTAATGTTAGCTGTAGCTCTGGGTGCCAAAAGTTTAAATTTTCTTTAGTTTCCTTTGATTTTTTTCCCCTCCCATCTTATCTTTGTTTTGCCTAAGAAACTTTTCTCAAATAGTTTTATATTGCAGCTCTTTTGCTCGTAAGCCACTGTTATTTTCCTGGAACCCTGCTGATGTGAGAGTAAGATGTTGAGGGGAAGCTTTCTATAATCTTATAAGTAAATTTTATGTCTTTAGTGATTTTGTATGGCTGAGCTCTGATATTCAGAAACATTTCTTAGCCATTTTTCCTTCCTTCTTTTAGGTGAGACAGGAAGGCTGTAAGGTCTGAATTATCTAACTCCTTTCCCCCAGGTCAGATTATATTAAATATATACATTACATTAAATAACTCTGATAAAGTAGTTTCCCTTGAGAGCAGTTCTTTGCTATGAGAATGCCCTATACTTATTTCAAAAGGCTACTTTTCCCCTCCTTCTGCCTGAAGCATGAGATTTTCTTTGGTTTTCACTGCAAGAATCTTATGGGCTTCCTAAAGGTAGAACTGATGAAACTGTGGGGGTCCCCACAGATAACTCCCCCCCCACCGAGAGTTTCTAACTACGCAACTGATGTACACGAGTCCTCTGGCAATTTCCGTCCTCCTACCCACTCCCGGCTGCCCTGGCTTCTGCTCCAGGTAGGCTGCTATCAGCTGTGACTCTCTGAATCAACGTGCCTCTCCAGTGTGGGGATAGTAGCTTGCCTCTGTGACCTCAGTGCAGTGATTCGTCTTTAAAAAAGTCTTGATTTCAGTTTGTTTAGCTTTTTTCTTTTTCTGAGGATGAGAGTTATAACTTTCAGGCTTTTCACATACAGCTGAAGCCAGACATACATAAATAATTTTAAACATAAGCAAACTATAAAACATAAACCTTAGTTCACTTCAGTCACTCAGTTGTGTCCAAGTTTTTGCGACCCCATGGACTGCAGCAGGCCAGGCCTCCTTGTCCATCACCAACTCCCAGTGTTTACTCAAACTCATTGATGATGCCATCCAACCATCTCATCCTCTGTCATCCCCTTCTCCTCCTGCCTTCAATCTTTCCCAGCATCAGGGTCTTTTCAAATGAGTCAGTTCTTCACATCAGGTGGCCAAAGTATTGGAGTTTCAGCTTCAGTGTTAAGTCCTTCCAACGAACACCAAGGACTGATCTCCTTTAGGATGGACTGGTTGTATCTCCTTGCTGTCAAAACTAAAAGTCTTGGTAGGTATGGCATCTTAGGCCCCTGCTACCACCTTGCCATGATAGTCTGATCACTCAATTTGAGCCAGACATCCTGGAATGCAAAGTCAAATGGGCCTTAGGTGGCATCACTATGAACAAAGCTAGCGGAGGTGATGGAATTCGACTTCAGCTATTTAAAATCCTAAAAGATGGTGCTGTGAAAGTGCTGCACTCAATATGCTAGCAAATTTGGAGAAGTCAGCAGTGGCCTCAGGACTGGAAAATGTCAGTTTTCATTCTAGCCCCAAAGAAGAGCTATGCCAAAGAATGTTCAAACTACCACACAATTGCACTCATCTCACATGCTAGCAAAGTAATGCTCAAAATTCTCCAAGCCAGGCTTCAACAGTACATGAACTGAGAACTTCCAGATGTTCAAACTGGATTTAGAAAAAGCAGAGGAACCAGAGACCAAATTGCCAACATCCATTGGATTATCAAAAAGGAGAGAATTCCAGAAAAACATCTATTTGGCTTTACTGATTATGCCAAAGCCTTTGACTGTGTGGATCACCACAAACTGTGGAAAATTCTTAAAGACATGGGAATAACAGACCACCTGACCTGCCTCTTGAGAATTCGTATGCAGGTCAGGAAGCAACAGTTAGAACTGGACATGGAACAACAGACTGGTTCCAAATAGGGAAAGGAATACGTTAAGACTGTGTATTGTCACCCTGCTTATTTAACTTATATGCAGAGTACATCATGAGAAACTCTGGACTGGAAGAAGCACAAGCTGGAATCAAGATTGCCAGGAGAAATATCAATAACCTCAGATATGCAGATGACACCACCCTTATGGCAGAAAGTGAAGAATAACTAAACAGTCTCTTGATGAAAGTGAAAGAGGAGAGTGAAGAAGTTGGCTTAAAGCTCAACATTCAGAAAACTAAGATCATGGCATCCGGTCCCATCACTTCATGGCAAATAGATGGGGAAACAGTGGAAACAGTGACAGACTTTATTTTGGGGGGCTCCAAAATCACTGCAGATGGTGATTGCAGCCATGAAATGAAAAGACACTTACTCCTCGGGAGAAAAGTTATGACCAACCTAGACAGCATATTAAAAAGCAGAGACATTACTTTGTCAACAAAGGTCCATCTTGTCAAGGCTATGGTTTTTCCAGTAGCCATGTATGGATGTGAGAGTTAGACTGTAAAGAAAGCTGACTACAGAGAAATTGATGCTTTTGAACTGTGGTGTTAGAGAAGGCTCTTGAGAGTCCCTTGGACTACAAGGAGATCCAACCTGTCCATTCTAAAGGAAATGAGTCCTGAATATTCTTTGGAAGGACTGATGTTGAAGCTGAAACTCCAACACTTTGGCCACCTGATGTGAAGAACTGACTCATTTGAAAAGACCCTGATGCTGGGAAAGATTGAAGGTGGGAAGAGAAGTGGATGACAGAGGATGAGATGGTTGGATGGCATCACTGGCTCAATGGACTTGAGTTTCGGTAAACTCTGGGAGTTGATGATAGGGAGGCCTGGTGTGCTGCAGTCCATGGAGTCACAAAGAGCTGGACATGACTGAGCAATTGAAATGAACTGAGTCACCTTGCCAAGGCATGTGAGATTTTGCCACTTGCTCAGTTCTGTGATGTTTCAGGACACGTTCTGGAACTTACAACGGTCTTGAAGATGATTCATGCAGTATGTCACTCTTGCCAGCCCATTCTCCCTAACTAGATACTCTCACTAGCAGACTCTGCCAGCTCAGCTCTTTTCTGCCCTTAATATAGTTTTCTTTTTTTTATTTTTTATTTTAAATTGAAGGATAAATGCTTTAGAGAATTGTGTTGGTTCCTGCCAAACTACTTTTCTTATTTTTTAAGTGGTAAGTCCAACAGCTAAGGAGATAATTGCCATTGAAAAGACAGTAACTATACTCAGAGATCTCAAGAACTACACTATGCCATGGGAGGCTACGTGGGAAGTACCCAGATTGGTCATGAGGCAGAGGGAGCAGGTGAAAAAGCATAGGCAAGGGCCTTTATTGTGATTTCCTCAGGAAGATATGGATGAGGTGGAGCAAGCAGGCTTAGGGTTGGCTGGTTGGATAATTTCAATGGGCTCACTGGTTCGAACCCTGGGTAAGGAAGATCCCCTGGGGGAGGGCATTGAAACCCACTCCAGTATTGCTGCCTGGAGAATCCCATTGACAAAGGAGCCTGGTGGGTTGCAATTCACAGGGTCACAAAGAGTCAAACAAGACTGAAGCAACTTATCACTCATGCATGCACTGGGACATAGGGATGGCCCCTACTTGTCTGGTACATGGCTCTGGAGTGATGAGAGCAAGGGGATAGTGGCCTGGAGTGTGAATTCTTTAAAAGAGGTATTTGCCATGTGGGCTCTGGACAGGTTAGTTTACATTTGAAAAATGAGCCTTAGGAGGAAAACCCCTAAAGAGGGGTCAGGGGTGATCTGGGTGGCAGGAGGCAAGGCAGGAGGACTCAGCATGGCCTGGGGCTTTCCAGAGCAAGGCGTGTTCAGCAAATACATGCAAGGCAAACGTTAATGCACCAAGTTAACGGTAGCCGAAAACACAGTAAAAATACTTCTCCACACCCAAATGTGACTGATGATGGCAAAAGAGACAAAGAATCATTTCCTATTTGCCTTACGTAGAAACACTAAATTTTATTAATAAAATAAGAAATCCATCCCATCTTACTTAGTCTTTAAACTCACTTATCTAAAAGCTCTTTGGCTCTCATCACAGATCATCTCTTATGTTGCCTTTGGGATAAATTTGTATTATAGAATTTAGTGGAAAATGCTTCTGTCTAACTGACTTGCCAAGTGGGGAGATGACTATTGTACACATTTGTAATTTGAGAGAAATCAGTTTATTCCTCAGGGAGAGAACCTTAGTAAGTTTAAAATATGATTATTAACGTGGTAATAATGGAACAATAATCCTGTTATTTTGTAATAGTATTAAACTGTCTTTAACCACAAAAGATTTTAGAAAGGAAAGCAAATTGACAACCTAAGATAGAAACTAATTTAGGATACAATTAATTTTGGTTCTCTTGACAAACAATGTATTTCACTTTATGGCAAATGGTTACAAGTAATTACTATCTGAGGAATATTTGTAAGTTGTTTATTTGGTCTTTATTTAATATAGTTTCTATGATTGCTTAAATGCTTAATTATGGGAAGGTCTAGTTTTCGATTTTAAGCAATTATGCAGAGAGAAAAGAAGGACACAGTTTTGCGATGAAACAGTGGGTGTATACAAACAGAGGCAACCCTGGGCAGCGGCTCTAATTCGGCAGAGTTACCTTTGCCACCTCCCACCTCCCCCCCCCTTCTATGTCCACCCACACACGCTGTACTTCTGTGCCTTACACCCACTTGTCAGAGAGGCCTATGCCCTTCCTCCAACTCCAACCAACCAGAGAGCAACAGAAGACAAGCATATAACGGAAGTAATGCTTTTGATGCACCCACATTCTGTTAAATGCTTTATTTTTATTATTGCACTGACTTCCAAACAATCCCATAAAGTAGGACTAGTTTCCTTTGAAAGATGAGGAAACAGAGGCACCGAGATGTTAGGGAACTTGGCTGACGTCGCTGCAACTAGTAGGCTTTATTTATTATTATTTTTTAATGATTTTCTTTCTTCATTTATTTTATTTTTGGCTGTGCTGGGTCTTCCTTGCTGCCAAGGGCTTTCTCTAGTTGCAGCGAGCAGGGGCTACTCTCTAGCTGTGGTGCATGTTCTACTCTCACTGCGGCGGCTTCTCTCGTGGCAGAGCCAGGCTCTAGGTGGCCGGAGTTCCAGTGGCCGTGGCTCCCAGACTCTAAAGCACACTCTCCATAGTTGTGGCAATGTGGCTTTGTTGCTCTGTGCCACGTGGGATGTTCCTGGACCAGTGATCAAACCTGTATCTCCTGCACTGGCAGATGGATTCTTTACCACTGAGCCACGAGGGAAGTCTGTTAGTAGGTTTTACAGCCAGAATTCAGAGGTGTTCTGACATCAGGAAAGACTGGCTCCCAATGTGCCTGCCTCCTGTTTCACTCTTGTCTAGCTGAGTCAGTGCATCGGTCTGTGGCAATCAAGGGCCACGCTTCTTAGGGCAGACACTGCCTCTCTAACAGTGGAATCTACTGGTTCTCTACAAGTCTGCCTTAACCAGGCCCATTCAGCGGTCTCATCCAGGACACTTTCAGGTAATAAGTCCACTAAGCGTGATACAAAGATAAAAATAGGTGAGAAAAAGAGGCAGCAAATGACATCTGCCATTGTGGACTTTTTTCCTCTAAAAATGTAAACATTATTGAGGGAAAAAAAATCTGTCCTTGAATAGTATATACTTTATCCAACATCAAAAATGACAGGGCTCTATAAGGAGACCATTGTAATGGCTCTAGTTTCCTTCCTTGTAATCATCTTTGCCACAAGCATTTTCACTGCAAGCATTTTCACCTCATAACTAATTGGCCATAAGACAATTTTTCCATAAAATATGAAATTACAAAAAATAAAAGAGGGGCTATAAAAGGATATAATGAAATGAGAAATGAAGAGAAAATTTTAAAATATTTTAAATTTAAAATATTGTAAAAATATTAAATACATTTAAAATGTGGGTAGGTTTGTGGCAAAACTGTGCAAATAACTGATTTTATTTTGTGAGTTTACCTGAGCACTTGTCTTCTTTCTTTCATAGTATTTTATAATTTATCTGCCTGTTGATTTAGCATCTCATTTAGCATTGCACATTTTCTTTTTGCTATAATTCCTCCTTTATTAAAAGAAGTATCAATTTCCTATCAAAGGGTGCATATTTGTGAACTGAGTTTTGCATTGCCTTGAAAAAGCCTTCTGCGCTATTGTTTAATTTATATTGGCACATTGTCAAGGTGATAAAGTTCCATAGGAAATGTGAGTTCAGTGTTGTGCCTTCTAGTCACCAAAAGATTTGTAGACTGACATGCAATCATTTTCTGGTCTAGTATGCAGTCTGATCTATGCTCTTATTTCACACTTCCAGGAAGTTCTATCACTCTATTTTCTATCAAGTTGATATGCATAGCTGTCAGCCATTAGTCTAGACTGCCACATCCACTTGTCCCTGTGCAGACCATTATGAGGGTGAAGATTTATGTGATATACAAATGGGAGCACTGCATCAATGGAAAAGTGAAGCCAGACTGTTAACCAGTTACTTTATCTTTTATGGCAAAATTGCCGTATGGCCACTTAGTTATGTGGCAAAAATATTTGTGATAAAAATGCTTGTGGCAAAGATGTCTACAGCAAAAACGCTTACTGTGAAAATACTAGACACTTATTCTAATAACAAAAAGCTAACGTGGGTCATTTTTGAAGCCCACCTAGAGCTTGAGGCCCTGGAAAAGGCCCTCCTCCTCTCCACCTAACGCCTTCCAGTGCTTCACACTGGCCTCCTTTCGGTCACAGCCCTGACCTGACTCCTTAATAACAGGCTGTGTAAATTCATTGCCTTAATGACTCAGTTCTTCACTCCCCTTTTCATTTACACTCTGTCACGTGGCTTTGAAGCTCCTCTCACTAAAAGAGCAACATCTATTCTCCAACCCTTGAATCTGCACTTGTCTTGAGAGGCAGTTAGTCCACAGAGTGGAAGTGTGATGTACCAAATCTGACGCTGCTGCTGCTGCTGCTAAGTCGCTTCAGTCATGTCCGACTCTATGCGACCCCAGAGACGGCAGCCCACCAGGCTCCCCTGTCCCTGGGATTCTCCAGGCAAGAATACTGGAGTGGGTTGCCATTTCCTTCTCCAGTGCATGAAAGTGAAAAGTGAAAGTGAAGCCACTCAGTCGTGCCCGACTCTTAGAGACCCCATGGACTGCAGCCTACCAGGCTCCTCCATCCATGGGATTTTCCAGGCAAGAGTACTGGAGTCAGGTGCCATTGCCTTCTCCGAAATCTGATGCTAAGCTTGAAGAATCTTTGTGTGTTTCCACTTAATCTCTTTTGCTAGTAGCAAGACCAGGAAAAATTGCCCAGCATAGCCTGACAGAAGATAAGGGTCATGTGGCGTGAGCCCAATCACCTCAGTTAACCTGCATGTCCAGTCTCCATGTCTCAGTCCCCAGATGTCCCTGAGATTGTTAGCAAGCTCAACTAAGACAGCAAAGCCCCCTAGCAACGTGCAAAACTAATCCCAGACATAACAGGCACAAACACATATTGTACACTACTGAGATTTTTGTTACTTTTTATATAGTATTATTGTGGCAATATGTTTGATACAGAGTCCCTGGTTTTGGTACAAAGAAACAGAATCTTGAATATTATATACCTTTCATAAGAGATACAGGCCATTTAAATTTATACATTTCAACTTGATCAATCATAGTCTTCCTCTTAACCCCATCCTTACCTTTACATTTTATTTTAATTATTTAAGAAAATTATCAAATATATATATATGAAATCACTGCTGCTGCTGCTAAGTCGCTTCAGTCGTGTCTGACTCTGTGCAACCCCAGAGACGGCAGCTCACCAGGCTCCCCCGTCACTCCCCCCTCTCCAATGCATGAAAGTGAAAAGTGAAAGTGAAGTCACTCAGTCGTGTCTGACTCTTAGTGACCCCATAGACTTCAGCCTACCAGGCTCCTCCGTCCATGGGATCACAGATAAGCCTAATTTTGTATCAAAGATCTAAGAATAACTCCCCAAAATAAATTGGAATTAAGTTTGGAAACTTAAATATATTATGTGTGAGAACTGGCATCCAATATTTCCAAAAGCTTCTTAAATCTTGATAAAGCTAATCTATCTTAATTGGGGGGAAAAGTGAAACTAAATAATTTCTTTTTTGCCTCAGAACAGTTGTTTTTTTCTTTTCCTTCCTTTGAGGTTGAATAAGTTGGTCCATCAGTTACTGCTTTAGAAATCAATGAATAACTGAACTATTTACTAGTTTCCTTGATGTACTTAGCAAGTACTTGTTTCTTTGTGTGAAATGGGGGTTCATATTTTTGCATGTTATGAACCATCACTTTCAGTGATAAGCTTAAGTACTCTGGATCCTTCTGTTGGAGCCATTTAGAAAATAAAAACAGGATTGTATAGTATAATATGCACAGGGAAAGTAGTCAAACTGATATATTTTTGTCCATTGAAAGCAGTAAAATCTGTGTAAATGCTACCAAATGTTTAGTCATAAACTGAGAGAGACATATTTGACCTTTATTTCCAAGACTGTCCCTTCAGGAGATTTCTCAAGTAGATTAAGTCTGCTGAGTACAGATTATCACCATCAGCAAGCTGGCTGTCCTTAGACATGTGCTAATACAGTTTTTAATGTGGTTTCAAATAGGTTGTTTAGGGAAAGGTCTTGTTTGGATCTCAGTGCTTCTCTTTCTAGGGTCCAACAAGAATTCAAGGATTCAGTGAAAAGCAATTAAAAGTAATTATGTTGCTTAGGGTATCTGCAACTCTCTGGCAAAAGATGTGCATTGATAAACTTAATCCTTATTGTACTCCCCCATTTTTCTCGAGAAATCACCCTACCCAGCCCTGCCTCCTGTCAGCCTCCCCAGAGCTGAGCCTGGATGTGAGAGCTTGATGTTGCTGTAGGAATCTTCATCACCCTTGAGCTTAACAGGGAGGTTGGCATGTTAATCAGGGGCAAAAGGAAAACACAATGAAATGAAACAACAGGTGTGGAAGGTAGTTAGGCAGGAAGTTCTCTTTCCAAACCAAAGTTTCCTTCAGGATAGTGTCTATTGAAAAATATTAACAAACAGAAATCTCAACTAAATAGAGTCAGGAGACCAGCAAGGGATGCTCTCACAGCCTGCAACAATAACAGAGGCCAACAGGAAGAAAGACTCCTCTTCCTTCCCAGCGAGGATGCAGCCAATGAGAAGCCATGGCCTCTCTGTACAGGGATGGCACCCCAAACTCCTTTTCTCCTATAAAAGGGTTCTCTTTCCCTTGTAAGTGGACTTCAACAAGGCTCTCCATTGTTGCAGACTTCAAATTACAGTTCTGTGTTCATCCTGAATAATCCTTTTTGCTGGAGAAATATCTGTAGTCTATTTGTTTCAAATCAAAATATGTTTTTTTAATTTTTCTTTTTTAATCTCCACAGTGGCACGTTGGCATAGTAGACACTAAGGAAATATTGACCAGATGAACTCATGGATGCTCTAGTTTCTGCTATGGCCAAATGGTGTTTATATGCAAGCATATGCAGGCAAAATATACCTACCTCAGATAACATGCTCAGGAAGTGATCACAGGATGAGATCACTCCGAAATTAGGACAAGACTGTTCACCATCAAGTTTGGCGCCCCTCCAGGCGGGTAGCATCTCGGGTCAGCACCAAGCCATTCCCATCCTTCTGTCCTGTATTTGCAAACTTGTGCTCAGCTTCTCTCCCCATGTTTCCTAATCGCCCACCTGTGAGTCTCATCTCAAGGAGATAGAGGAAGAGACAGGAAGAAAAGGGAGAAGGGGACGGATGGAGGGCTGAGCCGGGGAGGACAGGAAGGGGAGGGAGGAGGCGTGGGAGGAGGACCCAGAGAGAAAAGTGCAAGAAAACTGTCTTCCTCACACTCTCTCTTCCTATTCTCTCTTCTTCCCTCCCCTTCACTCCTTTCCCCGCAAAACAGCATCCCTTCAGTTCTGGTTCTTGATGGATTTCCTGTGTTTTCATGTTTGCACACATTAACTCAGTTGTTCCTCAGCTGCTCTGAGCCACTGTCTTCACTGCTCTAATCACCGCGGGACGTGCAGAGCCCCGGTCTTGAACTGGAGGAGTTGAAGCCTGCTGCTGAGGGGCTGTGGCACAGCCCAGAGGAGGCACGGGGGCTGCTGCAGGGAGGCTGAGGGTCCCCGCCTCATATAATAAGCACAGTGACGTTTGACAACTTTTCGGTGACCTTTTTGACCTCCGAGGACTCTTCCACACCCACATACTGGTTACAGTTCCACTACTGGAATGGGTCCATCACACATGAGTGCAAAGCCTTCTCTCCAAGAGGGTCAGCCCTCCCACCAATAGTGGAGAGGAGGAAAAAGTAGGGGAGCAGGCAGGGAAGGCTATTTCCTAAGCACCCCAACTTTTGTGAATGGAGAAATCTGATGGCCTTCAAAGCCTCACAGTCTCTCAGAGTCTGAAGTACCCTCTGGAAGCAAAGAGGGGCTCTTCCAACCCAAAGGCCCCGTCCTCACCCAGAGCGAAGCCTGAGTCCCCCTCCCCTCCAGCTCTGAGCCACTTAACAGAGGGCTCTTGAGACCTCCAGCTTTCAGGGATTATAAACCCGCAGCAAGTGAAACTGTGCAAAGCCTGGCTCCTGGACCAAGACCCATCCCTCCCAGGAAGGCTCTTCTCTCCATGTCCTATGTGTCTTCCATTCTGTTGCTGTCGAGAGTCCGTGTTCATGGCTCATTCTCCTCGGTATTTCCAATCATTGAGCCTATAATGTTCTACTCTTGGAATATTACATTCAGGAGGTGTAAACAAAATTCCAAACATGAAGCTACAAAAGAGAAATAAAAAATACTGTTTGAGCAGTATCAGATGCTGAATGCACTCTGTACGTTTAGAAATCCATGAATTTCAAATGCTGTCCTCTGAATCCTCACCATCGATTTCAGTCCTGCTTGAGAAATCTGTTGTAATTCACTTTCTGTAATTACCCAGCCCCAGCAAAAAGGGAATTGTGCCTTTGTTACAAACTCTTGGCATTAACAAAAAGCTTTCTGCAAAGGCCAACCTCCCGTTTTTCTTTCAGATTTACATTTACAGTTGCATCCTAATATTAAGTTACCTATTTCCACCTTCATAGAGTAAACAGGTAGGCTGGCAAAATTCACACATCCTTTCCATTTTAACTGCCAAACTTTACAATAAGTAGTATTTACTCAAAAGTGTATATCTCTGTAGAAAAAAAAAAAAACTTGGGATACAAACCCCTCCAGTTTCTTAGGAAGGAACTCTGACTTTGAAATAACTCTATCCAGCAGGAGATGTGTTGTGGAGTCTGTTTCTCCTGTGCTCCCACTGGAGTTCTAGCTGAAGGAAAAGGGTTGAAATGTCCTAAAACACAAGGCACCATGTCTCCTACAATTATGTATTATTCTAAAAGCAGGTATCTCCAAGGAGGTTACAAGTCAGCTGACACTAAGACATTTGCAATTAAGCTTTTATCAGACAGATGAAAAAATATGGGAAAACAGTGTCACACGATGCCTAAAAGTCAGGAGGGGTAGGAAGAGGTGGGCCCTGGGAGGTGCCTGGGACTTGCGGACAGTTCTCACGTACAATCCCAGGCCCCTCTGAGGCACCTGCCTGAAAGGATGTGTTCTGGATGGAGCTTGCTGAAGGCTGCTGCAAGACGATCTTCTGTGCCCATGGGCCAATCTGCCTGAGCTGTATTAGCAAAACTTCCCTGTAAAACCCAACCTACATAAAATAATCAGTCTACCTTTGTGTATAATGCATATGTGTATATGCACTATGTATGGATATATATTTTACGTATCTAGAATGCACATATATTTTACACACACATATACAAAGTATGGTTTCTAAGACACTTTTATGGACATTATAAATTTTCTCTTCAGGATTTGAAGAAGCACCTATTAGTTCAAATAGTCTAAAGACCCCATTAATTTCAAAGTGAGATATTCCTCTTAAGGCCATTTTACGTGTGTGAGCAGGTTCCCTTCTTCACTGCGTCCTTCACCCTGCTCATTCTTGAGATAATCGAATCCTAAGCTGTTTTCTGAGCCAACGGAGGAGGAGAGAGGAAGGGGACAAGAAGAATGCCTTTGAGGCTGTGCCCTGTGAAAATTCCAAGGAGAGATGAATGGCCGTCTTGCTATGAATAGCTGCACAGAAATTCAACACTCTTTTCCGCTGCCTGCCCTGTATGACAGAGCTGAGTGAAAGCTTCATGTTACCATGGAGAGGTCTGGGCACATTCTATAATTAGTAGGAAATGGCTTCCCCAGAAAATCCCCTGTTACTGAACTTCATCCAGAAAGAATGCATCCTGGGTTTTGTTTTCTGTTTTTTTTTCTCTAACTCTGCAATTAAAGGGCAGCACAAACCAATTCTGTCCCCCTCACCACCCTGCCAACCAGCATTCATGGTCCTGACATCAAAGGAAAGCCATTGTTTTATTGAAGAGTCATCAGCTTCATGATCTCATCTAATTGGATGTTTTGAGATTAAAATATTGGCTCCTTAAATAGCCATGCACCTGATGGGTTGTTTGTAGCATCCATTACTACTGACCAAATGATTTGTTGTTTTTAATTAAATCCAGCAACAGTTTATTGCCCCTTTTGCACTAATCTTGAATACTGCAGTGTTTTTGGAGATGATGAATCTAGTTTCAATAAAACAACATGCAAAGTTCCTTTTTCATTAAATTTAAATTAGTTGGAGAGTTTAAATAAATCATCCCTGAAAAGTAGGGTGAGCAAATATTATCAGCTCAATAAATCTATCCCTGTACATTGAAGAAGACAAGCTTATATTAACTGCTAGGCTGAATATGGAAGTCACAGAGTTATATCTACTGGAATTGCTTGGGGAAATAACTTATAAATGAAACACCAAGATACAAAGGGAATATTTCTTTATCTTTAAGTCTTCTATTTCAATGGCACTGCTTCTGCTTCTTGCCCTGACTTCACTTTCGGCACTTCTAACCTCACCAGTGTTATCAGTATGATCTACTATTTATGTGCAAGGTAACCCAGCACAAGGCAAAAGAACGTAAAGGAGATGCCTGAAAAGGGTTTTAAGAGTATTTTTAAACATGACACAGTACATTTCCATAAGAACTCAAGGTGTTTAAAAATGTGTTTCTTTCCTGAAAGCAGAAAGGAAAAATACAGAAGGCCATAGTTTTAATAAGCAGACACTTTAGAAAATTGTGTAAGTTTCAAAAGGGAAAATAATCATAGCTTCTCTTGGCCATGACAGTTTACTGTCCCAATAGTTACCTTAAACATTACATGTTGTCAGCTTTCTTAAGCACATCCCAAATTACCCTTAAAAATTCCATAATGCTGCTTAACACTCCCTCCTTATTCTTCCCAAAACAAATATACAGACTTTCACACACACACACACACACACACACCAGGAAGGAAAAATTCTCCCATAATCATAGCTGTTTACTTATTCAGTCACAGGAAAAACACAGTACTCACTTCCTTCCACTTTTATTATCTTTTTCCGAGAAGTAAACGTAAGCCAAGTTCCAATAATCTATTGGGTGTTAGAACTGGTACGAACATTAGAAATTGTATAACCCAGTCCCTTATCTCAGGTGTGAGGAAACTGAAATCCAGAGTAATGACTCAATCACTTACCCAATCATGGAACCATCACACTAAAGATGGAATCCATATCGCTCATCTCCCAAGCCAAAGTGCTTTCCATTATACCGTTATAGCAAAAGACCTCTTTGTTATAGAAAGTATATTGAAACAACCGAAAAAGGAACAAAGAGGAGACTCCAAGCTCTTCCCTTTTTGTACCCAGAGGCAAACTCTGGGAGATGGTGAGGGACGCAGAAGCCTGGCATGCTGCAGTCCATGGGGTCGCGGAGAGTCAGATATGACTTGGCGACTGAACAGCAACAGCATGTTTATGGGTCGGGAGAGGACTTCAGAGGTCCAGGGTACGAGCCTGATTAACTGAGCAGAGGAGTGGCTGAGAAAGAAATCTGACTTCAACATCCAGCTCTGAGATTTACCCTCCATGTGGCCTTGCGAAGCCTTCACTGGGTCTCAATTTTTTAGAAAAGAGGTTTGGATTATCAGATGATCTGTTTTCTGTAGTGATAAGCATTTGATAAATAGTTGAATAGAACTCAATTCCATGGCATACAGATGACAATTATGTTGTAATACAGTGCCAGTTCCTGAGTTAGTCAAAATAAATCTTAAATAAAGAGGTTTAAATATTAGAGCTGTTCATTGAAAGTACTTCAAATGTATAAAATATTGGATTTTTTTCAGTTATGTGTTGTTTTTGTCTGGCATCTTTTTCTCTTTATCCATGAGCGTAACTGTGTCCATTTAAATAATTAATCATCAATTGAAAAGTATAGTGAAGAGACAGCCCAGAAACTTCCCAAGATGGAATCATGATTATCAGACTTACTTCCCACTGGAAAGAGTTATAAAAATAGACAAAATGTATGAAACTTCTGTTTTCAGGCCTGAGTAGAAATTCACAAAGGGCTCTGATCCTTAAGAGAAGAGAAATTCAAGGGCTGAGCTCTACATATATTCAAGCTTCTGCTTGGGGCAATTTTCAAAATCCAGGAAAGGATAAAGCACCCAGAGAAAGCTGAATTATAAGCTGGAAAGGACAATAATATATGCAGAGCAAAATACTGGGGGAAGGGGAGCTTCACAAGGAGAAAGCTTTATATGCCTTTCTGAGGGACCCCCTGAATTTTTGGCCAAACATTAAGCAGATCTTCCATAGAGTGAGACCCCCCTTGAGGCCTCTCAGGGAACAACTCTGTGGCTTGTGAGCTGAATGGAGACTTTAAAGTTCCAACATCCAGAGCAGCCAGTCTGCTGTACATTTCAAGCATTCCATTGAGAACCCAAAAAGGTTACTGAAGTGTAGTAGTTAATATGGTATAGTGTTCCTCTAGCTTCATGGTGCTCAGCTGGGGGCAGTTCTATCTCCTCAGGGACACTTAGCAATATTCAGAGTTATTTTTGGTTGTCACAACTGTGAGGATGCTACTTGTATCTAGCGAGTAGAGATTAGGGAAGCTGGGACAAGCCCCCTCAATAAAGAGTTGAGTCCAGAATTCAGTCATGCCACTGCTGAGAAGCCTTGCTCTAACTCTACTTCTCTAGACCTGGCTTAACTTTATAAAGCTCAGAACCAAATCCCAATGGATGATGTTTAGCTGCTACTAAATTGACTGCTTTTAAGAACAAAATTCAACACTCTTTAGAGGAAATCAGCATAATTCAGACTCACACCAGAATATGCACAATATTCAGCATACAATAACAAAATACTATATATACAAAGGAGCAGGAAAATATAATCCAAAACTGGAGTGGGGAGGGTCAAAATAAATAGATTCAGAGATGATAGATATTGAATTTAGCAAATAAAGACTTTCAAAATGCTATTTAAATATTATAATTCCAGGAGAGAAGAGACATTGAGACCACAGTCTGTGCAGGGAGAATGAGGAATTGCCTTTGCAGAAATTCAAAGCAGAAACATCACGTTTGAATTAGAAGAAAGGTACTCCCTTATTTTAAATCTAACTTAATTAAGAGGCGGGGAGAAGAGGTGATCCTAAGGAGCATACATCCCTCCTACTGCACTGGAAGATACAGAAATAGCTGGAGAGTCAACTGCAACCAGTCAATGATTTATATCGCTCTTTGCTGTTCTTTGGGGAAAATTATTAAAATGGATAAAAACCTGAAGAAGGTAATATAGAAAATGTTCTTTCCATTCAGCTGCATCAAAATCTTAATCTTGGACCTAAACCAAGGGAAACAGAATATTAACAGACCACCTTGCTGTTCCTGAGAACAAGTTACATAATTTACATAGAAGCTTGCCATGAAATGTATAAGACAACTTCTATCAAATTTAGTAGTGGCCACACCTCAGCATGCAAAATAAACTTCATGGTAAACAGACTTCTGGCATGAGTTGTTTATGAGTGCTTCCTTCATTTCTCTTTTTAGAATGTTTAAGCACCTCAAAAAGAGTGATCACATGCATTTATAGTGACTGACATTTCAGTCCAGTAAATTATAAGCTTAGATGCAAGAAACACAATATTCTTGTCTTTAAAAATATCATTTGGCATGTTTTTGTCATCCTACCTTTCATTTTCTGAACAGGTCTAGCTTGAGAGTTCTGAATAAATAGGTCTTTTTTAAACTCATCTTCTATTCTCTGAGACGGTTACATAGCGTCCCTTTCGGCCAGACCCTGTGACTCACCAGTGCTCACTAATGGCAGAAGACAAGACGAAAATAACACAGGACCAAAGAAAAAAAAAAAGAAAGAAAAAAAAAAAAGAAAATAACACAGGACCTAACCCAAGTCTGTGAGCTTCTTTGTTCTGCAGAAGGATGGAGCTCAGCTGGGTGTGCACGCACACACACACATGCATAAACATGCATACTCATGTGTTATACGTGTGTTAGACTTATACACATGAATGCATAAGCATACACACCCACATGTACATATGCTCACACATATACATGAACACACACATGTTCACACACACACACAAGGATTAGCAATATCACAAGAGAATTGGAGGGGATGGAGGTTATGTTTTTACTGATTAATTTTAATGACATTGCTAAATTCAGTGCAAGAACCTAATGGATGTATTGCAGGAAGGGGGACCTCTTCCAGGGCCCAGAAGTGGGCTCTTGTCTAACACCCAGAAATGAATTCTCCGAGGAGACACACATGCTGACAAAGCAAGAAATTTCACTGGGAAAGGGCGCCCGGGTGGAGAGCAGGAGGGTAAGGGGACGCAGGAGGACTGCTCTGCCACGAGGCTCACAGTCGGGTTTTATGGTGATGGGATTAGGTTCCAGGTTGTCTTTAGCCAATCGTTCTGACTCAGAGTCGTGCCTGGTGGGGCACACCTTGTTCAGCCAAGATGGATGTCAGAGAGAAGGATTCTGGGAGGTGGTCGGACACGTGGTGTCTCTTTTTGACCTTTCCCGAACTCTTCTGGTTGGTGGTGGCTTGTTAGTTCCGTGTTCCTTACCAGGACTTCCTGTCATAAAACAGCTCATGCAAATGGTGACTATGGTGCCTGGCCAGGGTGGGCCGTTTCAGTCAGTGTGCTTCCCCTCACAGATGGAGGGGTCTAAAATGTTTTGAGCATTTGCTATGTGCCAGATATTGTGCTAGGCACTTTGTATACTTTAATTAATTTCAAGATTCACAGCAAATCAAGGAAGTGGATGTTAATATTCCTGTTTTACAGATGAATAAACTGAGATACAAAAACTTAGAAAATAATAACAATATCACAACAGTGAACTTAAGATAGAAGTAAGAATTTCCTTGAAGTAAAACAGCTATTAAGAGGGGTAGGATCTAATTCTACTTATCTGTGTTCAGACATGTTTGGACTAAAGTGATGCAGTTAGTAAATAAACTCTCAGTTCAGTTCAGTCACTCAGCTGTGTCTGACTCTTTGTGACCCCATGAATCACAGCACACCAGGCCTACTTGTCCGTCACCAACTCCTGGAGTTCACTCAAACTCATGTCCATCGAGTCAGTGATGCCATCGAGTCAGTGATGCCATCCAGCCATCTCATCCTCTGTCTTCCCCTTCTCCTCCTGCCCCCAATCCCTCCCAGCATCAGAGTCTTTTCCAATGAGTCAGCCCCTCACATGAGGTGGCCAAAGTACTGGAGTTTCAGCTTTAGCATCAGTCCTTCGAAAGAAATCCCAGGGCTGATTTCCCTTAGGATGGACTGGTTGGATCTCCTTGCAGTCCAAGGGACTCTCAAGAGTCTTCTCCACAGTTTAAAAGCATCAGTTCTTCAGCGCTCAGCTTTCTTCACAGTCCAAATCTCGCATCCATACATGACCACTGGAAAAACCATAGCCTTGACTAGACGAACCTTTGTTGGCAAAGTAATGTCTCTGCTTTTGAATATACTATCTAGGTTGGTCATAACTTTTCTTCCAAGGAGTAAGCGTCTTTTAATTTCATGGCTGCAGTCACCATCTGCTGTGATTTTGGAGCCCAAAAAACTGAAGTCTGACACTGTTTCCACTGTTTCCCTGTCTATTTGCCATCAAGTGATGAAACCAGATGCCATGATCTTAGTTTTCCGAATGTTGAGCTTTAAGCCAACTTTTTCAGTCTCCTCTTTCACTTTCATCAAGAGGCTTTTTACTTCCTCTTCACTTTCTGCCATAAGGGTGGTGTCATCTGCATATTTGAGGTTACTGATATTTCCCCTGGCAATCTTGATTCCAGCTTGTGCTTCTTCCAGCCCAGCGTTTCTCATGATATACTCTGCATAGAAGTTAAATAAGCAGGGTGACAATATACAGCCTTGATGTACTCCTTTTCCTATTTGGAACCAGTCTGTTGTTCCATGTCCAGTTCAAATAAACTCTAAAAGTCCCATTTAACTCTGTGATTCTTAGGTTATCTCTGATATTGAAATATCAGCCAGTTAGTGTTGCCAGATAAAATACAGGACACCGAGTTAAATTTGAAATATTTGGGACATTGAGAAGGTAACAGTCAGGAAGGCCAGGGGTCTCCAGAGGAAAAAGGCTGCAAGTGTCAGACATTTTTTATCTCTCCCTTAAGCATCAGGAGAAAACAAACTACAAGTGTCAGATTTTTTTCTCTTAAAATTCTGTGTTGCCATGACGACACTTGGTTCCACCTGAACTTAAACTTTTCTCAAACCTTGAACTAACAATGCTTTTTTTCTTATGGAAATGTTTTTCTTAAGCTATGTTAATGAAACTATGTATTTGCTTTGGAATTTGCCTTTCTTCAAAATTATTCCACCTAAGACTAACTTTTTTCTTTTCTCAAACCTTGGGCTGATGATAGCTCAACAAACCAGTATTTGTATCAATTGTTTTATGACTGGGAGATGACATACCTCATGCCATCCTATCTCAAAAATGCACACTGTGGGACAGGGGCCTGGTGGAACTCCATCAGCCTGGAGGTATCTCTCTTATCTGATTAATAGCTTTCTAACAGACCTAAAACATCCGGCCAAAGACTAGCAAGGGGCACTCTCTGTCCCCCTCTGCTGTCTATGTCAGAGGCTTTCCCTGGCCCTTTTCACTTTAATAAAACTGCTACACTAAAGCTCTTGAGTGATCAAGCCTGGTCCCTGGTCCCAAAGCTAAATCTCCTTCTGAGATCACGAATCCAAAACCGTTCACCATAAGCTAACAACATCCTAAAACGTTATTTGTCATTTACCTGAAACTCAAACGTAACACAGGGTCCTGCATTTTCATTCCTAACTCTGGCAGGCAGCCATATAGTCCATGTACCAAACAGCAAGAAAGTGCCCAACAGAAGCCCAGGTTTATCCACACTGGCCTGGATCCTCCTCATCCCACAGAATGACCTGAGTTGGCTGCCATGGGCTCAGCCACATCTTCCTCCAGGATGGAGTGTGGAGAGACCCTCATGACAGTGACTGGGGATCTCAGGGCTCAGGCACCGTGCAGCCACAGCGGCTGCAGCTTTCACAGCTGCCAGGGCTCAGCTCTTGTCACTGGGCATGCTGACCCCACTGGCTGTGCCGTTGCTCTGCAGGGATCTGGCCACGTGCCTGCTCTGTGTCCTCCCTGGGGCCTCGCCACACCCGCTGGAGCTCTAGTGGCAGTGAGTGCTCCACTGCAGACCCCCATGTCCTCAACCTTTCTCCTCACTTGTCTTCTTATCAGTGAAGATTTGCCACTGAAACCGCAGGGTCAAACCCAGGGACTTTGTATTCCTCCTCTTGAATATTCTCACTTAGTGAAACTGAAAGTCACTCAGTCCTGTTCGACTCTTTGTCAGCCCGTGGACTATATAGTCCCTGGAATCCTCCAGGCCAGAAAAGTGGAGTGGGTAGCCTTTCCCTTCTCCAGGGGATTTTCCCAACCCAGGGATCGAACCCAGGTCTCCCACATTGCAGGCAGATTCTTTACCAGCTGAGCCGTACAGGAAGCCCAAAAATACTGGAGTGGGTAGCCTATCCCTTCTGTAGCAGATCTTCCCAACCCAGGAATTGAACCAGGGTCTCCTGCACTGCAGGAGGATTCTTCACCATCTGAGCTAGGAGGGAAGCCCATTCTCATTTAAATCAATCACATTGTTGGGTGCTGTGAGGGAGATGGCTATCATCAGCATTTATGGTTGAGGAAACCAAGGCTATGTCATCAGTATATTTCCTGCTTTCCAGGACACCAGTGGAAGACACAGCAGACATGGCCCCATGCCCTGGAGATGTGTTATCCATCAGGAGACCAGGACATTCATGTATTATATGCATTTATAGGGACACACATGACAGACCAAATGCAACTGAATAAAGCGCTTTGACCCAGGAGCCCTTTTGACAAACAGAAATAGCCACGCTCTCCTTTGGTTTATCTGGGACACCTAAATGAAGAGCATAACTGAAAACGAGTGAAAGCAATGGTGTTAATAGTTGAAATTTGATTTTTCAAACATCATATTGTCCTCTTCATATTTCCCCTCTGCTCTGTTGAAACTTTCAGACAATAATACTTTCCCTCATTTACAACAAGTATAAACAACCACAAAGTGGATACTTGACATACACCCTGGTGAATCCTGGCTTTAAGGAATATGTAACAGCGAAGACCCTAAAACTGCCATTCTTTCTTTGGTTTCTACATATGTCTTCACCAACAATATGTTGAAATGTGTGGGTGTCATTGTATATATAGCTTGGACTTGAAATCTGACAGCCTTCTTCACCTTGCAAGGCTGTGAACTTGATGGGAAGGATAATGTGAGTCAGGGCCAGTGTAGGTGGAAAACCCAGTCAACTGAAATTTAAAAGTACACAATGTGTTTAAGTTTTGTTTAAGGAACTTACTGAGGACCGTGGGATTCCCAAGTGGCACAGTGGTAAAGAATCTGCCTGCCAGTGCAGGAAACAAATGAGTCATGGGTGTGATCCTTGGGTCAAAAAGATCCCCTGGACTAGGAAATGGCAACCCACTGCAGTATTCTTGCCTGGAAAATTCCATGGACAGAGGAGCCTTGCAGGCTACAGTTCATGGGGTTGTAAAGACGCAACTGTGCGACTGAGAACAGCACAGCACACTGAGGACTGTAGCATGGGAGACAGCCACCCAGCAGCTCCAAGAACTGCTGGGAAGAGACAGGAGGAGCCAGCATACACATACATTCTTTCGGCTGGGATGCACTTGGCTGGATGTAGTCAAGCATACATCTTGGTAAAAGATTACGGTTAATCACAAAGAACAGACATCTCAGATTAACGATTTTAGTGCTTTTCTGTGTGTGGGAAGACGCAGGAATCTGGGGTCACTAAAATTCTTCCTTAGCTATGCATCTTAATCATGTAGGGGCTCCTTTATCCAAAAACACAGCATACTTTGTCCTGTTTCTGGTCCTGAATTCCTTTCAGGGACAGTTCCTGCAATGGCTAATGACTTGATCCCTGTAGAACGGAATGGCAGGAACAGTCTTTATTTTCCAGCCCCTTGAATCCAAGGAGAGCAGCCAGGAAGTATTTAAAGGTCTTGTCTTGCTCAGGATACAAAGCTTACAGATCTGATTACTTTTCTTCAAATAGTGGCTTTACTGAGATATAATTAACATATCATAAAGTTCACCCTTTTAAACCATATAATTCAGCAGGTTTTTATTATATTTACAGACATGTGTAATCATCATCACTAATTCCAGAACATTTATCACCGTGAAAAGGAACACCACACACATTTGTAATCACTCTCTGAACCCACATCTCCCCAGCCCCTCGCAATCTCCCATCTGCTTTCTGTTACTGCGGATCTGCCTATTTGGAACATTTAATGCAAACTGAACCATACACTATGTGGTCCAGTCCTTCTGATTACTTTAGTCGGTGTTCATGGTTTCTGGTTAATGTTTGAAGTTCAGCACACTGTAGCATGCGTCAGTATTTCTTTAGAGTAAACAATACCCCGTCACTTGGAGAGACCACATTTTGTTTACTCTTCCGTCCCTTGATGGACACTTTGGTCATCCCCACTTTTTGTCTATTAGGAATAACATTTCCTTGAATATTTGTACACAAGTTTTTGTGTGGACAGATTATTCAAATCTCTTAGTGCACCTAGGAATGAAATTGCTGGGTATGTGGTAACTCTTCATTTATCATTTTGAGAAACTGGGGAAATGTTTTCTAAAGCACCTAGACATTCCTTCTGCAACTGTGAGAGCTCTCATTACTTCTTAATGTTGATTAAATAATATGTTTAAACATGTTTTCCAAAAGGTTAATGGCAATGCTAGATAAACTAGAAATAGGATAAATAAATTTCAAACCATAATTTATGGTGAACCAAAAAGAATCTAACAATTCAGAGATATTTTTTTAAATATATACATAAATTACTAAGTTTATTTGGAATAGGTTAAACATTCAAATGAAGTTGTAACCTTAGAAACTATTGGAAAGGGAGCCAAAGCCATGGCTCACAAAAAGTCACTAGGTCCAGACAGTTCAGGAGCAAATTCTTTCATAGTCCCAAGCATCGGTGAGCTGTGCCATAGTGGCTGTGAGTGCAGGGCATCAGACAGTCCCCACCGCAGAGGAGGACTGCATTCCCACCTCCTTCGGGTGCTGTGTGGCCATGCAGCAGGCTTTGACCCCCAAAGTATAAGCAGAAGGGAGGTATGTCTTTGCTGGGCAGAAGCTTTAAGGACTGAGGTGGGATTTGCAGTGGCCTCTTGCCATGGAAACCATTCACAGTCCAGACAGCACATCCTTGTCAGCCTGTGAACCAAAGTGACAATGATGTGAAGGAGAGCCCCAACCAAGAGTAGGCATATGGAGTGAGGGAGAAACACGTGTCTGCTTCTTTCAGCCATGACATTCTGGAGCTGTAACTGCGGCATAACTTAACCTATTATGCCAACACACAAAAAAATTAGTACCAGAATTGATGTATCATGAAAAATTTACAATATGTGACCCTGTTCTTCAGTGCTAGGCAGCATGCTTGTGAGAAAACTATTACTGGAAGCCAGAAGTATCACAGTCTGTATAATGCAATGGCAAAATAGCTGGTAAAACCACTGCCTACAATAATCTATATGCTGGATCATAAGATAAATATAACCCAGGGGGAAGAGGTTGAAAAACAGAACACTAGTAGTCTACTCTACTTATTATAGGTTTCATTTAGAATGTTTTTACCAAAAAAAAATATGAGCTCAGGGAAAAAGTGGCTTACTTGCAAGTAGGATTAAAAGAAAATGGAATATAAAAAGTCATGGATTTGTAGAGTTTGAAGAGGCAACTTCTCAACTCCAAATGGTAGAAGATAAAACTAATGTGGTCTCTGAGTGGGCTCTACCCTTCAGTTCAGGAAGATTTCAAAGATGAGGCAACTTCCAAGCTCTACTTGAAATATAATTGGTGACCTATCCAGTTGTAAAAATGGTCAAGGATTTCAAATAGAAAGGATCCATCCTTGCACAAGAGAAAATTCTTGTGAAGCAACTTGAAGTGTTTGGGGGAAATACAAGTAGTCAGTGTTGCATCACAGTAGTTTCCAAACCCTCCCAAGGCAAGAATAACTTTCTTCAAGCTCAGGATCTACAATGGAAGAAAGATGACTTGCTTCCCGTTTGGTGGATTGCAGTTAGAAAATCACCTTGGTGACCTGTCAGTGGTGAGGATCCACGTCACCACTCAATAACAAACCAAAAGACAACATAATCAGATTTGCTTTCTGGAAAGATTATTCTAGTAGAGGAGTGACAGGAGAGTTGCAAGGGAGCCACTAGAAGTAAACTGGCCAAATTAGAGACTGTTTCAATCACCGAAGCATAGGAGGAAAAGGCCCTAAAATCTACAATTGCTCTGCAATAGCACAGAGGGGATTGATGTTAGAGATATTTGAGAGAAGGGGTCAATAGGATCAGACAACTGATTAGAGGTTGGTAGAAAGATATGGAAAGGATGGGGTCAAGAGTAATTTCCAGACCTCAACATGAGACACAGGATACAAGGTATTAATAACCAAGGTGAGGAATACAGGGCAGGCAGGGATGGCAATTAGGAGAGAAGGGACTGAGTTTCCTGGGGAAGATGTTGAGTGAGAAATATCCATGATAGCCAGTTTTGTGTCCAGTAAAGAGAATTTGGGAACTCTAGGCAGATGCTAAATCTTGGATGTTGCCTAGACACCAAAAGAAAACACTTATCACCACCACACCACCCCCTACCTTGAGGAAGGCAACATGCCCCACCACCAAGAACATAGCCCCACTCCATTCTCCCTGCCCATGTGGGGGCATAGTGTGTCTTTATCCACAGAGGACAGATGTTTAATTCAAGTAGCAGAGAAATGTCTGCTGACATCTGGGAAGGAGATGTATCCTGCTCCCTCTATTCCCGTCCCAGCTCTCCCTTTATAGATTAAGCAAAACAGTAGTAAGTATATTTCACAAATCCAAAGATGTGTTTGCAGCTTCTGTTAGCCAGGGCTCTTGAGAATGGTTAGACACTGACCATATGGAAGTGGACAGGCGGGGCAGGGTGTTGACTGATTTTTACCTCATCACACGTCTACTGCATAGCACTCTTCTGAGTCAAGCGTTGTTCAGTCGCTCTGTCATGTCTGACTCTTTGCAACCCCATGGACTGTAGCTTGCCAGGCTTCCATGTCCTTCACCATCTCCTGGAGCTTGCTCAAACTCATATCTATCGAGTCGGTGATGCCTTCCAACCATCTCGTCCTCTGTCATCAACAGGGTGGTGAATAAACCACTGGTGGCTCAGATGGTAAAGAATCTGCCTGCAATGTGGGAGACCTGGGTTTGATCCCTGTGTTGGGAAGATCTCCTAGAGCAGGGAATGGCAACCCACTTCAATATTCTTGCCTGGGGAATTCCATGGACAGAGGAGTCTGTGGAGCTACTGTCTATGGGGTCACAAAGAGTTGGACACAACTGGGCAACTCACACACACACACGTCATTCAGTTACCAGATACCGAAAAATTAAGCTACACTTGAAATTTTAACAGATCCAAGTGAGAGTCACTCACTGCATCTATAGAAATGTAGTGATGTGCTCACAAAGTCAGAGTCCCTGAGAAACAGGCTCTGAGAGCCACGTACAGCAGATTTATGGGGATGACTTTCAGGAATCTCTTCCTGAAAGGGAGGGCAGGATGGAGCAAAGGGGTGATTGAACTGTAACACCTCAGTGAACTGAAGCTGGGCTAGCCCTGCCGAGCTTGAGGCAAGAGCGCTAGGACATTGCACCTTCTATAAATTAGTCACAGGATGCAGGTGGCCCAGGGAGCAGGTACAGTCTGGATATGTCAGTTCCCCAGTGGATAGCTTCCTCAGCAAATGGTCATAGGTCCCTTGGAGGAAGGACTGGGAGTGTCATTAATACATACCCTTGCACGATGTCATAGGGCCTTTCCTTGTGGGAACCTAGCATTTCTTCCAGCCAGTGGAGAAGATTTAAGAGTCTAGAACCATTAGCAAAAATGTGTAGCTGAAGATACGTTTTTCACTACATATTCCACCTCAGAGAACAGATATACCATTTTTAAAGACCTTACAATTTTTTTTTCAGAGCAATATCAAAATAGAGAATTAAGAGTGATGAACTTATGTTCAGTACAAGAACTCTGTTCATATGTTCTATGCCACAAAAATTAAGTATTTGTATTACATGCACATTCTCACAAAAGTATATATGTGTATGTGCATACATTCTCTGAAGAATCTGCTGTGTGTGTGGAAAATATACCTGTCTCCAAGGAAGCATCCGATTGCTCACCTGCAAATCTAAGTTAGCTATCACATTATCCTTTGGAAAGGTTGCATGCAAACTCAGTTGCTAAGTAGTGTTTGGTTCTTCGCAATCCCGTGGACTGTAGCCCACCAGGTACCTCTATCCATGGAATTGTCCAGGCAAGACTACTAGAGTGGGTTGATATTTCCTCCTCCAGGTGATCTTCCTGACCCAGGGATCAAACTCACCTCTCTTGTGTCTCCTGCAGTGACAGGAGAATTCATTACCACTGCACCACCTGAGAAACCCTTTAGAAAACCCTTCATTTCAAATTCAATGAAATCTTCTTCCCCTCTTTTCATTACATATCATGAAAAAGGAATATGCTACTGAATATTAAATCTACAAAGTTGCGAACATGGGGAAGTGAAGAGGGGACAGAAATTGGTATGAGTTTAAAAGAGGCATGAAACAACATGGGAGGAGCAAGCATGCACACATGTGTGTGCACATGAATTTTTTCCTGATTCTTCTCAGGGGTTCTTTCTGGAAACCCTGTTCAGTTTTAGCCTTATTACAGGGCACAGATTCATTTCCTTCTCACTCCCCTTTTCCCTCCATCATAATTCTAGACCTCAGTCTCTATTTGAATGAACTTAACCAATGTGCACAGTGGACCCCTCAGCAGACATCCTCTGTTCTGGGTCAGACACCCGTCACTTACACCAGTGTTATCCATGGGAGTTACAACAACCATGCAGGGAAAAGTGGAAATCACAGGTGGGATATATATATAATATGCATACATGTGTTCTCAGTCATTCACTAGTGTCTGACTGTTTGCAACTCCATAGACTGTAGCCCATCAGGCTCCTTTGTCTGTGGGATTTCCCAGGCAAGAATACTGGAGTGGGTTTCCATTTCCTTCTCCAGGGGATCTTCCTGACCCAGGGGTTGAAGCTGCATCTCCTACATTGGCAGGCAGATTCTTTACCACTGAGCCACCAGGAAAGCTCCATATATATAATGTAAGTATGCCCTATGCAATATTTGGGACATACTTGTACTAAAAGTTGTTTTTTATCAACACAAATTCAAATGTGCTGGGTATCCTGTATTTTAATTTGCTAACTCTATTCTTTCTCACTTCTCTTTCACTTCTGCACGTCAATCTTGTTTGCTATAGAAATTCACATTACCATCCTTCCTTGCCAAAGACTACATACTAGAATCATTGAAAATCTTGAGGATAACAGACAAGTAAGCAGATCTGGTACTCCAAGTCACACCACAGAAAAAGCGAACCAAACTGGCTTCTTATCTTAAGAAACACTCAGAATTTACTCCAAAGTTTAAACATTCTTGGCAGAACTTTCCTACTCAATAACTATCACACATCAGCATGTAATACTAGTATTTGCAATCAGCTTTAATGCTGCTGCTGCTGCTAAGTCGTTTCAGTCATGTCCAATTCTGTGTGACCCCATAGACGGCAGCCCACCAGGCTCCCCCGTCCCTGGGATTCTCCAGGCAAGAACACTGGAGTGGGTTGCCATTTCCTTCTCCAATGCATTAAAGGAAAAGTGAAAGTGAAGTCGTTCAGTCGTGTCCGACTCTGTGCAACCCCATGGACTGCAGCCTACCAGGCTCCTCCGTCCATGGGATTTTCCAGGCAAGAGTATTGGAGTGGGTTGCCATTGCCTTCTCCAAGCTTTCATGCTATTATATCATAAAAAGAATTATCTTGAGTCTATCACCTTAACCTTTCTATCATTCACAGGTTCTACTAAATTATCCCCCAACTTAAGAGCTGAGAACAACTTGATGACTGCTCTGGAGTCTTCTGGTCAGCTGGTCAGTTCTGACTAGCTCAGACTCAGCCCAATGTGGCTGTTTGTTCAGGGAGGAAGAAGCTCTGGGAGTGGGAAGGCTGTAAACCCAGTGGGGCTGATGGAGGCCCGAGTCTCCAGCCACCTGTCAGACCAGCCTAGACTCTGCAGGGCCCCAGAGGAGAAGCACGCAAGGCCCCTTGAAATCTAGAGTCAAAATGGACACGCTTTTACTTCCCCTGCATTCTACCAGCCAATATACATTAAAAAATTCCCAGAGACAGAAAACGGACTCCATTTCTTGGTGGTAGGAGCTGCAAAAAGCATGGAAACTGGAGAGAATAGAAAATCAGGTGCGTTGTTCTAATCAATCTCTCTGTCCTTAACTACTGTCAACTACAAATTGGTGCCTGCCAAGGGTATTTGCCATCTGCCTCTGCAGAGATTAAATCCTGTGCTGCTGCAGCTGCTGACCTTTGCCACGCTCTGAAGGGAGTTCAGTGTGGAGAATGAGGCACTCTGTGCTCCAGGGAAACTGGTGGGACAGGTCTTTAGAGAGTTATATATTTTAGACATTTTCAGGAAAACTGGTGGAACGGGTCTTTAGAGAGTTAGATATATTTTAGGAACTGGTTTCATGATCCCAATCCTTACATATCCTTATGTCTAGAAAAGCACTTTCCTACTCAATAACTATCACACATCAGCATGTAATACCAGTATTTGCAATCAGCTTTCATGCTGCTGCTGCTGCTAAGTCGCTTCAGTCGTGTCCGATTCTGTGTGACCCCATAGACGGCAGCCCACCAGGCTCCCCCATCCCTGGGATTCTCCAGGCAAGAACACTGGAGAGGGTTGTCCAGTGGGTTGTCACCTTCATGGTGACATCAGCTCCTTGTAGCTAGCAGAAAATCTTTTGTAAGATAAGTGCTTGATCACATCAAACTCTCCCTTCACCAAAATTGTATATATTGACCTTCCCCCAGTACCTCTCTGGAGCAGTTTCTCAGAGTTATCTGTGGTGCTGTCTCCTGGGCTGTGGGCCTCATATCGCCCCAAGTAGAACTTAACTTACAACTCTCATGCTGTGCATCTTTTTTTAGTCAACAATACATTACTGAAGTCATCTGAAATTTTGGAGAAGAAAGTAAAACTTTCTCAATGAAAAAAGCCTGGAATAGATTTAGGAAAGGAACAAAGATTTCCAGAGGCACACCCAGTCTTCTAAGCTTCTTTGGACACAGCAGGGATTGTGCCCAGCAGAGTACAAATCCCAACCTCTACCGCCCATGGAGACTGCAGCATAGTAACGAAGTAAAGGTAACTCTCAGACGGACACCTCCAGGTCGTATACGTGTAGGGACTTTCCTCTGGTCAAGTCAAAGCTCTTCAGGGCGGTTGACTACTGAATAGCTCTTGAAGCACAGCTATTGAAGTAAACACAGAGATCATAACTGACTTGGCTGCACTGGGTCTCCGTTGCTTTGTGCAGCTCTCTTTACTTGTGGGGCTACTCTTCACTGTGGTGCATGGGCTTCTCGTTGCAGTTCCTTCTCTGTTTTGGAGGACAGTCTCCATGATTGTGGCACACAGGTTTAGTTGCTCTGAGGCAACTAGATCAGGGATCAAACCCGTGTCCCCTTCATTGGCAGGCAGATTCTTATCCACTACACCATCAGGAAAGCCCAAACACAGAGATAAATCCTTTAGGCCTCAGGGGCAGGCATGGGTGTTATCTTCATGACTTTGGAATCACTTACATCATCACCCTTTGGTGTGTCTTTTCTTGGTTCAGAAAAATCCAGTAAAACTTGTTTAATTATCAGCAAATTAGGATATAAAATAAACATTACAAATTTCACTTAGTTGCTTTAACTAATAACGTTAACACTGGGCTTGATTTAAAATTATAATGACTATAAACATCAGATATTGTAGAATAAATGCTCCCGTTTTTTTCAAATGCAGAAGCTCGCCTTGTGGGTAACAAGTCAACAACAAAGATCACAGGTGTTAAAGTCCTGTCCTTGTGGCTAGTCTATGGCTCCCACTCACCTGAGTCCAGCGGCCCCTGAACTGGTCCATACCTACTTATCGAGTCCCCTGATGGCACACAGGGATTTGGGGGCAGTGTCAAGTTTCTCCATTCCTCTACTCATGTTCCTGAGGGAGGAGGTAGATAGGGCCCAGGCAGAGCAGTTGGACTTTGTCCCCTGTAAACATATACTCCAGGACAAAATATAACAGCAGAGGCAGAAAGGAGCTGAGTCCTGCCCAGGCCAAAAATAGAGAGACCACATATTCCTCATTCTCAAAGTCAAGGAGACCTTGCCAACTATGAGCAGAAAGGCTTCTCAGGGACTAAAAGCGGGGGGGGGGGGGGGGGGGGGTTGTTGGGGGGGGGGTGGGCATCACCCCAGACTAGGTGATGGCAACCTACCCAGAGGCCTCTTCACTAGAGTCCAACTTGGTTAAGAGATGTGCACACCCAGTAGGACCCCAAGGTAAACCAAACAGACTCAGAATCAGGCAAAGCAAGATGACTGGCCAAAGGAAACCCAGAAGAGACGCCTCACATTAGTGAGCGTATACTTCTCTCTGAGCCCAACTTGTGAGTCTATTCACATGTACTCTTTTTCCTGTTAGCAAACACTTTACGTACTTCACTACTTTACCTCTATTTATGGAAATTCATTTCTACAAAGCTGATGGGCCAGGGCTTTGTCACTGGCTACTGTCCCTGGTAGTCTAGTGGCTAGGATTTAGCACTCTCTGACTTCACTCTGGCCAGGAAGCAAAAACCTGCTTAAAGCCATTGCAAGCCAAGGGCCCTTGAGTTTATCACCACATAGAGGTGGTAGGGGAGCAGAATTTGTTACCCCAAAGTGTGTCTGCTGATGATTAATTATTTTAAACTGGTTATTTTTTCTCACAAATACTGAGCATGGGAACCAAATAGGAATTATCCTTTTGTAAGAAACATGTACATTTGTAAAGGCAATCCCCATTCCTTAAGGGTGTGTACCTCCCAGTACCTGGGAGAGGTGTGCGTGTGTTAGTCACTCAGTCATGTCAGACTCTTTGTGACCCCATGGACTGTAGCCCACCAGGCTCCTCTGTTCATAGGATTCTCCAGGCAAGAATACTGGAGTGGGTTGCCATGCCCTCCTCCAGGGGATCTTCCTGACCCAGGGATTGAACCCAGGTCTCTGACATTGCAGGCAGATTCTTTGCTGTTTGAGCTACTTGGGAAGCAATATACATTTGTAAAGGCAATCCCCGTTCCTTAAGCATGTGTACCTCCCAGTACCTGGAAGAGGAGGATGCCTAAGTCTCAAAACTGCTAGTCAATGCGGTGGCCTAAAGCTGCATCACAATCACCCTGGTTTACTCTGCTTTTCCTGGTCCCTCCCATAACTGACTCTCCCCACTCTTAATATCCTTTTTGTCTTTAGCTGAAGATAATATTTAAGGTGTGGATTTTGACCATTTTGGAGAGAGTTACTTAGGTTCCTGAGTCTCTCCCTTGTTCACATGGCACTGAATTTGTGTTTGACTTTCTCCTGTTAATGGGGCTCATGTCAATGTGCTTCTCAGACCAGCCAAAAGGACCTAGAAGGCTAGAGAGAAAATTCTTCATCCTGACACAACAGACACCAGGAGATAACATGTAGCCGTATTCAACTCAGACCTGGAGTCCGAGCCGAGCCCTCAGATCCCACTCTCTCTGCTGCTCTGTCCAGGCAAGCCAGCTTTGTCCAGAGGAAGACTAAGCATGGCTACTGAAGTTCCTAGAACCTGGGAAGTTCCTCTGACTTTTCTGATAGGTGTGTTCAAGCCAGCTGGTCACATACAGAGACACTGCTGGTTTCTCCTTTTGTGAGTCAGATGGGTTTTGATCCTGGCTGCTTGGTTGAAACCAAGTCCTTCTGCCAAGTTTATGATCAACCTGTCTATCCAAAACCTTTTTCCCTTTCTTGTCCTGACCCAGTACTCTGTCAAGATTGACAAGTATCAGAGAAAAGAGGGAATTGAAACCCAGCAAGACCCCACAAGACCTTCCTCTTATAAATGCCCTTCCGTGTCCCCCATTTCTTGTTTGTAGGGAAAAAGTTTCTGCCTCCTAGACCTTGCTTGAGTTCTAAAGGGCAGATTCAAATAATTAGAGGAGAGGAGGAATGCAGAGATAAAGGAAAGGCAGTTGAGAAAAAATAGTTCAGCGATCTGGCAGGGTCCTGGTTCCCCACCAAGGGTTATACATATCAAGCTGAAACAAATCTCTGAGTTCTTCTATATGAACTAAGGCCCCCATCCGGTGGAGGACAGTAACTTCAGGCTGAGCACAAGATTCCTGGAGCACTGCCCTATTACCTCACCTCCAACCAATCAGAAGAAAACCATACACCCTGCAGCCCTCTTCAAATTTTGCTGTAAAAACCCTTCCCTGAAAACCAATGGAGAGTTTGAGCTATTTGAGGACGAGGCACCTGTTCTTGCTTGGTCCTGTTGTTGCAGGAAATACAATGGGGCACAAGAGGATGGTCACATCCCAGATCACGTCTGAATTCCTGGAATGGCTGCAAGTGTGGGTTCTTGGCTTTGCGCAGGAAAGAATTCAAGAGCCATCCATAGTAGGGTGAAAGGTTTATTCAGAGAAGAAACACACTCTGTAGCCAGAGTATAATCCATCTTAGAAGGCAAGAGAGGCCCCAGGTACCGGGTTGTCAGTTTTTATAGAGTCGGGTAATTTCACAGGCTAATGTGTAGGCTAAGTATTCCAGCTATTTTGGAGAAGGGATAGGAATTTTCAGGAACTGGGCCGCTGCCCACTTTTTGGCTTTTATGGTTGGCCTTGGAACTATCTTGGCACATGTGTGTGTCACAGTTTGCGGGTGTGTTACAATGGGAGTTACTGGTCTGCCATCTTGGATCCATTTAGCTCTAATCAGTTTATCCTGTGTCCTCAGGCTGTATCATTTTTTTAAAAAGCTGTGCTCTGCCTGCTTCCTGTTTCACTGCAATAAACCTTTCTCTGCTCCAAACTTGGCTTGTTTGTGATCAGGCACCTTGAACTTGTGTTCGACAATACAGTGACCCCTGCACAACAAGCCATTAATTTTCTCTCAGTAGGATGCCTCTCACACCCACTTATGCCTGTATTGCTTGATTAAGTCACATATCCTTTCCATCTCTACCTATAACTTACAGAAATTGGAGAATACACAAAAGCCTCTACACAAATAGATTTGTGCATAGAAAAGCAATGTATTTAATAAGAATCTTTGGATTTAATAAAATAAAGAACATTAGGAGCCTTAAGTATTTCAAAGACCATCTTGAGTGAGGACACTGACAAGCAGAAGGACAAACAGCTTTGTACAGGACCACACAGCTGACCGCCTGCAGGACTGAGCCTGTGCCCTGGAACCCAAGCGTCTTTCATTATCACAGAAGCTCCAAGAGCTATAATGATTTATAAAGATGTAGAAAATCATCCAGCATTTCCAAGTTGGTCACATTTCATTTCATTTGTATGTTCTCCCTCCCAACAGCTTCCATGTGCTTGACAATTTAATAAATTATGAATTTATATGAATAATTATGAATTAAATGTCTTACACCTTGACAAGCATCACACATTTTCAGAAAAAATAAAGCAGTGATTTCTAATTTAAGTTGCTGTTATTTACTTATTTAAAGTAAGTTGCCCACTCTTGGGGCATCAATATCATAAAGTAGAAAATGTTCTGAGCATAAATGCTGAAATAGAGGGTTTCATTCACTTATTTCATTCATTTATTCACAGATTCATTGCTGAACTGAAATCAATAGGTCTAATGTATGTTTTGAATGCCCACTATATGCCCGGTATAAGAGACATACTAGGTTTGTAAGAGGCATAATCCCGTCACAAAGAATCTCACAGTTTAGTTGGAGCATAGGTACATAGAGAGAAAAAATGCATATTTGTAGAGAGCCTGCATGCAAGCTGGGGACCCAGAGTCCCAGGTACCGCCTCATGCTGGAGAACAGCTTGCCTTAACCTCAAAGGATGTTGGAGGCATAACTGATGCAAACAGCAGGTGTCAGAGAAGGAAAGTCAGTTCAGTTTTGTTCAGTCACTCAGTTGTGTCCGACTCTTTCTGAGCCCATGGACCACAAGGTAGGGGACAAGAAAAGCAGAGGAGGCAGCAGGGCAAAGGCGAGGGAAAGGATGCAGAAGGCACCCACTCAAGGGAACTATGAGCAAATCTGCGTTTCCAGTCATAAGAGGCAACATCAGAGGAGCAGGTGCAAAGGTGTGGTCAGATCAGAGTAGGCCAGGGTCTTGGGCACCCTGCTGGCTTTGTTCTAAGTGAGGATTGCCCAACCTCAATGTTATTGCTATTTGGACCAGATGATTGTGGTATGGTAGATGGAGGGGGTGCATTGGAGCCTGTTCAGCAGCATCCCTGGATTCCACCCACCAGCAACTCTGCCCCCAGAAATGTCTCCAGACGCTGCCAAGCCTCCCCTGGGAGAATAGTGCCCTAGTTGAGGATCACTATTGTAGGCAAAGGGCTCCCCTAGTGGCTCATTGGTAAAGAATCCACCTGCCAATGCAAGAGACATGGGTTTGATCCCTGGGTTGGGAAGATCGCCTGGAGGAGGGCATGGCAACCCACTCCAGTATTTCTTGCCTGGAGAATCCCATAGACAGAGGAGTCTGGTGGGCTACAGTCCATGGGGTTCCAAAGAGTCAGACATGACTGAGTGACCAAACAACAATAATTGTAGGCAAAAGAGATCCATTCCGGAGTCTTTTCCATAGGAGGGTACACGAGAGGATTTGCCTGAGCCTGTGGCAGAGCCTGGCAGGTCTGTGGCAGCCATTCTGAGGGATCTCTGCCAGGTAAGAGCATAGGTGGAGAGAGGTGTTACCTGGAGAAACACTGGGGCCAAGCGCAACTGAAATAGAGGGAGATATCCCCAGTCGTGCTGTGAGAAAGGTAGGTTTAGAGAGAAACGATGACAAATTCCTTTGAGAACATGTCCCATGTGAAGTGTGAGTTTGGCGTTTTGCTGATGGGGTCTCCTCAGCATGAACCAGGAGGAAGGGTGTTAACTGAAGGCTTCCATCTGGACATCACTGTCAGGTATGCAGTGGCTGAAACCCTAACTGTGACTAAAACCCCCCCAGGAAAGCATCTCACAAAAGCAGCAGGGTGGGGACAACCCTCATTTAGAGACAGTGAGAAAGGCGCCAAGGTGCCCAGAGAAGGCAGTCAGAGAAGGTCAGAAAGAGCCAGGCTAGCTGCTGTCCTGCGGCCACAGGCACAGAGTGTGTGGGAAGGACTATGGCTGGTGACACGGGGATGGAAGGGGAAACCCATGGTGAGAAGAGCTTCTTCCTGCCCCACACAAGCCAGCAGGACAGTCAGAGCTGGAGCATTTGACCTTGCAGGATTTCTAGAATCCTAATGCCTAGCTATGTTAGCTAGTATCACCAGTACTGTTTTTATTTGGCTTATAACGTACTGTCCAAAGCTGTGTTGTTGTTTTTTTTACCAACTTTCCTATTCCTGAGCTTCTATTCTTAAGCACCAAGCCCCAGCATCTTTTTCTATCTCCCTCTGTCCCTTAACATATGTATAAGGAGTTTCCAGTCCAATCAGTTCAGTTCAGTCTCTCAGTCATGTCTGACTATTTGCGACCCCATAGAGTGCAGCATGGTAGGCTTCTCTGTTCGCCACCAACTCCCAGAGCTTGCTTGAACTCATGTCCATCAAGGTGGTGATGCCATCCAACCATCTCATCCTTTGTCATCCCCTCTCCTCCTGCCCTCAATCTTTCCCAGCATGGGGATCTTTTCCAAGGAGTCAGTTCTTCACATCAGGTGGCCATAGTACTGGAGTTTCAGCCTCAGCATCAGTCCTTACAATGAACATTCAGAACTGATTTCCTTTAGGAAATCCTGTCCAATAGACAATTTTTTTCCCCAGAGTATCTTAAATCAACTCCTTCTTATACCTCTAGCCTCTAGCCAGGCCTTCACACCTTCTCTCTGCTTTGCTAAAATCCAATCCTTTAATTTGCCTTTCTGAAGACCATCTGTGGGTCCCCTGTAGGCAAAGGATAACCCTAACCATCTTAACTTGGCCTCCAAGACCCTCTTCCATGCAGCTCCCTCCAGCCCTGGTTCCCACCACTTCCTATACCAAGTATGTGTTCATGGACTTTGCGGTCCAGGGAAGAAAAGAAATATCCTCAGGACCAGAATTCAGAAGGTAAGCCCTGTCAAATGGGAAGTGAGTGAATTCCCCTCTTTCTTATGTGGGCCATGCCTCAAAGTACCTCTAGTGATATGGGGAAGCTCCCAGAAGATAAATGTGATATTGTGTTTTATAATAATAAAATAATTTGGTCTTCATCCCTGTTTTTGGCACATAACTCTTAAAACCATTAGAATTTCCTAAGTGAAGAGCATGATAAAGGTATATTTTTATTATGCTAATGAGTGACTTTCAGAAAGCCCCTAGGTGACCTAAGGATGAGGGCTGGTCACCAGCGGAACCAACCATGTGATTGCTGTTGTTCAGTCACTAAGTTGCATCCAACTCTTTGTGATCCCATGGACTGCAGCAATCCAGGCTTCCCTGTCCTTAATTTTAAAAGAATGATGTAGCCTAAGGACATGACAGACATAAACTGATTAGAACCAAAGAGATCCAAGATGGCAGGCCAGTTGACTTCCTCTAGAACTTGAGTCTCAGATTATGCTCATTGTAACACATCAGCAAAATGACATACCCACCAGTGCCATGACAGTTCCAAAACTGACCATAAAGTTCAAAAAATGGACAGTAACCCAACTCTTAGAAATCCCCAATCCGTCCCAAAAGTAGTTGGAATACTCCTCCCATTTATTAGCCTATGAAATTTGTTGTTGTTCAGTCACTAAGTTGTGTCTAAGTCTTTGCAAACCCAGGACTGAAGCATGCCAGGCTTCCTTGTCCTTCACTATCTCCCAGAGTTTGCACAAACTCACATCCATTGATTCGGTGATGCCATCCAAACATCGCATCCCATCCTCTATCATCCTTTTCTCCTGCCCTCAATCTCTCCTAACATTAGGGTCTTTTCCAGTGAGTCAGCTCTTCACATCAGGTGGCCAAAGTATTGGAGATTTAGCTTCAGCATCAGTCCTTCCAAAGAATATTCAGGGTTGATTTCTTTTAGCATGGAGTGGTTTAATCTCCTTGCTCTCCTAGGGATTCTCCAGTACCACATTTGAAAGCATTCTTAGCCATGTGATTAGAGGGTTTTAATTTGCAGTCCCACCCTCCTGACCTCAAAGGAAGGAGAGGAGACAGAGGTGAATATATTGCCAATGTCCAGTGATTTAATCAGTCTTTTTTTTGGGGGGGGGGGGAGGGGGGGGAAGGGTTGGGGGGAAGCCTCCAAAAACCCAAAAGGATGAAGCTAGAGAGCTTCCTGGAGGGGACAGACAGCTCTGTGCTTTCCCATACCTCACCCTCTGCCTCTCTTCCATCTGGCTGTTGCTAAGTTATATCCTTTTATAACCAACTGGTGATCTAGTAAGTAAAATGTTTCTCTGAGTTCTGTGAGATACTCTAGCTGTCCCCCAAGGAAGGGGTCCTGAAACCTCGGATTTCAGCCAGTCCGAAGCACAAGTGACAACTTGGACATGGAGCTGGCACTCGAGGTGGGGCTGGTCTTGTAGGACTGAGACTTTAACCTGTAGGATCTACTTCTGTCTCCAAGACCTCCGACAGTATCAGAATTGAGTTGAATTGTAGGATACTCAGCTGGTGTCAGAATTGCTTGGTGGTAAGGGGAACATCCCCCTGCACAAGAACCATAGATTGTGCCTGCATTTCAGACAAAGCTGGGGTACCAGGGACATGCCAGAGTGGAGCCTCACTGCAGGGCCCATGAATGTTGACCTTGACTGCTCCAGTTGGGCACGCTGGGTCTCTGGCTTGGGTGGTGACAAAGGCCCTGCTAGGGGTAGACTGGTGGTGTGGCTGAGTCACCGTATTCTCTCCCAGGCCAGAGAGCAAGACTACTTACCTGCTACCTCACATGGTCTGCTTGGCCCAGGGATGGGGCTGCAGGCAGTCTCCCCTGATTCACAGGTAAGAAACGTTCTCAGTGTGGTTTGCAGATTGTCTGTGGTTGGAAAGTCCCACAGCTGGTCATCCAGACCTCGGCCCAGCCCTGCCCTCCCTGCCCACCAGCTTCGCCCACCAGCTTGGCCCAGAAGGAAGGACACGCAAGTCATGTCTGTGTGATGTGTGTCACTTTCCCTTTGCTCAACTTTTCCATCACCTGCTCCAAAGACTCCCACACGTGGCAGAACACACTCCACCAGTTTCCATTTTAAGGTGTCACTCATTGTGCAAAGTTTTAATGACAGAAAGCCATGGTTGAGGTGGATTTTTATACCTTTTCGTTCAAAAGGCAGAGCTACAAGCTACAGCTGGGGGTTTATGGAAGGAAAAAGAGGGAACAGAGAGCCTCAGAAGCTGCAAGTTCAGGTCTCCTGGAAAACCGAATTGCCCTGTCAAAAAGCTAAACCCATGACTCCACACAAATATAGAACAGACATGTGTCAGAGCTTTGTCTACTCAGCACTAAAGGATCCAGCAGGATAGCAGAGTGATTCAAAGGGTTCATGGAATGAGGTCTAGACCATCCCTCAGGAGGGAAGGAGAAAAAGTGCCACTGGAATGAGTTTCCCAAGTTAGAGACAAAACTGGCTAACGTCCTAATGGGACCAAACAGAAACAAACAAAGCCCACTCAAGCCTTCAGCATGACCATCTCGCCTGGACACAAATGGTTAGCATCTCTACTGCCCAAAAGCAAGTTCTCTGGTCACCTCACAGGCTCTGGGCCTGCGCCAAGCAGAATCTGAAATGGCCCCAGGACTTTCACCCGAATCACTGAGATGGTGAACATGATGGAATGGCTACATGCAAAAGGGATAGTGCAGATGTAATTAAGGTTACTAATTCATTGATTCTAAATTTATCAAAAGGGAGACTGCCCAGGTAGACCTGGTCTCATTACATGTGCCCTTAAAGGCAGAAGAGAAAACCACAGAAGGGATTTACCAGAAGAGGCTCTGCATTGCTGATATGCAGAGGGGCATTCAGCCAGGACCTGAGAGCAGTTTATAGGAGTTAAGGGTGTCCCAGGCCAGTGATGAGCAAGGAAATGGGACCTCAGTCCCACAACCCCAGGAAGTTGCCAAGAACCTGGATGTTACTGTCAACTGAAGGCAAAGAGCAACAATCAAATGACGGAGTATGAGAAGTGCAAACTGTTCATCCTATAACTCACTCATACCCTTCCTCACTGGCTTCTAGATCCTGCAATCTCTACCTCATCCCAGGGAGAAAGAGGGCAAGGCAGGGCATCCTACCTGTGAATCACCAAACCCGTATTTTTAAAAAGCAAGTCTTATAAAATAGGAAGTATGCTTTCATTGCAACCCAATCAACACACATGCATTTGAGGCAAAGCTTCACCAAAAAGATGCGACATGGCATATTACGGGCTGAATTGAGATCTCCAAAAATTTGAGTTCCTAACCACGGTACCTCAGAATGTATTAAAACTTGGAAACAATTAAAGAGATGATTAAATTAAGTGAGGTCATTAGTGTGGGCCCTAATGTGATCTGACTGGCAGCCACAGAAGAGATCAGGACACAGACAAGGCACGGAGAAACCACGTGAGGACACAGGAAGACAGCAATCTACGAGGAGGGAGAGAGGCCTCAGAGGAGCCCTCCTGCCAAATCAGACCTCCATAAAAATCAGAAATGTCTGCTGCTTGAGCCACCCAGTCTGTGGCACTTTGCTATGGCAGACTGAGTAGATTAATACATGATGTACTCTGATATCTTCTAGTCTGTTCCATTTCTTTCTTTTTTTAATGTTGTTTGAGAAAAAATTTATTTCACAGTAACAAGTGGACCATATCCACAGCTTGAAGAACTAAGAGGATTATAAGATCCTTGCATTTGCTACATCAATAATAAGACATGTGCATTTGCTACATCAATAATAAGACATGTGCATTTGCTACATCAATAATAAGACATGTGCTACCAATAGCTTTAGAAATGAAAAATTCTATTTCAATACAGGAAGCTGCCTTGGTTGATAGAATCTAAATCTAATGCCTTTAATGAGGTAATTGAATTTTTCCAATCTTAGCTGACACAAACATAAATATTTTTTGCTGCTTTTTGAAGAAAGAAGACATGAACTTGAGTTTAAGGAGAGGAAAGCCAATTTTTTAAGCTATTTCTGAAGCTATGCTCCCACTTTTGATTAAGTTATTTCCATGCCATACTGCAAAGAAGAAACAAGAAGCATTTTTGTTTGTTTGTTTTGAAGCTAATTTGCATCCAGGAAATTGTGAGAAAGAGTAGTACATCTAGCACTTATAGAAATCACTTCCCTGCCAAACAGACAAGAAATAAAAAGATGTCAAACATCACTGATAATCATCAAAATGCAAATCAAAATCACAATGAGATGCCACCTCACACCTGTTAGAATGGCTATCATCAAAGAGCAAAATCAACAAATTTTGGTGACAACGTAGAGAAAAGGGAACCCTCCTACACTGTTGGTGGGAATGTAAATTGGTGCAGTCGCTGTGGAAAATAGTATGTAGGATCCTCCAAAAACTACAAATAGACTTAATACATGATCCAGCAATTCCACTCCTGAAAATATATGCTAAAAAAGCAAAAACACTAATTCAAAAACATTCATGCACCCCAATATTCATAGCACTATTTATATTTGCTAAAGTATGGAAGCAACCTAAGTGTCCTTCAACACATGAACAGATAAAGAAGATGTGATAGATAGAGAAAGAGATACACACACGGTGAAATACTACTCAGCCTCAAAAAAGAATGAAATTTGTATATGCAACAACATGGATGGATTTGGAAAGTTTTATACTAAGTGAAATAAATCAGACAGAGAAATACAAATAATGAATGATACTACTTATATCCCTTTGTGGATCACTGCCTTATCATGGCAAAGTGGCTTGCGTAACTCAATGAAGCTATGAACCATGCTGTGAAGGGACACTTAAGACAGATGAGTCATGTGGAGAGTTCTGACAAACCATGATCCACTGGAGGAGGGAATGGCAAACTACTCCAGCATACTTGCTGTGAGAACCTCATGAACTGTATAAAAAAGCAAAAATCTATTACACAAAAAGACGAGCCCTCCAGGTTGGAAGGTGTCCAATATAACAATAAAGCCAGTGGAGGTGATGGAATTCCAGTATGGCTAATCAAAATCCTAAAAGATGATGCTATTAAAGTGCTGCACTCAATATGTCAGTAAATTTGGAAAACCCACCAGTGACCAGAGGACTGGAAAAGGTCAATCCTCATCCCAATCCCCAAGAAGGGCAGTATTAAAGAATGTACAAACTTCTGGACAATTGCACTCAACTCCCATGCTGGTAAGGTCATGCTCAAAATCCTTCAAGCTTGGCTTCAGCATTATGTGAAATGAGAACTTCCTGATGTTCAAGCTGGGTTTAGAAAAGGCAGAGGAACCAGAGATTAAATTGCCAACATTTGCTGGATCATAGAAAAAGTAAGGGAATTCCAGAAAAATATGCAGAGCACATCATGTGACATGCCAAGCTGGGTGAGTTACAAGCTGGAATCAAAGTGGCTGGGAGAAATATCAACAATCTCAGATATGCGGATGATACCGCTTTAATGGCAGAAAGCAAAGAGGAACTAAAGAGCCTCTTGATAAGGGTAAAAGGAGAGTGAAAAGCCAGCTTAAAACACAACATTAAAAAAAAATAAGATCATGGCATCTGGTCCCATCTTCATGGCAAATAGAAGGAGGAAATGTGGAAGCAGTAACAGATTTCCTCTTCTTAGGCTCTAAAATCACTATAGACGGTGACAGCCGCCACGAAATTAGAAGATGACTGCTTTTTGGCAGCAAGTCAGTTCAGTTGACTGGATGGACCTTTGTTGGAAAAGTAATGTCTCTGCTTTTTAATATGCTGTCTAGGTTGGTCATAGCTTTTCTTCCAAGAAGCAAGCATCTTTTAATTTCATGGCTGCAGTCACCATCTGCAGTGATTTTGGAGCCCAGGAAAATAAAGTCTGTCACTATTTCCATTGTTTCCCCATCAATATGCCATGAAGTGATGGGACCAGATGCCATGATCTTAGTTTTCTGAATGTGGAGTTTTAAGCCAACATTTTCACTATCCTCTTTCACTTTCATCAAGAGGCTCTTTAGTTCTTCTTTATTTTCTGCCATAAGGGGGTGTTATCTGCATATCTGGGGTTATTGACATTTCTCCCAGCAATTTTGAGTCCAGCTTCTGCTTCATCCAGCCCAGGCTTTAAACAGGGTGACAATATACAGCCTTAGCATACTCCTTTCCCAATTTGGAACCAGTCCATTGTTCCATGTCCAGTTCTAACTGTTGCTTCTTGACCTGCACACAGATTTCTCAGGAGTCAGGTAAGGTGGTCTGGTATTCCCATCTCTTGAAGAACTTTCCACAGTTTCTTGTGATCCAAACAGTCAAAGGCTTTGGCAAAGTCAATAAAGCAGAAGTTTTTCTGGTTTCTCTTTGATCCAATGGAAGCTGGTAATTTGATCTCTGGTTCCACTGCCTTTTCTAAATCCAGTTTGAATATCTGGAAGTTCTCGGTTCATGTTCTGTTGAAGCCTGGCTTGGACAAATCTAGACAGTGCATTCAAAAGCAAAAACATCATTTTGCCAACAAAGGTATGTATAGTCAAGGTTATGACCTTTCCAGTGATCATGTATGGATGTGAATGCTGGACCATAAAGAAGGCAGAGTGCTGAAGAATTAATCCTTTTAAACTATGGAGCCGGAGAAGACTGTTGAGAGTCCCTTGGACAGCAAGGAGATCAAACAAGTCAATCTTAAAGGAAGTCAACCCTGAATATTCACTGGAAGGACAGATGTTGAAGCTGAAGCTTTTATACTTTGGCCACCTTATGTGAAGACTCAAGTCATTGGAAAAGACCCTGATACTGGGAAAGATTGAAGGCTGAGGACAAGAGCACAACAGGGGATGAAATGGTTGGATGGTATCACTGATTCAATGGACATGAACTTGGATAAACTCAGGGAGATAGTGAGGAACAGGGAAGATTGGCATGCTGCAGTCTCTGGGGTTGCCAAGAGTAGGACACGACTGGATGACTGAAAAATTACAACAAATAACTTATATGTGGAACCTAAAAAATACAACAAATTAGTGAATATAACAAAAAAGAAGCTGACTCAGAGATACACAGAACAAAATAGTGGTTATCAGTGGCAAAGGGCAAAATAGGCAGTTGGGAATTAGCATGGATAAACCACTGGGTATAGAATAAATTACTAGGCTATATGGCACAACAGAGCAAATATACTCAATCTTTTATAATAACTATAAGGGCAGTATAACCTGTAAAAAAAGTGAATCACTGTATTGTACACCTGTAACTTATATTGCACATCAACTATAAAAAAATGTCACTCAATCGTGTCTGACTCTTTGTGACTCCGGGGACTATAGCCTGCCAGGCTCCTCTGTCCATGGAATTCTCCAGGCAAGAGTACTGGAGTGGGTAGCCAGTCCCTTCTTCAGGGAATCCTCCCAACCCAGGGATCAAACCTGGGTTTCCTGCATTGCAGGCAGATTCTTTACCACCTCAGCTACCAGGGAAGCCCTGGTATACATCAACTATACTCCAGTTAAAAAAGAGGAAACAGAGATAGATATAGACATGTTATTGGCTCTATTTCTCTGAACAACACTGACTAATATATATGTCAATACTGGTTAATTAATCTTCGATTATACCACACTGATGTAGAATGTGAATAAAAGGGGGGACAAGAACAGGAATATATAGAAGTTCTCTGTGAGTTATGGCCAATTTTCCTGCTAATCTAAAGCTTTTCTAAAAAATAAAATCTGCTTAAGAAAGAAAAACAAAACAGGGTGATGTTGGGGCCCAGCATAAGCTGCCCCAATGGCACATCGATTATTTTGAATCTAAGTTACTCAAACGTTATTATATATAAAATAGGTAAACAACAAGGATCTACTGTATAACACACAGAGAGATACTCAATATTTTGTAAAAACCTATGTGGGAAAAGAATCCAAAAATTATAAATCTATACACACACATATTTCAAATTCTAAAAGATGATGCTGTGAAAGTGCAGCACTTAACATGCCAGCAAATTTGGAAAACTCAGCAGTGGCCAGAGGACTGGAAAAGGTCAGTTTTCATTCCAATCCCAAAGAAAGGCAATGCCAAAGAATGCTCAAACTACCACACAACTGTACTCATCTGACACGCTAGCAAAGTAATGCTCAAAATTCTCCAAGCCAGGCTTCAGCAGTACGTGAACCATGAACTTCCAGATGTTCAAGCTGGTTTTAGAAAAGGCAGAGGAACCAGAGATCAAATTGCCAACATCTGCTGGGTCATCAAAAAGTCAAGAGAGTTCCAGAAAAACATCTATTTCTGCTTTATTGACTATGCCAAAGCCTTTGACTGTGTGGATCACAACAAACTGTGCAAAATTCTTAAAGAGATGGGAATACCAGACCACCTGATCTGCCTCTTGAGAAACCTGTATGCAGATCAGGAAGCAACAGTTCAAACTGGACATGGAACAACAGACTGGTTCCAAATAGGAAAAGGAGTACGTCAAGGCTGTATCTTGTCACCCTGCTTATTTAACTTATATGCAGAGTACATCATGAGAAACGCTGGACTGGAAGAAGCACAAGCTGGAATCAAGACTGCCAGTAGAAATATCAATAACCTCAGATATGCAGATGACACCACCGTTACGGCAGAAAGTGAAGAAGAACCTCTTGATGAAAGCGAAAGAGGAGAGTGAAAAAGTTGGCTTAAAACTCAACATTCAGAAAACTAAGATCATGGCATCTAGTACCATCACTTCATGGCAAATAGATTGGGAAACAGTGGAAATGGTAGCTGATTTTATTTTTCTGGGCTGCAAAATCACTGCAGATGGTGACTGCAGCCATGAAATTAAAAGATGCTTACTCCTTGGAAGAAAAGCTATGACCAACCTAGACAGCATATTAAAAAGCAGAGACATTACTTTGTCAACAAAGGTCCGTCTAGTCAAGGCTATGGTTTTTCCAGTGGTCACGTATGTGAGAGTTGGACTATTAAGAAAGCTGAGCACCGAAGAATTGGTACTTTCAAACTGCAGTATTGGAGAAGACTCTTGAGATTCCCTCGGATTGCAAAGAGATCCAACCAGGACATCCTAAAGAAGATCAGTACTGAATGTTCACTGGAGGGACTGATCTTGAAGCTGAAACTCCAATACTTTAGCCACCTGATGCGAAGAGCTGACTCATTTGAAAAGACCCTGATGCTGGGAAAGATTGAAGGCAGGAGGAGAAGCGGATGACAGAGGATGAGATGGTTGGATGGCACCACTGACTCAATAGACATGGGTTTGGGTGGACTCCAGGAGTTGGTGATGGACAGGGAAGCCTGGTGTGCTGCGGTCCATGCGGTCGCACTCAGTCACGACTGAGTGACTGAACTGAACTGATATACACATATATTTATGTATACACACTACACACATATCTGTATCACTTTGCTGCATAGCTGAAACTAACACAATATTGTAAATCTGCTGCTGCTAAGTCACTTCAGTAGTGTCCAACTCTGTGAGACCCCATAGACGGCAGCCCACCAGGCTCCCCCGTCCCTGGGATTCTCCAGGCAAGAACACTGGAGTGGGTTGCCATTTCCTTCTCCAATGGATGCAAGTGAAAAGTGAAAGTGAAGTCACTCAGTCGTGTCCGACTCTTAGCGACCCCATGGACTGCAGCCTACCAGGCTCCTCCATCCATGGGATTTTCCAGGCAAGAGTGCTGGAGTGGGGTGCCATTGCCTTCTCCGATTGTAAATCTACTAGACTTCAATTAATAAAACACTTTTTAAAAAGGACTCCTAAATTTTTTTTTAAGTTACTTAAGAAATGACCTATTGAAGAGGGATGCTCTGACCTTCCTCTCCATTTTATTTCCTGAAAGCAAGAAATAAATTTCTCTTATGAAAGGGGGACTGCCTGCTTCTGGAGGTAGAAGGACACCCTTAACACCAAATAGATTTCCAGCTGTTATCACCAAAGTGGCATCCAGCCCAAAGCCTATATAATAAGGGTTGAGTCCTGCCCCAAGGTCACAGGTAGGAGGCTTTGCACCAAGGCCACAGAAGCAGATCCCAGAGTCAAGGTCACCTCCAAAGCTGACTGAGCCCCTGTGCAACCTTGGCAAAAGTCCCCTGATTGTTACTAACAAGCTTCCTGACTCCCAATTAGGCAAAGATGCCCACTCAAGGAAACACCCTATAACACCCCCAACCAATCACCTAACACCAATGGTCAGCAGGAATTTTCTTTGTCTTAAGGCTACAAAAATTAGCTATTAACCCACAAAAATGGTCAACTCTCCCTGGACTGTCAGGAGTTGTCGGCCCGCTGTGCTCACAGTGCCCACTATCTCTGCTCTTTGTTCTTAATAAATTCATTCCTTTCTACAGAACTTTGTGTCGGGAAATTCTCTCCCAGTGTGTGCTCGGACTGTCTCAACAATAAGTAAACCTTGTTACTTCTTTAATCTGTTTCTAATTGGGCGTTCAAAACCTAAATTTCTTTGTTCTGTTGATACCTCAAAAATTTATTATGTCTTTGTCTAAAAAGTAAAAATGCTGCCTACTTTGACTACTTAGGTCCATTTCTGTGAGCCCTCCATTCCTATGAATTATATATGCTTCTTTTTCTTCTTTTAATCTGTTCTGTATATTAGACCAGGAGAAGGCAATGGCACCCCACTCCAGTGCTGTTGCCTGGAAAATCCCACGGATGGAGGAGCCTGGTAGTCCACAGTCCATGGGGTCGCTGAGTCGGACACGACTGAGCGACTTCACTTTCACTTTCCACTTTCATGCATAGAACTCCAGTGTTCTTGCCTGGGGAATCCCACGGACGGAGAAGCCCGGTAGGCTGCAGTCCATGGGGTCGCACAGAATCAGACACGACTGAAGCAACTTAGTAGTAGTAGTATATTAGACTAGCCACAATAACTCAAGAAAGGTAAGGGAGGATTTCCCCCTCTGTCAGTAAATAAAGACATAACAACCCAGTCCACATCTGGCTCTCTTTTTAGACTCACATTTGAACAACTGAATGGTAAAAGGCATTCCCAAGGCGTAGCATTTTCATTATAGAATTCACATAAGAAAATATTCAGAAACTGTTGCTAATTTCATTGAACAAGGCAACTATATGGGGAAAAATAACAAACAAAAAATTATGTTCTTGTGGATTAGAAATACACTCTGCAATGTTTATTGGTGAAACAACATGATGTCTGGGATTTGTTTTCATGAGTTTCTGAAAAAAAAAAAAAGGAGTGGGAAAGATGAATGAAGATGGATGAAGCAGGATCCCAAAGTTGCAAAAGCAGGGTAAAAGAGATGATTAACACTTTTAATTTTGTTACCATTTGAAATGCTCTTTAAAAAAAAAAAAAAAAAACAACTTTTTTTAAAAGTGGGAGGAAATATCTTGCCCTCCCACCCCACTCCATGGGATGTTTGTGAAGACCGTCCAAGATTGGTCTGTGCTATAAAGCATGGGTCCCCAGCCTCCAGGACAAGGTCCAGTACCTTGTATCAGATCAGCGGCGGCATTAGATTAGAAATAAAGGGCACAGTAAATGTAACGTGTTTGAATCATCATACCAAAACCATCCCCCACCCCTCCCTTAAGTTAAATGAAAGTCCTTCAGTCATGTCTGACTCTTTCAAACCCCATGGATTATACAGTCCATCGAATTCTCCAGGCCAGAATACTGGAGTGGGTAGCTGTTCCCTTCCCCAGGGGATCTTCCCAACCCGGGGATCAAACCCAGGCCTCCCACATTGCAGGCGGTTCTTTATCAGCTGACCCACCTTAGGAAATCCATTGTCTTCCCTGAAACCAGTCCCTGGTGCCAAAAAGGTTGGGGACCACTGCAAAGGACTTTGCAATGTGCCTGCCCTGCTGACGTGGGGAAACTGTGGGTTACAGTTTTTCCTCAGTAACTTGAAGGTCACACTGATGATGTAGACAGATCCAAGAAGGTGCACATCCCAAGAGTTTGCCACCTCTTGGCTCTGTCAATTTAGTGTTGGCCAAAATTTAAAAAATTAAAAAAAAAATTTTTTTTTCCCAAATTAGGAAGAAGCTTGAAACAAATCTAAAGAAACTGGAGTCACCTCTCTGCTATTGAACTGGCAGTCTTCACTTTGAGAATTAAATACTTTCAATGTAGTGCCCTTAAGAAAACAACTTCCTAAAAAGCACAGATGTTGGTGGTTATCGTAGCAAATTTTGTTCATGACTTTTGTTTCACTAGCTTCCTAAAGCTGGTGTCCTTGTCATGGGTAGAACACATTCAGTGAGTCCAGTTGAAAGCAGGGGGAAAGGTGAAGGATGGAAGAAGCTGTGAAAGCAGAAATATCCTGGGATGGCAATTCCTGAAAAATATAATTACCATGTGACCCAGTAATTCTACTTCTCGGTATATATCCAAAAGGACTGAAAGCAAGGACTCAAGCAGATAGTGTACACTCGTGTTCAGAACAGCATTATTCACAATAGCCAAAAGGTGGAAACAACTCAAATACCCATCCACAGATAAACTAAATGTGATCTACCCATGAGTAGGATACCATTCAGCCTTAAAAGGAAGGAAATTCTGACACAGGCTACAACACAGAGGAGCCTGGAGAATATTATGCTAACTGAAATAACCCAGTCACAAAAAGACAAATCTTATGTGACCCACTTCTCTGGGGCACCCGTAGTAGCTAAACTCATAGAGGCAGAGGTAGCTGGTGGGTGAAGGGGCTGGGCGAGCTGGGGTGGGGAGTTAGTGTTTAACAGGTATGGAGTTTCAGCTTTGTCAAATGAAAAGAGTTCTGTGGATGGATGGTGGTGATGGTGGCAAAACAATGTGTAGGTACTTAATGCCATTGAGCTGGACACTTAAAAATGAAAAACCGGGGGCTGGGGTAGAGAAGGGATGGATTTGGAATTAGGGATTAACAGATGCAAATTATTATATAAAGAATGAATACAAAATGAGATCCTACTCTATATCCTGTGATAAACCATAGTGGAAAAGAATATAAAATTATGAGAAGGAATATGTGTTTTATATATATATATATGTATGTATGTATAACTGAATTGATTTGCTATAAGCAGAAATTAACACAATACTGTAAATCAACAATACCTCAATAAAATAAATTTGTTTAAATGATAAATTTTGTTATGGCCATTTTACTAGAAATTTTTTAAGTAAATAATTTTTTTCAAAAAAGCATTACTCAGAGATCTCCACTTAGAGTGTCAATATTGCCTAGAATCAACAAACCTACAAGAGAGCCCTCTTTTCTCTTCATTTTCACGGGGAAGAAGCACACCATAGCTGGGAGCAGGGTCCCTAAACCTCCTCCAGAGAGTGTTTCCCCAGCAAGCAGAGCCTTGGCTCTATAAAGGGGAACACATTCCTCAGTTCCTCAAACACTCGGGCGTGATCTCCTTACCTGCCTTTCCAGCTGGCTCTCAATTCTGTGCCAGGTGAAGAATACAGCAGACTTTTAGGTGTAGATTCATCCCGGGCTCTTTTGCAATCGACTTAAGAGCCCTCAGAAAACCCTCTTCAGGGAACTCAGATGCCAACAGCAGAGAGAAAGCCTAGATCAGCTTTCTCTGTGAAGCAGCACACGTAGATTCCAAAGATGCTTCAAGATACAGCCTCTGACGGGGACTGGGGGCTTGGTCCACACTTATACCCTGTAGGTCTGCCAAGAGGCCTGCTGAGTTGTAAGTTTCTGATTACCAGGAACTGAATATCTATGAGCATAATAATTCATTTGTTAAAAATCACTAGAAAATGGGGTGCATGACTAGAGTGTTCAGGAAGAAACTGTAAAAATGATTTAAGAGGTCATGTTATAGGGGGGCCTGGTGTTTAAAATCAGATGCCGGGACATGTCCAAACCAAACATTCTAGATACTAGAGCAAATATCAAGGTTGTACTTTTTTTTAGTAGCTTTAATTAGTTTGCCCATAAAAAAATACCACCCAAGTATACTTTTGAATTATTTTATTAGTCTAGAGATGATCTGTAGATACTTAGGAAATAATACACATAGATGAAAGACAGATCTTTACTTCGTCTAAAAGTGTTCTTAAGAGAACTCAGGAGGTAGCTGAGGGACTTGGACCCAGCACTAAGAAAGGTGATGCAAGCTTATGTGGAGGTGCTTGGCGGGGCAGGGGTGGCTGGTAGAGGCAGTGAGACTGACCTGTCTGACCTTTCTAGATCCAAGCCATTTCAAACAAAAAGGATTTGATTGCCTCAAAAAAAAAAAAAAAAAAGGAAAGAAAGATGAGACTGTTTGGGGAATTAGAACCAGCACTGGAGAAACACTGGACATTTATACTCCTGATTGGCTAAACTGCATTAATCTCCCACCCAGTTTGACTTATTATTTTCAGTCTCTACAAAGCTCTTTGCATTTGTCACTAAAATACATTTCCCAATAAATTTACTGGACTAAATTTTGGTACCATGATGCTATATACAGACAAAACTGGGAAAAATAGGGGCTACCTTTTTCCTTTTGTGAGCATGGTAAAAGCTCAATCTTCTATGGCGGCACTGCATTCCATTTGTAAACGTCCAAATGATAGCTCTTCCACGTCAAAAGCTCTATTAGACTACAGACTTTTCCATGACGGCATCTCACACTGGCACAGAACATTGTGTTGTTCTTACTTGTAGGATGTCAAGTTCAATTTATTTTTATGAAGAGAAATTGTTCGTGGGAAAGTCGGGTTTTAAGGGAAATGGAATCATGACGCACATGAGTTATACATTTAGAATGCCAGTGAATGTTCTTTGGAACGTTTGAAAAATGGTCATGTCATCAAGATGTCAAACCCTCTAGCTGCTTTCCTGAATTCTTAGAGAATTCCCAGAGCCAGAGTAGGTCCCGTCTGTTTTCTAAATCTTCCCACTGCAAATGCAGGCTTCTGGAAAGAAGCCTTCCTTCGCTGAGTGTGTCCTGTTATTAGAAATAAATGTAACGAGAATATCTTTATGTCTAATCTACAAAGCACATTATATAGAATTTAATTCCTTTTCTGCATGAATGTTTGAACTATTTTTATTAATTAAGTGGCTGGAAAATGTAGGTGTGAAGACTGCTCGCAATGGGCTGAGTGTATATTTTGCCTCCTGAATGAAATTCAAGCAGTGACTCCTGTTTTAAAGTCCAGGTTCTATTCTCTGCCTTGCTTGCTGCCAGTCCTCCCGCCCCCTCCTTGGGTGATAATCAGACTTGAGGGCATCGTCTCCCTCAAGTCTTTCCTCTGTATCCACGCCCACAGCGCCTCTCTGAATTCCGGGAGCCCATTCTTCTCCTGCCAGCCAGGCAGCCTACACCTCAGCCTTGCTTTTCTTGAACACCTCAAGTGCTTGATGATCAACTAGTAGGTTTAGACACACAGCTTCCTTATTTCTTGTATCAAATACAAATTGAGGGCGGGGGGGGGGGGCGGGGGGGAGAGAGATTTTTCTTTAAGAGGTTTTTCCAATAAAATAAGAAGAATGGGTTTGGTGGTGGTTACTGTCTAGGTGGTAAATGACTGAAAGGTGAAGAGTGATTTCATTTTAGAAACGTTAGCAGCTTTCTTCTTTTAATAAATAAGATAAGCAGGGAAATGTGTAAAATAGGGCTAGATACATGAAAAAATTTATATATTTATTGAAAGTCCAGGAAAGGAATCAAAATGAAAAGCAAAGCAGTGTTTTGGGGTTAAGCTATGTGTACTGTTTACCTCAGAAGGAAGTCACGCGAGACCGTGTTCTCTGAATCCTTTTCCACAGGCCTGCTCCCGCGGCTGGCCCTGCAGGCTGCGCGCGCACCGCGAGGGGGAGCCATTGCCCACTCCACATGCCGCGCCGTTGGGCTCCCTGAAGGGCAAAGGAAATCCCGGCTACACGCGCTGCCCCCGCCCCTACCGCAGTGTACTGCTCTCGGTGTTAAGGAACAGATACGCCTTTGCCTTCAAGACGTGTCTGCCTATCAGAGGCCGTCAGCAAAGTTCAGAACCCTCTGCAGCTTCCCGCAGGGCTTGGAAGGTGGGCGAAGATTGGATCCCCCGCCCCATGCTAATTAATCTGCACGAAGGCACTCCTGCTGCCGGCTGAGTCAACCAGCTCCCCAAAGAGAGGATCAGCTTCGAGGGGACTGGAAGACCGCTGCGGAGAGAAGCAGGCCGCTGGCTGTGCCAGGCTTGGGAGGGTGGGAGCCACCGAGGGACGCAGCAGGGGAGGAGGGAAGGCCAGGGAGGCTAGCCTCGGGCTCAGGCCAGAGGCGGGTGGCCCGAAGCGGCTGTGTCCCCAGGTGGCAGCAGCACAGGACGCAGGCCACTGCCCGTCCTTCAGACGACACACACTGCAGCCCCTGGAGCAGAGTGAGGCCCTGTCCACTGACAGCGCTGTGCCGCTGCCCTGGGCATCTGTCTCTGTGAAGAAGGGACACCACCTGGAGGAATGGGAGAGGGGGGCAGGAGCGAGTCCCTGGGAGAGCTGTGTTCTGGGGGCGCGGATGAGAAGCCGACACCACCCACCTCCTCATCCACAGCTGTGGGCAGGAGGCTACGCCCCCGCCTCCTCCGAGGGGCGCGCTGCCACGAAAGGTCCGTCACTCTTCGGGCCTATGTGAGCGTCCACAGCTTGAGAGCACCTCAGCAACTGCTCTGGCCTGGGAAGCCTGTCCTGACTCCTAAGTCTGGTGGGTTAGTGATGGGAAGAGCAGGTCTGACTCCACAGTGGACCCACTTCTTTGACTTTAACCCTTGTGTTCTATTGCTTTTGCTACAGGTCAATCGCTAAAGGGAGGTGGCCTACAGTTTAAAGTGCACATAACGGCTCATCTCTGGGAACCCTGCCTCCCATGGCTGAGTGTTAAGCTAAAATACCTTTGTTTCACTGTCCTATGTAAAGTGGATAACCAACACGGACCTACTGTATAGCACAGGGCACTCTACTCAATGTTATGTGGCAGCCTGGAGTAAAGGGGAGTTTGGGGGAGAATGGACACATGTACATGCATGGCTGAGTCCCTTTGTTGTCCACCTGAAACTACCACAACATTGGTAATCAGATATACTCCAATATAAAATTAAAAGTTTGAAAAAAATTCTTTATCTTGCACAAGTGTGCTCATTCAGTTGTTTCTGACTCTTTGTCACCTTATGAACTGTAGCCTGCCAGGTTCCTCTGTCCATGGGATTTTACCAGGCAAGAATAATGGATACCTCACAGGAAACATCCTGAGTCCACATGAGAATGGGTACAGGAAAGAAGAAATGAACGAATTAACTCCTGTCTGGAGTCTGGCAGAAACCAGGAAATATTTGCAACAACTTAGAGCCTTTTTAACTTTACCTCCTCACCTCCCTCTCTTTGTTCCATAAAAGTTACCAGGAATCAAACTCACTCAGGTGAGATGGTTCTTTGGGACAGGAGTCCACCATCTTCTTAGTCTCCCAGCTTCCTGAATAAAGTCATTACTCATGTTATTCACTGCCCCAGCGCCTCATCTCTCCATCTATAGATCCGTAGTGTGTGAGCAGTACAAGCTCAGACTCTATAACAGAGTTAGTCTTTCTAACAGCTGAAGGTTGATGGATCAAGCGGAGGCATTGCTGTGGCCAAGAGGCCTGCAGGTTGGTCCTGGGATTGAGCACCAGCCCTGACAGGGGCAGGGAGCCCGCTAGGCACTGGCCAGGGAGCCCCATGTCGACTTTCCTGGTGCAGTGCTCAGCTAACATTTGGGAATAAGACAGCCAGTACATCGTGTCAGACAAACCACCCTACGCCAAGACAAACTCCCTTTTAGACTGGGAAACAAGAGAATTCTGTGGGACTTGCAGCACATTCCCCTGCAGGGGCACCAAGCAAGTGCTGGTTTTGGCAGCCCATGTAAGGAAAAGTCAACTGCAACCTTCAGTGGAACTTACAGATTTCAGACACTCAGTCCCTACCTTCCCAGTCCCCATAGCAGGCATGTGCTCCAAAGGCCAAAGGAATCCCTATAGTATTATTTTAAGAACTGAAATTTCCTAGAACCCTGGAATGCTCTGAGAACTGTCAAAGAAAGTCACTTTTGTGCTCTGAAGATTTGGCCAGTATTTAACCTTCTCCCTCAATCATCCAATTTCTTGCCAGTGGAAGTACTTCCCAGGTGTGAAAGCTGCATTCCTGATGTAAGCATTTTGAGTTTGCTGGGACATGAGCTGACACTGCCAGGGCATGTGGGACCCCAAGCAAGGATCACACACTTTCACAGAAACCCTGAAGAGGTACAGGTACAAGGTAAGATCTTTGGACTCTTCCTTTCACTTCTAGATTCACTGAGAAAGTCTCCCACTGGTATGGAAAAGTTGACTCTGGCCAGTCAACTTGCCATAAAGACAAAAAAAAATGTGTGTTTCCCTCACAGAATAGGGAGATACTTTCTTTATTGCCAATTTAAATTCACTTATCTGTAGGAATTTTTTAATTTGTGAGATTCATTATAAATGCACACCAATAACCTCTTTTCTTCCTACTTAGTTTTAGAATTCAAGCACCGGCTGTGGTTCCCCACTAGGTGTGGGGTCCCCACGTGGGAGACTCACTGTGCAGAGGTGCTGCAATGCTGGGAGGCCCGGCCTGGGTGGGGTCTGAGTGCCTCTGGCCACGTAAACTGAAACTGAGTGTCCACTGGCAGTTTGGTAAGACAAGGGAGAAGTGTGCTGAGAGGGGTCACCATCAGGCGGGCCATCCTCTATTGAAGGCTTCCCATAGACCCAAAGACCACCTTTTATTCTTTTTTCACTCCTCATGCCCCTAGGGCAAGGCGTTTCAACCTTGACAGAGTCCACCCGGGTGGGATAATCCCTGGTCGTGGGGACCACCCTGAGCATTGGAGGTTTGGCTGCATCTCTGGCCCTACTCACTGGATGCTCTTCCCCAGTTAGGACACTGAAACTGCCTCCACACAGCAGCAAGTGTCTTATGGGGGTCAAGCCACCCACTACCCAGGGGAGAACCACTGCCCATGTGGCCACCAAGCAGGAAAGGGTTGGCACGAAAGGGAAGCTCCTGGGAGCTGGGTCAGAGCAATGCCATGAACTGAGAGGAATGTCCCCAGAGGTCCTTGGACACAATTGCACAGGCTGGGAGACCCTGCAGGATAATAAAGTGGGGAACCACATCTAAGGAAGAGAGCCTGATGGTGTTGCAGGATGGGAGGGCCAGGGAGTCTAGAGGCATAGGGACAGTCAGGTGTCTGTCTGCCAGTAGGGGACCCACTCAGGCTGCCCTGGACCCTAGCAAACCGCTCTGGGTCACAGTCTGCACAGGCCCATGTGATCCCACTGCAGAACCCAGGCAGGGTGTCACCTCCAAGGATAAGATAGAGGGGCTCTCCCTTTGTGCTGGGCACCAGCAAAGCCTTTCTGTGCTCACTGTGGTCGACACCTGGTAAAGGGCATCATCAGATCAGAGCAGAGACTCATGTGTCCAAGATTGTGAGAGCATTCAACAGTGAATCATATGGGGAACAGCGGAAAGAATTAGACACTGCTTTTGAGAAGAGAAAATACCTTTTGACAACGTGACAGATGCTATAGGGTATCCCAGCCTCTGAAAAATAAAGGTAGTGGGCAGGACAGCTGCCTTCACAGGACTGAAGGGTCCTCACAGAAAATCAAATGAGGATGAAAGGATAAATGCTACCAGGATGCAAGTGTGAGGGAAGCTGTCAATCTAGATGAGTCTGAGATTCTTTAATTCCATCCAATCCTCCCACACACCCAGGGGTCAGCCACACCTGGAGGGTCATGGTAGACTCTGAAGGCCACATTTCAGAAGGAATTCTGAAGCTAGATTAAGCTCAGAAAAGAACATCATCTCATTATAAGCCACATTGTCATGTTAAGTTTTACCAAGTGAATTTAACATTTCACCAATAGGGTGAAGTTTCTTCTTTCTCCCTTAACATCTATAATTTTATCAGATTATAAATGTGTTCTCTTCAGAATATTCAGAAAATACAGATGAGAGGAAATACAAGGACCTGATTTTTTCATCTCTTGAGGTGTGTGTTGTATGCAAGGTTTTGCATCTCATTCTTTGTACATAACTTATGCCAGCATTACTGGCATGTCATTAAACTTTCCCAGAATGCAGATTGAAAATGGATGGATAATATCCATCTGATACTATTTCAATTTAAGTAATGGTTATGGTAAAGGCAATTTTTTTTTATAGATAAGAAGTGGATTTATTTAGAGAGAAGCACATTCCACAAACAACGTGAGGGCCATCTCAGAAAGCAAGAGCAGCAGCAGGCTGTGGGGCTGTCAGTTTCTATAGGGGTGGGTAATTGCACAGGCCAATGAGTGGGAGGAGGAGTCCAACTATCTGAGGACTCACAGGAATTGGGCTACTGCCCACTTTTTACTTTTATGGTCAGTTTTGGAACTGTCATGGTGCCGATGGGTATGTCTTAGCTGATTATTACAATGAGCATATGCTGAGGCTCAAGTTATAGTGGAAGCTGACTGGTCTGCCGTCTTGGATCTGTTTTGTTCTCATCTGTTTGGGTCATGTCTTCTGGCAATGTCATTCTTTCCAAGGTTTTGGTCTACCCGCTTCCCTCCTATGTCGTTCCCCCTGAGAAGATTTACTACCATATTCTTATGGAAAGCAGAAGGGTGACAGTACATCTCCTGGAACTGCTTCAAGTCTGAGCAGGGGAATCGACCCGGCTGTCAGGGAGTAAACATCTAGATGCCTCATCCAGGGCTGCAGGGACAGGGCATCTCCTTGTTTTAAATCAGTATGGGTTGGAGTACTCACACAGCCTTCCTCTTGAGGTGAAACAGCTTGTAGCTGCTTCCATAGCCTTTCTATGAATCTCCTTGATGATGCAGCACTTTTTTGTAACAGCATCAGAGTACAAAAATAACAATCTATAAATGACAAAAGAATTAAAAGACATGGTTAAACATCTGATTACAGTGTAGCTGATAAAAAACTTGGTTACAATTGTCAACTACAAATTAGCACTTACCAAGAGCATTGCCAATGACTGAACAACAAAGGCATTTCCCATCTGTCTCTATGGAGGTTGAACCCCAAGCTGCTATAGCTGTTGACCTTCAACAACCCCTGAAGGAGTTCAGGTTGGAGTGAGGCACTTTGTGGTCCAGGGAATCCGGTGGGACAGGTCTTTAGATAGTTGGGTGTTTTTAAAAACAAATATTATGATCTCAATCCTTGCATCTCTTCATATCTAAAGAAGCACTAAATCCCTTCATGGTGACATCAGATCCTCATGACTAACAAAAGCCTTTTGTAAAATGAGTGCCTCATGGCAATGAATTCCCCCTTCACCAAAACCTTTCCCAATGGCCGATTTGGAGCACTCTCTCAGAGCTATCTGGGATGCTGTCTCCCAGGCTACAGTCCTCATTTTGCCTCAAATAAAACTTAACTCACAACTCTGAAGTTGTGCATCTTTTTTAGTTGATACAATAACCAGAATTACAAATGATTACATTTAACTTACCATACCAAATAATCCTGGTTAAATATTTCTCTGAGATGCCTCAGGGACCCTCAAAAGCATCCCAAAATTAGCTGAAAATCAATAGAACTTAAATTAAAATTGGATATTTTGGAAGTTTGTCAAAATTTTTTAAACATTTGGTCAAATAAGATCATTGGTCACTGTGAAACAATACTTACTTCTCAAAGTTATCAGAGATCTCAAAAGCAAATACAAATTACTTAAAGGTAAAGAAGCTCACACAATCTGTTGTCAAAAGCTGCATTTCAAGAATATTTTTGTGGAAGGGATCAAATCCAGCCTTGTGTTAGCCCATTCCCAACAAAATTCATTTACCTAATTATTAATAGATTTAATTCAATCTTAGAAAGTCCTGATCATGCACAACTCTTTTTTTAGTTTATTATTATTATTATTATTCACATCTTCTTTTACTGAAAACATATATTTCACTTTCCTTAGAAGTTTGTTTTGTTTTGTTTTGTTTTAGTAACATTGAGTTAGTTTTCTTGCTGACAAATTTGCAATAGATATAATAAGTTATAATAAACCTAGGTACATCGTAATTATTATGCATGACTCTACAGACATGTCTGTATTAATCAGAGCAAAAAGCTTAAACCACCTTCAATACCAGATATTAATTTAGTGTTATATATTTCCTAAATCATATAAACCTGAAATTCATTCTGGCCAGTTTTATATTCCTGAGTACTTATATAAGCACTTACTTTTTTAAAAAGTCAATTAAGTAAAGCTTTTTTTTTTTTTTTTAACAAATTAGCTTTGCTAATACCATACATCTACAACACACATAGATACATACAATCACACAAACACAGATGCTTCAAAGTTCTTATTTAAACATTTCAGCCCTGAATCAAGTACAGCAATGTAAAACCCACCAGTTTCAAGAGGTTGAATTCAAACTGAGCTTCTGGCATGAGTCATGTCCCACTCTTTGCAAACCTATGGACTATAGTCCATCAGGCTCCTCTATCCATGGGATTCTCTAGGCAAGTGTGCTGGAGTAGATTGTCTTGCCCTCCTCCAGGGTATCTTCCTGACCCAGGGATCAAACCCTCATCTCAACATCTCCTGCATTGGCAGGTGGGTTCTTTACCACCTGGGAAGACCAGATACCAGGTGAGTGATTCTAATTAAAAGATAATGGGCTCAAGTCTCAATCAGGGTTTCAGCTGGGTTCAAGTCCCAATCTGAGGTGCACAGTTTCAATATTTTCTATTAAACAGTTAATCATATGGTCCCATCAGTCTCTATCCCCTGGTAATACCATTATGGGTTTGCCTCAGAAGTGTCCTCATGCCTCACCCAGGGTACCGCATGGTCCCATGGGATCAGTCAGCTAAGATGCCCTCTGTTTCTTTCCTAGAGTTATCCCTCCAAACTACACAAGCCTTAAATTCCTTCCAGATTCCATTGCCTAGATACAAGGAAATAAAAATTTGAACATCGGGTAATTCACTCCATCCTAAATTTCCTAACTCATATGTGGACAAACCTGATTATATAACATATATTTTTTTTTCCTTTTTAATTCCTGCTGTCTGAAACCTTCCCAGCCCCAGAGTGTATGGCCCAGAAGGGCACTGGCCAGGTCTGGTGCAGCCTGATACAGTTTAGACCCGAGCCTGAGATGACGTCTCCAGCTGTACACTTTGGCCAAGATTTGCACTTATGATTTTAGATGCCATCTCTGCCAATCAGTCTCCCAATCAGGGATTAGTGTCCAAAGAGTTGTTGCAAAGGACTGACACAGAGTGCATCTCCAACGGTGCTGACAGTGAGTGGGAGTTGGTCTAGCTATAAGCTGGAAATAAAGGGTCAGCACTTGTCAAATCTAAAGTAGATCTTTTCAACCACACAGGTCTTCTGGGGTTAAGAAAAAGAAAGAAATGAATGTAGAATGATAGGAGGAAAAAACTCAGAGTCAAGGAGAGAAGTATAGATTATCAAAGCCTGAAGCAATAATTCTGTTTTGGACCTGCTATAGGATGTCCCTAAGCATAACCATGCAACACCATCTTTCTATAGAAAACTATGCCAATTGCCATCATTCTTCTGGTCTGGACCTAGGTTTCCAATACAAGCCCTGAAGCATTGAGGGTTGACCAGCCCAATGAAAATAGGCAGACATTGGCAGAGCATCCTCCCCTGTACTCCTGGCTCATGGCATCCCACAAGCCCGTCTCAGGCCAAGACCTAACTCTCATCATTTCTGCCTTTATCACTGTCCCTTTGTGGCTCTCCAGCTGAAACCTCCAGAATGGGACAGGAGCCCATAGGCCTTTAACTGAGATCGGTTTAACTGAGTCCTGGTTTCAGGACTTAATGAAGCTCAGGTTCTTGATGTCTTCTCTCAGAAAGAAGTCAGTGAGAGACAAAGTGACAGATAAGAAACTGATTTAATTAGAAACATACTTCATAAACAGAGTTGGGTCATCTCAAAAGGCAAGAGTGGCCAGTAAGGACAGTTTTTATGATCAATATAGACGGCTAACAAACACATGAAAAGATGCTCAACATCACTCATTATTAGAAAAATGCAAATCAAAACCACAATGAGGTACTGTTTCACACCAGTTGGAATGGCTGAGATCCAAAAGTCTACAAGCAATAAATGCTGGAGAGGCTGTGGAGAAAGGGAACCCTCTTACACTGTTGGTGGGAATGCAAACTAGTACAGCCACTATGGAGAACAGTGTGGAGATTCCTTAAAAAACTGGAAATAGAACTGCCTTATGACCCAGCAATCCCACTGAGGAAACCAGAATTGAAAGAGACACATGTACTCCAATGTTCATCGCAGCACTGTTTATAATAGCCAGGACATGGAAGCAACCTAGATGTCCATTAGCAGGTGAGTGGGTAAGAAAGTTGTGGTACATATACACAATGGAATACCACTCAGCTATTAAAAGGAATACATTTGAATCAGTTCTAATGAGGTGGATGAAACTGGAGCCGATTATACAAAGTGAAGTAAGCCAGAAAGAAAAACACCAATACAGTATACTAACACATATGTATGGTATTTAGAAAGACGGTAACAATAACCCTGTATGCGAGACACCAAAAAAGACACAGATGTACACAACAGTCTTTTGGACTCTGTGGGAGAGGGCGAGAGCAGGATGATTTGGGAGAATAGCATTGAAACATGTAAATTATCATATGTGAAATGAATCTCCAGTCCAGGTTTGATGCATGATACAGGGTGCTCGGGGCTGGTGCACTGGGATGACCCAGAGCAATGGGATGGGGAGGGAGATGGGAGGGGGGTTCAGGATGGGGAACACATGTACACCCATGGCGGATTCATGTCCGTGTATGGCAAAATCAATACAATATTGTAAAGTATAAAAAAAAATTAAATTAAATTAAAAATCCATGTAGAAAAAATTTACATGTGCTTTGTTTTTGTAGATAAATGCCTAGAAGTGAAATATGACTTTAAAGGGTAAGCATTTGTACAATACTTGGTCCATTTTGCCAAACTGCTTTCCAGAAATATAATCTTTTAATGATCTACAACCACACAAACAGGATATGAAGCTACTGTTTTATCTTTCCTACACTCCTTGCTAGTTCTGGCTCTTATCTCATTTTTCCTCATCAATATTTGACATCAGTAAGATGCTTATCTTTCTTATTTGCATCTTTATATTTGAATAGAAATTTCTTTATATTTGTCAGACTACTTTTTACCTTTTGTGTGTTTTGCTCATTTTCTATTCACTAATAGTAGGGATATTCAGCATTTTCCTTGATTTCTACTGAATTTTCTTTGATAAAACTTACCTTCTACCCTCCCCCTTCAAATTCATATGCCTGCAATGTGGGAGACCCAGGTTCAATCCATGGGTCAGGAAGATTCCCTGGAGAAGGGAATGGCTACCCACTCCAGTATTCTTGCCTGGAGAATTTCATGGACAGAGGAGTCTGGCAGCTATAGTCCATGGGATCGCAAAGAGTCAGACACAATTGAGTGACTAACACTTTTAACCTGCACCAGTCTTTGCTCCCTCTTCTCAGAGGCCTTTAAGCTAACCCTGGCATTACTGAATTAGGTCTGGCTGCTGGCCACTCAAAAGTCAACACACAAGAGAGACAATACTGGTAGAAAGAAGAGTGGTTTTTCATCAAAATGCCAGCAATCTAGGGGAGATGGTGGGCCCAGAGCTCCCCAGAAATCGCTTCTGAAGATTCTGCCCAGCCATGAACATTCTTAAAAGGAAAAAGAAAAGTCATGTCAGTTAATCATTGAGATGGGGGTCACAGTCATTGCCACCCCCACTGTGTATACGCTGGTAAGCAGGCTGTCAACTTCTTGTGATTTTTCATTAGATGCCATCTAGTTCAATTTGTTTGCAATATTACTGAAGGGGAAGCTAGGGAAGAGATCTGGTCATCTGTTAAATACTTATTCTTCATTTCTACTTCTTTGATCTAGAGAAAGAACCAACAAGTCAGGCAAGGTGTGGCGTAATCACAAGATCTGAAAGACGTGCTTGGGTCTCAGAGGAGTAGAGCATGATCAGGGAGGCTGGTTTAAAGTTAATTATAATGTAGCTCTGCTAAAGTGACAAGAAGGCTTCCTGATGAGAGAGGTTTCCTGAAAAGAGCTCTTTCCTTTCCAAAGCTGTTTGCACTGAGGGTAAGCAGTAGCTTTCTAAGGAAGGCAGAGGTACAGACGGTTGTAAGGTAACAATTCCGTAAGTTCTGTACACTATGAAACTTCTTGCCCAGGTCTCCATGCTGCAGCTTCTGCAGCTACCACTCCAGCATCTCCTTCCATGACAACTCCTCATGTAGCAGAGAAGGGTGTGCCACTCACCCGTGTCCAGTTATAAAAGCTAAACCAAAGACCCATCTGAAATATTTTTAATTTATTTATGTATTTGAAATGAAACAAAGATGAATATTTTTAATGATAAAAGGTAACAGTAATAATTCACCAGGAAGATAGACATCATAAACCATTAGACACCTTAACAACAAAGAAACAGATATATAAAGCAAAAATCAGAAGAAACATAAGGGAAAAGAAAAAATATATAATCATAGTGAGATATAGTCATAGACCCATCTAAAATATTATCTTTCACAAATCAAAACTATAATAAGGTACTATCTCATACCAGTCAGAATGGCCATCAGTAAGAAAAATCTATAAATAACTAATGTTGGATAGTATGTGGAGAAAAGGGAACCAACCTACACTGTTGGTGGGAGTGTTAATTGGTACAACCTTTATGGAAAAAGATATAGAGGTTCCTTAAAAACTTTGGCCACCTGAGGCAAAGAGCTGACTCATACAGAAAATTGAAGACACCAAGGGAATATTTCATGCAAATATGGGCACAATAAAGGATAGAAACAGTAAGAACTTAACAGAAGCATAAGAGGTTAAGAAGAGGTGGCAAGAATACACAGAAGGACTGTAGGAAAAAGGTCTTAATGATCCAGATAATCACGATGGTGTAGTCACTCACCAAGAGCCAGACACCCTTGAGTGTGAAGTCAAGTGGTCCTTAGGAAGCATCACTATGAGCAAAGCTAGTGGAGGCGATGTAACTCCAGCTGAGCTATTTCAAATCCTGAAAAATGATGCTGTTAAAGTGCTGCATTCAATATGCCAGCAAATTTGAAAAACACAGCAGTGGCCACAGAACTGAAAAGTTCAGTTTTCATTCAATCCTAAAGAAGGGCAATGCCAAGGAATATTCAAACTACCACACAATTGCATTCATTTCACATTCTAGCAAAGTTATGCCCCAAATCCTTCAAGCTAGGCTTCAGCACTACATGAACTGTGAACTTCCCAATGTTCAAGCTGGATCTAGAAAAGGCAGAGGAACCAGAGATCAAATTGCCGACATCCGTTGGCTCATAGAGAAAGCAAGAGAATTAAAAAAAAAAAATCTACTTCTCCTTCATTGACTACATTAAAGACTTTGACTGTGTGGATCACAACAAACTGTGGAAAACTCTTAGAAAGGGGAATACCAGAGACCACCTTACCAATCTCCTGAGAAGCCTGTATGCAGGTCAAGAAGCAACAGTTAGAACCAGACATGGAACAATGGACTCGTTCAAAATTGGGAAAAGAGTAAGTCAAGGCTGTATATTGTCACCTGGCTTATTTAACTTCTATGCAGAGTATATCATGTGAAATGCCAGGCTGGATGAAGCACAAGCCAGGATCAAGATTGCCAGGAAAAAGATCAACAACCTCAGATATCCAGATGATACTACTATAATAGCAGAAAGCGAAGAGGAACTAAAGAGACTCTTGATGAAGGTGAAAGAGGAGAATGAGAAAGCTGGCTTAACAACTCAACATTCAGAAAATAAACATCATGGCATCTGATCCCATCACTTCATGGAAAATAGATGGGGAAACAAGGGAAACAGTGCCAGAATTTATCTTGTTGGGTTCCAAAATCACTGCGGACAGTGACTGCAGCCATGAAATTAAAAAACGCTTGCTCCTTGGAAGAAAAGCTATGACAAACCTAGACAGCATACTAAAAAGCAGAAATATCACTTTGTTGATAAAGGTCTGTATAGTCAAAGCTATGGTTTTTCCAGTAGTCATGTACGGATGTGAGAGTTGGATCCTAAAGAAGGCTGAGTGCCAAAAAATTGATACTTTCAAATTGTGGTGCTGAAGAAGACTCTTGAGAGTCCCTTGGACAGCAAGGAGATAAGACCAGTCAATCCCAAAGAAAATCAACCCTGAATACTCATTGGAAGGACTGATGCTGAAGCTGAAGCTCCAATATTTTGGCCACCTGATAGGAAGAGCCAACTCACTGGAAAAGACTCTGATGCTGGGAAAGATTGAAGGCAGGAGGAGAAGGGGATGACAGAGGATGAGGTGGTTGGATGGCATCACCAACGCGATGGACATGAGTTTGAGAAAACTTCATGAGATGGTGAAGAACAGGGAAGCCTGGTGTGCTGCAGTCCATGGAGTTGCAAAGAGATGGACACGACTTAGTGACTGAACAACAATGTGATTCAGTAATCCCCTCTGGGGCATACATATGGATGAAATTGTAATTCAAAAAATACATGCACCCCTATATTCACAGCAGCACTATACATAATATCCAAGACATGGAAATGACACAAATGTCCATGGACAGATGAATGGATAAAGGAGATGTGGTACGTATATACAATTTACTCAACCATAGAAAGTAATGAAATAATGCCATTTGCAAGAACATGGATGGACCTAAAGATTATCATGCTAAGTAAAGTGAGTCAGAAGGAGAAAGATAAATACCATATGATATCATCTATATGTGGAGTCTAATCTATGACACAAATGAGCCTATCTATGAAACAGAAACAAACTCACAGACATAGAGAACAGACGTGGTTGTCAAGGGGGAGAGAGGAGAGGAGAGGATGGATTCGGAATTTGGGATTAGCTGATGCAGATTATTAGGTATAGGATGGAGAGACAGCAAGGTCCTATTGCACAGAGAACTGTTGTGGGGAGGGGAACCCCTTTGAGGGCCTGAGACTTGTCTAACATTCAGAAATGTACTGTCCAAGGAGATGCTCATGTTAACAAAGCAAAAAACTTCACTGGGAAGGGGTATGCAGGTGGAGAACAGGAGAGAAAGGGAAGCCGGGAGAACTGCTCTGCCACGTGACTCGCGGTCTCGGGCTTTATGGCAATGGGATCAGCTTCCGGCTTGTCTCTGGCCAGTCGTTCTGACATAGGGTCCTTCCTGGTGGTGCACATATTGCCCAACCAAGATGGGTTCCTGCGAGGATGATTCTGGGAAGTTGCTGGGACATATGGAATGGCATCTCCTCCCTTCTTTGGACTTTTCATGAATTCTTCCAGTTGGTGGTAGCTTGTTAGTTCCGTGTTCCTTACCAGGACCTCCTGTTTACTCATGCAAATGTTTACTATGGAGCCTGGCCTGGTCAGGGGGTTTCAGTCAATGTGTCCCTTGACAAAACTACATTCAATATTCTGTGATAAACCATAACAGAAATGAATATGAAAAAGACTGTATGTGTGTGTGTGTATAACTGGATCACTTTGCTGTACAGCAAAAATTAACACAACTTGTAAGTCAATTGTATTTCAATAAAAAAATTAAATTAAATTAAAATCACCCTTCAATAGCTGATAAGCCCCCTGAAGCCTGCCAAAGGCTTCTTTCCTGCTCACATGCATGAAGCTGTTGCTGCTGGTGCTGCCTCCATAAGCCAAGTCAAGGGTCTTTGTCAGGACATTCTGAATTTTAATTCTTAGTGTCAGCTGCTGGGACCATTTATCCTAAGGACCTCCTCTTCAAAATTCCCTGAGGTGGTACCAGCTACCTCAGTGCTTGGCAACTGAAGCAAGGAACCAAAAAACTTCTGTTAGTTGACAGGCTCAATTTTGTAGGGTAAGTCTCACCAATGTCCACACCAGGAACGAAATGTTTTTGCCTCAGTTTGGTACAAGCCAATGTGTTTGATTGGGGCATCCTGTTGGAGAAGGGAATTGTTGTTGGATTCTACTTGATTTGGGAACTGGTTTGCTGGTTTTGGTTTTGATTTTGTGATGCATCAATGTTAGAATATGTTTGTGCTTTGGGAGTTGGAATGTGCTTATCTTTTGTCTTTTAGTATTATTAAACTTATAAACAGGGCTTTCCTGTTTATAGGGCTCAGCAGTAAAGAATCCACTTGCAATGCAGGAGATGCAAGTTTGATCCCTGGATTGGGAAGATCCCCTGGAGAAAGAAATGGCAACCCACTGCAGTATTCTTGCTTGGAGAGTCCATTGGCAGAGGAGATTGGTGGGCTACAGTCCATGTGATCACAAAAGAGTCAGCCACTACTTAGCAACTAAACAACAAACTTATAAAAATGGGAAATACTCCATCTACCCCAAAGGAGAGCCCTTTGAGGTGTATATGAAAATAAATGGGCAAAATAGCCATGAACTTTTGACTAATAGACATGATACACTATTGTAACAGGGTGTTAGGATCAAAAGCGTGATGGCCCCTGAATGGTCCACTAAATTAATGTATGATCTCACAATTAGAAGTGTTTTGGAAAAGAGCAGGGGAAAGAGATGAGAGTCCATATGTAGAGCGTTTACACTATTGCTGCTGCTGCTGCTACTAAGTCATTTCAGTCATATCTGACTCTGTGCGACCCCATAGATGGCAGCCCACCAGGCTCCTTCGTCCCTGGGATTCTCCAGGCAAGAACACTGGAGTGGGCTGCCATTGCCTTCTCCAATGCATGAAAGTGAAAAGTGAAAGTGAAATCGCTCAGTCGTGTCCGACTCTTCGCGACCCCATTTACTGCAGCCTACCAGGCTCCTCCATCCATGGGGTTTTCCAGGCAAGAGTACTGGAGTGGGGTGCCATCGCCTTCTCCGTACGCTATTGCATCGGGAGGAAAAGAAGTCAGAGGGCTACCACCTTATGGGGCAATAGTCTGAAAGGAAACCCGAAGGGGAAGCTGTTTGACAAGGGGAAGAGGGAGAAAGTGAGAGCGGGACATACTGTTTCAGATTCTAAACCCTGGCCTGCTGCTGAGCAAGCAGGCTACACCAGCACTTGTCCCAACTGCCCCCTCCATGTATTCACTCCTTTCACCTCCTGTTTCACTGACCTACCGGAATCGACTAGAAGTTCCTATATTAACCCTGGAGCACAGGGGCCTAGTTTAACACCACCATCTAAGGCCCATTAGGGCCCCAGTTTCGACCAGGAACCACTTCTGCAGCAGGGCAATTTCCCTTTTGCCAATGTTCTGTTAGAGGCCGAGGGACTGCCTTGGACTTGAAGCATCCAATTCTAATTTCCCCTAAGGAGCCTCAGGTAACAGACAGTGAGGAGCAAGTTGACTGACTTTTTAATAGGTACGAATACACATATTATGTGGTAAACACCAAAGTGGCACGGAAAACATCTCAGTCTATTCTGGTAATGAGTGTTCATGGAGAAGTTCAAAAGTGTTTGTTCTTACAACTTCTAGAATGCCAACAAGGGGACCTCACCCTGAAATATAGCTTCTTATATATATGAGAATATCCAGTCCCTTTTGGGACAAGATCCTTTGTAAATTAAATGCTCAAGTAATTTTTTTACCCAGAACAGTTTGACATCAGAGTCTCACCAGAGGATACTTTAAGCCTACAAATGGTGCTCATGGAAACCCCGGAGAAGGAAACAAAGTCATCCTAGGAGAAACTTGCCAGTATCTTTGAGATACAAATGGCCTATCTGGTATTCTCATGAATCTTCACCTCTGCCATTTTTTTTTTTTTTTAATGCAAAGAGGGTAATTTAGAAATGGACTAGTCAAGAGTAAAAAGAAATCCTAATTCTCTTTTCTGTAAATATTTAGCCGTCTCAACAAGTAAGCTTGATTTGTTTCATTTGCCAGAAACCTAATTTTAATCCAACTTCTTTCGTAAACTGGTGGTTTTACATTGCTGTACCTGACTCAGGGCTGAAATTTTGAAATAAGAACAATGAGGTATCTCTGTTTCTTTATGTTTGTATATGTCTTTGTCTTTGGATAACATTGCTGAGGCTAATTATAAATGAGTTCTATTTAATTGGCTTAAAGAAAAGTTCACTTCAGTTCCATTTAGTCACTGAGTTGTGTCCAACTCTTTGCAACCCCGTGGACTGCAGCACGCCAGGATTCCCTGTCCATCACCAACTCCCAGAGCTTACTCAAACTCATGTCCATCAAGTCAGTGATGCCATCCAACCGTCTCATCCTTTGTCATCTCCTTCTCCTCCCGCCTTCAGTCTTTCCCAGCATCAGGGTCTTTTCCAATGAGTCAGTTCTTTGCACCAGGTGGCCAATCACTAGCTTAGATGACCTGATTGTAAGCTATTCTTCAGCTTCCTAGGAGGCTCATGTGGGCCCTCAGGGTGATGGTAAAGATTAGAGAGGGGCTGCTGTGCAGCCCACCCAGACAAGAGGTTGCAAATCAAGCAATTCTAAATACAAGAGAAATTAAGCTAAACTGGTTTCAGATTCATGTGAACTGGGAAATATTCAGTATTAAATTAATACTTGGTATCAATATTTAAGTTTGTTGACCTAATTGATATACACCTGTCTTTAGAGTCATCAACATTAAGTAAAAGACTTTCACTGCACCTAGGTTTAATAGAAGTTAAATGAAATCTTGTTATATCTGTTACAAATTTTTCAGCAGGAAAAACAACTTGGTATGTTGAAGCTTTAAAGTAAATGTAAGTGAGATAAGAGATTTTTGATAAGCTCTATAGGAATAATTATGTTTTGAAAATTATTTAAAATAACCTCTCTAGATTTTGGTAACTATTACTTGCTTCTTGGTTTTTAAGAGTTTGGGATTCTAATTTAAATATTTAAGTAAAGTTACTGAAAATAATAAGACATTTCACTATACAGTAAGAAAGTGTCATACATGTTTTGAGTAAAAGGAATTTTATGCATGGTCAGTCTGAGATTGGATTAAGCTTAACTGAGTAAACGAATTTTTAAAAGTAAGCTGGTGCAAAACTTGAATTTGGCTTTCTTTTCTGTTAAGGGGACAAGTTTTCTCAAAATGTTGAACTGCCTTTAATAACAGATTTTAAGTTTCTTTACCTTTTAAGCGATTCGTTCTGTATTTGCTTTTGAAATCTTTTGTTGCTACTTTGGCTAATTAAGTAACTACTGTTTCACAGTGACCTATGTTCTTATCTGACTTAGTGTTCTAGATCCTTTTGATATTGGGGGTGAGGGTGGGGGGTACAAAACTTCCTAAATCAATTCTGTTGAAGTTCTTTGGGCTTCTAGCTAACTTTGGGAGGCTTCAAAGGGCTCCTGAAACATCCCAAAGAAAGAAAGGTTCATTGGTATGTTAAATTACATGGGAAGTATTGTCAAATGAGTGTATTATATTAGGTTACATTGTACAGTAAATGTTACTAATATAGATATTCTTGAAGTAATATAAAGTTTCTAAAATTTGTACATGTCCTGATATAATGTTATAATATTGTTATCTTGAAAGGTTAAGCTCCTTTGCCAAGAAGAATTGTAATCAGATCTTTAACCCTCCCTTTAAAAAACAAATATAAGTTTCTCATAGCCTTTAGATAATACCAGTGGACTGAGTAACAATAGACAAAACTAATGGGAAGCCTGATCACTTCATCCAGATCAATGGGAATTAGCTACATGCAACTGAATGAACTGACAAATATGTTTTATAACTTACTGACTTTGGGAAATATGCTAACCTTAATGGCACCCCACTCCAGTACTCTTGCCTGGAAAATCCCATGGACGGAGGAGCCTGGTGGGCTGCAGTCCATGGGGTCGCAAAGAGTCAGACTTGCCTGAGCAACTTCACTTTCACTTTTCACTTTCATGCATTGGCGAAGGAAATGGCAACCCACTCCAGTGTTCTTGCCTGGAGAATCCCAGGGATGGGGGAGCCTGGTGGGCTGCCGTCTATGGGGTCATACAGAGTTGGACACGACTGAAGCGACTTAGCAGCAGCAATGTTTGATTTACAGGAAAAAAAAAAACACAAAACCCTTTCCCTTATGCTTAACTTGGAAGTTGATAAAGTGTGTCCTTATAAACAAAGATGAAACATTGATCTTTTTCTATCTGACTGTGCCAAATTTGGATCAGCTTCTCAGGTGGCTCACCTGCGGGCTTGATATTTTACATGTATATTATGCACATGGATATATGGCAGGTGTCTGTAAGATATATACCCTCTTTCCTTACAAAGTGATGACTGGGAGGTTTTTTTGGCCTAAAGGCCACTTGCTTTTTTCTGCCAGGAGCATTCGTAATGTCACAAGTGGAGTTAACAAATGAAGAGAATGCACTTGGACCAGGCCACTCTGCACCCCATGCACTGGCCAGCCTGCCAGACCCTCAGAGAGCATGGCTGCAGTCACGAGGACTGGGCGGGCCAGCTCGTGGGGCCAGTGGGGGAGCCTCCAGCCGGAAGGGCCCAGGCCGGCAAGGGAGCCTCGCTCGGGAAGGTCAGCGGGGAAGCCCCACTCTGTGGTGACAAGAAGGACAGACACGAAGAGCTTGGGGGGAGTCCGGAGGCTGTCTTGTCGGTAAGCAGCCTGCCACATCACCGGTGTTTCTCGGGCTATTTGAGCTCTTGTCGAGCACGTGCTGTGACTATGCAGGCCAGGGTCTCAGGCTCTATGGTGATGAGCCTGGAAGCCCCCTGGGGCCAGTCAGCACAGGACTGCGCGGTACCGGGTAGAACCTGCTCTGGACAAAGGTTCCTTCCTCACCAACTCTAGCCAGGCCCCTTGAACCTTCCTGTGGACTCGGCCTCGGCCTCCATCGATGAAGCCTTGAGAAGGCTGACCTAGTTTCTAACAGCCCAGCTGCCTCCCTGAGTTAGTCCTGGGCCCTTCCCCAGTGTGCCAGCCTGCGAAAACCCAGCCAAAGGAAAGTACTGCTCGCTCCATCCTGCAGGTAGAGCCCTGTGTCTTTGAGAGCCTAACCTTGCTGGCTGACCAGGGGGTTGCAGGACGGCCCTCCTTCCCCACTCCTGTAACCTGCCCCTCCGGAGCCCCCTCCCTCCCCCCACCCCCTCCTCCCTCAGCAGCCCCTCTGTCCCCCCCTTCCCTCTTCCTGCCTTTAAAATGCTCAGTCACCTCCAAGCAAATAGACATGGAGCTCAGTTCACACTGGGCTCCTTCCCTGGGACCACAGCATGTTCCTGAGGGAAGTCTGTCCTTATCCCTCTAATGGGAATCCAGTCTGTTACTGCTGGATCCAAGTGCAGAGAGCCTGCCCACCACACTTCCACGGGTGACCCCGCTGACCTGCCTTTCTCCTATCTGAGGGTTTGGAGTAGGAGTTGGCTATGCTTTGTTTGTTTTACTGAGTTTCACTCTCTTTGCATGCAGCCACCGTGGTCAGCCAGGCCAGCAGCGTCCTCTGTGTGGAGGTCCTAACTGCGAGCCCGTCACAGGCCAGCCTGAGCGCCCACCCCCAGGGGTGGCCACGGGCTTTGCACCCAGTTGCCTGCTTGGTCGCAGCCGGTCTGCCTGCCCTGTAATGTACACACGTGCTCTCCACACTGTTCGGATGTTCTCAAGGATCTGCCCTGCCCTTACCCTCTTCCTGTCAACCAGGGTCTTCCCTGGAACCCAGTGTCACCTTGTCCTTCACAGTGACTGCTGGCCCCAGTGCTCGCCCCGCACCAGCCCTGCCACTGGCCCTGGGGAAGGGCACCCACATGTCTACCCCTGCTCAGAGCCATGCCCCTGGGACATGGGCAGTCAGGATGTTCAGTGACCGCATCCAGGGAGCTCCAGTGACCCTTTGGAATAGAATAATGATGCTCCAGAGTTTACTGAGTGCCTTCCAGGCAGAGCACTGCGTCTGGAGCTAAGGACTGCTTTACTGATTCCCCAAACTCCGGGGGAGGGGTGAGCTTCTCTGTGTTTCATAGACAGCAAGAGAGTCCATAAGAGGCGAGCTAGGTTCTGGGTTGGGGGGAGTCCCTCCCTGAGGGGCTGCCCTCAGAGATGACCCCTTGGCACGTGTGCCCACCACAGTGGCTCCACCTCGTATCCGATTCCTCTTGAGCTGAAGGAACCGATTCTCAAGCTCCCCTGATGTGTTGGGCCTCCCCTCCTGTATTTGCTTCTCCTTGTGGGAAAACAGAATGACCTACCGATCACCTCTCAGCTTTGGTGAACCAGGGTTCTGGACATGGTTAGCAGGTCCTCTGCTCAGGGTGTCACCAGGCTGAGATGAAGGTGTTGGCGTGGACTGTGGTCTTACCTAGGGCTGGAGTTCTCTTCCAAGCTGCCTGGTTCTCAGAACTCAGTTCCCTGTGGCTGTGAGACTGAGATTTGCATACTCTTGCTCATGTCAGCTGGGGCCACTCAGCTTCCAGAGGTCACTGTCAGGTCTGAGCCATGCAGCCCCTCTAGTCAAGGTATGGAGCCGACTTCTCCAGGGCCAGCAGGACGGCTTCCTTCTTATTTATGAAAGTGAAAGTGGCTCAGTTGTGTCCAACTCTTTGTGACCCCATGGACTATACAGTCCATAGAATTCTCCAGGCCAGAATACTGGAGTGGGTATCCTTTCCCTTCTCCAGGGGAATCTTCCCAACCAAGGGATCAAACCCAGGTCTCCCACATTGCAGGTGGAGTCTTTACCAGCTGAGCCACAAGGGAAGCCCATGCTTACTAATAGACTCACATGATTTGGTCATGCCCACCCAGAGTGACCCCTTTTTCATTAATGCAAAGTGAGCTGATTCAGTTCAGTTCAGTTCAGTTGCTCAGTTGTGTCCGACTCCTTGGGAACTCATGAACCGCAGTGCACCAGGCTTCCCTGTCCATCACCAACTCCTGGAGTCCACCCCAACCCATGTCCATTGAGTTGGTGATGCCATCCAACCATCTCATCCTCTGTCGTCCCCTTCTCCTCCTGCCTTCAATCTTTCCCAGCTTCAGGATCTTTTCCAATGAGTTAGTTCTTCACATGAGGTGGCCAAAGTATTGGAGTTTCAGCCTCAACATCAGTCCTTCCAATGAACACCCAGGAATGATCTCCTGTAGGATGGACTGGTTGGATTGCCTTGCAGTCCAAGGGACTCTAAGAGTCTTCTCCAACACCACAGTTCAAAAGCATCAATTCTTCTGCGCTCAGCTTTCTTTACAGTCCAACTCTCACATCTATACATGACTACTGGAAAAACCATAGCCTTGACTAGACGGACCTTTGTTGACAAAGTAATGTCTCTGCTTTTTTTAGGGGCCTTATTACATTCGCAAACTCCATGTCATGTCACGCCGCGTCACACAGGTGCAGAGAGGAAGCCCATTGGGCTCCCCCGTGTGGCCCCGCCCCAGGGGAGGGCGTCGTGTAGAACAGTCACGTGAAACACGCGCACCTGGGGGACCGCTTTGGAGCCCCGCTCACCACACACCGCATCGCTGGTTTCCAGCTCCTGCCAGGGCCAAGGCTGACGACGGCTCCTCCTCCGCTCTCAGGTGCCTGAGAGCAGGCGGTCCTTCCGGCTTGAAAACAAAGACAGTCACGTGGGTGTTCAATGTGCAGGCACTCAGAGCCTGTGCGGCCTCCACGTGTCACCTGGAGCTAGAGAGGAGGAGCAAGTCCAAATGCACACACGCCCCCGTCCTGCACAGTCTGCCGCCAGCCTGCCCTCCGCCCCCTCCGGAGGCCCCTGCGGGCTGGGCCCCAGCGCTGGCTGTGAGAGCGGAGCTGGTCCGCACAGATGCGGGCTCTGCGCTCTCCACCCGGGCCCTTCCACGCTGAGTAGGCTGTCCTCCCCGCTGAGCATCGAAGGTGGATCTCTTCCCCGCCTCTGTCAGGCAACGCGCCAGAAACGAGAGGCAGCTGTCCCGAGACAGGAGGGCGGGAACAGGAGCTCTGGCGATAGAGGTGGAGACGCGGATGCTGGAGGGAGCTGCAGCGAGATCTGAGCTCTGTCTACGGTTCAGCGAGGACCCAGAAGAACAGCGTCAGATGTGATTGAATATTCCTGTTCAGAGCCTCCCAGCCGTCTCCAAGGCAGCATGCACTTTTAATCCATCATCTATTAAGCAATGTCTGCATGTGGCAAAGGAAAAAATCACGTGATTCAATAGGGCCCACAGTCAAAGCCAAAGTCTTTCTTTCCTTCCTCCGACCACACTCCGAGGGGTGAGCACTGGTTGCTGGTTTTCAGGTCTTCAGAGGGATCACCCTTTATGTCCTTTTGCTGTAAATCCTCAGAGACTTCCTCAGTGCAGGCTTCCAGATTTGCAACTTGGTGTTCAGCCATTTCCTCCACCCCCTGTATTATCCTCATCTTTTATTATTAATGTATTATAATCATCTTTTATTTACAATGTTTCTAAATTCCAAGGATTCATTCACGTTCTCCCATGATGCTTTTTCATAGCAATCTATTGTCATTTTAAAGCTGTATCTTCTTATAACAGTTACATATGCATTCTATATGTATGTATGTGCAACATGCATGTATGTTGAATGCATACATGTTATTATACTATATGCATATGTAGTTATGTGTGATTATGCCTTAGTTTTCTATATATTACATATTATCTATGTGTGTGTATACATATACACATTTACATCTATGTAATATGTACATGCAATATTTGTACAACATGCACACATGCACTCAATTAATAGTTGTATCCAATTACACACAATCGTCTATGTATTTTCTCCAGCTCTTTAGCTTCTCTGTCTTGTGTAAGCAGGTCGTTCATCTCACTTTCTCTGCAGTTGATAGTTTTCCTCACCTGTGGGGTTTCCTCTGCAGGGAGGCCTTTGGGGTTAGTACAGGTGGAGGCGGGCAGGGCAGACCCTCCAGGCTGGCCAGCCAAAGGTGCTGGTGCGTGGGCTGCTGCAGCCAGTTCCAGAAGGGCTGATCTTTGTGAGAGCCCACCAGGACCAAGGCCTCAGCTAAGGGCCCCCTGCCTCGCTGTTTAGGAGCAAAGGGTACAAAGTAAGGACTCAGCGCTGCAGTGATCCCATGGAGTGATTCCCTGGAGCCTGCCACCTCCCCCGCCTCTGCACCTGGAGACCCTGCTCTCTCCTCCCCTCCGGTGGGATCAGTGCCTGCTGACCTTCAGCTATTACTACTTAGATCCTAGTTTGTAACCTCTTCCTGCTCAAACAATCTGACCCCACCTGCGTTCTCTCTCTCAAGATTGCCTCAAAATTCACAGCCACTGACGCCTCCTTCCCTGTGTTCCTGCATTTTATGTATTTTCTTATTTTTCATAACTGTCTTTCCTGTCCTTTCAGTGGAACTCCCGCAGGAGGGGCAGAGCTACCTGGGCCACACATGCGGCACCAACCTCGTCACGTCCTGCCAAGGCTGTCACCACCTCCTCTCAAGACAGACGGCACGGAGGCCTGGACTTAGACGCTGCCTGAGGCCTGGGCGTTCTCGCGCGATAGGAGTGTGGGGTTGCCGTGCTTTCTCAAGGGGAGCAGAACCCAGGCCCCATCGTCAGATATTCTGATTCAGTTGGTCAGGATGAGTTCAGGACTTCAGCAAGGGCACCTGGTCATCTGATGGCAAGGCTCAGACTAGCTTCAGGGAACCAGGCTATCCTGGAGATGGGTGGTCTGGGTTTGACCCTCCTCCGTAACTTATTGGCCTTGGGAGAGTCAGTCCCGCTCCTCTAGCTGTATACAGAGGGAAGAGCAGCCCCTCCTTCCTAGCTTGACTGGATAAGTAAGTGGTAAAGTGCAGCAGAGGACCAAGCAGAGCAGGAAGAAGCCCCTGAGGTACCAGTATAGCCCGCTCCTGATCCCTTGGGGCTGGGGTGGGGAACGTCCGCTGGTGGCCCTGGGCTGCAGCCTCTCAAGTGGTGGAGTTCAAGCTGCACCACCCAGGCAATGTCTTCATGAAACGGTGGAACATGAGGACAATCGAGTTCTTCACAAAGGGACTCGGGCTCAATGCCACTTGGATCTTCCTGACAAATTTCCCATGTCATTCTGGCTGATTCCTCCTTGGATGGCAGGCATCTTGCTGTCAGTCCTCTCTGCAGAAGACCCATCTCTCACACGCTCAGATAATTTGCAATTGCTAATCTACCATTCTGAGGAAAACTCCCCAGGTGCATTAGAACTATACCTGATGTAAAAGAAAGAGAGGCCATCCAGCCTTTGATGGGGTTGACTGGTTGGTTGGATGGAGAGACCGTCTGCCTGAGGTGTGCGTCACCCTCACTCGCACGCTTGTGCTTGTGCTTGTCTAAGTGCCTTAGTATAACAAGGAAGAACAAATATGACTCCATATTAGGTTTGCTTCATTTACCCTAACCTTTGTATTCTATTGCTTCTGCTTCAAATTAATCACTAAAAGAATGTTGCCTATTTCCTGAAATATACAGGGTAACCCATTCTCAAGGCTCTGACCTGTAAGATATAATGTTGCCCATTCATTTAGAAATAAAAAGTTGCAAAACAGAGAATAATATTTGTCTTGTTGGAGGTTTACAGAAACATCATGACCTGACCTAAGGACAGCTGCAAGGACAAAGGATTCCCATACCAAGAAGTTTGCACCAACCAGCCACACCCCTCCCTCACCTTGCCTTTTAAAATGCTTTGCTGAAACTCTTCAGGAGTTTGGAGTTTGGGGGGGGGGCATAAGCCACCTGTTCTCCTTGGTTAGCTCTGTGATAAAACTTTCTCTTCTCCAAACTCTGACATTTTCATTTTTTTGGCCTCACTGTGTGTCAGGTAACAGTGTGATGGTGTGCCCTTGATGGCACCTCACTTTTATTCAGAACCAAGTAATCTTCCTTAAATACCTGTTCTTGGTAATAGGCATTTTCATTTTCTGTGCAGAAGAAACAAATAGCTACAGTGTTACTAACACTCATCTACTATTAGAGACTTAGTAAGAATAGCATCTTCATGATGAGGCTGACTTCCATGGTATTTCCAAAGCTTTTGAAGTAACCTCTGAATGCTGAGTACAAAATCGAAGCCATACACAGAACGGATCTTACTGTCCTTTGAAAGATGAGAAGACATCAATTGGTGATAAATCAAGTGATTAAAATGAAGTGGAAAAAGTTTTCCTTTTTGATCTAACATGAAGGTCAGTGGTTAGAAAAGAAAGCTGATTTTGAATATCAGAGCAGATGGGTCAGAGTTCATCTTGATAAATTTCAAAGGAAAAGAATGACCTTGATTTAAACTGTCAGTATATAGCTCTTCAAAAGAGAAGGGAGGTTGTTTCAAAATATACCTTTCTTTCTTTGATCCTGTCATGGAGCTGAAAGATGAAATACATCATAATAAAATGGATGTCAGTTTAAAAAAATGTCTAGAAATCATGATTTTATCAGAGACAGGGAAGAAGGAAGGAAGGAAAAGGGGAAAGGGAACTCACATTGCGTGTGGGGATTCTGAGAATCAGGATTCTGAGAATCAAGAATATTTCCTTCTAGCCCAAATGCAGGAACATGGAACTATGAAAAAACTAGAATAATATGGAACTGTTTGTTTCCAACTCATATTTTCTGTCATTCCATTTCATATTTTAATGAACTTTTAGGGAAAATTGAGTTTTCCATTTCTCTTTTTCAAATCCTATGACCTCCTCTGCCCCCACCCCCAGTGAGTCTGCACTGTGAACGAAGCAGGGTTTCACCAGGAACACCAGGGCATCCTCCTCAGACCACAGGGTGCAGGGGTGCCAGAATAGCGCAGTCCCCTGTCCCATGTATGGGACCCTGGTTTCATAGGTCCAAGGCACCCTGGCCAGCTTCTGTCCACCCCTGAGAGCACTCCTGCTCCACTAGCCCCAAGGCTGAGAACGAGACCAGGGGAGCCTGCTCTCCCTGCATGAGAGTTTTGGTGTAGCTTGAGTGCAGATCCTGAAGGCTTTTCAAAATTCTTTTCCCATAGAAAACAGCTTCTCAGTACTCCTCTCTAACATTCTTAAATATACACGTTTGTCTGTTGATTCAGAGGGAAGCTCCTACCTCTGCTATGTTGTTTTCTGCTGTTCACTACCATACCTGACTCAGTCTCTGAGGGCTCCTGGCTCTCCTAGCCACTGTTCTCCTGATCCACTGGTACAATGTTTGTTAAACATAATAACAGCAATATTAACAATAATGCTTCTTCAGATATAACAACGTATAAAGATGACTATATACCATGACCAGGTGGGATTTATCCCAGGTAGTCAAGACTGGTTCCAACATTAGAAAATCAGTTAATGTAATTCCTCACACCAAGAGATAAAAGAAGAAAAACTCATGTGACATCAATAGATGCAGAAAAAGCATTTGACAAACTCTAACACCTATTCGCAGAGAAGGCAATGGCACCCCACTCCAGTACGCTTGCCTGGAAAATCCCATGGATGGAGGAGTCTGGTAGGCTGCAGTCCATGGGGTCGCTAGGAGTCGGACACGACTGAGCAACTTCACTTTCACTTTTCACTTTCATGCATTGGAGAAGGAAATGGCAACCCACTCCAGTGTTCTTGCCTGGAGAATCCCAGGGACAGGGGAGCCTGGTGGGCTACCGTCTCTGGGGTTGCACAGAGTCGGACACAACTGAAGCGACTTAGCAGCAGCAGCAGCAGCAGCAGCACCTACTCGTTATTAGAAAGAAAAAAATTCTCAGTGGACTAGTAATAGAGGAAAAGTTATGCAACTGGATAAAGAACATCTACCAAAAATCCACAACAAATATTATACTTACTAGGGGGAAACTAGAAGCCTTCCCATTGAGACAAGGAACAAGGCAAGGTTGTTCCCTCTCACCATGTTTTTCAACGACACACTGGAGTTCTAGCTAGCAGTAATACAAGAAAAGAAAATACATACAGATTGGAACAAAGAAATAAAACTGTCTTTGTTTGCAAATGACAGTATCATCTACGTGCAAATTCTGACAGAACTGACAAAACTACTCCTGGAATAATTACGTGATTGCAGCAAGGTTGCAGGATACAAAGCTAACACACAAAAGTCAATTACTCTCCTAGATACTAGCAATGACCAAGTGAAAGGTGGATCATTTCCATTTGAGTTCCTAGGGCTTGAATTAAGATGCAGCTTCTCTTCATTTTCCAGTCATGGTGTTTCATTTCTCTCTGTCCGCTGCTCTCTACCCTGTCCCGTCCTCCAGCGCAGGCCAGGAGCCGAGGGCGCAAGGATGAGCAGCCCTGTGTCCTTCCCACCCACTCCCCCGGCAAGCAGCGTCCATCAGCAGGAATGACACTCAGTGCTCACTTGGTCCCCATCGGCCCAGATCAGATCAGATCAGTCACTCAGTAGTGTCCGACTCTTTGCGACCCCATGAATTGCAGCACGCCAGGCCTCCCTGTCCATCACCAACTCCCGGAGTTCACCTAGACTCACGTCCATCGAGTCAGTGATGCCATCCAGCCATCTCATCCTCTGTCGTCCCCTTCTCCTCCTGCCCCCAATCCCTCTCAGCATCAGAATCTTTTCCAATGAGTCAACTCTTCGCATCAGGTGGCCAAAGTACTGGAGTTTCAGCTTTAGCATCATTCCTTCCAAAGAAATCCCAGGGCTGATCTCCTTCAGAATGGACTGGTTGGATCTCCTTGCAGTCCAAGGGACTCCCAAGAGTCTTCTCCAACACCACAGTTCAAAAGCATCAATTCTTCAGTGCTCAGCCTTCTTCACAGTCCAACTCTCACATCCATACATGACCACAGGGAAAACAATAGCCTTGACTAGACGAAACTTTGTTGGCAAAGTAATGTCTCTGCTTTTGAACATGCTACATAGGTTGGTCATAACTTTCCTTCCAAGGAGTAAGCATCTTTTAATTTCATGGCTGCCGTCACCATCTGCAGTGATTTTGGAGCCCCGAAAAATATAGTCTGACACCGTTTCCCCATCTATTTCCCATGAAGTGGTGGGACCGGATGCCATGATCTTCATTTTCTGAATGTTGAGCTTTAAGCCAACTTTTTCACTCTCCTCTTTCACTTTCATCAAGAAGCTTTTGAGTTCCTCTTCACTTTCTGCCATGAGGGTGGTGTCATCTGCATATCTGAGGTTATTGATATTTCTCCCGGCAATCTTGATTCCAGTTTGTGTTTCTTCCCGTCCAGCGTTTCTCATGATGTACTCTGCATATGAGTTAAATAAGCAGGGTGACAATATCCAGCCTTGACGTACTCCTTTTCCTATTTGGAACCAGTCTGTTGTTCCATGTCCAGTTCTAACTGTTGCTTCCTGACCTGCATACAGATTTCTCAAGAGGCAGGTCAGGTGGTCTGGTATTCCCATCTCTTCCAGAATTTTCCACGGTTTATTGTGATCCACACAGTCAAAGGCTTTGGCATAGTCAATAAAGAAGAAATAGATGTTTTTCTGGAACTCTCTTGCTTTTTCCATGATCCAGCGGATGTTGGCAATTTGATCTCTGGTTCCTCTGCCTTTTCTAAAACCAGCTTGAACATCTGGAAATTCACGGTTCACATATTGCTGAAGCCTGGCTTGGAGAATTTTGAGCATTACTTTACTAGCGTGTGAGATGAGTGCAATTGTGCGGTAGATTGAGCATTCTTTGGCATTGCCTTTCTTTGGGATTGGAATGAAAACTGACCTTTTCCAGTCTGTGGCCACTGCTGAGTTTTCCATATTTGCTGGCATATTGAGTACAGCACTTTCACAGCATCATCTTTCAGGATTTGGAATAGCTCAACTGGAATGCCATCACCTCCACTAGCTTTGTTCGTAGTGATGCTTTCTAAGTCCCACTTGACTTCACATTCCAGGATGTCTGGCTCTAGGTCAGTGATCACACCACCATCGTGATTATCTTGGTCGTGAAGATCTTTTTTGTACAGTTCTTCTGTGTATTCTTGCCATCTCTTCTTAATATCTTCTGCTTCTGTTAGGTCCATACCATTTCTGTCCTTTATCGAGCTCATCTTTGCATGAAATGTTCCTTTGGTATCTCTGATTTTCTTGAAGAGATCCCTAGTCTTTCCCATTCTGTTGTTTTCCTCTATTTCTTTGCATTGATTGCTGAAGAAGGCTTTCTTATCTCTTCTTGCTATTCTTTGGAACTCTGCATTCAGATGTTTATATCTTTCCTTTTCTCCTTTGCTTTTCACTTCTCTTCTTTTCACAGCTATTTGTAAGGCCTCCCCAGACAGCCATTTTGCTTTTTTGCATTTCTTTTCTATGGGAATGGTCTTGATCCCTGTCTCCTATACAATGTCACGAACCTCATTCCATGGTTCATCAGGCACTCTATCTATCAGATCTAGGCCCTTAAATCTATTTCTCACTTCCACTGTATAATCATAAGGGATTTGATTTAGGTCACACCTGAATGGTCTAGTGGTTTTCCCTACTTTCTTCAATTTCAGTCTGAATTTGGCTCATGTTCTGAGCCACAGTCAGCTCCTGGTCTTGTTTTTGCTGACTGTATAGAGCTTCTCCATCTTTGGCTGCAAAGAATGTAATCAATCTGATTTCGGTGTTGACCATCTGGTGATGTCCATGTATAGAATCTTCTCTTGTGTTGTTGGAAGAGGGTGTTTGTTATGACCAGTGCCTTCTCTTGGCAAAACTCTATTAGTCTTTGCCCTGCTTCATTGCATATTCCAAGGCCAAATTTGCCTGTTACTCCAGGTGTTCCTTGACTTCCTACTTTTGCATTCCAGTCCCCTATAATGAAAAGGACATCTTTTTGGGGTGTTAGTTCTAAAAGGTCTTGTAGGTCTTCATAGAACCGTTCAACTTCAGCTTCTTCAGTGTTACTGGTTGGGGCATAGACTTGGATTACTCTGATATTGAATGGTTTGCCTTGGAAATGAACAGAGATCATTCTGTCGTTTTTGAGATTGCATCCAAGTACTGCATTTCAGACTCTTTTGTTGACCATAATGGCTACTCCATTTCTTCTGAGGGATTCCTGCCTGCAGTAGTAGATATAATGGTCATCTGAGTTACATTCACCCATTCCAGTCCATTTGAGTTCGCTGATTCCTAGAATGTCAACATTCACTCTTGCCATCTCTTGTTTGACCACTTCCAATTTGCCTTGATTCATGGACCTAACATTCCAGGTTCCTATGCAATATTGCTCTTTACAGCATCGGACCTTGCTTCTATCACCAGTCACACCCACAGCTGGGTATTGTTTTTGCTTTGGCTCCATCCCTTCATTCTTTCTGGAGTTATTTCTCCACACATCTCCAGTAGCATATTGGGCACCTACTGACCTGGGGAGTTTCTCTTTCAGTATCCTATCATTTTGCCTTTTCATAGTGTTCATGGGGTTCTCAAGGCAAGGATACTTAAGTGGTTTGCCATTCCCTTTTCCAGTGGACCACATTCTGTCAAGTCTCTCCACCATGACCCCCCCGTCTTGGGTTGCCCCACAGGCATGGCTTAGTTTCACTGAGTTAGACAAGGCTGTGGTCCTAGTGTGATTAGATTGACTAGTTTTCTGTGAGTATGGTTTCAGTGTGTTTGCCCTCTGATGCCCTCTTGCAACACCTACCATCTTACTTGGGTTTCTCTTACCTTGGGCATGGGGTATCTCTTCACGGCTGCTACAGCAAAGCGCAGCCATTGCTCCTTATCTTGGACGAGGGGTATCTCCTCACTGCTGCCCTTCCTGACCTTCAGTGTGGGATAGCTCCTCTAGGCCCTCCTGCGTCCGCACAGCCACGGCTCCTTGGACATGGGGTTGGTCCTCCAGGCCACCACCCCTGGCCTCGGTCGTGCGGTTGCTCCTCTCCACCGCCGCCGTTGGCCTCGGGCTTAGGCCCAGAAAAGAGTTCCAAATCAGGCAGTGATTTACTTATTACAGTTTCTAATGAAATGTGCACTTTTATGATCAGTAAGTAGCAAATCTTAGTCAAATGAGATAAATGTTTATAGTCTGAAGCACTGTATTTTATCGTAGGAGACCAAGAGATTAAAAAGGACATATTTTCCTCTAACTCTACAGAAGTAAAAAAAAAAAAAAAAAAGTGGATTCCTTTTGGGGAAAAAAGAAGCACCCTGAGAATTTTAAGGTATAGAAGATGACATTTCTAAAAATAATGTAGTTTTTAATCATATTAAAAGAGAATTAGGATTTAACATGGAAAAATAAACAATTTTCTTGGCACCTGGATCAGCTCACAAATTCTACATTCTGAGGGCCTAATTCTGTAGAATCATTACATTATTGTAAAGAACCCAAGTCAGATATAAATTTACTCATTTAAGTTTCTTTTAAAGAAGTCCAGACTAAATTTTCCTACTTTGGGCATGTACCATGAGAACTTTAAGCGTGAGGCTCAAAGGACCCTGAATTGTTGGTGGCATTTTAAATATTGTTTTTAACTAAAACAATATAGAATACCTTAACCTATCTGAAATTGTTGTTGTTTAGTCACAAACTTGTCTCTGACTCTTTTGAGACCCCTTTAACTCCTCTGTAGCCCACCAGACTCCTCTGTCCATGGCATTCTCCAGGCAAAAATACTGGAGTGGGTTGCCACGCCCTCCTCCAGGGGATCTTCCCCACCCAGGGATCGAACCCCAGTTTCCTGCATTGCAGGCAGATTCTCTACTGTCTGAGCCACCATTACTTGCTGTTTAGTTGATGTGTATTTTAGACTAAGGAAATGATGTTAGATAAAAAGCAAATTTGAGCAATTTTCTTATTTGAATTCAAAATGGATCATAAAGTAGTGAAGACAACTTGCAACATCAACAGTGCATTTGGCCCAGGAACTGCTAGCAAATGTACCGTGTAGTGGTGGTTCAAGAAGTTTTGCAAAGAACAGGAGAGCCTTGAAGATGAGGAGCACAGTGGCTAGCCATCAGAGATTGACACTGACCAAATGAGAGCAATCATCAAAGCTGATCCTCTTTCAACTATGCAAGAATTTGCCATGAACTCAATGTCAATCATACTATGGTTGTTTGGGATTTCAAGAAAATTGGAAAGGTGAAAAAGCTTGATAAGTGCCTCATGAGCTGACCAAAAATTAAAAAAAGAAAATTGTTTTAAGTGTTGTCTTCTCTTATTCTATGCAACAACAGTGAATCATTTCTTGATCAGACTGCGATGTGTGATGAAAACTGGATTTTATATGACAACCAGTGATGACCAGCTCAATGATTGGACAGAGAAGAAGCTCCAAAGCACTTCCCAAAGCTAAACTTGGAGCAAAAAATGGTCACAATCACTGTTTGGTGATCTGCTGCCCATCTGATCCACTGCAACTTTCTAAGTCCTGGCGAAACTATTACCTCTGAGACGTATGCTCAGAAAATCAATGAGATGCACCAAAAACTGCAATGCCTGCAGTCAACATTGGTCAACAGAAAGGGCCCAATTCTCCATGACAATGCCTGAATGCATGTCACACAAGCAACACTTCAAAAGTTGAATGTAGTAGGCTAGGAAGTTTTGCCTCATCTGCCATATTCACCTTACCTCTCACCAACCAACTACCACTTCTACATGTATCTTGAAAACTTTCTGCAGAGAAAACACTTCCACAACCATCAGGAGGCATAAGGTGCTTTCCAAGAGTTCTTTGAATCCAGAAGCATGGATTTTTATGCTACAGAAATAAACAAACTTATTTCTCATTGGCAAAAATGTGTTGATTGTAATGGTTCATATTTTGATTAATAAAGATGTGTTTGAGCCTAGCTATAATGATCTAAAATTCATGGTCCAAAACTGCAATTATATTTGGACCATCCTAATATTATAAACCTTCCTTCTTTAAAGTAGGGTGGTATTGGAAAATGAAAGAGCAGCAGGCCAATGAATCAGCATAAAGTCCTGAACCAAGGGGCGGGCCTTAGAAAGCATCACTACGAACAAAGCTAGTGGAGGTGATGGAATTCCAATTGAACTGTTTCAAATCCTGAAAGATGATATTGTGAAAGTGCTACACTCAATATGCTAGCGAATTTGGAACACTCAGCAGTGGCCACAGGACTGGAAAAGGTCAGTTTTCATTCCAATCCCAAAGAAAGGCAATGCCAAAGAATGTTCAAACTACCACACAATTGCACTCATCTCACACGCTAGTAAAGTAATGCTCAAAATTCTCCAAGCCAGGCTTCAGCAATATGTGAACTGTGAACTTCCAGATGTCCAAGCTGGTTTTAGAAAAGGCAGAGGAACCAGAGATCAAATTGCCAACATCTGCTGGATCATGGGAAAAGGAAGAGAGTTCCAGAAAAACATCTATTTCTGCTTTATTGACTATGCCAAAGCCTTTGACTGTGTGGATCACAATAAACCGTGGAAAATTCTGGAAGAGATGGGAATACCAGACCACCTGACCTGCCTCTTGAGAAATCTGTATGCAGGTCAGGAAGCAACAGTTAGAACTGGACATGGAACAACAGACTGGTTCCAAATAGGAAAAGGAGTACGTCAAGGCTGTATCTTGTCACCCTGCTTATTTAACTCATATGCAGAGTACATCATGAGAAACACTGGGCTGGAAGAAGCACAAGCTGGAATCAAGATTGCCGGGAGAAATATCAATAACCTCAGATATGCAGATGACACCACCCTTATGGCAGAAAGTGAAGAGGAACTCAAAAGCCTCTTGATGAAAGTGAAAGAGGAGAGTGAAAAAGTTGGTTTAAAGCTCAACATTCAGAAAACTACCCATCACTTCATGGGAAATAGATGGGGAAACAGTGGAAATCGTGACAGACTTTATTTTCGGGGGCTCCAAAATCACTGCAGATGGTGACTGCAGCCATGAAATTAAAAGACGCTTACTCCTTGGAAGGAAAGTTATGACCAACCTAGATAGCATATTGAAAAGCAGAGACATTACTTTGCCAACAAAGGTCTGTCTAGTCAAGGCTATTGTTTTTCCAGCAGTCATGTATGGATGTGAGAGTTGGACTGTGAAGAAAGCTGAGCGCAGAAGAATTGATGCTTTTGAACTGTGGTGTTGGAGAAGACTCTTGAGAGTCCCTTGGACTGCAAGGAGATCCAACCAGTCCATCCTAAAGGAGATCAGTCCTGGGTGTTCTTTGGAAGGACTGATGCTAAAGCTGAAACTCCAGTACTTTGGCCACCTGATGCGAAGAGTTGACTCATTGGAAAAGACTGATGCTGGGAGGGATTGGGGGCAGGAGGAGAAGGGGACGACAGAGGATGAAATGGCTGGATGACATCACCGACTCCATGCATATGAGTTTGGGTGAACTCCAGGAGTTGTTGATGGACAGGAAGGCCTGGCATGCTGCAGTACATGGGGTCGCAAAGAGTCGGACATGACTGAGCAACTGAACTGACTGAAGGACAAATGGAAAAATAGAGAATACTATAAAAATGACTTCATAAGCCAGTAAGTAGAAGAATGCTCAAATGTTGTGACAGCTGGATAGCTATTTAAACAAGTGAAATGGGATCTATGCCTCACTCTCTACATCAGACTATATTACACATGTAACAGAAATTTAAATGTAGAGTTTTTAAACTATTTACATTCTCAAAGAGAACAAGAGTAAACCTCTTTATCACGTGGAGTAAGAAAACCTCCCCAATTATGGCTCAAAATTCAAAATGTAGAAGCAATGAAAGAAAATACCAAAAACCTTATGAAAAACCAAGATATATAGAGTGAAAATAGCCCTTAACCATATGAAAAGAAGGGCTTCCCAGGTGGCGCTAGTGGTCTGCCAATTCAGGAGACAAGAGTTCAGTTCAGTTCAGTTCAGTCGCTCAGTTGTGTTTGACTCTGTGACCCCATGAATTGCAGCACGCCAGGCCTCCCTGTCCATCACCAGCTCCCGGAGTTCACTCAGACACATCCATTGAGTCAGTGATGCCATCCAGCCATCTCATCTTCTGTCGCCCCTTCTCCTCCTGCCCCCAATCCCTCTCAGCATCAGAGTCTTTTCCAATGAGTCAGCTCTTCGCATCAGGTGGCCAAAGTACTGGAGTTTCAGCTTTAGCATCATTCCTTCCAAAGAAATCCCAGGGCTGATCTCCTTCAGAATGGACTGGTTGGATCTTCTTATAGTCCAAGGGACTCTCAAGAGTCTTCTCCAACACCACAGTTCAAAAGCATCAATTCCTCGGTGCTCAGCCTTCTTCACAGTCCAACTCTCACATCCATACATGACCACAGGAAAAACCATAGCCTTGACTAGACGGACCTTTGTTGCCAAAATAATATCTCTGCTTTTGAAATATGCTATCTAAGTTGGTCATAACTTTCCTTCCAAGGAGTAAGCGTCTTTTAATTTCATGGCTGCAGTCACCATCTGCAGTGATTTCAGAGCCCCCTAAAATATAGTCTAACACTGTTTCCACTGTTTTCCCATCTATTTCCCATGAAGTGATGGGACTTGATGCCATGATCTCATTTTCTGAATGTTGAGCTTTAAGCCAACGTTTTCACTCTTCTCTTTCACTCTCAACAAGAGGCTTTTGAGTTCCTCTTCACTTTCTGCCATTAGGGTGGTGTCATCTGTATATCTGAGGTTATTGATATTTGGTTCAATCCCTAGGTTGGGAAAAATCCCCTGGAGGAGGAAATGGCAATACACTCCAGTATTCTTTCCCGGAGAATCCCATGGACAGAGCAGCCTGGTGGGCTACAGTCCATCAGGTTGCAAAAAGTCAGACAGGGCTAAAGTGACTTAACACACACAGCAGATATGAAAGGATGACCAACCTCACTCAAAAAGGAGAAATACAGGGAATGTGTGTGTGTGGAGGGCGACAGTGGTGAAATGAATGAAGGGGGTCAACAGGCACAAACTTCCTGTTACAAAATGTATAAACCCTGGGGTGTGATACACAGCATGATGACTTGGTCAATTATACTGTATTGCATAATTGAAAGTTGCTAAGACTATATCTCAAAAGTTTACAAAAACATGTAATTATATTTGATGATAGATGTTAACTAGACTTATAGTGATGATCATTTTGTAATATATACAAATATAAAATCATTATGTTATACACCTGGAGCTAACATAATGTTATATGTCAACTATATCTTAATTAAAAAAATAGAACTTGGAAAAGACATGCAAATAACAAATTTTGAGATACATGTTATTAATAAGGTTTGAATTCTAGATAGTTGAGTTAAAATAAGTAATGTAAAGATTATTTAGTTTGAGATAAATGTTGACATTCAAGTTCAAGATTTCACTTATATCATCAATCTGTATTTCTCTACAAGAGATTGTGTTTATCATATAAACATCAATTTCAATGAATTAGGAAAGCTGAAACATGCAACTCTAAAACTATACTGAATATATAATATAATCTTTCTTCAAACCAAGATATTTGTTTTTAAACAGAGGGAACTTTTCTTATTGTTCTGATTCCAACCTAAGCAGGAGTTGTTTCTAACAGGAGCAGTGGAGATTAGGCAAACACACTACCAGTGTCTTTACCTCACTCAAACTGGACTTCCCTAGTTGATCATGGAACATTTAGTATTGTTGAATCTGGATTCAACTGCAGAAACTTTTCCAACCTAGTGTTCAAGCAAGTCCCAACAATTCATCCCTTAGCACCTATTGCCATTCCCTGCTTTTGCAAATACAATCTTTAAATAGGAGAAGAAATCATAAATTGTCAGTGTACAATCATTTCAGTTCAGTTCAGTCACTCAGTCGTGTCCGACTCTGCGACCCCATGAATTGCATCAGGCCAGGCCTCTCTGTCCATCACCATCTCCTGTAGTTCACTCAGACTCACATCCATCGAGTCAGTGATGCCATCCAGCCATCTCATCCTCTGTCGTCCCCTCATAATTCATTTAAGACCTCATAATTCTGAACAAAGGAAAAAACTAGAAGAAATACAAATGGAAACTAAGTTGACGGGAAGCAGCAAGGTCCTGTTATATAGCACAGAAAACTGTATTCAATAACCTATGATAAACCATAAATGAAAAATAATGTTTAAAAGAAAGAATGTGTATATACAGAGTAAGTCCCCTACATATGAATGAGCTCAGTTCCAAGAGCACATTTGTTAAGTCCGGTGAAATTAGCCTAGGTATCCAGCTAACACAATCAGCTATATAGTGCTGTACTATCACAGGTTTACAATACTTTTCATGCAAATAATACATAAAAACAAACACTGAAAATAAAGAAAGCATTTCTAATTTTACAGTATAGTGCCTTGAAAAGTACAACAGTACTGCAGCTGGTACACAGGGCGTAGCATCGAATGAACAGGCAAGAAAAGTTAGTGACCGGAGGAGGGAGAGGAGGCGGGAGATGCTAGAGCTGAAGGGTCGTCAGCAGTAGGAGACGGAGGGCGAGTTGCAATGTCACACGTGCCTGACACTGATGACGCACGTGTTCCTGTCTTTGAAAGTTCACAACCTAAACGTTTAATGTAGGGACTTAACTCTATGTGTAACTGAGTCACTTTGCTGTACAGCAATAATTGACACAGCATTGTAAATCAACTATACTTCAATTTTAAAAAATTTTAATAACTAAAATATTTTTAAATTACTATTATTTGTTTGGTTGTGCTGGGCCTTTGTTGCGGGCACAGGCTTTCTCACTGTGGTGGCTTCTTGTTGCAGAGCATGGGCTCTAGGCACAGGGGCTTCAGTAGTTCCAGCATGCAGGCCCAGTAGTTGGGGCACACGGGCTTAGTTGCTCCGCAGCATGTGAGATCTTCCCAGACCAGGGATCAAACCTGGGTCCCCTGCGTTGGTAGGCAGATTTGATCCACTGTACCACCAGGGAAGTCCAAAGAAAATTAAATTGAGATACCATTTCTCATCTACCAAGTTGACAAAAATACAAAAGATTGACAACAAATTGCTGGAACGACCACGAGGAAGCAGGCCCTCTCAAATATTCAGGATATAATGCAATACAGGGAAATTTGGCAATCTGGTGCAAAATGACATATGTATTTACTCTTGATTCTACAATCACACTTCTCAGAATCTAAAGACACAGTTGCAAAAATGTGAAAAGATGTAGGCAAAAGGGTATTCATTGCAGCAAAGAACCAGAAATAGCCCGCATGTCAAAGTAGCAGGATTGAATATGTACACCCTGAAATGGTAAAAAGGAAAGAGGGCTCTGGGCAGTGGCTGTGTTAGGGTGGTTAAATTATTCTCCTGACTTTCATATTGATTTAAGTAATTTTTCATCATAAAATCCTAAATATTACCCCTGCTTTTTTCCTCAGATTAGCCATGGAGGAAGGTCAAGAGACTAGTTTCCTACTACTGAAGCGAGAGCCTACAGATGGCCCATGCTTGTTCAGGCCCTTGCCTTCTATTTGGGAATATAGATGTTTCTAAATGCCTTCTATTTGGGAATATGGATGTTTCTAAACTTTGAAAGGCACTGTTGATAAGACTTACACCTGGCTGCATTACAGAGAAATATTTTGTTGCCATCACAATTCTTTTTCACTCTTTAAATTTATGAGTCTGGCAGCCCTTCTGGCTTCTATAGGCGGCTTCCACTTCAGCTGGCATCATCCCTGGCGGCCTGCACGCAGCCATGTGAATGTTGCTGCTATAGCTTGAGATACCTCTAGGCTTCTCAGCACTTCACATCCCCCAGGTCTTTTTCTGTGTCCCTAGGCAGCACTGCTCACGGGGCAAGGGTACCAGAAATTGAGCAGGACTGTTAGATGTCATGTCACAAGAAAATACACATTCCAGTCCTTTAGCACCAGAAAGCAGCCTTGTAAATAAAGAGAACTAAGGGAGATTGTGTTTATAAATAACAAGTATTAGGGAAATTGTTAACTGCTACTCATATGGGAGGTATGTTACATTAAAATGCCAGCCGCATAGTTTCACCATCCCAAGACTTTTAATCCCTATAAAATCTGGCTTGGCTCAGAGCTTGGTCCACCCAATTTGTAACTGGTATGAATAAACACTTCCATGCTAGCCTAAACACATTTCCCTTATGCTACCTAATCCTTCATTTCTTCCCCAACTCAACAGAAGTAAATTGAAGGTAACTATTTTATCATCCTGTAGAAAACCGTCTAATTCATTAAAAAATATATACTTATCTTGGCCAGATGAACTGGCACATACTTCTCTGCACTGAAGATGTAAGAAAGATTCTAGAAGTGTAATAAAATTTGCCTTCTTCCATCCAAGATGAAAGCTCTTCACACTCAGTGCCCAGAACTGTGAGGCAGCAATTAACCTTGCTGGTCATTTGGTCCAAGTTGGTTGATCCCAACCCGTAGGAGGGTGGCTGACTAAAAAGATACCAAACCTGGGATCTTCCTCTGTGAGCTTCTATCTCTGCAGCAGTTTCTCAGGATGAACTCTATCTTCATACATGGAAGGGTCATCACAGGAGCAGAGAGAGGACATGGGCAAGGAGGTGGCTTTGGATGTCTCACAAATCCTCCTTCTCATTCTAGAAGACCAAGAAGATCCACAGTTCTGACTTACAGAAAGAGTCATATATCAAAGCCCACCCACCTCCCCCCAGATAGAAAGGATATGTATTTTCAAAACAAAAATACAGTGAACTAAGGTTAAAAATGTAAGGCACTGGAATTACCAAGAGGTACAGCAAACCACAAGATAACCAAAGGAGAACTCAGCCTTCTAAAACTAGGAAATGTTAAGTGCAAATTAGAAATTAGGTATTTAAGAAATCTGCTTAAAGTATTGGAAAATGTTCCAAAAAGAAAGAAAAATGCACCAAAGCCAGCTTTAAAGCATCAAAAGAAAGAAGCTAGCTGAGAAATCAACAGTGGGCAAAGCAAGAGGATAGTGAGTGTCTGGAACGATGAGATCCATTTGGAAAAATGGCTACTAGTCATAAAAATGCATGTTAAGGCAGCAAAAAGAAATGTATAACTAATAAATTAAAATATATATAAAGACAAAAATAGCAGGCTTTCAAGCGCCATGGAAGCTGGTTCCCTAGCGTGTATGTAAGTAGGTCCCACACCCCTTACTGCTACTGCTAAGTCACTTCAGTCGCGTCCGACTCTGTGCGACCCCATAGATGGCAGCCACCAGGCTTCCCCGTCCCTGGGATTCTCCAGGCAAGAACACTGGAGTGGGTTGCCACCTCCCTCTCCAATGCATGAAAGTAAAAAGTGAAAGCGAAGTCGCTCAATCGTGTCTGACTCTCAGCGACCCCATGGACTGCAGCCCACCAGGCTCCTCCATCCATGGGATTTTCCAGGCAAGAGTACTGGAGTGGGGTGCCATCACACACCCCTTACCCTACACCTAAAACACTTCCCCAAGCAAGACAGAGCTCCCGGCTGCTGCACGGAAGAGGGAAATGGGGTAAGACTGAGCGGGAAAGAAACAGAACTAGGGTCCTGGGAAAGAGGAGTGGAGGGACTCGACAGGAGGTTTGGAGTTTCCCCTCACTCGTGTTGCCCCGTGCTCTCCCCCCGCCACCATCTCCCATACTGCTGTGTTCTCTGCCTTTCCTGATGGATGGGAAGGAGCAAACCCTTTACTTCCTAACAGACACCTGCATGGTGAGACAGCGTGCTGATGTTAACAGAGGTGTCCCCATGGTGAGATAGCATGTTGGTGTTAACAGGAGTGTCTGCATGGTGAGATAGCGTGTTGGTGTTAACAGGGGTGCCTGCATGGTGAGATAGCGTGTTGGTGTTAACAGGGCATCCGCATGGTGAGAAAGCATATTGGTGTTAACAGGGATGTCTGAATGGTGAGATAGTGTGTTGGTGTTAACCAGGGCATCCGCATGGTGAGATAGTGTGTTGTTAACCAGGGCGTCCGCATGGTGAGACAGTGTGTTGATGTTAACCAGGGCGTCTCCATGGTGAGATAGCATATTGATGTTAACCAGGACATCTGCCTGGTGAGATGATAGCGTGTTGATGTTATTTAGGGCGTCCGCATGGTGAGATAGCATGTTGATGTTAACAGGGCGTCTGCATGGTGAGATAGCATGTTGTTAACCAGGGCGTCTGCATGGTGAGATAGCGTGTTGATGTTAACCAGGGCATCTGCATGGTGAGATAGCGTGTTGATGTTAACCAGGACGTCCACCTGGTGAGATGATAGCATGTTGATGTTATTTAGGGCGTCCGCATGGTGAGATAGCATGTTGATGTTAACAGGGCATCTGCATGGTGAGATAGCGTGTTGATGTTAACCAGGGCATCTGCATGGTGAGATAGTGTGTTGATGTTAACCAGGACGTCCACCTGGTGAGATGATAGGGTGTTGATGTTATTTAAGGCGTCCACATGGTGAGATAGCATGTTGATGTTAACAGGGCATCTGCATGGTGAGATAGCGTGTTGATGTTAACCAGGACGTCCACCTGGTGAGATGATAGCATGTTGATGTTATTTAGGGCGTCCACATGGTGAGATAGCATGTTGATGTTAACAGGGCATCTGCATGGTGAGATAGCATGTTGATGTTAACCAGGGCATCTACATGGTGAGATGATAGCGTGTTGATGTTAACCAGGGTGTCCGCATGGTGAGATAGCATGTTGATGTTAACCCTGGCATCTGCATGGTGAGATAGCGTGCTGATGTTAACCAGGGTGTCCGCATGGTGAGATAGCATGTTGATGTTGCCAGAATAGCAACAAAGACCTAGCACTTGTGTTCTGCAAACAGACAATAGTGTGGCAGAGAAAACCATCTGGTAGAGACCTCAGGGAAGCTCATGATGAAAAGTCATTGCTCTTGCACAATCCGTCGCAGGCTTGACACAGACACCAGAGCCAAGAGGAGGAGGCGGGAGGAGAGGCCACAGTGCCTGGCCAAGGGGCACAGGGTGTAGGGAGCTCCTTCAGACCTTCTCTCACTGGCTTTTTCCTGTCCTGACTTTTCCCCTTTTATTCAGACTTTTATCACCTCTGTGTTTGTTCTGCTATCTCTCCGTCCTCTGACGGACAATATCACATTGATGTGTGTGTGTGTGTGTGTGTGTGTTTGCACACACATGTGTGTGTTTAACAGCTTCTCATGCCTTTTTCCAACTGTCTCCCTTATTCACTCGGCGAATATTTATTGACATCATACTCTGTGCCTGTCATGGTTCTAAGTGCCAGAGCTAGAGCCGTGAACATCAGAGATTTCAGCCTCCTGTCTGCACAGACTTTATGTTCAAATAGGCAGGGGCCAGTGCAGAAAGGACACGAACAAACAGAAGCAGCACACGGACCACTAGGTGACAAAGAGGCCTCTGAAGTAAACCCAGGAGAGTGACTAGAGAGACAGCAGAGGGGATCAGGCAGGCGGAGGTGCGTGCCAAGGGACGATCCCTCCTGGGAACAGCGCGCCCGGAGCTGACACGCAGCAGGCTCAGCGTGTTCACTGTCAGAACTGCGTGTGCAGACGTGAGCCAGGAGGAGAGGTGTGGCGTGGGGCTGGGGAGGCAACCGAAAGCAGGCTACGGGGCTTCCTCCACCATGGAAAGGTCTCTGCGAAGTCAATAGAGGGTTTCAAGTACAGGGGTAACCTCATCTAACACACAAAGATCTTTCTGTGAAAATAGACCAGAGTGGTGGTTTCTGGGCCATCTGGCAGCAGGAGGCTAAGACAGCAACTTCAGGGAGAAAAGGCGGCTTGGGCAAGAACGCTGCAGCAAGGATGGCACAGGTGAGGAGAGCTGGTTAAGGTATTCTGAGGGAAGAACCTGTAGGATTGCTAGCCAACTCTGTCTCTCCCTGAGCTCTTATTTTTGTTTTACTTTCTCAAAGTTTCTCTTTGTTAACCTTTAAAAAACAGAGATCTGAACTAAATGTTGTTCATTGATTAGTCTTTCTGGAGAAGGTTTCATACCTTAATTGTAAATGCTTCTTTTGAGCATATTATAATTGACTAAGAATAAAAAACCTTCTGATGTCTGTGACATAACTGCTTTTTTTTATTTCTATCTGATGCTCAGTTTCTTTGATCAGTGTGCCAACAACCGTTTTTCTTATTTGCCATTCCTAATGAATGTACCTTTCTTTTTGGCATAAAGATATGAAAGACAGCTATAGCTGCATATTAAGGAAGTGAAAGGAGACATAAGAGATGTGGGTGCAATCCCTGGGTCAGGAAGATCTCCTGGAGGAGGGCAAGGCAACTCGCTCCAGTATTCTTGCCTGGAGAATCCTATGGACAGAGGAGCCTGGTGGTCCTTAGTCCTTCGGTTCACAAAGAGTCTGACATGACGGAAATGTCTCAGCCTGCAGGCAAGGAAGTGAGTGCAGCGACTGCTGCAGCAGCAGTGGACACCCCAGCACACAGGCTGCAGTGGCCGAATATCACTTCCCACACCTCACTGTACCATCAAGGCTCTTTGGAGAAATGGTTACTCCAGGGCTAAGGTAGGAAATGTACGAGCTGAGTCTGGAATGCCATATTATCCAGGAGATGAGGGAAACTGCTAAGCACGACTGGAGTTACATCAAAAAGACTCAGAAATCAGCCTGAAGAATCCTCATGGACCAAATGCTATCTGTAGTGATTGAACAACATCAGATATGTTGACATCTGTGAGTTAATTATGACACAAAACGAAAATACCAGATTGGTCATCAGAGGAGGATGCTATGGAACCAGCTCATTATTCTGTCAGTTAGTTAATAGCGCTAAAAATATATATAATAAAAAGATTGACTTGAATGTCAGTGTATTGAGAGGTCCTTGGGAAAGCTGATTTAACCTACTTCACTGACAGGGGCAGTTAAACAGAGTTTGATTGCTGAGAAGACTCACAGAACCCAGTGGAAATGCTTACAAATCTTCAAGTTATTGCAGAAGAATCCAACGTATTGCATCTAACGTTACAGTGAGGACAGATACCACTGATACATTTTGTCCCCCTGCAAGGCATCCAGAAAGATCAGCAGCAGCCGACGCTCCCTCTGAAAGGGCTGCAGTCAGCACACATTCACTGTGTGATCAGGAAGCAGAAGGCTGGAGAGGCAAGTGCTAAGCCTGCTGGCAAAGCAGAGCAAAGATGTCAGATTGGGAGGGTTAAGTGTAAAAGACCCCAGAGAGCACTGTCAGGGGCAGACGCTGATGACTATTCCATCGTATGGAACTGTATTCCAATGCATATCACATTGTGAGGTTTTCAGTTTTTAGCTATTTTGAACAAAGTTTTAATCAACAAGTCTTTTGTGTGTGCACATATTCTCATTTCTTTAGGGTAAATGCCCAGGGTTAGAGTTGCCAGTGGCACCCCACTCCAGTACTCTTGCCTGGAAAATCCCATGGATGGAGGAGCCTGGCGGGCTGCAGTCCGTGGGGTCGCTAAGAGTCGGACACGACTGAGAGACTTCACTTTCACTTTTATGCATTGGAGAAGGAAATGGCAACCCACTCCAGTGTTCTTGCCTGGAGAATCCCAGGGACCGGGGAGCCTGGTGGGCTGCCGTCTCTGGGGTCGCACAGAGTCGGACAGGACTGAAGTGACTTAGCATGGCTGATTCATGTTGAGGTTTAAAGAAAACAGAAAAGTTCTGTAAAGCGATTATCCTTCAATAAAAAATAAATTAATTTTAAAAAATGATCAAGTATCATTCCGAAGTGGTTGTCCTGGTTTTGCGCGCCCCCCAGCGATGGTGGAGAGTCGAACTGCGCCCCCCTCACCTCCAGCTGTGCTGTCCTGCCTTTCAAGTGAGCCATCCTGGTGAGTGTGCAGTTGTACCACTTGGGCCTGGAGTTTTCTTTATGAGAACTTAATACCTTTCTTCAATTTATACAAACATATTTGGATTTCTTACTCATCTTGTATTAGTTTTGGAAAATTGTTTTTCAAGGAAATTATTCATTTCATCTAATCTGTTGACTATAGTGGCATAAAGTTATTTGCAATGTTTCCTCATCACTCTTTTAATGCCTGGAAGTTTGTAGTGATAATGTAATCCTATTTAACGTCTCTTTTCTGTGCTACTGTTGTTGCATATTTTAAATTCACTTAAGTTATAAACTTCACAATAAATTGGTATCAGGTTTGCTTAAACAATAATTTGCCTTTTAAAGATATTAAGAAATGAAGACTATTATGGAGTCTTGAGCATTTTGCATTTATTATACCCAATGCATTTCATTGCCTTCTGCTGATTTGGATTTCCATCTGGTTCACTTCCCTTTAGGCTGAAAAATTCCTTTTAGTTTCTCTCTCTTTTAATTCAGGTGAGCCAGTGATGAGTTCTTTAGGCTTTTGTTTATCTTAAACTCTGTTTATTTCCCCTATATTTTGACAAATTTCTGCTGGATATAGAATTCTGAATTGAGGGTATGTTTTTGTTTTTTTTTTTCCTTTCAGTGCTTTAGAATATTTATCTCCTGGTCTCCATTTTTTCTAAAGAGAAGTACCTGTCTTTCATATCATACCTCTATTTGTAATGCGTGTTTTTCTCTGGCTGCTTTCAAGATTTTAAAGATCTTTTTTTCTTGATTTTCAGTTTAACTCTGATGCCTAGTTATATTTTTCTTTTACGCCTCCTGCCTAGAGTTTTCTGAGCATCTTGTAAGCTCATGGAAGCTTATGCTTTTACCAAATTTGGGAAATATCTGGCCACTATTTTCTCAGATATTTTTCTTGCTCTGTTTTCTTTCTGTCATTTTCTGAAATTCCAGTTATACATGTATTAGGCCACTGAATATTGTCCTAAAGATTAATGACACTGACCTTACTTTTAAAATATTTTTTTCTCTGTTATTCAGATCAGGATAATTTATATTTACCTACCTCTATATGTGCTGAGAACACTTCTGTCATTGTCAATCTTCTGTTAAACTCATCCAGTAAAATTTTCATTTCATATTCAAATACCATGGTTGAGGTTTTTTCTTCCACATCTACTGCTTCCCCGTAGGTATTAAAAACCTCACCTCTGTTTTGGAAGGACATACACATGCCTGTGCTATTTAACAGGATGAAAATCTGCTAGGACAGCTCTGAGCAAGCTCAACTTAGTAGTTGGACATAGGGAAAAACACTCTGCTGGGAAACTTATGATAGCAATTAAGCATAGCAAGTCTATACATCAAGGCAAAGAGCAAAATGCTGTTCAGTGGCACAGGGCACATATATGTTCTTCCTGAATAGGTGAGGTTTTTGGTACCTGCAGGGGCAGCAGTAGGTGTGGAAGAGAAACGTCAGCTGGAGCATTTAAACGTGGCTGGAAGGAGATGATGCTCTGTAGTTTGTCTCCCTGTTCAACAGGGGCTTCAGAGGACAGAGACAAAGCCCCATTCCAGCGTTTGTCTAGTAGTATATCAACCACTGTTTGTTGCTTGTCTGCAACAAAATTAGGAAGAAAATGTGATGTCAACGTACTGCTTTCTTCATTGAGCAGGTTTTGTCTAATTAACAGTGAGCCAGTTGATCCAGAACACACTTTAAGAAGCACAATGTGTCCTTGTAATCTTGATGGTTATAACAATGTGTGATACATAGTAGGTACTTAACAATTATTTATTCACTTTATGAAACAGTTTTCTGCATGGACTGGTTGATTTTTAGATTAATTATAAGAGGACTCAGGCCTTCTTGGGACAGTAGTTCTCTTATAAGACAATCACTTTTCTCTCAACAATTCCCTCACCAGTAAAGCAGCATATTACTTTTGTATCTGACTTGAGATCCTGAATGTGGGTGACATGGGTTCAATCCCTGGGTCAGGAAGACCCTCTGAAGAAGGGAATGGCAACCCATTCCAGTATTCTTTGCCTGGAGAATTCTGTGGACAGAGGAGCCTGGCAGGCTACAGTCCATGGGATCGCAAAGAGTTGGACACGACTGAGCGACTAACACTTTCACTTTTCATTGATCAGTCCACATATTATCTATCTGGATCTAATGATCAGTCAATTTATTATCTATCATAAAGATAATATGCCACTTATCCAAGCATGAATTTGGTTAATCTATAATGTAAAATTTGGTGTCCTTTCTTTCTTCATTGCCTGCCCATCCTCTTATGGCCCAGTCAAAGCAAGCATTTACTCAGTAAATAATTAATTGGTCTCACCTCTTTGGGGTTGCTACGGGTTAAATTGTGTCCTCCATCCCTGCCCCTAATTTAAATGCTGAAGCCCTAACTCACAATAACACAGACTGTAACCTAATTTGAAAATAGTCGTTGCAGTGTAATTAGTTAAGATGAAGTCATACTAAAGAGGGTGGCCCTAACCCAAGATGACTCCTGTCTTTACACAAAGGGGAAGTTTGGAGACAGACGTGCACACAAGAAGAACACCACATGAAGACGAAGGCAGAGCTCTACAAGACGAGAAGTGTCAGAGACAGTCAGAGCGCTGGCAGCAGCTGGGGAGGCCAGGGTCAGAGTCCCCTTAGCGCTCAGATGGAGCCAGCCCTGCAGACACCTGACGCTGGACTCTCAGTCAGACTGGGAGATAGTACAACATATTTCTGTACCCCAGGTTGGGGTGCTTTTTACAGCAGTCTCAGCAAATTGATACATTTAGTTCAGATTTTTGTATTTTAAAAGTTAAAAAACAGAAACTGAGAAAGCAAAACAACTGTAAGAAAATAATAGAGGAAGTTCTACTATACTCTTCAGTATTAACATCTTATATAACTATAGTACAATATCACAACCAGAAAATTCACATGAATAAAATTCATTAACTTTATTCAAATTTCACCATGCATTCCTGTTTAACACGTATTCATGTGTGTGCATGTATGTATGTGTATTTAATTCTATGCTATTGCATTGCATGTGTTCCGTTCAGTTCACTTCAGTTGCTCAGTCATGTCCAGCTCTTTGCGACCCCATGGACTGCAGCACACCAGGCCTCCCTGTCCATCACCAACTCCCAGAGCTTGCTCAAACTCATGTCCATCAGTCGGTGATGCCATCCAACCATCTCGTCCTCTGTCGTCCCCTTCTCCTCCTGCCTCAGCCTTTCCAGCATCAGGGCTTTTCCAGTGGAAAGTCACACGTGTAGATTCGTGTTTTCACTGCTACAGTCGAGACGCAGAATAGGTGCATCATGAGGACCTCTATGGATACCCTTTTCTAGCCAAAGTCACTTTCCTTCCTGCCTCCCAAACTACTGGCAACTACATTGGTTCTCCATCTCTAGTATTTAGTCATTTCAAAAATGGAATGGAATCACACAGTATATATATATATATATATATATTTTTTTTTTTTTTTTTTTTTTTGAGCAGAGAAAGGTTTATTGCAGACAGAGCTGAACAAGGAGAATGGGGGAGATCATACTCAAAAGGCCCAAACTTCAGTATGTACCCTTTAGAGATTGGCCCTTTTTTCACTAAACATGATTCTCTTGAGATCCATCCAAGCAGTCGTGCGCATAAATAGCTTATTTCTTTTATTTATTTATTAATTTTTTGGACAATGTCAATATTGTCTGTATTCTTTATGGAATCAACTTTTTTTTTTTTTTTTCACTTTACAATATTGTAGTGGTTTTGCCATACATCAACATGAATCTACCATGGGTGTACACGTGTTCCCAATCCTGAATCCCCCTCCCACCTCCCTCCCCATACCATCCCTCTGGGTCATCCCAGTGCACCAGCCGCAAGCGTCCTGTATCCTGCATCGAACTTGGACTGGCAATTTGTTTCTTATATGATATTATACATGTTTCAATGCCGTTCTCCCAAATCATCCCCCCTTCCCTCTCCCACAGAGTCCAAAAGACTGTTCTAAGAGCTTATTTCTTTTATTGGTGAGCAATTAAATCCATGATGCAGATGTACCATCATTTGTTTATCCATTCACCTGTTACAGGAATTTGGTTTGCTTCCAGTTTCCAGCTATTATGAATAAAGTTGCTGCTGTGAACATTTGTGTGCAGGTTTTATGTGAATGCAAGTTTTAACTTACTGGGGATAAATGCCTAAGAGAGAAATTGCTGAACTGCAGGGTAAGCACTTGTTTTGTTTTCTAAGAAATTGCTTTATTACATATAAAATGTGCCAAGCAATAATTTTGCTCAGTATCACTCATATTTTTGCTCTGTAAAAACAGTGATGTTCTGTATTCGGTCTTCTGAACCTACTATTTCCCTGAACATTAGGCGTCAAAGATTTCTCTACTTTATTTCACATATCTGCAGTTTATTTATGTCCTTAGCCCTGCTGTTTTTCACTTTGTGGCTATATTATTGTCCATAGTCAGTGGTGGAACAAGTTGCTCTGATTGTGAACAAAAACATCATTTACAAATGAAATGTTCACTAGCAATTTTTTTTTTGGACTAATTCATAGAGATCAGGGTGCTGAGATTTAAAGACTTTGAATGTGAAAATCCCAGATGAAATACCAAATCACTAATCAAGGTGGATGTTCCAATATATAAGCCTGCAGGTGATGTTTAACAGTTCCTTCTAGAGAGAATATGGAGAAAAGGGAGCCCCACTACACTGTTGGTGGGAATGTAAACTGGTGCACCCATTATGGAGAACAGCATGGATATTCTTAAAAAACTAAAAATAGAGTTACCATGGGTTTCCCAGGTAGCTGAGCTGGTAAAGAGTCCACCTGCAATGCAGGAGACCCCAGTTTGATTCCTGGCCCAGGAAGATCCCCTGGAGAAGGGATTGGTTACCCACTCCAGTATTCTTGGGGTTCCCTGGTGGCTCAGACAGTAAAGAATCAACTGCAATGTGGGAGACCTGAGATCAATCCCTGGGTTGGGAAGATCCCTTGGAGGAGGGCATGGCAACCCTCTCCAATATTCTTCCCTGGATAATTCCCATGGACAGAAGAGCCTGGTGGGCTACAGTCCACGGGATCACACAGAGTCAGACAGGATTGAGCGGCTAAGCACAGCATAGCACAGAATTAACACATGATTGAGCAAGCCTACTCCTGTGCCTATATCTGCAGAAAATTCTAATTCAAAAAGACACATGAACCCCAATTTTAATTGCAGTGCTATTTACAGTAGGAAGCAACCTAAATGTTGCTAACCCTAAATGTCCATTGACAGAAGAATGGGTAAAGGAGATATGGTACATATATAATGGAATATTACTCAGCCACAAAAAAGACTGATTATAATGCCATTTGCAAAAACAAGGATGGACCTAGAAATAGCACAGGGAACTATGTTAAATATCTTGTAATAACATTTAAATGGAAATGAATCAGAAAAAGAATACATAACCGAATCACTTTGCTGTATACTTGAAACTAACACAACATTGCAAATTAAGTATGTGTGTGTTCATGCTAAGTTACTTCATTAGTGTCCGACTCTTTGTGACCCTATGAACTGTAGCCCGTCAGGCTCCTGTGTTTCCTGCATTGGCAGGTGGGTTCTTTACCACTAGCATCAAATGGTATACTTTAATTTTTAAAATACTGATTAAAAAAAATTTCATTCACATCCTCAAAGGTCTTAAGAATTGTTTGGCTTTTTAACTTTTGTCACTCACTTGTGTCCAACTCTTTGCGATCCCATGGACTGCAGCACACCAGGCTTCCCTGTCCATCACCAACTCCTGGAGTTTGCTCAAACTCATATCCATTGAGTCAGTGATGGACTCACTATCCAACCATCTCACCCTCTGTCGTCCCCTTCTCCTCCTGCCTTCAATCTTTCCCAGAATCAGGATCTTTCCCAATGAGTCAGTTCTTCACATCAGGTGGCCAAAGCTTTGGAGCTTCGATTACTTCATTACTTATCTTCAATTTGTCAAGTTGGAAAAAAAAAAAAACTCCAGTTGGAATTAGTTTGAAAAATGCACAAAATCAACAGGTTAATTTGAGAGGTGCACCAAGGGATAAGGGATACTTCTATATTTATTTGGATCTTTCTGTATCAACTCCGTAAAAGGTCACATTGACCAGCCACATGTTCACATGTTTTTCATCTATAACATGGGGATGAAAATCCTTCTGCCTCAGGGCAGGAGGATGGAAATAAAGTCTAGGAAGTGAGCAAAACAGGCTAAGCAGGTGGTACCTGCTCCCCAAACATTAACCATTATTGCTGCTGTTGTTGGGGTTTGTTACACTTATTTGCTTATGTTTCAAGCTGATTTTTAATATTTTTAATTCAGTTCAGTTCAGTCGCTAGTTGTGTCTGACTCTTTGTGACTCCATGGACTTCAGCATACCACGCCTCCCTGTCCATCAGAAACTCCCAGAGCCTACTCAAACTCAAGTCCATCACGTCAGTGACGCCATCCAACCATCTCATCCTCTGTTGTCCCCTTCTCCTCCCGCCTTCAATCTTTCCCAGCATCAGGGTCTTTTCAAATGAGTCAGTTCTTCACATCGGGTGGCCAAAGTGTTGGAGTCTCAGCTTCAGCATCAGTCCTTCCAGTGAATATTCAGGATTGATTTCCTTTAGGATTGACTGATTTGATCTCCTTGCAATCCAAAGGCCTCTCAAGAATCTTCTCCAACACCACAGTTCAAAAGCATCAATTCCTCAGTGCTCAACTTTCTTTACAGTCCAACTCTCACAGTCATACATAACTACTGGAAAAATCATAGCCTTGAGTAGACAGACCTTTGTTGGCAAAGTAATGTCTCTGCTTTTTAATATGCTGTCTTGGTTGGTCATAGCTTTTCTTCCAAGGAGCAAACGTCTTTTAATTTCCTGGTTGCAGTCACCATCTGCAGTGATTTTGGAGCCCAAAAAAATAAAGTCTCTCACCATTTTCATTGTTTCCCCATCTATTTCCCATGAAGTGATGAGAACAGATGCCATGATCTTAGTTTTCTGAATGTTGAGTTTTAAGCCAACTTTTTCACTCTCCTCTTTCACTTTTATCAAAAGGCTCCTTAGTTCCTCTTCACTTTATGCCATAAAGGTGGTGTCATCTACATATCTGAGGTTATTAATATTTCTCCTGGCAATCTTGATTCCAGCTTGTGCTTCATCCAGTTCAGTGTTTCTCATGATGTACTCTGCCTATAAGTTAAATAAGCAGGGTGACAATATACAGCCTTGATGTACTCCTTTCCCAAATTTAGAACTTGTTCCATGTCCAGTTCTAACTGTTGTGTCTTGACCTGCATACAGATTTCTCAGGAGGCAGGTAAGGTGGTCTGGTATTCCCATCTCTTAGAATTTTCCAGAATTTGTTGTGATCCACACAGTCACAGGCTTTGATGTAGTCAATAAAGCAAAAGTAGATGTTTTTCTGGAACTCTCTTGCTTTTTTGATGATCTAGCGGATGTTGGCAATTTGATCTATGGTTCCTCTGCCTTTTCTAAATTCAGCTTGAACATCTGGAAATTCACGGTTCACATATTGCTAAAGCCTGGCTTGGAGAATTTTGAGCATAACTTACTAGTGTGTGAGATGAGTGCAATTGTGTGGTAGTTTGAATATTCTTTGGCATTGCCTTTCTTTGGGATTGGAATGAAAACTGACATTTTCCAGTTCTGTGGCCACTGCTGAGCTTTCCGAATGTGCTGGCATATGGAGTGCAGCACTTTCACAGCATCATCTTTTAGGATTTGAAATAGCTCAGCTGGAATTCCATCACCTCTACTAGCTTTGTTCGTAGTGATGCTTCCTAAGGCCCACTGGAATTCACATTCCAGGATGTCTGGCTCTAGGTGAGTGACCATACTATGGTGGTTATCTGTGTCATGAAGATCTTTTTTGTACAGTTCTTCTGTGTATTCTTGCCGTCTCTTCTTAATGTTTTCTGTTTCTGTTAGGTCCATACCATTTCTGTCCTTTATTGAGCCCATCTTTGCATGAAACTTTCCCTTGATATCTCTAATTTTCTTGAAGAGATCTCTAGTCTTTCCCATTCTATTGTTTTTCTCTATTTCTTTGCATTGATCACTGAGGAAGTCTTTCTTATCTCTCCTTGTTATTTTTTGGAACTCTGCATTCAAATGGGTCTATCTTTCCTTTTTTCCTTTGCCTTTAGCTTCTCTTCTTTTCACAGCTATTTGTAATGACTCGTCAGACAGCCATTTGGCTTTTTTGCATTTCTTTTCCATGGGGACAGTCTTGATCCCTGTTTCCTGTACAATGTCACGAACCTCCGTTCATAGTTCATTAGGCACTCTGTCTATCAGATCTAATCCCTTAAATCTATTTCTCACTTCCACTGTATAATAATGAGGGATTTGATTTAGGTCATATCTGAATGGTCTGGGGGTTTCCCAACTTCCTTCAATTTAAGTCTGAATTTGTTAATAAGGAGTTCATGATCTGAGCCAGTCAGCTCCCAGTCTTGTTTTTGCTGACTGTCAGCGCTTCTCCATCTTAGTCTGCAAAGAATATAATCAATCTGATTTCAGTAATGACCTGGTAATGTCCATGTGTAGAGCTGTCTCTTGTGTTGTTGGAAGAGGCTGTTTGCTACGACCAGTGTGTTCTCTTGACAAAACACTGTTAGCCTTTTCCCTGCTTCATTTTGCACTCCAAGGACAAATGTGCCTGTTACTCCAGGTAGCTCTTGACTTCCTAGTTTTGAATTCCCATTCCCTGTAATGAAGAGGACATCTCTTTTGGGTGATAGTTGTAGAAAGTCCTGTAGGTCTTCATATTTTTCATTAGGTATCTTACATTTATCCTAAAGATAAGTCCATTGGTGATTCGTAACATTTTCAAATTGGCTTTTACTTATACATGAGAAACCTACTGATTGTATGTTTTTATCTAGCAGTTGGCCATATTACTAACCGCTTTTTTGGGTATAAACTGTGATGTTGCAAAGATCACAAACTGTGCCTTTTTATTTTCCAATGTTTATACCTATACCTAGTACTATAGGGTGTATGCATACATACATACAGTCGTGTCCAACTCTTTGCAATGCTGTGGACCGTAGCCCACCAGACTCCTCTGTCCACGGAATTCTCCAGGCAAAAATACTGGAGTGGGTTGCTATGCTCCTCCTCAGGGGACCTTCCCCACTCAGGGATTAACCCCATGTCTCCTACATTGGCAGGTGGGTTCTTTACCACTAGTGCCACCTGCAAAGCCCAGTACTATAGGGCAATAAACTGTGAATAAACTATAGATAGTTGCTTTGCAATTCTACTTTCTGATTTTAACTTCTTTTTCTAGCCTTATTGTTGTTGTTTAGTCTCTAAGTCATGACTGTTTCTGACCCCATGGAATGCAGCAGACCAGGCTTTCCTGTCCGTTACTATCTCCTAGAGGTTGGTCAAACTCATGTACATTGAGTGGGCGATGCCATCCAACCATCTCACCCTCTGTTGTCCCCTTCTCCTCCTGCCTTCAATCTTTCCCAGCATGAGGGTCTTTTCAAATGAGTCAGTTCTTTGCATCAGGTGGCCAAAATACTGGAGCTTCAACTTCAGCATCAGTCCTTCCAACGAATATTCCTTTAGAATTTTCTGGTTTGATCTCTTTGCAGTCCAAGGACTCTCAAGAGTCTTCTCCAGCACTACAGTTTTATAGAATCAATTCTTCCCCACTCAGCCTTCTTTATGGTCCAACTCTCACATAGTCACATAGCTTTGATTATACGGACCTTTGTTGGCAAAGTTATATCTCTGATTTTTCTGCACTATCTAGGTTTTATAACAGCTTTTCTTCCAAGAAGCAGGAGTCTTTTAATTTCATGGCTGCAGTCACCATCTGCAGTGATTTTAGAGCCCAAAAAAATAAAATTTGTCACTGTTTCCACTTTTTCCTCATCTTTTGGCCATGAAGTGATGGTGCCAGATGCCATGATCTTAGTTTTTTGAATGTTGAGTTTTAAAACAACATTTTCACTCTTCTCTTTCATGTTCATAAAGATGCTCTTTGGTCCCTCTTTGCTTTCTGCCATTGGAGTGGTATCATGTGCATAGCTGGGATTGTTATTTTTCCTGGTGATCTTGATTCCAGCTTGGGATTCATCCAGTCTGACATATCACATGATGTCCTCTGCATATAAGTTAAATAAGCAAGCTGATAATGTATAGCCCTGTTGTACTCTTTTCCCAATTTTGAACCAGTCAGTTGTTCCATGCTCAGTTCTGTTTCTTCTTGACCTGATACAGATATCACAGGAGACAGGGATGGTCTGGTATTCCCATATCTTTAAGAATTTTACACAGTTTGTTGTGATTCACAGTCAAAAGTTTTAGCATAGTCACTGAAGCAGAAGTAGATGTGTTTCTGGAATGCCCTTGCTCTTTTTATGATCCAACAGATATAAGCAATTTGACCTCTGGTTCCTCTGCCTTTTCTAAATCTAGCTTGTATATCTGGAAGTTCTTGGTTCATATACTGCTGAAGTCTAGCTTGAAGGATTTTGAGTGTTACCTTGCTAGCATGTGAAATGGGTGCAATTGTGCAGAAGTTTGAACATTCTTTAGCATTGCCTTTCTTCAGGATTGGAATGAAAACTGACCTCTTCCAGTCTTGGGGCTACTGCTGAGTTTTCCAACTTTGCTGACATATTGAGTGCAGCACTTTAACAACATCATCTTTTAGGATTTGAAATAGCTCAGCTGGAGTTCCATCACCTCCACTAGCTTTGCTCTCAGTAATGCATTGTAGTAATGCCTGCTAAGGCCTACTTGACTTCACACTCCAGCCTTGTTGAACAAATTTAAAAGGTGTTAGTATTTTTTTTCTATACTATACTATGAATAAAAGTTAATCTATTTTGAAGTTTCAGCAGAGTTTGTCTGTTAAATGTTCTTCTTTGGGTGCTTTCAAAGGATAGATTTCTGAGAACAGTTTCAAGATCTTCTGGGGCTGATTAATATATTCAAAATGTTTTCTAGCAAACCATGTAACCCACAAGAGATTAATTTCCAAAATATACAAGCAGTTCATAGAGCTCAATATAAAAACAACAAACAACCCAATAAAAATATAGGCAGAAGATCTATATGTATCTTTCTGCAGAGAAGACCTACAGATGGCTAGAGACACACGCAAAAATGCTCAACATGGCTAGTTGTTCCCGTTGTTCAGTCTTTCACGTTCCAGGGAGGTTATCTTCACATGGGCTATTTCCTAATTTCAGGTGTCAGCATGTCCTTCTTGCATTGACTGTTTCTCAAGTAACTTTAATTCAAAATAACCGATGTGCCAAAGTGGCATATTCTGCTCCCTCTCATCCCCAAGTAATTAACAACTAAACTCTTAAGTGTTACTCTTGGTTCACTTCTCTTTCCTCATCCAAACATCCAATCTGTTGGCCAATCAATCAGCTCCGCCCAGAAGACACAATTGCTGTTTTTCTGCTGTCCCTCCACTGCCTGGATCTAAGCCACCTCCTAGTGAATCCACTGTCCTGCCTGCTCCCTCAGGGCTCGTAACCTATCTTCCCTCTTTCAAAAGGGAAAATCAGACAAGTCAGACTCTTTTATTTCATGCCTCTGCTTGGGGCACTCTGCGACTTCCTGCTGCCCTTGAAGCAAATCCAGAGAAATCCATCCCCTCCAAAAGCCCAGGCCCAGACTCGCTGTCCTCACCCGCACCTCCTCTGTGACCCGATGTCCCTGGCTCGGCCTTCTGCTGAGCTGGGCCGTGTGTACCAGGTCACTCTGCCTGCTGAACCCTGATTCCCAGTAGGGCGGCCATCTACAGCACCGCCCCCATCTAGGCTCCTCCTGCCTCAGGAACTCAGGTTTCAGCTGCACACCCCCAACTCCCTTCTCCCTTTCAGACCTCACCCAGCCCCACCAGCAGGGCCTGCTTGCCTGAGCAGCTAAGTTGCTGCCTCCACCTCGGCCACCCCAACCCGAGTCACCTCCGAGGTCACTGCCATAGCCTCTGACAGCCTCTGTGCTGCTTCCACCCCTTTGCGCCCTCTTCACACAGATGCCAATGATCTTTGCAAAGTTGAATGCAGTTCCATTAGGTTCCTGCCCATTCTCCTTCTCACTCAGCTAAAACGCAGAATGCTCACCAGGGTCCTCAGGGCCCGCAGCAGCCCAGCCTCCAGCCCCCTTGCCAGGCCAACCTGCGGGATGTGGAACCCACTCTGTCCTGCACTTGGTGTCTCCTCCCCCAGACATCCACGCGGCATCTTTCCTCACCTCTCCTCGGGCTGCCTGGAGACAGCCCTAGCTGTGGGGAGCCGAGCACGACTCCTGTGGGTTCACTGTGCCCGCCACGTCCTGTGCCGCCAGGAGAACCCAGCGTTCCTGAGAGCAGGACTTAGTGGTGTGCCCAGAGTCTTCTTTAGGGGCTGCCTCTGTCATAGGATACAGGTTCCAATACATGTGTGCAGGGTGGGGTTTTTTGACACCAGCCCGGTGTCCGAGAGTTCAACTCAATTCTGACACCATCTGCCTGAAGGGAGTATGTGATCCCACAGGGCAAGGACTCAGTCTCATAAGACCGCCTGCACTTCAGGCTCCAATCGCAAGTTCCCCTCTGTCAGCTGTACTCCTGACAACAGCTCAGCTGCAGATTCTAGCCACAGACTGGCAGTTCAGTTGATTTGCTAGAGTGGCTCACAGAACTCCTTGAGTTCCACTGATTTGCTAGACTGGCTCACAGAACTCAGGAAACATTTTACTTACTAATTACCAGTTTATTATAATCAGATATAACTCAGGAATAGCCAGGTGAAAGAGGCACCGGGCAAGGTGTGGAGGAAGCTCTGACCCACACCCTTTTAGAGCCTTCAATGCTTCCAGAATCTCCACATGATCCCCATCTTAGAAGCTCCCCAAACCCAGTCCTTTGGGTTTTTATGGAGGTTTCATTACAGAGTCATGATTAAAACCTTAGGTTATTGGTGATTGATTCAACCCCCAGGCTCCCTCCCCTCCCCAGAGGTCAGGGGGTGGGGCTGAAAGTTCCAATCCTGCAGATGGTTCCCTGGCAACCAGCCTCCATCCTCAGGGGCTTTCCAAAAGTCACTTAAGTAACATCAACCCAGGTGTGGTTGAAAGGGGCTTGTTATGGATATCAAGACACATTTATAGCTCTTATCAATAAGGAAATCTAAAGGGATTTAGAAACTCTGTGCCAGAAATGGAGACAAAGCCAAATGGTGTCTTGTTGTTGTAGCAGGCCAGGCCTCTCCGTTCCTCACCATCTCCGCAAGTTTGCCCAAGTTCATGTCCATTGCATTGGTGATGCCATCCGTGGTACCATCACAGTATCACACTGCCTCTTCTACTAGAATGTTAGATTCATGAGACAATTCTCCCCTGTGGTGTCAGTGCCTAGAACAATGCCAGGCACACACAAGGTGATGAAGAAGTATTTGCTGAGTGAGGACAATGAAAGACATTTTCCAGGGGCCAACAGTAGGGCCTCCTTAGAGCTTGGGGTCCAGATGGCCATCCCAGGAGTCCATCCAAGCCTCGTCCTGGCCTAGGAAGCTGAGTCTGAGAGTTCAGCTGACAGAAGATATCTGAGCCCATAACCCCTGCAGAGCCATCTATGAGAGGCTTACATACCACTGCATACATGTCAGAACAGAAGTAATTCCATGAGGTTCAATGGGTCACACAGTGTGGAAATCTTCCAGGAGACCACATGAGCTAGGCCTTAGTGGAAATACTGAAATGGGATTGATGAAGAGAGGTGGGGAGAGGTTCCAGGCCTTTGGAGCAGTGTGACTCACAGAATCTTGGAACCTTAGAGTAGAATGTAGATGGGGATGAAGAAGGCCTGTTCTGAGGAGGGTAAGGAGACCTCTCCCTTGGGCCTGGTGGGGACGAGGGCAGGGCAGAGTCAAATCAGCAAGTTGGTGCCAGTTCCCCTAAAGGCCTCAAGGAACCTCTGCCTGAGGAGCCAGCCTTTGACTCTGTAAGCTCCCGGGTAAGGAAATAAAGCGAAGCAGTCAAGGAGGTCAAGTAACTGCTTTGGCCCCCTGGGGACTAACTGTAGCTTGGAGACTGGAAAGCAGGGAGACCCGCTCTCAGGCCCCGGGAGGGCTGGGAAGTAAAGAGGGCCAGCAGGCTCTAGGACCTTGGGAAGCCAGGGGATGAGGGAAAATGTGGATCCGTAAGTTAATCACTGGAGACCCCAGAAGCTGTGGTTCTTGGTGGGCTGTTAATATTCAATTTGAGATGCCACTGGCCCACTCTGAGATCTGATTTCTTTCTCGGAAAATGCAGGCACTTCAGTCAAACCTTTCTCTAATCTGGGCCTCTACACACCTACCGGGTACTCCCAGGAATTGGGGGGAGGGAAGAGCCTTGATCTGTGACACAGACTTTCTTAGTACCTGTCACTCTACCTCCCTCAAGCTGGATTCTAGTAAATACTGTGCTCCATGCCAAGGTTCCCTGTAGAGGTGTGGCCCCTGGCCTGGCTGGATGGGGTGTAGGCCAGGGTACAGAGGTGAGGACCATCCAGAGAGAGGGGCATAGGGAAGAGGTAAGTGATTTACACAAAGCCAAGAAAGTGACTTGTCAGCAGGCACCCAAGGGAGAAACCCAGGCTGGGCCAGGCTGCTGAGTTGGTCCCCTCGGAAATGACAGAGTGCTCCAGCGCAGGGAGAGATATGAGGTGCTGACTTGCAGGAGGAGGAGGAGGCGAACAGTTCCCTTAGTCCAGACAGGCAGCACCCAAACGTGCTCGTCTTATTGTGGGAAAGGGGACCCCTTTCCAGGGCCTGAAACTGGGCTCTTGTCTAACACTCGGAAATGAATTGTCGGAGGAGACACACCTACTGACAAAGCAAGAGATTTTACTGGGAAAGGGTGGAGAGCAGAAGGGTAAGGGAACCCAGGAGAACTCTGTCACATGGCTCGCAGTCTCAGGTTTTATGGTGATGGGATTAGTTTCTGGGTTGTCTTCAGCCAATCATTCTGACTCAGAGTCCTTCCTGGTGGTGCATGCTTTGTTCAGCTAAGATGGATGCCAGAGAGAAGGATTCTGGGAGGTGGTCAGACACGTGGTGTCACCTTTTGACCTTTCCCAAACTCTTCTGGTTGGTGGAGGCTTATTAGTTCCCTGTTTCTTACCAGGACCTCCTGTGGTAAAACAACTCATGCAAATAGTTACCATGGTGCCTGGCCAGGGTGGGCGGTTTCAATCAGTGTGCTTCCCCTGACAATCTCACCCGAATTCCCAGCCATGGTCTGCCAGGAAAGACATCCCTAGTTCTCACACTTGGACTTTTAAAGGGGAAGACAAGAGACTCATGGCCATCGTTGACCTGCGGGCTTGCCCGCTTGGGACGCCCTGACCTTCTGGCGCGGCCCGCCCCGGGCGGCCCTCGCTGACCCCCGGGGTCCTGCAGGGCGCCCTCTGCGCCAGCTGCCACTCCAGCCACAGCCTCCTGGGCCCTCCCTTCCCAGCAACCAATGCTCCGTCAGCGTCTGGGTCAGAGAGGCCACTTGAGAGCCAGAGCACAAAAGGTGTATTTTCGCCCTCACGGTTTACCAGAAAGGAAGAAAGACTGAAATAGAGCAAACCAGCCTCCCTTTGCTCAGCGAAATATTCCTCCCTTCAATTAAGGGGAAAAAAAAATCCTATTTAGGGAAATAAGGAACGGCAGCGATGGTCATGGAAGTTCAGTCTAGTTCACCCAAGAGGTTAGTGTAAAAGGGCAGGGTACCGAATTGTCCAGGCTAAGAAGAATCCTCTCGGGGTCCCGGGGACAGATGTCCTCAGTAAATGAGCTTTAAAACTCGGAGCATCGGTATGCTCTGGCCCATGTGCCTTGTGATTCTACCTGGTTCCAGGAGGCGGTTGCCAGCCGGGTCCCACAGACCCATTCCCAGGGGGCCGCGGTGCCTCCCACACCACGCCGTCTCCAGTCTCCTCCGGGGGCGGGTGCGCTTGCCGAGTCCGGGGCCCGCACTGATGCTTCCGGGAAACGAAACTAAGCCGCTCCAAAGTTTCCACCTTGGCCTCGGCTTTTGGTTTCCCGCTCTCCGCGGGGTCCCAGGCGGGGCGTGGGGTGGGGCCGGGAGTGTCCGAGCGGAAAGGCCGAGGCGGGCGCGGAGACTCGGGGCCCGGGCGGCGGGCGGGGCGGGGCGGGGCGGCCGCTGACCGAGCTCTCGTGCGTCCCGCAGGCGGGGAGCCCGCGCCGCCGCGCCCGGGCCGCCGGCGATGATCACCTAGGAGGCTGGCGCGGGCGGGTGCGAGCGACGGAGCAGCCGGGCGCGGCGACACGCGGCCATGGAGCGGGAGCCGGCGGCGGCGGCCGAGGAGCCCGGGCCCCCGGGACGGCGGCGGCGCCGGGAGGGCCGGATGCGCACCGTGTGCTCCAACCTTCAGCCGCCGCCGGGCGCCGAGGAGCCGGCGGGCAAGGGGGCGCCGCGGCGCCGGCTGCGCGGGGGCGCCCAGCACCTGGCGGACAACAGGCTCAAGACCACCAAGTACACTCTGCTGTCTTTCCTGCCCAAGAACCTGTTCGAGCAGTTCCACCGTCTGGCCAACGTGTACTTCGTGTTCATCGCGCTGCTCAACTTCGTGCCCGCGGTGAACGCCTTCCAGCCCGGCCTGGCGCTGGCTCCCGTGCTCTTCATCCTGGCGGTCACGGCCTTCAAGGACCTGTGGGAGGACTACAGCCGCCACCGCTCCGACCACGAGATCAACCACCTGGGATGCCTCGTCTTCAGCAGGTGAGCCGAGCGCGCGGCGCGGGGCTGGAGACCGCGGACGGCCGCCTTACTCCGGGCGGGCGGAGGGTCGAGCCTCGGGGGGCTGCGGCCCACGCGGGGACCCTGCGGCCCGGGGCGCTGAGACCTGGAAGCCCTCGCAGAGGTCCGGGCGTGGGGGTCCGCAGTCCCTGAGTGTCCCTCAGACGTCGCGTCTGAGCCTAGCTATCACAGGGCTGGCATCCCGCGGCTCCTGCTTTCTTAGTAAAAAGGAGAGAAATTCCCCGGCGCCCCAGCTTCAAGTCCCAGCCCCAATCTTGTCCAGGCTCCGAGGGCCAGAGTGTTGAACGACTTAAGCAACCTACACAGGAATGTAAAGCTCGGTCTCAGGTAACATCTCCTCTCGGGACAACAGAGTGAAACTGCCACCAAGTTCTGACATACCAGGCACACATCAGATAAAAGGGCAGCGGGGTCCATTCCCTTTGTGAGCTGGGAGCCGGTCACCCAGCCGGGTGCCATCCCGCGGAGCTAACTGCATAGTTTTAAAATATTAACCCGTTTCCAGATGGAAAGACTGAGATCTTGAGGACTTTTTCGAGCCTTGTGCGCAGTTAGTCCCAGGGAGTGTACTTCTCTGGGTTCCTGCTCCTTCTCTCTCCCTGCTCCTCCCTAAAGTTTTGGACCCTCAGGAGAGACCCGTCTGGGACGCTGCAGTCTCTTCTCTCCCTACACTCCCAAACCCTGAGAGCCCCTTGGCCGAAGACCCACCTCGGAGCTGTGTCTGGTGTTAGAGTCCACCTCACGGCCACACCCTTCTGGAAGGCAGATGACCTTGCTCCCTGTCCAGAGCTGAGCCACTGTTTCCCTGCTGCTCGCTTTGCTCGAGCCTTGGTGTCCCGACTGGTTGGGACCTCGGAGGTGAAGGCAGTTAGGCTTGGTCAGCCTCCAGGAAGCCCCTTGTCCTCTCCCGGTTATTCCTGCCTCTTAGGTTAGCTTCGAAGAATGCCTTTGAGGAACTCTGACCCTCCTGGCAACATTGATTGTTGTTTTACAAATTACCCTTGTTTTACAAATGAGTGAACAGGGGTTCAGAGAAGTTAAGTAACTTCCACACATTTCTATGTAGTACACTAAAGTTTGACCCAGGTCTTCCCAACTTCATAGCTTTTACAGTATTCTGGTGCTTATGTTTTTTAAAGTTATATAAGGATCGCCTGAGAAGCTTATTAAAAATAACAATTTAACAGTGGGAATTAAAAAACTGAACAAACCAACAATTCTCAGGCTCCATCCAAACACATCTGACTGACTCTTCTGGGTCTGGGCCTGGAGGTCTGAGTATTTAATGAGCACAGAGGTGATGTTTCTGTCACGGCCCACGTTTGAGTGATGCTGCCTGCTTGCTGTCAGGGGTGCCCGTTGGCAAGTCAGCAAGCGTGATGCGATGGGCAGGGCCGTGGGATTTCCTGGCTCCTGTTCCCCCTGCATCTGAGGAGGGAGGGGGCACCCTAACCCAGAGGCCCTTCATTCCAGCCTGTTGTGTGCTCTGTGTACTTCAGTATACTCCGCGAGACCTGGTGGGGCCCCAGGTTCTGTCTTTACATGCGTACCACCTCCTGTTCTTCCTCAGCTGCTACTCCTGTAGCCAGAAATACTTAGGCCTCAGGAAACCGTTTATTTTCAGCTGACAAAGTCAATTGACCCTTATAACTACCGTCACCCCCAACATGCCCATGACCTCCCGCATTCCCCTCCTAGTGGAATCCCAGAGCGACCTCTGGTCTCCGTGACCTCAAAAGGCTTTCTGGAATTCTGAACCCTTCCTCTTCCCCATGGACCCGCCTGTCCAGCGTTTTCTTTTCCTGACCTGGGTTCTCAAAAGCTGAGTATGGTCTTTGGTGTGGGTAGTGGGGAGGCCTCCGGGACAATGGTGCTTTCAGGCCCCAGCGCCTCCCAGCTCCCAAGTTAAATTCCTTGAATGCTTTCTGGGGAGAGAATGGGCCTTCTTCCTGGGGAGGTTCTCTGGGTGTGAGATGGTGTCAGCTGTGCGCAGAGAGGAGGCCGTCTGCGGGAGAAACTCCTTCAGGCCCAAAAGTCTGGGATGGCTGTTTTCAGTCCTGGGCTGTGAGTCATTGTATGTCTGAGCCTCCCCGTCCTCCCCACCGTCAGGCCGGAGCTTGTTCAGGGTCTTTGGTACCCACAGGGACAGTGATCCGATGCGGTGCACAGCTGGGATCTGTCCTGTGTCATGTCATTGCTTTGGTGGACATGGAGTGGGCCTTCTGTAAACGGTGTCCATGCAGCAAGAGCAGACTTGAGTTGGGGAGGCCTGCCACTGTCTCTGGACGGTGGCTTCCCTGGGATGCCCCATGTGTCCTGACTGCAGTGTGCAGTGAATTAGTTATTTGTATCATTATTTATGTGGTGTGTCCCCATGTCAGGGTCTTCTTTGATGGCTCAGTGGTAAAGAAAATACCTGCTATGCAGGAGATGCAGGCTCAGTCCCCTGATTGGGAAGATGCTCTGGAGAAGGGAATGGGAACCCACTCCAGTATTCTTGCCTGGATAATCCCATGGACAGAGGAGCCTGGCGGGCTACAGTCCAAAGGCTCGCAGAGAGTCAGAATTGACTGAGAACACACACACACGTCCCCATTATGGAGCCCTTGGGTGCCTTCTCTGTGGGAACCCCGCGTCAGGCTTGCTGGAAGTGCGGGTTCCTGGGTCCTGCCCTACCACTCCCTGACCCTGAGCTGCTGAGCCCCTGGAGGTGGGAGAACTGGTGGCCACAGCATGCCTGGGTTTACACACACAGACTTGTGCAGAGGTCCTCTGTCTCCTTGGCCTGAGCCCATGGCGTCATCTGGATCTCAGGCTGTGTTTGGGAAAACTCTCCTGAGCCGCAGCAGCGGGACGAGAACACAGAGGCTGGTGCTTGGAGCTCTGGTCTTCCCTGTGGCCTCGGCCCTGGGAAGGCCAGGCGGCGTGGGATGGGGCAGGCACTGAAGTCATTTTTGGTCACACACGCCTTCCTGTGAGGGTGACGGCTGGCTGGCAAAGCCATCTCCTCTGGGCACAGGTGGAAAGAAGGAGGTGACAGTCCCATCCCCATTCGCTCCGGACGTGGCCTCAGGTTTCTCCTGCTGTAGGGCTTGGACTGTGCTTTAGCCTGCAGGCCTGAGTGAGCCTCCCGCGGGGACAGGCCTGATGCCCCCAGGGCTGGGGAAGGGGCAGCAAGTGACCACGGGGCACAAGGCTGGTGGAGCTGATGGGGGGGTGGGAGGCAGGGATGGGGCCAAGAGCCAGCCAGGAGGAGGACAGGGGTTCTCGTGGAGGGAAGGCAGAGCCTGTGATCAAAGGAGGGGCCGGGGGGATGTGGGGGGTTCTTGTGGAGGGAAGGCAGAGCCTGGGATCAGAGGAGGGGCCGGCAGAGGGGTTGGGATGTGGGCAGTTCTCGTGGAGGGAAGGCAAAGCCTGTGATCAGAGGAGGGGCTGGGGGTATGTTGGGGGGTTCTCGTGGAGGGAAGGCAGAACCTGTGATCAGAGGAGGGGCCGGGGAGATGTGGGGGGTTCTCGTGGAGGGAAGGCAGAGCCTGTGATCAGAGGAGGGGCCGGCGGAGGGGTTGGGATGTGGGCAGTTCTCGTGGAGGGAAGGCAAAGCCTGTGATCAGAGGAGGGGCCGGGGAGATGTGGGGGGTTCTCGTGGAGGGAAGGCAGAGCCTGTGATCAGAGGAGGGGCCGGCAGAGGGGTTGGGATGTGGGCAGTTCTCGTGGAGGGAAGGCAAAGCCTGTGATCAGAGGAGGGGCTGGGGGTATGTTGGGGGGTTCTCGTGGAGGGAAGGCAGAACCTGTGATCAGAGGAGGGGCCGGGGAGATGTGGGGGGTTCTCGTGGAGGGAAGGCAAAGCCTGTGATCAGAGGAGGGGCTGAGGGTATGTTGGGTTCTCGTGGAGGGAAGGCAGAGCGTGTGATCAGAGGAGGGGTCGGGGGACACTGGAGAAGAAATGTTCCTGAGAGGGCATTTGCCAGAGAGAGAGGATGAGTGGAAGCCCAGGGTTCCAGCGCTTACCCGCCTGTTCAGCCTGAGCGACGAGGTTGCCGGTTAAAGGGAGCAAACCTTGCCCCTGCCGCTGGAACCCAGTGAGCCTCATCAGGGCGCAGGCTGAGACGGGGTTCCGGGCGGACGAGGCCCTGCCTGGCCCAAACTCTGCACAAGCCCCTGCCTCACCTGCACCCCGTTTCTAGCATGTCAGTGGGTCCTGGCCCATGTCCACACAACCCTCATGCCCCTGATCCTGTGGACCTGGAGGAGCCGACACCTTGTCCTGTGGCCCCCACCTTCCGCCCAGCCCTGCCTACGTTCTTGGGTAACGTTTTCCCTTTTGCTCCTCTCCGCTTTGTGATGACTCAAACCTGGGCACCTTTCGGTGTCTGCCTCCAGGATGACGGCAGCAGCAGCATTTCTGCCTGAAATTAGCCCGTGGTGACTTTTCCCTGAAGGTTTTGAGCTTCTGGGGCTCTGGCCCTTTGGTGTCTGCCGTCATCTTTTGGGAAAACAGTCAGGGCATGCCCTCATGCTTCTCTTGGAATTTAACTGGTGTCCATCCCTTTCCTTTGACTCTCACTTGGCTTTCCCAGCTCATCAGGGGCACCTGTTCAGCCTGCTTACCCTGGGCTCCACGGCTTCTTTTGTCAGAAGATCCTGAAAGGGACCCGACAGAGTCTCCCCATTGTTGCTGTCCATTTATCTTGTCTCGAACTTCCTTTCCCGCCTTTCCTGGAGAGTCCAGCGTCTTCCTCACCAACAGCAGAAACGTTTTGCCCCTGGGAAGCACAGCACCTTTGTCTTATTTGGAAGAAAATATCTGAAGAAGCAGGGATACCAGTACAAGGCCCCGGGGGACAGGGGTGCACCGGAACAACGTGTCTTCTTGCCGCAGGGACATCTGGCTGGTGTGCTAGGTGGGGGGACTCTTGAGGAATATTTGGACATTGCCATTCATGTGGTTTTGGAAATAATTTTTCTTTTGATACTTTTTTTCATAAATGTGGTCCAATTATAGAAACAGAACCGCTCTTTCCCTAGAAACTTGTTTGCCCTCCGGGGATAGTCTTGTTCAAGGGAAGGTCCTTTTTATACTTGTTAATGTGAGCCAAGTGCTTTAGTGAGCGGTTCCCCTGTAACCTGATGGTCCTGTTTTCACACCTTCATTTCACAGGTGAGGAAACTGAGCTTCAGGGCTTGATAGCCGCCTTAGGGCTGCCTGCTGGGAGATGGCAGAGCCATAGCCTGAGTCCAGACTCATCCTGCTGTGACTCTCAGTTCATTATTTTCTTGTACTTGCCATCTCCACCCCCAAGAGCAGTATGCTTCATTTAAAAAGGAAAAAAGACTTTAAAATTTAGTTCATCTCAAAGTATTTTCTAATTTTCCCAATGGTTTCTTCTTTGACCTATTTTATTTAGGAGTGTTTTAATTTCCACATATTGGTGACTTCCCCAATTTTTTTTGGTATTGATTTCCATTTGCATTCTATTCACACAGATATAGAGCAGTACATAGATAAGGAACCTTTGTGTCTCCATCACCTAGTTTAATAGTTAGCACCTCATGACAGCACTGTTTATCTGTATCCCGCTCACTCCCTTCCCCCTTTTATATTGAAGCACATTCCAGACTTCAGAACATTTCTTCTGTAATATTTCAGCATTTATTTTTAGAAAAGCTACAACTTTAAAAAAAAACCAAAACTATCACACCTAAAGAATTAGTTTTAATTCCTTAATATTATTAAATACCAAACCAGTGTTCACATTTCCACTTGTCTCATAAATGCCGTATTTCTTTATTCAATTTGTATGTTTGAATCAGGTCTCATTGCTATTGGCTGATCTGTCTCTGAGATCTCCTTTACTTGTAATTCCCTTGTAATTCCCTTCTCTCTCTCTTCTTCCCCTTGCAACCTGCGTTATTTATCCTGGAGGGCTTCCCATAGCTTGAATATTGCTGATTTCTGTGGATCAGGTAACACACTCCTTTCCACGGTATTCTTGTGAGGGGGTAGGTGGGTCTTGATGCTTCATCAGAGTTTCATCAGTTTTGATTTTCGAGGAGGAGCGATCGAAACTGCACCTAGCGGTGGTGCACTTCCCTCATAAGGGACACAGAGTTCCTTGGTCCGTCTTTTTGTGATGTCAGCAGCCATGGTGATCATTGACTACCTCCATTAATTTGCTGGAGGTTATGAAATGATGGTGGGCCTAATTCTTTCATTTATTAAATATTATTCATAATACTTTCATAAAAAGATACTTCCTTTCATCTACTATCTGGTTTCCCAGTGGCACAGCTCATAGAGAGAGATGTTTGATTTGGATCACTCACATCTTCCATTGGGAACTAATTGGCTTTCTAAAACGTTTATAAACTTTTTATTTTGAAACACTTTTATTAGACTTTATAGACAAGTTGCAAAAGCAGTATATCCTTAACCAACATTCCTCTCATTTTAATGTTTTACTTAGCTGTGTTACAGTGGTCAAAACTAAAAAATTAACATCAGCACAAAGCTATTAAATTAAGTTTAAAAAATATATTTATTTTTTTTATAATAAAAAAATAAAAAATAAAATGTTTATATATGAAAAATAAAAATATATTTTTACTGAAGTATAGTTGACTTACAATGTTTTGGGTGCACAATAAGGTAATTTAGTTATACAAATGTATATGTTATTTTTGAAATTATTTTCCATCAAAATATTGACTTTAGTTCTCTGTGCTATATGGTAAACCTTTGTTGCTTCTTTCATATCTATTTTTTAATTAGAAATCTAGCATTCTATTCATACTAAGTCAAACAAATGGAATCAAAATGTAATAATTTTTTTAGTTAGACAAAAATCCATACGTTTTGTAAAATATATATATTATACACATTTATATATATGTATATAAAAGCTTTTCTACTACACTTGATAAAGTCTTGAGAAAGAACATCAAAAAAAAAAAGAGATGGAGAAATCAGAGAACATGAACTAAATGAATAAGAGCACTGAATATGAAATATAAAAAGTGAAACAAGCTAGATCAAAGTAGAAGATCATCATATAATCTAGTTTTTAAGCATGACTGCTCACTGGAAACATCTGGACTCGAGAAAAAAGCAATACTTGAGCATTTGTATTTTTCAAAAAACTTCAAGATAATTCTGATATGCATCTGGATTTTAAAAAGGGATTACAGGTTTTTCTATTAGATCCTAGTTTTGATGGTATGCAGTTCTATTATTTTTCTGTTGACCAATCATGATAAAATGGTATTACGTGAGTAATAGTTACATAATCACAATAGTAAAAGATATTTATCAGTGTTCACAATCAATAGCCAGACAAAAAGGAGAAGATAATTACAATTGCAAGCCATATCAAAATGAATCTGCCACAGGTATAAAATAAAGAAAAAAAAAAAAAAACAATTGCAAGCCATAATGGGAATATGATTAACTTAACAATATAAAATAATTACATACAATTTGGAGGAGGAGTCAAGCAGAGTGATGTGGTAAGTGGAAGTGCACACACGCACATGTTTTCATCCACCCAGCCAGTCTGTGTTTTTTGGTTGATGGACTTAATCCATTTTAAAGTAATTATTGATATATGTGATCCTATTACCATTTACTTAGTTGTTTGGGGTTTATTTTCTGCAGGTCTTTTCCTTCCCTTGTGCTTCCTGCCTAGCGAAGTTCCTTTAGCATTTGTTGTAAAGCTGGTTTGGTGGTACTGAATTCTCTTAACTTCTGCTAGTCGGGAAAGCTTTGATTTCTCCATCAAATCTGAATGAGAGTCTTGCTGGGTAGAGTATTCTTGGTTGTAGTTTCTTCCCTTTCATCACTTTAAATATTCCCTTCTGGCTTGTAGAGTTTCTGTTGAGAAACTCTGGCTTGTAGGGTTTTCTGTTGAGAAATGAGCTGATAGCCTGATGGGAGTTCCCTTGTATGTTATTTGTCTTTTTTCCCTTGCTGCTTTTAATATTTTATCTTTGTCTTTAATTTTTGTCGGTTTGATTATTATGTGTCTTGGTGTGTTCCTCCTTGAGTTTATCCTGCCTGGGACTCTTTGTGCTTCCTGGACTTGGTTGACTATTTCTTTTCCCATGTTTGGGAAGTTTTCAGCTATTATCTCTTCAAATATTTTCTCAGGTCCTTTCTCTCTCTCTCCTCCTTCTGGGACCCCTATAATGCGAATGTTGTGCTTTTAATGTTGTCCAGAGGTCTCTCAGGCTGTTTTCATTTCTTTCCATTCTTTTTTCTATATTCTGTTCTGTGGCAGCGATTTCCACCATTCTGTCCTCCAGGTCATTTATACATTCTTCTGCCTCAGTAAATCTGTTATTGATTCCTTTAGTGTATTGCTCATCTCTGTTCTTTAGTTCTTCCAGGTCTTTGGCAAACATTTCTTAAATCTTCTCCATTCTTTTTCTGAGATCCTGGATCATTTTCACTATCATTATTCTGAATTCTTTTTCTGGAAGATTTCCTGGCTCCACTTTATTAGTTTTTTTGGGGGGGAGTTTTATCTGGTTTCTTCATTTGGAACATAATCATTCGCCTTTTCGTTTTGTTTAACTATCTCTGATTGTGGTTTTTGTTCTAGAGTCTGCAGGATTGTAGTTCTTTCTTATTCTGTCTACAAGCTCAGTCTTAAACCACACTTCTCCATCCAAAGAGGACTTGTTATAAATTGAGATATAATTTAAATACAGCACTGTGTAAGTTTAAGGTGTATAGCATAATTTGATTTACATATATTGTGAAATAATTACCATAATAAGTTTAGTTAGTATCCATCATCCTAGTTCACTTCATTTTAGTCGCTCAGCTGTGTCCGACTCTTTGTGACTGCATCCATCATCTCATATAGATACAAAAAAAAGCAAAAAAGAGGTTTTTTTTTCCTGTGTTGAGAACTCTTAGAATTTACTCTCTGAGCAGCTTTCAAATATGCCTTACAGCAGTGCTAACTGTAGTCATCATGTTAGCACTATATTCCCAGTACTTATTTTTCTCATAACTGGAAACTTTGATCACCTTAATCCATTTCCCCGACCCACACCTCTGGTAACTACTAATCTGATTTCTCTTACTATGAGATTTTTTTTTTTTTTTTTCAGATTCCACATGTGAGTTCATATAGTGTTTGTATTTCTTTGTCTGACATTTCATATAGCATAATACCCTTATGGTCCATTTTTGTTATTGCAAATGGCAGGATTTCATATTTTTATGACTGAGTAGTATTCCATTGTGTATATGTACCACTTCTTCTTTGTTCATTCATTGGTCAGTGGACATAGGTTATTTTCATATTTTGGCAACTGTAAATAATGCTGCTGTGAACATTTGTTGTTGTTGTTGTTGTTCAGTTGCTCAATCATGTCCTACTCTTTGCAAATTCATGACCTGCAGCACCCCAGGTTTCACTGTCCTTCACCATCTCCCAGAGTTTGCTCAAACTCATATCCATTGAGTTGGTGATGCCATCCAACTATCCCTCCTCCTCTGTCATCCCCTTTTTCTCCTGCCTTCAGTCTTTCTCAGCATCATGGTCTTTTCCAATGAGTCAGCTTCACCTTAAGCATCAATCCTTCCAATGAATGTTTAGGGTTGATTTCTTTTAGGATTGACAGGTTTGGTCTCCTTGCAGTCCAAGGGACTCACAAGAGTCTTCTACAGCACCACAGTTCAAAAGCATCAAGGTAAGGGTATGAGCATAAGGGTGCAGAAGTTTCTTTGACATAGTGTTTTCATTTCCTTTGTTAATATTACCCGAAGTGGAATTGTTAGCTCATGTGGTAATTCTATCTTTAATATTTTGAAGAACCTCCATACTGTTTTCCACAGTGGCTGCACCAATTTACACTCTAACCACATTGTGCAAAGTTTCCTTTTTGTCTTCATCCTCACCATTTGTTATCACTCTTTGTCTTTTTTGATAATAGCCATTCTAACAGGTGTGAGGTGATAATCTCATAGTGGTTTTGATTTGCATTTCCCTGATGATCAGTGATGTCAAGCAACTTTTCATAAATCTATCGCTATTTGTATATCTTTGAGAAAATGTCTATTCATGTATTTTTTTCTCCATTTTAAAATTTGATTAGTGGTCTTATTATTTTTAATACAATTCTTTGATAGCTTTCAGTATGGATGTGAGAGCTGAACTATAAAGAAAGCTGATCACCGAAGAATTAATGCTTTTGAACTGTGGTGTTGGAGAAGACTCTTGAGAGTCCCCTGGACAGCAAGGTGATCCAACCAGTCCATCCTAAAGGAAATCAGTCCTGAATATTCATTGGAAGGACTGATGCTGAAGCTGAAACTCCAATACTTTGGCCACCGGATGCGAAGAACTGACTCATTTGAAGAGACCCTGATGCTGGGAATGATTGAGGGTGGAAGGGGAAGGGGACAACAGAGGATGAGATGGTTGGATGGCATCACTTAGTGGATATGAGTTTGAGTAAGTTCCAGGAGTTGGTGATGGACAGGGAGGCATGGTGTGCTGTAGTCCATGGGGTCACAAAGAGTCAGACATGACTGAACGACTGAGCTGAACTGAGTGGCTTTAGATGCCCAATATGTCTGTTCTGTTTTGTTGTGCTGTGGCCTAGCTGGATCCTCATCTGATGGTCTTTCATTTTTGTGATTATCTATTCTGCTTACTCCTTGGAAGGAAAGTTATGACTAACCTAGATAGCATATTCAAAAGCAGAGACATTACTTTGCCAACAAAGGTTCGTCTAGTCAAGGCTATGGTTTTTCCTGTGGTCATGTATGGATGTGAGAGTTGGACTGTGAAGAAGGCTGAGCACTGAAGAATTGATGCTTTTGAACTGTGGTGTTGGAGAAGACTCTTGAGAGTCCCTTGGACTGCAAGGAGATCCAATCAGTCCATTCTGAAGGAGGTCAGCCCTTGGATTTCTTTGGAAGGAATGATGCTAAAGCTGAAACTCCAGTACTTTGGCCACTTCATGTGAAGAGTTGACTCATTGGAAAAGACTCTGATGCTGGGAGGGATTGGGGGCAGGAGGAGAAGGGGACGACAGAGGATGAGATGGCTGGATGGCATCACTGACTCGATGGAGTTGAGTCTGGGTGAACTCCGAGGGTTGGTGATGGACAGGGAGGCCTGGCGTGCTGCGATTCATGGGGTTGCAAAGAGTTGGACACAACTGAGCGACTGATCTGATCTGATTCTGCAGTTTTCATCCTTTCTGGAAGGAGTTGGGTGTCTCATTTGTGGGATGTATTTGCAAATATTCCATTATCACATTGACTGCCAGTCTTCCTAGGACTTGGTGTTCCTGGGCCAGGGTGGAATATGGTATGTGATGCCTTTGCCTCTGGATAGTCAACACTGTTAAGAACCACCCTGTCCTCAAGACCAGTCAGGCCCTCATTGAAAAGCACTTTTGGAAGACATTTTTAAAAATAATTTTCTTTATTTATTTTACTTTTGGCTCTTCTGGGTCTTCATTGCTTTCACGGCCTTTCTCCAGTTGTGGAGATCCAGGGCTACTTGTTAGTTGTAGTGTGTGGGCTTCTTACTGCAGTGGCTTCTCTTTGGTGCAGGGCGCAGGCTGTAAGGCATGTGGGCTTCAGCAGGTGTGGCTCCTGGGTTTTAGAGCACAGGCTCGGTAGTTGTGGTGCTTAGTTGCTCTGTGATTGTACGATTTTCCTGAATCAGAGATCGAACCTGTGTCTCCTGCATTGGCAGGTGGATTCTTTAACCACTGACTACCAGGGAAGCCCTGGGGGACATTTTAAAGACAAAACCTATTCACATTTCCGGATTCCTTGACTTGGGAAGATTCAGGGGACCTGTGTGTCTGCCAGAGTCCCTCCCTTCACAGTGGGGTGGTCCAGCTTCTTGCTGAATTTCCATAAGGAGGGAGCCCAAAGTCCTGATTTGCTCAAGACTTACCTTGCTATATATAGTGCACTGAGACTTTACAGGAAAATGGAGAAGCTATTTTGGTCTTTGGTTTTTTAGAATACACTTGGCTTGGCTTTCTATGTTTACTTATTTTGGATTTTCCCAGGGCACAGTTAGTACACGTTGCCCCCCAATATACCCTCTGGTTATTCTTCCACTGGGGATAATGTATGTTGAAATACTTTGCCCAGCAAACTATTTTCATTAGGTAGTAATGAATTCCTTTGCCCATTTAAATTCAATCAGAGGCAACTGAAGCACCCTTAATGAGGTGATTCCCTCGCTAGCAGTAAAATGCTGGGCAGGTGCATCTCTCTCTGGCCCAGTCTCCTGCTTTAAACAAGAGGGTGGACAGTGGCTGCTGGTCTGCGGTGGGGAGTAAGTGAGACACTGCACAAAAAGGCAGAGCCAAGGCCGGACAGGCGGGCCAGGGTTTGACATGGTTAGCTGTGGAGGAGCCTGGTAGGCTGCAGTCCATGGGGTCGTGACTAATCGGACACGACTGAGTGACTTCACTTTCACTTTTCACTTTCACGCATTGGAGAAGGAAATGGCAACCCACTCCAGTATTCTTGCCTGGAGAATCCCAGGGACGGCGGAGCCTGGTGGGCTGCCGTCTATGGGGTCACACAGAGTCGGACACGACTGAAGCGCCTTAGCAGCAGCAGCAGCATTACAGCTGGGGCTTCCCAGGTAGGTCAGTGGTGAAGAATCCGCCTGCAACGTGGGAGACCTGGGTTCGATCTCTGGGTTGGGAAGATCCCCTGGAGAAGGGAAAGGCTGCCTACTCCAGTATTCTGGCCTGGAGAATTGCATGGACTGTATAGTCCATGGGGTCGCAAAGAGTCGGACAGGACTGAGCGACTTTCTCTTTCAGTGTTACAGTTGTTACAACTGCTACTGATGATCATTGTCGCTAAGATCTTTTGGTTAAAATTTTCTTTTTTGTTTTTAATTGAAGTATAGTTGATTTACCATGTTGTATTCAGTTTCATGTATATGTATACATTCTTTAAAAATTTTTCCTTAATGATATTTTACACTGAAGTAGATATACTTTTAGTCAAAACAAACACCTTCATCATTTAGTCTGTGTCATTTTATCCTCAGTAAATGGACCGGTTTTTGAAAGCATATTCAAATACTGAAAGTAGCTTGCGGACTCCTATTGCTAACTTCATGGACTCCTGGTAATTTTGGGATGCTCCTGGTGGCTCAGATATCTTCTTAGAAATGCAGTTCATTGAAGAAGCCCTATAGGGACACTGTGATGTTAAGGCATTATTTGTTTAGATTAATAATTCAAAGGCAGTGTATAAGTCCATTGGATGTAGTAACAAACCCTTTTTTAAAAGACATCAAATGAATTAAATTTGTTGACCTATTTGGTGATGTCTTTGAATTTCTCATTTTTGCTTATCAACCCTTAAATAAAAGGCAAAACAGCAACAATTACAGTAGGTCCTTGGTTTTCAAAAGGAAAACAAGTCTTGAGCGGCCAGTGTGGCTTTCTCCAGTGACATGCTTGCAGGAAGAAGAGACTTTATGACCCTTTCTGACATCCCAGAGCTTAGAAGGATAGGAACATCCAGTTAGCTCAGGATCTGCCTTGATTTTTCTTCTGCATTAGGTTTCCCTGTTTCAGAAACTGACTTTCCTTGAAAGGCACCAGGGTGTTCTAAGACAGGAAGGTGGGCTGAGTCTTCAAAGTCTGCCCCTTCCAAAGCCCACTGGGTCCCTGAGCACACTACTGCCCCACCTCCCTGCCTGTGTTTCTTCTTTGCCTTATCAGTGCTTTTCTGATGGCAACTTCTGTCCCTAATGGACTCCAGTACATGAGAGCTTAATGAAATGGGAGGAAGCTCCAGCTGTCCGCAGGCACTTTTCAGGCCTTTTCTGTCCCACCCTGTGTTTTTGTGTGCCTCTTTGACAGCTAAAGAAAAGCAAGTTCAGGAGAGTTTAGTTTGGGTTCCAAGTTCTCTCCTTTGTCAGATGGGACCTTGGGACTCTTGGTGGCGTTGGTCAGCTGCAGATGGAGATGGGGCACGGCATGGGCCCATGGGTCCGTCCTGAGCTGCCCAGCCTTTCCGTCCTGCCAGCCTCCTTCAGGTGGTGCCCAGAGGCAGGGTCCCATCCAGACAGTGAGCGGCCAGAACAGGGTGTCCCGGGTGTGCAGAGGGCGTGGCCCCTTCCCAGTCCCGCTGTTCTTCGAGCAAACACGCAGACAGGCCTCGCCCTTCGCCCTCAGCCAAGTGGGAAGTCATTTTCATTTCAGTCACAGAATCCATCCACTCTCTCTGACCTGGTTGTCTTCAGGCCCGGTCACTCAGGAAACCTGTTACTCAGAAAGCTTGGAGTGAATCTGAGGCACAGAGACAGAGCAGGCGGAGAGTGAGCCTGGAAGGAGGCAGTGTCCTTTTGGGATGCTCTCAGCTTTTGTCTTTCTGAGCAAAGAAGCCATCTGTAAACGCATCCAAGCGGTTTGTTCTCTCTTCATTTAACAGCCTCAGGGTGCCCATGGCATGTGTCTACTTTCTGAAAGAGTATTGTATTAAACGGCATGGTAGTTTAGTAGATATGTCTTGCTTCTCACGACTAATTGGTGATTACCTGGGCCTTCACCTTTCGTACTGCAGTTATCATTCTTTTATTTTCTGTCTATATTTTGCTGTGATACATTTTAGTCAGATCAGATATGTGAGACCATTCCCTGGCATAGTAACATTTTCCACTTACAGTGTTTTTTTTTTTAAGAAAGAAAAACTGTTGCTGTAAATGGGGTGGGCAGTCTGGCTCACTCCGTTGGTCTGGCTGCTGTGTCGCCGTCTCTGCAGGCCACCCCTTGCCCGTGCTCTGGCCCTTCACCCCAGCTGAGCCCAGGCTCTGCCGCAGGATGGTCCTCTGCTTCTGTGTGCACTCCCCGGGGCGCCCTGCTTCTGGCCTGACTGTCCCCTCTGTCTCATCGATTCCTCTGTGCCTTTGTGGGAGCTCTTGCACAGTGCTGTGGGCAGGGGGGCGCCCCGAGTCTGTTGTTCTTGGCTCTGATCCCAGTCACTGCAGGCGGTGACATCCCTTCTTTGGGACCATGCTATCCTTGTCTTTTTTTTTTTCAGGCTTTTTTTGTTTTTGTTTTTATTTTTATTTTTTTCTCTTTTTTTTTTTCTAATTTTATTTTATTTTTAAACTTTACATAATTGTATTAGTTTTGCCAAATATCAAAATGCAGAAGCCTTGACATGGGGCTTTGCATCCTCTAAGGGCGGTGACTCCTCTGGACCAGCCAGTTCCTAGAGCGAGAGACTGGCCTGTGAGTGTGTCTTTTGTATGCAAAGTAACAATCCAGAGCCCACGCCCTACACGCCCTTTTTAAGAAAAACTGTTGATTTATTTGACCCTGGCCCACAGGGTCTCTGTTGCCTCTTCTGGGACCTTTCCTGGCGGTGCACTGATGCTCTGATCACGGCATGTGGCTTTAGCTGCTCCACGGCGTTTGGAATTTTAGTTTCCTGACAAGGCATCAAACCCTCATCCCTTGCAAGGTGGATTGCAAGGTGGATTCTTAGCCACTGGACCACCAAAGGAGTTATTAGGCTGCCATGCTCAGGGCCACCAGCCTGGTAGCAGACGGCTGGGGACCTACGTCCCAGAGCCAGTGATGTTGTTCCCGAGCCTGGTTACCCTGCCTGGCTCTGCCCTTCCCACGGAAACCACAGTGAAGGCTCTTGCCCGTGTTTCCCTCTCGCTCCTCTGCCTCTTGACTTCCCCGGTGCTTTCCCCACGGCTCCTACTCTTGGGAACTGTGAGAGATAAAGTCCTTTTTCACTGGCAGTGTCTCCCGGTCCACTGGCCTCCACACCTGAATAACAGTGACCCTGCCTTAAAGCCTGTCTCCCTGCAGCCACTGTCTCTGGCCCCCTTTAACTTCCTTGTCATGTGCGCTTGACTTCTCCTCCTGAAATACTTACTCCTGCTCGGTCCCCGCCTCTCTCGTGGTCTCGCCTCTTAGAACCTCCTGGTGAATCCCAGCATTCTGTGCAGCAGTGTGCTGAGCTGCAGCGCTGGCCCCTGTGCGGAGGCCACCGGCCCACACTTGTAGCCCCCACCCCAGCCCTCTCCCCACCCCACCCCTTTTCTGCAGGGCCTGGGGAGCACTCCCCCCTGCTGCTCTTCGCCCGTGCAGCAGGGGCCCCTGCTCTGTGCCCTGCCTCCCTGCACGTGCTCTGCCCTGCTCTTGGGGCAGGTTGGGCAGCAGCCAGGTCTCACTGTCCGTGCAGTGCCGCGGTGACAGGGCCTCAGCATCTCTGATCTGACGAGTGGACGACTCCTCAGGATACCCGAGTATCTTCACAATAAACGCCTGTGGGTAGAAAAACAGCCCCTTAGAGATGCATACATCCTGATCCCCAGAATCTAGGCTACATGGTGCAAGAGAATGAAGGTGGGTTGCAGATGTAATTAAGGTTGCTAATTGGCTGACCTTAGGATGTGGAGAGTCTTTCCGATTATTAGGGTGAGCCCTTAGTCTCATCACCAGTCCTTAAAGGTACTGTAGAAGGAGAGGGCAGGGAGGTGCAGTGTTTGAAGGACCCGACTTGCTGCTGTTCGCTTTGACGAGTGGGGAGCCGCGGCTTGAGGTAGGTAGCCTCTGGGGGCTGGAAACGCAAAGGCACTGTGCCTGCCTCGCCCTCCCGCTGGAGCACAGCTCTCCCAAGACTTTGGTTTTGTCCCCGCCCTCCCAGGACTTTGGTTTTGTCCCTGTGAGACCCAGGTCAGACTCCTGACCTCTAGAACTGTAAGATAACTCTTTGGTGTTGATTCAGGCCACGGAGTCCTGGTGATTTGTTACAGGAGCCACAGGAAATGAATGCATTCCTGTGGACCGGAGGATCTGGCAAATACCAGATTCTTAAACCACAGCCTTTTGTGTCTTGCTGTTGATTTATCTAGTTTCAGGTAAAAACATCTGTAGCCATATGAATCACTGAGAATATCTGAGAATTCCACATTTGCTGAGTGCAGCATGAAGACATGGTAGAATGGAAAATACGTGTTTACTTATTTATTTTTTCAGTTGAGATATTTAGTGATAAGACATTATACATGTCTCTAGCACTGTATACTTTTCAGGGTTTTTATGAATTTGTATGGGAAGTTGCCAGCCAGCCCTGGTAAATTCTTCAATGACACTCTGAGGAAATGGTAGCCCAGAGGGGGAGGTCTCGGCTCGAAGGGGGTACAACTCGGGAGTGGGACAGATGGCCTGGACCCCAGGTGATGCTACCAAGGGCCACCAGCTGTGTGCTGGCAACGTGCTACCCTATATGAGTGTCCAGGGCCGCTTTCATCTTGTGTAGGGTATGGATCAGACTTCAGCTGTTTAGTTATTTCAGGTTTTTGAGAAAGTGTCGGAAACCAGGAAGTTATCCTGACACATGCCAGGACCCAGAATTTGCCAAAGGTTAATGACCAAGAGCATGTATGCTTTTTTAGAAAAGTTTAAATGTCGTAATGGACATTCTTTTTAGTGTAACTGGTTCATTTGAGCAGTAATCTGCAAACATTTTTGATCTCACACCCTTATAAGTAGCAAACATTTGTCTGTGTGTACCGAAGGTAGACTTATTAATGTATAAATCACAGACAGGCAATGCAACGCATGGATACATAAATGAATGGATATATAGTAATGAGGTAAAGAGCAGTTACAGTAGAAACTGAGGTGTTCTCTGCCCCCAGTGACAGTGTGCTTTTGTGCATGAGCACTGCCTGGAGCTTGCTCACGTGGCCTCCTGTCTGTCTTAGTTCACTTGAGCGTATCACATGCGTTCAGATGCACAGTCCAGTTCATTCTTGGGATTTCTCACATTTATCGAGGGCCATTGAGGGAGCTTCAGAGAGCCTCAGGCCCCACAGAAGGACAGTCCACCCTCGAATGCTGTGGGGTCTGTGGTGGTTGTGGCTCACGAGATGCTGGGTGTCTGGCCGTGTCCACTTCCTGGGGCGCAGACGGCTTGCCAGGTGACACTGGGCCGTCTGAGCCATGCTGCTCGGGCACCAGCCACCTGCCCTCCAGTGTTCTCTTTTCTGTGCTTTACCTTTAAAAAGCACTTTTATTGTGATGAAATACATACATTTATCGTTTTAACCATTTTTAAGTGTACAGTTCAGTGGCATTGATTGCATTCACATTGTTGTGCAACCATCATTACTACCTGCAGAATTTTTTCGTCTTCCCAAACTGAAATTCTCCTCATTAAACAATAACTCATTCCTGCCTCCTGCAGCCCTGGTAAGCCACCAGTCTACTTTCGGTCTCTTTGACCTCTCATGACTGAAATCATACAGTGTTTGTCCTTTTGTGTCTGGCTTATTTCACTTTAGCGTAATGTCTTCAAGATTCATCCTTATTGTAGCATGTATCAGAACACCCTTGCTTTCTGAGGCTGAGTGATATTGAGGGGCTATGTGTAGACCCCACGGTGTTCTTTCATTCAGCTGGTTGGGTTGCTTCTCCCTTTAGGTTTTTGTGAGTAATGCTGCTGTAAACATGGCTGTATAAGGATGTGCTTGAGCATCTCGCACTTGACTTTCATGGGGGTATTTTGCATGGATTTCGTTTGGATGCTCCGGTTTCCCATGGCTGTTTTCATGTATCCAGGGTGGTGTAGTCAGGGTAGCATGAGCTGCAGGCCTTTTTCCCATTGTTAGGTTTTGTGTGCTCCTGTGAGCTAAGGAGACCGCTTCAGCCCCTGACCTTCAGGTGGTGCTCCAACAGCCGGGTCTCCAGGAGCCTGGCCCACGTGTCCACAGCACACCTGTCTGCCCACACCTGCAGGCTTGGGGTGCTGATGTCAGCTTGTCCTGGGTCCAGTGTTTCCTCTTGCTTCTGTCGCCTGGATATCATCATACCCTTTATTTATTTATTTTTTTAATTAAAAAGAAATGGAATGCTTCACAGATTTGCATGTCATCCTTGTGCAGGGGCCATGCTGATCTCCTCTGGTCATCCCAGTTTTAGTATATGTGCTGAGGTGAGAGCCTGCCTTTTATCTTTGAGCTCGAGACCCCTCTCTGCTGCAGAGGGCTCTGCCTGCTGCCCTGCACAGCTGGGGGCTGGCCGCAGCGTGGGTCACTGTCGCCGCTCCGCGGGGTGCCGTCTGCCGTCAGCGCGAGAAGGGCCTGCTGACTTCACAGGCTTGAGCGGGCCTAGCCACCTTTGTCACCTGTCTCGGCGCTTCTCTCTGCTGGCGTTCAGTTCCCCTACCTGTTCACAATGATTCCCTGAGGTCAGAAACCAGGTGTCTTACAGCTCCTGAGAATCACCGGCCAAGGTCTTGCTCGCTGAGTCCCACTCCATCACATGGAGGTCCCCCATCTCCCTGCATTGGGGCTTTCTCCTGGGTCACTTTTGCCCCTTTGAAGGGGCCCTTGTTCTGGACTGTGTCCCTTTTGGTCAGATCAGAGGCTTTGTGGTGACTAGTGCCTGGAGGAAGGCGGGGAGAGCCCAGTGGACCTGGAATCTCGCTGAAGACAGGGAGGGGCTGAGATTGACCTGTGTCCGCGAGGCCATCACACCATCCCGGCGCAGTTCCGTGTCTCGTTTTACAGATGGGATGAGCCCGTCCCCAGAGGAGGAGGCTGCAGGTCCACAGCGCTGGTGGCTTCACTGCAGGAGCGGGGCCTGCGTGCCTGCCCTGTCCTCACGTGTCGCCCTGCTGGCTGTCAGGCCTGGATAGGGACCCCCGCCCTCAATAAGAGTCCAGGGCGTAGAGGGCGTGGTGAGCGGACGGGTGGGCTGTGCGGGCAAACTCACTGCGTGATTGTGAAGCCCCCCTGAAAGAGGCTGCTTTTAACCTTCTTTTACTAATAAGTAACTTCTCACTTTACCTACCTCTCCAAAGTTTTTAGAAACATAAGTGTTTTTTAAAAAGTGAACAGCTTATTTTCCTTTTTGATTACCTAAGAAATTAATATATACCTTTGAAAATAGGACGTCATAAAAACAAACATTAGGGATGTGGATGGGTAGAAAAATATATCTTAAGCTTCATTACCCTTATCAGGACCCCCAGTTTAGACCCTAAAAGTTCTATCATAATTTAACTTGGAGTTTATTAATCCTCCTTTTTGTAGAGGGTCCAGCTGGCTAGAGGTGGGATGTACAGAGAAACTGAGGTTTTTTTTATCTCAAGGTCATTTTCACAGAACGGAAAATTCTCTCCATATTTGAAAGCATTCAAATTGTAATGTTATGACATGCGACCGATGGGAAATAGTAAACATGCTGTCAGTGTGTACGACAAAGGTGTTTTTGACCCCTGTGTGCTCTGTGTCATTTGCCTCTCACATCTTAGTGCCTTCATTTTATTTGAGTGGTAGTAAAGTCAGGTGTCACCCTCACTTGATTTGTCTTGAACACGTTTCTAATGTGGTGGGCTATATCATAGTTTGGCAGAGGGAGTTATATTGTTATTTTAGACAAATACTTCAAAACCGTGCTTTAAGGCCCAAGGAGGGAGGAGATAAATGAAAAGGAGACTCCAGCCATTTCTGATAGTGTCCCTTGAGTGCTTGTGAGTTTAGAGTTTCTGGTATCAACTGGAAAAGGCATCCAGAAATCGCTTCTGGAATTCGTGAGTCTATGGTAGGAGCTGTGGCCTTGACGTGGCTGACTCTGAGAGCTCAGACCTGGGAGTGTCATGTGGGGGGCCCAGCACCTATCTTTATTTAGGGGATGGGTTCTTCTTGAACATCCTCAAAGGGCCTTTTCTACTCTGGATGCCAGCATGAAATCTGAGTAGATGGGGACCTGTGGGGTCAGGGCTTTAGGAAGCTGTCTTCATTCACAGCTGCCTAAAAGAGCTGATGTGCATGCACATGTGTGTGTGCACAGGTGCACGCTTGCGTGTATTTTTGTCATAGGGGATGCAAATGTTACACATATCCCCCCTGACCCCCTGGGATAGAAAGGAGCATCTCTTTTCTGCACCACATCTGGGCACTGAGTTGGGAACATCAGTCTATGTAGCGGCATAGTTCATCAGCTTCTTAGAGAAGGTATTCCCTTCCCTGCCATTTAATTGCATTTCTGTCTGCTCACTTAGAAGAGAGTTTCCTTCTGTTGCCAGTTTTCTGTTGAAATAGACGTCTGCAAAGGCGTGGCCCACTGGACTCCTCTGCATGTGCTGATGTGGGTGTGGGTGGTGAGGAATGACTCGGACGCCTGGGCCACACTGAGGGCTGATGTAGGTGGGGACGGGCCTTCTGCCCCTCGGGTTCACACCTGCTCTCTGGCGTGAGTGTGGAGCGGGGTGTGTGAACAAGAGTTTGCACAGTTTTACTTTGTACCTCCACTCCAACTTTAAACTGGCACCTCCTGCAGCTGTTGAGAGCACTAGATTTTGAAATTCTGGATGGTAGAGAAAGGCAATTTTAAGAGTTAAATAAAACTACTTGATAATAGAGTTAGACTTTAGCTGTAAAAGAGACCTTATAAAATCAGAGATGACGTTTGTGTCTGAGGCCTTAAAGACTATTGACAATTATATATATAGATATGTAAATTCTGTTCATTACAATATGAAAATGATGTATTTCTTATAGAAATATCCCAAAAACACAACTAAATTGATGTTTTAGTTTCTCACTGTTCATTAATTATGAAAAAAAAATTGAAAAACAGAGACTTCTGGTTCCAGAACAAGATGGTGTGGATTCACTTTTCCTAACTCATCTCCTGCAACCAAATCCTGGAGATAATTCAACAGACAACAGTCAAAGAACACTAGAAGCTGAAAGAAGGCAGACTGGCTGGGGACCTAAGAGCTTGAAGAATGTGAATTCTCAGTGAATTCTCCAGGTCTCCCGTTTATTGGCCATGTACTTCAGCCTGGGCATGGAGATTCCTGTAACCAGAACTGCCAACAAGTATAGACAAAGTGAAAAAGTCTCTGTTTGCCCAAAGGTAAGCCCAGTGGACACCTAGGTGAGCCCCATCCCATACAAGGCACGCAAAGGCACTCAAGGTGCCTACAGGAGCAGCGTTGGCATAGCTTGGGATGCCCTGTTCTTTACCTAGTCGTATAAGGAGAGCCAGGCTACTCACCTGCACCAGTGGGAATCAACTCAGCAAGGTCCTTCCACTCCCTTATCCCACATATGTGCCTTCCACTCCCTTATCCCACATCAAAAATCCCAGAGTTAGCATCATACCCACAGTGAAATACTGATGCCTCCCCTCCAAAGAATGAGGACAAGAATGTCTGCTTCAACACTCTTACTTGATACAGTACTAGAAGTTCTTGACACTGCAATAAGATTCAAGAAGCAAAATGCATACAGGTTGGAAAGAAATAAGAAAACTTAATTTGCAGAAAATGTAATTACCTATGTAGAAAATACTAAGGAATATACTACCAAATGGAATGAAGTCAATCCTCATCCAAGTTCCTAAGAAGGGTAGTACTAAAGAATGTGCTAACCATCAGACAGTTGTACTCATCTACCATGCTAGTAAGGTTATGCTTAAAATGTTGCATGCTAGGGTTCAGCATTATGCAAACCAAGAAATTCCAGATGTCCAAGCTGGATTTAGAAAAGGAAGAGGAACTAGAGATCGAATTCAATATTTGCTGGATCATAGAGAAAGCTAGGGAATTCCAGAAAAACATCTACCTCTGTTTCACTGACTATGCCAAAGCTTTTGACTGTGTAATAATAAACTGTGGAAAGCTCTTAAAGAGATAGGAATAACAGACTGCCTTAACTGTCTCCTGAGAAACATGTATGTGGGTCAAGAAGCAACAGTTAGAACCCTGATGGAACACAGAACAACTGATTGGTTCAAGATTGAGAAAGGAGTACCACAGGGCTGACTGCCATCACCTGTTTGTTTAATCTACATGCTGAGCACATCATGAGAAGTGCCAGGCTGAATAAGTTATAGGCTGGAATCAATATAGGCAGGAAAAACATCAACAACCTCAGATATGTGGATGATACCACTATAATGGCAGAAAGAGAAGAATAAGTAAAGAGCCTCTTGATGAGGGTGGAGGAGGAGAGTGAAAGAGCCAGCTTAAAACTAAATGTTAAAAAAAGAAACTAAGATCATTGCATCTGGTCCCATTACTTCATGGCAGATAGAGGGGGAGAAGGTGGAAGTAGTGACAGATTTCCTCTTCTTGGACTCTAAAATCACCATGGATGGCGACTGCAGCCATGAAATTAGAAGACGTTTGCTTCTTGACAGGAAAGCTATGACAAACCTAGACAGTGTGCTGAAAAGCAGAGACATTGCTCTGTTGACAAAGGTCTATATAGTCAAGACTATAGTCTTCCCAGTGTCACAAACAGCTGTGAGAGCTGGATCATAAAGCAAGTGGAGCACTGAGGAATTGATGCCTTTGAACTATGGTGATGGAAAAGACTCCTGAGAGTTTCTTGGACAGCAAAGAGATGAAACCAGTCAATCTTAAGGGAAATCCACCTTGAATACTCATTGGAAGGGCTGATGCTGAAGGTGAAACTCCAGTATTTTGGTCATCTGATGAGAACAGCTGACTCATTGGAAAAGTCTCTCATGCTGGGAAAGATTGAGGGCAGAACAAGAGGGCATCAGAGGATGAGACGGTTGGATGGCATCACCGATGCAATGGACATGAACTTAAGCAAACTTTGGGAGATGATGAGGGACAGAGAGGCCTCCCGTGCTACAGTCCATGGGGTCACAAAGAGTCGGACATGACTGAGCGACTGAACAACAACAGTACTACCAAAACCAAATCAAACCAAACCCAACAAACAACAAAACGGTGTCTTAGAACTAATAAATGAGCTCATTAAGATTGCAGCATATAAGATAAACATACACGAATCAATTATATTTCTACATACTGACCATGAACAAATCATAAGCACAATACCATTTATAATTTCTTCAAAGAAAAGGAAATGCTTTGATATAAATTTAACAAAGCTCATACAAGATCTGTATGCTAAAATTGCAGAGTGCTAATGAAAGAAATGAAAAGAGATCTGGGTAAATGTGGAGATATACCATGCTCATGGATTGAAGAAAGCATCATGAGAGAGATATCAGTTATACCTACATTTATCTTTAGATTTAACACAATTCCTATCAAAATCTCAGTGAAGTTTTTGTAGACACGAGCAAGCTTATTCTGATATTTACATAGAAAAACCAGGTTGTAGAATAGCCAAGACAGTTTTGCAAAAGAATAAAATGGGAAGAATCCACGCTTCCCAATATCACTGTTTGCTGTAGAGCTACAGAATTCAAGATAGTTTGGTATCAGCAAAGCTATAGTCACCAAAGGAACAGAGTAGAGATCTCAGAAATAAACTCACACAAATATGTCCAGTTAATTTTTGACAAAGAACCAAAAGCAATTTAATGGAGGAAGTACAGCCTTTTAAGAAATTATGCTGGAACAATTCAATAGCCATAGGTGGAAAAAAAAAAAAAAGAAACAGAAAGGAAAAAACTCTAAACCTTACACCTCAGGCAAAAATGTACTCCAAAACAGTCATAGATTTAAATGTGAAACTGTAAAACTTCTAGAAGAAAATATTAAAAAAAATTTTTTTTCAGTACCTAGGACTAGGCACAAAATTCTTGGACTTGATACCAGGAGCATCATCCATAAAAGGAGAAGTTGATAAATTGGACCTCATCAAAATTAAAAACATTTGCTGTGAGAAGGACCCTGTTAAGAAAAAGAGACGCCAGATTACAGACTGGGAGAGAATGTTTGCAAATCACATACTCAACAAAGCACTTGTGTTCAGAATACACGAAGAACTCCAAAAATTGAACGTTAAAAAATCTGATCTGGAAGTGGGCAGAACTTGAGGAGATATTTTGCTGGAGGAGATATGCAGACGACAGTAATGCACATGGAGCAGATACCCACAGGGAAAATGTTTAGATTCTTAGATAATAGAGGAATGCACATTCAGACCACCAGGAGATATTACTGCACATCTGCCAGAATGGCAAAAACAAGAATGGTGATAACACCAAATGTTGCCACGGACGTAGAGAAACTGGATCTCTCAAGTATTGCTGGTGGGATTGTAAAATACACCCACTTTGGGAAATAGCCCTTAAAACCATAAATAGAATTTCTTTATGATCCCATTTCTCTTGGGCACTTACCCCAGAGAAATGAGAGCTTATTTTCACACAGAAGCCTGAACACAAGTGTACCTAACAGCCTTATTCATAATAGTCCAAACTGGAAATAACCCAGATGTTTAGTGGGTGAATATTTAAACTGTGGTCCATCCACACCTTGGAATGCTACTCAGCAGTAAAATGGAATGAACTATTCACACATAACTACTTGAAAGTGCCTCAAGAACATTTTATGGAGTGCAGAAAGCTGATTTCAGAAGGAAACATGCTGCACGATCCCATTTATGCACCATTTGTGAAATAACATAATTATGAAACAGATTAGAGGTTGTCAGGATTAGGAATGGGGAAGGGTGTATGTGACTACAAAGAGGTAGCTTGAGGGGGTCTGGTGTCTTGATGTGTTTGTAAGAGGTTACATTGGAAAATCACACAGAAGTACTCATACACCCACCAGAGCACTTAAAACTGGTGAAACCTGCATAAGCTCTGCAGGTTATACCCTTGTCAGTTTCCTCGCTCCGGTGTTGTATTCTGGTTACGCAGGAATGCAGGCTCTTAACATGGGGAGGCTGGCTGAACTGGGCATGGGCCCTCCGTCTACATTACTTTGCAACTTCTTGTGACTCTAATATTAATACTAAGATAAAAAGTTTGAAAATGATTATTTTGTTATTAAGTACTATGATTATTGAATATGGAAAGGAAACACAGAAATTCAGTATTCCTAGGCATGGGCTGTGGGCCGAGAGGCTGCCGGACCTCTGCGGTGGGAGGCCCCTTCCCTCGGCAGGGGAGTGGGGGATGTGCTGCCTTCTCCTGGCGGTGTCCGGCAGTGCGCGTCCCAGCGGAGATAGAGCTTCTCTGACAGGTGTGCGTACAACTGTATACCACTTGTGAATAACTAATAAATTTGGGCTTCCCTGATAGTTCAGTTGGTAAAGAGTCCTCCCTCAATGCAGGAGACCCCTGTTCGATTCCTGGGTTGGGAAGATCCCATGGGGAAGCAATAGGCTACCCACTCCAGGATTCTTGGGTTTCCTTTGGGGTTCAGCTTGTAAAGAATCCACCTGCAATGCGGGAGGCCTGGGTTCGATCCCTGGGCTGGGAAGATCCCCTTGAGAAGGGAAAGGCTGCCCACTAGAGTATTCTGGCCTGGAGAATTCCTTAGACTGTATAGTCCATGGGGTCGCAAAGAGTCGGACAGGACTGAGTGGCTTGCACTTTCACTTTTCAAGGACAAAGAATCTTGCTCTTATTCCAGACCTGACTTTGAGGTGACTTAGTTCTCTGGTTAGAAGAAAAATATAAAACACTCAGGGCTGTTAGCTTCAATTAATACCTGGAAATAGCTCCTAGGATTTTATCTCAGTGCCCTCTTATCTTACTGTTATGAGTAATTCAGATAATGCCGTTGGAAGGGATGCATTAATGCACACACCCTGGAGTTGCTTATTAACCCTGTCTCAGTCCTGGGGGTGTCCCTGACATTTGCCTTTGAGATCACGATTGTGACGGGATGTTAAGGGACAGCCAGTGTCTTCTAGAAAGAATGAGTCTTGGATAAAAACATATCGTTTGTCACAGTTGACACCTAAGTAAATATGCATTTTTAACATATATACTGCAGAGGAATACTACACTGCTTGGGATGTTCCTAAAATTAACAAGCTTTCAGCCAGAGACATTCACTCCCAGGAGACAAGACATCCTGAACATGGGCTGGTGTTTTGCAGTCCTGTGGAAAGGGGAGAAAGTTCTCAATAGGAAATGCCTCCCAAATTACCTTGATTGCTAACTGTAAAAAAAGGCTACTTCTAGAACATCTTGGAGGCCTGCCCACCATATCCCTGTTTGCTCAGGGGAAATAGGTTTTAAGGATGTGCTGCACGCAATATCATTAATTAAGAATATTAACTCTCAAAGGGACGCTTCTCTGAAGAGGCCACAAGGGACACCATTGCAGAGGCATTTAAAGCTGCAGAAAATTGAAACTTGATCTGTGTTTTAGTAACAACCCCTGTTGTTGGATTAATAATATTATCTGGAGGGGGAGGGAGGGATTGGGAATTTGGGATTAGCAGATGCAAACCATTATATATTAAGTAGATAAATAACCATTATATATTAAATGGATAAATAGCAAAATCCCACTGTATAGCAGATGTTGTTGTTGTTCAGTCGCCCAGACATATCCGACTCTTTGTGGTCCTATGGACTGCAGCATGCCAGGCCTCTCTCTCCCTCACCATCTCCTGATGTTTGCCCAAGTTCATGTTCGTTGCATCAGTGATGCCATCCAGCCATCTCATCCTCTGATGCCCTCTTCTCCTTCTGCCCTCAATCTTTCCCGGCATCAGGGACTTTGTCAATGAGTCAGCTGTTCGCATCAGATGACCAAAATACTGGAGTTTCGACTTCAGCATCAGCCCTTCCAATGAGTATTCAGGGTTTATTTCCCTTAAGATTGACTGGAGGAGGGAATGGCAAACCTCCCCAGTGTACTTGCCATAAGAACCTCGTGAACTGTATAAAAGGACTATATAACAAAGGGAACTATATTCAGCATCATGTGATAAATCATAATGGAAAAAATAGGGAAAAATATTTATATATATATGTATAACTCAATCACCTTCTGTAGAGCAGAAATTAACACAATCAACTATACTTCAATAAAATAATTTTTAAAAATATTATTTGTGCTAGAATGGAGATTGAAGGGCAGCCTTGAGCACAGAGCTGAGCCCTGAGGCTCTTTGGAACACTGTATCATTTGGTTCAAGCCAGAGCTGCCTTGAGCTTTCACACTGTGACTTGGGAACATGTCACCCAACCCAGGCCTGGCTCTGCTGGGCAGTGACTCTGTCACAGGCCTGTTTGGAACTGGCAGTTCCAGGCTCTGGCTCCAGAAGGAAACAGGCTTGTGTGGGAGCCGAACTTGTTTGGGGTCCTGGGCATGTATTCCGTGCATGCCTGCTGCAGGCTGCTGACTTGACATGAGAAGAAGAGTGCATTCCAAGTTGTCTGGTAGGCCTCTGAGAGTCTTATTGCTGAGTCGTAAGCACTTTGAGTGTGTTGGCTGAGAAATGAGTCTCCCGGTTTCTGTTATGTCTGAATCAGGCCAATTGAGAACCTACCAAACCTCAGGAAAACTGGAACTAAGTGAAAGGACCTTCCATGGGACCAGTTACATGGACCTTGGATGTAGAGTGAAGATGACCTGTCTGCTTCTCTGATGCCTACCCAGGAAAGTTAAACATGTTCGCCATCTGGCCTTTGACATCATCAGGTTTCTTCTTTTATATTGGCTATATCCATTCACTCTTCCCCAAGTAACATTTTAATTGTTGTTTAGTCGCTCAGTCGTGTCTGACTCTTTGCGACTCCATGGACTGTAGCACACCAGGCTTCTCTGTCCTTCACTATCTCTCAGGGTTTCTTAAAGTCATGTCCATTGTATCGGTGATGCCATCCAACCATCTCATCCTCTGTCATCCCCTTCTCCTCTCGCCTTCAATCTTGCCCAGCATCAGGGTCTTTTCCAATGAGTCAGTTCTTCACATCAGGTGGGCAAAGTATTGGAGTTTTAACTTCAGCATCATTCCTTCCAATGAATATTCAGGACTGATTTCCTTTAGGATTGTCTGGTTGGATCTCCTTGCAGTCCAGGGGACTCTCAAGAGTCTTCTCCAACACCACAGTTCAAAAGCATCAATTCTTCGGTGCTCAGCTTTCTTTATAGTCCAACTCTCACATCCATACATGACTACTGAAAAAATCATAGCTTTGACTATACAGACTTTCGTTGGCAAAGTGATGTCTCTGCTTTTTAATATGCTGTCTAGGCTTGTCATAGCTTTTCTTCCAAGTAGCAAGCATCTTTTAATTTCATGGCTGCAGTCACCATCCACAGTGATTTTGGAGCCCAAGAAAATAAAGTCTGTCACTTTCCATTTTTCCCCCCATCTATTTGCCATGAAGTGATGGGACCAGATGCCATGATCTTCATTTTTTGAATGTTGAGTTTTTAGCCAGCTTTTTCACTCTCCTCTCACTTTCACCAAGAGGCTTTTTTAGTTCCTCTTTGCTTTCTGCCATAAGGGTGGCGTCATCTGAGGTTATTGATATTTCTCCTGTCAATCTTGATTCCAGCTTGTGCTTCATCAAGCCCAACATTCTGCATGATGTACTCTGCATATAAGTTAAATAAGGAGGGTGACAATGTACAGCCTTAACATACTTCTTTCCCAACTCTGAACCAGTCCGCTGTTCCATGTCTGGTTCTAACTATTGCTTCTTGACCTGCATACAGGTTTCTCAGGAGGTAAGTAAGGTGGTCTGGTTTTCCAATCTCTTTAGGAATTTTTCACAGTTTGTTGTGATCCACACAGTCAAAGGCTTTAACATAGTCAATGAAGCAGAAATAAACTTTTTCCTGGAATTCCCTTGCATTTTCTATGATCCAACAGATGTTAGCAATTTGATCTCTGGTTCTTCTGCCTTTTCTAAATCCAGCTTGTACATCTGGAAGTTCTCAGTTCATGAACTGTTGAAGCCTAGCTTGAGGGATTTGAACATGACATTGCTGGCTTGTGAAATGAGTGCAATTGTGCAGTAGTTTGAACATTCTTTGGCATTGCCCTTCTTTGGGACTGGAATGAAAACTGACCTTTTCCAGTCCTGTGGCCACTGCTGGGTTTTCGAAATTTGTTGATCTATTGAGTGCAGAACTTAAACAGCGTCATCTTTTAGGATTTGAAATAGCTCAGCTAGAATTCCATCACCTCCAGTAGCTTTGTTCATAATAATGCTTCCTAAGGCCCACTTGATTTCACACTCCAGGATGTCTGGCTCTAGATGAGTGATCACACCATCGTGGTTGTCCGAGTCATCAGTACCTTTTTTGTATAGTTCTGTCTATTCATGCTACTTCTTAATATCTTCTGCTTCTGTTAGGTCTATACCATTTCTGTTCTTTATTGCATCTTAGTACTTTTACATATTTTCTTACACTCAGTAAATTTTACTTAAGAGTAACTGAATGACAAAATAATTCTTCTCTATAACCACCATTTCTCTGAAAGTTGAAGGCTATTTCATATCTAAGGAAATTTATTGAAGTTAAAAAACTCAGTATGTTTGAGTTTTTAATATGATGAGTCTTACTTCTATATACATTAAGTGAGTGAAGTGCATTAATTTATTCAAATTACCTCTCTCAAATCTCTGGGGGGTGGTGAGCCCTCCTGGGGAGACTGTTCAATCACTGGAGAGATGCTTTTTTTGAGTGTATTTGCTTCCCTAGGTGAATTTTTCCTCTTCTCCACTCCCCCTTTAGTGCCCTGGTTTGCAACCATCGCAAGCGTTGGGTCTCCTGTAAGGATTATCAGTGGAAAACAAGCTTGCTTCCCGCTGGTTTATTTTTCTGATGACAGACTAGAATGAGGTCTATCAAGGAAGGCAGTAGCAACTGAAAGGTACTTTCTCTGGAAGGCAGCTGGATCTGTAGTGTTTGCATTCAGAGACATAAGCAGACACAGTTTTAGCTTGGCTGAATTTGGGGCATAATGACAAAGTGGTGTGGTGTGTCACAGAAACACTGGGAGAGCTTCTGCTGCAGCTATGACTAGAACCCCCAGAGCAGTGGTTTCAGAGTGTGGTCCCTGAGCCAGCATCTTCGACATTACCTTGTAACTTGTTAGAGGTTCACATCCTAATGCTCTGTCCTCCAGCAGCTGCACCAGGCTCGCCATCTGTGTGCTTGGTGCTGCCGCCACTGGGTTGGCGCATGGGCACCGGTCACTGGTGCCCTCAGCTGCCTCCTTCCTTTTGACCTCCACACGGCCCAAGGACAGTGCCCCCGCCAGGCTCTTCCTCCAAGAGCGGTGTCACCTAGCTCAGCCCTCCCTGCCCAGCTTCCCTCCTGCCCGCTGCCCTTTTAACCAGGCCTGCTCTGTGACTCCCCCTTCAGTTTTCCTGAAACCTGCCCCCCATCCTCAGCTGTTTCCCAGAAGTCCGCCCCTGTCCCCACTACTGACTGGGAGCCGACAGGTGATTTCCACCCAACTCCCTGTGAAGGTGCGTAGTTCCTAGGTCTTAGAGCTTAAAGAGCAATGCAGTTTATGCCTTTCCTTTTTGTCCCTCAAGTCAGCATCATTATCTGCACGTACAAAGCTCCATTCCAGGCGCTCTGTGAACATGAAGGTGAGACATTGCCCTCTGTCTTTAAGGGGCTTACAGCCAAGCCAGAGGAACAGGTGCTCACAGAGATGGCTTTGTTACACATGTGGTCCTTTGCAGGTGACTCTGCCCTCACTCTCCTCCTCTGAGTGTCAGGGATTATGATTGTACCTGTTTCCTAGGGTTGCTATGGAGACCAGCTCCTGTGAGCCAATACCTCCAGTGTAGGTGAGACAGTTCTTGGCACACGTCGGCACTGATTTATTACGTGGTTGTCTGAGAGGACGGGAAGGATGATCAGCCCTGGTGGCACTGCCTGAGAAGACTTCTGGGAGGAAGTGGGGTTTGCATGGGGCCTTGAGGTTGTCTCAGTTTTTGAATAGATAGGTTTGAACTTAATAAAATGTGTCTGAACTTGGTTGTCTTGCGTTACTGATGTCTACAGTGGTTCAGCCCACACCACAAATGTTAAACGCTGCTTTTTTAATGTTGGCACTGCCACCTCTGTGGTCAGGGCGTGTTTCTTTTGCCACCACGCTTACGGGGTTGCTGCTTCAGACAACCCTCTGGAGGGAGGTTAGAAAGGGAATAGAATTAGCAGAAGGTGCAAAAAGAGAGGCAGAAGTGAAGTAATGCAGTGGGAAAGGTGGGGCCAGAACAACAAGGGGTTTTGGGGAAGAAGGTGAGAAGAGACTGGGAGGGCGGGAGGGCGGGGTGGACTTGAACCCAGGATTCTGGATTGTGCTCATGCCTTAGAAGCTGCACTGACTCCCACAGCCCAGGGAGCAGCTGCCTGTGCTGGTGACTGAGAACTGTGTGCCTGTCCTGATGCGTAGGGGGCCACTTTGGGGGCTTGCTGCCCCTGTGGGGATTGAGGAGGCCATGGAAGAGGGGGGCCTCTTTTTATTTATTTATTTTTAAAATTTTGACTCTGAAGTGAAAAGAAATGTGGCAATATTCCACTGGCAACCGACTCCAGAGAATTGGGGATCCCCCAGGAAAGTCAGCCTGAACTGGCCTTTAGCTGTCCCCCTTAGCAGATGTGAGACTAGAATTCTGTTCTCTAGAGACATGGCTGTCCCATCAGTGAGGTCTTAGAGGAGCACAGGTGTCATGCCCGGGTACTTTGTGCTCTAATTTCCTCTCTCTAGGCACACTAGTGGGTGCCCGTTTTTGTTTTACTTCCTGCTTTACATGTAGTGTATGAAAGAGTGACTCTGATGCAAAGGAAATGTGCTTGGAAGAACCCTGGAACCCATACGAAGTCATTCCCATGATCGTGAAACAAGAAATGGAATCTGCCCGTCTGCAACCTGGGCTATAGAGATGCTGGTGTGGGATCCCCCTGAGGGACCCAGTGTCCCCTCTCCATGACATCTGTGCCTGTGGAAACGGGCTCTGTCTGCCTGGGAAGTGTGCGCGGCTCCGTACTGTGGCTGCGGAGTCCGGACACAAACCTGGTGGCTTAAAACGATGGAAATGCACCCCCTCACACTCCAGGGGCCAGAGGCATGAAATAGAGTTGCCGTCGTGACGGGCTCCCACTGAAGCCTCCAGGGAAGGCCTTGCCTCTGCAGCTCCTAGTGGCTGCCGGCCATCCGTGGTTTGCCTTTTTTGTAGCTGCACAGCTGCAGCTTTTGTCTTCATCTTACCAGGGCTGTCTTCTCCCCGGGTGAGTCTCTGTGTCTTTGTTTCCTTTACAAAGGACAGCAGTCAGTGGATCAGTGCCCACCCTATTCCAGTGTGGCCTCATGTTAACTTACAAAGACCCAATTTCAAATAACATCAGGCTCTGAGGTTCTGAGTGGACGTGGCTTTGAGAACACTGTTTATTGCAGCATAATTGCCATAGTCACTCACTGACACTTGTAAGTCTCTGTTGGCACGGTTTGTTGGTTTTTGTTTGCAAAGGATTCCATCTGAGTGATGAATGTGTGAGTGCTTTGTCACTCAGTCATATTCAACTCTTGGCAACCCTATGGACTGTAGCCTGCCAGGCCCCTCTGTCCATGGGATTCTCCAGGCAAGGATACTGGAGTGGGGAGCCATTCCCTTCTCCAGGGGATCTTCCCAACCCAGGGATCAAACCTGGGTCTCCTGCATTGCAGGTGGATTCTTTACCTTCTGAGCCACCAGGGAAGCCCTTGGGTGGTGAATAATGAGTTGTGAAGAGCTGAGTGTGGTGTGGCTCTTTGGAGATCCCTGCCAGTGCTTATATTCTGGGTCTTAACCTGAGCAGGCCGTTAGGCAGTGCCTATAGGCGCCTCTGTCAGTGCAGGGAGAGTCTGCCTCACAGTTCTTGGCTCCCCGCCTGGCACTGTGCCTGGCATGTCATATGGCTCGGAGCTTGTAGATAAATAGAAACTCAGAAAACGCAGTACTTTTATCCATATGGTATTTGGAAAAAAATCCTTGAAGACACTCTGATTGCCAAGTATTTCGAGGATGTTGCTGGGTCAGCTTTGCTTTCGCATCTCTACACACTGACGTATGTTTTTAGAGAACTCCCGAAAGTGGTTCCCTCCCCTATTAGGAGGTGCCCGCCCACAGCATTCCCCTGGAAAATGTCATCAAGGAGATTAACTGTGTCCATGAATAAATCTGGCATTTTTTGGAGGGTGTATAAACACATGGAACTCGCTGCAGTTATAGTCATGACCCAACTGTGTGTAATTGCAGTGAGTACCTTATATGGGCGGGTCCCCACAGCCTGAGCCACACACAGCTTTGGAATGAGCTGGGCTTCCAAGGGTGGGGTGGGTGTGGGCAGGGCCTCCAGATGTCCAGACGCCCTGGAGGGTGGTGAGTCGGGCCAAGGTTGCAGCCTGTCTGCAGGAAGTAGGGGTGGTGGGCGGGGGAGAGTCTGGTTGCATTTCACTGTGGATTCGTCATGCACCCAATTACAGTTTTGGCTTCAAGTGATTTTGCTGGATGGTCGGAGGCAGGGAGTCTGGCACATGGGGAACTCTTGAAGCTGGAGGAGGGGGATGCTCCTCTGACCTGGCTCATTGTTTTCTGGTATATTTTGTACACCTGAGGAAATGGATTCCTGAGATTTAACATGTTGACTCCTGTAAGCTCTTAGATACTGAAGGTCTTACCAGGTGACAAGCTTCTATAGCTAATTTTTTCAAAAGTGTAAGAGCTGGACCATAAAGAAGGCAGAGCGCTGAAGAACTGATGCTTTTGAACTGTGGTGCTGAAGAAGACTCTTGAGAGTCCCTTGGAGTGCCTGGAGATCATACCAGTCCATCCTAAAGAAAATCAACCCTGAATACTCATTGGGAGGACTGATGCTGAAGCTGAAAAGCTCCAATACTTTGGCCACCTGATGTGAAGAGCCAGTTCATTGGAAAAGACTGATACTGGGAAAGATTGAAGGCAGAAGGAGAAGAGGATGGCAGAGGATGAGATGACCAGACAACATCACCGATGCAATGGACATGAACTTGGGCAAACGTGGGGATGGTGGGGGCCAGGGAGGCCTGCTGTGCTGCAGTCCATGGGGTCACACAACTTGGTGACTGAACAACAGTTAAAACAAAAAGAGATACTCTTACAGTGTCTTGACTTCCTGGGTGTGGAAAAATTATAGACTTAGAGTTCTTAGAAGACCAGGGACCCTCAATCCATGAAGAGAGAAGTGGACAGGTCCCACAGAATGATACCCTTCAGCAGAGCAGGGCGTGGCGTCTGGGGACGTGTGCTGAGCTGAGGTGACGGGAGGATCGGCGCGTGGAGCCGGCACTGCCCATGGGCGCCCCCTCAGCGGCAGTTAAGCCCCCCGGTGCAACCGCGCTGTGGACTGGAAGGGGCTCCCTCGTGCCCCTCTGCTTCATGGGCGGTCCCGGCTCCGCGGGTTTCCCTCTCCGCGCCCCTCACCTGATGGGTGGGTCCCGGCCCCGGGGGTTTCCTCTCCGTGCCCCTCACCTGTCGTCTTCATCCCCTGAGTCAGCCGCCCTCCGCCTCTGTCCTCGGCGCGCACAGCACACACCCTCCGCCCGGCAGCTTGTCATAGTGATGCATAAAACCTGCAGACCTCGCAGGCTTCTGCGCGGAAGCCCCCCACCTCTCCCGCACCGGAGGAAGCCCTGGCGCCCCCTGCAGCCCTCTCCCCCAGCCGCTGCCTGCCGCTCCTGTCCTCGTCCCCCACCAACATCGGACCACACTGCCGGCGTCGGCTTCCAGGCTCCAGCATTACGTCCTCGCGGAGCCCTCCCTGACCCTGCCCTGTTTATCCCGACCACTCTCACCGCGTGCACACGCTGCCTGTCTGGATCTTTGGTGTTTGGTAGCACCCGCCCCACACACACACCCGTCCTGGCCCTTAGAGTGTGAACTCCACAGGGTCCACAGAAGCAAGAGCTCAGCTGGTCCCTTGAGGGGCATATGCCTTCCTCCCACAATACAGTATATTTTAAAGAACAAATAATGGCAGAATGCTCATTAACCATTGCCTCACTTATTTAAGACTGTTTTACTGGGTGCCCCATTTTTACTCATGTGCACATATGTATGTGTTTGTATGGTAAAAACCCTTGTCAAAGTAGGTTTAGAGGGAACATATCTCAACGTAATTAAACCTATTGAAAATTAAAGCTATGAAAACCTATAGCCAAAATAATACTCAACAATGAGGAGCTGAAATCCTTCCTGCTGAAATCTGGAAAAGATAACTATGCCCAGTCTTACTTCTTGTGTTTAGCACAGTATTGGAAGTCCTAATCAGAGCAGTCAGACAAGAAAAAGAGAAAAGTATCCACATTGGAAGAGAATAGATAAGGTTTATGTAGATGACATAATGCTATATATAGAAAACTAAAGACTCCACACAGAAGCTATTAGAACTGATAAATTCTGCAAGGTAGTAGGATATAAGATTAAAACACAGAAATCCATTGCATTTTTTTCCCCCACTAATAAAGCATCAGTAAGAGGAAGGAAAAAAAAATCCCTTTTAAGATAATATTTAAAAAAATCTCTGAATAAATCTAACCAAGGAAGTGAAAGACTTCTATGCTGAGAACTGTAAGATATTAATAAAGAAAAATGAACATGATTCAAAGAAATGGAAATATAGCCCATGCTCTTGGGTTGAAAGAATATTGTTAAAATGGCCATACTACCCAAAGCAGTCTACAGATTTAATGTGATCTCTATTAAATTATCCATGAAATTTTTCACAGAACTAGAGCAAACAATCTCAATTTATATGGAACCACAAAAGACCCAGAATTACCAAAGCAATGCTGAGAAAAAAGAACAAAGATGGAGGCATAACCCTTCTAGATTTCAGACAATACTTCAGAGCTGCAGTAATCAAAGCAATGTGGTATTGGCTCAAAATCAGACATAAGGATAAATGAAACAGAGTAGAGAACCCAGAAATAAACCCACACCCATACAGTCATCTCATCTTCCACAGGAGAGGCAACAATACACAGTGGAGAAAAGAGTTTCTTCATGGAAATAATGGAGTTAGAATATTCCCTTCTTATACAAAAATAAACTCAAAATGGCTTAAAGAGTTAAATATAAGACATGACATGAATATTCATTGGAAGGACTGATGCTGAAGCTGAAACTCCAGTACTTTGGTACTTGATGCAAAAAGAGTCAACTCATTGGAAAAGACCCTGATGCTGGGAAAGATTGAGGGCGGGAGGAGAAGAGGATGACAGAGGGCAACATGGTTGGATGGCATCACCGACTCAATGGACATGAGTTGAGCAAGCTCTGGGAGTTGGTGACAGACAGGGGAGCCTGGCGTGCTGCAGTCCATGGGGTCGCAAAGAGCCAGACACCACTGAGCGACTGAACAACAACAGCTACATGATAAAGCTCCTAGAAGACAATATAGGCAAAACATTTTCTGACACAAACCATACCGAAGTTTTCTTAGTCAGTCTCCAAGACAAAAGAAGAAAAGCAAAAATAAACAAATGGGACATAATCAAACCTGTAAGCTTTGTACAGCAAAGGAAAAGTGAAAGTGAAGTCACTCAGTCGTGTCCGACTCTTTGCGACCCCACGGACAGTAGCCTGCACCAGGCTCCTCCGTCCATGGGATTTTCTAGGCAAGAGTACTGGAGTAGGTTGCCATTTCTTTCTCCAGGGAATCTTCCCGACCCAGGGATTGAAACCAGGTCTCCCTCATTGTAGACAGACGCTTTACCATCTGAGCCACCAGGGAAGCAAAGGAAGCCATAAACAAAACGAAAAGACAGTGGGGGAAAATATTTTCGAACAATGTGACCAATTTGGGCTTAATTTACAAAATATACAAATAAATCATACAGTAGAATATTAAAAAAAAAAACAAAACAACAGCCCAGTCAACAAATGAGCAGGCCTGAATAGACATTTCTCCAAAGAAGACATGCAGATGACCAACAGGCATATGAAAAGATAGTCACCGTCACTACTTATTAGGGAAATGCAAATCAAAACTACAATGCATTATCACCTCACACCAGTCATAATGACCATCATCAAAAAGTCTATAAATAATAAATGCTGGAGAGGGTGTGGAGCAAAGGAAACCCTCCTACACTGTTGGTGGGAATATTAATTCATACAGCCACAATGGAGGACCGTGGGAGGTTCTGTAAAAGACTAAAAACAGTTACTATATGATCCAGCAGTCCCACTCCTGGGCATATATCTGGAGAAAACTAATTGAAAAGATCCATGCACCCTCGTGTTCATAGCAGCATCCTTGACAATAGCTGAGACACTTCATGGCCCTAGTGGTAAAGAACCTGCCTGCCAATGCAAAAGACATAAGGGACACTACACAGATTCAGTCCCTGGATCAGGAAGATCCCCTGGAGGAGGGCACGGCAACCCACTCCAGTATTCTTGCTTGGAGAATCCCATGGACAGAGGAGCCTGACAGGCTACTGTCTATAAGATAGCAAAACATGATGGAAGCAACTTAGCATGCACGCAAGACATGGAAGCAACCTAAGTGTTTGTCAGCAGGTGAATAGATAAGGATGATGTGGTATATGTACACAATGGAATACATTCAGCCATAAAAAGAATGAAATATGCCACTTACAGCAACATGGATGAACCTAGAGATTATCATACTAAGTAAATCAGACAGAGAAAGACAAATATATGATATCACTTAAATTTGGTATCTAAAATATGATACAAATGAACTTGTTTACAAAACGAAGACTCAGAGTCACAGAAAACAAACTATAGTTACCAAAGGGGGAAGGAAGGGGAGGGATAAATTAAGGGTTTGGGATTAACATATGCACACTACTGTATATAAAAGAGATAAATGTCAAGGACGTATTGTATAGCACAGGAAACTATATTCAATGTCTTATAATGACCTGTAATGGGAAAGAATCTGAAAAATATGAATGTATGTATATATAAAAAACTGAATAACTTTGCTGTATACCTAAAAGTAACACAACATTGTAAGTCAACTGTACTTCAGTAAAAACGAGGAGTATATTATTTAAAGTCCACGTAAAGTTGTGTTTTCCAACTTTGCATCTGTTATTGATTTCTAAATTCATTCCATTGTAATTAGAAAACATAGTTGGTATGATATCTATCCTTTGAATGAACTGAGTGTTGCTTCGTGGCCTGGTCTATGATCAGTGCTGTAGACTATTCCATGTGCATTGGGAAGATGTGTATCCTGCTGTTGTTGGGTGGCGTGTTCTGGAGTTGTCTCAGAGATCTAGTTCATTTATACTATTGTCAAATCTTCTATTTCCTTACTGAGTTTCTGCTAGTTCTATTGATTATTGAAATTAGGTGTTGGAGTCTCCAACTCTTAACTGTTTGTATATTTCATCCTTCATTTCTGTTAGTTTTTGCTTCATGAGTTTTGGACCTTGTAGTTAGGAGGATTTAAATTTATTATGGTATGACTTCATGACAAATTAACCCTTTTATCATTATAAAATATCCTTTAGGTTTAGTACCAATTTTTGTTTTAAGTTTTCTAGTCTAATATTTGTATAGCTAATCCAACTCTCTTTTGAGTACCATTTGCAAGTTATACGTTGTCTGTGACTGTTTCGTACTCTTGTGGCAGAGTTAAGTTGATGGGAAAGAGATCTTACAGCCTGCAAAGCCTAACAAATTTACTCTCAACGTCCCTTGCAGAAATTTGCCAACCTCTGAAATGTAATAAGTAAGTAGCTATTTAAAAATTTTTTTGACATAGGAAAAGATCATAAAAGGAGTCAGCTTAAATTTTCCTTATTGCCATGTGGTTACTTTCAAAGCTCTTGTTATTGTACAGTTGCTAAGTTGTCTCTGACTCTTTGTGACCCCATGGACTGCAGCACGCCAGGTTTCTCTGTCCTTCACTATCTCTGAGAGGTTGCTCAAACTCATGTCCATTGGATCAGTGATGCCATCCAACCATCTCATCCTCTGTCGTCCCCTTCTCCTCCTGCCTTCAATCCTTTCCAGCATCAGCGTCTTTTCCAATGAGTCAGCTCTTTACATCAGGTAGCCAAGTACTGGAGCTTCAGCTACAGCATCAGCCCTTCCATAGCTCTGATGTGTAGAATAAATTCATTGGAATGTTTGGATTGTGAGCTATGTTATGCTGTGGCAATTTTTTTTTTTTTTTTGCTGATTACGTTATAGAAATTAAGGATCAGTGATAGCTTAATTAATTCAAGCAATATTTTTTTGTGCTCTGAATAAATTATATAGTTACTTCCTTGAAAAAATATTATACTTGGAAACAAGTATTTGAGTCCCTTAAGTTTAAGCATTTGACATGTTGTATTTTGAATTTCTGACTCTAAGGAGGAGGAATGCCTGTGTAAAGGCACTGACCCTAAAGGAGGACACCTGGAAGAATTCTTCAAGATTCAGTGACTTTGCCTCATTTACAGTGAAAAGCAAAAATGAGTATGTTATTCCATCTGATGGAATGTACATTACAGGTAGAACTTTATCATCACCGTAGTGTTGCATTTAATTACAAAATTTAAAAATACCCTTTAAATTCTTTAGCATCCTTCTTCTAAAGAGCCCTATTTGGTCTTGTTCTCATTTTAGAGATAAGGACTCTGACCCTGGGAAAGATTAAATAATGTATACCCACCCGGATTTCCATCTGTGACTAGGTAAACTGGTTGAACCACGGCAATGAACAGTGTCATACTTGCTATAACCTGGGTGGATTTAGAGAGTTTGGAGAAAAGAAAAAGCTGATAGTGTGTGTGCATTTGGGCAGTTGTCCTTGCAAAGTAAATTATTTTATCAGTTGTTTTTAGACACTTTTGTAGGATTGTGTTAAGTGCAATTTCATTTCTCAAAATTAATAGTATTTTCATTTCAATAGCCTTCGTGCTTTCAAAGTTGGAAATTGATCTGTTAAGCTAATCTATTTAGATAAGGATTTACTTTCCAATGGGATATGGACTGCATTGTTTGTTAAAAGAGTGAGGGAAGATTGCATTATATGATAGATTACATAGACTAGTAGATCTATTAGATTATCTATCAGATCTATCAGATTATCAAATTCTAAGGTGGAAGCTACAACAGAAATTCTCACACCCGTTTTTATAGTAGGCTCTTCTGCTTCTAATGAGGATGATGCTTTAAAATGTGGAGAACTTAAATCTTTTCACATCTCAAAAATTCATATGGATAATACAAAAATACCAATTTTTCTCATTTAAAAAAATTTTTGTAATGCCATATCATTTCAGAAATGTGAAGCACAATAGCTGATGTAGCAGGTTAGTGAGACTAACCAAATCTGTAGCATGGTTGATGCTTTTAAATAGATTTAAATAGATATTAAAAGCATGGCAGTATTTTTTAAAATATAATACTAATGTATATTCTTAAAAAACTTGTATTTTTAAAGAAAATTCTGTATTTAGTTCATTCTTATTGTGCCCATCATTAACATAAATTTGAACTTTTGTCTTATATAAAACCAATTTATTCTTTGAAGTGAAGTGAAAGTCACTCATGGACTATACAGTCCATGGAATTCTCCAGGCCAGAATACTGGAGTGGGTAGCTTTTCCCTTCTCCAGAGGATCTTCCCAACCCAGGGATTTAACCCAGGTCTCCTGCATTGCAGGCAAATTCTTACTAGCTGAGCCACCAAGGAAGCCCTTATTTTTATATTCTTTAGGCACAGTCAGAAAGGAAGAACTTTGAGTTCATTTAATTTTTCGTACTTTTCCCCTTTTGTTTTCAAAGTGAAACCAGAAAAGTGACGTAAATCTAGTCATTTTATTCATCATAAATTTTATTGCTCTGCAAGTTCTGTTCACTAACTTCAAATGTTTTAAATTCTAAATTTTAACAATGATTGATAATAAAGGAAAAGGTATATCATTACTTTTAGAAATATTTTAAGTTTTCTTGTAAGTTATTTACTTTAGTCATTCTAGATCCTCTATGATGGAAATTTCTGGTTTAAAAAGATTTGCATAATTTCCCTTCTTATCTTAAAACTCCTTCCATAAGACACAAATGTCAGAGTAAGCCTCAAATTGTCAGGCTACAATTGGAAAGATAAAGTTTGCTTACATTTGCAAGAGTTGGAACTGAAATGACCATCAGTTTAAAGCATAAAGGTAAACAGACTCTGTAAAACAAAATGTGTTATCCTCAGCAGGGAAGCTCGTTGCTTGATAAAGTTAACATTTTCCTCTAAAGTGGCTAATAAATAAAACCAGCCTCTTAACATTTCAGACATAGTATCATTTTCATGGAAAAAGGTATTTTTCACATGTGTAGAATATCTGATTATTACAGTAAGCTTAATAAACGATGTTTGCAGAATTCACTCCTGAGTTTAGTTTTGGTCCATGTCCTGTAATAACCAGGAGAGATGACCTGGTGTGTTGGGTGAGAGTTGGAAGACGTGGGCTCTAAGATTCTTTGCCATCAAGGATTCTGCAGTGTAAAGAGCATCTGCTAATAGATAGCAGAGTTGGTGCATTGATGTTTTCCATCTTCTTCCTGCCCGGCCACTCCTGAGCGTGAGAGGAGCTGGTCGGCGGGGCGGAGGGTAGTGCCCAGGAGGAGGATGTGTCCCCAGGAGGTGCCGAGCCTGCAGGCCCCAAGATGCTGTGACGGGTGGCTCTGCGCTGCAGAGGCCAGCTGGCCCCTGGTTCCCATTTAGGTAGTACTGGCTGCATTTCCCGACAAAGTAGACATCGACATTTTTATAAATGTCTTTTTGACCACTGAGGGCAGTGGTTATTGTTGTCCAAGGTTTGAGACCTTGGCACTCCCATGGAACGGGCGTTCACTCTGTAGATGCTATTTTAGAAGAGTCCAAAACAGAACCTTGAGTGGGTTGCAGAGCCACAACCCCTCCTTGATGCCATGAGAAACCAGTGCTGTTATGAAATGAGGAAACAGGCGTACGTGTGCAAAAGTGGCTGCAGTGTGTGGCTGTCTCGTCACGTCTCTTGGTCCCCTCCGTGGTATGCCACACAGATTTTTCCTGGTTTGGAATTCGAGGTTATGTTCAATCATTTTGCATATTGATCATCTCAACTGATAGTAACCTCGGTTAATTGGGTTAGGTGAATAGGCATTCATTTCCATTTTTGGTTTTGTTTTGGTGGAGCACAGCTGCCTGTGTTATATGGTATGTAACTTCTGAGAGCCCACTGGTTTAAGGTCAACTTGGTGGTGGGTGGAGAGAGTTCAATGTCATCAAACAGATTTTAGCAAACAGAAGAAAATTTCACTGGAATATCCTTTTTTCTTGCAAAGACATTCTAGCTTGTTGAGAGAAGCTTCTTACATTACTGTTCTACACAAGCCAGGTGGACATTGTGTTTGGGACGGATACACCTCACACCACCTGGGGAGATATTTGTGCACAGATGTTTAGCTTTTAAACAGTAGTTGCAGACTCTGAGAAACTTCACAATGCCGGGCTGTGTGGCTGGCTCTGCCTTTATCTACTGTCTTTCCTCAAATTTGGAAATACAGAAGTTTCCTCCTTTTATACCTAAAATGCGTTCTCAAATCAGAAATAGTTCCGAGGGCTTAGTAGTTCCACAGTGGCTTAATTTACATTTAAGAAGGCTTATTCATTTATCTTTTGAAGTAACAGACTCCCTTCCCCCAGTTTGAAGACGTGGAAGCCTCGGGGATTACAGGGAAATATGTATTTTCCACAGATGCTTAAAAAAATTCACAGGAAAATGAGGCCTGGGTTGGTGTGGTGGTGCTGAGGAAAAGGGCAGATGAGGATTCGGACTGCAGACCTGGAGGAGTTGCTGTGCAGCCGTCACTGTTGACACCAGGCCACGGGCACTGCTTCTGTGCAGGCGGATTTCCACCCGGCCTGATGGCCCTTCTGCCCAAAGGGTTTCTGTTTCCTTTCCGAGAGTTTAGATCTGCCTGAATTGAACTCTTTCCACTTTTCTACGTCTGAAAAAGTTTTCATTTCTTTTTTGTTTTCAAAATATGTTTTCACACATTATAGATGGACAGGTTTTTTCTTTCAGTACTTTGAAAGTGTAGTTTCACTGTCTTTTCTTGCTTCAGTGTTTGCAATGACAAGGTTATCATTGTACATAATGCATTTTTTCTCTTTTTATGATTCTGTCACTGCTTTTTAAGCAGTATGAATAGATTTGCCTGGGGCGCTGTTTTCTTCCCGTTTCTTGTGTTTGGGATTTATCTAGTGTTTTGAACCTGTGAGTTATAGTTTTTGTCAAATGTGGACAATGTTTGATCATTATTTCTTCATTTGTTTTTCTTTGTCTCCCTCACCCTGCCCCGACTCTATTTCAGGCAACTGTATGTTCTGCAAGAGTCAGACACGACTTAGCGACTAAACCACCACTATAAGTTTCCCAGAGCTAACTGGTGCTCTTTTTTATACCCTCCCATCTTTTATTTTTTCATTGTATAGTTTCTATTTCTGTGTCTTTGGGTTCATTAATTCTTTTTCTTTTATGATGTGGGATCTGCCATTTATCTCATCCAATGGTCTTTTCACATCAGACTGTAGTTTTCAAGTCTAGAATTTGATTTGGGTCTTCGTTTTTAAAATATGTTCCAAATGTCTTCTTAACAATTTCATCTTTCCTCTAGTTTCTTGAACATGCGGATTAGTTATCACAGCTGTGTTAATGTCCTGCTCATTCTATCATCTGTATCACTTCTGCATCTGATTTCATTGCTTGGTTTTTATCTTTGTGACTGGTTTTATTTTTCTCCTTCTTTGCACGCCTGTGGTTTTTCACCAGGTCGTGTTGTGAATCTTATTTTATAAGCCGTTGGACACTTTTGTTCATCTTGAACTAAGACTTTCTACCCCAGCTGGTGACAGCAAGGACTGTTCCTGGACCACTTGGAGCTTCTCGGAGAGCTTTCTGTGCTTTTTTCCAGGTAGTTCTTTCGCTGGCCCTGGGTCATTTCCTTAGCGGAAGCCTCAGGGGACACTCCGTTGGCCTCCCGAGCAGCTGGCCTCTGGGCAGCCCTCTCTGTGCTCTGCCCTCACACTGCCGTAGCCTTTCTCTCCCAGGACCCTCAGTTCTGTCCCCCACTGCCCTGGGGAGACTGAAGTCTCTGCCTGGTTCCCCATCCTGTCTGCGGCCCCACCCTTCAGACAATAAAGTGGGCAGGCATGGGGCTCACCTTGACTGTTCCCCTCTCACAGCTTCTTTCTGTCCAGTGCCTGGAAACCAGTTTTTAAAATTGTATTTTGTCCCAGCTTCTTCTTTGTTTCAAACAGGAGAGTAAATCCTATACCTTTATTCCGCTTGGTAAGAAGTAGAAATGGATGATCATTTTTGGAAATGAAATTATACTTTGTCTTTCCTAAAATTCCAGTGCAGAGATTAATAGTGTGTTTTGCTGCTGTTCCACAGCCAGAGAGTAAATAGTACAAGGTCTCAGAGCAGCATATTCCCCTGTGTTCAAAGAAAAATAAAGACAGCCCAGTATTCAAAAAATAGCTTGTTTTAATTTGAAGTGGAACAGAATGAGTATTTTTTCCTCAGTGTTCAAGTCAGATTGCTTGTAGATAAATCAAAAGGCTTTGATATCATTAGCAAAGCATTCTTGCCAGCCTGGGGACAAATACAAGTGTTCTTGGAAAAGGTTTGTGGGTGTGCTTAGGGCTTCCTTGTTATTTTCCCTCCCTTTGAGTGGATAAAGAAGCTTATTTATTTTTATAGTAATGTTTCCTCAAAGTGATTGTGTAGCAACAGTAGAACATAACACTCTACATTTCAAAGCAGGAACACATTGAGCTTTGTACTCGGCCCAGGGCATGATATCCAAACTACAGAAGTGTTTAACATGGTAAGAAGCTGAGTGAGGTTCCTGTTTCCTGACTTGTTTTTTAAGTGTGGTTGATACCATGCTCTTGTTAGAGGATAGTCAGAAACAGAACACCGGTGGGTTTTTTAACTGCCTGCTGCCTGTCAGTGTCTGAGCACGCCGGGTGGGCGCGGTGGCTGTCATGCTGCCTCCTGTAACGGTTTGCTCTGCGTGCTGGGCACGTATGTCTGCTGCAGAGGCGCCCCGCGGGGTACTGTGCGCCCGTGTGACCGGCATCTCCCAGCCTTGGCCTCAGTTTCCCCTGCCTCACAGGGTGGAGGCCAGGACTGTTTGCACTGTTTTCAGACTGGCACAAACATTGCTTGCTGTAGGCAGGTAAAGCCCCGTGGACATAGAAGTTGAATTTAGGTTGGCTGCTGTTTTCTTTGGGCATCTTTCATCGTGTATTTTTAAAAAGTATTTATTTGTTTTTGGCTGCATTGGATCTTAGCTGCAACACGTGGGACCTTTGCTGTGGTGCGTGGGCACACAGGCTTTGTTGCCTCCTGGCATGTGGGATCTTAGTTTTCCAACCAGGGATTGAACCTGTGTCCCCTGCATTGGAAGGCAGATTCTTAACCACTGGGCCACCAGGAAAGTCCCCATCATGTATTTTTAACTTGCAAAACAGTCTGTGCTGAGAGCTCTGTTGGCACTGTTACACTTTGAAAACAAGCAAATAAATATGTGTGTGTGTGTATATATATATATATATATATATATATGTACATACATATATGCATTTCCCAGAACATCTTTTGTTTGAAGAAACCATAAAATATGCAGGTGAGAGGACTTGTCTGTCCTTGAACGGCCTGCTAGGGCTTACGTCGTCCATTTGGTGATATTCCCTCCCTGCCCTCCGGCTCCAGGCGGCCCCCCACCCCCGCCCACCCGCTGTCCTGTTGGGTGAGCACAGACAGGAAATCAAGGAAATGTGAACCGCGTCCTTGGACTTTTGGCAGCGGGTCTCATTAGAAGTTGAGCAGGGGATGAGTTCAGGAATGATTTTCTGGGCCTGACCTCCTCGTTTCTCAGCACCACCCCCCACCGTAACGCTTACACGGCGCACAGGGAATTAGTGTAAAGTGATGGGGAAACTGCCATCGAGCCTTCATCTCTAGTTGATAACCCTGACTTTGAAGACTAGTCTTTAAATACACATTGTCATTTTTGGGAAAAAAAAGTTACTTCAAAAATTAGTTTCTTGCGTCAGGGGTTTACCATACATGTGATGGATCTACTTGAAGTGCATACAGTCTGCAGTGCACGTGACCCCGAGGCAGACCGCTTCTGTGTCAGCGGCCAGCCCAGATCTAACCACCCAGGTAGCAGCCCAGTGATGGCAGAACTGAGAATGCAGGCCGTGGGAAAGAGGGCCTGCTCTCCTTTTCTCATTTCTATTTCAGGATTTTTAGCAACAAGTCCTCGGACTTCCCTGGTGGCTCAGACGGTAAAGAATCTGCCTGCAATGCAGGAGACCCAGATTCAATCCCTGGGTCGTGAAGATCCCCCGGAGGAGGGCATGGCAACCCATTCCAGTACTCTTGCCTGGAGAATCCCTGGACAGCGGAGCCTGGTGGGCTTCAGTCCATAGGGTCATAGAGCCAGACACGACTGATTAATGCTTTCATTTTCCTCATGCTTAAATTAGAATGTGCTGCTCAAGTTGAACGGAGGTCATGGAGACGTCTTCCTGCCTCTCCACATCCGCGTGATGAGCACTGTTCTCCACATGTGGTGCGTCTGTGGGACTGTGCGTGAGTCTGAGGGTTTCCCAAGAAGGAAGGGAAAATGAGTGCAAATAAAAATGTTGAAAGCAGATATTTAATTATGTCCTACTTGAAGATAGACTTTACCACAAAAAAAAAAAAGCCATTCTTGTATAAATACGCCTTGTGTTAATGTTAACTCACAGCACATTTGTGAAGTGGATGGAGTTCTCGTGGTTTGTTGCTCATTTGACTTTTTTCTTGTCTTTGGTTTTAAAAGAAATGCCATAATTTTAAGAAAGTCAGAGTGAAGTACGAGTCCTCATCCCTCTGCCGAGCAGCGATGGCCCCTGATGCCCTCCCATCCTGCTCCCGCTAGACTCTGTGTGGGAGGCGCAGGCCTTACAGACCGCCTTCTGAACCCCATCTCTTGGGGTCTCCTCCCCTGTGACATGGGGCCCACCCCATCCCGCACTCAGCAAGGCTCTCTTGGGGGTTGGTCCCACTTCCCTGCTCCCCACTCTCCCATCTTGGCTGCCCAAAGTGCTCTTACTTCAGAGTGCAGACTGTCTCAGTGCTCAGGAAGCTTGTGCGGGGCCCCATCTTCAGACTACATGAGCAGTCACTCTCCCACGCAGCCGTCACGCCTCCCTTCCCTGCCACTGCCCCGCCTTCTGTAAGGACATTGTTGCCCACTGCCGCCCTCCCTGCACAGCCACATCTCATGGCCCATCAGTGAGCATCTCAGGTCCTCCCACACATCCATCTTCCCCAAACCCAGGAAAGCCTGAGCTGATGTGAGTGCTCGTGAATCCCCCCACCTTTAATCCTGAAACCAAATGCCAGCTCATCCAAGAAACTTCTCCTAGGTTCCCCCAAAGAATAGATAGCGTTTGGCATAAAAATACCATAATTTCAGGCTGGTAACCCAATAGGGGAAAATCCTGGCATAAAAATGCCTGAATTGAGAGTCACTAGTTCCTTATACAAATGGCAACCCACTCCAGTGTTCTTGCCTGGAGAATCCCAGGGACGGGGAGCCTGGGGGGCTGCCGTCTGGGGGATCGCACAGAGTCGGACACGACTGAAGCGACTTAGCAGCAGCAGTTCCTTATATAAGCAGTCTTCTCGTCTGGGGTTCTGGAGACAAACAGGAGAGTGTTTCCATGGGAGTTGGTGGATCAGTTGTGCTGCAGTATAGGTATCCCTCACTTTTTGAAAATTTATGTCCTAAGATAATTGCTTCTTCATTTATGCCATTTCGGATCAGGAAAGGACGCATAGGAATACCCTACTTTTAGATAGTGGGGGCAGTCTCTCATCCTTTTTTTGCTCATTTCACCATTAATTTATATCTAGCTGCTTTATTCAGAATTCCCTGTAGCACAGTAAGATTATAGTGATACCTCGAAGAAAGCAAATGCTACAATGAGAAGAGACCCTTTAACTGGGAAGTAACCTTGCCACCCAGAGGTGACTCATGGTGGAGTTATTTTCATATTGTGAAACGGAGGCCTTGTTCAGCAGGCCTTCTCCTTGTAGTACAGCAGGGAAACCGAGAGTTAGATTAGGGACTGTCTGCTGTCAGCCTGCTGATATATTTGGCACTTAAGAAAGTAAATAGAACACATTTAACTTTCGGTATTATTTAAATAGTGATTGCATACTGCTTTTTTTCTTGCTAGTATGTTCTACTGTGGTCTTCCTCAAAGAAATCATTCAGTTGCACTTTTCACCGTCACCTCTACTATTGTTAGCAAATTTGTGAAGACGTCACTTCAGAGTCCCAGCTGGCACCAGTAAGAGTTTTTCTCTTAAAAATATTTGGTTAATTAGGACTTCATTTAAAACCATCGCCCCACAAGGAAGGCTTGACCGCTGCAAGACTCTCAGAGCATCCATCCATTAGCAAAGCCAGCTCTGCCCCTTGAGAGGCCAGGCCCTGGCGAGGTGAGGAGTCGGCAGCACGAGGGCCAGCCTGCTCTGTGCCCGTGGCTGGCCGAAGGGTGAGGAGCCTGCTGGCAGCCTGCTCTGTACCTGCGGCTGGCCGGAGCGTGAGGAGCGTGCGGGCATCCTGCTCTGTGCCTGCAGCCGGCTGCAGTGGGTGAGGAGCCTGCCCGCCAGCCCTGCCCGCTGTGGGTGCTCCGAGCCCAGGCTCTTGGTCCCCTTGAGTGTCCGAGGTGCTCGGTGGGGGAGAGAAGATGGCATTTGGGGCGATTCTTCCTGAAATATGTGACGATTCCACCGTGTGAAGAGACAAGTAATGGGTGTTTTCCTGGTCTCACACACGAGGTGGCCCTTCTTCGAAACTCCTGAGCGCTTTTCCTTTGCCTGCCTTCTGTTACCTCCTGAAAGCTCACCTCCCAGCCAGGGTAGGGGCGTCTGTCTGATGCAGACATGGATGGCTTGAAGGGTGGGCCTTGGTGGAAATGGGCCATTTAGATGCAATGAGAAAACACAGTCTGTTCCTGCAGTTCTCCTGATTTGGGGTCAGGGGCTTTCTTGGTGGGGAGAGGGCAGAAAGTGCATCAGGCCGGCTGTTCCTTCTGTATTATTAAATAATTAGAAGATAATTATGTTTAGCAGTTTTCAGTTGCTTCTTCTCAAAGCAGTAAAGGGATTTTCCAAGAATTCAGCTAAGTGTCTTGGGAAAGCTATTTGAAACAATTAGCAGATGTGCTTCTCATTTTTGATTCTGAAATACCTTTCCCTCCAGTCTCTGCTTGGAAATTAAGGGTTTTTCAGGTTCTCTTTTTTTCTTTTTAGTAAAGGTAGAAACTTGTTTTCATGAAGCAAATTGTGAAATGTTTGCCGATTCCTAGAGCTCGGTGAGTTTTGGAAAGGGTGGTAGTCCAACCTTCCTTTTGTAACCTATGGATTTAGCGTTTCTTTGTGTTCTGCCCCAGAAGGGCCATGTGTCCAGTCTGTGGTCCCAGGAGGTGCTCAAGTGGGACGCAGCCCATGGGTGTTGAGCTCCAAGACTTTGACTTTTATCTGGGACCTGCTCTTATGTTCATGCATTATATTTCCCATCAAAATCTGTAAGTAGGCAGCTCATTGCTGTTCTAACCCCAAAATAGCACAAAAGTACATATTGGGTGTGCTGCAGGGGGTGGGACCATTTTTTGGTGAATGCCACTATTGAAATATGATAAAATGCTTTTTGTTAAGGAGGCAGCATCTCTTTTGCTGGATCGGAACCCTTGTACGGCAGGAGGAACTCAGGGCGGTGTAGTGGGGGCCCTGGGGTCAGTGTGTGCTGGGCCTTGGCAGATTGCATCTGCACTGAGTCCTAGGGACTCCACTGGCTCTTCTAAACTAGCTGGAGAAGTCCCACCAAGCGAACATCCAGCAGGTTCCTGTGGGCCTGTGCCTGGATATGGAGGTTGGTTCCTTCAGGACTTTTTCCCTCATCTCATCACCATTAACTTGCCACACCTGCTGTGGGTGCCTGATAAGATTTCAAAAGAGAACTTTACTTTTCTCCCATTTCCCTCTTTCTGCTTTCCAAACCCAAGATGTATTACAATTTGAGCAAATCTAAAAAGCCAGTACTTAAAATTGCTGGTATTTTTATAACATACTTCTAAAGGATATACCACATGTATTATTCAACTGTTTACATTTTTTTTTACTCTATATATTTAATATTCAAAAGTGTGTACTGGAAAAAATCTGCTTTTATTCCCAGGGACAGTTCTGAGAGGTGACTCGCCTGTGTCATTAGCCATATTTTACAGATAATATGACTTACGTTCTCATTCATAGTAGTCGGGTGGCTTATCCAGGCACATGCACTCAGTGGAGACAGAGGCAGGTTTGAACACTTCAGTCTTTGTAGATCTCAGGCTCTTCCTATTTGACTTCCACACATGCCAGCTGTCCTTTATGTGTATGTTTGTGTGTACCTATACACGTGTGGGAGTGTGCACCCCCCACACCTACAGACACACCACACACATGTCCTGCTCACCCACGTCTCGGGGCAGGGCAGCGTGAAGACAGAGCAGCCGTGTGGGTGCTGTTAAGGTGCACGTGGGCCCACCTCCAGGTGGTCAGTGTCCCCCATTCGGCACTCGCAGAAGCCAGGACCGTGGGGGTCTGGGAATCGCCTTATGTGGTCAAAGGCTGAGTGCGCTTCGTCCTAAGGCTTTCCGAGTCACTGCTGGGTTTATCGAGCACCGCTGCTGTGCTCACTGTGGCTTGTCTTGGCCTTGCAGGCAGGACGGCAGCACTTTCGAACCTGAGGGTCACATCTTTATGGAATAGGTGCTGGTGACAAGGGCCCTTGGGAGTGGGGACTGAACTTTACCTGCCATGGGACACATTGTGGCCAAATCCTTATTCCCACCGACTATCTGAGGCAGAGCAGCTTGGGCTGTTTGTGTGGGTTTCATGGCAATGGCAACCCACTCCAGTACTCTTGACTGGAAAATCCCATGGACGGAGGAGCTTGGTAGGCTGCTGTCCATGGGGTCGCTAGGGGTTGGACACGACTGAGCAACTTCACTTTCACTTTTCACTTTCATGCACTGGAGAAGGAAATGGCAACCCACTCCAGTGTTCTTGCCTGGAGGATCCCAGGGATAGGGAGCCTAGTGGGCTGCCGTCTATGGGGTCACACAGTCGGACACGACTGAATCGACTTAGTGGCAGCAGCAGCATCACTCTGTTTCAGGAACTCTCCAGGGTGGGCGCGTTGCTCTAGGGATGCAGTCCTCATGTCTGAGGAGCAGAGAGGAAGCGTGCGGACGTCCGCCCAGAGGGCATGAGGGCGGCTTGGGCCCCTCACTCCCTGTCGTGCCTCGTCCCCTAGCACAGAGCGCAGCAGAACCAGCAGACACAGAGTGAGTGAACGAGCGAGTGAGCGAGTGAAAGGAAGATTACCCAGTGGGTCAGGCGCAATACAGGGTTTGAGGGACCATGCAGCAGATGTACCTGAGGGACAGGAAGTGGAGGGGAAGCACAGGCCACAGAGGTGTGGCCCGGTCACCTTCCCACACCATTGACTCCCCTCTGACCACAGGCTGCTGTTTCCAGGGTCAGGGGAGGATGTGTTCCTGTGGCTCGGTCCTACCTTGTGTCAGAAACTGTCCCCCTCACAAGGGTACCTTGGCCATGAGGGCGTCAGGTGGGAGCTGACTTCTGGGCACATCCCACTGAATAGTGGCCACACCCTCCTCACATTTAAAGTGAAGTCGCTCAGTTCTTTGCGACCCCATGGATAGTAGCCTGCACCCAAACTCCTCCGTCCATGGGATTTTCAAGGCAAGAGTGCTGGAGTGGGTTGCCATTTCCTTCTCCAGGGAATCTTCCCAACCCAGGGATCGAACCCAGGTCTCTCACATTGTAGACAGACACTTTACCATCTGAGCCACCAGGGAAGTCTAGGAATCCTAAGGTGGAAGAAAATTTCAGGAGAGAGCCAGAGAGATGGAGCTCAGTGATTCCACTTGGCCTTGAAGGTGGAGGAGAGGTCGGCCAAGGAGGGAGTGGCCCTGGAGACTAGAAAAGGCAGGGAGACGAGTTCACCCCAGGAGCCTCCAGAAGGGGAGGTGGCCCTGCTAATGCCTCGGCTCTAGCTCAGTGAGCCCAGTGCTGGGATTCTGACCTCCAGGACCTTAAGGTGATAAATTTGTGTGGCTTTAAGCCACTTTTGTGTTAATATGTTACTGCTGCCAGAAGAAACTGTTTCTTGCTCCCAGGCTGTGACTCAGGGCGTCCACACGGCCCCGGCTGCAGTGAGAGAGGCCTGAGAGAGGCGGCCTCCCTGTTCCCAGCCTGGTGGTCAAGGAGCAGAGCCCAGCTCTGTGTTGCAGTGTTAAAACAGAGTGGCCTGAGCTGCAGAGATGGGCATATGCGATGTCTGTGTGGTGCACTTTGCCCGATTTCTGTTCTGTTCTCAGGAGACAAGCATCCAGATGGAGAATTCCCAAATAACTCTTGGCCCAAAAGCAACATCTTACTGACTTGAAACAGGAAAATAACTTTGAAAGTTTCCCTGATGAACAAAGACGCCTTTGTGTGTGGTACTAGCCAGAGTCAGCCACGCGCCCCGGTCATGTGGCGCACGTGTTCCCGGTGCTGGTATAAGAGTGTGCCTGAGATCCCTCCCTGTGGAACACAGGGAGGGTCTCAGCCTTTGGCCCAGGCAAGTGGTGCTGCTCGCCAGAAATGGGGGTGCGCTGCCGCGTGGCCTCTGTATCCAACATGTGGGGTTCAGAGGTCAGTAAGGGAGCATTCCCCATGGCTGTTGGAGGTGCCCCTTCCACCTGGTGGTGCAAAAGGACCGCAGCTGGGTTCGCCGGAGGTGCAGCAGTGGCAGGGTGCTTTATAGAGCGGAAAGGTGTGATTTCCTTAGAAGCAAGCTGTTCCTTTTAAAATGAGCACGTTGAGGCCTAATGAATGGGGAACTAAGGGTGAGCGGCGTTGGCTGCCTGGGAGGTGAGTCTGAGCCAGTGTTCCGAGGCTCCTCTGGAGACTGGCGCCCTGCGGAGCTGAGCTCAGTCCTGCGCCCACTCTCCAGCCCCACGGTGCAAGCATCGCCACTGTTGTCCCTCCTCTGCAGATGAGGACCCAGGCTCAGACACGCACCTGGTGGTACAACGCGAGATGCTGACCCTGGGGTTGACCCTGGGGTCCGGAAGCTGCGGCCTGGGTGGCCTAAGATCCCGGTGTGCGCAGGACGGTACGTGTGGCCGGATGCCCCCAGAGCACCTCTGTGCCCCTGGGGTCGCGGCACTCACAGGACTGCCCTCCCTGGCTGAGGGGAGGCCGTCACCCCAAAGAGTTTTCATTTGTTAAAATAAGTTCCCTAAGAGGGGACAGCTTTCCCCTTCACCCAGAGTGATGCCTACACCCTCCTGTGTGTGGCCGAAGCTCTAAGGGGGCAGGGTGAGGATGGTGTGTCATCAAGTTACTCAGATACTCAGATCACAAGTGCTGACTCTACTTCTGTAAAAGCGCGTAGGCTCTGCTATTGTTGAGATACTAGGAATAAAATAAAACTGAAAAGTAGAGTTTAGTAAGGTGAGAAATAGTTAAAGTAGACATGTAGTGGTGTTTGAAATAAAATGAATTGTATTTGGACACGTAGGAAGTCTCCCCAGTGTCGCAGGGGGGCTGCCTGACAGGTGCCCTGCGCTGACAAGTCTGCATCGCTGCAGGGTCTGGGGAGGCCCTCGGGGGTGCCTGGTGCAGGTGCCAGCCAGTGGCAGGACACGCCCACTGAATGGGGTTTTGTCCCCATGATCTGGAGACTGTTCTCTTGGTGAGTGTTGGTCATCAGTCCCCTGTGGCCCAGGAGACCTGGAAGCTGTCTTCCCAGATGGGAATGGCATTCTGTGGGAAGGAGAAAAGCCTTTCTCCTCCTGCTGATGGGAACCTGCTGTGTCCTGAGCTGCCCACTCTGTGCCCAGGGCCTGCTGAGGGACGTCCGTGGGTCGGCCCTTCTCCTGACAGTGACCTGCTCAGAGGTGTCCCTGGGCCTGGGGTTGTCTGTCCCAGCTTTCCTGGCAGCTGCTCGTGCCGGCGAGAAGCCTAATACACAGGTGTGTACCCTGTGAATTTTTTCCTGAAAAATGACATTTCCGATACTAAAGTTTCAAGAGCCACTGAAGGAGTTAGGCACCTGTCCAAGGTGAGTTTGAGTGAGTGCTGCTGCCCTTTCCACCCAGGAGGGCATTGTCCTGAGGCCCAGTTGGCACATTCCAGGGACAGCAGGTGGGTTCCCTGCAGAGGACACCTGTGCAGGGCACATGTAGCTGCAGCCACACCCAGGATGCCTGCCAGGCCGGGGGTCATGTGCCCCATGGAGAGAACCAGGGTGGTCTGCGGAAGGGTGAGTACAGACCCTCTCTGAGGTGAGCCAGCCCCACATGTGCAGGGTCAGAGCCCCAACCCTGCCGTGGGAGCCCTGCGTGCCGGGTGTGGCTGTTTGCACAAGTGGGATCCGACGGCCGTGGCTGTGGCCATGTGTGTGAAGGAGCCTGTGACACTGTTCTTTGTGCCTGTTCTTTGGCTCCAGTACAAACCCTTTGCACAGGTCAAATTTTTCCCAGCGGATTTCATGACACATGACTTCAGTTAAGGAATAACATGGCTAAAGAAACATTTCCGGTTATATTGGGCAGTAATATTAGTGCTGGTACTTATCTGGCAGTCTTTGGGAAAATAAGTATTTCTATCAATAGCAGTAAAGACTGAAGCCAAAATCAGAAATCGAATTCAATGGTATTTAGACTGTTAGAGGCATAAGCAGAAGTCCAAACGCATTAACATGATTTCTGTTCCTATTTACAAGCCCTTTCAACCACAAATCACTGAGGTGGGTTGAGGGAAGACCCGTCTGTCCCTCATCTCAGGAAGCTCCGTTGGGAGTGCAGAGTCGCCACGGTTGCGTGTTCAGGACCGGACCAGCTGGCGGTCCTTTCGCTGCGTGGCCTGTGGGGGTCACCCTGAGGCGCTTGGCCTCGTGGAGCGAGCTCAGCCGTGTGACGCTGAGGCACTGCTGAGGTGGGGAGACCCCCAGCTGGTTCAGCTCCTTGGAGGAGGTGTGCTTCTCAACTTTGCACATTTGTGTAGCATCAAAAGATATTCTGAATGTAACACGTAACCTATTCAATTTCCCAAAAAAAAAAAGAAAAAAATTTTTTTAAATAAAGATAGATGAGATGTATGTGTGTGTGTGTGTGTCTGGCTCTTTGCGACCCCATGGACTGTAGGACGCCAGGCTCCTCTGTCCATGGGATTCTCTAGGCAAGAATACTAGAGTGGGTTGTCATGCCCTCCTCCAGAGGATCTTCCTGACCCAGGGGTCGAACCTGCATCTCTTGCGTCTCCTACGTTGGCAGGTGGATTCTTTATCATTTGTGCCACTTAATTTAGTAATTCCCATTTCTTAGCATTTTTGCCCCTAGTAACCTTAAACTGGAAAGCACAGGTTACTTTAGCTTCAAGCTTCCTTTCTCTGTGTGGTTTTGGAGCAGCTCTTCCCTCTTCCAGCCATGAATCTCGGGGTGTTGGCTTCACGCCTTTTGACTCTCAGCATCTTCGTTCTTAACGTGGGCGCGGCCTGCCCTCTCAGGGCACTGCAGGCACGTCTGGTGACAGGGACCCTGCACCCGTGGCACAAGGAGAAGGGGACCGTTGGCATGGCTGAGCTTGCTACGTGCTGCCCGAGGAGGGGTTAAGTCTGTTCTGAGTTCCAGCACTGTTGCTCGTTTTCAGAAAATTATTGGGTGAAATCAGTTTCCTGAGGTTACTGCCACCATTACCGCGCCATTCCTGGAGGCAGTTGGGATCAGACTCCCAACCTGTGAGTTCCAGAGGTGTCTTCCATCATGCAAACTGCATCAAAAAAAATGTCACTGGAGCATAGTTCATATTTTAACACCCCTTCTGTTCCAGGGCTGAATCTTCTGAAGGACAGAGCTTGTTTGAGGTCATTCACTGTGCTTGCCATGACCGAGGGACGTCTGCAATAAATACATTGTGGAGAAATGTTACTGCGATGCTTTTTAGGAGAACTTTATATGGATAAGAGGTTGCTTGTGTGATTCCTTATTCTCCTTGGCGGGAGAACTCGCCGTGGTGTTGGTCAGGGAATGACCCGAAAGTCTGTGCTTCTCCATAAGCCCTGGAGCAGACACCCCTGACACCATACCCCAGTGGATGGAAAAACTTCTCTAGCCTGTAGTCTCCTCGAATGTCAGACGAGGGGATTTGTCGTGAGTAAAGGCTTCTCATATTCAAAATTCAGATTCAGAGGAGGGGGGGACTCTGGTGAATCGGGGACCTGAAGTCAAACGTGTCTCCCATCCAACATGCGTGCTGGCTGGGTGGCCATGGGCCTCTGTGCGCCTGGACTGGCCTGGGTCCATCCGGGTCCATGGAGAGCGGCCCAGGCTCTTCCGTAGGCACTTGGAGAAGAGCAGCCATGAGCCCTGAGTGGGTCCCACAGGGCGGAGCATCTCGGAGAGAGCCTGAGTCTGCGGGGCTGTGGGCCCTCAGCGGGAATGGTGGCATTGGTGTGTGCAGGGGGAGAGCTGACACTGGCCTCAGGCTGGTTCTCACTCACCCTGAGGCTGAGAGGAGCCTGGACGGAGCTTCGTGCCTCCTGCTCTCCTGGGGCCTGCCTCACTGTCAGCAATGAGGACCTGCCGTCATTTTAGCAAGTAGAGCAGAGCCCAAACACGCCAACCAAGAACAGTGACCGTTCCTTCGCAGGGGCCTAGCGACCAGGGAAAGGAAGGTAGTTTAAGCAGAGGGAACTCATACCCAGAGAAACAGCTGCTAAGGAAGGGACCACAAAGAATGACTCACAGGAGCTCAGGGAGCAGTGAACCTTCAGAGGGGAACTGGGGAGGATAGAGCTGAAGATAGGAACAAATCCTGTAAAAGTACCTAGGAGTGAACTGCACAAGAAGGCTCAAAACCTGCGTGATGACAACGGCAGTATCTCTGAAGGATGTATTCAATAAGCCAGCAGGAGGCTTCCTGTCGCCATGGGTGGGAGAGTGAGTTCTCCAAGAAGAGGGTGCTTGTGTGTGTGTGTGTCTGTGAGTGAGTCTGCCTGCAAGGTTCTCTTGGAATTGAATAAAATGGCCTTAGAGTTTATAATGCCCCGATATAGCCAAGGCTTTATTTATTCATCTGCTGCCTGGCATGTGGGATCCTAGTCCCCGACCAGGGAACGAACCTACGTTCCCTCGCATCAGGAGCAGAGTCCTGACCCCTGGACCACCAGGGAAGTTCCAAGATATTTTTAGGAAGATGAAGCAGGAGGGACTTTTCCCATGGTTGGTGGAACCAGGGCTGCATCATGAAACTGTCTGTGACCTGCAGGGGCCGGCACAGGCAGGGCAGGAAGCACGCGGCCTCACCAGCATGCCAGCCAGGGTCTGCCAGAGGGCTGCCTCCATGCAGGTGAGAGGGGCTCCCAGGGGGGTGTTGACCCCCACACTGTGCAGTGGATCCCAGTGTCAGAGTGTGGACAGGAGAAAGACAGGATGAACCCCTGATATGTGGCATTACATGTGAGAATTGTAGAGTGGGCATTGAAGTTCAGTGGGAAAGGACTGTTTAGTAAATAGTGTTTATCCAGTTGTGTGACTGGAGGAAACAACCTTGGGACCCTCAGATTGTACTATATGAAAATGCAGATCAGTTTGTTTGAACACTTGGATATTAGAAAAGAACACTGCACTCACTCACTAAAACTGAAGAAGTAATATGTCCAGTCTAGGAGCATGCGGGACTTTCTCAACGGGCCTAGAAAACTCACACATTTAACTACATAAAAATTAAAACTTATATGACAAAATATATACAAGCAAATATTTTTAAAAAGTTGTTAGAGAAAATTGTTTTCTAGGTAAAAGAAAAGGGGTTAATAGTTTTAATACAAAAGCTCTCACAAATTAAGTTGTCACGAATAGAATACCAATAGGAAAAACAGCTGGAAAATAGGTAGTTAATCTCCAGAAGAGCAGGTTATGGGAGGCAGGCGGGAGCTGTAAAAAGGTAATGTGTCCTGTCTGCCTATTAGACTGGCAAGGAGGCTGCAAAGGAGGAGAACGCAGTAGCTACTTTTTACAGAAACGAGGGGGCGGGTACTCTTGGGTACCAATGGAGAAATATGGATTGTTTCAGCCTCTTAGGAAAATTGTTAAAAAACACCAGATCTCTCCCAGCTTTAAGGCATCAGCTGAAAGAATGTGGACAGTTTGCTCATTTTGTGAGAATGTCATACCAACCAGTGAATTAATGTGCAAGAAATGACCTTGGAAACTCTACAGGTTCCCCCAAAGTGTTTTACATGCTTTACAAATGGGCAGTATTATTATTGAGATGAAGAGTCTTGCTCCCCACGGTCCTGATGTCTCCTGAGCTATTTTGAGACTGTCTCATGAAACTCAGAAAAGATTGCAATAGAAATGATTTGTCCAAAAAAAGTTTTGTAACTCAAGAGGTTGAGTTAAGAGGTTCCTAAGTGGTCTTGCTTTTTTAGGCATCATTGTGCTGTCACAAGCTGGCACATCCCCTGGGAAAATTCCTTCCTTCTGTGTATGCAGTGTGACATTGCAGTGAATGATCGCATGGTCCCAGCATAGTCCAGTGTGGACTGGGAAAGTCAGCAATCTTCATTCTAAAGAAGCCAGAAGCCCTGTAATCTGAGGTGAGAACAGCCAGCATCCTCTGACATTTAGTATGAAATTCCAAATCCATTAGCATGTCTCACCGAAGGAGCAGCTGTTTTGGTTTAGGGTAGAAGGGACACATTCTGGACATTACACAACAGATTTGGGTCGAGTTCCTGCTGCAGAGTTTGCCACTTTTGCTTCAGTGCTGAGTCCTCACCCATATGGTTTTCAAAATATGTTGGTTCTGTAAGGGTTTACTTAATAACCCACTTTCCTGCATGCCCATCCAGATGCCCAAAAGCAGTGGTCCTCTACCTGGGTGGTGTCCTCCTGGAGGACCTGGGCTGATGGGATCTGTGGTGATGGCCCTCTGTGGAAGGAACAGTCTGGCCCCAGACACCAGGGGAGCTGAAGCTTTGAAGCCATTGTCTCTCTCATTTTGGGCTCTTCCCTTCTCTGCCTGATGTGTAATTGTTACGCACCAGGGTTCTTTGCCTCCTTGATCAATAGAAATTGATCCGAGGCCAGACAGGAAATTCAGCAAAGACTTTATTGGGCCCCACTAGGGGAGTGGCAAGCTGGCTCTTTATATGGTGTATTCATGCATTGGAGAAGGAAATGGCAACCCACTCCAGTGTTCTTGCCTGGAGAATCCCAGGGACGGGGGAGCCTGGTAGGCTGCCATCTACGGGGTCACATAGAGTCGGACACGACTGAAGCGACTTAGCAGCAGCAGCAGCAGCAGGGGAGCAGCAAGCTGGCTCTTTATATGGTGTGTTCAGGGGTCTGGCTAAAGGGGTGGCTTAGGTGGTTTGCCCACCTTTGCTCCCACCCCCTGCTTTTGCTCCTGGCTCTTTGAAAGTGGCAGTTGTGGGTTTTTTCTTTTTGTGTTTTTATATCTTGTCCATAATTTGCCCCAACTGCATGTATGCGGTTATTTTTAGTCCCTTATAGTTTCTTTTATTTTGTAGCTCAAGGAGACATTTGTCCAGGTGCAGGTATGGCAGCAGAGGGTCCCAGACTCCAGGCCTGTCTCATAAAGAGTCTATAATAAATTTGGGGTAATTTCAGAATCTTGAGGGGTCTTTTTAAAGTGCTGTGAAAACTGTCTCTGTCTTTCTTTCTCCACGCCCCAGTGCCCACTATCCCACACTGCCTCATTTGTCCACAATCTGAATAATGAATCCAGGGAAGGTTTTCTTATCCTCAAGGCACCAGGCCTTGGCACAATTATTCCATAAGATTCTTGGATCTCTTGCTGTGAACCTCCCATTGAGGGCTTGCTTCATCCTGTTTTCTCATTCATTCTGTTGCTTAAAAAAGCTTTAAAAAGTGTTGAATAGCTCTCTCCTTTCCTAGGGCCATGGTTGGGAGACGTTGGTCTAGTTGGATTGCGTGTTTGGTTAGTTCTCTGGTCTTCTCTTTTTCTTGAAAATGTGTTCTGTGGAACTTTCTAGATACTTTACATTTGATTCTACCTCGACCTTGAACCGTTTGGAGGAAAAGAACGTGCATTCAACTGTATGCATGCATGATGACATTTCTGGCCAACTCTATTTCTGTTGGCTTAGTAAATAAAGCACGACCTTAATTGGAGCTTGCCTTTCTTACACAGGGGATGTTTCAGCAGTAGGAGATGTGGTAAGCTGAGAGACCTGAGGCAGTCTGATGTTTGGAAAGAGCGTTCGCTTTACAGGGGCTGTTCCGTGTCAGTGCCTCATACAGGATACTGCAAGCCACCCGCCGTACTTTCTCTGTGACTCTGCACGGAGTACTGCCCGTACCGTGCCCCGCGCCCCACTCCTTAACTGCTCTGAGAAGTTGCATCTTTCTAAGTTAACAAAACAAAATCTCAGCTCTTGCTTTAGTTACAAACAACAAATTAAATGTTAAATGTAACTTTTCTGTTCATTTGTAGTGTATCTGGTTTTATTAGTTAAAAAAAAAAGAAAATCCCTTCAAAAGTAACAGTAGGGAGAACATCACACCAAAATCACACAAAACTCCAACCATGGGCCTGACCCAAAGCCTGAGCCTGGCCTTGCTTTCTGCTGTGCCTCTTACTGGGGGGAGTCCTTTCTTCTGTGACGAAGGATGTACACCTGGGCACCCTCTATGGAGACCCTGGCCCAGTGCCAGGTGTCACAATTAGCTAGATCCTTCCAGAACCAGCTACTTAGTACCACGTGCAAGTATTTTTGAGGGAGGGATTTTGCAAAAACAGGGTGGGCGCCTTTGTGCAGAAGACACACACACTGGGGAGCTGCCCTATTTGAAAGAGGTCTGTTGGTCCACAGCCCACAGCCTCGCTGCCAGCAGTGTGAAGTGTGCCCTGCCCAGGGCAGGAGTGCCTGTCAGAGCCGCCACGTCACCCGGAGCCGTGAGAGTGACCCTCTGCCCAGCTCTGCTCACAGCCTGCCCGCCGCCCTCAGCCCCAGGGGGTCCTGCCCACCGGCCGTGTTGAGCACCAAGCCGCCCCTCCGTTTGCCCAGGCTCATTGAGGCACACTGCCCAGTTTTAGCCAAGATGACAACTTTGTGACTTTTGACTTTGGACACGGCCCCCCTGGTTGTTTGCAAATAGGCAGGTGTTTTGGCAGATAGACTGAAATGTTACTGGGTGGGGTGGTCAGACACCACATGCGTCTGAAACCGTCTGCCTGTCCACCCCCTTTCAAGCATAACAGTATTTTATTGTGTTGGCCAAAAAGTTCCTTTGATATTTTAACTAAAAATAAAAGACACATTTTTCATTTTCACCAAGACCTTTATTGAAAGTCTTCACCATTTTGCTCCACTACTTTTTCTGCTGTTTTTCAGACAATGTCATAATTCTGTCTTCCCAAAACTTTTTATCTTTCTGAGCAAAGAACTGTTCCAAGTGCCTTTTACAGTCTTCCAGGGAATTGAAATTGTTTCCATTAAGAGAATTTTGTAAAGACCAAAATAAATGAACATCAGAAAGTGCAACGTCTGGTGAATACTGCAGATGAATCAGAACTTCCCAGCCAAGCTGTAACAATTTTTGCCTGGTCATCAAAGAAGCATGCAGTCTTGTATCCTGATGGAAGATTATGTGTTTTCTGTTAACTGTTTCTGGACACTTTTATTCGAGTGCTGCCTTCAGTTGGTCTGATTGGGAACAGTATTTCTTGGGATTAATCATTTGGTTTTCCGGAAGGAGCTTGTAATAGAGGACTTGCCTTCCAATCCGTCCATATGCACAACATCACCTTCTTTGGATGAAAATCGGCCTTAGATGTGGTTGGTGGTGGTTCATTTCGTTAGCCCCATGGTCTCTTCCATTTCACATTACTGTGAAGTATCCACTTTGCATTGCCTGTCACAGTTTGTTTTAAAAACGAACATTTTTGGGACTGTTAAGTAGAGAATCGCATGTGGAAATATGGTCAAGATTTTTTTTGATTAACTTGTGCGGAACTCAGACATCAAAGAGATGAACATAACTATGCTGTTGTAAATGATTTTCAACACTTGATTTGGATATTTTGAGTATGTCAGCTTCTCTCGCACATGGTTTAACATTGATTGTCCTCGGGGTTCTCATTGATTTGACCTCTGTCAGCTTCAACTGGTCTACCTGACCGTGGAGCATCATCCAGCTTTCGAGAAAGCTCCAGCACAAAACTTCACCAGCCACTTGTGACGTGTTCGATCAGTCACAGCACCTTCTCCATACACTGCACGAATCTTCTTTTAGCATTTCAGTTGCGTTTTTACCTTTCTTGAAATAATAAAGCGTAATATGCCAGAAAAGTTGCTTTTTTCTTCCATCTTCATTATTAAAATGGCTACATGAAAAATCAGTTTTGATAAATTTTTTTTTAATTGCATGCTAATATGACAGCTGTCATAATTCAATCTTAACCTTTTGGACAACCTAGTATTTTCAGTATTGGTTTATGTGTTGTATAATTTAAAAGATAAGAAAAAAATGAGCTTTTGGCATAGAATTTTGCCAAATTGTCTTCCTTAAGCCACCGAATTGGGCTTCTCAGGTAGCTCAGTGGGTAAAGAGTCCATCTGCAATGCAGGAGATGCAGGAGACACAGGTTCGATCCCAGGATTGGGAAGATTGCCTCGAAGAGGGCATGGCAACCCAATCCAGTATTCTTGCCTGGAGAATCCCGGGCGGGCTATGGTCCATAGGGTCGCAAAAAGTCGGACACGGCTGAAGCGACTTAGCACACACGCAAGCAGGCCACACAATTGGGTGTATTTTCAAAACCAGACCTCCCCTAGGCCTCTGGGGCCCTGGAGTTGGGCAGATGTGGTCCTCACTGTGCCTCTTTCTGGGTGTGACTTTGGACAGGCCAGTCTGTCCATCCATGAGTGAATATTAGGACTCACTACCTTCTGAGTGAGGACTGTGTGTGTTAATAAGTGCCCTGCATGCTGCTTGCTCCTGGTGAGGGCTGCACTTGGTGGGGGCTCACCTCCCCTCCTGCTGTTCTGTTGTTAGCATGATGTTAACATGATATGTTGGTGCTGACGGAAACCTGGTCTCAGCCTCCAGCTGGTGTTGGCTGAAAGCCTTGTCCCAAGCCATTAAGCATTTGTGAACCTTGTGGAGGTGGCCCACTTCTGGAAAACATTTCCCCATCTTTCAAGAGACTGAACTCTCACTTAGCCAGGCAGGAAACATGCTTGAGTGGTAAACAGGTTTGGACAGGGAACAAGAAGGACCAGGGGTGTTTGGAATGGTGGCCTTTGATCTTAGGGGCTATGCCATATTCAAGTGTGTGCCACTGGAGGTTGAGGCGCGAAAAATACAGTGACCGTGAGCACACATTTGGTGATTGTTTGTCTAGGTATGAGCACTTGGCAGTGGCAGTACAGCCTCTGAACCCCTGCCTGTGGCAGTGGGTGGGCTCCAGGGTCTTGGACACGTGTTCATCCCTGGGCTTCCAGCCCCCTCCCTCTGCCCTGCCCGCCTGCCCAGCCCCTCACTAGCTTCCCCTGATGGACATTCCCTCCCTCCTCACTCCTGTCTGAGCTGATACTTATCACTGTTCTTTCTAGCCAGCTCTCTCCCCCGTAATCACCCTCATGGCGCCCATGGGTGGGGGTCCTGTCACCTTCATGTGAGAACCCCGAGGGCCTGTCTCTATCTACCTTGGTCTTCAGAGCATCTCCCACCAGCACACCACCATGCCTGCCAGCACTTGGACTCTGAATTGCTCCCAGCTGGACTGTGTTCCATTCCATAGCACGCCCACACCAAGGTGAGGTCGCTGGTCACACCAAGGCTGGAGACCTGGACACCCCGTGACTGACTCCTCTAATCATTTGTGGTGTCCAGTCATCACTTGTACAATGAAACTCCCTTGCAGGCTCTCTCTTTCCTGTTTCTGTGTCCCAAGTCTTATGATCTCTTTTGCTATCCCTTGCCTTAGCTTTGGTTTGGTCACTGCCCTTCTATCCTCTCCCTAAATTCCACTCTTTAATATAAGTAGTCCTCTTGGGGTGGGGTATGGGTTACCCTAAGATTTTTTTCATCCTTTAGGAGATAAATTCAGATGCCCCCTCTTCCCGGAGGCACTCCCAGATTGCCTAATCAAAACAAGTGTTCTTCCTCTCAGCCTTGAAATGTACTTAAAAATACAAATGAGAGAATTGTACTTTCTTCTTTAATCCCTTGTTTTCAAGTGGATCTGCTCAAATCTTAAAAACCCTCCCATCTCTTATTTTTCTTCCTCATTCTTTCCTGCCCATCCAAACCCAAGACACACTTCTTCACTGGTTGGTCTTGTTCAGGGAGAGACAAGTTTAGGGGAGGGAGACATCAAGGGAGGTGAGGGAGAGGTGCTTTATCTACCCCTGTACCCCCATCGCCAGCCCCTGAGCAGCATGTGGGCATGGTGAGGTGGAAAGGACGTGGGGACTTCCCATGTGTGGTTGTGAAAAGTATATGCAATTGAATTAAAGCCAGTATTTCTTGAACATAAGAAAGTATACAGTAAGATATGGCCACATAAAGTCAGACAATGTATCATTAAGTCAAATATGTATCCAAGTTATAAGCATTACAGACTTCTCATTCATTTCCTAAATTACTGAGAAGTGGAAGAGGCAGGCATCTCCAACAGTAAGATGTCCTGGGAAGTGGGCTCCATGCATGCGGCATGGGTATTTCATGGAGATGTTTAGAACAGTGGGCAGCCTGCCTCCTGGCTCCAACTGGAATGGTTGTGTCGTGTTACAAGGGAGGAGTCACCTGCTATGCAGAATCAGAAATCATCTTCCCCTCCCTCCTCCTTCCAGCCAGGAGGACGCGTATGTTCATAAAGCCATAGGCTGGGATGGAGAGCAGGACAGTGACAGCCCGGTCTGTCCCTGTAGACGGAGGGGCAGTGGGTCACCAGGGATGTTAACTGGTTTCTCAAATTTGGAATCTATTGTCAACTTAAAAAAACAAAAAATATTCTTTTGCTGTTAGGGAAAATGGTACTCTAATAACCTAAATGCAAATCCATTTGAAAACAACACAGTAAAGATCAAAGTAAAGTTCCCTCAATTCCCACAAGTGCCTTTTAAAAAAAACTTTATCAGTTTGGTTTTATTCCTTCTCTACATTGTTACCAAGTCCAAGCTCATACTACTTGCCACAGGACAGGCCATCAAATTGAGGAATGAATTGCTGTTATTTATAAAGCGGGCAGACCAAGAAGGTGGCGGACTCCTGCCCCAAAGAACCTGAGTTAGATTTGAGGCTTCTTTTATACTAAACAAGGAAGTAAAGTCAAACATTTCCTGGTCCTGGTCAACCTCTGGAGGGGAAGTGTTTGTTTCTTTCTCCCTGCAGTCATTCACAGGTGGGCCTAGTCAGGATGTTTCCTGTGAGAGCTAAACAAAGGTATTTTAGCTTAATGCTCACTATCTGGGAAGCAGGGTTTCCAGAGGTGGGCCATTATCATTTAAGCTTACAGGCAACATCTGTTTAGTGGTTAACTTGAAGCAAAAGCAATAGAATACAAAAGTTAAAGCAACAGATCCACTATGGAGTCAGATTTGTTGAAAAACCTTAGCCATTGCAGAGACAGGACCACAACTGGAGAGGGGCCATGAATGAGGCTGAACTGGTGGGAGTTCTGATACATTTCAAAGCATAAATCATTAACAGAACGTTTCTGAGCAGGAGTCCTTGAATCCAAAGAGCTACATGAAAGTAACAAAGCATCTTCAGGCAAAAACAAGCTTTTCAACTGCTTAAAATAATTCCTGTAAATCCTGTAACTCAGTTATCTCCTCTTATTGGAATTATTTTCTTAGTAATCTTAAAAACACAACTAGCACAAATAAATAGATTATCAGCCTAAACAACAGATCAAAAACGATGACGTGAGCTTAGAATTTTGTTTACTGCTTGTCTTTAAATAAAATTTGTCACTGGTCACTTTAATATTTCCTTATTTCTTCACCCCTGCATTGTACTGTTTTGCACAAAAAAGGCTCAGATAAGAACTGCAAAGCTCAGCAGGACTAATAATAAACAGGGTTAACTGATTGTCCCAGAAGAGGAAAGCTAATCATAGAACAGATCTTGGAAATTATTTAACACTTTCACTTTACAGCTGAGCAAACAAGAGGCCAAGAGGTGAGGGCTTTGGTGCAGAAAAACCAGCGGCAGTGTGTCCCTCGAAGAAAAGACTCAGGCCCCGTTTCAGCTCGGTCCCCTCCCCCACTCCCCGCCCCATCTCAGAAGAATCACAGTTTCCCACCAGTGGCCCTTGAACTCTTGAACCCTTGGGGGCAGACCCCTCAGGACACCTGAGAGAGGCACTCAGCTGATCGGAAGGACGGTTGTCATTCCCGTGGAGGGTCCCACCCCGCGTTTGTAATGGGATGATGTGGACTACATGTTTTCAGGTTTGCCCACGTTTTGATGTGTTATGCATACCCTCTGTTGGGCTCCTTCCTCTGTGGTTGGATTTTAAGCAGTCTTGCTCTGCATTCTTTTCCTGTGAGATAGTCCTTTTCTCATTTGGGCTCCCCTGGTAGCTCCGAGTTTTTCGCAGGTATACGTATTCTGAAGCTGAGTGTGGTTTTCTTGTTGGCTGCACCCTGCGAGGACTGCGCCCCTGGGCAGGGAGCCGTCTCTAGCTCCTGCCTCTGTGCAGAAGGTCAGGATTGTCTGCATTAGCTTTCTCCTGCTGTGTGATGAGTTACTATAAACCCAGCAACTGGAGACAACTCTGCTGTGTGCTGTAGAGTTGCCGGGAGCAGGATGAAGGCGCGTGCTGGCCAGGTGCTCTGCCCTGGGCCTCGCCCGGCTGCGGTCTGGGTGTTGGCCTGACATGTCTCTTCTGAGGCCTGGTCCTCTTCCAGGCTCACTAGATCCTTGATGGAGTTTCGCTCAGGTGCTGGTCGGCCTGGCCCCTGCTCTTGCTGGCTGAATGCCAGTGGCCCCCTGGCTCTGGCCACGTGGCCCCTCCGTTGCTCACTGCAGCTTTCCGTCTGACTCGCCATCTCTGCTTGAGGTCCAGTGTACAGGGGTCCTATGGTTCCGTCAGGCCCACTCGATGGCCTCCCTGCTAATGAGCTCGTAGCCCACTGATGGGGCACCTTCACTGCACGTGTAGGAGTGACTCCTGCGGCACCCCAGCTGACTCGGGGGACCGGCAGGGCACGCCCACTAGGGCTGGGGGTCTGGGGGCATCTCAGAATCCTGCCAGCCAATGAGGCAGCCCCTGCGCTCAGAAGGAGTATCATCGGGCACACTGCACGGGGCCACTTGTGCAGTAAGGTGCTGTAGGCAGATGCATAGTGTCTAAACCTTGTGTCTCAGGTGGATGCCCTGGCCCCTGGCAGAGTGCAGGTGCCTGCCTGGTGGAGGTTAAAATTCAGGAGTTCGCAGGGCACCCATGGGTGGTATACACTCCTGAGACTTTTCCTGTACAGAAGGGTGGTTGCGTGTCTTGTCCACCCTAGATAGCATCCACCATGACCTGAAGAAACAGAAGCCGGTCCTAAAGCATTTAGCTGCTGCTTCTGACATCAGTGCTCTTAGGAGGCCGTGTTGCTGTATCACTGGGGTTCATTTCTCTCTTCCCTGCGGTGCTTCTCCTGTGCACAGAGCAGCTTGTGGGGTGTTGGCCTGTGCAGGAGGCTCCCGGGGCCACGCCCTGAGTCCCCTGGCCCCTGCTGCCCCCTCTTCCTGCTCTCCCGGCTGGGGGCACCCGTCCAGCGGGAGTCAGGGAATGGACATTGTCAGGTGCTGGTCCGCTCGTGCTGCCGCGATGGTGCACAGACGGGGCGGCTCACACACCAGAAATTTATTCTTGTCCTATCTGGAGCTGGATGTCCCAGATAAGGCGCTGACAGGACCTCTCCCTGGCTCACCCATGGTGGTCTCTCCGTGTGCTCACATGGTCCCCCGCACACGGATGCCTAGTGTCTCCCCCTCTTAGAAGTGCTCCGTTCGTGTTGGACTGGGGTCCCGCCCTGTGACCTCGTTTAGACTCAGTCATCTCTTTTAACGACTGTATGTCCAAATACAGTTGCTGGGGCTACTTACATATAATATGTATGTTATATGTATGGTATCTGTTATATATGTGTAGACATACACATGTAATATGTAACACGGTATATACATTATACCGTGTATGTTACTTTATGATGTATATGACATATCTATAATGAAAATGAGTAAGAGTGACACAGGCAGGGATGTTACCGGATCAGCGTCGGGTGCAGGCTTGGTGCTGGAGCTCCCGCTGGGGCAGTCGGCGGGGCCGTGGGGCTTGCGTGAGGAGTCTTGGTCTGCAGAGGAGAACAAGCTCTGTGCCATATTCGGCCCCAGGTGCCTCCGGAGCCTGGGTTTCCCAGGTCCCCGTGAGCTGCAGGGCCTCTCTCCTTCAGGCCCAGAGTGGCCTGATGCCGCTCGCTTTGTTCTCGTGCCTGCAGGCGTGGGGGCCGCTCCTGCCAGGACGGGCACTGAGGTCTCGCCGTTGCTGTTTCCAGGGCGGGGGTGGTGAGGGCTCCTCCAGACTCAGAGCCTCCACAGTAACTTTGAGAAGTTGCTGTTTTAAAGACATGCTCTGCTGGAATGGGCAAGCTAATGTTCTAAGATTTCAAGGCAGATGGACAGTGACTTCGTGTTTGACAAGTTCTGTAAATGGAGCATGGTGAAGATAAATTGAGCCAGATGGGGTTCCCTGCCCCGGCCACCCATCCCCAGGGCAGGGACCCAGTCTCCCAGCAGCCGCTGTCACTCTGGGCCGCACAGCTCTCTGAGAGTGTACTGTTGCCTCAGGGACTGCACAGGGACATAACTTCTGGATACTTTCTCCAGGAAAGGACACAGGCCCTTGAGATGCCTCTGTGGCTTCTGTGGGAAGCCGACAAAGGGTCCTGAGGAGGAAGAAAGACTGAGAAGCTAATGTTAGAATGTTTCTAATGGTAGAAAGTCAAAGTCTGACCTTCAGAAGAGAAAATAGGAACACAGTTAGGTGATGTTTCGTCTCAGTCCACTGGAAGGTGGTCAGACTGTGACGGCGAGCGAGCAGTGCCCTCGGGCGGGCCGGGGGACTGTCCAGCTGGGGGACGCTCATCTGAACAGTGTCCTGGCCTTGGAGGGGATGCTGGGCCGGGAGCCCCATTGGTGGCTGCAGGCCACAACCCCCAGGGGGCGCTGTCTAGTGCTTTGGTTTTGCATTTGGCTTTTACTTTTTTTGATTTCAACAGTCACCGTTCCAAAAGTAAAAGGCATTAAGAACAAGTAATAAACATGTACAAGAAATTACAAGAAATGAGTTTCATAAATTGCAAAATAATATCTTACAATTTAGATAAGCTGGTCAAGTATTATTTGAATACACACCATGTTTGATAAAATTGCATTACCTCTCTTCCTCTTTTAATATTTGTATGTACACCTTGCATTTAGTTTTGAGGACAAAGTTGTATCTAATTTGTCTTTGTTGGCTCTGTAGCAACCAAACTACTGTGCTCATGAATTAGAGGAATGCAAGAAAACAGAGGCTTTACAACAGCTTCTTCAGTTTTCAGCACCTGGACATTTGCCATGGGTGCCCTCAGAATAAAATATAAGTCTGACACTCAGGACTGGTCGCCAGAACTCGGGAGTCAGGTGAGACCCAGACTCACTGCTGAATTGGTCTCTGAGAACTCAGCTGAGGAAAGTCACTTTATGAGACAGGGGCCACTGAGAGGGTGAGGGTGCAAGTGGAATGTGTTTTAGGGCTCTTTATTTTCCTGACAATATAGCCCAGAGGATTTTTTGATGCAGTTTCCATCATGTAGAATGATATCTTGAGATAGAGTCTTGGTTCTTTGTTTATTTATAAATGTGGACAAGACTGTCTCCAATGAACTCTTAAAATGTCCTTTGTAGGATTAATGAGCTCAATTTTCCAGAGTAAAAAATCTAAGCAGAAATATACACATAATGTTTTCATCCTGGTATCTATTAACCAATGGTAACTAACAGATGCTGAAAGCTGAGTGTGGTGGCAGTGTTCTGAGTGATTATCCACTTCATCTTGAGTGACATGGGGAAGATCCGTTCTGTGGGCTCCATCCTGCAGATGGTGCAGAGATTCTACTATCTGTATCTGTGACTTTGTCTTGTGTCGGGACCTCATAAAAGTGAGATTGTGTAATAGTTGTCCTTTCGTGACTGACTGATTTCACTTGGCATAATGATCTCCGAGTTCATCCATTTTGTAATGAGTCAGAATTTCCTTCCTTTTCATGGCTGAATAATATTCCACTATATTCCCTTGTGGCTCAGCTGGTAAATCCGCCTGCAATGTGGGAGACCTGGGTTCAATCCCTGGGTTGGGAAGATTCCCTGGAGAAGGAAAGGCTACTCACTCCAGTATTCTAGCCTGGAGAATTCCATGGGCTGTATAGTCTATGGGGGTCACAAAGAGTCAGACAGGACTGAGTGACTTTCACTTCACTTCATGTGGATTTATGACATTTTGCTCATCTCTTCATCTATTTTTGGGCATTTGGGTTGTTTCTACCTTTACGCTACAGGAAGTAATGCTGCTATGAACATGGGTAGGCAAATATCTATACAAGTCCCTGATTTTAGTTCTTTAGAGATACATACCTAGGAGTGGAAAATTTAGTCATTTTATTTTTTTTAATTAATTAATTTTGACCAGGTAATGGCAGTGGGATCCCAGTGACTGAACATGCAGCCTCTGCAGGGAAGTGCTGAGTCCTAACCACTGGACCACCAGGGAAGTCCCCAGTTTAACCATTTTAAAGTGAATAATTAAGTGGCATTTTGTGTGTTTAAAGTTGTGCAACCATGACCACTACCTAGTTCCAGAACGTTTTAATCACCCCAAATGGAAACCTGTACCCAGTAAATAACTTCTCCTCATCTCCCTAACCCCTAGAGGGTGGCCACCACGAATCCATATTCTATTGCCATGGATGCCTGTTCTAAATATTTCATGTAATTGGAGTTACACTGGTTGTGGTCTTCAGGAATCTTCTTTTTAAGTGCTTCTCTTTTCAAAATAATTAATTTTTGGTCGCCCTGGGTCTTTGTTGCTGTGTGCAGCCTTTCTGTAGTTGCATCCGCAGGAGGGGAAGGTGTTCTTCATTGTGGTACATAAGCTTCTTGTTGTAGAGCACAGAAAATGGCCATGATCATCTCGGTCACGGCACACTGGCCTAGGTTGCTCTGTGGCATGTGGAATCTTCTTGAACCAGGGATTGAACCCGTGTCCCCTGCATTGGCCGGCAGATTTTTACCTGCTGTGCCAGGAGGGGGGTTCTCAGCATTTCTTATTATGGAAATTTTCCACATGCCAGAGCGTGGCACAGAGCCTTCACCGAGCTGCGTGTGCCCGCCACCCAGATGTGGCCTCAGTTGGCCTCCTCCAGCCTTGTTAACCGCCGTCTCTTTGCCAGGGAGGAGGAGCAGTACGTGAACCGGTTCTGGAAGGAGATCCGCGTGGGAGACTTCGTGCGCCTTCGCTGCAATGAGACCATCCCTGCGGACATCCTGCTGCTGTCCTCCAGCGACCCCGACGGGCTGTGCCACATCGAGACAGCCAACCTGGATGGGGAGACCAACCTGAAGCGGCGCCAGGTGGTCCGAGGCTTCTCTGAGCTCGTAAGTGACCTGGTGCGTTCTGGCCCCGGGGACTGCATCCCACCGTGTCTCCCGAGTGGGCCTCCATGCCTCTGGGCGCGTTCATTTCCTGTGAGAGCAGGTCCGCGCCTGAGTGGGGCCGAGGGTCTGAGCGGACCTGGCGTGTTCCGGCCCGGGGACTGCGTTCCGCCGTGTCTCCCGCGTGGGCCTCCATGCCTCTGGGCGCGTTCGTTTCCTGTGAGAGCAGGTCCACGCCTGGTTGGGGGGTGGGGGAGCGAGGGTCTGGGCGTTCACTTCCTGCGAGAGCAGGTCCGCGCCTGGGTGGGGCGGTCGGACTGCCCGGGGGCGGGGAGCAGTCTGGCTCTGGGAGTCTGGGTCCACTGTCCACTTCTCAGACTTGGAATGGCCTTCACGTCACTGGGAACACTTGGGCCTGGCCGACTGTTGGCGCATTTCTGCCTGTTGCTCTTGTTCTGACACAGCAGAAGTAGCGACCTGGCCGCAGCATGCGGCTTAGGAATCCCTCTCCTCAGGGATGTGTCTGAGGTCACCCGCATCCACCCGGGTCCATCTGCGTTACCGTCTCTGACTGGATCCTGTCTGGGAGGAGCGTCAGTCCAGCTCAGACATGCTAGGCCTGTGAGGACTGAGAGGTAGAACGGGGGGCCGGGCCCAGCCCCGGTACCCACCAGCAGCCGGTGGCTGAAAGCTCAGAGCCCTCAGGAGGCTCCCTCCTCTGTTGCCCTCCAGGCCTGTGCAGAGGAGACAGGGCGCCGACCTCAGGGGCTGGCAGGGATCATGATCAGGATCATGGCGGCCCTTGTTCTGACACCCCACTGCCTGTCTCTGTGCATGTGGGCCTTGCCATCAAGGAAGGAAGGTTTAGGAAGCACCTGAGACAGTGTGCTCCTGTGTTTCAGGAAGGCCGCCACTGAGGGGTCTCTTCCTCTGTCGTTGCCCTGTCTTCGTGAGCTCCTACAGAGGAGCCAGGCCTTACAGTCAGCACCGAGGGGTTCTGGAGCAGTTGGCTTGTTTTATAGCCTGGGGTGTCCCTGGGGCACTGTTGGCATCTGCGGTGCAGTGTTCATCGTGCAGGGTGGCTGGGGGGTATCCCTGGCTTCCGCTGTGAGTGTCCGTGCCGTTTGCCCTTGGTTGCTGTGCCCACCTCGACACATTTGCAAAGGGCCAGATGGCCTCCCACACCCTGGGGCCCTCGCCAGCCCTGGTGGCAGGACTTTCTGAGCCTGATGCTCAGACACCTCCTGCAGACCCCAACTTCCTCACCATGTCCGGACCATTGTGCCCTTGCTTCCATCCACTACCCTGATCTCCTCGTTTCAGGCTCCTTTTGTGCCAAGAATGTTTTTGTGAGTTGCTTCAAATCTTTCTTGCAATGAGTCAAAGCATACATAAACATTAAAAATGGTATTTTTAAAAACGGGATCGTCTCCTCCCAGATCAGAAGAGTTGATGGCAGGGCTCGCTGGGCACCCTCGGGGCCCAGCACTGGCCCCTCCAGTGCGCTTCAGCTTCCTTATTGATCGTGCTCCAGGGTTTGGTAGTAAGTGCACAGGGCGAGCTTACCCTGCCCCACATTCCCCCAGGCTCCGTGTGCCTCTGCTCTGAGGCCGCCTAACTCCCAGGCCTAACCCTGGTCCCCAAAGCCTGCAGTTTGTGAGCCCTTTCCAGGGTCCAGCCCAGCGTGGGAACCACCCCTGAGGTCAGCAAGGATGGGCTTGGATTGGAGGGAGGCGGTGACGACACAAACTCCAGCTCCATCCTGAGAAGTGGCCAGTGTGTGCAGAAGGTGCGTGTAACATAAACAGACGCACCTGAGCATCTAATGGATGAAAGCTCAGACACTGTGGGACAATCTGGTGAAACTGCAGAACTGGAGAGCAGAGTGGATCTGTTTGGATGGCGAGAGGGGCAGAGCCAGGTAGGTGCATCTCCTTGGTCAGCTCTCCTGAGTGACTTTCTTGTTTCCTATCATCTGGTTTGTTCAGCTGCTAAACTCAGTAATATCTAAAAGCCTCCTCAACCCACTTTTTTCCCAAACGAAAGCTGGAACACCTTACTATTCATTGGTGCTTTGTACAAATGTGTAATTTGTAAGATGGATTGGATGTTGAAATTCCAGGATGGCCACAGACGGATGCATCCTTAACCTACCTGCGTAGGGCCTGTGTGTGCCTGTGGAGGCCAGTGGAGCTGAGCCAAAATTAGGAACCTGAACCATTTTGATTTATTAAAAAAAAAAAAAGGTCTGTATTAGCACCCAGATTCTTCAACATGCACACTCTAGTCCCTATTATTAGTATATTTTTTCCCCTTTCTGTTTTTTTCTCCCCTTCTTTCCCTAATGTCCAGAGGCATTTTTCTGGTACCTGAATTTTTCTTTATACAATATTATTCTGAAATATATGAACTTCCCCATGGAAGCCTGACAATTGGAAAACCAAGGTTCAGCTGTAACGCTACAATGTCAGGAACATTTCAGTCCTGTGTATTGAGATGAGGTTTTCACAGATGGAGTCAGCTGGCATCTCAGGCAGGTTTTGAAAAGCTTATTCCTGTCCAATACACAGTAATACTGTCCCAAGTTGATGACAGCTCTGTTAAAAGTGGAGGCCCTTGGGGGAGCTTAAATTAGAGCTATTTGAAAAACTTAGGTGAAGAATAAGAGAGGGCCTTGACAATCATGCAGGGTCTGGGTGCATCCACCAGGGTCTAGTGAGGAGGCAGAAACCACACCTGATTTAGGGCAAGTTTGATGTAAAGCAAGAATTCCCCATGGGGGTTGCACAGTAAGAAGTAAAGTGACTCCCCAGAATCCAGAAGGGCTGACAGAACAGCCAGTGGTCCTGGGGCTGAGACAGCGTCCAGGGAAGAGGCCCTGAAGCTGAGCCTTGCTCTCATGGCCGAGCTCGTGGACGTCCCTTGTGGGATGGTAGGAAAGCTACTGGGGGCTGTCCCAGGGGCTCAGCCCTCACGGGAGTAGGGAAGCCTTCCGCTGAGAGGCACTGGGGCATGATGCCTGTGGGATGCCAAGGGTGGTGCCATCCGCTGAGAGGTGCTGGGCATGATAAATTCAAGATGCTGAGGCAGGTGCCATCGCTGAGAGGTGCTGGGCATGGTAACTTTGGGATGCTGGGGCAGGTGCCATCACTGAGAGGTGCTAGGCATGATGCCTTTGAGATGCAGGCCAGGTGCCATCACTGAGAGGTGCTGGGCATGATGACTTTGAGATACCGGACAGTTGCCATCGCTGAGAGGTGCTGGGCATGATACCTTTGAGATGTGGGGCAGGTGCCATCGCCGAGAGGTGCTGGGCATGCTGCCTTTGGGATACCGGGGCTGGTGCTATCCACTGAGAGGTGCTGGGCATGGTAACTTTTGAGATGCTGGGGCAGGTGCCATCCGCTGAGAGGAGCTGCTGGAGTTGGGTGCTGGGGATGCCCCCTCTGTGTGTGACTCCTGCTGCTGCCGTGAACAACTGCCAGAGGTGACTCTCTGGACAGCAGCTCTGGGGGTCCCAGGCCTGTGCATGAGAGGGGCTCAGGACTTGGTGCAGGGGGCAGCAGAGCGGGCTAGGGCCCCGGTCCCCTGAGCTGAGAGTCCCGGAGGCCAAATGCACTGAGCGGACTGCTGGCGCCGCCCCCATCCTTGTTGACAATGAGAAAGTGGCTCCTCTTCCCACCCTTTCCAGTTTCTGAAGTCGTTTATGAAGAGCTTGTTTGCCAGGAAGGATGCTGAGAAAGACAGAAGTGGTCCACACGCTGCAGGGTCTGGGCATTTAAGGTGGTGGGCCCAGGCCTGCTCGCCAGCAGATGCTCGACACTGAGCAGTGAAGAGACGCCCTTGAGGGGACGGGATGGGAAAGGGCCTTCCAGAAGGCCAGGGAGGCATCCAGAAAGAGGCCGTGAACTGCATTCTGAAGGCGAGGATGGGAGGGTCTGGGAGCCAGGGAGTGTTTTAGGCAGTGACACAGGTCAGATGATGTCTCAGAGGTGGACACAGCATTGTATTTACTGAAGAGTGTTCACCAAATCATACAGAATTCAGAGGCTGGAAGCCCAGCATGATGACAGTGAGGTGGGGTGCACGTGTGGCCTGCCCAGATCCCCGGGTCAAAGGACAGGGCTCCCGGACACCTCCAGCCACCCAGCCGTCTCGGCTCTGGAGAAGGAAATGTAGATATTGGCACTTCAAACTGAACATTTGGTTTAATGTTGGGGTCATGTAAGTTCCCTTGTGGTTAGGACTCCGTGCTTTCACTGCAGAGAGCCCGATGGTTCAGTCCCTGGTTGGGGAACTAAGATCCTGCAAACCAAAAATGAAAAAAACGAAGTTTGGATCAAACTGTCAAATTGGCATTATCCACGAAATAAAAGGGACTCCAAGGCTGACCAGGAGAAGGCAATGGCACCCCACTCCAGTACTCTTGCCTGGAAAATCCCATGGACAGAGGAGCCTGGTGGGCTGCAATCCATGGGGTTGCTAAGAGTCGGAGACGACTGAGCGACTTCACTTTCACTTTTCACTTTCATGCATTGGCGAAGGAAATGGCAACCCACTCTAGTGTTCTTGCCTGGAGAATCCCAGGGATGAGGGATCCTGGTGGGCTGCCATCTATGAGGTCACACAGAGTCAGACACGACTGAAGCGACTTAGCAGCAGCAGCAAGGCTGACCATGAACTGTCCCAGCAACTCACATTTGTTCCAGCTTCCTGGGAGTCAGATCTTACCGGGCCTCTCCTGTTCATAGTGGTGCAAACATTTCCAAATCATATTTTTAAATATAAATTGTGAGGTAATGATGTTGTACACTTTTATAGACAAGAAGCAGAACGGGAAATCAGGAGATTCTACCAAGGCCACTCCTCCGCCGCTTGACTCGGGAGAGTCTGGCGCCCCCGGGTCTGGCTGCATGGGCTGCTCCAGCCCCGTCCGTTCTGGGCGTCTCTCTCTCCATCCCGCACGTTCATTCAGGTCTTCCTTATGCTGATGATTTCACAGTGATCATTTTTTTTTTTTTTTTTTTTACAGACTCATTTTTGTGATGTTTCATTCTTTTAGCAAACATTTCCTGAGCACCTACTATATGTTAAATGCTATTCTAGGCACCCATCAAAATAGGCAAACCTCTTTCCCCTAGTGGTGAATAAGGAAATTGCGCAGAGGTGGACCAGAGCTACTACCAGGGATAAAGCAGCAGTCGGGGCCCGAGTGCCCAGTGATGGAGTTTGGCAGAGGGTGGGGCCCCGAGGCACAGAAGGCATATTGGAGTCAGGGAAGGGCTGTCCAGGAGGGGACTTCGTGTGGGCTAGTTTCCTGGGAAAAAACGTTCCTCTGGTTTGTCTCTTGGATGGACCTGTGGGATTGTTGCCCACACCCACGGGGCCATCTGCTTCCTGCGGTGTGAAGTGCTGATTGCAAGAACTGTAGGAAGAGCTGAACCCACGAGCCTGCCCAAGTTCGCTCTGCCCAGGCGTGTGTGGGTGTGTGCATATGTGTGTGCATGTGTGCCTGGCACGTGCTCCTGATGACATCAGTATGGAATTTCCTAGGCTGGAAAAAGTCTGAGAAGCACTACCTTAAAAAGTAGTGCTTTTTAAGTATACATATACTTGAATATACATGTGTCCATCCTCCCCCTAATGTCCAGACTGGCAGGATCCTAATCCTAAGTCAGTGATGTGGCTTTCCTTGCACTTATGCACATAGATTTGTCTAAAATCCCACCAGTATTGGGTGCCAGACTCTCAGGCAGTGACAAAGCTGAGTTTCCTTTAGGAGGGAGAGGCAGTCCTCCCCCAAGCTACTTGATAAAATTCAAGGAGCTGAGAAGGATAACCAAAATTCCAAATATGAGGAAACAAAATTAATATTTTTTGTTTCTACCTACACATGATCCCCAAATTATCTCTATGGTAGGAAAACTGGGGGTGAAAAAGTGGTTTGTGATATAGTTCTTGCAACAAAGTTTCTTTTTCCTTAAGCTTTTCCAGTAGTCTTCAAATTAGTTACATTCTCTGCTGTGAGACTGAAGAAGGAAACCATCTGTCATCCAAGTGGAAAACAAAGACAGCTGGCTGGGTGTGTTAATTGGATCAGTTGATATCAAGCCTTCACAAAAAGATTCATGGTTTTCTTTTACCATGAAGTGTAGTCATTAAGCTAATAATTTATTCTATGGGACATTATTTTTTGAAAACTTTTTATTTTGTATTAGGCTGTAGCTGATTAAGTATTGTGATAGTTTCAGGTGAACTATGACGGGAACTCAGCCATACAATACAAGTGTCCATTCTCCCCCAGACTCCCCTCCCATCCAGGCTGCTGCGTAACATTGAGCGGAATTCCATGTGCTGTACAGTAGGTCCTTGTCGGTTATCCATTTTAAGTATAGCATGTGTCCCTGTCCATCCCAAACTCCCTAACTATCCCTCTGCCCATCCTTTATGGAGGCAACTGTAAGTTCTCTAAGTCTGTGAGTCCCTTTCTGTTGTGTAAGTAAGTGATTTGTGTCGTTTCTTTTTAGATTGCACACATATAAAGGATGTTGTACGATATTTGTCCTTCTCTGACTTCACTCAGTACGACAATCTCTAGGTCCATCCGTGTTGCTGCAAATGGTATTATTTCATTCTTTTTAATGGCCGAGCAGTATTCCATTATATATATGTACTGTGGGACATTTTTATTCTCAAATTTAACAAGCATATACTTTTGTTAAGGGATATTAAATAGGTAAGAGGAAAGACTTTGAGAAAGAAAATTATTTTGAGAATATATTTGGACTCAAATTTTAATTCTAGCAAGTATGGATATTCAAAGCAATTCAGTTAGGTAGGTAATATCATTATCTGAGACATGCCATGTTTTATAGTATCAACCGTATTTGATTAATGGGGAATGTCAATTTGATTGTATAATAAGATGCTTTGGTTTCTAATCCTGGTGACTTTGCCATGGATTTTTTAACTTGAACCTGTGGTCTAACAAAGCAGACTTTACAGAGAGTGAAGCACTGTTATCTTAATGAAAACAGCTGAATGCCAGGAAATTGATAATATTCTGCTTATGTGGAGGATTAATCATAAAAGATCTTATTACAATATATAAAAACTTCAACATTGTGTTCATTTAAATTTGTGTTTTTTGTATGGTTGGAAGTAGTTACTTCTTATTCTAGGAAAATGATAACAAAAGCTATAAGGTTTTTGTTCTATTTATGGTGGTGTACAATGTGAAGTGTTTTTTGTATGTTTTCATTGAAAAAATAATTTAATCTATTTTCAGTTTTTCTAAATGTAGTTGAATTACATCAGTGATTGAAAAAAGTTTGAGGCTGTGTGTGTATGTTTCTGGAGCAGGAATTTCTTTACCAGCAGGAGCTGACAATGTGAGATCTTCCCAGTTGTCATAAGTTCCTCCTCATAAGTGAATATGGATGTGTATGTAGGTGTGTGTGTGTGTGTGTAGGCATGTATATGTGTCTGAGAGTGTGTGTGTGCAAAGTGTGTATCCCAAAGAATAAAGCCAGATGATCTGAGCATGTCCAAGTTACCACTTTTGACTGTCTTCGAGAAGAGGATAAAAAGATTCTTTGCTGGGCTGAAATGTAGTGTTCCGGCAGCATGTTGACCTGTACAGGAGCTCACTCCTGAGGGGCCTGGGATTTTCAGTCTGATTGTCGATCATCTCTGTTCCCTGAATGCATTAGGCAGTGGTGCCCAGGCAGCCCCATCTCTGCACAGTGCGTGGTGAGGCAGTTTATTTCTTGATGGGGTCTCTCCCTTTCCCTTGTCTTCTGAGAAGAGCTCCCGACAAGAGGAAGGTCCCTGCTCCCACAACATGAGACCAGTTGCCACAGCATTTGAATTTTTTGTGTCAGCCTCCTTTTGTTTCTGAATGTTTAAGAGTCTAGTTCCTCATTTCAAATAAAAGCAAAAATAAACAAATGGGACCTAATTAAACTTAAAAGCTTTTGCACAAAGAAGGAAACTATAAGGAAGGTGAAAAGACAGCCCTCAGAATGGGAGAAAATAATAGCAAATGAAGCAACTGACAAAGAATTAATCTCAAAAATATATAAGCAGCTCATGCAGCTCAATTCCAGAATAATAAATGACCCAATCAAAAAACGGGCCAAGGAACTAAACAGACATTTCTCCAAAGAAGACATACAGATGGCTGACAAACACATGAAAAGATGGTCAACATCACTCATTATCAGAGAAATGCAAATCAAAACCACAATGAGGTACCATCTCACGCTGGTCAGAATGGTTGCAATCAAAAAGTCTACAAACAATAAATGCTGGAGAGGGTGCGGAGAAAAGGGAACCCTCTTACACTGTTGGTGGAAATACAAACTAGTACAGCCACTATGGAGAACAGTGTGGAGATTCCTTAAAAAACTGAAATAGAACTGTCATACGACCCAGCAGTCCCACTACTGGGCATACACACCGAGGAAACCAGAATTGAAAGAGACACGTGTACCCCAGTGTTCATCACAGCACTGTTTACAATAGCCAGGACATGGAAGCAACCTAGATGTCTATCAGCAGATGAATGGATAAGAAAGCTGTGGTACATATACACAATGGAATACTGCTACTGCTGCTGCTAAGTCACTTCAGTCGTGTCCAACTCTGTGCGACCCCAGAGATAGCAGCCCAGCAGGCTCCCCCATCCCTGGGATTCTCCAGGCAAGAACACTGGAGTGGGTTGCCATTTCCTTCTCCAATGCATGAAAGTGAAAAGTGAAAGTGAAGTCGCTCAGTCATGTCCGACCCTCAGCGACCCCATGGACTGCAGCCTTCCAGGCCTCTCCATCCATGGGATTTTCCAGGCAAGAGTACTGGAGTGGGGTACCATTGCCTTCTCCGAATGGAATGCTACTCAGCTATTAAAAAGAACGCATTTGAGTTCTAATGAGGTGGATGAAACTGGAGCCTATTATACAAAGTGAAGTAAGTCAGAAAGAAAAACACTAATACACATTCATTAACACATATATATGGAATTTAGAAAGATGGTAATGATGATCCTATATGCAAGACAGCAAAAGAGACTCAAATATAAAGAATAGACTTTTAGACTGTGAGAGAATGCGAGGGTGGGATGATTTGAGAGAATAGCATTGAAACATGTATATTACCATATGTGAAATAGATTGCCAGTCCAGGTTTGATGCATGAAACAGGGCGCTCAAAGCTGGTTCCCTGGGATGACCCTTTGGGAAGCAATGGGGAGGGAGGAGGGAGGGGTTTCAGGATGGGGACACATGTACACCCACATGGCTGATTCATGTCAGTGCATGGCAAAACTACCACAATATTGTAATTAACCTCCAATTAAAATATTTTTTTTTAAAGGCAAAGAAACCAATAGGGAAATACTGCAATAATCTAGTAAAGAAATGGTAATGGCCTAAAATTAGAACAATAATTGTGAAAATGAACAAGATGAGTTATACTTAGGAAATATTTAAAGAGCAAGATCAATAAGAATTTGTGATTAATTAAATGTGGTTTATAAAAAAAAAGAGTCTAGTTCCTCACTTCAGCAACAATTATAGGGGACGTTATATAAAGCCTTCCGTCTCCGTGGGCTCCTCCGTGGAAGGCAGCGCTAGGTACCTGCACTGGTGAGAGTGCTTCTGAGCGTCTGGCCCCCATGCATGTGAACAGAGCAGGGGTCCGCACCCACCTCTTCGTGGTCATCACGGTGTCCTGTGAACCACGCCCACCGGGGTTCTTGGCCTTCCCCAGTCAAGAGAAAATTAAAAGAGGCCAGACACCAAAGTCAGGCCAGTCTTCACTGGAGCCCCTGCTGCAGCAGTGAGGGCGAGAACAAGCCACAGGCCCCTCTGCTCCCCCGAGGGGTGCAGGGCAAGCTGGTCCCAACGTTACTTCCTTTGTGGGGGTGGGGGGATGTGTCCAGGGTTCGGGCTGAAGCGGTGGCACAGGTGGTTTGCAAACCCTTCGGTGGTGCTGTGTGCAGGGGGCAGGCACAGTACCCTGCTTTTGTCCCAGCCCCATGTTTTGCTGTTGGCTCTTTAGATGTGGCAGTTGATTGGTGGTGGTTTTTTTTTTTTTTTTTTTGGTCTTTTTGCGTCTTGTCCATAATTTGTCCCAACTGTGCATGCACACAGTTATTTTTGTAACTTATAGGTTCTTGATATTTTGTAGCTTGAGGAAACATTTGTTCAGGTGCAGGCACTGCAGCAAAGGGTCCCAGGTCCCAGCCTGTCTAACTTGCAGGGGGTCTGTCTGTAAGGGGAGGGGAGCTGTGCTACACTGTTACCCACTTGGGTGTGGATGAAACCATGCTCTTGACATCTAAACTGGGTTTAAACCATACTGAGATACACTGGGGCTTTCCCAGCAGTGCCGATGAGTAACCTGTGCTGCAGAAGGCACTGGGATTCGACCTAGCGGGACTGATGGGTGTTGTCACCCAGCTGAGGTCAGGCTGAAGTTTGTTGGTTTCCAGTAGAGCCGCTTGCTAGGTAGCAGCTGTGACTGGATGCCTTCCCCTCCCTGCCCCCTCCTAAAGTGTGTCATTGCAGGTGACCAGGAATCCTCCTCTCTCTTCCAGAGACTGGGCTCTGAGCTACATCTGTGTGGGTTTTTGTAAGTTTAGAATTGGGCCTAAGCTTCAAAATCATTCTTTGTTGTATGCACGCACACACCTAATGCTAATGCAAACAAATATCTTTGTGTGAGTCTTGTGTCTTTGAGAAAAAAGGAAAAAATTTACTCTCACATACTTTTGATGAGTGACTTTTCAGCAGCTCCTCCTGCCGGTGATTAGACGTGAGCCCTTTTGGGTGGTGAAGAAGGCCGGCTTCAAAGGCCTGCAGATCTAGGTTTGTTTTGGAAGGAACTTCAAATGGCTTCTTCAGTCATCTGTCCTTGGTCGAGCGTTCTGGAACCTTGACCATCAGGCGGGAAGTCTTGTGAGGACGGACTTTGTGAGGCTGCAAGGGCGAGACTGAGGGGCATCCGCCCTCAGCCCTGGAGACCCCCTGGAGGGTCCCGAGTGTGGCGTCCTGAGTGGACACTCTGCGAGCAGGCTCTGCAGGCTGAGGTGCGCAGGGAAGTTGTGCCTGCAGGGCGGGGCCCCAGAGCTCGGGTAGGACTTTGTCTCAAGCACCAGAGAGACCAGAGCCTCGGGGGGCTTGGATTCTGGGAGGGGCGCCACCCTGCACATCATGCCCCCGGAAATCCGTGATGGCTGCCTGCCCACCTGTGGACAGGAGATGCTGGCCCCGCATACCCTGGGACCGGGGTTGCGGGGGGCCCTGTCAGTGGTCAGAGAGCTGTGACCCTTCCCGTGAGGAGCCCACCCGCACCCCAGCCCTGCGTGGTGGTCCCAGCGGACTCTCCCCCAGCGCTCATCGTATGCCAGGCCTCTCTGTCACTGCTGCTCCTGATTCTCTCGAGGGAGGTACACGGACTCCTGAGTAACCCAGATCCCCTGTGGCACACAGCGCGGCCCAGCCTCTTGGCTTAGTGTGGGCAGAGGGCAGGCGGGGTGCAGGGCTGACCCCCGGGAACCCAGGCCAGTGCTGTGGAAGGTTCCGGATGAGGAGGCCTGGGCTGTGCTCTGTGCAGCCTCTGGGTTGGTGTTGGGGGGCAGCATGCCATGCTCAGGTTGGGCAAGGTGAGTCTGGGGTCCCACGGTGGCAGTGCCATACAGGGCCCAGCTGGGCTTCCTGCCCGGTTTGGAGCATGTGCTTCTGACTCCACTCCTGTGGCTTGAGAGGCAAAAAAGATGTTTGCTTTTATTCTAAGCAGAGGCAGCTGTTTGTTCCACTGATTGCACCTTTCAGAGAAAAGGTCCACGCTGAGCTGCTGTGGCAGGAGCGGGCGGCCTGGATACCCCTCCTTCTCGTACCGGTCCCACAGCCCTGAGGAGCGCTCTGCACCTCCGCACCCCACCCACCCCCGTCACGGCCCCTCCGCGCTGTACCCAGTCTCAGGCCGGCCACCCCCGGCCGTCTCCACCCGTGCACAGGGTGCCCACTGGGCTGACCCTCCCGAGGGCAGAAAGCCGCCTCGGTCTGAAGCTTCTGCAGCGCTAGGCCCGACTTCCGCTGGGATGCAGCCCCTCACGAGTTGTCACCTCCGTGGGGACACCCAGGGCCCTTCCGTGCATGCACGCGAGCTGTCCCGTAGAGTCTGTCCCGAATACATGCCTCTGAAAGAGAGCACCTCCCCTCCCCTCCCCTGCTTTCAGAACTGGGAACTCTGCCAGTGACATGCCTGGGGCGGTGGTCTCTGCAGCTCTCTTGGCCAGCACTGAACCACTTTGTACTCTGGTTGACCCAGACCCACCCTGGGGGTACATGGAACCCTAGCACTCTGCCTGCCTGGGGTAGGGGGAGGTGCTGGGCTGTTTGTGCTCCCTGAGGTTCCCAGGGCCCTGAGATGAGAACACTGCCTTCCTCTCTCGCAGAGGAGGTGGTGGGTCCGGAGAGCTGGGGGCCCCGTCCTGGCTCACGGCTGGCCCTGCAACCTCTTCCTACACCTCTGCAGCTCCGGCTCCTGTGCTCAGCCTGCGGGGGCTGGACCCACGCTCCCCAGATGGCACCTGGCGGGCCCTGCTCGCACCTTCCCGGTGCAGCAGAGGATCTGGCACGTCTTTCCCCCGAGGTCGGCCCTGGGCGTGGTGGCAGCTGCAGTGCCGGAGCGGGAGTCACAGCCAAGTGACCTTGTAGCCTTCACCCTGGCGCCCGGCTCAAAAGCCTATGGCGAGGCAGGCACTTTGGGGCATCGCCGTGAAGTTAAGGGACAGCTCCCCAGGCCCGAACCTCAGGAAGGAAGCTGATCACTGTCCCAATACCCGACTAGAATGTGCTCTGTGGTGGAGCAGCCAGGCTAAGGAAACTGCTGATGCTGAGAAGCCAGGGGCAGAAGACGCGGCATGTTTGTCTGTATGTGTCTCTCTGTACAAATGCACAGGTACAGGAGACAGAGGTGTGCACACACACTTGTATCTGGGGGCTCCATTCAAGGTTTGATTGGTGGGAGTTCTGCTGCTTTGATGTATTGGCAAAAACCTGGCCAGGTTTTTTGGGGGTCCTTGGGATGTGCCTCTTACCAGGCCATGGCCCTTGTCCCTCACTTTGCTCCAGGAGGCCTGCTTGAACACGGGGTCCTGGGCAGGCCAGTGGACGGTGACCTCTGGGGTTCTGGGGCTGCGAGAAGGCTCTGCCTCCGAAAGATCCAGGTGCTGGTGGGGAGCCAGGAGGACCACCCCCCCCCCCCACACACACACACAGAGGGTGGGGTCCAGGTGCTGAGGAGGAGCTGGGAGGATCACCCTCCCCGCCCAATCACACACACACAGAGGGTGGGGTACAGGTGCTGGTGAGGAGCCGGGAGGACACTCCCCGCCCCGACACACACACACACACACGGGGGGTGGGGTCCAGGTGCTGAGGAGGAGCTGGGAGGAACACTCCCCCACCCCAACACAGAGGGGATGGGGTCCAGGCGCTGATAAGGAGCTGGGAGGATCCCCCCCACCACCAACACACACATACACACACAGACACACACACAGGGCGTGGGGTCTAGGTGCTGATGGGGAGCCAGGAGGACCCGCAGGCGCTGAAAGGCCCCTTCTTGAGCACAGACGCGGCACTCCATGTGCTGGGCACCGTGATGAAGGCAGAAAGCACCCCCACCCCCTTGGGGCTAGCAGGCTTGGTGAGCTGCGCTGTGGCTGGGGTGAAAAGCGGTCACACGAGGCTGCGGCCTGACTGAAGTGGCCAAGGTGCTGCCCACCCTCCTGGCCCAGCGCCCCCTACCCTGCCCGCGCTCCCTGCCTGCCCTGTTTCCCCAAGACTCTCTAAGGAAAACCCAGTTACAGGCGAGGCAGGCAGGGCTGGGGAGGCCGACTGCAGACTCCACCCCTCAGGCCACAGAATAGAAGTGACGCTGACCTTCCACGGCCTGTGAAGCAGCACATGTCCTCCTGACATGCCAGCTTTTCACCCGACAGGTGGTGGCTGGCTCTCCTCACGCTGTCTTCCTGACTCAGAGGAGAGCCCTGTTCTAGGAGGGGCCATGGTCCTCAGAGGGGCTGGGAAGGAAAATGCTGTGGGCAGTTGATCCACGAAGGCGGCCTGGGCAAGCTCGGCCACAGGGAGCACTGTGGGGAGCAGGCTTTGGGTTCTGTATCTCCTGGCTGGTGACCTGAGGGTCATATAATCTCTCAGGTCTCAGTTTCAGCACGTGCAAGATGGGAACAGCATCAAGTCCTCCTCCCCTCCTGCCCCTGCCTGTGGCTGCCCTGGAAGTCCTCTGAGGGGGGCATGCGCAGCCCCTGTGGGCCTCTGTGTGTAGAAGAGCCCCATAATACACCCAACAGGTCTGTCCCAAGTGGGAGACATTGCTTTGGGCTCAATGAGTCCAGAGCGGCAGGAGAAAGCTGGAGAACTGAATGCTGGCGGGGGTTGTGTGGGGTCCTGAGGAGGCCTGGGTGTGGTGTGGAGTGCATGCCTGTGGGTCTGGGATGCGGGGTCTGCAGCTTTAACCTACCCCCCTGGTTCAGGAGCACAGGAGTAGGTTGGACACACAGCATCCTGGGGGCTGCTCCTGACTGCCTCACAGGGCAGGGCTACATGCTTCAGAGGGGAAGCCCCAGTTTTTAGAAGGAATCCTTGTTCACATATCGCAGCTATTGGCAAGTACTCTACAGAGGAAGGGAGGATGCTGGCCTCACATGCTGGGGACTGTTAGGGCTCTACCTGCAGCCTAGGAGCCGCGGTGCTGATCTCAGCAGATGCAACGCCCCGTGCTGCAGTGCCGACGTCATCACCAAGGTCCACAGAACCGCCAGGGCTTTCTGGAAATGTTGTTCATTGTTCAGTTGCCCAGTTGTGTCCATCTCTTTGTGACCCCATGGACTGCAGTGCTCCAGGCCTCCCTGTCTCTCACCATCTCCGGAGTTTGCCCAAGTTCATGTCCATTGCATCATTGATGCCATCCAACCATCTCATCCTCTGATGTCCTTTCTCCTTCTGCCCTCTTTCGCCCTGATCTTTCTCAGCGTCAGGGACTTTTCCCATGAGTTGGCTCTTCTCATCAGGTGACCAAAATACTGGAGCTTCAGATTCAGCGTCAGTCCTTCCAATATTCAGGATTGATTTCTTTAAGATTGACTGGTTTGATGTCCTCACTGTCCAAGGGACTCTCAGGAGTCTTTTCCAGCACCACAGTTTGAAGGCATCAGTTCTTTAGCACTCTGCCTTCTTTGTGGTTGAGCTTTTACAATTGTACATGACATCTGGGAAGACCATAATCTTGACTATATCGGCACAGTGACGTGTTTGCTTTTTAATACAGTCTAGGTTGGTCATAGCTTTCTTGCCAGGCAGCAACCATCTTCTGATTTTATGGGTGCAGTCATCATCCGTGGTGATTTTAGAGCCTAAGAAGAGGAAATCTGTCACTGCTTCTACCTTTTCCCCTTCTATTTGCCATGAAGTAATGGGGCCAGATGCCATGATCTTAATTTCTTTACTGTTTAAGCCAGCTTTTTCACTCTCTTCCTTCACCATCATCAAGAGGTTCTTTACTTCCTCTTCACTTTCTGCCATTAGAGTGGTATCATTCACACATCTGAGGTTGTTCGCTTCAACAGAACGTGAACCATGAACTTCTAGATGTTCAAGCTGGATATAGAAAAGGCAGAGGAACCAGAGATGAAATTCCCAGCATCAGTTGGATCATAGAAAAAGCAAGAGAATTCCAGAAAAACATGTACTTCTGCTTTATTGATTACGCCAAAGTCTTTGACTGTGTAGATCACAACAAACTGTGGAAAATTCTTCAAGAGATGGGAATACCAGACCTCCTACCTTACCTGCCTCCTGAGAAATCTGGTTGCAGGTCAAGAAACAACACTTAGAACCAGACACGGGACAACAGACTGGTTCCAAATTGGTAAAGTAGTACATTAAGGCTGTGTATTGTCACCCTGCTAATTTAACTTATATGCAGAGTACATCATGAGAAATGTTGGGTTGGATGAAGCACAAGCTGGGATCAAGATTGTCAGGAGAAATATCAATAACCTCAGATATGCAGATGACACTACCCTATGGCAGAAAGTGAAGAGGAACTAAAGAGCCTCTTGATAAAAGTGAAAGAGGAGAGTGAAAAAGCTGGCTTAAAACTCAATATTAAAAACTAAGATCATGGCATCCAGTCCCATCACTTCATGGCAAATAGATGGAGAAACAGTGGAAGCAGTGGCAGACTTTATTTTCTTGGGCTCCAGAATCACTGGTGATTGTAGCCATGAAATTAAAAGACGCTTGCTCTTTGGAAGAAAAGTTATGACCAACCTAGATAGCATATTAAAAAGCAGAGACGTTACTTTGCCAACAAAGGTCTGTCTAGTCAAAGCTATGGTTTTTCCAGTAGTCATGTATGGATGTGAGAGTTGGACTATAAAGAAAGCTGAGCGCCCAAAAATTGATGGTTTTGAACTGTGGTGTTGAAGAAGATTCTTGAGAGTCCCTTGGACTGCAAGGAGATCCAACCAATCCATCCTAAAGGAGATCAGTCCTGAATATTCATTGGAAGGACTGATGCTAAAGATGAAGCTCCAATACTTTGGCCATCTGATGTGAAGAACTGACTCAGTAGAAAACACCCTGATACTGGGAAAGACTGAAGGTGGGAGGAGAAGGGAATGACAGGATGAGATGGTTGGATGGCATCACCAACTCAGTGGACCTGAATTTCCTGGAGTTGGTGATGTACAGGGAAGCCTGGCATGCTGCAATCCAAGGGGTCGTGAAGGGTCAGACATGACTGAGCGAGTGAACTGAACTGAAGGTTGTTGATGTTTCTCCTGCCTATCTTAATTCCAGCTTGTAACTCATTCAGTGCAGTCTTTCTCATGATGTGCTGAGCGTATAAGTTAAACAAACGAGGTGACAGCAGACAGCTCTGTCATACTCCTTTCTCAGTCCTGAACCAGTTGGATGTTCCATACAGGCAGGGTTCTAACTGTTGCTTCCTGACCTGCATACAGGTTTCTCAGGAGACAAGTAAGCTGGTCTGGTATTCCCTTCTCTTTAAGAGTTTTCCACAGTTTGTTGTGATTCACACAGTCAAAGGCTTTAGCATAGTTGATGAAACAGAAGTAGATGTTTTTCTGGAATTCCCTTGCTTTCTCTATGATCCAGCAAATGTTGGCAATTTCATCTCTGGTTCCTCTGTCTTTCCTAAACCCAGCTTGGACGTCTGGAAGTTCATGTTTCATGTAATTCTGAAGCCTAGCATGCAAGATTTTAAGCATGACTTTACTATGGGAGATGAGTGCAATTGTCCGATGGTTAGCACATTCTTTGGTACTACCCTTTTTGGGAATTGGAATAAGGACTGACCTTTTCCAGTCCTGTGGCCACTGCTAGGTCTTCCAGATTTGCTGATGTATTGAGTGCAGCAGTTTGATAGCATCATCTTTTAGGGATTTTAATAGCTCTACTGGAATGCCATCACATCCACTAGCTTTATTGATAGCAGTGCTTCCTAAGACCCTCCTGACTTCACACTCCAGAATGTCTGATTGTGGGTGACTGACCACACCATCGCCTTAACCAATTCATTAAGATAGTTTTTTTGTACAGTTCTTCCATGTTTTCTTTCCATCTCTTCTTGATCTCTTCGGCATCTCTCATCTCTGGAGATGCTTCACCTCAAATCCTAGGATGGCTGTAAAGGCCAAGCTTGCAAAAGGAAAATAATCAAGAAACAAGACTTTGTTTATGTCCGCAGCCTCCTCACAGGCATGTGCCAGTCATGCTGCAGAGCTATCCACTGCAGCTGGGAGTCTTGAGCTGGGAGCTCTTGGGCCGCTCGAATCTGAGGGCAGTGGCCAGTGGTTTCCAGTGTCACAGATGGGGCATCCTTGGCAGTGACCTATGTGTCTGAGCTATCGGAAGTTAAGGATGGCTAAGTTCACCAGATATGGCATCCTTGGTCCTGGAAGCCTACAGTGGACCAATGTTTACATTGGAAAAACTATCATATTTGCGTGTAACTCCTTGTGTTCCTAGGTCCTGGTCCAGAGGTTGGTGGGTGGAGTCTTAAGCCAGGGAGAAATGCAGAGTACCAGGCCTGTCAGCCCCACAGAGGCAGGATCTCATTTGGACATCAATGGGGGATTCAGGTCTGAGAAGCCAAGCAGTACTGATTTACATGTGGAGGTACTTAGTTTTCTATTTTTATTTCCTCTGTTTTCCAACCCGAGTAGGAAAATAATCAGTTTCTGTGTTCCTCTTGTTCTCCTGACGGAAGCAGATATTTCAGTAATTCACTAATTGACACTTTTTTTTTTGGAGTCACAAATACAGATCACCTTCCACAAAAGAAGTGCCGATGAGTGCCTCCGATGAGTGAATGCCAATGAGTGAACAATAGATGACGTTTCAGAGGTGCTGTTTGCACTGCTTGCTCGGTCCGTGCGCGGGAGCCCCTGCTGGCCTGACCTGCTCTGCCCTCGGCTCTGAGCAGCGCCTTCTGGGCTCAGCCCTGGCACAGCGAGTGCAGGGCCCTGGGCTTCCTGCCCTGGCCGCCTGTCCCTACCCTTCCCAGGCGAGGGCGCCGTTCCCAGAGTCCTGGGGCCGCTCCTCCCTGAGCCGATGCCGCTGGTCAGGGCGCCGCTTGCCCCACCTGCCTGCTGCCGCCTCCTCCGAAGGGACACTTTCTGATGCACCAGGGCTTTTTTTAAAAATTTATTTTGTATTGAAGGATAATCGCTCTACAAAATTTTGTTTTCTGTCAGACCTCAACATAGGTATACACGTGTCCCCTCCCTCCTGAATCCCCTCCCATCTCCTGCCCCATCCCACCCCTCTAGGTTGACATAGAGCCCCTGTTTGAGTTTCCTCAGACATAACAGCACATTCCCGTTGGCCACCTATTTTACATGTGGGAATGTAAGTTTCCCTGTGCTTTGAGGTGACATTCCCAGCACATCCCAGGCCTCCTTGCTTGGTGCCCCAGGTCCTCCCCGGGGTGTGCCCTGCAGTCCTGTGGGCTTCCTCTGTTCATGGTTCCCGCCTCCTTTCAGGTTCTGCCCATGGGCGGAATTTTGAATACCAGCCCTGTCCTCTGAGGCCTCCAGAAATATTGCAACACAAGACTGTTAATACTATGTATAACAAGCATTCTTGGCTTTTAAAGTTTAGAATTTAAGGACAAGCTATAGGCAGAGAGCACACCCCTGTGACCAACATGAATGCACACGTGTGTGTGTGTGTGTGTGTGTGTGTGTGTGTGTGCGCACGCACGCACGCACAGGCAGATACACAGAGACCTGCAATCTTCCCATCATGAGGTACCTGCCCCTGAAATCAGTATTATTACCAGCTAGGTCAGCTGTATCTGAAAGGTGAGACCTTTGGCAGAGACCACCAAAGGCAGAACTGCTTACAGAAACTGTGTCCTTCCCAACTCTTGCCTCGTTTACACTGAGTGCTCTCAGGGCCGTGAGACTGTTTCTGAAAAGTGTCTTACTTAGGTCCTGGGGCTTCCCTGGTGGCTCAGATGGTAAAGAATCTGCCTGCGATGCAGGAGACCCAGGTTAAATCCCTGGGTCAGAAAGATCCCCTGGAGAAGGGCGTGGCAACCCACTCCAGTATTGTTGCCTGGAGAATCCCATGGACAGAGGAGCCTGGTGGGCTACGGTCCATGGGGTCACAAAGAGTTGGACACAACTCAGTGCCTAACACTTTTACTTTCACTAGGTCTCTGGGAGTACTCAGAAAAAGTGACAGACCCTAAAAGGTCATGGTGCGTTGTATTAGGGCTCTCCAAAGAAACAGAACCAATAGGCTAGATGACAGATAGATGGATAGATAGAAGGATGCATCAGTTTCTATCTATATGTAGTCTCTTTGTCTGTGTGTCTGTCTGTCCATGTTTATATCTCTGTGTTCAGGCTCTCAGTGGGTTGGGTGATGTCCACCCACTTTGGGGGAGGTTCAGTGATGCAAATGCTCGTCTCGTCCAGAAATACACATCGAGAAACATGTTAATCTGGATGTCTTGTGGTCAGTCAAGTTGGCACATAAAATTCACCACCACCTGCCCTCACTTCATATCTTGGGGGTTTTCCTTGGAGAGAGTGTGAACAGTAAAAAGGCAGAGGGAGGCGGTTCTAGAACTGGTGCTTCAGCCCTGACCCCTCCTTTGAGCGTGAACTCTTCTGCTTCTGACCTTAACTGATGGCCTGGGTGAGAGGACTCTATCCCGGGGTCTCGCAGGAGGAGGTCAGGAGAGGTGGAAGGGAGTGGAGTTGTGAACAGATTCAGGGGTCAGTGATGCCGGCGGGAGGGGTGTGGGAGCATGACATGTTCTCAAGACCTTCACCAAGTCACTTTCCCCCAAGCCATTTAGAAGTGGGCATCACTGGACCCTGAGGTCTCCGAGGCCCCTCATGCCCCTGCTCTGAGACTGCCTTCCGTGACAAAAGGCAGGGACCATGTAGTGCTGTGGGTGGAGAGGCGACAGGACTGGGCAGGCAGCTGTGCCCTGGGCATGACCCGCCCAGCTGTAGTGCCCGCTGGTGTGTTTGCTGGGTGCCAGGCCCCCAGCATGGCCTCTCGGGTAACCCCCAGTGACCCAGGGGGTTTGGGTCGATTGCTTCTCCCGTTTAACAGAGGCAGCAGCTGCGACAAGGGATGCTGCAGTCCATTGCCGCTCAGTGTACAATGCGAGGCGTGATGTGCCAGGCCCTGGCCTCTGGTCGAGACAGGCCTCACCTGCCTCCTTATGCCAATCAGAGGCCCAGCTTTGTCAGGAACAGAGCAGTGGAAGGTAGACCTGGGTGGGGGAGATTTAAGTTAAACGTGGGCAACATGCGCCTGCATAAAGAAGCCAGCGATGTGTGCTCCCTGGTGTGGCGGCTGCGGGCAGGAGCCCCTGGGCCACTTCGGAAGCCCCGGGCTCGGAAGCAGCACTGTCAGCCCAGGCGGTGAGCTGAGCTGCTCACAGCAGAGGACGGGTGGGGACAGCATTGAATGCAAGGGCCCTGGTGGCCCAGAGGAGGGGCGCCGTGGATGTCTCGGGAGCCTCCTCCAGGAAGGAAGACCTGGGAGCCTCTGCAAGGTTCCTTCTGCGGCCCTGTCACTCCATGTGCTGTCTCCCCTCCGGGAGGGCTGCCTTGGCTGGACTCCCACAGGCCTTCACTGCCTTGCTTACAGGGTGACCACTCACACCTGATGCTCTGTTCATTCTCAGCTATGAGGCAGCGTTACCGTCATGCCCACTTCACCTGATGGAAGCAGAAGCCTGGAAAGATGCTGTGATCTGCTGGCAGGCACTCGATTGGTGCAGGAAGACTTGGGGTTCCCATGTGGACTCTGCAAGCCCTTTGTCCTCCCAGAGGGGTCACTGGTTCCCAAACTAGGTCACTGCCCCTCGTTGGTGACCAATGCCTGCAAACAGCTATGTATGCTTGTCAGTTTACTTACAAGTTCAATTCTGTGTATTGGGTTGAACCATTGCTGTTGTGTGGGGCAAATTAGGACTGTACTAATGCCTTAGGGGCATCATAGAATACAGAGGATAAATATTTCAGGATGAGATTTAAAAGGAGGATAAACATTTCAGGATGAGATTGTAAAGGAGTCTCCACGGCACTTCTGGCCCTCACTTGCTGCCTGCGGTGAATCTCGCTGGAGGCCGATGCTGGTAGAGAGCCTGGGTGAGACTGGCGTCCCTGTCACTGGTGGGCCATACATGTCTGTGACAGGAGCGATCGAGACTGTGATCAGCTCCCTGCAAAAGAGGACATCTGTCTGAGTGCCAGGCACCCCCTGTCTTCCTTCTGCTTTGCACCTCTCCTTGGCTTTGATCTAGAGGAACCAGGTTCGCTACCTGACTGTGCATGTGAGGGAACCTGGCGGGGATTAAGTGCCTTGCACCACCAGCTGACTGCTCAGCAGGAACTGAGAGTTTCCGTCCTACGCCCTAGAGGAAAGATCCAGAAGTGCCCCTGTTGCCCCCAGGGGCGGTGGGGAGCGGGGAGGAGAGTTGCTGTCTGACTTCAGATCCTTGGGTAAGGAAAAGGATTCTTTTTCTTGCTCAGGTTTTTCCACCTGACGAGGGTTATGGTCAGAAGGAGAGAGTGTTGCTAGCCCGTTAAGTGTGTGCGTCAGTATAAGCCCCGAGGCCGCTGCTGTTGACCTGCTTGGCGGAGGAAGGGGCGGCTCTGACACCAGTGTTTCCGGGGCGGAGGCGTGGAGGAGGCGCGTGAGAGCAGCGCGCGTGGCACAGCTGTTCCTCGTCACCAGGGCCCTGTCTCCACCACTGTGAGCCCTTCACCCCACTGACCTCGGGGGCAAAAAGGAGCACGTGGAGGGCATGATACTGTGAAGAGACTGGACTTCCTGCCTCACTCTGCGGGGCCAGCTCATGCCCGGGGGGCGTCGCTGTTTCTTCATCTGTGCCAAGTGGGTAAAAAATGCTCTTCTGGTCATGCTGTTTTAGGAACTGGAGACAAGTTAAGACCTGGTTCCTGGCATATAGCACGTCCTCAGCAAAAGAGAGGGCGCTGTTTGGGTGCTAAGCAGGTCTGCGCTGTGGGTGTTCTTGAGGGTCAGAAGTGAGCGGGAGCTGAGCTAAGCCCCCGGTTACAGAAAGGTTTGGAGGGACACGGAGAGTAGGCTGAAGCTGGTGGTGGAGGCGCAGGTAGCACGATGCTTGAAGGAAGCTGGAGGGCTAGTCCCGGGGCCCAGGGACAGGGAGTTGCTGAGGGTGGCCTGGCTGGCTGTGGTCATCTGGGATGCGTCACGCTTACCAGCTGCTGATATTCAAGAAGCAAACAAACAAGCTCATGTTAAATTAATGATTTAGAATTGAAATGATGCCAAGTCCCAGTGAAAATAATTTATTTCAAGAATTCCATGTACTGGGACCTTAGGCTTGTGAAAGTAAAGTCCTTGATCGGGGCAGTTTCATTTTGTTGGAGAATGAAGTAAGTGTAGTTATTTTCTTTCAGAAATAAGTTTCTCTTTTCCTAAAATGAAAAGTATCCTTAGAGAAGTCAGATGACAGTATAGTACATAAAGGACAGGCAACTGATTAAGTGGTTATTTTTACCTACTCTATAAGACTCAGGCAAAAAATTAAAAATTAGAGAAAATTAATATGCCACTAGAAAAAAAAATCCCCAGTTTTTGCTTTTTAATTATCAGTTGTAAATTCTGCCCTTTCATTTCAAAAACTGCTTCACTGAGGTGCAATCAACATATGTTATATAATATGTTAATATATTATATATATAATATGTTATAACATATAATACATTGCACATATTTAAAGTGGACAATTTGAGTTTTGACAACATATGTATATACCAGGGAAATGATCACCACAGTCAAGTGAGTGGACATGTCGTCACTCCTAGAAGTTTTAATCTGTCTTTCCCATCCTTCCCTGAGTTCCTGGACCACCATTAATCTTTTAGTCTTTATTGATCATTTTGGATTTTCTAGAGAATTACAAATGGAATCATACAGTGTGTACTTTTTTCTGGCCTTTTCCTCTTAGTACAGATATTTTGAGATTGATCCAAGTTGCTGTGCAATAATAATTTGTCCCTCTTCATTGCCAGTAGTGTTCCTTTATGTAGATGTGTGTCAACTAGATAGATACCTTGATGCATTCATCTGTTGATAGACATTTGATTTGTTTATGGTTTTCGGTAGTTACAAATCAAGGTGCTGTGAAAGCTCACGTTTGGGTCTCTGTATGGAAATGCGCTTTCGTTTTTCTTAGATAAATAAAATACGCAGGAGTGGAGTGGCAGGATTTTGTGGTAGGTGTATGTTTAACTTCTCTGAGAACTGCTGACTACTAACTTGCTTTCCCAAGTGACTGCGCCATTTTGTGTCCGCATGAGCGTGTGTTAGAATTCTGGTTCCTCCACATTTGGTGTGGTGAGGGTCAGCCAATATTTTTGTTTTACTTATGCTAAAATATGTATAACATGAAAGTGTCGTTTTTGCCATTTTTTAAATGTACAGTTTAATGGCATAAATTTCACTCAGTGTTCTACAAACATCACCACTATCTAGTTCCACAACCTTTCATCACCCCAGACCGAGCTCTGTAATCATTAAGCTGTACCTTGCTGTGCCCCCAGTCCTTGGAACCTTTTATCTGTCTTCTGCCTTTATAATTTATAGTCATAAAAAGGAACTTAATTCCTTTTTATGACTGTGTAATATTCCATTGTTTGTATTCAATATATAGCGCAGTTTCTTCATTTGCTGATGTCACTTGGGTTGTTTCTACTGTTTGGCTATGGTGAATAATGCTGCAGTGAACAGTCTGTGTTTTCATTTCTTTTGGGTTTATACTTAGATGTGGAATTGCTAGGCCATGTGGTAATTGTACTGACAGAGGAGCATGGCAGGCCACAGTCCGTGGGGTCACAAAGAGCCTGACACAACTGAGCACAAGCACACACACACATGGTAATTCTATGTTTAGATTTCTGAGGAACCACCAAACTCTTTTTCCACAGTGACTGCAAGTTTTACATTCTCAACAGAAATGTATAGGGATTCCCATTTCTCTAGATCTTTGCCAATATTTGTTGTTTTCCTTAAAAAAAAAAATGATAGCCATCTTCGTAGGCGTGAAGCGGTATTGCATTGAGCTTCTGATTTCCGTCTTCCTAATGACCAGTGATATTAAGCATCTTTTAATGTGCTTATTGACCCTTTGTATATATTCTATGGATAGTTGTCTGCTCAAATTCTTTGCCCATTTTTTAAATAGGTGATTATTTTTGTTTCCCAGTTTTGATTTGCATATTCTGAATATTAAACCTTTATCAGATGTATGATTGCAAATACTTCCTTTTACTCTGTAGGTTGTCTTTTCAGTTCAATGATAATGTTCTTTCATTTACAAATTTTAAAATTTTGATGAAGTCCATTTTATCAGTCTTTTCTTCTCTTGCTTGTTCTTTTGTTATCATATCTAAGAATTCATTGCCAAATGTAAGATCGGGAAGAATTATTCCATGTTTTCTTCTAAGAATGTTATGGCCTTATTCTTCTGTTTAGATCACTGATCCCTTTTGAGTTAATTTTTGTATGTAGTATGACTTAGGGGTCCAACTTCTTTTTTTTTTTTTTTTATTTGCATGAGGACACCCAGCACCATCTACTGAAGAGATGAAGAGACCAGTTTTTCATATTGGATGAATTGGGCATTCATTTCAAAAAGTATTTGACCTTACATACAAGGGTTTATTTCTGGACTTTCCATTCTGTTGGTCTGTTAGTCTGCCTTTATGCCAGTAGGAAGCTTTGAAATAGGGATGTGTGAATCCTTCAACTTCATTCTTCTTAAGGTTGTTTTGGTTATGTGGCATTCCTTGTGATTCCACATAAATCTGAAAGTTGACTTTTCCATTTCCGCAAAAAAGGTTGTTGGGATTTTGACAGAGACTAAATTGTGTCCATAGATCACTTAGGTTAGGCATCTTAACAATATTAAGTCAACAATGTTTTGTATTTTTCACTATACAAATCTTTCATCTCTTTGGTTAAATTTATTCCCAGATATTTTATCCTTTTACATATTGTTTTATTAATTTCTTTTTCAGAATGTTTTTCCCTAGTGTATAGAAACAGCTGGCTTTTGTGTGTTGAACTTGTATTGTGTGACTTTGCTGAATTTATTAGCTATAGTACTTGAGGATTCCTTGAGACTTTCTGTGTATAGGATCATATCATAGGTTACTTTCCTAATAGATACAGGGCTGTTCAGGTTACCTGTTTCTTCAGTGAGTATTGGTCGTTTGTGTCCTTTAAGGAATTACCCCTTTTTATGTAATTTGTTGAATTTATTGACAAGCTTTCATACTTGCTCAATCCTAATACAGGTAATTTGTGTTTCTTTTATCAGTCCAGTTAGAAGTTTATCAGTTTTACTAAGGCTCTCAAAGAACAGTCCTTTGATTTCAACTATTATTCTCTATTGTTTTTCCTTTTCTTTGTAACTGATTTCCAATTTGATCTTCATCACTATCTTTCGCTTACTTTGTTTGGCAAGGTTCCCTGTAAGGTCACTGAGTTGAAAACATTCATTTCTTTTTTTAATTAATTAATTTTTTAATGAAACAGATGAATATTTTTAATGATAAAAGGTAAAATTCACAAAGAAGGTAGATATATTAAACCACCAGACACCTTAACAACAAAGAAACAAAGATAGATAAAGCAAAAATCAGAAGAAATACAAGAGAAAGAAAAAATATGTAATCATAGTAAGACATTAACCTTTCTCTGAGAATATTTTATCAAGTACCGAAAAAAATAAGAACAAGAGCATCTTGAATGATGTCATTAATAATTTAAATATATATTTATTTTTAATTATGTATATTAATCATATCCTACACAAATATATTTGAAATTTTATATCTAATATATTATAATTAGATGTCCATAGGACATTTAAAGTAAAATTCATTTTTTGTGTGTGTGACTCAGTTATACATATGCACATATATTAGTTTTTTAATTATTTTCCATTATAGGTATTACAAGATATTGACTATATTTACCCTATACCATAAACTGTTGCTGCTTGTTGCGTATCTTTTTAAGTTAGAAATCTGATAGTCTATTATTCATATTAAGTGAAACAAGTGGAATCAAAATGTCATAAAATTTTTAGTTAGGCAAAATTTCATAAGTTCTCTAAATATATAAGTTATACATATTATTTATATATATGCATACAAAAGCTTTTCTATTATGCTTGATAAAGGCTTGAGAAAGAACATCAAAAGAAGAGATGGAGAAATTGGAAAGCATAAACTAAATGAAATGATATCACTGGATATGAAATAGAAAAAGTGAAACAACTATAAAAGTAAAAGATCCTCATATAGTCTGGTTGTTTTTAAATGTGGCTGCTCATTAAAAACATATCTGGAGCTCTGGCCCCCCAAAAACAATACCTGGACATTTGTATTTTTCAACAAATTCCCAGATAATTCTGATATGCATCTGGATTTTATAAAGTGATTATAGGTTTTATAGATGATTATAGGATTTTATACAGTGATTAATGGTAGTTTTGGTGATATAAAATTCTACAATTTTTCTGTTGACCAATTGTGATACAATAATATTAAGTGAGTGATAGTTATATAATCACAATGTCGCAGGAAGGGGGACCCCCTTCTATGGCCCGGAAGTGGGCTCTTGTCAATGCTCGGAAATGAACATGTGTCGAGGAGACACATGCGCTGACACAGCAAGATTTTATTGGGAAAGGGCCCCCAGGTGGAGAGCGGTAGGGTGAGGGGACCCAGGAGAACTTCTCTGCCATATGACTCATGGTCTCGGGTTTTACGGTGATGGGATTAGTTTCCGGGTTTGTCTTTGGCCTGTCATATGACTCAGAGTCCTTCCTGGTGGTGCACGCATCGCAGCCAAGATGGACGCCAGCAAGAAGGATTCTGGGAGGTGGTCGGACACGTGGTGTCTCCTTTTGACCTTTCCCAAAGTCTTCTGGTTGGTGGTGGCTTATTAGTTTGTGTTCCTTACCATTGTGGTTATCTGGGTCGTGAAGATCTTTTTTGTACAGTTCTTCTGTGTATTTTTGCCACCTCTTCTTAATATCTTCTGCTTCTGTTAGGTCCATACCATTTCTGTCCTTTATTGAGCCCATCTTTGCATAAAATGTTCCCTTGGTATCTCTAATTTTCTTTCTGTTGTTTTCCTCTATTTGCATTGATCACTGAGGAAGGCTTTCTTATCTCTCCTTGCTATTCTTTGGAACTCTGCATTCAAATGGGTATATCTTTCCTTTTCTCCTTTGCCTTAACCTTCTCTTCTTTACTCAGCTATTTCTAAGGCCTCCTCAGACAACCATTTGCCTTTTTGCATTTATTTTTCTTGGGGATGATTTTGATCACTGACTCCTGTACAATGTGATGAACCTCCGTCTGTAGTTCTTCAGGCACTCTGTCTATCAGATCTATAGATCTGATACTATGGATGGAGGTTTGTATGGTGGGAGGACTTTGAAGAACAGAGTCCAATTCTTTGGCCACCTAATGTGAAGAACTGACTCATTGGAAAAGACTGTGATGCTGGGAAAGATTGAAGGCCGGAGGACAAGGCGTTGACAGAGGATGAGATGGTTGAATGGCATCATCAACTCAATGGACATGAATTTGAACAAACTCCAGGAGATAGTGAAGGGCAGGGAAGCCTAGTGTGTTGTGGTCCATGGGGTTGCAGAGTTGGATATGACTGAGTGATTAAACTGAACTGATTCCTTACCATGACCTCCTGTCATAAGACAACTCTTGCAAATGGTTACTATGGTGCCTGGCCAGGGAGGACAGGTTTCAACAGTGTACTTCTCCTAACAACACCCCTCCACCACCCACCCTCCCCAGAGACTTCTTGGAAACTGGGGTGGAGGTCTCTTTCTTCTGTAACTTCTTCCTGCTGTGCATGGGCGTAGGCCTGCCTAGCAGAGCATAGAGTTTGGAGAATAGACACTGAATTGGAAGTATTCCTGAATTCCAAGTCCTAGATACGAGTCTTGTATGATTAAAATCTCAATCTCTTGGTCTGCCATTTTGGTGTAACAGACCCAATTAGAAGTAGTTGGAGGAGTAACAACTGGAATCTTAATAAGTGAAAGTAAGTGAAATAAGTGAAAGTCACTCAGTCATGTCTGACTCTTTGTGACCCCATAGCTATAGTCCATGGAATTCTCCAGGCCAGAATACTGGAGTGGTAGCCTTTCCCTCCTCCAGGGGATCTTCCCAACCCAGAGATGGAACCTAGGTCTCCCACATTGCAGGTGGATTCTTTATCAGCTGAGCCAGGATACTGGAGTGGGTAGCCTATCCCTTATCCAGTGGATCTTCCCAACCCAGGGATCGAACCCAGGGATCTCCAGGGGATCTACCCAACCCAGGGATCAAACCCAGGTCTCCCACATGGCAGGCAGGTTCTTTACCAGCTGAGCCACAAGGAAAGCCCAGAATCTTAATAGACAAAATAAATCTCATTTCTTTTCACAAGAATAGGCGTGAAACCCAGTCTGGACCTGGCACTTTGGGGAGAATTGTAGTCAGTTGCCTAGTTTTATAAAAAGTAAGGCTGCAGTTAGCAGCTGCCTGCAGACATTGTTTTGAGAATGTCTGTGGCATCCAAGCCTGACATGACTCAGAAAGCAAGTATTGCTTTAGCAGACGAGTATTGCTAGGCTGAAATTACACCCATAGTTCAAGGTCTAGTCTGAAATTACACCCATGGAATCACCTAGTTATTTTCTGGGATGTCTGAACCGTAGCTACTCTATTTTGACTTTTAATTATCAAATTCTCCTTAATAGCCAAAGTAGATGTCACCATTAATGATGTCAGTGTTTCTCTAGGTATGAGAAGATATAAGAATTTGGACTCATAAAATCTCCTGAAAAGATCTATCTACCTGCAGGCATGTTCTGCCAGTTTCTCCCAGAGCAGAGTGCCTCATTCCTGATTTCCACCCTGAACTCCTTTCAGAGGAGTTGAAGGTCAGCACCTGCAGTGGCCATGATTTAATCTTTGTAGAGGTAGATGGCAAGTGTCCGTTTTCAGTTGGCAGACCCCCTTCTTGATTAAACTTGACCATGATTTTAAGGGGGGCATTTCATGACCATTTGATCCCATGGTGCTGAGAATGTCTGTTCTCAACTCTGGCAGAGGTTTTGCTGACAAGCCACTCAATGTGCTGTTATTGGACTAGGCCATAAAGCAGTATCTAAAATTCTCTGGACCACCTGTCTTACTAGCCTCTTGGTCCAGGAAAACATTCCCTCTTGTTGCTTCTTCCCATATCTAGAGTTACACCATTAACATCATCAATCTCATATGGAACTATATATTATTTTATCAGAGGCCTCAGTCACACGTTTGTCAGTGTAAGAAGCAGCAGTTTTGTAAAACAGGTGAAATACAAATAACATAGCAAGCAGTATTAGTAAAGTCATAAGTAAGAATTAAGCTAAGAACTTCGATCAGATGTAGCCCAGTATATCTCAGGTCATCTGACTTAGTCTATTCTATATGAATCTTTATCTTCCCGACAAATTATATATTGGCACTGTCTATAAGTCACATAGCCTGGTTTCCTAGTGTTACTAGACTGATTATCCTTAGTATGATTTAATTGTTTCCAACATAGAGGAGACTTTAAAACTAAATTACCATAGCCTGGTGTTATCTATATAAATCCATCCAGTAATTGTGGGCGATTTTTTCCTTTACTGAAACTTTGCTTGTTGCTCTGATTGAGCTTGAGTAATATAAGAAAAGGGAGAAGGGAATGGCACACCACTTCAGTATTCTTGCCTTGAGAACCCCATGAACAGTACGAAAAGGCAAAATCATAGGATACTGAAAGAGGAACTCCCCAGGTCAGTAGATGCCCAATATGCTACTGGAGATCAGTGCAGAAATAACTCCAGAAAGATTGAAGGGATGGAGCCATAGCAAAAACAATACCCAGTTGTGGATGTGACTGGTGATAGAAGCAAGGTCCGATGCTGTAAAGAGCAATATTGCATAGGAACCTGGAATGTCAGGTTCATGAATCAAGGCAAATTGGAAGTGGTCAAACAAGAGATGGCAAGAGTGAATGTTGACATTCTAGGAATCAGCGAACTCAAATGGACTGGAATGGGTGAATTTAACTCAGATGACCATTATATCTACTACTGCGGGCAGGAATCCCTCAGAAGAAATGGAGTAGCCATTATGGTCAACAAAAGAGTCTGAAATGCAGTACTTGGATGCAATCTCAAAAATGACAGAATGATCTCTGTTTGTTTCCGAGGCAAACCATTCAATATCACAGTAATCCAAGTCTGTGCCCCAACCACTAATGCTGAAGAAGCTGAAGGTGAACGGTTCTACGAAAACCTACAAGATCTTTTAGAACTAACACCCAAAAAAGATGTCCTTTTCATTATAGGGGACTGGAATGCAAAAGTAGGAAGTCAAGAAACTTTGCCTGGAGTAACAGGCAAATTTGGCCTTGGAATATGGAATGAAGCAGGGCAAAAACTAATAGAGTTTTGCCAAGAAAATGCACTGGTCATAACAAACACCCTCTTTCAACAACACAAGAGAAGACTCTACACGTGGACATGACCAGATGGTCAACACCGAAATCAGATTGATTATGTTCTTTGCAGCAAAAGATGGAGAAGCTCTATACACTCAACAAAAACAAGACCAGGAACTGACTGTGGCTCAGATCATGAACTCCTTATTACCAAATTCAGACTGAAATTGAAGAAAGTAGGGAAAACCACTAGACCATTCAGGTATGACCTAAATCAAATCCCTTATGATTATACAGTGGAAGTGAGAAATAGACTTAAGGGCCTAGATCTGATAGATAGAGTGCCTGATGAACTACGGAATGAGGTTCATGACATTGTACACAAGACAGGGATCAAGACCATCCCCATGGAAAAGAAATGCAGAAAAGCAAAATGGCTGTCTGGGGAGGCCTTACAAATAGCTGTGAAAAGAAGAGAAGTGAAAAGCAAAGGAGAAAAGGAAAAATGTAAGCATCTGAATGCGGAGTTCCAAAGAATAGCAAGAAGAGATAAGAAAGCCTTCTTCAGTGATCAATGCAAAGAAATAGAGGAAAACAACAGAATGGGAAAGACTAGAGATCTCTTCAAGAAAATTAGAGATACCAAGGGAACATTTCATGCAAAGATGGGCTTGATAAAGGACAGAAATGGTATGGACCTAACAGAAGCAGAAGATATTAAGAAGCAATGGCAAAAATACACAGAAGAACTGTACAAAAAAGATCTTCATGACCCAGATAATCACGATGGTGTGATCACTGACCTAGAGCCAGACATCCTGGAATGTGAAGTCAAGTGGGCCTTAGAAAGCATCACTACAAACAAAGCTAGTGGAGGTGATGGCATTCCAGTTGAGCTATTCCAAATCCTGAAAGATGATGCTGTGAAAGTGCTGCACTCAATATGCCAGCAAATTGGGAAAACTCAGCAGTGGCCACAGGACTGGAAAAGGTCAGTTTTCATTCCAATCCCAAAGAAAGGCAATGCCAAAGAATGCTCAAACTACTGCACAATTGCACTCATCTCACATGCTAGTAAAGTAATGCTCAAAATTCTCCAAGCCAGGCTTCAGCAATACGTGAACCGTGAACTTCCTGATGTTCAAGCTGGTTTTAGAAAAGGCAGAGGAACCAGAGATCAAATTGCCAACATCCACTGGATCATGGAAAAAGCAAGAGAGTTCCAGAAAAACATCTATTTCTGCTTTATTGACTATGCCAAAGCCTTTGACTGTGTGGATCACAATAAACTGTGGAAAATTCTTCAAGAGCCTGGGAATACCAGACCACCTGATCTGCCTCTTGAGAAATCTGTATGCAGGTCAGGAAGCAACAGTTAGAACTGGACAAGGAACAACAGACAGGTTCCAAATAGGAAAAGGAGTACGTCAAGGCTGTATATTGTCACCCTGCTTATTTAACTTCTATGCAGAGTACATCATGAGAAATGCTGGACTGGAAGAAGCACAAGCTGGAATCAAGATTGCCAGGAGAAATATCAATAACCTCAGATATGCAGATGACACCACCCTTAGGGCAGAAAGTGAAGAGGAACTCAAAAGCCTCTTGATAAAAGTGAAAGTGGAGAGTGAAAAGGTTGGCTTAAAGCTCAACATTCAGAAAACGAAGATCATGCCATCCGGTTCCATCACTTCATGGGAAATAGATGGGGAAACAGTGGAAACAGTGTCAGACTTTATTTTGGGGGCCTCCAAAATCACTGCAGATGGTGACTGCAGCCATGAAATTAAAAGACGCTTACTCCTTGGAAGGAAAGTTATGACCAACCTAGATAGCCTATTCAAAAGCAGAGACATTACTTTGCCAACAAAGGTCCGTCTAGTCAAGGCTATGGTTTTTCCTGTGGTCATGTATGGATGTGAGAGTTGGACTGTGAAGAAGGCTGAGCGCCGAAGAATTGATGCTTTTGAACTGTGGTGTTGGAGAAGACTCTTGAGAGTCCCTTGGACTGCAAGGAGATCCAACCAGTCCCTTCTGAAGGAGATCAGCCCTGGGATTTCTTTGGAGGGAATGATGCTGAAGCTGAAACTCCAGTACTTTGGCCACCTCATGGGAAGAGCTGACTCATTGGAAACGACCCTGATGCTGGGAGGGATTGGGGGCAAGAGGAGAAGGGCACGCCAGAGGATGAGATGGTTGGATGGCATCACTGACTCGATGGACGTGAGTCTGAGTGAACTCTGGGAGTTGGTGATGGACAGGGAGGCCTGGTGTGCTGCGATTCATGGGGTTGCAAAGAGTCGGACACGACTGAGCGACTGAACTGAACTGAACTGAATATAAGAAAACTCAAATTTATGGCCAGAGTTGGAGTAGGCATTATTAGTTGACAAGGTGAGGGGATCCCACCTAGTAATATCAATAGTGACCTGAATGTGATTACAATTTTTCTTTTTAAGTAAATTTTCTTGGGGCCAACCAGTTTGAGCCTGAGAGTAGAGAAATTCACCAAGGGACCCAGAACTAGACACAGGTAATTGTATTGATTTCTAAAACTTGCATAGAATCAGGCCTATGATAGAAAAGCATTTGATTTATTGCAAAGGTCCAGGAAGTCAAGAAAACATTGCAAATGATAATATGAATCAGGTCCAGAATCTTGGGCAAATTGTCTACCTCTAATGTCATCTTCTTCCCGTCCTGATATAGTGCAATTTCTCCTGTTTGAGCATCATTTTAAGGTAAGATCAGGTCAGCTGTCCTCTGTATAGAATAGTCTAGTGTAGGGGCCTTTGAAAGTGGGAATTAATCCAAGGGTCAATTTCCCTTCAATTTTACTGTGCATGAGCCAGTTAAGAGTGTCTGATAAAAAGGTTCTTCCATCCAGGCTGGAGACAGCCCCTTAAATTATGTCTTTTTCCAGTCCTGATTGCAGGTCATAAGGCATCTGATCTTTATCTAAAGATAGATTACTGAGATAAGCTTCAGAAACAAACTTAGGGTGTTCTTTAAGAATTCAATTAAATTTAACCTTAGTATCACATAATAGCAAAGAACTATCCAAGAAATGAGTCTTACTAGATACAAACCTCCATTAACAAACTGGGATTTAACATTTATTGAAACATCTTTTTCTTCCTAAAATTACCGTAATTTTTATCAAATATAACCATATTAGGGCTAGTTTGTTTGCAAAGTGGATCTGCTCTCAATAAATTTGGCCTGATGATTTGTATAACCATTTAATTGATCATAGACTTTTTGCTTTGCTGAAACTTTTGAGTTTCAGATTGAACTTTTAAAATAAAACAAGGCTGGGAAAGTCATGTCAAAGGCTTATCACAGATTTCTCCTATCAAATCGAGGTGAAGTCTTCCCTTTTCAAGGTTTCAAAAATTCCCTGAGATTTCTATACCTGTTAGTGAGATAACCTTCCTAACTCATCTGATAAAAGTTACTGGGAACCTAAGAGTTTCTAATCTCTGGAAGAGTCAGATAGAAAATATAGTTGTTTTAATTTGTTTATAACATCTAATTTTACCAAATTACTGGCATGACTAGTTTTAGGGAAAGGTTTTCCCTACTCCTGGAAAACACAGATTCAAACCTGTAATTTTTCAGCTAGAAACCATAAAAGTTATAAGCATTTTCACTGGTTTATTCAGTCTTTTTGTTGACTTTTGTGAAGTCATCAAGTTTCCCATTAGACTACCAGGACTCCCATTAGACTATCAGAATGTTAGGAACTCCATATAACTTCTAGGATATCTATATTTGAAATATTTACCATACATTATAACCTGAGAGGATTTATTACTTATTTGATAATATTTCCCTTATAACCAACCAAATAAACATGATTAGTTTAATATCTCTCTTTGGGATGTTTCAGCGGTCCTCTGAAGAATCCCAAAGTTAGCTAGAGGTCAAAGAACTTCCACAGAATTCGATTTAAGAAGTTTTGTCAAAAGAATCAATCAAAAGTTTTTAGAATATTTGGTCGGATTTAGTCAGTGCTGATGAGTGTATCACTTAGCTTGCTGCTGTGTCACCATGGGCCTATATCCTGAGGCTCAAGGTCCGGTGAAAGTCAACTCTGCTATCTTGGACCTAATTGGCTCTGAAGTCGATTCCACTATCTTGGATCTAGTTGGTTCTAACCATTTTTCATATGGCTGTGTCATTCCTAACAAAATCCAGTTATCCAACTAATTGTGATCCAATTTTAGAAAATCCTGATCATGCATAACTCTTTAAGTATTTTTTTCATACCTTCTTCTACTGAAAACACATCTTAGTTTCCCTGAAGTATTTTCCATAATGAGGGACATTTCTTGTTGACAAATTTGTAACAAAAAGTCTTACTTGACCTCTAGTAAACCTAGGTACAACAGAAGTATTATTGATGGTTCTAAAGACATGTTTATGTTCACTTCATTTCAGTTGCTCTGTCATGTCCGACTCTGTGACCCCATGGACTGCAGCACACCAGGCCTTCCCATCCATCACCAGTTCTCTGAGCTTGCTCAAACTTGTGTCCATTGAGTCAGTGATGCCATCTAACCATCTCATCCTCTCGTTCCCTTCTCCTCCCACCTTCAATCTTTCCCAGCATCAGGGTCTCTTCCAGTGAGTCAGTTCTTCCCATCAGGTGGCCAAAGCATTGGAGTTTCAGCTTCAGCATCAGTCCTTCCAGTGAATATTCAGGACTGATTTCCTTTAGGATGGACTGGTTGTATCTCCTTGCAGTCCAAGGGACTCTCAAGAGTCTTCTCCAACACGACAGTTCAAAAGCATCAATTCTGCGGCACTTAGCCTTCGTTATGGTCCAACTCTCACATCCATACGTGACTACTGGAAAACCATAGCCTTGACTAGGTGGACCTTTGTCAGCAAAGTAATGTCTCTGCTTTTCAATATGCTGTCTAGGTTGGTCATAACTTTCCTTCCAAGGAGTAAGCGTCTTTTAATTTCATGGCTGCAGTCACCATCTGCAGTGATTTTGGAGCCCAAAAAACTAACATCTGTCACTGTTTCCCCATCGATGTGCCATGAAGTGATGGGACCAGATGCCATGATTTTAGTGTTCTGAATGTTGAGTTTTAAGCCAACTTTTTCACTCTCCTCTATCACTTTCATGTCTGTGTTACCAGGTATTAATTCAGTGATATTGAGTACGGTGCCCTGTCCCTGTCCTTATTGGTTATCTATGTTTTTTTTTTCCTGAGGAACTTATTTTTATTTATTTTTTTAAAATTTTATTTTATTTTTAAACTTTACATAATTGTATTAGTTTTGCCAAATATCAAAATGAATCCGCCACAGGTATACATGTGTTCCCCATCCTGAACCCTCCTCCCTCCTCCCTATTGTAGTGTGTATATTTTAATCCCAGACTCCTAATTTATCCCATCCTTTCCCCTTTGGTAAATCTAAATTTGTTTTCTGTGTCTGTGAGTCTCTGTTTTGTAAATGAGTTCATTTGTATCTTTTTCTTTTTTTTTAGATTTCACATACAAATGATATTATATGGTATTTGTCTCTCTCTGTCTGATTTACTTCACTTAGTATGATAATCTCCAGATCCATCCATATTGATACAGATGACATTATTCTGTTCTTTTTATGGCTGAGTAATATTCCATTGTATGTATGACACCCATCTACTTTATCCATTCATCTGCTGATGGACACTTAGGTTGCTATTGTGTCTTAGCTTTTGTATTAATAAATAATGCTGCTATGAACATTGGGGTGCATGTATATTTTTGAATTATAGCTTTCTCCAGATATATGCCTGTGAGTGGGTTTGCTGGATCATCTGGTAACTATTTTTAGCTTCAGGATCATTGTAAGTGTGGTGATTTAAAATCCCTATAAGCCTGATCCTAGTCTTGTTTTTGTTGGTTCTTATTGCATGATGCCTTATCTTGTGTTATGATTGATTATCTCTGAGTATGTGTCTGACATTGTATTTGGAAATTTGTTTTTTATAAATCATTTGAGGACTAGTGTTTTATATATGTGTGTGTGTGTATATATAGATAGATATAGATATAGATTTTTTTTTTTTTTAAGTGAGACTCTGTTTTGTTCATTATCTAAGAGTTCCCACAATCTGAAATGACCTCAGTCCAATGCTAGGTGTTGATATTTTCTGGGCCACCCAGTTGACTCTAACCTGGGGAGCAGTTTGCTCAAAGGCTTGCTCTTTCTTCTGGTTCATTCTCTTTCTCTAGGGATCCATGCCCTTCTATTGGCAAATTCTGTGGTGGTGGAAAAAGAACCCCCAAGAGATGCCCAAGTCTTAATCCCCTGAACCTGGAAATATGCCGTGTTATATGACAAAGGGAAATTAAAATTGCTAATGGGATTAAATTGGTTAATCAGCTGTCCCTGAGGTGGGGACAGTATTGCTAATTATCCTAAACTATTAAGGCAGGCTCCTCATAATCACAGGAGCCTTAGAAGTAAAAGAGAAGGCAGGACAGTGAAGTCAGATGTGGCATGAGAGAAGCTGTGCGTATAGGAATAGGGGCGGCCTCCGGAAGCTGGAAGAAGAGCAGCAGCAGCTTCTCTCCTGGAGCCTCTAGAAGGATCACAGCCCTCTGGACTCTTTGGCTTTAGCTCAGTGAGGCTCCTTTCCAACACATGATCTCCAGACCTGGAAGAGAGCACATTTGTTCCAGCAGAAGAAGGAAACTGCCTCAGGCCCTCCACTCACCACCGGTGTCCCTAGCTCCACTTGAGACCAGAAACTCCCCTGAGGAAAAGGAGGCCCCAAAGATCAGTCTCAATTCCCCAGATTTTCATCTTTTCTAGATTTGATTCTGCTTCACCTTCTTGTTTAACCTCTGACACCTTTGGGCAGACGTTTTTTATATTTTGGCCTGTGTTTCTGTTTGCTCCAAGCTGGACATTTGGTCTAAATTGCCTATCTTTCAAGTTGGACTTTTTTTTTTTTCCATGAATTCCAGTGAGTGTACTGGTCTGGTTGTGCTTTAGAATCCCACATTTCTGCTGCCCTTTTGGTCATTTCCCAGGTTAGTGCAAGGGCTCTTGAGCTGGCCTCTTTTTATGTGCTCCATCCTGATTTTCTTTAACACCAGCAGTATGACTCTCTCCTAACATGGTTCTGCTTGGGAGCCACCCTCAGGACCCACTTGCTTGTAAACGCACCCCAGGCTTCAGTTCCCTGCATGCTGCCCTGTGAGGGGTGAGTGCCTCACATCACCCGTCACCTACGGTGATGTAAGTGGGACAGGAGGCCCGTGGGCGGTGTGGATGAAAGATATCACCTGCCATACCAGTAAACAAAGGGCTGGTGCAACCAGTAAGCCATTACCTGGGGGCGGCGGACCCAGGGGAACCCAGGATGAAAACAGTGCTTGCCCTGCAGCCACCCCCGTGTCCACCCCACGGGTGCCCCCGAGGAAACCTCAGCATGCGAAAGCCCAGGATGCTTAGCTGAGCTGTGTATCTCAGGAACCATTTCAGTGAGCCCAGACACTTGTATTTTTCTCATACATAGAAAAACACTAAATTCCTTAACTTGAGATTTCTGGTTTTCTTTTGATGTTTTGACTCTCTTATTTCAAAAACTACTATATATCCTGGCCTCCCCACTCCACCTCTTCAAAAAAATTTCTCAGCGTTATCTGAGATGCTGTGTCCTAGCCTTAAAGTCTTCAGACTATCTGCCAAATAAACCATAACTCTCAACTTTTGCAAAATTCCAGGCTGGATGAATCACAAGCTGGAATCATGATTGCCAGGAGAAATATCAACAACCGCAAACATGCAGATAATACCACTGTAATGGCAGAAAGTGAAGAAGAACTAAAGAGCCTCTTTTTGAGGGTAAAAGAGAGGCATGAAAAACCTGGCTTGAAACTTAACATTCAAAAAATGAAGATCATGTTATCTTAGTTATCTCATGGCAAATAGAAGGGGAAAATGTGGAAGCAGTGACAGATTTTCTTTTGGGGGCTCTAAAATCACTGCAGACCATGACTGCAGCCATGAAATTAAAAGACACTTGCTCCTTTAGAAGGAAAACTATGACAAACTTAGATAGCATATTAAAAAACAGAGACATCTCTTTGCTGGCAAAGGTCCATCTAGTCAAAGCTGTGGTTTCCCCAGTAGTCATGTATGGATGTAAGAGTTGGACCATAAAGAAGGCCAAGCACCAAAGAATTGATGCTTTTGGACTTTGGTGTTGGAGAAGACACTTGAGAGTCCCTTGGACTGCAAGGAGATCCAACCAGTCCATCGTAAAGGAAACCCTTCTGAATATTCATTGGAAGGACTGATGCTGAAGCTGAAGCTCCAATACTTTGGCCACCTGATGTGAAGAACTGACTCATTGGAAGAGACCCTGATGCTGGGAAGGATTGAAGGTGGGAGGAGAAGGGGACGAGAGGATGAGATGGTTGGATGGCATCACTGACTCATTGGACATGAATTTGACCAAACTCTGGAAGACAGTGGAAAACAGAGGAGCCTGGTGTGCTGCAGTCCATGGGGTCGCAAACAGATGCACACGACTTAGCAACTGAACAGCAACAACTCAACGTCTGCATTGTGCATTTTTTTTCAGTCCACGTTGGAAAATGAGACTAGCCTGTCAGCGGGCAGAACAAATCACCTCGGTAGCGCCAATTCAGATGTGTTAAATGTGGTAGCACCATGTTGAATTACATACAGTTTCTTTTAAGAGGGCTGTTTTAAAGAACAACCCTCATTTAGGTTTCGAAGTTGGTTTTCTATAAAAGCAACTCTATCGCTTAACTGTCTGAGGCATAGCCACCAGCCCTTAGATACTCTTAACACGTTTGATAAAAGAAGAAAATGCAGCTCTGCTGGCAGTGACAGCCTACAGTGACTGCATGGAGCATTTGTGGTGAGAGGGAAAGAAGCGCTTTTGATTTTGAGACTTCAGACTCAAACCCAGCACTCTGAGCCTCTGCACTTGGCCTAAAGCTTTGAGGCTTTTTGAATGTGAACCAGCAAGGAGGCCAGGGGACAGAGGATGAAAGGGGGGAAGGGAGGGGGGGGCTGACTCTTGCACTTTTAAGTCAGATTTAACAAATGAAAGGCTTCCCAAAAGCCTTCATGTCTTTGTCATGAAAGACAAAGGGAGGTCCCCTTGATCTCAGGGCAGGTACTTGTGGCAGGAAAATTTGCAATTAGAAAAAGAAGGCAGCAGCCCGGACAGGCCTGGATCAGGTCTTTATCAGCCGGCAAAGACACTGAGCTCAGGGAGCTTCCTGAGAGGCCTGCTGAGGCCCCCCTGACGCCTGTGTGCTGTCATCTGTTTCCCTGGAGACGCTGGGGGTCAGGAGCTGCGGTGGCCTCAGAAAAGCTGCTGCGTGCGGGACCGCCCGCCATCCAGGGTCGCTCACGGGCTGCTGTTCCAGCCTCCCTGTGCACTTACGTATCTGAGACGTGTTCAATGATTTAGTCACACTACTGCAATCACAGATTAGCTACTTAAACATGTTTTGTCATCATTTCTGTAGTTTCTGTTTATATTGGGCATAAACTCGCAGAGTTACACTGAATATACGAAACAAATTGGAGAGAAGTTTCTTTGGTTAGAATCATACATTTGACTTCTCCTGCCCCCAGGACCAGAGTGCCTTTGGTTTCATTCTCGTTTTTAGTTGTTTAATAAAAACTGATCCATCAGGGTGATCCTGCTGTGTGCCAGAGGACACTGTGGTAGACAATTTCTTTTTCATTTCAGGCTGATTGAAACTATTGATTTGGCAGTCCAGTCTTTGCAGTAAATAAGTAAATTCATTCATTCATATCCTCATTCAGTATTGGGCTATCTGCCTTCTCTTGAATGCCTGAAGCACTGACAGGTACTGAAAATGGAAAGCAGGAGCTGGCATAATTATTCATTCATTTGGGTTAAATGCTTTGCCTGAATTAATGCAGGTATTGTTCACCAATTGTCAGTAAGGAAGCAGCCAGATTATAGGCTATGAAGAAGTCTTTTGATATTGCTTCTAACTGAAATACTTGTAGAAGTATTTCACCTCTCCATATCTATATTCACACTTGTAGAAGAGGGACGGCTTTCCAGAACACAGAGAGGTGCCCCAGGCCTCCTGCCAGCCCTATATGCCGCAACACCAGGTGCGGGATGTCTGGTAGGCAAGGGGTCCAGGCCTCCAAGGACTCAGCAGGGAGCACTGGGTCTGTTTGGAAGTTTGTGATATGGGAGATCCTTGAAGAAGAAGCATCTGTCACCTCTGGGCCGTGTGTTCATCAGGCCCCGTGCTGGTCTGGAGGAAACAGAACTGTCCTCAGAGAATCCAAGGGCTCGGAAGGAGCCGGTGTTGGGGGGCACACAAGCTCAGGGCAGCAGCAGTTGCCTGCCCAGCCTCGGCCAGGGGACCGTCACCTCCTGGAGCGCCGGGGTGGAGTTTGGTGGGGGCACAGAAAGCCACGTGGAATGGCGTGGGCCTCCCCCAGGCCCCCGAGTGTAGGAATGGCTTTTGGGAGGTGTGGGGGCAGCTGGCAGGGTCGCCTGGAGCCCCCCGGGCAGAACGTGGCTGCTGCGTGGAGGTGCAGACCTTGCCGTGCAGGGCAGCAGCCGTATAGAGGGACCGGCCTTTGAAGGCCACCGCGGGGCAGTGATGTTGGAGCTCAAGGTGGAGGGGACCCCCTTGTGTGCAGGAGCCTTGTGACAGGACACAGCAAAAGGCATCTTCAGGACAGAGTCCCAGAGGCAGAAAACAGAGAGAGCCTTGTACACGTGCCCGCATCTGGGCTCCGAGCTCCGTGTGCCCTCTCCCCTGTGTGCCCGTGTCTGGGCTCTGTGTGCCCTCTCCCCTGAGTGCCCGTGTCTGGGCTCCGTGTGCCCTCTCCCCTGTGTGCCTGCGTCTGGGCTCTGGGCTCCATGTGCCCTCTCCCCTGAGTGCCCGTGTCTGGGCTCCGTGTGCCCTCTCCCCTGAGTGCCCGCATCTGGGCTCTGGGCTCCATGTGCCCTCTCCCCTTGTGCTCACATCTGGGCTCCCTGTGCCCTCTCCCCTTGTGCTCGCATCTGGGCTCCCTGTGCCCTCTCCCCAGTGTGCCCGCGTCTGGGCTCCCTTTGCCCTCTCCCCTGTATGCCTGCGTCTGGGCTCCGTGTGCCCTCTCCTCTGTGTGCCCACGTCTGGGCTCCGTGTGCCCTCTTCCCTGTGTGCCCACGTCCGGCTCCTTGTGCCCTCTCCCCTGAGTGCCCACGTCTGGGCTCCCTGTGCCCTCTCCCCTGTATGCCTACATCTGGGCTCCGTGTACCCTCTCCCCTGTATGCCCGTGTCTGGGCTCCGTGTGCCCTCTCCCCTGTGTGCCCACGTCCGGTTCCGTGTGTCCTCTCCCCTGTGTGCCTGCGTCTGGGCTCCCTGTGCCCTCTCCCCGTGTGCCCACGTCTGGGCTCCGTGTGCCCTCTCTCCTGTGTGCCCGCGTCCGGCTCCGTGTACCCTCTCCCCTGTGTGCCCGCGTCTGGGCTCCCTGTGCCCTCTCCCCTTTATGCCTGCGTCTGGGCTCCGTGTGCCCTCTCCCCTGTGAGCCCGTGTCTGGGCTCCGTGTGCTCTCTCCCCTGTGTGCCCGCGTCTGGGCTCCCTTGTGCCCTCTCCCTTGTGTGCCCGCATCTGGGCTCTGTGTGCCCTCTCCCCTGTGTGCCCGCGTCCGGCTCCTTGTGCTCTCTCCCCCGTGTGCCCACGTCTGGGCTCCGGGCTCTGGGTGTCCTCTCATCTGCCTCCTTTGGGACCACACTGCCCAGAAACCAAGGCACACATCCTCACTCCAGAAGCTCCAGGGCGAGAGCCAGGCAGGGCTCCTGCTTGGACACGTGCTTTTCCCAACAGCATAGCAATGTAAACTGTTTAAAGAACTTCTTTTATGATAAAATATTATGTGTCTGCTTCAGTGGACTATAAATGCCCTTTTGCAGACATCACTGCTTCTGTTTTAAGGTGGAAAATACCGATGTTTACTTGTATGGAATACTCATTAGTGATTCATCTAATGCATTTAGGAATCTCAGTATGGATAAGAGAATCTTCCTGATGAAGCAGGCGTTCATTCAGTGACTGCTCTGGGCACTGCTGAGTCAGACCCTGACTCCCCTGTGGGGTTGACCTGGAACGTGGCCCCAGAGGTACCTGGTTGGCCTGAGAGGGCGCCAGGCGTCAGGGACTCGGGAGGGTCTGCAGGGAGGGGAAGGCGCACTCTCTGGGTGAGCTGGGTCACCAGACTCTCCGATGCCCCGGTTTCTAGGGAATGCAAGCTCAAAGGCAGGGCCCAGGACTCTGCCCGCATCACTGCCCTGCCTTCCTTTCCACCTAATGAGGTCAAAACACTTGGTCCAAAGAAGCTTGGAAAATGTTTGAGGTAGAAACTGTGAGCATAAGCTTCTTGCTGGGATGTGGAGACTGTGCGGTGAGTGATGGCAACACACTTGGCAGAGGCGTGGGTGCGCTGGGCCCCAGCGCGAGGAGTGGGCGGCCGAGGGCTGCGGCGTGACCCCATGCTGACCACGCTGCTCCTGCAGTGCGCCGCTGCAGTGGGGGGGGGAGGGCGGTTAGAAGCACCTCTGCAGTCGTGGACCTGTGATTCCACAGGTCTCTAGAGACCTTGAGAGCCGAGTCTAAATGCCAGGAGGCCCCCATTTCTTAATCAGAAGAACCAGGAGTAGATTCTAGGGCTCCTGATTTTTTTTTGCTTCAGTTTTGAGTGAATGGTACTAATTCTGCATCCTAGGGCATTGCTGAAGATGGAAAGGGGGTACATTTAATTGACACATGTTTTTGAAAACATTAAAACTTTAAGGCATGTTTGGCACTTTCTGTCGAACCAATTGTACACTTTTTGGCTTATGCATATTCATATATGTATATATATCATCTTTATACATATACATATCTACATCATCTTTTCTTATTAGTGCAAGGCAGTCTTGGCAAGGCTGCTGAGCTGGATGTCTGAGATGCTGAGGAGCCTCCCTCAGTCACCCCCCAGCCACGTGACCGTGGGCATGGTCCTTCATCACCGCACATTAAAAATGGTTTGAAAATGGACCTCACTGTGGTGCTGTGAGGGGTGGTGAACAGCGTTTAGCATAGTACTCGGCATTTAGTGAGCTATCAGACACTGCGGCTGTAACTGATGACGATGATAACGACACCAGTGGTGTATGTGTAGAGGTGTCTGCGGTGACTTAAGCATGAGGTGCTCTACGTTTGTGCTGAAATTCTGGGTTTCTGAGCTAGGTGTTACTTGATGATTCATCTCTTTGTTCACAGTCAGGTGTTGGTGTCTGTTTATATTTGCTTTCTTTAAACTTTTTATTGTGGTAAAACATATATAATACAAAATTTACCATTTTTGTCTTTTTTATTTTTAAGGTAGAGCCTCTTTGTTATGTTGAACTTTTTGTTTTTTGGCCACGCCACGGGCTTCTGGGATCTTAGTCCCCTGACATGCCCCCACGGTGGGAGTGCAGAGTCCTAACTGGACCTCCAGCGAATTCCCCCATTGTAGCCGTTTTTGAATGTGCAGTTCTGTGATATGAAGCACATTCAGTCTTGTGCAGTGACCGCCCCCCCATCCATCTCCAGAACTTTTTCACCTTCCCCATATTAAAAATATGGAGTTAGCATGTGTGGCATAGACTGGTGGACTGGACCTTCTGTCCTTGCTCTGGGGCTGGACCACCAGGAGCTTGGCTGGTAGGTGGCTTGGGCACCACCTTGAACGCAGTTTGGCAGGAAGTAGACGGGTAAATGAGTGAGTGGAGAGAGAAGTAAACACAGTTCTTACATGGGGGTACTAAGAGATTGCCAGTTAAGTTGGAAACAATCAAGGTAAGTAGAATTTTCTCATCCAAAAGATGTGTTCTGGACACAAACTCTTTTTAAATGGGAAAGTCAAAGATGGGCTCTATATTATATTGGTTTGTTAGGGCTACAGAGTGGCCCAAACAACAAATTTATTTTCTCGCAGTGGTGGAGGCCACAGAGTCCAAGGTCGAGGCGTCCACAGCGTTGCTCTCTTTGAAACTCCTCTCCCTGGTTTGTAGATGGGTGTCTCCTCCCTCTTTCTTTTCAGTCATCCCTCAACACATGTACACGTGCATGCGTGCATGTGTGTGTGTGCGCGCACGCGCATGTGTCCACAATGCTGGCAGATTCCCTCTTCTTAGCAGTACACCAGGCAGATCGCATGAGGGATGAGGGCTCACCCTAATGATCCCAGTTTACCTTACTTAACGTTGTAAAGACCCTGTGTCCAAATGCAGCCACATTCTGGGGTACTAGGGATTAGCACTTCAACATGTGGATTCTGGGGGTGGGAGTGAGGAGACACAGTTCAACCCAGAACAGTCTCTGCAGATCCCTCCAGGTCTAGAAACCCTCCCCAACAAGCAGACGAAGGCAGGTATCCCGTGGCCTGGGCACACACATTCCCCAGGGCACAGGCTTATTGGTAGAACGTTACAAAGGCAGCTCTGACGCTCCAGAGACAGAATGTTCTAGTCTCTGAGCCATGCACGTTACATTTTTCTTCGAGAGAAAGAATCATAAACAGAGACAGAGTATTTTAAGTCCGCCCTCCCTGTCTGCCAAGAATAACCCTGGTGTGCTGGGGAACTCACCCTCTTCAGGGCCGTCCTGGGCGTTGCATCGGCAGAGGTCTGCTCTGGAAAAGGCAACTGCCTGGCTTCAGGAGGATCCACAAGGCCTGAAATAAATACACTCCTCCAAGCATAGCCGTACTCTGGAGCAGAGCCAGAGGGCATTTCAGTCCATGGAGAGAGGTGCCCATAGCTGATGAAACTTCAAGAAGAGTCTTTCAAGCGGCGCTTTGTTTTCAGCTGTGGAATCGAGCTACTACTGTGTAAACAGTCACAGCCTGGAAAACAGTCGGGCTGACTTTTGAGTCATTACCTTCACAGCTATCTTCTCTGCCAAGTGGGGGGTGCTGTTGTGCTGGAGTAACCATTACCTGGGAGGGGGGTCACCAGTGTTTCTACCATTCCTCTGATGTTTAACCAGTTACCCTTTTTTGTGATGCTAGGCTTGCGTGAGCCAAGACAGATGTGTTTTTTTTTTTTTAACCACGTGGTGACACTTGATGGATAAAACAGAATGGCCAGTCTGATCCAAGCAAGCTGGTTTTAAAACTCTGTAGATGGGCCTCAGTAGTTTACACTGGAGGTGTGTCCCAGTGTCTCTCGTTCGCTGCCTGCCACCCACCCTTCTTGCCCGTTCCCTCTCCGCATGCATCTCTCCACACGAGCCAGGCCTCGCTTCATCTCTCGCTGCCAGACTCTAAGTGAAGGGCTTCCTTTGTGATGAGCTCTCACTTTTTCATCAAGCAAGATAAAGAAATTATTGGCTTACACACTGATTATTTAAATGTTTGCCCCCAGATATCTGTGAAGAATGTTTAGAGCATGTTGAGGAAATGATATTTTTATTCTAAGCTCCTGTTTTTCAGATGGAAGCTGCTTCTCCGAATCCGTGTAAAAAGTTGGAAGGTGGGGCTTTGTCTCAAGAAACTCAACTCATCCCTGCCCTCTTCTACCATATATGCTTAATTTACATTAAAGCTGCAGTGCTGTGGGCTCACTGACAGCTGTCGTTCACTATAGAAACAAAAAGGCACGGGCCAAGCACTGTGTGGGCGTGTGTGCGCGCGCGGGGGTACGTGCACAGGTTACAAACGCAGAGTCCTTCATGAAATGCTGCCGCTGCGGGTGGGAGACCAAGAAGCAAGTGACTTTTAGATGGACAAGGCTGACCCCAGATCTCTCTAATGTGTACGTGCTATTATTTTAGGTCTCCGAATTCAATCCTTTGACGTTCACCAGCATAATCGAGTGTGAGAAGCCCAACAACGACCTGACTAGGTTCCGTGGGTGCATGTGAGTATCGGACCTCTGCCTGGGCTTACCCTTCTGTTTGACACACGATATGAGTGTGTACAGTCGACCCTTGAGCAGCTTGCGGTGTGGGGTGCCAACCCCTGCCAGTGTCCATGGTGGATTGAGGACCTGCCAGGGTACCAAAACCACGGATTTTTAAGTCCCATAGTCTGCCCTCTGGATCTGTACTTGCGCGTCTGTGGATTTAGCCAAGCTTGGATGATGTAATACTGTGTTTGCCAAAAAAACCCTGCGAATAAGTGGAGCCACACAGCTCAAACCCATGTTGTTGGACGGCCCACGGTGTATAGTATAACACAGTGTGTGTCTGTGTGTGAGTGCAGCCTTTCAGGACTACTGCCCTGTCCCTGAGCTCACGGGGCTGCTTGATAGGAGTCTGTCGGCCGTGGACGCTGGTCAGATCCCCTCCGTCCAGCAGCCTGGGAAGGTGAGGGGGTGAGAAACACGGTGACTGCACGTGACCCCATAAGTGGAAGCACAGACGCCAGGCAGAAGGAGCCTGCCTGGGAGGTCATGCCTTCGTTCATACTCTCAGCCATTGAACAAGTATCTGCTGAGCACCTACTATGTGCTAGGCCCTTTTTAAGGCTCCAGGGATAATGCAGTGAACTGAAAACAAATTATTTCACTGTAGTCAGGGGAACACAGAGACATAAACAAAATTAAAAGTCCTCAAGCATGTTAAATAGATAGTCCAGCTCCTTGCTCCAGAACAGAGAGACAAGAAAGGTAGATGAATGACATGGGATCAGCTGCCTGGTGGTCTTTGTTGAAGCTGGGCTGGGGGCTGTCCGGGGGAAGTAAGTGCCACCCTTGTGCTTCTGCAAATGGTTGGAAATTCCTGTAATTGTGTTAATAGTTGTGCAGGCTGTGTACAGGCGGCGTGAGGAAAAGGGAGGTGGGAGAGAACAGGGAGTCGCATGGACTTGTGGAGCTGGCGGGGGTGCCCCGCCGGGGCGCAGCTGTGTGGACCCAAGCCGGGGGCCGCAGGTGTGATGCAGGGAGCTGGGGCCTCCGGCAGCATCCAGCTCTGCGGGGCCAGCTGCTCAGGATGCTGCTTAGAGGCTGAGGCGCAGCGTGGCCGCCACAGACACGTAGGCGGGGCTGGAGCTCTGCTCCTGGAGGGGCTCCACTGCAAGAGCTTTTGGCATGAGTTCAAGGCCTCTGCTTCACTGACACGTCCCGCATCATTGCCTGTGTGCGTGCAGTGGGCTCCCCGTCTTGTTGGGGGCGATGGGGGAGTCAGTGAATGAAAAGTGTGCACCATAAAGGGCAGGAGATGTTCACGCCTGCTGAAACTGCCCGTGCTTGCCTGTTCTGCCCTGAGGATCAACCAGAACTTGGAAGTGTTAGATCACCCCTTAAAACAACTGGTTAAAGGAGGGCAAAACTGTTAAGAAAAATCCTAAAATGTCAGCTGTAAAATTTAGGGGCAGATATTCAGGCCTCTGTCTGAAAGCGGTCTTGTGTGGGTTTCCCAGCCCCTGTGTGCACCACCCACCCCTAGCCCCAGACTTTGTACATGTCACACCATCCTTGGCACCACCCCAAAATCTCCAGGGCCTGGCGGGCAGAACAGAGCAGACCCTGCAGTGAAGGAGGTGGGGGCAGCCTCTAGGGAGAACATTCTGAGGGTATTCTTGCTGATGGGTAACTTTTGGTGATAACTCTGACCTCCTTCTCCAGGCTGTATCGTGGCCGGTGCCCTCCTGCTATGCGGGGTGTCAGGCACCCTGTGGTCAGACCACCCCCCACACAATTGTTGCCTGCCCAAGACTGGGACTGGAGCTGGAGGGGCTTCAGTCCCTAGTCAACAGCTCTCGGTTCTGCCCTTGGGAGCTCCGTCTGTGTTTGCTGGTTGTTGCTCGGTTGCTCAGTCATGTCTGAGTCTCTGCAACGTCATGGACTGCGGCACACCAGGCTTCCCTGTCCTTCTCCATCTCCAGGAGCTTGCTCAAACTCATTGAGTCAATGATACCAGCCAACCATCTCATCCTCTGTTGTCCCCTTCTCCTCCTGCCTTTAGTCTTTCCCAGCATCAGGGTCTTTTTCCAATGAGTCAGTTCTTTGCATTAGGTGGCCAAAGGATTAGAGCTTCAGCTTCAGCATCAGTCCTTCCAATGGATATTCAGAGTTTATTTCCTTTAAGATGTACTGGTTTTATCTCCTTGCCATCCAAGGGACCCTCAAGAGTCTTCTCCAACACCATTTCAAAAACATCAATTCTTGGGCACTTAGCCTTCTTAATGGTCCAACTCTCACATCCATACATGACTCCTGGAAAAACCACAGCTTTGGCTATGTGGACTTTTGCTGGCAAAGTATCTCTGCTTTTTAATACCTCTGTGTTAAACAGGGATATTAACTACATCTGGCTTTTACTGAGGCTGGCAGACTCTGGAGCCCATGCTTTCCAGCAAGACAGTGCCGGTGAACTACTCTACTTTATTCATCTGTATAATGGGGAGAATCCAGGAGGCCCTTGTGTCATGGGTGCAAAGCTTTGTCAATTTAGTATATGGAAAGCTTTCAGAAGGGGGTGGTGCTTAATAAACATTGGCCACTATTATGGTCATTGCTTCTGGGTTAATGCCGTTGTAGGATAGAGCAGGGAGAGCCCAGTTAGCAGGAAGGCTGAGGGGAGAACTCAAATACTCCCTGGGAAGGAAGATCCAGTGGACGAGCAGGCCGGCAGGAGGGCTTGTCTCCTATGTGAGGATCAGGGAAGAGACTGGTGGAGGAGAGATTGGGAGTTGGGATTCCCTGCACGTGAGGAGCTGGCGAGTTCAACTGGTGGAATGACCCAACTGATAGAAAAAATGCATATGATAACAGTTCGGGGAGTAGGAGCTGGATTTACAGGTTTGAGGAGCCTCTGTAGATTGTGTTTGAAGATGGAGATACAGCAGACCAGCGTGGGTCAAGGTCAGAGGGCACGAGAGGAAGGGTACATATGGCGGTTCCCACAGCCCGGAGCAGGGGCCGGGGATGCCCATTCAAGCGCAGCGCGGTGAGAGAAGCACAGGAGCCCGACTCGGGAGGAAGGCGGCCATGCGCGGACTCTGTGGGAGCCCGGGAGTGAGGGCCCCGCTGTGGGGGCTGATGACGAGACGGAGGAGGACTTCTGTTTCAACCACTCTTTCTAGAAACGGGTCTCGAAAAGGAAGGGCCGAGCCGGGAATGAAAGCCTCAAAAAAAGAAGAGGGACACTTTGTAGGGAGAGAGAAATAACAAAGGCTGGCTGGAGATCTCCAGGGGCCCTCCATGGGCGGGGACTGCGGTGACCCGGGAGGGCGTGTCCTGCGGCCCTCGCCCACCTGCAGCTCGAGCACCGCCCCCGCGCCGGCCCCAGCGGCCTTTCTCCGGAAGACGCCTCCAGAGGACCAGCCCCAGCGGCCTCGTTCGGGAAGATATCTCCAGTGGACGGCGCCGCACCCGCCGCCAGGCTGACTCAGCTGCCCAGACGGACGCCTCCAGCAGGCACTCCCGCGTCTTCCTCGCTGGCGCCGCCCAGTTACGTGGCAAGGGCAGCCCCCCTCAGGGACCTCTCCCGCTCTGGTCCAGCCCTGTTACCCTGTCACGCTTTTTCTCACTTTTCCCAACAGGCCGTCCTGCCCGCGGCTTCCACCAGAGCCTGGCCTGCTCAGGTCCTGAGTACCTAGACCGCCCCTGCAGCTGCGCCTTGCTCTCTCTACTGGGCAGTATTTGGGGTTTGCTACAAGGAAGTCAGGGTGCAGATGGGACCCTCTCATGGATAGGCCTGTCCAGCCGGGGGTCTGGGGCTGGCTGTTGGCAGCGGTGTGTTGAAAACGCCTCCCTCTGTGACTCGGGCGGAGGTCTGCAGGAAGAGTGCTGGGGAGCGGGAGGCAGCTGAGCAGGGCCTCGGAGAGGGGCCTGGGCCCAGGTCCTGAGTCCTCCTCCAGATCCTGAGCCCTCCGCCAAGCAGAAGGGAGGGAGAGGGCCTCCGCCCGCCTCTGGCCCTGACGCTCAGGCTTGGGGCTGCCCTGAGCTGGATGGAGAGCTGCGGCTTAGCCTCAGGTCCAGAGCAGCTGCGGAGCCAGTTCCCTGGTTTGCTGGCTCTCGTTGTCTGCCCCTGGCGGCCTGCCTTCGGCCGGCCTCAGCTGCCGCCCGGTAACCCCACTCAGGCCACCAGGCAGGCCAGTGGGTTTCACTCTTAATCCAAGTGTGAAACCTTAGCTGTTCGCAGCTGGAGAACTAACCTTGCTTAAGATTGTACCAAGACTTCTCCAGACAGTCCCAGCTCATCCCCTTCCCCTTAGGAAAGTTATCCTGTGTTTCTGAACCTTGGCTTCCAGCAAATTCTGGACAGAACAGTGGCTGACAATGGAGTGAAAGACCCGATGTGAATCGAAGCACTTCGTGCCAGAGGCGGGGTCAGCCATGCTGTGTGGTCCCTTTGGTGTGAAATGCCTGCAGTAGGGAACATCTTTAAAGGCAAAAAGGGGATTTGTGGTTTGCCAGGGTTGGACATGGGGGAGGAATGGGGGGTGACTGCCAATGGGTATAGGGTTTCTTTCTGATGAAAACATTCTAAAATTAGCTGGTGGGGATTACTGAAAAACTCTGTGAATATACCAAAAAACCTGGGCTGTACACTTAAATGGATGAATTTCACAGTATATGAAACATAGCTCAGGCTGTTAAAAGCGTTAGGCACCTCATTACTCCAGTGTGCTTTAACGCCCACTGGCTTTTATAACTCTATTTTTTGGTTTTGGCTGTGCTGGGTCTCACTGCCATGCAGGCTTCCCTTCAGTTTTGGAGGAGGGGAGCTTCTCTCTCATTGCGCTGTGTGGACACCTCCCTGCAGTGCCTTCTCCTGTCACAGAGCACAGGCTGTAGAGCACTGAGGCTCAGTAGCTGCGACACGGGTTTAGGTGCTCTGCAGCATGTGGCATCTTCCTGGGTCGGGGATCACACCTGTGTCTTCTGCATTGGCAGGCGGGTGTTCTTTACCACTGAGCCACCAGGGAAGCCCCTGCTCATTGACCTGAATGCAGTCCCTTTAGCTGTGAATGCATGCTCAGTTGCTCAGTCTTGTCTGACACTTTGCAGCCTCATGACTGTAAGCCGCCAAGCTTCTCTGTCCATGGGATTGTCCAGGCAAGAATACTGGAGTGGGTTGCCATTTTTTTCTCCCGGGGATCTTCCCAACCCAGGGACCGAACCCACTTCTCACGCGTCTCCTGCCCTGCAAGTGGATTACCACTGTGACAGCTGGGAAGCCCCGTCCCTCTAGTGAAGCACTTACGAAATCCTCAGAGAGAGGAGCTGGAAATACCACCACTGCCCACCTCTTCCACTGCCCTGGGCCCTGGCAGCCCAGAGAGTTGCTGTGGATGTAGACTCTGGCCATGAGGGCACCCCGCTCCTCTCGCCCAACAGCTCTAGGGCAGAGTCATGGTGGCCTTTGAAGCCACTGGTTAACCATTTTCACTTACTCCTAACGAATGAATAAAACAGAGAGGTGAGTTGGTTTTGTCTTCGAATTCAAGGTTCCGTTTCCAGCTGTAAAGCTGGGCCCTGTTTCTTGTCCTAAGTCCTCCGTGAAGCGGGTTCCGGGGTCCCTGCCTGCAGGCCACAGAGCCTGCGTGACCACGGGGGACCTCAGAATACTGGCCGCCACCCAGGAGCTCTTCTGCGTGGCTCAGATTAAGCGTTAAAGGGTGTGACTCTTTGCTTGGGCTGATGTGGACTGGGCAGGTTAAACCACAGAAACATACTGTCTCACGGTTCTGGAGGCTGGAAGCCTGAGATCCGAGTGTTGGTGGGACTGGCGTCTCCCGAGTTTCCTCTCCGGAGCGTGCAGACGCCCACCTTCTCCCTGTGTCCCCACACCGCCTTCACCTCTGTGTTTGTCCGACTCTGCATCCGAATCTGTTCCTCTTATAGAGACAGCAGGCCTGTGGGGGTGGGCCCCACCCATATGCCCCCATTTTAACTTAATCGTCTCTTTAAAGACCTGACTCCAAGTGCAGTATTCTGAGATACTGGGGTTAGGACATGAACAAACGAATTCTGGGGGAGAACACACGTCAGCCCATAAAAAAGAGCTGCTGAGGGCAGTGTGCTGGGCTCATGTTGTCGTGTGCATCTTCCCAGAGTCAGCCTGAGCCTGCGGGACCCTGCCGCCCTCTGCAGGGACTTTCCCCCTCCAGAGACCGAGGCAGCCCTTTTGCTACCAAGCACCTGCCAAGTGACACCATTCTCCAGCCTTTCTCCCCTTCTGACGCAGGGTCATCGCTCAGAGTACAGTCCTCATCGTCACTGTGGGCGGCCGGGAGCTGTAAACAGGCCAGTGAACCCGCTGAGATCAGTTCTGGTCTGACATGGTCTCATTAGAAAGCACAGCAGTTGCTAAAAGGTGTAGGTCATGTCAAAGGAAGCTTAATGGAATAAGTGCCTTTTTCTTGTTTCTGTTGAGTTCATCTCTTGTTCTGAATAAACGTAACTGGTTTGGTTTAGATGAAATGTCCTTGGCTGCTGTTCTGAGGAGTGGTTTCCATGCCTGGCTGTTGCAGAGAGAACCGTGGTGGTGGAGCTGGGTTTGATGTGTGACATCTCCCACGTGCGGGTCTCTTGACACCTTAGCTGGCACTGAGGTCTCAAGTCTTGAATCTCTTTTTAAAGTGAAACTTTACTCTGTTCTGGAATTGCCACAAGGAGGGTATTACACAGGGTTGGTTGCCCATGGGTCTGCACATTATTTTGCATGACTTCTGCAGAAACTGATGCTGTGATGGTAAATACCAGGTTTGCAGAAAATGTGTCCCACAGCATGTGCTTTGGCCTTACCTTTATTGTGTAGCTTCTTTTCTTCACCGTAAAATATTTTGATTTTCCTGGTTGTGAAGAACGTGGATTGTGTTTGACACATCCCTCATGCAGGTGACCAGGGACTGAAGTGGCAGGAAGTGCTGTTTGCACCAGGAAAAGACGTTATGGGCTCCGTTTCACCTTGTTCCTCTCCAGAGCAGCTCTTTTCCTGGTCAGTGGGCACTGTGCTAGGAGCTGTGGGAAGGATGGTACTTGCAGGGGTCCTTGATTGGCCTCAGTACCTCAGAGAAGGAGGCGGGGCTGGGGGTGGGCAGGAGGACTGGAGAGGCCTGTCCACCTAGGCTGTGAGCGGGTGGCTTCCTGGAAGGCGGGGGCTACTGCCTGGTTGATGGAGGTCAGGCTGCGCCCCTGCTCGAGTTCTGGAAGCCTCCAGAGCCTCCCCTTGCGACCCATTCATCAGGCTCCTGGGACCCCCTCCATGCCAGCATAGGACAGTCTTGGCTAACAGGGCTGAGGGTGTGCTTGCCATTAATGGGTCAAGAAGATGAATTTAAAAAGCAGTTGCTTGAACTTTGTATAGTCTCTGAATCTAAATAACTCATGCTCTGTCGCTCAGCATGTCCGACTCTTTGCGACTCTGTGGACTGTGGCCCACCAGGTCCTCCATTCATGGGATTCTTCAGGCAGGAATACTGGAGAGGGTTGCCATTTTCTCCTCCAGGGGATCTTCCCAACCCAGGGATCGAACGCACATCTCAGGTGTCTCCTTGCATTGGCAGATGGATTCTTTACCACTGAGCCACCTGGGAAGCCCAATAAACCAAATTTAAAAATTGTCTCATGGAATTTATCACATCAAATTTAACATGTTGATGTTTCTAATGACTTTTTATAAGAAGAACAGAATGTAGACATTATTGTTGAAACCAATGTGATCCCTTTTTCTAGAGAAATATTTGTACTTTGTGATAATATGAGGTGTACTGGTGAGCAGTGTTCTCTGTGGTGAGTAGGCCGTGGGCAGAGCCCACCTGTCAGGGTCTTCCTAGGCAAGCTTCCTACCTTGGGCCCCAGTCTGGGCTCTGCCCGCTCTAACTGTGGCCAGTCTCTGTGGTGACAAGCCTACAGTAGCCCTGCTTCCAATTCTGATGTGTGGATCTTTCCCACATCAGGCAGTTCTGTGACATCAGCCGGCTATCCCACAGTCTAACTCAATTCTGACACCACGCAGGGAGAGTATCAGATCCCATGGGTAACAGGCTCAGTCCTGTGTGTCAGGAACAGCCAGGCTCAAAGACCAAGTATTGGAACAGCGGACATTCCTAATGCTCTTATCACTTAGGAAATTACAAGAATTTTGGGAGCTCTTTGCCAGGTACTGGGGCTAAATATTAGAATAAAAGGTTATTCTAGCAGTCCTGTTTACAAAGGTGTTAGGAACCCTGTGTCAGGAACCAGGAGCAGAGACAAAATTATACATACCTTATTATTCCACAAAGCTCATGGGCAAAGTAAATGAACAAACATCAGGCTCTGGGGAGGCTTCTAGAAGTTTGTGTAGCCCCACCTCCGCTCTTTCCAAGACCCACTGGGCCCCTCCGCACCTCCCCTCTGCAGCTTCCAGCCTAGGCCTGCCTTCCCTGGTGGTACTGCTTGAGTAGTGAGCACCCTCCTGACCCATGCCAACTGTTCCCTGACAGCATACATGACAATGGCAAAAAGGCTGGACTCTACAAAGAAAACCTGCTGCTTCGAGGCTGCACCCTCCGAAACACGGAAGCCGTCGTCGGTATTGTCATCTATGCAGGTGGGTGCTGCGTGTCTCCCGTCTGGCACAGGCGCTGGCTTGCCACAGTGGGCTGGATGTTCCTGGACATGGCTCCCTGATTGTTTTGTTCTGTTCCTGATTACCAAAGTAGCATAAACCCATTGCAGGAAACCAGGAGAACAGAAGCAAAATGTTTAATAATATCTGGACCAGGAGTGTTCTTAGCATGTTAGCCAGTTTCTTTCTCTGCATCTCCCCAAGGTGGTCACACGTTTGAGATGCATTGTGGAACCCGGTTTTCTGACTGAGCTTGTCCCTTGCGGATCGCTGGATGGCAGCCTCCTTCAGTCCATCTGTCCGCACTGGCCCTGACGCGTCGCTGTCCTCTGTCTGCCCCGCAGGACACGAGACCAAGGCTCTGCTGAACAACAGTGGCCCCCGCTACAAGCGCAGCCGGCTGGAGAGGCAGATGAACTGTGACGTGCTCTGGTGTGTCCTGCTCCTCATCTGCATGTCTCTGTTCTCAGCCATCGGTAAGTCTCCCTGGAGGGCCGTGAGGAGCGGGCCCTGCTGGATGGCCCCCAGGCATGCCTGCCAGGCACGCCGCGTCTGTCTCCTTCTGACGTGGTGCTCCAATTGATACACGTTTGTCCCAGGCTGGGCCTTGGGGTGTTTGTCCCAGTGAGGCCACATGGAGACGCCTCAGTGCATGAGCTTGGCAAAGCGTGTTTTTGGAATGGGCAATTTCTTGGGTGGAAGGACAGCCTAATCACGTCTACTGTAATGATTCCAGTGGAAAAAGTGACACTGACCTTCTGATAGCAGGAATAAAGAGCAGTAGAAGCACAAATTCTACTAAAAGGGACTCTGGGAAAACAGGGCAAACGTTATTTGCGTTCTGAAAGGGGCTAGCAGTTAGGCTGAGAGTGGACTCTTGCACCTGTGGCCTTGCGTGGCCTCCAGACCTTACCTGCCTGGGGCCGCCTGGCAGGTAAGCATGTGGTGCCTCCAGGCAAATGATCATTGTGCCCCTGCTCAGCTGCCACTGTGCCCAGGTGTGACGGGTTTCAGAGCCTATTAAAGGCACAGGTGTGTGGGCACAAAAGGGCTCTGTCATCAGCTGGGCATGGTGAGATCATGTGTGTTGCCATTGGCTTCTCAGTCTGTTGGACTTCCCTGGTGGCTCAGATGGTAAAACATCTGCCTGCAATGCAGGAGACTTGGGTTTCATCCCTGGGTCAGGAAGATCCCCTGGAGGAGGGAATGGCAACCCACTCCAGTACCCTTGCCTGGAGAATTCCCTGGATGGAGGAGTCTGGTAGGCTATAGTCCATGGGATCCCGAAGAGTCAGACACGACTGAGCGACTTCACTGGTTCTCAGTCTGTGAGCTGTGAATTTTGAATCTCCAAGCAGGGACAATAGGCAGTATTCTGAGCCTACCAGCGTGTTGCAAGACACATGTTAGGAAACTCGTCTCTGGAGTTCCTCACTGGCAGCTGCCCGCGCACACCCAGTTCCCACGTCGTGACCATGTGCTGTTCGGTGCCAGCGGCGGGGAAGGTCCAGGGCAGAGTCCCAGTCCCAGGGCCTGCCTTCCAGCGCTCTGATCGCGGTGCCAACAGTACCATGGGCTTTGCTTTCTTAGGTGGCCAGTCGGGCTCACAAAGCCCAGTGTGCTTATGTTGAGTGACAGTCCTAAAGTGCTGCTGTGACTTGGACTAGCACTACTCTTATTTCTCTGTTGGGTGGATGACGTTTCTCTTTGAATTTTGCTACAGGACATGGACTGTGGGTGCAGCGCTATCAAGAGAAGAAATCATTGTTTGATGTCCCTGAGTCTGATGGCACCTCTTTATCCCCAGTCCCAGCTGCAGTTTACTCGTTTTTGACCATGATAATAGTTTTGCAGGTAACAATACTAAGTTTCGTATGCCAGATGGTTTACCTTTCTGGTGAGAACTTCAAGTCACCATAGTCTTCTAAGAACTTCCTACAGATTCTGCATCTGGGAGGAGCACAGATTCACCTGATGAATGTGTTGCCTTTTGTGTTCCGCCTGACTTATCTAAAGGACCTTTTCTGGGGTGTTTTTCAAGTTGAAATTCTCCTTTACTGTTCTTAAGATTCTTAGGTTCTGAGGGGTTGGTTTTTTGATCAGTGTTTTTTTTCAATCAGTTACTTCTTTGGAAAGCCCATGTTTTATTTTAGAATAATTTTAACATCAACAGACTAGTTACAAAAAATAGTACAGAGAGTTCTCACGTGTCTCTCACCAAATGTGTCCTAATGTAAGTGTATTACATTTCCATGGTACACAATCAAAACTGAGAAGCCAGCTTTAAGACTGCCACGAACAAAATTCCAGACATTATTTAGCTTCTACTGGTCTTTCCACCAGAGAAGGCAATGGCACCCCACTCCAGTACTCTTGCCTGGAAAATCCAATGGACGGACGAGCCTGGTAGGCTGCAGTCCATGGGGTCGCTAGGAGTCGGACACGACTGAGCAACTTCACTTTCACTTTTCACTTTCATGCATTGGAGAAGGAAATGGCAGCCCACTCCACTGTTCTTGCCTGGAGAATCCCAGGGACAGGGGAGCCTGGTGGGCTGCCGTCTCTGGGGTCGCACAGAGTCGGACACGACTGAAGCGACTTAGCAGCAGCAGCAGCAGTCTTTCCACTGAGGTGCTTTTTCTTTTCCAGGAGTCATTTCAGGATATCACATTGCAGTTTGCAGCACTGGTTATTATTATTGTTGTTGTTGTTATCGTTAGTTCCCCTGCCTCCCGAACAAGTCCTCGTCATTAACTGAGAAACTATGGCCCACAGGCCTCTGGGAGTGGCAGGGGCAGCAAGCATCTCTGCCATCCTCCTTAGGGAGACAGAGTGAGCAGAAGGTTTAGCCTTTGACTTAAAGGCGGGCTCTGCTGTCTTTTGTACATGTGCTTCACACAACGGGCAATAGTCTTATCTAACTTTCCAAATTAGTCTCCTTTTATGGATGCAAATTTTGTTCTAGCCTTGAGTTAGTACTGTAGTAGGCGTTGCATTTACATATGCTTAAGTTACCCAAAGAACCCAGTTAGTCGGGATGTGATAGTTTGAACCCGTAAGTATCAGCATAATACGGTTACTGCACAAATAAAGACAAAATTGAACGTTGGTTTTATGAAGGTTATTCTTGAATTGTCAAAGCATAACTGTAACTGTTCTTCTCCAAGCCTCTTGCCTCTGCTCTGTATTGTCCGAGATCACAGAGACTGTCCTCCAGCACAGAACCCGCCTCTGAAAAGACTGTCTCTCCTGAACGGTGGGGTGTGTCTGCGGCACGGGCAGCTCCTGCCATCGGGAGCCCCGGCTCAGCCTGGGTGTGAGGTGACTTTGCTTTTGAGGACTCTGACTGTGCCATCTGTTTTGTTTCTCTCTCTCCTTCCCCAGCTTCTCTCACGTGCAACTTAGTAATACGAAAATGCTTGCTTCTATACAAGCCCTGGTTTCCATGCTCCCAGACATGACAGTGGATTTCCTCTCTGTGGCACCATAGGCTGCCCTAGTTTAAACTCTTTGCCAATACTCTAATAGTCTAACAATACTGACTCTAAGCCAGCCTGTTTAAGCTCTGAAAGGTATAGTATAGTCCCTACTTACTTGCAGTTATAGTTATTTGTCATTTTAATTGAAAACAAAATCCCCAGCTTGCAGGTCCTCACTGTCATTCATTCTGTGTGCTTTGTCTCCTAGGTTTTGATCCCTATTTCCTTGTACGTTTCTATCGAAATTGTTAAAGTATGCCAAGTGTACTTCATTAACCAGGATATAGAACTATACGACGAGGAAACAGACTCGCAGCTGCAGTGCCGAGCTCTGAACATCACGGAAGACCTAGGGCAGATACAGTATATCTTCTCAGATAAAACGGGCACTTTAACTGAGAATAAGATGGTTTTCCGAAGATGCACTGTGTCTGGCATAGAATATTCTCATGATGCAAATGGTGAGTCTGGGGACAGAGCTTCCGTCTGGGCAGGACCAGAGAGCTATCAGAGCTGCATGCCTGTGTGCTTGTGTGTGCGTGTATACACACACAGAGAGCCTCAGGGATGATGATTTTGAGGGGAGAATAAAACAGAAAGGCTGTCAAAGCAACTCTGGATCATCATCTACAGAAACGCCCTCTTTTCAGTGCTGATGGAACCCTGCTCCCTGCACTGTCTGGTGTGGTGGGTATCTGCATATACATTCATTTTCTGCCAGACAAGCAGAACCAAGGAGGGAAACTTTGAGGAACTCACATCAGAGGCACTTGGTTTCTTTCATACCAAGAGGCAAAGAGATGTTTCCTTTGCCACCCATCAATTTCCTTGTTATCAGCTGAAAATGCTCAGCAGAGTATTGGGCAGTCTATGCTGTGTTCTTTCCAATGAAATACAATGTCCCAGAGAGAAGTGTCATCTCTCTTTGGAATTTGGGCAGTCAGTTCCTCCTCCCACCTGCTTTCTCATCCTTGGTTGCCTCCCTCCATCCTCTCTGAATGCACAAGGGAGTCATCTGATTCCTATGTCGAGGAGTGACTGCAGCTCGCCACCCATCTGAATCAGGAAAGGGTCCCCATGCCACAGAAGTGTCTTTGGGGCCATCATGTTTCCCTGAGAGGGGGCACCTGCTCTGCAAGCAAGACTCCCCTTCGTCCCTGGAACGGCATCTCAGAACATCAAAGAAACCCTGCCACAGAAACAGAAGCAGATACAGAACAGGGGGACAACATGGAGGCATAGGAAGCTGTTCTTTAGGGGCGTTTGGTGGGAAAGATCTGTTGGAAGCATGAGATTTTTGTGACTTATAAAATCAAGAATTATGATATTCATCATATTCTGCATGTTAAAATGAATCATATAACAGAAGGCATAGCTCAGTTCAGTCACTCAGTTGTGTCCAACTCTTTGCAACCCCATGGACTGCAGCACACAAGGTTTCCCTGTCCATCACCAACTCCCGGAGTTTATTCAAACTCATGTCCATAGATTCAGTGATGCCATCCAACCACCTCATCCTTTGTCATCCCCTTCTCCTCCAGCCTTCAGTCTTTCCCAGGATGGGGTTTTTTCCCAATGAGTTAAGTTCTTCGCATCATGTGGCCAAAGTATTGGAGTTTCAGCTTCACTAACAGTCCTTCCAATGAATATTCAGGACTGATTTCCTTTAGGGTAGACTGGTTGGATCTCCTTGCAGTCCAAGGGACTCTCAAGAGTCTTCTCCAACACCACAGTTCAAAAGCATCAGTTCTTTAGCACTCAGCTTTCTTTATATTCCAACTCTTACATCCATACATGACCCCTGGAAAAACCATAACCTTGACTAGATGGACCTTTGTTGGCAAATTAATCTCTCTGCTTTTTAATATGCTGTCTAGGTTGGTCATAGCTTTTCTTCCAAGGAGCAAGCATCTTTTAATTTCATGACTGCAGTCACTATCTGCAGTGATTTTGGAGCCCAAGAAAATACAGTCTCTCACCATTTCCATTCTTTCCCCATCTATTTGCCATGAAGTGATGGGACTGGGTGCCATGATCTTAGTTTTCTGAATGTTGAGCTTTAAGCCAACTTTTTCACTCTCCTCTTTCATCAAGAGGCTCTTGAGTTCTTCTTCACTTTCTGCCATAAGGGTGGTGTCATCTGCATATCTGAGGTAAATGATATTTCTCCTGGCAATTTTGATTCCAGCTTCTGCTCCAGCCTGGCATTTCACATGATGTATTCTGCATGTAAGTTAAATAAACAGGATGACAATATACAGCCTTTCCCAATTTGGGAACATTGCCTTGTTCCATGTCTTGTTCTAACTGTTGCTTCTTGACCTGCATACAGATTTCTCAGGAGACAGGTCAGGTGGTCTGGTATTCCCCTCTCTTTCAGAATTTTTCACAGTTTGTTGTGATCCACACAGTCAAAGGCTTTGGTGTAGTCAATGAAGCAAAAGTAGATGTTTCCCTGGAACTCTCTTGCTTTTTTGATGGTCCAGCGGATGTTGTCAATTTGATCTCTGGTTCCTCTGCCTTTTCTAAATCCAACTTGAACATCTGGAAACTCACAGTTCATGTACTGTTGAAGCCTGGCTTGGAGAATTTTGAGCATTACTTTGCTAGCGTGAGATGAATGGAATTGTGTGGTAGTTTAAGCATTCTTTGGCATTTCCTTTCTTTGGGATTGGAATGAAAACTGACCTTTTCCAGTCCTATGGCCACTGCTGTGTTTTCCACATTTGCTGGCATAGTGAGTGCAGCACTTTAACAGCAGCATCTTTTAGGATTTGAAATAGGTCAACTGGAATTTCATCACTTCCACTAGCTTTGTTTCTAGTGATGCTTCCTAAGGCCCACTTGACTTCACATTCCAGGATGTCTGGCTCTAGGCGAGTGATCACACCATCATGATTTTCTGGGTCATGAAGATCTTTTTTGTATAGTTCTGTGTATTCTTGCCACCTCTTCTTAATATCTTCTGCTTCTGTTAGGTCCCTACCATTTCTATCCTTTATTGAGCCTATCTTTGCATGAAATGTTCCCTTGGTATCTCTAATTTTCTTGAAGAGATCTCTGGTCTTTCCCATTCTATTGTTTTCCTCTTTTTCTTTGCATTTGTCTCTGAGGAAGGCTTTCTTATCTCTCCTTGCTATTCTTTGGAACTCTGCATTCCAATGGGTATATCTTTCCTTTTCTCCATTGCCTTTAGCGTCTCTTCTTTTCTCAGCTATTTGTAATGCCTCATCAGACAACCATTTTGCCTTTTTGCATTTCTTTTTCTTAGAGATGGTCTTGATCACTGCCTCCTGTACAATGTCACAAACCTCTTTCTATAGTTCTTCAGGCACTCTGTCTTTCATATCTAATACGTTGAATATATTTGTCACTTTCACTGTAAGGAATTTGATTTAGGTCATACCTGAATGGTCTAGTGGTTTTCCCTACTTTATTCAATTTAAGTCTGATTTTGGCAATAAAGAGTTCATGATCTGAGCCACAGTCAGCTCCTTGTCTAGTTTTTCCTGACTGTATAGAGCTTTTCCATCTTTGTCTGCAAAGAATATAATCAGTCTGATTTTGGTATTGATTATCTGGTCGTGTCCATGTATAGAGTTGTCTATTGTGTTGTTGAAAGAGGGTGTTCTCTTGGCAAAACTCTGTTAACCTTTGGCCAGCTTCATTTTGTATTCCAAGGCCAAATTTGCCTGTTACTCCAGGTAGTTCTTGACTTCCTACTTTTGCATTCCAGTCCCCTGTAATGAAGAGGACTTTTTTGGGGGGGTGTTAGTTCTAGGATATCTTATAGGTCTTCTAAGAACCTTTCAACTTCAGCTTCTTCAGCATTACTGGTCAGGGCATAAACTTGGATTGCTAGGACATTGAATGTTTTGCCTTGGAAATGAACAGAGATGATTCTTTCATTTTTGAGATTGCATCCACCTATTGCATTTCAGACTCTTCTATTGACTATGATGGCTACTCAATTTCTTCTAAGGGATTCCTGCCCACAGTAGTAGATATAATGGTCATCTGAGTTAAATTCACCCATTCCAGTCCATTTTAGTTCACTGATTCCTTAAATGTCAGTGTTCACTCTTGCCATCTCCTGTTTGACCACTTCCAATTTACCTTGATTCATGGACCTAACATTCTAGGTTCCTATGCAGTATTGTTCTTTACAGCATCAGACTTTACTTCCATCACCAGTCACATCCACAAGTGGGTGTTGTTTTCACTTTGGCTCCATCTCTTCATTCTTTCTGGAGTTGCTTCTCCACTGATCTCCAGTAGCATACTGGGCACCTGCCAACATGGGGAGTTCATCTTTCAGTGTCACATGTTTTTGCCTTTTAGACTGTTCATGGGGTTCTCAAGAATACTGAAGTGGTTTGCATTCCCTTCTCCAGTGGACCACGTTTTCCCAGAACTCTTCACCATGACCTGTCTATCATGGGTGACCCTACTGGTCTGGCTCATAGTTTTCTTGAGCTAGACAAGGCTGTGGTCCATGTGATCAGTTTGGTTAGTTTTCTGCAATTGTGGTTTTAATTCTGTCTGCCCTCTAATGGGTAAGGGTAAGAGGCTTATGGAAGTTTATAGAAGGCATAGAAACATATCCAATTTGTTTAATGTTTTATTTGCCACCCAATAATTAATGGTCAGGAACAGTGTCCCATCCACCCACCTGCCTCTTTCTCTGACTTGTCCTTTCCTGGACTCCTCAGACTTGTGCAGAACAGCTTGGAGTCCTAAAAGCAGAACTCAGCCTGGTTGTGAAGGACTCAGAGGACCAGTTCTAAAGTCAGCCATTAACCTGGAACTGGGGCTCTGAGGGCAGAATTCCACATAAGATTACAGAAGGATTTTGAGAGTTGTCAGATGCTTACCATAAAACCAGAGCAGTCCATCACCCCAGAAGACACAGGAAAGCATTTCCGGGGAAGGTAGAAACAGCCAGGTGTATCTGAAGTGTGTTTTAAGAAGAGCAATGATCAGTGACCCCTGGCGCCAACATCTCCCTTAGTGGGTGCTGCCATGGTCTAACGTCTCAGATCAGTAAAATGAATTCAGGTCAGTTTGGCTCTGAGCAATGAGCCCAGCTCACATGTACTTGAACTGGCCACACAGACCATAGATGCACCCCTCTCTACCTTGTGTCCTGGTGATAGTGCAGGACAAGGGTCAAGTGTCAGCTGCCTCTTGTCCCCATCTTCCCTAAGGACCTTGAGGGCCTCACTGAAGCCACTGCTGCCTGTGGCAGACACAGACACATCAGCGGTGGCCTGAGGGACAGCCACTCTCAGGCTAATATCTACCACTGCTGTGGGAGCGTGGGCAGGCCAGTGTGCCCCGGGAGGCTGACACCACACTCGTAGTTTCCAAGCCCAGGAACTAGACAGGCCTGGTCCTGGCTTTGCCCTTCCCTGCCACCCTCTCAGCACCACACCACCAGGTGGCCGCGGTGTGGGCTCAGAGGCAGTGTGTGCAGGAGTCTTATCCTGGGATTAGGAGCTCCTGAAGTGGAATCCTGGGGTTGGCAGTTATACGGCCAGGCAGCCACGGGCAGGTGACTTCCCTTTCCTTCAGTTGCTGAAGTTCAGACTATTGCTGAACTTCAAGAACAGTTGAAGTTGCTCAGTTGCTCAGTCATGTCCGACTCTTTGTGACCCCATGGACTGCAGCACACCAGGCCTCCTTGTCCATCACCAACTCCTGGAGCTTACTCAGACTCATGTCCATCAAGTGACTGATGCCATCCAACCATCTCATCATCTGTTGTCCCCTTCTCCTCCCGCCTTCAATCTTTCCTAGCATCACAGTCTTTTCCAGTGAGTCAGCACTTCGCATCAGGTGGCCAAAGTATTGGAGCTTCAGCTTCAGCCTGAGTCCTTCCAATGAGTGTTCAGGACTGGTTTCCTTTAGAATAAACTAGTTGGATCCCTTTCCTTATCTCTAAAAAGTCTTCCCGAGGAAGATGCTGAGTTCAGGGCCTGACCCGCATGACAGCCCATGCCCTGGCAAGCCCAGATGGGGTCGCCTCTCTCAGCTCCTCGCGCAGGCCGCCCCCAGCTGCCACCCCACACCAGGCCTGCCCTGGACGCCCTTAGTGGTTGCTTGTGTTGGTCCCTGTGATGCTCTCCTGCTGCTCGTCCATGATGGAAGACGCAGAGCTAACTAGGTAAAGCTGAGAAGTGTTGAGAGCCCGTGTTGGCAAGCAGCGGCGTGGTGCATTTCCCTCTGATTCACAGCAGCCCTGGCAGCTTCAGGGACTCTTGCTCCCTGCTGGGGAGCGCTGCCTGCTGGGGGGAGTTCAGGGAGCATTCGTCCCCGCTGGGCAAGCCCAGGAGGGTGTGAGCCTCCCCAGTGGGAAGTGCGCATCCTCATGGGGTGAGTACAGCGCCCACTCCCCACCCAACTCTGAGCAAGGAGCCTCCTCAGGAGAGCACCCTCAGCACAGCCCCAGAATTGCTATTTCTGCTTAACCACAAGGCAGGTGCTCAAGGTATGATCTATCCTGACGGTACCAGTGAGCAGGTGTCCCAGTGGTCTCGGGATGAAGGTCCAAGCCTGGAGCCCAGCTCCTCTGTGGGTCTTCCAGCCCTCCTGCCCACCCAACCCATTCACACTGGGGCTCTGTTGAACAGAGGGGCTGTGTGTGACTCCACCCACATCTGACTTTCTGTGGGATGGGACGGCCTCTGTGCCATCATGGATAGGACGTGAGCTTTGCAACCTGAGGGCCTGAGCGACATCCTCACCCCTGCATCCTGTGACCTTAATGAGCCAAGACTCTGTCTTCTCGTCTGTGAAGTAGAGTTGAGAACGTAAGCCCCGTGGGTTCACTGAAGGTACATGTAAATGAGAACAGCCCTCATCCCTCAGTGGAAACCCCGGTCAAATGTGGTCTCACCATCATAAAGAAGAGGGAGAGGGCCTGGGGACACCCAGCGTGTGCCTCGTTGGAACCCAAATCCCTCAGTTTCATGCCTGGCCTCCCCACGAAGTGTGACTTGGTGTCCCTCTCTCCACAGCCCAGCGTCTGGCCAGGTACCAGGAGGCAGACTCAGAGGAGGAGGAGGTGGTTCCCAGAGGGGGCTCGCTGCCCCTGCGAGGGGGCACCGGGGGCCACCCGAGCGCCCGAGCTGCCCACCAGAGCCAGAGCAGCAGGGCGCACCGGCGCACGGGCAGCCGCGCGGAGGCCCGGCGCGTCAGCATGCTGACCGAGCTCACAGCCTTCAGCAGCCCCATGGTGAGTCCTCCTGCCCTCCTGTGACCACCCCCTGTCACCGAAGGCATCTGCTCTTGCATGTGGGGTTTCCTCTGTTCAGTCAGGGAGTGTTTTTCTGGCCAGTGTCTTCTCCCTACTCCACGGAATCTTTCCTGAAGCACTGACACAGCAGACTTCTCAGGCTGGGAACCGCAAGTGACCCCTAGGGTGGGGGACACGAAGTCTGTCCTGCCCTACGAGATGAATACAACAGCAGGGCGAGATGACAGCTCTGAAAAAATCCAAGTTTAAGAAAAAGAGTTTGAATTAGATGAGCCCAAATCCATCCCTTGCCTTGTCAGCCGCCCAAACATTTATGGACCATTCTCTGGTAGGGAAATTTCCCGAAGTGCATGTGACAACCTCTGAAAGATCCTTTCAGTGAGGGAGAATCCGTTCTGCTCATGTATGGTGGCCTTACTCTTTTATGTTCTTGGAAACCTGTACAGAAGGTGCCACAGAGGTCACCTAGACTCGTGGTAGACTTGTGGTCACTGGTGGGTGGGTTTGCATGGGGTATGTGACACGGAGCTCTCACCCCAGGCAGGAGGGAGACTATGATGGAAATCTCTCCCAGCCTTTGCTGATACCAATTTTGGAGGCAGTATGGGTCAGAAATATATGAAATGTTCCCAAAAAGTCAGACACGACTTGGCACCTAAACAACAACTCTTTGACCTAGGTAGTTACTGATTTAGTGAATAATTTCTGTGCATAGAAGCTTATTAGTGTGTCATTTACATCAATAAAACAGTGAAGAAATATACCCAGTGATAAAGGAATGGTCAAGTAAATTATGTCTCTTTTGAAGCTGTTAAAAAATATGTTTTCAAAAGGCTGTTAAAGGCCTGGTAAAGTTGAGGCGATATAATGTTTTTGTAGAAATGGAAACTGCCATTTACATATAAAGTATTTTGATTAAAACGTGAATCTATAGAAAAAAAGACAAAGGAAAAGCAGAGAAGAATGTTTTTCAAAAAGTATACATTACTATGAGGTGGTGTAATAGAGACCTGCTATATTTTCCCTATGATTCTCTTATTTCTCCAAATATTTCTGAGTAAGATATGTTACTTTGTAATATATATTCTTGGAGGTATTTTTATAAACAACATATATACCTTCTTATATATAAAAATATATGCATTTCAGTTTATTTGTAGACTGTATATTCTTACACAATTAAGATGATATATAATTTGTCATTATAAAGTGATGGGTATGTGTGAGGTGCAGGTCTGTTTACAGCTTCTGGTAAAATCGAGGTGCCCTAAATAGTCAAGCTCCAAAAGAGCAGTGGGCCAGTCCCTGGATCAGACTGACCCCCGGCCTCTGTGTCCTCCTCAGGAGAAGGACGTAACGCCCGACCCCAAGCTGCTGGAGAAGGTGCACAAGTGCGGCAGGTGCCTGGCCTCTGCGAGGCATCAGGAGCACCCGCTGGACCACCTCTCGCCCGAGCTGTCTGACATTTTTGACTTCTTCATTGCGCTCACCATCTGCAACACAGTGGTGGTCACGTCCCCGGATCAGCCACGACAAAAGGCAAGTTCGGGAGCTTCCGTCCTGGAAGCCCACAGAGGCCTGGGCCTGGATGCGGTGTCTGTCTTCCTGAGAGGGAGCCTGGGTCACTGCGCACCACTCTCAGCTTTTGGGGGTGCACTGAGGGCTTCAGACGGGGCACACCAGCCCCACAGCTCTGTGGGGACATCCCCAGACTGTGGTGGGCAGACGCCAGGATTGTGGTCAAGAGGAAGAGGACAGCCAGCCAGAGATGGCTACCAAGCCTGGGGTGAGACAGGGACAGAGAGTCCAGGCGGGGCTTAAGGTGGGGGTGCTGGCTGCCTCCGTGCTGACCAGAGCCTCAGTGTGCAGAGGACAGGCTGGGGCCCAGGGAGGAGCTGCCTGGACTTGAACCATCACTATAAGCCAGTCCCCTCCTGTGTCTCAGACTCCCCTTCTGGGGTGTGGGGGCGATGCTGGGATTTAGGGAAAGGTCTCAGAGTAGGGTTTGGCACACAGGAAACATTCGTGATGCTAACAAAGGTTGTTAAAACACCAGCGTTCAGAAAGTGGTTGAGAATCAGTGGTAAGTTACTAAAGGTGGTGGAAACATAACAACACCCAAGTTGGATTTTGTTTGGGTTAACATCAAGATTTTCTCCAAAGAGAGGAGCGTTTCATGTGTGAAAGGCGCCTCTTTGAGCCAAGCACTCCTCCAGGTGGACCCGGAGGGAGGGTGCACCTAAGCATGGCTGAGCGTGTACAGCCAAACAACTCTAAGTGGACACACGTGAAGGTTCTTGGGTGAGATGCACGCCGTAGGCCTGTCTCCTGACGTCGCCCCTGACTCTCCCAGGCCCCTTCCTCAGTCCAGCCCTGCCAGCAGGTTCTGCTGGTGAAGCCGCTGGGGGTGACAAAGGGAGAACAAGGACCTCTTGCTTCTGTGGCGGCGGCAGCATGTTTGGCAGCAGTGGGACCCCTCCAGGCTCTTCTCACACCTCACTCACCTGGGGAAGCCCCAGGGGCCCAGTGGGTCTCAAGCAAACGGGCTCTGCCACTGAGAGACCACAGGCTTATGCTGCCAGCCTTGGATGGCATAGCTTCCTGCTGGCGCTCAGCTGTCAGCAGCGTCCGCATCCCATGGGGCCCTTCCTCCACCTTCCTCAGCTCCTCTGGAGCACTGTGCTGAAGAGGCATCTGGTTTCTAGGCTAGACCCTACTTGACTGACCCAGGTGTTGTTGCAGTTACCGAGTAAGTAAGAGAAACTCCAACGTGACTGAACAGTGTTGTGCCCACGGTCACATATGGAGCACATGGAGCTCACATGGAGCATGAGCTCCATGCAGGGAGCAGACTCCTCAGACTGCATGTGAACGTGTCTCTAGGAAAGCTTCTTTGGGGTTTGGGAAATACTGTGTAAACTTAAATTTTTTATGGACGTAATTCCAAAGGAATGTCTAAATTTTGTTAAATGATTTTTTTAATTGGAAAAAAAAAAGGCAAGGTTTGTTCCAGGCAGTGGGAGGCCCACTTCTGGGAAGTTTCTGAAGAGCAAGGGAACCGCCATAAGGGGACAGTTCCAAAGTCTAGTCTTGGGCATCACGGGCCACCCAGTGCCCAGTGCCTACACTACAATCAGTCACATTTTGAAAGAATGCATGTGGCAGAACCTGTGTTGAGGTGCCGGGGAGAGCCAAGGGGTGGTCTCAAGGAAGACATGCTGGCTCTGGTTGCAGTTTTCAGAGGGAAATGGGAAATCCACGTTCAGCACCCCCTGGGGAATTGGAGGGCAGCCCTGTAGGGGCTGGGGTGAGGCCTCTGGGGAGATGCCTCACCTACCTTCTGATTTCTGCCCTGCCAGGTGAGGGTGCGCTTCGAGCTCAAGTCCCCAGTGAAGACCATCGAAGATTTCCTCCGGAGGTTCACGCCCAGTCGCCTGACTTTGGGCGGCAGCAGCGTCGGGAGCGCGAGCATGGCCGCCAAGTCTGCGCCCAAGGCCAGCCTTCTGTCCACGATGGCCAACGACGGCGCGCTGCTGAGGCTGGAGGAGAGGCTGGGCCCCGGGGCCCCGTGCCTAGCCAGCAACGGCTACAGCAGCGCGGCAGACAGCTGGGCTGCAGAGCAATCCGCGACGGGGCCGGAGCCCGGGGCGGAGCTGCGCTACGAGGCCGAGAGTCCCGACGAGGCAGCGCTCGTGCACGCCGCCCGCGCCTACAGCTGCGCCCTCGTGGGCCGGCTGCACGACCAGGTGTCAGTGGAGCTGCCCCACCTGGGCAGGCTCACCTTCGAGCTCCTGCACACGCTGGGCTTCGACTCCATCCGCAAAAGGATGTCGGTGGTGATCAGGCACCCCCTCACGGATGAGATCAACGTGTACACCAAGGGCGCCGACTCGGTGGTCATGGACCTCCTGCTCCCCTGCTCCACAGGTACCTGTGCCCGCGGGCAGCTCCCCGCTACCGCGGTTCCTGAGAAACCAGCCCCTCCCCACAGCGGAGCTTCGCCTCTGTGGGGGGCCTTTTCCTGCTCTCAAGGGTTTGGGCTAGAATGGAGGGTGGGGGAGGATCCAGCGGATGGGGAGCTTTGGAGCCTGAACTTGCCTCAGAAGTTCTCTGAGGTCTGAAATTCCTGCGGGTGAGGCCCTGCATCAGGTCTGGCTCTGGGGATGAAGATTAAGAGCGTTGACACTAGAAGCCCCAAAAGGCTCCTTTCTGCCTCTCATTGCCTGGACCTGGGGCATCTGTGAGGCCCCGGCCATGATTTTTAGCCATCTGTGGGGTGACTTCAGCCCGCAGTGGGGGCTGCTGGCCTCGGGAAAACTTTGGGCCAATAAGCTTCATCTTGGCCTCTTTTGCACTAGTTTGACTGAGTCCAAGCTCGCTCTGCTCACTGCACAACAGGCCAATGAATGCGAAAGAGGAGATGTGGAGGCAAGGGTTATGACTTTATTCAGAAAGCTGGCAGACCGAGAAGATGGCAGACAAATGTCTCAAAATAACCGTGTTGTTGGGGCCTGGATGCCAGGTTTTTTTTATAGAACCAGAGAGAGAAGCAGTAAGGAACTAAAGTCGAAAGGCAGAATAGAGAGAGAGAGGAGAAGAAGAGAAGTTTAAAGGGCCATTAGTCTTGCAAAATGTCTCTGAGAATGGCCAGTATCTGGGAAGGGATGTGTTAATCTCTTGTTCCTTGTGTCCATTCACCGGTGGGCAGGGTCAGATTATCTCTCTTGAGCTGAACAAAGACACTAGTTTACCAGTCAGGCAGAGGGGCAGGGTCCTCTGGAGCCAGGCCATTATGTATGATTTTAACAGCAAAGCAACAAAAAGCAAGTCAAAGAAGTAGTTCCAACATGAAGTTAGAATTGACTTTTCTCTGCAACACTAGACTTCCATGTTACATTGAGGTTGAAGAAGAGTAGTTCAGAAACCACTGTTATAGAAGGTAGAACTTTGTTTAGCAGACGACTTGCAGAGGAGCTTCCCAGACCTCTCCACATGGTCCTGCAGCCCCAGTGTAGCCTTCCTGTTTGCACCAGCCTCCTCCTTGGGTCTCTGGGAGTCATTAACCACAGATGAGAAACAGAGCCTTCCATACATTGTACCATGGAGCAAACAGATCAAATCACGGTGGTGCCCAAACCATGACATTGAAGGGGGCACCTGAAAAATAAGCAGTTTCTGTGGATCTCTGCCTTCCTTTGGGAATTTCCAAGCAGTGTGCCCTTCACATAGGTTTGGATAGGTCATAGCTACATACAGATGCCAGGCAATTTAAGATTCAGGATATTCGGAGCCCCCAGTGGTTTTTCAAGAAAAGGGATGGCTCTGAGGTGGTCCTGAAGTTATCAGTGACACCTTGACGTTGTGCATAAATCGTTCTGCTTTCACTGTGGGTGTGGGGTGGGCGGGGTATGGAGCAGAGCAGTCCTGTATATGGCCAGGCTGCTCTACTTTGTGCACGTGATAAAGTGAGGGGGGCATGTGAGTGTCCAATACCTTCTTCAGAGAGCTCACAGAACTTTTACATAAAAGGCACATGGAGGCTCAGCTGACTGTGGATGGGCACTGTGCCGTATTCGCAGGATGTGGCTGCATCTCACCTGCCCTGGCAGTACGTTATGTGGGATCGGGTAGCAAGCAGGGACTCCACCCACCCGTTACCTACAGATCTCTGTTCAAATCCCAAGTCTACATTATGGCTGGGGTGACCCTGGACATGTCACTCTCCCTGTGCCTCTTTTCCCATCTGTACAAAGGAAATCAGGATGCTGACCTCCCAGGAACCCCTGTCCAGGCTCCAGCACAGTGTCTGGTGTGTTCCAGGTATAAAGTATAAGCTGGATCCCTTCCCTTCTCTCTGGTTTCTTTTTCTTAAGGTTCACTTACCTGAGGTTCAGTCCACGTATCACTTTGTGTGGAGATGTTGTGATGACTCCACCTCCTCCGAGGGCAGGTGTAGAGGAGAGGGGATGGGCAAGGTGTGGCAGTCACCACTTCTCCCTGCTGGGCTGGGGGGCCTTCAGCCTGCACAGAAACATGTCAGTGTGGTGTGTAACCTCACCCCCGTCCAGGGCATCCTGGGTCCCCAGTGCCCACCCTGCCTTCTCTCACGCTAGTTTTGTTTGGGCCACTGTAGCTAACAGCAGCATCACAGCCCCTGCTCCTTCCCTGGTGTGCAAGCTTCCCCTCGCCCTTTGGACAGCTCAAGCACTTTGTTAGTGTTAATTCCAGAGTCTCTTGGTTAGACGTGTCCTTGCTCAAATTATAGACAGAATCTGGAATAATACTATCACAATAACAGGAGTAAATGGATTTTACAGGAGTAAATAACAGGAGTTATTCAAGATTAACATGACATTCAATGTCATCTTTTCAGGAAATATATATTCCTAAGCAAAGCAATGTAGGACAGTGTTCCTTTTTTTTCACTCTTTTTTCATTATTGCCCCCTTAAGGAGTCTTTTTAGATTTTTTTTTCTAACTATTCCTCCATTTTAATGCCATGGATATGCTATATATTTATTTATGTACTATACATATATCTGTGCTTTATTTGTAATATGATTTTTCCCCCCCAAGGGACCAGTCTTTGGTCTGTTAAGGGGACTGTCTTCTCCATGGAGAGCACAGATCTAGAAGGTTAAGAGTGTTTCTCCCAGGTCCTATATCAGAGAGCTGACTGGGCCTGTAGTCAGCTTTCCCCAGGCAGGCAGATTCTCAACCACCAAACTGCCAGGGAAGTCCTAGATTTCTTTTTTTTTTCCCAGTAGTGTTAAGTGTATTCATCCAACATTATCTTAGAGATCAGATAACTAGCCTACTAATGAAACAAATATACTAGTAAACGCAGTATTGCATTTGAATACAAGCTTATAGGCAGTTAGAAACATTCCACATATTTACAAGCAAGGGCAACCATGGCATGTATTCCTCAGAGTATGTAGAATTATCTAGGTTTTACCTGACAAGTTTCTCTCATTATTACAGCAAAAGTCTTCTAAATCACTGTATAAATTAGGACGTTATGTTGATCTACCTTGCACAGATCCTCAACTAATGAAACAAAATAAAGTTCAGATAGTTTTAAAGGCAAGTCAAATAATATTTTTCATTGTGGAAAATATTGTATTCTATGAATCAGTGTACAAACACTGCAAAATAATACTGTAAACCATAGACTATTATATTACTAGTCTTTTGAAAAATATTTCTGTAAATAGATCATGAAACAATTTTAAGTTCTAGACACTTGAAGCATTTTTTTTAATGTTTTGCATATGCTTTCTATATGATCAAGGCTTTATGTAAAACGTCTGACTTTCAGAAATTCAAAAGGATTTCTGTATATAAGTAAACACCTTGTGTTTTTAGGATGATAAATTTTTTTTTCTATGTTATAAATTGATTACTCTTCATGAGGTTTTGTTATGTGAAATTCTCATTTCAACACGTGATATTAAAAATAGCCAAAACTACGATGAGTTTCTTTTTATTTTTTTATTTTAATTTTTTCTTAATATATATATTTATTGAAATATAGTTGAATTAAGTGTTTCAAGTGTGCAGCAAGGTGATTCAGTTATACACATATATTATCTTTGAAATTATTTTCCATTATAGGTACTGTAAGATATTGACTATAGTTCCCTGTGCTATACAGTAAACCTTTATTGCTTGTTGAATATCTATTTTTTTAAATTAGAAATCTAGCATTCTATTCATACTAAGTCAAACAAGTGAAATCAAAATGTCGTACATTTTTTAGGCAAAAATTTGAAGTTTTCTATAATATGTATATTATACATATTATTTATATATATGTATACAAAAGCTTTTCTACTATACTTGATAAAGGCTTAAAAAGAACACACAAAAAGAAGAGATGGAGAAATTGGAAAACATAAACTAAATGAAATGGAAGCACTGACTATGAAATAGAAAAAGTAAAACAAACTGGATAAAAGTAAAATATCGTATAGCCAAGTTGTTTTTAAACATGACTGCTCACTAGAAACATATCTGGAGCTCTGGAGAAAAAAAAAAAAAGCAATACCTGACCATTTGTATTTTTTGAAAAATTTCCAGATAATTCTGATATGCATCTGGACTTTAAAAAGTGATTACAGGTTTTTCTATTAAATGGTAGTTTTCGTGATATTGAGTTCTGTTATTTTTCTGTTGACCAATTATGATACAGTGGTGTTAGGTGAGATAGTTACTTGATCACAATAGTGAAAGATGTTTATTAGTTATCACATTCAATAGCCAGACAAAAAATTTTTATTTTAATTTTTTCTTAATATATATATTTCTTGAAATTATTAACGTAACAATATAAACATGATTAATTTCACAATATAAAATAATTACGTACAGTTTGGGGGATCAAAGTGATGTGATAAGTGCATGCATGTACATACAAGTTTTCATCCGCCCAGCCAGTCTGTGTCTTTTGGTTGGTACATTTAATCCATTACATTGAAGAAAATTTAATTTAATTTTAATAATTTAATTTAATATGTATGATCTTATTAGCATTTTCTTAATTGTTTTGGATTTATTTTGTGTAGGTCTTTTCCATGTCCTGTGTTTCCTGCATAGAGAAGTTCTTTTAGCATTTGTTATGAGTTCACTTCAGTTCAGTTCAGTTCAGTCGCTCAGTTGTGTCCGACTCTTTGCAACCCCATGAATCGCAGCACCCCAAGCCTCCCTGTCCATCACCAACTCCCGGAGTTCACTCAGACTCACATCCATCGAGTCAGTGATGCCATCCAGCCATCTCATCCTCTGTCGTCCCCTTCTCCTCCTGCCTCCAATCCCTCCCAGCATCAGAGTCTTTTCCAATGAGTCAGCTCTTTGCATGAAGTGGCCAAAATACTGGAGTTTCAGCTTTAGCATCATTCCTTCCAAAGAAATCCCAGGGCTGATCTCCTTCAGAAGGGACTGGTTGGATCTCCTTGCAGTCCAAGGGACTCTCAAGAGTCTTCTCCAACACCACAGTTCAAAAGCATCAATTCTTCAGTGCTCAGCCTTCTTCACAGTCCAACTCTCACATCCATACATGACCACAGGAAAAACCATAGCCTTGACTAGCCAGACCTTTGTTGGCAAAGTTATGTCTCTGCTTTTGAATACGCTATCTAGGTTAGTCATAACTTTCCTTCCAAGGAGTAAGCGTCTTTTAATTTCATGGCTGCAGTCACCATCTGCAGTGATTTTGGAGCCCCAAAAAATAAAGTCTGACACTTTACATCGTTTCCCCATCTATTTCCCATGAAGTGATGGGACCAGATGCCATGATCTTTGTTTTCTGAATGTTGAGCTTTAAGCCAACTTTTTTACTCTCCTCTTTCACTTTCATCAAGAGGGTTTTTAGTTCCTCGTCACTTTCTGCCATAAGGGTGGTGTCATCTGCATATCTGAGGTTATTGATATTTCTCCCGGCAATCTGGATTCCAGCTTGTGTTTCTTCCAGCCCAGCGTTTCTCATGATGTACTCTACATATAAGTTAAATAAGCAGGGTGATAATATACAGCCTTGACGTACTCCTTTTCCTATTTGGAACCAGTCTGTTGTTTCATGTCCAGTTCTAACTGTTGCTTCCTGACCTGCGTACAGATTTCTCAAGAGGCAGGTCAGGTGGTCTGGTATTCCCATCTCTTAAGAATTTTCCACAGTTTATTGTGATCCACACAGAAATAGATGTTTTTCTGGAACTCTCTTGCTTTTTCCATGATCCAGTGGATGTTGACAATTTGATCTCTGGTTCCTCTGCCTTTTCTAAAACCAGCTTGAACATCAGGAAGTTCACGGTTCACGTATTGCTGAAGCCTGGCTTGAAGAATTTTGAGCATTACTTTACTCGCATGTGAGATGAGTGCAATTGTGCGGTAGTTTGAGCATTCTTTGGCATTGCCTTTCTTTGGGATTGGAATGCAAACTGACCTTTTCCAGTCCTGTGGCCACTGCTGAGTTTTCCAAATTTGCTGGCATATTGAGTGCAGCACTTTCACAGCATCATCTTTCAGGATTTGAAATAGCTCAACTGGAATTCCATCACCTCCACTAGTTTTGTTCATAGTGATGCTTTCTAAGGCCCACTTGACTTCACATTCCAGGATGTCTGGCTCTAGGTGAGTGATCATACCATCGTGATTATCTTGGTCATGAAGATCTTTTTTGTACAGTTCTTCTGTGTATTCTTGCCACCTCTTCTTAATATCTTCTGCTTCTGTTAGGTCCATAGCATTTCTGTCCTTTATCGAGCCCATCTTTGCATGAAATGTTCCCTTGGTATCTCTAATTTTCTTGAAGAGATCTCTAGTCTTTCCCATTCTATTATTTTCCTCTATTTCATTGCATTGATTGCTGAGGAAGGCTTTCTTATCTCTGCTTGCTATTCTTTGGAACTCTGCATTCAGATGCTTATATCTTTCCTTTTCTCCTTTGCTTTTCACTTCTCTTCACAGCTATTTGTTAGGCCTCCTCATACAGCCATTTGGCTTTTTTGCATTTCTTTTCCATGGGGATGGTCTTGATCCCTGTCTCCTGCACAATGTAAGGAACCTCATTCCATAGTTCATCAGGCACTCTATCAGATCTAGTCCCTTAAATCTATTTCTCACTTCCACTATATAATCATAAGGGATTTGATTTAGGTCATACCTGAATGGTCTAGTGGTTTTCCCTACTTTCTTCAATTTCAGTCTGAATTTGGAAATAAGGAGTTCATGGTCTGAGCCACAGTCAGCTCCTGGTCTTGTTTTTGCTGACTGTATAGAGCTTCTCCATCTTTGGCTGCAAAGAATATAATCAGTCTGATTTCGGTATTGACCATCTGGTAATGTCCATGTGTAGAGTCTTCTCTTGTGTTGTTGAAAGAGGGTGTTTGCTATGACCAGTGCGTTTTCTTGGCAAAACTCTTATTAGTCTTTGCCCTGCTTCATTCCGTATTCCAAGGCCAAATTTGCCTGTTACTCCAGGTATTTCTTGACTTCCTACTTTTGCATTCCAGTCCCCTGTAATGAAAAGGACATCTTTTTGGGGTGTTAGTTCTAAAAGGTCTTGTAGGTCTTCATAGAACTGTTCAACTTCAGTTTCTTCAGCGTTACTGGTTGGGGCATAGACTTGGATTACTGTGATACTGAATGGTTTGCTTTGGAAATGAACAGAGATCATTCTTGTCATTATTGAGATTGCATCCAAGTACTGCATTTCAGACTCTTTTGTTGACCGTGATGGCTACTCCATTTCTTCTAAGGGATTCCTGCCTGCAGTAGTAGATACAATGGTCATCTGAGTTAAATTCACCCATTCCAGTCCATTTTAGTTCGCTGATCCCTAGAATGTTGATGTTCACTCTTGCCATCTCTTGTTTGACCACTTCCAATTTGCCTTGATTCATGGACCTGACATTCCATGTTCCTATGCAGTATTGCTCTTTACAGCGTAGGACCTGGCTTCTATCACCAGTCACATCCACAACTGGGTGTTGTTTTTGCTTTGGCTCCATCCCTTCATTCTTTCTGGAGTTATTTCTCCACTGATCTCCAGTAGCATATTGGGCCCCTACTGACCTGGGGAGTTCCTCTTTCAGTATCCTATGATTTTGCCTTTTTGTACTGTTCATGGGGTTCTCAAGGCAAGAATACTGAAGTGTTTTGCCATTCCCTTCTCCAGTGGACCACATTCTGTCAGACCTCTCCACCATGATCCCCCCCGTCTTGGGTGGCCCCACAGGGCATGGCTTAGTTTCATTGAGTTAGACAAGGCTGTGGTCCTAGTGTGATTAGATTGACTAGTTTTCTGTGATTATTGTTTGAGTGTGTCTGCCCTCTGATGCCGTCTTGCAACACCTACCATCTTACTTGAGTTTCTCTTACCTTGGACATGGGTATCTCTTCATGGCTGCTCCAGCAAAGCGGAGCCGCTGCTCCTTACCTTGGACCAGGGGTATCTCCTCACCACCACCCCTGCTGACCTTGAATGTGGAATAGCTCCTCTAGGCCCTCCTGCGCCCCTGCAGCTACCGCTCCTTGAACATGTTATAAAGCTGGCGCTAAATTCTCTTAACGTTTGCTTGTCTGGAAAGTTTTCAGTTTCCCCATCAAATCTGGACAAGAGTCTTGCTGGGTAGAGTATTCTTGGTAGTAGGTTCTTCCCTTTCATCAGTTTAAATATATCGTGTGATTCCCTTCTGGCTTGTAGAGTTTCTGTTCAGAAATCAGCTGGTATCTTGATGGGAGTTCCCTTGAACGTTATTTGTCATTTCTCCCCTATTGCATTTAATGTTTTGTATTTGTCTTTAATTTTTGTCAGTTTGATTACTGTGTGTCTCAGTGTGTTCATCCTTGGGTTCATCCTTCCTGGGACTCTCTCTGCTTCCTGGACTTGGTTGACTGTTTCCTTTCCCATGTTAGGGACATTTTTAGCTATTACCTCTTCAAATATTTTCTCAGGTCCTTTTTCTCTTCTCCTACTGGGACCCCCTATACTGCAAATGGTGGCACATTTAATGCTGTCTCAGAGGTCTCTTAGGTGGTCTACATATTTTTTTTTTCATTCTTTCTTCTATATTCTGTTCTGTGACAGTGATTTCCACCATTCTTTCTTCCGGGTCATTTTTCCATTCTTCTGCCTCTTATTATGCTCTTGATTCCTTCTAGCATATTATTCATCCCTATTTGTATGTTCTTTAGTTCTTCTAAGTGTTTGGTAACATTTCTTCCATCTGCTCGATCTTTGAGATCCTGCATCATCTACACTATCATTACTCTGAATTCTTTTTCTGGAAGGTTGCCTATTTCCACTTTATTTAGTTGTTTTTCTGGGTTTTTTTCTTGTCCCTTCATCTGGGATATAACTCTCTGCTTTTTCATGCTGATTCACCTTCTGTGATGTGGTTTGTGTTTCAGTTACTCTGGTTCTGTGCTTCTTGCTTCTTCTGTCTGCCCTCTGATGGAAGCGGCTGAGGCTTGTGTGAGCTTCCTGATGGGAGGGACTGGTGGTGGGAAAAACTGGGTCTTGCTCTGGTGGGCAGGCCCTTGCTCTAAGCTGCAATCCAAGAATCTGCTGATGGGTGGGGTTTCACTCCCTCCCTGGTAGTTGTTTGGCCTGAGATAACCCAGCCCTCTTTACAGGCTCCATGGTAGGGAGAACTCCAAGAGGGTTTACGCCAAGGGGGCCCTTCCTGGCCTGATGCTGCTGGAGCCCCCAGCCCTGTGGGGAGCCCCTGCTGACTCATGCCTCCACAGAAGACCCTCCAACACTAGCAGGTAGTTTTGGTTCAGTCCCCTTTGGGGTCACTGCTCCTTTCCCCTGTGTCTTGGTGCATGCAAGATTCTGCTCGTGCCCTGTAAGACTGCAGTCTCTGTTTCCCCCAGTCCTGTGCAAGTCCTATAGTCAAATCCCGCTGGCCTCCAAGGTCAGATTCCATGGGGATCCCCAGTCCCTTTGTCAGATCCCCAGGCTGGGAAACCTGATGTGGGGTTCAGAACCTTCACAGCAGTGAGAGAACTTCTATGATATTATTGTTCTCTAGTTGGTGGGTCACCCATCTGGCAGGTATGGGATTTGATTTTATTGTGATTGTGCCCCTCCTCCCATCTCACTGTGCTTTCTTCTTTGTCTTTGGATGTGGGATGTCTTTTTTTAGTGGGTTCCAGCATCCTCCTGTCAATGGTTGTTCAACAGCTAGTTGCAATTTGGGTGCTGTCCCAGGAGATGAGTGCACATCCTTCTACTCTGCCGTCTTGAACCAGAAGTCTGACGAGGTTCTTTTTAAAATAACGTCTAACTTTATGTTTGTTGAACGTGTATACTATTGACAAGTAGTAAAACAGGTGCTTGCTAAATCTAGTGGTGCACGTGTTTTCTGGGCACCTCTTACTGGAGGTGTTGGAGTAAATCATAATGAAAGGTTACTCCTGTGACATTCCTGCCTAATTAATTGGAACAAAATTCTGGCCAGCATTCCGCTTGCAGCCAGCTACAGTGAGACAGAATGGGGAGGGCCACTGACTCCATAACACACTCATACTCTTATCATGCACAAAGTAAAGAGTCTTCTGACCTCTCACTAACAATTATTAACCCGAGAACACATTGGAGTTAAGAAGGTGTATGTCACTTTGCCATGGATTCCACAGTGGTAAGGCTCAGGGTTAGCACTTCTGCAGTCTGGTAATAAACAGCCAGGTCTGTTCTGCACCTGGATCTACAGAAAACAGGAAAGGGTGAATGTTTGGAAATCTCTTACTAGCTGATAGCTAATTTCATACCTTTTTCAAAATTATGGTTAAAGAAAACAACATAACATTAATTTACCATCTTAACCAGTTTTGAGTGTACAGTTCAGTAGTGTTGGGTATATTCGCATTGGTGTGCAGCAGATCTCTAGGAATTTTCATCTTGCAAAACTGATGCTCTATATAGCTCCTTCCTCCCCTGCTCCCCCAGCCCCTGGCAACCAGCTTTCTACTTGCTGTCTCCCTGAGCTTGGTTGTTTTGTGGTATTGTGTTGTGTTAGTCGCTCAGTCATGTCCGACTCTTTGCGACCCCATGGATGGTAGCCCACCAGTCTCCTCTGTTTGTGGGATTCTCCAGGCAAGAATACTGGAGTGAGCTGCGATTCAGACTTGAAAATGCAGCTCTCTTCTCTCCCTGGATGGGAAGAGTTCCCAACTAGACCCTGATGGTGCTGAGCTCTCAGCTGTGGAAACCTCAGCAGTGACCATCACTGCAGACTGATTTCAGCAGACCTGGCATCTGAGGGAACCAGGGCATTCCACTGGGCTCTGTTCTCACTCTTTTTTTTTTTTCTTCTCCTACTTCCAACTTAGATGACGCCAGAGGGAGGCATCAAATGAAGATCCGCAGCAAGACCCAGAATTACCTCAACTTGTATGCGGTGGAGGGCCTGCGCACCTTGTGCATTGCCAAGAGGGTGAGTAGGCAGCTCCACGGAGGGGCAGAGCCAGCAGCGGGGCACGGCCCATGCACTCATCAGCGGGTCTCACCCAGGTTCTGAGTAAGGAAGAGTATGCCTGTTGGCTGCAGAGCCACTTGGAGGCAGAATCCGCTGTGGACAACCGGGAGGAGCTCCTCTTTCAGTCCGCCATTCGCCTGGAGACGAATCTGCATTTGTTGGGTAATTATGTTCTCGAGCCGGCTGGTGTCCTGTAGGGCGGGGTGGAGTTTGCAGCATCCTTGGCAGAGAGGTACCCTGGCTCTAGTCCACAGCAGCTCTGCACACACTGGTCTTCATTAAGTACCCCGCTGGTCTGACACTGGGCTTCCCTTGTGGCCCAGCAGTAAAAAATCCACCTGCAATGTAGGAGACCTAGGTTGGATCTGTGGGTCTAGAAGATCCCCTGGAGAAGGAAGTGACAACCCACTCCAGTATTCTTGCCTGGGAAATCCCATGGACAGAGGAGCCTGGTGGGCTACAGTCCAGAGGGCTGCAGCAGAGTCAGACATGACTTAGTGACTAAACAACAAAACAACTGGTCTGACATTAGCACACCCCCCGGGCGGGGCTATGCTCCATTGAACATTCTCCTCTCTGGTCAGTTTTTGGGTGATTCCCTGTGCCACCTTTCTGGGCACCATGTCAGACTTTCTTCCCCTAAAACCCTGCTTTCCCACCAAAAATAGAGATAAGAAGCAAGGTTTCTCAACAACTGATGCTTAAAATGGTCCCTCCATCCCAGGAACAATCAGAAACTGTTGGACTCAGACAGGGCTGCCTTTTATACATAAAAGTCAACTCTCTCATATCTTTCAATATAAAGGCACTAATCCCATTCATGAGGGCTCACTCTCATGACCTAATTGCCTCCCAAAGGCCGCAGATGCTAGTGCCATTACCCTGGGGATTAGGGCATCAACCTATGGACTTTTAGGAGGGACACAGACATTTCAGTCCATAGCAGCATCCCAGCACAGGGAACAGCATGCATAAAAGAGAAAGGCAAGGCTGACAAGGAGGCCTCAGGCAATGCTGCACTTCTAAAAGAAAGATGGAGACCATCTCACCAAGCTGGAATCAGGAAAACCAGGCTGGCCTAGAGGACACTTTTCTGCACTAAGTGGTGTATTTTTCCTAAAATACTGAGACTTGCGTGGGAAAAATCTGCTCCTTAATTTTTATGTTTGTGGAAAAAGCATATTCAGGATAATGTTGCTTTCAACAAATAATGGGCCTCTGTGGTCTGTTTCAACAGCTAATGGTAAACACTGTTGAGAGCCATCACTGTGGGCTCATTTACCAGAAGCTTTCTGCAGGATGGATAAGCTTGAAAACTTTTCATCCCTCTGGGTATGGTCATTCTCACCATCTCCCCACAAGCTTTATTTCCAAGCTATCTGTAAGTTATAAGTTCACTGCATGTTAGGAAGCCTTGGAGGTGTTCTGTTCAGTGTCCAGAGAATTAATGTTTAGTGCTCCCAGCTGTCCCTATTGTATGGAGTCAAGAGTTGGTGAAGGTACCCCCATATCCTGAATGAGGAATCACCCCAGTGCTTCCAAAGAAGATGGACCTCAGCAGGGTCCAATCTTCAGGGTGGGGCCAGCACCTCTGCTGAGCTGGAGTGTAGTATTCATGCTGGTCAGGGCAGGGGCCCGGAAGCAGGGCCTCACCTACACTGGTACCTTTGAGCAGGTGCCACCGGGATTGAAGACCGCCTGCAGGATGGAGTGCCCGAAACCATTGCTAAACTGCGTCAAGCAGGTCTGCAGATTTGGGTTCTCACCGGCGACAAACAGGAAACGGCCGTTAACATCGCTCATGCCTGCAAACTTCTGGACCATGACGAGGAAGTCATCACCCTGAATGCTGAATCCCAGGTAGGTGGATGTTAGGGAGCCTGCTTTGCCGAGGCAAACCACACACCCCTCTGCCCCAGAGAGGAGCAGGAAGGAATGCCTTCCATTTCTGGCACTTGCTGTGAGGTGGGCCTTTGTTCTTCACCTCTGTTTATACCTGTGTTGTGTTTCTTATTGTCTTGGAAGATGTGGGATTTGCTGGGACTTCTCAGGAACACTTCTGAGCTTTATAATGCAGAGTTCAACCAGCTTTTTCCTGAGCTACTGTCCAGCCAGCAGTATCAGAGTGTCTCATGAGGTCTCATGGAGCGAGGGCAGCTGTCCATTCGGCATTGGCATTCCCAAGACAGCACGTGTTATCTCATTAATGCCCCAGCAGGACTTGGGTTGTCATTCCTCACCTCTTGACTGAAATCCCCCCACGTAGAGGGTGAGTCTCCTCCCACAGGCTCTTCCAGAGTGACTCTTCTTTGGAACATCTTCTCCAAGGGATGAGGAAGTCCAGCCTTTATGGGTCATGCTTTATGGATCATGTAGGTATCACACGTAAGATGTGCCTTATCACAGAGTTTTCACCTTTGTTTTCTCCTAAAAGGTTTATAGTGTAGCATCTCACCTTTAGACACAATCTGTTTTGTGTAGAATTTTGTGTAATGTATGAGGTTTACATCAAACTGTGTTTTTCTGCATGTAGCTGGCCAGTTATTCAGGAACTGTTTGTGGACAGTTTGTCTTTTCTCCACTAAATTGTTAAAAACCTTTGTTAAACCTTTGTTGAAAATCAGTTGCTCCTATTTGTTGTGTGTCTATTTTTAGATTTCTATTATTTTCCATACCTGTATCTATCCCTTCTTCAATACCATACTGTCTTGTGAGTTTTTAAATAAGTCTTAAAATAGGCATTATTTTGTTTAATCTTTAATACAATTTTCTGTTGATGGGCAGGCTGTGTTCCCTCTCTGTTGTTTGACCTGAGGCCAAACTATGGTGGAGGTGATGAAAGATAATAGCTACCTCCTTCAAAAGGCCCCCTGCATGCACTGCTGCACTCAGTGCCCCCATCAACAGAAAATTGGATTAAAGGTTTACTGAGCATGGCCCTGCCCATCACAACAAGACCCAGTTTCCCCCTCAGTCTCTCCCATCAGGAACCTTCCATAAGCCTCTTTTCCTTCTCCATCAGAGGGCAGATTAACCAATCTATTAAAACTATTAAAATAAACTACCAAGCCTTGTCAAACCCAAGGAAACAATGAGAACACTGTGTAGGGCCGCTCAAAATGCGCAGGACATGGTGAAGAGTTCTGACAAAACGTGGTTCAAGGAGAAGGGAATGGCAAACCACTTCAGCATTCTTGCCTTGAGAACCCCATGAACAGTATGAAAAGGCAAAATGATAGGACACTGAAAGATGAACTCCCCAGGTCAGTAGGTGCCCAACATGTTACTACTAGAAATCAGTGGAGAAATAACTCGAGAAAGAATGAAGAGACAGAGCCAAAGCAAAAACAACACCCAATTGTGGATGACTTGTGATGGAAGTAAAGTCCAATGCTATAAAGAGCAGTATTGCATAGGAATCTGGAATGTTAGGTCCATGAAATTGGAAGTGGTCAAACAGGAGATGGCAAGAGTAAACGTCGACATTTTAGGAGTTAGTGAACTAAAATGGACTGTAATGGATGAATGTAACTCAGATGACCATTATATCTACTACTGTGAGCAAGAATCCTTTAGAAGAAATGGAGTATCCATCATAGTCAACGAAAGAGTCCAAAATGCAGTACTTGGATACAGTCTCAAAAATGACAGAATGATCTCTGTTCGTTTCCAAGGCAAACCATTCAATACCACAGTAATCCAAATTTCTGCCCCGACCAGTAATGTTGAAGAAGCTTAAGTTGAATGGTTCTATGAATACCTATAACACCTTATAGAACTAACACCCAAAAAAGATGTCCTTTTCATTATAGGGGACTGGAATGCAAAAGTAGGAAGTCAAGAGCTACCTGGATTAACAGGCAAATTTGGCCTTAAGTACAGAATGAAGCAGGTCAAAAGCTAACAGAGTTTTACCAAGAGAATGCCCTTGTCATAGCAAACACCTTCCAAAAACACAAGAGAAGACTCTACACGTGGACATCACCAGATGGTCAACACTGAAATCAGATTGATTATATTCTCTGCAGCTAAAGATGGAGAAGCTCTATACAGTCAGCAAAAACAAGACCAGGAACTGACTGTGGCTCAGACCATGAACTCCTTATTGCCAAATTCAGACTTAAATTGAAGAAAGTAGGGAAAACCACTAGACCATTCAGGAATGACCTAAAGCAAATCCCTTACAACTGTACAGTGGAAGTGACAAATAGTTTCAAGGGATTAAATCTGATAGTACCTGAAGAACTATGGAAAGAGGTTCGTGACATTGTACAGGAGGCAGTGATCAAGACCATTCCCAAGAAAAAAATGCAAAAGGCAAAATGGTTGTCTGATGAGGCCTTACAAATACCTGAGAAAAGAAGAGAAGCTAAAGACAAGGGAGAAAAGGAAAGATAAACCCATTGGAATTCAGAGTTCCAAAGAATAGCAAGGAGAGAGAAGAAAGCCTTCTTCAGTGATCAGTGCAAAGAAATAGAGGAAAACAACAGACTGGGAAAGACTAGAGATCTCTTCAAGAAAATCAGAGATACCAAGGGAACGTCGGGCATAATAAAGGACAGAAATGGTAGGGATCTAACAGAAGCAGAAGATATTAAGAAGAGGTGGCAAGAATACACAGAAGAACTATACAAAAAAGATCTTCATGACCCAGATAACCACAATGGTGTGATCACTCACCTGGAGCCAGACATCCTGGAATGCAAAGTCAAGTGGGCCTTAGGAAACATCATTGCGAACAAAGCTAGTGGAGGTGATAGAATTCCAGTTGACCTATTTCAAATCCTAAAAGATTTTGCTGTGGAAGTGCTGCACTCAAAATGCCAGCAAATCTGGAAAACTCATCAGTGGCCACAGGACTGGAAAAGGTCAGTTTTCATTCCACTCCCAAAGAAACACAATGCCAAAGAATGCTCAAACTACTGCACAATTTCACTCATTTCACATGATAGCAAAGTAATGCTCAAAATTCTCCAAGCCAGGCTTCAACAGTAGATGAACCAAGAACTTCCATATGTTCAAGCTAGTTTTAGAAAAGGCAGAGGAACCAGAGATCAAATTGCTAACATCCGTTGGATCATTGAAAAAGCAAGAGAATTCCAGAAAGATATCTACTTTTGCTTTATTGACTATGCCAAAGCGTTTGACTGTGTGGACCACAGCAAACTGTGGAAAATTCTGAAAGAGCTGGGAATACCAGGCCACCTGACCTGCCTCCTGAGTAATCTGTATGCAGGTCAGGAAGCAACAGTTAGAACTAGACACAGAGCAACAGACTGGTCCCAAATCGGTAAAGGAGTACATCAAGGCTGTATATTGTCACCCTGCTTATTTAGCTTCTATGCAGAGTACATCATGAGAATTGGTGGGCTGGATGAAGCACAAGCTGGAATCAAGATTGCTGGGAAAAATATCAATAACCTCAGATAGGCAGATGATACCACCCTTATGGCAGAGAGAAGTGAAAGAGGAGGGTGAGAAAGTTGGCTTAAAACTCAACATTCAGAAAACTAAGATCATGGCATCCAGTTCCATCACTTCTTGGTAAATAGATAGGGAAACAGTGGAAACAGTGACAGACTTTATTTGGGGGGCTCCAAAATCACTGTAGATGGTGACTGCAACCATGAAATTAGAAGACACTTGTTCCTTGGAAGAAAAGCTATGACAAACCTAGACAACATATTAAAAAGCAAAGCTTATTACTTTGCCAGCAAAGGTCTGTCTAGTCAAGGCTATGGTTTTTCCAGTAGTCATGTATGGATGTGAGAGTTGGACTGTGAAGAAAGCTGAGTGCTGAAGAATTGATGCTTTTGAACTGTGGTGTTGGAGAAGACTCTTGAGAGTCCCTTGGACTGCAAGGAGATCCAACCAGTCCATCCTAAAGGAGATCAGTCCTGGGTGTTCATTGGAAGGACTGATGTTGAAGCTGAAACTCCAATACTCTGGCCACCTCATGCGAAGAGTTAACAGTTAACTCACTGGAAAAGACCCTGATGCTGGGAAAGATTGAAGGCAGGAGGAGAAGAGGAAGAAATGGTTAGATGGCATCACCTAATCTATGGATATGAGTTTGAGTAAGTTCTGGGAGTTGGCGATGGACAGGGAAACCTGATGTGCTGTAGTCCATGGGGTCACAAAGAGTTGGACACATCTGAGCAATTGAACTGAACTGATTTTGTTTAATTTCCAAGTGTTTGGAGTTTTCCTATTGGCTTTCTGTTATCAATTTCTATTTTATACCTGTTCTGTTGATTTCTGTCCATTCTTGTCATAGAATATGCTTTTTTTTTTTTCAGTTTTTTTAAATTATTTTTTTGATGGATAATTGCTTTACAGAATTTTTCTGTTTTCTGTCAAACCTCAACATGAATCAGCCATAAGTATACATATATCCCCTCCCATTTGAGCCTCCCTCCCATCTCTCTCCCCTCTAGGTTGATACAGAACCCCTGTTTGAGTTTCCTGAGACATACAATAAATTCCTGTTGGTTATCTATTTTACATATGGTAATGTAAGTTTCCATGTTACTCTTTCCATACATTTCACCCTCTCCGCCCCTCTCGCCATGTCCGTAAGTCTGTTGTCTACGTCTGTTTCTCCATTGCTGCCCTGTAAATAGATTCTAACCATTTTTCTAGATTCCATATATGTGCATTAGAATATGATATTTATCTTTCTCTTTCTGACTCACTTCAGTCTGTATAATAGGTTCTGGGTTCATCCACCTCATCAGAACTGACTCAAATGTGTTCTTTTTTATGGCTGAGTAATATTCCACTGTGTAGAATGTGCTTTTTATTCTTTTATATTCATTTTTTAATGACCCAGGGTGTGGTCTTTCTTGGTGAATGTTCATATGCACGTGGAAAGAATGTATGTTCTATAATGTTGTTGGCTGGTGGGTCAATTAACTCCTGTTGAGAGATGGTACTTCTTCTATAATAAGAATTGGAAAACTGCCTTATGCCTCAAATCCAGCCTACTGCCTGTTTTTATGGTGCTGTATTTGAACACAGCCTTCTCTGTGTTTTAATATACAATCTTAGGCTGTGTTCATGCTATAATGGCAGTGTTGAGTAGTTGTCACAGAGACTGAATGACCTGAAAAGCCTGAAATAATTTATTTTGTCCCCAAATGGTCACTCCATATATTTTGATTTCTGTTTGCATAGCATGCTTTGTTTGATCCTTCTGTTTTTAATCTACCTGTAGCATTACATTTGAAATGAAGCATTGTAATGTAATGTGGCATTACATTTGGACAATAGGTCATGTTTTCATATATTCAGACAATTCCTTTTAACTGGTATGCTTAGATCATTTACATTTATTCTAATTATCAATATGTTTGGATGCAAGTCTACTATTTTATCTTTTGTTTTATTATTCTGTTTTTTATTTTTCCATTCCTTTTTCTACCTTCTTTTGAGCTATTTGAACATTTTTTTAGTATTCCATTTTAATTTATCTTATGTTTTGACATCACTTAACTTTTTTAGTGTATTTACTAGGCTTATACTATGCATATTGGAGAAGGAAATGACAACTCACTCCAGTGTTCTTGCCTGGAGAATCCTAGGGACAGGGGAGCCTGGTGGGCTGCCGTCTATGGGGTCGCACAGAGTCAGACACGACTGAAGTGACTTAGCAACAGCAGCAGCATACTATGCGTATGTAAGTTGTCAGTCTACTTCATTCCAATCAGTGGAATGAAGAAATCTTATCACTCCATGTTTCCCTCAACTCTTCCCCCTAATGTAGCTATCTTATATATTACAGTTGCATATATTGAAATCCTCATCAGATGATATATACTTTTTCATTTCAATCTAAAAGCAGATTTTTAAAGACATCAAGAGGAAAAGAATGGTCTGTTATATTTACTTAAGTTAGATTATATTTATTTAAATTATATTTACAATTTTTGCTGCTCTTCTTACATTTCCATTGTTTCAAGTTTCCTTGTGGCACAATTCCCCTTTCCTAGGGGGAACTTCTATTTTTTTAAATTTTATAGTGGGGTACAGCTGATTAATAAACACTGTGATAACTTCAGGTGAACAGCAAAGGGACTTAGCCATACATATACACACATCCATTCTCTCCAAATGCCCCTCCCATCCAAGCTGTCACATAACATTGCACAGAGGTCCATGTGCTATACAATAGGTCCTTGTTGGTTATCCATTTTAAATACAGCAGTGTGTATAAGCCTATCCCAAACTCCCGAACTTCATCTGTTTTTTAGAGTAGGTCCACTGCTGGCAGATGCTCCTGCTTTTCTTCATCAGAGAATGTCTTATTTCACCACGGTACCCAGTGAGAAATCAGCAGTCATTTGAATCATAGCTAGTGAAGCATTATCTGGCTGCTTTCCAGTGTTTTTCTTTAGTTTTAGGCAGCTTCATTATGATATGTTTGGGCATCGATTTCTTTTGATTTATACTCTGGTATTTGCTAAGCTTCTTGAATCTTTGGGGCTGTGTCTCTCACCAGATTTGTTAAGTTTTCAGCCATTATTTCTTCAAACACTTTTTCTGCAGTGCACTTTCTCCTCTTCTTCTCAAAGACTGATGACATGTCTTTTGATATTTTCTCAAGGGTCCCACAGGCACTCTTCAGTTTTTAATTTTTTTTCTCTCGTTCAAATTGGATAATTTCTCTTGTCTTTGAGGTCACTGGCTTTTGTTTCTGTTATTTCTATTCTGCCATTGAGCTCACTCAGTGGGTTTTTTTAATAAACTTTTTATATAGAATGGTTTTAAATTTACCAAAAGAATTGTGAAGATAGTACTGTTTCACCTACACCTAATTTTGCCTATTATTAACATCTTTGCAATTAATAAATGGAGATTGGTATACAGTTGCTACTAAAGTCTGTGCTGTATTCAGATTGTCTTAATCTTCATCTTATTGTCCTTTTTATTTTCCAGAATCTCATTCGGGACCTACATTACATTTAGTTGCCATGTCTCCTCAGGTTCTTACTGGCTACAATAGTTTCTCAGGCTTTCTTCTGGATGACCTTGACAGTTTTGAGGATAGATACAGTTAGATGTTTTGTAGAATGTCTTATATGGGGAATTGTCTGATGTCTCTCTCTTGATTAAAGTTACGAGCTTTGGGGAAGAAGACCACAGACAAAAGGTCATTTTCTTCATTTCGTCACATCATGTCAAGAGCATATTCTATCAACATGGCGTATTACTGTGGATGTTAATTTTGTCTGGTTTTTTCCACCATAAGCCAATTCTTTTCACCCATTTCACACTGTCCTCTTTGAAAGAAAGTCATTGTGCATATTCCCACTTACAGAATGTGAGGTTATAATACCCCTCCTTGAGCACAGAGAAATTACATAAATTATTTATGTAATCCAATGATGGATACATAAGTGGAATCCAGTGAGCTTTACATTTTGATTAATGTGTTTTGGGGGTTCTGAAATTTGTATTTAATTATTCTTTACATCTTACCTTTTTTGCTGAGACTTTCTATTCATTTCTAGAATTATTTCTTACTTCTTGGAATCCTTTTTAATGACTGTTTCACAGTCTCTTTCAGATAATTCCAGTATATGTGTCATCTTGGCATTGACTTCAGTAGATTTTCTTTTTCCACAGCACTGAGAATTTCCTAGCTCTTTATCTGCTGATAAATTTGGAGTTGCATTGTGGGTATTTTAAATGGCACTCTGAAAGTAAAAGCGACAGTTGCTCAGTCGTGTCTGACTCTTTGCAACGCCATGGACTATACAGTCCGTGGAATTCTCCAGGCCAGAATACTGGAGTGGGTAGCCTTTCCCTTCTCCAGGGGATCTTCCCAACCCAGTAATTAAACCGGGGTCTCCTGCATTTCAGGCAGATTCTTTACCAGCTGAGCCACAAGAGAAGCCCAAGAATACTGGAGTGGGTAGCCTATCCCTTCTCCAGGGGATCTTTCTAACCCAGGAATCGAACAGGGATCTCCTGCATTGCAGGCGGATTCTTTATCAACTGAGCTATCATGGAAGCCCCAGATGGCCCTCTGGTCACTTTAAATTCTATGGAGAATGTGTATTTTTTTAAGGCCGGTAATCAGTCTTCTTGGGTGCAGGCTGCAGGCTCCAAACAGCCTGGGGGTGTTGGGTTCAGTGTCGCTTTTGTTTAGCCTTTGCCAAGCTGTTAGAATCTGTCTCATATTTTTGCCCAGCTCCTGACTCCTAACAATGTTCCACTACTTTCTGATTCTCTGGGACTCCCTCTGGCTGAAAGGCGAGTGTTTGAGTTGCCTTGATCTGCTTTGTGTCTCAGCACTGACTTCCGGGGCCAAGGTGGTGGTCGGACAGACAGAAGGAGGGCAGCGGCCGCCTTGCCGCCGGGGCCGCAGTTGGTCTGAGAAGAGGGAAGCCTCCTTTAGTCCCCAGCGACAGGCAGCCCTGCCACTGTTGCTGTTCCTGCTGCTGCCCTGGAGCAGAGTCGCCTGGCGCTGCGTTCAAGAGAATCGAGGAAAATAAATAAAAATGGGGTTTCCTCCCTCTGCCCTGAGCACGGAAAGTTCTCTTTTCTGGTTTTCAAGCCAGAAGTAGAGGTCTTCTCCTCGCACTGGAGCTTTCTTGTCCCGCTTCCAGCTTCTGTCCAGACGTCCGCGTGCTTAGAGTACCGGTCTCCTTCCCCAGCCTGACCGCTGCCGTTTACTCTGAGTCCTCAGCGCCACTCGGTGACTCTGTCCGGGTGCCACCGCGGGCTTCCGGGGTGGGGGCAGGATCCGCTTGTTCCGTTCTGCCTTGCCAGGGCTTTGTGCTAGGACCTGAGCGTCCGGATTGGTCTTGCTGTGGGGACCCGCCTTCTCCGTAAAGCCTTCCCGGGCACCACCAACCCCCCAGCCCCACCCTAGAGCAAGGCTCCCCCTGCCCCGTATCCGGCACACTGTGCATTCTGCTCAGTGACTTGCTGTGGTCATGGGGTTATGCGTGTGTCCCGCACAGTGACTTGCTGTGGTCGTGGGGTTATGTGTGTGTCCCGCTTCTTGGCCCATCACCCAAAGTCAATGGCTGCATCTTTTCAGGCTTCTGTTCTGCGTCTCGCCCACTTTTCTCAATATAAAGCGTGCTCAGTAAGTGCTTATCGGAAACACCTGATTCCCACAGTGCCATGTGTGAAGCTGCTCACTAACCTGGGTCTCTCTGTCCATGGAGGAGCAGGAACCAGTGGAGTTCCTGGAGTTTATTCATTCTTAAAAACACTTGTCCCTCCCATGCCTCTGTGCCCTGACCCTGCAGTCTCCCCAGGAAGTTTCCCTATCCTTTCTGGGATTCAGATACAGCTTTGGAAGGGCACTGCCAATTCAAAGCCTCAGAAATTAGGCTTTTTTTCCCCTGGTTAACTGGAGAGCTTAAAGGGACTCTGATTACACTTCTTTTGAAGCTAATCACAGCAGAAGCTCTTCTTGGTAGCTCACTAGAAAACAAGAAGTTCTGAGTAAGGGCCTCTGAGGACCGTGGGGAAGTGCCTGGAAAGCTCCCATGGCCTGACCAGCTAGCAGTTCCACCACAGTCTGGCTAGGCCTCCCAAAGTGAAGATTCTCTGTGCTTAGCTCTACGCGGTATAATGGAATCAAGTAGAATCCTAATAGGAACCCTAAACCCACCCAGACTCTTTCATGCTGAAAGTCGACCACTTCCTCTGACTTTCCAGGTGCAGGAGGGTGCCCTTCTGGGCCAGGACTGCAGCCTGGGTCCCGGCAGAGTCTCAGATGTGTCGCTGGGGTGATATGGATGAGTGACCCGTGCGTTCCTCTTCTGTCCACTTCAGGAGGCGTGCGAGGCCCTGCTGGACCAGTGCCTGCGCTATGTGCAGTCCCGCAGCCCCCAGAGGACCGCTGGCAGCCTCAGCGTGGGCTTCGCCCCTCTATGTCCACCCTCCGAAGCCACTGCCTCTGGCCCCAGCCTCGTGATCGATGGGAGAAGTCTGGCCTACGCCCTCCAGAAGAACCTGGAGGACAAATTCCTCTTCCTTGCTAAGCAGTGCCGGTCTGTCCTTTGCTGTCGCTCAACCCCCCTGCAGAAGAGCATGGTGGTGAAACTGGTCAGGAGCAAGCTCAAGGCCATGACCCTGGCCATAGGCAAGTATCCAGGCCGGACAGCCTCCTCCTGTGCAGCTGCCTCCTCTTGAAGCATCTTGAATTTCCTACCCCTTCCATACTATACTCTAGGGTGGGAAAACGCTTTCTTTCTCTTTTTCCTATTTATAAAATCACACTCTGTGCAATAAAATTGGCAGTCTGTTCCAAATATAAAGCTTGGATTTGAAAGCCACAAAATACACTAGCAACAGATATAGCTACATATTATGAAGTCAGTAATTCAGTGTCAAATTAAAAAGTTAGAGCTTCTTACTGTCTCCGGGGAGACAGGAGAGTCCTGTCCTGTGGCTTTGGCCTCAGCAGAGGCCTGCACTCTAAGCCTGACCCCAGGCCAACTTAGGAAGAAGGCCCTTTGTAGGTGCTTCTGATGGCCATGAGCCACCTGGGGTCCAACTTCATCACGCTTCAGGACCCAGAGACTCCATGGTGATCGGAATTCCCATCACTTCTTGTCTGCTGAACTTTGCTTCAAGTGTTAGTCACTCAGTTGTGTCCGACTCTTTGTGACCACATGGACTACAGCCCGCCAGTGGACAGGCTCCTCTGTCAATGGGATTCTCCAGGCAAGAGTACTGGAGTGGGTTGTCATTTCCTTCTCCAGGGGATCTTCCCCACCCAGGCATCGAACCCAGGTCTCCTGCATTGTCAGCGTGATTCTTTACCATCTGAGCCACCTGGGAGATGATTTTGTTTCAAGACCAGCATCTAATTTTAAAACATTCCTCCTAAGCTCTGAATAGTTGCTGAATTTTGCATCATTTCCTTAAGGACTGTGTGTCTGATGGTGGCTTTTCCTTGCAGACTGCTGGCCTGGCAAGCCTCCTAGGCTCCTCTCCAGTCTGCACCCGCACCCACCTGTCTCCTCACCCACTCTGATTGAAGTCCAATCTCCAGGGAGGTTCAGGGACGTGGCAGCCCCACCTGCTGGGGAGAGCTGGGAGAGACTGCAGGTAGCCTAGGAAAAGGGGTGGTCCCCAGGATTCCCCGATATCAAATAGTTTGGTCTTCCTGCATATAGAATGCACACCTAAATGAGAGCTTGCTCTGAAATAAAGCTTCTTCACCAATCAGTATTAATTACCATATTTTCTACAGGAGGTCTGTGGTAGCCCCCCACCCTTGGTGATGTAGGAATTGCCACCCTGTCACCTCATCAGGATAGTTGAGGCTGGTGATGGCCTTAGCATGGTTGTCATGGAGATGGACCTGCACATCCCCAGGGCATGGTAACTGCTGAGGGGGGTGAGGTGTGTTCACCCACAGCCACTTGGTTCCAGCTGAGATAAGACAGGCAGATCTTCTAGGATGGCCCCTCTTCAGGGAGGCTGTGCCAGGACCACCTTTGCCCTCATGTGCCCAGACAGGCCTTTACGTCTCTCTGAGCAGGTGTTTGGAGGCAAAAGCTGAGGAGTTTGAGTCTGGTTCTGCGCCCTCACCGGTAACTTTGCTCTTCTGTGCTCCAGCCTTAACTGTAACATGAGGTCAGCATCCCCCAGTGGGCCGGGTGTGAGACCCTGAACATGATACAGCACATTCTCACTGCCTGGTCAGGGCCTGGCTCACTCAGCCACCACATCACTGGTGTGTGACATTCACTTAGGAAACTGGGAAAAGAAAAAGGCTGGTTAGAAAGAAAAAACAAAACAGAATCTCAAAAGGGAAAGGAAAGGTAAAGACCCATCAATTTTTAGTTTATTTCTTTCTATGAGTTAAGGCATGAATATGACCTAGACCTGGATATCTAGCAATTAATAATCCCGAGAGCATCATTGCCCACACATCTCATTTTAAATGGGACATTCTGGGAAGAGCTGCAGAGGTTATTGCTTCACAGAATTTCAGTTGGGCAAATACTGATTCTCCAGGTTGGGCCCTGTGCAGTAAAGAACAGAGGAAACACAGAGGAAAGACATCCATCTGAGTCACTCTGACTTTATATACCTATACTTCTTAAGTGTTTGAAATGGGGGAGGTATTCTGTGATGTGGGCCCTTCTGCCACCCTGTTCCAAGAACAGTCACTCTCACTGAATGATAATGACTTTAAGTCTCCGGTTGTCTTTCCCCAAAGATGTTAAGAGCTCTGACCCTGTGCTCCTACACACTTTCTATCAGCAATTTGACTAAATACATAGATGGTCTCGTTAATTACATGCTCAGAGAGCCCAAGGGTGGGCACAGTAACTAACAAGCTAGCCAGACTTGAGTGTGCAAACAGAGTTCCACAGTTGCTGGGCAGAATTTAACCTCCTTTATGCAGTTTAGAAAACCACTCACAGGAGTATGAATAGAAGTAGCCTTGACTGCCGTGTGACAAAGCCTAGAGTGGGTCAGGAAGTAACAGTGAAGGTGGTGATCCTATTTTGTGCTAGATGCCCCGTGAAGGGCTCTACTGGTGTCTGAGCCAGTAGCTTGGAACGTGTCCTAACTGGAAAGGGGCGCTGGCTGCTGCTTTCTCAGATTCTTCCTGGTGTGACTGGTGGGTCCAAGCCTCCCACCAGGTTTGCTCTGACTGCATAACCCAGCTCCCCTGGGGCAGGGGCTGCACTGCCTCTTCCTCAGTCCTCCCTAGGACCCTCCACAGTTCGCAGCTCACACCAGAGTCCCGGGAAGATCCACCAAGCCTGTTTAATCATGTACATCTCAGCTCACGATTCTCCCTGCCTGTGCTGTTCTAGGAGACGGAGCCAATGACGTCAGCATGATCCAGGTGGCAGACGTGGGCGTGGGAATTTCAGGCCAGGAGGGCATGCAGGTAAGGACAGGGGGCTGTCCTGGGCAACCAAAGGGCTCCCACTGGGAGCCGCGCTGGCCTCCCTGTGAGCCGTCCTGCAGAGCTGAAGGCTTGGATCTTAGTACAGCTGGTGCTCGCCTGCTGCTAAGCCGGCAGTAGACCAGGTGGCACGTGGCTCTTCATGTTAGTGAAGCCGTGCAGTGAATATGCCTGTCAGTCTGTTTCTGTGGAAAGGTGGCCTGTAGTGGATCGTCTCTGCAAGGCACTTTTTATTGCTCCTGAACATCAGTGTTACCATGGGCTTTACCATAGGACTGTTGTGTCTTGGTGTCACCATGAAGATGGAGGAAAGCCGTCCTCACTCATGTGAAAATTCATCTCTGTGTTTCTCATTTGCCATTGTGTTGGTTCTCCTCACGTGATCCAGATGATGAATAAATGGGTTCATTATAAATGTACTTCTTTGGGATGTAGCAGTTCTACATTTGATTAAGTTTGAATCACAGTATTTTTAACTTGGTGGAAACTTTTGGGAACAGTCTATCCAGTTGTCTTCTTTTAAAAATCAAGACGTTGTTCACTCTTTGGTCATCAGTTGTTCATTGATGTATTCACCCTGTAACTAGCTTTTGAGCACACATATGTGCCATGCTTGTGCAGGTTCATTGATTTTCTCACTTGACACTGAAATCACAGTTTGCTGGAAATTCCTGAGCTAGAAGCACAGTTGCTCCATCCTGGGCTCCTCCTCAGCACATAACTCTCCTGCGTCTCGTCTGACCTGGGTTATGTTACTATACATGTTTTCTTCCTCCATAAAACTGAAAATGGAACCCAGTTGGGACTCATCCTTGCCCCTCCTCCCAGTGACATCACATGCCGCCACTGCTGGTAAGTCGCTTCAGTTGTGTCCAACTCTTTGCAAGCCCATAGACGGCAGCCCACCAGGCTCCCCCATCCCTGGGATTCTCCAGGCAAGAACACTGGAGTGGGTTGCCGTTTCCTTCTCCAATGCATGAAAGTGAAAAGTGAAAGTGAAGTTGCTCAGTCGTGTCCGACTCCTAGCAACCTCATGGACTGCAGCCTACAAGGCTCCTCTGTCCATGAGATTTTCCAGTCAAGAGTACTGGAATGCGTTGTCGTTGCCTTCTCTGTGACATCACATGGGGGAGCTCAAAAATGTCTATTGAATGAATGAGAAAAATAGTTAATTCCATCTGATTTTTTCAGCATGGCCTCCTTTGCACTCATTTCCTAGGATGAAAACCTACCCAGGGCAGTGCTTGTAAACCACACGTGCAGAGAAATGCAGCCAGTCCACTTTGTATCAGGGTCTCTAAGATTGAGCATGCTGGTGAGGAAGGGCATGAGCTGTATCCACTGGAGGGCCTCAGGGCAGGAGCTAGAGGATTCAGTGAGCCATGAAGGAGGTGTGGGGATCAGCCAGACTGTAGGGGATCTTACTGAGACTTAGCTTTGAGTGGACATGACTTGTATTTACTTGAAGCTCCAGTACTGTTGCCCGGAAAATCCCATGGATGGAGGAGCCAGGGAGGCTGCAGTCCATGGGGTCGCTAAGAGTCGGACACGACTAAGGGACTTCACTTTCACTTTTCACTTCCATGCATTGGAGAAGGAAATGGCAACCCATTCCAGTGTTCTTGCCTGGAGAATCCCATGGACGGAAAAGCCTGGTAGGCTGCAGTCCATGGGGTCGCACAGAGTCCGACATGACTGAAGCGACTTAGCAGCAGCAGCAGCAGCATACTTCTTTATTGAGGGCGCATCATGTAAAGTGATGGTAAGACTCGACATGTTCTCCTACTGTTCTAAGGGCTCAGGTTCCCCAGGGAATGTGGCCCCGCTTGCTTGTTAGTCAGTCCAGTAAGCAAGGGGACGTTGTGCGGAGCTCCCTGGAAGACACACTGTGTGGGGCGCTGTGGCTGTAGGGACCCGAGGAGTCCAAGCTGAGTGTCTGAGGTAAAGTGATGGTAGTTGTAGCTCCCCAGCTCAGCCAGGGTGAAAAAGGTGTCCCAGGCAGGGGAACAGAAAGGACAAAAGAAATTCTGTGGCTCTCATACACCCAGTCTTTGAGGAGTCATCTGGTCAACCATGTTTGTTGAGCACTCCATGGGTGCTGACTGGGAACCAGGGCTGTGGGTGATCACAGCGTCTACCATGCAGGGTCTCATGGAATATTCAGAAAGATCAGAAAGGGAAGATAGAAAAGTATTCTAACTTACACCAGGGGTCATAATTGAGTTGTTGTGAGTGCTGTGAAAGAGCAACATGAGTTTCCCTGCTGAGGATGTGATGGGAGGCTCTGCACAGCTGGGAACACTGGAGAGGCCACTGTGATTGGGGGAGCGAGTGGTGTGTTCAGGGTGTGGAGGCGGGAAGCTGGGCCGCAGGGTGGAGGAAAGGCCAGCGGGGCCTGGAAGGAGGGGCATACCTGCGGTTCTCAAGGTCAGGGCTGCTTCCCAAACACCCCCGGGGCTTCTCCTTAACTCTGACTCAACATTAACCCTTCAGTGTTAGGATATTGAAGACAGGGACCACATGTGACGGTATCTGTCTCCAAGTCTGTGTCTGGCAACTGGAGGGTCTTAATACATGATTTTTGAGAGGATGAATTGTGGAATAAATGAAGGAAGAGCAGATGCACAAAACCCTTAAGGCTCCCACATGTTGACAGGAAGAGGGGTAAAGATACTGTTTGCTTTCAGATCCTTACTTTTGGGTTCAGAAAGAAGACATTCTAAGGCTTCATTTTTTCCTGTCATGTGTAATGATGTTTCTCTGTTTCGCAAATGGGACAGTATCATCACCTGCTCTTTTCTAAGTGATATTTAAGGGAAGCCTGTAAAATTTGAAAAGCAGACTTAAATGTTTGTGTGGAATAACCTTCAAAGATAAGCAAAAATGTATCTTTGACATTTTTGTGGATTTTTCCCCAAAGTAATAAAATTCATTCCCAAATAATGATGTATTCCAAGTTATTTTGGACACAGACATTGTCATTAGGATGGCACTGTCTGGCTCAGTTAGTTTAATTGTATAGAATGTGGTGTTCAGTGAGGTAAAGGCAAGCCTCCTCCCCTGGGCTCTTTCCTGTCTGCAGAGGAAGCCTGCCGTCCATCCCACTGTCCTTTTAGACCATGTCCAGTGCCCTACAGTGGGAATCCTGAGACTGGGCTGATTGGCAGGCAGGGCAGCCATGGACCTGGCCTTGCTCATCACCCGTGGCTCTTGGGGAGAATGACCCAGAGGACACCTTGCAGGACAGCTGTCTGTCTGTCCCTGAGGCATACCTTAGGGGCAGCTTTGGTTCATCTTTGGGTTGGGATCCTAATATGATTTAGATGAATAAAACATCAGAGAGTGGAAAAAGCAGGGAAATTTCATACATCTCCACATTTTTTTTTAATTTGCTTAAAAAAAAAAAAAAAAACATGGGAAAGAAAAAGCAAAACTTTACAAATCCATCAGTTACATATATTTGAAATCTTAAATATGTCCTCTAGAGCAGTATCCCTAAACTACAGTGTAGTCGGTATTGGATTTTTCTTAAATGCAAGCGTTCATCCTGGAGACAGTGGTAACAGCCAGCTCAGACTGGATTTCTGCATCCCCATTGCGCCTTGTGTTTGGGGGGAGTTAAGATGGACCTCAGGCGCAGTGAAGCAGCAGCAACAACTGGCACTCTCTCCCTCTCAAGGCAGTGATGGCCAGCGACTTCGCGGTGCCCAAGTTCCGATACCTCGAGAGGCTCTTGATCGTTCACGGACATTGGTGCTATTCCCGGCTTGCCAACATGGTGCTGTACTTCTTCTACAAAAACACAGTATGTATTTGATGCCAGTGTCGAGGATTTTTGATGTGAAATCCATGAGATTCACAGGACTGTTAACTGAACGTGGTCTGCAGGCCATCCCACAGCCTCCCGTTGGTTCCACCCCACTTGGCTTCTGTGGATTTTTCCCAGGCCTGGTCTGCCTTTGCACCCTCAGTCTCAGAAGTCTTAACTCACTTGCTGCTCTGAGCATGGAAGCAGGTAGATCCAAGGAGGAAGTCCACTTGCAGCTTTATAATAAGTAGAGTGACCGTGGGGTCCGGGGGTTTGCATGAAGTCCTCAGTCAGTGAGTGATCGAGGCTCCTTTCTGCCTCCACCCAGCCAACTCCAGTTTCCAGGCCCTTTACTGCTCTGTCCCTGTCTCTCTCAGGAATGGTCTCCTGAGGTGCCCACAGACAGGATGCTCTGATCGGTGCCCTCTCAAAGCACATGGGCTCATCTGATGAGTGGAAGTGTGGTTGGCAGTCCTGGGTCAGCATGAGAGGACTCAGCTGGGCTGTGACCCTGATGATAAGCAGGCTGTTGAGATTGCCTACTGTCTTCGAGAAGCCTTTCCTCATCCCTCTGGCCGCCATGAGTGTACATATGCCTATGGCTACATCGTTGCTTCTGTGTTCATTCATCAACCACAGGCGTCAACATGTTTTACCATAGTTTCCTATTCAGGAAACTTCCGCACTAGACACTGACACTCCTCTACAACTCTGCTACACTCTACTACACACCGAGCCCGCTGCACCATCTCAATAAATACATAAATAAAATACTTTTGCTTATAAATCTAGGATTACAGAACCAGTCAATGAGGTAGTGAAATGGTAAAAATTTTATTGTGAGCTAAACTGATTTCATAGCAGTTTGTTTATTCAGATACAAATGGACTTTGATATAGCAATTATGACATTGAAGCTTTGGGCCCAGATTTAATGAAGTAGAAATAAATGGCAAAAATCAGGCCCACCCTGGGCCAGCAAGAGGGGGCTGCCACCCTCTGTGCTGGCAGGTAGATGCCCCTCAGGCCCACTCATTCTGTATTTGACCTTTCAGGCTGTGCGCAGACCTCTTTGGCTCAGGACAGTTCTGTTTCTTCAGGGACTCTGATTCAGGGCCCTGGTCTATTTCCTGCTGACCCTAATATTTAATTCTTAGTTCCTTCACTACTGTGTCCTTGGCAGACAGCTGTGTGGCAGCAATAGCCTCCAGGATGGACCACATGGCCATCTTAGGACCCTACCCTACTTGTGAGGTATAGACACTCTGCTGAGAACTTGCTGGATTGCTGCTTGTCCCTCTTGCCTCTGATACGAGGCAAGGAGACAAAGTAAGTAAACTCTTGGGGTAGCTGACTCTTCAGAGTAGTCCTGTAGATCTGCCCTGCTGGATCCATAGCTCCAAAGTCAAGAGCATGTCTAATTTTATAGGTTAGGTCCTGGAAATTAATTCAGATTGGGTTCTGCCTGGGACACAGTCCATGCAGGGCTGTGCTGTGCTGTGCTATGCTGTCCCTGACCTCATCAGATCCCCTTGCTACTGACTCCCTGGCATTGCCTCCCCAGCACCTACCCCTCCTCGCACAGAGTTGCAAACCGAGAGGCTCCCAGCCCCCGAAGGTGTAGGTGGTGCTTTGAGTAAAGGTGAGTGGGGCTGGGCAGGCTGGAATCCCAGCCCCGTTTCTCTCAGTCATTAGCTGTGCAATCTGGAGCAAGTTATTTGCCTCCTTTGGATTTTGTTTTTTTTTTTTATCTGAAAACAAAACAGAACATAGGAATTGAACTCTGCTCTCTGTAATTCCTAACAAAAACTTCTCAGACTGAGGAGGAGGCATTCAATATTTCAGTTGCAGAAGAGACCCAGAGTGGCTACCGGAATGGACAGTGCCTCCTGTCTGCTGCAGCGAATCTGCCCTCTGGAAGGGGGCAAGGAAGGAGATACTAAGTCACCTCAGTCGTGTCCGACTCTGTGCGACCCCATAGACGGCAGCCCACCAGGCTCCCCCGTCCCTGGGATTCTCCAGGCAAGAACACTGGAGTGGGCTGCCATTTCCTTCTCCAATGCATGAAAGTGAAAAGTGAAAGTGAAGTCACTCAGTCGTGTCTGACTCTTAGTGACCCCATGAATTGCAGCCTAACAGGCTCCTCCATCCATGGGATTTTCCAAGCAAGAGTACTGGAGTGGGGTGCCATTGCCTTCTCCGAAGGAAGGAGAAGGGGCCTCTTTTTATTCTGTGTCAGATTCAAGGCCTCTGTGAACAGGCACTTAATCTACTTGAGAAGTTCAGAAATAATCACTCTGCCTCCCAAATTGAGAAATTCATTTATTTTCAGAATAAGTTCGCCTGCCTTCCAGTAAGGAGTAGAGAAGGAAAGTTTCCATAGTAACAGTGGTTTGAGAAGGCTTTGGGTACTACATAAAAAAAAAAAAATCTCAATTATCTAAGTACTTTTTCTCCTCTTTGACTCCACTTGCTTACTGATGAGTCACTAGGCTGCACCTGAGGAGATAGACAAGCCATAAGCAAGTGTGGGTATGAAAAAAGGAAGAAAGTTAGTGAAGAAGCCAAGTTTGTCAATTTTCAGGGTGGAGGGGAAGAGTTGCATTAGGGCAAAGACTGAAACAAGGTTTGGAAGATCTGGGTCACTAGAGGTGTTACCAGTGTAGACTTTTTTTTCCTGATCATTGGAACAAGCCATTTTTTAGGTCAAGAAACGTCTCTGAGATCTAGCTCAAAGAGGTTAAGTGACTGCCTCAAGGTCAGAAATGTGCACAGCAGCAGCTCCAGAACCCACCCCAAGGCCACTGTCTGCGGTGTCCAGCAGAGAATTTTCTTCCAGCGTGGCTCCTCCAGGCCAAGACCCTCGAGTGGTTGATCAAGATGGGTTTGTTACTCATTCAGTGACCACTGTCCAGTCATTTGACACCTTGGACCTTAGTTTCCTTTCCTGTAAATGGGGTGAGCACGCCGGCCCTGCTTGAGCCTCAGACGAAGGAAATAGCTGTTCTCCTGACAGTAGCAACCACAGATGACGCTGATGAGCATCTCAGCATGTAGGGAGCTCTTGTGAGTGCTTCAAGGTGCGTTAGTCATTAATTCTCACCACAGCCCACAGCTGAGTACCGCTGGTGTGCCCGTGTCGTGGACAAGGTCACTGAGGCAGAACGGCTAAATTATCTGTGCCAGCTTGCATAGCTAGTAAGTGTCAGAATGCCTTGCAGTCGCTAAGCTGCCAGCGCCACCGCCCCCCCCATGTAGTATCAGGATGTTCAGTAACAGTGGGAAGAGGCTCACCCAGGTCCTCACGCTGGGCATGGGAGGAGGTTCCTCCACCTCTCTGGACCTTGCTTTCCTGTTTGGGATAGCCGTAGGGACCAGCAGGAATGCCTGTAGCTCACCCTGACGGCAGAGTACCCGGCAGAGGCCAGGGCTCAGTCAAAGTCGCGATTACCACCCTGCTTGTGTGTGCCTCCTCCCCTCCACTGAAGTCAGTAACTGTACACTGTCCTCATTAAAGAGAGGAAGGCAGCATCCAGGGTGTGGTCCCAGAGGAGCACAGGGAAAGAAGCCTGGCAGTGGGTGATGTACCCGGCTGGCCCTCTTGACGTGAGCCACCCTAGACTCTGCCAGAGCTTTATTTTGTTTTCTTATGATCTGTGGCCTTTTGACCACAAGACGGCATCCCTCCGAGGGCTATTGGTGGGAATCCCCAGCTGCTGTTGCTGCCCTTTGGATGCTGGAGGGATGCAGGGGGGAGGGAGAGACAGGGCACCAAGGTGAGAGCCGTTTCTGGAGACAGTCTCCGAGCACAGATTCAGTCTTTCCAGCCAGACTCGGTGAGCCTCTTGGCCACCTGGGACAGGAGTCCACGGGATGGCTCTCAGTCCCCTGGGATGGCAGTCAAGGGAGTCCGCCGGGCGGCTTTTGGTTGCCTGGGATGGGAATCACGGGAGCCCAAGGGCAGCTCTTGGGCCCCTGGGATGGGAGTCCGCGGGCAGATGAGAATTGCCATCCCACCCTTCCTTTGACCACAGATGTTCGTCGGCCTCCTGTTCTGGTTCCAGTTCTACTGTGGCTTCTCTGCATCTGCCATGATTGATCAGTGGTACCTGATATTCTTTAACCTGCTCTTCTCGTCACTCCCCCAGCTCGTGACTGGGGTGCTGGACAAGGATGTGCCAGCCGATGTGCTGCTTGCCGAGCCGCAGCTCTACCGGAGCGGCCAGAACATGGAGGTGAGCCCCGGCCCGCGCCGCCCTTTCCGTGGACACCCTGGGCAGACAGAGCAGGGGAGATACCGTATGAGATCACTCAGGTGTGGAATCCACTTCTTAAAAATGATACAAATGCACTTATTTACAAAACAGATTCACTGGTTTTGAAAACAAACTTTTGTTACCGAAGGAGAAATACGGCATGGAGGGGTAAATTGGGAGCTTGGGACCTTAACATACACATACTACTATATATAAAACAGATCACCAGCAAGGCCTACTGTGTAGCACAGGGAATTCTACTTGGTATTCTGTAATAACCTATGGGGGTGAAGAATCTGAAGAAGAATGTGTGTGTGTGTGTGTGTGTGTGTGTATATAAAACAGAATTTCTTTGCTGTGTACCTGAAACTTAACACAACATTGTACAACATTGTACAACTATACTCCAATAAAATTTTAAAAATAAAATCTTCTAAAAAAAATGGACACTGAAGGAGTTAAAACTCTAGAATCTGACCAGTGAGAGGAAAACAATGAATTCTGTCTATAGAATTTGACAATGGATTTAAGTAGAAAGAGTTGATTGGTTGTGATGGTATCAGAGGTGTATATATGCGCCCAAACTCATCAAAATGTTTACATTAAAACTGTGTATAGTTTCTATATATCAGTTTACCTAAAGCTTACTTAAAAAAAGAGAGAAAGAAAAGACTTTTTTAAAACTATGCGTGCATGTGTGCTAAGTTGTTACAGTCATGTCGGACTCTTTGCAACATTATGGACTATATGACCTGCCAAGGTCTACAGGACTCTGTCCCTGGGATTCTCCAGGCAAAATACTGGAGTGGGTTGCCATGCCCTCTTCCAGGGGCTCTTCCCTCACCCAGGATCGAACCCACAGCTCTGTGTCTCCTGCACTGGCAGGCGGGTTCTTTACCACTAGAGCCACCTGGGAAGCTCTTATGAAAGTATACCAAGGTGAAAACTGTCTTTACACTAAGAGGTTCCAGGAGCCCAAGGAAAGCCCATTTGAAATCCAAGTCAAGGACATGTGGGATGACTGTAGGAAGAGCAGGGATTTTTCTAAAACATCCCCAAAAGAAATGTGATTTCCTTTGAATAGGGATTAATGAGAAGATAAACCCATAGGGAAACCCTGGGAAAACCAAGTGAACACAAACAGATAATGTAAAAACATGTTTCCATCAATACACTGCATAGATTAGCATGCTGACTCCCAGCTGTCCCTGCTGGTCAGTAAAGAAAGCCACGTCAGTGCTTCTCTTGGGCTGATTGGAACTATACATGTGCCCAGGGAATAGAGCCCTGCATCTCCCACAGTGGTCTATAAATAATTCAGACCTGATTTACTGAAGTGCTGATTTCCCACTGGGCTTCCCAGGTGGCGCAGTGGTAAAGAATCCACCTGCTAATGCAGGAAACACAGGAGATAAGGGTTCAATCCCTGGGTGGAAAAGATCCCCTAGAGTTGGAACTGGCAGTCCTCTCCAGTATTCTTGCCTGGAAAATTCCCTGGACAGAGGAGCCCGGAAGTCTGCAGTTCGTGGGATGGCAAAGAGTCAGACACAGCTGAAGTCAGACTTCCTATGGGCAGCCTGGGACGGGGGCTCCTGAGGGTCAGGTAGATGAGGGTCTCTGCTCGTCACCTGGAGGCACGCGTGTACTCAGCCAGGTCTCACCTCCTGGGTGAGTTTGTTCTGGGGACTAACAGGAAGGGGCTGCCTTTCCTCAATGCTTGGTAAACCCTTGTCTTATCTGCTCTGAGTGTCCTGTGGGCCAGTGCTCGCTCTTGCAGCTCAGAATTCAGCAGGGTCAGATACAGACGTGGGCACCCAGACAAGGAAGACTTGATTAGTCCATTTCAAAGTCATTTTTGCCTTTTCTATGCAGCTAATTGATTTTAACATTAGGAGACATCCGTGATTTAATGTTAAAACAACTCATGTTTAAGAAACATTCTAGGGGGTCCACCAACAGAGGGAAGCAAAGCCCTGGCAAAGTAGAAGGACTCAGGTTGGAGAGGCTGCCCGAATTGCATGCTCTAGTCCCTGGCTTAGGGAAATTCCTCGTGGGATTTTAGAATGCATTTCCTCTTTTTCCTGTTGTAATGGGCCTTGCAGACCCAGAGGCTGTCAGTGACCGACTCAGCCTCAAGGGCCCTTGTGAGCCTTTCCGTAGTGTTTTTCCACCAAGCCCCAGCCCTCGGGACCTCCCTGTCCAAGGCCTGAGTTAGCAAGTGTCCCTGGGGTGCCCGGCTTGTGCCTTCACAAGCCCCGGGGGGGACTAGAAAACCGTGTGAAGGGATGAGGCCATCCCTGTAATCCCTGTGCTTGTTCTTGTGTCTCAGGAATATCGGCCTCGCACATTCTGGTTAAACATGGCCGATGCTGCCTTCCAGAGCCTCGTGTGCTTTTTCATTCCCTACCTGGTAAGTTGGGCCCTGGCCAGGCCTTTCCCGCCAGCTTCATCCAGTGACATGCAGACAGATGACCCCGCTGTCTTTCAGGCCTACTACGACTCCGACACAGACATCTTCACCTGGGGCACCCCCATCACTGCCGTCGCCCTGTTCACATTCCTCCTGCACCTGGGCATCGAGACCAAGACCTGGGTGAGAACCGTGGGACTGACCCAGAAGGGGGCTGGTCTGTGAGCCCTCACTGACATGCCCAGTCCGTTAGCTTGAGCAGGGTTTTGCAAAGCCAGCCTCTCTGTGATGAGAACAAACCGGGTTCCCGGGCCGGTCACATGGACCCAAGCCTGGGTTGGGGGCAGCTCCAGCCTAAGCCCGTGCCTGTCCTAGGCAGCACTGGGCTCCTGCCCACCCAAGCCCCTCAACCCAGCTCTGCTTAACCCTCCTTCCCCTGGCCCCTAGCTTCCATCGCCCAGCCTGTGTTCACGCTGACCCACCCTGTTCCCACTGTGCCCTCTGAGAACACTGCGCCTGCTCTAGGAGGACCGGTGCACTTTTGTTGAAACAGAAGCCCTGTTTTACTCTTTACCCCACAGACCTGGCTCAACTGGACGGCTTGTGGCTTCAGTGTCGTTTTATTTTTCACCGTGGCTTTGATTTACAACGCTTCCTGTGCGACATGCTACCCTCCCTCCAACCCCTACTGGACCATGCAGACGCTAATGGGCGACCCCGTGTTTTACTCCATTTGTCTGCTAGCGCCCGTGGCTGCTCTGCTGCCCAGGTAGGTGTCTGGGACAGTGGGCTTCTGGCCCCACATGGGCTCGGAAAACACTGTCTTTGCTGTGCTCCTGCACCATTCGAATCTCAGAAGCTCAAAGGCTTCGCGGCAGCAGTAGCTGACTGTGTTCTGTATGTTCTTTCCAGGTTGTTTTTCAAAGCCCTGCAGGGGACCCTTTTCCCTACCCCACTGCAGCTGGGACGCCAGTTAGCCAAGCGGTCCCCTGGGAAATTCAGGGCTCCCAGAGAGACCTCTGCTCAGGGGCATATCCCAGAAGAAGCAAGGACCAAGCTACCAGGACAGAGGAGCGTCAGTGTGGCGCGGTTTGTCTCACGGGACTGCAGCTCACAGGTGTCTCAGGGCACGTGGCAGCCGGCCTGCTCCCCCGAGGCTGGTGGGGAGCCCAGCGCGGTGGACATGGGCATGCCATGGAGAGAGGGCACCCTGCCGGACAGGCTGGACAGTCAGCCCTCACGGTCCTCCTCACCAGGGCCGGTGGCCGTGGAGGGCTGTCCGGGGGGCTCCAGGATGAAACCCATGAGCGCCAGCCGGCCAGCCCCCCTGCCATCCGTCTTCAGCGTGCCCGGCCTCAGCTCCCTCAACTGGATGTCCTCGCTGTCTCTGGTCAGTGGGCTGGGCAGCGTCCTGCAGTTCTCCCGGAGCGGTCTGCCCATGGACAAGCGCGACAGTGATTTCCTGCCCGGCTCCGCGCCGCCCGACCAGGACCTGTGTGACTTGAGCGGGCAGACCACAGACTGCTTCTAGGATCCCCTTCCAAGAAGCACGGCTGGCAATGCAGAGGGAAAACCTTGAAATGCTCTTTTTTTTTTTTTTTGAAAGATGTTAATATTATTTATGTTTATTATTTGCACAGAGTTCTAGTGAGGTATATTTTATATATTTCCGAGGCTGACACAGGAAATGAAAGGTACCGAAAAAAGAAAGTTTATTTTTTAAAAATTTTAAGTAGAGTATACTGAAAAGAAAAATAAGAGCTTTATCTTATATAAAAATTTAAAGAAGGGTGACACTTGAAAAGGTGTGTTTATATTTATTTTTTCATCTCATTTTATTAAAGAAAATGTGGTCTGTTTGGTTTGCTTCAGTATGTGTGACCTTTGCTTTCCCTGAGTGTAAACATGTATGAGCACAGTGAACCCTGGGGGGTAGTGTGGATGGGGTGGGGGGAGGTGACGGGCACACACGCGGCTTTGGCGGAGATCCTCACTGTCTGTCTGTCAGTCCCACTGCTAGGAGGGTTGGATCTCTGCTTCACCAGGAAAGGGAAATTGAGAATTCTGGGATAGCAGACACACACAGAATTCATTCCAACATTCATTTCTATGCAGGCATTTGGTAAAGATCACCTGTAGGTGTTATAATTCATATGTAGGTTCTTGCCTGTTAAAATCATAATAAGCAATAAACAGCCTTCACTTTGCAAAGAGATAAGTCCAGTTGCCACTTTTGTGTGATGTTATTAATATGTTACCTAATGTTACTAAAGACCTGTTCATGTGCCCAATACGCAGGCAGGCCAAACAAACCAAAATGTTGGAGTTTGGAGCAGAGAAATGTTTACTGCCAGACCAAGCAAAGAGATCAGGTGGCTTGTGCTCAAAAATACCATGAACACCCCTAAGGATTTCCACAAAACGTGTTTAAAGGCCACGTGAGGAAGGGGCATCCCAGGGTCTGTGATCAGCTGTGACAATTCCCTAATTGGTTGATGGTGATCAGTCCTTAGGTGCCAGAAAGTCTGGAGGCTCATGGTCATCAAGCAGTTCATTTCTTCCATCTGGTGGTGGTTCCAGCATCTGAAAAACTCAGGAAATATGCATCAGATACTATTATCTAAGTACTTCAGAGAGGAGCTACAGCAGAGGATATGGGGAGGGGTCCATCCCAGGAAGACCCTGTAGGGTCCTGCTCTTTGCTGCACTAACAGAACATGTTCTGAGTACTCTGGGACACTTCTTCATGGCAGGTTCTTTTAGATTCCATGAAGGAAACAGCTGGGTGACATGCAGGCTGCACACTGGGACATTGACACGGGCTATACCTGCACCAGCATCAGCACCTACAAGACGCTTCCTGCCAAGAGGCTGGGCTTTTTACCTTTTTGTCTTATGAGTCACTACTGCCATCTCTCTAAACAGAGAGAAAGGGAAGGAGGAGATGATAAGAATTTGAGGCAGCTATGTAGTATTTCCTCTTCAGAACCTTCTCTTTGGCTCTGCAGCCACTGTGAGTTGCCTGCTTGCTCAGCTCTGGGGCGTGAAGTGAGCAAGATGTGCTCCTGCTCAGGGCCCCGCGGAGCTTGTTCCCAGAGCAGCGGTGTGCAGAGGTTGGAGGATCTCAAGACTATGCAGTTTCTGAGCATAGCATGCCAGGTAGAATGGCATTTCCAGTGTATGTGGCTCATTGCACAAGGCAGAAAACATGCCTCATCTGATCAGATGGAAAGGAAGATGGCTCGTCTGCAAGGCCAGAGAAGTGGGCCCCCAGGCAACTGGACACCCAACTCAGACCTCGGTTTCCCCTTCCTTCCAGTGCTCAGCTCTCTGAGGACAGCGCGATCCCGAGGCTGGCTCTGTTCCTTGTGATAACATGGCTAGAACCATCCCAGGACAAGTGCTCACATCGTGCTCCAGAGGGGAGAAGGCGTCACTCTCCACATACTGAGCAGACATGGTTTTCTGGACCTCTCCTGGGTTGCAGGACAGTCTTAAGCCAGTTACTGGCAAATTGTGGGGAATGTCCTGATGGGCTCCAAGCTGGAGCTAGGAGAGAGGTCAGCTTCCCTCCAGCTACCAGGGCTGCCTATGTGGATACTCAGTAATATCTGAGTCTGTTAGAGGGGTAAGAGAGGAGAGGAAGGGGAGGGATTTCAGCAGCCATCAATGCCCAGGACTGCAAGTGATCCCGTTTCACCCATCCCCACCCCCATGCCTGAGGTTACTTGATCTGTTTTTGGAGCAACACATATGAAAAGAATTTCCTTGGGAAGATGCACAACTCTACTGTTTCCTCAATTAAGGATTGTTAGTACAAAGTACAAGAAGAACTGAAGTGAAGTCTCTTAGTCGTGTCCAACTCTGCGACCCCATGGACTGTAGCCTACCAGGCTCCTCCATCCATGGGATTTTCCAGGCAAGAGTACTGGAGTGGATTGCCATTTCCTTCTCCAGGGGATCTTCCCAACCCAGGGATCGAACCTGGGTCTCCTGCATTGTAGGCAGACTCTTTACCATCTGAGCCACCAGTATCTGAGAGTTCAAAATCTCAACTTCCAGACTTTTCTGCCCTCAGAATTGCCTTCTTTCCAAAGACATCTTACCGTGACTTCTCTGGTGGAGCAGTGGGTAAAAATCCATCTGTGATGCAGGGAACATGGGTTTGATCCTTAGTCTGAAAAGATGCCACAAACTGTAGAGCAACTGAACGCATGCACCACAACTGCCTGAAGCCTGTGTGCCCAGAACCTGTGCTTCACCACAACAGAAGGCACCACAGTGAGAAGCCAGCACCCCGAAACAAAGAGTCGCCCTGCTCGCCGCGACTAGAGGAAGCTCCCACAAAGCAGCAAAGAGCCAGCAGAGCCAAAAATAAAGACGTTTTACCTCCATAGATACTTCCTCCTGGGAAATGGAATGATCCAGAAAGACAGTGTGTGACTATGCCTATCAAGGCCATTTCAGAGGAAAAAGCATCATAAAGGGCATTGGCTGTTAGCTGCCCAAAGGATAAGGAATGTTTCTAGAAGCCTACAATCAGTTCAGTCGCTCAGTCGTGTCTGAATCTTTGCGACCCCATGAATCGCAGCACGCCAGGCCTCCCTGCTGGTGCTGCTACTAAGTCGCTTGAGTCGTGTCTGACTCTGTGCAACCCCATAGACGGCAGCCCACCAGGCTCTGCCGTCCCCGGGATTCTCCAGGCAAGAACGCCGGAGTGGGTCGCCATTTCCCTCTCCAATGCATGAAAGCGAAAAGTGAAAGTAAAGTCACTCAGTCGCAACCCCATGGACTGCAGCCCACCAGGCTCCTCTGTCCATGGGATTTTCCAGGCAAGAGTACTGGAATGGGGTGCCACCTCCCTGTCCATCACCAACTCCCAGAGCCCACTCAGACTCATGTCCAATGAGTCAGTGATGCCAGCCAGCCATCTCAACCTCTGTCGTCCCTTTCTCTTCCTGCCCCCAATCCCTCCCAGCATCAGAGTCTTTTCCAATGAGTCAACTCCTCGAATGAGGTAGCCAAAGTACTGGAGTTTCAGCTTTAGCATCATTCCTTCCAAAGAAATCCCAGGGCTGATATCCTTCAGAATGGACTGGTTGGATCTCCTTGCAGTCCAAGGGACTCTCAAGGGAAGCAATAATACATTGCAAATAGCTAAGTTTGATCTCAAATAATCATCCTAGAGATGAACTCCATGATTATCTCAAAAGAGCCCTGGGAGGATTTCGCTGGTGGTCCAGTGGTTACGAATATGCCTACTAATGCAGGAGGCCTGGGTTCCATCCCTGGTGAGGGGAGATCCCACATGCTGCAGACCAACTAGGCCCATGTATCACAGCTACTGAGCCTGTGCTCTGGAGCCCTTGTGCCACAACTACTGAGCCCACGTGCTACAACTACCGGAGCCTGCGTGCCTCGAGCCTGTGCTCTGCAGAAAGAGAAGCCACCACAGTGAGAAGCCTGTGTGCTCAACGGAGAGTAGCCCCTGCTTGTCGAACCTGGAGAAAACCCACTGGCAGCGACGAAGACCCAGTGCAGCCAGAAATAAATAAATTAATAAATAAAGAGTCCTAGGAAATACATGTCATGTCACCCAATCCTATTCACAAATCCAAAATGAGGCTGCCTCTGCTCTTAGTGACAAAATGGCTGGACCAAGTGTTTGACATTGTCCTGTCGGACTCTGACCCCTTGAACTGTAGCCTGCCAGGCTCCTCCATCCATGGGGATTCTCCAGGCAAGAATACTGGAGTTGCTATGCCCTCCTCTAGGGGATCCTCCCAACCCAGGAGTCAAACCCAGGTCTCCTGCACTGCAGACAGATTCTTTACTGTCTGAGCCAAACCAATTTTAAGTTCTTGGAGGTCAGATCTTATGTCATTCTCACCTTACACCCTCGACACTAGCACAGAACCTAACTCTTAGAACGCACTCAAGAAATGTTTGATGACTCCAAGTACTAACGTTTATGCTAAAACATTAAAGGCATTCCTTTAGAAAGTTAGAAACAAAGGAAAGTTTCCTGTTATAATCCAGTATTATTTAATATTTCCTGGAATTTTGAGGTAATGCAATAAGATATGAACTTTTAAAAAGAATGAATATTGGAATTAGAGGCCAAATTATCACTCCTTACACATATTGAAACTGTGCACCTCAGATGCAACTTGAACCCACCGGCCAGGACTTGAAGCCAGCCAAAACCGAGACTGGGACTTCAACCCACTGTGTGTGTTGAAATCACACACCTGGTCTCAGGACTTACTGAAGCTCGGGTTCTTTAATGTCTCATTGCAGAAAGAATTCAGTGAAACACAAAGTGATAGGTAAGAAGTGGATTTATTTAAAAAGATACACATTCCATCGCAAAAGGTGAAAATGGCCTTGGGAGAAATAAACTTCCCAGACAGAGAGTGGGCCATCTCAGAAGAAAAAGACCCCAAAATATGGAGTGATTAATTTTTATAGGCTGAGTTGGAGGATTATTCCAACTATTTGGGGGAAGAGGCAGGAATTTCCAGGAATTGGGCCACTGCACACTTTGTGAGCTTTTATGGTCAGCCTAGAAACTGTTGTAGTGTTAGTGAGCGTATCATTTAGCTGATGTGTTACAGTGAGCGTATAGTGAGGCTCAGAGTCTACTGGATGTTGAATCTTCCACCATCTTGGACCTAGTTAGTTCTAACTAGTTAATTTCCTCAATGTCATGCTTTTAAAGGTTGTACCCTGCCCCCTTCCCTCGTCTTTCATCCCCCTCTCAGAAATTTTACTCCCATATTCTTGTGGAAAGTAGAGGGTTAACAGTCTATCTTCTTTAACTACTTCAAGTCTGACGAGTACATCAATCCTACTGGTCAGGGAGTAAAAATCTCTGGATGACTGATCTAGGGATCCCCGGGCAAGACAGCTACTTGTTTTAAGTCTATGTGGGCTGGAATCCTTTCATAGCCATCTTGATATGCAACTGTTACAACTGTTTCCTTAGCCTTCTTATGAATCTTCTTGATGATGAAGCACTTTTTGTAACAGCATCAGAGTACAAAAATAGCATCTATAAACCACAAAAAACTTAAAAGATAGAGCTAAATACCTGATTACAGTATAATCTATAAAAGAAACTTGGTTGCAATAACCAGAATTATGAATGATTACATTTAAATTAACAACCCAATAATCCTAGTTAAATGTATTTCTTTGAGATACCTTAGGAGCTCTCTAACGCATCCCAAAGTTAACTGAAAATCAAAAGAACTTTGATTAAAATTCGACATTTGGGAAGTTTGTTAAAAAGTCTTCAAAAACTTGGTTAAATAAGATCATAAGTCACTATGAAAAATACTTATTTTTTAACCAAAGTTAGAAGAGCTCTCAAAAGCAAATACGGACAACTTAAATTAACATAGTCTCTTATCAAAAACAGCATTTCAAAAGAACTTTGGAGAAACCAAATTCAGTTTTGCCCCAGCTCTGTCCCAACAAAATCCATCTGCCCATCTAAATTTAATCCAATCTTAGAAAATCCAGATCATGCACAATTCTTTTTTCAGTATTTCTCTTATTCCTCACACCTTCTTTTATTGAAAACATACATTTTGCTATCCTTACATGCTTATTTCACATGAAGTTACTTTTCTGGATGACAAATTTGCAACAGGAATAACAAACTTGACCTTCAGTAAACCTAGATACAGCAGAAGTATTACACTTAACATTATTGATGTTCAGTTGCTCAATCGTGTCCCACTCTTTTCGACCCCATGGACCTATGCCAGGCTTCCTTGTCCTTCACCATCTCCCAGATCTTGCTCAAACTCATGTCCGTTGAGTCAGTGATGCCATCCAACCATATTATCCTCTTTTGTCCCCTTCTCCTCCTGCCTTCAATCTTGCCCAGCATCAGGGACTTTTCTAAGGCATCAGTTCTTCGCATCAGGTGGCCAAAGTATTGGAGCTTCAGCTTCAGCATCTGTCCTTCCAATGAATATTTAGGACTGATTTCCTTCAGGATTGACTGGTTGGATCTCCTTGCAGTCTGAGGGATTCTCAAGAGTCTTCTCCAACACCACAGCTCAAAAGCATCAATTCTTTGGTGTTCAGCCTTCTTTATGGTCCGACTCTAACATGCACACAAGACTACTGGAAAAGCCATAGCTTTGACTAGACAGACCTTTATCAGCAAAGTAATGTCTCTGCTTTTTTATACACTGTCTAGATTTGTCATAGTTTTCTTCCAAAGAGCAAGCATCTTTTAATTTTGTGGCTGCAGTCACTATCTGCAGTGATTTTGGAGCGCAAGCAAATAAAGTCTGTCACTGTTTCCATTGTTTCCCCATCTATTTGCCACGAAGTGATGGGACTAGTCTATGCTAAAGCCTTTGACTGTGTGGATCACAATGAACTGTGGAAAATTCTTAAAGAGATGGGAATACCAGACCACTTTATCAGCCTCCTGAGAAACTTGTATGCAGGTCAAGAAGCAACAGTTAGAACCAGACATGGAACAATGGACTGCACACTTAACATTGATACTATGTAAAAATGTTAATCAAACTACCAATCTTAAGCTGGCTTTAATATTGATATCAGTTCAGTACTGAGTATTTCCCAGATCTCATGAACCTGAAATTAATTTTGGCTGGTTTTCTTTACATTTATGAGTATTTATGTAATATAAGGATTTAACTTTAAACCCAATTAAATAGAGCTGTTTTATCAATTTTGGCAATACCTCACTTCTATACCGCATATACAGATAAGTACAAATAAAGACCTCATTATCTACCCTATAGCTCAGTCAGTAAAGAATCTGTCTGCAACACAGGAGACCTGGATTCGATTCCTGGGTTAGGAAGATTGCCTGGAGAAGGAAATGGCAACCCACTCCAGTATTCTTGCCTGGAGAATCCCATGGGCAGAGGAGCCTAGCAGGCTACAGCCCAGGGGGTCACAAGAGTCGGACATGACTTAGTGACCAAACCAAACCAAACCAAACCAAAGACCTCATTACTCCCATCTCAAAATTTCAGCCTTGAGTCATGTACAAAAATGTAAAACCCATCAGTTACAAAAGAGATTGCATTCAAATTGGGCAGATGGAACAAATCAAGGTCACCTGTCTAAGATGACTAAACTCTTTTTATCAATGTTTACAGAAGATACTTAGAATTTCTATTTATCCTTGACAAGTCAAATTCTAAATTACTCTCCTTTTCAAAATTTGTATTTTAAAATATGGTGGAGATAAGTTTCCCGTAGAAGACCAGGTAGAACATTTGTGTCTCAAATACACAGGCAAATCCTCCTAGGATGGCTTTTGTACACTTACAGCCAGAAAAATAAAATTTTTCTTTTCTTTTTTTTCCCCCCTCAAACAATTAGGTTACCAACTCAGCAATATCAAATGACTGACACATTCATTAATTTACATCATAATGTTTTATAGCTTCCCCTCTAAATTTTTATCAGGCTCGAAATATCAGCTATGGTTAATTTAGTTACATTAAGCACTTCCCATTTTGGTAATCTATTTACAAACACTTTTGAGCATCTTATCCGCTTTAAGAAATATCTGCTTTATATTTAAATACTCTATAGCCCTTTTAAATTTAATAAACACCACCTGGATATCTCTGGCCAGGCCCAGAAACTTGATATTCCATACTTCAGAGTGTACTAAAGCTTCCATTTCAGCTCCAGATTTAATCTGTTGCTTTCTACTTTCTGTTAGTCATTTGGTGGTGAGAGTGTTTTCCTTGCCCTTTAAGAAGCAGAGTGGCCCCTAACTTAGATAATAAATCTCTTCCCATTAAAGGGGTGGGAAAATCAGACACAAAGACAAAAGACTGTAAAAACAGCTATCTATTACTGAAAACTGAATAAACCAATTGAAACAAATCTGCAATCCTGAAGTGTATGGCCCAGAGCGGGTATTGGTCAGGATTGATATGGCCTGACCCATTTCAGACCCAAGGCTGAGGTGATGTCTTTTTACATGCTATCCAAGAGTTACTCTTATGTCAAAATCCATCATACAATTTGGTCAAGATTTGCTCTTAGACTTTTAGATGATATCCCTTCCAAGGTAATCTCTTAACCAGATGCTACTGTCTGAAAAATTGCCACAAAGGAATGATGCAGAAGGTACTCTCTGTGGTGTCACCAGTGAGCAGGAGCTGGCCTAGCTTCAAATTCAGGAATAAAGGGTCAGCACTTGTCAATAAAAAAGTATATCTTGGCAGCCATACAGGTCTTCTGGGTTTAAGAAAAGAAAGAAGAAAATGAAACAGGAATAAATATAGAATATAAGAGGGAAAAACCTCAGAGTCAAGGAGAAGAGTATAGATTATCAAATCCTGCAGCAACAATGCTGTCTGGGACCTGCTGTGGGATGTACTCAAGCACAGCCATTCCATACATCTTTCTACAGCAAGCCTTGCCAATTGCCATCTTTCCTCTGCTTAGTATCTAGGTTTCCAGTCAGAGGCCAAAGCATTCGGGGTTGACCAGTGCATCAAAAATGGGCAAACCCTGGCAGAGCATCCTCCACAGTACACCTGGTTCTTGGTGTCCCATTAGCCTTTCTAGGACCAAGACCTAACTCTCAACATTTTCTTACCTTATCACTGTCCATTCGTGGTTGCCAGCTGAAACCATGCACCTCAGATGAGGCTTGAACCCATGGGTTGGGACTCCAATTTGGCCGTGACTCAGACTGGGACTTGAATCCACTATCTTTTCATTGAAATCACACACCTAGTCTCAGGACTTATTGAAGTTCAGGTTCTTTATGTCTCTTGGCAGAAAGAATTCAGTGAGACATGGAGTGATATGTAAGAAGTGGATTTATTTAGAGAGAAACACATTCCATACACAGAATGCAGCTTGTATCAGAAGATGACAGTCCCCCTGGAAGAAACACACTCCCCAGACAGAGTGTGGACCATTTCAGAAGGCAAGAGCCCCCCAAATATGGTTTGGTTAGTGTTTATGGGCTGGGTAATCTCATAGGTTAGCGAGTGCCAACTAGTTCAGAAAAGGGGCAAGGATTTCCAGGAATTGGGCCACTGCCCACTTTTTTATCTTTTATGATCAGCCTTGGCACTATCCAGGCACCTGTAATTGTGTCCTTAGCTTATGCTAACTTATTACAGTGAAAGTATAAGGAGGCTTAAGGTCTGCTGCTGCTGCTGCTAAGTCACTTCAGTCATGTCCGACTCTTTGCGACCCCATAGACAGCAGGCCCCCAGGCTCCCCCATCCCTGGGATTCTCCAGGCAAGAACACTGGAGTGGGTTGCCATTTACCTTTCCAATGCATGAAAGTGAAAAGTGAAAGTGAAGTCTCTCAGTCATGCCCTACTCTTAGCGACCCCATGGACTGCAGCCTACCAGGCTCCTCCGTCTATGGGATTTTCCAGGCAAGAGTACTGGAGTAGGGTGCCATTGCCTTCTCCGACTACTGAAGTTAAATCTTTTCCTGTCCTGGATCTAGTTCATTCTAACCAGTTTTTATCATGACCTATGGCTATGTTATTCTTTTAAAGGTTGGGCTCTGCCCCTCTCTCCTGTTTCAATTTGGCTGTATGCCCCCAAAATTCAAATAAATGAACTAGAAGGTTCTCAGGACTAATAAGAGGAAGCAATACATGGACTAACTATGAGGGGAAAGTTAGTTCAGTCACTCAGTTGTGTCTGACTCTTTGTGACCCCATGGACTGCATGCAGCACGCCAGGCTTCCCTGTCCATCACCCACACCCAGAGCTTGCTCAAACTCATGTCCATTGACTTGGGGATGCCATCCAACCATCTTGCCCTCTGTCATCCCCTTCTCTTCCTGCCTTCAATCTTTCCCAGCATCTGGGTCTTTTCCAATGAGTCAGTTCTTCACATCACCTTGAGGAGAAAAAAAAAAAAAAACCTCACTTTTCTATAGAACATAATGAGGGAAAGGAAAAGTTCTCATTGACCAATACAACACTAACACTGACACAAATTTAAATGTCTAAGAATATTCCCATTAAGTATAAAGACAATCTACTAGAGCTTAGGAAGACATTAATCAAAGTCTTAACTATGAAGATTTGCCTCATTTCTAGGTTAGAAAACCAAGGATCATAAAAGTATTGCATTTCAAACACAATTCACACAGCCTTTAAAAATGTTTAGTTTTTTTTTTTTTCTTTTCCTTGTTTAGGTATTTTTGAAACTAATGTGAGAAATACACTCACCGGCCCCAAACCAAGGGATGGACTCAGAGACACAAAGCACAACGAAAGCAAGACTTCAATGACAGTCTTTTCAAGATCGGGTGTCTGGCAGGCACAACCTAGGCACACCCAGGTTGGGTACAACAAGCCATTTATTCCCCAACATGCAGGTCCCTCCCCTCAGTTCCTCATTGGCTGAGTACTATGGGGTGTACAATCTTTCCGAACATTGCCTAAGTTTCATTATTTCCTTATAAGGTATCCTTTTTTCTCCCTTCCCAACCTACATCTACATTTTTCAACAAAGACTTTCTTGCTGGTTTATTCCTTCCCTCAGTATCCTGTTTGTTTAGGGACCCTCCTGGTGCATGAACTGGGTCACATATGCAAGTTGTTAGGCAAGTTTAGAGCCTAATGACTTTAGGACACAGGCAATGTCTGGAGTCCTATCTCTTTAGGATCCAGTGTGATCTCCCTCTCCCAACCTCAACTTTATCTAGAGTCCAGGCCTCAATTTTATCTAGAGTCCAGGCTTCAACTTTGTCTAGAAAATGGACCACTTCAAGTTTCTATTTCTTACAATTAATAGAATGGATCTAGAGTTTTTCAGCGGAGAAGGCAATAGCACCCCACTCCAGTACTCTTGCCTGGAAAATCCCGTGGACAGAGGAGCCTAGTAGGCTGCAGTCCATGGGGTCGCTAAGAGTCGGACATGACTAAGCAACTTCACTTTCACTTTTCACTTGCATGCATTGGAGAAGGAAATGGCAACCCACTCCAGTGTTCTTGCCTGGAGAATCCCGGGGACGGGGAGCATGGTGGGCTCGGTGGGGTCGCACAGAGTCGGACATGACTGAAGTGACTTAGCAGCAGAGTTTTTCAGGGAAAAATATCAAAGAATATTCTACAAAATAAAAGTAATGGAGGGAACAAATAGTAAAATATAAAGTGCTGATATTTAAAATAGTGTAAAAGTAATTCAGAAAAATGTACATAAACAGAACTGACTAGAAATGACAGAAATGTACCCTGTTATATGCAATAAGTTAATGGATGGTTTAAGAAAGGATCAGTAATCAATGAGAAAGAGAAATGGATACTAAGTCTCACTGGTAACTGGTCAACAATGTGGAAAAATAATTTATTCTTATGTCCATATCAATAAATTCCACATAAATTTAAAATTGTGAGGTCAAACCACGGTAAACTTGGAAGGAATTTAAATCACCCATCCTCAGACTTCTGAAGAGAGAGCCCATGGACACGTGTGGCAGGTCCTGAGATCTTGCCTGCCCTGTGGCGAGGGCACTTGCCAGCTTCCTTTTCCCGTAGGCCCGCTGAGCCTCAGCAGAGCCCCACATAGCTCCTTTCTCAGCCTTCTTGATTTAACATTTGTCCATTTTAGATTTGCAAACACTGTTCAATATTATTATCTGGCACCTGGACTGTTCAGGATACTGCCCCTACAGACATCCCTTAGGCTTACTGTGATATTGTGATTTATAATAAGACAGGTATTTGGTCTTCCTCCTGTTCCTAACACCTAGCTCCTAAAACTCTTGAAATTTCCTGTGAAGAGAGCAATAAGGTATTTTTGTTACGCTTCTTTGCTGGATCCCAAGGTTAGGAAGTCTGTTGTGGAACCTAGAACTTTCTCAACAGTGCAAGAATTTCTTTGGTATAATTGTTCTCCAGTTTGTGGGTCACCCACACAGTGGTTCTATAGTGGGGCTAATGGCGACCTCCTCTGAGAGGACTAAGGCCACGTGCCACATCACCCAGGACTGCTGCTGCCCTGTCCCCATGGCAGGCCACTGCTGGCCCATGTCTCTGCAGGAGACCCTCAAACACTCAAAGGCAGGTCTGGCTCAGTCTGTTGTGGGAGTCACCTCTCCTTTCCCTGGGTTCTGGTGACACAAGATTTTGTTTGTGCCCTCCAAGCATCTTGGCAAGTATGAGGTTTGATATTAAATGTGATTGCACCCCTCCTACCATCTTGATGAGGCTTCTCCTTGGCCCTTATACATGGGGTATCTTTAGTGGGTTCCACATTCTCCTGTCGATGGTTGTTCAGCAACTATTTGTGATTTTGGTGTTCTCACAGGAGAAGGTGAGTGCACGTCCTTCTATTCCGCCATCTTAGTATCATATGCACTGGGAAACCAAAATGTCCATGTGACTTGCTTTATTATGATACTCACTTTATTGCAGTGGTCTGGAACCAAATCCACAGCGTCTCCAAGGTCTGTCTGTATTTTACATATTGCAAAAGAATACACAAACATCTGAGCAAGTCTCTAATATTAAAGCTAGAGCTCAAAAGAAACAGAGGAAGGCATACTGAGACCATTTACCTCAAATTTGGACTTGAACCCAACCAAACTCCTGCATGGGATTTGAATCCATGTGGCTTGGACTCAACCCAGCCAAAACCCATGGTGCCTGGATTCAGGACCTAATGAAGTTCAGGTTCTTAATATCTCATCGCAGAAAGAATTTATCAAGGGACAAAGTGATAGGTAAGAAGTGATTTATTCAGATTCAGAGAGAAACATACTTCACAAAGTGTGGGCCATCACAGAGGGTGAGTGCAGCCATGAAGTGTGTCATGGTTAGTTTTTATGGGCTGGGTAATTTCATAGGCTAATGAGTGAGAGGATTATTCCAACTATTTGGGAAAAGGGGCGGAGACTTCCAGGAATTGGGCCACTGCCCACTCCTTGGTTTTTGATAGTGCCTCTGAGAAGGCAATGGCACCCCACTCCAGTACTCTTGCCTGGAAAATCCCATGGGCGGAGGAGCCTGGTGAGCTGCAGTCCATGGGGTCACTAGGAGTCAGACACAACTGAGCGACTTCATTTTCACTTTTCACTTTTCACTTTCATGCGTTGGAGAAGGAAATGGCAACCCACTCCATTGTTCTTGCCTGGAGAATCCCAGGGACCGGGGAGCCTGGTGGGCTGCCGTCTATGGGGTCACACAGAGTCCAACACGACTGAAGCGACTTAGCAGCAGCAGCAGCGGAACTGTCCTGGTGCCTCTGGGTGTGTCATTTAGCTTGCTGACTGAGGATCAAGGTCTATTCAGAATGGAGTTGTCTGTCATCCTGGATCCATTTGATTCTAATCAGTTAATGTTGTGTCCTTGGTCTATGTCATTCTTTGAAAGTTGTGCCCCCTTCCCTCCTGTTTCAATACTATCCCTAGAAAGACTGTCCATCTATGAGAAATAACAAGCTGTGATTAAAGGAATCAAAAAAAGGAAAGAGGTTTTAAAAATGAAAAGTGTGATAACAAATTTTAAAACTCCAATAAGTAGGTAAAGTCAATGAAATATCCTAGAAAATATTGATAGGTTTAAAATATAAAGATGAAAATAGGAGAGAAAAGAGAAGAAAACTAAGGCTTAAATGTCAGAGGTAAAACACCTGACCACTAGGTGTCAATAGAATAAAATAAGAAACTTTGTCCCAGTCATAAAAAAGGAATGAATTTGAGTCAGTTGAAATGAGGTGGATGAACCTAGAGCTTATTATCAGAGTGAAGTAAGTCAGAAAAAGAAAAACAATTATTGTATACTAACACATTTATGTGGAGAAGGCAATGGCAACCCACTCCAGTACTCTTGCCTGGAAAATCCCACAGCGGAGGAGACTGGTAGGCTGCAGTCCATGGGGTCACTAGGAGTCAGACAAGACTGAGGGGCTTCACTTTCACTTTTCACTTGCATGCGTTAGAGAAGAAATGGCAACCCACTCCAGTATTCTTGCCTGGAGAATCCCAGGGACGGGGAAGCCTGGTGGGCAGCTGTCTATAGGGTCGCAAAGAGTCAGACACGACTGAAGCGACTTAGCCGCAGCAGCAGCAACACATATATGTATGGATGTGAGAGTTGGACTATAAAGAAAGCTCAGCACTGAAGAACTGATGCTTTTGAACTGTGGTGTTGGAGGAGACTCTTGAGAGTCCCTTGGACTGCAAGGAGATCCAACCTGTCAATCCTAAAGAAAATCAGTCCTGAATATTCATTGGAAGGACTCATTCTGAAGTTGAAAATCCAATACTTTGGCCACCTGATGCGAAAAGCTGACTCATTTGAAAAGACCCTGATGCTGGGAGAGACTGAAGGCAGGAGGAGAAGGGGGAAACAGAGGATGAGATGGTTGGATGGCATCACTGACTCAGTGGACATGAGTTTGAGCAAGCTCTTGGAGTTGGTGATGCGCAGGGAGGCCTGGCGTGCTGCTGTCCAGGGGGTCGCAAAGAGTCGGACATGACTGAGTGACTGAACTGAATGCATATTTATGGAATCTAGAAAGATGGCGCTGATGAACCTATGTGCAGGGCAGCAGTGCAGACACAGACACAGAGAGCAGACATGTAGACACAGCTGGGGAAGGAGAGGGGGTGAACCGAGAGACTGGCACTGAAACACACACACCACCATGTATAAAACTAGATAGCCAGCGGAAACTTGCGGGGTGACACAGGGAGCTCCAATCTAGTGCTCTCTGACAGCCCAGAGTGTGGCACGGGGTGGGAGCTGCACGGGGGCTTCAGGACACATATGTACACCTGTGGTTGATTCCTGCTGATATATGGCAGAAACCAACACAATATTGTAAAGCAATTATCCTCCAATAAAAATAAATTAATTTTAAAAATGGAAGGGACATGAGGATTCTCATAGACTGTTGGTGGGACTATAAATTGGTGCAGTTACTATGGAGAACGGTATGGAGGTTTCTTAAAAAAAACTAAAAATAGTGCTACCATATGATCCAGCAATCCCACTCCTGGGCATATATCTGAAGAAAATCATAATTCAAAAAGATAAATATGTGTGTGTGTATATATATACATATATATAATACTGGAGTGGGTAGCCATTCCCTTCTCCAGGGGATCTTCCCAACCCAGGGATTGAACCCAGGTCTCCTGCATTGCAGGCAGATTCTTTACCAGCTAAGCCACCCGGGAAGCCCCAGAATACTGGAGTGGGTAGCCTATCCCTTCTCCAGCAGATCTTCCAGACTCAGGAATCAAACTGGGGTCTCCTGCATTGCAGGCAGATTCTTTACTCTGGTAGCAGAGCTACCCAGAGAAGCCCAGATATATATATAATGGAATATTACTCAAGTATAAAAAAGACAAAATAATGCCATTTGCAGCAATATGGAGGGACGTAGAGATTATCCCACTAAATGAAGTAAATTGGACAAATACAAATATATGAGATCACTTATATAATGGAATCTACAAAAATGATACAAATGAACTTGCTTACATAACAGAAAGAGACTCACAGACATAGAACACAAACTTATTTTTACCAAACAGGAGAGGCAGGTAGGAGGAAGGATAATCTAGGAGGCTGAGATAAACATATACATACTACTATACATAAAATAGACAATCAACAGAAAAAGAAAGTGAAAGTTGCTTAGTCTTGTCCCACTCTTTGTGACCCCATGAACTGTAGCATGCCAGGCTTCCCTGTCCTTCACCAACTCTCAGAGCTTGCTCAAACTCATGTCCATCGAGTCAGTGATGCCATACATCAGTTTCATCCTGCTGTCCCCTTCTCCTCCTGCCTTCAGTCTTTCCCAGTATAAGGTATAGTTCAGGCTGAGGCAGAAAAGAAGGAGAGATGACCTCAACGGAGGTAGGTTACCCATATTCAGGCAACGAGGGGTGACAGTCAGCCTAACGACCAGGCTGAGCATGAGAGGGATCAGGGAGGCTTCATGTTTAAAGGGACGTGTGTGGAAGTGATAAGGGAAACAGTAGTCAGGCGGGATGTTTGGGGTAATCTTTAGTTGTGATGGCATTTGTAGTTGAACAGGAGGTGGGAGGTTTTGGGCAGGGGGTGATAAGTCCTCTGGGCAGGGGGTGATAAGCCCCAGGTAGATGCAACAGGCCCAGAGCATCAGGGTGGGACTTAAATTTCGTTGTTTTTTTTTCCCCTCAGAAGTTAGATGATTCAGCAAGGGCCTTTGAGACCATTGTTTTCTTTTCTAGGCCCAAAGACTCCTTCACCAAGCATCAGGGTCTTTTATAATGAGTCAGTTCTTTGCATCAGGTGGCCAAAGTATTGGAGTTTCAGCTTCAGCATCAGTCCTTCCAATGAATATTCAGGACTGATTTCCTTTAGGATGGACTGGTTGGATGTCCTTGCAGTCCAAGGGAATCTCCAGAGTCTTCATACCACAGTTCAAAAGCATCAATTCTTTTGTGCTCGGCTTTCTTTATAGTCCAACTATACCGTCCATGGGAGAAGGCGATGGCACCCCACTCCAGTACTCTTGCCTGGAAAATCCCATGGATGGAGGAGCCTGGTAGGCTGCAGTCCATGGGGTTGCTAAGAGTCAGACACGACTGAGCAACTTCACTTTCACTTTTCACTTTCATGCACTGGAGAAGGAAATGGCAACCCACTCCAGTGTTCTTGCCTGGAGAAGCCCAGGGACAGGGGATCGTGGTGGGCTGCCGTCTATGGGGTCACACAGAGTCGGACACGACTGAAGCGACTTAGCAACAGCAGCAGCATACTGTCCATGAAGTTCTCCAGGCCAGAACACTGGAGTGGTAGCCTTTCCCTTATCCAGGGGATTCTTCCCAACCAGGGAGCGAATCCAGGTCTCCTGCATTGCAGGCAGATTCTTTACCAGCTGAGTCACAAGGAAAGCCCAAGAAAACTGGAGTGGATAGCCTGTCCCTTCTCCAGCAGATCTTCCTGACCCAGGAATCAAAGTGGGGTCTTTTGAATTGCAGGCTGATTCTTTACCAACTGAGCTATCAGGAAAGCCCAACTAGGACCTACTTTATAGCATGAGGAGCTCTACTTAGTATTTTGCAATAACCTATGTGGGAAAAGAATCTGAAAAGAAATATGTATTATATATAACTGAATCGCTGTGCTATATACACTAAAATTGACACAATATTGTAAATCAACTATACTTCAGTTAAAAAATATTTTTAATCTGAATTTTTGCAAAAGTCATTTTTAAAAAAGAAGAGACATGAATTTTCAGGTTGAAACTATTTATTATGTTCTTAGAAAAGTACAGAAAGATTACCAACATGAGTCATATCAGTAGAAAACTTTACCACCTTAGCTGTAAACGGAAGGATGTAAACATCTCCAGAGAGGGGGGAAAAAAAATGAGTCATTGAAAAAGATTGAATACAAGGATAGCCCCAAACTTCTAAACAGCAGCATAGAGAGCTAGAAAGCAAGGAGGGGGTGCTTTCCAAATTCCAGCGGAAAATTATTTCAACATTTGAATTTCATGACCAGTCAAACCATTAATCAATTATGAGTGAAAATAAGAGCTGAAAGATCAAACAAAGTACCTCCCTTACACTCTTGCTAGGAATACTACCGAGAGGATTCCAGACAAAAAAGGAATCAGTGAAAACGAGACATCTGACGCAGGAAGTGGGAGGTGGGGGACTCCAGGGGGAGCGGGGGAAGGCCCGGGGCAGTTGTGCAGCCTCGGGAGGCAGCAGGATGGGTCTGCTTCCAGAGAGCAGAACAGCGGGGGAGCGGTGTGCGGGAAACAGGCAAACCACAGCAAAACAAGCCCTGGCTCCTGGCATTTCCCATCACTGCACTGGGCAGTTTCTCATGATGCTGCTATCAGGCTCCCAGAACTTTGGCTTTGGTGCTCTTGAGTCGCTGAGTGGTGTCTGACATTTTTGCAACCCTATAAACTGTAGCCCACCAGACCCCTCAGTGCATGGGACCTCTCAGGCAAGCATACTGGAGTGAGCTGTCATTTCCTGACTCAGTGACTAAACAACAACAACCTTGGCTTACAAAACTCCTAACATTCCTGAATATTTAATCATTAGCTCTCTCAGCTGCTAGAAGCTGGTACCAGCACATTGCTGAACTGATAAATCACCAGTTTGTAATTGTGTGGAAAATAGTATGCAGAGGCATTAGACTGTCCTGTCAGATAGAACAGAATGAACTCAGTACAGAACTACAGAGAGTAAAGTGAAGTGAAAAATAAGCAATTATTAATTCCAAGAAATTTTATATATATATATATATATTTTTTTTAACTAGAGGATAATTGCTTTACAATATTGCCATGGTTTTTGCCATACCCCGTGTGAATCAGCAGTAGGTGTACATATGTCCCCTCCCTATTGAACTCCCCTTCTGCCTCCCTCCCCATCCCACTGCGCTAGGATTTCACAGAGCACTGGCAACGCTTTTTAAGTTATACAAGAGGAATGGTGCTTCCTTAGGAGCGCAGTGGGCTCAGTGTTCACAACAGAATGTTAACAGTAAAATAAGATCGAACAGAAATGACAACAGATAGGAAGAATGGGAGCAAGACGGCTATATATGCTACGTGCGTGTTTCCTGTCAGGCAACGGTTGGATAATGCTTTGTTGTTGCTGCTGTTTAGTCACTAAGTCGTGTCTGACTCTTTTGCAACCCCATGGACCATTGACCACCAGGCTCCTCTGTCCATGGGATTTTCCAGGCAAGAATACTAGAGTGGGTTGTCATATGCTTCTCCTGGGGATCTTTGCAACCCAAGGATTGACCCTGCATCTCTTGCATTGGCAGGCAGACTCCTTACCACTGAGCCACCTGGGAGGCCCTGGATAATGCTTAGAGGAATAAATAAATAGCAATGTAGCAATGTAAGCATTTTTATTGGTTCAGAGAAACAGTGTTGAAAGTGGTTACATTTGCAGAGTCCAATCTCACTTCCCTGGTGGCTCAGACGGTAAACCGTCTTCTTACAACGTGGGAGACCCAGGTTCGATCCCTGGGTTGGGAAGATCCTGGAGAAAGAAATGGCAACCCACTCCAGTATTCTTGCCTGGAGAATCCCATGGACAGAGGAGACTGGTGGGCTGTAGTTCATGGGGTTGCAAAGAGTCGGACATGACTGAGTGACTTCACTAACCTCATGTAGACAGGGAGGCTTTCTTAAAACCTCCTGCTTTTAAGCACTATTCACAGTAGCCAAGATGTGAAAACAGCCATATCTTTTATGTTCATTGACAGATGAATGGATAAAGAAGATGTGATATATATATATAGAATATTACTCATAAGGAGTAATAAGGAATGTTACTCAAGAAGGAGAAGTTTCCTTTGTGTACATATATAGAAGATGTGGTACAGACAAAGGAAGTGGTACAAAACCACTAGGCCAGACGGGTACGACTTAAATCAAATCCTTTATGAATATACAGTGGACGTGATGAATAGATTCAAAGGATTAGTTCTAGTTCTAGTAAAAAGCATGTCTGAAGAACTATGGACAGAGGTTCATAATATTGTGTAGCAGGCAGCAAACAAAGCCATCCCAAAGAAAAAGAAATACAAGAAGGCAGAGAAGTTGTCTGAGGAGGCTTTGCAAATAGCTAAGGAAAGAAGAGAAGTGAAAAGCAAGAGAGAAAGGGAAAGGTACCTCAATTAAATGCAGAGTTTCAGAGAATAGCAAGGAGAGACAAGACAATAAACAAAGCAAAGAAACAGGAGAAAAACAGAAAGGGTAAGAGATCTTGAAGAGATCTGTTCAAGAAAATTGGAAATATCAAAGGAACGCTTCATCCCAAGATGGGCACAATAAAGGACAGAAGTGCTAAAGACTTAACAGAAGCAGAAGAGATCAAGAAGGGATGGAAAGGATACACAGAAGAACTGTACAAAAAAAGATCTTAATGAGCAGGATAACCACGAGGGTGTAGTCTCTCACTCTGAGCCAGACATTCTGGAGTGTGAAGTCAAGGGGGCCTTAGGAAGTACTGCTGCCAATAAAGCTATCGGAGGTGATGGAATTCCAGCAGAGCTATTTAAAATCTTAAAAGATGATGCTATTAAAGTGCTACACTCACTATGTCAGCAAACTTGGAAAACCAGCAGTGGCCACACAACTGGAAAAGGTCAGTCCTCATCCCAATTCCCAAGAAGGGCGGTACTAAAGAATGCTCACAGCACTGAACAACTGCACTCATCTCCCAGGCTAGCGGGCTTCCCAGCTAGTGCTAGTGGTAAAGAACCTGCCTACCAATGCAGGAGACATAAGAGATACATGTTTGATCCCCGGGTCAGGAAGATCCCCTGAAAGAGGACATGGCCACCCACTCCAGTATTCTTGCTTAGCGAAGCCCACAGACAGAGGATCCTGGCAGTCCATAGGATCGAAAAAAGTAGGACACAACTGAGGCAACTTTGCATGCATCCATGCACATGCTAATAAAGTTATGTTCAAAATCCTCCAAGCTAGGCTTCAGCATTATGTAAACCAAGAAATTCCAGATATTCAAGTTGAGTTTAGAAAAGGCAGAGGAACCAGAAATCAAATTGCCAACATTCACTATATCATAGAGAAATCAAGGGAATTCCAGAAAAACATCTACCTCTGTTTCATTGACTATGCTAAAACCTTTGATTGTGTGGATCATAACGAACTGTGGGAAACTCTTAAAGAGATGGGAATACCAGACCATCTTACCTGTCTCCTGAGAAACCTGTATGTGGGTCAAGAAGCAACAGTTAGGAGATCCAAGATGGCAGAGGAGTAGGCAGATGTGCAGCACATCTCTCTCCACGGATGCATCAGGAATACACCTCCAGACACAGAAGATCTTGCAGAACACCATCTGAGAGCGGACAAGAGGACTTGACCATCAGAAAAGAGAATACAAAACCATGCAAAACTTGGCAAGACAAAGGAATGAGGACAAAGAAGAGGAGAGTGAGTAGGACTGGATCTGCACCTGTTGGGGGAGGTGAAGCAGGGGTCAGATCCCCACATTGGGGCATCTGTTTGGGATACAGGTGGAGCATTTGAGGCTGTTGGAGCATCAAGCAGCTGATCTGTGACAGTCTGAATGGAATCACACACTCAGTCTTAGCCGCAGCTATACATACCCTGGACAGGGACATGACTCCCCTAGAAAACTCAGTGGCTGGGAGTTGGAGCATAGAGATTAGAGAGCAATCCCGGGCAAGTTCTGCTGTTGACTGTGGGGAGATGGCCTGAGGGAGGCGACAGCAGTGGGAAATGCTTGTGAAGGAAAGCCAGGCAGCATGGAGGCAGGGCGATTCTGCTGAGTCACACACTGTGGGGGGGCCAGCACTCTAGTCTCTCTCTCCCCACGCGTCAGCACCTGGCAGCCAAAAGACCCCAGAGAGGGAGGTCCTTTAAGCACCTGAAGGGCCAAGCAATAGAGAAGAACTCCAGCCAGGGTGGACCTTTAAGTGTTTGATGTGCTGAACAAAAGAGGACCCCAGCTAGGGGGCCCTGTAAGTGCCTGAACAGGCCAAGCAACAGAGAAGGACCAGCCAAAGAGGCCCTCTGATTGCCAGCTTCCAGAGTCTAGTGGGTAAGCTGGTAAAGAATCTGTCTGCAATGCGGAAGAATTGGGTTTGATCCCTGGATGGGGAAGATCCCCTGGAGAAGGGAATGGCTACCCACTCCGGTATTCTGGCCTAGAGAATTCCATGGATGGTATAGTCCATGGGGTTGCAAAGAGTCAGATATGACTGAGCAACCTTCACAGAGGCTAGAAAAAGACTCAAATAGCTCCTGTGGCTGAGGCAGTTGGTGTCCCTGCACACTTGTCACCCTAGGGTAACTATGATCCAAGAAGCTCTGCCACCTTTATGCTCAGTCCTGCCTGGGGCAGAGCTGCCAGAAGCTAGAAAAAAACCATAATAGCACCATACCTAGTGTAACAATAGCCACCAGCATCCCTGTATATCTGGCATTGCCAGGGTCCCATGATCCGAGCTCCTATGACACCTCCATACTTGATCCCCCCTGAGATAGAGCAGCCAGAGGCTAGAAAAAACCCTAAGAGGATAATATCTCCTACTATCCTAGCCGCCAGCTCCCCTGAGTACCTGGTGCTGCCAGGACCCCTTTGATCCAAGCAGCTTCACCACCTTCACGCCTGGTCCTCCCAGGCACAAACCCAAGTCCTCCAGGGCAGCCTCAGGAGCAATCCCCTGTTGATGACTCACACATAGAAGTGGCAGTAAAACTACAGTTGATACCCAGGGGCAGTGTGACTAAGGAAGACAACCCAAAATATTTGAATAGTGGTACAGTTCAGTTCAGTTCAGTTGCTCAGTCATGTCTAACTCTGTGTGACCCTATGAACCACAGCACGCCAGGCCTCCCTGTCCATCACCAACTGTCGGAGTCCACCCAAACCCATGTCCATTGAATCGATGATGCCATCCAACCATCTCATCCTCTGTTGTCCCCTTCTCCTCCTGCCCTCAATCTTTCCCAGCTTCAGAGTCTTTCCAAATGAGTCAGCTCTTTGCATCAGGTGGCCAAAATATTGGAGTTTCAGCCTCAACATCAGTCCTTCCAATGAATACCCAGGACTGATCTCTTTTAGGATGGATTGGTTGGATTTCCTTGCAGTCCAAGACTCTCAAGAATCTTCTCCAACACCACAGTTCAAAAGCATCAATTCTTCAGCTCTCAGCCTTCTTCACAGTCCAACCCTCACATCCATACATGACCACAGGAAAAACCATAGCCTTGATTAGACGGACCTTTGTAGGCAAAGTAATGTCTCTGCTTTTTAATACGCTATTTAGGTTGGTCATAACTTTCCTACCAAGGAGTAAGCGTCTTTGAATTTCATGGCAGCAGTTGCCATCTGCAGTGATTTTGGAGCCCAGAAATATAAAGTCAGCCACTGTTTCCACTGTTTTCCCATCTATCTGCCATGAAGTGATGGGACCAGAGCCATGATCTTAGTTTTCTGAATGTTGAGCTTTAAGCCAACTTTTTCACTCTCCTCTTTCACTTTCATCAAGAGGCTCATGAGTTCTTCACTTTCTGCCATAAGGATGGTGTCATCTGCATATCTGAGGTTATTTATATTTCTCCTGGCAATCTTGATTCCAGCTTGTGCTTCGTCCAGCCCAGCGTGTCTCATGATGTACTCTGCATAGAAGTTAAATAAGCAGAGTGACAATATACAGCCTTGTTGTACTCCTTTTCCTATTTGGAACCAGTCTGTTGTTCCATGTCCAGTTCTAACTGTTGCTTCCTGACCTACATACAGGTTTCTCAAGAGGCAGGTCAGGTGGTCTGGTATTCCCATCACTTTCAGAATTTTCCACAGTCTGTTGTAATCCACACAGTCAAAGGCTTTGGCATAGTCATTAAAACAGAAATAGATATTTTTCTGGAACTCTCTTGGTTTTTCAATGGTCCATCAGATGTTGGCAATTTGATCTCTGGTTCCTCTGCCTTTTCTAAAACCAGCTTGAACATCTGGAAGTTCACGGTTCACATATTGCTGAAGTCTGGCTTGGAGAATGTTAAGCATTACTTTAGTAGGGTGTGAGACAAGTGCAATTGTGTGGTAGTTTGAGCATTCTTTGGCATTGCCTTTCTTTGGGATTGGATTGAAAACTGACCTTTTCCAGTCCTGTGGCCACTGCTGAGTTTTCCAAATTGGCTGGCATATTGAGTGCAGCACTTTCACAGCATCATCTTTCAGGATTTGAAAGAGCTCAACTGAAATTCTATCACCTCTACTAGCTTTGTTTGTAGTGATGCTTCTTAAGGCCCACTTGACTTCACATTCCAGGATGTCTGGCTCTAGGTGAGTGATCACACCATCATGATTATCTAGGTCGTGAGGATCTTTTTTATACAGTTCTTCTGTGTATTCTTGCCACCTCTTCTTAATATCGTCTGCTTCTGTTAGATCCCTACCATTTCTATCCTTTATTGAGCCTATCTTTGCATGAAATGTTCCCTTGGTATCTCTTATTTTCTTGAAGAGATCTCTAGTCTTTCCCATTCTATTGTTTTCCTCTATTTCTTTGCATTCATCTCTGAGGAAGGCTTTCTTATCTCTCCTTGCTATTCTTTGGAACTCTGCATTCAGATGCTTATATCTTTCCTTTTCTCCTTTGTTTTTTTCTTCCCTTCTTTTCACAGCTATTTGTAAGTCCTCCTCAGAGAGCCATTTGGCTTTTTTGCGTTTCTTTTCCATGGGGATGGTCTTGACCCCTGTCTCGTGTACAATGTCACAAACCTCTGTCCATAGTTCATCAGGCACTCTGTCTATCAGATCTAGTCCCTTAAATCTGTTTCTCACTTCCACTATATAGTCATAAGGGATTTGATTTAGGTCATACCTGAATGGTCTAGTGGTTTTCCCTACTTTCTTCAATTTCAGTCTGAATTTGGCAATTAGGAGTTCATGATCTGAGCCACAGTTAGCTCCCAGTCTTGTTTTTGATGACTGTATAGAGCTTCTCCATCCTTGGCTGCAAAAAATATAATCAATTTGATTTCAGTGTTGACCATCTGGTGATGTCCATGTGTAGAGTCTTCTCTACACATAGTTGGAAGAGGGTGGTTGCTATGACCAGTTTGTTCTCTTGGCAGAACTCTATTAGCCTTTGCCCTGGTTCATTCTTTACTCCAAGGCCAAATTTGCCTGTTACTCCAGGTGTTTCTTGACTTCCTGTTTTTGCATTCCAGTCCCCTATGATGAAAAGGACATCTTTTTTGGTTGTTAGCTCTAGAATATCTTGTAGGTCTTCATAGAACTGTTAAACTTCAGCTTCTTCAGCATTACTGGTCGGGACATAGACTTGAGTTACTGTGATATTGAATGGTTTGCCTTGGAAATGAACAGAGATCATTCTTTCGTTTTTGAGATTGCATCCAAGTACTGCATTTCCGACTCTTTTGTTGACTATAATGGCTATTTCATTTCTTCTAAGGGATTCCTGCCCGCAGTAGTAGACATAATGGTCATCTGAGTTAAATTCACCCATTCCAGTCCATCTTAGTTCTCAGATTCCTAGAATGTGGATGTTCACTCTTGCCATCTCTTGTTTGACCACTTCCAATTTGCCTTGATTCATGGACCTAACATTTCTGGTTCCTATGCAATATTGCTCTTTATAGCATTGAATCTTGCTTAGATTTGATGGTACAAATTGCAGATTAAATCCACACAATAATCTAGGCAGACTTTCTATCTATGGAATATGTAAAAAGATAATGAGAGTTCTGGAAAAAGAAAATGAACTAGCACTGGCAGATGTGGACATTAAAGGCAAGAATAAGCAGAAGTCAGTTCAGTTCAGTCACTCAGTCGTGTCCGACTATTTGCAATCTCATGGACTGCAACACAGCAGGCCTCTCTGTCCATCACCAACTCCCAGAGCTTGCTCAAACTCATGGCCATCAAGACAGTGATGCCATTCAACTATCTGACCCTTTGTTGTCCCCTTCTCCTCCTGCCTTTTATCTTTCCCAGCATCAGGGTCTTTGCCAATGAGTCAGTTCTTCCCATCAAGTGACCAAAGTATTGGAGTTTCAGCTTCAACATTAGTCCTTCCACTAAATATTCAGGATTGCTTTCCTTTAGGATTGACTGGTTTGATCTCTTTGCAGTCCAAGGGACTCTCAAGAGTCTTCTCCAACACCACAGTTCAAAAGCAACAATTCTTCAGCGCTCAGCTTTCTTTAAAGTCCAACCCTCACATCCATATATGGCTACTGGAAAAACCATAAGCTTGACTAGACGGACATTTGTTGGCAAAGTAATGTCTCTGGTTTTAAATATGCTGTCTAGGTTGACCATAGCTTTTCTTCCAAGGAGTAAGTGTCTTTTAATTTCATGGCTGCAGTCACCATCGGCAGTGATTTTGGAGCTCAAGAAAGTAAAGCGTCTCACTGTTTCCATTGTTTCCCCATCGATTCGCCATGAAGTGATGGGACGGGTTGCCACAATCTTAGTTTTCTGAATGCTGAGTTTTAAGCCAACATTTTCATTCTCCTCTTTCACTTTCATCAAGAGGCTCTTTAGTTCTTCTTCAGTTTTTGCCATAAGGGTGGTGTGATCTGCATATCCGAGGTTACTGATATTTCCCCTGGCAATCCTGATTCAGCTTGTGCTTCATCCAGTCCACCATTTCTCATGATGTACTCTGCATATAAGTTAAATAAGCAGGTTGACAATATACGGCCTTAACATACTTCTTTCCGATTTGGAACCATTCCATTGTTCCATGTCCCATTCTAACTGTTGCTTCTTGACCTGCATACAGATCTCTCAGGAGGCAGGTAAGGTGTTCTAGTATTCCTTTATCTTTCAGAATTTTCCAGTTTGTTGTGATCCACACAGTCAAAGGCCTTGGCATAGTCAATAAAGCAAAAGTAGATGTTTTTCTAGAATTCTCTTGCTTTTTTTGCTGATCCAATGAATGTTGTCAATTTGATCTCTGGTTCCTCTGCCTTTTCTAAATCCAGTTTGAACATCTGGAAGTTCACAGTTCATGTACTGTTGAAGCCTGGTTGGAGAATTTTGAGCATTACTTTACTAGCATGTGAGATGAGTGTAATTGTGTGGCAGTTTGAGCATTTTTTGGCATTGCCTCTCTTTGGGATTGGATTGAAAACTGACCTTTTCCAGTTCTGTGGCCACTGCTGAGTTTTCCAAATTTGCTGGAATATTAGGTGCAGCACTCTAACATCATCTTTTAGGCTTTGAAATAGCTCAGCTGGAATTCCATCACCTCCACTGGCTTTGTTCATAGTGATGCTTCCTAAGGCCCACTCACTTGACTTCACATTCCAGGATGTCTGGCTCTAGGTGAGTGATCACACCATCATGATTATCTGGATCATGAAGATTTTTTTGTCCAGTTCTTCTGTGTATTCATGCCACCTCTTCTTAATATCTTCTGCTTCTGTTAGGTCCCTACCATTTCTGTCCTTTATTGAGCTCATCTTTGCCTGACATGTTCCTTGGTATCTCTAATTTTCTTGAAGAGATCTCTAGTCTTTCCCATTCTATTGTTTTCCTCTATTTCTTTACACTGATCGCCGAGGAAAGCTTTCTTCTCTCTCCTTGCTATTCTTTGGAACACTGCATTCCAATGGATATATCTTTCTCTTTCTCCTTTGTCTTTAGCTTCTCTTCTTTTCTCAGGTATTTGCAAGGTCTCCCTAAGTCTTCATTCATTTTACCTTTTTCCAGTTTTTTTTACTTGGGGATGGTCTTGATCACTGCCTCCTGTACAATGTCATGAACCTCTCTGTCCATAGTTCTTCAGGCACTCTATCAGACCTAATTCCTTGAATCTATTTGTCACTTCTACTGTATAATCATATGGGATCTGATAAGGTCATACCTGAATTGCTTAGTGGTTTCCCCTACTTTCTTCAGTTTAAGTCTGAATTTTACAAGGAACTCATGATCTGAGCCACAGTCAGTTCCTGGTCTTGTTTTTGCTGACTGTATAGAGCTTCTCCATCTGAGGCTACAAAGAATATAATCAATCTGATTTCAGTATTGACCATCTGGTGATATCCATGTGCAAAATCGCCTCTTATGTTGTTGGAAGAGTTTTTTTTTTTTTTGACTAGTGCATTCTCTTGGTAAAACTCTGTTAGCTTTTTCCCTGCTTCATTTTGTACTCCAAGAGCAAATTTGCTGTTTCTCCAGATATCTCTTAAACTTCCCACTTTTGCATTCCAGTCCCCTATGATGAAAAGGACATCATTTTTCTTTTCTTTTCTTTTATGGTATTAGTTATATAATGTCTTGTAGGTCTTCATAGAACTGTTCAACTTCAGCTTCTCGAACATTAGTAGTTGGGGCATAGATTTGGATTACTGTGATATTGAATGTTTTGCCTTGGAAACTAACAGATCGTTCTGTCATTTTTGCGGTTGAACTAAAGCATTTTATTTTTGACTCTTTTGTTGACCGTGAGGGCTACTCCATTTCTTCTAAGGGATTCTTGCCCATAGTAGTAGATATAATGGTCATCTGAATTAGATTTGTCTGCTCACGTCCATTTTAGTTCACTGATTCCTAAAATATTGATGTTCACTCCTGAAAGTGACAGTCACTCAGTTATGTCTGACTCTTTGCGACTGCATGGACTATACAATCCAGGGAATGCTCCAGGGCATTCCCACTGGAGTGGGTAGACTTTCCTTTCTCTAGTGGATCTTCCCAACCCAGGAATTGAACCAGGTCTCCCTCATTGCAGGCTATCCATCTGAGCTATCCATCTCCTATTTGACCACTTTCAATTTACCTTGATTCATGGACCTAACATTCCTGGTTCCTATGCAATATCGTTCTTTACAGCATCAGACTTTACTTCCGTCACCAGTCATATCCACAACTGGGCACTGTTTTTGCTTTGGTTCCATCTCTTCATTCTTTGTGGAGCTATTTCTCTACTCTTCTCCAGTAGCATATTGGGCACCTACCGACCTGGAAAGTTTATCTTTCAGTGTCATATCTTTTGCCTTTTCATACTGTTCATGGGGTTCTCAGGGCTTCCCAGGTGGCCCAGTAGTAAAAAAGAATCCGCCTGCCAATGGAGGAGGCACAAGAGATACTGGTTCGATCCCTGGGTCCAGAAGATACCCTGGAGAAGGAAATGGCAACCCACTCCAATATTCTTGTCTAGAAAATTCCATGGACAGAGGAGCCTAGTGGGCTACACAAAAGAGTAAAACTCTTTTGGAGGAGTTCTACTCCTTGCAAAGAGTCAAACACGACTGAGTGACTGAGCACGCACATGGGGTTCTCAAGGCAAGAATGCTGACGTGGTTTTCCATTCCTTTCTCCAGCGGACCATATTTTGTCAGAATTCTCCACCATCTTGGGTGGCCCTATATGGCATAACTCATAGTTTCATTGGGTTAGACAAGGCTGTGATCCATGTGATCAGTTTGGTTAGTTTTCTGTGATTGTGGTTTTCATTCTGTCTGTCCTCTGATGGATAAGGATAAGAGGCTTGTGGAAGCTTCCTGATGGGAGGAACTGGCTGCGGGGGAATCTGGGTCTTGTTCTAATGGATGGGGCCATGTTCAGTAAATCTTTAATCCAGTTTCTGTTGATGGATGGGGCTCTGTTCCTTCCCTGTTGTTTGGCCTGGGGATGAACTATGGCAGGGGTAATGGCAACCTCCTTCTAAAGGGCTTATGCCAGCACTGCTGTAGTCGGTGCCCCTGACCCTGCGGCAGGCCACTGTCAACCCACGCCTCTGCCAGAGACTCCTGGACACTCACAGGCAAGTCTGGCTCAGTCTCTTGTGGGTTCACTGCTCCTTTCTCCTGGGTCCTGTTTCCCATAAGGTTTTGTTTGTGCCCTCCAGAAGACCGTTTCCTAGTCCTGTGGAAGTTCTGTAATCAAATCCTAGTGGCCTCCAAGGTCAAATTCCCTGGGGGTTCTCAGACCCTTTGCTGGATCCTCTGGTTGGGAAATCTGTTGTGGGTCCTAGAAATTTGAAAACATTCCAAGAACTTCTTTGGTATAATTGTGCTCCAATTTGTGGGTTGTGTGCTCGGTGGCTCTAATGTGGGGCTGATGGCAACCTCCTCCAAGAGGACTTACACCACACCCTGAGCCTCCCAGGTCTGCTGCAGCCACTGCTGACCCATGCCAATGTAGGAGACACTCAAACACTCAAAGGCAGGTCTGGCTCAGTCTCTGTGGGGTCTCTGGGTCCTGGTGTGCACAAGGTTTTGTTTGAGCCCTCTCAGCATCTCTGGCAGGTATGATGTTTGATTCTAAATGCAATTTCACCCCTCCTAGCCCCATCTTAATGGGGCTTCTCTTTTACCCTTGGATGTGGGGTATCTTTTTTTGGTGGGATCCAACGTTCTCCTGTTGATGGTTGTTCAGCAGCAAGTTGCAGTTTTGGAGTTCTTACAGGAGAAGATGAGCACACAACCTTCTACTTGGCCATTACTCCTCTACAGGGATGTGGGTCCCCTAGAAAGTGCAGTGGCTGGGAGCTGGAGTGTAGGGATTGTGGAGGAATCCTGGGGCAAGGGCTGCTGTTGACTGTGGAGAGATGGACGAAAGTGATGTGAGGGAAGAGATTGTGGTGGGAAATGCCTGTGGAGGAAATCCTGGCAGCATGGAAGCAAGGAGATACTGCTGAGTCATGTGTGGGGGATGGAGCCATCTCCATAATTAACAAGATAATGTCAATCATGGAGGGATGCTCAACATCACTAATCACTAGGGAAATGCAAATCAAAACCACAATGAGATATCATGACATACCCCCTATGAAGGCTAGTATCAAAATAAAGCATAAAACAATAGTTATTGGCAAGGATGTGTAAAAACTGAAATGTTTGTGCACTAATGTAGGAATGTAAAATGCTACAGCCAACGTGGAAAATAGTATGACGATTTCTAAAAAAAAAACAAAAAACACAAAAAAACTAACCGTAATTATACCCAAAACGGTTGAAAACAGGGACTCAAACAGGTATTTATGCACTCATGTTCATAGCAGCATTATTCACAATAGTCAAAAGGTGGAAGCAACCCAAGTGTCCATCAGTAACATCAAAAGATGAATGGATAAGCAAAATATACAATGGAATATTTAGTTCGGTTCAGTTCAGCTGCTAGTCGTGTCTGACTCTTTGAGACCCCATGGACTGTAGCACACCAGGCTTCCCTGTCCATCACCAACTCCCAGAGCTTGTTCAAACTTATGTCCATTGACTTGGTGATGCCATCCAACCATATTATCCTCTGTTGTCCCTTTCTACTTCTGCCTTCAATCTTTCCCAGCATCAGCATCTTTTCCAAGGAGACAGTTCTTCACATAAGGTGCCCAAAGTATTGGAGTTTCAGCTTCAGAGTCAGTCCTTCCAATGAATACTCAGGACTGATTTCCTTTAGGATGGACTGGTTTGACCTCCATGCAGTCCATGAATGGAATATTATTCAGCCTTAAAATAGAAGGAAATTCTGATGCATTCCTTATATTATGGATAAATTTTGTAGTCATTATGCTAGGTGAGATAAGCCAGACACAAAAGGACAAATACCTTATGGTCCCAGTTATGTGAGGTACTTAAGAGTAGTCAAATTCATAGAGACAGAAAGTAAGAGAAGCACTACTGCGGGAGGGGAGAAAGGGCAGTTATCTAATGGGTGCAGAGTTTCAGCTCAGGATGATAAAAATGTCCTGTAACACTATGTTTCATAGTTAACTGAAGATGATTTTTTATAATAGGCAAATATCATTTTGATCTTTGACATCAGAACATCAGCATCATCTCACACCAGGAAGCATAGCTATGTCCCTGAGGTTTTTACCACATTTTTAAAAGTAAGGGCACACATCCACTGGCTTCCTGGTGATAAAAATGCTAGCTTTTTTAAACATGTGCAATTTGATCAAGCATTTACAGGCAGATTCAGTAAAAGGATCTCCATGTGTGGAATACCTTGAAAATTTCAATATTTTTAGAGATTGCCCAAAATTCTCTTCTTTGGCCTCTTCTGATTGAATCACACCTTGGGAGTAAGGCTGAAAAGAACATATTAAAAAAAATTCTTTTTATTGTATTTTATTTTATTTTTTAACTTTACAATATTGTATTGGTTTTGCCAAATATCAACATGAATCCACCACAGGTATACACGTGTTCCCCATCCTGAACCCTCCTCCCTCCTCCCTCCCAATACCATCCCTCTGGGTCGTCCCAGTGCACCAGCCCCAAGCATCCAGTATCGTGCATCGAACCTGGACTGGCGACTCGCTTCATATATGATATTATACATGTTTCAATGCCATTCTCCCAAATCATCCCACCCTCTCCCTCTCCCACAGAGTTCAAAAGACTGTTCTATACATCGGTGTCTCTTTTGCTGTCTCGTATACAGGGTTATTGTTACCATCTTTCTAAATTCCATATATATGCGTTAGTATACTGTATTGGTGTTTTTCTTTCTGGCTTACTTCACTCTGTATAATAGGCTCCAGTTTCATCCACCTCATTAGAACTGATTCAAATGTATTCTTTTTAATGGCTGAGTAATACTCCATTGTGTATATGTACCACAGCTTTCTTATCCATTCATCTGCTGATGGGCATCTAGGTTGCTTCCATGTCCTGGCTATTATAAACAGTGCTGCGATGAACATTGGGGTACACGTGTCTCTTTCAATTCTGGTTTCCTCAGTGTGTATGCCCAGCAAAGAACATATATATTTTTTTTTTAAAGGAAGTATAACTTTACATTCCACCGTGTGAAAAGAGGGGTGTGATACTTGGCTACACGTAAAAAATGCAGTTTCATGTTTATCCCTTTAAAGGTGCGTTCTTAAACATGACCTGCTGAAGGTGCCTGTGTGTGCTCTGCCTGACCTGGAGAGACCAGCCTGCAGCCTTAGTCCCTGCACCCTGGCCTTCCACCCTGCACATTCCAGATCCACTGGAAGGCACTGGAGTTGAATAGAAAACCCTGGCATTCAGTGTTTTCTCAAGTGCCAGTCAGAATAAACCAAATTCCCTGATATACAACATTTCTTCTGGGCTGTGCACAGGGCACTCCTAAACCTCTCAGTCCCCTGGGTGAAAACTCCCGCCTGAATGAGAAGCACGGACTACTGTGAGCCTGGATGTCTCATGAGGAGCCTTTCTGCTTCTCTGTGCAACCTCTCCGCTAGCCATCCTGCAAAGGAGTCAGGGTAACTGCCCCCTCTTGGGTGGCCCCCTTGTTCCTTCCTTCTGCTCTGAGGGGTCCCCAAAAGTGGCCAGGTACAAAAATCAGAGACCCAACCTGACGCTGTAGAAAGATTTCTTTAAATAAGGATGTACTCCTTAAGTTAATAGTCCCATATTTTTGTGGGAAAAAAGTGTTTACAGATATGCTGTGTATGCTTACAGGTATTATAATCACCTTTTATAAATTATTTCCATACATTCTCAATCTATTATGTACTGCAGAATACTAAGCATGTTTCAGGAAAGTAATGGGGAGGGAATATACCTGGGGAGGTTTTTATTAATTCTCCCCCATACACCTCTCCCACACACACACAGCAGTGAGAGCGCTATAGTGTGATTTTAATTCCACTGTTTAAATGGCAATGGTGTTTATTTGATTCTCTTGAGACACGGGCCTAAAAGTCTGTGAGTTTTCATAGTTTTCACTCTGGTTTTCATAGTTAAGTGTAAGTGAGAAGCAACCCTCTGTATTCCCAGCACTAAGTATATTTTACACACATTTTTCATTTCTATCGAATCTCTAAAGCTTTGGAGGCAGTGACTGGTTGTGGGGTAGGGGTAGGGACCCAGGTCCATTAGATCAGTCACGTCAGGTGACACCTACACATTTCAAAACTAAGTTAGGTAACATCCTCAAATACTGCTTATAAAGTAGATATCTATCTAACTGGTTTCTATAGATGGACTACCTTATCTCTCACAAAAGACTGTGAAGTATATTCTGATTTTTTTTCCTTTTCTAGATGAGGAAAATTGAGGCCAGAGGAAGGTTATCAACAACAGCAGGTGGGAGAGCTGGGATCTGAGCCCAGGAGATAGACTATGGTATTCTGGCTGAGGAAAAGCTGGAAAAATATTAACTAATTTCCACTTAGAAGTTAAGCATGCTACTTTTATTTGTACATAGACAAACCAAGTTAACTCTCCAAAGTGGATTTGTTGTTGTTGTTCAGCCGCTCAGTCGTGTCTGACTCTTTTCGACCCCATGGACTTCCCTGGGTTCACCAGGGACAAGAGGCTTCCCTGTCCATCACCAACTCCCAGAGCTTGCTCAAACTCATGTCCATTGAGTCGGTGATGCCATCCAACCATTTCACCCTCTGTCGTCCCCTTCTCCTCCTGCCTTCAATCTTTTCCAGCATCAGAGTCTTTTCCAATGAGTCAGCTCTTTACATGATGTGGCCAAAGTACTGGAGTTTCAGCCTCAGAATCAGTCCTTCCAATGAATATTCAAGATTGATTTCCTTTAGGATGGACTGGGTGGATCTCCTTGCTGTCCAAGGGACTCTCAAGAGTCTCCTCCAACACCACAGTTCAAATGCATCAATTCTTCAGTGCTCAGCCTTCTTTATGGTCCAACTCTCACATCCATACATAACTACTGGAAACACCATAGCTTTGACTAGACACCTTTGCCAGCAAAATAATGTCTCTGCTTTTCAATACACTGTCTAGGTTTGCCATAGCTTTTCTTCCAAGGAATAAGCGTCTTTTAATTTCATGGTCAAAGTCACCATCTGCAGACCCTCCAGAGATGCTTGGAGGATGCAAACAAAACCTTGTGTGTACTAGGACCAAGGGAAAGGAGCAGTGACTGCCACAAGAGGCTAAGCCAGACCTGCCTGAGAGTGTTTTGAGTGTCTCCTGTGGAGGGACGAGTCAGCGGTGACCTGCACGGGGACAGGGGCTCTGGCTGCAGCAGACCAGGGAGGCGTGGCGTGTGGCATCAGTCCTCTTGAAGGAGGTCACTACTAGCTCCACCATAGAGCCTCCGAGCAGACAACCCACAAACGGGGGAATGATTTTACCAAAGAAGTTCATACACTGTTGTAAAAGTTCTAGGGCCCACAACAGATTTCCTAACCTGGGAATCCAGCAAAAGGACTCAGAACTCCCAGGGAAACAGACTCTTGGAGGGCACAGCAAAGCCTTGTGAGCACCAGGACCCAGAAAAAAAGGAGCAGTGACCCCACAAGAGACTGAGCCATACTTGCCTGAGCATCCAGGAGTCTCTGGCAGAGGTGTGGGTCAACAGTGGCCTGCTGTGGGGTCAGGGGAACTGACTACAACAGTCCTGGGAGCCTTGGCATGCTGGCATGAGGCCTTTTGAAGGAGGTTGACATTATTGCTGTTACCCCACCACAGTTTGGCCTCAGGTCAAACTACAGGGAGTGAACACAGCTCTCCCATTAGCAGAAAATTGGATTAAAGATTTACTGAGCATGGGCCTGACCACAGAGCAACACCCAGTTTTACCCACAGCCAGTCCCTCCCACCAGGAAGCTTTCACAATCCTCTTACCCTCACCCATCAGAGGGCAGACAGAATGAAAACCACAATCACAGAAAACTAACCAAACTGGTCATATGGACCACAACCTTGTCTAACCGAATGAAACTCTGAGCCATGCCGTGTAAGGGCACCAAGATGGATGGGTCATGGAGGAGAATTCTGACAAAATTGGTCCTCTGGAGAAGTGAATGGCAAAGCACTTTAGTATCCTTGCCTTGAAAACCCCATGAACAGTATGAAAAGACAAAAAGATAAGACACTGAAAGATGAACTCCCCAGGTCAGTAGGTACCCAATATGCTACTGGAGATCAGTGGAGAAATAACTCCAGAAGGAATGAAGAGGCTGAGCCAAAGCAGAAACAACACCCAGTTGTGGAAAGTAAATTAAAATAATTTAATCACTTTTTATACAATGGAATATTGCTCAGCCAAAAGAAGAATGAAATGATGCCATTTGCACCAGCGTGAATGGAACTAGACATATTCAGGCTAAGTGAAGTAAGTCAGACAGAGAAAGATCATTATCATATGATATACTTACATGTGGAATCTAAACATGATACAAGTGAACTTATTTACAAAACAGAAATAGGCCCATGGACACAGAGAATAAATTATGGTTACCAAAGGAGAAGGATAGAGGGGCAGATAAATTAGGAGTTTGGGAATACATGTACACTACTATATATAAAATAGATAAACCACAAGAACATAACTGTATAGAAGAGAGAACTATACTCAATATTTTGTAATAGCATAAATTGGAAAAGAATCAGAAAAATAATAGATATATATGTATAACTAAATCATTTTGCTGTACACCAGAAACTAATACAATATTATAAATCAGCTGTGTGTGTGTGTGTGTGTGTGTGTGTGTGTGTGTGTGTGTGTGTGTGTGTTAGTTGCTCAGTCATGCCAGACCCTTTGTGACCCACAGACTGTAGCCTGCTGGCCTCTGTTCATGGGATTTTTCAGGCACAAATACTGGAGTGAGTTTCCATTGCCTTCTCCAAGCTCTCTTTCCAACCCAGGAATTGAACCCACTTCTCCTGTGACTCCTGAATTGCAGGCAGATTCTTTATCCACTGAGCCATTGGGGAAGCCAATACAATGTTGCAAATCAAATATACTTCAATAAAAAAAGTTAATTTTATTTGTACATAGAACAAGTTTGTTTTCCGAAGTAGATAAAGTAAATTAAAATAATTTAAAGCAATACTTTAAAGGGTTCCTCAGTGGCTCCTGGTCACTAGAAAGACCAAACCATGCTTAGAAGCTTGGAATTTTTCTATCCTACACCCTCACTTCTCTAGAGAGGATAGAGGGGCTGGAAATGGAGTTAAAATTGATTCTGCCTACATGAGGAAGCCTCCATAAAAATTCCTAAAGTATGGTGTTTGGAGAACTTGTGGGTTGGTGAACATATCTGTGTACTGGGAGGGTAATGCACCCCTGGCTCAGAAGACAAAATCTCCTGTGCTCGGGACGCTCCCAGAACTCACTGGGAGTATTTCTTCATCAGGCTGTTTATCTGTATCCTTTCTCATGTGCTTTAATACACTGACATAAGCGAGTGTTCCCCCAAGTTCCATGAGCTGCTCACTCTAGCAAATTCATTAAATAAGGAGGGGGTTGTGGGAACTTCTGACTGTAGCCCAATGGGACAGAAGTTGTGGGCAACCTGGGAACCCACTGCTTGGGATTGGCACCTGAAATGGGGATGGTCTTGTTGAACTGAGCCCTTCACCCGTGGGCTCTGATGCTATCTCCTGGTATATGGGGTCATGTAGGATACCACATACTGAGTTAAGCTGTAGGACACTCAACTGGTGTTTCAAAGTTGCTTGGTGAGGGGAAACCCATATGTATGGTGACTGGAAGCCCCAGATGTGACATTATCTGCATGGGGGGTACAGGAGACATGCAGGAAGGAAAGGTTGGGTGTTTTCCTAACATGATAAGATGGGCTCCTTATTAATGTATTAAATAAGCTGGCACCCAGTTTAATAACTCCAGGAGTTCTGCAGAACTGATGTTTGTATCAATATTTCATGATAATTATACCAACCATGGCTGTAGTTGGGCTTCCCTGGTAACTCAGATGGTAAAGAATCCGCCTGCAGTGTGGAAGATCTGGATTCAATCCCCAGGTTGGGAAGATCCCCTGGAGGAGGGCATGGCAACCCACTCCAGCATTCTTGCCTGGAGAAGCCTCATGGACAGGGAAGCCTGGCAGGCTACAGTCCATGGAGTTGCAAAGAGTTGGACATGACTGAGCGACTAAGCACATAGCACACCAACCATAATGTAAATGGAAATAGCTAATTGTTATTGGGCAAAAAAATGGGGTTGCCAAATAAAATACAGTATTGCCAGTTAAATGTGAATTTCAGATAAAAAACAAATAATTTTTAAACATAAAATATGTCCCAAATATTGTATGGGATCTACTTTTACTTAAAAAAATTATTTTGTTTACAGAAGTCTACTGTATGGCACAGGAAACTATATTCAACTTCTTGTAATAACCTAAAATGGAAAAGAATCTGGAAAACATTCTTATATATATAAGAAACATATACATATTTGTAGAACTGAATCACTTTGCTGTATACCAGAAATAGATACAACATTGTAAATTAAATATACTTCAATTTTAAAAAAGACCAAAAGCCACATACACATGTTGCTTATCTGTAGTTCAGATTTAACCCCGCTCTGCTCCTCTCCACTGCCTTGGTGTCTGGGACTCTGTTGCTGGGACTGTAGGCCCCCCTCCTCCTGGGAATGAGGGCAGCCCTGGGAAAGCTGAACTTCCGGGTCTCTTCTGCCAACCACATTGCACCTCGCAGGAACTTGATGAGCCCACTGTCTTGTTTGGTGGCCTTCACCTTTGGCTCCCTCACTCAACTCAAAGGATGTGCACCTTCCTTTCCAACTAAAAACTGGGCAAGGGGCAGAGGGTTATGTTATTTATGTTTAAATAATTTCCCTGATAGCTCAGTTGGTACAAAATCTGCCTGCAATGCAGGAGACCCCAGTTCGATTCCTGGGTTAGGAAGATCTGCTGGAGAAGGGAAAGGCTACCTACTCCAGTATTCTGGCCTGGAGAATTCCATGGACTGTATAGCCCATGGGGTCACAAAGAGCTGGACACGACTGGGTGACTTTCACTTTCAACTTTTAAACAAAAGTATGTCCCAAATACTTACTGGGGTGGGTGCTCTTTTTCTCTCCTAGTCTGGCTCTCCCACGACTGGTCCTGGACCTGGGAAGAGGGCTACGGGAATCTTTAGGATGTATCCTAATCACCCTGCTGCCTTGCTCAAGAGGTGAAGTGCACTCTCCTAGGGATCCTGACCTCAAACAAAAGGGACTTCAAAGGTGCAGAACTTTAAGGTAAATCTGAAGACTTAATGTTTAGGTTTTGTAAAATGTCTCTGTTACATATATGTGATGCAAAAGAAAACTCGGCAGGCACATGAGGGAGGAATACTTTGCTGAGTTAGAGGAAGGATATATTCCTGAAGTCTTTTTTCCTGCCTTCCTCTCTGCCTCTCCTGTTACCCCAGGTCTTGTGAATGACAGAATTTAGTGTAAAGGCCACCCGTCACCCTTGGCATGCTAAGGTATAAAGGAAGAGAATTTAAAAGCATATCCTAAGAACACAATAATAAAACATCACTAGTGAACAAGATAACGATAGATTCACTATCACCCCATGAGTGTCCAAATGTATTACAAAGAAACACATTTATGGGAGTAAAATCACAACTGGCTGTTGAACAACCATCTACTGGAGGACACTGGAACCCACGAGAAAAAAGTTACCCCACGTCCAAAGGTGAACCACTAACTGGAGAACAATAATTCTAAAGAAGTTCTCCCACTGTAGTGAAGGTTAGGAACCCCAGGTCAGGCTTCCCAGCCTGGGGACCCAAAAAAGGGACTGGGCATCCCCAGGGAATTTGACCTTAAAGGCCAATGGGATTTGATTACAAGACTTCTGCAGGACTGGGGGAAACAGACTCCAGTCTTGGTGGGCACAAACAAACCCTTGTGCACACCAAGACTCAAGGAAAGGAGCAGTGTCTCCACAGGAGACTGAACCAAAACTACCTACTAGAGTTGGAGGGTCTCCTGTGGAGGCATGGGTTGGAAGGGGCTCACCATGGGGACAGAGGGACTGACAACAGCAGTCTGGGAAGGTTCCCTATGGTGTAAACCCTCTCAGAGGTTGCCATCAACCCAGCCATAGAGCCCACTGATACCAGGGCTGGGTCGCCTCAAGCCAAAACACTATTAGGGAGGAAGCGCAACCCCACCCATCAACAGATAATTGAATTAAAATTTTACTGAGAAAGCCCTTAGTTTGAACATTCTTTGGCATTGCCTTTCTTTGGGATTGGAATGAAAACTGACTTTTCCAGTCCTGGGGCCACTGCTGAGTTTTCCAAATTTGCTGGCATAAGGTGCAGCACTTTCACAACATCATCTTCTAGGATTTGAAATAGCTCAACTGGAATTTCATCACCTCCACTAGCTTTGTTTGTAGTGATGCTTCCTAAGGCCCACTTGACTTCCCACTGTAGGATGTCTGGCTCTAGGTGAGTCATCACATCATCATGGTTATCTGAGTCATGAAGATCTTTTTTGTATAGTTCTTCTGTGTGTTAGTGCCACTTTGTCTTAATATCTTCTGCTTCTGTTAGGTCCATACCATTTCTGTCCTTTATTGAGCCCATTTTTGCATGAAATGTTCCCTTGGTATCTCTAATTTTCTTGAAGAGATCTCTAGTCTTTCCCATTCTATTGTTTTCCTCTATTTCTTTGCATTTGTCTCTGAGGAAGTCTTTCTTATCTCTTCTTGCTATTCTTTGGAACTCTGAATTCAAATGGGTATATCTTTCCTTTGTTCCTTTGCCTTTAGCTTCTCTTCTTTTCTCAGGTATTTGTAAGGCCTCCTCAAAAACCATTTTGCCTTTTTGCATTTCTTTTTCTTGGGGATGGTCTTGATCACTGCCTCCTATACAATGACACGGAAACTCCGTCCAACAATATGTGAACCTGAACTTCCAGATGTTCAAGGTGGATTTAGAAATGGCAGAGGAAGCAGAGATCAAATTGAAAACATCTACTGGATCATCAAAAAAGCAAGTGAGTTCCAGAAAAACATCTACTTCTGCTTTATTGACTACGCCAAAGCCTTTGACTGTGTGGATTACAACAAACTGTGGAAAATTCTTAAGAGATGGGAATACCAGACCACATTACCTGCCTCCTGAGAAATCTGTATGCAGGTCAAGAAGCAACAGTTAGAACTGGACATGGAACAACAGACTGGTTCCAAATTGGGAAAGGAGTACGTCAAGGCTGAATATTGTCACCCTGCTTATTTAACTTATATGCAGAGTACATCATGTGAAATGATGCACTAGAAGAAGCACAATCTGGAATTGAGATTGCCTGGAGAAATATCAATAACCTCAGATATGCAGATGACACCACCCTTGTGACAGAACCTCTTGATGAAAGTGTAAGAGAGAAAAGTTGGCTTAAGGGATGGGATGGGGAGGGAGTTGGAAGGGGGATTCAGGATGGGGGAACACATGTACATCCATGGCTGATTCATGTCAATGTATGGCAAAAGACACCACAATATTGTAATTAGCCTCCAATTAAAATAAATTAAATAATTTTTTAAAAAAACTGACTTAAAACTCAACATTCAGAAAACTAAGATCATGGCATCTGGTCCCATCACTTCATGGCAACTCACTGGGGAAACAATGGAAACAGTGACAGATGTTATTTTGGGGGGCTCCAAAATCACTGCAGATGGTGATTGCAGCCATGAAATTACAAGATGCTTGCTGCTTGGAAGAAAAGCTATGACCAATCTAGACAGCATATTGAAAAGCAGAGACATTACTTTGTCAACAAAGGTCCATCTAGTCAAAGCTATGGTTTTTCCAGTGGTCATGTATGGATGTAAGAGTTGAACTATAAAGAAAGCTGAGCACCAAAGAATGATGCTTTTGAACTGTGGTGTTGGAGAAGACTCTATAGAATCCCTTGGACAGCAAGGAGATCAGACGAGTCAATCTTAAAGGAAATCAGTCCTGAATATTCATTGGAAGGACTGACGCTGAAGCTAAAACTCCAATACTTTGGCCACATGATATAAAGAGCTGACTCATTGGAAAAGACGCTGATGCTGGGAAAGATTGAAGGCAGGAGGAGAGGGGGACGATAGAGGATAAGATGGTTGAATCACATCACTGACTCAATGGGCATGAGTTTGAGTAAGCTCTGGAAGTTGGTGATGGACAGAGAAGACTGGCGTGCAGCAGTCCATGGGATCACAAAGAGTTGGACACAACTGAGCTACTGAACTGAAGACCTTGATGAATTACTCTTTGACTTAAGGGAATGTTGTGGCTCTTTTGTTCCTCTATCCAGACCACTAACACTTTATCCATCTAAGTGATAAGGCTGTGTGGTTTTTTTTACTATTTGTGTGTTCACTGAAACAGTGCTTTTAACCTCTCTTAAGAACTTTTCCTGTGCATTTACAACTTGGCTAACTGTTTAGCATAAGAGGTCTACTACTTCTTGGCCTATATTGGATTTTGGCATGCCTTCCTCAGTAAGCTTAATCATTTCTAGCTTTTGATTTGAAGTGAAACATGCAACTCTTCTTTCACTTGAACACTTAGAGGCCATTGTAAAGTTGTTAACTGGCCTAATTTCAATACTGTTGTGTCTTAGGAAATAAGGATGCCTGAGGAGAAGGAGAGAAATGGAAACAGCTGGTCAACAGAGCAGTCAGAACACACATAACATTTATTAATTAAATTTGCTGTCTTATGTGACTATATTTCAAGGTCCCTCCTACAAAAAAGAATTATAACTCTAACATCAAGATCACTGACCACAGATCACCATAATATATATAATTTTAAAAGATTTGAAATATTGCTAGAATTACCAAAAGTGACAGAGGCAAGAAGTGAGGAAATGCTATTGGAAAAAATGACATCTAAGACTTACTTGATACAGGGTTGTCACAAACCTTCAATTTGTAAAAAATGCACTTATCTATGAAACACAAAAAGCAAAGTGCAATAAAAGAAGACCTGCACATAAATCACTGAAGATCTGGTGGGAGCTAACAAGGTTCTCCTTAAGCTGATTGAGCCGACACCTTACTGTTTCAGAGGAGCCTCTGACTCAGAGACACTGTATGTCTTCATGCCAAGGCTATTTCACTTCCACAGAAAAGAAACGTCTAGCCTGTTTTCTTCTTTCTCTTTTTTATGTTCAGTCTTTCTCTTTATTGACTCCCTTTCCTCTGAAAATGTGCTTATCCCACTCATTCCCTCAAGCTCTTCTTGCCTCTTTCTCCTCTTACGTTATATTTCGAAAATCTTCCTTGGAGACAAACACTAAGTTTGCAAAGACAGCCCAACACAGTCCCCATTTACAGTGCAGCACAGAAGCCAGAGCCAGACGATGATGCCAGACGGGGTGGGGACGCCCATACAGATGGTCACACAGGCCTCCAGAGCCAGGCGATGATGCCAGACAGGATGGGAACACCCATTCAGATGGTCACACGGGCCTCTAGAGCCAGGCAATGATTCCAGATGGGGTGGGAACGCCCATACAGTTGGTCACACGGGTCCAGAGCCAGGCAATGATTCCAGACGGGGTGGGAACGCCCATGCAGATGGTCACACGGGTCCAGAGCCAGGTGATGATCCCAGACGGGGTGGGAACGCCCATGCAGATGGTCACACGGGTCCAGAGCCAGGCAATGATTCCAGACGGGGTGGGAACGCCCATAGAGGTGGTCACATGGGCCTCCAGAGCCAGGCGATGATTCCAGATGGGGTGGGAACGCCCATGCAGATGGTCACATGGGTCCAGAGCCAGGTGATGATCCCAGACGGGGTGGGAACACCCATAGAGGTGGTCACACGGGCCTCCAGAGCCAAGTGATGATTCCAGATGGGGTGGGAACACCATACAGACGGTCACACGGGCCTCCAGAGCCAAGTGATGATTCCAGATGGGGTGGGAACACCCATACAGACGGTCACACGGGCCTCCAGAGCCAGGCGATGATTCCAGATGGGGTGGGAACACCCATACAGACAGTCACACGGGACTCCAGAACCAGGTGATGATGCCAGACGGGGTGGAAATGCCCATACTGGTGGTCACACGGGCCTCCAGAGCCAGACGATGATTCCAGATGGGATGGGAACACCCATTCAGATGGTCACATGGGCCCCCAGAACCAGGCAATGATTCCAGATGCGGTGGGAACACCCATAGAGGTGGTCACACGGGCCTCCAGAGCCAAGTGATGATTCCAGACAGGTTGGGAATGCCTGTACAGATGGTCACACAGGCCTCCAGAGCCAGACGATGATTCCAGACGGGATGGGAACGCCCGTACAGATGGTCATACAGGCCTCCAGAGCCAGTTGTTGATTCCAGACGTGGTGGACATGCCCATACAGATGATCACATGGGCCCCTAGCACCAGGCCATGATTCTAGACAGGGTGGGAAAGCCCGTACAGACAGTCACACGGGCATCCAGAGCCAGGTGATGTTCCAGACATGGTGGGAAAGCCCATACAGACAGTCACACGGGCATCCAGAGTGAGGTGATGATTCCAGATGGGGTGAGATTGCCTGTACAGACGGTCACACAGGCCTCCAGAGTGAGGTGATGATGCCAGATGGGGTGGGAACACCCATACAGATGGTCACACGGGTCCAGAGCCAGGTAATGATGCTAGACGGGGTGGGAATGCCCATACAGACAGTCATACGGGCCTCCAGAATCAGGTGATGATTCCAGATGGGGTGGTAATGCCCGTACAGATGGTCACATGGGCCTCCAGAGCCAGGTGATGATTCCAGACATGGTGGAAACGCCTGTACAGGTGGTGACACAGGCCTCCAGAGCTAGATAATGCTCCAGATGGGGTGGGAATGCCCATCCAGGTGGTCACACGGGCCTCCAGAAGCAAGACCAGCTGAGGGAAACGGGTGCAAGTGGCCTGGAGAAGACCGTGTGAAGGAAAGTTCTAGAGAGAGGTGCTCTGCGAGGTGATTTGGGAGAGTAAGGAAGCAGGGACTCTCCAAGGAGTGAGAAGAGCCTCCTCAGAATCCTCTGAAGAACCTCAGGATTTTTGCTATGTCTGCCTCCAACCCTGCACTGAAATCACTCTTGCAAATATACCGAGAATTAATCATTGGCCAAGTGGAAGTTTTTTCAGGTCTATTTCTGCACACTCCCCAGCAGGCTGGAGGGTAGGCTGGGCCCTGCTTCCGAGAGGCCTTGCCCCCTCAGTGTCCTGGGTGCTCTTCCCTGCTCTCTTCTTGCCAGCTTGCTTCTGAGTCTCCTCAAGTGCAGTGCCCTCCTCCTCAGCCCCACCGACGGCCAGCCCTTCAGCCCCCACCAAGATGACTGGACTGACAGCGAGGTGCCTCACCCTCCAGGAGGGGCGTGAGGGCCTGGGCACCCCAGCCTGGCTTCTCCCATGACGCTCTGCTCCACCAACAACCTGTCCTGGAGCCTTTCACTCTGTCAACTCACAGGGCGAGGTGTTCACCGAATCCCATTCACTTTACCTCAGGAATGTCTCTCAAAGCCATCATTATTTCTCCACTTGGCATCACAGGAGATGTGGAGATTTCCTCCCTATCTGCTGTCACCATGACACCAGCAGAATTGTCTTTCTGAAACACAATTCTGGTGTCTCTTCCCTGTCTTAAAGGACATCCCACAGCAGAGTTCAATCTATGGAATGTGGTTGAGCAGGCCCTTTGAGCCATCCACATGGTTTCAGACACGTATGAAGGGCCGGGTAACCTCATGGTTTGGGAGACAGAATGTGAGGGGAAGGGATCAGGTCAGCTCAGCAGACCAGCCCCCAGGGAAAACCCGTGACGCATGCATCCCCCTCAGGTGTGACCACTCTGCCTCCTGACTGCATCCTGTTATCAGTGCTTCAGGCCGAGGTTCCGCCACTGAAGGAGACACTGCCCGCAGAGCCCATGCCAGTGAGGTAGATGTTACCAAAAGGGATACAAAAACCTTGTTGTTTTAAGCCCCTGCAATCCTCAAGATGTTACTCGGTATAGCCCAGCCTGTCCCAATAGACACATCAAAGAAAAAACAGAGCTGGACAGCAGTTAAATGGTAAAATTAGGTTTTACTCAGGAGCTATGGCAAGAAGGGAAAGGAGAAATCAGTACAGAACCAGGTGCACTTCTGAATATAGCACAGCCAAGGGCCTGTTGGGGTCAGAGGACGCAGTTACTAACAGGAGACAAGGGTAGGGAAATGCTAGCGAAACCAGGCTTATAGATCCTTGCTGAGGGCAGGCCAGATGAAGAAATCCTTGGGAGGTGCATGTGTGGGGTGGGGAGGTGAGGAATCTGGTGAGATTTCAAGTGTGACCAGGTGTTGAGGGTGGGAGATGCTGGCTTAACGGACCGATCAGTCACCTTACTGAAATCCGGCCCTTAGGATCATGCCAAAGGGAGGGCCTAGTTGAAGAAGAGCTCAGAGTTGCCGACGGGAGTTTGGCCAAGCAGAGGCTGTCAGTACGCCTTGTTCCCCACCAGTAACACTGGTCAGCCTTGCTCTGTTCTCCTCTGGTAACGTCCTTCTCCCTCTGCATGTCATTTCTCCCCTTGAAAGTCCCATGACAGTTGAGCCTCCTTGCAGTAACATCACCCCTTGTGCACACTTCACAGGGCACTTATCATTCTGAATTCCAGTGAGCTGCTTCCTGACTGTGTAACCCTGTCCCCGCAACCCTCGCCAAGAACCCTTCTCACTATCAGCCCTCGAAGGGCTTCCAAGTATAAGAAGTCCTCTTCATAAACACCATCTCAAAGCCTCTGCTCAAAAGTTTCTATTCCATCCAATTTTGCTGATCAACTTCTGAAGCCTTCCTCAATTAACTTCTGGAAATTTGTAGTCAGTCTAAAACTTGCCACCAAGTAAATTGTTTTTACTTTCAAACAAATTGAAAGTATTAAAAAAAAAAACCTGGGCTTACATAATGGATTGTTGAAGGGAGGAAACATGATGTACATACAGTTGTTTTCTTCACCGGAAGTTCTTTTTGGAAGCTTTCAAGGCTCTTGAGACACACGGCCTGACAGCTCTGTGAGGGGATGGAATGCATTTACTCCTTCTTGCTTCCAGGCAGCTAGCACAGGGCCCAAGGTAGAGCAGGTGCTCAGCTGACATTCTCTGAACTGAATTTAGTGGGTATGAAAAAAGTGCCTATGATAATAAAAGTCTTGCTTCCTTTTCACTCCTAACAGCTCTGTCCTGAGCAAAGTCTTTTTTATTCTTCAACTTCTGGAACCAAATACAGGGAGGGCACTCTCTATTTGTCTTGAAAATGGTGTATTGAGTGCCTTTGGGAGCTACAATAAAAGAAGGAAAAAGAGGGAAGGTGGGGGAGGGGGGGAAGGGAAAGGGGAAGAGGGAGTGAAGAGAGACAGAAGACGATGCTGACAATAATGCACAACAGAAAGCTGAGGGGAAAGTGTTAAGCATCACTGCCCAGGCCGACACATCTCACGGCCTGGGCTCTCATGTGCAGGGCCCTTATTGTCTACAGCCCTGTAGGGCCCTGGGAGCCAGTGCTCCCACCGCGGTGATGACGGGCACAGGCAGGGGCAGCCAGACAGCTGGCCCAAGACTGAGGCCCTGAGTGGGAGCCCGGGCAGCCTGACCCAGGGAGCGCACTCTGTGGGCTCTGACGCCTCCCCTGCTCCAGAAATGGGGCTATGGTTACCAGGTTCTGGCTTCCATCTGGGGGTTCCAGTCTGCAGTGGAGAGGCTGCTGTGAAGCCTCATCATGGTGGAAGTTGGCTCACCCACCCATCTCTGAGGAAGGAGAAAGGCTGGTGCCATGACTCCTTTGAACTTCCATGCCTGTAGCCAACCTCCCTCATCCCCCTGCCCCATCCCCACCCCCGCTGCAGGCCAGCCTGCTCCAGCTGGTCCTGGGGTGGCTGGTAGAACTTGTTCTAAACCCAGGGGCCAAGACTTGCGGTAATCCGTGGAACTAAGGAGAAGCAAGTGGTCACTCCCAAATTTTGCTTTTACTGAGGTATACTTTTCATACAATAAAATGAACAGATTTTAATGAACAGTTCTTTAATTTTTTGTAAAGATATAACCATACTCTGGAGGTCCCCACTTGCCTACCCTTATCACTGAACAAATTTCTGTCACTGAAGGTTAATATTGTCTATTCTTGAATCTCAGTTTGGTGTCTGACTTCTTATCAATGTAACATTTTGAGGTTTATCCATGTTGCTAATGTGTATCAATAATGCTATTCTTGTTGCTGGTTTGTGTTCCATCCCAGGATTCTGTCATCAGTTCTCTCAATGATGAACATTTAGGACTTTTCTGGTTTGAAGCTATGATAAACAACCTGGCTAGAAATATTCCTGTGCAGCTCTTATTAGGAGTGTATTTTTATTTCTCTTAGGTCAGTACCAATGTGGTGACACTGCTGAGAGATGGGGTGATAGGGTAAGAAACCATCAAACTGCTTTCCAGAGGGGTTGTACCATTTCACACTCTCACCAGTAGTGTGTTAGTTTCCAGGCTGATCTCAATCCTAACCAGATTTTGGAGTTATCAATCTTTTCAACTTTAGACATTGTAGTGGTGTGAAGTGGTATCTCATGATGTCATTGACATTTTACTGATATGTATGATATTGACCTCCTATTTGTGTGTTCAGTGGTTATTTGTTTACTACCTTGTATAAAGTATTTATTCAAGTCTTTTGCTTAATTTTCAAATGAGAAATTAAGTTCTTTATCATTGAGTTGTCATAGTTCTTTATATATTCTGGATAAAAGTTCTTTGTCAAATATGTATTATAAATATTTCATCTCCATCTGGGTCTTGTCTTCTTTGTGGCTCAGCTGGTAAAGAATCCGCCTGCAATGTGGGAGACCTGGGTTTGATCCCTGGGTTGGGAAGATCCCCTGGAGAAGGGAAAGGTTATCCACTCCAGTATTCTGGCGTGGAGACTTCCATGAATTGTATAGTCCATGGGGTCACAAATAGTTAGACACCATAGAAAAGAAATGCAAAAAAGCAAAATGGCTGTCTGGGGAGGCCTTACAAATAGCTGTGAAAAGAAGAGAAGTGAAAATCAAAGGAGAAAAGGAAGGATATAAACATCTGAATGCAGAGGTCCAAAGAATAGCAAGAAGAGATAAGAAAGCCTTCTTCAGTGATCAATGCAAAGAAATAGAGGAAAACAACAGAATGGGAAAAACTAGAGATCTCTTCAAGAAAATCAGAGATACCAAAGGAACATTTCATGCACAGATGAGCTCGATAAAGGACAGAAATGGTATGGACCTAACAGAAGCAGAAGATATTAAGAAGAGATGGCAAGAATACACAGAAGAACTGTACAAAAAAGATCTTCACGACCCAGATAATAACGATGGTGTGATCACTGATCTAGAGCCAGACATCCTGGAATGTGAAGTCAAGTGGGCCTTAGAAAGCATCACTGTGAACAAAGCTAGTGGAGGTGATGGCATTACAATTGAGCTATTCCAAATCCTGGAAGATGATGCTGTGAAAGTGCTGCACTCAATATGCCAGCAAATTTGGAAAACTCAGCAGTGGCCACAGGACTGGAAAAGGTCAGTTTTCATTCCAATCCCAAAGAAAGGCAATGCCAAAGAATGCTCAAACTACCGCACAATTGCACTCATCTCACATGCTAGTAAAGTAATGCTCAAAATTCTCCAAGCCAGGCTTCAGCAATACGTGAACCGTGAACTTCCTGATGTTCAAGCTGGTTTTAGAAAAGGCAGAGGAACCAGAGATCAAATTCCCAACATCCGCTGGATCATGGAAAAAGCAAGAGAGTTCCAGAAAAACATCTATTTCTGCTTTATTGACTATGCCAAAGCCTTTGACTGTGTGGATCACAATAAACCGTGGAAAATTCTGAAAGAGATGGGAACACCAGACCACCTGATCTGCCTCTTGAGAAATTTGTATGCAGGTCAGGAAGCAACAGTTAGAACTGGACATGGAACAACAGACTGGTTCCAAATAGGAAAAGGAGTTCGTCAAGGCTGTACATTGTCACCCTGCTTATTTAACTTCTATGCAGAGTACATCATGAGAAACGCTGGACTGGAAGAAACACAAGCTGGAATCAAGAATGCTGGGAGAAATATCAATAACCTCAGATATGCAGATGACACCACCCTTATGGCAGAAAGTGAAGAGGAACTCAAAAGCCTCTTGATGAAAGTGAAAGAGGAGAGTGAAAAAGTTGGCTTAAAGCTCAACATTCAGAAAACTAAGATCGTGGCAAGTGGTCCCATCACTTCATGGGAAACAGATGGGGAAACAGTGGAAACAGTGGCAGACTTTATTTTCAGGGGCTCCAAAATCACTGCAGATGGTGACTGCAGCCATGAAATTAAAAGACACTTACTCCTTGCAAGGAAAGTTATGACCAACCTAGATAGCATATTCAAAAGCAGAGACATTACTTTGCCAATAAAGGTTCATCTTGTCAAGGCTATGGTTTTTCCTGTGGTCGTGTATGGATGTGAGAGTTGGACTGTGAAGAAGGCTGAGCGCCGAAGAATTGATCTTTTGAACTGTGGTGTTGGAGAAGAGTCTTGAGAGTCCCTTGGACTGCAAGGAGATCCAACCAGTCCATTCTGAAGGAGATCAGCCCTGCGTGTTCTTTGGAAGGAATGATGCTAAAGCTGAAACTCCAGGACTTTGGGCACCTCATGCGAAGAGTTGACTCATTTGAAAAGACTGATGCTGGGAGGGATTGGGGCAAGAGGAGAAAGGGACGACAGAGGATGAGATGGCTGGATGGCATCACTGACTCGATGGATGTGAGTCTGAGTGAACTCTGGGAGTTGGTGATGGACAGGGAGGCCTGGCGTGCTGCGATTCATGGGGTCGCAAAGAGTCGGACACGACTGAGCGAGCGACTGATCTGATCTGATCTTATCTGAGCGACTTTTACTTCACAGTTACAGTTTTTGCCTCTTAGAAACATTCGTGCTTTCAAACAGGGGCAAGAGCAAGGGCCACTTTGCTTCTAGCCTCTAGCCCCTGTGATCCAGTGGCTTGGACTCTTGGTTTCCATCCAGGTTACCAAGGTTTAATTTCTAGGCAGGGAACCAAGATCTCTCTTCAGGACTGCTCACTGCTCTCCCTCTGAGATTACTCCCACTGGACTGGTAAACTCAGACAGTCTGGAGTTAAGTGGGGAGGATTCCCCTGGGAGGAGGGGTTTGGTGGGGAGAGAAGGCCCTGTGGCAGACAGAGCATATTCTTGGCTATTTTATCTCTAATACACAGAGATGACAAGATCTGAGAGACACTTGCAGAAATCACAAGGAACTCTAGAAACTAGACTGAATCCCAGAGGGAAGGGGGAGTTCATTTGACATCAATGGTCTGCCACAAATGATGGACTTGATTTCTCCTGAATGCCATATTCCTTGAACTAAAGTGTTGAATAAACAAGTCCCCATTCAAGATTATTGAGATTGAGGACAGTGAGATTCAGTTTTTGATTTTGTTTTTAGTTTGGGAAACACAGAGAGAACTTCACAGGAATATACCCACAAGACTACTGTGTTGAGACCTGTCCCTGACTGCGGGTTCAGAAGGCCTTTTGGCTTTGACCACTGGGACCTGGAGAGGATGGAGCTCAGGAGAGTTCTCCAAAAGAACGCTGCCATGGGTCCATCTCAGTGTTTCAGGAAAAGGTCCACAGGCCAAACGGAAGAGGAGCTAAGGACTGCAGTGTCTTCATGGTGAGCTGTGGACAGCTTGTGGCATCTTCTTTGTCTCATCATCATCCGTAACTTTCCGTACGATCACTGAACCTTGCTGTTGGTTTGCAGATCTCTTTTCTCCAAGGCTTGCATTTGATTGGAAGGAAAAAGCTAGGGTGGATAAACATCTTCATATTCCTTCTTGGGCTTTTGCAGATGAACACATGTGTATCAAGAAAGGCCATCACTCCCTTCTCCCTGACCTTTCCTGGGTGGGCCTTCTCTCTCTGAGAGGAGAGATGGTTTAGGACAGAAGCCATTTCCTGAGAGGCACTGTAGAAAAAACAAGTCCTTTGAGTCCTTGCTTTGATTCCTGCAAGTGGTGTGATTTTGTGTGAGTTACTTAACACAGATGTCATGATGTATTCCCATCCATAAATCAGAAGTAATTATATCTTTACCTGTTCAGGAGAATTACTATAAGGATGAAATGAAATAATTTGGAGATGGACTGTTTCGTGGGACCCACACAGAAATCACTACCAAATCCATTCACCTAGCAATCTATCTGTCCCCCTTCTTTCTTATGTGTATGTGTATATCCATCCATCCATCTGTCCATCAGACTCTCCATCTCTCTACTCACCACTTAGCTCTCAATATCAGGGAGACAGCAGACTCCAAGCTCTGGGATGACATATCAGCTATCTAATGGCATCACTGAATCAATGGACACAAGTTTGAGTAAACTCTGGGAGTTGGTGACAGACAAGGAGGCCTGGCGTGCTGCAGTCCACGGGGTTGCAAAGAGTTAGACACGACTGAGCGACTGAACTGAACTGAACTGAATGGCATAAAACTGCCACCCATGGTCAGAGGACTTAACGAAAAGTGGAAGCAATATGATTAATAAACTGTTTGGCAGGTATCAAGGAAAAAGTTGCCTCAGTGGTTTTCAGACCTAGGGTGTTTTAGTGGCTCTGGGGATTTGCAGAAGCACCACTTTTCAGTGTGTCTGCTGATCTACAAATCCAGGAGACTGTGTTTCCTCTAGGCTTGGCTGAAGAGTTTACTCCCAGCTGTGGAAGGAGTAGGTGGGGCAACAATTCTATGCCTGATGTTGAACTGGGGAGAACCACTGCTAAAAAGGCCTTCATGGCAATTTTTAAAAGATGACAAACCCACAGGCACATTAACAATCACCATATATCACAACTTTTCTGCAATACTTTCATAATTTATGCTAAAAAATAATCCTCTGAAAGAGAGCACTTGTTCAGTGGCAAAGTTCGTTAATAGTTAACTGTCTCCCTCCATGTAACAGTGACGTTGCTGCAGGGGCCTGAAGCCTAAGGCTGTCCTCACCTTGCTCTTTCTCTGCCCACGTCTCTCCCCTACCTACTTGGAATACTCTTCTCTTCCATGCACACAGCAGAGCTGTGTACTGTTCCTTAGAACCAGCTGCTTCTCTCTTACTCCTCTTCCCATGGGAGGTAAAACTCTTACCTTCCAGAGTCCATCCCTTGCCCTGTTTCATCTGCTGAACTGTCCTGTTTGATCTTGTGTCCAGTCAAGAGCTCCATCACAGGACTTCTGCATCAGGTAAGGTCAGATGCTGCCCAGGAAGTGATTCTTCCTCAGTCCTGATTGCCTGTTACAATCACCTGGGGGCTAAAAATATCCATCTGCCCAGGTGCCCTGCAAATTCCAGACAGGGCCTACTAAGTTCTAGAGACCCTGTCCTATTCAGCCCTTCCGTCTTTGTGCTTACCCAAGCACAAAGTTTGGCAGGTATCAAGGAAAAAGTTGCCTCAGTGGTTTTCAGACCTAGGTGTTTTAGTGGCTCTGGGGATTTGCAGAAGCACCAATACATCATGACATCTGTGTTAAGTAACTCACACAAAATCACACCACTTGCAGGAATCAAAGCAAGGACTCAAAGGACTTTTTTTTCTACAGTTTGGTAGAAACTTTGGCAACTGGTTTCTGCCAACAAGACAAACATGTCCAACATGAAAATGAGGTTGCATTCATTTTCGTTTTCAAATTAAGGAGAAAAAATAAAGTGAGTAGAAAGAATTTTCTCAAATTTAAAAATCTTCCTAGAAGTTTTCTTAAAACTCTCAAGAAACTGCTTATGTGAATTAGAATATGTTGTTGTTCAGTCGCCAAGTCGTGTCTGACTCTTTGCAACCCCTCAACTGCAGCACACCAGGCCTCCCTGTTCCTCACTATCTCCCGGAGTTTCCCCAAGTTCAGGTCCACTGAGTCAGTGATGCCATCCAACCATCTCATCGTCCATCACCCTCTTCTCCTTCTGCCTTCAATCTTTCCCAGTCAGGGTCTTTTCCAATAAGTCGGCTCTTCACGTCAGGTGGCCAAACTTTTGGAGCTTCAGCTTCAGCATCAGTCCTTCCAATGAATATTCAGTGTTGATTTCCTTTAGGATTGACTGATTTGATCTCCTAGCCATCCAAGGGACTCACAAGAGTCTTCTCCAACACCACAGTTCAAAAGCATCAATTCTTCAGCACTCAGCCTTCTTTATGGTCCAATTCTCACATCTGTACATGACTACTGGAAAGATCATAGCCTTGACTATGGCCCTTTGTCAGCAAAATGATGTCTTGGCTTTTTAATATGCAGTCTAGGTTTGTCACAGCTTTCCTTCCAAGAAGCAATTATCTTCTAATTTCAAGGCTGCAGTCACCATTTGCATTTATTTTAGAACCCAAGAAGAGGAATTAGAATATAGCTAAATATATTGGTTGATTTTGCTTGCATTATGTTTTATTATTTTACATGAGATATTAAAACTCTTCATGATATTAGAACCCCATATGCTCAGTCGATGGAACACATTTGCAATGATGCTGACACTTGCTTCTAGATGGGATACTGGTCAGGGTCCTCTAAAGAAATAGACCCAACAGGATGAAAGGAGGGGTGGGGAGAGAGAGAAAAAGAAATCCACAGGGCAGGCCTAGAGATGCAGGGAAGGGTTGATGCTGCAGTTCATGTCCAAAGACCTTCTGAAGGTTGAACTATTTCCGGCTTAAGGATGGTCAGCCTGATCTTTCTTGAGGCCTCAACTGATTGGACAAGGCCTACTCACTCCAAAGAGGGACATCTACTTTATTCAAAGTCTACTAATTTAAATGGAGAAGGAAATGGCAACCCACTCCAGCATTCTTGCCTGGAGAATCTCATGGACAGAGGAGCCTGGAAGTCTGCAGTCCATAGGATCACAAAAAGCTGGACATGATTTAAATGCTAACCTTATCTAAAAAACACCTTCACGGCAACATCTAGACTGGTGTTTTGATCAAATGTCTGGGTATCATGGCCCAACCAAGTTGACACATAAACATGCGTGTGCCTCATACATTACACTCCAAGAAGCTGCCTCTGAATGGGGGAGGAGGGGGGAATGTGTGGAAAGCTGCCACCTAAGCTGTGGAGCCCAGGAGAGACCAGAAGAGCTGGAAAGGTGCTGTTGTGGGGTGGGGGGGCGGGGTGGGAAAGGAAGGCTGGCCACTGCCTTGCCTTGGAGGGGGTGCTCAGCAACACCAAGGGGCTGCCTTCCCACACACAGAAGGTGGGCTGTGAGGCGCCTCCCAAGAGAGTGGAGGCAGCTCCACCAGCATGGGGTCCCCTGGAATCATCACCACACATTTGCAGGTGGTGGTACTGTGATTTTCATCCTCATCTTACAGGTAAGTTTGCTGAAGCACAAAGCGAACCCACCACCCAGGTGCACACAGGAGTCACATGAAGACCCAGGACCAGGGTGAGGGCTCCTGCTCCAGAGTCAGAGATGCTTTCCCTCTTCACCATTCAGCCTCCCTCTGCATGAGAGTGAAAAGAGCCCTAAGAACTCAAGGCTGACATGATTGAGACCTTGGAGGAAGGAAGTAACAGCTGCATTCTTTTCTCAATCAGCCCTAGTATCTCAGCAAAGGAAAGAGAGCTGCCTCTCCAAGCCCAAGACAAAGGCGCCCACTTCTGTGCTTGTTGGCATTGAGGGGAGGTTCATTTGTCCTGTATCACTTGACAGATTGTGGCTTCAGCGAGAAGCTACTGATTCCTCCATACCTGGCGACTCCCCATCACTGGAAATTTCCCAGCAATGGTTTCCCTTTCTTGCAGAGGTCCATTTCTTCTTCTCCAAGTCTAGACACCAGTTGTCCCAAGTGAGCACATCTTGGGGAGGACACATGTGGTGGCAGCAAGCTGAAGGGAGGCTTCATGGAGACTCAAGGAAGTGGGAGCTTGTGTCCCAGCCAGCGCAGCTTCTCTGCAAACAGCAAGTGCCAGGGGAATACCAAAAAATGCTCTTCACTTTGACAGACCAGCCTGTCTTGTGTTTGCTCAGGGGCTCTCTTGGGTCAGCAGGCCTGGTACTCTCCTTGACACCCATACACATGCATAGGGAAAGTCCATTGAAATTGGTGTTCTAAAGGCTCTTGACCTTTGGCCTCCGCAGAGGTTTGGATGTAATTGGAGGGAACGGGTGCAGCCTGGTCACCGGGATTATAGGTGCAGCCCCAATGAGAAGTGCACCCCATGGGAGTGCAGCATCACTGTCCTGAGAGCTTGTCAGCCACTCGGGTGGAACTCTGTGACCACCCAGACCTCCTGGATCATCATCTGCCTTTCCGCCCGTGGTGAGTTTGCATGTGGAGTTTGAGAAATGCAGCTCTAAAGAGGAGCAATCCTGCTGCTTCTTCAGAAACAGGCGGTGATGAGGGGGAGCTCAAAGCAGGCGCACACGTAGGTTTCAGGAAGCCAGGGAGCAAAGCAACACAGTAAGTCTCCTCCATCCTCTGCCTGCACCCTGGGGCCGTGGACCTGCTGGGAGGAGAGCCAGGGCCCAAGGGTGGGCATGGGACACCTGTGGGTGCTCAGGCAGTGTCTGGACCGGCGCCAGCTCAGGGTGCCCCTGACAGCTCATCCCCTCCCTCAGCCCTTCCCCTGCTTTGGGTGAAGGGTACGTTTTCATTAATTTGTCAACGATCATACACACTAAATAGAGATTCCTAAATATGCTGCTGACCTCTCCAGTTGGTATCCAGATGTAATGATTAAATGACCACTACAGCAGTGCTTCAAGTGGGGGTGTTCTCAGAGGGCTCAGGTGGCAATGAGGGGAAAGGTGGGGTCAGGAATGGCTGTTGGCTTGTGGCAACACTGGTAGGGAAGAGGCTCCCATGCTGGCTGCAGGTGTGTGACCCTGGGGCCGGCTGGCACTCACTAGGCTGGGCCTTAGCTCGAAGAGATGTCCCTGAGCTGACTCTGCCCTAGCCTCCTCCCTGCCCTGATGCTGTGAGTCTTCCTTCTTGAGACCACTGGAAGGGGAACCATCGATGCTGGCAACAGTGTCCAATCTGCAGAGGCCACGGTCCTGCCGGGACTGTTCTCAGGTGGGGGACGGGACTTGTGGCTCTGGGAGCCTGAACTTCGGCCCCTCTCGGAGGACAAGTTATCCTGAAGGAGGACAAACAGGACTTTCAAGAGGGAGGGACATACCCAGAGACCCCGCAACCACACCTGCCTTCTGGATTTGGTGGCCTCCTGGGAATGCCAGACCAGGGTCACAGGAAAGAGGCAACACGTGCCTTTCCCTAGGTCCTGTGGTCTGGGTGATGGGATTGAGGCCATTCGGGGACTCGGGACTCAGCTACAGATGCCAGCCTCCCCAGGCAGCACAGGAGACTAGGAGGCCTGCCCACCTCCAGCAGGGGCTGCAGAGCCTCAGGAGGATGTGCCACAAGAAAGACTGTGCACCCTGGGATCTGTGCCCACCCTCCCTGTGGCCACCTTCTAGAACGTCAGGCCGTCAGTGAGAGACTCAACCCCACCCACCTGTGTGAGGAGAAGGCAGCCTTTCTGGATGGCCAAAGAAAAAAAATGAAAGAGTGTTTTGGCATATGCACTGTCTCGGCCACGCCCTGTCTCACACATATGCACAACCACATGAACACATATGCTCACCCACATTGACACACTCACCACGAGTCACCCAGATGGCTACATTGAGAAACCACATGGCATCCGGTGCACACGTGCTTCTTGAGGCCCCCTGTGGCAGTCAGTGAATGGCATTCTTGGAAGAACACAAAGGCGATGACTGGGGTCTCCAGAGGCTCTGTGCTAACCCCATAAGAGACCACAGAACTGGGCCCTGTGTGCATGGAAGCTGAGGGTCTGCCTAAGGGGGTGGTTCTGGCCCTACAGGGCTCAGGCTCCTTAACTGATTCAAGCTGACAGAGATGGGTGGGGGAGAATGCAGAGCAAGACCCTTCCTCCCAGAAGTGCCCCGAGGCCCTGCCAGGGAGGGTTCTGAGTGCCTGGCGAGGGCTGGCCTGAGTCTGCTTCCCAGGAGTTCCAGTACTCAGCTTTGAAAAAGGTGGCTCCTGGGTTAGGTTCCGTGGTGGACAAATTCTGAAAACAGTAGCCACTCAACTCCCACGACTCTTCTAGGGTCACAGGGTGTACTCAGGAAAAATGTAAAAGATTTTGTAATTAGAATGTTGGATTCCTACTGCAAAAACAACCCAAACAAGATCCATGCAATCTTTGTGCTAGAGCCGGTCTCCCTCCTGAACCATGAAGCCCAGCTACAGTCACAAAGATGAAAGTGTGGGAGCGGCCAGAACTGTCAGCAATCAGACACCTGCCCCTTCACGGGCGGAAGTCCCTCCCTTGGGCAGCCCTGCCTCCCAAACCATCCTTCTCAGCTTGGCACCCAAAATGTATACTTAGGGAAATTGGTGGTGACTTAAAAAAATCTTCTGCTGCCTTCTTGGTTGATCTCATATGGACACCCTATCAGGCATAGCAAGGGCTTGTGTGACCCCACAGTCTGCTGCCCCATTGGTTCCTTGCAAGGTGGTGGGTGTGTAGCTTGTCCTGCTCCTGGACTGCAAAGCTCAGCTTCCCCTCCAGGACCCGCCCATTGTGTGCACTTGTGTGAAGCAGGGATTCATAGATGAGCATCAGGATAGCAGATGTGTTGCTCTACATTTTTCCAACAGAGCTGTCCTTTAACCAGGATCTCTGCTGCTGCTGCTAAGTCGATTCAGTCGTGTCGGACTCTGTGTGACCCCATAGACAGCAGCCCACCAGGCTCCCCCATCCCTGGGATTCTCCAGGCAAGAACACTGGAGTGGGTTGCCATTTCCTTCTCCAATGCATGAAAGTGAAAAGAGAAAGTGAAGTCTCTCGGTCGTGTCTGACTCTTAACGACCCCATGGACTGCAGCCCACCAGGCTCTTCCATCCATGGGATTTTCCAGGCAAAAGTACTGGAGTTGGGTGCCATTGCCTTCTCTGAACCAGGATCTCTACACTGGGCCAATAGTGAGATCCAGAATTCAAGGAAGGATATTGTCTTTTGCATCGGAGCATCAAATGCTATTACATCGTCACTATTAATGACCAGAAAAGCTAAAATAAGCTCACTGCAAGCCTTCTAATATATAAGGCCCCCATGCCTGCCTGATTGTCACTTCCTTGGTGACCAATGGGGTCACACTGGAGCCCTTGTTATGTATGGTAGATTTTCTAGGTGGCGCTAGTGGTAGAGAACCCACCTGCTAATGCAGGAGACTAAGAGAAATACATTCCTTCCCTCAGTTGGGAAGATCCTTTGGAGGAGGGGATGCAACCCATCCAATATTCTTGCCTGGAGAACCCCATGGACAGAGGAGCCTGGTCCATTGGGTCGCACAGAGTTGGACACAACTGAAGTGACTTAGCACACATGCATGCAGAATTTTTCTAAAAGGAGTTTTGTACTCATTATGGAAACTCAGAAATTTAGATTTTACCTATTCTTGAGCTTTTGAGCTAAAAAGAGGGGGAAAAGGTCAAGGAAAGACATCGTGTTTTGCTTTGGAGCGCCAAGCACTATTACGTTGTCACTATTATGGACCAGAAAAGCTAAGATAAGCGCACTGGAAGCCTTCTAATCTATTTATACGGCCCTTCCTGCCTGCCTGATTGTCACTTCCTATTATTTCAAAGTCACCTTTGGTCTCGGTTTGTATAATACCAAGAGCTGTATAATACCATCCTGCCCAGGAACTTTTATTTAGTTCTTGATACTGTCCAAGATACTGTGGCTTTTATGAACCATGCTGACAGCTTTAGCCTTCCAAAGGAGCACAGATTTAAAAGGAGCCTGAGACACAAAGGGGGCGTGCCGTCACAGCCCTTTCCTTTGCTAGAGCCGCAGGGGTGGGGCCTGGGGGCAGGCTCCATCCCCACTGCTGTTCCCTGGCCTTCCTCTCACCCTGGCATCCCTCCTGACAGCCACAGGGCAGCAAGGCCAGTCCCAGTGGATTTTCACAAAGAAGGAAAAGGAGCCCCACGTGCAGCCTTGACCTGTTTCCCCTCCCCCTTCCCCATCCCCAAACAGACAGGTCTGCAGAGAAGCCAGGTGCCCCTAGTACCTCCATGCCCAGAACCCCAAGCCAAAGCTGACCCCAGGATCCTGAGGTCACACTGGGCCACGTGGTCTCCTCTTTCTTCCTGCGACCTGCCTGGTAACCTCACTTGAGCTGAGTCCTGTCTGAATCTCAGCCATCTGAGCCTGCAGGTCATGCAGGGCCCATGGGTCAGGGTCTCCATCACCTCTGGCCTCCATTCCCCCACCCACATCTTCTCTCCCATCCTCTTCCCAGGGGCCTAGTTCTCCTCTGACATTTTACAGAAAGGCTTATAATTTTATATTTTGCATTTAATAAGTTTTGTTTTCCTCCTTTCGTTAGCACTAATTAATTTTATCTTCACAAAAACATCATCTGTGAGGTAACATGCAAGCAGGGATTCTTACCCCCATTTCACAGACTGGGACCTGAAACCAGAAAAAAAGGCAAACATGCTAAGACCACACAATGAGGAGGAGCCAGGAGCTCCAGAGTTTCAGGGGACTTCAGAGCAGCTAATATGCAAGGCTTTCCTCAGCCTGCACTGCTTTTGTCATGAATGTAATGCCCACTCATTCTGAATTCAGAATATCTTGGTTGTTCTGTATTTTCTCAATTGGCAAGTGTCTAGGGAAAGTGCACACACTTTTTGTTTCTTTTCATTTAAAAAAACCTCCTTATAAAAGGTTACGAATCCCTGAGAAGGGCCAAAGTAGGGTGTACATTCTGCCACTTGTACACAAGATAATTTTCAGGGCATGTTTGCATGCCCAGTCGCTCAGTCACGCCTGACTCTTTGTGACCCTATGGACCATAACCCATCAGGCTCCTCTCTCCATGAAATTTCCTAGGCAAGAATACTGGAGTAGGTTGCCATTTCCTGCTCCAGAGGATCTTTCAGACCTAGGGATTGAACCGGCATCTCCCGTGTCTCCTGCATTGCAGGTAGATTCTTTACCACTTGAGCCATTGGGGATGACCTTTCAGGGCTATACCAACATTTTTATTTGAATGTGCCAGCCTGCATTTATGACTCCATTATGACCATTTATGTCTATTTATTACATTTGTGGTAGGAGGGGTGCAATCATGATAAAATCAAACCTCATATCCACTGGGTGGGCAACCCATAAACTGGAGAACAATAATACCAAAGAAGTCCTTGCACTGTTGTGAAGATTCTAGGCCCTGGGGATCCGGCAAAGGGACTGGAAATCCCCAGGGAATCTGACTTTGAAGGACAGTGGGATTTGATTACAGCACTTATGCAAGACTGGGGGAAACATAGACTCTTGGAAGACACAAACAAAATCTGTGCGCACCAGGACCCAGGAGAAAGGAGCAGTGACCGACCCTACATGAGATTGAGGCAGACTTGCCTGTGAGTATTTGAAGGTCTCCTGCAGAGGCGTGGGTGGAAGCGGCCCGCTGTGGGGACAGGAGGCGTGTGTCCTTTTTGGAGGTCACCAGTGGCCCTACTATAGAGACTGCAGACTCTAGGACTGGGTCACCTCAGGCCAAACAACTAACAGGGAAGGAGCACAGCACCACTCATTAGTAGACAATTGGATTAAAAATTTACTGAGCCTGATCCAGCCCGCTAGAGCAAGACCCAGTTTTCCCCACAGCCAGTCCCTCCCATCAGGAAGCTTCCGCAAGCCTCTCATCCATCAAAGGGCAGGCAGAAGAAGCAAGAACTATAATCCCATTTATGACAGTAGTATTAAAGTTGGGGGGAGAATATTCAATAAAAGTAGGTTGATATAAAGAAAAGGCTGGTAGGTATGAGAAATGGAGTATTTCTTGCTGTATCAGTAAGCAAGGATGTCACAGTTATCAGCGATGCTAGCCCTCCTGTGATCCAGCCGCTCTTGCCTGCAGCCACTCCCTACAGTGAGCACTGAGGATCTCAGGAAGTGAAGAAGCACAGGAGGCTGGCTACAGACAGCCAAAGAGCATATAAAAGGAATGATTTCTGTGAGTCCAGACTCTTGCATCTTCCCATACATAGAAAAGGGCTAAATTCCTTCACTTCAGAAATCTAGTTTTCTTTAATTCACAAAAATACTTTCGACGTTCAGACAACCTGCCCTTTGTTGCAAACTTCTGTATTTATAATCTGACTCCTCCCTTCCACCTCCTTGTAGCAGTTTTCTCAAGGTCACGTGAGATGCTGTCTCCTAGACTTGAAGCCCTAAAAATTCCCACCAAATAAAATATAACTCTCAACTTTTAGGTTGTGACTAATATTTTTTAGGTCAACAAGTGTTCTGGGAGAGTGCTAATTGCAGGAGTAAAGGATGTTTGTCCAAACCAAGCTGTCTGAGCTAGGCAGTCAGGATGTTGAAGACAGAATCACTGATGAATGAATGAAATCCATTACAAACCATCAGGTGGGAGGCGTCTCTGCAAAGGTGTCCATGTGAGGTTAACACAACCGTTAGGGCCTGAGAAGGTCCCTACCCTGTGATTCTTGAAGTCCCTCCAAGAAGAGCCCCATGAGGACAATGCAGCAGAGAAGCCCTGGGGCAGTTCTGCCAGTTATTCCTCTCCTCCCAGGATCCTCTCTCCACAGGCCCCTGGGACTGCCTCCTGCAGCGGTGGCAAGACACTCACCCCATGTCACCACGTGAGGGCCACATCAAGGGGAAAACCTCTCTCTCCTGAAGGGTACGCCATTTTCACCATTATTAGGCTGTGAAATCCAAAATTCATTCTGAAGAGTTGTAGGCTTCAGAGTGATTCAAAGTTTGAATGCAGATCTCCAACAGTTGTTCCAGTGGATTTCATTCATGTGGACAACTTGATGCTGGTTGGGCCAGAGGAAGGACTAAAGTAAGCAGAAATAATAAAAGCAGCTCTACCTGTACACACCCACAGACCCCTGCCTACAGGAGCAGGTGCAAAGAGTTACAAAGTAGCCCAAAGTAGCAGAGCTGTAAGGACCAACCTGGTGAAAATCTGTGCCCCATAGTTAATAGAGTGCAGCCCAGAGGAGCAGCAGGTGGACCAGCTGAGGAGATGCACAAAAATCCCAACAGAAGATTCTTGTGCTGCCTGCTGGGTTCCCAAGTGACTGCAGCAGGCTTACAGTTTACAAAAAAAAAAAAAAACAAAAAACAGGCTAGCTTTTTAAATTCTTCCTTTCTTGCTTTGTAACAATGAAAATATGAGGTGGAGCTTTGTTATGAGTTGACTTTCTCCCTGTCTCTATTTATGTATAGAAATCTTACTGCCAATACCTGAGAATCTTGTCTACAGTGACCCAGGGTGATTAGCAAAGATGAGGTAACACTTGAGTGGGGTGGGCCCCTCAACCAATATGACTGTTAACAATAAAGAACACCACACAAAGAGAAAGAGAAAATGCACACAAAGGGAAGGAGATGGAGAGAGACACAGGGAGAAGAGGCTGTGGGCAGACCAAGGTCTCAGAAAGAACCAACCCTGGTTATAACTTGATCTCAGACTCCTGGCCTCCAGAACTGTGTGGCAGTATCCTTCTGCTGTTTAAGCCTGCCCGTCTGTGGCAGCTCTAGGCCACAAGTATATGCTTCTTGTAAATTCTTTATGATACACATGAATAAAAGAATTTTTTTAATTTAAAACAGAAAACAAGTACAATAAAAAAATTGCCTTTCCCACATCCTCAGAAATGCAGATGACCCCACCCTAATGACAGAAGGCAAAGAGGAACTAAAGAGCCTCTTGATGAAGGTGAAAGAGGAGGGTGAAAAAGCTGGCTTAAAACTCCACATTCAAAAAATGAAGATCATGACATCCAGTCCCATCACTTCATGGCAAATAGATGGGAAAACAATAGATCCAGTGAAAGACTTTATTTTCTTGGGCTCCAAAATCACTGCAGACAGTGACTGCAGCCATGAAATTAAAAGACGCTTGCTTCTTGGAAGGAAAGCTATGACAAACCTAGATAGTGTATTAAAAAGCAGAGACATCACTTGGCCAACAAAGGTCTGTACAGTCAAAGCTATTGTTTTTCCGGTAGTTGTGTAGAGATGTGAGAGTAGGACCGTAAAGGAGGCTGAGTGCTGAAGAATTGATGCTTTTGAATCGTGGTGCTGGAGAAGACTCCTGAGAGTCACTTGGACAGCAAGGAAATCAAACCAGTCAATGATAAAGGAAACCAACCCTGAATATTCATTGGAAGGACTGATGCTAAAGCTGAAGCTCTGATACTTTGGCCACCTGATGTGAAGAGACAACTCATTGGAACTGACCCTGATGCTGGGGAAGATTGAGGGCAGGAGGAGAAGGGGGCAAGAGAGCATGAGATGGTTGAAAGGCATCATGACTCAATGGACATGAGTTTGAGTAAACTCCGGGAGATAGTGAAGGACAAGGAAGCCTGGTACGCTGCAGTCCATGGAGTCACAAAGAGTTGGACATGACTGAGCAACTGAACAACAACAACAATAACAGGACTCAAGGATACATTTCTATCATATAATCTAAAATTAAAATAAAATTCTTTCCAAAACACCCCTGACTGAGAAACTTTATCCTGGTATATGCTATGCAAAAATGGATTAGACAGAGTGTCTCTTTCGAGAGTTTATTCAGGTATAATTGGTGTACAATAAGCTTCACACATATAAAGTATACAAACTGTAAAATTTGTAAACCATGAAAGTTCAGCACAACCAGGACAGTGAACAGAACCATCTCTTCCAGAAGTTTCTTCTGTCACCTCTGCAATCCTATTCTTGTTCCCTTCCTTCCTCTCCTCCAGTCCAAAGAAACCAGTGATCTGCTTTCTATATTTTCTAGAATTTTATATAAGTGGAATTATGGCATGACATTTTTATATTCTCTTTACTTCTCTCAGCTTAATTATTTTGAGATTTTTTTTTCTCCCATGAGCTTACATGTATCAGTAATTCATTCCTGTTTATTGTTGAGTAGTAGTCTACTGTGTGGATATGACTTTATTCATTCATTTCTTGACAGGCATTTGCAACATTTCTAGTTTTAGGCTATCCAAATGTACTGCTGTGAACATTTGTGCGTTAAGTCTTTGCAAGGACAAAGGTTTCTTCTCTCTTGGTTAAGTACCTAGGGGTGGAATGGCTGGCTCATATGGCATATGTTTAACTTTTTGGGAGATCACCAGATGACTTTACAAAATGCTATAACTTGTTATGTGTCCACCAGCAGTGCATGAGTGTTCTGGTTGCCCACACACTTGCCAGTGCTTGTAGGGTCCACTCTGTTCTCGTACGTGTGCAATGGTGTCTCACTGCACAGCGCAGGAACTTTGGTGTGAGCCATTCCCCAGAGCCTTATGATGGAGACCCTGTGTGGAACCAGGATCACAGGTAAATGTTGGACCTACCTTTGCTAACGAGTGAGGGAACAGTGAAGATTGTGCTAAAAAGCGTGATGCCTTTCCTTCTGACACACAAAATAAATTCTAGGTGGATTACATCTGCAGCAAGGTCCTACCATATAACACAGGGAACTATATTCAGTATTCTGTAACAAACCATAATGGAAGAGAATATTAAAAAAAAATATATATATATATATATATATATATATAAAACTAAGTCACTTTGCAATAGAGCTGAAATAACACAGCTTTGTAAATCAACTATACTTAAATAAATTTTTTTAAAAAATTAAAAATTTCAGGTAAAAAGTACTACTGTTTGTTCCATAGCAAAAATACACAAATGTGTGAAGAGAAAATGCTCCAACCCACACCCTTGCCCACCTACTCCCAGGCTCCTTCCGTCTCCCCTCTGGGCCCAAAGTCATGTCCTGGGCTCCAGTCACGCAGGGCTGCTGGCCATCCCTGGGGATGAGCCCTTGCACACGTCAGCAGCTTTGCCGTATGTCTCTGCCAAGAAGTGCTTCCCTGTATTACCCACCTCCAACAACTTCTCTCACTCTGAAGGATCCACAGTGAATAGGTTCCTCATCCCTGTGAACCAGCTGTTAACTCCCAACCTGTGTGTTCTTACAGTTACCTGTGTGTTCTTACAGTTACCTGTCACATTGCTTGAAATGAGCAGGTTATAGAGGTTGGCCTCCATGCATCTGTGTGTCTCTGCTGGGCGTCGAATTTGCATTTTGGAGGACTGTGTTCCTGGTACCCAGCACAAAGCAGGAACCAACCAGTGTGTGCCTAATAAAAGGAGGAAGCATGTGCTCGTGTTTAAAACATACAGGACATTGTAGTGGGTAGCCATCCAACCCTGAGTGAGTTTAGCTCACTACCACAACCCTCCCTATCACAAGACTAGACCCCCTGACTGGGCACTCCTGGCTCCACCTCCCCTCAGGAAATTCATGGGTTGCTGTTGAGATCCCCAGGCCCTTGACTGATTCTTTAAGATTCATGCCTCCCTAGAGTTGGCAGCTTTGCTATACAGCCCCAGTGGGCTTTGATATTACTGTGTACTTTTAATTAAACATTACCTAATGCCATGACATAAGAGTGGAAAAAGAGAGTGGTAGTTTCTATGAAAAACAATTCCAAAGCTTTGGAAAGACTCAGTAATTGTAAATCATGAAAAAAAAAATAATGTTTCATTATATGTGCATGGTAGAACTTTAAAGATGGGAGAGGGAGTAAAAATCCATAGGAATCTGCGTTTAGAGTCGTGTGCAAATGTCTTAGTTTCTCACATCACTTTAAATAAGCTGAAATTGGTCTGTATAGTCTCTATACAGATAATGTGTTATGGCTGTGTGTGCTTTAGACAGGAAATGTGGATTGAAAATTATCAAATCAGATGATCAGCATGTACATCTACATATTTAAATTTCAAGCTAAAATAAAATGTTATATGTATATATATATATATATATTATTGTTGCTTCTTCAGTTGCTAAGTTGTGTCTGACTCTTTGCCAACCCATGAATTGCAGGACACCAGGCTTCCCCATCCTTGACTATATATTAACATATATATGTAACATATATATGTGTGTATATATATACATATATATATATATATATATATATGGCTTCCCAGGTGGTACTAGTGGTAAAAAACCTGCCTGCCAATGCAGGTGGAGAAGGAAATGGCAACCCACTCTAGTATTCTTGCCTGGAGAATCCCATGGACAGAGGAGCCTGGCAGGCCTTGGTCCATAGGGTCCCAGAGAGTCAGACACAACTGAAGTGACTAAGCACACACACCAATGCAGGAGACTCAAGAGATGTGAGTTTGATCCCTGGGTTGGGAAGATCCCCTAGAGGAGGAAATGGCACCCCACTCCAGTATTCTTGCCTGGAGAATCCCATGGACAGAGGAGCCTGGTGGTCTACAGGGTAGGGTCGCACAGAGTTGGACATGACCAAAGCAATTTAGCACATATGCATGCATATATGTATATATGCACATGTATGTGTTATGTGTGTGTATATATATATATATACACATACATATGTACATACGCTTCCATATATACACATTTATATGCATATATGTATATGTATATTTGTGTTGGCATGAGTGTACAGGTGTTTTATATATATATACACACATACATACACTTACATATATATACATTTATATACATGTGTATATATATCAGAGAAGGCAATGGCAACCCACTCCAGTACTCTTGCCTGGAAAATCCCATGGACGGAGGAGCCTGGTAGGCTGCACTCTATGGGGTTGCTAAGAGTTGGATTCAACTGAGTGACACACTTTCACTTTTCACTTTCCTGCATTGGAGAAGGAAATGGCAACCCACTCCAGTGTTCTTGCCTGGAGAATCCCAGGGATGGCGGAGCCTGGTGGGCTGCCATCTATGGGGTTGCACAGAGTCAGACACGACTGAGAGATGCAGCAGCAGCAGTATATATGTATGTTTGTGTGGGCATGAGTGTACACACACACACACACACACGTATAATGATTTTCTACTTTAATATATGATTAAATGATTTTGGCTCTTTACTTACAAGCTACTTGTCTTATATGTGTTAGATAAGAGAGTTTCTATTAAATACATAATTTATATAAATAAATACACAATATATAAATATAGATTTTAAATATGTGTATACATTAAACATTATACTTCTGTGTAAATACATTTTGTATACAGAATACTTTTTTGCATATGGATAAGTAGTATATAAATTGAACACTTGTTTTGCTTTTAATTTTTATTTTGCTTTGGAGTATTGTTGATTAACAATGTTTTGTTGGTTCCAAGTGTACAGCAAAGTGATTTCAGTTATACATATAAATGCACCTATTCTTTTTCAATATTTTGTATTTTTATGTTTGTAAACCCATGACTGATTCATATCAACGTATGGCAAAAACCACTACAATATTGTAATTAGCCTCCAACTAAAACAAATAAATTAAAAAAGAAAAAGTATTTCCTCCTCATTTCTAGGACAGATGGCTATAGCTGCTGGGTTCCCAGGAAGCCAGCTCTGAGGTGGAGTCGGATAGGGAAAAGCTTTGGGAGCATCACCTGTGCAGGAGAGACAGGAATCTGGATCAGGAGAGGAGGAGCTGGAATGAGAAGAAGCTGAGCAGCGCAGCGGTCCTGGGTGCTCTGGGCTTGTAGAGGTCATTGTCATCCCAATGGGGAGGAGGTGGCAGGGCCCAGACCTGCAGCAGGACGTGGGCTGTGCAGCGGGATGAGGCCTTTGGGGAGTCACCGAGCTGGGAGGCCCTGCTGCCAAGGGGCTGAAGGCTAGAAGCTGACTGCCCTCAGCCCCCCTGAGGTCGGGCAGTGAGCCTCGATGCAGGGATTCCAGGCAGTGCAGCCCAGGATCCTCCGCAGGAGTGGTTGGCTTTGTTCTAGAATGAGTTTCCTCCATCACATGGAGGGGATTCCAAAGTACTTACCAGAATGTGCCTGCATTCTGAATCACTTCAGTCATGTCCCACTCTTTGCGACCCTATGAACTGATCCTGCCAGGCTCCTCTGTCCACGGGGATTCTCCAGGCAGGAACACTGGAGTGGGTTGCCATGCCCTCCTCCAGGGGATCTTCCCGACCAGGGAGGGAACCCACATTTCCTGCATTGCCGGTGAATTCTTTACCGCTGAGCCACCAAGGAAGCCCGCTTACCAGAGCACTTGGATGGAAAACTGGTCCTTTCCTTATTTTCATGCCATTTCTCTTTTTCTTCATCTCAAAATGTCACAGAGGACAGATCCAGTCACCAGTGGTGAGCACGCTATAGGGGAGAACTTCCTTTTTACAAAGGAGCTGAAGAATATTTGGACTGAAACCTCACAGTACCAGCACACACAGTGACACACACACAAACACATACACTCAGGCAATGCGAAGTGGCTCTGCCCTGCTAATGACACACAGATTCTTACATGGAGCTGGGAGGAGGGAAATTCTAGCCTCCTAGCTCTTCATCCTACTCAAGGATTCCATGAGTCCACAGTCTTAGGGAGGGGTGGCTGCTCCACTGTTGGGTGGGAGACAAAAACTCTACAACCATGACGACAGGTTACAAGTGTTGAAAGCCTGGTAATAGGCCTGGATGGAAATTCTGGTTGCATGAGACAAGTTTCTTTTCCTCTCTGAGCCTTTCTTTCTGTTTCCCAGCTCTATACAGTGAACAGTGAGATCATTCATACTAAAGTGCATGCTGCCCGGTGAAAGCCAAGTTTAGAAAAGCAGTTGCTATACTGTCAGCTACTGTTTGTCTTCAAATATGCTCAAATACATAAATATGTGTGTGCAGAAAACCAAAGTGAACAGTGGTTATTACTGGGTGGGGAGATTATAGGTAAATTTTTTCACATAAATTCTTTCCCATGAATTTTTTCAAGAGATATTACATTGGTATTCAGAAAGAAAAATAATTTTTAAAAATAATTAAGGTTAAAAATCATACTGTTTTCTGCCATGGGTGAAGTCAACAGAAGAGTCAGTTTTGTGGCCTGACTCCCCCACCTCAGGAAGGAGAAAGTATCATGAAGGCAGTTTTACCAGGAGGTCTCAGAGAGGCCGGATTACTTGCCTTAGCTCTGGAACAGTGGCTAACATGCTGTAGGAGACAGGGCTAATGTTTTCAGGCCCCAAATCATCAGGTGAACCCATACTTTTCCCCCAGCTCATGTATAAGTTTTAGCACCCAATTACTTCTCCTTTAAGAAGAAACGAATAAAATTTAGTCAAAGAATGGTACCACTTACCCAGCACAGAGGAGGTCCACCTGCTACTGCCATTGGAATGGTCTGGCCCCAGAAGAGCTCTCTGGTCATTGTGTGACCTCAGCCATACTCTCGGAGGCTGCCTAGGAGAAGTGCTGGGTGTTCAGATGGGGCTGCCAAGCTGTGTTTGGAACTCCCTGTGAATCCTGAGATAATGAGGAACATGAGGTTTCATACCTCGACATTTGGACAAGCTTGTCTTGAAGACCACCTCTGTGCTGAACCTATGCAACTTTGCAAAATGCATTCTGTAGCTTGGATTGGAAGCTGCAGACTCACTCCTGGTGAGGTTGCCCTCATGTCTCTGGTTGTCCCCACCTTCCTCCTTGTTGTTGCTTTTCAGAAGCAGCTAAGTTGTGTCTAACTCTGTGCCCCATGGACTGTAGCACACCAGGCTCCTCTGTCCTCCAAGTTCTTGCCTGGAGAATCTTCCTCCCTAGGCAATTCATAATCATGTCACCTCACCTTTCCTTCTGTTTTTCTTTTAAAAATTTGAGGTCATTTTTCTCTCTTCCAATTTCCTTTTTTTTTTTTTAATTTAACAAAGCATATTTCTTGTAAAAAGTGACATAGTAAACAAAAGAAAAAATCATAAAGCAAAAGTTAATGGTTCACTGTCACTTACATGCCCTCATCATTTCATCCTGAAGTTTAAGGTATTCTCAAAGTTGTCGTGTCATCCCTAGGAGTCAGACAGTATAACCACCTAGGCTGACACATTTTTATTTCATTCATTAACATTTTGTTCCTTTATGATGATGATCCTCTGTTAACTTCTGGTTGTTCAGAGAGGGAATCATCATACAGCAGCATCCCCTCATAGGCCACGGTCTAGCTGCTCACACTCCATGTTTCAGATTTGTGCCACTCAGGACACCTGGAGTGACACTGATTCTGAAGTGGAAGAGAAGCTCTGCACCAAGCTGCAGAGGGCAGTGGTTGGCCGGAGGTGGGGGTTGGGGGAAGAGTGGGCACTCCCGTTTGCTCCACAACTGTTCATAGATGCAGGTTGTGAGTCTGTGGAGACCGTAAGACCATTCACCCGGTATCCTCATTCATATTTATGAAGTCTTCTTAGAAATAGTTTTCTCTGAAACTTCAGCAATGTAAGTTTGAAGGGTTTTCTTAAAGTCATACCACCTTGGGGAGGGAAAGAAGGAAATTAAGAGAACTAAACTGTGTCCAGACTATGCTTATCTCAAACTATCTTAACCGTTAGAATCTCACATCTCCCCCCTTGTCCCTTGCCTTACACTGGAGGCCTCACCCTACTGCTTAGTCAGTTAAACAGGCAGGGAAGATGGCTGATGTTGTGAGCCTGCAGTCTGCCTCTCAGTCACTGCTGGACGAGGCTGAGGCTCAAAGACACCTTCCTGCAGTGCTGGCACTTTCCAGAGTCATCACTTCCTTGGGGGCAGCAGTTCATGTCATCAGCCATGAGTCTGAGGCCACAGAGGTGACCCAGTGATCCAGAGTGCCAGACAGGTCATGCAGAGCTGGCACAAGGCCACAGACAACACCGAGTAACACCAGATGGGCAAAGCAAATACTGCTTCTGTTGAAGCCAAGTTTCGCATGCATGTCCCAGGCTTTATGGTCATTTTACCCCAGAGTTGAACTCAGCTGTTCTCCACTCCACCCTCAGTCTCTGAGCCACACTGGACCTGAAACCAAAGACATGTACACCCACTTGTACCCACCCCACACTGTCCCTCAACTGCGGGTTTCCTTTCCCACAGACCCAAGCTCCGCTTCCTTCTGCCGGAGCTCCGGCTCTGGGCTTTCCTCTCCAGTCTCCCATCCCTGTTCTCTATAGAGAGATGCCTTCCTTCTTCTTGTCTGTCCCCTTCTCAGACGTCGGAGGAGCCAGTGATGAAGAGTGTCAGGAAAGAGGGCAGCCAGGTTGGAAGGAACAGATGATGGGTAGGAGAAGTTAGGATGAAAGAAGGAAGGATGCAGGGCATGTCCTGGGACACAGCAAATGATGCTCCCCAGGCCTGTTCAGAGGTATCCATGTGCCCTGAAGCCCCAGTTTTATGCTTCCTTGATTAAGTTCCTGACAGTTGACTCACAAAAGCGTTTGTTGGATTCAATTCTAAGCAAAGTAAAAGTGAGAGAAGCCTTTTTTTGCAATATAATCACAGTGAAGCAGATGACCAATGGTGAGTACAGGGAAGTGCTGAATCATCCATTTCCCCCATGAGCTCAAATGTAAACCCATGGAAGCAACCCAAGTGTTCATGGATAGGTAAATGAGTAAATAAGAGGCGGTACATATGTACAATGGAATACTACTTGGCCATAAAAAAAAATGCAATGCTGCCATTTGTAGCAACATGGACGGACCCAGAGATTATCATACAAGTGAAGTGAGTCAGTCAGAGAAAGACAAATATATCACTTGCTGCTAAGTCACTTCAGTCGTGTCCGACTCTGTGCGACCCCGTAGACGGCAGCCCACCAGGCTTCCCCGTCCCTGGGATTCTCCAGGCAAGAACACTGGAGTGGCTTGCCATTTCCTTCTCCAGTGCATGAAAGTGAAAAGTGAAAGTGAAGTCGCTCAGTCGTATCAGACTCTTAGCGACCCCATGGACTGCAGCTTACCAGGCTCCTCCGTCCATGGGATTTTCCAGACAAGAGTACTGGAGTGGGGTGCCATTGCCTTCTCTGATATATCACTTAGTGGGATCTAAAAAATAATGCAAATAAGTTTATTTACAAAACAGAAACAAACTCACAGACATAGAAAACAAACATGGTTACCAAGGGGGAAAGTGAGGGGGGGAAGGACAAATTATGAGTTTAAAAATAACAGACACATTAATAGATACACTAAAGTGAAGTGAAGTGAAAGTCACTCGGTCGTGTCCTGTTCCTTGCGACCCCACGGACTGTACAGTCCATGGAATTCTCCAGGCCAGAATGCTGGAGTGGGTAGCCTTTCCCCTCTCCAGGGGATCTTCCCAACCCAGGGATTGAATCCAGGTCTCCAGCGTTGCAGGCAGATTCTTTACCAGCTGAGCCACAAGGGAAGCCCAATATATACATGTGAAGTGAAGTGAAAGTCGATCAGTTGAGAAATACACTGCTGCTGCTGCTGCTGCTGCTAAGTCACTTCAGTCGTGTACAACTCTGTGTGACCCCATAGACAGCAGCCCACCAGGCTCCCCTGTCCCTGGGATTCTCCAGGCAAGAACACTGGAGTGGGTTGCCATTGCCTTCTCCAATGCATGAAAGTAAAAAGTGAAAGTGAAGTCGCTCAGTTGTGTCCGACTTTTCCCAACCCCATGGACTGCAGCCTACCAGGCTCCACCACCCATGGGATTTTCCAGGCAAGAGTATTGGAGTGGGTTGCCATTGCCTTCTCCGAGAGATACACTATTATATTTATAATAGATAAACAACAAGATCTTACTGTGTAACACAGGGAACAATATTTTGTAATAATAATGAAAGAGAATATACATATATATATATATATGCGCACGCGCACACACACACACACACACACACACACACACACACATAACTGAATCACTTTGCTGTATACCTGAAACTAACATAATATAATAAATCACCTATTTGTTGCTGTTATTCAGTCACTTAAGTTGTGTTCGACTCTTTGTGATCCCATGGACTGTAGCACTCCAGTCTCCTCTGTCCTCCACTATCTCCCAGAGTTTGTTCAAATTTATGTCCACTAAGTCAGTGATACTATCTAAGTATCTCATCCTCTGTTATCCCGTTCTCCTTTTCCTTCAATCTTTCCCAGAATCAGGGTCCTTTCCAATCAGTCAGCTCTTCAAATCAGATGGACAAAGTCTTGGAGCTCCAGCTTCAGCATCAGTTATTCCAATAAATATTCAGGGTTGATTTCCTTTAGGATTGACTGGTTTGATCTCCTTGCTGTTCAAGGGACTCTCAAGAGTCTTCTCCAGCACCACAGTTTGAAAGCATCAGTTCTTTGGCACTCAGTTTTCTTTATGGCCCAACTCTCACCAAGTATACATGACTACTGACTATACAGACCTTTGTCGACAAAGTGATGTCTCTGCTTTTTAATATGCTGTCTAGGTCATGACAACCCACTCCAGAATTCTTGCCTGGAGAGTTCTATGGACAGAGTCTGGGAGGCTACAGTCCACAGGGTCACAAAGAGTTGGACACGATTGAGCACGCATGTGTTGATGAGGCAGCAACAATTGTGGGAGCTCACCAGGGACTGTCTGAGGAACTTCCAAGGAACAAAGGTCTTTTAATCATCTATAGTTAAATTTTAAAAAGACATTTAAAAAAATATGTAAACACAGACTCCAAATGATTTCTGCTGTGCCCTTCACAGCTAGACCCTCAGTGAGCCCCTGTCCAGCACCTTCAGTCCTATAGACCATCTTGTCCCCTTCCCAGGTCTGGACATTGTCCCTTTTTACACTTTGCTTGTTGTGAGTTACCAGCCCCTTGTTTCCTAGTAGGTATCCCTGTGACTACTTGCCCAAGGCGGTTCACACAGAACTTGTAGTCAGAATCCTGTAAGACTATTTCCCTGGAAGCAGCTTCAAGAAGAATCCAGGCATGAAGGGAAACATTTCCACTTAGCAGCACCTTCCAATGAGACATCATCCACCACAGCTGCTCTCAGCTGTGAACTGTGAACTCCCAACAGCACAAAGTATTTGCTCTAATGCTGTGCTAGGAGTCCTAACCAAACTCGTGCTTGGCTTGCAACTGCAATAGGTTGGTCCTTGAAAGTGACTTCAGCTGCCATGTTGAGTCTTTGCTCAAGAAAACACAATGCTGCCAAACTCGAAAACACTCATTGTCTCAACCCCCATTGCCAAACAACTTTCAATACTTCTTCACTTAACCCTTTCTGCAATTTCCCATTTACTCAGAGTCCCAAGTCTCCTTCCTCAGACTCAGCAGTCTCAGTCTGTTGCTGACAGGTGAACAGGAAGCTTGTGGGCACCAATAGCTGGTGAGTGTCTGCCGCCAACACACAGGCCAGGATGGAGAGAACTTGGCTTCAGAGTGGGCAGGACCCCTAGGAGCTGGGCAGCATTCTCAGGGTGGCCCCAGGCCCAAGTTAGTGAAAGGCAGACAAGCATTCAGGTCCCAGACATCGAAGTATCTTCTTCAACACTCATGGGGGCTGGTGGTGCCTCTGAGGGGGAGCTGGCTGTGGCCGAGACTCTCTGGAAAGAAGAGAAGACAGACTGACAAGCCCAATGTCTATGCCACTGAACCCACACCCAGGCACAGAACAGCTTGGCCTTGCTGCCAGCCTGGGCCCTGGTCAGGGCAATCTGATCATGGTCTTGGCAGATTTACCACCTCAGAAAATCACTCTTTCCTCTTTAAATTTTAAAAAATGTTTTATTTTTCCCATGGCTTTTTTAGAATATATTTTTTATTTTTAAATTGTGGCAAAATACATATATAATAAAGTTTACCACCGGAATCATTTTAAAGTGTATGCTGTAATGAGTTTAAGGACATTCACACTGTTGTACAGCCATCCCCTCCAGCCATCTCTCAAAAGTTTTCATCTTCTCTGATTGAAATTCATCCCCATTGAACACAAATTCCATTCTTTGCTCTCCCAGCCCTTGGTAACCACTAGCAGGTTTTTGCTTCTGTGAATGTGACTATTCTAGTGACCTCACATGAGTACAATCAAATGCATATAAATTTTTGATCCCTAAATAAAAGAAGTAGGGGAGTGCTTATGCTTAGGGCCAAAGAACCTAAATGGGCAGAGTGCTGGGTAGACGTAACAGTCCCTTTCTCAGTACTGTATTTCATATGCCTAAGATACATGCTTGCTCATATGCACCTGTAAGTCTGACTGTCTCAGACTGAGAAGCCTACAAGGCTTGTCACTGTGATCGCTACATTCCCAAGTCCTAGTAAAGAGCCTGGCACACAGCAGGGGACATAGAATGGTGCATTTCCTAAGCTCTTGAACACAGACATACTTTCCCCAGACACATCCAGCTTCCACCAAGTTCTCCACACGCTTCTTGTCCATAGACGGGCTTTCTGCACAGAACAGAAAAACACTTTGTCTTCTCTTGCTACATTGCCTCGTGAGATTTGCTGTGGACTACTAGATGAGGCATTTCTCATGCCTGCTGCCTGGTCCCATCTCTGCCCTAAGCCCACAGGGAAGCATAAATAACTCTCCTTCTAAGCTGGAATGTTTCCAAATAACCACAGACAGATTAGAGAAAGGCAGGAGTGCCTGTTAAGGAAATGAACTTGGTGTGAGAGAATAAGCTTCAGAGCATGCAGGGAGCCCATCTGAACAGTGACGGGGAGGGCCATGTCTGCTCATCCCACATGGCTGATGGGCATTAGGCTGCACTTTGGGGATGACTTTCAAATCATCAGCTGTTAATTTCAACCTAAAGAGGTTCAGGAAAATGCCTGGAATAGTCAGCTCAAGTCGCAACTCACTTCCACTGGAGATGGACCTTACAGTCAACATGTCCAAGTCCTCATGTTCCTGCAAGGAAGGGTCTGGTGCTGTCACTGATCGTGACACTCGAGTGCAGAGAAGGTGGTCAGAAAGTCTAGGGCTGGACTGTGGGTTCTCCACTTGACACAAAGGAAAAAGCAAATTTGGAGGAGGATGGTTGTTAAACCATGTGGCAAGGCCAAGGTCTCAAATCTCAGAAAAGTATTGCACCTAAATGTTCATTGACAGATAAATGGATAAAGTTGGGCTTCTTTCATAGCTCAGTCCGTAAAGAATCTGCCTGCAATGCAAGAGACCCAGGTTCAATTCCTGGGTTGGGAAGACCCCTGGAGAAGGAAATGACAACCCACCCCAGTATTCTTGCCTGAAAAACCCATGGACAGAGGAGCCTGGCGGGCTACAGTCCATGGGGTCGCAAGAGTCAGACACGACTTAGCTACTAAACCACCACCATAAAAAAGAATGAGATGATGCCATTTGCAGAAACATGGATGGGCCTGGAATGATTATACTAAGGGAAATAAGTCAGTGAAAGACATATATCATATGATATCACTTATATGTGGAATCTAAAAAAATACAAATGAACTTATATACAAAATAGAAACAGATTCACAGTCATAGAAAACAAACTTATGGTTACCAAAGGAGACAGGTGGGTGGGAGGGTTAAATTAGTAATTTGGGAATAATATATATGTATATATTTGTTGCTGTTGTTGTTCAGTTGCTCAGTAGTGTGCAACTCTTTGTGACCACATGAAGTGCAGCATGCCAGGCTTCCTTGTCCTTCACCATCTCCCTGAGTTTGCTCAAACTCATGTCCATTGAATCTGTGATGCCATCAAACTGTTTCATCCTCTGTCACCCCCTTCTTTTCTTGCCCTCAATCTTTCTCAGCATCAGGGTCTTTTCCAATGAGTCAGCTCAAAACAACAGGTGGCCAAAGTATTGGAGCTTCAGCTTCAGCTCCAGTTCTTCAAATGAATATTCAGGGTTGATTTCCCTTAGAATTAACTGGTTTGATCTCCTTGCAGTCCGAGGGACTCTCAAGAGTCTTCTCCAACACCACAGTTCAAAAGCATCAATTCTGCAGCACTCAGCCTTCTTTAGGGTCTGACTCTCACATCCTTACATGACTACTGGAAAAACTAGCTTTGACTATATGGACCTTTGTCAGCTGAGTTATGTCTCTGCTTTTTAATATGCTGTCTAGTTTGGTCATAGCTTTTCTTCCAAGAAGCAAGTGTCTTTTAAATTATGGCTGCAGTTATCATCCACATTGATTTTGGAGATCAAAAAAATTAAATCTGACACTGTATCCACATTTTCCCCATCTATTTGCCATGAAGTGATACGACTGGATGCTATGATCTTTGTTTTTGAATGTTGAGTTTTAAGCCAGCTTTTTCACTCTCCTTTCACTTTCATCAAGAGGCTCTTTAGTTATTCTTCACTTTCTGCCATAAGAGTGGTGTTGGCATCTGCATATCTGAGGTTATTGATATTTCTTCCTGCAATCTTGATTCCAGCTTGTGCTTCATCCAGCCCAGCATTTTGCATGATGTACTCTGCATATAAGTTAAAAAAGCAGGGTGACAATATAGAGCCTTGACATACTCCTTTCTCAATTTTGACCCAGTCCCTTTTTCCATGTCCAGATCTAACTGTTGCTTCTTGACCTGCATACCGATTTCTCAGGAGGCAGGTAAGGTGGTCTGGTATCCCCATCTCTTGAAGACTTTTCCACAATCTGTTGTGATCCACACAGTCTGTTGGCCACCTGATGTGAAGAACTGACTGATTTGAAAAGACCCTGATGCTGGGAAAGATTGAAGGCGGGAGAAGGGGATGACAGAAGATGAGATGCTTGGATGGCATCACTGGCTCAATGGACATGAGCCTGAGTAAACTCTTGGATTTGGTGATGGACAAAGAAGTCTGGTGTGCTGCAGTCCATGGGTCACAAAGAGTCGAACGTGACTGCACAACTGAACTGAAGAGTTCATGATGAAAGTGAAAGTGAAAGTCGCTCAGCTGTGTCCAACTCTTTGTGATCCCCATGGACTGAATTCTCCAGAATACTGGCATGAGTAGCCTTTCCCTTCTCCAGGAGATCTACAAAAGATAAACAGATCTCTCTGACCTATGTCCATCATGGCACAACAGGTCCACCCACATTTAATACAGGCTCTGCTTCCCTTTTTTCAGCTCTTCTCAGCTGAGAAGCTTCCAAATTGGAAAAGGACTATGTCAAGGTTGCATATTGTCACCCTGCTTATTTAACTTACATGCAGAGTACATCATGCAAAATGCCAGGCTGGTTGAAGCACAAGCTGGAATCAAGATTGCCTGGAGAAATATCAATAACCTTAGATATGCAGATCACACCACCCTTATGGCAGAAAGTAAAGAGGAACTAAACAGCCTCTTGATGAAAGTTAAAGAGGAGAGTAAAAATGTTGGCTTAAAACAAAACATTCAAAAAACAAAGATCATAGCAACCAGTCTCATCACTTCATGGCAAATAGATGGGGAAATAGTAACAGACTTTATTTTCTTGGGCTCCAAAATCACTGCAGATGGTGACTGCAGACATGAATTTAAAAGATGCTTGCTCCTTGGAAGAAAAGCTATGACTAACCTAGACAGCATATTAAGAACTGAGACATTGCTTTGCCAACAAAGGTCCATCTAGTCAAAGCTATGGTTTTTCCAGTAGTCATGTATGGATGTGAGAATTGGACTATAAAAAAGCTGAGTGCTGAAGAACTGATGCTTTTGAACTGTTGTTTTGGAGAAGACTCTTGAGAGTCCCTTGGACTGCAAGAAGATCCAATCAGTCCATCCTAAAGGAGATCAGTCCTGGATATTCATTGGAAGGATTGATGTTGAAGCTGAAACTCCAATACTTTGGCCATCTAATGCAAAAAGCTGACTCCTTGGAAAAGACCCTGCTGCTGGGAAAGAATGAAGGTGGGAGAAGAAGAGGATGACAGGGATGGCTGGATGGCATCACCAATTCGATGGACATGAGTTTGAATAAATTCCAGGAGTTGGTGATAGACAGGGAAGCCTGGCTTGCTACAGTTTGTGGAATCACAAAGAGTTGGACACGACTGAGTGACTGAACTGAACTGCTTTACTTTGGCTATGTCCATTGAAGTTCAAGGCCTCACGAGGCTAACAAAGTCTTTCAGGTGTTTTACAAGTTCCAAAAAGTGATGAAATGATGAAAGGGTATTTATTTTGGGATTTCCTGACATTCGCAAAAAAAAAAAAAAAAAACATTTTGAATGTAGACTTCAGTACTTCTAAAACTAGCAACATAACATTTCCTTTAAAATGTCAACAAACTTTCAAAAAACACTGCAGTCCTGGCCTGTCTGATCTACAGTAAGCTCCAAAGTGAGTTGAGAAGATATATACAAAAGCTATCTATCTATTGGCTTGTCAAGGACTTACTGGCCAAAGCAAAATTACAGAGATGACATCCCTACAGAAGTCTTGTGTAGAGAAAAATTTCTTCATGGATTCTGTGGAAGAGACCCTGATTCAAGGATTTAAGTGCAGGTAGTGTTTTGGGAAGTTGATGCAGAAAAGACTGCTAGAGGGTGGGGAAGTCAAAAGGGAGGAAATACAGTCTCCAGGGTAGAGGGTGGGAGAGTGGGGAGTGGGGTATAATCAAGCAAATAATCACAGGGACAGCTGGAGCTTATCTCAGTAGGGATCTCTACCCACAGTGGTAAAGACACCTCAAAGTTATTCCAACCAAGGGGTGAGGAAGCATTGTAAATTATTACCATAAATTTTAACGTTCATCTTTATCCTGTGCAAGGCTTTAAATGCAAATATCAGCATTTAACTCATACAGAATCATCAAAATTATGCAATTTGTATTTGGTAGTTCACAACACATTTATATCTCTTATCAGAATGGTGGCCACATAAAACTAACTCATCTGGGTTTATTTCATCCATTCCTTCCACCCTCCACTGGCTACCTTTGGCTCACTGATGAATAAAGACGGCCCTAAAGGAGAGATGGGTTGGCATATCTTTCCATTTCCTTCTGTCTCTTCACTGTCAGCATAACCAATTGGCTAATATGGGAAGTAGCAAGAGTAAGAAAGGATGAGATAGGGTTGGCTCCTGAATCTGCTCTCTGTAGAAGAAGCAAGTTGTGATGTGATCAGAAAATGTGACCTCCTGGACTGTTGACACCTCTTTACCCAGTCAGGGATGTGACACACTTAACCTTGTACTTACTCTCTCCCAGCATCCTGGATCCCTAAATTCTGGGCTCGTGGGCCATTGGGAAAGCTTTGTGGAAACTGGGGAAGCAAGGAACGACAGTGGGGATCACATACCCCATGGGAATTTCCTCTGCTCAGGCCTCATCACTTTCGCTTACAAAAGCCCAAGGATAGAGCTACTCTAATCTCATGACAAGGACAGAAAAGCATTGAACCCGGAGCAGGGTCCTTCTGAATGTGAGAACCCCTGGAAGGCTGGTCTTGGCTAGCCCTCCTGTGGTACATCCATGCCGTGCCAGAGGGATGATGAGAGAAAGCCTTGGGCAGAGATGCAGATGTCTGCCACCTTCACTTAATGTGCAAAGGTAGGTGCTAGAGCAGGTGCAGGGTGATGGGCAGTCTCCAAAGACATCTCTGAGCTTTAAACAGAAGAGCATTGTACTTCAGGGTTTGTTTGCTGAGTATGCTGGACTCACCATTTCCTGCAATGTAGATGAGAGTCAGGAGATTTGTCACAGGGATATTTTTTATGTGTCAGCCCCATCAAAATGAAGATCACATGTTTCCCTCATCAATTTACCCTTTCCCATAGTTTTAAAAATCGAGGTATGGTATATTTCCAATATAGTATTAGTTTCGGGTATAAAATATAGTGATTCAAAATTTTTTAAAGATTATACTTCACTTACAGTTATTATAAAATACTGGCTATATTTGCTGTACTATACATCACCTCCTTATAGCTTGTTTATTTTACTTTTAAAAATTATCTGTATTTAATATTGAGGTATAGTTGATATACAGTATTATATAAGTTTCAGGTGTATAGCATAGCTATTTATGATTTTTTTCTTTTTTAAATTATTTATTTTTAACTGAAGGATACTTGTTTTTCAGAATTTTGTTGTTTTCTGTCAACAAAACAGAAAGGTTTTTTAGAGGTTATACTCTATTTATAGTGCTTATAAAATATTGGCTTTATTCTCTGTTCAGTTCAGTTCAGTTCAGTCGCTCAATTGTGTCCGAGTCTTTGCGACCCCATGAATCGCAGCACACCAGGCCTCCCTGTCCATCATCAACTCCCGGAGTTCACTCACTCACGTCCATCGAGTCAGTGATGCCATCCAGCCATCTCATCCTCTTACGTCCCCTTCTCCTCCTGCATGTACTCTGCATATAAGTTAAATAAGCAGGGTGACAATATACAGCCTTGACGTACTCCTTTTCCTATTTGGAACCAGTCTGTTGTCCCATGTCCAGTTCTAACTGTTGCTTCCTGACCTGCATACAGATTTCTCAAGAGGCAGATCAGGTGATCTGGTATTCCCATCTCTTTCAGAATACAATAAATCCTTATGACTTACTTTTTTAAATTGGAAGATAGGTGCTTTACAATATTGTACCAGTTTCTGCTGTACAACACAAATCAACCATAAGTACATATGTATATATCCCCTCCCTCTTTAGTCTGCCTCCCTCCCACTCCCGTCTCACCCCTCTAGGTCATCACAGAGTGTCAGGCTGGGCTCCCTGTGTTATATAGCAGCTTACCATTAGCTATCTGTTTCACATATGGTGGTGTATATGTCAATGCTACTTTCTCGATTTGTCCCACCCTTTCCTTCTCCTGTTGTGTCCATAAGACCATCCTCCTCTACATCTGTGTCTCTATTTCTGCCATGCATATAGTTTCATCAGTACCATTTTTTCTAGATTCCATATATACACATTAACATATGATATTTGTTTTTCTCTTTTTGACTTATTTCACTCTGTATAACAGGTTCTAGGTTCATCTACCTCATTTCAATTGACTCAAATTCATTCTGTTTTATGGCTGAGTAATATTCCATTGTATATATATACCACAATTTCTTTATGCACTCATTTGCTGATGGACACGTAGGATGGTTCCAAGTTCTGGCTATTGTAAATAGTGCTGCAGTGAACACTGGGGTACTGTGTTTTTTGAATAGTGGTTTTCTCAGGGTACATGCCCAGTAGAGGGATTGCTGGGTCATATAGTAGCTTTGTTCCTAGCTTTTAAAGAAGCCTCCATATAGTTTTCCATGGTGGTTGTATCATTGTTCATTCCCACCAACAGTGCAAGAGGGTTCCCTTTTCTCTATATCCTCTGCAGCAATTATTGTAGATTTTTAAATGATGGCCATTCTGACTGGTGTGAGATGATACCTCATTGTAGTTTTGATTTGCATTTCTATAATAATGAACAATGCTGAGCATCTTTTCATATGTTTGTTGGTCAGCTGTATGTCTTCTCCGGAGAAATGTCTGTTTAGGTCTTCCACCCATTTTTTGAATGGGTTGTTTGTTTTTCTTATATTGAGCTGCATGAGCTGCTTGTATAATTTGGAGATTAATCCTTTGTAAGTTGCTTCATTTGTAATTATTTTCTCACATTCTGAGGGCTATCTATTCATTTTGCTTATAGCTTCCTTTGCTGTGCAAAAGATTTTAAATTTAATTAAAATATGTTTGCTATTTCAGTTTAAATAAAACTATTTGTTATTTTTGCTTTTATTTCCATTACTCTAGGACGTGGGTCATAGAGGATATTGCTGTGATCTACATTGAAAGAGTGTTCTGCCTATGTTTTCCTCGAAGAATTTTATAGTTTCTGTTCTTATACTTAGGTCTTTAATCCATTTTGAGCTTTGCGTGTGTGTGTGTGTGTGTGTGTATGGTGTTGGGAAGTTCTCTAATTCATTCTTTTACACGTAACCATCTAGTTTTCCAAGCATCACTTTTTGAAGAGGTTGTTTTTTCTCCATTGTGTATCTTGCCTCCTTTGTCAAAGGTAAGGTGCCCACAGGTACTTGGGTTTATTTCTGGACTTTCTATCTTGTCCCATTGATCTATATTTCTGTTCTTGTGCCAGTAATATATTGTCTTGATGACAGTGACTTTGAAGTATAATCTGAAGTCAGGAAAATCGATTCCTCCAGCTCCACATTTCTTTCTCAAAATTGCTTTGGTGATTCAGGGTCTTTTGTTGCCATACAAATTACAAAATATTTTGTTGTAGTTCTGTGAAAAATATCATTGGTAGTTTGATGGGGATTGCACTGAATTTGTAGAATGCTTTGGGTAGTATAGCCATTTTCACAATATTAATTTTTCCAGTTCAAGAACATGGTATATCTTTCCACCTGTTTGTGTCATCTTTGATTTTTCTCATCAGTGTCTTATACTTTCATGCATACAGACATTTTGTCTCTTTAGGTAGGTTGAAGGAGACCAGCCCTGGGATTTCTTTGGAAGGAATGATGCTAAAGTTGAAACTCCAGTACTTTGGGCACCTCATGTGAAGAGTTGACGCATTGGAAAAGACTCTGATGCTGGGAGGGGTTGGGGGCAAGAGGAGAAGGGGACGACAGAGGATGAGATGGCTGGATGGCATCACTGACTCGATGGACGTGAGTCTCAGTGAACTCCGGGAGTTGGTTATTGGCAGGGAGGCCTGGTATGCTGCAATTCATGGGGTTGCAGAGTCGGACACGACTGAGCGACTGATCTGATCTGATCTGATCTGATTCATAGGTATTTTATTCTTTTTGTTGCAATGGTGAGTGGGATGGTTTCTTTAATTTTATTATCTGATTTTTGTTGTTGTTGTTAGTCTGTAGGAGTGCAAGGAATTTCTGTGTATTAATTTTGTATCCTGTGACCTTTCTAAATTCACTGATTTGCTCTAGTAATTTTCTGGTGGCATCTTTAGGGTTTGCTATGTAGACCATCTGTTGTTTTCCTCTATTTCTTTGCATTGATTGCTTAAGAAGGCTTTCTTATCTCTTCTTGCTATTCTTTGGAACTCTGCATTCAGATGTTTATATCTTTCCTTTTCTCCTTTGCTTTTCACTTCTCTTTTCACAGCTATTTGTAAGGCCTCCCCAGACAGCCATTTTGCTTTTTTGCATTTCTTTTTATGCAAAGAAATAGAGGAAAACAACAGAATGGGAAAGACTAGAGATCTCTTCAAGAAAATCAGAGATACCAAAGGAACATTTAATGCAAAGATGGGCTTGATAAAGGACAGAAATGGTATGGACCTAACAGAAGCAGAAGATATTAAGAAGCGATGGCAAGAATACACAGAAGAACTGTACAAAAAAGAGCTTCACGACCCAGATAATCATGATGGTGTGATCACTGACCTAGAGCTAGACATCCTGGAATGTGAAGTCTTAGAAAGCATCACTATGCACAAAGCTAGTGGAGGTGATAGAATTCCAGTTGAGCTATTCCAAATCCTGAAAGATGATGCTGTGAAAGTGCTGCACTCAATATGCCAGCAAATTTGGAAAACTCAGCAGTGGCCACAGGACTGGAAAAGGTCAGTTTTCATTCCAACCCCAAAGAAAGGTAATGCCAAAGAAAGCTCAAACTACCGCACAATTGCACTCATCTCACATGCTACTAAAGTAATGCTCAAAATTCTCCAAGCCAGGCTTCAGCAATACATGAACTGTGAACTTCCTGATGTTCAAGCTGGTTTTAGAAAAGGCAGAGGAACCAGAGATCAAATTGCCAACATCTGCTGGATCATGGAAAAAGCAAGAGATTTCCAGAAAAACATCTATTTCTGCTTTCTTGACTATGCCAAAGCCTTTGACTGTGTGGATCACAATAAACTGTGGAAAATTCTTCAAGAGATGGGAATACCAGACCACCTGATCTGCCTCTTGAGAAATTTGTATGCAGGTCAGGAAGCAACAGTTAGAACTGGACATGGGACAACAGACTGGTTCCAAATAGGAAAAGGAGTACGTCAAGGCTGTATATTGTCACCCTGCTTATTTAACTTATATGCAGAGTACATCATGAGAAAGCCTTGGCTGGAAGAAGCACAAGCTGGAATCAAGATTGCCAGGAGAAATATCAATAACCTCAGATATGCAGATGACACCACCCTTATGGCAGAAAGTGAAGAGGAACTCAAAAGCCTCTTGATGAAAGTGAAAGTGGAGAGTGAAAAGGTTGGCTTAAAGCTCAACATTCAGAAAACGAAGATCATGGCATCTGGTCCCATCACTTCATGGGAAATAGATGGGGAAACAGTGGAAACAGTGGCAGCCTTTATTTTTCTGGGCTCCAAAATCACTGCAGATGGTGACTGCAGCCATGAAATTAAAAGACGCTTACTCCTTGGAAGGAAAGTTATGACCAACCTAGATAGCGTATTCAAAAGCAGAGACGTTACTTTGCCAACAAAGATCCATCTAGTCAAGGCTATGGTTTTTCCTGTGGTCATGTATGGATGTGAGAGTTGGACTGTGAAGAAGGCTGAATGCCGAAGAATTGATGCTTTTGAACTGTGGTGTTGGAGAAGAGTCTTGAGAGTCCCTTGGACTGCAAGGAGATCCAACCAGTCGATTCTGCAGATCAGCCCTGGGATTTCTTTGGAAGGAATGATGCTGAAGCTGAAACTCCAGTACTTTGGCCACCTCATGCGAAGAGTTGACTCATTGGAAAAGACTCTGATGCTGGGAGGGATTGGGGGCAAGAGGAGAAGGGGACGACAGAGGATGAGATGGCTGGATGGCATCACTGACTCGATGGATGTGAGTCTCGGTGAACTCCGGGAGTTGGTGATGGACAGGGAGGCCTGGCGTGCTGGGAGTCATGTAGTGGCAAAGAGTCGGACACGACTGAGCAACTGATCTGATCTGATGTAGAGTATCATGTTATCTGCAAACAGTGAAGGTTTTATTTCCTCTTTTCCAGTCTGGGTTCCTTGTATTTCTGTGTCTTCTCTGCTTGCCATGGCTAGACCTTCCAAACTTATATTGAATAACAGTGGCAAGAGTGGCACTCTCATCTTGTTCCTGATCTTAGTGGAAATGTTTCCGTTTTCCACTATCTAGAATAATGTTTTCTGTGGATTTGTCATGTATGGTTTTTACTATGTTGAGGTGGGCTCCTTCTGTGCCTACTTTTGGAGACTTTTTTTAAAAATCACAAATGGGTATTCAACTTTGTCAAAAGCTTTTTCAGCATTTTTGTTGCAATAGTGAGATTATCATATGATTTTTATTTTTCAATTCATTAATAGTATATTAATAAATCACAAGCATTGATTTGTGTATTTTGAAGAATCCTTGAATTCCTGGAATAAACCCAATTAATTATGTTTATTGACCAGTTTAATGTGTTATTGAATTCTGCTTGTCAGAATTTTGTTGAGCATTTTTCCATCTACATTCATCAGTGATATTGGTCTGTAATTTTTTTGTGGCATCTTTGTCTGGTTTTGGTATCATGATGGTGGCTTCATAGAATAAGTTTGGGAGTGTTCCTCCTTTTACAAGTTTTTGTAAGAGCAGGATAGGTGTTAGCGCTCCTGTAAACGTTTGATAGAATTCACCTGTGAAGCCATCTGGTCTTGGGCTTTTGTTTGTTGGAAGATTTTTGATGACAGTTTGACTTCAGTGCTTGTGGTTGATCTGTACATATTTTCTATTTCTTCCTGGTTTAGTCTTGAAGGTTGTACTTCTATAAGAATTTGTCCATTTCTTCCAGGTTGTCCTTTTTATTCTCATATAGTTGCTCATAATAGTCTTTTATGATCCTTTTATTTCTGCATGGTTTGCTGTAACTTCTTTTTGTTTTCTAATATTATTGATTTTAGTCTTTTCCCTTTTTTGTTGAGTTTTACTAATGCTTTGTCAATTTTATTTATCTTCTCAAAATAACAGCTCTTAGTATTAATGGTCTTTACTAGTGTTTTCTTCATTCCTTTTTCATTTATTTCTGCTCTGATTTTTAATGATTTCTTTCCTTCTGCTAACTTTGAGGTTTTTTTTCCTTCTTTATCTAGTTGTTTTACATGTAAAGTTGGGTTGCTTTATGCTTTTTTCTTTCTTGAGGTATAATTGTATTGTTACAAACTGCCCTCTTAGGACTGCTTTTGCTGCATCACATAGGCTTTGAGAATAATGATCAATTGGAAAGAAATAGAGGAAAACAATAGAATAGGAAAGACTAGAGACCTCTTCAAGAAAATTAGAGATACCAGGGGAACACTTCATGCAAAACTGGGCAAAATAAAGGACAGAAATGGTACAGACCTAACAGAAGCAGAAGATATTAAGAGATGGCAAGAATACACAGAAGAACTATACAGAAAAGATCTTCATGACCCAGATACTCACGATGGTGTGATCACTCACTTACAACCATACATCCTGGGATGCAAAGTCAAGTGGGCCTTAGGAAGCATCACTACGAACAAAGCTAGTGGAGGTGATGAAATTCCAGTTGAGCTACTTCAAATCCTGAAAGATGATGCTGTGAAAGTGCTGTACTCAATATGCCAGTAAATTTGGAAAACTCAGCAGTGGCCAAAGGACTGGAAAAGGTCAGTTTTCATTCCAATCCCAAAGAAAGGCAATGCCAAAAATGTTCACACTACTTCACGATTGTCCTGGTCTCACACGCTAGTAAAGTAATGCACAAAATTCTCCAAGCCAGGCTTCAACAGTACGTGAACTAAGAACTTCCAAATGTTCAAGCTGGATTTAGAAATGGCAGAGGAACTAGAGATCCAATTGCTGACATCCACTGGATCATCAAAAAAGCAAAAGAGGTCCATAAAAAACATCTACTTCTGCATTATTGACTATGCCGAAGACTTTGACTGTGTGGATCACAACAAACTGTGGAGAATTCTTCAAGAGATGGGAATACCAGACTCCTGAGAAAGGTACTGAGAAAGGTACCGAGGCATATCTGCCTCCTGAGAAATCTGAATGTGGGTCAAGAAGCAACAGAACTGGACATGGAACAATGGACTTGTTCCAGGTTAGGAAAGGGGTACGTCAAGGTTGTATATTGTCACCCTGCTTATTTAACTTATATGCAGAGTACATCATGCGAAATGCCAGGCTGAATGAAGCACAAGCTGGAATCAAGATTGCCAGGAGAAATATCAATAACCTCAGATATGGAGATCATACCATCCTTATGACAGAAATTGACGAGGAACTAAAGAGTCTCTTGATGAAAGTGAAAGAGGAGAGTGAAAATGTTGGCTTAAAATTCAACATTCAAAAACCTAAGATTATGGCATCTGGTCCCATCGTTTCATGGCAAATAGACAGGGAAACAATGAAAACAGTGACAGACTTCTTTTGTGGGGTAAGGGAGCTCTAAAATCACTGCAGATGGTGACTGAAGCCCTGAAATTAAAAGACACTTGCTCCTTGGAAGAAAAGCTGTGACCAATGGAGATAGCATATTAAAAAGCAGAAACATTACTTTGCCAACAAAGGTCTGTCTAGTCAAAGCTCTGGTTTTTCCAGCAGTTATGTAAGTATTTGAGAGTTGAACTATAAAGAAAGCTGAGCACCAAAGAATTGATGTTTTTGAGCTGTGATGCTGGAGAAGACTCTTGAGAGTCCCCTGGACTGCAAGGAGATCAAACCAGTCACTCCTAAAGGAAATCAGTCCTGAATATTCATTGGAAAGACTGATATTGAAGCTGAAACTCCAATACTTTGTCTACCTGATATGAAGAACTGACTCTTTGGAAATGACACTGATCCTGGAAAATATTGAAGGCAAGAGGACAAGGGGACAACAGAGGATGAGATGGTTGGATGGCATCACTGACTCGATGGACATGAGTTTGAGTAAACTGGGAGCTGGTGGTGGACAGGGAGGCCTGACATGCTGCAGTCCATGGGGTCACAAAGAGTCAGACATGACTGAGTGACTGAACTGAACTGATAGGTTTTGGGTCATCATGTTTTGTTGTCATTTGTTTATAGGTATGTTTTTATTTCCCCTTTGGTTTCTTCAGTAACCTGTTGGTTATTTAGAAGCATATTGCTAATCTCCATGTGTTTGTGTTTTTCATAGATTTTTTCCCCTGTAATTGATATCTAATCTCATAGCATTGTGGTCAGAAAAGATGTTGGATATGATTTGGATTTTCTTAAATTTACTGGGATTTGATTTGTGTCCCAAGAGGTGATCTATCTTGGGGATTGTTCCATGTGCACTTGAGAAAAAAGTGTATTCTGCTCCTTTTGGATGGAATGTCTTGTAGATATCAATTAAATTTATTTGGTCTAATGTGTTATTAGGGCTTGCACTTCCTTGTCAATTTTCTGTCTGGATGATTTGTCCATTGGTGTAAGTGGGGTGTTAAAGTTCCCCACTATTATTGTGTTACTGTCAAATCCCCTTTTTGTAGCTGTTGATGTTTGCCTTATGTATTGAGGTGCTTCTATGTTCAGTTCAGTTCAGTTGCTCAGTCGTGTCCGACTCCTTGCAACCCCATGAATCACAGCACGCCAGGCCTCCTTGTCCATCACCAACTCCCGGAGTTCACTCAGACTCACGTCCATTGAGTCAGTGATGCCATCCAGCCATCTCATTCTCTGTCATCTCCTTCTCCTCCTGCCCCCAATTCCTCCCAGCATCAGGGTCTTTTCCAATGAGTCAGCTCTTTGTATGAGGTGGCCAAAGTATTGGAGTTTAAGCTTCAGTATCAGTCCTTCCAATGAACACCCAGGGCTGATCTCCTTTAGGATGGACTGGTTGGATCTCCTTGCAGTCCAAGGGACTCTCAAGAGTCTTCTCCAACACCACGGTCAAAAGCATCAATTCTTCAGCACTCAGCTTTCTTCACAGTCCAACTCTCATATCCATACATGACCACTGGAAAAACCATAGTCTTGACTAGACAGACTTCTGTTGGCAAAGGAATATCTCTGCTTTTTAATATGCTATCTAGGTAGGTCATAACTTTCCTTCCAAGGAGTAACCGTCTTTTAATTTCATGGCTGCAATCACCATCTGCAGTGAAATAAAGTCTGACACTGTTTCCACGGTTTCCCCATCTATTTCCCATGCAGTGATGGGACCAGATGCCATGATCTTCGTTTTCTGAATGTTGAGCTTTAAGCCAACTTTTTCACTCTCGTCTTTCACTTTCATCAAGAGGCTTTTTAGTTCCTCTTCACTTTCTGCCATAAGGGTGGTGTCATCTGCATATCTGAAGTTATTGATATTTCTCCCAGCAATTTTGATTCCAGCTTGTGCTTCTTCCAGTCCAGAGTTTATCATGATGTACTCTGCATATAAGTTAAATAAGCAGGGTGACAATATACAGCCTTGACAATATACCACACAATTGCACTCATCTCACATGCTAGTAAAGTAATGCTCAAAATTCTCCAAGCCAGGCTTCAGCAGTACGTGAACTGTTAAATTTCAGATGTTCAAGCTGGTTTTAGAAAAGGCAGAGGAACCTGAGATCAAATTGCCAACATCTGCTGGATCATGGAAAAAGCAAGAGAGTTCCAGAAAAACATCTATTTCTGCTTTATTGACTATGCCAAAGCCTTTGTGTGGATCACAATAAACTGGAAAATTCTGAAAGAGATGGGAATACCAGACCACCTGACCTGCCTCTTGAGAAATCTGTATGCAGGTCAGGAAGCAACAGTTAGAACTGGACATGGAACAACAGACTGGTTCCAAATAGGAAAAGGAGTACGTCAGGGCTGTATATTGTCACCCTGCTTATTTAACTTATATATGCTTCTATGTTGGGTGTATGTATATTTTTAATTGCTATATCTTCTTCTTGGATTGATCCTTTGATCATTATGTAGTGTTCTTCATTGTCTCTTGTAACAGTATTTACTTTAAAGTCTGATATAAGTATTGCTACTCCAATTTTTTCTGAATTCCATTTGCATGGAATACCTGTTTCCAATGCCTCACTTTCAGTCTGTATGTGCCACTAGGTCTGAAGTGGGTCTCTGTGCACAGTGTATGTATGGGTCTTGTTTTTGTATTCATTTAGTCAGTTTTGTCATTTGGTTGGGGCATTTGGTCCATTTACATTTAAGGTAATTCTTGATATATATGATCCTATTATCATTTTTAAGTCTTTTCCTTTTCTTCTGTTTCCTTTTCTTTTCCTTCTCTTATGTTCCTTAACATTTGTTATAAGGCTGGTTTGGTGATGCTGAATTCTCTTTCACTTGTCTGTAAGGCTTTTGATTTCTCCATTGAATCTGAATGAGATCCTTGCTTGGTAAATAATCTTGCTTGTAGGATTTTTCCTTTCATCACTTTAAGCATATCCTGCCACTCACTTCTATCCTGCAGCATTTCTTCTAATAGATCAGCTGCTAACCTTATGTGGATTCCCTTGCATGTTATTTGTTGCTCTTCCCTCGCTGCTTTTAATATTTTTATATGTGTATAAGTTTTGTTAGTTTGATTATTAAGTGTCTTGGCATATTTCTCCTTGGGTTTATCTTGTGTGGGACTTTCTGGACTTGTGTGGCTATTTACTTTCCCATCTTAGGGAGGTTTTCAAGTATAATCTCCTCAAATATTTTCTTATACCCTTTCATTTTGTCTTCTTCTTCTGGAACCCCTATAACTTGAATGTTGGTGTGCTTAATGTTGTCCCAATGGTCTCTGAGACTGTCTTCACTTTTTTTCATTCTTTTCTATTTATTCTACTCTGCTTCACTTATTTTCACTATTCTGTCTTCCATCTCACTTACCCATTCTTCTGCTTCGGTTATTCTGCTATTGGTTCCAGCTACTGTATTTTTTATTTCAGTTGTTGTGCTGTTCATCAATGATTATTTGTTCTTTAGTTTCATACATCGCAGAAGATGAGATGGTTGGATGACATCACCAACTCAATGGACATGAGTTTGAGTAAATCCAGGAGTTGGTGATGGACAGGGAGGCCTGGTGTGCTGCAGTCCATGGGATCACAAAGAGTCAGACTCAACAGAGTGACTGAACTGACTGACTGAGTCCTTGTGAGTCCTTGTTAGACATTTTTTGTATCTTCTTAATCTGTGCCTCCATTTTATTTATTTGTGCCTCCATTCTATTTCTGAGATTTTGGTTCATTTTTACTATCATTACTGTAAATTCTTTTTCAGGTAGACTGCCCATTTCCTCTTCATTTGTTTGGTCTCATGGATTTTTACCTTTTTCCTTCACCTGCTGCATATTTCTTTATCTTCTCATCTTGTTTAACTTACTGTTTGGGGTCTCCTTTCTGCAGGCTTCAGGGTAATAGCTCCTCTTACTTGTGGTGTTTGCCCCTAGTGAGCCTTGTGCAAGCTTCCTGGTGGGGAGAAGTCATGCCTGTGTTCCCGTGGGTAGACCTGGATCTTGTCTCTTTGTTGGGCAGTGCTGCATCCAGTGGTGTGCTTTGGGTTGGGCTGTCTATGAGCTTAGTATAGCTTTAGGCAGACTTTTTGCTAATGGGCAGGGTTGCATTCCTATTTTGCTAGTTGTTTGGTATGAGGCATCCAGCACTAGAGCTTGCTGGCTGTTGGTTGGAGCTAGGTCTTAGTATTGAGATACAGGCTTCTGGGAGAGTTCTTACCAATTAACATTCTGTGCAGTTGGGAGTTCTCTGGTGCTTCAACATTCTGGACTCAGGTCTTCCACCTTGGAGGCTCATGACTAACCCCTGGCTAGAGCACCAAGACCTTGCAAGCCACACAGCACAAAAGAAAAGGAGGAAGGGGGAAAAAAAAAAACAAGTAAATAAACAAACAAAAAAAGTGGAGAGAGAAAACCCCAGGCAAATGGTAAAAGAAAAACTAAACAGCCAAAAACACACAAAGAAATACACTCAGAAAAAGTAAGAAGAGAAAAAAAAATAAGAAAGAAAGAAAGAAAAAAGAGGAAACAAAAAAGAAGAGAGCGATCAAATCAATAAGACAGCCCAGAAAGGGAAACAAAACTAAAAGCAACTAGCAAAAACAAAAAATAAAGAGGAAATCAAACACAGAAAACAAACTAAAAAAGGGCAAAGAAAACATAAAGCAAGCAAAAATACAATGAAAAGGAAAAAATCTAAAAACAAAAGAGAGATGGAAACAAAAGGAAAAGTTACCAAACATCAAAGAAGTACAGTAAAAATAGGAAAATATAAAATATAGTTAAAATAAGATTCAAACAAAAGAAAAAAGAAAAACATGGGAAAAAGGGAATATAACCAAAAAGTACAGTAGAAATAGTAAAAGTAAAATTAAAATATATTTTAAAATTACAGCATAAGAAATAAAATGGAAATAAAATAAATATTAAAAGAATAATAAAAAGAACATCAGTAGAATGGAAGCATATATAGAGAGAGAGTAGTAGGAAGAAGAATATTTTCCTGTAGCCTCAGCTGTCAATGCCCTTACCTCCACAGTGAGCCTTACCCAGTGTGCCTACCCAGGAAGTCCTTCAGTATTTCTAGGAAGGTCTCTGGACCTGCTGTGCACAACGTGGGGCCAGCTCAGGCTCTGATCTGGCCTTATGCCAGCATGTGCTTGACTCCAAAATCTGCAATTGCCCCCAAAGTTCATAGCCTCAAATGTGAGAACACACATTTTCTAGGGTTGGGAAGATCCCCTGGAGGAGGAGGCATGGCAACCCACTCCAGTATTCTTGCCTGGAGAATCCCATGGACAGAGGAGCTTGACTGGCTGCATTCCATGGGGTCACAAAGAGCTGGACATGACAGGCTGAGCGACCAAGCACACAGCTCACAGATGTAGTTTACTAAGCCAATTGCAGAAATTTAACCTGTTGCTCCCGCAGCTGCACACGAGACTCTTCCTCTTCACTGGTCACACTTCTGGAACTCAGTTTCAGTTTTGGATCTGCCTCTGTTTGTGTGCTGTCCTCTGATGGCTGTTCTCTACCTAGATGAGAAGGTGAAAGCTGTGGTTGCCTGGGGCTCAGTGGCTCATTCAGGCCAGGCAGAGTGGGTGATATGGAAGTCCCAGTCGGAACATGTGGCGAGTGCCTGTGGTGGCAGAGGCTGTCAGGGAGTTGCTACAGCTTGAGGTGGGTCACGTGTTCTCCTGGGGGAGTCGTACCTGGGCCATAGGATGCATGGCAGTGCCAGGCTGCAGGCTTCTGGGAAGCTATGGGTGGTGACCTGTGCTTGCTCACACGTTTGTAGAAGCCGAGGCAGGTCTCCTGCCCACCTCTGAACTTGGAGATAGCAGCCAAAGTTTGTACCGCCTCTGGAGCCTATGTAGATGGTGCCCTCCCGTCTGTGAGCGCACGGAGTTAGAGGTTCCTGGGCTGGCCCACCCTTTCCATGCACCCCACGACAATGATCTCTTGCCTCTCCAGCAAGCCCAGCTTTTCCTTGGACTCCCTCAGGTGTGTTATATTAGCACCCCCAGGCTGTCTTCACAGCAGTCAATCCCCATCATCTCCCTGGGGTCTGACCTCCAAGGTCTATGCCTCAGCACCCAGCCCCCACCACCCCGGCGGGCATGCAAACAAATGTCTCATGCTGAGGGGTGTTGGTTAGCACCAACATCTAAGCAGAATTTTCTCTGCTTTGCTCTCCACATGCCTGTTGCTTCACTCCTCTGAGGCTCTGAAACTTCCCCCTGTCCCCACCAGTGAGGGGATTCACTTGTGTGCAAAAAATTTTCCTCCTTCACAGCTCCCTCCTAGAGGCACAGGTTCTGTCTGGATTCCTTTCTCTCTCTCTCTCTCTCTCTCTCTTTTATTTTATTTTTTTAAATTTCTTTACCCTACCCTGTTATGTGGAGATCATCTTACCATTTTGGCAGTCTGAGGTCTTCTGCCAGCATTCAGGGGGTGTTCTGTAGGAGCTGTTCCACATGCAGAAGTATTTTTGATGCATTTGTAGGAAGGAAGGGGATCTTCATGTCTTCTCTGCCATCCTGAGGGCCTCACTTTTGTTTATTTTATATATTGTAGTTTACATCTGTATGTTTCTATGTGACATGTGAGGTTGCAACAAGCTGACAGCTGCTTGTGAGGTGCCTGCAGCACTCACAGAAGAGAGACAGAGTTGGGCAGAAGAGAGAAAGGGACAGCCTCTGTATGGGAGGAACACAGAAGCAGAGGAGCAGACGGAGGTCAGAGGGACAGAATCTGCTTGTTTCCCAGAATCTATCCAGCTTAATTGGAAAGCAGAGCCTACATAGGGATGAACGGAGGTGGCTGGAGAATGTTCTCTCTGTGCTGATTACAAGGGTTGGAGAGGCATTGGTGAATTGGGCTGACTGCAAGGAGAGTGAATATGTTGATAGCTTCTGGGTAAGCAATTTGATCACATGTATTTAGAACTTTAATAATGTTTATACCCTCTGCCCAGGAATTACTCTCTTAGGAGTTTATTCTAATAAACATTTATTCAAATACATTTACTTGGGAAAATTATACACAGTTCAATAAGGAAAAATCTTCCAAGTTTCCAGATGAAGCGGTGCTGTGCAGCTAAAAGATTATTTTGCTTTGGAATAATAATTACAAACCTGGTAAAGAGTTAGACAGGTACACGTTCCCATGTGTCCATCAGAATCCTGATCTGTACCTGTGACCTGGGAGAATTACTGCGGGGATGCCTTTCACTGTCACTCTACTATAATGTAGCGACTGCACAGAGATGACCATGAAACTTTACATGCTTTTTTAACTGGGACTCTCTGGGAAACTGGCTCTGATTATATATAGCATCTGCCAATTTCTGTGGTGTAAATACTTCCCCTGTGGCCTATATCAAGCTACAACAGGAGGTCCCTGAAGATGGGTTTGGGCTGAGATGAGCACAGTCAGTCTCCTGAACCATCCAAGAAAACTCAGCCCACTTCTGGGGAAAACTGACACTATGTGGTGAGGACTCCACAAGGACTGTCTTTGTGTTTGGAGGTAGCTTTTTGCTCTTCCCAGTTTTGCAGGGGCCGGGGGCAGGCAGTATGACACCCACTAGGGACCATCCCTAGAGAGGGAAACCCCTGCATTTGAGGCAGTCAGGGGTTGGAGGTTCCTGCTGCTCTTTGGGGAGGGGGTGCCTCTGTGCTTGATTTCCTTGTGGGTCCAGGAGGTGCTCCTCCTTCATATGCCCCACCTCAGGGCAACAGGGCCAGCTCTGATCGCTGGCCTTGCTCCTATCCTCCCAGTCTTCCAAAGATAGCAGGGACAGGCTGACTCCTTGGGGACATTTAACAGTATACAGAACAGGAAACCGGTCCTAATGGAGAGGAAGGACAAGGAATCACAGAGCAGGGGGAAGCTGCAGGAAACACTGGGTGTTCTTGTGCCATCCTGTTGGACAGAAGTGGGATGTAGATGGCCAGGCCCAGGAATCTAAGTTATTGACAAACTTCACCATCCTGTGTTTTCAAGGGATGCAGCCACACCATGAATATGAACTAAGAGGAAACCAGAGTGACCACGTCCTTGTCTGTCCTGGTCTGTCATCCCCACTGGCTTCTGCTTCTGAGCTGCAGTCACAAAGCTCATCACAGCCTGAGCCATGAGCAGAGCACACCTGGATGGGGATCCTTCTTGGTGTGGCCAAAGTGTCTGAAGGTATTTCCAAACTCAGATTGTATTTTCACACTGCTATGATCTGAATTTTTTCTCTCCTCAAAGTTCATATGCTAAATCCAAATGCTCAAGGATGATAGCATTTGAAGGTGGTATCTTTGGGAGGTGATTAAACTATAAGGATGGAGCCTTCAGGGATGGGATTGGATTTTTATAAAAGAGGCTCCAGAGAGATGTCTCAGCCCCTCCATGTGAGGATACAGCAAGAAGGTGCAGATTATGAACCAGGATGCAGCCTCTCAGCAGACCAAGATCCCACCCACACCTTAATCTTGGACTCCCAGCCTCCAGAACCATGAGAAATAAACTTCTGTTGTTTATCAGTCATCCACTCTGTGTCATTTTGTTATAAAGCCCAAAGGGATTAAGACACAGACATTCATTTCCTCACAGGATATTTAAGCACCTACTAGGTGCTAGGCACAACTGTGGACACTTAGGATACCCCAGTTAACAGTAACAACAAAAAATAAATAAAAATTCCTACCTGTGAAGATCTATTTTTTGCAAAGAGAAGACAGACGATCAATGATGTGCTGTGTTGAAGGTGGTCAGTGCTTGAGAAATAATAGAAGCAGGGCAAGGGGATGGAAGTACAGTCTGCCCTTGGAGTCTGTGGGTTCCTGTCTGCATATTCAATCAACTTTGGATCAAAAGTATTCTGGAAAAAAAAAAAAAACTAACTGCCAGAAAGTTCCAAAAAGCAAAACTGGCCACATGTAGCAGTTATTTGCATTATATTTACAACTATTTACATAGTATTTACATTGTATCAGATGTTATAAGTAGTTATGTTGTTGCCATTCAGTCATAAGTTCAATTCAGTTCAGTGCAGTGGATCAGTTGTGTCTGACTCTTTGCCACCCCATGAATTGCAGCAGCCAGGCCTCTCTGTCCATCACCAACTCCCGGAGTTCACTCAAACTCCTGTCCATCAAATCGGTGATGCCATCCAGCCATCTCATCCTCTGTCGTCCCCTTCTCCTCCTGCCCCCAATCTCTCCCAGGATCAGGGTCTTTTCCAATGAGTCAACCCTTCACATGAGGTGGCCAGAGTACTGGAGTTTCAGCTTCAGCATCAGTCCTTCCAATGAACACCCAAGACTGAACTCCTTTAGGATGGACTGATTGGATCTCCTTACGGTCCAAGTGATTCTCAAAAGTCTTCTCCAACACCACAGTTCAAAAGCATCAATTCTTCATCTCCAACTCTGAGATCCCATGGACTGCAGAAAGCCAAGCTTCCCTGTCCTTCACTGTCTCCCAGAGTTTGCTCAGATTCAGGTCCATTGAGTCTATGACGCTATCTAACCATCTCATCCTCTGCTACCACCTTCCCCTTTTGCATTTAATCTTTCCCAGCATGAGGGTCTTTTCCAGTGAGTTGCCTCTTTGCATCAGGTGGCCAAAGGATTATTCAGGACTGATTTCCTTTAGGATTGACTGGTTTGATCTCCTTGAAGTCCAAGGGATTAAGAGTCTTCTCTGCACCACAATTCAAAGGCATCAGTTATTCCCCATTCAGCCTTCTTTATGATCCAACTCTCACATCCATACCTAACTACTGAAAAAAACACATAACTTTGACTAAACTAACCTTTCTCAGCAAAGTGATGTCTCTGCTTTTTAATATGCTGTCTAGGTTTGCCATAGCTTTCCTTCCAAGGAGCAAGCATATTTTAATTTCATGACTGCAGTCAGAGTTGCAGTGACTTTGGAACCCAAGAAAATAAAATCTGGTGCTGTTTCCATCTTTTCTCCTTCTATTTGCTGTGAAGTGATGGGACAGAAAGCCATGATCTTAGTTTTTTGAATGTAGAGTTTTAAGCCAGCTCTATCACTCTCCTCTTTCACCTTTACCAAGAAGTTCTTTAGTTCCTCTTCACTTTCTGCCATTAAAGTGGTATCATCTGCATATCTGAGATTGTTGATATTTCTCCCGGCAATCTTGATACCAGCTTGAGCTTCATCCAGCCTAGCATTTCATTTGATGTACTCTGCATACAAGTTTGGAGAAGGCAATGGCACCCCACTCCAGTACTCTTGCCTGGAAAATCCCATGGATGGAAGAGCCTGGTGGGCTGCAGTCCATGGGGTCTCTAAGAGTCGGACATGACTGAGCGACTTCACTTTCACTTTTCACTTTCATGCCTTGGAGAAGGCAATGGCAACCCACTCCAGTGTTCTTGCCTGGAGAATCCCAGGGGCAGGAGAGCCTGGTGGGCTGACATCTAAGGGGTCACACAGAGTCAGACATGACTGAAGTGACTTAGTAGCAGCAGCAGCAGCATATAAGTTAAATAAGCATGGTGACAATATACAGCACTGATATACCCTTTTCCCAATTTTGAACCAGTCCATTGTTCCATGTACAGTTCTGTTACTTCCTGACCTGCATGCAGGTTTCTCAGGAAACAGATTAGGTGGTCTGGTATTCCCATCTCTTTAGGAATTTTCCACAGTTTGTTGTGATCCACACAGTTAAAGGCTTTAGCATAGTCAATGAAGCAGAAGTAGATTTTTTTTCTTGAATTCTCTTGCTTTATGATCCAATGAATGTTGGCAATTTGATCTCTGGTTCCTCTGCTTTTTATAAACCCAACTTGTACATCTGGGATTTCTCGGTTCACGTACTGTTGAAGACTAGCTCAAAAGATTTTGAGCATAGCCCTGCTAGCATGTGAAATGAGTGCCATTGTATGGTAGTTTGAACATTCTTTTGCATTGCCCTTTTTGGGGATAGGAATGAAAACTGACCTTTTTAACCTTTTCCAGTCCCGTGGCCACTGATGAGTTTTCCAAATTTGCTGGCATATTGAGTACAGCATCATCATTTAGGATTTGAAATAGCTCAACTAGAACTCTATTACCTCCAGTAGTTTTGTTCATAGTAATGCTTCCTTAAGGCCCACTTGACTTCACACTCTGGGATGTCTGGCTTTAGGTTAGTAACTACACCATTGTGGTTATATGGGTTATTAAGACTTTTTTGTATAGTTCTTCTGTGTATTGTTACCCTCTTCTGAATCTCTTCCACTTCTGTTAAGTCCTTACTGTTTCTGTCCTTTATTGTGCCCATCCTAGATAAGTAATCTGGAGACAGTTTATAATATATGGTAGGATGTGCACAGATTACATGCAAATATCATATCATTTTATAAAAGGAGTTTGAACATGCATGGATTTTAGCATCTTTAGGAGTGAAGGTGGGTGAGACGGTTCTGTGGGTACTGAGAGATGACTGTACTTGATGGGCACCAGGGAGGAAATCCAAAACTCTCCCTTAATTTTCCCATCAACCAGCCACATAATTTAGTGAAGTAATGTGTTGGTCCAGTCAGTCTCCAGCACAGAGCCCACTGGGTCCTGTTCCCACATTCACACTCCCATGGCTGCATCCAAGTCTCACTGCTGTGGAAACTAAGTCCTCTCTAAGGGATTTACCAGCATGTCCCAATGGCACAGGTCACTAGGTCCCTGCGAGACACACTCCCTTCCTTGGTGAATGAGACAGAAATCCTGATCCTGACGGGGCTACATTTGTGGTGGAAAAATGCAAACTGTTCCAAACATGGGAGGAAGGGTTGGAGACAGCTGAAGGTTCTGGAGTGTGTGGAAGGGTATGTGGAGGGGAGGAAGGTCAAGGGAAATGCTACAGAGGAAGATGAGCCTTCCTCAGGTAGACAAGGGAGACAAGGAGCTTCCAGAAAAGGAAATACTCGAACACTTTCTCCATTCTTATCTGATCACCTGCAGATAGTCAGGTCCCCATTTACCTTGTCCACTCCCTCCTTAGTCCCTATGGGATGAGGACACAGTCAGTGCTAGGTAAATACTTATTATGAGGAAGAAGAGAAGGGAAAAACACAAGGAAACACTCCAGCTGGGAGACAGGCTAGTCTGGTAGAGCTGAGGTGGGAAAACCAAGGAAAGAGGTGAAATTAGAAATTCAGAGGAGGCAGAGGCAAGAGAAGACCTGGTGTGCTGCAGTACATGGGGTCACAGAGAGTCGGACACAACTGAGTGACTGAACTGAACTGAACTGAACTGAGAGGCAAGAGTCTGGTGTGACATAGTGAGGAACTAGGCTTCATTCTGAAGGGGTGATGGGAACTCTTAGAGTATTTTAAGAAGGAGAGAACACATGATTGGTGTTACATATTAGAAAAATTGCCCTGGAAGTGGTAGGCCAGATGGACATGGAGCAGAAAGGGTAGTTGGAGGGTTGGACTGGATATGTGCCTTCAGACCAGTTTAGAAAACTTGGGAAAGCTGGAGTGGCACGGTGCATCGAGCAGGGTGGTCAGGCCAGGTAGGCAGGGGTGGAGGGAGGGCAGGGCAGAAAGAAGGCGTGTCATGTTGCTTAAAGATGCATTATGTTTCTTCAAGAATCAAGACTGCACATTGAAAATATTTTTTTCATCCATCCTAATTGGCATTTCTCCAGTTACATTTTTTTTCAGGTCAGAAATTTGTGGTAAATTAAAGGAAAACACCAACTTAGTGTATGCAAAAAGTCCCCAACAGTGTAACAGAACTGTGTTAGATCAGTCCTGGTGAAACTGCAGAGATCTAGCCTACACTCTGCTTTGCACCCTCCCTCTCAGGCACTGCCCAAGAAGGGTGCCCCTCTGTGCTGACCATGGTGAAGGCTCAGTCCACTATAGGTTTTAATGACAGGGCTCTGGGTTAGCATCTCTTCCCATTCAGACTTGGAGTGAGAGTAGCCCTACCTTTACATACTCTAAATTCTCTTTTTGTGGTTGTTTTTCTGAGCTTCAAAATTTAACATGGGAACTTGCTTGTGAGCTTCATTTCTCTTGCTCAAATTGGATTTCTGTTCATGAAGTTCCTTTTTATATCAACAAACAGATTCCTCAGGAGGCCAAAAACAAACCTGGACTTGACTACCTAGCAATATTATGTTGACTATATGATGGTAAACGTAATCAATTTTCCTCCCAAATTTTTATTATGAAAAATTTAAACATAAAGAAGAATTGAAGGACTACTACAGTGAACATTCACATATCCACCAACAATATTCAATATTCCACACTTTGTCATGTGAACTTCTCTACCTAACCTAGCTGCACTCTTTTTGGACCTATTATAAAGTACGTTACACTACTTTACCTCTTCAGCATGCATCTCTTGGGGAAAAAAATAATTCTCCATGACTACAACAGCATCAGTTCAGTTCAGTTCAGTCACTCAGTCGTGTCCAACTCTTTGCAACCTCGTGGACTGCAGCATGCCAGGCTTCCTTGACTATCACCAACTTCCAGAACTTGCTCAAACTCATGTCCATGGAGTTGCTGATGCCATCCAACCATCTCATCCTCTGTTGTCCCCTTCTCCTCCTGCCTTCAATCTTGCCCAGCTTCAGTATCTTTTCTAAGAAGTCAGTTCTTCACATCAGGTGGGTAAAGGATTGGAGCTTCAGCTTCAACATCAGTCCTTCCAATGAATATTCAGGACTGATTTCTTTTAGGATGGATTGGTTGGATCTCCTTGCAGTTCAAGGAACTCTCAAGTCTTCTCCAACACCACAGTTCAAAAGCATCAATTCTTCAGCACTCAGCCTTCTTTATAGTCCAACTCTCACATCCATACATGACTACTGGAAAAACCATAGCTTTGATTAGACAGACCTTTGTTGGCAAAGTAATGTCTGCTTTTTAATATGCTGTCTAGGTTGGTCATAACTTTTCTTCCAAGGAGCAAGTGTCTTTCAATTTCATAGCTGCAGTCACCATCTGCAGTGATTTAGGAGATCCCCCCAACAACAACAAAAAAGATCTCTACTGTTTCCAATGTTTCCCCATCTATTTGCCATGAAATGATGGGACCAGATGCCATGATCTTAGTTTTTTTAATGTTGAGTTTTGAGTCAGCTTTTTCACTCTCCTCTTTCACTTTCATTAAGAGTTCCTCTTCACTTTCTGGCATAAAAGTAGTGTCATCTGCATATCTGAGATTATAGATATTTCTCCTGGCAATCTTGATTCCAGCTTGTGCTTCATTCAGCCTGGCATTTCAAATGATGTACTCTGCTCATAAGTTAAATAACTGCTACTGCTACTGCTAAGTCACTTCAGTCGTGTCCGACTCTGTGCGACCCCATAGACGGCAGCTCACCATTCTCCCCTGTCCCTGGGATTCTCCAGGCAAGAACACTGGAGTGGGTTGCCCTTTCCTTCTCGAATGCATGAAAGTGAAAAGTGAAAGTAAAGTCACTCAGTCATGTCTGACTTTTAGCGACCCCATGGACTGCAGCCCACCAGGCTCCTCCATCCATGGGATTTTCCAGGCAAGAGTACTGGAGTGGGGTGCCATTGCCTTCTCCAAAGTTAAATAAGCAGGGTGACAATATACAGCCTTGAAGTACTCCTTTCCCAGTTTGGAACCAATCTGTTGTTCCATGTTAAGTTCTAACTGTTCCTTCTTGACCTACATACAGATTTATCAGGAGGCAAGTAAGGTTGAAGTATTCCTTCAACAGCATAATTACACTTAACTTCAATTACACTTAACTTCAATTCCCTAATATCATCTAATATCTTCTACATATTAGCATTTACCAGTTGTCTCTAAAATGTTTTCTAATTAATGTATTTCTTTTAAATGGAGGCTAATTACTTTGCAATATTGTGGTGGTTTTGCCACACATTGACATGAATCAGCCATGGCTGTACAAGTGTCCCCCATCCCGAAACTCATCCCACCTCCCTCCCTACTCCACCCCTCTGGGTTTTCTCAGAGCACTGGCTTTCAGTGCCCTGTTTCATGCATCAAACTTTGACTGGTTATCTATTTCACATATGGTAATATACATGTTTCAATGTTATTCTCTCAAATCATCCCACCCTTGCCTTCTCCCACAGAGTCTAAAAGCCTTTTCTTTACATCTGTCTCTTTTGCTGTCTCGCATATAGGGTCATCCTTACCATCTTTTGAAATTCCCTATATATGCATTAATATACTGTATTGGTGTTTTTCTTTCTGACTTACTTCACTCTGTATAATAGGTTCTAGTTTCATCCATCTCATTAGAACTGATTCAAGTGAGTTCTTTTTAATAGCTGGGTAATATTCCATTGTGTATATGTACCACAGCTTTCTTATCCATTCCTCTGCCAATGGGCATCCAGGTTGCTTCCATGTCCAAGCTATTGTAAACAGTGCTGCCATGAACATTGGGGTACACGTGCCTCTTTCAATTCTGGTTTCCTTAGTGTGTATGCCCACCAGTGGGATTGCTGGGTCATATGGCAGTTCTATTTCCATTTTTTTAAGGAATCTCCACACTGTTCTCCATAGTGACTATACTAGTTTGCAGTCCCACCAACAGTGTAAGAGGGTTCCCTTTTCTCCACACCCTCTCCAGCATTTATTGTTTGTAGACTTTTTGATAGCAGCTATTCTGACTGGGGTGAGATGGTACCTCATTGTGATTTTGATTTGCATTTCTCTGATAATGAGTGATGTTGAGCATCTTTTCATGTGTTTGTTAGCCATCTATACGTCTTCTTTAAAGAAATGTCTGTTTAGTTCTTTGGCCCATTTTTTGATTGGGTCATTTATTTTTCTGATATTGAGCTCCATGAGATGTTTGCATATTTTTGAGATTAATTCTTTGTCAGTTGCTTCATTTGCTATTATTTTCTCCCATTTTGAATGCTGTCTTTTCACCTTGCTTATACTTTCCTTCATCATGCAAAAACTTTTAAGTTTAATTAGGTCCCATTTGTTTATTTTTGGTTTTATTTCCATTACTCTGGGAGGTGGGTCATAAAGAATCTTGCTGTGATGTATGTCAGAGAGTGTTTTGCCTATGTTTTCCTCTAGGAGTTTTATAGTTTCTGGTCTTACATTTAGATCTTTAATCCATTTTGAGTTTATTTTTGTGTATGGTGCTAGAAAGCGTTCTAGTTTCATTCTTTTACAGGTGGTTGACCAGTTTTCTCAGCACCACTTATTAAAGAGATTGTCTTTTCTTCATTGCATATTTTCCCCTCCTTTGTCAAAGATAAGGTGTCTATAGGTGCATGGATTTATCTCTGGGCTTTCTATTTTGTTCCATTGATCTATATTTCTGTCTTTGTAGCAGTACCATAGTGTCTTGATGACTGTAGCTTTGTAGTGTAGTGTGAAGTCTGACACGTTGATTCCTCTAGTTCAATTCTTCTTTCTCAATATTTCTTTGGCTATTCAAGGTTTTATGTATTTCCATACAAATTGTGAAATTATTTGTTCCAGTTCTGTGAAAAATACCATTGGTAGCTTAATAAGGATTGCATTGAATCTATGGATTGCTTTGGGTAGTATACTCATTTTCACTATATTGATTCTTCTGATCCATGAACATGGTATATAAAAGACAATAAAAGTTGTCCATTTTATTGGCATATAGTTGCTGATAGTAGTTTCTTATGATCCTTTGTATTTCTGTGTTGTCTGTTGTGATTTCTCCTTTTTCATTTCTAATTTTGTTGACTTGATTCTTCTCTCTTTTTTTGTTGATGAGTCGGCTAATAGTTTGCCTATTTTCTTTATCTTCTCAAAGAACCAGCTTTTAGTTTTGCTGATTTTTGCTACAGTCTCCTTTGTTTCTTTTTCATTTATTTCTGCTCTATGTTCTGCTCCATCTATTCGTGTCACCTTTGATTTCTCTCATCAGTGTTTTATTGTTCTCTGTATATAGGTCTTTTGTTTCTTTTGGTACATTTAGTCCTAAGTATTTTATTCTTTTTGTTGCAATGGCAAATGGGATTGTTTCCTTAATTTCTCTTTCTGTTTTCTCATTGTTAGTGTATAGGAATGCAAGGGATTTCTGTGTGTTAATTTTATATCCTGCAACTTTACTATATTCATTGATTAGTTCTAGTAATTTTCTGGTAGTGTCTTTAGGGTTTTCTATGCAAAGGATCATGTCATCTGCAAACAGGGAGAGTTTTACTTCTTCTTTTCCAATCTGGATTCCCTTTATTTCTTTTCCTTCTCTGATTGATGTTGCTAAAACTTTCAAAACTATGTTGGATAGTAGTAGTGAGTGGGCACCCTTGTCTTGTTCCTCACTTTAGGGGAAATGCTTTCAAGTTTTCACCATGGAGGATAATGTTTGCTGTGGGTTTATCATATATGGCTTTTATTATGCTGAGGTATGTTCCTTCTACACCTGCTGTCTGGAGAGTTTTTATCATAAATGGGTATTGAATTTTGTCCAAGGCTTTCTCTTCATCTATTGAGATAATCATATGGTTTTTATCTTTCAATTTGTTAATGTGGTGTATCACATTGATTGATTTGTGAATATTGAAGAATCTTTGCATGCCTGGGATAAAGCTTACTTGTTAATGATGTATGATCTTTTTAATATGATGTTGGATTCTGTTTGCTAGAATTTTGTTGAGGATTTTTGCATCTATGTTCATCAGTGATATTGGCTTGTAGTTTTCTTTTTTTGTGGCATCTTTATCTGGTTTTGGTATTAGGGTGATAGTGGCCTCATAGAATGAATTTGGCAGTTTACCTTCCTCTACAATTTTCTGGAAGAGTTTGAGTAGGATAGGTGTTAGCTCTTCTCTAAATTTTTGGTAGAATTCACCTCTGAAGCCATCTGGTCCTGGGCTTTTGTTTGTTGAAAGATTTTTGATTACAGTTTCAACTCCTGTGCTTATGATGGGTCTGTTAATACTTTCTATTTCTTTCTGGTTCAGTTTTGAAAGGTTATGCTTTTCTAAGAATTCGTCCATTTCTTTGAAGTTGTCCATTTTATTGGCATATAGTTGCTGATAGTAGTTTCTTACCATCCTTTGTATTTCTGTGTTGTCTGTTGTGGTTTCTCCTTTTTCTTTTCTAATTTTGTTGATTTGATTCTTCTCCCCTTTTTTCTTTATGAGTCTGGCTAATGGTTTGTCTATTTTCTTTATCTTCTCAAAGAACCAGCTTTTAGTTTTGCTGATTTTTGCTATAGTTTCCTTTGTTTCTTTTTCATTTGTTTCTGCTCTAATTTTTATGATTTCTTTCCTTCTACTAACCCTGAGGTTCTTCATTTCCTCTTTTCCTAGTTGGTTTAGGTTATTTATTTGTTTTCTCTCTTGTTTCTTGAGGTAAACTTGTATTGCTATGAATCCTCCCCTTAGCACTGCTTTTACTGAGTCCCATAGGCTTTGGATAGAGAAGGAAATGGCAACCCACTCCAGTATTCTTGCCTGGAGAATCCTAGGGACAGAGGAGCCTGGTGCCATCTATGGGGTCTCACAGAGTTGGACACGACTGAAGTGACTTAGCAGCAGCAGCAGCAGCACAGGTTTTGGGTTGTCATGTTTTCATTTTCATTTGTTTCTATGCAAATTTTTATTTCATTTCTGATTTCTTCCATGATTTGTTGGTTATTGAGAATTGTGTGGTATAGCCTCCATATGATTGTATTTTTAATAGTTTTTTTCTCCCGTTGCTGACATCTAATCTTACTGCATTGTGATCAGAAAAGATTCTTGAAATGATTTCAATTTTTTTGAATTTACTAAGGCTAGATTTATGGCCCAGGATGTGATCTATCCTGGAGAATGTTCCATGTGCACTTGAGAAAAGGGTGAAATTCATTGTTTTTTTTTGGGGGGGTGGGGATGACCTATAGATATCAATTAGGTCTAACTAGTCTATTGTATCATTTAAAGTTTGTGTTTCCTTGCTAATTTTCTGTTTGCTTCATCTATCCATAGGCCCAAGTGGGGTATTAAAGTCTCCCACTATTATTGTGTTACTGTTAATTTCCCCTTTCATACTTGTTAGCGTTTGCCTATGTATTGAGGTGCTCCTATGTTGGATGCATATGTATTTATAATTGTTATATCCTCTTCTTGGATTGATCCTTTGGTCATTATGTAGTGTCCTCCTTTGTCTCTTTTCATGGTCTTTACTTCAAAGTCTCTTTTATCTGATATGAGTATTGCTACTCCTGCTTTGTCTTGGTCTGCATTTGCATGAAATATGTTTTTCCAACTCTTCACTTTCAGTCTGCTATGTCTCTTGGTTTGAGGTGGGTCTCCTGTAGACAGCATATATAAGGGTCTTGTTTTTATATCCATTCAGCCAGTCTTCATCTTTTGATTGGGCTTTCAACCCATTTACATTTAAGGTAATTATTGATAAGTATAATCCCATTGCCATTTACTTTGTTGTTTTGGGTTTGAGTTTATAAAACTTTTTTTGTGTTTCCTGTCTGGAGAAGATCCTTTAGCATTTGTTGAAGAGCTGGTTTCATGATTGCTGAATTATCTCAGCTTTTGTTTGTCTTTAAAGCTTTTGGCTTCTTCATATTTGAGTGAGATCCTTGCTGGGTATAGTAATCTGGGTTGTAGGCTTTTCCCTTTCATCACTTTAAGTATGTCCTGCCATTCCCTTCTGGCTTCTTTTAATAGAAGAGCTTCTATTGAAAAATGAGCTGTTATCCGTATGGGAATCCCCTTGTATGTTATTTGCTGCTTTTAACATTTGCTCTTTGTGTTTGATCTTCATTAGTTTGATTAATGCATGTCTTGGGGTGTTTCACCTTGGGTTTAATCCTGTCTCAGACCCTCTGGGTTTCTTGGACTTGGGTGGCTGTTTCCTTCCCCATTTTAGGGAAGTTTCCAACTATTATATCCTCAAGTATTTTCTCATGCCCGTTCTTTATGTCTTCTTCTGGGACTCCTATGATTCGAATGTTGGGACATTTAACATTGTCCCAGAGGTCTCTGAGGTTGCCCTCATTTCTTTTAATTCTTTTTTTCCCCTCTCTGCTTCATTTATTTCCATCATTCTATCTTCCACCTCACTTAACCTATCTTCTGCCTCAGTTATTCTACTGTTGTTTCCCTCCAGAGTGCTTTTGATCTCAGTTATTGCATTATTCATTATTGACTGACTTTTCTTTATTTCTTCTAGGTCCTTGTTAAATATTTCTTGCATCTTCTCAATCCTTGTCTCTAATCTATTTATCTGTAACTCCATTTTGTTTGCAAGATTTTGGATCATCTGTACTATCATTATTCTGAATTCTTTTTCAGGTAGACTCCCTATCCCCTCCTCTTTGGTTTGGTTTGGTGGGCATTTATCATGTTCTTTTACCTGCCAAATATTTCTCTGACATTTCATTTTGTTTAGATTTCTGTATCTGGGGTGTCCTTTCTTTGGCTGGAAGTTCATGGTTCCTCTTTATTGTGGAGCCTGCTCCCTGTAGCTGGGGTTGGACAAAGTTTCCTGGTTAGGGGAGCTTGCATCTGTGTTCTGGTGGGTGGAGCTGGATCTCTTCTCTGAATTGCAATGAAATGTCCAGTAGTGAGTTTTGGGGTGTCTATAGCTTTGGCATGGCTTTGGGCAGCCTTTCTTTTAATGCTCAGGGTTGTGTTCCTGCTCTGCTGGAGAATTAGCTTGGTATGTCTTGCTATGGAACTTGTTGGCTCCTGGATGGAGCTTGGTTTCAGTGTAGGTATGGAGGCTTTTGGGTGAGCTTTTGTCTATTCATGTTCCCTGGAATCAGGTGTTCTCTGATGTTCTCAAGTTTTGGAATTAAGCCTTCTGCCTCTGGCTTTCAGTCTTATTCTTACAGTAGCCTCAAGGCTTATCCATCCATACAGCACAGATGATAAAACTTCTAGGTTAAAGGTGAAACAATTCTCCACAGTGAGGGCCACCCAGGGAGGTTCACAGAGTTACATGGAGAAGAGAAGAGGGAGGAAGGAGATAGAGGTGATCAGGAGAAGAGGGGGAGTCAAAAGAGGAGAGCCCAATCTAGCCAGTGATAAGTTTCCTAAGTGTTCCCCACAGCCTGGAACACCCAGTGAGATTCACGAAGTTAAGTAGAGAAGAGAAGGGGGAGAGAGGAGATAGAGGTGACTTGGGGAAGAAAAGGGAGAGTCAATAGGGGAGAGAGCAATCAAACAAATAATCATACCCCTAAGTGAAAATGGATACTGAAGATTAAATTCTTAAAGGTACAAAATTGATAACAAATACCAAAAAGCAAAGATTAAAAATCTAGAGTAGAGTTTAGGCTCTCAAAAATACAATATTAAAAATACAAAACAAAACCAACCACAAAAATTGTAAAAAAAAAAAAAAAATATATATATATATATATATATATATATATATGAAATTTACATTAAAAATAGGGTCATTTTTGGGGAGAAGCGAGGCCTATGGAGAGCTGCTGCCTGTGTGGTTGCCAGCAGGACCTGCTGGGTTTCACACGTGCCTGTCTTCCATTCATTCATCCTTTCTATTCTGTGTGCATGCCTCAGAGAATGCAAATGGGTCTAGATCTGTCTGTTCTTCTGAGTCTTTACCGTCTGGAAGATCTCACAGACACAGTTTATTGAAAATAGAAACAACTTTTCAAGTTAATTTTCCATTTGATTTTCTCTTTATCTCTTCTACTGGCTTCCCTCCCAATTTAGGAAAACACCCCTACTCCAAATCCCCCGCCTACATAGAAGAGAAAACAGAATCTAATCAGGAGGTTGCTAACCCAGAACACTATATTAAACACCCTTTACAGAACAGATGGGCACTCTGGTTTTTAAAAAATGATAAAAGCAAAACTTGGCAAGCAAACCTTTGATTAATCTCTAAGTTTGATATTGTTGATGACTTTTGGGCTCTGTACAACCACATCCAGTTGTCTAGTAATTTAATGCCTGGCTGTGACTACTCACTTTTAAAGGATGGTATTGAGTCTATGTGGGAAGATGAGAAAAACAAACGAGGAGGATGACAGCTAATTACTCTGAACAAACAGCAGAGACGAAGTGACCTCGATTGTTTTTGGCTAGAGACACTGCTGTGCCTTATTGGAGAATCTTTTGATGGCTACAGTGATGATGTATGTAGAGTTATTGTTAATGTTAGAGCTAAAGGTGATAAAATAGCAATATAGACTACTGAATGTGAAAACAGAGAAGCTGCTATACACGTAGAGAAGGTGCACAAGGAAAGGTTAGGACTTCCTCCAAAGACAGTGATTGGTTATCAGTCCTATGCAGGCACTCAGAGTGGCTCCACCATTAAAAATAGGTTTGTCATTTAAGAAGACACCTTCTAAGTATTCTCATAGGAGACTGCCTCAAGCAATTGAAATTTTGGAACCGAACCAAATCCTCTTCAAAAGAAGCGTGGACTGCATTTAAATTTGATTTCCATCTAAATGTGGCTAAGATATAAGAGAAGTCTCATTTGCCTTTGTCTTATACTTCTGTGTACATATTTTCTTCTTCTTCTTCTTCTTTTTTTTTTTTTTTTTGAGTGTCCATTATCCCAATCAAAGAATTAAGTACACATCATCCCCAGAATCCATAAATGTGTTCCTGTTCCACTCTGTAATAGCTTAATAGAATTAACCATTACAAACACATTTGACCCATCTACACTATTAAAAAAAAAAGAGAGAAAGAAAAAGAGCTTTCATTTCTATTCCTGACAAGACAATGATTTTGTTTATGTTCTATTGTATGCAGGAGCATATTTTGCTGATTTGAAAGAGTATGATGCATACAGTTTTCTGGCAATTTTCTTTGTTTATTTTTACAGCATTATCTTTGCTATACTCTTGCTGATGGTTGCTAGATTTTAATTTATTTTTTTCCCACTTGATAAGATTAGTGATTCTGATTTCAGTTTTTCATTTGTTTTGCTTTAGTTTTTCTTTCTCATGTAATATTGGTGAAGGATCCAGGAATATGACACAAAGGTGGAATAAACATCAATTTTGTGCATTCTTTGGTAATTTTCTTTTGTAACTTAACTACAACACTTTACTAAAAATTTATGCATTTCATTCAAATCAGTGATCTATGTTTTTGTGATTTCCCTAACTTAATTGTGGATTATAAAAAGAAAGTAACATCATAATTCATTCCTAATTAGAATTAGTATGTCTGTTTTTGTATCTTTATGCTGTATTTTAACACTTTGTATTATTTAGGTTATTTTGTTTTGGTTAAAAAATTGGGTCAAGTAGAAAGGCAGTCCCATTCATATTAAGACAGTGTACAAAACTGTAAATAAAATGTGTACAGTGAATTTTCTTTTGGCAAATGGAATTGTCCTTTTATTTCTCCATCTCTGTAGCAAGAATTTGTACTTATTATTGCAAGACAGTCTCTATTGTGTCTTCCACATGAGCAGCATAAGTTTGGAGCATAAGTTTGCTTATTTAGTTTATTTTAATTTTTAATAAATTGAATAGGGAGCATCATAAAAAATAGTCTTTTTTTGCAAAGTAATAGGTTATAAATATGAAAATTAAAGGAGTAATAAAGAACTTAAATTTTTAAAAAATTAAAAAGTGATAATAGTAAAAATATATCTAGGAATTTCTCTGGAGCTGTATTGGGCAGTATGGGATCAATTCAGTTTGACAGTTCCTTGTTCCAGCTTGTGCTTGTTTTCAAGCATAGGCTCCTTCCAATGCTTAGTCAATGTTAATGACGGGGTTTTAATCTGTCGCACCTGTCACTTCCAGAGCAGTTCCTTCTTTACTTTGGATCCTCTTTTTTTTTTTTTTTTTGTTCAAGTTTTATATTTTCATATTTTTTAAATAATTTTTAACATTTTTAAATTTCAGGTATACACATGCTCCCCATCCTGAACCCTCCTCCCTCCCCCCTCCCCATACCATCCCCCTGGGATCCTCTTTTTGCAAGTCTCTTCAGTGTCTAATTTCCGCCCTGACACAAGGGGGCAAAGGTGGTCACTTATTTAGGCTCACTTGTTCAGCCGTGCTGTGGGAAGGGAGAAACACTGCAAACAAATATCACTGGCATGTGTGGGGAGTGCTCGCAGTGTCTTGGCCACAGTGGGTTTGCTCCCACTCACAGGGCATGTGCTTTCCCAGTCTACAGTGCTCAGTCTCCAGGTTGTTCTGCAGGGGAACTGTCCAAAGTGGGCCCTGGGTTTCGTGCACTTCCCAGGTCTAAGCCACTTAGGTTCAGGTTCTTGGGTACTCCACAAGGGCACAGACTCAGTTGGGCCTGCGTTTTGTGCCCTTCCCAGGTCCAAGCAGCTCCGGTGACCAGGTGCTTGGTGAGCGCACTGTCGCATGTGGTCTCTGCATCTTAATCACCTCCCCAGTCCCAGCCACTTTGTTTCCAGGGTGCTCCACGAGAGCACTGCCTCAGATGTGCTGTGTGTCTCCTCTGGGGAGCTGATCTCAGGCTGTGACCCTACTGGCAGATGTCAACCGTCCAGGAAGATGTGGTTAGCAACTGGGAGCCTGCTCACAGTGTGGTGGAGGATGCCAGTCTCTGTGGCCAAGATTGCAGCAGCCCCTTGCCTTCTAGCTCTGGGTGTCGCTCTCCTACCTCTCAGCCTCCAGCAGGGGTGGGAGGGGGAGTGGGAGAGGGGCCTGTATGCAGCTGGTTAGCTCTTCTTTGGTATTGGAGCAATCCTTTGTTCTGTGAGCAGGCCGGTGTGCACGTTAGAGCCTTTCGCAGGAAAGTTCTCTTTCATTTCTCTCTGGCAATTCCACAGTTTGGGTTGCCGTCTCCCATTAGCTCCCTCAGATTGTCCTCAGGGCACTCAGGCCCGGTCCTTATCCTAAGCACTGATTATGCAGCCCATGCCTCTCTGTCTAGCCCCCAGTCCCAGGTGGCATACACAGGCGTCTGGGCTACTTCTCCACTGGCCCTTGTGGTTAGGCGTGTATTCTGTAGTTTTTTTCTTCTCCCAGTTACGTTGCTCTCTGAGAGTCCAAAACTCCCCACAGACCTGCCTGTGAAAGGGTTTCCTGCTGTTTGGAAACTTCTCCTCCTTCAGGACTCCCTTCCCAGGACAGGTCTCTGTCCTTAACTCTTTTGTCTCTCTTTTTGTCTTTTATATTTTGTCCTACCTCCTTTTGAAGAGATTGGTCTGCCTTTCTGGGTGCCTGGTGTCCTCTCCAGCGTTCAGAAGTTGTTTTGTGTAAGTTGCTCAGCATTCAAATGATCTTTTGATGAATTCACAAGGGAGAAAGTGGTCTCCCCTATTCCTCCACCATCTTGGGACCACCCCCTCTCTGAAATGTTTTTTATAGCTCAATTAAAAAAAAAATGTAGATGCAACCAAGATTGACATGTTGTATTTGGTGACTGCATCTTCTCAGTCCTTTTTGATCATGATATTTGGAAGAGACTAGGACAATTGCCTCATGAAATGTCCAAGTTCTGGATTTGATGGTGATGTCATTTTTTGCATCATTTGACACTCTCCTATAAACTAGATGTCAAAACAAAGCTGCACTTGGATTTAGTGTAGACAGTTTCATCAAGAATACTTTAACTTGACTAAAATATTTCCCTTTTTAAAACTGTGCCAAATTGGGTTTGATAGCCCCAAGAATACAATGAGGTCATGTTGTAGCCATGTTGAAGATCTTCCATACTCCTCCATCTGTGTCTGGGTGTCAGAACTATGGTAAGTTACTTCACTGAAAAATCCATGAACATCACCACTGTTTTAGGTGGTGGAACAGTGTAGATATGGATTCCAAGATGTTTTTTAATCAAAATAACCCTGAAGCTTCAGTTTAGCACTTTAGCTTCTTAAGTTTTCTTTAGCAATGACATTCACATTGTCATGTAACAATCACCAACATCCATCTGTCTTCCAGCTTCTCAGCTTCCCAAACTAAAACTCTGTATTCATTAATGTACAACTCCCCATTTTCTTCTCACTCCCCAGCCCATGGCAACCATTCTTCTTTCTATCTCTGTGGGTTTGTTTTCTCTAGCTACTTTGTATAAATGGAATCATACAATATTTGTCCTTTTGTGACTGGCTACTTTTCACTTAGCATAAAGTTCTCAGAGCTAATCCATGCTGTAGCATGTGCCATTCTATTTTAAGACTGAATACTATTCCATTGTATGTATAGACCACATTTTGTTTATCCATTTATCTTTTGATGAACTTTTGAATTATTTTCTTTTGGCTATTGTGAGTAATGCTACTATGAACATAAACATGCAAATGTGTTTGAGTTCCTGCTTTTAAAGCTTTGTGGTATATACCTAGAAGTGGAATTGATGGATTTCATGGTAATTTTATGTTTTTTTTTAAACTTATTGATAACATAACCTTTAAGTATGGCAAGTAAAAGTATGATGAAATTTCTATACATAATATTAAAGAAGTCACAAGGACAATTTACACATTTCAGTTAAGGTCACATTTTCCTCAGGTAAATAGAATCTGTGAAGCAGCTTCTTGATCCCAGTTTCTGAGACCAGCATCTCAGTGAATGGTGCATAATCTTCATTAGGACCCATGTAAATGCTTCAAAGTGGGCCAATCTGCAGGGGATAGTCCAGGCAGATGGACAGTGAATTATAAGAACCAATAGAACAGATGACAAAAACATTCATCAAAGCTGCCAGATCCAGCAATGTACAAATTCCAGAGATGTTATTAATAGGATGAAAAGAGGTAAACTTTAGATACTGGTTCAGATATGCTAACTAAGGGGGAAATCACACCGACTTTGAGAAAGCAACTCTCTACATTGTACTGGCCATTTTATTTTATTTTATTTTTTATTGATGGCAACAGAGAACTCAACATGTCAGAAACTGGGCCAGTCTCTCTTTTTTTAAATTCTTTTTTGGTTTTTACTCAGACTAGTCTGAGGGAATTTACTCTTTTATGTTGTTGAAAAAAGGATTTCTGGAGGAGGAGAAGAAACTGAAATCTGAAGGAGGAAAAAAATAACAAAGAAAATAAAAGAAATGGAGATGAGCCAGCATCTAATAAGTAAATGGATAGCTTTGCACGTATGTATATGTCCTGTAAGTATCTCCTTCTCTGGAATCAGTGGGTTCCAATGCCAGCAGACACTCTGAAAGCTGTCACCGAACTCTGCAGTAGGAAGGTAGGGAACGATCAGCCAGGCCTCCACATGATCTAGGGGAAGTCCTAAAACCCAGGGACAGGACAGGGAAGGCCAGCAGCCTGCCTCTGCAAATAGGAGAAAATGAATTATTCACTCTGGAAAATAGAGTCATCCAGAGATCATGAACTCCTTAATGCAAAATTCAAACTTAAATTGAAGACAGTAGGGGAAACCACTGGATCATTCAGGTATGACCTAAATCAAATCCCTTATGACTATACAAAGGAAATGACAAATAGACTCAAGGGACTAGATCTGATAGAGTGTCAGAAAAACTATGGATGGAGGTTCATAACAGTGTACCAGAGGTGGTGACCAAATCCATCTCCAAGAAAAAGAAATGCAAAAAGGCAAAGTGGTTGACTAAAAAAGGGCTTACAAATAGCTGAGAAAAGAAGAGAAGCAAAAGGCAAAGGAGAAGAGGAAAGACATACCCATCTGAATGCAGAGTTCCAGAGAATAGCAGGAAGAGATAAGAAAGCCTTCCTAAGTGAACAATGCAAAGAAATAAAGGAAAACAATAGAATGGGAAAGACTAGAGATCTCTTCAAGAAAATTAGAAATACCAAGGGAACATTTTATGTGAAGATGGGCACAATAAAGGACAGAAATGTCATGGATCTAACAGAAGCAGAAGATATTAAGAAAAGAGAGCAAAAATACACAGAACTATACAAAAAAGATCTTAATGACCCAGATAACCACGATGGTGTTATCACTTACCTAGAACCAGACATCCTAGAGTGTGAAGTCAAGTGGGCCTTAGGAAGCATTAGTAAAAACAAAGCTAGTGGAGGTGATGGAATTCCAGCTGAGCTATTTCAAATCCCAAAAGATGATGCTCTTAAAGTGCTGTACTCAATATGCCAGCAAATTTGGAAAACTGAGCAGTAGCCACAGGACTGCAAAATGTCAGTTTTCATTCCAATCCTAAAGAAGAGCAATGTACTCTGGAAGATAGTGAAGGACAGAGAAGCCTGGTGTGCTGTAATCCATGGGGTCACAAAGAGTCAGACATAACTTGGGGACTGAACAACAAGAGATACTTTGCTCACCCAGCTTAGGATCTGAGAATCTGAAGTTAATATGTTCTCCAGACAGAGTGCTTAGGGAGCTGTTGACCTGTATACCATCCCAACAGAACTCTGATTCTCCATGGACAGCAGCAATCACCAAGCAGGACCTGGGTGGCTGAGAAGGAGGACTACAAACAGAAGCCACATCAGCATGAGAGGGCTTTCCTCCTGAGGCAAGACTAGATCACAAACACCAACATGGCCTTCTTCCACTGTTTTAATTTTCACTCCATTGCTTACCACGTGGATAATAGCTGGAGTCACACAGAGGAGCTTCTGTTCACACAGATGCTGCACCATCCATAAGCCCTTCACATGCCACTTTTTTGGCCGTATAGAATCAGCAGCAAAGACCAGATGGGGCCCTGCATCTCTTTTCAACAAAATTAGACACATTTTTGCCTTACTTTTCCTGCTCTTCTTGACCCCTGGCTGTCAGTGCTCTCTTTCAGTCCTGGGGACCATCATAGCATGGAAATTCAGGTCTAGGGAACAAGGCTGAGTGTCTGATGCTGGGGTCCATGGTGCCCAGGATACTGGTGGGGACAGATGGGGCTTGACTCAGTTCCATTCTCATCGTGCTTCCTCCCTCCTCAGCAGCTGCTGATAACACTCCCTTAAGCTCTCCTGAGAGACAACTGGCTACACTGCGGGCCCATGTCTCTCACCTCACTCTGGTCCTAGGCACAGATGCACTGGACAAAAAGCCCTTCTGGAGAGGTCATCCGCATGACTTTTTATATCAAATGTTACAGCATCTCCTGAAGAGGGCCTTAGTGTAGAAAATGAGGTGCACAATTGGGCACATGATAATTGCATGCATAGTCCATGTAAACTGTCCTTGATGTTCTCCCAGCGACCACTCAGGTCACATGTAGCACTGGGCTCCTTTTTGCGAAGTTCAGGCCTAGAAACAAGTGATCTCTGATTTGTTCCTTCTATGTATCTGTTCATTCCCTCACATCTCTATCTGAGAAATGATTGCTGGGCTCTGAGACTCTGCCTTGCTTCTGCAGTCTCTCTCAGCTTTGGATAATGAGATTTGGATGTATTGGAAGACTTTCTTTAAAAATATCTGCAGTACCTCCCTACAAATCATGGTCCATTAACCTGTAACTGCTTTTGGAACATCCCAAGGCTCACACAGAAGCTTTATTTTCTAAGGTGCTTAAACTTATGTGATCAAAAAGATCTATACAGACAAAGAGTGCTCAGTTGCTAATGTGTGTCCTACTCTTTGCAGCCTCATGGACTGTAGCTCACTAGGTTCCTCTGCCCATGGAATTTTCCAGGCAAGAATACAGGAGTAGGGCCATTTCATACTCCAGGGGATCTTCCTGACCTAGGGATCAAACCCACATCTCTTGCATCTCCTGCATTGGCAGGCTGATTCTTTATCACCATACCACCTGGGAAGCCCATACACAAAAGAAGAAGATGCTAATGCTAACATGACTTTTTTGATTCAGCATCCATAGTCAGAACTGACATTTATACCCCAAATTATTATAAATGCTTCTGTTTAATTTTTCCCAACTATGGAAGTAATAAATTGTTCTAGCAATGATAAACTGAGCAATTCAGACCAGCTCTTGTTCTAGGAAAAGCTAAACTATCTGGATTATGCTAAAATATATCATCTTAAAAGCATCCAAAAGTTACATATATGTGGGCATGCTGTCACTTCAGTTGTGTCCAACTGTTTGTGACCCTATGGACTGTAGCCCACCAGCCTCTGTCCAGGGGATTCTCCAGGGAAGAATGCTGGAGTTGGTGGCCATGCCCCCCTCCAGAGTATCTTCCAACCCAGGGATCGAACCCAGATCTCTTATGTCTCCCACATTGACGGGAAGGTCCTTCACTACTAGTGCCACCTGGGAAGCTCCATCCAAGAGCTAACTAGAGAGTAAAGAACTACTCAGACCACACTTTAAAAGAAGACAAAAAAACAGAAAAGGTAAGCCAAAGACTCAGAGGTATTTTCCCCTGGGAATCTTCTCTATACACAAACAGCAAGAAAACTGATTTTTAGGTCAGAAGGAATTCAAGTCAAAACTCCAAGCCTCCTAAAATAGGACTGCAAATAGACCACATTGACATAGAGTCAGGGCTCTAAAGGCCAACACTTCCAGGGTGAGAGTGAAGTGGACATAAATAAACCTGTGCCTAGACTTGCAGCTTGCCTTTGATCTCTCTATGTGCCAAAGGAACCTCAGGCTTTGAATAGGATATAAGGAGTCCTAGCTGAGTGGTACATCCAAATCCTGACATATAAATTGGTGGTGCATACAGAAATTGGAGTACTGTCTTACTATTAAAAGAGATTATGCTGGGGAGTAAACTCCAGGATATATTTTTTAAGAGAAAAGAAAGATGGAAAAAATCTGTTGCATGTAGCATGCTTCATTTATCTGGTCAGGGTAGAGGTAAAATATACACATATTACATGTAATATATAGGTATGTATGTATATGTGAGCTTATATTTTTGAATACAAAATAAACAATAGATTGTTCTCAGTTTAGTGTGTTTTACAAATTTGACTTTGGGGTTATATGTTTTCTACAATTGAGCTATTTCAAATCCTGAAAGATGATGCTGTGAAAGTGCTGCACTCAATATGCTAGCAAATTTGGAAAACTCAGCAGTGGCCACAGGACTGGAAAAGGTCAGTTTTCATTCCAATCCCAAAGAAAGGCAATGCCAAAGAATGCTCAAACTACCGCACAATTGCACTCATCTCACACACTAGTAAAGTAATGCTCAAAATTCTCCAAGCCAGGCGTCAACTGTACATGAACCGTGGACTTCCAGATGTTCAAGCTGGATTTAGAAAAGGCAGAGGAAAGAGAGATTCTATTGCCAACATCTGTTGGCTCATCAAAAAAGTAAGACAATTCCAGAAAAACTTCTGCTCTATTGACTATGCCAAAGCCTTTGACTGTGTGGATCACAACAAACTGTAGAAAGTTCTTAAAGAGACAGGAATACCAAGCCACCTTACCTGCCTCTTGAGAAATCTGTATGCAGGTCAAGAAGCAACAGTTAGAATCAGATATGGAACAACAGACTGGTTCCAAATTGGGAAAGGAGTACGTCAAGGTTGTATATTGTCATACTGCTTATTTAACTTATATGCAGAGTATATCATGCAAAATGCCAGGCTGGATGAAGCACAAGCTTGAATCAAGGTTGCTGGGAGAAATACCAATAACTTCAGATATGCAGATGACACCAATCTTATGCAGAAAGTGAAGAATATCTAAAGAGCCTCTTTAATTCATTTTGAGTTTATTTTTGTGTATGGTGTTAGAAAGTGTTCTAGTTTCATTCTTTTACAAGTGGTTGACCAGTTTTCCCAGCACCACTTGTTAAAGAGATTGTCTTTTCTCCATTGTATATTCTTGCCTCCTTTGTCAAAGATAAGGTGTCCATAGGTGCATGGGTTTATCTCTGGGCTTTCTATTTTGTTCCATTGATCTATATTTCTGTCTTTGTGCCAGTACCATACTGTCTTGATGACTGTGGCTTTGTAGTAGAGCCTGAAGTCAGGCAGCTTGATTCCTCCAGTTCCATTCTTCTTTCTCAAGATTGCTTTGGCTATTCAAGGTTTTTTGTATTTCCATACAAATTGTGAAATTATTTGTTCTAGCTCTGTGAAAAATATCACTGGTAGTTTGATAGGGATTACATTGAATCTATAGATTGCTTTGGGTAGTATACTCATTTTCACTATATTGATTCTTCTGATCCATGAAAATGGTATATTTCTCCATCTATTAGTGTCTTCTTTGATTTCTTTCATCAGTGTTTTATAGTTTTCTATATATAGGTCTTTAGTTTCTTTAGGTAGATATATTCCTAAGTATTTTATTCTTTTTGTTGCAACTCAAAATGGACTAAAGATCTAAACATAAGACCAGAAACTATAAAACTCTTAGAGGAGAACATAGGCAAAACACTCTCCGACTTACATCACAGCAGGATCCTCTATGACCCACCTCCCAGAATATTGGAAATAAAAGCAAAAATAAACAAATGGGATCTAATTAAAGTTAAAAGCTTCTGCACAACAAAAGAAACTATAAGCAAGGTGAAAAGACAGCCTTCAAAATGGGAGAAAATAATAGCAAATGAAGCAACTGACAAACAACTAATCTCAAAAATATACAAGCAACTCCTGCAGCTCAATTCCAGAAAAATAAATGGCTCAATCAAAAAATGGGCCAAAGAACTAAATAGACATTTCTCCAAAGAAGACATACAGATGGCTAACAAATGCATGAAAAGATGCTCAACATCACTCATTATCAGAGAAATGCAAATCAAAACCACAATGAGGTACCATTTCACACCAGTCAGAAAGGCTGCAATCCAAAAGTCTACAAGCAATAAATGCTGGAGAGGATGTGGAGAAAAGGGAACCCTCTTACGCTGTTGGTGGGAATGCAAACTAGTGCAGTCACTATGGAGGACAGTGTGGAGATTCCTTAAAAAAGTGGAAATAGAACTGCCATATGACCCAGCAATCCCACTGCTGGGCATACACACTCAGGAAACCAGAATTGAAAGAGACACGTGTACCCCAATGTTCATCGCAGCACTGTTAATAATAGCCAGGACATGGAAGCAACCTAGATGTCCATCAGCAAACGAATGGATAAGAAAGCTGTGATACATATACACAATGGAGTATTACTCAGCCATTAAAAAGAATACATTTGAATCAGTTCTAATGAGGTGGGTGAAACTGGAGCCTATTATACAGCATGAAGTAAGCCAGAAATAAAAATACAAATACAGTATACTAACACATATATATGGAATTTAGAAAGATGGTAACGACAACCCTGTATGCAAGACAGCAAAAGAGACACAGATGTATAGAACAGTCTTTCGGACTCTGTGGGAGAGGGAGGGAGGGGATGATTTGGGAGAATGGCATTAAAGCATGTATAATATCATATAAGAAATGAATCGCTAGTCCAGGTTCGATGCTGGATACAGGAAGCTTGGGGCTGGTGCACTGGGATGAACCAGAGGGATGGTATGAGGAGGGAGGTGGGAGGGGGGTTCAGGATGCAGAACACGTGTACACCCATGGCAGATGCATGTTGATATATGGCCAAATCAATACAATATTGTAAAGTAAAAGGGGGGAGGGAGGAGGGTTCAAGATGGGGAACACGTGTATACCTGTGGCAGATTCATGTTGATATATGGCAAAACCAATACAATATTGTAAAGTTAAAAAATAAAAAAAAATATTTCAACAACAAAAAATAATAATAAAAAAGAAAGGGAATAAATTAATTAATTAAAAAATAATAAAGAGCCTCTGATGAAAGTGAAAGAGGAGAGTGAAAAAATTGGCTTAAAGGTCAAAATTCAAAAAATACATCATGGCATCCAATCCAATCACTTCATGGCAAATAGATGGGGAAACAATGGAAACAGTGACAGACTTTATTTTGGGGGAGCTCCAAAATCACTGCAGATGGTGACTGCAGCCATGAAATTAAAAGATGCTTGCTCCTTGGAAGAAAAGCTAGGACCAACCGTGATAGCATATTAAAAAGCAGAGACATTACTTCACCAACAAAAGTTTTTCTAATCAAAGGTATGGCTTTTCCAGTAGTCATGTATGGATGTGAGATCTGGACTGTAAAGAAAGCTGAGCAGCAAAGAATTTATGCTTTTGAATGGTGGTGTTGGAGAAGACTCTTGAGAGTCCCTTGGATTGCAAGGAGATCCAACCAGTCAATCCTAAAGGAAATCAGTCCTGAATATTCATTGGAAGGACTGATGTTGAAGCTGAAACTCCAATACTTTGGCCACCTGATGAGAAGAGCTGACTCATTTGAAAAGACCTGATGCCGGTAAAGATTGAAGGCAGAAGAAGGGGACGACAGAGGATGAGATGGTTAGATGGCATCACTGATTCAATGGACATGAATTGGGTAAACTCCGGGAGTTGGTGATGGACTGGGAGGCCGGCGAGCTGTAGTTCATGGGATCGCAAAGAGTCAGACACAACTGAGCCACTGAACTGAACTGAACTGAAGAAGGAAGTGTATTACATGAGCAGAAAGCAAGGAAACTTTCAGCCTCCTAGGGTCATGCCAAAAAGACTCAGAGTCTGTCTGAAGAGGCTTCCAATGGACAAGATAAGAGAACTGTAGCCTCAAGAAAGCTAATAATGCTACAGGCTAAAAACAAATCAAATTCATTAAATCCATTAAATCATAAGGATAATAATAGTAGCAACAATAACAAAATTCTGGGCTCATTTTGTTGATGCCTGGAGGCCAGTTCATTCTTTTGGAATAAAGGGAAAGAATGAAAGCTTTTATTCTGCTTTTCCTATTCAAATTGTACATAAGGGCATGCAATCAATAAATAAGAAATTAAAAGAAAAAGAAGCATATTTGATTTACAAAATAGTGTTAGTTTCAGGTGTATAGCAAAGTAATTCAGTTTTTTATATATATGTGAATATATATATATTCTTTTTCAGATTCTTCTCCTTTATAGGTTACTTTATGATAGTGAATGTAATTCTATGTGCTATACAGTAAATCCTTCCTTTTTATGTTTAGTAGTGTGTATCTGTCAATCACATACTCCTAATTTATTCATCCCTTTCCTTCTTTGACCTTTGGTAAGACCATCCCCATGGAAAAGAAATGCAAAAAAGCAAAATGGCTGTCTTAGGAGGCCTTACAAATAGCTGTGAAAAGAAGGGAAGTGAAAAGCAAAGGAGAAAAGGAAAGATATAAGCATCTGAATGCAGAGTTCCAAAGAATAGCAAGAAGAGGTAAGAAAGCCTTCCTCAGTGACCAATGCAAAGAAATAGAGGAAAACAACAGAATGGGAAAGACTAGAGATCTTTTCAGGAAAATTAGAGATACCAAGGGAACATTTCATGCAAAGATGGGCTCAATAAAGGACAGAAATGGTATGGACCTAACAGAAGCAGAAGATATTAAGAAGAGGTGGCAAGAATACACAGAAGAACTGTACAAAAAAGATCTTCATGACCAAGATAATCATAATGGTGTGATCACTCATCTAGAGCCAGACATCCTGGAATGTGAAATCAAGTGGGCCTTAGAAAGCATCACTACAAACAAAGCTAGTGGAGGTGATGGCATTCCAGTTGAGCTATTTCAAATCCTGAAAGATGATGCTGTGAAAGTGCTGCACTCAATATGCCAGCAAATTTGGAAAACTCAGCAGTGGCCACAGGACTGGAAAAGGTCAGTTCTCATTCCGATCCCAAAGAAAGGCAATGCCAAAGAATGCTCAAACTACCACACAATTCCACTCATCTCACACGCTAGTAAAGTAATGCTCTAATTCTCCAAGCCAGGCTTCAGCAATACATGAACCATGAACTTCCAGATGTTCAAGCTGGTTTTAAAAAAAGCAGAGGAACCAGAGATCAAATTGCCAACATCTGCTGGATCATGGAAAAAGCAAGAGAGTTCCAGAAAAGCATCTATTTCTGCTTTATTGACTATGCCAAAGCCTTTGACTATGTGGATCACAATAAACTGTGGAAAATTCTGAAAGAGATGGGAATACCAGACCACCTGATCTGCCTCTTGAGAAACCTGTATGCAGGTCAGGAAGCAACAGTTAGAACTGGACATGGAACAATAGACTGGTTCCAAATAGGAAAAGGAGTCCATCAAGGCTGTATATTGTCACCCTGCTTATTTAACTTCTATGCAGAGTACATCATGAGAAATGCTAGACTGGAGGAAGAACAAACTGGAATCAAGATTGCCAGGAGAAATATCAATAACCTCAGATATGCAGATGACACCACCCTTATGGCAGAAAGTGAAGAGGAACTCAAAAGCCTCTTGATGAAAGTGAAAGTGGAGAGTGAAAAAGTTGGCTTAAATCTCAGCATTCAGAAAACTAAGATCATGGCATCTGGTCCCATCACTACATGGGAAATAGATGGGGAAACAGTGTCAGACTTTATCTTTTTGGGCTCCAAAATCACTGCAGATGGTGACTGCAGCCATGAAATTAAAAGACGCTTACTTCTTGGAAGGAAAGTTATGACCAACCTAGATAGCATATTGAAAAGCAGAGACATTACTTTGCCAACAAAGGTCCGTCTAGTCAAGGCTATGGTTTTTCCTGTGGTCATGTATGGATGTGAGGGTTGGACTGTGAAGAAAGCTGAGCACCGAAGAATTGATACTTTTGAACTGTGGTGTTGGAGAAGACTCTTGAGAGTCCCCTTGGAGTGCAAGGAGATCCAACCAGTCCATTCTGAAGGAGATCAGCCCTGGGATTTCTTTGGAAGGAATGATGCTAAAGCTGAAACTCCAGTACTTTGGCCACCTCATGCGAAGAGTTGACTCATTGGAAAAGACTCTGATGCTGGGAGGGATTGGGGGCAGGAGGAGAAGGGGACAGCAGAGGATGAGATGGCTGGATGGCATCACTGACTGGATGGACGTGAGTCTGAGTGAACTCCGGGAGATGGTGATGGACAGGGAGGCCTGGCGTGCTGCGATTCATGGGGTCGCAAAGAGTGGGACACGACTGAGCAACTGAACTAAACTGAACTGAACTGAACCATAAGTTTGTTTTCTATGTCTGTGCATCTGTTTCTGTTTTGTGAATAAGTTCACTTGAATTATTTTTTAGATTCTACAGATAAGTAATATATTTGTCTTTTACTGTCTGACTTACTTCACTTAGTGTGATAATTCTATTTCCATCCATATTGCTGATGACAGTATTTCATTCTTTTTTATGGCTGACTAACATTCTATTGTGCCCTGGTGGCTCTGTGGTAAAAATTTGCTTGCCATTGCAGGATAGGCAGGTTCAGTCCCTAGGTCAGGAAGATTCCCTGGAGAAGGAAATGGCAACCCACTCTGGTACAGTTGCCTGGGAAATCCCATGGACAGATGAGTTTGGAGGGCTGCAGTCCATGTAGTTGCGAAACAGTCGACATGACTTATCAACTAAAAAGCAACAACAATTCTGTTTCATTAATCATTATGTCTATTTCTATGACAATACCATGTTGTTTTGATTACTGTAGCTTTTTAACGTTGTCTGAAGTCTGGAATGGTTATGCCTCCAGCTTTATATTTTTGTTTTGTTTTGTTTGTTTTTTCCTGATTGCTTTGGCAAGTCTGGTTCAAAACTGGGAAAGGAGTAGGTCAAGGCTGTACATTACCACCTCCTTGTTTAACTTATCTGCAGAGTATATCATGCAATATGCCATGCTGGGTAAGTCAAAGGCTGGAATCAAGATTGCTGGGAGAAATATCAATAACCTCAGATATGAAGATGACACCAATCTTATAGCAGAAAGCAAAGAGTAACTAAAGGCCCCCTTGATGAAGATGAAAGAGAAGAGTGAAAAACTGGCTTAAAACTCAACATTTAAAAAACAAAGATCATGGCATCTGATCATATCACTTCATGGCCAATAGATGGGGAAACAATGGAAACAGTGACAGACAATTTTTGGGGGCTCCAAAATCACTGTGGATGGTGATGGGAGCCATGAAATTAAAAGACATTTATTTGCTCCTTGAAAGAAAAGATAAGACAAATCTAGACAGTGTATTAAAAAGCAAATGTATCATTTTGCCAACAAAGGTTCATATAGTCAAAGCTATGGTTTTTCTAGTAGTCATGTATGGATATGAGAGTTGGGCCATAAAGAAGGCTGAGTACCAAAGAATTGATGCTTTCAAATCATGGTCCCAGAGAAGACTCTTGAGAGTCCCTTGGGCTGCAAAGAGATCAAACCAGTCAATCCTAAAGGAAGTCAATCCTGAATATACATTAGAAGGACTGATGCTGAAGCTGAAGGTCCAATACTTTGGCCACCTGATGCAATGAGATGACTCATTGGAAACACCCTGGTGCTGGGAAAGATTGAGAGCAAGAGGAGAAGGGGATGATAGAGGATGTGATGTTTGGATGGCATCATCAACTCAAGGGACATGAGTTTGAGCAAACTCTGAGAGATAATGAAGGGCAGGGAAGGCTGGCATGCTGCAGTCCATGGTGTCACAAAGAGTCAGACAACAACTGAGCAACTGAACAACAACAATGACATGTTTAAGGAGATTCATATGGGTGCCAAGTTGACAATGGGTGAAATTGTGATGAATAATTTTGTGTCAACTTAGATGGATCATACTACTCAGATATTTGATCAAACAGCTGGATGTTTCTCTGAAGGCCCTTTTAGGATGAAACTGACATTTAAATTGATAGACTTTGAGTAAAACAGATTACACGCCATAATGTTCGTGGACCTCATCCAGTCAATCGAAGCCTTAATAAAACAAAGACTGACTTCTCCTGAGCAGGAAGAAATTCTGCCAGATGACTGTCTTTGGGTTTGGATTGCAACCCTGCAATTTTTGGACTTACCAAGCTTCACAATCACATGAGTCAATTCCTTAAAATAAACATCTTTATATGTGTGTGAATGTGTGCACACACACATCCTGTTGGTTATGTTTCTCTGGAGAATTTCCTAATACACTAGAAACTCTCACTGAAAGAAATGAAAAGATTGAATAAATGGAGAACTATTCCAAATTCATAAGGTTGAGAAGATCAGATTGTTAGGATTTCAAGTTTTGCCATATTGCTTGATGAATTCAAATAAATCCTACTTGCTTTTGTTCTTGTGAAGAAAATAGACAAACTAATTTAAAAATATATGTGAAAATGCAAAGGAACTAGAAGAAACAGCACAGTTAAAGAAGAAAAGCAAATTCAAAAATTTCAAGACTTTTTTAAATTTAAATTTATTTATTTTAATTAGAGGCTAATTACTTTACAATATTGTATTGGTTTTGCCATACATCAACATGATGTTACAGGCATTCAGATAGAGAGGTAGTGGAGGGAAGATGGATAGAGAAAAGCATAACCCATACACGGTCCAAAAATAGACACAAACATGACTTATGCCAAACGTGCACTCATTGCTAGTCAGTCAGAAGCAGATGGTGTTTCTAATAAATAAATCAATTAGCTATCTGTTTGAGAAAAATAAACCTCAACTCCTATCTCACATTTTAAACAAAAGTTAAGTCAAGATGGATCATTTATCTCAGCATAAAAACTAAAAAAATCTAAATTTTAGGAGAAAGTATAGTAGAATTTCATAATGCTATAATAGGTTAAGACTTTAAAAATATGATATAGAAAGCACAAACCACAAAAGAAAAATCTGGCAATTTGGACTCTCAAAATGAAGACCTTTTGTTCAACAAAGGACATCATTAAGAAAAGGAAAAGTCAAGACAAATGGAAGAATATATCTGCAATAAATAAACATGATAAAAGACTCATCTAGAATATATAAATAATTCCTATGAATAAATAATAAAAATATGAACAACTCAAGTAAAAATGGGCAAAAAACTTGAACATGCAGTTTACAAGAGTATATCCAAATGCCCAATAATCATATAAATCAATGTTCATCATCATTATTCATCAGGCTTCCCTCATAGTTCAGTTGGTAAAGAATCCACCTGCAATGCAGGAGACCCCAGTTTGATTCCTGAGTCAGGAAGATCCACTGGAGAAGGAATAGGCTACCTACTCCAGAATTCTTGGGCTTCCCTTGTGGCTCAGATGGTAAAGAATCCGCCTGCAGTGCGGAAGACCTGGGTTCAATCCTTGGATTGGGAAGATCCCCTGGAGAAGTAAAAGGCTACCCACTTCAGTATTCTGGCCTGGAGAATTCCATGGACTGTATAGTCAGTCCATGGGGTTGCAAAGAGTTGGACACGACTAGGCGACATTCACTTTCACTTTCACTATCATTACTCATCAGTGAAATGCAAAGTTTGGCAATACCAAGTATTGGTGAAGATTTGAGGCAAGTTAGACTTTCATACTTTGATGAAAAATAAGCTGGGTCAATAACTTGAAAATTTTGTCACAGAACACCAGGTTGAACTCCCTGCATCATACAGCAAACTCCCACTGGGTATCTGTTTTACATATGGTGATGTACATGTTTCAGTGCTACTCTTCAGTTTGTCCCACCCTCTCCTTCTCCTGCTGTGTCCACAGGTCAGTTCTCTATGTTTATGTCTCTATTGCTGCCCTGCAGCACCATTTTCCTAGGTTCCATATACATGTGTTATTATATTTGTTTTTCTCTTTCTGACTTACTTCACTCTGTATAACAGGCTCTAGGTTCATCCACCTTAGTTCAACTGACTCAAATTCATTCCCTTTTATAGCTAAGTAATATCCCTTTGTGTGTGTGTGTGTGTGTGTGTGTGTGTGTGTGTGTGTATGTATACACATACCACAATGTCTTTATCCATTCATCTGTTGATGGGCATCTAGGTTGCTTCCAAGTCCTGGATATTGTAAACAGTGCTGCAATGAACATGTGTAAAAGTATCTTATATCTTAACTGAAGTAATTGCTATCATTTTCACTCAAGGAAAATTTTCCTTGAGGAAATTTTTCAAGATGTCTAGAGCTCAGGTGTGCATCCATTTCTGGCTTCTCCAGCAAGAAGAAAAACACAGCTATGTGGGGCTGACAGCAGCCACAATCCAGCTTTGTCTTCAGGTCACAGTGACAAGTTTCAAACAAAAGCCTGGCATCCAGAAATGGACAGCTTTGGCCATGAAAGTATGAGCATAATCCTAAGTATTCCAAGACAGATCTTGCTGGCACCCACATTGGCCTATTCTGAGGAATCTTTTAAATAAGACTCCTGGCAACAGGCCCCTGTTGTTCAGTCGCTCAGTTGTGTCTGACTCTTTGATACCCCATGACTGTAGCACGCCAGGCTTCCCTGTCCTTCACCATCTCCCAGAGCTTGCTCAAACTCATGTCTTTTGAGCTGGTGATGCCACCCAACCATCCCATCCTTTGTCGTCCCCTTCTCCTCCTGCCGTCTATGTTTCCCAGCACCAGCGTCTTTTCAATAAGTCAACTCTTCACATCAGGGGGCCAAAGTATTAGAGCTTCAGCATCAGTCCTTCTAATGAATATTCAGGGTTGATTTCCTTTAGGATTGACTGGTTTGACCTCCTTGAAGTCCAAGGGATTCTAAAGAGTCTTCTCCAACACCACAGTTCAAAAGCATTAATTTTTCAGGGCTCAGCTTTCTTTATGGTCCAACTCTCACATCCATACATGACTATTGATTGGAAAAGCTATAGCTTTGACTAGATGTACCTTTGTCAGCAAAGTGATGTCTCTGCCTTTTAATACACTGTCTAGGTTTGTCATAGCTTTTCTTCCAAGGAGCAAGCATCTTTTAATTTCAAGGCTGCAGTCACTGTCACCAGTGATTTTGGAGCCCAAGTAAATGATCTTTCACTGTTCCTATTGTTTCCTCATCTATATGCCATGTAGTGATGGGATAGGATATCATGATCTTTGTTTTTTGAATGTTGAGTTTTAAGCCAACTTTTTCATTCTTCGCTTTCACCTTCATCAAGAGGCTCTTTAGTTTCTCCTTGCTTTCTGCCATAAAGGTGGTGTTATCTGCATATCTGAGGTTATTAATATTTCTCCCGGCAATCTTGATTTCAGCTTGTAATTCATCCAGCCTGGCATTTTGCATGATGTACTCTGCATATAAATTAAATAAACAGGGTGACATTATACAGCCTTGACATGCTCCTTTCCCGATTTGGAACCAGTGTGTTGTTCCATGTTTGGTTCTAACTGTTGCTTCTTGACCTGCATACAGGTTTCTCAGAGAGCAGATAATGTAGTCTGGTATTCCCATTTCTTTTAAGACTATTCCACAGTTTGTTGTGATCCACACAAAGGCTTTAGCATAGTCAGTGAAGCAGAAGTGGATGTTTTTCTGAAATTCTCTTGCTTTTTTCTATGATCCAACAGATGTTGGCAATTTGATCTCTGGTACTTCTGCCTTTCTAAATCCAGCTTAAACATCTGAAAGTTCTCAGTTCACATACTGTTGAAATCTAGCATGGAGGATTTTGAGCATGACCTTGCTAGCATGAGCAATGAGTGCAATTGTGTGGTAGGCCCATGTGCCTCAGAAATATACCATGGGTCCTCAAAGCAGTCACTGGCCCCATCTCTCTGAATGCTATATGTTGGTATTCTCAGTAATTCAGTTATTCTTCAAATTATTCTTTACATGAGCAGCCAATGAATCCAATTTCCTAAATAAAGATTTAAAGGTGTCCCTCCTTATGAAGACATAATGACTGTAGGCTTGGTTGAGTGTGTGCTATCCACAGGGTTCAGTTCTAGCCAACAACAATGATTTTCTGTACAAGTGGCATACTATATTCACAATGCTGCCAAGAAAATATGCAATAGAGAGCAGGCAAAAATCACCTTTTGGAATTCTCCCATATATCTGCTTTTCCCCGCTATCTTCAGAATACATGTATGCATGTGCAAACCTGGCTTAAAAGGAGCAAGATTTTGTGATGTGCTTTCCAGATGGTGTATCAAGTAATGGTTATGTAGTGGAATTTAGGACCATGGAAAGAACTCTTATGTCTCCAGCATTACTCATTTAATTCCTATCAGGTTCAGCTGTCCCCACACTGGCACTGCCTCATGTATGTTACCCTCACGTTCCCCTTAGTCTGGATAGCCTGCCAGTTCGATGACTGGAAATGAGCTTGCAAACTTCAGTCTCCTCCACAGAGCTGACAACTCACATAGAAACACACAGGGCACTGATTTAAGAGCTCTCGTGTGTCCTTCTAGAATTCCCACTCCCTAGTCAAAGCTATGGTTTTTCCAGTAGTCATGTATGGATGTGAGAGTTGGACTATAAAGAAAGCTGAGCACCAAAGAATCGATGCTTTTGAACTGTGGTGTTGGAGAAGACTCTTAAAAGTCTCTTGGACTGCAAGGATATCCAACCAGTCAATCCTGAAGAAAATCAGTCCTGAATATTCATTGGAAGGACTGATGCTGAAACTGAAACTCCAGTACTTTGGCCACCTAATGTGAAGAACTGACTCTTAGGAAGAGACCCTGATGCTGGGAAAGATTGAAGATGGGAGGAGAAGTGGATGACAGAGGATGAGATGGTTGGATGGCATCACCAATTCGATGGACATGAGTTTGAGCAAGTTCCAGGAGTTGGTGATGGACAAGGAGGCCTGACATGCTGCAGTCTGTGGCATCGCAGAGTTGGACACGACTGAATGACTGAACTGAACCACATCTTAATTTTTTAGCTCAATCCACTTGGGTCAATTTGCATTTATTTCAGCATTGTGCATATGGAGTTTCTGATATCTCCTTCTTATCTACTGTTATATTGGTATTTTATTTTATTTCTAATTTTTTTTCTGATTTTATTTTATTTTTAAACTTTACATAATTGTATTAGTTTTGCCAAATATCAAAATGAATCCACCACAGGTATACATGTGTTCCCCATCCTGAACCCTCCTCCCTCCTCCCTCCCCATACCATCCCTCTGGGTCGTCCCAGTGCACTAGCCCCAAGCATCCAGTATCGTGCATCGAACCTGGACTGGCAACTCGTTTCTTACATGATATTTTACATGTTTCAATGCCATTCTCCCAAATCTTCCCACCCTCTACACTACAGTATATTGGTATTTTAAAAGAAAGTATTTAAAAAATTAGTTTTGTTATTAATGATGATATGGCTTATATATTTATTTATTAGTCTGTATAAACTACAGACAAGAGACATTAAGCTGAGCCACTTGTGAGAAGAAATCTGGCTGGCCACTTCCTGCCAGGACGCTGCTGACCCCAGGGCAGGAAGGGTATGCAAGAGAATTTGCCTTGTCCATGGTGTAGGTAAAGTTATGGTCCCAGAAACATGAACAAGCCATTCAAGGGTCACAGCTGAATGGTTCCAAGGTTGCCCCAGAGTCAGGCACACTGGACAGGTGTCCAGCCAGGTGTGCCATGTGTGAAATCTGAGGCTGAATGAATCCGAGCCCTGGATCTTGTTCCTGGGCTGGAATCATGTGAGCCTATAGGGCAGAGTCCCAGTGATGGATGCTATTCCAACACCTGCCACTCCCCTTCTCGGCTCACATCTGTGTCCCTGAGTTCAATCCCTCATCGTGGAGATGAAACAACGATAATTAACCAACACTGCATATTTTCTAAGTTAAGAGACATTATTTTTTAGATCAGCTTCAAGTTCACCATATAACTGAGGGGAAGATACAGAAATTTCTGTACACATATACCTTTTACTCACACACATGTATAGTGTCTCACATTAACAGCATCCCCCACCACTTGCTACAATCCATGAATCAACAGTATCACATAATTATCACTCAAAGTCCATAGTTTACATTAGGGTTTACTCTTGTGGAGTACATCCTATGGGTTCAACAAATATATGATTCCATGTATCCACCATCATAGTATCCTACAAAGCAGTTTCATTGTCCTAAAAATTCTCTATGCTCCATCTATTTATCTCTCCCCCCAACTCCTGGCAATCACTGATCTTCCTTACTCTCTCCATAGTTTGCCTTTAACAAAATGTCATAGAGCTGTAATCATTTAAAGTTTTTTCAAACTGGCTTCTTTCACTTAGTAAAATGCATTCAAGTCTCCATGCTTTTTCACTGCTTGATAGCTCATTTGTTTTCAGCACTGAATAATATTACATTATCTGAATGTATTTGGGCTTCCCAAGTGGCATAGTGGTAAAGAACCTGCCTTCCAATGCAGGAGATGTAAGAAATGTGGGTTCAGTCCCTGAGTGGGGAAGATGCCTGAAGGAGGGCATGGCATCCAAATTCAGTATTCTTGCCTGGAGAATCCCATGGACAGAGGAGCCTGGTGAGCTATGGTCCACAGGGTCCCAAAGAGTCAGACATGACTGAAGAGACTTAGCATGCATGCATGCATCAGTTTACTTATCTCTTCATCTACTGAAGGACATCTTGGTTGCCTTCAAGTTTTGGACAATTATGAATAAAACTTATATAAACATTCAGTTGTGGGTTTTTGTGTGGACATAGGTTTTCAGCTCCTTTGAGTAAATATCAAGGAGCACAATTGCTAGATTGTACAGTATGAGGATGTCTAGTTTTATTTTTAAAAATTCCCCAAACTGCCTTCCAAAGTGGTTGTATAAGTTTGCATTCCAATTTACGAGCATTTTTAACATATAGAGAATTCTCAGATATATTGTCTCATCCAATCATTAAGATAAACTCATCAGGTGATACAATTAACCCAAATGCATGACTGGAAATGGTGGCTGTGAGAGTCAGGAAATCCCCCCAGGGCCACACAAACAGGATGAGCAAACTCTCTGTGAAGCAAGTCTTAATATAAGTTAAGCTTGATGTAAGTTACGAGGTGAGAGACCTTACAAAAATGGAGGGTTGATCAGAATCTAAGGAAAATGATGCAACAAGACCCATAATGCAAGGAAGAATTAAAGAATAAGCATACAGAGACAAACAGCACAATTACTGAAATTAAAAATACTCTAGAAGGAATCAATAGCAGAATATCTGAGGCAGAAGAATGAATCAATGCGTGGAAGATAAAATAGTGGAAATAACATCTGAAGAGTAGAATAAAGTAAAAAGAATGAAAAGAACTGAGGACAGTCTCAGAGACCTCTGGGACAATAGCAAATACACTAACATTGAATTATAGAGATCCCAGAAGAAGAAGAGAAAAAGAAAGAGTATGAGAAAATTTTTTAAGAGATTATAGTCGAAAATTTCTCCAACATGGAAAAGGAAATAGTCAATCAAGCCCAAGAGGCACAAAGAGTACCATACAGGGTAAACCCGATGATAAACATGCCAGTTCAGTTCAGTCACTAAGTCGTGTCCGACTCTTTGTGACCCCATGAATCGCAGCACACCAGGCCTCCCTGTCCATCACCATCTCCCGGAGTTCACACAAACTCACGTCCATCGAGTCGGTGATGCCATCCAGCCATCTCATCCTCTGTTGTCCCCTTCTCCTCCTGCCCCCAATCCCTCCCAGCATCAGAGTCTTTTCCAATGAATCAACTCTTCGCATGAGGTGGCCAAAGTACTGGAGTTTCAGCTTTAGCATCATTCCTTCCAAAGAACACCCAGGACTGATCTCCTTTAGAATGGACTGGTTGGATCTCCTTGCAGTCCAAGGGACTCTCAAGAGTCTTCTCCAACACCACACTTCAAAAGCATCAATTCTTTGGCACTCAGCTTTCTTCACAGTCCAACTCTTACATCCATACATGACCACAGGAAAAACCATAGCTTTGACTAGACGAACCTTTATTGGCAAAGTAATGTCTCTGCTTTTGAATATCCTATCTAGGTTGGTCATAACTTTCCTTGCAAGGAGTAAGTGTCTTTTAATTTCATGGCTGCAGTCACCATCTGCAGTGATTTTGGAGCCCAAAAAGATAAAGTCTGACACTGTTTCCCCATCTATTTCCCATGTAGTGATTGGGCCAGATGCCATGATCTTCGTTTTCTGAATGTTGGGCACATACTAATCAAACTAACAAAGACTAAACACTAAGAAAGAATATTAAAAGCAGCAAGAGATAAGCAACAAGTAACATAAAAGGGAAACCTCATATGCTTAACAGCTGGTCTTTCAGCAGAAATTCTGCAGGCCAGAAGGGAATGGCAGGATATATTTTAAGTACTGAAAGGAAAAATCTACAACCAAGATTACTGTACCTGGCAAGGATCTCATTCAAAATTGATGGAGAAATAAAAAGCTTTTCAGATGAGCAAACATTAAGAGAATTCAGTGCCACCAAACCAGCTTTACAACAAAGGGCTTATATAGTCAAGAAATACAAGAGAAGAAAAAATATCTACAAAATCAACCTCAAACAGTTAAGAAAATGGCAATAGGAACATATATATCAATAATTATTTTAAATATAAATGGATTAAATGCTCCAACCAAAAGACACAGACTGGCTGAATGGATACAAAAGCAAGACCCATATATATGTTGTCTACAAGAAGCCCACTTCAGACCTAAAAACACCTATAGACTGAAAGTGAGAGGATGGAAAAATATATTCCATGCAAATGGGAAGCAAAAGTAAGCTGGAATAGCAATCCTCATAGCAGACAAAATAGACCTTAAAATAAAAAAGATTACAAGAGATACGGGAGGACACTGCATAATGATCAAGGGATCAATCCAAGCAGAAGACATAACAATTGTAAATATCTATGCACCCAACATAAAAGCACCTCAATACATAAAACAAACACTAACAGACATCAAAGGAGAAATTGACAGTAACACATTGATAGTAGACTTTAACACCTCACTCACACCAATGGACAGATCATCAAAACAAAATTAATAAGGAAACATAAGTCTTAAATGATACGTTAGATGAGATGGATCTCAGTGATATTTTCAGGATATTACATTCAAATGCAGAAGAATACACCTTCTTCTCAAGTGCACATGGAACATTCTCAAGGCTAGACCACATCTTTGGTCACAAATCAAATCTCAGTAAATTTAAGAAAATTGAAATCATATCAAGTATCTTCTCTGACCACAATGCTATGAGACTAGATATCAATTACAAGAAGAAAAAAAAAAAAACTATAAGAAACACAAACACATGGAGATTAAACAACAGGTTTCTAAATAACCAACAGGTTACTGAAGAAATCAAGAAACAAATGACAATGAAAACACAACAACTCAAAACGTATGGGATGCTGCAAAAGCAGTTCTAAGAGAGAAGTTTATAACAATACAACCCTACCTCAAGAAACAAGAAAAACATCAAATAGAAAATCTAACTTTTCACCTAAAACCACTGGAAAAAAAGAACAAAAAAGCTGTACAATCAGTAGAAGGAAAGAAATAAATATCTGAGCATAAATAAATGAAAAAGAAAGGAAAGAAACAATAGTAAATATTAATAAAACTAAAAGCTGTTTCTTTAAGAAGATTAACAAAATTGACATGCCTTTAGCCAGGCTCATCAAGAAAAAAAGAGAGAAGAATCAAATCAACAAAATTAGAAATGAAAAAGGAGGTTACAACAGACAATGCATAAATACAAAGGATTATAAGAGGCTATTATGAACAACTATATGGCAATAAAATGGATAATATGGAAGAAATGGAAAGATTCTTAGGAAAGTTCAATCTTCCAAGACTGAACCAGGAAGAAATAGAAATTATGAACAACCCAATTACAAGCACTGAAATTGAAGCTGTGATCAAAAATCTCCCAGAAAACCAAGGCCCCGGACCAGATGGCTTCATAGGAGAATTCTATCAAACATTTACAGAAAAGCTAATGCCTATCCTTTTAAAACTCTTTCAAAAAATTGCAGAGGAAGGAACATTTCCAACCTCATTTTACAAGGACACCATCACCCTGATACCAAAACCAGACAAAGACAACACAAACATACACAAAAGAAAACTACAGACCAATATCACTAATGAACATAGATGCAAAAATCCTCAACAAAAATTTAGCAAACAGAATTCAGCAACACATTAAAAAGCTTATACACCATGATCAAGTTGGGTTTATTCCAGGAATCAAGAGTTCTTCAATATACTTGAATAAATCAATGTGATACACCATATTAACAAATTAAAAGATAAAAACTATATTATAAACTCAATAGATGCAGAAAAGGCCTTTGACAAAATTCAACACCCATTTATGATTAAAACTCTTCAAAAAATGGGCATAGAAGTAACCTACCTCAACATAATAAAGGCCATATATGATAAGCCTACAGCAAACATTATTCTCAATGGTGAAAAACTGAAAGCATTCCCCTTAAGAACAAGACAAGGGTGTCCACTTTCACCATTACTATTCAACATAGTTCTGGAAGTCCTAGCTACAGCAATCAGAGAAGAAAAGGAAATAAAAGGAATCCAGATCAGAAAAGAAGAAGTAAAGCTCTTACTGTTTGCAGATGACATGATACAGTACATAGATAACCTTAAAGATAGTATCAGAAAATTACTAGAGCTAATTAGTGAATTTAGCAAAGTTGCAGGATAAAAAATCAATACACAAAAATCACTTGTATTTCTATATACTAACTATGAAAAATCAGAAAGAGAAATCAAGGAGTAAATCACAATTTTAGTTTATTTATTTATTTTTTAATTTAAATTTATTTAATTGGAGGCTAATTACTTTACAATATTGTATTGGTTTTGTCATACATCAACATGAATCCGCCATGAGTGTCACATTTACCATTGCAACAAAAATAACTAAATATCTAGGAATAAACTTACCTAAGGAGACAAAACAATTGTACACAGAAAATTATAAGACACTAATGAAACAAATCAAAGATGACATAAACAGATGGAGAGCTATTCCATGCTCCTGGAGAGGAAGAATCAATATTGTTAAAATGACTATTCTACCAAATGCAATATACAGATTCCATGTGATCCCTATCAAATTACCAATAGCATTTTTCACAGAACTAGAACGAAAAATTTCACAATTCATATGGAAACACAAAAGCTCCTGAATAGCCAAAGCATTCTTGATAAAGAAGGGAGCTGGAGGAATCAACCTTCCTGACTTCAGATTATACTACAAAGCTACAGTCATCAAGACAGTATGTTACTGGCACAAAAACAGAAATATAGACAAATGGGATAAGATAGAAAGCCTAGAAACAAACCCATGCACCTATCAATTCAGTTCAGTTCAGTTCAGTCGCTCAGTCGTGTCCGACTCTTTGAGACCTCATGAATTGCAGCACGCCAGGCCTCCCTGTCCATCACAAACTCCCAGAGTTTACTCAAACTTATGTCCATCAAGTCGGGGATGCCATCCAACCATCTCATCTTCTGTCATCCCCTTTTCTTCTTGCCCTCGATCCTTCCCAGCACCAGGGTCTTCTCAAATGAGTCAGCTCTTCGCATCAGGTGGCCAAAGTATTGGAGTTTCAGCTTCAACTTCAGTCCTTCCAGTGAACACCCAGAACTTATCTCCCTTAGGATGGACTGGTTGGATCTCCTTAGAGTCCAAGGGACTCTCAAGAGTCTTCTCCAACACCACAGTTCAAAAGAATCAATTCTTTGGTGCTCAGCTTTCTTTATAGTCCAACTCTCACATCCATACATGACTACTGGAAAAACCATAGCCTTGACTAGATGGACCTTTGTTGACAAAGTAATGTCTCTGCTTTTCAATATGCTCTCTAGGTTGGTCATAACTTTTCCTTCCGAGGAGTAAGTGTCTTTTAATTTCATGGCTGCAATCACCATCTGCAGTGATTTTGGAGCCCCCCCAAAATAAAATCTCTCACTGTTTCCATTGTTTCCCCATCTATTTCTCACGAAGTGATGGAACTGGATGCCATGCATGATCTTAGTTTTCTGAATGTTGAGCTTTAAGCCAACTTTTCCACTCTCCTTTTTCACTTTCATCAAGAGGCTCTTTAGTTCTTCTTCACTTTCTGCCATAAGGGTGGTGTCATCTGCATATCTGAGGTTATTGATATTTCTCCTGACAATCTTGATTCCAGCTTGTGCTTCTTCCAGCCCACCATTTCTCATGATGTACTCTGCATATAAGTTAAATAAGCAGGGTGACAATATACAGCCTTGACGTACTCCTTTTCCTATTTGGAACCAGCCTGTTGTTCCATGTCCAGTTCTAACCGCTGCTTCCTGACCTGCATACAGGTTTCTCAAGAGGCACATCAGGTGGTCTGGTATTCCCATCTATTTCAGAATTTTCCACAGTTTATTGTGATCCACACTGTCAAAGGTTTTGACATAGTCAATAAAGCAGAAATAGATGTTTTTTCTGGAATTCTCTTGCTTTTCCCATGATCCAGAGGATATTGGCAATTTGATCTCTGGTTCCTCTGCCTTTTCTAAAACCAGCTTGAACATCTGGAAGTTCATGGTTCATGTACTGCTGAAGCCTGGCTTGGAGAATTTTAAGTATCACTTTACTAGCACGTGAGATGAGTGCAATTGTGTGGTAGTTTGAGCATTCTTTGGCATTGTCTTTCTTTGGGATTGAAATGAAAATTGACCTTTTCCAGTCCTGTGATCACTGTTAAGTTTTCCAAATTTGCTGGCATAGTGAGTGCAGCACTTTCACAGCAACATCTTTTAGGATTTGAAATAGCTCAACTAGAATTCCATCACCTCCACTAGCTTTGTTCACAGTGAGGCTTTCTAAGGCCCACTTGACTTCACACTCCAGGATGTCTGGCTCTAGGTCAGTGATCACACCATCGTGATTATCTTGGTTGTGAAGATCTTTTTTGTACAGTTCTTCTGTGTATTCTTGCCACCTCTTCTTAATATATTCTGCTTCTGTTAGGTCCCTACCATTTCTTTCCTTTATCGAGCCCATCTTTGCATGTTCCCTTGGTATCTCTAATTTTCTTGAAGAGATCTCTAGTCTTTCCCATTCTATTGTTTTCCTCTATTTCTTTTCATTGATTGCTGAGGAAGACTTGCTTATCTCTCCTTGATTTTCTTTGGAACTCTGCATTCAAATAGGTATATCTTTCCTTTTCTCCTTTGTTTTTCACTTCCCTTCTTTCTACCGCTATTTGTAAGGCCTCCTCAGACAGCCATTTGGCTTTTTTGTGTTTCTTTTTATTGGGGATGGTCTTGATTCCTGTCTCCTGTACAATGTCATGAACCTCCATCCATAGTTCATCAGGCACTCTGTCTATCAGATCTAGTTCCTTAAATCTATTTCTCAATTCCACTGTATAGTCATAAGGGATTTGATTTAGGTCATACCTGAATGGTCTAGTTGTTTTCTCCACTTTCTTCAGTTTCAGTCTGAATTTGGCAATAAGGAGTTCATGATCTGAGCCACAGTCAGCTCCTGGTCTTGTTTTTGCTGACTGTATAGAGCTTCTCCATCTTTGGCTGCAAAGGATATAATCAATCTGATTTCACTATTGACCATCTGGTGATGTCCATGTATAGAGTCTTCTCTACGCATAGTTGGAAGAGGGTGTTTGCTATGACCAGTGCGTTCTCTTGGCTGAACTCTATTAGCCTTTGCCCTGCTTCAATCTGTACTCCAAGGCCAAATTTGCCAGTTACTCCAGGTGTTTCTTGACTTCCTACTTTTGCATTCCAGTCCCCTATAATGAAAAGGGCATCTTTCTTGGGTGTTAGTTCTAGAACGTCTTGTAGGTCTTCATAGAACTGTTCAACTTCAGCTTCTTCAGGGTTACTGGTCAGAGCATAGACTTGGATTACTGTGATATTGAATGGTTTGCCTTGGAAACGAACAGAAACCATTCTGTCGTTTATGAGATTGCATCCAAGTACTGCATTTTGGACTCTTTGTTGACTATGATGGCTACTCCATTTCTTCTAAGGGATTCCTGCCCACAGTCATAGATATAATGGTCATTCACCCATTCTAGTCTGTCTTAGTTCAAGATTCCTAAAATGTCGACCACTTCCAATTTGCCTTGATTTATGGACCTAATATTCCAGGTTCCTATGCAATATTGCTCTTACAGAATCGGAATTTACTTTCATCACCAGTCACATCCATAGCTGGGCATTGCCTTGCTTTGGCTCCATCTCTTCATTCTTTCTGGAACTATTTCCCCACTCCTCTCCAGTAGCATATTGAGCATCTACTGACCTGGAGAGTTCATCTTTCAGCGTCCTATCTTTTTGCCTTTTCATACTGTTCATGGGGTTCTCAAGGCAAGAATACTGAAATAGTTTGCCATTCCCTTCTCCAGTGGAACACATTCTGTCAGGCCTCTCCACCATGACCCGTCCATCTTAGGTGGCCCCACATGCCATGGCTTAGTTTCACTGAGTTAGACAAGGCTTTGGTCTGTGTGATCAGATTAGCTAGTTGTCTGTGATAGTGGAGGACGGTACGGAGATTCTTTAAAAAACTAGGACTAAAACCACCATATGACCCTACAATTCCACTCCTAGGCATACACTCTGAGGAAACCAAAATTGAAAAAGACACATATATCCTCTTGTTCATTGTAGTGCTATTTACAATAGCTAGAGCATGGAAGTAACCTGGATGTCCATCAACAGATGAAAGGATAAAGAAGTTGTGGTACATATACACAATGGAATATTTTTCAGCCATAAAAAGCAATGAATTTCAGTCAGTTCTGATGAGGTGGATGAACCTAGAACCTGTTATACAGAATGAAGTAAATCAGAATGAGAAAGATAAATATCATATTCTAACACATATATATGGAATCTAGAAAAATGGTACTGAGAAATTTATTTATAGGAGAGCAATGGAGAAAGAGACATAGAGAACAGACTTATGGACAGAGAATAGACTTATGGACAGAGAATAGACTTATGGACATGGGGAGAGGGGAAGAGATGGTGAGATGCATGCAAAGAGTAACATGGAAACTTACATTACCCTATGTGAAATTGATAGTCAATGAGATTTTGCTGTATGGCTAAGGAAACTCAAACAGGGGCTCTGTATCAATCTAGAGGGGTCAGATGGGGTGGGAGATGGGAGGTAGTTTCAAAAAGGGAGGGTATATATGTATACCTATGGTTGATTCAAGTTAAGGTTTGACAGAAAACAACAAAATTCTGTAAAGCAATTATCCTTCAATAAAAAAATAAATGTAAAAAATGTCACCTCACAGAAATCAAAATCCCAAACTGGTATCATTTACAGGAGAGAATCCAAGTTCTGCATCATAAGATGCAGAAACCATACACTGAAAATTCAATATATCCACGAGCCTGGAACTCATGAAATTTGAAGGGCAAACATAGGACCATCCTGTTGGGACACTTCTGAATCCCAAGGCCATAGGTCACACAAAGAAAATCCTCTCCATTCAAGATAACACTCAGGGAGCAAGCAGCAAGGGAATCGGTTGTTTGTTCTCACCGTCCCACCCCCCTCCTGTAGCAGGGGCCCCAGTAAACACTTGCTTAAAAAAAAAAACTTTCCTGGCGTCAAGAACCACACAGTATAAAATCCAAACACATTACCCCCTAATAGAATTTTACCCATCACATTAGTAGTTTCCGCATTTTCACAAAGCAGCATATTAAAAGGGGGTGAATGGTATCTTTTAATTTTGCCAATAAGAACTTAATTTTTAAAAAATATCCTTTAGTGTCACCACCATTTGATTAGAGAAAGAATATTTTACCACCAAAAAAGTAAGGAGGACATAATCTCAACATGATTATATTTTGTTTCTGCAATTCCATTGTCCTGGTTTGTCTGTTTTGACAGGGGCCCATGAACACTTCATCAGTGCTGGGCACCACACAGGGACTGGCACCTGGGGACTATTGCTTTGGAGTTTTGTTTTTAATTAAAAGACACACACACACATATATATGCTTGCTTGCAAAGTTGCTTCAATCACTCTTTGTGATCCCATGGACTGTAGCCCACCAGACTCCTCTGTCCATGGGATTCTCCAGGCAAGAATACTGGAGTGGGTTGTATGCCCTCCTCCAGGGGATCGTCCTGACCCATTTCTCTTATGCCTCCTGCCTTGGCAGGTGGGTTCTTTACCACTAGTGCCACATGGTAAGCCTATATATACATATGTATGTGTATATATATATGTACATATACATACATATATATACACACATATATAGCACATGTGTATGCAAATATATATGTGTGTATGTGTATATAACACACACACACACACACACACACACACACACACACACACATATAACCGTCTATCTTCAGATGGCAGTAAAAGGACCAGGGGTCAAGTAGTTTTCCTTGCTCAAGGCCACATTCTAACTATGGGCAGTCTGCCTGGATCTCAGCACACTGCCTCACACACTATGTATGTTGGATGCCCACTGCATAGCCTGCTGTATGCATACTCATGAGCCCACGCACGTCCCTGACACATGGAGGCAGCAGCCCCACAGACCTCTGTGCTCCTGTGCACATTCCTGTCTAGACATGGAAAACGCAGCAGGTGCCTGAGACTTTTCTGCAGGCCAGACAGCCCCCAGTGCTGGTGCACCTCCTGCTGAGGCAGCAGAATCATCATGCTCCCTGCGTCCTCCTCATGAGTGCAAAGCACAACCCGCCACTACCTTTGGAGGCACACACTTCCTATTGGAAGAAAATCTGAAATGATCCAGGGAAAGGGTGCAAAGATGGCTGGGTGGGAAGATGCCCTATTCTAGAATCCCCTTGCCACTGCAATTCTTTCTTCCAAGCCGGCTGTTTTTCACCAGCTTTCCCAGCCCACAGGAAAAGACAGGGAGAAACAGGAAATCCAAACTGCCAACAAGGACTGGGGAGAAGGAGGGTTACTCAGATCCTTGGCAGGAGCTGAGCTCAGCCAGGAAAGTGGAAACATAGCCAGTGCCCTCGTGATTCAAGGGAGCATTGGTAGCAATAGAGAGTGGGGACTTGGGGGACAACTGGCTATTCCAGCAATCTGGCAGCTGGGATCAGAAGCTCCTGGAGCTAGAAGGGATAGGGAGGACACAGAAGCAGCTTGAGGAACCCAAGCTGACCAGTCCTGGGCAGGTCAGGCACGGTCCCAGTCCTGAGCCCAGTGCCCTCTCCAAGCTGCCTCCTTGGGGGATGTGTTCACTCCAGCTCCCTCGTGAGGCTGTCCTTAAGTGACATCCCACAACTCACAGTCCTGATCCCTGAGTCTAAATGTGTACAAGCAGCCCCTAGAAAGAGTCTTATTTTCCAGGATTTGGGAAGCACTGTTCCACCTCCTTGTAACACATCACTAGATATATTTCTTATTCTTATGGTTTTTGACAGATATTTTATTTTCTCTGCTTTGGCACCTTAATCAGTGATTTTTGACTCTTTTTCTGCTCCAATTTAGTTTGAGGAACTAAATGGGATGGGACTCTACAAAAGAGTAGGTATATGTTTATGCATAACTGATTCACTTTGCTGTGCAGCAGAAGCTAACATAATATTGTAAAGCAACTATATTCTGATAAAAATTTATTTCAGAAACAATGAGGAAGAAGGTAGCCTTCTCCCCCTCCCCAGTTTTCCTTTGATTATAAAACCGTAGCTCACTAAGTTTTCAGGGTAGCATTCTCCTGCCAACCCACTTGTAAACCTCGAAATGCATCCTATTCTAATAAGTCACTTTTTCTCTATCACTTTGAAAAGTGAAAAGTGTTAGTCACTCAGTCTTTTCTGGCTTTTTGTGACCCCATGACTTTGTCTCTCACTAAATTCTTTCTAGGCTGACACATAAAGAACCAGAGCTCCTCACAGTCCCTTGAAACCCATTTCCTGGGTTTCACATCCAGGGCAGTATCTAGAAATTCTGAAACTCTTGGTCCCCTTTCATCAGGGGTCTCCAGGAGAGGGTCTGTTCTGACAGAGAAGGGTCCTCTTTCCTGGACTGCCCTAGACAACAGGGCTGCCCCATCTCCTTGAGCCCACCAAGTTTGGAGTATTTATTTGCAACCTTAATAAAGGCAAGACAAACTGAAAAAGAAACTGGTTTTATGAATGACAAATTTCGTTTCTCACAAGCTGACTCTTCTCCAGCATGACTCTTCCTGAGCATCTTCTGAGATCTCACACAGGCACCACTCCCTTGGAGAAGGCTTCAGGAACTCCCCAATACCACCCCCCCACCACCACCCAACGCCCTCTGTCTGTGCTGCTGGGAGGCTGAGGTCTAACAGTTGTTTACACATCAGCAGCCCTTAGAGACTGAACACCATAAGCATAGTGGTGGGACAGAGCAAGGTCATTCATTCTGCATTCACTCCTGTGTCTGGCATACAGCAGAAGCCTCTAACTAAATATTGGCAGATGGCTAACTTTCTTGTGCCTTTTACATCTCCATAAGTATTATATCTCTTATGATAAATCAAAACAAGCAATATGTGGCTTCCTACCATACATGCATGCATGTGTACCAAGTAACTTCAGTTGTGTCCAACACTCTGCATCCCTATGGACTGTAGCCTGCCAGGCTCCTCTGTCCCTGGGATTCTCCATGCAAGAATACCAGAGTGGGTTGCCATGCTCTCCTCCAGGTGATCTTCCCTACCCAGGGATTGAACCCACATCTCTTACGTCTCCTGCATTGGCAAGCAGATTCTTTACAAGTAGTCCCATGGGGGAAACCCTCTACCATGCATAAAGTGAAGTCATTCAGTCGTGTCTGACTCTTTGCCACCCCATGCACTATATTCTGCCAGGTTCTCTCTCCGTGGGATTTTCCAGGTAAGAACACTGGAGTGGGTTGCCATTTCCTTCTCCAGGGGAACTTCCTGACCCAGGGATTGAAACCAGGTCTCCTGCACTACAGGCAGACTCTTTACCAACTTCATGGAGGTGGATCAGAACACCAAGTGATGGCTATGTTCCAGCCTTTCAGCTGCAGGCTTTGAGAAAATAAGTGAAGACCAACCAAATGAGAAAAGCATAGCAAAGGAGTCAGTGAGTCACCATCATCTGAGTTTGCCAGAGACTCAAAGGCAGGCAGAAGAGGAGAAGAGATTTATAGTGGAAAACAGAGAGGGCTTCAGGGGTGCCTTATTGGCCTGGGGGGACTGGGGGTGGGTTCACTGGAAGTGGGGTGTACTGTGTGATTGCGTAGGGGTACATATTTGGTTTTCTCTGGATGGTTCTGAATTGGAATTGGGGACAAAAATTAGGGAAACCGCCAGTTATTAATCAAGGCCTGGCCAATTTTAGTTGATTGTTACAGAAGTTGTTCACCTTCCTGGGTTGTCACAGTAACTAGAGATGGCAGTCTGGACTCCAGCAAGTCTGACTGAGAGCAGGCTGCTTCTTGGGCTGGTCCCAGTCCACCAGGGCCTTGGTTAGTTAAGCTGCGGGTCCGAGTTTTATTTTTACTATATGATCCGGTCTTTGTCCCTTTCTATTTTCAGTTTCTCAGTTTGGAATCACTAATATGAACATGCTGCTCAGAGCCACAGAATTAGGTAGCTGAAAGAAAACCTAGAATCCTCTGCTGCAGCCCCAATTGTTGTGTGAATACACACATACACACACACACACACACACACACACACACACCTCTGTCTCCATGATTCAGGGGGATGTTCTCTCAGCAGCCTCTGTTCCAAAAATTACATAAAATCCCCACACATCCGGGAATGTCCTCAAAGGCAGACAAGCTATCCTAAATGAAAGTTACTCCTCCACCCCCACACGCTTTCTTAAAGAGGGGACAGAATTCAGCACTTCTTGGACTGTATTCTCTCACCCCACTCTGCATCCACTCCATTTAAATCCCACGGTCTTTTCCTGGAGTGCTGTGTGTGTTTAAACTGTGGGGATGGTGGGGAGTGACTTCTCAGAAGTCAGACGGGGCTCTTTTTGGTCTTCTGGTATCTGTCTTTCCAGACAAATTTCGAAATCCATAAATACAAGAGCTACGAATTAGCTTGTGAAACCCATAATCGAAGGCTGCGGATTTCGGGCACTAACACGGCCAAGGCTGGTCCGCGCTCGGCCCTCTACTGGCTCAAGCCAGTCCAGATGCAGTAGCTGGGCCGACACCGCGTGGTCCCTGCGTCCTTGGTGTTCCCAGGCGCCGGCCCCCGGCGCTGCTATTTTCCGCCTCTCAGCGCTGCGGTCCGCGCGGCGGTGCCGGAGATGCCGCCCGAGCGTGTCCCACCAGCCCCACAGGGACGCAGACCCTCCCCGCCCAGAGAAGGCTTTCCGTAGCTCTGTCCGCTCCCTCGGGCCCCAGTGAACGTGCAAGCTGCCTAAGAGGGTCAGTATTGTCATTTCATTTTAAAGAGATTTTATCGGACTCAGAGGGAGGGGCGCCGGGGAGTAGAAGGGCTCTCTCCCACGGGAGCCCTGCCCGAGCTGCAGGGCTGGGTTTTCCCAGGAAGGGTCAGCTCTAGGAGTCTCGCCCTCCCCAGCCGAGGGACTCCGTTTGCCACACTAACGATCTCGCTCCTACAGGCAGGGGTCTATCGGCCACCTGGAGGCGCCCTTGATAGGTGGAAGCCGTCCCCTCCCCTCGCCCTCTGGCCTCCTGGGGCTCCCCCTACTGTGTCCGAAGGCGTCCCCCCAGCACTCAGATGGGGGGCCAAGCTCTGCCCCTGCCTGACCTGGAGGCCCACACACCACATTTTTGGCTATGATCTGCTGTGGAAACTTAACTGTCCAAGTCAAATATCATCGATCGGGCAAACAAGACTGAATAGTATCATGTCCTCTAAGGTCATTTGGAAATGTTGTGTGAATTTGCTACCCTTTTGCATGATCCAACAAGTGATAGTTTGGGGGCATAGATTGAGATGGCCTATAAATTAAAATGTTTTATAGGTATATAATTTTTGGCCACACCCTCCCCAGCTTGTAACATTTTAGTTCCCCAACAAGGGATGGGAGGGCACTCTCCGCAGTGAAAGCACAAGAGTCCTAACCGATGGACTGTAAGGGAATTTCCTAAAGAGTTCTGTACTGTATTTCCAACAAGCCAGATTTTATTTTTAGGTATTATGTTACTAGATCTAGGGACCTAGAAAGCAGAGGAAAGTTGTATGTTGGTGGGGGGTTGGCAGGAGGGTTACAGTTACAGAATGCAGGGTTGGTAACAGCCAGCAGATAAAGATGCCAAGGAGCCTTTGCTCCTACTTCCAGCTGTGTATGAGGCCAGACTGGGTGGAGGGCTCTGGCAGAACTTGGAGATAATGTGGCAAACCATTTTGTACTTTCTATTCTCCAGAAATTTAATGACTAAAAGGAAAGACTGATGCAGGGATATTTGGTCTCCAGATGCATGAGTGTTGGAAACACATGGGCAATAATTCTGTTAAAGACAGATGATCTTGATGTGTGAAAACACAGACTGTCAAGCTGGGTACATAATTTGTATAGCACAGTCCAGTGGTTAAGAATCCGTTTGCCAATGCAGGGGACTTGGGAATATTCCTGGTCCCGGAAGATTCCATGTGCTGCAGACCAGCTAAGCCCAGAAAGCCACAACTACTGAAGCCCGTGTGCCCTAGAGCCCTGTTCTGCAACAAGAAAAGCCGCTGCAATGAGAAGTCCACGCACCACAATTAGAGAGTAGCCCCTGCTTGCCACAACTAGAGAAAGCCTACGTGCAGTGAGACCCAGCCAAAAATTAATTAAGAAATCTGCGCCGCCCAATACAGAGTGAAAGAGGTAGAGAACCACCCTCCCCTCATCAAAAATTATTAAGAATTTCAAGATGGTGACAGGAAAGCTTTAAACCTATGGTGGACCTTGTGTGACTACCCACATCACAGCCTGTAAAAACTACCCTAGAAGGTATGGAAATGCTAGAAATGCAAAGAATTCACCAGTGTGGCCACAGGGTACTGTGCTATGCTTAGCAGGTATCAAGAAGCAGTTGTGTTCAGAGAAATATTCTAGCAGCTCTAAGGAGAGACGTAAAGTAAAATTTATGGAAAATAAGACTTACGGAAAGTAAGATTTATTTCAAGGTATATTCACCAGGGAAATATGGTTCTGCTGAGATGTCCAGTTGAGGGTAACATCACCTGTCTTTTTCCTAGTAGTCCCGGGGAGACTACATGTATGTGTATGGCCGAGTCCCTTTGCTGTTCACCTGAAACTGTCACAACATTTTTAATCAGCTGTGTGCTGTGCTGTGCTTAGTCGCTCAGTCATGTCTGACTCTCTGTGACCCCATGGACTGTAGCCCACCAGGCTCTTCTGTCCTTAGGGGTTCTCCAGGCTATACCCGAATACAAAATGAAAAGTTTATAAATGAAAAAAAAAAAAAAAAAGAATAGAGGACACACACCAAACCACTGAAATACTTTTATCTGTTGCTTTATTTTTTTAATATTTCAAAAGAACATATTTTATAATTCTAAAATATTAAAGAGCCTTTTTCCAAAAAAAAAAGTGAGGTATGGCAAGAAGAGAGGGATGAGACTGCCACTGTGAGTGGATGTGAAGAAGCCTTCCCTATAAACTTATTCCTACCTAGAAGCTTCCAGAACTTTCTTATACCTCCAAATGCTGTTGTTCTGTTCTGATGGTAGCAGTTTTTCAATAAGCTGATAGAAGGAGCTAACATGGGTGCATTCTAATGCTTATTCCCAAAAGAGCAATGGAACTTGCTATATAGTCTCTGGTCTTTCATCCAGTATGTTAAAGATGGATTCTGAAATACCCTATTGCATTTTGTTTATACTGATACAAAAGGCCCGTTTCTGCACATCAATTATATGTAGAAAGCAACTTGGCTTTAAAAAGTATCTGGGCCATTGCTTTTCCCATAATCAAAAACATAAGAATAAGAATTTAGTTTAAAAGAATGAAAAAATGCCAATTACAGGAACATGGATGAAAAGTTTATTAGTATGATAGACATTATCATACTAAGTGGATCAAGCCAGGAGGAGAAAGACAAATATTATATGTAAAATCTAAAATATGACACAAATGAAGTTCTTTACAAAACAAAAATCAACTTATAGACAGAAAACAAACTTATGGCTACCAAAGGGGAAAGAAAAAGGATAAATAAATTAGGTTTGAATTAACATATAAACACTACTATATATAAAGTAGATAGCAAACAAGGACCTATTGTACAGCATGAGAAAATGTACTCAATATTTTTTAATTGCCTATAATGAAAATTAATCTGAATATATATATATATGCATTACTGAACCACTTTGCTGTACACCTGAAACTAACATGATATTGTAAATCAACTATACTTCAATTTAAAAAATAAAAAAATTTTGTTTAAGAAGAAATTGGCAAATACTGGCTCTTATAAGTGTATGAAAAAATTATGCAAATTATTTTAATACCTCTAAAATAGCTAAGCTAAACCTCTGGGCTAAAAGCTTCCTGTAGATCACTCATCACAGCCGATGGAGGAAAGTCCGAATACCTATTTCCCTCCACAGCATTTACTGAGCAGTCGTTTATGAAGGTTCCTGAGAAATGATGAATTCTCACTTAGCTACTCACTTCTGGAAGACTTCTGGATTTTGCTGAGTGGACAAAAAATTTGAAAGGTATTTATGAAGGTCTGTTTTAGAAAACATTATAAAGATGAAAAACTTATTTGTTTATGTCAAATGTCTTTGTGAGGTTCATTGTTCAATACAAACATCCAAGTGGACAAAGGTGGTTACCCACCATCAATTTCCAGGCTGTTCTTGAGACTCTCTTGCTTCTGACAATAAAATATTCTTGATTTCATGCTTTATTTCACCTGATACTTCCTGGCTCAGACTTTGTGTTAGTTTAGAGAGGAAAGAGGCAAAGTAGTAACGGAATGAGAGGCTAGAGGGTCATGGAATTAAAGGTCATGGATCTGAAAGGAAGAAAGTATCCAGATTTGAAATCTGCCTGTGATGCAGAAGATCAGGGTTCAATCCCTGGGTTGGGAAGTTCCTCTGGAGAAGGAAATGGCAACCCACTCCAGTATTCTTGCCTGGACAATTCCATCGAGAAGCCTGGTGGGCTACAGTCCTTGGGGTCACAAAGAGTCAGACACGACTGAGCAACTAGCACACAAAAAGGACAAGAAACAATCATAATAATGGCAATTAAGCTATAATACTTACTCTGTCAAGCATTTTTTAACAACATTATTATCCCCATTTTACAAATGAGGAGATTGAGGCAAAGATAGGTTAAGTAACTTGCTTAAAGTCATGGGCAAGTAAGTGGGAGGCCAGGAGGTACAGCTGGGCATTCTAATCTAAACCACCCACTGCCCCCACCACCAATCTGGGATCACAGCACAAAGACCAAGAGTTCTAGAATGCCGTGAATGAAGAAAGGGATTTGTTTCCAACCCAGTTGAAATGTCAAAGACTGAGGATTTTAGTCCCAGACGGAATTTTTAAATGTCAGTACTTGATTACTTCTGGTCCCACCAAAGCAGAGCAACCCATTGCTGCCAAGTCTTCCCTTCACAACTGTAAATCCCTGGATATAAACCAACAAACGCACCTGGGAAGACTGGCAAGTGGGAGGAGAAGTGTTGCTGCCTCCCAGCATCCTGGTAGGGCTGCAGAGCCTCCCCTGAGCCACTGCAAGCACAGACACAGAGAGCCTTGAGCACACTGGCCCTCCAAGCCGGGAAGGCTGAGCTAAGGATGGAAAATCATTTGGCACTATCCATCCTCCATCAGCCAAGTGCCAAGGGAGAGAACTGCTCCTTCCCTGGCTTCAGTTGGTCTCTTACCTACTCCCTGCACCATGGAGCAGGTGACAATCCCCCTGTCATGGGGCTGAATGGTGAGCTCACACTCTTACCAGAGACACAGGTGGACACCAATTTCCCTCACCAAAATCTCTTCAGAATAAGCTCTTTTCTGGTGACTTAGTAAAGAATCTGCCTGCAAAACAGGAGACCTGGGTTTGATCCCTGGGTCAGGAAGATCCCCTGGAGAAGGGAATGGCAGCCCACTCTAGTATTTGTGCCTGGAGAATCCCATGGACAGAGGAGCCTGGTGAGCTGCAGTTTATGGGGTCACAAAAAGTCGGACACAACTGAGTGACTGGCACCCCAACAGTGTGAGTCAGCCCTCTGCTTCCCTCCCCTCAGGCCAGCAGGGACTGAGCTTATACCACCAGTTCTTCAACTTGGAGGCAATGTGCTGGTGTGTCATACAATGTTTCCCCCAGAAGGGGTCAACAGCAGAAGGAAGGCCGAACTTTCACCTACATCCCCACAGGGAGGCAAGTGAGTCAGTGTGCTCCACTTTTGTAGTGAAGCATTGGCAGGGCTCAGTGGAAAGATGAATACATACACCCAGGAGGATGTTGCACCTCTGTGTTGCACCTCTACAGGCAAGATACCTGCTAAAAAGATGATCATGTAGGATCAAGTCTCATAATATAATATCCTAGAAGGCTAGGATACAAGTGAAAGTCATGCATCAAACTAAGAACTGGGAAGATAGCAACATGAATGAGAAAAGGCAATCAACAGACCAAAGCCAAACGTTGAAGTTCTCTGACAAGGATTTTAAAGCAAACATCATGAAGATGTTTTAACAAGCATTTACTGATTCTCTTGAAACAAATTGAAAGAAATGGAAAATTACAGAAAAGAAATAGTTATCTTAAAAGTATCAGGTGCAAATTACAGAACTGAAAAAATATAATAACTAAAATAAAAACCTACCTGGATAAATTTAATAGCAGAGTGGAGATTGAACTCAGGCCATGGCAGGAGAGTGCTGAGTACTAGCCACTGGACCTCCAAGACCAGTAGCCAGTGACAAGGCCTTGACCTATCAGCTTTTTAGAAATAAATTCTCATTAAGAGACAGAAAGCAGTGAAACAAGTCAAGTGCTTATTAGGAGGAAAAGAGTACATGTGAATAGGCACATATAGGTGGACTCAGAGGGAATCGTGCCCTCATGGCTGTTTGAATCATTTATGTGAGGCATTTCTTCCAGGATTCCCTTGGCCAATCATCTTGCTTTACCTGACAAGATCCATTTTCAAATCAAGGCATTGTTGACTGGTTCCCCAAGGTTTGACATAGATATTTTTTGGATGGGGGGCATTTGTCAGTCTCCCATGCCTACAGATTCAAGAAGTTGAATGAACCTCAAGTAAGATAAAGCCAAAGACATGCCAAGACACATCATAATTAAATGTCTGAAAACCTAAGACAAAGAGAAATCTTCAAAGCTTCAAAGCAAATGACATGTTGCTTTTAAGGGAAAACAATTTGAATAACAATGGATTTCTCCTCTGAAGTCATAGAAGCCAAAGTGAAGAATTCAATGTATGAAAGCCAGAAATGTAAAACAGCAGGGCTGTTCTTGCTTTTGTCAGAGTAGATGCCACGTTCCACCTGCTCACCTACCCAGTTCTTACCTCCCACCAGCAAAAAACGTCACCAAGACCTCTTTACAAAACATAAGATTTAGTCAAGCACTTTTACACAAGTATCCAAAAATATAACATTTCAAACCATCTCCATTTCTTTTTTCAAGATCTGCTGTTCCAAGCGACTTTCATTCATACTTTAATATACTAGCTCTGTCTCATGCGTAGTGTCATACACAGTGAACATGGAATTGATAGAAACAACACACTGGACAATGAGCATAGTGCTTCTCAGACTTTAATTAGCAAAGCGGTTCCTGAGTCTCTGCTAAATCAGCGGGTCAGGATGGTGGTGGAACTGAGAGCTGAGTCTGATTTACTTTTTTTGAACAATCTGCCTTTTATTTAAATGTAGTATTAGAGTTTTATTTTATTTACTTTATTTTGTATTTTTAAACCCAGTGAAGTGAGAAACATATACAAGTTAGGAATAATCCAAAATTAAAGCAGAAAGCCACAAGTGGAAAAATAAAAGTGATCTTTCTTTGATATTAACTATATAATATAAACCTATCAACTCCATATACAAAGTTTTACCAACAACAAAAAAGACTATATATATTTTTTCTAAAATTTATACCCTTAGTTCATTACTTGAATGTCAACAATTAAATTAAAATTTCTTGAGAAGTTGTTATCATGATATTTTTAATTCCATAATATTGGTATCTTTGATTTTTTCTTGCATAATTTTCTAATTTTATAATGCAATGTTGCTTGTTTCTATACTTTTAGCTTTACTGAGATATAATTGGCAAATACAGTTATAAGATATTTAAAATATACATTGTGATTTTTCAGTGCATGTATGCATTATGAAAGGATTCATCTCATCTGCTTAGTTGACACATCCATCACTATATATCTTTGGTGAGAACATTTAATTCTATTCCCTTGGGGAATTTCAATTATACAATACAGTGTTATCAACTATAGTTGCTCAGAACTTATTCATTGTGTAGCTAAAATTTGTACCCTGTTGCAAAAGCAGTATAAACATCTCATGTACCATTAACCCAGTTTCCCCAAATGGTCATATCTTACATGATTACAGTGTAAAAAAAGTCCAAGAATTTGACATTGATATGATGTGAGCATATAATCCATGTCATTTTATTGCATATGTGCATTTCCATAACCATTATCACATACAAGAGACAGAATTTTTCCATTACTACCAAGATGATTTTTTTTCTATATTTCCTCACCTGTAGTTTGTTTGCTTTCTCTATAATTTGCTCTCGTTTCAAGAATGTGATATATTAATAAATGGTGTTATATGGTGTGTAACCTTTTGATGTTGGCTTTTTTCACTCAGCACAATGTGCTTGATATATATCCAAGTTATTATATCAATAATTCATTCCATTTATTGCTAAGTAGTATTCCATAGTATGGACTTACTCTAATTTGTTTAGCTATTCACCCACTAGAAATATTTTGATTGTTGCCAAATTGGGGCTATTACAATATAGTAATATTGCTAAGAACAATTATGTGCAGATTTTTGTGTAAATATGTCTTCAGTCCTCTGAGATAAATCCTAAGCATTGTGTGGTAGTATATATCAATTTTTTAAAGAAATTGTCAAAGTGTTTTCCATAGTAGTTGTACTATCTTGCATTTCTACCAGCAACATATGAGAAATTCAGTTTCTCTGCATAAATTGCAGGGTTTGGTATTGTCACTTTTTTTTTCTTACTTTAGATGTTCTACTAGGTATGTATGTGCATGCATGCTAAGCTGCTTCAGTTGTGTCCAGCTCTTTGCTACCCTATGGACTATAGCTCACCAGGCTCTTCTGTCCATGGGACTCACCAGGCAAGAATACTGCAGTGGGTTGCTATGCCCTCCTCCAGGGATCTTCCCAACCAAGGATCAAACCCACCTCTCCTGTGTCTCCTGCATTGGCAGACAGGTTCTTTACCACTACTGCCACCTGGGAAGCCCAATAAGTATGTATTTGATATCTAATTGTCATCTAAATTTTCATTTCCCTAATAGCTTATGATGAAAGTGAGAGTTGCTCAGCCGTGTCTGACTCTTTGTGACCCCCATGGACTGAATTCTCCAAGCCAGAATACTGGAGTGGGTAAACTTTCCCTTCCTCAGGGGATCTTCCCAACCCAGGGATCGAAACCAGGTCTGCTGCATTGCAGGCAGATTCTTTACCAGCTGATCCACAAGGGGAGCCCAAGAATGCTGGAGTGGGTAGCCTATTCCTACTCCAGCGGATCTTTCTGACCCAGGAATTGAACTGGGGTCTCCTGTATTGCGGGCGGATTCTTTACCAGCTGAGCAATCAGGGAAGCTCCTAATAGTTTATGATGTTGAACATCTTATGTGCTTATTTGCCATCTATATATAATCAGAATATCTTTTTAAGTGAAACGTCTCTTCAGGTCTTTTGTTCATTTCCTGACTGGTTTCTTTATCTTTAAGTATTGCATTTTAAATATTCCAGATATGATTCTCTTGTCATATACATGATTTGGGAATACATTCTCCAGTCTTTACTTCATCTTCTCATATTTTTAACAAGGTATTTCCCAGATTTAAAAAATAAGTAAATTTTAAGAATTTCTATTCATCAGTTTATGTTTGCAATACCCTACAACTTCACTGAACTCAGTTCTAGGACTGTTTAGTATATTCTCTGAGATTTACAATATAAACAATGTCTTACACAAGTAGAACAGTTTTATTTCTCCCTTTCTGATGTGCATAGCTTTAATTTCTTACTCTTGCTTTATTGAGCTGGCTAGAACTTTGAGTACTATGTTGAACAGCAGTGGCAAGAGTGAACATCTTTGCTTTGTTCTCAACCTTAGAAAAAGAATTCAGTGTTCATCATTAAAGATGATATTAGTTGCAACATTTTGTAGATGATTTTTAATAAGTTGAAGAAGTTCCCCTCTATTCCTATATTTCTGAGGATTTGTAACAAAAAAGTGTATTGAATTTTGTCAGATGCTTTTTTGCCTGATACGACATGATCATGTGATTTTTCTTCTTTAGCTTATTGATATGATAATTTTCAAATATTGAACAAACCTTGCATCACTGGAATAACTCCCTCTTGGTTATGCCTTATAATGCTTTTATACATTGCTGAAATACATTTGAAAATTTTAAAAGAATTTTTATGTCTATATTCATGAAGGATATAGGCCCATAACTTTCTTTTTGAGCTGTGTTTGCTTGGTTTTGGTAGCAAGACAACACTGGCTTTATAAAATAAGCTAGCAAAGTTTCTAAAAAATATTGTGTAGAATTGGTATTATTTCTTCATCAAGTTTTCAGTAGAATTCTGCAGTGAAATAATCTGTACCTAGAAATTTGTTTTGGGGACGTTTAAAATTATGAGAAAAAGCAAGAGAATTCCAGAAAAACATCTACTTCTGCTTTATTGATTACTCTAAAGCCTTTGACTGTGTAGATCACAGCAAACCATGGAAAATTCTTCAAGAGATAGGAATACCAGACCACCTTACCTGCCTCCTGAGAAATCTGTATGCAGGTCAAGAAGCAACAATTAGAACTGGACATGGAACAACAGACTGTTTTCCATGTCCTATTTGGACATGTCCAACAACAGGTTCCAAATAGGAAAAGGAGTACATCAAGACTGTATATTGTCACCTGCTTATTTAACTTATATGCAGAGTACATCATGTGAAATGCCAGGCTGGATGAAGCACAAGCTGGAATCAAGATTACTGGGAGAAATATTAATAACCTCAGGTAGGCAGATGACACCACCCTTATGGCAGAAATTGAAGAAGAACTAAAGAGCCTCTTGATGAAAGGGAAAGAGGAGAGTGAAAAAGCTGGCTTAAAACTCAACATTCAAAAAACAAAGATCATGGCATCAGGTCCCATCACCTCATGGCAAATAGACGGCGAAAGAGTGACAGTCTTTATTTTCTTGGGCTCCAAAATCACTGTAGATGGTGACTGCAGCCATGAAATTAAAAGATGCTTGCTCCTTGGAAGAAAAGCTATGACCAACGGAGACAGCATATTAAAAAGAAGAGACATTACTTTGTCAACAAAGGTCCGTCTAGTCAAGGCTATGGTTTTTCCAGTAGTCATGTATGGATGTGAGAGTTGGACTATAAAGAAAGCTAAGTGCCAAAGGATTGATGTTTTTGAACTGTGGTGCTGGAGAAGACTTGAGAGTCCCTTGGACTGCAAGGAGATCCAACCAGTTCATCCTAAAGGAAACCAGTCCTGAATATTCATTGGAAGGACTGATGCTGAAGCTGAAGCTCCAATACTTTGGCCACCTGATGCGAAGAACTGACTCCTTGGGAAAGACCCTGATGCTGGGAGGGACTGGGGGAAGGAGCAGAAGGGGACGACAGAGGGTGAGATGGTTGGATGGCATCAACGACTCGATGCACATGGGTTTGGGCAAATTCCAGGAGGTAGTGATGGAGAGAGAAGCCTGGGATGCTGCAGTCTACAGGGTCACAAAGAGTCAGACACGACTGAGCAACTGAACTGAACTGAAAATTATGCTTATTTTTCTTAATAGCAATGCTGCTGCTGCTAAGTCGCCTCAGTCATGTCCGATTCTGTACACCTCCATAAATGGCAGCCCACCAGGCTCCTCTGTCCCTCAGATTCTCAAGGCAAGAATCCTGGAGTGGATTTCCATTTCCTCCTCCAATGCATGCATCCATGCTAAGTCACTTCAGTCATGTCTGACTCTGTAATAAGGCTATTCAAATAATTACTTCACTTTGGGTAAGTTGTGGTAGTTTCATACAGTCTGTATCAGATTTTGGTTCTTTTGGTTTTCCCAGTTTTTCTGTTTTAATTTTATTGATATCTTTTTTTATCTTTATTATTTTCTACTTCTGCTTAAGTTTAGTTCAGTTGCTCAGTCGTGTCCTGCTCTTTGCGACCTCATGAACCACAGCACGCCAGACTACCCTGCCCATCATCAACTCCTGGAGTCCACCCAAACCCATGTCCATTGAATCAGTGATGCCATCCAACCATCTCATCCTCTGTTGTCCCCTTCTCCTCCTGCCCTCAACCCTTCCCAGAATCAGGGTCTTTTCAAATGAGTCACCTCTTTGATACTCACCAAAGTATCAAAGGTGGCCAAAGTATTGGAGTTTCAGCTTCAACATCAGTCCTTCCAATGAACACCCAGGACTGGTCTCCTTTAGGATGGACTGGTTGGATCTCTTGCAGCCCAAGGGACTCTCAAGAGTCTTCTCCAACACCACAGTTCAAAAGCATCAGTTCTTCAGCACGCAGCCTTCTTTATAGTCCAACTCTCACATCCATACATGACTACTGGAAAAACCATAGCCTTGACTAGATGGACCTTTGTTGGCAAAGTAATGTCTCTTCTTTTTAATATGCTGTCTAGGTTGGTCATAACTTTCCTTCCAAGGAGTCAGTTCAGTTCAGTTCAGTCGCTCAGTCATGTATGACTCTTTGTGACCCCAGGAATTGCAGCACACCAGGCCTCCCTGTCCATTACCATCTCCTGGAGTTCACTCAAACTCACGTCCATCGAGTCAGTGATGCCATCCAGCTATCTCATCCTCTGTCGTCCCCTTTTCCTCCTGCCCCCAATCCCTCCCAGCATCAGAGTCTTTTCCAATGAGTCAACTCTTCACATGAGGTGGCCAAAGTACTGGAGTTTCAACTTTAGCATCATTCCTTCCAAAGAACACGCAGGGCTGATCTCCTTCAGAATGGACTGGTTGGATCTCCTTGCAGTCCAAGGGACTCTCAAGAATCTTCTCCAACACCACAGTTCAAAAGCAGCAATTCTTTGGTGCTCAGCTTTCTTCACAGTCCAACTCTCTTATCCATACATGACCACTGGAAAAACCATAGCCTTGACTAAACGGACCTTTGTTGGCAAAGTAATGTCTCTGCTTTTCAATATGCTATCTATGTTGGTCATAACTTTCCTTCCAAGGAGTAAGCGTCTTTTAATTTCATGGCTGCAGTCACCATCTGCAGTGATTTTGGAGCCCAAAAAGATAAAATCTGACACTGTTTCCACTGTTTCCCCATCTATTTCCCATGAAGTGATGGAACCAGATGCCATGATCTTAGTTTTCTGAATGTCAAGCTTTAAGCCAATTTTTTCACTTTCCTCTTCATCAAGAGGCTCTTTAGTTCTTCACTTTCTGCCATAAGGGTAGTGTCATCTGCATATCTGAAGTTATTGATATTTCTCCTGGCAATCTTGATTCCAGCTTGTGCTTCTTCCAGCCCAGCGTTTCTCATGATGTATTCTGCATAGAAGTTAAACAAGCAGGGTGACAATATACAGCCTGGATGTACTCCTTTTCCTATTTGGAACCAGTCTGTTCTTCCAGGTCCAGTTCTAACTGTTGTGTCCTGACCTGCATACAGATTTCTCAAGAGGCAGGTCAGGTGGTCTGGTATTCACATCTCTCTCAGAATTTTCCACAGTTTGTTGTGATCCACACAGTCAAAGGCTGTGGCATAGTCAATAAAGCAGAGATAGATGTTTTTCTGGAACTCTCTTGCTTTTTCAATGATCCAGCAGATGTTGGCAATTTGATCTCTGGTTTTTCTGATTTTTCTAAAACCAGCTTGAACATCTGGAAGTTCATGGTTCACATATTGCTGAAGCCTGGCTTGGAAAATTTTGAGCATTACTTTAGTAGCGTGTGAGATGAGTGCAATTGTGTGTCAGTTTGAGCATTCTTTGGCATTGCCTTTCTTGGGATTGGAATGAAAACTGACCTTTTCCATGGCCACTGCTGAGTTTTCCAAATTTCAGGGGCGGCGGTCGAGCAGAGATACCCCTCATCTAAGGTAAGGAGCAGTGGCTGCGCTTTGCTGGAGCAGTCATGAAGACATACCCCACGTCCAAGGTAAGAGAAACCCAAGTAAGATGGCAGGCACTGAGAGGGCATCAGAGGGCAGACAGACTGAAACCACAATCACAGACAACTAGCCAATCTGACCACACGGACCACAGCTTTGTCTAACTCAATGAAACTAAGTCAGGCCATGTGGGGCCACCCAAGACAGACAGGTCATGGTGGTGAAGTCTGACAGAACGTGGTTCACTAGAGAAGGGAATGGCAAAGCAAATCAGTATTCTTGCCTTGAGAACCCCATGAACAATACTTCTGCTTACTTTGAGCTTATTTTGGCCTTTTTGTGGTTTCTTAAGGTGGAAGGTTACATTATTGATTTGACTTTTCCTCTTCTCAAAGTATTTAGTGATATAAATTTCTCTTTTCTTGCTGAATAGCTGAGTTTCACAAATTCTGATGTGTTCTATTTTCACTTCTATTCATTTCATTTAGTTGCTAAGACATGTACGACTCTTGTGACCCCATGGACTGTAGACCACCAGGCTCCTCTGTCCAGAGGGGATTGCCTGGGATTCTCCAGGCAAGAATACTGGAGTGGGTTGCCATTTCCTTCTCCAACATTTATATTAAGTTCAATGTATTTCTAAAATATCTATGAAATTTCTTCTTTTATAAAGTATTTATTTATTTATTTTTGGCTGCACTGGGTCTTCATTGCTGCATACAGGCTTTTCTCTAGTTGCACCCAGCAAATTGGGGCTACTCTGTAGTTGTGGTGCATGGGTTTCTCATTGTGGTGGCTTCTCTTGTTGTAGATCACTGGCTCTAGGGCACACGGGCTCAGTAGTCGTGGCGCACAGGCTTAGTTGCCCCACAGCATGTGGAAGCTTCCCAGACCAGGAAACCAACCTATGCATTTGCAGGCAGGTTCCAATCCACTGGACTAATCGTCCCAACATCTGTTGCTGTTTTGTCAACTAATTTTAGGTAATAGTCTAAAGCTTTTGTTGTCATTCTATTGACTTCACAGCATCCTCATCAGAAGGAAATTCTATTTCAAGAAATAACTTTCTTTGCTCATCCATAAGAAGAAAATTAAAATTTTATCTTTATATTATAGCAATTCAGTCACAACTTCAGGGAAGTCTGAAATTTCCTCTTTAGCCAGCAGAATATTGAGGAGTGTGCTAGTTTTTTCCATGTCTTGAGGTTTTCCTGTTACCTCTCTGTTATTGATTTATAGTTCTGTTCTCTTGTGGTCAGAAAGCACACAGCTACACTTCAGTTCCAGACCACCAAAATAAAACCAGTATTGCAGAAAAGGTAGTCATATGAATGTTTCTGTTTTCCCAGTACACACAAAAGTTGTGCTTATGCTATTCTGCAGTCACTTAAGTGCACAATAGCATTATGTCTAAGAAATGTGTATATATATATATATATATATATATATATATATATATACAAATTTTAAAATATTGTATTGCTAAAATGTACTAACTATCTGAGCCTTAAGCAAGTCATAATCTTTTTAATGGTGGAGGATCTTAACTTGATGTTGATGGCTGCAGACTGATCAGGGTGGTGGCAGCTGAAGGTTTGGGTAGCTGTGACAATTTCTTAAAATAAGATAATAGTGAAGTCTGCTGCACAAATGATTTCATTGCAGCATGGTAAAGCATCTGTCTACAATGAGGGAGACCCAGGTTCGATCCCTGGGGTGGGAAGATCCCCTGGAGATGGAAATGGCAATCCACTCCAGTACTATTGCCTGGAAAACCCCATGGACACAGGAGCCTGGTAGGCTACAGTCCATTGGGTTGCAAAGAGTCGGGCATGACTGAGCGACTTCACTTCACTTCACTTCATACAGTTTGATAACATTTTATCCACAATAGGACTTCTTTCAAAATTGGAGTCAGTCGTCTCAACATCTGTTGCTGTTTTGTCAACTAATTTTAGTTAATATTCTAAAGCTTTTGTTGTCATTCCGCTGACTTCACAGCATCCTCATCAGAAGGAAATTCTATTTCAAGAAATAACTTTCTTTGCTCATCCATAAGAAGAAAATTAAAATTTTATCTTTAGATTGCAGCAATTCAGTCACATCTTCAGGTGCCACTTCTAATTCTAGTTCTTTTATTTTCCACCGCATCTGCAGTTACTTCCTCCCCTGAGGTCTTGATCCCCTCAAAGTCTTCCATGAGGGTAGGAATCAACTTCTTCCAAACTCCTGTTAATGTTGATATTTTGACCTCTTCCAATGAATCACAAATATTCTTAATGGCATTTAGAATGATGAGTCCTTTCTAGAAGATTTTCAATAGACTTTGCCCAGATCCACTGTCTATGGCAGCTACAGAATTATGCGATATATTTCTTAAGTAATAAGACTTGAAAGTTGAAATTACTTTTTGATTAATGGGCTGCAGAATAGATATTGTGTTAGCAGGCATGAAAACAACATTCATCTCATTGTACATTTCCACCAGCATTCTTGGGTGACTAGGTGCACTGTTGATGAGCAGTAATATTTTGAAAAGGATCTTTTTTACTGAACAGTAAATCTCAGCAGTGGGCTTAAAATATGCAGTAAACCATGTTGTAAACAGATGTGTTGTTATCTGGGTTTTGTTGTCCCATTTAGAGCACATAGGCCAAGTTAGCAGAGTAGATTCAGCATAATTCTTAAGGGTCCCAGGACTTCCAGAATGATAAATGAACATTGGCTTTGAGTTTAAGTCACCAGATACTTTAGCCCCTAACAAGAGAGTCAGCCTGTCCTTTGCAGCTTGGAAGTCAGGCATTGACTTCTCCTCTCTAACTATGAATTTTAGATGACATCTTCTTCCAATAGATGGCTGTTTCACCTGCGTTGAAAATCAGTTGTGTAGTGTTGCCACCTTCATTAATTATCTTAGCTAGATCTTCTGGATAACTTGCTGCAGCTTCTGTATCACAACTTAGTGGTTCACACTTTATATCATGGAAATGGCTTCTTTCACGCATATGAGAATGGTTTTCCCTTCATTTCAGAATATTTTCACTGAATATACAACTCTGGGTTTAAAATATTTTTCTTTTAGTACTGGAAAAATGTTGCACCACTTCCTCCTGGCCTCCGTGGTTTCTGATGTGAAATGAAATCTTCGAACATTTGAATTGTTTTGCCCTACACATATGCATCATTTTTCTCTGATTGCTTTCAAGATTTTCCCCTTGTTTTTCAGTTTCTATTGTTTTACTATGGTATGATTTGGCATAGACTAATTTGGGTTTATCTTGCTTGAGGTTCTCTCCATTTAATGAATCTCAATGTTTACAGTGTTTGATGTTTACAAAATTTTCAGATATTAATTCTTCCACCCACATTATATTCTTCTGGGACTCTAAAGACACAAAGATTGAAATTATTTTTCTCATAGTCTCAAATGTCCATGAGGCTTTATTTTTATTTTTTCAATCTGTTTTTCCCTATATTGTTCGTGCTGTTAATTTCTTCTCTTCTGTCATCAAGTCCATTGATTCTTTTCTGTCTCCTTCTTACTCTGCTGTTGGGATATTCCTGGTTTTTGGTATAAGTGATTTGTTTATTAAAACTTGGATATTTTGGTTATCATGTTATGAAACTGTGGATCTTATTAAACTTTCTATTTTAACTAGCTTTCTTTGACATCACTTTTGCAAGGGAAGAAGAGCAGCCACCTCATTCCTGTCAGATTGGAGAAAAATCCAGATTTATTACCTGGCCTCCACTGATGCCTAAGGAAATGACTACCCCTTACTGTAGGCTATTTGTGGGAGTACCAGAGGCCAGCAGGCTTCTACTCATACGTCCCTAGCTGGGAAGGAGAGGGACATCTTGTTACTGACCCTCCTGTGACCTCCACTGAAACTATGTGTGGATGTGGCCTTCATACCACTGAACATCTGAGAAAGTTCTGACTTTTATCTAGGCTGTTTCTGATGCTAGCCCCGTGTGGAGGGGTAGAGTTGCTTCCTCAGCACTGGATGAGTCAAAGTGGAAGGCTAGGCTCTCTGTATGGTCTCCACTGACACTGTGGGGGAGTGGTGAGCTGGCTCCCTGCTTGGCCGTCCTGACACCACTCTGGTAGGGGAAGAGTAGTTGGAATGCAAGTGCGGAAACCTAGACTCTTCCTTCTATATTTGCTGGTGATGGAGGGGTTGGGGCCTCACTTTTTTTTTTTTTTAATTTTGTAGTGTGTGGCCACAGTAGAGTGTTTATTTTCTCAAAGTTTTTGTTCTGGCAAGGTTCTAATTCTTTGCCTAGAAATAAAGTTTTCTTTCGTGGTTTTTCTGTGACAGTTGGTGTTTCTGGGTTTCCAGCATCTCTAGTTTTTAGTCTGGGATATATGAGGCAAAAATAAAACTCAAGTAACTAACTATCATGTTACCTTTGCTGAGTTTTAAGCTGTGCTTAGAAAAAGAAATACAGAAACATTTATCTGTCCCATCATTCAAGAGATGGAAATCATCAACTGATTGAGATTGACTGACCAAAAATACCAAGGTAATTCAATAGGAAAAAGATAATCTTTCCAATAAATTGTGCTGGAACAAGTGGACATCAAAATAAAAACTAAACTTTGGCCCTTACAACACTGTATACAAAAATTAACTCAAAATTGACATTAGACTCAAATTTAAGAGCTCAAATTACAATATTTCCTGAAGAAAAAAAAGACAATATTATGTTGTTGGTGGTGGTGTTGTTCAGTTGCTAAGTCATGTCCAGCTCTTTGAGACCCTATGGATTGCAGCTTGCCAGGCTTCCCTGTCCTTCACTATCTCCTGGAGTTTGATCAGACTCATGTCCATTGATAGTCAGTGATGCTATCTAACCATCTCATCCTCTGCCACCATCTTCTCCTATTACCTTCAATCTTTCCCATGGTCGGTATCTTTTCCAATGACTCCACTCTTTGCATCAGGTCGCCAAAGTATTGGAACTTTAGTTTCAGCATAAGTCTTTCCAATGAATATTCAGGACTTATTTCCTTTAGGACTGACTGTCCTTGCAGTCCAAAGGACTCTCAAGAGTCTTATCCAGCACCACAATGCAAAAGCATCAGTTCTTTGGCATTCATCCTTCTTTATGGCCCATCTCTCACATCCATACATGACTATTGGAAAAACTATAGATTTGACTATATGTACCTTTGTCAGCAAAATGATGTTTTGCTTTTTAATACGCTGTCTAAGTTTGTCATAGCTTTCCTTCCAAGGAGAAAGCATCTTTTAATTTCCTGATTGCAGTCACCATCCACAGTTGATTTTGGAGCCAAAGAAAATAAAATCTGTCACTGCTTCCACTTTCCCCCCTTCCATTTGCCATGAAGTGATGGGACCAGATGTCATGATCTTTTTTTTTTGAATGTTGAGTTTTAAGCCAGATTTTTTAATCTTCTCCTTCACCCTCATCAAGAGGCTCTTTAGTTCCTCTTCACTTTCTGCCACTAGCGTGGAGAATATTTTAGTAACTGTGAATTTGAGATTTAGTGGATACAATACAAAAGTCCAAATGATAAAAGAAAAAAATCAGTAAGTTGTTTTTATTCAAAGTTTTTTTAAATTTTTGCTCTTCAAAGATACAGTCAAAAAATGAAAGTTCATCCAAGTTCACAGAACTTGTATCTAAAAATCTTTTATTTAATATATACAGAACTCATAGCCTAATAAGAGAAGACAAACATCCCAATTAAAAGTGAGCAAAATATTTGAGCAAATACTTCACCAAGGAAGATACACAAATGGCCAACATGCACATGGAAAGATGCTCAGCATTATAAATCATAGGGAAAAGCAAATAAAAATCACACAAAGATAGTACTACATACTCACTATAAGTGCAAAAATAGAGGGAACTGATTACAGCAAGTGTAGGCAGGCTGTGAAGCAACCAGAACTCCTCATACATTGCTGATTAGAATGAAAAATGAAATAACCACTTTGGAAGAGATTCTGGCTATTTCTTAAAAACTTCAATATGCCCAATCCCTATGACCCAAAAATTCAACTCCTGGGCATTTACCCAAGAAGAATGAAAGCAAATGCTCACAGAAAGAAAATGCAGAAACATTCATAGAAGTTTATTTATAATAGACCTAAACTTGAAATAACCCAAATGCCCATCAAGAGGTGAACAGATAAAATAATGGTGCATCCATATGACAAAATGGAGGTGAAGTTGCCTTCATGCGAAAGAGGGAATTTATTGCTAGAAGAGGCAAGAGGAGGTTTACCAAGAAACATGAAGAAATTTCTGTGGATGGATATGCTCATAATATAAATTTAGCTTGTTTTATCAGCCTCATCAATTTGTACAATTTAAATTTGTGCAGCTTAATATCAGTTTATTATACCTCAATAATGCCAACTATAACATAGTGAGTTGTCTGTTTGAGCTGAGGATTAAAATGTGACAGCATGCAAAGACACTAAATGTTTCATGCCTCTTTTGATTTTCATTCTCCTCTTCTTATGCTCCTCATTCCCCCTCTCTCCATATTGGAGACTCAGTAAAGTACAAGAAGAATGTATTTTCCTTTCCTTTTTGTGGGATCTGACAGAGTGTTCTGCATACCACAGATACTACATCAAAGCTGAAACAACTATGTCAGTGAGAGCTCATTCATTATATTGGTTTATAATAGGAGTCACAGAGTAAGCAAAACATCACTGTTAGGACTTAGTCTTTTATTAAATCATTTTAATTTAAGAACTTATGTTTCCTTTTTCTCACTTTTAATTCCTTTCTGCTGACTTAACTTCCTTAAATCCTCATCTTCATTTTTCTTTCCATTTCTACATCTATGCTGCTAGGTTCTATTGGGGCTTGGCTTGAAATCCTTTTAAATTACTCATTCTTCATCTATTTTCCACATGCTTGTCAAAGTATACTTTAAACAAATAACATTTAACCTTACAAAATGGTGCTAATATCTTATTCACTGACATACAGCCTTTTGTACCATACAATTCATTCTTCTCTTTTTTGTATTGTCCTCTCTTGGCTGTCCTCTGATTCTTAGTGAAGCATCAGATGGATGTACAGATGCCCTTTGAAACCACAGAAAACAGCAGCATGTGGGAGGAAGGACAGTGACTCATCGGCCCATGAATATCTGTTCTAAAAAACCAAATGAGTTTGCTTTTTAATATGCTGTCTAAGTTTGTCATAGCTTTCCTTCAAAGGAGAAGTGTCTTTTCATTTCATGGCTGCAGTCACCTGCAGTGATTTTGGAGCCCAAGAAAATAAAGTCTGCCACTGTTTTCACTGTTTCCCCATCTATTTGCCATGAAGTGATGGGACCAGATGCCATGATCTTAGTTTTCTGAGTGTTGAGCTTGAAGTCAACTTTTTCACTCTCCTCTTTCACTTCCATCAAAAGGCTCTTTAGTTCTTCTTCAGTTTCTGCCATAAGGGTGGTGTCATCTGCATATCTGAGGTTATTGATATTTCTCCCGGCAATCTTGATTCCAGCTTGTGCTTCATCCAGCCCAGCATTTCTCATAATGTACTCTGCATGTAAGTTAAATAAGCAGGGTGACAATATACAGCCTTGATGTATTCTTTTCCCTATTTGGAACCAGTCTGTTGTTCCATGTCCTGTTCTAGCTGTTGTGTCCTGACCTGCATACAAATTTCTCAGGAGGCAGGTCAGGTGGTCTGGTATTCCCATCTCTTTCAGAATTTTCCACAGTTTGTTGTGATCCACATAGTCAAAGGCTTTTGGCATAGTCAATAAAGCAGAAATAGACGTTTTTCTAGAACTCTCTCACTTTTTTGATGATCCAGCAGATGTTGGCAATTTGACCTCCGGTTTCTCTGCCTTTTCTAAATCCAGCTTGAACATCTGAAAGTTCATAGTTCATGTATTGTTGAAGCCTGGCCTGAAGAATTTTGAGCATTACTTTACTAGCGTGTGAGATGAGTGCAATTGTGCGGTAGTTTGAGCATTCTTTGGCATTGCCTTTCTTTGGGATTGGAATGAAAACTGACCTTTTCCAGTTTTATGGCCACTGCTGAGTTTTCCAAATTTCTGGCATATTGAGTGCAGCACTTTCACAGCATCATCTTTTAGGATTTGAAACAGCTCAGCTGGAATTCCATCACCTCTACTAGCTTTGTTCATAGTGATGCTTCCTAAGGCCCACTTGACTTCACAATTCAGGATGTCTGGCTCCAGCTGAGTGATCACACCATCGTGAGTATCTGGGTCATGAAGATCTTTTTTGTATAGTTCTTCTATGTATTCTTGCCACCTCTTTTTAATATCTTCTGCTTCTGTTAGGTCCATACCATTTCTGACTTTTATTTCGCCCATCTTTGCATGAAATGTTCCCTTGGTATCTCTAATTTTCCTGAAGAGATCTCTAGTCTTTCCCATTCTATTGTTTTCCTCTATTTCTTTGTACTGATCACTGAGGAAGGCTTTCTTATCTCTCTTTGCTATTCTTTGGAATTCTGATTCAAATGGGTATATCTTCTCTTTTCTCCTTTGCTTTTCACTTCTCTTCTTTTCTCCTCAGACAACCATTTTGCCTTTTTGCACGTCTTTTTCTTGTGGATGGTGTTGATCCCTGCCTCCTATACACTGTTACAAACCTCCATCCATAGTTATTCAGGCACTCTATCAGATCTATATTTCAATTTTTAAAAAAAACAGCTATTCTTCAATTAAAAAAAAAGAAAGAAAAAAAGTTACTTTCTCTGGAACGATAGTAGGACCATCTGAGTCCAGGTTCATTTCAGACCTTTCTAAAGATTTCAAAAGATGGAAAAAGGCTATATCATATGAGTATATTTAATGACTTGTAGAAAGTCTTAATTCATTATTTAAAAAGTCATATAAAGAATTCTATGTAAAATTCTGAAGGTGACCTCAGGTCACTTGTGAGAGAATATAATTCATTTGGGATCCCTCCTAGATCTCCTCTATCCTAATTTAATTACAAACTTTCTGGCTTAGAACTGTTTCTTGTTTCTTGTGATAATGATCAAATCATTGGGCATTTGCTGAAATCATTTAATGACCATTTCTGTCATGTTACATCCCACACCTATTGCCTTTCTTTATTTAAAGAGCATGAGAATTAACTGGATAACTCTCAAAAAAATGCCACATTAACAACAAACTTAACACGCTTCCAAAAGAAGTGATCTCTTCATTTCTGTATTCCAGTGCCTGGTACAGAGTCTGGAAGAAGCAGGACTCAATCAGTATTTAGTAAGGGGAATTAATGAACAAATTCATGAATCACAACTTTGATTCCTTCATAATCCTTCCAGTGGCCTGTCTTCATGATGCTTGTCTGAGCTTCATGATCTTTTGGTTCTTGTTCCATAGCACCAGGTAGAGGCTGATTTAAATGTTTCCAGAGGTCTCTGATGATTCTGAGATTCCACATTTCCTTTAAAGTTCATGAAAGATACTAGCTGCTGTAAGACACAGAGATTAAACAGCAAATGAGAAAAACAGAGAACCAAGAGGAAGGGCCATGAGGAAGAAGGGGAAGGAAAAAAAGACCAAACTCAGGGGAAAGGGGGGCACTGAACTCAAGAGATTGATGGGAAGAGGAAAGAAAAGGTAAAAACAGGATGAGAAGGATGCCTGGAGGATGAGAAGTTGAAATTTGATATGGGGCCTGTTCACTTCAGTTCAGTTGCTCAGTCTTTTCTGACTCTGTGACCCCATGGACTGCAGCAAGCCAGGCTTCCCTGTTCATCACCAACTCCCGGAGCTTGCTCAAATGCATGTCCATTGAGTCGGTGATGCCATCCAACCATCTCATCTTCTGTTGTCCCCTTCTCCTCCTGCCTTCAGTCTTTCCCAGCATCAGGGTCTTTCCCAAGGAGTCAGTTCCTTGCATCAGGTGGCCAAAGTATTGGAGTTTCAGCTTCAATATCAATCCTTCCAATGAACATTCAAGACTGGTTTTCCTTTAGGAGAACTGGTTTGATCTCCTTTCAGTCCAAGGGACTCTCAAGAGTCTTCTCCAACACCACCGTTCAAAAGCATCAATTCTTTGGTGCTCACCTTTCTTTATAGTCCAACTGTTACATCCATGCATGACTACTGGAAAAACCATAGCTTTGACTAGATGGACCTTTGTCAGAAAAGTAACATCTCTACTTTTTAATATGCTGTCTCAGTTGGTCATAGCTTTTTTTCCAAGGAGCAAGCATCTTTTAATTTCATGGCTACAGTCACCATCTGCAGTCATTTTGGAGTACAAGAAAATAAAGTCTGTCACTGTTTCCATTGTTTCCCCATCTATTTGACATGAAGTGATGGGACCAGATGCCATGATCTTCAATTTTTGAATGTTGAGTTTTAAGCCAGCTTTTTCACTCTCCTCTTTCATTTTTATCAAGAGGCTCTTTAGTTATTCTTCACTTTCTGCCATAAGGGGATATGGGGCCACGGAAAATAAAAAATCAGATGGGTGGTTTAGGAAGAAACCAGTGGGTGACTGGGTAATGGAAATGTCCCATTGGCTCCTAAGTAGACTAGGGTTCCTCATTAGTTCTGTTTCCAAGGCTAGCAGCACAGCAGATAAATGTGTTCTCTTTGCCTTAGATGCCACTTACAGCCTGACCCAAATGAAACAAAGAGGAGGTATGAGACTCTTCCCCTTGAGTTACATTTTACCGAACCCTGGCTCATAGCCCAGATCCTAGAAATAGGTCATTTTTGATAAAGCAATACAGCCTGCAGCCGTAGAACACATCTGAGGATCTGGCTAAACTAGAGGGATACAAAGCAAAAACAATAGGTATATGCAGTCAGTCATTCAGTCAATCTGTATCCTTCAAGTAGTTCAGGGCACAGCTTTCTTTGAATCAATTCAGAAAGAAGTGCTCCTGCTCCTACTTCAACTCAGGCATTGGGAGGTGGAAAGTCAACCTAAAGTTTTTACAGTTACTAATGCAAGTGGAAAAGGAAGTCAAGGTCCTCAATTCTAAGCTATGATTTTTTCCCTTTTCCTTTCTTTCTTTCTGCCTTTCTTCCATCTTTCCCTCTCTTCCTTCCTTTCCTCCTTCTTTCCTTGTGGCCTTTCTCTTCTTTTTAAAATTAATCAATTCTGTCTCATCACAAACTCATGCTCAGTTTAAAATCACCACCATCAATTTATCCACTTCATGAAAAATCTCAGAGAATTTTGAGATATCACCCTTGACTCCATGTTACCACCAGGCAAAGACTCCCTGTCAGTGCTGTTGTGGAATATGCAATCTAAATCATCCTTGTGCTCCAGAAGCTGGTGTGAAAAACATGTTGAAAACCCAGTGTGAACCCCAGTCCCACTCCAGTCCTGCCTCTTTATACCCTGCTCTGTGGAGGGAAGATTTATTCTTTGAAGTAGATGCTACTCATGAGACCAAATCCTTGATTGAAATGAGAGGTGGGGAGAAAAGATGGGAAGTGCTATGCTGATGATCAATTACCTGAGCACCGAGAAACTAGTTGATCTACATTTTGTTTGCCACTTTATATAGTTTTTATGCTTCCCATTGGCCATTTTTATCCAATGTCATTATCAAAGACATCATTTCCTTGCCCTACTTCTATATCAATGCAAATCAATAAATGTTTACTGATTCTCTCTTCTATCTAGGACTCTGTTATGCTGATTTTGTGGTGAATAACAGATAAATATAAGAAGTTCTCTGTTTTTGGAGTATCAGAAGCAAATTCCAAATGCAAATTTCTGGTGGATCAAATTAAATTTAAATAAAGAACCAAGAAACTTTTAACTTTTCACTTCTGGTAAAAGAGTCTAAAAATTTTTGAAAAGACTTAAAAGGAAATGATAGTTTTCAGTGATCATAGCACTACCACTCATTCTAATACCATGTTTCTTTGTGGTGTCTATCAGAGACCTGCCCCAAATCTTAAAAGTTGAGACTGACTCTGTGGAGAGGCTCACTCAACATCATCTCCCCACTACAGTCTCACTCATCCACCACTACTACAAAAGGACAACTTTTCTGGCAGAGGAACATGTTTACCTGTTGCAGATAGTATGGGTGGAGAAAAGCATCCCTATTAACAGAGCAGACATTGCTGGTGCCACCATTTCCCCCTCTTTGTCCTTCCTGCCATGCAGCTGAGATGCATAGAGCCTGGCAACACTCTTGTGACCATGAGAGAAAAACCAAGAGAATGACAGAGACACAAACTGTGACCTGGAAATTCTGAACCATTGCCAGCAGCTGTCTACTTCCAGATTCCTTTTTCATTGAGAAAAAAAAAATTATTAATTTGTTTAAAAAAATGTTAAGGGCAATGCTCTGTAAATGGCTTAGTACAGTCACTCTTAAACTAGACTTCCAAGCATTAAATACCAATATTATGACATTCATGGATTTGTGTGAAAAGTCAGGATTTCTTTTAGTGATTCAGAACTGCAGTATTTTAGATATTACTGACATTTTTTCCTTTATTTCAAAAAAACCTCATACTGGAAAAATACTTACATTTGTAATTTCTTCTTAAATTCATTTATGAAGTCTCAATTAAAATCCCAGCAAATTTCCTGAAGGTCATTGATAATATAATTCTGAAATCTAAATGGAAATGAAGAGTCAAGAACAGTTAGGACACTCTAAAAACAAACAAAAAAATGAGGGAGACTTTCCTTTTGCACATTTGGTTCAGTTCAGTTCAGTTCAGTTCAGTCGATCAGTCGGTCCGACTCGTTGCGACCCCATGAATCGCAGCATGCCAGGCCTCCCTGTCCATCACCAACTCCCGGAGTTCACTCAGACTCACGTCCATCGAGTCTGTGATGCCATCCAGCCATCTCATCCTCTGTCGTCCCCTTCTCCTCCTGCCCCCAATCCCTCCCAGCATCAGAGTCTTTTCCAATGAGTCAACTCTTAATTTACTATAAAGCTGCAGTAGTTAAGACAGAGGATAGATAAACTAATGAAGCAGAATAGACAGCCGAGAAATAAACCAATGCATACTGTAACACTTGAATTTTGAAAACCTGGTATACAAAACAATGAAAAAAGGATAATATTTTAAATAAATGGTGCTGTCAACTACATATCCTTTAGAAGAAAAAAAATTAAAGTTGACCCTCCTAACACAAAAATCAAGTTTCAGTATATTGTAGACCTAAGTAGAGAAGGCAAAACAATAAATCATCAAGAAAGTAATAAAAGAAGATGTTTTCACGAACTTGGGGGTGGGATAATATTTCCTAAATAGGACACAAAAAGGGTTAATCATACAAGAAAAGATTGATAATTCAAAGTACATTCAGATTGAATGAAAAAGCAAGCTAAAGACTGAGAGCAGATATTTGTAATTCATGTAGCCCACAAAATAATCATACCCAGAATATCAAAAGCACTCCTAACAAATCAATAAGAAGACAGATGAGTCAAGTGAAAAATAGTAAAGTGATTCACACTGGGATTTCCCAAAAGATGTATTGTTCCAAATGGACAGTAATGTATGAAAAGGTTCTCAACTCTATTAGTAACCAGGGAAGTGTAAATCTATAGAAAAGAGGTTGATCATAAGTGTTGGGGAGGATATGGAGCATAAATTATCATCAAATTGGAAACTATATGGAGCATAAATTATCATCAAATTGGAAACTATCTGGCATCATTTCTTTGAGCTGGAAATAAGTATTCACTATAGCTAGTGAATATTTTGGAGAGCAAATGGAGGCTCTAACCAGTTAGGATGTCAGGACAGCAGGCGTAAGTCAGGACTGTCCCAGGTAAGTCAGGGTGTCTGTGCACATCAGTTGTGGTGTTTTCTCTCACCACATTCTCTAGTAATGCCACTCATAGAAACATCAAAACACAGGCTCAAAAGGTGCAGTGTAAACAAAAGCACAGAACTGGGTACAACTCAGACATCCATCCACTTAGAATGTATACATAAATCGTGGTGCATTTACACAGTAGAATACTATAATAATGAATCAGTGAACTAGAGTAACAGAATGAATCTCACATCATGTTGAGGGGGGAAAATGCAGACACGAAAAAGAGCTTACAGTGTAATTTCAGACAACATAAACTATAATGCAAAAAGTTAGGATAGTGTTAATGCAGTTGGCAGAACCACAGCTCCCCAAGGATGTCCACGCCCTAAAGTTCCAACATCTGTGCATATATAAATGTGGCTAAAGGGACACTGTGGATGTGGTTAAGATTAAGGAGCCCCAGGTGGGGATATTGTCCTGAATTATTCCACAGGCCCAATATAAACACAAGGGTCCTAAAACATGAAAAAAAGGAGGCAACCGAGTCAGAATCAAAGAGGTTGCAACAGAAAGAGTCAGAATGATGTCATGTGAAAAATACTCAACTGAACATGGCAATGGCTTTACACATGAAGAAGGAGCTATGACCCAAGGAATGCAAGTGGCCTCTAGAAGTTGGAACAGGAAAGAAATGGATCCTCCCCTACAGCCTCCAGACAGGAAGGTCGTTCTCCCAACACCATGATTTTAGGACTTCTGACCTTCATAACTATAAGATAACAAACTTGTGCTATTTCAAGCCACTGTGTTTGTTATGATCTGTTATAATAACAATAGAAAACTAAGTAGAGCACCATTTCTAAAGGATGGAAGGTACGGGAAGGAGGTTTGGGGTGTTGTGGAAGCATTCTATTTTTGGATTTCGGTGCTCCTGAGAAACTTTTTTGAATCCTACATTTGTTTTGTGTGTGCTTTTTTCTAAGTGTGTTATCTCTGTCTCTCTCTCTCTCTCACTCACACATACACACAAACACTCCACTACTTAATGAGGAAAAGAGGCAAGATACTCAGAGCCACTGCCACAAGAGGCTCACTGCCTAAGGCATATATTCCATGCTTAGGAAGACACAGTTTCCTCAAGGATTTAAATTGGATGAAAGCAGCTCAAACCTGCCTCATAGACAAAAGAATGTGGATGCCTCACTTCAGCGCCTCCAGCAAATGACTGCCTCATAAGAAGATCCAGATGATGCTGTTAAAGTGCTGCACTCAATATGCCAGCAAATTTGGAAACTCAGCAGTGACCACAGGACTAGAAAAGATCAGTTTTCATTCCAATCCCAAAGAAAGACAGTGCCAAAGAATGCTCGAACTACCGAATAATTGCACTCATATCACATGCTAGCAAAGTAATGCTGAAAATTCTCCAAGCCAGGCTTCAATAGTATATGATCCAAAAATTTCCAGATGTTCAAGCTGGATTTTAAAAAGTCAGAGGTACCAGAGATCAAACTGCCAACATCTGTTGAATCATAGAAAAAGCAAGAGAATTCCAGAAAAACATCTACTTCTGTTTCATTGGCTACGCTAAAGCCTTTGACTGTGTGGATCACAACAAACTGCAGAAAACTCTTAAAGAGATGGGAATACTAGACCATCTCACTTGCCTCCTGAGTAACCTGTATGCAGGTCAAGAAGCAACATTTAAAACCGGACATGGAACAACAGACTGGTTCCAAACTGGGAAAGAAGTATGTCAAGGCTGTATAATGTCACCCTATTTATTTAACTTATATATGGAGTACATCATGAGAAATGTTGGATTGGATGAAGCACAAGCTAGAATCAGAATTGCCAGGAGAAATATCATTTACCTCAGATATGCAGATGACACCACCCTTACGGCAGAAAGCCAAGAGGAACTAAAGAGTCTCTTGATGAAAGTGAAAGAGGAGAGTGAAAAAGCTGACTTAAAACTCAACATTCAAAAAACAAAAATCATGCATGCTCAAATTCATGTCCATTGAGTCAGTGATGCCATCCAGTGGACACAGTGACAGACTTTATTTTCTTGGGCTCCAAAATCACTGCTAAAGGTCACTGCAGCCATGAAATTAAAAGACACTTGCTGCTTGGAAGAAAAGCCATGTCAAGCCTAGACAGCGTATTAAAAGGCAGAGACATTACTTTGCCAACAAAGATACATATAGTCAAAGCTATGGTTTTTCCAGTGGTCATGTATGGATGGGACAATTGAACCATAAAGAAGGGTGCTGCTGCTAAGTCGCTTCAGTCGTGTCCGACTCTGTGTGACCCCATAGACGGCAGCCCACCAGGCTCCACCGTCCCTGGGATTGTCCAGGCAAGAACACTGGAGTGGGTTGCCATTTCCTTCTCCAATGCAGGAAAGTGAAAAGTGAAAGTGACGTCGCTCAGTCGTGTCCGACTCCTCGAGACCCCATGGACTGCAGCCCACCAGGCTCCTCCATCCATGGGATTTTCCAGGCAAGAGTACTGGAGTGGGGTGCCATGAGCACCAAAGAATTGATGCTTTTGAACTGCTGTGTTGGAGAAGACTCTTGAATGTCCCTTGGATGGCAAGAAGATGAGTCAATCCTAAAGGAAATCAGTACTGAATGTTCATTGGAAGGACCCATGCTAAAGTTGAAGCTCCAATACTCTAGCCACCTTATGTGAAGAGCTGACTCATTGGAAAAGACCCTGATGCTGGGGAAGATTGAAGGCAGGAGGAGAAGGGAATGACAGAGGATGAGATGGTTGGATGGCATCACCGACTCGATGGACATGAGTTTGAGCAAGCTTTGAGAGTTGGTGATGGACAGGGAAACCTGGTGTGCTGCAGTCCGTGGGGTCTCAAGGAGTTGGACATGACTGAGTGACTAAACAACAACAAAGAAGATCCAGAGTCTTGTCTTTCTGTTTTTAATTGGCTCCCCTCTGTAGGAAGTCGGGTTGAAGTGCCCCTCACATATTAACTCCCAATGGCCAGTGCAAGAGTGTGGATATTTTCATTTACTTATTTATTTATTGGCTGTACTGGGTCTTTGTGCTGCATGGGGACTTTCTCTAGCTGTGGCAGTCAGAGGCTACTCTGAGTTGTGGTGCTTGGGCTACTAGTTGCCCAAGCAATGAGGTTTCTTTTGTTGAGGCTCAGGGGCTCTGAAGCACTGGCTCAGTAGTTCTGACTCACAGGCTTAGCTGTGTTGTAGCCACGCGTTCCGGGAAACAAACTCACTCAGAAGGACAATGCAGATAGTGGAGTGCAGTTTATTACACCGGCGGGCCCAAGGCAGAGTCTCCTCTTATCCAAGGACCCCGACCAGCATTTGTGAAAATCTTTTATACCCCATGTGTACATGTCTGAACCCACCACTCCAAATTCCTTGAGATTTACATAAACCAAGGAAAATACAATCCCAATAACCCCATCATTCACGTGCTATGTGCTCACGCGCTCAAACTGTCAAACGATTAGCCAATAATCAATAAACCTGAGGTTACACTCCGATTGATAAGGAAAAATTTATGGCCTGTCTGGAGGAAGGGGTGATTAGTGTATGTTTTCTTTTAGGCGATGAGTAACCTAGATACGATCTTCAAGGTTCCCCTGTCTGGAGGGGGTCTTATCCTTCGGTTGTTGTTTTCATAGGCACTAAACATAGAGTTCAGAGTCCATTGGAAAAGTGGCCGAGCATGATCAGCATGAACAGGCCTAAGATGGAGTCCAGGCCCTACGAATTCCTTCTTCAGCTGCCCCATGGCATGTGGGATCCTCCCAGACCAGGGATCAAACCCACAGGACTTTTTACCACTGAGCCACCAGAGAAGCTCTTGGAATTTTTCTTTCCACTTTGAGATCTTTTACAGGAAATCAGCACTTAAACCTCAATTTAGCAACAAAATAGTAACTGCACCGTGTTTGCCACATCGGTTTCTAAAAACCCGGCTCTGTGAAAATTACCTGACTCATGCACATTCCACATAGAAGATACCAAGTGGGAAGGTTCATAAGAGGCCATTCTTATGAACCAGAGGAAGGCATACAAACAGGAACTAGAAAGCATTATGCCACAGCCACTGGCCCATTGAAATAAACTCAAAATATAAAAATTACAAACATTCAGATAGGACATGAGATATTGTGCATTGATAACAATAAAGGGATTCTCTGGCCTAGCATAATTCTCTTGGGAATTTAAGAAGCTTATTTTACAGAAGACTTAAAAAGGATGGGAGGTCTTTTCATTTGCAGCCAAATATTTCTTACATATCATCCTGGTGCCTTGCTGGGTGTTGTCAGTATGTGCATGAAATGACCATGCTGACCCATTGCTTCTTTTGGGAACTAATTACAGGTGAGGAAGGTTTGGGGGTTCAAACTCTTCATCACATTTACTCCCACAGAACAAGGTCAACGTATAATAGTGAAAAAAATGGATGCCATTTGCGATATAATGAAATGCAGTGGGGAAAAGAAAAACCTGATACTAGTCAAGTGCATCATTTCAGTTAAGTAAAATATGTACATCTAGTACACAGAAGCTAGGAAAAAAAGCATAACTGAGATGAGTCCCATCTGAATTAGGAGACGGCAGATGATTAGTTTTTATCATTTTGACACTTCCCAAAATTTTCTTATATTGATTTTACAGTCAAATAAACATAAAAGATGTATTGCTTTATAAAGAGATGTTATCATAAGATTTATTTCAATAACAAGCTCTGCATTTGCAAAATAACTTAATGGCAAACATTTAAATTAAAAAAACGGTATTTAAGATGTGCATATATCACATGCAATAAGGGGTATATGTCCCCTGCCCAGGTCTCTAAACAGAGAATCTGACAGGAGTAATACTCTAGCCATCACACACTTTGCTGTTAAGTTCCAGAGTTTCAGTACGTTGTTTGGGATTTGGGGGAAAGACATCTGCTTATCTTGGCTTGGCCTGTTCTCTCTATTTTTGGCGCTTAGGAGAGAATTTCAGACTGTATCATTTGCGACCTACACAGAGAAAAATGTGCTTTTATTGCCAGCAATGGAGCTGGCAAATTTTCTGTAAGCACTCTAGTCCAAAAGGGAAAAAGTCCTGTATAAGACACACTATATGCTCTGAATACCCGTAGAATTCAGAAGGGACAAAAGAACTCAAGTCAGCAGACGTGCTTTGTAATGCACAGCCTGCTCTGTAAATATGTTGACACTTTCCTGCAGGGAAATGAAGACAGCCCTGTGGAGAGGCGTTTCCTGCTCACCCTCTCTATTCAATGGCCTGATGTTATTTTTTATTGACTGTGTAGAGGCTAATGGCATGATTGCCTTGAGGAAATCAGGAGCATAATGCGGAGGATGGGGAACTAATTGGCCAACATGCAAGCAAAGTGCCTATGGCCAGCTCCTTCCTAAACAGCCAGAAGAGAGACCACAAATCAAAAAGAAAACAGTTCAGGAATTTCTAGGTCCCTTTAAAAATAAAGGGAAAAAATAAATTAATGAGCACCAGCCAACTATTTTAGATCCAAGGGGTTTCGTTCTTAGAGGTAGATTCAGTGAAATGAATGCGAAAATGTAGACTTTGTGAGGGTGGGCTGGCTGGGTGCTGTGTTCCTCAGTTCCTCACAAGCTCCCAGCTGAGGCTGTATTATGAAGATGTTAAGTAGGAGCTCGGAAAACATTCATAATACTAAACAAGAATTTTTTTAAAGTACGAGGCATTTCTTATGGGGAAAAAAATGAAGATATTTTGAAAATGTGCGTAAACACAAAAAATGAAGAGGATTAAATACCCAGAAGTGGGATTGCTGGATCACATGGTAGTTCTATTTTGAATCCTGTGAGGAACCCCCATACTAAATAGGGTCTTTTTTTTTTTTTTTAATATTTACTTGGCTGCATCAGGTCTTACTTGCAGCATGTGGAATCTTTTGCTACATTATGAGGCGCTTTTGTTGCAGCACACTGATGCTCTGATTGTGGCTTACTGTGGCAGGCACAGTAATTAAGGCTTGCAGGCTTAGTTGATAGTAAGCATGTGGGATCTTAGTTCCCCAACCAGGAATCAAATCTGTGTCCCCTGCATTACCAGGTAGACTCTTAACCACTGGACCCCCAGAGAAGTCCCTCTCCATAGGATGTTGAAGAGATTTCTACACAACATGTTCACTGCAGCACTGTTCACAACAGCCACAGTGTGGAAACAACCTAAATGTCCATCAGCAGATGGGTAGATAAAGAAAACGTGGTATATAGATACACAGAGTATTATCCAGCCTGAAAAAATAAGGCAATTCTGCAATATGTAACCACAAGGATGAAACTTGAGGACACTACGCTTAGTGAAATAAGCCAGTTACAGAAGGACAAATGTTACATGTTCTACTTACATGAGGGATCTAAAGTAGTCAAATTCATAGAATCAAAGAGTGGAATGGTGGCTGCCAGGCCCTTGGGTGCTGGTGGGGGGAATGGGGAATCTCTAAGCAAGAGGCATAAAGTTTCAGGCAAGCAGGATGAATGAGTTCTGGAGACGGGCTGCACAGCTTCATGCCTGAGACAATGACTGTATCGTATAGTGGAAAGTGCATTAAAAGGGAAATCCGTGTTAACTGTTTTTACCAAGATAAAATACAATTTAAAGGAAGGGAGGGAGGGAGGAAAGGAGGGAGAGAACAAGGGCTTGCAAGAGAGAAATTTAAGGCTTATGATGGAGAAGCTTGTGGTTTGTCTCTGGGGAAAGAGCAAATTGCTGAGTCCTCCAGTCAGGCAGGAGCACAGGGAAGGCCAGTGGGGCTCATATGGAAATGCTGAAAGGGAGCTGACATGTAGAGCCTCCTCCAGGGCATTAATTACCACGTAGCCCCAGTTCTGTGTGCCTTCAGTCACTGTGGTGGATCACTCAGAACCTACAGAGGTTTGTCAAGGCTGTCTCTTTAAATCCACCTCAGAGTTCTCCCCAGGAGTCTAACTTCTTTCCACTGAAGGTTGAGTTTCTTTTCTTTTCACACCAGGCTGCAGGACCTATCTTCTGCAAGACAAGAAAAGAGGGTCAGGCAGAGAAGTGCTTATTTCAGCCTCTGTTTTGGCTCTTTTCAAAGGAAAGAAACAAATAGATAAGATGAAATGGACCCAGCATGGAATAGATTTCAAATGGCATCCTAAAATAGGAACAGATTGTACCTTATCTGGGTTATAGAATTCATGTGTTTAAAAAAATTTTTTTAATTCTATAACTACTTGAAAATGTGAGCAGAACAGAATCCATTTCTCTCACAGGCCTCTCTCACCAAAGGCTCTATGGTTCTTTGCTTTTCATCCACATTTGGCATACATTTCTAAAACTTCATGGGTGGTACAGCCCCCCAGAAATCAGAGATGAACAGAGAATAGACAGTCAATTTATGTTGTCTGTGGCTCATCTCCTCTGAAAAATGGAAAACATACCATGCTGTCTTGGGTCAGACTGGCTTAATTATCCATCAATCTAAACTGATTGTGGACCCAGCAATAATAAACTGGACCCTGAAGTGTCTGCAGAGATGCCCAAAGGCAATGTGCTGGTTGAAAAAAAGGACAAGAGCTGGAAGAAAGGATGGTTGTACTGAGAGATGTGAGTCAAACTCATGTGATGGGCCAATGCATCTGCACATTGCTGTGTCACCTGGGCCTTTCCTTTCTGCCCCTCCATGAGGCTCCAGGACCACCATATGACACTGACCTGGGATTTACCCAGGTACTGTATGAGACAGCCTCCCCCATCCCACACTTGTACTTGCTGTTGCTCACCTGGCATGATTGTTACATGTTTGCTCACCAACATCTTCTTGGCTTCTTTGCCCATCTCCTTCCCCATTTTCCATTTTATTAATAACTTTTCTTTGTTCCCATATTATTCCAGCTGGTTTGGAAGCTATATATCCCCTTTGTATTCTTTGAGAGATTATTTTTTACTGTTTAACATGATTATTTAACACAATAGATATCTCAGTTCTGGTCCCACAGAATATAAGACTCTCAGACTTTGTTCCCTATAAAGTCTTGTCATCTTCTATAGTTATTGCTTCCTAATATTTTAGATTTACCACCTTTTAAAAATCTATCCAGATCAGTCTTTAATGTTAATATATAATACATATTTGGATTTTCTAATATGTTCATGGAGTTCTTTCTTCATCATAGTTTTCAGTGTTCCGCTCTCTCCTTTTCAGATGAATTTTTTTTTTTTTTGCTGAAGTTCAAGCTATAGTTTATATATATATATATATATATATATATATATATATATATATATATTTTTTTTTTTTTTTTTTTTTCAAATGGAGACTTGTCAAGCATTCACACTTGAAGAATCTCTGTGCCTGAAAATACCTTTTGTGCCCAGTAGTTAGTTTTGCCCTGGCAATTGTAAGGTCTGATTCCATTTTTCTTCTTGAATTTCTAGTTGCTGATCTTCTAAGAGGCATACCTTGAAAGCCCTTTGAAAGCTCACCTGCCTCCTTTCACCAACCTGTGATGTACCTCAGTGGTTTTTCTGATTTTCTGTGTTTTTAAAGTTTAAACTCCACTACAATATATCCAGGTAGAGATTTTTTTTTTCATTCATTCTGTTCAGGACTAAGTGCATTCTTTTTTTAATATTCTCTCTTTCCATGATCTCAATTCTCTCCTTCCCAGGTCTCTTTTAGAGCTTAAATCTGAGTCTTAGGATGCAGACTCTCCCATTTGTGTTGTCTACTGACTCTCCTTCATATATAATTCATTTCCTGCTACACCTTGTCACTGTTTCATTGTGTGTGCATACTCAGTGGAGACAGTGTTCTATGGCAGTGCACCCTGAGCACAGCGGGTTCCTTCAGGATTGTTTTGTGTTCATTCTGCTGCAGTCTAACAGGTTACAGCTCTGCCTTCAAAACCCCACCACCTTCACCTCCACCCCACCAAGCCCATCACCCCATCACCACCACTTCCACTGCCTCTACCTTCATCGCTACCTCTACCACCTGCCCCTACATCATCACCTCTACCCCCACTCCCACCAGTATCACCACCATCTCGACCACCTCTCCTTCCTCTACAACCACCAACACTTCAAATACCAGTACTTTCACCAACATCTCCACCGCCAGCACTAGTGTTTCCACTGTCACCACCACCCAAAAGTTTCATTCTTTGTGAGTGCAAAGAAAATCGAGATTCAGTAAGTTGTATGACATAAGAAATCTTTATCACTCCTGGTTAAGAAGGAGTGTAACAACCAATGTGGTGCTAGGTCAGAAATTGATGGAACTATGACAAGAGATGGGTAGAGTCCAGCCCTGAGCAATGAGGATGACAAAAACAGTGATTAAATTAGGAGTGAAGGGAATACTCACTAGCAGCTTTCCAGAGGTAAGTTTCAGCAGTACAGGCCAGTAATATTTGATATAATGTTGATTGAGTGAAAGAAAAAATGGATATAGATATATATGTTTCTGTGATATGATGTTAAGCTGGAACTGCTTTCATCTTAGTTTCAGCTGAAGAAAATAGAATAAAGTGGCAAATACCCTTATAACCTAGACTGATGTGCTAAAGCACCAATACTGAACTTACTAAGTGATTTTAAAATCAGTTCTGCTAGCAGGAATCCTTCACCTTTCTACTGGCTATGAATGTCTACAACTAAAAGGAGAGAAAAAGAGAGCATTCCTGTGAGGATGTTAGGGTGCTCCTCTCTATCTCATGGTAGCAGAAAGAACTTTTATCTCCCCCATCTCTTGCCAAGTGAGAGGTGCTTGGCGCCAAGGATATCATAGATAGCATATGAAGATATGCTGTCTTCATATGCTATAAAGCATATGCTTCATATCTTCTGGAGTCTGGGACAAAAGGACTTACACAGGAACGAGGTTGTATGTTCAAAAACCTGAGATGAGTGCAAGAGAGAAAGAGGTTTCTCATTTGCTTATTTGGCCAAGTTGCATGGCTTGCTTACAGGATCTTAGTTCCCTGAGCAGGGATTGAACTTGGGGCAATATCAGTGAGTGACCTGAGTCCTAACCACTGGACCACCAGGCAATTCCCTAACAGAGGTTTCAATGGGAACAGCTTACTCCTCCAATGTGCCCCTTTCCCAGGGACTAAGCATGGTTCCACAGAGGCAACTGACATGAAGCCACTTGAAGGACACTTTGCCCAAGAAGGACACCTGGAGGGGTAAAATGACCTAGAAGAAAATCGTAGTGGAGGCGGTTGAGAAGCTCGGAGAACAAAGCTCTGAAAGTGACTGCCTTGTGGATGTGTGTCCTACATTACAATGTGCTCTGAGATTTCTCCAAGTTAATACAGAATCACCCATATCAGCAAAGCACATGTAAAACACCCAACACCAGAGTGACACCTGCAGCCAGGCAAGTAGTGTGTTTTCTACCACCCTGGGGCACCACCCTGGAGGGGTCAGAAATTAGATCTTACCAAAAATGTGAGGCCCCTGCCCACTCTGCAGACTTCCAAGCCTCAAGCAGGTATGAGCTCTAGCTTGGATGGAGTTCACAGAGTTGACTTCTACACAAGATTAGACATTTTAATTATTGAAACTGTTCTACGTATGGTCAGAGGACATATCATAACAAAAACACATTCATCTGTTCTCAACAAGAGAAACGTGTGGGCAGTGAAATGTTCAGACATAATTCTGAGCATAGTGAACATAAGAGTCTATTAACATAGACAAAGTCAAAATAGAATGTCTCTTCTCTCAGAAACACACTTGATAAGGAGCATAAACCAGATGGTTGGGTTTTTTTTTTTTTCCTTTTTTGAAAAGAATTGTACAAAAGAGAATTCCTTTTTCAATCAGTACTGGAAACAGGGTACATCTGTATGTAGAGCTGCATGTTTTATGCATCCTGACTATCAATAATAAATAAAAATGTAAATCAATCAGAAGAAAGCCTGAATCATCATTTTAATCTCTCTATACAAAATTGATCAAAGAACATGTAGTCAAAAATGAAGTAAACAAATATGAGAGAGGTATGACAGGGAATTAATAAAAATATGATATTTTACTGGACTTTTTGATACTTTTTCCAGCTTCTTTAAATGTATAATTTGTTTAAATTTATTTTCTCTTTATAAACAAATATTCTCTTTTATGCCTAATTTTGTATTTATAATTTTCTATTCTGTTAGAAGAATTGATGTTTTGGAACTGTGGTGTTGGAGAAGACTCTTGCGAGTCCCTTGGACTGCAAGGAGAGCCAACCAGTCCATTCGGAAGGAGATCAGCTCTGGGATTTCTTTGGAAGGAATGATGCTAAAGCTGAAACTCCAGTACTTTGGCCACCTCATGCGAAGAGTTGACTCATTGGATAAGACTCTGATGCTGGGAGGGATTGGGGGCAGGAGGAGAAGGGGACGACAGAGGATGAGATGGCTGGATGGCATCACTGACTCGATGGACGTGAGTCTGAGTGAACTCCGGCAGTTGGTGATGGACAGGGAGGCCTGAGTCGGATATGACTGAGCGACTGAACTGAACTGAACTGATTCTGTTAGTGAGGATTACAAAAATAATATGAGTTTCAGGATTTCCAAAACTTGGATCTATCCTGAATAAAAGCACTGTAGTACATGAGGTATTATATGATACATTTTCAAATAAAGAAAAGAAGTTACTATTCAGTAGAAGAATACACTGAGTAAAGCTTCAACAAAAACACCTCCAGCCTTCTGGACTGATAATTAAACCCTGGCCCGTAGCCCTTGGCAGAGAAAACCTGCATCCAGGCAGTTGCATCTTGCATACTACAGATCCATCCAGGCACCTGTATATGAGTTAAGTTGTTATAATAATTCTTCACACCAGCCATGCACACACCAAGCTACAATGCAATTTTGTCTAATGTTTTAATTAGAAATGAATGCCTAGCTTATTTTCCTGTAAAATCAGCACTTAAAAAAAATAAAGACATAGTTTATTTAAAATAGATAAAAATAATTTTATATACAAAAGATGGAGATACAGAGGGCTTATTAATTTCCCTTGACTTTTTTCTTTTCTAAACAAAACATTCTTTTCTTATACTGCTCCCAGTTCTTGGTCCAGTTGGAATGTCTACCACATTGCTCTGAATCGTTGGCTCAGAATCATTGAGAAACAATCTTCTTTAGCAATGCTTGGATTGAGATAGTACAGTCTGTATTCATACAACTTAAATAATGGCTGAATTGAACCAAATTATCTTTAGGGGGATCTATTATGAATCAGTGGACTATCATTCCTTTTTAACATTATTTCTGGCTATTTTCATTGTTGTTCAAATAGGTATGTATTTAAATTACATATTTACGTTGAAGTTTGTTGAAGAAATATAACTAGCATAGCAAACCAGTGAATTTAAAGATATTGATTTAAATGAAAGTATTAAGTAATGATGGGTAGATATCAGGTGGTACATAGAGGGGGCAAGCAACCATGCTGGAAGTACAGGAATAGCTGAATCATGGAAAGCAGAAACAGCTGGAGTTTGCCTGAGTCTATCATGGTGATACCTTTTCTAACTTAGACATACATTAGTAAAATTTACTTTTGAGGGTTACTGTGCTATGAATTTGTACACATGTATGGATTCTTGTAATCACTACCACAGACAGAATACAGATTCCAAAGAATCTTCTCATGATACTCCTTTGTATTTATACCCTCACCCTACCTCTAACCCCAGGAAACTACTGATCTATTTTCTATTTCTTTATTTCTTTTTCCTTTTCTAGAACACTGTATAAATAGAATAATATCGTTTGCAATATTATGAAAATGATTTTTTTCACTTACAAAATAAATTTTTAAACTCATTAATATTATTCTAAGTATTAGCAGTTCATTTCTTTTTATTGGTGAGTAGTTTTCCATTGTGTGGATGTACCACAGTTTGTTTAGTCGGTGGATGTTGAAAGACAATTGAGTTACTTCCAGTTTGGGGTGATTATCCTTTGTTTTGCAAGCAAAGTTATTTTTTTCCCTTTTACTTCTTTTCCTCCTCATTGCTTAAGTGCCAAAACACCCTTCTTTCTTCCATTTTTCTTTTAATCTCCCCAGTAGCTATGTATTGGGAAGACCGTCCCTTTAATCATGTCTTCTCCATTAAACTGAATCTTTTTAAGTCATTTTCCTAGCCTAACCCATTAAATGGTTAAGTATTTTGTGATTCCTTTCTTACATCTGCTTTGATCTGTTTCCTACAGTTTCTTTTTAACGTATTTTCATAGTTAAAGTGGATTTAGTCCCTCCGTCAGTGGGCTCCAGTTGAGGAGCTCACTTCTGATGGACTCCCTCAGACTCCTGTCTGCATCCCTCCTTTGTCTCTCTAGCAGTTTATCTTATCTATCTTAATATATCTTATGTATTCTGCATGTTACATTTGCTTTCAGTGAAAGAGCTGATTCCGAAAATGTAGAGGCTAAGACTGCTTCTGGTTCTCCTCTAGCAGCTCATGTAGTTTTGTGCAAAAAGTTAGTAGAGGACTTCAAAAAAGTATCTTTTCAACTTATAAAAACTCTTGATTCTGAGAACAGATAATCCTTTTATATCTCTACCACTCTCTGCTTGTAAGAAAACTATAAACAGTTGAAAATATTGAGAGAGGCAGAAAATATTGTGCTAGTTTGGGGAGAAAAGTAAAGGGGAGGTTAGATTGGATACTGAGTGCTTTGTTTTGATAAAAGCCTAGGAAAATTATTTTTACCTTTCTTCTGTCTGGACCTTAAGTTGGAAGAATCACAAAGAAACTGTTAATTTGGAGAGCAATTTTAAAAAATGAATCTTCACTAGATTTTATAAGAACTGAGATTTTGGTAACTCATTGGTATTTTTCTGTTCAATCCCCTAAATCTCTGCTTGTACAGAGATGAAAAATCTGAAGGTGGAAGAGAAACAATTTTTATAAGTCAAAGTTTTAGAAACATCTTCCAGTCTTTCCTAGGTGATCCTCTGGACACCATTAAGGTCTGAACTGCAAAAGAAGGAATGGTAAATCTCTGCTCCAAAATCATTTCCCACCAAGCCCCCTGATTTGAATTCTCATTAGCTAGTCTCACCTCTTTATACATTCAATTTTTAAAAATACTTAAGTCTACACTTCTAAAGAAAGATCAAAGCCAAAAATAAACCCACTCAGGATCAGAGACTTTTTAAAGCTGTTACTTGCCCAAGTATCAGGAATTTAATCTTCTGAAATCTGAAAAGCTGTTAGAATCATCATAAATTTATCAGCTTTATCCTGGGAAATTAAGCTGGTAGCTTGAACAGTCCCTAGCTCAGTTCAGTTCAGTCGCTCAGTCGGGTCCAACTCCAACCCCATGAATCACAGCACACCAGGCCTCCCTGTCCATCACCAACTCCCAGAGTTTATTCAAACGGATGTCCATTAAGTCAGTGATGCCATCCAGCCAACTCATCCTCTGCCGTCCCCTTCTCCTCCTGCCCCCAATCCCTCCCAGCATCAGGGGCTTTTCCAATGAGTCAGTTCTTCGTATGTGGTGGCCAGAGTATTGGAGTTTCAGCTTCAGCAGCAGTCCTTCCAATGAACACCCAGAACTGGTCTCCTTTAGGATGGACTGGTTGGATATCCTTGCAGTCCAAGGGACTCTCAAGAGTCTTCTCCAACACCACAGTTCAAAAGCATCAATTCTTTGGTGCTCAGCCTTCTTCACAGTCCAACTCTCACATCCATACATGACCACAGGAAAAACCATAGCCTTGACTAGACGGACCTTTGCTGGCAAAGAAATATCTCTGCTTTTTCAATATGTTATCTAGGTTGGTCATAACTTTCCTTCCAAGGAGTAAGCGTCTATTAATTTCATGGCTGCAATCACCATCTGCAGTGACTTTGGAGCCCCCCAAAATAAAGTCTGAAACTGCTTTCACTGTTCACCCATCTATTTCCCATGAAGTGATGGGACCAGATGCCATGAACTTCATTTTCTGAATGTTGAGCTTTAAGCCAACTTTTTCACTTTCTTCTTTCACTTTCATCAAGAGGCTTTTTAGCTCCTCTTCACTTTCTGCCATAAGGGTGGTGTCATCTGCATATCTGAGGTGATTGATATTTCTCCCGACAATCCTGATTCCAGCTTGTGCTTCTTCCAGTCCACCATTTCTCATGATGTACTCTGCATATAAGTTAAATAAGCAGGGTGACAATATACAGCCTTGACATACTCCTTTTCCTATTTGGAACCAGTCTGTTGTTCCATGTCCAGTTCTAACTGTTGCTTCCTGACCTGCAAATAGGTTTCTCAAGAGGCAGGTCAGGTAGTCTGTTATTCCCATCTCTTTCAGAATTTTCCACAGTTTATTGTGATCCACACAGTCAAAGGCTTTGGCATAGTCAGTAAAGCAGAAATAGATGTTTTTCTGGAATTCTCTTGCTTTTTCCATGATCCAGCAAATGTTGGCAATTTGATCTCTGGTTCCTCTGCCTTTTCTAAAACCAGCTTGAACGTCTGAAAGTTAACAGTTCACGTACTGCTGAAGCCTGGCTTGGAGAATTTTAAATATCACTTTACTAGCATGTGAGATGAGTGCAACTGTGCAGTAGTTTGAGCATTCTTTGGCATTGCCTTTCTTTGGGATTGGAATGAAAACTGACCTTTTCCAGTCCTGTGGCCACTGCTGAGTTTTCCAAATTTGCTGGCATATTGAGTGCAGCACTTTCACAGCATCATCGTTCAGGATTTGAAATAGCTCAACTGGAATTCCATCAACTCCACTAGCTTTGTTCGTAGTGATGCTTTCTAAGGCCCACTTGACTTCACATTCCAGGATGTTTGACTCTAGGTGAGTGATTACACCATCGTGATTATCTTGGTCATGAAGATCTTTTTTATACAGTTCTTCTGTGTATTCTTGCCACCTCTTCTTAATATCTTCTGCTTCTGTTAGGTCCATACTATTTCTGCCCTTTATCGAGGCCATCTTTGCATGAAATGCTCCCTTGGTATCTCTAATTTTCTTGAAGAGATCTCTAGTCTTTCCCATTCTGTTGTTTTCCTCTATTTCTTTGCATTGATCTCCAAGGAAGGCTTTCTTTTCTCTCCTTGCTATTCTTTGGAATTCTGCATTCAGATGTTTATATCTTCTCTTTTCTCCTTTGCTTTTCACATCTCTTCTTTTCACATCTATTTGTAAAGCCTCCTCAGACAACCATTTTGCTTTTTTGCATTTCTTTTCCATGGGGATGGTCTTGATCCCTGTCTCCTGTACAGTGTCACAAACCTCCATCTATAGTTCATCAGGCACTCTGTCTATCAGATCTAGTCCTTAAATTTATTTCTCACTTCCACTGTATAATCATAAGGGATTTGATTTAGGTCATACCTGAATGGTCTAGTGGTTTTCCCCACTTTCCTCAATTTAAGTTTGAATTTGGCAATAAGGAGTTCATGATCTGAGCCACAGTCATCTCCCGGTCTTGTTTTTGCTGACTATATAGAGCTTCTCCATCTTTGGCTGCAAAGAATATAATCAGTCTGATTTCTGTATTGACCATCTGGTGATGTCCATGTGTAGAGTCTTCTCTTGTGTTGTTGGAAGAGGGTGTTTGTTATGACCAGTGCGTTCTCTTGGCTGAACTCTATTAGCCTTTGCCCTGCTTCATTCCATATTCCAAGGCCAAATTTGCCTGTTACTCCAAGTGTTTCTTGACTTCCTACTTTTGCATTCCAGTCCCCTATAATGAAAAGGACATCTTTTTTCGGTGTTAGTTCTAAAAGGTCTTGTAGGTCTTCATAGAACCGTTCAGCTTCTTCATCATTACTGGTTAGGGCATAGACTTGGATTACCATGAAATTGAATGGTTTGCCTTGGAAATGAACAGAGATCATTCTGTAGTTTTTGAGATTGCATCCAAGTACTACATTTCAGACTCTTTTGTTGACCATGATGGCTACTCCATTTCTTCTAAGGGATTCCTGCCCATAGTAGTGGATATAATGGTCATCTGATTTAAATTCACCCATTCCAGTCCATTTCAGTTCGCTGATTCCTAGAATGTCAGTGTTCACTCCTGCCATCTCTTGTGTGACCACTTCCAATTTGCCTTGATTCATGGACCTGACATTCCAGGTTCCTATGCAATATTGCTCTTTACAACATTGGACCTTGCTTCTATCACCAGTCACATCCACAACTGGGTATTGTTTTTGCTTTGGCTCCATCCTTTCATTCTTTCTGGAGTTAATTCTCCACTCATCTCCAGTAGCATATTGGGCACCTATGACCCAGGGAGTTCCTCTTTCAGTATCCTATCATTTTGCCTTTTCATAGTGTTCATGGGGTTCTCAAGGCAAGAATACTGAAGTGGTTTGCCATTCCCTTCTCTAGTGGACCACATTCTGCCAGACCTCTCCAACATGACCCATCCATCTTGGGTAGCCCCACATGGCATGGCTTAGCTTCATTGAGTTAGACAAGGCTGTGGTCTGTGTGATCAGATTGGCTAGTTTTCTGTGATTATGGTTTCAGTGTGTCTGTCTTCTGATGCCCTCTCACAACACCTACCATCTTATTTGGGTTTCTCTTACCTTGGACGTCGGGTATCTCTTCACAGCTGCTCCAGCAAAGTTCAGCTGCTGCTCCTTACCTTGGACGAGGGGTATCTCCTCACAGCTACCCCTCCTGACCTTGAATGTGGAGTAGCTCCTCTGGGCCCTCCTGCACCTGCGCAGCTGCCTCTCCTTGGACGTGGGGTTGCTCCTCTCGGCTGCCTCCCCTGACCTCAGGCATGTGGTAGTTTCTCTCGGCCGCTGCCTTTACCTCGCGTGGGGGGTAGCTCATTTCGGCTGCTCCTGTGCCGATGCAGCCTGGCACTCTCAGTCGCCATCCCTGACCTTGGGCGAGGGGTAGCTCCTCTCGGTTGCACTTCAGCGTGGTCCGTCACAGCCGATGCGCTTCTAGCTGGGGCTGTATCCACCTCTTAACAGTAATTCCTGCACAGGGTTGTTTCACATCCATAGTCTAAAGTAGACCTCTTCAAAATCTAAATGCAGTTGAGCACAGATGCCTGGCAGCCTCATACTGTCAGCTGATTTCAGAACAAAAAATTAGGAAAATGTTTTTTTCTTTTGTGTGTGATTATATTATCTCTGATTCCAAGTTCAGCCACTACCTTGTAAATAATGTGCCTGGGACACAGTTCATATCTGTAGTGAATAATATTGATATTTGGCCCTTTAACTGATAACTTTGTTGACACCCATTCATTATAATCTCTAAGAATAAACTCATCTAGCTGGGTGTGGAATGAGTCCTTCCAAACCAAAACAGTGTGTTTCCAATTTCTCACCCAGTGATTTGCTCTTTCTTACGAGTTATAAGTTTAATGTGAGGAGCAGAAACAGTGTCAGTGAATTTCAAAAGAGAAAAATAACAAAAGTGATATATTCCAGTTAGCTGCTGCTTAACAGGTTCTAATTCAGAAGATTGAAAGGCAATAATATTAATGTAGGAGATGTGGTAAAGAACATGTCTGCAAATGCAGGTTCGATCCCTGGGTAGGGAAGGCCCCTGGAGGAGGAAATGGCAACCCACTCAGATATTCTTGGCTGGAGAATCCCATGGACAGAGGAGCCCAATAAGCTATAATCCGGAGAGTCGCAAAGATTTGGACACGACTGAAGGGACTTAGCATGCATGAATGCAGGAGATAGATGGGCTCCAGATTAGACATTTACAACTAGCCTCCTATTTGTATGTCTCAGGAATGAGACAAAGGATAGGTAGGCTCCAGTTAAGAAATTTACCAGCCTCCTGCTTGCATTTCCTGAGACAAGAGGTAGATGGGCTCCAGCTGAGGCATTTACAGTCAGCCTCCTGTTTGCCCTCTGAAATAGAAGTAACAACAGAAACAGGGTAAATAGCCTGTGTTTATCTCTTATAAATACCTTAATGTAGAGACAAGATGGCGGAGGGATAGATGGACGTGGAGTACATTTCTTTCCTCAAATACATCAGGAATACAACCTTCAGACACAGAAACACCTGCAGAACACCAGCTGAGAGCAAGCAGGAGTACCTGAACACCAGGAAAGAATATATAGAACCACACAAAACTCAATAGGATGAAGGAAGTAGGGGCAAAAGAGGAGAGTAAGTAGGACTGGACTTGCCCTTGGCAGGTGGGGGAACTGAAGCAGGGGTCTGATCCCCACATCAGGGCAATTGTTTGGGACAAAGGAGAAACATTTGAGGCTGAGAGTGAAGCAGCTGATCAATAACAGTCTAAACAGAAGAGAATCACACAGACAATCCTTGCCACAGCCATACATACTCCAGAGAGCAATATGGGTTCCCTAGAAGGCACAATGGCTGGGAGCTGGAGTGCAGGGATTGTGGAAGAATCCAGGGTGAGGTCTGCTGATGACTGTGTGGAGACAGCCCTAGGGGACAGGAGACAGGAGATTGTAGTGGGAAATGCTTGTGGAGGAAAACCAGGCAGCCATGGGGGGAAGATAATACTGCTGAGTCATGTGTAGAGGGTGGAGCCATCATGTAGCCTCTCTATCCCCACACATCAGCACAGGGCAGCTGAACAAATAGAGAAACTGGTCCTTTAATCACCTGGTGCAGGGAACAGCAGAGTAGGACCCCAGCCAGGGGGCCCCTTTAAGTGCCTGAATGGGTGAAGCAACAGAGAAGGGCTAGCCAAATAGGCCTTCTGATCGCCAGCTGCCAGAGGCTAGAAAAAGACTCTGATAGGGCCATAGCTTCTGCAGCTGAGGCAGTCAGTGTTCCTGCACACGTGGCACCGCCAGGGTCGCCACAACACAAGCAGCTGCACCACCTTCATGCTCAATCCTCACTGGGGCAGAGCTGCCACAGGCTAGATAAAGCCCTAGTAGCACCATATCCCCTGTGACAGCCACCAGCACTCCTGCATAGCTGGCATTGCCAGGGTCCCCATGATCCAAGCAACTGCACCACCTATATGCATGATACCCACTCAAAAGAGTTGCCAGAGGCTAGAAAAAATCCTGCATCCGTGAATGGTGGGTCGTTTCGGTCATGTCTGACTCTTTGTGACCCTGTGGACTGTAGTCTGCTGGGCTTCTTTATCCATGGGATTCTCCAGGCAAAAATACTGGAGTGGGTTGCCATGCCCTTCTTGAGCACCATATTTCCTGCTGCCCTAGCCGCCTGCTACCCTGAGTACCCAGTGCTGCCAGGGCCCCTGTGACCTAAGAAGCTGTGCCACCTCCACACCTGGCCCTCACTGGAGCAGACCCAAGTACCCCAGGGCAGCCTCAGGAGCTAAACCTCTGTGGATGACTCATATGCAGAGGTAGAGATAAAACCGCAATTGAAACCCAGGGGCAGTGCAGCTAAGGAAGAAGACCCAAAACCTTCCCACCAGCTGTACTAGCTGCAGATTAAATCCACACAATCAACTAGGCAGACTAAAGGACAATTAGAGTTTCCATAAAAGAAAACACACTGGTTCTGACAGCTGTGTACACTGGAGACAAGGCCACACAGGAGTAGGACCAGATTAGAGTCTGAGCTGCCTCCACAGCGGGTCCAGAGACCAGCCCAGTGTTGGAGGACATCCTGGGGAGGCGAGGTGGACTGTGACTCCCAGCGAGGGAAAGGATTCTGACAGCCAAGATTCAAGAAAAACATTTATTATTCTTATATTTTGACTTGTTTGTTGTTGCTTCTGGATTATTTTTTCTTTTCTTTTTTTCATTTTCTTTCCTTTTCTCCCTTTTCCTCCACTCTGTTAGTGCAGCTGTTGATTTTATTAGTACTATTAAATCTATTTAAGCTTTTTAAAATCACACTTTTAATTTCTTTTGTATACTTTTGCCTCTACAATAGCCTTTCATGGTTCTGTGGGGTTTTCCTATTTTTCTTTTGTTTTCTCCTTTATTTCTTTTCCACTTTTTTTTTTAATTTTTAAATTTTTAAAATTTATTATTATTTCCTCTACATTTACTCTTTTTTTTGTTTTTCCTACTGTTCTTTTCCCATTGTAATATTGAATATATATAAATCTTCTTTATCTATCTCTATTTAACTTTGCATTTTTATTCTTTCTTTCTTTTCCTCACGTTTGTTAGTTTGCTCTGTTTTCATTGCTTTTTTCCCCCAGTTGGTACCTTACTATAGCTTTTTTTTTTTTCCTATTTGTGCTTTAGTTATTTTTGTTTTTAACAGGTGGATATCATTTTTGGTTTCCTTTGTTCACTGGGTCAAAATATTGTACTTTATTATTGGGGGGACTGTTCTGGTATTGTTAATCCTTGGAAGGAAAGTTATAACCAACCTAGACAGCATATTAAAAAGCAGAGACATTATTTTGTCAACAAAAGTCCATCTAGTCAAGGCTATGGTTTTTCCAGTGGTCATGTATGGATGTGAGAGTTGGACTATGAAGAAAGATGAACACAGAAGAATTGATGCTTTTGAACCATGGTGTTGGAGAAGACTCTTGAGAGTCTCTTGGACTGCAAGGAGATCCAATCAGTCAATCCTAAAGGAAATCAGTCCTGGCTCTTCATTGGAAGGACTGATGTTAAAGCTGAAACTCCAATATTTTGGCCACCTGATGCAAAGAGCTGACTCATTTAAAAATACCCTGATGTTGGGAAAGATTGAAGGCAGGAGGAAAAGGGAACAACAGAGGATGAGATGGTTAGATGGCATCACCAACTCAATGGAAGAGTTTGGGTAAACTCCAGCAGTTGGTGATGGACAGGGAGGCCTGGCGTGCTGCAGTTCATAGGGTCGCAAAGAGTCAGACACGACTGAGCAACTGAACTGAACTGAACAGTACATGTGTATATTCCATTGTTTCAGTTATTATTTGCCTGATTTTGTAATTGCCATTTGCCTCAAGTGTGACTTTTGTTTCTTATTTTTGTGTTTGTTTTAATCCCATTTAATGCCACAACAAACCACCTATGGAATCTCTGCTCTCCAGCCAGAGATCAAGCCCTGAGCCTTTGGAGTGGGAGCGCTGACTCCAAGACCCTAGACTCCAAGACCCTAAATAACAAAGAACTCCTAACCCTAGGGAGGATTAATTAATGAGAACTTACATAAAGGCAACCACTTGTATACAACACCCAGTAGCACACAACTGCCAACAGCACCCTGTGCAGGATGTCTCACTCAAACAATAAACAAGACAAAAATACAAACACAATCATCAGCAGACAGGATTACTACCTCACACAGCCCTGTGCATGGGGGGGAGGAGGGGAAATCCCCTCCTCCCACCAGAATAAAAGCACAAATCACACCCAACATGAAGTTTACACAAACCACTGAACTAAACTTATGAAGGCAGAAACCAAAAGGAAGATAGAATTCAAACTCAAAGCCTGAGAAAAGAAGACCTCAAACACAATAAGTTAAAAAAAAAAAAAAAATGATGAAAAGGCAGAGAAATACTATGCAAATTAAGGAACAACCTAGAAACACATAAGTCCATATATATGAAGAGGAAATAGGCAAACTACTGAAAAAGTATTCAGAATAATGATAGTAAAGATGATCCAAAACCTCGAAAATAGAATGGAGAAAATGTAAGAATCAACTACCAAAGACCTAGAAGAAATAAAGAATAAGCAAACAGATACAAACAACACAATTACTGAAATTAAAAATACTCTAGAAGAGATCAACAGGAGAATTCTTGTGAGGCAGAAGAACAGATAAGTGAGCTGGAAGACAGAATGGTGGAAATAACTGCTGAAGAGCAGAATAAAGTAAAAAGAATGAAAAGAACTGTGGGTAGATTCAGAGACCTCTGGGACAATATTAAATGCACCAATATTTGAATTACAGGGGTCCCAGAAGAGGAAGGGAAAAAAAAGAAAGTGTATGAGAAAAATTTTGAAGGGATATAGTTGAAAAATTCCCCAACATGGGAAAGGAAATAGTCAATCAAATCCAAGAAACACAGAGTCCTGAGAGGGTTACAGATAGGAAGATGTCAACTACAAATTGGCACTTACCAAGGGCATTGCCAATAAGTGAAAAAAAAGACATTTGCCATCTGCCTCTATCGAGATTGAACCCCATGCTGCTTCAGCTGTTGACCTTCAACAACCCCTGAGGGAGTTCAAGGTGGATTGAAGCACTCTGTGGTCCAGGGAATCTGGTGGGACAGGTCTTTAGATAGTTGGATGTTTTTAGGAACAGAGTTTATAATCTCAATCCTTGCATCTCCTCATATCTAGAGAAGCACTTCAGACCTAAAGAAACATATAGACTGAAAGTGAGAGGATGGAAAAATATATTTCATGCAAATGGAAATCAAAAGAAAGTTGGAGTAGCAATCCTCATATCAGACAAAATAGACCTTAAAATAAAGAATAGTATAAGAAATAAGGAAGGATACTACATAATGATCAAGGGATCAATACAAGAGGAAGACAAACAACTGTTAATATGTATGCACTCAACATAGGAGAACTTCAATACATAGGACAAACATTAACAGATATACACTGAGGAACTGACAGTAACACAATAATATTAGGAGACTTTAACACCCCCCTACACAAATGGACAGATCATCAAAACATAAAATTAATAAGGAAACACAAGCCTTAAATGACACATTAGACCAGATGGATCTCATTAATATTTTCAGGACATTCCATCCAAATGCAGAAGAAAACACCTTCATCTCATGTGCACATGGAAATTCTCCAGGATAGACCACATCTCAGGTCACAGATCAAGCCTCAGTACATTTAAGAAAATTGAAATCATATCAAGCATCTTTTCTCACCACAAAACTATGAGACTAGATATCAACCACAAGAAAAAAAAAAAAAACTGTAAAAAACACAAACACATGAAATTAAACATTACATTTCAAAATAAACAGGTTACTGAAGAAATCAAAAGGGAAATAAAAAAACTTCTAGAAACAAATGACAATGAAAACATGACAACTGAAAACCAGCAAAGACAACAACAACAAAACAACCAAAGTTAGCAGAAGGAAAGAAATCATAAAGATCAGAGCAGAAATAAGTGAAAAAGAAATGATAGAAACAATAGTCAAGATTAATAAAACTAAAAGCTGGTTCTTTGAGAAGATAAACAAAATTACAAACCTTTAGCCAGATTCATCAAGAAAAAATAGAGAAGAATCAAATCAATAAAATTAGAAATGAAAAAGGAGAGATTACAATAGACATTACAGAAATACAAAGGATAATAAGAGACTATTATGAGCAATTAAGTGGGAAAGCTATCTTAAAACTCAACATTCAAAAAACTAAGATCATGGCATCTGGTCCCATCACTTCATGGAAAATAGATGGGGAAACAATGGAAACAGTGACAGACTTTATTTTCTTGGGCTCCAAGATCACTGCAGATGGTGACTACAGCCATGAAATTAAAAGACACTTGGTCCTTGGAAGAAAAGCTATGATCAACTGAGACAGCATATTAAAAAGCAGAGACATTACTTTGCCAACAAAGGTCTGTCAGTCAAAGCTATCTATGGTTTTTCCAGTAGTCATGTATGGATGTGAGTGTTGGACTATAAAGAAAGCTGAGCACCAAAGAATTGATGCTTTTGAACTGTGGTATTGGAGAAGACTCTTGAAAGTCCCTTGGACTGCAAGGAGAACAAACCAGTCAATCCTAAAGAAAATCAGTCCTGAATATTCATTGGAAGGACTGATGCTGAAGCTGAAGTTCCAATACTTTGGCTACCTGATGTGAAGAACTAACTCCTTGGAAAATACCCTGATGCTGGGAAGGATTGAAACAGGAGGAGAAAGGGACGACAGAAGATGAGATGTTTGGATGGTATCATCAATTCGATGGACATGAATTTGAACAAGCTCTGGGAGCTGGTGATGGACAGGGAAGCCTTCAGACCATGGGGTCACAAAGAGTAGGACATGACTGAGTGACTGAACTGAACTGAATTAATATGGCAATAAAATGGACAGCCTGAAAGAAAAGGACCATTTCCTAGAAAAATCCAATCTTCTAAGACTGAACCAAGAAGAAATAGAAATTATGAACAAGCCAATTACAAGCACTGAAATTGAAACTGTGATTTTAAAAAATCTCCCCAAAAACCAAAAGTCCAGGGCTAGATGGCTTCACAGGTGAATTCTATCAAACATTTAGAAAAAAAAAAAGTAATCCCTATCCTTCTAAAACTCTTTCAAATAGTTGCAGAGGAAGGAACACCTCCAAACACCTTCTGAGGCCAGAATCACCCTCATACCAAAACCTGGCAAAGAAAATATAAAAAGAGAAAATTACAAACCAATATCTTTGATGAACATAGATGCAAAAATCTTCAACAACATCCTAGCAAACAGAATTCAACAACACATTAAAAAGCTCATACAACATGATCAAGTTGGGTTTATCCCAGGGATACAAGGATTATTCAACATAAACAAATCAATCAATGTGATACACCATATTAACAAATTGAAAGTTAAAAAACATATGATAATCTCAATAGATTCAGAAAAAGCCTTTGACAAAATTCAGCACCCATTTATTATTTAAGAAAAATTCTTTAAAAATGGGCATAGCAAGAACCTACCTCAACATAGTAAAGACCATGTATAATAAACCCACAACAAACATTATTCTCAATGGTAAAAAACTGAAAATATTCCCTCTAAGATCAGGAAAAAGACAAGGGTGCCCACCCTCACTACTATTATTCAATGTAGTTTTGGAAGTCCTTGCTACAGCAATTGGAGAAGAAAAGGAAAGAAAAGGAATCCAGATCAGGAAAAAAGAAGTAAAACTCTCACTGTTGCAGATGACATGATACTGAGAGAGAAATTCTTAGGTTGATAAGAAGTCCAGGGCCCCTGAGGAGGAGAAAGGGGTCTGGGGGTCTTGAGAAGGAGAAAAGAACAAGCTTTTTTCCTACATTCCTTCATCTTAATCACATAAAACATTTTTTTCTTTAAGCCCAGAGCTGATGATTACACAACAAAGCTACTCATCTTAAACTCTCTACCAGTGATTATATAACAACAATGTATCCTGCTTGGGGACACATTTCTCCTTCTTGAGAATCTTCTGACTAATCCTGTCATCTTAAAATGTATATTATGGAAGTGGGTTTGGTAAGATCTTTCTATTGTTACTTCTAATCTTATTAATTTAAGATGTATGTTGTGGAAATGGGTCTGGTAAAAGTATATAAGGCCTTGATGAGACTAGTGAGGGGGGCACTCTCCGCCCCCTTCTGATGTCTGTGTCAGAAGATTTCTCTGTCCCTTTTCACTTTAATAAAACTGCTCCACAAAAGCTCTGAGTGATCAAGCCTGGTCCCTAGTCCTGAAGCTAAATCTCCTTTGGAGATCACAAATCTGACATTGTTCACCATAAGCTATCAGTGCTATATGTAGAAAACCCTGAAGATACTATCAGAAAATTATTAGAGCTAGTCAGTGAATTAGCAAAGTCGCAGGATACAAAATTAATACACAGAAATCACTTGCATTCTTATATACTAATAATGAAAAATCAAAAAGAGAAATTAAGGAACCAATCTCATTCACCATTGCAACAAAAAGAATAAAATATCTAGGAATAAACCTACCTAAAGAGACAAAAGAGCTGTATGACCCAGAGGGATGGTATGGGGAGGGAGGTGGGAGGGGGGTTCAGGATGGGGAACACGTGTACGCCTGTGGCGGATTTATGTTGACGTGTGGCAGAACCAATACAATATTGTAAAGTAATTAGCCTCCAATTAAAATATTTAAATTTTAAAAAATTATGAGAAACTGATGAAAGAAATCAAAGATGACAAACAGATGGAGAGATATTCCATGTTCCTAGGTTGGAAGAATCAATATTGTGAAAATGATTATACTACCAAATGCAATCTACAGATTCCATGTGATACCTATTAAATTACCAATGACGCTCTCCACAGAACTAGGAAAAAATTTCACAATTGATATGGGAAAAAAACCCAAATAGCCAAAGCAATCTTAAGGAAGAAGAATGGAGCCGGAGGAATCAAGCTTCCTGACTTCACACTATACTACAAAACTACAGTCATCAATACAGTATGGTACTGGCACAAAAGCAGAAATATAAACCAAGGGAATCAGATAAACCCACACACCTATGGGTACCTGACTTTTGACAAAGGAGGCAAGAATATACAATGGAGAAAAGAGTCTCGTTAATAAGTGGTGCTGGGAAAACTGGACAACTATGTAAAAGAATGAAATTAGAACACTTCCTAACACCATACACAAAGATAAACTCAAAATGCTTTCAGTTCAGTCGCCCAGTTGTGTCCGACTCTTTGTGACCCCATGGACTGCAGCATGCCTGGCCTCCCTGTCCATCACCAACTCCCGGAGTTTTTACTCAAACTCAGGTCCATTGAGTAGGTGATGCCATCCAACCACCTCACCCTCTGTCATCCCCTTCTCCTCCTGCCTTCAATCTTGACCAGCATCAGGGTCTTTTCCAATGAGTCAGTTCTTCTCATCAGGTGACCAAAGTACTGGAGTTTCAACTTCAACATCAGTCCTTCCAATGAACACCCAAGACTGATCTCCTTTAGGATGGACTGGTTGGACTTCCTTGCAGTCCAAGGAACTCTAAAGAGTTCCAACACCACAGTTCAAAATAATCAATTCTTCAGTGCTCAGCTTTCTTTATAGTCCAACACTCACATCCACACATGACTACTGGAAAAACCATAACCTTGACTAGATGGACCTTTGTTGGCAAAGTAATGTCTCTGCTTTTTAATATGCTGTCTAGTTTGGTCATAACGTTTCTTCCAAAGAGTAAGCGTCTTTTAATTTCATGGCTGCAGTCACCATCTGCAGTGATTTTGGAGCCTAGAAAAATAAAGTCTGACACTGTTTCCACTGTTTCTCCATCTATTTTCCGTGAAGTTATGGGACCAGATGCCATGATCTTAGTTTTCTGAATGTTGTGTTTTAAGCCACCTTTTTCACTCTCTTCTTTCACTTTCATCAAGAGGCTCTCAAGAAACACCTGGAGTAACAGGAAAATTTGGCCTTGGAGTACAGAATGAAGCAGGGCAAAGGCTCACAGAGTTTTGCCAAGAGAACGCACTGATCATAGAAAACACCATCTTCCCAACAACACAAGAGAAGACTCTACACATGGACATCACCAGATGGTCAACACCAAAATCAGATTGATTATATTCTTTGCAGCCAAAATGCATTAAAGGTCTAAATGTAAGACCAGAAACTATAGAACTCTTAGAGGAAAACATAGACAGAACACTAGATGACATAAATCAAAGCAAGATCCTCTATGACTCACCCCCTAGGGTATTGGAAATAAAAATAAAAATAAACACGTGGGACCTAATTAAATTTAAAAGCTTTTGCACAGCAAAGGAAATTATAAACAAGGTGAAAAGCAATCCCTCAGAATGGGAGAAAATAATAGCAAGGGAAAAAACTGACAAAGGATTAATTTTCAAAATATACAAGCAGCTCATACATCTCAATACCAGAAAAACAAATAATCCAATCAAAAAGTGGGAAAAAGACCTAAACAGACACTTCCCCAAAGAAGACACACAGATAGCTAACAAACACATGAAAAGATGCTCAACATCACTCATTATTAGAGAAATGAAAATCAAAACTACAATGAGATATCACTTCACACTGATCAGAATGGCCATCATTAAAAGTCTACAAACAATAAATGCTGGAGAGGTTATGAAGAAAAGAAAACCCTCTTGCACTGTTGGCAGCAATATAAATCGATATAGCCACTGTCTTCCACTATGGAAGACAGTATGGAGAGTCCTTTAAAAACTAAGAATAAAACCACCATATGACCCAGCAATTTCACTACTAGGCATATACCCTGATGAAACCAAAGTTGAAAAAGACACATGTACCCCAGTGTTCATTGAAGCACTATTTACAATAGCTAAAACATGGAAGCAACCTATATGTCCATTGACAGATGAATGGATAAAGAAACTTTGGTACATATATACAGTGGAATATTACTCAGCCATAAAAAGGAATGAATTTGAATCAGTTCTATTGAGGTGGATGAACCTAGAGCCTATTATACAGAGTAAAGTAAGTCAGAAAGAGAAAGGTAAATATCATATACTAATATATACATGGAATCTAGAAAGATGATACTGATTAAATTTTATGCAGGGCAGCAGCAGAAACACAGACATAGAGAACATACATGTGGACATGGCAGGGCAGGGAGGAAGGAGAGGGTGAGATGTATGGAAAGAGTAACATGGAAACTTACATTACCATATATAAAATAGATAGCCAATGGGAACTTGTTGTTTGACTCAGGAAACTCAGACAGGTGCTCTGTAACAACCCAGAGGGGTCAGATGGGGAGGGAGATGGGAGGAAGGTTTAAGAGGGAGGAGACATATGTATACCTGTGGCTGATTCATGTTGAAATTTGGCAGAAACCAACAATTCTGTAAAGCAATTACCCTTCAACTAAAAAATAAATTAAAACACACACACCTTAAGGTAACAGTCATGGCAAGGACAAAGAGGAAAAAAGCCTGTTTGAGTTAAGGATTAAGAGATCTCCTTTCCCCCACTTGTGGGACAAGGGAGATACCACACAAGCACAGAATGGCTCCTTGTGGGTCAAAAGTCAAGTTAGAATGCCTGGCCATAATGAGTCTTGCTCCTCCCAGAAGCCTTCACTTTGAGATCCATTTTGGCTGAGGGGTACATATGCACCCCAGGGGAGGGACCCAGGGTAGGTCAGGTGTGAAAAAAGAAATCAGATAATTGGGCCTGAAGGAAGACAAAGGCCTAGAAGAACTGATCTATATAAATGACTTAACTGCCTCTTTACAATACTCCTCCTCTCTAGGGCCCTTCCTGGATATATTTTGCAAGACTACCCAGAATCTTTCTCTCAAGGTGTGCATCTCTGCCTTGCTTCTGTCTTAACTAAACAAACTGCTTCTTTGTGTGCACTCCCACTTATTGTTGTGCTATGTCTCTAATAATAAACTTTGTACCTGCATTTACAGTTTCTGCCTCTGTGATGAATGCATTTTTCACTGAGGGCAAAAATTCAGGGAAAAATATCTTCCAGCCTCTAGACTAGCAAGGGCTAGTGGCTGGGATTTCTGGTTCTCATCCAGTATATCCAGGTTCAATTCCTGGGCAGGAAATTAAGATCTCGCTTCACGCCACTGCTTGCTGCTGCCTCATTGAAATCAATATCACTTAACCATCCATTCTATTCTAGCATTTTTAAAGGATTTAAGTTCTCTTTACATTGAGGAGTGAAGTACTCACAGCAAGAGAGACCAACCCAGAAAAATATTCCAGTTATGTTACATTTGAATGCTTCAGAGATGAAAAAGAAAAGCATTATTATGGACTGAATGTTTCTGTGCCCATCAAATTCACATGTTAAAATTCTAACCCCTGATATGATGATATTAGGAGGTAGGGCCCTTGCTGGGTTAACAGGTCATAAGGTGGAGCCCTCATGAATAAGATTCATGTCCTGTACCTTTGAGGTTCTTTGGCCTAAGAATTAAATTGATGTGAGTCAGATTAACAGGAGAATATCAAACAAAAGTTGTATACATGGGACAGATCCAGGAAATCTGAGGAACTCAAGCAAATGATTGAAGTCCTCACTTCAAATACCATCTTCAATTAAAAGCAACAAAGGATTTGGGCAGCAGGAGGTGGGGGTAGATGTTTGGAACTTCAAAGGGGAGGCAGAGAGTTGACATGGAGATGGAAAAGTAAAAATTCTGTAAACAAGTATTTGTTGGGACAGGCAGAGACAGTGCACTGGTTGATGAATAAGGAATCAGTCCCTGGCTCCTTACTTCTTGAATGATAGACTTTGCTGCAGCTGTGAGAATACCTTTGAAAGAGATAACCCTATTTCTCCAGTAAAATATTTAAGATACCTAAAGAAGTCATTGAGTTTCCCAGGGAAGTAAGGCATTATGACCCTCCCCATTAGCTTAGGAAATGACCGCAAGTTGTATTGATCACAGAGACTGCATACCTTCCCCAGGCAAAGCTGCATGCATGCTGTTCACCCTGTCCTATTCAGTCCTGCATCTCCAACACTGAGAAGATGGCCTGACACATGATATTGTTACTGAGTCCAAGGTAGCTCTGATCACTGCACAAGAAGCCAATGAATCTGAGGGATGAGGTGTTGAGGCAAGGAATATGACTAAATTTGGAAAGCCAGTGGACCAAGAAGATGGCAGACTAATGTCTCAAAATAACCATCTTCTCGGGGTTTGGATGCCAGGTTCTGTCATGAATCAGAGATTGGGGGAGATGTGTAAACAAAGTAAGAGGACCATTTAATTCTTGCAAATATCTCCTAGAATGGCAAGCTTCAGGAAGGGAGATGTGTTAGTTCCTTCTTTCTTACAGTCATTCACAGGTGGGCAGAGTTAGATTACCTCCCTGTAAGCTAAACAAAGGTTGTTGAATATAGTTCCCTGTGCTGTATACAGTACCACTGTTGCAGAGAAGCCAATTCTGACTCCATGTTGGAAACTGTTTCTTTGACTTGCATTTTGTTGCTTTTGTTATTACAATCATACATAATAGCCTGCCTCAGCAGACCCTGACCCTCTTTGTTCAGCTCATAGATAATCTAAGCTTGCCCACCTATTAATGTTGTTTTTCAGTCATCCAGTCATGTCTGACTTTTTGTGACCCTGTGGACTTCAGCACTCCAGGTCTCCCTGTCCATCATCATCTCCCAGAGTTTGCCCAAGTTCATGTTCATTGCATTGGTGATGCCATCCAGCCATCTCATCCTCTGACACCATCTTCTCCTTATGCCCTCAATCTTGCCCAGCATCAGGGACTTTTCCAGTGAGTCACCTGTTCACATCAGGTGACCAAAATACTGGAGCTTCAGCTTTAGCATTAGTTCTTCCAATGAGTATTCAGGGTTGATTTCCTTTAGGACTGACTGGTTTGATCTCCTTGCTGTCCAAGACTCTCAGGAGTCTTCTCCAGCACCACAGTTCAAAGGCATCAATTCTTTGGTGCTCTGCCTTCTTTATGGTCCAGCTCTTACAACTGTGTGTGACCACTTCTCAGAGCCACCTATTAATAGCTACAACAAAAAGAAGAGATTAACACACCCTTCCAAAGGCTGGCCCTTCCTGGATATATTTTGCAAGACTGAAGACCCTTTTTACTTCCTCACTGCCTCTCCCTCTCTATTCTGCCTTCAGTTCCTCATTGCTTCTCTCTCTCTGACTCTTTAAGAGACCCTGGCATCCAGACCCCAACAAGATGGATATTTTAAGATATTAGCCTGCCATCTTCTCAGTCAGCCAGCTTTCCGAATAAAGTCATATTACTTGCCTCAACAACTGGTCCCTTGGACTCATTGGCCTCTTGTGTGATGAGCAGAGCGAGCTTAGACTATCCACCCTACATACAATAAAGTCATTGATCCTTTGCTTAACAGAGTGATGTGTAGAAGAGGGTGGCCAGGAGAAGCCCCTTCTTCCCATTTCTAACTATAAATGAAATGGATCAGGAGTGACTCATCTCCTAGGGACATTAAGGAAAGCTATCTAACTCACATGGGGATGTTTCGAGGGGATGGGGAGTGTGGAATGGGCAGGTCCTGGTTCTGGGTCTCACAAGTGGGCTCCCTTGTGCTGCATTTCCCTCTCTGGGTGTCCTTGGCTATTGCTAACAAGCAAGGACTGGACCAGTTACCATACCCACCTGGGTCCCAGGCATGAGAATGGTGGCAGCATCTGGCCTTTAGGAGCAAGGCATGGCAGGACACATTGGCTTCTCCCTACAATTTTTCCTCACAGAACGTCCTTAAAGAAAACTACCATTTGGAACCCAAAGAGCTAGCCACTTGTCACCCACACACTTTTCACTTTCCCATACTGCAAGATGCATCGGGGCAAATATGTTGCATGAGAAAAAGGCATCTGGCAGGACTTGTCATGGGCACTTACCCCCAGGTCACCATCACAACCACCACTGGCCAGAGAGGGTGAGAAGCTACAGCTGAGGCAGAAATGTGTGTGCAAAGGCCCCTGAGCCAAGTTTGAGAAAACAGGAGACCTGGGGAGGGTCAGTGCCTGCGACAATCCGGGTGTTGGCCTGGCCTAGTTGCTCTGGGGAGAAGGAAATGGCAACCCACTCCAGTACTCTTACATGGAGGATCCCCTGGATAGATGAGCCTGGTGGGCTACAGTCCATGGGGTTGCAGAGTCAGACACCACTGAGTGACTGACACACACACAGAGTTGCTCTGGATCACACAGTTTGAGTCAGGTTTTGTCCCATTTTAGGGGAACAATTGGAGAAGGAAATGGCAACCCACTCCAGTGTTCTTGCCTGGAGAATCCCAGGGATGGGGGAGCCTGGTGGGCTGCCGTCTATGGGGTCCCACAGAGTCGGACACGACTGAAGCGACTTAGCAGCAGCAGCAGCAGCAGTGGAACAAATAGCACTACCCTAGTGCACCAGCATTAACAAGGTCATAAGCATGACCCGCGCCTCTAAACACCTTGACTGTTACCAAGAAAGTCATTTGAGCACAGACTTCAGCACATCCCACCCCCCAAACCCTGCTGGGTCTCCAGTAAAGGTACATTTTCAGCTGGACTCACAACTTCCTCTGTTGTTAGGTAGGGCTGAATATTGACTGCAGACATTTGATTCCAATTTAATTATCTTTTCCAAGTGCAGCTTGGGTTTGACAGGCAACAGGAAAGGCGAGTTAATCACAGGCATCTGCTCATTAGCATATTCTTCCCTTAATAACTGCGGTACTACCACCACAGCTGTGCCGGCCCCACAGGTGCAGCATGAAGAAGGGGCTCCGGAGGGGCTTCAGGAGGGGGCTCGGTTGCCTGGGGGATGGCGGAGCTCATTCAGAACTCTTCTCAGGGTCAAGGGCAATGCCCAGGAGTACAGAGACCTACGTCTGCCAGGCTTGAAGAGGAAGTTGTTCCCAATGCCCTTAGGAGGAGGGGGAGGACTCCAGGCCCACCCCCACCTGTATTTGCAACCTCGGGGAGCCCACTTGCCCCTGTTCTCCTGGTGCTGAGGAAAGCCAGCCTCATCAGTTATCCTGTTGCCCCAATTTTGATCTCATGGTTAAAAATCTTTTGATTAAAATACACACACACACACACACACACACACACACACCAGACACACACCCTTTAAAATTGTTTCAAGATACAGAGAACAAACTAGTGGTTTCCACTGAGGAGAGAGAAGAGGGGAGGGGCAAGATTGGGGTTTGGGATTAAGATGTAGAGACTACTGTGTTGTCTGTGCTAGGTCACTTCAATGTGTCCCACTCTTTGTGATCCCACAGACTGTAGCATGCCAGGCTCTTCTGTCCATGGGATTCTTCAGGCAAGAATACTGGAGTGGATTGCCCTGCCCTCCTCCAGGGGATCTTCCCAACCCGGAGGTCTAACCGGGCTCAATTACCACCACTGCATGGCAGGTGAGTTCTTTATCAATAGCACCAGCTGGGAAGCCCCCATGGAAACTACTATGTATAAAATAAAATAAACTACAAGTATATACCGAACAGCACAGGGAATATAGCCAACATTTTATAATAATGTTTAATAGAGAATAATTTATTAATATATTCATTCAGTATGTTGTACACCTGAAACTAAATAATACTGTAATTTAAACTATACTTCAATTAAAAAAAATCTTCATGTCTGGTTTTTTCCCGCATGTTTGGTGATTCCTGGGGACCCCTATTACCTCTTGCCTGTCCCTCGTGGCTACTACAACTGGCCTCCTAACTCCTCTTCATCTCACTTTCTGGTCATCAATTCAATGCTTCATCCTGAAAGTCTTCCTTTCTGTGCCTCACTCCTATTTCTTGATTCCTTGCTCCTTTAAAAAGGAGTATCTGGGATTTCCCTGATGGTCCAGTGGTTAACTGCAGGGTACGCAGGTTTGATCCCTGCTTGGCCTCACCTGACCTTACTGAGCTCATCTGCCATTACTCCACATCCCACACTTGTGGGATGCACAGGGGTCCTGTCGTTTGGCAACAAGCTATTTGAAGGTAGGATGTTTTGATTTACTCATCTTTCTTTCCTCCAGAATGCTGGCACAGCTCTGGGAACATAGAAGTTTCTGAAGCCCACTGTTTGAATGAAGGAATGGATGAACAAACTGCCGGGGTGTTTGTCCACTGCAGGAGAGTTTAGGAGTCAAAAAAAGAGGGTGGATCCCAGGCTGCTCCCCAGGCCCACGGTTATTGTGAGGAACCCAAACCTCTTCTGGAGAAGGCAATGGCAACCCACTCCAGTACTCTTGCCTGGAAAATCCTATGGACGGGGGAGCCTGGTAGGCTGCAGTCCATACAGTCGCTAGGAGTCAGACACGACTGAGCGACTTCACATTCACTTTTCTTTTTCATGCATTGGAAAAGGAAATGACAACCCACTCCAGTATTCTTGCCTGGAGAATCCCAGGGACTGGGGAGCCTGGTGGGCTGCCATCTATGGGGTTGCACAGAGTCGGACAAGACTGAAGCGACTTAGCAGCAGCAGCAGCAAACCTCTTCATTAGCCATGTTACCTTTTGAATACAATTGCAATAGTTTGCCATGGTTTAGGAAAAGAAAGATATTCTAAGCTTTTGTAAGTATTGTTTAAAGTCATCCTGTCTGTCAAAACAGGAGCATATTCAGTTACCTTAATAATTTCTGGTTTGGGACCAGTTAAATCAACTGTGATAGTTTCATATAATAAAACGTTTACACAATCGTTTTAAAAAATGAGGAAATATCTGTATAAACATATAGAAAGATCTCCCAAATTTTATTTTTAATGAATAAAAAGGAACCGTGTGATGTGAATGAATGACATAGTTTGTGTTAAAATGAGTAGATGTAAATGTACTTCTATTCATAATAATTTAAAGAAGAATATAAATACAGCTAGAAGACTGCCCTGGGATGTGACCTCTAAGAGCAGAGGTCACATTTACTTTATACTTTATTGTGCTGTTTTGACTTCTTTTTCTATGATAAATGTATTTTACTTTTATAATAATTTTGAAAACTATTTTTAAAGATTCTCTTCTTAGCGAATAGTATGTGAATAGAATATAGTTATCACACTAGTAGAATCTGTGTAGGACACAGCATCCTATATGACATTGTGACAAGGCAGACTTTGGTTGTTGATGAAGAAATGGCTATGTCTTCTGTATTTGTTTTCCATGGCTATTCTAACAAACTACTGCACACTTGGTGGCTTACAGTAGCAGAAGTTTATTCCTCATAGTCCTTGAGGCCAGAAACATGTAATTGATTTCACTATTATAAAACCAAGTTGTCAGCAGGTAACCTTCCCTCCTGGGACTCTGGGAACACTCTCCCCCAGTTTGTGGTGGCTATTGGCAATCCTTGGCTTGTGCTGCATTACTCCAATGTCTGCCTCCCTTTCCACATCACCTTCTCCTTTTCTGTCTGTAGTTAAGTCTCTCTGTTTCCCCTCTTCTAAAAACATATGCAACTGAACTTAGGGCCCACTCCATAATCTAAGATAATTTTCTCATCTCCTGATTGCATCTCCAAAGACCCTTTTTTCAAAAAAACCAATTAGGTACCAGTTGCAAGGATTAGGATGTGGATATCTTTGGTAAGGGCAGCCATTTTTCAGCCTACCACATCTCCTGTTTGCTAGAGGACAGGTCCAAAGGCATGCATAAAGTCATTCATGACTTCCACAAATATTTAAATGCCTGCTCTATCCAGAAACTACAAAAACTGGGACCATGGACTTCAAGGAGTTTGGAGATCATCATAGAAGGGAGAGAACACAAGTGAACTTTCATAAACTAGTACCCCCACCCACACACACACACAAATTTCCTGGAAAAGGGCAGCTTCTAACTCTAGAGGGACCATGAAAAGGACATCTGATTGAATGAAGGCCACTGTCCCCACTTCCAGAACAACAGAAGGTGACCAGGGACTTTTCAGTCATCTAGTAAAGGAAGGTGCAAGAGCTCATCTTGGTTTTTCTGGGGCTAGTCAGTCATTTCCAACCTAAAGGGGTTTCATGTACCCAATCATTATTAAAGGGAGCCAGCTACATGCTGGCTTCCCTTCACACCTTCCCATCCTGCAGGGGCTGATTGATGCCAAGGTCTAAAAGCCACAAATACTCGGGGCTCAGGTAAGTATGGGATTTTTATTTCATCTAAAAAATCACTGTACTCTTCTGTGGGGGGGAAAAAAATGAGAGTTCTGAACAGGATCTTATTATATCCCTAGCAACAGTTTGCTATAAATAACAGTGCCCTGTTATTTTATTTATGATTAATAGCCCAACTTTCTCACAAAAACATTGCCCTTGCTGGTATCTGGATTTCTTATTTGCAGTGGGCCTGGATGATTCCACAACCTTTCTCTGAGTGCAAATTGGGTACACAGTGCTTTAAACAAAAGAAATGGGATCAGAGCTGCAGTATTCATGGAGATAAATTTCTTATCGCTGGTCAAATATTTAACATGCATCTTCATTAATTATGCCAACTGAAGATTTTCTCTGAGATTCTGTCATTTGCACTCTGCACTCCTTCCCAGACCTACCCAATGTGAAAACCAAGAAACTGATGCTAATGTGTATGACTACTAACAATGCAACTCCACTGGGCTTGGCATGTCTCACCCTTTAAAAAATTTTTTTTTATTTATTTGGCTGTGCTGAGGCTTAGTTGAGGCATGTGGGATCTTTGTTCCCTGACCAGGGATTGAACCCAGGCCCCCTGTATTGGGAGCATGGAGTCTTAGCCACTGGACTATAAGGGAAATCCCAATATGTCTCATTCTTTACTTCACCTTGGGAGGTAGGTATTATTCTTCCCATTCTGCAATTGAGGAAAAGTAAGGTGCAGATCTATTCAGCAGATTGTCAAGTTCAGAGAGTGAATCAGTGGAAAATGTAGAATTGGAGCTGAATTTCAATTCAGTTCTAACTTGAAGGCCCAGTTTCTCAATTATTACCCTTACTGCTCTATCACCAATGGTCACAAGAACCCAAGGGCAATATGATTCCCATTCTGTAATAAGAATAAGGAAACTGAGATCCAGAGAAAATAACCTGTTCCTCACTATTTGAGTGGAGGAGCCTGATCACCTCATTTTACAGAAGGAAGAACATGCTTCTTCCAAGACAGAAAATATGCCTAATACTTAGTGAATAATTATAACTATAACATCAAGTGCATAATTTTAGGAAGTCTTTATTGTCCCTAGGGCTACTCCCAACAAAACCCTGGAGGTATAGTGTAACTAGAGAATTACAAGCATTTTGTGGCGAAAGTTGACATAATATATGCATCCTATGGGTGTTAGCTGACACTGATTAAATACAGTGAGCCTTCTCATATCTGCAGATGCAGAACCCACAGATATGGAGGGCCAGCTGTAACTGATTTGAGCACTCATGAAGTTTGGTATCCATGGGGGGTCCTAAAACCAATCCTCTGCATGTATCGAGAGATGATTATACTAATAAAGCATTAAGTACCACAGGGTGGAGGAGCAGTGAACCTTTCTCAACAGCAGGGTCTGGTAACCATGGAAACAAAGGTGGCCATCAATCCACTCACATTACTCCCTGATCACATGCTGAGTGCTGCTTCTATGAAACAGAATCAGATTATGGGCTTCTCTTTACCTGCCTGTGAGTAGGATGTCTTTAACATTCAAATAGGAAAAGACATATCTGTGATCTCCAAGGAAATGGAATTTTAAAAAGAAAAGATGCTTCCGCATAGGATTCCAGAAGTGAATTACATCAAGAACAAGACTTTCCATGTTAGATAAGAAGTCACTTTTCCAGAGATCTGAAGGGGTGAGCAAGTATAATGGGCACTTGATTTATAGAAGGATGTTTGGGGGTTACAGGTAGTCATAGTGAGAGACTGGAATAGGCAGAGGGGTACAAGCAGAAGGCTTTTGACTGTGAATTTCCATATTATAAGTGCAGCAAAGATAAAGGGTTGGAGGGAACCTCTGCTCTTAAGAATACATCCCAGCTTGTTTTCAAAGATGGAGTAGGAGTACTCTGAACTACCTTCTCTCCACAGGCACACCAAAATTACAACTATGTACAAAGCAACTATCCATGAGAACAACATGATGATTAGCAGAAAAGATTTTCCATAACTAAAGATATAAAGAAGGAACCACACTGAGGTGAGGAGGAGAGGTAGTGATGCATATCATCAAGACCTACACCCCTGGGTCAGTGACCCACAAATGGGAGGAATGTAATAATGGTGATAGAGATCTTGTCCAAAGAGTAAGGAGTATGAACCCCATATCAGGCTCCCTAGTTCAAGGGTCCTGCACTGGGAAGATGAGCATCCAGGATATCTGGCTGTGAAAACCAGCTGGGCTTATGTTTAGGGCTTATGTTAGTGAGAGGGCTATACAAAACATATACTCTGCTCTTGAAGAGCACCTGCAAATTCCCAAACACACCCCAAGTCCCAAAACAAAGATGTAGTTTGAAGGGAGCCTGAGTCAGACCCACTTGCTGATCTTGGAGAGTCTCCTGGGGGGAGAGGTGCTGGCAGCAGCCATTTGGGGGAGCTCATTCTTCCACAATGATATCATCACTGGCAAGTATCATTTGGGAATCTTGCCTCAAGTGCCAAGGGCTTAGCTGTCAACCAGCAGGCTGCACCAGCCCCAACAACCCCCTGATCATGTAGGAAGTCACACAGATAACCCAGCAACACACCCCAGTGGGCCAACATGAGCTCATGCCTCTCACCCAGGTCAAACAGACAGCCATTTGGAGACACTGCCTTGCTTGCCACAGGTCAACAAATGCCCTTGCTGCCCTGGGCCACACAGCCAACTAAGTGGGAAGTCTATTGCACTCTTCCACCACATGAGACACAGCCTCACTGTCAACCAGGCAAGTAGCAAGCCCTATCTACTACTGTGCCCATAGTAGTCAGTCCTGCCACAGCAGAAGGTGGCATGTGGCCCACATAGGGAGCACCTCAAAACATACAGTTTTGGTGACCAGAGAGGCGCATGCTACCAGGCCCCATAGCATGCTTCCTACATAAGAAAGAAAGAAAGAATGTGAAGTCGCTTAGTCATGTCCGACTCTTTGCAACTCCAAGGACTGTAGCTTACCAGGCTCCTCCGTCCATGGGATTTTCCAGGCAAGAGTACTGGAGTGGGTTTCCATTGCCTTCTCCGGGGATCTTCCTGACCCAGGGATTGAACCCATGTCTCCCGCATTGCAGGCAGACACTTTACTGTCTGATCCACCAAGGCAGTTCAAACATAAGTTCCTACATAAGTCACTTATCAAAAATTGGGAAACATAACTTGCCAACCTAACATGTAGAAGTATACACAGAAAACTAGGCAAAATCAAGAGACAAAACCTTAGAAAGAAGAACTAAATGAACTAGAGATAAGAAATCTACTTGTTAAGGGTTCAAGATAATGATCTTAAAGATACTCAATAAACTCAGGATTAAAAAAAAAAAAATGAACACAGTGAGAATTTCAACAAAAAGTTAGAAAATAGAAGACCAAAACAGTACTGAAGAATATTATAAATGATAGAAAAATACACTGGAAGGGATCAACAGTAGATTAGATGATAAGGAAGAATAGATCAGCAAACGGGAAGACAGAGTAATGGAAATCACCCAAGGTGAACAGAAAAAAAGACTTCTGGAACAATATCAAGCACGTTAACATTCACATTACAGGGGTCCTAGAAGGAGAGGAGAAAAAGAAAAAGGCTGAGAACTTATTTTCTAACCCAGGGAAGGAAATAGACATTTAAGTCTGGGAAGCACAGATAGTCCACAAAAAAAGATAAACCAAAAAGATTCACATCAATACACATTAGAAGTAAAATGGCTAAAATTAAAGATAAAGAGAGAAACTCAAAACCAGCAAGAGAAGAGCAAAGGGGAACTCCCCTAAGAATATCACATGACTTCTCAGCATAAACTTTGCAGGCAAGAGGAGAGTGGCATGATATATTCAAAGTGATGAAAGGAAAAAACCTACAACCAAGAATACTCTGCCTAGCCAAGTTACCATTCAGATTTGAAAGAGAACTAAAGATAAGCAGAAGCCAAACAAGTTCAGCACCACTAAACTGAATCTACAAGAAATGATAAAGGGACCTCTCTAAGCAAAAAAGAAAAGCTTACAACTAGAAATATGTCCATGGGATTTCCCAAGCAAGAATACTAGAGTGGTTTGCCATTTCCTACTTCAGGGGATCTTCCCCATCCAGGGATTGAACTGGCATCTTTTATGTCTCCTGCATTGGCAGGAGGATTCTTTACCACTTGGGAAGCCCCACCACTAAACTGAATATACAAGAAATGTTAAAAGGAATTATCTAAGCAGAAAAGGAAAGCTTACAACTAGAAATGTGAAAAATTATTAAAGAAATCTCACTGGAAAAGGCAAATACATAGTTTTTAAAAGCTAAAGAAGACTAACAGTACTAGTAAAATCTGTATCCACAAAACAAGAAGATGTACAATAGTATGTTAAAAATATTAAGTTAAAGGGGGATTTCATGGGGTCGCAAAGAGTTGGACACGACTGAGCGACTGAACTGAACTGAAAGGGGGATTGGAATAAAACTGTTGAATGCTTTCAAACTTAAAAGATCATCAACTTAAAATAATCACATATATATGTAAGCTATTACAGATGAACATCATGATAACCACAAACCAAATACCTGTAATAGAAACACACACACATGAAAGAAAGGAATCCAAACACTACAGAAAGTCATTGAATCACAATGCAAGAGAGCAAAAGAAGAAAGGAATAAAAATAACTACATCAACTAGGAAACAATTAATGAAATGACAATAAGTACATACCTGTCTGTAATTTATCCAAATGTAAAAGGACTAAATGCTCTAGTCAAAAGACATAGAGTATTGTATTTTTAAATAAGATAAATATATCTTAAATTTAAAATATATTTTAAAAATATATGCTGCCTACATGAGACTCACTTTAGATCTAAAGACACACATAGACTGAAAGTGAAAGGATGGGAAAAGGTATACCATGCAAATGGAAACACACATACCAAAAAAAAAAAAAAAACTGGGGTAGCATTACTTATATCAGACAAAAGAGACTTTAAAACAAAGACTACGATTGGTTCAAAATGGCAGAGTAGAAGGATGTGCACTCACTTCTTATGAGAGCACCAAAATCAATTAACTGCTGAACAAGCACCAACAGAAAGACACTGAAACCCACCAAAAATGATATCTCACATCCAAAGACAAAGGAGAAGCTACAGTGAGACAATAGGGATGGTGCAATCACACTAAAATCAGATTCCATAGCCACTGGGTAGACAACCTGGAAACTGGAGAACATTTACATCACAGAAGTTCTCCCTGGAGTGAACATTCTGAGCCCCACATCAGGCTTCTCATCTTGAATATCTGGCAACAAGAGTAGGAATCCCCAGAGAATCTGACTTTGAAGGCTAGCAGCCATGAAATGAAAAGACACTTACTCCTTGGAAGAAAAGTTATGACCAACCTAGATAGCATATTGAAAAGCAGAGATATTACTTTGCCAACAAAGGTCTGTTTAGTCAAGGCTATGGTTTTTCCAGTGGTCATGTATGGATGTGAAAGTTGGACTGAAGAAAGCTGAGCGCCGAAGAATTGATGCTTTCAAACTGTGGTGCTGGAGAAGACTCTTGAGAGGCCCTTGGACTGCAAGGAGATCCAACCAGTCCATTCTAAAGGAGATCAGCCCTGGGTGTTCTTTGGAAGGAATGATGTTAAATCTGAAAGTCCAGTACTTTGGCCACCTCATGCGAAGAGTTGACTCATTAGAAAAGACTCTGATGTTGGGAGGGATTGGGGGCAGGAGGAAAAGGGGACGACAGAGGATGAGATGGCCGGATGGCATCACCGACTCACTGGACATGAGTTTGAGTGCACATCCTTCTACTCAGCCATTTTGAACCAATAGTAGTCTTTGTTTTAAAGTCTATTTTGTCTGATATAAGTAATGCTACCCCAGTCTTTTTTTTTTTTTTTGTATGTGTGTTTCCATTGGCCTTCAATGACACATTAGACAAGATAAACTTAGTTGATATTTATAGAGCAATCCAGCCGAAAGCTCCAGAATACATACTCTTCTCAAACGCACACAGAATATTCTCCAGGATTGACCACATGCTGGGCAAAAAGATGAGTCTTGGTAAATTTAAGAAAACTGAAGTTATCAAGAATGGAAGTCATCAAGCATCTTTTCTGATCATAATGCTATGACATTACAAATAAACTATAAGAAAAAACTATAAAACATAAACACATGAAGGCTAAACAATATGCTACTAAACAAGCAATGAATCACTGAAAAAATCAAAAAGGAAATTAAAAAATACTGAGTGACACATGACGATGAAAGCACAATGATTCAAACCTATGGGATGCAGCAAAAGCAGTTCTAATGAGGAGGTTTATAGCTATACAATCTTACCCCAGGAAAAAAAAGAAAAATATCAAATAAACAACCAAACCTTACACCTCGGAGAAGGCAATGGCACCCCCCTCCAGTACTCTTGCCTGGAAAATCCCATGGACAGAGGAGTCTGGTAGGCTACAGTCCATGTGGTCGTGAAGAGTTGGACATGACTGAGCAACTTCACTTTCATTTTTCACTTTCATGCACTGGGGAAGGAAATGACAACCCACTCCAGTATTCTTGCCTGGAGAATCCCAGGGACAGAGGAGCCTGGTGGGCTGCCTTCTATGGGATCACACAGAGTCAGACACGACTGATGCGACTTAGCAGCAGGAGCAGCAACCTTACACCTAAAGCAACTAGAGAGAGAAGAACAACTGAAGCCTAAAGTTAGTAGAAGGAAAGAAATCAAAGATCAGAACAGAAAGAAAAGAAATAGAGACAAAGAAAACAATGAAGTGAAAAGGTGATTCTTTGAAAAGATAAACAAAATTGATGAACCTTTATCCAAACTCATCAGAAAAAGGGAGAGGACTCAAATCAATAAGATTAAAAATGAAAAAGAAGAAGCTACAACTGACACCACATAAATACAAAGGATCATAAAAGATTACTGCAAGCAACTGTATGCCAATAAAATGGACAACCTGGAAGAAATGGACAAATTCTAAGAAAAGTACAGTCTTACAGATATGAACAGACCAATCACAAGCACAGGAAATGAAACTGTGATCTGAAAACCCCCAACAAGCAAAAGTTCAGGACCTGATGGCTTGTCAGGTAAATTCTATCAAACATTTACAGAAGAGCTAACACCTATCCCTCTGAAACAGTTCCAAAAACTGCAGAGCATGGAAAACTCCCAAACTCATTCTTTGAGGCCATCATCACCTTAATACCAAAACCAGACAAAAATACCACAATAAAAGATTATAAGCCCATATTACTGATGAACATACATGCAAATATCCTCAACAAAATACTAGCAATCTGAATCTAACGGTACATTAAAAGAGTCATATGCCATGATCAAATGGGATTTATCCTAGGATTTTTCAATATCTGCAAATCAGTGTGAGATGCCACATCAACAAATTGAAGATTAAAAATCATATAATCAAAATGGATGCAGAAAAAGCTTTTGACAAAATTCAGCACTCATTTATGATTAAAACTCCCCAGAAAGTGGGCATAGAGGGACCATAGCTCAACATAATTAAGGCCATATACGACAAACCTACAGTTAGCATCATACTCAATGGTGAAGAACTGAAGCATTTCCTCTAAAATCAAGAACAATACAAGGATAAGGATAAATCTTACCACTTTTCTTCAACATAATTTTGGAAATCTCAACTATTTTCTTTCTTTTATTTTCAGAGAAGAAAAGTCTTGGAAGTCTTAGCTACTTTTTTTTCAGAGAAGAGACAGAAACAAAAGGAATCCAAATTGGAAAAAAATAAGTTAAACCGTCACTGTTTGTAGATGACATAATACTATACATGGAAAGTCCCAAAGACACTACCAGAAAACTACTAGAACTCTTCAATGAATTATGTAAAGTTGAAAGTTACATAATTAACACACAGAAATCTGTTGCATTTCTACACACTAGCAACAAAAGACCAGAAAGAGGTGGGAATATAGATTGATACAGCCACTATGGAAGATGGTATGGAGATTCCTTAAAAAACTAGGAATAAACCCACCATATGACCCAGCAAACCCTGAGTATACCCTGAGGAAATCAAAGTGAAAAAGACACATGTATCCCGATGTTCATTGCAGCACTACTTACAATGGCTAGAACATGGAAGCAACCTAGATGCCCATCGACAGATGAATGGATAAAGAAGCTGCGGTACATATATACAATGGAATACTACTCAGCCATATAAGGAATGCTTTTGAGTCCGTTCTAATGAGGTGGACGAACCTAGAGCCTATTATACAGAGTGAAGTAAGTCAGAAAGAGAAATATAAATATCATATACTGATGTATATATATGAAATCTAGAAAGATGGTGCTGATTAACTTATCTACAGGGCAACAGTGGAGAAACAAACACAGAGAATAGACCTATGGACACATGGAGAGGGGAGGAGAGAGAGGATGAGATGTATGGAAAGAGTAACGTGGAAACTTACAATACCATATGGAAAATAGATAGCCAATAGAAATTTGCTGTATGACTCAGGAAACTCAAACATGGGCTGTGTGACAATCTATAAAGGTAGGACGGGAAGGGAGATGGAAGGAAGGCTCAGGAGGGAGGGGACATGGGTGTATCTATGGCTGATTCTTGTTGATGTTCAACAGAAAACAAGAAAATTCTATAAAGCAGTTGTCCTTCAATTAAAAAATAAAATGACCAAAAAAAAGACCAGAAAGAGAAGTTCAAGAAATATTCATCTCATTTACCATCACATCTAGAAGAATAAAATACCTAGGAATAAACCTATCTAAAAGAGACAAAAGACCCACTTTCCAAAAATAATAAGAAGCTTTTGAAAGAAATCAAAGAAGATACAATCAGAAAGATATGCCATGTTCATGGATTGGAAGAATCAATGTTGTCAAAATAATGATACTATCCAAGGCAATCTACAGATTCAATGAAATCTCTATCAAATTACCAGTGATATTTTTTGTGGTACTAGAACAAAAAATTTGAAATTTTGAATATAGACACAAAAAGACCTTAATAGCCAAAGCATTCTTGAGGAATAAAAACAGATCTGGAGTAAAGAGGTTCCTTGAATTCAGACTACACTACAAAGTTACAGTCATCTAAAAGGTATGATACTGGCCCCAAAATAGAAATATAGACCAATGGAACATGATAGAAATCCCAGAAATAAATGCATGCCCCTATAGTCAATTAGTCTACGACATAACTTAGGGAGCATAACTACACAATAGTGGAAAGGTAGTCTCGTCAACAAATGCTGGCAAAATTGGACAGTTATATGGAAAAAAATGGAATTAGATAATTCTTTAACACTATACTGGAACCTGATGGGCTGCTGTCTATAGGGTTGCACAGAGTCGGACACGACTGAAGCGACTTAGCAGCAGCAGCAGCAGCAGCATACCCAAAAATAAATTCAAAATGGATTAAAGACTTAAATGTGAGGCCAGACTCTATAAAACTACTAGAGGAAAAGAGGCAGAATAGTCTCTGTCGTTTGATGTTCAGTCACGATGTCATGTCTGACTCTTTGCAATCCCATGAACAATAGCACACCAGGTTTCCCTGTCCTTCACTATCTCCCGAGTTTGCTCAAACTCATGTCCGTTGAGTCAGTGATGCCATCCAACCGTCTCATGCTCTGTCACCCACTTCTCTCCCTGCCCTCAATCTTTCCCAGGATCAGGGACTTTTCCAGTGAGTCAGCTCTTTGCACCAGATGGCCAAAGTATTGGAGCTTCAGCTTCAGCATCAGTTCTTTCAATGAATATTCAAGGTTGATCTCCCTCCCTTAGGATAACTGATTGATCTCCTTGCTGTCCAAGGGACTCTCAAAAGTCTTCTCCAGCACCACAGTTTGAAACCATCCACTCTTCTGCACTCAGCTTCTTTATAATACAACTCTCACATCCATGCATGACTGCTGGAAAAAATATGTGTGCTTGTACATGTCTGATTCTTTGCAACTCCATGGACTGTAACCCCCACCAGGCTCCTCTGTCCATGGGGATTCTCCAGGCAAGAATCCTGGAGTGGGTTGCTATGCCCTCCTTCAGGGGATCCTCCCAACCCAGGGATTGAACCTAGGTCTTCCACATTGCAGGCAGATTCTTGGTATCTGAGCCACCAAGGAAGCCCTGGTGGAAAAACCATAGATTTGACTATATGGACTTTTGTTGGCAAAGTGATGTCTCTGTTTTTTAATATGCTATGTAGGTTGGTCATAGCTTTCCTTCCAAGGAGCAAGCATCTTTTAATTTCATGACTGAAGTCACTGTCCACAGTGACTTTGGAGGCCAAGGGGTGGGGGGAAATCTGTCACTATTTCCACTTTTTCCCCATCTATTTGTCATGAACTGATGGAGCTAGATGCCATGATCTTAGTTTTTTGAATGTTGAGTTTTAAGCCAGGTTTTTCACTTTTCTATTTCACCCTCATAGAGAGCTCTTTAGTTCCTCTTTGATTTCTGCCATTACTGTAGTATCATCTATACATCTGAGGTTGCTGATATTTCTCCTGGAAATCCTGATTCCAGTTTGGGATTCATCCACCCCAGCATTTTGCATCATGGACTCTGCATGCAAGCTAAATAAGGAGGATGACAGTATACAACATTTACGTCAGTTCAGTTCAGTTGCTCAATCATGTCCGACCCTTTGCAACCCCATAAACCGCAGCATGCCAGGCATCCCTGTCCATCACCAACTCCCAGAGTTTACCCAAACTCATATCCATTGAGTTAGTGATGCCATCCAACCATCTCATCCTCTGTCATCCCCTTCTCCTCTTGCCCTCAATCCTTCCCAGCATCAGGGTCTTCTAAAATGAGTCAGCTCTTCGCATCAGGTGGCCAAAGTATTGGAGTTTCAGCTTCAACATCAGTCCTTCCAATGAACACTCAGGACTGATCTCCCTTAGGATAGACTGGTTGGATCTCCTTGCTGTCCAAGGGACTCTCAAGAGTCTTCTCCAACACCACAGTTCAAAAGCATTAATTCTTCAGTACTCAGCTTTCTTTGTAGTCCAACTCTAACATCCATAGATGACTACTGGAAAAACCATAGCCTTGACTAGATGGACCTTTGTTGACAAGTAGTGTCTCTGCTTTTTAATATGCTATCTAGGTTGGTCATAACTTTCCTTCCAAGGAGTAAGCGTCTTTTAATTTCATGGCTGCAGTCACCATATGCAGTGATTTTGGAGCCAAAAAAAAAAAAAAAAATAGTCAGCCACTGTTTCCCCATCTATTTGCAAGTGATGGGACTAGATGCCATGATCTTAGTTTTCTGAATGTTGAGCTTTAAGCCAACTTTTTCACTCTCCTCTTTCACTTTCATCAAGAGGCTTTTTAGTTACTCTTTGCTTTCTGCCATAAGAGTGGTGTCATCTGCATATCTGAGGTTATTGATATTTCTCCCAGCAATCTTAATTCCAGTTTGTGCTTCATCCAACCCAGTGTTTCTCATGATGTACTCTGCATGTAAGTTAAATAAGCAGCGTGACAATATACAGCCTTGACGTAGTCCTTTTCATATTTGGAACCAGTCTGTTGTTCCATGTTCAGTTCTAACTGTTGCCTCCTGACCCGCATACAGGTTTCTCAAGAGGCAGGTCAGGTGGTCTGGTATTCCCATCTCTTGAAGAATTTTCCAGTTTATTGTGATCCACACAGTCAAAGGCTTTTTTTAGTCAATGAAGCAGTAGAAGTTCCTCTGGAATTCCTTTGCTTTCTCTATGATCCAGTGGATGTTGGCAATTTGATCTCTGATTCCTCTGCCTTTTCTAAACCCCACTTGTACATCTGGAAGTTCACAATTTACATATTTCTGAAGCCTATCTTAAAAGATTTTGAGCATTACCTTCCTAGCATGAGAAATGAGCACAATTGGGTGGTAGCTTGAGGTAGTTTGAAATTTCTTTGGCATTGCTCTTCTTTGGGGTTGGAATGAAAATTGAGTTTGTCCAGTCCTGTGGCCATGGCTGAGTTTTCCAGATTTGCTGACGTATCAAGTGCAGCACTTTCACAGCATCATCTTTTAGAGTTTGAAATAGTTCAGCTGGAATTCCATCACCTCCACCAGCTTTGTTCATAGTAATGCTTCCTAAGGCCCACTTGACTTCACATTCCAGGCTGTCTGGCTCTAGGTGAATGATGAGACCATCATAGTTATCTGGGTCATGAAGATCTTTTTTATATAGTTCTTCTGTGTATTCTTGCCCCCTTTTCTTAATATCTTCTGCTTCTGTTAGGTCCTTATCATTTCTGTCTTTTATCATGCCCACCCTTGCATGAAATGTTCCCTTGGTATCTATAATTTTCTTGAAGAGATCTCTAGTCCTTCCTACTCTATTGTTTTCCTCTATTTCTTTACATTGTTCACTTAAGAAGGCTTTCTTATCTCTCCTTGCTATTTTCTGGAACTCTGTATTCAGTAGGGTTTGTGTTTCCCTTTTTCCTTTATCTTTGACTTGTCTTCTTTTCTCAGCTATTTGTAAGGCCTCCTCAGACAACCATTTTGCCTTCTGTATTTCTCTTTCTTTGGGGTGATTTTCATCACTGCTTCTTGTACAGTGTTACAAACCTCTGTTCATAGTTCTTCAGGCACTCTGTCTTCCAGATCTAATCTCTTCAATCTATTTGTCACCTTCACTGTATATTCATAAGGGATTTAAATAAGTCATACCTGAATGGTCTAGTGATTTTCCTTACTTTATTCAATTTGAACCTGAATTTTGCAACAAGGAGTTCATAATCTGAGCCACAGTCAGCTCCCAGTCTTGTTTTTGCTGACTGTATAGAATTTCTCTGTCTTCAGCTGTAAAGAATATAATTAGTCTGATTTTATTATTGATCACCTAGTGATGTCCATGTGTAGAGTCATCAATTGTTTTTTTGGAAGACGGTGTTTGCTATGGCCAGTGTGTTCTCTTGGCAAAACTCTCTTCGCCTTTGCCCTGCTTCATTTGGTACTTCAAAGCCAAACTTGCCGTTACTCCAGGTGTCTCTTGATTTCCTTACTTTCGCATTCCAGTCCCCTTTAATGAAAAGGACATCTTTTTTTTGGTTTCACTTCAGAAGTTCTTGTAGGTCTTCATGGAATTATTCAATGTCAGCTGCTTCAGTATTACTGGTTGGGGCATAGACTTGTATTACTGTGATGTTGAATGTATGCTTTGGAGAAAAAATACGAGATCATCAGTTGCTTTTGTGCTTGCACTCAAGTATAGCATTTTCGACTCTTCTAGTTGACTATGAGGACTGCTATTTCTTCTAAGGGATTCTTGCCAAAATTAGTAGGTATAATGGTTATCTGAATTAAATTAGCCCATTATTGCCTATTTTAGTTCACTGAATCCTAAAATGTTGATTGTCACTCTTGTCATCTCCTGTTGACCACGTCCAATTTACCTTGATTCATGGACCTAACATTCCAGGTTTCTATGCAATATTGTTTTTTATACCATCAGACTTTACTTTCACCACCAGAGATATCCACAACTGAGTGTCATTTCTCCTTTGATCCAGCCTCTTCATTCTTTCAGGAGCTATTTCTCCACTCTTCCCCAGTAGTATATTGGACACCTATGGATCTGGGAGGGCTCATCTTCCAATGTCATATCTTTTTCCCTTTTCATACTGTTTAAGGGGTTTGGAAGGCAAGGATACTTGAGTGGTTTCCCATTCCCTTCTGTAGTAGACCACGTTTTCTTAGAACTCTCCATTATGACTCATCCCTCTTGGGTGCCCTGAATGACATGTCTCAGGTTCATTAAGTTACACAAGGCTCTGATCCATGTGATCATTTTACTTAGTTTTCTGTGATTGTGCTTTTTGTTCTGGAGGCTGTTGAATTGTAGTTCTTGCTTCTTCTTCTGATGGATGTGTATAAGAGGCTTGTGGAAATTCCTGATGGGAGGGACTGGCTATGGGGAAGAAAGAGCTATCTTGCTCTGTTGGGCAGGGCCAAGCTAAGTAAAACTTTAATCCAATTTTCTGCTAATGGGTGGGGCTCTACTCCCTCCCTGGGAGTTGTTTGGCCTGAGGCAACCCAGTCCTGAAATCTATAGGCTCTATGGTAGAGCTAAGATCAGATCAGATCAGTCACTCAGTCCTCTGAGTGATCCCATGAATCGCAGCAGCCAGGCCTCCCAGTCCATCACCAACTTCCAGAGTTCACTGAGACTCACCTCCATCGAGTCAGTGATACCATCCAGCCATCTCATCCTCTGTCGTCCCCTTCTCCTCCTGCCCACCATTCCCTCCCAACATCAGAGTCTTTTCCAATGAGTCAACTCTTCGCATGAGGTGGCCAAAGTACTAGAGTTTCAGCTTTAGCATCATTCCTTCCAAAGAAATCCCAGGGCTGATCTCCTTCAGAATGGACTGGTTGGATCTCCTTGCAGTCCAAGGGACTCTCAAGACTCTTCTCCAACACCAAAGTTCAAAAGCATCAATTCTTCAGCGCTTGGTTGTCTTCACAGTCCAACTCTCACATCCATACATGACCACAGGAAAAACCATAGCCTTGACTAGACCAACCTTTGTTGGCAAAGTAATGTCTCTGCTTTTCAATATGCTATATAGGTTGGTCATAACTTTCCTTCCAAGGAGTAAGCGTCTTTTAATTTCATGGCAGCAGTCACCATCTGCAGTGATTTTGGAGCCCAGAAAAATAAAGTCTGACACTGTTTCCACTGTTTCCCTATCTATTTCCCATCAAGTGATGGGACCGGATGCCATGATCTTTGTTTTCTGAATGTTGAGCTTTAAGCCAACTTTTTCACTCTCCACTTTCACTTTCTTCAAGAGGCTTTTGAGTTCCTCTTCACTTTCTGCCATAAGGGTGATGTCATCTGCATATCTGACGTTATTGATATTTCTCCCTGCAATCTTGATTCCAGCTTGTGTTTCTTCCAGTCCAGCGTTTCTCATGATGTACTCTGCATATAAGTTAAATAAACAGGGTGACAATATACAGACTTGACGAACTCCTTTCCCTATTTGGAACCAGTCTGTTGTTCCATGTCCAGTTCTAACTGTTGCTTCCTGACCTGCATACGCATTTCTCAAGAGGCAGATCAGGTGGTCTGGTATTCCCATCTCTTTCAGAATTTTCCACAGTTGATTGTGATCCACACAGTCAAAGGCTTTGGCATAGTCAATAAAGCAGAAATAGATGTTTCTGGAATTCTCTTGCTTTTTTGATGATCCAGCAGATGTTGGCAATTTGATCTCTGGTTCCTCTGCCTTTTCTAAAACCAGCTTGAACATCTGAAAGTTCATGGTTCATGTATTGCTGAAGCCTGGCTTGGAGAATTTGAGCATTGCTTTACTAGTGTGTGAGATTAGTGCAATTGTGTGGTAGTTTGAGCATTCTTTGGCATTGCCTTTCTTTGGGATTGGAATGAAAACTGACCTTTTCCAGTCCTGTGGCCACTGCTGAGTTTTCCAAATTTGCTGGCATATTGAATGCAGCACTTTCATAGCATCATCTTTCAGGATTTGAAATAGCTCAACTGGAATTCCATCACCTCCACTAGCTTTGCTCATAGTGATGCTTTCTAAGGCCCACTTGACTTCACATTCCAGGATATCTGGCTCTAGGTCAGTGATCACACCATCGTGATTATCTTGGTGATGAAGATCTTTTTTGTACAGTTCTTCTGTGTATTCTTGCCACCTCTTCTTAATATCTTCTGCTTCTGTTAGGTCCATAGCATTTCTGTCCTTTATCGAGCCCATCTTTGCATGAAATGTTCCCTTGGTATCTCTAATTTTCTTGAAGAGATCTCTAGTCTTTCCCATTCTGTTGTTTTCCTCTATTTCTTTGCATTGATCCCTGAGGAAGGCTTTCTTATCTCTCCTTGCTATTCTTTGGAACTCTGCATTCAGATGCTTATATCTTTCCTTTTCTCCTTTGCTTTTCGCTTCTCTTCTTTTCACAGCTATTTGTAAGGCCTCCCCAGACAGCCATTTTGCTTTTTTGCATTTCTTTTCCATGGGGATGGTCTTGATCCCTGTCTGCTGTACAATGTCATGAATCTCCGTCCATAGTTCATCAGGCACTCTGTCTATCAGATCTAGTCCTTTAAATCTATTTTTCACTTCCACTGTATAATCACAAGGGATTTGATTTAGGTCATACCTGAATGGTCTAGCGGTTTTCCCTACATAACGATAAAGGAGTCAATCAAACAAAAAGATATAACAATTGTAAATATTCTTGGAGGGAAAGTTATGACCAACCTAGATTGGCTTAAACCTCAACATTCAGAAAACTAAGATCATGGCATCTGGTCCCATCACTTCATGGGAAATAGATGGGGAAACAGTGTCAGACTTTATTTTGTTGGGCTCCAAAATCACTGTAGATGGTGATTGCAGCCATGAAATTAAAAGATGCTTACTCCTTGAAAGGAAAGTTATGGCCAACCCAGATAGCATATTCAAAAGCAGAGACATTACTTTGCCAACAAAGGTCCATCTAGTCAAGGCTATGGTTTTTCCAGTGGTCATGTATGGATACCAGAGTTGGACTGTGAATAAAGCTGAGTGCTGAAGAATTGATGCTTTTGAACTGTGGTGTTGGAGAAGACTCTTGAGAGTCCCTTGGACTGCAAGGAGATCCAGCCAGCCCATTCTAAAGGAGATCAGTCCTGAGTGTTCATTGGAAGGACTGATGCTAAAGCTGAAACTCCAACATTTGGCCACCTCATGTGAAGAGTTGACTCATTGGAAAAGACCCTGATTCTGGGAGGGATTGGGGGCAGGAGGGGAAGGGGATGACAGAGGATGAGATGGCTGGATGGCATCACTGACTCGATGGACATGAGTTTGGGTGAGCTCTGGGAGTTGGTGATGGACAGGGAGGCCTGGCGTGCTGTGATTCATGGGGTTGCAAAGAGTCAGACATGACTGAGTGACTGAGCTGAACAGAGGAACACCTAAATATATAAAGCTAATATTAAGAAACATAAAGGGAAACGTTAATAGTAATATAATAGGGCCTTTAACACTCCATATACATGAATGAACAGATCGTCCAGACAGAAAATCAATAAGGAAGCACAGACCTTAAATGAACATTAGATCAAATGGAATTAACAAGCATAGAGAGAGAGCATGCCATCCACAAGCAACAGAATATACATTCTTTTCAAGTTCATGGAACATTCTCCTGGATAGATCACATGCTAGGCCACCAAACCACTCAAAAATTTAAGAAAATTAAAGTCATATCAACTAGAAAAAAAAAAGAATAAACAAAATCTAAAATTAGTAGAAGGAAAGAAATAATAAAGCCAAAAGCAGAAATAAAATATAGACTAAAAGACTATAGAAAATTCAATGAAACTAAGAGCTGCTTCTTTGAAAAGGTAAACAAAATTAATAAAACTTTGGCCAGATTCATCAAGTAAAACAGGGAGAGGACTCAAATATATAAAATGAGAAATGAAGGAGATGTAACAGATACCATAGACATACATAGGATCATAGGAGATTATTACTAGCAATTATAAAGCAATAAAATGGACAACTTAGAAAAAAATGGATATATTCCTAGAAATGTATGATCTGACAAAACTAAATCCATAAAAAATAGAAAATATGAGCAGAACAATTGCCAGTAATGAAATCGGATCCATAATTTTAAAATCTCACAACAAACAAAAATTCTAGAATCAGATGGCTTCACAAGTGAGATATACCAGACATTTAAAGTGAATTAATGTCTATCCTTCTCAAAGTATTCCAGAAAATTGAAGACAAAAGAATGCTTCAGAATTCATTCTATGAAGTTGGCATTGTCATAACAAAATGAGACAAAGACACCACAAAAAGAAAGAGAGAAAGAGAATTTCAGAATAATATTAAAATTAAGTAAGACCCTGTGGGGTCCCTGGGCATGGAAGCCTTTCTTATTAGTAAGGAACAGACCCAAGCCTCTATGACATTCCCTTAGTTCCAAAGGAAATACTAGAACAGTTGCTAATTCAGAGAGAAGTGGTCAAGAAACCATCTGAGGCAAGATTAAAGGAATCAAAGAATCTTGTCAAGAAGATTGTCTGAGACCAGATTAGAAGAGTGCAGACCCTGCTTGAAACCAAATGAGAAGGCCCTGCGCATACCCTAACCTTATCAGCAACCCCACCGTTGAACCATTGACCTAAAATCCCTCACCAAATTCGCCTGAGTCAGAACACATAGTTTTTGAGGACAGAAGTCCACTGTTTCCCCCTTTGCCTGGCAAAGCAATAAAGATATTCTTTTTCTACTTCACTAAAACTTTGTCTCCAAAATTCGATTTGGCATCAGAGTCCAAGCTTTTTGGCATCAGCATCACTGATGAATGTAGATGCAAAAACTCTCAACAAAATAATATCAAACTAAATTAAACAACATATCAAAATAATTATACACCATCATCAAGTGGGATTTACCCCAGGGATGTGAGGACAGTTCAGTACTTGCAACTCAGTCAATGTGATACACCACATTAGCAAGTTGAAGAATAAAAATTATATGATCATCTCAATAGATGCAGGAAAAGCTTCTGACAAAATTCAATACACATTATAAAAATTCTTAACAAAGTGAAATAGAGGGAACATGCTTCAACATAATAAAAGCCATGTATGTAATAAAGCCACAGGCAGTACCATACTCAATGGCAAAAGATGAAAGCATTTCCTCTAAGATTAAAAATAAGATGCAGATGCCTACTTTCACCACTTTTATTCAACATGGTATTGCAAGTCTTAGCTCCAGCAACCAAACAAGAAAAAGAAATAAAAGGAATACAAACTGAGAAGAAATAAGCAACACTATCACTGTTTGCAAATGACATGACATCATATGTAGAAAATCCTAAAGACACCACCAAAATACTATGAGAACTAATAAGTGAATTTAGTAAAGTTTCAGGATACACAGTGAAGGTAAAAAAATCTATTGTGTTTTGATACACTTATAGCAAATTATACACTTATAATGAGGATGAGTAAAATCTAATCAAAGAGGTAAAAACAACAAAAAATTATAAGATGCTAATGAAAGAAATTGAAAACAACACAAACAAATGGAAAGATATACCATACTCATGGATTGGAAGAACTAATATTATTAAAATGACCACACTACCCAAGACAATCTACAGATTCAATGCAATTCCCTATCAAAATATGAATGGTATTTTTCACTAGAACAAATTATTCTAAAATTTTTATGGAAACACAAAAGACCCTAAGTAGCAATCTTGTGAAAGAAGACCAAAGTTAGGAGTATCATGCTTTCTGATTTCAAGCTATACTATAAAGTTACACAACCCAAAATATTATAGTACTGGCACAAAAACAGACATATAGATCAAAGGAACAAAATAGAGCTCCCAGAAATGAACTCACACTTGTATGGTCAATTAATCAATGACAAAGGAAGCAAGAATACATAATGAGGAAAAGACATCCTCTTCAATAATTGGTGTTGGGAAAACTGTACTGCTGCTGCTGTTGCTGCCGCTAAGTCGCTTCAGTTGTGTCCGACTCTGTGTGACCCCATAGACGGCAGCCCACCAGGCTCCCCCATCCCTGGGATTCTCCAGGCAAGAACACTGGAGTGGGTTGCCATTTCCTTCTCCAATGCATGAAAGTGAAAAGTGAAAGTGAAATTGCTCAGTTATGTCCGACTCTTCGCAACCCCATGGACTGCAGCCTACCAGGCTCCTCCGTCCATGGGATTTTCTAGGCAAGAGTACTGGAGTGGGGTGCCATCGCCTTCTCCAGGGAAAACTGTATAGCTACATGCAAAAGAATCAAACTTGACTACTTTCTAATACCACACACAAAAGTAAACTAAAAAAATGCATCAAAGACTTCAATGTAAGATGAAAAACCTTAAAATTCCTAGGAAGAAAACATAGGCAGCATTAATTTTAGAAATATTATTTTATGTATGTCTCTTTAGGCAAGGGAAACAAAAGCAAAAATAAACAAATGGAATTACATAAAGCTAAAAAGTTTTGGCACAGTGAAGGAAGCTATTAGCAAAATGAAAAGGTTGCCTACTAAATGATGAAACATATTTGTGAAAGATACATCTAACAAAGAATTAATATAAACAATATATAAAGAACTCATGCAATTCAACATCAAAAAGCAAACAACTGGATTTTAAAATTGGCAGAGGACATAAACAGGCATTTTTCCACAGAAGAGTTACAGATGGCTGACACATGAAAAGATGCTAATCATCAGGGAAATGCAACTCAAGACCAAAATAAGATATGACCTCATACCTGTCAGAATGGCTATCATCAAAAAGATGAGAAATAGCAAATGTTGATGAGGATGTGGAGAAGACAGAACCCTTGTTCATTGTTGGTGGGAATGTAAGTTGGTACAGCCATTATGGAAAACAGTATGAATATTAAACACAGAGTTGCCATATGACCCAGCAATTTCATTTCTGGGAATTTACCCAAAGAAAACAAAACCAAACCAATTTTAAAATATACATGCACCTCTATGTTAATAGGAGCATTATTTATAATAACCAAGATATGGAAGCAACCTAAATCAACAGATGAACAGATGAAGATGTGATACACATGTGTGATGAAATATTACTCAGCCTCAAAAAAATAAATAAACTCTTGCCATTGGTGTCAGCAGGGATGCAGCTAGGGAGGGTATTATGCTAAGTGAAATAAGTCAGATGGAGAAAGGCAAATATTGTATGGTCTCATATGTGAATTGTAAGAACAAAACAAAAACAGACTTATAGGAACAGAGTACAAATGGGTGATTACCAGAACGGGAATTCAGTTGAAGGAGGTGTGAGATAAGTGAAGGGGATTAAGAGGTATAAATATCTAGTTACAAAATAAGCCACAGGGATATAATACACAGAATAAGGAATATGGTCAACGTAGTAACTTTGTATGTGGAAAGATGGTTACTAGACATATGGCAGTGATTATTTCAAAATTTGTACAAGTGTCAAATCAAATCAGTGTGCATCCGGTCCCATCACTTCATGGCAAATGGATGGAGAAAAAATGGAAACAGTGGCAGACTATTTTTTGGGGTTCCAAAATCACTGTGGACAGTGATTGCAGCCTTGAAATTAAAAGACATTTGCTCCCTGGAAGAAGAGCTGTGACAAACCTCAGTTCAGTTCAGCCACTCAGTCGTGTCTAACTCTTTGCAACCCCATGGACTGTAGCACACCAGGCTTCCCTGTCCATCACCAGCTCCCAAAGTTTACCCAAACTCATGTCCATTGAGTTGGTGATGCCATCCAACCATCTCATCCTCTGTTATACCCTTCTCCTCCCACCTTCAGTCTTCCCCAGCATCAGGGTGTTTTCTATTGAGTCTGTTCTTCACATCAGGTGGCCAAAGTATTGGAATTTCAGCTTCAGCATCAGTCCTTCCAATGAATATTCAGGACTGATTTCCTTTTTTTTTTTTTTTTTCCTAATTTTATTTTATTTTTAAACTTTACATAATTGTATTAGTTTTGCCAAATATCAAAATGAATCTACCACAGGTATACATGTGTTCCCCATCCTGAACCCTCCTCCCTCTTCCCTCCCCATACCATCCCTCTGGGTCGTCCCAGTGCACTAGCCCCAAGCATCCAGCATCATGCATCAAACCTGGACTGGCAACTCGTTTCTTACCGACTCTGTGAGTTTCTGTGTGTTCCAGATGGTGGAGAACACTTAGGGAACTGATTACTGGCTGGATCTGTCTCCCTCCTTTTCATTCCCCTTTTATCCTTCTGGCCACCTCTGTCACCTTCCTCCTTGTTCTCTTCTCTGTATAACTCCGTGAACATCTCTGAGTGGTCCAGTTGTGGAGTGCACATAAGGAAGTGACTACTGGCTAGCCCACTCTCTCCACTATTGATTCACCTCATCTCATTTGGGTCACCTCTAACTCCCTCCTCCCTCTTCTCTTCTCCATGTAACCCTGTGAACCTCTCTGAGTGACCCTCACGGTAGAGAAACTTTTCATCTTTAATGTAGATGTTTTATCAATGATTTCCTTTAGGATGGACTGGTTGGATCTCCTGGCAGTCCAAGGGACTCTCAAGAGTCTTCTCCAACACCACAGTTCAAAAGCATCAATTCTTTGGTGCTCAGCTTTCTTTATAGTCCAACCCTCACATCCATACATGACTATTGGAAAAACCATAGTTTTGACTAGACAGACCTTTGTTGGCAAAGTAATGTCTCTGCTTTTTAATATGCTGTCTAGATTGGTCATAACTTTCCTTCCAAGGAGCAAACGTCTTTTAATTTCAGGGCTACAGTCACCAACTTCAGTGATTTTGGAGCCCCCCAAAATAAAGTCAGCCACTGTTTCCACTGTTTCCCCATCTATTTGTCATAAAGTGATGGGACCAGATGCCATGATCTTAGTTTTCTGAATGTTGAGCTTTAAGCCAACTTTTTTATTCTTCTCTTTCACTTTCATCCAGAGGCTCTTTAGTTCTTCTACACTTTCTGCCATAAGGGTGCTGTCATCTGCATATCTGAGATTATTGATATTTCCCCTGGCAATCTTGATTCCAGCTTGTGTTTCTTCCAGTCCAGCGTTTCTCATGATGTACTCTGCAGGTAAGTTAAATAAGCAGGTGATAATATACAGCCTTGATGTACTCTTCTTCCTATTTGAAACCAGTCTGTTGTTCCATGTCCAGTTCTAACTGTTCTTTCCGGACTTGCATACAGATTTCTCAAGAGGCAGGTCAGGTGGTCTGGTATTCCCATCTCTTTCAGAATTTTCCACAGTTTGCTGTGATCCACACAGTCAAAGGCTTTGGCATAATCAATAAAGCAGAAACAGATGTTTCTCTGGTACTGTCTCATTTTTTCGATGATCCAGTGGATTTTGGCAATTTGATCTCTGGTTCCTCTGCCTTTTCTAAATCCAGCTTGAACATCTGGAAGTTCATGGTTCACATATTGTTGAAACCTGGCTTGGAGAATTTTGAGCATTACTTTGCTAGCATACGAGATGAGTGCAACTGTGCAGTAGTTTGAGCATTCTTTGGCATTGCCTTTCTTTGGAACTGGAATGAAAACTGACCTTTTCCAGTTTTGTGGCCACTGCTGAGTTTTCCAAATTTGCTGACACATTGGATGCAGCACTTTCACAGCATCATCTTTTAGGATTTGTAAAAGCTCAACTGGAATTCCATCATCTCCACTTACTTTGTTCATAGTGATGCTTCCTAACATCACTAGATAGCATATTAAAAAGCAAATATATCACTTTGCCAACAAAGATCCATATAGTCAAAGCTATGGTTTTTCTAGTAGTCATGTACAGATGTGCGAGTTGGACCATAAAGAAGGCTGAGCAGTAAAGAATTGATGCTTTCTAACTGTGGTGCTGGAGAAGACTATTGGACAGCAAGGCAATCAAACCAGTCAATCCTAAAGGAAATCAGTCCTGGGTGTTCATTGGAAGGATTGATGCTGAAGCTGAAGCTCCAGTGCTTTGGCCACCTGATGCAAAGAGCTGACTCATTGGAAAAGATCCTGATGCTGGGAAAGAATGAAGGCAGGAGTAGAAGTGAGACAGAGGATGAGATGGTTGGATGGCATCACCGACTCAATGGACATGAGTTTGAGCAAACTCCAGGAGATATAGTGAAGGACAGGGAAGCCTGGCGTGCTGCAGTCCGTGGAGTCCCAAAGAGTCCAATACGACTGAGCGACTGAACAACAGCAACAGTGCTGTACACCTGAACTGATATAATACTGTCAACTATATTTCAATAATAAAAAGAGAAAGTAACAAACCACACCAGGTAGAGAACAGCATTTCTAGTTATCTTTCTTCCTAAATATTCCTTGTTTATGGGTGCAATTTAATAAAATGAACTGAATCCTAAAGACATGAAATTTAGTTACTCTAAATCAATGGAGAGCAATGAGCTTCAAAGTGCTATTCTGTACTGCTTGGGGTTCTAGCTGCATATCAGGAGTCACCATGCCTTACTTGGGAGCTTCCAATGGGGTGAAGACTCTTTGGTGACTCACAGAAAACATGCAGGCATGCATTCATTCAACAAGTATCTACTGAGTACTTACCAACGGTCTCCCATTAAACAGTGAAAATGGATGCCTTTGTTCAGTAAAGTTATGGCAGGTAGGCAGGAAATATTGGCTAGGGAGAGGAGTCTACAGCCTCGGTAAAATCAGCAAGCCTAAATAATAATTTAAAGCTGTGTTATGAATATGAACTCTTCCTATACTGTTAGTATCCGGTTAGGGCTTAAGTATAAGGTCTTTGGAGACAAATGATCTGCCTTCAAGTCGACTCTGTCACTTATTAATGTGTGTGATTAGGCAAGTTGTTTACCTTGTCTTAGACTTCTGCATAATTGGGGGCGGGGTAATAATGCTTATCTCACAATAAAGATTAACAGTGTAAAGCATTTAGCACAATGTCCGGCCTGTCTGAACAATAGTTTACCTATCTGTATTAATATTAGCAAGGACCGGAGCCAGGTAGAATGGACTGACACTTTCCTAAATATTTGTTTTCCTACACTATGTGTCCCTAGACCCTCCAGTTCTGGCTCCAAGAGAACTGGCACGCCCAACCTCATGTAAGGCAAGTTTCATGAAACCAACATCTACTGTTTGAGGGGGGTGTTAGAGAAACCTTCAGACTAGAAGAGCTGGATGTGTGACTCAGCATTCTGAGAGGTGGGATGAGCTTATGGCTGAGGCTTCATGCACTAAAAGGACTGGCACATCACGCACCCACACAGCCAAAAGTAGGACAGCTCTTCGCATGCAGGGACTACTAAGAATCAGCCAGGTGAAGCAGCTAGGAAACAGTTGTCACAGTCACCATGATCATCATCAGCATCCTGCAAGATTCACAGTGTACAGTTTACCCCTTGATACATATACTACATCACAGATGCTGCCAAGGATTTCGTATGTTTGGTTGGTTTTTGTTATTTATTTATTGGCTATGCTGGGTCTTCGTTGTGGCCAGGGTGGACTTTCTCTAGCTGCTGTGAGCTGGCTTCCCTTGTTGCCAAGCAGGAGCTCGAGAGCACAGGTGTACTCAGCAGCTGTAGTGCACAGGCTTAGTTGCCCCACAGCATGTGGGTCTTACTTCCCCAACCAGGGATCAACCTGTGTTCCCTGCATCGGAAGGCGGATTCTTAACCACTGAACCACAGGGAAATCCCTTTGTATGTTTATTAAGAAGGCCTTAATAGATACTTTGGAGTCTCACTTAGAGCTGCTAAATTATGCCTTATTCAGTAGTGTACATGTGCAGCAGGACACAAGGTACTTTCATGAATGGCATCCCATTTGAGTTCGCAACCAGTTTTAACTTAAGATCTGGTAACTAGTAGCTTCTTTTTAGCTTTCTCTCTTTCTCCCCACTGGATGCCAAGTTCAATAGATATTCTTGTCCCTCTAAGTAATTTTGGTTCTTGGCACCATTTGGTCATGGAACCTCCTTTGTGTTACACTTCCCAGTATATAACCACTCACTGTCAGCTAGCAAGCAGCAAAAATAGCTTCTGAACACAGGGGAAAAATTCAAACTGTCATCCTCTGAAAAATTCTGAAATATCAGCTGCTGCTGCTCTTACTGCAACCTACAAACAGGACCGTTTGACCAATGGTCTGTCCATCCTGGGCTCATATCCTATATCCTCAGGTTTGGGCAAGAAAGCAACCAACATCTTAATGGAGTCCCCTTTAAAGCCTTGATATCTTTATCCTCAGAGCACTTTGATCATATTCAAAGGAACTCATTGTTGGAAGGAATTTGACTGTTATTCATTGCAGACCCTTTGCAATATTTAAACACTTTGGGGTATTCACACCAGGGAGATTGGTAACTAATGATAACCCAGTTTGAGTAAGGTCAAGTTTTCCCAAACAGAGGAAGATCTTCTAATCCATCTAACAGCCCTTCGGTGGTACCTGGTCTTCCACCTCTCTGAGGTCCTCATCAGTGTCACACCTAACTTCCTTTCTGGTACATGTTGCTGTTTCCATTTTATGTGTAAACAGTGACATCTGGTGGTGAAAACATAGAAGTGTTAACAAAGCTGATTGAGATTTAGTCCAATTCAGTTCAGTTCAGTTGCTCAGTCCTGTCCTGCTCTTTGTGACCCCATGGATTGCAGCACGCCAGGCCTCCTTGTCCATCGCCAACTCCCGGAGCCTACTGAAACTCATGTCCATCGAGTCGGTGATGCCATACAACCATCTCATCCTCTGTCGTCCCCTTGTCCTCCCGCCTTCAATCTTTCCCAGTGTCAGGGTCTTTTCCAAGGAGTCAGCTCTTCACATCAGGTGGCCAAAGTATTGGAGTTTCAGCTTCAGCATCAGTCCTTCCAATGAATATTCAGGACTGATTTCCTTTAGGATGGACTAGTTGGATCTCCTTGCAGTCCAAGGGACTCTCAAGAGTCTTCTTCAATACCACAGTTCAAAAGCATCAATTCTTTGGGTCCAACCCTCACATCCATACATGACTACTGGAAAAACCAAAGCTTTGACTAGACAGACCTTTGTTGGCAAAGTAATGTCTCTGCTTTTTAATATGCTGTCTAGGTTGGTCATAACTTTCCTTCCAAGAAGCAAACGTCTGAATTTCATGGCTGTAGTCACCATCTGCAGTGATTTTAGAGCCCAGAAAAATAAAGTCAGCCACTGTTTCCACTGTTTCCCCATCTATTTGTCATGAAGTGATGGGACCAGATGCCATGATCTTAGTTTTCTGAATGTCGAGCTTTAAGCCAACTTTTTCAGTCTCCTCTTTCACTTTTATCCAGAGGCTCTTTAGTTCTTCTTCACTTTCTGTCATAAGGGTGGTGTCATCTGCATATCTGACGTTATTGATATTTCTCCTGGCAATCTTGATTCCAGCTTGTGCTTCATCCAGCCCAGCATTTCTCATGATGTACTCTACACGTAAGTTAAATAACCAGGGTGACAATACTTGACACACTCTTTTCCCGATTTGGAGCCAGTCTGTTGTTCCATGTCCAGTTCTAACTGTTGCTTCTTGACCTGCATACAGATTTCCCAAGAGGCAGGTCAGGTGGTCTGGTATTCCCATCTCTTTCAGAATTTTCCACAGTTTGCTGTGATCCACACAGTCAAAGGCTTTGGCATAGTCAATAAAGCAAAAACAGATGTTTTTCTGGAACTCTCTCGTTTTTTCGATGATCCAATGGATGTTGTCAATTTGATCTCTGGTTCCTCTGCCTTTTCTAAATCCAGCTTGAATATCTGGAAGTTCACGGTTCATGTACTGCTGAAGCCTGGCTTGGAGAATTTTGAGCATTACTTTACTAGCATGTGAGAAGAGTGCAATTGTGCCGTAGTTTGAACACTCTATGGCATTGCCTCTCTTCCGGATTGGAATGAAAACTGACCTTTTCCAGTTTTGTGGCCACTGCTGAGTTTTCCAAATTTGCTGGCATATTGAGCGCAGCACTTTCACAGCATCATCTTTTAGGATTTGTAATATCCTAAAATTGGATATTGGACTGGAATTCCATCACCTCTACTAGTTTTGTTCGTAGTGATACTTTCTAAGGCCCACTTGACTTTGCTTTCCAGGATGTCTGGCTCTAGGTGAGTGATCACATCATTATGATTATCTGCATCATGAAGGTCTTTTTTGTATAGTTCTTCTGTGTATTCTTGCCACCTCTTCTTAATATCTTCTGTTTCTGTTAGGTCCATACCATTTTTGTCCTTTTTTATGCCCATCTTTGGGATTTAAGAAAGATGAATTTCTGAGTTTTTTCACCATGGACTTCTCTTCGCCAGGACACTCATAATAGAGGTGCATACCTGATGTCCATAGAGGTGCTATTCTGGAACATCACACAATTTAATTAAGACAATGAATGCACCAATAATTAAAACAATTCTTCCTTTTTCAGATTCATTATCCTAGTTTCAACCTCTAATTTTCTCCCTATGTGATAGTTTTCACATGGTAGATGGCCAGTTGGTTTTCCTGAGGGACTCTGTTAACACACCCATATCATCTCACAGTTCAGTCATCATGAGTGAATTTTGTCCCCTAATTGTTTTTCAAACAAGGTTTTTAAAAAGTGCCACCGAGAATAAAAGTGTCTGAAGCTAAGGATTAACAGTGAAATGTGGAAAATATGCCTGCTGAGGGCTGTCTTTGCAACAGTGCCCCCAGCAGTGCTGTGTGCCAAGATGAAGCTCTGCTTTCCGGGTAAAGTAAATGTCAAGAGCCACAAAGCAGCGTGCCTTCCATTTGAAGCAAAACAAGACAGTTTTCTTGGCCAACCTGGCCTCGTGGCCAAACAGTCCTGTGCAGCTTGAGCCTTAAGGAAAACCAAAAATCCTTTGCCACGTCAAGCTGTACATCTGCTATCAGATATCAAAGTTTGTATGAAAATAGGAATTCCTGGAATTTGCTCTGGCTTGAGAGAAAAAGTCCAGCTCTACAGAAGGACTGCTGTAGGCTCACGGCCCTCGGACTTCCCTGGGTCGAGTGCTGCTAGGGAGGCAGCCCCAGAACCCCTTTTGGTGCCATGTGCCTCTGCAGCCCCCTCACCAGATACCCACACCTCCCATCAAACAGTTCCCATCCACCCTGGCTCGTCTCTCAGACGCAACCCTGCTTGTGTTGGCTTCTAACGCCACTCCTTGAGGCCTCAGGTGGCTCCAGGACTACCGCAGTTCTAATACCCAGGCTGCCAACCTCCACTCCCACCTTGAAAAAGAGGTTTCCCAGGGTGCCAGTCTCCTACCCTCATTACAATGTTCCTTCTGCAGAGCATCCTCATGGGTCACATTGCCCAGGTGTTGCACTAAGTCCTCCAAACAAGACCACAAGATGGGCATCATTTCCTTCAAGTTACAGACATGAGAACTGAGGCTCAGAGAACAATGTATCAGTGGGCACCACTGTAAGGACAGTCAAGATTCCAGCCTGGATCTGTCTTACTCTAAAGAGCATCCTTTTCCCAGTAACACCATGTCGTGGATTTCCCCTGCCATAAAACCTTTCATGGACCAGCCATCTACCCTGGTACTTGAGCGCTCAGTGGCCTGGCCTTACCTTATTTCTTTAACCTTGCTCCAGCTCTTGCCCTTCACTAACATCCTCAAGTCCCACACAAGTCCAGGCTTCCTTTTCTCATCTGGAAGGAATATCCTAGCCACCAGATCATCAGCCCTGCATATTTAGCAAGACTTCTGTGATTCTCCAGGGAGAGTTCACTCTTTTACAACACTTTCACAACACTTGTTTACTCTCCCTTATGTTATATAGCTGTTCCTTGGTATCTCTGGGGGATTAGTTCCAGGAGCTAATTCATACCAAAATCCACAGATGTTCATGTCCCCTGTATCAAATAGCATAGTATTTGCAAATAAACTAGCACACCCTCCTAAATACTTTATTTATTTATTTAGGTCATGCTGCCCATTGGCATGTGGGATCTTAGTTCCTTGACCAGGGATTGAACCTGCTCCTCCTGCAGTGAAAGCATGGCGTCTTAACCCCTGGACCATCAGGGAATTCTCTCCTATATACTTTAAACCATCTCTAGATTACTGATAACACCTTATACAATGTAATGCTGTCCGCATAGTTGTAAACAATGTAAATGCTATGTAAATAGTTGCTGGCATATGACATATTTGTTTTGCTTTCTGACATTTTTTTCAGACGTTTTTGATCTGTGGTTGGTTGAATTCATGAATGAGGAATGTCTGGATACAGAGGGCCAATTGTAATCCTCTGTGTAGAGGTTCTCCCCTAACTGGACTCTGAGAACCTTTGGAAAAGAAGGAATGCTTAATTTTTAATATCTCTGTGTGGCCTTTAATCTTTAGCAAAAGTATTTGTTGTTGGTTTTGTTCAGTTTCCCAGTTGTGTCCAACTCTTTGTGACCCTGTGGACTGCAGCACTCCAGGCCTCCCTGTCCCTCACCATCTCCTAAAGTTTGCCCAAGTTCATGTCCATTGCATCGGTGATGCTATCCAACCATCTCATTCTCTGATGCCCTCTTCTCTTTCTGCCCTCAGTCTTTCTCAGCATCAGGGACTTTTGAAACTAAGCCAAAATCAGCAAATATTTGCTCAATAGATGAATGAATGGTGGATAAGTTAATAAAGAAAGTATCTATTTGTTTAAGTTATTATCTCTCAGGATGCAGGGAAATATATTTATTTGATTTCAGACATACAAATAAGAGACCAATTATGGTATAATAGAGCAATATTGTTTTGGAATAATAGTAAATGATTACTAATTATTATTTTATATCAGTGCTTTGTCTCTACCATTAGACTAAGTCTATAAGTTTCATGAGGGCAGGGACTACATTTAGACACAGCTTCATCTACCAAACAAATTAGGAGCCTGTCACTGATTTATCACCATAAAGTGGGAGCTCTTGCTCATCACAGAGGGAGATCTAATCTACTAACCCAAGCTGCTTGTTAGAACCCCTAGGAAAAAGCAGAACTCCCCAGAACCCAAACTTGGTTCAGGTATGTAAGCCCCTCTTGGGTCTCAATTTTCTTCCTGAAAATAGGGATGGGCATTCCTGTCCCATGAACTGCACCAGGGAATGAATGGGCCAACCACATGCATCCAGCACACAATTAGGAGGGCTCCCCAAGAGGCAGCTGTTGCACCCCTGCAGGGACAGTCATTCATGTCTCAGTTTCCACCTTGCTGGTGATGACTGTAACTGTACGGTCTTAGAGTAGTCACCAGGCCTTGTCAAAGTAGGAGAACATGGACTTCTGATAAACTCAAAGTCAACCGATAGGCAATTCTAATAGAGAAATCTAATTAATTGCAGTTTTAAAAATACTACAATGAGATCTAATCTAAAAGAGGATTCCATAAGTATGATAGAAAAACCAGAACTAAGCACACGTATATGGTCAGTTAATTTATGATAAAAGAGTCAGGAATATATAATGGGGAAAGGGCAGTTTCCTCAATAAACGGCTGAAAAAGCTAGGTAGCTACATACAAAAGAATGAAATTGGACCACTTACACCAGACAGTAAGCTGCTTGACATCAATCTTGGTGATGAGTTTTTGGACTTGACACCAAAAGCGAACGTGACAAAAGCTAAAATAAACAAGTGGAGCCACATCAACCTAAAAGGATTCTGCAAAATAAAGAAAACAAGGTGAGGAAAATCTATTGAATAAGAGAAAGAATTTGCATATTACATACATGACAAGAAATAAATATCTAAAATATATAAATAACTCATATAATTCAAATGGCAAAAAAGATTCAATTTAAAAATGAGAAGATATGAATATATATTTTTCCAAAGAAGACATACAGATGGACAAAAGACACATGAAAAAACGCTAAACATCACTAATTATTAAGGAAATGCAAATCAAAACCAAAGTGAAATGTTACCTCACACCTGTTGTTGCTGTTCAGTCACTCAGTCATGTCTGACTCTTTGTGACCCCACACCTGGTGCAGCACACCAGGCTCCCCTGTCCTTCGCTATCTCTGGAGTTTGCTCAAACTCACATCCATTGAGTTGGTGATGCTATCGATCCATCTCATTCTCTGTCACCTACTTCTCTACCTGCCTTCAATCTTTCCCAGCATCAGAGTTTTCTTCCAATGAGTTGGCTTTTCATATCAGGTGGTCAAAGTATTGTAGCTTCAGCTTCAGCATCAGTCCTTTCAATGAATATTCAGGGTTGATTTCCTTTAGGATTGACCGATTTGATCTTGCAGTCCAAGGGACTCTCAAGAGTCTTTCCCAGCACCACAATTCGAAAGCATCAGTTCTTCAGTGTTCAGCCTTCTTCATGGTCCAACTCTCACATCCTTACATGACTACTGGAAAAACCATAGCTTTGGCTATACAGACCTTTGTTGGCAAAGTGACGTCTCTGCTTTTTAATGATGTCTTTTCTTCACACCTGTTAGAATGGCTATTATCAAAAAGATAGGATATAACAAATGTTGATGAAGATGTAAAGGGAACACTTATGCACTGTTGGTGGGAATGTAAATCGGTGCAGCCACTATGGAAAACTCAATGGAGGTTCCTCAAAATATTAAATATAAAACTAACATATGATCTAGAAATTTCAATTCTACATAACAAAAACATTGGTTTTAAAAGATATATACACACACTCATGCTCATTGTAGCATCATTTACAATAACCAAAATATAGAAACAACCTAAGTGAAAGCTTCCCTGGTAGCTCAGATGGTAAAGAACCTTCCTGTAATTCAGGAGATGTAAGAGACATGGGTTTGATCCCTGGGTCAGGAAGATCCCTTGGAGAAGAAAATGGCAAGCCACTTGAGTATTCTTGCCTGGAAAATTCCATAGATGGAGGAGCCTGGCAGGCAACAGCTCATGGAGTCTCAAAGAGATGGACACGACTGAGCAACTAACACACACACGTGTCCATCAGTGGATGAATGGATAAAGAAAATGTGGCATAGATAGAGAGATATAAGATAGATGTATGCATACATGCTAAATCGCTTCAGTTGTGTCCGACTCCATGGACTGTAGCCTGCCAGGCTCCTCTGTCCATGGGATTACCCAGGCAAGAATATTGGAGTAGGTTGTCATGCCCTCCTCCAGGGGATCTTCTGAACCCAGGGATCAAACCCACGTCTCTTACGTCTCCTGCATTGGCAGGCAGTTTCTTTACCATTAGTGCCACCTGGGAAGCCATAAGATAGATAGATATAAGTGTTATTTAAACATGAGAAAAAAACAAAATCTTCCCACTTCCAACAGCATGGATGCACTTTGAGGGCGTTATGCTAAGCAAAAAAGTCAGAAAAAGGCAAATAACGCATGATCTTACTCATGTGTGGAATCTAAAACAAGACAAACCAAAACCTTGTGGATACATAGAACAGGTTGGTGGTTGTCAGAGACAGGAGTGATGAGGTGAGTGATGGAGGTCAAAAGATTACACAATTATAAAATAAATGTCATGAAGGTGTAATGTACAGCATGGTGACTGGTTAATAATACAGTGTTGCATATTTGAAAGTTGCTAAGAAAGCAAGTCTTAAAAGTTCTCACCAGAAGGAAGAAAATTTTGTAACTGTGTATGATGATGGATATTAACTAGACATATTGTGGTCATCCTTTTGCAATATATTCAACCCATGATGCTGAAACTAACATAGTGTTGTGTCATATATCAGCATATAATGTTATACCTCAATCAAAATAAATGAATAGTACATACATATATACATAAAAGAGAATCCCATAGACTTCAAATTAAAATCCTCACTTAACCCCTTAAAATCCTACCTTCCTCTGCCCATAATTAAAATATTATATTACATTACATTTCAAAATGTTGCTTTAAAGACACTAGAATGCCTAAATACTTCAAGGTGTCCCCATCTCCCTCCAAGATATTCCCTAATAGCATAGCTCCACGAATGGCATGACAACTCTGCACCCACAGTGCCCAGATCTATCCAGGCACCACATGCCAGTGCCCTCTGCTCCTACAAACCAGGCATCTTTGCAGAGGGATGGCACTGGATGGGAGCACAGCCTCAAGGATCCTTCCAGCTCCTTAAGCTCAACTGTGCAGGAAGATGATTATTTCCACAGACTAGCCCTCAGTAACTTCTCCTTACCACAGATGATACTAGAAACAAAAAAGGCATGCCCCTCTGGGTGTGGAATTAGAGACATCCATCCCAGGGGAAGGACCTGGTTAGCATTTGCAGTAGCGATGTATTCTCCACCATGAGAACTGTGACAGAGATGCTCTGGCTCCAGCACAGACAAAATGACTTGGAGTGGATAAACTTGGTTCCTGCAGGCTCACCTACTGTGTTGTCAAATCATCAAACAAACGTTCATGCTCTTCTTCAAGCAAAGCTGCAGAGGATATTGTTGACATATGGAACATCCTTAAAGTATCCTCCCCCTCCAGCCAATGTTTGGACATGCACTAGGTCTGGTGACTGGGAACAGGGCATGGCTCATTACTTTATTATGTCATCCAAAGCACAAATGTTCAGAAAAGGTGTACGTATATACATATATATAGAGAGAGAGATAGAGAAAGAGACATATGCATTGTTGTTCAGTCACTCAGTCATGCCTGACTCTTTGCAACCCCATGGACTGCAGCATGCCAGGCCTACCTGTCCATCACCAACTCCCAGAGTTTACTCAAACTCATGTCCATTGAGTTGGTGATGCCATCCAACCATCTCATCTTCTGTCATCCCCTTCTCCTCCTGACCTCAATCTTTCCCAGCATCAGGGTCTTTTCCAATGAGTCAGTTCTTCACATCAGGTGGCCAAAGTATTGGAGCTTCAGCTTCAGCATCAGTCCTTCCAATGAATATTCAGGACTAATTTCCTTTAGGATTGACTGGTTGGGCCTCCTTGCAGTCCAAGGGACCCTCAAGAGTCTTCTACAACACCACAGTTCAAAAGCATCAATTATTCAGCACTCAGCCTTCTTTATGGTCCAATTCATATGACATAGACATACAACATATACATACAAATAAACATACACGTCTGTGTGTGTATATATACATATATTGCCTGTATACTTTACCTAAAGAGGTTGGTGGTGAGAGAACTTTGTTATAATAGCTTGGAGTGTTTTTTGGATAATTTCTTTTTTAATGTCACCACTCCATTTTACATTTTTCTCAGTACAGTGACGTTGGTGATATTACCAAAGACGACAAAACAGTACATGCTGATCACTCAGAGTCACTTTGTCACCAGATATAGAAATGACTTTTTCAAATTCCAGCTATAATCCTCCCAAAGCTCTAGTGAGGAAATGAATCATCATCACTGAGGGTAGAATTGTCTGTTGCTCTCCATCGATCATAAACAGGATCTCTCCTCTGCAGACTTCCTCTGGGGCGGGCCTAATGCTGGTCACACCGCTGCCCAGTGTCTTCCCTTCCTGCTGCCCAGAGTCCTCTGGGTCCTCCACCAACAGCACTGTTAAGAGACAAGTCCAGGGAGCTCCCCAAACCTTTTGGAACTGTTCTTTCCTTTCTGTGAAAGTGTGAGGGTAGGCTGGCTGCACTCCCTTCCTCCATAGCAAATGTCAGCACACCTAGACAAGGATAGTGGGTAGAGAGCAGAGGAGAGGTGCCACAGGAGCCAGCCTACCCCAGAAAAGGTTATTTACCAGCTAAGCCACAAGGGAAACCCCAAGGAAGGTTCTGAGAACACCTCGAGACTGCTCCGCTGGAGAGCTCACGCTGGGGAAGCGCAGCCTACCCCAGGGGAGGTTCTGGGAATACCTCAAGGCTGCTCCGCTGGAGGGCTCACCCTGGGGAAGCGCAGCCCCACTCCCAGGCTCTCACTCCAGCAGTGCTCTTTGACGGCAGGGCAATCAAGACTTCATCCTCAGAAAAGAAACCTTAAAGGAATTCCTCCCAAATGGTCCCCTTCCCTAATCTGGTATAAATGAATGGAATAACTGACTAATTGAGTGAAGGGAGGAGAGCAGGAGAAAGCGAATCAACTTTTGGTTTTGTGGACACCAAATTTCAAGAAAGAAAATTAGAACTGAGTTCTATAATGACCCCAATCTTTCTTTCTTTAGCAGGGCAAGAAGAAGGAATAAAATAGCCTCTATGTTCGGAGGTCACCCATCCAAGGGAAACAAATTCTGTCGTGCACTTTTTAACCAGTTAATCCCACTGTTGGCGCTGTAGTAATGCACGCCCAGGGTTGAAGGCTCCTGTCTGTGGGCGTTGGTGACATGCATGCTTTTCCCGCTGCTGCTGTCTCCCGAGCAGCATGAAATGAAACGCATTTCACCTCATTCAGCCTCTCCACCTGTCCCCCACCTCAGAGAAGAGGCTATTGCTCCAAGACTGGTTCTTAGAACTTTGTAATTGAGAATCTGAGAATGGGAAGAGAAATACAGTGTCTGAGGGGCTAGATGAGAAGGAAAAGGCTGAGAAAGACTGCAGAGTGAGAACGAAAGGAAGAGAAGAAGCAGCTGCCTTTGAAGAAAGTGTAGGGAGAGGTGATGATGGAGGAACGGTGGGCCATCAGAACATGCAGAAAATAAGATTTGAGGAGGAGAGAAAAGGGGGAGGGAGTACGGTGGGCTTCCTGTGGATTGGTAGAGTAACTCTTTTTTTCATGCTTTTCAAGAGATAAAGATTGGAGTTTCTTCTTAAATTTATATGTTTTGTCAAGACTGCCATTCTTAGAAAAAAACACATGAATCTTTAGCTTATGAGATTTTCTCAGTTCTAATCAAGCCATCTTATCTTACTGCTAAAAAACCTGAAGGTCAGAGAAGTAAAATCACTGGCTTTAAAAATGCAGGACAATCTAGCAACAGAACTTTGACTCTTCTGCTATTAGTCCAGTGGAGGTTTTACTACCCTCTGCTAAAAATATGCTTCTTCCTAAATGCACTCACACACAGCAACCTCTGCTTCTCCACAAGCCTTCCTTACTCTTTAAGTCTTATTGAGAAGATAAAAACCTTACACTCTCTCTTCAGCAGAAAGAATTTAAACTTCTGAAGAGAAAGCATTCCACCACAATAGAAGATGTTCCCAAAATAAATTAGGTTCTGGGGCTGGGAGTTAGCAACCCTGCCTCACAACTACACAGTAAAGGCAAAATCTTTCCTCTGGGAGGCAAGCAGAAGTTGAAAGGAAAGGACAGATGGTTATTTAAAGTATCCCTGTTGTCTAAGTAGGTCTCACATTTCATCCAACAGATGGCAGTAGCAACATACTTTTTAAATAAGTATGTAGATGTCTTAAGTTCAGAAGAAAAAAATTACCAGTAAAATGAGATGTAAAATCTTTCTGTCTTCATCAAAAACCAAGTTCCAACCATCCTTCTTGAAGTAACATGGAATTAAAACAAACGAACAACAGCAATAAAACATAGCTACCTAACCACTACTAGATAAAATAACAAACCCCTTTAATAACATTGCTGATTATAAATTATGAATAATAGTTGCTTTTGTGTTTTCCTTTTGTTAGAAAAGTTAGAGGTAGTCCTACTTCCCCTTGTCTGGTGAATTTAGCTAGACTTAAGTGAATGGTTAAAAATAGTTTCAGTATTCCACACACTAGCATTCTTGAAGGAAAAAAAAAAAAAATGGAACCCCTTGGTTGCTAACAAGGGATTATTATTAAAGCATCACCTGATTCTTGTAGTTTCTTACACTATGAGCATAACTAGTTTCAGATTGAGAAAACATTTGTTAGAAAGCAGTGTCTCTCTCTCTCTCCCTTGGGGTTTTGTTGTTATTCAGTTGCTTAGTTGTGTCTGACTCCTTGCAATCCCATTGACTGCAGCATGCCAGGCTTCCCTGCTGCTGCTGCTAAGTCACTTCAGTCGTGTCCAACTCTGTGCGACCCCATAGACGGCAGCCCATCAGGCTCCCCCGTCCCTGTGATTCCCCAGGCAAGAACACTGGAGTGGGTTGCCATTTCCTTCTCCAATGCATGAAAGTAAAAAGTGAAAATGAAGTCGCTCAGTCGTGTCCGTCCCTCAGCGACCCCATGGACTACAACTTTCCAGGCTCCTCCATCCATGGGATTTTCCAGGCAAGAGTACTGGAGTGGGGTGCCATTGCCTTCTCTAGCCAGGCTTCCTTATCCTTCACTATCTCCCGGATTTTCTTCAGATTCATATCCATTGAGTTGGTGATGTTCTCTAACCATCTCATCCTCTGCCACACTCTTCTTTTTTTGCCTTCAATCTTTCCCAGCATCAGGGTCTTTTCCAGGAGTCAGCTCTTTGAGTCAGGTGGCCAAAGTGTTGGAGCTTCAGCTTCAGCATCAGTCCTTCCAATGAATATTCAGTATTGATTTTCTTTAGGATTGACAGATCTGATCTCCTCCTTGCTGTCCAAGGGACTCTAAAGAGTCTTCTCCAGCACAACAATTTAAAAGTATCAATTCTTCAGTGCTCAACCATCTTTGTGGTTCAACTCTCACATCCATACAAGACTACTGGAAAAACCATAGCTTTGACTATATGGACATTTGTCAACAAAGTGATATCTTTGCTTTTTAATATGCTGTCTAAGTTTGTCATAGCTTTGCTTCCAAAGAGCAAGTGTCTTTTAATTTCATGGCTGCAATCACTGTCTGCCGTGATTTTGGAGCCCAAGAAAATAAAATCGGTCACTGCTTTCACTTTTTTGCTACGTATTTGCCATGATGTGATGGGACTATATGCCATGATCTTCGTTTTTTGAGTGTTGAATTTTTTTAAAATTTATTTATTTTAATTGGACGCTAATTACTTTTCAATATTGTATTGGTTTTGCCATACATTGACATGAATCAGCCACGGGTGTACACGTGTTCCCCATCCTGAACCCCCCTCCCACTTCCCTCCCCATCCCAACCCTCTGGGTTGTCCCAGTGCACCAGCCCTGAGCACCCTGTCTCATGGCAATCTGTTTCACATATGATAATATACGTGTTTCAACACTATTCTCTCAAGTCATTCCACCCTCACCTTCTCCCACGGAATCCAAAAGACAGTTCTTTACATCTGTGTCTCTTTTTCTGTCTCTCATATAGGATCATCATTACCATCTCTCTAAATTCCATATATACGCGTTAGTATATTATATTTGTGTTTTTCTTTCTGACTTACTTCACTCTGTATAATATGCTCAAGTTTCATCCATATCATCAGAACTGATTCAACTGCATTCTTTTTAATGGCTGAGTAATATTCCATTGTGTATATGTACCACAGCTTTCTTATCCATTCACCTGCTGATGGACATCTAGGTTGCTTCCATGTCCTGGCTATTATAAACAGTGCTGCAATGAATTGGGGTAAAAGTGTCTCTTTCAATTCTCATTTCCTCAGTGTGTATGCCCAGCAATGGGATTACTGGTTCATATGCCAATTCTATTTCCAGTTTTTAAAGAAATCTCCACACTGTTCTCCATAGTTTCTGTACTAGTTTTCATTCCCACCAAAAGTGTAAGAGGGTTCCCTTTTCTCCACACCTTACCCAGCATTTATTGTTTGTAGACTTTTTTGGACAGCAGCCATTCTGACTGGCATGAGATGGTACTTCATTTCTTGCATTTCTCTGATAATGAGTGATGTTGAGCATCTTTTCATGTGTTTGTTATTCATCTGTATGTCTTCTTTGGAGAAATGTCTGTTTAGTTCTTTGGCCCATTTTTTGATTGGGTAGTTTATTTTTCTGGGAATTGAGCTGCAGGAGCTGCTTGTATATTTTTGAGATTAATTCTTTGTCCATTGATTCATTTGCTATTATTTTCTTCCATTCTGAAGGCTGTCTTTTCACCTTGCTTATCGTTTCCTTCATTGTGCAAAAGGTTTTAAGTTTAATTAGGTCCCATTTGTTTATTTTTGCATGAAATGTCCCCTTGGTATCTCTACAATGGTGTGATCACTGACCTAGAGCCAGATATCCTGGAATGTGAAGTCAAGTGGGCCTTAGAAAGCATCACTATGAACAAAGCTAGTGGAGGTGATGGAATTCCAGTTGAGCTATTTCAAATCCTGAAAGATGATGCTATGAAAGTGCTGCACTCAATATGCCAGCAAATTTGGAAAACTCAGCAGTGGCCACAGGACTAGAAAAGGTCAGTTTTCATTCCAATCCCAAAGAAAGGCAATGCCAAAGAATATTCAAACTACCGCACAATTGCACTCATCTCACATGCTAGTAAAGTAACACTCAAAATTCTCCAAGCCAGGCTTCAGCAATACGTGAACCGTGAACTTCCAGATGTTCAAGCTGGTTTTAGAAAAGGCAGAGGAACCAGAGATCAAATTGCCAACATCCGCTGGATCATTGAAAAAGCAAGAGAGTTCCAGAAAAGCATCTATTTCTGCTTTATTGACTATGCCAAAGCCTTTGACTGTGTGGATTACAATAAACTGTGGAAAATTCTGAAAGAGATGGGAATACCAGACCACCTGACCTGCCTCTTGAGAAATCTGTATGCAGGTCAAGAAGCAACAGTTAGAACCGGACATGAAACAACAGACTGGTTTCAAATAGGAAAAGGAGTACATCAAGGCTGTATATTATCACCCTGCTTATTTAACTTATATGCAGAGTACATCATGAGAAACGCTGGACTGGAAGAAACACAAGCTGGAATCAAGATTGCCAGGAGAAATATCAATAACCTCAGGTATGCAGATGACACCACCCTAATGGCAGAAAGTGAAGAGGAACTAAAAAGCCTCTTGATGAAAGTGAAAGTGGAGAGTGAAAAAGTTGGCTTAAAGCTCAACATTCAGAAAATAAAGATCATGGCATCCGGTCCCATCACTTCGTGGGAAATAGATGGGGAAACAGTGGAAACAGTGTCAGACTTTATTTTGGAGGGCTCCAAAATCACTGCAGATGGTGACTGCAGCCATGAAATTAAAAGACGCTTATTTCTTGGAAGGAAAGTTATGGCCAACCTAGATAGCATATTCAAAAGCAGAGACATTACTTTGCCAACAAAAGTCCGTCTAGTCAAGGCTATGGTTTTTGCTGTGATCATGTGTGGATGTGAGAGTTGGACTGTGAAGAAGGCTGAGTGCCGAGGAATTGATGCTTTTGAACTGTGGTGTTGGAAAAGACTCTTGAGAGTCCCTTGGACTGCAAAGAGATCCAACCAGTCCATTATGAATGCGATCAGCCCTGGGATTTCTTTGGAGGGAACGATGCTAAAGCTGAAACTCCAGTACTTTTGCTACCTCATGCGAAGAGTTGACTCATTGGAAAAGACTCTGATGCTGGGAGGGATTGGGGGCAGGAGGAGAAGGGGACGACAGAGAAAGAAATGGCTGGATGGCATCACCGACTCGATGGACGTGAGTCTGGGTGAACTTTGGGAGTTGGTGATGGACAGGTAAGCCTGGTGTGCTGCGATTCATGGGGTCGCGAAGAGTCAGACACGACTGAGTGACTGAAGTGAACTCAACTGAACTGTTTATTTTTGCTTTTATTTCCATTACTCTGGAAGGTGGGTCATAGAGGATCCTCTGTGATTTATGTCAGAGAATGTTTTGCCTATGTTTCCCTCTAGGAGTTTTATAGTTTCTGGTCTTACATTTAGATCTTTCATCCATTTTGAGTTTATTTTTATAGTTTCATTCTTGTACACGTGGTTGACCAGTTTTCCCAGCACCACTTGTTGAAGAGATTGTCTTTTCTCCATTGTGTATTTTTGCCTCCTTTATCAAAGATAAGCTGTCCATAGGTGTGTGGATTTATCTCTGGGCTTCATTTGATCTATATTTCATTGATCTATATTTCAGTCTTTGTGCAGTATCATACTATCTTGATGACTGTAGCTTTGTAGTACAGTCTGAAGTCAGGCAGGTTGATTCCCAGTTCCATCCTTCTTTCTCAAGATTGCTTTGGCTATTAGAGGATTTTTGTATTTCCACACAAATTGTGAAATTATTTGTTCTAGTTCTCTGAAAAATACTGTTGGTAGCTTGATAGGGATTGCATTGGATCTATAGATTGCTTTTGGTAGTATACTCATTTTCACTATATTGATTCTTCTGATCCATGAACATGGTATATTTCTCCATCTATTTGTGTCATTTTTTATTTCTTTCATCAGTGTTTTATAGTTTTCTATATATAGGTGTTTTTTTTCTTTAGGTAGATTTATTCCTAAGTATTTTATCCTTTTCATTGCAATAGTGGAAGTGCAGTCACTCAGTCATGTCTGACTCTTTGCGACCCCATGGACTGTAGCCCACCAGGCTCCTCCATCCATGGGATTTTCCAGGCAAGAATACTGTAGTGGGCTGCCATTCCTTTCTCCAGGGGATCTTCCCAACCCAGGGATCGAAGCCAGGTCTCCAACATTGTAGCCAGATGCTTTACCGTCTGAGCCACCAAAGAAGTCCCATTTCATTGCAATGGTGAATGGAATTGTTTCCTTAATTTCTCTTTCTGTTTTCTCAATGTTAGTGTATAGGAATGCAAGGGATTTCTGTGTGTTAATTTTATATCCTGCATCTTTACTATATTCGTTGATTAGCTCTAATAATTTTCTGGTGGAGTCTTTAGGGTTTTCTATGTAGAGGATCATGTCATCTGCAAACAGGGAGACTTTTACTTCTTTTCCAATCTGGATTCCTTTTATTTCTTTTTCTTCTCTGATTGCTGTGGCTAAAACTTCCAAAACTATGTTGAATAGTAGTGGTGAGAGTAGGCACCCTCGTCTTGTTCCTGACTTTAGAGGAAATGCTTTCAATTTTTCACCATTGAGGATAATGTTTGCTGTGGGTTTATCATGCTGCTAAGTTGCTTCAGTCGTGTCTGACTCTGTGCGACCCCATAGACAGCAGCCCACCAGGCTCCTCTGTCCCTGGGATTCTCCAGGCAAGAATACTGGAGTGGGCTGCTGTTTCCTTCTCCATGGGTTTATCATATATGGCTTTTATTATGTCGAGGTATGTTCCTTCTATTCCTGCTTTCTGGGGGGTTTTATCATAAATAGATGTTTAATTTTGTCAAAAGCTTTCTCTTCATCTATTGAGATAATCATAGGGTTTTTATCTTTCAGTTTGTTAATGTGGTGTATCACATTGATTGATTTGTGAATGTTGAAGAATTCTTGCATGCCTGGGATAAAGCCCACTTGGTCATGATGTATGAACTTTTTAATATGTTGTTGGATTCTGTTTGCTAGAATTTTGTTAAGGATTTTTGCATCTATGTTCATCAGTGATATTGACCTGTGATTTTCTTTATTTGAGGCATCTTTGTCTGGTTTTGATATTAAGGTGATGGTGGCCTCATAGAATGACTTTGGAAGTTTACCTTCCTCTGCAATTTTCTGAAAGAGTTTGAGTAGGCCAGGTGTTAGCTTTTCTCTAAATTTTTGGTTGAATTCAGCTATGAAGCTGTCTGGTCCTGGGCTTTTGTTTGCTGGAATATTTCTGATTACAGTTTCGATTTCTGTGCTTGTGATGGGTCTGTTAAGAGTTTCTATTTCTTCCTGGTTCAGTTTTGGAAAGTTATACTTTTATAAGAATTCATCCATTTCTGTGAAATTGTCCATTTTATTTTCATATTGTTGCTCATAATTATGATCCTTTGTATTTCTGTGTTGTCAGTTGTGATCTCTCCATTTTCATTTCTAATTTTGTTGATTCAATTCTTCTCCCCTTGTTTCTTGATGAATCTGGCTAATGGTTTGTCTATTTTATTTATCTTCTCAAAGAACCAGCTTTTAGCTTTGTTGATTTTTGCTATGGTCTCCTTTGCTTCTTTTTCATTTATTTCTGCTCTAATTTTTATGATTTCTTTCCTTCTACTAACCCTGGGGTTCTTAATTTCTTCCTTTTCTAGTTGCTTTAGGTGTAGAGTTAGGTTATTTATCTGATTTTTCTCCTGTTTCTTGAGGTAGGCTTTTATTGCTATAAACCTTCCCGTTAGCACTGCTTTTACTGAATCCCATAGGTTTGGGGTTGTTGTGTTTTCATTTTCATTCGTTTCTGTGCATATTTTCATTTCTTTTTTAATTTCTTCTGTGATTTGTTGGTTATTCGGAAGTGTGTTGTTTAGCCTCCATATGTCTGTATTTTTAATAGTTTGTTGTTGTTGTTGTTGCTGTTTTTCCTGTAATTTACATCTAATCTTACCGCATTGTGATCAGGAAAGATGCTTGGAATTATTTCAATTTTTTGAATTTACCAAGACTAGACTTATGGCCCAGGATGTGATCTATTCTGGAGAAGGTTTTTTGTGCACTTGAGAAAAAGGTTAAATTCATTGTTTTAGGGTGAAATGTCCTATAGATATCAATTTGGTCTAACTGGTCTATTGTATCATTTAAAGTTTTTGTTTCCTTCCTAATTTTCTGTTTAGTTGATCTATCCCTAAGTGTGAGTGGGGTATTAAAGTCTCCCACTATTATTGTGTTACTGTTAATTTCCCCTTTCATACTTGTTAGCATTTGCCTTACATATTGTGGTGCTTCTATGTTGGGTGCATATATATTTATAATTGTTATATCTTCTTCTTGGATTGATCCTTGATCATTATGTAGTGTCCTTCTTTGTCTCTTTTCACAGCCTTTATTTCAAAGTCTATTTTATCTGATATGAGTATTGCTATTCCTGGTTTCTTTTGGTCTCCATTTGTGTGAAATATCTTTTTCCAGCCCTTCACTTTCAGTCTGTATGTGTCCCTTATTTTGAGGTGGGTCTCTTTTTTTTTAACTTAAATTTATTTATTTTAATTGGAGGCTAATTACTTTACAATATTGTATTGGTTTTGCCATACATCAACAAGAATCCGCCATGGGTGTACACATGTTCCCCATCCTGAACCCCCCTCTCACCTCCCTCCCCATACCATCCCTCTGGGTGATCCCAGTGCCCCAGGCCCAAGCATCCTGTATCCTGCATCGAACCTGGACTGGTGATTTGTTTCTTATATGATATTATACATGTTTCAATGCCATTCTCCCAAATCATCCCACCCTCTCCCTCTCCCACAGAGTCCAAAAGACTGTTCTATACATCTGTGTCTCTTTTACTGTCTCGCATACAGGGTTATCGTTACCATCTTTCTAAATTCCATATATATGCATGAAGAAAGCTGAGCACTGAAGAATTGATGCTTTTGAACTGTGGTGTTGGAGAAGACTCTTGAGAGTCCCTTGGACTGCAAGGAGAGCCAACCAGTCCATTCTGAAGGTGATCAGCCCTGGGATTTCTTTGGAAGGAATGATGCTAAAGCTGAAACTCCAGTACTTTGGCCACCTCATGCGAAGAGTTGACTCATTGGAAAAGTCTCTGATGCTGGGAAGGATTGGGGGCAGGAGGAGAAGGGGACGACAGAGGATGATATGGCTGGATGGCATCACTGACTCGATGGACGTGAGTCTGAGTGAACTCCAGGAGTTGGTGATGGACAGGGAGGTCTGGCGTGCTGCAATTCATGGGGGTCGCAAAGAGTCAGACATGACTCAGCGACTGAACTGAACTGAACTGATACTGTATTGGTGTTTTTTTTCTGGCTTACTTCACTCCAGTTTCATCCACCTCATTAGAACTAATTCAAATGTATTCTTTTTAATGGCTGAGTAATACTCCATTGTGTATATGTACCACAGCTTTCTTATCCATTCAACTGCTGATGAACATCTAGGTTGCTTCCATGTCTTGGCTATTATAAACAGTGCTGCGATGAACATTGGGGTACACGTGTCTCTTTCCCTTCTGGTTTCCTCAGTGTGTATGCCCAGCAGTGGGATTTCTGGGTCATAAGGCAGTTCTATTTCCAGTTTTTTAAGGAATCTCCACACTGTTCTCCATAGTGGCTGTACTAGTTTGCATTCTGAGGTGGGTCTCTTGTAGACAGCATATATAGGGGTCTTGTTTTTGTATCCATTCAGCCAGTCTTTGCCTTTTGGTTGGGGCATTCAACCCATTTACATTTAAGGTGATTATTGATAAGTATGATCCCATTGCCATTTACTTTGTTGTTTTGGGTTTGAGTTTGCAAACCTTTTCTGTTTCCTGTCTAGAAAAGATCCTTTAGTATTCGTTGAAGAGCTGGTTTGATGGTGCTGAATTCTCTTAGCTTTTGCTTATCTGTAAAGCTTTTGATTTCTCCTTCATATTTGAATGAGATCCTTGCTGGGTACAGTAATACAAGTTGTAGGTTTTTCTCTTTCGTCACTTTAAGTATGTCCTGACGTTCCCTTCCAGCCTAAAGAGTTTCTGTTGAAAGATCCACTGTTATCCTTATGGGAATCCCCTTGTGTGTTATTTGTTGTTTTTCCCTTGCTGCTTTTAATATTTGTTCTTTGTGTTTTGTCTTCACTGCTTTGATTAATACGTGTCTTGGTGTGTTTCACCTTGGGTTTATCCTGTTTGGGACTCTCTGGGTTTCTTGGACCTGGGTGGCTATTTCCTTCCCCATTTTAGGGAAGTTTTAAACTATTATCTGCTCAAGTATTTTCTCATGGCCTTTCTTTTTGTCTTCTTCTGGGACTTCTATGATTTGAATGTGGGCCGTTTGACTTTGTCCCAGAAGTCTCTGAGGTTGTCCTAATTTCTTTTAGTTATTTTTTCTTTTTTCCTCTCTGCTTCATTTATTTCCACCATTCTATCTATCTTCCACCTTGCTTATCCTCTCTTCTGCCTCAGTTATTCTACTGTTGGTTCCCTCCAGAGTTCTTTTGATCTCAGTAATTGCATTATTCATTATTGGTTGACTCTTTTTTATTTCTTCTAGGTCCTTGTTAAACATTTCTTGCATCTTCTCAATCCTTGTCTCTATCTGTAACTCTATTTTGTTTTCAAGATTTTGAATCATTTTTACTATCATTTTTCTGAATTCTTTTTCAGGTAGACTCCCTGTCTCCTCCTCTTTTGTTTGGTTTGGTGGGCATTTATCATGTTCCTTTACCTGCTGAATATTTCTCTGCCTTTTCATCTTGTTTAGATTTATGTGTTTGGGGTGGCCTTTCTGTATGCTGGAAGTTTTTGGCTCCTCTTTATTGTGGCTGTTCCTCCCTGTGGGTGGGATTGGAAGAGTGGCTTGTCAAGGTTTCCTGGTTAGGGAAGCTTGTGTCCGAGTTCTAGTGGGTGGAGCTGGATCTCTTCTCTCTGGAGTGCAATGAAGTGTCCAGTAGCAAGTTTTGAGGTGTCTATGGGTTTGGTGTGACTTTTGGCCCCCTGCATTTTAATGCTTAGGGTTATGTTCCTGTGTTGTTGGAGAATTAGCTTGCTATGTCTTGTTCTGAAACTTGTTGGCTCTTGGGTGGAGTTTGGTTTCAGTGTAGGTATGGAGGCTTTTGGATGAGCTCTTGTCAATTAATGTTCCCTGGAGTAAGGAGTTTTCTGGTGTTCTCAAGTTTTGGACTTAAGCCTCCTGCCTCTGGCTTTCTGTCTTATTCTTACAGTAGCCTCAAGACTCCTCCATCCATACCACACTCCTTTTGAAGAGAATGGGCTGCTTTTCTGGGTGCCTGGTGTCCTCTGCCAGTGTTCAGAAGATGTTTTGTGGAATTTGCTCAGCATTCAAATGATCTTTTGATGAGTTTGTAGGGGGATAAAGTGGTCTCCCCATCCTATTCGTCTGCTATCTTAGGACTGCCCCCAAATGTTGAGTCTTAAGCCAGCTTTTTCACTCTCCTCTTTCATCTTCAGCAAGAGGCTCTTTAGTTTCTCTTCACTTTCTGCACTTTCTCTTCACTTTTACTTTAGCATTCTAGTAATGCTACCATCTGCATATCTGAGGTTGTTGATATTTCTACCAGCAATCTTGATTCCAGCTTGTGATTCATCTGGCCTGGCATTTTGTATGTTGTACTCTGCATGTAAATTAAATAAATAAGGTGGCAACATACAACCTTATCACACTCCTTTCCCAAGTTTGAATCAGTCCTTTGTTACATGTTCTGCACTTTTGAAGGATAATTTTTCAGGGCACAGAATTGGTGACATCACTTCTCTGATGGATCTAAAAAGAGTTGTTGAACTTTTAAAATTTGTTCAGCGCTTCCCTTCCTGTTGGGCTTCCCTAGTGGCTCAGCAGTTAAAAAAAAAAAAAAAAATCCACCTGTAATTCAGGAGACACAGGTTTGATCCCTGGATCAGGAAGATCCCCTGGAGGAGGACATGGAAGCCCACTCTATTATTCTTGCCAAGAAAATCCCATGGACAGAGGAGACTGGCAGGCTCCCATCCATGGGTCACTAAGAGTTGGACATGGCTAAAGCAACTGAGCATGCACAGATTTCTTGTTGTTAGAATAGATTGGTGACTTCTAAGCTCCTTACACAGAAGGTCCATGCGGTTTTTAAAATGTTGTTTTTCTCTCATAAAAACAATTTAATGATGGTTGGCTCAGTTCACAAATGTCTGTCCTCCTAAATGTGCAGAAACAGTCCTTGGACAGCCTAACCCAAAGGGTGAGCACTGACTAAACTGAATGAGTCAGAATCCCCACCCTAGGGATTAAGTCAGAGAAAGTCACTCTCCCCCTATCTCTCTCCTCCTTCTCAAGGGTCAAAACAAAAATTCATCTCCAGTGATTTTTTTTAATGAATTAATAATAAGAAAAAAGAAAGCAAAAGAGATGCAGGATAGATTTAGGATGATTTTCCTGTTCTTGGGTCAGTGCAAGCCTGATCCCCAGCTTTACATCCCTATAACAGATTAACCTTTTCTACTCAGCTTCTCCAAGAATATTTCTGTTTCTTACAACCAGGAAGTCAAATTCAGTGAGTTTGAATCTGTCCATAAATTAAATTGGGCATGAATACCACATTTCCATATTGCTAAGCTAGTGGAAAAGAGGTCCAGGGTCTTCCCTAGCCCCAGACAGTGGGAAAGAGCCAGCTGCCAAGACCAGAGGAGCCAGGGTAGCAACACACACAACCCCAGGAGCACCAACTGTGTGAAGTCAATGGGACAATGGGAGTTGTGAACACAGATTGTGTGGCCATCAAATGAACTGCTCTGGAGAGAAAGCAGGAAGACTGTTTCCCAGAAGAAAAATCCTTTCCAGAAGGAAATCAGAGGGCTCTGCCCAACTGGGATCTCAGTAATCCTGAGGGTAAGGGAGTGCAGTTGCCCTTGGTTTTGCTGAATCTGCAGAAATAATAGACATATCATGGCAAGTCACATGCAAGAAGAGAATTCTAGTGAACCACAGGGGACCTAAGGCATCTTGAAGAACAAAGTTTTAGAAAAATATTGTTGCAAAGATATCGCAGAGTAAAACCTCTCAATCCCAATGCTCTAGGCACTGTTTCTTCTCTCTGGGGTCAGATGTGATCAGCCAGGGAAGGGGATGAGAAAGAGGTCAGTACATGGTGACACCACTGTGCAGGCTGTGGGGTCTGTTCCCATCCAGCCTCAGCCCAAGGGGCAGACACTTACTTTAAACATTCATTAGTGTTTGGTTATCTAGCAGTATTTCCTCCCTCCATTTCAACAGGCAGAGGGGCCCTTAATCATCAAAAATGCTAGAAGGCTCTTTTCATTTTCATGAGAGCTGCACACTCATTGAGTGTGGGTAATAGTGTGGTAATTGAGTGTGTGGTAATACCCACACACTCTTGGTGTCTGGGTAATAGACTCACAGAAAAGAGCACATGTTAGGACTTCATGTCTTCTTAATGCTGGATAATTTCCATTGTGTGGATATACCTCATTTTTAAAAACCTATTCATCATTTGATATACATGTGGTTGTTTCCAACTTTTGATTGCTGTTAATAACGTTGTTTTGAACATTCATGTAACATTTTATGTAGACATATGTTTTTATTTTTTCATTTGTCATTTTTCTTGTGTACATATCTGAGAGTAGAATTGGAAGGTCACATGGAAACTCTATGATTAGCATTTCAAGGAATTACCAAATGGTTTTCTGTACTATTTTAAATTGCAGCAACAGTGTTGGATTTCAGTTTCTCCTCATCCTTGTCAATACTTGCTATTGTTTTCTTTTTTTATTTTAGGCAACCTAATGGGACTAAAAAGCCTCTTGATGAAAGTGAAAGTGGAGAGTGAAAAAGTTGGCTTAAAGCTCAACATTCAGAAAACAAAGATCATGGCATCTGGTCCCATCACTTCATGGGAAATAGATGGGGAAACAGTGTCAGACTTTATTTTGGGGGGCTCCAAAATCACCGCAGATGGTGACTGCAGCCATGAAATTAAAAGATGCTTACTCCTTGAAAGGAAAGTTATGACCAACCTAGATAGCATATTGAAAAGCAGAGACATTACTTTGCTGACAAAGGTCCGTCTAGTCAAGGCTATGGTTTTTCCAGTGGTCATGTATGGATGTGAGAGCTGGACTGTGAAGAAAGTTGAGCCCCGAAGAATTGATGCTTTTGAACTGTGGTGTTGGAGAAGACTCTTGAGAGTCCCTTGGACTTCAAGGAGATCCAACCAGTCCATTCTGAAGGCGACCAGCCCTGGGATTTCTTTGGAAGGAATGATGCTAAAGCTGAAACTCCAATACTTTGGCTACCTCATGCGAAGAGTTGACTCATTGGAAAAGACTCTGATGCTGGGAGGGATTGGGGGCAGGAGGAGAAGGGGATGACAGAGGACGGGATGGCTGGATGGCATCACCGACTTGATGGACATGAGTTTGAGTGAACTCCAGGAGTTGGTGATGGACAGGGAGGCCTGGCGTGCTGCAATTCATGGGGTCGCAAAGAGTCGGACACGACTGAGTGACTGAACTGAACTGAACTGAATGGGACAATCTCATTGTGAATTTGATTTGCATTTCCCTAATGAATAATGATTAATATTGTTGAGAAGAGTTTCATGTTTTTATTGGCAATGCATATATCTTCTCTAGGCTTCCTTGGTGGCTCAGTGCTAAAGAATCTACCTGCCAGTGTAAGAGACACAAGTTCAATCCCTGATTTGGGAAGATCCCCTGGAGAAGGAAATGGCAACCCACTACAGTGTTCTTGCCTGGGAAATCCCATGTACAGAGAAGTCTGTTGAGCTACCATCCATGTGGTCACAAAGAGTTGGACATGACTTAGTGACTGAACAACAACAACATATCTTCTTTGGAGAAATGTCTATTCAAATCCTTTATCCATTAAAAAAAAAATTGGATTGGCTTCTTACTGCAAATTGTAAGATTTCTTTATATGTTCTGGACACAAAATCTTTAGCAAACATACAATTTACAAATATATTACAAACATACATTTACATACATACAAACATACAATTTACAAATATATTACAAATGGGTAATCTTTTCATTTCTTGATGGTATCCTTTGAAACATGAAACATAAAAGTTTATTTTCATGAAGTTCAAATTAAATTAGGATTTATCCATGTCATCTGTGAATGGAAATTGTTTTACATTGACCTGTATACTCTGGACACACTTATTTCTCTCTCTTTTTTAAATTATAACTTTGCATGCTGTTTCTTAAAATGTAGCTGATATACCATATTATGTACATTAAAGGTGTACAATATAGTGATTCACAATTTTTAAAGGTTGCACACTATTTTAGGTCATTATAAAATATTGGCTGTATTTCCTGTATTGTACAACTTATACTTGTAGTTTATTTTATACATAATAGTTTGCATTTCTTTTTTTTTTTTTAAACTTTACAATATTGTATTAGTTTTGCCAAATATCAAAATGAATCCACCACAGGTATACATGTGTTCCCCATCCTGAACCCTCCTCCCTCCTCCCTCCCCATACCATCCCTCTGGGTCGTCCCAGTGCACCAGCCCCAAGCATCCAGTATCGTGCATCAAACCTGGACTGGCAACTTGTTTCATACATGATATTATACATGTTTCAATGCCATTCTCCCAAATCTTCCCACCCTCTCCCTCTCCAACAGAGTCCATAAGACTGTTCTATACATCAGTGTCTCTTTTGTTGTCTCGTACACAGGGTTATTGTTACCATCTTTCTAAATTCCATATATATGCATTAGTATACTGTATTGGTGTTTTTCTTTCTGGCTTACTTCACTCTGTATAATAGGCTCCAGTTTCATCCACCTCATTAGAACTGATTCAAATGCATTCTTTTTAATGGCTGAATAATACTCTGTTGTGTATATGTACCACAGCTTTCTTATCCATTCATCTGCTGATGGACATCTAGGTTGCTTCCATGTCCTGGCTGTTATAAACAGTGCTGCAGTGAACATTGGGGTACACGTGTCTCTTTCCCTTCTGGTTTCCTCAGTGTGTATGCCCAGCAGTGGGATTGCTAGATCATAAGGCAGTTCTATTTCCAGTTTTTTAAGGAATCTCCACACTGTTCTCCATAGTGCCTGTACTAGTTTGCATTCCCACCAACAGTGTAAGAGGGTTCCCTTTTCTCCACACCCTCTCCAGTATTTATTGCTTGTAGACTTCTGGATCGCAGCCATTCTGACTGGCTTGAAATGGTACCTCATAGTGGTTTTGATTTGCATATATCTGATAATGAGTGATGTTGAGCATCTTTTCATGTGTTTGTTATCCATCTGTATGTCTTCTTTGGAGAAATGTCTATTTAGTTCTTTGGCCCATTTTTTGATTGGGTCATTTATTTTTCTGGAGTTGAGCTGTAGGTGTTGCTTGTATATTTTTGAGATTAGTTGTCAGTTGCTTCATTTGCTATTATTTTCTCCCATTCTGAAGGCTGCCTTTTCACCTTGCTAATAGTTTCCTTTGTTGTGCAGAAGCTTTTAATTTTAATTAGGTCCCATTTGTTTACTTTTGCTTTTATTTCCAATATTCTGGGAGGTGGGTCACAGAGGATCCTGCTGTGATGTATGTCGGAGAGTGTTTTGCCTGTGTTCTCCTCTAGGAGTTTTATAGTTTCTGGTCTTATGTTTAGATCTTTAATCCATTTTGAGTTTATTTTTGTGTACGGTGTTAGAAAGTGTTCTAGTTTCATTCTTTTACAAGTGGTTGAGCAGTTTTCCCAGCACCACTTGTTAAAGAGATTGTCTTTAATCCATTGTATATTCTTGCCTCCTTTGTCAAAGATAAGGTGTCCATATGTGCGTGGATTTATCTCTGGGCTTTCTATTTTGTTCCATTGATCTATATTTCTGTCTTTGTGCAAGTACCATACTGTCTTGATAACTGTGGCTTTGTAGTAGAGCCTGAAGTCAGGCAGGTTGATTCCTCCAGTTCCATTCTTCTTTCTCATGATAGCTTTGGCTATTCGAGGTTTTTTGTATTTCCATACAAATTGTGAAATTATTTGTTCTAGCTCTGTGAAGAATACCGTTGGTAGCTTGATAGGGATTGCATTGAATCTATAAATTGCTTTGGGTAGTATACTCATTTTCACTATATTGATTCTTCCAGTCCATGAACATGGTATACTTCTCCATCTATTAGTGTCCTCTTTGATTTCTTTCACCAGTGTTTTATAGTTTTCTATATATAGGTCTTTAGTTCCTTTAGGTAGATATATTCCTAAGTATTTTATTCTTTCCGTAGCAATGGTGAATGGAATTGTTTCCTTAATTTCTCTTTCTGTTTTCTCATTATTAGTGTATAGGAATGCAAGGGATTTCTGTGTGTTGATTTTATATCCTGCAACTTTACTATAGTCATTGATTAGTTCTAGTAATTTTCTGGTGGAATCTTTAGGGTTTTCTATGTAGAGGATCATGTCATCTGCAAACAGTGAGAGTTTTACTTCTTCTTTTCCAATTGGATTCCTTTTATTTCTTTTTCTGCTCTGATTGCTGTGGCCAAAACTTCTAAAACTATGTTGAATAGTAATGGTGAAAGTGGGCACCCTTGTCCTGTTCCTGACTTTAGGGGAAATGCTTTCAATTTTTCACCATTGAGGATAATGTTTGCTGTGGGTTTGTCATATATAGCTTTTATTATGTTGAGGTATGTTCCTTCTATTCCTGCTTTCTGGAAAATTTTTATCATAAATGGATGTTGAATTTTGTCAAAGGCTTTCTCTGCATCTATTGAGATAATCATATGGTTTTTATTTTTCAATTTGTTAATGTGGTGTATTACATTGATTGATTTGCGGATATTGAAGAATCCTTGCATCCCTAGGATAAAGCCCACTTGGTCATGGTGTATGATCTTTTTAATGTGTTGTTGGATTCTGATTGCTAGAATTTTGTTAAGGATTTTTGCATCTAGTTTGCATTTCTTAATCCCCTAGCCCTATATTGCCCCCCCCCCCACTTCCTCACCACACTGGTAATCACTAATTTGTTCTCTATATCTGTGAATCTGCTTCTTTTTTATTATATTTACTAGTGTGTTGTATTTTTTAAATTCCATATATCACAAATACTGGGACAGTATTTGTCTTTCTCTGTCTGCCTTACGTCACTTAGTATAATATCCTCCAAGTCTTTCTATGTTGTCACAAATGGCAAAATTTCATCTTTTTATGACTCAGTGGTATTCCATTGTGTGTATATACTACATTTTCTTTATCCATTCATATGTTCGTGGACACCTAGGTTGCTTCCATATCTTGACAATTGTAAATAAAGCTGCTATGGAAACTGATATATACGTACTACTATATATAAAATAGGGACTTCCCTCGTAGCTCAGTCCATAAAGAATCCACCTGCAATGCAGGTTCAATTCCTGGGTCAGGAAGATCCCCTGGAGAAGGAAATAGCAACCCACTTCAGTATTGCCTGGGGAATCCCATGGACAGAGTAGCCTGGCAGGTTACAGTCCATGGGGTTGCAAGAGTTGGACAGGACTTAGCGACTAAACCACAATATATAAAATAAATCACTAACAAGAACCTGCTGTATAGCACAGGGAACTCTAGTCAATACTCTGTAATGGCCTATATAAGAAAATAATCTTAAAAAGAGTGGAGACATGTATATGTATAACTGATTCACTTTGCTGTACACTTGAAACTAACACAGCTTTGTAAATCAACTCTACTCCAATAAAAAAAAATTTTTTTTTTCAGTTCCTGTGAACACTTGGATGCATGTATCTTTTTGAATTGGTGTTTTTGTTTTTTCAGATATATACCCAAGAGTGGAATTGCTGGGTCATATGGGTCTCTTTCTTCAATAATTGCTGAGGGCAACACCTCCAGTACAATGCTGAATAGCAGTGGTGAGATTAAACACCTTTGTCTTGCACATGATCTCAAATGGAAGGCATTCAGTATTTCTTGTAGCTGTGGGGTTTTCATAGGTTCCTTGATTAGTTAGAGGAGTTTGCATTCTATTCTTTGTTTGTTGAATGTTTTTTCAAGAAAGGATGTTGAATTTTATCAAATGCTTTTTCTGTGTCTATTCAAATGATTATGTGGGTTTTTGTCCTTTATTCTATTAACATAATATGTTAACTGATTTTTTTTATTTTAAACCAACATTACATTCTGGGGAAAAATCCCACTTAGTCATAGTGCATAATCCTTTTTATCTATTGGTGGATCCAGATTGATTGAATTTTTCGAGAACTTTTGTGTTAATATTCTTGTGATGTATTTATTTGGTTTTAGTATCTGGTTAATAATTGTCCTTTTAGGATGAGTGGGAAAGGTTGTGTTTTTTGTCTTTATCTATTTTTGAATAGTTTGTGAAGGAAAGGCAGTATTTTTTGCGTATTTTGCATAATTCACCAGTGAAGCCATCTAGGCCTTGAATTTTCCATGTAGAAAGTTTTTAAATGACTAGTTCAATGTTTTTACTTTTTAATAGGTCTATTTACATATTCGATTTCTTCCCGAGTCAGTTTTGGTACTTTGTGTCTTTCTAAGAATTTGTCTATCTCATCTAGTTTATCTTATTTATTGGCATATAGTTTTCATAGTGTTGCTTTATAATGATTCTTATTTCTGTAAGTTAGTTTCCCTATTTTAATACTTGAGTCTTCTCTCCTTTCTCTTGCTCAGTCTAGCTGATGGTTTTTAAACTGGGTCTATCTGTATCAGTGTTGTTCAAATTCTCTATTCTCTTGTTGATCATCTCCCTACTTGTTCTAACCATTATTGAATGTGATACTGCAAAAGAAGCCTCCAACTATTGTTGGATTATCTGTTTCTTCATTCTATTCTGTCAGCTTTGCTTGTACTTTAAGGGTTTTTTTTTTTTTTTTTTTTTGTGGTCTGTTATATATTTGCATATATAGTTAATATTTTTGTGTCTTATTGAGGGATTAACACTTTGTCAGCATAAAATATTCTTCTTTGTCTTTAGTAGTTTTGTCTTAAAGTCTATTTTGTGTGTTGTTGGTATAGATACTCCAGCACTATTTCAATTACTGCTTAATTACTATTTTGACTGTATACATATTTCCACCTTTTCATTTTCAATCTGTTAGACCTTTGAGTTTGAAGTTTCTCTTGTAGACAGAATAGGGTTAGATTGTGGGCTTTTAATTTTTTCTTCCAGGCTTTCCTTTTTTGCTTGGAGTGTTTAGTTCATTTTTATTTAATGTAATTACTGAAAGGATCACAACAAACTGTGGAAATTTCTTCAAGAGATGGGAATACCAGACCAGCTGACCTTCCTCCTAAGAAATCTGTATGCAGGTCAAGAAGCAACAGTTAGAACTGAGCATGGAACAACAGACTGGTTCCAAATTGAGAAAGGAGTACATCAAGGCTGTATATTGTCACCCTGATTATTTAACTTGTATGCAGAGTACATCACGAGAAATGTTGGGCTGGATGAAGCACAAACTGGAATCAAGATTGCTGGGAAAAATATCAATAACCTACGATATGCAGATGACATCACCCTTATGGCAGAAAGTGAAGAACTAAAGAGCCCTTTGATGAAAGTGAAAGAGGAGAGTGAAAAAGTTGCCTTAAAACTCAACATTCAGAAAATTTAGATCATGGCATCTGGTCCCATCACTTCATGGGAAATAGATGGGGAAACAGTGGAAACCGTGACAGACTCTTTTTTAGGGGGGGCTCCAAAATCACTGCAGATGGTCACTGCAGCCATGAAATTAAAAGATGCCTACTCCTGGGAAGAAAAGTTATGACCAACCTAGATAGCATATTCAAAAGCATAGACATTACTTTGCCAACAAAGGTCCATCTTGTCAAGGCTATGGTTTTTCCAGTAGTCATGTATGGATATGAGAGTTGGACTGTGAAGAAAGCTGAGCTCTGAAGAATTGATGCTTTTGAACTGTGGTGTTGGAGAAGATTCTTGAGAGTCCCTTGGACTGCAAGGAAATCCAACCAGTCCATCCTAAAGGAAATCAGTCCTGAATATTCATTGGAAGAACTGATGCTGAAGCTGAAACTCCAGTACTTTGGCCACCTGCTTTGAAGAACTGACTCATTTGAAAAGATTCTGATGCTGGGAAAGATTGAAGGTGGGAGGAGAAGGGTTTGACAGAAGATGAGATGGTTGAATGGACACCACCGACTCGATGGACATGAGTTTGAATAAGCTCCGGGTGTTGGTAATGGGCAGGGAAGCCTGGCATGCTGCAGTCCATGGGGCTGGACACGACTGAGTGACTGAACTGAACTGACTGAAAGGGTAAGATTTATGTCTGCCATTTGCTCTTTGTTTTCTATATGTTTTATGTGGGCTTTGTTCCTGTACTCTTTCATTACTGCCTTCTTTTATATTAATATGTATATATTTTCTAGTGTGCCATCTAAATTGCCTTGTTGTTCTTTTTACCGCATATATTTTAGTTATTTTTAAGTGATTAATAACCTGATACTTTAAAACAATCTCATTCAGATTAATATCAACCTAATTTCAATAGCGTGCAAAATTTGCCCCATTATACTCCCATTCTCTCTCTCTTTTTGCATTATTATCATATAAATTACATTTTTATCTTATAATCTCATCAATACAGTTTTATAATTGTTGCTTCATGATATTTTCTTCTAAATTAGGTGGGAAAAGGAGTGTTACAAATTCACATGGATTCAAGTTACTATCAAGTGTTTCTTAATTTTAGCTGAAAGACTCCTTATTTCTTGTAGAGCAAATCTGCTAGTGATGAACTCTCTTAGTATTTCTTCACACATGGTTTCCTTAATTTCTCCTTTGTTTTTGAAAAATACTTTTGCTGTGTGTGGAATTCTTGATTGACAGTCTTTTTCTTTCAGCACTTTGAATGTGTCACTTCACTGTCTTGGTTTCTTACTGAATCTGTCATTAAACTTTTGAGGATCACTTGTATGTGATGACCAGTGTGTTCTCTTGGCAAAACTCTATTAGCCTTTGCCGTGCTTCATTCTGTACTCTAAGGCCAAATTTGCCTATTACTCCAGGTGTTTCTTGACTTCCTACTTATGCATTCCAGTTCCTTATAATGAAAAAGACATCTTTTTGGGGTGCTAGTTCTAAAAGGTCTTGAAGGTCTTCACAGAACTGTTCAACTTCAGCTTCTTCAGTGTTACTGATCGGGCATAGACTTGGATTAGCATGATATTGAATGGTTTGCCTTGGAAATGAATAGAGATCGTTCTGTCATTTTTGAGATTGCATCCAAGTACTGCATTTTGGACTCTTTTGATGACCATGATGGCTACTCCATTTCTTCTAAGGGATTCTTGCCCACAGTAGTAGATGTAATGGTCATCTGAGTTAAATTCACCCATTCCAGTCCATTTCAGTTCGCTGATTCCTAAAATGTTGACTTTCACTCTTGCCATTCCCTGTTTGACCACTTCCAATTTGCCTTGATTCATGGACTTAAGATTCCAGGTTCCTGTGCAATATTGCTCTTTACAGCATTGGACTTTGCTTCTATCACCAGTCACATCCACAACTGGGTGTTGTTTTTGCTTTGGCTCCATCTCTTCATTCTTTCTGGAGTTATTTCTCCACTGATCTCCAGTAGCATATTGGGCACCTACTGACCTGGGGAGTTCATCTTTCAGTGTCGTATCTTTTTGCCTTTTCATACTGTTCATGGGGTTCTCAAGGCAAGAATACTGAAGTGGTTTGCCATTCCCTTCTCCAGTGGACCACATTTTGTCAGAACTCTCCACCATGACCCGTCTGTCTTGGGTGACTCTACATGACATGGCTTAGTTTCATTGAGTTAGATAAAGCTGTGGTCCATACAATTAGATTGGTTAGTTTTCTGTGATTGTGGTTTCAGTCTCTCTGCCCTCTGATGCCCTCTCTCAGCATCTACCATCTTACTGGGGTTTCTCTTACCTTGGATGTGGAAAGATCATTTCTGAAGCGTTCATTGGAAGGACTGATGTTGAAGCTAAAACTCCAATATTTTGGCCACCTGATGCGAAGAGCTGACTCATTTGAAAAGACCCTAATGCTGGGAAAGATTGAGGGCAGGAGGAGAAGGGGACGACAGAGGATGAGATGGTAGTATGGCATCACCGACTCAGCGGACATGAGTTTGGGTAACTCCAGGAGTTGGTGATGGACAGGGAGGCCTGGCGTGGTGCAATCCATGGGATTGCAAAGAGTTAGACATAACTGAGAGACTGAACTGAACTGAACTGTATGTAATGCATCATTTTTCTCTGTCTCCAAAATTTGCTTTATCTTTTAACAGCTTGACTACAATATGTATCAGTTCAGTTCAGTCGCTCAGTCATGTCCGACTCTTTGTGACCCCATGAACTGCAGCACGCCAGGCCTCCCTGTCCATCACCAACTCCCAGAGATCATTCAAACTCATGTCCATCAAGTCGGTGATGCCATCCAGCCATCTCATCCTCTGTCATCTCCTTCTCCTCCTGCCCCCAACCCCTCCCAGCATCAGAGTCTTTTCCAATGAGTCAACTCTTCACATGAGGTGGCCAAAGTACTGGAGTTTCAGCTTTAGCATCAGTCCTTCCAATGAACACCCAGGACTGGTCTCCTTTAGAATGGACTGGTTGGATCTCTTTGCAGTCCAAGGGACTCTCAAGAGTCTTCTCCAACACCACAGTTCAGAAGCATCGATTCTTCAGCGCGCAGCCTTCTTCACAATCCAACTCTCACATCCATACATGACCACTGAGAAAACCATAGCCTTGACAAGACGGACCTTTATTGGCAAAGTAATGTCTCTGCTTTTGAATATGCTATCTAGGTTGGTCATAACTTTCCTCCCAAGGAGTAAGCATCTTTTAATTTCATGGCTGCAACCACCATCTGCAGTGATTTTGGAGTCCCCCCCAAAATCAATATGTATAGGTATGTATAGGTATCAAAATGTATAGGTATCAATTTATTTCCATTTATTTAATTTGATATTTTGGGTGTATCCATAAGTGCTTTTCATTAAAATTTGTAAGTCTTTGACCATCATTTTTTCAGATATTTCTTCTACCTTTTTCTCTTGGTTCCTTCCATCTGGGACTCCTATTGTGAACATGTTGGTAGTCCTTCACGGTTCCTACAGATTTCCGCAGCTCTGTTCATTCTCTTTTTTATTGTCTTAACTTTCTTTTACTCAGACTGGATGACTTTAGTTGCCCTATTTTTCAAGTTTATTGATTATTTCTCCTGTCACCTTAAACCTGAAGTTGAATTCCTCTAATAAATTTTTTCATTTTAATTTTTTTATGAATTAAAAAGTGTATGTATTTTTTAGCTACAGAACTTCAATTTAATCCTTTGTTTTATAATTTATATTTCTTTATTAAGACAGAAATTTGGTGAGACATGGTTCTCATACTTTCCTTTCATTCTTCAAACATGCTTCTTCCATTTTTTTTTTTAGCATATTTGTAATCACTGCTTTAAAGATTTTGCTTAGTAAGTTCAACATTGGGGCTTCCTCAGAGCAGTTTCTTTCTTTCTTTTTTTAATTTTATTTTATTTTTAAACTTTACAATATTGTATTAGTTTTGCCAAATATCGAAATGGATCCGCCACAGGTATACCTGTGTTCCCCATCCTGAACCCTCCTCCCTCCTCCCTCCCCATACCATCCCTCTGGGTCGTCCCAGTGCACCAGCCCCAAGCATCCAGTATCGTGCATCAAACCTGGACTGGCGACTCATTTCATACATGATATTATACATGTCTCAATGTCATTCTCCCAAATCTTCCCACCCTCTCCCTCTCCCACAGAGTCCATAAGACTGTTCTATACATCAGTGTCTCTTTTGCTGTCTCATACACAGGGTTATTGTTACCATCTTTCTAAATTCCATATATATGCGTTAGTATACTGTATTGGTGTTTTTCTTTCTGGCTTACTTCACTCTGTATAATAGGCTCCAGTTTCATCCACCTCATTAGAACTGATTCAAATGTATTCTTTTTAATGGCTGAGTAATACTCCATTGTGTATATGTACCACAGCTTTCTTATCCATTCATCTGCTGATGGGCATCTAGGTTGCTTCCATGTCCTGGCTATTATAAACAGTGCTGCAATGAACATTGGGGTACACGTGTCTCTTTCCCTTCTGGTTTCCTCAGTGTGTATGCCCAGCAGTAGGATTGCTGGATCAATTTGTATGGAAATACAAAAAACCTCGAATAGCCAAAGTATCTTGAGAAAGAATGGAACTGGAGGAATCAACCTGCCTGACTTCAGGCTCTACTACAAAGCCACAGTTATCAAGACAGTATGGTACTTGCACAAAGACAGAAATATAGATCAATGGAACAAAATAGAAAGCCCAGAGATAAATCCACGCACATATGGACACCTTATCTTTGACAAAGGAGGCAAGAATATACAATGGATTAAAGACAATCTCTTTAACAAGTGGTGCTGGGAAAACTGCTCAACCACTTGTAAAAGAATGAAACTAGAACACTTTCTAACACCATACACAAAAATAAACTAAAAATGGATTAAAGATCTCAATGTAAGACCAGAAACTATAAAACTCCTAGAGGAGAACATAGGCAAAACACTCTCCGACATACATCACAGCAGGATCCTCTATGACCCACCTCCCAGAATATTGGAAATAAAAGCAAAAGTAAACAAATGGGACCTAATTAAAATTAAAAGCTTCTGCACAACAAAGGAAACTATTAGCAAGGTGAAAAGGCAGCCTTCAGAATGGGAGAAAATAATAGCAAATGAAGCAACTGACAAACAACTAATCTCAAAAATATACAAGCAACTCCTACAGCTCAACTCCAGAAAAATAAATGACCCAATCAAAAAATGGGCCAAAGAACTAAATAGACATTTCTCCAAAGAAGACATACAGATGGATAACAAACACATGAAAAGATACTCAACATCACTCATTATCAGAGAAATGCAAATCAAAACCACTATGAGGTACCATTTCAAGCCAGTCAGAATGGCTGCGATCCAAAAGTCTACAAGCAATAAATGCTGGAGAGGGTGTGGAGAAAAGGGAACCCTCTTACACTGTTGGTGGGAATGCAAACTAGTACAGCCACTATGGAGAACAGTGTGGAGATTCCTCAGAGCAGTTTCTATTGACTATTTTAGTCATGTATGGGTCATACTTTCTTATTTCCTAGCATGATTTTGAAACCTCTTGTTTTGAATTGATAATTAAAATAACACAATGTGGTAACTCTAAAAATCATATTCTCTCCTCTCATGTGCCAAATTTATTATTTTTTTGCTGTTTGTTGTGGCTCTTCATTAATTTAGTGACTTCATGAAATAATTCTGTAAATTCTGTATTCCTTGTAGTATGCAAGGAATATTGTATGCAAAATGTCGTGTATGTAGGCATGTGTGTGTGTGTGTGTGTGTGTGTGTGTGTGTGTGTGTTGGGGAATGTCTTCTTTCAAAGTCTGGCAGTTTACAACTCTTCTTTAGCCTTCACTTAAAGATCTCAAAGTCTTTCTTGAGCATGCACACATGCTGTCACATGTGTGCACCTTTTGGATCCCCTAGAAGAGAGTTTTTTAAGACCCCTGTGATATCTTTACCTTCCTGACCTTGATCTTCCTTTTAAGTTTTGGCCAGGTTCTTTTTGTCTCAATTTGTATTGCAGTGTTGGGTAGTTGCAATGTTAAATATTTGCTGTTGTTTGTTTTTGACAAATGCCTTCAGAATAGGGCTTTCCCATGGGATAGAGCTCCAAGTCAGGTCAAATAACAATAATGCTCTGAAAAATGGAACTTTTCCAGAAAACTGTGAGACAAACCATACAGTGATACAACTCTGAGGATGGGACTTTTTTAAGAAGCTCCAAACCTAGTATAATCATAAGGGATTTGATTTAGGTCATACCTGAATGGTCTAGTGGTTTTCCCCACTTTCTTCAATTTATGCACAATTACACTCATCTCATATGCTAGTAAAGTAATGCTCAAAATTCTCTAAGCCTGGCTTCAGCAATACATGAACCGTGAACTTCCAGATGTTCAAGCTGGATTTAGAAAAGTCAGAGGAACCAGAGATCGAATTGCCAACATCCACTGGATCATTGAAAAACCTAGAGAGTTCCAGAAAAGCATCTATTTCTGCTTTATTGACTATGCCAAAGCCTTTGACTGTATGGATCACAATAAACTGTGGAAAATTCTTCAAGAGATGGGAATACCAGACCACCTGACCTTCCTCTTGAGAAACCTGTATGCAGGTCAGGAAGCAACAGTTAGAACTGGACCTGGAAGAACAGACTGGTTCCAAATAGGAAAAGGAGTATGTCAAGGCTGTATATTGTCACCCTGCTTACTTAACTTATATGCAGAGTACATCATGAGAAACACTGGACTGGAAGAAGCACACGCTGGAATCAAGATTGCTGGGAGAAATATCAATAACCTCAGATATGCAGATGACACCAGCTTTATGGAAGAAAGTGAAGAGGAACTAAAAAGCCTCTTGATGAAAGTGAAAGAGGAGAGTGAAAAAGTTGGCTTAAAGCTCAACATTCAGAAAACTAAGATCATGGCATCTGGTCCCATCACTTCATGGGAAATAGATGGGGAAACAGTGGAAACAGTGGCAGACTTTGTTTTGGGGGAATCCAAAATCACTATAGATGGTGATTGCAGCCATGAAATTAAAAGACGTTTACTCCTTGGAAGGAAAATTATGACCAACCTAGATAGCATATTCAAAAGCAGAGACATTACTTTGCCAACAAAGGTATGTCTAGTCAAGACTATGGTTTTCCCAGTGGTCATGTATGGATGTGGGAGTTGGACTGTGAAGAAAGCTGAGTGCTGAAGAATTGATGCTTTTGAACTGTGGTGTTGGAGAAGAGTCTTGAGAGTCCCTTGGACTGCAAGGAGATCCAACCAGTTCATCCTAAAGGAGATCAGCCCTGGGTGCTCACTGGAAGGACTGATGCTAAAGCTGAAACTCCAATACTTTGGCCACCTCATGTGAAGAGTTGACTCATTGGAAAAGACTCTGATGCTAGGAGGGGTTGGGGGCAGGAGGAGAAGGGGACGACAGAGGATGAGACGGCTGGATGGCATCACTGACTTGATGGACATGAGTTTGAGTGAACTCCAGGAGTTGCTGATGGACAGGGAGGCCAGCGTGCTGTGATTCATGGGGTCGCAGAGTCAGACACGGCTGAGCAACTGAACTGAATTCTTGTATCCCTCCTCCAGTAGCTGCAAGGTTGCTGGCTTTGACAGCTACTGTGGTTGTAAGGCAGCTGGTTTTCACATTTATTGCCCAGCTATGTGGTGGGATATAGGTTTAGCTTACATCACAAAATGTAAAGCCCTGCTTTACATTTTTAGCAGTTTTTCCTGCATAAATCCTCCTCAGTTAAATTCAAGATTCTGGTTAATTTCAAGAGTTCTTTTAAAGGTTGACAATTTTTGTTGATGTGCTCATCGCTTCTTTGGAGAGATACATTTGCAAAACTCCTCACTTTACCACTCCAGAAGTAAAATTTTAATTTGTTAAATTGTAAGAGAATAGACCCACAAAGAGCATGTATTTTACTTAATAGAAGTTTATTTAGTGGCTAGCATTTGCTGGGCACTGGGTTAGGTCCTAGAGACTTAAATGTGGGAAAGAAACTTGCTCTCAGATGTTCACCATTTACAAAGAAAATGGACATATGGATGGAGATAAATGAGCTGAGGAGTTCTGAAGGGCCTCTCCTTCAGGACTAAAGGAGCAATAGTCTGGCTAGGGAATGGTGTAAAGGGACTAACAAGTCCACTTCTATCTCCATTTTGTGCAAGCTAGAGAATAAGAACTATTCTCTTTGGACACTGTGAGTCAATTTGCCTATGGAACTTTGCACACTGTTTTTTTTTTTTTTTTAATTTTTCATTTTATTTCTCTTTATTTCCATCTAGAGGATAACAAAATTCTTAAAATTAAAAAGTCTACAGTATGCCTTGATCAGAACAGCAGAAAAGAACCAGTAGGTGCAGAAAACAGAATTTATTTCATTGCTAGACTTAGAGAAGACAGAAACCTCAAGAATAAAGAGTGGGTGGCAACAGCTGTAGAATAAAGATAGAAAGAGAGAAAAGATAATGGGTTTAAAGCTATATAATGTAGAAAATAGCGCTTTGGTTTCAGCCACGTTGGGGGGTTTACTCCAGGGTTTAACAGGCCAAGGTACCTCTGGTTCTCCGATTTAGAGGTCCATGTGTCGTCTGATTTCATTTTGAAGTGATTTCACTTTCACCAATTCAACATTGTAAAAAGATGCGTTTCCTTTGTCACAATTTGACAGAAAGTATATCTGCATCATCATAAAAAGACCAGGCTATCCTTTCCTCAGTAAAAATTACATTAGGGGCAATTACAGAATGTCTTGAGGCCAGTTTAATGTAATAAACACCACCTAACAATAACACAAGCGCTGTGGGTTTACCTAAGTGTTCATAGAGGAAACTTGATTTCTCTCCTCTAGGATGGTATCCAGTTTCCCTACCTATGGCCTTGTTTATACCTGGAGGCTGTACTTGTGGTCTGGTACAAGCTGAACTTACCCCATTACTGACCTATGTTGATCCCAAAACAAACTATAAGATGGAGACAGAATTTTGCAGAAGCATGACAAAGAAATGCAAACGCTATGGGAGGAAAAACTTGGGGGATAAACACAAAGCCAGAATCAAGGCTGGACGCCACCCTGGAGTTACTACTTTAGTCCATTTAGCTCACTATAACAAAATATCAGACATCGGATGGCTTATAAGCAATTGAAATTTCTGGAGTTCCAGAGGCTAACCTGGATCAGGGTGCCCGCTCAGTCTGGTTCTGGTCTTGCAGATACCAGTTTCTTGCTATGTCCTCACGTGGTAGAAAGGAAGGGAGTTACCTTGGGCCTTTTTTATAAAGGCATTAATGTCACAATTAATGCAAAGCCTTCATGACCTAATATCCTCTCCAAAGTCCCCACATCTTAATACCACCTCATTGGGCTTTTGGAATTAACGTGTAAATTGGGGCAGGGGGGAAACACATTTAGATCATAGCAGGTAGAGACAGAAATAAAACTTCCCTTGAAAATAGCATCACTCTTCCGTTTTCAGACTGGAAAGCACACTATATTGCAAATGTCTTCATAGACCTCTCAGGGACTCTAATACAGACCTTGACATGTAGTTATGGTTTCTTATTTATCTAGAGCAAAACTTCATTTCTTATTTTAAACTAAAGAACAGAAGATAAATTAATAAAATGTTTAATTTATGTAATATTTAAGAGGTATGGTTTTGTGCATTTCTAGTACCTTCCAGGGCTATCAAGATTTTCCTCTTCTCTCAATTTTTTTTTATCTCTCAATTTTTTCTTTAAGCAAAATTCACTGCAGAATAAGCCAGGTGATGTGGTAGTGACAAACAATGCCCCAGATCTGCACAGTTCACACACAAAGGTTCCTGCTCATTTACATCACTATCACATGTCCTCCCAGCCCTGCGGGGGCTCCGCTCTGAGCTGTCATCATCCCCACTCTGGGACGTGGGCTGATGGAACAGCTGCCATCTGAAACATCATCAGTGATCACGACAGGGAAGAGTACGAAGCGAGCTCCTCCTGGCTCTCAAAGCTTCCGCCTGTAAGTGACATTCATCATTCCTGCTTGCTTCTCATTAAGTAGGTGAGTCACAGGGATAAGCTGAATCTCAAAGCGGCCCTGGATGTTGCGGAACAACATACAGCCAGCCTACCACACACACCGTCACACAGTCTGTCCTGTGCCACATGTACTGCGGCTTCAGCTATACAACTACAGCCAGACGTGGCTTTTCCCACAGGTTTACAGCCGGGAAAATACAAACAAGAGACCCCATTCTGCAGAGTCGTGCCCGCAAACCTGGTGAGTGTGCAGAACCAGAAGAGGGCTGCCATCATAGCAAGTGGCCCAGCCCAGGAAGCTCCTTTGTCCTCATATGCCTGCGCCCCATCCTCTCCTCCAAGACACACACAAGCCCAAGCTGGGGAGTCCTATTCCACTCCCTCAGACAGCACTAAGATGGAGTGGGAGTCCCAGCACCAGCAGATACATCAAGAGACCAAAGATTAAAATATAACTGATTTGGAGCCACAGGATGGAAAAGTAAGCCAGAACTTGAATGCTAAACCTAGACAGGGCAACTGCCTCCTAAAATTAGTTTTTAATAGGACCCTGAGTCTCCTAACATTATAAATAAAGTGTCCAAGGTATAATAAGAAAAAGTCACCTGTCAGGCCAAGAACTAAGAAAATCACAACTTGAGTGACAAATGATAATGAACTGACATTAACACTGAAATGAGTAAGATATTGGAATCATCCTATAAGGATTTTAAAATAATTGTTATAAAAATGCTTCAAAAATCAATAACAAAAGCAATTACAAAAATTAGCAAATAAATAGGAATTACAAAACAGAAACAAATAAAAATTAGAAAACTTAAAAATATAATAGCAGCAAATTTTTTGAAACTCACGTGTGTGTGTGTGTGTGTGTGTATGTGTGTTTCAGTCATGTCTGACTCTTGGGGACCCATGGGTTGTAGCCCACCAGGCTCCTCTGTCTATGAAATTTTCTAGGCAAGAATACTGGAGGGGGTAGCCATTTCCTATTCCAGGGGATCTTCCTGATCCAGGGACTGAACCCACATATCTTGCATCTCTAGCATTGGCAGGCAGATTCTTTACTACTGTGCCTCCTCAAAAGCCCTTTCTGTCATTGGGGTACCAGAAAAAGAGGAGAAAGAGTGGAGTTGAAAGGGCAAATGAAGAAGTAATAACTAAAAATTTCCCAAATTTATTGACACATACAAACCTACAGACTCAAGAAGCTGTGTGGATCACAAACAGGATCATTTGTAAGAAACCCATGTAGAAGAAAAAGGAAAAAAGTGTCTTGAAAGAAGCTAAAGAGAAATGATGTGTTGTTACCTGGAGAGAAAATGATACAAATGACAGTTGAGTCTCTTGAAATCAGTTCAATTCATTCGCTCAGTCATGTCTGACTCTTTGCAACCCCATGGACTGCAGCACACCAGTCTTCCCTGTCCATCAGCAACTCCTAGAGCTTGCTCAAACTCATGTCCATTGAGTCAGTGATGCCATCCAACCATCTCATTCTCTGTCGTCCCCTTCTCCTCCTGCTTTCAAACTTTCCCAGCATCACGGTCTTTTCCAAGGAGTCAGATCTTCAAATCGGGTGGCCAAAGTATTGGAGTTTCAGCTTCAGCTTCAGTCCTTCCAATGAATATTCAGGGTTGATTTCCTTTAGGATTGACTGGTTGGATCTCCTTGCAGTCCAGGGGACTCTCAAGAGTCTTCTCCAACACCACAGTTCAAAAGCATCAATTCTTCAGAGCTCAGCTTTCTTTATGGTCCAATTCTCACACCCATAATGACTGCTGGAAAAACCATAGCTTTGACTATATGGACCTTTGTTGATAAATTAATGTCTCTGCTTTTTAATATGCTGTCTATGTTGGTCATAGCTTTTCTTCCAAAGAGCAAGTATCTTTTAATTTCATGACCTGCAGTCACCGTCTGCAGTGATTTTGGAGCCCAAGAAAATAAAGTCTGTCACCGTTTCCATTGTTTCTCCTTCTATTTGCCACGAAGTGATGGGACCAGATGCCATGATTTTTGTTTTTAGAATGCTGAGTTTTAAGCTAGCTTTTTCACTCTCCTCTTTCACTTTCATCAGGAGGCTCTTTAGTTCCTCTTCACTTTCTACCATAAGGGTAGTGACACCTGCATATCTAAGATTATTGATATTTCTCCTGGCAATCTTGATTCCAGCCTGTGCTTCATCCAGTCTGCCATTTCACATGTACTCTGCATGTACATTAAATAAGCAGGGTGACAATATACAGCCTTGACATACTCCTTTTCCTATTTGGAACCCGTTTGTTGTTTCATGTCCAGTTCTAACTTCTTGACCTGCATAGGTTTCTCAGGAGGCAGGTAAGGTGGTCTGGTATTCCCATCTCTTGAAGAATTTTCCACAGTTTGTTGTGATATACATAGTCAAAAGCTTAGGCATAGTCAATGAAGCAGAGGTAGATGTTTTATTGGAATTCTCTTGCTTTTGCTATGATCCAGCATATGTTCACAATTTGATCTCTGGTTCCTCTGCCTTTTCTAAATCCAGCTTGAACATTGGGAAGTTCTTGGTTCACAGACTGTTGAAGCCTCACTTGGAGAATTTTGAGCACTACTTTGCTAGCATGTGAGATGAGTGTAATTGTGTGGTAGTTTGAACATTCTTTGGCATTGCCTTTCTTTGGGATTGGAATGAAAACTGACATTTTCCAGTCCTGAGGCCACTGCTGAGTTTTCCAAATTTGCTGGCATATTGAGTGTAGCACTTTCACAGCATCATCTTTTAGGATTTGTAATAGCTCAGCTAGAATTCCATCACCTCTACTAGCTTTGTTCGTAGTGAACAAAGGGGGCTTCTTAAGACCCCCTTGACTTTGCATTCCAGAATGTCTGTCTCTAGGTGAGTGATCACACCATCATGGTTTTCTGGGTCATTAAGATCTCTTTTGTATGGTTCTTCTGTGTATTCTTGCCACCTCTTCTTAATATCTTCCTCTTCTGTTAGGTCCATACCATTTCTGTCCTCATCTTTGCATGATATGTTCCCTCGGTATCTCTAATTTTCTTGAAGAGATCTCTAGTCTTTCCCATTCTATTGTTTTCCTCTATTTCTTTGCACTGATCACTGGGGAAGGCTTTCTTATCTCTCCTTGCTATTCTTTGGAACTCTGCATTCAAATGGGTATAGCTGTCCTTTTCTCCTTTGCCTTTTGCTTCTTTTCTCAGCTATTTTTAAGGCCTCCTCAGACAACCATGCTGCCTTTTTGCATTTCTCTTTCTTTGGGATGTTTTTGATCACCACCTCCTTCACAATGTCATGAACCTCCATCCACAGTTCTTCAGGCACTCTGTCTATCAGATCTAATGCCTTGAAACTATTTGCCAGTTTCACTGTATAATCATAAGGGATTTGATTTAGGTCATATCTGAATGGTCTAGTGGTTTTCCCTACTTTCTTTAAGTCTGAACTTTGCAATAAGGAGTTCATGATCTTACAGTTCAGTCGCTCAGTTGTGTCCAACTATTTGCAACCCCATGAATCACAGCATGCCAGGCCTCCCTGTCTATCACCAACTCCTGGAGTTCACTCAAATTCACATCCATCGAGTCGGTGATGCCATCCAGCTATCTCATCCTCTGTCATCCGCTTTTCCTCCTTCCCCCAATCCCTCCCAGCATCAGAGTCTTTTCCAATGAGTCAACTCTTCGCATGAGGTGGCATGGCCAAAGTACTGGAGTTTCAGCTTTAGCATCATTCCTTCCAAAGAACACCCAGGGCTGATCTAGCCACAGTCAGCTCCTGGTCTTGTTTTTGCTGACTGTATAGAGCTTCTCCATTTTTGGCTGCAAAGAATATAATCAATCTGATTTCAGTATTGACCATCTGGTGATGTCCATGTGTAGAGTCGTCTCTTGTGCTGTTGGAAGAGGGTGTTTGCTATGACCAATGTGTTTTCTTGGCAAAACTCTTTTAGCCTTTACCCCACTTCATTTTGTATTCCAAAGCCAAACTTGCCTGTTACTCCTGGTATCCCTTGACTTCCTACTTTTGCATTCCAGTCCCCTATGATGAAAAGGACATCATTTTTGGATTTCTTTCTTTGGTTTCTTCTAGAAGGTCTTGTAGGTTTTCACAGAACCATTCAACTTCAGCTTCTTAGGCATTAGTGGTTGGGGCATAGACTTGGGTTACTGTAATATTGAATGGTTTGCCTTGCAAATGAACAGAGATCATTCTGTCATTTTTGAGACTGCACCCAAGTACTGCATTTCAGACTCTTTTGTTGACTATGAGAGCTACTCCATTTCTTCTAAGGGATTCTTGCCCACAGTAGTAGATATAATGGTCATCTGAATTAAATTTGCCCATTCTGGGTCCATTTTAGTTCACTAATTCCTAAAACATCAATGGTCACTCTTGCCATCTCCTTTTGACCACTTTCAATTTACCCTGATTCATGGACCTAACATCCAGGTTCCTATGCAATAGTGCTTTTACAGCATCAGACTTTTCTTCGATCACCAATCACATTCACAACTGGGCATTGTTTTTGCTTTGGCCCAACGTCTTCTCCACTCTTCTCCAGTAGCATATGGGCACCTACTGACCTGGGGAGTTCACCTTTCAGTGTCCTATCTTTTTGCCTTTTCATACTGTTCATGGGGATATCAAGGCAAGCATACTGAAGTGGTTTGCCATTCCCTTCTCCAGGGGAGCACTTTTTGTCAGAACTCTCCACCATGACCCATGCATCTTTAGTGGCCCTGCATGGCATGGCTTAGTCTCATTGAGAAACTATGAGGCAAAAGAAAGTGGCATCTTTTCAAGAATTGAAAGGAAAACAATTTAACCACAAATTATATCTGGGAACACTATCCTTTAGGAATGAAAAGAAAATGAAGACTTTTTCTGATGAAAGAAAGCAAAAAGAATTTGTTGATAAGCAGACCTACCCTCTAAGGCCAGCTGAAGTAATTAATCAAACAGAAAGGAACTGATGAAAGAGGGAATCTTGGAGCATCAGGAAAAAAGGGACTACAGAAATAGCAGAAATGTGTATGCACAGTGAACTATTTTGGGTTCACTGTAAGTGGGTTGTATAATGGGTTTGTAAAGCAAGTTTGATAGTTGAAATAAAAATGGTAACATCACCTGATATTCAAGCAAATGAAATCTTACAAAAGAGAAAGTTAAGAGATCTGGATGGACATGAAACTCCAACTCCATGGCTAACACAAAGTACCATGTTGATACAAGTGGACTGTGATAAGTCACACATTTCTATTGTAATACCCAGAGCAACCACTAAAAAAAAAAAAAAAAAAAAACTGTACAAAGAAATATACTCAAAAACACTGTAATTAAATCAAGATAGAATATTTAAAAATTGTTCAAGTAACACTGGGAAGACAAGAAAAGAAATAAAGGAACAAGAACCAGAGAAAAAAACATAAAATGAGTAATAAAATGGCTGACTCAAGCATCAACATGTAAATATTTACCTTCAATATAAATGGTTTAAATACATCAATAAAAAGAAGTTGGCAGAATACATAAAAATAGCATAACCCCTTTCAAAAGTTGCTGGTTTATATGTTGCCTTGAAGAGATTCATTTAAATATAACACGGGTAGCTTGAATGATTATATATAACCCAAGGTGAATGATTAAAGAAACTAGTTTATCCATACCCTGGATAACTCTTCAACAATTAAAAGGAGCAAATTATGTATGTTTGCAATGACTTGAATGGATCTCAAGAGAATTATGCGTGATGAAAAAAAAAAACCAATATCTTATTTCACATACCATATGATCCCATTTACATAATTGTTTTGAAATGACAAAATTTTAGAAATGGAGAACAGCAGTGGTTACCAGGGCTTAGGGGCTGGCGTAAGAGGTGGGGAAGCGGGGGTGATGGTGGAGAATGTGATTATAAATGTGCAACATAGGGGATTCTAGTGATGATGAGGCATTCAGTATCTTGACTGTCGTGGTGGATGCACAAACCTATACAAGTACAGTGGTTAAACTGCAGAGAACCAAACACACACACTCACACACACACAGGCTTCCCTGGTGGCTCGGTGGTAAAGAAACTACCTGCAATGCAGGAGACCCAGGTTCAACCCCTGAGTCTAGAAGATTGCCTGGAGAAGGAAATGGCAACCCACTCTAGTATTCTTGCCTGGAGAATTCCATGGACAGAGGAGCCTGGCCGGCTACAATCCATGGGGTCACAAAGAGTCGGACATAACCTAGAGATTAAACTACCACCACCACTACCAAACACACAAATGAGTACGAGTAAAACCAGGGAATCTGAACTAGTTGGTGGATTTTATCAGTGTCAATATCCTGGCTCTGATATACTATAACTGCAAAAGTCTTATCACTGAGAAAAACTGGGAAAATGTATATGGGAGTCTCTCTGTATTATTTCTTATGACAAATTGCATGTGAATCCATAATTATGAATCCCCACCAGCCCCACCCCCTCCTTGCCCCCTATTCCCACTCCCCTCCCCACAATAAAGCCCTTCTTATTTAAAAGGTGTTTTCCTCTTGGGAGTTCACACCTCTCTCATTGTCCCTGCCCTCTCGCATCAGGCATCTGTGCTCCAGGAGGTGGGTCTGAGCCAAGGGTTTGGCCCCTTTATTACCCTCCGTTCTAGGTTCCGTGCTGATCTGGCCCTTTGGTTCTGAGTCAGCATGAGCTAGCTCTTTAAGAGCTGCAGTGTTACCACCACAGCCCTGACTAAGCCCAAATTTGGCAAGGCAAGACAGAAGGAAAGAACAGAGAGAGAAAGCCAAGACAGCAGGGAGGCAGGGCTGAGAATAAGGATTTAAAGCCAAAGCTGCACCAAGCACCAGAGCTGCTTTTACAGGTCTTTCAGGGCTGCTGGCTCCATTCCTGGCAACAGGAAACAACAGAAGGACCGACACTGTTTGTTCAGCCACATCTTTGTGACTAATTATAACCTTCTGTATTAAACTGTAGGCAGCAGGGACATAAATATAACTCTTGGGACAGGCAGAAGGTATAAGTTTCCCCTCAGGCCACTCAAATTCTCCAGGAGTCAAACAAATTAGATCAGTGACTTGGTGTATGTATAACTATGGTCTCTTGCAGTACAGACACTGATATAAAGCAAGGGAGACCCAGGCATCCCAGGGAGACCACCCTCAGGAACATGGGCTTCTCTAAGCTGATTGTAGCTACAACCTGCTTGCCACCAGCACCCAAGAGGAGGAATGGACAAGCAGATAAGAGAGAAGGGGAAGAATCATTTTCCCTTGAAATGGCGTGTCTCCTTCCAAAGATACAGAGATTTTTGTCTCCTAGTCTCCTGTCCTTGAAACCTTTCTTGTTCCCCTGGTTCTTCTTGTCTTTTTTGCGGTCACTTATCTCCCCAGTCTAGGTCATTTTAAATCAGCAGACTTTTTGAATCCTACAGCTGCTTCTTTTCCAGCCTACCATCCCTTTCTTGTCTAAGAATTTCTGGAGGAAGTCATAAGGCTCTACTGTTTTGATTTTCAGAATGTGTGCTAAGTATAATTTGACCCTTGGAGGACCTTCACAGCTTTGTTCATCTTTTCTTGTCTAAAGTGACTGCTCCAATCATGTGCTTCAAGCCCTGACACCTCTGCCCCTTCCACTTTTATCCAATTGCCTGTCCTTCTAGTTTTATAAAATGATTGAAGACACCCAAGGAAAGCCTTCCCCCTCTTCTCTTCTCTCCATCTCACCTCATGTATTCTTAGCTCCCCCAGTTTTTCTCCTTGCTTTTCTTTGCAGGCCAGCCTCCATGTGGAAAATCCCTCACCATCTTCCAGCATCATCAGTCTCACCCTCACATCCTCCCCTTCCATCTACCACAAACATCCCCCAGATCAGGGCCGTTGCAGCCTCCACTCCTCCAACTTTGACTCTTGAGCCCTCAGCAGAGAGTTTTCCCCTCCCTCTGATGAACAGCTGTCCTCAGCATCTCTCATCACAACATCAAAGCCATTCTCTGGCCTTGCTGCCTCACCTGCTGCTGATGCTTCCTGGCCCTGTCTCCTGGGCACGTCTTGGCTCTCACAAGTTTTCTGATGACCTTGGCTTCTTCTCCACTGTTTCATTTCTTCCTACAGATTCCAACTCATATTCAAGTTCTGTCCTCGAGAATTTCCCCCTTTCATGTGTGAATTTCCTTAGGGAACTAGGACCAACTATCAGAACTTCAGTAGCAACTTTGGGCCTGGCTCTGAATCCATCTCAGATTCTGGTCTGTATCTCTGATCCAATCCCTTGTTCCCAGTTCTTTATTGGGCATCACCCTCTGGATTGCTCTTTGGAAATGCAAGTTCTTGGTGTCCAAGTCTGAACTCACCACCTTTCCCCCAAACTCTTTCTTACTCTATGAATCCTATTTCTATTCCCATCATCAAATCTGGAATCTTCCTACCTCTTTCTCTGTGTGTCCTTGGGGTAGTACTAGGTCTTTGTCACTCCAGTCCAGGCATCTAGCACAAAGCTTATTACAGAGTAATAATGTTCAGTACATTTATGAATGATCCTTTGTCCTCATCTGATCAGCTATTAGATCTTAGCAGTGGGAACAGTTCACTACCAGTAAATCAGGTTAAATGTATGAAGGGCCTGGATTGAGTTAGCAGTGGTACTGGAAATTGCAAAAAGTATTAAAGACTTACTAAGAATTGACTTGTGTACGCCTTAAGTTCCTCTCTCTTTTCAGCATTATAGGATGATAACTGTAAGCATATAGTAAGTAAGCCATGTTATCTGTTTTTTAACACTTATTTTATTTCATATCCAATCAATCTATTAAAATAGTCCCAGGAGAGTGATTCTTATGGGTTTTCTAGCCTTGTTTAGCAATAACGGTCGTTTACTTTCCTCTTTCGAATATATCTTATTTCTGTTTCATTTGTATTACATTTCAAAACAGTCCTGAATAATGAAACAACAAAGTGCGTAGTCTCATCCAGAGTGTCTCATCTGCTACAAAAGCATCTTGAGGGGCAGATCTAATGATTTGTTAAAGTTTTTGTTGTGGGCTGTGTGTATGTATGTACTTTAGGTATCTAGATAGGCTGAGCTTTATAAAAAAAAAAAAATGACTTTTTAAAGGGTCCCTTCAAAATAGAAGTTAAGTCCCATCAACATTTAACATTGTTAAGAACGCTGATAATGTATGTTGCCTACATTATTACCCTGTTGGATATTTTTATTGCTAGTAGATTTACATCCCCAAAGAAGGAAAGGTAAATGCAGCAAAAATGAGAATCTCGTAAATACTGCACTTGGGAGCCAGGGCAGCACATGCAGGGATGCTGTAAGTCAAAGCCCTCAAACCCAGGAACTCTTCACTTCTACCAGGACCCCAGGGACCAAGTGGGCAGGCAAGGAAGGTCTTGCTCTGATATCCAAGTGACAAGCTGAGAGAAGGAAGCAGGGAGAGGGCATCATGGTCCAGACAGCAGCAGTGCAAAGGCCCTGAGGCAGCACAGAGCTCTGCATATCAAGAAACTGTAAGAAAGCCCAGGACTATAGGGCAATAAATGATGGGAAACAGGACACAGCTGTACAAGGGGGACAGCAGACTAAGTCATGCAGGACTCTTCGGCCTTCATTAGAGGGTTTAGGTTTGGGTTTAGGTTGTTTGTTTTAAGGGAAACAAAAGTATGTGTGAAGTGGTGGGGACACATACTGGATTTCAAAGAACCAAAGAGTGAATGAGGGTGAAGAAATAGATTCAACATGGGCTTATTTTTTCAAGAGATCTTGGCTATAAAAGAATACAGAGGAAAGAGGCTGAGCAAGGATTCTCTTTTTAGTGGGGAAAATTTGAGCATACTTACAGACCAAGGGATGAGTCAGTAAAAATAAAATGAATGCAGAATGGAGGTTCCCTCTCTAGGGAGCAGAAAGGATTTCTCAAAGAAAGCCCCAAACTCTGTGTGAGGATCCCTGAAGTGCTAGTTAAAAATAAAAATACCCATGCAATGCCCAATATCTAATAAATTTGATAAGAGTGATTAAGAAACAAAAGTCACAAACAATTCTAAGATTCCCAGTTTGAGTGGCAGGATCAATAATTAAATCAGTAATCAGCACTGGGTATAAGGACACGAATAATTTGAACAGGAAGTGTCATGAATCTGGGTTTGGATGTACTGAGCAAGCTTTGAACCATGAATGCAAGTTGTGAATATGTATCAGGAGCTTAAGAGAGAGATGTGGGCTAGGGCTACAGATTTAGTGTAATTGAAGACAGAAGAGAGTATGTCTTAAAAGCTTTAAAATAATGAGATGAAAACATCATATGACCATTTACCTAGAATTTTCACTTTCCCTACAAAGGTCAATCTAGTCAAAGCTATGGTTTTTCCAGTGGTCATGCACAGATGTGAGAGTAGGACCATAAAGAAGGCTGAGTGCTGAAGAATTGAGACTTTTGAATTGTGCTGGAAGTGAAAGTGAAAGTCGCTCAGTAGAATGGGACTCTTTGCAACCCCACGGACTGTACAGCCCATGGAATTCTCCAGGCCATAATACTGGAGTGGGTAGCCTTTCCCTTCTCCAGGGGATCTTCCCGACCCAGGAATTGAACCGGGGTCCCCTGCATTGCAGGCGATTCTTTACCAACTGAGCTATCAGGAAAGCCAAGCGGCACTGGAGAAGACTCTTACTCTTACCCAATGTTTCGGCCATGTGACGTGAATAGCCTACTCACTGGAAAAGACCTTGCTGCTGAGAAAGATTGGAGGCAAAGGAGAAAGGAGTTGCAGAGGATGAGATGGCTAAATAACATTACCAACTCAATGAATATGAATTTGAACAAACTCCAGGAGGTAGTAGAGGATGGAGAAGCCTGGCATGCTACAGTCCAAGGGGTTGCAAAGTGTCGGATAAGACATAGTGATTTAACAACAACATTCACTTAGAAATACTTTTCACCATGTTATCTAGCTCGCTATCATAAAATTGCTAGCTCTTCATGATTTTGTTCAGCTCCCCAATGGGATGGCACCAGGACTCTATGGTCAGCTTAGAATTTGGAGCTGGATTCATGCACCTTTAGGAGCAGGAGAAAGTGCAGCCGCAGTTGTGGGAAGAGAGGTGAGAAGCTGGCGAGGACAAGGTCAGTTCCACCGGAACGGAGGAAAACGAGGACTTAGCGAGTGCAGGAGAGCTCTTCTCCCCACCTGTCTGGGCATTTCTCTCAATTCATGCATCAGATTTTTTTGACTGCATACTGGTTTCATATTTAACCAACTAATGAAGAGCCTGTTTATACAGACTTAGGATTTGTTAGGATCTTCTCAGGACTTAAATGGGCCTGACTGAAAATTAAAGGTCTCAGTTCCTAGAGCTGAAGTGTCCACGGAAAGGAAGAATTCATAATCTTTCCATCAAGGACTTTTTTCCCCAACATTTTCTGCCAAATTTAAATGCACTGTTAATGTGGCAGTGTATTTTCTATTAAGTGACAAAATATGGAAACATTATATCTGGTTTTCATACTATATTTATTATTTCAGTTTCTCCAAAATGTTTTTAGAAAGAATAAAGCAATAATTTTCATTATAGCCTTTTTCCTGTAATTTTATTTTGTTTTTAAACCATTTTATTGAAGAATAATTGACATATAAAAAGCTATACATATTTACTATATACAACTGGATGAATTTGGAGACAGGATACACCTGTGAAACCATAACCACCGTCAAGGCCATAAACATAGCTATCACTTCTTCTTTCGTTCTTTTAATACCATTATAAGTTTTTGTGTTAACAACACTTAAGGACTACTCTTTTAGCAGAGTTTAAGTGTACAACATCGGAAGGCACTGGCACCCCACTCCAGTACTCTTGCCTGAAAAATCCCATGGATGGAAGTCTAGTAGGCTGCAGTCCATGGGGCCGCTAAGAGTTGTGTCACTTTCCTTTTTCCCTTTCATGCATTGGAGAAGGAAATGGCAACCCACTCCAGTGTTCTTGCCTGGAGAATCCCAGGGACGGGGGAGCCTAGTGGGCTGCCGTCTATGCAGTCACACAGAGTCGGACACGACTGAAGCGACTTAGCAGCAGCAGCAGCAAGTGTACGACATAGTATTGTTAGCTGTAGGCACAATGCTATATAATGGTTTTCCAAAACTTACTTATTTTGCATAACTGAACCTTTGTAGCCCCTTTTCTAGATGAACTTATGATAGCTCTCCTCCTCTTTCTAGTTTTATTCCATTACCAAAAATTGCATTTAAAAATGATCAGAGGATGAATAAATGCTTCAAAATAAAGAGAACACTGTTTTTCCATTGCTTGACATTTGGTATATAGAATTCTCTATTTCAGACTTATCATCAAGACACTTTTGCCCAGCCTAGCCATGATAAGTCATTGTCTGAGGAATTACTCCCTGGTGAAGAATTCATGGGCTGGCTCACTTTATAAATACATCCATCTTGCTGCAAACACGGAGAAGCCAAGATGTGTGCATTTTACTCCACCTTGCCTACAGTTTATACGTAATTGTAAGCGTTCTTTGGATCCAACGCACTTGAATTTGAATCTTTTTACTGTTACAATTGCACTCATGGTGACTAAAAGCCTTACTAAGTGGAGAGATTAGCAGTACCACTGTGATAGTGGGAGTCTGCTTAAAAAGCCACAGATAACACATAAGTACTTGAAAGAAAATGTAAGTTTATTTTCTGGTACAAGTGTTATTCGTTAGCAGCATCATTTAGAAATATTTTTCAGCAGTCCAACTTTGTCATCAAAGAGGTGTTTTGAACTATTTCTTAAGGTCTCACTTCACAGACAGAAAAAAACATTAATTCATGTGTTTTGCTGATAAATGTACTATTCGTTATGAAAAAAATACATTTTAACTGAGATTTCCACTTAGAATCATTTATCATTAGAAATGTTGGGTAAAAACACATTTCTTTTTCTGGTAAAACAAGACAGAAAATGTCTTATGAATCCAAAACTGCCTATGCAATGTGGTCGCCACTAGCCACATATGGCTGATTAAATTTAAGCTACTTAAAATAAAATTAAAGCTTCAGTTATTCAGTCTCACTCACCACATTTCAAGTTCTCAGTAGCCATAGGTGGCTCATGCTACTCCATTAGACACTACAGAGGCAGACCATATCCACCATTTCAGCTCACTGGACAGGGCCGCTCCAGACACCACTTTTAACCGTGTGTCTCTACTTAGGTCAGTTACCTGGGAGCCTTAGGTCATGTCATGTTGTGGAGACTTTACCCAGTGGTCCTCAACCATAGCTGCAGAGTAGAGTCACCTGGGAGGTTTTTAAAAGGATTAATGCCCAGGACTCACCCCTAGAGATTCTGATTAACTGATCAGAAATGTGGCCCAGGCATCAGCACCTTTTAAAGCCCCCAGATAATTCTAATAGGCGGCTCTGCTGCTGCTGCTGCTAAGTCACTTCAGTTGTATCCGACTCTGTGCAACTCTGCTGCTGCTAAGTCACTTCAGTCGTGTCCGACTCTGTGCGACCCCATAGACGGCAGCCCACCAGGCTCCCCCGTCCCTGGGATTCTCCAGGCAAGAACACTGGAGTGGGTTGCCATTTCCTTCTCCAATGCATCAAAGTGAAAAGTGAAAGTGAAGTCGCTCAGTCGTGTCCGACTCTTAGCGACCCCAGGGACTGCAGCCTATCAGGCTCCTCCGTCCATGGGATTTTCCAGGCAAGAGTACTGGATTGGGGTGCCATTCTGTGCAACTCTAGCCCTACACAAAATGTGTATGTGGTAAAATCTAGTGAAGTGGAATATCAAGACCATTTGTAATGAGGAAAGACCATCAGCAGTTATAGCATTAATAATAGAACTACCAGACGGAAAATGTTCAAGAATAATGAAAAACTGAACAACTTCCCTGGTGGTCCAGGGGTTACGACTCCATGCTCCCAATGCGGGGAGCCCGGGTTCAATCCTTGGTCAGGGAAATAGACCCACATGTGGTAACTGAAACCTGACACAGCCAAATGGATAAATAAATACTTAGGAAAAAAACACTATCAGTCAATGGGACCTAATAAACATCTGGGCTTCCCAGATGGTGCTAGTGGTAAGGAACCCACCTGCCAATGCAGGAGAAGTAAGAGATCCTGGTTCCATCCCTGGGTCAGGAAGATCCCCTGGAGGACGGCATGGTAACCCATTTCAGTATTCTTGCCTGGAGAATCCCCATGGACAGAGGAGCCTGGTGGGCTACAGTCCATAGGGTCTCAAAGAGATAGACACGACTGAGGTGACTTATTAACATGCACTCACGCAATAGATATCTATAAAATATAATGATGAATAATAACATAATAATCAATATGAACAGAATACAGATGGCCCCTGATTTACAATAGTTTGACTTATGATTCTAAAAATATATTTATTTATCTATTTATTTGGCTGCTTCAAGTTTTAGTTGCAGCGTGAGGGACCTTTCCTTGTGGCACACGGACTCTCTAGTCGTGGCTTACGGTCTCAGTGGTTGCCGCTCAAGGGCTTAGTTGCACATGGCATATGGGATCTTACTTCCCTCGCATCCCCTGCATTGCAAGACAGATTCTTAACTGCTAGATCACCAGGAAAGTTTCTCTGACTTACTTTTTTTTTTTTAACCATGATGCAGAAACTACACATATTTGGTAGAAACTGTACTTCAAACTTTGAATTTTCATCTTTTCCCAGGCTAGTGATGTGCATTAGGACACTCTCTTATGATGCTAGGTGGTGGCAGTGAGCCACACACTCCTGAGGGTAACAGCCTATACATAACAATAATTCTGTTGTTAACTTTTGGTATAGTATTCAATAACTTACATGAGATATTTGACCCTTTACAACAGGATTTATGTTAGATCATTTTGCCCCACTGTATGATAATGTAAGCATTCTGAGCACATTTAAGTTAGGCTAAGCCAATGTGTGTTGTTCAGCAGGTTAGATGTATTAAATGCATTTTCCACTTATGACATTTTCAATTTACAATGAGTTTATCAGATATAACATGGTGGCATATCCACCAAGGTAGCCAATAATCTACCTTGGGGGTATTAGTTCTGGGATTCCCCCACCCCCACACAACAGATACCAGTATCAAAGGATGTTCAAGTCCCTTATATAAAATTGCGAAGTATTTTCATATAACTTAGAATAGCCTCCCATGTAACATAACTCATCTATAGATTACTTATAATACCCAACACCATGTAAAGGCTCTGCAAATAGTTGTCAGCCCATGTGGCAAACTCAAGTTTTGCTTTTTGGAACTTTCTGGAATTTTTTCCTTTTTCTCAAATATTTTGATCCGTGGTTGGTTGAATTTCCAGATGTAGAACCTAAGGAAATGGAGGGCTGAATGTATATCCTGGGTCATAAAACAAATCTCAACAAATTTAAAGGAATCAAAATCATGCAGAGTATATCCTCCAACCATAAAGAAATCAAACTAGAAGTCAGTAACAGAAAGATATGAGGAAAATCTCCCAAAACTTGGAAATTAAACAACATTCTCTTAAAGAATCCATAGATGGAAGTCGAAGACTCAGAGGAAATTTTAAAAATACATAGAACTAAACAAAAATAAAAGTACAACGTGTCAAAATTTGTTGAGTGCAGCTAAGCTATTGCTGAGGGAAATTTATAACACTAAGTGAATTGAGGTAAATAGTTCTCAAATCAATAATAAGCTCCTCAGTTCAGTTAAGTTCAGTTCAGTCACTCAGTCGTGTCCGACTCTTTGCGACCCCATGAATCGCAGCATGCCAGGCCTCCCTGTCCATCACCAGCTCCTGAAGTTCACTCAAACTCATATCCATCGAGTAAGTGATGCCATCCAGCCATCTCATCCTCTGTCGTGCCCTTCTCCTCCTGCCCTCAATCCCTCCCAGCATCAGGGTCTTTTCCAATGAGTCAACTCTTTGCATGAGGTGGCCAAAGTATTGGAATTTCAGCTTTAGTGTCAGTCCCTCCAATAAACACCCAGGACTGATCTCCTTTAGGATGGTCCTACCTCAAGATATCAGCCATTAAAAAGAATACATTTGAATCAGTTCTAATGAGGTGGATGAAACTGGAGCCTATTATACAGAGTGAAGTAAGCCAGAAAGAAAAACACCAATACAGTATACTAACGCATATATGTGGAATTTAGAAAGATGGTAACAATAACCCTGTGTACAAGACAGCAAAAGAGACACTGATATATAGAACAGTCTTATGGACTCTGTTGGAGAGGGAGAGGGTGGGAAGATTTGGGAGAATGGCACTGAAACATGTATAATATCATGTATGAAACGAGTTGCCAGTCCAGGTTTGATGCACGATACTGGATGCTTGGGGCTGGTGCACTGGGACGACCCAGAGGGATGGTATGGGGAGGGAGGAGGGAGGAGGGTTCAGGATGGGGAACACATGTATACCTGTGGCGGATCCATTTCGATATTTGGCAAAACTAAAACAATATTGTAAAGTTTAAAAATAAAATAAAATTTAAAAAAAATTAGAAAATGAACAAATAAGCATAAAGCAAGCAGAAAAAAAAGAAATATGAAAGCAGAATTCAACAAAAATGAAAATGGAGAAACAATAGAGAAAATCAGTACAACAAAAAGCTGGTTCTTTGAACACTTCAACAGAATTGACAGGCTTCTGCTAAGACTGACAGAGATAAAGAGAAAGAAGACACAAAGTACACACCTCCAGAATGAAGTAGGGAATATCAGTAGCTTATCCTGATCATGCTACTGTGTCTGTTCATACAAGAACTTACCCATGGGGGAAACTGTGTGAGAGGATCTCTCTGTACTATTTTTTGTGGTTTCCTGTGATCTGCAATTATTTCAAAATGTTTTTAAAAATTAAGCTAAAAATAAAAGTTTTATGAAATTCCAAAATATTTGAAAATAAAATAAAAACAGGTGAAGATTTAAAAACTTTAGAGAAAAGCAAATTAATTTTCTTCATTTTTTTTCAATTTATGTAGCTCATTAAAGACAGTGATATGTAGGCTGCCTTCATTCCTGGGAACTGCCTTCCAGCACAATTCCTGTCCACCAAAAACAGGAGACTGAACCCTGAAACACAGGGCCCAGAGGAACCCCAATTCTCCATGTATAACTGTCTCAATCGAAGTGGGTTCCCAGGACAGAGGTATCCCATCCTTGCATATGAATGCCTCAAAAAGCATTAACTACCAGAAAATTGGGTAGTAGCTATTGTTGGCCATAGATCTTACAGTTTAGCAGCTGGAAGGAACAATGCCTGTCCCCATCCTTGGGAAGTCTGAGGGCAAGCCCAATCTCCTTGCCCAAGCCCATTCCCCCAGCCAAATGGTCTTGCAGGTACTTCGACTGAGACAGTTATACATGGAGAGTTGGGGTTCGACTGGGTCCTGTGTTTCAGGGTTCAGTCTCCTGTTTTTTGTGGACAGGAATTGTGCTGGAAGGCAGTTCCCAGGAATGGAAGCAGCCTACATATCACTGTCTTTAATCAGCTAGATTAAATTCGATCTTGCAGAGGTGGCTTCCTGCTGTGGCAATTATTGGCCAAGCCTTGGACAAGATGTTGCGATAATATGATGATCAGTCAGCCCTTGTCTGTGTCCTGGAGGACCACATCAAAAAGACAAAAAGAGAAATAATTACAGCTTGTGTTTAGTTTCAGAGAGAAATGTGTCCCAAAAAACAATACTAAAGGGTTTCTTCAAGTCCCCACCGGAAAACAGAGTGTTCCCTGCTATGAGGTGTTTTGAAGTAAAAAAAGCAAAACACCTCTAGTCAAATAACTTGGTGCATATCCAACAGAACTGATTAAAAGGCTCTTCTTTTTTTTTTTTTTTTTGATTGAAGTATAGTTGAATTACAGTGTTGTGCCAATCTCTGCTATACAGCAAAGTGACCCAGTTACATACATACATTCTTTTTAATATTCTTTTCCAATCTGATTTATCACAGGATATTCAATACAGTTTACTGTGTTACACATCAGGGCCTTGTTGTTAATCCATTCTAAATGTAGTAGTTTGCATCTACCAACCCCAGACTCCCAGTCCATGCCTCTCCCTCCCCCCGCCCTTGGTAACCACAAGTCTGTTCTCTACGTCTGTGAATCTGCTCTGTTTTGTAGTTAGGTTCATTTCTGCCATATTTTGGATTCCACATATAAGTGATATGATATTTGTCTTTCTCTTTCTGACTTATTTCACTTAGTATGATAATCTTTAGTTGCATCCATGTTGCTGCAAATGGCATTATTTTGTTCTTCTTCATGACTGAGTAGATTTCATTGTACATATGTATCACATATTCTTTATCCATTCATCTGTCAGTGGACACTTAGGTTGCTTCCATGTCTTGGCTATTATAAATAGTGCTACTGTGAACATAAGAGTACAAATATCTTTTTAAATTATAGTTTTGCCTAGGTATATTCCCAGGAGTGGGATTGTTGGATCACATGGTAATTCTATTTTTAGTTTTGTGAGGCACCTCCATACAGTTCTCCATAGTGGTTGTATCAATTTATATTCCCACCAATTTACATTCCCAACAATGTAGGAGGGTTCCCTTTTCTCCACATCCTCTCTAGCATTTGTTATTTACAGACTTTTTAGTTATGGCCATTCTGACCAGTGTGAGGTGGTACCTCATTATAGTTTTGATTTGCATTTCTCTAATAATTAATGATGCTGAGCATCTTCTTATGTTCCTACTGCTCTTCTTTGGAGAAATATAAAGATACCTGAGGACTTCTCAGGACCCACTGTGAATGTCCCAGTGAGCTTTGAATGCTACAGTCACTGTTACTTGACAGAATCTACCTCTGGTGCAATCCAAGGGCTATTGGTGAGGAAAGCACAATTTGGAAGACACTGGAGGACAACTCCAGGGTCTCCACAGGGTTTCTTCACACCTGGGCTCCTGGTCAACTCCTCTATGGAAGGAGCTTAGTGGTATCAGGCCAATTAGACATCTACCTGCATTGAGAAAGCAATTCTTTCTTTTTTCAAATCAGCAACTACCCTGAAATGTCAGGATTAAAAGATTGTTTTAAATGTAGTCCTTATTCTCCTCCTGAACCCAGAAATAGTGTAATGGCCACTGAATCTATTTAGTTGTTAAAACATTGGTTGAACTCATTCTTTCTGAAATTTTATTAAATCTGTCCTGGGCGAGGCAGTGGGGAGAGGGGGCGGGGTGGTGTCTGCAAATAGTACTCTTTGAGTAAATAAACTGTTTCTCAGGAGGGCCTGAGAAAGAGGCCCTCCTGTTGATTTTGTCATGACTTTAGTGTCAGTTATGAGGAAGCTGTCTACTGCCGCACCAGGATGATCAGTAACCCTTCAGAGGTCCATCAAACCCATGGGCATCACATTGACCTCTGGCCTGGTCTGCATTTAAGCACTGTCAGACTTCTCCAGTCACATCAGGAAGTTATTATTCACATAACCAAATGTTTCAGCCAATCAATTTTTGTTTCACTGTAATGTGCCTTGGTTTGCATGGGGTGTAGCAAATGGTCACGTCCCTGTCTTTAACAGGGAAGTGTGTTCCAAGCCTGTCTCTCCTTAAGTCTCCTTGGACTGAGAAGGCAGTCAGCCCGCTGGCCACCTTCTCTCAGAAGGGCCCCAGCAGCTACCAGCTGTTTGCTGACTGTGGTGCTCATCAGGAACATGAAGCAAACCAAAAACTGTGCCAAACTTTGGGATGAATTCCAATGGTTGTGAAATTCCTTGCTCAGTCGTACATGCATCATCTTTCAGGTCCTAGTAACATAACCTCTGACTGAGCCTCCATCAGCCTTTAATCACAAAATAAGGCTGCCTTTGAGGAGCTGAAATGAGTTGGCCCCCTTATTCTGAGTCCTAAGAGGGGCCTCACACTCACCCCCAGCAGCTCACCTGCCCTGGCTTTCAGCTGCAGCCCCCACCCACCCAGACGCCTGCCCAAAGAGGCCTCACTCTGACCTTCTCATCCCTGCCTGCCATCCAACAGCACCAAGCCTGTGCTCCCCGGAGGCTCTGATGCCAGGAATCTCTTGGCTCTTGCAGAGGGAGAATAGGTCCCTCCCACTGTTGTGCCATCTTCAGCTCCTTGGGCTTGTAAACAGTTCTTTTTATGGCAGAGTAGACCAAAGTTTTCCTTCAGACAGCACAGGTTCTGTCTACTCCTGCCCTCTCATATCCTCCATGGAAAGTCACTCTGTCTACTCCTTGTGTCCCTCCTTCAGCTGCGAAAATTCAAATCCAGCCTCAGCCCCACTGACTCAACCAAGAACTCCCCTCTAATAAAAGAACAAAAACTCTAGTGCATAGAAATAGATACAAATAAATACTCATGGTTCAATAGTTTAAGGGGCGGTTAGAAAAATATGAAGATTCTTTTTTCATTCATAGCTTCTGGATCCAATTCAGCCAGATAAAAGTGTCTTTTTATGAAAATAACAATTTTATGATAAAAATTGTTTGTGTTCATCCTAGAAGAAAGGTCTAAAAGAGGAATAAACATTACCTGACTCCCACCTCCCAGAGATCAAATTTTTGCTTCAATGTGCCTTTCATATATAGATGAAATTAAACTCACACCATCCCCTGCAGGTATCGTTTCACTGGGAGCATTTTCATGCATGCCTGACTAATTTCCCTAAACTTCCTTACATTAATAGAGTGAAATGTTCTTACTCTTGCACTGAGTCCCTTTTGTCATCTTTTGTAGAGTTACGATGGGCCAAGTAGTTGCTCAAACAGGATGAGTATCATGAAAACGTGGCTAGCACCTGGTACACAGAAAAATGCCTAGTAAACATCAGCTGTTATCATTAGCCACAAAATTGACCCATGATTTGAGAGAAAGTTGAAAGAGTGATTAAGGTTTGGAGAGAATCCAGGAATTTCTGTCCTAGTACTAGTTACCATTTTATTTTTTTTTTAACTCTCTGAGTCACCCCTCTCCCATCATCATCTCTCCGTGTGGAACAGGTACAGTTTCTTGGGTGTTCAGTCTGAGGCCGAACACTGAGACACTATGTTTGCCTGGCTTGTTTTCTATGCTAAGCTTTCTTTTGGTAGAAAGATACTAACTGTAGGGGGCAATGGTACTGCCTTGAATTCAGTTGGACACAGAGGCTACCACAGCTCACACATTACAAAATCCAGGTTAGTGAATGGGATTAGGAGCAAATGTTAGAGGGTGGCTATGTTGTCTGAGTTATCCATCAGAAAGTTTCTTTCACATCTGAAACCAGGTTCATGCTCTTGAGCATATGGTACCCTTCAAGCTGACTCTCCCAATTCACTTCTCCAGCCTTATCAAATGCGAGTGTCCCTCCTACAGCCAGAGAAAACGACTGCTTGTACTTGCCGGATTCCCTTATACCTCCACATGTTTCTACGTTCTGTTCCCTCTCCCAGGAGTCTCCTCCCCACCACACCTCTTCTTTGTACTGATAACTTGTCTCAAATTCTCTCTGCCTCAAGAAGCCTACCCTGCCTAGGGGTAGGCTTGCACTCGGTCCAGCTTTTGATCTTCCTCTCTGCTCCTATAGCATGGCCAGTTCCAGTCTGTATCCTCTGTAGGCTGCACACTTGTGAAAGATGAGAACGGTATCTTTCAAAGTTTAATCCCAGGATCTAAGAGACATCTAGTGTAAAGGAGCAGTTAATAACTGTCTTATGTGTGAATGCTCAAATGCATTATTTTCTCTATATTAGCAATGTAGATCTCTTTGAAGACGTTTTCTTCCTTCTTCGGAATGAATTACTATCTTACTTATATAATCAGAAAAACATAATAACACACGCCTTTATTGCTTTTCTAATCAGATAGATTATTTTTATAATAAAAATTTAACAACCAGTCACACTTAGGGCACTCAAACTGGGGCTTGGTAACAACCTAGATGGGTGGGATGGGGAGGGAGGTTCAAGTGGGAGGGGACATGGATAAACCTATGGCTGATTCATGTTGATGTTTGGTAGAAACCAGTGCAATACTGTAAAGCAATTATTAGTTAAAAATAAATTTAAAAAAATTAACCAATCACTATAACCATTTATAACATTTATAAAGTTTCTTCTAAAATTTGATGATTATTTCCCGGTTTGTGGCATTTTTAACACTTATGCTTCAACATATATTTTTCTAAAAATAAGAATGTAAAATGTAAAATTCTAAAAATAGAATGGAAAAAAATGTCATGATAACTAAATATTACTACACGACACAGTCTAAATGCATACTTTTTCCAACCTAAAATTTTTCTTATAGTCCTCACTGAGGATTAAGAACTTTGTTCCAAAATTTTTTTTTTTTTTCCTTTGAACACATCTTTTCTCTTTAGTGTTCCATTTATTATTACATGTTCAAGTTACAGTTTTTCTCAGTGAGGGATCTGAAAAGGTGTACATTGCTGGGGAATTTTGTGTACTCAATGAAATGAAAGTTGCTCAGTCATGTCCGACTCTTTGCGACCCCACAGACTATACAGTCCATGGAATTCTCCAGGCCAGAATACTGGAGTGGATAGCCTTTCCCTTCTCCTGGAGATCTTCCCAACCCAGAGATTGAGCCCAGGTCTTCCACATTGCAGGCGGATTCTTTACCAGCTGAGCCACAAAGGAAGCCCAAGAATACTGGAGTGGGTAGCCTCTCCCTTCTCCAGCGGATCTTCCCGACCCAGGAATCAAACTGGGGTATCCTGCACTGCAAACAGATTCTTTACCAACTGATCTGTCTGTTAAACTTAGCTAAAGGCTTTCTTAGAATTGCTAAAATATTTTTTAAATTACATCAACAATTTCTAACATGCCCTGATAGATTCATCCACTGACTCTGGAGCAGACACCAGGACAACTTTCAGGAGGCTGATGAAAAAGAACTCCAATTGCTCTGTGCTACAAAAGCTGCGGCTGGAATGCACAGCCTCTACCATGAGTCCTCAGGCAAACGTGACACTGCTGAGCAGGCACTATGGTGTCCTTCAGGGTGGTGATGCCTATGAGCTCAGTCCTATTGCCTTGCCTCAGTTCTCTTCTTGATTCCAAATGTTGTCTCTGATTTAGACACACCGTGTACTCTGTGCTGGCCTTCGCAAGTCACGGACACTGTATTCCGCTGGGAGATGGGGCCTGGAGAGTGGTTTCTGTTTCTGGCAGTTCCACTCCAGATTTTACTGTGAGTCATAACATATCACTAATCTCTTGACCTTTATTTAAAAATTCTCCAGTGACCAGGCTGCTGTCACCTGTTCCTCATACAGGAAAAAGTATAATCATCAATACAAGCCAACACAGCCAGGCCTGAAATAACAGCTCAGAGAAAGTGCCAGCAGACACACCCTTCCCACAGGCTGGTCCTGTCTGCCTTGTGAGCTGCCCCACACTGGGTCCAGTGGAATTATTTTAGGATTATTTCTGAGGGTGGAGAGAACATCAGACACTCAGCCATTTCCCCTGGTTTCTGTGCCAGAGGTTGGCTGTGTTCTTTGGCAGAGGATCAAGGAAGTGTGGTGCATTCTTAGTAAGCTAAGATGGCTGGGTGATGTCAGGGTTTATTCCCCGGGCACTGCTTTCAGCAATGTGCCAAACTCAATGGCTTCACCTGCTACTTCCTAAAATAGGGGACTCAGATCCGATTCTAGACCATGGTTAAAATGACATTCCACATAATACAAAACATCCCAGGGCTTAGCTGGCAATCTAAAGTAACATAAATTAACATTCAGTACTCCAAAATTTAGACCCCCAAACTAATCTGGACAATAAGCTTCACTGACTTTCTCAAGACCTTTTCCACTGGCACAATGCTCACATTGTACATTATGTAAACTTTATGCTTATGCTTTACCCATATTGGGATATTTAAGATTGGAGACAATTTAGGCTTTATTAAGCCAGTCTCCTGGAACCCACACCCCAGTTATTCTCATTTTCCCAGTTCTCCACCACTACATGCAAGCAACTGTTCCTGCTGACAGTAGACACAACTGTCCTTTGCCACTCATGACCCTATCAAAGATACTGGCACCTGTCCCACCATGTACCATGTGCTGTGGAGATGCCTCCTCCTTCCCCCATTGCTCCAGTGGTTCAGAGAATAATAATTCATGGTTCATAATCAACACATGGCTCCCTGGTACCATCTCCATGAAGCTATTGAAGAGGAAAAAAATTTAAAATAACTTCCTGTTAGTTCTGCTTCTGTAACTCAGCTTGCTTCTTGCAAAGTCTGGATCATCTAGGTCACATAGTCTTGGAAAATGGAGACTTAAAACAATGCTAGAAACTGAAGCTTATTTCACTCACCCTTTCCCTGATTTTGCCTAGCCCCTATAGTCCTGCTTAATCAGTCTGTCCATGTAGAGGTCAGGCACCACCCCCTATTCTCACCTCTGTTTCTGTGCGAGCAAAACCCCTAGTTTAAAACAGCATGTTAACAGTTAGCAAGGCCAACTATAGTCTGATGTCATACCCTGTCTATAAAAACTCTGTAACCCCTTTGTTAAGGGCTCAGAGCTTGGAGTGTTAACTTCTCTGGGCCCGCCAGTGTAATAAACCTGAGGTCTCCAACTCTCCGAGTGTGGTCTCAATTACTGGTTTCTGCAACATTTCTGGAGGTCCCATTGAGATTCCAACCACGCCAGCCCCTTGAGCTGCCAGACCAGTGGCTCAGCCAGGCCAGAGTTGAGGAACTCCAAGATGAACAAGGAGGCGCACCACCTGATGGTTTTCTGGGTTCTCTTTCGGACCAGCATTCCGACTCTCTGGACAGTCAAGCCCCGGCTATACTCAATGGAGGGATGGACCAATTCACCAGGAACAGCCATGGGATAAGGTAAGGCCCTGAGGCCAGTCCCTAGTCAGGTCCTACCCCAGTGGGTAGAAGAGGAGACTCTTCTACCAAAGAGACCTCCTTTGGGCTCCCAGGAAGGGAGCAACAGTTAGGGAAACCTGGGGACACGGGAGAAGGAAATCATTGTGATAACCTCTGAGTGATTGTGAGTGCATGATTGCTGATTGAATGGAGTGAGAGCTCCATCGTCTTTGGACTACAGAGCCTAAGAGGGTCCTAACCTGTGGTTCCGTGATGACCTCATAAGGCTAAAAGATGGTGCCAGTTTCTGGGGTATCTGATCCCCTATGAGGCTGGTCCGGGTCAGGGGTTTATACTGACCTACCAGTGCTAAGAGGCATCTTAAATCTCCCTCGGGGGAGCAGCCAGGTGAACGAAAAGTGAATGTAAACAAGTGTGCAGCCTGATTCGCTTGCGCTTCAGGTTCGATTGTGTGGCTCCATGGCCCTCAGGCTACAGAGTCCAAGTGGGCCCTAACTTGCATTTCCATGGCAACCTCATATAGCTCAAGGTGGTGTCTGTCTCTGGGGGACCCCATCCCTTCCTGTGAGTCAGAGCTGGGTCAAGGGTTTATACTGGCCCACCGAAGCTAAGAGGGACCTAAATTCCCCCCAGGGATGCAGCCAAGCAGGCACCTGAATGGTCTCTTTTGAGGGGGCACCCACCCTTGTTTGTCTTTGTGCCACCAACACAGGGTGGGATACACAGGGAGGGGGAAAATTGGTTACTGATTTGATTTAGAAGTTATGTATATCCAAGCGGCCTTTTTGCCCTAAGACCCTCCACCAAAATTATTTCCTTAAAATATTTAAGCCTCACTCTCCCCTTCCATCAGCTGACTCCTTGAGCCAACTTACTGAGAAATTAGGTTTTCCTCAAAAAAACTTGCCCCTTTTGCCAGGTGGCTCTGTACCTCCCTCTCTCTTGGTCCCTTGAGCCAACCCATGTGGAATGGCATGCTTTGATGTGCTCCTGCATACTTGTGGAGTCTTATTAGGAGGCTGCCTTCCTCCGTCACCTTTTCCTTCCAAGTTTCCTGATTCCCCAAGGATTTTAGGCCCTTCACCTAGGCGACGAGTATGCATATTGCTCTCTCCACCTCAGTGCCCTCAAGAGGGTCAATCACCCTAGACCCCCTCTGGAGTCCCACCTGAAGTTATTCCTCCATGAACCCCATTATGACGGATCACCTCCTTTCAGCCCCATCTCCCTGGGACATTTAGCTCTCAGAGCCATATTCAAGGAAGCATGTAATTGTGCTGTCTGGAATACTGGGCCTTCCAGTAGTGGCAGCCTCAGTGCTAACTAGGTTGTAAGACCCTAAGACAAGGCCCTTCCCATGCGCACCCTTCTCCTTTCTGGTCAAAGAGGTAGATTACATTTGTCAACATGGGGGGAAGTTCCTCTAAGCGGACAGTTTTAGACTGCATGATAAAGAACTTTAAAAGGGTCTTCTCATGGGATCACAGAGTCAAGATGACTCCCAGGAAGCTTTGTAACTTATGCTAGCTAGAATGGCCTTCCTTTGATGTTGGATGGCCGCCAGAGGGCACTCTTGACCTGCCCACCATCCAAGCAATGTACCGGATAGTCACTGGGACTCCAGGACATCCAAATCAATTTCTGCACACAGATTCCTGGCTCCTAATAGTGCAGATCCTGCCCCTATGGGCAAGATTTTGCAGGAATGGAAAGGGACAGAGTAGGGTGTTTGTGGCCCAACCACTCAAAAGGAAGAAGAAAAACCTATATTCCAAGGAGACCCAGCGGAAGATCCGCCGCTGCCCCTGCCATATGTTCCCATGCATAGCCAGCACCAGATCCATTGCTGGACGGTCCACCTCCCTCCGTGTCCCCCACACCACCTCATGAGCAAGACTCCAGCCCAGAACCATTAGGGAGATGGCTCCGTTCAGCCAACCAATCTAACCAGTCAGCCACAGACTGTCAAATGCCACTACAGGATACTCAAGGTCCCCAACAAGTGAATGAGGACAGTTCAGTCTAGCTTGGCCTCTCCATCCTCTATTACCAGCCCATCAGCACTACCGATCTCTTGAACTGCAGGCACCATAATCCAGTGTACTCTGATAAACCACAGGCTATGATTGACCTCCTAGAGTCCATTTTCCACACCCATCAGCCTACATGGGACAACCATCACCAGCTCCTTATGACTCTCGTCACCACTGAGGAAAGGCAGTATATCTTGACAGAAGCCCAAAAGTGTCTCCAAAGACACTAAGGCCCCCACAAAGGTCTTAGATGTAGAAAGATAGGTGCAAGAAGCAATGCCAGAGATGAGACCTGAATGGAATTTCAATTACCAGAGGGGGAGAAGAAGCCCTGAGAAACTATCATGATGCCCTTCTACATGGACTTCGAGTAGGAGCCAAAAATCCCACCAATATGCCCAAAATTAGAATGATAATCCAAAACCAGATGAAAGCCCCACCAATTTCTATGAAAGTCTGTGCGAAACATTCTGAACATACACCCAGTTTGACCTTGAGACACCCGAGAATCAGCGGATTATTAACGCTGCCTCTGTGGTTCAATCCTGTCCAGACATTTGATGAAAGCTCCAAAAGCTGTAAGGCTTTGCTGGGATGAATGCCACACAGCTCCTGGAGGAGGCAAACAAGATCTTTGTAAACTGGAACCGCCAAGCTCAAGGAAAAGCAGATAGAAGAGTGAAACAGAGAACAGCCCTGCTAGCAGCAGCATTGGGGAACCCAGGTCCAGTGAAACAGACTGTTCCCTCACTGAAAGGGGACGCAAAGAAGAGACCACCACTACTCCATGACCAGTGTGCCTATTGCAAAGAGGCTGAACACTGGAAGAATGAATGCTCCCGTTGCAGAGGGATGTCTGAAGGGTTGAAGAAGTTCAGTCAACACAGCAAGGAAGGTACTAGCCTGAGCCAATTGTCCAAGACCTTATTGACCTGGCCGGAGCAAAACTGAACTAGGGAGGACTGGGCTTCCTGATCCTTAGGCCCCCGGGAGCCTCTGGTCATGATGAAAGTAGGGGGCCAATCAATAACTTTTTTGGTGGACACCAGAGCTGAACACTCCATGGTAACCACACCCGTGGTTCCCCTCATAGGCTGAACAGCAACTGTTGTTGGGGCCACAGGGAACATGGCTGCCCACTCATTTTGCAAAGCCCATTCATGCTAGCTAGGGGGCCACCTTGTGACTATGAATTTCTGTACTTAACGGAATGCCCCATTCCCCTGCTGAGCAAAGACTACTGACAAAGCTGGGGGCACAGATCACCTTTGTCCCTGGGAAGCCAGCGAGCCTCACCTTGGGGAGCCAATCGGCTCTGATGATGGCTGTAACTGTGTCCAGGGAAGATGAATGGCACCTCTATTCCTCAAGGAGGGAACTAATAAATCCCACCAGCCTGCTAAAAGAATTCCCTGCTGTCTGGGCAGAGAAGGGCCCCCAGGTTTTGACAGAAACCAAGAGCCCATCATGGTGGACCTGAGGCCAGGAGCCATTCCTTCAAACAGAGACAATACCCAGTACCACAGGAGGCACGTCTGGGAATTCGGGACCACATCCAGCACCTCCAAGATGCTGAAGTCCTAATCAAGTGTCAACCTTCCTGGAACACTCTGCTCCTACCAGTCAGGAAGCCTGAAGGGAACGACTACTGCCCATCCAGGACCTCCGTGCCATCAACAATGCAGTGATCACCGTCCATCCAGGGGTCCCAAACCCTTATACTCTCCTGAGCCACTTACCCTCTCAAGCAAGCTGGTTCACCTGCCTAGATCTCAAGGATGCATTCTTCTGCCTCTGGCTGTCACTGGCCAGCCAGCCCTTGTTTGTCTTTGAGTGGGAAGACCCGTGCACTGGGAGAAAGATACAGTTGACTTGACCCAACTGCTGCAAGCCTTCAAGAACTCACCTGCCCTGTTTGGTGAAGCCCTGGCAGTGGATCCTGCTGCTTTTCCTGGAGAAACTTTGAACTGCATCTTACTCCAGTATGTAGATGACCTGTTGCTAGCCAGTCTCACCCATGAGGACTGCTGGAAAAGCACCAATGCCCTATTGGCTCCACTCTCCACCTCAGGATACAAGGTGTCATGGAAAAAGGCTCAGATCTGCAGACAGGAGGTCAAGTACCTTGGATTTGTCATCTCGTAAGGGCATCAGGTGCTCAGACATGAGAGGAAGCAAGCCATCTGCTCAATATCTTGGCCAAGCACTAAGAAAGAAGTCTGTGAGTTCCTCAGGGCAGCCGGATTCTGGCCAGATATAGATCCTTGGTTTCTCTGATATTGCCAAGCCATTGTTTGAAGCCACAGCAGGGTCTGGTAAGGACCCCCTAGAGTGGGGGCCTGAACAGAAAAAGGCCTTCAGGGAGATGAAGAGACCCTTGACCAGCACTCTGGCACTGGGGCTGCTGGATGTGACGTGGGACTTTAACCTCTTCATGCAAGAGAAAAATCACACTGCACTGGGGATCCTCACACAAAGAGCTGGGCCATGGCAGCGCCCAGTGGTATGCCTGTCCAAACAGCTGGATCCTGTGGCCGCAGGATGGCTGCCATGCCTCTGGGCATTAGCTGCCACTGTGTTCCTGGTCAGAGAAGCAGATAAGCTTAGTCTGGGACAAAATATAAATGTAAAAGTTCCCCATGCTGTTTCTGTGCTGATGAACAGCCATGGGCATAAGTGGCTGACTAACACCAGGATGACTCACTATCAAGAACTACTTTGTCTTAGTCCAACTCAAGACTGTGCAGATGCTGAACCCTGCCACTTCCTTCCTGTGGTAGTGGGAACCCCCGATCACACTGCAAGGAGGTCATAGGTAAAATTTATTCAAGCAGGCCAGATCTGACAGACAATCCCCCTCCAGAACCCAGAACTGGAACTGTTTACTGATGGAAGCAATTTCATCCAGGATGGGCAGTGCACGGCAGGCTATGCTGTAACAATAACTGATGAGATAGTGAAGGCTGAGGCCTTGCCACAAGGGTGGTCAGCACAACAGGTTGAGCTGTGGGCACTCACCCAGGCACTAAGGCATGCTGAAGGAAAGTGAGTCAATATCTATACTGACTCAAGGTATGCCTTTGCTACTTTGCATATTCATGGGGCCATTTATAAAGAAAGGGGACTACTGACAGTGGTGTATAGGGGTCAGGGGAGGAGATAAAAAACAAAGAAGAAATCCTTCAGCTGTTAGAGGCAGTCTGGAAGCCTTCCCAAGTGGCAGTCACCCACTACAAAGGCCATCAAAGAGGAACTGATCCAGTCAGCGAAGGCAATCGGTCAGCTGACCAGGCAGCCAAGGAGGTGGAAACCCAACCGAGCCCTACAGTGTGCCCTGAGTCAATCTCTAAGGTCCTCTCAGCACAAGAATTGCCTCCATCCCCAAGATACACCAAGGAAGAAGATCAATGGGCTTTAGACGAGGGAGGAACAAAAGGAAGAGAGGGCTGGTGGAAGCTCCCAGACCAAAGACTGTTTGGGCCCAACAACATAGCAGTCCAGCTGGTGAAACAACATGATGGGACAACTCGTTTAGGAAAAACTGCGCTGGAAAGTTTGCTGAGCCACTACTATTTCACTCCTAAGCTCCCAACTCTGTGTGCCCAGAGCACTGCTAAATGTGTGACTTGCGTGCAGACCAACTCCAGCCAAGGACCAAGACCCAGCTCAGGAGTGTAAAAGTTGAGACACAGCCCTTTGAAGATCTAGAAGTGGACTTTACTGAAGTCAAGCCCTACAGGGGCTTTAAGTATTTCCTTGTGGTAGTCTGCACCCACTCAGGGGGGGCTGAGGCCTACCCCATGCCCACTGAATGGGCATGAGAGGTGGCCAAGGCCCTGCTAAGAAACATGATCCCGAGATATGGGCTGCCTCTCTCCACAGGATCTGACAACGGGCCAGGCTTTGTGTCTGACATAATCTGGACTTTGTCCAAGACACTGGGATTCAAATGGAAGTTTCACACCCCTTACAGGCCACAGAGCTCCGGGAAAGTTGAGTGCATGAATCGGTTCTCAAGACAACCTTAGCTAAGCTCTGTCAGGACACCCAATTACCTTGGGTCAACATGCTACCCCTAGGCTTGCCTGATGCACCCCGAGGTCCTCAAGCTATTATCCCTTTGAGATCTCATATGGGAGAATATCCCCAGTGATAGGAAAGCTCAAGGGAGACCCCCAATAACTAGCTGACCTGGAGATGTCCCGACACCTCCAGGCCCTGGAAAAGTCTTCTGCCATCTCACCAGAGAAACCTTAGAAAGGACACCCATTCCTTTGGGCAACTGGATTCATATCTATCAGCCAGGAGATGAGCTACGAGTTAAAGACTGGAAAAAGGAACCACTTCAGCCACTTTGGACAGGCCCTCACACGGTCATCCTGGCAACCCTTACTGCTGTTAAAGTTACAGGTGTCACCCCCTGGATCCACCACACCAGAGTCAAGAGGGCAGCGGCTTTCTGTGACGAGAACACCTGGAAAGCAGTTCAGGACTCCGAAAACCTCCTCAGGGTCCGGTTCCAAAGACAATGGCCCTCACCCATGAAGTATGCTGAGCCCTGTTCTAGTGGCTCCGCAAGCTGACTAGTCAACACACGGCAGAAGCTTGAGGATTCTTCAGCCCTGCTCCAGCCACACTCCAGCAGGGCCGATTAACACATGGTGAAACTTGAGGATCCGGCTATAGAAATACCAATGGCCTTTCATTGTCAACCCCGGCCCTCTCCCTAATCAGTACCATTGCTGTATTCTTTGCTACAGCACTAGCTTCAGCTGCACTCCAGGACTGGAATTTGGGTCAGAGGCTGCTGTTAGCTTCTGTTATCGAGCTATAGTAGGAAGCCTCATTCTTATCAGATATCTCTTATAATCGATCCTTCCTACTAACCAAACTGCTCACGGTATAGCTGATATGCCCCCTCACAACAGGTTCAGTTGCTGTGGCCACAGCAACCCAAATATCAGGAGGAAAACTTTTGCTGGTGTTCAATTATCTGTTACGTGTGGGCTGCTTTGCAGTCTTTTGGTGTTCCTTGCTGTAATAGATGGTGCCACTCCTTACCCACCATGTACCTGTCCACAATACCTTCTATCCTCATTTAGCCAACAATTAGATCAGTGCATTAGGGAAAGCCACTTCTATGGACAGACCACCTACTGTCTCCATAACCACCAAACATATGTCCAAGGACGCAGCCAGAATGCTATATCTGCTATCCTGCTCTTCCCCCAGGTGAGCCCTTCCCTACTCCTGTTACCTTTCCCCCTAAAAACCCAGCTCCGGCCCAGATGCCTTCTCCTCCCAACACTGTGGCATTGCCCTTATGTCCCTGTGCCTCTCAGTTCAGTTCAGTTCAGTTACTCAGTCGTGTCCGACTTTTTGTGACCCCATGAGTTGTAGCACGCCAGGCCTCCCTGTCCATCACCAACTCCTGGAGTTCACTCAAATTCACGTCCATCAAGTCGGTGATGTCATCCAGCCATCTCATCCTTTGTCGTCCCCTTCTCCTTCTGCCCCCAATCCCTCCCAGCATCAGGGTCTTTTCCAATGAGTCACCTCTTCGCATGAGGTGGCCAAAGTATTGGAGTTTCAGCTTTAGCATCAGTCTTTCCAAAGAACACCCAGGACTGATCTTTATAATGGACTGGTTGGATCTCCTTGCAGTCCTACGGACTCTCAAGAGTCCTCTCCAACACCACAGTTCAAAAGCATCAATTCTTCAGCGCTCAGTTTTCTTCTACCCCCAAATGTCATGCTAATGTTATGACCTGGAACAAGTTTTTGCCTGACAAAAAGATGGGAAGATCTACTGGACAGGGAAAATAGTGTTGATGGGACTAGTTGGACCAAACTTGCCCCAGAGTTCCAGGCCCTGTTTGTTGGAAAACTGACCGAGACTACAGGCCACTACCAAGAATAAAATCGAGTGATGCTTACAATATGGACCCCGACCATATCAGATTCTCAGTATAACTCTGCTGCTGCTGCTAAGTCATTTCAGTCGTGTCTGACTTTGTGTGACCCCATAGACAGCAGACCACCAGGCTCCGCCATCCCTGGGATTCTCCAGGCAAGAACACTGGAGTGGGTTGCCATTTCCTTCTCCAAAGCATGAAAGTGAAAAGTGAAAGTGAAGTCACTCAGTCATGTCCGACTCTTCGTGACCCCATGGACTACAGCCTACCAGGCTCCTCCATCCATGGGATTTTCCAGACAAGAGTACTGGAGTGGGTTGCCATTGCCTTCTCAGTCAGTACAACTCAGCACCTCCTTATTAATACTAACCCCCAGCTGGCCAAGGATTGTTGTCTTTGCTTATCCTTGGAGGCCCCACATTATTTAGCTATACCAGTACCATTAACTAATGTGACACTGGTGGGACCTCCAACAAATTCATCTGTACCAGAAGAAATGTTGAAACCACGCCCGAGGACTGTTGTACTAACTCTGAAGTCCCCTGAGTGCTTTACAGATAATGGAGGTACAGTACCCATAGGCTATTTAACTAAGGACCAATGCAATCAAGTCTTAAAAGATGAATGGCCCACTCATCCTCCCACAAGCACAATATGGAGCCATCCCCACCAAGGACTTTTCTTTATAAGTGGAGCAGATGCCTACTTACGCCTACCAGTCAATTGGAGGGGGATCTGTACTTTAGCTTTCCTCACTCCCCAGGTAAATATCATCCCCAACAATCAGACTCTCACCATTCCTCTGGCAGCACAGACATGATCGAAGAGAGCCATCCAGTTCACACACCTACTGGTCAGTCTGGGGATAATGGCTGGAATAGGTATGGGGGTAGGAGGAATTGCCTCATCAGCCACCTTTTTACCATAAATTATCCAAGGACTTGACAGATGATGTTAAGAGAGTAGCTAAATCATTAGTGGCCTTGCAAGATCAACTAGACTCCCTGGCTGCAGTGGTATTACAAAATAGGAGGGGGCTGGACTTACTGACAGCTCAGAAGGGCAGACTCTGCCTCTTCTTGAATGAAAAATGCTGCTTCTATGTAAACCGATCAGGAATAGTTAGAGATATGGCCCAGCAGATAAAGGAACATATTACAAAAAGGAGACAAAAACTAGCTGATTCCTGGAACAATTGGAACGGTATCGGGTGTTGAGCATCGTGGCTTCTCCCTTTAACCGGTCCTCTCTTCACGCTCCTTGTGGCGGTCCTGTTTGGCCCTTGCATTCTCAATGCAGTTGCCTGGTTCATAACCTTTTGGATTGAATCCATAAAGTTACAAATGGTAGTAGCTCAATACAGACCCCTAAACAATGATGAGCTCAGTATGTCCTACTAAAACGTGAGGTGAAGCTTTCTACAATGCGTGACAGAAGCATCAAGAGTAGGGATTGAAGAGGAAAAGTTAAAATTTAAAATAACTTCCTGCTCGTTCTGCTTCTGTGACTCAGCTTGCTCCTTGCAAAGTCTAGATCACATAGGTCAAATAGTCTCGGAAAATGGAAACTTTCAACAATGTTAGGAACTGAAGCTTATCTCACTCACACTCGCCTGCTTTTGCAATTGCCTAGCCACTGTAATCCTGCTTAACCAGCCTGTCCCTGTAAAGGTCAGGCACCCTGCCTCCCCTCCACACCCCATCCTAACTGCTGTTCCAGCACATGAGCACAAAACCCCCAGTTTAAACCAACCCATTAACAGTTAGTGTGGTCCACTATAGTCCGATGTCATACACGGTCTATAAAGCTTTGTAACCCCTTTGTTGAGGGCTCAGAGCTTGGAGCGATAACTCCTCTGGGCCCGCCGGGGTAATAAACCTGAGTTCTCCAACTCTCCAAGTATGGGGCTTGGCTTCTCAGTTACTGGTTTCTGCAACACTGTCAAATGGGATCTCTGTGCTCACAGGGCCTCCAGAGACAGCGGCCCCTGCCGCTGCCGTGCTCATGCTCCCTGTCAGTCAGCACAGAGCTGTGAGGGAGCTGGAGGGCCCTCCAGCCCCTGTGTCCCTGTGTGCCATCAGCAACCTGTACCGGCAACGCTTCCATCAGAAATGCTTGTCGTAGCTCTTCCTCCAGCCTCAGGCTGCCTCTCTAGTTTGGAATCCCATTGCTTTGCTCCATATCATTCCCTGAATAGTCCTGACTCCAAACTCTCCTTTTAACCTGTCGTGATTATCACCACTTTCCTCGCACCTCTCCTCCACTCAACAGTCTGGGCTTCTTAATTACCATTGTTTGCATTTACATGATAATTTCATATCATAAAGAAAAAAATTAATATTCAATCATTTTGGACCAAATACAGTTGGTTTTTTTTTCTTTTGCAAAGATCATTCTGCCCTCTCTGCAATACCTTTACTGATTTAAATAACTTAAGGACCTGGAGAAGCTCTGCTATAAATATGCTGTATAAATTGTATGCATATTATGCTTGTCCTTCTAACTATTTAACATGCTGTTCTTCATTATTGAATCATCCAGCTTGAGATGTTTTGAAGCTGTTTTATCAGGTGCGTACATGTTTAAAACTGAGATAGCAACCTGGTATGTTAAAATTTTTACCATTATGCAGTGACCTTTCGGGCTTTCCACGTAGTTCAGCTAGTAAAGAATCCGCCTGCAATGCAAGAGACCCTGGGTCAGTTCTTGGGTCAGGAAGATCCACTGGAGAAGGACAGGCTACCCACTCCAGTATTCTTGGACTTCCCAGGTGGCTCAGATGGTAAAGAATCTGCCGGCAATATGGGAGACCTGGGTTCGATCCCTGGGTTGGGAAGATCCACTGGAGGAGGTTATGGCAACCCACTCCAGTATTCTTACATGCAGAATCACCATGGACAGAGGAGCCTGGTGGGCTACAGTCCCATAGGGTCACAAAGAGTCAGACACGACTGAGCAACTAAACACAGCACAGCAGTGACCTTTCCTATCCTATCCTAAAATAGGATTTAAGACCATAAGTATTAGTGGGATTGGAGAGGGTCACTAGACAATGTGTCTTTTTCATTCTTATATTTTCAACTTATATTGAAAACTTTTATTTATACATCCATGTATTTTTTCACTGTAATTTATTTCACTTACATTTATTTTATTGGTCAATTTGGACCTATGTAGTAGACAAATGCCTTGTTCTGCAGAGATCCATTTTCATATTAGAGTGTTCTTTGGGGAAATCTGATCTAACAAAACCTGTTTTTACAATCTGTGTATTATTTTATTTCTCTTAAACATTTTTCATTATTTTAATCTATGTCTCATATTGGGGGGGTATTGATGTTTACATCTCCTCCACTACCCAAAGGAAAAAAAAAATTTGTTCTTTCTTTTAGAAAGTCAAAGTTACTCAATTGTGTCTGACTCTCTGCGACCCTATAGACTATACAGTCCATGGAATTCTCTAGGCCAGAATACTGGAGTGAGTAGCCTTTCCCTTCTCCAGGGGATCTTCCCAACCCAGGGATTGAACCCAGGTGTCCTGCATTGCAGGTGCCACAAGGGAAGCCCAAGAATCCTGGAGTGGGTAGCCTAATACTTCTCCAGGGGATCTTTCTGACCCAGGAATCAAACTGGAGTCGCCTGAATTGCAGGCACATTCTTTACCACTGAGCTTGAGCTATCAGGGAAGCCGGGAAGAATTTTAGCATGTATTCAAATATTTCAGACTCTTCACTCCTTATAGTCATTCAGTTCAGTTCAGTTCAGTTCAGTCGCTCAGTCGTGTCCGACTCCTTGCGACCCCATGAATCACAGCACGCCAGGCCTCCCTGTCCATCACCAACTCCCAGAGTTCACTCAAACTCACGTCCATCAAGTCGGTGATGCCATCCAGCCATCTCATCCTCTGTCGTCCCCTTCTCCTCCTGCCCCCAATCCCTCCCAGCCTCAGAGTCTTTTCCAATGAGTCAACTCTTTGCATGAGGTGGCCAAAGTACTGGAGTTTCAGCTTTAGCAGCATTCCTTCCAAAGAACACCCAGAGCTGATCTCCTTTAGAATTTTTCTTTTTCTTTGATCATATTTTTAAGGATGATAAATTTTACCAAGATCTGAAATCATTTGTTCCCTCATAAATCTCCTGTAGCATCTCCTAGACATTTCTTTCCACTTATACAAATATTTCCCTCTTGTTTCCAGTGCAGATCTTTGTCAAACCTTCCAAGACCTTCTGCGTCAGAGAGTATCTTAACATATCTCTGAGTTTGAATGACGATTTATTTGAATATAAACTTTTAGGTGCTAAGTTGTTTCCCATCACTATGGGGAATATCCTACTTCATTGTCTTCTTGCAACTAGTTGATAGTGAAAAACAAATGATGTCAATCTGATTCTTGGGCTCATCTGAGTTTTGTTTTGTTTTGTTTTGTTTTGTTTTGTTTTGTCTGTGAAGCCTTCTAATTTCTCTTTGCCTTTTATATCTTATGTTTTACTATAACGTATGTACATGTACGCTTTCTTTACCTCTCTTCGAGGACACCCTATGAGGCCTTTGAAACAAAGGTCTTTCATCTTTATTTGATTTAGGAAATTTTAATTCCTATCATTCCTTCAAATATTTCCTCATCTCCATTTATATTTTCTCTTTCTGAGACTCCTATTATCTGGACATTGGCACTTCTATTTCTCTCCTCCTTACATGTATATGTGTATGTGTATGTGTATATATATATATTTTTTAATTGGAGGATAATTGCTTTACAATGTTGTGTTGGTTTCCACCATACAACAACCTGAGTCAGTCATAAGTACATATATATTCCCTCTCTCTTGAGTGTCCCTCCCATCCCAACCCTCTAGGTGATCACAGAGTAGCAGGCTGCGCTCCCTGTGTTATATAGCAACTTCCCACTAGCTATCTGTTTTACACATAGAAGTGTATATATGTCGATGCTACTTTCTCAATATATTTTTAAAAAAACTTGTTTTGGTTTTTCTCTTGAAGAGATGTCCTCAATCTGTCTCCTCATTCATTAACACATTCCTCAAACACATCCCATTTAATGTATTCTTTAGTGTAAGTATTATTTTTTATAACTAATATTTCTGCTAATTTTCAGACATTTTTATTCTTGTTTCACATTGCCAATTTTGTCTTTTGTCCCACTGAGTAGATTTTTTTAATTTATTTTTTTAATGAAGGATAATTGCTTTACAGATGTTGTTGTTTTCTGTCAAACCTCAACATGAATCAGCCATAGGTATACATATCCCCTCCCTTTTGAACTGCCTCCCATCTCCCTCCCCATCCCACCCCTCTAGGTTGGTACAGAGCCCCTGTTTGAGTTTCCAGAGACATGCAACAAAATTCCCGTTGGCTATCTGTTTTACACATGGTAATTTAAGTTTCCATGTTACTCTTTCCATACAGATGTTTCTGATGGAATGATTGAAAATGACTATGAGTTGTTCTTTATTTGTGTATATAACTTAATGTCACTTCTGGGGCTTAGGACTTTTTAACTTAAATTCCTTTTCCTCATCATTTGTTCACAGACTCCATCGATAATTATGAGCATCCACCTGATCCCAGGCAGTCTCCTGGGTGCTAAAGACACAGCACATGGGAGAGACAAAGTTTCAGCCTCCAAAGAACCTGCGATTGAGATGGGGAGATAAAAGGCAAATAATGAAATAATGGGAATTATGGATGTAACTTAGAGTAGTACTAGAAAAAATGTACCAGAGAAAAGAGGTAGAAATAAAAGTGTGTGGGAGGAATATAATTTTGATTTTTACAAGCCAGGGGAGACTTTTCCTGTATACACTATGAGGTGAGTTGCTCATTTTTTCACCCTAGTAAGTAAGGTTGGTCAGACAAACTGTTTATTTTCACTAGATTTAAAGAGCGTGCTTTATTTACAGTAATTTTACATATTTGTCTGCAAACTATGGCCCATGGGCCAATAACTTGTTTCCTCAATGTCTGTGAATGTTCTAACTCTACGATGGCAGAAATAATTGGGACAGAGATCAGATGGCCCAAAAGCCTGAAATATTTACTATCTGGGCCTTTACAGAAAAATTTTGTTAGTTCCTAGCTTGGATCATTGATTTTCAATTCCTTTGTATTATTTAAAGACATTAATTACCCTTTTAGCATTACTTTAGTTGCGTTTAACTGGCTTTGATATGACCTAAATGTTACCACTCATTTCAAACTATTTTTTAAATATTCACTATAATGTATCCTTTTGAAGAAGGGATGGCAACCCACTCCAGTCTTCTTGCCTGGAGAGGCCCATGGACAGAAGAGCCTGGCAGGCTACAGGCCGTGGGGTCACAAGAGTAGGACATGACTTACTGACTAAACCACCATAATGTATCCTTTTACTCATTTATTTAGACATGAGTTGCTTAATTGCTAAACTATTAAGGATTTGTCTATTTATCTTTCTGTTCTTTATTTCCAGCTTAAATTCAAAGTTGTCAGAGAGCACACCTTGTTTTTTCATTTATTTGAATTTTTTTTTTTTTGAGATTTAATTTAGGGACCAGCATATAGTCTGCTTTTTTTTCTTTCTTTCTTCCACATAGTATACTTGGTAACTGTTCCATGTGCACATAAAAAGAAACACTGATACGCAGCTGTCAAGTACAGTATTTTACATAGATAAATTGCATTAATTTGATTAATTATGTTTCTCAAATATTTTATATCCTTGGTGATTTTTTGACTGCTGTTGTAATACTTACTAAGAGACAAGTATTGAAATCTCCAACAGTTATTATATTATTTTAGATCAGTTTCTTCTCCTAGTTGTGTTATATTTTGCATTATATATTCTTTAGTTATTAGGTACACATAGGTGAAACATTAAGTGCAGAAAATTTTAGGATGGCTACCTGTTTAGTTGATGCTTTTATTATTATAAAACGTTTCTGTTTGCTTCTATTTTGTGTGAATTTTTGTCTTAAAGTCCATTAATTTGATATTACATACAAATTATCAGCTTTCTCTTGGCTACAGTTTATATGAAATAATTTTTTCTGTCCTTTTACTTCCCATTTAACTGTGTCCTTATATTTAAACTTCTTCTCTTATAAATAGCACACACTCAAGTCTTGGTCTTGTATCCAGTGTGGCAATCTCGGTCTTTAATTAGAATGTTTAGTAAATCAGAGAAGGCAATGGCACCCCACTCCAGTACTCTTGCCTGGAAAATCCCACGGACGGAGGAGCCTGGTAGGCTGCAGTCCATGAGATTGCTAAGAGTCGGACATGACTTCACTTTCACTTTTCACTTTCATGCATTGGAGAAGGAAATGGCAACCCACTCCAGTGTTCTTGCCTGGAGAATCCCAGGGATGAGGGAGCCTGGGTGGGCTGCTGTCTATGGGGTTGCACAGAGTCAAACATGACTAAATCGACTTATCAGCAGTGGCAGTAACTCATACATGATGCAGCTAATAAAATAAATGGATCTAAGTCTCCAGTATTGCTATTTATTTCTACCAATACTATCTGTTCTATGTTTCATTATTTCTTTTCAGCAGGCTTCTTTTTCATTAAACTTATTTATTATTATATTATTCATCTCTATTTGCTATTCTTGAATATTTTAGTAGTACCTAGAGATTCAATACGAATCCCTCATTTACTTCAGTTTACCTTAAGGGAGTTATTTTTACCACCTTCTGAACAGTGTAAAAACTCTGCAACATTTTTAATGCATTTAATATTCTCATTTATTGTGCTATTGTTGTCATATATCTTTATTTTTATTTATTCTGCATGAGGTTCACCAATCTTTTTCAATTTGAGGGTTGATAGCTTTCAGCAACTTGAAGAAATTATTGCTATTCTATTTTCAAATGTTCGTTCTGCTTCATTTTTTTCTCTTTGGCTGGGATTCACATTAAACATAAAGTAATTAGTTGACCATTTAAATTATTTGATTACTTATTTCATATTTATTTTATGCTCTCTTCTTTATTTCTTTTACTCTCTCCACTTTAGTTTGGGTATATTTATTGACCTATTTTCAACTATATTGTTCCTGTCTTCTGCTATGTCTGATCGCCTCTTAAATCCACCCAATGAGTTCTTAATTTTAGATATGGTATTTTTCATTTCTAGAATATATATTTCCAAATATACATATACATACATATATATATATATATACAGGTGTCACAGTGGTAAAGAATCTGCCTGCCAATGCTGGAGGCACAAGAGATGTGGGTTCAATCCCTGGTTTGGGAAGATCCCCTGGAGCAGGAAATGGCAACCCACTCCAGTATTCTTGCCTGGAAAATTCTATGGACAGAGAACCTGGTGGGCTACCATCCTTGGTGTCACAACTGAGCACACATACACACACACAGATACACACACACACATACACACACACATATATTTGAGTTTCAGGTCTTTTGAAATTATTCCTTCTATAGTTTCAATTCTCTATTGAATATCTTCAATTTTCATGAATGTTGGTCTTTTCATCTCTTACTTAAAAAAAAATATGTTGATCATAGATTATCCTCCCAGCCTCTTCAGAGACTATAAAATTTTTCCATCTCCTGAAACTTAGAAATTTTTCCCTTTGTAGGTTTTGAACTTATCTATTATTTTACCCTGTGCAGAGACAAAATCTGGCCAATGTCATAAGGCTTAAAATTTAATCCAGTCATCTGTTTATTGAAGGTCTCTCTAATGGAATATAAAACCATGAGACCATAGGAGGTTGGGAGATTCCATTCTGCCTTTCAGGCTCAAGTTTCCAGCCGCATACCTTGCCTCATAAATCAGCAACTGTCCTGTGAGAAAAACAGATACATGTATCAATTAGGTTGGATTCGCTAATTGTGTTATTCAAATCTTCTATATGCTTATCAATTTTTGGTCTTCTTATTTCATCTTACCAAGAGAAGTATATTAGCATATTCCACTCTTATTGTGGATTTGTCCACTTATTTTTTTACCTTTATTTTTGCTTTATATATTTTGAAGCTCTATCATTAGATACAGAACTATTTAGATCATCTCTGCCTTCTGGGTAACTTGAAATTTTATCATATGATGTACCCCTCTTTATCTCTGTTTAGGATTTTGCCTTAACATTTATCTTATCTGGTATATGGTGATATGAGCTCTCTTTTCATTAGTGTGTATGATTTTTCCATCCTTTAACTTTCTTCTACTTTCTTTGTTGTTGTTGTTTTTTGGTAACTTTATCAAGATAATAGCTTATAGTTAGGCTTCATTTTACTCAGTGTGACCATTTTCTCCCTTCTCTGAAACATTTGGTCTATTTTCATTCATGTATTCACCAATGAAATTATTTTTGCTTGCCCATCTTTTATTTTTCTATATTTTCTGCTTCTGTTTTCTCTTTTACTTGTATTATATTGATTAGTTTTATATTTCATGTTTTACTCTAAATTTTAAAGCTTTTTTCTACTGTTCTATAAGTAGTCATGATGGAAATAATCCTGAATCCTTGCCTTATAACTTATTTTTTTGTTTCTGTCATTTTTCTGGGCTCCACAGGAATTGTAGAATTCTTTAACTCCATTAACCCTCTTCAAACCTATAGATATTGTTGTGATGTATTCTATTTCTATACAGATTTTTAAACCTACTGGATTTTATTATTTATTTATTAATTCATCATCCATTTAGATTTGCCAGTTGTATTATATTTAAATCCTCCCTAAGGATTCTAGTCATTGCAATTAAATTTCAGGCTTAAAATTTTATGAAATGTCTTGATTTACTTATTTTTGCCTGTATGTATAAAGTTCCACCTTCAAGGTCTCATCTCAAAGCATGGTGACTTCATGCATGATAGGCCCCGCTTCTAACTTTTGCTGGCTCACCAGTCTTTAAAATAAATGATGCTTATTTTCAGTCACTTATTCTGGTATAAAAGGCTCCCTGATAAGTTCCAAATGCTAGTTTTACCTCTCTAGATTTCTGTTTTTCCAAGATACTTCTCAACTCTCTGATGCCTTCAAGAATACACTCCTCCACTGGAAAAGAATTTGGGGAGACAATGAAAAGGGGCTGGAGATTATCAGGGGAAGCTAGGGGGAGAGAGCTGGTGGGCTGCAGAGTGTTGCTTCCCACTTCACCATAAGTCAAGAGACAAGCTTAATGTGTCTCCTCAGAGTCTCACAGAGTGACGGGGTAGCTGATTGCAATGCATTGAGTTATGCTCCCTCCAAAAGAAATGTTGAAGTCCTAAGCCCAATACCTTGGTGTGTGACCTTATTTGAAAATAGGATCATTTCAGATGTCATTGTTAAGATGACATGATACTGGAGTAGAGTAGTCCTTTGATCCAGTATGAACATTGTCCTTATAAGAAGACCAACTGAAGACAGAGACACAAAGGAAGAGGTCATGTGAAGACAGAGGCAGAGACTGAATTATGCTGTCACCAGCCAAGGATCACCTGGGGCCACCAGAAGCCCAAAGACTCAAGGAGCTGTCTTCCTTTAGAGGCTTCAGAAAGAGTATAGCCCAGTCAACATCTTGATTTTAGACTTCTAACCTTCAGAACTGTGAGAAAATATTTCTTTTATTCTAAGCCACTAAGCTTATGGTACTTCCTCATAGTGACCCTAAGAAGCTAATATACCAGTTCATACATAAAAAGCTTTAAAGGGAAACTAGTTGGCTAGCCACTCTATGTGGCAAAAAAAAAAAAAAAGTGTAACTGGATTGGATGACCTTCAGACCAATATTTCTCAGAGAAGGGAATGGATAAACATTTACCAGGGATTAGAGACAAGTCACACCTGAGAAAGAGCAGGGGTGGCACTACCTTAGATCCTGCCCATGAGAGCCACCAATATGTAGGAACTCAAAAGCAGAGCAAAATCTCAGAACCTAAAAAAAAAATAAAGCACAAAATATGTATTTGCCTATATCAAGGGAACAACAGGGGCAAGACCCTTGGTGATGTGGGTGTTGTCTCAAGGCAACCCAGTAAAACACCCCTGAGATATCTCTGTTTAAAAATCCACATGTCTCAGAAAGCACTCATGTCATCTCATAATTGGTCAAGTAAGAATTCTCTGTTCATCTTTTTTGAGTGAAGTGAAAACTGATATTTGAGAGAGGGAATGAGGAACAGTAGAAGGAGGATCAGTAGAAATTCAAGGCGATGAAGACAGAAGATGGAAACCACACACCCTTTCCCAGCACAGTTGGTTACACTACAATAAACCCAAACTGGAGGAAGAAGAGGAGATTATGCCACAATGATAAAGTGTGGCATGTCTGATTACTACCTTAAATCAGACATTTTAAGCTTTAAACTGAGGCTTTGGAGGAACTAGAGTGATAAAGGAATATCTTTTTATCTAAGATGAACCCAAAGAAGTCATTGAATCTTCCCTAAATTTCACCCAGGGACAAGGAAAGAAACAACTCTACATCTAACACCTATCCTGCTCAAACTCTTCCAGAAAATTGCAGAGGAAGGTAAACTTCCAAACTCATTCTATGAGACCACTATCACCCTAACACCAAAACCAAAGATGCCTCAAAAAAAGAAAGCTACAGGCCAATATCACTGATGAACATAGATACAAAAATCCTTAACAAAATTCTAGCAAACAGAATCCAGCAACATATTAAAGAGATCATACATCATGACCAAGTAGGCTTTATCACAGGGATGCAAGAATTCTTCAATATTCACAAATTAATCAATGTGATACACCACATTAACAAATTGAAAGATAAAAACCGTATGATTATCTCAATAGATGAAGAGAAAGCCTTTGAAAAAATTCAACATCCATTTATGATAAAAACCCTCCAGAAAGCAGGAACAGAAGGAACATACCTCAACATAATAAAAACCATATATGATAAACCCACAGCAAACATTATCCTCAATGGTGAAAAATTGAAAATGTTTCCCCTAAAGTCAGGAACAAGACAAGGGTGCCCACTCTCACCACTACTATTCAGCATAGTTGTGGAAGTTTTAGCCACAGCAATCAGAGAAGGAAAAGAAATAAAAGGAATCCAGACTGGAAAAGAAGAAGTAAAACTCTCATTGTTTGCAGATGAGATGATCCTCTACACAGAAAACCCTAAAGACATCATCAGAAAATTACTAAAGCTAATCAATGAATATAGTAAAGTTGCAGGATATAAAAGTAATACACAGAAATCCATTGCATTCCTATACATTAACAATGAGAAAACAGAAAGAGAAATTAAGGAAACAATCCCATTCACCATTGCAACAAAAAGAATAAAATATTTAGGAATAAATCTATCCAAAGAAATAAAAGACCTATATATAGAAAACTATAAAACATTGATGAAAAAAAAAAGTTGACACAAATAGATAGAGAAATATACCATGTTCATGAATCAGAAGAATCAATATAGTGAAAATGAGTATACCACCCAAAGCAATCCATAGATTCAATGCAATCCCTATCAAGCTACCAATGGTATTTTTCAGAGAACTAGAACAGATAATTTCACACTCTGTATGGAAATACAAAACACCTCGAATAGCCAAAGCAAGCTTGAGAAAGAAGAATGGAGCTGGAGAAATCAACTTGCCTGACTTCAGACTATGCTACAAAGCTACAGTCATCAAGATAGTATGGTACTGGCACAAAGATAGAAATATAGATCAATGGAACAAAGTAGAAAGCCTGGAGATAAATCCACACACCTATGGACACCTTATCTTTGACAAAGGATACAACGGAGAAAAGAAAATATCTCCAACAAGTGGTACTGGTCAACCACGTGTAAAAGAATAAAACAAAAACATTTTCTAGCACTATACACAAAAATAAACTCAAAATGGATTAACGATCTAAACGTAAGACCAGAAACTATAAAACTCCTAGAGGAAAACATAGGCAAAACACTCTCTGACATAAATCACAGAGGATCCTCTATGACCCACCTTCCAGAGTAATGGAAATAAAAGCAAAAATAAACAAATGGGACCTAATTAAACTTAAAACCTTTTGCACAATGAAGGAAACGATTAGCAAGGTGAAAAGACAGTCTTCAGAATGGGAGAAAATAATAGCAAATTAAGCAACTGACAAAGAATCAATCTCAAAAATATACAGGCAGCTCATGGAGCTCAATACCAGAAAAATAAACGACCCAATCAAAAAATGGGCCAAAGAACTAAACAGACGTTTCTCTAAAGAAGACATACAGATGGCTAACAAACACATGAAAAGATGTTCAACATCACTCATTATCAGACATATGCAAATCAAAACCACAATGAGGTACCATCTCACCCAAGTCAGAATGACTGCTATCAAAAAGTCTACAAATAATAAATGCAGGAGAGGGTGTGGAGAAAAGGGAACTCTCTTACACTGTTGGTGGAAGTACAAATTAGTATAGCCACTATGGAGAACAGTGTGGAGATTCCTTAAAACCTGGAAACAGAACCACCATACGACCCAGCAATCCCACTGCTGGGCATACACACTGAGGGAATCAGAACTGAAAGAGACACATGTACCCCAGTGTTCATCTCAGCACTGTTTATAGTAGCCAGGACATGGAAGCAACCTAGATGTCCATCGGTGGGTGAATGGATAAGAAAGCTGTGGTACATATACACAGTGGAAGATTCAGTCAGTCAGTCAGTTCAGTCGCTCAGTCATGTCTGACTCTTTGCGACCCCATGAATTGCAGCACGCCAGGCCTCCCTGTCTATCACCAACTCCCAGAGTTCACTCAAACTCACATCCATCAAGTCAGTGATGACATCCAGCCATCTCATCCTCTGTCGTCTCCTTCTCCTCCTGCCCCCAATCCCTCCCAGCATCAGAGTCTTTTCCAATGAGTCAACTCTTTGCATGAGGTGGCCAAAGTACTGGAGTTTCAGCTTTAGCATCAGTCCTTTCAAAGAACACCCAGGACTGATCTCCTTTAGAATGGACTGTTTGGATCTCCTTGCAGTCCAAGGGCCTCTCAAGAGTCTTCTCCAACACCACAGTTCAAAAGCATCAACTAATTCTTTGGCACTCAGCTTTCTTCACAGTCCAACTCTCACATCCATACATGACTACTGGAAAAATCATAGCCTTGACTAGACGGACCTTTGTTGGCAAAGTAATGTCTCTGCTTTTGAATATGCTATCTAGGTTGGTCATAACTTTCCTTCCAAGGAGTAAGTGTCTTTTAATATCATGACTCAGATATTAAAAAGAATGCATTTGAATCAGTTCTAATGAGGTGGATGAGACTGGAACTTATTATACAGAATGAAGTAAGTCAGAAAGAAAAACACCAATACAGTATATTAACACATATATATGGAATTTAGAAGATGGTAACGATGACCCTATATGTGAGACAGCAAAGGAAACACAGATGTAAAGAACAGACTTTTGGACTCTGTGGGAGAAGACAAGGGTGGGATGATTTGAGAGAATATCATGGAAACATGTATATTATCATATGTAAATGGATCACCAGTCCAAGTTCAATGAGTGAAACAGGGCACTCAGAGTCAGTGCACTGGGATGACCCAGAGGGATGGGATGGGGAGGGAGGTGTGAGGGGGGTTCAGGAAGGGGGATACATATACACCCATGGATGATTCATGTCAATGTATGGCAAAAACCACTTCAATATTGTAAAGTAATTAGCCTCCAATTAAAATAAATTAAATAAAATAAATAAATAAAAATGCAAGGAGAGAGATAAAAATAAAAGTAAAGTTCCTACCTTTCAAGTGTAACACCTACATGAAGTAAGTAATAATAAAAAATTTTGGAGTCAGCCTATCAAGAGAAGTAGGTAAGAGACAGACTCCAATGGCATTTGAATTTCAGCTTCTGCTTGTCCTTGCTTCTAAGTTGTGCCCTTATCACCTTGGTTCAAGATAATTGTTCAAGTGGTTACAAATAATTTATAACAATCTTCCCTCTTTGGGAAATCATTCCTTTTCTGTTATGAGCTGAAGGGCTGAATTGCATCCCCCTCCACCCCCACCATTCATATGTTGAAGCCCTAACACCTAGAACCTCAAAATGTAAATTTACTTAAGTGATAGAACCTTTTAATTAGGGCTTCCCTGCTGCCTCAGTGGCAAAGAATCCACCTGTAATGCAGGAGACACAGATTCAATCCCTGGGTCAGGGAGATCCCTTGGAGGAGGAAATAGCAATCCACTCCAATATTCTTGCCTGGAAAATCCCATGGACAAAGGAGCCGAACAGGCTACAGTTCAAATGGTTGCAAAGAGTCAGTTGTATATGAAGTCATATACAACTGATCACACATGGATATGATAGAGCCTTTTTAAAGAGGTGTTTAAGTTAAAATGAGGCACTATTCCATTATGACTGCTGTCATCATAAGAAGAGGAAATTCAGACAGAGAGATGCTAAGAATACACATGCATGGAGGAACACATGTGAGAACACAGTAAGAGAACGACTATCTGCAAAGCACAGAAACAGGTCTTCAGTTCAGTTCAGTTCAGTCACTCAGTCATGTCCGACTCTTTGCAACTGTGAACCACAGCACTCCATACTTCCCTGTCCATCACAAACTCCCGGAGTCCACCCAAACCCATGTCCATTGAGTCGGTGATACCATCTAGCCGTCTCATCCTCTGTCATCCCCTTCTCCTCCTGCCTTCAGTCTTTCCCAGTATCAGGGTCTTTTCCAATGAGGCAACTCTTTGCATCAGGTGGCCAAAGTAATGGAGTTTCAGCTTCAACATCAGTCCTTCCAATGAACACCCAAGACTGATCTCCTTTAGGATGGACTGGTTGGATCTCCTTGCAGTCCAAGGAACTCTCAAGAGTCTTCTCCAACACCACAGTTCAAAAGCATCAATTCTTCTGTGCTCAGCTTTCTTTATAGTCTAACTCTCACATCCATACATGACCACTGGAAAAACCATAGCCTTGACTAGACGGACCTTTGTTGGCAAAGTAACGTCTCTGCTTTTTAATATGCTGTCTAGGTTGGTCATAACTTTCCTTCCAAGGAGTAAGCATCTTTTAATTTCATGGCATGGCTCCAGAACTATGAGACAATAAATTTCTATTGTTTAAGTCAGCCATTCTGTGGTACTTAGTTATGGCAGCCAGAGAAAACAGACACATCTTCTGTGTTTCTATCCATGTGGTTTGAATGACAGCTTTCATTTTCATAAAGATCTTATTCTTTTCATCTCAGACACAAGACATGATGTAAGTCAATCATGGTTTTTATAGTCCCCAAGGGTTAAACTAGGATATGGATTTGTGACCTGAATTAGGATAATCAAAGACATTTTTCTATGATTTTTCAAACTGAACCTCGGATAAAGCATTTCCGAATTCCTTTCAAAAGTAGGTGTCTAATCCAGTATTCATTTTCCTCTCCATGATGGAAAAGGACAAATATATCGTATTGCCATGGGGTAACTTTTGCCTTTTTGCAGGGCTCAAAGTTGTTCAGTTGTTCTTTGCTGTTGACAGGTTAGGCACTCGTTACTAATTACAGCAGAGAGCTCTGGTGAGGATAATTTCATGTTGTTGGGTCCCTACCCGCCACCCTTGCCACGCTGGCTGATCGTCCATTTGCCCACTGAGGAAGCACTGGGGCGGCTGAGGAAAAAGGAAGACTGACTTCTGCAGAATGGGTTGCTGTGCTCACCAGGTTGCTGACAGCTTCTCCTGTGCTAATTATCAGTATACTACCTCTCAGCCCCAAATTTACTCTTTTTTTGCGTGCTCTATGAAAATGGATCTGGACCCTTTAGATTTTCTTTCTTTCTCTTCCTTTTACTTTTTTTTTTTTCCGCCTTTTGGTGCGTGGTAAGTTTTGTCAGTAAAGGAAAGGGTACTGAAGAGATGTTTTGGAAGGACAGGAGCCTCGTGTGCTGACTTGGCCAGCTCCTGCCTTGCGGGCAGCTTCTCCACTCTCCAGTCTCTCCAGTCCTTTGTGGTTGGCAGCCTAGCAATTAACATCAGCATCAGTCTCCATTAGGCTGTGCCTCTAGTGAGACACCTTTCCTGAAGTGCAGAAGTTTCCATCGTCACAGCATCATAGCATCTTCTCTGCTCTCCAGGGAACCATGGCCATGCCATCTCTGACAAGGTCTGCATCTCAGCCCCCAGACTCTTCCTCAGCCCAGGTTAAGGAGATCTTCTCTGTATCCACTATCCCTGTATTCTATAGTCTTCTTTTTACCTCCAATTAGCCAGTCTCTCATTACATCAGTCCTCTATAATTAATTGTTCTTTACACTAAACTTTCTGTGTTCCAATTATTAAATGGATTCTCCCTTGATTGGACACTGACTGACATACTGCATCAGAAGTCTCTGGTGGCATTGACCTGGGACCCTGATATGTTTGCAATGTAGGTACATTGTGAGAGTTCTACCCTCATACCAAACCATCTTGTTACTGATGTATCCATGTTGTTCCTTATAAGTCCCCAGTCATCTAGCTGTCCCTTAGCCACTGTGATCGGCAATCTAAGTAGAGGAACAACTCAGTGAACCACTCATGCTTCTTTTCACCTGAAAGATTTATTCCGCACTAGTCTTCAAGACCTCGCTAAAGTAGAGATAAAACACTGCAAAGATCTATCATTTCTAGGTGGTGAGAGTATCTCATGCAGACCAACTGTGTATTGTTGTTGTTTAGTTGCTAAGTTGCGCCTAACTCTTTTGCGACCCCATGGACCAGGCTCCTTCTGCCCATGTGATTTCCTGAGCAAGAATCCTGGAGTGGAGATTTTATCCATTACCAGGGAAGTGGGTTGCCATTTCCTTCTCCAGGAAATCTTTCTGACCCAGGACTCAAATCTGCATCTCCTGCATTGCAGTTGAATTCTTTAACTCTGTGCCACCTGGGAAGCCCCAACTGTGCATGAGGCTGAAATCAACTGGTAATGATAAAAATCTCCATAAGCCCACAGGTGAAAGTTGAATAAGAGATGGCAGTGTGTCAAGAATTGGCCTCCTGGGAGTGTGAGGCAACTAGTCAAGCAACTTAACAAACTTTCATGGCCTACTTGAACTGCTTGTCCTGTAGACCACCCACATAACAGTAGTGAAGTTTCTCAGTCATGTCTGACTCTTTGTGACCCTATAGACTGTAGCCCCCCAGGCTCCTCTGCCCGTGGGATTTTCCAGGCAAGAATACTGGAGTAGGTTGCCATTTCCTTCTCCAGGGGGTCTTCCCGACCCAGGGATCAAACACGGGTCTCCTCCATTGCAAGCAGACTCTTTTACCATCTGAGCCACCATCCACTTCGTGGAACTTTATTGCTCAGTGGTCCAGATAACACCTAGTAGAGAAAGGCTACTCAGAATGCATGGACATTTGATGTCGTATCTATCTAAGCTCAATTACAAGAGAAGAACTCTTCCTGAAAGGGAAATATTTGCCAAAGAGGACCTAGCTTTATTTCAAAACCCTGGGGTCTTTACCATGATTTTCTAATTGTGACTTGCCACAGACTTCATGTAGTAAGTGAAGTGAAAGTCTCTTAGTCAAGTCCAACTCTTTTCAACTCCGTACAATCCATGGAATTCTCCAGGCCGGAATACTGGAGTGGGTAGCCTTTCCCTTCTCCAGTGGATCTTCCTGAGCCAGGAATTGAACCAGGGTCTCCTGTAGTATCTAGTCAGTTACAGGCACTTAAAGTTTTACTGGACCCATTAGCTCTTATAAGACTAGACGGCAGAGATGCTTTCCTGAAGCTTGCTTCAGCTGGAGAGCCTTCTCTTGCTCAAGATCACTAAGAGCTGGCAGTCTAATAGACTCCCCAGTAAATAGTTTGAAACAGCATGCATGCCCAAATGCGGCATATGTTGCCTCTAAAACCCAAAGAAGCCCAACAACCACTCTTTCATATAAGGCCTTCCAGTTAGGAGACTATTTTCAGAAAAAAGTAGTTAGTCAATAAACTTATGAAAAGATGTTCAGTCTCTTTAGCAATCATAGGAATGCAAAGTTACAATGATATATAACTACTACCCTGCCAACTTGGCAAAAAAATTTAAGTATAAAAAAAATTAGTAAGGCTGTAGACAAATGTGTATTTTCATACTATGCTGTGGGGAATATAAATTGGTAAATTACTTTGAAAACTGTTCATCACCTAGTAGATTGGACACATAACACAACCTATGAATAAGCAATTCTACTCCTGGTTACATATCATAGAGAAATTCTTGCACAAGAAGTTTGTAACAAGGGGCTTCCCTGGTGGCCCAATGGTAAAATATCTGCCTTCCAATGTAGGGGTCACAAGTTCAATCCCTTCTCTGGTAACTGAGATTCTACATGATGCTGGGCAATGCTCTAGGGCCCATGCAATAAGATTCGCCTACATAGTGCAACAAAGACTCAGTGCAGCCAAAATAATTTTTTAAAAAAGAAGTTTATAACAAGATATATGTATAAGAATGTTTGTGGTAGCTTGTTTGTTATAACAAAAATGTAGACAATAACACAATTGTAAATCAACAGTAGAATGGTAAGTAAATAATACAGGTACAATGGAATAACACAATTAAAATAAATGAAGTGTAGATATCATGTTTAGTGTAGTAGGCAGAATTCTAAGATGGCCCCAAGATTCAAAACCCCTGGTATACACACAATAATCCACACCACTTGAGTGTTGAAGGGACTTGTGAATATGATGGGATAGTCACTCCCTTGATTATGGTGTATAACATGACTCCACTGCAGCAGACTGGTGAGAGATTCTCCTGCTGACCTTGAAGAAATGAGCTGCCATGTTGTGAATGGAGTGACACATACAGCAGTAATATAAAAACTGACAGTTGTCTCCAGTTGGCAGCTCATTAAAAAAAAAAAAAAAAAAGAGAGAGAGAGAGAACCTCAGTCCTATAACTATAAGGAACTAGATTCTGCTATTAACCAGTGAGCATGAAAGAGGATTCTGAGTTTCAGATGAGGCTGCAGCCCTGGTTGACACCCACATGCCAGCCTGGTGAAACCCTGAGCAGATGACTCAACTAATGCAGATGGTCTGACCCATGGAAACTATGCAATAAGAAATGTACATTTTTAAGCCATTAAGTTTGTGGTAATTAGTTACAATGCAATAGAACACTAATACTTTAAGGTGAAGAGAGAAATCACAAAGCAAAATATATAGTATGATTTTATTTATGTAGTGATCAAAATGCCATGTATATTCCCTGGAAGCCCTATATGGAAACAAATCTATAAAGAAAAGTAAAGGCAAGATTGTCATTTGCCTGCTAGTGCTAAGTCGCGTCAGTTGTTTCTGACTCTGCAACCACATGGACTGTAACCTGCTGGGCTCCTCTGTCCAAGGGATTCTCCAGGCCAGAATACTGCAGTGGGTTGCCATGCCCTCCTCCAGGGGATCTTCCTGACCCAAGGATCTTACCCACGGCTTCTCTGTCTCCTGCATTGACAGACAGGTTCTTTACCACTAGTGCCAGCTGGGAAAAGTCAGCATAGTGATTCCTTCTAGGGTACAGGGAAGGTTTACCATTTGAGTATGGCATGTGTGAAACTTCTAAGGGTCTAGCACTAGTTCATATATTACCTTGTGTAGAGCTTACATGAGGGTACACTTTATTATCAGTGATGAAACAGTGCTTATAGATTTTATATAGTTCCCTGGAGGTATGACATATTCTACAAATACAAATTTTAAAAAGCACGAGAAGCAATGGAGGGGAAAATGAGGTAGGAAAGAGAGAGAAGGAGGTGAGGCAGATAACCATTCTAGGAACAGAAGTTGCAGTTGAAATCACTATCTGACTAGACCTATGATAATCACAGTGTCACTCCCTAATATCCATCTGATTTTTGCATAGGACAAACAGGCAAGTTAAATGGGAGATGTGATAGAAGTCAACACATCTGTATCTTTCAGGTTTTTGGTGGTAGCACTAATCACCAACATTCCCATTGTAGAATGGTATTAATTTGTTTGTTTGTTTTTTTAATACAGGGTAGGTGCATAGCTTAATAGAACCCCACTTGATGCATCAAAGAGCTGATGTGAGGATCCTGCCAGATGACAAGCATGCCTATTATAACTGACATTCAAAATCTGGAAAATTAATCACAAGATGGTTTGTGGGCCTACTGGACCTACTGAGAAATTATGCAGCTGGTGCTCACACGTCCCCCTTCTGATTGAGGCATCATGGTGTCTTTCTGGAAAGTATGTTGTCTCTACTGAGAGGCCATCAGTCAAGCCTTGTTTAACCAGAACTAAAGTTGTACTGATCAAAAAAGGCATAGTGGACCACACACCTATCTCAGTCCTTGTACTTTCTAATCATGTGTGTGCTAAGTCACTTTAGCCATGTCTGACTCTGTGCCACCCTATGGACTGTAGCCTGCCAGGCTCTGTCCATGGGATTCTCCAGGCAAGAATACTAGAGTGGGTTGCCATGCCCTCCTCCAAGGGAATCTTCTTTCTAATTAACCTCTGTTAAGTGTCTAAATGTCTGTGTAGACCAAACCATTCAGATTTCTACTCTAGCTCTTTTATGTAAGACTTATCTTAAGTTAGACTTTGTAAATGTCATCTAGGAGACTTCTTAATGATATGGACAAAGAATCTCTCATTTCATCACAGTCTTTCTTTCAATAACCACTTACTTCCAGTTGACTATAAGACATCATTTAAGTAACTACTTGGTCACTAGCTGTCATGGACTACTGTTCCATTTTCTAACACTATCTAGATTCTAACTGCCTTCAAACCAATCACTTCAGACACTAGTCCCAGATTTCTGTCTCTTTGAGGATCTTTTAGGATCAACTCTGTGTCAGTAATAGTTCTCGATTGGAGACAACAGAATACACTGTAACCAGTTTAGGCCGGTGTGTCAGAGTTTCCCTCCACTCCCCTCAGGCTCATTGATTTGCTAACGGACTCACAGGACTTCAGAAAACCTATGGTTATACTCATGGCTACAGTTTATGATAGCAAAAGAATACAGATTATAATTAACAAAGAAAAAAAAGAGATGGGACAAAGTCCAGGAGAAACCAGACACAAACTTCCAGATGTCTTCCCATGCATTCCTATGCATTCCCACGCTTTAGTGCATTCCCATGGCGGTGTGCTAAAGTCTCCCAACAATGACGTGTAACAACACATGTGAAATATTGCCAACCAGAGAAACTCATCCAAATGTTGGCGTTCAGAATTTTTACTTGGGGTCATAATGTAGACATGTTGGAGAAGGCAATGGCACCCCACTCCAGTACTCTTGCCTGGAAAATCCCATGGACAGTGGAGCCAGGTAGGCTGCAGTCTATGGGGTCGCTAAGAGCCGGACACAACTGAGCGACTTCACTTTCACTTTTCACTTTCATGCATTGGAGAAGGAAATGGCAACCCACTCCACTGTTCTCGCCTGGAGAATCTCAGGGATGGCAGAGCCTGGTGGGCTGCCATCTATGGGGTCACACAGAGTCAGACACGACTGAAGCAACTTAGCAGCAGCAGCAGCATGTAGACATGTAATGCCTTATAAGGCAGAGTGTGACAAAGGCTCAGAGATTATTTCCCAGGGTTCCACTCAAGGGCTAGTCTTGAAGACAGTCTTTTTTTTAGAATGTGCAGGATTTGAACAACCCAGGTCTGTTGAGGGAACTCATTCCTGGCCAGAAATTCAGTTTAGTTCAGTCACTCAGTCATGTCCAACTCTTTGCAACCCCATGGACTGCAGCATGCCAGGCCTCCCTGTCCATCGCCAACTCCTGAAGTTTACTCAAAGTCATGTCCATTGAGTAGGTGATGCCATCCAACCATCTCATCCTCTATCGTCCCTTCCTCCTCCTGCCTTCAATCTTTCCCAGGATCAGGGGCTTTTCAAATGAGTCAGTTCTTCGCATCAGGTGGCCAAAGTATTGGAGTTTCAGCTTCAGCATCAGTCCTTCCAATGAACATTCAGGACTGATCTCCTTTAGGATGGACAGGTTGGATGTCCTTGCAGTCCAAGGGACTCTCAAGAGTCTTCTCCAACACCACTGTTCAAAAGCATGGGTTCTTCAGTGCTCAGCTTTCTGTATAGTCCAACTCTCACATCCATACATGACTACTGGAAAACCATAGCTTTGACTAGACAGATCTTTGTCGGCAATGTCTCCGCCTTTTAATATGCTATAATTAAAGGTTTTTAAAGAAATATTGCAAAGATCACAGTGAAATCAGAAGGGATGAAAGTCCAGCCTCTATCTAGATTGTGTTTCTGCAAACATTTCTCAGAACCATATCATAGAACTGTCCTGCTGTCCCATACAAGACTGTTTTTGTTACAAATAGAAAGTTACCACTATAGAACAGATAGAGCCTAAGCCCCCTTGCACAGAAAAACAAAAGCCTGAGGGATGTAAGACTGCTTCAATTCCACTTTGGGGAAGTAGAATTCAAACTGTGAGAAGCTATCAAAAGTGATGGCAGGGTGTTCAAAAGAACTGGGGCCAGCCATTAATAATTAATAGTAGATATTCTTTGAAGTGGGTTGTGGTTGCAGGGGAACATAAGGGACGAGGGTGAGGGTGTGTCTGGATAATTACCATTGAAATCACCTAAAGCATTTGGTGAAAATTCAGATTCCTGAGATTATCTAAGACTGACTTGCATGCTTAATTGCTAAGTCAGGTCTGACTCTATGCAACCCCACAGACTGTAGCTGCCAGGCTCCTCTGTCCATGGGATTTCCCAGGCAAGAATTCTGGAGGGAGTTGCCACTTCCCCCTCCAGGAGATCTTCTCAGATCAGGGATCAAAACCACATCTCCTGTATCTCCTGCTTTGGCAGGGAAATTCTTTACCACTACTCCACTAAGACCTGCTGAATCCCAGTCTATGATGTTAAAGCTCCCCCATTCCCAAATATTTTAGTAAGCTCCCTTTGTTAGTGTAGTACTACAGTGCTTGAATTTCTGACTTCATAAATTCTCTGCTTTCTTTCACATACTTATTATAGCAAAATGATAAAGCAGAGGCAGAGCAGCAGCAACTTACTGCCAGAGATAAGCTGGGTGTGGGGCTACAGTATGCAACAAGGCCAGAATGATAATTAGTAAGGCTTGCCCTCCACAGGGACTTTGGTGTTGGCCAATAGATCACAAGGTACATAAAAGAAAAATACACGTGCAATCCATGAAGCAGTTTTCAAAATTTTTTTGTATTTGTTTAATTCGTTTATTTACTTTTGGTTGCACTGGGTCTGTGTTGCTGCTCATGAACTTTATCAGTTGTGGTGCGTGGGAGCTTCTCTTTGTTGTAGTGCACAGGCTTCTCACTTCTCTTGCTGCAGAGCATGAGCTGTAGGCACAGGGACTTGAGTAGTTACAGCACTGGGCTCAGTAGTTGTGGCACATAGGTTTTAGTTGCTCTGTGGCATGTGGAATCTTCCCAGACCAGGGATCAAACCCATGTCCTCTGCATTGGCAGGCAGATTCTTATCCACTATACAATCACAGAAGTCCCGTGAAGCAATTTCACTTAATCTGTATTGCAAAAGGAATTCTTAGCTGGGGAACAAATACCAGGAAGATTCAAAATCTTTTACCAAGTCCCAAGTTGTAGTTAGTTCACAGACCCAGAGCCCCTTGAATGAAATGGAGAACCTGGAGGAAGCAGTTTCTGATAATATCATGAGTAATAATAGTGAATTTATTCTTCCTAACATTTCCCAGTCTGAGTTATAGCCAGTTAGAAGTCCAATTGTGTGCTGGAGAATGAGAAAAACCCAGATATTCTGTGGATACTTAGAACTAATTCTGTGGTTCACTAAATAGGGAGGAAACACAAAGGGTAAAAAAGAAAAAAAGATTTTGAGCCTATGTGTGTAGATCACAAACACAAACTGAAGTTACTCTCCTATGTCTTGAGCATATGATTGGACTAACCATCCTTAACAATTGTCAGAACCCTCAATTGGCTCCCTAATCGATGGAGCAAAGCATATTACTGGATGAAAGACCAATGAAAACTATGGAGCTACCTCTTTAACATAACAGAAAAACACATTCCTGTGAAATTTCAAAGATTATACCACATTCAAAAGCTTGAAATATATAGTAGTTGGTGATTCATATCATATCTCCAGAGATCATATAGGTCTTAAAGAATGACAGCATATTACTGTAAACACAATCAAATAATGATTACAATCACAGTTGCTGCCCCAGGTATATTTTCTTAACCAGAGCAAATAAATATAGTTCTTGGTTACTGGTACAAAATGATGAATCTGGAAGATGATAATTTTTCTGTTTCAATGACCAGAAAACATCTGAATGAATTCACTGTGTCTGGCAAGAACAGTGAGACTCTGTATTTCCTTACCTCAGGGCTACACAACCTCTACCACTCTGCCAGAACAATCTGCAAAGTATTTGCTTATCTTAGCATTCTACAGGAAATCATCCTTGTCTGCTACATTGATGACATTTTACTGAGAGAGACTGGAAAACTGGGAGTGGCAGATACCAAAGATGCCTAGGGAAGGCTCCCGCATTGCAGGCAGATGCTTTACCCTCTGAGCCACCAGGGAAGCCCATAGAGATAACAGAACAGATAAATGAGATTTCATTTGAAAAGGAAGACCTTTCCTTACATTTATCATGTAGGGAGGAAGATGCATGTTCTGTCAAAACCTGTAAGACATGGTGACTCTTGAGTAAACAGCAAATAATATTTATCCTAGTCTGAAATTTTCCAATTATCTTAACTACTTGGCTCTGAAAAAGACTAAATCCCTGATAAGGGGACTTCAAGTGACTTCATGGGCTGAAATTTCCATGGTGGACTATTATTTGATCTGCTGCTGCTGCTGCTGCTAAGTCACTTCAGTCATGTCCAACTCTGTGCGACCCCATAGACAGCAGCCCACTAGGCTCCTCTGTCCCTGGGATTCTCCAGGCAAGAATACTGGAGTGGGTTGCCATTTCCTTCTCCAATGCATGAAAGTGAAAAGTGAAAGTGAAGTCCCTCAGTCGTGCCCGACTCTTAGCGACCCCATAGACCGCAGCCTACCAGGCTCCTCCATCCATGGGATTTTCCAGGCAAGAGTACTGGAGTGGGTTGCCATTGCCTTCTCCAATTATTTGATCTATCAAGTCATAAAGTTGCCCATGCCCAGCTGCACTCCATCAGAAAATGGAAACAGTTTATATAAAATCAGAAGCCTTACAAATTAATCTTCCTGCAGACAATAGCTATGAACTCTAAACAATAACAACATCATCAAAATGCCTAAAGCTCTGGAAACTGAACAAACACATGTAGATTTGAGGAAAGAGCTGAAATTGGGAACAAGGGACCTGAAGGGAGAGTTCCCATGTTTTGCAACTTTGCCCTGAGATCAGCCACAATTAGGGAGATGGTAATGTGAGGCAGGTAAGATTTGATAGAAAGCTTGCTATCTTCTGGGGAGAGAAATCAATGAAAGGAGACCAAATTAATCAGGGTCATCAGAGAATAAGGGGGATCCTCATGAATAATAGAATCAGAGAAGATGAATCCCAAATTCCACTTTTAAACTCAGCCAAACTTTCTTGCTGATCACTGACACATACATGGATGAAGCAAACTGAAAACATTGTGCACATGCTCCCCACATCAGGTACGGCAGTTTTCAGGTTGAGTCAACCCAAGTTAAATGTCTGCATAATTCAGAACAGAATTACATAAGCCAGAGTCTCCACAACATGTCTTCCTAATGTCCAGGATATAGTATAAAACAATTTGATACATAAAGTACCAGGAAAATATGACTTGGCCTCAGGGGAAAAGAAGTTGACTGATGTCAAGCAGAAATGACTCAGATATTATCAGTCAAGAATTTAAAACAGCTATCGTACCTTTGCTCAGTGAAGCAAAGGAAAATACACTTGCATTGAATGAAAAAAAATTTTTTAATTAATTTTTCTTTAAAAAGAAAACTTTAGAACCAAAAAGTATCTGGAGTAAATTAACTACATGGGTTTAATAGCAGAATGGAGATGACAGAGTAAAGAATCAGTGAACCTGAAGATAAATCAGTAGAAATCATCTAATATGGAGAAGAGAGATGGAATAAATTGGGGAAAAAAATGGATAGAGTTTCAAAGAGATAAAGGGCAATTTCAAAAGGTCTAATAAAAATGGAGATATATGGTACTCTTGGAGTGGAAAAATTAATATTGTTAAAATGAACATGCTACCCAAAGTGATCTACAGATTTAATGCAATCCCTATTAAAATGACAGTTTTCACAAAACTAGAACAAATAATTCTAAAATTTATTTAGAACAACAAAAGACCTTGAATTGCCAAAGCAACTTTTTTTTGCACAGAAGAAATTCAATGAGAGGTAAGGTAATAGGCAAGAAGTAGATTTATTAATGTAGGATACTAGTAAGGGATACTGGAGAAGGAAATGGCAACCCACTCCAGTATTCTTGCCTGGAGAATACCAGGAACGGGGAAGCCTGGTGGGCTGCCATCTATGGGGTCACACAGAGTCGGACATGACTGAAGAGACTTAGCAGCAGCAGCAGTAAGGGATACAAGCAAGCAGGTGAGGTGGTGCTGCCTGCGATAGCAATCTTGAGGGGGAAAAAAAAAAAACAAACCTCTCCCAGACCTCAGACTGTACTAAAAGCTACAGTAATCAAAACAGTATGGCATTCTGTCTCACACACACACACACAAGGGAACAGAGTAGAGAGTGCAGAAATAAACTCATGCACCTATTGCCAGCTAATCTATAACAAAGGAGGTCAGAATATACAATGGAGAAAAGACAATGTCTTCAGCGAGTGGTGCTGGGGGACACTGGACAGCTACATGTAAAACAAATAGCAACCCAAGCACCCATCAACAGCTGACTTGTTTAAAAACGTGTATATATATATATATATATGGAAAAGAAAAGGAAAGATATACCCATTTGAATGTAGAGTTGCAAAGAATAGCAAAGAGAGATAAGAAAGCCTTCCTCAGTGGAAGGCTTTAGAGGAAGAAATAGAGGAAAACAATAGAATGGTAAAGACTAGAGATCACTTCAAGAAAATTAGAGATACCAAGGGAACATTTCATGCAAAGATGGGCTCAATAAAGAAACGTAAATGGTATGGACCTAACAGAAGGAGAAAATATTAAGAAGAGGTGGCAAGAACACACAGAAGAATTGTACAAAAAGATCTTCATGACCCAGATAATCACGATGGTGTGATCACTCACCTAGAGCCAGACATCCTGGAATGTGAAGTCAAGTGGGCCTTAGGAAGCATCACTACGAACAAAGCTAGTACAGGTGATGGAATTCCAGTTGAGCTATTTAAAGTCCAAAAAGATGATGCTATTAAAGTGCTGCATTCAATATGTCAGCAAATTTGGAAAACTCAGCAGTGGCCACAAGACTGGAAAATGTCGGTTTAAATTCCAATCCCAAAGAAAGGCAATGCCAAAGGATGTTCAAACTACTGCACAATTACACTCATCTCACACACTGGTAAAGTAATGCTCAAAATTCTTCAGGCCAGGCTTCAGCAATACATGAACCGTGAACTTCCAGATGTTCAAGCTGGTATTAGAAAAGGCAGAGGAACCAGAGATCAAATTGGCAACATTTGCTGAATGATCAAAAAAGCAAGAGAGTTCCAGAAAAACATCTATTTCTGCTTTATTGACTATGCCAAAGCCTCTGACTAGGTGGATCACAATAAACTGTGGAAAATTCTGAAAGAGATGGAAATACCATATCACCTGATCTGCCTCTTGAGAAATTTGTATGCAGGTCAGGAAGCAACAGTTAGAACTGGACATGGAACAACAGACTGCTTCCAAATCAGAAAAGGAGTACGTCAAGGCTGTATATTGTCACCCTGCTTGTTTAATTTATATGCAAAGTATATTATGAGAAACACTGAGCTGGAGGAAGCACAAGCTGGAATCAAGACTGCTGGGAGAAATATCAATAACCTCAGATATGCAGATGACACCACCCTTATGGCAGAAAGTGAAGAACTAAACAGCCTCCTGATGAAAGTGAAAGAGAAGAGTGAAAAAGTTGGCTTAAAGCTCAACATTCAGAAAACTAAGATCATGGCATCTGGTCCCATCACTTCATGCCAAATAGATGGGGAAATAGTGGAAACAGTGACACTTTATTTTTTTGGGCTCCAAAATCACTGCAGATGGTGACTGCAGCCATGAAATTAAAAGATGCTTGCTCCTTGGAAGAAAATCTAGGACCAACCCAGACAGCATATTAAAAAGCAGACATGTTACTTTGCCAATAAAGGTCCATCTAGTCAAGGCTATGGTTTTTCCAGTAGTCATGTATGGATGTTAGAGTTGGACTATAAAGAAAGCTGAGTGCCAAAGAATTGATGCTTTTAACTGTGGTGTTGGAGAAGACTCTTGAGAGTCCCTTGGACTGCAAGGAGATCCAACCTGTCCATCCTAAAGGAAATCAGTCCGAATATTCATTGGAAGGACTGATGCTGAAGCTGAAACTCGAGTACTTTGGCCACCTAATGTGAAGAACTGACTCATTGGAAAAGCCCCAGATGCTGGGAAAGATTGAAGGCAGGAGAAGAAGGGGATGATAGAGGATGATATGGCTAGATGGCATCACCAACTCAATAGACATGAGTTTGGGTAAACTCCAGGAGTTGATCATCGACAGGGAGGCCTGGTGTGCTGCAGTCCATGGGGTTGCAAAGAGTCAGACACAACTGAGTGACTGAACTGAATTGATATATATGGAAAAGAAATGGAGTGTTTCATATATATATATATATATATATATGATATACGTATATGTATGTATGTATATCGTATATACATATATGTATGTAATGTGTATAGATATGGATATATATATCCAGATAAAGATAGTTCTAGGCTGAGGACCTGAGCCACTGAGGTATTAACACAGTCTCACTTTGTAGTCAAAATGAAGATTCTTTCTTACTGACCTAACCCTAACTAAGTACTGCTGAAGCCACTTGCAGCCTCAAATTCTCCTCCTGGTGCTGTGCTGTGCTTAGTTGCTCAGTTGTGTTGACTCTCTGTGACCCCATGGACTATAGCCCTCCAGGCTCCTCTGTCCATTGGGGATTCTCCAGGCAAGAAAACTGGAGTATGTTGCCATGCCCACCTCCAGGGGATCTTCTCAATCCAGTGATCGAACCCAGGTCTCCCACATTGCAGGTGGATTCTTTACCATCTGAGCCACCAGGGAAGCCAGTACTTGTCTCCAAATGCCTGTCCCTTGTGCCAGTACTTGTCTCCAAATGCCTGTGCATGTATCTTCTCAGCCAAGCATTGTGGTAAAGGAGAATATTATGGTGCTTTCTCAGAGTATTTCTCTTAGGAACCCAGGCATGCCCAAGTCCTGCCCTACCAATCTCCCTTACTTGAATACTACTCTTCTACTGTGGTAATCAACTGTCAAATCCTAACTAAAAAAAGAATCATAGTGTGTCTTTATTAACATATCTACATATTCCTAATAACTCTCAGTATAGATTCCAACAAATGCTATATCAAAGCACGAAGCTTAGTCCTTTATATTTAAACTCCTGGGACCAGTTTGGTCGGGCTACAAGCAAGAAAGCATAAAAGCAACCATATATTGAGAATGAGATGGCTTGGACTGCAGAGGATTCCCAAGTGAATGTATATACCCTGGCAAATGGAACAAAACACAGAGAGAGAAAAGGAGAGAGAAACAACTTCTAACATTCAGTGACTCTGCCTACCAATAAAAGTAATCTAATAATTCTGAAATACTTTTTGTTTTCATGTCTCTTTACTGAAGTATAATCTATATATTATGAAATTCACTCATTGTAAGTGTATAGTTAAAACAATTTTTAGTAAATGTACACAGTTATGCAAACATCATCACAATATAATTTCAAAATAATTGCATCACTCCATGAAGTTCTCTCATGTCCACTTGCAACTTATCCCTGCTCCACTCCCAGCTCTAGGCAGCCCCTGATCATCTTCGGTCTCTTCAACTTTCCTTTTTCTAGAAATTTTATACAAATGGAATTATACAATATACAGTGTTTTCTATCTGGCTTCTTCCACTTTAGTGCAATGTTTCAACATTTATCCATGTTGTATGTAGCAATCGTTTGATCCTTTTTTATTGTTGATTAGCATACCATTGTACAGATATACCAATTAGTGGAGACTTGCATTGCTTCCAGTTTTTGCTATTATGGATAATGCTATATAGACATTCACATACAAGTCTTGGTGGGGATGTATGTTTTTCTTCCTCATGGACAGAGATCTAGGAGTAGGCCTGGCTGCTGCTGGGGTAGTTTCCAGAACCAGCGGAGGGATCCCAAGAGCCTTTCCCCCACCTTCCCAGCTGGCTCCTTTATTTGCTCTTCAGGGAAGCGTGGCCTCCCTTTGCACTCGAGCCCTGGCAGGTGGAAGCAGCTTGTCTTGGACTGGACATGAGAGAGGCAGAACCTCAGAAATGCTGTGGCTTGAGAGACAGAGGCGGTCGGACTGGGCCATCACATGCCTGCTGACTCCCTCTGGGATCAGAGACCATCACCGGGTCCAGCAGCCGAATGGTCAGAGCACCCCAGACCTCCACCCTCGCTTCTACGGACTAGCAGATGGTCCGTGATGTAGATCAGACACAAATTATGTGTGTATTTCAACCCGCTGCTTCCTATCCCCACTGTGGTGTGGAGAGGGCTTGATTCGGAGGACAAGTCTCCTGAGAGCAGGGGCTGGCTTAGTCAGCCTCATGCTCCTTACTGACTCTGCGCCTGGCACTCAGCGGCCTCTCCCTACATGCTGGCTTTCGAATCAATGCCCTATCAAATAGAACCCAGAAAGTCTGCACAGCTAGATCCCCTGTTCACCCCAGGCCATCCCTGGTCCGTATGCTTGCCTTTCTGGCAGCTTCCCTTCAGCCTGCTGACCTCGGTGTGGGGGACACTGGCGGGCTGCCGGCACCGTGCAGCGTTGTCCCCAGCTCCTGTCTTCCCAGGTCGTTCCGTCACGGCACCCTCTACTTGTGAATGTCTGCGTCTCATGGCCCCTGGCACAGGCTTAGGAACAAAATCGGTGCCCAGTAAATATGAGGGGCCGAGGCGAGTGCAAACAACTTAAATTTCAGGAAAGATGGGAGAATGCCGCACTTCACAGATTCCTTCTGCATGCCAGATATATGAAGGGCAGCAGAATATGTCACCCCAAAATATACCACTTTGGCATAAAGATTACTTTGAACTGCAGGCAGTTGAGAAGCGGGTTTAAGAAAACCTCTCCGTTCGCTCCGTATTTACCTAAAAGTAGGGCGGAAGTTCAGAAAGGTGTCCCTTTACCCTTCTCGACCAGAAAGGACTGAAGTTAATCAAGGGAAATACCTCTAGACCCTTACCAGCTCAGAGAAGGCACCAAAGGAATCTACCTAACAAATTTTACTAACAAGACTTTGTCTTTCATGGGTTCCCACTCTGTATTTGCCTTCCCACAATTTGCTGGTGTAGAAATTTAAAGTCCTTTCCCTTTTTTTTGTGCCACTTCTCAAAGTGTATTGTTCTTTTGTTAAGATGCCGCAAAGTCTAGGTTGTAATCATCCCCTCGAGTTACCCGTCACTGGTGCTCCCACATATATGTGCAGTGCACATTACTAATTAACTTCTGTTTCTCAAAAAAAAAAAAAAGAAAAGAAATCTAGGAATAGAATTGCTGAGTTATATGATAAGCACGTGATTAACTTTCAGGAAAATTCCAAACTATTTTCCAAAGAGGCTGTACCATTTTATATACCCATCAGGAATTTTTCCATATCTTGGACAATGCTTGATATTATCAACCTTTGTGACTGAAGTCATCCTAGTGGACATGACGTGGTATCTTTTTGTGGTTTTAATTTGAATCTCCATACTAATTATGTTCAATATCTTGTGTTAATTAATTATTTGAATATTATATTTGGTGAAACGGCTATTCAAATATTTGGCCAACTTCAAATTGGATTGTCTATCCTCTTAGTATTGATTTTTAAGAGTTCTTTATATGTTCTGAATATGTCCTTTATTAGATATATAATTTGCAAATATTGTCTCCATTCTGTGGATTTTCATTTTACTATTTGTATTTTGATAAGATTTGAAAAAAATTTATGATGTTCAATTTATTGTGTTCTTTTATGGATTGTGCTTTTGGTGTTGTCATACCAAAGAAATCTTTACAAAAAATTTTCTCCTATATTTTCTTCTAGAAAGTTTATAATTTTAGCTCTTATGTTTAGGTCTATGATTCATTTTCAGTTAATTTTTGTCTATGATATAAGCTAAGAGTGTAGTTCATGAATATCCAGTTGTCCCAGCATCATTAGTTTAGAAGACTATGCTTTACCCCATTGACTTGCTCTGGCACTTAGTTGGAGATCACTTGACCATAAAAGTAAATTTATTTGGAGACTCTCTATCCTGATTCATCTGTCTATAAATCTAACCTTATAATAACACCAAACTGTCTTATTTACTTTAGCTTTACCATGAAATTTAAAATCATGTAGTATACAAAAGAACAAACAAAAGAACCATTTTTCAAAAAACTATTTTGGCTACTAATTCCACATAAATTTTAGAATAATTTCATTTCTACAAAAAAAGTTTCATTGCATCCACAGATTAACTTGAGAGAGACTTGAAATCTTAAGAAGATTGAATCTTCCAATCTATGCACATGGTATATCTCTCCCTTTATTTAATTCTCATTTAATTTTTTTTAGCAATGCTTTGTAGTTTTCAGTGTATGTCTTGTACCCCCTTTGTTAAACTTATCTTAAATATTTTATTCTATGTGAATTTTAAAACCAGCCTGCTAATTTACACAAAATAATGCTGGTGTTTTTGAATCACAATTACATTGAATATGTACACTGATTCAAAGATAATTATGTCTTAAAAATGAGTCAACTAATACATAAAGATGCAATAAATTTTATTTATTTAGAACTTTAATTTCTCCAAGAAATGTTTTGCAATTTTTTATTGAGAAGTAGTATATCTCTTATTACACTTACTAAGTATTTGTTGCTTTTTCAATGCTATAGTAATGTTTAAATTATTTTCATTTTCTAGTTTCTTATTGTTAACATATAGAAAAAGCATTAATTTTTATATGTTGGCTTTGTTTCAAACAATCTTGCAAAGTTCCTTACTAATTCTTAAAGTAGGCTTATAGATTCATTTGGATTCTCTTTACTATAGCAAAGTATATAATTTTGTCACCTATGAATAATAATAGTATTACTATTTCCTTTCTAATTTGTATTCTATTTTTTCATCTTGCCTTATTTCCCTGGCTAGGACCTGCAATAAAACATTGAATGGAAATGAGAGTGAAAATCCTTGTCTTAATCATAATCTTGAGGGAATGCTCTTAGTCTCCTGCCATCTAGAATAATTTTGTCTGTACCTCCTGACCAATCAGCTAAGTTATTTGCTATTGCTCATGAGTTCATATGTATCCATACCTTCTTCTCTCTCCATGAAAAATGGATGATGTACCACTCAAAGCTCTACCCAATGAGAGGCTTTCCCCTACCCTACAAAACTGGTTTTCATTTTCTCATCACATGAACATCACAAGGTGACCCATTGTGAGTCAAGTTCAGATCTTTTTCTTCTTTGTTAGCTGGTCATAGGAAACATTCCACCAGGTCAAAGGTGTGAGCTAAGGGAGCAGGGACATTCAACAGTGGTGAATTCAACAGGGACATTCAACAGTGGTGAATAACATAGGAATGAGAGACAGGTGTTCTTTCAGTTTATTTGTGATGTTTAGATCTGCTTCAGACTGATTATGGATGTATGTATCACTTCCACTGTTGGGATGAATTCATGCTAGTCCTAGCTGGTCTTATGACTGAATTTCAAAAAGATAATATGAAAATAAAAGGTAAGAATCTGTATGTTGAAAAGGACCTCACTGTGCTGAACTTGGAAAACTGGTCATCTCCAAATCCTACCTTAGTATAACTTTTAGACATTAAAAATAAAGAAAAATCTGGATTCCATGCTAAAAGTCAAAGTTCTTACAAAGGACAGAAAATCCAGCTGTCATGAGACTTCTCTAAGGCAACAAAAGTGAAGAAAGAGTGGAGTGACACACACATGAAGATCACAGATAAAACATGGGGACGTCCCTGGTGGCGCAGTGGCTAAGGCTCCATGCTCTCAGCGCCAGGGCCCCAGGTCCCAGCCCCGCTCAGGGGGCTGCATCCCACCTCCCACATCAAGGATCCCCTGTCCTGCAACTAAGACCAGGCACAGCCACATAAATAAATAGCCTAAATAAAGTTTAAAATTTAAAAAACTATAAAATGTGAACCAAGGAACTTTTTTAGAGCCTATCAAGTTGTCCTTTCAACATGAAGCTATAGGAAAACAGTTTTAAATATGCACAAACTCAGGGAATACTGTATGCCCAATCTTTTCTTGAGGGATTTACTAAAGGACTACTGCTGCTAAGTCGCTTTAGTTGTGTCTGACTCTGTGCAACCCCATAGACAGCAGCCCACTAGGCTTCCCCATCCCTGGGATCCTCAAGGCAAGAATACTGGAGTGGGTTGCTATTTCCTTCTCCAATGCATGAAAGTGAAAAGTGAAAGTGAAGTCGCTCAGTCGTGTCCGACTTCTAGCGACCCCATGGACTGCAGCCTACCAGGCTCCTCTGTCCATGGGATTTTCCAGGCAAGAGTACTAGAGTGGGTTGCCATTGCCTTCTCCTTACTAAAGGACAACCTTTACTAAACCAAGATATAATTAAGGAAACATCAGTAAAAAGACTCATTATAAGATTCAATGCATTTAATTATAGCTCTAACCCTAAAACAAACTGCTGACTAGATGTAAGAATAGTATGTAAAAATATGTTATTACAAAATAGAACTCCACCATTTTTAGAATAAGAAGAGAAGGAAGAGAGAAGAGGGAAAGTAGAATATGCTCATTTATTGCAATATAGGTAGTAGGTAGAATTCAAAGGATACTGCATAGCTGATGAAATCAAATAGTAGAAATCTCAATAAAGGATCCCAAAGAGATTATATATAGAATCAGTATAAGGTTTTCTCTATCATAATTTTGTTGTTGTTGTTGTCATTCAGTAGCTCAGTCGCGTCTGACTCTGCACCCCATGGACTGTGGCACACCAGGCTTCCCTGTCTTTCACCATCTCCTGGAGCTTGCTCAAACTCATGTCCATTGAGTCAATGATGCTACCCAATCATCTCATCCTATGTTGTCCCCTTCTCCTCCTGCCTTCAATCTTTCCCAGTGTCAGGGTCTTTTCCAATGAGTTAGTTCCTTGCATTAGGAAGCCAGAGTATTGCAGTTTCAGCTTCAGCATCAGTCCTTCCAATGAACATTCAGGGTTGATTCCCTTTAGGATTGATTGGTTAGATATCCTTGCTATCATAATTTATATTTCTTAAATACCTAAAGAAATAAACTTGGTAAATACAAAGAAACAAGGAACAATAATAAGGATATACATATAAATATATGTGTTGTAGCTTTATTTCTATAAAAGGAAACTCAGGAAAGATACACTTAAAAAATAAAAGTGGCTACTTATAGAGAGTGGGTGGGAATGGGGCTGAAAGGGTGGGAATTAGACTGAAACATCTCCAAGTATGTCTTTTATGTAGTTTTGATATTTGAAACATTAAAATGTTTTACATATTTAAAACTAATGTAGATGAAAGAATCAAGCCCTAAAATTCCTACAGACATAAACAAACAAAAAACTATGTATCACTAATAAGAATTAATTCAAGAAACTTCTGAACATAACACTCGGAACATCTTTATGAAAATTTAGTTTAAGGACTGAAAGAATTGCAAAGAAATCTGGAACTTAGTACATTTGTAGTTGATAGTGGTATTGGTCATTTGTGTGTACTATAAGATAGAGAATGTGATAAATATATTGGGTTCTCATTGTGGGAGAAGAGAAATAAATATGGAACAAGAGAAGATGTGAAAGAACTCAGCATTGTTGGATATGAAATATCATTATATATATATATATATATATATACATTCCATAAGTATAGGAATTGAAGAAATGACAAGTGAGATGCGATGACTAGTGCCCACTTTACTAACAGGAACCAGGTTTCTGAGAAATGACTGAGTCCAGGTCTGGGACAGAAAAAGTGACTCACTGAACCAAAATCAAAGATATGGTCAGACTGATAAGGACATGTCAAAAGTATACACCATTGTCTTCAAATCTAGGACAATCTGAGCACCAAAAAGAATAATGATGTAATGTATTGTGCCATATGGAATAAAAAGAGAAGCTATGAATCCACATTAATACTAAACAAAAGTGGTGGTTAGGAGGACAAGATCTTCTTTACTGAAGAAAACATCTAATATACATAGAAGGAATGGAGGAAAAATTATGATTGTATAGCCATCAGTGTAAAATTCATTCAGGCAATGATGCTGAAACTAGTGGGTAAAATATTGAAATGTCTAATTTTCAAAATATCACCACTCAAATAACTTATCAATTATAATATATACTTGCTAGTTGCCCATACTGAATGCTTGCTTGATAGTAGGTTTATCAACTTTATTCATTGTCTCCCTTCCCTAACTTATTTCCTTACTTCTCTACTGTTTTTTGGGAATCAGTTCCCAAAGATACTGCTGCTGCTGCTGCTGCTAAGTCGCTTCAATTGTGTCTGACTCTGTGCGACCCCATAGACGGCAGCCCACCGGGCTCCCCCGTCCAGGCAAGAACACTGGAGTGGGTTGCCATTTTCCTTCTCCAATTCATCAAAGTGAAAAGTGAAAGTGAAGTCGCTCAGCGGTGTCCAACTCTTTGCGACTCCATGGACTGCAGCCTACCAGGCTCCTCCGTCCACTGGGGGTTTCCAGGAAAGAGTACTGGAGTGGGTTGCCATTGCCTTCTCTGCCCAAAGATACTACTTGCACCCAAATCATTTTGTCAAGATCTGTTTCTGGGAGAATCCCAAATTAAAACAGTTTCATCCATTCACCCATTCATTCATAAGCATTTATTGAGCATTTGTATTGTGTTAGGCACTGAGCTGCCCAGGTGGTACTAGTGGTAAAGAACCTGCCCGCCAATACAGGAGATGTGGAATTGCTCCTGGGGTTGGGAAGATCCCCTGGAGGAGGACATGGCAACTCCAGTATTCTTGCCTGGACAATCCCATGGACAGAGGAACCTAGCGGGCTACAGTCTGTAGGATTGCACAGAGTTGGACACGACTGAAGCGACCTAGCACAAGTATGAGGCACTGAGCCAAGTCCTGAGCAACACACTGTATCTTAAATCATTACAATATCATCAGTTTTATAGATGAAAACTTGAAGTGTAAAGAAGATAAGCAACTGGTCCCAAATCTCACAATCAGAATTGAGTTCTGCAAGGGAACAGGGGCAGAGCAGGCCAGCTGAGGCTTTCAGAAGCCCTGTTTGAACTGAACAGTATGGAAAAGGAGGGACAAGGAGCTTTCTGTTCAGGTAGCAATTTAAAAATACTCTTCTTACAATACTTTTAGGAACTAATGAATAAAAAGTGATGACTGGAAAATTGAGAAAACATTTCAATGAAACATATTTTTGAAATTCTAAAAATTTATCTTTGTCTTCTGGGAAAGCAGACACACACACACACACACACACACACACACACACACAACTGGATTTATACCCTAGCTCTACTAGGTTTTAGGCATGGAACATCAACATGTTATTTATTTTAAGCTCAATTACCTAATCCATGAAATGTATAATATCAAAGATTGTTGTCAGAATTATTATGATTTATTTAAGAAACTAGCATTTAATGGGTGCACAAATGAAATTTGTGGAAATAAATTCATTTCAGCAACTTTGCATTAAGTATTGAAATAACAGTTGCAATCAGTATCATGCTTAGCAGGAATTATTAGGTTGGTGCAAAAGTAATTGCAGTTATGCTTTGTTGAACTTTGCTGTTTGATATTGGAATACATTCTTAAATAAATGCGGTTATACTTAGATCATTTTAATGCACACTTCTTGCTTTATGCTTTTTTTGCTGATGACTTTTTACTTGTTGTGTATTATATATGTATTTTAGACTTGGGAAATGTTAGACAAAAAGCAAATTTGAGCAATTTTCTTATTCAAGTTCAAAATGAGTTGTAAAGCAGCAGAGACAATTTGCAATATCAACAACACATTTGGCCCAGGAACTGCTAATGAATATACAGTGCAGTGGTGGTTCAAGAAGTTTTGCAAAGTATATAAGGCCCTCCAAGATGAGGAGCACAGTGGCTGCCATCAGAAGTTGATAACAATCAGTTGAGAGGATCATCGAAACTGAGCCTCTTACAACTAACTACAGGAGAAGTTGCCGAAGAACTCAATGTCAACCATTCTAAGGTCATTCGGCATTTGAAGTAAATTGGAAAGGTGAAAAAGCTTGATAAATGGGTGTCTCATGAGCTGACTGGAAATCAAAAAAAGTCATCCTTTTGAAGTGTTGTCTTCTCTTATTCTATGCAACGAGTTTCCCGATTGGATTGTGACGTGCGATGAAAAGTGGATTTTATATGACAATCAGTGATGACCACCTCAGTAGTTGGAGTGAGAAGAAGCTCCAAAGCACTTTCTAATGCCAAAAAAATGTGGGGTTTTTGCACCCAAAAATGATCATGGTCACTGCTTAGTGGTCTGCTGCTGGTCTAATCAACCACATCTTTCTGAATCCCAGTGAAACCATTAGGCCTGAGAAGAATGCTCAGCAAATTAATGAGGTACATGGAAAACTGCAATTCCTGCAGCCAGCATTGGTCAACAGAAAAGGCCCAATTCTGCATGACCAATGCCCAACTGCATGTCACACAACCAACATTTCAAAGTTTGAATGAATCAGGCTATGACATTTTGCCTCATCCTCTAATTCACCTGACCTCTTTCCGACTAGTTCTTCAAGCATCTTGACAAGTTTTGGCAGGGAAAATGCTTGCACAACCAACAGGAGGCAGAAAATGCTTTCCAAGAGTTTGTTGACTTTCAAAGCATGGATTTTTATGATACAGGAATAAGCTTATTTCTTGTTGGCAAAAGTGTGTTTGTAATGGTTCCTATTTTGTTATGGTTCCTCATTGTAATGGTTCCTATTTTGATTATTATAATAAAGATGCATTTGAGCCTATTTACAATAAATTACAAACTGAAACTACAATTATGTTTGCACCAATCTAATAAAAAAGAAGCAATATAAAATATTTCATGTCATGAATAATATCTACATTACTATCTCATAAAAACTTTGTCTTTTTATAAGGATGGTTTGCTGTCACAAAACAAAACTAAAAACAACCAAAAGAAGGCAAGTTTTGTTTCAAGCAATACCAAAAAAAAATCCAATAGTAAATTTTTATCATTTTGGTGATTTTGTATTCTGTTGTTAGAGTCAAGCAAGAATAAAAATTATTGCTTATCAATTGCAAACTATATTCATGATTCTTACCTTGCTAGATATTTTTAGTTGAGGTTCCCCCCCAAACCAGTAAGTACAGTTGTCTGCACTATTTTTAATAACAAAGATTTTATTTAACCAGTGTTTTCCTTTGATATAAAAAATTATTAGAGTTCCTGTAAGAATCAGTATATCTTAAAAATGGTATTAGAGATAGAATTCAGTGTGAATGCAGCAACCACCATTTAATCAAACTCCTCTTTTCCAGCTACTCTCCAGTTGGGTAAGGCAGGCAAAAAGACTGAAATGACCACAGTCAAAGCATGATTTAATGACTTCCAGGTTCTTGCTTGAATGACTTCTTAAGTAGTCTTAGATACATCTGCAGTCAGGGAAAATTAGTGGTTGAATAAGTTACAGATTTAAGAGAATTGTGTAAGTTTGGATGTCCCTGGTGGTCTAGTGGCTGGGAGTCTGAGCTCCCAGTGCAGGCTGCCCTGGTCAGGGAATGCACGTGCTGCCACAGAGACCCTGCATGCAGCAACTAAAAATGGAAGAGTTGAGAGCTGGAAGTAAGACCTGACACCGTCAGATAAATTTAAAAAAGAATTTTGTGGGTTATCTTGTTCACTATCTTATTTTTATACATAATATTAAGGTCCTGAAAGTTTAAAGACTTATATTGTTGCTTACGTAGTTGCTGGAGTTCACAAGTTAAAACATCTTACAATAAATTTGCCTGATTTTTCTGTCCCCACTAAATTGTACAGGCAGACAGCTCTGCACCTTGTATCTCTGCTTGACTCAACTGAAAAGCAAAATATGCAAAGATACACTACTTTACCATACATTAGCTCATTCATTCAAACACTTCTTGAGGACGTGCCAAGTTTCAGCTACTGAGATACACACTGGGAACAAAAAGGAAGCCAAAGGGACTCTCCTCTCTCAAGGAACTTGAGTGGAGATAGAACTGTAAGCACAGCACAGCATGATTGTGCAAAGTGACATGATAGGAAGAACTGGTGTGAGCAACAATCCCACCTGAAAATGTTAGAGAGGCTTCTCAGAGGAGGTGCTTGGAGTTGTCTACAAGAACAAACTGCAGGCAAAAGGGCTCCAAATGACTCTCAAGTTTGTATCACTTCAGGAAGTATCCATGAGGGGAGTGGAAGGAAATAGGGCTAGGAGGCAGGCCCCATCTCCAGTAGGCCTTGTTCTTGGAGTTTGAACACTTTTCAGAAGGTTATGAAGAGCCACTGATATATTCAAGCAAAGGAGCATTAAGATCCACGTTTCTTTAAAAAACATTCCATCTACATGTATATGTATGGCTGAGCCCCTTTGCTATCCATCTGAAACTATCATACATTGTGTGATATGTATAGCTAATTGGCTATACTTCAATATAAAATAAAAGTTAAACAAAAATTCCATGATGAGGAGCTTTTTTCCCATCTAGGAAAGTACTATATCAGCATTGTGTTAGGGCTACAATAATAATAAGATAAGATGTCCCTGCCGTTGTAACCCTTCTGAAGCTTATATTCTGGTTCAAGTAAGAAACACTAAGGGTCTAAATTATGGTAGCAGCAGTGGAAGGAAATGGATGTTATGATAATAATAATGATATTATTATTGAATGGATAATGAATAACAATGAATAACAATAATAGTGACTACTACCATTTATTGAGCACTTCCCATATGCTAGGCACGAAACACTTCACAGGTACTGTCCCTGTTCACTCTCCACAGTAGCCTGATGAGGCTACTACCATTTTTCCTACTTCACTGATAAGGAAACAGAGAGATTAATTGAATATTTAATTAAAGTCTTTATATTTGGTAAGTGGCAGTACTGGGATTTCCATGGGATAATAAAAAGCTCATCTTTATTGAGCTTATACTACGTACCCACTCATTCTAGGTGCTTTTATGTATCTTAACATTTAATCCTCATGACAACCCCATCTTACAGATAAGAGACCCAAATCAGAGAGGGGTTTATGATTTTAGTCAGCATTTTTGCAGTTGTTAATAAATTGTGAGCCTATGCTCTTAACCACTTTGCTACGCTAATTCTAAAACCAATGTGTTAAGGCACATATAACTTTGCTTCCTAATTGCCTGCAGAGTGAGGAAGAGAAAGTCTGCTGCTGCTGCTGCTGCTGCTGCTGCTGCTGCTGCTGCTAAGTCACTTCAGTCGTGTCCGACTCTGTGCGACCCCATAGACCGCAGCCTACCAGGCTCCCCCATCCCTGGGATTCTCCAGGCAAGAACACTGGAGTGGGTTGCCATTTCCTTCTCCAATGCATCAAAGTGAAAAGTGAAAGTGAAGTCACTCAGTCATGTCTGACTCGTAGCGACCCCATGAACTGCAGCCTACCAGGCTCCTCCATCCATGGGATTTTCCAGGCAAGAGTATTGGAGTGGGTTGCCACTGCCTTCTCGGAAGAGAAAGTCTAGTATTACTAATATTATGATTGGGGACTACCACAGATGGTGGAGTCATCAATCAAGTCAGGGAATGTAGGATGATTTCGTTTCATTCAACCCTAACTACAGATGCCTACATTCAGCTGCTTCCTTGATTTCATTTGGATATAAGGATACAAAGATAGCTGCAGTGAAAGGTATCTAGAGTAACCATGGCTTATTACAGGGTTAGGAACTCACACCAAAGTTCACACTGGTATACAAGTTGTGACTCAAAATCCTTGGGGCCCATCCTATTGCTCTAGCTCACAACCCTACCACACTCCAACCATCAGAAATGGACAGAGAGAAAGGAGCATCTCATTTCTTTTACAGTATGATTGTGAAGTTGCTCACATCATTTCTGCTCACACCCCACTAGCCAGAACAGTGACACAGCTACACCTACAGAGTTTATTATAGGAAACCATGGATCTGGCCAGGTGTGCTACTATCATGGATGAAGAGGAGAGTGCACTTTAGGGGCCAACTAGCAATCACTCTGTACTGCAGACATACAGGCATCTCAAATTTAACATTTTAAAAAACCAATTCCTGCTTATTCTTCCAAAACCCTCTTTTCTTCACAATTATCCACATCTCAGTGAATGAAGGAAAATGGGGCACAGTCAGCAGTTTGATTTCAGATGTGAATGAATGTGAGGTGAATGTAGGACATTCAGTACAAATTTCCAATAAGCAGTTGAAGATAGATGTCTGAAGTTTCTGAGTGAGGTCAGTGTCCAAGATTCAGACTCGGATTTCTGACTGACATATGTGATCTCTGGTGGCTCATTCAGTCAAGAATCTTCCTGCAATGCAGAAGACCTGGGTTTGATCCCTGGGTCAGGAAGATCCCTGGAGAAAGGAATGGCAACCCACTCCAGTATTCTTGCCAGAATTCCATGGACAGAGGAGTCTGGTGGGCTACAGTCCATGGGGTTGCACAGAGTTGGACACAACTGAGCAAGCACTCATGCACACACACAGAATATACATAAACAAGTTTTGTGAGCAACTGTGTAAAAATGGTGGGTCAAGAGTATCAAAAGCAGAGAAGACTAGCATTCTGTAAAGAAGATTTGAGAAGGAGTAATCTAAGACACAGGAGAAGAGGATGGAGATCTCAGCATGATGGAATCAAAGGAGCAGTTTCCAGTAGATTAGCAATGTGGAAGGTTGCAAAGAGGTCAGATACCATGAAAACTGAAAAGCAACTTTTAAATTTGGTCATTGTGCCATTACTGACATAAATACAAGCAATATATATAGTAAAATGGGAGCAAATACTACATTTCAGTAGTTGAAGAGGGACTTGGAAGCAAACGGCAATCTGATAGCTCTTCCAAAATGAACAAAGTTAAGAGGAGAATTAATGAATAAGAGAAGGAATTAATAGGAGAGGGATTAAGTCTTGAGACGCACATAACTCCCATATACATTAGCTCTAGAAAGGAAGAAGAATGGCTCGTGCTTTAAGACAGAAGATCAAGGGAAATGCAAATTTGGGTAATCTATAGGAACAAAGGTGAACGAGTGAAGGAGTTTATGCCTGGAGTCTGTAATGATAAACGGTCACTACTGCTAGTACTAAGCACTACAATTTGCTGAGCACTTGTCCTGTCAGGCAATGGTCTTCACAGTATTTTGCTACAACAGTTTCTTAAATATGGAGAGCTACTGTCAGGAAGCAACAGTTAGAACTGGACATGGAACAGACTGGTTCCAAATAGGAAAAGGAGTACGTCAAGGCTGTATGTTTGTCACCCTGCTTATTTAACTTATATGCAGAGTACATCATGAGAAATGCTGGGCTGGAAGAAGCACAAGCTGGAATCAAGATTGCCGGGAGAAATATCAATAACCTCAGATATGCAGATGACACCACCCTTATGGCAGACAGTGAAGAGGAACTTAAAGCCTCTTGATGAAAGTGAAAGAGGAGAGTGAAAAAGTTGGCTTAAAGCTCAACATTCAGAAAACAAAGATCATGGCACCTGGTCCCATCACTTCATGGGAAATAGATGGGGAAACAGTGGGAACAATGTCAGACAAAATCACTGCAGATGGTGACTGCAGCCATGAAATTAAAAGATGCTTACTCCTTGGAAGGAAAATTATGACCAACCTAGATAGCATATTCAAAAGCAGAGACATTACTTTGTCAACAAAGTCCATCTAGTCAAGGCTATGGTTTTTCCTGTGGTCATGTATGGATGTGAGAGTTGGACTGTGAAGAAAGCTGAGTGCCGAAGAATTGATGCTTTTGAACTGTGGTGTTGGAGAAGACTCTTGAGAGTCCCTTGGACTGCAAGGAGATCCAACCAGTCCATTCTGAAGGAGATCAGCCCTGGGATTTCTTTGGAAGGAATGAATCTGAAGCTGAAACTCCAGTACTTTGGCCACCTCATGTGAAGAGTTGACTCATTGGAAAAGACTCTAATGCTGGGAGGGATTGGGGGCAGGAGGATAAGGGGACAGAGGATGAGATGGCTGGATGGCATCACTGACTCGATGGACGTGAGTCTGAATGAACTCCGGGAGTTGGTGATGGACAGGGAGGCCTGGCATGCTGCGATTCATGGGGTCGCAAAGAGTTGGAAACGACTGAGCGACTCAACTGAACTGAACTCGTATACTGAAACCCTAGTCTTTTTCTACAGTTGTGTAACATTTTGATGTAACCTAAATATAGCAACAGTAACTTTCATCCCACTGTATCTGACCATTTTTTGTTCTATTCTTTCAGCTTCCTCCTGATCCCAGAGGCATGCTAGGGAATAAAAAATTGTCTATGCATTTTGATTCATCTGTTGTGACTCACATCAAAAAGAAATTCTGAGCACCAAAACGGCCATTTAAAAAAAAAACACAAAACTTCATCAGCAATCTAGAGCAAACTTTCATAAAAACTGTTGGGTTATTTTGAAAAAAAATGTCATTTTACTGGTGTGATTTCCTCTTGGACTGTGAGTTCTTGAGGGCAAGAATAGGGATTGTTGATCTTTTATTGTTTTCAAAGCCTGGCACAGATCTTGGTAAACAGTAGAAGTTCAAAGTTTGTTAAAGGAATTAATGAGCTATATGAAAAAAAATTAAACCGCTCCTTTAACTTTACACTGAAATGGGAAACTTGGAAACTACTGGGTCTCATTTTGCGTAGAATAGTCAAACAAATTTATTACTTAACTTAGTAGGTAGTAAGTTGTTTTCCTGGGAAAACATACCTGAAGGAAAATATGGGTCTGACTTGGGAAAAAATTTATTCATAAAATCTGATATATATGGAGATGGAACACTATTAGGATTCTAAGGATTCCTGACAAAGTTCATGTTGCTAATTTCTACCAGCAAAATTTTTTATTTTTTTTTCTTTTTTTACTTTACAATATTGTATTGGTTTTGCCATACATCAACAAATTTTTGAAATTTGAAAATGAACAAGGCAAAGAGTACAGTGGGTTTTTGAAGTAAGTCTGACATAGGTAAGAATGCCTATTTAATATTAACAAGCTAAAAGGGCTATATTTCTCCAGATTCCAAGGAGGAATTGGGATCCTTTTTGATCTTAGTAAAGAATCAGCATTTAAGACATTTAACTAAGAGCAGGTTTCTCTTGTCTTTAATTTTCTTGGAACTCAGGGTTTTCTGCCATGTTTGATATACTTATTATTTTTAGACTTACATTTCATTTATTTAATTTTTACTTAACAGGAAATAGAATTGCTAAAAGAATCTTCACATGCTAGATATTGTAGTAACATTTTAATGCCATCTTTAAAATTTCTCATTTGCCTATTTTGATAACATGCAAAGATAAATCCTTGACACTAATTTTAACTAGTCTCGCCCATAAAACATAGCTGAGTTTCCAAATGCGAATCTGTAATTGAAAGAAATGAAAAAAGAATAAGGAACGAAGTTAAAATTGGACACGACTTAACACTGTCATTTATCATTAGTTATTTCAGAATGGGCTTCCCTGGTGAATTATTCCTTAATAATTTAAAATTCCACTAGATTATTTTTCTTTTTTTGTTGGGAAGCAGTATGTGTGTGTGTATACATATATATATGATTCTATAAAAGATGGTCTAAGAATGACAGTTAAATTCACTACTATATATGGCTGTTGACATACAAAGTTTGAATACTAGATAAAAAGGATTTTTGCTGGTAATACAGAATTTTATGGACTTAGCAGCAGAAGCTGCAAACCTTAAGACTAAATTGTTAGTGACCCCATTATAGCTTTGCTAATAAGGGCTTCAGAGCCCTAACTCAAGACGCACGGCTTTACATGGATTCAGTCAAACAGATCAGAATTAGCCTGTATCCAGCTGGGGTCAATCAAGGGGCCACTTTCTCTTTATCGACAATCTATGGAATGTCAAAATTGCAAGAGACAGGTTTTACCTTCCCGTAAACTAGTGACACACCGTTTGCAGGCAAAAGTCCTAAGCAGATGACCTTGGTCCCTTGAAAGAAAGCTGGTCCGCACTCTCGGCCTACTACTGCAATGTTTACAAAAGCAACTCAAAGCACAAAGGGGTCGGGGTCGGCGACCTAGACTATGAAGGGCTCTGTCCCACTGTGAGGTTGGCAGCTACCAAAACCGCTTGGCGAAATTTCAGAAGCGATTTCCCAACAAAATCGGGAACGTCCAACTTCAAGCACGTTTCCTGGTTAGATAGAGGGCTCCAGGGGATGTCCCAAGTGTACCGCCTGCTTTCTGTCAGGGAACAGACCGCAGGGGCTTTAAAGAGGAACTGCCCCCTCTCCTCGGTGCAAAGATGGCGACCGTCCCTGGTGGGACTGCGAGGAGCAGCCAGCGAGCCACTTCCCTTTCCCAGCCGCCTTTGCGCTGCGACGACGGCAAGCAGGAAGGGGGCGGAGCCGACGATTTGGGGCGGAGTAGAGCGCAGCGCCCTCCCGCGCGCGCCCCGGCTCCGCCCCGCGCCCCTGCGTCCAGGCAGGGAGCCCTCGCCGGGCCAGGAGGTGCGCGCTGGCTGCCGGGATACTCGGCCCGCCCAGCCAGTCCTCCCGGCTTGCGCTGCGGCCGCGAGATCCGCGTTTTTTCCAAGATGGTGGCGCTCGGCTCGGGGTGACTGCAGGAGAGGTAGAGCCCGACTCGCCTTCGCGAGAGCATCGACACAGCGCCCTCCGCTCACTTGCGCACCCCGCCTCTGCGTAGCCCTCCGCCGGCTCGGGCGCTCGCCATCCGCCGCCGCGCCGACTTGCGCTTCGCTTTTGCCGACGGGCGCTGAACCCGCGGGCGGCGGCGCCTCCCTCGGCTCCTCCGATCCTTACAGGAGGGCCCCTCTGCGCTCGCTCTGAGCCCCGCAGGCGGGCCCTGTGACCCCCGGTGCGGACGGACAGCGGTGGAGCGGCGGCGGGCGGCGGGCGCGGGGCTTTTTGCGGCCGCTGCGCCCCCTTTCCCGGTCTCGGACTCCGGAGAACGAAGCGCGGGTCCCGCATGAGCGCCGGCGGTGGCGGCAGCGACAGGGAACGAGGCGGTGGCGGGCGGAGGCGGCGGGCGAGGGCGACGACAACCAGCGAGGCGGCCGCTGCTGCGGGGGCCGTGGCCCAGGCGCGGGGGCGACGACAGGTCAGTGCGGCCGAGGACGGCCTGCGCCGGGGAGGACGGGCCCGGGCCGGCGGCGCCCGCTTTGTCCCCGCGGCCGCCCGAGTGCCCTGCGGGGCCGGCCCCGGTGAGGGCAGGGACGCCCGCCGCCTCCGGGGCGGGTGCGCAGGGCGCGCGCGGTCTGGAGAGGCCGGTGCCAGGACTAGGCCTCTTTCTGCCCGCCGCGGCGGCCGCCGTGACTGTCAGTCCTGGCTGGGCGCCGCCGGAGGGAGGGTTTCGTCGCCCGAGAGGACGCGAGCGGGCCCGGGGCGGGGCGTGCGGGCAGTCGGTAGGTGGCCCTTCTCCGAGCGGGCTCGCCCCTCCGGCCCGGGCCCAGGGCTACGGGCCGGCTGGCCTCCTCCGCCCTAGGGGAGCTCTGACTCTGGCCGTTTTCGGGGTTTGGGCCTTACGGGTGAAGAAGTGTTTAGATGTGTGGTTTGGCGGGTTGGGGTTTTTGGGGGGTGGACTCTTGGGGAGGGAGGGCGAATGAAGTGGTAAATCAAGCGTAAGGATTGTGTCCTCAGAACTCATCGCGATTCTGAAATTAAACCTGAGCTACTGGGTTTGCTGGAAACATTAAATGCAAACCTTCAGCGCCCCCCCCCTCCCCCGCCCCGCTTTTTTTCCAGTTGTGAAAATAAAAGGGACTCGTAATGGTGTTGGAGGGTTTTGCTGTTAATGCGACAGACGTTTTAGTTTTAGTCCATAAAATTGTTAAAAGTAATTTTAATATGGACGCTGTTTGGTTAGTCTTAGGATCTTTGAAAGATAATTTAGTTTCCGAATTTTTTTGAAAAATCTTGTGCACATGTTAAAAAATAATTACAAAGCCTGTTTGGTATTATACTTAGTAAGTGGTTAGGGTGCTGCTGAAAAGGTAAATTAATGGCATATGGGGGATTTACAGTCCAAAGTTACTTTCCATCAATCAGAAGGGAATTCGGGTATGACCCATAATTTCGGATCATTCCACTGTCTGCAATATTGAAGAAAAGGAAATTACTCCAGATTTTTGGCGGGGGCGTGAGGGCGGGGCGCGGAGAAGGGAGGTTTAAATGGAAATGACCTAAACTTCAGAAGTGCACCTGTTAAAAAGTTTCCTGTGAAATGCACTTGAAGTACCCAGTAAATCATGTCAAATGAATTGGACAAGAAGGATGAGAAGTGTTTATCTCACACCTCTTGACTAGTAAGTACCCTTACCTAAGAGATTGTTTTGTAAACCACGTGAAAAAGTTTAGGAAGATAAAAAGAAGTGGAAATAACTTTAGAATTAGATCCTGCTTATAAATCTGAGCTACATATCACATTTTTAATGAAATGAATATTAATGATGGTGCTGATAAAGCCCTAAGAATGACCAGAACCCCGTTAAGCTGGTAATCATGACAGAACAGAAACAAGAGGTGGCTTCAAGAAATAATGATGTCTGTTTATAAAGTTACAATGTAAACTATGAAAGTCTTACTGTGTCAGTATTTGCTAACTAGCATTAATGTGGTTAGTAGCATGTACACCATCCTCTGACATTGCTGGGTTACTGAGGAGTTTTAGCTTTACACAGAGATGCAAATTACAATATTGTAATTCCTTTTCACAAGTTTTATGAGCTGCTTTTCTTTCATATTTCTTAAATTTGCCGGGTTTTTTTTTTTTTTTTCATGTTTCAAAAAATAACTTGTGTAGTCAGTCAGAAGTGAAAGGAAGATACTTTGTCATCCCACTTGCCCAGCCCATTTAACAGGATTTATTGGGTGCCTAACTGGTGTCTCTGACATGTAACATTTAATCAGTTTTATTCCCCACACTATAGATCGTTTCTAAATGACTCTTCCACTCTCCCCTCCAAAAACAGTCCTCTCTCCCCTTAAATATTTGGAGTAATTTATTGTTTCTCTCAATATGCAGTCAGTGGAATAATCCAAAACTTTGGATCAAAACCTACATTTTTCAACCTGAGCACTTGAAATGGTACTTACAAGTAAGTTTCTGTTTTCTTAAATGATTGCTTGTTATGTTCTTCAGTCATGTTTTGCCCTTTTGTTTAGACCAATACTTGTATAGGTCAAAATGTAGAAACATGACATTAAGTACATATGCAGCTATTAAAAAATTTTCTTATTTTTATGAAGACAGATTTTCAGAAGTGATTTTTTTTTCAGTTAAAATGCTTGGGTAAAGTCTTAGATGCTCTTTTCATGATGATTCAGGACAACAAAGGTTTGGCTGATTTTGGCAGTCCGTGCTCTCTCTCCACTACAAATGTAAAGTCTAAAAACCAAAGACCTTATGGTGTGTATAGTGAAAATAGCTTTGGAATTAGATCCTGCTTCTGATTCTGGCTTTCTCTAGTTGTCTGACACTTAACAAGTGACTTAATTTTGAGGTGCAAGTTTTGTCATCTGTAAAATGGGGTGGTGAAGCTTAGAGTTGTGAGGGTTAAAGTACGTGAAATGCCCATCACATAGGCACATGGAAGTAATATCCTTTGACGTCTTCCTGCTCAGTTTTTCTAAATGTTTTTAAATCACCTTATCTATAGTGGACTCTAGCATATTATCCTCTACATTGTTTTTCTTGCTCACTGGTTTTGAACTCAGTCTTTAAGGGCAAGGACTCCTGTTGTTTACCAGGGAGTGTGTGACCAGAGTATGGGTGACTTAGTTATCAGTAAATAGTTAGCTAACATTTATTAGGCATCTACTGTGGCTACTCTGAGCTGAGCTAGGTGTAAGGACTATAAAGACAAGACTTATGTCTCTGTCTTTTGAAAGTGCGCAGTCCTAGTGACCTCCTCCACATAACACCATGTTTTGTGCAAGTCTGTCAAACAATGGAACTACATTCTCCTGGCGCCCTTCTAATCCTTCGGCAGGTCTGTGGACTCAACGCCTCCTCCTCCCAGCTCTTTTCTAAAGAATATTGCTGCACTCCTTCCTTTATATACTGTCTTGTCACATGTTAGATTCTTCATATTTCAGTCCTAATCCTCCACTCCAATCTGGCACATAGTGTGTGAGTGTGTGTGTGTGTGTGTGTGTGTGTGTATGTATAAAGAAAATAAACTTACTTTGGCAGTTGCCTGTTTGTACTCTGGTATTTTTCTGAGATGATTGTCATTCTGTCATCTGGTTATAAATTCATAGGAGTTGTAGGCCTGAAAGTGAAAGTCACTCAGGTGTATCTGATTCTTTGCAACCCCATGGATTATACAGTCCATGGAGTTCTCCAGGCCAGAATACTGGAGTGAGTAGCCTTTCCCTTCTCTAGGGGATCTTCCCAACCCAGGGATCAAACCCAGGTCTCCACAATTGGAGGCGGATTCTTTACCAGCTGAGCCACAAGGGAGACCCAAGAATACTGGAGTGGGTAGCCTATCCCTTCTCCAGGGGATCTTCCGGACCCAGGAATCGAACCGGGGTCTCCTGCATTGCAGGTGGATTCTTTACCAACTGAGCTATCGGGGAAGCCCATTGTAGGCCTAAGTGGGGCTATTCTTGTTTTATACATGAGGAAATTGAATTGCAGACCTTTAAAATGATTTTCTTAAAGTCACCAGGTGGCAGAGCCAGGGCACATTTTGAGCCTCTGGACCCTAGTTCAGGACTCTGCACACAATGGTACTGTTTTGTCCTGTCTGTTGGGAGGAGTGTTAAACTTGGCTTTGAGAATACTCACCCACCTTTTTGCAGTTACATGTTTTGTATAATAGAGTTGACTCATTGGAAAAGACTCTGATGCTGGGAGGGATTGGGGGCAAGAGGAGAAGGGGACGACAGAGGATGAGATGGCTGGATGGCATCACTGACTCGATGGACGTGAGTCTCAGTGAACTCCGGGAATTGGTGATGGACAAGGAGGCCTGGCGTGCTGTGATTCATGGGGTTGCAAAGAGACGGACACGACTGAGCGACTGATCTGATCTGATATTAGTAGAATATCATACCATTAGTAGAATATCACTGCCCAAGTGGCATAGTGGTAAAGAATCTGCCTGCCAATGCAGGAGACCCAAGAAACAGGGGTTGGGAAGATGCCCTGGAGTAGGAAATAGCAACCCACTCCAGTATTCTTGCCTGGAAAATTCCATGGACTGAGGAGCCTGGCTGTCTACAGTCCATGGGGTCAACAATATGACAGCACACACACATGATATTAGTAGAAAACAGCCTTCAACAAGATGCCTTTTCTGACCATAGCAGTTACTGGAGGAAATGGGACTTTTTCTGATATAGGAAATAAAGAAAAATTGTAGTAAGTGGAAGTAGTGGTAATATACAAGCCTATATCCTATGTTCAAAATGTGCAATGTTTGAAATACTTAAAGATTCTAGTTAAACAGATTTTTAATGAGATGGCTTATTAATAAATACATGATAAATTTCTTTGCTAACTTTTCATTTAATCTCAGAAATGTCACTTACAGTGCTTTGATCTAAGTTATCTCTTATCTTTAACATGTAAATAGCATTATGGATAGGAAGTTAAAAGAAGATCATGAAGTACAGGTCTATTTGAAAAAGAAGTAAGGCTAGTATTTTCTTTTTTGACTACTACATTTTGCACATGAAATTTAGCTGATAGTTATTACTGCTTGATTCTAAGTCTTGTGACTGTGAACATCCTAAAATTATATATGAAATTCTAAGTGCTTCAGAGTCTCCACAGGTTCTATGAACGGAAGCTGTGGAGAACCATTGATGTGGAGGAAGAAACACCAAGTTTGGTGTCAGAAGATCGTGGGTTCATTCTTCTCTAATTTCCTAGTGGGTATGAACAAGCCATTTAGCATTCAAAGCCTTGGCTCTCCTGTCAAGTAAAGGTGATACTTGATTTGTTTCTGAGGGTTATGATTTTCAAATGAGATCATTCTTGAAAAAGTAGATTCATAACTACAAAGTGATCTTATAACTGAGTTAGTGATTTGCCCGAGAAAACAAGTTGATTAGTAATGGACAGGTGATTGGAACCTTGGTATATTTTCATGTTTTCTCTACTTAAATTTTTAACCTTTCCGTAGAAATATTATTTGGGGAAGTACTTAGTATGTGAATTTATTTTATATTTGGTAATACATTAGAAATAAACAGAAGATCTTAATAGTAGTGTTAGTCCAAAGTCAAATCATTTCTGTAATTTGCTTTACTTTTGACCTCTCCTTTTGTGATAATAACAAGTGAATTATAAGGTTGACCTGAAAGAAAAAGTTTTGGAGACAGAATCTTACTGTGCTTTTACTCAATGGTTCTGTCCTTCCTCTTGGCGACTCTTTGGACTGAAGCCTGCCAAGGTCCTCTGTCCATGGAATTTTCCAGACAAGAATCCTGGAGTGGGTTGCGATTTCCTATTCCAATCTTCCTAGTGTCTTACTAGATAAGATTATTCCTGAAGTTCAGTTTTAGGAAAGCTGCTGGAATCTTCTGTCATATATGGATTGTAGAAGAGAATCCTATGTAAGACTTCACACATTAATTAAAGTCAGCATCTGTGCTGCAAATAAAGCATGAAGGTGGTGGTATAGGAGCTCTAAACACTTACACAAGTAGGATAAAACTCTTCTTTCAGTGAAACTCTTGGCTAGCCAGTGTGGAGAATACTGTGGTGACTTTTCTCTCATTGTGTTCCAGAAGTTGATCTTTTGTACCCGTTGGTATCAGTTGAGGTTAGTCAAGCACAGATCCCTTTATGTTACAGAAATAAAACATGAAACTTTTTTTGACCTCTTTGTGGTGTGTAGGCTTGTAGCTCTTTTTTAGTTCTTAATAGGTGCCCTTTTTACATAATTTCAGTAATTCAAAATTTCACATTTAAGAAAAGTAGTGCTGCACACAAATTATGTAGCTAGAGGCTGAATGAAGATGTTGCCAGTTACTTTACCCATGATTTTTCATTTGATAACTTTTGTCTCCTTGTATCAAAAAGAACAGGTTATCCATTTCAAGTTCAAGTAGACTTCTACCTCAGTGCCTTCCCTCTTTTTTTGTTTCTGGTTTGGTTGTGTTGGGTCTTCACTGCTGTGTGGCTTCTCTAGTTATGGTATGTGGGCTCTGGAGTGTGCAGGCTCTAGTTGTGGCACATGGACAGCAGCCTCCCTCTTGAACGTGAGAAGGTACTCTTAGAATTGCCCTTGTGACCTGTCAGAGTGCTATCATCAAAAAATCTACAAACAGTAAATGCTGCAGTGGGTGTGGAGAAAATTCTTGTACTGTTGGGAGGAATGTAAATTGATATAGCCACTATGGGGAGCAGTGTGGAGATTCCTTAAAAAACTAGGAATAAAACCATATGACCCAGCAATCCCACTACTAGGCATATACCCTGAGGAAACTAAAATTGAAAAAAGACACATGTGACCCAGTGTTCATTGCAGCCCTATTTACGGTAGCTAGGACGTGGAAGCAACCTAGAGGGCCATCAACAGATAAATGGATAAAGAAGCTGTGGTGCATATATACAATGGAATATTACTCAGCCATAAAAGGCACACATTTGAGTCAGTCCTAATGAGGTGGATGAACCTAGAGCCTATTATACAGAGTGAAGTAAGTCAGAAAGAGAAAAACAGTTATTGTATACTAAAGCATGTATTTGGAATCTAGAAAGATGGTACTGATGACCCTATTTGCAGAGCAGCAATGGAGACACAGATATTGAAAACAGACTTAGCGATGCAGCTTGGGGATGGGGGGAAAGGAAAGGGTGGGAGGTGTGGTGGAGAGAATCAGGTAGAAACGTTATTACCATATATACATAGCCAATGGGAATTTGCTGTGTGACTCAGGGAACTCTAATGGGGCTCTGTAACAACCTACAGGGCTGTAATGGGGAGGTGTATGTATTTATCCCATGCAGATGAGTTTTTACCCTGTTTTAAAACAGATATTCAAGTGGGCGGGGCATCGGTCAACCTATGGCTGATTCATGTTGATGTTTGATAGAAACCAGTGCAATACTGTAAAGCAATTATCTTTCAGTTAAAAAAAAATTGCCCTTGTGAGATACAGCCAATATGCTAACTCATTTATTTTTATATTCTTTGTGATGCAGAGTAAATCCTGAATTTTCCTTCCAAACATACAGACAAACATACAGACAGTACAGAGAATAATATAATGATTATGTGTGTACCCCTCTGTATGGACAAGTGTCACGTTTTGTCACTTCTTTGTACTCTCTAGCACCCTTTCTAAAAGTGATGTTCTTTACTTTCCTCTCAGATGATTGCTCTAGCACTGCAGATACCACTATAGGAATTTCTTCATACTTTCCAAAAAATACTTTATTAATCTCTTATATGTAAAGCGTAATTCTGTTCTTCGGAAGGGAAAGGATGAGATGCTCAGCAGTGTTTTCTATATAGAACTAATAGGTCACAGGGAGAAATGCAGGTTAATTTCCAGCTTATTACCTTGGTATTTTTTTTAGGAATTTTATTTATGGTGTGCCATGAATAAGGATACTAAATATTTACCTTTGCTAATAAGTTAAGTTTTTGTTTTGAGAATTAAAAACAAAAGGTGTCTTTTGAGCAGCTGTTATATTTGACATGTATACTGATGGATAAACCCTATTTCACACAAAGGATAATTAAATAAAATTTTTCTAGTTTTCTGAGGTGAGTTGTATTCTGTGTTGGTTATGGAAAACTATGCTGTTAAAGATAATCCAAATGTAGAGCTCTTTAGAAATGAGATGCTTTCCTAATTAGTGAAGCTGTCTCATTCATATTAAATTTTTTATACATTTTGCTGTGGCTATGAGAGAGTTTCTGTACTGCCCCTCACCCCCCATTCATATATTGAAATCCTAACACCCCTCCTCCTAACACCCCTGCTCACCCTGCTGCCATTGTGATGGCATTAAGTGGTGGGGGCCTTTGGGAGGTGATAAGGTTTTCAGAATGGAGCCCTTCTGATGGAATTAGTGCCATTTGAAAAACTCCAAAGAGCTCCTTCCCTTTTTCTGTCCTGTGAGGATATAGCCAGAAGACCATCATCTATGAAGCAGGAAGCTGATTCTCGCCAGATATCAAATCTGTTGGTGCTTTAATTTGGACTTCTGGCTCCAGAACTGTGAGAAATAAATTTCTGTTGTTTATACACCATCCAGTCTATGGTATTTTGTTAAATAAGCAGCCTAAATGGACTAGGGCATATTAAACATGTTTAAAGGATAGAAAAGGAAAATAGAAAATTAAATGGATAAAATTGGTAGCTAACATAGGGGTATATTGTGCTTGGTAAAATGGAACTGCTTCTTAAAAGTTGATATAATGTTGAAATTGAGAACATTTAAGTGTAATAGAAAAGCTGAACTGATGTTAGACTTCTATATACCTAAAACTAGATTTCTTCATTTAAAGTCTTCTATTTCTTTAAATTTAATTATTACCCAGTGTAGTATATTTCAAATTATCTTCAAAATGAAAAAGCAAAATCTTAGGGTTTCACTTAGTGAAGAGTCAATCTACTCCCTCCCTCTCAAAATTCCTCTTTGATCTTTTGGGTAGATGAAAGGTAGGGAGGGGTGAATTTAAAAATAGATGGTTCTCAGTTGGCAAATAGGTAGGTCACTTATCTCATCTGAAATTAAATGATTTATTTACTTATGGATTGAAAATTCGACATAAACAGTAAATATTTGCTCTTTTTCTTCATGTAATCTTCTAGATATTTCTAAGTATTGGATAAATGAACTACTTTATAGTTAGTTCAGGACTACTTTTAGATAGCTCTTGGGGCTAATAAACTCTAGGCTTCAGAACTTTTAAATAATTTTAAGTAAAGATGAACTAGAGGTCAGCCTGGGCTTGGGCCAGAGACCCACTTCACTGCCTGTGCTTGCCCTGAATTGACAAGGCATTTCTAGGAGGGTGTGTGTGTGTGCCTGCACCAGATTTTGAGAAATTGGAGCTGATCACTCTTCAGCCTACTAAGGTTTTCTTTCAAACAATTAAGATCTAATTCCTATATGTGCTTGTTTAGCTACCTACTGTGTTTAAAATGGCAATAATTTACAATAGTATTTATTTTGTGTTCTTATTCTAACATCTTTCCTTAGTTCTTTTTTTATAAAGGAAACAGATTAGATTAGGTGATCTCCAAGGTAATTTTCATCTTGGATATTATATGTTCACTTTGTTCTTTTTAAAATATATGTGTATATTTTAAAACATTTAAAACACAGTAAATAATAGAGCAAATATTCATTTACTCACCACTCAGAACTATAAATTATGCAAATTTTGATCCTTTGAGAAACAAATGCAGTCTTACATATTCACTTGTAGCCACCTCATGCCCAAGTCCTATTCTCTCTTTACCTAAGGTAATAATGATTCTGGGGTTCTTGAATTTCATACCCTTGTTTATACTTTTACTGTATATATGTACTTGTATCTGTGAATTATGTATGTGGTGTTGGATTTTGTGTTTTAAAATTTTTGCAAAGTGGTATTGTGTGTATATTTCAGTTTTTTATTTTTTTATTTTTTTTCCTATTTTTTGGCGTATGTATGTTGATACATGTAGCTCTAGTTTATTTAGTTTAACTGCTGTATAGTACTCCATTGTACAATATATCAAATATGTATGTCTCACTGTTAATGGATATTTGAGTTGTTTCCTTTTCTGCTGCAGTGCTGCAGTGATCATTGGTATACATTTCTTTGTGCATGTATTTCTTTATAGAAAGATTCATGGAAGTGAAACTGCTGGGAAATAGATTGTGAATATCTTTAACTTTACTAGATGTTGCTAAATTATTCTCTATAACGTCAGTATATGCTCATCAGCAGTATATGGACATTTCTTTTTCTAGTGTCCTAGCCTAACTTGAAATTGTCAGATTTTAACATTTTTGCAGATTTGATGGGTGTGAAATGATATCTCATTTTAATTTTAATTTGCCTGATTTATTAATTCTGGGTGCTGGATATATGGATATGAATTTATTACTATGTGTTTTAAATGTTTCATGAATTAATGTTTTAAAAGGAAAAAAGATACTGTTATACAACACTTAGGTTATAAAGGATCTTGGAGATCATCTCATCCAGCATTCTTAATTTATAATGCAGCCAGGAGAGTTAAGGTTAGTCATTAGAGTAATAATAACATAGAAAATGGTACTTATTATCCATTGTGATATTATCTTCTGGGATATAATATTTCAGTTTTTGAATTGAAGCTCATGAGACTTTTATGATTTCTGTTTTTATTGGATTTTAATTTTTTAATTTAATTAAAAATTTTAATTTTAATACTGTCTGCTAATCATTGAGAGGTTTTTGTTATTTATCTTTTTGCATTTAGGTCAGTCTGGGAAGAAGTTAGGAATCAGGTTTTTTTGTGTGTGTGTGTATGAAAAACTAGTATCAGCATTAAGCATTGGATCCTTTCCTCATTAATTTTATTTAGTATCACCTGTATCAGCTACCAAATGTTTGGGTTTGGTTTTAATTTATTTTATTTTCTTTAAGCACTGTTACTGCATTACTTTATTTCAAATAACTTTATATTAAGCTTTGAAATCTGTGAGTCAGAACTTACTCTTTTATTTTCAGAGCTGTTTTTCTTAGACTTTGATTCTTCCATAATCCATAACATATATGGAATAATATATATATGGAATATATATGGAATAAAATATTCCATAAGAATTTAAAACCAGTGTATCAAGTTTCTCTGGGGATATTATTGGGAAATGCATTGCGTATTAACTTGAGAATTGACATAGTATACATTGCCATTTATTTGTTGTGAATTTTACAGTTTTCTTTATATATTCTTTTTACACTTTACTGAATTTATTCCTAGATATTTGGTCTATGCATATTTAGGATTTTTTTTTTTCTATTACATTTGATCAGTGGTGGTGTTGATTTTGTAGCCATTAACTTGGGGGACCTCCCATCGCTACTAATAGTTTGTAAGTCTTTCAGATTATTGTAAGCAACTGATTCTTTCTCCAGTGATCTTTTAAAAATACAAGTCTTATTTTGTTACTGTTTAAAATTATTTTGTGACTTTCTGTTGCTTTTAGAGTAAAATGGGAATCCTTAATTGATCTACAAGGTCCCATGAGATCTGGATTCTCTCTGCTTCCTCAGATTTGACTCACATTCTCCTTTTTTAGAACCATCTAACAGTATTGGCCTGTATTCAGTTTTTTGAGCTATCCAATCTCCTTGTTGCAAACCTTTCGCCCAGTGCATTTCAGTCTGCTTAGACTGTGGGCAAGAATCCCTTAGAAGAAGTAGAGTAGCTCTCATAGTCAACAAAAAGAGTCTGAAATGCAGTACTTGGGTGCAGTCTCAAAAACGACAGAATAATCTCTGTTCATTTCCAAGGTAAATCATTCAGTTTCATAGTAATCCAAGTCTATGCCCCAACCACTAATGCCAAAGAAGCTAAAGTTGAATGGTTCTATGAAAACCTACAAGACTTTCTAGAACTAACTGGAATGCAAAATTAAGAAGTCAGAAGACACCTGGAGTAAAAAGTAAGCTTGGCCTTGGAGTAAAAAATGAATCAGGGCAAAGGCTAACAGTTTTGCCAAGAGAACGCATTGGTTACAGCAAACACTCTATTCAAAACAACACAAGAGAAGGCTCTACACATGGACATCACCAGATGGACAATGCTGAAATCAGATTGATTATATTTTTTGCAGCTGAAGATGGAGAAGCTCTATAGAGTCACCAAAACAAGACGAGAAGCTGACTGTGGCTCATCAATGAATTCCTTATTGCAGAATTCGGATTTCAATTGAAGAAAGTAGGGAAGACCACTAGACATTCAGATCAGATCAGGTCAGTCGCTCAGTTGTGTCTGACTCTTTGCGACCCCATGAATCGCAGCACACCAGGCCTCCCTGTCCCTCACCAACTCCCGGAGTTCACTCAGACTCATGTCCGTTGAGTCAGTGATGCCATCCAGCCATCTCATCCTCTGTCATCCCCTTCTCTTCCTGCCCCCAATCCCTCCCAGCGTCAGAGTCTTTTCCAATGAGTCAACTCTTCGCATGAGGTGGCCAAAGTACTGGAGTTTCAGCTTTAGCATCATTCCTTCCAAAGAAATCCCAGGGCTGATCTCCTTCAGAATGGACAGGTTGGCTCTCCTTGCAGTCCAAGGAACTCTCAAGAGTCTTCTCCAACACCACAGTTCAAAAGCATCAATTCTTCGGCGCTCAGCCTTCTTCACAGTCCAACTTTCACATCCATACATGACCACAGGAAAAACCATAGCCTTGACTAAAAGAACCTTTGTTGGCAAAGTAATGTCTCTGCTTTTGAATATGCTGTCTAGGTTGGTCATAATTTTCGTTCCAAAGAGTAAGCGTCCTTTAATTTCATGGCTGCAATCACCATCTGCAGTGATTTTGGAGCCCCCCAAAATAAAGTCTGACACTGTTTCCACTGTTTCCCCATCTATTTCCCATGAAGTGGTGGGACCGGATGCCATGATCTTCGTTTTCTGAATGTTGAGCTTTAAGCCAACTTTTTCACTCTTCACTTTCACTTTCATCAGGAGGCTTTTGAGTTCCTCTTCACTTTCTGCCATTAGGGTGGTGTCATCTGCATATCTGAGGTTATTGATATTTCTCCCAGCAGTCTTGATTCCAGCTTGTGTTTCTTCCAGTCCAGCGTTTCTCATGATGTACTCTGCATATAAGTTAAATAAACAGGGTGACAATATACAGCCTTGACGAACTCCTTTTCCTATTTGGAACCAGTCTGTTGTTCCATGTCCAGTTCTAACTGTTGCTTCCTGACCTGCATACGCATTTCTCAAGAGGCAGATCAGGTGGTCTGGTATTCCCATCTCTTGAAGAATTTTCCACAGTGTATTGTGATCCACACAGTCAAAGGCTTTGGCATAGTCAATAAAGCAGAAATAGATGTTCTTCTGGAACTCTCTTGTTTTTTCTACGATCCAGCGGATGTTGGCAATTTGATCTCTGGTTCCTCTGCCTTTTCTAAACCAGCTTGAACATCAGGAAGTTCATGGTTCACATATTGCTGAAGCCTGGCTTGGAGAATTTTGAGCATTACTTTACTAGCATGTGAGATGAGTGCAATTGTGTGGTAGTTTGAGCATTCTTTGGCATTGCCTTTCTTTGGGATTGGAATGCAAACTGACCTTTTCCAGTCCTGTGGCCACTGCTGAGTTTTCCAAATTTGCTGGCATATTGAGTGCAGCACTTTCACAGCATCATCTTTCAGAATTTGGAATAGCTCAACTGGAATTCCATCACTTCCACTAGCTTTGTTCGTAGTGATGCTTTCTAAGGCCCACTTGACTTCACATTCCAGGATGTCTGGCTCTAGGTGAGTGATCACACCATCGTGATTATCTGGATTGTGAAGATCTTTTTTGTACAGTTCTTCTGTGTATTCTTGCCATCTCTTCTTAATATCTTCTGCTTCTGTTAGGTCCATACCATTTCTATCCTTTATCGAGCTCATCTTTGCATGAAATGTTCCTTTGGTATCTCTGATCTTCTTGAAGAGATCCCTAGTCTTTCCCATTCTGTTGTTTTCCTGTATTTCTTTGCATTGATCGCTGAAGAAGGCTTTCTTATCTCTTCTTGCTATTCTTTGGAACTCTGCATTCAGATGACCTAAATCACATCCCTTATGATTATACAGTAGAATTGACAAATAGATTCAAGGTATTAGATCTGATAGATGGAGTGCCTGAAGAACTGTGGACTAAGGTTAGTGAATTGTACCAGAGGTGGTGATCAAAACCATTTCCAAGAAGAAGAAATACTAAAAGGCAAAATGGTTGTCTGATGAGGCCTTACAAATAGCTGAGAAAAGAGAAGCGAAAGGCAAAGGAGAAAAAGAAAGATATACCCATCTGAGTACAGATTTCCGAAGAATAGCAAGGAGAGATAAGAAAGCCTTCCTCAGTGATCAGTGCAAAGAAATAGAGGAAAACAATAGAATGGGAAAGACTAGAGATCTCTTCAAGAAAATTAGAGAAACCAAGGAAACATTTCATGCAAAGATGGGCACAATAAAGGACAGAAATGCTATGGACCCAGCAGAAGATATTAAGAAGAGATGGCAAGAATACGCAGAAGAACTGTACAAAAGAGATCTTCATGACCCAGATAAGCACAATGGTCTCATCTGTCACCTAGAGCCAGACATCCTGGAATGCAAAGTAAAGTTGGCCTTAGGAAGTGTCACTACGAACAAAGGTAGTGGAGGTGATGAAATACCAGCTGAGCTATTTCAAATCCTCAAAGATGATGCTGTGAAAGCTCTGCACTCAATATGCCAGCAAATTTGGAAAACTCAGCAGTGGCCACAAAACTGGAAAAGGTCAGTTTTTGTTCTAATCCCAAAGGCAATGCCAAAGAATGTTCAAACTACTGCACAATTGCACTCATCTCACATTACAGCAAAGTAATGCTCAAAATTCTCCAAGCCAGGCTTCAACAATACGTGAACTGAGAACTTCCAGATGTTCAAGCTGGATTTAGAAAAGGCAGAGGAACCAGATGAAATTGCCAATATCAGTTAGATCATTGAAAAAGCAAGAGAGTTCCAGAAAAACATCCACTTCTGCTTCATTTACTATGATAAAGCCTTTGTAGATCACAGCAAACTGTGGAAAATTCTTCAAGAGATGGGAATACCTCACCATCTTACCTGCTTCCTGAGAAACCTGTATGCGGGTCAAGAAGCAACAGTTAAAACTGGACATGGAACAACAGACTGGCTAAAAGTTGGGAAAGAAGTACGTCAAGGCTGTATATTGTCACCCTGCTTATTTAACTTATATGCAGAGTACATCATGTGGAATGCCGGGGGGGATGAAGCTCAAGCTGGACTCAATATTGCAGGGAGAAATATTAATAAACTCAGATATGCAGATGACACCACCCTTATGACAGAAAGTGAAGAACTAAAGAGCCTTTTGATGAAAGAATAGGAGAGTGAAAAAGCTGGTTTAAAACTCAGCATTCAAAAAATGAAGATCATGGCATCTGGTCCCATCATTTCATGGCTCATAGATGGGGAAAGAAGGGAAACAATGACAGGCTTTATTTTCTTGGGCTCTAGAATCACTGCAGATGGTGACTGCAGCCATAAAATTAAAAGATACTTGCTCGTTGGAAGAAAAGCTATGCCCAACCTAGACAGCATATTAAAAAGCAGACATTACTTTACCGAGAAAGGTTCATATAAGCTATGGTTTTTCTAGTAGTCATGTGTGGATGTGAGAGTTGGACCATGAAGATACCTGAGCGCTGAAGAATTGATGCCTTTCAACTGTAGTGTTGGAGAAGACTCTTGAGAGTCCCTTGCACAGCAAGGAGATCAAACCAGCCCATCCAATAGGAAATCAGTCCTGAATATTCATTGGAAAGTCTGATGCTGAAATTGAAGCTTCAATACTTTGTCCACCTGATGTGAAGAACTGACTCACTGGCAAAGATCTTGATGCTCGGAAGAGTGAAGGCAAGAGGTGAAAGGGACGATAGAGGATGAGATGGCTGGATGGCATCACTGACTCAATGGACGTGAGTTTGAACAAGCTCTGGGAGTTGGTGATGGACAGGGAAGCCTGGCGTGTTGCAGTCCATGAGGTTGCAAAGAGTCGGACATGACTAAGCGACTGAATGAACTGAACTGAGTATACAGTTAGCTAGCTATTTTTTCCCATCCTTTTGGGCTCAGCTTAAATATTACTCAGGGAAACCTTCCTTGAGAATCTTGTTGTATTTATTAGTATAGGGCTTTCTTGTATGGTACAGTTATTGAATTCTGCTTTTCCTCAGTAAGTACTTAACTCATCTGATACTAAATAATTACTTTTGAATTGAAGATTAATAAGAAAAATCAATGTTTTTTTTTTATTGCAGATTCAGGCATTTGTGAGTGTTGGATGAATCAATGTTCATATACTGATTGATCAAAATTGCATTTTTTCCCCTCCAGTTAGAGAAATATTACAATAACTGCTCAAAAGAAAATTTGTAATTAGGCTACTGTCAAGTATTTTACTGTACATTAATAGACAATTAAATGTGCTTAGTGTTTAATCTTATGTCCTTTAAGTAGAGATGGTCTTTAGAAATACAATTTTCTGTCTTTTAATAGATACAGTCTAGTTCACTTAATGGAGAAGGCAATGGCACCCCACTCCAGTACTCCTGCCTGGAAAATCCCATGGATGGAGGAGCCTGGTAGGCTGCAGTCCATGGGGTTGCGAAGAGTCGGACACGACTGAGCGACTTCACTTTGACTTTTCACTTTGATGCATTGGAGAAGGAAATGGCAACCCACTCCAGTGTTCTTGCCTGGAGAATCCCAGGGTCGGAGGAGCCTGGTGGGCTGTCATCTCTGGGGTCGCACAGAGTTGGACATGACTGAAGCGACTTAGGAGCAGCAGTTCACTTAAAATTATGTTTTGTGAAATTTTAAAAAGCATTTTGAAGTTAAATTAGAAGCTGATGGTCTTTTGTTATTCTTAATTCAGATTTTAGGAGTTTAGTTGCTACATTTGATAGGTAAGATATAATAAATTAAACTGCAAATATGTGTTCATGATAATTTCAGGGAAAATCCACCTACCTTTAGTTCTTCTGGTATATTGCATTATGAATATTTTTTGTCTGTCTGCTGAATACTAATGGAGAAGGCAATGGCACCCCACTCCAGTACTCTTGCCTGGAAAATCCCATGGACGGAGGAGCCTGGTAGGCTGCAGACCATGGGGTCGCGACTTCACTTTCACTTTTCCCTTTCATGCATTGGAGAAGGAAATGGCAACCCACTCCAGTGTTCTTGCCTGGAGAATCCCAGAGACGGGGGAGCCTGGTGGGCTGCCGTCTATGGGGTCGCACAGAGTCAGATGCAACTGAAGCGACTTAGCAGCAGCAGCTGAATACTAAATGTGATTTTCGGTTTTATTTTAAATTAAGTTCTACGTAAGATTGAACTCAGTTTAACTGTTGTGCAGATGAAAATTTCAAAATAAGTCATTAGTACTATGTGTGTGGCACATTTGCTTCTGTTTTCAGATCATGGAATTTTTGACTGGAATAAGTGATTTATCATTAAAAGCTAGGAAATTAAAATAATTTTGGTAATTTAGAATTTCTAAAGGGTCTCTGTAAATGACATTTGAGATCTACAGTGAGATAAGATTCTCTCACTGCTAATAAGTCAGATAATAAACACTTCGGGAAAAGACTGATGCTGGGAGGGATTGGGGGCAGGAAGAGAAGGGGACGACAGAGGATGAGATGGCTGGATGGCATCACCAACTCGATGGATATGAGTTTGAGTGAACTTCAAGAGCTGGTGATGGACAGGGAGGCCTGGCATGCTGCAGTTCATGGGGTTGCAAAGAGTCGCACACGACTGAGTGACTGAACTGAACTGAAACATTGGTGAAATGGCATTTTAATGTTGGCAGATCATGAGTTTTGTTCACCTTTTATAGTTTTTCAGGTAGGTAAATAAGCATAGTTTATTTACTTTTGGAAATGTTCACAGAACCCAGAGGGTGGGTAGGGTCAGTGGTCACGTTAGAGAGTTCAGTTCTCTTCCAATTCTGTGATTTTGATCTGAAATTCTACTCCTGTATATATAAATGTCACTGTATAAAACTTAGATTTGCCAGCATGGTCTCAATTCTAATAGTAGGTTATTCCTGTTAATCATAAAATCAGAACTTCTAGCACTTTAACATTTCCAGAGGGCTCTTTAATATTTCATGTTTGGTTGTGCATCCCCTCAAATATTGGTGTATAGAATTATTTTTGAGAATAAGGAAATACAAAAAGTAATATGTATTTTTTAAAGTATAAAACAGTGAGTTTCCTCTTCCTTTCTTATTAGCCAATTCCAAAACTTAACAGTTGTTAAATTTAAGTGTAGAAAAGCATCACAACACCTGGTGAATATCAAACAAATGTAACTGTAAGTACAGGTATTTGTAGTGGTTTATAAAAATCATTCCATATACCTTATGTAATGTCCAACTTTTGAGATATAATTCATGTGCTATAAAATCTACCCTTTATAGTGGGTTTTAGAATATTCAGTTGGCAGCCGTCACCATTATCTATAAATTTTAAAACATTTTAATCGTCCCCAAGAGAAACCCTATACCTGTTATTCGCCATTCTTTCCTTCATTCCTGTCATTTGCCATTCTTTTCTTCAGCCCCTGGCAGCCACGAATTGTCTTTCTTTGTGGGTTCCCTGTTCTGGATATTTTATATAAATGGAATTGTGAAGTATGCATATGTTTGTGTATGGCTTCCTTTACTTAAGTGATATTTTGAAGGTTCATTAATACTGCATTGTATGAGTATACACATACTGGTTATTCAGTTATCAGTTTATAATTTTGGATTGTTTCCATTTTTTGTTTATTATGAATCATGTTATGAAGATTCACATATAAGCTTTTATGTGGGCATACATATTCATTCTCTTGAGTACATAACTAGGCATGAAACTCTGGTCTTAACTGTGTTTAACATTTGAAGGAACTGCCAAACTCTTTTTCCAAAGTGGCTGCACTATTTTACAGTTGCATTAGTAATGCAGGAGAGTTCATTTCTTATTACTTCCTTGCCAAACCAGTTGTCTTGTGGATGTGAAGGTATCTGTGTTTTTGATTTGCATTTGCTAAGTGACTAACAGGGCCTACCAAGTGACACTGCTGCTGCTGCTGCTAAGTTGCTTCAGTTGTGTCTGACTCTGTGGGACCCCGTAGACAGCAGCTCACCAGGCTCCACCGTCCCCTGGATTCTCCAGGCAAGAATACTGGAGTGGGTTGCCATTTCCTTCTCCAACGCATACAAGTGAAAAGTGAAAGTGAAGTCACTCAGTCATGTCTGACTCTTTGATACCCCATGACTGCAGCCTACCAAGCTCCTCCGTCCATGGGATTTTCCAGGCAAGAGTACTGGAGTGGCTTGCCATTGGCCTTGTCTGCCAAGTGACACTAGTAGTAAAGAATCTGCCTGCTAATGCAAGAGATGTACGAGACACAGGTTCAATCCCTGGATTGGAACGCCACCTGGAGGAGGGCATGGCAGCCCACTCCAGTATTCTTGCCTGGAGAATCCCTTCAGAGGAGCCTGGCGGGCTACAGTCCATAGGGTCACAAAGAGTTGGACATGACTGAAGCGACTTAGCATGCGTGCATGCACGGGTGACTAACATGTGTACTGATATCCATCTTTGGAAATCTATTTAGATCCTTTGCTATTTAAAATTGGGTCATTTTTCTTTTTATTGTTCTGGATGCACGTCCCTTATCAGATACATGATTTCTAAGTATTTTCCCCGGCAAAAGTTGTTTTTTCAGTTTCTTGGTTTTTTTCCTCTGAGGCATACAAGTTAAGTCCAGTTTACTGTTTTTCTTTTGATGTCTTTGGTGTTATTTAAGAAACCATTGTCTAACCAAGGCCATTGCTTCTGAGAGTTTTGTAGTCTTAGTGCTTACATTTTTGTTTGTCATCTGTTTTGAGTTAATTTTTGTGTATGATGTTATATGAAGTAAGGGTCTAACTTTATTTTTTTCCATGTAGATATCCTGTTGTCCCAAAACCATTTGTTGAAAAACCTGTTCTTTCCCATTGAATCATCTTGGCACCCTTGTTGAAAATCAGTTGGCCATAAATGTAAGAGTGTATTTCTAGACTCTGAATTCTCTTCCATCCATTATGTCTGTTCTTCAGCCATTCACACACATTCTTCATTGCTGTAGATTTGTAGTAAATTTTAAACTTGAAAAATGGGAATATTCAGACTTGGCCTCTCTCTTGGCTATGTGCATTCTCTGAATTTCTGTGTGAATTTTAGAGTTGGCTTGTCAATTTCTGGTAAAAGGGGAGCCAGGATTTTGATAAAATTTGTGTTGAATTTCTTGATCTCTTTAAGGAGTTTTCTTGCATTAATATTTTTCAATTCATGAACATGGAATGTCTTTCTGTTTATTTAGGTCTTTAATTTTTTTTGTATTTTGTAGTTTTCGTTGTATCCATTTGACATTTCTGTTCAGAAAGAAATGTATTTTGTTTATATTTCTAAGATTCATTCTTTTTGATATTAAACTACTAATGAAAATTCTAAAATTTCATTTTCAAATTGTTCATTGCTTGTGTATTTGTTTTCCGTACAACTTGGTTCCTCCCCCACTTCTTAGCAATTTATTATAGAAATCTTTTCCCTGTGAATGGTTACATGTGCATCTGTACCTCATTCATTTAGCAGATATTTTTTAAGCACCTGTTGTGTCATAGGCATTTTTCTAGATGCTAGTAGAGACAGCAGTGTACAAAATCCACCAAAGCTCCTGTTTCGATGGACTTTGGCTTAGTAGGGAAACAGCAAAAACAAGATATGTAGAATATATTGTATGTTGCAGTTTGTATGCAGTTGCAGTATATTGTACTTCTGAGGAGAAAAAGGAGTGAGAGATGAAATATTTGAGAATGCAGGGGGCAATGCAAACTTTAGTATGACTGGAGGAAACCTTAGTGACATGGTGACAACTTGAGTAAAGAACTGAAGGGGGTGAGAGAGCTAGCCATATGGATAACTGAGGGAAGAGCATTTCAGACATAGCGGGTAGTGCATAAGGGAGCAGTGAGGTGGGAGAGTGCCTGATTTGTTTGAGAAACTGCGAGGTGGCTGGTGTGGCTTTAGAAAGGTAAATGATGGAGATCAAGTCAGAAAGGGGAATGTAGGGCATGTAGCATTTAGTCATACTAAGGGGTTTGAAGTTTACTTTTGAGTGAGATGGGAAGCCCTTGAAAGTTTTTGAGCAGAGTGGAAAGTTCTGACTTAGGTCAGAAGATCCCTCTGACTGCCATGGTTAGTGTAGATTGAAAGAGAAGGGCACAATCAGGTCAGTTGATAGGCTACTACAGGAATACACGTAAGAGGTGATGATGGGGGCTTGGACAGGATGAGGCCAATGAGGTTGGTGAGAAGAGGTTGAATCACTGATACGTGTTGAAGTTCTAGTCTGTAGGATTTGGTGATCTGTCAGATGTAAGTGTGGAATAAAGGGAGAAGTAAAAGATGACACTTGAGGTTTGGCTGAACAACTGACAGGATGGAGGTGAACAGTACTTTTTAATTATTGCATCAAATCTGTGTATGCTATCACATACCCACATAACTACAGATAACTGAGATTTCTCTACTTTGTATTTTATCACTGATTTTTTTGTTGTTGTTGTTAAATACAATACGGCTATACGAAAGTGTATTTACTTATTTACTATTTAGTTATCTAGTGAATATTTGCATATTTTCCAGTTTTAGGCTGTTGTGAATAAAGGTCCTCTTTGCACGTGTGTCTTTTGGTACGTGAACATGTTTTCATTCCTCAGAGTTAAAGGCCTTAAATTGGAATTACTGGGTCATGTGCTTCCTAGGTGGTGCTGGTGGTAACCTGCCTGCCAGTGCAGGAGACATAAGAGATGTGAGTTCGATGATAGCTGGGTTGGGAAGATCCCCTGGAGGAGGTATGGCAATCCACTCCCGTATTCTTGCCTGGGGAATCGCATGGACAGAGGAGCCTGGAAGGCTACAATCCATAAGATTGCAAAGAGTTGGACATGACTGAAGCAACTTAGTATGCACATGTTAGTTTTATGTTTTAATTTATAAAGAACTGATGAACCTTTCCAGATGGTTATACCATTATGCATTCTCACCAGCAGCATACTAGAGTTCCATTTCTTCCAAATCCTTGTCAACATTTGATACTCTCAAATTGCAGACACTGATGGGTGTGTAGTGGTATCCCATTGCAGTTTCTTTTTAACTGTAGTAAAATATGCATAACATAAAATTTATTTTGACCATTTTAACTGTGTAGTTCAGTGGCATAAAGTACATTCACATTGGGCGACCATCACTCTTAACCCATTTTTGAAACTTGTTTGTCATTCCAAACTGAAACTCTGTCCCCGTTAAACAGTAACCAGCTAATTTCTTCCCCTCCCTCCAGCCTCTCTTCTACTTTCTGACTATGAATTTGGCTGTTGTAAGTACTCGTGTAAGTGGAATCATATGATGTTCTTTTTTTTGCTTTTGGTTTATTCCAGTTAGCATGATCTCAAGGTTGACCCATGTTACATCATATATCAGAATTTCTATTTCAAAGCTGAATAATACCCATTGTGTCTGTATACCACATTTTGTTTAATCATTCATTCATTGAGACGAGTGCCTTCCTTCCTTTGGCTTTTGTGAATAGTGCTACTATAAACATGGGGTGTAAAAATCTCTTCAAAGTCCCTGCTTTCGTTTCTTTTGGTTATATAGCTAGGAATGGAATTGCTGTGTCATATGGTAATTCTGTGTTTAATTATTTTGAAAACCAATATACCATTTTCCATAGCAGTTGTACTGTTTTACCTTCCCACAAGGATTCCAGTTTCTTCACATCTTTGCTAATACCTTGCTAATGTTATTTTTAAAAACTAATGGTCATATGATGGGTATGAAGTGTCATTGGTATTTTAATTTGCATTTCACTGATTAATGATATTGAAGTTTTCATATATTTATTGGCCATGTGTATATTTTTTTGTGAATATACAACTGTTTTCTTTCTCTTTTCAGCCTGCAAGTTCTTTTTTAGACAGGCATGTGTTCTGTATCATTACTGATTTGAGGGCAGGGTACTTATTTTGTTAAATTAGTGAAAAAGAAGTCGCTCAGTCGTGTCTGAGTCTTTGCGACCCCGTGGGCTGTAGTCCGTGGAATTCTCCAGGCCAGAATGCTGGAGTGGGTAGCCCTTCCCTTATCTAGGGGATCTTCCCAATCCAGGGATTGAACCCAGGTCTCCTGCATTGCAGGCAGATTCTTTACCAACTGAGCTTTCAGGGAAGCCCTAATTGAGAAGAGAGTAGTGTTGAAGTGTTTAACTATAATTGTGAACCTGCTATGTTTTCTTTCAATTCTGTTCCTTTTTGTTTCATGTATTTTCAAGTTCTGTTATCAGGTACATTCACATTTAGGACTGTTATATCTCCTTGATGGATTGATTCTTTATCACTAAGAAATGTGTCTCTTCTCTTGGGAATGTTCCTTGGCCTGAAGTCTGCTTTGTCTGGTGTTAACATAGCTACCCCTCCTTTCTTATGATTCGTGTTTACATGTTTCTGTTTCTTTACTTTCAACTTAATATGTCTTTTATAGTTTGTAGTTGCATCCTTTTTGATTGTTTACAATCTCTGCTTTTTGAGTTTTTGATCCATTTATATTTATTGTAATTGTCAATATGGTTGAGTTTAAGAGTATCAGGTTACTGTTTGTTTTTTAGTTGTGTTATTTATACTACTTCCCTCCCCCACTTCCTGCTTTCTTTTGGATTAAGCATTATTTAGAAGTCTGTTTTATCTCCACTGTTAGCTTGTATCTCTATTTTTTCCCCAGTTGGTTGCACTAGTATTTACAGTATGCACCTTAGTTTATCTCAGTCTGCCTGTAAAATAAGACCTCTTAGAGTACAGGAATTCTAGAACATTATAAATTCATTTACCTTTCTTCATCCTTTTTTGCCATTTTAATCTTCTGTTTTGCTTTTATGTAAGCTATGAATTCCACAGTAGAATTTCTGATTATTTCTTTATATAGTCAGCTGTTACATAAAGAAGTTTAAAAACCAGGAGCAATATTCTTTGATGTTTTGTTCATGTTTTCATTTCATTTCTTTTGTGTAGATTTTTTTCATGAACTCAAATTTCTATGTGATATTATTTTCCTTCTACTTGAAAAAATAAAAAAAATTCTAGAGCACTAAGTCTGTTGGCCAAAAAAAATCTTTCAGCTTCTATTTGTATGAAAATGTTGTTATTTCACTTGTAAAAATTTTATTAGGAAACTTTTCAAACTTACACAGGTATGAAATAATTGTAGAATGTAGTTCTACACTTAATATTTTACTTTATTTAATGTCTTGTATCTATATATCTGTTAACTTGTTTTATTTCTTTTTTTTTTTTTTGGATGCTTTTCAAAGTTTTGTTTTGGCCAAAAAGTTTGGGATTTCCCGTAACATTTTATAGAAAACTCCAAATGAACTTTTTGGCTAACTCAATAAGTTGCAGATGTTAGAATATCTCATCCTTAATTTTGTCATATATAGTTAACTAAAACATATGAAATGTATCATTATTAATTTAGTGTATTGCACTTAACTAAATTTAGTATATTTTTCTGGTTATCTGTTGGTACATAACAGATCACCCCAAACTTAGTGTCCCCCAAACATCTGCAGTTATTTGTTTTGTTTATAAAGCTGTACTTTGGGCAGAAATTGGCCAGGATAGCTTGTCTTGGCTTCCCCAAATTGGTTGTTTTGTTTTATACTCTTAACCAACAATTACAGGTTTCCAGTTGCTCTACATTCTTATCAGCATTTGGGACTCTCAGTCTTTTTGACGTAGCCATTCTAGTCGATATATAGTGGTTTATCTTAACATTTTGAAGGATATTTATCACTTGATACATAACTCTAGGTTGACATTTTTCTTTCCGCATTTGTTTCTGATGAGAAGTCTGTGGTTATACTTAATGTTTCTTCTCCTGTTCATAAAGTCTTTTTTGCCCCCTCTGGCGTCTCTTTTAAGATTTTCTCTTTATCCCTGATTTTTTTGTGTGTGTTTATCCTGCTTAGGATTTATTGACTTTGGGTGTGTTTGTTTTTTTTCTTTTTTGGTTTGTTTTGGTCTATGTGCTTATGCTTTCATCAAATTTGGAAAAGTGTCAGTCATTATTTCTTCACATGTATTTTTTTAAAGTCACTTCTCTTCCTTCTACATTGTTTTCCAGGGACTCTGGTTATATGTATAATGTTAGATTATTTGATAATTATATTCAGATCATTAATATTTTTAGTTCTTTTTTTGTCTCTTTCTGCTTCCACTTACTTTGTCTTGTATTTTACTGTTTTTTCCCCCTTCAGTGTCAAATACTTTGAGATGATTTATATATTTATGTAAGTATTATATATATATATTTATATACATTATTTTGTATTTCTAAAAGTTTCATTTTCATATATCCTTTTGAATCCTTGATCATATTTATAATATCTATTTTAAAAGTTCTCATCTACTGATTCCATCAGTTTTTTCCCTTCAGGGTCTTTTGACTAGTTTTTCTTTTGGTTATTGGTCTTGTTTTCCTGTTTGTAAATTTAGTAGTTTACTACTGGATACTGAATATTGTAATATTCTGTTGTTGAGTGGCTGGATTTTGTTGTCTTTTCGATTGTTAAATTTTGTTGTGGCAGCCAGTGAAGTAACTTGTTGCTCAGCTTGATTCCTTCAAGGTTCTGCTAGAGTGTATCTAGAAAAGGCTTAACTTTTGGGCTGGTAGCTACTAGAACGGCATGGCCTTTCTTAGTTTTCTACTAAATGTCCTGTAAATGTCTATGAAATGTTCTAAGTGTCCACATGTTCTCTTCATTCTGATTGGGGGGAACTTAGTGATCTCCAAGTCTTGTATGAGCACTGGGAATATCTCAGCTCACAGCTCCTCTTTCTTCAGCTTCATGGAGTCTTTCACTTTATTCATGCCCAGTTTAGTATATAGTGACAGACTTGAAAGGACCCTCAAGGCTTATGGAAACTTTTCTCTGCTTAGCTCCCCTCTCTGGCACTCAGTCTTAGTAGATATTCTAGCCATTTCAGCCTACTCAACTCTGACCTCTTGCTTCACACCCCAGTGAGACTGCTGTCCTCTGTCTGGGTTTCCCTCCATTGACTCTTATCAGAAAGTTGCCTTTAGGCAGAAATTCAAGCATTCAAAGGGTTCACCTTAACTCTGTTTATTCTCATGGATCAGTCTCACACTGCCTTGTACCCAGGGTCTGAAAACATTTTTTCATGTGTGTTGTCCAGTTTTCTTGTTTTTGATAAGAAGTAACTGTTAGATACTTTTTGGATCTTTCTCTGGACTTTCTGTTTCATCTACATTTATTTATTAAGTGCTCATACCATACTGTGCTTTTTAAAATAAAATTTTCATTCAAGTATGATACACATACAAAAGCATATAAGTATGCACATAGGTTGTTACACTTTCACACACTGAGCACACAGATGTAGTCTGCATTCAGATCAAGGAATATGATCAGTTCCTCTGAAGCCCCTTGTGCTTTCTTTGTCATTAATTCTCTTTCCCCAAGAGTAACCAGTATCCTGACTTCTACTGGCATAGATGAGATTTTCCTGTTTTTATATTTTATGTAATTTGAAACAGTCACATGTAGTTGTATCTGACTTATCTCACACAGCATATTTGTGTGCTTCATCCACACTGTTGGTTGTCGCTGGCTGCTTATCATGTCTGTATGGTACAGTTGACCCTTGAGAAGGTGTGGGGCTCGGGGTGCCCGTCCCCTGCACATTTACAAAGCTGCGTGTATGGCCACAGTAGGCCTTGCAGACTGACAGTTTTGTGACTTCAACCAGCTGTAAATAGTGTTACTATATTAGTGTATTTTCTGAAGAAAAATCCACGTCTAAGTGGACTTGGATAGTTCACACTTGGGTTGTTCAAAGATCAGCTGTATTTTGTTTTTCATTCCACTGCTGATGGACATTTTAGTCATTTCTGGTTTAGGGTGACTAAGACTGTTGTTACTGTCAATTTTCCACTAAATATCTTCTAGTGAACGTGTGTTCTCATTTCTGTTTGACGTACCTAGAGGAATTTTTAAGTTATAGGATATGTATACATTTAGTTTTAGTAGATAACGGTCAAATTTTTTTGAAGGGGTTGTATCAATTTTAATTATACTATTTACTATCCTACATTTAGTCCCTGGTAGAACAAGTTTTTTGGAAAGAGAGACGTTTCTTTTAGAAAATGAAATATTCTTGGTGATTCTTAGTTTTTGAGCTTCAGAATATACTTTCGTTAAATTGACTTGGGGTAAATTTGTGTTATTTTAGAATTAAGGGATACTCTTGTTTATTCATCTGTGAATTGCATTTGGAACTACTTCAGAATCCTTTTTCAGGCCAGAGCTTTACTTTTTTTTTTTCCCCCCCTTGTACACGGGAGGTGTGGAGTCAAGAAAACAGTCCCCAATATGATGAAAGTAAACATGAAGGAGACGCGCCTTCCCCTCAACCAGCTTATAATTAGAAGCACTGAGAAATGTATGCAGATAGCTATAATATATAAAATAATAAACTTAAGGTAGAAATTAATAAAGTATTAGGAATATATAGTAAATGATTATTTACAGAAGAGATTAGAGAATTGTGTGGTACAGTAATTAAAATGAGTATTTTTTAACAGGGCATAATAGGTGGGTGGGAGATAAAGGTTAGCAAAAGATAGAGAAGTATTTTGGGGTAAACTGTTGTGAGAAACAAAAGCATTGAACTCAGAAATACAGATGGCTAGTAAGCAACAGTTAGAACTGGACATGAAACAACAGCCTGGTTCCAAATAGGAAAAGGAGTACATCAAGGCTGTATATTGTCACCCTGCTTGTTTAACTTATATGCAGAGTACATCATGAGAAACACTGGGCTGGAGGAAGCACAAGCTGGCATCAAGATTGCTGGGAGAAATATCAATAACCTCAGATATGCAGATAACACCACCCTTACGGCAGAAGGTGAAGAAGAACTAAAGAGCCTCTTGATGACAGTGAAAGAGGAGAGTGAAAAAGTTGGCTTAAAGCTCAGCATTCAGAAAACTAAGATCATGGCATCTGGTCCCATCACTTCATGGGAAATAGATGGGGAAACAGTGGAAACAGTGTCAGACTTTATTTTTCTGGGCTCCAAAATCACTGCAGATGGTGACTGCAGCCATGAAATTAAAAGACGCTTACTCCTTGGAAGGAAAGTTATGACCAACCTAGATAGCATATTGAAAAGCAGAGACATTACTTTGCCAACAAAGGTCCATCTAGTCAAGGCTATGGTTTTTCCAGTGGTCATGTATGGATGTGAGAGTTGGACCATAAAGAAAGCTGAGCGTGGAATAATTGATGCTTTTGAACTGTGGTGTTGGAGAAGACTCTTAAGAGTCCCTTGGACTGTAAAGACATCAGAACAGTCAGTCCTAAAGGAAATCAACTGTGAATATTCATTGGTGCTGAAGCTAAAGCTGCAGTACTTTGGCCACCTGATGAGAAGAGCTGACTCATTGGAGAGGACCCTGATGCTGGGAAAGATTGAGGGCAAGGGGGCAACAGAGGATGAGGTGGTTGGATGGCATCACTTACTCAATGGACATGAGTTTGAGCAAGCTCCAGGAGATATGAGGGACAGGGAAGCCTCATGTAGGTGGGGCACAAAGAGTTGGACACAATATTAGTGACTGATCAACAGTGGAAGGAAAAGACATGGTCTTTAGAATCAGACAACTTGATCTTAACCTTATATTTACTAGTTAAGTGACCTAAAGCACGTCACCTAATAGGAAATATTCCTCTTTTGTAAGATGTTTATCCTGAGAAGTATATTTTGTGAACATTTTCAAGCAGTGGAAGTATAAAAACGAATTATATGTATGTTCTCTAAAAGTGTGGTCTAGTCAGAGAAGAGGCTGGACTGGCAAATTTTTTCCGAATCGTGTACAGTTTCATCTGAAATGCTACTCTGGAACAAAACCAACAACAGAATAATTGGGGGAAGTGTTGGAGTGTGGGGGAATTTCTGAGATAGAATTGATAGCAGTGGGTGAGTTTGTTGTACTGGAAAGGGCTTCTCTTTAGAATATAACTCAGTTTTCTAATTTGGATGACTGGACTGGTAGTGGTATCATTACTTCCCCTGGTTTTTCTTAATATGTCTGGGATAAACATTAGTCATGCCTCAGTGCTCACTTTATATGTTACTTTATAAAGAATATCTTTACTTTTTTCCCAGACTTAAGTCAGAATACTCTATTTGTGCACTTGTATTGTGGTTTCTTCCTCACAACACTTAACTGTGCATTGCAGTTACCTACTTTATTGTGGTTTTTATTGTTTGTGCCTATTTCCCCCATTACATGGGAATAAGAGCAAGTCTAGTTTCCAATTCTGGGGAGGGGGGTCACTAAAATTTTATAGACTGAATTTTGAATTTATTTTAATTTTTTAAATTAATAAATTTTAATTGGAGGCTAATTACTTTACAATATTCATAGTGGTTTTTGCCATACATTGACAAATCAGCCATGGGTGTACATTTGTCCCCCATCGTGAACCCCCTCCTACCTCCCTCCCCATCTCATCCCTCAGTGTCCTCCTAGGGCACCGGCTTTGAGTGCCCCACTTCATGCATTGAACTTGGACTGGTCATCTGTTTCACATTTGGTAATACACATGTTTTAGTGCTATTCTCTAAAATCATCCCACCCTCGCCTTCTCCCACAGAGTCCAAAAGTCTATTCTTTATATCTGTGTAAGAGCATGTCTAGTTTCTTTCAGTATGTCTTCGTCCACTTGTAGACCTTCAAACATTTTAAAATTTGGGCTATAATTGCCATATAACATTGTATTAGTTTTAGGTAGTAGACATTCTTTGATCTTTAGTATCAAACTGTACAGTGGTTGGGCTAAATAAAAACGAGGGGGGAAATGAAGAATGGCACCATTTTTTTCATTTTTCACCTTTTTTTTTTTTTTTTTTTTACCATTTTTCTTATAACCTGTAATTAGCAGGACAACAAGAGTAGGAAGAGTAGGCACATCAAGATGGAGTGAGGTTTTTTTTAATAATTGAGTTTGATTTTATATACTAATGAACATCCCAAGTGCATGTGTACCATTGGTAACTGAGAGTAGCAGGCTTATGACTCAAGAGATCAAGGCTTAAAAGTTGTAAGGGCTCTTAAGATGTGAGGGATCTTAAAAGATGTTAGGGATCTTAAGTATATAGAGAGGTGATGGAGGAACAGGTGCTGACCTTGTCCAGAAAATTAATTTAACCTAAATTGCTGCTAAGTCACTTCAGTTGTGTCCGACTCTGTGCGACTCCATAGACGGCAGCCCACCAGGCTCCCCCGTCCCTGGGATTCTCCAGGCAAGAACACTGGAGTGGGTTGCCATTTCCTTCTCCAATGCATGAAAGTAAAAAGTGAAAGTGAAGTTGCTCAGTCGTGTCCGACTCTTCGTGACCCCATGGACTGCAGCCCACCAGGCTCTGTCCATGGGATTTTCCAGGCAAGAGTACTGGAGTGGGGTGCCACTGCCTTCTCCATAACCTAAATTAAATAGCCCCTTTTCTTACCTTAAGAAAAGGGCTACTGATGGAAACTTAGAGGCTGTGGTTGGGGAGTAGGAAAATGAACTGGCAGAAGACATAGTTCCAGTCAGAGGTAGAACACTGACAGGTACAGCATTATGGAAGCCAGGAGGGGTGAGAAATGGTTAGAATTGTGAAATATTGCAGAGAAAAAGTAGGATTAAGAGGTCATAAGATGTAGCCCATATGAGAATGATGATGACTTTTATAAGAAAACTTTGAGTATGTGAAAAGTTTTGTATGTTAGCATCTGAGGTAATGGTCTTTCTGGTGGTTAAAGGAAGGTAACGGTACTGTAAAGTGTTAATGGAGTTGAGGGAATTATGTTGGAAGTACTATAAGAAAGTAATATTTAAAAATTTAGTGAATTTAAATCTAGAGTGAACTAAAATGAGGAGAACCTAAAGGCAGGAAGCTTTATGCAGGAAAGTTACTGGGAACACTCTTGTTGAGAAATTTACAAATGTACAAAGCTGAATGAGTTTGTCAACAAGTAGCTTTCCCACAAATTTAAGACACTGTAAACATGGCATAAATGAGAACAGGATTGCTAAGTGGACATAATGAAAAAGTGATAGAAAAAGTAGTCTGGAAATTAAATTTGTCCTATGATTATAAGGAGGTGAAGGAAATAGGCTATTGGAGAGGAGATAAAAGACATGACAGATGTATTAATAATAAATATGCACCTGTGTAGAGGCAGAAAAAGTGAGGGTAGGCAGATGGACTGTTTTAAGGATAAATGAAAATGATAGTAGGACAGGTGGATATAGATTCATATTGACATTTCTTATTTTTAGATGCATTTCTTATTCTTTGATTTATACTGAGCCCTCTGCTGAATATAAAGAAAATAAAGGCACTAGGTGCGGTGTAAGAGTGCTAATAGTTAAATTTGCAGAGTGCAACTAGCATTTTTGGTGCTTACAGTTTCTGTTACTTATCCTATATCTTCATAGATGTGGTATATTTCTTCCATGATTATGTGTTCCTAATCTTCTAAGGCAAAGTATCTCAAATTGGGGTATACATATCACATGAAATGTGTGCTTAAAATACAGATCTCTATATCCCCATTTTATGTACTGAATCACAGTCTCTGGAGGTTGAGATCAAGTAAGTATGCATTTTTTTTTTTTACAGATTCCTCAGGTGATTGTATTATAGAAGAGAGTTTGAGACTCTGTTAAGATCTTAACATTTGATTAATTTTAAAAACAGTAATTATATGCTGCTGCTGCTAAGTCACTTCAGTGGTGTCCGACTCTGTGCGACCCCATGGACTGTAGCCCACCAGGCTCCTCTGTCCCTGGGATTCTCCAGGCAAGAACACTGGAGTGGGTTGCCATTTCCTTCTCCAATTATATGCAGTATATTCATTTTCTGACAACAACCTTTAGGATGCTGGGTGGGTTTCCTGACTTGGTAGGGAACTTGGTTTCTTCATATGTAGTAAAAGGAAATATATTAAAAAAAAAAAAAAAAAACTTCAGTTCTGTTCAACTGAGACGTGCTCTGATTGTGTACAAATGAGATAAGAATTTACAGTGATTATTTGGATCCATGCTAAAGCTTAAAGGCTTCAAAATTTGTTTTTTGATAAGAGAAGTTTTGATAGGTTAAATGTTTGATTTAAGGAATAATAATTGCTACCGTACACTGAGGCCCTATTATGCTCCAGGCAACATTGTCTTACATACTTTAAAAATATTTTCACTAATGCAACAACCTGACACCTAAGACTGACAGGACACTCCCAAGCTGCTACTCTGGGAGGTAGCGGGGCAGATGCTCCTATATGTACCTAACATAGCAGGTGCTCACCATATATAATTTAGTTAAAAGCTTAACTGCTATAGGTATCTGAAGGAATTCAAGACACGTACTTAAATAGTTGTCATGTATTTTCAGCCCTGTTGGAGAGAGAGAGGAGTAAGGAAATGGAGATCAGTAAGCTCTGTGGCTGGAGAAGGCAGTAGCACCCCACTCCAGTACTTTTGCCTAGAAAATCCCATGGACGGAGGAGCCTGGTAGGCTGCAGTCCATGGGGTCGATAAGAGTCGGACATGACTGAGCGACTTCACTTTTACTTCTCACTTGCATGCATTGGAGAAGGAAATGGCAGCCCACTCCAGTGTTCTTGCCTGGAGAATCCCAGGGACGGGGAAGCCTGGTAGGCTGCCGTCTATGGGGTCACACAGAGTCGGACACGACTGAAGCGACTTAGCAGCAGCAGCAGCAGCAGCAAGCTCTGTGGCTGAAAATGGGCATCATGGTTCTGCCCGCTGGAAGCCTTCAGGCCGCAGGGCCTGCCTAACTACCTGTCCATACATCCTGGCAGCAGCTCTTAGGGGCGTTTGTCTCTTGATATGTTTTGAATATTCACAGATACTACAAATGAGTTTGGTTCTGTAATTTTAGAGCAATTTTTTTTCTTTGAAAGTTGTCTATTCAGTTGTCTGTGTAAAAAGAATTGAGTGAGGTGTTTTATGTTTTAGGTTAAAAATCTGTAAGAGCCTGATTTTAGAATTCACCAGCTCCTCAGAAGTTTGGCGAAATATGGTATGTTTCTGTTTTATTTTTTGAAAGTCAAAATTGCATGAATATCTTAATGTCATGATTAGAATAGTGATGTATTCAGCAGATTTGGATAACTGCCATTTTTAAAGGATTATGCTGCTAGGTGCTAAATCACTATGCTGCCAGGTAGACTGTATGAGGGCTCCAAGTGGGATTCGGAAAGAAATTTAGAAGAGGTTAGTGTGCTACGAGGGGTAAAATAATTGCATAAGAAGATTGAGGGGGCAAGTTTGGCTGTTAGGCTATGAGTTAATAATAGCTTCCATTTATTGGGCTTTTTCTATGTGTCAAGCACTGTTTTGAACAAAATACATGTTTGTTCATCCTCATGACAGACCTCTGAAATAGGTACTACTGTTACCTTAGTTCTGTATATTGGGAAACAGTCTTGGAGAGGTTAAGAAACTTGCCCAAGATTTTCCATTGAGTAAGGGACCAAACAAGGCCTTGTATCCATCCTGACTCTGGGAGCTGTTTGCTCTGTTGAGCACTAGACTATGAAAAAGTAAGTCTAGAAGAGAAAACTTGCCTCAGTATTTTTCACAGAACATGTAGCTCTTTAATGAATTAATTCATCTCAGTTAATCAATTAAAAGGTATTTTGACTTCTTCATTTTTATGTTTTACAGGTTGGAAAGTTAGACTTGGATCTTTTAAATCCACATACACTATTAGTCTTATGAAGACCAGAGGAAATACTATTCGTTTCAGGGGGCGCATTACCTCTTTTCCAAATGACCTCAGGAATCTTCTAGGTTGTTATTAGGAAGCATGTAACATGATAGGAAAATCTAGGAAATTTGATATCTTCCAGGGATCATAAATCCCACATATTTAGGCATACCTCAGAGGTATTTCAGGTTTAGTTCTAGACTACTGCAGTAAGGCAAATAAAGCTAATCATGTGAAGTTTCTGGGTTTCTGATGCCTATGAAGGTTATAGTGACAGATGCTTTCTATAGTATATTAAGTGTACCATAACATTATGTCTAAAAAATAGTGTACATATCTTAATTAAAAAATACTTTGTTGATTAAAAAAAGTGCTAAACATCATCTGAGCCTTCCGCAAGTTGTTATAGTAATATCAAAAGTTACTGATCATAAATCACTGTGGCAAATATAATAATGAGGAAAAAATGTGAAATATTGCAAGAATTAACGAAAATGTGACACGGAGATATGAAGTGAGCCAATGCTGTTGGAAAGATGGCACCTGTAGACTTGCTAGAGGCAGGCTGCCACAAACCTTCAGTTTGTCAAAGACGACACACATTATTTGTGAAGCACAATAAAATGAAGTATGTCTGTATTGGAGTCCGCGAAAGTTATTTATGTATTCTTTGGCCAACTCTTACCCTTATCTGAATTTGAAGCCCAAGTTCATAGGCTGCAGAGTTATGGGTTCAAGCATTGATGTTTCATCCCTTAGTATTCTCAAATAGCTTCCTATTTTATAAATGTCAAGGGTCTTTTGTTTCTGTCTCCTAATTTTCTCATCTTTCCTTAGATAACTTTTCAGATTTGGCCTGGATATATAGTTTGGTAGCGAAATCATCCGGAGGAAAAACTAGTTGCAGGGCATGAACTCTTGATTCTGGGGTATTCCCGATGTGTATCTTTGCCAGTACTGCAGTGTGAGTAGGATGCCTGATAAATCGTGAACCATGATAATCAGGACAGTTCAGCTAAGGCCAAGTAAGGGGATCAGAGGATACTAGGTTGAGGGAGAAAAAAATGATTTTGTATTTCGCCATTCTCTGTCATGAAACTGAATGTTAGTGGATTTATGACTGATAAGGAGAATATGATATTCATGAAATACCCAAGGAGTTTTTGCTACTGTTATATTATCCTGTGGAATAAGTAGGAATAGACTTGGTGTGTGTGTGTGTGTGTGTGTGTTTATAACTATTTCATTAAGCATTTGACTACCTGGAAAACTGTTACTATTAGTCCCATTTAAACTATTATAATTGTGGATTCTCAATTTATATTTTAAATCTTTGCTTACTTACATATATTTAAATCATGAGGCTCTAGAACAAAACTAAACAAAATCACAAAATACTAATTCTGGTTAGGAAGTCAATATACCTATGTTTTAGTCCTAGGCCTGGCTTCAACACTAATACTAAAATCTTGGGCAAGTCAATTAATCACTCTAAGGCTGCTTTGTTTTTCTGTTTTTTTAAAATTCTTTCTATCGTACCTACTTGGTATAGGTTAGAGCCATAGTTGTTTTGAGATTTAAGATACTGTTGACCAAAGTGCTTTTGTAAACTGTGACACTTCATAAAAGTACAAGATTATTGTCATGTTTTCTCAAGTGAAGAAATAATTTAAGAAAAAAGTGCTGGAAAATAGTCCTTGAAAGCATTTCTATAATTATTCTTCTGATGAATGTTACATTGGCACCTAATTTGAACCTGTGAAGATTTTTTTTTTTTTGAACAATGAATTGAGTTTATAAAGTGTTCTAACTAAAGATTTGTTTAATTTATTAGAGTTATTAAACCTACGCTCAGATCAAGTTAGCAGCTAGACTGGTGTGACAACCTGTTTTTAATCAGTGACTCAAAGCTGTGATCACCCTGATGTCACCGAATGGCCACAGCTTGTAAAAGGTAATTTTGAATGTTATTTTACAGCCTTTAAAAGGCTGCCATTGTAAAATACATGCTGTTAAAAAAAAGAAGGAAGAAAATGTATAGTTGACAGGGATACTGACTGCTAAGAATAGTGGACCTACGAGTTGACCCGCTTCTCCGTTTAATCTCCTTCCTAAAATACTTTCTGCCTTTTCCCCAGACTTATCTGTATGAATAAATAGGAAAGTATTTCTAAAAATTTCCAAGTTTTTAAATAAAGATTTTATTATGAAGATTAAAAAAAAAACTATGAAAAAAGTCTTAATATACATTTTAAAATATGCTTTTCATGTGGTGAGAGTTTTAATAACACTGGTATACTGTTCTGTCCCAGAGAGTTACAGTGGAAGTTAAAGGAGGGCCTTGCAGTCCAGAGAAGCTGCACCTCATAAAAATCTCTCTTCTGATTTGTTTTTCTGACAAACTTTAGGTTAACCTGAGTCAGTACTTTTGGGGTTTTTTTCGTTTGATTTGTGTCCTCAATTTGGTAAAATTACGGCTGACTGAATGGATATGAGCTTGAGCAAGCTCCAGGAGATGATGGACAGGGAAGCCTGGTGTGCTGCATACAGTCCACGGGGTTGCAAAGAGTTGGACACGACTGAGCAGCTGAACAGCCAGATCCTTACTTCCCAGCATTTGACAGTAAAGAATAAAGACTCTTCAGGAGCTAAATTAAAGCTTGGAAGCTATTGTTAGATCTTAGGTATTTTATTTATTTATTGGAGTTTTGGAATTTTTTTCCCCCAAACTTTAAACTTATTTTGTATTTGGGTGTAGCCAGTTAACAATGTGGTGGGAGTTTCAGGTGAATAGCAAATAGCATATATCTGTTCTCCCCCCAGATCTTACGTACTTTAAAATTTTGAGTGTTTGGATCCTAACTTTAGGATACTCTTTGGTAAATTATTTAGAATGTTACAGACAGAATACAATAAGCAGAATGACTAGAAATTTATACAGGCAGGTACTATTACTTATTACTCACTATAATATAAAAAGTGCTTCTTTTAGTTCAGTGTTTATTCATAACCTTTTTCTTGATTAAAAAACAATTTCCGTTTTGAGTGAAAAACAAATGCACTATGTTTAAGAGTCTTAGGGTAGATTGTTTTAAGGTAATAATCGTCAATTTATATTATTCTTTTCTTCTTCTTGAATTGGTTTAAATTACTTGGTTTGACTTTAAAGTGGTTTTGGTAGTTACATTAATATATGTTAATATTAAATGATGCTAATGTTTACGTATTCTGTTGTTTAGGGAACAGACTTTGGAAATTAGAATGTAGATACCATTTGATGTATTTAATCTCTATTCCATTTCAGAATCTCAAAACTTTACAATAATTACAAATTGTACTTCTGAGACTTGGAGTTATGTTCCCTCTTGCTTGCTTCTTACCTTTTTGCAGTAGTAGTTTAATTTCCCTGTCAATGTGTCCTCAGTTTTTCCCCCTCTCTCTTTCCCTGTTAATTTTGAAAATTTTGCCGCCTACGTGTTTAAAAGCTTCTAATCTGCCTCTCTTCCCTTAGAGCCAGCAGGTTTATTTTTTGTTTTGCAAGCCTGCTCTGCCTCCTTACAGTATGACATCTGATGCTGGAGGGTCGGTCGCACTTTCAAAAATGAGTCAGCTGGTACATGGGGTTATCATCACTTTTTAGCTCTTCTGTCTGAGAGATACAAGTTTGGAAGCAATCTTGGGGTACTTACCCACAAGGCTGGTGGAAACCAGGTGTGTCACAAAGGTGATTTGTTTGCTCCCTGGGGGAGAGGGTGGAGTGAAATTTTTGCATTTGTGTCACTGCCAAGTCACTGCCACCTCCAGCATGCCCCAGGTTTTAGTTCTGATATCATTTTGTGCATAATTGAAAATGTGAATATACTGCAAAGAAGATCTAAAATAAATATTTGAGCTGCTGGACTCCTACATTTTTTTGCATTCTTTCCCTTGGACCACTGCAATGAGGGATAATTTTGAAAGTGATAAAGAAGTGAGTTTTTTAAAACTGAGAAATACGGGAAACAGATTTTTTCTTTTCTGGTGGCTCTGAGTTTAAGATTCTTTTGTTAAAAGTTGTTTGGAATTTGAAGTCTCAAGTCAGTGATAAATTTACAAATCAAGTCCTTGTAATATCAGTTTGAAAATTTAGCTTTTGACCTCTAAAAAATATTTTACCTATTCTGTGAATTTAAAGTGTTGAAATCAGTATTATGCTGATTCACCTTAATATATGTTGACTGATGCTGGTTATAAAAGTGAATAGAGTAATAGGAATTTATTTTTTTTAACATGTTGGGTAGGGTAGGCAGAATTGGTTCATGCCCCAGAATGAAAATAAAAGATTTCTTACTGTCTTAGAATTTTGAATATTTCTACTTAAAATAGCAGCAGTATATTGAAAAAGTAGAAAAAAACTGGCAACTGTTTATAGCTGAAGTCATTCATTGTTATCCACAGCAAGATTTTTAATGCCCTGGAATACAATTGACAGGTACACATGCTGCCAGTGTATTTTCAGGGAAAGCTACTTTCGTTGAAATAAGGTAATCTTGATCAGAATGGTAAATCAGACTTCAGTGTCTCAAAATTCATGAGGCTATTAGGTTTAAATTTGTATTATCTACAGCAGAGATTGGCAGACTTTTTTTTTAAAGGGCCAGGTAATAAATATTTTAGGCTTTGTGGGCCACGTGTCTGTAAGTTTCTCAGCTCTGCTCTTGTGATATAAAAGCAGCCATAGACAGTATGTAAATGAATGAGCATGCCTCTGTGCCAGAACAAGCTTATAAAAATAGGCGGCTGACCCAGGCCTTAGTTTGTCATCCCAGGCAGTAGTTTGCTGATACTTTATCTAAAGTTTGGGATCACGAATACCAGTGCATACCTTTGATATTGTGAATAACTGATACTTGGCTGTAGACGGTTTCATAGTTGTATGTTTTTATTATAAATATTTGACTTTGTAAATAATTATGATTTGTTACATTGGTTTGTATGTTGGTACCTAAATAGTGTTTAGTTTCCTTTCCTTAAAAAAATGAACTGAGTTTTTATTAGTCTAGCCCTTATGATAAATGTGTTGTATGGCAATCTGATCGGATCACTTTTTCCTCATGTTGAACTTTTAAAATTGTTAACCCATTAAATCTTGGTTTCAAATTTGTCTTCCAAAATAAAATGTTTGCTCCTTTTTTGAAATATGGAATATTTTGCTTAACTTTTCTCAATTGCATTTTACAGATCATCAGGAGAACCTCAATCTGACGACATTGAAGCTAGCCGAATGTAAGTGTAACTTGGTTGAGGCTGTGGTGTCTAAGTTGCTCTAGATTGCTTTAAATGGTATCACATTTTTTGAAAACAATTTCCAGTTAAAGAGAGTAATACTTTAGAAAGTAAATTGGAAGATAGGAATACACATGTCTCATTTTCCCTACCAAATAAATACCTCTAAATCTTGGTAACATATTACTAGATTTCTACTTCTAGACAGATAATTGCATACCCCTGGATTCTTACATATTTTTGCTCCCCTAGAAGTTTTAGTCTGTTAGTGTGAAAGACCTGGAAGCACATCATTTCATTTATGGTGGTAGAAGGATCCCAGGATGGAACATGAACATAAAGAAGTACCAGTGTACTCAGGTACCTTGATGCAATAGGGACCTAATCCACATGGCAGAAAACAGGGGTGATCAGGGAAGGCTAAGTTAAGTCTTGAAGTGAGACTGGGAGTTAGCTAGCACATGCTAGGCAGAAACATGAGCACTTACAAAGCCACATAGTAAACGTAAGAAGCAGTAGGCAGTTGAGGATTTTTAGATTATAGACTAACCGAAAGGTGGAAAGTTAAAGGAGATGAGACTGGATAAAAAGGACTAGGTGCTTGCATGCTTTGGGAACGGCCTTGGCCTGTCTCTCATAGGTATTTGGGAGTCAGTAAAGAATTTGCTAAGTAGGGTAACCTTGTTAGATATATATATTTTTAGTAACTTTGCTGGCAAGGAAACAGGATTGAAGAGAAATCATATGGTAGGAAGACCAAAATTTAGTCAATGAAAGCCTAAATAAGGGCAGTAGTATATTAGGAATTCAAGATAAACTTTTCTGGTTTAAAGAAAAGTATTTAGAAAGTGAAGTAGTTAAGACTTCAGTGATTAGTTGTGAAAATATAAGAAGTTTAAAATAACTAGAGATGGTGATTATTGAAGCAGGGCTTTAAGGTAATAAAGGTTGGAATTAAAAATATAGGTATAGGGATTTCTCTTGAATAAGAGCAAAGACCCGTATGAATGTAGAAGAGGGAGGTAAGGATGAGTGCTGGTGCTGCTGCTGCTGCTCAGTCAGTTCAGTTGTGTCTGACTCTGCGTGACCCCATAGACAGCAGCCCACCAGGCTCCTCTATCCCTGGGATTCTCCAGGCAAGAACACTGGAGTGGGTTGCCATTTTCTTCTCCAAGGATGAATATGTAATATTAAATGTATTGGTAGGTAAGAATGGGGAAGTCAAAGCCACTGTGCCTAAAGTGTCAATTTTCTTAGTAAATTAGGTCAGCTACAACACTGTGTGCTTCTGGAAGAAGTGGTTTCATTGTTGATTAAGCTTGGGACATATAGACTTAAACCTGAAAATTGTGAAAAATCCTTTAGAATGATATACATTGTGCATCTCCAAGAAGGGATTATAAAATGTATTTTTCAAACATATGTGTCCATGTAACTTAAAATTTTTTTGTGTGGTAAAATACACATTATAAAATGTCCAATTTAGTGGTAATTAGTTACATCTATATTGTTGTGCAATGATTGCCACCATCATCTCTGTAACTCTTTTCATCTTGCAAAACTGAAACTGTTGTCAGTTAAAAAAAATCACTCCCCATTCACTCTTCTCCCCAGACCCTGGCAATCACCATTCTACTTTCTTTGATTTGGACAACAATACCTCGTATACTCTGAGTGCCCACAGTATTTGTCTTTTTGTGATTGGCTTATTTTACTTACATCGCATGATATCAAGGTTCATCCATGTTGTAGTGTATGTCAGAATTTTCTTCCCTTTTAGGAACTGAATAATCTGTTGTATGTATGTAACATTTCGTTTATCCATGTATCTGCTGATGGACACCGGTTGCTTTTGTTTTAGCTATTGTGAATAATGCTGCAGTGTAAGAATACCTCTTCGAGACCCTGCTTTTATTTCTTTGGGTATATGCCCAGAAGTCAGATTGCTGGATCATATGATAGTCCTATTTTTAATTTTTTGCACAAGGAACCTTCATACTGTTTTCTAGAGTGGCTGTACCACTTTAACAGTTTGACCACATAATGCACAAAGGTTATAATTCCATACATTCTCAACATTTGTAATTTTTTTTTTTTCCTTCACTATATGCCATCCTAATGGGAGCACGGGTATTTCTCTTTATAGTTTTTTGACCATGTAACTTTTTAAGAAACATTTTAAAGTAGTTTTTGTAGAACTCAAGAGTTTGGTTAGGGGATTTGAAAAGGCTGAAAACTTGGAAAGTTCTTGGGGAAAATGGGTGAAGTGGACCAGATATTGAGAGTCTCATGCTAACAGGGTACCCAGCTAAGATTAACTTATCCATACTTGCAGTTAGACGACTTTTCTGTAGTAGCCAGAAAAAGATGCATGGTATTTCACCATTGGCTATTAGAACAGATGGGAGTGGCATGTGTGTAGAGTGTTAACATTGGAGTAGTTGAATTTACATGTCATCTGTTGGAAAGGTTGTGGTGCCAGATGAAGATGTTGGGTTGGTTATAGAACGCATGATGGGTCAAAGATAGTTTCAGTTTAAGTGAAACTCTTACAAGCATAGATGATGATGATCAGAGCCTAAGGTAGTGATTGGCTGAAACTGAGAGGAGATGAGGGACCCTCAAGTTAAGAAAGTCAAGTATTTTGGGGGCTTGAGGGTTGGGATAGATCATGCATACAGGCATTGAAGTCACAATGCCAGTGATATAACTGGGGCAAAATAGAGGCTTTAGTATATTAGTGCAATTTACCAGAAAGTTTCTAAGTATAAGTTGTGTTTGTGTTGTGCTTTTTTTTTTTCTTTCAAATGGGGGGTGGGCATTGTTTTTAATACAGTGAATAAGAAGGATAACAGTACATTTAGGGATTTGAGTTGTCTGTGGAAACGTCACTTAAAATAATTATAAGAAATGCATTTGGGGGCAAGTTAGGTTTCAGTGAAAGCTAAAAGATTGAGAAAACATTATATAAAGCAATTGAAGATATGAATGTGTTTCTGGCGATCTTGATGGAAGAGGTTAGATGGATGCATCAAGAGTAAAGAATGAAAAGGAAAGATGAGGCTTGTGTTTTGTAGTATGGCAAGAATGTGAGGTGTGGTAGGATGTTTATCATGAGGTTCCAGATGAGACTCTGGTGTTAAGTTCTGGTTGAGTTTAGCAAGGTATCATTGCTGTTGCCCATTGTAAGGTGGAGTAACTGGAAATTAGAACTAACAAAGATTTCTAAGCTTCTGGCCATAATGGTGAGACTATAGTTCTAAGTTTTCATGTCTGCCACAGTTTCTCAAATTTCTATAACTGTAGAAACCAAAACTAGGCAGTAGTTTAGTAAGATTTCTTCTACCTTAAGCTTATGTGTCTTGATTTACAAAATAGGCGATGAAGGATTCTTGTTTTTATCTAAGAATTAACTAGTGTGTTTTATTAATGGCAACATCTTATATTTATTAAAGCGTGATTCTTTTTACCACTTTGAGATATATTTGCATTTGATATCCTTTAGGGAACACCTCGAGTACATTTTAAATAATTATATAAAATTAAAGAATATGCATGGTTTTAGAAATTCTTAGTGTCACCCATTTCCTAGAGCACAGAAAAACATAGTTTTTAACAGCTGCATGCTAATTTATAGCTTAGCCTCGAAATAGAACTGACACAATAACCCAGATCTTTTTATTCAATTATATAATATACTTGGATTTTGTTTAAATTCTACATACCATATAGTAGTCTTTTTTTACATACTAATTTAGACTCTTTAATTTTCTTAATGATTTCAAAGCAGTTTTAGTAATTTCAGATTTCTTGTCTTTGGTAGTTACTCCGCAACCTTATCTCTAACACTTCGGCTATGTTTTTAGGTATATAATTAAGACTGTAAAGGGAACCAAGGGTAAGTGTATCAAGTGATTTATGGTTCAGTATTTGCAAATGCTATTTTTTTCCCTAAATGTTGGCATGACCAAGGTCTTAGTCCTCAGGCCATAGTCCTCAGGCCATTATTATCTATTATCTATAGATAAGATTTCTTCATAGGGCTTCCCTGGTAGCTCAGCTGGTAAAGAATCCACCTTCAATGCAGGAGACCCTGGTTTGATTTCCTGGGTCAGGAAGTTCCCCTGGAAAAGGGATTGGCTACCCACTCCAGTATTCTTGGGCTTCCCTGGAGGCTCAGACAGTAAAAAATCTGCCTGTAATACAGGAGACCTGAGTTGGGAGGATCCCCTGGAGGAGGGCATGACAACCCACTCCAGTATTCTTGTCTGGAGAATCCCCATGGACAGAGGAGCCTGGCAGGCTCTAGTCCATGGAGTCACAAAGAGTTGGACACCACTGAGCAACTCAGCACATAGTATACCAACCATAATGTAAATTGAAATAGCTAATTGTTATTGGATCAAAGATTGAAGTTATTAAACCCTGTTACTTATGCTCAAAACTTTTCAGAGGTCTCTCCCTCAGAGTAAAGTCCAAGGATCTACAAGGCTCTGTGCTTCCTTTCACTTTTGTGACCTTTGTATTTTCTTTTGCCCATTTTTATCCTCACTTGCTTAATGCTCTTGCCCTTAATGATTTGGTGTTCTTAAGATGTGTGCCTGTTTTCTGTGATCCTTCTCTCTGATAACCACATGGCTTCCTTTCTCCTTTGCTTTATAGCTCTCAAATGATCCTTATCAGAGAGTCCTTCCTTGACCAACTTTCTTCAAAGAATGATCATGTTCTGTCTTCCCTATTCCTTTTCCCATGCTGTATTTATCTTCATGGGATTTAATATCATTTGACTGGTTTCATATTAATTTCTTTATTGTCTGGCTCATTTAATACCAGGATGGAAGTCTAATGTTCTTTAAATGTGTTATGGTGTGTTTTTTGGCCCAGAATGTGGTCTGTTCCATGTGAGTTTGAGAAGAATGTGTAATCTGCTGTTGTTGGATGAAATATTCAAGAGATGTCAGTTGTATCCAGTTGATTGATGGTGCTCTTGAGTCCATCTGTGCCCTTAATGATTTTCTGCCTGCTCCATCTGCCCATTCCTGATAGATAGGTATTGAAGTCTCCGACTATAATAGTAGATTGCTCTAGTTTTCTTTGTAGTTCTATCATTTTTTGCCTGAAGTTATTTGATGCTCTGTTGTGCGGTGCATACACATTAAGGATTGCGATATTATCATGGAAAACTGACCCATTTCTCCTTGTGTAATGCCCCCTTTTAGCCCTGATAACTTACTTTGTTTTATTTTTAATTGGAAGATAACTGGTTTACATTGTTGTATTGGTTTCTGCCATACAAGGTGAATCAGTGGTTAAGTATATGTGAGTCCCCTCCCTCTTGAACCTCCCCAGTCCCACCCCATCCCACCCCTCTGAGTTGTCACAGAGCAGCGTGGAGTTGAGCTCGCTGTGTTACACAGCAACTTCCCACTAGCTCTCTTTTACATGTGGCAGTATGTATGTTTCAGTGCTACTCTGTTTGTCCTGCCCTCTCCCCCCTGCTGTGTCCACAGATCTGCATCTCCATTCCTGCCCTGCAAATAGGTTCATTAATAACATATTTCTAGATTTCATATATATGCTTTAATATATATTTGTTTTTCTCTTAATGACTTAATATATATTTGACTTTCTCTTAATGACTTTACTCTGTATAACAGGTTCTAGGTTCATCCACTTCACTATAACTGACTAAAATTCGTTCCTTTTTATATTTGAGTAATATTCTATTGTATATGTACCACAACTTCTTTATCCATTCATCTGTTGATAACACGGACATCTAGATTTCTTCCGTGTACTACCTATTATAAATGCTGTTGGAATGAACATTGGCGTACATGGATCTTTTTTAATTATGGTTTTCTCAGGGTATATGTGCAGTAGTGGGGTTGCTGAATCATATGGTAGTTTTACTCCTAGTTTATTAAGAAATCCTATTCTTCATAGTAGCTGTATCAATTTACATTCCTACTAATTGTGCAAGTGTTCCCTTTTCTCCACAGCCTCTCCAGCGTTGATTGTTTGAAGATGGCCATTCCAACCGCTGTGAGGTGATAACCTCCTTGTAGTTTTGATTTGCATTACTCTAAATAATGAGTGATGTTGAACATTTTTTCATGTGTTTATTGGCCATCTGTTCACCTTCTTTGGAAAAGTGTCTATTTAGATCTGCGCATTTTTTGATTTGGGTTATTTGTTTTTCTGCTATTGAGCTACATGAACTGCTTGTATATTTTGGAGATTAATCCTTTGTCAGTTATTTCATTTGCAGTTATTTTCTCCTGTTCTGAAGGTTGTCTTTTCATCTTGTTTGTGGTTTCCTTTGCTGTGCCAAAACTTTAAATTAGGTCCCATTTGTTTATTTTTGTTTTCATTTCCATTATTCTTTATTCTAGGAGGTGTGACCCTGATAGCTTTTCTTTGGAGTCTGCTCTGGCTGAAATTAATATAGCTACTCTTGCTTTCTTTTGATTATTGTTCGCATGGTATATATTTTTCCTATTTAATTTATATGTGTCTTTATATATAAAGTACAGATAATGCATAATTGGGTCTTGTTTTTTGATCCACTCTGACAATCAGTGGTGAAGAATCCACCTTTCAGTGCAGAAGACATAGGTTCGATCCCTTAGTCAGGAAGATGCCCTAGAGAAGGAAATGGCAACCCCTTCCAGTATTCTTGCCTGGGAAATCCCATGGACAGAGGATCCTGGCATACTTCAGTCCATGGGGTTGCAAAAGGGTCAGATACAACTTTGTGACTAAACAACAACAACGTATACACATACATGAGTAGATACACACACACATATGTACACATAAGTATCATAAACCAAGTACATAGTTGATATTATTTTAAACAACTTGTATGTCTTAGATTAGTTAAGATTAAGAAAAATAAAAGGTTTTCTTTTACTTTTCACTTATTTATCAGTGCTTGTCCTTCTTTATGTAAATCTGAGGTCCCAATCTGTATACTTTTCACTTATTTCTTTATCAGTACTCATCCTTTATGTAAATTTGAGGTTCCAATCTGTATCATTTTCCTTCTCTTTAGAGAATTTCTTCTAACATTCTTGGAAGGCAGGTGTGCTGACAACAAATTCCCTCAAGTTTTATTTGTCAGAGTCTTTATTTCTGCCTCACTCTTACAGAAGAATTTCACAGGGTATAGAATTCTAGGTTGGTATTTTTTTCTTTCTCCATTGCCCCCATCCCCCTTAGTACTTAATGTATTTCATTTCACTCTCCTTTCATGGTTTCTGAGGAAAAGTCAGATGTAATTCCTATGTTTGATATTTTGTAGGTAAGGAATTTTCCTCCTCTGGCTTCTTTCAGATTTTTTTTCTTTATCTTTGATTATCTGTAGTTTGAAAATGGTATCACTAAGTGTAGGGTTTTAGAGTGGGAATTTCTCCTGGTTGGTGTTTTTTGAGCTTCCTGGATCTATAGCTTGGTATCTGATAGTAATTTAAGGACATTTCTCAGTGATTGTTTCAGATATTTCTGATGGTCCTTTCTTCTTTTTCTAGTATTCCCGTTATGTGTGTGTTACACTTTTTATAGTGTCCCACAATTGTTAGTCTTTGTTCTCCTTGCTTTTCAATTTTCAAAGATTCTGATGATAATATCTAAGTTCAGAGATTCTTTTCTTAGTTGTTTCCAGTCTACTATTAAGCCCTCAAAAGACATTTAAAAATTCTGTTACAGTGTTTTTGATCTCTAGGTTTGTTTGTTTTGGTTATTTCTTAGGATATCCATCTCTGCTTACATTTACATGCTGTCTACCTTATTCACTGAAAAGATCATATGGTTTTTCCTTTTTAGTCTTACTGATATGGTGAATTACCAAGCCTGCAGTCCTGTGATAATCCAACTTGTGTGTCAGTCAGTCAATCAGTTGGGTCCAATTCTTTGTGACTCCCATGAATTGTAGCCTGCCAGGCTCCTGTCCATGTAATTCTGCAGGCAAGAACACTGGAGTGGATTGCTGTTCCCTTCTCCAGGGGATCTTCCCCACTCAGGGATTGAAGCTGCGTATTCTGCATTGCAGGCAGATTCTTTACCGTCTGAGCCACCAGAGACGCCCTGCTTTATTCATTAAAGCTTAGTAAATTATATATTAACTAGCTCTTAGTTAGTTTAAATTCCTGGTATGATAGTTCCAACATCTCTGCCATTTCTAATTCTTAAGCTTGCTCTGTGGTTGCAAATAGTGTTTTTTGCCTTTTAGTATGCCTTGTAATTTTTTCTTGATAGCTGGCATGATTTCCCAGGTAAACGGAATTGCTGTAATAGGCCATCAGTAATGTGATAGTAAGATGTAAGCGGAAAGAAAGCATTTGATAATATCCCATCAGGATAAAGTATTTTTGCCTGAGGACAGGCCTTGGTAAGAAGAGAGGGCGCTTCACTTCAGTTCAGTTCAGTTCAGTCACTCAGTCGTGTCCGACTCTGTGCGACCCCGTGAATTGCAGCACGCCAGGCCTCCCTGTCCATCACCAACTCAAATCCACGTCTATCGAGTTGGTGATGCCATCCAGCCATCTCATCCTCCGTCGTCCCCTTCTCCTCCTGCCCCCAATCCCTCCCAGCATCAGAGTCTTTTCCAGTGAGTCAACTCTTCGCATGAGGTGGCCAAAATACTGGAGTTTCAGGTTTAACATCATTCCTTCCAAAGAACACCCAGGACTGATCTTGTTTAGAATGGACTGGTTGGATCTCCTTGCAGTCCCAGGGACTCTCAAGAGGGCACTGGTATATCTTGAAATGGTTCCTTTCTCTGCCCCCCCTGCTAGAAGCATGAGAGGAGTTTCCTCAGTACTGGCTCTGAGAACCTGCTCAAGCTCCTTGGGGTAATTCTCATAAAAATTCTGGGGGCTCCCCTATGACTGGCCCCTCCCTCTATGGAGTTTTTAAGTCCAGATTTTCTTAAGGCCGAGCCTGTAGGAGTTTGTCAATTACAGTTAAGGTTTTTCTGTCCTGTCACAGGTTCCTACTTGTGGATCTCTGCTTCAGTAAACTATGACTGCCTGTATTTGCCTGTCTCTCAGTATTAGGGACATTTGGCGTTATGCTCCTCCGTCATTTAGGAATCCAAGAAGAGTTGTGGAGTCCTTTCGTCTCTTCATCTTTTTATTACTGGATTGGAGTAATTACTTTCTAGCTTGTGGAACCAGAAATCAGAAGTTGAGATGTAGCATAGATGCTCTTTTGTCTGTGGAGTGGAAGAAAAAATTTATATACAACTCCAAATTAAATATACTTATATGTGTTTAAAAATATTTTTGGATTAAATAATGTCTTGAAGTACATTCTGAAGTAAAAGATACAAAATAAAGGTGGCTCTTCTGTTTCCAGGATTCCCTCCTGGGTTCTGACACCATGTTCTTGCTGTCCAGATTGAGCCTTTGCATGCATCTTTGTGTGCCTCTGATACGCCTAAGGAACTGGGAGGTATCCTGATACCTGCCTCCCTTCGTGGTTAAGTACTAGAAAAAAATAGTTAATTGACACTGCTTTCTAGACAGTATCAGGAGAGGAAATGAAGAATCCTCACTGAATTTCTGAAATTTGCTAGGTTCTGAGAACGTAACTGTAGATAAATGGTCAAATCGTGTGTCTCAGGGAGCTTACCATGTAATTAATAGGCACTTATTATAAAGTGTACTGAAAATAGGTACAGGTTACTGTGGGAGCAGCAGTCATGATCCTGAAATGATACTAAGCTGAATCTTTAAATAGAAGGAGATATGCTTCTGGTTCATAGTAGGGATGAATGCCTCTGACTGAGTCTTCTCAGAAGGCAGAGTGAGCACAGCCCTGTTATTTTGTTGAAGTACTCCAGCGAAGCAGTTTTTGGGATCAGTGTGAATTTGCGTTTTATTATATTGTACATGTCCTTAAAAGATTTTAAGAATTGTTAGTGGGAATAATTTACAGTCCTTCTCCTAGAATACTTTGTGAGGATTAAAGGCCATAGTGGGCAAAAACCACTCACTATGTTAATGAATTTTTATTGTTTTTGTTATTTCAGCTCGTAACAGTACCTTTTACTCAGGTGCCCATCCCAGAAAACCTGTGTATTCAGCTTTTTCTATTCATTACCTCTGCATATACATCTTTTAAATGTTTCTTCCATCAGTTTCCTTTTCTTTCCTGCTACTTCTTCACTCTTTGTCTGGTCTCTAATAGTAGTCATTACCCAACTAGATTGCCTGCCTCCAGTTTTGCCAATTTTGGTCCCAGTTTACAGCATGGAATTATCATAAAGGCAGATTTGACTTAGTCATTGACTTACTTAAAACCCTTTAATGACTCCTGCTGCAGATGTTCTTATCTAGTGGTTTATGAAAAGTGTGTGAATATTCTGAAACTTCTTGCCAGATGAAGTATATGTGTATTTTTATGGGAAGAAAGTTACTGACCTTTGTTAGATTACTCCTCTGCTGGCTAAAATCTGAATTCCTTATCATGTCTTAAAAATTCTCCCATAATCTGGCCTCTCCCTGCCTTTGCTTAGTCTTTGAGTCCTTCCTTGAACTTTATGCTACTGAACTGCATCCAGTGGTCTTAAGACCTTGTTCTCAGACTCTTCTGCCTTCACTCACTCATTTCTCTCTTATCTGAAACAGTCTTCCTACCCTCTTTGTCATCTGTTCCCCAGTCATCCTTTGCAATTCATCTTGGCTAAATTGCCTCTTTTTATATTGCCATACCTCCTGAGTCCCTGTGATGTTAAAAATCTTCTGGGTTCCTTCTACCCCCCACCCCTTAAACAGTTCCCTGAAGAAAGAGCCCATAAAAAATAGCCATAAGATCTGAAATAATAGTTCTGTTTTCTCAGGCAGAGTTTGAAATATACTGAAGAAGACATTTGGAAGTAATCAGGTATTGCTAAAGCCTTGAAAGATGAAAATCTCCAAAGAGAAATACAAAAGAGAAAATGTCTAATGGCTTGTCCCTGGGGAGTATAAGCATTTCTAGAGGAAGGGAAGCATCTGAAGAACAGCCAGAGAGAAAGGAAGTCAGGAAAACAGTGTCCTGAAAGCCCATAGTCAGTAAATTCCAAAAGACCTACATTTCTTAGCAAGGTTACATAAATTTGATATGTAGTTTTAAGTTTGATATAGCCCCATTTGGCTATTTTTGCCTTTGTTGCCTGTACTTTTGGTGTCATACCAAAGAATTCATTGTCCAAATCTCATGTCCTTTAACCATTCCCTTATGTTTTCTTCTAGGAGTTTTGTAGTTTCAGCTTGTATATTTAGGTTGATCCATTTTTAGCTAACTTGTATTGTATAAACTAAGGGTCCAGCTTCATTCTTTGTGTGGGGATATTCAGTTTCCCAGCAGCACTTGAGGAGACTGTTCTTTCCACATTGTATACCTTTGGTACCTTTGTTGAAGATCATTTGACTGTTAGGTTTTAAGGGTTTATTTCTGGATTCTCTGTTATGTTCCATTGGTTTGTATGTCTTGTCTTTATACCAGTACCATGCTGTTGTGGTTACTGTAGCTTTGTAAAGATGTTTTGAAATCAGGAATTGGAAGCCTCTCGCATTGTTTTCTTTCTCAAGATTATTTTTGCTACTTGGCATACTTTGAGATTCCATATGAATTTTAGGATTGTTTTTTCCCATTTCTGAGAAAATATCATTGGGATTTTGATAGGGATTAAATTGAATCTTTAGATTTCTTTGGGTAGTATGGACCTTTTAATAGCACTTCAGTTTTGCAGTTGATGAACACAGGATACTTGTTTGTGTCTTTAGTTTCTTTCAGCAGTGTATTGTCATTTTCAGTGTACTAGTCTTTGGCCTCCTTCAGTAAGTCTGTCCATAAGAATTTTATTTTTGATGCTGGTATGGAGGGGAATATTCTCTTAAAGAATTTTATTTTTGATGCTGGTATGGAGGGGAATATTCTCTTAATTTCCTTTTCAAGTTGTTCATTGTTAGTTCATAGAAACAAAACTGATTTTTGCATCCTGCAGCTTTACCAAATTCATTTATTAGTTCTAACAGTTTGTGTGTGTGTGTGTGTGCGTGTGTGTGTGTGTGCGATCTTTATGGTTTCCTGTGGGCAGAGATAATTTTGTTTCTTCCTTTCCTATTTGGATGCTTTCTTTGGTTTTACTTATCTGAATGCACTGACTAGGATTGCCAGGAATCCTGTGTTGAAAACAAATGACGAGAGCAGGCATCCTTGCCTTGTTGGTGATCTTAGAGGGAAAGCTGTTAGTTTTTCACCATTGGGCATGATACTGACTGTGGACTTTTTATATGGCCCTTATTATGTTGAGGTAATTCCTTTTGTGTCTAGTTTGACTTTTTGTTATGAAAGGGTGTTTGTCAAATGCTTTTCTGCATCAGTTGAGATGATCATGTTATTTTTGTCCTTCATTTTGGCAGTTTGGTATATGACATTGACTGATGTTCATACGATGAAACATCCTTAACATTCCAGGAATATATCCCACCTGGTGGTGGTGTATAACTTGAAAGTGTCAGATTTTACTTCCTAGTAATTTATTGATTTTTGCAGTGGCACCCCACTCCAGTACTCTTGCCTGGAAAATCCCATGGACTGAGGAGCCTGGTAGGCTGCAGTCCATGGGGTCGTGAAGAGTTGGACAAGACTGAACAACTTCACTTTCACTTTTCACTTTCATGCGTTGGAGAAGGAAATGGCAACCCACTCCAGTGTTCTTGCCTGGAGAATCCCAGGGACGGGGGAGCCTGGTGTGCTGCCATCTATGGGGTCGCACAGAGTTGGACACGACTGAAGCGACTTAGCAGCAGCAGCATCCGTATTCATCAGGGTTATTGGTGTGTATTTTTCTTGTCTCATATGTCTCTCATTTTGGCATCAGGATTATGCTGGTCTCATAGGTAAATTTGGAAGGGTATCCTTCTCTTCATTTTTGGGGACGAGTTTGAGAAGGATTGGTGTTAATTCTTTAAATCTTTGGTAGAATTCTCCAGTGAAACTATCTTGTTCTGGACTTTTGTAGAAATATATACTCATTTTCTTTTAAGGTTATTCAGCTCATTGGTGTATCTTGTTGTTAGTGGTCTCTAAAGACGTTTTCTATTTTTGTGGCATCATCATAATTTATCTTCTTTCATCTGATTTTGAAAATTTGAGTTTTTTCTTGGTTTAGCAAATGATTTGATGATTTTCTTGAAATTCCCCCCAAACAACTGTCATTGGTTAGTTTTTCTCTTCGTCTGTGCTCTATTTCATTTCTTTGTAATCTTCATTGTTGTCCTTCTAACTTTGAATTAGTTTGTTTTTTTGGTTACTTGAGGTCTAAAATTAGGTTGTTGATTTGAAGTCTTTTCTCTTTTTTAATGTGGGTGTTTACCACTCTGAAGTTCCCATGCTTCTGCTTCGTCCCATACATTTTGGTATGCTGTATTTCATAGTTGTTTCTTTCAAGGTATTCTGTAATTTTTTTTTTTTCTTTCTGATTTCTTCTTTGACCCATTGGTTGTTCAGACTATGTTGTTTAGTTTCCATAGTGGCTAGTTTCAAGTTTTCCTTTTAATTGTGATTTTTTATTTCATTCTGTTGCAGTTGGGAAGGACACAGTATGATCACCGTTTTCTGAAATTTTGCTAAGATTGTTTTGTGGCGTGGCATGTGCTCTTTCCTGGAAAACGTCTCATGTGCAATTGAGGAATTGGAGGTTCTGCTGTTGTTTTGTGCAACGTCTTTTATTTGATTGTTAGGTCCATTTGTTCTATTATAGTGTTCAAGTCCTTTGTCTCCCAAATGATTTTGTCAGGTAGATATATATATAAATATATATATGGAAAGTGAGGTACTAAAATGTCCTACTATAATTGTTACTGTTTCTTCCTTCCATCAGTCAATGTTTCCTTAATTTATTTCAGTGCTCTGCGTGTATATTTTTAGTTGTATCTTTCTGGTGAATTGATCATTTTTTAAAAACTACATGTTATGTCCGTTGTTTCTTAATGACAGTTTTTAACTTATAGGTCTTTATTTTCTCATATATTATCTGCCTTCTTTCAGTTATCACTTGCATAGTATGTTTTTTCTTTATTTCACTTTCAACTTGTGTATGTATGTCCTTGTATCTGTAAAGTAACTCTTTTGTATACAGCATTTAGTTGGTGTCTTGCTGATAGTGTTCTTGACGCCAGTTGTCATTGTATCTCACTGTGCACACTGCTTATTGAACCCATGGTAGACAAGGCACAAGTGGGGAAACTGGAAGAAAACTCAAGGAGCCATAGGAATTGCGGACCCATTTATTCTTTATTCTTGTCTGGCTGGCACAGCAGCCGTAGCAGCAGAACTGCTATACTCTCCTCTTGTGGCTGGTCCTACGGGCACAGCCGTGACGCAGCAGTAATGCTGCCGCTTTCTAGGTGGAGCTTACAAGTGCCAACAGCACAAAGTAGCCTGTGACCAAGCAGTGCCTCGTGACACTCATGCATAGTGCGATCAGTGATCTCAGCTGCCGCGCACTCACTGTTTACAAAACTTGGGGCAAGAGAGCCTGAACATGCTGTCTTGGCTAATTTACTCTCTTCCCTACGGTTGGGTTTTTTTTTTTTTTTTTTTTTTAACTTAGTAACCCATTTAGCTGTTCTGTATCTTTTGATTAGGAGTTTAATTCATTAATATTTAAAGTACTGATAGGAAAGAAAGAATTTATTATTGCCATCATGCTAATTGTTTTTTGTATATCGTATAATTATTTTTTCCCTTTTTTCCTGTGAGATGTCTTCCTTTGTGTTTTTTTTTCTTATAGTGACATGCTTTGATTCCTTTCTTTGTGCGTCTTTTATAAGTATTTTCTTTGTGTTTGTGTGCTAAGTCATTTTGATTCTGTCTGACTCTTTGTGACCCCATGGACTGTAGCCTGCCAGGCTCCTCTGTGCATGGAATTTTCCAGGCAAGAATACTGGAGTGGGTAGCCATTCCCTTCTCCAGGGGATCTTCCCCACCCAGGGATTGAACCTGTGTTTCCTGTGGCTGCTATTACAGGCAGCTTCTTTACCACTGAGTCACTGGGGGAGCTGGTGTTTACCATTGTGTTCATCACGGTGATTACATAACATCTTTCAGTAGTAGTGATGTATTTTAAACAAATAATTATTTCAGTTGGATACAAAAACTTGATATGTTTTTCCTTTTTGTTATGACATAAATCACACCTTTTTGTATTTCCTATCCATTAACATATAGCTGAGTTTTAAAAAAATACTTATTTATTTATTTGACTGTGTCAAGTGCTAGCTACAGCACTCAGAATGTTTGTTGCATCGTGTTGGATCTTTTGTTGTGGTTCATGGACTCTCTAGTTGTGATGCGTGGGCTTAGTAGTGGCGGCACAAGAACTTAGTTGCTTGGCAACAGCTGGAATCTTAGTTTCCTAACCAGGGTTGAATCTGTGTCCTCTGTCTTGTCAGGTGGTTTCCTAACCACTGGACTGCCAGAGAAGCCCTTAGAGTTGAGTTTTTTTTTTTTTAATGTTGCTCTGTTTTAACTCTACCTGAATATAAAGTGATATACTCATCACCATTGCAGTATTACAGGATTCTATGTTTGTCTATAAATTTACCTTTACCAGAAGGCTTTATATTTTCAGATGCTGTTTTATTGTGTATCCTTTTGCATTTCTTGTAAGGCAGGTTTAATGGGGATGAACTAGCTCAGCTTTTTTTTTTATGCTACAAGGTCTTTATATCTCCTTTGCATTTAAAGTCAGTTTTGCCAAATAATAGTGTTTTTAGTTGGAAGTTACTTATCTCCAGCACTGTGAATATGTCATCCTACTCCTTTCTGGCCTGCAAAGATTTCTGCTGATAAGTTTATTTATAGTCTTATGATAGCTTCCTTGTGTGTGACCAGTTGTTTCTGTTTGGTTGCTTTCAGGATTCTTTATTTTTTATTTTGCATCTTACTATGTGCCTCTTTGCTGCTGCTGCTAAGTCGCTTCAGTTGTGTCCGACTCTGTGCGACCCCATAGATGGCAACCCATCAGGCTCCCCTGTCTCTGGGATTCTCCAGGCAAGAACACTGGAGTGGGTTGCCATTTCCTTCTCCAATGCATCAAAGTGAAAAGTCAAAGTGAAGTCGCTCAGTCGTGTCCGACTCTTCATCCTAATTGGAGTCCTTTGAGCCTCTTAAAATTAGATGTCCGTTTTCTTCCTCAGATTTGGGAAGCATTTGGCTATTAGTTTTTCATTTAGCTTGCTTCATTCTCTCTTCTCTAGCTGGTATTCCCCAGTGCATGTGTTGGTCAGCTTGATGATATTCTATCCCGTAAGTCCCTTTGACTTTCTTCACTTTTCTTCTTTTTGTTTTTTTTTTGCTTTTTTTCATTCTGACTCAGGAATTTCAAAGACTCACCCGTAAAGTTCATTGATTTTTTTTTTTTTTTTTCTTCTGCTTGATCAAATCTGCCATTGATCCCCTCTTGTGAATTTTTCAATTCAGTTATTATATTCTTCAGCTCTAGAATTTTTTTTGGTTCTTTTTTTGTCTTGTCTTTTTGTTGATGTTCTCATTTTGTTCATGCATCATGATTTCATCTAGTTTTTTATTTATGTTCTGTTGTACTTTGTTTCCTAATGGCAATTATACTGAATTTTTTTGTCATTTTAATTTGTAGAACTCTTATTTGTTTAAGGTCATTTTCTAGAACTTTATTTTGTTCATTTGACTGGGTCATGATTCTGTTTTTTGTGTGTCTTGTTGTTGTGGATTTTGCATTTAGAAAACACCTTCTCTCCCATTCTTCATGGACTGGCTTCGTAGAGGAGAGGATCACATCATTCGGCGTAGCTAGAGAATCTTGGTACCTCTAAAATCTTTTAGGGGGTGCTTTTTCTCTGGACTTGTCCTTGTAATTTCTCAATTGAAGGGGTTTATTATTGGTTGTTTTTTTCAAGAGTGTATAGTCTTTTGCCCTCTCTTGTGTCTTTCTGTCTCATTTAAGGTTCTCTGGGTCTACAGCAAGCCAGAGACCTGCCATTTGTTTTCCCTTAGCATCCAGTGTATGCTGGGTCCAGTTCTCTGAGTTAGGCTAGACAGAAACTAGTCCCTTATACAGCCCCTAGAAAAACTGGAATGTTGGACATAATTCTCTCTCTCTCTCTCTCTCTTTTTTTTTTCCCCCTTATCAAGGGTGATGCTGTAAGTTAGGCTTTTCATCACTATTGTGAACTGTGCTACTTGGGGAGAGGTTGAGGCAGTTGATATGGAATAACTTTTCTTACACATTTCTGGCTGGTTTAGTCTTTGAGTTTGCTGGGGGTACCTGCAGCTTTCTAACTGGTTTCAGAGCTCTCAAAAAAGTTTTGGCATCACATATAAGTCAGAGTTTCTGTGTGAGAATCTGGTGCTTCCTTTTTCTCTATTCTGCTGACTCAATTCTGGTTAGCTGGTTAGTTTTTTATCTTTTTTCAGATAATTTAGTAGTTGTACAGTTCAGTTAATGGAGAAATATACCTATGGGTTCATTTATCATCTATACAAAACTAACTTTGATACATATTAAATAATCTTTAGTATAAATTAAAATATCTGTCTTAATAATTTTTTCACCCTAACATTGAAAGAACTCTAGGTGTTTTCTCAGCAGTGTATATTAAATTCTATTAAGTTTTTAAATAACTCCAAGGTTTTCTGAGCTCCCTAACAAAAAGATTATTTTATAGGTGATCTAGCTATCTAAATTGCAAAATAGCCAGCCAGCCAGATCTTTATCACAGAAATTACAGCATATTGCCTGATCCATGGTAGACACTCAAGTGTATAATTAGTCATGGGACAAGTTTTGTCTTGATTGTCTTTGAATCAGAAATAGAAATCAAAGATCGTATTTCATGATCATCACAGAGAATTAGTAGTTGCTCTGCAGCAGTGCCAGCATGTGCTTTGTATTCCTTTCCTTTTCAGATCTTAATTGGAGGGAGATGGATGGATATATTTTATTGTTTGTGTGTTATACTTCACTCTAAAATGTCACGCTGTTTAAAAAAACCAAAAGGTTTTTTAAGATGAGTAATTTTATATAAGTTTATTCTACAGTTTCTGTGTATACTGTGTAAGAAACTATTTAGGCAGTGAGATTATAAACCTCAGAAAAGAGTACTCAGGAGTTATTGTTGAATATATTTCTAAAGTAAAATATACCAATTTAAGTAAAAACTTTTTGGTGAAAACTATATCTTATTCTGTAGTTAATGGTTTGTTGTTTGGATCATGGTAATAATGAGTTCATGATTCAAATAATTTAATAATTCATTCAGGTCCATTGTAACAGACACTACCTTAAACCTGATCATAGCTGTGTCACAGTTGTTTTTTCATTGGATCTGTTTCTATAAGGCCTACTAATATCTAGGATAACATTGGTCATTCTTAAAATTTTTTTATGTTAAGTAAAACTTTGGGAAAGGGGATGGCACATTTACAGAGGTAATATCTTAAAAGAAACAAAGGTGTTCTGCTTACTTTGATGCTAGTAAACAGTGGTTACTAGCTTTATAGACTGATGATACAAGTCTTGGGCCCTTTGTGTTTTATCTCTGACGTCTTGATTCCTCACATCATCATTTGATTTTATTTTCAGTTATAGTCCTTAGACTTAACATTCACATGTTCTTTTGATCTTTGCCTTTTTATCGCCTTTCATTATTCTGTACTTTGTCCACCAGTAGTTTTTAGGTTGCAGTCACAGTACTGATTCTTTTAAGCTCTATCATTCCTTTTAATTTTAATTCCAGTCTTGTTTGCTCATTGTTCACTGATACATCTTCACTTTCTGACAGTTGTTGTTGTTGTTTTTTTTTTTTTTTTACCGGTCACACCATGCAGCATGCTGAATCTTAGTTCCCCAACCAGGGATCAAATACACGCCCCCTGCATTGGGAGTGTGGAGTCTTAACCACTCAGGGACGTCCCCTGATAGTTGCTGTTTATTTCATTGCCTTTGTTCTTGTATTCATTGTTTATTTTCCAGCTTCCTATTAAGTTCAATTTAAGATCATTTTCAACTTTCATGTTATATTGCTGGCAGTTGTTTCAGTGGTTCTGATGTCAGTGGTTTGCTGTTGGTACAGGAACATTAGCATACTTTCCTCGTATTTGTTTCCTTAATAGACAAATTAAGTTGTTGTACATAATGTGATCAGAGTATAACTCTTATTATTATAGGGTTTTTTGGGTTTTTTTGTTTCTGTTAAATACTGGACTGTTCCAAAAACTGAGTCAGCAAATGTGGTATTTGTGTCATTGATGGTGATGGTTTTCCTTTTCCTTCATTGATGGCTGAAACCATTCCCTCTGCTGTTTATTTGATCTGTTCTCTAAAAAAGTTGCAATATGGCAACAGTATTTTCCCTGCATGATTTATTTTAAAAATTTACAAACAAGCAGATAAGTTGATGCCATGTGCCCGTCATCTTTGTTGTTGCTCAGTCATGGCTGACTCTTTGTGACCCCATGAGCTGTAGCATGCCAGGTTTCCCTGTCCTTCACCATTTCCCAGAGGTTGTTCAAATTCATGTCCATTGAGTCAGTGGTGCCATCCAACCATCTTATCTTCTGTCTTCCCCTTCTCCTCCTGCCTTCAATCTTTCCCAACATCAGGGTCTTTTCCAGTGAGTCAGTTCTTCGCATCAGGTGGCCAAATTATTGGAGCTTCAGCATCAGTCCTTCCAATGATTATTCAGGACTGATTTCCTTTAGGATTGACTGGTTGGATCTCCTTGCAGTCCAAGGAATTCTCAAGAGTCTCCTCCAACACCACAGTTCAAAAGCATCAATTCTTTGGTGCTCAGGTTTCTTTATAGTCCAACTCTCACATCCATACATGACTACTGGAAAAACCATATCTTTGACCATATGGACCTTTGTTGGCAAAGTAATATCTTTGCTTTTTAATATGCTGTCTAGGTTGGTCATAGCTTTCCTTCCAAGGAGCAAGAGTCTTTTAATTTCATGGCCGCAGTCACCATCTGCAGTGATTTTGGAGCCCAGAAAAATAAAGTCAGCCACTGTGTCCACTGTTTCCCCATCTATTTGCCATGAAGTGATGGGACCATACGCCATGATCTTGAATGTTGAGCTTTAAGCCAACTTTTTCACTCTCCTCTTTCACTTTCATCAAGAGGCTTTTTAGTTCCTCTTTGCTTTCTTCCATAAGAGTGGTGTCATCTGCTTATCTGAGGTTATTGATATTTCTCCTTGCAGTCTTGTTTCCAGCTTGTGCTTCATCCAGCCCAGTATTCCACATGATGTACTCTGCATATAAGTTAAATAAACGTGGTAACAATATGCAGTCTTGATGTACTTCTTTGCCTATTTGTAACCAATCCATTTGTTCCGTGTCTGTTTCTAACTGTTGCTTCTTGACCTGCATACAGGTTTCTCAGGAGGCAGGTAAGGTGGTCTGATAGTCCCATCTCTTGAAGAATTTTCCACAGTTTGCTGTGATCCACATAGTCAAAGGCTTTAGCATAATCAGTGAAGCAGAAGTAGATGTTTTTCTGGAACTCTGTTGTGATCCAACAGATGTTGGCAATTGGATCTCTGGTTCCTCTGGCTTTTCTAAATCCAGCTTGAACATCTGCAGGTTCTTGGTTCATGTACTGTTGAAGCCTTGCTTGGAGCATTTTGAGCACTGCTTTGCTAGCATGTGAGATGCGTGCAGTTGTGTGGTAGTTTGAACGTTCTTTGGCTTTGCCTTTCTTTGCAATTTGGAATGGAAACTGACCTTTTCCAGTCCTGTGGCCACTGCTGAGTTTTTCAAATTTGCTGGCATGTTGAGTGCAGCACTTTCACAGCATCATCTTTTAGGATTTGAAGTAACTCAGCTGGACTTTCATCACCTCTACTAGAATTTTTCATCTCATTTGTCATCTAGATTCTGTTTTTATTATTTACATTGCTTTGTCACATATCTATCCCTCTACTTTTATTCATCAATCCATCTTTTTTATCCCCATACATTTCAGTCACTGACATCCCTTTCCCTGAAGGTGAAACCATTCTTAAAAAGATTTCTGCCACGTTTTCTAGAGTAACTTGCCCTCCACATACGATTTATTCCATAGAACATTTACTTGTAGGACTGTCTTACTGATTCATAGAAATAAGGTAAGTCAGTGGGAAGTACTGTTTTAAATGTGTTAAGTAATGTCAAGAGTCAAGATCATTGAGAGCACTCTCACTAGATGGTTTCACAGGATTTGATAAGAAAAAGTACCTTTAATAAAAAGTCAGTATGTTATAAAGTACTTGGTTTCTTTTTTTTTTGCATAAAATAAAAGTAAGATGTAAGGAAATTATAGAAAGTAAGCCAGAACCCATCTTGAGATAGTTTTGAATGACCTATAATGTGTCACTGAAGGAACCAATAGGGAAAAGACCTTTCTTCATATCTTTCCTGTTTTCTTATTTTCTTCCTCCTCTTTCTCTCTCCTTGTCCCTTCTTTATCTTTCCTTTCCTCCCTCCCTCTTTTCTTCACATTTGAGGGAGTTATGCATTTTATTGCACTGATTTGCTGATTGAACAGAGTGAGGAGGTCACGTGATTGGATGGAAGCATCACTGGAGGGCACAATCTCTAAATTAAGAGTTGGGAAATTGTTTCTCTCATGGCCTGGTGGTATTTATTTTAGGATCTGCAGGCTAGACTGTACAATCTCTGAAAACTACTCGGCTGTGCTGCTTTAGTGTGCAAACAGCAGTAGGCAACATGTAAATCAATGAGCATGGTTATGTTCTAAGTAAGACTTTGTGGATGCTAAAATTTGAACTTCATGTAATTTTACATGTCACACGATTTAATTTTTTTAACTGACTTTCTCAACCATTTAAAATTTAGTAACAATTCTTAGTCTACAAAGCTTTTTAAAAAAAGCAGGTGACAGATTTGGTCCGTGATCTTTGAATTGGTAACTCTTTGTGTATAGGGATTAATCTTGTACAGGTTATTTACCAAAATGTCATTATTAGCATACACATTTCCCAATGTCAAGACCTTTTTTTTTTTTTTTAATATGCTCTTAATTAGATGGGGATACAGAATTCTGTACAGCTAATTCCAGGTGTCAGTGAAGTGAGGGAAGAAGAAAAATACTTGATATGGTTGATCCCACTGATAACATGGAGATTCTGGCTTGGCCTTTCAGTCTTGTCTCATCAGTCTAGCTGCTGTTTCTAAGTCTTGGGGCAGAGAAGCGGCTCAAATAGAGGGGCCTACTCCTAAATATCTTCTTAATGGTATTAAACGCCCAAGGTTTGGAGTCAAACCTAGATTCAGATCTCTTATAAGATGGGTGACTAGTTATGTAACTCCTCTGAGCATAATACAGACTTTTAGGATGGTAGTAACAATTAAAACAATAATGGTGGCTAACACTTTTGGCTAACACTTTGTGCTTAAACTGTGTGCTATGCAGTGTTCTAAGGACTTTTTATACATATAGTAACTCATTCAGTTCTCTCACAACCATAATAATTGTATATACCATCATTTTTAAAATGAGGAAACTGAGACACAGGAGATTTTAAAAAACGTATTCAGGGTCACATAGTTACTAAGTGGCAGAGCCATCATGTGAACTTGGACAGTCTGGCCTGAGTGTGAGCTTTTAACTTACAGGGTTTACTATCTTCCAAAGTGAGAGTATCTGTAAAATGCCTAACATGTAGGTCTTCAAAAAATAGATATGTTTACTTTGCTGAATAGAGTGCTACCTGTTCCTCAAGAAGCTTGTGTTCTTGTGTGATGCCAGATATTCCATAAATATGAGATTCAAATTATGGCTTTTCAGAATGCATTTTACTTTTTTCAGTTACATACTATTTATAGGATATTTTTTTCCATATAAGTTTTTTAGTACTACTATTGTTAAGAATTGAAATTGAAATGTATCACCTTCTGTAAGGCAGTATGGTCGACTTAGACTCTGAAGCTGGAAGGCCTCTGGACTCCTGTTTTTATCCAAGTTCTGCAGTTACCTTTGTGTGACCTTGGATACATGGTTTGACTCTGTGTCCCTTTTTGGCTGTAGACTGATGATAATCCTCAGAGTCATGGAACTCAGCTGAGATAACCTGTGTTACGGTGCCTAGCAGTGTGTCCAGTATGATACCAGCTATTCAATAAATGCTAGTACTTTGCTCACCTCCCTGTTATAGGGAGCCTTAAAGATTGGAAACTGAGGCCCAATAGTACAGCTGCTTTGAGACTTAGAGCCAGTTTTCTGACTTCTCAGTCTTGTTCTGTTTTTGGTGTTCACACTTGTTTATGCATTACATTAAAAAGAATTATGTATATGACTTTTTTTTTTTTTAAGGACAAAACCCAACATTCTTACTAAAAATAGCTAAATTATTTTTGGTATTTTGAACTTTGAAACTAATCTTTAAAAAATCATATTGATAATTTAGTAAACCTGGAAGCCATTCAAATCACATATATGAAGTTTTAAGACCACTAACATTTCCCCTTTCATATGCATTAATTTTAATAAAGTACTGTTATAGAAAAAATAACTTCCAAGCAACATGATAGAATAATTTTAAAAACCCATCCAATCACATTCAGAGAAATGGCTATTAACACTTTGAAATAAAAAAGGCTAATTATGACAGTACTTTGTAACTGACTTTTACAATTAAAATATCAATTAATGTTATCTATGCTAAATTCAGATCTTGATAATTTTTATTTGTTCCATTGTGTGGATGGATGGTTATCAGTTCTTTTTAGCAATCTCCTATTTTTATGGTATGTCAGTTTTTTCCCAGGCTTTATAGAAACATCGTATTTTGCAAAACTGTCCTATTTCACCAAAAATGGGATCTTTGGTTCATATGGTTGATCCTCGTATTCATTTTTAAGACTTTTGATGTATGTTAATAATTTTCTGCCAGAAAGAAAATGCGTATTTATTTATATTCTCACAAGGGAAAGCTATTGCATTTTTGAAGAAGCAGCAATATGTGGCATAAATCTTATAGATCCTTTTTTTCTCTTTACATGTTGTCACTTTAATATTTTGCACAGTAATATATTTGGAATAATATTTTAATTTTCAGGAGTGGAATTATTTATAACTGCATATAATAATATATCTCAAGTGATGTTCATGCAGTTTTTAAGAGCATTTTGTGGGTTTTTCTTTTTTCCTCTATTTGCATGTAGTAAGTGGTAAATTTGCATGGAACATCTGAAAAACAGAGCGGCAGAATGAATTGAATGTGTTTATTACTGTTTGTCACTTAACTTGATAGTTTAGAGACAAAGTCCTACTTTTGAGAGAAAATTGAAGTTACTAATGTGTCCCTTATTTGTCTTCTTGTGAGTTGTTCCCTTTCTCATGATTAACAAGATGTATCTCACGATTAACAAGATTTAAACTAATACTGTTTGCCATTTAGTCCTACATGTTTGTGAGATAATTGTAAGAACATCTTAAGAATTAAATTAGGTAAATTATTTTTTTCTAGTTATGATTATTTGATGTTTTTATTCCTACATGTGTATTTGGAACCAAAAAGAATAGCTATGAATTATGGTTTTTTTTTAATTCAGTAGACTACTCAAAGTTATGGTCATCTTATAACATCAATAGTAGTAGAAGTATATAGATCTTAAGATTTGAATAAACCGTAAAGATAGAAATCTAGTCCAGCTTCTTACTTGATGAAATAACCCCTTCTTCAGTATTCTTGCTGGGCTTCCCTGGATGGCTCAAATGGTAAAGAGTTTACCTGTAATACAGGAGACCCGGGTTCAATCCCTAGATCGGAAATACCCACTGGAGAAGGAAATGGCAACCCACTCCAGTTTTCTTGCCTGGAGAATTCTATGGACAGAGGAGCCTGGTGGGCTACAGTCTCCTGATTACAGTCAGTTCAGTTCAGTTCAGTTGCTCAGTTGGGTCCAACGTTTGGTGACTCCATGGACTGCAGCATGCCAGGCCTCCCTGTCCATCACCAGTTCCCAGAGCTTGCTCAAACTCATGTCTGTCGAGTCAGTGATGCCATTCAACCATCTCATTCTCTGTCGTCCCCTTCTCCTCCTGCCTTCAGTCTTTCCAAGCATCAGGGTCTTTTCCAGTGAGTCGGTTCTGCAGCCTACAATGAGTCAGCCTGCAACGAGTCAGTGAGTTGCAAAGAGTCGGACATTACTAAGGGACTAACACTTTCACTTTGACTGACCTTGCTAGGTCTTCTGGAACAGCAGTAATGAAACATTCAATTCACATACATTAAGCTTACAAAGTAAGAGGGGTATAAGATTTTGCTCTAAAGAGAGTTTAAAATATTTGATATTCCCATGGCATGGTATTAATGAGGTATTAATGGTACCATGGTATTAATGAGGAAGTTTTAATGACACCTTTTGGGTTCAGGGTAGTATGTTTTGAGCCACTTTCTTGCAATATAATACAAGCTTTGAATATTTTATTTATAAATATCTTTTTAAATTCCCCATATAGTGAAACAGGGAAGGGGGGGGTCTTTTTTGTTCCGCATAGAAGTTCTGTGTTACCTATCAATCAAGTATTTACAGACTGTTGAAACAAAACGGAGATTATATAAAAGAAAGCTGGAATGGTACTTTAGACTCTTCATTTTCTTAGTGTTAATTTTAAAGTGATAACATACTAAAACTCTTAGTCACAAAACTTTTCAGCTGTTGTGCTAAACAATTAAAACACATCAAACAAGCCCCACTCACCAAACCAAAGGAAAGCACATTCTATGAAAACAGTATTTTGACAAGCACTGATACTCCTAGGTCTTAAGAAATAGCTATCAAATATTTCTCCAGTTAAAGGTTTTGTGTAAGTAGCGCATCTCCATTTTCTATACTTTATCTTAATATGCAAGTTTATTACTTCAGTGCTTGACTAACTTTTGCCTTGCTGATGATCTGTTGAGCTTTGTACCTGAGAGCTGTACTAATCACTGTGCTTATTGTTTGAATGTCTGGTACAGGAAGCGAGCAGCTGCAAAACATCTAATAGAACGCTACTACCACCAGTTAACTGAGGGCTGTGGAAATGAGGCCTGCACGAATGAGTTTTGTGCTTCCTGTCCAACTTTTCGTCGTATGGATAACAATGCAGCAGCTATTAAAGCCCTCGAGCTTTATAAGATTAATGCAAAACTCTGTGATCCTCATCCCTCCAAGAAAGGAGCAAGCTCAGCTTACCTTGAAAACTCTAAAGGTGCCTCTAACAACTGCTCTGACATAAAAATGAACAAGAAGGACGGGCAAGGAGCAAGAGATGATTTTAAAGGTAAGTTGTTCTATTTTTAATTGAGAATTTTTTACTGAAAACCAAATTAGAGATTTTCAAAATGTGTGAGGTGTTGGTGTTGTCGTTTGCTTAGGACATGTTTATAGTGGAATTGATTTTTATGTGGAAAAGGGCAGAACTAAATAATAATTGAGTTAATGATTTAACTCTTTCACTATTCTTATGGTCTCTAATTAGAAGCAGATTATATTTCCAAAAGTTCATTTCTTAATGGATTGATTAGAAATATTAAATGTTTTCCACTAGGAAAAATGTATTACGTAGTAGTTAATCACATAAGCTGGCCATGAAGTCAACCAGCTTAGAATAGCTGGCCTAATATCTGGAATGCATTTTGGAACCTGAGCACTATATAGCAGACGGAGCAGAAAGAGGAATTTCTATTTCTGAAGACACAGCAAATGTTGTAATAGTTACCTGAAGAATAATGTTTTTCCTTCTAATTTATTCTTTCTGTATCATGCTCATCTTCTCCCAGGCATTTAGCACACTCATACTGCCAAGAATCATTACCTAACAATGGTAGACTCCATCCAAGCCTTACTTTGCTGTCTAATCACCCAAGTTTTCTTTCTCCCAGTGAAGGCAAATCAGTATTAGAAACAAGCTAATTGAATTTCTGAATGAATGACAGCCCTGCCCAGAGGTAATTCTGTTTTAAAAAAGGAAGCTTTTTGTTTAGGATGTATATAAGTTAAATCTCTATAAAGTTTTCAGTAACGTCATTTGAATCAAGTTTAAATTAGTGAAATGTTGTTGTGTTATAGCTTCTATTCATTTCCACAATAAAGCAGTTCTTACAACTTTATACAACTTTATTGTGTGAATATTTCTATTCTGTGAATTAGTGCACACCTTAGATAAATAAGGGAATGTTGTTAATATGTATAATGTAAAAGAAGGGCTTCCCATATAGCTCAGTCAGTAAAGAATCTGCCTGCAATGCAGGAGACTGGGATTTGATTCCTGGGTGGGAAAGATCCCTTGGAGAAGGAAATGGCTACCCACTCCAGTATTCTTGCCTGGAGAATCCCATGGACAGAGCAGCCTGGCAGGTTACAGTCTGTGGGGTTGCAAGAGTCAGACACGACTGAGCGACTGAATCACCAGCACATTATGTGCATTTTCCCAGTAAATGTGTATCACAAGAACAACAGTTACTGTGAATGTAGGGTGTGCTGTCACAGTTGAATGCAGCAAGCCATTGAGGTTTATAATACAGGATGGGTGTACCCATCTTTTTGGCTATGTGCTTTATCTGGATTAGAGGTACTTAGTGGAATCCCAGGGACAGGGGAACCTGGTGGGCTGCCGTCTATGGGGTCACACAGAGTCGGACACGACTGAAGCGACTTAGCAGCAGCAGCAACAGCAGTGGTTAATCCCAGTCTTCGTGTACTGTTTAAGCTCAAATCTGTATAATTTAGCAGTTTGTTCTTCCAGTCTGCAACACTCTTCTTCCGTCCCCTTTTTCTGGCAGCATCTGTATTCACTGTTGTATGTTTCCACCAGGAATCATGAATGCGTCAATGCCACTAGTACTTTTGAGTGCCAATTATATTTGCTAGCTCTAATTTCAGTTTTGAGTATTGAATAGTTTGCCCTAAACTCTGATTTTGCATGAGAATTTAAGTATAAAATGGTATAGATTAAGAATATTATTCAAATACACATATAAAATATATAGGTATATCATACAAAAATGTCTCAATTATTGTTTTCTCAGTAGAATGCCTCATGATACCCAAATGTTAGAATGTTTATATCTCAAAATGCAGTGTCCTTTTAGCTAATTTATACTTATGTCTGAAAGATTCAGCTTAACATTTTAAGCAAAACACTATGTGGATAAAATGTTGGTACTTTTTATGTAGAATTAGTAGAATGTCAGAAACACTTGAAGATGTTCTAAAGGGCATGACATGTCACCAACAGGGTATGTGGCTCTAGAACGTTGCTGTCCAAACATAAGCCATGTTTACGGCATGCAGAGCGTTAACAACTTTATGATTTGATGATTAGGAAGCACAGTGTCCTGTGTCCTAACTGGATAGTTATTTATAATAGCTACTTACCATGTATTGGTTGCATATTAAGAAATTAGGATTTTTTTTGCATTATCTTAAAAGAACATGTTGTAATTTTTTTCCCATTAAAATAATGGGAAATACACTCCAGTTAGCAGTTTCACACTTTCCAGGAAGAGATTATTGAAGTTTAGAAGAAGATGCCTATGTGTTTTTAATAGAACAAACCTAAGGATTTATTCTTAGAGGGTGTGGCTGTAAAAGAATGTGTTGCCAGTCTGGTATCAAGGACCAAAGATTAGATTTTGTGGTGTGATAAAAATCTGGTATTTTGGTGGTTCAGCATTTGGAAGCTGTTCATTCACTAATCATTTGCATTTTAAAATGTCTTTTACTCTAAAGCAAATATAAAAGTAGAGGTTGGAATCATATTAAGAAATTTTATATGTTGTACAGTACAAGGGTCCATTTGTCATAATGATGATAATTATCTACATGACTAAAATTATCCTTTGATGACAAAGCTGTTATTCTTTTGATTAAAGGGATAGATTAAGATTTTTGTCAATAACATTGTTTTCGAATATATCTTCTTAAAGTTAATAGACAAAATATATCACTTGTTCCCTTTCCTATAAACATATCTGAATAATTTATTCAAAATTACGAAAACTATTTGGAGTGCTTCATTTTTATTTCTGCCACAGTTTGATAATTTTTACTAGCCAATATGAAAAGTGGTCTTGAAATGTTCCCAGGTGGTGCAGTGGTAGAGTATCTGCCTGCCAATGCAGAAGACTTAAGAGACATGGGTTGGATCCCTGGGTCAGAAGATCCCCTGGAGTAGGAAATGGCTATCCATTCCAGTATTCTTGCCTGGAAAGTTTCATGGACAGAGGAGCCTGATGGGCTACTGTCCATGGGTCCCAAAGAGTTGGACATGACTGAGCACAGCACATTTTTTTTTAATTTGTTAAAGAACAGTTTTATGATGTGTAGCTACCTCTATAGTCTTTGTTTTCATAATTTGAAATGGTGATACTAGTTAGCTTATTTTATCTACTAATAAAAAATAAATGATTTTTTTTCTACTCAAAATATGAATTAGTCATGTTTGCCTCATTTATCAGGAAAGCAAACCCTCAGAAACCTACTGATAGACTTCCACTGAGGTCTGCAGACCTGTTTCATAAATCGGTCCCCCAAGTGCGAGTGAGGATTGGAATACTAGTGTTTAGTTTTCGCAGTTTCTTTCATAATGGCATGTCATGATAAAGATTGGTGAATGAATTTGGAGTTAGCTAGCATAAAGTACCTGCCTGGATGTATTAGAGAGCTGGAGGGAAGAGAGCAGTTTCAGAGGATCACATTTCAGATATGAAGTGATTTTAGTCCTTCCTTTGGAGTTAAGACGTAATTACAGTAGAGAAAGTAAGTTAATAAAGCCATGCAAACTAAATTGATATGGCTCAGGACACAAAAGTCTTGGGGTATTAGCAAGCATAAAACATAGACCTTCTTCTGTTAGTTTAGAATGAGATATTGTGTTTGGTCATTAAATATTTCATATCCTTTTAGTAATTGGTTAATCTTACCTGTCAAACATTTGAGTACTTTGAGTAATGCCAGACACGTTTGATAATAATTAAGGATCAGAATACACACACACACAAATAACATGGAACTTTCATATTTTTAATTATCTTTGCCCAGAGTATTTATTCTTCTTTTTGCTATTGATTTGTAAAGTGAAATTTGGTTTTCTACTGTTGTAAAGGCTATTTTCACTCATCTTTTTATTTAATGTAGTTATTTGACCATAGCATTGAAGCACTTTTGCTTATGTATTTTCATTTAAAATACATTTATTTTATTATTGTATCCCATAATTTGTTGTTATTGAAGTTTTATTTTATTGAAGTACTTATAATATACAATAAATTGTTGACTGTTAAAACATTTTCTTTTATACCTTGGGGTTTTCCCAGTGGCACAGTAGTAAAGAATCTGCCTGCCAGTGCAGGAGATTTGGGTTTGATCCCTGGGTCAGAGAGAATTTCTGGAGTAGGAAATGGCAAACCACTCCAGTTTTCCTGCCTGGAAAATTCCACGGACAGAGGCTGATGGCCTACAGCTCATGGGATCACAAAGAGTCAGACAAGACTGAGCACACACTATTTGATATTCATGCAAGTCATAACAGAAAAAGTACTGTTACTGAGGTATATTTCTCAGCTTTGGTAGTGAAAATTTGTAATTATATAGGCTTATTTCAGATAATAGGATGGATTTTTCTGATTTTTTTTTTTAGTTGATAATCAATCATGGAATGAGTACATTATAGTTATTTTAATTTTAAAGTTGTTTTTTTTTTCTTAGTTGAACTTCATGGGAGCTTTATGAAGTGTTAAGTCAACACATTGCTGTATTGTGTGATGTTCCCAAGCATTGGGGTTTGCTACTTTTTGAGTTTGATTGTTTTACATTGTTTTCCGCTTCAGTCACTCAGTACCTTCTTTGAAAAGGTCAAACACTATAAAAGCTCAGATTAAGGTGCACAAAATAAATCAACATTTGAGTAAGATCAGAACTTGGAGTTTTAGAAAATAGTGTGTTAAGGTTCATTTTTGTGTGTGGGCTTGTATTTTTTTCTTGAGTAAGGAAAGTGTGAGAGAAGGAACACATGGAGGTTTTCTTTTTCTAATGTATCTCATGCAGTGGCAGTCTTCTTAAGTACTCATGCATTCCATAATCTCTATATTTACTCTATTCCTCTCAAGGGAATATACATATAGATTTAAATTTTGTCATTAAAGATAACGAGAGTCATAGCGTTGTCTGGTTTTTCTGAAAGAGGATAATGGCAGATATAAAAAAGTCTAATAACAAAAGCTTCTAAGTAGGCCTAAGCCACATTATTTAAAGACAGATATGAGAGGGAGGTAACATGAATTCCAGCAAACTGCAACAGACTTTGTCATGTCTGTAACAATCCATTGCTCCAGATATTTTTATCTCAAAAAGTCCTTGAAGTGTTCTCTTCTTTTTTATTTCTTCTTTGATTTCATTAGCATTTCACCTTGTTAGCATTTTTGTAACTGTGAAAATGTGTAGTAAGTTGAATTCAGTCTGGCCTTTCATGATCTCCTGTCATTTTTGCCTTAGGATATTATTTCTTTATAGGGAAGAATGGATATAATAGAAAATCTTAATAAACTCCCATGGATTTAAATATTACAAGCTGAAAAAACAGTGGTAACATCAGTTTAGGGGAGATAACCATTACTTGTATTTTAAAGACTGAAGTCAAGGTGGAGGAAATGAAAGGCTTCTTGTAAGGATCAGCTAGAGTGCAATATTAAGTAGACTCCAGAACGAATGCTGTCTTATTACAAACAGTGGAAATTTATTTCTAGCTCGTCCAACAATTGTAATATCCTGGATTGGCAGAGAGTTCTGGTTCACGCAGTCATTCAAAGATGGAGCTTTATTGGCAACTATTATCCTCAGCACAATTTTCAGAATCATCCTAGGAGTGTCATCCCATTAGCCAGAGGGAGAAGAGCCTTGGCCTGAAAGTAGCACTTATCTCAGAAAGCTGGGAAAGAAGGAGAATGTGTCCAACTCTGTACCCAGAAAGGAGAGGAAGTAAATTTTGGTGACTACTAGTGGTATGTTTTGGAGAAGGAAATGGCAACCCACTCCAGTGTTCTTGCCTGGAAAATCCTGTGGATGGAGGAGCCTGGTGGGCTGCTTGCTATCTGTGGGGTTGCACAGAGTCGAACACGGCTGAAGCAGACTTAGCAGCAGCAGCAGCAGCAGTAGTTATGTTTCTCTTGTCTGCTTGTAAGTTGCCTTCTTCCCACTCTGTTTTTTAATTACTCTGTAACTATTTCCTGTTCCCGTGTAAGATTTATTCCAGCCTATTACTTGGCTGCATATGGCAGTATCTGTCAACTTCAGAGTGTATGGTTAGTGATAATATTAATTCTTCTCCGTCACCCACAGAATGGTCAACCTGGGGGGGAAAAAAAAGAAAAAACAAGTATAAAGGAAGACTCAGAAAGGAACTGGTTTGGTTTTAGGACGTGGGCTGTTTCCAAAAGAAGACTCTGAAGGAACCTTTCTGAAAACATTGCCTCAGTCCTAGTCTTTTGAAAACAATAGTGAAGTGAGAAACCTCTCAGAAATATGTTGTTGTTTCTGGTCTACAGTGAGGAATGTGATGAATCAGCACATGATATCCTTGATCCATATTTACAGTTAATGGTGCATGTTAATATATGCCATCATTGTGAAAAGAGTTTGAGCTCATTAAGTTTGAGCTGTGTATAAGAATGTATATAGAATATAAAAGAATGAGTAAGGTTGTACTGCTGTTACTAGTACATTGGGAAAAAAAGATAAGCATGTTTTGTTTGTTGAAACAAAGATACTTTTTAAAAATAGTTGTAAATCACAAGTGGTATTTAGTGTAAAATATTTGGCTATTTTGTTTTTCACTAGAATTTATTAAAGCAAACATGCGTGTATATTATAAAAATAAATGTTCTCTCTTCTCCTAATTTTCTAGATGTGACTTACCTAACCGAAGAGATGGTGTATGAAATTCTTGAATTATGTAGAGAGAGAGAGGATTATTCCCCTTTAATTCGTGTTATTGGAAGAGTTTTTTCTAGTGCTGAAGCATTGGTACAAAGCTTTCGGAAAGTTAAGCAACACACCAAGGAAGAACTGAAATCTCTTCAAGGAAAGGATGAAGATAAAGATGAAGACGAAAAGGAAAAGGCTGCATGTTCCGCAGCAGCTATGGAGGAGGATTCAGAAGCATCTTCCTCAAGGATAAGTGATAGCTCACAAGGAGATAACAACTTACAAAAGTTAGGCCCTGATGATGTGTCTGTGGATATTGAGGCTATTAGAAGGGTCTACACCAGATTGCTCTCTAATGAAAAAATAGAAACTGCTTTTCTCAATGCACTTGTGTATTTGTCACCTAATGTGGAATGTGACTTGACGTATCACAATGTATACTCCCGAGATCCTAATTATCTGAATTTATTCATTATTGTCATGGAGAACAGAAATCTCCACAGTCCTGAATATCTGGAAATGGCTTTGCCACTATTTTGCAAAGCAATGAGTAAGCTACCCCTTGCAGCCCAAGGAAAACTGGTCAGACTGTGGTCTAAATACAGTGCAGACCAGATTCGGAGAATGATGGAAACATTTCAGCAGCTTATTACATACAAAGTCATAAGCACTGACTTTAACAATCGAAATCTAGTGAACGATGATGATGCTATTGTTGCTGCTTCCAAGTGCTTGAAAATGGTTTACTATGCAAATGTAGTAGGTGGGGAGGTAGACACAAATCATAATGAAGAAGATGATGAAGAGCCCCTTCCTGAGTCCAGTGAATTGACACTTCAGGAGTTATTGGGAGAAGAAAGAAGGAACAAGAAAGGTCCTCGAGTGGACCCACTGGAAACTGAACTTGCTGTTAAAACTCTGGATTGTCGAAAACCACTTATCCCTTTTGAAGAGTTTATTAATGAACCACTGAATGATGTTCTAGAAATGGATAAAGATTATACTTTTTTCAAAGTAGAAACAGAGAACAAGTTCTCTTTTATGACATGTCCCTTTATACTGAATGCTGTCACAAAGAATTTGGGATTATATTATGACAATAGAATTCGCATGTACAGTGAACGAAGAATTACTGTTCTCTACAGCTTAGTTCAAGGACAGCAGTTGAATCCATATTTGAGACTCAAAGTCAGACGTGACCATATCATAGATGATGCACTTGTCCGGGTAAGTTGGGCTACTGTTTAAAAATTAGTACTAGATCCAGTACCTAATGATGGGCGTGCTGTGATACAGTTCAGTGAATTCATTTTATAAGTGACTTTTTGGGGATGTGGGTGAATGTATATGATACTATATAGTATAGGAACGCATTGACTTTTTTTTATTGTAAGTACTATACTTTTGTTGTTGCCCTGTCCAAGTTTATAAATGTTCCACAAAATATTGATTGTCTTGTATCATGGTTAACTCTCTCTTTGAAAAAGAATAAATTTTCTAAATTTGACAACTAACCCCTGAAGTTTTTTCATTCAGAAGAGAAGTGGATGTTTTAGAACACAGAACAAGGGGACTTGGGAGATACCCGATAATAAGTATGAATGTTAAGTCTTACTGGGGAGAAGTGGTAGGATAATACCACACCATAAAATAGAAGTGGTGTCTAAAAATTCCATCGTGTAAAATTTGTGAGGTAGATGAAGTGACCCAGCCTGGAGCACGCTGCGAGTGAGCATCCCTGCTGGGTCACCCTGAGTGTCCCTGTAAAGCACTGCTGGGCTGTGAGTTTCCTCCCACTTCAATGTACATACGGACTGTGCAGGGCCTTAGAGTTGGTTGGCACTTGTGGGAAAACAACTATTCCAGGAATCTTACAATTAATGGTGCCTGTATAATCATTCCAGTCTAGGGAGAGGGAGAATGCTGAGAATACATGTACCCTCTTTCAGATAACGTTGCTTTTTGTTCATTCTTTACCTCCACAGAAAGTAAAAATTTACTGTCCTCATTTAAGAATATAAGCCTGGCTAGAAGACAGAATCCAGATGCCAATCACATGTACCAACATTTACATTTGTCAGAGGGTTCTTTATCACAGAGTGTTGTTGTATTTATAATATTAGGTATACCTGGTATTACTAGTTGTATTTCATCAACTTCAAGTAAAATTTAATGGCAACTAAAATTAAGATATAGTCAGTCTTATATACTTATAAAGGAAAAGAGCCCATGGCACAGATAAGTAGAAAGTAATGATACTTATTTCAAAATGTACTTTAGTTTTAGAATTAGATTTGTCTAAAACTGAGAATTTATAAAACTAAATCATTGGGGAGAGTTGTTGGACATCTTGGAAATTTAAAAGGTGTGGAATTCTGTACTTCTCTTTTACTGTTTGTGTGTGTGTGTGTTTTTAATACGAAATATATTTCTAGTGTTGAAGATTCTACATTATTTAAGAAACTCAGGCAGTTTTTCGCCAGAGACAGGAAAGGGCAGTGGTTGCTTGAAGTAATTACCATTGCTGCTTTCTGGTGTCCTTTTAATTTTATTTTAGTGGTTTTGAGCTACATGAATAACTAATAATGTACTATACTTAATAACTGATCTTCAGGCAGCTAGTAACTTATTTTCTATAGTTTAGCAGAATGATAGGATATTGTATAAGGAAGTGATGATGTTTTATAGAAAGCATGTTGAGGTCTGTCTGTGAATTTCCATTGTTAGAAGAGCAAATCCCTAAACTACACGTTTTATCTTTGTCTTTTGGGGTTTGGGATCCTTTGATGTGTTTCCAGCAAAAGCTATACCTGACCTTTGAAATTAACTCTGTAAGACTCAATCCAGAGTTTTAAAAAATTTTCTGCCTTACTAACTGCCCTCTCAGAAATCTATTCTTTCCCTCTGCCTGTGTCCCATTCCCCCGATACTCCAGTAAAGCAAGATGAAGAACCTACAGAAGTTTAGGTGCTTATTGTATACTTATTTTATTCTATTTTAAAAATTAAACCTCCAGAATTTTGAGCAAATAACCGTTTTGGTTTATAAGGACTTCCTTTGAGCAAGTGTTAGGGTAAAGTTAACTGTGAGCTTTTAAATTATGCTAACAAATTTTTTTTCCCCCTTATGTTTGGCTTATTATATCAAAGCTAGTGTTCATTGGGTAACATCTGTACTTGAATATTACCACTTCAGAAACCCTTTATGTGAGGCACTTTGCTAAGCAGTAGAGATGTAAAGATGAATCATGATTGCTGAGGAGCTTAGGGGCACACATTAAACAGATTTTAGTCTCATTTTCTTCCGCTCTTCACTTCTCTCCCTCCCTTCTTTCCATCTTTCGTAACAGTGTGAAAAGATTTTTTTTTATTTTTTAAAGCATCAAAATAGATGATGGTAGTCACATTGATAATCTGCAAATGTTGAGGGAACATTCATAGCAGGTGATACAATAACAAGTAGTGTAAGGTGATCCTCTCAGGGTACACTGTAGAAAATACTGATGGAGTTTCAACATCTCGTTCCCCAAAGATCTACTTTGCCTTTTTTAAGCCTCATCTTTTTATATCACAATTTGATAAGCAAAATAAACCTATTGACCACTATCTTGTGTGCATGTATGCTAAGTTGCTTCAGTTGTGTCTGACTCTTTGTGACCCTATGGACTGTAGCCCACCAGGCTCCTCTGTCCATGGGACTCTCCAGGCTAGAATACTGGAGTAGGTTGCCATGCCCTCCGGGGGATCCTCCTGACCCAGGAATCGAACCTGTGTCTCTTATGTCTCCTGCCTTGGTAGGAGACACTTTACCACTGCTAGCACCACCTTGGAAGCCCAACCACTTTCTTACGACCTGCTAATTTTGAACTACAGAGTACGGCCAGGAAAAGAAGACGAGATGAGAAACTTTGTGGTGGGTTCAATATTAATAATTAAATAATTAAGGTTATAGAGTCTTAGACTTTTAAGAGCTAAAAGAAGCCTTAAAACCTGTCTACTCATTAGTTTATAAATGAGGCCTGGAAATTGGTTATACATATATGGCACTCTTGAGTATGTTTTCTGTTGGATCTTATTTGTCAGTTATTCTAAGACTGACTAACTTGAAGGGAGGGGTAGTAACTTCACTTACTGATTACAGACTTTTTGTTTTAAAAGAAAAATAGTATTCAGTGGTTTCATGTACTATGTAATTCAAAGCAGAGTAGCAGATTGTTCCCTAATTGGAGTTTTTGGAGGAATGTTTTCGATGACAATAGGAGTATTATTAGTGTTTACAGTATTTTTATCAAACTTAACATATCATTCACTGGTTGTAGGGCACACTGTTATTACCATTAAAAAGAAAAAATGCTGCCAGTTTAGTTTTGAGATGCTATCAATTTTATGTTATATCCTGATTTCAGATACATTAAAGTATAAAAACAGAAAAGCAGATTTTAAGAATCAATGAAATATAATATATCAGTTGTCTTTCCACAAATAGATATCAGGATTGTTTAAGAACTACCCCTACACCCTTAAATTAGTTGAATATTTCTCCCTAAAACTTATTTTCACTATTTTTTGTTGTTCCTTAGGAAAGAGTACAGTGATGATGATGTTTAGTTGCCAAGTCATGTCTTAACTCTTCTGGGACCCCATGGACTGTAGCCCGCCAGGCTCCACAGTCCATGGGATTTCCCAGATAAGAATGGAGTGGGTTATCATTTTCTTCTCCAGGGCATCTTCCTAACCCATGATCAAACCCAGCGTCTCCTGCATTGCAGGCAGATTCTTTACCACTGGGCCACCAGGGAAGTCCCAATACAGTGATAAATAGGCTCAGAACTCAGCTTTCAATTTGAATGAGAAAAGTTCTAATGTGATGAGGTTATTTACAGTATTTTGCTAATAACATTTACCTCTTTGTGCGCCTCACATCTGAACATGAGATGTAGAATTGGATAGGAGAGTCCAAAAAAGATGAAAGTTGATGCAGACAAATGACTGGACTGTCGAGAGATCATGCTCAATCTCTTCTAAAAATCACTCACCCTTTATTTTTTTTGGTTTTTTTCTTTTGACTTTGCTGGTACTATCTAATCTAGTCCCCAGCATTTTCCTTGTTAGACACCGTTAGTTATTGTTGAAACAAAACTTGATTCTTTACTTGTCAACTGACCTACTTTTAGGTAGTCCTTTAGGAGTACTCTGTGGCCCTTTGGTATGCTTGATTATATCTTCTACATTCACTATATTATGCTTAGTGCAGTGGCCATTATAGTTTCTTAAGATTGATTCTAGTTGAAGAACTTTGTGCTTGGTTTATGTCCTTTAAGTAGAACAAGAGAATGAAGTAGATCTACGTAGATTCTCAGCACCAAATAGTTTAAAGCAGTGAAACTTGTCAGACTCCTTAGTGTTATGGGAGGAAAATGAGACTCAGATTCTAACCTATAGAAATTAATGGCAGAATTATAAGTAGAACTAACAGTTCCTGGTCTCACAGGGAGATGTGATTATATTATATTTGGCTCTTACCCAAACATTTATAGTTAAGATAAAGCAACTTCATCTCTATGGAAAAATGAAAAAACTAAATGTGTCTGGATAATCTAAAAATCTTATTATTCCAGTCAAAATTTGATGTGGTAAAGAATATAATGCAAGAGATGCGGGTTTGATCCCTGAGTCAGGAAGATCTTCTAGAAAAGGAAATGGCTACCCACTCTAATATTCTTGCTTGGGAAATCCCATGGACAGAGGAGCCAGGTGGGCTACAGTTCATGGGGTTGCAAAAGAGTTGGATACAACTTAGTAACTAGACAACAAGAAAACCTGTATATAAAAATAAATGAAGGGTGCATATAAATTCTCCTTTTCAGAATGTTCATTGACGTATATTCTTCCAATTTCCAAATATCCTACCTTCAGGATAGCTTTTGATTTAAAAAATTCAATTTTAAATGGTATGTGTCTACTACATTAAGTAATTTACCTTTGCCATTTAGTTCTTAAGTCTTTTGTAATTGAATAATGAATTAGAAGTGCTTATTTTAAGAGAAATGAAAATAAATGCAGTCCCTTAATAATGACCTTTGTCAAAGTAGTTATTGCTGAATTTTATGCTTTTTGTTTTTTACCACAATCAAACATAGTTTTTGTAAAAGATAGACTTCGTGTGATAAATGATACCATATTTTACAGGACCACTTTAGATATCTGATAATCTAAATAATAATAAGAAATTTTCACCCACTAAATTCATTTGCCATCTATTTTTCAAATCCTTCTTTTTATGAATATTTGCACTTGAATGTATCGATTCATAATATATATTTATTGTGATATATACTTAATGTAATGAGAAATACAGAAGTGCATAAAGAAGAGAAAATCACTCAAAATTTTTAAAAAGGTTGTTGCTAGTCATTGAGGAGGAATAGAGCATAATAAAGAGCTTGCTGCCTCAACTAGAATCTCTGTTCTACCACTTACTGCTAACGAGCAAGTTTATGAATCTCATTTCTTCAGGTTATGCATCTGTAAAATGGGGTTAATAATATTAGCAACCTGACAAGGTTCTTGTGAAAATTAAATAAGTTGATACGTGTAAAGTGCCCTGACATATTAAGTGCTGTATGTTGTTTTGTTGTTAAAGCCGTAATAGTTTTGTTCTTTAATGGCTGAGTTAAGTTTCTAGCCAAGCCTGAAAAAAAAATTTTGAGAATTAATAAAATACAAGTAATAATTTTTCAGGGAATTCATGTAAGTGTTTCATATACATTTACTTATTAGTATATTTGTATGCTTATTTTTACAAATAAAACTGAAACAGATAAAGTGACCTTACTTTAAAATTACCATAATAATAGAACATATTGCATTAAATTCTTTTGGCATTCAGGGTGGGAGATGGAGAGTGAAGATTGGTGGAAATGGAGAGACATGTAATATGTTATTAAGTGAAGTTTAATTTGCTTCACTTGTCTATATGAAGTGTCTTGGGTAGAGCTAAGACTGGAAAATAGGGCCCTCAAGTATCAGTCACATTGATAACGGAGTTACCTCTCAGTCACAGATGCTAGTGAGGAAGAGACAGAGGACACATAATTAAATAACAGGTAATTATATTTTTCCACATTGAAATACCTTGTAATTGATAGAAGCCCGTTTGTCTTTGTATTGTAAAGGTGTACATAAACGTTGATATACATTTCTATAACACGTAGGCAGGTGGAGATGAGCAGTGGATTTCATGGCAATATGAAATATTGGCCTGGTGGGTAATCCACATTTGAGCTAAAATGATAATTCTAACTTAGTCCTTGGAATTCTTTATAGCCAGTGACTTGAAACAGATTTCCAGCTGGAGCTATTTTTTTCCCCTAAGTTATTTTCAAAATTTGAGACTATGGCTATAAAATGAAGTTGGGAATCTTTTGTTAAAAGAGCAAAATAGTTTTAAAAGTTAACAACATGATGCATTATCTTAAAAATATCACCCGCTCTAGAACTCTTTCTCATGCATTGTTTCTTATTAAGCCTTCACAGCTTTGCAGTAGGAATAGTACTAGCCTGTTCTTTTTTTTCTTTGCAGATGAGGAAACAGGCTTAGCTGAGTTCTTTGCGAAAGTTTAAAGGTTAAAACTTAACATTAAGTGACAGTTGGGACAAATACAGAGTATTTAACTTAATCTTTCCACAACAACACTGTCTCAACAATTAATTATCTTAATGTAACTTGGCATAAAAATGATTTTGCAAGTGTTACAGACCACTGTTGTACAGAATAGACATTCCTTAAAGATTCTAAATTCACAGAATCAGAATCCTGCAGTTGAAGATTTCCAGGAGATCATTTTGGCAGATGTTTTTGATTGCAGCCCCTAAGATATGTTTCACTCCTGTGCATATTTGCCTGTATGTATAATTGAAACAAGTTTCACAGAATAGTGGAAGCCAATACTGTGTAATGCATTCGGATTTTTTTCACTTATTTGGTTTGCATTGAATGTATTGAGCTACCCACTAATGAATTGCAGTTGGCAGCTTGAAAAACATTGACCCAGGGCAACTGACCTGAATCTTGAATTTATGAGATTTTATTTTTTATAGACACATTAGAATGTCCCAAATAGTCATGTTATCTAAACTAATTACTTTAGGGCTGACTATAGTATACTTACTCTGATGATGTTTGCATTGCTCAAAACCATTTTAAAGATTCTTGTTGTAATAGTTGCAAAAATCTGAATACCCTTATTCTGTTTTGGCAAATTTAAAATCACTTTGGCAAATAAGATGGATGATCAGTCAGGCATGCTGTTAGTAAATTTCAGATACGTAAGACAAATTGCAATGTAAATGTTTCACATTAGAATATGGTATTGATTTTATGATTAATTTCATAATAACAGAGCAATCACTATTACTTGATACAAAAGGCATTTGGTAAAGATTTATAGTTGAAGAAATGTTGAAACTAGGATTTGATAACTGTTAGTAAGAAGTTAAGAGTAAGGATATCAGCAAAAATATGCCTCATCTGCTTTTAAAAAAGTGAATATAAAATGTCTCAAATCCATTAAAATAGTAATTTATACTAAAGTATTATTAACAGACCATAAACTGCTTCCCTAAATGTATTTTTCTTGATTGAAATTATTTTATTTATGATTTAATAGATAGACTTAATTCTTGAGTTTCTATTCTAATAAAGAATTACAAGTCAACAGTTTCAAAGTCAACTTCTATGAGCCTTTGTTTCTCCTGAAATAATTTGAGGCATTTTTGCTATCTTGACTTCTTTCCCCATGTCCTAATCTTAAAACCCAGGTTTGTTATATACATAATTAACAGGAAATCTAATTCTAATTTCATATCAAATCAGTAGTTAAAAAGTAACCCTTTTAGAATTCTGTGCCAGTTTCTTTTCTATCCTATTTTTCCATTATCTGTAAGACTAAATCTTTGCCTTTACTGGCTTTTTACTAGTTAGCTTCCTGTTTCCATTTAAAATATATCAAAAGCATTATCTTTTATTTGCTCCTGCCCCTACGATTTATTTTGTTTTCATCCTAATACTGTCTTTCATCTTCTTTCCACTTTTTCCACTCACTAGCTAGAGATGATCGCTATGGAAAATCCTGCAGACTTGAAGAAACAGTTGTATGTGGAATTTGAAGGAGAACAAGGAGTTGATGAGGGAGGTGTTTCCAAAGAATTTTTTCAGCTGGTTGTGGAGGAAATCTTCAATCCAGATATTGGTAAATATTTTAGTGATGTGATCATGGTGTCATATCTTTTTGAATTAAGAACTTATTTACCTAGGTTTACAAATATTTTCAGTTATGAAGAGCAACAGAAGATTTTGGTATGAATTAAGTAGAATCACAGATAATGACTGAATTTGTGGGCTTTTGGGATTGATACTGCATCACTCATTCATTCAAGTTCTTATTTAGATTACTTAGCAACATTTTAATATAGGAAATTATCTCTTAGGTAAAAGAAATTGAAGACATTTTAGAATGATACATTAGAACAGTTGAAGAAATGTTTTGCTCTTTTTCAGTCTAAAATACTCATTACCCATAGCATTTCTGAGATAAGAGTTTTATAGAATAATGATTTGAAGACTATTGAGAATGTCTCACAAGTGTATCGTGCTCAAAATTTGGTTGTACTGATTGATAGCAAATTAATTTTCTACAGCATTTCTTGGGTTTAATATTATATTTTCCCACACTTTTCGGACTCCAGAACCCTTTTTCCATCCCACATCTAGTAGCTTTTGCTTTCCAGAAGAGTTTATATTTGAACATGATTTGGGAGAGATTGATCTATAATATGTCAGTCTGAAAATGAAGAATTTGGGTTTCACTGATAGACAAAATAATTTGGATAATTCTGATCTGATTTAATTTCTACAGTATAAACCTTGGTTACTGGGGTTGCTTACTTTTAAAATCGAATGCATGACAATTAGAGGAAAAGAAGTCCTCTAAAGGTACCATCATAATTGTGAAGAACGTGGCATAGAATAATGCACATCATTTCCTGTTGATTCTCAGTGTGTACACTGAATTGACTTTTCTATATTTGTTGTTAGTCTGCTTATAAATGGAAGTAGACATTTTGACTTCATGACATAAACATAGTTAAGGTAAGACTTAGTATTTTAGTTAATGTTTTTTTAATAATCTGAAGACTATGTCATTTATATATAATTTGCTCAAAGTAAACTTAGATGTATAAATCTGTGCTGTTTTTGAGATAGAAAATTAATTTATAAGCTTCATTAAAAACCATGGTGTTTTTGAGATAGAAAATTAATTTAAAAGCTTCATATTTTTGGTGAACTTTAGCTCTAGGTCTTTATGTCTCTAAAAATGTTAAACATTAGTAATAAAGTGTATTTATATTATATGCAGAAATACTTTTAAGAAAAAACATACATTAAACAATTTTGCTTGATAGTAAAGCAATTAAAATGATGACAATAGAAATATCAAAAAGGAATATTTTAGAAGAGCCACCCTTTATGGAGCTTTTCTTGTAGGGACCTGAAGATAAATGTACCACGAATGGAATCTCTTGGACTTTTAAGAATATCTTTCAAGCACAAAGATGAGAGTAGTGACCTGTGTAATTTACATTCTCATTAATTTGTAGCTTATAGCTTTTGAGTCCAAGGACATACATTTGTGATATTTCTTCAGATTTATTAATTATAATTATTTTTAACTGTTCTGATACAGTTAATACCATATTTATAATTAAATGAAGTTTTTAGCACTTCACTAGATGTTGTAATTTCAGCCTGTAAAAAAAAGTTGGATATAAACTGAGATTCAAGTATGAATTAGGTAATTTATAAAATTTTATTTTGTGAACATTTCTTAAATTCATGTATTTAGGATCGAGAGGACCCTTTAAATTTCCCTTTATATTTAACTTCAACTAAATGTGAAAATGAAGAAACATTTTTAAAGCTGTTTAAAAAACTTAAAAACTGGTTGATTTCTTAAAAAAAATGTTGATTTCTAAGGTTTATTCTATTGGAACTTCCCCCTCTTTCCTAGATCTAATTCTTAAAATATTTTCATTTAGTTTCATAGTAGCAACTGAAAAACATTTTATAGTAAAATGAAATTGTTAATTCAATTACAGTATCATTTAAGCTTTATCTTAGACATTTCTTTACAAGGAAAGAGATAAGTCTGCCATGGTAATGGCTATTTAGATTCCTATTTTTAAATGAGTGATATAAACAGTGATGACCATGTGAAATTAAGAGAAGACTACAAATTAGTTTTGTTTTACTTTTTGGCTCACAGTTAATGTGTGTATTAAATGGCTTTGGGTTTTGGACATAATCTTAAGTTTATCAAGTTTGCCTGAGTTTAAGTACTCGGTATCTTTGTTACAAAGGTGCTTGAAAAACTTAATGGAACCATTATGCAATTTGGAGGGAAAAAAGACTCTTTCTTAATGAAATTCAAAATTGTTTTTTAAAACAGTATATGTGGATTAAATATGTTTTAATAAGTGAAACATTTTCAATATATTATTCTTTTTTTCTTTTGCATTTTTCAACCATTCAGTGGTGAAAATATGAATGCAAGTTAACTTCTTATTTGTGTTAATAGAAGATTAGAGAACTTGAATTTAATGAACAGTTGTCCTAACTTAGAAAATGCCAACAGAATGGCTTATTACTTTAAATATGTGCTACACAATTTGTAGCATTCATATGTACTTGAACTTTGTTTTAGCAAGTCCTGATGTAACAGAAAAAAGCCCTAATGCAAATAAGTTTACATGTGTAATTATTTTATATTTATTTTTGTATTTTATATGTATAATTATTTGCTCATCTGTCGAATAAACTATGAAAGTAATACATTTAAAAAAATCATTTCTTACAGGTATGTTCACATATGATGAATCTACAAAGTTGTTTTGGTTTAATCCATCCTCTTTTGAAACTGAGGGTCAGTTCACTCTGATTGGCATAGTACTGGGTTTGGCTATTTACAATAACTGTATACTGGATGTACATTTTCCCATGGTTGTCTACAGGAAGCTAATGGGGAAAAAAGGAACTTTTCTTGACTTGGGAGACTCTCATCCTGTAAGTCTTGTCATTTTTTATTCTTTTAGATTTTATTTAAAAACAAATACAGAATTTAATTTATATAAAATTTTTAAAGCTTTGATTTGAAATCTTTGTTAATATTTATACCTAGTAAGATAAACGTATTTTATTATCTATCTGAAATGCCATAAACACTTGAAAACCTGAAGGAGAACTTGTTACAAGCAAGTCAGCTTTGCAAGGTTGATTCTGTAGAAAAGTATTTCTAATTTTTTTTTTTAATGGAATCATGAGATTTCTGGGTTGAGTCAGAGCTGCTTAGTTAGGGGCTCTGGTGGCTGCAGCCAGCCCCGCCTTACCCTTGAGATGCCTCTGAGGGTCTCAATAGAGCACAGTGTGAAGACCCATAGCTAAGTAGCTGGTGTAGGGTTTCTCAGCAGAGAGAGGCGTTACCACTGACTGACCATCTTTCTTTATGTCTGCATAGAAACTACTAGAAGAGGGGTACTGTTTGTGCTTTAGTTCTTACTGTTAGTTTGTTTTTTTAATCTTTTCCCAAGAAGAGTGATACAGATTGTTGTATTTTATAGTTCTGTGGTAGCCTTAATTTTTCCTTTTCTGATTGGTAGGTTCTGTATCAGAGTTTAAAAGACTTACTGGAGTATGAAGGGAATGTGGAAGATGATATGATGATCACTTTCCAGATATCTCAGACAGATCTTTTTGGTAATCCGATGATGTATGATCTAAAGGAAAATGGTGATAAAATTCCAATTACCAATGAAAACAGAAAGGTAATAAATGTTTTTATGTCATCCTTGTCTTTGTCTCTTTAATAACAGAATTTTAAAGCATATATGTGTGCGTTTGTGCGTATACTGCTTCAGTTGTGTCCCATTCTGTGTGACCCTATGGACTGTAGCCCGCCAGGCTCCTCTGTCCAGGGCATTCTCTAGGCAGGAGTACTGGAATGAGTTGCCATACCCTCCTCCAGGGAAAGCACATATGCTTGTGGTTTTTAAAGAAGTTTCTAATGCATCTGTACAAAGAAATCAAGTAACTAAGTTCTTATAAATGAAACAGCCACAGTTGTTTAAACTTTGACTAAAGGCTGGTATGAGAGCATGTGGTTGGGCACTGAACCCCTCCTAGAGAAAGATGCCCCGAGTGGGCGACAGTGCACGGCTTGGTGTGGCTCTGGGGTGAAGCAGGAAGAAGGCTGTAGAGGGTAGGAAACAAGGGAGATCCTTATAACCGAATGGCCAATAATTGCTTCTAATGCACACACAGATACACGTGCCTTAAATAAACATCCGAAAAGTACTAAAGAATAAATATTTTAAAGAAATCAGTTTTGTGTTTTCTGTTGACTAGAAAAGTATGCATCTGGAAACGGGAATAACCCAGAATATAATCCAGGGGAATTATGATATATATAAAACCTTTAAGAAGAATGTTTATATTAATACAATGTTTGATAAAATATATTAATTAAGTTGGGATACAGAGTATATCTTCCTTTTTTTATTTGATACAATAGCTTGCTCACCAAGTGAAACACCGATATTTTTGTTGAAACAGATAACAGTAGGCAGCTTCCCAAATATTCTAGAATAGGAAACATGAAAGACTACCTTGTTTGCTCATTTCCAGTACATTGCACTCTATTAAAAATGTCAGCTTTTATAAATTGATGTATAAATGGTTTAAATGTTTTTGCATTTGCATAACCTAATTGAGAGAACTTTAAAATTGTATCAAGGCCCAGCTTTTATATTCAGTTTTGTTTAATATCGAAGTTGAAACTTATGTGTACATGGCCTCTTTGGTGGCTCAGAGTGTAAAGAATCTGCCTGCATTGCGGGAGACCTAGGTTCAGTCCCTGGGTCAGGAAGATCCCCTGGAAAAGGGAATGGTGACCCACTCCAGTATTCCTGCCTGGAGAATCCAGTGGACAGAGGAGCCTGGCCAGGTACAGTCCATGGGATCACAAAGAGTTGAACATGACTGAGTGACTAACACAATGTCTATCATAGAGAGCTGTGAAATTGTTAAAGGTATTTTCATTTGTGTGTGTAAAGTTTGAATTTTTAAAAATATTCTTGATTGTGTTTTTGGGGGGGAAAATAAAAACATCGTGCAGTCCAGTAGCTTGTATTTTGTTGTATTACGCATCATAAGACATTCTTGTGGTTAATGTTTTCTGCAGGAATTTGTCAATCTGTATTCTGACTACATTCTCAATAAATCAGTAGAAAAACAGTTCAAGGCTTTTCGGAGAGGTTTTCATATGGTGACCAATGAATCTCCTTTAAAGTACTTATTCAGACCAGAGGAAATTGAATTGCTTATATGTGGAAGCCGGGTAAGAAAGCAAGGGTTTCCAGAAATACCTTCTGTTGATCTATTGTTTGTAATGGTGTGGTGTAGATGTTAAGACGTGTTTTCTTGAATTTGCAGAATCTAGATTTCCAAGCACTAGAAGAAACTACAGAATATGACGGTGGCTATACCAGGGACTCTGTTGTGATTAGGTGAGGTTCTTAATTCTTAAAAGGAAGAATTAAAATTCACCAAAGGGATGTAGGCTTTATACTTTAGACCTTTGCCTCCAGGTTTTATTTCCCAAATAAGCAAACTCACAAATTGTCAATGTATAACATTAAACATATATTTATAATATAATCACCCAATTCCTATTGTTAATCTTGTGACTTATTTCCTGAATAATGTTTTATGTGAGTGGCATGTTTTCTTCTGCATTGAGGGTATAAAGTATCTAATATTCCTAGTAATTCTAATTACAGTGTGCTTAGTGCCAGTTAGATGATGATGAAAATAGAACTACCTCTTCTGAATATTTCTCCTTTCTCTTGAACTCTGGGGAATGTTACTTACCTACCCTATATGAGGCACCTTTTGTGTGAAATGGTATATTCTTTGATTTAATCTTTATTACATAGCAAGGTATATACTAGAATTTTTATTTTGTTTTCAAGACCTTGGCTCCAAATTCTCACAGGAAGGAGAGATTCCTAGTCTTAACTGTTCTCAAGGAGTTGCTCTTGCTATGTACCGTCTGCTTCTCTTTGCTACTGTCCAGTCCTGAGAGACACAGGCTTTTTCCTCTCCTGGTGAGATGGGGTAAAAAGAGACAAATGCCCTTTTGGCTGTCACTGGTAGAATGAGGTGAGGAAGCATTCCTGGAGGTTGTCTCTGAAGGTTATCACTCTAAGAATCAAGTATAAGAAGTCTATAATGAGTATCACTTGTATCAAGAAATGAATGTTTTATGTTCTTTTATTTTCCTTTGTTTTATTCTTCACTTTGGTTTGTGTGAGGTTATTGATACATTTCCTCTGTTTAGCATACCTTTGGTCATTCCTAGTGGCAGTGTTGGAAGTTATTTACTTGTAGCAATTACTGTTCTGCTATTTACTTGAAGTTCAAAGGTGACCCATAAAAGAGTTGAAATAGCATGGATAAAAACAACAAAGGGTAACCTCACTTGTGAGTATTAGCACAGCACTATCTCTGTTAGTGATAGTATTGATCACAGATAGTTATGACTGTGGTGTCTTAATGTTTCTCTGAGAATAGTTGAAGGTATCTTGTGCTGCTCTTTATGGAGAAATGACTTTTTAAGTTAAGGTCTTAATTTTATTTCTTTTAGAATAACATAATTCCTACTTGATATATTATCTTAACATCATATGTGAATGTTTTTAAATTTTTTTTATTGAGTTATAGTTGATTTGCAATATTGTGTTAGTTTCAGGTATACAGCATATTGGTTTTTTGCAGATTATATTTCATTATATGTTATTGTAAGACTGGGTATAATTGCCCGTGCAGTCCTTGTTGCTTATCTAGTTTACATGTAGTTGTTTGTAGTTAATCCCATACTCCTAATTTGGCTCCCCTTCCCTATCCCTCCACCATTATATAAGGTCTCTCTTTATGTCTTGTAATTTTCTTTGCTCTGAATATGATATGATGTAACCATTCCTGATTTGTTTTGCTTTGCTCTTTGTTAGCATGATGTATCTTTTTTTCTTTCAACCTATCGATGTTCTGAATTTGAAATGAGTTTCTTACAAATAGCTGAGTCATGTTTTTTTACTCTGTCAGTCTTTGCCTTTAATTGTTGTATTTAGACCATTTGTATTGAGGGTAATTATTGATACGGTAGGACTCAAGTCTGCTATTTTATTTGTTTTCTGTTTCTTTGCTCCTCATAGTTCCTTGTTGTCTTTTTGCTTTCTGTGAGTTACTTAGTTACTTGAACATTTTTAAGGATTTCTTCTTGATTTTGGTATTCTGTTTTTGTGTGTGTTGCTTAGTATAGTGTTCTTCATGGTTGCTGTTGGTATTTGTATCAACATTTCTTCCAGTGAGGTATGGAAACCTTATTTCCATTTGAGTCTCTTACTTTCCCCACATTTAAATACAATTGTCTTGAGTATTAGTGATGTTGTAATTTTTGTATCAGTCATCAAATCTGATTTATAAAATTCATGAGGAGAATTACAGTCTGTTGTATGTCCCTTCGTTTCTGCTCTTTCTGTTCCGTCTGCCTCAGAATCCATCTTTTATCACTTCCTTTAGTTAGTATTCAAAGGCAGATCTGCTAATGACTAATTCTTTTAGTTTTCCTTTGTCAGAGGGTGATTTCCACTTTATTTCTGAACAGTTTTGTTTATACTGTTTGAAGTTTCTTAACTTCTTAAATCTATGTGTTTCTGTCTTTCTGGGAGTGTTCTTTGCCATTATTTCTCGAAATGCTTTCTCAGTCGCACTCTCTTTTTCCTTTCTTTCTATGCCTCTGATGACACCAGTGTTCAGTCATTTGTCACTGTCCTGTGTGCACCTAAGGCTCTTAGTTCTTTCAGTCTGTATTCTTATTTGCTTGGGTTTTGATCCTCGGTCATCTTGACTCTACTATTGAATCCATCTAGTATTTTTCTCTTACTGTGTGTTTTTCAGTTCTGTAGTTTGCATTTGGCTCTTTTTTTAATTGTAACTTAAATATTTTGCTAAGACTTAGTTTCTGATGTTTCAGTTTTGAAACACTAGAACTTATAATTGCTTATAGAATAATTTTTATGATGACCTCATCAAAATCCTAGTCAGTTGCAGTATGTTGTTCATCCTAGTGTTCAACATTGGTTGATTTTCTTTCTTTCATGTGATTTTCATAGTTCTTGGCTTGACAGGTGATTCTGGATTGTATGCTGGATATTTTGGCTGTTTTATTAGGAGACCCTGGGTCCTATTTACATCTTTTTACTTTAGTAGTAAAAAATGTATGGGTCAATACTGTCGTGTTGTGTAGATAGACACAGTAGTTACTTCCAGCTCTTTGCTGTTAGAAGTCACAGTGGATTATTTCACTAACAGATTATTCCATGCATAGCATCAAACATCATCAAATTGGGAATTGCTGCTAAAAGTGGGATTGTTGAACTAAATGGTAGATATGTATGTAATCTTGTTGGCAAGATTCTCCACAGAAATTGTGACATTTTGCACTCCCACCAGTATATACATGCATATCTCATTTCCTACAATTTTCCCAACCCAGTGTGTTCTTCAGTTCAGCTGTTTGCCTGTTAGTTGAGAAATGGCATTGTGACATAGAAAATGTCACAATTTCTGTGGAGAATTTGGCAATATTTAGCAGAATATTTAACTCGGGCCATTTTTTTTGTCAGCTGCTTTCATCCCTTTACAGCCAGAGGCTAATTTCAAGGGATACTTCTGTTTCCCAGGGTGCCTCCTGCCCCTGCCAGGCATGATGTCTTTTTGAGATTGCCATTTTTTGTCCAAGATGCTGTCCTGTTCCCAGTGCTCTTACCTGCCCTTTTGGGGTGACCCTCAGCCCATGTTGTTCTGCATACCCCACTTTTCCACATAGCTCTTCCTGGACTCTGCTAGTGTGGGCTCAGGTGTATATGAACAGTTTTGATGTAGAACATAACACTTATAGGAAGAGAAGAATTTTGCTTAGTATTTTCATTATAAAAACTGATAGTAACCCTAATGTTTTAAGTTCTAATTTTTTAGAAAGAACCAAAGGGACAGCTGAATTTGTCTTGATGACCACTGCTGGTCTGCTACTTTAGGATCTGCGTCCTCTATTCAAGGGCACCTGTTGGTCTGCCTCAAGGGCACCTGTTGGTCTGCCTCTTCAGATGTAGTGATGCATTTAGGCTTTAGAACACTCCTGAGGAGTGAGGAGGTTTTTTGTCCTGACAGAGGGCTCTGGGTTACTGCATGCTTGCTTTTCCTTGCCAGCCACCCAAAAAGGAATAACCTAGACTGTGGTGTGGTCTGTTTCCTTCCTAATGGAGAGATGTGCTGGCATGTTCCATGCTCAGTTTCCTGTTGTATTTTTTTAGTTGTTTTCTCTAGATGGCTGGGAGGTTTTTAAGAACTAAAGGGTGGGGAGGATATTAGAATGTCAGGGAAGAGAAATGGCAAGACTTTGAAGAGCGCCAAGAATTCTAATAAAGCTGCTAATCTATGTTAGAAATAATGGCATTGCACCAGCAGAAATACCAACATTTTTGTAAGAGAAATTGTATACTGGAATACTAGGGTATCAAAAACTAGAATTGTAACTGTGTGTAGGAAGTGTGACATTTTCTGTCAAGATTCTGGAAAGCACTTTCAAATAAATATTAAAATGCATTCCTCAGAAAACTACTAGAGTTCATCAGTGAATTTGGTAAAGTTGCAGGATACAAAATTAATATACAAAAATCTTTTGTATTTTTATATATAAACAATGAAAGACAAGAAAGACAAATTAATGAAATAATCACTTTTACTGTTGCATCAGAAAGAGTAACATGCCTAGTACTAAACCTAAACCTATCTAAGGAGACACCTATACTCTAAAAACTGTAAGATCCTGATGAAAGAAATTGAAGATGACACAAACAGGTAGGAATACTACATTCTTAGACTGAAAGATTCAGTGTTTTCAAAATAACTATATTACCCAAGGTAATCTACAGATGCGATGCAGTCCTACTTATCAGATTACTAGTGGCATTTTTCACAGAACTAGAACAAAAATTTTTAACTTTGTATGGAAACACAAGAGACCCCGAATAGCCAAAGCAGTCCTGAGAAACAAAACTGCAGCTGAAGGAATCAGGCTTCCTGATCTCAGACCGTACTCCAAAGCTTTAGTACTCATAACGGTTGGTATTGAGACAGAAACAGAAATACAGGTCAGTGAAGCAGAAAGCCCAGAGACACCTGCGGTCGGTTAATCTGTGTCAGAGGGGCAGGAGTGTAATGCAGAAAAGACGTCTCTTCAATAAGTGGTACTGGGAGAATGGGACAGGTACGTGTAAAAGAATGAGATTAGAATATTCTCTAACTATACACAAAAATAAACTCAAAGTAGATTAAAGACTTAAGATATGTACTATAAAAATCTTAGAGGAAGACATAAGCAGAACACTCTTTGACATAACTTTTAGCAATATCTTTTTGAGATAATGAAAATAAAACCAAAAAGCAGCAAATGAGACTTAATTAAACCTAAAAAAAGCTTTCCTCAGCAAAGGAAACCATAGGCAAAACAAAAAGACAACCCACATAATGGGAGAAAATATTTGCAAATAGAAAAGACTAATAAAGGGTTAGTCTACAAAATATCCAAACAGCTCATGCAGCTCAATATCAAAAAAGCAAACAGTCTAATCAAAAAATGGACAGAACCTGAATAGACATTTCTCCAAAGAAGACATACAGATGGTCAAAAATCACATGACACATGGTCAACATCACTAATTATTAGAGAAGTGCAAATCTGAACTACAATGAGGTATCACATCACACAGAGTGGCAATCATCAAAAAATCTACAAAAGATAAATGCTAGGAGAGTATGTGGAGAAAAAGGAATCCTCCTACACTATTAATAGGAATGTAAACGGTTATAGCCCCTTTGGAGGATAGTATGGAGGTTCCTTAAAAAACTAAAAGAGCTACCATATGATCCAGTAATCACACTCCTGGGCATATATCCAGAGATAACCATAATTCAAAAGGATGTGTGCACCACAGTGTTCTTTGCAGCATTATTTACAATAGCCAAGAAATAGAAGCAACCTATTTGTCCACTGAGAGAGGAAATGGATAAAGAAGATACGATACAAAAGAATATTACTCAGCCATAAAAAGGATGAAATAATGTCATTTGTAGCAACATGGATGGACCTGGAGATGATCACACTAAGTGAAGTAAATCAGAGAAAGATACATCATACATCATTTATATATGGAATCTAAAAAACAAAGTGATACAAATGAACTTACTTACAAAACAGAAACATACCAAGTGAAACAAACTTAATGGTTACCAAGGGGGAAAGGTGGGGAAGGGATAATTCAGGAGTTTGGGATTGACATACACACACTATGTATTAAAGAGAGAATCAACAGGGACCTACCATATGACACAGGGAACTCCACTCAGTATTTCATAGTATCATGAGAAAAGAATCTGAGAAAGGATGGATCTGTGCGTATGTACACCTGAAACTGTATATGTTAAATTTATGGATACTTTATTATTGAAAGTATAGATTTCAGTTGCTCTTTTTCAAGATTGCTCTTAATGAACTTGCATTTTGTTTTTAGAGTAAATTTAACAAGCATCATTATAATGTGACTTCTATCACATAGGTTTTAGGAATGCCAGGGATTAGATTATTCTCAGTATAATTGCATATGATACATATATCAGAATAAGCCCCAACTCCCCTTCCACAGCACACATACTATTGATAAAAGTATTCTCGTTTATATAAACATTGTGTCCTTTTGTATTAGTATTTTTAGGTATGAGGGGTTTTGTGTTTTCTTTTGTCCCTACTCTTTGTCTGACCTTCTCCCCTTGAAGTTACTATGTAAGGCATAAGTAGAGGGACATAGCTGTCATCTTCAGTTCACAGGACTTTGGTTTTGCCTTTTGTTTTTTACTGACTATATATTTACAGTTGGTGTAATTGTTTCATTTTGTTGTTGCCAGTTTTTACTGTTGCAGATAATGTAGCGATGAACAAAAGCTTTTATATTTTTGAAAATAGTTTTCTTAAATTTGCATGAGTGGAAGTCCTAGCTCCTAGATCCCCAGAAAAGAACCTTCAGGCTCTTGATACTGACCTCCAAGTTACCTCCTATTATGGTTTTAATGCAAATCACAAACTTAAATTAGTGCTAGCAATAATGAATGCCAAACTAAAATCGGTATTTTATCTTTTCTCATTAGGGAGTTCTGGGAAATTGTTCATTCATTTACAGATGAGCAGAAAAGACTCTTCTTGCAGTTTACAACAGGCACAGACAGGGCACCTGTGGGCGGACTAGGAAAATTGAAGATGATAATAGCCAAAAATGGTCCAGACACAGAAAGGTAATTATTAAATTGTGACTATATACTGAAAACCTTGGCTTCCATATTATTACACATGTGTGATCTATCCAGAAGCTTCTGAGCACATTTGCAGTTTTAATAGAAATTTTCCAAGTCACATAAAATGTTAGTTTAGCCAGTGCTTTGCTGCTAATGTTCAAGAAAATCTTTAAATACTGGGCAGGTTAAAAATTACAGAGTTCCCTTGATTTGAAATTTTACAGATTGGTATGATTCTTAAAGTTTTCAGTTGAGAATTTTTTTAATTGAAAGCCACATTATGTCATCTATTTAGAATAGTCAAGTTGAAGTTCACAAGTTTGTTCAGCCCTAGATTATGCTAGTACCACCAATTTCAGTGTCCTAACATTAGTCGTGTTTCCTCTATTGTGCAAGTTAACATTTGGTGTGTAGTGGCTATATATGAGCAGTAGTATATTTAATAATTTAAATGTATAGAAACATTTCTTTCAGTGTTCTACTTGATTTGTTATTAATGTAAATTTATTATCAAATCAATTACATAGTCATCCAGCAATATTTTGAATAAGCATTAAAGAGCCCAGACTGAAATTTTGAAACTGAGATTTGAATATTGTCTTCACTTAATGTTACTACTCAGTGATTTCAACTCTACAGTGGGGAAAGTGACAGTCTGTAGGTTTACTGTGAGAAAGTTTAGTTAAATGACCTCTCAGGGTTAAGAACCTATTAAAACAGTATCTGGTATGTGGTAATAACTTTGTGGATATAATATGTTATCATCAACCATCATTATTATTAGCACTGAGTAATTTATGAGGTAAAGACAAATTGCTGTTTGGTATCTGTATGGCAAAATCAAAGTTTATCTTTATGACTTGCATTAATGTGTAGTGTGCTTTGCAAACCATCTCAACGTATATACCATCTAAAGTAGGATCATTTAGTACTGAGCATATCTCCCATGACTTATTGTCCTGTTTTTCCCCTTTCTCTCTATATAGGTTACCTACATCTCATACTTGCTTTAATGTCCTTTTACTTCCGGAATATTCAAGCAAAGAAAAACTTAAAGAGAGATTGTTGAAGGCCATCACTTATGCCAAAGGATTTGGCATGCTGTAAAAAAAAACAAAAAATGGGAAGAAAAAGAAAATAAATTTAAAATTTTAATAAATATAACAAGAGGGATAAAATTGGTGGTGATAGTGTCCCAGTACAAAAAGGCTGTTAAATAGTGAACCACAGTAGTCACCTATGTCTGTGCCTCCCTTCTTTATTGGGGATATATGGGCTGGAACAGCAGATTTCAGCTACTTATATGAACAAATCCTTTATTATTATTATTTTTTTTTTTTTGCGTGAAAGTGTTACTTATTCTTTCACTTGTATGTACAGAGAGGTTTTTCTGAATATTTATTTTAAGGGTTAAATCACTTTTGCTTGTGTTTATTACTGCTTGAGGTTGAGCCTTTTTGCATATTTAAAAATACACACCAACAGACTCCCCTCCCAAGGAAAATATTACCACCATTTGTAGGCCATGTAACCTTCAAGTCTGTGCTATTTTTTTGTCCCTGTATCTAACTCAAATCAGGAGCTGTATTTTTTTTAAACAATTTGCTTTTGAAACTTGAAGTCTTGAAAACAGTGTGATGCAATTGCTGCTGTTCTAGTCCCCAAAGAGTTTTCTGTGCAAAAATCTTAAAATCAATAAAGATGGAAGGGAGAACTTGGAATGTTTAACTGCAGCCCTCAGAACTTTACTTTAGTAACAGCACAACAAATTAAAAACAACTCATGCCACAGTATGTTGTCTTCATGTGTCTTGCAATGAACTGTTTGAGTAGCTAATCCTCCTTCTTAGTATATGGAAGGACAGGGATTTGTTGTTGTTGTTGTTTTAAGTTTATTGGGGAAAAGTGCATTTGGCCAAAAGAAATGATAGTCAAACCCTTTGCAAGAAAGATAAGTTTGTTGTTTATTATAAGCGTAAAGCATGTGAAAGTGCACTTAAATTTTTTATTCTTTGCTTATTAACCACATTTTAAATAGACAATCCAAAGTCTTCCCTTCTTGTCGCCATCATCTTATCCAGTCAGCCATTTTATCAAGGCACATGATCAGTGTTGGAACATAGTGGAAAGAATGGCTATTGTGCCTTGTTTTACTTAATCATACAGTAAGCAGAGACTTGGAAATGAATGGAACTGTTACTCTTAAGTCCTATTTACATTGTCTGTCCCCAAAGATTAAAGTTTATTTCAAAAAGTGTTAAATACTACTTTCACGTACTATGGAAAAGTACAGGTAGATTTAAATTACTAGACATTCAGAAGCAAGTAGTTTCCCCTGTCTAGTCTTCTGTGTCTGTGATGTTTGTTTCTTTTACTGCAATATAAAATAAAAGGATTATGTATTTTTAACTGAGGAGAGACATATTGATATATCCTTTTACTACAAGTTACAGCTAATGTGCTGAGCTTGTACCTCGATTGTTTTAACTGACCATGACATTAGTTTAATGATTTGTTTGAAATTGGCAGGAAAAATACAGCTTTCAATCATCAGAAGGGGAAAGAGGATGTCTTTCAGAATTATTTTAGTTCTTTTAGTATTTGAGACTTAACTGTTATGTACCATAATGCTAAATAAAACAGTGACATTTTCCACCATAATTTAGTGGAAAAAGAAAACATTGCTTTCCGTATTGTGGTAAGGTAACATGGGGTTTTTCTGGGCCAGCCTTGAGAACACTGTTAAAAATATATACACTACCTTGATTCAAGGGACCCTCATGCTACTACAGTCACCTTAAGAGGCCTCTCATTCCTGTGCTTCTTGTGTATAATGAAAGTGAGAATACGAGAAATCAAATACTCTGGGGGCTTTTTGTATAATAAATTCGTGAAGAAATTTGTGTTCTTCAGTTCTCAAGTTTTATTATCACTATAGTATTGAAGTTATCCAATTGTAATCACATCTATGTGAAGTTTTTGAATGGTCATTGAGTACAGATCACCAGGTATAGAATTCATATCAAATAGACTTTTAACAAACAGTTGAAAATAAACCTACCCTTGAAAATATTCTAAGAGAAAAGTTCATTGGTTGTCCAGACTACTTGCTCTCACTTTCAATATCTGTTTGTCCTGGGCATATTACCACTTCTTTTCTCATTGCCTCCTTTCCACTACTGTCTACAAAATTTTCACTGAACAGTATCTTAAGCAAGAGGGAACAAATAGAAATTTTGACTACAGTGGTTACTCCCTCTATCCCAGATGTTAGGTTATAAAGTACTGTTTCTCCCAGATCACCAGGAAACTCTGGAGGAAATAAAAAACCGAAAACTAATTGGTTTTCCAGATGAAATACACAGTTTCTCCTACTACCATCATTATAGAATATCTCAAGCATACAGTAAAGACACGGCCTGTGACCAAACTTTTCTGGAGCCTGGTAGCTTTGGCCAATGAATTGGATTTCCTACCCTATACAACTTTACTGGGCTCTGCTTAATTGTGTGATAAAATCCAATGACAATTTCTGTAGCTTTACTTTGGGATACATACTAACTAAGGAGGGAGATACATGAAATCAAGCTTCAAACAAAACTTGCTGATGGTATTCATTTCCCTATCGGTACACATCCATCTTACTAGAAAGGAAGGATGAGTGTAACCTGGCACCATCACTCAAAGAACTGTGCTGGGATTTCAGGCCCTTTCAAGGGGTTTTCTCAAGACTTTCATGCAGACTCAGAGGAAGGGTAGTCTTCCTAAGGCTACTCCATCTGTAGTCATGATCCCCTTAACCTGTTTACCTCAAGTATCTTTTTTGACCTTCCACCAGCCTCTAAGGACCATCTCTTATATTCCTGCCCCTTCCCTGAGCCAATAGAGGATTCAAAATGCAACTTCCACTTCCTCTCTTTCCTTTTACCCACAGTGTTAGTGTATGGAGAATTTCCTGGGGAGTCTAGAGAAGTGCATTCTCAGTCTTTTCCTTCTTTACTGTTGATATCCGGTAGTTGGCATTTGTTAACCAATTGCAGGACGATTTCGGTGCAGATGTGCCCCTGTGAGAAATGCTTAAAACTTTTGCTATGCCACTAAAATACCTCTCCTGAAGGATTCTTAGAGTCTCCTCTTGAGAAACTCTGTTGCCAGTGAGAACCCTAACCTTGGCAGCACCCTGAACTTGGTTCAGCTGCTACCCTGTTCGTTTTTCAGTAGGGTGGATACTACTGTAATTCTAAAATTCTGACCTGTACTTAACCAGTTCTGTCGGGTAAACCTCAACCACTCAAAAAGGTTGTTCTCCAAAACCGTGTCTTCTGCTCAGACTCTACCCCCAGAATATCTTTCTGGTATCTTAAAATCAATACACTTCAAAATGGAACTTTTGTCTCTACCTATCATTTATTGTTCCTTAAAAACATCCCTCTTGACTCAGTCTTCAGAATCCCTCACCCTTCAATTGTCACAGCTTGTATCAATTGTTTTCCCCTCTCCTTCATCATACTTCCTTTCGACCTTGACAGTATTCTCCAAACTTTCTCATTCTTCCAGAACACAGTTTTGTTAATTTAAATATCCTTTGCTTCAAAACTTGTTCCCTGTTGAGGAAATCTGTAAGCCTGGTATCCGCAGCCCTCTGTAAGCTCAGTTCCACCTACATTTCCAATTCTGCCATCAGTTACAGGCATCTTTCCCTGCATCCCCACCCACATCATCATGCTGTGCTTAATCATTTCATATTTCTCAAGTAACCTTAAAGGCCAAAACTTTAAAAAGCCCCTCACCCATGAATTCATCAACCTCCAGAATGTCTCTGTAACCTAATAGCAACTTCATGGTAGTACATGCACATTGAGCAATGAGGAGTCACTGGGATTTTTGTTTTTTTCCCATAACCATTAACGTGGCATGTGGGCAGGTTCATGGGGAAGATTGTTTATCTTTGTTCTGTCCCATATAGTAGTTGTGTAATAACTTTGTTGAAAGGACGAGCGCTATTTTTTCCAGTACCTCGTCAGTCACCACCTGAATGATTGAAAATGACGGCTTGCCATTCAATGAAGCGTCTCTGTTCTCACCAAAGATAGCCTCTGTCTCTTGTCTCCTCGTTATCCTACCCCCAAAAGGTTTTATTTTAAAATATTTGAATATTTAGTGGCTAAAGAACTTGTTCCTGGAGGAAGTGAGTAACTGGTTCTGTCATTTCAGCCTGTGAAAAGAAAATTACTAAAAGGGAAAGGATGAAACGGACCAAGTCCTTGGAAGCAAGATTTCTGTGTGACTTCCCCAGTCCTCCTTTTCGGGATGTGCTCTGGCAACCTATAACCTCTGCGTGGTCAGCCGCTGTGGCTACACTCCTCTCCCGCTGGAGATGGGAGCAGGTGTCTTACGTCATCCTGCTGTTGCCAAACCCTCACATATCAAGGAGCTATCCTTGCTGAATGCTGTGTTTTCTGTAGTAAAGCACTCACCATGATGAATGCCTGGTTTGCCAAAACCTTGTAATTACTGCTACAAGTCAACCCTTAAGTTGGGATTCTTAGATTCAGCTGAACAGGACTGTAGAACAGGAATAATTATCCTGGCTATCTTTCAGTCTCCAGCAAACCACAGAAAATGCAATGGGCATGTGTCAGTGAGCAGTGCACAGTGACTGAGGGCACAGCCTTCAGAGTTGAATGATGGTCTCAGTTCTGTCTGGCCCTGCCCATCCTTTGGCTTGGATTAGCATATCCAAGCCTATGTATATCACTGATGGTTATCAAGACTCATTGAAGTTGAGACACAGGTGCTACCTGTTGCAAGACAGAAGAAGGAATTCATTGAGAGGTTGAAGATGTTTGTAATGATTTCTTTTGCAGGATTTGACCCTCCCTCATCTATCTCAAAATGCAGGAGGGGTGCTTTCTTTGATTTTTTTTTTTTTTTTAATTAGGATAATTCATATAACAATTCACTCCTTTAAAGTGTACAATTAGTGGCTTTTAGAATAGTCACAAAATTGTGTGTCACACTATATAATTCCAGGGCATCTTCACCACTGCAAAAAAAGAAAACCGCTTGTATCCATTAGAAGTGATTATCTTTTCCCACCTTCCAAGACCTAACCACTAGTCTCTTTACTTGTCTGTAGATTTCCCTATTTTGGACAGTCCATATAAATAGAACCACACACAAGGTACATCTGTGTTGTAGCATGTATCAGTACTTCATTTTATGAATAATATTTCAGTGTATCAATATATCATTTTTATTCATTCACTTGATAGATGGTTGTATTGTTTTCACTTTCTATTATAAATACACTACCATGAACACTGTACAAGTTTTTATGTGGACATAAGCTTTCATTTCTTTTGGTAATGTACATAGTGAATTCCTGGGTCCTATGCCCAGTCTTCAAGGACCTGCCAACTGTTTTCTGAAGTGGTTGTACTTTCTTGTAAGCATCTTGTGAATTCTAATTTTCCACATCCTGGCCAACATTTTGAGTCTAGCCTTCCTATTGGGAGTGAAGTGGTATCTCGTGGTTTTGATTTGCATTCTCCTAATGACTAATGATGTTGAATATCTTTTCATGTGCTTTTGGCCATTTGGTCATCTTTAGAAACATTTATTCAGAGACTTTCCCTATATTTTGATTCAGTTATTTGTCTTTATTATTCATTCCTTATTCTGATACAAATCTGTTACCAGATAAGTCATTTGTAAATATTTTATTCCATTCTTTGGTATTGATGGTGTCCTTTGAAATACAACTTTTGAATTAGGGATGTCGAGTCTTCCAACTTTGTTCTTTTTCAAGGTCATTTTGGCTATTGAGGGTCCCTTGCAGTTCTATGTGAATATTAGAGTCAGCTTAGTTTCTTCAAAATAGACATCGAGAATTTTGACAGGCATTGTGTTGAATCTATAAATAAATTTGGAGATTATCACTAATTTGACAATATAGAGTTTACCAACTCATGAACGTGGATGTCTTTGGATTTATTTAGGTCTTTAATTTTTTTATTGTTATTTTTTAGATTTCAGTGTACAAGTCTTGATTTCTTTGGTTAAATATTTTCCCAAGTATTTTATTCTTTTTTGATGATATTATAAACATAATTGTTTTCTTAATTTCATTTTTGGATCATTCATTGCTAGCATATAGAAATGCAATGAAAAGTTTTTTATATTGATCATATGTGGCTTTTCCTAACTAAATGTGATTCCTAACTTTTGATTCTTTTGTATTTTCCATATACAAGATCACACATCTGCAAATTTTTTCCCTTTCACTCTGGATACTTTTTTTCTTTTCTAAGTGCCCTGGCTAGCACCTCTAGCACAATATTGAATATAAGTGGCAAGAACAGACATCTTTATCTTAGTACTACTTTATAAGGAAGGCATTTAATTTTTCACCATTGAGTGTCATGCTAACAGTAAGTTCTTCATAGATGCTTCAGGTTGAGGAAATTTTCCTTCTATTCCTAGTTTGAGTGTTTTTATCAGGAAAAGATACTGGATTTTGTCAGATGCTTCTGCTTCTGTTGGGGCTCAGTTGGTAAAGAATCCGTCTGCAATGCAGGAGACCCTGGTTCAGTTCCTGGGTCAGGAAGATCCCCTGAAGAAGGGTAGGCTACCCACTCCAGTATTCTTGGGCTTCCGTGGTGACTCAGCTGGTAAAGAATCCACCTGCAATGTAGGATCTTAATCTGCTTCTGTTAAGATGGTTGTGAGTTTTTGTCCTTTATTCTCTCAGTAGGGCTATATTGATGGATTTTGGTATATTGTACCAACCCTCCATTCCTGGGGTTCTGCAGGTTCATGGTACACAAACCTTTTAATATGCTACTGAGTTTGGTCTGCTAGAATTCCATTTAGAATATTGCTGAATAAAGGGCATATCTACCAGTGATGAGGCTGAAATGTGTATTTCCCGTAGGCCACATGTGGTCACTGTAAGAGACAGATCATTGGCCATCTGACCCTGCACAAGTAGGTTTCCTGTTCTGGAGCCAGACACCCAATATCTGAATACCCTCAGATAGAAGCTGTGAGAAGAGGAGAAACTGAAAGTGACCAGCCGAGCCAGAGGCTCTCATTTGGGATTCCCTGAAGAGTTAACTTTGTGAAAGAAGGCCATTCACTCCTACCTCTCTGAAGGCTCAGTATCTTAGGACAGTTGCACCAACTGGATAAGGTAGGATATTTTTCTCTAGATTTCCTCCCTTCCAAAAGGGCCAGAAACAGCTTTTGAGTGAGAAGGAAGGTAACGTGACGAAGAGCCTATTTCAGGCCTCCCACCCAGAAGCAGCTCTGAGCAAGAGTTGCATTTTCAGTTAGGAGAGAGAGTGGCATTTTTGATGTTTCACTAATACCCAGAAAGTAGATGCTTTGCTTATTATCTGAAAGTGACCAGAAAAACTACATACCTGAGGTTTCATTCCTGCTTGGAAAAACAAATCCAGAGCCAGAGCAGACCAGCAAAAAGAAAAAGTTGTGCTCAGCTGAACCATCGCCCTTATTCGCTTCCTTCCTGTCACACACGTGCCTTATTATTCAGTAAATCTCATTACTAAATTAGTAGATCTATAGGAAGGACTTACGTACTCTTTGGATGGTGCTACGGAAAGATCTCCAAGGGAGATCTCAAACCTGCTTCTAGTCCAACTGAACTGTGAAGATTTTCTGTTTTACTAACATTTACCAGGTAAATAGAATTCAATACAAATTGAATGCTAATTCAATACCAATTGAAAACTGAATGCTAAGCAGTCCTGAGTGTTCACTGGAAGGACTGATGTTGAGGCTGAAACTCCAATACTTTGGCCACATGATGCGAAGAACTGGCTCATTGGAAAAGACCCTGATGCTGGGAAAGATTGAGGGCAGGAGGAGAAGAGGATGACAGAGGATGAGATGGTTGGATGGCATCACCAAATCGATGGACATGAGTTTGGGTAAACTCCGGCAGTTGGTGATAGACAGGCTCGGCGTGCTGTGGTCAATGGGGTCGGAAAGAGTCGGACACGACTGAGCGACTGAACTGAACATACCAATTGAATGCTAATCATGTTGCAGGTTTGCTGGAGGTTTCAGGTTGGTTTCATAACCACTTTGTTCAATCAAGGAGTCTTTTTATGGGGAGACTGAATCTAGTGAACCAGATATACATAGAAACCACTAAGGGTTATAAAAGTACATAAAAATACAATTTGGACAGAGAATTCAGATCCAAAAATTGTCCAAATAGAAAGTGAAAGATTAGTTGACAGGCAGACAAGAAGGTGTTTAGTATGCCTGAGTGTCGGATTCAAAGGGATCAAGATTGGATTGGAATGGAAGGCAGGTCAGAGCATGAAAAGCCTTGTAGACCATACCAAGAACTTTGAACTTTGTTTTGCAGATAATTGAAATACAAAGATAATTCATTTTACATTTTTTTTTGTATCTTATAACATGGAATTGGAGGAATGTAAGTGTCATGCAATCTTTGTACCTAGGAGATTTTGCCAAGTCGTTCAGTCATGTCCAACTCGTTGTGACCTCGGTCCATGGGATTCTCCAGGCAAGAACACTGGAGGTGGATACTTTACTGTCTGAGCCACCAGGGAAGCCCAGTTAGGAGATTATTGCCATAATTCTAATTATATCCTCAGGTTTATAAGCCTGAGGATAGAAGGGTGGGGATGTTCTAAGACATGTTTGGGACTGGGACTGGGTGACTGATTCGATATTCCAGGGAGAGAGAGGAGTCAAAAATAACCCACGTTTCTGATTTGCATGACTGGGTTGGTGGTGGTGGTGTGGGATCTACAGGGAAACAGGTTTTGGAAGGAACATTAATACCGTTGGGTCATGTTTCAGTTGAAGTGTCTGAGAAATATACAAGTGGAATTAAAAGGCACAGAGGCAGTTAAAGAAATACAAATTTAAAGAAAAGCCTACAAAGAAGATTAAAATGTATGGTTTTTCAGCATAGATGTACCCTTAGGGAAAGGTCATAAAGGGAGGAAGAAAGAACATGGACAGAGTCCCTGGAAAATGTTAGCATTTCAGAGTTAAACAAGAAAAGCAGTTCCCTTAGTTGTTCATTTTTATCTGTGCTTCACTAGAAACCAAGCCTGATGAGGGCAGGAAGTTTGTCTTGCTCATGGCTGTGCCCCTAGTACCTACAGCAGAATGTAAACAAGGTTCATTAAGCTGGACAACAAACCAGGGTGTCTCAGAAAATCCTTCCCATTCTCTTCCCTGCTATCCTTTGCACCTTGTTGACACCCTCCCCCACTGTAATTCTTAACACAGTTTTTAAGGGCCCACATTGTATGTGTGTTCATTTACTGTCATCTCAGGAAGATATATCAGCTGAGTGAAAATATTTCCAAACTGTTGAGATGTGATAACTTGCAAATCAATGCTTAGCACTGCTGGGTTTGGTCCCCTTACCAGTGAATCAAGAAGTTCACAGAAAGTGAGATCAGATCTGTTTCCTGAGGCAACTGAGAAGGCAGATTTGCCCTGAAAATAATCGCCAAGGGCAGGAAATAACCTCCAATGCTTCAAGCTGAGACAGCAGGAGAATCCCAGCTCATCGTAACTACAAGTGTATTCTTGGGCCTGTCAAGTGGGAAGTTCGCCCATTACCTAAAAATGCATTTCAGAATTGTCCCTGTGTGCTTGCATCTTGTACCCAAACCCGAAGAAAATACCATGTGCCTTAAATATGTACTTTTAATAGGATTGAAGTATTTTTCAAATTTAAACTCTGGTCTCCAAAATAATCATACTTCCAAAACACTTTCCACAGGGTATTAGTCTGCTTACTTCATTATTGCCTAACTCATTCCTCAAATTCTATTCCATGATAGTAGAAGTGTATCTGTTTTCCTCATCCTGGTGTTCAGAACGTATTTTTCAAATGAATGTATGAATGAAATTATGCTTATAAAACCAAAGAGCCTGATTTATCAATTGGACTTCCAGATCTCCACAGAAGCTACCAGTAAAAGTAGTGTAACAGCTGTTCCTGCATGTGAAGAGCTTTTCTGGCATTCAGATACTCCTCACACCTTCCCACTGTTCAGTAACAGTACCACCTTACACTGCTCTTATGAATGGAACTAGTTTTTGAAAACAATTGAGGGAAACCAGTTTGCCATGTATTCCTAAGAAGGTGGTGAGTAAACAATCACGTTTTCCTAAGTACCTTTAGTTTTAAGACAGCCTCTTTCCACTGTAGGTCCTCATCCCCACCCCCACTCTAAAATTACACTTATAATCTCATAATTCATATAAGGGTGGCTTTTTTTTTTTTTTTTCTCATCACCACAACCACCTATGTGCTTTCAGTATTTCTATGCCAGTAACCCATAGAGGAAATCAGTAAAATTCACACTGAATCCACATGAAATGGATGCAATCATGTGGGACAGTACAGATCACTGCAGTGATCCCTCTGACTGCAGATCTGATTTCAGAGACATTAAGCCTGCAATTATTTAGCCACATGCTGTACAACATGAATTCCACTTACTTAGTGTTGCTGTCATAATGGGACTTAAATACTTATGAAATAGAGAAAAAATATTTAAGGAATATGAACTATGAAATACAGAGAAAAAATATTTTAAAAATATTTAGCATTATTCATTTAAATGTAAAAGTGCCACTTCTCTATACATTTGCCTCATGACCATCTAATTGATAATGAAGACTTTAACTTCCTTATATTACCTCAGAAAAAAAGTTTGAAATGTTAACCAACCACTGGACTGACCCTGGAAGGACAAAAGACTGACGATGTTTTATTTTGCTCAAGGGCAGCCACCCAACATCTGCTTTTGTGACAAGTTAAAATAATTGTATTGTAGAGGTATAGGGGTAAAAATGACCTGAAAGATCATCTTCTCCAACCCTCATTTTATAGATGAGGAAATTTAGGTCTCAAGCTGTGAAGCATTTTGCCCAAGATTACTCTGATCATTGCATTCATATGAACTCAAGAAGCTAGAAAACAGAACCTCTGCCTCCCACTTGATGTTCTTATCACACCTTCAGTTCTCTTTCTTGTTTCAACATTTTTTGCTTCACTAAATGTAGGGAGTCTCCCAGTAGGGCCTGCCTGCTAGAGAACAGGGCGCCGAGGGAGAGATCTCTCCTAGTTTTCAAGTCCACTAGTTTACACTGGTTTGATTTTATTGAAGAAGGTCAAAAGTTAGACCAAGTTTCCTATTCCCTTTACCTCCTCAAGCTACCAAAGAAACAGATTTGCTAAAGTTTCCCAAATCATTCTTTCACTCTTTTTTTTTTTTTTTTTTACAGTAAGAGCATTACTGGCAGAAAGTTTCCCAGCAGCATGTTCCCCCTAGATACTGCTCCTGGACGCAGACCTGAAGGCTCGCGAGGGGCGCTCCGGACGCGGCGCGGCCCCCTTGCCCTTCCTCTGCGCGCGCGTCTTCGTGTCTCCGCGTGTAGGGCTGCAGGGCGAGGCGTGACCCAGGGTCCACGTTCTTACTGTTAAATCCTGCCTTGGTTGTCACAGTTTTATATGAGAGTTGAAGCATTTTCTCCGTGAGTTCCAGAGCAGTCTTGAAGTCAGGGGTAAGAGTTTTCTTGGTAAGTATTAAGTAGAAGTTGCTGAATGGCAGAGGGGTGGAAAGGGGAAGGATGCCTTAGGAAAAAAGCCGTTTGTTCTTGCTAATGGACTTGCTTCCAGTTCGTTTTCCAATCTCTTCAGGAATGATTTTCGGCCCTCTTCCTGCATCCTGTGTTCTGATTCCTGGAGCGTGCACTACTCCTTCAGTTCCTTTCTCCCAGGGTCTGTTAGAAGAGTGACCTTGAAAATATGTGGTCTGTGGTAGACTTGGGATTCTGGCCTCCAGATACTTGGCTCTTTCACTCGTGAGAAACTCCTGCCTTAGGCTGACTTGAGCCTGGGTCGGCAGTGCCTGGTCCATTTGCACACCATCCGGGACAGGTGGGTTCTTCCTGGGCTGTGACCATTTCTTCTTGGGGTGCTCTCCACTCCTGTCTCCATAGATTATGTATTTAAGAAACTTGCCTTTTGATTTCCTGCCAATGGCTGGATCCTGGAGATGACTCTGCCCAGTGCTCGATGGTCTACTAGGGACGTCTCTTACGATCCCTTCTCCCCCAGCTGATGGACTGCTGTCAACAGGGAGCTTTCTCTGTTTTTCTACCTGCTCTGGATTATCCAAAGACTCTAAAGATAAAACCAGAGCTGGTTTCCCCTCCCCTCTGGAGAGAGACCCTCTTATATTTACAGTTCCCCTCTCACTTTCATCCTTGGAGTCCACCTTTAAGGTTGCCCTGGAAGCTGTGGATGGGTAGAGTCTGTCCTTGTCTAGGCTAAGTCTGAAGGGCATTTTGTTCTTCTCCCCCTCTCTTCTGTTCTGAATTATCGCCTTCACCGCTGCCTCACTCTCATCCACAAAGGTGGTGGTGTAGTTGGACAACATATTCTTGGAGGTGAGCCGGTTGACCAAGTCCTTGTTGCCTATCAACCGAGCATGTGCCAGTTCTGACTTTTGGAGCTTTGAGTGGCATCGTTTATAAAAGGCTTTCTGCTCCATTAGCCAGGCATTAGCTTCATATTTCTTCATGGAGTCTAGAAAACTTAGCTTCTTTTTCAGCAAATTCTCTTCTTTCCAGTTGAAGGACAGAATTGAGTAGGACTTCTCTGTTTCCATAAGCTTTATGTTCTCTCCAAATATGGAATAGCTCCTGTTTCCCTTATTTTTGGTGTTGCTCAGTAAGCTCTGATGGTCACTCTGTGGGTGGCTTTTCCAGGAGCTGCCCAGCTGGATCTGGAGATCTGACATTTCTCTGCCCACCAGAGACCTGGCAGCTTGTGTTCTGTCAGCAGACCTGTGAGGGTGCTTAGCGATGTGTGGGTACTATGACAAGAAGGTTCTATTCCAGGCTCCAGTGTTTGTTGTTAAGAACTCTGTGGATCATCAAAGACTGAGGTCCTGGGAGGCTTCCTCACTGGCCTGTTTACCACAGGCCCAGCTGCTACCAGGAAACTGTCCCCAATCCAAGGGGAAAGAGGCTTGAAGGTCATCCCCCTGGTCTCTCAGTAATAGGAGCTGAATTAGCTAGGGTAGGGATGAAAGGTCTGTGTGATTACTTTTCAATCATTTATAGGTGTTTGGAGATTTCTTAAATCTGGTTCCTTCTATCTCCCTGGTAGGTGGTACTGGGGAAGTATTTAATAAGATTAATAACAGAGATATGAGATTTAGAAGTATAGTAGGAGAACATTTATGTAGGTGGTTGAGAAAAGATACTTTTTACAGTTTTAATGTATGAACCTCTCTAGGATGGAGTTGGTCAACTGGTTTAAAGTTGGGCCCTTTCTTTAACTGTGTTATATAAGAATTTTGTTCAAAAATGAGACTTCCCAAAAGTTTTTTTAAAAGGGTGGCAGTCGGGAGAAGGGGGTTAGAAAGGGGAAAAAGAGAAGATAATAAATGAGGACACCTTTGCTGAGAGTACATTAGTTGTTGACAGACATATGGCCCTAACTGTAGATCTCCTCTAGATAGCCTCAGACAGGTCACAGCAGGGTGGGCTACAGAGCCTGCTAGCAGGTGCCGGTGCAGCCTGCAGAAGTCCCAAATTCCTGACCACGGCTCTGGTATTCCTCAAACCACAGCTGCATTTACACAAGCACCTTCAAATAAACTGCTGCATTTGTTCAACCAAGCATGTAGTGTGTTAGTGACCCAGCCACTTTGCAACTCAGAATGTTACTTGCTATGTCTTTTTTTTTAACAACTATAGTCTTCCTCCCCTTAGGGTCCATTGACTGTTACCCAAACAGTGTGTAAGTCATCTGTTCCCTGCCTCTTCTCCTGTCCTCCCTTCTCCTGCTTCCCAGTCTTCTTTGACTCTCCTCAAGAGCGGCAGATGATAACCTCTTTTATGTAGACACTGTATTCCTGAAATAATGCTGAGCCTTCCTTCAGCACACCAAACTGTCTCAAAATCTTAGACTTCCTCTGTGTTTGTATCCCTTAAAAGATTTACTGTTTTGCTAAACTCTGCTGTGTAAAAGCACATAGCTTTGATAACTCCTCACCTACCTGGACCTTATCTTTTACTTACATTTAGGGTAAAAGTGTTATTTTTACTAGTAAAATTAAATTGTGTAAAAGTGATTTCTAAATGAGAAACTACTACATAAATTTAAAGGAGTTTTCATGAAATCAGGTTTCCCCCAAAATATCCAGGCCATCCTTCTCCAGCTGAATGGCTATCATTCAGTTTGGAGGGCAGGCCCAGCAACAGGGGTAGATGGATCCATCTAAGCCAGTCAGGATAATGCCACCTGCCTTGCACAGTGACTGGCTTGGGTTGGGGTCTGGCCAAAACCACTAAGGGCCTATGAGATATGACAGAATGTTTGCTATGGCTTGAGGAAAAGAGCATGCTTCTCTTATGTGAGTTTTAAGAGGCAACAGGCTACCTGAACAAGGAAGCATGTTTTCCCAGGTGCTGTTGATTCCAGGTCCTGTCATCAGCCTCCCTACCACCATGCACATGCAGCCTTGAGATGCTGCTGACCCGTGGATAGTTGCATGGAGGGAAAACACCCAGATTGTAAGTCACATGGCTGAGCTGTTTCATCAAATCATTCCAGAAGTCTTCAGCTAATAGCATCTTAAATGACATGAGAAAATTGTACTTCACGCCTCTGTAGGGGGACGTGGCTTTCAGAGAATGATGACCCATGGCACACTGTATAGGATTGTCCCTCTTTCATGTCACTGATCTTAAATAGCAGAACAGCCATCACAATGGTTTGGGTAGTTGGATTGTTTATTGCAACTGGTGAAGGGACTAAATTTACCCAGTTATTCATTTATTGACTGTCTTTTCCTTCTCCTTTAGGGTTGTTTCCCCAAGCCTGAGTCCCTACAAGTTAGAATTGCTATTTTATTTTACAGTCAACAGAGCCCATCCAGGGATAATCTTCAAATATTTAACAATGCAGCACCAACAAATTGGAATAGGTGGCAGCTGTAAACAACTGTTGAAGATGAGAACCCATCTGTCCCTGATACACTACTGCTTTTAATTATAAATGTTTTATAAGCAGTATAAAGTATTATAAAGCTTTTGAAGGCAGACTGTAATAAAGAGGTATACAATAAACCCTAAACCAACCAATAAATTAATAAAGCATAGTTGTAATCAATAAGCCAACAAAGGAGAGAGAGTCATATAAAATACTTCTCATGGGTGAATTGTGTACCCCAAAAGGATATGTTGAAATCCTAACCCCTGATATCTGTGAATGTGACCTTATTTGGAAATAAGATCTTTCAGATGTAATCAACTGAAGCTCAGATTATTAGGATGAGACCTAATTCAATATTACAGATGTCCTTATTCAAGGACAAGAACAGGACACACAGGGCAAAGATGACCATGTGATGATAGAGGCAGAGATTGGAGAAATGAATCAAAAGCCAAGGATTGCTGAAAAATATCAGAAGGTAGAAGATGCAAGGATTCTCTCCTACAGATTTCATAGAGAACATGACCCAGCTGACACTTTGATTTTGGATGACTAGACTCCAAAACTGAGACCAAAAATATTCTATTATTTTAAGTAAGCTGATTTGCAGTATTTTCTATAGTAAACCTAGGAAATGAATACAGTACTCAATCCAAAAGAAGGCAGAAAAGGGGAAAAAAAAAAAAACACCGATAAGACAAATGCAAATCAAATAAGATGACAGACTTAATATTAGCCATAAAAATAATCATATTAAATGTAAAGCATATAAAAACTGCAATGAAAAGGTAGAGAATATCAGACTGGATATTTAAAAAAGACTCAAATATATTACCAGGGATAATAAAGTTTTACTTCATAATCATAAATCAATTTAATAAGATATAACAGGCCTTCAAAATACTTGAAATAAAAGTTGATAGAAATGCAAGTAAAAATAGATAAATCCACAATTAAAGTGAGATATTTTAATACATATCTTTCTATTATTGATAGAATAAATGGACAGAAAGCAAGGTTATAGAAGACTTTACCACTATTTTTAATCACCTTGACTTACCTGACATTTCTAGAACACTCTGCACAATAGCAGCAGAATGCACATAATTTTCAAGTGAATAGAATGTTGACCAAGGTAGATCATATTCTGGGTCATAAAATAAGTATCAATAGCAAAATGGTGAACCAGGAAGCTCAGAACTGTTGTTCTCCCGTAGAGACATAAGAGAAGAATCAGAAGACTGGCTAAAATAAGCTTGCAGGAACCCTGGAAGGCATACAAAAGTCTGTAGCAACCGAGCAAGTGCTCAGGCAAGGAAACAAAACACATTCAAAATGGTATTATAGAAAGCTTTACTGGTGTTTTACTCCAAAGCACCCCACCAACTCCTGGTTTGGTGTGTTCTTGCTTTGGATGAGGTGAAAACTCAGTTCTTAATTCCCTCCTTTAAACTAGAGGGAGCAGAACAGCCCTTATTTGCAACTTTTTAACCTGCCTGGGGGCTACTTGACGGACTCGTCTTTGTCTCACCCAACAGATCTCAGATGGGGAAAAGTGGCAGACACTGATGGTGAAATTTGCAATGATACTACAGATGTGCAACCTCCAGAGCAAGAGATTATGTGTGGAGACATATAACAGACCATTTAAAATCACAGAGAGAAGCTGAAGTGAGACTCTTGAGAAAATAAGACAAGAGAATTGAGAAAGTGTGTAGGCAAGATGCATACTTTAAGAAGATCTTAAGCTTTTATCTCAGCTGATTCCTAGATTCAGAGAATGCCCAGCTAGTCAGTGGCAGACTGCTTTGGCAACAAAACAGTCTACAAAGACTGGGAAAGCTGTATGTTTTTACAAATGCAAATTTTCAACCAGGAGAACTTACATGGCATACAAAGAAGCATGACCAGTTCAAGTAAAAGAAAATAAATTAGCAGAAGCCACCTCTGAAGAAGCACAGACATTGGACTTACTAGGAAAAGACTTTAAAGAAATTGTCTTAAATATGCTCAAGTAGCTAAAGGAAAACACCAAAAAAAATTTTTTTAAATAGGAAATTATATATGAACAAAATGAGAATACCAATAGAGAGACAGAATTATAAAGAGGGATCAAAAAGAAATTCTGGATCTGAAAAATACAATATCTGAATTGAAAAATTTATCAGATGAACTCAACAGCAGATTTAATAAGGCGAAAGAAGAAATTGGCAAACTTGATGGCAGGGCAATTGAAATGAGTCAAATCTGTCAGACAGAAAGAAAAAAGATTAAAGTGAATAGAGTCTAAACCACTTGTGAGCCATCATCAAACAAACCAATATAGACATTACAGGAATCCCATATGAAAAAGAGAGGAAAATTTGAAGAAATAATGGCTGAAACCTACCCAAATTTATTGAAAGACATAACTCTATAAATCTAATAATCCCAAAAATCTCTGTAGGATAAATTCAAAGAGACTTATGCCAAGACACATTATAATATGTCAAAAGACAAAGAATTTTGAAAGTAGCAAGAGAGAAGTAAGTCATCATGTACAGGGATCTTCAATATAATTATCAGTTTAATTATTTCAGCAGTAATTTTGGTGGCCAGAAAGCAATGGATTGATATATTTAAAAAACTGAAGGGGAAAACAAAAAATGAAAGCCTGTCAACCAAGATTTCTATACCCAGCAAAACTGTGCTTCCAAAAAAAGGAAAAATTAAGACATTTGCAAATAAAAGCTGAAAGAATTCATTATCATAATACTTGCTCTTTAAGAAAGGCTAAAGGCAGTCCATCAGGTTGAAATGAAAGGATGCAAATAATTCAAAGCCATATAAAAATCTGAAGATCTCTGGTAAGAGTAGATACATGGACAAATATAAAAATGTCTACTCAGAATATCTAAAGAACTCTTAACAATTCCACAATAAGGATAACTCAGTTATATAATGAATAAAGTACTTAAATAGGCATTTTTCCAAACAGTGTATGCAAATGGCCACCAAATGCATGAATAAAAGTTCACCATCATTATTCATTATGGAAATACAAATCAAAACCTTGACATAACACCTCACACCTACAAGATGGCTATAATTTAAAAAAAAAAAAAGAAAATTAACAAATGTTGGTGAGAATGTGGAGAAATTGCAACCCTCACCATTGCAAGTGGGAATATAAAATGATGCATCCACTGAGGAGAACAGTTTGGCAGTTCCAAAAGAAACTAGATATAAATTTACCATCAATTCCTCTAATAAGAATGCCCGAACTAATTGAAGTTTTAAGTAAAAACTTGTACACCAATGTTCATAGCAGCACTATTCACACTATTTAAAATGTGGGGAAAACCCAAAATGTTTATCAATTAATGAATGGTTAAACAAAGTATGGTATATCCATACAATGTAATATTATTCCATCATAAAAAGGAATGAAGTATGGATACATACTACAACATGGAAGAACCTCAAAAACATTATGCTACATGAAGTTATATGCAAAAGGCCACGTTTTATATCATTCATATGAGTTGGCAAATCTATGGAGACAAATTACTAGTTGTCAGGGGCTGTGAGGAAGAGGAATGATGATTAATTACTTAATGGGGTTATGGGGTTTCCTTTGAGAGTAATAAAAATATTTGGTGACTAGATAAAGGTGACAGTTGCAAAAAGTTGTGAATGTACTAAATGCCACAGGATTGTGAATTACATGTTTTAAAATTGTTTGTGTGGGGAATTCCCTGATGGTCTAGTGGTTAAGACTCTACACTAACTGCCAAAGGCTCGAGTTCAGTCTCTGGTCAGGGAACTAAGATCCCACAAGCTATGCATTGCTCCCTCACCCACCGCCCCTGCCCCACAGCCAAAATGAGATTCATTTTATGTGACTCTTAACCACAGTAATAAAAATTAATACTGAAGGCATACAAAGCATGTTTCCAAGCCACAATGGAATTAAATTTAAAAATTGGTAACAGAAAAAATCTATGGAAAATCATGGATATTTGAAATTGGTTACCAAACACCTACATACACAAAAATCAAAAACAAAATTAAGATAAATTTGAATTAAATCAAAATGAACATATAAATACATAAAAACTTTTGAAAGTCAAGTAATTATTAGGGCAAAATTTATAGCACTAAGCATCTATATTAGAAAAGGAAGGTCTCAAATGGATGACATTAGCTTCCCACCTCAACAAACTGTAAAAAGAACAAATTAAGAGCAAAATAAGCAGAAGAAAGGAAATAAAAAAAGAACAGAGCAGAAATAAATGAAATATAAAACAAAATAATAAAGTAAAATCAATATAACTAAAAGCTAGTTCTTTGAGAAAAATCAGTAAAGTTGACAAACTTCAAGTCAGATTGGTCAGGACAAAAAAAGGGAGAAGACACAAAATAACTATTTTAAAGACTAAAAGTGTTGATTTCACTTCAGATTCTATTGATGCTGAAAGGAGAGCAAATGAATATTGTGAACATTTTGTCAGTGAGTTTGACAACTTAGATGAAATGCTCAAACTCATTCAAGAAGAAATAGATAAACTTGAAGAGCCCTATGTCTATTAAAGTAACTGAATATGTAGCTGGAAAATTATCCACAAAGGAAACTTCAGACATAGATAACTTCCTTGCTGAATTCTACTCAACATTTAAGGAAGAAGTAATACCAATTCTACACAAAATCGTCCAGAAAATTGAAAACGGTAGAATACTTTCCAAATTATCCTGAGTTCAGTGTTATCTTGATAGAAAATGCAGACAGATATTTTTTAAAAGAGAAAATTATAGACCTATAATCCTCATGAACATAGATAGAAAAATTCTTAGCAAAATTATAGCAAATCATACCCTAACAAAATATTAAAAAGGTAATATTACAAGACCAAGTGAAGTTTATCCCAGGAAAGCAAGTTTACTTTACCATTTGAATGTCAATCAATGCTATTTACCACATTAATAAACTAAAAAGGAACCCACATATTCATTTCAATAAATGCAGAAAAAGCATTTCAACAAAAATCCAACTTTCAATCCTCAGTAAGCTAGGAATAGAATGGAACTTCTTCAACCTGGTAAAGGTAACCTATAACAATCCACAGCTAACATCACACTTACAAGTGAAAGGTTGAATTATTTCTAAGATTGAGAATAAGGCAAATATATCCAATCTGTCAACTTTGATTTAACATTTGTACCAGATGTTCTGGCCAGTCAAATAAAGAAATCAAGCCATTTAGATAAGAAAGGAAGAAATATTATATCATTATTTACAGATGACATGATCATCTCTGTAGGTACTAATTGCTATTAGAACGAATGAGTTTAGCAAGGTTTCAGGATACAAGATCAATATAATAAAAAATTATATTTTATATACCAGCAATGAACAATCACAAATTGAAATAAAAGCTACCTTTTACAATACCATCAAAAATCTGAAATACTTACTGATAAATTTGACAAAAGTTGTGAAAAACATGTATACTAAAAGCTAAAATCACCACTGAATGAAATTTAAGAACAGCTAATACATTAGACATGGGGAGATATGCCTTGTTTATGGGTTGGAAGATTCAATATTGTTAAAATGTCAGTTCTCCCCAGACTGATCTAGAGATTCAATGAAACCCCAATCAAAATTGCTAGGAGGTTTTTTCTTGTAGATATTAATAAGGTGGTTCTAAAATTCATATAGAAGTGCAATGGACCTAGAATAGTCAAAATAGCTAAAAATAACAAAGTGAGTTAACTAAAACTGGCTTTGAGACAAACTATAAAGCTACAGGGAAAAGCCCCTGGAGAAGGGAATGGCTACCCACTCCAGAGATTTGGCCTGGAGAATTACATGGACTGTATAGTCCATGGGGTCACAAACAGTTGGACATGACTGAGCAACTTTCACATTCACATAAAGCTACAGTAATCAAGGATGTGCTTTTAGCATAAGCATAGCAAATATAGATAATCTAGATACAGACCTAAACTTATGTGGACAGTTGATTTTTAACAAAGATTCAGACTCTTCAATGAAGAAAGGTCTTGAAAAGATTTCAACAAATTATACTGGAACTATTGAATATCTATATGCCAAAAGAAGAAGGAAGGAGAAATATTTATGACCTGGAGCTAAGCAAAGACTTAAACACAACACCAAAACTCCATTGCATAAAAGAAAAAAATGACAAATTGGAATTCATAAAAACTAAGAACTTCTGCCCTTTGAATACACCAAGAGAATGAAAAGACAAGAAATAAAGTGGAAGAAAATATTTGTGTATCACACACCTAATAAAGGGTTCTATCAAAAGTATATAAAAGCTATTAAATGTCCTCCATAGGAAAACAAACAACCCAATTGAAAAATAGGCAAAAGATGAAAAAACACTTCACTAAAGATGATATATGAATGGCAAATAAGCACATTTAAACCCCTCAACATTATTAATCATTCAGGAAATGTACAATAAAGTCACAGTGAAAAACCACTGCACATCCATCCAAGTACTGAAAATAAAAAAAACTGACCAATAGCAAGTATTGAAAAGGATGTAGAGAAACTAGTTCTCTCATACACTGCTGGTGGAAATGTAAAATGATATAATTTCAGAAAACAGTTTATCAGATTCTTACAAAAAATTTACTCTTATACCTACTACCATATATATAATCCAGCCATTCCCACTCCTAGGTATTTACCCAAGAAAAGTAAAATCAGATGTTTTTACAAAAAATATGAATGTACACAGCAGCTTAACTTGTATAGCTCCAAACTGAAACAACCCAGATACCCATCAACAGATGAATGAATAAACAAATTGTGGTATATCTACACATAAAAGACGGTTGGATGGCATCACCGACTCAATGGACATGGGTTTGGGTGGACTTCGGGAGTTAGTGATGGACAGGGAGGCCTGGCGTGCTGTGGTTCATGGGGTCGCAAAGAGTCGGTCACAACTGAGCGACTGAATTGAGTTATGCCTCAATGTCTTAAAATGTTGAAGTGTTTCTTGGCCTGTGGCACAGCTGCATGCAAGGCTTTCCCAAGGTCTTCAGAACTTTATTACTCAGGGTTTTTTCCCACATGGTGGGTAGGGGTGCTAGCAGCCCAAGATTTACCTCAGGAGAAAAAGGGTTTCTTCCCTGATGGTTTTTTTGAAGAAAAAAATCCCAGCGAAGACACCAGATGCTCTACATTGTGTCATAAGCCTAACCCTACACCAGTCCCTGGAGCAGACCTAACAGCCTACCCACTTCCCCTGGGTAAGACTATGAAAGTGACTTCTCCGTTTTTCTCCTGGTACACACCTATATCCAACAGAGTAAGTTTGTCTGGGGATCATGAAGAGGCTCAGAACATAGCATAGGCAGCAGTCTTCCCTTCATAACACTCATTCATTCAGAAGCTGTGGACATGCTGCCACATGGCATCAAGAGTGGATTCTTTCTAGGTATTTGTTCCTGACAAAGGAAATATGCTCTAGTACTGAGTCCTGAAGGTGTACTGCTGCTGCTGCTAAGTCACTTCAGTCGAGTCCGACTCTGTGCGACCCCATAGACGGCAGCCCACCAGGCTCCGCTGTCCCTGGGATTCTCCAGGCAAGAACACTGGAGTGGGTTGCCATTTCCTTCTCCAATGCATGAAAGTGAAAAGGGAAAGTGAAGTCACTCAGTCGTGTCCGACTCTTAGCGACCCCACGGACTGCAGCCTACCAGGCTCCTCCGTCCATGAGATTTTCCAGGCAAGAGTACTGGAATGAGATAATCTCATGAGCCAAAAGTACCAGAAATTATGCTATAGTCAGTTATAAGGGATTTTGATTAAGCCGCCATTAAAGATTGTCTGCATTCCCATCAGGGAAGCTGTCTGAATACTGACTCCACCTAGCAATTTTATGTTTATGTCCTTAACACAATGAGGTCTGGGTCTTAACTGAGAGTTGTTTTTCCTATAAATAGGCAAATAAATAGGTCTGCTCAATCAGAATTCTTGCAGTAGATGCTTAATCTTTTGCTTGCAGGTGAGTGGGATTAACATCCCTCAGTATTTACAGAACTCAGCTTGATCTCCATCTCCTCTGAATTCCGGGGTAAGGTCAGCATCTGAAAGTGAGTGAGAACGGTGTCAGTCCCCCTGCCAGGGCCTTCAGTGGCATCTCTCTGGCCAGTGGGAAGTATGAAAGCAGGGAAGAGAACTGGCAGCTCTCCTTGGAAATTACATCCTTTTTCTCAGCTCCCCCTCGTGCTCCCCTCGTGGAACCGGAGGCCCTAACCCTGAAGAGTATATCTTCAGGATGGCTCTGAAGAACATTTGCAAGATAATAGCACATGAACGTCATATGGGTGTGGGCTGTGGGTTAAGAACTGTACATACATTTTAATTCCAGATGTACCCTTCAGATTGGCATGACTTCTATAAAGTTACTTTAACTTTTCAGAGCCTAAAACATATCATCCATGAGATCCATTTTATTCAGCAAATAAATTTTTAGAAAATATTCATTAATCTCTTAGTATGGCCACATTGTACTACATGCTGGGGACATACATATTGTATTTGCTCTCAAGGTACCTAAAGTGAAGCTGAGGACAATGTGCCCATTTATAATTACACACTTGAATGTGGCAAGGTGGCCCGTCAAGTGTGTTTACATGAGCCGATGGAAGCATAAGAGGGGCAATCAAATCTGCCTCCCTTAGTGGGTGTCCAGGGGAAAGCAATGTCTGCCCTAGTTGTGAGAGTAGGGAGGAGTTGGAGAAAAGTTACTCTAGGTAAGGGCTTCCCTGGTGACTCAGCTGGTAAAGAATCCACCTGCAATGTGGGAGACCTGGGTTCAATCCCTGGGTTGGGAAGGTCCCCTGGAGAAGGGAAAGGTTACCCACTCCAGTATTCTGGCCTGGAGAATGCCATGGACTGTATAGTCAATGGGGTCACAAAGAGTTGGACACGACTGAGTGACTTTCACTTCACTTCACTTCTACTCTAGGCAAAGGTCCTCACAGATGATCTTGGAAGGGCAGTTGGTTCAAGGGCCTGGAAAGGACAGTGTATGTCAGGAGGTATGATATATGAGAGGTAGGCAGAAGCAGATGAGAGTTCATATATTCTGCAGGATTCAGTTTTACTTGGAAACAATTAAAAATCACAGAACAATTGACATATTATATATATATATATATATATATATATATATATACACACACACACTCTATGTATAAAATAGGTAACTAATGAGAACCTACTATATAGCACAAGGAACTATACACAATGCTTTCTGGTGGCCTTTTTAGGAATGAAATCCAGAAAAGAGATATATGTATACATATAGCTGATTCACTTTGCTGTACAGCAAAAAGTAATACAACATTATAAAGCAAAAAAAAAAAAAAAAAAGCATAGAGGGTTTCGTTGGTCACACTGGTAAGAACGTGTAAGACTGCAGCAGGAATGTGAGGATGGAATCAAGGATGCAGAGGAAGGAGGGGAAAATATTGAAATTCTAAAAGGTTCCTGTCAGTGGGCATAAGCACCGTTTTGTGAGAGTGTCCAAAGACTCCATCAGATCCTGTCAGTTGATCTCCATGGAACTAGACACAAGAGACCAAAGAAAATGCTTATGTAATAATCCCAGAGGGAGATGATGAACCTGAGGGCCAAAGTAGTGTCAGGTCAGTTCAGTTCAGTCACTCAGTCATGTCAGAGTAATGTCACTAGAGTAGAAATATGCTCTGTGAACTGAAGAGCATCCTATAAATGTTAGATGGTATCACAACTGAACAATCCCATTCATTCAGAATAGTTGAGGGAAAGATAAATCTGATTCTATGAAAATGTAAAATGAAAATTAATTCTTTCACCTCTGGTGCATGGCCATCCATTTAAACCTTTTAATTTTTTATAAGAGAAACTATTTTCTTGAATTTACCTTCTGCCTCAGTGAATGGGGAAGCATACAAGTTCACCCTTGATTAGTAGCAAAGAGGAGCTGTTTTTCTTACCGTCTCCTCCTCCTCCTTCTACTACTACTAATACTTTTGCCAGCAGCATCACATTATTTAGTGCTTGATTCATTTTGGGAAATGATAGTTAAGGAGGATTTTTTGGAGGACACCCAGTCCAGTTGCTCTACTGGTATCTTGTTTACCCTTAGATGACACTGTATCACCAGAGAGTTTTCTGTTCAGTCCTTCACATAAGTGTCTTATTGACTGTGCTCTGGAGTTATATTGTTGCTTTGCCCTAAAAAAAAAAAAAAAAAAATGCGCACGTTGGCAGTGTGTAAGTAAAGCTTTAGGAGGCAACCAGCAATTCAGCATACATGAATGAATTCATCCTAATGATTAATTGGATAAAAGAGAGTAAATACAAGAACAGAACTTGAACTAGACCTTAACCTTGGACATTGTTCTTGGACCTCAAATCTAGACAGTGATGTTAGCACGAGATCTCAGACTGGACCTTGTCATTACATTTGCATCACGGCTCTTACCTTGGCCCTGTTGTGCGCTTGGACCTAGACACTGTGCCTGAATTTGGACATCTGCACTTTGGCTATTCTCTTCCTTTGCCTCCTAGTTCCCCATTCTGACAGCTGTCAGTGCATCAGCATTTTCTCTCACCTTCTCACCACTTCTTTCCCCTTCTTACACCTGTGATTCTCTAGAATTTTCACTACCTTCTTGCCCTCTACTCCACTTCCATTTCAGTTAAGTTCAGCCACTCAGTCATGTCAGAGTCTTTGCAACCCCATGGACTGGAGCATACATGCCAGGCTTCCCTGGACTTCACCAAATCCCAGAGCTTGCTCAAACTCATGTCCATTGCATCAATGATGCCATTCAACCATCTCATCCTCTCGCCCCCTTCTCCCCCCGCCCTCATGTTTCCCAGCATCAGGGTCTTTTCAAATGAGTCAGCTCTTCGCATCTGGTGGCCAAACTATTGGAGCTTCAGCTTTAGCATCAGTCCTTCCAATGAATATCCAGGACTGATCTCCTTTAGGATGAACTGGTTGGATCTCCTTGCTGTCCAAGGGACTCTCAAGAGTCTTCTCCAACACCACAGTTCAAAAGCATAATACTTTGGTGCTCAGCTTTCTTTATGGTTCAACTCTCACATCTGTACATGAGTCCTGGAAAAACCATAGCTTTGACTATACGGACCTTTGTCAGTAAAGTAGTCTTTACTTTTTAAAATGCCGTCTAGGTTTGTAATAGCTTTTCTTCCAAGGAGCACGTGTGTTTTAATATCATGGCTGCAGTCACCATCTGCAGTGATTTTGGAGCCCAAGAAAATAAAGTCTGTCACTGTTGCTTTTGTTCCCCCTCTATGTGCTATGAAGCGATGGGACTGGATGCCATGACCCTCGCTTTTTGAATGCTGAGTTTTAAGCCAGCTTTCTCACTCTCCTCTTTCACTTTCATCAGAAGACTTTTTAGTTCTTCTTCACTTTCTGCAGTAAGGGTGGTGTCATCTGCATATCTGAGGTTATTGATATTTTTCCCTGCAATCTTGATTCCAGCTTGTGAATCATCCAGTATGGCATTTTGCATGATGTATTCTGCATATAACTTAAATAAGCAAGGTGACAATATACAGCCTTGATGTACTCCTTTCTCAATTTGGGACTAGCCCATTATTTCATTTCCATTTCTAACTGTTGCTTCTTGACCTTCATACAGGTTTCTCAGGAGGCAGGTAGGTGGTCTGGTCAATAAAGCAGAAGTAGATGTTTTTCTGAAACTCTTGTTTTTTAGATGATCCAATGGATGAAGAACTGGACATGGAACAACAGACTGGTTCCAAATAGGGAAAGGAGTATATCAAGGCTGTATATTGTCACCCTGCTTATTTAACTTATATGCAGAGTACATTATGAGAAATCCAGGGCTAGATGAAGCACAAGCTGGAATCAAGATTGCTGGGAGAAATATCAATAACCTCAGATATGCAGATGACACCACACGTACGGCAGAAAGCGAAGAAAAACTAAAAAGTCTCTTGACAAAAGTGAAAGAGAGTGAAAAAATTGGCTTCAAACTCAACATTCAGAAAACAAAGATCATGGCATATGGTCCCATCACTTCATGACAAATAGATGGGGAAACAATGGAAACCATGACAGACTTTATTTTGGGGGACTCCAAAATCACTGTAGATGGTGATGGCAGCCATGAAATTAAAAGATGCTTACTCCTTGGAAGAAAAGTTATTATCAACCTAGACAGCACATTAAAAAGCAAAGACATTACTTTGCCAACAAAGGTCCATCTAGTCAAAACTATAATTTTTCCAGTAGTCATGTACAGATGTGAGAGTTGCACTTAAAGAAAGCTGAGCTCTGAAGAACTGATGCTTTTGAACTGTGGTGTGGAGAACACTCTTGAGAATCCCTTGGACTCCAAGGAGATCCAGCCAGTCAATCCTAAAGGAAATCAGTCCTGAATATTCATTGGAAGGACTGATGCTGACACTGAAACTCCAATACTTTAGCCACCTGATATGAAGAGCTGACTCATTGGAAAGGACCCTGATTCTGGGAAAGATTGAAGGCAGGAGGAGAAGGGGATGACAGAGGATGAGATGGTTGGATGGCATGACTGACTCAATGGACATGAATTTGAGTAAACTCTGGGAGTTGGTGATGGACAGGGAGGCCTGGTGTGCTGCAGTCCATGGGGTTGCAGAGAGTCAGACACGACTGAGCGAGTGAACTGAACTGAACTGAAGGTGGTCTGGTATTTCTGTCTCTTTAAAAATTTTCCACAGTTTGCTGTGATCCACACAGTCTAAGGCTTTAGCATAGTAATGAAGCATAAGTAGATGTTTTCCTGGGATTCTTCTGCTTTTCTATTATCCAACGGATGTTGACAATTTGAACTCTGGTTTCTCTGCCTTTTCTAAATCCAGTTTGAACATCTGGAAGTTCATGGTTCACATACTGTTTGGAGCCTGGCTTGGAGAATTTTGAGCATTATTTTGCTAGTATGTGAGATGAGTGCAATTGTGTGGCAGTTTGAACATTCTTTGGCATTGCTTTTCTTTGGGACTGGAATGAAAACTGACATATTCCCGTATTGTGGCCACTGCTCATTTTCCAAATATGCTGGCATATTGAGTGCAACACTTTAACAGCATCATCTTTTAGGATTGGAAATACCTCAGCTGGTATTCCATCACCTCCACTAGCTTTGTTCATAGTGATTCTTCCTAGGGCCCACTTGACTTTGTATTCCAGGATGTCTGGTTCTAGGTGAGTGAAACACCACTGTGATTATCTGGGTCATGAAGATCTTTTTTTGTGAAGATCTTAGCTCTTCTGTGTATTTTTGCAACCTCTTTTTTATATTTTCTTCTGTTAGGTCCATACCATTTCTTTCATTTATTGTGCCCATCTTTGCATGAAATTTTCCCTTGGTATCTCTAATTTTATTGAAGAGATCTCTAGTCTTTCCCATTCTATTGTTTTCCTCTATTTCTTTGCATTGATCACTGAGGAAGACATTCTTACCTCTCCTTGCTATTCTTTGGAACTCTGCACTCAGATGGATAGATGTTTCCTTAGCTCCTTTGCCTTTAGCTTCTCTTCTTTTCTCAGCTATTCATAAGGCCTCCTCAGACAACCATTTTGCCTCTTTGCATTTCTTCTTCTTGGGGCTGGTTTTACTCGCCGCCTCCGTTACAGTGTTATGAACCTCCACCCGTAGTTCTTCAGGCACTGTCTATCAGATCTAATCCCTTGAATCTATTTGTCAGTTCCACTGTATAATCATTAGGGATTTGATTTAGGTCATACCTGAATAGTCTAGTGGTTTCTCCTACTTTCTTGAATTTAAACCTGAATTTTGCAATAAGGAGTTCATGATCTGAGCCACAGTCAGTTCCTGGTCTTGTTTTTGCCGACTCTATAGACCTTCTCCATCCTCGACAGCAAAGAATATAATCAATCTGATTTTGGTACTGACCATCTGGTGATGTCCATGTGTAGAGTCATCTCTTGTGTTGTTGGAAGAGGGTGTTTGCTATGACCAGTGTGTTTTCTTGGCAAAACTCTGTTAGCCTTTGCCCTGCTTCATTTTGTATTCTAGGGCCAAACATGCCTGTTACTCCGGGCATCTCTTGACTTCCTACTTTTGCATTCCAGTCCCCTATGATGGAAAGGACATCTGTTTTTGTTGTTTTTGTTAGTTCTAGAAGGTTTTGTAGGTCTTCATAGAGCTGTTTAACTTCAGGTTTTTTGGCATTAGTGGGTGAGGCATAGACTTGGATTACTGTGATGTTGAATGGTTTGCCTTGGAAATGAACAGAGATCATCCTATCATTTTTGAGATTGCATCCAAGTACTGCATTTCAGACTCTTGCTGACTGTGAGGGCTACTCCATCTCTTCTAAGGGATTCTTGCCCACAGTAGTAAATATGATGGTCATCTAAATTAAATTCACCCATTCCAGTCCATTTTAATTCACTGATTCCTAAAATGTCAATGTTCACTCTTGCCATCTCCTGTTTGACCACTTCCAATTTGCCTTGATTCATGGACCTAAAATTCTAGGTTCCTATGCAATATTGTTCTTTACTGCATGGACTTCACCTCAATCACCAGTCCCATTCATGACTGGGTCTTTTTGCTTTGGCTCAGCCTCTTCATTCTTTTGAACTATTTCTCCACACTTCTCCAGTAACATACTGGTCACCTACCGACCTGGGGAGTTCATCTTTCAGTGTCATATCTTTTTGCCTTTTCATATTGTTCATGGGATTCTCAAGGCAAGAATACTGAAGTGGTTTGCCATTCCCTTCTCCAGTGGGCCACGTTTTGTCAGAACTCTCCAGCTTGACCCATCCATCTTGGGTGTTCCTGCACAGCATGGCTCAAAGTTCATGTGATTGTGGTTTTCATTCTGTCTGCCCTCTGATGGTTAAGAATAAGAGGCTTGTGCAAACTGCCCTGATGGGAGGGACTGGCTGTGGGGGAATCTGTGCCTTGCTCTGATGTTGTATTTTGTGCCTTCCAATTTTACATGACTGTCTCTAGTAGCAAGCTAATTCTCCAAGAATGTCTTCCCCCATTTTCTTACTATCATCTCCAAGTTTTCCTTCCACTTCTCATTTCTACTGTTACTTTTCCATGCCACTGTTATAAGCTTTTATCATCCCTTTTCTCATTCTCACTGTGGAAAATTCTCCATAATTTTCTCTCTCTTCCCTAGTCTTCTAATCACTGCTAATTTTCATTATTTTCTCCCTTATGAAATAATGAAAATTTCCTTCCTTTTCTCCCTCTTCTTCCACTTATGACACTGGTTGATTCCCCAAGATTTTACTCTCTTACCTCAACACATTGTGATGCTGCAGAATTTCTTCCCTCTCCTTTTATGTTCTGCTTCTGCTATTTGCCTATTCTCCAAGATTGTCTTTTTCTTTCTCTCCTTTGTTCTTACTCCTTCTAATACTTGGGAGTTATAAATATTTTCATAAATTTTACGTTGTCAATTGAATTTTAAAAATAATCTAACATTTGCTTTCTTACTAAAGAAGAAATTAAAATGAATCCAAGTGGTATTTGTGAAAATGAACTCAGAATCATACATTGTCCTCAGAAAAGTGAAAGCGAAAGTCACTCAGTCATGTCTGATTCTTTGTGACCCCATGGAATACAGTCCATGGAATTCTCCAGGCCAGAATACTGGAGTGGGTAGCCTTTCCCTTCTCCAGGAGATCTTCCCAACCCAGGGATTAAACCCAGGTCTCCCACATTGCAGGTGATTCTTTCTCAGATGAGCCACAAGGGAAGCCCATTGTCCTCAGAAGTTCCTCTTTATTGTGAGTTAGAGAACAATGAGTCAAAATAGTATTTAAACAAACATAATTGTAAATGATTTGAATATCATATGTTTCTCTGAAAAGTATTTCTTATTGCTAACAGAAGAAATTTGGATGAAAGAAGAAATGTTTGCGCACCAAAAGTAAACAACAAAAATCCACCCAAAACCCTGAACAAAAACAAGAACTGAAGCTCAGAATCAGACTTTCTTGCTAAAGAGAGAAAGGCCTCTTTAGCCATTTGGAAAAAACTGATATAGCTATGAGTTTTACATGAGTGAAATAGCTCAGAAATACAATTGTATCAAATGTGAACTTTCTCCTTGTTAGAGTCTGTTAAGAAGAATCTGATAGTATGTTTGAACATCATCTTAATTCTTATATTGTGCTCAACACAAGAGTACTTCTTACTGTCATTTACAGCAGATGGCAGTGTTTGTGAAAAGAAGCACCATTAGAGCAGAGAAGTCACATATTAGATAATCTTCTCAAAAGTAGCTTCTTTTTGCTTCTTAAAATAAAAGTGAACATGAATAAAGATGTTCAAATGAATAAACATGGCCCAAAATGCATATCAGATTGTAATAAAAGCTCTCAGGGAAAATGAGTCAAGATAAGGGACAGGAAATGCTATGCTTTCAAATTAATGTAGCAGGAGTCAAAGAAGACTTCAGTGAGAAATATATGCATATATATCCTTGTACTGAGCATCCCTGAACTGTATCCTCAGTGTCAAAACTCAAGAAAATTATGTCCATCAACCAGAAATTATAGAACTGTCTTCAGTCTTAACTATGCCATTGTAGAAAAATATAATATTAATCAATATTTTATATATAATCATAATGGTATGAGGGAGAAATTTTCAATATCTATATGAAGAGGTACTCTATGACAGATTTTGAAATAATGGAACATTCAAGACCTACATAAGGTGAAAATTCTGCATATTTCCATGTTACCCAATTATATGATGAACCAAAAAGGGAAAATTGTGAAGAAGACATGCAAATAACTTTGCAAAAGCTATATATCATCAAAGAGATGGAAGGATTCAGTATGATGTTTTAATTAAACTATTGTCATTCTAATAAAGCTTCTTCAATACTCAAGAAACATTTTCTCTCTAAAATAAAATGTATTCTCTTTACCTATGATCAGCACTAATCTTGATGTGTTTCCTTCCTTGCACAATTATATAGGAGCATAATTTTGTTTCAACTAGCATACTAAATTTATCTGAAGCCACAGTACTTTAAATTGTCCCCAAGTTTTTAGAGGAATGGATTTAAGGCAGAAAGTACTGTCCTGCTGGATAATTTTGTGCCAGAGAAACTAACCATTAGTTCATCTTGACTTGAAGTAAAAAGGCAATCATAGGCTGGAGAAATTTCCTCAAGCAAATGTGCTGCTATTCTAGAGTTAAATACATAAACAGAGTGTCTAGCTTAAGGAAGGAGATTAAAATTTAAAAATAATTCTTCAGTCAGTTCAGTGCAGTCACTCAGTCATGTCCAACTCTTTGCGACCCCATGGACTGCAGCATGCCAGGCTTCTCTGTTCATCACTAAAAAATAATGCTTAGGTTTGCCAAAACAAAACTCCAGAACGACAAATTTCTCAATCTATGCAATATGATGTGCCACTGAATGTGTCTGTAGGAACTGGGAGGTCGGCAACATAATATTGGAACATCCTGTGTTGTTCCCTGCTTTGAAGGATACCTATCACTGGAGGTAACGTCTGAGTTGTTGGAAGATTGTAAGACAACCATGGGCCTATTATAAATTTGAGTCAGAAAGTCAATGAGTCACAGTAGTGAAGGAAGTTAGATCAGAAAAGCCAAAATGATGTCCAGTTGGATTTTACATGAAACCTCAAAACTTTTTGCTAAATCACAATGAATCATTTTAGCAATATGTGATTGTAACTTTCTGAGTTCAGGAAATTGGCATATTAGAAGGGAGATAAATTTTAAGCTGATAAAGTAGTAAGAGAGATTTCTAGTTCAGGCCAAAAGGAAGAATCCTCATTATTCTCATATTCTCACCCATTCAATTAAAATTCCCTAGACATAACATAATAAACAAGCATAAGAGGTCTCCAACAGCTACTGTGTGGAAGGAAGAAGGTGGATGGCCTAGGAACCTTGAGACTTCAGGAATGTTGTAGTGTGTTTCTTTAATACTTCTTATATATTCCAGGCAGAACACTGCTTCAAGCCTTCAACTTGAACTTCAAATAGTACAGACATACCAAAAAGAAAAAAAAAAAAAAATCTGTTCCCATTAGGTGAAGGACATAATAACAGACTTATACTCTTTTGCCTGGAGTGGTGAGGGAACTATAAAAAACAATTATAAAAACTGAAAAACACTCATAAATAAATCATGTTGGTCCTTTAAAAATATGTTCAAGTGATCCATAGGAAGGCTAGAAAAGAAGCAGAAAATAAATAGAAAACAAATAAAGTGGCACATGTAAGCACTGATGCAACAATAGTTTCCTCAAATGTAAATGGTTTCAAACATCAATTAAAAGAAAAAGGAGCAACATCACCAGAATTGCAAGGAGGGAAAGATAGAGCTTCATCCCTTCAAAGAAGCAACCAATAAGCTTACAGAAACTTGCCTAGGAAAAACTGCCATGTGACCCAGCAATTCCACTGATGGGCATACATCCTGAGGAAACCAGAATTAAAAGAGACACATGTACCCCAATGTTCACTGAAGCACTATTTACAATAGCTGGGACATGGAAGCAACCTAGATGTCCTTCAGGAGATGAATGGATAAGGAAGTTGAGGTACATACACACAATGGAATATTACTCAGCTATAAAAAGAATGCATTTGAGTCAGTTCTAATGAGATGGATTAACCTGGAGCCTATTACACAGTGAAGTGAGTCAGAGAGAGAAAGAAAAATGCTGTATATTAATGCATATACAAGGAATTTAGAAAGATGATACTGACTATCCTACATGCAGGGCAGCAAAGAAGACACAGATATAAAGAACAAAGTTTTGGACTCAGTGGGAGAAGGCAAGGGTGGGATGATTTGAGAGAATAGCATTGAAACATGTAGAACAGATGACTAGTGCAAGTTTGATGTATGAAACAGGGCACCCAAAGCCAGTGCTCTGGGACAACCCACAAGGATAGGATGGGGAGGGATGTGGGAGGTGGGTTCAGGACTTGGGGGGACACATGTATACCTGTGGCTGATTCATGTTGATATATGGCAAAACCATCATAATATTGTAAAGTAATTATCCTCTAATTAAAATAATTAACTAAAAACTAGAAACCACCATTCTTAACAAGTAAAAAGCTGAACAAACTGAAAAATCAACAGCTATCCTTAGATCCATCAGAGAAGAGAAACCACAAGGCAGACCACTGCCTGAATAAGGAGAGAAAAGGAACAGAAACACATTTGAAACAATAAAGACTAAGAATATCCCCGAATTAATATCACACACAAAACCACAGATCTGGGAATCTTAGAGAACACCAAACAGTAAACAACAACAACACCAGTACTTTGGCCACCTGATGGGAAGAGCTGACTCATTTGAAAAGACCCTGATGCTGGGAAAGATTGAGGGCAGGAGGAAAAAGGGATGACAGAGGATAAGATGGTTGGATGGCATCACCGACTCAATGGACATAGGTTTGTGTGAACTCTGGGAGATGGTGAAGGACAGGGAGGCCTGGCGTGCTGCGGTTCATGGGGTCACAAAGAGTCGGACATGACTGAGTGACTGAACCAAACTGAACTGAGCTGAGTCCTTTCCAGTATACCAGCAATAGACCTGTATAATTTGAAATTAAGAACACGAAAGTGAAAGTCGCTCAGTTGTGTCCAAGTCTTTCTGACCCCATGGACTACATAGTCCATGGAATTCTCCAGGCCAGAATACTGGAGTGGGTAGCCTATCCCTTCTCCAGTGGATCTTCCAGACCCAGGAATTGAACCAGGGTCTCCTGCATTGCAGGAGGATTCTTTACCAGCTGAGCTACCAGGGAAGCCCAAATTAAGGACATATTATTATTTAAATTAGCATTCTCCCAAATTGAATATTTAGGTATAAAGCTAACAAAATATGAAGAAAACCATGAAACTAATGAAAGATATAAAAGACTAACCAAATAAATGGAGAAATATTTCGCGTTCATTGATATGAAGACTCAGTATTATCAAAATGTCAGTTCTTCCAACTTGATCTATAGATTCAACGTCAAAAGAATGAGAGGACAATTCAGAGTGGGAAACAATATTCCAAAACACACTTGTGGTAAAGAACTCATCCAAAATATACAAAGAGCTCTTAAAACTCAACAATAATAAGCAATTGGTTATACAAAATGGACCACAGACCTTAAAAATGACCTCACCAAAGAAACATACACATGGCAAATAAACATATGAAAAGATATTCCACATCAGGTGACCACAAATTAAAACAGCAGTGAGACACCACTATACATCCACTAGAATGGGCAAAATCCAGAGCACAGGCAATACCACATGAGATATTGTGTTGTATTGGTGATGATATGGATTCCTGGGTGCAATGCAAAATGCTATAGCCACTTTGGAAGACAGTTTGGCAGTTTTAAAAATAAAATTAAGCATACTCTTAACATATAATCCAGGTATTGTACTCTGTGATATATAACCAAGTAAACTGAGAACTTTTGTCTACATGGATGTTTAGAGAATTTTTATTAATAACCGCCAAATTTGGAGCAACCAATATGCCCTTCAGTAGGTGAATTTATAAACTGTGGTGCTCCTAGACATTGGAATATTGTTCAGCACTAAAAGATATTGGTTGTCAACCCATGAAAAGACACGGGGAAAAATTAAATGCAATGTGAAAAGGCTATGTACTGTTTTATTCCAACTGTATGGTATTCTGGAAAAGGCAAAGCTACAGAGATAGTGGGGGAAAAAAGACTAGTCAGTCGGCAGGTGTTAATAGGGAGGAAGTGATGAATAGGCAGAAAATAGAGAATGTTTAGGGCAGTAAAGTCTTTCTGTATTATACTACAAGGTGGATACATGTCATTATACATTTGTCAAAACCCATAGAATATACAACTCCAAGGCTGAACCCTAATATAAACTATGGGCTTTAATAATAATGATCTGTCAGTATAGGTTTACTGATTGTAAAAAAAAAAATGTACTACTGTGGTGAAAGATGCAGATAGTGAAGAAAGTATGCATGTGTGGGAACAGGAGACATATGAGAAAACTCTGTTCAATTAGATTTTCTGTGAGTGAAGTAAGCCAGAAAGAAAAACACCAATACAGTATACTAACGCATATATATGGAATTTAGAAAGATGGTAACAATAGCCCTGTATACGAGACAGCAAAAGAGACACTGATGTATAGAACAGTCTTTTGGACTCTGTGGGAGAGGGAGAGGGTGGGATGATTTGGGAGAATGGCATTGAAACATGTATAATATCATATATGAAACGAGTCGCCAGTCCAGGTTCGATGCACAATACTGGATGCTTGGGGCTGGTGCACTGGGACGACCCAGAGGGATGGTATGGGGAGGGAGGAGGGAGGAGGGTTCAGGATGGGGAACACATGTATACTTGTGGCGGATTCATTTTGATATATGGTAAAACCAATACAATATTGTAAAGTTAAAAAATAAAATAAAAAAATAAAACTAATCTAAAAATAAAAATTTTTAATTAAAAATGTTCACAATCAACTTGACTAGAATTCTGGATTTTAGTTTAAAAACTTACAAAAGCCAGGGGAAGACTTGTTGAAGAGGGGAGAAAATGCTTTGGGTTAAAAGTATTGAGGAATTTTTAATTGTCTGCCTACCATCCTGCCAGATATGTAGTTATATTAAGGACTAAACTGTGTCCCTCTCAAATATGTTGATGCCCTCTCTGTTCCTCAGAATGTGATTCTATTTGCACAAAACCCTGAAAGAGGTAATTAAAGTTAAATAAAGTAATATGAGTGTCTCCTAATCCAGTCTGTGTGTGTGTGATCAGTTGCTTCAGTCATGTCCAACTCTTAGGAACCCCATGGGCTGTAGCCCACCATGCTCCTCTGGCATGGGATTCCCCAGGCAAGAATACTGGAGTGGACTGCTATGTTCTCCTCCAGGGGGTCTTCCCAACTAGGGATCAAACCCATGTCTTTGTGTCTACTGCATGGCAGACAGACACACTGTGGAGCCACCAGGAAAGCCCAATCCAGTCTGACTGGTTTTCCTATAATAAGAGGAAACTTGGACACAAAAAGAGACACCAAGCACAGAGAAATGGCTATATGACAACACAGTAAAGGGATAGCCTGCAATTAAGGAGAGGTCTCAGAAGAAACCAAACCTACCAACACCTTGAACTTGAACTTCAACCCTCCAGAATTGTGAGAAAAAAAAATTCTTCTAAGCTACAGTTTGGGCTCCAGAATGACTGCAGATGGTGACTGCAGCCATGAAATTAAAAAACCCTTATTCCTTGGAAGGAAAGTTATGACCAACCTACACTCCATATTGAAAAGCAGAGACATTACTTTGCCAACAAAGGTCTGTCTAGTCAAAGCTATGGTTTTTCCCGTAGTCATGTATGGGTGTGAGAGTTGGACTATAAAGAAGGCTGAGTGCCGAAGAATTGATGCTTTTTTGGAGAAGACTCTTGGGACTTCCCTGGTGGCTTGGATGGTAAAGTGTCTGTCTACAATGCGGGAGACCTGGGTTTGATCCCTGGGTCGGGAATATCCCCTGGAGAAGGAGATGGTAATCCACTCCAGTACTATTGCCTGGAAAATCCCATGGACAGAGAAGCCTGGTAGGCTACAGTCCACGGGGTTGCAAAGAGTCAGACATGACTGAGCGACTTCACTTTCACTTGAGAGTCCCTTGGACTGCAAGGGGATCCAACCAGTCCATCCTAAAGGAAATCAGTCCTAAATATTCATTGGAAGGACTGATGCTGAAGCTGAAGCTTCAATTCTTTGGCCACCTGATGTGAAGAGCTGACTCCTTAGAAAAGACCCTGATGCTGGGAAAGATTGAAGGCAGGAGGAGAAGGGGACAACAGAGGATGAGATGGTTGGATGGCATCACTGACTCGATGGACATGAGTTTGAGTAGGCTCCGGGAGTTGGTGATGGACAGGGAAGCCTGGCATGCTGCAGTTCATGGGGTCGCAAAGAGTTGGACACAACTGAGCGACTGAACTGAACTGAACTGAGATTTTTTTGAAAGGACTGTTGGTAGGAATATGTGATTCTGGTAACATCTCAAGTAGAAATGAAAAAAATGTTATTGATTACTGGGGGAAAGTTGATCTTTGCTACAAAATAGCAAAGAAGTTAACTGCATTGTGTTCTAGTGTCTTGTGGAAAGTAGAAATTTTATATGATGATCTTGATCATCACATAACTGAGGAGATTTCTAAGCAAACTGTTGAAGCTATGCCTCAGTTTCTCTTGTTGTTTATAATAAAATGTGAGAAAAGAGAGATAAATTGAAGGAACAATTAGGCAAAAAGGAAATAGAGCTTCAATATTTGGAAAATTATCAGCCTAGACATACTTAAAAATACAAGAAATTATATTCTAAAGGGAACACCAAAGTGTGGCTGGGAAAAAAACCCACAAAGAGACTACACGTACAACTCACTGACTAACCAGCCATCTCAGATGAAGCCAAGAGTTGAGATGGGTTCCAGCAGCAGAAACACTTCCAGGTTGGACTAAAGGGGATAAAGATAGGGCAAAATGAGGGAAAGCTTTTAGACTTCTGAGATTCTATTCAGTTCAGTTCAGTTGCTCAGTCGTGTCCAACTCTTTGAGACCCCACAAACCGCAGTACACCAGGCCTCCCTGTCCATCAACTCGCAGCGTCCACCCAAACTCATGTCCATTGTGTTGGTGATGCCATCCAACCATCTTATCCTCTGTCATCCCTTTTTCCTCCTGCCCTCAATCTTTCCCAGCATCAGGGTCTTCTCAAATGAGTCAGCTCTTCATTGGCCAAATATTTCAGTGGCCAAAGCATTGGAGTGTCAGCTTCAACATCAATCCTTCCAATGAATACCCAGGACTGATCTCCTTTAGGATGGACTGGTTGGATCTCCTTGCAGTCCAAGGGACTCTCAAGAGTCTTCTCCAACACCACAGTTCAAAAGCATCAATTCTTCCGCACTCAGTTTTCTGTATAGTCCAACTCTCACATCCATACATGACCACCGGAAAAGCCATAGCCTTGACTAGACAGACCTTTGTTGGCAAAGTAATGTCTCTGCTTTTTAATATGCTGTCTAGGTTGGTCATAACTTTCCTTCTAAGTAGTAAGCATCTTTTAATTTCATGGCTGCAATCACCATCTGTAGTGATTTTGGATTCTATAGTATATGACAATAGAGCTATCTCTGTAAATACGCGTTTTCCTTCAAGAAAAGGGGAAAACAACTCAAAAGGTAATTAATTCAGAGATAAACAAGACTGCCTTCAAGGGCCTAGGACCATCACCCTGATAGTCCAGGAAGATAGAGCACTAAGCTAAGGAGTACAATTTTTGAGTCTTAGAATGGAATTTGCTCTGCTAGGTTATGGACTTGTGATTCCTTCTTTCTGGTAGCTCCCTTTTGGAAAGGACATGTCTATTCTATTTCTGTCCCATCTTTGTATTTTGGAAGCAGATAACTTATCAGATTTCACAGATTCACAGCCTCAAGAGAAATTTTGCCTCAGGATGAATCATACCTGAAGTCTCACCCATACTTGATTTAGATGATATTTAGGTTAGATTTGGAAATTAGAGTTGATTTTGAAATGAGTTAAGACTTTTGAGTCTTTTGGGGATGGAATGAAGGTATTTACATGTTAGAAGGAGATGAATTTAGGGGCTCCAGATGAAGGCTCAGATGGTAAAGCATCTTCCTGCAGTGCAGAAGACCTGGTTGAGGAGGATCCCCTGGAGAAGGGAATGGCAGCCCACTCCAGTATTCTTTCCTGGAGAATTCCATGGACAGATGATCCTGGCAGGCTAAAGTCCATGGGGTCACAAAGAGTAGGACACGACTGAGCAACTAAACACACAGCACAGATGGTGGAATGTAATAGATTGAATTGTGTACCCTCAAAATCAGTATGCTGAAATTCTAACCCCCAGTATTTCAGAATGTGACTGTATTTATAAACAAGATCTTTAAAGGTGTAATTAGGTTAAATGAGGTCATTTGAGTTGAGCCTAATCTAGTCTGACTGTTATCTCTCTAAGAAGATAAAATCTGGGCCCACCAGGGATGCACATACACAAAGAAAAGAGAGTTGGAAGACATAGAAAGAATCTAGCTACCTGAAAGTCAAACAAAGAGGCCTCAGGCTAAACCAAACAGATTGACACCTTTCTTTATTTCTAGACACCAGAATTATGGGAAATAAACTCCTGCTATTTAAGCCATCCAATCTGTGGCATTTTGTTATCCAACTCTAGCAAACTAGTGTAAGTGGCCATAAGGAGAGCAGCCCCAATGTCCTACTATAGGCTATTAGGGCCAGAGAAACCAATTCACACCTTATTTTCAAAGAACTGTGGTTGTGAGCTTACTTGTCTTGTGACAGCCTGAAAGTTCACTGCAGGGACTTGCCTTTGTTTTACCCGACTCAGAGCAGACCCCTGGCTGGGGAAGCTTCCAGGTGGTTTCTGCTGGAAACACTTCAAGACATAGTATTTGCTGCAGCAACCTGGGGGCAAGTAACAGCAGTTGGGACAAACAGTTGGCAGACTGAATATGGTTGAAAGGGAGAGATTGGGAAAAGAGATTCATGGAAAATGAAGACTTTTAAAAGATCCTGCTTATACTGAAGAATTGAAAAAGCCAGGCAATATCCAAGGGAAAAATCATGCCCAGAAAAGACCTGAGAAAATACTAAGCTTTTACCCCTTTTCCTACCCAAGTAGGAAGTGAAGGCTAAGGCAGAGTTGTAAATGGCCTGGCTAAGTGTTGGAGAAAATACCACGTACAGAGCCAAACCTGGGAACGTTTTTGTAAAGTTCTTTTTTTCTCCTTTTTAAAAAAATTTTTTTAATTTCCTTTAAAATTTAACTTCTTTTATACAAAGAATTTGAGGAAATAAAAAAAAGACACTAGCTCACCATGGAATTAATAGAATCCAGAATTCAAGGGCCACAATTGATAAATAATATAGATTTTCAAAAATGGATCAGAAAAATCACTAAACAAGCAAACAATATACAAAAAATAGCAAGTGCTAAGATGGGGGAATCATATGATTGCCAGAATAAACATATTACAGTACTAAAAATGTCCAGTTTTCAAAAAGAATTACATGGGCCATTCACAGAAAAAATTAATAGAAATTATCTTTGAAGAAGCCCAGCCATTAGACTTAGCAGACAAATATTTTTAATCAACTCTCTTAAATATGCTCAGAATTAAAGAAAATTAAACACAAATAATTAAGGGAAACCAAGAGAATTAAATCTCTCCAAACAGAGAATCAATAAAACATGGATATTATAAAAAGGGACTAAATAGTAATTCTGGAGCTTAAATGTCCAATTAATGAAATAAAAAATTCACTAGAGGAATTCAAGCAGATTTGAGTACCAAAAGAAAGAACTAGTGAACTTGAAAAAAATAGATCAGTTTATACTATCCAGTCTGAGAGGTAGAAAAAGAAAAGGGTGAAGAAAATAAACAGAGCCTGAGACTTGTGTATGTCATAACCAAGTGGAATTTACCCCAGGTTTGTGAAGGTGGATAAACATACAAAAATCAATCACATAATAAAGCACATTAATAAAATAAAGAAAATATATGATAATCTCAATTGACATGGAAAATAATCTCACACTATCCAATCCCTTTTTCTTGTAAAAACTGTAAAAAAAAAAAAAAAAAAAAAAAACACACCTAGGAATAGAAGGAAACTCACTTAAATATTAACAAAAACCCACAGCCAACATTATATTTAATGGTGAAAGACTGGAGGTTATTCTCAAAATGAGAAAAAAAGACAAGGATGGCTGCTTTTACCATTTCTATTCTATTTTGTACTGGAAGTTCTAGGCAAGGAAAAAAAATTAAAATTTCCAAATTGGAAAGTAAGAAGTAAAAGTATCTCTATTCGTACATGGCATAAATATATGTAGAAAATCTTTAAAAACCTATTAGAGATAATAAATGAATTCAACAAATTTGTAAACAAGTAGATCAACATACATTGTATCAGTTATATTTATAAATCTGCAATAAACAATGTGAAAGTAAAATTAATGGAAAAATTTTATTTAAATAGCACCAAATAGGATAAAATTTAATCCCTGAAATTTAATCCAGGAAGTACAAGACTGAATATTGCTTAATATTGCTTAAAGAAAGTATAGAAGACCTAAATAAAGACATGCATTGAGAGCCTTAATATTGTTTAAGTGTCAGTACTATAGCCAAAGTGATCTATAGATTTAATGTAGTTGCTCTGAAAATCCCAACTATAATTTTTTTTGCATAAATGGAAACACCAGTCTTGGAATTCACATGAAATCACAAAAGACTCCCAAATAGGAAAAATAACCTAGAAAAAAAATTTGGAGGATACTCACTTCCCATTTTCAAAACTTACAATAAAGCTACAGTAATCAGAATAGTGTGGTACTGGAATAAAAATAGATACATTATCAATAGAATGGAATTTACAGTCTGAGATAATCCCATACACTGTCAGTTGATTTTTGACAAATGTGACAGACCATTCAATTCAGAAAAACATTCTCTTCAAGAAATGATGCCACGTGTAAAAGAATAAAGCTGAACCCCTTGGCTTACAGTATACACAACAATCAACTCAAAATGGATCACCAACTGAAATGTATGAGCTAAAACTGTAAAATTCTCAGAAGAAAATGTGGAAAATTCTTCATGACATTGACTTGGGCAGAAGCACAGCAACAAAAGGAAAAAAAAGAAATTGACTCATCAAAATTAAAAATTGTGCATTAAAGGCCACTGTAACAAAAGTGAAAATACATTTCATAGAATGGGAGAAATAATATGCAAATTATAGATCTAGTAAGGGTTTAGTTTTCCGAATATATTTTAAAAAAACCTTTAAAATTCAATGCAAAAAGACAAACAACCTAACTTTTTATATGGGCAAAGGACTGAAAAGACATTTCTCCAAATAAGGTATACATATGAACAACAAGCACATTAAAAGATGTTCAGCATCCTTTGTCACTGGGAAATGCAAATCAAAACCATTCCCTTCTCCAGGGGATCTTTCTGACCCCAGGGGTCGAACCGTGGCTCTTTTGCATTGCTGGCAGATTCTTTACTGTCTGAGCCACCAGGGACGCCCTGAATTACTATATAACCTGGCAATTACACTAACAGATATACACCAGAGAAAGAGAAAGTGAAAGTGAAGTCACTCAGTTGTGTCCGACTCTTTGAGACCCCATGGACTCCTCAGTCCATGGAATTTTCCAGGCAAGAGTACTGGGGTGGGTTGCCATTTCCTTCTCCAGGGGATCTTCCCAACCCAGGGATCGAACCCAGGTCTCCCGCACTGCAGGCAGACACTTTACCATCTGAGCCACCAAGGAAAGAGGTATTCAAACAACTTCTACACAATTGTTTTTAACAGCAGTATTCACAACACCCAATAGGTGGCGTGCGTGCGTGCATGCATGCTGTCTCTTCAGTCTTGTCCAGCTCTTTGGGACCCCATGAACTGTAGCCCACCAGGCCCCTCTGCCATGGGATTCTCCGGACAAGAATACTGGAGTGGGTTGCCATGCCCTTCTCCAGGGGACTTGCCTGAGCCAGAGATTGAACCCTTGTCTTATGTTTCCTGTGCTGGCAGGGAGGTTCTTTACCACTAGTGCCACCTGGGAAACCCACCAATAGGTGGACACAACCCAAAAGCCCATCAAATGATACATGGATAAACAAAATGTCATTCAGCCATTCAATGGCATATTTTTGAGTCATACAAAGAAATAAAAGTATTGACAAATGCTACCACATAAATGAAAATCAAAAACATTATGCTAAGTGAGTAAAGTCAAGCACAAAGCTCAGATCGTGTGATTATATTTGCATAAAATATTCAGAATAGGTGAATACATAAAGACAGAAAGCAGACTAGTAGTTGTCAGAGGCTGGAGGAAGGAGAAACTGAAATAGACTTTAATGGGTGTGAGGTTTCCTCTTTGGAGTGATGAAAATTTTTAAGAATTAGGCAGAGTTATGACACATGCCACATGTATATTGTTAACACTAAATATCACTGAATTGTACACTTTAAAATGATTATTTTATGTTATGTAAATTTCACCTCAATATAAGAGAAAGAGATTGGCAGAGAGGATTAAAAAACATGATTCAATAGAATGACCACTTTTTCTATTAAAAGACTTGTTATACTAATCATAAGTAGATTCCCTGGTGGCTCAGATGGTAAAGCGCCTGCCTGCAATGTGGGAGACCCGGGTTCGATCCCTGGGTTAGGAAGATCCCCTGGAGAAGGAAATAGCAACCCACTCCAGTACTCTTGCTTAGAAAATTCCATGGACGGAGGAGCCTGGTGGGCTATAGTCCATGGGGTCGCAAAGAGTCAGACATGACTGAGTGACTTCATTTCACTTCGTGAAGTGTTAGTTGCTTAGTCATATCTGACTCTTCACAACCCCATTGACTTTAGCCCACCAGGCTCCTCTGTCCATGAGATTCTCCAGGCAAGAATACTGGAGTGAGTAGCTTTTCCCTCCTCCAGAGGATCTTTCCGACCCAGGGATCAAATCAGGGTCTCCCGCATTGCAAGCAGTCTCTTTACCATTTGAGCCACCAGGGATGCTCACATTCCATTTAAAATTCTTGATCTGATCATTTTAATCTCTACCATTTCTGAGTATCATTCTAATACTTGCTTTGTCCCTTTAGACTGTATTGTTTCTGGTCTTTAGCATGCCTTATAATTTTTGTTGAAACAAAACATGATACATTGAATAATAGGATCTGAGAGAATAGGTCTTTGTGTGATGCTTTCTACTGATTTGATTAGGGGTTATGCTGTTTAATGTTTGCTGTAACTGTAGGTGTTAGAAGCGTCAGTCTCCTCTAGTGTCTTTGTTCTGGTCTCCCACATTGTTTGGGGGGTGGTTTCCTAGAAATTTTTTTCAGGTATAAGTCCGGGTCTTATCCCTCTCATGGTAATCCACTGTTGTTATACTAAAGACCTATTAATGTGATGGTATGGTATTAGGGATGAGTTTTCTATAACCTTATGATTAAGTCCCTCTGGACTGTGACTTTCAGAAAAGTGACTTAGAATATATTTTTCTTCCCTTATGGGAGACAGGGAACCAGAAGGGGCTCATGTTATCCAGTTGCACTTTCCCTAGTTCAGACAAGGCTCAGGTGAAGTAGATTCCCCAGAGGGCAGACCACTGCCATACAGAACAGACCGTTCTGAGAATATGAAGTGGAAAATAAATGGGCTCCAGGCTAAGGGGCCAGAGTTTGTCCTCTATGGACATACTCCAAAACAGCAGGCGTGAGAGAGGAGCTGAGCCCTGTCCAGATAAGAGATAAAAGACCACATGTCCCTCATTCTCAAAGTCAAGGAGAACTTCCCAATTATATGTGCACAGAAAAGCTCCTTGGAGGTCAAAAGAAAGGGGATGGCACCTCATAGTAAGTAATGCAAACCTACCTATAGACCTCTTCACTAGAATCCATTTTGGCTGAGAGAGATGCACACACGGAGGACCCTGAGCTATACCAGTAAGGGCTCAGAACCAGGCACAGCAGGATGACTGGAAAGAGAGGAGGAAGAAGAAATGCCCCTTAAAAGTGATTCTAACTTTCACAAGGGTGTGACTCCTTCTCTCTGAGCCTGCTCACGTGTCTATCCACATGTACTCTTTCCCCCCACAATAAATACTTTACCTGTTTTACTACTTTCTATCTCTATGTGGAAATTCATTTCCACACAGTTGACGAGCCAAGGCCTTGTCACTGGCCGCTGACCCCTGATGGTCTAGCGGCTATGATTCAGTGCTCTCACTGCCCTGGCCTGACTTTGTCTCTGGCCCAGAATGGAAATCCCGCTTCAAGCCACTGCAGGTGAGGCCACCTGAGATCATGTATTTCAAAATGACTGCTTTCCCCATAGACACATGGTTGCTTTACATTTAAACACAACCAGGATGAGAGGATTTTTCTGCATCTTCATTGTAAGAATCTCTTTAGGCTTTTCCAGGAAAAGCTCACAAAATTGCGGAACTCTTCTAAGACTGGGCTTTCAGTAGTTTTTAATTCTATAACTAGTCCATATTCCAGCAATTTGTCAATTATCATTTGAATGTTTCTATCAGTTGCTGGCTTCAGCGGTTTCTACTCCCAGCAAGCTATGATTCTCTGTATTTGCCTATCTCTTCAGCTTTTGCATGGTGATTTGCCTCTTGACCTCAATCCTCTGATTAGTTTAAAATAGTGACTGATATTTTTTTGTTCACATTTTTCTCATGAAGGTGCTAACGATGACTTCTCATCTCGTTATATGTCAGAAATAAAGGATTACTATTTTTTTTAATGTTTGACAGAATTCAATCACACGAATTGTAAATTATCTGTTCTGATTTATCTATTACTTGTCTAAAGGAGATCAGCCCTGGGATTTCTTTGGAAGGAATGATGCTAAAGCTGAAACTCCAGTACTTTGGCCACCTCATGTGAAGAGTTGACTCATTGGAAAAGACTCTGTTGCTGGGAGGGATTGGGGGCAGGAGGAAAAGGGGACGACAGAGGATGAGATGGCTGGATAGCATCACTGACTCGATGGACGTGAGTTTCAGTGAACTCCGGGAATTGGTGATGGACAGGGAGGCCTGGTGTGCTGTGATTCATGGGGTCGCAAAGAGTCGGACACGATTGAGGAACTGAACTGAACTGAACTGAGTTTTGGCAGTGCATGTCTCTTAAGAAATTTGTCTCTATTATAAATTATCTAATTTTTCAAACTTTCACTTGCTCACAATATCCTTATATGATTTATTTTTTTATTGGTGTATAGTTGATTTACAATGCTGTTAGTTTCAGGTGCACAGCAAAGTGAATACATATACATATATCTACTCTTTTTCAGATTTTTTTCCCCACATAGGTTATTACAGAGTACTGAATAGAGTTCCTTGTGCTATACAGTAGATCCTTATTAGTTACCTCTTTTATGTATCATAGTGTATATATTTTAATCCCAATTTCCCAATTTTCTGTTTCCCCCTTTCCCTCCTGATAACCATCCCTGGTGGCTCAGGCAGTAAAGAGTCTGCCTGTAATGCAGGAGATGCAGGTTCGATCCCTGCACTGGGATGATCCCCTGGAGAAAGGAATGGCTACTCACTCAAGTATTCTTGCCTGAAGAATTCCATGGACAGAGGAGCATGGTGGGCTATAGTCCATGGACTTGTGAAGAATCAGACACAACTGAATGACTAACAGGGCTTCCCTGGTGGCTCTGATGGTAAAGAATCTGCCTGCAATTCATTTATATTTAAGGTAGTTATTGATATGTATGTTCCTATTGCCATTTAATTGTTTTGAGTTTGTTTTCATAGGTCTTTTTTCTTCTTTTCTTTTTTTGTTCTCTTCTCTTGTGCTGTGATCTCTATCTTTAGTGTTGTGTTTGGTTGCTTTGCCTTTTTTTTGTCTGTATCTATTGCAGTTTTTTGGTTTATGGTTACTATGAGGTTTAAACATAGGAGTTTATATGTATGCAAGGTTGTTTTAAGTTGCTGGTCTATTAATTTAAAATGCAATTCCCATTTCCTGCATGTGTATTCACTTCACAATTGCTGGGTTTGATATCATATTTGTGTATGGATGATTTCCTACTTTTACTGTATGAACTTTACCAGTGAAATTTCCCATTTGTGATTTTCTTATTTCTAGCTGTGGCCTCTTTTTTTACCCCCTCATATAGAAATTCCTTTAGCATTTGATTCAAATCTGATTTAATGGTGCTGAATTCTCTTAACTTTTGCTTACTTGTAAAACTTGATTTCTCCATCGAATCTGAATGAGCTCCTTGTTGGGTAATCTTGGTTTTCGTTTTTTTCCTTTCATCATTTTAAGTATATCCTGCCATTCCCTTCTGGCCTGCAGTTTCTGCTGAAAATCAGCTCATAACCTATGGGAATTCCTTTATATGTTGTTACTTTTCCCTTGTTGCATTTAATATTTTTTCTTTATATTTAATTTTTGTGTCTCAGCATATTTCTCTTTGGGTTTATCCTCTAAGGGAATCTCTGTGCTTCCTGGACTTGGGTGACTATTTCCTTTAACATGTTAGGGAAATTTTTCTCTTCAAATATTTACTCTGTCCATTTCTCTTTTTCTTCTTCTTCTGGGACCCCTATAATTTGAATCTTGGTTCATTTAGTGTTGTCCTAATGGTCTCTTAAACTGCCCTCATTTATTTTCATTATTTTATCTTTATTCCATTCCATGACAGTGATTTCCATCATTCTGTCTTCCATTCTTCTGCCTCAGTTATCTTGCTATTGATTTCTTCTAGTGTATTTTTCATTTCAGTTATTGTATTGTTCACCTCTGTTTGTTCCTAAGTTCTTCTAAATCTTTGTTATACATTTCTTATATCGTCTTAATCCATGCATTTGTTCTTTTTTCCAAGATCTTACATCATCTTTATTATTACTCTGAATTCTTTTTCAGGTAGATTGCCTATCTTTTCCTCATTTAGTTGTCCTTGCAGGTTTTTATCTTGTTCCCTCATCTGCAACATATTTCTCTGTGATCTCATTTTGCCTGAATTTCTGTGTGTGTGGTCTCCTTTCTGCAGGCCGCAGGACTGTAGTTCTTCTTGCTTTTGGTTTCTGCCCCCCTCACAGGTGAGGCTGATCTAGAGGCTTATGTCATTATCCCTTTGACTGGTGGTGTGGTGACCAGCACCTGCCCTGGATGTTGAAGGGGGCCTCCACCTTGCTCTGAGGTTGTCACTGCCTTGGCAGGGGTGGGCTCTAGTACCTCCCTGTTGGTATAGAGGCCCCCAGATCTGTTTCTTAGCTGTGTTTCTGATCTAAGTTTGGGTAAGGCAGAACCTGAGCCCTCCCATTGGGAGAGAAACCATTGAGTATTCCTCCACTGGAGCTGTTTACCTGTGAGTTGCTCTGATATGTCCCTTTCACCTATTGTTGGTCTGGTGACTCTCAGGTGTCGCTTTTTCCAGGCCACTGTCACAGATCCCTTGAGGTCAGGTCCAAGCACTGCCGTAGTTGTGCGCTGGACCTACCATGGGAACTATGGAGGAAGCTCATGCTCTGGCCTAGCCCCGACATGTACTTGCCCACAAAGCCCACAGCTGCAAAAGGCAAACCTGTCCCAGGGGCAGAGGGTCTTGTTGTCCTCTTGGATTTGGATCTTTTTGCAGGCATTGAATTTAGTAATCCATGAGTTGAGGTGTAACTCCGTGGTTTGTACAACCACGAGGAGAGATTTTGGCTCTTTTTGTTAGTCACATGGGCACTGGTCTCAGCTGTAGTTTCAGATCCACTTTTGTGTGTGTTCCGCCCACCAGGGTCTGTTCCAGAGGTTGCTGGAGCACATGAGCCCCTCCAGCAGGAAGGAGCAGAGATGCAATTGGAGTGAGCGGCCACCAAGGTGGTGGGGGAGGGCAGAGGCAGTGGTGGCACGGGCGTGTGAGTGGGGTCCATTGGAGCCCCCCTGAGTGCCCGTGGAGGCCGGGGCCAGTGCTTGAGGAGGGAGTGCTGGTGTGCAGTGCTGCGACAGTGGCCCCAGAGCACTGCACATCACTCAGCAGTGGTGCTTGTCTTCTGCGGTGGCCTGAGCTTCTCCAAGAGTATTCCTGGTTGTGGAGCTCCGCGTTGCCATCCCCTCAGACTGTTTCCTTACAGCCAACAGCAGTCTCCTTCCCGGACCTGCTCCTCACTGTGCCCTTGCGCACACTGACGGACAACCCATCTCAGGCTGGGGTGCGCAGGGCTGTGGCCTGGGCCATCTATGTGGGTTTCCTTCTGTCCTGCCTGCCAGTGACTGGGTGCTTCTCTCTCCCTCGAGCCCCCAAGCTTTCCTTCAGTCCCAGCTGATGGTCCTGCTGGTGAGGGGCTTCCCCAGATGCAAGGCCCTCTTCTAACTTTTGCTCTCCACCAGGGATGCAGCCCCATTCTGCTTCCTCTCTTCTTCCTTTTCCTTTCTTTTTTCTTTCATCCTATCTGATTACACAGGAATCTGTCTTGCCCCTCCCATATCTGAGGTCCTCTGCTAGAATTCAGCAGGTGCTCTGAGAGCACTTTTCCATTTGTAGATGTATTTTTGATGCATTGAAGGGAGAGACGAACTCCATGTCCTCCTACTCCTCTGCTATCTTGTTAGGGAGTCAAGACAGCTGAGAAGTAGGACAATGTGGAGTTCATCTATATATTTTTATTTCTGTAAGGTGAGTTAGTAATTTCCTTACTTTTATTTCTGATTTTAGTAACTTGAATCTTTACTCTTTCTTTCTTTCTTGTTCAGTCTAACTAATAGTATAATAATTTGATATTTCCAAAGAATCAACTTTGGTTTTATTAATTTTCTCCATTGTTTTTCTTTTCACCATCTCTTTATTAACATGCTAATTTTTATTATTTCTTCCTTCTGCTTATTTTGGGTTAAATTTGCTGTTTTATTGTTTCTTATGGTGGAAAGTTAGGTTATTAATTTAAAATATAAGTATTTATTGTTGTAAATTTCTTTTTAAGTACTGCTTTAGTACATCCACAAAATTTTGGCATGTTGTTTCTTTATTTTTACTTATCTCAAGATATTTCTAATTTCTTGTGTAATTTGTTCTTTACTTCATTGGGTTTTTAGGAGTGTTTTTTAAAATTTTCACATCATTGTGATTTTTCCCATTCCCTTCTGTTATTGGTTTATAATATATCTTTGTGGTCATAGATTATGAGTTGTATGATTTCAATTTTTAATCATTAATTGAGGTGGTTTATATGGCTTAACATATGGTTTTTCTGGAGAATATTTGATTTGCACTTGAGAAGAATGTATATTGTACTATTTTGGGGTGATGTATTCTGCAGCTGTCTGTTAGATGCTATTAAGTTTTTAATTTTTTCTTCAGTTTGCCTAGTTGATCTATCATTTTTTCTATGGAGGTATAATTGATAAAATTTTTATGTTTATATAACTTTTATATAAAACTTTATATTAATAATATATTTTATATATGAAACCAACATGATGTTTTCATATATGTATGCAGTGTGAAATGACTACCACAATTAATTAATGCATCCATAACTTCATATTGTTATCTTTTGTTTTTTTGCTGTGGTGAATACACTTAGATCTCTTCTCCTAGCAAGTTTCAAGTATACAATAGAGTATAAACTGTCACCACATTGTGACTTAGTTTCCCAGAACTTATTCATCTTATAACTCAACAAAGTACCCTTTGAACAACATTTTCCCACTTTATCCACCGATTAGCATTGGTAACCACCAATGCCATTCTCTGGTTCTATGAGTTTGACATTTTAGAGTCCACATAAAAGTAAAATTATACAATTTTTGTCTTTCATTTTCTGGCTTATTTCATGTAACATAATGTCCTCAAGGCTTATTCATGTTGTCACAAATGACAGGGTGTCCTTTCTTTCTATGGCTGAATATATACATATATATATAATTTTCTTTATTCATGAACAATTCACCTGATGAACATTTAGATTGTTTCCATATCTTGGCTATTGTGAATAATGCTACAGTGAACATGGGAATGCTGATATCATTTTGAAACCCTGATTTCAGTTCTTTTGGATATATGCCAAGTAGTGGGATTGCTGAATTGTATGATACTTCTATTTTTAATGTTTTAAGGAGCCTCTACACCATAATGGCTATACCATTTCACATTTCCATCAATACCAATAGAGTATAAGCATTACAATTTCCCCCACAACATCACTAAATTTATTATATTTTGTCTTTTTTATGAAAGCCATCGAAACATATTATAGTGATATCTCATTGCAGTTTTTTACTTTACTTATTTGGATGCCCCAGGTCTTAGTTGGGGTATATAGGACCTAGCTCCCTGACCAGGGATTGAACTCTGGCCCCTGCATTGGGAGTGCAGAGTCTTAGCCACTGGACCACCAGGGAAATCCCTCATTGCAGTTGTAATTTGCATTTTCATTTTCATGATGATTCATGGTGTTGAGCACCATTTTATGTACCTGTATATAAAAGGTGTATGTATGTCTTCTTTGAAAAAAATGAAACAAAGCAATGGACAAAGAATTAATCTCAAAAATATACAAGCAACTCCTGCAGCTCAATTCCAGAAAAATAAGCAACCCAATCAAAAAGCGGGCCAAAGAACTAAACAGACATTTGTCCAAAGAAGACATACAGATGGCTAACACACACATGAAAAGATGCTCAACATCACTCACTATCAGAGAAATGCAAATCAAAACCACAATGAGGTACCATTTTACGCCAGTCAGAATGACTGCTATACAAAAGTCTACAAGCAATAAATGCTGGAGAGGGTGTGCAGAAAAGGGAACCCTCTTATACTGTTGGTGGGAATGCAAACTAGTACAGCCACTATGGAGAACAGTGTGGAGATTCCTTAAAAAACTGGAAATAGACCTGCCATATGACCCAGAAATCCCACTGCTGGGCATACACACTGAGGAAACCCCAATGTTCATCGCGGCACTGTTTATAATAGCGAGGACATGGAAGCAACCTAGATGTCCATCAGCAGATGAATGGATAAAAAAGCTGTGGTACATATACACAATGGAGTATTACTCAGCCATTAAAAAGAATGCATTTGAGTCAGTTCTAATGTGGTGGATGAAACTGGAGCCTATTATACAGAGTGAAGTAAGCCAGAAAGAAAAACACCAATACAGTATACTAACGCGCATATATGGAATTTAGAAAAATGGTAATGATAACCCTGTATGTGAGACAGCAAAAAAGACAGATGTATAGAACAGTCTTTTGGACTCTGTGGAAGAGGGAGGGCAGGACGATATGGGAGAATGGCATTGAAACATGTAAATTATCATATGTGAAACGAATCACCAGTCCAGGTTCAATGCATGAGACAGGGAGCTCGGAGCTGGTGCACTGGGAGGACCCAGGGATGGGATGGGGAGGCAGGTGGGAGGGGGATTCAGGATGGGGAACACATGTACACCCATGGCGGATTCATGTCAATGTATGGCAAAACCAATACAATATTATAAAGTAAAAAATAAATAAATAAAACTGAAAAATTTTTTTTAAATTAAAAAAAGAAAAAAGTGTCTAAGCAAGTCCTTTGCTAATTTTAAAATCATATTATTATTTGCATTTTGAGTTGTATGAGTTCCTTAGATATTTTGAATGTATGAAAACTTGCCAAAAAACAAACAAATACACAAAAACCAACAAAAATAGATGGCTTGCAATATTTACTTTCACTTTATAGGTTCTTTTTACTCTGTTATTTGTTTCCTGTGCTGTGCAGAAGATTTTAGTTTGATATAATTCCACTTAAAAACTTTTTCTCTTGTGTCTTTTGGTTTTGGAGTCATATCCAATAAATCATTGCCAAGACCAATGTCAAAGGGCATTTTTCTGTTTTCTTCTAGGAGTTTCATGGATGGAAACCTTATGTTTGTCTATAGTACATTTTGAGTGGTTTTTTAAAAATATAGTATAAGAATTCAATTTTCTTGTTTTATATACATAGATAGCTAATTTTTTTTAACACCATTTATTAAAGAGACAATCCTTTTTTCATCGTCTATTCTTCATGCCCTGGTCATAGGTTAGCTAGTCATATATGTGTGAATGTATTTCTTGGCTCTCCATTAGTGTCTGTTTTTATGCCAATGCCATACTATTACAGCTTTGTAATATAGTTTGATACCAGGAGGTGGGATATCTTCCCCTTTGTTGCTCTTTATCAAATGTACTTTGGCTATTTGTGGTCTTTTGTGGATCCACGTAAAATTTATGATTGCTGTTTCTATTTCTGTGAGAAATATTATTAGAATTTTGGTAAGAATTGCATTGAATCTTCATATTGCCTTGATTAGTAATAGACATTTTAACAATATTAATTCTTCCAATCTGTGAGCATGTATATCTTTCCATTTATTTGCATCTTATTTAAATTTTTCACCAATATTTCATGCTTTTTACAGATCCTTCTTGAATAAATTTTTTTCTGAGTATTTTATTGTTGTTGATGCTATTGTAAACATTATATTCTTTTAAAAAATTTTTATTGGACTATAGTCGCTTTATAATGTTGTGTTAGTTTCTACCATATAGGAAAGTGAATCAACTATATACATATATGCAATCAAATATATACATATATATTCTCTCTTTTTGGGGTTTCCTCCCCAGTTAGGTCACCAAAGAGCATTGAATGGAGTTCCCTGTGCTATCCAGTAGGTTCTCATTAGCTATCTATTGAAATTGAGTCATTTGTAGAGACATGGATGGACCTAAAGACTGTCATAGAGAGTGAAATAAGTCAGAAAAACAAACTATTGCTTATATGTGAAATCTGAAAAAATTGATATAGACAATCTTATTTACAAAGCATAAATAGAGACACAGCATAGACAACAAATGTATAGATACCAAGGGGGAAAGAGGGAAGTGGGATGAATTGGGAGATGGGGATTGACAATATATATACTATTTGTACTCTGTAAATGTTACTTTTTAAATGTATTTTTCAAATAATTCATTGTTAGTGTGTAGAAATGCAACTGATTTTGTACATTAATGTTGTATTCTTCAACTTTACTGAACTTATTAGTTTAACAATTTCTTCATGGAGTCTAAGATTTTTATATAAGATCATGTCATCTGCAAAGATCGACAATCTTATTTCTTTCTAATTTGATTACCTTTTATTTATTTTTCCTGTCTATTTTCTCTGGCCAGAACTTCCAATACTATGTTGACTAGGAGTGGTGAGAATTGTCATCCTTGTCTTATTCCTTGTCTAAGAGGGAAAACTTTCAGCTTTTTACCATCAAATATGATGTTAGCTGGGCTTCCCATGCTAACAATGCAGGAGACCCCGGTTCAATTCCTGGGTCAGGAAGATCCCCTGGGGAAAGGGTAGGCTACCCACTCCAGTATTCTTGGGCTTCCCTGGTGGCTCAGATGGTAAAGAACCTGCCTGTAATGCAGGAGACCTGGGTTCCATCCCTGAGTTGGGAAGATCCCCTGGAGCAGGGCATAGCAACCCACTCCAGATTCTTGCCTGGAGAGTCCATGGATAGAAGAAGCTAGAAGGCTACTGTCCATGGAGTCAGACACAACTGAGCAACTAAGCACAGGACACCACATGATGTTAGCTATGAAATTATCATATATGACTTTTATTATGTTGAAGTACATGTTTACTATACCTAATTTCTTTATAGTAACTATCAGGAATAGATGTTGAATTTTGTCAAATGCTTTTTAATGGATCTATTGAGATGATCCTATAATTTTTATCTTTCATTTTTTAATGTGGTATATTACATTTATTGATTTGTGTATGTTGGACTATCCATGCATCCTAGATATAAATCTCACTTGGTCATGGTGTATAACAATTTCAATGTGCTTTCAGTTCAATTTGCTAGCATTTTTTTTAGGATTTTGTATCTATATTTATTGGAGATACTGGTCAGTCATTTTTTTTCTTGTAGTGTCCTTATCTGGCTTTCTCATAAGGATAATCTTGGCCTCACAAGATGAATGTAGAAATCTTCCCCCTCTTCTTTATTTTTAGGTAGAGTTTGAGAAGATTTGGAATTGATCATTCTCTAAATGATGAGATTCACTCATAAAATCATCTACCTTGTTCTTTTTTAGGAGGTTTTTGATTATCAATTTAATATCATTACTCATCATTGTTCTGTTCATACTTTCTATTTTTCTTTCATGATTCTGTCTTGATAGGCTATATGTTCCTGGGAAGTTATTAATCTCTTCCAGGCTATACAGCATGTGACATGTAATTGTTCATATTGGTCTCATATTACTTTATATTTCTGTGGCATTAATTGTAAAATCTTTTTCATTTATGATTTTACTTGAGACCTCTCTTCCTAATTAGTCTAGCTAAAGGCTTCTTAAATAGTTCATCTTTTCAAAAAATCAACTACTAAGTTTGTTGATTTTTTATTGTCTTTCTAATATTTATTTTAAAAAAAATTCTGCTCTAATCTTGAGAAACGCTGGACTGGAAGAAGCACAAGCTGGAATCAAGATTGCCGGAAGAAATATCAATAACCTCAGATATGCAGATGACACCACCATTATGGCAGAAAGTGAAGAGGAACTAAAGAGCCTCTTGATGAAAGCGAAAGTGGAGAGTGAAGAAGTTGGCTTAAAGCTCAACATTCAGAAAACGAAGATCATGGCATCCGGTCCCATCACTTCATGGGAAATAGATGGGGAAACAGTGGAAACAGTGTCAGACTTTATTTTTTTGGGCTCCAAAATCACTGCAGATGGTGACTGCAGCCATGAAATTAAAAGACGCTTACTCCTTGGAAGGAAAGTTATGACCAACCTAGATAGCATACTCAAAAGCAGAGACATTACTTTGCCAACAAAGGTCCGTCTAGTCAAGGCTATGGTTTTTCCTGGGGTCATGTATGGATGTGAGAGTTGGACTGTGAAGAAGGCTGAGCACCGAAGAATTGATGCTTTTGAACTGTGGTGTTGGAGAAGACTCTTGAGAGTCCCTTGGACTGCAAGGAGATCCAACCAGTCCATTCTGAAGGAGATCAGCCCTGGCATTTCTTTGGAAGGAATGATGCTAAAGCTGAAACTCCAGTACTTTGGCCACCTCATGCGAAGAGTTGACTCATTGGAAAAGACTCTAATGTTGGGAGGGATTGGGGGCAGGAGGAGAAGGGGATGTCAGAGGAAGAGATGGCTGGATGGCATCACTGACTCAATGGATGTGAGTCTGAGTGAACTCCGGGAGTTGGTGATGGACAGGAAGGCCTGGCGTGCTGCGATTCATGGGGTCACAAAGAGTCGGACACGATTGAGCGACTGAACTGAACTGAATCTTTATTACTTCCTTTCTTCTGCTAACTTTGGGCTTAGGTATTCTTCCTGTTCTATTTATCTGAAGAATGCATTTAGGTTGCTTATTTATATATTTATTTTTATTGATATAATTTTTATTTGCTAGAACTGATTCTGCTTTACCCCATAAATTTTAATGTTTCCTTTTTTTCTTTTGGTCTCAAGATATTTTAAATTTCCCTTTTTATATCCTCTTTAATCATCTGGTTGTTCAGCAGTGTGTATTTAATTTCCACATATTTGTGAATTTTTAAGATTTTCTCTGGTTATTGACTTCTAATTTCATGCCATTGTAGCTTGAAAAGAAGCTTGTTATGATCTTAATCTTAAATTTGTTAAGACTTCCTTTATTGCACAACATATGATCTATCCTAGAGAATGTTCCATGGGCATTTAAGAAGAATGCATATTTTGGTGCACTTGGATGAATTATGCTGTGTGTTTGGCTTATCGTGTGTTCAAGTATGGGCTTCCCCCGTGATACAGCAGTAAAGAATCTGTCTGCAATGCAGGAGATGCAGGAGATGTAGGAGATGTAGGATTGATCACTGAGTTGAGGAGGTTCCCTAGAAGAGGGCATGGCAACCCACTCCAGTATTCTTGGCTGGAAAGTCCCATGGACAGAGGAGCCTGGCAGGCTACAGTCCATAGGGTCGCAAAGAGTTGAACACAACTGAAGCAACTGAGCACACAGGCACCTGTTCAATGTCTTATTCCTCATTTTCTGTACACATGACCTATTTACTGTTGAAAATGGGATATTAAGCCCCCCTTTCTATTATTGTAATGCTATCTATTTTTCTGTTAATATTTGTTTAAATATTTAGGTGTTCCAAAGTTAGGTGCATATATAGTTACAATTATTATATCCTCCCACCCCTTTATTGTTATATAGTGACCTTTGTCTCTGAGCAATTTTGACTAAATGTCTTTTTTATCTGATACAAGTAGAGCCACTCCTCCTCTCTTTTGTTTACTATTTGATGGAATTTCTTTTCCATCCTTTTATGTTCAGCTTATGTGTGTCCTTAGAGTGAGTTTTTTACAGACAATGTATTATTGGATTAAATAAATTAATTTAGCCACTCTGTCTTTTGATTGGAGAATTCAAACTATTTGCATTTAAATTATTTATTCATAGGTGAGAACTTAGTCTTGCCATTTTGTTGTTTTCTGTTCTGCAGTTCCTTTTTTCCTTTCTCTTGTTCCTTTCTTTCTCATTATGTCTTCCTTTGGGGCTTGGTGTTTGTTTTTGTGTGTGTGTGTTTCCATTTTTTTTTTTTGCTTGTTTGTTTGTGTGTGATGATGTGCTTTTACTTATTTCTGTGTATCTACTAGCTTTTCCTTGTAGTTACCACAAGGCTTATATAAAACTTCTTACAATTATAACAATCTATTTTAAGCTGATAACATCTTACTTTCAATTGCATACAAATTGTGTGTACAAAGTATTTTATATTTTTAGTTCTTCCATTTTATGTTGTTGAAGTCACAGTTTGCATCTTTTAAAACTGTGCATCCATTAACAAATTTTTGTAGTTATAGTTATTTTTTATACTATTGTCTTTTAACTTTTATACTGGAATTAAAATTGATTGATGCTCTCACTTTACAGTATTAGAGTATTCAGAATTTGACCATATATTTACATTTACCAGTCAGTTTTATATTTTCAGATGTATTTACATTGTTTCTTAGTGTCTGTTCATTTTCATTTTTCTTAGTGTCTTTGAAGATCTCTCTTCAGGCAAGTCTAGAGGTGATAAACTCAGCTTTTTTTGTTGTTGTTAAGAATTAAATTCATCTACTTTTCATTTCTGAAAGAAAGTTTTGCTGACTGTAGCATTCTTGGTTGCCAGTGATTTTCTTTAAGCAATGTGAATATGTCACCCCACTCTCTCCTAGGGTTACTGCTGGGAAAGGAGTTTATCACCGTATGGGGTTCCCTTATAGATAATAAAGCACTTTAGTTTTGTTGCTTTCAAACTTTTCTCTTTGTTTTTTTATTTTTAGCTATTTGGTTTTAATATATATCAGACTCATCTACTTTGAGTTCATTTTTCTTTGGTTCCTTTGAATTTCACAAAACTTCATGTCCATATCTATTCCAGACTTTGGAAGCATTCAGCTATAATTTCTTTAATCTTTCTATGTATTCCTCTCTTTTCCTTGGGGATTTTGATGAGGCAAATATTTGTTTGCTTGTTGATGTCTCATAATTCATGTAGGCTTTCTTCACTCTTTTTTTTTTTTGGTTCTTTTTGCATTTGTTATTGGGTAATTCCAAATGATCTGTCTTTGACTTTGCTAGTTTGTTTTGTTTAACCAAGACTTCTGCTGAAGCTCTCTGTTAACTTTTTTCAGTTCTATCATTGTATTCTTTACTCCACAATTGTGTGATTTTTATTTGTTTATTAAACTTATCATCTACTTCATACATTTATTTTGATGTCTTGAGTTTTCTATTTGTGACATCTTGTAACTTACCGAGCACTTTTTTTTTTCTTTTGTTTGAAATTTATTAATTTTAATTGGAGGCTAATTACATTACAACATTGTAGTGGTTTTGCCATACACTGACATGAATCAGCCACGGATGTACATGTGTTCCCCATCCTGAACCCTACTCCCATCTCTCTCCCCATCCCATCCCTCTGGGTCATCACAGTGCACCAGCCTTGAGCACTCTGTCTCATGCATAGAACCTGGACTGGCAATCTGTTTCACATATGATAATACACATGTTTCAATGCTATTCTCTCAAATAATCCCACCCTCACCTTCTCCCACAGAGTCCAAAAGACTGTTCTATACATCTGTGTCTCTTTTGCTATCTCGCATATAGGGTTATTGTTACCATCTTTCTAAATTCCATATATATGCATTAGTATACTGTATTTTGGAGAAGGCAATGGCACCCCACTCCAGTACTCTTGCCTGGAAAATCTCACGGATGGAGGAGCCTGGTAGGCTGCAGTCCATGGGGTCGCGAAGAGTCGGACACGACTGAGCAACTTCACTTTCACGCATTGGAGGAGGAAATGGCAACCCACTCCAGTGTTCTTGCCTGGACAATCCCAGGGATGGCGGGGCCTGGTGGGCTGCCGTCTATGGGGTCGCACAGAGTCGGAAACGACTGAAGTGACTTAGCAGCAGCATACTGTATTTGTATTTTTCTTTCTGGCTTATTTTGCTCTGTATACTAGGCTCCAGTTTCTTCCACCTCATTAGAACTGATTCAAATGCATTCTTTTTAATAGCTGAGTAATAGTCCATTGTGTATATGTACCACAGCTTTCTTATCCATTCGTCTGCTGATAGACATCTAGGTTGCTTCCATATCCTCGCTATTATAAACAGTGCTGCGATGAACATTGGGGTACATGTGTCTCTTTCAATTCTGGTTTCCTCGGTGTGTATGCTCAGCAGTGGGATTGCTGGGTCATAGGCCAGTTCTATTTCCAGTTTGTTAAGGAATCTCCACACTGTTCTCCATAGTGGCTGTACTAGTTTGCATTCCCACCAACAGTGTAAGAGGGTTCCCTTTTCTCCACACCCTCTCCAGCATTTATTGTTTGTAGACTTTTGGATAGCAGTCATTCTGACCAACCTCATTGTGGTTTTGATTTGCATTTCTCTGATAGTGAGTGATGTTGAGCATCTTTTCATGTGTTTGTTAGCCACCTGTATGTCTTCTTTGGAGAAATGTCTGTTTAGTTCTTTGGCCCACTTTTTGATTGGGCTGTTTATTTTTCTGCAGGAGTTGCTTGTATATTTTTGAGATTAATTCTTTGTCAGTTGCTTCATTTGCTATTATTTTCTCCCATTCTAAAGACTGTCTTTTCACCTTGCTTGTAGTTTTCTCCACTGTGCAAAAGCTTTTATTCAGTGCAATCCGTATCAAGCTACCAATAGTATTTTTCACATAACCAGAACAAATAATTTCACAATTTATATGGAAATACAAAAAACCTCGAATACCCAAAGCAATCTTGAGAAAGAAGAATGGAACTGGAAGAATCAACCTGCCTGACTTCAGGCTATACTACAAAGTTACAGTCATCAAGACAGTATGGTACTGGAACAAAGACAGAAATATAGATCAATGGAACAAAATAGAAAGCCCAGAGATAAATCCACGCACCTATGGACACCTCAGAGAAGGCAATGGCAACCTACTTCAGTAATCCTGCCTGGAATATCCCATGGACGGAGGAGCCTGGTAGGCTGCAGTCCATGGGGTCGCTAAGAGTTGGGGACGACTGAGCGACTTCACTTTCGCTTTTCACTTTCATGCACTGGAGAAGGAAATGGCAACCCACTCCAGTATTTTTGCCTGGAGAATCCCAGGGACGAGGGGAGCCTGGTGGGCTGCCGTCTATAGGGTGGCACAGAGTCAGACATGACTGATGCGACTTAGCAGCAACATGGAAACCTTATCTTTGACAAAGGAAGCAAGAATATACAATGGAGAAAAGACAATATCTTTAACAAGTGGTGCTGGGAAAACTGGTCAACCACTTGCAAAAGAATGAAACCAGAACACTTTCTAACACCATACACACACACACACACACACACACAAACTCAAAATGGATTAAAGATCTAAACTTAAGACCAGAAAATATAAAACTCCTAGAGGAAAACAGGCAAACACTCTCCAACATAAATCACAGCCGGATCCTCTATGACCCACCTCCCAGAGTAATGGAAATAAAAGCAAAAATAAACAAATGGGACCTAATTAAACTTAAAAGCTTTTGCACAACGAAGGAAACTTACTGAGCATTTAAAGATGATTATTTTGAATTCTTTGTCAGGCAACTCATAAACATCTAATTCTTTGGCATCTGTTACTGGAACTTTATTGGTTACCAGAGCTTTATTAGTTTCCTTGTTTGAGTCTTTATTGTTTGTGTAGCCTGTGTGTGCATTTGAAGGAGAAAACACTTTTCTCATTTTTTTTTTTTTTTCCAGAGTGTTTATGGCTGGGGAAGGCCTTCTGTAGATTCCTTGAATTTATGAGATTATCCAGGGACTTTCAGGTAAATTGGGTTAGAGACAGGGTTATTGCCAAGTCTATGATGGTGTTTGTAAATAGTTGATGTGTCTTTTACCAGGTGCTCTGACAGGCATAGATCCTGTCTGACGCTTGGAAGATAGGATTACCTCTATGACCTTTTTTATTAGGTCTGGAACTGGGAAAGTGGTCCACAGTTGGATCCAGAGATGATGAGTCTGTAACCTATTTGGACATGAGTGGTTCCCACCAGGTCCTTTGAAGGGCCATGCAACTGGGTCAGTCCCTGCATGAGCAGGATTGGCACTGGACCCTGCCTGAGAGAAACTGGAACTGCGTCCGAGGACTACTTCATCATCCACATCTAGGACTGAGGTTTGTATGCCTGATCTTGGAGGCATGAATGAAGCGTCTCTTACCAAGTCCCTGGGAAGGTAGGACTATTCCCTGACCTGATAAGAATAGGAGTCAAGTTTCAGGGCCATTTCAAACCATAGTGGGCTTACTTCTGAGGTCATGGATTAGTTTTCTGGTGAATCTCTGCATGCACAGGATTGCTTGTGGACTGTGGCAGGGAGGGGCTTGAGCTGATTAACAAAGTTGTTTCAAGAATTGCTGTGGACCAAGGTTGGTTGGCCTGCCTCCAAGGGGCACTAACTGGCATGTCTTCTGGTCGGTCACTGGGCAAGTTGGACTACTTGGAGAATGTGATCTGGTTCTGAGCCAGGGCTGTTTCTGGATCTGCTGACTAAAGTTCACTTACTTCCCTTCAATGACACTGACAGATGTATCTTCCAGTGGGTCCCTGAGCAGGTAGGACTGATCAGGGGCAGTGGCTGGGGGGAGAGCTGGAGTGAATTATAGGGCTGTTTCCACCTCTCCAAAAGTATAGATGGGTAGGTTTCCAGTTTATTCCTTGGTATAGCAGGACATCTCACTGCCTGCAGCTAGAAGGGACTGGAGCTGAATTATAGGACTACTTCAGTATCTGTGGGGACAATCATGGGCATGTCCCCTGCCAGACCCCTAGGTTGTCAGTACTGCTGATTATGGTTGACAGGGCCTAGAGCTGGGTCATGTGTCATTTCAGGGTCCACAGATAGGACCAAGGTCTGTGGACTTATTACCTGAGGCAAAGGCAACTGTGACTCTTCCTGTGCTGCTGTGCTAAGTCACTTCAGTCATGTCTGACTCTCTGATACCCCATGGACTGTAGCCTGCCAGGCTCCTCTGTGCATGGAATTCTCCAGGCAAAAATACTGGAGTGGGTTTCCATTTCCTACTCCAGGGGGCTCTTCTTGAATCCTCTAATATTTGGTTATTGTAGGAGGACCAAAGCAAAATGAGGCTATAGCTGAGCTGACTGAGGAATGGAGATGTTCTGGGCTCTGTAGCTGGGTCCATAGTTGGCAATTCAGCCTCCTGATTGAGCATAGGCTTACTTTCTCAAAATGACCCTCCTTATTCGTGAGCCACAGTGGTGGTTAACAATATCCAACCCTGGTCCCAAAGCGCACTAAGAGGCATTTTTGCCTGTGAATAGCTGCTGAGTTACTGTTCCTGAGTGATGATACAAGCAGGGGACTTCCTATTCTGCCGTCTTGCTGGCATTCGTCTATCTATTGAAAATCATTGAAAATTGGGTTTTGAGATCTCTAACTTTAATAGTTGAATCATCTATTTTTACTTTTAATTCTAGGAGGTTTTGCTCTGCGTATTTTTGCTTTTTGTTTACTATATTCAATATATGTTAACAGTTATGTCATGCATTGCTTGTTTTAAAACAATCTTTGTTTTTAACAATCAGTTCAGTTCAGTCACTCAGTCGTGTCCGATTCTTTGCGATCCCATGGACCGCAGCACGCCAGGCCTCCCTGTCCATCACCAACTCCCAGAGTCCACCCAAACCCACGTCCATATAATTTTTGTTAAAGTCTCTTTTGTCTGAGCTGCTCCAGGTTTATTTTAGCTACAGTTTTTTTTTTTTTTTTTTTACAATATATCTTTTTATTATCCTTTACTTTCAATTTATTTGTGCTTTGAATCTAATGTGTACATATCATACATAGCATATAGTTGACCATGCTTTTTCCTGCAATTTGGAAACCTCTGCCTTTTGATTGAAATGTTTATTCCTTTAATATTTAATATAATAACTTATAATCATTTATATGGTAGGATTTATGACAGCTGATTTGCTATTAATTTTCTATATGGCTTATGTAGTTTTCCTTTGTATTTCTCCTTTTTTATTAAATAAATATTTTCCAGTATATCACTTAAATGTCATTATATATTCATATATATGGGCTTCCAAGTGGTGCCAGTGGTAAAGAACCTTTGTGCCAATGCAGAAGACATAGAGATGCAAGTTAGATCCCAGGGTCAGGAAGATTCCCCTGGAAGAGTGCATGGCAACTCACTTCAGTATTTTTGCCTGGAGAATCCCAAGACAGAGGAGGCTGGTGGGCTACAGTCCATAGGGTCACAAAGAGTTGGACATGACTGAAGTGACTTAGCATGCACATTCATATATATATATAAGTAGAAGTTGTTCTAGTAATTACAATTATTAGCATCAATATAGCTTCATTTCCTTCCTTTTGTTTTGTGTTATTATTGTCTATAAGTTACAAATATTATTATATAAATTACAAGACCATCAGCATAAATTTATAATTGAAATTATTGTTTTTAATCAAATAGAAGCATTATAAATAAATGTTATAAATGTAAATGTTATAAAACAAAAATGTTATAAATAAAACACCTTTAGGAGATCAAATCAAGATGGTGGAGTAGAAGGACATGCGCTCATCTCCTCCTGTTAAAGCACTGAAATCAAAACTAGCTGTTGAACAACCATCAACAGGAGGACACTAGAACCCACCAAAAAAACAATACCCCATGTCCAAAGACAAAGGAGAAGCCACAACAACACAGTAGGATTGGCACAATCAAAATAAAATAAAATCTCATACCCACCAGGTGGGTGACCCACAAATTGGAGAACAATAATACCTAAGAAGTTATTTCACTGTTATGAAGGTTCTGAGCCATCTGTCAGGCTTCCCAGCCTGGGGATCCAGCAAAGTGACTAAGAATCCTTAGGGAATCTGACTTAGAAAGCCAGTGGGATATGTTTGCAGGACTTCCACAGGACTGGGGGAAACATAGAGGGTACACAACAAAATCTTGTGTGTACCAGGACACAGGGGAAAGGAGCAGTGACCCGACAATATACAGAACCAGACACCAGCTAGTTGGAGGGTCTCCTGTGGAGGTGGGGGTCAGCAGTGACTTGCTGTGGGGACAATGGCATTGGCAGCAGCAGTCCTGGGAGGTGCCCCTTGGCAAGTGAGCCCTCTTGGAGGTCACCATGAACCCTACTATAGAGCCTATAGATTCCAGGGCTGGGTCTCCTCAGGCCAAACAACTAACTAGGAGGGAGCACAGCCCCACCCATCAGCAGATTAAAGTGTTACTGAGCATGGCCCTGCCCACCTGAGCAAGGTCCAGTTTTTCCCCACTGCCAGTCCCTCCCATCAGCTTCATCCACCAGAGGGCAGACAGAAGAAGCAAGAAGAGCTACAACCCTGCAGCCTCCAGAACAAAACCCACAGCCACAGAATGTTAACCGAAATAAAAAGGCAGAGGATTACTCCCAGATGAAAGAACAAAACCCCAGGAAAACAATGAAATGGAGTGGAGATAGGCAACCTTCCAGAGAAAGAATTCAAAATAACGATAGTGCAGATGATCCAGGATCTTGGAAACAGAATGGAGAAGATGCTAGAAATGTTTACCAAAGACCTAGAAGAACTAAAGCACAAACAGAGATGAATAATTCACTAAAAGGAATAAATAGAATAACTGAGGCAGGAGAATCGATGAGTGACCTGGAAGAAAGAATGGTGGAAATCACTGCTACAAACTAGAATACAGAAAAAATAATGAAAAAAAAAAAAATTAAGACAGCCTAAGAGACCTCTGGGACAACATTAAACACATCAGCATTCGTATTTTTTTTTTTTCAGCATTCATATTATATGGGTCCCAGAAGGAGAAGAGAGAGAGGACCCAAGAAAACATTTGAAGAGATAATAGCTGAAAACTTCCCTAACATGGGAAAAGAAATAGTCAAGTCCAAAAAGCCCAGAGAGTCCCAGGCAGGATAAGCCCAAGGAGGAACACAAGACACATAGTAATCAAAGTGACAAAAATTAAAGACAAAGATAAAATACTAAAAAGAATAAGGGGAAAATGATAAATAATATACAAGGGAACTCCCATAAAATTATCAGCTGATTTCTCAACAGAAAATCTATAAGCCAGAAGGGAATAGCATGATATATCTAAAGCAATGAAAGGGAAGATTCTACAACCAAAAATACTCTACCCAGAAAGACTCTCATTCAGATTTGATGGAGAAATCAAAAGCTTTCCAAACAAGCAGAAATTAAGAGAATTCAGCACCACCAAACCAGCTTTATATCAAATGCTAAAGGAACTTCTTTAGGCACAAAACACAAGAGAAGGAAGATACCTATAAGGAATAAACCCAAAATGATTAAGAAAATGGTAATAAAAGAGAGGGTGGCATGATTGGAGGGAGTAGCAGTGAAACATTTACATTACCATATGTAAAATAGATATCCAGCGGGAATTTGCTGTATGATGCAGGGAACCCAAATCTGGTGCTGTGACAACCTAGAGGGTTCTGAAGGGGTGGAAGGTGGGAGAGAGGTTCAAAGGGAGGAGATGTATACCTATGGCTGATTCATGTTGATGTATGGCAGAAACACAATATTGTAAAATAATTATCCTCCAATTAAAAATAAATAAATTTAAAAAATTAAAATGGTATTAAGATCATACATATCTGCCGGGAGCCGGCATATTACATACTGAGTGCATGTTGCATATTGAGTGCAGCACTTTCCACAGCATCATCTTTCAGGATCTGGAATAGCTCAACTGGAATTCTATCACTGCCAGGAGCCAGCGTGAGGAGCTCCACCCATGACAAAGGTCATGAGGAAGGAGGCTTGGCATACGCAAAGGCGGGATCGAGCCTCAGGAGTCCCCCTGGAAATTCTCGAGCATCTCTGCCTACTTTCTGCTTTGTGCTTTCACCTACACCTCTGACTTTACAGGGGGCTGTTCCCCACTACCTCTCTCTGAAAAAAGAGTTAGCTTACAGCTCCAGTTAATAATTCCTGGGTGTGAGTGTTTCAACCTACAAATTCCTTTGGAAGTCCTCTAGCCTGCCTGAATAGGTTTTTCGGGCCACATGTGATTGCTCAGAGCCTCCCAACTGTGAGAGGCATGAGATGTTCTAAATTATCTAAACACAGATTCCTTTGAGCAGTTAAAAGATTGATTAGAAATTGTATTGGTGAAGGGATTTTCACTTGTTGGGCCAATGTTTGCTGCTAAGTCTCCATATCCCTTACCTGCTGTGTCCCTGGCAGTGTATTGATTAATATAATTGGTGTAAATAGTAGCTTTAATGTTTGTAACCTTGGACCCTTGAGTTAATTCTTTTTCTTGTTATAGCCCACCATACCTTTGCCCTGTAGGAATGCAACTTTATCTAATGCTTTTGGAGGGTGGCGCCTGACTAATCACCTTTAGAGAAAAATAAGTTTTCTGAAGAAAGGGTCTTAAAATGTTAACAGGCCTCTGGGCCAGAAGATGATGCAAATCACCTAAACGTTTGCATATGATAAGTTTGCAGGAAGAAAGCCTGGCTTACTGCATGACTCTACCCCTTCCCCCATTATCCTCTATGCATAACTTAAGGTATAAAAACTACTTTGGAAAATAAAGTGCGGGCCTTGTTCACCGAAACTTGGTCTCCCCATGTCGTTCTTTCTCTCACCTTCTGGCTGAATTATTCAGCCTCTTTTCTCCACTGAATTTCCTCACTGAGCTATCCTTATTTCAGCCTCTTTTCTTCACTGAATTTTCCTACTGAGCTATCCTTATTCTATTACTCTTTATATCCTTAATTAACGTTTAATTAAGCAGTTGTTTCCTGATCCTCGCCGACGCCGTCCCCGCTTCGAATTCCCTGGATCCACTGGGGCTGGACCCCAGCACATATCAATAATTATTTTAAATGTAAATGGATTAAATCCACCAACTGAAAAACATAGACTGGCTGCGTAGATGAAAACATGTGCATTCATACTCTTTCACTTATCACTGTACTTAACCCCTCAAATTGTGTGTAATTATTTTATATGGTTAGGTTAATCATGTTTTCATTATTGCTTGCAATTGTAATTATCTTTTATTTTTTTGTCTGGCTATTAATTGTGAAAACTGATAAACATCTTTTATATTGTGATTATGTAGCTAGTATTCATTTTAATTCCGTTGTATCAAGATTGTCAACAGAAAATAATAGAAGTCTGATACAGACTTCTATATAGAGTAAAACTACCATTTAATAGAAAAACTTGTAATCTCTTTTTAAAATCCAGATGCACATTAGAATTACCCTGCAAGTTTTTGAAAAATATAAATGCCCAGGTATTGTTTTTTCCTCCAAAACTCCAGATGTGATTCTAAAGAGCAGCCATGTTTAAAAACAACTGGACTATATGATGATCTTTTACTTTTATTTAGTTTGTTTCACTTTTTATATTTAGCACTCCCATTTCATTTAGACTATGTTTTACAATTTGTCCATCTCCTTTTTTGTTGCTCTTTCTCAAGCCTTTATCAAGTGTAGTAGAAAAACTTTTATATATATATATAGTATAAATAATATATATACATTCTAAAACTTATGAATTTTGGCTTACCTAAAAAATTTATGACAGTTTGGTTCCACTTGTTTGACTAAGTATGAACAGAATGCTACATATCTAATTTATATTCACTCAAAATTTTGATATAGTTCCATTTATTCTGACATCTAGTATTACTGCTAAAAGTCTAGAAAATTTGGGGGTGGTCCTAAGATGATGGAGGAATAGGATGGGGAGACCACTTGCTCCCCCACGAATTCATTGAAAGATCATTTGAACACTGAGCAAATACCACAAAACAACTTCTGAACACTGGCAGAGAAAACCAGGTACCCAGAAAGGCAACCCATTGTTTTCAGAAGGAGGTAGGACGAAAGATAAAAAGAGAGACAAGAGTTAGGGATGAAGACCTGTCTCAGGGAGGGAGTCATAAAATAGGAGAAGTTTCCAAACATCAGGAAACCCTCTCACCAGTGGGTCTGTGGGGAGTTTTGGAATCTCAGAGGGCAACATAACCGGGAGGAAAAAATAAATAAAACCCACAGATTACATGCCTAATTGCAACTCCCAGCAAAGAAGTAGCCCAGACGCTTGTGTCTGCCACCAGCAAGAGGGAGCTGAACAGGGAGGCGCAGCCTGCATTGCTTGGGGTAGGGACTGGGCCTGAATGCCCTGAGGACAATCTGAGGGAGCTAACGTGAGATAGCAATCCAAACTGTGGGATAGCCAGAGAGAGAGGAAAATAAAGGGGGGAGAGAGAGAGAGAGAGAGAGAGAGAGAGAGAGAGAGAGAACTTTCCCATGAAAAGCTCTAACCTAAGGCACTGCCAGGCCCACTCACAGAGCAAAGGACTGAGCGATCACCAGAGGAGAGCTAGCCGGCTGTGGACTGGCCCATCCCCTGCTGGAGGCAGGGAGGCAGGTGGGCGACATCCAGAGCAGGAAGGCGAGGGGCAATCTCAGCCTCAGAGACGGCATCCCCTACCAAACTGCGAGCCTGCTCCCAGTTGCTAACCAAGTTTTCCTGGGATCCTGGATGGTTGACATCTACCAGGAGGGTCGCAGCCAAAGATCAGCTCCCCAGAGGAGGCACACAGCACACCTGAGATGGCGTGCCCACTGCGCACCCAGGAAACTGAGTGGCTGGGATGGGGGAGGAGATAAGACGCACCCCGCCCCGCCCCCCCCCCCCAACAAACTGGGGAGAGTGTGCTCACCAAGCACCTGGTTGCCTGAGCTGCTTGGACCTGGGAAGGCACAAAACGGAGGCCCAGCCAAGTCTGTGCCTTTGTGGAGTACCCGAGAACCTGAACCTGAGTGGCATAGACCTGGGAAGTGCGTGTAAACCAGGGCCTGCCTTAGACAGTTCCCCAGCAGAGCAACCTGGAACCTGAGCAGTGCAGACTGGGAAATCACACATGCCACGAGCAGGGGAAAACCCAGTGTGGCCCAGACACTGAAAGAAATCCCCAAACAAGTCAGTGATATTTGTTTGCAGTGTTCCTCCCTCCCTGCAGCACAACTGAACAAGTGAGCCTAAATAAATGACCACCTTCGCCCCCTTGTGTCAGGGCAAAAGTTAGATACTGAAGAGACATGCAAACAGAGGAAGCCAAAATAAACAAAGAAGGAATGGCTTTGGAAGTAACAGATTCAACAGATTAAAACTCTGTAGTTAGCACTGGCTAAATTGGAAGGGACCTATAGACCTTGAGAAGAAGTATAAGTTGAAACAAGGAACTATCTGAAACTGAACTGACCCCACATTGCCCTCAATAGCTCCAGAGAAATTCCTAGATATATTTTACTATTATCATTAAAATTAAAAAAAATTTTTAAGTCCTTTATTACTCCTTTGATTTTCATTTTTAAAACCTACTATTATTACCTTGAAAAAAAAGACCCTATTTTTAAAGCAAATGTCATATTTTTAAAATAACTTTTGCAATTTTTTTTTAATATTGTATTTTTGAGAGTCTAACCTCTACTCTAGATTTTTAATCTTTGCTTTTTGGTATTTGTTATCAATTCTGTACCTTTAAGAACCCAATCTTCAGTACCCATTTTTACTTAGGAGTGTGATTGCTGGCTTGATTGTTCTCTCCCCTTTTGACTCTCCTTTTTCTCCCCCAGGTCACCTCTATCTCCTCTCTCCCCCTTCTTTTCTCTACTTAACTCTGTGAATGTCTTTGGGTGTTCCAGGCTGTGGAGAACACGTAGGGAACTGATCACAGGCTAGCCTGGTCTCTCTCCTTTTGACTCTCTCTCCTCTCCTCCTGGTCACCTCTATCTCCTTCCTCCCTCTTCTCTTCTCTATGGAACTCCGTGAACCTCTCTGAGTGTTCCAGACTGTGGAGAGCAAATAGGAAATTGATTACTGGCTAGATTGCTGTATCCTCTTTTGATTCCCCCTCTTCTCATCCTGGTTACCTCTATCTCCCTCCTCCCTCTTCTCTTCTTCATATAACTCTGTGTACCTCTCTGCATGTCCCCAACTGTGGAGAATCTTTTCACCATTAACCTAGATGTTTTATCATCATTGCTGTATGGATGGAAAAGTCTTGAGGCTACTGCAGGAATAAGACTGAGAGCCAGAGGCAGGAGGATTAAATTCAAAACTTGAAAACACAAGAAAACTCCTGACTCCAGGGAACATTAATTGACAAGAGCTCATCCAAAAGCCTCCATTCCTACACTGAAACCAAGCTCCAACCAAGAGCCAACAAGTTACAGAGCAAGACATAGCAAACTCATTTTACAACAAAGCAGGAACATAACCCTGAGCATAAAATATAGGTGGCCAAAAGTCACACCAAACCCACAGACACCTCAAAACTCACTACTGGACACTTCATTGCATTCTAGAGAAAAGAGATCCAGCTCCACCTACCAGAACACGGATGTAAGCTTCCCTAACCAGGAAACCTTGACAAGCCACTCGTCCAACCCCACCCACAGGGAGGAACCTCCACAATAAAGAGGAACCACAAACTTCCTGCATACAGAAAGGCCACCCCAAACACAGCAACCTAAACAAGATGAAAAGGCAGAGAAATATTCAGCAGGTAAAGGAACATGATAAAAGCCCACCAAACCAAAAAAGGAGGAGACAGGGAGTCTACCTGAAGAAGAATTTAGAATAATGATAGTAAAAATGATCCAAAATTTTGAAAACAAAATGGAGTTACAGAGAAATAATTTGGAGACAAGGATTGAGAAGATGCAAGAAATGTTTAACAAGGACCTAGAAGAAATAAAAAAGAGTCAGTCAATAATAATGCAATAATTGACATCAAAAGCACTGTGGAGGGAACCAACAGTAGAATAACTGAGGCAGAAGATTGGATAAGTGAGGTGGAAGATAGAACGGTGGAAATAAATGAAGCAGAGAGGAAAAAAGAAAAAAGAATTAAAAGAAATGAGGACAACCTCAGAGACCTCTGGGGGCAATGTCAAATGCCCCAACATTAGAATCATAGGAGTCCCAGAAGAAGAAGACTAAAAGAAAGGCCATGAGAGAACACTTGAGGAGATAATAGTTGAAAATGTCCCTAAAATGGGGAAGGAAATAGCCAACCAAATCCAAGAAATCCAGAGAGTCCCAAAAAGGATAAACCTAAGGCAAAACATCTATGACACATATTAATCAAATTAACAATGATCAAACACAAAGAATAAATACTAAAAGCAGCAAGGGGAAAAAACAAATAACCTACAAGGGGATCCTCATAAAGATAACAGCTGATCTTTCAACAGAAATTCTTCAAGCCATAAGGGAATGGCAGGACATACTTAAAGTGATGAAAGAGAAAAACCTACAACCCAGATTACTGTACCCAGCAAGGATCTCATTGAAATATGAAGGAGAAATCAAAAGCTTTACACACAAGCAAAAGCTCAGAGAATTCAGCACCACCAAACCAGCTCTCCAACAAATGCTAAAGGATCTTCTCCAGACAGGAAACACAGAAAAGGTTTATAAACTTGAACTCAAAACAACAAAATAAATGGCAATGGGATCATATTTATCAATAATTACCTTAAATGTAAATGGGTTGAATGCCCCAACCAAAAGACAAAGACTGGCTGAATGGATACAAGACCCCTATATATGCTGTCTAGAAGAGACCCACCTCAAACCTAGGGACACATACAGGTTGAAAGTGAAGGGCTGGAACAAGATATTTCACGCAAATGGAGACTAAAGAAAGCAGAAGTAGCAATACTCATATCAGATAAAATAGACTTTGAAATAAAGGCTGTGAAAAGAGACAAAGAAGGACACTACATAATGATCAAAGGATCAATCCAAGAAGAAGATATAACAATTATAAATATATAAGCATCCAACATAGGAGCACCACAATATGTAAGCAAATGCTAACAGATATGAAATTAACAGTAACACAATAATAGTGGGAGACTTTAATATCACACTCACACCTATGGATAGATCAACTAAACAGAAAATTAGCAAGGAAACACAAACTTTAAATGATACAATGGACCAGTTAGACCTAATTGATATCTATAGGACATTTCACCCTAAAACAATGAATTTCACCTTTTTCTCAAGTGCATACGGAACCTTCTCCAGGATAGATCACATCCTGGGACATAAATCTAGCCTTGGTAAATTAAAAAAAAAAGAAATCATCTCAAGCATCTTTTCTGATCACAATGCAGTAAGATTAGATGTCAACTTCAGGGAAAAAAAACTATTAAAAACACAAACATATGGAGGCTAAAAACACATTTCTGAATAACCAACAAATCAGGAGAAATCAAAAAAGAAATCAAAATATGCATAGAAATGAATGAAAATGAAAACACAACAACCCCAAAGCTATGGGATTCAGTAAGAGCAGTGCTAAGGGGAAAGTTCATAGCAATACAAACCTACCTCAAGAAACAGGAGAGAAATCAAATAAATAACCTAACTCTACATCTAAAGCAACTAGAAAAAGAAGAAATAAAGCACCCCAGGGTTAGTAGAAGGAAAGAAATAATAAAAATTAGGGCAGAAATAAATACAAAAGAAACAAAGAAGACCATAGCAAAAATCAACAAAGCTAAAAGCTGGTTCTTTGAGAAGATGAATAAAATAGACACACCATTAGCCAGACTCATCAAGAAAAGAAGTATCAAATCAACAAAATTAGAAATGAAAATGGAGAAATCACAATGGACAACACAGAAATACAAAGGATCGTAAGAGACTACTATCAGCAACTGTATGCCAATAAAATGGACAACTTGGAAGAAATGGACAAATTCTTAGAAAAGTATAACTTTCCAAAACTGAACCAGGATGAAATAGAAAATCTTAACCGACCCATCACAAGTACATAAAATGAAACTGTAATCAGAATTCTTCCAAAAAACAAAAGCCCAGGACCAGATGGCTTCAAAGCTGAATTCTACCAAAAATTTAGAGAAGATCTAACCCCTATCCTACTCAAACTCTTGCAGAAAATTGCAGATGAAGGTAAACTTACAAACTCATTCTATAAGGCCACTATCACCCTAATACCAAAACCAGACAAAGATGCCACAAAAAAGAAAACTACAGGCGAATATCACTAATGAACATAGATGCAAAAATACTTAACAAAATTCTAGCAAACAGAATCCAACAACATATTAAAAAGATCATACATCGTGACCAAGTGGGCTTTATCACAGGGATGCAAGGATTCTTCAATATTCACAAATCAATCAATGTGATACACCACATTAACAAATTGAAAAATAAAAACCATATGATTATCCCAATAGATGCAGACAAAGCCTTTGACAAAATTCAACATCCATTTATGACAAAAAACCTTCCAGAAAAGCAGGCATAGAAGGAATGTACCTCAACATAATAAAAGCCATATGTGATAAACCCACAGCAAACATTATCCTCAATGGTGAAAAATTGAAAGCGTTTCCCCTAAAGTCAGAAACAAGACAAGTGTGCCCATTATCACCACTACTATTCAACATAGTTTTGGAAGTTTTAGCCACAGCAATCAGAGAAGAAAACTAACTAAATAAAAGGAATCCAGATGGAAAAGAAGAAGTAAAACTCTCACTGTTTGCAGATAATATGATCCTCTACATAGAAAACTCGAAAGACTCCACCAGAAAATTACTAGAGCTAATCAATGAATATAGTAAAGTTGCAGGATATAAAATTAACACACAGAAATCCCTTACATTCCTATACATTAACAATGAGAAAACAGTAAAAGAAATTAAGGAAACAATTCCGTTCACCATTGCAACAAAAAGAATAAAATACTTAGGAATAAATCTACCTAAAGAACTGTGGTGTTGGAGAAGACTCTTGAGAGTCCCTTGGACTGCAAGGAGATCCAACAAGTCCATCCTAAAGGAGATCAGTCCTGGTTATTCATTGGTAGGACTGATTTTGAAGCTGAAACTCCAAACTTTGGCCACCTGATGCGAAGATCAGACTCATTTGAAAAGACCCTGATGCTGGGAAAGATTGAGGGTAGGAGGAGAAGGGGACAACAGAGGACGAGATGGTTGGATGGCATCACAGACTCACAGACATGGGTTTGGGTGGACTCCAGGAGTTGGTGATGGACAGGGAGCCCTGGCGTGCTGCAGTTCATGGGGTCACAAAGAGTTGTGCACGACTGAGCAACTGAACTGAACTGAAATAAAGAAAAGACCTATATATAGAAAACTATAAAACACTGATGAAAGAAATCAAAGATGACACAAATAGAAGGAGAAATATACCATGTTCATGGATCGGCAGAATAAATATAGTGAAAATGAGTATACTATCCAAGGCAATCTATAGATTCAATACAATCCCTATCAAACTACCAACGGTATTTTTCAGAGACTAGAACAAATAATTTCACAATTTGTATGGAAATACAAAAAAACCTCGAATAGCCAAAGCAATCTTGAGAAAGAAGAATGGAATGGGAGGAATCAACCTGCCTGACTTCAGGCTATACTTCAAAGCAACAGTCATTAGACAGTATGGTACTGGCACAAAAAGAGAAACTTAGATCAGTGGAACAAAATAGAAAGCCCAGAGATAAATCCACATACCTATGGACACTTTTTCTTTGACAAAAGAGGCAAGAATATACAATGGAAAAAGGACAATATCTTTAACAAGTGGTGTTGGGAAAACTGGTCAACCACTTGCAAAAGAATGAAACTAGAACACTTTCTAACACCATACACAAAAATAAACTCAATATGGATTAACGATCTAAATGTTAAGACCAGAAACTATAAAACTCCTAGAGGAAAACAAGGGCAAAATACTCTCTGATGTAAATCTTGGCTGGATCCTCTATGACCTACCTCCCAGAATATTGGAAATAAAAGCAAAAAAAAAAAAAAAACACAAACAAGTGGGACCTAATTAAACTTAAAAGCTTTTGCACAATGAAGGAAATGATAAGCAAGGTGAAAATACAGCCTTCAGAATGGGAGAAAATAATAGCAAATGAAGCAACTGACAAATAATTAATCTCAAAAAAATACAAGCAACTCCTGCAGCTCAATTCCAGAAAAATAAGCAACCCAATCAAAAAATGGGCCAAAGAACTAAACAGACATTTCTCCAAAGTAGAGATACAGATGGCTAACAAACACCTCAAAAGATGCTCAATATCACTCATTATCAGAGAAATGCAAATCAAAACCACAATGAGGTACCATCTCACACCAATCAGAATGGCTGCTATCCAAAAAGTCTACAAACAATAAATGCTGGAGAGGGTGTGGAGAAAAGGGAACCCTCTTACACTGTTGGTGGGATAGCAAACTAGTAGTGCCACTATGGAGAACAGTGTAGAGATTCCTTAAAAAACTGGAAATAGAACTGCCATATGACCCAGAAATCCTATTGCTGGGCATACACACCGAGGAAACCAGAATTGAAAGAGACATGTGTACCCCAATGTTCATCACAGCACTGTTTACAATAGCCAGGACATGGAAGCAACCTAGATGTCCATCAGCGGATGAATGGATAAGAAAGCTGTGGTACATATACACAATGGAATATTACTCAGCTACTAAAAAGAATGCATTTGAATCAGTTCTAATGAGGTGGATGAAACTGGAGCCTATTACACAGAGCGAAGTAAGTCAGAAAGAAAAATACCAATACAGTACATTAACACATATATATGGAATTTAGAAAGATAGTAATGATGACCATATATGCAAGACAGCAAAAGAGACACAGATATAAAGAAAAGACTTTTGGACTTTGTGGGAGAAGGTATGGGTGGGATGATTTGAGAGAATAGCACTGACACATGTATATTATCATATGTGAAATAGATTGCCAGTCCAGGTTCGATGCATGAGACAGGGTGCTCAGGGCTGGTACACTGGGATGCCCCTTGGGGATGGTGTGGGGAGGGAGGTACGAAGGGGATTCAGGATGGGGAACACATGTACACCCATGGCTGATTCATGTGAATGTATGGCAAAAAACCACCACAATACTATAAAGTAATTAGCTTTCAATTAAAATTTTTAAAAAGTCTAGAAAACTTATTACTTTAGTGATTTAAAAAAAATGAATAAGGCTTGACACTTTTAATCCACTTCTGAAAATATAAAGAAATATTATGTCTTAAAAAGCAAACAACAGGAAATTAACATGTCATACAGTATTATTTTCCCAGATGGTGCTAGCTGTAAAGAACCTGCCTGTCAATGCAGGAGGCATAAGAGATGCACGTTTGATCCCAGGGGTTGGGAAGATCCCCTGGAGGAGAGTATGACAACCCACTCAAGTGTTCTTGCCTAGAAAAACTTGCCTAGAAAATCTTGCCTGTGGACAGAGGGGGCCTGACAGACTACAGTCCATAGGGTAGCAAAGAGTCAGACACCACTGAAGCAACTTGGCATGCAGAGTATTATTAACTAAAGTACAGATTTTGTTCAAAGTTCATGAAATTATGTTAGTGTCCATTATTTATTTTCATACCTTACTCAAGATTTCACATTGTATTTGAGCAGCTTCAACTTTATGCAACAAATTCTGATGAATTCTGTTTTCATTTTTATTCTGTTTTAAATATTTTCTAATTTTCCTTGTTATGGCTTCTTAGAGACATCCCTCATTCAAAAGTGGACATTTAATTTCCCAATACACAGGGTATTAAAAGTTTCTTTGATATTAATAGTTTGATATTAGATAGTTTCTTTGATATTCTTTCTCATTTTGATGTAATTTCTCATTTAAATGCTTTCTTCTCTGTAATCACCCTCTGTGTCTTTTCAGTCTTTTCACCTTCCTGAGGTTTTTGATGGCTAAGTGAAAGATCTGTTGGTAAATGTCACATTGCACTTGAAAATATGTGGGTTATTTTTAAGTATATTTTGATACTGATTTCTAACATAATTCTACAGTGATAAGAGAACAGACTCTATGATTTCAATACCTTTAGAACACGAACTTTTTGCACCTTGTTTTATGTCCTTGAATATGTTCCAGTGTCTCCTGGTTTATAGTTTATGGAAACGTGAATAGAATTTGCACCTGCTGTTGTGTGAAATAAAACACATTTATATTTTATTTTTATATTTATATATGTAGTTTCAGCTAAGGTAACTAAACTACTCTTTATTTTGTCATATGGATTTCAGTTACTCTCCAGTGTCTCTATTTCAGACAGAAGAAATCTCTTTAACATTTCTTGTAGAAAATATCTTACAGCAAGAAATTTCTTTTTTTTTTTTTTTTTATCTGTGATTGTCAATTTCTCCCCTTTGAAAGAATGGTTTTTTGTAGATACAGAATTCTTGGTTGAGATTTTTTTTCCCATAATTTTGAGCATATCATCACATGCCTTCTGGTCTGCATGGCTTATTAGAAGTCAATTTTTAAACTTACTGAGTCATTTTTCTCTTTGGTTTTATCATTTAGCAGTTTGACTGTGATGTGTTTGGGTATGGATCTCTTAGAGTTTATTCTTACTTGGAATTTGCTGATCTTCTTGGATGTGGAGTGAGTGAAGTCGCTTAGTCGTGTCTGACTCTTTGCAACCTCATGGACCGTAGCCTACCAGGTCCCTCCGTCCATGAGATTTTGTAGGCAAGAGTACTGGAGTGGCCTGGAGATTAATGTTTTTCATCAAGCTTTGAAAGATTTTAGTTATTATGTTCTCTCTTTCTTCTAATATTTCTCTTTCTTCTCCTTCTAGGGCTCTAATTTATAAGTCTATTGGTATATTTCATATCTCATTTTTCTGTAGTTCAGTTTATTTTTCTTTATTATTTTTCCTTCTACATACTGTATAATCTCAACTGAGCTATCTTTAGGTTCATTAACTTCTCTATTTACTCAGCTCTGCTGTGATAACTTCTCTTGTATAATTTCAATTTTAGTTATTTTATTTTTTAGGTCCAGAGTTTGCATGTGGTCTTTTATTAATTTCTATTTATTGGTACTGTGCATTTTTCTTATACTTCCTTTTCATTTTTTAGATATGGTTTACTTCAGCTCTTTGAATAGACTTTTACTAGCTAATTTAATGTATTTGTCTATTAAGTCCAACATTGACCTGCCTCAGAGATATTTTCTATTGAAAATAGAATATTTTCTACTGAAATATAGAAAATTTCTATATTTTCTATCTGGTGTATGGGCCATAATTTTCTGTTTCTTTGAATGTCTTGTATTTTTTGTTGCTGTTGTTGAAAACTGAATGTTTTATATATAATGTGGCAACTCATTTTTCTGTTTTTCTCAATTCCAAAAGTTTATTGTTGTTTGTTGTTATTGCTGTTTGTCTTAAAAATGATCTTCATGGACTAACTGTGTAAAGTCTCTATTCCCAGCAGTAGGTGGACACTGAAGTTTTTTCTTAGTTATCTTAGTGGTCAGCTAATAAATACATCTCTCACCCTTTCTTAAGGGTGTGTTTGTGTGTGTGTGTGTGTGTGTGTGTGTGTTGGGGCTTACATTTAAGCCCCAGGTAGTTCACAGCACTTCCTTAGCCTTCTTCACCTTTTGATTGGACAGATCCTCAAAGAAAGCCAAAGGCAGGATTACCTGGTGATACAGTGGCTAAGAATCTGCCTGCCAATGAAGAGGACACAGGTTCAACCCCTGGGCCAGGAAGTTTCTACGTGTCATGGGTCAACTGAGCCCATGCACCACAACTACTGAGCCCACACTTTAGAGCCTGTGAGCTGCAACTACTGAAGCCCATGTGCCTAAAGCCTGTGCTCTGCAAGAAGATAAGCCATGGCAGTGAGAAACTCATGCGCCACAACAAACACCCAGCACAGCCAAAAAGTAATTAATTAACAAAAAGAAAGCCAGAGGCAATTGCTTAGGTCCTATTCAAGTGTTTCATGTTCAGGCAAGCAACTCTGCACAAGTATGTAGCTTTCTAGATCAAAAAGGATTTTCAAAGAATACTTTGTTCATCTCATTTCCAAGATTTCTTTTTTTAGTTTTTTGGCCACATTCTTTAACCCAGTTGCTATCAACACTTTAAGGACATGTTACACTAAAAAATTTCCATGGGTTCCTTTTGGTTACTTTTCTGGAATAGGGTTTACTCTACTGAGTGAGCTCTGAGTTAGCCCTTCCCCCTTGCTACAGATACAGACAGCACAAATACAAGTCCTGTAAACAGGACTGTTTTAGGGAGCTTCCAGAGAGGTCAATGTAATAATTTTCTGAGGACAGGACTTTTGGGGGATCTCCAAACTTGTTCTTCCACTGATGGCTGCTGGTCTACTATTTTCAAGCCTGCCATAGTGCTAGGGAGAGAGGTATTGGAAGTTGGCAAGTTAAAATATTACAAAGCTTGCTATCCTTGGTGAATGTCAGCCAGTTTTCTTGAATAAATGTTTTTTGAAATTCTACAAATCTTTGGTTAATTTCCAGAGTTCTTAAAAAGTAATTTTGACCATTTTGTCAGGGTTCCTGTTAATTTTATAGAGAAGCAAGTTATTTGAAGGTTTTTCACTTTGACTTTCTGGAGGTGTTTTACCTACATTCATTGATTTTTAAATGTTAACCAACCTTGCAGTTCTTGGATAAGCCTCACTTGGCCATACAGTATTTCTATATATTGTCAAATTTCATTTACTAAAATTTTGATTTTTTTTTAATTTTTATTTTTTTTAATTTAATTTAATTTTATTTTTTAACTTTACAATATTGTATTGGTTTTGCCATATATCAACATGAATCCGCCACAGGTATACATGTGTTCCCCATCCTGAACCCTCCTCCCACCTCCTTCCATACCATCCCTCTGGGTCGTCCCAGTGCACCCAAGCATCCAGTATCATGCATCGAACCTGGACTGGAGACTCGTTTCATATATGATATTATACATGTTTCAATGCCATTCTCCCAAATCATCCCACCCTCTCCCTCTCCCACAGAGTCCAAAAGACTGTTCTATACATCAGTGTCTCTTTTGCTGTCTCATATACAGGGTTATTGTTACCATCTTTCTAAATTTCATATATATGCATTAGTATACTGTATTGGTGTTCTTCGTTTCCATTTATGCTCAAGAGGAATTTTTAAATATTTTTTAAATGGCATGCTTTTTTTAAAAAAAATCAAGGTAAAGTTGTTCATATAGAATGAGTAGAAAAGTATTTCTTTCTTTCAAATTTTATAGACAATTGTGTAGATTGGTATTTTTTTTTTTTAATTTCTTTTGAAGCTTTATGGACCTAGAGTTTTCTTTATGGAAAGGATTTTAACCACAAGCTTAATTATTTCATTAGTAGGGTTATTCAGATTATCTACTCTTTATGATTGAATTTTTGTAGTTTGTGTCCTTCAATAAATTTTTCCATTTTATTTTATAATTAAACAGGACTCTATGGGGTCATCCCAGGACAGGCCCCTCCCCCCATATCATCTGTCTGCCTCTTATTTGTAGAAAATGTACAGTCTCTCAGGACTCCCTTGAGTCACAAAGGTCTGGCTCAAGAATTAATGATTGAAAGGATGTGAACATGTAGTGACAAAAGTAGCATTTGGGCCAGGAGAATTGGTAACAATTTAAAAAGTAAATCAGTTGTATGGCAGTCACAGATTTTGGCATATGGCAGTCACTTAGTTTCTCTCTGAAGTACCTAAATAACAGTATCTGATGCACTGAGTTGTTTTATAGATGCTAAAACATCCACCAAGTGGAAGAAGTTAACTACTTGATGACCACGAACATGTAGCCCCCAGACTTACTAAATCCTGAGGACTGATAATGTTAACCCTTGTGGCACCACCCTGCTACTACATCATCAGCCAGTAAGAGGGTTCTGCACAAGCTGATCACACACCTTGTGACTCCTCTCCCTCACTTGCTTGTAGGTGGGGAGGGATGTGGAAGGGGGGTACATGATGGAGGGGACAAATGTATGCCTGTGGTCAATTCATATTGATATATGCCAAAAACCATCACAATATTGTAATTATCCTCCAATTGAAATAAATAAATTAAAAAAAATTATTCCCTAAAACCCACTGGGGAATTAGGTATTATAGTCTTTGGACTGAGACAGTATCCCTGACTTCATGGCACTGTGCATCTACTAACAGAAATAAATATACAAATAAGGGGTTTTGAGAAGGTATATTTAAAGTAAAAACATGTTTTCCATTGTTCCTACTATTCAGATGCTTGCTCAATGTTTGTTAATGATTGAGGTTCTAGAGTTCATTTAAATATCTGGCTAAGCCAATTTCCTTTTTAATCCATAACTATTTTTTAGTTATTAATCAGCTCTTTAGAATTATATTCTATAGTTCTAGAGAATATATACATAAATAAACAATACATAATAAACACAAGCATAAATACTACTTAATAGAATTTGTGACAGAGGTTTGTCAGGAAAAACCTTTACTTATTCTTAGGGCATTAATGTCACAGTCCTAAGTAACACATAATCTTCAACATAGCTTGCCAGGAAATATATGGACTGCTCTTTTTGGTGAGGCATATTTTAAGTTTTGGGAAGAAATAATGATGATGCCATATATGATATTGATATTTCATATTTCTCCATTTAATATCTCTAAATAATACTCTTTTTCTAGTACAATACAATATTTAAAATTGAACTATTTTGTGTTTCAAAAGGAACAACATTTATCGTATAAAAACTTCATGGTCTTGAAGAGATCTAAAAAGCTCATGTACAACTTTCCATGTTGCAAAAATGAATGACAACTAATTTATGTTAATCAAACAACTAATTTATGCTAAAGCAGAAACAAAAATATAGTACACTGAGATCACAAAACTTATGAATTATCATGTTGGTATCTTGAAATCCCAACAACTAAAAAGATGAGGAAAATCTCAAAATATTTTGGCACATATAGAATTTTACTACAATAATTTTTTGATCCACTATGAAATTGCCAAAAATTCTCTAAAATTTGACATTTTTCCATCAAAGCAGAAAAAAGTCAAAACAAAAGAAGAAGTTATAAAGATTTAATAATGTAAGTGACCTTAGTGAGCAAAAGGACACATCACCAAAATATTCTCAAGATAAACAGAGAAACCTCAGGACCTGGTACAGAGCATATGATAAATGAATTTCAAATAGCTACTCACCCCATCCTCTGAAGCGGAAGTCCTGATTCCAGTCCTGCTGTCTCAGCAAAACATGACAAAAAGGAAAGCAGAGTCTTAGAAAATATTCAATAGCAGAAATAACAAAGAACTAAAATTTGGTTCTATTACCATTATTTACTGCATGCATGTGGTGTTCCCTTCTTTAAGTCCAACTTTAATGAGACTTTCAGTACCTATCACAGTTGCTTGTCCCCTTCTTAATTTAACCTTTTTCATTTTCTCATTCATTACTCAAGAACTATTTCCTATATACAAGTATATTTGTTGTTTTTTAAGTGCTTTAGTCATATCCAACTCTTTTGCAGCCCCATGGACTGTAGCCCCCCTGGCTCCTCTGTAGCCCACCAGGCTCATCTGTCTGGATTTTCCCAGGCAAGAATACTGGCTGCTGCTGCTAAGTCGCTTCAGTCATGTCCGACTCTGTGCGACCCCACAGACGGCAGCCCACTAGGCTCCTCTGTCCCTGGGATTCTTCAGGCAAGAATACTGAAGTGGGTTGCCGTTTCCTTCTCCAATGCAAGAAAGTGAAAAGTGAAAGTGAAGTTGCTCAGTCGTGTCCGACTCTTAGCGACGCCATGGACTGCAGCCTACCAGGCTCCTCCGTCCATGCGATTTCCAGGCAAGAGTACTGGAGTGGGTCGCCAGTGCCTTCTCCGAATACTGGAGTGGGTTGCAATTTCCTTCTCTAGGGGATCTTTACGACCCAGGGATTAAATCCACATCTCCTGCATTGGCAGGTGGGTTTTTTACCACTGATCCACCAGGAAAGCCACACATGTATATATAGAGTCATGTTTATGACTCTTTATTCAAAGAGCAAAATAAAGCAAAATTGATCACTATATCATAACGATATATAATGCCCTACAGGATAGGACACTAATGCCCTTTTCTTTGAGGAAGAAAAAAAGCACACTAACATTGGCATGTTGTCACTGAGGGGTCACCACATAGAGCCAGGCTCTGAGAGTCTTACTTGTCCGGTTAGAGGGGCATTCATCTGGACCTCAGATTGACATCTGGAATGAGTCCCTCAGCATCCTCAGACAGTTTTTCTCATCATCGATCCAGACAAGCACCCTCCCAACAAATAAGCATTTCCATAGCCAGGCTCATTTCCTTCAGGCTTACCTACTGCATTATGAATAAAGAATAGTATCTGGTATAGTAAACGTTATATTTAGTTCCTGAATAATGAAATTCTTATATATATATATATATATATATATATATATATATATATTTATTTATAAAACCCTCATATATATATGTGTGTGTGTGTGTATATATATATATATATATATATATATATATGAGGAAAACTGTGACTTTGAATTGTTCTAATAAAATTAGATAAAATCTATTGGGAAAATAAAGAAAATTTAACTAAAAATTTGAAAAGTAAATAATGTAGCAAAGTTATATGTAGTATAGTTACAGTACAAATATAAGTAGAAGCATCTATGTTCTGAATGTGCCAGATAAAAATTAAAAGTAACAATGTTTAGCATATTTGCATTTAATTACAAGATTATTGTCATTCAATACAAAATGGTGAAGAGGAAATATGACAATGACTCTCCAAAATTATTCATGTTACTGTTTATAAAAAAGGTTCTAAAAAGGGAAGAAACAATAATCAGAATTCCTTGAACCATATAGAGACATTCACAAGAAAAGATATATCTATCATAAAAGTATTTTCCCTTGAGTCTCTGAAAGAATGACCTTACAGACATTGACTATTGACATCATTAGTTATAAAACACATAAGAATTACAACTGTACCAGTGTAGCTGCTCACTTTCCTTCCTTGAAAATAACTTGTTCACTTGAAAGCACGGTAACTTGTTCTAGTTTTTGACCTGCAGCAAAACACCACAAAGAAAATAGATCAGATCAAACCATGCGTGATTCCATTTTAATCATATGGGCATTTCTTTCCACAAACTTCACAGTTGCTTCACGCACTGTCACCCTTCCTATTTCACTTGCCACTTGCTCCCTCTCTGAGTTTTTTACTTTTTGCAAATAGCCTATAATCCTCTCTACTGAACTATGCAAATGACAGAGCAGTTATCTGAAATGGAAAATTCTAAAGTTGTATCTAATAAAGACTATATAATATATAAGTACCTTATGATATAAAAATATCCTGTGATTAAAAAATGCAATGCATGTGGTAGGGGTATTGAGAGATATTTGAGGAAGTTATCAATTAAGCCAGTTCTGGGAGTGTTACTTGTCTAAGGCCACTTGGATGGATTTCAGTAACCCTGATACTTATGCTCATCCTTGATCCAGACAGGACAACTATCAACCAATAAGCATTCCTTACACCATACTAATTCTCTTGAGAATTTACCATTTGCATCCAGCTTATAGGGAAAACAGCATAGGTGGGTATTCGACTTGATTTTAGTAACTTTGGTTATAATGGCAACTCCAGAAGGATCCCAAGGTTCCTCTGTCTAAAAAGATACATGAAGTGGTATTGCAGTGAGGTGATTTTCAGTGCTGATACGTATATTTGGTATAATAGAAACAATCGAACCCAGGTCTAAAGAAACAGTAGTTAACTGTGAACTTGGGTTATATCACCTAAAAGATTATAAAAGTATGCAAAGTATTCAATGTGATACTTCTATCTGATAGATTTATACTCCATAGCCACAGAAGACATGTGTTCATATTGAAACACATAGGATAGGATACATTTTTTAACAAAAACCAGGAAACAATTAACAAAATGAAAATAAGTACATAATTACCAATAATTACTTTAGTTGTAATGGACTGAGTATTCCACTCAAAAGACATATAATGGTGCTAAATAAATATAAAAACAGGATACACACACACACACACACACACACTATATACTACCTATAAACTCATTTCAGATTGAAAGATATATACAGACTGAAAATAAGGAATAAAAACAGGTATTCCATGTGAATGGAAAAAAAAGAAATCTTGAATAGCAATACTTACATCAGACAAAATAGACTTAAAACAAACTGTATAAGAAACAAAGAGGGACATTATATAATGATTAAGTGATCAACCTAGCAATAAGATATAACAATAGAAAATATCTATGCACTCAAAATAGGATCATCTAAAAACATAAAGCAAATAGTGACAACCATAAAGAAAGAAACTGACAGTAATAAAATAATAGTACAGGACTTCTAGGCTTCCCTGCTGGCTTAGATGGTAAAGAATCTACCTGCAACACAGGAGACCTGGGTTCAATCCCTGGGTCAGGAAGATCACCTGGAGAAGGGAATGGCTACCTACTTCAGTATCCTTGCTGAGACAATCCCATGGACAGAGGAGACTGGCAGGTTGCAAAGAGTCGAACATGACTGAGAGACTAACACACACATAGAACTTGTATACCACAATTACCTCAATGAACAGATAGATCATCCATACAGAGAATCAATGAGGAAACATTGGGCTTAAATGAAATGTTAGATCATGTAGCCTTAATAGATATATGTAGAACATTCTACCCAAAAGCAGCAAAATAAATATTATTTTCAAATACACATGGAACATTCTCCAGGATAGATCACGTGCTAGGCCACAAAGATGTCTCAATAAATTTAAGAAAATTGAAATCAGATCAAGCATTTTTTCCAATCACAATTATATACTAGAAATCAATTACAAGAAAAATGGCACAGAATCAAAAACATGGGGTCTAAACAATAAAAACAACAACCCTATATGCAAGACAACAAAAGAAACACAGATAGATGTAAAGAACAGACTTTTGGACTCTGGGAGAAGGTAAGAGTGGGATGATTTGAGAGAATAGCATTGAAACATGTATATTACCATATGTGAAATAGATGACCAGTCCAAGTTCAATGCATGAAACAGGGCACTCAAAGTTGGTGGGATGGGATGGGGAAGGAGGTGGGAGAGGGCTTCGGGATGGGGAGAAACATGTACACCCATGGCTGATTCATGTCAATGTATGGCAAAAACCACCACAATATTGTAAAGTAATTAGCCTCCAACTAAAACAAATAAAAAAATAATATACCTGAAGATAAATGAAAATCTAAAGACAACATTCCAAAATATTAGTCACAAAGCAGTTTTACGATGAAAATTTATAGTCACACAAACCTACTTCAGAAAACAATCACATCTCAAACAATATATAAAGTTACATCTAAAGGAACTAGAAAAAAGAGCAAACAAACCCAAAAGTTATTAAAAGAAAAGAAATAATAAAGATAAAAGTGGAAATAATAACAGAGAATAAGAAATAATAGAAAATTCAATGATACCAAGAATCCCCAAGAAAGAGAGCAGGTTCAAATAAAATCACCAATAAAAATAAAAAAATTACAATCAGCACCACAGAAATACAAAATATCATAAGAGATTATTATGAACAATGCTGCTGCTGCTAAGTCGTGTCAGTCATGTCCAAATCTGTGTGACCCCATAGATGGTAGCCCACCAGGCTCCTCTGTCTCTGGGATTCTCCAGGCAAGAATACTGGAGTGGGTTGCTATTTCCTTCTCCAGTGCATGAAAGTGAATATTGAAAGTGAAGTCGCTCAGTCGTGTCTGATGCTTCGCGACCCCATGGACTGTAGCCTACCAGGCTCCTCCGTCCATGGGATTTCCCAGGCAAGAGTACTGGAGTGGGATGCCATTGCCTTCTCTGACTATGAACAATATACACCAATAAAATGTAAAACCTAGAAAAAATGAATCAATTCCTTATACAATCTGCCCAGATAGAATCAGAAAAAAACAGACAGTATAAACACCAAATTAGCAGTAATAAAAAAAGAATCATTAATTTAAAACTTCTAACAAAAGTGTCAAGGACTAGATGGCTTCCTAATTCCTAGGATTTAGCCTAGGAATGGAAGGTGGTTCAATATTCACAAATTAATCAATGTGGAATAAAAATCATAAAAACCTTCTCAATAGATTCAGAGAATGCTTTTGACAAAATTCAACATCCGTTTAATAAAAATTCCAACAAATTAGGTATAGAATAAACACAACAAAATAAAGGCCATTTATGACAAGCCCACAGCTAACATCAATTCAGTGGTGAAAAAGTAAATACATCTCTGAGATCAGGAGCAAGACAAGGATACCCATTCTTACCACTTTTATTTAGCATAGTATTGGAAGTCCTAGCCACAAAAATCAGACAAAAAGTAAAACTAAATTGGAAAGAAGTAAATCTGTCACTGTTTACAGATGACAGGATGCTATATATAAAAACTCCTCAAGACATCACCAAACAACTACTGGAAATCTTCAGTGGCTTTAGTAGAGTCACAGGACACAATATTGATGAAAAAAATGTTACATTTCTATATACTGATAGTGAAGTCTCTCACTTCAATATTATGTCTGATTCTTTGCAACTCCATGGACTGTAGCCCACCAGGTTCCTCCATCCATGGGATTTTTCAGTCAAGGGTACTGGAGTAGGTTGTCATTTCCTTCTCCAGAGGATCTTCCCAACCCAGGGATTGAACCTGGGTCTCCCACATTGCAGGTAGATGCTTTACCGTCTGAGCCACCAGGGAAGCAGCATATATTGATAACAAAGTATCAAAAGAGAAATTAAGAAAATAATCTGATTTATAATTGCATCAAAAAGGATAAAATATCCTGGCATAACTCTAACCAAGGAGATAAAAATCTTGCACTCAAACGATAAGACTGATGAAAGAAATTGAAGATGACACAAATAAATGGAAATACACTTCATGCTTATAGATTGGAAGAATTAGTATTTTTAAAATGATCATTGTATGCAAGCCAACCTTAGATTCAATTAAATCCCTATGAAAACATCAATGGTATTTCTTTTTTTACAGAGCTAGAACAAATAATTCTAAAATTTGGAAACTTGACTCCAACTAACCAAAACAAGCTTGGATGTACATATACAACTGTACATCAGAAAAAAAACACCCACTTAAAAAATGAGCTGGGGACCTGAACAGACATTTTCTCAAAGAAGATATACAGATGGACAACAGATACATGAAAAGATGCTAACATTAATAAACATCAGGGAAAAGCAAATAAAAACCAATATAAAATACTACCTTATACCTATCAAAATTACATTAAATAATAAAAAAGTCAACAAATAAGTGTTGTTTAGGATGTGGTGAAAAGTGCACTCTTATGCATTGTTGGTGGGATTGCAAGTTGGTGTAGTCACTATGGAAAACAGTATAGAGCTTCCTCAAGATATTTAAAATATAATTGCTATATAATCCAGCAATTTCACTGCTGGGTATTTACACAAATAAAACAAAGATACTAATTGAAAAAATACATATTCACCCTCATGTTTATTATAGCATTATTTATATAGCCAAGATATGGAAACAGTTTAAGTGTCCATTGATAGATGAATGAATAAAAATATATTATATATATATATATGCAATTGAATATTACTCATCCATAAAAAGAATACAATTTGACATTTATGAAAACATGGATGGACTTATAGAGTATTATGGTAAGTGAAGTAAGTCAAACAGATGACAAATATAATATGACCTCATTTAACTGTGGAATCAATTACCAATACAAACAAAAGACCAAAGCAGACTCATAAATACAGAGAAAAAAAATTGGTGTTTTCTACAGGGGTGGGGGCACATAGGTAAAATAGGTGAAAGGAATTAAGAGGTACGAATTTTAAGCTATAAAATAGATAAGCCTTTGGAATGTAGTATATAGCATAAGGAATATGGTCAATAACATTGTAATGACTGCATATGAAGACAAGTGGTTACTAGATTTATTGTGGTGACTATTTCATAATGTATGTAATAAGTGTCAAATGACTGTTAGCACACTTGATACTAACATAATATTGCACATCAATTGCATTTCAATAAAAATAAATATTAATACATTAAAAGCTACAGTGACACCAATTGATGTAAGGGATTGAATAGGATTCTATTATCCTCGTGGTTCCTGGAACAAATCCTCTGCAGACACAGAGGGACAATTGCTCTGAAGCTACTATGGTTGCTGAATGTGTATGCAGAAAACATCTTCCCAGAAATGGAATGGCTACTCAAGATCTAAGCTTCCCAGTTCAATTTTTCAGATGACTCATGTTGTGAGAGCTGAACTGACCTAAGTCAGCAACCTAGATTCAAGGCTGATGGTGGAATAGAAGGAGCTGATCTCACCTACTTTCATGAACACACCAAACTCACAACCATATGCTGAATAACCACTGACAAAAAAAAAGACAAACCTACAAAAGATACTCCACTTCCAAAGACAAAGAAGAAGCTACAACAAGATGGTAGATATGGCACATACACAGTACAATGAACTGCCATAGCCACCAGGTGGGAGACCCACAAACTGGAAAATAATTATACCACAGAGATTCCCCCATAGGTGTGAGAATTCTGAACTCCAAGTAAGGCTCCCTTATTTGGCGCCTGACATCAGGTGCAGGAGCCCCTCAGAGCATTTGACTTTAAGAGCTAGTGGGGCTTGATTGAGGGGACACCATAGGATTTTGGGAAACAGAAACTACACTCTTGGAGAGCACACACATACACCAGGACCCAGGGAGAAAAAAAGTGACTTTATGAAGGTCTGCAGCCTCAGCCAGACCTACCTGCTGGACTTGGAAGGTCTCCTGAGGAGGCAGAGGGCAACTCTACAGGGAATCACTACAGGGACAAGAATACTGGTGGTAGAGGTATTCGGGGGTACTCACTGGCATGAGCTGTTCTAGAGGCGACCATTTAGATGTCAACATCTGGCCTCACCCAAGAGCCCTTAGCTCCAGTGCTAGGATGCCTCAGGCCAAAAAATCCACAGGGCTGGAACACAACACACCCAACCCCCCATCAGCATATCAGTTCAGTTCAGTTCAGTCGCTCAGTCGTGTCCAACTCTTTGCGATCCCATGAATCACAGCACGCCAAGCCTCCTTGTCCATCACCAACTCCCAGAGTTCACCCAAACTCATGTGCATCGAGTTGGTGATGCCATCCAGGCATCTCATCCACTGTCGTCCCCTTCTCCTCCTGCTCCCAATCCCTCCCAGCATCAGGGTCTTTTCCAATGAATCAACTCTTCACATGAGGTGGCCAAAGTACTGGAGTTTCAGCTTCAGTATCAGTCCTTCCAATGAACACCCAGGACTGATCTCCTTTAGGATAGACTGGTTGGATCTCCTTGCAGTCCAAGGGACTCTCAAGAGTCTTCTCCAATACCACAGTTCAAAAACATCAATTCTTCGGCGCTCAGCTTTCTTTATAGTCCAACCCTCACATCCATACATGACTACTGGAAAAATCATAGCCTTGACTAGATGAACCTTTGTTGGCAAAGTAATGTCTCTGCTTTTTAAGATGCTATCTAGGTTGGTCATAACTTTCTTTCCAAGGAGTAAGTGTCTTTTAATTTCATGGCTGAAATCACCATCTGCAGTGATTTTGGAGCCCAAAAAAATAAAGTCTGACACTGTTTCCACTGTTTCCCCATCTATTTCCCATGAAGTGATGGGACCAGATGCCATGATCTTAGTTTTCTGAATGTTGAGCTTTAAGCCAACTTTTTCACTCTCCACTTTCACTTTCATCAAGAGGCTTTTGAGTTCCTCTTCACTTTCTGCCATAAGGGTGGTGTCATCTGCATATCTGAGGTTATTGATATTTCTCCCGGCAATCTTGATTCCAGCTTGTGTTTCTTCCAGTCCAGTGTTTCTCATGATGTACTCTGCATATAAGTTAAATAAACAGGGTGACAATATACAACCTTGACGTACTCCTTTTCCTATTTGGAACCAGTCTGTTCCATGTCCAGTTCTAACTGTTGTTTCCTGACCTGCATACAGGTTTCTCAAGAGGCAGGTCAGGTGGTGTGGTATTTTCATCTCTTCCAGAATTTTCTACAGTTTATTGTGATCCACACAGTCAAAGGCTTTGGCATAGTCAATAAAGCAGAAATAGATGTTTTTCTGGAACTCTCTTGCTTTTTTGATGATCCAGGGGATATTGGCAATTTGATCCCTGGTTCCTCTGCGTTTTCTAAAACCAGCTTGAACATCTGGAAGTTCATGGTTCATGTATTGAAAAAGGCTGGCTTGGAGAATTTTGAGCATTATTTTACTAGCATGTGAGATGAGCATTGTGTGGTATTTTGAGCATTCTTTGGCATTGCCTTTCTTTGGGATTGGAATGAAAACTGCCCTTTTCCAGTCCTGTGGCCACTGCTGAGTTTTCCAAATTTGCTGCCATATTGAGTGTAGCACTTTCACAGCATCATCTTTCAGAATTTGAAATAACTCAACTGGAATTTCATCACCTCCTCTAGCTTTGTTCGTAGTGATGCTTCCTAAAACCCACTTGACTTCACATTCCAGGATACCTGGCTTTAGGTGAGTGATCACACCATTGTGATTACTGGGTCATGAAGATCTTTTTTTGTACAGTTCTTCTGTGTATTCTTGCCGCCTCTTCTTAATACCTTTTGCTTCTGTTAGGTCCCTACCATTTCTGTCCTTTATCGAGCCCATATTTGCATGAAATGTTCCCTTGGTATAGGCCACTTAAAGTCTTTCTGAGCCCACAGCTACCACTAAACACACCCCTCGACAGGGCCCTGTCCACCAGAGGGACAGGATCCAGCTTCACCAACTGGTGGGAAGCCACCAGTACTTCCCACAAGGAAGCCTGAGCAAGTCTCTTGGATCAGCCTCACTCACAAGGGGGAAGATACCAGAACCAAGGGAAACTATGATCCTGTAGCCTGTGGATTACTTAGACAAAATAAGGTGGCTGAGGAATATGTTCCAGATGAAGGAACAAGACAAATGCCAGAGGAAAACTATGTGAAGTGGAAATAGGCAATGTATTTGAAAAAGAATTCAGAGTAATGATAGTAAGATGATCCAAGATCTTATAAAAAGAATGGAGGAACAGACTAAAAAGATACAAGAAATGTTTAACAAAGAGCTAGAAGATATAAAGGAAAAAACAGAGATAAACAATACAACTAGTGAAATTAAAAATACACTAGAAGAAATCGGTAGCAGAGTAAATGAGGCAGAACAGATAAATGTGCTGGAAGACAAAATGATGGGACTCACTGCGGCAGAACAAAATAAAGTAAAAAGAACATAAATGAATGAGGACAGTTTTAGAGACCTTGGGACAACATTAAATTCACCAAAATTTGCATTATAGATGTCCCAGAAAAAGAGAGAGAGAAAGGGCTTGAGAAAATATTTGAAGAGATCATATCTCAAAATTTCCCTGATATGGAAAAGGAAACAGTCACCCAAGTTCAGGAATTGCAGAGTCCCAGGTAGGATAATGGGCTTCCTTCCTAGCTCAGTCGGTAAAGAATCTGCCTGCAATGCAGGAGACATGGGTTCGATTCCAGGATTGGGAAGATCCCCTGGAGAAGGAAATGGCAACCCACTCCAGTATTCTTGCCTGGAGAATCCCATGGATGGAGGAACTTCGAAGGCTACAGTCCATGGGGTCGCAAGAGTTGGACACAACTGAGCGACTTTCACTTCACTAGGCAGGATAAACCCAGGAAGGAACATGCAGAGATGCATATTGATAAAACTGGGAAAAAAAGAAAAAAGTATTAAAACCAACAAGCAAAAAATAATATACAAGGAAATCCCCATAAGGTTATCAGCTGATTTTTAAGTAGAAACTCTGCAGGCCAGAAGGGAGTGGCATGATATAGTTAAAGTGATGAAAGGGAATAACCTATAACTAAGAATACTATACCCACCAAGGCCCTCATTCAGAATCAACAAAGAAATCAGAAGCTTTACAGACAAGCAAAAACCCAGAGAATTCCACACCACCAAACCAACTTTACAAGAAATGCTAAAGGAACTTCTCTAGGTGGAAACAAAAAGGCCACAACTAGAAACAAACAACAACAACAAAAATTACAAATGGGATCACTCACTGTTAAAGGCAAAGATAAAATAGAAGTGGGAAATCATCTGCACACAAATACAGCATCAAATCTAGCAATTGTGAGAAGTATAAAAAGGCAAGGTATTGGAAATGCACTGGAAATTAAAAGACCAGCAACTTAAAACAATCTTATATTTATATAGACTGCTATATCAAAACTGCATGGTAATCACAAACCAAAAAACTACAATAGATACACAAACAAAAGAAAAAGCAACACCAGCACAACACTAAAATTGTATGTACATCACACCACAAGAAAAGAAAACAAAAGAGAAAGAAAAAAGACCTACAGAAAATATTCATAAAAATGAACAAAATGGCATTAAGCATAAACATTGGTAATTTGCTTAAATGTAAATGGATTATATGCCCCAATCAAAAGACACAGAGTGACTGAATGGATACAAGAACAAGACTTGTATAGGTGCTGTCTACAAGAGACCCACTTCAGATCTAGGGACACAGACAGATTGCAAGTAAGAGAATGGAAAAAGATACTTCATGCAAATGGAATCAAAACAAAGCTGGAGTATCAATACTCATATCAGACAAAATAGACTTTAAAATAAAGGCTGTTACAAGATGCAAAGAAGGACACTACATAATGTCGAGGGATTACCCAGTAAGAAGATATAACAGTTGTAAATGTATATATACACTCAACATATGAGCATCTCAATATGTAAGACAAATACTAACAGCCATAAAAAGAGGAACTGATAGTAACATAATAATAGTAGAGAACTTTAACATTCCCCTTACAACAATGGACAACATATCATCCAGAAAGAAAATCAATAAGGAAACACGGGCATTAAATCACACATTACACCATATAGACTTAATTGCTATATATACAGAGCTACTGCTGCTAAGTCGCTTCAGTCGTGTCCGACTCTGTGCAACCCATAGATGGCAACCCACCAGGCTCCCCAGTCCCTGGGATTCTCCAGGCAAGAACACTGGAGTGGGTTGCCATTTCCTTCTCCAATGCATGAAAGTGAAAGTGAAGTTGCTCAGTTGTGTCTGACTCTTAGTGACCCCATGAACTGCAGCCTACCAGGCTCCTCCGTCCATGGGATTTTCCAAGGCAAGAGTACTGGAGTGGGTTGCCATTGCCTTCTCTGATATACAGAGCATTCCATTCAAAAGCAGCAGAATACTCATTCTTTTCAAGTGCACATGGAACATTTTCCAGGATAGATCACATCTTGGGCCAAAAATTGAGCCTCAGTAAATTTTTAAAACTTAAAATTATATCAAGCATCTTTTGTGACCACAATACTATAAGATTAGAAATCAACTATAAGAAAAAAAAAAAAAAAACCCACAAACTATAAAAACCAGAAACACATAGAGGTTAAATAGTATGCTACTAAATAACTAATGGATCACTGAAGAAACCAAAGAGGAAATAAAAAAATATAGAGAGGCAAATGTAAAAGAAAACATGATGATCCAAAAACACAGCAAAAGCAGTTCTAATATAGAAATTTATAGCAATACAATCTTACCTCAGGAAACAAGAAAAATCCCAAGTAAACAATGTAACCTTACACCCAAAGCAACTAGAGAGACAATTAAAACTCAAAGTTATTAGAAGGAAAGAAATCATAAAGACCAAAGCAGAAATAATTGAAATAGAGACAAAGAGAACAGTAACAAAGATCAATGAACCTAAAAGCTGGTTCTTTGAGAAGGTAAACAAAATTGATAAATCTTTAGCCAGATTCATCAAGAAAAAAGGGAGAGGACTCAAATCAATAAAATTAGAAATGAAAAAGGAGAAGTTACAACTTGCATCACAGAAATACAAAGGATTGTGAGAGATGCCACAAGGAACTATATGCCAATAAACTGAACAACCTAGGAGAAATAAATTCTTAGAAAGGTACAACCTTCCAAGATTGAATCAAGAAGAAATAGTATAAACAGACGAACCACAAGTACTGAAATTGAAACCGAGGGAAAAAACTCCTCCCAGAACAAACATCTAGAAGCAGATGACTTCACAGGTGAATTCAATCAAACTTTTGGAGAAGAGTTAACATCTATCCTTCTGAAATTCTTCCAAAAAATTTCAGAGAAAGGAACACTGCCAAACTTATTCAAGAGGTCCCCATCACTTTGATATCAAACCACAGAAAGACATCACACAAAAAAATTACAGGCCAATAGCACTGAGGAACATAGATGCAAAAATCCTCAACAAAAGTCTAGCAAAATAAATCTAACAATACATTAAAATACATTAAAAGGACCAGACATCATGATCAAATGGGATTCAAGAATTTTTCAATATCTCTAAATGACTGTGATGCACCCCATTAACAAATTGAAGAATAAAAACCATATGATCATGTCAACAGAATCAGAAAATTATTTTAATAAAATTAAATACCCATTTATGATACTTTCCAGAAAATGGGCACAGAGGGAACCTACTGCAACATAATAAAGGCCATATGTGACAAAATCATAGGTGACATCACACTCAGTGGTGAAAATCTGAAAGCCTTTCCTGAAATCTGAAAGCTAAGATCAGGAACAAGACAAGGGTGTCCATTCTCACCACCTTATTCAACATACTTTTGGAAGCCCTAGCCATGGCAGTCAGAGAAGAAAAAGAAATGAAAGGAAGCCAAATTGTAAAAGAAAAATTAAAACAGTCACTCTTTGCAGATGACATAATACTATACATAGAAAATCCTAACGATGCTACCAGTAAAATTCTAGAACTCATCAATGAAATGATAAAGCTGCTTTCCATTTGTTTTCTTTGGCAAAAATTTATTCATGTCTTTTGCCCATTTTTAATTGATGATGAAGATGATGAACTATAAAACTACCCAGAGATTTAATCATTCTTTCCTGAAAATTCTTACCAGATATAGTACCTTTAAACCCTGGTATCAGGGTGACAGGGTAACAGGCAGGAAGGCTAGGGGTCTCCAAACAGAGGAAATAGGCTGCAAGCGTCAGGCATTTTTTCTCTCTCTCTTAAGCTGCAGGAAGAAACAAACTACAAGTGTCAATTTTTTTCCCTTCTCTATACAAAATTAAAAGTTTTCTCTTAAAATTCTGTGCTGCCATGATGACACCTGATTCCACCTGAACTTAGTTTAGTTCAGTTCAGTCGCTCAGTTGTGTCAAACTCTGCAACCCCATGAATCGCAGCAGGCCAGGCCTCCCTGTCCATCACCAACTCCCAGAGTTCACTCAGACTCACATCCATCGAGTCACTGATGCCATCCAGCTATCTCATCCTCTGTCGTCCCCTTCTCCTCCTGCCCCTCAATCCCTCCCAGCATCAGAGTCTTTTCCAATGAGTCAACTCGTCACAAGAGGTGGCCAAAGTACTGGAGTTTCAGCTTCAGCATCATTACTTCCAAAGTCAAATCTTGAGCTAACCAATGCGTTTTTCTTATGGAAATGTTTTTCTTAAGCTATGTTAATGAACTATGTTTTAACCCTAGACTCTGTCTTTCTTCAAGTCAATTCGTTCAGCTTAAGACTCAGAACCGATAAGGGCTCAACAAACCAGTAAGTTTCACTCAAACAATTGTTCTCCTAATCTATGTTCAGTTCAGTTCAGTTCAGTTCAGTCGCTCAGTCGTGTCCGACTCTTTGCGACCCCATGAATCGCAGCACGCCAGGCCTCCCTGTCCATCACCAACTCCCGGAGTTCACTCAGACTCACGTCCATCGAGTCAGTGATGCCATCCAGCCATCTCATCCTCTGTCGTCCCCTTCTCCTCCTGCCCCTAATCCCTCCCAGCATCAGAGTCTTTTCCAATGAGTCAACTCTTCGCATAAGGTGGCCAAAGTACTGGAGTTTCAGCTTCAGCATCATTCCCTCCAAAGAAATCCCAGGGCTGATCTCCTTAAGAATGGACTGGTTGGATCTCCTTGCAGTCCAAGGGACTCTCAAGAGTCTTCTCCAGCACCACAGTTCAAAAGCATCAATTCTTCGGTGCTCAGCCTTCTTCACAGTCCAACTCTCACATCCATACATGACCACAGGAAAAACCATAGCCTTGACTAGACGGACCTTTGTTGACAAAGTAATGTCTCTGCTTTTGAATATGCTATCTAGGTTGGTCATAACTTTCCTTCCAAGGAGTAAGCGTCTTTTAATTTCATGGCTGCATTCATCATCTGCAGAATTGTCCATAGTTTATCGTGATCCCTATGTTAATGAAACTATATATTTGCTTGGAAACCTGCCTTTCTTTAAGATTCATGTCAGTTGTTTTATCACCTGGGATGAATCACCTTGTGCCAATATTGTCTCAAAATTCATGTGGATGAGGGTGCCACTCTGAGTTTTGAGACATTTCCTTTCTCTAATTAGCAGCCTGCTGATAGATACGTAACATACTGCTAAGGATAGCAGGGGGGCACTCTTTCTGCCCCCTTCTGATGTCTATGTCAGAAGCTTTATCTCTTTTACACTTTAATAAAACTTTATCACACAAAAGCTCTGAGTGATCAAGCCTCATCATTTGATTTCCTCTCTTCTGGAGGCCAAGAATCCTGGCATCTTTCAGGGCTCAGCAACAACCTTTCATCTTGGGGGCTTGTCCCGAATCTGAACCTGGGACCTCTCGTGCCTGAGGCAAGAACCGTAACCTGTAGACCAAAACAACCTTTCAAGGGTAAACTGGAACATTTACTACAACATTTCTGGGGATCTACCAGGTGCTTTAGGAAATTGAGATTTCATTTTTTCATTATTATTATTGAGAACTACATCTCTCATGTATGTACTATTCATGTGGACTATTCTATAATTTCTACACAAGGAATATTATTCTTACTCTAAAATAGCCAAAATGCTTATGTTGTTGACTGCAGGTTTATCAATCGAGGACACAAACAAGCAAGTCCTTAGGTGTATTATCAGGATGCAATATCAAGAACAATAATAATTAATTGCACTATGTACTTCCTTTCTAAAGTGAAAGTGAAGTCACTCAGTCATGTCTGACTCTTTGCGACCCCATGGACTGTAGCCTACTAGGCTCCTCCATCCATAGGATTTTCCAGGCAAGAATACTGGAGTGGGTGGCCATTTCCTTCTCCAGGGGATCTTCCCAACCCAGGGATTGAACCAAGGTCTCCTGCACTGCAGACAGACGCTTTACCATCTGAGCCACCAGGGAAGCCCACTTCCTTTCTAAGGAAAGAAGTAAAGCAATGCAAATATTAGAAATGTTAGAAGATATATCAGTTTGCATATATTATATTCAAGACCACATATCATAGGCAAAGCATATATATGAATCTCAAACATGAGGCCACAGTTGCCTAGGTCTCTTAATTGTGAGTAGTCCACGAATGCTTAAAGCATATCACAACACTATAACCACCCTAAAAAATACAATGAAAATGAATTGTTTAAACATTTTTAGGTTATAATAAATATTCACCATAGAATAATAAAACTTCTGAAGTTTCATTTAAAGTAAATTCAGAAGATAGATGAAAGTTTCTCAAAAGGATCTTGGAAATTATGCCAGTCATTTATGAGATGAAAATCTATTATAATCTTCATGTTTCCCAATTGAATGAAACTTTCATAGAGCCCTGTTTTCACTAGTCCAATGCTTTATTTGAAATTTGAGTCACCACATGCTACACTGGTGTTGCCACTCACATAAAATCATAGACTTGTATACCAGTCTATGGTATCAGACATGCAGACTATCAATCAGACATGCAGAAAGAAAAAAAGAAAATAAAAAGTACCAAAAAACTGGCATCAAAATGCTTGAAAACTAAAAACTGAAGAGCACTAAACTATTTGGAAAATTCCTGCCAATTAGGATCAGATATTAAGAAGGCATTCAACAAATAACTAATTTATTTAGGAAATATGCATATTCACAAATATACATAATAGTTCCAGAAAGCACCTAGCAGGAATAAAGTTTAAATTTCAGTGTACAAGTGGCTAGATTGAATGCAGGAAGATACGATGGTAAAAGTACAGTCAAAAATGACGAAAAAGTCTTCTTACTAAGTAGTCTGTAATGAAGAACAAAAAATGGACAATATTCAATGATGAAAAATAAAAATTTTAATGGTAAATAATTTATTTGACATATCTTTATATCAAAAACAAATATAGAATGCAATCAAAAGCACCATTAATTATGCAATAGTTGATTTACACAACATGGAATGATTAAAGAAAGAAGAAATTCCTACTGGTTCTTCAATGTCTGTTAAAACTATAGATGACAAACAGGACACTGCTGCTGTTGCTGTTCAGCCTCTTAGTCCTGTCTGACTCTCAGAGTCCCCATGGACTGTAGCATGGCAGGCTTCTCTGTCCTCCACTATCCCCCAGAGTTTGCTCAGATTCATGTCCTTTGAGTCAGTGATGCTATCTTTCTATCTTATCCTCTGCTGCCTTCTTCTCCTTTTGCCTTCAATCTTTCCCATCATTGAGGTCTTTTCCAATGAGTTGGCTCTTCACATCAGGTGGCCAAAGTATTGGAGCTTCAGCTTCAGAAACAGTCCTTCCAATGACTATTTAAGGTCAATTTCCTTTATGATTGGTTTCATCTCCTTGAAGTCCAAGGGACTCTGAAGACTCTTCCTCAGCACAACAATTTGAAAGCACCAATTCTTCTGCACTTAGCCTTTTTTATAGTCCCACTCTCATGTAAATACATGACTACTGGAAAAACCACAGCTTTGACTATATGGACCTTTCTTGGCAGTGATGTCTCTGCTTTTTAATATGCTGTCTAGGTTTGTCATAGCTTTCCTTCCTTACTTTCATGTCTTTAGTCACCATCATCAGTGATTTTGGAGCCCAAGAAAATAAACTTTGTCATTACTTCCACTTTATTTCCTTTTATTTGCCATACAGTGATGGGACTGGATGCCATAATCTTAGATTTTCTTAAAGTTGGTTTTCAAGCCAGCTTTTTCACTTTTCTCTTTCACCTTCATTAAGAGGCTCTTTAGTTTCTCTTTATTTTCTGCCATTAAAGTGCTATCATCTGCATATCTGAGGTTGTTGATAATTATCCTGGAAATCATGATGTCATATGTGATTCATCCAGGTCAGCATTTCACATGATGTACTCTACAAATAAGTTAAATAAGCAGGGTGATGATATACATCCTTGCTGCACTCCTTTCCAAATTTGAACCTGTCCATTGTTCCATGTGTGGTTCTAATTATTGCTTCTTGACCCACATACAGGTTTCTCATGGGAGAGGTAAGGTGGTCTGGTACTCCCATCTTTAAGAATTTTCCAGTTTGTTGTGGTCAGCACAAAGGCTTTAGTGAAGTCAATGAAGCAGAAATAAATGTTTTTCTGAAACTACCTTGCTTTCACGATGATCCAGTGAATGCTGGCAATTTGATCTCTGGTTCCTCTACCTCTTTGAAACCCAGCTTATGCAAGACACTAGGCTTCTATTTTCCTTGGTAAAAATACACAATGTGGCTATGTGACCACATGAATTTATGCCCAAGAAATCAGATATATGGAGAAAGGCCCATGGGCTTAGTACCACTCAACCTTGCAATGCCCTGCATGGGAATATTCAGGCTGTGCAAAAGGGCCGTCATTGTGTGCTGCAGCGTCCTCTCCAGTGACCTGACAAAACTCCCCAAACAGTAATGCAACTACTCCCTACTCAGTCCATGTCATGGGGCCAACCTCTTACTTTGGGCAAACAGGGCCTCATGCTGCAGATGATACCAGGTCTTCAAATGGCTCTCAAAGGCCTTATTAGGAAGGTAATCTCAGAGGTATTTCTTCTCTAGGAGGAGACATCTTTAAAAGCTGTGGCCCCCAGAGAGGAAAAATGCCCTAGGAGACACAAGAGGCCTGAGTTGGCCAGTGAAGCAAAACCCACTAAAGGGTCCATCAGAAACAACTGGCCTCACCGTTGTTTGCCATGCCTGAACATGACCTGGTCAAGTCTTATGGTATCCCAGGGACTGTGCTTCATCTTTCGACAGCAAGCAGCACCTACCTGCCAAGATCTGGTGGATGGGTTCCTGCCAGCCTCTTAACATTGCCAGGCCTGGGGATGATCCCTCTTCTTGGGAGACTGCAAAGCACACATCACAGGTGACTGACCCCCAGTGGATCAGCATGCTCTGCATGGAGGTATGCAGAAACCTGTGTGTGGATGTTCTTCAGGGACCAGGGAAGCAAACATTGCCTCCGTGACCCATATGACTAGAATTCAAGCCTAACAAAAGGTTCTTCAGTGTTCAAGATCTTAACCCATCAAGATGGTGCCACCATCTTGACAGAAGTCAAGAAGTCCTACTTTGTGAGGAATGAGATCACAAAAAAGACTTGGCCATCTGGACTGCCTTGAGGAAGGCCTCCTCTGCAGTCTAACACTTCTGGAGCCTGTGTCTAGGACCAAAGAGAGCCACTCACCTCAAATCATTCAGGCCATTGCAAGATCCTCGGCAAAACATCTGATAGAAAGACAAAATTTGAGAGAAGGAGACAAATAAAGGCCTGCCAACATCCTCTGGGTGGGCAGTGGAGGCTCAATTCCGTTCAGTTGTTCAGTTGTGTCCAACTCTTTGCAACCTCATGAACCGCAGCATGCCAGGCCTCCCTGTCCATAACCTACTTCCGGAGTTTACTCAAACTCATGTCCATTGAGTTGGTGATGCCATGTAGCCATCTCATCCTCTGTCGTCCCCTTCTCCAACTGCCTTCAATATTTCCCAGCATCAGGGTCTTTTCAAATGAGTTAGTTCTTTCTATCAGGTGGCCAAAGTATTGGAGTTTCAGCCTCAACATCAGTCCTTCCAATGAACACTCAGGACTGATCTCCTTTAGGATAGACTGGTTGGATCTCCTTGCAGTCCAAGGGACTCTCAAGAGTCTTCTCCAACACCACAGTTCAAAACCATCAATTCTTCAGTGATCAGCTTTCTTTATAGTCCAACCCTCACATCCATACATGACCACTGGAAAAACCATAGCCTCGACTAGATGGAACTTTGTTGGCAAAGTAATGTCTCTGCTTTTTAATATGCTGTCTAGTTTGGTTATAACTTTCCCTCCAAGGAGCAAGCATCTTTTAATTTCATGGCTGCAGTCACCATCTGCGGTGATTTTGGAGCCCAGAAAAATAAAGCCAGCCACTGTTTTCACTGTTTCCCCTTCTATTTGCCACAAAGTGATGGGATCAGATGCCATGATCTTAGTTTTCTGAATATTGAACTTTAAGCCAACTTTTTCAGTCTCCTCTTTCATCAAGAGGTTCTTTAGTTTTTTTCTCTTTCTGCCATAAGGGTGGTGACATCTGCATTTTTGAGGTTATTGATATTTATCCTGGCAGTCTTGATTTTAGCTTTTGCTTCATGCAGTCCAGTGTTTCTCATGATGTACTCTGCATATAAGTTAAATAAGCAGGGTGACAATATACAGCCTTGACGTACTCCTTTTCCTATTTGGAACCAGTCTGTTGTTCCATGTCCAGTTTTAACTAAATCTGCATACAGATTTCTCAAGAAGCAGGTCAGGTATTCCCATCACTTTCAGAATTTTCCACAGTTTACTGTGATCACACAGTCAAAGGCTTTGGCATAGTCAAGAAAGCAGAAATAGATGTTTTTCTGGAACTTTCTTGATTTTTAGATGATCCAGCAGATGTTGGCAATTTGATCTCTGGTTTCTCTGCCTTTTCTAAATCCAGCTTGAACATCTGGAAGTTTATGGTTCATATATTGCTGAAGCCTGGCTTGGAGAATTCTAAGCATTACTTTGCTATCATGTGAGATGAGTACAACTGTGCAGTAGTTTGAGTATTCTTTGGCATTGCCTTTCTTTGGGATTGGAATGAAAACTGACCTTTTCCAGTCCTGTGGCCACTGCTGAGTTTTCCAAATTTGCTGCCATATTGAGTGCAGCACTTCCACAGCATCATCTTTCAGGATTTGAAATAGCTCAACTGGAATGCCATCACGTCCACTAGCTTTGTTCATAGTGATGCTTCCTAAGGCCCGCTTGACTTCGCATTCCAGGATGTCTGGCTCCAGGTGAATGATCACACCATCGTGGGTATCTGGATCATGAAGATCTTTTTTGTACAGTTCTGTGTATTCTTGCCACCTCTTCTTAATATCTTCTGCTTCTGTTAGGTTCCTACCATTTCTGTCCTTATTGAGTCCATCTTTGCATGAAATGTTCCCTTGGTATCTCTAATTTTTTTGAAGAGATCTCTAGTCTTTCCCAGTCTTTTGTTTTCTTCTATGTCTTTGCACTGATCACTGAGGAAGGCTTTCTTATCTCTCCTTGCTATTCTTTGGAACTCTGCATTCAGATGCTTATATATTCCTTTTCTCCTTTGCTTTCACTTCTCTTCTTTTCACAGCTATTTGTAAGGCCTCCTCAGACGGCCATTGTGCTTTTTTGCATTTGTTTTTCCTTGGGGATGGCCTTGGTCCCTGTCTCCTGTACAATGTCATGAACCTCTGTCCATAGTTCAGGCACTCTGTCTATCAGATCTAGTCCCTTAAATCTATTTCTCACTTTCACTGAAAAATCATAGGAATTTTATTTAGGTCATAGCTGAATGGTCAAGTGGTTTTCCCTACTTTCTTCAATTTAAGTATGAATTTGGCAATAAGGAGTTCATGATCTGAGCCACAGTCAGCTCCCAGTCTTGTTTTTGCTGACTGTATAGAGCTTCTCCATCTTTGGCTGCAAAGAATATTCAATCTGATTTTGGTGTTGGACACCCGGGTGATGTCCATGTGTAGAGCCTTCTCTTGTGTTGTTGGAAGAGGATGTTTGCTATGACCAGTGCATTCTCTCGGCAAAACTCTGGAGGTAGGGAACAGGAAAGAAAACCAAAGGCAGGACCAGGCCTTGGCCACATGGAAGCCCTTAGGCACTGTAGAGACATAAGGGCTTTCTTTGAGGGATAAGGTACCTCTGCAGTCAAATCCCAGGGCTCCAGAAGGAACAGAAAGATCCCTGACATCCTGCCCCTGGACTGCCGTGTCCATTGGGCCTCAGTGTAATTGTACTGAGCATGACTTTTGGGTCATCATCTCTCTTCAGGACTATATGCATTCAATTCATCATGCCAAACAATGCACTTCCCACTCATTGCATCTACGCACAGGGACTTGAGTTAGCTTATCTCTGATGCTTTCTGGAAATGAGTATGCCCCACGGGACGAGAGTCTGCCTACCCCAGATTCTAGACCAAGACACATCGACTGGCCTGGGGGCAGCAGGCCACACTCAGATCTTCCTTCCTCTCTGGCATTGTCTGTCTAGAGAGAAGCATGACTGGTGTGAGAACACTTAGTCTGTCCATGAAGGATTTGGTGGTCACATGGTTTACACCTTCATGCAATAAATATGCTACAAGACACACCTACAGTGACATATCCAGGATCAAGAGAAAGTGACAAAATTCATTTATACACAAATCCCTGACTGAAATGCATACCTACCACCAACCTTCCTCGCTACCTCTCCAGCTTCCTATCTCCCTACTTTTCTAGCTCCCTACCTCCCTACCTCCTTACTTTTCTCCCTTACATCCTTTCACCCATCTTACCTACTGCCAAATGTGAGGGAAAGAGTGAATGAGTGGATCAGTTCATGAGGGAGTAGATGAATAACTGATCCAGGGAGGAAGAAATGGTGAATCAATAAAGGAGTAATGAGAGAAAGCAGAGCTTCATGGGCTCTCCACCTGGCAGAAGGTCCGGCAAGAGGGCCTCTTGGTTACCAAGATTCTATGGTTGTATCTTGGAGGACAAGATGTTCCTCTGAGTTCTAATCTGGCCTTTGTGAGCAAGGAGTGGGCAAAAAGACATGGAGCTTGGCCACTTGCCACAAACATACAGAAAAATGAAGCAACAAGCATGAAATGATGCTCAAGGAAGCAGATATCTGGATTTGGGGTGCGTGGGCTCAGCACCAGTCAACCTGGCAATGCCCTGCACAGGAGCATTCAGGCTGGGGACAGGAGACATTGTCATCTGGTGTAGCCTCACCTCCAATGGCTTGCCAAAGCCCTTGCAACAACAACAGTGCAACCACTCCCTGTTTGGTTCACATCATGAAGCCACTCCTCTACTTCAGGCCAATGGGGCCTCACAATGAACATGATACCGGGGCTCTGAAGGGCTCTCAGCAGCCTTACTAAGAAGGTAAATTTGGAAGGGTTTCTCTTCTGGGGTTGCTATCATTGAAGGCTGTGGCCCCCAGAGAGGAAGAACGCTGCAGGAGATTCAAGGGGACTGAGTGGACAAACAGGACAAAACATGTTAAAAGGCCTATCAGAACAACTGGTCTCATGAGAGCTTGTCATGCCTGAAAATGATCTGGCCAAGCACCATGGAATCTCAGGGGCTACCCTTCAGCTTTCTCAACAGCCAGCAGTGTCCACGTGCCTAGACAGGTTCATGCCTGCCTCTCCCTGTTTTCAGGCCTGAGGCAGGATCCTTCCCTACAAAAAATTATCGGGAAACTGAAAAGGACACACCATAGGTGACCATCCTCTCAGTAGATCAGTGTGCTCTGGACAAAGATGTGCAGAGACCTATGTGTGGATCGATGTTCCCCAGGGGGCAAGGGAAGCAAACATTGCCTCTGTGTACAATATGACAAGAATTCAGGTTTAACGAAAGGCTTTTCAGTGCCCTAGTTCCTAGCCTGTTGTAATGGTGCCACAGCAATAGCTCCCCTTTTGTGAGAACTGAGGTTCCTGCAAGGACACCCCTCTCTTGACTGCCTTGACGCTCACCTCCCCCACAGTCCGTCTTCCTCTGGGGCGTGTGTTAAGGACAAAAGAGAGCCATTAACCTTGAATCATTCAGGCCGTGGCAAGATCCTTGCCAGAATGTCTGACTGAAAGACACAATTCAAAAAGAAGGTGCTAAGGAAAGGGCCAGTGTATGTCCTTCAGGTGAGTGGTGAAAGCAAGGATTAGGAAAGAAAGCCAAAGGCAGGGCCAGTCCTTGGCCACATGGAAGCCCCTAGTCACTGTAGAGAGTATTTAAGTACACTCTCTGTGGGATAGGGTGCCTCCACAGCCAAATCCCAGGGCTCCAGAAGGTACAGAGAGACCTCCTGCTTCTGCACGGACATGTCCATTGGGTCTCTGCATAATCTTTTTGAGAATGATTTTTAGGTCATCATCTTTCTTCAGGCCATATAAATTCTAAACATTGATACAACTGAGGCACTTCCCTCATATCACATTCAGGCACAGGCACCTGAGTAGGCTTACCTCTGAAGCTTTCTGGAAATGGGTATGTCCCAAAGATTGTGAGTTTTTGGCTACCCCAGGTGCTGCACCAAGGCTGACATTTATTCCCCAGGAGCAGCAAGCCACACTCAGATCTTCCTTCCTCTGGGGACGTTGTCTGTCTATAGAGCAAAAAGATACCTGTGAGAACTCCTTGTTATTTCTTGTAGGCTTCGATGGTCACATGTGCTACATCTTCATGCAGTGAATAATGCTACAAGACATACCTAGAACAAGACATACAGGATCCCAAGAAAGTGACAAAATGAACTTACACACAGAGACACAAACCCCTGGCTGAAATGCATGACTGCCACCCGTCTTCCTCCCTACCTCTCTAGTTCTCTACCTCCCCACCTCCTTACTTTTATTCATCCTTCCCTCCCACCCTACCTACGGCCAAACATTAGGGAATGAGTGAATGAGTGGGTAAGTGCATGAGTGAGTACATGAATAGCATGACTAGGAGGGAAGAAATGGTAATTCCATAAAGGAATTGAGAGAGAAGGCAGACCCCCGTGGGTTCTCCACCTGACAGAACCTCTTGGCTGCCAAGATTCTACAGATGTGTCTTGTGGAATGGAGACATTCCTCTAAGCTCAATTCTTGCCTGTTCAAGCAAGGGGTGGCTGAGGGGACATTGTGTCTGGTCACTTGCTGCCAACACACAGAGAATGAGGCCATGATGTCCCATGGAATTGATTCTGAAGGAAACAGCTATCTGGTGACAGGGCACACAGACCCAGCACTAGTCAACCTGGCAACACCCTACATAGGAATGTTCAGGCTGGAGCAGGAGCCACTGTTGCCTGGAGCAGCATCCCCTCCTGTGTCCCACCAAAGGCCCCAAACAACACCAATGCAATTACTGCTCGCTTGACCCTTGTGACGGTGTCACAGCTCTCCTTCAGGCAAGTGGGGCCTCATGCTGGGGCTGATACAGTGGCTTACCAAAAAGGTATACTTGGAAGGGGTTTCTCTTCTGGGGGGTACAATCATTGAAGGCTGTGACCCCAGAGTGGAAGATCACCCCAGGAGATGCAAGGTGCCCAAGTGGGTGAACAAAACAAACACATCAAGGGGCCCATCAGGAACAAATGGCCACACTGAAAACTCACTATGCCTGAAAGTGATCTGGCCAAGCCCCATGGGGCTGCCCTTCAGCTCTCTCAACAGCAACAGCGTCTGCTTGCCAAGACCCAGTGGACCAGTTACTACCTGCTTATCACCATTGCCAGGCTTGGGGCACAATCCTTCCCTCCCAACCATTCTTGGGAGACTGGAAAGCACACACCATAGGTGACCATCCCCTCAGGTGACCAATGTGCTCTGCATGGAAGTTTCCAGAGACATTTGTGTGGATGTTCCCCAGGGAACCAGGGAAGCTAACACTGTCTTGATGTCCAGTCTGACTAGAATTCAGGTTTAACGAAAGGCCTTTTAATGTCCAAGATCCTAGCCTGTCTAGATGGCATTGTAGAATACGTTCACCCTTTGTGATGACTGAGGTTCCCACAAGGACTCCTCCCTTTGGACTGCCTTGGGGTGTGCCTCCCTCATAGCTCTTCATCCTCTGGTGCTCATGTCCAGGAAAAAAGGGAACCATTCACTTTGAATCATCCAGGTTGTAGTGAGACCCTCACCAGAATGTCTTACTGAAAGACAAGATGCAAAGAGAAGGACCTAAGGAAAGGCCTTGCCTATGGCCTCCAGGTAGGTGGTGGAAGTAGGGATCAGCAAAGAAAGTCAAAGGCAGGACTAGGAATTAGCCTATGTAAAAGACCCTACACAAGGTAGAGACACAGGGGCTCTCCTTGTGGGATCAGTTGCCTCCACACCCAAATTCTAATGCTCCAAAAGGGACAGAACGACAGGACCTTTTGCCCTTGGACTGCCACTTCCATTCAGCTCAGCACAATCCTATTGAGCATAATTTTTATGTCATTTTCTCTCTTTAGGACCATATGACTTCTCATCATTAAGCCAAAAAAAAGCATGCTCCACACATTGCATCTATACCAAGAGTCTGAGTAGGCTTGCCTTCAGTGCATTCTGGAAATGATGAAGCCCCAAAGCATGTGAGTTTCTGTCTACCCCAGGTGCTGCACCAAGGCTGACATCGATGGCCCTGGAGGCAACAGTTATGAGTCAGATCTTCCTTCCTTTGGGGCATTGTCTGTCTATAGAGAAGCACAACAGCTGTGCTGACATCTAGTTTGGCCCTGTAGGCTTTGGTAGTCATGTTCGTCTAGTCAAGGCTATGGTTTTTCCTGTGGTCATGTATGGATGTGAGAGTTGGACTGTGAAGAAGGCTGAGCACTGAAGAATTGATACTTTTGAACTGTGGTGTTGGAGAAGACTCTTGAGAGTCCCTTGGACTGCAAGGAGATCCAACCAGTCCATTCTGAAGATCAGCCCTGGCATTTCTTTGGAAGGAATGATGCTAAAGCTGAAACTCCAGTACTTTGGCCACCTCATGCGAAGAGTTGACTCATTGGAAAAGACTCTGATGCTGGGAGGGATTGGGGGCAAGAGGAGAAGGGGACCACAGAGGATGAGATGGCTGGTTGGCATCACTGACTTGATGGACGTGAGTCTGGGTGAACTCCGGGAGTTGGTGATGGACAGCGAGGCCTGGCATGCTGTGATTCATGGGGTCGCAAAGAGTCGGACACGACTGAGCGAATGATCTGATCTGATGCTATATCTTCATGCAGTGAATGATGCTAAAAGACCTATCTAGAGTGATAAATCCAAGAACCCAAGAAATCAACAAAATTCATCTATCTATACAAAGTGACGCAAACCCCTGGGTAAAATATACTACCACTGACCTTCCTTGCTACCTCTCCAGCTTTCTATGTCCCCTATCTCTAGTTATCTACCTCTTTACTTTTCTTCATCCATCCTTACCTCCCAACCAACCTACTGCCAAACCTGAGGAAACAAGTGACTAGCATATCAGTGCTTGAGTGAATACTTAAGTAATGTGTCCAGAGAGGGAAAAATGGCAACTCCACAAAGGTGCCCCAAGAGAAGGGAGAGCCTCGTGGGCTCTATACCCAGAAGAAGGCCCAGCACAAGGGCCTCTCAGTCACTAAAATTCTATAGATGTGTTCTGGAAAACAGAGATGTACCTCTCAGATCGATCTTGGTCTGTGCAAGCAAGGGGTGGAATTGAAGACATGGGGCTAGGCCACTTGCAGCCAACACACAGAAAATGAGTCCACAGAGTCCCACAGCATGGATTCTTGAGGAAGCAGGTATCTGGTGACAGGGCACAAAGGCTCAGGACCAGTCAACCTGTCAATGCCTTGCATGGGAACATTCAGGCTGGGAACAGGAGGCCTCATCACCTGGTGTGTGTCCTCTCCCACGGCCTGCTGAAGGCCCCAAACAAAACCAACACAACTTTTCCTGGATTGACCCACATCTTGAGGCCATTGTTCTACTCCAGGCAAATATAGCCTCATAATGGAGATGCTACCAGGGCTCTGAAGGACTTGCAACAGCCTTACTAGAAAGTTAAGCTCCAAAAAGGTTTCTTCTCTGGGGGTGTGATCACTGAAGGCCATGCCCCCCAGAGAGGGAGAACGCTTCAAGATATGCCTGGGGCCCAAGTGGAAAAATGAAAAACCCATCAAAGGGCTCATCAGGAACAAGTGGTCTCACCAAGACCCTGGCATGCCTGTAAGTTAATTAGCCACATCCCATGGAATCTCAGGGGCTACTCTTTATCTCTCTTAACAGCCAGCACCATCTAACTTCCAAGACCCACTGGACAGGTTCCTGCCTCTCACCATTGCCAGGTCTAGGGCATAATCTTTCTCTATCTGCTTGTTCTTTAGAGACTGTGAAGCACACAAACAGGTGACCATCCCCTTAGTCATTCAGCAAGCTCTGTGTGAAAGTGTGCAGAGACCTGTGTGTGGATATTCCTCAGGGAGCCAGGAAACAAACACTGCCTCCATGATCAATCTGATTAGAATGTAGGACCAATAGACAGCATTTCAGTCTCCGAGATCATAGATGGTCTTGAAGGCACTGCAGCAGAAGTTCCCCTTTGAGAGGACTGTGGACCACAAACAACTCCCCACGCTTGACTGCCTTGAGGTGGGCCTACTCCATAGCCCAGTGTCCTCCGGGGCCCATGTTAAGGACCAAAGAGTCACTCACCTTGAATTGTTCAGGTTACAGTGAGGCCTTCTCCAGAATGTCTGACTGAAAGACACAATTTGAAGAGAAGTAGCTAAAGAAAGGTCCTGGCTATGTCCTCTGGGTGGGTGGTGGAAGCAGGGATCAGGAAAGAAAGCCAAAGGCAGGACAGGCTTTGGTCACATGGAAGCTCCTGGGCACTGTGGAGACTCAGGGATAGGGTGCCTCCACACTCAAATCCCAGGGCTCCAGAAAGGACAGAAGAAACCACAACCTCTGGGCCCTGTAATGTCACTTCCATTGAGCCTCACCATAGTCCTATTGAGCATGACTTTAGATCACCATCTCTCTTCAGGACCATATGAGTTCTCATCATCAGCCCAAATGAGGCATGCCCTACGCATTGCATGCATGCACAGGCACCTGAGTAGGCTTACTTCTGATGCTTTCTGGAAAGGAGGATGCCCCAGAGGATGTGAGTTTCTGTCCACACCAAAGGCTGGATCAAGGCTGATATCGATTGCCCTAGGGGCAGCAGGCCACGCTCAGATCTTCCTTCCTCTGGGGTGTTGTCTGTCTAGAAGGAGAACAACAGCTATGAGAATACCTACTCCATCCTTGCAGGCTTTGGTGGTCACGCATGCTGCACCTTCATGCAGTGAATGATGCTGCAAGACATAACTACAGAGACACATCCAGGAACACTAGAAAGCAACTAAATACACCTATATGCAGAGACAAAAATCCCTGGCTGAAATGGATAACTACTACCAACCTTCCTCCGTACTAGGTCCCTATCTCTCTAGTTCCTTACCTCTTTACTTTTTTCAAACACTCCTTCCTTCCCACCATACTTACTGCCAAATGTGAGGAAATGAGTGGACAAGTGGTCAAGGCATGACTGAATATAAGAATAACATGTACAAGCAGCCAGAAATGGCAATTCAAAAAGGAGTTCCAAGAGAAAGCAGAGCCTCATGGACTTTCTACCTATCAGAGGCCTGGCACAAAGGCCTCTCAACCTCCAAGAGTCTATGGATCTGTTTTGGGAATGGAGACTTCCTCCATGCTTGAACCAGGTCTTTGCAAGCAAGGGATCGCAGAGGGGACATGGGGCTGGCCATTTACTGCAAACATGCAGAAAACAAGGCCATGAAATCCCTCAGTAGAGGTGGTCGAGGATGCAGATATTTGGAGACGGGACCTGAGGGCCCAGCACCAGTTAACACAACAGTGCCCTGCATGGGAAACTTCAGGATGGGGACAGGAACCATTGCTGGCTGGTTCAGCACCCCCTCCCATGGGCTTGCCCAAGGCCCACAGAGAGCAGCAATGCATCTAGTCCTTGCTCAGTCCAGATCATGGGACTGACCCTCTACTTTGGGCAAATGGTGCCTCTCGATGGAGGTGATACTGTGACCCTGAAAGGTTCTCAACAACCTTACTGTGAAAGTAAGCATCATAGGAACTTCTCCTCTGGAAGGTGCTATCATTGGTGGCCATGGCCCCTAGACAGGAAGAATGCCACATGAAACACAAGGGGCCCGGGCAACTGAATGAATGAAACAAAACCCATCATAGGGCCCATTAGGAACAAGTGGCCACATCAAGAACTTACCATGCCTGAAAGTGACCTGGCCATGCCCCATGGAAGCTCATGGGCTAACCTTCAGCTCTCTCAATTGCCAGCAGGGTCTATCTGCCAAGACCCGGCAGGTTGGTTTCTGCCTGCCACTCACCATTACCGGTCCTGGGGCACCATCTTTCTCTGCTGATGGTTCTTGGGAGACTGAAAAGAGCACACCATAGCTGACCATTCTCTCAGTCAATCAGCATGCTCTGCATGGAGGTGTGCAAAGACCTTTGTGTGGATGACTTCAGTTGGCCAGGGATGCAAACATTGCCTCCATGTCTAATCTAATTAGAATTTAGGTTTAATGAAAGGCTTTTTAGTACCTGAGTTCCTAGACCCTGGAAATGCCACTGCAGCATAAATTCCACCGTGGTGATGACTGAGGTTCCCAAAAGGATTCCCACCTCTGGATTGCCTAAAGGGGTGCCTCCCCCATGGTCCACCTCTCTCTGTGGCCCATGTGCAGGACCAAAGAGAGCCACTCACCTCAAGTTATTTAGCATGTGGCAAGAATGTCTATAGAACATCTGCCTAAAAGAAACAATTTGAAGAGAAGGAACTATAGAAAGGCCCCACCTAATGGCCTCCTGGTGGCCTGTGGAAATTGGGATCACTTAAGGCAGGATCAGGCCTTCACCCTGTGGAAGCCCCTAGATACTGTAGAGACTCAAGGGCTTTCCTCAAGGGGTAGGGTGCCTCCACACCTAAATCCCAGGGTTTCAGAGAAAAAAGAAAGGTCCCTGACCTCTAGCTTCTGGGCTGCAATCTCCAATGGGCCTCAGCATACTTCTATCGAACATGATTTTTAGGTGATCATCTCTCTTCAGAACCATATGAATTCTTCTCTTCAACCCAAGTGAGGCATGCCCCATGAAGTGCATCTATGCACAGGAATCTAAGTAGTCTTACCTCCAAAGCTTTCTGGAAATAAGGAAGCTGTAAAGGACTTGAGTTTCCGTCTACCCAGCTGCGGCACCAAGGCTGACATCAGTTGCACCAGGAGCAGCAGGCTGCACTCAGATAATCCTTCCTTTGCAGATGTTGTCTGTCTAGAGAGCAGAAAGACTCCTGTGAGACAGCCTAGTCTGTCCCTGTAGGCTTTGGTGGTCATGTGTGCTACACTTTGATGTAGCAAATGTTGCTACAAGACATACCTAGAGCAATAAGTCCAGGAATACAAGAAAGCAACAAAATGCACCTATATGCAGAGACACAAACCCCTGGCTGAAATGCTCATCTACCTTCCTCCTTACCTCTCTAAGTTCCAACCTCCCGTCCTCTTTGGTTTGCTACCTCCCTACATCCTCACTGTTCTCCATCTTTGCCTCCCACCCTACATACTGACAAACATGAAGAAACAAGTGGACGAGTGGATCAATGTTTGAGTGAATATATGAATAACAATACATCCAGGGAGATAGGAATGGTGACTCCAAGAAAGAGTCCCGAGAGAAGACAGAGCCTCATAGGCTCTGAGAGGGTCACGAGGACCTCTCAGCTGCCAAGATTCCATGGACATGTCTTGGGGAATGGAGATGCTCCTCCAAGCTCAGTCTGGGTCTGTGCTAGCAAGGGGGTGGCTGAGGTGGCATGAAGTTTGGCCACTTGACGCAATCACACAAAAAAAGAGGACAAGAAGTTCCACAGAATGGATGCTCGAGGAAGCAGGTATCTGTGGCTGGGCTCATGGGCTCATCACGAGTCAATCTGGCAATGCCCTGCAAGGGAACATTCAAGCTGGAAACAAGGGCCATCATTGCTGCTGGGGCATCCCCTCCATGGCCTGCTGAAAGCCTCCAAACAACAAGAAGGCAACTACTCCTTGCTCAGCCCATGCCAAGGGACCACCCCTATACTTCAGGTGAACAGTGCCCTGTGATGGAGTTAATATGGGATTCAAAGAGCTCTCAACAGCCTCACTAGGAAGTAAGCTCAAAAGGGGTTTCTCCTCTGGAGGTGTTATTGTAAAAGGCTGTGGCCCCTGGAGGTGCATGGTGCCTGAGTACAAATGAAACAAAACTCAGCAAAGGGCCCATCAGGAATAACTGGCTTTACAGAGACGCTGCCATGCCCAAAAGTGACCTGGCCTAACCCCATGGAATCTCAGAGGTTGCCCTTCAGCTCTCTTAACAGCCAACAGCGAACACCCTGCATGGGAGTGTTCATACCAGGGACAATAGCGATTGTCAACTGGTGGGGTGTCTGTTCCCATGCCTGCGCAAGGCCCCCAGACAAAGCAATGCAATGCTCCCTGCTTGGCCCACATCATGGGGCCACCCCTCTACTTCAGGCAATCAGGGCCTCACTATGGACATGATACCAGGGCTCCTATGGGCTCTCAACTTTCTTTCTAGGAAGGAGTGCTTGGAAGGGGTTTCTCCTCTGGGGCTGCTTTAGTTGAAGACTGTGGCTCCTGGAGAGGAAGAATGTCCCAGGAGAAACAAGGGGCTCCAGTGGGCGATCAAAGCAAAAGCCCACCAAACAGCCCATCAGGAACCACTTGTGTCACCCAGACTCTGGCATGCCTGAAAGTGACCTGGCCAGGCCCCATGGAAACTCAGGTGCTGCACTTCAGCTCTCCCAACAGCCAGTAACATCTACCTGCCAAAATCTGGTTGACAGGTTTCTGCCTGCCTCTCACTGTCGCCAGGCCAGGGGCATGATATTTTCCTATCAATGGTTCTTGGGAGACTGAAAAGCACATACCAGGTGATTGTCCCCTCAGTAGCTCAGTGTGTGCTATGTGGAGGTGTATAGAGACATGTATGTGTGAATGTTCCCCAGGGTGCAGGGAAGGAGACATTGCCTCCATGTATTATCTGACTAGAATTCAGGTCTCAGGAAAGGCTTTTCAGGGCCAAGGGCTTGGAGCCTAGCAAGATGGTGTGGCAGCCAGATTCCTTCCTTTCTGAAGACTGAGGTTCTTGAAAGGACTCCCCCTTCTGGACTGCATTGAGGTGGGCTTCCCCCATAGTCCAACATCCTCTGTGTCTGGTGTCCAGAACTAAAGAGAACCACTGACCTCAAATCATTCAAGTCAGAATGGCAAGATCCGGGCCATTTTTGGTCAGAATGAAAGTGAAAGTGAAGTCATTCAGTCGTTCCTGACTCTTTGTGACTCTATGGACTGTAGCCCACCACTCTGCTTCATCTATGGGATTTTCCAGGCAGGAATACTGGAGTGGGTTGCCATTTCCTTCTCCAGGGGATCTTCCTGACCCAGGAATCAAACAGGGGTCTCCTGCATTGCAGGTGGATTCTTTACCAACTGAGCTATCAGGGAAGCTCTAATAATAGCTGCTTCCAAAAAGTCTACAAACAATAAATGCTGGAGAGGGTGTGGAGAAAAGGGAACCCTCTTATAATGTTGGTGGGAATGAAAACTAGTACAGCCACTATGGAGAACAGTGTGGTGCCTCCTTAAAAAACTGGAACTAGAACTGTCATACAACCCAGCAATCCTACTGCTGGGCATACACACTGAGGAAACCAGAATTGAAAGAGACACGTGTATTCCAATGTTCATCGCAGCACTGTTTACAATAGCTAGGACATGGAAAAAACCTAGATGTCTATCAGCAGATGAATGGATAAGAAAGCTGTGGTACATATACACAATGGAATATTATTATTCGGCTATTAAAAAGAATGCATTTGAATCAGTTCTAATGAGGTGGATGAAACTGGAGCCTATTATACAGAGTGAAGTAAGTCAGAAAGAAAAACACCAATACAGTATACTAATGCATATATATGGAATTTAGAAAGATGGGAACAATGACCCTATATGCGAGACAGCAAAAGAGACACAGAGATAAAGAACAGACTTTTGGACTCTGTGGGAGAAGGCAAGGGTGGGATGATTTGAGAGAACAGCATTGAAACATGTATATTATCATATGTGAAATAGATCACCAGTCCAGGTTTGATGCATGAGACAGGGTGCTCAGGGCTGGTGCATGGGAGGACCCTGAGGGATGGGACTGGGGAGGGAGGTGGGAGTGGGGTTCAGGACGGGGGACACATGTACACCCATGGTTGATTCATGTCAATGTTTTGAATGAGTATATAATGATCACACACAAAACATGTATTTAACAAGACTTAAAAAAAAAACAAAACATACAACTATGACAATCCTAAATTGGCAAAACCAATACAATATTGTAAAGTTTAAAAATAAAATAAAATTTAAAAAAAAAGAAGAAAAAAAAAAACAGGGAAAAACAACTATACTTAGTAAAAATACCTCTAAAAATGTTTCTGATGAATTTTGAAAAGTATTCATTTAGTCTCTGGCGAGACTCTCACCAGAATATCTGACGGAAAGGCACAATTTGAAGGAGTTAAGGAAAGGCCCCATCTATGGTCTCTGGGTGGTTGGTGGAAGCAGTGATCAGGAAAGAAAGCTGAAGGCGGGACCACACCTTGGCCATGTGGAAGCCCCTAGAAAAAGTGGAGTCTCAAGGGCTTTCCTTGAGGGATCGGGTGCCTCCACACCCAAATCCCAGGGCTCTGAAAGGGAAGAATCATGCTCGACCTCTTGCCCCTGGACTGCCACCTACATTGGGCCTCAGTGTAATCCTATTGAACATGATTTTTAGGTCATCATCTCTCTTCAACAGGAGAGTTAATAGGAGTTAATATGTTTTATTTTCAGGCATTTTTTTGATTTTCATGTATTGTCTTCTTCTTTCTTCAACATGCTTATTATAAAATGTTAACATTAATATTTTATGAATATTAACTCTATATTTTTGATATTCATCATAAATATTTTTAGGAATTTTTTTCACTAAGCATAGTTGCTTTTTCCTTGTTATTTTCTCAATTTTAGGATTGTCATAGTTGAAAATATACTTTTTTAGTGATAATTATATATTTTTTTCAAAAGTAAGTGTTATAGTTTTGTTAACCCCATTATTTCCCACAGAAATGGACTGTTTGTACATTTCCATACATTTTTTTCATGTTTAATTATAATATATTAGATCATTTCATTGATGAGCTTTTATCAGTTATGATTTATATTGATACCTGTTTTTTTATTGCATAAAAACTTTTTCAAATATTTTGAAGCCACATGTGTCTTTTGATTATAAATTAAATATACATGCATTTGTAATTTTGATTTTTTAGCTGGAAATTAATTTATGGCCTTTTCTGAACCATGTTAATAAGGTTTTGTTATGTCATTTGTTTTCTTTAGTATCTTGCTAACTTGATACAGCCTCTTGAGGGGTAAAAGATTCTTGCCTCTTGGAAGGAAAGCTGTACTTAGTTGCTCAGTCGTGCCTGACTGTTTGTGACCCAATGGACTGTAGCCTACCAAGCTCCTCTGTCCATGGGGATTTTCCAAGCAAGAATACTGGAAAGGGTTGCCATGCCCTCCTCCAGAGGATCTTCCCAACCTAGGGATAGAACTGGGTTCTCCTGCATTACAGGGTTCTTTACCAGCTGAACTACCAGGAAAGCCCGTGACAACATATTTAAAAGCAAATATATCACTTTGCCAACAAAGGTCAGTATGGTCAAAGCTATGGTTTTTCCAGTAGTCATGTGTGGATGTGAGAGTTGGACTATAAAGAAGACTGGGTTTGGAAGAATTAATGCCTTCAAATTGTGGTGCTGGAGAGGACTCTTGAAAGTCCCTCAGAGAGCAAGAAGATCAAACCAGTCAATCCTAAAGGAAATCAATCTTAAATTGTACAAAATCTTGAACTGTACAAAAAAGATCTTCATGACCCAGATAATCACGATGGTGTGATCACTCACCTAGAGCCAGACATCCTGGACTGTGAAGTCAAGTGGGCCTTAGAAAGCATCACTATGAACAAAGCTAGTGGAGGTGACGGAATTCCAGTTGAGCTATTTCAAATCCTGAAAGATGATGCTGTGAATGTGTTGCACTCAATATGCCAGCCAATTTGGAAATCTCAGCAGTGGCCACAGGACTGGAAAAGGTCAGTTTTCATTCCAATCCCAAAGAAAGGCAATGCCAAAGAATGCTCAAAATACCACACAATTGCACTCATCCCACACGCTAGTAAAATAATGCTCAAAATTCTCCAAGACCATGAACTTCCAGATATTCAAGCTGGTTTTAGAAAAGGCAGAGGAACCAGAGATCAAATTGCCAACACCTGCTGGATCATGGAAAAAGCAAGAGAGTTCCAAAAACATCTATTTCTACTTTATTGACTATGCCAAAGCCTTTGACTCTGTGGATCACAATAAACTGTAGAAAATTCTGAAAGAGATGAAAATACCACACCACCTGACCTGCCTCTTGAGAAACCTATATGCAGGTCAGGAAGCAACAATTAGAACTAGACATGGAACAACAGACTGGTTCCAAATAGGAAAAGGAGTACGTCAAGGCTGTAAACTGTCACCCTGCTTATTTAACTTATATGCAGAGTACATCATGAGAAACGCTGGACTGGAAGAAATACAAGCTGGAATCAAGATTGCCAGGAGAAATATCAATAACCTCAGATATGCAGATGACACCACCCTTACGGCAGAAAGTGAAGAGGAACTCAAAAGCCTCTTGATGAAAGTGAAAGTGGAGAGTGAAAAAGTTGGCTTAAAGCTCAACATTCAGAAAACTAAGATCATGGCATCTGGTCCCATCACTTCATGGGAAATAGATGGGGAAACAGTGGAAAGAGTGGCAGACTTTGTTTTTTTTTTGGGTCCAAAATCACCGCAGATGGTGACTGCAGCCATGAAATTAAAAGACGCTTACTCCTTGGAAGAAAAGTTATGACCAACCTAGATAGCATATTGAAAAGCAGAGACATTATTTTGCCAACAAAGGTCCGTCTAGTCAAGGCTATGGTTTTTCCTGGGGTCATGTATGGATGTGAGAGTTGGACTGTGAAGAAAGCTGAGCACCAAAGAATTGATGCTTTTGAACTGTGGTGTTGGAGAAGACTCTTGAGAGTCCCTTGGACTGTAAGGAGATCCAACCAGTCCATTCTGAAGGAGATCAGCCCTGGGATTTCTTTGGAAGGAATGATGCTAAAGCTGAAACTCCAGTACTTTTGCCACCTCATGCGAAGAGTTGACTCATTGGAAAAGACTCTGATGCTGGGAGGGATTGGGGACAGGAGGAGAAGGGGTGACAGAGGATGAGATGGCTGGATGGCATCACTGACTCGATCGGCATGAGTCTGAGTGAATTCTGGGAGTTGATGATGGACAGGGAAGTCTGGAGTGCTGCGATTCATGGGGTCGCAAAGAGTCAGACATGACTGAGCAACTGAACTGACTGACTAATGCTAAAGCTGAAGCTCCAATACTTTGGCCACCTGATACAAAGAGCTGATTCATTGAAAAAGATGCTGATATTGGGAAAAATTGAAGGCAAAAGGAGAAGGGGGCAGCAGAGTATGAGGGGGAAGATTCAGAGAACAAGAATCTGAGAAAACCCTGGCAGATAATGAAGGATAGGGAAGCCTGTGTGCTGCAGGTCATGGGGTCACAAAGAGTTGGATATGACTTAAAGACTGAACAATAACTCAATCTCAGAGGAAACTCATTTCATAATGCATGTAAATGTATCTTCTTATGTATTTAGGTAAAAATAAATTACACCAACCTGTGGCAAACATCGGAGAAGGCAATGGCACCCCACTTCAGTACTCTTGCCTGGAAAATCCCATGGATAGAGGAGCCTCATAGGCTGCAATCCATGGGGTCGCTAAGATTTGGACACGACTGAGTGACTTCACTTTGACTTTTCACTTTCATGCATTGGAGAAGGAAATGGCAACCCACTCCAGTGTTCTTGCCTGGAGAATCCCAGGGACAGGGGAGCCTGGTGGGCTGCTGTCCATGGGGTCGCACAGAGTCGGACACGACTAAAGTGACTTAGCAGCAGCAGCAGCAGCGGCAAACATGGCTCAGAAAATGTCTCAGACTATTTCAGTACAGGGTCATCCAAAAAACTGGATTTGCCCTTAATGTTATCTGGTTGCTCATTGAGAAAAAATCTATTTCTAATTCGGTGACTCATGTTCAGTTGTAAATGATAATCTTTTGACATCATTTATAGCATATTCTTTATTATATTATACAGTTAGTCCACATTAGGATCTATAATTTTTTACATTTCTTAGTGTATAGACTAAATATTAGGGAAGAATTTTGGTTCTATGACAGCACTACTGTATCTCTAACCTTTTTAATGTCATTTTCCTTCAGTATGGGACATTCTTTAGTACTTCAAATAGAATCCTGTAAAAGTATAAAAATATTTTCATCATGTTTGTTGAATTAGATTAACCACTATGCTGTGGACCAGTGAAACAAAATTTCTCAACTTCAGTATTATTAATTTAATGTTCAAATGAAATTTATAAGCTTATATCAAGTAAGTTAGTCATTCATTCAAAAGGAAATCCCATATCCCTATTCAGTTTGTCTTCTGCTTAAACCTATTATGCTTAGGAGTGCATCTTCCTCAGTTGATTTTCTATTTGGAATATAAACATGACCGAAAGTAACTGGACACCTATCATTAATGCAGTGTTGCATTTCTTGGTTGAATGTCTTACTCAAAGATACATTGAGATAAAAGCAGTGGACTAGGTTCTGAATGTAGTATATAAAAAAATAAATCTCTGAAACAAAGCTTATGGGATGAATATTTTTTTTATCTTTGAGCTAGATAGATAGGATTGGTTCACATGAGTTTCTTTCAAGGTTTCACTGTCTCAAATCCCAAATACAATGTCTAAAAAGGATATAATTATTTCCTATATTAACACATTTCCCTGTATTGTCACCTGGGTTTATCTTCATTTTAATTATATTTATCATGATTTTCATGATCAGTAAGGTCTTCATCTTACTTTAAGACTACAAGTTCTCATCATTGTTCCAAGCCCTGGCACTTGATACACATTCATACACTTGGACCTGAATATACATACCAGCCAATTATGGTACCAATTTGCACTGGCATTTTGATATATTCAGTAGTGGGCACCTGAATCACATTAATTTTCAAAGGTTGCAAGCCAAACCATGTTCCTTCTTTGTACTCATTATTTAAGTACAGGAGTAGGACAGGTATTAAAATATAGAACTAAGTCTTGTGAAACATGACCCTTGAATGCTTGAATAATGAAACAATATGGTCAATACTCAGAAAATTATCTAGTGTAGAGGTTGTAGACTACTGATAATCCTATACAAGAATGACACAAAATACAGGTTTCTTTGGAGAACCACTCAGAAGGTGTCAGGAGAACACAAGATTGTCTCAACTATTATCCTTTATTTATTTATCAAAAGATGTGTATATACAGTCACTCAGTTGTGTCTGACTCTTTGTGACTGCATAGACTGTAGGCCACCAAACTCCTCTGTCCATGGGATTTCCCAGGCAAGAACACTGAAGTGGGCTGCCTTTTCTTACTCTAATATCAAAAGATGCCATACCAGTAACATCTGGCATTGTCTACTGCCAAATATGAACTCTCCTAAAATGATGCATATGAAGTGACATGAAACAAAGCAATTATCAGGCTACTACAAATAGTATTCATTTCCAAGCATCCTCCAACATTCATAGGATAAACATCATTACACTGAAAATAATGCATTAACATGATATACAGGCACTGAAATTTATATATGGGTTTCCTCATTAATATAATCAACTTTAGGTTTAATAAGAATAGAAAATTACTGAATCTCATATTTTAATCTATGGTGGCAGAGTCTTTCATTTGTTAAAATTTTTTCAGTGACCCTAGGGCAGCATGACACTTAGGATCCCACGGGTGGGCTTTCCTGGTGGCTAAGATGGTAAAGTGTCTGCCTGGAATGCGGGAGACCCAGGTTCTATCCCCAGGTCAGGAAGATCCCCTGAAAAAGGAAGTGGCAACCCACTCCAGTACTCTTGCCTGGATGGAGGAGCCTGGTAGGTTACAGTCCATGGGGTTGCAAACAGTCAGACATGACTGAGCAATTTCACGTTCATTTCTTTCTTTGATATTATATAAATATTGGTTTTAGTCATGTATGGAGACCTGGATAAGTAGTAAACATTCTTCTATATACTGGTTAATGAAAATTTTCTTAACAATTATCAAGTGAAATTCAAATAATAAGCAACGATTATTTTGTCATAAGATGACATCAAGTAGATCAGTCAAATCGATAAGATTATCCCATATCAATATTCAGGCTTCCCTGGTAGCTCAGCTGTTAAAGAATCCGCCTGCAATGTGGGAGATCTGGGTTCCATCCGGAGGGCATGACAACCCACTCCAGTATTCTTGCCTGGAGAATCCCCATGGACAGAGGAGGCCTGGCAGGCTACAGTCCATGGGGTGGCACAGACATGACTGAGCGACTTTCACTTTCATATCAATATTCAGGCTGATTAAAAGAATAAACCTAACTGCTTTGGCCAGTGATACATTTGGAATGAATTTATGGCTAAGGCTGCCATTTGCCACTTAATGTGAAGGTGTAATTCCTAGCAGTATATCTTACTGTGATAAGAGAGAGAGAGGAAAAAAAAAGCCAAGGATAGAACCCAAATCTGCAACACTATTAAGAATTATAAATCATTAAACAAAGCATAATGGATGAACATTTTCTTCACTTATAAGCACATAAATTGGTATAGACACAAATGTTTTTCTTAAGGTTCTATTGTCTCAATTCAAATATATCTCCTTGAAGGACAGGTACCCATTTAACATATTAGTTTCAAATATGTACAGGAGGAAACTTGTATCTTTTAGTTAAGTTAGCTTTTGTAGTTTTCAGAAGTTTCAATCTGCGATTGCTAAGTTTCAGCTCTTCCATCTATGATTAATCTTTTTATATTATTAATCTCTTCATATATGGTAACTGCCCAAATCTAACTATTGCCCTAAATAGGTGAAAATTTGTATTTCAGTTCTGCAGTTGTTGAATAACTAATTGTTATTCAGTTATATGAGTGAAGGTTTGTGAAAAATATTTGGCTACATTTTTTTTTTCCCAGCAGGTTTCATTCCCAGATGTCCAATTACAAGTTACTTCTCAATTCTATTTTCACTTTTCTCTATTGCTGTTTTCTGTATTAGGTTTGATTCCACCCTGTTTGCATTTGAGTTACATCTTTCTGCAATTGTTCCAAGACACTAAGTATGTTTGTCTCTATTTCTATATCAGTAGAGTTTGCAATTGTGGCCTCAGTTTCTAGTTATCTATAAACATAGTATTTAGTAAATCTATTTAGTTTGATCATGACACCATTTTAATATTCATGTAAAAGCTTTTCATAATGATAAAGCCTATTGCATACAAGTATAATTTAATTGACTCAAATTAGAAGTAGTAATAGTAAAAGAAATAATTCATTTGATGATCCTAGGAACCTTAAGTATGAGGAATAGAGATGGTCAAGTTCTAAACAAGGTAGGCTTATTTTTAATGGGACGATACATTTTGGGACTTTGTAAGGAACTACCTTTTATAATTTGGGCTGGGGATATTTCTTTCTCATTGACATTAATTTCAGTTATGTTAAACTGGACTCCAATGGCAGACAGAGAGCAGTTGGAGTTTTGTGTTATTGTTCAGGGACTTTCAGTTTGAATATACTTGTATTTAGTTTGATGGGTTAAAAAATTCCTCCAGTGGTATATTCAATAACACAAAGGGTGACACTTAAGATTGCTTTATTTGGGTAATATTGATAGTCGATGGGACTTGGACATTTTCCATTCTTCCAATTGAAGTATATGAAGTGTTATGACAAAATAGATGTTTCTAGAGTTTCCACTCCATTTTCAGAACATTTGTACTCAATTCAAAATTCCTTGAGGTTAATATATTCAGTTTTAAGGAAGAATGACTAACACCATAAGCTTTATGCTCAACTAACATGAAATAGGATAAATATCAAAATTATAAATGGTCGAGATAATTAAGTAATACAGCAATCTATCTCTCCTGCTGTTTGTCCACAAGAGAAACTTTTTAATTATTATCTATTATCTAGAGAATTTAACCTTAAAGTTCTTAATGGGCTTCCCTGGTGGCTCAGAAAGTAAAGAATCTGCCTGCAATGCGGGAGACCTGGGGTTCTATCCCTGGGTTGGGAAGATCCCCTGGAGGAGGGAACAGCTATCCACTCCAGTATTCTGGCCTGGAGAAGTCCATGGATTGCATAGTCCTTGGGGTCACAAAGAGTCGGACATGACTGAGTGACTTTCACTTTCACTTTCTTCTTTTTCTTAATGGGAATTGAGGTCCACTCGACCATAGGTGCTGATCTCACAAGAGAAATATGCCTCTACTTGGGTTTCTTCTTTACCTTGATGGCAGGGTGAATTGTCAATAAACCTCTCTGGTGAGATATTGGAACAATGCGATATATACCAGATCTCCTGTTCAATATTGATGACACACCTCCTCAGTGGAATTTTTATAGCATCTGGCTATATGATGGCAAAATAAGTCCAGGAAGGCCAAAAAATCTTTAAGTATTATATTTGATCATGACTACTTTTTATTGCATCAGAAAATGGATTAGGCTTAATCTCTAAATTCAAACATCTTCTAAATGATATTTGAGAAATACTATGCTTACTAGAGGGAGTTAATCTAATTTCAGTGATACCAATGGTAAGGCTTTGGGCCACCATGAGTGGTTTAATGTAACTGAGCCAAATAAATTTTAGGATATGGTTCATTTATTCCACTCTTTAGGAACTGGAAATGGTAAGAAGTAGGCAAATTTTGAGTATTTGAAGGATATTACATAGCTATTAATTACAAAAAATATAGAAGCAATTTATTGGATTCTAGATATTTAGGAATTCCAAAAGTTGAGATGATATATTTTAGATGTTATAGATCTATATAGATCTTATATAGTGTTATAGATAATATACTTGGGCATCAGTTTTAGCCTATGGAAACTTGTCTGGCCATCTAAACGTCATACTCAGCATTGCTAAAAATATTTGATACCTTCTAAAGGTCTAATCTTGATCAAGTCTATTTGCCACCATATTCCAGGTAACATTGGATGTAGATGGCTTTCTTAGGAGTTAGTGGTAAAGTATTTTTTCAAGCAACATATCTTTGTATTATCTCCTAAATTATTTAGCCCTATATAAGTGTTGCAAGATTCCAAAATAATTAGCATATTCCCTCTGAATGAGTTGGTCAGTGGCATGAAAAAGCCACACAATTATACAACTGAAAAATTGTAAGGAAAAATTCCCATCATGTAATTTCCATTTTCCCATGTTGTTCTTATTTACCCTTGATTTATAATTTTTAAATTCTTATAGAGTTAGGTATTTATGAAATTATGAATTGGAGTTTCTGGGTAGAAGTAACAGGAATTTAATTTTTCTAGTCCAAAACTTTGTAGCTTTTTTCACAATTTGGTCTGAAATTTCTTTTTTAAGATAACTTTTTCCCAATATGGGTTTTATAAAGAGTAATATAAATTTGTTAGAGAATTTTCAATGACTCTAATACATTGGTAATTCATATCTCATGTAATATTTCAGTTCTATCAACATTTGAAAGCCTCCATTCTTCCAAAGTTGGCTGGTGGCATAATAGAACATATTTATTATCAGCATAGATACTCATTTTAAGGCTGACGGCTAATCTAAGGTAACACTGGCAACATGGCAAAGAGGCATCTTGGGCCTAGTTCCCTCACAGAAGAACAATTTAGCAACTATACACAAATGAAAAGAGAGTCTGACACCTCAAGTGCAAGGCTATAGTACACTGCTGCTGCTGCTGCTAAGTCGCTTCAGTCATGTCTGACTCTGTGCGACCCCATAGACAGCAGCCCACCAGGCTCCCCTATCCCTGGGATTCTCCAGGCAAGAACACTGGAGTGGGTTGCCATTTCCTTCTCCAATGCATGAAAGTGAAAGTCAAAGTGAAGTCGCTCAGTCGTGTCCGACTCTTCGCAACCCCATGGACTGCAGCCTACCAGGCTCCTCCATTCATGGGATTTCCCAGGCAAGAGTACTGGAGAGGGTTGCCATTGCCCTCTCCAATAGTACACTGGTGGGGCACAAAAGAACAAGAAAAACACATCAAGAAGGGTTAGAGTAAATGTTTCATTTTGTACACTCTCATTCCTTCCCTGAGCTGAAACAGCAATATGCTGAGAAGGATCTCTTTGGCCATGATTTCTCCAGTTTAGGAAACAGAAACTAAGACCTACGTCCACTTCCCCAGGGTTTCAGGACATTGTTTGTGAGGTATGCTTCTCTCTTATCCCACATGGAACACTGAGGGAACTGTCTTTGATGTACCACTCATGGACAGTAGGAACAAGGAAAAGGGTTATGGGCTTACTGCAACTGATGCTGCAAATCTTGACAGAAGTCCTGTACCCTTAACAGCAGCCTTGTCCATTGAGGGCCCTTGCTAGGAGTATTGCTAGAACAAGGAGCCCTTCACGAGTTTCGCCGAGCCAAAGAGGCCAGACTGCAGCCCTGCCCAACTATAAGGCCAGAACCATCCCTCCCTCATCTCAGAGCCCAGCAAGTATCCTCACTCAACATGAGAGTATTGGCAGTTTGCTTCAACTGTCCATGGATGCTAAGAACTGGCCCTTCCACAATCCCAGGCTGAACTGGCTGATGAATAACTTTTTCTTCCAAGCCAAGCTCTAATGACTTGAAGTGACAACTTCCTCAAATGTGGAGATATCAATACGAGGATATGAGGATCACAAATAATCAGAGATATTGAACACTATCAAAGGAAATGAACAGAGTCATAATAACTAACCCTAAAGAAATGGAGCCCTAACAACAACTTGATAAAGAACTCAAAATATTTTAAAGAAACTCAGGGAACTAAAAGAGAAGATGCATAAACAACTGAATAAAACCTAAAAAATAGTCCATGAACAAAATGAGGTTCAACAACAACAACAACAACAAAGAAATAAAAACAAGAAAAAATCAAATAGAAATTTTAGAGCTAAAGAATACAACTATTACACTAAAATTTTCAATAGGGAACTTCACCAATGCACTCAGTCAAACAGAAGAAAGAATTGGTGACTTTGAAGATAAGTCATTTAAAAGTATTCAGTCAGAGGAACAAAAAAAGAAAAAAAATTAAAAAGATGAAAGCCTATGGGAGAATGGAACACCATCACATGGGACAATATTTGCATTATGGGACTCCCAGAAAGGGAAGGGAAAAAGAAAGAGAAGTTGTTTTAAAATATAAAGGCTGAAATGAATGTAGGGGTACATGTGGGTTTTTTTTTTATTATGGTTTACTCAGGGTATATGCCTGGTAGTGGGATTGCTGGGTGATATGGTAGTTTTATTCCTAGATTTTAAGGAGTCTCCATACTGTTCTCCATAGTGGCTGTATCAATTTGAGTTCCCACCAACAGAAAAAAAGGGTTTCCTTTTCTCCACACCCTCTTCAATATTTATTGTTTGCAGACTTTTTGATGATGCACTATTTAGCTAGGACATGGAAGCAAACTAGATGTCCATTGATAGATGAATGGATAAAGAAGTTGTGGTACATATATACAATGGAATATTACTCATCTATAAACAGGAATGTATTTGAGTCACTTTTAAAGAGGTGGATGAACCTAGAACCTATTAAACAAGGTGAAGTAAGTCAGAAAAAAATAAAAAATAAAAAAATAAAAATAAAATAAAATATCATTTTATATTTAAAAAACTAAAATTAAAAAAAAAGAAGAAAAAAAAGAAAAAGAAAGACTAACATATATTAACGTGTATATATGGAATCTAGAAAGATGGCACTGACAAACCTATCTACAGGGCAATAATGGAAATGCAGACTTAGAGAATGGACTTTTGGAAATAGTAAGGGAGAGAGAAGGTGGAATGATTTGAGAGAGTAGCATTGAAACATACATTACCATATGTAAAGAAGATAACCAGTTGGAATTTGCTGTATGACACAGGGAACCAAAACCTGGAGTGCTATGACAACTTAGAGGGGTGGGATGGTGAAGAGAGGGGAAGGAGATTAAGAGGGAAGGGGACATATATGTACCTATGGCTGATTCATGTTGATATATGGCAGACCATCATAATATTATATGCTTATTTAGCTTATATGCAGAGTACATCATGAGAAACGCTGGGCTGGATGAAGCACAACCTGGAATCAAGATTGCCAGGAGAAATATCAATAACCTCAGATATGTAGATGACACCACCCTTATGGCAGAAAGGGAAGAAAACTAAAGAGCCTCTTGATGAAAGTGAAAGAGGAGAGTGAAGAAGTTGGCCTAAAACTCAACATTCAGAAAACTAAGATCAAGGCATCTGGTCCCATCACTTCATGGGAAATAGATGGGGAAACAGTGGAAACAGTAACAGACTTTATTTTTCTGGGCTCCAAAATCACTGCCACCATGAAATCAAAAGATGCTTACTCCTTGGAAGGAAAGTTATGACCAACGTAGACAGCATATTAAAGAGTAGAGACATTACTTTGCCAACAAAGATCCGTCTAGTCAAGGCTATAGTTTTTCCAGTAGTCATGTATGGATGTGAGAGTTGAACTATACAGAAAGCTGAGCACCAAACAATTGATGCTTTTGAACTGTGGTGTTGGAGAAGACTCTTGACAGTCTCTTGGACTGCAAGGAGATTAAACCAGTCTATCCTAAAGGAGATTAGTCCTGAATAGTCATTGGAAGGACTGTGCTGAAGCTGATACTCCAGTACTTTGGCCACCTGATGCGAAGAGCTGACTCACTGGAAAAGACCCTGATGCTGGGAAAGATTTAAGATGGGAGAAGAAGGGGACGATAGAGGACAAGATAGTTGGGTGGCATCACCAACTCAATGGACATGAGTTTGAGTAAACACTGGGAGTTGGCAATGGACAGGAAGGCCTAGCATGCTGCAGTCCATGGGGTCAACAAAGAGTTGGACACGACTGAGTGACTGAACTGAACTGAACTGAATGATCCTCCAATTAAAATTTAAATTAAAAAATTAATGTCAGGCAACTTCCCAAATTTGCAGAGCGAAATGGAATTCATGAAGCTCAAGAGTTACCAAATAGACTGAACCCAAAGAGGTCTAAACCAAGGCCCATTATAATTAAATTGGCAAAGACAAAGTGAGAACCATAAAATTATCAAAAGATAAGTGACTCTTCATATATATGGGAATTCACAAAAGACTACAAGCAGGTTTACCAGCTGGTATCCTGTAGTCTAGGAGAGAAACAAAAGATATTCAAAATACTATAAAAGAAAAATACCTTGTCAGTCAAGAATAGTAAACTGGTTGAAAGTGTCCTTTAAAAATAGAGATGAGATTAAGACTTTCCCATTTAAATAAAAAAATTGTGAAAGTTTGTCAGCACTAGACCTAACTTACAAGAAATTCTTAAGGGTGCCCTTCAAGTTGAAAAGAAAAAACACTAAAAAAGAAACAAAAAGTATATAAAAGAACAAATCTCACTTGTAAAAGTAAATATATAGATAAAGACAAAATAGTGTTAATGGTTTTAATAGTGTACAGTGGCACATAAATTAGTTTAATTCTGCTATATAGTGTAAAAATTAAAAAAAAAAAACTATTAAGAATACCTCTAACCATATTGTCACCCTGCTTATTTAACTTATATGTAAAGTACATCATGAGAAACGCTGGACTGGAAGAAACACAAGCTGGAATCAAGATTGATTGCCGGGAGAAATATCAATAACCTCAGATATGCAGATGACACCACCCTTATGGCAGAAAGTGAAGAGGAACTAAAAAGCCTCTTGATGAAAGTGAAAGTGGAGAGTGAAAAAGTTGGCTTAAAGCTCAACATTCAGAAAACAAAGATCATGGCATCCGGTCCCATCACTTCATGGCAAATAGATGGGGAAACAGTGGAAACAGTGTCAGACTTTATTTTTTGGGGTCCAAAATCACTGCAGATGGTGACTGCAACCATGAAATTAAAAGACGCTTACTCCTTGGAAGGAAAGTTATGACCAACCTAGACAGCATATTAAAAAGCAGAGACATTACTTTGTCAACAAAGGTCCGTCTAGTCAAGATTATGGTTTTTCCGATGGTCATGTATGGATATGAGAGTTGGACTGTGAAGAAAGCTGAGCACTGAAGAATTGATGCTTTTGAACTGTGGTGTTGGAGAAGACTCTTGAGAGTCCCTTGGACTACAAGGAGATCCAACCAGTCCATCCTAAAGGAGATCAGTCCTGGGTGTTCATTGGTAGGACTGATGTTGAAGCTGAAACTCCAATACTTTGGCCACCTCATGTGAAGAGCTGACTCATTTGAAAAGACCCTGATCCTGAGAAGGATTGAGGGCAGGAGAAGAAAGGCAAGACAGAGGATGAGATGGTTGGATGGCATAACCAACTCAATGGACATGGGTTTGGGTGGACTCCGGGAGTTGATGATGGACAAGAAGGCCTAGCCTGCTGCTGTTCATGGGGTCACAAAGAGTCGGACATGATTGAATGGCTGAACTGATTGAACTGATATAGGGGGAAATAAAAGTGTAGAGCTTTTTACACACTTGAAGTTAAGTTGTGATTCAACCTCAGTTTAAATTAGACCATTATAACCATAAGTGGTTCAATGCAAGTCTTATGGAAAAGAAATAACCCTTGGTAGATCCACAGAAGTTGAAGAGAAAATAAACAATATAAGTGCAAAAAGAATTATAAGCTCAAGAGAACAGGAGGAGAAGAAAACTGCAAATCAGGCAAAAAACAATTAACAAAATGACTATAGTAAGTCCTTACCTATGTCAATGATTACTTTTAGTAAAAGAATCAAACTCATGATTCAAAGACATAGAGTGAGTGAATGGAAAAAACAACAAGCCCCAACCATATGCTGTGTACAAGAGACTCAGATTTATGTGCATACATAGGCTGAAAGTTAAGAGATGAAAAAAGATATGCAAATGACAACAAAAGAGCAGGAATGTCTATATTAGACAAACAGACTTTAAGACAAAAAAAAAACACAAAAAACTGTTAACGAGACAAATAAGTCAACACACAATGATTAAAAGACCAATTTAAGAAGAAGATGTAACAATTGTTATATATGCACCCAACATCAAAGCACCTAGCAGATGAAAGAGATTTGATGGAAGTAGAGGGAGAAATAGGAACATTGAAATAATTATAGCTGAATAATAACCCCTTGATGGATCAAAGGCTTATCGTGATAAAGGGGACTGTGTAACCCAATGAAGCTATGAGCCATACCATGCAGGACCACCCAGGATGGACAGGTCATGTAAAATGTTCTGACAAAATGTGGTCCACTGGAGGAGTTAATGGAAAACCATTATAGTATTCTTGCCTGGAGAATTCCATGGATGGTATGAAAAGGCAAAAAGATATGATACTGGAAGATGAGCCACTAGGTCAGAAGGTGTTCACTATGCTACTGGGCATAGAGTGGAGGGCAATTACTACTAGCTCCAGAAAGAATGAAGAGACTGGGCCAAAGTGGAAATGATGCTTTGTTGTGGATGAGTCTGGTGGTGAAAGTAAAGTCTGATGCTGTAAAGAACAATATTCCTTAGGAAACTGGAATGTTGGGCCCATGAACAAGGGAAATTGTACATCATCAAACAGGAGATGGCAGGACTGAACTTCAACATTATAGGAATCAGTGAACTAAAATGGATGGGAATGGGCAAATGTAAATCAGGTAGCCAGTATATCTACCACTGTGGGCAAGAATGCCTTAGAAGAAATGGAGTAGCCCTCAGGGTCAGCGAAAGAGTCTGAAATGCAGTTCAGGTCAGTTCAGTTGCTCAGTCACGTATGACTCTTTGAGACGCCACGGACTGCAGCACACCAGGCCTCCTTGTCCAGCGCCAACTCCCGGAGTTTACACAAACTCATGTCCATTGAGTGTAGTCATGCCATCCAACCATCTTGTCCACTGTCGTCCCCTTCTCTTCCTGCCTTAAATCTTTCCCAGCATCAGGATCTTTTCAAATGAGTCAGTTCTTCACATCAGGTGGCCAAACTATTGGATTTTCAGCTTCAGCATCAGTCCTTTCAAAGAATATTCAAGACTGATTTCCTTTAGGATAGACTGGTTGGATCTCCTTGCAGTTCAAGGGACTCTCAAGAGTCTTCTCCAACACCACAGTTCAAAAGCATCAATTCTTTGGCGCTCAGCTTTCTTTATAGTCCAACTCTCACATCCATATATGACTACTGGAAAAACCATAGCTTTGACTAGACTGACCTCTGTTGGTAAAGTAACATCACTACTTTTTAATATGCTGTCTAGGTTGGTCGTAATTTCTCTTCCAAGGAGCAAGTGTCGCTTAATTTCACAGCTGTAGTCACCATCCACAGTGATTTTGGAGCCCCAAGAAATAAAGTCTGTGGCTCTTCCCTCTGTTTCCCCATCTATTTGTCATGAAGTGATGGGATCATATGCCATGATCTTAGTTTTCTGAACGTTGAGTTTGAGGCCAGCTTTTTCACTCTCCTCTTTCACTTTCATCAAGAGGCTCTTTAGTTCTTCACTTTCTTCCATAAGGGTGGTGTTATCTGCATATCTGAGGTTATTGATATTTCTCCTGGCAATCTTGACTCCAGCTTGTGCTTCATCCAGCCCAGCGTGTCTCACGATGTGCTCTGCATATAAGTTAAATTAGCAGGGTAACAATATACTGCCTTGATGTACTCCTTTCAGGATTTGGAACCAGTCTGTTGTTCCATGTCCAGTTCTAACTGTTGCTTCCTGACCTGCATATAGATTTCTCAGGAGGCAGGTCAGGTGGTGTGGTATTCCCATCTCTTTCAGAATTTTCCACAGTTTGTTGTGGTCCACACAATCAAAGGCTTTGGCATAGTCAATAAAGCAGAAATAGATATTTTTCTGGAACTCTCTTGCTTTTCGATGACCCAATGGATGTTGGCAATTTGATCTCTAGTTCCTCTGCCTTTTCTAAATCCAGCTTAAACATCTGGAAGTTCATGGTTCATGTACTGTTGAAGCCTAGCTTGGAGAATTTTGAGCATTACTTTACTAGCATGTGAGATGAGTTCATTGTGTGGTAGTTTGAGCATTCTTTGGCATTGTCTTTCTTTAGGATTGGAATGATACCTGACCTTTTCCAGTCCTGTGGCCACTGCTGAGTTTTCCACATTGGCTGGCATATTGAGTGCAGCATTTTCACAGCATCATCTTTTAGGATTTGATATAGCTCAACTGGAATTCCATCACCTCCACTAGCTTTGTTTGTAGTTATGCTGCCTAATTGTATGGTAGTTTGAGCATTGTTTGGCATTGCCTTTCTTTGGGATTGGGATGAAACTGACATTTTCCAGTCCTGTGGCCACCGCTGAGTTTTCCAAATTGGCTGGCATATTGAGTGCAGTACTTTCACAGCATCATCTTTCAGAATTTGAAATAGGACAACTGGAATTCCCTCACCTCCACTAGATTTCTTAGTAGTGATGCTTCCTAAGGCCCACTTGACTATTCCACGATGTCTGGCTCTAGGTGAGTGATCACACCATCGTGATTATCTGGGTCATAAAGATCCTTTTTGTACAGTTCTTCTACTCCAGTACTTTGGCCACCTCATGTGAAGAGTTGACTCATTGGAAAAGACTCTGATGCTGGGAGGGATTGGAGGCAGGAGGAGAAGGGGACGACAGAGGATGAGATGGTTGGATGGCATCACTGACTCGATGGACGTGAGTCTGGGTGAACTCTGGGAGTTGGTGATGGACAGGGAGGCCTGGTGTGCTGCGATTCATGGGGTCACAAAGAGTTGGACATGACTAAGCGACCGATCTGATCTGATCTGATCTGTGTATTCTTTCCACCTCTTTTTAATGTCTTCTGCTTCTGTTAGGTCTCTACCATTTCTGTCCTTTATTGAGCCAATCATTGCATGAAGTATTCCCTTGGTATCTCTAATTTTCTTCAAGAGATCTCAGTCTTTCCCACTGTATTGTTTTCCTCTATTTCTTTGCATTGATCCCTGAGGAAGGCTTTCTTATCTCTCCTTGCTATTCTTTGGAACTCTGAATTCAAATGGTTATATCTTTCCTTTTCTCCTTTGCTTTCACTTCCCTTCTTTTCACAGCTATTTGTAAGGCCTCCTCAGACAGCCATTTGGCTTTTTTGCATTTCTTTTTCTTGGGGATGGTCTTGATTCCTGTCTCCTGTACAATGTCACCAACCTCCGTCCATAGCTCATCAAACCACTCTATCAGATCTAGTCTCTTAAATCTATTTCTCACTTTCACTGTATAATCATAAGGGATTTGATTTAGGTCATACCTGAATGGTCTAGTTGTTTTCTCCACTTTCTTAAATTTCAGTCCGAATTTGTCAATTAGGAGTTCATGATTTGAGCCACAGTCAGCTCCCGGTCTTGTTTTTGCTGACTGTATAGAGCTTCTACATCTTTGGCTGCAAAGAACATAGTCAGTCTGATTTCGGTGTCGACCATCTGGTGATGTCCATGTATAGAGTCTTCTCTTGTGTTGTTGGAAGAGGGTGTTTGCTATGACCATTGCGTTCTCTTGGCCGAACTCTATTACCCTTTGCCCTGCTTCATTCTGTACTCCAAGTTGAAATTTGCCTGTAACTCCAGGTGTTTCTTGACTTAGTACTTTTGTATTCCAGTTTCCTATAATGAAAGCAAGAGAGTCCTAGAAAAACATCTACCTCTGCTTTATTGACTATGCCAAAGCCTTTCACTGTGTGGATCACAATAAACTGTGGAAAATTCTGAAAGAGATGGGAATACCACACCACCTGACCTGCCTCTTGAGAAACCTGTATGCAGGTCAGGAAGCAACAGTTAGAACTGGACATGGAACAACAGACTAGTTCCAAATAGGAAAAGGAGCACATCAAGGCTGTATATTGTCACCCTGCTTATTTAACACATGCAGAGTACATCATGAGAAATGCTAGGCTGGATGAAGCACAACCTAGAATTAAGATTGCTTGGAGAAATATCAATAACCTCAGATATGCAGACGTTACCACCCTTATGGCCGAAAGTGAAGAAGAACTACAGAGCTTCTTGATGAAAGTGAAAGAGGAGAGTGAAAAAGTTGGCTTAAAGCTCAACATTCAGAAAACTAAGGTCATGACATCCGGTCCCATCACTTCATGGCAAATGGATGGGTAAACAATGGGAACAGTGGCTGACTTTATTTTTCTGAGCTCCAAAATCACTGCAGATGGTGACTGCAGCCATGAAATTAAAAGATGCTTACTCCTTGGAAGGAAAGTTATGACCAACCTAGACAGCATATTAAAAAGCAGAGACATTACTTTGTCAACAAAGGTCCGTCTAGTCAAGACTATGGTTTTTCTAATGGTCATGTATGGATATGAGGGTTGGACTATAAGGAAAGCTGAGCACTGAAGAATTGATGCTTTTGAACTGTGGTGTTGGAGAAGACTCTTGAGAATTCCTTGGATTGCAAGGAGCTCCAACCAGTCCATCCTAAAGCAGATCAGTCCTGGGTGTTCACTGATGTTGAAGCTGAAACTCCAATACTTTGGCCACCAGATCAGTCCTGGGTGTTCACTGATGTTGAAGCTGAAACTCCAATACTTGGGCCACCAGATGTGAAGAGCTGACTCATTGGAAAAGACTCTGATGCTGGAGAAAATTGAGGGCAGGAGGAGAAGGGAACAACAGAGGATGAGCTGGTTGGATAGCATCATCAACTCAATGGACATGGGTTTGGGTGGACTCTGAGAGTTTGTGATGGACAGGGAGGCCTGGTATGCTGCGGTTCATGGGGTCACAAACAGTTGGACACGACTGAGTGACTGAACTGAACTGAACTGAAATGATGCTGCCTAAGGCCCACTTGATTTTGCATATCAGGATGTTTGACTCTAAATTGGTGATCACACCATCGTGATTATCTGGGCCATGAAGATATTTTTTGTATAGTTCTTCTGTGTATTATGGCCACCTTTTAGAAATATCTTCTGCTTCTGTTAGGTCCATACCATTTCTGTCTTTTATTGAGCCCATCTCTGCATGAAATGTTCCCTTGGTATATCTAATTTTCTTGAAGAAATCTCACGTCTTTCCCATTCTATTGATTCCTCTGTTTCTTTGCATTGATCACTGAGAAAGGCTTTCTTATCTCTCCTTGCTATTCTTTGGAACTCTGCATTCAAATGGGTATATCTTTCCTTTTCGCCTTTGCTTTTTGCTTCTCTTATATTCACAGCTATTTGTAAGGCCTCCTCAGACAGCCATTTTGCCTTTTTGCTGAAATGCAGTGCTTGGGTACAATCTCAAAATCTACAGAATGATCTCAGTTTGTTTCCAAGGCAAACCATTCAATATCACCTTAATGACCCAACCACTGATGTTGAAGAAGCTGAAGTTTACCAGCTGTATGGAGACCTACAATACTTTCTAGAACTAACACCAAAAAAGATGTCATTATATATATATTAGAATGCAAAAGTAGGAATTCAAGAGATACTCAGCATAACAGGCACATTTGCCCTTGAAGTACAAAATGAAGCAGGGTAAGGGCTAACATTTTTGTCAAGAGAGCACACTGGTCATAGCAAACATCCTTTTCCAACAACCCAAAAGATTATTCTACAGATGGACATCACAAGATGGTCAATACTGAAATCAAATTGACTATATTCTTTGCAGCCAAAGATGGAGAAGCTCTATACTGTCAGCTAAACAAGACTGGGAGATGACTGTGGCTCATATCATGCACTGAAAAATTCAGGCTTAAATTGAAGAAAGTATGGAAAACCACTAGGCCATTCAAGTTTGACTTAATTATAATCCCTTATGATTATACAGTGGAGGTCACAAATAGATTCAAGGGACTAGATCTGATAGAAAGAGTGTCTGATGAATTATGGATGGAAATTCATAACACTGTACAGGAAGCAAAACCAAAACTATTCCAAAGAAAAAGAAATGTGGGAAGGCAAAGTGGTTGTCTGAGGAGGCTTTACAAATAACTGAGAAAAGAAGAGACATGAAACACAAAAGAGAAAGGGAAAGATATACCCAAACGATTGCAGAGTTCCAGAGAATAGCAAGGAGAAATAAGAAGGCCTTAAATGAACAATGAAAAGAAATAGAGGGGAAAATACAATGGGAAAGACTACAGATCTCTCTAAGAAAGTTGGAAATATCAAGGAAAAATTTCATGTAAGGATGGTCATGATAAAGGATGCTAAGGACCTAACAGAAGCAGAAGAGATTAAGAAGAGGTGACAAGAATACACAGAGGAACTATACAAGAAAAGTCTTAATGACTTGGATAACCACAATTGTGTGGTCACTAACCTAGAGCTAGACATCCTGAAGTGTGAAATCAAGTGGGCCTTAGGAAGGATTACGATGAACAAAGCTAGAGGAGGTGATGAAATTCCAACTGATTTATTTAAAGTTCTAAAAGATAATTCTGTTAAAGTACTCCACTCAACAAGTCGGTGAACATGGAAAACTCAGCAGTGCCTACAGGACTATAAAGGTTATTTTTCATTCCAATCCCAAAGAAGGGCAATGCCAAAGAATGTTCCAACTACCATACAAGTGTGCTCATTTTGACTTGCTAGCAAGGTTATGCTCAAACTCCTTCAAGTTAGCTTCAGCAATACATGAACTGAGAACTTCCAGATATAAAAGCTGGGTTTCAAAAAGCAGATGAACCAGAGATCAAATTGCCAATATTTGTTGGATCATGGAGAAAGCAAGGGAGTTCCAGAAAAACATCTACTTCTGCATAATTGACTATGTTAAAGCATTTGACTATGTGGATTATAACAAACTGTGGAAAATACTTAAAGAGATGGGAGTACCAGGCCAGTCAGACATGGACCTCTGACTGGTTGAAAATTAGGAAAGAATAGGGCTGTATATTGCCACCCTGACCATTTAACTTACAGAGTACATCAGGTGAAATGTCAGGATGGATAAATCCAGATTGCTGGGATAAATATCAGTGATCTCAGATATGCAGATGATATCACTGTAATGGCAGAAAGTCAAGAGGTATTAAAGAACCTTTTGATTAGGGTGAAAAAAGAGAGTGAAAAAAACTGACTTGAAACTCAACATTAAAATAAATGGCAAGAATATACAATGGATTAAAGACAATCTCTTTAACAAGTGGTGCTGGGAAAACTGGTCAACCACTTGTAAAAGAATGAAACTAGAACACTTTCTAACACCATACACAAAAATAAACTCAAAATGGATTAAAGATCTAAACATAAGACCAGAAACTATAAAACTCCTAGAGGAGAACATAGGCAAAACACTCTCCAACATACATCACAGCAGGATCCTCTATGACCCACCTCCCATAATATTGGAAATAAAAGCAAAAATAAACAAATGGGACATAATTAAACTTAAAAGCTTCTGCACAACAAAGGAAACTATAAGCAAGGTGAAAAGACAGCCTTCAGAATGGGAGAAAATAATAGCAAATAAAGCAACTGGCAAACAACTAATCTCAAAAATATACAAGCAACTCCTACAGCTCAACTCCAGAAAAATAAATGACCCAATCAAAAAATGGGCCAAAGAACTAAATAGACATTTCTCCAAAGAAGACATACAGATGGCTAACAAACACATGAAAAGATGCTCAACATCACTCATTATCAGAGAAATGCAAATCAAAACCACTATGAGGTACCATTTCACGCCAGTCAGAATGGCTGCGATCCAAAAGTCTACAAGCAATAAATGCTGGAGAGGGTGTGCAGAAAAGGGAACCCTCTTACACTGTTGGTGGGAATGCAAACTAGTACAGCCACTATGGAGAACAGTGTGGAGATTCCTTAAAAAACTGGAAATAGAACTGCCATACGACCCAGCAATCCCACTGCTGGGCATACACACTGAGGAAACCAGAAGGGAAAGAGACACGTGTACCCCAATGTTCATCACAGCACTGTTTATAATAGCCAGGACATGGAAGCAACCTAGATGTCCATCAGCAGATGAATGGATAAGAAAGCTGTGGTACATACACACAATGGAGTATTATTAAGCCATTGAAAAGAATACATTTGAATCAGTTCTAATGAGGTGGATGAAACTGGAGCCTATTATACAGAGTGAAGTAAGCCAGAAAGAAAAACACCAATATAGTATACTAACGCATATATATGGAATTTAGAAAGATGGTAACAATAACCCTGTATACGAGACAGCAAAAGAGACACTGATGTATAGAACAGTCTTTTGGACTCTGTGGGAGAGGGAGAGGGTGGGATGATTTGGGAGAATGGCATTGAAACATGTATAATACCATATATGAAACGAGTTGCCGGTCCAGGTTCGATGCACGATACTGGATGCTTAGGGCTGGTGCACTGGGACGACCCAGAGGGATGGTATAGGGAGGGAGGAGGGAGGAGGGTTCAGGATGGGGAACACGTGTATACCTGTGGCAGACTCATGTTGATATATGGCAAAACCAATACAATACTGTAAAGTTAAAAAATAAAATTAAATTTAAAAAAAAGCATAAAAAAAAAAAGAATATATAATACCAAGAATGAACTGCAGACAGTAGACTTTGAGTGACTATGATGTGTCATTGTGGGTTCATTAGTTGTAACAATTGTACCCCACTGTGTTGAAGGATGTTGATAATGGGGGAGAAGCTACGCATATGTGGGGGCAGGCAGTATATGGGAAGTCTTTGTACTTTCTCTTCAGTTTTTCTGTGAACCTAAAACTGCTCTAAAAAATTATTTTAATTAAAAAAAATTAAAAAATAACACTAAGACAATATTGTAAAGTAAAAAGAAAAAAAAAAGATGACCTCTGGAATGATGTTAGAACATAAAAACATAGGTCATGAATATATATCTGCTTGCTAGAAGGGGTACATAAATATATCCCTAAGCTTTAGTAGTAAAAAAAAAAAAAAAAAGAGCAAAACATCGTGAGGTTCAACAGTGAGAAAGACAATAAGCAAAAGTAAAACCACTGGTCCCCTAGAGTACGTACTCATACTGAACGTAGAGAACTGTTTCTCCCATGAGAAATGTATACACTATGACTTCCTTCCCATTTCCACAAGATTAGTTATATTATCATCTAAGAATACCAGGGTATCCGGTCCCATCATTTCTTGGCAGATAGATGGGGAAACAATGGAAACAGTGACAGACTTTATTTTCTTGGGCTCCAAAATCACTGTAGATGGTGACTGCTGCATGAAATTAAAAGACGGTTGCTCCTTGGAAGAAAAGCTATGACCAACCTAGACAGCATATTAAAAAGCAGAGACATTACTTTGCCAACAAAGGTCCACATAGTCAAAGCTATGGTTTTTCCAGTAGTCATGTATGGATGCGAGAGTTGGACTATAAAGAAATTTGAGCACTTAAAAATTGAAGCTTTTGAACTCTGGTGTTGGAGAAGACTCTTGAGAGTCTCTTGGACTGCAAGGAGATCAAACCAGTCCATCCTATAGGAAATCAACCCTGACTTCATTGGAAGGAGTGATGCTGAAGCTGAAACTCCAAAATTTTGGCCACCTGGTTTGAAGAGCTAACTCATTAGAAAAGACCCTGATGCTGGGAAAGATTGAGGGCAGGAGGAGAAGGGGACGACAGAGTATGAGATGGTTGGATGGCATCACCGACTTGATGGACATGAGTTTGAGCAAGCTCCGGGAGTTGGCAATGGACAGGGAAGCCTGGCATGCTGCAGTCCATGGGGTCGCAAAAAGTCAGACATGACTGAACTGAACTGAACTAAATAATACCAGACAACATTATTTTCTCTTCCTTAAGTTAGTGATTCCAAAACTAAAAAAAACCAAAAATCTCTGTCACATTTTAACCCACTGATTCAGGCAACTTGCTTGTGTGCTGTGCATGTAACGTTTTGATGCTTTAATTGTACTCTTCCTGTATGAAAATATGTACACAGATTACAATGTGAAGTAAATATTTATGAACTTCCAAAAAAAAAAAAAATAACACTAAGATCACAGCATTCAGTCCCATCACCTTATGACAAATAGAAGGGAAAAAAGTGGAGGCAGTGACAGATTTTATTTTCTTGGGTTCCAAAATCACTGCAGATGGTGACTGCAGTCATGAAACTAAAAGATGCCTGCTCCTTGGAAGGAAAGCTATGACATACTTAGACAATGTATTGAAAAGCAGAGACATCACTTTGTCAACAAAGGTCCATATAGTCAAAGCTATGGTTTTTCCAGTAATCATGTGCAGGTGTGAGAGTTGGACCATAAAGAAGGCTGAGTTTCAAAGAATTGATACTTTCGAACTGTGGTGCTCGAGGAGACTCTTGAGAGTCACTTCGAGTGCAAGGAGATCAAATCAATAATCCTAAAGGAAATCAACCTTGAATTTTCATTGGAAGAACTGTTGATGAAGCTAAGCTCCAATATTTTGGCAACCTGATTTGACAAGATGACTCACTGGAAAAGACCCTGATGTTGAGAAAGATTGAAAGCAGAAGGAGAAGTGGGTGGCAGAGGATGAGATGGTTAGATAGCATCACCAATTCAATGGACATGAATTTGAGCAAACTCTGGGAAACAGTGGAGGAGAGAGAAGCCTGGTGTGCTGCAGTCCATGGGTCACAAAGAGTTGAATACAACTTAGTGACTGAATAACAACACAGCTGACTTTAATAACCCATTTTCAAAATAGATAAATAATCCAGACAAAATATCTAAGAAAACATTGGACTTAACGTTATAGACTAGAAAGACCTAATAAATACATACAGGACATTCTATCCAACAGTTTCAGAATATACATTCTTTTAAGCACACATGAAATATTCTCCAGGATAAATTATGTGTTAGGCACAAAACATGTCTTAACAAAAAAATGAGATTATTAAGTTTATCGTGTGTGTCTTTTCCAACCACAGTACTATGAAACTAGAAATCAATAACAGAAAAATTGTGTAAAATTCAGAAATATGTGGAAATTAAACAACATACTCTTGAACAACTGAGTGAAAAAGGAAATAAAAAGTCATAAAGGAAATAAAATTAAAATAATCAAGGCAAATGAAAATTGATATATCCAAACTTATGTGATGAAGCAACAGCTGTTCTAAGACTGAATAGCAATAAGTGCCTATATTAAGAAAAAAGAAAGATCTCAAGTAATCTAACTTTACAGGTCAAAAAACTAGAAAAAGAACAAACTAAGCTCCAAGTTATCTGAAGTCAGGAAATAATAAAGATCAGAGAAGAAATAAATGAAATAGAGACTAGACAAAACAATATAAATATTTTTAAGTTGCTTTTTGAAAAAGATAAATACTATTGACAAACCTGTAGCTAGACTACATAAGGAAAAAAGAAACAGAAATAAAATCATAAATGAATGAGCAGGCATTGCTGCTTGAACTAACTTTTTGTTTGAGGGAACAGAAACCTCTAAAATCTCAAGAGGATTCAGTGAACAATATTAAGTCAGCTTTGGGAATAGGAATATTATGTAAATCAGAACAAGGTCCAAAATCTATTATCAATGGCCATGAGACAGTCATATTTAACCTGTTTTGTCAGAATAAGGCAACATAGTAACTGGGTTAATGAGGCTACACTTGCAAAGAATCGTATTTGAATTAGATGGTAAGACTTGTTCATAACTAGACTGGCAGCAAATTGAGAAATGAACCTAAAAACTTGTAAAATAGTAACATCATGAGGCATCTGTAAGTAAATTAAGTGCTCTAAGGTTAAAGCCTAAGTCTTTTAATCAGGGAGTTCTTGCTATAATGCCTTGTAAATACCTTTGTATTCCCAGAGCAACAAAACCCAGTAACACAGAAAAGTAAGCAATATGCCTAAAACCAAGGCCTAATTTTTAATAAGCTCACTATTAGAAGCACCCTAAATCTTATTACAGAGAATGTAGAAGGTCTTACTAAAGTTAAAAACTAACACAGAAAGAGAAACATCTATTCTAAGAATGTGAAAGGCTTCTTTATTTGTACTACCATTGTGTTATTTTATATAACATACCATGAGAGGCTTAACATAATAGGCAAGGATCCATAAACAATTCTCAAAATCAATGGAGGTGTGTATGTGTGTGTGTGTGACATTGTTTCATTTGTATATTTAGGCTGAGTTCAGGATGCACCTATCTACTGTCTGCTGGCCTATTATATATATGCAATGCAATTGGAGCTATATACATGTCAAATGGCTTCAGTTTGATAATGTTGTGACATATTCAGGAAGATGTTGTGTCTTGGGAGACTAAGAAATTTAGTAAAGCTAAAGTGTCTTCTTTGTTAGCATGTAAGCAGCTATCAGTAAATCAACCAGTGTTGAATTAGTTTGGAGCCTCAAGACAGAGATAATTATTTAAGTTTTTTTTTGTAAATACCTAGAGAATACAGTAAATGAATCTTTGAATTTCTGTGGAATCAATTGCCACAAGTATTGAAAACCTACATAGGTAAACTCAAATACAAACATTAACTCTTTATTTAAAGGTAAAGACAAGAAAGCTGAACATAGTAAATAGACTACATAAAGATAATTAGCCAACTCAGACACAGAGGTTAAGAAAGTAGCAAGATTGACTAGCACAGGTATCAGACCAATTATGACTTATTTATTGCTCTCAGATCATGGACAGTTCTATAAACAGATAGATTTCCTTGTCAAATTTCTTCCTTATAGGTAATAAATAAGGGAATTATAAGGTAAATATCCTTTTTTTATTATGCTCCATTTTCATATTTCTCTACTGATTTTATACATTTTGTTTGAGCTAGAAGTGGAGAATATGTTTTATACACTGGCATGTATTTTCTTTATTGTAAACTGTACCAAGATTCATCCCTTTTATTAAATGGCTAGAATTTTTCTATCCATAAATACAGATTTTCTATAATTTGGGTGTACTTTTTCAGCATTGGGTAAGACTGCTGTTCTCACATAGCCCCCTTTTGCTTCTGAAAGCAGATATTTATCAACCTGGATGCCTTGCATCCCAGGTGCTCCAAAAACACTCTATCCAAAATATAGACTATCATACCCCTTAGTTACAGAGCAGGTCCCTTTCTGATATCATCAAGCACATCAACAGACAAGATATATACTTCAGAAGTACTAGCTTGCATGGAAACCTCAGAGGAGAAAGAATAAACATAAAGTCATCCAGAAACACCCATATCATGGATGTTTTTTCTGGGTTAGGGTAAAACAAGAAAGGTAGTAAAACTGCAGAATTCATGGCTTCAGTATCCACAAGAAAGGACTGGAAACATTTAAGATGGAGAAAAGAAAAACAGACATGTAAGTTCATTTCATTCCCAGTTGTAAGGTTTTTGCATGATGTCAATTTTGTCCATTAGTTTGCATCATTTACCCATTTTTTTCTGATTTCTTGGAGTAGGGAAGATCCTCTTGAGGAGGGGATAAAGTTTCAGACATAGGTTGTATCCCTTGCATCTTCCTCAGTCTCTTCCAGCATTACTTTTTCTAATATCTTGACTTTTCAATAGGGAATTAGTAACTTTTTCCTCAGGTGTGCCTTCTCCTTTGTTGGGATCCCCAGAAAATATTGTGTTCCTTTGTAAATAATTATAACTAGGCAGCTAAACTGCACTCTTAAGTTTCTTTATGGCTTACTTTTCTACATACTTTCTCAAAGCCAGATTGTAACTACCAGTATCTGAGAAACTATTCATTCTTGCCATCAACTTACTTTTTCTTCCTACTTGTATTTGAATTCCTAGTAACGAAAAGTGTCATAAAAATGGAGAAGCTCAATGTCTATTCTGATATTTACATATATATATATATATATATGTGGACTTAGAAAATGCCTCACTGAACTGTGATGAAAAACAATGAAGGACTCAGCTTCTAAGTACAGCATTTAGCTTTTCCCAGTTTACCTTCTGCAGAAAGTTTTCAAGGAATCTTTTCAGTAGTCCCTTGTCATAGGTTTCCAAGGTACAAAGAACAGAATAGCCTAAGCTGTTGAAGGAAGAGTACAGGATTCCTGAGGACTTCAGCGCCCTGATATAGAGATTACCAATTTGCCTTCATTGTGCCTTTTTCATTAGTTGAAGAAAGTCAATTAGAGGCAGCAATTTGTGTGGCGGCCAGTACGCGAGCCCAGGTATAGGACTGTAGACTAGAAAGCACAGTGCAGGGCACCTTGCAAAATTCTGTGGATCTCTCCAGGGCTTGAGGTAAAAGGGTATACAGATCTTTACCATTTTCAGTCCTTCCAGCAGCCTTATTCCCTTTCTTCCAGGTAACTAGTGACCACTGTCTAACCTGATACTTTCATTCTATGGCTCAGTCTTTACACAATTTTTCAAGGACTCCTTACTCTTTTTCTCTTCGTCATATCTGCTTCCATAGCTTTATTTTGCACAGCCTAGAACACTCCTACATCTGTTCCCAAGAATGGCACCTATGCTGGGGATTAGCATAATGACACAAGCCATGGTGCTCTCCTTATATATTTGCTTGATTCTGAAAAGTCAAACCAGAGTTAGTATTCTTAAAAACCTTGTGCCAAAGTAGATTGGGGTTTGGGTACATTCAGTGACGTTAATGGCACCCCACTCCAGCACTCTTGCCTGGAAAATCCCATGGATGGAGGAGCCTGGAAGGCTGCAGTCCATGGGGTCGCTGAAGGTTGGACACGACTGAGCAACTTCACTTTCACTTTTCACTTTCATGCATTGGAGAAGGAAATGGCAACCCACTCCAGTGTGCTTGCCTGGAGAATCCCAGGGATGGGGGAGCCTGGTGGGCTGCCGTCTATGGGGTCGCATAGAGTCGGACACGACTGAAGCGACTTAGCAGCAGTGACGTTACTCTGTGTAGCTTTCATGTGTCACTTGTACAGTGGGACAGAAAGAAAGTCATCTTTCTCAATAGTCTTTGTCTAAGAGGAGAGCGGTAGGACAGTAGGTCAAAGGAAAACTGTATTTCATGGGTATTATTCCTAAAAAGTAAATAGGATATCAAGAAGTTTCTAATTATATTGATTTTACATAATAGGAAATCAATTATCTGGATCACAAAGATTCACAATTGCCAGGATCTTTCACAGTCAAAAAATGATCAACAATTAAAAACCACACATTAAAAACTTGAAATAATATAACAGGTTTGAATTTATTTACTTGGATATTTAGAATAAAGCAAATATTGCACCATAGAAATGATTTTGATGAATTATAAAACTTCCACAAATTCCAATAAAGCACTCAGGTGAAAAGTAAAATTCTTGTGATGAGGATCCCATTATATAAATGCTGCTGCTGCTGCTAAGTCGCTTCAGTCGTGTCCTACTCTGTGCGACCCCATAGACGGCAGCCCACCAGGCTCCCCCGTCCCTGGGATTCTCCAGGCAAGAACACTGGAGTGGGTTGCCATTTCCTTCTCTGATGCGTGAAAGCAAAAAGTGAAAGTGAAGACGCTCAGCTGTGTCTGACTCTTCACGACCCCGTAGACTGCAGCCCACCAGGCTCCTCCATCCATGGGATTTTCCAGGCAAGAGTACTGGAGTGGGGTGCTATTACCTTCTCCAATTATATAATATGTAATATATATATATATATATATATATATATATATTGCACTTTGCATTATATTATATATATATATATATATATATATATATATTGCACTTTGCATTTACCAAACGCAGTTGAATTCAGCTAGTGTGCACACAATATAAAAAAAGAGTTGAGGAATAATTTCAAAAATATGAGAATAAACCACCCAAATCTGATTAATATAAAATAAACCATTGCTTGCCCAGAAGGAGACAGAAAGAAGTGGAAGAAACATGTTTCCCATATGGCTTTATTATCTGAAGCCTATGAATAGAGTTCCTATTACAGTGAAGTTGTAGTGAAGGTCTGGAATGCCAGACCACCTTATCTGCCTCCTGAGAAACCTGTATGCAGGTCAAGAAGTAACAGTTAGAATGGGACATGGAAGAACAGACTGGTTCCAAATAGGAAAAGGAGTATGTAAAGGCTGTATATTGTCACCCTGCTTATTTAACTTATCTGCAGAGTACATCATGTGAAATACCAGGCAGGATGAAGCACAAACTGGGATCAAGACTGCTGGGAGAAATATCAATAATGTCATATATGAAGATGATACCACTCTTATGGCAGAAAGTGAAGAGGAACTAAAGAGCCTCTTAATGAAAGTGAAAAAGGCTAAGATCATGGCATCCAGTCCCATCACTTCATGGTAAATAGATGGGGAAACAATGGAAATAGTGACAGACTTTATTTTCTTGGGCTCCAAAATCACTGCAGATGGTTACTCTAGCCATGGAATTAAAAGACACTTGCTCCTTGGAAGAAAAGCTATGACCAACCTAGATAGCATATTAAAAGCAGAGACATTACTTTGCTGACAAAGTTCTGTATAGTCAAAGGTATGGCTTTACCAGTAGTCATGTATGGATGTGAGCTGGACTATAAAGAAGGCTGAGCACTGAAGAATTGATGCTTTTGAACTGTGGTATTGGAGAAGACTCTTGAGAGTCCCTTGGACTGCAAGGAGATCATGCCAGTCAATCCTAAAGGAAATCAACCCTGATTATTCACTGGAAGGACTGATGCTGAAGCTCCAATACTTTGGCAATCTGATGCAAAGAGCTGACTCATTAGAAAAGACCCTGATGCTGGGAAAGATTGAAGGCAGGAGTAAAAGGGGTTGACACAGGATGAAATGGTTGGATGGCATCACTGACTCAATGGACATCAGTTTGAGCAAGTTCCAGGAGATGGTGAAGAACAGAGAAGCCTGGTGTGCTGCAGTCCACAGGGTCGCGAAGAGTCAGACATAACTGAGTGACTGAACAATATTAACAGTTGAGAACTCTTACTCTCATTTCACAATGCAGGATTTTCACCTCTGCTAGTCTCCAGAGTAATTTCATTAAGCATGATTTTTAGGCAACCACATCTCAAGACAAAATGTCCTTATTCACTAAAACCAGGGCACCATCCACACTGACACATTCTTTATTCTGTAATTTCTTACTAGGGATAGCATCCTTAAATTCTGGGTCCCAAGTAGACTGGATATCTGAGAGATTCAGTGTAGGACAACTGGGTAGCCCAGGGGAAGTGGGCTAAAGGGTCTTCTTCCCCATTTATATTTTTGTATGAGGACAGAGACAGGGCAGTATTCAAAGAACATGTATTTCATGTTTGCATTGCTCGTGTTCCGCAGTGATTTATATAGGAAGGATATTAGTCAAACAGGGAGGGGCACATTCCTTTATACATAGCCAGTGATTCATCATACATAGTCAAATTGATGTAAATAATATACTTTGGCCTCAAGAAACCTGTCATAAATCTTTATGCAGATTTAAAATCTATTACTAGCCAGTTCTCGGCTGTCTCTTCCAGGAAGCCAGAGCAGAAAAGCAATGGCATCATTAATAGCATGGATTTTCTACTTAAAATAAATCTAATGAAGTCACATGATAATGATTTTATTGTCTCACTTATCATGGACAAAGTATATACCTGGATTTCAAACCTCTGGCTGCAGTTGCCATGGTCCTTCAATTGTGAGTAGTTCATTTATGATCCACAAATATCACAACACTTTAGCAAACTCAAAATAATCTAACAAATAAAATTTGTCTATATATGATTTTAGATGTAACCAGATAATGCAGCAAAGAAATAATACTAGCAAATGACAAGACTTCTCAAATTTAATCAAAGCAAAGCTCATGTATGAGTCACTCATAAAAAGAATTAGCCATAATAAAATCCATAGTTCCTTAAAGAACTAACCCAAATATCTTAGACATTTGTCTCTATTAGTCCACAGATATATTAGGAATTATAGCTCTCTGTAATCACTGAAAAAAGGGAGGGTCCAGATTAATTTTCATTTTTGGTAATTCTCATTTTGCTTGTACTTCATACTTGTTGCTACTGTAGATTCTTTTTTCAACCCATCTCTGAAAATTGTAGATGAGTTCTGCCTGTGCTAAAGAAAATTTAACTTAGCTCTGTAGTTTGCTATTCCACACTGTGTAGATATTTATTATCTAGCCTTGTACAGCCCAGATTTTGGTAAAGCAGCATTGTATTTATTAGCCCAGCTCTGACAAACGTGGTCATTCCATGTATGAGCCCCTGTTGAGGCTCTTTCCCTCCTACCATGTTAGCCTCTCCATTTTTATTTCTCCATGATCTATCTGTTGTTTAATGGTGTGCATGTTTTGAGGTGTACTTACTCTTTCAACTCTTGATGGGTACTTTGCTTTCAGTTTTTGCTGTTAGAAATGGTGCTACTATAAGTACTCATATGTTTGTACTTTAGAGCAAATGTTTACAAAATTTTCCTATACCTTGGATTATGTTTATGGACACAGTCTAAGAGTATTCTAAATAGACATATAGCTTGATTTAAAAATTTTTCTATACGCTGGTAAACATTTATTGATTGAATATTCTTTTCTCTCATGGCTAATGACCTCAAGCACCTTTTCAGATGTTTATTAGCCGTTTGGATATCCTCCTTTGTGATGTGCTTGTTTAAATGTCTTCTTTCTCACTTCTTGACATATAAAAATTTATTTATGTATAATGATCTTTTAATGAATATACATTTTGATAAATAAAAGTTTTAATTTGGATAAACAGAAGTTTTCATTTCGATGCAAACCAATTTATCAATTTTTCCTTTAGTTAGTGCTATTCAATTATAAGTTTTTGCATTCACCAAAATCATGATACTGCTCTATGTTCAAAAATCTTTACTGCTTTGTTTTTCATATATGTCTACATTATGTTAGAAATTGTAAAATAGACTCAAGTTTTTTCATCTTTTCCTCATTATGCAGCAGTGGCACCTTTATTATTAATCAAGTAACCATACATTTCTTGATCTGTATTTTTTCCCATTAAGCTAGTTTTCTACCTTTTGTCACTACACACAGTCTTAACTACTGTAACCTCTTGAAATGCTTTGAAATTTTATAACTTAAGAAATTTTGTTCATTTTGATCAGGACAACCTTGGCTTTTCTTGGCTCTTTGCATTATTTACACCTCACACCTGCATTATATATAATTTTTAAAATCAGGTGTCAATTTACAAAACTAACAGGATTTGGATTTGGAATGTTAATGCATTGAATATTTAAAAGGAATATTTGGAGAGAATTAACATCTAAATATAATCAAATCTGCCAATCTGAATATATCTCTTCAGTTTTGAGGTATTACTTCTTTTCACTAATGTTTTGTAATGATATTTGTTGATCTTTTCTTATGTAATTGCTATTTCTGATGTTCTTGGAAATGCTGATTTAAAAATTTGTTTGTTTGTACTTTGCATAAACACATTTCATTGTATTTATTTGCTTACATATACAACAACTTTGCTAAATTAACTTCCTAATTTTAATTGTTTATTTAAAATCATTTGGGGATATAGCTATATAGACAGAGATATATACTAACACACATACGTATAGACACCATTTTTATTATCTGTAAATAATGGAATTTACATATACTTTGCATTTCTAATCCTTATTCACCTTTTATTCCTTTTGCATGACTTACTGCACTAAAACAGCCAGTATAGTATTTAATAGAAATGGTGATAGAAAATTTGTTTTATTCCCACTCAATAGGAGAAAAGCTTTCAATAGCTCCATTATTAAGCATTTAGCAATTGATTTATTTTGTAAATACTTATTAAAGAATTTTGTTAAATTCTCAGTTCTGATGAGATTTATGAGGAATGCTTTGTATTTATCAAATGCTTTTTATTTTTGAGATCAGTTCAGTTCAGTTCAGTCGCTCAGTTGTGTCCGACTCTTTGCGACCCCATGAATTGCAGCATACCAGGCCTCCCTGTCCATCACCAACTCCCGGAGTTCACTCAAACTCATGTCCATTGAGTCGGTGATACCATCCAGCCATCTCATCCTCTGCCGTCTCCTTCTCCTCCTGCCCCCAATCCCTCCCAGCATCAGTCTTTTCCAATGAGTCAACTCTTTGCATGAGGTGGCCAAAGTATTGGAGTTTCAGCGTCAGCATCAGTCCTTCCGAAAAACACCCAGGACTAATCTCCTTTAGGATGGACTAGTTGGATCTCCTTGCAGTCCAAGGGACTCTCAAGAGTCTTCTCCAACACCACAGTTCAAAAGCATTAATTCTTTGGCGCTCAGCTTTCTTCACAGTCCAACTCTCACGTCCATACATGACCACTGGAAAAACCATAGCCTTGACTAGATGGACTTTTGTTGGCAAAGTAATGTCTCTGCTTTTGAATATGTTATCGAGGTTGGTCATAACTTTCCTTCCAAGGAGTAAGCGTCTTTTAATTTCATGGCTGCAAACACTATCTGCAGTGACTTTGGAGCCCCCAAAAATAAAGTCAGCCACTGTTTCCACTGTTTCCCCATCTATTTCCCATGAAGTGATGAGACCATTGATTTTTTTGTAATCAAATTACATTGATTTAATTTCTTAAAATTAAACTTAAAAAAATTAAACTTAATTTAGAATAGTTTTAGATTTGTTTTAAAAAGCTCTGAAAATAGCAGTTACTGAATATCTCACACCCCATTTCACAAACCATTACTATCTGATACTAGTACGGTTTATTTGTCACGCAACTAATTGATAATGGTACATTGTTATTGAGTCTATGCTTTTTACAGATTTCCATTGCTTTTGCCTAATGACCTACTACTGTTCCATGATCCCATACAGGATGCTGTATTTTGATGTTATATCTACTTAGGATCCTCTTGACCATGACTATTTCTCAGATTTTCCTTGTTTTGACAGTCTTCTCATGTTTTAGAAGAACTCAGTTCAGTCACTCAGTCGTGTCCAATTCTGCAACCCCATGGACTGCAGCACACCAGGCTTCCCTGTCCATCACCAGCTCCCAGAGCCTGCTCAGACTCAAGTCCATTGAGTCAATGATGCCATCCATTTCATCCTCTGCCATCCCCCTCTCCTCCTGCCCTGAATCTTTCCCAGCATCAGGGTCTTTTGCAATGAGTCAGTTCTTTGCATCAAGTGGGTAAATTAATGGAGCTTCAGCTTTAGTACCAGTCCTTCCAGTGAATATTCAGGGTTGATTTCCTTGAGGATTGACTGGTTTGATCTCCTTGCTATCCAAGGGACTCTCAAGAGCCTTCTCCAACACCACAGTTCAAAAGCATCAATTCTTTGGCACATCAAGAACTGATCTGAGAACTAGTTAAGTGTTTGTAGAGTGTCTCTCAAGTGGGATTTATCTAATTATTATCTCATGATTATACTGTCGTTATGGGTTTTGGGAAAGATAATAAAGTACCATTGTCATCCTGTCATAAAAGGTTACATTCTATCAATATGACTATATTAACCTTGATTACCTGGCTGAGATAGTGTTCATTAGGTTTCTCCACCATAACTCTACTTTTCCTCCCACCTGCCACTTTCACACTGTATTCTTTGCAAGGAAGTCATTATGCACAGACCACACTTGAGGAATGAGGACTCATGTTGCACCTCCTTGAAGTCAAAGTATCTACACAATTTGTTTTGAATTATTTTACATAAGAATTTTGTCTACTCTCCCAATGTATTTATTCACTTTTTTATATTAGTGTGAATTCATGGGTAATTAGAAAGAGAGAGAAGCACTTCCTTACTTTCTGGTCCTCTAGGATGCTCCAGGCTCATCTGCCAACCATTTACTTAATTAATTCTAGTATGTATGTGTAGTGGTTTCAGAGTTGCTAATCCACACACTCATGAGAAACAACTTTATTAAGTACAGGACTGTATACAGATTGCACTAACTCCCCTAGTTACTTGTTAGCACCTTTTCTTTACAACCCCATAAGTGAAATTGTTTCATACATTTGTAGTACAGTAGATTCTCTTTTTACATTTTATATTCCAACCTGGGATCCCCCAACTACTAGTTTTAAAAATCATATATATTAAGGTTTACTCTCTGTGCTGTAAAGTTCTATGAGTTTTGACAAATGCATAATGTTATATATATGCCATTACAGTATCAAACAAGATAGATTGTTTGCTTTATCTGTTCAGCCCTTGCCCTCCCACTGACAACCATGTGCTTACTCTATCTTTAGTTTTGCCTTTCCCAGAATATCATATAAATGGAAGCACACCATACATATTCAACTGACTTCTTTCACTTCACAAAATGTATTCAAAGTTCATCTGTGTCTCTGTTTCTCTCTCTCTCTTTTTGGTAAAGTGGATGTGCCGAGTGTTTTTAAAGATTAACCTATTGGAGGATATCTTAGCTACTGCCAGTTTTTGGCAGTTACGAATAAAGCTGTTATAAATATTCATATGCTAGTTTTTGTGTGGACCTAAGTTTTCAACACATTTGGGTAAATACCTAGGAGCACAGTGGCTAAATGTAGAACATTTAGCTTTGCAACCACACTGTTGTTCAACATTGCTGTACCATTTTTCATTCTAGCCACCAATGAATGACAGTTTCTGTTGCTTGTATTTTCCACAAATAATTGACATTGTCAATTTTTAAAATTTTAGCCATTATCCTAGGTGTGGAGTAGTATTTTTTTTTTTGTTTGTTTAATTTGCATCTCCCTAATGACGGATCTCTGGGAGTTGGTGATGGACAGGGAGGCTTGGCATGCTGCGATTCACGGGGTCGCAAAGAGTCAGACACGACTGAGTGACTGAACTGAACTGAGATGACAGATAATGTACGGCATCTTTACATATGGTCATATGTATATTTCTCTGGTGAGGTGTCTATTTAGATTTTTTGCCCATTTTCTTTTTGCTGAAGTTTTTTTTTTTTTTAATCTATTTGGATTGAAGATCTTTATCAGATATGTGCTTTGAAAATGTACTCTCCCAATGTCTCCTGTCTTTTCAATTATTCAGTATTTTTTGCCAGATTAGAGCTTTTAATAAAGCTCAACTTACTTTTTTTTCTTCATGGTTTTGTGCTTTTGGTATTGTATCTAAAAACTCATCACAAAACCCAAGGACACATCGAATTTCTATGTTTGCTTTGAGAAGTTTTATATTTTTACATTTCACATCTAGTTCTATGGTTTTGAGTTAATTTTTATGTAACATATAAGGGCTGTGTCTAGGTCCCCGTTTTGCATGTGGACATCCCATGTTCTAGCATCATTTATTGAAAAGACTATTTTTATGTAGTAAATTGCCTTTGACCTCCTGTCAATGATCGGGTAATTATAAATGTTGTAAGTGTGTATCTACCTCTGGATGCTCTATTCTGTAGTATTGATCTATGTCTATTTATTTGCCAATGCCATGCTATCTTGATCATGGTAGCTTATAGTAAATGTCTCAAAATAAGGTAGTGCGAGTCCTCCAAACTTTTCTTCAGTATATTGGTTAACTCTAGTTCTTTTGTCTTTTCACATAAACTTTAAAATCAGTTCACTGATATCTACAAAATAACTTGCTGGGGCTTTGAATAGGATTATATTGTATCCATAGGTAAAGCTGAGGAAAACTGACGTAATACTCAGTTTTCCAATTCATGAAAACAGAATAGCCATTATTTATATTTTCTTTCTTATCTTTTATCAGAATTTTGTACTTTCCTCATTTGGATACACAAAAGTATGTGCCATGAACACCTAATTTTTTTTAATTGCAAATGTAAATGGGATTTTTTAAAAAATTATTTATTTCAAACACCAATTGTTCATAACTGGTATAAAGAAAACAACTGACTTTTTTATACTAAGCTTATATCCTTTATCCTTGTTATGCACATTTATCTCATTTAATTCCTGGAGGTTTTTGTTTAGCCTTATAGATTCTTTAGGATTCTCTATATAGATACTCATGTCATCTCTGAATAAAGACAGTTTTCTCATTTTCAATCTATACACCTCTTAATACTTTTTATCTTATTGCCTTAGCTAAGACTTCCAGTATGATGTATAGAAGTGGTGCAAGAATACATCCTTGTCTTTTTTCTGAAATTAGCATAAGGACTCTCATCAAAAAATATGATGTTAGCTACAGGGCTTTTTGTAGGTATCCTTTACCAAACAGAGAATTTCCCTGCATTACTTAATTTACTGAGAGGTTTTATCTTAAATGAATATTGGATTTTGTCAAGTTTTTTTTTTTTTTTTTAACTTTACAATATTGTGTTGGTTTTGCCATATATCAACATGAATCTGCCACAGGTATACATGTGTTCCCCATCCTGAACCCTCCTCCCTTCCCGTACCATCCCTCAAGTTTTTATAGCATATGACCATGAGTTTTCTTTTGTAGCCTTTGGATGTGATGGATTATATCGACTGATTTTTGAATGTTGAAATACCTGGAATAAATTTCACTTGGTTGTGTACAATTTTTCCTATATATTATTGGATTTAATTTGCTAATATTTTTGAGGATGCTCATGACATATATTGGTCTGTAATGTCCAACTTCTTGTGATGTCTTTATCTGGTTATGGTGTTAGGGGAATAATGGTTTAATGCAGTGAATTAGGAAGTGACTCCCTTCTTTCTAGTGCTTCCCAAGTGGCGATAGTGGTAAAGAACCTGCCTGCCAGTGGAGGAGACATGAAATGAGGGTTCAGTTCCTGGGTTGGAAAGATCCCCTGAAGGAGGAAATGGCCACCCACTCCAGTGTTCTTGCCTGGAGAGTCCACGGACAGAGGAGCCTGGCAGATTACAGTCCACAGGTCTCAGGGTCAGACAGGACTGAGATGACAGCATGCGTCCCCCTTTCATTTTCTGGAGGCAGTGGTGGAGGGTTGATACTGTTTCTTCCTTAAATGTTTGGCAAAATAAACCAGCAAAACTATCTGGGCTTGGTGTTTTCTTTTTTAAAGCTATTAACTGTTAATTCCTTTAATAGACTTAGGGCTATTTAGAATATGTATATTTCCTTGTATAACAAACTACCAAAACTACTGTTTTATTTCATCGAAGTTATCCAGTTGGGAGCATAGAGTTCAGAGTATTCTGTTATTATGCTTTCACTATCCTTAGAATCAGAACTGATTGTTCTTTTATTTCTATTACTAGTCATTTGTATCTTTTTTCCCCTTTCCTTAGCCTCGGTAGAATTTTAGCTATTTTATTGGTCTTTTAAAAGAACTACCTATTATTTTCTCTATTTTCTCTGTTCTTAATTTTACTGACTTCTGTTCTAACTGTTGTTGTTAATATTCTTCTATTTTCCTTAGGCTTAAAGTGTTCTTTATTTTTCTAAGGTAAAACTTAGATTATTGGTTTAGGTCTTTTAAATTTTCTAATGTATAAATGTAATGCTGATTTTTTTTTCTGTAAGTGATGTTTTAGCTGCATCTGATAAATTAATGTTAAGTAATATTTTCATTTTTACTTTGCTCAAAATATAAAAAATATTTTCTAACGTTCCTTGATGTATCTCTTATTTTGAATTAATTCAGATATTTGGGGATTTCCCAGCTATATCTTTATCAACTGCCAGTTTTATTTCATTGTTACTTTGTATAGCTTCTAATCTTTTACATTTGTTAAGGTATGTTTTATGGAACATAATATGATCTATTTCAGTCACTATTTCATATGACCTTTAGAAGAATGTGTATTCTTCAGGGATGGAATAGTCTGTAAGTATCAGACAAACAAATTTGATAGTGCTCTTTTGATCATCTATATCTTTATTGTTCTGTTTGATCAGTTACTGTCAAAGAGCTGTTGAAGTCTCCAACTATAATAGTTGACTTGTTTATTTCTACTTTGGGTTCCTTCAACTTTTACCTATCTTGATACTTTGTTTTTATGGGCAGATACATATATTCATGATTGTTATGTCTTCTCTAAGAATGGATCCTTTAACATTAAATAATCTTCATGCCTGATAATCTTCCTTGTTCTGAAGCTGGCTTTGTCTGAAATCAATGCAGCTTCTTTGGCTATCTTTTGATTAGATTTTGCATGATATATGTTTCTTAGTACCTTTTCTGAAAGGTTCCTCAATACCTTTATTGACCTAAATCTTTAATTTTAAAGTAGGTTTCTTGTAGACAACATTTAGTTGTCTTTATTTTTCCTTTCAAAATTCATTCTGGCAATCCCTGTACTTTAAACCATCACATTTAAAATAATTATTAATACTACCAATTAATATCTATCAATTTGTAACTGTTTTCTAGTCATTGAATTATTTCTTCCCATTTTACTGCATTCTCCGCTTTTAGTTGATTTTTACATGATTCCATTTTATCTCTTTTAGCATATAAACTACTCTTTTTATCAGTTTCTCTAGAACTTATAAATTTTCAACTCATCCAAACTCACTTTACAAATTACACTATACCACTTCACATGCAGTACAGGTTCCTTAGACCAGAGTATTATCAATTTCTCCTTCCCATCTCTTGTGACATTACTGTCATTTGCTTCACTATCCATATTCCATAATCAACCAGCATTTTATAGCTATTATTACTTTAGGCATTTTAAGATTATTTAAGAATAATGGGAACTAATAATTTTATTTTACCTCATTTATTCTCCAATGCTCTTTTCTTATGGCAATCCAAGTTTCTGACCTGTATAATTCTTCTTCCTAAAGAACTGCTAGCATTTCTTGTACACCACGTCTTTCAGCAAGAATTTTCTCATTTTTGGTTTGTCTGAGAGTATTTATATCTCCTTTATTTCTGAAGAATAATCTTGTTCTAGGTCGATATTTCTTTCCTGCAACATTTTAAATATCTCACATCATGTTCTCTTAACTTTGTTTCTGATAAGTCCACTGTAATTCTCTATAGTTAAGGCATTGTGGGTATTTTTCTAACTTCAAGATTTTCTCTTTGTCTTTGGTTTCCTTCAATTGAGGGCTTCCCTGATAGCTCAGTTGGTAAAGAATCTCCCTGCAATGCAGGAGACCCCGGTTGGATTCCTGAGTTGGGAAGATCCACTGGAGAAGGGATAGGTTCCAGTATTCCTGGGCTGCCCTTGTGGTTCAGCTGGTAAAGAATCCACCTGCATGTGAGAGACCTGGGTTCAATCCCTGGGTTGGGAAGATTCCCTGGAGAAGGGAGAGGCTACCCACTCCAGTATTCTGGCCTGGAGAATTCCATAGACTTCTATAGTCAATGGGGTCACAAAGAGTTGGACACGAATGAGTGACTTTCACTTTCTTTCAATTGAATAGGTTATGCCTAGGCTTTAATGTTGTTTGCTTGTGTTTCTGTGCTTTACATTTTTTCTTGCTTTGTGTTCTCTAAATTCCCACACTTGTGATTTAATGTTTTTCATTTTGAAACATCCTTGACCATTATTACTTTGAAAATTTCTTCTGCTCTCTCTTCTCATTCTGGGATCACAGTTATATATATTTCACTTTTTAAAATTGTTTGACAGTCCTTGGATGGTTTTTCATTTTTTCTTTTTGTATTTCACTTTGTGAAATTTCTATTGGATTGTTTTCAATAGCATTGTTTTTCTCAATTGTGTTGAATCTAGTGATGAGTCTATTGAAGGAATTCATTTTTTTTGGTAGCATTTCCTTTTGATTCTTGTAGTTTTTATTTCTCTGCTTATATATTCTTGCATGATGTCTAATTTTTCTGAGAGCTCTTAATGTATGAATCAGTTATTTTAACCATTTGATAATTTCAACATCTGTGTCCTGAGTCTGGTTTTGCTGATTGTTTTCTCTCTTCAAACTGCTTTTTTCTTGCTCTGTAACACGCACTATAGTTTTTTGAGTTGTGTCTGGTATTTGGAATTGAGGTAAATAAGCATTTGGTGTGAGATTTGTGGTAATCTAACTAGAAGTTGTGTTCTGTTTAATGTTTGTATTGCTAGAGGTATCAGAAGTGTTAAATTACTTTAGTGTGTTTGTTTTTGTCTCCTCTCTTGACTCTGGGTTTCCCTAAGTACTTCTGAGAGAGCTATTGTCTTGAAGCTCTTTCAACTGTATCCACTGTTATTATAGTGAAGCTTATTGGTGGGATGGTAAGCTTGTGGGGGAGTTGAGTGATCCACAACATTTTTGAATAAGTCTCTGGTTTTGTTTGCCTATGTCTTAGGATTGTGGCCTTTACAAGTGTTTCTAAAGTAGCATAGTTGTTTTCCTTCTTGTCCCCTACCCTTTTCCCTGACTCTAGTGTTCCAAATCTATTTCCTTGAAGCACTGACCTCTATTGACAATTGTGTGTTTGTGTGTGTGTGTTTTCTGATTGGTAAGACTGAATGGCTATAAAAGGCCAGAGTTAGAGGAATGCCCTTCCCTCAAATCTCCAGTCTTTCCTCTGAAGATTAGGCCTCAGTTATGGAAAATTCTTTGGGTTTATTTCACAAGGATCACTCTCCTCCACCACCCTAGTTCCAGAGTCATAAGGGTGTCTTGGTTTGTTTTTTTTTTTTTTTCTCAAATCCTTATCTTAAGAAACATGTGAGGTTCTTGTAGGTAAAGCCCACAAAAGTGTAAGAGTTTCCAGAAGTTTCTCCCTTTCACTTCATTCTACATTCAGCCCATCTCTTCATCTAAATTGCAGTTGATTTTCCTACCAATTTGTAGCTTCTGTTTCAACTAGCAGATCTCACCTGTATCTCAATGGACGTCTGTCTCTCCAGATTTTGGGGTGGCAGTTTTCTTTGCAGCTTCAGGCTTCTGATGGATCCAAGGAAATCGTTGATTTTTCTCAGTTTTCCTACCTTTATCTTGCTGTAAGTACAGAAATAATGACTTCTTATCCCTTCATATTTCAGAGTTGAAACCAGAAGTCTTATTTTTTTAATGTAAAAAAGCAACTTTTATTAAATAAGTCACAAATGGTTCTGATGCATTAGTTTTGACATATTTTATGCAATGTGGTTTACTATTATTATATTTAGGATGTTTGCATCTATATTCATAGTAGTCATATCCTATAAATTCATTTTTAACAGTGTTATCAGGTTTAGTTAAGCTCTTCTGAGAAAATGGGAATTAATACTATATTTTTTCCTTAAACACTTGTAAAAATCTACTGGTGAGAATATTCATGACTGGAGTAGTCTCATTTGGAAGGATTTTCAGTTTGGATTCAGTATCTTTACCAGATATAGGACAATTTATACTTTCTATTTATTCTTGTGATTTTTTTTCACTAGCTGTGTTCTTAAGGAATTTTTTTCCATTTCATTGATACAGCTGACCCTTGAACAACATGATTTCAACTGTGTAGATCCATTTATTATACAAATTGTTTTCAACAAGTATGTACTACAGGATCTGGTTGAGACTGTGAATGTGGATCCTTGGATGCAGAACCACAGACACAGAGTGCTGACTGTAAAGTTATATACAGATTTTCAACTGGGGAGGGAAGACTTATTTGTACCTCTAATTCATGTTGTTCAATGATCAACCATATTTTTTATTTTTATTTTTTAAAATTTATTTTAATTAGAGGCTAATTACAATATTGCATTGGTTTTGCCATACATCAACATGAATGGTTGGCAAATTACTTTTCAAATGTTATTGATATTTAAATTTTTAATTTAGGAAAAATTAAAATTATCTACAAAGGCAAGTAAGAGTATTTAAATAACAATGAACTTTATGTTCTCACATTTATGTTTAGGTTTGGATGGTGAGATTTAAAAAAAAGTCACATTTGCCAGAAGGACCTCATCCACATGTACAAAAATGCTGTAAATTCTACTTTCCTGATAAAATTACCCCCTGCTCAGGAAGCTGTAAAAGTGGTTAAAACTGGTTTTTAACTAAATCTTTACATTTAGCAAACACTACTAGAACTGATGGTGACTGCAGCCATGAAATTAAAAGATGCTTACTCCTTGGAAGGAAAGTTATGACCAACCTAGATAGCATATTCAAAAGCAGAGACATTACTTTGCCAACAAAGGTTCGTCTAGTCAAGACTATGGTTTTTCCAGTGGTCATGTATGGATGTGAGAGTTGGTGTGTGAAGAAGGCTGAGCGCCGAAAAATTGATGCTTTTGAACTGTGGTGTTGGAGAAGACTCTTGAGAGTCCCTTGGACTGCAAGGAGATCCAACCAGTTCATTCTGAAGGAGATCAGCCCTGGGATTTCTTTGGAAGGAATGATGCTAAAGCTGAAACTCCAGACTTTGACCACCTCATGCGAAGAGTTGACTCATTGGAAAAGACTCTGATGCTGGGAGGGACTGGGGGCAGGAGGAGAAGGGGACAACAGGGGATGAGATGGCTGGATGGCATCATTGACTGGATGGATGTGAGTCTGGGTGAACTCCGGGAGTTGGTGATGGACAGGGAGGCCTGGCGTGCTGTGATTCATGGGGTCGCAAAGAGTCGGACACGACTGAGCGACTAAACTTAACTGAATAGAACTGATTTACTCTCCAATCCTTCCAATCATCTCTATTTAGGTTTGATCAAATCAATCCATCCAGTCAATGTCATTTTTGCTTTGATTTACCCCAAATGCTGCTTATTATAAATTTAGTCAAATTTCGCTCATCCTCAAAATTCTATGTAATTTTGTTTTTTCCTTCAAAAAGCAAAATATTGAAATTTCTCTTTCAGTTTCTCCCTTACCAGACCAATAATTTGAAGTAAGTTTAGCACTTGGTTTTAAAATTTAAGCTAATTTTTATGTTTCTCACAGTCAGAGCATTAGTATTAATACAGTAAAGGACACACAAAAATCTCTATGCTCAATATGTTTACATTCTAGTGCAAGAAGGCAAATACTCATTAAAAATATTAAATAGGGTACTTTATATTAGATAACAAGTATTAAAACATATGGAACAGGATACAAATAAACTTAAACCGGAAATAGAGGATTTAATATGAACACAAAAAAACTAGAAAGGGAAATACTCACATTATTAGATCTGCAGCACTGCACTAAACATTGAGTTTTATAATAAAAACAAAATCAGACTAGAGACAAAACTACATCCTCCCAGCCCAGACACCTGTAAACATTAAGTACTTTGGGAAAATAATTGTCTTGCATTAGCTGAGAATCTAAACAGTAAAAAAAAAAAAAAGAAAGAAGCAATCAATCAAGGTGCTTTAAGTGCGTATCAGGCAACTAATAACCTACATTTTACCCTTAAAGTCAAAAATATAACAATGTTAAAGGATAAACTTGCAATTAAAAAAATCAATATGGGTGCTGTATCAATTTTAAACACTACCACTATTATATAACTTGTTCCTTAGAAATGACAAGTATTCAGGTGGTAGATTTCTCCAATAACCCAATAACTTTATCTAAATTACACTTGTTCTTCCACTGTAATACCATCTCTACTTTCTTGATAGGTAGAGAATCACTGTATAAATGGAATTTCAAGCTAAATATTCTCTGGATGGTCTAGGCCTCAAGTCCTTGAGGACTCCCCTCCACATAAAGAATGTGGATAATTTAGAAACTGATACACTGCTATTTTTGTATCTAAACTGAGCCCAAACTGAAGATCTCAAGGAAGCACCCATTCCTATGCACAAGAATTTCTACTTACATAGGCAGGACTGTTTGGGCTAAACACAGTTTAGATTTATCCATCTAAGTTGCTATCCAAACTTCCACTGTATCTTCTAAAACCAGGAACTGAGGACTAAGAATGGAAGTAAAAAACTTACACCAGTCCTTATAATACCTTAACCCTCCAATTCCAAACACCTACTTGACAGAGACAGAGATTTATTTAGGACCTCAGAGCCATAAATAGAATAGTTTTTCCCTGTTTCCCTATAGTACAACACGCATACCATTTTCAGTAACTCCTTGAGGCAGTATACTTTATAGTGGTAGATTCATGATCTAGTTTTTTGTTAGTGTCACTCTGGATCAAAATAGCCTATACTTGTCACTCAGGAAAATCAACAGCATATTTAGACTATGTCCCAAGGCAAAATATATCCACAAGGCAGAACTCATTACATTCCACAGATCTGATTAGTTAGAGAGATGTAAGACAGTGATAGAGTGATAGTAAGTATACTTTGAGTGTAGTCCATGGTTCCTAAGAGAGTGACACAGAGTGATAATAAGTATACTTTGAGTGTAGTCCGTTATTTTTGAAATCTTTAAGAATAAACAGGGTTCTTGATTTCTGGAGGAGCCTCAACAAAGAATGGTCAGCAAATTAAGTAACTTTAGAGTGCTCTGAAGTTTTCTAAAGAAGTGGCTGTTATAAAAGTAAACACCCATCATGAGAGGATACCATGAAAACTAAATGCCCTAACAGGCAGCACTCACTAACATCCTGTCCCTCATGATTATATCTTTTGAGAGATTCAAATAGCCTGTTGGCTCCATTGGCTCCAGAGTTATCACAGTTACCGGGAGGAATCTGCAGGTAAATTACATGAGAATAATCTCTACTGCTCTAGATGGATAATGCTCTAAGTATTATGGATACTTAGCTATACCAGGTGACATCAAATGGAGAATTACAAACATTTAACATGAAATTATCTATCACAGCAAAGACAAATTGACTACTGTATATAATCAGCCTGGTGGAGAAACTTGACAAAGTCACTGAAGGTGTCTGGTGAATACTCATTTGTTGTTCTTGATAAAACTGTAAAGGTGGGGTATGGATAAGAGCCCAAACCTTAGAATTCCTTTAAACATGTCCAAACAGATTTCATACTTTCTGGAATGTGCTTTAAATATATATCATAATTGCTTTTTTGGAGGGGTGGGGGGCCTAAAGCCTTGTTGGAGAATTCCAGCTCTGCCAGTAGCAATATATTACATGATTTTGTGTTCCCAAACTATTTCTGAGATAATACTAGGCACAATCATTTTACTGAGACTGTAATTGAAGTTTTGCACATCTCTTCCAGTCACACAGTAACCTTACTGCCCACATTCCTTCAATCTTCAGGAAAGATAGAAAAAACAGAAATCTTAAGGTCAAATCAGCAACATTCTCAGCTTCATTCAAACTCCCATGGCCTAATGATTGCTTTAATGACAACGAGCTTAATTCTTGGGGTTCATTGAATTGTTCCTTTTGAGTTAGTAACAGGACAAGTCTAGTAATATCACCTCTACTTCTGGACTCTGCTCTATTGTAAGAAATCCTGGCCAAATATTTCAGATGAGTCATCAGCAATTCATCCAGTTTTATTTATAATAAAACTTTGTACCAATTCCTATCTGAGTAATGTGGACAAACTTGGTGTTCTGATTCAACTTCATTGGAATCCTCAGAGACCACCACATATATGTCTTAACTTTGTTACAATAAATAGTCATAGCAGTTAAACAAGTAGAATTTATGCCAGCTTGATTTTAGGTTAGGGTCTCCTTTAAATCAAATGACACAAATGATTTTCCTCAATAATCTCCTAGAAAGTGAAAGTGTTAGTCTCTCAGTTTTTTGTGACTTTGTGACTCTGTGGATTGTAGTTCACGAGGCTCCTCTGCCCATGGAATTCTCCAGGCAGGAATACTGGATTGGGTAAGCCAGTTCCTTCTCCAGGGGATCCTCCCAACCCAGGGATCAAAGCTGGGTCTCCTGCATTGCAGGCAGATTCTTTACCATCTGAGCCACCAGGGAAGCCCTAATATTCTTTTAAACAACTGTTAAATTCTGGAGGTCTGGTCTAAAATTTGGGAGGGAAAAACAGCCTTCAAACTCTGGGGGGGAAAAGCCTTATCAAGTACTGTTGAGGATGGTGAGGCTGGTGCAGAAGTAAAATTTCACGAGGTTGATACTTAAGTGTGATATCTTTCAATCAAAGAGGGATAAACCATCTTAAATCATTACTGGAGACCTCAAGCTAAGAAATCTTAGGATGGATTAGAAGCAGATATTCTTTGGAAAGAAATGGCTTCTCCTTAAGATCCACAAAAAAATCTGACAAACTGTCATGGTTTAATTTGTATTCCTTCATTGTTTATTTTCTTATCTACCTGGTTTAAGGTTTTGGTTACATTTAATTATGTTACTTATAAGGCATTTATTATTTATATTATTGTATTTATTTTGCATGTAATCACTCCTTAGTATGAGTCTAATAAAAACACATAACACATTTTATTTGTGAAGGGTTAAAGCATATAATCAAACTGATTGTTGAATTTGTACACATTTTCCATGGCGAGCCACCCAATTTCTCTTGGTTTCATTCTTTGAAATGAATCAGAAACTGAGGCCCAATCACTGAAGACAAGGCAAACACAACAATATACTAGACAGACAGAAATCTAAAATTACTATCCTGTTATATCTGGAAAAGGAGTTTCCTATGTCTATGAAAACAATACTGGCAGGTCTTTGGTGGAAGTCAGCTTTTGTAACTGAACTTTCACAGGAATAGAATTTCATGAGAACTGCAGAACAAAAATATCTACTTGGAGGTGTCTCATTTTCTCAGATTTCATAAAATTCACTATTTTTGCTTTAGATCTATCAATGATATTGATACTACATTTATTGTCTAGCACTAAAAGATTCTTGATCAGTAACACTGAGACATTACAAAAATATTTGACAATCTCCTAGGGGTATTTTGGCTTTAAACAGATCACTATGTATTTATGAAAGACTGGTATTAGATTAGTGAAGCAAAAGTTTCTTGGTAACATCCTGCACACTAGAGGAATCTGCTACCTTGATAAACTAAGTTCTGCCGTCAGTATACTTTCGGACATGACCCAGGTTGTATTTTGACCCATCAATTTCTACTCTAAGAAGAGATCCTCAGATAATTTAATTCTAGAAGAAAAAAAAATTAATCTTGATGTTAGAATCCAAGCCTTACCACTCAAGGGGAACTCTGTATTGCTTACCTTCTCAAGTTCCCACAATGAAAAGATCTAACTTGAATGAAATTTCAGAGTATACTGCCCTCTGTGATATACTCCTGAGACTCTGCCAAGATGGGCTCTTACGGTCTTAAAAGGAACAAGCTTTGGTGATATTTTTCAGGAGCTAGCATTTGCTATATGTAATGTAATCAGTTATTTTAAAATGTATATTTTCTCAGAGTCATCAGCAATTTTTATTGAACACATAATGTGCCAGATGTTATTATCTCTTTTAATTTTGGTAATGGCTGGCACATCTACTTCCACTCACTACAGAGACAACCAGGAAACCACGGTGAATGGGAATTGGAATCCAGGAAATCTATTCCGGCACTCATTTCCTTAATGAGTATGCAATTGTACCTACTAATATATTCTATTTCCATGATTGCAGGGGCCCTTATTATCTTGCTCACAGCTATTTCTCCACTGCCTAGAAGAGAAACTTTCTCATACTACATGATCCATAAATATGTTTAGGGTGAATAGATGAATTTAAAGCATATTATATGCTGGTACACAGAGTGATATCCTAGAATGTGGGCTTTGAATCCAGAAGTTCAAAGTTAAGACTAATATATATGCTAGTGAAGTGAAGTCGTTCAGTCATGTCCGACTCTTTGTGACCCCACGGACTGTAGCCTACCAGGCTCCTCTGTCCATGGGATTTTCCAGGCAAGAGTACTGGAGTGGGTTGCCATTTCCTTCTCCAGGGGATCTTCCCAACCCAGGGATCAAACCCAGGTTTCCTGCATTGTAGGCAGACACTTTACCATCTGAGCCACCAGGGAAGACACTAGTATAAATTATTTACCTTAAGGTGGAGAAAATAATATCTAGGTTTGCTCTAAAGATGACATGGTAGGATTATATTAAGCAGCAACCATAGGGGCTTTCCAGGTGATCCTAGTGGTGAAAAATCTGCCTTCCAGTGCAGAAGATGCAAGAAACATAGGTTCGACACCTGGGTCAGGAAGAACCTCTGGAGTAGGAAATGGCAACCCACTCCAGTATTCTTGCCTAGAAAATTCCAAGGACAAAGGAGTCCATGGGGTCTCAAAAAGTCGAGCGCAAGTAAGTGATTGAACACACAGGGGCTAGAATAGATTGGCTCAATAAAAATAGTGTTCATGGTGATGATTCTTACATTGTTTTCTCCCCCTCAGTGTTTTTCTTCCCTACATATGATTTCATTAAGTGACATACTCCCTTACTTTCTTACACTTCAGCTTACTTCTGGTTATTTAGTAACTATGTAAAATAAACTGTTCTATAGTTTTAGTTTTCTGATTTTTTAATTTTAGAGGTTTCTGAGTATCTGGAGACAAGGCATGTAAGTGGACCATAACCATTTAATGCCTATTACATCTCAGCCAGAATCAGGGATTTAAAGGACAGAGAAAAATTAGGTTGAGTATGTGAGGGAGTAAGCTTATATTTTTATTGGAGTAGGCATTCTACCCAGCTGCTGTAGAGGTAGCTGCTCTGTCACTAGGGCAATGTATGTCCCAAGACACCTTCCTTGAGCTCTAAACATTGGAGTTTCTCTTTAAGTGGATGTAAGCCATACCTAGATGTACATACATAGATTATATAAGAAAGATGACAATACAGGGTACACATGAGGCTGGTACATAGCAAAATTTCATTAAGTGGTAATGAAAGGATAGCTTTATCACATATACTTCTGCATTTATTTGGTCATTCAATGTATAATATTAATCAAACAACAAATAACCCTTCCAAAGGAAGGAACTGTATCAGTTCAAGCCCATACAGCATTATGTTTGTAATATTTTTTAAGATGGGCTAAGAAAAGACCCACCATGACCTCCAAAATGAAATCTCATCATTATTTTAGCTATGGATTCTCTCCAGATACAACTGTCTCTTTCATGGAGAAACTAAAAGAAACTTCCCACAGCAGGTAGGGAACAGATCCTCTTTGTCCATGCACTCAATCATTCAAATCAATCATTTGGTAGTTTATCACTGAATAAATTACCAAAAAGTTTTGGTAATTTATTCAATAGATAAGCACTGCTACAGCATGTACTCTATGCCCAGTACTGTACTAGACATAAGAAGAGCATAATCCTTCCTCTGGCTGATTTCATGGAACTCAGCATAGTGCTGACAGACAATGTGAAGTTGTTAATGCACTCCTGTCGTCTATATCACACCTGCATCTCTGACACTAACCTCAAATTATCTTTCTTCATTATATCCTTTGAACTTTACACATTTGTTCATACTCACTAAAACTCACATCAGACTGAAAGAATAATGTGTATGTGTGCGTGTATATATGCAGTTGCATATTCTTAAATCTATATATAGCTTTTTATGTGTATATATATAACATACATATGTGTGTCTAAATATGTAATACATATAATTGCCCATTTCTTTAATCATTGTATTTATTGAACACATATCATGACCAGAAAAGTATAAGAAGTACTAGTATCTAAATATGAAAACGACAGTCTCAAGCTTACAGTTTATCAAGGATGAAACAACCATTGACAGTAATTCAAATAAAAACAATAACTAAATTACAAAGAAGTCTAAGAATGATGACATAACTTCTCCCTGAAGTTTTATGTAGATAGTATTTTTTGCTAACTTTTTCTCAAATTATGCCTCTAATTTTGTTAATGATGAATCTAATTGTCCTCTAAACCCAGGTAGAGGAAGGTCAATATTACCTAGAAGAGCTTGGAACATGCTGAAGAGGGTTCCCTGTGGTCTGACACCAGGTATGCTGTCTAGAGCAGGATTCTCAGTTACAGGTCAGAGACAGAAAATACTGAGCCCTGCCATTTTAAATTGTATAAATATAACACCCAGTTGGTATTGCTTCCCCTATGGTCTACTCAGAACAGAATTAGCTGCTTCTTCTAAGAGTTGTTAATACTGCATTTATATGTCTGCAAATAAAATTTAAAAATCAGTACTCCAATTGCAATTAGAGAAATGAATGATCTCCAGTGTTTTCCTTCAACTGGTACTATTTTCATTTAGGTGGATGAAACCTTTCCATTTGTAGTACAGGTTAATGTCCTATTTCTATTATATATTAGAGACACAGTTTCTTTTTCAAGTTTGTTCCTTTTGTTTATTTTATAAGTGCTAGGAAGAGAAATATTAATTTAATTTTATACACTCAATTCTACAATAGCATGAAAAGAGCCTGAGATGAAGGATGAGCAAGCAGGGTGGAGGTTGGGAGCTCACACATATTTCAGTGGAAAGGAATCAAAGCAAAAAAGAATAATTTGTGTGCCTAACATATATTACATTCTTTACTCCCTAGTTCCTTTGAGGAAGTTCTACCATACTCTTATATTCTATGTCTAACTGGTTGGGCTTTCCAATGGAAAATTGCCAATAATTTTGAGATTATACCAATGCAGTGCATTAACATAGCTTTTTGGATATTCATGACCTGAAGTCTTTGGATCTTTATCAAAAAATGTAATAATGTCAACAGTGTGGTAGTCAGCCACATGGTGCCGCCACAATGAAATAAGTGCCATCCCAAGCTGCTCTTTTAAGAGCAGGGAATAGCACACAGCTTTGTAGATCTTTTCTGCATATAAAATGTAGGAATCTGAAGGTCAAATTGTCATGAAAGTAGAAAATTTGCAATAGCCATATTCTTTCCAAGTCAGAGTGAGATGAGAAATCTTCACCAACACCTCCAGATGTACACTTATTTCCTGAATCACTGACCCTTAAAAGAGTCCATTTAGGTTACTGCCTCAGGAAATAAGTGATGCATTATTACTCATTTCAGCAGCCTGAGGCCAAGACAGAAAGAACTACTTTTTCTCTAAAGGTAGAGTCTTGATTTAAATACCATGATAAATAATAGTGACCAATTATGTTTCATATCTCAAGATGTCTCCTCAATCAAATTGCCTATGTGCTTCAAGAGAACTGCATATACAAATTGGAAATCTAAAGCCTAACCCTGAAGTCCTGATATAAGGAATTTTTAAGTCATAATAGTCCATAAAGGAGGAACTCTCCAACTACTGTCATCATATACCTTTTAAAGCCCCTAGAAAGCTGAACTCTTTTGATCATTGAACATACTCTAGCAGGGAGGGAGTCCTTCATGTTGTCTATCAGGTTATAATGCATATTTGGTGATATGTAGGATTGTTTGATAATGTAAGCCTGTGGTAATTATTGACATGCATGGTCATAAAGGCTTGCATTAGCACACTTGGCACATTGGTGGCAAGTAGTCGCATTTAAACTTTATAGCTGGCTGGCCATTTTTGCAGCTAACTTCCCTTTCTCTTAGAGGACATTCTCTTCTAGATTATGAGGCATTGGAAGAGCTGATATTCATGAGGTACCCTACCTCCACTGGGGATATAAGCAGACTACTCATCGTCCCTCTTTTTGAGTCAGTGAACATCTTAGTGACTCAAGTCAGGCCCACTTCTCCACTCTTGGACTTCTACATACAAAAGGGGAGAAAAAAGTTCACATTTTACTCAAATAGATAAACTGACTTTAGAACTTAATTTTTTTTTTGCCAGTCATCTACATAAAAAAGATGTAGAATTAAAGCCAAGAAACATAACCAAGAGATGAGAGATCGGCAGAAGTCAGATGCTTCTTTAGATCCTGGACTCCTGGATTCCACAGAGATTGAAGACTCATCATGGTTATAGAAGCTTAAGAATTCCCTTTTCTCCTTATAAGGTATTGTGTAATATATCTTTTACTTATAACCAAGATATATGATTAATCAAGGTAATTATGAGGAAATGCAAAGAGTGACTAATAATATCAAGACTGAGGAATTATATTATTTCCAGAGTGCTTCTTGAACAGTTCTTTTTGAGAATATACTACTTCCAATGGGGGAAAAAAGATATAAGTGATGTGAAGGAAGTACCATGGAGCAAGAGGTGACAACCAAATTCTTTTTGATACATAATTATTGTTGATTATACAGTGTATGTGGTACTGCAAAACAGAATCCAATAATGAAATAAATTCACTAATTTGACTTTGTGTAATATAATATATTTCTAAGGATATTAAAATTAAAGATAGTTATATAAATGCAATATGTTAACTAGGGGATTAAAATCTGAGATTATGCCAACAAAATGAAGCAAGGATGTGGACAGAATCGAGGTAAAATGGTTAAGCAAATAGTTCTGCAGTTAAAATATATGTGAGTTCAAATTTTGCCTCAGTTACTATAATGACTACCATTATTGTTGCTGTTCCCAGCATCTGTTCACTCCAAGCTGCTTTATCTGTTTATTAAGACATTTATTATTTAAAAGAGCAATTTTAGGAAGGCACTATGAGTATGTTCACAATTTAGACACATATATAAAATAATTACATATATTATATGTCAAATTTGTACTATTCTAAAACATACGGGTTAATTGGAGAATTTTTAAAGTTAAAGATTTACAAACATTTCAGCACACACTCTGCTGCTGCTGTTGCTGCTGCTGCTGCTGCTAAGTCGCTTCAGTTGTGTTCGACTCTGTGTGACCCCATAGATGGTAGCCTACCAGGCTCCCCTGTCCCTGGGATTCACTAGGCAAGAACACTGGAGTGGGTTGCCATTTCCTTCTCCAATGCATGAAAGTGCTTAAAATATGCAACCTGACACTGAATCCCAAATACCTGTACACACACTATACTACCTTTAACTGTGTACTTAATAATAAAAACATTTATTGTCAGTTATTAATTATTTTACTACATGAATAAGGAATCCTACCGTGTAGCTGCTAAGTCATGTCTGACTCTTTGTGACCCCATGGACTGTAACCTGTCAGGCTCCCCCTGTCCATGAGATTGTCCAGGCAAGAATACTGGAGTGGGTTGCCATTTCCTCATCCAGGGGATCATTCTGACCCAAGGATTGAACCCATATCTCCTGCACTGGCAGGCAGGCTCTTCATCAGTGAGCCACCAATGAAGCCCCTAAATCTGTGAGTTTGTTTTTATTTTGCATGTGCATTCATTCATATTGTTTTTAAATAGCACCTAAGTGCTATCATACAGTATCATACAAGTCTCTTCTCCACTCTTGGCTGCCCTAAACCAGTGCAATGCTGTGGTGTAGAGATGGTGGGAACAGAGCATTACCAGGTAGATAATGGGATCGTTCACAGGAAAGCAGTCAATGCTGCTTCCCAGAGGACAGTTGTGACCCCTAAGCACGGAGTGTCGTGTATCAGCAGGGATCTTGAGGATCAGGGGCAGGGATGGAGGGTGGACTAGGTGTTCCTTGAGTTCCCAAAGTTGGGTTGGAAGGGAAAGAAGAGTACAGTGACCAGACTCCCCTTGTCCTAAAGTAGGCAACCTGACACCGAATCCCAAATACCTGTCCATTGCTGGGAGGTAATAATTAGAAGACACACCCTAGATATGTGATATTTTCTTCTCTCAGAAAAGAAAGCCTCTATTAAGTTCATCAAATTAAAATATATGTTTGCTTCACCATATAATTTAAAGGTATGTATGTAACCTAAGCAAAATACACACGCAATATATCTTCTAAATGAGTAAAATGGAGGAAATACAAGTTACATAAAAACAGATTAAAGTCATATAAAACACCATAAGTCACTTTAAAACGAGAGGATTATAAAATGGCATATGCAAATAAAAACAGCACTTCCTGTCATATAAATGAGAAAAAGATTATAATATCTCATCTAAAAAGTCATATTAACCTTAAAAATATAATGCAACAAAATGTTTTTCAAAATAACACACCAGAAATTTAAAGAGCTTTCAATAGAAAAATAAGATGATTGCAATCCACAGGAAGATAAAACTGAATTGACTCCATTAAGTGTAAATACCATAGAATCAGATTTTATAAAGCAAAAATTGCACAAAACCCATGAGATTTAAAGAAAACTACAAAGAAGCTTTAAAACATTTTATCCAGTGATGGAATTCCAGCTGAGCCAATTAAAATCCTAAACGATGATGCTGTTAAAGTGCTGCAGTCAATACGCCAGTGAATTTAGAAAACTCAGCAGTGGACACAGGACTGGAAAAGATCACTTTCATTCCAATCACAAAGAATGTTCAAACAACACCACAACTGTGGTCATTTCTCATGCTAGCAAGGTAATGATCAAAATCCTTCAAGCTAGACTTCAACAGGACATGACCTGAGAGCTTCCAGATGTATAAGCTGGATTTTAGAAAAGGCAGAGGAACCAGAAATTCAGTTGCCAACATCTGCTGAATCACAGAAACAGCAAGAGAATCTCATAAAAACATCTACTTCTGCTTCACTGACTAAACTATTGATGATGTGGATTACAACAAACTAGAAAATTCTTAGAGATGGGAATACTAGACCACCTCACCTGTCTCCTGAGAAACCTGTATGCAGGTCAAGAAGCAACAGTTAGACCCAGACATGGAACAATGGACTGGTTTCAAATTGGGAAAGGAGTACATCAAGGCTGTATACTGTTACCCTGCTTATTTAACTTATATGCAGAGTACATCATGCAAAATGTCGGGCTGGATGAAGCACAAGCTGGAATCAAGATTGCCGGGAGAAATATCAATAACCTCAGTTATGCAGGTGACACCACCCTTATGGCAGAAAGTGAAGAGGAACTAAAGAGTCTCTTGATAAAAGTGAAAGAAGAGACTGAAAAGTAGGCTTAAAACTCAACATTAAGAAAACCAAGATCATGGCCTCTGGTTCTATAATTTCATGGAAAATAGATAGGGAAACAATGACAGTTTATTTTTTGGGCTCCAAATCACTGCAGATGGTGACTGCAGCCATGAAATTAAAAGGCACTTGCTTCTTGGAAGAAAAGCTATAAGCAACCTAGACAGTATATTAAAAAGCAGAGACATTACTTTGCAGACAAAGGTTCATCTAGTCAAAGCTATGGTTTTTCCCATAGTCATGTATGGATATAAGAATTTGACTATAAAGAAAGCTGAGCATCAAAGAATTGATGCTTTTGAACTGTGGTGTTGGAGAAGACTCTTGAGAGTCCCTTGGACTGCAAGGAGATCAAACCAGTCCATCCTAAAGGAAATCAGTCCTGAATATTTATTGGAAGGACTGATGCTGACGCTAAAACTCTAATACTTGGGCCACCTGATGTGAGGAACTGACTCACTGGAAAAGACCCTGATGCTAGGGAATATTGAAGGCAGGAGGAGAAGGGGATGACAGAGGATGAGATGGTTGGATGGCATCACTGACTCAACAGACATGAGTTTGAGCAAGCTCTGGCAGTTGGTGAGGGACAGGGAAGCCTGGCATGCTGTAGTCCATGCGATCACAAAGAATTGGACATGACTGAGCGACTGAACTGAATTGAACAGCTACTATGGAGAAGAGAGTGGAGATTCCTTAAAAAACTGGAAATAGAACTGCCATACGACCCAGCAACCTCTCTGCTGGGCATATACACGAAGGAAACCAGAATTGAAAGAGATACATGTACCCCAATGTTCACTGCAGCACTATTTACAATAGCTAGGACATGGAAGCAATCTAGATGCCCATATACACATGAATGGATAAGGAAGCTGTGGTACATTTACACAATGGAATGTTACTCAGCTATGAAAAGGAACACATTTGAGTCAGTTCTAATGAGATGGATGAAACTGGAGCCTATTATACAGAGTGAAATTAAGTCAGAAAGAGAAACACTAATACAATATACTAATGCCTATATATGGAATTTAGAAAGATGGTAATGACAATCCTATATGCAAGGCAGCAAAAGAGATGTAAAGAACAGACTTTTGGACTATGTGGGAGAAGGCAAGAGTGGGATGATTTAAAAGAACAACACTCAAAGATGTATATTACCATATGTAAAATAGACTACCATCGCAAGTTCGATGCATGATCAGGGCACCCAAAGCTGGTGCTTTGGGACAACCCAGAGGGATGGGGTGGGGAGGGAAATGGGAGGGGGGTTCAGGATGGAGGGACACATGTGCACCTATGGCTGATTGATGTTGATGTATGGCAGAAACCACCACGATATTGTAAAGTAATTATCTTCCAATTAAAATAAGTTGATTAATAAAAAAAACAATGTGACGAACATCCACGGGGTAAACAATAGAATGAAATTATGGTCTTCAGACTAACCAATAGTATTTACATATTTCAAAGATTGCTTTAACTATTAATATTATAAAATGGTTATATAAGATGTTAACATTAGAAAATCAGGGTAAAGAATACACAAGTATCCTCTGTACTATTTTTGGAAAATTTCCTGTAAGTCTAAAAATTATTTCAAAATAATAAATAAAATTTTAGGAAAAATTAAACAGAAACTTTACCAAAGATTTATAACTGGCAGCTAATCTTATAAAAATGTATCTTCTTAAATGACCAAACTATAAACTGAAGTCACAATAAGATAAGATCTCACACTTACTCAAGTGAGTATGAGAATGACAACTTCAAATATTGGTGATGATGGATAGTAGAAAATATCATATATCACAGGTATGAGTGTGAAAAGTTTCACCTATTTAGAAAACTCTATGACAGTTTCTCATAAAATTAAGCAAACTATATCTTACAATCAAGCAAATTCCATTTTTAGGTAATTGTATGAAAGATTTGCCAACATATTCAAAATAACTAAAAACTGGAAACAACCCTCATGCCCATCAACAGGAGAATGAATAATAAACTGTAATAGTCCCATTCAATGGAATATTACTCTACTTTACAATTAAATAGAAAAAATTTAAACCTACTGGTACAGGGAATAATATGTATAAATCTCAATATCATTATGATGAGTGGAAGAAGTCAGACATATACTGTGTGATTCAATTTAATTAATTGCAAGAACAGGTAAAACTAATCTATGACGATAGAAATCAGAATACTGTCTCCTATGAGAATTAGGCTTAGGAGGAAGGAAGCAGTAGAGGAAGTTCTCAAGTAATAAAAACATTCTACTTCCTGAATAAGGTGACAGTTACATGGGTATATACTTTTAAGAAAACTCATTGAATTACACAATTAAGATGCATGAATTTAACTATATTAATTTTACCTACATAAAAGTATAAATATTAAAAAGTAAGAAATTCTCATTACTGATATGAGGTATCTGTTAGAAATATTAAAAATATTTATATATTACATAAATATATAAAATAAAAGGAAGTACAGAACATTACGAAAGTATGTGTGGGTGTGTGTATCTATGTATATACTCACACACATTTGGGGATGTGTATTTGTGATGTGTGTATATATATGTTTGAAAGGAGACACAAGAAACCATAAGACTAGCTGTCTCCAGGAAAGGGAAATTGGGTGGCTATGGAAGATAGAACTGAAAAGGTAAATTACCTTTCACTGAAAAGGTGAAAATCCCTTTGTAAATTTTGAATTTTGTAACATATATTATGATTTGAAAAATGAAAGTGAAAAATGTAAAATGCTTCTGGAGGAAATCAGTGTTATGAGTTCTCTAACTTATTTAAAAATACTTCAAAAGCGTCATGAAGTGAATATGGCAAAATGTGGTAGAACCTGGATTACTGGTATTTGCAAGGTCATAGTTCTTTTCTCCTTATACTCTGTATGCTTACAATGTGTTAATTATGAATTTTTATAAAAATCAGAACAGAGGAAGTCTTCCATTACCAAGAACACTTTAAAATCAATGAATTACACATGTTTAAGAATTCATTAGGAAAAAAACCACAAGGGAATGTAGAAAAAATAAATTAATTAAAACATTAAAAAGATACACTGATAAGTAATACCTGAGAGCTGACTGGGGAACAGGGGAATGGACAACGAGTGATACTAAAAATCCATGAGTCAAACTTATTACATTAAAAAAGACACAGCAGAAATAATCAAAACTGGATGGAAATGGATATTAGTTGAAATGAGAGAAATTAATGAACATTTTGAATTACTTCATTCTACTGTGTTTGAAAATCTACTTGACTGTGATTTTCTACTAGTTAACAAGTTAAATGTAAGGTATAAAACAAAAAATAAGCAATAACCATAGAAAATGTGAAAACCACCAAAAACACAAAGGAGAGTTCAGATGACTTAAATTATGTGTTTGCTTAACTGCGGATGAAAGCTAAAGCTTTCCAACCTATTCTAGAGCACAGAATAAAAAGAAAATCCTAAAATTATTTAAACACAATCAGAAAATCCAATATACAAACATGACAAAAATAGAACAAAAAATAAAATTACAGATCAATTTCAGTTAGCAGTATTCCTGCAAAAATTCCAAATCAAACGAAGATACTCATAATTCAATAGTGAAATTAAAACCAAAAGGAATTTGTTGAATGAACAATAAAAGGAATAAAAAAATTTCAATAGTAAAAATGGATTATTTCACAATGACAAAAGTTTAAAGAATAATATAATTGTTTATGCAAAAAGTATTTGGTTACATTTCACCACTTGGTTTTGATGAAAATTCCTTAAGAAATATGTAGAAGCTAAGAGACTTTACCTAACATAATATATAAGAATCTCAAATTTAAAATTGGCATTTTGATGACTGAGATCATTTACATCAAAATAACTTAACTATTGGAACTAATAAGACCTGATACCACCCCCATCAGGGTCTTATAAACAAGACAGAACTGTAAACCAACAAATACACTCAAATTTGTTCATCTACCCAAACAGTTCTTCTATCATTGATAATATATTATTCACATAGGGAAATAGCTCATTCATCAGACAAAAATTTGATTATCTAAATTCAATCAACATTTTCATCTTACTCTTTCACCAGGTTTAAACTCTCACAGGATGAATTTTGCCCTCTCCTAACCAGTTCCTTGCTTCCCTGGTGACTCAGTGGTAAAGAAAACCACCTGCCAATGCGGGAGATGTGGATTCAATCCCTGGGTCAGAAAGATCCCCTGGAGAAGGAAATGGCAACCCACTCCAGTATTCTTGTCTGGGAAATCCCATGAACAGAGGAGCCGTGGGGCTGCAAAAGAGTTAGATATGACGTAATGACCAAACAACAAGACAGTTTTCTGCCTTGAAATTCCTACCTTAAACCGTCATCCCATCCCTCACAACCTTAATTTCCTGCTTTTGAAATACTACTAAACCTTGTCAAAGTACTGTTTTCCCTTTCTGTTGTAGTTTTAATAAACTCAGCTTTGCTTGCTTATAGCTGTCTCTGAGAGTCTTTTTGTGTAATAGACCAGAAACATGCTGGTCAAACCAAGAAGGGTCCATTAAAACCTAACTAAATCAAGGGTGAGTGATATTTCCACAATCCAGATAATCCGGGAGAGGAGAATCACAACTATCAGTATTTTCAAAGGATTTAGTCTGTAATTTGAAAAAAGAAACTCCATGAAAAAGAGGAAGGAGACCACTTACCCCTAAAACAACACAAAACTTTTCAGATACAGAAAAATTATCAAGTAAGAAAATAAACTGAAGGAAGATACTCCTGCCACAAAGTGAAAATATTAACAATAATTAAAATTACTGAATAAAAAGACAGACATACCTTGTCCTTGAATAGGAAGACTATTATTAAAAACCAATTCTCCCCTAAATTAATTTATTAAAAGTCGATGAAATTGCAGTCTAAACTGTAATTTCTTCTAAGAGAAGACACGAGACAGGAGGCAGAAGAAGAGACACACAACCCACAGAACAAAAATGGAGTCAGTCATAGATGAGAATACAGCATATGTGCAAGATGGCATTACAGATAAATGGGCAATTATTGGCAAATAATCGCAGGTAATGGCAAATAACTTGGCAACTTTAAGATTTCAAATAAAAAAATTTCTGTGATTTAAGAACTTGAATTAAAAAAACACAAAAGAATTAGAAGTTAACATAGATGAAGAGTTCTATGAGATCAGTATAAATATCTTTCCAAAATGACATGAACTCAGAAGCCATAGAAGTGAACATGGTTATACCTGGACATATAACAATCAAATACATTCTTATAACAAAAACGAAGCTTAAAAGTATGTTAAAAATATCTGTAATGCGTGACAATCCAAAGCTTATTCCCCCAATAATAAATGAGCTCTTTGAAATCAGCAAAGGACTAAAACCTCCCCACAGCCCCAAAATTGGACATAAAATAAAAAATACAGATGGCTAATAAACATATGAAAAAATGATCAAACTCAAAAACAAAAGAAATACAATTTAAGACAATAGTTTGGGCTATCACACTGGCAAAGATCTCAAATATTCATAAAATTCATTATCTGTGAGATTGTGGGAAAGTTGGCAATCTCATTCATGTTCATTTGAGGATTAAGTTGTTACCATGTATTTAAGGAAATCATGCAATCATTTTCAAAATTTGAAATATGCATATACTTAATCCCAGTATTTTAACTGCTAAGTAATTTATTATGATATAATAGACAAATGCAAATTATTGATATATAGGGAGGTTCATTGCACAGAATTTGGTACTAACATAAATATCTATGAATAAGAAATGTTTAAAACATTTAATTATATTTCATGTACAAAACAATCATGCAGTCATTCAACAGATGACACAGGTATGTATTACTGAAACAGAAAAAAGGGCATTGAAAAAACTGTTAAATGAAAGCAAATTTGCAGAATAATGTGTACAATATAGCTCTACTTCCAGAACCCCCTAAAATAGCTTGTGTCTGTGTGTGTGCATCTATCTACTTAAAGAAGGCACACAACTCCCTTAATAGAGGAAAACTCGGAGATAGGATTAGGAGAGAAAAGGGCACTTAATTTATATATTAGATGTTTAGATATGCTTTGAATTTTTGAAAAAATTTAATAGATCTTATTTTTTTAATTTACTACATGGCAAATGAAAATTATAAATGTATATTTATGGGAGTACTAAGCAATTCCATCACTTTGAGTTTCTTGTGCAATATAATTTCCTCTACTGAGGCTCCTGGGATTGAGTCAAGTGGAAGCAAGGGAAACAGTCACCATGCCCAAATTAAAGTCTCATCGATGATATCCCAACATGAGCATTTCTCAGTTAACCATTTCTTATCTGCAGGAGGTATCCACTGCAACACAGGAAAGAGCAGAGTTTCCATGCACAAAGAAGACTGTCACTGTACTGGAGAAGCTGGTGGCAGAAGTAATGGCACCTACAGTAACAAATCCACCTTGTCTCTGTGGTCATCACCTGCAAGGACATAGTGGGGGAAAATTGGCAAAGGTGAGGCATACATTTTCTCAGGAGCCTGTCTGACGGCTATGAAGTCTTTGTACACTCTTCTTCTATGTGTTCTGGAACAAATCTACCCAGAATACACAGAGAAAGCCACATTTTCAGCAGCTGGGTACCTGCTATGGCCAGAAAAATGACTAAGATTTCTTAAAAACAAGGATGCCAAATACTGGTGATAATTTTTCTCCTTTGCTTGGCCAACAAATGGAGATCTCCAACTATTTCAGACTTTTATCTGTCTCTTTCCCTCTGAATTTGACTCATTAAAGTGCTAGGTCATTCATTCATTGAATCAATTATTTCAGGCAAAACTACTTGTCTACCCTTCAGTCTAATGATTACTGAGAACTACTATATCTCATGAATATAGTAATTCTCTGGTAACACAACACATCCAGCAAAGAAGTTTAGTGTGTGTGTGTGCGCGCGCGCGTGTGTGTGTTAGCTGCTCAGTTGTGTCTGACTCTTTGTGACCCCATGGACTGTAGCTCACCAGACTCCTCTGTCCGTGGAATTCTCGAGGCAAGAATAGTGGAGTGGGTTGCCATTCCCTTCTCCAGGGGATCTTCCTGACCCAAGGATTGAACCCAGTCTCCCGCATTGCGAGCAGATTCTTTACCATCTGAGCCCCCAGGGAAGCCCGAGAAGTTTAGTTTATTAGATAAGAAAAGTTAAGGAAATATTTTACATTAGCCGTAAATGTACTAACCGAGATGTAGAAAAACTATGAAGGTATGTAAGAAAAGCTGTATCTCTTAACTCATTACACAATCTGGCCTTTCAGTTAGAATGTAGCCATAAGACATAAATCTTCAGAAAACTGACACCTAACTTCCTACCCAGACGTGGTTGCTCCTAGAAAGCAAGGACTATTCTGACAAAACCCTTACCTTCAGAGGGCAGCCCTCAGACAAGAGGGAGGCAAAAGGGCTCTGTCTGAGAGTCTTCCTTCAGGGGTTTACTGGTATCATTCATGCTCAAAAGAGCTCCCAGGAAGTCATCTTCTGAGGGGTGGAGGGGGAGAAACACCACTTCCAGTGAAAAAGGCGATTCAGCTGAAGTTGGGAAGTCACCCCTTTTCCATACTGATTTCATTTGAAAGCTGTTTCCTGCTCTGTCATACAGCACCGAAATTACAGCTAGCTGCTCATAACTCTATACATTTCAATATCAGCACCTTGTATCAGAGCCTTTCTCTCTGGTACTTTCCCAGAACTGACTGAATTACCTGGATCCCACTGAAAATTATGTTTCTTTTCTATCATTTATTATTTGTTCTGCTTAGATGGCCAGGTTTTTTATAAGATCACTCTGTATCGTCTACTCATATATCTATTCTCAATAAAAGTTTGTTGAGAACCTACTCTATGATAACCCATTAGGAGCTTGTGTCACAAAAATGAACTTAAAAGCATCATGCCATTAAAATTAAAACCCCATCTGGTGAATCAATCATACAAAAAAAAAAAAAAAAAAAACTGAGAAGTAACGTGGTAAATGGTCTTATAGAGGGAGATTCACTGATAGCGATGTGAGTCTAGATATCAGTAGCATGTTATTGACTTTAAGGTGCAACCAGACTGCTGCTTTCCTCTACAGCCACCAGCCCTCAGGAAAACAAAATGAGACAAACAATAGCATTCCTCATGGAATCTACAGAATCAGTAGTGATGCTTCCTCTCTAATTTCTAAGTTTAGTGATTTATGTCTGTCTAACTAGTGAAAGTCAAAGTCGCTCAGTCGTGTCCGACTCTTTGCAAACCCATGGACTATATAGTTCATGGAATTCTCCAGGCCAAGATACTAGAGTGGGTAGCGGTTCCTTTCTCCAGGGGATCATCCCAACCCAGGGATCGAACCCAAGTCTCCCACATTCCAGGCAGATTCTTTACCAACTGAGCCAGCAGGGAAGCCCAAGAATACTGGAGTGGGTAGCCTATTCCTTCTCAGCAGATTCTCCTGACCCAGGATTCGAACTGGGGTCTCCTGCATTACAGGTGGATTCTTTACCAGCTGAGCTACTACAGAAGCCCTCTAACTAAAGACTTATCAATTTCATCAATCTGCAGAAATCTAGCTTTTGTTTTCATGAGTTTTCCCTATAGTTTTGCTGAGCTTTACCATTATGTCATTGACCTTTGCTCAAAAATTTATTATTTACTTTGGGTATTCTCTGCATGATATAATTAATAACCTTTTACTTTCAAACAGTTTGGTTTTTGTTCTGAAGTATCTCTCTTAGAAGCAATGTGCACCTGCTTAATTTTTTAAATCTTCCAGTTTCTTTTAAATTTAATATAATCATGTGGTTAGATTTGTGTCTACCATTTTCCTATTCATTTTCTAGATGTCTTATATATTCGTGGTTTCTCTGTTCACTCTAAATTGTCTTTTTGTATTAAATAGACACTTTTTATTGCACTATTTTAATTAGTTGGTAGGTTTTTAAAAAATATTTTGGAGTTATTTGCTTAGTATTGACCCTAGGGTTTGTAAAAGGCACCTTAAATTATCACAATCTATTTCAAGTAACACTAATTTTGTTACCTAACCTTTTATATATATTAAACTTAGTTTCAGAGAAATGATTCTATTACTCCTTTGGTTCAGATTTTCCAAGAGATCAATGATTGAAACCGTCTTTGGCCCTGGCATGTTTATAAAAGCAGCTATGAGCCTAAGATATGTGATAGTCATTAAACACTAAAGATCCCACCACCACTGGCCACACAGGCATGCTAAAAAGTCATGGAGACCAGCAAGCACAATCAGTGACCCAGTCTCATGCTTGACTAATGCAGACAGATTCTCACTGTCACTGTAATTCCCTAAAAGAGTATCAGTATCCTTTAGGACAAAATGCTTACCTTTGTGAGAATTCACACAGGCCTTTGAGGATGGAGGCAGAATTATTCCTAACATTTTTCTTTATGTCTCATCTCAAGGGGAAGGAATAAGTTCATTCATATGAAACCTAGTTTTTGGAACATGTCAGTCTGTGGGAAAGAATAAATGTGCATCTAGATGAGAAGTAGGATGAGTTCATTTGTCAGCATAAACAAGACAGGAGTGTTCACAATGTATATGCATGTAATACATATAATCACTCTTCTGAGATATTTCTGATATTATTCAAAAGACTGATAGTGAAAAAATTTGGGGTGGAAAAGTGCCTCATATGACTCACCAGATTATTAATGCTTCACACTCTTTGGATTAATAGACACTTCATAAAAGCAATAAAATTCTAAATTGATTAATAACATAGTAGAAATAATCTAGCAACATACATTTATTACAACTGAATATTACCTCTAGAAAGCAATGCTGTGAATTTTCCCAGAGAAAGGAGCTCATACAAGTGACGAAAACAGCACTTCTTTGGGGGTGGCAGTGGAATTCCAAGCAGCAAAATATCCCTTCTCTCTAACATCACTTCCAGTCTACAAAGCACAAAGGAAGTCAGGGAATTGAGAGATAAAATGTTCTTAATGGAATATCTAGTAACAAGTTGTTATAAGAAATACATCAAAGATATTCATTGGGCAGTCAACATGACAAAAACAATAAATGGTCACTCTTTGGAACATATTTGTTTAGAAATATTTTTTCTAAGGCATTGGTCTTCTTAGATCTTTCTTCAAGCATATTAGAAATTCCACTTGGGGTATATAAAAGTGGCTAAGGAAATCCATATAAAAAAACACCAAAAACTAAAAACAAGAACTGGAAATTTAATCATTTCACATCTGAAAATGTTTAATGTAGTATGTAGTTGAAGCCAGTACTCACTGTGTAACTCTCTTGGTTGATGGAAAAAAAAAGAAACAAAGAAACAATGATTCAATCCTAGTGAATGACTGGCAAGCAAATTAAAATATATTGTGAAGGTCTTAAATACAGTAACTACTTTTTAATTATCATATATTTGCTTCAGTTACTGAAGAAAAATAAACATTATGTTTGTATTTTGACCATCTATAAATAGCCCTTATGAGAGGACTCCAGCAGCTCAGACAACTATGTGAATGGCTCAAGTGTAGGTACAACCATTTCTAGAATGTACTAGAATTAGCGCTCACATGCTAATTCTCCAGGGTCTGTTTACTACAAGTGTATTCGTGCTACCAGCTAAACATTCAAAGTGTTGCAATTTCACCCTCAAATTAAAAGCAGAGACATAACTTTGCCAACAAAGGTCCATCTAGTCAAAGCTATGGTTTTTCTAGTAGTCATGTATGGATGTAAGAGTTGAACTATAAAGAAAGCTGAGCCCCGAAGAATTGATGCTTTTGAACTGCGTTGTTGGAGAAGACTCTTGAGAGTCCCTTGGACTGCAAGGAGATCCAACCAATCTATTCTAAAGGAAATCAGTCCTGAATATTCATTGGAAGGACTGATGTTGAAGCTGAAGCTCCAATTTTTGGCCACCTGATGCAAAGAACTGACTCATTGGAAAAAGCCCTGATGCTGGGAAAGGTTGAAGGTGGGAGGAGAAGGGGATGACAGAGGATGAGATTGTTGGATGGCATCACTAACTCAATGGACATGAGTTTGAGTAGACTCTTGGAGTTGGAGATGGACAGGGAGGCCTGGTGTGCTACAGTCCATGGGGTCACAAAAAGTTGGACAGGACTGAGTGACTGAACTGAACTGAAATGAGAAAATGTACAGCTCCGTTCCTCTAATGCATACAAGAAGCTAAACTTTCCAATATCACAGTTCTTCCTGGTACCATACAAATGAAATCACTGATCTCCTTTTTGTAAATATTTTTCTTAGGGTGGCTATCTATGTAAGACCTCAGTTTCTCAGAAGTGATTATCTAACTCATTTTGTTCAGATTTTTAAATGAGATCAATTATTTATAGCAATTGATACACATATGAGTTTCTAAAATATAGCACTGCCTGCCTCAGAAGGTATAAGTCCAAAGGTTATCACTTATCCACCCTACTCAGTTACAGAGACTAGACCCTACATCAGTGATCCAGGCCCCTAAGGATGAGCCTTTCCTTCATGTTGTACCTCAAGGGGGAGGAATAAACATTTTCATAAGAAACTTGAACTCTATCCTTGTTACCTTGTGGGAATAGAATAAAACTGTGGGAAGATCAGAAGTAAACCTGTCCATTGGTCTGTCAGTTACAAGACAGTAGAGTTCAATAACGTAACTGCCTATTAAATAAACATTGCTCTGCTAGGATGTTTCCAATATTATTCCATCAATATTAATTTTGTTAGGCTCTGGTCTCCATAAGAGCAAATATTGTCCAACATTTTCTGCCAAATTAAATGTGCAATAAGACTGTCTGAACATACTTAAAGTTCCAGGAAAATGTTGGCCTGGTGAATAATTCAGTCGCAACAATGCACATATAATGCATATATATACTCTGTAAACTAAACCTCAGAATTATCTTATCCTCAAAGGTGATCCAGTGGATTGGGGAGGACTAACCTGAAAAAAGCCATGATAGGGAAATAAAGAACATTATCTAAAAAATCACTTATAGCACTTGAGCTCACGAACATGGCAATTTGCAGGGAAAGCACAGGGTTACACTCCGCCTGATGGTAGAGTCACAGCAAAGCAGGCAAGACGCACACATGGACATGTGACTGAGAGGGTAGGAGTGTGCAGAGAGGAAGAGCTAGACACTGAGATGTCTCACCATGAAATACTTCCCATCCCATCGTCACAATGATGCTCACCAGGCCACACTGCTGAGGATTCAGTGATACCTGGGCAAGCACATCCCTCAGTAGAAACAATTTCTCTCTGCCAAACTGGTGAGGAATAGCCTTGCCATTGTTTCCATACTTAATTTCTATATGAAGCATCAGCAGGAAGGTGGAAAAAATAAAAAATTCTGGAAAAGTACAAAAAGAAGCCTCAAAGAATCACCAGATTTTTAAGTACTCAAACTTTTTAAACTGACAGATTGCACAACACCAATGAAATTTTTCATTACTTAAAAAATAATAATTACTCAGAAATTTATAAAAGATTAGATGCTATGTTTAGAGTGCATTATTGGATTTCTTCTTAGATAAGGAGCTGGCAGAAGTGAAAAAACCAGCTTTTCTTTGGTGGGATAAAAACTCTATGCAATTGAAATATTACTTCCAACTGATAAACCACAGAGGAAATTAGAGGAGTTGAAAAAAAAAATCTTCCAAACTGAATATTAATTGATCTGAGATTTAATTACACAAATTTTTTGGCCACTTGTGTGACAATAATAAAAATACACTTTGTTCCATGGAAGAGGAGAGTATAGAAAGTCATTTGTTCTAAGACCTGGTGAAAGTCTCTCCAAAGGACCCTTAGACTCACTCATTAAAACTGGGATCTCCCTTAAAACACATATGAAATAGACTGAAGGAATATGAATATTAACCTATAAAATGTCAAGATTTGGAAATGCAATGACCTCACAATTTAAAGTATTTAGTGTAGCATATACTTGACCCCATCACTCAAATGTCTAGGAAATTTGTATTTGGGTGAGAAGAAAAACAACTGTATGAATTTTTGTGACAGCTAAAAATCTAATGAGCCAACTCATTAGTAAAGACCCTAATGCTGGGGGAAATTGAAGGCAGGAGAAGGGGACAACAGAGGACAAGATGGTTGGATGGCATCATTGACTCAATGGACATGAGTTTGAGCAAGCTCCAGGAAATGGTGCTGCAGTCCATGGCGTCACAAAGAGTCAGAAACAACTGAGTAACTGAACACGAACAACAATAATCGATCAAATGCCCAGAGTATAATAATTCTGGGTGGATGGATGCTATTAGCCAAGCACTCCAAGAACTTCAATCTCTCCTTACACTAGATACTTACAGATCTCTGTACAGCTCATTTTCCTTAATATATACTATCAGGTGACCTTTCAAACACTTCATCCTAGTTGGTGCTTATACTAGACCAAGCTCCCTCCACATTTTTTATCTAGCATGGTCCCTGGGAGGGATCTCAGCTGACAAGTGATTTTTGTCACTCAGTTTGTTCATATTCCAATGAGGAAGTCATCATTAATCCAGGCACATTAGTGAAAGGGACTTTGATCCTAAGATATATGGCAGGCTCTGAGCACTCAGAGTTCTGACACCCTCAGACACACTGACCCACAGTATTCAATAATGGAGACCATTCATCACAGTCAATGACAGCCCCATGACTGACTAGTACAGCTAGAATCTCACTGTCATATGACTATTACAGAGTTTTAAAAGGAATGTCAGTATTTTCCAGACAAAATGCTTACTGATGTTACAATTCCCATCGGCTCTTGAGGATGAGATGGTAAAATTATCTTCAATACTTCCCTTCATGCCGCTTCTCAAGAAGGGACAAATTCTTTCAAATGAAACTCAACTAATGGTCCATATAGAGTAAAAATATGAAAAAATGAGATTATATATGTCTATTTGTCAAACAAGCATAAGACAAGAGGGCTTATCATGTACCTTCATATCAAATATACTCATATTACTTTACCAGAATGTTTCTGATATTCAAAAGGAGAAAGCACAAAAATCTTGCAAATAAAGGAGACTAAATATTGGACACCTCACCAATTAATAAGTCACATAATTTGGGTTAATAGGCACTTAACAAAACCAAATATCTACTTGATTACAAAATCAAGTATAATTAAAATAAGCCATAAAAAGAAAATTTGTTTAAAAATGGTTATTACCTTTAGAGTGCATTATTTTGTTCCATCCCAAGACAGGGAGCAGGTAAAAGTAACAAAATCGCCCTTTTTTTTTAATGTTAGTGAGTACTCCATGCAACTGAACTGAACTAAGGGACTGAACTGAACTGATTCTATGCAATTCCAAAGTCACTTCCATTTTCCAAAGCACAGAGGAAATAAAGGAAGTTGTGAAACAAAATATTCCCAATTAAATGTCAACTGATAAAAAGTATTATTTTAAAGAATTAACCACAGATATTCACTTGATAATCTATATAATGAAAAAAATTATGTTTGTCCCGTGGAAAAGGGTGGTGTAGAAAATCAATTTTTCTAAGACCTTGGTCTCAAATTTGACCCGTAATTCCCCCTGAGCATTACTTATAAACTCACTGAAGGAATATGAATATTAACTGATGATGTCCACATAAAATTCCAATTGGATATTTAATCATTTCATGCTTTAAATGTTTAATGAAGTATCTAATGTAATCCATCATCAAATATCTAGAAAATTTCTCCCTGGGTGACAAGAAAAAAAAACTTAATCCCACTCTTTGAATTAACAGGTTAATAAGCAAATTAAAATATATCATAAGATAATCTCACAAATGCAATCAACTCTTCTATTTCCCATATTTCTTTTACTTAAGAGGTAAATGACAAGCAAAAACTAATAATTTGTTTCTAATTAGCTATCTAATAGACCTAAATATGCTGAGCCTCACAAAAGACTTTAACATCTAAGGAAACTGTGAGAATGCCCAAGGATAAGCACAAACATTTCTTGCAATGTCTATCATTTATGTACTGGTTCTCCACTGTTTGTTTACTACATGTTGCCTGCCAAGCACTCAGAATTTTCATTTTACAATGATTATTCATACTTTCTGTACAACTTATTTCCTCTAACACATACTAGCATCTTGGTTTTCTAATACCATAGTCCTTTTCTGGGGGTTACCATTAGCTGACCAAACTGAGTACCATCGCAACACTTCTGTCTAGAGTGGTCTCTTATGCTGGACCTCAGTTCACATACTGATTTTGTCACTCATTTTGTTCAGATTCCAATGAGATCTATTTTTAAAGTCATCATCAATGCAGGCACATTTGTGGAAGAGATTTTGATCCTGGGATGTGTTGCAGACATTGAGCTCTCAGGGACACACTGAGAGCTAGCTATCTCTTTGCGACACACTGGCTCACACTATTTAATCATGGAGACCAGCATCAATGGTGACCCATCACAATGTTTGGATTATATGGATCACCAGTGATGGCTAGTTAGCATAGCCAGAGTCTCACTGTCATTGGAGGGTTACACTCCCTGAGAGTAATGTCAGGACAAAGTACTTACCAGCATGGAAATTCCCACTGGCCCATAGGATGAGAGGCAGAATGATTCCCAATATTTTCTTTCATTTCATGTCTCAAGGGAAAAGAATAAAAGCATTTATATATATCTAGCTTGGGGCTAGAGCACTGGGACGACCCAGAGGAATGGTATGGGGAGGGAGGAGGGAGGAGGGTTCAGGATGGGGAACACATGTATACCTGTGGCGGATTCATTTTGATGTTTGGCAAAACTAATACAATTATGTAAAGTTTAAAAATAAAATAAAATTAGAAAAAAAAAAAAAGAAATGGTAATTATGTGAGGTGATAGAAGTGTTAACAAAACCCACCGTGGTAATCGTTTTGCAATATGTAAGTGTGTCAAGTCATCACAAACTTATACACTGTTATATATCAATTCTATCTCAGTAAAGCTGGAAAAAATAAAATTTGGGGGGCAAAAAGCACTGTTACACATTGAAAAAAAAAAAAAAGCATTTATATGAAACTGAGTTCTTAGTCCAGGTCGATCTGCTGGCATAGAGTAAAATTATGGAATGATGAGAAGTATACATGTCCATCTGTTAAAGATGCATAAAGTAAGACATTTAGTATGTACAAGTAAACAAAGAGTTCCAAAGAATAGCAAGGAGAGATAAGAAAGCCTTCTTCAGTGACCAATGCAAAGAAATACAGGGGAAAAAATAGAATAGGAAAGACTAGAGATCTCTTCAAGAAAATGAAGAGATACGAAGGGAACATGTCATGCAAAGATGAGCACCATAAAGGACAGAAATGGTATGGACCTAACAGAAGAAGATATTAAGAGGTGGCAAGAATACACAAAAGAACTATACAAAAAAGATCTTCGTGACCCAGATAACCACGATCATGTGATCAACCACCTAGAGCCAGACATCCTGGAATATAGAGTCACGGGGGCCTTAGAAAGCATCACTATGAACAAAGCTAGTGCAGGTGATGGAATTCTAGTTGAGCTATTTCAAATCCTAAAAGATGATGTTGTGAAAGTGCTCCACTCAATATGCCAGCAAATTTGGAAAACTCAGCAGCAACCACAAGACTGGAAAAGGTCAGTCTTCATTCTAATCCCAAGGAAAGGCAATGCCAAAGAATGTTCAAACTATTGCACAGTTGCACTCATCTCACATGCTAGCAAAGTAATGCTCAAAATTCCCCAAGCCAGGCTTTAACAGTACGTGAACTGTGAACTTCAAGCTGGATTTAGAAAAGCCAGAGGAACCAGAAATCAAATTGCCAACATCTGTTGGATTATCAAAAAAGGCGGAGAGTTCCAGAAAAACATCTACTTCTGTTTTATTGACTAAGCCAAAGTATTTGACTGTGTGGATCACAAGAAACTGTGGAAAATTCTGAAAGAGATGGGAATACCACACCACCTGACCTGCCTCTTGAGAAATCTGTATGAAGGTCAAGAAGCAACATTAGAACCGGACATGGAACAACAGACTGGTTCCAAATTGGGAAAGAAGTATATCAAGTCTGTATATTGTCACCCTGCTTATTTAACTTCTATGCAGAATACATCATGCTAAATGCTGAGCTGGATGAAGCACACGCTGAAATCAAGACTGCCGGGAGAAATATCAATAACCTCAGATATTCAGATGATACCACTCTAATGGCAGGAAGTGAAGAAGAACTAAAGAGCCTCTTGATGAAAGTGAAAGAGGAGAGTGAAAAAGCTGGCTTAAAATTCAACATTCAGAAAACTAAGATCAAGGCATCTAGTCCATCACTTCATGGCAAATAGATGGGAAAACAGTGGAAACAGTGACAGATTTATTTTTTGGGGCTCCAAAATCACTGCAGATGGTGACTGCAGCCCTGAAATTAAAAAAAAAAAAAAACAAAAAACAAAAAAACACACTTGCTCCTTGGAAGAAAAGCTGCAACCAACCCAGATAGCATAAAAAGCAGAGACATTACTTTGCCAACAAAGGTCCATCTAGTCAAAGCTATGGTTTTTCCCATAGTCATGTATAGATATGACTATAGATATAGTCATGTATAGCTTCCCTGGTGGCTCAGAGGGTAAAGCATCTGCCTGCAATGCAGGAGACCCAGGTTGGATCCCTATGTTTGGAAGATAACCTGGAGAAGCAAATGGCAACTCACTCTGGTATTCTTGCCTGGAAAACCCCATTAACGAGAAGCCTGGTAGGCTATGGTCCATGGGGGTCACAAAGAGTTGAATACAACTGAGTGACTTCACTTTCTTTCTTTCTTATTTATAGATATGAGAGTTGAACTAGAAGGAAAGCTGACTGCCAAAGAATTGATGTTTTTTTTTTTAAATTTTATTTTAAACTTTACAATATTGTATTAGTTTTGCCAAATATTGAAATGAATCCGCCACAGGTATATCTGTGTTCCCCATCCTGAACCCTTCTCCCTCCTTCCTCCCCATACCCTCACTGTGGTGTTGGAGAAGGTTCTTGAGAGTCCCTTGGACTGCAAGGAGATTCAACCAGTCCATCCTAAAGGAGATCAGTCCTGAATATTCATTGGAAGGACTGATGCTGAAGCTGAAACTCCAATCCTTTGGCCACGTGATGCAAAGAACTGACTCACTGGAAAAGACCATGATGCTGGGAAAGATTGAAGGCAGGAGGAGAAGGGGACAACAGAGGATGAGACGGTTAGACTGCATTACTGACTCAATGGACATGAGTTTGAGTAAACTCCAGGAGTTGGTGATGGACAGGGAAGCCAGGCATGCTGCAGTCCATGGGGTCTCAAAGAGTTGGACACGAATGAATGACTGAAATGAACTGAAGTAAACAAAAGTACTATTCCTCTAGTAGGATCTTCTGATGTTATTCAAAACAGAGGAAGCAGAAACCTCAGATGACCCAGACTGTTAAAAGCTTCACATTATTTAGATTAGCAGACTCCAAAAACCATCTATAATCTTGCTTGCTAAAAACACATACTAGAAAAATGTAGAAAATACATTTATTAAAAATTGCAACGTTGCCTCTCTGGAGTGCGTTGTTCTGATAATTTCCATAGAAGGGAGCATATACAAGTGTAAAGTCAGCAGTTACTTGGATAACTGGTAGGAATTCCATCCACTCTAATTTCACCTCTAATGTATAGAATATATTGGGAAATTAGGGAATTTGACAAAACCATTATAATTGAAAGTTTATAAACTAATAACATATTATAAGGAATAAACCATAGACTTCACTTGACTATGTAAGAAGAAAAATAATGCTCACTACTTGGATCAGGATAACACTGAAAGTCATAAGACTTTGTCTCAGAGTTCCCCCAAAGCCCTCCCTTGGCATCAGGTATTAATACTAGGATCTCCCCTTCAATATTATGAAACCCACTAACACAATATAAATATCGGGCAATGAAATCTACCTAGAATATCAGTGATTGGAAATGTGATAATTTTTAACTAAAAGTGCTTAATACAGCATCTACTTGGATCCATAACACAAATGCTAAAAAATTCTTTGGGTGACAGGGAAAAAAAAATTCTCTTCCAATTCTTGTGATTTGTTCAGCAAGGAAATTAAAATGTTCTGGAAAACTTTTTGACAAATAGAAACTACAATTTCTACATTTTTTTTTTTACTTTAAGAAATAAGTAAGTGAAAATCATATATTCTTCCTTGAGTACCTAATCAACCTCAGTCTGAAGATTTGGGCACTGAAGAAAAACGTGTGAATGGTTCATGGTTAGGCATTACCATTTACCACTGGCCTCCCTACTCCTGTGCTGGACCTGGTTACTATGACTGTATGGATACTGCCAGCAAATATTCAAGGAGTTGCCATGTCATCCTTAAGTCAGATACTTATAGACATCTGTGAAATTCAATTCTCTTCCTTTATGGAATCAGGATAGCATTCAGTTACTATGGACCCTATAGTACCACTAGCTGACCAAATTGAACCCCACCCCAACATTTTTACCTAGCATGGTCTCTTGTGCGTCTATAGACCTCAGTTCACATAAGTGCTTTCACCACTCTTCTGGCTCAGATTCCAATGAGATCCATTTTGGAGGTCATCACTGATCTAGGCACATTGATCCTGAGACATGTGGCAGACACTGAGCTCGCAGGACTCCGTCTCCTTGGGACACACTGGTCCATACTATTCAGTCATAGTCATAGTCAGCGGCCCAGCCTCTTGGCTTATTAGCACAGCCAAGAGTATCACTGTCATTGGAGTTATATGATTCCCTAAGAGCAATGTCAGTATTTTCAGGATACTGACATTTCGGTCAATAATTGGAAATGTAATAATTTTTAATTAAAAATGTTTAATACACCATCTATTTGGATCCATAATACAAATGTCTGATTAAAAATTAAAATGCTTACTGATATTAGAATTCCCATTGGCCCTTGAGGATGGAAAGCAGAATTATTCCCAATATTTTCCTTCATGGCTTATATCAAGAAAGAAGAAGCTCATCCATACAAAACCTAGTTTTTGGCCCACATTAACCTGTGGGAAAGTATAAATGTGGGAAGATGAAAGATACATGTCTATGTGTCAAAACTGCCTAAGACAGGAAGATTTGCTGTGTATCTTTATGTAAAATGTACGAATTTATTACTCCTCTAGGATGTTTCTGGTTAAAGAAGAAAAAGCATAAAATCTTAAAAATACAGGAGACAGAAGTTTCAGATATCTCAATAGATAATTGGTGCTAATGAAGTTGTATTAACTATTCATCAACTCAGTGCAATTTTTATCATTCAAAATAATAAATAATATAAAGAACAAATTTACTAAAATTGGCTGTTACCCTAGGAGTGCATTGTTTTGTTACTTCCCAGTTAAGAGAGCTAGCACAAGTGACAAAATCAGTACTTTATTGGTGTGGTGATGATATTTATGGAATTCTAATGTCATGTCCAATACACAAAGTACACATGAAATTAGAGAAACTGCAAAACAAAGTTTTTTAATGGCATATTCAGCTACAAGAAGTTATAAGAATTCATAATAGATATTCCTTGATCATAAGATGACAAGAAAATTATGTTCACACCTTTGATCACAGTAGAAAAGACATATTTTTTCTAAGATATTTGTCTCCAAACTTTCCTAGCACATTTGCTGAAAAATTATTAAAATTAAGATATCTCTTTAAACACATTAGAAACCCAATGAGAATATATGAAAGTGGCCAATGAAATTCATGCAAAAAATCTAAGAATTTGAAGTATAATCCTTTCACATCTAAAAATGTTTAATGTAGTATGTAGTTGAAGCCAGTATTCAAATTATACGAAATTGCTTTCTCCGTTTGTAAGAAAAACAAAAAACAAAGAGACAACTGTCTAATTCTAGTGACTATGTTGGCAACAAATTAAAAGATGTTGTGGAGATTTCATATACCTACTTTCAGTTGGGCTTCCCTGTCTCAGATGGTAAGGAATTCGCCTACAATGCAGGAGATCTGAGTTCAAACCCTGAGTCAAGAAGATCCCCTGGAGAAGGGAATGGCTTCCCATTCCAGTATTCTTGCCTGGAGAATCCCATAGATAGAGGAGCCTGGCAGGCTACAGTTTATGGGGTTGCAAACTCTTCAATTTACATATAACTGTTCTACTTAATAGAAAATGAAGAGCAGAAGTTCGTAACCTTGAATTTTGACAATCCAAGCATGCTGAAGACATCAGTAATCACTCAGAATATTTTGGCAGCTCAGACAAATGTGTGAATGGTTCAAGTGTAGTTACAAAGATTTCTCATGGAACTCATTATTCAAGTAGTGATTACCCAGAGTTTATTTACTACAGGTTTGTAGATGCTGGCAGCCAAGTACCCAGAGTTAATCATACCATCCCAAATTGGTTGTTGATCAACTACTGTACAATTCAGCTCCTCTAGCATATGTTGGCATCTTAGTTTCCCAATACCATAGGTCCCTTTGGGGTACAGCACCTGCTGAGCAAACTGAATATTGCTCCATGTTTTTGCTTAGCATGTCCTGTGGACTGCACCTTAGCTCACATAAGCGATTTTGTACTCATTTTGTTCTGATTCCATTGACGTTCATTTTAAAAGTCATCATTTTTCCAGGTGCACTTATAAAAAGAAATTTTAGAATGAAACATGTAGTAGACTCTGAGCTCTTAGGACTCTGTCTTCCTTGGGACACACTGGTCCACACTATTCAACCATGGAGACCAGCATCAATGGTGACCCCCAAGGTTGACTAGCATAGTCAGAGCCCCATTGTCACTGGAGGATGACACTCCTATTATACCCCCTGAGAGGAATGTCAGTATCTTCAGGAGAAAGTGCTTACCAGCATGAAAAATTCCCACTAACCCTTCAGGATGAGAGGTACAACTGTTCCTGAAGCTCTCCTTCATGTCAGATCTCAAGGGAATAAACTCATTCATATGAAACCAAGCTCTTGGTCCATCTTGAATTGTAGTAACAGAGTAAATACATATAAAGATGGGAAGTGATAACGTCCATTTATCAACCAAACAAAAGATGGAATAGTTCTCTGTGTACTTGTTATTCAGTTGCTCAGTCATGTCTGACTCTTTGTGACTCCATGGACTGCAGCATGCCAGGCTTCCCTGTCCTTTACCATCTCCTGGAGTTTGCTCATCTCCTGGGGTTTACTTAGGTATTTTGAAGTTTTATTCCAAGCAAAGAAAGAGCAAACATTATTGAAATAAAAAAGAAAGAAAACATGAATAACTCACCATATTATTAATGCCTCGCAGTATTTGAATTAACAGAGTCTTCATAAAGCCATGTGAATTCCTGACTTCTTAAAAAACAATAATAAAAACAATCCTGCAAAAATCTTATTGAAAATTGGGTTGTATTTCTGGAATATATTGTTTTGCCATTCTCAGATACAAAAGCTGTTACCAATGACAAAATGGCACTTCCCTGGTGTGTTGGTGAGAATTCCAAGCAACAAAATGTACCTTCCATTAAACATCACTTCCAATCTATAAAGCACAAGGAAAAATTCAGGAGACTGAGAAAGAAAATCTTCTTAATATAATGATAAAAGTTTATACAATATTCACCATAGATAGTCACTGGACAACTGGACAGCAGAACAGTTACACTCACTCTTCAGAGTATGGTAGTGTACAGATTAAGTTTTTACAAGCCATTAGTTCAAAGTCTCCCAGTACACATGCCTCAGAACCATGCATTACAACCAGAATTGCTCTTATACACATAAGAAACACATTGAGGGCAGAAGTCATGATATATATATACATAAAAATGCAAGAATTTTATTATGATTTCACATCTAAAAATGTTTAATACAGCATATAATTGAAGCAACAATCAAATGTATGTGAAACTGCTTCCTCACATAATGGGAGAAAAAAGAGAGATACAACTAAATGACAGTTGAAAACACTGAAGACAGAGTTGGCAAGCAGATTAAAAATACTATGAAGATATTCCAAAATACAGTATCTATGCTTCAATTTCCATGTAATTGTTTCATTTAATATAGAAGTGAAGAATAAAAACCTATGATCTCTTTGAATTTTGACCATCTAATTGCCCTAAAGAGACTGTCACTCAGAAGACTCCAGCAGCTCAGACAAACATGTGTAGGCGTAACTGCACCCCACATTTTTAGCACTCATGTGCTGGTTCTCAAGTCTAATGCTGCCACATGAGCACTCAAGAGAGTTTCAATATTATCCCAACACTGTAGAAGTACAGACCTCTGCCTAATTCAGTTTATCAAACACATGCACATTGGTGAACTTTCAAATACAACAGTCTCTACTGATACCTCACAGATAAAAAAAACTCAACTCTCCCTCCATATATTTTGTACAAGGTGGGTTCTGGTTCTCATTTTCACAGAATTGATTAGGTTCAGATTTTCTGAGATCAACTATTACAGTCATCAATCCAGGCACATTACTAAAGGGGTATTTCAGTTAAACAAAAGACCAGGTATTCAGGAATACATCACCCATAGACACACTAACCTACCATATTCAGTCTTGGAGACCATATACTTCCCAGGCTCCAAGGCTGAACAGAATAGTCAAAGACTTACCATTATTGACCTCTAATATTCACCTCAATATTATATGACCTCTAAGAAGAATGGAGTATTTTCAGGACAAAATGTTTACCAGCTTGAGAATGAACCTCAAAGATGAAAAGGCTAACTTACTCTCAATCCTGTCCTTTATGTCACTTCTCTTTCATATGAAACTCAGTACTAGATCCATGCTACATGAAAGAAAAAAGTAAAATGTGGAAAAGATAAGAGGTAAATGTGTCCACTGGTCTACTAGATACAAAACGGTAGAGTTCACAAACATACCCTTATTTGAAATAAAATAATGTATTTGTCTCCTAAAATGTTTCTGATGTTATTCCAACATTATGTTAATCTCTACCCTCCATCAGAGCAAATACTGTCCAGTATTTTCTGCCACCAAATCAGATGTTTATAGGCAACTGTAAAATTTGTCAAAGTTATTTGTTAACTTTAAACTTGATAGCCACTATTGATACTACTTGACCAACTGAACTCCCTCCATAGCCTAGTATAGTCCCTTGTGCTGGACCTCACCTCACAGAAGTAATTTTGTCAGACATTTTATTCAGATTCCTCTGAGACCCACTTTGAACTCATCACCAATACAGGTACATTTGTAGTAGGACAGTAAGTTATGTAGCAGAGACTGAGCACTCAAGATTCCAACACCCTCAACACCCTCAGACACAACAATCAGCAGTTTTAAATGATGGAGACTACGTCATCATAGTCAATTATCTAGTATCAGTTAACTGGCTTGGCCAGAGTTTTATTATCATTGGAATGTTATAACACTCTAATGTCAGTATTCTCAGGACAAAATGCTTACCAGTGTGAGAGTCTCCAATGAACTGTGAGGTTTTAATGGCAGACTTAGTCAGATATTCTCCATCATTTCACTTCTCAAGGTGAAACAAATATAATGAACAAATTATAAAATATAATTTCATAAGAAATCAAGTGTGATACTGAGTTGAACTATAAAAATAGAGCAAAAGTGAAATTTTTTGGTAACAATTTCACTGATCAACTTGCCTAGGGAATCCCTACACTGCAGTATTCTCCTTAAGTCTTAAAAATCTCTAGACTAGATAATCTTCTAGACGAGAGAATCTCCCTCTGTACCTAAGAAGGCTAAAAGCCAGGTGACACAGATCAGGTTACACCATGAAATTGAGCTGCCTGAACTAACAGAAACTATTGATTTCTGTATATAGAGTCTATCTTACTCCAGAGAGAGCATTCAGTGTAGAAAAAAACCTTCTAACACCTTATGCATGACTAGTAGGAGCTACATGAAGACTGAGCAAAATCAAAGAAACCAAGGGACCAAAATAGCAACAAATCAGCTCTGACAATTGGACTGCAAACAAAACCACAAACCAGAAAGATATAAGACATTGAATTAAACCAAAACAGGGTTTAAGAACTAAAATAAAAATTGTAATAGAAATCAGGTACCCTAATTTAATATAAAAACTGCCCAATAGAGCTACAACTAGAGACTATCATACTAAATGAAGTTAAGTCAGAAAGAGATAGACAAGTAGTATATCACCTACATGTGGAATTGAAATAAGGCACAAATGAATCTATCTACAACACAGAAACACAAGCACAGATATAGAGAACAAACTTGTGGCTGCCAAGGGGAAGGAGAGGAGGCAAAGGGATGAACTGGGAGTTTGGGGTTGGTAGATGCAAACTATTATATTTGGAATTGATAGACAAGGTCCTAAATGTATAACACAAGAAATGATATTCAATACTCTGTGATTAATCATAATGGAAAAGAGTATAAAAATGTATATATGTGTATAACGGAGTCACTCTGCTATATAGAGAAACTGGCACAATATTATTTATCAACTATACTAAAATAAAAAGCTTCCAGATAGAAATGAAAAGATGACCCATTACAGAAGAAAAGTAATCATGAAAAGAATGTGAATAGAAAATCAATTAAAGAAACAAAAGATGAAACAATACAGTTATCAGAATAAATAATAAAATACTTATGAAAATGTGAAGTGTGAATATAAAATATCTTTAAAAAGTGAAAATGAAGACAAATCTCCCATAAATAACAACAATATAAATTAAATACATGAAACGAAAATGGAATTGTATAGTAAGTAAGAAAAGTTTACCAGACCGGATCATTATTAGAGAGCACAAAACATGGAAGATATTAAGTGAAACTAGTGCAGATCAAAAGATTAAAAAAATTTAAAAACAGAAAAAATGATCTCAAATCCCACAAAGGATCTGTGTGAAAAAATAAGATACCTAGATATTAAATAACTCATTAAAAAGAATACTAACAAATTAAGGTTGCTGCTGTTGTTCAGTTGCCCAGTCATGTAACTCTTTGTGACCCCATGGACTGTATGTAGCACACCAGGCCTTCATGTCCCTCACCATCTCCTGGAGTTTGCCCAAGTTCATGTTTATTGCATTGGTGACACCATCCAGCCATCTCATCCTCTGATGCCCTCTTCTCTGCCCTCAATCTTTCTCAAAATCAGGGACTTTTCTTATGAGTTGCCTGTTCACATCAGATGGTCAGAATACTGGAGCTTCAGATTGAGTATCAGTCTTTGCAGTGAATATGCAGGGTTGATCTCCCTTAAGATTGACTGGTTTGATCTCCTTGCTGTTCAAGGGACTTTCAGGAGTCTTTTCCAGTACAACAGTTTGAAGGCATCAATTTTTGACATTCTGCCTTCTTTACAGTCCAGTTCTCACAACTGTACATGACCACTGAGAGGAGGGAATGGTAAACCACCCCAGTATACTTGCCTCATGAACTGTATAAAAAGCCAAAAAGATATGACACCAAAAGATGAGTGCCTCAGGTCTGAAGGTGTCCAATATGCTACTGGGGAAGAGTGGAGAATTGCTAATAGCCTCAGAATGAATCAAGTGGCTGGGCCAAAGTGGATATGCTGCTCAGTTGTGGGTGTGTCTGGTGATGAAAGTAAAATTCGATGCTGCAAAGAACAGTACTGCATAGGGACCTGGAATGTTAGGCCCATGGATCAAGGGAAATTTGATGCGGTCAAGCAGGAGATGGTAAGAATAAATATCAATATCTTAGCAATCAGTGAACTAAAATGGATAGGAATAAGCAAACTTAATTCAGATGACCATTATATCTGCCACTGTGGGCAAGAATACCATAAAAGAAATGGAGTAGCCCTCATAATCAACAAAAGAGTCCCAAATACAGTATTTGGGTGCAACCTCAAAAATGACAGAAACATCTTGACTTTTTCCAAGGCTAGCCAGTCGACATTATAGTAATCGAAGTCTATACCCTTACCACGGATGCAGAAGAAGCTGACTGACCAATTCTATGAAGACCTAGAAGACCTCCTAGAACTAATACTTAAAAAAGATATTCTATTCATCATCAGGGATTAGAATGCAAAAGTAGGAATTCAAGAGACACCTGGAGTAGTAACAGTAAGTTTGACTTTGGAGAACAAAATGAAGCAGGACAAAGCCTAACTGAATTCTGCCAAGAAAATGCACTAGTCATAGCAAATACCCCTTTTCAACAACACAAGAGATGACTTTACACGTGGACATCAGTTCAGTTCAGTCGCTCAGTCGTGTCTGACTCTTTGTGACCCCATGGGCTGCAGCATGCCAGGCCTCCCTGTTTATCACCAAATCCCAGAGTTTACTCAAGCTCATGTCCATTGAGTCGGTGATGCCATCCAACCATCTCATCCTCTGTCATCCCCTTCTCCTCCTGCCTTCAATCTTTCCCAGCATCAGGGTCTTTTCAAATGAGTGAGTTCTTCACATCAGGTAGCCAAAGTATTGGAGTTTCAGCTTCAGCATCAGTCCTTCCAATGAATATTCAGGACTGATTTCCTTTAGGATGGACTGGTTTGATCTTCTTGCAGTCCAAGAGACTCTCTAGAGTCCATAATATTGTACAGTTAAGGTTAAACATACAAAATTAGTAGTATAAACATATGAAACAGTGAATTCACAAAATCTCTACAGTTAAAAATCCAGAAACTAAAAAAGGCAACTAGAAACAGAATGTAAAAAAAAATGTTCAATTATATAACATTTTGAAAAATATGAAGGCAAAAAATCAAAGAGCTATATCTAAGAAACATTAGGTGTAATTTATTATTTTAAAAAATATTTAAATTGGCAAAAATTCTTGGTTTAAAAGGTCAATTAAACAATTAAAATAACTAGAGGAAAAAAAAACATGAACTGTGATATTATAAGGTCACATACAACACAAATAAGGGTCAATAAAAGATACATCGATACAAAGAGTTTTTTTAAATTCTTGCAGCACACCAATTAAAAATGAGAAAGGAGGGCTCTGAAACTTATTATAAAGCACTTGACTGAAAACTATGGCAACTATATCACAATATAACACATATGACAAAAAGTGAAGAAAACAAGTAGGAAAATAAAAAGATGAATAAATAAGAAAAATTCATAATCCTGATTTACAGAGCTAAAATAAAAATGTTCAACGAGCCACATAAAAGAAAAGAAAAGAAAATGTACAATGATATACCATACAAAGTCTATACACAACCTGGGGACAGCTACATTAGCTAGGTAAGTACTTAGAATAAGATTGCTTCTGAGCCTAAGGCAAAGATAAAAGTCCTTCACTTGGACCACACAGAGACAGAAAGGAAACTGAGCCTATCCAATGCCCAAAGTTGTAAGGCAAGACACCTAAAATAACTGAGTAAATTGATGTGGGGCCTTGCAGTTTCGAAAGCCTGTCCCATCAGTGCCCATACTTAAGCAAACCAAGAGGTCTTCTAGGACCATGGTGACATCTATAGTCACCAAAACTACAGAACCTTGCAAATTCATAAACCAAGAATATCACTGCCAACCCCAGTGACACCATGAGACCCAGGTCCTCAAGGACCAATGTGACACTCACAGCCATTCCACAACATAACCCAACAAACAGCTGCAAGCTCTGAATCCACCATGACTTCTGTGGCCCGAGGCCTGGCATTTCAGGGACCATAGGTTTGATGCACCAGCCAGTGGCATGACAAAATGACCCCCATACCAGACTGCCTTTCCTTGGAAGCTGACTCCCCTGTTTCCACAGGATCCAGACTAATGTCCTCCAGGAAGAGCTCCAAACCTCAGAGAAGGCTAGGTGGGCTGGGTATAGAAATGACCCTGTAATGTCCTGAAGAATATCTTTACATTGTAAACACAGGGAGAACCTGGCCAGACGTGGACAAAACAAACATCCTGCCTCATAATTGGCCTCCATGTCAAGACGTAATACAATGCCTTGATGCCAAAAACCTGCTGCCACAAAGATCTACCACAAAGCAAGTCAATCAAAGGAGAAGCCAACTGGGGGATGGGTACATGAACCTGCACCATCAGTGCTTCCTGAAACTGGCTCAAAATGCACCTGAAGGCAACCCAAAGAGTTCACGGAACCCTACAGACTTGCCAATTCATCCACAAAGCATTTCACCCAGGGGTTCATGCACAATTCCTAGTGCATTTCTCACTCTCTTTGCCATTCTCTGTCCCTAGTATCTGCCCACCTCAGGGCAAAGTACCAGACCCTCTCCTCTACACAGAATTTTGATTTCCTCAAAAATTCTGTTAGACATTTTCCAGGCCCAATGTCTCAAGCCCAGTGGCCATCCCCTCTCCCCCTGACCACCCCTCCCTGCCACACACACACAAGGGGGATGTGATCTGAGGGGGGGCTGTCAGCTTGGCCCACATCCCAGGGATGGTGGTCTGTTAATTTCCTAACAGCATCAGGAAGAACCTTCTAACATTCATCCCATCTCCTCATAGAACATGACAGAGAAGCAGGGCTCCTGCTCTGACCCTGTGTGTAAAGACTTAGGTGCCCTCCAGGGACCTGGCAAAGGCCTGAAGAATTCAACGGCAGGCCAGAGGCCCTAAAAGGCTCCCACTTCCTTTACCACCTGCACTCCCACCTGTGGAAGAAGAACCCAGCTCTGGCTAGCCTCATGCATCCAGGGATAACATACTGTCCCTAGTCATCCCCCAGGGATGGAGTCCCAGACCTTTTCCCAAAGGCTCCTCTCCCCACAAGAAAGTCATCACCCTCAACTTGCACAAAGTAGCTCCTGATGGCCAAGGGGGAAAATGCAATGTGACACCCTGTCTACGTTTCCTGTGGGAGCCACATTTAGGACCCAGTTCTGATGAGGAGACAGTAGAGGCTTTTCACACTCATTTTATTTAGATTTCCAAGGTATGCCCTTTTCTGGAGTCATCATCAGTTTAAGCATGAGCTCAGATTCTGGACCTATGGCCTCCAGCCTGAGATGGCCAGGGAACTCAATCACATCAGCATTCAGGACCCATCAGAGCCCAGTCATGGGGGAGGTAGTGCAGTCAAGCCTCAGGCCATCAGAGCTCGCATGTCCTAGGGAAAAGCCCAGAATCTGAGGGTGCAGCCCCAGCTCACAGAGGTCCAGGCCAAACCACTAGGTTGCCACAAAGAAGTGCCACTTACCACCGTGGGCATTCCACCATTACTCCATGGGCTGTATGCCAACATGCCTCCAGGGGCTCCCTTGCCTGACCTCACCTGGCCTGATGTCATGGAATATGGGAAGGATACCACACTGATGGTTTTGATCCCTGGGGACTCCACCTGAGTTGAAGCAAGAATTTACATATACACTTGAAGAACATGCATAGGTGCACAGGAAAAAGGGGCAGTGCCACCTGGAACACTAGGCTCTGTTTTGCCTCTGTTTCATATCCTGCCCCTAGTCTGTGTGGCAGGAGTCAAATGTGAATGCACTGGGGCAAGGACACTTTCAGAGTGGGTAACTATCAGGCCAAAGAAAGCCACTGGTCTATAACATCCCTGGTTTTGGGCCCTCCAATTCCACTCCTGAATACCATGCCTGCTGACACAGCTTAAAGGTGTAATTCTTGAACCTCTTGACATACCCAGGAAAACGGCCTACCCTGCCAACCTAACAGCCACTGACACTCCGGGAAAACACTCAATCTTGGCACCGACTTTGCTCACAATGGACCTGCCAATAGGGTAACAAGGAAACTGGGAGTTTACATGAGAAAATGGTACTTCTCTGAAAGTGAGGTCCACAATGAAAAGTGGCTCCTTGGGCCCCACAAGAAAGAGTCCCTGCACTGACTCTCGGGGACTCAAGAGTGCACTTACTTCCTGGCCTACAGCCAAGACAGAGGCCCTTAACTTGGAAAACACGCAAAGCTACACCAAAACCCACAGTTACAGAGCTAGACACTTTACATCAACTGGGACACTCACCATGAGGCTTTGAAATTTCTTTAGCCAGTAATATCACAGCCATATTCAGAGACATACTGAGACCCAGGTCCTGCAGGAACAATGTGACACCCACAGCCATGCCATGAGAAAACCCAACAAACAGTTGTGACCACAATCCTCACTGATTCTCTGGACTGAGGCCAGGCACGCTAGAGATAATGAGCTCACTGCACCAGCTGGTGGCATGTCAAGATGACCCATCCTCCAGACAGCCTCTCCTGCCCTTAAACCTGCAATCTCTCCTTAGCAGCCAACTCCCTGTTCCTACAAGGTCCCGCCCAATGACCTCTGGGAAGAACTCTAACCTTCAGGGAAGGCTAGGAGGGCTGGGTATAAAAAAAATTTAGGATGGCCTGAGGAACAACTTCACAAGGTCAACACAGAGAAAATGTAGCCAGATGGGGAGAAAATACACACCTCATGCCTCATAATCAGCACCCAGGCCAAGACATGATACAATACTACAATGACAAACACTCACCACCATGAAGACACAAAGTGAAGCAAGTTAATCAAAGAGAGGCCAAATAGGGGATAGTCCCTGAATCTGTTTCCCCAGGCTTTCTAGACACTGAGTACAAATGCACTGAAGGCAACCAAAAGAGTTCAGGGAGCACTCTAGACTCGCTGATACCTCCACTCACCAATCCAGCCATGGGTTCACCAACCATTCCACACACATTAACCACCCTCTCATCTTTCAATTGCCCTAAAATACACCTGCCTCAGAGCCAATGTGCCAGACTCTCCCATTAACACAGAATATTTATTACCTCAAAACATTTTCCAGGCCCACCCTCCCAACACTCATGTTCACTCACATACAAGGGGGACACAATCCAAAAAGGAGACATAGGCTTGGACAACGTGCTGGGGACAGTGACTGATGTTCTCCAATCATCAGGAGAAACTTACTCTGTGTCCTTTCTCTCCAGAACACGACAGAAGACCACCCTAGGCAAGGACTCCTGTTCTGACTCTGAGTGTAAAGATAATGGTTTCCTCCAAGAGACAAGGCAACAACTGAGTGGAGGCATGAACACAGTGGCAGCCCAGAGGCTCTCAAACAACTCCTGCATCCTCTGCTATCTCACTCTCACCCACAGCAGGAGACCACAATCCTGACTGGGCTCATAAACCAAGACCAGACATGTTGTCTGTAGCCATTCAAGGAGGACGGGAGTCCCAGGCTCCTTTCCCAGTGGCTCCTCTTCCCATGAGAAGGCTGTAACCCTCAACTTACACAGTGAAGCTGCTAAAGCACAAGGAAGCAAATGCAAGATGGCATTCTATTTTCCCTGTGGGAATCACAGGCTGGAACTTAATTCTAATGAGAAGACCACAAGGACTGCTCACTCATTTTGTTCAAACTCCCAAGGAATGCATTTGTGGGAGTCAACACAATCCTATCATGTGCTCAGACACTGCATGTGGAAAGATGTGGCTTCTACCTTAGGACTGTAGGCGAACTGAATCACATCAGCATTTGGGACCGCCCAGAACCAAGACAAGGGTAGGAACTGTAGTCAAGCCTCAGGCCATGGGACCTTGAATGCCAGAGAGTAAGCACAGAAGGTAAAGGTGTAACCCCGGCACCCAGAGGCCTGTAGACAAACCACTAGGTTTTGGGAAAGAACTGCCACTTACAACCGTGGGTGTTCCACCTGTAAACCCATGGGCTGCATGTCCACTCAGATATGGGGGATCACTAATTTCACCTAGCCTCACCTCCCCAAGCCAAGTGTCACAGAATATGCAAAGGGTCACCTGTTGCAATGGTATTCCAAGTTGGTGACTCAAATTAACTTGAGGCAAGAAAATATCTGCAGGCATGAGGAATAGCAACAGGCACATAGCAGACAGAGGCAATGCTCACAGGAGAGTTGAGATTCATACTGCATCTATGACACAATTGCTGCAATTCTGTTTGGTGTGTCAGAAGCCAAAAATGCATGCATTGCCACAGGGAAAATTCAGTGTCAAGGGGCCAGCAGGATGAAGTGCTGATGTTCTGTCAACTCACTGGTCTCAGACTGTGCTAATCTACTTCTCTTATTATCACTGACAACACAATGTAAAGATCAGTTCAGTTCAGTTCAGTCGCTCAGTCATGTCCGACTCTTTGCGACCCCGTGAACTGCAGCATGCCAGGCCTCCCTGTCCATCACCAACTCCCGGAGTTCACCCAGACTCACATCCATCGAGTTGGTGATGCCATCCAGCCATCTCATCCTCTGTCGTCCCCTTCTCCTCCTGCCCTCAATCCCTCCCAGCATCAGAGTCTTTTCCAATGAGTGAACTCTTCGCATGAGGTGGCCAAAGTACTGGAGTTTCAGCTTTAGCATCATTCCTTCCAAAGAAATCCCAGGGCTGATCTCCTTCAGAATGAACTGGTTGGATCTCCTTGCAGTCCAAGGGACTCTCAAGAGTCTTCTCCAACACCACACTTCAAAAGCATCAATTCTTCGGTGCTCAGCTTTCTTCACAGTCCAACTCTCACATCCATACATTACCACAGGAAAAACCATAGCCTTGACTAGACGGACCCTTGTTGGCAAAGTAATGTCTCTGCTTTTCAATATGCTATCTAGGTTGGTCATAACTTTTCTTTCAAGGAGTAAGCATTTTTTAATTTCATGGCTGTAGTCACCATCTGCAGTGATTTTGGAGCCCCCCCAAAAAATAAGGTCTGACACTGTTTCCACTGTTTCCCCATCTATTTCCCATGAAGTGATGGGACCAGATGCCATGATCTTCGTTTTCTGAATGTTGAGCTTTAAGCCAACTTTTTCACCCAATGTAAAGATAACCTCTAAGAAACCCCAATTCACCCTCAGGGGAAGGAGGCCACCTTGTCTGAACTACCACTGTCCCTCCAGGAAAACACACTCTTGGTACCTACTCTGCTCAAAATGGTCTCACCACCATGGGGAAGGAACAAAGGTATCTGAGAGCTTGCATAAGAATAAGGCCCTCCTTTGACAAGGAGATTATCCATGAAACTAGTTCTTGGGCTGTGCAACAAAGGGGCTCCACAGTACAGCTGTGAACAATCTAGGTAGCACACAAGTGTGCTTGTTTCCCAGACTACAGCCGTGCTACAAGTGTTTAGCTTGAAAAACACAAAAAGCTACAGGCCATTGGAACTATTCTGAAACGCAAAGATGTGGCGCTCCACCCTTTTTACAGCATGTAAGTTACTCATTGTGATGTATTGCACTTTTTAAGGCAGTGAAACATCACTACAGTGGCCCCGGAGACAACACAAGACCCACGTGATCCATGACCATCTTGACAGCACAAGCCATGCCATGACAGAATCCAGAAACAGCTGCAGCTGCTGAACCCATGATGATGTCTCTGGCTTGAGGCTAGGAACACAAGAGACCACAGTGTTGCTGCACCAGCAGGCCACAAAACAAAAAGACCCCTGTGACAGAAAGCCTCTCCTGTCCTTAAGACAGCATCCGCTTATGTGGGCAACTGACTCCTCTGTTTTCACCGGGTCCAGCCCACTGAATTCCAGGAAAAACTCCTAAACTGGGGAAAGGATAGGTGGGCTGGATATAGAGATAACATGTGGATATCCTGAGGCACACCTTATGCCATGCACACAGGGAGAACATGGAGAGATGTTTTCTGTTTGCCTCATACATCCCCTTTGCCTCATAATTGGCCACCAGGACAAGACAGGACATGATACCAACCACTTGTGGATCTGGAATTCCGCCAGAGAGGAACTGATTATGGGAGAGGAAAACTGTTGGATGGTCCATAAATCTGCCACTGTTGTCCTTCGCTCCAAATGCACCTGAAGGAAACCAAAGAAGTCCATGAAACCTGACTGAAAAACTTATCCATCCACCTGCTTACTTACCCATGGGTTCAACCACCATTCTGGGCATATTTCCTGCTGTTCAAGCTTTCCTCACTTCCTGCCATCCACCCGCATCAGGAAAACATGCTGGACCTTCCCATCAACATAGGATTTTGATCTCCTTGGAAAGGCACTAAGGCTCCTTTCAGATTCAGCCTCCCAACACCAGTGCACACTCACACACAAAACGAAAGAAACAATACAAGAAGGGTCCATCAGTTTGCCCAAACTCCTGGACACTATGCTCATTTACTTCTTCAAATATCAGGAGAAAACTGCGTAGCATCCTATTCCCCAGGAGAACATGAAAGACAAGTCTGGCTGAGGCCACAACTCCTGTTCTGAATCTGAACAAAAACAATTTGTTTTCTCCAGGGGACTAGGCAATAGGCAGACAGAGGCCTGATGAACTCAATGTCAGCCCAGAGGCCCACAAATGGCTTTTACTTTCTCTGCCATGGCACTTTCACCCACAGCAAAAGACAACAGCTCTGGACAGTCTCATGCAACCAGAGACAACACATGGTCTCTAGCCATCCCCTGAGGATGGGAGATGCAGGCCCTTTTCCCCATGGCTCACCTACACACCACAAGGTTGTCACTCTCAGCTTCCATGCTGTTGCCGCTGATGCCCCAGGGAGCAAAGGCAATGTGACCCTGGCCATTCCATCCCTCTGGGAGCCACATGCTGGATCTTAGTTCCAAAGAGACATGATAAGGATTGATAACTCATTTTGTCCAATTTTCAAGACTGCCTTTGTGGGAATCATCATCCATCTAAGTGCATGTGCTCAGATGCTGAATGAGCAAAGTCAGGACCTCCACCCTTGGAAGGCCAGCAATCTCAATCACATCAGCAGTTGGAACTGCACAGATCCCAGCCAAGAGGCAGGAATTACAGCTAAGCCTGTGGGCCATGGGACCTTGCATGCCCCAGGGAAAGTACAAAGGTGAAAAAACAGACACCACATCCAGAGCCTTATGGCCAAACCACCAGGTTTATGTGAAGAAGGCCACTTACAGCCATTGGTGTTCCACCTGTACCACCAAGGGCCGCGTGTCCAGTGGCCCGTGGCGGCTCGTAGGCCTCGACTTTCCAGGCTGGGAGTCATGGAATATGTGATGGGTCTCCGATGCCAATGGTCTTCCATCCTGGGCCACTCAATCTGGCTTGAGGCAAGGAAATACATGCAAGCATGAGGAAGAGAGACAGGCATACGGGGCAAAGAGGCAAGGCCCCCAGGAGCATTGCCCTCATACTTGCATCTACCATTCAATTGCTGCACCTCAATCTGGTATGTCAGAAGCCAAACATGAATGCATTGGCATGTGGATTGCTTCAGATTCAAGGGGCCATCAGGACAAACAGCAACAATCTGCCAACTCCCTGGTCTTGGGCCCTGCAATTCCTCTCCCCATGCCATCCCCAACAATACTGCTTAAGGATGTCCTCCATGAATCCCCAAGATGCCCTCAGGGGAACACAGACCCCTTGGTCTAATAGCCACTGCTATTCCAGAGAAACACACCCACTCTAGGCACCTAGTCTGTTCACAAAGAGCATGCCGGCATGGGAAAGGAAAAAAGTTTCTGATGGTTTCCAAGAAAATAAGGCCCTTCTCTGACAAGGAGCCTATTGATGAAAAATGACAATTTAAGTTCCATGACAAAGGGGTCTCATTGGATACCTGCACTCAGCCCAGTTGACACACGAGCATATTTGCTTCCTGGCTCAAAGCAATACCACAAGCTCTTCCTTGGACAACATGAAAAGTTATAGGCCACTGAACCATTTCAGAACACAAAGATGCCAGGGCTCCACTAACAGCAACTAGGTCACTTGCCATGCTGCCTTGCTCTTTGTAGGCCAATAACATCACTGCTGTGAACACGGACACAAGACTTAGTTTGTCCACGACCATCCTGACACCACCAGCCATAATATGATAGAACTCAGTAAACAGGCGCGACAACTGGTTGCACATGACATCACTGGCCAGAGATCAAGCAATGAGGAGGGCAATGCATTGCTGTACCAGCAGGCAACAAAACAAAATGAGCCCCACGCCAGATAGCCTCTCCTCCTGTTAATACTGCAGCTGCTCATGGGGACAGCTGACTCCAGTGTTTTCACAGGGTTCTGCCCATGGATTGCCAGGAAGAGCTCCTTAATTCAGAAAAAAATAGGAGGGATGGGTATAGAAACAACGCTGGGAGGTCAGGAGGCATATCTTTATGCCATGCACATGGTGAGAATATGGCGAGGTGGACAGAAAATATCCCCTGTGCTTCATATTGGTCCCCAGAAAAAAACAAGACACAATGTAACGATGGCAAGAACTGAAGGCTCTAGACATCTTCTGCAAAGGAAAGCGACCATGGGAGAGGCCAAGTGTTCAATGGTCCATGAAGGTATGAATTGCCACTGCGATCCTTCCCCACACTCACTCCAACTGTATATGAAGGCAACCCAGACTTCAGGGAACTGGACTGACTCGCCGATCCATCCATGCATCCATCCACCCATGGGTTCCACCACCATTCGAGGGGCATTTCAAGACCTCTGAAATTTGCTCTCCCCCGGCATCCACCCACCTCAGGGCAATGTGCTAGTCCTCCTTTGACACATAATTTTATCCACAGAAACACCCTAATGCAATTTCCAGGCTCAGCCTCCCAACACCAGCACCCATGCACACCAACCAAAGAAACAATCAGACGAGGGGCCCTCAGCTTGGCCTACCTCCTGGACACTCTGCCCATTGATCTCTTGATATCAGGAGAAAATTATGTAGCAATCCATCCCCAGAAGAACATGCCACAGAAGCCTGGCCAAGGCCACAACTCCTGTTCTGACCCTGAGTGAAAACTCTGTGCTATCCGCCAGGGACCAGGCAGTGGGCACATGGAGGCCTGACAAACCCAGTGGCAGCCCAGATGCTCTCAAATGGCTTCTGCTTCCTCTGCTATCCTCACTCTCATCCACACCAGGAGACAAAAGACCTGGATAGCTTGTGCAGAGACAATTTGTGGTCCCCAGTCATAACCCAAACATGGGAGATGCAGCCCCCTTCCCCCATGGCTCACCTCCACATCACAAGGCCATCACCCTCGGCTTGCACACTGTGGCTGCTCACACCCCAGGGAGCAAATCAATGTGACCCTGGCCCTTTGATCCCTCTGGGAGCCACGTGCTGGACCTCAGTTCCGATGAGGAGACGGTAGGGGTGGCTCACTCATTTTGTTCAGATTTCCAAGGAATGCATTTGTGGGAGTCATCATCGATCCAAGCACGTGTGCTCTAGGTGCTGCATGAGCAAAGTCACCACCTCCATCCCAGGAAGGCCAGGGAGCTCAATCATGTCAGCATTCAAGACTGCACAGATTGCAGCCATGGGGCAGGAACTACAGCCAAGCCTTGGGCCCTGGGACTTTGCATGCCCCAGGGAAACCCCAGAAGGTGAGGGCACGGATCCCATGCCCAAATCCTTGGGGCCAAACTGCTAGGTTTCCTCGAAGAAGGGCTGCTTACCGCCATGGGTGATCCACCTGTACATCGAAGGGCCAATTGCCCAGAAGTCCCTGGGGGCTCACATGCCTTGTCTTGCCAGGACAGTTGTTATGGAATATGCGACAGGTTCTCTGTTGCGAACAGTCTTCCATCCCGGGCCACTCAAGGCCACTGGCTTGGGGTGAGAAAACACACAAAAGCATGAGGAAGAGCAATAGCCATACTGGGGAAAGAGGCAAGGCCTCCAGAAGTGCTGCCCTCATTCTTGCATCTACCATTCAATTGGTACACCTTGGTCTGGTGTGTCAGCCATCAAACAGGATGCGTTGGTGTACGGATACCTTCAGAGTCAAGGGGCCTGCAGGACAAAGGCTGCCAATCTGCCAACTCCCTGGTCTTGGGCCCTGCAATTCTGCTCTTCGTGCCGTCCCAGCCGACACAGCTTAAGGATGTCCTCTGTGAACCCCTGACACACCCTCAGGGAACTGGGGCCCCTTGGCCTAACAGCCATTGCCCTTCCAGGGAAACACACCTGCTCCTGGCACATACTCTGCTCACAATGGACTGCCCAGCACAGGGAAGGATAAAAGGTACCTGAGGGCTTCCACAACAATAAGACCCTTCCCTGACAGGGAACACATTCACGAAAAATGTCTCTTTCAGCCCTGCAACAAAGGGGCCCTGAGGGACATCTATGCTTAGTCCAGTTGACACACAAGCATGCTTTGCTTCCTGGCCAAAAACCTTGCTAGAAGGCCTTCCTTAGGCAACACGAAAAGATGCAGGCCATCGGAGATTTCCTGAAGTGCAAAGATGCTGGGGCTCCACCCTTTACAGCAACTGGGTCACTTGCCATGCTACCTTGCTCTCTGTTAAGGCAGTAACATAATTGCTATGAACCCACTCACAGCACAAGACTCAGGTCGTCCACGACCATTCTGACACCAGCAGCCAAGTCATGACACAAACCAGCAAAGAGGCGAGATGATTGAACCCACATGACACCTCTGGCCAGAGGCCATGCATGCAGGAGACTGAATCAGCAGACTGTACAACAAAATGAGCCTCACACCAGATAGATTCCCCTGCCCTTAAAACTGCAGATGCTCACAGGAGCATCTGACTCCCATTTCCATGGGGTCCTACCCTGAGTTCGAGGAAGAGCTACTAAACTTGTGCAAGGATAGGTGGGTTGGGTATAGAAATGACACTGAGATGTCCTGAGGCACAGCATCACCCCATGCACACAGGGAAAATGTGGCAGGATGGAGAGAAAATATCCCTTCTACCTCATACTTGGCCTCCCTGATAGCTCAGTTGGGTAAAGAATCTGCCTGCAATTTAGGGAGACCATTGTTTGATTCCTGAGTTGGGAAGATCCGCTGGAGAAGGGATAAGCTACCCACTACAGTATTCTTGAGCTTCCCAGATGGCTCAGATGGTAAAGAATCTGCTGGCAATATGGGAGACCTGGGTTCGATCCCGGGGTTGGGAAGATCCCCTGGAGAAGGGAAAGGCTATCCACTCGTGTTTTCGCCTGGAGAATTCCATGGAATGGATAGTTCATACTTGGTCCCCAGGTCAGGACAAGATACAATGCTATGTTGGGAACCACTACTGGCTCTGGAAGCCTGTCACAAAGGAAACCAATGATAGGAGAGGTCAACTGATGGGAGGTCAACAATGGGAGATGGTCCTTGAACCTATGAATCTGCCACTGTGATCTTTCCCCACACTCACTTCAACTGTATATGAAGGCAACACAGACTTCAGGAAATCTGACTGAATAGCTGGTCCATCCACCCACCCATCCATTCACGGGTTCCACCATCATTCAAGGTGCATTTCAAGATCTCCGAAATTTGCTTTCCCCTGGCATCCACCCACCTCAGGGCAATGTGCTAGTCCTCCTTTGACACAAGATTTTTATCCACAGAAACATCCTAATGCATCTGCAAGGCTCAGCCTCCCAACACCAGTGCCCACTCACATACCAACCAAAGAAACAAGCGGACGAGGGGCCATCAGCTTGGCCCACCTCCTGGACACTCTGCCCAATGATCTCCTCTGACCATCAGGAGAAAACTATGCGGCATCCCGTCCCCCAGAAGAACATGACATAGAAACTTGGCCGAAGCCATGACTCCTTTCAGGACATGAGTGAAAACACTTTCAGGCAAAGGCAGTGTGGCTGACAAACTCAGTGGCAGTCCAGATACTCTCAAATGGCTTCCACTTCTCTGCTACCAATAGAATCATACACACCAGGAGACAAAAGCCTTGGTTAGCCTTATGTAACCAGAGATGACTCATGGTCCCTAGCCATATCCCGAGGTTGGGAGGTCAGGGCATTTTCCTCATGGCTCATCTCCATACCACCAGGCCACCACCCTCAGCTTGCACACTTGGCTGCTCACACCCCAGGGAGCAAATCAATGTGACCCTGGCCCTTCGATCCCTCTGGGAGCCACGTGCTGGACCTCAGTTCCGATGAGGAGACGGTAGTGATGGCTCACTCATTTTGTTCAGATTTCCAAGGAATGCATTTGTGGGAGTCATCATCGATCCAAGCACGTGTGCTCTAGGTGCTGCATGAGCAAAGTCACCACCTCCATCCCAGGAAGGTCAGTGAGCTTGATCAGGTCAGCATTCAGGACTGAGCAGATTGCAGCCTTGGGGCAGCCAAGCCTCAGGCCCTGGGACCTTGCATGCCCCAGGGAAACCCCAGAAGGTGAGAGTGTGAAGCCCATGCCCAGATCCCTGGAGCCAAACCACTAGGTCTCCTTGACGAAAGGCCGCTTACCGCCATGGTTGTTCCATCTGTACACGCAAGGCCCACTTGTCCAGTTGTCTCTGGGGATTCATGATATTCATCTCGAGAGGCTGGCTATCATGGAATATGCGATGGGTAACCTGTTGCCAACAGTCTTCCATTTTGGGCCACTCAACCTGGCCTGGGGCAAGAAAACACATGTGTGAGGAAGAGCACCAGGTGTACTGGGGAAAGAGGCCAGGCCTCCGGGAGCACTGCCAATCATTCTGGCATCTACCATTCAATTGCTGCAAGAAGGTGTGCTGTGTAGGCAGCCAAACCGGGATGTGTTGGTGCACGGATACATTCAGAGTCAAGGGACCATCAGGACAAAGAATGCCAATCTGCCAACTGCCTGGTCTCAGGCCTGCAATTCCACTCCACGTACCGTCCTGGCCAACACAATTTAATGATGTCCCCCAAGAACCCCGAGACCCCCTCAGGTGAATGGGGCCCCCTTCACCTAATAGCCATTGACCTTCCAGGGAAACACACCCACTCCTGGCACCTACTCTGCTCACAATGGACTCACCAGCATGGGAAAGGATAAAAGGTACCTGAGGGCCTCCATGTCATTAAGCCCCTTCTCTGATATGCAGCATATCCATGAAAAATGGCTTTCAGCCCCATGACAAAAGGGCCCCAGTGGACTCAGCCTGGTTGACACATGAGCGTGCTTGCCTCCTGGTCAAAGCCATGCTAAAGCCCTTCCTTGAAAAACACGAAGAGCTACAGGCCATTGGAGCCATTCCAAAGCACAAAGATGCTGAGGCTCCACCCTTTAGAGCAACTGAGTCACTTGTCATGCCACCTTGTTCTTTTTGAGCCAGTTAACATCACTGCCATGAGCCCAGACACAATATGAAACTCAGGTTGTTCACGACCATCCTGAAACACCAGTCATGACACCACGGAACTCAGCAAAGAGGCACAATGATTGAACTCACATAACACCTCTGGCTACAGGTTCACAGAAGAGCACAGCCTTGCTGCTAAGCACCACACCAGAGAGCTTCTCCTGCCCTTAAAACTGTAGCCCCTCATCTGACTCCCCTATTTCCACAGGGTCCCTGCCAGCTAATTTCTGGGAAGAGTTCCTACACTTGGGCAAGGATAGGTGGGCTGGGAATAGAAATGACACTGGGATGTCTTGAGGCACAAATTCACTCCATGCACATGGGGAGAACATGGCAAGATGGACAGAAAACATCCCCTCTGCTTCATATGACGCCCAGGCCAGGACAAGATAAGACACCACCTGGGGAACCACTTATGGCTCTGGAGGTCTGCGGCAAAGGAAACCAATCACGGGAGAGGCCAACTGTTCAATAGTCCATGAACCTATGAACCTGCCACCACAGTCCTTCCCCACTCTCACTCCAACCAAACCTGAAGGCAACCCAGAATTCAGGGAACCTGACTGACTTGCCGATCCATTCACCTGCCCATCCATCCATGGGTTCCACCACCACTTGAGGTACATTTCACGATCCCCAAGCTTTGCTCTCCCCCGGCAACTGCCCACCTCAGAGCAATGTGCAGGTCCCTCCTGTTGACTCAGGACTTTCATCCTTGGAAATGCCCTAGTGCATCTGCAAGGCTCACTCTCCCAACACTAGTGCCCACTCACATACCAACCAAAGAAACAAGCGGACGAGGGGCCATCAGCTTGGCCCACCTCCTGGACACTCTGCCCAATGATCTCCTCTGACCATCAGGAGAAAACTATGCGGCATCCCGTCCCCCAGAAGAACATGACATAGAAACTTGGCCGAAGCCATGACTCCTTTCAGGACATGAGTGCAAACACTTTCAGGCAAAGGCAGTGTGGCTGACAAACTCAGTGGCAGTCCAGATACTCTCAAATGGCTTCCACTTCTCTGCTACCAATAGAATCATACACACCAGGAGACAAAAGCCTTGGTTAGCCTTATGTAACCAGAGATGACTCATGGTCCCTAGCCATATCCCGAGGTTGGGAGGTCAGGGCATTTTCCTCATGGCTCATCTCCATACCACCAGGCCACCACCCTCAGCTTGCACACTTGGCTGCTCACGCCCCAGGGAGCAAATGACATGTGACCCTGGCCCTTCGATCCACTGGAAATCACGTGCTGGACCTCAGTTCCGATGAGGAGACGGTAGTGATGGCTCACTCATTTTGTTCAGATTTCCAAGGAATGCATTTGTGGGAGTCATCATCGATCCAAGCACGTGTGCTCTAGGTGCTGCATGAGCAAAGTCACCACCTCCATCCCAGGAAGGTCAGTGAGCTTGATCAGGTCAGCATTCAGGACTGAGCAGATTGCAGCCTTGGGGCAGCCAAGCCTCAGGCCCTGGGACCTTGCATGCCCCAGGGAAACCCCAGAAGGTGAGAGTGTGAAGCCCATGCCCAGATCCCTGGAGCCAAACCACTAGGTCTCCTTGACGAAAGGCCGCTTACCGCCATGGTTGTTCCATCTGTACACGCAAGGCCCACTTGTCCAGTTGTCTCTGGGGATTCATGATATTCATCTCGAGAGGCTGGCTATCATGGAATATGCGATGGGTAACCTGTTGCCAACAGTCTTCCATTTTGGGCCACTCAACCTGGCCTGGGGCAAGAAAACACATGTGTGAGGAAGAGCACCAGGTGTACTGGGGAAAGAGGCCAGGCCTCCGGGAGCACTGCCAATCATTCTGGCATCTACCATTCAATTGCTGCAAGAAGGTGTGCTGTGTAGGCAGCCAAACCGGGATGTGTTGGTGCACGGATACATTCAGAGTCAAGGGACCATCAGGACAAAGAATGCCAATCTGCCAACTGCCTGGTCTCAGGCCTGCAATTCCACTCCACGTACCGTCCTGGCCAACACAATTTAATGATGTCCCCCAAGAACCCCGAGACCCCCTCAGGTGAATGGGGCCCCCTTCACCTAATAGCCATTGACCTTCCAGGGAAACACACCCACTCCTGGCACCTACTCTGCTCACAATGGACTCACCAGCATGGGAAAGGATAAAAGGTACCTGAGGGCCTCCATGTCATTAAGCCCCTTCTCTGATATGCAGCATATCCATGAAAAATGGCTTTCAGCCCCATGACAAAAGGGCCCCAGTGGACTCAGCCTGGTTGACACATGAGCGTGCTTGCCTCCTGGTCAAAGCCATGCTAAAGCCCTTCCTTGAAAAACACGAAGAGCTACAGGCCATTGGAGCCATTCCAAAGCACAAAGATGCTGAGGCTCCACCCTTTAGAGCAACTGAGTCACTTGTCATGCCACCTTGTTCTTTTTGAGCCAGTTAACATCACTGCCATGAGCCCAGACACAATATGAAACTCAGGTTGTTCACGACCATCCTGAAACACCAGTCATGACACCACGGAACTCAGCAAAGAGGCACAATGATTGAACTCACATAACACCTCTGGCTACAGGTTCACAGAAGAGCACAGCCTTGCTGCTAAGCACCACACCAGAGAGCTTCTCCTGCCCTTAAAACTGTAGCCCCTCATCTGACTCCCCTATTTCCACAGGGTCCCTGCCAGCTAATTTCTGGGAAGAGTTCCTACACTTGGGCAAGGATAGGTGGGCTGGGAATAGAAATGACACTGGGATGTCTTGAGGCACAAATTCACTCCATGCACATGGGGAGAACATGGCAAGATGGACAGAAAACATCCCCTCTGCTTCATATGACGCCCAGGCCAGGACAAGATAAGACACCACCTGGGGAACCACTTATGGCTCTGGAGGTCTGCGGCAAAGGAAACCAATCACGGGAGAGGCCAACTGTTCAATAGTCCATGAACCTATGAACCTGCCACCACAGTCCTTCCCCACTCTCACTCCAACCAAACCTGAAGGCAACCCAGAATTCAGGGAACCTGACTGACTTGCCGATCCATTCACCTGCCCATCCATCCATGGGTTCCACCACCACTTGAGGTACATTTCACGATCCCCAAGCTTTGCTCTCCCCCGGCAACTGCCCACCTCAGAGCAATGTGCAGGTCCCTCCTGTTGACTCAGGACTTTCATCCTTGGAAATGCCCTAGTGCATCTGCAAGGCTCACTCTCCCAACACTAGTGCCCACTCACATACCAACCAAAGAAACAAGCGGACGAGGGGCCATCAGCTTGGCCCACCTCCTGGACACTCTGCCCAATGATCTCCTCTGACCATCAGGAGAAAACTATGCGGCATCCCGTCCCCCAGAAGAACATGACATAGAAACTTGTCCGAAGCCATGACTCCTTTCAGGACATGAGTGAAAACACTTTCAGGCAAAGGCAGTGTGGCTGACAAACTCAGTGGCAGTCCAGATACTCTCAAATGGCTTCCACTTCTCTGCTACCAATAGAATCATACACACCAGGAGACAAAAGCCTTGGTTAGCCTTATGTAACCAGAGATGACTCATGGTCCCTAGCCATATCCCGAGGTTGGGAGGTCAGGGCATTTTCCTCATGGCTCATCTCCATACCACCAGGCCACCACCCTCAGCTTGCACACTTGGCTGCTCACGCCCCAGGGAGCAAATGACATGTGACCCTGGCCCTTCGATCCACTGGAAATCACGTGCTGGACCTCAGTTCCGATGAGGAGACGGTAGTGATGGCTCACTCATTTTGTTCAGATTTCCAAGGAATGCATTTGTGGGAGTCATCATCGATCCAAGCACGTGTGCTCTAGGTGCTGCATGAGCAAAGTCACCACCTCCATCCCAGGAAGGTCAGTGAGCTTGATCAGGTCAGCATTCAGGACTGAGCAGATTGCAGCCTTGGGGCAGCCAAGCCTCAGGCCCTGGGACCTTGCATGCCCCAGGGAAACCCCAGAAGGTGAGAGTGTGAAGCCCATGCCCAGATCCCTGGAGCCAAACCACTAGGTCTCCTTGACGAAAGGCCGCTTACCGCCATGGTTGTTCCATCTGTACACGCAAGGCCCACTTGTCCAGTTGTCTCTGGGGATTCATGATATTCATCTCGAGAGGCTGGCTATCATGGAATATGCGATGGGTAACCTGTTGCCAACAGTCTTCCATTTTGGGCCACTCAACCTGGCCTGGGGCAAGAAAACACATGTGTGAGGAAGAGCACCAGGTGTACTGGGGAAAGAGGCCAGGCCTCCGGGAGCACTGCCAATCATTCTGGCATCTACCATTCAATTGCTGCAAGAAGGTGTGCTGTGTAGGCAGCCAAACCGGGATGTGTTGGTGCACGGATACATTCAGAGTCAAGGGACCATCAGGACAAAGAATGCCAATCTGCCAACTGCCTGGTCTCAGGCCTGCAATTCCACTCCACGTACCGTCCTGGCCAACACAATTTAATGATGTCCCCCAAGAACCCCGAGACCCCCTCAGGTGAATGGGGCCCCCTTCACCTAATAGCCATTGACCTTCCAGGGAAACACACCCACTCCTGGCACCTACTCTGCTCACAATGGACTCACCAGCATGGGAAAGGATAAAAGGTACCTGAGGGCCTCCATGTCATTAAGCCCCTTCTCTGATATGCAGCATATCCATGAAAAATGGCTTTCAGCCCCATGACAAAAGGGCCCCAGTGGACTCAGCCTGGTTGACACATGAGCGTGCTTGCCTCCTGGTCAAAGCCATGCTAAAGCCCTTCCTTGAAAAACACGAAGAGCTACAGGCCATTGGAGCCATTCCAAAGCACAAAGATGCTGAGGCTCCACCCTTTAGAGCAACTGAGTCACTTGTCATGCCACCTTGTTCTTTTTGAGCCAGTTAACATCACTGCCATGAGCCCAGACACAATATGAAACTCAGGTTGTTCACGACCATCCTGAAACACCAGTCATGACACCACGGAACTCAGCAAAGAGGCACAATGATTGAACTCACATAACACCTCTGGCTACAGGTTCACAGAAGAGCACAGCCTTGCTGCTAAGCACCACACCAGAGAGCTTCTCCTGCCCTTAAAACTGTAGCCCCTCATCTGACTCCCCTATTTCCACAGGGTCCCTGCCAGCTAATTTCTGGGAAGAGTTCCTACACTTGGGCAAGGATAGGTGGGCTGGGAATAGAAATGACACTGGGATGTCTTGAGGCACAAATTCACTCCATGCACATGGGGAGAACATGGCAAGATGGACAGAAAACATCCCCTCTGCTTCATATGACGCCCAGGCCAGGACAAGATAAGACACCACCTGGGGAACCACTTATGGCTCTGGAGGTCTGCGGCAAAGGAAACCAATCACGGGAGAGGCCAACTGTTCAATAGTCCATGAACCTATGAACCTGCCACCACAGTCCTTCCCCACTCTCACTCCAACCAAACCTGAAGGCAACCCAGAATTCAGGGAACCTGACTGACTTGCCGATCCATTCACCTGCCCATCCATCCATGGGTTCCACCACCACTTGAGGTACATTTCACGATCCCCAAGCTTTGCTCTCCCCCGGCAACTGCCCACCTCAGAGCAATGTGCAGGTCCCTCCTGTTGACTCAGGACTTTCATCCTTGGAAATGCCCTAGTGCATCTGCAAGGCTCACTCTCCCAACACTAGTGCCCACTCACATACCAACCAAAGAAACAAGCGGACGAGGGGCCATCAGCTTGGCCCACCTCCTGGACACTCTGCCCAATGATCTCCTCTGACCATCAGGAGAAAACTATGCGGCATCCCGTCCCCCAGAAGAACATGACATAGAAACTTGGCCGAAGCCATGACTCCTTTCAGGACATGAGTGAAAACACTTTCAGGCAAAGGCAGTGTGGCTGACAAACTCAGTGGCAGTCCAGATACTCTCAAATGGCTTCCACTTCTCTGCTACCAATAGAATCATACACACCAGGAGACAAAAGCCTTGGTTAGCCTTATGTAACCAGAGATGACTCATGGTCCCTAGCCATATCCCGAGGTTGGGAGGTCAGGGCATTTTCCTCATGGCTCATCTCCATACCACCAGGCCACCACCCTCAGCTTGCACACTTGGCTGCTCACGCCCCAGGGAGCAAATGACATGTGACCCTGGCCCTTCGATCCACTGGAAATCACGTGCTGGACCTCAGTTCCGATGAGGAGACGGTAGTGATGGCTCACTCATTTTGTTCAGATTTCCAAGGAATGCATTTGTGGGAGTCATCATCGATCCAAGCACGTGTGCTCTAGGTGCTGCATGAGCAAAGTCACCACCTCCATCCCAGGAAGGTCAGTGAGCTTGATCAGGTCAGCATTCAGGACTGAGCAGATTGCAGCCTTGGGGCAGCCAAGCCTCAGGCCCTGGGACCTTGCATGCCCCAGGGAAACCCCAGAAGGTGAGAGTGTGAAGCCCATGCCCAGATCCCTGGAGCCAAACCACTAGGTCTCCTTGACGAAAGGCCGCTTACCGCCATGGTTGTTCCATCTGTACACGCAAGGCCCACTTGTCCAGTTGTCTCTGGGGATTCATGATATTCATCTCGAGAGGCTGGCTATCATGGAATATGCGATGGGTAACCTGTTGCCAACAGTCTTCCATTTTGGGCCACTCAACCTGGCCTGGGGCAAGAAAACACATGTGTGAGGAAGAGCACCAGGTGTACTGGGGAAAGAGGCCAGGCCTCCGGGAGCACTGCCAATCATTCTGGCATCTACCATTCAATTGCTGCAAGAAGGTGTGCTGTGTAGGCAGCCAAACCGGGATGTGTTGGTGCACGGATACATTCAGAGTCAAGGGACCATCAGGACAAAGAATGCCAATCTGCCAACTGCCTGGTCTCAGGCCTGCAATTCCACTCCACGTACCGTCCTGGCCAACACAATTTAATGATGTCCCCCAAGAACCCCGAGACCCCCTCAGGTGAATGGGGCCCCCTTCACCTAATAGCCATTGACCTTCCAGGGAAACACACCCACTCCTGGCACCTACTCTGCTCACAATGGACTCACCAGCATGGGAAAGGATAAAAGGTACCTGAGGGCCTCCATGTCATTAAGCCCCTTCTCTGATATGCAGCATATCCATGAAAAATGGCTTTCAGCCCCATGACAAAAGGGCCCCAGTGGACTCAGCCTGGTTGACACATGAGCGTGCTTGCCTCCTGGTCAAAGCCATGCTAAAGCCCTTCCTTGAAAAACACGAAGAGCTACAGGCCATTGGAGCCATTCCAAAGCACAAAGATGCTGAGGCTCCACCCTTTAGAGCAACTGAGTCACTTGTCATGCCACCTTGTTCTTTTTGAGCCAGTTAACATCACTGCCATGAGCCCAGACACAATATGAAACTCAGGTTGTTCACGACCATCCTGAAACACCAGTCATGACACCACGGAACTCAGCAAAGAGGCACAATGATTGAACTCACATAACACCTCTGGCTACAGGTTCACAGAAGAGCACAGCCTTGCTGCTAAGCACCACACCAGAGAGCTTCTCCTGCCCTTAAAACTGTAGCCCCTCATCTGACTCCCCTATTTCCACAGGGTCCCTGCCAGCTAATTTCTGGGAAGAGTTCCTACACTTGGGCAAGGATAGGTGGGCTGGGAATAGAAATGACACTGGGATGTCTTGAGGCACAAATTCACTCCATGCACATGGGGAGAACATGGCAAGATGGACAGAAAACATCCCCTCTGCTTCATATGACGCCCAGGCCAGGACAAGATAAGACACCACCTGGGGAACCACTTATGGCTCTGGAGGTCTGCGGCAAAGGAAACCAATCACGGGAGAGGCCAACTGTTCAATAGTCCATGAACCTATGAACCTGCCACCACAGTCCTTCCCCACTCTCACTCCAACCAAACCTGAAGGCAACCCAGAATTCAGGGAACCTGACTGACTTGCCGATCCATTCACCTGCCCATCCATCCATGGGTTCCACCACCACTTGAGGTACATTTCACGATCCCCAAGCTTTGCTCTCCCCCGGCAACTGCCCACCTCAGAGCAATGTGCAGGTCCCTCCTGTTGACTCAGGACTTTCATCCTTGGAAATGCCCTAGTGCATCTGCAAGGCTCACTCTCCCAACACTAGTGCCCACTCACATACCAACCAAAGAAACAAGCGGACGAGGGGCCATCAGCTTGGCCCACCTCCTGGACACTCTGCCCAATGATCTCCTCTGACCATCAGGAGAAAACTATGCGGCATCCCGTCCCCCAGAAGAACATGACATAGAAACTTGGCCGAAGCCATGACTCCTTTCAGGACATGAGTGCAAACACTTTCAGGCAAAGGCAGTGTGGCTGACAAACTCAGTGGCAGTCCAGATACTCTCAAATGGCTTCCACTTCTCTGCTACCAATAGAATCATACACACCAGGAGACAAAAGCCTTGGTTAGCCTTATGTAACCAGAGATGACTCATGGTCCCTAGCCATATCCCGAGGTTGGGAGGTCAGGGCATTTTCCTCATGGCTCATCTCCATACCACCAGGCCACCACCCTCAGCTTGCACACTTGGCTGCTCACGCCCCAGGGAGCAAATGACATGTGACCCTGGCCCTTCGATCCACTGGAAATCACGTGCTGGACCTCAGTTCCGATGAGGAGACGGTAGTGATGGCTCACTCATTTTGTTCAGATTTCCAAGGAATGCATTTGTGGGAGTCATCATCGATCCAAGCACGTGTGCTCTAGGTGCTGCATGAGCAAAGTCACCACCTCCATCCCAGGAAGGTCAGTGAGCTTGATCAGGTCAGCATTCAGGACTGAGCAGATTGCAGCCTTGGGGCAGCCAAGCCTCAGGCCCTGGGACCTTGCATGCCCCAGGGAAACCCCAGAAGGTGAGAGTGTGAAGCCCATGCCCAGATCCCTGGAGCCAAACCACTAGGTCTCCTTGACGAAAGGCCGCTTACCGCCATGGTTGTTCCATCTGTACACGCAAGGCCCACTTGTCCAGTTGTCTCTGGGGATTCATGATATTCATCTCGAGAGGCTGGCTATCATGGAATATGCGATGGGTAACCTGTTGCCAACAGTCTTCCATTTTGGGCCACTCAACCTGGCCTGGGGCAAGAAAACACATGTGTGAGGAAGAGCACCAGGTGTACTGGGGAAAGAGGCCAGGCCTCCGGGAGCACTGCCAATCATTCTGGCATCTACCATTCAATTGCTGCAAGAAGGTGTGCTGTGTAGGCAGCCAAACCGGGATGTGTTGGTGCACGGATACATTCAGAGTCAAGGGACCATCAGGACAAAGAATGCCAATCTGCCAACTGCCTGGTCTCAGGCCTGCAATTCCACTCCACGTACCGTCCTGGCCAACACAATTTAATGATGTCCCCCAAGAACCCCGAGACCCCCTCAGGTGAATGGGGCCCCCTTCACCTAATAGCCATTGACCTTCCAGGGAAACACACCCACTCCTGGCACCTACTCTGCTCACAATGGACTCACCAGCATGGGAAAGGATAAAAGGTACCTGAGGGCCTCCATGTCATTAAGCCCCTTCTCTGATATGCAGCATATCCATGAAAAATGGCTTTCAGCCCCATGACAAAAGGGCCCCAGTGGACTCAGCCTGGTTGACACATGAGCGTGCTTGCCTCCTGGTCAAAGCCATGCTAAAGCCCTTCCTTGAAAAACACGAAGAGCTACAGGCCATTGGAGCCATTCCAAAGCACAAAGATGCTGAGGCTCCACCCTTTAGAGCAACTGAGTCACTTGTCATGCCACCTTGTTCTTTTTGAGCCAGTTAACATCACTGCCATGAGCCCAGACACAATATGAAACTCAGGTTGTTCACGACCATCCTGAAACACCAGTCATGACACCACGGAACTCAGCAAAGAGGCACAATGATTGAACTCACATAACACCTCTGGCTACAGGTTCACAGAAGAGCACAGCCTTGCTGCTAAGCACCACACCAGAGAGCTTCTCCTGCCCTTAAAACTGTAGCCCCTCATCTGACTCCCCTATTTCCACAGGGTCCCTGCCAGCTAATTTCTGGGAAGAGTTCCTACACTTGGGCAAGGATAGGTGGGCTGGGAATAGAAATGACACTGGGATGTCTTGAGGCACAAATTCACTCCATGCACATGGGGAGAACATGGCAAGATGGACAGAAAACATCCCCTCTGCTTCATATGACGCCCAGGCCAGGACAAGATAAGACACCACCTGGGGAACCACTTATGGCTCTGGAGGTCTGCGGCAAAGGAAACCAATCACGGGAGAGGCCAACTGTTCAATAGTCCATGAACCTATGAACCTGCCACCACAGTCCTTCCCCACTCTCACTCCAACCAAACCTGAAGGCAACCCAGAATTCAGGGAACCTGACTGACTTGCCGATCCATTCACCTGCCCATCCATCCATGGGTTCCACCACCACTTGAGGTACATTTCACGATCCCCAAGCTTTGCTCTCCCCCGGCAACTGCCCACCTCAGAGCAATGTGCAGGTCCCTCCTGTTGACTCAGGACTTTCATCCTTGGAAATGCCCTAGTGCATCTGCAAGGCTCACTCTCCCAACACTAGTGCCCACTCACATACCAACCAAAGAAACAAGCGGACGAGGGGCCATCAGCTTGGCCCACCTCCTGGACACTCTGCCCAATGATCTCCTCTGACCATCAGGAGAAAACTATGCGGCATCCCGTCCCCCAGAAGAACATGACATAGAAACTTGGCCGAAGCCATGACTCCTTTCAGGACATGAGTGAAAACACTTTCAGGCAAAGGCAGTGTGGCTGACAAACTCAGTGGCAGTCCAGATACTCTCAAATGGCTTCCACTTCTCTGCTACCAATAGAATCATACACACCAGGAGACAAAAGCCTTGGTTAGCCTTATGTAACCAGAGATGACTCATGGTCCCTAGCCATATCCCGAGGTTGGGAGGTCAGGGCATTTTCCTCATGGCTCATCTCCATACCACCAGGCCACCACCCTCAGCTTGCACACTTGGCTGCTCACGCCCCAGGGAGCAAATGACATGTGACCCTGGCCCTTCGATCCACTGGAAATCACGTGCTGGACCTCAGTTCCGATGAGGAGACGGTAGTGATGGCTCACTCATTTTGTTCAGATTTCCAAGGAATGCATTTGTGGGAGTCATCATCGATCCAAGCACGTGTGCTCTAGGTGCTGCATGAGCAAAGTCACCACCTCCATCCCAGGAAGGTCAGTGAGCTTGATCAGGTCAGCATTCAGGACTGAGCAGATTGCAGCCTTGGGGCAGCCAAGCCTCAGGCCCTGGGACCTTGCATGCCCCAGGGAAACCCCAGAAGGTGAGAGTGTGAAGCCCATGCCCAGATCCCTGGAGCCAAACCACTAGGTCTCCTTGACGAAAGGCCGCTTACCGCCATGGTTGTTCCATCTGTACACGCAAGGCCCACTTGTCCAGTTGTCTCTGGGGATTCATGATATTCATCTCGAGAGGCTGGCTATCATGGAATATGCGATGGGTAACCTGTTGCCAACAGTCTTCCATTTTGGGCCACTCAACCTGGCCTGGGGCAAGAAAACACATGTGTGAGGAAGAGCACCAGGTGTACTGGGGAAAGAGGCCAGGCCTCCGGGAGCACTGCCAATCATTCTGGCATCTACCATTCAATTGCTGCAAGAAGGTGTGCTGTGTAGGCAGCCAAACCGGGATGTGTTGGTGCACGGATACATTCAGAGTCAAGGGACCATCAGGACAAAGAATGCCAATCTGCCAACTGCCTGGTCTCAGGCCTGCAATTCCACTCCACGTACCGTCCTGGCCAACACAATTTAATGATGTCCCCCAAGAACCCCGAGACCCCCTCAGGTGAATGGGGCCCCCTTCACCTAATAGCCATTGACCTTCCAGGGAAACACACCCACTCCTGGCACCTACTCTGCTCACAATGGACTCACCAGCATGGGAAAGGATAAAAGGTACCTGAGGGCCTCCATGTCATTAAGCCCCTTCTCTGATATGCAGCATATCCATGAAAAATGGCTTTCAGCCCCATGACAAAAGGGCCCCAGTGGACTCAGCCTGGTTGACACATGAGCGTGCTTGCCTCCTGGTCAAAGCCATGCTAAAGCCCTTCCTTGAAAAACACGAAGAGCTACAGGCCATTGGAGCCATTCCAAAGCACAAAGATGCTGAGGCTCCACCCTTTAGAGCAACTGAGTCACTTGTCATGCCACCTTGTTCTTTTTGAGCCAGTTAACATCACTGCCATGAGCCCAGACACAATATGAAACTCAGGTTGTTCACGACCATCCTGAAACACCAGTCATGACACCACGGAACTCAGCAAAGAGGCACAATGATTGAACTCACATAACACCTCTGGCTACAGGTTCACAGAAGAGCACAGCCTTGCTGCTAAGCACCACACCAGAGAGCTTCTCCTGCCCTTAAAACTGTAGCCCCTCATCTGACTCCCCTATTTCCACAGGGTCCCTGCCAGCTAATTTCTGGGAAGAGTTCCTACACTTGGGCAAGGATAGGTGGGCTGGGAATAGAAATGACACTGGGATGTCTTGAGGCACAAATTCACTCCATGCACATGGGGAGAACATGGCAAGATGGACAGAAAACATCCCCTCTGCTTCATATGACGCCCAGGCCAGGACAAGATAAGACACCACCTGGGGAACCACTTATGGCTCTGGAGGTCTGCGGCAAAGGAAACCAATCACGGGAGAGGCCAACTGTTCAATAGTCCATGAACCTATGAACCTGCCACCACAGTCCTTCCCCACTCTCACTCCAACCAAACCTGAAGGCAACCCAGAATTCAGGGAACCTGACTGACTTGCCGATCCATTCACCTGCCCATCCATCCATGGGTTCCACCACCACTTGAGGTACATTTCACGATCCCCAAGCTTTGCTCTCCCCCGGCAACTGCCCACCTCAGAGCAATGTGCAGGTCCCTCCTGTTGACTCAGGACTTTCATCCTTGGAAATGCCCTAGTGCATCTGCAAGGCTCACTCTCCCAACACTAGTGCCCACTCACATACCAACCAAAGAAACAAGCGGACGAGGGGCCATCAGCTTGGCCCACCTCCTGGACACTCTGCCCAATGATCTCCTCTGACCATCAGGAGAAAACTATGCGGCATCCCGTCCCCCAGAAGAACATGACATAGAAACTTGGCCGAAGCCATGACTCCTTTCAGGACATGAGTGAAAACACTTTCAGGCAAAGGCAGTGTGGCTGACAAACTCAGTGGCAGTCCAGATACTCTCAAATGGCTTCCACTTCTCTGCTACCAATAGAATCATACACACCAGGAGACAAAAGCCTTGGTTAGCCTTATGTAACCAGAGATGACTCATGGTCCCTAGCCATATCCCGAGGTTGGGAGGTCAGGGCATTTTCCTCATGGCTCATCTCCATACCACCAGGCCACCACCCTCAGCTTGCACACTTGGCTGCTCACGCCCCAGGGAGCAAATGACATGTGACCCTGGCCCTTCGATCCACTGGAAATCACGTGCTGGACCTCAGTTCCGATGAGGAGACGGTAGTGATGGCTCACTCATTTTGTTCAGATTTCCAAGGAATGCATTTGTGGGAGTCATCATCGATCCAAGCACGTGTGCTCTAGGTGCTGCATGAGCAAAGTCACCACCTCCATCCCAGGAAGGTCAGTGAGCTTGATCAGGTCAGCATTCAGGACTGAGCAGATTGCAGCCTTGGGGCAGCCAAGCCTTGGGCCCTGGGACTTGGCATACCCTAGGGAAACCCCAGAAGGTGAGAGCACAGATCCCATGCCCAGATCACTGGGGCCAAACCACTAGGTTTCCTCAAATAAGGACCACTTACCTCCACGGGTGTTCCATCTTACAGATGGAGCTGCATGCACAATGGCCCCCAGGGCTCATGCTCCTTGTCTCACCAGGCTGGGATTCACAGAATGTGTGACGGGTTCCCTGTTGACAATGGTCTTCCATCCTGGGCAACTCAATCTGGCTTGAGGTGAGAAAACACATGCATGCATGAGGAAGAGCAACAGGTGTACGGGGAAAGAGGAAAGGCCTCCAGGAGAGTTGCCCTCATTCTTGAATCTACTATTCAACTGCTGCACCTCGGCCTGGTGTGTCAACAGCCAAATGTGAATGTATTTGCACATGGATACCAATCAGGACAAATAGCACCAATCTGCCAATTCCCTGGTCTCAGGTCCTACAATTTCTCTTCTTTTGCCATTCCCACTGAAAGCTTAAGGATGTCCCCCAAGAACCCTGGAGGGAACTGAGCCCCCTTGGCCTAATAGCCACTGCCCTTCGCACCTATTCTGCTCACAATGGACTTGCCAGCACAGGGAAGGATAAAAGTTACCTGAGGGCTTCCATGATAATAAGTTCCTTTTCCGACAGGTTGTATATCCATGAAAAAAGGCTCTTTCAGCCCTGCAACAAAGGGGTCCCAATGGACACTTGTACTTAGCCTGGTTGACACATGAGGGTGCAGACTTCCTAGCCAACAGCCGTGCTAGAAGACCTTCCTTGAACAGCACAAAGAGCTAAAGGCCATTGCAAACATTCTGAAGGGTAGAGATGCTGGGGCTCCACCCTTTAAAGCAACCGGGTCACTTGTATGTTGACTTTCTCTTTGTAAGGCAGTAACATCACTGCCATGAACTCAGACACAACATGAGAATCAGGTTGTCCCTGACCATCTGGACACCATCAGCCATGCCATCACAGAATCCAGCAAAGAGGCATGATGAATGAATCTACATGACGCCTCTGGCCAGAGGCCAGGAACACAGGAGAGCACAGCCTCCCTGCACCAGTGGGGCCAAATGACAAAATGAGCCCCACGCCAGACAGCCTCTCCTGCCCCTACAACTGCCCACTCACATGGGCTGCCAACTCCCCTTTTTCCACAGGATCCTGCTCCCTGATTTCTAGGAAGACCCCCTAAACTCAGACAAGGATAGGTGGGCTGGATTTACAAATGACAATGGGATATCCTGAGGCACAATTTCACGCCAAACACAAGGGGAGAACGAGGCAGGATGGACAGAAAATATCCCATCTTCCTCATACTTGACACCCTGGACAGGACAAGATATGACACCAGACTGGAAACCACTCCCAGCTTCAGAGGTCTGCTGCAAAGGAACTATCACGGGAGAGGCCAACTGTTGGAGGGTCCATGAATCTTATGAACCTGCCACCATGGTGCTTCCCCACACTCACTCCAATCTTAACTGAAAGCAACACAGACTTCATGGAACTTAACTGAGTCACTGATACATCCACTTGCCCATCCACCCATGGGTTCCACCACCATTTGAGGTGCATTGCACACTCCCCAAGCTTTGCTCTGCCCCAGCATCTGCACCCCCTCTCAGGGCAACGTGCAGTTCCCTCCCATCGACACAGGATTTCCATCCTCGGAAATGTTCTAAGGCATCTGCCAGGCTCAGTCTCCCAACACCAGTGCTCATTCAGACAACAACCAAAGAAACAGTCAGAAGAAGGGCCATTGGCTTGGCCCACCTGCTGGATGCTCTGACCATTGATCTCCTCTTAATATCAGGAAAAAATCTGCAGCATGCCTTCCTGGAGAAAAAAATGACATCGAAGCCAGCTGAGGCCAAATCTGCCGTATGAATCATGAGTGAAAAAACTTGGCTTTTCTCCAGAGCACCAGGCAATGGGCAGCAGGGGGGTCAGTGAAACTCAATGGCAGATCATATGCTCAGATGCTTCAAATGGCTTCAATTACCTCTGGTAACTGCACACACATCATAACAGAGGAGAACATCACAGGCTAGATTATTGAAGCCAGAGACAAACTGAACTCATTTATAAGGGCCACCCAAAGAAAGAAGACAACCAAATGGAGGTGACCCAGGTACTGTATGCATGTGTGTGACCAAGTCTAAGCTGGCCCTAATTGATAACTAGCCCCAACCCTAGCTTCATGGGAGGCAACATGCTAGAGCTCAGTATTGATGAGGAGATGGTAGTGAGTTCTCACTCATTTTGTTCAGATTTTCCAAGGAATGCATATGAAAGTTGTCATCATTGATCCGAGTATGTGCTGCTTCACTGCACACCTCAGCAGGGCAGGCAGGGCTGCTCCAAGAAGGAGCCAATGACCTGGGAGTCCTCCAGGAGCTAGGAGAATTCAGAGCCCCCAGGCTTCTTGGCAAGAGGAAAAGTCCATTTGCACTTATACGTACTCAGGCAATCCCAGGAAGCCCTAAATTCATGACACATCTTGGGGCAGAGGAAGGCGTACCATCCTTAGTGATCCAAAAAGCAGAAACTGCAAGCTGTTTCTGCCACACTTCTTGCAGGACTCTCTTGCACCTCCATTCACTGAATCACAGGCAGGGATTCTTGTAAGCTACAGTCATACCTGGCAACTTCTCCTGACAAGTCAAAGGAAAGCACAAGCATGCTTCAAATGTGCACCCGGGTTCTCAATGAATAATATCGGTGTCCATGGTTCCCTGAGGTAAAGCCTGCATCTGCTTCTGAACTACCTCGATCCCTCATGTATGACTGGATACGTACCTATAGCAAAAAAGGTAGGAAATTATCTTAAAGTTCCTATCGGTGTCTGTCTGTCTGAGTATGTGTGTGTGGCAGGGGATTTGATATGGGTCTGTGTGTGTGTGTTCCAGTGTACCAAGAAGAATGTGCCTCAAGACTCTGGGTGTGCCTCTGAAACTCCTTCCAGGTGTCTCCAGGACTCAGAGTCCCACTCCAAAGGCCTTGGTGTCTTAACACGTGTGCCTTCACCACAGAAACCTGACTTTCTGCTGTCCAACAAAATGGCAGATGATGCCTGCCACTGTCCACAAGCTCCATGCAAAATTTCATCCTGAGGGGCTGTTGAAATAGGGCATGGGCTCATGATCTCTTCGACCCATGCCCTCTCACTATGAACATAAACCTGACTGCCCAAGGTCGCCTGGCAGAGCAACTGTGTGAATGCCATGTACCATGAGACATGTCAGCTAAAACTACAGCTCAGGTGTCCATGGTGACAAGACCCACCTCCTCCTGGATCAAGGAAACTTTCCCAAAGAAGGTCAAAAGTATTGGGAACATGACCCAGGGGCAGATATGGCCCACCATTCCTTAAAAGGGCAAAATAATTCAGGGCATGAGCCTCTCCCTGCCCAGTGAGTCTAATCACTCTCCGAGGCTCCACTGGAAAGTGCAAGATGGGACCTGGTCTTCCTCAGGTACCAGGATCCAGGGGTCACTCCCACAGAAACTGGGCCCCTTTGCCGGCCAGATAATGCTCAGATCCACAGCCTGCAGGGCCCTGGGAACCAACCATACCCAGGAAAAACTCCTACAAATTGAACTCCTCCATCCACCCCCAGTGTGACTCACCCACATCAGAAGCCACCAGGTCTTCTGCTCACAAAGGGACATTTAGTACTCAGAAGACCAACAGGAAGAAGGCAGTCTTTGATTATGGTGACATCACGCCATTCTGCCCAGCATCCCTTCTCTGCTACACAAAACCATCAAGTGTTCACAGAACACCAAGCCTGCTTCCAGGAAGACTTGAGAAGAACTTCCAGGGAAAGACCTTTGTTGTGTGAAGTTTCCCACAAGAGTGCCAGGGGATTCACTTGCTACATCATGGAGGAAGCCTTGGTATGCCAACCAAAGACGAATCTCTAAAAACCACAGGACTCCAAGGTTGATACTTCTCTGCCAGGGTGGCAAACAACTGGGTGCCATCTGGGCGGTCCACCTGCTCCCATCTTTAGGAACTCATACACCTGGCAAATACCAGGCCCAAAGGAAAAACAGATATGTGCAAAGATCTCATTTCTGCCCACACTAGCTGGTTGTGAGGCCTCGCTAAGTGGAATTCTTCAAGGCACCAAAGATATGCTTTGTGAGTCCTTCTGGCAGTGGGCCACCAAGGCCAAAAAGGTCACCTATCACCGAGCCTGCCAGGCACCAAAATGCCCTCTCTTCTGTACCCAGCCAAGGGCAGCTCCAAAAGGACCACAGTATGGAACACTGAAAACACAAAGACAGTGCCTGCAGCCTCAGCGGACAGATAGTCCCAGGAAATCATCCTGTACTTTTTCTCACCTGCACAACCATTCTGCTCTAGGCCTCTGGCCAACCTGCAGGAGGAATGCAAGGCTGGGACCACTGCACAGTCCACGGCAGCCTCTAAGACACAAGCATGTGACAGAAGATGCAACATAGGAACTGCCAAGGGCAGAAACGAGGCCTATTGCCTTTCACCCCTGCCACCATTTGACTAGGTTCCTGCAAACGCTACAGCCCACAGGGCACTCAAGAAACCTCACCAACCCAAAGGGCCTCAACAGCTAGGACCTCAGATCTGACCTGAGGCTCCAATAAGAAACTACAGAATCTTCCTCACTTTGGCTTCCACATCAACACACCTCCAACTAGCGCACTTGCAGCAGGAACTGGGACAAAATGCACATTTTCAAGCCAAGAGCTCAACAGACCTAGGCCAGGATCTACTCTGACTCCTAGCATCACTGGTCAGGCTAGACATCTCCTGTGAACTTCAGTGGTATTGACCTCAGACCTTGCACTTCAGGAAAACCGCATGAACATCTTACACAGCCCACACTCAGAAGGGAGCCTTGCAAACAGTGGTGATCCTGGTGATCCTCCTGCTCTATGCATGTATGTGACACAGTAAAAGCAGCCCTTACTGCTAATTAGTGCACACTTAGCTCCAGGAGAGGCAATGTGTTGGAATTCACTGTCGGTGAGGAAATAGTAGTGAATTCTGACTCATTTTGTTCAGATGTTCCCAAGGAACGCATATGAGAGTGTCATAGATACGAGCACACGCTGGCTTGCTGCCCACCTCAGGAGGGCAGGTAGAACTAATCTCAGGAGGAGCCAGTGACCTAGGAGTCCTTCAGGAGCCAGGGGAATTCAGAGGTCTAAGACTTCTCTGCAGAATGGTCCCTCCATACATACAACTACTCAGGCAGTCCCAGGAAACCCTACATCCATGAAACATCTTGTGGTAAGAGAAGGTGCCATCCTCAGTGATCCAAAAAGCAGTGGCAGGAACCTGGGCCTGTGAACTTCTCGCCAGACTCCCCTGCATCTCGAGGTACTGTCTCATGTGCATGGCTTCTTGCCCTGGATGACAGACAGTCATACCCGAGAACTTCTCCTGACAAGTGGAGAGAAAGCAAAGGAACACTTCAGATGTGTACCCAAGTTCTCACTGAACAATGCTGATGCCCATCGTTCCCTGGGGGAAGGCCTTTATCTGCTTAGCCAAATGTATTGATTCCCTACCTAGGACTGGATAAATAAGTGAGCATGAGTGCAGCAAAGTAGGTTCAAGAGCGAGTGGGTGTCTGTCTGACAGCGTGCATGGATGGCAGGGCATGCGATGTGGGGTTGAGTGCATCTGTTCCGGCGTACCAACAAGGATGCACTCTTAGGATTTGGATGGGCCTTGAACTCCTTCCAGCTATCTCCATGTCTCAGAGACCCACGCAAAGGCCTCGGTGTCTGAACAGGCATGCCGTCTATACAGAGTGTGGACCTCCTACCCTCCCACAAAATGGAGTAGATGCTTGGCACCTTCCACAAGCCTCATGCAAAATTTCACAGAGGGGCTGTTGACATCGGCTCTGGGCCCCCTATCTCCATGACCATTCCCTTTGACCAAAGCATAGGAATCGGACCAAGCAAGGTCGTGCTGCACAGCAACTCTGTGAATGCCACAGAGCTTGAGACTACACCAGGAACTATTTCAGCTCAGGTGTCCTTGCCCACTAGTCCCAGCTCTACTTAGAGCAAGGAAATTTTCCATTAGAATGACAAATGTATGGTGAACTTGGCCCTGGGGCTGATGACCCACAATACCCTTGAAGAGGAAAAGAATTCAAGGCATGAGCCTCTTCCTACCCAGTGAGTCCAATCACTCTCCAGGGACCCAATGGTAAGTGAAAGACAAGAGGCGCTCGTCCTCAGGTACCAACATCTAGGCGTCACTCCCAGAGAAACAGGGCCCCTTGCCCAGCCAGAATAGGTTAAGATCCCCACAGTACAGGCTCCTGGATACTGACCACATCCTATGGGAAAAACTCCCATAAAGCAGAGCTTGGTCCAAATTGAACACTCCTGCCCCAAATAGAAACTCACCCACATTGGAAGCCTCCAGGGGCTCTATTCACACAGTCAACCAGCACCCAACAACAGGAAAAAGGTGGGCTTTGACTATGGTGACATCACGTCATTCCACCCTACACCTTGTATCTGCCATGCAAGACCACCAAGTGCTCACAGATCACTAAGGTGGCTTCCAGGAAGACATCAGAAGACCTGCCAGCAGAAGACTTTGGATGTGCCAGGTCTCCCGCCATAGTGCCAGAGGAGCTGCTGGTGCCTACACTGAGGCAGGCTTGGTATACCAACCAATGACCAATCTCTACCACAAACATGGGCCTTCAAAGTTGCTAATTCACTGCTGGGGGGAGCGGTGAACACCTGGGTGGATCAGGGCCGAATACCTGGCCCCAAATTTTGAGAAATCACACACCTTGCAAATTCCAGGCTGAGGGGCCAAATGGGGGCCAAGGCGATGTACGCACACCACATTACCACCCACGGGCTGCTTTTCAAGGTACCAAAGATACAAATGAAGAGTTCTTCTTCTGGCATCAGACCACCAAGGCCACAAAGGTCACTATTACCAAGCCTCCCAGACACAAGCAATCCTCCCTCCTCTGTACCCAACTGAGGGCAACTCTAAAAGGACCACAGTATGTATCACTGAAAACAAAACAACAGTGCCTTCAGCCTCAGGGGACAGATTGTCCAAGGAAATCACACAGCACATTTCCCTACCTGCAAAACCATTTTGTTCTAGGCCTCTGGTCAACCTGCATGATGAATTCAGGCCTGGGATCACTTCACAGTTCATGGCAACCTCCTAGACTCAAGCACTGTGATAGCAGTTACAATTCAGGAACTGCCAAGGGCAGAAATGAGGCCTATTAACTTTCACGACTGTCACCTTTCCCCTAGGTCTCTGCAACATTTGCAGCCCACAGGGCACTCAGGAATTTCAACAACACAAAGGGCTGCAATGGCAAGGGCCTCAGATCTGACCTGGGGCGCCAATCAGAAGCCACAGAAGCATCCTTGTTTCAGATTCCACATCACCACTGATCCAACAAGCACACTTGCAGCAGTAACCAAGAAGACATGAACATTTTTAAGCCAAAAGCTCAATTGTCCGAGGCAAGGATCTACTGTGACTCCTGCCACCACTGGACAAGATGGATGCCTCTATGCTCCTCAGTGCCCTTCACCACAGACCTCACATTCCAAGAGCCACCCAAACATCTGTACACGGCACACCCTCAGACGGGAGCCTCGCAAATGGTGGTGACCTGGCTCCTCCATGCGTGTGTGTGACACAGTCGGAGACGCCCTCACTGCTAACCAGTCCCACCCTTAACCCCAAGGGAGGCAACGTGCTGGACCTCAGTTTCGATGAGGAGACGGTAGTGAGTTCTCACTCATTTTGTTCAGATTTTCCAAGGAATGCATGTGAGGGTGTCATCATCGATCCGAGCACGTGCTGGCTTGCTGCCCACCTCCTCACGGCAGGAAGGGCTGCTCCCAGGAGGAGCCAGTGACCCGGGAGTCCTCCAGCAGCCAGGGGAACTCAGAGCCATCAGGCTTCTCAGCAAGAGGAACGGTCCCTGTATACGTACAACCACTCAGGCAGTCCCAGGAAACCTGAAATTCACAACACGTCTTGGGGCAGGAGAAGCCGTACCGTGCTGGGTGATCCAAAAAGCAGTGGCAGCAACTCGGGTGCGCCACACTTCTTGCCGGACTCCCTTGCACCTTGAGTCACTGCCTCACGGGTGGGGGTTCATCTCCTGGCTGATGGACAGTCATACGTGGCAACTTCACCTGACAAGTGGACAGAAAGCACAGGAATGCTTCAGATGTGTACTTGGTCTCTCACTAATACTGATGCAAGTGTTTCCCTAGGGGAAGGCCTGTATCTGCACCCCAACTATATTGATCCTTTACAGACGACTGGTTACCTATCTTTCAAAAGAGTGCGGCAAATTAGGCTCAAGTGCATGTGGGTGTCTTTCTGACCAAGCGTGCAAGGGTAGCAGGGGATTCGATGTGAGTTTGAGTGCCTGCATTCTGGTGTACCAATAAAAATGCATTCTCAGCATTTTGGGTGTGTGTCTGGAAATCTGTCTGGGTATCCAAGTCTCAGAGACCACATGCAAAGGCCCTGCAGTATGAACATGCGTGCCACCTCCATGGAGTCCTGACCTCCCACCATCCCACGAAATGGGATGACACTTGGCATCTTCCACAAGATCCATGCAAAATTTCACTGAGGGGCTGTTGACATAGGCTCTAGGCTCCCAATCTCCATGAACCATGATCTCTGACCAACGCAGAGACCTGACTGCCCAGGGTCACCTTGCGGAGAATCTGTGTGAATGCCACATACCCTGAGACTACGTGAGCTACTACTATAGCTCAGGGGTCCTTGTCACAAGTCCTACCTCCTACCTAACAAGAAAATTTTCCCAGACAACTGCACAGTAAGGTGAACTTGGCACTAGGGCAGATATGGCCCACTGCACCCTCCAATAGGAAAAGAATTCAGGGCATGCGTATCTTCCTGCCAGTCAGCCCCAATCAAAGTCCAGCCTCCCCTGGAAACTGCAAGATGGAACCTGGTCATCCTCAGGTACCAGGAACCAGGGGTCACTCCCACAGAAACGGGATTCCTTTCCTGGCCAGATTATCCTCCAATCTACAGCCTGCAGGGCCCTGGGTACTGACCACACCCTAGAGAAAGCTCTCATAATGCAGGGCTTGGTCCAAATTGAATTCATTATGCAACAAAGGGCGACTCACCTAAATCTGAAGCCTCCAGGGCCTCGGCTCACAGGGACAATGAGCATCCAGCAAGACCCACAGGAAGAAGGCGGGCAACACGACCAAGGGCTCACAGATCACCAGGGATGCTTTCAGGAAGACTTCAGAAGACCTGCCAGGGAAGACCGTGGATGTGCCAGGTCTCTGCCATAGTGCCATGGGAGCTGTTGTCTCCTACACTGAGGCAGCCTTGGTATGCCAACCAATGAGCAATGTCTATCACAACCGTGGTGGTCCTCAAAGGTTGATGCTTCACTGCCAGGGGGGCAAACACATGGGTGCTATCAGGGCTGGCCGGCTGGCCCCAACCTTAGGGAATCTTGATAATTCCAGGCCGAAGAGACAAATGGCGGCCAAGGGGCATGTGCGTACACCACGTAACTACCCACTGGGCTGGTTCCTTGGCCTCTTTATTGCAACTCTTCAAGGCACCAAAGATGCCCTTTGAGAGTCCTTCTATTGGCAGTGGGACAACAAGGCCACAAAGGTCACCTTTCACCGAGCCTCCTAAGGACAAGCAATGCCCTGTCCTCTGTACCCAGCTGATGGCAGCTCCAAAAGGACCCCACTGTATTACTGAAAACAGAACAACAGTGCCTGCAAGCCTAGCGGACATATTGTCCCAGTAAATCACACTGCACTTTTCCTCACCTGCACAAACATTCTTCTCTGGGCCTCTGGCCAACCTGCAGGAGGAATGCAGGCCTAGGACCACAGCATAGTCCATGGCGACCTCCAAGACTCAAGCACGTGACAGGAGTTGCAATTCAGCCACTGCCAAGGGCAGAAATGGGCCTATTAACTTTCACAACTGCCACCATTCCCCCAGGTCTCTGCAGCCACTGCAGCCCACATGGCACTCAGGAATCTCAGCAACCCAAAGGGATGCAACGGCGAGGGCCTCAGACCTGACCTGGGGCTCCAATCACAAACCACAGAAGCTTCATTGCTTTAGAATCGACATCACCAGAGCCCCAATTAGTGCATCTGCAGCAGGAATCAGGACAAAATGCACCTTTCCAAGCTAAGACGTCAACTGTCTGAGGCTAGGGTCTACTGCGACACCTACCACCACTGGACAAGCCAGATGGCTCTATGCTCCTCAGTGCCTTTACATGGACCTTGTATTCCAAGAGGGCCGCTAGAATATCTGTACATGGCCCACCCTCACACGGGAGCCTCGCAAATGGTGGTGACCTGGCTCCTCCATGCGTGTGTGTGACACAGTCGGAGACGCCCTCACTGCTAACCAGTCCCACCCTTAACCCCAAGGGAGGCAACGTGCTGGACCTCAGTTTCGATGAGGAGACGGTAGTGAGTTCTCACTCATTTTGTTCAGATTTTCCAAGGAATGCATGTGAGGGTGTCATCATCGATCCGAGCACGTGCTGGCTTGCTGCCCACCTCCTCACGGCAGGAAGGGCTGCTCCCAGGAGGAGCCAGTGACCCGGGAGTCCTCCAGCAGCCAGGGGAACTCAGAGCCCTCAGGCTTCTCAGCAAGAGGAACGGTCCCTCTATACGAACAACCACTCAGGCAGTCCCAGGAAACCTGAAATTCACGACACGTCTTGGGGCAGGAGAAGCCGTACCGTGCTGGGTGATCCAAAAAGCAGTGGCAGCAACTCGGGTGCGCCACACTTCTTGCCGGACTCCCTTGCACCTTGAGTCACTGCCTCACGGGTGGGGGTTCATCTCCTGGCTGATGGACAGTCATACGTGGCAACTTCACCTGACAAGTGGACAGAAAGCACAGGAATGCTTCAGATGTGTACTTGGTCTCTCACTAATACTGATGCAAGTGTTTCCCTAGGGGAAGGCCTGTATCTGCACCCCAACTATATTGATCCTTTACAGACGACTGGTTACCTATCTTTCAAAAGAGTGCGGCAAATTAGGCTCAAGTGCATGTGGGTGTCTTTCTGACCAAGCGTGCAAGGGTAGCAGGGGATTCGATGTGAGTTTGAGTGCCTGCATTCTGGTGTACCAATAAAAATGCATTCTCAGCATTTTGGGTGTGTGTCTGGAAATCTGTCTGGGTATCCAAGTCTCAGAGACCGCATGCAAAGGCCCTGCAGTATGAACATGCGTGCCACCTCCATGGAGTCCTGACCTCCCACCATCCCACGAAATGGGATGACACTTGGCATCTTCCACAAGATCCATGCAAAATTTCACTGAGGGGCTGTTGACATAGGCTCTAGGCTCCCAATCTCCATGAACCATGATCTCTGACCAACGCAGAGACCTGACTGCCCAGGGTCACCTTGCGGAGAATCTGTGTGAATGCCACATACCCTGAGACTACGTGAGCTACTACTATAGCTCAGGGGTCCTTGTCACAAGTCCTACCTCCTACCTAACAAGAAAATTTTCCCAGACAACTGCACAGTAAGGTGAACTTGGCACTAGGGCAGATATGGCCCACTGCACCCTCCAATAGGAAAAGAATTCAGGGCATGCGTATCTTCCTGCCAGTCAGCCCCAATCAAAGTCCAGCCTCCCCTGGAAACTGCAAGATGGAACCTGGTCATCCTCAGGTACCAGGAACCAGGGGTCACTCCCACAGAAACGGGATTCCTTTCCTGGCCAGATTATCCTCCAATCTACAGCCTGCAGGGCCCTGGGTACTGACCACACCCTAGAGAAAGCTCTCATAATGCAGGGCTTGGTCCAAATTGAATTCATTATGCAACAAAGGGCGACTCACCTAAATCTGAAGCCTCCAGGGCCTCGGCTCACAGGGACAATGAGCATCCAGCAAGACCCACAGGAAGAAGGCGGGCAACACGACCAAGGGCTCACAGATCACCAGGGATGCTTTCAGGAAGACTTCAGAAGACCTGCCAGGGAAGACCGTGGATGTGCCAGGTCTCTGCCATAGTGCCATGGGAGCTGTTGTCTCCTACACTGAGGCAGCCTTGGTATGCCAACCAATGAGCAATGTCTATCACAACTGTGGTGGTCCTCAAAGGTTGATGCTTCACTGCCAGGGGGGCAAACACATGGGTGCTATCAGGGCTGGCCGGCTGGCCCCAACCTTAGGGAATCTTGATAATTCCAGGCCGAAGAGACAAATGGCGGCCAAGGGGCATGTGCGTACACCACGTAACCACCCACTGGGCTGGTTCCTTGGCCTCTTTATTGCAACTCTTCAAGGCACCAAAGATGCCCTTTGAGAGTCCTTCTATTGGCAGTGGGACAACAAGGCCACAAAGGTCACCTTTCACCGAGCCTCCTAAGGACAAGCAATGCCCTGTCCTCTGTACCCAGCTGATGGCAGCTCCAAAAGGACCCCACTGTATTACTGAAAACAGAACAACAGTGCCTGCAAGCCTCAGCGGACATATTGTCCCAGTAAATCACACTGCACTTTTCCTCACCTGCACAAACATTCTTCTCTGGGCCTCTGGCCAACCTGCAGGAGGAATGCAGGCCTAGGACCACAGCATAGTCCATGGCGACCTCCAAGACTCAAGCACGTGACAGGAGTTGCAATTCAGCCACTGCCAAGGGCAGAAATGGGCCTATTAACTTTCACAACTGCCACCATTCCCCCAGGTCTCTGCAGCCACTGCAGCCCACATGGCACTCAGGAATCTCAGCAACCCAAAGGGATGCAACGGCGAGGGCCTCAGACCTGACCTGGGGCTCCAATCACAAACCACAGAAGCTTCATTGCTTTAGAATCGACATCACCAGAGCCCCAATTAGTGCATCTGCAGCAGGAATCAGGACAAAATGCACCTTTCCAAGCTAAGACGTCAACTGTCTGAGGCTAGGATCTACTGCGACACCTACCACCACTGGACAAGCCAGATGGCTCTATGCTCCTCAGTGCCTTTACATGGACCTTGTATTCCAAGAGGGCCGCTAGAATATCTGTACATGGCCCACCCTCACACGGGAGCCTCGCAAATGGTGGTGACCTGGCTCCTCCATGCGTGTGTGTGACACAGTCGGAGACGCCCTCACTGCTAACCAGTCCCACCCTTAACCCCAAGGGAGGCAACGTGCTGGACCTCAGTTTCGATGAGGAGACGGTAGTGAGTTCTCACTCATTTTGTTCAGATTTTCCAAGGAATGCATGTGAGGGTGTCATCATCGATCCGAGCACGTGCTGGCTTGCTGCCCACCTCCTCACGGCAGGAAGGGCTGCTCCCAGGAGGAGCCAGTGACCCGGGAGTCCTCCAGCAGCCAGGGGAACTCAGAGCCCTCAGGCTTCTCAGCAAGAGGAACGGTCCCTCTATACGAACAACCACTCAGGCAGTCCCAGGAAACCTGAAATTCACGACACGTCTTGGGGCAGGAGAAGCCGTACCGTGCTGGGTGATCCAAAAAGCAGTGGCAGCAACTCGGGTGCGCCACACTTCTTGCCGGACTCCCTTGCACCTTGAGTCACTGCCTCACGGGTGGGGGTTCATCTCCTGGCTGATGGACAGTCATACGTGGCAACTTCACCTGACAAGTGGACAGAAAGCACAGGAATGCTTCAGATGTGTACTTGGTCTCTCACTAATACTGATGCAAGTGTTTCCCTAGGGGAAGGCCTGTATCTGCACCCCAACTATATTGATCCTTTACAGACGACTGGTTACCTATCTTTCAAAAGAGTGCGGCAAATTAGGCTCAAGTGCATGTGGGTGTCTTTCTGACCAAGCGTGCAAGGGTAGCAGGGGATTCGATGTGAGTTTGAGTGCCTGCATTCTGGTGTACCAATAAAAATGCATTCTCAGCATTTTGGGTGTGTGTCTGGAAATCTGTCTGGGTATCCAAGTCTCAGAGACCGCATGCAAAGGCCCTGCAGTATGAACATGCGTGCCACCTCCATGGAGTCCTGACCTCCCACCATCCCACGAAATGGGATGACACTTGGCATCTTCCACAAGATCCATGCAAAATTTCACTGAGGGGCTGTTGACATAGGCTCTAGGCTCCCAATCTCCATGAACCATGATCTCTGACCAACGCAGAGACCTGACTGCCCAGGGTCACCTTGCGGAGAATCTGTGTGAATGCCACATACCCTGAGACTACGTGAGCTACTACTATAGCTCAGGGGTCCTTGTCACAAGTCCTACCTCCTACCTAACAAGAAAATTTTCCCAGACAACTGCACAGTAAGGTGAACTTGGCACTAGGGCAGATATGGCCCACTGCACCCTCCAATAGGAAAAGAATTCAGGGCATGCGTATCTTCCTGCCAGTCAGCCCCAATCAAAGTCCAGCCTCCCCTGGAAACTGCAAGATGGAACCTGGTCATCCTCAGGTACCAGGAACCAGGGGTCACTCCCACAGAAACGGGATTCCTTTCCTGGCCAGATTATCCTCCAATCTACAGCCTGCAGGGCCCTGGGTACTGACCACACCCTAGAGAAAGCTCTCATAATGCAGGGCTTGGTCCAAATTGAATTCATTATGCAACAAAGGGCGACTCACCTAAATCTGAAGCCTCCAGGGCCTCGGCTCACAGGGACAATGAGCATCCAGCAAGACCCACAGGAAGAAGGCGGGCAACACGACCAAGGGCTCACAGATCACCAGGGATGCTTTCAGGAAGACTTCAGAAGACCTGCCAGGGAAGACCGTGGATGTGCCAGGTCTCTGCCATAGTGCCATGGGAGCTGTTGTCTCCTACACTGAGGCAGCCTTGGTATGCCAACCAATGAGCAATGTCTATCACAACTGTGGTGGTCCTCAAAGGTTGATGCTTCACTGCCAGGGGGGCAAACACATGGGTGCTATCAGGGCTGGCCGGCTGGCCCCAACCTTAGGGAATCTTGATAATTCCAGGCCGAAGAGACAAATGGCGGCCAAGGGGCATGTGCGTACACCACGTAACTACCCACTGGGCTGGTTCCTTGGCCTCTTTATTGCAACTCTTCAAGGCACCAAAGATGCCCTTTGAGAGTCCTTCTATTGGCAGTGGGACAACAAGGCCACAAAGGTCACCTTTCACCGAGCCTCCTAAGGACAAGCAATGCCCTGTCCTCTGTACCCAGCTGATGGCAGCTCCAAAAGGACCCCACTGTATTACTGAAAACAGAACAACAGTGCCTGCAAGCCTCAGCGGACATATTGTCCCAGTAAATCACACTGCACTTTTCCTCACCTGCACAAACATTCTTCTCTGGGCCTCTGGCCAACCTGCAGGAGGAATGCAGGCCTAGGACCACAGCATAGTCCATGGCGACCTCCAAGACTCAAGCACGTGACAGGAGTTGCAATTCAGCCACTGCCAAGGGCAGAAATGGGCCTATTAACTTTCACAACTGCCACCATTCCCCCAGGTCTCTGCAGCCACTGCAGCCCACATGGCACTCAGGAATCTCAGCAACCCAAAGGGATGCAACGGCGAGGGCCTCAGACCTGACCTGGGGCTCCAATCACAAACCACAGAAGCTTCATTGCTTTAGAATCGACATCACCAGAGCCCCAATTAGTGCATCTGCAGCAGGAATCAGGACAAAATGCACCTTTCCAAGCTAAGACGTCAACTGTCTGAGGCTAGGATCTACTGCGACACCTACCACCACTGGACAAGCCAGATGGCTCTATGCTCCTCAGTGCCTTTACATGGACCTTGTATTCCAAGAGGGCCGCTAGAATATCTGTACATGGCCCACCCTCACACGGGAGCCTCGCAAATGGTGGTGACCTGGCTCCTCCATGCGTGTGTGTGACACAGTCGGAGACGCCCTCACTGCTAACCAGTCCCACCCTTAACCCCAAGGGAGGCAACGTGCTGGACCTCAGTTTCGATGAGGAGACGGTAGTGAGTTCTCACTCATTTTGTTCAGATTTTCCAAGGAATGCATGTGAGGGTGTCATCATCGATCCGAGCACGTGCTGGCTTGCTGCCCACCTCCTCACGGCAGGAAGGGCTGCTCCCAGGAGGAGCCAGTGACCCGGGAGTCCTCCAGCAGCCAGGGGAACTCAGAGCCCTCAGGCTTCTCAGCAAGAGGAACGGTCCCTCTATACGAACAACCACTCAGGCAGTCCCAGGAAACCTGAAATTCACGACACGTCTTGGGGCAGGAGAAGCCGTACCGTGCTGGGTGATCCAAAAAGCAGTGGCAGCAACTCGGGTGCGCCACACTTCTTGCCGGACTCCCTTGCACCTTGAGTCACTGCCTCACGGGTGGGGGTTCATCTCCTGGCTGATGGACAGTCATACGTGGCAACTTCACCTGACAAGTGGACAGAAAGCACAGGAATGCTTCAGATGTGTACTTGGTCTCTCACTAATACTGATGCAAGTGTTTCCCTAGGGGAAGGCCTGTATCTGCACCCCAACTATATTGATCCTTTACAGACGACTGGTTACCTATCTTTCAAAAGAGTGCGGCAAATTAGGCTCAAGTGCATGTGGGTGTCTTTCTGACCAAGCGTGCAAGGGTAGCAGGGGATTCGATGTGAGTTTGAGTGCCTGCATTCTGGTGTACCAATAAAAATGCATTCTCAGCATTTTGGGTGTGTGTCTGGAAATCTGTCTGGGTATCCAAGTCTCAGAGACCGCATGCAAAGGCCCTGCAGTATGAACATGCGTGCCACCTCCATGGAGTCCTGACCTCCCACCATCCCACGAAATGGGATGACACTTGGCATCTTCCACAAGATCCATGCAAAATTTCACTGAGGGGCTGTTGACATAGGCTCTAGGCTCCCAATCTCCATGAACCATGATCTCTGACCAACGCAGAGACCTGACTGCCCAGGGTCACCTTGCGGAGAATCTGTGTGAATGCCACATACCCTGAGACTACGTGAGCTACTACTATAGCTCAGGGGTCCTTGTCACAAGTCCTACCTCCTACCCTAACAAGAAAATTTTCCCAGACAACTGCACAGTAAGGTGAACTTGGCACTAGGGCAGATATGGCCCACTGCACCCTCCAATAGGAAAAGAATTCAGGGCATGCGTATCTTCCTGCCAGTCAGCCCCAATCAAAGTCCAGCCTCCCCTGGAAACTGCAAGATGGAACCTGGTCATCCTCAGGTACCAGGAACCAGGGGTCACTCCCACAGAAACGGGATTCCTTTCCTGGCCAGATTATCCTCCAATCTACAGCCTGCAGGGCCCTGGGTACTGACCACACCCTAGAGAAAGCTCTCATAATGCAGGGCTTGGTCCAAATTGAATTCATTATGCAACAAAGGGCGACTCACCTAAATCTGAAGCCTCCAGGGCCTCGGCTCACAGGGACAATGAGCATCCAGCAAGACCCACAGGAAGAAGGCGGGCAACACGACCAAGGGCTCACAGATCACCAGGGATGCTTTCAGGAAGACTTCAGAAGACCTGCCAGGGAAGACCGTGGATGTGCCAGGTCTCTGCCATAGTGCCATGGGAGCTGTTGTCTCCTACACTGAGGCAGCCTTGGTATGCCAACCAATGAGCAATGTCTATCACAACTGTGGTGGTCCTCAAAGGTTGATGCGTCACTGCCAGGGGGGCAAACACATGGGTGCTATCAGGGCTGGCCGGCTGGCCCCAACCTTAGGGAATCTTGATAATTCCAGGCCGAAGAGACAAATGGCGGCCAAGGGGCATGTGCGTACACCACGTAACTACCCACTGGGCTGGTTCCTTGGCCTCTTTATTGCAACTCTTCAAGGCACCAAAGATGCCCTTTGAGAGTCCTTCTACTGGCAGTGGGACAACAAGGCCACAAAGGTCACCTTTCACCGAGCCTCCTAAGGACAAGCAATGCCCTGTCCTCTGTACCCAGCTGATGGCAGCTCCAAAAGGACCCCACTGTATTACTGAAAACAGAACAACAGTGCCTGCAAGCCTCAGCGGACATATTGTCCCAGTAAATCACACTGCACTTTTCCTCACCTGCACAAACATTCTTCTCTGGGCCTCTGGCCAACCTGCAGGAGGAATGCAGGCCTAGGACCACAGCATAGTCCATGGCGACCTCCAAGACTCAAGCACGTGACAGGAGTTGCAATTCAGCCACTGCCAAGGGCAGAAATGGGCCTATTAACTTTCACAACTGCCACCATTCCCCCAGGTCTCTGCAGCCACTGCAGCCCACATGGCACTCAGGAATCTCAGCAACCCAAAGGGATGCAACGGCGAGGGCCTCAGACCTGACCTGGGGCTCCAATCACAAACCACAGAAGCTTCATTGCTTTAGAATCGACATCACCAGAGCCCCAATTAGTGCATCTGCAGCAGGAATCAGGACAAAATGCACCTTTCCAAGCTAAGACGTCAACTGTCTGAGGCTAGGATCTACTGCGACACCTACCACCACTGGACAAGCCAGATGGCTCTATGCTCCTCAGTGCCTTTACATGGACCTTGTATTCCAAGAGGGCCGCTAGAATATCTGTACATGGCCCACCCTCACACGGGAGCCTCGCAAATGGTGGTGACCTGGCTCCTCCATGCGTGTGTGTGACACAGTCGGAGACGCCCTCACTGCTAACCAGTCCCACCCTTAACCCCAAGGGAGGCAACGTGCTGGACCTCAGTTTCGATGAGGAGACGGTAGTGAGTTCTCACTCATTTTGTTCAGATTTTCCAAGGAATGCATGTGAGGGTGTCATCATCGATCCGAGCACGTGCTGGCTTGCTGCCCACCTCCTCACGGCAGGAAGGGCTGCTCCCAGGAGGAGCCAGTGACCCGGGAGTCCTCCAGCAGCCAGGGGAACTCAGAGCCCTCAGGCTTCTCAGCAAGAGGAACGGTCCCTCTATACGAACAACCACTCAGGCAGTCCCAGGAAACCTGAAATTCACGACACGTCTTGGGGCAGGAGAAGCCGTACCGTGCTGGGTGATCCAAAAAGCAGTGGCAGCAACTCGGGTGCGCCACACTTCTTGCCGGACTCCCTTGCACCTTGAGTCACTGCCTCACGGGTGGGGGTTCATCTCCTGGCTGATGGACAGTCATACGTGGCAACTTCACCTGACAAGTGGACAGAAAGCACAGGAATGCTTCAGATGTGTACTTGGTCTCTCACTAATACTGATGCAAGTGTTTCCCTAGGGGAAGGCCTGTATCTGCACCCCAACTATATTGATCCTTTACAGACGACTGGTTACCTATCTTTCAAAAGAGTGCGGCAAATTAGGCTCAAGTGCATGTGGGTGTCTTTCTGACCAAGCGTGCAAGGGTAGCAGGGGATTCGATGTGAGTTTGAGTGCCTGCATTCTGGTGTACCAATAAAAATGCATTCTCAGCATTTTGGGTGTGTGTCTGGAAATCTGTCTGGGTATCCAAGTCTCAGAGACCGCATGCAAAGGCCCTGCAGTATGAACATGCGTGCCACCTCCATGGAGTCCTGACCTCCCACCATCCCACGAAATGGGATGACACTTGGCATCTTCCACAAGATCCATGCAAAATTTCACTGAGGGGCTGTTGACATAGGCTCTAGGCTCCCAATCTCCATGAACCATGATCTCTGACCAACGCAGAGACCTGACTGCCCAGGGTCACCTTGCGGAGAATCTGTGTGAATGCCACATACCCTGAGACTACGTGAGCTACTACTATAGCTCAGGGGTCCTTGTCACAAGTCCTACCTCCTACCTAACAAGAAAATTTTCCCAGACAACTGCACAGTAAGGTGAACTTGGCACTAGGGCAGATATGGCCCACTGCACCCTCCAATAGGAAAAGAATTCAGGGCATGCGTATCTTCCTGCCAGTCAGCCCCAATCAAAGTCCAGCCTCCCCTGGAAACTGCAAGATGGAACCTGGTCATCCTCAGGTACCAGGAACCAGGGGTCACTCCCACAGAAACGGGATTCCTTTCCTGGCCAGATTATCCTCCAATCTACAGCCTGCAGGGCCCTGGGTACTGACCACACCCTAGAGAAAGCTCTCATAATGCAGGGCTTGGTCCAAATTGAATTCATTATGCAACAAAGGGCGACTCACCTAAATCTGAAGCCTCCAGGGCCTCGGCTCACAGGGACAATGAGCATCCAGCAAGACCCACAGGAAGAAGGCGGGCAACACGACCAAGGGCTCACAGATCACCAGGGATGCTTTCAGGAAGACTTCAGAAGACCTGCCAGGGAAGACCGTGGATGTGCCAGGTCTCTGCCATAGTGCCATGGGAGCTGCTGTCTCCTACACTGAGGCAGCCTTGGTATGCCAACCAATGAGCAATGTCTATCACAACTGTGGTGGTCCTCAAAGGTTGATGCTTCACTGCCAGGGGGGCAAACACATGGGTGCTATCAGGGCTGGCCGGCTGGCCCCAACCTTAGGGAATCTTGATAATTCCAGGCCGAAGAGACAAATGGCGGCCAAGGGGCATGTGCGTACACCACGTAACTACCCACTGGGCTGGTTCCTTGGCCTCTTTATTGCAACTCTTCAAGGCACCAAAGATGCCCTTTGAGAGTCCTTCTACTGGCAGTGGGACAACAAGGCCACAAAGGTCACCTTTCACCGAGCCTCCTAAGGACAAGCAATGCCCTGTCCTCTGTACCCAGCTGATGGCAGCTCCAAAAGGACCCCACTGTATTACTGAAAACAGAACAACAGTGCCTGCAAGCCTAGCGGACATATTGTCCCAGTAAATCACACTGCACTTTTCCTCACCTGCACAAACATTCTTCTCTGGGCCTCTGGCCAACCTGCAGGAGGAATGCAGGCCTAGGACCACAGCATAGTCCATGGCGACCTCCAAGACTCAAGCATGTGACAGGAGTTGCAATTCAGCCACTGCCAAGGGCAGAAATGGGCCTATTAACTTTCACAACTGCCACCATTCCCCCAGGTCTCTGCAGCCACTGCAGCCCACATGGCACTCAGGAATCTCAGCAACCCAAAGGGATGCAACGGCGAGGGCCTCAGACCTGACCTGGGGCTCCAATCACAAACCACAGAAGCTTCATTGCTTTAGAATCGACATCACCAGAGCCCCAATTAGTGCATCTGCAGCAGGAATCAGGACAAAATGCACCTTTCCAAGCTAAGACGTCAACTGTCTGAGGCTAGGATCTACTGCGACACCTACCACCACTGGACAAGCCAGATGGCTCTATGCTCCTCAGTGCCTTTACATGGACCTTGTATTCCAAGAGGGCCGCTAGAATATCTGTACATGGCCCACCCTCACACGGGAGCCTCGCAAATGGTGGTGACCTGGCTCCTCCATGCGTGTGTGTGACACAGTCGGAGACGCCCGCACTGCTAACCAGTCCCACCCTTAACCCCAAGGGAGGCAACGTGCTGGACCTCAGTTTCGATGAGGAGACGGTAGTGAGTTCTCACTCATTTTGTTCAGATTTTCCAAGGAATGCATGTGAGGGTGTCATCATCGATCCGAGCACGTGCTGGCTTGCTGCCCACCTCCTCACGGCAGGAAGGGCTGCTCCCAGGAGGAGCCAGTGACCCGGGAGTCCTCCAGCAGCCAGGGGAACTCAGAGCCCTCAGGCTTCTCAGCAAGAGGAACGGTCCCTCTATACGAACAACCACTCAGGCAGTCCCAGGAAACCTGAAATTCACGACACGTCTTGGGACAGGAGAAGCCGTACCGTGCTGGGTGATCCAAAAAGCAGTGGCAGCAACTCGGGTGCGCCACACTTCTTGCCGGACTCCCTTGCACCTTGAGTCACTGCCTCACGGGTGGGGGTTCATCTCCTGGCTGATGGACAGTCATACGTGGCAACTTCACCTGACAAGTGGACAGAAAGCACAGGAATGCTTCAGATGTGTACTTGGTCTCTCACTAATACTGATCCAAGTGTTTCCCTAGGGGAAGGCCTGTATCTGCACCCCAACTATATTGATCCTTTACAGACGACTGGTTACCTATCTTTCAAAAGAGTGCGGCAAATTAGGCTCAAGTGCATGTGGGTGTCTTTCTGACCAAGCGTGCAAGGGTAGCAGGGGATTCGATGTGAGTTTGAGTGCCTGCATTCTGGTGTACCAATAAAAATGCATTCTCAGCATTTTGGGTGTGTGTCTGGAAATCTGTCTGGGTATCCAAGTCTCAGAGACCGCATGCAAAGGCCCTGCAGTATGAACATGCGTGCCACCTCCATGGAGTCCTGACCTCCCACCATCCCACGAAATGGGATGACACTTGGCATCTTCCACAAGATCCATGCAAAATTTCACTGAGGGGCTGTTGACATAGGCTCTAGGCTCCCAATCTCCATGAACCATGATCTCTGACCAACGCAGAGACCTGACTGCCCAGGGTCACCTTGCGGAGAATCTGTGTGAATGCCACATACCCTGAGACTACGTGAGCTACTACTATAGCTCAGGGGTCCTTGTCACAAGTCCTACCTCCTACCTAACAAGAAAATTTTCCCAGACAACTGCACAGTAAGGTGAACTTGGCACTAGGGCAGATATGGCCCACTGCACCCTCCAATAGGAAAAGAATTCAGGGCATGCGTATCTTCCTGCCAGTCAGCCCAATCAAAGTCCAGCCTCCACTGGAAACTGCAAGATGGAACCTGGTCATCCTCAGGTACCAGGAACCAGGGGTCACTCCCACAGAAACGGGATTCCTTTCCTGGCCAGATTATCCTCCAATCTACAGCCTGCAGGGCCCTGGGTACTGACCACACCCTAGAGAAAGCTCTCATAATGCAGGGCTTGGTCCAAATTGAATTCATTATGCAACAAAGGGCGACTCACCTAAATCTGAAGCCTCCAGGGCCTCGGCTCACAGGGACAATGAGCATCCAGCAAGACCCACAGGAAGAAGGCGGGCAACACGACCAAGGGCTCACAGATCACCAGGGATGCTTTCAGGAAGACTTCAGAAGACCTGCCAGGGAAGACCGTGGATGTGCCAGGTCTCTGCCATAGTGCCATGGGAGCTGTTGTCTCCTACATTGAGGCAGCCTTGGTATGCCAACCAATGAGCAATCTCTATCACAACTGTGGTGGTCCTCAAAGGTTGATGCGTCACTGCCAGGGGGGCAAACACATGGGTGCTATCAGGGCTGGCCGGCTGGCCCCAACCTTAGGGAATCTTGATAATTCCAGGCCGAAGAGACAAATGGCGGCCAAGGGGCATGTGCGTACACCACGTAACTACCCACTGGGCTGGTTCCTTGGCCTCTTTATTGCAACTCTTCAAGGCACCAAAGATGCCCTTTGAGAGTCCTTCTACTGGCAGTGGGACAACAAGGCCACAAAGGTCACCTTTCACCGAGCCTCCTAAGGACAAGCAATGCCCTGTCCTCTGTACCCAGCTGATGGCAGCTCCAAAAGGACCCCACTGTATTACTGAAAACAGAACAACAGTGCCTGCAAGCCTCAGCGGACATATTGTCCCAGTAAATCACACTGCACTTTTCCTCACCTGCACAAACATTCTTCTCTGGGCCTCTGGCCAACCTGCAGGAGGAATGCAGGCCTAGGACCACAGCATAGTCCATGGCGACCTCCAAGACTCAAGCATGTGACAGGAGTTGCAATTCAGCCACTGCCAAGGGCAGAAATGGGCCTATTAACTTTCACAACTGCCACCATTCCCCCAGGTCTCTGCAGTCACTGCAGCCCACATGGCACTCAGGAATCTCAGCAACCCAAAGGGATGCAACGGCGAGGGCCTCAGACCTGACCTGGGGCTCCAATCACAAACCACAGAAGCTTCATTGCTTTAGAATCGACATCACCAGAGCCCCAATTAGTGCATCTGCAGCAGGAATCAGGACAAAATGCACCTTTCCAAGCTAAGACGTCAACTGTCTGAGGCTAGGATCTACTGCGACACCTACCACCACTGGACAAGCCAGATGGCTCTATGCTCCTCAGTGCCTTTACATGGACCTTGTATTCCAAGAGGGCCGCTAGAATATCTGTACATGACCCACCCTCACACGGGAGCCTCGCAAATGGTGGTGACCTGGCTCCTCCATGCGTGTGTGTGACACAGTCGGAGACGCCCTCACTGCTAACCAGTCCCACCCTTAACCCCAAGGGAGGCAACGTGCTGGACCTCAGTTTCGATGAGGAGACGGTAGTGAGTTCTCACTCATTTTGTTCAGATTTTCCAAGGAATGCATGTGAGGGTGTCATCATCGATCCGAGCACGTGCTGGCTTGCTGCCCACCTCCTCACGGCAGGAAGGGCTGCTCCCAGGAGGAGCCAGTGACCCAGGAGTCCTCCAGCAGCCAGGGGAACTCAGAGCCCTCAGGCTTCTCAGCAAGAGGAACGGTCCCTCTATACGAACAACCACTCAGGCAGTCCCAGGAAACCTGAAATTCACGACACGTCTTGGGGCAGGAGAAGCCGTACCGTGCTGGGTGATCCAAAAAGCAGTAGCAGCAACCTGTGCCCGCCACACTTCTCGCTGGACTCCTCCGCACCTCAAGTATGTGCCTCACTGGCATGGCTTCATCTCCTGGGTGATAGGCAGTCATATTAGGCAACTTGACCTGACAAGGGGACAGAAAGCACAGGCAGGCTTCAGATGTGTACCCACCTCCTCGCTAAGCAGTATCAATGCCCATGGTTCCCTGAGGGAAGGGCTTTTCTGCTTCCCAACCATAGTATCCCTTATGTACGACTGGACACCTATGTGTTGGCACGAATGCAGAAAGTTAGGTTCATGTGACCGTGGATGTCTGTCTGACTGAGTTTGGAAGTATGTAGGGGAACTTGATGTCGGTCTGAGTACTTGTGTTCTAGTGTACCAATAAGAATGTGCTCTGAGGATTCTCAGTGTGCCTCTGGAACTCTTTTCGTGTATTTCCGTGTTTCAGAATCCCTGTGCAAAGGCCTTGGTGTCTGAACACGCACGTCATATCCATGGAGACCTGAACTCCCACCCTCCCACAAAATGGGGGATGACCCCTGTGACCTTCCTCCAACACCATGCAAAATTACACCAAGGGGTTGACATAGGCTCTGGGCTCTTGATCTACATGACCCATGCCGTCTGACCAAAGCACAAGAACCTGACCGCCCAACGTTCCCTTTCGGAGCAGCTGTGTGAATGTCCCTTATGCTGAGACTACTCCAGCTACTATTACAGCTCAGGTCTCCTTGCCACAAGTCCTACCTCCTCCCTGAACAAGGAGACTTTTCCAGAAAAGGCCTACAGTGTGGTTAACTTGGCCGTGGGCCAGATATAGCCCAGAATACCCTCACAGAGCAAAAGAATACAGGGCATGCACCTCTTCCTGTCCAATCAGTCTGGGCTCTGCTGGAAACTGCAAGACAAGAGGTGGTCATCCTAAGGTACTAGGATCGAGGGGTCACTCCCACAGAAACAGGGCCCCTTTCCTGGCCGGATTATCCTCATCCACAGCCTGCAGGTCCCTGGGTACCAACCACAACCTAGAGAAAAATCCAATAAAGCAAGTTCATTTCAGTTCAGTCGCTCAGTCGTGACTCTTTGCAACTCCATGAACCGCAGCATGCCACAACTCGCTTTCCATCACCAACTCCCAGAGTCCACCCAAACCTATGTCCATTGAATCAGTGATGCCATCCAACTATCTCATCCTCTGTCATCTCCTTCTCCTCCAGCCCTCAATCTTGCCCAGCATCAGGGTCATTTTCAATAAGTCAGCTCTTCGCATCAGGTGGCAAAAGGATTGGAGTTTAAGCTTCACTTCAGCCCTTCCAATGAACACCCTGGACTGATCTCCTTTATGATGGACTGGTTAGATCTCCTTGCAGTCCAAGGGACTCTCAAGAGTCTTCTCCAACACCAAAGTTCAAAAGCATCAATTTTCAGCACTCAGATTTCTTTATAATCCAACTCTGACATACATACATGACCACTGGAAAAACCATAGCCTTGACAAGACGGACCTTTGTTGGTAAAGTAATGTCTCTGCTTTTTAATATGCTGTCTAGGTTGGTCATAACTTTCCTTCTAAGGAGTAAGCGTCTTTTAATTTCATGGCTGCAATCACTATCTGCTGTGATTTTGGAGCCCAAAAAAATAAAGTCTGACACTGTTTCCACTGTTTCCCCATCTACTTGCTATGAAGTGATGGTACTGGATGCCATGATCTTAGTTTTCTCAATGTTGAGCTTTAAGCAAACTTTTTCACTCGCCTCTTTCACTTTCATCAAGAGGCTTTTTAGTTCTTTTTCACTTTCTGCCATAAGGGTGGTGTCATCTGCATATCTGAGGTTATTGATATTTCTCCCGGCAATCTTGATTCCAGCTTGTGTTTCCTCCAGCCCAGTGTTTCTCATGATGTACTCTTGATAAGTTAAATAAGTGGGTGACAATATACAGCCCTGATGTACTCCTTTCTTATTTGGAACCAGTCTGTTGCTCCATGCCCAGTTCGAACTGTTGCTTCCTGACCTGCATACAGATTTCTCAAGAGGCAGGTCAGGTGGTCTGGTATTCCCATCTCTTTCAGAATTTTCCCATAGTTTATTGTGATCCACACAGTCAAACTCTTTGGCATAGTCAATAAAGCAGAAACAGATGTTTTTCTGGAACTCTCTTGCTTTTTCCATGATCCAGCAGATGTTGCCAATATGATCTCTGGTTCCTCTGCCTTTTCTAAAACCAGCTTGAACATCTGGAAGTTCACGGTTCACGTATTGCTGAAGCCTGGCTTGGAGAATTTTGAGCATTACTTTACTAGTGTGTGAGATGAGTGCAACTGTGCGGTAGTCTGAGCATTCTTTGGCATTGCCTTTCTTTGGGACTGGAATGAAAACTGACCTTTTCCAGTCCTGTGGCCACTGCTCAGTTTTCCAAATTTGCTGGCATATTGAGTGAAGCACTTTCACAGCATCACCTTTCAGGATTTGAAATAACTCAACTGGAATTCCATCACCTCCACAAAGCAAGACTTGGTCCAAATTGAACTCCTCCTGCCCCCAAGGGTGACTCACCCACATCAGAAGCCTCCAGGGGCTTTACTCACACAGGGACAATCAGCACTCAGCAAGACCCATAGGAAGAAGGTGGCTTTGAGTATGGTAACACCATGCCATTCCGCCTGGCAGCTCATCTCCACTACCCAAGACCACCAAGCGCTCACAGATCACTAAGGCTGCTTCCAGGAAGACTCCAGAAAAACAGGCAGGGGAAGATCTTGGATTTGCCAGGTTTCCCACCATCATATCAGGGGAGCCAATGGCTACTACACTGAAGCAGCTTGGTATGCCAACCAATGCCGGATCTCTACCACAACCATGGTCTTCCAAGGGTGATATGTCACTGCCAGGGTCGTGAACACCTGGGTGGGATCCGGGCCGTCTTGTTGGCCCCATTCTTCATGAACTCACACACCTTGCAAATTCCAGTCCCAAGGGCTAAAGGGGGGGGGTGGCGCCAATGGGCATGTGCACATACCTTATTACCACCCAGAGTGCTGGCTCCTAGGCTTAGTTATTGCAACTCTTCAAGGTACCAAAGATACAGTTTGAAAGACCTTTTTCTGGCATCAGGCCACCAAGGCCACAAAGGTCACTATCATCGACGCTCCCAAGCACCAGCAATGCCCTGTCCTCTGTACCCAGCCACGATCAGCTCCAAAAGGACCACACTGTATCACTGAAAACAGAACAACAGTGCCTGCAAGCCTCAGCGGACATATCCTAGGGAATCACACTGCACTTTTCCTCACCTGCACAAACATTCTTCTCTGGGCCTCTGGCCAACCTGCAAGAGAAATGCAGGCCTAAGACCACAGCATAGTCCATGGTGATCTCCAAGACTCAAGCATGTGACAGGAGTTGCAATTCAGGCACTGCTAAGGGCAGAAATGGGGCCTATTAACTTTCACAAGTGCCACCTTTCCCTACGTCTCTGCAGCCTCTGCAGCCCACACGGCACTCGGGAATCTCAGCAACCCAAAGGGCCACAATGGCAAGGGCCTCAGATCTGACCTGGGGCTCCAATCACAAACCACAGAAACTTCCTTGCTTCAGAATTGACATCACCAGAGCCCCAGTTAGTGCACTTGCTGCATGAACTGGGAGGAAACACACATTTCTGAGTCAAGAGCTCAAGAGCTCAGCCAGGATCTACTGTGACTCCTGCCACCACTGGACAAGCTGGATTCCTCTATGCTCCTCAGTGCCCTGCACCACGGACCTCGCATTCCAACAGCCACTCCAACATCTGTACACGACCCACCCTCAGATGGGGGCCTCGCAAATGGTGGTGACCTGGCTTCTCCATGCGTGTGTGTGACACAGTCAGAGATGCCCTCACTGCTAACCAGTCCCACCCTTAACCCCAAGGGAGGCAACGTGCTGGACCTCAGTTTCGATGAGGAGACAGTAGTGAGTTCTCACTCATTTTGTTCAGATTTTCCAAGGAATGCATGTGAGGGTGTCATCATCGATCCGAGCACGTGCTGGCTTGCTGCCTACCTCTGCAGGGCAGGCAGGGCCGCTCCCAGGAGGAGCCAGTGACCTGGGAGTCCTCCAGCAGCCAGGGGACTCAGATCCCCCAGGCTTCTCAGCAAGAACTGTCCCTCCATATGTACAGTCACTCAGGCAGTCCCAGGAAACCTGAAATCCATGACATGTCTTGAGGCAGGGGAAGGCGTACCATGTGCTTGGTGATTCCAAAAGAACTGGCAGCAACCTGGGCCCACCACATTTCTCGTCAGACTCCCCTGCACCTCGATTCACCGCCTCATTGGCGGGGCTTCGTCTCCTGGGTGACGGACAGTCATGCCTGGCAACTTCACCTGACAAGGAGACAGAAAGGACAGGCAGGCTTCAGATGTGTACGCGGTCTCTCACTGAGCGAGATCAATGCTCATGCTTCATGGGGGAAGGCCTGTATCTCCAAGCCAAGTGTGTTGATCCTGTATAGACAACTGGATACCTATCTGTCAAAAGAGTTCAGTTATTAGGTTCTAGTGCCTGTGGGTGTATGTCCAACCGATCAGGGGGGCGTGGAATTTGATGTGGACCTGAGTGCCTGTGTTCTGGCATACCAAAAAGGATGCACTCTCGGCACTTTAGGACTACCTCGGAAACTCCTTCTGGGTGTCTCCAGGTCTCAGAGCCTGCATGCAAAGGTCTGAACACACGTCCCGTCTCAATGAAGCCCTGACCTCCCACCCACAAAATGGGGGATGACGCTTGGCACCCTCCTCAAGCCCCATGCAAAATTTCACTGAGGAGCTATATACATAGGTTCTGGGCTCCGAATCTCCATGCCCCAGGCATTCTGGCGAAAGCACAGCGACCTAACCACCCAAGGTCGCCTTGCCAAGCAACTGTGTGAATGCCACGCACCCTGAGACTACCCCAGCTACTACTACAGCTCAGGGGTCCTTGTCACAAGTCCTACCTCCTACCCTAATAAGGAAACTTTCCCATAAAACCACATAGTATGGTGAACTTGCTAGGGCAGATATGGCCCACCACACCCTTGAAGAACAAAATAATTTAGGGCATGCATCTCTTCCTGCACAGTCAGTTCAATCACTGTCCGGCCTCTGCTGGAAAGTGCAAGATGGGCTCTGGTCTTCCTCAGGTACCAGGATTCAAGGGTCACTCCCACAGAAATGGGACCCCTTTCCTGGCCAGATTATCCTCAGATCCACAGCGTGCAGGGCCCTGGGTACTGACCGCACCCTAGAGAAAGCTTCCAAAATGCAGGGCTTGGTCCAAATTGAACTCCTCCTGACCCAAAAGATGACTCACCCATATCAGAAGCCTCCAGGGCCTCAGCACACACAGGGACAATGAGCACCCAACAAGACCCACAGGAAGAAGGTGGGCTTTGACTAGGGCAACATCACGCCTTTCTGCCATGTCTCAGCTATGCAACATGACCGAGGGCTCATAGATCACCAAGGTGGCTTCCAGGAAGACTTCAGAAGACCTGCCAGGGGAAGGCCTTGGATGTGCCAGGTTTCTGCCATAGTGCCAGGGGAGCTGCTGGCTCCTACACTGAGGCAGCGCTGGTATGCCAACCAATGACCAATCTCTACCACAACCATGGACCTCCAAGGTTGATGCTTCATTGCCAGGGTGGAGAATACCTGGGTGTCATCAGGGCTGTCTGCTTGACCCCAACCTTTAAGAACTCACACACCTTGTTAATTCCAGGGTCAGGGCCCAAATGGCAGCCAAGGGGCATGTGCACACACTGCATTACCACCCACAGGGCTGGCTCCTTGGCTTCTGTTACTGCAACGCTTCAAGGCACCAAAGATACGTTTGGAGAGTCCTTCTACTGGCAGCTGGTCACCAAGGCCACAGAGGTCACCTATCACCGAGCATCCCAAGCACCAGCAACGCCCTCTCCTTTGTACCAGCCAAAGACAGCTCCAAAAGGACCACAGTATGTATCACTGAAAAAACAACAGTGCCTGCAGCCTCAGCAGACATATTGTCCCAGGAAATCATACTGCACTTTTCCTCACCTGCACAACCATTCTGCTCTAGGCCTCTGGCCAACCTGCAGGAGAAATGCAGGCCTGGGATCACTTCACAGTCCACGGCGGCCTCCAAGACTCAAACACTGTGACACCAGTTGCAATTCAGGAACTTCCAAGGGCAGAAACAAGGCCTATTGCCTTGCACAACTGCCACCGTTCCCATAGGAACCTGCAACTGCTGCAGGACAGAGGGCACACAGGAATCTCACCAACTCAAAGGGCCCCAACAGCAAGTGCCTCAGATCTGACCTGGGGCGCCAATCAGAAGCCACAGAAGCATCCTTGTTTCAGATTCCACATCGTCACTGACCCAACAAGCACACTTGCAGCAGTAACCAGGAAGAAATGAACATTTTCAAGCCAAAAGCTCAATTGTCCGAGACCAGGATCTACTGCGACTCCTGCCACCACTGGACAAGCCAGATGCCTCTATGCTCCTCAGTGCCCTTCACCATAGACCTCGCATTACAAGAACCACTCCAACATCTGTACACAGCCCACCCTCAGACGGGAGCCTCGCAAATGGTGGTGACCTGGCTCCTCCATGCGTGTGTGTGACACAGTCAGAGATGCCTTCACTGCTAACCAGTCCCGCCCTTAACCCCAAGGGAGGCAACGTGCTGGACCTCAGTTTCGATGAGGAGACGGTAGTGAGTTCTCACTCATTTTGTTCAGATTTTCCAAGGAATGCATGTGAGGGTGTCATCATCGATCCGAGCACGTGCTGGCTTACTGCCCACCTCTGCAGGGGAGGCAGGGCCGCTCCCAGGAAGAGCCAGTGACCTGGAAGTCCTCCAGCAGCCAGGGGAACTCAGAGTCCTCAGGCTTCTCAGCAAGAGGAACGGTCCCTCCATATGTACAGCCACTCAGGCAGTCCCAGGAAAGCTGAAATTCATGACACGTCTTGGGGCAGGGGAAGGCGTACCGTGCTCAGTGATCCAAAAAGCAGTGGCAGCAACCTGGGCCCGCCACACTTCTCACCGGACTCCTTAGCACCTCGAGTCACCACCTCACGAGTGGGGCTCTGTTTCTTGTGTGACGGACACTCGTACTTGGGAACTTCACCTGACAAGGGGACAGAAAGCACAGGCAGGCTTCAGATGTGTACCCAGCTTCTCGCTAAGCAGTATCAATGCCCATGGTTCCCTGAGGGAAGGCCTGTATCTGCAACCCAACTGTATCGATCGTACGGACGACTGGATATATATCTATCAAAAGAGTGCAGTTTTTAGGTTCAAGTGCCTGTGGGTGTCTGTCTGCCTGAGTGTGCAAGGGTGCAGGCCATTTGATGTGCTGCTGAGTGCCTTGTTCTGGTGTACCAACAAAGATGTGCTCTCAGCATTATAGGTGTGCCAGGGGAACTCATTCCAGGTATTTCCGTGTCTCAGAGCCCAAGTGCAAAGACCTTGGTGTCTGAACATGCCTGCCATCTCCACGAAGCCCTGACCTCCCACCCTCCCACAAAATGGGGGATGACGCCTGGCACCTTCCTCCAGCCCCATGCAAAATTTCACCGAAGGGCTGTTGACAGAAGTTCTGGGCTCCCAATCTCCATGCCCTTTGACCAAAGCGCAGGGACCTGACCACCCAAGTTCGCCTTGCTGAGCATCTGTGTGAATTCCACGTACCCTGAGACTATGCCAGCTACTACTACAGCTCAGAGGTCCTTGTCACAAGTCTCATATCTTCCCTGAACAAGGAATCTTTCCCAGATAACCACCAAGGAGCAGTGGCCGAGGGCTGAGAGGAGCTACTCCACATTCAAAGTCAGGGGGGCGGCCTTGAGGAGACACCCCTAGTCCAAGGTAAGGAGCAGCAGCTACACTGTGCTGGAGCAGCCGTGAAGAGATACCCCACGTCCAAAGTGACTGTTTAAACTTCTTGCATTATGGGAGTGGAACAGAAGCACGGCGGCTTCCTTTAACCAACAGAAGAATGGTGGCTGTGATGGACTGTGCAGAAGTGTGGCCGAGAGGACCTACCCCATGCCCCAGGTCAGGGGCGGCGACTGAGAGCACCAGGCTGTGATGGTGCAGGAGCGGCCTAGAGGAGCTACCCCATGTCTGAGGTCAGGGGTGGCGGCCGGGAGGAGCTACCACACATCCGAGGAGCAGCGGCTGCATGGGCAGGAGGGCGGACAGGAGCTACTCCACATTCAAGGTCAGGAGGGGCAACCTCATCCAAGGTAAGGAGCAGCCATGAAGAGATAACCCACGTCCAAGGTAAAAGAAAGCCAAGTAAGATGGTAGGTATTGTGAGAGGGCATCAGAGGGCAGACACGCTGAAACCTTAATCACAGAAAACTAGCCAATCTGATCACACAGACCACAGCTTTGTCTAACTCAATGAAACTAAGCCATGCTGTGTGGGGCCACCCAAGATGGATGGGTCATGGTGGAGAGGTCTGACAGAATGTGGTCCACTGGAGAAGGGAATGGCAAACCACTTCAGTATTCTTGCCTTGAGAACCCCGTGAACAGTATGAAAAGGCGAAAAGACAGGATACTGAAAGAGGAACTCCCCAGGTTGGTAGGTGCCCAATATGCTACTGGAGATCAGTGGAGAAATAACTCCAGAAAGAATGAAGGGATGGAACCAAAGCAAAAACAATACCCAGTTGTGGATGTGACTGGTGACAGAAGCAAGGTACAATCTGTAAAGAGCAATATTGCATAGGAACCTGGAATGATAGGTCCATGAATCAAGGCAAATTGGAAGTCTTCAAACAGGAGATGTTAAGAGTGAACATCGACATTCTAGGAATCAGCAAACTAAAATGGACTGGAATGAGTGAATTTAACTCAGATGACCATTATATCTACTACTGTGGGCAGGAATCCCTTAGAAGAAATGGAGTAGCCATCATGGTCAACAAGAGAGTCCAAAATGCAGTACTTGGATACAATCTCAAAAACAACAGAACGATCTCTTTTCATTTCCAAGGCAAACCATTCAATATCACAGTAATCCAAGCCTATGCCCTGACCAGTAACAATGAAGAAGCTAAAGTTGAACAGTTCTATGAAGACCTACAAGACCTTTTAGAACTAACACCCAAAAAGATGTCCTTTTCATTTTAGGAGACTGGAATGCAAAAGTAGGAAGTCAAGGAGGTTCATGACATTGTACAGGAGACAGGGATCAGGATGATCCCCATGGAAAATAAATGCAAAAAAGCAAAATGGCTGTCTGAGGAGGCCTTACAAATAGCTGTGAAAAGAAGAGAAGTGAAAAGCAAAGGAGAAAAGGAAAGATATTCCCATTTGAATGCAGAGTTCCAAAGAATAGCAAGGAGAGATAAGAAAGCCTTCCTCGCTGAACAATGCAAAGAAATAGAGGAAACCACTAGAATGGGAAAGATTAGAGATCTCTTCAAGAAAATTAGAGATACCAAGGGAACAATTTCATGCAAAGATGGGCTTGATAAAGGACAGAAATGGTATGGAGTTAACAGAAGCAGAAGATATTATGAAGAGGTGGCAAGAATACATAGAAGAACTGTACAAAAAAGATCTTCATGACCCAGATAATCACGATGGTATGATCACTCACCTAGAGCCAGACATCATGGAATGTGAAGTCAAGTGGGCCTTAGGAAGCATCACTATAAACAAAGCTAGTGGAGGTGATGGAAGTCCAGCTGAGCTATTTCAAATCCTGAAAGATGATGCTGTGAAAGTGCTACACTCAATATGCCAGCAAATCTGGACAATTCAGCAGTGACCACAGGACTGGAAAAGGTCAGTTTTCATTCCAATCCCAAAGAAAGGCAATATCAAAGAAGGCTCAAACTACCACACAATTGAACTCATCTCATACGCGAGTAAAGTAATGCTTAAAATTCTCCAAGCCAGGCTTTAGCAATACGTGAACCATGAACTTCCAGGTGTTCAAGCTGGTTTTAGAAAAGGCAGAGGAACCAGAGATCAAATTGCCAACAGTCATTGGATCATGGAAAAAGTAAGAGAGTTCCAGAAAAACATCTATTTCTGCTTTACTGACTATGCCAAAGCGTTTGACTGCGTGGATCACAATAAACTGTGGGAAAATTCTGAAAGAGATGGGAATACCAGACTACCTGACCTGCCTCTTGAGAACCCTGTATGCAGGTCAGGAAGCAACAGTTAGAACTGGACATGGAACAACAGACTGGTTCCAAATAGAACAGGAATACCTTAAGGCTGTATATTGTCACCCTGCTTATTTAACTTATATGCAGAGTACATCATGAGAAACACTGGCTGGATGAAGCACAAGCTGGAATCAAGACTGTTGGGAGAAATATCAATAACCTCAGATATGCAGATGACACCACTGTTATGGCAGAAAGTGAAGAAAAACTAAAAAGATTCTTGATGAAAGTGAAAGAGGAGAGTGAAAAAGATGGCTTAAAGGTCAACCTTCAGAAAACTAAGATCATGGAATCTGGTCCCATCACTTCATGGGAAATAGATGGGGAAACAGTGGAAACAGTGTCAGACTTTATTTTTTTGAGCTCCCAAATCACTGCAGATGGTGACTGCAGCCATGAAATTAAAAGACGCTTACTCCTTGGAAGGAAAGTTATGGCCAACCTTGACAGCATATTCAAAAGCAGAGACATTACTTTGCCAACAAGGGTCCATCTAGTCAAGGCTATGGTTTTTCCAGTGGTCATGTACGGATGTGAGAGTTGGACTGTGAAGAAAGCTGAGCACTGAAGAATTGATGCTTTTGAACTATGGTGTTGGAGAAGACTCTTGAGAGTCCCTTGGACTGCAAGGTGATCCAATCAGACCATTAAAGGAAATCAGTCCTGGGTGTTCATTGGAAGGACTGATATTGAAGCTGAAACTCCAATAGTATGGCCACCTCATGCAAAGAATTGACTGATTGTAAAGACCCTGATGCTGGGAGGGATTGGTTGCAGGAGGAGAAGGGGACGACAGAGGATGAGATGGCTGGATGGCATCACCAACTCGATGAATATGAGTTTGTGTTATTCCAAGAGTTTATGATGGACAGGGAGGCCTGGCATGCTGCAATTCATGGGGTCGAAAAGAGTCGAACTCAACTGAGCGACTGAACTGAACTGATGGTGAAGTTGGCCCTGGGGCAGATATGGCCCATCGCACCACTGAAGAACAAAATCAGGGCACACATCTCTTCATGCACAGTCAGTCCAATCATTGTCTGGGCCTCCACCGAAAAGTGCAAGATGGGACCTGGTCTTCTTCAGGTACCAGGATCCAGTAGTTGCTCTCACAGAAACGGGACCCATTTCCGGGCCAGATTATCCTCAGATCCACTACCTGCAGGGCTCTGGTTGCCTACCACACCCTATGGGAAAAGCTCGCAAAATGCAGGGCTTGGTCGAAATTGAACTCCTCCTGCCCCAAAGGGCGACTCACGCACATCTGAAGCCTCAACGGCTCTGCTCACACAGGGCCAATCAGCACCCAGGAAGACCCACAGGAAGAAGGCAGGCTTTATTTATGGCAACATCACTCTATTCGGCTGTGCACCTCTTTTCTGCCATGGTAAAACCACTGAGTGCTCACAGATCACCAGGCAGAATTTATAAAAGCCAGGGGATAACCTTGAATGTTCCAGATCCTGTGCTCTAGTGTGATGGGAGCCACTGGCTACTACACTGAGGAAGCCTTGTTATGCCAACCGATTCCAAATTTCTACCACAACCACGGGCCTCCAAGGTCAATACTTCACTACGAGTGTGGTGAACACCTGGATGCCACGTGTGCTGTCTGGCTGGCCCCATCATTTAGGAACTCATACATCTTGCAAATTCCAGCTCTAGCAGCCAAATGGGGGCCAAGCGGCATGGGCACACACTGCATTACCACCCACAGGGCTGGCTCCTTGGCCTCATTTGGTTCAACTCTTCAAGGTATCAAAGATATGCTTGAAGAGTCCTTCTTGCATTGCGCCACCAAGGCCTCAAGTGTTACCTGTGACTGAGCCCACCAAACAGCAGTAATGCCCTCTCCTCTGTACCCAGCTGACGGCAGCTACAAAAGGACCACAGTACATATCGTAAGAACCACAATGACAGTGCCTGCAGCCTCAGGGGACAGATTGTCCCATGCAATCATACTGCACCATTCCTCACCTGCACAACCATTCTGCTCTAGGCCTCTGGCCATCCTGCAGGAGAAATACATGCCTAGGGCCACTGCACAGTCCACGGTGGCCTTCAGGACTCATGTACTGTGACAGGAGTTGCAATACAGCAACTGCCAAGGGCAGAAAGGAGGCCTATTGCTTTTCGCCACTGCCACTGTTCCACTAGGTCCCGCTACTGCTGCAGCCCACAGGCACTCAGGAATATTACTAAACCAAAGGACCTCAACAGTGAGGGCCTCATATCTGACCTGAGTCTCCAATCAGAAACCACAGAATATTCCACGCTTCAGCTTCCGCATCAGCACAGCCCCAACTAGCCCACTTGCAGATGAAACTGGGATGAAACACACCTTTTCAAGCCAAGAGCTCACTGGGCTGAATGGGCCTAGGCCTGGTCTACTGAACAGGATCTAGTATATGATCTCCTGTGAGGGTAATCAGCTGGTTGACTGTCAAGCCATAAAGGTGGCACTTTATGAAACCCCTGCAGATGCCTTTGATCTGGACACATTCAACATTTGTTCAATAGGCAAAACCACAATATTCTGAGAAAGAATTAGAAAGATATAAAAAAGAGAAGTATATAAAAAAGAGAAGTAAAGATTACTGATAAAGCATGGTTACAGTCCAAGGATGGACAATTAATAATTCCTAAAATTGCTAAATGGAAAATTCTTAAGGGTTTACACTAGAGTTTTCCTAAAGCCTTGGAATTGACCAACTAGGTAACTCAGCTTTCAGCTTTTCAACAGACGTTTAAAAAATATTGGGAGGTGACTCCTGACCCAGCCTCTGCGTCAAGCACACCATTGTTCCAGCCAGGAACCAAGGTCCTGATAAAGACTTTGGGATCAGGGCGGGGGTTGGGGTAGGGCGCGGATCCCTCAAGCCCCTCCGGGAAGGCCTTTACCAGGTTATTCTTTCTTCTCTCACAGCTGTCAAAGTGCCTAGAATTGATTTGTGGATGCGCCAAACTAGAGTTAAGAGGTGGCACCCATACCAGAACTAAGTGATGTCATTTTATGCCTTTACTTTCTATGCTCTTTCTTAGTACTCTTCGGATGGGCCTGATAATCTATGTGTGCCTGCTTATGCTGACTCCGAAAGTCCTGAGTCTGCCATTTGGTCCTCAAGATAATGCCTTCCTTTCCTGGGCTCACTCTACGTTGCATTCCACAATAGGTCTAGCTGCTGGGTCTTCAGAGTGCTCCCCTCTTCATCAGTGGAAGGCTTCCCATGGTAGGCATCTCCACCTGTGAATACCTTCGACAACAACAACCATATGTGATGCCTGTTCTTAATCTGATGACATCAAACAATCATAAGATGGACTAGTGCAACACTTTGTACCTCATCTACGGACATAATGTGACTTTTAACTTTGCTGATTGTTCTGTTTTTGCTGTTTGCTCCCTGCATCTGTAACTGTGTAATGGGATTTGTTTCTAGCTGCATGAAGGCTTTTAAGTTACAAACGGTTGCTCAAACTCCTGCAACTGCAGCAGCTTCCTGCAACTACTACTTGGGGCCCCTGGATCACAAACCCTCAATATGAGGGTTAGCAGAATATGTTGACTCTCCAATTTAGGGATGACGCTTCTTATCAGCTTGGAAGCAGTTATGTAATGAAAACAATGCCCCTTTCCCTAAGCAAGAAAAGACAGGAAGGCTAGGGGTCCCCAAATGGAGGAAATAGGCTGCAAGTGTCAGACACTTTTTATCTCTCTACTAAGTACCAGGAGGAAACAAACTACAGATGTCATATTTTTTTCCCTTCTCTACACAAAATTAAAAGGTTTCTTTTGAAATTCTATGTTGCCATGACAATAACTGGTTCCACATGAACTTAACTTTCCTCAAACTTTGAGCTAACTAAAGGGCATTACTCGTGGAAACATTTTTCTTAAGCTATGTTAATGAACTATGTATTTATTCTCCATTCTGTCTGTCTTCACATGGCCATCACCAGATGGTCAATACTGAAATTTGATTATATTTTTTGCAGCCAAAGATGGAGAATCTCTATATAGTCAGCAAAATCAAGAGTGGGAGCTGATTGTGGCTCAGATCATGAACTCCTTATTGCCAAATTCAGACTTAAATTGAATAAAGTACGGAAAACAACTAGACCACTCAGGTATGACCTAAATCAAATCCCTTACAATTATACAGTAGAAGTAACAAATAGATTCAAGGGATTAAATCTGATAGACAGAGTGCCTGAAGAACTATGGACAGAGGTTCATTTCATTGTATAGGAGGCAGTGATCAAGACCATCCCCAAGAAAAAGAAATGCAAAAAGGCAAAATGGTTGTCTGAGAAGGTCTTACAAATAGCTGTGGAAAGAACAGAAGTGAAAGGCAAAGGAGAAAAGTAAAGATATACTCATTTAGATGCAGATTTCCGAAGAATAGCAAGGAGAGATAAGAAAGCCTTCCTCAGTGATCAGTGCAAAGAAATAGAGGGAAATAGAGTAAAACAATAGAATGTGAAAGACTAGAGACCTGTTCAAGAAAATTAGAGATACCAAGGGAACATTTCTTGCAAAGATGAACACAATAAAGAACAAAAATGGTATAGACTTAACAGAAGCAGAAGATATTAAGAAGAGGTGACAAGAATACACAGAAGAACTATATAAAAGAGATCTTCATGACCTGGATAATTACAATGGTGTGATCACTCACCTAGAGCCAGACATCCTGGAATTCAAAGTCAAGGGGGGCCTTAGGAAGCATCACTATGAACAAAGCTAGTGGAGGTGATGGAATTCCAGTTGAGCTATTTCAAATCCTGAAAAATGATGCTGTGAAAGTGCTGCACTCAATATGTCAGCAAATCTGGACAGCTTAGCAGCGGCCACAGGACTGGAAAAGGTCAGTTTTCATTCCAATCCCAAAGAAAGGCAATGTCAAAGAATGCTCAAACTACCACACAATTGCACTCATCTCACACGCTAGCAAAGTAATGCTCAAAATTCTCCAAGCCAGGCTTCAACAGTATGAGAAGTGTGAACTTAAGCTGCATTTAGAAAAGGCATAGGAACTAGAGATCAAATTGGCAACATTCGTTGGATCATCAAAAAAGCAAAACAGTTCCCAAAAAACATCTACTTCTGCTTTATTGACTATGCCAAAGTGTTTTACTGTGTGGATCCCAACAAACTCTGGAAAATTCTTCAAGAGATGAGAATACCAGACCACCTGACCTGCTTCCTGAGAAATCTGTATGTAGGTCAAGAAGCAACTGTTAGAACTCGGCATGGAACAGACTAGTTCCAAATCAGAAAAGGAGTATGTCAAAGCTGCATGTTGTCACCCTACTTATTTAACTTACATGCAGAGTACATCATGAGAAATGCTGGACTGGGTGAAGCACAAGCTGGAATCAAGATTGCCAGGAGAAATATCAATAATCTCAAATATGCAAATAATACCACCCTGATGGCAGAAAGCTAAGAAAACCTAAAGAGCCTCTTGATCAAAGTGAAAGAAGAGAGTGAAAAAGTTGGCTTCAAACTCAACATTCAGAAAATTAATATCATGGCATCTGGTCCCATCACTTCATGGGAAATAGATGGGGAAATGGTGACAGACTTTTCTTGGGAGGGGCCCAAAATAACTGCAGATGGTGACTGCAGCCATCAAATTAAAAGACACTTGCTTCTTGGAAGAAAATTTATGACCAACTTAGACAGCTTATAAAAAACAAGAGACATTACTTTGCCAACAAAGGTCCATCTAGTCAAAGCTATGTTTTTCCCAATAGTCATGTATGGATGTGAGAGTTGGACTATAAAGAAAGCTGAGCCCCAAAGAATTGATGCTTTTAAACTGTGCTGTTGGAGAAGACCCTTGAGAGTCCCTTGGACAGTAAGGAGATCAAACCAGTCCATCCTAAAGGAAATCAGGCCTGAATATTCATTGCAAGGACTGATGCTGAAGCTGAAACTCCAATACTTTGGCCACCTGAAGTGAAGCACTGACTCCTTTGAAAAGACCCTGAAGCTGGGAAAGATTGAAGGTAGGAGAAGAAGGGGACGACAGAGGATGGGATGGCATCACTGACTCAATGGACATGAGTTTGAGTAAACTCCAGGAGTTGGTCACGGACAGGGAGGCCTGGCGTGCTGCAGTCCATTGGGTCATAAAGAGTTGGACATGCCTGAGTGACTGAACTGAAGTGAACTGAAGTGTCTTTAAGTCAGTTCCTCCTAAGATTCAGAACCTATAATGGCTCAGCAAATGAGTATGTTTTACTCATATAATTGTTCTTCTAATCTAAATTATGAGAAGGAAATGGCAACCCACTCCAGTATTCTTGGCTAGAGAATCCTGTGGACAGAGGAACCTGGGGGGCTGCTGTCCATAGGGTCGCACAGAGTCAGACACTTCTGAAGTGACTTAGCATGCATACATGCATGTAATCTACATTAATAAGACTATGTATTTCCTTGGAAACCTGCCTTTCTTCAAAATTCATGACAATCCTTTTATGGCCCATGCTGACTCACATTGTGCCAAGGTTCCTTCAAGGTGCAAGTTGTGGGTGAGGGGCCTGGTGGTGTTCTCTGAGTTTTGAGATATTTCCTTTTCTCTAATTAACAGCCTGCTATTAGATATATAATTTCCTGCTAAAGACTAGAAGGGGGGCACTCTTTCTACTCATTTCGATGTCTATATCAGAAGTTTTGCTCTCTCTTTATACTTTAATAAAACTTTATCACAGAAAAACTCTAAGCGATTAAGCTTCATCACCTGGCCTGGACTGAATTCCTCTCCTCTGGAAGGCCAAGAATCCTTGTGTCATTCACGACTCAGCAACAGCATTTCACCACCATAGTGCCAGGGGAGCCACTGGCTACTACACTGAGGCAGCCTTGGTATGTCAACCAATACCAATATCTACCACAACCACAGGGCTCAAAGGCAGCTACTTCACTGCCAAGGTGGTGAACACCTGAGTGCCATCTGGGCTGTCTGGCTGGCTCCATCCTAGGAACTCATGCACTTGGCAAATTACAGACCCAAGGACCACAGGAGGGCCAAGGGGCATGTGCACACACCTCATTACTGCTGACAGGGCTGGTTCCTTGGCCTCTGTTACTGCAATTCTTCAAGGCACCAAAGATAAGCTTGTAGAGTCCTTTTTCTGGCAGCAGGCCACCAAGGCCACAAAGGTCACCTATCACTGAGCCTCCCAGGCACCAGCAATGCCCTCCTCTCTGTACCCAGCCTAGGCCAGCTCCAAAAGGATCACAGTATGTATCACTGAAAAAAACGAGAGTGCCTGCAGCCTCAGGGGAGAAAGCTTCCCAGGAAATCACACTGCACCTTTCCTCACTTGCACAACCATTCTGCTCTAGGCCTCAGGTCAATCGCAGGAGGAATGCAAGCCTAGAACCACAGCACAGTCCATGGCAGCCTCCAAGACTCAAGGACTGTGATAGAAGTTGCAATACAGGAAATGCCAAGGGCAGAAACGAGGCCTATTGCCTTTTGCCCCTGACACCATTCCCCCAGGTCCTTGCAACCGCTGCAGCCCACAGGGCACCCAGGAATCTCATTAACCCAAGGGCCGCAATGGCGAAGGCCTCAGATCTGACCTGGGGCTCTGATAAGAAACCACAGAAGCTTCCTCGCTTCAGATTTCAAATCACCACTGCCCCAATGAGCGCACTCGCAGCATGAACTGGGAGGAAACGAACCTTTTCGAGTGAACAGCTCAAGAGCTCAGCCAGGATCTACTGCTGACTCCTGCCACCACTGGACAAGCCAGATGCCTCTATGCTCCAGTGCCCTTCACCACAGATCTCGCATTCCAAGAGCCACTCCAGCATCTGTACACGGCCCACCCTCAGACGGGAGCCTCACAAATGGCAGTGATCTGGCTCTTCCATGCATGTGTGTGACACAGTCGGAGATGCATTCACTGCTAACCAGTCCCACCCTTAACCCCAAGGGAGGCAACGTGCTGGACCTCAGTTTCGATGAGGAGACGGTAGTGAGTTCTCACTCATTTTGTTCAGATTTTCCAAGGAATGCATGTGAGGGTGTCATCATCGATCCGAGCACGTGCTGGCTTGCTGCCCACCTCTGCAGGGCAGGCAGGGCCACTCCCAGGAAGAGCCAGTGACCTGGGAGTCCTCCAGCAGTTGGGGGAACTCAGAGCTCCCAGTCTTCTCAGCAAGAGGAACGGTCCCTCCATACGTACAGCCACTTAGGCAGTCCCAGGAAAGTCAAAATCCATGACACATCTTGGGGCAGGGGAAGGCGTACCGTGCTCGATGATCCAAACAGCAGTGGCAGCAACCTGGGCCCACCACACTTCTCACCAGACTTCCCAACACCTCGAGTCAACATCTCATGAGCGGGGCTCCGTTTCCTGAGTGACGGACACTCGTACTTGGAAACTTCACCTGACAAAGGAACAGAAAGTACAGGCAGGCTTCAGATGTGTACCCAGCTTCTCACTAAGCAATATCGATGCCCATGGTTCCCTGAGGGAAGGCCTTTTCTGCTTCCCAACTGTAGTATCCCTTACGTACGACTGGATACCTTTGTGTTGGCACGAGTGCAGAAAGTTAGGTTCATGTGACCGTGGATGTCTGTCTGACTGAGTGTGCAAGCGTGTGGGGAGACTAGATGTGGGTATGAGTACTCGTGTTCTAGTGTACCAATAAGGATGTGCTCTCAGGATTCTGGGTCCCTCTGGAACTCTTTCCATGTATTTCCGTGTTTCAGAGCCCCCGTGCAAAGGCCTTGGTGTCTGAACATGCACGTCTTCTCCATGGAGACCTGAACTCCCACCCTCCGACAAAACACTGTGCAAAATTACACTGAGGGGTTGACACTGAGGGGTTACACTGGGCTCCTGATCTACATGACCCATGGCGTCTGACCAAAGCACAGGAACCTGACCACGTAAAGTCCCCTTGTGGAGCATCTGTGTGAATGTCCCTTACCCTGAGACTACCCCAGCTATGATAACAGCTCAGGTGTTCTTGCCGCAAGTCCCACCTCCTCCCTGAACAAGGATACTTTCTGAAGGCCTAGAGTGTAGTTAACTTGGCCTTGGGCCAGATACACCCCACCATACCCTTGCAGAGCAACAGAATACAGGGCATGTGCCTCTTCCTGTGCAATTAGTCCAGTCAATCTCTGGGGCTCTGCTGGAAAGTGCAAGACAAGAGGTGGTCATCCTCAGGTACCAGGATCCAGGGGTCACTCCCACAGAAATGGGGCCCCTTTCCTGGCCATATTATGCTCAGATCCACAGCCTGCAGGGCCCTGGGCACCAACCACACCCTAGAGAAAGCTCCCATAATGCAAGACTTGGTTGAAATTGAACTCCTCCTGCCCCCAAGGGTGACTCACCCACATCAGAAGCCTCCAGGGGCTCTACTCACACAAAGACAATCAGCACTCAGCAAGATCCACAGGAAGAAGGTGGCTTGGATTATGGCAACACCATGCCATTCCACCTGGCAGCTTGTCTCCATCACGCAAGACCACCAAGCGCTCACAGATCACTAAGGCTGCTTCCAGGAAGACTCCAGAAAAACAGGCAGGGGAAGACCTTGGATTTGCCAGGTTTCCCACCTTCATGTCAGGGGAGCCAATGGCTACTACACTGAAGCAGCTTGGTATGCCAACCAATGCCGGATCTCTACCACAACCATGGTCTTCCAAGGGTGATATGTCACTGCCAGGGTCGTGAACACCTGGGTGGGATCCGGGCCGTCTTGTTGGCCCCATTCTTCATGAATTCACACACCTTGCAAATTCCAGTCCCAAGGGCTAATGGGAGGCTGAGGGGCATGTGCACATACTGTATTACCACCCAGAAGGCTGGCTCCTAGGCTCGTTACTGCAACTCTTCAAGGCACCAAAGATACAGTTTGAAAGACCTTTTTCTGGCATCAGGCCAGCAAGGCCACAAAGGTCACTATTACCGAGCCTCCCAAGCCACAGCAATGCCCTGTCATCTGCACCCAGCCACGAGCAGCTCCAAAAGGACCACAGCACATATTATTGCAAACACAAAAACAGTGCCTGAATCTCAGGGGACAGATTGTCCCAGGAAATCAGACTGCACCTTTCCTCACCTGCACAACCATTCTTCTCTGGGCCTCTGGCCAACCCACAGGAGGAATGTATGGCTAGGATCACCTCACAGTCCACAGTGTCCTGCAAGATTCAACACTGTGACAGGAGTTGCAATACAGGAACTGCCAAGAAACTAGGCCTATTTCCTTTCACCCCTGCCAACGTTCCACGAGGTCCCTGCAACCGTTACAGTACACAGGCCACTCAGGAATCTCACCAACCAAAAGGGCTGCAATGGCAAGGGCCTCAGATCTGACCTGGGGCTCCAATCAGAAATCATAGAAGTTTCCTTGCTTCAGCTTCCACATCAGCACAGCCCCAACTAGTGCACTCATAGCAGGAACCAGGATGAAATGTGCCTTTTCAAGTCAAGAGCTCAATGGGACTAGGCCAGGATCTACTGTGACTACTATCGCCATTGGACAAGCCTCTTCTGTTCCTCAGTGGCATTCACCATGAAGCTCTCATTCCAAGACTGCTCAAACATCTGTACATGCCCACCCTCTGACAGGAGCCTCGAAAGTGGTGGTGACCCCAGTGCTCTATGCATGTGTGTGACACAACTGAAGCTGCCCACACTTCTAACTAGTCCTGCCCTTAGCCCCAGAGGAGACAACATGCTAGACCTTGTTTCGATGAGGAGATGATATCAATTTCTCACTCATTTTGTTTAGATTTTCCAGGGAACACATGTGAGGGTGCCATCATCAATCTGAGCACCTGCTGGTTTGCTGTACACTTTAGCCAGGAAGGAAGGCCAGCCCCCAGAAGGAGCAAGTGACCTGGGAGTCCCCGAGCAGCTGGGGGAACTCAGAGCTCCTAGGCTTCTCAGCAAGAACAGTCCATGTAAACTTACAGCTACTCAGGCAGTCCCAGGAAACTGTAAATCCATGACATATCTTGGGGCAGCTGAAGGCATTCCATGCTCAGTGACCCAAAGAGTAGAGGTAGCAACCTGGGCCCTCCACACTTCTTTTGGACTCCTTTGCACCTTGAATCACCACCTCACGGGCAGGGCTTTGTATCCTGGGTGACAGGCAGTCATACCTGGCAACGTCACCTGACAAGGGGACAGAAAGCACAGGCAGGCTTCAGATGTGTTGCCTCGTTCTCGCTGAACAATACTGATGCCCATGGTTCTCTGGGGGAAGTTCTGGATCTGAGCCCCAACTGTCTTGATCCCTTACATATGACTGGACATCTATCTGTCACCAGGAGCATAGGAAATTAGTTTCAAGTGCCTGTGGGCGTCTGTCTCTCTGAAAGCCATGTGTGGCCAGGGGATTCAATGTGGGGCTGAGTGCATGTGTTCTGGTCTACCAACGAAGATATACTCTCAGGATTCTGGGTGTGCCTCTGGAACTCCTGGAGGTCTCTGTGTGTCAGAGCCCCTTTGCAAAGGCCTCAGTGCCTGAATAAGCATGACTTCTCCACAGAGCCCTAAACCCCTGCCGTCACACAAAATGGCAGATGAAGCATGCCACCTTCAACAAGCCCCATGCAATATTCATCCAGAGGGCCTGCTGAAATAGGCTCTGGGCTCCTGATCCCCATGACACCCACCCTCTGATCAAAGCACATGGACCTGACTGCTCAAGGTCGCCCTGCAGAGCATCTGTGTGACTGCCACCTACCCTGAGACCATGCCAGCTTCTACTACAGCTGAGGTGTCCTTGCCCACAAGTCCCCCTTCCTTCAGGAACAAGGGTACTTTCCTCGAGAAGCTTCAGGTGGCTCATTGTACACCTCAGTAGGGCAGGCAGCACAGCTCCCAGGAGGAGCCAGTGAACCTGGGAGTCCTCTAGCAGCTAGGCGATTCAAAGCCCCCAGGCTTCTCAGTAAGAGGATCAGTCCATCCACACTTACAACTACTCAGGCAATCCCATGGAACCCATGGAACCCTTAATCCAAAAGGGGGAAAGTGTAGCCTCCAAAGTGATCAAAAAAGCTGTGGCAGCAACTTGGACCTGCCACACTTCTGACAAGACTCCCTTGCACCTCGAGTCAATGCATACCACACATGGCCTCTTTTCCTGGGTAGTGGACAGTCATACCCGGCAACTGTTCCTGAAAACTGAAAAGCACAGGCATGCTTTAGATGTGCATCCTGTTCTCTCTGAATAACATCCATGCTGATAGTTCCCTGGTTGAAGGCCTTCATTTGCTTTCTAACTGCCTCAATCCCTTATATACCAGTGGATACATATGCGTCAGCAGACTGTAGAAAGTTAGGATGTATTATGTGTGTGTCTGTTTGGCTGAGTGTTTGTGGTGAAAGGCTTGATATTGGGCTGAGTGTGTGCGTTCCAGTGTACAAAGATGAGCTTTCAGGATTCTGGGCATGCATCTGGAACTCCTGGCTGTCTCCTTGTAAAGGCTGAGCCCCTCTGTAAAGGCCTCATTGCCTGAAAAGGTATGCCTTCTCCACAGAGCCCTGATGTCTAGCCTTCCCACAATACGGCAGATCACACCTGACACCTTCCATAAGCCCCATGCAAACTTTCACCCCGAGGGGCTGTTCACATAGGGCATGCGCTTCCAAAACCCACGCCCTCTGACCAAAGCACAGGAACCTGACTGCTCAAAATCAGCAAGCGGAGCCTCTGTGGAACTGCCACATATTCTGAGGCCATGCCAGTACTACTACAATTAGTTGTCCTTTCTCACAAGTCCCAGCTCCTCAAGGTACAACTGAAGTTTCCTGAGAAGACAGGCAATTTCATGAACTTGGCCCCGGAGCAGAAAAGGCCCACCACACCCTCAAAATGCTAAAATAACTCAGCGCATGAAACTTGTCTGGCTGACTGTGTCCAATCACTCTCCGGTGCTCCACTGGAAAGTGAAGATTGGGGAGGTAGTCATTTTCAGGTACCAGGGTTCAGGAGTCACTCTCACAGAAACTGGGACCCTTTAGCAGTCAGATTATGCTCAAATCCACATCCTGCAGGGCCCTGGGTACTGACCACACCTGAGGAAAAGCTCCCCTAGTCCAGGGCCTGGTTCAAACTGAACTTCTCCTGCCCCCAGGGCTTCTCAACCCCATCAGAATCCTCAAGGTGCCCTGCTCAAACAAGGGACAATCAACACCCAGAAAGACCCACAAAAGTAAGGCCTTGATTAGTTGACCCACACGATTCTGCCCAGCACCTCTTCTCCACCACAGCAAAACTACCAAGTCCGCCCAGGACACCAAGGCTGCTTCCAAGACCTGAGAAGAACTGTCAGGAGAAGAGCTTTGCTGTGCAAGGTTTCCTGAAACCGTGCCAGGGCAGCCACTGGCTATTCCACGGAGGCAGGCTTGGCATGCCAACCAAGGCCAACCTCTACCACAACCATGCCTCAGTGGATGATACTTCTCTGCAGCATGGAAAACACCTGAGTCCCACCCAGGCTGTCCATCTTGCCCCATCCCTTAGGAATTCTTACACCTTGAAAATTTTATGCCCAAGAGCCAAAGGGACCAATAGGCATGTATGCAGACCTCAGTTCTACCCAGACTGGTTGGCAGGCAGGCTTCAGTACATGGAAGTCTTCAAGGCCCCTGCAAGATACCCTTGAGTATCCCTCTTCAGGTATCAGGCCACCAAGGCCACAAAAGTCTCCTGAGGACCAGCAGGCCCTCTCTTTTGCAGGGAGCCAAGGGCACCTTCAAGGGGACCAAGGTATCCTTGGAAACACAAAGACAGTGCCTGCAGCCTCAGGGCGACAGTTCATCCCAGGAAATTACACTGCAAATTTCCTCACCTGCTGTACGCTTTTCCTAGGTACTCTGGCTAACCCACAGGAGGAATGCAGAGCTGGTACCTCACAACACTCCACGGTGGTCTCCACAGATCAAGCACTGTGCCAAGAGATGCAATATAGGAGTTGCTAACTGCAGAAATGAGGCCTACTGCCTTTCGTCAATGCCACTAGTCCACCAGGTCGCTGCAACTGCTGCAGTCAACCACACCCTCAAGGATCCTATCATGCCCTCAAGAATCTTAAAAACCCAAAGGGCCGCAATGGCGAGGGCCTCAGATCTGGCCTGGGGCTGCAATCAAGAAACCACTGTAGCTTCCTTGCTTTGGCTTCCACATCAGCACAGCCGCCAACTACTGCACTCGCAGCAGGAACTGGGGCGAAACACACCTGTTCTAGCCAAGAGCTCTATGGGCCTAGGCCAGTATCTACTGCAACTCCTACCACCAGTTGCCAAGCTGGCAGTCTCCTCTGCCCCTCACGGTCATTACCAAGGACCTGGCACTCTGAAGTCCACTCAAATGCCTGTCCACAGCCCACCCTCAGATGGGAGCCTCACAAATTGTGGTGACCGGGGTGGTGTGTGCATGTGTGTGACACAGATGTAGCTGGCCCTCATGCTAACTAGCCCCTCCTGTAGCCCCATGGGCAGCAACGTGCTGGACCTCAGTTTCGATGAGGAGACGGTAGTGAGTTCTCACTCATTTTGTTCAGATTTTCCAAGGAATGCATATGAGGGTGTCATCATCGATCCGAGCACATGCTGGCTCGCTGCCCACCTCTGCAGGGCAGGTAGGGCCGCTCCCAGGAGGAGCCAGTGACCTGGGAGTCCCCCAGAACCCAGGGGAACTCAGAGCCCCCAGGCTTCTCAGCAAGAGGAACGGTCCCCCCATACTTACAGGCACTCAGGTAGTCCCAGGAAAGCCGAAATCCATGACACATCTTGGGGCAGGGGAAGGCGTACCCTGCTCGGTGATCCTAAAAGAACTGGCAGCAACCTGGGCCCGCCACACTTCTCGCCGGACTCCCTTGCGCCTCGAGTCACCACTTTATGGGTGGGGCTTTGTCTCCTGGGTGACGCACAGTCATGCCTGGCAACTTCACCTGTCAAGGGGACAGAAAGCATAGGCAGGCTTCACATGTGTACCCAGTCTCTCACTGGGCAACATCGATGCGTTTGCTTCATGGGGGGGGGAAGGCCTGTATCTGCTACCCAACTGTATTGATCCCTCACATACGACTGGATACACATCTGTCAACAGAGTGCAGGAAATTAGGTTCAAGTACCTGTGGGTGTCTGACTGAGCGTGCATGGCTGGTGGGGGATTTGATGTGGGGCTGAATGTCCTCTGCAACTCCTTACGGGTATCTCTGTGTCTCAGAGTCCCCATGCAAAGGCCCTGGTATCTGAATACACATGCCATCTCCATGAAGTCCTACTGCTGTTGTCCCCTGGCTTTAGTCCACCAGGCCTCCACAACCACTGCAACCCACCAGGCACTCAGGACTCTCACCAAATCAAAGGGCTGCAATGGCGGGGTCCTCAGATAGGTTCCAATTAGAAACCACAGAAGCTTCCTCACTTCGACCTCGACATCAGCACAGCCCCAACTACGGCACTCAGAGCAGGAACTGCGTCAAAAATACACCTACCCAAACCAGATCCCACCTGTGTGGCTGGGATCTGACTTCTACTACCTGCAGCCACGCTGGCCTCCTCTCCAGTCACTCAGTCATGTCTGGCTCTTTGTGACCCCATGAAATGCTATATACTAGGTTTCTCTGTCCTTCATCATCTCCTGTAGTTTTCTCAAATCCTTGTCCATTGAGATAGTGATGCCATCCAACCATCTCATCATCTTTTGTCCCCTTCTCCTCCTGCCTTCAATGTTTCCCAGAACAGGGTCTATTCCATTGTGTCGGCTCTTCTCATTAGGTGGCCAAATTACTGGAGCTTCAGCTTAGGCATCAGACCTTTCAGTGAATATTCAGGATTGATTTCCTTTAGGATTCACTGGTTTTTCCTTGTAGTCTGAGGCACTCTTAAGAGTATTTTCTGATACCATGGTACAAAAGCATCAAATCTTCAATGCTCAGCCTTCTTTATGGTCCTAGTCTCACATCCATACACGACTACTAGAAAAACTATTGCTTTGAGTATATGGACCTTTGTCAGCAAATGATGTCTCTAATCATTAGTATGCTGTCTAATTTTGTCATAGCTTTTCTTCCAAGGAGCAAGCACCTTGTAATTTCATGGCTTCAGTCACCAGCCACAGTGATTTGGAGCCCAAGGAAGTGGAGTCTGTCACTGTTTTACTGTGCACGGTACCAGAGCTAGACCCAGTTTTCCCCATAGACACCGTTTTCCCCATAGTTGGTCCCACCTATCAGGAAGCTTCCACAAGCCGCTTACTTTCATCCATCATAGAGCAGATAGAAAGAAAACCATTATCACATAAAACTAACCAAATTGATCACATGTATCACAGTCTTGTCTAATTCAGTGAAACTATGAGCCATGCCTTGTAGGGCCACCCAAGATGGATGGGTCATGGTGGCCAGTTCCGACAAAATGTGGTCCACTGGAGAAAAAAATTATAAACTCCTTTGGCTTCTTGTGTTTAGAATCCAGTGAACAATAGGAAAAGGGGAAAAGGTATGACACTGAAAAATGAACTCCCCAAGTCAGTAGGTGCCCAATATGCTACTGTAGAATAGTGGAGAAATAGCTCCAAAGGAATGAAGAGGCTGACCCACAATGGAAACATCTAATTGTGGATGTGTCTGGTGGTGAAAGTAAAGTCCAATGCTGTAAAGAACAATATTGTAAAGGAACCTGGAATGTTAGATCCACCAATCAAAGTAAATTGGAATTAGTCAAACAGGAGATAGTTAAGAATGAACATCAACATTTTAGGAATCAGTGAACTAAAATGGATGGGAATGGGTGAATAATACAGATGACCATTATATCTACTACTCTGGGCAAGAATCCCTTAGAAAAAATGGAATAGCCCTCATGGTCAATAAAAGAAATCAAAATGCAGTACGTGGGTGCAATCTCAAAAACAACACAATGATCTCAGTTCATTGTAAGGCAAACCATTCAATAGCACACTAATCCAAGTCTATGCCTAAATCACAAATGCCAAGGAAGATGAAGTTGAATGGTTCTATGAAGACTCACAACACCTTCTAGAACTAAAAGGACACCAAAAAAAGATGTCCTTTTCATCATAGGGGACTGGAGTGCAAAAGAAGGAAGTCAAGAGACACCTGGAATAACAGGCAAGTTTGGTCTTGTAGTACAAAATGAAGCAGGGCAAAGGCTAACACAGTTTTGCCAAGAGAACACAATGCTCATAGCAAACACCCTCTTCCAATAACACAAGAGAAGACTCTACACATGGACAACTCCAGACTGTCAAATCTGAAATAAGACTGATTGCATTCTTTGCAGGTGAAGTTGGAGAAGCTCTAGACAGTCAGCAAAAACAAGACCGGGAGCTGACTGTCACAGAAAATGAACTCAAAAAAGAAAGAAAGAAAGAAAGAAAATGAACTCATTGCAAACTTTAGACTGAACTGAAGAAAGTAGAGAAAACCACTAGGCCATTCAGGTATGACCTAAATCAAGTATCTCATGATTATACAATGGAAGTGACAAATAGATTCAAGGGATTAGATCTGATAGACAGAGTGCCTGAAGAATTATGGACAGAATTGATACTTTTGAACTGTGGTGTTGGAGAAAACTCTTGAGAGTCTCTTGGACTGCAAGAAGATCAAACCAGTCAATCCTAAAGGAAATTGGTCCTGAATATTCATTGGAAGAACTGATGCTGAAGCTGAAACTCCAACCCTTTGGCCACCTGACGTGAGGAACTGATTCATTGGAAAAGACCCTGATGCTGGGAAAGATTGAAGGCAGGCGGAGAAGGGGACGACAGAGGATGAGATGGTTGGATGGCATAACCGACTCTATGGATATGAGTTTGAGTAAGCTCCAGGAGTTGGTGATAGACAGAGAAGCCTTGCGTGCTGCAGTCCATGGGGTCACCAAGAATCAGACACAACTGAGTGACTGAACTGAACTGAATCTAATGAAAAAATCTTCAATGAACACTACTATAAACAACTTCATCAACAAGGACAACAAATATAGGGAAAATGGATTGTTTGACTTCCAAAGTTGCCAAATTATGATATGCATAATGTCCAATTTTCAACATAAAAGTACTAGAATACTGGACATTCAAAGAAACATGCACGTCTCTCACAAAGAAGGAAAAATTAAGAACAAGCAATAGAAACTCAAAGTCAAGACACTGGACTCAACATAGAAATATTTTAGATCAGTTACTTTAAATATGCTGCAAAAGGTAATGGAAAGTAGTTTTAAGAACCAGATGATTCCAACAAACACTATCTCATGAAACAGGTATGTCAATCAACGGACAGAAAATTTTCAAACAAAATCAAGTAGAAATTCTGGAGTTGAAAGCATAATTACAAGTATTAAAAAACTCAGAAAAAGGCCTGCATGACAAATTTGAACTGACAAAAAAAAAAAAAAAACAACTAAAAAATATAATTGTTCAAATTATCCAGTTATAGGAAGAGAAGATTTATTATTTTTTTTAATTTTATTTTTAAACTTTACATAATTGTATTAGTTTTGCCAAATATCAAAATGAATCCACCACAGGTATACATGCTTTTTAATAGACACAGCCTAAAAGTAATATGAGGCCAGTGTACTAACATACACATGGCAAGAGTCAGAGAAAAAGAAAGGAATGAGCAGAAACTATAAAGAGACACAGATGTATAGAACAGTCTTTTGGACTCTGTGGGAGAGGGAGAGGGTGGGATGATTTGGGAGAATGGCACTGAAACATGTATAATATCATATAAGAAATGAATCGCCAATCCAGGTTTGGTGCAGGATACAGAATGCTTGGGGCTGGTGCACTGGGATGACCCAGAGGGAAGGTACAGGGAGGGAGGTGGGAGGGGGGTTCAGGATGGGGAACATTTGTACACCCGTAGCGGATTCATGCTGATGTATGGCAAAACCAACACAATACTGTAAAGTAATTAGCCTCCAATTAAAATAAATAAATTTAAATTAAAAAAAGGAAATGTACATAAACTTAAAAAAAGTATTCATTTGATTATAAAAAATTTAAAAAAAAGAAATAATACACAAAACTGCCCAAAGTTGATGAAAAGTCACAAACCTAAGAAGTCCATATAGGATAAATTCAAATAGATTCATAAACTGTTCAAATAGAAAGATCAAACAGTGATAGAGAAGACGCAGAAGTGATCTTCAGAAAAACAAGTGATTTCTCATCATACCACATGGTTTCAGAAGGCAGTAGGATGGCATTTTCAAAGTTCTGAAACAAAAAGTTATTCAACTGGGAATTCTTGATCTGATAATAATGCTCTAAAAAAATGAAGGAGACATTAAGACATTCTCAGATTAACAAAGACTGAGAATGTTCTTTAACAGTAAATTTGCCCCATAAGAAATGTCTAAGGGAATCAATCTTAAATGAATGTACAATATACAATAACTTAAATCTGCATCAAGAAATAAATAACATCAGTAAAGGCAAATATAAAAGCCAGTATTATCTTTGTAACTCTTTTCCTATATGATGTTTAAATAAAAGCATAAAACAAAAACCATCTGCCTGTGGTGATGACTGCATAAGTATGAAGACATAATTTGTGACAATCACAACGTCCAGGGGAAATGGAGCAATGTTTTTGTTGCCACAAAAATTTTATGTATTATTGAAATTAAATTGTTATTAATCATAACTACTTTATTATAAATTAAGAAGTTAATTGTTATCCCCAGGGCAATGACTAAGAAAATAACTTAAAAATATATAGTAAAAACAAGGAAATAAAGAATTTAAAATGGTACTCTCAATAATATCTATTTCACAGAAAACATGCAATATTGAAGACAAAAAAAAAAAATACAGAAAAAATGAACAGCAAAATAGCAGTTGTCCTCCCTTATCAGTAATTACTTTAAACAGAGATGGTTTAAAATTTGTAAGTGAAAGGCAGAGACTGGCAAAATGGATTAAAAACAGGATCCAACTATATGTTATCTGCAAGAGACATACTTCAGATTCAAAGACACAGATTGGTTAAAAATTAAAGCATGAAATAAATATTTCATATAACATGTAACCAAAAGACAGCTAGAGTGACTATACCAATATCAGACAAAAGTTGAAAGTTTTGTTTTGTCTTCAAACAAAAATTGTTACATGGGTCAATTAAATATTGATAAAAGAATCAAATACATTAAGAAGATAAAGCAATGATAAACATTTACACACCTAACAACAAAGTCCCAAAATATATGAAGCAAAATTGCACAGAATTGAAGAAACAAACAACTCTACAGTATTTGGATACTTTTAATGTCTTGCTTTTAATAAGCAATAGAACAATTAGAAGAATGATCATTATGGAAATAGAATACTTGAACAACCATAAACCAACTACAGTGAACAGACTTACACAGAACACTCCACCTAAAATCAAATGATTATACATTTTTCTCATGTGCATAAGGAACATACTCCATAAAAGACCAGATATAACACCAAAAATAAGTTTAAATAAATTTTAAAACACTGAAATTGTACAGACTATGTTCACTGATCACAATGGAATTAAACTAGAAATCAGTAACAGAAAGAAATTTAGATGATTTCACACATAAGTAGAAATTAAGAAACAAGTTCCTAATAAAAATGAATCAAGCAGGACATTCTCAGGGAAAATTATTAAATTATTTGAGATGAATGAAAATTAACACACATTCCAAAATTTATGAGATACCAAAAGCAGTACTTGAGAAAATTTTATAGCTGTTGAGATTTACATTTAAAAAAGAAAAATTTCAAATCAGTAATCTACCTTAAGAAGCTAGAAAAAGAAAAGAAAATCAAACATAAAGCAAGAAAGAAAGAAAAGAAAGATTAGTATAAAAATGATACAGATTAAAGATTGAAACAAGCAACTGAATAAAAAATAAAAATCAATGAAACCAAAAATCAATTTCTTGAAAAATTCAACAAAATTCAAAATGTTTTAGCTAAACTGACCAGAGGAAATGAATGACCTTGCTAGTTTGTAGAAAAATGAATATATAAATTACAATACATAAATAAATAAATATAAAAATAACAAAACAACTATTAAAGAATCTGTGAAAATATATTTCTCAAGAGAAAAAGAGAGTTTACTCATTTCAAAAGTATTAAACATCAGGCCCTAGGTAATCATGCCAAGGAATATAGACTATTTTTCTTAACTGATGGATGTTTCAATTTTAACAAGAAATAATGATTAATTATTTAATATATGAAATTTTACTACACCTGATTAACCCAACCTAGTATGTTTTGTGAAATTAATGCAATATGGAAAATTGAAATTTTTTTTTACAAAAAAATGAAGCTTTTTATCATTTAAAATCTTCATGGCCTTAGATAGAGTTCGGAAAGTATAAAGTATAATTTTTCAGATTGAAAAAGTAAAAATCCTAATTAAAGTCAAATGTGGCTCAGCTGGTAAAGAATCTGCCTGCAATGTGGGAGACCTGGGTTTGATCTCTGAGTTGGGAAGATCCCCTGGAGAAGGGAAAGGCTACCCACTCCATTATTCTGGCCTGGAGAATTCCATGGACTGTATAGTCCGTGGGGTCACAAAGAATCAGACACAACTGAGCACCTTTCACTTTCAACATTTAGAAGAATAGTAATAATAACCCATAATGATCTTACGGATCTGACCAAAATGATCTAACAATGATGATCTCAATCATGGGGTCAACATTCTGAAACCATAATATGTTAAGAAAACTCCCAAGCACAGTTTAATTTCACCAAAGGATATTTCACGGCAACAAGAAAATGTATAAAACAACAATTTCCCAAGATTCTGTATTTGTCAATTTACCCAAAACTCAGATAAAAGAAAACTTAAAATTTGGAAATGAGGCTAGAGGCAATCACTAAAGAAAAGGACACATCATGAAGATATTATCCAGTAAGCCACTGAACAGATGAACACTTAAGACTTCAGGGTGTGGCACAGTGCACAAGACATATGAATTTTAAAGGATCCTGGTACAGTTACTCACCCCTGTTCTCTGAAGTAGAGGCCCTCATTTCAGTCCTTCTACCTCAGAAAAGCGTAGCAGAAAAAAATAAAAACAAACAAAAAGAAAAAAAAAGACACAGTCTCAAAAATATTCAAGAGTAAAAATAACAAAGCACTAATACTGTCAAAACTCATTGTCAAAATTTATTAGTCATGCAATCTTCCCTTCTTCCAGCCCAACCACAAATGATGCTTTCAGTACCCATTACAGTTGCTCAACCCTTTCTTACTTCAACATTTTTCCCCCCTCATTTATTACTCAAGAACAATTCCTTTAAAAAGTTCTGTCTACAACTGTGTTCAAAATGAAGCAAGTCTTGGGTCACTTAGCATATCTACATGCCTCATAAGAGGCATGAGTATGTAGAATAGGATGACTTGCTCTGGAAGAAAGAAAAGGCATGCTCACAGCAGTGTTATGTAGTCAAAGCCAGGCTCTGAGGTTCTTATTTGTCCGGTAAGAGGGGCATTTATCTGGACCTCAGATTGACATCTGGAATGAGTCCCTCAGCATCCTCAGACAGTTTTTCTCATCATCGATCCAGACAAGCACCCTCCCAACAAATAAGCATTTTCATAGCCAGGCTCATTTCCTTCAGGCTTACGTACTGTGTTGTTAACAAAAAACAATACATATACACAATACAATTTGTTTAGTATTTGAACAATAGAACCCTCATAGCACAAAAGGCACACGACCATGGATTTCTCTGTATAAAATTAAAATCTATTGAGAACATCCAAAACAACTAAGTCAACTAAAATTTCGAGGAGTAGTGAGGTGAAAGTGTTAGTTTCCCAGTGGAGTCTGACTCTTTGACACCCCATGGACTATAGCCCGCTAGGCTACTCTGTTCGCAGAATTCTCCAAGCAAGAATACTGCAGTGGGTAGTCATTCTCTTCTCCAGGGGATCTTCCTGACCCAGGGGTCAAATCTGTGTTTCCTGTGTAGCAGGAAGGTTCTTTCTCATCTGAGCCATAGTGGGGCAGCATTTGTAAATTAAGTAGCAAATAAGGTTTGATTATAGTGGAAATATGAGTAGAAATATCTAAATTCTGAAATGCTAGTAACAAAAAGATAAATATTTTGGCACTTTTAAATTTCACTAAAAAGTTATTTTCACACAAAATAGTATAAAAAGCTAATCTATCAATGATTCTTAAATGTTAACCAAATTATTTTCTTTAATAGAGGGAAAAATAATGAAGATTCCATTAACAAAGTAGATATACCTATGGGGGAAAATTCATCATAAAAATATGCACCCTGGTCACCTGAAAAAATGAGCTCACAAAACTTGAATTTGTGACATCACTGGCCAGAACACAGACCAAAATTTCAATAGCACCAGAGTAGATGCTCACCTTTCCTCCCTGTAAGTATGATAACTTGTTCTAGCCTTTGACCTGCAACAAAACATCACATAGGATACAAATCAGATCAGAAAAATGCAAGAAATTATTTTAAAAATCAATAGAACAATTGGTTCTATAATAATTATTTATTGTACAGGCATCCTCGCATTTCTAGTCCTCACCAAATAAAAATTCCTTGCTCCTTTATCGTCTTCGTCATTTCACTTCTTCATTTATTTCCTCTCTGAACTCTTCATTCTGCAAATAGTCAATAATCCTCTCTACCACTCTATGTAAATTAGTAACATAGCAGTTATCTTTTAAACTGAGAAATTCTAAAGTTATATTACACCAAATAAAGATTTTGTGAAATGCCTTGTGATGGGTCAAATAAAAAGGATGTTTGTTGTGAGACCCATATTCTGGAAGTAAGAGATAAGAAGTCTGAAAATCTATTACAAACATGTTGAACAAATGGACCAATGGCAAGAATAGAAAAATAGAGGAGACATTTCATAAGATAAATGGAAATTATTTACAAAAAGAATCAAATGGAAAAAGACTTTAGAGAGGGGTAAGACCTAAGTGGCTTGGAGAAGGCAATGGCACCCCACTCCAGTACTCTTGCCTGGGAAGTCCCACGAATGGAGGAGCCTGGAAGGCTGCAGTCCATGGGGTCGCTGAGAGTTGGACACGACTGAGTAACTTCACTTTCACTTTTCACTTTCATGCATTGGAGAAGGAAATGGCAACCCACTCCAGTGTTCTTGCCTGGAGAATCCCAGGGATGGGGGAGCCTGGTGGGCTGCCATCTACGGGGTCGCACAGAGTCGGACATGAATGAAGTGACTTAGCAGCAGTAGCAGCAGCAAGACCTAAGTGGAATTAAGATGGAGTAATATTGGCCTGTCTTTTATCAACATGGAATTTAGGAGGAGTACATCAATAACAGAACACAGGTCTCTGAAGGATAAAGGCGTGCAAGTAAACTGGAGAACTCAAATTGCAAGGTAAAAGGAACTAGACCTTAGATACTATGTAATGTTTGATTCCATTTAAATGGCATTCGGTAAAAGAAAAAACCTGTGTGATCGCTCACCTAGAACCAGACATCCTGGAATGTTAAGTCAAGTGGGCCTTAGAAACAATCACTACGAACAAAGCTAGTGGAGGTGATGGAATTCCAGTTGAGCTATTTTAAATCCTGAAAGATGATGCTGTGAAAGTGCTGCACTCAATATGCCAGCCAATTTGAAAAACTCAGCAGTGGCCACAGGACTGGAAAACGTCAGTTTTCATTCTAATCCCAAAGAAAGGCAGTGCCAAAGAATGCTCAAACTAATGCACAATTGCACGCATCTCACACGCTAGTAAAGTAATGCTCAAAATTCTCCAAGCCAGGCTTCAGCAATACATGAACCGTGAACTTCCTGATGTTCAAGCTGGTATTAGAAAAGGCAGAGGAACCAGAGATCAAATTGCCAACATTCACTGGATCATGGAAAAAGCAAGAGAGTTCCAGAAAAACATCTATGTCTGCTTTATGGACTACGCCAAAGCGTTTGACTGTGTGGATCACAATAAACTGTGGAAAATTCTCAAAGATATGGGAATACCAGACCACCTCCCTCTTGAGAAACCTATATGCAGGTCAAAAAGCAACAGTTAGAACTGGACATGGAACAACAGACTGGTTCCAAATAGGAAAAGGAGTACGTCAAGGCTGTATATTGTCACCCACTTATTTAACTTATGCAGAGTACATCATGAGAAATGCTGGGCTGGAAGAAGCACAAGCTGGAATCAAGATTGCCAGGAGAAATATCAATAACCTCAGATAAGCAGATGACACCACCCTTTTGGCAGAAAGTGAAGAGGAACTCAAAAGCCTCTTGATGAAAGTGAAAGAGGAGAGTGAAAAAGTTGGCTTAAAGCTCAACATTCAGAAAACAAAGATCATGGCATCTGGTCCCATCACTTCATGGGAAATAGATGGGGAAACAGTGCAAACAGCGTCAGACTATTTTTTGGGGCTCCAAAATCACTGCAGATCATGACTGCAGCCATGAAATTAAAAGATGCTTACTCCCTGGAAGGAAAGTTATGACTAACCTAGATAGCATATTCAAAAGCAGAGACATTACTTTGTCAACAAAGGTCCGTCTAGTCAAGGCTATGTAGTCACGTACGGATGTGAGTTGGACTGTGAAGAAAGCTGAGCGTCAAAGAATTGATGCTTTTGAACTGTGGTATTGGATAAGACTCTTGAGAGTCCCTTGGACTGCAAGGAGATCCAACCAGTCCACTCTAAAGGAGATCAGTCCTGGGTGTTCTTTGGAAGGAATGATGCTAAAGCTGAAACTCCAGTACTTTGGCCACCTCTTACGAAGAGTTGACTCAATGAAAAAGACGCTGATGCTGGCGGGATTGGGGGCAGGAGAAGGGGATGACAGAGGATGAGATGGCTGGATGGCACCACTGACTCGACAGACGTGAGTTTGATTGAACTCCGGAGTTGGTGATGGACAGGGAGGCCTGGCGTCCTATAGTTCATGGGGCCGCAAAGAGCTGGACATGACTGAGTGACTGAACTGAACTGAAAAGACAAAACCTGGTCCCCTGGAGAAGGAAATGGCAACCCACGCCATTATTCTTGCCTGAAAAACCACATGGACAGTGTGAAAAGGCAAAAAGATATGACACCAGGAGATTAGCCCCCCAAGTTGGAAGGTATCCAATATGGTACTGGGGAAGAGCAGAGGGCAATTACTAATAACTCCAGAAAGAATGAAGCAATTGGGTGAAAGCAGAAATGATACTCAGTTGTGGATATATCTGGTGGTCAAAGTAATATCTGATGTGGTACGCATTACTGCACAGGAACCTGAAAGGTTAGGTCCATGGATCAAGGTAAATTGGACATGGTCAAGCAGAAGATGACAAGATTAAACATTGATATCTTTAGGAATCAGTGAATTAAAATGGATGGGAATGGACAAATTTAATTCAGATGACCATTAAATCTACTGCTGTGGGCAAGAATTCCTTAGAAGAAATGGAGTAGCCCTCAAAGCACACACCTTTCTCCAGCAACACAAGAGATGACTCTATACGCGGACATCACCAGATAGTCAATACTGAAATCAGACTATGTTCTTTGCAGTGATAGATGAAAAAGCTCTATACAGTCAGTAAAAACAAAACCTGTAGCTGACTGTGGCTCAGATCATGAGCTCCTTATTGCAAAATTCAGGCTTAAATTGAAGAAAGTAGGGAAAACCACTAGGCCATTCAGGTATGACCTAAATCAAATACCTTATGATTGTACAGTGGAGGTGACTAATAGATTCAAGGAATTAGATCTGGTAGACAGAGTTCCTGAAGAACTATTCATGCAGGTTCATAACATTGTACAGGAGGCAGTGACCAAAGCTGTCCCAAAGAAAAAGATGCAAGAAGGCAAAGTGATTGCCTGAGGAGGCTTTACAAATAGCTAAGGGGATAAGAGAAGTGAAAGGCAAGGGAGAAAGAGATATACCCAGCTGAATGCAGAGTTCAGAGAATAGTAAGGAGAGATAAGAAGACCATCTTAAATGAACAATGCAAAGAATACAAGAAAACAATACAATGGAAAGGACCATAGATCTTTTCAAGAAAATACTTGTTGGAGACATCAAGGGAACATTTTATGTAAGAATGGACATGATAAAGGACAGAAACAGTAAAGACCTAAGAGAAGCAGAAGAGATTAAGAAAAGGTGATAAGAATACACAGAAGAACTGTGTAAGAAATGTGTTAATGATTCAGAAAGCCATGATGGTGTAGTCACTCACCTATAACTGGACAACCTGGAGTGTGAAGTGAAGTGGACCTTAGGACATATCAATACAAACAAAGCTAGTGGAGATGATGGAATTCCAGCTGAACTATTTAAAATCCTGAAAGATGATGCTGTGAAAGTGCTGCACTCAATATGCCAGCCAATTTGGAAAACTCAGCAGTGGCCACAGGACTGGAAAACGTCAGTTTTCATTCTAATCCCAAAGAAAGGCAATGCCAAAGAATGCTCAAACTAACGCACAATTGCATGCATCTCACACGCTAGTATTTTCTTGGGCTCCAGAATCACTACAGATGGTGAGTGCAGCCATGAAATTAAAAAGACGCTTGCTCCTTGGAATGAAAACTACTACAAACCTAGACAGCATATTAAAAAGCAGAGACATTACTTTGCCAACAAAGGTTTGTATGGTCAAAGCTACGGTTCTTCCAGTAGTCAAGTATGGATGTGAGAGTTATACTATAAAGAATCTCAGTACCTGAAGAATTGATGCTTTTGAACTGTACTGTTGGAGAAGTCCCTTGGACTGCAAAGAGATCAAACCAGTCCATCCTAAAGGAAATCAACCCTGAATATTCATTGGCAGCACTGTTGATAAAGCTGAAGCTCCAATACCTCGGCCACCTGGTACAAAGAGATGACTGACTGGAAAAGACCTTGAGAATATAGTACTGTTCAACAACAGTCATTTTGTTTCTCATTTTCTTCAGATTTTTCACAATGTATATATACATGATCCAGACACATTCATTTAAAAAGACACCTTTTGCTGTTCGCCTGTAAGAAAGGACAGATCCTGAAAATAACCAAGAAATAACACAGGCGTCCATAATCCTAGAAACATACTAAGCCACTTAATTTACATGGGAAAACTGGAGATGAAAATGAGTAAGGGAGGCTACACCAGCTATTAAACCAGTGAGAGAAAATTTTTCATTTTAGTTCTTCATGAACATTATGAGTAAAATCAATTTACTTCCATGGCAGAATTCTACCTATTTGAATGATCCTACTATCCTTGAATAATATTTAATTCACTTATTCAAGATGCCCTTTCTCCATCATAATTAATGTTGTAAGACAATGAAATCCTTTGTATGCAAACCAACATTGATTCCATAATATTTAAAACAAGAACACAAAAGCAAAAACACACAACAATATAAATTAAATATATTCAAATTGAATGAACCAGGTATGAGGCAATGGGCTTCAACTGTGTTTATTTTGGTTTTTCAATTTACTTATTTCTACAGGAAGAGTTTCCACCAATATTCAACCAAATGTTCACTGTGCAGACTTGTACACCTTCAAACGAAGCCAAGTACGATCTTAAAATCCTAGTCAGGCAACTTCTCGTGTTCTTATCCCTAAAAGAACTAAAGATATACATATACATAAAAATCTCCATATAAATATTTATAGCAAGATTATTCAAAACAGCCAAAGAGCAGAAATAAGTTAGTAGAATGCCATAAATTGATGAATGAATAAGCAAGCAAAATGTGATCTATAAATGGGGTATTACTCACCCATAAATAGAAATGGAGTTCCAATCCATGCTATAATATGGCTGAACTTTGAAAAATCGAGCAAAGTGAAGGAACTGTGAGTAAAAACACGTTCTATTATAAATGGTTCAAATGCAGATACAGATAAAACCCACTGGTATCAAAGTATTCATGCTCTTATTCTACACTTTCATACTTCCTGAGCACATACACCTGAAACCATGTGCTTCAAGATATTCTCCCCTACGTATTCTTTTATACTATCATTTTGACCAAACTTCAGACTTAAAAGTCTTATAGTTGTAAATCAACTATACTTCAATAAAATAAATATTTTAAAAAATATTTTAAAATGTATTGTTTCCCTCAAATTTTCTCAAGTTTTAGCATCTTTTGATTTTCTTGGTTGAAACAAGTATTGTGATTATTGCCAAATGTTGAGTTTTTATATCCTGTCATTCTTATATGTTTATCCCAACTTTCTGTATTTTACTTTTGACCCTATTCATTCCCTCATTCACATATTAGTTTAGTAATATTATAAACACTTCACCATCATTAGTTTTATTATCCTTAAAGAGATTTACCATATTCAAACACCCCCAAATTGCATCCGTCAAAACCAGAGGCTGAGCAGCTCTGTGTCCAGCAGTCCGCCATGACAGATGCAGCCTTACTTAACTATGACTGATTTTTCCTTCAGTATTCTCTGTTCCAGGGCCCCAGCTGTGAATATCTTATACAGGCTCATTTCCCCTCAAGCTACCAGAAAATAAGATGGCAAACTTTAGAATAGCGTAACACACATTTCTTGCTATAAACTATCCAATTTTTAAAATGTACTTTAGCCACTGCTATGGCAAAGTCAGGCAAAACTTTCTGTTGCAACTCACTCTGCTTATCATTCTGGCCAACATTTTAGCTACTAGCTCAGAATTACTAATGAACAGTATTTGTAAGACACAAGGTACTGTCTTTAGAAAAGTGGTTAGAATGAATACAGACAACTGGAGAAAAGTGAATTGATTATGGAACACATATTCATATGAAGTAGATAGTTTATCATCTACACCATATGGTCATAAAGTACAATTTGAAAAATATTTCATTAGAACATTATGACACTTGAATCTATAGCAGTTAGGGATTGTACCTTCAATTCCAAGATCCTCATTGGTCCTTTCCCTGCTATTTATGGTATTTCTTTTGGTGTTACCTGTCATCAATTCTGCGTTAAAGTTGAGTTTTTCCATTTAGTGATACTCTTCTTATTGGCCATTTCTTTTTGGACTTTGATTTGTGCCCCCATGACATCCCAGTCTCTATGAAATAGCTTCCCAAGGAACACTGCCTCATCTCCTAAGCACTGGCACCCCATATTGCAACAAGTCATTCTACAATTTGTAAATTTATACCACAGAATTTCCAACAAACCAATGTCCTATTCGTCTTTTTCTCCTGTTCCTGCAGTATCTCAACACTTACACTTTTAAGTTTAAAGAACTAAACTTCAGAATTCACATGGCTCTGACCTTAACAACTCAGAGAAAATAAAGATGACCTCAAAAATGTGTATCTTTCCCCCCAAACAAGAGGAGATGTAGCAAAATATAAGTATTATTTTCATTTTCCAAAGGCTGTGACACTGATTGTGTTTTTCTTAAGTTGTGAATAACAGAATTAATTGCACAATCAAATTTAGTTTCTAACAAGCCTCTATCTTATCTTAAAAAAAGGAATGAATATCCTATACTGTATGGTTATTATTAGTATTAAATGAGATAATCCATGAAAAAGTGTTTATTTCAGCATATGGTACACATACTAAGAATTCAATAAATGCTATATATAATTGAAATATATAAATTTGAGACTACACATCACACACATGCATACACAATAGTAAAATAATGATTCAAACTCACCATCAACAGTTTTTGAACAGTCTTCCTATAAAATAAGTTTATTGACCATATCTAAACAAGAACATACATATTTCATTTTATGTGAATAAAATACAATATTAATGTTTCAAACATAGTTGATACTCAGGAACTAATGGCCAAACTTTTGAAAAACCTAGATTTTAAAGTCAATTAATTTCAATATATTAAATACAATTAAATTGGATAAGTGCATTATTAATTTCCCTAGCATTATTATTTGATAAACAGATTACTTATAATTTTACAAGTATAATTAAGGCTGTGATAAGTACCCTTGAGTTTACATACACATTTGAACACTCCCTATTATGTCCTATAGGTAAATTTCTAAATATAAAATTGTTTGTCAAAATGTGTTAATTCCCATCTAAGACATATTTTTCAGTCTTTTGGACAGACTAACACACAAAGAATTCCAAATTCTCCATACTTTGCTTATAAATGTACCATTAATCTAATAGGTGAAAAAATTTCTGATTTATTTGTGTGTTTGTGACCATGTTTAAAGACACACACAAATAATAATTTCATTATATATTTATAACAATTGATAATTATTTAGTATGTAGTTATTTCATTACCAGGTTGATATGGTTGAGTATTATTTTTTTTTAGGTAAGAAGTAGATTTATCCAGAAACAAACACAGTCCACAGAGTGTGGGCCATTGCAGAGGGCTTGTGTGGCAGCCTGGTTGAGTATGTTTTTATGTGTTCTTGGCCATTCACGGTACTTTCCTTCTCTGATTTGTTCATTTATATGTATTCCTATTTTTGTACTGGAATACTTGTCTTTTTCTAATTGATTTGGGTGAGCCTTTAATAGAATATTAACACTAACCTGGTAATATAAGTTTCAACTAAACATAAAGGTACATATTCAAATGACTGAAGAAAAAGTAATAACCCAAATTTAAACTAGCAGGTTTTAGATATTCCTTCTTTCCTGTAAACCCTCCAATGTAGACAACATGGAGAAAATTTGGAAAACAGTTTAATTGGATTAAAGATTGTGTTCATTAGTTATTTATACTGTTGATTCTTTCACATTTTTATAAACTAGATTACATGATAGCTTTGGAACATACAAATCCTATTATGAGATGTTGAAACAATTATAAAAACTGCTCAGGTGAAATCAAAATGGACTGAAGTCAAAGCCTAAGGAGACCGGATACCACCAAGGAATTGAGAGACAATATTTTGACCTGAAATGTACTTAAGAGGAAAAGAATGCAGGTACGATTTTGGTCACAATCCTTGGGAACTTGTGGGAAAAATATGCTAAATTTAAAATATAATTTATTGGTTGTAACTGGAAAGGGGTTCATATCACTCCAGTAACTTACATTGGTTTTACATTGCTTAGGTTATGATGGCATATAGTATTCACTTAGAGCACTCTCCTGTGAATGAGATTTAGCAGAATTATTAATAATAATTTTCATGAAAGTAAAATGGAAAAATAATTTTCAGATATATTTACCATGTACTGGGGTTAATCTGATTATTTTCCAGGTTCTGGTTTAGCCAATGCTTTAGTTCAGGATGTGGTACTGAAGCACAAAGCCTGCTGTTGTAAACAAGGTTTTACCGAAACACAGCCACACTCATTCAACTACATACTGTGTTTGCCTGCTTTTACACTGCAAGAGCAGAACAGATCAGCTGCAACAGAGATCACACATCCTACAAAACTGAAATTGCTTGTTATTTCACCCTTTACAGAAAAGGCTTACCAATCCATGGTCTACTTTAATGTACATTGAGGTAGTAACTTCATATAATTAAAACTTAGTTTTAAGACACTGGAGCATAAGTGGACTGAGAAGGCAGTTACCATATTTAGACTAAATTTTCTCATGAAAGCTGGCACAGAATGGAGGCAGCTCTACTCTGATTTTCCAAATTTGAACATAGTAATAAGTCAAGAGTTCCTGCTAGATGAGTCCCTGAATTTAATGGCCCTTTGTCCTCATGCTCTCTTGTTTTCTCCTTATACATCATCACCTCAGAGACCACTGTCATCACTGTCCTTTCACATGGGAGGTAAAGCCCTTGTTTTTCCATTGCCATACTCTTCTTCCTATTATATTTAATAGCAGGATGGATGGATAGATGACACACAAAAGAAAAATGATCAGTAATGGAATCTGAATGATAACTTATGTATTAATAAGCTAGACAGATGATAGAGACACACAGATAAATTATGGAAGATAAAGTGATAGAGGATAGATCTATGGAAAGATGACAGATTTATGATAGAGTAAAATGCGGTAGAACTTGAGAATCACTAATAAAAGACATTACAACACTAAAGTGTTTCTCAAAACTGAGCATTTCTGTTTCAAGAGAAATTTATTTATCTTCCATGTCCACGGAATATTATTTCTAAATTTCTCATAAGATCAAGGATGGTAGTATGTTTTAAAAACAATGCAAAAACTACAACAGTTTCCTCTCTCCTGTATGATTATCATGGGAGTTGACATGAGACAATTATGTAAAAGTGAAAAAATATGCCATTCAAATCAAACACATATATTTGGAAGGTTAATTTCATATTCCCTAAATTCAGAGGTTGTAAGGTATATTTCCCATTTATCTTCAATTAAGAAATGTTATTTCAAGAGACGAATCAATTCTGTGTTAAGAGAACTCATATCAAATATTTATAACGCAACAAAATTCACGAAATATTCCATACCTCTATGTCTTGACCAGTGGTAATATTATGAAATTAAAATATTCCAATCTTTTTACTTCTGCTTTTCTCTCTAACAAAGTCATTCATTTACTCTCTAACTTAATTTATTGTAAATATCATGAAAGCAAACTTAGCCATTAAAAATATAGAATAATTATTTTCTGTATGACTTTCTGGGTAAGAAAACAATATAAATAAAACAAACCCCTGTCAAAAGAAGCTCATTTATTCAAAATTGTCAAAGGACACAGAGAAAAACACATAAAACAAACTGTTTAGTTAAGAACTCTTCATAAGCACCCTTTGAAAAGTAACAATCATATCCTGCTTTGCTAGCCTGAACTTTTGCTTCAACTACTTTCTATACTAACTACTCCCAAACGTTTTTTATTTCAATGAAGCCCAGAAAACTATGGAATATATCTTTAACATACTGGGGGGGGGAGTAAAATCATAATTCTATATTAAGTAACTATATTCCTCAATAAAAAGGACTAAAAAGGAGACAGTGTCAGATAAAAGAAAACTAAGAAAAATTATCACTAGTACTGGTACTAAATAAAGTTCTTTGGGAAGATAAATAATGATAACTGAAGTAGACATGGATCTTCAGAACAGAATGAAAAGGATTAAAACTGGTTAATATATAGGTAATTATGAAATATTTTCCCTTTTAAATTCTTAAAAATAAATGTATCTATTTAAAACAATTATTCCATTGCCTATATCACTTGTAGTATATATGGCAACCCTAGCATACAAGGGGTAAAGACTAGGTAAATAGATATGTATATTTCCAAGATTCTTCTTTTTATGGGAAATGATTTAATAGTCTTAAAAGGTTAAAACAAATATATATAGTATTCCCTAGAAAACCACTAAAAAAAAAAGTATAGCTAAAAAGGAATTCTGAAAAAAAAATTAAAAGGAAGGCAGAGAAGAGAAAGAAGAATAGAAAGCAGAAGATAGACACTGACAGGGAGTACACACTTAACAAAGAAACAATAAAAGAGGTGGACTTTTTTCCACTTTTTCAATAAATATATTAAATGAACATTGAATAAACACTCCATCAATGGTTAAAACATACTAAACAACTATACACCATCTAATGACAATATTTTATACATAAAGTTATAGGTTGAAAGATAAAAAGATAACACCATCCTAACAGAAAGCAAAAGAGAGCTATAGCAGTTATATTAATTTTCAATAATGTACCAAAGATAGGGACATTTCAAAATATAAGAGGGTCAATTTATAAAGAAGACATAATCACAGAAGTTTGTATGACTAATAAAGTTATAATTTACCTGAAATGAAACTGACAGAAATAAAGGGGACTAACAGACAAATCTAATCACAATTGATGACTTTAAACTCTACCTTTTCAGTAATTTACAGAATAAAGCACAATATCAATCATAGATATGAACAATACTATCAACCACTTAAACCCAATGGATATTTATAAAACACTACAGTCAACAACTTCAGAATAAATGCACTTTTTAAAAGTGTCTGTGGCATATTCACCAAGATAAACCATGTATCAGGCCAAAGATATTTAAAATAACTCAACTGATATAGAATATATTCATTGATCATAATGAAAATCAGAAATCCATACAATAAAATATCTTTGAAGAATAAAAGGAGTCATCACTGCAGATGGTGATGGCAGCCATGAAATTAAAAGATGCCTGCTCCTTGGAAGAAAAGCTATGACCAACCTAGACAGCATATTAAAAAGCAGAGACATTACTTTGCCAACAAAGGTCCGTTAGTCAAAGCTATGGTTTTTCCAGTAGTCACGTATACATGTGAGAAGTGGACTATAATGAAAGCGGAGAACCAAAGAACTGATGCTTTTCAACTGCGGTGTTGGAGAAGACTCTTGAGAATCCCTTGGACTGCAAGGAGATCAAACCAGTCCATCCTAAAGGAAATCAGTCCTGAATGTTCACTGGAAGGACTAATGCCAAAGCTGAAACTCCTATACTTTGGCCACTTGATGCAAAGGACTGATTCATTGGAAAAGAACCTGATGCAGGAAAGATTGAAGGCAGGAGAAGGCAATAACGAGGATGAGATGGTTGGATGACATCACTGATTCAATGGACATGAGTTTGAGCAAGCTCTGGGAATTGGTGATGGACAGGGAAGACTGGTGTGCTGCAGTCCACGGGGTTTCAAAGAGTTGAACATGACTGAGTGACTAAACTGCTTATCCAAGGCGAAATTATTAAGATTAAATTATTAAGTACTTCACATTTCAAAAACAATATTAAAGCAAAGGTAAAAATTTTGACTGAAAAGATCCAAAACTTTAGAAATTCAGAAATAACAAGATGGTGACAAAGGAGGTGCCAGAGCTCCCCTCCTCATACAGACACACAAAATGTACAGCTATACACAGAACAATTTATTCTGAAAGAGACTCAAAAACTTTCAGAAAGTAGGACAAATGAGAAAATACATCAAAACAGGTAGGGAAGTCTTTCCTTCCACATTCTTGGCATCAACCCCACCCTCAGCATAGTGCCTTACCATCAGGAAAGACGTCCCAACTTCTAGCTTCTCCCTGAAAACCAAAGGGCTGATCTACCAACAGTGGTGTTGGAGAAGGCTATTTAGAGTCCCTCGGACTGCAAGGAGATCCAACCAGTCCATCCGAAAGGAAATTAGTCTTGTGAGTTAAGACTCACAGGAGGGACGGATTCACAAAATCCCTTGCTCTAAAAACCATTGGAGCTTGTGTAAATGAGACAAAACAGTATAGCAAACAAAGAAACAGTTCTTAACAAGTATGCAAGCACTCACCAAGACTATCATCCCAGCTATCAGCACAGGGGGAACAAACAAAATTGCACATTTCAGTTTTCCCCTCTAAGAGTATCTGCTTGCTTTAAAGAGTGTGCTGCCATTTCCTTCTCCAGGGGATCTTGCCTGGAAAATCCCATGGACAAAAGAGCCTGGTAGGCTGCAGTACATGGGGTCACAAAGAGTCAGGCATGACTGAGTGACTAACACTAACATTTACTTTAAAAGCTGCTGCCTGAAGGTTGGTCTTCTAACTTAGCAGGTACTAGGGGCTGGCTGTGATCCTCTCAGAGAATGTGGAAGTGGACACCACTCCTCCCCACTCCACAGGGCTCTAAGTTCCTAGTATCTCCCTGGAAGGACCTTTTACCTATGTCTATACCCAAGATTTTGTAGGTTCTACTCAAGAAATAGGTCTCAAGACAATCAGTCATATAGCTAAAGGGTGTTCCATTCACAAATTCCACAGACTGTAGAAAACAAAGGGGCAATTCCTAGCTGGCTTTCCCTTAGGCTCAGTGCAAAAGCAGTAAGCAAAGTCACTCATCTCCCAACCTTTCCCTGAAAGGGTTTTATCTGCACACTGTTAAAGATAGAAAGATACACTGCATTCTTGGATTAGAAGAATTAATGTCGTTAAAATGACCACAGTACTCAAGGCAATCTGCAGATATAATGCAATTCCTATCTAAATATCAATGGGATTTTTTTGGTAGAACTACAACAAATAATTTTAAAATTTATATTAAGAAAAAAAACAACAACAAACAAACCCAAATAGTCAACAACATGGTGGTGGTGGTGTAGTTGCTCAGTCGTGTCTGACTCTTTGTGATCCCATGGACTGCAGCCCTTCAGGCTCCTCTGCCCATGAGGTTCTCCAGGCAAGAATATTGGAGTGGGGCACAGAAACAACATAGAGAGCCAAGAAAAATGAGGAGATACAGGAAAACATCTGAAATAAAAGAACAACAGAAACTAGAAAGAGATCTTACTAACAATGAAGGTAAGTGATTTTCCTGAGAGAGAGTTCAAAGTAACGATCATAAAGATGCTTACCAAAAACAAGAGAGAAATGTATGAACAAAATAAAAATTTTAACTAACACACAGGAAAATTTTTACAGGTACTACACAGAAATCACAGAGCCAAAGAATACAACCAAACTAAAAAATGCAATAGGAGAGTTCAACAGCAGACTGGATCAAGTGAAAGGAAGAATCAGGAAAACTTAAAAGACAGTGAAGTGGAATTCATCCACTCAGATAAGTCAAAAGAAAGAATTAAAAAGTGAAAATAGCATTAAGGACTTACGGGATACTAGCAAACTATATGCGTTACAGATGTCTCAGGTGACACTAGTGGTAAAGAACCTGCCCACTGCAGGCTCAATCCTTGGGTCAGGAAGATCCCCTGGAGAAGGAAATGGCAACCTACTCCAGTATTCTTGCCCGGAGAATCCCATGGAAAAAGGAACCTGAGGGTCTATGGTTCACAGGATCACAAAGAGTCAGACATGACTGAAGTGACTTGGCATGCACAGAGGTCCCAGAAGAATATCGAGAGAAAGGAGAACAAGTGCTATTCAAAGAAATAATGGCTGAAAACTTCCCTAATCTAGGGAAAAAAGACACATCCAGATTCAGGAATCCCAGAAAATAACTTCCACCCCCAAAAAGGAAGAAAAAATGAGAATTCAAAGAGATCACACCAAGACACATAATGAAATTGTCAAATGCTAAAGATTAGGTGAGAATCTCAAAAGCTGCATGAGAAAATAAGTTATGTACAAGAGAAACCCCTTATCACTATCAAGAAACATTTCTGCAAAAAACTTGAAAGGCAGAAGGGTAGGGGGTGATACATTCCAATTGAGCAAAGGAAAAAACCACCAATAATACTCTATTCAGCAAATTACTTCCTCAGAATTAAATGGGAAATAAAGAGTTTTCCAGGCAAACAAAAGCTAAATGAGTTCATCGCTACTAAATCAATCTTATATGAAATGTTAATGGGTGTTCTTCAAGCTGTAATGGAAGAATGTTAATTAGAAGGAAGACATACAAAAGTTTATAAAGCTCACCAGTAAAGATAAACATTCAGTTAAAATCAGATTACTCTTTTGTTGCAATGGTAATGGGTAAATCACTTTTAACTCTAGAATAAAGGTTAAAGAACAGAACTTTAAAGTAACTATAATAAAATAATTTGTTATTGGATTCACAATGTAAAAAGATGCAAACTGTGACATCAAAAACGTAACATGAAGGGGTAGGCATTTGAAGATATTATCAACTTACACTATTGTACATAAAAGATATTTTATATAAACTTCATGGTTACAACAAAAGACTATACTAAATACACAAAAAGATAGAGAGAAAGGAATCAAAGAATACTGTACTACAAAAAATTATCAAATCACAAAGAAACAGACCAAGACAGTGGGAAAGGAACAAAGGAACTACAAAACAGCCAGAAAACAATTAACAAAAATGGCAATAATAAGTCCAAACTTATGAACAATTATTTTCAATGTAAATAGATAAATTTTCCAATCAAAAGCTAGGGGAGGGGACATTCCTGGCAGTCCACGGTTAAGACTCTAAGCTTCCAATGTACGGGACACAGGCTCAATCCCTGGTTGGGGAACTAAGATCCCACATGCCTCGAGACGTGGCCAAAAAAAAAAAAAGACCTAGGTGTTATTGGGGTCTGTCCCTCAAGTGTCTGCCATGAAAAACTGGCTAGATGGATTTAAAAAAATACCCAACTACATACTGACTACAGGAGACTCACCTAAGCTTTAAAGAACTTCCATAAAATGAAAACAAAGGGATATAAAAATATATTTTATGCAAAAAAAAAAAAAAAACTAACAAAGAATAGCTGTACTCATATCATACAGAACAGACTTTAAGCCAAAAGCTGTAAGAAGAGAAAAATAAGGTCACTACATACAAGGTCAATGCATCAAGAGGATGTAACAATTGCAAATATTTCAACCCCAACATAGGAACACCTAAATGTATGAGTACATGCTCAGTCACTCAGTTGTGTCCAACTCTTTGCAAACGCATGAACTATACCCATCAGACTCCTCTGTCCATGGATTTTCCAGGCAAAAATACTGGAGTGGGTTGCCATTTCCTCCTCAAGGGGATCGAGCTTGCATCTCCAGTGTCTCTTGCACTACAGGTGGGTTTTTTTTTTTTTTTTTTTTTTTTTTACCACTAGCACCACCTGGAAAGCATGTAAATACATAAAGCTAATACTAACAAATCTGAAAGGAAAATTACACAGCAATACAATAATAGCAATGAACTTCAATATCCCACTCTCAACAATGGATAGATCATCCAGATGGAAATAATCACTAAAAAAGAACATTAGACTTATACTAGACCTTACATATTAGGCCTTACACAAGATTGGAAAAGCAAGTTTCATTCCAATTTCAAAGAAAGGTAATACCAAAGAATGTTTAAACTACTGCACAATTTTGCTCATTTACATGCTAGCAAGGTCATGCTCAAAAATCCTTCAAGCTAGGTTTCAACAGTATGTGAACCAAGAAACTCCAGGTGTACATGCTGAATGTAGAAAAGGCAAAGGAACCAGAGATCCAATTGCCAACATCCACTGGATAACAGACAAAGCAAGCGGAGTCTAAAAACATATCTATTTAAGCTTCATTAACTATGCTGAAACCTTTGACTACCTGGATCACAACAAACAGGAATACCAGATCATCTTACCTATATGCAGGTCAAGAAGCAACACTTAGAATCAAATATGGAACAATGAGACTGGTTCAAAATTGGGAAAGGGGTATGTCAAGGCTGTACACTGTCACCCTGCTTATTTAACTTATATGCAGAGAATTTCGTGCAAAATGCCAGGCTGGATGAACCACAAGCTGGAAATCAAGATGATGGGGAGCAATATCAACAATCTCAGATGGGCAGATGATACCACTCTAATGGTAGAAAGTGAAGAGGAACTAAAGAGCCTCTTGATGAAGGTGAAAGAGGAGAGTGAAAAGTTGGCTTAAAATTCAACATTCAAAATGCTAAGATAATGGCATCTGGTCCCATCACTTCATGCCAAATAGATGGGGGGAAAAGTGGAAACAGTGACAGACTTATTTTCTTGGGCTCCAAAATCACTGCAGATGGTAACTGCAGCCATGCAAGAAAAGATATGACAAACCTAGACAGCATATTAAAAAGCAGAGACATCTCTTTGCTGACAAAGGTTTGCATAGTCAAAGCTATAGTTTTTCCAGAATTCATGTATGGATATGAGAGTTGGACCGTAAGAAGGCTTGAACACTAAGAAATTGATGTTTCTGAATTATGGTGCTGGAGATGACTCTTAAGAGATCCTTGGACTGCAAGGAGATCAAATCAGTCAATTCTAAGGGAAATCAACCCTGAATATTCCTTGGAAGGACTGATGCTGAAGCTCCAATACTTTGGCTACCTGATGTGAAGAGCCAACCATCGGAAAAGACCCTGATGCTGGGAAAGACTGAAAGCAAGAGGAGAAGGGGGTGACAGAGGATGAGGTGGTTGGATGACATCAGTGACTCAATGGACATTAATTTGAGCAAACTCTGGGAGATAGTGAAGGACAGGGAACCCTGGTGTGCTGCAGTTCATTGGGTCGCAAAGAGTCAGACAGGAGTTAAAAACTGAACAACACATTAGATCAGATGAACTTTCGTAGATATTTATAGAACATTAGAACATTCCTTTTAACAGTACTAGAATAAACATCACAATAAACTGTGGAAAATTCTGAAAAAGATGGGAATACCAGACCACCTGATCTGCCTCTTGAGAAATCTGTATGCAGGTCAGGAAGCAACAGTTAGAACTGGACATGGAACAACAGACTGGTTCCAAATAAGAAAAGGAGTACAGCAAGGTTGTACATTGTCACCCTGCTTATTTAACTTCTATGCAGAGTACATCATGAGAAATGCTGGACTGGAAGAAACACAAGCTGGAATCAAGATTGCTGGGAGAAATATCAATAACCTCAGATATGCAGATGACACCACCCTTATGGCAGAAAGTGAAGAGGAACTAAAAAGCCTCTTGATTAAAGTGAAAAGAGGAGAGTGAAAAAGTTGGCTTAAAGCTCAGCATTCAGAAAACGAAGATCATGGCATCAGGTACCATCACTTCATGGGAAATAGATGGGGAAACAGTGGAAACAGTGTCAGACTTTACTTTTGGGGCTCCAAAATCACTGCAGATGGTGACTGCAGCCATGGAATTAAAAGACGCTTACTCCTTGGAAGGAAAGTTATGACCAACGTAGATAGCATATTCAAAAGCAGAGACATTACTTTGCCAACAAAGGTTCGTCTAGTCAAGGCTATGGTTTTTCCTGTGGTCATGTATGGATGTGAGAGTTGGACTGTGAAGAAGGCTGAGCGCCGAAGAATTGATGCTTTTGAAGTGTGGTGTTGGAGATGACTCTTGAGAGTCCCTTGGACTGCAAGGAGATCCAACCAGTCTATTCTGAAGGAGATCAGCCCTGGGATTTCTTTGGAGGGAATGATGCTAAAGCTGAAACTCCAGTAGTTTGGCCACCTGAGCTGACTCATTGGAAAAGACTCTGATGCTGGGAGGGATTGGGGGCAGGAGGAGAAGAGGACAACAGAGGATGAGATGGCTGGATGGCATCACTGACTCGATGGACGTGAGTCTGAGTGAACTCCGGGAGTTGGTGATGGACAGGGAGGCCTGGCGTGCTGCGATTCATGGGGTCGCAAAGAGTCGGACACGACTGAGCCACTGAACTGAACTGAACTGAACTGAGAATAAACATTCTTCTCAAGAATCCATAGAAAATTATCTAGGATAAATCATAAGCAAGGTCACAAAATAAGTATTAATAATTAAAAATTGAATCATTTCATGCATCTTTTCTGATCACAATGATATGAAACTACAAAACTGAAATTGAAAAATTCTTAAAATATATATTAAGTCATGTGCTGCTGAACAACTGTGAACAATTCAAAAGAGACATCAAAAAAATCATGACACAAACAAAATGGAAACATAATATACCAAAGCTTATGGAATGTAGCAAAAATAGTTATAAGAAGGACACTTATTGTGATAAACACCTACATCAAGGAAAAAAAAAGATCTCAAACAAACACTACACCTCAAGGTACAAAGGGAATGTACTTCAATATAATAAAGGCCATAAAAGACAAGTCCACAGCAAACATCATTCCTAACAGTGAAATGCTAAAAGCTTTTCTTCTAAGATCAGGAGTAACACATGGATGCCCACTGTTGAATTTTATTCATCGTGAGCCCAGAATACACACCATGTAAAGGACAGTCATGTCAGTAAATTGGGACTACTGGACAGTCACAGGTAATATACAAATATCAACTCTAGATGGATTAAAGACCTGAATATAAGATCTGAAATCATAATTCTCCTAGAAGAAAACATAGAAGGTAGATTCCTTGGCAGTAATATTTATTTGATACCAAAAGCAAATACAACAAAAGCAAAACTAAACAAAACAAGTGAGACTACATCCAACTACAAGTTTCTGCTCAACAACGAAAAAAATCAACAAAGTGAAAGGCAATCTATAAAATAATACAAAATATTTGCAAACCACATATCCAATAAGGGGTTGATATTCCAAATATACATGGAAGTCATAGAACTGAAGAGCAAAAATATAATAACAATTTTAAAATGAAGGATGTAAGTAGATATTTCTTCCAAAGACATAATAAAAATAGCCAATGAGTATATAAAAAGGTGTTCCACATCTTTAATCATGAGGAAAATGCACAATCAAAAGCACAATCATCCCACACCTATTAGGAGTTACGTCTATTATCAAAAAGACAAGAAATAACAAAAAGTGGGCAAGGATACAGAGAAAAGGGAATCCTTATATTGATACTACTTACTGGTAGGCATGTAAACTGGTATAACCAGCATGAAAAATAATATGGAGGTTCCTCAAGAAATTAAAAATGTAACTGTCATATCACCTAATAATGCCACTTTTGGGTATATAGCCAAAGGAAAAAAAATTCACATAAAATTTCACAAAATATAATCTCAAAGAGTTATCTATACTATGTTTATAGCATCATTATTCACAATAGCCAAGGTATGCAAACAACCTAAGTTGTTCAATGACTTGAACGGATAAAGAAAATACAGGTATGTATGTATATATATATGTGTGTATATATACACACATATTTGATGCAATATTACTGACCCTTAAGAAAGAAGAAATTCTTGTCATATGTTACAATGTGTATGAATCTGGAGGACTAAGTGATATAAGTGATATAAGCCAGACAGAAAGCCAAATCACTCATGGTTTCATTTATATATGAAATCTGAAAAATAATAAAGTCAAACTCATAGAAACAGAATACAGTGGTTGTTGGGGACTTAGGGGTGGGAGAAATAGTGAACATTGGTAAAATGTACAAACTTCCAATTGGAACAATAAAGTCTGAGAAGTTAATGTATAACATGGTGATTATAGCAGGCAATGCCCTATTCATTGTACAATTAAAATTCATGAAGACAGTAAAATTTAAATGCTCTCTCACACACAAATATAAAAAAAAGTATGTTAGGTAATGGTGTTCTGATTAACTCAATGGGGGAATACTTTTATGTTGTATACATATATCAAATCATATTAAATATCACTTACCATTTCAATTGTCAATTACAACTCCATAAAGTTGGGAAAAACTTCAGGAATATAGATTTCTTAAACAATATCAAACAAAAGTAGTAGCAACTAGCACAACTAAGCCCTTATGATTCTAGAGGCAACAGAGAGCATTTCCTGGTCCACTGACATCATTTCCCTAAATATCAATAAACCTGAAGACAGACTTATACTCCTATCAGTCCTAGTGCTGCTCCTCTGTCCTTTCTTGCTGCTGCTGCTAAGTCACTTCAGTCGTGTCTGACTCTGTGCGACCCCAGAGACAGCAGCCCATCAGGCTCCCCCGTCCCTGGGATTCTCCAGGCAGGAACACTGGAGTGGGTTGCCATTTCCTTCTCCAATGCATGAAAGTGAAAAGTCAAAGTGAAATCACTTAGTCATGTCAGACCCTCAGCGACCCCATGGACTGCAGCCCACCAGGCTCCTCCGTCCATGGGAGTTTCCAGGCAAGAGTACTGGAGTTGGTTGCCACTGCCTTCTCCCTGTCCTTTCCTATTCAAATTCAAAAGGGTTAACAAAGTGGAAGTCACGGTTAACTGAAATTTATGGAACATTCACATGGAACCAACATAAGAGGGAGGATCCAGAGAGTGATCCTTTTCTAATTTCCCCAATTTGGCTATTTTTATGGGTTTTGCTATTACTTATTTTAAAATAGACTGAAAGAGTTACTATCTGTATGCCTACATCTCAAAAAAAATCATTAAATTCTATGTTCTTTCAACACTGTCAAACACAAGAGACTGCCAAATAACTCAAATAGCATCATGTCTATCTAAAATAACACTATCACTTCTTTACTGTTATAGTCTCTCATTTTTGTGACCCCCTTCACTCATTCCTTCATAAATGTGTTTATGTCACAAACCAATTAAACTCTTATTTTCCAACATTACAGGAGAAGACAAAGTGATAGAAAAAAATCCCTGTCAAGTAGGAGCTCATTGTATACATTTCAGGAAAAAGAGACAGCAAAAGACATAAAATAAATCTGAATTGGTATGTGTATTCATAAGGATACAATTACAAATTTAAGAGTAAATTGGCAAGCTAAAGCAAATAGGACTCAATACATGCAGCTATTTACATTAAGGCACACTGAACAATCCTGAGATACTTCAGATCTGAGTGCCATTCAACAGCATTCTCATGCCCAACTTACCATTTTATCATGATCCATTCTGATACTCTCTCCAAACAGCACTTTATCCACTAAGAGAAGGGGATATGGGTAGGAATTATGAATTCACATTATAAATGTCAGTAACTATGCATCAACTAGACAATTTAATTACTATTGCTATTCCAAAGTAAATCAACAGCAATACTTTTTCTGAAGGTAATAAGGTCAGAAGAATTCTTAAACCTACTCAGAACAGCTGATTAAGTCAAAAGGAAAGTAAGAGGAGGAGGGAAATCTCCTGTTTTGGTGTCCTTTTAGAGACCAACAGTCTCTGACAACTTGGTCAGATCGCTGCTGACAGGGCATTTTCCCCATCTTCACAATCACCATAAAGGTGAATTTTCTTATTCTTTTGGACTCTGTGAACCTAACAGCAATGTGGCAAAAAGCTCACATACAATTCCCATTTTCTTTTCTTTATTATCTTTCTCAGTCTCTTATTGAAGACAAAGATTTTTCTTCCCTGCCCATCAATAGTCTGTATACATTTGTTCAGCACTCCTCAAATTTCAACACTAAACAAATGAACTGGGTCACAGAGATGAATATAACTATCATACTTGGAGAAAACACCCATAACACTTCAGGCATACAGATACAAAAGGGAAGGACTTTTTAAAGTTAGGAAGTTCAAAGACATAAATATTAAAAAAGTTCTCACTGAAATCAGCCACATAGACCGTACTGTGTTGTTCCTTCTCATGACTGAAAACCATCAATAACAGACTACATGCCACAATTTAATGTCTTAGTATTGATCTGTTCACAGTCCCTTTTCAAGATCAGCTTCTCACTTTCAAGGAAACTTTAAAACTAGAAAAGTTTATGTTACAGAGAAAATGAATACTTTTAGGGATATCATATACTGCTTAAAAGAAGCAATATTACAACATATGTTGATCCTATCCAGAGGAAAAAGTCTACTATCTATACAGCTTCTTATTTGTAAGATTTGGATTGTTTTTGTTTGAGAGAACATGGTAGGAAAAAAACAGGATACCTCTTGCTACATGCTACAGAAGCAGAAAGGAAAAAAACAAAAGGCTGCATCATACTACTCCATAACAATGAATGGAGATTTATAACTCAACCTGCAATTTTCAACATAAAGTCTAATTCAGCAAATCCTTGATTCCCTAATATTAAATCTGTACTTGTGCATTCCAACTCAGCATAAGATACAATATCTATGATTTCTCATCCATCACTACCAAACTCCCAAAAACATTCTCAAAGAGCTGCCTCATGTGGGGGTCTCTATAAACTCTTACTTTCCTTGCCCTTTAAGTGACTGGCTAAATCATCAAACTTTCATTCATCCAAGCACTAAAGTATTTTAAATACCACAGTTACAATTATACACCTGTTATATGGTAGACTCTATGAGATAATAAATGGAAAGCAAAATATTAATAGGAAAACATCCCTGTCAAAAGGAGCTCATTATTTCTAGTCTATTTAAGCAGACACAACAATAAAACAAAATCTAGTAACTGAAATGTTAAGAGACCTAATAAAGCATGCTTTATATTAAATGGTAGCAATTTAGATAGTTTGGGCCAAAAAATTTCAGACTCATTTCCAAACCACTAGTTAGTAATACAATAAATTTCTGGAAATATTCCAGATTCAATTGGGAAAGATCATCATCCATAGTCCTGTCTGCTCCTCGACATTAATGACGTTACTAATACTTACTATCCTCTAGAACAGGAGTACCCAACCTCTGGACTAGTACTTCCTGTCAGATTGGAATCAACATTAGATTAGAAATAAAGTGTACAATAAATGTAAAGCACTTGAAATCATCCTGAAACCGTCCCTCCAACCCTGGTCCATGGAAAAACTGTCGGCCATGAATAGGTCCCTGGTGCCAAAAATGGCTGGGGACTGCTGCTCTAGAACTATCATCTAAAATGTGGATTCAGGACACCTTAACCTTGGCCTTGTAGCCTTTCCCTTCAAAATTTTACCTTCTCTACATCCCATCTGACTTTGCTTCCTTGATTCCTAGCACCATCTTTTATTCACTTGGCCCCTCACCCATTATTCCTTTTTCCAACAGTCTTTTCTCAGTATCTCACAAAAGTCAAAATCTCTGAAACTACTGCACAGCCTTGCCTTGATGAGACATTCTTCCATGGCTAAAGGATACAGGAACAGATAGACACAAGCGGAACTGCAAGCATACAGTTGCATGAAGGTTATTACGGTAATACTGATGGCTTGTAATGAAGACAATCAGTTCTACATGTATATAATGTGGAATTCTGAAGGGATCTCAGCCTGTACAACTGACATACATCCTTACTTTATCATGATTCAAGCAACCAATTCACAAGATATCACCATGTGTCTGTACCAGACTGACACTGGAATTACAGGGCAAATTGTTGACTCAGGGGGATCCTTTGAATTGGCCTTGACAATATTAAAAGTACTATTTACCTTTCCCTTTCCATATAGCACTTTTAGTAAAAATCAGTGATCTTCTCATTTCCAAACTTAACTGTGCCTTACAGTGCCATGCAAAGCTAACTGCTATCCCCAGTATTCCTTTTACAAATTCAATCTTTGTTTCTCTTCATGGACAATACAATCTTTTGGTCTTCAATGACCCTAGCCACTGCTGACAATCTCCTTTATTGGATGGCCCTGATTAACTCAATATCTAAATGCTAGCACATACAAGGCACAGTCTTCAGGTGAATACATTCCTATTCTTACATATACTTCATGCCTAGATCTCCTCCTTCCCTGTGGCCATAAGTAACAATCTTGTATTGATTAATCCAAAGTAACATCTCAATCCCCAATTCCCCCCTAAGCCCCAGAGTACTATTTCTACCATAAAAACCAGTACCTTAATCTGTGGGATTAATATAAGGCTGGCAAAATATATCTCTTTCTTATCATGCATTCTAAGAAACCCAATATTCTCTAGAATAGTAAATGGTATTCACTCAGGTGGCTAAGGCCCTGATCTTATTTCTCCTATTTGAATTCTCTTCTGATCCCACCCAGAATCATTCAATATTTTATCAACACTTTCAAAACACATCCTAAATCTCAGTAATTCTCAACACTTCCATGTCAACAAGCCTAGCACACCACCTTTCACGTGATTATTAAAATAACCATGTAATTTGCTTTCTTATTTCCATTTTTTTCACCACAGTGATCTTCATGCTATCTACCTTGCTTGAATACATAAAAATACAGAAAACTTAAGTACTGTAGAAGTCAGAATTTAAAACGTCTGAAAGACAAAAGCAGTTGGTATTAACTATTAATAAAATACAGCTACTGAACCATGCAATGACTCTTGCCTCAAGGACTATGTGAGAACATTCTATCTTGAAAAATGCTAAATGAGGCATTATGGGAAGAAATTTTTAGAGTCTATAATTCTTGAAAATAAATATTGACTTAATTATGGAAAAATTTTAAATAAAGACAACAGGATTTGTTTTATAATCCTCTATGATGAATTCCCAAGGATATCTTAAATGGCCAAATAAATGTGGAGGCAGTATCTTCAACCAATTATATAGTTTGCCTTGAAATTAACTTAGTGTCCTATGTTTGTTAAACCAAATACCCCAAGAATCACAGTCATGGAATTCTGCATAAATGATTTATCAGAGAGTAGTAAAAGTCAAGAAATATGGAGACTTGAGAGGCTACAATCTTCTTGAACTTTTCCTAGACTAACTCATTCTGCTCCGTATGGGAGGAAGAGGCTCCACTGTGACTGGAGACTCCAAGTAATTACTGGGCCTCTTTTTAATGAGGAGTCCCTGTGTGCTATGGTCACCCATGTGTTTATTCTTCTTTGTATCTTCATTCCATGTTTTCAAGCAGCTACCCTGAAAGGTACCTTTCCTCATGAAAAAGATCCAGCCATGTTGCATCCCTGCCCTCTTCTCCAAGATAAGGACATTACATTTACTTTTAAATCAGAGACTGAATTCTCTTTGGGACTACTCTTCGTGTATTAAAAAGTGTTTGGTATCACAGCTAACATCCCTGAGAATAATTAAATAGTAAAATGCTTTCCTGTTATCATTTCCTATTTAATTTTTTAAAACTTCCTTCATTCTATGAAATTTTAAGGTTTTGCCAGATTGAGACTGAATCTATGAATTTGGTAAAAAAAAAAAAAATGGAAGAGGATGTGTTTTAGTCAGGCAGATTTCAAATTTTCCAAGATATTCTTGTTATAGGTTTGAAAGCCCCATATTTATATTAAAGTAATAACAAAATGTCCTTAGTCCCTGGACTGTCTTCAATTGTTTCTCCTTGTTTAGATGACAATTTTCTTTAATGGTAATTCATTTGCCTGTTTATTTTGCACATTCTTTTAGCTCACACTTCATTTGTTTACAATCAGTAATTTGGCTTCACTTCCATATTCCCCTTAAAACATAAGGACATTTACTGAGCCTCTGCTACAAGACTGTCATCAGAGACTAAGTACAAAGTTAGAAATAGAGAGCAGGGAATACTCATGTGACCATTTTAACCAATGCCTTACGTAATGATACCTCTGTAAATATACTGCATTGGTTTACAATTTATAAATCAGTGTAACATTTCCATTACTGACTTGTGCCTCAGGACCAAGAGTCAGATTTTGAAACTCATCATATTAAGGATGATTAAGAACATTTCATCAAATTCCACCAGGCCATTTTTCAAAACTCAGAATATCTTTATTCTGGCATAAAACTTGGAATTATGACTGGTAGATTGCTTATACTTCCTTGGTTACTTACAGAGAACACAGAATTTAGCAACATACAGATTTTAGCCAACATAATCACTGTAGTCATCTATATACAGTACCACAGAGGACTGGAGTTCACTTGCCATCAGGCTCAGACACCAGATTAGGTTATGGAAGCCTAACAAAGCAAACAAAAGTAGGGAGGAACAATGGGAATGTACCATCTATATGGAATATTGATCTATAGCAAATCTGAACCTGGACTCCTTAGTCAGTTCAAGAAAACAGGTGAACATCTTGAATGTAACAGAGGATCCTTTCCTAGGTCCTCAAAGGTGGAGAAATTACAGAAAGAAACATTTTAGAACTGGTGAAATCTGAATATAGACTGTATCTTAGTGTAATATATTTGTACTACTGATCAATTTCATGATTCTGAGAAACATACCAAGGTTAATTTAAAAGGATGCCCTGGATATTACAAAGTGAATGCTGAAGTATTTGGGGTTATTTAGACATATCTGGAACTTACTCATAAGGGATTCTTAATATAAGAACAATAATTGGGCAGGTAGAAAGTTAAAGAAACAGGGAAGGAGAGATGGGGATGAAGGGAGGAAAAACTAGAAAAAGAACAAAACAATGTAGAAAAAAATCTGGGTGATGTGTATATGGAGGTTCTTTATAGATCTCTGCAATTCTAAATGTAAAATTATTTCAAAAATAAATTCAGAAAAAATAAACACTGGTATAAGATATACTTAGGAAGTTTGTAAACCCCCACAAAGCGCTACATTTAGAAGAGGTCAATGGTTTCTACCTCTGACAACTCTTGTGAATAGAATTGTCACTATTTTTTTTTTATTCATTGCCACTTAGTATTTACATTTAAGTTAAAAATACCATTTTCATCTATTAGACTGGCTAAAATGTTAAAGGACTGATAATATCCACCATGTACAATTTTTATGGAAATTAGCACTACCATTTCTCCATTTATGTTTGCTGTCCTAGAAAACATTTCAGAGCAAATTTACAGTATCTACTAAAACTAAAATATGCAGAATTGATGGTCCAACAATTCCACATCTAAAAATCTATCACAGAATTAGACCAATTTTTATATATAAAATTATATACATGACAGAATTATATGCAACAATAAAAACAAAGTTGACCTGCATTTCCAAATGAAGAAATGGAAAATTAATTATAATATGTACTTATACAGCCAATGGAAACTCTGCAGATAAACTCTATTGGTTTGGAAAATTTCTGCAAAATATTAAAGAAAAAATAAAGTTGTAAAACAACAAATACCGTAATGATGGCATACTTGTAAAATAAACTCAACATAAACTTAAATATAGACAAATTACTGATCTCTATACCACAAACAGTCAACTCTTATCACTCCTACAAAGTAGGAATGTAGGATGAAGGATAAATGACTACAGTCTAAGTTGTTTAACAACCCTTCATTCTTGGATGCCCAGTTTCAACACACTAGGTATTAGGCTTGTACAGTGAGAGAGGTTGGGCAATGCAGTTAGTAGTTCCCTGATAAGACAGTGCATCTGATATTCCAGAAGTAGATAAAACTTTCAGTAAACACAACTATCTATCTATATTAAGCCCACTTAGGTGAACATCAGAGTAACGTGGATTTAAAGGAAAACCTCGCGTGTTTTTTCTAGTCCAGTCGCAAAGAAGAAAATGCCAGTATAGCCAAGAAAATTATAGAACTATTTCTCTACAAGATTGCATTATCATGGCTCAAAATGTCAACACAAGGATCTGGCTCTCCTTATACAACCAGAGTTGTGATGGGATCAAGATCTTAAATTCAGGTATGGGAAAGATGACAACTATAATCAAGAATCAGATCCTGTTCTAGATGAGACCTAGTAGATTCAATAAAGAGGAAAACTGGAGAGGTCTATTGCAGATAATACAAATATTTTAACAAGATCTTGTTTGGGACCCCTCTAAAAACTGTGAGCTTCTGATTCAAATAAGGAACAAAGTATCTTATAAATGATACCAAAACTGGCACAGGGGAGGCACTGTAAAAGCCTGGCTATTACCTGGGACAAGACTACGGTGTCCATAGGGTTGCATTAATTACATTTATCAGACACAAATCTCACACTTGTAAAGTAAAACATGGATAAAAAAATGCAACAATGTAAATACAACAATAAAGAAAAACACAAGATATATTCAGAGCACAGAGAAGTACAAACAACATTTCAGGCAATTAATTCTCAAAAGCATGCCAATTCTATTCCTGAGTATACATATATAAAAGATGTGCCCTTTGGGATATAAAGATGCAATAATGTCCAAAAGGGGGAAATAATGACAACATTTGAGTGCTGTGGATGGAATCACTGCAGAAGATATGTACGATCCTCTTGTCCACATGTTCACCACCTGGGAGAGTACAGAGGAAGAGATGGCAAACGAAAATAAACATCAGGTTATCACGCAGCCAGGCCTCATGACAGATGGGTATCATCTTTATGCCAAGATTTAACTGGTACTCCATGGAAAACAACTTCCATCATCCTAACTACAAAAATCTATCTCCTAACTACAAACACCAGGTGTAAGTACAAAAATGATGAAATTGTAATTTTCTTTCCTCAGCTCATTTACTGAGACCCTGGTACCCATCTTGTATTCAAAATTATTTCCATGCCATTCAACCACACATGCATTCTTTGAAATACCATTTCCAATGTAACTTCTTACTGCTAATTTATAAACAGAGTTAAAAATAAAAAAACAACAGCACAACCAAAAGGTAATAATGTTTTCTATGAATTCCTTTTCATGGAAATCTCTCCAAAATCAAAACCCATTATCACAATATCCACATTCTCCCTGCTGGTGCAACTTCTGATGGTCATAACTGCAAGAAAACTCTTTGTATTTTAACTAGTGACTTCATTAAGTGTTTTTCATTAACAAGAGACAACTCAAAAATCTGAGGTTAAACTCAAATAATCACAAAGCTCACTCACCTAGAGCCAGACATCCTGGAATGTGAAGTCAAGTGGGCCTTAGAAAGCATCACTACTAACAAAGCTAGTGGAGGTGATGGAATACCAGTTGAGCTATTTCAACTCCTGAAAGATGATGCTGTGAAAGTGCTGCACTTAATATGCCAGCCAATTTGGAAAACTCAGCAGTGGCCACAGGACTGGAAAAGGTCAGTTTTCATTCCAATCCCAAAGAAAGGCAATGCCAAAGAATGCTCAAACTACTGCACAATTGCACTCACTTAACATGCTAGTAACGGAGAAGGCAATGGCACCCCACTGCAGTACTCTTGCCTGGAAAATCCCACGGACGGAGGAGCTTGGTAGGCTGCAGTCCATGGGGTCGCTAGGAGTCGGACACGACTGAGCAACTTCTTTCACTTTTCACTTTCATGCATTGGAGAAGGAAATGGCAACCCACTCCAGTGTTCTTGCCTGGAGAATCCCAGGGACAGGGGAGCCTGGTGGGCTGCCATCTATGGGGTTGCACAGAGTCGGACATGACTGAAGCGACTTAGCAGCAACATGCTAGTAAAGTAATGCTTAAAGTTCTCCAAGCCAGGCTGCAGCAATACGTGAATCGTGAACTTCCTGATGTTAAGCTGCTTTAACCAGAGATCAAATTGCCAACATTCACTGGACTGTTGAAAAAGCAAGAGAGTTCCAGAAAAACATCTATTTCTGTTTTATTGACTATGCCAAAGCCTTTGACTGTGTGGATCATAATAAACTGTGGGAAATTCTGAAAGAGATGGGAATACCAGACCACCTGACCTGCCTCTTGAGAAATTTGTATGCAGGTCAGGAAGCAACAGTTAGAACTGGACATGGAACAACAGACTGGTTCCAAATAGGAAAAGGAGTATGTCAAGGTTGTATATTGTCACCCTGCTTATTTAACTTATATGCAGAGTACATCATGAGAAACGCTGGGCTGGAAGAAGCACAAGCTGGAATCAAGATTTCTGAGAGAAATATCAGTAACCTCAGATATGCAGATGAGATCACCCTTATGGCAGAAAGTGAAGAGGAACTAAAGAGCCTCTTGATTAAAGTGAAAAGAGGAGAGTGAAAAAGTTGGCTTAAAGCTCAACATTCAGAAAACGAAGATCATGGCATCTGGTCCCATCACTTCATGGGAAATAGATGGGGAAACAGTGGAAACAGTGTCAGACTTTACTTTTTGGGCTCCAAAATCACTGCAGATGGTGATCGCAGCCATGAAATTAAAAGACGCTTACTCCTTGGAAGGAAAGTTATGACCAACCTAGACAGCATATTAAAAAGCAGAGACATTACTTTGCCAACAAAGGTCCGTCTAGTCAAGGCTATGGTGTTTCACGTATCGATGTGAGAGTTGGACTGTGAAGAAAGCTGAGTGCTGAAGAATTGATCCTTTTGAACTGTGGTGTTGGAGAAGACTCTTTAGAGTCCCTTGTACCTCAAGGAGATCCAACCAGTCCATTCTAAAGGAGATCTGTCCTGGGTGTTCACTGGAAGGACTGATGCTAAAGCTTAAACTCCAATACTTTGGCCACCTCATGGGAAGATTTGACTCATTGGAAAAGACTCTGATGGTGGGAGGGTTTGGCAGCAGCAGGAGAAGGGGATAATGGAGGATGAGATGGCTGGATGGCATCACTGACTCAATGGACATGAGTCTGAAATGAACTCCGGGAGTTGGTGATGGACAGGGAGACCTGGCGTGCTGCGATTCCTGGCGTCACAAAGAGTCGGACATGACTGAGCAACTGAACTGAACTGAAATAAATTAATAAATTTGCCAAACTAAGCTAAAAGTAGCCTACATAAAAATGCATTCCCAGTTTGGATTCAGATTTCTTCCAACTATGATAGATATCTTTGGAACAACTAATAAATTTACATGAGGATTTATTTTAAAATATATTAGATTCTAGTTAATACTAGGCATAGGAAATTGTAGTTATGTGTTCTGTACACATACATAGGCCCAAAGTATCGCTGTATTTCTAATTTTCAAAATTTGGCAATGTTCTGATAACTATTAGTTCTAGTTGCTAAATATGTGAAAGTTTATTACACTCTCTTCTGTCTTTGGAACTTTTTATAACAAAAACTGGATAGTTCTCAAAAAGCTACCCAGGAAATTGCCATGACTCCTAGCAATTTTATTTCTAAGTAAAAACCCAAAAGATATGAAAACACAGACTCAGACATTTCTATACCAGTGTTCATAGAATCATTGTTCAATGTGGATAGCTACTAGCCCTATTATTCAAAGTAAAAGAGCGGAAACATCCAAGTTCATCAACAGAAAAAATGTGGTTTATACATAGAAATCCATAAAAAGAAAAATGAAGTTCTGATGCTTATCTTGCTCTCAAATTTTATTTCCCTTAAGGAACCAGGGATCCTAGGAGAAATGGTGGGTTTCACACTGGGGTTAAGATAAGAACAAAATGAACCTGGATACTGTTACTAGAGAAAGGATAGGGACATGTTGAAAAGACAGAGGCCAAATGTAGGACAATTCAGGAAAAAAAAAAAAAAAAAAGTAGTGTAGTGGAGACCCATCTTTATCTATAGTGTAAAGAAAATATCCATGAGTCTACACTGAAATGAGTAACTGAAAAACTGAATGGGGGAGAATGGACAACTCCCAATTGGACAACTTCACATAATAAAATGTAGGCACAGAGGAAACCAGAATTGAAAGACACATGTACCCCAATGTTCATCACAGCACTGTTTACAACATCCAGGACATGGAAGCAACCTAGATGTCTAATAGTAGATGAATGGATAAGACTGTTGTGGTATGTATACACAATGAAATATTACTCAGCTATTAAAAAGAATACATTTGAATCAGTTTTAATGAGGTGGATGAAACTGGAGCCTATTATACAGAGTAAAGTCAGTCAGAAAGAAAAACACCAATACAGTATACTAACACATATATATGGAATTTAGAAAGATAGTAACAATTACCCTATATGCAAGACAGCAAAAGAGACACAGATGTAAAGAACAGTCTTTTGCACTCTGTGGGAGAAGAAGACAGCAAAAGAGACACAGATGTAAAGAACAGTCTTTTGCACTCTGTGGGAGAAGGCGAGGGTGGGATGATTTGAGAGGGTAGTGTTGAAACGTGTATATTATCATATGTGAAGTGGATCGCTGGTCCAGGGTTGATGCATGAGACAGGGTGCTCAGGGCTGTGCACTGGGATGACCCAGCAGGATGGGATGGGGAGAGAGGTGGGAGGGGGTGCTCAGGATGGGGACACATGTACACCCATGGCTGATTCATGTCAATGTATGGTAAGAACCACTACAATATTGTAAAGTAGTTAGCCTCCAATTAAAATAAATAAATTAAACAAATAAATAAAAATAAAATGTAGACTTGACAGATTTTCTTAAAATTATGATTTGACAAGAAACTTCAATACACACTAAAATTAGCATATCAAAGTATGATAAAGAGTACTGGCATTATCTTTCACAAAAGATACTTATTAATTACAACACTAAGTAAGTAAAGCTACATCACTAGTCATAAAGCACTGTTAACATTTGTTGTTGGTTAGAACGTCCGACTCTCTTGAGATTCCATGGACTGTAGCCCGCCAGGCTCCTGTCCATTGGATTTCTTCAGCAAGAATACTGGAGTGGGGTATCATGCCCTCCTCCAGGGGGTCTTTCAGACCCAGGAATGCAACCCAAGTCTCCTGCTTGGCAGGTGGATTCTTTACCACTGAGCCACTAGGGAAGCCCACTGTCAACATTATATGATCCCTAGTGATTTCCTTGGAGAAGGAAATCACAACCCACTCCAGTGTTCTTGCCTGGAGAATCCCAGGGACGCGGGAGCCTGGTGGGAGGCCGTCTATGGGGTCGCACAGAGTTGGACACGACTGAAGTGACTTAGCAGCTAGCAGCAGCAGCAGTGATGAACTGAGAACTACATCACTTTCATAGTATTTTTGCCAAAAGTGTATAATTTCAAACTCAAAGGGAAGAAAAAAAAGCACACAAACCCAGATGCGCGTGGTTCACGTATTTTGTAGATTCTCCAAGTGTTAAAAATCAAGAAAATCCAAGCAAACTGAACACCCGTCCCAAATGAGAGATTAAGTAGACTTTGACAACTACATGCAATGTTGGATACCACTTTAGATGTATAAAATTATCAGTTGATAATAACACATCAATAGACATTTACTGTTTTTTATAACTGTATACCGCAGATGAAAGATGTTTACATAAGTAGTTGGAAAATATTAAAAACACAAACGAACAACAAAAGCCTATGTAGTTCCCTGCAATATTCATGGAGGTATAAAGTCATATATCAATATAGAATTAAAAACTAAATAAGGCTAGTATTTCCTGTTTTCCAGTCTACATGAAAAAACACTCTAAACAGTTTTGACAGAGCTAGTAAAGCAAACACAAAATAAAGTTCTGTGTTTAGGACTATCTTCTCAGAAAGTGCCAATAAAATAATGATGGCTATAATAGGGGCTATAAATAGGGCTATAAAAGAGATAATATAAAAATAAACAAATTGTAGTTCACCTATTCATTGGATACAAAGATTTTCATTTTTAGAAAAATTCAGTTATGTTATCTTAATCAATAATTAAAATGGCAAATATGATCAACTTGAAAACAAAATATATTTTATTAAACCTGTCACTAAATTTGATGAAAAATTCTTAATTAAAAGGAGAAAAAGTTCCTAAGATGACTCTTAAGTACTTAAAAATTAAAATCATGAGTTTCAATGAAATTGTATTTAAAAAATATTAAAGCTGATTTACATATATTAATATGGAAAAAAACTAGTTTTGCAATCCCTATCACTATATTAACAAAACTATGAAATGCTTGGGAATGAATTTTAAAAAGAAAGCTAAACTAGCAGTATTCCAACATAACAATTTGATTTTAGAAAAATATAAAGACATACCTTGTTGTTTGACAGGAAGACTCAATTTTAAAGAGATCTAGTCTCTCCTAATTAATCTATTAAATTGTTGCAAATGAAATAAAAACTGCATTTTTTTTTTCCAACTTGTAAAGTAATGTTAAGCATCAATTGAGAGAAAAAATGCAAGTGTTGACAGGGAATATTCTGAAAAAGAAGAGAAATGAGACAGAGCTCAATGGAATAGAAGATTCATCAGTAATTTTAAAGTAACAATAGAAAGTAAGGCAGACAAATAAATAGAAATTCAACCAATTATATGTCAGAATTTCTATGATTACGGTAGAAGTGAAGTTGAGTTGTAACTACCTAAGTCAAGGTAAACAATTTGAATATGTAATGCTTTAAAACCACAAGTAAGGATAAATGGAAAGAGAAATAAAATGGCAAAACATCTGATGGAAAAAAACATAGATGAAGAAATGATACTAATACAAACATGCTTTAAAGAAAAACACAAAACTCAAAAGGCATAAAACATAGTATGATTATATTTTAATACACAACCAAAATACAAAACACCACAGTAAATTGACAGCAATAAAATATGGTATTTCATTTGCACTACACTTAGACATTGATATACCAAGGAAAATGAAAGGAAAAAAAAAAAAACAGAGCAAATGAAAGGAAAAAAAAAAAAAAACAGAGCAAAATGAAATAATGCAAGAGACTGTAAAGATTAAGCATATATGAAGATGACAGACTGAACAGTTACAGAAGAAAGGCAATTTCTTTGTAACATCATATTGCCAAAAAATAAAAATGTAACATTTATACAGTTTTAGGAAATATATCCACATAAACACTTGTAGATAAGATTGATGAAATCCTGTCTATATAATGGGGGAAAATCTATTTTACTTTGGACTCGAAACTATAAATTTTGGGTATCCTTAGTCTTCACAGTTTCATTGGAATTATTTCAACAAATTAGTTGGATAAATTTACAATTTATATATAAACAACGCTTACTGCATAGAAAAATCTGTGGCTAGTATATACAGATCCCCCAAAATGCCATGAGTGTTAACTGATCAATAAACCCACAAGATGTGCACAAAATTTCATCAATAAGTAGATAACACAGAGGTGGGAGAATCAGAGGAGGAAAAACAGCATTTAAGAAGTAAAATGTTACACTTAAAATTTTCCATATCCTTTGAAATCTTGAAAATTGTGTTTTTTATGAATCAATTTTAAATTTCCCTGTGATAAATGAAAATTTTAAATATATGCACTAATACTTCTGGGAGCAATGAAATGAAGCTTTGACATTACAAAGTCCTGAGCGTCTTTGTGTAACAATGTCTCCATCATTCAAGCTCCTGAGATTCAGTCCAATAGCAACAATGAAAACAGTCCACATGCCTGGTTACAATTCTCTCCAATATCACCCTTTAAATTTGAGCCTTCTCAGCCTGTTTTTATGATCTACAGGGAGTGTCTGTTGCAATACAATAATGAGGAATTGCCATACGTTATGAAGACTATTTTCTGGTTTTACGGAAGATGGTGGCAGAATCAACAGTATCAGTTTTCCTACGTAGTCATCACTTGAGAGGACACACTGGGGAAAAAAATGGGTAAAGGTTAGTAGCACACTTCATTTCATTACATAAAATGAAATGCAATAAATAGCTATTCTAATATGAAAAAACAACAAGTCAATCAAAATTTGCTTTGGAATTCTTTTAACAATGAGAAAGCCAGGTATTGGTAGTCTTATATCTTGCTTCTTATATTGTCTCCTCACATTGTCTATGCTTCCTTTTTATTACTCTTTCATCTACAGATCACTCACTCATGATATCATGCAATCTACATGGCTTTCTGTATAAGAAACATACCAATACCTAAATATTGCAATGAAAATAACCAAGAAACTTAGTCCATTTGATAAGAAAAATAGTAACTATATTAAAGATATAGAGGCTACAATGGAACTTAGGAAACATTTAGTTCCTAATCCATTACTCTGCTGCTGCATCGCTTCAGTCGTGTCCGACTCTGTGCAACCCCATAGATGGCAGCCCACCAGGCTCCCCCGTCCCTGGGATTCTCCAGGCAAGAACACTGGAGTGGGTTGCCATTTCCTTCTCCAATGCATGAAAGTGAAAAGTGAAAGTGAAGTCGCTCAGTCATGTCCAACTCTAGCGACCCCATGGACTGCAGCCTACCAGGCTCCTCCGTCCATGGGATTTTCCAGGCAAGAGTACTGCAGTGGGGTGCCATTGCCTTCTCCGCCCATTACTCTAGTTCCCATTAAAATGGCTGAGCAGGTACCTCTCAAAAAACCATTAATCTTCTCTTTGAAAAAATGAAAGAAAATGGAAGGACAATGGGTCTGTCATGTCCGACTCTTTGTGACCTCATGGACTATACAGTCCATAGAATTCTCCAGGCCAGAATACTGGAGTGGGTAGCCTCTCTCTCTCCAGAGGATCTTCCCAACCCAGATATCGAACCCAGGTCTCCTGCAATGCAGGCGGATTTTTCACCAGCTAAGCCACAAGGGAAGGCCAAGAATACTGGAGGGGGTAACCTATCCCTTCTCCAGTGGATCTTCTTTACCAACTGAGCTATGAGGGAAGCCTGTAATCTTCTCTTTAGTTATGATTTATGCCTGAGGAAAAAGGCAACATTTTCTGATTAAAACCGTTACTTTCAAGGTTATCCCATGGACAGCAGATGGGCAATAAGGCTTTCTGAGAAAGAATGTTTAACAATTTGTCAGTATTCAGTTCTTGCCCGCCCATCCCATGAAGTAATCTTACAGCAAGGTAGAATGGGAAATGAAGGAAAAGCTCCTGGAGTGTCAAGGGCAGGAATTCCGCATCTGTTACAACATTACTGACTTCATCAACAGCTGTCCCCTCTCATTCTTCCTATAGTTCCACAGCTTCAGGAGTTCTAAGATTCTACATTTCAGTATCTACATACTGGACCTGAATCTTTTCTATTTTGCATTTCCCAAGTGACTTAATCCAAAAATCATGTACTTTTTTTCTAATTTCTTATCTTTTGCCTAATTAATCCCCCAAATCACAAAACAATTCAGTATGACTTTATGTCAGGCAATGAGTAAGATATTTGCCAAAAATTATCTGCAAGAGATTCTGAGTGTGAGAAAAGTGGAATTCTGAAAATCAAGGACCCCTTCAAAAACAAAACAAAAAACTACTGAAGCTCCACATCTGTAGCTCTTAACCTGTTGTACTGTCTTCAATCTGGTCTTACAAGCTACCTGTGCCTGCAGTCACCTTGGCAGTATCCCACCATGCTATGAAATTCTGGTTGGCCATATGATAAGGTTAGCCAACAGAATATGGCAGAAATGATGTTACATGACCTCTGAAACCAGATCAAAAAAGGCCATGCCACTTCAAACACTTATTTTTATGATTGAAGTGAGAACCTGTGTGATGGTTAAAAGCCTTTTAGCTAAGCCCAACCTTCCAAGTCATCTAAAACCAGTGCCAGATTTGAGTGAAGAAGTATCCAGAAGACTCTAGTGGTTTGAATCACTCTCAACCATTGAACTGGGTCTTCCCAGTTGATTCTAAATACATTCTGGCACTCTCAGAAATCTTCACCCACAGAATCTGTAGAAATAGCACAAGAATGTATTATATATCACCAAATTTAGGATAATTTGTTACCTATATGTTATCTGAACAATGAACACTAGCTGCCACCAAAATTCTATCAAATTTAAGAAAAGCAGAATATCAGTTCCTGTCTAACCAAAGTGCCCTGCCCTGAATCAAATGAGCACTCAGACTGCCCTTACAATCACTATCACCAAGGGGTTTTCCTGAGCCCAGAGATGGGAGTCAAGAAAACCTGGAATGAGCAATAATGCAACTGGTCTGGTGACAACAATTATTGACATTAAAACAAAGATGGCAAAAGTATCTTTTCTTAAACTACTACCTCCCTACAGGGAAAAAGAAGAAACATAGTAAGGTAAAACACACAGCATTCTGACCAAACACTGAAGCAGCAGCTTAAGTGGAGGCTAATGTCGAACTAACACTTAGAAACAGTTCCTCATTAATCAACCCTGTAGCTGATTCAACTCTCCAACTTCAACATGACTTTGCTACTATTATTCTATATTAGCACCTTTTTTAGGCTGCCATCCACCTCTACCATTATACCACCAAACTACACATGCAAAAATAGCTGGTCTATTCCCTAATTTATAATTAGTAAAATATTGATCATCATTTGTTTTGCAATATTAGTTATGTTATTGTATTTGGTGTTGAGTAAATTAATTGAAGGCCGGCCATTGACTACATTATTCATGGACTCCATCTTTAATACAATTATATTTTTAAATAACTGGCTTACTTACTGATTCTCAGGAATATCGGATAATTCCAAGCTGCACAAGAACAAAGTCTGCACCAGTGTTATTTTCCTGAGCCTAGCCAAAATCTTGTCCTAATACAGCATTTCTTGATCCCGAACCTTCTTACTTGTGGTTTACAGTTGAGATTTATAAATTAAGGAACTCCATAGGAAGAATGTTCCTGATGATGTCAGATATCCTCAGATTATCTGCATGTTATGTTTTTCTTTCACCATATTTACCTGAGAAGCAAGAATACAATAAAGCCAAGGTCAGATACAAATAAAACTCCAGGAGACACTAATTATGATAACTTTAGAAGTGACAGGAATAGTGAATGCAAATTAAAAAACTAGCAAATATGACTGGCCCAAACAGAATTTTTTTTTTTTACTTACACCTTCTCAGAGTACTTTCAGCATGAATGTTGAGACTACTGAAATTTTTCTTACCAATTCTGAATAATCTAAAAAGCCATAAAAGACCTATGATCAATCCATTTAACAGACTCAAACTACTGTAAAAGACAATAATCCATTCTCCTATTAGGCCCATTAATTAAGAGTAATTCCCAAGCTATTCCAAGAGACTTTCCTTCAACAATTAGCCATAAATATGGCACTGTCTTATAAAATTACCCTTTATAGAAACTTTCAATGACTATTTTTATCATTCATGTGTTTGTCAACCCAAATATAACTGTATAGCACCTACCTCAAATCCCATCTTCTCCCTTCTTTCCGAGGGTAATCAAATTCTCTTTGTTTCACTGTTTAAAACTCTCTGCAGCACTAGTATCTAAGTCACACGTTCTTCATGATCACTCAAAACTATGCGTGACAGTCACTGGGAATATAAAGCTAGATACAACAGCCCAACACTCCCAAAACGTCAACAGGTAACGATGAAGACAAGCACAAACTGGCTGTATCTTTTAAGTTCCTTTGGTTGTTAGATGTTGCTTTTGAAATACATTTAAAAATTTAAAGGCAGTAAATAGCAGCTGTCCCTTTTTTTCTGGTATGTTTATATAGTAATGTTAATTTTTTGCTATGATTTCCCAGACAACTTTCTATTCCATAATGCACATTTGCACTTTTACATTGTCATATAGCAACATATGTTTTAGTATTGAACTTACACATGTGCAGAAGTTTCAAAAAGAATGCTAAAATAATCACCATTATAGTTAACACTACTGAGAAAGCATTATTTAACTCTATTATCATGTCAGAATAAACCCATTCCTTAGGAATAGTAACCATTAATATTTCAAATAGAAAAAACAGAGGCATATGGACACATCTCAGCATACACATTTAGTTGTTATCTGTTCAAAAATGACAATTAAAAGAATCAACTTAAAACATTCTTCTATATCAGAATATTTTTTCAGTGTCTGAATGACAGTCAAACAAATAAGCTATCATTACAATTCCTCTTTTAATGATGTATATTTCAGACATTCAAATTATGTTACAATCTGTAACATATTTTCTTCTTTATGAATTTGAGAACAGTAATAGGTAAAATCCCATCAGCAAGTTTTATCATTTCAAAAGTTTTACATATTCAAATTTTGATTGTCACTGCCAAAATTCTACACAAAATAAGATATACTAATGATACCTCTAACAAATTTTCATTATTTACATTATAAGCAACTGAGAATACTCCTGACATTAGTTACTGATTATACTATAAAAATTTAAATACCCACCAGAAAACTTTCAAAAGCTCTCAGAAAAAAACCCTCAAAATCACATAAATTATGTTCTCACAAAAGTATATATGGAAACATTAAAAAAAATACATAGCCACTTAAACATTTTACATAAAAATTAACATTAGTTTAGATATAAATGAAGCAGGTTTCTACACATTTAAGCTTATAACTGAAATTCCATTTTCATTTTTTTCCTAAAAAGAAAAAAAGCAAGGCATGAATAGATGTTTAAAAAGAAATTATCCCTAAAACTAATTTTACATATGTATGTGTATATACATTTACAGTATGTTTGTATATGCATATAAATTCTCAACCAGTATGTGTATATAGTATAGCAAAATAACCATTACTTGATATTAGCTATGAGAATAGCTATGACTTAAATGACAATTCCTTTAATGTCTTCCTTTCTTCCTAAAGATAAAAATAAAATCCTTTGGTCATTTTTCTTTGTTAAAAGTATACAATCTAATCTTTTCCTATGAGAATCTAACAATCTGAAGACATGGAGACAATCTAGGTATCCCTATGCCCAAAAAAATCACTGCATAAACACCAACTGTAATGACAGACCCAAGATGGAAGAGCAGATGGTCAGGTGCTCATCTTCTCAACTCCAAAATTACAACTTGCTGCTGCACAACCACTGATGGGAGAATGAAGGATCCCACCAAAAAAGGAAACTCCACGTCCAAGGGCAAAGGAGAAGCTCCAGCAAGATGGCTGGACTGGCGAAATTGTGTTTAGAATCAAACCCCATATCCGCCAGAGATGCTCGAAGGTCTCAAACAAAACCTTGGGCTCACCGGGGATGCCAGAGTCTGAGCCAGACCTGCCTTTGCGTTTGAGTGTCTCCTGTGGAGGCATGATCAGCAGGGGCCTACCGCTGGGGCAGGGGCTCTGGAGGCAGCAGACCTGGGTATAGCATAAGCACTCCTGGAGAAGGTCACTATTAACCCCACAACAGAGCCGCCAGAACTTACACAGGACTGGGGAAACAGACTCTTGGAGGGCACAAAGAAAACCTTGTGTGCACCGGGACCCAAGAAAAACGACCAGTGGCCCCAAAAGAAACTGACTCAGGCTTGCTGGTGAGTGTCCAGGAGTCTCTGGTGGACGCCTGGGTCGGCAGTGGCCTGCTACAGAGTCGGGGCACTGAGTAAAGCAATGCGTACAAAGGACCTTTTGAAGGAGGTCGCCATTATCTTCATCACCTCCACCATAGTTTGCCCTCAGATCAAACAACAAAGCGGTAACATAGCCCCACCCATCAACAGAAAATCAGATTAAAGATGTACTGGGTATGGCCCAGCCCATCAGAAGAAGACCCAGTTTCCCCTCAGTCAGTCTCTCGCATCAGGAAGCTTCCATAAGCCTCTTAGCCTTCTCCATAAGAGGGCAAACAGAATGAAAACCACAATCACAGAAAACTAATCACATGGACCACAGCCTTGTCTAACTCAATGAAACCACGAGCCATGCTGTGTAGGGCCACCCAAGATGGAGGTCATGGTGGAGAGTTATGGAAAAATGTGCTCCACTGGAAAAGTAAAAAGCAACAGTTAGAACTGGACATGGAACAATAGACTGGTTCCAAATAGGAAAAGGAGTACGTCAAGGCTGTATATTGTCACCCTGCTTATTTAACTTATATGCAGAGTACATCATGAGAAATGCTGGGCTGGAGGAAGCATAAGCTGGAATCAAGATTGCCGGGAGAAATATCAATAACCTCAGATATGCAGATGACACCACCCTTATGACAGAAAGCAAAGAACTAAAGAGCCTCTTGATGAAAGTCAAAGAGGAGAGTCAAAAAGTTGGCTTCAAACTGGACATTCAGAAAACGAAGATCATGGCATCTGGTCCCATCACTTCATGGCAGATATATGGGGAAACAGTGGAAACCAAGCCTGACTTTATTTTTCTGGGCTCCAAATTCACTGCAGATGGTGACTGCAGCCATGAAGTTAAAAGACGCTTGCTCCTTGGAAGAAAAGTTATGACCAACCAAGACAGCATATTGAAAAGCAGAGACACTACTTTGCCAACAAAAGTCCTTTCTAATCAAAGCTATGATTTTTTCCAGTAGTCAGGTATGATGTGAGAGTTGGACTATAAAGAAAGCTGAGCGCCAAAGAATTGATGCTTTAGAACTGTGGTGTTCGAGGAGACTCTTAAAGAGTCCCTTGGACTCCAAGGGACCAGTCCATCCTAAAGGAAATCAGTCCTGAACATTCACTGGAAAGACAGATGCTGAAGCTGAAACTCCAATATTTTGGCTACCTGATGCAAAAAACTGACTCATTTAAAAAGACCCTGATGCTGGGAAAGATTGAAGGCAGGAGAAGGGGATTAAAGAGGATGAGATGGTTGGAGGGCCATCACCCACTCAATGGACATGAGTTTGAGTAAGTTCCAGGAGTTGGTACTTGACAGGGAAGCCTGGCATGCTGCCATGGGGTCGCAAAGAGTCGGACATGACTGAGCAACTGAACACCAAAATATTACATAGTCCTAAAAGCCAATTATGAGTTGTATTCCACTACTAATACATTCATAGAAGCCACCTCATGATATTGTTATATTTACAAATTTATACTTAGTGAAATCCCATGCACCTAGAAAAACTAGATTTTTTAATGATTCTTTTACTGCTATTTACAATGTTGTCTTGTATGTTGTCATGCATTCCAATTAAATACAACACTGTATAATTCAAAGACAATAAAATCTTATAAGATACAACTTCCTTTGATTAAAATATATAATGCCCTATCAGCAGTACAACTACAAATTATGACTTGACTTTTTTAATGTACAAAAACCTAAGCACTAAACAATGATTAAAATATAAAACTTTCTTTTAGATGAGAATCCAAAAATGAAAAAGTACCATTTTAACTCTTGCTTTTCCATAAATCAGAAAGCAGATCCCTGAACAGGTATATAGCTCAAGAAACCCACAACAGCATCAATTTCACTGCTGAGATTTCTAAAGAAAACAATGGAGCTTTACAATGAATTATTTACAAAATTATACTTTATGAGACTCTATACATCTAGAAAGTCTAGATGTTAAAAATTAAAACCTTATATCTGCCTATTTACAAAGCTGTCTTGAATATTGTCATGCAACCAAGGGAACACATACAGAACTGTGTATTGTTCCAAGAGGTAGTATAAAATATCTTTGACAAAGTCATTTTTTAATTTGAATGTTAAGAGGAAAAAAATAAAGATTAAAAAAGATAAGAAGGGTGAGTAGTTAGAGTACAGACGCTTTTTAGGGCCATTACAATATGATGATGATTAATACATGTCATTATACATTCTTCCAAACTCACAGAATGTACAAAAGCAAGAGTTAATCCTAATGTATATAAACTACTGACACTGGGTGATTGTGTCAATGTGGGCTCATCCATTTTAACAAATGTACAACTCTCACAGGGGATTTGATCATGGAGGTGGATTTTCATATGTGTACTAGGTTGATAATGGGGGGAATTATGCAAGTATTCAGGTAGAAGGTACATGGAAAATCTTTTGTGCCTTCCTCTCAAGTTTTCTGTGAACCTGAAACTGCTCTTAATAAAAATAATATAAATGAAATATATCAGGAATCTTGGTTTGAATTAGATATACCAAAAGAATTTACATGGTGTAAGTTTTAAATATACGTACTTGATACAATGGCCAATTCTTCTACATGAGAACAGGGTAAATGTGTAATCTTGTCAGTGTTTCCACTTAACAACCAATTTGCATAGCTCCAAGGGCCTGTTTGTCAACTTCGTTGCTATGCTGATTTTAAAAGACAACAGTACTAACACATTTACAATGAAATAAAGTTAAACTTTTTAGATTCTCAGTACATTTAAAAATATTACATGTTTAAAACTAAATATTACTTTTGCTCCTTATTTACAAAATTGGTTATTGTCATGTTAGCAAGTGAACACAAACATTTCTATAAAATTTTCTTTAGAAAAATGAATTGCATCAGGAACCTTAGCACATCTGGGAAAATAAGTTACACATACATGTCCCACAATTAGAGGTAAAATTATATAAGAAATGCATGTATCTAGAAAGAACACATGTTTTTAACTGCATATACAGCATTATAAGAGTCACTCAAGAACAGTGAGAGTTAATGTACCATTCCATTTTGACAAGCATAAAGCTTATGTGCTATGAATTTTAGGTAAATATGTATTCAAAATTATGACAGAAATTTGTGAACATCTAGTGATATATGGATAAGAAACAAAAATCTGATCACAGGCACACAACCACCTAATACTGTTCCCCCCATACAGACTAAGTATAAACACATAATGGTCATGCAACACTTCTATTCATAATATATATATTTCACCATTAGTTTAACATTAATATATTGATTCCGTGTGTGTATGTGCGTGCGTGCGGTTTCAGAACACCTAGGAACTTGTTAAAGAAGAGCTTGACTGCTAGACAGGTGTGGAATGTGTCCTTACTCTGTTCCAATATTTAAAACTCAAAATTTAGATGGAAATACAAGTCTATGTATTTAAAAATATTAATGATGATTTCTACACTCTAACAAATAATGTCTAATGGAAAAAACCTCAAGAACACAATAAACAGAAAACCATCAAAATTCAAGCCTAATTCATGAAGATGCTCACTCTGCTATATCTAAGATCAAACAATGACTGTAACTTTAAAGTTTCAATGAAAAGGTATTCCAAAATTATTGACAGAAATTAAAAATATTTTATGAAATAGCATGTATCTTCAATATACAAAGCAAAGTAAGAGATCAATCCCTAGCAACCAAAAATATCCCAAATACAAGTAGTTTAGCAGTTCGTCAAAACAGTGTTTTAACTTTAGTCTATCAGTTTGGTACTCACAAAATACATGCCTACCAGGCAAATCCTAAGTAGATGTCATTTTAAAAAACTAACATTTGCTTCCCACATATCTAACAGCCTCACTATATTCTCCAGCAATACATAAAGTTCATAAACTAAAGCCTCCTGTATTATCTGCCCTCAAACAACCCAAAGAACCTAAGACTAAAGCCAAATGATAACTGGCCCCCAAAATATTGCCATTCTATGACTTTTAGTATCACTACTTTTATACACACATATGTGCATGTATTCATATGTGTTGATATGTATACATGGATATGTATGTAAAAACATCCCTACAAAACATGGACTAAATGTTTAGAGCAAACGACTACATATTCTATTTTATTGACCACCATCTAAAAAAATCCCTTAATTGCCCAATTATTTATTCAGATAGTCTGAAAATAGGCAAAATTTTCACTCTCTGCATAGTTAATATTTTATAAAACCTGCATAAATTGTAGCTCATATGCCTAAAAACATATAATAATGCTATTAAATACACATAATATAAAAAAATTCCTTTCATCAGCCCACTATTTAATCAACTTAGGTCTGATATACTATCACTAACATCACCCATAAAAACTTACATATTGTCTATACAACTATAAATAAATACTTTAAAACAATAATTCACTATTTTCATTAAAAGTCAAATGCCACTGGCAAATGAAAACTTTTCTAGCCTATGCTGTTTTATTACCAAATGTGAAGATTTCTCTAAGTTATATAAAGAGTTGTGTTCTTTTTGTATACAAATATATCTGAAAAACATAAAAGCAGTCCAGTGATGTTTCCACCATGATGAATCCTGTCATAAAATGATATATTTACATTAGATACTCCACACTATGTACTTCTCACAACCTAAAAATTGTGTCTAATGATCCAATGAACATACTGAGAGGGTGGAAGGAACATTTCTTTTGGCAAACAAAAATATTTCTATCCTATTAGGTTGATATGAATTTACAATGATATAGACAATTACAAGTTAAACAAAAAATTTAACATTGCTTGTAACAAACTGTTTAACAACTTTTACCAGAAATGAATTAATATTGGTTGGAAATTAGAATATTGATCAAATATATTTAGATTCCCAACATCTGATCATGGAGCAAAGTCTGGATGCTATTTGAGAACGCTCTTCATGCATATGCATATACATACACAATCTTCCAAAACTCCCTATTCTCTGTCTCCTAAATTCAGCTTTTATTTGCCTAAGACAAAGTGGTCTAGAAATACCTCAGTAACCAACATTATATTCTAGTAATTGAAATGTCAGCCATCTCTATGCATGACAGGATGGTAAAGAACAGTACTTTTTCTATTATGTACAAAGCAATAAAAAATCCCCACTCAATCCTGATTATGTAAGCATTGAGAAGCTCTTCTCTGGTGCAAAAATTTCATCTTAATAAGGCAATCTCATACCATAAAAAACTATAACATAAATGTCATTACAGGATAACATCTACATCCAGATAGAGCACCCTTAATAGAATTTCTTAGGTGACAGTTGAATACAGAACAATCTCTCTCATCTCAAAAAGCCATTGCAATAATCCAATCAAATGATTTCAAATGTATACATCATTCAGAGGTATTCTAACAATCCTTATTTCTATAATCATGTATTAAAAATAATTCTTCTATATATATTAACAAACTCTGTTAATATTTGCAACACACTGAGAAATGTCACGAAGCAATTCTATTTGGTTATGTCATACATAGTATTTTTAAAATGCATATAAACAATAGCAGTGCCTTCTTTTGCTTTTATGATAGAGTAATATTAGACATTTCCATGTCCTTCTCTTTTTGCCAGCCATAAACAATACAAAATTCTGTACAGCTTACAAAATGTCCTCAGAATCCCTTTCTAAAAGTCTTTTCCAGAAGACACTTGTACCAAATGTATTTTTAGAAACTTTCTTAGGAAACAAGCTGTATTATCTTATATAAAAATAATATATTGATGATTATAAATGTAGACCTATCTACTTGAATATTAGATTCCAAAAGATTAAGCAAAGAAAGAATACAATTAAGCTCTTACATGCTGAATTTCATTCTCTTCACCTCCCAACATTCAATGAACAATTCATCATTCAGAGTATTTTGTATCTCAATACCATTACCCAAACACAATTTTCCTAAGTATTTAAAAACATTCATAAGCTACAAATGTCAAATTAATTAATGGGATTAGATTTAGAGTAAACGCAATTAAGATCTGTTTATCATAAATGTACACAAATGCCATATATATAGGGCTTTGACTGGTAACTGTGATAATCCACAGCAAGGAAATTACTATTCCTCACCAATCCAAAGACTGCTAATGAAATATCAATATTTCAGAACCAAGACGAAGTTCAGGCCAGTACTAAACTCTTATTTTGTCTATAATTTGTGTATATGGTAAAGCTTCTAACTGAAATCAAGAAGCACTGTCCTTCCCTTCCTAGCCTCATATTCCTATAGGGTTAGCTTACATGTACTTGATATTGTCCAGACTAGCCAATACTTGGAAGTTTTACCGAGTTGAAATAATTTTCAATTCAGTGGACACCCTTCACATACTTGAATCTTGGAGAGAAATCTGGAATGAGAGTTGCTGTCCTGATGCTGCTGGATCAGGCAAATCAATGCAGAGTTAAAGATCTAGAAAGTATCTATACAGAAGTGCCCCGGCAAAAGACGCTTTAAATTGGCAAGAGGTGTAGAATTCCTTATCAGTCAATAAGTAAAATTGCTCAGAATACTCCAGAAAAGTCTGCTCATCTATGTTAATACAAAAAAAAAGTTTGCACAACTACCCTAACACCATCCTGAGTTGCACATTGTATTTTGCTGTGCAAAGTTATCTTGAGACTCTTGTGGACCAAAGGGTAAGAGGAAAGGAGTTTGAAATTTATGAATCCAAATGTCCAGTAACTAGAACTGGAAAATTTCCAATTTTCACAGTGGCAAAAAAATACTCAAAATATTATCAGTTTATATAAACCTTTGTCCTCTTTTCCAATTATTGCTTATTTCTAACACTTCTGAAACATGTCAATTGCAGATTTATGAAGAACACGACGTGGTTTCATCATCTTTCTCAAAGATTGTTCTGGCCAACAGATAAATTACAGAATCTGAAGCTGGAAGTAAGGGGACCAGTTAGAAGTTTCAGTATGAAAAGCAGCTCCAAAACAGCCATCTATGTAACACAGTAGCTACTGTGCAAAAAAGATTCTAAGTTTCTGGATGAAATCCTTGTCCATCTTTCTTAGGCCCCATTCATGTCCATGAATGACAGCCAATCACCTTCAAGTTGACATCATGTTTCAAATCTCTGTAAAATTGATAGTTAAATATATATTACACAATGATTTTAAAGGGATGTTTATGAATTATTTCCTGCTTATTTGCCACTATTTGCTTTGAATTATCTGTACATGTGTTTGCAATTTTAAAAGCAACTATTCAAAGTCTTTTCTTTTACAATGAGTTGTAGAATGATGTTTATGGCACATTATAAAAACCAAGAGAATAATCAATATACTCTGCTAACCTAACAGCCTCCACATGCCTAAAGCCTGAGCTCTGCAACAAGGAAACCACTGCAGTGAGAAGCCCAACCACCACAAGGAGAGCAGCCCCTGCTCGCCACAACTGGAGAAAGCCCACGCACAGCACCAAAAGCCCAGTGCAGCCATAAATAACATCTTTATGTTTTTGTTTTTAGCATTTTTTTACAAAGCATTTTTTTTTTTAAACACAGAAGTTTTATTCCCCAGTGAGCCAGAATGAAATAGATAAAGGCATTCAGTAAGAGATACACATTTCTCTCTTCACCAAAGCCCCAAATCAAAATTTGGAACTCTCACATAAGTGAGTTTAAGATAGTATAGTATTACCCAGGGAATTCCCTGGCAGTCCAGCGATTGGGAGTCCACACTTTGACTACTGAGGGCCTGGGTTCAATCTCTGGTTTGGGAACTCAGATCCCACAAGCTACAAGGTGCAGAGCTGTACTACACAACTCCCTGATCTTCGATTCTGGCTGGCACAATAAATCTTCTTACTTCTTGACTCAATCCTTACAAAAAAACAATCAGAAAATAAACGTTAAACTGAAAGCCAAATTTTGCCTATAAGGCCAACTTTTTGTACTTACCAATAATTAAGACAATAGTGTAACAAAAATTACTATCAAAAACCTATTAGATGCCAATTTTTATTATAGGCTTTGGTGAAAGAAAAGTCATAATGACACCAAGGCCTCCAGTGAACCATTAATGTTTCATTCTAATAAAGGAAGAATATTAGAAAAATCTATCTTTCCAGTATTAGAAATATTTCCAATATTAGAAAAACCATCTTTCCAAAACCTGCCATGTTATAATCTTAGACAACAAAAATATTATTCTGTAACAAGACTTTCATAAGTTTCTTCTTTGTGACTTCAGCAGTTCTGGCGGATGGAATATTTGTATTGTTACTTTGACATCACTTAGGGCCACAATTCACTTAGTCAAAAAAACTGCTCAGTCTATTTAAAATTCAAAGCCAGTGTCCAGCCAAGTTCACCAGACCGGGTAAAGTGAAAGTGAAGTCACTCAGTTGTGTCCCACTCTTTGCGACCCCATGGACTGTAGCCTACCAGGCTCCTCCCTCCATGGGATTCTCCAGGCAAGAGCACTAGAGTGGGTTGCCACTGAAGGTAGAAATTACCATGTCTAAGAAAACATACTACTCACTGAGATTGTTTCTATTCTTAGAAATATTTCTTAAAACACTTACTATTTCTTTGAAATTTTTATTTATTAGTCATTTTTATGACTGAAGGGCAGACGTAACAGAAACAAGACTCTTCATCTACCATTTAAAAAGCTGAATTAAGTATCCTGTAGCAATAAAGGAGCAGCTCCCCTGTACTAACTGCCCCTATGCACTGTTTGCAAAGATACACTGGCTGTGTGAATATCTGATGCTACTTAACAACATTCAAATCTAGAACAAGCAAAACTAGATTTCAAATACTGCTCTTCTAGTAGAACTTCATCATCTTACTAAGCAACAAAGATATGCTCACTCCTATGAACTCAAATTGCAGGTATTTCCACTTTTGACAAAAAATGACTAAAATGTATCCCTATGAATACCCTGTAAACTTCATGACAAAGTACTTAGGTTCTCTACAATAAATCCTGATATTTACTAAACAGCTATTCCCAGAGAGGAGCCTAACTTAATGACTACTGAGTATTAAGAATATAACATTAGATATCAGATAGCCCTAGATTCTAATCTGTCACTAATACAAGTTAATATTCACTAATATAAGTATCTAATAACATTTTTAAAAATCAGTAATGGCATCTCTCTTAAACATTTACTGTGATAGGCTCTGATCCCATTGATCAACTGCAGACAACTGAAGAGAAATAAACTGTCCTTAAACACCAACATTCGTGTGACAGCACTTACCACACTCACAGCATTTCATAAAATATATTCCATAAACATTCCTTCTGGACATCACTTAGACACCTAGAACTGGTTTCCAATGTTTGATCCAAGATGTGGTAGTTTCCTTTATTTTGATCTTGTTTCTGTCTTTGTTTCCACCTTGTCACATACGTGCCTTCTGAGATCCAAAGATGAGCTTCCATTTTTGCTTTGAACAGTGTTTGTGGTATACATACATATATATATATATGTGTGTGCACATATAAAAAAGGAAGAAAAAAAGAAAATAATTACAAAAATCTACAAAAAGAAAACAAGGGATGTCTGAAGAATTGGCACAAAGTGTACTACTACACCTGCCAATTCTAGCTATTCAGCTTTCACATGTCAAGAACAACATTTTTTGCCAAGAATAATGTTGTCTGAAAAGTCTATTGAGGCACATTGACTAGATTTCAGAGTGTCCTTTTAAGCTCAAACTTTGAAATCATCATGTTCAGACAAGGTCCTATGTCATCATAAATCTAGCCAAGGCCTCTGCAATATGATTTTTTTTAAAAAACAAGATTATTTTACCTGGTGTGGTTTGTTCTGTCCTAAAGGTAGTTAAGTAATATTTTTAGCCTGTTGCAACATTACTGGGTAGGATCCACATTGACACATCAGAAAATTCAGTAACCAAATTTTCTCTTCCTTTCAGAGGCATCAATTATGTGGGCAAAAAGGCACTGCATATGACTGAAAAAGTTTCAAGACAAAAAAAAAAAAAAAAGCCATGATGATTTGCTTTATCTAAGAAAATTCAAATTCTGAACATTTTTATATTTATGGCCCATCCCAAAGGAGTTAGAATGTATCTGAACATTTCATAATACAATACAGGTTTGTAACTGACTACTTGCTGAAATGAGTAATAAGTCTTATTTGAAATTAACACAAGCAAGTGTTTTTTTCTGATATTTGCAGGATTTTGAAAATTCTCCCATTTTCACACAATCCCATAAAGTACTCCCATAAGTAAATGAATGAAAAAAATGATTTCATTTACTTATGGGAGTACTTTATGGGATTGTGTGAAAATGGGAGAATTTTCAAAATGCTGCAAATATCAGAAAAAAACGCTTGTGTTAATTTCAAATAAGACTTATTACTCATTTCAGCAAGTAGTCAGTTACAAACCTGTATTGTATTATGAAATGTTCAGATACATGTTGAGTTTTGTTTACAAAAGTTAAAAATTTTTTATCTCACTTAAATGCGGAATCTAAAAAATCTGAAGACTAGAATGGTGATTGTTGCCAGGGGCTTAGGGGGTAGAAGAAATGGGGAGATGCTGATCAAAGATAAAAAACTTTCAATTATATGATGAATAAATTCTAAAGATCTGATGTAGAACATGATGACTACAGTTAATATACGGTACACTTAAAATCTGCTATGACAAATTTTACATATAGATCTTAAATGTTCTTACTACCAAAAAATAACTCCGTAAGGAAATAGATGTGGTAATTCATCTTACTGTGGTAATCTTCTCACAATATATACTTATTACAAGACATCATGCTATGTACTTTAAAATTATACAATGCTATTTATGAATTTAAATTTATGAATTTATTTATTTAAATTTATACAGTGCTATCAATGAAACTGGGAAAAATTACAAGACTTCTAAAATTAGACATGATTACACAAGTGAGTACCAATGAATCTATGGAAGCAGGGAACTATGTCACATCTGACATGCTTCTATACTAAGTCCAGTTTGCCTATTACATAAGCACAGAATACCACAAACAACTCAAAACCAGAAAGGTAGTATAATTATTATATACCAAATTCTTACTTCAATTTTTAAGTCCCAGAATTCTACTGAAAACCACAATAAAAATATACATTGCTATACAATATGTATATCTTTATGGAGCCACAGTGAATGTAATGTGAACATTACAGTAAATTACATTAAATTACAGTAAATGTGAACAGGAAACCAGGAAGTTGTTGTCCCACTACGTTTTAGGTGAAACATGCATTCAAATGCAGGTATGTAGGAGAAACTCTTAGGGACATCAAGTATTTACTTCCATGAGTGTCTAAAAACTGACTATGTTGGTACTAGTATGTGACCGCAAAAGAACCTTGTAGAAGCAGATCTAGCAATCCACAACAAAATACCCATACTTCTCTTACACCTAAGTTTTCTTAGTATGTATTCTACAATGAAGAGTTTCAAAAAAAAAAAAAAAAATTCAAGTTCTAAGCAGAGAAAAATACTATTATCACCAAGTAAAAATAATGGAAGTAAGCTTTTTGCATAATCTAGGGTTCTTGCCATTAACCTCTAACTTGCAAAAGAGGCCATCTTTAATTAGTATTAGAGAACAAGTAGTCTTTAAATATGCATATCTAAAGGCTATGCACACCAGCATATCTATACATGGATGAGTATTTTCTTTCCAAAAACATAAAAAAGTACCACAAATTATTTAAAGCTGATCCAGAGAGCAGCCTTCTTAGAAAATAAAACTCTCTACATACTTTTTCTCTAAAAAATGAGGGTTGTATATCTGTCATATATATCAGGGTCAATTTTCTAAGAGAATGGTTTGCCTGGAGCTCTGTTATCACAAAGATTCTTTGTAACATTCACAAACTCTAAAAAAATGTTATCACATGTATTATAAAATCTCCTAAACCAAGGAAGGCTTGGCTGCTTTTGTTCCTTACCTGAAAGTAGCCATTAATCTTAAAAATTACTTTGGGATAGACCATATAAAGTTGGGGCCAGCACCTGTAGTCATTTTGAATGCCCCTCTTCTTCCAGAGACTGTAATTTGAAAGGCCATGATTTAAAAGCTGGAAAAGGCGACACAGATACAATCTCTGCTGATAAAATCAAAGCAGAAGACAATTAGTCTACAAGTCTTAAATTACTAAGGAGTTATTACCAGTCTTAAACTGTGGTGTTTTACAAGCTAATTGCTACAATCAATAAGGACTCATTTATTGTCCAGTTGAAACCTTAGCCATAAAACCTAAAACCTCCAACCTCTTCCTTTTAAGAGATTTCACTGTTCCATATCAACTCTAACTAGAACTAGATATTTGGGCATTCATTAATTATTTATTTGGAAGATACTGTCTACTTCTCTGAACTTCCCATACATCACTAAATGATGCAGCTGGATATGACTGTAACTGGTACTTAACAGTCAACTAGGTTCTTCCCCGGTAGTCCAGTGGTTAAGACACCATGCTTCCAACGTAGGGAGTGTGCATCTGATCCTTGGTCAAGGAACTAAGATCCTACATGCTACACAGTGCAGCCTAAAAGTTAAATTTAAAAGAAGTGTCCTGGGACCCATACTCTACCACTCATTTAAAAATTTGTAAATACTTACTCACTGGTAGGAAATGATGATTTACTCCAGGATCATGTCATCTCTCTGACCAGACGGGCACAAGGACACTATGTCCAAAAAGGTCATCAACTGAAGTAAGCTTGCAAGGAAGGAAGAACCTTCCTATTTCAAATACTTTGATTGAAGAAACAAAATCTAATCCAGTATCAGTTTCCTTCTATAAGATGGCCTTACAAGGCATCACATCCCTACTTTCCTTCAAGTATATACGGCATGGTAAAGTAGAGGGGTCAGTATAAAGTTTATTATGTGATACCAGCCAGTGCACAAAGTCAAAGTTGTTAAGCTAAAACAACTATCATAACCGTTTCACCATAAGACATACAAAGACAAAATTATTTAAATGAGTTGGTTAACAGGATTTACCTCATCCATAATAACTTCAAGACCAGAAAAATCCCAATCTTAACTCTGACCTCTAAAAAACATCAAAAGGCAAAAAATGTACAACAGTACCTCACAGTTTAATTGCTCTATGCATTTATTAGCTAATATTAATGGAGCAGAGGGGACAAAAGCTCACAAACATTTCACACATTTCACAAGCTGCATTGCAGGACAAAAAGTGACTAAGAAGGATCAACAGTATCCTAGGGTCTTGGTGGACGCATTCCTGGGGGAGGTGGACCTTGAAAAGAAAAAGCAAAATTCCATGAGATCATAAAAAAATAGACAAACATAAATATTCAGGGGCCTGGCTAGTACCACTGAGAAAATTATTAATACTCACTCACCTCTTATCCCTGGTGGAGGGGGTCTCATTCCTGGAGGGGGCATGCCTATTGGTGTCCCACGAGTAGGAGGAAGCCCAATTGGTGGGCCCATGGGTGGTCTCATACCAGGTGGAGGAGCCATAATTCCTAGAAAGAAAAATGGCAGGAAAAAAAAAAAGCACATAAATCAGCTAAGATGGTAGCATAAAGCACAAGATAATAGTTAAAGAAATAAGCCAGGTACTAAGTAAAGAGTTGAACACATTTCTCCTTGACCATTGCTACGGCAGATCATCCCAATTCAAGAGTCCATAGTTTTCATTAAAAATCAATGGCCAAAAGTGAAAACATATTCCAAGCTCCTAGTTAGGGAGTTAGGCTGGGCCTTAATTTAGTATCTTCTTAAAGAGTGCTTTTGGTCATCATAATTTTACTTCCCAGATCCACATCTGTATCTAAGAACCAAATTCTTTTAGAATTCTTTTTAGAACCAAATTCTCCATTGATTCCTTACCTGGAGGTGGGGTTGCTCGACCAACAGGTGTAGGTGCAGTCCCCCGTCCTGGTGGATACTGAGTTGGAGCTCCAGCAATGCTGGCAGTAGCCGCAACTGCAGCAGCTGCTACAGTGCCTCTTCCCTGTGGGGTCATTACCTGAGAAAGAACGCACAGACAGGCTGTAAATATAAACACTTCCTCACATCATTCAAATACAGAAAAGAAAAGGCTGATCATACACTATTTATTAAACACAAAGTAATTATAGCAATTACGCACTTCTCCCATTTTTCTCATTTAAGGCGCACTATCACCACTATCACACTCTCCTTTAAAATGAACATGTCCGCTTTTAACTTCATCAGCCCTTTGCATTCTCAACTCTGGTTTATCCATCCATATTCCTCTTCGCTCATCAGTGCTGAGTTACTGCTATCATGGTGGCTTCATAATGTATATTTGTACCCCTCTTCCCTCTACAGCATATACTGCTTTACACAGTACAGGATGTTCACTCAGTTTTTTCAGTCTCCTCAGTATCAGATTCCAGGTACTTTCTCTCAATAACACTCCTGGTGCCTCACCTGTTGAGATGGCCCCCCAACCCCTCGGACAGGGCCTGCTAATCCAGCAGGAGCCTGGGGAATTGGAACACCAGCTGGAACGCCTCTGCCAGCTGCCCTGCCAACCCCAGGGCCCCCTGCAGCTCCAGCAAGTGGTACCCGAGCAATGCCAGTCTGAAACAAAAAAATACATATATAGCTTGAAATCAAATTTATGAAAGCTATCTATCAATAATCATTCCTAAATAATTACCTCTTTTCAACATTTTACCATATAACCTATCTCATATGAGGTTCTATATTGAAAATAGCATCAAGAGAAGCATCCTACAGACTAGATGTATACTAGTCAAATTGGGAGCCCATATATTTTTCACTTTTTCACGATCCTATCAAGAGAAAATAAATCAGCACTCCTACCCATAACTAGATTGTAGTCAGCACATAGAATAACTCATTAGAATACGCTTAATCTCCCATTATAGACAAACAAGAACTTATATCAAGTGCCAGGCACATTTTGACAAAGGTATAGTGTACTTTGTCTCTGTTGTACACTCATTTAGCAAATAATTCAAATACTATGATTCCCTCCCACATTAATGTTCTGTCCTGTCCTACATCTTTCTTACATCTTTGGGGGGTGGTCCCTCCACAGTCATGGAAACCAAGTTCTCCCCACGCAACAACACCAGACCCAAAACTCGCTTTTCTTCACGCTCTGGCTGCTTAGCATTCTTTGGCCTATAAATGGGAAGAAAATTTTAGTATGGTAAGTTATGGATCGACTCACTAACATTTTTATAGATAATTACATATCAAGACAGTAATCCATGCCCAGATAGTCATGCTCAGTTACTGAGTTGTGACAAAAACAAAGAAAACTAGACTCGATATATAAAGCTGAGCTCTTTTCCTACTATACACCAAACTTCCAGAATATTCCCTCAATGTTGTACTATAGCAAAACTAATTTCTTCTTTGTGAAACACAGATGCAAATAACATTGCTAGGATTCTTTTAATGGTTGTTGCTATTGTTCAACTGCTAAGTCATGCAGACTCTGTGGCCCCAGGAACTGCAGCACAATACTTTGCTATCTTTCAATGTCTCCTAGAGTTTGTTCAAACTCATGCCCATTGAGTCAGTGATACCATCCAATCATCTCATCCTGTCACCCTCTTCTCCTGCCCTCAATCTTTTCCAGCATATGGGTCTTTATTGACAGCAAAACTTGGAATTTTATCTTTTTCCTTCCAGTTTTACTGACATATAACTGACAAACCATACTGTGTTAACTTTAAGGTGTATAGCATAACGACTTATTTCATGAAATAACTACCACAATAATTTTAGTGGACCTCCAACATGTCTTACAGATACAAAAAAAAAAAATGTTTTTCCTTGAAAACTCTTTTAACAACTTTGATATATAACATACAGCACTGTTAATCTCATTTCTCATGCTGTGCATTACATCCCTTGTACCTAATTACCTTAAAAATGGAAGTTCATAATTTTTAACCACTTTCATCCAATTCACCCCACCATGCCCTGCCTCTGGCAGCCACAAATTTGATCTTGTTTTCTGAGTTTGTTTCTGAAGTATAATTGACCTACAATACTGCATTATTTTCTAATACACTACACAGTAATTCAATTATTTCTATTATAAGGAGATCATTATAAAGTGATCAACACTGGCTAAGACTTTGAAGACAGGCAACATTGAAACTTCAAGTTTTCATGTTAAAATGGGAATTAAATCATTTTTAACTAAATAAATACTAATGACAAGACAACTGAAATAAGAGATGAGAACAGCAACAGGCAATAACAGCCTAATAGCAGACACCTGCTTATTCCTAGACTTACCACATACTATATAACCATGGGAAGTGGCTTCCCAGGTGGTGCTAGTGGTAAAGAACCCATCTGTCAATGCAGGAGACATAAAAGATGTAGGTCTGAGTTCTGGAAGATGGCAACCCACTCCAGTGTTCTTGTCAGGAGAATCTCATGGACAGAGCAGCCTGGCAGGCTACAGTCCATAAGGTGGCAAAGAGTCGGACACAATCAAAGTGACTGAGTATGCATGGATATAATCAGGGGAAATCTTTTTGAAAACTTTTTGAACCTCTGTTAGTCTAATTTCCTCATGTGTCAGCAGCAAAAATCATATATGCATACAGCTTCTACCATATAGTATAGATAGTGCCTTATTTAGGTGAAATTATCCCTAAAACTTACTGAAGAATGAGACATAAATTAAGGATACACCTAAAGCACTCTCAATTGTCTTTAGTATTTATCAAAGTTGTAATTTTTAAAAATCGTTTTCAGTAAAACTGTAGATTATTTAAACAAAACCTTAACATTGATCATTAACTTAGCATTCATCATCTAGAATTTCTGAAATGATCCAACTTCATATGCAGGAAGAAAATTAAGAATAAATAAAAACAAAAAGACAAGGAATATGTTATGGATTCTATTAAGATTTGAGAACAGATGTGTATAGCAGGCAGGCAAAGCATCATCACCTTTCTCTTCATACAGAAACTTCTAAGTGAATTGGTCAAATTAAATTTTTGGACAATGTATCATCAACTGTGGGAACAGACGATATCAAGCCAATGGTCAATATAAATTCTGCCCCTAGATAAGAGCCTGAAACAAAACCATTTTGAACATCTAGAGATATTACTAGCACTAACCCAAATACTCTGAATGGAAAGTCAATTGAGTATAATGGCTCTGGGATCTCCCAAGTGCCACGCTCTTATTGTTACAGGAAGTTCCTCAAACACAGGTGCAAAGAGGATTGTGTCATAGGTAAGGCACAAGCATATTGAAGTTATTTCTGGAGAAAGAGCATGGATAAACCCCCACAACAAATAAGCAAGGGAGATTAGAGGCTGATGCCAAATCAACACTGACCACGTGAGTTCAGACAAAACAAGGGGCAGGCAAAGAGGCTGGCTGAACAACTGCTAGACCAGGCCTGAACTATTCTATTCTCATTTCAAGTCCTCAACCATGAAGAGTAATTGTGACTCTTACAATTCCTTCGATCTCAATTTTCTAAATAAATACATATTGTTATTCTGAGAGTAGCATACAGCTTTTTTCCTCAGTTTTAGTTCATAATTGTAGTTTCAAAATTAAAATAAAAAATAAAAATAATGAAACAGTAGTGTGGATACAGTGACTCTAATACTGGGAGATTCATCCAATTCAGAGATGAGACCAGGACAGGACTGCCATTTTTCCTGTCTCCTTCAGCAGGTACCCTAACTACTTACTAACTCCTTCACCCTTAACTGTTCTGCCTCTCCCTCAGGACCCCACTGCCCAAACCCAAAGTGGCCTTACTTGATCTTCCTGAACTCATCACAATCACAGAGGATCAAGTTCATATGCTTGTCAAAAGCCTTAAAGGTGCCAATGAATATACGACCATCTTGCAGGATACATCTCATCCTATAGTCAATGTGCTGCAGCATCTTGCTACTCTTTCCCACAGTCTGGAAGGAGTAAGATATGAGTTAGTCATCACTTTGTCTGCAGCTACTTTCTAACCCTTTCCTGTTTCTTCCCCACTCCTGTACCAATCCAAATTTGGCTGCTTTCTTAACAAAAACATCATGCAGTCAATCTTTTCTTATCTTACCTTTAGGATACTAAGTTTGGACCCAGGACCACTTATACTCCTCTATGGAATGGTCTACTTTTCAGAATCCCTATGCAGTTTTCCACTGCCCTAAATATATGATTTCCCCAATAGATTCCCAAACCCAGTTCTCTCTTTTAGCATACCATCATTCTAATCCCTGTCCTTTCCCAATTCGAATCCCAAACCTCACTCTCCTACAGAGTACGTGATCCTGAGGACTATTTCTTTTCCCACTAGACACCTAGACAATTGGTGGGAAATCTCTATCTCCATCAAAAACCTTTCAGTTTCCGTCAACCCAATGTAAACATAATGTATTATTTTTCAGTTCTCTTTTAAAGGCCTCTATCCTAGTTTACACCTCACCTCTTATATCATTCAGAACTTTCATCAGTGTTTCTCAAACTTTTACTTAATTTTTTGTAAAGGTGCCACTAAGGCCCCTTTTAAAAAGATTTTCATCCCAAGTGACCACTCCACTAAAATTTTAATATGCAGAAATACTATTTCCATACTGTGGCCCTCTGGAAGACCCCAAACCACTGTAAAAATCTAAGATTCTTCTCACTCATCAAAAACTAGTTTTCAGTTCCTTTGGATATCCTTCCCATTAATAATGTATGTTCTTGGTTACCTAAACTTAAACAGAGCCACCAAATGGATTAGGATGCTGTGTCTCTCTAGACTGCTTTCCTTTGTACCAATCAAGTCTCAAAGACCTCCATTTTTCTTCTCCACTGATTTCAAGCCTGTTCCTCGGCCGTGGTTTTGCTGGACCATCCATTTTCAAAGTAGACTTTTCAATCTATTGAAATCTGACCTCTTGAGTCCCCCATCTGCAGGTGATCCCTCACCACTGTAAATACGACCAAAAATTCTGTCTTTCTTCACAATGCAAGATCTCTATAACAGGACAACATACAGAGGTTTTCTACAGTTTTTATCTAATGCAATGAGGTATCATCACTATAGATTAATTCCCTATTAAGAACCCTGAAACACCTCACACTCTGGAAATCCAATATATTTAGAGAGTAGCTTTTCTCCCCTCTACCTTAATAAACATCTTACCATGATTGCTGTTCCACCAAATTCAATGTCCACAGGAAAGTTTCAGGATCCTTAAGACCTAAGGGAAGGCTACAGATAAAGGTATGACGCAGGTTCTCTTACAAATAATGCAAGCTGAGGCAGAAGCTTCAAATAGTAGATGGAGCCTGCAGAGGAAAGCATGATCAAGCTGCACCACATCTACCATGGTTTAAAACAGGCAGAAAATCTTGTATGAAAAGTACTATTTGAGATACTCAAAATCACTCTATTTCATTCTTATACCCACCAATTAAACACCATATTTCACTATTTGATGACCTTATCTCCCATTTTTTGCACACCTGTAAGTTACCAGTTTGTTGAATGTAATTTTACACAGAAATTCTTAAAAGTTTCAAAAATAAACTTAATTTTCTATTAATATCCCCAAAACATAGTATTCTCTTTTTCCATCCTTATTCTAAGGTGTTTGATTCTCTGGTCACAAATTAATACCAAGTAATCTCAACTTCAACATTTTGGTATTCCTAAGTTTCTCCATTTGAATTCCTCCTGAGTTAGCCCAGATTTTGCTCCTTGGCTAAACCACCTAAATGCTTTAAACCACAATGTTACCTCCCCCCACCCAGCCAAAGTCCCTTCAGAATAATGCTAGGAAATATCTCTTCACTATGAATGTAATATATTATCACGTACCTGCTTAAGATGTCCTTTGTCAAAAGGTGACATACAACTACTGAATGCTTACATGTATGTACAGTCAACTTTCTTAGTAATCAAAGAAACAAACATTAGAATACAATCATTTCCCCCCGATTAACTTAAGAAAATGCTTCTAATAAGTATGAACCAAACCTAGCCAAAACTAGTAAGTGCTCTCAAACTGCTAATTATGTTTAAAAAGCAAACATACACATTATGTTCTTTATGAATGGGAATTTGGTTTTACATAGATGTTCCTGGTGGCTCAGACGGTAAAGTGTCTGCCTGCGATGTGGGAGACCAGGGTTCGATTCCTGGGTCGGGAAGATCCCCTGGAGAAGGAAATGGCAATCCACTACAGCACTCTTGCCTGGAAAATCCCATGACGGAGGAGCCTGATAGGCTACAGTCCATGGGGTCGCAAAGAGTCGGACACGACTGAGCGACTTCACTTTCACTTTGGTTTTACATAAAAGTAACTCAGTATCATAAACAAAATCTAGTTTAATTGTACTTTCAACAATGCAAACATTTCAAGTAAGATTGTTGTCTCCATTGTTTTCAATAGAGAAGATTTACAAACAGTAACCTGGTTAAGTAATTTACAATCATCTATTTTCTTATGTGAAAATAAAATCATTTAAATAGTGGTTAAGATCTATGACATAATAAAAAAAAAAAGAATGGTGTGTAAAACCATAATAGATTAGAAGAGAGTTTAATGAAGTTATACAAATAGTTCAGTAAGAATGGTAAAATGTAGAGGCAGTATTTCCCTACAATTAGCAAAATTTCATGTCAGTTCATTACATTTTAAAGAGAACTTGGAGGGTATTAGGTTTTCTAAAAAAAAAAATAATAAAATGACCATTACTCAGAATCTCTCTCCCAAGCTTTGTTCTCCACATGCAAACTACCATGCATCCTTTGTGCAGCTTTTTCTGTAAGTCAATCCTACCATCAATAAATGTAGTTTTTTCTTTTCCAATCTGGATTCCTTTTATTTCTTTTTCTTCTCAGACTGCTAAGGCTAGGACTTTCAAAACTATGTTGAATGATAATGATAAGAGTGGTAAGAGTGGACTCATCTTATTCCCGACTTTAAAGGAAATGCTTTCAGTTTTTCACCAGTGAGGATAACGTTTGCTCTGAGTTGGTCTTTATTGGCCTTTATTATGTTGAGGTATGTTCCTTCTACGCCTACTCTCTGGTGAGTTTTAATCATAAATGGGTGTTTAATTTCGTAAAAGGCTTTCTCTGCATGTACTGAGATGATCATGTGATTTTTATCTTTCAATTTGTTAATATGGTGAATCATATTGACTAATTTGTGTATACTGAAGAATCCTTGCATCCCTGGATAAAGCCCACTGTTGGATTCAGTTTGCTAGCATTTAGTTGAGGATTTTTTCATCCATGTTCATCATTAATTGGCCTGTAATTTCCTTTTTTATGGCATCTTTGTCTGATTTTGGTAACAGGGTGACATGGTAGGGGACTTAAAATATCCCACTCACACCAATGGACAGATGATCCAGACAGAAAATCAATAAGGAAACACAAGTTTTAACTGATACAATGGATCAGTTAGACCTAATTGAGATATACAGGGTATTTCATCCAAAAAAATAGACTTCACTTTTTTCTCAAGTGCACATGGAACATTCTCCAGGATAGATCACATCTGGGCCAGAAATCAAACCCTTGGTAAATTTTTAAAAGTTGAAATCATTTCAAGCATCTTTTCTGATAAGGCTGTAAGATTAGGTATCAACTACATGAAAAGTACTATAAAAAACACAAACCCATGGGGGTTAAACAACAGGCTTCTGAATAACCAACAGATCACTAAAGAAATCAAAAAGGAAATCAAAAAACATCTAGAAACAAATGACAATGAAAGCACAACTCAAAATCTATTGGACGTAATAAAAGCAGTGCTAAGAGGGAAATTTATATACAAGCCTACTTCAAGAAAAAAGAGACATCAAATAAACAACCTAATGTTACACCTAAAGTCAACTAGAAAAAGAATAACAACAACAAAAAAACTCAAAGCTAGTAGAAGGAAAGAAATCACAAAGATCAGAGAAGAAACAAATGAAAAAGAAATGGAAACTACAGCAAAATTCATTGCAAAGCTGGTTCTGTGAGAAGATAAAACTGATGATCCCATCAAGAACAAAAGGGAGAAGATTCAAGTCAATAAAATGAAAAATGAAAAAGGAGAAGTTACAACAGACAACACAGAAATACAAAGGGTCATAAGAGAATAGTACGAGCAATTACATGCCAATAATATGGACAAGTTGGAAGAAATGGAATCAATTTTTGGAAAAGTATAACCTTCCAAACCCGAACCAAGAAGAAACAGAAAATTTGAACAGACCAATCACAAGCATGCAAATTGAAACTGTAATAAAAAATCTTCCAACAAACAAAAGCCCAAGGCCAGATGGCCTCACAGACAAATTCTATCAAAAGTTTAGAGAACACCTATCCTGCTCAAACTCTTCCAGAAAATTGCAGAGGAAGAAAAACTCCCCAAATAAATGTAATTTTAATCCAAATCCACATGAAAGTTTCAGGCCTATAATTTAAATGTTCTGAATTCTGACAGGATTCTCTATAAAAGAGTAGTCTGTAAACTCAGGAAACCTTGGTATATGTTTGAACCACTAGCAATTTCCACTTTTATGATAGTATATCTAAGACGTAAGATCTTCAGCAATCCATGGAGACATTAAGTTAAGTGGTTATCTGAAATAGGGGGTGGAGTTGGGGAATGAATTAAATGGCACAAAGGGATCTTACTCAGGCAACAGAAAACCCTAAAAGGACATGTGGCAATGGCTGTAATGGCAATCAGCTTATAACTGGGCAAATTTTATGATATATAAAACATACACCAATTAAGCTGTTCTTATACAGTAAATTATCTGAACCGTCAAATAATCTTCAAAGTTGCTAAGATTACATTTAATATTGCCACTAGTGCCTCCAAAGAACAAAAGCAGCTGAATGTTCAATAAGACAGTATTCCTGGCCCTTATTCCCAAATGGAGACATGCTACTAGACAATGAGCCACAGACAGTGATTACCAGGGGAAAAAAAGAGGGCTGGATATGGATTTTCAAAATTTCACTTAAAGGAAAGAAATGTAATCACAGAAAGGTTTCTGAAATAAAGATTAACATAATAGGCTTCCCTAGTGGATCAGACAGTAAAGAATCTGCCTGCAATGCAGGAGGCCTGAGTTCGATCCCGGCATCAGGAAGATCCCCTAAGAAGGGAATCGCTACCCATTCCAGTATTCTTGCCTGAAGAATTCCATGGATATAGCAGCCCAGTGGGCAATAGTCCATGAGGTCGCAGAGTCCGACGTGACTGAGTGACTAACACTTTCACTTTTCGGTGGGAATCAGTATCAAATGAGCATTTAAGGTGGAAATTTGTAGTCAGTCACCTCCCCAATGAAATTTTATAATTCAGAGTCAGGGATTTTACCTTCAAGTGCCAAAAGATTTCAGAGTCCAGATTTCCCAATCAAACCCATTTCAAATGTTTTATCCTGCTTGGCATTTCAGTGAACACAGACCAAACCAGGTTCATACAGCTTAGCTATTAAGAGATCAACAAATGCAAACAAAGATTTCCTGGTATAGTAGATCAGAACACAAAAGAAAGCCAGTCAGGCCTCTATCTATCCATCTAACCTGTTTGAGGTTCCAAACTCCTCCCACAACCACTATGTTATTACCATGTATAGAAATGCATCTGGGGATTTGAGTCATGGACTAAAGCAATGGAGACCTACAGAACTGGGGACATAAATATGTATTATGTATAAAATAATCCATATAAATAGGAGATAACATTTCACTCAGAATAGGGTTTGACTAATTGGAGAGGTTAAGAATGGGCTTCTCTTAAAGAGATGGACTTGAACTTTAGAAAGCTATACCTCATTCTAAATTCAGCATACTCTAATCACGAATCCTTGTGAGAGAAAGGAGATGTATTACTTTGTAGAGTGATCAAATGTTATCTCCACAGCAAAGAAGAACAAAATGCTTTAAGAGGAAAAAAAAACAAGAGCAGCAATATTACACTGCACTAAGGAATTAGCAGTTATAATAAATTTCCTGATGAAAGCAGACATAAACAACTAAATGGTCCAGGTGGCCTGACTACATCCTGGGACTCCTCAGAAAGAGGAGTTCTCAAACTTTTGAAAAGGTGGACTTTGAAATGATTAAACTACATAAATATGTAAAGCTTCCTTAAATCAAAAGATCTGATGGTCAGACTTGGCCAATTAACACACAAAAAATGAGAAGTCACAGAACAATGGTATAGTATTAGTTCCCATTCACCTGATAAAATAGACTCTTCACAGAAAAAAAAAAATGCACAAAATTCTAATGTGAGAAACACAGCTAAGTGGAAACTATTAATCCACAAAGCAATGCCAGTTAAACCAGAGGAAAACAATCTTTCCATTTTGGAAAGTGTTTGTCAAAGGGGAAAAAAGAGACATCAAAGGTGGTACTAAGAAATTATCACTGTAGTAATTATTCTTGAACTTTTGAACTGTGGTGTCGGAGAAGACTCCTGAGAGTTCCCTGGACTGCAAGGAGATCCACCAGTCAATCCTAAAGGAAATCAGTCCTGAATATTCACTGGAAGGACTGACACTGAAGCTGAAACTCCAATACTTTGGCCACCTGATGCGAAGAACTGACTGATTAGAAAAGACCCTCATACTGGGAAAGATTGAAGGCAGAAGGAGAAGGGAAAAACAGAGGATGAGATGGTTGGATGGCATTACTGACTCAATAGTCATGAGTTTGAGTGGACTCCGGAAGTTGGTGATGGACAGGTAAGCCTGGTGTGCTGCAATCCGCGGAGTCGCAAAGAGTCAAAACATGACTGAGTGACTGAACTGACTGAGTTATTCTTGATGGTAAATAATGCTTATGATGTTATTAAAAAGCAACATAACAAAACATTTAAGAACTTACTAATTTTTATACCCTGCATACCCAAACTGAATCCTCATCCTAATAAATTTAAAATACCTAATATACAGTATTTTTAAAATGCAGAATATTCATAATAGCATAGCAAACTAGGGGAAAAAAAAAACACAAGTACAAAGGAAAAGTAAATCATGAAGGGACCATCATTTATTCATTACAAATGATATTGAGGATTATGTAATAAAATGAAGGAACATTAATGATATACATAAGTAGGGTAGTTTAAAAGCATGATTACAACTATGTTTTCAAAAGAAAAGCAAATGGGTAAAATGAAAGAAAAAAAAAAATCCCACTATGGTTGAAACATGGCTATTTAAAATCTGTGGTTTACTTTCCCATTTTTCTTGGCTATCACTCATGCTTTACATTTTTATAATGAAAAAGAAAACATTAACAATTGTTTAAATGTCTTTACCCATTTACATGTATAGCAGACTTTAAGAAGACCCTTATGGCCAAATTCATCTGATTCTCTACTCTGCAATGTTTACTTCATCTACTCTCCTTACAATACCTTTCCCTTTACCACATTCTATAGTACCAACACTCCCCTACTGGCTCCACCTTATGTTTTCATCTTTGAAAGTGGTTCTCTAAGAGACTAGCAGACTTTTTCTTTTAAAGGGAAAGATAATAAATATTGTAGGCCTTGCCTGCCATTCAATCTGTCATGAATACTCCCATCTGCCACTGTACTGTCAATAATATTCACAGGCTGTATGTAAATAAATGGATATGGCTGTGATAACAAAATTTTTATTTATAAAAACAGGCAATAAATGAGTCAGATACTTTACCAACTCTTGCTGTAAAATAATTCTAGTAACTAGTACTATTTAGATGAAACTAGCAATTAAAACTTGGAAAATTACTCTACTTGCAGATCATAATTATGATTTAAATAATACTATACAGGAACTTGCAACAGTATCTAAACTATACTAAAGGGCCAAAGAATTCTTGGTTAAAAAATCAATTATGCACACGTATTCATGTAAAAATGTTCTTATTTTGGGGGACAGCTGAGGACAATTACCAGATTCCACTGTCTGAAATCAATGCTACTGTCTTGCAATCAAGTCCAGGCAATTACTGCAGAATGCTGGGTAAAGAATTTAGTAGGGGAGGATTTTTCCTTTTGAAATGATGGCCATAAACAAGCCTAATTAATTTGAGTTGTGGGGTTATACTCTGAAATAGAAATAAAGAAAATCTAGAAGAAAACTCATCTATAAACTTCTTTCCTCTCTTAGTTTCTGAAAAGCACATATTAAACCCTTTGAATTTAGGTCATTCAAATCTTAAACTTAAGAAAGGAAAAATAAAGTAATCAAAATTAATTGCAATTTTCTAAAAATCTAAGCAACTAACACAAAAAGACACTGTAAATAAATCTACATAACACTGACAAATCATGGGTTAATAGTTTTCTTACACGTCAGATGATCCAAAAAATGGGTAACAAAATATGAGAAAAGAAAACAAAAAATAACTAGTAAATAAGCCTGGGAAAATATTTAGCTTCTCATCTGCTAATGGATGTGATGTGTATTTCTAATCTAACAGAAATAAATTATATGTAATTGACATAATTAATGCAGATGAAAGTGTACCTGGCACTATACTTTCTCATGGCAATAAAGACTAGTAATTGATAATATAATTTAGAACATGAACCTTCATTTCAAATTCCTTGATTTATTTTTACATCTGCATATCCAAGGAAATGATCCTATCTAATGTTTTCCAAAAAGCAAATTACTGAAGCTTCATTTCAAACTATCAGCAGAAAAAATAAAATTCTCACAGAAAGGAATTATAAAACATATTAGCAGGATATTCAGCAACTATTCATAATGAAATGCTTTTCTTACATTAAAGTGAAAAGCAGTACAAGCTAAATATGAATAAAACTACCTAAAAAGAAAAGACTACATTGTCTAGAAAGTAACTCATGACAAAAGTCTTTCAGGGTGAGAGCATTAAGGTACTGCTTTTACTATTTAAAACTTTCTGCTATGTGTTTATATTTGTATGAAGCCTTTAAAGAAAAGAAATTGAATATATCCCAAATAATTAAATGACCTCCAAACATCCTACCCTTTAATTAGTTGTTTAATCCTGATCATGATTTCATCAGCTATAACCTGTTTTTATTTTTCTCTTGAAATCATCTACCTTGGTGTTCCAATACTGCTTTAACCACCTCTTGGTGTCTCAGCTAAGAATGCCTGTCTCAGTTCTGCCTGGAAATCCACCACAGGTACTTGCTGCTGCTGAGATCGCCTCAGGTACACGTGACACCTAAGACAAGAGCACAAAACACATAAATGAAAAGACATTTGCCTATGTAGTTAACAATGCAAATATGAAAAGACCCTTACATTTAATCCTCAAGGTTCAGAGCATACCATTACATTATGAACAAATTATAAAAGAAGAGACTCTCTGAAAAAACGAAGGTACAAGAACTGATGGATACTTACCCTCTTTGGTGATATTACCAAGGAACTTAAAAAAAGGAAAAAAAGAGCTCTTTTGGTTTAAAATGCCCTATAAAAGAACCAAGAGTATAATAACCATTTCTAATCTGGAAACAACTCTTTAACCCCTAGGGAGGTAGGGTATTGGTTAAGGTATTTCCAATGAGACATTTTAAGATAGTTATTTATGCTGACAAGAAATTACTAACTGAAACAAAGAACTTCCAAGCTACTTAGGCTCTCAGACTATGTAAATCTACCATCCTTTAGTTATCAGGGAATTCTGGAAAAATACTCAACATATTCCTACCTATGAATAGGACTCTATCTGGCTGTGAATCTGATCCTGAGGATAAGAGATACAGGAAATTACACAGGTTGCTGGCTAACAAGACAAGCATAAATAAATCACCAGCCAACAAACTGCCCTCATTGTAAGTATGTGCTTGTATACTAAGTCACTTTAGTTGTGTCTAACTTTTTGTGACCCTGTGGACCTTAGCCCGCCAGGCTCCTCTCTTCATGGGATTCTCCAGGCGAGAATACTGGAGAGGGTTGCCGTGTCCTCCTCCAAGGGATCTTCCCAGGGATGGAACCCATTTCTCTTACTTCCTGCACTAGCAGGCAGTTGATAAGTACATATGTATGAAAATAGTCAGTAACAGCTAGAATTGAAAATGGGACTGTGATAAATGGTTTTCCACTATTTCTATACTTTTAAAATAAGATTTTTAACTGCAGTTCACGGGGTCACAAAGAGTGGGACATGACTAAGCAACTGAACAACAACATAAAGAATTAGCCTGGACTTTGTCCATGGTTCCTAGAAGGTAATCTCTAATCCTTTGAGTTTAACAAGTGATAGGAGTGTCTTTGTTATTCCTGGTGGGCCTCAGGGATCACACCAGAGTTAAAGCTAACTAGATGGCTCAGGTTAAAAGCTGGGCTTAGAGAACAGAATATTTATACTGCTTACCTGTTTCTATAATCCACCTATTATCAAAGTGGACAAAGGTGGTTGGGGAAATTATATTATTTTTCCAATGCAAAATTACCCTCAGATTCTAGTTCAGCACCTCCTAGTATTTATACGTAACATATACAACAGACATCAGGAAAATGAAGTTGTCTCTTCTTCAAAAGCAATGAAGTATTTCCATAGGTATGGACAAATGAGTGAAACCTAAAGCAGGCTTTTAGAAGATTACCATATGACCACCTATTATACTGATGATTCACACTAATGTTACACTGGATAAAGGCTCTAATAAAATATAACAAATGTAACAGAACCTTCACTCACTAACAAAGATCCTCTCCCAAGAAATCTCCTCCACCCATATCTCTGCCGCAATCTCTAATTTACCTCAAGTTATTTCTAGAGATTCTGGAGAGGAAAAAAATGGCATTACCATGTAAAAGAAAACAGGCAAATGCCTATCATAAATTATATAAAATATTCACTCAAAGTATTCCTTTTCAAAGTTTAATAAAGGAAAGAATAACGAAGTCTGAAGAATAAATAAAATAAAACACATGGGAAAATGGAGAAATCTTTTTGCCTTGCCAATAATTTTAAATATGCAAAATACTGAAATTTCCCCACATATTAAACGAGCAAATAACAAAAATAAGATACAAAATGCTACCCACGTTGTATAATAATTTCTGTAAAAAACTTCATATTTGAAGAAGTGAAATAAAATACAAATAAATATTAATAACAGTTGACCCTTAAACAAAAGTCTGAATTGTGTGGGTCTACTTATATGTGTTTTTTCCCCCAATAAATATATTGGGGATTTTTTTTTTTTTTGGAAATTTTTGACATTTTGAAAAACTTTACAGACAAACCAGAGCCTAGAAACATCAAAAAAAGAAAGGTATGTCATGAACACGTAAAATGTATATAGACATACATTTAACATAAAAATGTTGTTCAGTCAACTGTCTATATTATCAGTAACGCTTCTAGTCAACAAGAGGCCATTTACAGTTCAATTTGGGGGGACTCAAAAGATATATGGGGATTTTTGCCTATGTGGGGGACTGCAACCCAACTCCCTCATTATTCAAAAGACAACTGTAATATTAATTTTCAGATTGACTGCTCCTTTATTCACTGCAATAACTAAGAAATGCAAACAACCTAAATATCCATTAGTAAGATAATGATAATGTTATTATAGAACACCTGACATGGAAAGACTCCCAAGGCATATTGTTACAGAATAAATCTTCTGTATATAAACAAACATGCCTAGACACACAAACACACACACACTCCATATGTGTATACATGAATGCATATTAAAAGGTCTGAAATGATAAGAGATCAAACTACATGAGGATTTATCTCTGGGGAGAATGGACAGGGAGGGGAATGGACTAGTGATATTTGATACTGTGTTATCTCAAAATTACATGTTTTATAAGAAAATTATATTCCTGTATTAGTAACAGCAATACAATTTGAAAAGTAACAGCTTTAGGAAAGAAAAACAATTTTACCACTGATAACTATCAAGATTTGTCGTAATAACAAAGTGCACAAGACCCAATGTAGATTCAGTATGTATCATGTCATTGTTATTGTTTTAGCTGCTAAGTTGTGACTCTTTAGAAATATTAATATAGTTTTAATTGAAATGCTCCTTCTAGAAACACATTCATATCCTAAACTGAGAAAAATGTATACATTTTAAATTCACTAACTAAAAAATTCTAAAGACTGCAGAGCAAACATGAATACATAAATTTACATCTCTTCAAAGCACAGAACATTTGGCAAGCACAACAGAAGTGTAACAAATAATAAAGCAGAAACAACTTTAATATAAGTGTGCTGAAGGAGGTAGAACTTTATGAACATACCATGTTACCTACACATTAGCAAAAGTAAAGTTAGGACAACATGGTTATGGATGATTTAATTGCTTTTTTACTGTATCAATATAACATGCACAAGCTTCTTTCATTAATTAAATTCATTTAAATTCCCTGTGGCAGCATACTTTGTTCCACTTTGAAAATGCCCTAAATTGGTTCTCAGGGCCTGACTGTACTCACTCCTGGTTGTTCAGTGAGGCTGTCCTTCTACGTTTGACTTGGACTTCCACCTCTGGTACGTGCTGTTCTGTAGTCCGTCTCAAGTGTAAACGGTCCCTGAGGTAGAAAGGGGATTTGTTTTATAGACCTCATCAATTTCTGAAATAACCACTTACTTAAAGATCATACATGTATCTAGTAAAATGGAATTTTTAAACTCCATCTAATCTAATTAAAGCAAGGTATGGTGATATATACCAATTACAAATCAATACAACTGACAAAGGTAGAATTAAATATTAGAAGATCTTTATCCATCAATGGTCAGAATCTAGCCCAAAACTACTTTATCCCTTTAGATTCCCCTTGACAGCAGAAAACGTCAAAGTAAAAATATCAAAAAATTAAGCAAAACTGTGTATTTCTACATATACTCACATATACAGATATAACACTATATATTTAGATATATTTACACAAAAATAAATGTACATACATCTGAAAAAGTGGCAACATTGATTCCAAAAATGATTTGAAAAATATTTTATTATGATAGATCCTCTGTATAGTGGAATAAAGTATAAAATTTAAATTACGAAATGTCTAAGCAATCTCTTGTGTGAATGCTTCCTTCTTAGAATTTGAGAAACAAATTTTAAAAATGCTTAAAGAAAAAAAAAAACATAGCCACTGACAGTATAATCCACAGAATAGCTCACAAAATGGCTGCTCAAAGGATCTGAACAGGAAATCTGTTCAGCACTTGGGTCACAGACTACAAACTACAGGAACTGAAATTTTAAAATGTCCAACTCAAAACAGAGATAAGGAAAGGCATTTTACACAAGTCATGCAATGTAGTATTTCACAGGCAGATTTCAAAGGACACATTCCAAAGACAATTTCCTGAACCCATGCTATTTTAGGTTTCATATTAGATTACGCAAAATAAACAAAAGAGTTTAACAATAACCCCGGATTTGCTTCAAAAACTTTAATGTTCTAATCAAGCAGTAGGAAAGATCATTAAAAAAAAAAAACCTTTGCTAATCTCCTTGATTTTTGGACCTTTGATTAGGTAATGCTTTCTTAGATTATGACACCTAAAGTACCTAACAGAAACAGAAATCCATAGGATTTCACCAAAAGTGAAAAATCTTTGATTCAAAAGACACTTAGAAAAACAATTAGAAGCATGGGAGAAAATATATGCAAATTATACATGGGATTAAAGTCTTTTATCCAGAATATATATAGTATTAATATTAGTCGCTCAGTCGTGTCCAACTTTTTGCGACCCCATGGACTACATGTAGCCCGCCAGGCTCCTCTGTCCATGGGATTCTCTAGGCAAAAATACTGGAGTGGGCTGCCATTTCCTCCTCCAGATATAAAGAACTCTAATTTAGAAAGAGATAAAGATCTCTTACAACTCAATAATATAGTAACAAAACTCAATTTTAAAATGAGTAAAGGGGGCTTCCCTGATGGCTCAGTGGTAAAGAATCCACCTGCCAAAGCAGAAGACACAAGTTCCATACCTGGTATGGGAAGATCCCACATACAGACCATGAAGCTGCTAAATCCCTACACCACAACTTTTGAGCCTGTGCTTTAGAGCTCAGGAACAGAAAAAACTGAAGCCCACATGCCCTAGTGCTGGCCTGCACAAGAGAAGACACAGAAGAGAAGACCTTGCACTCCAACTTAAAGAGAATAGCCCCAGCTCACCACAACTAGAGAAAAGCCTGTGCAACAACGAAGACCCAGCACAGCTATGAAATAAATAAATTACAAAAAATAAAATGAATAAAGGATTCAAACAGATTGCTTTCCAAAAGCATAAAAATTTCCCTTAACAGAAGAAAAGACGCTCAATATGAGGGTCGTTAGGAAAACACAAATCAAAACCACAAACACCACTTTACACCACAGGAGTAGGATGTGGAGAAACTGGAGAAATGAAAAATGACACAACTCTGGCATTTCTTAAAAATGTTGAGCATATTAACATGTGACCCAGTATTTCCACTCCAAGCTTGGAGTGAAACAAAAACTCAAACTTGAACATGAAAGTTCCTAGCAGTGTTAGTTGTAATAGCCAAAAATAGAAATAACCCAAAGTATAAATGATGAATGCATAAACAAAATACGGTGTGGTACGGTATATATCCATACAATGGAATGTCATTCAGTCACAAAAAAGGATGAAATACTGATACATAAGATGGTAGTTTCAAACATATTTACTAATACATTAATACAGTAAAAGGAATTATAAACCTCTGCTTTACTGTAGACTTCTGCTTTGTCACAGACCACCCATTATGATTAATCAAAGCTTAACTGAGAGTACCCCATTATCCATCCCACCCCTCAGAAAAAATCTTCAGTTCCTTTATGTAACCTGAAGGTCTGTGTTCAATTGAGAAAACAATCAGTATATAAAGGTATCTTTTTCATTTTCAAAGATTTTTAAAGCTACTTGCTAAATCAGTGATGAGCAGCTTTATTTTGAACTTTGTTCTAAATACACATATGTACATTTGTAATGTCCCTAACTGCATTTCCAACCCAGAAGCCAACATTTCAGAAAATTCAGCATTTAAGGAGAAAAAAAAATGCTACATGTACACAATGGTAATTTTTCACTCCAAAATCCCTTTCATTAAAAAATTAATACTAATCTGGAAATATGGGCTTCTCAGATGGCTCCACGGTAAAGAAGCCACCTGCCAAACAGGAGACTCCGGTTCAATCCCTGAGAAGATCCCCAGGAGAAGAAAATGGCAACCCACTCCAGTATTCTTGCCTAATAAATCCCATGGACAGAGGAGCCTGGCTATCATCCATGGAGTCCCAAAAAAGTCAAGACACGAGTTAGCAACTAAAACAACAACAAATTTGAAAATATACTGAAAAAGCCAAAGATGATGAGATATGATAGGGTTTTTTCCTAATAGTCTATCAAATATTCAGGATTCCTTACACGCCCCTCCCCCCAAAAGTAATAACTCAATGACTAAAATCTCAAGAATGAGAAATAAAAACTAAAAAACACAAAGATAATGTGAGGTAATCCCAGGGTGTGATCTCCCCACTAACATGTAAATCAGTGTCTCCAAAAACAAAACCTTTAGAATCAAAGAGAATTCTGAGCCAGCCAGCACCCAGGAACCAGAAAATAAAACTTCTTTGCCCACTCGTACTAGCGAAGGATGATGCCTTAACCATCAACAACTCATGTTCAAAGTACCTTGCCTTAGAAAGCAACACACAGTCCTTGCTCTAAACTTCAGACAGGGCTCATATTCCTTTCCCATTCTCAAAAAGCTGTGGTACTATGCCAAATATTCACAAGGCAGGACAGAGACCTTCAAACTTCAGGTCTTTCCACAGGGTCCGCCATATTGAGGTCCTAAGTCAGAGGGCAAGACTACAAAATGGCGGACCAGGATGATGCACTCTCATCTCGCAAAGGGCCAAATGATCAGATGTTCATATTTGAAGCAGTATCTTCCTACAAGCAGAAAAAGAAAATGCAAATCATAAGTATCACAAAATACCAGAGTCCTATTTTTCGAGCTACTAGAAAATAATTCCAGAACAAAGCTTCCAAAGCTTAATTTACATTTCCCTTAATTACATTCTAATGGGGCACACAAGCAGGCGTACTGTTTGTGATAAATGAGTATAAAAGGCAAGCACATCAAAATTCTGCAAGGAAAACCCTTAAAAATGTCCCCCCAAATCAAAGTATGGGAATAGTAATACAATAACCATAGTATTTTCTTAATTACCCCTTCTCAGCGAATATTCATAGCAGCTCCAACTTCAAAAATAATGGAACAAAAATAATAATTAAAAAATCAAGAGGAAGGGGATATGTACACACATAGCTGAACACATTAGCAACTGTGAAGTTGCTGTACAGCAGAAACTAACACAATATTGTAAAGCAAATATATTCCAAATTTTTTAAAAAGTCCAATTAAGGGCAACAATTCACTAATCCCAGATACACCCAGGACTCACATTCTACATTTTTCTCTGCTGTTCTCCTTGAACAAACAATTCATAGACCTCAGTTCCCAAGAGTCCTAGAGAAGTCTTGATCCCCTGATTTAAGGATATTATAAAGGTAACATCACCAATGGATTATCTAGCAATCAAGAAATAGGACAGACAGGTCAGGGAAATGTAGCTATAGAATTATGTAATCTGGGAAACTGAAATCAGAGATTAAAGGGATGAGAGTTGTCTAAAAGGCTAACTTAATCCACTTAATACAGCAAACAATTAAGACTGCTCACAGTACTACCTAAGGCAAATGAACAAAACTGAAAAAGCTCCTGCACCAGTGATGGAGGCTGTCTTTTAAGTAGAGTAGTGAATCCCAGAATGCACTCACCTCTCTTGGCCTCCAAGCCCGCACCTCTCCCTTAAAAAGGTAAGAGAAGGCCAGGGGCACAGTGCAGCTGCCCTGACATTTCAGGCAGGCACAGGATGGAAAAATCGTGCAACTCTCTGGCCTACCTGCTCCATTCTACCATGGCACTGCAGGGAAGAGGTGACTTATAAGGCAGAGGCTGCCCAAACCTGTGCCCTTCCTCCCCTAAGCCCACTCCAGCAGAGCAGGGAAGAGACAGGGACAGGGGACGTAGATGTAGAGGGTAGCGGGCCACCCCACACAGCGGAAGCTGCACAAATCCCCTCCCCCAGTGCACAGCAGAGGTGGTGTCATCACTGACGCGCCTGCGCACCCCGAGCCCACACCTTCCCTACTGCAGCACCAGGGTGCGGCAGCCTCCCCTCCCCCCCACCCCGCCCCCCCCACTCCGCCTCTCCCGCTTTGCGCACGGCTCTCCGGAGGGCGCGGCCGACTCCCCGCCTGCAGGCCGCAGGACCGCCCCTCCCACACTGCGGCACCATGGGGAGGGCCGCGCCCCCACTCCGCGCCTGCGCAGAGCCGCACAGCTGCGGTGGCCGCCATCTTCACAGAGCCGCACAAAGGTTGTGATGCCACACCGACCCCCACACTCCTGAGCTGGCCTTCGAAACTCTCGTTCCAAACGCAGGGAAAATGCATGCGAACAATAAACTCCTCTGGCTGTCACATCCCAGAACCTGGCAGGTCCCATGCATTAGATGGGCTGTGAATACCACATCCCTCCTCTTACACCAAGCTCACAAATGGGAGATATCTAAAGGCATCAAGTATATAATGACCAGACATTTTTGCAGCCACCCCTTCAATTTAGGGACAGAGTAGTTTTGCTGCACTATTCAAACTCTAAGACCACTGCCGGTGACGAGAACACTGAACAGTTCTCTCTTTTCTTCAAACAGATGGCCTCCTCCACCCGCATGCCCCCACCCACTCACCTCTTGCGGCCATGTCGCACGACTTCTTTGTCATGCCCCCACCATTGCCGGCACCCCACCACCCCCACATACCGAGGCCACAGAGGGACCCCACCACGCTCCCTCTGCCCCCTACACCCCCCACGGGCAGCGCGGTCTCTCGGCCGCCCCCTCCATAAGCCGCCACCATGGCCACCGCGACCACTCCGTCACCCCTTCCTCATCAATGCCGCGGGGACCACCACAACCACTCCCTCCCGCTGCTGCCACACATCAGCACCTCCGTAGACACGGCAGCTGTGGACGCCGCTAACCGCGCCCTCCCCCGACTGTTGCATCGTGGCCAGCCGCGGTCGCGGCCTCAACCACCGGAACAAAGAATCAGAGAATCTTAGGGGGTGCAACATGACGGTGCAGATACCCCCAAGACCTGACAAAACACGGTCGGGAGAGTCAGTCCAACCCCAAGCCTCCAGAAGTTGTTCCATCCGGCTACCGAACAAAGAACTTGAGAGCCCAGATCCCCAGTAAATACCGAAATACTTCTAGTTCTGGAAGCTCAGGATGATTAAAAAAAAAAAAAAATGTTGCCCACCACACGGCTGACCTGGCCCGCTCCATCGCGCCGCTGGCCGCTCCTCAGAACACAACGTCACGCATCTCCGGCTGGCAGACCACGCTGCGCTGCTCCACCGCCACGGCACCACTCCGCAGACTCCGCCTGAGCATGCGCGGCAAGCCGCCCCGCTCCTGGCGACCAGACTCTGCCGCGCCTGCGCAGTCTGTTTGCCGCAGTGGCGAGGCGCTGCGGCACTGCTGGTGACGCGCGCTCTCTCAGGCAGGGAAACCGGGGATGGTGTCTACCCCACCCCGGTGGTCAAAGTCCTACGGCCTTTGGGGTCGGGGAGCGCTAGGGACCACCGTGAGCCAGCAGTTAATGGCTCTTAGAATTGCACCAAATGTTAACAGTTGTACTTCAACCCAGAGTGGTACCTCCCAGTGGAGTGGGAATTGGGTATTTCTTTTTTGTTAACATTCAAAAGTCTGTACCTTATTCAGGTTTCCTCAGGCTTTCCACTGGTGACCTTATCCTGTTGCAGGGTAACACAGATATTATGTTACATTTATATGTTTTATATACACATATAAAGCAAGTCATGATTTCGTTAAACTTCTTTACTGTGACATTTTAGATTTTAATCTATTGAAAATTTTTTACCATGTTTGTATTTTTACAGTAATGATTGCTTTCAGAATTAAAGTATTATTAACATGAAACAAAATTAATTCTAAGCTCTAATGTACTTGCTGTCAATTTCCTTGACCCATCTTCACCCTTTTCTAGCCTGCTCTTTCTGCCAGTCTGCCCAGACTCCTAGTTTCGTGGCTGCTCAATATTCCTTGGTGACTAAGACGGTAAAGAATCTGCCTACAATGCTGGAGACCTGGGTTTGATCCCTGGGTTGGGAGGTTCCCCTGGAGGAGGGCCTACAACCCACTCCAGTATTCTTGCCTGGAGGATCCCATGGACAGAGAGCCTAGCGGGATACAGTCCATGGGAGTCACAAACAGTCAGACACGACTGAGCAACTAAGTACTATAGTTAAGAAGCTGGCTTTGGATGGCGGGAAAGGCATGATAGGATCCCGGCATTACAAGTGACACAGAGAGAGTGGCCATTTTGGCTCACTCATTTATTGAAAGAGAATAAATTCCGTTTGTAGGGGTGAGCATATCCTGCAATTAGCAAGTGAATATACAGAAAAGAAGACTTCCCAGCAAAATGATATCGCCCAACCATTCTTTTTTTTTTTTTTAATGTAGGCATCACAATTCAAACACTCAGAGATATGAGTTTAAAAGACATTAAATCTAGACTATAATTATCCTCTATGCAACTGAAACTGGAGTCTGCAGAAAGTGATCAGAGCTCCTACATCACACAATATACAAAAATTAACTCAAAATGGATATGGATGACAGTTCGTTTGTAAGAGTAAAATGCAAATCTCTTAGGAAACAAAGACGTAAATCTGTGTGATTCTGACTGAAGGAATGGTTTCTTAGATACACCAATGCACAAGCAACCAAAATAAATAAATAAATTGGACTGTATCACAAGTACATTAAGTTTTTGCTTGAACGATTACTTAAATAAATGAAAAGACAGCCTGCATAATAGTATAAAAATTTGCAAATCATAATGCTGTCTGATAAAGGAAGACTTACAATTAAAAACTAAAAAGACAAAAAATTTAATGGGCAAAGGATTTGAATTTGATAATTCACCCCAAACTGGCAAACAAATGGACAATCACCACATGAAAGGATGCTCAGCATCATTAATTCTTAGAGAAATGCAAATGAATGGCTTCATGAAATACGAATTCACACTCATTAGGAGGGCTACAATCAGAAAGACAATAACAAGTGTTAAGGAGGATGTGGAGAAATTGGAACCTTTCAACACAGCTCATAGGAATGTAAAATAGTGTAGTCATTTAGGAAGAGTTTGGGAGTACCTAAAAATTTAACCATTACGTTACCATATGTTCCCTCCTAGAGTTCTATTCCTAAGTATGTAACCCAAAATAAATGAAAACACACATCTGCAAAAAGTTGTACATGAATTTTCATAGCAACCCTCCTATAATAGTCAGAAGTGGAAATAACCCAAATTTCTATCAACTGGTGAATGGATAAGCAAAATATATGGTATGGTGTAACTACAATAGAATAGCATTTGGCCATTAAAAGGAATGAAGTATTGATTCATGCTACAAAATGGATGAACCCTGAAAATGTTAAGTGAAAGGCTATATTCTTTTATGTGTCCATTAAATGATTGTTCAAAATAGGTAAAGCCATAGAGTTGGAAAACTGATTAGTGATTGTCAGGAAATGAAAGAAAGAAAAAATGGAGATGGACTGCTAATTGTTAAAGTGTTTCTTTACAGAATGATGAAATGTTCTGGATTTGGATACTTGGGAGGGTTGTAAAACATTGTGAATACATTAAAAAGCACTGAATTGTGCAGTTTTTAAAAGATTTTCTTGTATATGCATTATAAGTTAATTTCTTTTTAATCCCAATTGAGGGACATTCTACAAAATACCTGACGAGTAATTGCCAAAACTGTCAAGAACATCAAAAATAAAGGCTGAGAAACTTTCTGAGTCTTATCATAACCAAGAAGAGCCTTGAGACAGGAGTACTAAATGTAATATATCATCCTGAATGAGATCTTGGACATTATGGAAAAACTGAGGACATCTGAATAAACCATAAACTTCCGTTAATAATAATGTACCAATATTGGTTCATTATTGTAATGGGTGTACCATACAAATGTAACATTGATAATAGGGGAATATATGTATGAGATATAGGGGAACTCTCTGTACTACCTTCAAAATAATTGTGTAAATATAAAAGTATTCTGAAGATAAATTTGGTTAAGGGAATAAACCTGAATCAGAAAATTATATGCAAAAATATTCCAACATGGTCACCTATAAAGGAGAAGAAGGCTCACATACAAGGGAAGAAGTATTTTTCACATACTGAAAAAAAAAATCTAATTTGAAAGATTTTTGTCTGTAACTTGAATTTATGAACTATATGAAGTAAAAAGTAAAGGGAACAGAAAAAGTTGTTCAAGGAAACTTGTCTGGCAAAAGACAATAAAGTTAAAAGGGAAAACACAAGAGAACTCATTTGCTATATACTTAGATAATGAGTTATCATTAATTCTGTATCATTAATGAATCATTAATTGTCATTAATTATCACTACAGCCAGAATGTATAGAAATCAATAAGGAAAAGGGAACCTCAAAGAAAAAAGTGCAAGGATGCCCAATCATTATGAAGTATCTTCCAGGTACTTTAACACTAGTTCAAATAACAACCATATGACTTATTTCGAATCTCCATCTCTTTTACAGGTTAGGAAATTGAGACACAGAGAAGTAAAAATCCACACTCAGAGTCACACAGATCATAGGTGGTTGAGCTCAGATTCAAGCCCAGCACCCTGGCTCCAATACCCCCGCTCTTAACCACTACTCTTAACCATCTGTAATGGCCTAACCATCTTGTAGGGTAATGACTCTGTTCATTATAATTTTAATTCCACAACTGATGTGCACAAATCCACATATGAGAACCCAAGCAGAAAGCTGGGTGAAAAGAGAAAACAACACAAAAACCCAAAACTGCCCCCTTATTCTCCTTACTTAAGTCACTGGGAGGGAGGCCTGGTGTGCTGCAGTCCATGGGGTCGCAAAGAGTTGGATATGACTGAGCAACTGAACTGAACTGAACTGAAGGGGACAACAGAGGATGAAATGGTTGGATGGCATCACCAACGTAATGGACATGAGTTTGAGTAGGCTCCAGGAGTTGGTGATGGACACGGAAGCCTGGCGTGCTGCAGTCCATGGGGTCACAAAGAATGGGACACGACTGAGCGACTGAACTGAACTGAAGGCACTGGGTGGCAGTCTTTCACTACAGGCACAATTGGTTCACAAGAAGCTCAACAGGAGAGAGAAATATTTGCTGCAGGCCCCCTCCCCCACCTTGGGAACAGCAGGAGGGAGATTCTCCTATTTAGCAGCCTTCTTGGAAAGTCCCAGGACCAACTCAGGAAGAGGCTGATCAGGGGAAGAAAGTACCTACTTGTTTAGAAACAAAACACACGCAATAAAAAGATACTCTTCCACCCACAGATTCTATATACATTCTCACTATGTCTCCAGATTTGGGGGCAAGAATTCTCTAAACGGGTCAAACGACCACATCACATCCCACCTACAACTTATGCATTTTTTAATGGTTGGGAAGGAATCAAAAGAAAGAATATTTTGTAATACAAAAATTATATGAAGTTCAAATTTCAGTATCTAGGAGTAAAGTGCATGTAGAACATAGCTGAATAGAAAAACCCAGACTTTTCCCAAGTAAGGAAAAATCCAGGTCCCAAACTGCTGTGTGTTTCTCCTTTAGCCTTACACAATTATCACACTCACATAGAATACTTCACTTCTGACATTTCCATCACCAAATATGTGTTGGGTTTTCTCTAAACCAAGTAATTATCCATTACACCAGCTGGATGTCTTACAATTTAACTCAATTCTAATATTATCTACCTGGATATAGTATCAGATAACACAGGTCAGATCCCACAGCCCAGTTCTACAAGACTACTCCTACTCTGCATCAGATGCCAAGTGCAAGGAATACTCCCCAGGTTACCCATAACTTCTGCAGACAAAGAATGTAGCCTGCCATAGCAGTAAACAAAGGATGTTGCCACCATCAAGCCATCACACTCTGCAGCCACCCCCAGCTATGCACCCTGAGGGGATTCAGGATGGAGAAAAACAGGATGTTGACCCTATATGGTTAAGGTGCACATCAAAGGAATGATTTCAGTGAGCCCAGACTCTTGCATCCTCCCAAACATAGAAAAAGTGTGTTAAGTTCATTAACTTGAAATATCTGGTTTTCCTCTAATTAACAGCAGACTTTAATGTTCCCACCACCTGGCTGTGGGGTGGGGGGTTGGTTGGTTATTTTTTGCAAAAGCTCCTAAATATCTTGGCTCCTTTTTTAACTCTGGGAAACAGTCCCTCAGGACCGAAGGATTATCTTATGGGCTTCAGTCCTCAGAAAATCTGCCAAATAAAACTGAATTATCAACTTTTAGGTTGTGCTTTTTTTCCCCCCAGTCAACACTTCTGTGGTTTGGAGGCTCCTATGATCTCCTCAATTTATTTGCTATAGCAACTCACAGAATTTAGGGAAAACTTTACTTACGTTTCCTAGTTTATTAAAGGATATGATAAATGATACAGCTGAACAGCCTGAAGAGATACTTAGGGTGAGGTCTGGGAGGGTTGTCCTGTGAACCTGGTGCATCAATGTCCTCCCAGTACACAGATAGTTCACCAACCTACAATTTTCCCAAACATCATACTTTGGGAATTTTTGTGGAGCCTTCCTCATATAGGCATGTTCATTTATTAACTCCATTTACAGCCCCTCTCTCCTCTCTAGAGAAGTGAGGGGTGGGACTGAAAAATTCCAGGCTTCTAAGCATGGCTTGGTCTTTCTGATGTTCAAGAGTCACCCAGTAGCCCACCCAGTCACCTCATTAGAACAGAAGATGCTCCAAATATTCTTCTCACTTAGCAGCTTACAAAAGATTTAGGAGCCCTGTGTCAAGGATGAGATCAAAGACAAATATTAGAACCAGAGGTGTCCCTAGTGTTCTTATTGTTCAGTCACTCAGTTGTGTTCAACTCTTTGAGACCCCATGGACTGCAGTACACCAGGCTTCCCTGTCCTTGTCCATCGAGTTGGTGATGCCATCCCACCATCTTATCCTCTGTCATCCCCCTTCTCCTCCTGTCTTCAATCTTTCCCAGGATCAGGGTCTTTACCAATGAGTGAGTTCTTCACATAAGGTGGCCAAAGTTTTGGAGCTTCAGCATCAGTCCTTCTAGTGAATGTTCAGGGTTGATTTCCTTTAGGATTGACTGGTTTGATCTGCTTGCAGTCCAAGGGACTCTCAAGAGTCTTCTCCAAAACCACAGTTCAAAAGTGTCAATTCCTTGGCACTCAGCCTTCTTCATAGTCCAATTCTCACATTTATACATGACTACTGGAAAAACCATAGCTTTGACTAGATGGACCTTTGTTGGCAAAGTAATGTCTCTGCTTTTTAATATACTGTCTAGTTTGGTCAAAGCTTTTCTTCCAAGGAGGAAGCATGTTTTAATTTCATGGCTGCAGTCACCATCTGCAGTGATTCTGGATCCCAAGAGAATAAAGTCTGTCACTGTTTCCACTGTTTCCCCATCTATTTGCCATGAAGTGATGGGACTGGGTGTCATGATCTTAGTTTTTCGAATGTTGAGTTTTAAGACAAGTGTTCTTATTACTTAGGAATTTATAAGGTTTTAGGAGCTCTGTGGCAGGAACTGGGAGCAGAGACTGGCATTTAATTTTTTTTCTGTTATCTCACAATAGCTTTGTACATTTAATTACATATTACCTATGGTTACAACTGCAGAGCTGAGCAGTTACAACTGATGGGGTTAAAGGCATACTGCCTCTGGTGGCTCAGACGGTAAAGAATCTTCCTGCAAGGTGGGAGGCCTGGGTTCATTCAATCCCTAGGTTGGGATCATCCCTTGGAAAAAGGAATGGTGACTCATTCCAGTATTCTTGCCTGGAAATCCCAAGGACAGAGGTGCCTGGTGGGCTACAGTCCATCAGGTCGAAAAGAGTCACACACTACTGAGGGACTAACACACATATCCCCAACACAGGGGCTTCCCCAGTGACTCAGGTGGTGAAGAACTCCCCTACCAATATAGGAGACTCAAGAGATATGTGTTCCATCCCTAACTCAGGAAGATCCCCTGGAGAAGAAAATGGCAAACTGCGCCAGTATTCTTGCCTGAGAATTTCATGGACACAGGAGCCTGGCAAGCTACAGTCCATGAGGTCACAAAGGAGTCGGACAGGACTGAGCACACCCGCACGCACTCATGCATGCACCCCAACATATGCTTCATTGAATATTTTAAGCTGACGGTTCAGAGAAAATAGAAGAAGCAGGAAGGTCACTGTGATCTTCTCCCAACCCTCCTCTGAGATGAGTCATAAAAGTCTCCTGTGAGAGGTGCCCATCCTATACCCAGGGGGAAGGATCATTTTTATTTCCAAAGACAAAAGGATGCCCAGAGGAATAAGAAAAATACGTTTTAATAAATTTCATCCAGTTTTATTCACTAACCTCATCCTCTCTGACATTTCTGTACAAACTTGGCATAAAAATAATCAAGGTCTGTTTCTATAGAATTTAAAATTCTAACTATAGAATTTAGGAATTCTATACTAATTTTCCTTAGGAATGAGGGCTCCTATGTCACATTAAATAAATTTGCATGGGGAATTCCTCAGTGGTCCAGTGGTTAGGACTCCATTCAGGACTCCATGTGTTCACTGCTGAGGATCCAGGGTATGATCCTTGGTTGAGGAACTAGGACCCCACCAGCCACCCAGAGCTGGCAAAAGAAAAGGGTCATAAATAAATTTGTTTGTCTTTGTAAGTTTAATTTTCAAATCGTGCCAGGACAGGGTTGAGGAGAGCTTTTTCCTGCACTAAACAGCAGAAACTATTTTTAAAAAAGCCAAAAATATTTACTATCTGACTGTGATGGTAATTTTATGTGTCAAATTGACTAGGACATGTTGCTGCTGCTGCTAAATCACTTCAGTCGTGTCCGACTCTATGTGACCCCATAGATGGCAGCCCACCGGGCTCCGCCATCCCTGGGATTCTCCAGGCAAGAACACTAGAGTGGCTTGCCATTTCCTTCTCCAATGCATGAAAGTGAAAAGTGAAAGTGAAGTCGTTAAAGCTTGTCTTGACTCTTAGTGACCCCATGGACTGCAGCCTACAGGCTCCTCCATCCATGGGATTTTCCAGGCTAGAGTACTGGAGTGGGTTGCCATTGCCTTCTCCCAACTAGGACATAGTACTCAGATATTTGGTCAAACATCATCTGTTTGTTGCTGTGGAGATATTCTTCAGATGGGATTAACATTTAAATCAGTAGACTTAGAGCAAAGCAGATTACTCCCATAATGTAGGTAAGTCTCATTCAATCAGTTGAAGGTCTTAAGCAAAAGCAGACTGAGGTCCCCAAAGAAAGATAGAATTCTCCCAGCAGATAGCCTTTGGAGTCTTGCTGTACATTCAACACTTCCCTGGGTTCCCAACCTGCTGGCTTACCCTGCAGATTTTGGATTTGCCATTGACTCACATGAGTCAATTTCTAAAAATAAATTTTTATTTGTCCAACAAATTGGCCCTTTAGAGAAAAAGTTTGCTGATCTTTATCTTAGTCACTTTTATCACAAAAGTTGTCAGGAATTCCTAGTCAGAATAGTGTGATTAACAATCTTCCTTTTACAATATATGTAAATGAAACCATCAGGCTGATATATAGCAACAACATGGATGAAATTTCAGGGCATTATGTGAATGAACTATGGCAGACAGCAAAGGACAAATATTATATGATTCTACTTACACGAGATACCTGGAGTAGTCAGATTCATAGAGACATAAAGTAGAATGGTCATTGGTAGGGGCTGGGAATAGGGAGAAATGGGGAACTGTTGTTTAGTGGGTACTCTTTCAGTTAGTCAAAATGAAATGAGTTCTGGAGATGTATGGTTGATAGTTGCAGAACAGTGTGACACACAATGCCTGCCATTGAGCTATACATTTTAAATGGCAAATTTTATTTAACATGAATTTTATCACAGTTAAAAAAATAGTACAAAGCACTATGATGAGTAAGCAAATTATTAGATTCATGAAAAGAAAGCCCAGATGCAAATTAAAAAAAAAAAAAAATACTCAAAATGTCTATACATTATAGTTTTCCAGGGAAGTTGTTTTGGTTCTGTTAATTGCTTTACAAGTTACTTGCAAAATATATTTAAATAATTTTTACATCAACAATAAATTCTGTTGATAATTTAAAGTAAGTAAAATATTTCTTTGGTCTCCACTACTGTGGCACCAACCATCATTACTCCATTGGTCCAAATTTGTACTATCAGCAAATTTATCTCCCCTCCATTGAGACACTGACTCCCAACACCTTCACATTTTCAGCACCACATTCTTACCAGATATCAAGAATCAGAGTTCCTGAAAGTTTGTGCTGGGCTGTGCTAAGTAACTTTAGTCATGTCTGACTCTTTGCGACCCTGTGGACCATAGCCTGCCAGGTTCCTCTGTCCGTGGGATTCTTCAGGAAAGAATACTGGAGTGGGCGTCCATCCCTTCCTCCAGGGGTCTAGTTTATAAAGCACCAAACTTGGTCTCCCAGATCTTGATGCCAAAAGGCATATTAAGCTGTACCTAATTCTTAGAGACATTTTACACAAAATCATAGAATATAAGTAAATGTATCTTTCAGCAAGTGGTTCGTTAATTACACAACTTAGAGGCCACTGATGAGAATCTTGAATGGGAAAGAGCAGGAAGAGTGCAAAAGGGAGAAAGAATATAAGCCACACAATTTATAATATATCTTTGCCTTAGTCCCAAAGAGTGAATATCCATAGTATACTTTTCTCAAAAGCAAAATGAGCTTTCTAACACCTAACCTTATTTGGGGGCAAATTTTCAGATACCATTGCATTGAACCAGAGATCAAATTGCCAACATTCGTTGGATCATAGAAAAACCAAGAGAGTTCCAGAGAAACATCTACTTCTGTTTTATTGACTATGCCAAAGCCTTTGACTCTGTGGATCACAACAAATTCTGGAAAATTCTGAAAGAGATGGGAATACCAGACCACCTGACATGCCTCTTGACAAATCTGTATGCAGGTCAAGAAGCAACAGTTAGAACTAGACATGGAACAACAGACTGGTTCCAAATTGGGAAAGGAGTACATCAAGGCAGTATATTGTCACCCTCTCCAGGAAAGAACACTGGAGTGGGTTGCCATTTCCTTCTCCAATGAATGAAAGTGAAAAGTGAAAGTGAAGTCGCTTAGTCCTGTCTGACTCTTAGTGACCCCATGGACTGCAGCCCACCAGGCTCCTCTGTCCATGGGATTTTCCAGGCAAGAGTACTGGAGTGGGGTGCCATTGCCTTCTCCGTTATTTAACTTACATGCAGAGTACATCATGAGAAATGCCAGGTTGGATGAAGTGCAAGCTGGAATCAAGATTGCCAGGAGAAATATCAATAACATCACATATACAGATGACACCACCTTTATGGCAGAAAATGAAGAACTAAAGAACCTCTTGATGAAAGTGAAAGAGGAGAGTGAAAAAGTTGGCTTAAAACTCAACATTCAGAAAACTAAGATCATGGCATCTGGTCCCATCTCTTCATGACAAATAGATGGGGAAACAATGGAAACAGTGACAGACTTTATTTATTTTTGGCTCCAAAATCTTTGCAGGTGGTGACTACAGCTGTGAATTCAAAGATGCTTGCTCCTTAGAAGAAAAGCTATGACCAACCTAGACAGCATATTAAAAAGCAGAGACATCACTCTTCCAACAAAGGTTCATCTAGTCAAAGCTTTGGTTTTTCCAGTAGTCATGTTTGGATGTGAGAGTTGAACTATAAAGAAAGCTGAGCACCAAAGAATTGATGCTTCTGAACTGTGGTGTTGGAGAAGACTCCTGAGAGTTCCTTGAATTGCAAGGAGATCCAAACAGTCCATCCTAAAGATCAGTCCTGAATATTCATTGGAAGGACTGATGCTGAAGCTGAAACTTCAATAATTTGGCCACCTGATGCAAAGACGTGACTCACTGGAAAAGACCCTGCTGCTGCTGCTAAGTTGCTTCAGTCGTGTCCGACTCTGTGTGACCCCATAGATGGCAGCCCACCAGGCTCCCTCATCCCTGGGATTCTCCAGGCAAGAACACTAGAGTGGGTTGCCATTTCCTTCTCCAATGCATGAAAGTGAAAAGTGAAAGTGAAGTCGCTCAGTCGTGTCTGAATCTTAGCGACCCCATGGGCTGCAGCCTACGAGGCTCCCCCATCCATGGGATTTTCCAAGCAAGAGTACTGGAGTGGGGTGCCATTGCCTTGTCAGCTGGAAAACATTAAAAGCAGGAGGAGAAGGGGATGACAGAGGATAGGATGGTTGGATGGCATCACTGACTCAATGAACATGAGTTGAGCAAGCTCCGGGAGTTGGTGATGGACAGGGAAACCTGGCGTGCTGCAGTCCATGGAGTCACAAAGAGTCAGACACGACTGTGCAGCTGAACTGACTGATATCTAGAAAAGCACTAATTCTCTTCATGGTAATATCAGATCCTTGTGACTAGCAGAAAAACTTTTGTAAAATGAGGCCTTAATTGTATTGAACTCCACCTTCACCAAAACCTTATATATTGACTTTCTTTCCATTGCCTCTTTGAAGCAGTCTCTCAGAGCTATCTGAGGTGTTGCCTCCTAGGCTGCAGTCCTCATTTTGGCCCAAACAAAGCTTAACACAATTTTCTGATGGTATCTGTAGGTTTTTCTAAGTAACATATCATGTCATCTGCAAATAGTGAGAGTTATACTTCTTCCTTTTCAATATGGATTCCTCTTATTTCTTTCTCTTTGATTGCCACAGCTAGGACTTCCAAAACTATATTAAATAATAGTGGTGAGAGTGGGTACCCTTGTCTTATTCCTGATCTTAGAGGGAATCCTTTTCAGTTTTTTCACCATTTAGAGTAATGTTTGCTCTGGGCTTGTGGTATATGGCTTTTATTATGTTAAAGTAGGTTCCTTCTATGCCAATTTTTTGAAGAGCTTTTATCATAAATGGGTGCTGAATTTTTTCAAAAGCTTTTTCTGCACCTATTGAAATTATAGTATGGTTTTTAGCTTTCAAGTTGTTAATATGGTGTATAACACTGATTGATCTGCATTTATTAAAGAATCCTAGCACCAGACAGAATGGCCATAGCCAAAAAATCCACAAACAACAAGTGCTGGAGAGGGTATGGAGAAAAGGGAACACTCCTACACTGCTGGTGGGAATGTAAATTGATATAGTCACTGTGGAAGATAGTATGGAGATTCCTTCAGTTCAGTCACTCAGTCGTGTCTGACTCTTTGTGACCCCATGAATCGCAGCACACCAGGCCTCCCTGTCCATCACCAACACCTGGAATTCACTCAGACTCACGTGCATTGAGTCAGTGATGCCATCCAGCCATCTCATCCTCTATCGTCCCCTTCTCCTCCTGCCCCCAGTAGCTCCCAGCATCAGAGTCTTTTCCAATGAGTCAACTCTTCACATGAGGTGGCTGAAGTACTGGAGTTTCAGCTTCAGCATCATCCCTTCCAAAGAAATCCGAGGGCTGATCTCCTTCAGAATGGAGATTCTTTAAAAAACTATAAATAAAACCATATGACCCAGCAATTCCACTTCTAGGCATATACCCTGAAGAAACCAAAACTGAAAAAGATACATCGGAGTATCTTTGCAATACTATTTAGAATTGCAACACTATTTAGAATAGCCAAGGCCTGGAAGATGAATGGATAAAGAAGATGTGGTACATATACACAATGAAATAGTACTCAGCCATAAAAATGAACACATTTGAGTCAGTTCTAATGAGGTAGATGAGCCTACAGCCTATTACACAGAGTGAAGTAAGTCAGAAAGAGAAAAGAAGTATAATATATTAATGCATGTATGTGGAATCCAGACCGATGTTACTGACTAAACTTTTCAGAGAGCAGCAATGGAGACAAAGACATAGAGAACAGACTTATGGACAGGGGTGGGGGAAATGAGGGAGAGGTTGAAACAAATGAAGAGAATAGCATGGATGCATATATACTAACATATGTAAATAGATAGCAAATGGGAATTTGCTATATGCCTCGGAGAACTCAAACTGGGACTCTATAGTAACCTAGAGGGCTGGGAATGGGTGGGACGTGGGAGGGATATTCAAGAGGGAGGGGACATATATACACCTATGATTAATTCATATTGATGTATAACAGAAATCAAAGCAATATTGTGAAGCAATCAATAAAAATAAATATTAAAACAAAACTTGCAACTTTCATATTGTGCATCACTGATCTGATCTGATCTGATCTGATAAAAGGCCAAAAAGTGGATTAGTTCAGTTCAGTCACTCAGTCGTGTCCGACTCTTTGCGACCCCATGAATCACAGCATGCCAGGCCTCCCTGTCCATCACCAACTCCAGGAGTTCACTCAGACTCATGTCCATCAAATCAGTGATGCCATCCAGCCATCTCATCCTCTGTCGTCCCCTTCTCCTCCTGCCCCCAATCCCTCCCGGCATCAGAGTCTTTTCCAATGAGTCAACTCTTCGCATGAGGTGGCCAAAGTACTGGAGTTTCAGCTTTAGCATCATTCCTTCCAAAGAAATCCCAGGGCTGATCTCCTTCAGAATGGACTGGTTGGATCTCCTTGCATTCCAAGGGATTCTCAAGAGTCTTCTCCAAAACCACAGTTCAAAAGCATCAATTCTTCAGTGCTCAGCCTTCTTCACAGTCCAACTCTCACATCCATACATGACCACAGGAAAAACCATAGCCTTGACTAGACGGACCTTTGTTGGCAAAGTAATGTCTCTGCTTTTCAATATGCTGTCTAGGTTGGTCATAACTTTCCTTCCAAGGAGTAAGCGTCTTTGAATTTCATGGCTGCAGTCACCATCTGCAGTGATTTTTGAGCCCCCCAAAATAAAGTCTGACACTGTTTCCACTGATTCCCCATCTATTTCCCATGAAGTGATGGGACCAGATGCCATGATCTTCGTTTTCTTTAGCTTTTTTTCTTCGTTCAGCTTTAAGCCAACTTTTTCACTCTCCACTTTCACTTTCATCAAGAGGCTTTTTAGTTCTTCTTCACTTTCTGCCATAAGGGTGGTGTCATCTGCATATCTGAGGTTATTGATATTTCTCCCGGCAATCTTGATTCCAGCTTGTGCTTCTTCCAGTCCAGCGTTTCTCATGATGTACTCTGCATATAAGTAAAATAAACAGGGTGACAATATACAGCCTTGCTGTACTCCTTTTCTTATTTGGAACCAGTCTGTTGTTCCATGTCCAGTTCTAACTGTTGCTTCCTGACCTGCATACAGATTTCTCAAGAGGCAGGTCAGGTGGTCTGGTATTCCCATCTCTTTCAGAATTTTCCAGAATTTGTTGTGATCCACAGAGTCAAAGGCTTTGGCATAGTCAATAAAGCAGAGATGTTTTTCTGGAACTCTCTTGCTTTTTCTATTGTCCAGCAGGTGTTGGCAATTTGATCTCTGGTTCCTCTGCCTTTTCTAAATCCAGCTTGAACATCAGGAAGTTCACGGTTCATGTATTGCTGAAGCCTGGCTTGGAGAATTTTGAGCATTACTTTACTAGCATGTGAGATGAGTGCAACTGTGTGGTAGTTTGAGCATTCTTTGGCAGTGCCTTTCTTTGGGATTGGAATGAAAACTGACCTTTTCCAGTCCTGTGGCCACTGCTGAGTTTTCCAAATTGGCTGGCATACTGAGTGCAGCACTTTCACAGCATCATCTTTCAGAATTTGAAAGAGCTCAACTGGAATTCCATCACCTCCACTAGCTTTGTTCATAGTGATGCTTTCTAAGGCCCACTTGACTTCACATTCCAGGATGTCTGGCTCTAGGTCAGTGATCACACCATCGTGATTATCTGGGTCGTGAAGATCTTTTTTGTATAGTTCTTCTGTGTATTCTTGCCATCTCTTCTTAATATCTTCTGCTTCTGTTAGGTCCATACCATTTCTGTCCTTTATGGAGCCCATCTTTGCATGAAATGTTCCCTTGGTATCTCTAATTTTCTTGAAGAGATCTCTAGTCTTTCCCATTCTGTTGTTTTCCTCTATTTCTTTGCATTGATCGCTAAGAAAGGCTTTTTATCTCTTTTTATTCTCTGAAACTCTGCATTCAGATGCTTACATCTTTCCTTTTCTCCTTTGCTTTTCACTTCTCTTTTCACAGGTATTTGTAAAGCCTCCCCAGACAGCCATTTTGCTTTTTTACATTTCTTTTCCATGGGGATGGTCTTGATCCCTGTCTCCTGTACAATGTCATTAACCTCATTCCATAGTTCATCAGGCACTCTGTCTATCAGATCTAGGCCCTTAAATCTATTTCTCACTTCCACTGTATAATCATAAGGGATTTGATTTAGGTCATACCTGAATGGTCTAGTGGTTTTCCCTACTTTCTTCAATTTAAGTCTGAATTTGGTAATAAGGAGTTCATGATCTGAGCCACGGTCAGCTCCCAGTCTTGTTTTTGTTGACTGTATAGAGCTTCTCCATCCCCAGTTTCTAGAAACCCCCATCCCTTTCGCAAATAGTTAGGATAATCCTTTTACTCATTAGCCTATACACTTACCCAATCCTATAAAAACTAATAGCCCCATAACGCCATACCCTGGTGACCCTTGCCTTTGAAGATGGTCCACACTCTGTCTATGGAGTGTTTATCTCCCTGAATAAATCTTCTTTCCCCCTACTGTGGCTCACTCTTGAATTCTTTCCTGTAAGGAGCCCAGAACCCACATTTGGCAGCTGTCCCAGGGACTCAGACACAACCTGGGATGTAATCATGCTCTCTAGTCCTACTCTCTTTCCTGCAACACTAGGGAATTGGATACTTGTGATATTGCAACTTAGAATAAGATATCTCCCTTTTCTTGGCGCAGAGCTCCTATAAAACCCTTGCAATTTCTTGTGCTGAGAGTAAAAATGGTGTTTTTTGTTATGCTAATAAGGTGATTTTAGAAGGTAGGGAAGAATGAGGGCTGGCTTGGTTGCCAAGATAAGCAAGTGATAAGGGAGGTGGCACTTTCAATACCATCCCCTGACCTCTGAGGAGGAGAGAGGGCTGAAAATGGAATCAGTCTTCAGTGGCCAGTGATTTAATTAACCATACATAGGTAATGAAGATTCCATTAAAAACAAAAGGATGGGTTTGGAGAACTTCTAGGTTTGTGAACTAGAAATATTTCATACACCACAGTGATGGGCCCACTCTCCACAGGGACAGAGTCCCTTTGATCAGGACCTTGCACGTGGTATCTGTTCCTGTAGCTGCTGATTCCTAACTTTTAATGTGCTTTGTAATAAACTGGTAATATAGTGAGTAAAACAGTTTTATAAGTCCTGTGAGCCTTTCTAACAAATTAATTGAATCCAAGTGGTCATAGGAAGCTCTGATTTTTAGCCAGTTGGTGAGAGACACAGGAGATAACCTGAACTTGCAATTGGTATCTGAAGCAGGAGGGGCAGTTTGTAGGGCTGAGCCCTTAACCTGTGAAATCTGATACTATCTCTAGTTAGATAACATCAGATTTGAATTGAATTTCAGTGTCTGGTGTCAGACAATTGCTATCTGGTGTCAGACAACTGCTTGATGGCTGTAGGGGAAATTTTCCCACATGTTGGAATTGCATATACAAACCTTAATACTCAAATTCCAGCCAGGCCTCAAGTGCCATTCTTTTTTTCCCCAAGTGCCATTCTTCTATAGCTCCTGCATCAATGACAGCTCCAAAACCCCTCTGGTTGGGAGGGCAAGACAAAGGGGTGGGGAACTCAGGAAACCAATTAACTTGAAGGCTTACCTTCAAGTACCATTTATTCTCTAGCACATTCTCTGAATAGAGTGATAACAAAACTGATGCTCAGATGTTTGAAGGACTTCCTCAAGATCTCAGACCTTTTTAAAATTATCATAAAATTAAGAAAATCACAAGCACAAGGCACTGAATCAACAAGATATAGATACAGACTGTACTATAGATGTGCAGTGGGTTGCCCACCTCAGTATTCTTGCCTGAGGATACCAAGGACAGGAGTCATGGGGTTTCAAAGAGTCAGACATGACTGAGTGACTAAGCACACAGATGTGGAAGATACTACAGATGCTGAAGAACTTATTAAAGAATGTGAAGAAATAAATAATATGGGAAAACGTCCGAATAAACTATCACTTGTTGGAACTGAGACATTCACTGATTCAAATGCTCAGTTATTACAAATTATGTAAGTGAAATGTTTCACCACCACTGGATTTAGTCAATGTCAGAAAGAAAGTCCTGTTTATTCCACTGAATGAAGCTGTTCTGCCTGGTAATATTAGGAAGAATTCCAAAAATTAAGGCATGATATAGCAATGGTACTGTCTACTATTCAAAAAATGAAAAGATAAAAGTTAAAACAGTGATCGGATATACAGAAACAGATACTGGAATCTCTTAATTAACTCAACAATGAAACATCACATAGTGACATATTTTTCTGAGTTGAGAAAATTTAATAAGCTGAAAACATTTAATAAAAAAGAATATAAAGAAAAACTCTTAATTACCTTGCGTGAGTTTCTAGAAGACCATTTTCTTATAATTGATAGAAGATTGAAAAAGACAAGAGAAAAATCAAGTAAATAACCTAACTTTACACCTCAAGCAAATATAAAAAGAAGAAATGAAGAACCCCAGGGTTAGTAGAAGGAAAGAAATTATAAAAATTTGGGCAGAAGTAAATGAAAAAGAAACAAAGGAAACTATAGCAAAAATCAACAAAACTAAAAGCTGGCTCTTTGAGTATATAAAAAAACAGACAAACCATTAGCCAGACTCATCAAGAAAAAAAGGCAGAAGAACAAAATCAACAAAATTAGAAATGTAAATGGAGAAATCACAACAGACAACACAGAAAAACAAAGGATCATAAGAGACTATTATCAGCAACTATATGCCAATAAAATGGACAACTTGGAAGAAATGGACGAATTCTTAGAAGAGTATAAGTTTCCAAAACTGAACCAGGATGAAACAGAAAATCTTAATAGACCCATCACAAGCATGGAAATTGAAACTGTAATCAAAAATCTTCCAGCAAACAAAAGCCCAGGTCCAGACGGCTTCACAGCTGAATTCTACCAAAAATTTAGAGAAGAGCTAACACCTATCCTACTCAAATTCTTCCAGAAAAGTTCAGAGGAAGGTAAACTGCCAAACACATTCTATGAGGCCACCATCACCCTAATACCAAAATCAGACAAAGATGCCACAAAAAAGAAAACTACAGGCCAATATCACTGATGAACATAGATGCAAAAATCCTTGACAAAATTCTAGCAAACAGAATCCAACAACATATTGAAAACATCATACATCATGACCAAGTGGGCTTTATCTCAGGGATGCAAGGATTCTTGAACATCTGCAAATCAATCAACATAATATACCACATTAACATGAAAAATAAAAACCATATGATTATCTCAATAGATACAGAGAAAGCCTTTGACAAAATTCAACATCCATTTAGGATAAAAACCTTCCAGAAAGCAGGCATAGAAGGAACATACCTCAACATAATAAAAGCCATATATGATAAACCCACAACAAACATTATCCTCAATGGTGAAAAATTGAAAGCATTTCCCCTAAAGTCAGAAACAAGACAAGGCTGCCCACTCTCACCACCACTATTCAACACAGTTTTGGAAATTTTAGCCACAGCCATCAGAGCAGAAAAAGAAATAACAGGAATCCAGATTGGAAAAGAAGAAGTAAAACTCTCATTGTTTGCAGATGACATGATACTGTACATAGAAAACCCTAAAGACACCGCCAGAAAATAACTAGAGCTAATCAATGACTATAGTAAATTTGCAGGATATAAAATTAACACATAGAAATCCCTTACATTCCTATACACTAACAATGAGAAAATAGAGAAATTAAGGAAACAATTCCATTCACCATTGCAATGAAAAGAATAAAATATTTAGGAATATATCTAAAGAAACAAAAGACCTATATATCGAACACTATAAAACACTGGTGAAAGAAGTCAAAGAGGACACAAATAGATGGAGAAATATACCATGTTCATGGATCAGAAGAATCAATATAGTGAAAATGAGTATATACCCAAAGCAAACCACAGATTCAATGCAATCCCTATCAAGCTACCAATGGTACTTTTCACAGAACTAGAACAAATAATTCCACAATTTATATGGAAATACAAAAAATCTGGAATAGCCAAAGCAATCTTGAGAAAGAAGAATGGAACTGGAGGAATCAACCTGCCTGACTTCAGGCTCTACCAGAAAGCTACGGTCATTAAGACAGTATGGTACTGGCACAAAGACAGAAATATAGATCAATGGAACAAAATAGAGAGCCCAGAGATAAATCCACACACCTATGGACACCTTATCTTTGACACAGGAAGGAAGAATATACAATGGAGAAAAGACAATCTCTTTAACAAGTGGTGCTGGGAAAACTGGTTAACCACTTGTAAAAGAATGAAACTAGAACACTTTCTAACACCAAACACAAAAATAAACTCAAAATGAATTAAAGATCTAAACATAAGACCACAAACTATAAAACTCCTAGAGGAAAACATAGGCAAAACACTCTCCGACATAAATCACAACAGGATCCTCTATGACCCACCTCCCAGAGTAATGGAAATAAAAGCAAAAATAAACAAATGGGACCTAATTAAACTTAAAAGCTCTTGCACAACGAAGGAAACTATATGCAAGGTGGAAAGACAGCCTTCAGAATGGGAGAAAGTAATAGCAAATGAAGCAACTGACAAAGAATTAATCTCAAAAATACACAAGCAACTCCTGCAGCTCAATTCCAGAAAAATAAACAACCAATCAAAAAATGGGCCAAAGAACTAAACAGACATTTGTCCTAAGAAGACACACAGATGGCTAACAAACACATGAAAAGATGCTCAACATTACTCATTATCAGAGAAATGCAAATCAAAACCACAATGAGGTACCATCTCATGCCAGTCAGAGTGGCTGCTATCAAAAAGTCTACAAACAATAAATGCTGGAGAGGGTGTGCAGAAAAGGGAACCCTCTTACACTGTTGGTGGGAATGCAAACTAGTACAGCCACTATGGAGAACAGTGTGGAGACTCCTTAAACAACTGGAAATAGAACTGCCATATGACCCAGAAATCCCACTGCTGGGCATACACTGAGGAAACCAGAATTGAGAGACATGTATACACCAATGTTCATTGCAGAACTGTTTACAATAGCCAGGACATGGAAGCAACCTAGATATCCACTGACAGACAAATGTATAAGAAAGCTGTGGTACATATACACAATGGAGTATTACTCAGCTATTAAAAAGAATGCATTTGAATCAATCCTAATGAGGTGGATGAAACTGGAGCCTATTATACAGAGTGAGGTAAGTCAGAAAGAAAAACACCAATACAGTATATTAGCACATACATATGGAATTTAGAAAGATGGTAACAATGACCCTATATGTGAGACAGCAAAAGAGACACAGATGTAAAGAACAGACTGTTGGACTCTGTGGGAGAAGGCGAGGGTGGGATGATTTGAGAGAATAGCACTGAAACATGCATATTACCATATGTGAAACAGATCACCAGTCCAGGTTCAATGCATGAGACAAGGTGCTCAGGACTTTGCACCGAGATGACCCTGAGGGATGGGATGGGGAGGGAGTTAGGAGTGGGGTTCAGGATGGGGAACACATTTACACCCGCTGATTTCATGTCAATGTATGGCAAAAACCACTACAATATTGTCAAGTAATTAGCCTCTAATTAAAATAAATAAGTTCCATTCAGTTCAGTCACTCAGTCATGTCTGACTCTTTGCGATCCCATGAACTGCAGCATGCCAGGCCTCCCTGTCCATCACCAATTCCCAGAGCCCACCCAAACCCATGTCCATCGAGTTGGTGATGCCATCCAGCCATTTCATCCTCTGTCGTCCACTTCTCCTCCTGCCCCTAATCCCTCCCAGCATCAGGGTCTTTTGACCTGAGTCAGTTCTTTGCATCAGGTGGCCAAAGTACTGGAGTTTCAGCTTCAACATCAATCCTTCCAATGAACACCCAGGACTGATATCCTTTAGGATGGACTGGTTGGATCTCCTTGCAGTCCAAGGGCCTCTCAAGAGTCTTCTCCAACACCACAGTTCAAAAGCATCAGTTCTTTGGTGCTCAGCTTTTTTTATAGTCCAACTCTCACATCCATACATGACCACTGGAAAAACCATAGCCTTGACTAGACAGAACTTTGTTGACAAAGTAATGTCTCTGCTTTTTAATATGCTGTCTAGGTTGGTAATAACTTTCTTTCCAAGGAGTAAGCGTCTTTTAATTTCATAGCTGCAATCACTATCTGCAGTGGTTTTGGAACCCAGAAAAAAAATTGAAAAAGAGAAACATTGTCCATTCATGCCTCCTTTGTCATATATTAATTGACCATAAGTGCCTGGGTTTATTTCTGGGCTCTCTATTCTGTTCCATTGAACTATGCATTGGTTTTTGTGCCAGTACCACACTGTTTTGATTACTGTAGCTTCATAGTATAGGATGAAGTCAGGGAACTTGATTCCTCCAGCTCTGTTCTTTCTCAATATTGTTTTGGTTACTTGGGGTCTTTTGTGTTTCTATATATATTTTAAAATTATTGGGAGGAGGAGCTAAGATGGTGGAGGAATAGGATGGGGAGACCACTTTATCCCCTACAAATTCATCAAAAGAACATTTAAACGCCGAGTAAATTCCACAAAACAACTTCTGAATTCTGGCAGAGGACATCAGGCACCCAGAAAAGCAGCCCATTCTCTTCGAAAGGAGGTAGGAAAAAATATAAAAGACAAAAAAAGAGGCAAAAGAGGGAGGGACGGAGCTCCGTCCTGGGAAGGGAGTCTTAAAAAGAGAGAAGTTTCCAAACACTAGGAAACACTCTCACTGCTGAATCTGTGCCAAGCCTTGGAAGCACAGAGGGCAACATAACAGGGAGGAAAAATAAGTAAAGAATTAAAACCCACAGATTATGAGCCCAATGGTAACTCCCCCAGTGGAGAAGCAGCGCAGACACCCGCACCTGCCACTAGCAAGTGGGGGCTGGGCAGGGAGGCACGCAGCAGGCTGCATCGCTCAGAGTAAGGATCTGGCCTGAATGCCCTGAGCACTATCTGAGTGAACTAATTTGGGCTAGCAAACCAGATTGTGGGATATCTACCACGTGAAAAGCCAGCCCTAACTTAAGACACCACCAGGCCCGCACACGGAACAAAAGACTGAACAGAGATAGCCGGCTGCAGACCATCCCCCTCCGGTGACAGGCAGTCAGATCCGGAAGGGGGCAATCGCAGCCCCAGAGAGACATTATCTACAAACTGTAAGCAGGCTTCTTTGCTAACTAAGACTTCTTGGGGTTCTGGACTGTCAACATCCGCCTGAGAAGGTGTGCTGGTTGTATACCCAGAAAACCGAGTGGCGGGGAGGCAATAAGTTGCAGCAACCATGCTCACCAAACACCTCATCACCTGAGCTGCTCGGACCTGGGAAGGGCACAAAACGCAGGCCCAATCGAGTCTGCACCTCTGAGGACTACCTGAGTGCCGGAACCTGAGCTGCTTAGACCTGGGAGGTGCAGGCACCACAGGGCCGGCCTCGGATGGTTCCCGGCGGAGCAACCTAGAGCCTGAGCAGAGCGGGCAGGGACGCTACACGCGCCGTGAGTGGGGGCAGGCCCAGTGTGAATGAGGCACTGCGAGCACACGCCAGTGTTGTTTGTTTGCAGCGTCCCTCCCTCCCCACAGGGCGACTGAACAAGTGAGCCTAAAAAAAAAAAAAAGCGGAAATCAGACACTGAAGAGACCAGCAAACAGAAGAAGCTATAACAGAGGGAAGTGACAGGCAATAGATTAAAACCCTGTCGTTAGTACCGACTACATAGGAAGTGACCTATAGATCTTGAGAAATATAAGTCGGACCAAGGAACTAGCCAAAAATGAACTGACCCCACAATACCCACAACACCAGAGAAAGACCTAGATATATTTTAACTATTTTTATGATCATTCTTTCTTTTTTTTTTTTAATTTTTAAAAAAAATTTTAAGTCCTCTATTACTCCTTTAATTTTCACTTTTATAACCTACTATTACTTTGCAAAAAAAAAAAAAAAGACCCTATTTTTTTAAAAAAGCAAACTTCATATATATATTTTTTATAATTTTTGTGACCTTGTTTTTTTTTCTTTTTCTCTTTCTTTTTTTTCTTCTTCTTTTCTTTAACATTGTATTTTTGAAATTCCAAACTCTACTGTAGCTTTTTAATTTTAGCTTTTTAGTATTTGTTATCAATTTTGTACCTTTTTTTAAAAAAATAATTTTTGAGACTTTTTTTTCTCTCTTTCTCTTCTTCTTTTCTTTAACATTGTATTTCTGAAATTCCAAACTTTACACTAGATTTTTAACTTTTGCTTTTAGGTATTTGTTACCAATTTTGTACCCTTAAGAACCCAATCTTCAATATCTATTTTGTACTTGGGAGCGAGATTACTGGCTTGACTGCTCTCTCACCCTTTGGACTCTCCTTTTTCTCCACCAGGTCACCTGTGTCTCCTCCCTAACCCCTCTCTACTCTACCCAACTCTGTGAATTTCTGTGTGTTCCAGAAGGTCAAGAACACTTAGGGAACTGAGTACTGGCTGGATCTGTCTCTCTCCTTTTCATTCCCCCTTTTTATCCTCCTGGCCACCTCTGTCTCCTTCCTCCCTCTTCTCTTCTCTGTATAACTCCATGAACATCTCTGAGCGGTCCAGTTGTGGAGTGCACATAAGGAAGTGATTACTGGCTAGCCTGCTCTCTCCTCTATGGATTCCACCTCATCTCATTTGGGTCACACCTAACTCCCTCGTCCCTCTTCTCTTCTCCATGTAACGCTGTGGAACTCTCTGGGTGACCCTCATGCTGGAGAAACTTTTCATCTTTAACCTAGATGTTTTATCAATGGTGCTGTATAGAAGGAGAAGTTTTGAGACTACTGTAAAATTAAGACTGATAACTGGAAGCAGGAGGCTTAAGTCCAAACCCTGACTCCAGGGAACTCCTGACTCCAGGGAACATTAATTGACAGGAGCTCATCAAACGCCTCCATACCTACACTGAAACCAAGCACCACACAAGGGCCAACAAGTTCCAGAGCAAGACATACCACGCAAATTCTCCAGCAACACAAGAACACAGCCCTGAGCTCTAATGTACAGGCTGCCCAAAGTTACTCCAAATCCATAGACATCTCATAACTCATTACTGGACACTTCATTGCACTCCAGAGAGAAGAAATCCAGCTCCACCCACCAGAACACTGACACAAGCTTCCCTAACCAAGAAACCTTGACAAGCCACCTGTACAAACCCACACACAGCGAGGAAACGCCACAATAAAGAGAACTCCACAAACTGCCAGAATACAGAAAGGACACCCCAAACTCAGCAATTTAAACAAGATGAAGAGACAGAGGAATACCCAGCAGGCAAAGGAACAGGATAAATGCCCACCAAACCAAACAAAAGAGGAAGAGATAGGGAATCTACCTGATAAAGAATTCCAAATAATGATAGTGAAATTGATCCAAAATCTTGAAATCAAAATGGAATCACAGATAAATAGCCTGGAGACAAGGATTGAGAAGATGCAAGAAAGGTTTAACAAGGACCTAGAAGAAATAAAAAAGAGTCAATTTATAATGAATAATGCAATAAATGAGATCAAAAACACTCTGGAGGCAACAAATAATAGAATAACAGAGGCAGAAGATAGGATTAGTGAATTAGAAGATAGAATGGTAGAAATAAATGAACCAGAGAGGAAAAAAGAAAAACGAATGAAAAGAAATGAGGACAATCTCAGAGACCTCCAGGATAATATTAAATGATACAACATTCGAATCATAGGAGTCCCAGAAGAAGAAGACAAAAAGAAAGACCATGAGAAAATACTTGAGGAGATAATAGTTGAAAACTTCCCTAAAATGGGAAGGAAATAATCACTCAAGTCCAAGAAACCCAGAGAGTCCCAAACAGGATAAACCCAAGGCAAAACACCCCAAGACACATATTAATCAAATTAACAAAGGTCAGACACAAAGAACAAATATTAAAAGCAGCAAGGGAAAAACAACAAATAACACACAAGGGAATTCCCATAAGGATAACAGCTGATCTTTCAATAGAAACTCTTCAAGCCAGGAGGGAATGGCAAGACATACTTAAAATGATGAAAGAAAATAACCTACAGCCCAGATTATTGTACCCAGCAAGGATCTCATTCAAATATGAAGGAGAAATCAAAAGCTTTAAAGACAAGCAAAAGCTGAGAGAATTCAGCACTACCAAAGCAGCTCTCCAACAAATACTAAAGGATATTCTCTAGACAGGAAACACAAAAAGGGTGTATAAATTCGAACCCCAAACAATAAAGTAAATGGCAATGGGATCACACTTATCAATAATTACCTTAAATGTAAATGGGTTGAATGCCTCAACCAAAAGACAAAGACTGGCTGAATGGATACAAAAACAAGACCCCTACATACGTTGTCTACAAGAGACTCACCTCAAAACAGGGGACATATACAGACTGAAAGTGAAGGGCTGGAAAAAGATTTTCCATGCAAATAGGGACCAAAATAAAGCAGGAGTAGCAATACTCATATCAGATAAAAAATAGACTTTAAAACAAAGGCTGTGAAAAGAGACAAAGAAGGTCACTACATAATGATCAAAGGATCAATCCAAGAAGAAGATATAACAATTATAAATATATATGCACCCAACATAGGAGCACCACAATATGTAAGACAAATGCCAACAAGTATGAAAGGATAAATTAACAATAACACAATAATAGTGGGAGACTTTAATACCCCACTCACACCTATGCATAGATCAAGTAAACAGAAAATTAACAAGGAAACACAAACTTTAAACAATACAATAGAACAGTTAGACCTAATTGATATCTATAGAACATTTCATCCCAAAACAATGAATTTCACCTTTTTCTCAAGCGCACACAGAACCTTCTCCAGGATAGATCACATCCTGGGCAATAAATCTAGCCTTGGTAAATTCAAAAAAATTGAAATCATTCCAACCATCTTTTCTGACCACAATGCAGTAAGATTAGATCTCAATTACAGGAGAAAAACTATTTAAAATTCCAACATATGGAGGCTGAACAACACGCTGCTGAATAACCAACAAATCACAGAAGAAATAAAAAAAGAAATCAAAATTTGCATAGAAACAAATGAAAATGAAAACACAACAACCCAAAACCTGTGGGACACTGCAAAAGCAGTCCTAAGGGGAAAGTTCATAGCAATACAGGCATACCTCAAGAAACAAGAAAAAAGTCAAATAAATAACCTAACTCTACACCTAAAGCAACTAGAAAAGGAAGAAATGAAGAACCTCAGGGTTAGTAGAAGGAAATAACTCTTAAAAATTAGGGCAGAAATAAATGCAAAAGAAACAAAAGAGACCATAGCAAAAATCAACAAAGCCAAAAGCTGGTTCTTTGAAAGGATAAATAAAATTGACAAACCATTAGCCAGATTCATCAAGAAACAAAGGGAGAAAAATCAAATCAATAAAATTAGAAATGAAAATGGAGACATCACAACAGACAACACAGAAATTCAAAGGATCATAAGAGACTACTATCAGCAATTATATGCCAATAAAATGGACAACTTGGAAGAAATGGACGAATTCTTAGAAAAGTACAACTTTCCAAAACTTGACCAAGAAGAAATAGAAAATCTTAACAGACCCATCACAAGCACAGAAATTGAAACTGTAATCAGAAATCTTCCAGGAAACAAAAGCCCAGGTCCAGACGGCTTCACAGCTGAATTCTACCAAAAATTTAGAGAAGAGCTAACACCTATCCTACTCAAACTCTTCCAGAAAATTGCACAGGAAGGTAAACTTCCAAACTCATTCTATGAGGCTACCATCACCCTAATACCAAAACCTGACAAAGATGCCACAAAAAAAGAAAACTACAGGCCAATATCACTGATGAACATAAATGCAAAAATCCTTAACAAAATTCTAGCAATCAGAATCCAACAACACATTAAAAAGATCATACACCATGACCAAGTGCACTTTATCCCAGGGATGCTAGGATTCTTCAATATCCGCAAATCAATCAATGTAATACATCACATTAACAAATTGAAAAATAAAACCCATATGATTATCTCAATAGATGCAGAGAAAGCCTTTGACAAAATTCAACATCCATTTAGGATAAAAACTCTCCAGAAAGCAGGAATAGAAGGAACATACATCAACATAATAAAAGCTATATATGACAAACCCACAGCAAACATTATCCTCAATGGTGAAAAATTGAAAGCATTTCCTCTAAAGTCAGGAACAAGACAAGGGTGCCCACTTTCACCATTACTATTCAATATAGCTTTGGAAGTTTCAGCCACAGCAATCAGAGCAGAAAAAGAAATAAAAGGAATCCAAATTGGAAAAGAAGAAGTAAAACTCTCACTGTTTGCAGATGACATGATCCTCTACATTGAAAACCCTAAAGACTCCACCAGAAAATTACTAGAACTAATCAATGACTATAGTAAAGTTGCAGGATATAAAATCAACACACAGAAATCCCTTGCATTCCTATACACTAATAATGAGAAAATAGACAGAGAAATTAAGGAAACAACTCCATTCACCATTGCAACAAAAAGAATAAAATACTTAGGAATATATCTACCTAAAGAAACTAAAGACCTATATATATATAAAACTATAAAACACTGGTGAAAGAAATCAAAGAGGACACTAATAGATGAAGAAATATACCCTGTTCATGGATTGGAAGAATCAATATATTTAAAATGAGTATACTACCCAAAGCAATTTACAGATTCAATGCAATCCCTATCAAGCTACCAACGGTATTCTTCACAGAGCTAGAACAAATAATTTCACAATTTGTATGGAAATACAAAAAACCTCAAATAGCCAAAGCAATCTTGAGAAAGAAGAATGGAACTGGAGGAATCAACCTGTCTGACTTCAGGCTCTACTACAAAGCCACAGTCATCAAGACAGTATGGTACTGGCACAAAGACAGAAATATAGATCAATGGAACAAAATAGAAAGCCCAGAGATAAATCCACGCACATATAGACACCTTATCTTTGACAAAGGAGGCAAGAATATACAAAGGATTAAAGATAATCTCTTTAACAAGTGGTGCTGGGAAAACTGGTCAACCACTTGTAAAAGGATGAAACTAGAACACTTTCTAACACCATACACGAAATTAAACTCAAAATGGATTAAAGATCTTAATGTAAGACCAGAAACTATAAAACTCCTAGAGGAGAACATAGGCAAAACACTCTCCAACATAAATCACAGCAGGATCCTCTACGACCCACCTCCCAGAATATTGGAAATAAAGGCAAAAATAAACAAATGGGACCTAATTAAACTTAAAAGCTTCTGCACAACAAAGGAAATTATAAGCCAGGTGAAAAGACAGCCTTCAGAATAGGAGAAAATAATAGCAAATGAAGCAACTGACAAACAACTAATCTCAAAAATATGCAAGCAACTCCTACAGCTCAATTCCAGAAACATAAATGACCCAATCAAAAAATGGGCCAAAGAACTAAATAGACATTTCTTCAAAGAAGACATACAGATGGCTAACAAACACATGAAAAGATGCTCAACATCACTCATTATCAGAGAAATGCAAATCAAAACCACTATGAGGTACCTTTTCACTCCAGTCAAAATGGTTGCGATCCAAAAGTCTACAAGCAATAAATGCTGGAGAGGGTGTGCAGAAAAGGGAACCCTCTTACACTGTTGGTGGGAATGCAAACTAGTACAGCCACTATGGAGAACAGAGTGGAGATTCCTTTAAAAACTGGAAATAGAACTGCCTTATGACCCAGCAATCCCACTGCTGGGCATATACACTGAGGAAACCAGAATTGAAAGAGACACGTGTACCCCAATGTTCATCGCAGCACTGTTTATAATAGCCAGGACATGGAAGCAACTTAGATGTCCATCAGCAGATGAACGGATAAGAAAGCTTGGTACATATACACAATGGAGTATTACTCAGCCATTAAAAAGAAGACATTTAAATCAGTTCTAATGAGGTGGGTGAAACTGGAGCCTATTATACAGAGTGAAGTAAGCCAGAAAGAAAAACATGAATACAGTATACTAACGCATATATATGGAATTTAGAAAGATGGTAACAATAACCCTGTATACGAGACAGCAAAAGAGACACTGATGTATAGAACAGTCTTTTGGACTCTAGGAGAGGCAGAGGTTGGGATGATTTGGGAGAATGGCATTGAAACATGTAAAATATCATATACGAAATGACTCACCAGTCCAGGTTTGATGCATGATACTGGATGCATGGGGCTGGTGCACTGGGACGACCCAGAGGGATGGTATGGGGAGGGAGGAGGGAGGAGGGTTCAGGATGGGGAACACATGTATACCTGTGGCGGATTCATTTTGATGTATGGCAAACCAATACAATATTGTAAAGTTTAAAAATAAAATTAAATTAAAAAAAGAAAAAAAGAAAAAGAAACATGCTTAGAAGTCCAAAATAAATAAATAAATAAAATTATTTGTTCCAGTTTTGTGAAACATATTTATGGTGTTTTGATAGGGATTTCATTAATATGAATGTGATTTCATTAAAATGGTGTTTTGATAGGGATTTCCTTGGGTAATATGGTCATTTTAAAAATATTAATTCTTCCAGTCCAAGAAGATATATCTTTCCATATATTTGTGTTGTCTTCAATTTCCTTCTTCAGTGTCTTATTCAGTTTTCCAAGTACATGATTTTTGACCCCTTAGATAAAGTTATTATTAAGCATTTTATTCTTTTTGATGTAATGGTAAAAGGATTATTTCCTTGGTTTCTCTGATTAAAATTGGGTGGAAAACCGAAATGTTTTTCCAAAGAATACATGAAGATGGCCAACAGGTACATAAAAAAAATGCTCAACATGGCTTACCATTAGGGAAACACAAGTCAAAAGATAAAATGAGGTATCACTTCACACGTGTCAAAATGGCTATCATCAAAAATAATACAACTAACAAATCTTAGCCAGAATGTTGAAAAAGAAAACCCTCATATAATTCCAGTGAGAAAGCAAATTGATGAAGTAGTATGGAAAACAATTTGGAGATTGTTAAAAATAAAAACCAAAAACTAAAAACAGTGCTAACACATGCTCCAGCAATTCCACTTCTAAGTATACATCCATAGAAAACAAAAACATTAATTCTAAAAGATACATGCACCCCAATGTTCATGGCAGGATTACTTATAACAGTCAAGATATGGAAGCAATATAAGTGTTCATCAATAAATGAATGAATAAAGATGGGTAATATATATGTGTGTGAGTGTATACATACACAAACACACACAATGGAATATTAGTCACAAGAAGAATAAAGTTTGCCATATGCAGCACTATGGATAGACTTAGAGGATATTATGTTAAGTGAAACAAATACAGTGAAAGACAAATACTGTATGTTATCACTTATATGTGCAACCGAAAAATATGATGAATTAGTGAATATAGCAACAACAAAAAAAGCAGCAAACTGATATCCCACATGTCATGGGGCAATGAAGCCCACACACAACTACAGAGGCCGAAAGCTGCAATGAAAATCCCATTTGTCAAAATTAAGAATAAGTCCAGTCAAATAAATATTTTTTAAAGCAGCAGACCCAGAGATATAGAGAATAAACAGTGGTTACCAGTGGGCAGAGTGAAGGGGAGAGAGGTAATGTAGGGGTATGGGATTAAGAAGCACAAACTATCATGTATAACCTACAAGGACATATTGCATAACATGGGGGACATGGCCAAAGTTTAAAACCATAAATAAAGCATAATCTTTAAAAATTGTGAAGCACTATATTGTATACCTGTAACATATATTACACTGTTGCTGTATTATATGGCAACTATGAAGTAAAATGAAGTCGTGTCTTACTCTTTGCAACACCATGGACTAACCCACCAGGCTCCTTTGTCCGTGGAATTCTCCAGGCATGAATACTGGAATAGGTAGCCGTACCCTTTTGCAGGTGATCTTCCCGACCCAGGGATACTGCATTGCACGCAGACTCTTTACCATCTGAGCCACTAGGTACTTGAATAAAAAACAGAGAAAAAAAAAAAAAAAAACATTAAAAAATCAATGGCATAATTGATAGCACTAACATGAAATGTTGGCAATTCATATAAAAAGATTATTAGATGTCCCACATGATCCATATGTCAAAATTAGTGATTACCTTTGGCCACCTTATAACAAGCTAAGACATCTAGAAGATTCAGCCCCACTAAGATTAGAATTCTTCCATCAGTAAAAAGATGGCCTTTATTCACATAGTACTTAAAGAATCCTGTTTGTTATGAAGAAATAATAGAAACACTGAGGACTACTTGAATAAAGAACATGAAATCAACACACTTAGTCTATCTTTTATTAATCTTAAAATGATATATGCTGTAACCATATTAATTTTAATATGATTCTTTCAATTCAGTGCTTTGTTGTTTTAAACTGTATGAACAAGAATGAAAGTAAAAATATTATAGACCTAATCATTGCAAAACTTTGAATGTACCTTACTTTATGCAATATTCTTTTAAAATTCTTTGTTGCTTTATGATATTGCTAATGCAATATTTTCCATTTAAGTTTTATGACAGTTTCTTTTAAATATTTTGATTCCATTTGATGCCTAGGTCATTTCTATAGAAATTATAATGGACAGACCATTTTATTTGAAGATGGTTCTAAAATTAAAGTAATATCTAATGTTAAAGATAGCAAAATTTTTAAGTATTTGTCAAATCTTTTTCATGTATACTGCCTTAAGGTTTGTTTAAAAAAAATAGAATATAAAACACTAAAGGATAAAGTTAGCATGAAAACTATGGATAAATTTAGCATGAAAACTATTTTAATGTGTATTATATACCAAGTGACATTATATATTAAACTACTCTGATTCTGTTATCAACAAAATTGTGTTCATAGTTCACTTGCTCAGTCTTGTCCGACCTTTGGGACTCCATGGACTGCAGCATGCCAGGCCTCCCTGTCCATCACCAACTGCCAGATTCTACCCAAACCCATGTCCATTGAGTCAGTGATGGAATCCAGCCATTTTATCCTCTGTCATCCCCTTCTCCTCCTGTCTTCAATCTTTCCCAGCATCAGGGTCTTTTCAAATGAGTCAGCTCTTTGCATCAGGTGGCCAAAGTATTGGAGCTTCAGCTTTAACATCAGTCCTTCCAATGAACACCCAGTACTGATTTCCTTTAGAATGGACTGGTTGGATCTCCTTGCAGTCCAAGGGACTCTCAAGAGTCTTCTGCAACACCACAGTTCAAAAACATCAATTCTTAGGTGCTCAGCTTTCTTTACAGTCCAACTCACATCCATACATGATTACTGGAAAAACCATAGCCTTGACTAGACAGACCTTTATTGACAAAGTAATGTCTCTGCTTTTTAATATGTTGTCTGCTGCTGCTGCTGCTACTAAGTCGCTTCAGTAGTGTCCAACTCTGTGCGACCCCATAGACGGCAGCCCACCAGGCTCCCCCGTCCCTGGGATTCCCCAGGCAAGAACACTGGAGTGGGTTGCCATTTCCTTCTCCAATATGTTGTCTAGGTTGGTCATAATTTTCCTTCCAAGGAGTAAGTGTCTTTTAATTTCATGTGTTCATAAACTTGTATTAATCTTCTCTGGCTTTTCTGTAAATAAAACTCTCTAATTTAAAAAGAAAAACAGAGACTTCCCTGGTGGTCCATTGGTTAAAACTTCCAGCTCTTAATGCAGGGGGCCAGATGTGATCCCTGGTCGGGGAGCTAGATCCCACATACCACAACTAAGAGCCCACATGCAGCAAGGAAGAGCCAACAGGCCACTAACACCTGGCACAGCCAAATAAATAAATAAGGAAGAACAAAAACAGGGACTTTCCTGGTGGCACAGTGGTTAAGACTCAGTGCTTTTACTGCAGGGGACTGGGTTTGATCCCCAGTCAGAGAACTAAGATCCTGTAAACCATGCAGCACAGCCAAATAAACAAGCAAACAAAAAACAAAACTAAGCAACAAAGTGGAAGCAAAACTAATTGTGAAGATCCTGGTAATCATGGCAAGCATGACAGCTTGATTGGATCTATAGTCCTGAATTAGATCTGTAACAAGAAAAAAACAAAAACTATAAAGGAAATTACTGAGACCACTGAAGTAATTGGAATATAGACTGTAGATTAAAGAATTGCATAAATATTAAATTTCCTGAATTAACAACTGTATTATCACAACCTAAATGTACATCCTGTTCTTAAGAAGTATATATGGTATAATGTTTGCAACCTTCTCTCAGATTGGTCAGAAGAAACAAAACCATTTACATATAGTGGAAACGGCCAACACAATACACAAGTGCTCAGTCGTGTCCGACTCTTTGCAACCACATAGACTGTGAGCCAAATTCACAAGATGGTGGAGTAGAAGGATATGCACTCATCTTCTCCTGTGAGAACTCCAAAGTTGCAACTCATGGCTGAACAACTATCAACAGGAGAATGTTGGATCCCACCAAAAATGATACCCCACATCCAAGGGCAAAGGAGAAGCCCCAAAAGATGATAGGAGTGGCCAAATCATGTTTAGAATCAAATCCCATAACTGCCAGAGACTCTGGTGGGGTGGGGGAGATAAAACAAAACATCGGGTGCTCCAGGATCCAGAGGCCCGACAGAGACTGAGCCAGACTCACCTTTGAGTGTTTGAATGTCTCCTGTGGAGGCATGGATCAGCAGTGGCCTGCCACAGGGACAGGGGCTTTTCCTGCAGCAGAACTGGGTCACCCTGTATAACCCACCATAGAGCTGCTGAGCAGATGGCCCACAAACTGCAGAACAATTATATAAAAGAAATTCTCACACTTTTAAGAAAGTTTTAGGACCCATAACAGATTTCCCAATCTGTGGATCTGGCAAAGGGACTGAGAACACCCAGGGAATTTGACTTTAGAGGCCAGTGGGATTTGATTACAGAACTTCCACAGAACTGGGGAAATGTACTCTTGGAGGGAACAAACAAAACCTTGTGCACACCAGGAACCAGGAGAAAGGAGCAGTGAGACCACAAGAGATGAATTCAGAATTTGTAGGTGCAGCCTCAGGCCAAACAACAGGGAGGGAATACAGTCCCGCCTATCAACAAAATATTGGATTAAAAATTTACTGAGCATGGCCCAACAGTGGAAACAGTGATGAACTTTATTTTGGGGGGCTCGCAAATCATGGCAGATGGTGACTGCATCCATGAAATTAAAAGAGGCTTGCTTCTTGGAAGAAAAGCTATGACTAACCTAGACAGCTTATTAAAAACAGAGACATTGCTTTGCCAACAGAGGTCCATCTAGTCAAAGCTATGGTTTTTTCAGTAGTCATGTATGGATGTGTTAGTTGGACTATAAAGAAACATGAGCGCCAAAGAATTGATGCTTTTGAACTGTGGTATTGGAGAAGACTCTTGAGAGTCCCTTGGACAGCAAGGAGATCCAACCAGTTTATCCTAAAGGAAATCAGTCCTGAATATTCTTTGGAAGGACTGATGCTGAAGCTGAAACTCCAATACTTTGGCCACCTGATGTGAAGAACTGACTCATTTGAAAAGACCTGATGTTGGGAAAGATTGAAGGTGGGAGGAGAAGGGGACGACAGAGGATGAGATGCTTGGATGGCATCACCGACTCAATGGAAATGAGTTTTAGTAAACTCCAGGCACTGGTGATGGATGGGGAGGCCTGGCGTGCTGTAGTCCCATGGGGTCACAAAGAGTCAGACACGATTGAGTAACTGAACTGAATTGAGCATGGTTCTGCCCATCAGAACAAGACCCAGTTTCCCCTTAGTCTTTCCCATCAGGAAGTTTCCATAAGTCTCTTATCCTTATCCATAAGAGGCTAGACAAAATGAAAGCCATAATCACAGAAAACTAATCAAACTGATTGCACTAACTCAATGAAATTATGAGCCATGCCATGTTGGGTCTCCCAAGATGGATGGGTCATGACAGTTCTGGAAAAAAAAGTGGTCCACTGGAGAAGGGAATGGCAAACCAGCTCCATATTCTTGCCTTGAGACCCCCATGAACAGTATGAAAAGGCAAAAAGATACAACTTTGAAAGACAAAATCTTCAGGTCAGTAGGGACCCAATATGCTACTGGAGAAGAGTAGAGAAATAACTCTAGAAAGATGAAGAGGCAGAGTCAAACTGAAAACAACACCCAGTTGTGGATGTGACTAGTGATGAAAGTAAAATCCGATGCTGTAAAGAACAATATGACATAGGAATCTGGAATGTTAGGTCCATGAATCAAGGTAAACTGGATGGGGTCACAGAAGAGATGGCAAGAGTAAACATTGACCTTTTAGGCATCACTATACTAAAATGGACTGGAACGGGCAAATTTAATTCAGATGACCATTATATCTACTACTGTGGGCAAGAATCCCTTAGAAGAAATGGAGTAGCCCTCATAGTCAATAAAAGAATCTGAAATGCAGTACTAGGGTGCAATCTCAAAAATGACAGTATGATCTCTGTTATTTTCCAAGGCAAACCATTCAATATGACAGTAATCCAAGGCTATGCCCCAACCAGTAATACTGAAGAATCTGAAGTTGAATAGTTCTATGAACACCTACAAGACCTTTTAGAACTAACACCCCCAAAAGATGTGTTTTCATTATATATGATTGGAATGCAAAAGTGGGAAGTCAAGAAATACCTGGAGTAATGGAAAAATTTGGCCTTGGAGTACAGAATGAAGCAGGGCAAAGGCTAACAGAGTTTTGCCAAGAGAACGCACTGGTCATAGCAAACACCCTCTTCCAATAACACAAGAGAAGACTTGACACATGGACATCACCAGATGGTCAACACCAAAATCAGATTGATTATATTCTTTGCAGCCAGATGGAGAAGCTCTATACAGTCAGCAAAAACAGGACCCAGAGCCGACTGTAGCTCAGATCATGAACTCCTTATTGCTAAATTCAGACTTCAATTGAAAGTAGGGAAAACCACTAGACCATTTAGGTATGACCTAAATCAAACCCCTTGTGATTATACAGTGGAAGTGACAAATAGAATTAAAGGGATTAGATCTGATAGAGTACCTGAAGAACTATGGATGGAGGTTCATGACATTGGACAGGAGGCAGTGATCAAGACCATCCCCAAGAAAAAGAAATGCAAAAAGGTAAAATGGTTTTCTGAGGAGGCCTTACAAACAGCTCTGAAAAGAAGAGAAGTGAAAGGCAAAGGAGAAAAGGAAAGATATGCCCATTTGAATGCAGAGTTTCAAAGAATAGCAAGGAGAGATAAGAAAGCCTTCCTCAATGATCAATGCAAAGAAATAAAGGAGAACAATGGAATGGGAAAGACTAGAGATCTCTTCAAGAAAATTACAGATACCAAGGGAACATTTCATGCAAAGATGGGCACAATAAAGGACAGAAATTGTATGGACCTAACAGAAGCAGAAGATATTTACAAGAGGTGGCAAGAATACACAGAAGAACTATACAAAAAAGATCTTCACGACCAAGATAATCATGATGTTGTGACCACTCACCTAGAGCCAGACATCCTGGAATGTGAAGTCAAGTGGGCCTTAGGAAGCATCACTACAAACAAAGCTAGTGGAGGTGATGGAATTCCAGTTGAGCTATTTCAAATGCTAAAAGATGGTGCTTTGAAAGTGCTGCATTCAATATGCCAGCACATTTGGAATACTCAGCAGTGGCCACAGGACTGGAAAACATCAGTTTTCCTTCCAATCCCAAAGAAAGGAAATTTCAAAGAATGCTCAAACTACAGTACAATTGCACTGATCTCACAGGCTAGCAAAGTAATGCTCAAAATTCTCCAAGGCAGGCTTCAACAATATGTGAACTGTGAGCTTCCAGATGTTCAAGCTGGATTTAGAAAAGGCAGAGGAACCAGAGATCAAATTGCCAATATTCACTGGATCATGGAAAAAACAAAGGAGTTCCAGAAAAACATCTACTTCTGCTTTACCCAGATTAGCTAATTTTAAATATTTTGCCACATTTGCTTTATCATGTTCTGAGGACCATCACTTTCACCTGGATTACAGTTTCTAGCCCTGCCTCCTCTCCCAAACATCCTTCTAAATTATTTGGAAAAAATTAATACAGAAAGGAAGACTCCAAGAGTACAGTATGGAAAACTTCACAGAGTAATGATAGCAGAGGAAAGGGGGTGTGGAAGTGGTGAAGTGTGGAGGGTACACAAGAGGAGTTAACAATCTAATTTTGAGAATTAAAGAATTACAAAACCTGTAGGCATACAGATGCATTTTCTGTGACTTACATAGCACACTGTAAACCTTCTTTCTCCCAAGAGTGCTTTATAAACAAATAACTAACATGTGTACCATATGCCTAGAGGAATAGGTGAAAAGAAAAGAAAAATAGAGGTTGAAATTTTGGCCTTTCCTGCTTCCATCCTGAATAACTTAAGTATAAACTTTCATGCACAATTATATTTACATCACCAAAGAAAATAATCTTATGGATTTTGTCCTTACTGTGTTCACAGTCTATTAAAGAGATAAATAGGATTTGTATTGAAGTAGCCAGAAAACCACCACTGCTAAACCAGGGGCTTCAATCTCCACTAAAATGTCTTGCTGAACACGTAGATACCGACTAACGATCATCATTTGTCAGTTTTCACTTGTTCAGCTAAGTGAGCAAGTCTGGTCTACTCTTAATATTTAAGTGCTAAGGCCTGAGGATACCCATACTTAGATGCTCACGGCAGCAGTGTTGGTGAAAACTGAAGACTACACAATTTAAACAACCATCATAATATAGAAGAGGCACATCTATTGTGGCATATAGATATATGTATTTATATATATATATATAATACCATATTTAACATTACTATATACACAACTATTCATAAGTAGATACATACATACAGAGTGATATTAGATACAGATATAGTGTGATAGATACAGAGGGATAATGATAGAATATTATCTTGAGATGAAAATGAGCAACTATTGTTACATATAAATGGGTGGATACTGAAAACATAATATTAAGTAAAAAAAAAAAAAAAAACCCCAAAATATATACAGTTAAGAGCAGGCAAAACTATGTCAATTGCTTTCCTATGGCTTAAATATGTAATCACAAGGGATAAAATTGTAAAGAACAGCATGTAGGATTCATCTCGGTTAGAAGCAGAGGTCATGATTTGGAAGGGATATCCAGCATGTTTAAGAGAGCCAAGTTACTTCTTCATTTAAATATAAGCCTGTAAAAGGCACTTAGGCTCTTTATATGACTTTTTATTTTTGGCCATGCTACATGGCTTGGGGGGTCTTAATTTGTTAACCAGGGATCAAACCTGGTCCCCCTGCAACTTGGGCACAAAGTCCCAACCAATGGACCACCAGGCAATTCCCTGTATGACATTTCATTATCTGTAAGATGGAACATTCCATGGAAAGCAAGAACAACAGTGATGAATACAGAACAAGTACTCAATAGATGCTGGCTGATTCTGGTTGTATTCACATCCTCTGTTGTACTCAAACCAAAGAAATCCTAGTTTCTGCTCAAAAGTGCAATGGTTTTAATAGGTCAAAAAGGACCACTGTGAGTTGGTCTGAATGACTGTACCCACCTTCTTATAAGCCTTGGTCGCTGGACTGGAAAATGGAAGCAGGTTCTGAGTCTCAGTTCTGACATAATCACAGGCCCAGGGCTGAAGAAACATGTTATTTACCAAGTCCTGGCAACTCTTTCCTTGAAGTTTAGCTCATCTCTCTGTCTGGAGCCCCTTAACTACAGGATTATTTGGAGAAACTGATCCTGCCTGTCTGTATTACAATTAAACCCCACGCTTTAGAATTCTTCATCATAGTTTCTTTTACCTGAATAATCAGTTGGGTTGCCCTTAGACTAATATAAGAAGACTCTTCTTGAGTGCAAACAGAAAATGTTTCCCAGTTTACTCTGAAGCAAAATCTCTGTGCGGGTCTACAACTCCTCTAGACTCCTGTTTTTCAAGCACATAAAAGCATGCACCTGTTTTCTTATGATTCCTAAGTAAGCCTCAGGGAAAACTCATTTCACCTGCTTAATGTCAATTTTTCTTCAACTTGGCTGTTTCAGAATCCTTCACAAAGTCAAACCTGCAGTGCTAGTTCTGGTTCCATTGGTTTTGGGTCAGATCTAGTTGTGTATGAAGGTGATCCTATCAGAAGAGCCTTGTGCAGCTGAGTTGCTGTAATCATCTTTGGATATATGCCACTTCTAGAACTTGTGAGTGTTCCCAAAAGGCAAATCATGGGCTGTCTCTGCTTTGTCAGAAGCTGTCCTGAGGTAGAAAGGAAAGATAGTATATCTCTATACCATGCCCTTTCTACTTGGAAGGGTCCCACACCTAGGTAACTCTCCAAAACAAATCTTAAACAGCTGCTGACTTAGAACGTAACTACAAAACATTAGCCATCCATATGCTTTCTTGGCTGAACTCTGCTTTTGAGACTTGAGATCTGGGGGGTAGTTTAAGACTGTTGAGCACAGGACAGCTTGCTACCCTTTGGATTGTGATTCAGTGGTAGGCCTGGGGTGGGAGCTGAGGTCTGCCGGCCTAACAAGATCCCAGGTGATGCCAATGCTGTTGATTCACAAACCTCACTTTGAGTAACAAAGGTCCAGCATACTTCATAGGTGCTTACTTGCCAGGGAGACAGATATAGACAGACTCCTAATTTTAACTAAAATGCTGTGGGATCTTGAACAACTCCTTGCCCTCTGGAGTTGAGTTTATGACTAAAATTCCTCCACTTGCCTTGAGGAAGTTTGACTGTGTAAAGCATACTCATTTTTTTTCCAATAAAAATGCCATAATTTATTCTTCTGTATAAAAATGCATCTTTACATAATATATGCTTTCTAAGAGGAAGAAATATATTTCAGATCATAAATAATCAGCAAACATACAATTGTGGATAGTGGAAAAAAAAATACAAACACTGGTGCTTTCCATTAGTGCTGAAAGCAAACCTGCTTAGGATCTTAGGATATATTTACAGGCTATTATAGTACTCAACCACAAAAGTTGAGGTGTTTAGATCTCTTAGGAGCAGACACTGATGTTTGTAAAGGCAGATCCCCTATATAAAAATAAATAGGGTATATTTTCACACCTATGTGCTGTAATGAAGAGTAATATTGGTAGGAAAGTAAAGTATGAACAGTTAATTCAAAATATCAGTTCAGTCACTCAGTAGTGTCCAACTCTTTGTGACCCCATGGACTGCAGCATTCCAGGCTTCCCTGACCATCACCAACTCTTGGAGTTTGCTCAAGCTCATGTCCATCAACTCAGTGATGCCATCCAACCATCTCTGTCTTCCCCTTCTCCTCCTGCCTTCAATCTTTCCTAGCATCAGGGTCTTTTCCAGTAAGTCAGTTCTTTGTTATCAGGTGGTCAAAGTATTGGAAATTCAGCTTCAGCATCAGTCCTTGAAATTAATATTCAGGACTGATTTCCTTTAGGATGGACTGGTTTGACCTCCTTGCAGTCCAAGGGACTCTCAAGAGTCTTCTCCAACACCACAGTTCAAAAGCATCAATTCTTTAGTGCTCAGCTTTCTTTACAGTCCAACTCTCACAACCATACATGACTATTGGAAAAACCATAGCTTTGACTAGACAGACCTTTGTCTGCAAAGTAATGTCTCTACTTTTTAATATGCTGTCTAGATTTGTCATAGCTTTTCTTCCAAGGAGCAAGCATCTTTTAATTTCATGGCTGCAGTCACCATCTACAGTGATTTTGCAGCCCCCCAAAATAAAGTCTCTCACTCTTTTCATTGTTTCCCCATCTATTTGCCATGAAGTGATGCGACTGGATGCCATGATCTTAGTTTTCTGAATGTTGAGTTTTAAGCCTACTTTTTCACTTTCACCAATCCAAAATATAAGGACAAGCAAAAAGAAATTGGCTCACATGCTGAGTCCAATATTAAACTGGGCTTCAGCTCCACACCCTCAGATTTGATGCACTGTAGTAATTTTCTATACCCCAAGTTAGTGAAACACAGTCTCATTGGTTGGACTGTACTTCTCTTATTGTGTGGTCCTCAGATAAACCCTGGCAATTATTAGAAATACAAATCCCCAGGTCCCCACCCCAGAGTAAATTAGAAAAATCTGGGTGGGTGTTTGCACTCTGTTTTAACAAGCTCTCAGGTGCTGCTGATGCACACTCAAGTGGGTAAACCGTTGCCTTGCCAGAGAGATACAGAGTCAAGCCTAACCACTGGTTTAAAAAGAAAGGGCAAATATCCAAAAATGAGTAAAAGGCTAAACTGTGTAATTACATTTTAATTGAAATGATAATGGCTTTCAGTTCAGTCACTCAGTTGTGTCCAACTCTTTGCAACCCCATGAATCACAGCACGCCAGGCCTCCTTGTCCATCACCAACTTCCAGAGTTTACTCAAACTCATGTCCATTGAGTCGATGATGTCATCCAGCCATCTCATCCTCTGTCGTCCCTATCTCCTCCTGCCCCCAATCCCTCCCAGCATCAAGGACTTTTCCAATGAATCAACTATTTGCATGAGGTGGCCAGAGTATTGGAGTTTCAGCTTCAGCATCAGTCCTTTCAATGAACACCCAGGACAAAAAATGTTTCTAAGATTAACAGACGTTTTCTAAGCATCCATAACAGATACAGGAGGTGGTGGACTACACAGAATATGCAGGCAAGTGGAGGGTAAAGAGTGAAAGGCTAGGGATATGTAAGATTTCTACTTACATAGGCGAAAGTACCACTGTGACTGGAAAAAGGGGTAGCAAAACCTCCCGGGGAAATTCAGCTTCATTTTGCTGAAGTTGAGCGTTACATAGAGAAAAATCAATATATCAGGTTTTTTCAAAATACAAGTGTATAAATCTGAAAGTATGCAAAAATGTGCTTTGTATTCATTGGAAAGGGGAGATACAGACGGGGGAGAGGAAACTTTATGAAGTTGAATTTTCTCCATTCTCTCACTTTTTGTCTCCTACTCCCCCCTCCTCCCCAATCCCCACAGGAATGTGAAACAAACTATTAACATATACTGATGTGCAAAAACCTACATGATCTTTTAAGATAAAGCAAATGGCATTGTGGCAGTTTGCTTTAAGAAGTCCTTGTCTCTGCCATATGTGAACAGGAACACTTCCTTATGAAAGAGATAGTGACATATTCAGAAGAAAACTCTCAACACTTTTTTTTTTTTTTTAATACAAGGGAGTCTCATAAAAAAAAGAATGAACCTACTCATCAAACTTACCGAAATACAGAAAACATTTTGGCAAATATATTAAAATAATACAAAATAATATTTTAAAAGGAAGGCACCTAAATATGCTCACAGATCGTCTCTGTAGCCATAGAAACAATGCAAAATATTTCCATATCGTTCTGTATAAAATACAAAGCTTCCGTTTCGCCACATTTGTAATGCAGAACTAAAGGGGAAAAGTAAGGGATAAAAAGAGGAAATGAGCTCTTTTAAAGTCGATATTATTTACGGTACATTTCTAAGCGTGCAGATGCGAATTCATATTTTTTTTTAAAATACATTCTGAACATAATAACGACAGAACAAAAAAGCCCAATTATGAAACGTGTTCGTTTCCCTAGGAATCGGAGATGGATATACAGAGCAGTGCAGCGACGCAGACTACAGCAGGATAGGCGCACCGCCCCAGAGGGGCAGACAGGAACCGCCCATGGGCTGTCCCTCCCAGTTAGGTACCTCACCTTCCCAGAGTGCCCCGCGGACGGGCCAGCGGCACAGGATGATGACGTACTTCCTCCGGGCTGTGGGGTCCGGTGGGCTCGTTATTAAAGGCTGGGACGCGAAGGGCTACGTAAGCGCGCGTCTCCGAGTGAAACTTTGTTCTAATAGTTTTATTTTTCTAAACTGGCTACACAGGCAAGAAAAAAAGAAAATTCGAAATTACTCATTACTTAAGTTTATCCCCTCCGAAAGAAAAGTCCAAAAATAGAAGTTTTAACCCCACTGTGAAACATATGTTCCTTTTTAAGAGGTTTTGATTCCTAAGAAATTAATCATTGACCAAAAAAAAAAAAGTAATATATATTGCTGAGGAAATTTTCTTCTATTTTGTTATGAACTTGACATTCTGAACAAATACATGCTGCTCACTGACTAAATTTAACACTTGGAATTGTATGATCTATGTTGATCTATATAATACAAAAACACGTATGCAGTGAAGAATAAAGACATTAAATGAATGCATCTCTTAAGTATAGACTGAATAGAAAGAGACCAAAATTCAGATGTTGCAAGGTGCAACTTGTAACTCACAGAACTAAAAATCACTTCCTAATTTTTTAATTGGTTACTCTTTAAATTTGTAACATTCAGTTCAGTTCAGTTCAGTTCAGTCCCTCAGTAGTGTCCGACTCTTTGCGACCCCATGAATTGCAGCACGCCAGGCCTCCCTGTCCATCACCAACTCCCGGAGTTCACTCAAACTCACATCCATCGAGTCGGTGATGCCATCCAGCCATCTCATCCTCTGTTGTCCCCTTTTCCTCCTGCCCCCAATCCCTCCCAGCATCAGTCTTTTCCAATGAGTCAACTCTTCGCATGAGGTGGCCAAAGTACTGGAGTTTCAGCTTTAGCATCATTCCTTCCAAAGAACATTACCACTCCTTAAAAAATAAAGTCTACATGATGAAGAAATAGTTTTTCTTTTTTTTTTATGTTTACAACATCTGATTAATTTTAAAAAAGACAAAATATTTCAAGATCATTCCTAAATGTGACACTAACAGTTTTATATTGAAGTTATTTCCTGCCTTCTCCTTAACACTTCCAGTAGTCCTAATACTTTCTATTACTTAAAAAAAAAAATTAAAGTCAACCTTCAAATAATTAACAAGGAAATGAGGAATTCATTATTTTTGAAGTAGTTTGGAGCATTGACTTATTTATGTTGCAGAATGCAACAGATAAAGGTTTCTGCCATTATTTTGGTAAAATAATAAAGCTGGAAGGAGGAGACAGCCTTGGGGAAACCCTTGGACAATATTGAGGTAGCACACTGAACTGCACTGCAAGCTGATGAGAGGATGGAAAGGGAGTGGTGATGTGTACAGTAGGGGGAAGATATACAAAGCTTAGTAGTTACTTTGAAAAGAATTCTGACTTATTTATTTCAGAAGTTTACAAAACACACAAAAACTTGTCAAGGTAAGAACATTTTTAATTAACAAAATTCACAATTATTTTTCAGATAATCTTGAAATTTTGGTGAAATTTGTACCATCCAAGCAAATGATGTTTAGTTTAAGGAATTTTTTAAAAGGCAAAAACCAAAAAATGCAAGACAAAATCTAAAATTTAACTTCATTAAAATAGAATTCCCATTGAAAATTCAGACCAATGAAATTAGATAACAGAAATAAAAACATATTGTAAATCTTTATAAGTGACTTTTTACAGACAATAATTATAAAAAGCATACAGAAATAGAAATAGCATTTCACTTTTTAAAGTGAAGGCTGATCATATGCTAAAATTCTAGAATCACAACACAAGAATTCCACCTCCCTCTCTCTTCCCAGAAGGAAATCAGTAGAGGGGTTAGGGGTGCACTGTTGGTGGTCCTGGTCGCATGTGGAGTAAACTACTGATGGAAATTCTCCAAACGGAAGAATCCCACAGAAGCTTGGAAAAAAGAGGCCCTGAGTCAGAAGGAAGTGGGATCTCGCTCTGATGCCCAGCTTCAGTTCATTCCTGGGATGGTAACCTGCGGGCTGCAGTCCTCCTGGCTGATCCCTGGACCTTCTCAGGCACCCAGTGACCCAGCTTGTAGACAAGCGGAGCTTGCCCTCATGGTGGGCAATACCAGGTTGGGCGTGCTGGTGGAACCTGGGACCACAGTTTCTGCCCTTTTGGCTTCAGGACAGGGAAACCGCATAGTCTCTGGTTTCTCACTATCCAACATCTTGTATATTGTTCAGAAATATTTTCAAAAAAATTGAAGTACCATAAAATTGACTCTCTCGAAAAAGAATTCTAAGTTAAAATTCAATGTGTACCCATATGCTGAAAGAAAATCACAGACTTCAAGGTTTTGTCCTCTTTTTTTTTTTTAATGCATTTTTTTAATGTCCTCTTTATTTTTAAATTGACTTAAAATGAACAGATTTTAATTAAAATCTCAACTAAATTTCAGCATACTATACCTAATTTGTTGGCTTGGGGGGAAAATACTTAAGACTTATTTCTAAGAGCATAAAATAGCAAAGTTAAATAAAATGGTACAATTTAAATACAAAGAAAGTATTTTAATTTCAGACCTGAGTTCTCTGATAGTTTTGACTCTATCACAAAGCCTCCGAAGAGCTCTAGAGAAAAAGTGGATAAAGAAAAGTCTGGGAATATAAAATGTTAACAAAGCTTTAGTTGTTAGACGAGTAGAAAAATTCAAATTTAGTAACTAGACCCCTTCAAATGAAAAATTAGCAAATGAAGAAAAACAGTCATGAGAATATAATTCATTTAGAGAACCTCCAACATGTTGAAAATTAATGGTGATTTTTTTTTTTTTTGTCAGTCATGTTGGAAACTTTTTTGACACAAAAAAGATTTTGTATCGGGCTACAGCCAGTTAACAATGTCATGATAGTTTTAGGTGAACATTTAAGGGACTCAGCCATACATATACATAACCTTTTTAAAAAATATCTACAGAAGATTTAGACTATGAAATTATATTCATCATATGAACCATCTTGCAATTCTTGAGGAGAATAACATGCATTAGATACACATATACACTTATGAAAGAATGAATTTAACATAGGACAAACACAACTGCACAGGTTTTATAAAAAATATGAACTATGTATATGTGCCTGTGGAGGCACACTAATGTATGTCCATGTTTGTAAATGAAATCAGTCAGCCTAATAGGATTCACACTAACCTTAATGATAGAAAGTGGCCTTGATAAGTAGACATGGAGCCAGGCTTCCCTGAATTTTTACTCGGGTTAATTCTTAAACGTATTTTTTCCTCAGAAACAGATCACAGCTTACATTTCCAGTTTGAAATAAAGATTAAAAAAAAATTGCTCAAATGAACACAGTTATTTTTGGTTCTTGTACCCATCTTTTCCTTGTTCTGACTTTTTCTTCTTCCATCCTTCTGAGACTTTATTCTTTCCATGCAGACTCGGAATTATCCCCAGCAGCTACTGATAACCATCTGTGAGCATTTCAATGAGGCTGACTTTGGCCTCTCATTTTCTGGCTGCCAGATGGTGCGGCAACCACCCTGAATTGTATAAATCAAGTTAAGTTTCCATTTCTGAAATGATGAAAGCCCAGAAGTAACTTGTATGTGGAACAGTCACAAAGTGATTTGGGACCCTGCACAGGAAAGTCTAAGTGAATGGAGAAAATGGTTCGAACTATAAACCATAATTCCTTGTGACTTATCTCTTAGCCTGTAGGATTTTTTTTTTTTTTTCTCACTCTGTCAAACCCTCTATCTTTTTACATGCACAGACTCTTTCTCTAAAACCAAGGGTTTGCTTTAACAACTTTTGAGACACCAAAAAACTAAAATATTTCAATTTACAGTCACAACAGGGAGATCTCAGATGTAGCTAATGAATGCATAAGAAAAGAACAACATAAAGTCAATTCACGTTGTTGTATGGAAGAAACCAACACGATATTGTAAAGCAATTATTCTCCAATTAAAAATAAAATTAAAAATTCAAGTAACTGAAATGACATTTACTGGACATGACTGAGTGACTGAACTGAACTGAACCCTCAAAATTTAGCCCCAGCGTATGTTTTCAACTTGTTAAGTAGATGAAATATTCTCTACCTATAGTACCTCAACTATTTTGTCATTTGTTCATAGCCTGTTACTATCTTGAACAGGAATCCCACTTTTTGTCTTCCCTGCTCACCTTCTTTAAGTTTCTACTAACTATACTTCAGGTCTCTAGTCACAATTTGCTTCCTCCAGGAAGCCTGCCCATACCACTTAAATCTAGACTGCATGGCCTTATACTCTCTGAAATCCTCCAATACTGTGCACAATCTGAATTACAGCATTTCTACTGCAGGAGAGGAAGAAAGGATTTTTTTCTACTCTTCTAGGTTCTCCACAGGGGCTCTGTAACACAAGACTGATTAACAAGAGAAAATTATACAAATTTATTTATGTTTTACATGATACAGGAGCCTTCATAAGGAAATGAATATAAATGGTTAAACCTGAGTGTTTTTACAGGAGGTTTGAAGAAGAATGGAATGTCAAGGAAAAATATCATAAGACAAAAGGATATGAGCTAAGTAAACCAAAGGGAACTTAGCAAGGCCTATTCATTCCACTTGGTGTCTCTCTGTCTTCAGAGAAAAGATAAAAGGAGGAATCCTCTCACTGGAGCCCTCTTATCACCTCTTTTGTGGAAGAAGGTCAGAAAGTCCTCTTTCCTTTCTCAAATTACTTCAGCTTAAGATACTCAGTGGCAACCCACTCCAATGTTCTTGCCTGGAGAATCCCAGGGACAGGGGAGCCTGGTGGGCTGCCATCTATGGGGTTGCACAGAGTTGGACACAACTGAAGTGACTTAGCAGCAGCAGCAGCAGCAGCAGCAGCAGCAAGATACTCAATATGCCAGGGGTACTTACTGTATTTTGGAGTAATGTGTCCTGAACCCTGTCACTGCCTCAAATTTAATTGCCTATTCATTTATCTAATCTCCATTGATGACAGGAAAGCCATATTTTTCCTTCATCTATTTATCCACTAAATGTAACAAAGTGCATATATACATATATATTCTTTTTGGCCACATGGTTGCCATTTAATTTTTGCTTGTACACATGCAAATATTTCCTATTAGCCATCTTCCCTTTCTAAAATTAGGCACACTTTAGCATATAAGTAGTACCACCCTAAAGGTGAAAAATATTATTATGATTCCTTAGTTTCTCCTAGTTAAATGGAGGTAAAATGACATCAGTCTACCCTACCTGTTTGATCTCATCTCCTCCAAAACCTTCATTTACAACTCTATGAACAGGACAATTTGATCCCTTTGGAATTTGTCTGTGTGCCATGCTCCTCTTGGCTTCATTATACTTGAAAATTTTCTTTTCTGCCTGAATGTTCTTTCCTTTTCTTGTTCTGTACACTTAAAATCTGTATTCACCTTTTAAAAATTATGGAAGTATAGTAGATTTAAAATGTTTTATTCATTTCTGCTGTATAGCAAAATTAATCAGTTATACATATATATTCTTTTTTATATTAATTTACAATCACCGTTTATCACAGGATATTGAATATAGTTCCCTGTGCTGTACAGTAGGACCTTGCTGTTTTTTACATATTATATATTCCCAGGTAGCGCTAGTGGTAAAGAACCCACCTGCCAATGCAGGAGAAATGAGACACGAGTTCAATCCCTAGATTGGGAAGATCCTCTGGAAGAGGGCACTGCAACCCACTGCAGTATTTTTGCCTGGAGAATCCCACGGACAGAGGAGCCTGATGGGCTATAGTCCATAGCTTCACATGTTGTTGGACATGACTGAAGCAGCTTAGCATAGTACAGTACACACTCGTTTGCATCTACTAATCCCAAAGTTACAATCTTTACCTTCCCAAGCCCTCTTCACCTTCACAATCATAAGTCTATTCGCTATGTCTGACAGTCTATTTTTATTGCGTAGCTAAGTTGTTTCTGTCATGTTTTAGATTCCACATATAATATACGGTATTTGTCTTTCTTTTTCTGGTTAACTGCTTAGTGTGATAATCTCTAGGTCCATCCATGTTGCTGCAAATGGCACTGTGGCATTCTTTTTTATGGCTGAGTAATATTCCATTTTCTATGCATATAAAAAGATGGGCACAGTAAAGGTCAGAAACAGCAAGGATCTAACAGAAACAGAAGAGATTAAGAAGAGGTGATCAGTTCAGTTCAATTCAGTTCAGTCACTCAGTCGTGTCCAACTCTTTGCGACCCCATGAATTGCAGCACACCAGGCCTCCCTGTCCATCACCAACTCCCGGAGTTCACTCAGACTCATGTCCATCGAGTCAGTGATGCCATCCAGCCATTTCATCCTCTGTCGTCCCCTTCTCCTCCTGCCCCCAATCCCTCCCAGCATCAGGGTCTTTTCCAATGAGTCAACTCTTCATATGAGGTGGCCAAAGTACTGGAGTTTCAGCTTTAGCATCATTCCTTCCAAAGAAATCCCAGGGCTGATTTCCTTCAGAATGGATGGTTGGATCTCCTTGCAGTCCAAGGGACTCTCAAGAGTCTTCTCCAACACCACACTTCAAAAGCATCAATTCTTTGGTGCTCAGCCTTCTTCACAGTCCAACTCTCACATCCATACATGACCACAGGAAAAACCATAGCCTTGACTAGACGGATCTTTGTTGGCAAAGTAATGTCTCTGCTTTTTAATATGCTGTCTAGGTTGGTCATAACTTTCCTTCCAAGGAGTAAGCGTCTTTTAATTTCATGGCTGCAGTCACCATCTGCAGTGATTTTGGAGCCCAGAAAAATAAAGTCTGACACTGTTTCCACTGTTTCCCCATCTATTTCCCATGAAATGATGGGACTGGATACCATGATCTTTGTTTTCTGAATGTTGAGCTTTAAGCCAACTTTTTCACTCTCCACTTTCACTTTCATCAAGAGGCTTTTTAGTTCCTCTTCACTTTCTGCCATAAGGGTGGTGTCATCTGCATATCTGAGGTTATTGATATTTCTCCCGGCAATCGATAAAGGACAGAAATGGTATGGACCTAACAGAAGTAGAAGATATTAAGAAGAGGTGCCAAGAATACACAGAAGAACTGTACAAAAAAGATCTTCATGACCCAGATAATCACGATGATGTGATCACTGACCTAGAGCCAGACATCCTGGAATGTGAAGTCAAGTGGGCCTTAGAAAGCATCACTACGAACAAAGCTAGTAGAGGTGATGGAATTCCAATTGAGCTATTTCAAATCCTGAAAGATGATGCTGTGAAAGTGCTGCACTCAATATGCCAGCAAATTTGGAAAACTCAGCAGTGGCCACAGGACTGGAAAAGATCAGTTTTCATTCCAATACCAAAGAAAGGCAATGCCAAAGAATTCTCAAACTACCGCACAATTGTACTCATCTCACACGCTAGTAAAGTAATGTTCAAAATTCTCCAAGCCAGGCTTCAGCAATACGTGAACCGTGAACTTCCTGATGTGCAAGCTGGTTTTAGAAAAGGCAGAGAAACCAGAGATCAAATTGCCAACATCCGCTGGATCATGGAAAAAGCAAGAGAGTTCCAGAAAAAACATCTATTTCTGCTTTATTGACTATGCCAAAGCCTTTGACTGTGTGGATCACAATAAACTTTGGAAAATTCTGAAAGATATGGGGAATACCAGACCACCTGACCTGCCTCTTGAGAAGTCTGTATGCAGGTCAGGAAGCAACAGTTAGAACTGGACATGGAACAACGGACTGTTTCCAAATAGGAAAAGGAGTACGTCAAGGCTGTATATTGTCACCCTGCTTATTTAACTTATTTGCAGAGTACGTCATAAGAAGAGGTCGTAAGAATACACAAAAGATCTGTACAAAAAAGTTCTTAATGACCATAAACAATAATTGATGTGGTGGTGGTTTAGTAGCTAAGTCATGCCCAACTCTTGATACCCTATGGACTGCAGCCTGCCAGGTTCCTCTGTCCATGGGATTTTCCAAGAAATAATACTGGGGTGAATTGCCATTTCCTTCTCCAGGGGATCTTCCTGACTGAAGGATAGAACCCATATCTCCTGCATTGCAGGTGGATTCTTTATGGCTGAGCCATAAGGGAAGCCCAACATTGAACTTAGTATCTTTGAAATTTAAGGCAGTCACATAATCAAACAGAATTTTCTCTAGTTACAATGGATGGAAATTCACAGGTGTTAAATTAGCTTTGGAAGGATTCCCCTATTGTTTCTTACTGGAAAACTAGAACATATGGAGACGTGTGTGAGCTTTCTCAAAAAGTTCCATCTCAACATTAAGACCAAGACTCACCCAAAGGCCAGAAAATTCCTATGCCAGACACCTCACACCAAACCATTGTCAAAATAGAAACACATCGCTACCCATTAGCAGAAAGCCTTACCAAAGGTGTACCAAGCCCACAGGCATCCCAAAACACACTACTGGAAATGGCACCACCCTTCAGTGAGACAAGATCCAACTCTATCCTCCAGACTACAGGCTCAAGTCCTCCCAACCAGGAAGCCTCCACAAGGCACTGGTCCAACTCAAACACTGGGGGGGGGGGGGGGGGGGGCAGACTCCACAGTTAAGTGGAACCATGACCCTCCACCCTGCAGGAAGGAGATCCCAAATACAATAAATTAAACCAAATGAAAAGACAGAGAAATATGCAGGAGATGAAGGAACATGGTAAAAATCCATAAGATGAAACATGAATGAAGAGGAAATGAACAGTCTACCTGAAAAAGAATTCAGAATAATGATAATAAAGATGGCCCAAAATCTTAGAAATAAAATTGAGGCACAGATAAATAGTCCAGAGGCATGGATAGAGAAGATGCAAGAAATGTTTGGCAATGACCTAAAAGAATTAAAGAATAAAAAATGAGCAATGAACAACACAATAAGTGAGGTTAAAAATATACTAGAGGGGACCAATAGCAGATTATCTTGAGCAGGAGAATGGAAAAGTGAGCTGGAAGATAGAATGGTGGAAATAACTGAAGCAGTGCAAAATGAAGAAAAAAGAATAAAAAGAAATGAGGACAGTCTCAGCGACCTCTGAGACAACATTACTTGTATCAGCATTGAAATTATAAGGGTCTCAGGAGAAGAAAAAAGAAAGGGTATGAAAAAACATTTCAGGAGATTATAGTAAAAAACTTCCCTAAACTGGGAAAGGAATTAGCTACCAAGCCCAGAAAGTCCATAGAATCCCATAAAATATAAACCCAAGGAGAAACATGACAAGACACATGTTAATCAAACTAATGAAAATGAAACACAAAGGAAAAATATTAAAAGCAACAAGGGAAAAACAACAGGTAACATACAAAGAGATCCCCATAAAGCAAATAGCTTATTTTTCAAAGAAACTCTGCAGGCAAAGGAAATGGCAGTATACAATTAAAGTGACTAAAGAAAAAAAACCTGCAACCAAGATTACTCTATCCAGCAAGGATCTTCTTGAGATTCAAAGGGGAAATCAAAAGCTTTGCAGAAGAGCCAAAGTTAAAAGAATTCAGTACCATAAACTAGCTCTTCAACAAATGCTAAAGGAACTTCTCTAGACAGGAGTAACAAGAACAAGTAAAGGCCTACAAAAACAAACAATAAACAATAAAGTAAATAGTAAGAAAATTATACTGCTGTCGAGTCATTAAGTTGTGTCCAACACATTTGCAGCTTCATGGACTGCAGCCCACAAGGCTCCTCTGTCCAAAGGATTTCCTAGGCAAGAATACTGGAGTTAGTTGCCATTTTCTTCTTCAGGGGATCTTCCCAACATAGGAATTGAACCCAAGTCTTCTGCTTGGCAGATAGATTCTTTACCACTGAGTCATGTGGGAAGCTCCTAATAGGATCATGCTGCTGCTGCTGTTTAGTCGCTTCAATCGTGTGTGACTCTGTATGACCCTATGAATTGCAGCCTCCCAGGCTCCTCTGTCTGTGAAATTCTCTAGGCAAGAGTTCCAGAATGGGTTGCAATGCCCTCCTCCAGGGATCTTCCTGACCCAGGAATCGAACCTGGGTCTCCTGCTTTGTCATAGACTCTTTACTGCTGAGACCCCAGGGAAGCCCCAATAGGATCATACATATCAATAATTGTGTTGTGTTAGTCATGTAGTCATGTCTGACTCTTTGACCCCATGGACACAACCTGCCAGGCTCCTCTGTCCATGGAATTCTCCAGGCAAGGATGCTGGAGTGGGTTGCCATGTCCTTCTCTGTAAATGGACTAAATGCTTCAACTAAAAGAAATAGATTGGCTGAATGTATAAGAAACATGACCCCTATATGTGCTGTCTACAGGAGACACACTTCAGATCCAGGGATTCTCACAGACTGAACATGTGGGCTATAAAAGATATTGCATGCAAACAGAAATCAAAAGAAAGCAGAAGTAGCAACACTCATATCAGATGAAGTAAACTTTAAAATAAAGACTGTTAGAAGAGACAAGCAAGGACAGTACACAATGATCAAAGCATCAATCCAAGAAGTTTTAACAATTATAAATATATATGTATCCAACATAGGAGTACCTCAATACACAAGACAAATGGTAGTAACTATTAAAGAAAAAATTAACAGTAACATCACAATACTGGGGGACTTTAATATCTCACTCACACCAATGGATAAAACTTCCAGACAAAAAATTAATAAGGAATCACAAGCTTTAAATCATACATGGACCACTTGGACCTAATTGATATCTACAGGACATTCCATTCAAAAAGAGTAGATTTCACTTTTTCTCAAGTTCACATGGAACATTCTCCAGGATAGATCACATTGTGGGTCATGAATAAAGCCTTGGTAAATTTAAAAAACATTGAAATCATTTCAAGCATCTTTTCTAACAGCAATGCTATAAGATTAGATATTAACTATAGGGGGAAAAAACTACAGAAAACACAAATACATGAAAGCTAATCAGTACACTTCTGAGTAACCAAAAGATCAGTGAAGAAATAAAAGAGAAAATAAAAAATACCTAGAAACAAATGAAAACACTGAAAACACAGCAACTCAAAACTACAGGATGCAATAAAACCCTTGCTAAGAGGGAAGTTTCTAACAATACAAGCCTACCTCAAGAAACAAGAGAAACATCAAATAGGCAACACAACCTTACACTTTAAGCAACTAGAAAAAGAAGAACAACAAAAATGTCCCAAAGTTATTATTATACAGAGTGAGGTAAGCCAGAAAGAAAAACACCAATACAGTATACTAATACATATATATGGAATTTAGAAAGATGGTAACAATAACCCTGTGTACGAGACAGCAAAAGAGACACCAGTGTATAGATCAGTCTTATGGACTCTGTGGGAGAGGGAGAGGGTGGGGGAGATTTGGGAGAATAGCATTGAAACATATATAATATCATGTATGAAACGAGTCGCCAGTCCAGGTTCGATGCACGGTACTGGATGCTTGGGGCTGGTGCACTGGGACGACCCAGAGGGAGGGAAGGGGAGCGAGGAGGGAGGAGGGTTCAGGATGGGGAACGCGGGTATACCTGTGGTGGATTCATTTAGATATTTGGCAAAACTAATACAATATTGTAAAGTTAAAAAAAAAAAAAAAAAGAAATCTGTATGTAGGTCAAGAAGCAACAGTTACAACTGGACATGGAACAACAGACTGGTTCCAAATTGGGAAAGGAGTACATCCAGGCTGTATATTGTCACCCTGCTTATTTAAATTATATGCAGAGTATGTCATGAGAAATGCTGGGCTGGATGAAGCACAAGCTGGAATCAAGATTGCCAGGAGAAATATCAATAACCCCAAATATGCAAGTGACACCATCCTTATGGCAGAAAGCAAAGAACAACTAAAGAGCCTCTTGATGAAAGTAAAAGAGTAAAGTGAAAAAGTTGGCTTAAAGCTTACATTCAGAAAACTAAGATCATGGCATCTGGTCTCAGCACTTCATGGCAAATAGATTGGGAAACAATGGAAACAGTAACAATTTATTTTTCTGGGCTCCAAAATCACTGCAGATGGTGATTGCAGCCATGAAATTAAAAGATGTTTGTTCCTTGGAAGAAAAGCTATGACCAACCTGGACAGCATATTAAAAAGCAGAGACATTGCTATGCCAACAAAGATCCATCTAGTCAAAGCTATGGTTTTTCCGGTTGTCATGTATAGATGTGAGAGTTGGACTATAAAGGAAGCTGAGCACCAAAGAATTAATGCTTTTGAACTGTGGCATTGGAGAAGACTCTTGAGAGTCCCTTGGACACCAAGGATATCCAGTCATTCAATGCTAAAGGAAATCAGTCCTGATTGAAGGACTTATGCTGAAGTTGAAACTCCAATACTTTGGCCACCTGATGGAAAGAACTAATTCATTGGAAAAGACCCTGATGCTGGGAAAGATTAAAGGTGGGTGGAGAAGGGGACGACAGAGGATGAGATGGTTGAATGGCATCACCGACTCAATGGACATGAGTTTTCAAAGGCTCCAGGAGTTGGTGATGGACAGGGAAGCCTGGTGTGCTGCAGCACAAATCCTGCTGCATGCTGCAGGGGTCGCAAATAGTTGGATATGACTGAGCAACTGAACTGACTGACTGACTGATCCTAATATTCATTGCAGCACTATTTACAATAATTAAGACTTGGAAGCAACCTACATGTCCTTTGACAGATGAATGAGTAAAGAAGCTGCAGTACCCATACACAATGTAATATTACTCAGCTCTATAAAGGAATGCATGTGAATCAGTTCTAATGAGGCAGATGAACCTAGAGCCTATTATACAGAGTGAAGGGAGTCATAATGAGAAAAGCAAATATAGTATATTAATGTATATGTATGGAATCTAGAAAGATGGCACTGATGAACCTATCTTCAGGGCAGCAATGGAGAACCAGACATAGAGAAGAGAGTTTTGGACACAGGGAGGGATGGAGAAGGTGAGACTAATTGCAAAATATTGGAGCTTCAGCTTCAGCATCAGTCAGTCCTTCTGGTGAGTATTCAGGTTTTATTTATTTATTTAAGGGAGCCTTAAGATTGACTGGTTTGATCTCCTTGCTTTCCAGGGGACTTTCAGGAGTCTTCTCCAGCACCACAGTTGGAAGGTATCAATGCTTTGTCATTCTGCCTTCTTTATAGTCCAGCTCTCACAACTGTAGGTGAGCCCTGGGAAGACTGTTGCCTTGACTATATGGACCTTTGTAGGCAGAGTAATGCCTATGCTTTTCGACATACTGTCTATGTTTGTCATCACTTTCCTGCCAAGAAGAAATTGTTTTTTGATTTCATGGCTGAAGTCCCTGTCCATGATGATTTTGGAGCTCAAGAAGAGGAAATCTGTCACTACTTCCAAGTTTTCCCCTTCTATTTGCCATTCGGTGATGCAGCTGGATGCCGTGATCTGTTTTCTTGATATTTAGTCTTAAGCTGGCTCTTTCAATTTCCTTCTTTACCCTCATCTAGAGGTTCTTTAGTTTCTCTTCATTTTCTGCTATTAGAATGGTATCATCCACATATCTGAGGTTGTTGATTCTTCTGCCACCCATCTTGATTCCAGCTTGTACCTCATCCAGCCCAGGATTTCTCACGATGTGCTCAGCATATAGATTAAACAAACAGGGTAACAGCAGACAGCCCTGTTGTACTCCTTTCTCAATATTGAACCAATCAGATGTTCCATACAGGGTTCTAACTATTGCTTCTTGACCCACTTACAGATTTTTCAGGAGACAGATAAGATGGTCTGGTATTCCCATCTCTCTAAGAGCTTTCCACAGTTTGTCATGATCCACATAGTCAAAGGCTTTAGCATAGTCAAAGAAAGAGTGATAGATGTTTTTCTAAAATTCCCTTGCTTGTAATCTTAGATAGACAGGTGAAAATTTGCTCTATGCCTCATGGAGCTCAAATCCCATACTCTGTGACAACCTAAAGGGGTGTCATGGGGTGGGAGGTGGGAGGCAGGTTCAAGAGGGAGGGCGCATACATATACCTTTACCAGGTGACGCTAGTGGTAAAGAACCTGACTGCCAATGCAGAAGATGTAAGATACACAGGTTCTATCCCTGGGTCTTAAAGATCCCCCAAAGAAGGCATGGCAACCTACTCCAATATTCTTGCCTGGAGAATCCTATGGACAGAGGTGCCTGGCCATCCACAGACCATAAGTTTACAAAGAGTTGGACAAGACTGAAATAACTGAGGCAATTTAGCAGGCACACATGACTAACTCATGTAGAAATGCGGCAGAAACCAATCCAATATTGTAAAGCTGTTATCCTCCAATTAAAAATAAAGTTAAACAGAAGAACCCCTGCATGGTATTGGCACAGAAACAAGCATACAGATCAGTGCAACAGAATAGAGAATTCAGAAATTAACCCAGGCATCTAAGGTGAATTAACATTCAACAAAGGCAAAGTTGGGAAAGCTGGGTAGCTGCATGTAAATTAATGAAGTTAGAATACACTCTCACACCATACAAAAAAATAAACTCAACTTAAAGGATTAATTCTAAGGTGTGACCCCATCAAATTCTTAGAAGAGAACATGGGCAAAACAGCCTCTGACATAAATTGTACCAATGTTTTCTTAGGTTATTCTTCTAAGGCAATAGAAATGAAAGCAAAAATAAGCAAGTGGGACCTAATCAAACTTATAAGGTTTGCAAGGCAAAGGAAACCATAAACAAAATGAAAAGAAAACAGACTGGGATATGAATGATAAGGGCTTAGTTTCCAAAATATAGCGACAGCTCATACAATTCAACAAGAAAACCCACAAAACAATTAAAAAATGGATATAAGACCTACACAGTCATTTCTCCAATGTAGACATATAGATGGCCAAGAGGCACATGAAAAGATGCTCCCTATTTCTAATTATTAGGGAAATGAAAATCAAAACTAAAGTGAGATATTAACTCATACCAGTAAGAATGGCCATCATTAAAAAGACTACAAATAACTAATGCTGCAAAGAATGTGGAGAAAATGGAAAACTCCTATATTGTTGGGTGTTTCCCTTGTAATTCAGTTGGTAAAGTATCTGTCTGCAATGCAGGAGACCTGGGTTTGATTCTTGGGTTTGGGAGGATCCCCTGGAGAAGGAAATGACAATCCGATACAGTATTCTTGCCTAGAGAAAGCCATGAACAGAGGAGCCTGGTTGGCTACTGTACATGGGATCACAAGAGTCAAACACAACTTGACGGCTAAACCACCACAACTTACATTGTTGCTGGGAGTGTAAGTTGGTGCCCTTATCTGGAAAACAGTATGGTGGTTCCTTTAAACACTAAAAATAGAGTTACCTGTGATCCAGAAATCCCACTCTTGGGCATTGTCCAGGAAGTTTTAATTTGAAAGGTGTATGTACCCTTCTGTTCATTAGCTCTATTCACAATAGCTGAGATATGTAAACAACCTAAATATCTATGGAGGCATGAATGGATAAAGAAAAATTGGTATGCATGCCCAATGGAATATTACTCAATCATAAAAGGAATGAGTTAATGCCATTTGGAGCAACATGGATCGACCTAGAAGTTATCACACTAAGTAAAGTAACTGAGACAGAGAGTGACAAATACCATATGATATCACTTATATGGGGAATCTACAATATGACACAAATGAACTAATCTATGAAACAGAAACAAATTTATAGAGAACAGATTTGTGGTTGCTAAGGAAGAGGGGAATGGTGAAGGGATGGATTGGATGTTTGGTGTTAGCAGATGCACACTATTATATATAGAACGGATAAACAACAAGGTTCTATAACATAGGAACCATATTCAAGATCCTGTGATATACCATAATGCTAATATAAAAATAATTTATATGTATGTATTACTGAATCACTCTGATATACAGCAGAAATGAACATAACATTGTAAATTAACTGAACTTCAATAAAAATTATTAGCAAGTTCCTATGGTACAGCTTAAGGAAATATATTCAATATCCTATAATAAATCATAATGAAATAGGAAAAAAATTTCCCTCATAGAATGCTTTTGTGTCTCTTAGTTTCATAAAGCTTCCATTTTCATTTTATTTCTTTGTGAGTCATTGGTTGTAAATAACATTTGCTCATTTGTATGTTTTTGTCTTTCAGATATTTTTGTTTTTCTGTAGTTGATTCCTAGTCTCATACTTTTTGTGCTCAACTAAGAAACTTAATATGATTTCAAAATTAAAATTATCATGACACTTTTACCCTTTCAAAGAACCAGAAAAAATGGGAGCAGGAAGAAGTGCAGACCGATTAAGACTAAGACACAGAAGCCCATCTGAACTATGGTGCTGGATGAAACTCTCCATTGCATTTAGGATTCTGTTTGAAGTATAATCATGGGGCCATACTGAATAGTGTACAGCATATCACTCAGGATCCAAAAGTCAAAGTCAAGAGTTGCTGGTGGAGGAGGGACAAGATGTCAGAAGAATACATGGACATACAGTACATCTCTTTCCACAGATGCATCAGAAATACACGCTCAGGTCCAGAAGATCTCACAGAGCACCAGCTGAGAGCAGGAAGGAGTCCCTGATCACCAGAAAGGAATATATAGATCCACACAAAACTCAAGATTGGGCCTGAACTTTTGTAGTGAGAGTGCTGAGTCCAGGGTACTAGACTGCCAGAGAATTCCTAATCCCAGGGAGTATTAATTAATGAGAAATCCCAAGAAAGTTTCCATCTGTATTCAAGATCTGGCATCACCTGTCAACAGCACCCTGTGAAGGATGCCTCATTCAAACAAGAAGACAAAAACACAAATTCAGCCATCAGCAGAGAGCTTTCCCACAGACAACCAAAAATATACCACCTCACACAACCCTGCCCATCAGAGGGAAAAAAGCTCCTTCTCCTACCAGAACAAAGGCACAAGTCACATGCAACATGAGCCTACACAAACCCTGGATCCATCTTACCACTAAGAGCAGAAACCCAAAGGAAGAAGGAATAAGACTCTAAAGCCTGGGAAAAGAAGACCTCAAACAGAGTAAATTAGAAAAAAATAAAATAAAAAGACAGGGAAATATCATGCAAGTGAAGGAACAAGGTAGAAACTCACAAGGCAAAATAAACAAAGAGGAAATAGGCAAACTAGCTGAAAAAGAATTCAGAGTGATGATAGTAAAGAGGATCCAAAACCTCAAAAGTGGAATGGAGAAAATGCAAGAATCAATTAACACATTTAACAAAGAACTAGAAGAAATAAATATAGAAACAGAGATGAACAACACAATTGCTGAAATTAAAAACATCATAAAAGGAATCAATAGCAGAATAACTGAGGCAGAAGAATAGATAAGTGAGGTAGAAGCTAGAAGATAGAATGATGGAAATAACTTTTGAAGAGTAGAATAAAGGGAAAAGATTGAACAGAAATGAGAATGGTCTCAGAACCTCTAGGAGAATATTAAATATACCACCATTCAAATTATTGGTGTCTCAGAAAAATAAGAGAAAAAAAATGCATCCGAGGAAATTTTTGAAGAGATTATAGTTGAAATCTTCCCCAGCATAGGAAAGGAACTAGTCACTAAAGCCCAAGAAGTGCAGAGTTCCACATAGGATAAACCCAAGGAGAAACACATTGAGACACATATATTAATCACACAGAAAGAATATTAAAAGCAGCAAGGGAAAAGTAACATGTAATGTACAAGGGAAAGCCCATACAATTAACAGCTAATATTTTAGAAGAAATTCCACAGGCCAGAAGGGAATGGCAGGATATATTTAAACTACTGAAAGTGAAAAGTCTAAAAGCAAGTTTACTCTACTTTCCAAGTATCTAATTCAAAATTGATGGAAAAATCAAAAGCTTTCAGACAATCAAAAGTTAAGAGAGTTTAGCACCACAAAACCAGCTTTACAACAAATATTAAAGGGATTTCTACAAACAGGAAAAAAAAAAAAAGAGAAGGAAAACGCATACAAAAGCAAACCCAAAACAATTAAGAAAATGCCAGTAGAAACATATATATTAATGATTACTTCAAATGTCAATGGATTAAAAACTCCAACCAAAAAACACAAACTGGCTGAATGGATACAAAAACAAGTTTTTGTATCCATATATATATATGTATGTGTGTATATATATATATATATATATATATATATATATGTATGTATATATATGCTGTCTTCCAGAGACTTACTTCAGACCTAGAGAAACATACAGACAGAAAGTGAGACGATGGAAAAAGATATTCCATGCAAAGAAAGTCAGAGTAGCCATTCTCATATCAGACAAAATAAACCATAGGCTAATAATATTACAAGAGATAAGGAAAGACACTACAAAATGATCAAAGGATCAATCCAAGAATAAGGCATGAAAATTGTAAATATTTATGCATCCAACATAGGAACACCTCTATACATAAAGGAACACTAACAACCATAAAAAGAGGAAATTGACAGTAACACAATAATAGTAGGGGACATTAGCTTACATTACTAGGGGACTTACACCACTGGACAGATCATCAAAACAAAAAATTATTAAGGAAACATAAGCTTTAACTAGGGTTTCCCTGGTGGCTCAAGGGTAAAGAATCTGCCTGCAAGGCAGGAGCCACAGATGTGAATTCAATCCCTGGGTTGGGAAGATCCCCTGGAGAACAGCATGGCAACCCATTCCAGTATTCCTGCCTGGAGAATCCTATGGACAGAGGAGCCTGGCAGGCTTTCAATCCATGGGGTTGCAAATAGTCAGACATGACTGAAATGATTTAGCATGCATGCCTTAAATGACACATTAAAAAAGATGGAGCTAATTGATATTTTCAGGACATTCCATCCAAATCCAGAAGAATACACTTTCTTCTCACATGCATATGGAACGTTCTCCAGAATAGACTACATCTTGAGTCACAAACATAGCCTCAGTAAATTAAGAAAATTGAAATCTTATCAAGAATCTTTTCTGACCACAATACTATGTGATAAGATATAAATTACAGGAAAAAAAAAAGAAAAAAAACAAACACATGGAAATTAAGCAATATATTTCTAAATAATGAACAGGTAACTGAAGAAATAAAAAAGGAAATAAAAAATTCCTAGAAACAACAACAACAACAAGAACAAAAAAACCCCACAATGACCCCAAACCTATAGGAAGCAGCAAAAGCAGTTCAGAGGGAAGTTTCAGATCAGATCAGACCAGTCGCTCAGTCGTGTCCGACTCTTTGCGACCCCATGAATCGCAGCACGCCAGGCCTCCCTGTCCATCACCAACTCCCGGAATTCACTAAGACTCACGTCCATCCAGTCAGTGATGCCATCCAGCCATCTCATCCTCTGTCATTCCCTTCTCCTCTTGCCCCCAATCCCTCCCAGCATCAGAGTCTTTTCCAATGAGTCAACAATCCTATATAAAGAAACAAGAAAAGTACTGAATAGATAATCTAACTTTATACCTAAAACAACTGGAAAAGGAACAGAACACCCCCAACGTTAGTAGATTGAGAGAAATCACAACGACTGGAGCAGAAAAAAATGAAAAGGAAATGAAGGAAACAATAATAAAGATTAATAAAACTAAAAGCTGGTTCTTTGAGAAGATAAAACTGACAAACCATTAGCCAGACTTATCAACAAAAAAAGAGAGAAGAATCAAATCAACAAAATTAGAAATGAAAAAAGGGAGGTTACAACCACCAATGCAGATATACAAAGGATCATAAGAGGCTATTATGACACAATTATAAGCCTATAAAATGGACAGCCTGGAAGAAATGGACAGATTCTCAGAAAAGTTCAACCTTCCGATACTGAATCAACAAGAAATACAAATTATGAACAAGCCAACTACAAGCACTGAAATGGAAGCTGTGATCAAAAATCTCCCCAAAACAAAAACCCAAGGCCAGATGGCTCCACAGGTGAATTCTGGCAAACATTTAGAGAAGAGCTAATGCCTACAATTCTGAAATTTTCAAAAAGTTGCAGAGGGGGAACACTTCCAAATACATTCCATGATGCCACCATCATCTTGATACTAAAAACACATGAAGATATCATAAAAAAAGAAAATTATAGGCCAATATCACTGATAAACCTTAACAAAATTATGGCAAACAGAATTTAACAACACATTAAAAAGATTATACATTATGATCAAGTTCAGTTTATCTCAGGGATTCAGGGATTCTTCAATATATACAAATCAATGAATGAGAATACCACATTAACAAACTGAAAGATAAAAACCATTTAATAATCTCAATAAACTCAGAAAAAGCTTTGACAAAATTCAGCACTCATTTATGATAATAACTGTTTTAAAAATGGGCATAGAAGAAACCTGTGCTGTACTCAGTGACTTCAGGCATGTTTGACTCTTTGTGAGCCCATTGATCATAACCAATCAGGCTCCTCTATCCATAGAATTCTCCAGGCAAGAATACTGGAGTGGGTTGCCATGCTCTCCTCCAGGGGATCTTTGTCTTGACCCAGGGATTGAAACCATGTCTCTGGCATCCCCTGCATTGCAGGCACATTCTTTACCACTGAATCACCTGGAAAGCCCAGAAGGAACCTACCTCAACATAATAAAGGCCATATATGACAAACCCACAGCAAACATTATTCTCAATGTTGAAAAACTGAAAGATTTCCCTCTAAGACAAGGAAAAAGGAAATGGTGCCCATTCTCACCACTATTCTTCAACATAATTTTGGAAATCTTAGCTTTGGCAATCAAAGAACAAAAAGAAATAAAAGGAATCCAGATTGAAAAAGAAGTAAAATGCTCAGTGTTTGCAGACGACATGATACTACTATACGTGGAAAACCTTAAAGATACTATCACAACATTACTGGAGCTAATCAGTGAATCTAGTAAAGTCACAAGATACAAAATCAGTACATAGAAATCACTTGTATTCCTATATCTTAACAGTGAAAAATCAGAAGGAGAAATTAAGCAATCAATCCCATTTACCATCACAACAGAAAGAATAAAATACCTAGGAATAAACCTACCTAAAGGAGATCAGTCCTGGGTGTTCATTGGAAGGACTGATGCTAAAGCTGAAACTCCAATACTTTGGCCACCTCATGCGAATACTTGACTCCTTGGAAAAGACTCTGATGCTGGGAGGGATTGGGGGCAGGAGGAGAAGGGGACAACAGAGGATGAGATGGCTGGATGGCATCACTGACTCGATGGACGTGAGTTTGAGTGAACTCCAGGAGTTGGTGATGGACAGGGAGGCCTGGCGTGCTGTGATTCATGGGGTCACAAAGAATCAGACACAACTGAGCGACTGAACTGAACTGAACTGAAGTGAAGGAGAGAAAAGTGTTGTATACTGAAAACTATAAGACACTGATGAAAGAAATCAAAGGTGACATAAACAGATGGACAGATATTTCATGTAGCTGGGTTAGAAGAATCAATGTTGTAAAAACGACTATACTACTAAATACAATATACAGATTCAACGTAATCCCTTTTAAATTACTAATGGCATTTTTCACTGAATTACAACAAAATATTTCACTATCCATCAGTTCAGTTCAGTTCAGTCGCTCAGTCGTGTCTGATTCTTTGCGACCCCATGAATTGCAGCACGCCTGGCCTCCCTGTCCATCACCAACAAAAGCCCTGAATAGTCAATGTGATACTGAGAAAGAAGAGGGAGAGGATGTGGAGAAAAGGGAACCCTCATGCACTGTTGGTGGCAATGTAAATTGATTTGGCCCCTATGGAAGACAGTATGGAGATTCCTTAAGAAACTAGTAATAAAACTACCATATGACTGAACAACTCCACTACTGGTCATACACCCTGAGGAAAGCATCATTGAAAAAGACACATGTACAGTAATATTCATTGCAGCACTATTTACAATAACTAGGGCATGGAATAGAGGAAAACAACAGAATGGGAAAGGCTAGAGATCTCTTCAAGAAAATCAGAGATACCAAAGAAACATTTCATGCAAAGATGGGCTCAATAAAGGACAGAAATGGTATGGACCTAACAGAAGCAGAAGATATTAAGAAGAGATGGCAAGAATACACAGAAAACTGTACAAAAAAGATCTTCACAACCCAGATAATCATGATGGTGTGATCACTCACCTAGAGCCAGACATCCTGGAATGTGAAGTCAAGGGGGCCTTAGAAAGCATCACTATGGACAAAGCTAGTGGAGGTGATGGAATTCCAGTTGAGCTCTTTCAAATCCTGAAAGATGATGCTGTGAAAGTGCTGCACTCAATATGGCAGCAAATTTGGAAAACTCAGCAGTGGCCACAGGACTGGAAAAGGTCAGTTTTCATTCCAATCCCAAAGAAAGGCAATGCCAAAGAATGCTCAAACTACTGCACAATTGCACTCATCTCACACGCTAGTAAAGTAATGTTCAAAATTCTCCAAGCCAGGCTTCAGCAATATGTGAACTGTGAAATTCCTGGTGTTCAAGCTGGCTTTAGAAAAGGCAGAGGAACCAGAGATCAAATTGCCAACATCTGCTGGATCATGGAAAAAGCAAGAGAGTTCCAGAAAAGCATCTATTTCTGCTTTATTGACTATCCCAAAGCCTTTGACTGTGTGGATCACAATAAACTGTGGAAAATTCTGAAAGAGATGGGAATACCAGACCACCTGATCTGCCTCTTGAGAAATTTGTATGCAGGTCAGGAAGCAACAGTTAGAACTGGACATGGAACAACAGACTGGTTCCAAATAGGAAAAGGAGTTCATCAAAGCTGTATATTGTCACCCTGCTTATTTAACTTTCATGCAGAGTACATCATGAGAAACACTGGACTGGAAGAAACACAAGTTGGAATCAAGATTGCAGGGAGAAATATCAATAACCTCAGATATGCAGATGACACCACCCTTATGGCAGAAAGTCAAGAGGAACTCAAAAGCCTCTTGAAGAAAGTGAAAGTGGAGAGTGAAAAAGTTGGCTTAAAGCTCAACATTCAGAAAACGAAGATCATGGCATCCGGTCCCACCACTTCGTGGGAAATAGATGAGGAAACAGTGGAAACAGTGTCAGACTTTATTTTTCTGGGCTCCAAAATCACTGCAGATGGTGACTGCAGCCATGAAATTAAAAGACGCTTACTCCTTGGAAGGAAAGTTATGACCAACCTAGATAGCATATTCAAAAGCAGAGACATTACTTTGCCAACAAAGATTCGTCTAGTCAAGGCTATGGTTTTTCCTGTGGTCATGTACGGATGTGAGAGTTGGACTGTGAAAAAGGCTGAGCACCGAAGAATTGATGCTTTTGAAGTGTGGTGTTGGAGAAGACTCTTGAGAGTCCCTTGGACTGCATGGAGATCCAACCAGTCCATTCTGAAGGAGATCAGCCCTGGGATTTCTTCGGAAGGAATGATGCTAAAGCTGAAACTCCAGTACTTTGGCCAACTCATGCGAAGAGTTGACTCATTGGAAAGGACTCTGATGCTGGGAGGGTTTGGGGGCAAGAGGAGAAGCGGACGACAGAGGATGAGATGGCTGGATGGCATCACTGACTCGATGGATGTGAGTCTCAGTGAACTCCTGGAGTTGGTGATGGACAGGGAAGCCTGGAGTGCTGCGATTCATGGGGTCGCAAAAAGTCGGACACGACTGAGTGGCTGATCTGATCTGATCTGAGGTCATTGAAATAACCCTGATGTCCATTGACAGATGAATGAATAAAGAAGCTGTGGTGCATATACACAATGGAATATTACTCAGCCATAAAAGAACACATTTTAGTCAATGCTAATGAGGTGGATGAACCTAGAGCCTATTATACATAGTAAAGTAGTCAGAAAGAGAAAAAATCATCTATTAATGCATATATATGGAATCTAGAAAGATAGTACTGATGAACCTATTTTCAGGGCAGAAATGGAGATGTAGACATACAGAACAGACTTATGGACACAGTGGAGAAGGGAAGGAGAGGGTGGGATGAATGAAGAAAGCAGTATGGAAACTTGTATACTTTTCCATGTAAAACAGATAGCCAGTGGAAATTTGCTGTGTGACACAGGGAGCTCAAACTGGGGTTCTGTGACCATTTAGAGCGGTGGGATGGGGTGGGAGGTGGGAGGGAGGCTCAAGAAGGAGGGGATATATGTATACTTATGGCTGATACATGTTAATGTATAGTTGAAGTCAGCATAATATTGTAAAGCAATTATCCTTCAATTTCTGTGCTAGAGAAGACTCTTGAGAATTTCTTGGACAGAGAGATCAAGCCAGTCAATCCTAAAGGAAATCAACCCTGAATATTTATTGGAAGGACTGAGGCTGAATCTGAAGCTCCAATCCTTTGGCCACCTGATGCAAAGAGCTAACTCACGAGAAAATACTCTTGATGCTGGCAAAGATTGAGGACAAGAGGAGAAAGGGGTGACAGAGGATGAGATGGTTGAATGGCATCACTGACTCAATGGACATGAGTTTGAGCAAACTCTAGGAGATAGTGTAGGATAGGGAAGCCTGGTGTGCTGCAGTTCATGAGTTTGTGAAGAGTCTGACACTTAGTGACTAATCACATAGTGACTGAAAAACAGCAACACTGTACCTTAGTTCATAACAATGTATCAGTCAATTAAATCTCAATAAAGCTTGAAAAAAGGCAACTTGGTTTTACTGATTTTTTTTTTTCTGTTTTTAAAAATCTTTATTTACTCTCTGATCATTATAATTTCCTTTCTTCTGGTGTCTTTAGGTTTTGTGTATCCTTTTTCTAATGTTTTAGGTGAAAGAACAGTGTATCACTTCAGATTTTCTTGTTTCTGAGGAGAGCTTGTATCACTATGGGCTTCCCTTTATGGACTGCTCTTGATGCAGCCCATAGATTTGCATTGTTTTGATTCATTGTCATTTGTCTTAAGCTATTTTCAAATGTCCTCTTTGATTTTATATTTGACCCATTGGATTTTTATTTTTATTTATTTATTTTTTTTTTGCATTTCTTAAAAAATTTTTTTAATATAAATTTATTTATTATAATTGGAGGCTAATTACTTTACAATGGGCTTCCTTCATAACTCAGTCGGTAAACCATCTGTATGCAATGCAGGAGACCTGGGTTCAATTCCTGGGTCGGGAAGATCCCCTGGAGAAGGAAATGGCAACCCACTCCAGCATTCTTGCTTGGAGAATCCCATGGACAAAGGAGCCTGGCGGGCTACAGTCCATGGGGTCACAAGAGTCAGACATGACTTAGTGACTAAACTAAACCACCTACTTTACAATATTGTATAGGTTTTGCCATACATCAACATGAATCTGCCATGGGTGTACACGTGTTCCCCATACTGACCCCCGTTCCCACCTCCCTCCCCATACCATCCCACTGGGTCATCCCAGTGCACCAGCCCTGAGCATCCTGTATCATGCATTGAACCTGGATTGGCTATTCATTTCACATATCATATTATACATGTTTCAGTGCCATTCTCCCATATCATCCTACCCTTGCCCTCTTCCACAGAGTCCAAAAGACTGTTCTATACATCTGTGTCTCTTTTCCTGTCTCACATACAGGGTTATCGTTACCATCTTTCTAAATTCCATATATATGCATAGTATACTGTATTGGTGTTTTTCTTTGTGGCTTACTTCACTCTGTATAATAGGTTCCAGTTTCATCCACCTCATTAGAACTGATTCAAATGTATTCTTTTCAATGGCTGAGTAATACTCCATTGTGTATATGTACCACAGCTTTCTTATCCATTTGTCTGCTGATGGACATCTAGGTTGCTTCCATGTCCTGGCTATTATAAACAGTGCTGCGATGAACATTGGGGTACACATATCTCTTTCAATACTGGTTTCCTCTGTGTGTATGCCCAGCAGTGGGATTTCAGGGTCATATGGCAGTTCTACTTCCAGTTTTTAAAGGAATCTCCACACTGTTCTCCATAGTGGCTGTACTGGTTTGCATTCCCACCAATAGTGTAAGAGGGTTCCCTTTTCTCCACACAATCTCTAGGATTTATTGCTTGTAGACTTTTGGATAGCACCCATTCTGACTGGTATGAAACGGCACCTCACTGTGGTTTTGATTTGCATTTCTCTGATGAGTGATGTTGAGCATCTTTTCGGGTGTTTGTTAGCCATCTGTATGTCTTCTTTGGAGAAATGTCTGTTTAGATCTTTGGCCCATTTTTTGATTGGGTCATTTATTTTTCTGGAATTGAGCTGCAGGAGTTGCTTATATATTTTTGAGATTAATCCTTTGTCAGTTGCTTCATTTGCTATTATTTTCTCCCATTCTGAAGGCTTTTCTCCTTGCTTAGAGTTTCCTTTGTTGTGCAGAAGCTTTTAATTTTAATTAGGTCCCATTTGTTTATTTTTGCTTTTATTTCCAATATTCTGGGAGGTGGGTCATAGAGGACACTGCTGTGATTCGTGTCGGACAGTGTTTTGCCTATGTTCTCCTCTAGGAGTTTTATAGTTTCTGGTCTTATGTTTAGATCTTTAAATCCATTTTGAGTTTATTTTTGTGTATGGTGTTAGAAGGTGTTCTAGTTTCATTCTTTTACAAGTGGTTGACCAGTTTTCCCAGCACCACTTGTTAAAGAGACTGTCTTTTCTCCATTGTATATTCTTGCCACCTTTGTCAAAGATAAGGTGTCCACAGGTGCATGGATTTATCTCTGGGCTTTCTATTTTGTTCCATTGATCTATATTTCTGTCTTTGTGCCAGTACCATACTGTCTTGATGACTGTGGCTTTGTCATAGAGCCTGAAGCCAGGCAGGTTGAGTCCTCCGGTTCCATTCTTTTTTGTCAAGATTGCTTTGGCTATTGGAAGTTTTTTGTATTTCCATACAAATTGTGAAATTATTTGTTCTAGCTCTGTGAAGAATACCGTTGGTAGCTTGCTGGGGATTGCATTGAATCTATAGATTGCTTTGGGTAGTATACTCATTTTCACTATATTGATTCTTATGGTTCATGAACACAGTATATTTTTCCATCTATTAGTGTCCTCTTTGATTTCTTTCAGCAGTGTTTATAGTTTTCTATATATAGGTCTTTTGTTTCCTTAGGTAGGTATATTCCTAAATATTTTATTATTTTCATTGCCATGGTGAATGGAATTGTTTCCTTAATTTCTCTTTCTATTTTCTCGTTGTTAGTGTATAGGAATGCAAGGGATTTCTGTGTGTTAATTTTATATCCTGCAACTTATACTATATTCATTGATTAGCTCTAGTAATTTTCTGGGGGAGTCTTTAGGGTTTTCTATGTAGAGGATCATGTCGTCTGCAAACAGTGAGAGTTTTACTTCTTCTTTTCCAATTTGGATTCCTTTTATTTCTTTTTCTGCTCTGATTGCTGTGGCCAAAACTTCCAAAGTGATATTGAATAGTAGTGGTGAGAGTGGGTAGCCTTGTCTTGTTCCTGACTTTAGGGGAAATGCTTTCAATTTTTCACCATTGAGGATAATGTTTGTTGCGGGTTTGTCATATATAGCTTTTGTTCTGTTGAGGTATGTTCCTTCTATTCCTGCTTTCTGGAGAGTTTTTTTATCATAAATGGATGTTGAATTTTGTCAAAGGCTTTCTCTGCATCTATTGAGATAATCATATGGGTTTTATTTTTCAATTTGTTAATGTGGTATATTACATTGATTGATTTGCAGATACTGAAGAATCCTTGCATCCCTGGGATAAGGCCACTTGGTCATGGTGTATGATCTTTTTAATGTGTTGTTGGATTCTGCTTGCTAGAATTTTGTTAAGGATTTTTGCATCTATGTTCATCAGTGATATTGGCCTGTAGTTTTCTTTTTTTGTGTGGCATCTTTGTCAGGTTTTGATATTAGGGTGATGGTGGCCTCATAGAATGAGTTTGGAAGTTCACCTTCCTATGCAATTTTCTGGAAGAGTTTGAGTAGGATAGGTGTTAGCTCTTCTCTAAATTTTTGGTAGAATTCAGCTGTGGAGCCGTCTGGGTCTGGGCTTTTGTTTGCTGGAAGATTTCTGATTGCAGTGTCAATTCCCATGCTTGTAATGGGTCTGTTAAGATTTTCTATTTCTTCCTGGTTCAATTTTGGAAAGTTGTACTTTTCTAAGAATTTTTCCCTTTCTTCCAAGTTGTCCATTTTATTGGCATATAATTGCTGATAGTAGTCTTTTATGATCCTTTGTATTCCTGTGTTGTCTGTTGTGATCTCTCCATTTTCATTTCTAATTTTATTGATTTGATTTTTCTCCTTTTGTTTCTTGATGAGTCTGACTAATGGTTTGTCAGTTTTATTTATCCTCTCAAAGAACCAGCTTTTGGCTTTGTTGATTTTTGCTATGGTCTCTTTTGTTTCTTTTGCATTTATTTCTGCCCTAATTTTTAAGATTTCTTTCCTTCTCCTAACCCTGAGGATCTTCATTTCTTCCTTTTCTAGTTGCTTTAGGTGTGGAGTTAGGTTATTTATTTGACTTTTTTCTTGTTTCTTGAGGTAAGCCTGCGTTGCTATGAACCTTCCCCTTAGCACTGCTTTTACACTGTCCCACAGGTTTTGGGTTGTTGTGTTTTCATTTTCATTCATTTCTATGCAAATTTTAATTTCTTTTTTGATGTCTTCTGTAATTTGTTGGTTATTCAGCAGCGTGTTATTCAGCCCCCATATGTTGCCCATTGGAGTCTTAAAAAGTTAGTTTTCTATGAAGGATAGTTTCTTTACAATGTTGTTTTGTTCTCTGTTGCACAACAATGTGAATATGTGTATATGTATATCCCTCCCTCTGTACATATATATATCCCTCCCTCTTGAGCCTCCCTCCTTCTCACCTAATCCCACCCCTCTAGGTCATCACAGAGCACTGAGCTAAGCTCTTTGTTATACAGCAGCTTTCCACTAGCTATCTATTTTATACGTGGTGGTGTATATGTATCAGTGCTACTCTCTCAGTTCTGCCTGCTATTTCTCCTGCTGTTTGCAAGTTCATTCTCTATGTCTGCACCTCTTCTTATGCACTACAGATAGGTTCATCAGTATCATTTTTCTAGACTCCATATATATGTGTTAATATATAATATTTGTCTTTCTCCTTCTGACTTATCTCACTCTTTATGACAGATTCTAGGTTCATTCACCTCATTAGAACTGACTCAACTTAATTCCCTTTTATGATTGAGTAACAATCCAGTTTTTAAAATGTAGCACTGCTTCTTTGTCCATTTCTCTGTCAATGGACATATAGTTTGCTTCCATGCCCTGGCTATTGTAAACAGTGCTCCAATGGACACTGGGGTACATATGTCTTTTTCAGTTTTCGTTTTCTCAGGGTATATGCCTTCCTGGTGGGATTTTAGGATCATATGATAGCTTTATTCCTAGTTTTAAAAGGAAGTTCCATATGGTTCTCTGCAGTACTTATATCACTTGATCTTTCTACCAACGGTGTGAGAGCCTTCCTTTTTCTCCACATCCTCTTCAGCATTTATTGTTTGTAGATTTTTTGCTGATGGGCATTCTGACATGTATGAAGTGATACTTAATTGTAGTTTTGATATGAATTTCTCATATAATGAAAGATGTTGAGCATTTTTCTTGTATCTATTGGCTAAAGACTTTGATTGTGTGAACAACAAACTGTGGAAAATTGTTGAAGAGATGGGAATAACAGACCACCTTACTTGTCTTCTAATAAACCTGCATGCAGGACAAGAGGCAACTGGTAGAACCAGACTTGGAACTACAGACTGGTTCAAAATCAGGAAAGGAGTAAGCCAAGGCTGTATATTGTCATCCTGCTTATTTAATTCCTATGCAGAATACGTCATGTGAAATGCCAGAGTGGATGAATCTCAAGTTGGAATCAAGATTGCCTGGAGAAATATAAAAAACCTCAGATATGCAGATGATATCCCTCTAAAAGCAGAAAGTGAAGAAGTACTAAATAGCCTCTTGGTGAAGGTGATAGAGGAGAGTGAAAAAGCTGTCTTAAAACTTAATATTCAAAATACTAAGTCATGACATCTTGTTCCATTACTTCATGGCAAATACAAGGGGAAAAAGTAGAATGAGTTTGGAAATTTACCTTCCTCTGCAATTTTCTGGAAGAGTTTGAGTAGGATAGGTGTTAGCTCTTCTCTAAATTTTTGGTAGAATACAGCTGTGGAGCCGTCTGGGCCTGGGCTTTTGTTTGCTGGAAGATTTCTGATTGCAGTTTCAATTTCCGTGCTTGTGATGGGTCTGTTAAGATTTTCTATTTCTTCCTGGTTCAATTTTGGAAAGTTGTACTTTTCTAAGAATTTTTCCATTTCTTCCAAGTTGTCCATTTTATTGGCATATAATTGCTGATAGTAGTCTCTTATGATCCTTTGTATTTCTGTATTGTTTGTTGTGATCTCTCCATTTTCATTTCTAATTTTGTTGATTTGATTTTTCTCCCTTTGTTTCTTGATGAGTCTGGCTAATGGTTTGTCAGTTTTATTTATCCTCTCAAAGAACCAGCTTTTGGCTTTGTTGATTTTTGCTATGGTCTCTTTTGTTTCTTTTGCATTTATTTCTGCCCTAATTTTTAAAATTTCTTTCCTTCTCCTAACCCTGAGGTTCTTCATTTCTTCCTTTTCTAGTTGCTTTAGGTGTGGAGTTAGGTTATTTATTTGACTTTTTTCTTGTTTCTTGAGGTAAGCCTGCATTGCTATGAACCTTCCCCTTAGCACTGCTTTTACAGTGTCCCATAGGTTTTGGGTTGTTGTGTTTTCATTTTCCTTCATTTATATGCATATTTTGATTTATTTTTTGATTTCCTCTGTGATCTGTTGGTTATTCAGCAGCGTGTTGTTCAGCCTCCGTATGTTGGGACTTTTAACAATTTTTCTCCTGTAATTGAGATCTAATCTTATAGCATTATGGTCAGAAAGGATGCTTGGAATGATTTCAATTTTTTTGAATTTACCAAGGCTAGATTTATTGCCCAGGATGTGATCTATCCTGGAGAAGGTTCCGTGTGCACTTGAGAAAAAGGTGAAATTCATTGTTTTAGGGTGAAATGTCCTATAGATATCAATTAGGTCTAACTGGTCTATTGTATCATTTAAAATTTGTGTTTCCTTGTTAATTTTCTGTTTAGTTGATCTATGCATAGGTGTGAGTGGGGTATTAAAATCTCCTACTATTATTGTGTTATTGTTAATTTTCCCTTTCATACTTGTCAGCATTTGTCTTACATATTGTAGTGCTCCTATGTTAGGTGCATATATATTTATGATTGCTATATCTTCTTCTTGGATTGATCATTTGATCATTATGTAGTGTCCATCTTTGTCTCTTTACACAGCCTTTGTTTTAAAGTCTATTTTATCTGATATGAGTATTGTTACTCCTGCCTTCTTTTGGTCCACATTTATGTCTTAATCTGCTGCTGCTAAGTTGCTTAAATCGTGTCCGACTCTGTGCAACCCCATAGACGGCAGCCCACCAGGCTCCCCCATCCCTGGGATTCTCCAGGCAAGAACACTGGAGTGGGTTGCCATTTCCTTCTCCAATACATGAAAATGAAAAGTGAAAGTGAAGTTGCTCAGTCATGTCCTACTCTTAGCGACCCCATGGACTACAGGCTACCAAGCTCCTCCATCCATGGGATTTTCCAGACAAGAATACTAGAATGGGGTGCCATTTCCTTCTCCAACGTCTTTATCTAGTTTTAGTTTATTTTTGTGTGTGGTTTGGGAAGTGTTCTAACTCCATTTTTTTATATGTAGCTGTCAGTTTTCCCAGTACCACAGAATGAAGAAGCTGTTTTTTTTTTTTTTTTTTTATTGTATATTCATGCTTCCTTTGTGAAAGATAAGGCGACCATAGGTGTGTCAGTTTATCTCTGGGGTTTCTATCTTGTTCCATAGGTCTATATTTCTGTTTCTGTGCCAATACCATACTGTCTTGATGACTGCAGCTTTGTGGTATAGCCTGAAGTCAGGGAAGGTTGATTACACCAACTCCATTTTTCTTTCTCAAGTTTGCTTTGGCTATTTGGCATATTTTGTATTTCCATACAGACTGTGAAATTTTTGTTCTAGTTCTGTGAAATATGCCATTGTTAATCCAGTGGAAATTTCATTGAATTGTAGATTGTATTTGGTAGTATAGTCATTTTCACAATATTGATTCTTCCATTCCAAAAACATGGTATATCTCTCTATCTGTTTGAATCACTTTCAATTTCTTTTATCAGTGTCTTATAGTTTTCTGTATATAAGTCTTTTTTCTCCTTAGATATGTTTATTTCTAGATATTTTTCTTGTTGTTGAAATGGTAAATGGGATAGCATCCTTATTTTCCTTTTTTTGACTTTTCATTGTTATTGTATAGATATTAATGTGGTTTCTGTGCATTAATATTGTACCCCGTGAATTCACTAAGTTCATTGATTAGCTCTAGGAATATTTGTTTGCATCTTTAAGGTTTTATATGTATATTATCACATCCTCTGTGAACAGTGACAGTTTTACTTCTTCTTTCCCAATTTGGATTCCTTTTATTTCTTTTTCTTCTCTGATTGCCATGGGTAAGACTTCTAAAACTATGTTGAACAGTAGTTATGGAAGTGCGCAACTTGTTTTGTTCCTAATTTTTGAGGAAATGCTTTAAGTTTTTCACCATTGAGAATAATGTTTGCTGTGGGTTTGTCACTTATGGCTTTTATTATGTTTAGGTAGTTTCTTTCTATGCATTTATTTTGTCATAAATGGGTATTGGATTTTGTCAAAGTTTTTTCTGAATCTATTGGAATTATCATATGATTTTTTATCTTTCAATTTGTTAATGTGGTGTATCACATTTATTTATATATATTGAAGAATCTTTGTATCCCTGGGACAAACCTCACTTGATCATGACCTCTGATTCACTCAATGTGTTGTTGGGTTTGGTTTGCTAGTATTTTGTTAAGGATTTTTGCATCTTTGTTCATCAGAGATATGGGCCTGTACATTTTCTATTTTTGTGACATGTTTTCTCATTTGGTATTAGGGTTATAGTGGCCTTTAGAATGAGTTAGGGAGTATTCTTTCCTCTTCAAATTTTTGGGGAAAATCTAAACATTTGACTTATATGCAGAGTACATCATGAGACACACTGGCCTTGAAGAAGCACAAGCTGGAATCAAGATTGCCAGGAGAGATATCAATAACCTCAGATATGCAGATGACACCACTGTTATGGCAGAAAGTTAAGAAGAACTAAAGAGCCTCTTGATGAAAGTGAAAGTGGAGAGTGAAAAAGTTGGCTTAAAGCTGAACATTCAGAAAACGAAGATCATGGCATCTGGTCCCATCACTTCATGGGAAATAGATGGGGAAACAGTGGAAACAGTAGCTGACTTTATTTTTCTGGGCTCCAAAATCACAGAAGATGGTGATTGCAGCAATGGAATTATAAGAGGTTTACTCCTTGGAAGGAAAGTTATGACCAACCTCAACAGCATATTAAAAAGCAGAGACATTACTTTGCCAACAAAGGTCTGTCTAGTCAAGGCTATGGTTTTTCCAGTGGTCATGTATGGATGTGAGAGTTGGACCATAAAAAAGCTGAGCACTGAAGAATTGATGCTTTTGAACTGTGGTGTTGGAGAAGACTCTTGAGAGTCCCTTGGACTGCAAGGAGATCCAACCAGTCCATCCTAGAGAAGATCAGGTCCTGAATGTTCATTGGAAGGACTGATGTTGAAGCTGAAACTCCAATACTTTGGCTACCTGATGTGAAGAGCTGACTCATTTGAAAAGACCCTGATGCTGGGAAAGATTGGGGGCAGGAGGAGAAGGGGACAACAGAGGATGAGATGGTTGGATGGCATCACCAACTTGATGGACAAGGGTTTGGGTGAATTCCGGGTGTTGGTGATGGACAGGGAGGCCTGGCATGCTGTGGTTCATGGGGTCACAAAGAGTCAGACAGGACTGAGCGAGTGAACTGAAAACATTTGATATAATTCATCTATCAGGCCACCTGACCCTGTGTTTTTGTTTGTTGGAAGATTTTTGGTCAGTGTTTCAATTTCAGTGCTTGGTATTTGTTTGTTTTTCTGTTTTTTCCTGCTTCAGTCTTGTAGGTTTGTAGTTTTCTAAGAATCTGTCCATGGCTTCTATGTTGTCCATTTTATTGGTTGCTCATATGTTACGATCCTTTGTACTTCTCTAGTGTATGTTGTAACATCTTTTTCGTTTCAGTTTCATTGATTTGAGTCTTCCCTATTCTTTTTTTCTTGAAGAGTGTGGCTAATGGTTTATCAATTTTGTTTATCTCTTCAAGGAACCAGCCTTAGTTTCACTGATCTTTGCTATTATTTTCTTCATTTCTTTTTCATTTATTTCTGCTCTGATTTATGATTTCTTCTCTTCTACTAACTTTGGGGGAAGTTGTCCTTTCTTTTCTAGCTACTTTAGTTGTAATGTTAGGTCTTTTATTTGATATTTTTCTTATTTCTTGAGGTACGATTGTATTGCTATAAATGCCCCTCTTAGAACTTCTTTTGCTGCATCTCATAGGTTTGGGGTCTTCATGTTTTCATTGTCATTTCTTTCTCTCTTTTTAAAAATTTTTTCCTTCGGTGTCTTCAGTTAATCACTTGGTTATTTGGAAGAGTATTGTTAAGCCTCCCTGTGTTTGTGGGTGTTTTAAAGTTTTTTTTTTTTTTTTTCTCCTGTAATTGTTATCTAATCTTAAAGTGATGTCATCATAAAAGTTGCTTCATATGATTTTACTTTCCTAAAATTTATTGATTTTTGAGCCAAAGTGTGATATAGCCTGGGAATATTCCATCTACATTTGAGAAAAGTTTATTATGCTGCTTCAGATACAGTGTCCTATAAACATCAATTAGACCCACCTTGTCTAATGTATCATTTAAGGCTGGTGTTTCCTTATTAATTTTCTGTCTAGATTATCATGCCAAGTTTCCTCTACTATTATGGTATTCCTATTAATTTCCCCTTTTATGACTTTTAGCTTTTGCCTTATATATTGAGATGCTTCTATAGTTGCTGCATAAATATTTACAATTGTAACATCTTCTTGGACTGATGCCTATCATTGTGTAGTGTCTTTCCTTGTCTCTTGGAATATTTTTTTTATTTTGAAGTCTATTTTTTCTCGAATAAAATTGCTATTACACATTTCTTTTGATTTTCATTTGCTTGGAAGATCTTTCTCCATCCCCTCACTTTCAATCTTTATGTGCCCCTAGGCCTGAAGCCAGTCTCTTGAAGACAGCTTACCGAGTAACTCAGCTGGTAAAGAATCTGCCTGCAATGCAGGAAATCCTGGTTTGATTCCTGGGTCGGGAAGTTCCCCTGGAGAAGGGATAGGTTACTCATTCCAGTATTCTTGGGCTTCCCTGGTGGCTCAGATGGTAAAGAATCTGCCTTCAATGAGGGAGACCTGGGTTCAATCCCTGGGTTGGAAAGATCCCCTGGAGAAAAGAATGGCAAGTATTCTTATCTAGAGAATCACCATGGACAGAGGAGCCTGGCAGGCTACAGTCCATGGGGACGCAAAGAGTCGGACATGACTGAGTGACTAAGAACAGCACATATGTATATGGGTCTTGTTTATTTAGCCAGTCTCTTTCTTTTGGTTGGAGCATTTAATCCATTTAGATTTAAAGTGATTATTGATATATATGTACTCTTTGGGATTTTTCTTAATTATTTTGTGTTTGTTTTTATAGGCCTTCTTCTTTTGTGTCCCCTGCATATTAATTTCTTTCAGCATTTGTTGTAAAGCTGGTTTGATGTTGCTGAATTCTCTTAATTTTTACTTGTTTGTAAAGCTTTTGATTTCTCCATCAAATCTGAATGAGATCTTTGTTTTTGTTCAGTAATCTTGATTTTTGGGTTTTCCCTTTCACTACTTTAAAATATATCCTGCCACTACTTTTTGGGCTGCAAGGTTTCTGCTGAAAGATCAGCTGTTAACTTTCTGCAGATTCCTGTTTATTTCTCTTGTTGCTTTTCCCTTGCTGCTTGTAATATTTTTTCTGTGTGTTTAATTTTTGGTAGTTTGACTAATATATGTCTCAGTGTGTTTCCCCTTGATTTTATCCTGTATGGGACTCTCTGCAGTTCCTGGACTTGGTTGACTATTTTCTTTCTCATGTTAGGGAAACTTTCAAATATAATGTCTTCGAATATTTTCTCAGATCCTTTCTCTTCCATTTTTTCTTCTGGGACCCCTATAATTTGAACGTTGGTGCATTTAATATTGCCCCAGAGGTCTCTGAGACTGTCCTAAATTATTTGATTCGTTTTTCTTTATTTTTATCTTATTTCCTCCATTCTATCTTCCAGCTCCCTTGTCCATTCTTCTGCTTCAGTTAATCTTTTACTTATTTCTTCTAGAGTATTTTTAATTTCAGTAATTGTGTTGTTCATCACTGTTTATACTTTATTTCTTCTAAGTCCTTGTTGAACATCTCTTGCATTTTCTCTATTCTATTTTCAAGATTTTGGATTATCTTTACTATTATTACTGTGAATTCTTTTTTTCAGTAGTTTGCCTATTTCTGCTTCATTTATTTGTTCTTGTGGTTTCTCTAACTTCATCTGCACGATATTTTTCTATCTTTCCATTTTGTCTAAGTGTATTTGATGTCTCCTTTCTGCAGGTTGCAGGGTCAGAGTTCTTGCTTCTGCTGTCTGTCCCTGGTGAGTGAGTTTGGTCCAGTGGCTTGTGTAGGCTTTGTGGTTGTGATGCCTCAGTTCTGGTGGCTGGGATGTGAGTTATTTTCCCCAGGATGGGGCATGTGAAGTGGTGTGTTTTGAGGTGTCTGTGGGCTTAGGATGGCTTTAAGCCACTCTCTGCTGATGGTTGGTTTTGTGTTCCTGTCTTGGTTTTTACTTGGGTGAGTCATCCAGTGCTGAGCACTACAGGCAGTTGGGTAAAGCTGGGTCTTCCCTTGAAGCTCGGCTGGTAAATAATCCACCTGCAATGTGGGAGACCTGGGTGTGATCCCTGGATTGGGAAGATCCCCTGGAGAAGGGAACGGCTACCCACTCCAGTATTCTGGCCTGAAGAATTCAGTCCATGGAGTCGCAAAGAATCAGACAGGATGGAGCAACTTTCACTTTCACTTTGATTAGGAAGGAGGCCTTTATGGGAATTCTCATTATAATGAGAATTTTATATCTCATAATACTCCTCCAGGTCGACAATTCTATGGTGGTCTAATGTCCTGGATTTTCTGGTCTCACACCAAAGGCTCAGGCTTGACTTCTGGTTGGGGAACCAAGGCCCCACAATCTGTTTGTCAAGGCAATATAGGGGATTAAAAACACAAACAAAGACCCCAAACCCAAACAAACGGTAAAAGGAAAATCAGTCAAATAGAAATAAAAACAAAGGAACACACACACACAGAAGAAACCAAAACAGAACCAAGGAAAACAAATGTGCTGGGGAGCAACCAGGTGAAAAAAAGAAACCAAAATGAAATCAACTAATTAAAAACAAAGCTAACTAAAACAAAAAGCAAAGCCATTGTTGAAGGCCAACTGAATAATAAAGCAAACAAAACAGACAAAAATGGTGAAAATAAAAGAACCACAGAAAATCAAAGTTAAGATAAAGTTTACACATACACACACACACACAGACACACAGAGTAACAACAACAGTGAACCAAAAAAGAAAACAAAGACAAAAAAATCCCACAGAAAACCAGAAAGCCAAAGTAGCAGTAGAAATATATAACAGAAATAAAAATAATGGTCAAAAAAAAAAAAAAAAAAAACCCCAAACCTTAATGGAAATAATAATAACATTAAAAACAACCACAATAACAAAGAAAAAAAGAAAGAAAGGAACAACTATAGAATGACCCAGTCATAAAATACAAAATAGTGTTTTCCGAGGGTCTCAGCTGTCAGTGTCCTTGCTCCTGCTGTGAGCCACAGCCACCTCTGCCTCCCTAGGAAGCCCTCCAAATCTGGGGAAGGCTGGTCTCTGGATCTGCTGTGGACCCTGTGGGGGTGTGCATGCATGTGTGCTCAGTTGCTTCAGTTGTGTCTGACTCTTTGTGACCCTCTGTACTGTAGCCCACCAGGCTCCTCTGTCCATGGGATTCTATAGACAAGAATACTGGAATGGGTTGCCATGCTCTCCTCCAGAGGATCTTCTAGATCCAGGGATCGAACCTGTGTCTCTTATTCTTCTTGCTTTGGCAGGCAGGTCCTTTACCATTAGCACCACCTGGAAAGCCTAGATCCTGTGAAAACATTTTAGGCTATAATCCAGCCATACTCCTGCATGTGCTTGCCTCCAAAATTCAGAACTTCCAGAGCTAGAATGTTTTCTGTGAAATCACTCATTATCCTTTTATATATTCCATGTACACAGAGACTACTTAGTTGATATTGTGGATCTAATCTGCAGCTTGTGCAACTGATGGAAAGTTTTTCAATATTCTTCCTTAATCACTCTGCCCCTGGAGCTCAGTTGTAGTTTTACTACCACCTCTGCATATGGGCTACCCCCATAGGATTCTGCTTCTTAGGCTGCCCTGGAGGAATTGTGTCTGCCCCAATGAGAATAGGACGTGGAGGCTGCATGACTGCTTAGGTCATGGGGACTCTGGCAGTTCCAGGTGTGAACGAAGCCAGCAGCCTCAGGCACAAGAGATAAGGCTCTTTTAGGAGATTTTTCTAATCTCTGGCAGCAGGTGCTCCAAGGGAAATTCTTGTTGGTCCTTCTTTATTGCTTGGCTCCCAATTCCAGTGTGTGGGGAGAGATGCAACAGTGGTGGCTCCACCATGCCAGGGTCCAGCCCCGGTGGATCCAGGGAATTCGAAGTGGGGATGGTGTCGGCGAGGATCAGGAAACAATTGCTTAATTAAATATTAATTAGAGATATAAAAAGTAATAGAATAAGGATAGCTCAGTGAGGAAATTCAGTGGAGAAAAGAGGCTGAATAATTCAGCCAGAAGGTGAGAGAAAGAATGACATGGGGAGACCAAGCTTCGGTGAACAAGGCCCGCACTTTATTTTCCAAAGTAGTTTTTATACCTTAAGTTATGCATAGAGGATAATGGGAGAAGGGGTAGAGTCATGCAGTAAGCCAGGCTTTCTTCCTGCAAACTTATTATATGCAAACGTTTAGGTGATTTGCATCATCTTCTGGCCCAGAGGCCTGTTAACATTTTAAGACCCTTTCTTCAGAAAACTTATTTTTCTCTAAAGGTGATTAGTCAGGCGCCACCCTCCAAAAGCATTAGATAAAGTTGCATTCCTACGGGGCAAAGGTATGGTGGGCTATAACAAGAAAAAGAATTAACTCAAGGGTCCAAGGTTACAAACATTTAAGCTACTACTTACATTCCTGAATGTAATCAATACACAGCCAGGGACACAGCAGGTAAGGGATGTGGAAACTTAGCAGCAAACATTGGCCCAAGAAGTGAAAAACCCTTCACCAATACAATTTCTAATCAATCTTTTAACTGCTCAAAGGAATCTGTATTTAGACAATTTAGAACATCTCATGCCTCTCAGAGTTGGGAGGCTCTGAACAATCACATGTGGTCAGAAAAACCTATTCAGGCAGGCTAGAGGACTTTCAAAGGAGTTTGTAGGTTGAAACACTATCACACCCAGGAACTTTATTAGCTGGAGCTGTAAGTTAACTCTTTTTTCAGAGAGAGATGGTGGGGGACAGCCCCCTGTAAAGTCAGAGGTGTAGGTGAGACCACAAAGGAGAAAGTAGGCAGGCTCTGGTTTTGGGGGTAGATGCTCGAGAATTTCCAGGGGGACCCCTGAGGCTTGATCCCACCTTTGTGTATGCCGAGCCTCCTTCCTCATGACCTTTGCCATGGGCGGAGCTCCTCACGCAGGCAGCACCAATTATGTGTGACTTAGCCATAGTGCCCTGTTTCCATGGTCATTTGGTTTTCCTCCAAACACATTTCCTGTTGTAGATGTCTTCCTTCCTCTTACCTCAGGCTGTCTCCCAGCATTCAACAGCTGTCCTGGCTCCAGGACTGCTCTCCAATCCCCATGTTCCAGCTCCCAGCCCCTGTGCACACTTGTGGACATATGTTCCAGGTTGGGGTATGTAGGGCTTTGGCAAGGATTGGCTGTGTTTTTCTCACTATATTCATTTTGACTGTCACAAATCAGCTGTTTCACCCTCCTTTGAGAACCTCAAATGCTTCTCTTCTGTCCCAACTTATTTCCCTGTGTGTAGGACTATCGTCCCTGCTTCAGCCCCCCTCCTTGGTGTCCAGGTCTTATTCTGCTTGGACCTTCTTCTCCCTTCTTCCTTTCATCCTATCCAATTAATGCATGGATCTGTATAGTCTTTTCTGGTGATCAAGACTCCTGCTAATATTCAGCCAGTGTTTTGTGAGAACTATTGCATCTCTAGATGTAGTCCTGATGCATCAGTGGAGAGAAATGCACTCATGTCCACTGACTCCTCTGTCATCTTTGAACATTGACCCATTGAATTTTTAGTAGCATGTTGTTTAGTCTCCATGTGATATATTTTTTTCTCATTTATTTTTCTCTGTTTGATTTCTAGTTTCATATAATTGTGCTCAGAAAAGATTCTTGAAATTATTGCCATCATCTTTAATTGGTTGAGTCCTGTTTTATGCCATAGTATATGATTTGTCCCAGAGAATGTTCTGTGTGTTCTTTAAAAGAATTTGCATTCTGGGTTTTTTAATAATATAATGTCATGAAAATATAAGTTAAATCTAACTTTTCTATTGTATCATTTAGAATATCTGTTGCCTTATTGAGTTTCTGTCTAGAAGATGTCAGTTGATATGAATGAGGTATTAAAGTCTTCCATTATTATTATATCCAGTCAATATTATTATATCCAGTCAATTTCACCCTTTATATCTGTTAGTATTTGTTTTATATATTTGTGTGCTCCTAAGTTGGTCCCATCACTTCATGGGAAATAGATGGGGAAACAGTGGAAACAATGTCAGACTTTATTTTTTTGGGCTCCAAAATCACTGCAGATGGTGACTGCAGCCATGAAATTAAAAGATGTTTACTCCTTGGAAGAAAAGTTATGACCAACCTAGATAGCATATTGAAAAGCAGAGACATTACTTTGCCAACAAAGGTCCATCTAGTCAAGGCTATGCTTTTTCCAGTGGTCATGTATGGATATGAGAGTTGGACTGTGAAGAAAGCTGAGCGCTGAAGAATTGATGCTTTTGAACTGTGGTGTTGGAGAAGACTCTTGAGAGTCCCTTGGACTGCAAGGAGATCCAATCAGTCCATTCTGAAGGAGATCAGCCCTGGGATTTCTTTGGAAGGAATGATGCTAAAGCTGAAACTCCAGTACTTTGGCCACCTCATGCAAAGAATTGATTCATTGGAAAAGACTCTGATGCTGGGAGGGATTGGGGGCAGGAGGAGAAGGGGACGACAGAGGATGAGATGGCTGGATGGCATCACCGACTCGATGGATGTGAGTCTGAGTGAACTCCACGGTTGGTGAGGGACAGGGAGGCCTGGCGTGTTGCAATTCATGGGGTTGCAAAGAGTCAGATATGACTGAGCAACTGAACTGAACTGAACTGAAGTTGTATGCATATATGTTGATGAGTGTAGTATCCTCTTCTTGTATTGATCCATTTATCTTTTATAGTGTCCTTTATCTTTCTTTATTGCTTTTGTTGTAAAGTCTATTTTGTCTGATATGAGTATTGCTACCCCAGCTTTCTTGTTATTTCCATTTGCATGAAATATCTTTTTACATCTCCTCACTTTTCAATCTATATGTGTCTTTTGCCCTAAATTTGCAAGCATCATATTGGAGATTCTTGGTTTTTTATCCAATCTGCCACTCTGTGTCCTTTGATTGGAGCATTTAGTCCACTGATATTTAATGTAATTACTGATAGATATGTATTTGTTGCCATTTTAATCCTTGTTTCCAGTTTATTTTGTATTTCTTCTTTATTCTTTTCTTTTCCTTTTTGTTTTTTTTTTTTCTTTTGTTGTTTTGTTACAGGGAAGAGCCAACTCCATACTGGATTTGTTTCCTTAACTTTCTCTTCCCATTGCTTTTGTTCACTAAAAAAAATACTGTCCATACATAATGCCCAGCCTTGGGGAACCCTACCCCTCTGCCTGAATGTTAAACAGAAATGCCCTGTCCACCTGTGGATGGCTGGAGCAAGGAAGAAATTAATATATCCCCTTCCCAGTGCTGGCTATTCCAAAAGATATTTGCAAGATTAAAGGCCTTTTTACTTTACTTCCTCACCTCCTTCTACCTCTATTCTATAAAAGAAACTGACATCCAGACCCCAATAAGATGGTTATTTTGAGACATTAGTCTTCCATGTTTTCTGTTAGCTAGCTTTCCAAATAAAGTCATATTCCTTGCCTCAACACCTCATCTCTCAGTTAACTGACCTATTATACAGTAAGCAGAGTGAACTTGGATTTGGTAAAAGTTTGATGATTTTCTTTTACATTATGCATGTGTTCTCTTCTTTTTGTTTTTGTTAATCTATTGTATATACATATATTTTTATTTTATTTTATTTATTTATTTTTCAATCTTCTATAGATTTTATTTTATTTTTTTTTCAGTCATTTACATTTTATTATTATTTTTTAAATTTTATTTTATTTTTAAACTTTACATAATTGTATTAGTTTTGCCAAATATCAAAATGAATCCACCACAGGTATACATGTGTTCCCCATCCTGAACCCTCCTCCCTCCCCATACCATCCCTCTGGGTCGTCCCAGTGCACTAGCCCCAAGCATCCAGTATCGTGCATCAAACCTGGACTGACATCTCGTTTCATACATGATATTTTACATGTTTCAATGCCTTTCTCCCAAATCTTCCCACCCTCTCCCTCTCCCACGGAGTCCAAAAGACTGTTCTATACATCTGTGTCTCTTTTGCTGTCTCGCATACAGGGTTATCATTACCATCTTTCTAAATTCCATATATATGTGTTAGTATACTGTATTGGTGTTTTTCCTTCTGGCTTACTTCACTCTGTATAATAGGCTCCAGTTTCATCCACCTCATTAGAACTGATTCAATATTGTATATACATGTATTTTTAAATATAAATTTATTTATTGTAATTGGAGGTTAATTACTTTACAGTATTGTATTGGTTTTGCCATACATCAACATGAGTCCGCCACAGGTGTACACGTGTTTCCCATCCTGAACCCCCCTCCCTCCTCCCTCCCCATACCATCCCTCTGGGTTGTCTCAGTGCACCAGCCCCAAGCATCCAGTATTATGCATCAAACCTGGACTGGCGATTCGTTTCATATATGATACTATACATGTTTCAATGCCATTCTCCCAAATCATCCCACCCTTTTCCTCTCCCACGGAGTCCAAAAGACTGTTCTATACATCTGTGTCTCTTTTGCTGTCTCGCATACAGGGTTATCATTACCATCTTTCTAAATTCCATATATATGCGTTAGTATACTGTATTGGTGTTTTTCTTTCTGGGTTACTTCACTCTGTATAATATTGTATATTTTTATTTCTGCCTACTCTGTGTTTCAAATATGTTAACCCCTTCCTATATCTACTTGCTTAAGACTGGTAGTCACATAGGTTCAAACACATACTGAAAAATAATCAACATTTTATTACTATCCTTCCCCATATTTTATTATTTTAATGCTCTCTTTTACATCTTCATATTTATACCTTTGATGTTCATTGTGGTTATTCTTGCTTTCACAGAAAAAAAAAAAAAAACCTTATTATTTTAAAAAATCTGTGTCCTGGTTTATTTAAGCAACTTACTTTCCAACTGTCATTTTCCATTTCCTTCACATTTTTGCTTTTTATCTATTTAGAGAAGAACTTTCAATATTCCTTTAGGATAGGTTTAGTATTGCTGTATGTCTTAGTTTTTGCTTCTCTGAGGAATTCTTGATCTCTCCTGTTTTAAATGATAATCTTCCTGGGTTGAATGTCCGAAGTTGAAGATTTTTGCCTTTCAGGACTTTGGATATATTTTGATACTCCTTTCTGACCTGCAACATTTCTGTAAAGAAATTAACTGAGAGCTTTATGGGGGGTCCCTTGTAATTAACTCAATTTTTCTCTTGCTCTGTTTAATTTTTGTCATTTAAATTATGTCTTTGTGTAGGTCTGTTTGGGTTCATCTTGTTTAGGACACTCTCTGCTTTCTATATCTGTTTCCTTCTTTAGGTTATGTCTGTTTCCTTCTTTAGGAAACTTGGATATCTGTTTCCTTCTTTAGGTTTGGGAAATTTTCAACCAAAATTTCTTCAAATACATTTTGTATTGCCTTTTCTCTTTCTTTTCCTTCTGGGATCCTTATTGAGCATAGGTTGGCATCCTTTATATTTTCCCATAGGTCTTTTTATCTGCTGTTCTGATTGGGTGATTTCAATTATACTATCTTCCAGATCAGCTCTTCTGTATTATTCAATATGCTATTTATTGCCTTAAACTCAATTTTCATCTTGGCAAATAATTTTTCTAATTTTTTCTCAAGATTGCTTTGGCTATTAGAGGTTTTTTGTATTTCCATACAAATTGTGAAATTATTTGTTTTATTCTTCTTTATGGTTTCTATTTCACTTTTACATTTATCTGCATTTCTATCAACAGCCCCTTTTAGTAACTTCATTGTCCCCTTTTTGAGCTGGGTATCTATTAGACTGAAAAGGTCTGTTTCATTGTTCTTTTGTAGGAATTCTCTTGGTCTTTCATTTGGGAGTTGTTTCATCTGCTTCTTCATTTTACTTGTATTTTCTTACCTTATGAGTTTAGATTTTCTTACTCTATGAGAAATAATTATCTACCATGGTCTTGAAAGGCTATTTTTACATAGGAACTTCCCTGTGTACCCTGCAAGCATCTAATAGTTTGCTGAAAAGGCTATTTTTTTTAGTATGAATGCCTGATGTTTCTTTCCTCAGTGTGCACTGACCATTAAACCTCTGTTAGGCTGTATGACATGTTTTGGGGTTAACAGTTTCTGCACTGGAAGTTGAATGGGGCCTCCTCTTTGGTCTGTGGTTGTCACAGCCCTGCTGTGGCAGAGTCTTTGAGTAAAAGACTAGTTCTTAGAGTAAAAGCCCTTGGATCTATTTATAAGCTATAGTGTGGCAGGAAGAATTGGAGCACTCCTACCTACAGAGAATCTACTGAATATTCCTCTGACAGAGCTGTCCACTAGGGAGTGCACTCTCTGGTGTCACATGTCACCAATTCTATGGGATCGCAAAGTACACTGCCGTTTTCCCTACTTTCCCTGTGCCCCACTCTGAGAATGCAGAAAATTAGCCCTAGTATCCCCCAGACACTGTTCACAAAGCCACTATCACAGATCCACAGGCATTGATCCACTAAAATCAGGTATTAGGTCTGCAGTAGTCACACACCAAGAAGCAGTCCAGACCTTGGCCCTGCCTGTGCATTTGTGCTTCCACAAAGCCCACAGCTGCTAACGCTGGACCCATTCCAGGCATGGGAGCACCTGTTGTGCACTCAGATGTCCATTCAGATAGTTGCTGAGTATACCAAGCCTGTGGCAGTGGTGCAGATTGTATATCTTTGGTGAGGGGGTTAGAGGAAAGGACTTGGGTTTCACTCTGCCTCTGCATGTGGACAATCCACTGTCACTGGTGCTTGGATGCTCCCAGAATTTGTAGAGGCAGTGATAAATAACAGGCTGCTACTGTAGGCCTTGTCCCTGTCTTTGTTCATCCTTTGCAGGGAAGAAAGCATTTAAATGAGAAATTAATATCACAATGAAAAACAAATATACAAGATACTTTAAAAATCCCATCTATTTGGAAATAAATTTTTATTTTTAAATGACAGGTATATCTAAGAATCCATAACAAGAAAAATTAGAAAATATCTGAAACAGAATAAAGATGAATAGAGACTTTACTAGAATTGGTTGCACGCAGCTGAAGTTATTCAACACAACTAAATAAAATGTGGAATCTCAAATAAGGTGTGAAGACAAATGATAGACACTAACATAAAATTTTGTGAAATTTAAACAAAATCTGTATTTTGATTAATATTACTCTATCACAAGTTAATTTCCTGTTGTTATACAGCATAATATTTCTTTATATTTTCAGAATTGGATTAGAAGTTTTGAGACTCATTCAAATTTTTTAAATTACTAAGATTATATATATATATATATATATATGTTTATATATTATATTTGTGATTTTTCCCTTGTTGCTTTTCATATTTTATCTTTGTCTTTAACTTTTGTCAGTTTGATTACTGTGTATCTTGTGTGTTCCCTCTTGGATTTATCCTGCCTGGTACTCTCTGCACTTCCTGGACTTCATTGTCTATTTCTTTTCCCATGTTAGGGATGCTTTCAGCTATTATCTGTACCAATACTTTTTTGAGTCCTTTCTTTCTCTTGTCCTTCTAGGATCCCTATAATGCAAATGTTAGTGCATTTAATGTTGTCCCAGACGTCTCTTAGGCTGTTTAATTTTCATTCTTTTTCTATATTCTGTTCTGCATCAGTGATTTCCACCATTCTGTCTTCCAAGCCACTTATCCATTTTTTCTGCCTCATTTATTCTGCTATTGCTTACTACTAGTGTGTTGTTCATCTGTGCCTGTTTGTCCTTTAGTTCTTTTAGGTCTTTGGTAAAAGTTTCTTACATCTTCTCCATTCTGTTTTCAAGACCCTGGATCATTTTTACTATTATTATAATCTGAATACTTTTTTGGAAGGTTGACTATCGCCACTTCATTTAGTTGTTTTTCTGGGGTTTTATCTTGTCTCTTCATTTGAGACATAACTCTCTGCTTTTCAATTCTGATTAACTTTCTGTGATGTGGTTTTTGTTCTAGCTGCAACAGGATTGTGCTTCTTGCTTCTTATGTCCACTCTCTGATGGATGAGGCCAAGAAGCTTGTGTAGGCTTCTTGACTGGAGGGATTAACAGTATAAAAACTGGGTCTTGCTCTGGTGTGCAGGGCAGTACTCAGTAAAACTTTAATCCAATTATCTGCTGATGGGTGGTGTTGTACTCCCTGTTAGTTGTTTGGGTTGTAGTGACCTGGCTCTATGGTAGTGTTAATGGTGACCTCCAAGAGGACTAACACCAAGGGGCAACTTCCATGACTGCTACTGCCAGTGCCCTCATCCCCATAGTGAGCTACTGTTGACCCAAGCCTCTATAGGAGACTCTCCAACATAGCAAGTAGGTGTGGTTCAGTTTCCCATGGGGTCACTGCTCCTTTCTCCTGGGACTTTGTGCCTGCAAGATTTTGTTTGTTCTCTCCAAGTGTGGAGTCTCTGTTTCCCCCAGTCCTGCAGAAGTCATGTAATCAAATCCTACTGGCTTTCAAAGGCAGATTACCTGGGGATTCTGAGACAGTCATTTCCTAGGCAGGTTGATAGGGAGTCTAGGGGTCCCCAAGGAGAGAGGGGTCTGGAATTCTCAAGGAGGAAGAAAGGACAAACTTTTTTTCTTTCTCCACATTCCTTAGGATTATATAACAATAATGTATCCTGCCTAAGGACAGTCTTTGGATTCAACCTTCTGTTATCTTAAAATGTAAATTATGGGAGTAGACCTGGTCTTTACAAGGATGTATCTTGCCTGAGGACAGTGTTATCTTAAAATGTAAATTATGGGAGTAGGACTGATGAGGTCTTTACAACCTTGACATTCTTTGGATTCTATAACCTCATTGTTAACACTAGCAAGCGGGTACTCTTTCTGCCCCCTTCTGACGTGTATGTCAGAAGCTTTCTCTATCTCCTTTATACTTTAATAAAACTTTACTATGCAAAAGCTCTGAGCAATCAAGCCTCGTCTCTGGCCCTGGATTGAATTCTTCTCCTCCGGGGGCCAAGAATCCCGGTGTATTCGCGTGATTCAACAACAACCTTTCATCTTGGGGGCTCGTCCAGGATCCTTCAGGACTAGGTAAGGATGCTTGGAGCTTTAGTTCTTTGTTCTCTTAGCGAACACGTTTTCTGCTGTGCTTTACTAACTCTACCGTGTGCTTGTGTGAATGAATGGCATGCCCTGCATGAAACAAGTAAGGAGCCCTGCTCTGCGGTTCCACAGTGATCTCATAGGGCTTATGGCAGAAACCTGTCAAGACATTATACCGACCTGCCAATGCCAAGAGTCACCCAATGTCTCCTTCAGGAACTGACCAGAAATGGGCAAAGCGTGTGGACCGATCTCTCCTTTCTTGGTCAAACTTTTCGGTCTCTTTGACCATTTCATAACTTCTTGGGAATTAGAAGTACTAACCTAATCTATTGGATCATAGACTTTCAAGGGACTTGTGATCTATACTGTGTACTGTGGCTTAGGTCCCAATCTTGAATTGGTAGCTAATAAAGCGCCTAGCCTCGCTAGAAATCAAAAGTTTGGAAACTAGATGGAGCTCTAGCTCTCAGAACATCTCTGAGGTTAAAGGTTACTCAGATTGGGACTGCAATGGGTTTTTTTTCTTTGGTAACACCGGCTCTTAGTAGTTCAGAGGAGGCTGTTATACTGGTATGGTGATGCTTGGAAAGAACATCTCAGTTTTATGTTCATGTTGGTCTTATTGTAGTCAGGAAATACTCAGGGTTGTGCACAGGCACTCAGGTGACGAATGTTTCCCACAGCGGTCTTAGCTTGGGAGGCATTCTGGAAGGTTACTCTGATTCACCCCGGGTGACATCAGAGGCAAGCAAGGTTAAAGGTGAAGAGCTGGACGTCAAGTAGGGATGCTATCAAGTCTACCCCTGGTACATCCCCACCCCATCTCGGTGGTAGAACCGGGAGGAACGAGTACGGCGCCTGCATCGGTAAGGGACAGACTAAGTCCGACCAGGAAGGAAAAGCTTTTGGTGTAACGTCTGTCTACACCCCCATCTAGAGCAGGGAGAGACGCCTCCAGTAGAAAAATGGCTTGGTTGCTTTTTTTCTCTCTTACAGATGGGAGCTAACAATTCCAGCCTCACTCCTTTGAACTGTATCTTGAAAAACTGGGATAGATTTGATCCCCAGGGCTTAAAGAAGACACACCTGGTCTTCCTATGTGATACTGCATGGCCACGGTATCCATTGGAGGATGGCAAATGGTGGCCAGTTGGAGGGTCTCTTAAGTATAATACTGTTCTACAATTAGACTGGTTCTGTAAGGAACAAGGGAAATGGGTAGAAGAGCTGGACGTCAAGTAGGGATGCTATCAAGTCTACCTCTGGTACATCCCCACCCCATCTCGGTGGTAGAACCGGGAGGGACGAGTACGGCGCCTGCGTTGTGTTGCCCTTTTTCTCTCTGCGAAATATGCCAGACTTATGTCCTAAGGGTATAGATTTGGGCATGAAACCTTCAGCTCCCTCCTGTCCTCTTACTTTGCCCCCGTACTGGGGACTCCAAACTGGGATTCAAACTGCCCACACGGAGGTCCAAACAACTCCTGTCTCAGTACGACCTCAGACTACTCTGGTTTCAGTAGAAACTCAGACCACCGAAGTAAGAGATGAGATGGAGGACAGGAGACAAAGAGAAGAGGAAAAACAGGTTTCTCCAATCTATCCCTGGGATCATATGTGCAGAGCAGCCAGAGAGACTGAGGAACGGCCACACAAGCTGTTGCCTCTTTATGAAACACCCACCAGGAGAAATAATCAGTCTTTGAGAGTTAATAAGCCTTTCTCTTATCAAGAAATACAAAGAATCAAGGAGGATCTGGGAGACTATTTAGATGACCCAGAAAAATATATTAGAGCTTTTAAAGGTGTTACTCTGCTTTATGACCTCACTTGGAAGGATGTGATGTATATCTTGGGACAAACACTGACTCCCAAGTCAAAGACTCAAGTTTTGGGAAAAGCGGTTGCTTATGGAGATGAATGGCTTGGTAATGAATCAGTAGGGAAGAGGGAGAACGAGATAGCAGCCCTCCGCACTGGGAATCAGGTGGTCCCAACTATAGAACCAGACTGGGACTACAACACAGCTAAAGGAAGATGGGATCAGAGTCATTTTGTTAGATGTATTCTTGAAGGACTTAGGCAGGTTCGTTCTAAGCCTTTAAACTATGGCAAATTGGCAGACATAGAACAGGAGAAGGAAGCTCCTGGTAAATTCCTATATAGGCTGAGAGAAGGCCTTCTCAGATTCACTGAGATTGATCCTGAAAGTGAAGAGGGAAAAGTGATCTTAAAGGATAGATTTCTCACTCAGTCGGCTCCAGATATCCACGGTAAGCTATTAAAATGGGCGTATGGAACAAATCAGTCTTTAGATATTCTGTTACAACTGGCTCAGACAGTCTATTATGGTAGGGAATATGAGGAAAAGAAAGAAAGGCAAAAAAAGACAAAGGAAAAGGCTGAAGCCTTCGCCATGGCTATGAAAAACGTTCTTAAACAGCCTGAGAAAAATGCCCAGAGGGGCCCAGGTGAAAAGGGATGGGCTTGCTATTACTGTGGAAAGGAGGGGCACCTCAAGCGGGATTGCCCTCAGGCATCTAAGCCGCCCCCAGCTCCATGTCCAGTCTGCAAAGGACCACACTGGAAGAGAGACTGCCCCAAAAGGCGTAGGTCTCCCGGGTCGGACTCTCAGGACAATCAAGACTAAAGGTGCCCGGGGGTCCCCACACAAGCTTCCGTCCTAATTACACCTGAGGAACCCCAGGTATTAATAATTGTGGGTGGCCAATACGTCGATTTCCTTTTAGATACTGGGGCAACTTATTCTGTGCTTACTGAAGCCCCTGGCCCACTTTCTTCCTGATCCGCTTCTGTAATGGGACTGTCTGGACAAGCCAAAAGGTATTATTTCAGTTATTCTTTATCTTGCAACTGGGATTCTGTGCTGTTTTCACAGGAGTTTCTGATCATGCCAGAATCTCCCTCACCCCTTTTGGGAAGGGATATACTGAGCAAGGTCCATGCCTCTGTTTTCATGAATATGGAGCCCTCCCTTTCTCTCCCTTTAGTTGAACAAAATGTAAATCCTAGAGTATGGGCTGATGGAAAATCTGTGGGTCAAGCACAAAATGCTATTTCTGTAGTTGTTAAGCTCAAAGACTCACTCGTATTTCCACATAAGAAGCAGTATCCCCTGAAACCTGAAGTTAAGGAAGGGTTAAAACCCATCATCGAAAGTTTAAAGGAGCAGGGACTAATTTCCTGTAACAGTCCTTGCAATACTCCTATTTTGGATATAAAGAAATCGAATGGTAAATGGAGACTAGTTCAAGATTTACGAATAATAAATGAGGCTGTAGTTTCTTTACACCCCGCGGTGCCTAGTCCTTATGCTCCATTGTCTGAAATTCCTGAACGGGCCAAATATTTCTCAGTAATTGATTTAAAGGATGCCTTCTATTCAGTGCCTTTGGCAGAAGAAAGTCAATTTCTATTCGCCTTTGAAGACCCTACGCAGCCAGCTTCTCAGTTAACCTGGACAGTTTTGCCCCAGGGATTTCATGACAGTCCTCACTTATTTGGACAAAGTTTGTCACGGGATCTACAAAACTTTAATAGCTCTGAAGCAGTGGTGTTACAATATGTAGATGGTATTTTGCTCTGTGCTGAGACAGAGGAAGCTTGTTCTCAAGCCTCAGAAGATCTCTTAAACTTTCTGGCAGACTGTGGTTACAAGGCATCAAGAGAAAAGGCTCAGCTTTGCCAATTGGTTAGATATCTGGGTCTAATCATATCAGAAGGGACTAGGACCATAGGCCCTGAGAGAATTAAACCTATACTAAATCACCCCCTACCTATGACTTTAAGACAATTGAGAGGATTTTTTGGGAATCACAGGTTACTGTCGAATTTGAATTCTGGGTTATGGGGAACTTGCCAGGCCTTTATATAAACTTATAGCTGAGACTCAGCAGGCCCAAACTGACAAACTGGTTTGGTCTCCAGAAACTCAAAAGGCTTTTAAGGCTCTTCAGACTGCTCTCCTGCAAGCTCCAGCTCTGAGCTTGCCCACAGGGTCAGAATTTAATTTGTTTGTCACTGAAAGAAAAGGTGTGGCATTGGAAGTTTTGACACAACCCCGAGGGCCTCACCAGCAACCTATTGCTTATCTAAGCGGAGAATTAGATGTAGTTTCACGTGGGTGGCCCCACTGCCTAAGAGTAATTGGGGAAGCGGCTTTATTAGCACCTGAAGCTTTAAAAATAATTAATGGACAAAATCTTACTGTACTGACTTCTCATGATGTGAGTGGAATCTTAAATTCTAAGATTGATATTTGGATAACAGACAGTAGGCTTCTTAAGTATCAGTCGTTGTTAGAAGGACCAGTAACTAAGCTTAAAGTTTGTGGAAATTTAAATCCTTCCACTTTCCTTCCTGAGAAGGAAAATGAAACACCTGATCACGATTGTTCTCAATTCCTAACTTTAAACTATGCAGCTCGGGAGGATCTAAAGGATACTCCATTAGACAATCCTGACATGGAAATATTTACAGATGGCAGTTCTTTTGTTCAGGATGGAATGTGTAAAGCAGGTTACGCTGTGGTGACTGCTGAACAGGTTTTGGAAGCAAAGTCTCTCCCCCAGGGAACCAGTGCTCTGTTAGCAGATTTTGTGGCTCTGACCTGAGCTCTAGAGTTAAGCAAAGGGCAGCGGATGGGCCTGATAATCTATGTGAGTCTACTTCTGCTGACTCCAAAAATCCTGAGTCTGCCGTTTGATCCTCAAGACAATGCCTTCCTGTCCTGGGCTCACTCCTATGCTGCATTCCACAATCGGTCTAACTGCTGGGTCTGCGGAGTGCTCCCCTCTTTATCAGTGGAAGACTTCCGGAGGTGGACATTTCCACTTCAAGGAAAAGACTTTCTCCAAGTCTGTGAATACCTTCGACAACAATCACATGCAATGCCTCTTCATCTGAGGACATCTACCAATCCTAAAATGGACTGGTGCAACACTTTGTACTCTAACTATGGACATAATGTGACTTTTAATTTTGATTATACATTGTCTCTGTTCAATGACTATTTTGCTACATATAAGGTAAATAGGTCTAGATCTAATGGTTTTTTACCTGATGTTTATCAAATATGGGATGAGGTTACATGGCTAACTCCTGAAAAAGGACGTTTAATATCTACTGCCTCTATATGCTGGGAACAAACAGAGCCATCCCCAAAAGTTAGCCAACAACTTAATTACAATGATTGGAAACAATTGGGATTTTTGTCTCAGGAAACATGCAATGTAATCATTCCCGTGTTTTCCAATCCCAGTTCAGGTTCTCCTTTTGTCTGGCCAGGCATGAATTGGGACTGGATATCTCAGTCGCACTGGCTTGCTCCAAATGGGACTTATTGGATATGTGGCTCTTACCTATGGGCATGGCTTCCCCCTGGTTGGATAGGGAGATGCACCCTGGGTCTAGCCTTTACTCACGGCTTTATATTTTCAGAGCTTCCAGAAAAGCCTGCTAATTTACCCCACCTTAAAACTCGGTGGGCAAGGTCTGTATTTCATTGGTATGATTATTTGGCTGCAGTGTTTGTTCCCTCTTTGGGAACTACGGATGTTATGTTACGAGTGGATGCTTTGACTAATTTTACTCAACAGGCATTACAAGATTCTCAAAAGGCTATTTCAGCTCTTAATGCTGAATGAGCACAAATTAGAAAGGTGGTTTTACAAAACAGATTGGCTCTAGATATTCTGACAGCTGCACAAGGAGGAACTTGTGCCATTATTCATACCCAGTGCTGTACATATATACCTGATATGAGCGTGAATGTTACTCATTTTACTAACCACATGAACAAGATGATTAGGGCCATGGATACTCCTGAAGCCTCAATAGCCTCACTTTGGGAGATGTTAACTAGTTCCCCATGGTGGACAACTATCTTAATTACAATAATTCTGGTTGTTTTGTTCTTGCTGTTTGCTCCCTGCATCTGTAATTGTATAACTGGATTTGTTTCTAGCTGCATGAAAGCTTTTAAGTTACAAATGGTTGCTCAAACTCCTGCTACTGCTGTAGCTTCCTCCAGCTACTATTTGGGGCCCCTGGATCAGATATCCTCAATATGAGGATTAGGAGAATATGTTGCCTCACCAATTTAGGGACAACACCCCTTGTCAGCTCAGAAGCAGTTATGGCACCCCTTTTCCCTAGGCAACATAATTCTCCTAAAAGAAAATGGGGGAATGAGAGAGTCATTTCCTAGGCAGGTTGATAGGGAGTCTAGGGGTCCCCAAGGAGAGAGGGGTCTGGAATTCTCAAGGAGGAAGAAAGGACAAACTTTTTTTCTTTCTCCACATTCCTTAGGATTATATAACAATAATGTATCCTGCCTAAGGACAGTCTTTGGATTCAACCTTCTGTTATCTTAAAATGTAAATTATGGGAGTAGACCTGGTCTTTACAAGGATGTATCTTGCCTGAGGACAGTGTTATCTTAAAATGTAAATTATGGGAGTAGGACTGATGAGGTCTTTACAACCTCCAGACAGTCTTTGGATTCTATAACCTCATTGTTAACACTAGCAAGCGGGTACTCTTTCTGCCCCCTTCTGATGCGTATGTCAGAAGCTTTCTCTATCTCTTTTATACTTTAATAAAACTTTATTACACAAAAGCTCTGAGCGATCAAACCTCGTCTCTGGCCCCGGATTGAATTCTTCTCCTCCGGGGGCCAAGAATCCCGGTGTATTCGCGTGATTCAACAACAACCTTTCAATTCTTAATCCTTGTGCCAAATCCTCAGGCTGGGAAGTCTGATGTGGAGTTCAGAACCTTCACAACAGTGGAAGAACTTCTTCTTCTTCTTTTTTTTCCTTCTATTTATTTATTTATTTTTTGGGAGGCTAATTACTTTACAATATTGTAGTGGTTTTGCCATACATTGATATGAATCAGCCACGGGTGTACACGTGTTCCCCATCCTGAACCCTCTCCCACCTCCCTCCCCATCCCATCTCTTTGGGTCATCCCAGTGCACCAACCCCGAGTGCCCTGTCTCATGTATTGAACCTGGACTGGCGATACATTTCACATATAATATACTTGTTTCAATGCCATTCTCCCAAACCATTCCACCCTCGCCCTCTCCCACAGAGTCCAAAAGACTGTTCTATACATCTGTGTCTCTTTTGCTGTCTTGCATACAGGGTTATCATTACTGTCTTTCTAAATTCCATATATATGTGTTAATATACTGTATTGGTGTTCTTCTTTCTGGCTTACTTCACTCTGTATAATAGGCTCCAGTTTCATCCACCTCATTAGAACTGATTCAAATGTATTCTTTTCAATGGCTGAGTAATACTCCACTGTGTATATGTACCACTGCTTTCTTATCCATTCATCTGTTGATGGGCATCTAGGTTGCTTCCATGTCCTGGCTATTATAAACAGTGCTGCGATGAACATTGGGGTATACGTGTCTCTTTCAATCCTGGTTTCCTCGGTGTGTATGCCCAGCAGTGGGATTGCTGGCTCATATGGCAATTCTATTTCCAGCTTTTTAAGGAATCTCCACACTGTTCTCCATAGTGGCTGTATTAGTTTGCATTCCCACCAACAGTGTAAGAGGGTTCCCTTTCCTCCACACTCTCTCTAGCATGAATTGCTTGGATAGCAGCAATTAATGGATAGCAGTTATCCTGACTGGCGTGAAATGGCACCTCATTGTGGTTTTGATTTGCCTTTCTTTAATAATGAGTGGTGTTGAGCATCTTTTCAGGTGTTTGTTAGCCATCTGTATGTCTTCTTTGGAGAAATATCTGTTTAGTTCTTTGGCCCACTTTTTGATTGGGTTGTTTATTTTTCTGGAATTGAGCTGCAGGAGTTGCTGGTATATTATTGTTCTCCAGTTTGTGGGTCACTCACCTGGAAGGACAGGATTAGATTTTATCATGATTTTGCCCCTCCAAACATCTTGTGTGGCTTCTTCTTTTTCTTTGGACATGTATCTTTTTTTGGTGGGTTTCAAAATCCTCCAATTGATGGTTATTGAAAAGCTACTTGCAGTTTTGGTATTCTCAAAGGAGGCGATGAGCATGATTCCTTCTACTCTGCCATCTTGATGCAATCACCTCCTTTTTTATTTGGAACATATTCTTCTATATCTCATTTTACAAAAAGTGTATATTATTAGACATACCAACCTAGGTTGGTTGTTTTCTGATCTTGGATAGTGGTAATGTAGGACATGTCCTATGAGGCTCAGCAGCACACCCTTCTTTTCACCAGAGCTATATTCTCTAGGGGTTTCTCCACCCACATTGGGCTGTGAAAGCCATTTTCTAGGGGCAGGGCTGACTGACTACTATGGGCTACCTGTGACCTAACTGTGTTAGGTGGGGTTATTACCTGGCATGGTTGGATGCCAAGTCTTTCCTGGTTAGGGGCCTACTGGTTGCTGATGGAAAGAGCTTCATCCTGGCATGACTGGTTAGGCAGCCTGGGGAGTTCTGGGTCTGGTGCCAGCCCACTTGTGGGAGGATCTGTGTCTCAATGTTGCCTTCTATAGAGCCTGTGGTCTTTCAGGGCTGGTTCTGGCCCATTGATGGTGAAATAAAATCTAGGCATGGCTATCTACAGATCCCAGGGTGTCCTGATGCAAATGGCTTGGGGATTTTGAATGTGGGTTCCCAGGGGATGCTGGCTTTTGGGGTTATGTCCTGGGCCTGATGGTGAATGGGATCACAACCTAGGGTGGCTGGCTGGGGGTTCAAGGCAGGTCACGACTCATGCTTGCCCACTGATTGGTAGAACCAGGACCTGAAGTTTCCCAGAATAGTTGTAAGTCCACTGATGGAAGGGGCTGGGTCTCAGGACAGCTGACTTGGTGTCTCATCAGAGCCTGCAGCACCATAGACACCCAAACTTTTAAGACCTGCATCTGAGAGGTGAGTCTACAAACATCTAGCTAGCAAAACAAAGAGGGTTTGTGTCCAGAACTCTAGTGATCTAAGAAACACTATTAAAGGGCTCAGGTTCACCACTCCAGGGTTCAGCACAGAGGTAGTCAACCGCATTTAAACCTCATGTTAAAGAGGTTATTTTGTATGTTTTAAAATATTGAAAAGAAAAGGTGTTAATAAGTAGTAGAAAGAATATGAAAGAACAAATCTTACTGGTAAGTCTTTTACCTTGATAGATAGGTTTATTCTTAAGTATATTCTTGATGCAATTTTAAAGATTTTTTTAAAACTTTACCTTTCTTATATTTTTTGTAGCTTTTGTTTGGAGTGTTTAGATTTTTCTTTATATAGTACTGTGTCACTCAATATGTCATAAAATGATAATTTTACTACTTCCATTCCAATTCAGAAAATTTTATTTCTTTTTCTTATCTGATTGCTGTGGCTAGGACTTCCAATACTGTGTTGAATGTAAGTGGTGAGAGTGAGCATCCTGTCTTTGTCCAGATGTTAGCAGAAACACTTTCAGCTTAAAAAAAAAATTATTTACTTTAGTTGGAGGCTAGTTACTTTACAATATTGTGGTGGTTTTTGCCATACATTGATACGAATCAGCCACGAGTGTACATGTTTCACCCCACCCTGAGATCCCACCCTCTTTCCTCCCCACCCCATCCCTCTGGGTTGTCCCAGAGCACCAGCCCTGAGTGCCCTGCTTCATGCATCGAACCTGCACTGGTCATCTATTTTACATATGGTAATATACATGTTTCAATGCTATTCTCTCAAATTATCCCGCCCTCGCCTTCTCTCACATAGTCCAAAAGTCTGTTCCTTACATCTGTGTTTATTTTACTGTCTTGTATATAAGGTCGTCAATGCCATCTTTCTAAATTCCATATATATGCATTAATATTTTCACTATTGAGTATTATACTGGGCGTGGATTTGTCATTAGTGACTTTTGCTATGTTGAAATAATTCCTTCTATACCTACTTTGATAAGAGTTTTTATTATGAGTGGATGTTGAATTTTACCAAATGATTTCTGCAACTATTGAGATAGTCATGTGTTTTCTTCTTCTTTTTTTAATTGTCTGAATTATTATTATTATTTTTACTTTATAATATTGTATTGGTTTTGCCATACATCAACATGAAGCCACCACGGGTGTACACGTGTTTCCCATCCTGAACCCCCCTCACACTTCCGTCCCCATACCATCCCTTTGGGTCATCCCAGTGCAGCAGCCCCAAGCATCCTGTATCCTGCATCGAACATGGACTGGTGATTCGTTTCTCATATGATATTATACATGTTTTAATGCCATTCTCCCAAATCGTCCCACCCTCTCCCTCTCCCTCAGAGTCCAAAAGACTGTTCTATACATCTGTGTCTCTTTTGCTGTCTTGCATACTGGGTTATCATTACTGTCTTTCTAAATTCCATATATATGTGTTAGTATACTGTATTGGTGTTTTTCTTTCTGGCTTACTTCACTCTGTATAATAGGCTCCAGTTTCATCCACCTCATTAGAACTGATTCAAATGTATTCTTTTCAATGGCTGAGTAATACTCCATTGTGTATATGTACCACAGCTTTCTTATCCATTCATCTGTTGATGGGCATCTAGGTTGCTTCCATGTCCTGGCTATTATAAACAGTGCTGCAATGAACATTGGGGTATACGTGTCTCTTTCAATCCTGGTTTCCTCGGTGTGTATGCCCAGCAGTGGGATTGCTGGGTCATAAGGCAGTTCTACTTTCAGTTTTTTAAGGAATCTCTACACTGTTCTCCATAGTGGCTGTACTAATTTGCACTCCTACCAACAGTGTAAGAGGGTTCCCTTTTCTGCACACCCTCTCCAGCATTTATTGCTTGTAGACTTTTGGATCACAGCCATTCTGACTGGCGTGAAATGGTACCTCATTGTGGTTTTGATTTGCATTTCTCTGATAATGAGTGATGTTGAGCATCTTTTCATGTGTTTGTTAGCCATCTGTACGTCTTCTTTGGAGAAATGTCTATTTAGTTCTTTGGCCAATTTTTTGATTGAGTCGTTTATTTTTCTGGATTTGAGCTGCTGGAGCTGCTTGTATATTTTTGAGATTAGTTGTTTGTCAGTTGCTTCATTTGCTATTATTTTCTCCCATTCTGAAGGCTGTCTTTTCACCTTGCTTATAGTTTCCTTTGTTGTGCAGAAGCTTTTAATTTTAATTAGGTCCCATCTGTTTATTTTTGCTTTTATTTCCAATATTCTGGGAGGTGGGTCATAGAGGATCCTGCTGTGGTTTATGTCAGAGAGTGTTTTGCCTATGTTTTCCTCTAGGAGTTTTACAGTTTCTGGTCTTACTTTTAGGTCTTTAATTCATTTTGAATTTTTTTCTGTGTATGGTGTTAGAAAGTGTTCTAGTTTCATTCTTTTACAAGTGGTTGACCAGTTTTCCCAGCACCACATGTTAAAGAGATTGTCTTTTCTCCATTGTATATTCTTGCCTCCTTTGTCAAAAATAAGGTGTCCATAGGTGAGTATTTATTTCTCGGCTTTCTATTTTGTTCCATTGATCTATATTTCTGTCTTTGTGTCAGTACCATACTGTCTTGATGACTGTGGCTTTGTCGTAGAGCCTGAAGTCAGACAGGTTGATTCCTCCAGTTCCATTCTTCTTTCTCAAGATTGTTTTGGCTATTGGAAGTTTTTTGTATTTCCATACAAATTGTGAAATTATTTGTTCTAGCTCTGTGAAAAATACTGTTGGTAGCTTTATAGGAATTGCATTGAATCTATAGATTGCTTTGGGTAGTATACTCATTTTCACTATATTGATTCTTATGATCCATGAACATGGGATATTTCTCCATCTATTAGTGTCCCCTTTGATTTCTTATACCAGTGTTTTATAGTTATCTATATATAGGTCTTTAGTTTATTTAGGTAGATATATTCCTAAGTATTTTATTCTTTTCATTGCCATGGTGAATGGGATTGTTTCCTTAATTTCTCTTTCTCTTTTCTCATTATTAGTGTATAGGAATACAAGGGATTTCTGTGTGTTGATTTTATGTCCTGCAACTTTACTATGTTCATTGATTAGCTCTAGTAATTTTCTGGTGGAGTCTTTAGGGTTTTCTATGTAGAGGATCATGTCATCTGCAAACAGTGAGAGTTTTACTTCTTGTCCAACTTGGATTCCTTTTATTTCTTTTTCTGCTCTGATTGCTGTGGCCAAAACTTCCAAAACTATGTTGAATAGTAGTGGTGAAAGTGCGCACCCTTGTCTTGTTCCTGACTTTAGGGGAAATGCTTTCAATTTTTCACCTTTGAAGATAATGTTTGCTGTGGGTTTGGCATATATAGCTTTTATTATGTTGAGGTATGTTCCTTCTATTCCTGCTTTCTGGAGAGTTTTTATCCTAAATGGTTGTTGAATTTTGTCAAAGGCTTCTTCTGTATCTATTGAGATAATCATATGGGTTTTATTTTTCAATTTGTTAATGTGGTTACATAGATTGATTTGTGGATATTGAAGAATCCTTGCATCACTGGGATAAGGCCACTTGGTCATGGTATATGATCTTTTTAATGTGTTGTTGGATTCTGCTTGCTAGAATTTTGTTAAGGATTTTTGCATCTATGTTCATCAGTGATATTGGCCTGTAGTTTTCTATTTTTTGTGGCATCTTTGCCAGGTTTTGGTATTAGGGTGATGGTGGCCTCATAGAATGAGTTTGAAGTTTACCTTCCTGTGAAATTTTCTGGAAGAGTTTGAGTAGGATAGGTGTTAGCTCTTCTCTAAATTTTTGGTAGAATTCAGCTCTGAAGCCATCTGGGCCTGGGCTTTTGTTTGCTGGAAGATTTCTGATTGCAGTTTTAATTTCCGTGCTTGTGATGGGTCTGTTAAGATTTTCTATTTCTTCCTGGTTCAATTTTGGAAAGTTGTACTTTTAAAAGAATTTGTCCATTTTATTGGCATATAATTGCTAATAGAATCCTTTGTATTCCTGTGTTGTTTGTTGTGATCTCTCCATTTTCATTTCTAATTTTGTTGATTTGATTTTTCTCCCTTTGTTTCTTGATGAGTGTGGCTAATGGTTTGTCAGTTTTATTTATCCTCTCAAAGAACCAGCTTTTGGGTTTGTTGATTTTTCTATTGTCTCTTTTGTTTCTTTTGCATTTATTTCTGCCCTAATTTTTAAGATTTCTTTCCTTCTCCTAACCCTGAGGTTCTTCATTTCTTCCTTTTCTAGTTGCTTTAGGTGTGGAGTTAGGTTATTTATTTGACTTTTTTCTTGTTTCTTGAGGTATGCCTGTATTGCTATGAACTTTCCCCTTAGTACTGCTTTTACAGTGTCCCATAGGTTTTGGGTTGTTTTGATTTCATTTTCCTTCATTTCTATGCATATTTTGGTTTCTTTTTTGATTTCCTCTGTAATTTGTTGGTTATTCAGCAGCGTGTTGTTCAGCCTCCATATGTTGGAACAGTTTTTCTCCTGTAATTGAGATCTAATCTTACTGCATTGTGGTCAGAAAAGATGCTTGGAATGATTTCAATTTTTTGAATTTGCCAAGGCTAGATTTATCGCCCAGGATGTGATCTATCCTGGAGAAATTTCCGTGTGCACTTGAGAAAGAGGTGAAATTCATTGTTTTAGGGTGAAATGTCCTATAGATATCAATTAGGCCTAACTGGTCTATTGTATCATTTAAAGTTTGTGTTTCCTTGTTAATTTTCTGTTTAGTTGATCTATCCATAGGTGTGAGTGGGGTATTAAAGTCTCCCACTGTTATGGTGTTATTGTTAATTTCCCCTTTCATACTTGTTAGCATTTGTCTTACATATTGCGGTGCACTTATGTTGGGTGTATATATATTTATAATTGTTACATCTTCTTCTTGGATTGATTCTTTGATCATTATGTAGTGACATTCGTTGTCTCTTTTCACAGCCTTTGTTTTAAAGTCTATTTTATCTGATGAGTATTGCTACTCCTGCTTTCTTTTGGTCTCTATTTGCATGAAATATCTTTTTACAGCCCTTCACTTTCAGTCTGTATATGTCCCCTGTTTTGAGGTGGGTCTCTTGTAGACAACATATATCAGTTCAGTTCAGTCACTCAGTCGTGTCTGACTTTTTGTGACCACATAAATTGCAGCATGCCAGGCCTCCCTGTCCATCACCAACTCCCGAGGTTCACTCAGACTCATGCCCATCGAGTCAGTGATACCATCCAGCCATCTCATTCTCTGTCGTCCCCTTCTCCTCCTACCCCCAATCCATCCCAGCATCAGAGTCTTTTCCAATGAGTCAGCTCTATGCATGAGGTGGCCAAAGTACTGGAGTTTCAGCTTTAGCATCATTCCTTCCAAAGAAATCCCAGGGCTGATCTCCTTCAGAATGCACTGGTTGGATTTCCTTGCAGTCCAAGGGACTCTCAAGAGTCTTCTCCAACACCACAGTTCAAAAGCACCAATTCTTTGGCGCTCAGCATCCTTCACAGTCCAACTATCACATCCATACATGACCACTGGAAAAACCATAGTCTTGACTAGACGGACCTTTGTTAGGAAAGTAATGTCTCTGCTTTCCAATATGCTGTCTAGGTTGGTCATAACTTTTCTTCCAAGAAGTAAGCGTCTTTTACTTTCATGGCTGCAGTCACCATCTGCAGTGATTTTGGAGCCCAAAAAATAAAGTCTGACACTGTTTCCATTGTTTCCCTATCTATTTGCCATGAAATGATTGGACCAGATGCCATGATCTTAATTTTCTGAATGTTGAGCTTTAAGCCAACTTTTTCACTCTCCTCTTTCACTTTCATCAAGAGGCTTTTTAGTTCCTCTTCACTTTCTGCCATAAGGGTGGTGTCATCTGCATATCTGAGTTTATTGATATTTCTCCTGGCAATCTTGATTCCAGCTTTTACTCCTTCCAGCCCAGTGTTTCTCATGATGTACTCTGCATATCAGTTAAATAAGCAGGGTGACAATAGATAAGTTATTTAGGGTGTTGGTGTTCTGGTGGGTGGAGCTGGATTTCTTCTCTCTGGAGTGCAATGAAGTGTCTAATAATGAGTTAACAGATGTCAATGGTTTTGGAGTAACTTTGGGCAGTCTGTTTATTTGAAGCTCAGGGCAGTGTTCCTGTGTTGCTGGAGAATTTGCGTGGTATGTCTTGCTCTGGAACTTTTTGGCCCTTGTGTGGTGCTTGGTTTCAGTGTAGGTATGGAGGTGTTTGATAAGCTCCTGTTGATTAATGTTCCCTGGAGTCAGGAGTTTTCTGGTGTTCTCAGGACTTGGACTTAAGCCTCCTGTTTCTGGTTTTCAGACTTATTTTTACAGTAGTCTCAAGACTTCTCCTTCTATACAGCAACGTTGATAAAACATATAGGCTAAAGATGAAAAGTTTCCCCACAGTGAGGGACACCCAGAGAGGTTCACAGAGTTACATGGAGAAGAGAAGAGGGGGGAGGGAGTTAGAGGTGACCCGAATGAGATGGGGTGGAATCAAAAGAGGAGAGAGCAAGCTAGCCAGCAATCACTTCCTTATGTGTGCTCCACAGTCTGGACCACTCAGAGATATTCACGGAGTTATACAGAGAAGAGAAGAGGAAGGAAGGAGGGCCAGGAGGATAAAGGGGGGAATCAAAAGGAGAGAGACAGATCCAGCCAATAATCAGTTCCCTAAGCAATGGCACCCCACTCCAGTACTCTTGCCTGGAAAATCCCATGGACAGAGGAGCCTGGTAGGCTGCAGTCCATGGGGTCGCTAAGAGTCGGACATGACTGAGTGACTTCCCTTTCACTTTTCACTTTCACGCATTGGAGAAGGAAATGGCAACCCACTCCAGTGTTCTTGCCTGGAGAATCCCAGGGATGGGGGAGCCTGGTAGGCTTCCGTCTGTGGGGTCGCACAGAGTCGGACATGACTGAAGTGACTTAGCAGTAGCATCAAGTGTTCTCCACCGTCTGGAACACACAGAGATTCACAGAATTGGGTAGAGAAGAGAAGGGGGAAAGAGGAGACAGAGGCGACCTGGTGGAGAAAAAGGAGAGTCCAAAGGGGGAGACAGCAGTCAAGCCAGTAATCTTGCTCACAAGTAAAAATGGGTACAGAAGACTGGGTTCTTAAAGGTATAAAATTGATAACAAATACCAAAAAGCAAAGATTAAGAATCTAGAGTAGAGGTTGGATTTTCAAAAATACAATATTAAAGAAAAGAAAAGAAAAAAAAAAACCCAGTCACAAAAATTATTTTAAAAAAATATGAAATTTGCTTTAAAAAATAGGGTCTTATTTTTTTAAAGTAATAGTAGGTTATAAAAATGAAAATTAAAGGAGTAATAGAGGACTTAAAAATTTTTAAAAATTGAAAAAAAGAATGATCGTAAAAATAATAAAAAATATATCTAGGACTTTCTCTGGTGTTGTTGTGGGTAGTGTGGGGTCAGTTCATTTTCGAATAGTTCCTTGGTCCGGCTTATATTTCTCGAGATCTATAGGCCCCTTCCTATGTAGTCGGTACTAACCACAGGGTTTTAATCAATTGCACCTGTCATTTCCAAGGCAGTTCCCTCTGTTTTAGCTTCTTCTATTTGTTGGTCTCTTCAGTGTCTGATTTCTGCCCTGACACAGGCGGGCAGTGGTGGACACTTTTTTTTAGGCTCACTTGTTCAGTTGTGCTGTGGGGAGGGAGGGATACTGCAAACAAATAACACTGGAATGTGCTCGCAGTGTCTCAGCCACACTGGGCCTGCCCCCACTCACGGTGTGTGTGCCCTCCCTACCAACAGTGCTCAGGCTCTAGGTTGCTCCACTGGGAACCGTCCAAGGCTGGCCCTGGGCTGCATGTACCTTCCAGGTCTTAGCTGCTCAGGTTCAGGCACTCTGGTAGTCCTCAGAGGCACAGACTCAGTTGGGCCTGTGTTTCGTGCCCTTCCCAGATCTGAGAGGACTGGACTGGAAGAAACATAAGCTGGAATTAAGATTGCCGGGAGAAATATCAATAACCTCAGATATGCAGATGACACCACTCTTATGGCAGAAAGTCAAGAGGAACTAAGAAGCCTCTTGATGAAAGTGAAAGAGAAGAGTGAAAAAGTTGGCTTAAAGCTCAACATTCAGAAAATGAAGATCATGGCATCCGGTCCCACCACTTCGTGGGAAATAGATGGGGAAACAGTGGAAACAGTGTCAGACTTTATTTTTGGGGGACTCCAAAATCACTGCAGATGGTGACTGCAGTCATGAAATTAAAAGACGCTTACTCCTTGGAAAGAAAGTTATGACCAACGTAGATAGCATATTGAAAAGCAGAGACATTACTTTGCCAACAAAGGTCCGTCTAGTCAAGGTTATGGTTTTTCCTGTGGTCATGTATGGATGTGAGAGTTGAACTGTGGAGAAGGCTGAGTGCCGAAGAATTGATGCTTTTGAACTGTGATGTTGGAGAAGAGTCTTGAGAGTCCCTTGGACTGCAAGGAGATCCAACCAGTCCATTCTGAAGGAGATCAGCCCTGGGATTTCTTTGGAAGGAATGATGCTAAAGCTGAAACTCCAGTACTTTGGCCACCTCATGCGAAGAGTTGACTCATTGGAAAAGACTCTGATGCTGGGAGGGATTGGGGGCAGGAGGAGAAGTGGATGACAGAGAATGAGATGGCTGGATGGCATCACCCACTCGATGGGCGTGAGTCTGAGTGAACTTCGGGAGTTGGTGATGGACAGGGAGGCCTGGTGTGCTGTGGTTCATGGGGTCGCAAAGAGTCAGACACGACTGAGCGACTGAATTGAACTGAACTGAACAGATCGGAGCAGCTCAGGTGATGAGGTGTTTGGCCAGCGCGGCCTCTGCGACTTATCGCCTCCTCCATCCCTGCCTCTCAGTTTTCTGGGTATACAACTGGCGCACCTCCTCAGGGGGATGTTGACTGTCCAGTATCCCCAAGAAGTCTTAATTAGCAAAGAAGCCTGCTTGCAGTTTGGTAGATAATGTTTCTCTGGGGCTGCGATCGTCCCCTTCCAGCTCTGGCTGCCTGTCACCGGAGGGGCATGGTCTGCAGCCAGCTAGTTCTGTTCAGTCATTTGTTCTGTGCGTGGGCCTGGTGGTGTCTTAGGTTAGGGCTTTTTGCGTGGTAGCTATCCCACAGTCTGGTTTGCTAGCCTGCTAGTTCCCTCAGATTGGCCTTGGGGCACTCAGGCCGGGTCCCTACTCTAAGCAATGCAGTTCCTGCCTCCCTGCCCAGCACCCGCTTGCTAGTGGAGGATGCAGGCGTCTGCGCTGCTTCTCTGCTGGGGGAGTTACTGTTGGGCTTGTAATTTGTGGGTTTTAATTATTTATTTTTCCTCCCTGTTATGTTGTCCTCTGTGCTTCCAAGGCTCGCCACAGACTTGGTGGTGAGAGTGTTTCCTGATGTTTGGAAACTACTCTCTTTTTAAGAATCCCTTCCTGGGACGGAGCTCCGTCCCTACCTCTTTTGTCTCCTTTTTTGTCTTTTTTATTTTTCCCTACCTCCTTTCAAAGACAATGGGCTGCTTTTCTGGGTGATTGATGTCCTCTGCTGGCATTCAGAATCTGTTTTGTGGAATTTACTCAGCATTTAAATATTCTTTTGATGAATTTGTGGGGGAGAAAGTGGTCTCCCCATCCTATTCCTCTGCCATCTTCAGTCATGTGGTTTTGTCTTTTCTTTTGTTGTTATAGTGTATCACACTGATTAATTTGCATATGTTAAAATATTCTTATGACCTTGGTATGTATAATATTTTTATGGATTCAGTTTGCTAATATTTTATTGAGAATTTTTGCATCTATATTCATCAAAGACATTGGCTAGCAGTTTTCTTTATTGATATTCTTTCTTTTTGGTTTTGTTATCAAGTTGATGGTGGCTTTATAGAATGACTTTGGGAGTGGTCCCTCCTAGTCAATCTTTAGGAAGTTCCAGAAGGATCTGTATAAAGATATTTATCTGTTTGGTAGATTTCATCAGTGGTGTCATTTGGTCTTGGACTTTTGTTTGCAGAGAGTTTTTATTTAACTTTTTTAAACTGCAGATTCTATTTCACTTCTGGTGCTCAGTCTATTCAAGTTATATATCTCTTCTCAATTCAGTTTTGGTAGGTTGTACATTTCTAGAAACATATACATTTCTTCTAGGCTGTTTAGCTTGTTGGTATATAGTTTTTCATAAAATGTTCCCATAATTTTTTACATCACTCTGTCATAGCTTGTTAATCCTCCTTTTTTCATTTGTTATTTTTTTGTAACTTGGGTTCACTCTCTTTATTTCTTGGTGAGCTTGGCCAGGGCTTTGTTGATTTTATTTATCCTTTCAAAGAGCCAGCTCCTGATTTAACTTTTATGTTGATTTTAATCTCTGTTTTATTTATTTTTCTTTTATATTTATTATTTCCTTCCTTCTGCTGACTTTAGGTGTTGCTTGCTCTTATTTTTCTAATACTTTTAGTTGGTAAATTAGGTTATTTATTTGAGATTTCTCAATTCTCTTCTTTCATGCAAATATTTTGCAAGTTTCATAAAGTTCGTTGTCAAAATAATGTATCTAAGTGCTACTCATTGTTTCTCTAGTATGAACATCCAGATATTTATTTTAGGGTAATAATCTGTAATACATGATAGCATTATTGGAATTTAGACAATAAGACAAGCCAAATATTTAATAATAGAAAAGTGGCTAAATATATTAGAGTATGCTTGAGTCCAAAATGCAGTACTTGGATGCATTCTCAAAAACGACAGAATGATCTCTTCATTTTCAAGGCAAACCATTCAATATCACAGTAATCCAAGTCTATGCCCCAACCAGTAACACTGAAGAAGCTGAACTTGAGTGGTTCTATGAAGACCTCCAAGACCTTTTAGAACTAACACCCAAAAAAGATGTCCTTTTCATTATAGGGGACTGGAATGCAAAATTAGGAAGTCAAGAAATACCTGGAGTAACAGGCAAATTTGGCCTTGGAATATGGAATGAAGCAGGGAAAAGATTAATAGAGTTTTGCCAAGAAAATGCACTGGTCATAGCAAACACCCTCTTCCAACAACACAAGAGAAGACTCTACACATGGACATCACCAGATGGTCAACACTGAAATCAGATTGATTATATTCTTTGCAGCCAAAGATGGATAAGCTCTATACAGTTAACAAAAACAAGACCAGGAGATGATTGTGGTTCAAATCATGAACTCCTTATTGCCAAACTCAGACTTCAATTGAAGAAAGTAGGGAAAACCACTGGACCATTCAGGTATGACCTAAATCAAACCCCTTATGATTATACAGTGGATAATCATAGTGCCTGATGAATCAGAGTGCCTGATGAACTATGGATGGAGGTTCATGACATTGTACAGGAGACAGGGATCAAGACCATACCCATGGAAAAGAAATGCAAAAAAGAAAAGTGGCTGTCTGAGGAGGCCTTAAAAATAGCTGTGAAGCGAAGAGAAGTGAAAAGCAAAGGAGAAAAGGAAAGATATAAGCATCTGAATGCAGAGTTCCAAAGAATAGCAAGAGATAAGAAAGCCTTCCTCAGCGATCAATGCAAAGAAATAGAGGAAAACAACAGAATGGGAAAGACTAGAGATCTCTTCAAGAAAATTAGAGATACCAAGGGAAACTTTCATGCAAAGATGGGCTCAATAAAGGACAGAAAAGGTATGGACCTAACAGAAGTAGAAGATATTAAGAAGAGGTGGCAAGAATACACAGAAGAACTGTACAAAAAAGATCTTCATGACTAAGATAATCACGATGGTGTGATCACTAACCTAGAGCTAGACATTCTGGAATGTGAAGTCAAGTGGGCCTTAGAAAGCATCACTATGAACAAAGCTGGTGGACATGATGGGATTCCAGTTGAGCTCTTTCAAATCTTGAAAGATGATGCTGTGAAAGTGCTGCACTCAATATGCCAGGCAATTTGGAAAACTCAGCAGTGACCACAGGGCTGGAAAAAGTCACTTTTCATTCCAATCCCAAAGAAAGGCAATGTCAAAGAATGCTCAACGTACTACACAATTGCACTCATCTCCCACACTAGTAAAGTAATGCTCAAAATTCTCCAAGCCAGGCTTCAGCAATACATGAACCATGAACTTCCAGATGTTCAAGTTGGTTTTAGAAAAGGCAGAGGAACCAGAGATCAAATTGGCAACATCCGCTGGATCATCGAAAATGCAAGAGAATTCCAGAAAAAAAAAAAAAAAACAAAACACCTATTTCTGCTTTATTGACTATGCCAAAGCCTTTGACTGTGTGGATCACAATAAACTGTGGAAAATTCTGAGAGAGATGGGAACACCAGATCACCTGACCTGCCTCTTGAGAAACCTATATGCAGGTCAAGAAGCAATAGTTAGAACTGGACATGGAACAACAGACTGGTTCCAAATAGGAAAAGGAATGCCTCAAGGCTGTATATTGTCACCCTGTTTATTTAACTGATATGCAGAGTACATCATGAGAAATGCTGGGCTGGAAGAAGCACAAGCTGTAATCAAGATTGCTGGGAGTAATGTCAATAACCTCAGATATGCAGATGACACCACCCTTATGGCAGAAAGTGAAGAGGAACTAAGAAGCCTCTTAATGAAAGTGAAAGAGGAGAGTGAAAAAGTTGGCTTAAAGCATTCATAAAACGAAGATCATGGCATCTGGTCCCATCACTTCATGGGAAATAGATGGGGAAACAGTGTCAGACTTTATTTTTGGGGGGCTCCAAAATCACTGCAGATGGTGACTGCAGCCATGAAAGTAAAAGACGCTTACTCCTTGAAAGAGAAGTTACGACCAACCTAGATAGCATATTGAAAAGCAGAGACGTTACTTTCCTAACAAGGGTCCATCTAGTCAAGACTATGGTTTTCCCAGTGGTCATGTATGGATGTGAGAGTTGGACTGTGGAGAAGGCTGAGCGCCAAAGAATTGGTGCTTTTGAACTGTGGTGTTGGAGAAGACTCTTGAGAGTCCCTTGGACTGCAATGAGATCCAACCAGTCTATTCTGAAGGAGATCAGCCCTGGAATTTCTTTGGAAGGAATGATGCTAAAGCTGAAACTCCAGTACTTTGGCCACCTCATGTGAAGAGTTGATTCATTGGAAAAGACCCTAATGCTGGGAGGGATTGGGGGCAGGAGAAGGTGACGACAGAGGATGAGATTGCTGGATAGCATCACTGAGTCAATGGGCGCGAGTCTGAGTGAACTCCACGCGATGGACAGGGAGGCCTGGCGTGCTGTGATTCATGGGGTCACAAAGAGTTAGACACGATTGAGTGACTGAACTGAACTGAACTGATGCTTGTTAGTCCTTCAAATCTTTTATGAGTGTTTTTTAGATACATGGACCACTGTTTATAAATTTACATAATTAAAATATAATTCTCATTTTGTCTACATTTATAATATCTCAAATTGTGTGAGAAATGCATAGGCTGGAAGGATATTTACCTCAATATTGTATAGTTATTATTTATAATGACTAATATGTCTTAATGGATGTAATATGGGTGGTTTTATTTGACTTCTTTACAACATTTTACTAAAATTGGATCTCATGCCATGCTTGTTTGCCTTTATAGTAACAAAATTTTAGAGGGTGGGTTGATTTGGGAGAATAGATTTGAAACACGTATGATATCATATATGAAACTAATTTCCAGTCCCAGTTTGATGCAGGATACAGGATGCTTGGGGCTGGTGCACTGTGTTGACCCAGAGGGATGGTATCGGGAGGGCCTTGGGAGGGGTGTTCAGGATGGGGAACACGTGTACACCCATGGCAGATTCATGTTGATGTATGGCAAAACCAATACAATATTGTAAAGTAATTAGCCTCCAGTTAAAATAAATGAATTTATATTAAAAAATAAATAAGTAAAAAATATATAAGTTGAAAAAAAATTTTTTTTAAATAAGCTTACAATTAAAAAAGAAGTCTTAGGTTCCTTAGGTCTATGTGATGAGCTTAAGTGCTATATGTCACAAATAGCTATATATATAGCTATTTGTGCTATATGCTATATATATATGCTATATATAGCTATGTGCTATATGTCACAAACCGTGACATATGGTTTGTTTTTAATGTTCAGTATTTTATGCACTAATGAAATAAGAAAAGCATAGTGATATGCCTAGTCCATTCCACTGTCTATCAGAGATTTTTAGAAATTAAAATATGGCTAATTTACAATTTTGTGTTAGATTCAACTGTACAACAAAATGACCCATATATATATATATATATATATATATATATATATATATGAATATATTCATTCTTTTTCAGATTATTTTCCATTATATATGTTGTTACTAGATATTGAGTGTACTTTGCTGTGCTGTACAGTAGACCATGTTTGTTAACTTATTTTATACATAGTAGTGTGTATTTATTAATCCTAAGCTCCTAATTTATCTTTTCTCCCACTTCACAACTCTCTTTGGTAACATAAGATTATTTTCTGCATTTGTGAACCTATTTCTCTTTTGCAAATAAGTTCATTTGTATCAATTTTTAGTTTCCACATATAAGTGATATTCTAGGCCATTTGTCGATGTCTGATCACTCATTTTACTACTAAAAATTGTGCTTAGACAATTGTTATAAATCAAGACTGCCCTGGACATATTGGAAGTGGGGTCACCCCATGACCCATAACATGGAAGAAAGAAGAAACTTGCTCAGGGGCACTCAGTGGCCAAGACTGGACTACAGGTCATTGGTTCCAAGCCCAGTGTTCTTTCTACCCGATTAAGATCCTCCTTATTATTTACAAATGAAAGTATTTTGTCACTAATATACACAAAAAAGTTGAAGAATTAGAGAAACTGCTAGTAAAATTGTGTGGCTTTACTTTCCCTTCAATTAGACACATTAAATTAGTATATGAATTATATGTTGCATAAAATAGACTTTAAGGTACATCCATATTTATTCAAATGGCTATCACATACTTTTTATGGATATCACATACTTTTCAATAATTCTATGTATTAGTATATGACACACACATATATTTATATACATATATATTCATATATGTATATTAATCCCCTTCATGCATCACAGCCTTGTTGTTGCATTATAAAACCTAAATATTTGGTTTCTTCTCTCTAAGGATCATCAAAGTGTTCTGAGATTCCTGGGCATGTCAGAGGTAACCTGTTTTCTGGTCTGTAAGGTGGAAAATTATACAAGATATGTATTTCCACTGGGAGATTTATGCACATCCATAGCTTCTTAAAGCTGACTTGAGTTTTTTAAAACTGTCTGGTCATATCTGATTCAGTGAACATCATTGTAATGACACTAAAGCCTTGTCAATATAATCACTGTTTCTAAACATGTCCTATTATAAAGTTAATGGATTCTTATTAAAGTTATATAAATATTTACATAAAAGCAAGAATACACACTGTTTTCAAATTCTGGATGAGTAGGTAGGAAGAAAAAGTAATTGTGGCATTTTTGTTCACAAAGGTCCATTCTACCAAATTGCTAAAAGTTAAACATAACAAAAGAAAATTACTTCATTTGATCTTGAAAACAAATATTCAGTTCAGTTCTGTCGCTCAGTCATGTCTGACTCTTTGTGACCCCATGGACTGTAGCACGTCAGGCCTCTCTGTTTATCATCAACTTCCAGAGGTTGCTCAAACTCATGTCAGTGATACCAGCCAACCATCTCATCCTCTGTCGTCCCCTTCTCCTCCTGCCTTCAATCTTCCTCAGCATCAAGGTCTTTTCCAATGAGTCAGTTCTTCACATCAGGTGGCCAAAATATTGGAGCTTCAGCTTCAGCATCAGTCCTTCCAATGAACATCCAGGACTGATTTCCTTTAGGATTGACTGGTTTGATCTCCTTGCAATCCAAGGGACCCTCAAGAGTCTTCTCCAACACCAAAGTTCAAAAACATCATTTCTTTGGCACTCAGCTTTCTTTATGGTCCAACTCTCACATCCATTCATGACTACTGGGAAAACAATAGCTTTGAGTAGATGGACCTTTGTTGGCAAAGTAATGTGCTTTTTAGTGTGCTGTTAGGTTGGTCATAAATTTTCTTCCAAGGAGCAAGCATCTTTTAATTTCATTGCTGCAGTGATCTTGGAGCCCAAGAAAATAGTCTGTCACTGTTTCCATTGTTTTCCCATCTATTTGTCATGAGGTGATGGGACCGGATGCCATGATCTTGATTTTTTGAATGTTAGTTTTAAGCCAACTTTTTCATTCTCCTCTTTGACTTTCATCAAGAAGCTCTTCGGTTAATATTTTATAAGCAAATATCAATACCCAGAAATGTTTGAAACAAATGCATCAAAAATCACAATGGTTCTCATCAGTTACTTCAGGAACAGGTATTTATTTCTTGTTTTGCTAGATCTTGGGTCAGCAGTTTATTAATTCATCAACCTATTCATTTATTTTGTAAAATTTTACCCAATCTAGAAACTTAGTCTCATGATGCCAGCATGGTGCATTCTTGAATGTAGTTAATTGTAAATACTTTGAGAAAAATATCAAAGTCAAACAATCTGTGTGTGAATAGAAAATGATTTAAAATGTTCATTGCTATAATTCCAATGATAGCTGATTTTATAAAGATTTTAATGGTCGCTGATTTTATATTTCTGTGCATATAACATTTTTATATCTGTGAAACCTAGGACTGTAACACAGCCTCTCTTTGTCTAGTACTTTAATTTAGGTTCGAGAATATTCCCAAAGACTTAAGAATCATAATATGTACCAGCCAGCTTCAAAAGACATTTCTGAGGGAATGGTTTAATAGTTACATTCACTAATGAATCCCCAATCATTTAATAATGATTAGAGAGAGCTTGTTTCATATTTTATACATCATAATTAAAATTAAAGACTTTTACATTTCAGTGGATTCACAGATGTGTGGACTATAGAGGTATTAATTTTAGGGTGAAGGATAAATTTTTGCAACTGGCTCCTCTTACAACCAAGTAAAAGGGAAAATGTCTTATGGCTCTCTTTGGATTTTTGAGGAAATATATTTTGCATTTCCCTTTCATAGATCACAACCTTGTCCTGGAAAATGGGCTTGCATAGTTGAGTGAAGCTATGAACCACGTCATGCAGGGCCACCCAAGATGGACATATCATACTGAAGAGTACGGACAAGATGTGGTACACTGGAGGAGGGAATGGCAAACCACTTCAATATTCTTGCTGTGAGAACTCCATGAGCATTATGAAAAGGCAAAAAGATGTGGCACTGGAAGATGCGCCCCCCAGGTCAGAAAGTGTCCAATATTCTACTGGGGAAGAGCAGTGCCCCAGCCACCAAAGCCAAAGAAGCTTAAGTTGATTGGTTCTATGAAGACCTATAAGATCTTCTAGAATTAGCACCAGAAACAGATGTCCTTTTCATCATATGGGATTGAAATTCAAAAGTAGAAAGTCAAAAGGTACCTGGAGTAACGAGCAACTTTGATCTTAGATAAAAAATGTAGCAGGACTAAGATTAATAGAGTTTTGTCAATAGAACACATGGTCATAGCAAACGCCCCTTTCGCATAACCCAAGGAACAACTCTACACATGGACATCATGAAATGGTCAGTAGTAAAATCATATTGGTTGTATTTTTTCCAGCTGAAGACAGAGAAGCTCTACAGAGTCAGCAAAAACAAGACCTGGAGATCATGAGCTCCTAATTTAAAAATTCAGGATTAAATTGAAAAAAGTAGGGAAAACCACTGGATTATTCAGGTATGACATAAATCAAATCCCTTAGGATTATAGAGTGGAGGTGATGAATAGATCCAGAGGATTAGATCTGGTAGACATAGTGCCTGAATAACTATGGATGAAAGTTCATAATATTTTACATGAGGCAATGACCAAAACCATTCCAAAGAAAAAGAAAGGCAAGAAGACAAAGTGGTTATCTCAGGAGGGCTTCCAAACGCCTTAGGAAAGGGAAATGAAAAAGGAAAGGGATAAAGATAAAGACATACCCAACTGAATGCAGAGTTCCAGAGAATAACAAGGAGAGATAAGAAGGCCTTCTTAACTGAGCAATGCAAAGAAATGAGGAAACAAACAGAATGGGAAAAACTAGAGATCTCTTCAAGAAAATTGAAAATACCAGGGGAATATTTCATGCAAGGATGGGTATGATACAGGACAGAAATGGTAAGGCCCTAACTGAAGCAGAAGAGTTTAAGAAGAGGTGGAAAGAACACAGAAAAACTATAGAAAAAAGTCTTAATGACCTGGATAACCATGATGGTGTGGTGACTCACCTAGAGCCAGATATCTTGGAATGAGAAGTCAAGTGGGCTTTAGGAAACATTACTATGAACAAAGCTAGTGGAGGTGAAAGAATTCCAGCTGAGCTATTAAAAATCCTAAACACGATGCTGTTAAATTGCTGTACTCAATATGTCAGCAAATTTGGACAACACAGCAGTGGACACAGGGCTGGGAAAGTTCCATCTTCATTCCAATCCCAAAGAAGAGCAATGCCAAAGAATGGTTGAACTACTGCATGATTACACTCATTTCACATGTTAACAAGGTTGTGTTTAAAATCCCTTCAGCACTATGTGACTCAAGAACTTCCAAATGTTCAAGCTAGCTTTAGAAAAGGCGGAGGAACCCAAGATCAAATTGCAAACATTTGTTGTATGATAGAGAAGCAAAGGAATGCCAGAAAAAATATATACTTCTACTTTATTGACTATGGTAAATCCTTTGATTATGTGGATCACAACAAAGTGTGAAAGTTCTTATAGAAAGGTGAATACCAGACCACTTTACCTGCATCTTGGGAAACCTGTATGAAGGTCAAGAAGCAACAGTTAGAACTGAACATGGAACAACTGACGGCTCAACATTAGGATAGAAGTACAACAAAGTTGTATATTGTCACCCTGCTTATTTAACTTATATGCAGAGTACATCATGTGAAATACTGGGCTGTATGAATCACAGATTGGAAGTAAAATTATTAGAAGAAATATCAGCAACCTCAGAAATGCAGATAATACCACTCTAATAGAAGAAAGTGAAGAGGAACTAAAGAGCTTTATGATGAGAGTGAATGAAGAGAGTGAAAAATCTGGCTTGAAACTTAACATGAAAAAAACTAAGATCATGGCATCCAGTTCTATCACTTCATGGCAAATAGAAGAGGGAAAAAGTGGAAACTGAAAGATTTTATTTTCTTGGAGTCCAAAATCACTGCCGATAGTGACTGCAGCCATGAAGTTAAAACACACACACACACACACACACACACACACACACACATCCTCCTTGGAAGGAAAACTGACACACCTAAGCAACGTATTAAAAAGCAGAGACACTACTTTGCCAGGAAAGGGCCATATCACCAAGCTATGGCTTTTTCCAATAGTGATGTACAAATTTGAGTTGGCTTATAAAGAAGACTGAGTTATGAAGAATTGATACTTTCAAACTATGGTGCTAGAAAAGACTCTTGAGCCTCCCTTGGACAGCAAGAAGATCAAACTAGTCAATCCTAAATAAATCAACCCTGACACTGATTGGAAGGACTGATGTTAAAGCCAAAGTTCCAATACTTTGGTCACTTGATGCAAAGAGCTGACTCATTTGAAAAGACCCTGATGCTGGGAAAGACTGAGGGCAGGAGGAGAAGGATGCTACTGAGGATGAGATGGTTGGATGGCATCATTGACTCAATGGACATGAGTCTAGGCAAACTCTGGGAGAAAGTGAAGGTCTGGGAAGCCTGGTGTGCTGCGGTTTATGGGGTCAAAAGAGTCAGACACAACTGAGCGACTGAACAACAACAAATATATAAATATGATATGTGTTTCCTGAGTGAATGCTCAACAAAGGGGCCCTTAGCAGGGGAGGCAATGGGCATATTGACAAATTTCATTATCTTTATGTAATTTCTGGAATTTCTATATTAGTAAAATATAATCACACACATAGAGTTGATGAAGTTTTATCATCAATTCTTATTTCACAGTTTTCCTGCACATTTTATATGCAAATAAATTTAATTAGTTTAGCATCTTTCTTTTACAAGGGAGAGACAAGTCCTTTACCTCTCTTTATTTTTCATGGACTTTCTGAGAAGTTTAAACGTTAGTTTGAGTTAAAAATGGCACTTTTTGGCTTTTGGAAGTGAGCAAGTTGTCAAAGATTAAACACTTGACTAAGTAGGTTCACTGTAAGAAAATTCTTAGATGTCTATTTAAGCAAAGTTACAATTATATTTCAAAGGCAAATACAGAAAGTTGCATTGTTTTAAAAATATATCTCTTTTAATATTGAGAAGACTCTGGTTTCTTAATTAATCAAAGCCTTGATAAATATAACATGAAGCAGAGGACAATATTTTTGAAACAATGTATCAGTTTCCTAGGCAGAATATTTAAAAGATAAAGGAAAGATTATTTTACTCTTTCTTATTAATGGTAGACTCTCATTCTAAGAAACATCTGCTCTTTAGTAGAGAGAGAACTAAATTCTAAATTTGCATTTTTTTACCTTTTTTTAAAAAATTTAATTTTATTTTTAAACTTTACAATATTGTATTGGTTCTAACATATATCGAAATGAATCTGCCACAGGCATACATGTGTTCCCCATCCTGAACCCTCCTCCCTCCACCCTCCCCATACCATCATTGTGGGTTGTCCCAGTGCACCAGCCCCAAGCATCCAGTATCGTGCATCGAATCTGGACTGCCGACTCGTTTCATATATGATATTATACATATTTCAATGCCATTCTCCCAAATCATCCCACCCTCTCCCTCTCCCACAGAATCCAAAGACTGTTCTTTACATCAGTGTCTCTTTTGCTGTCTCGTATACAGGGTTATCATTACCATATTTCTAAATTCCATATATATGCGTTAGTATACTGTATTGGTGTTTTTCTTTCTAGCTTAAGAAACACAAGCTGGAATCAAGATTGCTGGGAGAAATATCAATAACCTCAGATATGCAGATGACACCACCCTTATGGCAGAAAATGAAGAGGAACTAAAAAGCCTCTTAATGAAAGTGAAAGTGGAGAGTGAAAAAGTTGGCTTAAAGCTCAACATTCAGACAACGAAGATAATGGCATCTGGTCCCATCACTTCATGGGAAATAGATGGGGAAACAGTGAAAACAGTGTCAGACTTTATTTTTCTGGGCTCCAAAATCACTATAGATGGTGATGCAGCCATGAAATTAAAAGACGCTTACTCCTTGGAAGGAAAGTTATGACCAACCTAGACAGCATATTCAAAAGCAGAGACATTACTTTGCCAACAAAGATTCATCTAGTCAAGGCTATGGTTTTTCCTGTGGTCATGTATGGATGTGAGAGTTGGACTATAAACAAGGCTGAGGGCCAAAGAATTGGTGCTTTTGAACTGTGGTGTTGGAGAAAACTCTTCCTGACCTGCATATAGGTTTCTCAAGAGGCAGGTCAGGTGCTCTGGTATTCCCATCTCTTTCAGAATTTTCCACAGTTTATTGTGATCCACACAGTCAAAGGCTTTGGCATAGTCAATAAAGCAGAAATAGATGTTTTTCTGGAACTCTCTTGCTTTTTCCATGATCCAGTGAATGTTGGCAATTTGATCTCTGATTCCTCTGCCTTTTCTAAAAGCAGCTTGAACATCTGGAAGTTCACTGTTCATGTATTGCTGAAGCCTGGCTTGGAGAATTTTGAGCATTACTTTACTAGCATGTGAGATGAGTGCAATTGTGCAGTAGTTTGAGCATTCTTTGGCATCGTCTTTTTTGGGATTGGAATGAAAACTGACCTTTTCCAGTCCTGTGGCCACTGCTGAGTTTTCCAAATTTGCTGGCATATTGAGTGCAGCACTTTCACAGCATCATCTTTCAGGTTTTGAAATAGCTCCACTGGAATTCCATCACCTCCACTAGCTTTGTTCATAGTTATGCTTTCTAAGGCCCACTTGTATCAAATAAATAACTAATTAGAACTTACTGTATAGCACAGAGAACTCGACTCAACGCTCTATAGTGACTTAAAATAGAAGGAAATCTGAAAAAGAGTGGATATTTCTATACATATAACCGATTTACAGGAGAAGGCAATGGCACCCCACTCCAGTACTCTTGCCTGGAAAATCCCATGGACGGAGGAGCCTGGTGGGCTGCAGTCAATGGGGTCGCTAGGAGTCAGACACGACTGAGCGACTTCACTTTCATTTTTCGCTTTAATGCATTGGAGAAGCAACTGGCAACCCACTCCAGTGTTCTTGCCTGGAAAATCCCAGGGATGTGGGCTGCCGTCTATGGGGTCGCACAAGGTCGGACATGACTGAAGTGACTTAGCAGCAGCAGCAGCAGCAACCGATTTATACTGCTGCACAGCAGAAACTAACACAACATTGCAAAGAAACTACATTCCAATAAAAAAAAAAAGATTTTAAAAGTGCAAAAAAGAATAAGATAAAATTGTTTTTTTACTCTCCAACATAAATCATAGCAGGATCTTCTATGACCCACCTCCCAGAGTATTGGAAATAAAAGCTATGTTATGCTAAGTCACTTCAGTCGTGTCCAACTCTGTGTGACCCCCATAGACAGCAGCCCACCAGGCTCCCCCGACCCTGGGATTCTCCAGGCAAGAACACTGAAGTGGGTTGCCATTTCCTTCTCTAATATATGAAAGTGAAAAGTGAAAGTGAAGTCGCTCAGTCGTGTCCGACTCTCAGCGACGCCATGGACTGCAGCCTACCAGGCTCCTCTGTCCACTGGATTTTCCAGGCAAGAGTACTGGAGTGGGGTGTCATTGCCTTCTCTGAAATAAAAGCAAAAGTAAATAAATAGGACCTAAATAAACTTAAAAGCTTTCGCTCAACAAAGGAAACTCTAAGCAAGGTGAAAATACCGCCTTCAGAATGGGAGAAAATAATAGCAAATGAAGCAACTGACAAAGATTTAATCTCAAAAATATACAAGCAACTTCTGCAGCTCAATTGCAGAAAAACAAATGACCCAATCATAAAATGGGCCAAAGAACTAAACAGACATTTCTCCAAAGAAGACATGCAGATGGCTAACAAACACATGAAAAGATGCTCAATATCACTCATTATCAGAGAAATGCAAATCAAAACCACAGTGAGGTACCATTTCATGCCAGTCAGAATGGCTGCGATCCAAAAGTCTGCAAGCAATAAATGCTGGAGAGGGTGTGGAGAAAAGGGAACCCTCTTACACTGTTGGTGGTTATGCAAACTAGCCACTATGGAGAACAGTGTGGAGATTCCTTAAGAAACTGGGAATAGAACTGCCATATTACCCAGCAATCCCATTGCTGGGCATACAAACCGAGGAATCCAGAATTGAAAGAGACATGTGTACCCGCAATGTTCATCGCAGCACTGTTTATTATAATGAAGAATGGAAGCAACCTAGATGTCCATCAGCAGACAAATGGATAAGAAAACTGTGGTACATATACACAATGGAATATTACTTAGCCATTAAAAAGGATGCATTTGAATCAGTTCTAATGAGGTGGATGAAACTGGAGCCTATTATACCGAGTGAAGTAAGCCAGAAAGGAAAACACCAATACAGTATTAATGCATGTATATGGAATTTAGAAAAATGGTAACGATAACCCTAAATGTGAAACAGCAAAAGAGACACGGATGTATAGATCAGTTTTGGACTCTGTGGGAGAGGGTAGCATGGGATGATTTAGGAGAATAGCATTGAAACGTGTATATTACCATATGTGAAACAGATCCCCAGTCCAGATTCGAAGCATGAGACAGCTGGTGCACTGGGATAACTCAGAGGGATGGGATGGGGAGGGAGGTGGGGGGCAATTCAGGATGAGGAACATGTGCACACCCATGGTGGATTCATGTCAATGTATGGCAAAACCACTACAATATTATAAAGTAATTAGCTTCCAATTAAAATAAATAAATTTGTATTAAAAAGTTTTTTTTTTTTTACAGAAACAGACATGCCTTCAGAGTTGTCAGAATTAAATCTAATACAGGAATAATTTTTCCAAACCTAGGCTTAGTCACACAAGTTTCTTACTTTTACTAGATATTTAAAGATATATAAGAATATATATAAAGAATATATATATATATATATGGAAAGAATATATATTTCTACTAGATATATAAGATATTTAAGATATATAAGAAGCTATCCATTAAAAGGCGTGTACATCTCTCAAATTACAAAATTATGTAAATTTGGTACAGAATGAGAATGTTCGGCAGTCAGTGAAAACATGCTTTTACACTGACTGAAAACAATCCAATTTTTTCTACAAAAGAAAGATGAATAAGGTTAAAGTTCTAATTAATATTTGAAAATTACTATAGTGTGAGTGGTCAAGAAAATTGGTAATGATGGTACCATTGGTAAAGAAAAAATAAAGCCCCATTATGCAAAAAAAGGAAGATGTGTTTTTCATAAGAAAAGTTTTAAAGGATCTATTTTTATTAAAGGTTTTGTTTTTGTATCCATTCAGCCAGTCTTTGTCTTTTGGTTGGGGCATTCAACCCATTTACGTTTAAGGTAATTACTGATAAGTATGATCCCGTTGCCATTTACTTTATTGTTTTGGGTTCGAATTTATATCCCATTTTTGTGTTTCCTGTCTAGAGAATATCCTTTAGTATTTGTTGGAGAGCTGGTTTGGTGGTGCAGAATTCTCTCTGCTTTTGCTTGTCTGAAAAGCTTTTGATTTCTCCTTCATATTTGAGTGAGATCCTTGCTGGGTACAGTCATCTGGGCTGTAGGTTATTTTCTTTCATCATTTTAAATATGTCTTGCCATTCCCTCCTGGCTTGAAGAGTTTCTATTGAAAGATCAGCTGTTATCCTTATGGGAATTTCCTTGTGTGTTATTTGTTGTTTTTCCCTTGCTGCTTTTAATATTTGTTCTTGTGTTTGATCTTTGTTAATTTGATTAATATGTGTCTTGGGGTGTTTCGCCTTGGGTTTATCCTGTTTGGGACTGTCTGGGTTTCTTGGACTTGGTAAAAGAGACCTAATTTTCCCTTAACTGGGATGATTGTAGGCAGATGCTTCAAGTGAGCCTTAGAAAGCATCACTACAAACAAAGCTAGTGGAGGTGATGGAATTCCAGTGGAGCTATTTCAAATCCTGAAAAATGATGCTGTGAACATGCGGCACTCAATATGCCAGCACATATGGAAAACTCAGCAGTGGCCACAGGACTGGAAAAGATCAGTTTTCATTCTAATCCCAAAGAAAGGCGATGCCAAAGAATGATCAAAGTATTGTACAATTACACTCATCTCACACGCTAGTTAAGTAATGCTCAAAATTCTCCAAGCCAGGCTTCAGCAATACATAAACCATGAACTTCCAGATGTTCAAGTTGGATTTAGAAAAAGGAGAGGAATCAGAGATCAAATTGCCAACATTCACTGAATCATGGAAAAAGCAAGAGAGTTCCAGAAAAACATCTATTTCTGCTTTATTGACTATGCCAAAGCCGTTGACTGTGTGGATCACAATAAACTGTGGAAAATTCTGAAAGAGATGGGAATACCAGAGCACCTGACCTGCCTCGTGAGAAACCTATATGCAGGTCAGGAAGCAACAGTTAGAACTGGACATCGAACAACAGACTGGTTCCAAATAGGAAAAGGAGTACATCAAGGCTGTATATTGTCATCGTGCTTATTTAACTTATATGCAGGGTATATCATGAGAAATGCTGGGCTGGAAGAAGCACAAGCTGGAATCAAGATTGCTGGGAGAAATATCAATAACCTCAGATATGCAGATGACACCATACTTATGGCAGAAAGTGAAGAGGAACTAAAAAGGCTCTTGATAAAAGTGAATGAGGAGAGTGAAAAAGTTGGCTTAAAGCTCAACATTCAGACAACGAAGATCATGGCATCCAGTCCCATCATTTCATGGGAAATAAATGAGGAAACAGTGGAAACAGTATCAGACTTTATTTTTGGGGCTCCAAAATGACTGAAGATGGTGATTGCAGCCATGAAATTAAAAGACACTTGCTCCTTGGAAGGAAAGTTATGACCAACCTAGATAGCATATTCAAAAGCAGAGACTTTGACAACAAAGGTCCATCTTTTCAAGGCTATGGTTTTTCCAGTAGTCATGTATGGATGTGACAGTTCGACTGTGAAGAAAGCTGAGCACTGAAGAATTGATACTTTTGAACTGTGCAAGGAGATCCAACCAGTCCATTCTGAAGGAGATCAGTCCTGGGTGTTCATTGGAAGGACTGATGCTAAAGCTGAAACTCCAGTACTTTGGCCACCTCATGCGAAGAGTTGACTCATTGGAAAAGACCCTGATGCTGGGAGGGATTAGGGACAGGAGGAGAAGGGGGCGACAGAGGATGAGATGGCTGGATGGCATCACCGACTCGATGCACATGAGTTTGAGTAAACTCCAGAGTTGGTCATGGACAAGGAGGCCTGGCGTGCTGTGATTCATAGGGTCACCAAGAGTCAGACACAACTGAACGACTGAAGTGAACTGAACTAAACTGGTACATGATATTGTATATATGTCAATCCCAATTTCCCGATTCATCTCACCCTCTTTCTCCCTTGGTAACCATAAGTTTCTTCCCTGCAATTATGACCCTATTTTTCCTTTGCAAATAAGTTCATCTGTAGAATCTTTTCAAGATTACATGTTTAAGGCATGCTATGGTATGCTATGCTATGCTAAGTCACTCCAGTCGTGCCCGACTGTGTGTGACCCCATAGACAGCAGCCCACCAGGCTCCCCCATCCCTGGGATTCTCCAGGCAAGAACACTGGAGTGGGTTGCCAGTTCCTTCTCCAATGCATTAAAGTGAAAAATGAAAGTGAAGTTGTTCAGGCGTGTCCGACTCTCAGCGACCCCATGGACTGCAGCCTACCAGGCTCCTCCATCCATGGGATTTTCCAGGCAAGAGTACTGGAGTGGGGTGCCATTGCCTTCTCCGATTTCAGGCATATTACATGATATTTGACTTCTCTTTCTGACTTACTTCACTCTTAAGATAATATCTAGTTCCATTCAAGTCTTTCCAAATGGCATTATTTTGTTGTTTTTTATGGCTAAGTAATATGCCATTATATACATGCAGCACGTATTCTTTATCCATTCTTCTTTTGATGGACATTTAGATTGCTTCCATGCCCTGGCTATTGTAAATAGTGCTGCAATGAACACTGGGATGCATACATCTTTTCAAATTCTGATTTTCTCCAGATATATGCTTGGAGTGGAATTGTTGGATTGTATTGTAGCTCTATTTTTTTTAAAAGGAATCTCCATCTTGTTTTCCATAGTGACTGTACCAAGTTATTAACACATACCCAGGAAGAGTTTGGAAAGGCTTCCTCTTTGCTCTATACTCTTTCCAGCATTTATTAATATTTTTTGTAGATATTTTTGAGAATGGCCGTTCTGACCAGTGTGAGGTGATACCTCATTGTATTTTTTATTTGAATTTCTGTAATAGTGATGTTGAACATCTTTTCATGCACTTCTTGGCCACTTTTGTGTCTTCTTTGGAGAAATGTCTGTTTAGAACTTCCACCCATTTAAAATTTTTTTATTTTTTTAATTATGAAAGTATGATAACACATTTACAGAAAATGTAATACAGAACATTTCTTGTATTTCTTGTACAGAACATTGTTCTGTATTCTGGAAAGTACAGAACAAGGTTAAATATAGTTCTATAGTATATTATAATTATTTTTAAGTAGATAAATTAAGACTTGTGGTTGGAATTTCAATATCAAACTCTCAAAAGTTAATAGAATAAATATATAGAAAAGTAGAATGATACAGTAAAACTCAAAAGCATCATCAACCAATTAAAGAAAATTAAGGTTTCTACAATTTTCACAGAACAGTAGGATATAAATTTTATTCAGATTTTCATAGACTATAAGCTTGAAGACACTGGAACATGTCCAGGAGCCTAAGACCAAATGCAAAAATTTCATGGTCTAAAGCAATCAAAATCATACAGACTCTGTTTGCTTAATATTGTGCAATTATGCTAGAGATCAATATCAAGAGATATTAGCCATCTGTATGTCTTTTTTGGAGAAATGTCTATTTAGTTCTTTGGCCCATTTTTTGATTGGGTCGTTTATTTTTCTGGAGTTCTTCGATGCACGATGCTGGATGCTTGGGGCTGGTGCACTGGGACGGCCCAGAGGGATGGTATGGGGAGGGAGGAGGGAGGAGGGTTCGGGATGGGGAACACATGTATACCTGTGGTGGATTCATTTTGATATTTGGCAAAACTAATACAATTATGTAAAGTTTAAAAATAAAATAAAATTGGAAGAATAAAAAAAAAAATATATATATATATATATCAAGAGATATTGAAAATACCCCCCATATTTTCAAGTGCAATGTGACATGTTACAAAGAGATATTTGACTTAGCCATTGAAAGCCTCAATAAAGTTAGAAGACTGAAAAAAAATAGGATGATTGCATAGAAAAAACAATTAAATGAGAACTTATTATCAAAATGAGAAATTAATATCAAAGATACTTAAAAAACCCCATCTATATGGAAGTTGTATGCCCACTTTTAAATGATGGATGTATCTAAGAAGCCATAACAAGGAAAATCAGAAAATATCTGTAACAGAATAAAAATGAAAAGAGAATTTACCAAAATTTGTTGTATGCAGCTGAAGCTACTCAATGTGACTAAATATAATGTGGTGTCTTGAATAATGTATGAGAACAATAATGGACTTAGCACAAAATTATGTGAAATTTGAACAAAATCTGTACTTCAGTTAATAATACTGTATCAAATATTAATTTCCTTCTTCTTCTTTTTTTTTTTTTTTTAGCAGCATAGTATTTCTTTCTGTTCTTAGAATTGGATTAGAAGTTTCAAGCATCATTCATTTTTTTTTAAAATCATGAAGATAGTAAGCTTTCTATCTCAGTAGATGATGGCAGAGTAGAAAGACATGAGCTCATCTCCTCCTGTAAGAATACCAGAATCACAGCTGGCTTTTGAACAACTATCAATACGAGGATGTTTGAACCCACCAAAAATGATACTCCATGTCCAAACACAAAGAAGAAGCCAAAAAGAGATGTAGGAGGGGCACAACAATGACAAAATCTAACCCCATAGCTGCTGGGTGGCCAACCCACAAACTGGAGAATAATAATACCAAAGAATTTCTCCAACTGTTATGAAGGATCTGAACCCCACATCAGGCTTACCATCTAAGGATCCAGAAAAAATGACTGAGAATCCCCAGGGAATCTGACTTTTAAGGACAGTGGCATTTGATTATATGAATTCCACAGGATTGGAAAAACAGAGATTCCACTCTTGGAGGGAACAAACAAAATATTTCATGTACCAAGACCCAGGGGAAAGGAGGAGTGACCCCACCGAAGGCTGAACCAGACCCACCTGCTAGTGTGGGAGTGTCTCCTGTGGAGGCGTGTGTTGGCAGTGGCTCACTGGGAAGGGGAACATGGGCAACAGCAGTCCTGGAAGGTGACCTTTGGTGTAAGTCCTCTTGGATGTTGCCATGGACCCTACCATAGAGTCAGTAGATTCCAGGGCTGGATCACCTCAAGCCAAACAACTAACAGGGAGGGAGCACAAACATCCCACTAGCAGATAATTGGATTAAAGCCTTGCTCAGCATAGTCCTGTATACCAGAGCATGACCCAGTTTTTCATACTGCCAGTCCCTCCAACAAGAAACTTACACAAACCTCTTAAACTATCCCACCAGTGGGCAGACAGAAAAAGCAAGGAAAACCAGAATCCCACAGTGGAATAAAAACTAATTTACAGAAATTTAGTCAAAATGAAAAAGCGGAGAGTTAAGTCCTGGATTAAGGCACAAGATAAAACACCAGAAAAATGAGTAAATGAAGTGGACATAGGCAACTTTCTAGAAAAAGAATTCAGAATAATGATAGCAAATACGAGCCAGAGTCTCAGAAACTGAATGGAGAAGGATCATGAAATATTTACTGAAAACCTAGAAGAACCACAAGAAAAACAGAGATGAAAAATATACTAGAAGGAATCAATGGCAGAATAACTGAAGTCGAAGAACAGAGAAGTGACTGGTGAACAGAATGGTGGAAAACATTGCCACAGAAAAGAATACAGAAAAGAGAATGAAAAAAATGAAAATGGCCTGAGAAAATATTCGAAGAAATAATAGCTGAAAATTTCCCTAACATGGGACAGGAAATAGTTAACCAAGTCTAATAAGTGCAGAGAGCCCCAGAAAGGATAAACCCAAAGAGGTACACACTAAGGTACATAGTAATCAAAAACAAAAATTAAAAATGAAGATAAAATATTAAAAGCAAGAAGAGAAAATTGACAAATAGCATACAAGGGAACTCCCATAATGTTATAACCTGATTTATCAAAAGAAACTCAACAAGCTGGAAGGGAGTGGCATGATATACTTAAAACGATGAAAGGGAAGAACCTACAACCAATAATACTCTACCCAGTAAGATTCTTGTTCAGATTGGGGAAATCAAAAGCTTTCAAGACAAGCAAAAGTTAAGAGAATTCATCACCACCAACCAGCTTCACAACAAATGGTAAAGGAACCTCTCTAGGAAGGAAATAGAAGGAAAAGACCTACACAAAATAAACCCAAAATAATTGAAAATGAGAATAGACTCATACATATCCATGATTTCTTTTAATGTAAATGGGATAAATGCCCAACCACAAGACATAGATCGGCTGTATAAATGAAAATAGGTTCGTGTATGCACTGCCACTCACCACATCACTCAACTTAGCTCCCAAAATTGTGTGTGACAATTTTATATTGTTAGGTTAATAACGTTCCATTATGGCTTGCAATTGTAATGATCTTTTATTTTTCTCTGGCTATTAGTTGTGATAAGAAGAAAGCCTGTTAAGTGAACAATGCAAAGAAATAGAGGAAAACAATAAAATGGGAAAGACTTGAGATCTCTTCAATAAATTTAGAGATACCAAGGGACTATTTCATGCAAAGATGGGCACAATAAAGGACAGAAACGGTATGGACCTACAAAAGCAGAGATATTAAGAAGAGGTGGCAAGAATACACAGAAGAATTACACACACACAAAAATCGTAATGACCCAGATATCCACGATGGTGTGATCACTCACCTAGAACCAGATATCCTGGACTGTGAGGTCAAATGGGCTTTAGGAAGCATCACTGTGAACAAAGCTAGTGGAAGTGATGGAATTCCAGCTGAGCTGTTTCAAATCCTAAAAGATGATGCTGTGAAAGTGTTGCACTCAACATGCCAGCCAATTTGGAAAACTCAGCAGTGGCCACAGGACTGGAAAAGGTCAGTTTTTATTCCAATCCCAAAGAAAGGCAATGCCAAAGAATGTTCAAACTATCACACAATTACACTCATTTCACACGCTATCAAAGTAATGCTCAAAATTCTCCAAGATAGATTTCAACAGTATGTGAACCAAAAACTTCCAGATGTTCAAGCTGGATTTAGAAAAGGCAGAGGAACCAGAGATCAAATTGTCAAAATTTGCTGGATCATCAAAAAAGCGAGAGTTCCAGAAAAAACATCTATTTCTGCTTTATTGACTATGCCAAAGTCTTTGACTTTGTGGGTCGCAGCAAACTGTGGAAAATTCCGAAAGAGATGGGAATACCCCACCAATTTACCTGTTTCTTGAGAAACCTGTATGCAGGTCAAAAAGCAACAGTTAGAACTGGACATGGAACAATGAATTGGCTATAAATTGGGAAATGAGTGCATCAAAGCTGTATATTGTCACCCTGCTTATTTAATTTACATGCAGGGTACAACATGCAAAAAGCCAAGATGGATGAAGCACAAGCTGGAATCAAGATTTCTGGGAGAAATATCAATAACATCAGCTATGCAGATGACACCACCCTTATGGCAGAAAGCATAGAGGAAATAAAGAGCCTCTTGATGAAGGTGAAAGAGGAGAGCAAAAAAGCTGGCTTAAAACTCAACATTCAACAATTGAAGATCATGGCATCCGGTCCCATCACTTCATGGGAAATAGATGGGGAAACAATGGAAACAGTGAGACTATATTTTCTTGAGCTCCAAAGTCACTGCAGATGATGACTGCAGCCATGAAATAAAACCATGCTTGCTCCTTTGATGAATAGCTATTACCAACCTAGACAGCATATTGAAAACAGAGGTGTTACTGACAAATATCCATCTAGTCAAAGCTATGGTTTTTCCAGTAGTCAGGTTTAGAGGGAAGAGTTGGACCATAAAGAAGGCTGAGCACCGACCAATTGACACTTTTTAACTGTGGTGTTGGAGAAGACTCTTAAAAGTCCCTTGAACTGCAAGGAGATCAAATCAGCCAATCCCAAAAGAAATAAATCCTGAATATTCTTTGGAGGGACTGATCCTGAAGCTGAATCTCCAGTATTTTTGCAACGTGATGCAAAGTGCCAACTCATTGGAAAAGATCGTGTTGCTGGGAATGATTGAAAGCAGGAGGAGAAGGGGACGACAGAGATGGAAATGATTGGATGCATCACCAACATAATTGACATGAATCTGAGCAAGCTCCAGGAGATGGTGAAATACAGGAAAGCCTATCATGCTGCAGTCCATGGGATTGCAAAGAGTCAGACATGACTGAGTGATTGAACAACAATAATTGATTTTGGAAACTGATAAACATCTTTACTATTGTGATTATGTAACTATTATTTACTTAATATTGTTGTATCATAATTAATCAATGCAAAAAATAGAATTATTTATCACTAAAACTATAATTTTATCTAACAAATGCCATCACTTTTGAAAATCCAGATACATAACAGAATTATCTTGGAATTAAAAACAAATACTACTGCTCAAGTATTTCTTTCTTTCTCCAAAACACCTATGTTTCTAATGAGCAGCCGTGTTGAAAGCAACTGGACTATATGATGATCTTTTACATTTATTTGGGTTTTTTTCACTTTTTCTATTTCATATTCAATGCTCCCATTTCATTTAGTTTGTTTTCTAACCACCCCCCCCCCCTTTTTTGGATGTCATTTCTCAAGTCTTTATCAAATATAGAAAAGCTTTTCTATAATACTATTTTCAACAACACATTAAAAAGCTCACACACAGATAGTGAAACTCTGCTGCAAGTGCTGAAGAGGTGGGAAAAAGTCATTCAAATTCTGCGATGTTTATGGCTCATTCTTCCTTAAGAAACTGAGTTACTTCCAGTTCTTAGCCCCCAGCCCCGCACCCGCGCCCGTGGAAGGCAGAAAGCCAACGCTTGAGTAACGTGGCGATGCATTTTAAGAAGAATCAGCTCCTTGGAAGTGGGGAGAAAATATATTACTGGACTTTGCAGAGGCCAACACGCCCCAGCAGAGGTACTCTAGCCTCTGTGTAAAGAGCATTGTTCTTCGTAGATGGAAAGGAAGATAAGGAAGCCCACAGACTTAATGTGGTGGACTTGGGATGCACCACCAGAGCCCTCTCTGAGGCCAATGCTGCTGTGAGTGCTGGTTGCTGAAGTCTGTCCGTCCCAGGAATTCCACTCCAGGAATTGTCATTGGCTACAGGGAGCTGCTTTTCCCAGAGTCCAGCTCCTCGCATGTGGGCACAGGGGGAGCAGCTGCACAGGACCATCAGCTCCAGAGTCACTGTGGGGTCAGCTGAGGCCTTCGTGGTGAAAGCAGAGCAGCTCAACTTCTGCCTATTCCTGTTGCCTTCTCACCCCCTCGAGGATGACTCCAAGAGTACCCCCAATAAGCCTCCTGTGAGAAATAATCTCATAGACTATTTCCTGGGGAGCCTGACCTATGACACTTGGGCTAAAAATATTAGAAAGGATGGCACGCAGTATAGAGTGAGGGTCTTAAGTCCCCCTATCTGTTTTTTTCCCCAAGAATCTGATCCTCCTTGGTTAAAATAGCTGAAGGGCTTTGGGATAGCAATTGCAATCCAGGAAACCCAGGAAAAGATATTAAAATATATGAAAATGATTATAATAAATGAGAAATGCATTTTAGAAAATTCTTTTTTAAAAAGCAGAAGCACCAAAATATCACTTTAAAAATCAGACTTGTGGAAAATAAGAAATTTTACCCGGGAGACTATTATTATTAGAAACTCTGAGACCAAAGAGCAGTGTTAGGACCTTGATACTTTTGTTTTTTTTTTTTTTTTTTGGATGTGAATTGCTTTGTATAATAAATGCTTGGTGATTGAGACAGCCAAAAAAAAAAAAAAAAACAAAGCTCACACATCATTGTCAAGTCGGGTTTATTCCAACTATGTAAGAATTCTTCAATATACACAAATCAAACAGTGTGATATACCATATTAACAAATTGGAAGATAAAAACTGTATGATCATTTCAATAGATGCAGAAAAAGCCTTCAACAATATTCAGCACTCATTTATGACAAAAATGCTTCAATAAATGGGCATGGAAGGAACCTACATCAACATAGTAAAGGCCATATATGATAAACCCACATCAAACATTATCAATAGTGAAAGACTAAAAACATTCCCTCTAAGATCAGGAACAAGATAAGTTTGTCCACTCTCATGACTATTATTCAACATAGTTTTGGAAGTCCTAGCCACAGCAATTAGAGAAGAAAAAGAAATAAAAGGAATCCGATAGGAAAAGAAGAGTTAAAACTCTCACTAGATGACGTGATACTATACATAGAAAATCCAAAAGAAACTATCAGAAAATTACTAAAGCTAATCAAGGAATTCAGCAAAGTCATGACATAGAAGGTCATTTCACAGAAATCACTTGCATTCCTATATAATAGCAAGGAAAAATCAGAGAAATTAAGGAATCAATCCCATTCACCATTGCAATGAAAAGAATAAAATATTTAGTAATAAACCTACCTAAGGAGACAAAAGAACTGTATAAGAAAAATTATGAAAGAATTTCATTTCTTTCTGATGAAAGAAGTCAAAGATGGCATAAACAGATAGAGATATTCCATGTCCCTGGGAAGGAAGAATCAATATTGTGAAAGTGACAAACTACCAAATGCTATCTACATATTGAATACAATCCTTATCAAATTGTCAAAGGCATTTTTCACAGAACTAGAACAAAAAATTTCACAATTAATATGGAAAAACAAAAACCCTGAATAGTCAAAGCAGGCTTGAGAAAGAAGAATGGAGCTGGAGGAATCAACCTTCCTGACTTCAGATTATACTACAAAGATACAGTCATCAGGACAGTATGGCACTGGCACAAATACAGTAATGTAGGCAAATGTAACAAGATAGAAAGCCAAGAAATGAATTCATGCATCTATATGTACATTATTTTTAACAAAGGAGGCAAGAATATACAACGAGGCAAAGATAGACTCTTCAATAAATGGTCCTAGGAAAACTGGACAGCTGCATGTAAAAGAATGAAATTAGAACACCTCCTAACACCATACAGAAATATAAACTCAAAATGGATTAATGACCTAAGTGTACAACCAGGAACTATAAAACTCTTAGAGGAAAACATAGGCAGAACACTTAATGACATAAATCAAAGCAACATCTTCTATGACCCACCTCCTAGAGTAATGGAAATAAAATAAAGAATAAACAAGTGTGATCTAATTAAACAAAAGCTTTTGAACAGCAAAGAAAAACTTGAAAAGGCGAAAAGCCAACCTTCAGAATGGGAGAAAATAATAGCCAAGGAAAAAACTGATAAGTAATTGATTTCCAAAATGTACAAGCAGCTCAATACCAGAAAAACAAGCAACCCAATCAAACAGTGGGAAACAGACCTAAACAGACATTTCTTCAAAGAAGACATACAGATGGCTAACACACACCTGGAAAGATGCTCAACATCACTCATTATTCAGTTCAGTTCAGTTCAGTTCAGTTGCTATGTCGTGTCCAGCTCTTTGTGACCCTATGAGTGACAGCATGCCAGGCCTCCCTGTCCATCACCAACTCCCGGAGTCCACCCAAACCCATGTCCATTGAGCTGGTGGTGTCATCCAACCATCTCATCCTCTGTCATCCCCTTCTCCTCCTGCCCTCAATCTTTCCCAGCATTAGGGTCTTTTCAAATGAGTCAGCTCTTCGCGTCAGGTGGCTAAAGTATTGGAGTTTCAGCTTCAACATCAGTCCTTCCAATGAACATCCAAAAATTGATCTCCTTTAGGATGGACTGGTTGGATCTCCTTGCAGTCCAAGAGACTCTCAAGAGTCTTCTCCAACACCACAGTTTAAAAGCATCAATTCTTTGGTACTCAGCTTTCTTTATAGCCCAATTCTCACGTCCATACATGACCACTGGAAAAACCATAGCCTTGACTAGACGGACCACTGTTGACAAAGCAATGTCTCTGCTTTTTAATATGCTGTCTAGGTTGGTCATAATTTTCCTTGCAAGGAGTAAGCACCTTTTAATTTCATGGCTGCAATCACCATCTGCTGTGATTTTGCAGCCCAGAAAAATAAAGTCAGCCACTGTTTCCCCATCTATTTGCCATGAAGTGATGGGACCAGATGCCATGATCTTCGTTTTCTGAATGTTGAGCTTTAAGCCAACTTTTTTACTCTCCTCTTTCACTTTCATCAAGAGGCTCTTTAGTTCTTCTTTTGGAGAAGGTAATGGCACCCCACTCCAGTACTCTTGCCTGGAAAATCTCACGGGCAGAGGAGCCTGGTAGGCTGCAGTCCATGGGGTCGCGAAGAGTTGGACATGACTGAGCGACTTGACTTTCACTTTTCACTTTCATGCATTATAGAAGGAAATGACACCCCACTCTAGTACTCTTGCCTGGAGAATCCCAGGGACAGGGGTATACTTTCTGCCATAAGGGTGGTGTAATTTGCATATCTGAGATTATTGACATTTCTCCTGGCAATCTTGATTCCATCTTGTGCTTCCTCCAGCCCAAGATTTCTCATGATGTACTCGGCATATAAGTTAAATAAGCAAGGTGACAATATACAGCCTTGACGTACTCCTTTTCCTATTTGGAACCAGTCTCTTGTTCCATGTCCAGTTCTAACTGTTGCTTTCTGACCTGCATACAGATTTCTCAAGAGGCAAGTCAGGTGGTCTGGTATTCCCATCTCTTTCAGGATTTTCCACAGTTTATTGTGATCCACACAGTCAAAGGCTTTGGCATAGTCAATAAAGCAGAAACAGATGTTTTTCTGGAACTCTCTTGCTTTTTCCATCATCTAGCAGATGTTGGCACTTTGATCTCTGGTTCCTCTGCCTTTTCTAAAAACAGCTTGAACATCTGGAAGTTCATGGTTCATGTATTGCTGAAGCTTAGCTTGGAGAATTTTGAGCATTACTTAACTAGTATGTGAGATGAGTGCAATTGTGTGGTAGTTTGAGCATTCTTGGCATTGCCTTTCTTTGGGATTGGAATGAAAACTGACCTTTTCCAATGTAAATCAAAACTACAATGAGATTCCACCTCACACCAGTCAGAATGGCCATTATCAAAAAGTCTACAGACAGTAAATGCTGGAGAGAGTGTGGAGAAAAGGGAACCCTCTCTCATTGCTGGTGGGAATGTAAATTAATACACCACTATGGAAGAAAATATGGATGTTCCTTAAAAAACTAGAAATAAAACCACCATCTATTTCTGCTTTATTGATTATGCCAAAGCCTTTGACTGTGTGGATCACAATAAACTGTGAAAAATTCTAAGATTGGAGTACCAGACCACCTGACCTGCCTCTTGAGAAACCTGTATGCAGGTCAGGAAGCAACAGTTAGAACCGGACATGGAACACCAGACTGGTTCCAAATAGGAAAAGGAGTACGTCAAGGCTGTATATTGTCACCCTACGGAGAAGAGATGGAGAAGTGGCAGAGACACTGACATCCACTACCAGAGAGTGGGGGCTGGGCAGGGAGGCACAGGCTGCATCATTGGTCCTTAGGATAAGGACTGGGCCTGAATTCCCTAAGGACAATCTGAGGGAGCTAATGTGAGATAGCAACCCAAATCATGGGGTCTCCAGAGAGACAAAAAAAAAAAAAAAAAAAGACCTTTCCTGCAAAATACTCTAATGCTGCCTGGTGACCCCTGATGTGCTCACAGAACAAAGGATTAAGCAAATACCAAAGCTTGAGAAATCCAGCTGCTGTATAGGGCTCTCCTTTTCTGGAGGCAGAGAAGCAGGAGTGCAACAGCAAGAGCTGGAAAGAAAGGGGTTGCTGCAATCTTGGTTCCAGAGACTGCATCTTCCACCAAAATGTGAGCATGCTCAAAGTTGCCAACCACATCTTCCTGAGATGGCTGACTTCTGCCAGGAGTGCCACAGCCTGGGATGAGCTCCCCAGAGGAGATACGTGGCACACCTGGGACTGTGCTCTCACTCTGCAACCAAGAAACCGAGGGGCTGAGACTGATGTGGGATAGTATGCTTGCCAAGTACCTGGTCGCCTGAGCTGCTCTGACCTGGGAAGGACACAAAACACACAGCCCATCTGAGTCTGTGTCTCTGTGGAGTTCCCGAGAACCTCAGCAGCTTAGACATGGGAAGTGCTTGAAACTCAGGGCCCACTTGGGACAGTGCACTTGTAAAGCATCCTGGAGCCTTAGCAGTATGGACATAGGAGACACATTTTGCATGGACTGTGGCACACCCAGTGTGGTCCATCCACTGCACGTACTCCCCACACATGCCAGTGGTGTTTGTTTGCAGTGTTCCTCCTTCCCCACAACTGAACAAGTAAGCCTAAGTGGCCAACTTCTTCCTCTTGTGTCAGGACTGAAATCAGACATTGAAGAGGCTTGAAAACAGAGGAAGCTAAAATAAACAAAAGACGGGGAACAACTCTGGAAGTCACAGGTGCAACAGATTAAAACCCTGCAGTGAGTACTGAGATTGTGCATTTGAGGGGCACCTACAGACCTTGAATGAGGTCATACCTATAGACCTTGAATGAGGTCATACCTCATTCAGGTATGACCAAAATCAAATCCCTTATGATTTTACAGTGGAAGTGAGAAATAGATTTAAGGGCCTAGATCTAATAGATAGAGTGCCTGATGAACTATGGACTGAGGTTTGTGACATTGTACAGGAGACAGGGATCAAGATCATCCCCATGGAAAAGAAACACAAAAAAGCAAAATGGCTGTCTGGGGAGGCCTTACAAATAGCTGTGAAAAGAAGAGAAGCAAAAAGTAAAGGAGAAAAGGAAAGATATAAGCATCTGAATGCAGAGTTCCAAAGAAGAGCAAGAAGAGATAAGAAAGCCTTCTTCAGCGATCAATGCAAAGAAATAGAGGAAAACAACAGAATGGGAAGGACTAGGGATCTCTTCAAGAAAAGCAGAGATAGCAAAGGAACATTTCATGCAAAGATGGGCTCAGTAAAGGACAGAAATGGTATGGGTCTAACGGAAGCAGAAGATATTAAGAAGAGATGGCAAGAATACACAGAACAGTACTAGAAAGATCTTCATGACCCAGATAATCACGACGGTGTGATCACTCACCTAGAGCCAGACATCCTGTAATGTAAAGTCAAGTCGGCCTTAGAAAGCATCACTACGAACAAAGCTAGTGGAGGTGATGGAATTCCAGTTGAGCTCTTTCAAATCCTGAAAGATGATGCTGTGAAAGTGCTGCACTCAATATGCCAGCCAATTTGGAAAACTCAGCAGTGGCCACAGGTCTGGAAAAGGTCAGTTTTCATGCCAATCCCAAAGAAAGACAATGCCAGAGAATGCTCAAACTACTTCACAATTGCACTCATTTCACACACTAGTAAAGTAATGCTCAAAATTCTCCAAGCCAGGCTTCAGCAATATGTGAACCGTGAACTTCCAGATGTTCAAGCTGGCTCTAGAAAAGGCAGAGGAACCAGAGATCAAATTGGCAACATCTGCTGGATCATGGAAAAAGCAAGAGAGTTCCAGAAAAACATCTATTTCAGCTTTATTGACTATGCCTAAGCCTTTGACTGTGTGGATCACAATAAACTGTGGAAAATTCTAAAAGAGATGGGAATACCAGACCACCTGATCTGCCTCTTGATAAATTTGTATGCAGGTCAGGAAGCAACAGTTAGAACTGGACATGGAACAACAGACTGGTTCCAAATGGAAAAGGAGTACTTCAAGGCTATATATTGTCACCCTGCTTATTTAACTTATATGCAGAGTACATCATGAGAAACGCTGGACTGGAAGAAATACAAGCTGGAATCAAGATTGCCAGGAGAAATATCAATAACCTCAGATATGCAGATGACACCACCGTTATGGCAGAAAGTGAAGAGGAACTCAAAAGCCTCTTGATGAAAGTGAAAGTGGAGAGTGAAAAAGTTGGCTTAAAGCTCAACATTCAGAAAATGAAGATCATGGCATCCGGTCCCATCACTTCATGGGGAATAGATGGGGAAACAGTGGAAACAGTGTCAGACTTTATTTTTCTGGGCTCCAAAATCACTACAGATGGTGACTGCAGCCATGAAATTCAAAGACGCTTACTCCTTGGAAGGAAAGTTACGACCAACCTAGATAGCATATTCAAAAGCAGAGACATTACTTTGCCAACAAAGGTTCGTCTAGTCAAGGCTATGGTTTTTCCTGTGGTCATGTATGGATACGAGAGTTGGACTGTGAAGAAGGCTGAGCGCTGAAGAATTGATGCTTTTGAAATGTGGTTTTGGTGTGCTGCAGTCCACGGGGTCACAAAGAGTTGGATATGACTTAGCAACTGAATTGAACTGACCTATCACTTAGATACTATAAAAACCAAATGTGAGATACCATAAATATCAAGCAATAAAGAATATCAACTGATTCATTCAGAGTGATGAACCTGTGTTCTGGGCATTCCAATTAGAAATTAAAAAAAGAAATAAGAGTCAAACAGACAAGCACCATTTCTAAATACCAATTTATCACAACTTCTATGAGTCTGTCTCTTAAAATGCAAAATGTGATTAAAGATTACTTGAGATCATATTTATCAACATTTTTAAAAAGGATGGATATGTAACAGTATGGTATGTGTTTCAAAAAATCATTATTATTTGCTCTTGATGCAAATAAACACATAAAAAAATGATGGCATTATGTACATGAAAATGTATGTTTGCATTTTCCCAAGTATGCTGAATTCTACAATAGGATTCAGAAATAGACAGCATTTCTCTGTGCTAACTGTTTTAAGAAAGAAATTATTTAACAGCTTTGGGAACAGAAGGTAAATAGCCTAAATAAATAAATGTTCTTCATTTCGAAGCTGTAAACATCAGCCTGTAAGGGAACCACCCATTACCTTCTAAACTTGTTTAAAATCTACTAATTTTTTTCAATCTATGCAGAGAAATAAAATGACAAGTTGATATTAAAAAAAAATGAAATGTGGTTTTGGAGAAGACTCTTGAGAGTCCTTTGGACTGCAAGGAGATCCAACCAGTCCGGACACGACTGATCTGATCTGATGTGATCACGTATTCAGATGACACAGACCAAATACCAAAAAGTGAAGAAGAGCTGAAGAGCCTCTTGATCAACATAAACGTGGAGAGTGATAAAAAGTGGTTCAAAACTCAGCATTCCAGAAATGACATCGTGGCATCTGGTCCCATCACTTCATGGCAAATAAATGGGGAAGAATTGGAAATAGTAACAGATTTTATTTTCTTGGCCTCCAAAATTACTGTGAACAGTGACTGCAGCCAAGAAAATAAAAGACACTTGCTCCTTGGAAGAAAAACCATGACAAACCTAGACAGTGTATTAAAAAGCAGACATCTCTTTGACAACAAATAATCATATAGTCAAAGCTGTGGCTTTCCCAGTAGTCATGTATGGATGTGAAAGTTGGATCATCAAGAAGGCTGAGCACTGAAGAGTTGAGTTGCTTTTGAACTGTGGCGCTGGAGAAGACTCTTGAGAGTCCCTTGGACAGCAAGGAGATCAAACCAGTCAATCCCAAAGGAAATCATGTCTGGATATTCATCGGAAGGACTGATGGTGAAGCTAAAGCTCCAGGACTTTGACCACCTGATGCAAAGAGTCGACGTGGAAAAGACCTTAATGCTGGGAAAGATTGAGGGCAGGATGAGAAGGGGTTCACAGAGAATGAAACGGTTGAATGGCGTCATCAGCTTAATGGACATGAGTTTGAGCAAGCTCCAGGAGAGAGTTAAGAACAGAGATGCCTGCTGTCCTGCAGTCCATGGAGTCATTAATAGTCAGACTTGACTGAGAGACTAAAACAGACAACAATGTATCATATAATGTCATCTGCAAAAAGTGAGAGTTTTATTTCTTCTTTTTCGATTTGTATTCATATTTTTCTTCTGTTTTGCTGTGCTGAGGACTTCCACAAATATATTGAATAATAGTAGCAAGAATGTTTACCCTTGTCTTGTTTCTGACCTTAGAGAAAATGCTTTCAGTTTTTTACCATTGAGAATAATGTTTGCTGTAGGTTTATTGTGTATGTCTTTTTTTTAATTTAAATTTATTAATTTTAATTAGGGGCTAATTACTTTACAATATTGCATTGGTTTTGCCATACATCAACATGAATCCACCACAGGTGTACACGTGTTCCCCATCCTGAACCCCTCTCCCACATCCCTCCCCATACCATCCCTCTGGGTCGTCTCAGTGCACCAGCCCCAAGCATCCTGTATCATGCATTGAACCTGGACTGGTGATTCGTTTCTTATATGATATTATACATGTTTCAATGCCATTCTCCCAAATCATCCCCCCCGCCCCCATCCCACCGAGTCCAAAAGATTGTTCTATACATCTGTGTCTCTTTTGCTGTCTTGCACACAGGGTTATCGTTACCATCTTTCTAAATTTCATATATATGTGTTAGTATACTGTATTAGTGTTTTTCTTTCTGCCTTACTTCACTAGTGAAGTAATCTGCTCCAGTTTCATCCACCTCATTAGAACTGATTCAAATGTATTCTTTTTAATGGCTAAGTAATACTTCATTGTGTATATGTACCACAGCTTTCTTATCCATTCATCTGCTGATGGATATCTAGGTTGCTTTGTGTATGTCTTTTATGATACTGAGTTAGGGTCCTTCTATACCCATTTTTTATAGCTTTTTATTTTAAATGGGTCTTGAGATTTATTGAAAGCTTTTTCTCCATCTGTTGAGCTTTTCATATGATTTTTATCTTTCAGTTTGCTAATGTGGTATATCACAATGATTTATTTGCATATATTTATAAACCCTTCATCCCTGAGATAAGCCCCACTTGATCACAGTGCATGACCATTTTAATGTGTTGTGGATTCTGTTTAGTAGCATTTTGGAGGGAATTTCATCTATATTCATCAGTGATTTTAGCCTGTGATTTCTTTTTTGTGTGTGATATCTTTGTCTGGTTTTGGTATCATGGTGATGGTGGCCAGGTAGAATCTGTTTGCGAGTGACCCCTTCCTCTGGAACTTTTCAGAAAAAGTTTGAGAAGGATAGGTATTAGATCTAAATGTTTGATAGAATTTACTTGTGAAGCCATGTACCACTGGCTTTTATTTTTGGAAGATTTTTGCAACAGTTTGTTTCAATTTCAGTATTTGATTTTCTGTTCGTATGCTCTCTTTCTTTCTGGTTCATTATTGGAAGGTTGTAGTTTTCCAAGAAGTTTCCTACTTCTTCCAAGGTTGTCCATTTTATTTGCATATAGTTCCTTGCAGTAAGCAACTATTTGCCACACTTATGATCCTTTTGTATTGTTGTTTCAATTTCTCTTTTTTCATTTCTAATTTTGTTGATTTTAGATTCTCTGTTTTTTCCTTGCTGAGTCTGGCTAATGATCTGTCAATTTTGTTTATTTTCTCAAAGATCCACCTTTTAGTTTTATTGATTTTGGTATTGATTTCATTTCTTTTTAATTTGTTTCTGTCCTCATCTTTATCACTTTCTTTGTAACTTTGTTTTCTTTTTCATAGTTGCTTTAGGTGTAATATTACATCGAAACACCTAATTGTTTATTTGATGTTTTTCTCTTTTCTAGAGGTAGGCTTTTACTGCTATAAACTTTCCTCTTAATACTGCTTTGATGACCCCATATGTTTTATGTTGTCCTGTTTCTGTTGTCATTTATTTTTAGTTTTGTTTTAATTTCTTCTTTGAGTTATTCAGTGACCTCTTGGTTATTTAGAAGCATGTCATTTAGCCTCCATATTTTTGTATTTTTTACAGTTTTACCCCTGTGATTAATATCTAATCTCATAATGTTGTGGTCAGAAATGATGTTTAATACCATTTCAATTTTCTTAAATTTACCAAGGCTGGATTTGTGACCTAAGCTGTGATCTATCTTGGAGATTCATCCATGTGCACCTTCGGAAGATAGAGTTTATTCTGCTGCTTTTGACTGGAAATGCCCTCCACGTATCAGTAAGGTCCATCTGGTCTAAGTGCCATGTAAGACTTTCAATTCCTTATTATTTTTCTGTCTTGATGATCTATCCATTCATATGAATGGGGTGTTAAAGTCCCCCACTATTATTGTGTTACTGATAGTTTTCCCTTTTATTGCTGGTCGCATTTGCCTTGTGTATTGAGCTGCTTTTATATTGGGTGCATATTTATTCATTTATTCTACTTTGTTTCCCTCTAGTGTATTTCTAATTTCAGTTATTGTGTTGTTCATCACCAATCACCTGTTCTTTCAATCTTCTATGTCCTTGCTAAACATTTATTGTATCTTCTTGATCCATGCCTCCATTCTATTTATCTATGCCTCCATTGTATTTCAAAGATTTTGGATTATCTTTCCTATCATTACTCTGAATACTTTTTCATGTATACTGCCTACTTTTTCTTCATTTGTTTGTTTGTGTGGGTTTTTACCTTGCTCCTTCATTACTGTGTGTTTCTCTGTCTTCCCTTTCATCTAACTTACTGTGCTTGTGTTCTGATTTTCACTGACTGCAGAGTCATAGTTCCTCTTACAAACAGAGTCTGCTCCCAGTGGATGGTATTGGATCAGTGCTTTGGCTAGCCTTCCTGTCGGTGGGGACTTTCCCTGTTTTCTAGTACCAGAGCTTACTGGACATTGGTGGGATCCAAAAAAACATGGACAGACAAAACCCTAATACAAATGGTAAAAGTTGTCTTAAAACTAAACAGACAAAAACATAAAATGAAACTCACACACTCACATTCATGAAGAGAAAGAGAAAAAAAAGAGAGAAAACAGTAAAGAAGAGAGCAAACTAATAATCCCTAAATAAAAACAAACACTAAAAAAAAAACAAAACAAAACTACAAACTAAACTAGCAAAAAATGAAACCAAAAGAAAATCAAACACAGAAAGTAAACTGTAAAAGGCAAAGAAAGCATAAAACAGGCAAACAAATATGATCATAGGAAAAAATGTAAAAACAAAAGACAGATGAAAACAAAAGGAAAAATACAAAACAGCAAAGAAGTAAAGAAAAAAGAAAAATGTAAAATATAATTTAAAAAGATAAGGCAAAACAAGGGACAAAAATAAAAGGAAAATGCAGTAAATTTAAAAGTACAATAGAAATAGGAAAAAATAAAATGAAAACACTTAAAGTAAAAGAATAAAAAACTGAATAAAAAATAAGTGAACAACAATAGAACAAAAAAGAATATGTATATTTTTGAGAGAGAGGGAGAGAGTTGTAATAGGAAGAAAATTTTCTTGTGGCCTCATCTGTCACTCTCTTTGCCCCCACCGTGAGCTCCAGCCAATCTGCCTATCTAGGAAGACCTCCAGTATTTCTTGGAAGGTCCCTGGATCTGCTGTTGACACGGTGGGGTCAGCTCAAATTCGGACCTGGACTTATTCTAGCTTGTACTTGTATCCAAATTCCACAGTTGCCCCCAAAGTTCACAGCCTCAAATGTGGGAACACTTCTTGTCTGTTCAGATATTCCACAGATGCAGGGTTTACCAAGCCAACTGTGGGGATTTAATCTTTTGCTCTTTCAGCGGCATGTGAAAATTCCCTTCCTCTTCGGTCACATAGCCCTTGGTCACATAGCTTTGGTTTTGGACTCTCACTTCCCTTTGTATGCTGCCCTCCTGCACCTGTTCCCTGCCCAGACAGGAGGTGGTAAAAGCATAGGCTAAGCTTGCTCACTCAGCCTGGGGAGAGGTAGGGATGTTTGAGGAGTTCCTCACACAACTGGAATGTGTAAGGAGTTCCTGCAGCAGCAGAGGCTGCAAAGGAAGTTGCTACAGCCTGAGGCAACTGTGCATTTTCCCAGAGGAGTTGGCCCTTCATTGCAGTGTCAGGCTGCACAGATTTCCTGGAAGCCATGTACAATGACCTGCACTTGCTCATAGCTTGGTGGCAGTGGTAGCAGCCATATCACCCACTTCTGTGGTTGGAGATAGAAGCTGAGACTTGCACCACCTCTGGAGCTCACATAGGCAGTGCCTTGCCAGCTGTGAGCACATGGTGTTAGAAGCTACTTTCCTGGCCTGTACCTCCCCCTCACCACGCTTCAACAAGGATCCCTTGTCTCTCTGACAAGCCCAGGGTTCTTTCTGGACTGATTGAGCTGCATCCCCTCAAACCATCTTCATAACAGTCAACCCTAGTTTTCTCCAAAGCTTGAGCCTCAACACCTATCGCACACCCATGCCAATGGGCATGCAGACAAGTGTCATAGTCTGGGACCTGCTGGTCTCTAGATGGTCCTTCCTGTTCCCACCATTGAGTGGGGTGTTCTAGTGTTCAGAAACTTTTTCTCCCTCACAGTTCCCTTCCAGAGGTACAGGTCCTGTCCCCATTCCTTTGTCTATTTTTTTTTTTTTTTTCTTATTCATATTGGAGATTAGCTTGCCCTTTTGGAAGTCTGAGGTCTTCTACCAGCATTCAGTAGGTATTGTTCCATATGTAGATATATTTTGTTGTATTTGTGTGGTGGAAGGTGATCACCATGACTCCTCCGCTATTTTGAAGGTCCCTTCAGGGATTGTTTCCTTAATTTCTATTTCTGATCTCTCATTGTTATTGTATGAAAGTGAAAGTGAAGTCACTCAGTCATGTCCGACTCTTTGTGACCCCATGGACTGTAGCCTAGCAGGTTCCTCACCCCATGGGATTCTCCAGGCAAGAGTACTGGAGTGGGTTGCCATTTCCTTCTCCAGGGGATCTTCCCGACTCAGGGATCGAACCCGGGTCTCCTGCATTCCTTTAACCTCTGAGCCACCAGGGAAGCCCGTGTTATTGTATAGGAATGCTATATATTTCTGTGTATTGAGTTTATATCCAACAACTTTACCAATTCATTGATGAGCTCTTATAATTTTTGATAGCTTCTTTAAGATCTTTTTTAATGTACAGTATCATGTCCTCTGCAAGCAGTGACAGTTTTACATTTTCTTTTCCAATTGATATTTGTGTTATTTCTTTTTCTTCTATGATTGCTGCAGCTAAAACTTCCAAAACTATATTGAATAAAAGTGGCAAGAGTGAATATCTTTGTTTTCATTGTTCCTAATCTCAGAGGAAATCCTTTCAGTTTTTCACTTTTGAAAATAATGTTTCCTGTGAGTTTGTCATATATACTCTTTATTATTTTGAGGTAGATTTATGTTCACTTTCTGAAGATTTTTTGTCATAAATGGGTGCCGAATTTTTTTCAAAATTTTTTTTCTGTATCTATTGAGGAAATCGTATGATTTTTATTCTCAATTTGTTGATGAGAATAACCTCAACCGCATTGATTGATTTGCAGATATTGAAAAATCCTTGCATCCCTGGGATAAATTCCACTTTATCATGACACATGAACTGTTTAGTGTGTTGGTAGATTGAGTTTGCTAGTATTTTGTTGAGAATACTGAGGTCTATGTTGATCAGTGATACTGGCCTGTAATCTTTTTGTGTTATCTTCGTCTTGTTTGGGTGTCAGGGTGATGTTGCCCTTGAAAAATGAGCTTGGGAGTGTCCTTTCCTCTCCATGTTTTTGGGAGTTTCAAAAATGTAGATTTTAACCTCTCAATAAATATTTGGTAGAATTCATCTGTGAAGTCATATGGTCCTGGACTTTTGTCTGTTGAGAGTTTTTGAATCACAGTTTCAATTTCAGTACTTACAATTAGTCTATTCATATGTTCTGTTACCTCCTAGTTCAGTCTTGGAAGGTTGTACTTTTCTAAGAATTTGTCCATTTCTTCCAAGTTGTCCATTTTATTGGTGTGTAGTTTCATGTAGTACTCCCTTATGATTCTTTTGATATCTGTGGCATGTGTTATAACTTCTGTTTTTTCATTTCTAATTTTAATGTTGGAGTCTTCTCCTTTGTTTATCTGGTTGAGTCTGGCTAAAGTTTATCAATTTGTTTATCTTTGCAGGGAACAAGCTTTTAGTTTCATTGGTCTTTAGTATTGTTTTCTTCATCTCTATTTCATTTATATCTGCTCTGATCTTTATGATATCTTTCCTTCTACTAACTTTGGGTTTTGTTTGTTCTTTTTCTAGTTGCTTTAGGTATAAGTTTGCATTGTTTATTTGATTTTTTTGTTTCTTAAGGTAAGAATTTACTGTTAAAAACTTCCCTCTTAGAACTGTTTTTGCGGCATCCCATAGGCTTTGGATCATTGTATTTTTCTTGTAATGTGTCTCAAGGTTTTTTTTTTCTTTTTTTTTTTTGTAATGATTTATCATTTATTATTATTATTATTATTATTATTTTAACTTTACAAGACTGTATTGGTTTTGCCATACATCAACATGAATCCGCCACAGGTGTACACGTTTTCCCCATCCTGAACTCCCCTCCAATCTCCCTCCCTAGACCATACCTCTGTGTCATCCCAGTGCACCAGCCCCAAGCATCCTGTACCCTGCATCAAACGTGGACTGGCGATTCGTTTCTTACATGATATTATACATGTTTCAATGCCATTCTCCCAAATCATCCCACCCTCTCCCTCTCTCACAGAGTCCAGAAGATTGTTCTATACATCTGTGTCTTGTTTGCTGTCTCGCATACAGGGTTATCATTACCATCTTTCTAAATTCCATATATATGTGTTACTATATTGTATTGGTGTTTTTCTTTCTGGCTTACTTCACTCTGTATAATAGGCTCCAGTTTCATCCACCTCATTAGAACTGATTCAAATGTATTCTTTTCAATGGCTGAGTAATACTCCATTGTGTATATGTACCATGGCTTTCTTATCCATTCATCTTCTGATGGATATCTAGGTTGCTCCCAAGTCCTGGCTATTATAAACAGTGCTGCGATGAACATTGGGGTACACGTGTCTCTTTCCCTTCTGGTTTCCTCCGTGTGTATGCCCAGCAGTGGGATTGCTGGGTCATAAGGCAGTTCTATTTCCAGTTTTTAAAGGAATCTCCACACTGTTCTCCATAGTGGCTGTACTAGTTTGCATTCCCACCAACAGTGCAAGAGGGTTCCCTTTTCTGCACAGCCTTTCCGGCATTTATTGCCTGTAGACTTTTGGACCGCAGCCATTCTGACTGGCATGAAATGGTACCTCATAGTGGTTTTGATTTGCATTTCTCTGATAATGAGTGATGTTGAGCATCTTTCATGTGTTTGTTAGCTATCTGTATGTCTTCTTTGGAGAAATGTCTATTTAGTTCTTTGGCCCATTTTTTAATTGGGTCATTTATTTTTCTGGAACTGAGCTGTAGGAGTTGCTTGTATATTTTTGAGATTAGTTGTTTGTCAGTTGCTTCATTTGCTATTATTTTCTCCCATTCTGAAGGCTGTCTTTCACCTTGCTTATAGTTTCCTTTGTTATGCAGAAGCTTTTAATTTTAGTTAGGTCCCATTTGTTTATTTTTGCTTTTATTTCCAGTATTCTGGGAGGTGGGTCATAGAGGATCCTGCTGTGATTTATGTCAGAGAGTGTTTTGCCTATGTTCTCCTCTAAGAGTTTTATAGTTTGTGGTCTTATGTTTAGATCTTTAATTCATTTTGAGTTTATTTTTGTGTTTGGTGTTAGAAAGTGTTCTAGTTTCATTCTTTTACAAGTGGTTGACCAGTTTTCCCAGCACCACTTGTTAAAGAGATTGTCTTTTCTCCATTGTATATTCTTGCCTCCTTTGTCAAAGATAAGGTGTCCATAGGTGTGTGGATTTATCTCTGGGCTCTCTATTTTGTTCCATTGATCTATATTTCTGTCTTTGTGCCAGTACCATACTGTCTTGATGACTGTGGCTTTGTAGTAGAGCCTGAGGTCATGCAGGTTGATTCCTCCAGTTCCATTCTTCTTTCTCAAGATTGCTTTGGCTATTCGAGGTTTTTTCCATTTCCAATCAAGGTATTTTTAAATTTCCTCTTTTATTTCTTCAGTAAGAAGAAATAAGCAATAATCCATTGGTTACTTAATAACATATTATTTAACCTCCATATGTTTGTGTTTTTTACAGTTTTTCTCTTGTAAATGATTTCTAATCTTATAGCACTGTGGTCAAAAAAGATGGTCATTATGATTCTAGTTTTCTTAAGTTTGTGACCCAGAGTGTGATCTGTCCTGAAGAATGTTCCATGTTCAGTTAAGAAAATGTATTCTTCTGCTTTCAGATGGAATGTCCTATAAATATCAAGTAAGGCTATCTGGTCTAATATGTCATTTAAGGTTTGTGTTTCCTTATTAATTTTATATTTGAATGATCTGTTCATTGGTGTAAGTGAGTGTTCAAACTCCCCAATATTATTGTGCTATGGTGGATTTCCCCTTTTATGGCTGGCAGTGTTTACTTTATATATTGAGGTGTTCCTATATATATTTTAAATTGTTATAACTTCTTGGATTGATACCTTGGTCATTATATAATGGCATTCCTTGTCTCTTATAACAGTCTTTATTTTAAAGCCTATTCTGTCAAATATGAATATTGCTGTTCCAGAGTTACTTTGATTTCCATTTGCATGGAATATCATTTTTCATCCCCTCATTTTCAGTTATCATGCAGGTCTCTTTTGGGGAGCATATATACAATCTTATTTTTGCATCCATTCAGCCAGCCTATATCTTTTACTTGGAGCACTGAATCTACTTATATTTAAGATAGTTATTGACATGTATCTTCCTACTGCCATTTTCTTGATGGTTTGGTTTTAAATTTGTAGGCCTTTTTTCTTACATTTCTCTTTTACTTTCTTCTCTTGTGGTTTGATGACCATCATTAGTGTTATGTTTGTGTAGCTGTTTCTTTTTTGTGTTTCTGTCTGTTGTAGTTTCTTGTTTGTTTGCTTGTATTTCTCATTTCCCCTGCCTAGAGCATTTCCTTTAGCATTTGTTGTAATGTTGGTTTTGTGGTGCTGAATTCTTTTAGCTTTTGCTTTGTACGATTTTGTTTCTCTTTTAGATCTGAATGAGACTCTTTCTGGGTAGATTATTATTGCTTTTACATGTTCCCCTTTCATCACTTTAAATATATTATGCCATTCCCTTCTGACCTGCAGAGATTCTGCTGAAAAATCAGCTGATAAACTTACAGGGGCTCACTTGTATGTTATTTATTGCTTTTCCCTTGTTGGTTTTTTTTTTTTTCCCCCCTTATGTTTAAGTTTTGTTAGTTTGATTAATACATGCACTGACATGTTCCTCCTTGGGTTTATCCTGGAATAGACTCTTGGGCTTCCTGGACTTGGGTGACTATTTCCTTTCCCATGTTATGGAAGTTATCAACTATAATCTCTTCAAATGTTTTCTGAGGCCCTTTCTCTATTTTTCTCCTTCTGGGACCCCTATAATTTGAATGTTGATGAATTTAATGCTGTCCCAGTGGTCTCTTAAATTGTCCTCATTTCTTTTCATTTTTTTTTTTTTTTTCTTCATTCCATTGCACAGCAGCAGTCACCACCATCCTGTCCTCCAGGTCATTTATCAGTTTTTCTGCCTGAGTTATTCTGCTATTGATCCCTTCTAGTGTATTTTACATTTCAGTTATTGTAGTGTTCATCACAGTTTTTTCCTAAGTTCATCTAATTCTTTGTTATGCATTTCTTGCATCTTCTCTATTTGTGCCTCTGTTCTTTTTCTGAGATCTTGGTTCATCTTTACTATTACTACTTTGAATTCCTTTTCAGGTAGACTGTTTATCTTCTCTTCATTTAGTTGCACTTGTAGGTTTTTATCTTGCTCCTTCATCTGTCATCTCATTTTGTCTTACTTTCTGTGGTCTCCTATCTGCTGACTGCAGGATTGTAGATCCTCTTGGTTTTGGTTTCTGCTCACTGCTTGGTAGATTTGGTCCGGAGGTTTGTGGTGTTATTGCCTCGTTAGGAGGTTTGACTGGTGTGGTGAGCAGAGCATTCCTAGGATTTTGAGTGGAGCCTCCATTTTTCTCTGTGGTTGTCACTGCCTTGTCAAGGGTAGTATCAGCTCCCTCAGTGATGGAGTAGAAATCCCCAGTTCTGTTTCTTAGCTCTGTTTCTGATCTGCAGTGCAAGGAAGGCAGTATTAAAGCACTCCTACTGGGAGAGAAGCCACAAAGTATATCTCCTCAGGGGCTATTCATCTGTGAATGTGCTCTGTTATGTCCTTTTTTGCCAGTTCTGCATCCTCACAAAGTATATGGCTGTTGGCACTTCTGTCTTGGCTCCACCTTAACTGTGTGTATGTGGGCAGTTTACCCCATGACTTTCTGGCATCAGGCCACCAGCACAGACCCACTGAGGCTATGTTCCAGTACTGCAATAGTTGTACACCTGGATATGCTATAGAACTATGGAGGCAGCTCTTTCTCTGGCCCAGGCCCCACCACAAAGCTCATTGCTGCTAAACCCAGAGTTGTCCCAGCTCTAGGAGCACTTGTTGTTCTTTTGGATGTTTAGAAGACACTGAATTAAGGAAGCCATCACCAGAGGGCTATCTCTGAAGTTTGTGCAGCTATGAGGAGGTATTTTAGCACTTTTTCCTTAGTCACATGGCCTTGGGGACTCAACTGTGTTTTCAGCCCCACTTCTCTGTGTGGTCCTCCCACCAGAGTCTGTTCCAGACGTTCCTGGAACACACAAGCCTGTTAGGCAAGAAAGGGGAGAAGCAGTGATAAGGCCAAGTGCTCAGGTGGTGTGGGGGCTGGACAGTGGTGATGACGGTGAGGGTGTGCAAGCTGAGTCCAGTTGGAGCCCTCCATGTGCCTGTGGTGGCAGAGGCTGGTCCATGTGGAGAAGTCCCAATGGCAGCCCTGCCCTTTGTGTGTCACCCAACAATGGCATTTGGCTTTTATGACGGTCTGAGCTTCCTCTCTGAGTATTCCTGATTGTAGAACTCCTTACTCCCATCCCCTCAGGCTGTCTCCTCACAGCCAACTGCAGTGCCCTTCATGGTCTTGCTCTCCAGTATCCACATTCCAGCCCCCAGCCCCCATGTGTACGGGTGGACCCCTGTCTCAAGCTGGGACCTGCAGGTCTGTGGCATGGGCCATTTGTGTAGTTCTTACTCTGTCCTGCCTGCCTGCACAAGACTGGTTGCTATGTTCTCTAGGCCCCCAAAGCTCTCCTTCTGTCCCAACTAACCTCCCTTCCAGTAAGGGAAGGGCTTCTCCCTTTTCTCTTGTTGCTATTATTATTATTATTATTTTTTTTGTCCTTTACATTTGATAGTTTAATTATAATGTGTCTCAGGGTAGCCCTGTTTGAGATCATTTGAACTTCATGAGTCTGGATATTCATTTATCTCTCCAGTTTGGGGGAAATTTCAGCCACTGCTGCATTAAATATACTTTTTCTGTCCCTTTCTCTTCTCTTTCTATAATTCCCAAAATGCAAATACCATTTCTTGTCATCATGATCCATAATTTCTGTAGGCCTTTGTCTTTCATTTTTATTCTTTTTTGTTTTTGCTTTTTTGACTGGATAATTTCCAGTGTCCTACCCTCCAGGTTGCTGATTTTTCTTCATGAGTCTGCTTTTGAAACTCTTTATTGAATTCTTTCAGTTAGAACTGAACATGGAACAACAGACTGGTTCCAAATAGGAAAAGGAGTACATCAAGGCTGTATATTGTCACCCTGCTTATTTAACTTATATGCAGAGTACATCATGAGAAACGCTGGGCTGAAAGAAGCACAAGCTGGAATCAAGATTGCTGGGATAAATATCAATAACGTCAGATATGCAGATGACACCACCCTTATGGCAGAAAGTGAAGAGGAGCTCAAAAGGCTCTTGATGAAGGTGAAAGAGGAGAGTGAAAAAGTTGGCTTAAAGCTCAACATTCAGAAAACGAAAATCATGGCATCTGGTCCCATCACTTCATGGGAAATAGATGGGGAAACAGTGGAAACAGTGTCAAACTTTATTTTGGGGGGCTCCCAAATCACTGCAGATGGTGACTGCAGCCATGAGGTTAAAAGATGTTTACTCCTTGGAAGGAAAGTTATGACCAATCTAGATAGCACATTCAAAAGCAGAGACATTACTTTGCCAACAAAGGTCCGTCTAGTCAAGGCTATGGTTTTTCCTGCTGTCATGTATGGATGTGAGAGTTGGACTGTGAAGAAGGCTGAGTACTGAAGAATTGATGCTTTTGAAGTGTGGTGTTGGAGAAGACTCTTGAGAGTCCCTTGGACTGGAAGGAGATCCATCCAGTCCATTCTGAAGGAGATCAGCCCAGGGATTTCTTTGGAAAGAATGATGCTAAAGCTGAAACTCCAGTCCTTTGGCCACCTCATGCGAAGTGTTGACTCATTGGAAAATACTCTGATGCTGGAAGAGATTGGGCGCAGGAGGAGCAGGGGACAACAGAGGATGAGATGGCTTGATGGCATCACTAAATCGATGGACGTGAGTCTGAGTGAACTCCCGGAGTTGGTGATGGACAGGGAGGCCTGGCGTGCTGCGATTCATGGGGTCGCAAAGAGTCGGACATGACTGAGTGACTGAACTGAACTGAACTGATTGAATTCTTCAGTTATTATATTTTTAATTCTAGGATTTGTATTGTTTTCTTTTGATGGTTGCTGTTTCTTTGTTGGACTTCTCATTTTGTTCATTATTTCTTTTCCTAATTTCATTTAGTTTTCTGTGTTTTCTTATAGTTCACTAAGCTCCCTTAAGAAGGTTATTCTGAATTATTTGTCTAACAGTTAATGTTTTCCATTTCCTTATGTTCAGTTATTAGAGCTTTACTAGTTTCCCTTGATGTGTCATATTTATCTGTTTCTTCATGATTCTTGATTTCTTACATTGTATCTGTGCATTTGAGTAATCAGGGTCCTCTTCCAGGTCTTACAGATTTGCTTTGACAGAGGCATTGCTTCACCAGTCATCTCAGTCTCGGTTTCTATATGTGTCTGTTGGTAATGTCATGGGCAGGTGGGTCTTGCAATTATGGCATATTTGGGGATGAAGCAAAGCTCTGAGGATGGGGATGGGGATGTGTCACTGAATGAGAACAGTGGATATGACTGGCCAGCTTGGTTCTGTACCCAAATAAGGCCGTAGAATAGATCTTCATGTGCTGGATTCTTTGGTAAGGCTTACTGGCTGGGACTTGATACTATATTCAGTAGTCAAACAAATTACAAATTAGCTTCCCTGCTCTGGCAGGACAGCAACACAAAACCCAGGCCCCATACAGATCATTATTTGGGGACTCAAATCAGATCAGAGTGTGCACTGAATGTCTTGGTCAGGTGAGGCTGATGGTTTTACTCTGCAGAGTGGGGAAGTCCATAGGGTATGCTCTGTTCAAAGAGCACCATGTGGAAGGATGTTGAATATTGTAGGTAGCTTCCCTTGTTCTCTGTTTAAATTCTCTCATCAGAGAGGCTGAAGGCTGTATTCTAAAATGAGTGGGGCTATGGATTAGAGTCACTGCCTGACCAGGGGGAGAAGCAGCTCCAAATCCAGGTTCTATTTTATCTTAACTAAAGCAATCTTTCTCCCCAAGTTTCCTGATCAAACGTAACAGTGGTTTTTCTCTGTAAACTATAGGCCCCACCTGCTCTCCTCTTTGCTTGACTGCCACATGGTTGCACAGCTTTCAAGGCTTGTTACCAGCCCTGTTGGTCATATGGGGGAAAAAGACACTCTCCACAGGCTATGTCACAGCTTCCTTGCCTGGGCAGAAGGAGGAGAGGCTGCCTTATGCTACTCTCATTTTCCCATTAGGCTACCTAGTTAGGAGAAACTGGCAGTTCCCCTTAGCCTTGGCTATGAACTCATCTCCCTACCTATTTCAAGCTTCATACTCATTACTGGCTTTGCTCTGGGGACAGTAAATCCTGCCTACTCACCTCTTGACCTGAGCACCATGGAGCCATATTTCTCCCAGGAGTTGTCACTAGCCCTTCTTGTTAGATGAGGCTAGAAAATAATCTTGAACAGCAGTTGGGCTGTGATTTCGCTCCTTTCCTGAACATGTACAAGTGAAGCTCTAGGTCTGGCAAAATTTCTCGTTTGATCTGAATCAGGCAGATCTGCACCCTGCTGATCTCAACACCCTGTGGTGTTGGAGAAGACTCTTGAGAGTCCCTTGGACTGCAAGGAGATCCAACCAGTCCATTCTGAAGGAAATCAGCCCTGGGATTTCTTTGGAAGGAATGATGCTAAAGCTGAAACTCCAGTACTTTGGCCACCTCATGCGAAGAGTTGACTCATTGGAAAAGACTCTGATGCTGGGGGAGGGATTGGAGGCAGGAGGAGAAGGGGACGACAGTGGATGAGATGGCTGAATGGCATCACTGACTCGATGGACATGAGTCTGGGTGAACTCCGGGAGTTGGTGATGGACAGGGAGGCCTGGTGTGCTGCAATTCATGGGATCACAAAGAGTCGGACACGACTGAACGACTGATCTGATCTCATCTGATCTAATCCTCCATGTATGATTACTTTCTGTATCTAATCACGATCCACCAGGTGATGTCTGGGAAACCTAACAGGACTTGATCAAGAATTAAACTAACCAAAATACTCTTACATCCCATGATTTTTCCTAGTAATTTTTCTTCTGCTACTCCCTTTGGCTTCTTTTCTATGAATTCCTACTTGCACAATTATATCCTCAGAATTTAACTTGGTTCAATACTGAGAACTCTCTTATCCTATAGTTCAAGTAAGTCTGTTTTTACTAACCTATTGTTTAGTTTAGGGCTTTCTCTGGCAGTAATCAGAGTAAATCACCCTAGCCGGTACACAAATCCCCTTCCTGCTTATTAATTCAGAAGTATGAGGAGCCCACTGTAGCTAGGTGGGCTCCCATTCAAATGAATCACTTCCATCCAACTTCCATTCAAATGAATCACTGTTTTGTCTCCTGATGGAAGGATTCCATCTTCTGAAGCTACGATCTCTAGGCAGCAGAGCACAAATTTGAGGGACAGGAAGCAAATATTGTGCTACTATCATTTCCATGTCAGATTCCTAGACCTGTGGTCCTGGATATAAGAGAAACAGCACCATATGTTGTAAACTGATTTAGAACATGTACAACTGCCTGGAGAACCTTACTAGAGCCCTGCAATCTATGCCTACCTAATTGACTAAGTAGTTGAATCTTCTAAAGGCCTATCTACCATTCTATCAATCAACTGCTTCAGAATGGCGGGGAACATGTTATGACCAGAAAATTCTATGTGCATCGACCTATTGCTGCACTTCTTTTGATTAGAAGTGAGTTTCTTGATTAGAAACAATGCTATGCAGAGTATCATGACAACAGATAAGGCATTCTATAAATTCATAGATGGTTGTTTTATTTGAATCATTGCATGAAGGGATGGCAAACCTATATCCAGAAGACGTGTATATTTCATAATAGCAAATGAAGCAACTGACAAACAACTAATCTCAAAAATATACAAGCAACTCCTACAGCTCAACTCCAGAAAAATAAATGACCCAATCAAAAAATGGGCCAAAGAACTAAACAGACATTTCTCCAAAGAAGACATACAGATGGCTAACAAACACATGAAAAGATGCTCAACATTACTCATTATCAGAGAAATGCAAATCAAAACCACTATGAGGTACCATTTCACACCAGTCAGAATGGCTGCGATCCAAAAGTCTACAAATAATAAATGCTGGAGAGGGTGTGGAGAAAAGGGAACCCTCTTACACTGTTGGTGGGAATGCAAACTAGTACAGCCACTATGGAGAACAGTGTGGAGATTCCTTAAAAAACTGGAAATAGAACTGCCTTATGATCCAGCAATCCCACTGCTGGGCATACACACGGAGGAAACCAGAAGGGAAAGAGACACGTGTACCCCAATGTTCATCGCAGCACTGTTTATAATAGCCAGGACATGGAAGCAACCTAGATGTCCATCAGCAGATGAATGGATAAGAAAGCTGTGGTACATATACACAATGGAGTATTACTCAGCCATTAAAAAGAAAACATTTGCATCAGTTCTAATGAGGTGGATGAAACTGGAGCCTATTATACAGAGTGAAGTAAGCCAGAAGGAAAAACACCAATACAGTATACTAACACATATATATGGAATTTAGAAAGATGGTAACAATAACCCTGTGTACGAGACAGCAAAAGAGACACTGATGTATAGAACAGTCTTATGGACTGTGTGGGAGAGGGAGAGGTTGGGAAGATTTGGGAGAATGGCATTGAAACATGTAAAATATCATGTATGAAACGAGATGCCAGTCCAGGTTCGATGCACGATACTGGATGCTTGGGGCTAGTGCACTGGGACGACCCAGAGGGATGGTATGGGGAGGGAGGAGGGTTCAGGATGGGGAACACATGTATACCTGTGGTGGATTCATTTTGATATTTGGCAAAACTAATACAATTATGTAAAGTTTAAAAATAAGAAAAAAAATAAAAAAAAAGAAGTGTATATTTCAGTAAAGACAAAGCACAAGCCGTTCAATGATGGAAGTAGTCCAGTGTAATCAACTTGACACCCGGTACCTGAGTAAACATGTCAGAAAACCTATAACAGGAATGAAGTATTGCTACCTGCTCCTGTCATTTTGGAAACTTAGCTTTGATGAGTGGAAATCAATATTGTTGAGCCCTTACATAACCTCCATTCCTACTATCATTGCCACTTTGTTAATGAGTCCTTTGGGTAATTACAGGGGTTCTGGAAAGAGGCTGACTGGTTTCCATATATATTTCTCCTATCCATTTATTTGTTGAAGTACTGCTCTGCTGAGGTCACACAACATACACACATATTTTGTTATTTTTCTCACTGAGAGAATTGTAGTCACCTACTTCTTGCCAAAATTCATTGGTCACCAATTTCTAATCATGTTCAAGTCCCTGACCACCAAGTCATACTATTGGCCATAAATAATGAATCAGCATGTTTTAAACCAGCCAATCCTAAAGGAAATCAACCCTGAATATTCATTGGAAGAACTGTTGCTGAAGCTGAACCTTCAGTATTGATGCAAAGAGTAAAGTCATTGGAAAAGACCCTGATGCTAGGAAAGATTGAGCCAAAACGAGAAACGGGCAGCAGAAGATGAGATGGTTAGATAGCCTCACCAAACTTAATGAACATAAATTTTACCAAAATCCAGGAGATAGTGGACAGAGGAGCCTGGTGTGCTACAGTCCATGGGGTATTGGAGTAAGACACAACTTAGCAACTGAACAACAACAGCAACATGAATCAGCATATTATTGCCCTTCTGGCCATCTCTCTTTCCAAGCAAAGTGAACAATCAAATGACTGCCTGAAATTCTACCCACTGGCGAATTTCTCCTTACTCCTATCTTTCATAAAAGTTCCAGAGAAGAAGTGTATGGATGTAGCTCTCCAAATTTTGTGTCTTCATATTGTATAGAATCATCATTAAACAAGGAGAGTGTCTTCCCTTCTTTGTCAACGATCTAGAAGTTTTCCATGAGGTCATAATTGCAGTTTGAGACAGAGTAAATTATGTAGCAGGAGTAAGTACGATACACATTTGGGCCTCTTCTTCATGTGATTTACTTGTGCCAACAGGACATGCCCTTACCCAATCACATGTGTAACACTTTTATTTAAACGTAGTATTTTAGTGCACTCCAAACTTTATGAGAAGAGTAACACTCAGTCCATGATGAACAGTGCTAGTCATATGGTAACTCAGTGCCCCATGGACAAGCATTTAGTGTCAAGGATGTATATTGTCACCCTGCTTATTTAACTTATATGCAGAGTATATCATGAGAAATGCCGGGCTGAATGAAGCACAAGCTGGAATCAAAATTGCTGGGAGAAATATCAATAACCTCAGATATGCAGATGACACCACCCTTATGGCAGAAAGTGAAGAGGAACTAAAAAGCCTCTTGATGAAAGTGAAAGAGGAGAGTGAAAAATTTGGCTTAAAACTCAACATTCAAAAACTGAGATTATGGCATTTGGTATCAATACTTCATGGCAAATAGATGGGGAAATGAAGGAAACAATGGCAGACTTTATTTTCTCCAATCACTGCAGATGGTGGCTGCAGCCATGAAATTAAAAGACACTTGCTCTTTGGAAGAAAAGCTATGATAAATCTAGACAGTGTATGAAAAAGCAGAGACATTACTTTGCCACCAAAGTCTGTATAGTCAAAGCTCTGGTTTTTCCATAAGTCATGTATGGGTGTGAGTGTTGGGCCACAAAGAAGGCTGAGCACTGAAAAACTTATGCTTTTAAGTTGTGGTGTTGGAGAAGACTCTTGGGAGTCCCTTGGACTGCAAGGAGATCAAACCAGTCAATCCTAAAGAAATCAACCCTGAATATTCATTGGAAGGACTGACAGTGACACTGAAACTCCAGTACTTTGGCCACCTGATGTGAAGAGCTGACTTATTAGAGAAGACCCTGATGCTGGGGAAGCTTGAAGGTAGGAGGAGAAAGGGATGACAGAGGACAGGATGGTTAGATGGCATTACTGATTCAATGAACATGAGATTGAGCAAGCTCCAGGAGATGGTGAAGGACAGGGAAACCTGGCAGGCAGCAGTCCATGGGCTCCCAAAGAATCGAACACAACTGAGCAACAACAAGGCTCAATAATAGGACAAGTCTACTTTCTACTTGTTGAAAGTAGACTGGATATTTGTGGATTATAGCAGCACCTTGCACCAACATCCTATAAAGCATAAATAAAGCATTGTGCTTTATTTATAAGGGCTGCCAAAGGCTCCAAACAAAATATCTGCAAATGAAGCTTCCAGAATCACTGGGTCTTCTGAAATATATGTCCCAGTGATAAAACAACTTGTACAGTAAGCTAGACCTGTTCCAGAGCCTTTTTTTGTTTTGGACCCTACTCAAAACTAGCAGATTTTCTGGTCATTTGATAAATTACTCATTTAAGAAGTACACCCAAATGAATAATAATTTTTTGTCTCGGGAATGCAAGGTGGCCCACTAAAATTGTGCTTCTTTTGGTTATAGTAAGGACCCTGTGAAAAAATCTTATACTTCACCTTAGAAGGGGTTTCTGGACAATTTGTAAATTACTGGACTCCTAGAAATTTTGTAATAGGTCCTGAATTTCAATTGTATTTATTTCATATTCTTTGACACACAAATGTCTTATCAATGATTCTAGAGAAGTTGTTTTTTGTGCTCACTAGGTCCAGACAACAGAATGTTTTCAATGTGATTAACCAAAGACATATTTTGGAAAGGAAATGTGATCAAGATTCCTGTAAAACTAAATGCTGACATATAATTAGAGTTAATATGCTTCTTAAGTGGAAATGTGAAGGCTTTCACTGACCTTGTCAACTGAAAGGAAAAAACATTTTGGTGTGCTTTATGGAGAGTTATGACTAAAAAGTATTTCCAAAAAGATTAATAACTTATGAGACAAAATGACACCTGGTACAACAGCTGCAGTAGGGCTACCATCTGGTTCAGTTCAGTTCAGTTCAGTCACTCAGTCGTGTCCAACTCTTTGTGACCCCATGAATCTCATCTGGTTAAAACTGGTTAAATCCACTATCTTTCTCTCAGACCCAATTGTCTGTTATACAGTCTAAATGGAAGAGCTGAATTTAGATTTGGTGGGAATCACCACCCTTGCATCATGCAGTTCCTTGAAGGTAGCATGAATCTCTGCAATCCATGCTAGAATGCAAGGATTTTTCCTAGGGAGAGGTAGCTCTAATGACTTTCATTTGGCCTTTCCCACTATAAAAGCCTTCATGAGATAGTTAAAGCTTAGACAGGCAGTCCAAGACCCTTATAGGAGGAGAAGGCAAACATTTCTTTATCCATTCTTTTGCCTAGTCATGTAGGACATGTTTCTTTTAAGCCCTGTACAGGTATTGCAACAATATATCTTGCTGAGGACCCAGCCTTTCTTTAGGTCCATAACTACTGATTACACAACACAATATATCTTACTCAAGGGTATGTTTTTCTTAGACTCTATGTTAATGATTATAACTGACAAATCTTGCCTGGGAACCTGTTTCTTAACAACAATGTATCTCACCCAGAGGCACGTTGCTCAGAACCTGCTCTTCCTGGCTAATCTTGTGCTGAAGTTGTCTCAGGATGTATGTATGCCTTGGGAAAGAGTCTGGTGGAACTCTTACAACTTTGAGAAATTCTTTTTTTATTATTTCTTTTTCTTTTTATCTATTCTCAGCACCCAGTTGAGAAGTATACAATGCCCTCTTAACTAGTGAGGGTGGGTTCTCTCCTACTCCTTTTAGAGCCTTTTTCTGAATGCTTTCTCTATCCTTTTTACTCTAATAAAACCTTGCTACACAAAACTCTGAGTGACTGAGACTGCATCTTTTGGGTCCCAGAGTGAAATTTTCTCCCTCAGAGACCACGAATACTGGCACTGCTCACCATAAGCTGTCAATCACTACGAAGTTCAAACAACCAACATGGGGATTCTGCTAGCTCTGAAGTATTTCCTCCCCATTATGCATTCTAAAAATGGGAAAATAACAAAAGTATGGGTTCAGAGACCTTCTGGACACATATTGAGTTGAACACTTGCTAAAATCCTATGATTACTTGACCCTCAATCTGACTATAGGGTGACAATGATATTTTGGGTGTCCAGGAAAAAAACATCATTTCAGAACTATGTCCAGCAGTCCTTGAAAGTTTTAATTATTTCCTTTTCTTTAGTACACTATCTTGATAAAAATCAGTACATCTTTTGGGGGAAGGCTGGAAGAAAGATTAACAATATTTTTTTTTATTGTAATAGGGTCTTCCCTAGAGGCGACCTCATCTCCCATTCATTCAAGGGACTTTAGTTTAGTAAACTGACTCAAATCAAGGAAATGTTGAAAGGACTGAGAGTCACAATTTTATAATTCATTAGACTATTGTTCAGTTGACCTAGACTTGTTCTGCTTATACAGATCAAGGAAGAATTCAATAAAATACCTGTTTTTCACCTCTAAGAACACACTAGCCAAAGCTGTGTGTGTGGGTCTCTGCAAGTTTGACTGTTACGATTGTTATTTTTACTTGCTTTCCACTAAAATAATTATACCTTCTTTTGTCTATCTTACTTGAGTGAAAAAGCCATTTGGCTTCTGCCACCATGTAATCCAATCAATCCCACTACATTTAGATTTTCCAACTGAGTGGCTACAGTCCCCACTATGAGATCTTACTTATGGAGATGGACAATACTAGAACACTTCAAGGATGCAGGGCACCATGTCCAACATTATTTATCTAAATATTTGTAAAATATATGTCTTGTGGACCCTCCCACAGTGGGTGAATGGGTCGTCACTAACAGATACAGTCTAATATTTAAGTCTCCTTAAGCTTTTAGGAGATCAAACCAGTCCATCCTAAAGGAAAGGAGTCCTAAATATGCATTGGAAGGACTGATGCTGAAGCTCCAATACTTTGGCCACCTGATGCAAAGAGCTGATTCATTGGAAGAGACCCTGATGCTGGGAAAGATTGAAGATAGGAGGAGAAGGGGACGACAGAGGATGAGATGATTGGATGGCATCTCTGACTCAGACATGAGTTTGAGCAAGTTCTAGGAGTTGGTGATGGACAGGGAAGCCTGGCATGCTGCAGTCCAAGGGGTCACAAAGAGTCAGACACAGCTGAGTGACTGAACTGAACTGAAGCTTTTATTTTATTTGGCTTCCCTAGTGGCTCAGACGGAGAAGGCAATGGCACCCCACTCCAGTACTCTTTGCCTGGAAAATCCCGTGCATGGAGAAGCCTGGAAGGCTGCAGTCCATGGGGTCGCTAAGAGTCAGACACGACTAAGCAACTTCCCTTTCACTTTTCACTTTCACGCACCGGAGAAGGAAATGGCAACCCACTCCAGTGTTCTTGCCTGGAGAATCCCAGGGACGGGGGAGCCTGGTGGGCTGCCGTCTATGGGGTCGCACAGAGTCGGACACTACTGAAGTGACTTAGCAGCAGCAGCAGCAGCAGCAGTGGCTCAGATGGTAAAGAATCCGCCTGCAATGAGGGAGATCTGGATTCAATCCCTGAGTTGGAAATATCCCCTGGAAAAGGAAATGGCTATCCCCTCCAGTATTCTTACCTGAAGAATTCCCACGGACAGAAGAGCCTGGTGGGCTACAGTCCATGGGGTCGCAAAGAGTCGGACATGACTGAGCAACTAAGCACACACACAAGCTTTTATTTGAATCCCTCCATATTTATTAAGCCAAGTGAAATTGGTGATTTCCATTTCCCTTATGATGAGTCATCATTTGATTCACATTATCAGTTAACCAACCAAACAAACTAGGAGAATCCTTTCTAACTCTCCACCCCGCAAATTTATTCCCCAATTTATAGGAGTTATAGGTGGATATGGAAGTGTTGCTTCTTGGCAGGAAAGCTATGACTAACCTAGACAGTATGTTGAAAAGCAGAGACATTACTCTGACAACAAGGGTCCATATAGTCAAGGCTATGATCTTCTCAGTGGTCATTTTCAGTTGTGAGAGCTGGACTATGAAGAAGGTGGAGAGCTGAAGAATTGAGGCCTTCAAACTGTGGTGCTGGAGAAGACTCCTGAGAGTCCCTTGGACAGCAGGATCAAACCAGTCAGTCTTAAAGGAAATCAACCCTGAATACTCATTGGAAGGACTGATGCTGAAGCTGAAACTCCAGTATTTTGGTCATCTGATGCAAACAACTGACTCTTTGGAAAAGTCCCTGATGCTGGGAAAGATTGAAGGCAGCAGAAGTGGGCATTAGATAGTGAGATAACTGGATGGCATCACCGGATGCAATGGACATGAACTTGAGCAAACTTCGGGAGATGGTGATGGACAGGGAGGCCTGGCGTGCTGCAGTCAATGAGGTCACAAGCAGTTGGACATGACTGGGTGTCTGAACAATGGAGGCAGAAAAGTGCCACATTCTGCCATCTGCAAGCAGTAACCAAGAATGGTGGTGATGAAACTCAGTGATAAATGGGCTTTTGCCTGAGAACAAGAGGAGTTTAGGATGTAGTCTCAAGCCAATGGGTTCAGATCCTAGGGATTGTTGGTCTAAGACCCAGAGTCTGCAGACTGAGAAGATGGAGCACTTATATCTAAGGGTAGAAAAAGATAGATATCCCAACTCTAAGAGAGGAGAGTATTTTTTATTTTGTTAATACTATTTTGTTCTATCAAGAATATCTGTTTGAATTAGATGATGCTCATCTGCTTTGTGGGAATAAATTTCTTCATTCAGGGGGCTGAACAAATGCTACTCTCATCCAGAAACATCCACACAGATACTCAGAAATAATGTTTTACCTTTGGTACTTTTTTTAAACAGTCGATTGATGCATAATATTAACTATTAAAAGTTTACAAATTGTCAGTGTGACACATATGCACACTGTCTACAACAATGCTTAATTTTCAAAAGAAAACAACAATGAGGTCATCTGTTGTTGTTCAATCACTAAATCCTGTCTGACTCTTTGCAATCCCGTGATTGCAGCTTGTCAAGCTCCTCTATCCTCCATTATCTCCCAGAGTTTGTTCAAATTCATGTCAGTTGAGTCAGTGAAGCTATCTATCTCATTCTCTGTAGCTTCCTTCTGCTTTCGCCTTCAGTCTTTCCCAGTCTTCATACTTTCCCAGTATCAGACTCTTTTCCAATCAGTTGGCTCTTTGCATCTCGTGGCCAAAGTATTGAAGTTTCAGCTTCAGCAACAGTTTTTCCAATGAATATTCAGGGTTGATTTCCTTTAAGATGGACTGGTTTGATCTCTTAACTGTCCAAGGGACTCTCTAGAGTCTGCTCCAGCACCACAATTCAAAAGTGTCAATTCCTCAGCAATCACCATTTGTTATAGACCAGCTCTCACATCCCTACATGACTACTGAAAAAAACCACAGCATTGACAATATGGACCTTTATTGGCAAAGTGATGTCTCCAGTTTTTAATACATTGTGTAGGTTTGTCATAGCTTTCCTTCCAAGCATCTTTCAATTTCATGGCTGCAGTCATCATCAACAGTGATTTTGGATCTCAAGAAAATAAAACCTGTCACTGTTTCCACTTTAAACCTTTCTATTTGCCATGAAGTGATGGGACTGGATGCCACAATCTTAGTTTTTTGAATGTTGAGTTTCAAGCCAGCTTTTTCTCTCTCAACATTTGCCCTCTTCAAGAGGCCCTTTAGTTCCTCTTCACTTTCTGCCATCAGAGTGGTATCATCTACATACATGAAATTGTTGATATTTCTCCTGGCAATCTTGATTCCAGTTTGTGATTCATCCAGACTGGCATTTTGCATGAAATACTTTGCACATAAATTAAATAAATAGGGAGACAATATAAAACCTGAAGTACTTCTTTCCCAGTTTTGAACCTGTTCTAACTTTCCAGTTCTAACTGTTGCTTCCTGACCCACATACAGATTTCTCAGGAGACAGGTGAGGTGGTATAGTACTCCCATCTCTTTAAGAATTTTCCACAGTTTTTAGTGATCCACACAGTCAAGGGCTTTAGCATAGTCAATGAAGCACAAGCAGACATTTTTCTTGAATTGCTTTGCTTTCTCCATGATTCAACAGATGTTGCCAATTTGATCTCTGGTTCCTCTGCCTCTTAGAAACCCAGCTTTTACATCTGAAAGTTCTCAGTTTATGTACTGCTGAAGCCTAACTCAAAGGTCTTTTGTTGGTTTGTGTTTTTCTTTTTGCTCTTTGTTTTGTTTTTATCTTTTTAAAAGCATTTTTATGTGCTTATTTTATTTTTCCTTGATTTTTTTGGTTTGGTTTCTGCTTTTTATGTTTTTATTGTTTGTTTTCAGTTTTGGTTATTTTGGTTACTCTTATTATTATTATTTTATTTTGTTTTCTGTTTCTTTGCTTATTTTGTTTTTGCCATTGGCTTTAGGAATTGTCTCTTTTCTGTTTGTGCCATTGCTGTATTTTTTGTTCATTTGTTTTTACTATTTGTCTTGGAGTTGGTTTGTTGTTTGTTTTGTTTTCCTTTTATTCAGCCCCACATGGTTTCTCGGTTCTTTATTCCTAGGCTAAGGGTCAGGTCTAAGCTTCTGGGGCGGGAGCACTGAGCATCTGGAGTGGAGCATTGTGTCCAGGATGCTGGATCAAGAGAGATTTCATGGCTCCAGGGAATATTAATCAGTGTGAGCTCTCCAAGAGTTCTCCATCTTGACACCAAGACCTAGCTCCATCCATCTGCCTGTTGGGTTCAGTGCTGGACGCCTCAACCACACGCCTAGCAATACAGGAACACAGCCCCACCCATGAACAAACAGGTTGCTTAAAATCATACTAAACTTACAGAAACCCCAAAATACACCACCAGATGCAGCCCTGCCCATCCGAGGGAAAAGACTCAACTGTACCCATCAGAGTGCAGACACTAATCACTCCCCCGAGGAAGCCTATGCAAGTCCCACCCATCAGAAGCAAGACAGACACCAGAAGCAAGAGGAACTATGACCCTGCAGCCTGTGGAAAAGAGATCACAAACACAATAATTAGACAACATTAGATGACAGAGAAATGTGTTGCAGAAGGAACAAGATAAAAACCCACAAAATCAAATAAGTAAAGATAAAATAGTTAATCTACCTTAAAAAAGTATTTAGATCAATGATCATAAAGATGATCCAAGAACTTGAAAATAGAATGGAGGTATAGATTGAGAATATAAAAGATACAAAAGAAAAAAAAATAGTGAAATTAAAGAACAAACAGTGATGTACAACACAGTAACTGAAATGAAAAATACCCTGTGCAGAATCAGTAGCAGAATAAATAAAGAATGGACAAGTTACCTGGAAGAGAGAATAGTGGAAATAATTGTTGCAGAACAGAATAAAGAAAATAGAATAAAAGAAATGAGGACCATTTCGAAGATCTCTGGGACAGCATTAAATGCAAAATTATTTGCATTGTAGGGGTCCCAGGAGAAGGAAAGAAAGAAAATGGGTCTGAGAAAATATGTGAAGAGATTAAAGTTGAAAACTTCCCTAATATGGGAAAGGAAATCTTGTCCAGGAAGTACAGAGATTTCCACAAATGGTCAACTCAGGGACGGCTATTCTGATACACATACTAATCAAACTAACAAAAATTAAATACAAAGAAAAATAGTAAAAGCAATAAGCAAAAAGCAATAGATACCATACAGGAGAATACCCATAAGGTTATCAGCTGATTTTTCAGCAGAAAATCTGCATTCCAGAAGTAAATGGCAGGATATATTTAAAGTGATTAAAGGAGGAAACTTACAACCAAAATTACCATATCCAGTGAGATTCTCATCCATATTCAACAGAGAAATTCAAACCCTTACAGATAAGCAAAAACTAGGAGAATTTAGAATCACCAAATTAGCTTCACAACAAATGCTAAAGGAACTTTGTAGAGGGAAATACAAGAGAAGAAAAATACTAACAAAAACTAACCCAATACAAGAAAATGGTTTAAAGGACATACATAATGATAATTAAGTTAAATGTAAGTGGATTAAGTACTCCATCCAAAAGACACAAATAGAATAAATGGATAGAAAAGAAAGATCCATATATACTGTCCATACAAGACCAACTTCTGACCTAAAAAGACATACAAACTGAAAGCGAAGGAATGGAAAAGACATTCCATGCAAATGGAAAATTTTAAAAAGCTGAGGTATCAATACTCATAAGATAAAAAAATAGACCTTAAAATAAAGACTCTGCAAAGAAAAAAGGAATGACACTGCATAATGATCAAGAAATCAATCCAAGAAGATAAAAAATTGTAAATATTTGTGCACCCAGCATTGGAGAACCTCAATACATAGGGAAAACACTAATAACTTTAAAAGGAGAAACTGACAGTTGATGCTGTTAAAGAGCTGCATTCAATATACCAGCAGTAACCACAAGACTGAAAAAGGTAAGTTTTCATTCCAATCCCAAAGAAGTGCAATGCCAAAGAATGGTCAAATTATCGTACACTTGCACTCATTTCACATATTAGCAAGGTAATGCTCAAAATTATCCAAGCTAGGCTTCAACAGTATATGAACTGAGAACATCCTGATGTAGAAACTGCATTAGGCAAAGGCAGAGGAACCAGAAATCAAGTCGCCAACATTCATTGGATCATAGAAAAAGCAAGGGAATTCCAGAAAAGCATATACTTCTACTTCATTGATTACACTAAAGCCTCTGACTCTGTGGATCACAACAAATTGTGGAAAATTCTTCAAGAGATGGGAATACCATGCCACCCTACCTGCCTCTTGAGAAATCTGTCAAGAAGCAACTGTTAGAACTGATCATGGAACAATGAATTGGTTCAAAATTGGATAAGGAGTACATCAAGGCTGTATATCTTCGTCCCACTAATTGACCTTATATACAGAGTACATCATGTGAAATGCCAGGCTGGATAAAGCTTAAGCTGGAATCAAGATTGCAGGGAGAAATATCAATAACCTCAGATATGCAGATGACACCACCCTAATGGCAGAAAGTGAAGAGGAACTAAAGAGACTTTAATGAAGGTGAAAGAGGAGAGTACAAAAACTGGCTTGAAACTCAATGTTCAAAAAGTGAAGATCATGGCATCCAGTCTCATCACTTCGTGGCAAATAGATGAGGGGAAAATGGAAACAGTGACAGACTTTATTTTGGGGGGCTCCAAAATCACTGTGGATGATGACTGCAGCCATAAAATTAAAGGACACTTACTCCTTGGAAGAAAAGCTATGACCAACTCAGACAGCATATTAAAAAGCACAGCTGTAACTTTGCTGACAATGATCCATATAGTCAAAGCTATGGGTTTTGCAGTAGTCGTGTACAGATCTCAGAGTTGGACCATAAAGAAAGCTTAGAACTGAAGAATTGATGTTTTTTAACTGTTGTGCTGGAGAAGACACTTGACAGTCCCTTGGACAGCAAGGAGATCCAACCAGTCATCCTAAATAAAATCAACCTTGAATATTCATTGGAAGGACTGATGTTGAAGCTGAAGCTCCAATACTTTAGCCTCCTTATGTGAAGAGTCAATTTACTGAAAAAGACCCTGATGCTGGGAAGTATTGAAGGCACAGGAAAGGAGGGTGATAGAGGATGAGGTGGTTGAATGGCATCATTGACTCAATGGGCATTACTTTGAGCAAACCCCAACAGATAGTGAAGGACAAGGAAGCCTGGAGTGCTGCAGTCTTTGGAGTCAGAAAAAGCTGGACACAATTTAGCATCTCAACAGCAACAAAAATAATTGAAAACTTTAACACTTCACTTATATCTGCCTTCAGAAGAAACAAGCCTTAAATGACACATTAGACCAGACAGACTTAGTTGATATTTTAAAAACTTTACAGATGAAAGCAAAAAAAAAAAAAACCTACACTTTTTTTTTTTTTTTTCAAATGCACACAAAACCTTCTCCTGGCTAAACCACATCTTTGGTCACAAACCAAGTCTTGGTAAATTTAAGAACATTGAAATCATATAAGGCATCTTTTCTGATGAAAACCTTGTGAGACTAAAAATCAATTATGAACAAACTAAAAATCACACATGGAGGCTCAACAATATTCTCCTAAATAGTCAAAGGCTCACTGAAGAAATCAAAGATAAAATTTAAGAAATACTTATATACAGATGACAATGAGTACACGATGATCCGAAACATCAGAAAAAACGGTTTTAAGAGGGAATTTTACAGCAATACAATCTTACCTCAAGAAACAAGAAAAATCTCAAATGATCAACCTAAACTTACAATTAAATAACTAAAAAAAGAAGAACAAATAAAGCACAAAGTTAGTAGAAGGAAAGAAATCATAAATATCAGAGCAGAAATAAATGAAATAACAATGAAGAAAAGAATAGAAAAGATGAATGAAACTAAAAACTGGCTCTCTAAAAAGATAAAATTAATAAACCTAAACTCATCAAAGACCCTGATGCTTGGAAAGATTGAGGGCAGGAGCATAAGTGGGTCACAGAGGACGAGATGACTGGATGTCATCTCCAACTCAAAGAACATGAGTTCAAGCAAACTCTGGGAGATAGTGAAAGACAGGGAAGCCTGGAGTGCTGCAGCTAATGGGGTCACAGAGAATTAGACATGATTTTGCCACTGAACAGCAACAGGCTCATCAAGAAAAAAAGAGAGGACTCAAATCAATAAAATGAGAAATGAAAAAAGAGATGATACAGCTGAAACCACAGAAATATGGAGGATCATAAGAGACTACTACAAGCAACTATATGCCTATAAAATGGACAACCTGGAAGAAATGGAAAAATTCTTATAAAAGTGCAAGCTTCCAAGACTGAACCAGGAAGAAATAGATAATATGAACAGGGCAATCACAAATAATGACATTGAATCCATGATAAAAATCTCCCAACCAAAGAAAGTTCAGGACCAGATGGCTTCATAGGAGAACTCTATCAAACATTTAGAGAAGAGTTAAAACCAACCTCCTCCCTTCCTTTATCACTCCCTTATTATGGTGAAAAGGCTTGCATAACTCAATGAAGCTATGAGACATGCAGGGCCACCCAAGATAGACATGTCATAGTGAAGACTTCTGAAAAAATGTGGTCTACTAGAAAAGAAAATGGCAAGCCACTCTAGGTTTCTTGCCATGAGAACGCCATGACACTGAAAGATGATCCCTCCAGGTCAGAAGGTGTCCAATACGCTACTGGAGAAAAGCAAACACCAATTACTAATACCTCCAGAAAGAATGAAGCAGCTGGGCCAAAGTGGAAACAGCATTCAGTTGTGGATGTGTCTGCTGATGAAAGTAAAATACAATGCTGTAAAGAACAGTATTGCATAGGAACCTGGAATGTTAGGTCCATGAATCAAGGAAAATTGGACATGGTCAATCAGGAGATGGCAAGAGTAAACATCGAAATCTTAGGAATAATTGAACTAAAATGGTCAGGAATGGGTGAATTTATTTCAGATGACCATTATATCTGCTACTGTGGGCATGAATCCGAAAGAAAAAATGCAGTAGTCCTCATAATCAGCAGAAGAGTCTGAAATGCCATATTTGAGTGCAACGTCAAAAATGACAGAAGTCTCTGTTCCTTTTCAAGGCAAACCATTCAACATCACTGTAATACAAACCTATGCCTCAAAGATTGATGATGAAGAAGCTGAAGTGATTCAGCTCTATGAAGACCTACAATCTACCTAGAGCTAACACCAATATATATATATATATATATATATATATATATATATATATCCTATTCATCATAGGGAATTGGAATGCAAAAATAGGAAGTCAAGAGATACCTGGAGTAACAGCAAGTTTGGCCCTGGAATACAAAATGAAGTAGGGCCAAAACTAACAGAAATATGCAAAGAGAACACACTGGTCATAGCAAACACCCTTTTTGAAAACACAAGAGATGACTCTGAACATGAACATCACCAGATCAGTTCAGTTCAGTTCAGTTGCTCAGTCGTGTCCGACTCTTTGCGACCCCATGATTCACAGCACGCCAGGAGTCCCTGTCCATCACCAACTCCCGGAGTTCACTCAGACTCATATCCATCGAGTCAGTGATGTCATCCAGCCATCTCATTCTCTGTCGTCCCCTTCTCCTCCAGCCCCCAATCCCTCCCAGCATCAGAGTCTTTTCCAATGAGTCAACTCTTCGCATGAGGTGGCCAAAGTACTGGAGTTTCAGCTTTAGCATCATTCCTTCCAAAGAAATCCCTGGGCTGATCTCCTTCAGAATGGACTGGTTGGATCTCCTTGCAGTCCAAGGGACTCTCAAGAGTCTTCTCCAACACCACAGTTCAAAAGCATCAATTCTTCAGCGCTCAGCTTTCTTCACAGTCCAACTTTCATATCCATACATGACCACAGGAAAAACTATAGCCTTGACTAGATGGACCTTTGTTGGCAAAGTAATCTCTCTGCTTTTCAATATGCTATCTAGATTGGTCATAACTTTCCTTCCAAGGAGTAAGCGTCTTTTAATTTCAAGACTATAGTCACCATCTGCAGTGATTTTGGACCGCCTAAAATAAAGTCTGACATTGTTTCCACTGTTTCCCCATCTATTTCCCATGAAGTGATGGGACCAGATGCCATGATCTTCGTTTTCTGAAAGTTGAGCTTTAAGCCAACTTTTTCACTCTCCTCTTTCACTTTTATCAAGAGCTTTTTTAGTTCCTCTTCACTTTCTGCCATAAGGGTGGTGTCATCTGCATATCTGAGGTTATTAATATTTCTCCCAGCAATCTTGATTCCATCTTGTGTTTCTTCCAGTCCAGCCTTTCTCATGATGTACTCTACACATAAGTTAAATAAACAGGGTGACAATATATAGCCTTGATGTACTCCTTTTCCTATTTGGAACCAGTCTGGTGTTCCATGTCCAGTTCTAACTGTTGCTTCCTGACCTGCATAGAGGTTTCTCAAGAGGCAGGTCAGGTGGTCTGGTATTCCCATCTCTTTTAGAATTTTCCACAGTTTATTGTGATCCACACAGTCAAGGGCTTTGGCATAGTCAATAAAGCAGAAATAGATGTTTTTCTGGAACTCTCTTGCTTTTTTCCATGATCCAGCGGATGTTGCCAATTTGATCTCTGGTTCCTCTGCCTTTTCTAAAACCAGCTTGAACATCTGGAAGTTCACGGTTCACGTATTGCTGAAGCCTGGCTTGGAGAATTTTGAGCATTACTTTACTAGCCTGTGAGATGAGTGCAATTGTGCGGTAGTTTGAGCATTCTTTGGCATTTCCTTTCTTTGGGATTGGAATGAAAACTGACCTTTTCCAGTCCTGTGGCCACTGCTGAGTTTTCCAATTTGGCTGGCATATTGAGTGCAGCACTTTCACAGCATCATCTTTCAGGATTTGAAAGAGCTCAACTGGAATTCCATCACTTCCACTAGCTTTGTTCATAGTGATGCTTTCTAAGGCCCACTTGACTTCACATCCCAAGATGTCTGGCTCTAGGTGAGTGATCACACCATCATGATTATCTGGGTCATGAAGATCTTTTTTGTACAGTTCTTCTGTGTATTCTTGCCACCTCTTCTTAATGTCTTCTGCTTCTGTTAGGTCCATACCATTTCTGTCCTTTATCGAGCCCATCTTTGCATAAAATATTCCCTTGGTATCTCTAATTTTCTTGAAGAGATCTCTAGTCTTTCCCATTCTTTCAACATCACCAGATGGTCAATACCAAAATCATATTGATTATATTCTTTGCAAACAAAGATGGAGAAACTCTATACAATCAGCAAAAACAAGATCTGGAGCTGATTGTGTCTCAGATCATCAGCTCCTTATAGAAAAATTCATGGTTAAGAAAACAGGGAAAACCATTAGACCAGTCAGCTATCACTTAAATCCCCTATGATTATACAGTGGAGGCAATTAATAAATTCAAGGGATTTGATACAGCAGAGAGAGTGCCTGAATAACTATGGACAGAGGTTTGTAATATTGAACAGAAGGCACTGACCAAAACCAAGCCAAATAAAAAGAAATGCAAGAAGACAAAGTGGTTTTCTGAGGAGGCTTTAATAGTAGATGAAAGAAAGAAGAAAAGCAAAATGCAAGGGAGAATGGAAAAGGTATAGTCAACTGAATGTAGAGTTCCTGAGAATAGCAATAAGAGACAAGAAGACCTTCTTCAGTGAATAATACAAAGAAATAGAAGAAAACAATGGAAGTGGAAAGACTAGAGATTTCTTTAAGAAAATTAGAGATACCAGAGGAAAATTTCATGCAAAATGATACAATAAGGGAAAGAACTGGTAAAGACCTAGTAGAAGCAGAAGAGATCAAGATAAGATGGAAAGAATATACAAAAGAACTGTACAAAAAAGATTTTAATGACCTGGATAACCTTGATGGTGTGGTCACTCACCTAGAGCCAGACATCCTGGAGTATGAAGTCAAGTGGGCCTTAAGAAGCACTATGGCCAATAAAGCTGCAGTGATGAAATTACAGCAGAGCTATTTAAAATCCTAAAAGATAATGCTATTAAAGTGTTGCAATCAATTTGTCAGCAAATTTGGAAAACTCAGCAGTGGCCACAGGACTGGAAAATCAATCTTCTTCCAAATTCCTAAGAAGGACAGTACTAAAGAACATTGAAACTACCTGACAATTCCCCTCATTCTCATGCTAGTAAGGTTATTGTCAAAATCCTGCATGCTAGGCTTCAGCATTACATGAACCAAAAAATTTCAGATGTCCAAACTGAGTTTAAAAAAGGCAGGGGAACCAGAGATCAAATTGCCAACATTCACTGGATCATAGAGAAAGCTAGGGAATTCCAGAAAAATATCTACTGTTCTGTTGACTATGCTAAAGCCACAGTTAAACTCTTAAAGAGATGGGAATACCAGACCATCTTAACTTTCTCCTTAGAAACATGTATGCGAGTCAAGAGGCAGTAGTTAGAACCTTAAATGGACAACTGACTGGTTCAAAATTGAGAAAGGAGCAGTACAAAGCTGCATACTGTCACCCTGTTTATTTTTTTTTAATTTAAATTTATTTATTTTAATTAGAGGCTAATTACTTTACAATACTGTATTGGTTTTGCCATACATCAACATGAATCCGCCATGGGTGTACACGTGTTCCTAATCCTGACCCCTCACCCACCTCCCTCCCCATACCATTCCTCTGGGTCATCCCAATGCACCAGCCCCAAGCTTCCTGTATCCTGAATGGCATTGAAACATGTATAATATCATATAAGAAACGAATCACCCTGTTTACTTAACTTATATTCTGAGCACATCAGAGTATAAGGCTAGATAAGTTAAAAGCTGGAATTAAAATTGCCGGGAGAAATATTAACAATCTCAAGTATGCAGATGATACCACTCTAATGGCAAAATGCAAAGAGGAACTAAAGAATCTCTTGATGAGGGTGTAAGAGTACAGTGAAAAAGTCAGCTTAAAGCTGAGTATTTTAAAAACTAACATCATATAAATCCTAGAGGAGAACATAGGCAAAACACTCTCTGACATACATCACAGCAGGATCCTCTATGACCCACCTCCCAGAATATTGGAAATAAAAGCAAAAATAAACAAATGGGACCTAATTAACCTTAAAAGCTTCTGCACATCAAAGGAAACTATTAGCAAGGTGAAAAGACAGCCTTCAGAATGGGAGAAAATAATAGCAAATGAAGCAACTGACAAACAACTAATCTCAAAAATATACAAGCAACTCCTACAGCTCAACTCCAGAAAAATAAATGACCCAATCAAAAAATGGGCCAAAGAACTAAACAGACATTTCTCCAAAGAAGACATACAGATAACTAACAAACACATGAAAAAGATGCTCAACATTACTCATTATCAGAGAAATGCAAATCAAAACCACTATGAGGTACCATTTCACACCAGTCAGAATGGCTGCGATCCAAAAGTCTACAAATAATAAATGCTGGAGAGGGTGTGGAGAAAAGGGAACCCTCTTACACTGTTGGTGGGAATGCAAACTAGTACAGCCACTATGAAGAACAGTGTGGAGATTCCTTAAAAAACTGGAAATAGAACTGCCTTATGATCCAGCAATCCCACTGCTGGGCATACACACGGAGGAAACCAGAAGGGAAAGAGACACGTGTGCCCCAATGTTCATCACAGCACTGTTTATAATAGCCAGGACATGGAAGCAACCTAGATGCCCATCAGCAGATGAATAGATAAGAACGCTGTGGTACATATACACAATGGAGTATTACTCAGCCATTAAAAAGAAAACATTTGAATCAGTTCTAATGAGGTGGATGAAACTGGAGCCTATTATACAGAGTGAAGTAAGCCAGAAGGAAAAACACCAATACAGTATACTAACACATATATATGGAATTTAGAAAGATGATAACAATAACCCTGTGTACGAGACAGCAAAAGAGACACTGATGTATAGAACAGTCTTATGGACTGTGTGGGAGAGGGAGAGGGTGGTAAGATTTGGGAGAATGGCATTGAAACATGTAAAATATCATGTATGAAACGAGTTGCCAGTCCAGGTTTGATGCACGATACTGGATGCTTGGGGCTAGTGCACTGGGACGACCCAGAGGGATGGTATGGGGAGGGAGGAGGGAGGAGGGTTCAGAATGGGGAACACATGTATACCTGTGGCGGATTCCTTTTGATATTTGGCAAAACTAATACAATTATGTAAAGTTTAAAAAAAAAAAAAAAAGAAACCTAACATCATAACATCGAGCCCCATCACTTCATGGCAAATAGAGAGGATTAAAGTGGAAGCAGCAACAGATTTCTTCTTGTGCTCTAAAATCACTGCTAATGGTGACTCAGTTCAGTTCAGTTCAGTCGCTCAGTCGTGTCCGGCTCTTTGTGACCCCATGAATCACAGCACGCCAGGCCTCCCCGTCCATCACTAACTCCCGGAGTTCACTCAGACTCACATCCATCGAGTGAGTGATGCCATCCAGCCATCTCATCCTCTGTCGTCCCCTTCTCCTCCTGCCCCCAATCCCTCCCAGCATCAGGGTCTTTTCCAATGAGTCATCTCTTCGTATGAGGTGGCCAAAGTATTGGAATTTCAGCCTCAGCATCAGTCCTTCCAATGAACACCCAGGACTGATCTGCTTCAGAATGGACTGGATGGATCTCCTTCCAGTCCAAGGGACTCTCAAGAGTCATCTCCAACACCACAGTTCAAAAGCATCAATTCTTCGGCACTCAGCCTTCTTCACAGTCCAACTCTCACATCCATACATGACCGCAGGAAAAACCATAGCCTTGACTAGATAGATCTTTGTTGGCAAACTAATGTCTCTGCTTTTGAATATGCTATCTAGGTTGGTCATAACTTCCCTTCCAAGGAGTAAGCATCTTTTAATTTCATGGCTGCAATCACCATCTGCAGTGATTTTGGAGCCCCCCAAAATAAAATCTGACACTGTTTCCACTGTTTCCTCACCTATTTTCGATGAAGTGATGGGACCAGATGCCATGATCTTAGTTTTCTGGATGTTGAGCTTTAAGCCAACTTTTTCACTCTCCTCTTTCATTTTCATCAAGAGGCTTTTGAGTTCCTCTTCACTTTCTGCCATAAGGGTGGTGTCATCTGCATATCTGAGGTGATTGATATTTCTCCCAGCAATCTTGATTCCAGCTTGTGCTTCTTCCAGCCCGGCGTTTCTCATGATGTACTCTACACATAAGTTAAATAAACAGGGTGACACTATACAGCCTTGAGGCACTCCTTTTCCTATTTGGAACCAGTCTGTTATTCCATGTCCAGTTCTAACTGTTGCTTCCTGACCTGCATAGAGGTTTCTCAAGAGGCAGGTCAGGTGGTCTGGTACTCCCATCTCTTTCAGAATTTTCCACAGTTTATTGTGATCCACACAGTCAAAGGCTTTGGCATAGTTAATAAAGCAGAAATAGGTGTTTTTCTGGAACTCTCTTGCTTTTTCCATGATCCAGCAGATCTTGCCAATTTAATCTCTGGTTCCTCTGCCTTTTCTAAAACCAGCTTGCACATCAGGAAGTTCACGGTTCACGTATTGCTGAAGCCTAGCCTGGAGAATTTTGAGCATTGCTTTACTAGCATGTGAGATGAGTGCAATTGTGCAGTAGTTTGAGTATTCTTTGGCATTGCCTTTCTTTGGGATTGGAATGAAAACTGACCTTTTCCAGTCCTGTGGCCACTGCTGAGTTTTCCAAATTTGCTGGCATATTGAGTGCAGCACTTTCACAGCATCATCTTTCAGGATTTGAAAGAGCTCAACTGGAATTCCATCACCTCCACTAGCTTTGTTCATAGTGATGCTTCCTAAGGCCCACTTGACTTCACATTCCAGGATTTCTGGCTCTAGGTGAGTGGTCACACCATCATGATTATCTGAGTCGTGAAGATCTTTTTTGTACAGTTCTTCTGTGTATTCTTGCCACCTCTTCTTAATGTCTTCTGCTTCTGTTAGGTCCATACCATTTCTATCCTTTATTGAGCTGATCTTTGCTTGAAATATTCCCTTGGTATCTCTGATTTTCTTGAAGACATCTCTAGTATTTCCCATTCTGGTCTTCTCCTCTATTTCTTTGCCACCATGAAATTAGAAGATGATTGCTTCTTGGAAGGAAAGCTATGACAAACCTGGACAGTGTATTTAAAAACAAAATCATAATTTTACCAATAAAAGGCCATATAGTCAAGGCTATAGTCTTTCCACTAGTCAATATGCAAATGTGAGAGTTGGACCATGAAGAAGGCAGAGCACCAATGAGTTGATACTTTCAAACAGTGGTGCTGGAGAAAATTGTTGAGAGTCACTTGGACAGCAAGGAGAGCAAACCATTGAGTCCTAAAGGAAATCAATTCTAAATATCCATTGGAAGGACTGATGCTGAAGCTGAATCTCCAATACTTTGGCCACCTGTTGTGAACAGCTGAATTATTGGAAAAGACCCTGATGCTGGGAAAGATTGAAGGCAGAATGAGAAGAGGGTGACAGAAGATGAGATGCTTGGATGGCATCACCAATTCAATGGACATGAACTTGGACAAACCCTGAGAGATGGTGAGGGACAGGGAAGCCTGACATTTTGCAATCCATGGTGTCACAAAGATTTAGACACGACTTGGCAACTGAAAAACAGCACCTACTACATAGCACAGGGAACTCTACTCAACACTCTTTAATGGCCTATAAAAATATTTATAAAAAGTATATATATTAATATATATAAAACTGATTCACTTCGCTGTATGTCTGAAACTAACACAACATTATAAGTCAACTATACTCAAAAGTTTTTAAAAATATATAAAGTGATGATAAACAAGTGAGTTTGTACTGCTACATTTTATTGAGTCAGGGCTAACACTTTATAATGAAAGCTATGAGACCTCTGCACCTATGCAAAAGCTTATGCATATTTCTATGTATGTGTATGCATATTAGTTATATGTGACATATTCTATGTCTGGATGCTATTACTAAGTCAATTTATAAAACCACTAATAGGAGTTCAAGTGGTTTTATAAATTGACTTAATAATAGCATCCAGACATAGAATATGTCACATATAACTAATATGCATACACATACATAGAAATATGCATAAGCTTTTGCATAGGTGCAGAGGTCTCATAGCTTTCATTATCAAGTTTTAAAACTCTCAGACATATAGAAATAAATCAAATTTTAAAAATTATCTTTATTTGAGATAAATATTGAAAAATAAAATGTTCTGTGCATTACAATTCATTGGAAAAGGTGCTCTTTTGGAAGACCCATGAACCTCAGGATTATTTGGAAAAACAGATAGAGAGCCTTTTACTCAGATCTATATGTATTGCAGGCAAAATCTGGTGATAAGATCTTAAATTTATATCCTAAGGTTGAGGTTAATATTGGAAAGTCTAATCTGAGATTCCCAAAAGGTTCCAACAAAGTAAACTCAAGAAACTTAGTGGGCTACCAATAAACTCACTGTACTTATTTAAATAAACAGACCAAATTTCATGAGACTGCTTATTTTGCAAACAAATTTGTCTGACTCCAATTCTCTCTCTTAGAATAGGTGATGATAGTAGAAAGAAAAAAATATATGTTTCAGAGGAAAATTAGAAGGTACTCTTGTGGAATCAGTCTTGCATATTTTATAAGTCTAGGAAAAATGCTAAATTCTTCTAATGTCCTGCAATATCTGGCTACTTCCCTACAAATTAATGTTCTCAATGTTTTTCCTTTCTGAATTTGAGTCACTGAGAACTAAACTGTCTTTTCCCTGAAGTCCTGTAAGCTGAGCCTGGACAACATGATAGGTCTTCAAGGAAATCACCACAGTAGATCATGGATAAGTAAACTTTATGGCTGCTGTTGTGTGGGCCACTCAGAAAGTTCACTGAAACACCTGATGCCACACACACATGCACACATGCAGTAAAAATGGTACACAGGTATCAACCACTGTCATGCCCCTCCAAGTCTTCTCCTACCTTTCAGGTCTTCACTTTGAGTGTTGGATCTCTTTCCCTCTCTGAATTCAGAATCATAATGCTTCAGTTTTTTATTTGTTCTTTGACACCACATAACTCATCCTCTCCATTTTTGTGGATTTTTTCAGGGAATTCAGTTTACTGAGGTGTAATTTGACATAATAAATGTCACCATTTGGCTTCAGTGTGGAGCTGCTCACTGACATGTGAGCTTAGCATTGCCAACTTTTCAAGAAAAGCTGGCAATTCAGATTTTCTAAATATTGGGAAAAAAAACAATAGGCCCTCTCATTCTGTTTCCCTTTCTTCTCTCTCTCTCCCTGCCTTAATCTAATTTTTGAAGTGAAATTAACAAAAAATAAAATTCAGCACTTGAGTCATTTTAAAGTCTACAATTCAGTGAATCTACTACATTCACAATGTGAAACCATCACAATAATCTAATTCCAGAATATTTCATCACCCCCAAGAATAAAACCTGTACCCATTGTTGATGTCCATCAACTGATGAACAGATTTTAAAAATGTGGTCTATCCACACTATGAAATATTATTTATCCATAAAAAGCAATGGAGTACTGATAATGGTATAATATAGATGGAACCTGAAAGCATCATATTCAGTGAAAGAAGTCATTCAAAAAAGACTACATGTTGTATGATTTAATTGATATAAAATGTCCATAATAATCAAATCCACACAGACAGGAAGAAGATGAAAGGTTGTCTGGGAATGCAGGTAATGGGAAATGGGGATTGGCTACTATTATGGCTCTTTTGACATACAGACTTTCAGTTTGTGGCTTCTGGATAAAGGCAATTCATTCTCTATGTAGCTGGAGGATCAAAGAAAGCAGAGACTGTCTTGCACTCACTCACTCACTTCCTGCTTTTAGATAAAGCTCTGAGGACATTTTGCCACCTCTCACAGGGGGATCCCCAGAGATCTCAAGTCCCTATGTTTCATGCTTTACTCTTGGGAATCAACAGAAGTTCCATATTAAGTCCATTCTCTAGAGAGAATTCAATTACCTCAACTCAAGGGGGTGAAGGCATAGAACATGGAGACCATTACAGATGTGGAAACTGAGGCACAACTAGATTAAAGTCACTTGCCCAAAGTAACACAACTAGTAAGTGGCCAGAACCAGGGTTTGAACCCAAGTATGATGACTCCTTAATTTTAATAGTTCTTCAAATATATAAAATAACATATGAATGACTAATTGAATGAGTATATTATGAATAGATGAATGTATGGATGTTCCTACAGGTTTGAAAAAAAAGAGGATAGCTTTTGGAATCATAGACTTGTGATGAAAACTCAGATCATCCCATGACTTACTGGGGGACATTGGATCATGTTCTTGTTCTGATCTCAGTTTGCTCATCTGAAAAATTATGTCTGGGAAGATGCTAAAGGTTTACTTACAGCTTCCTCTTGGGGTCATCAAGCAAGGCAACAAAATATGGGTGGGGATATCAGGTATGTTAAGTGGGGATATGAGGTATGTTAAGTATAGACAATATTAAAATTGCCTTTATCAGTTTATTTCCTTATACAGAAAGAATTTTCAAAGCTTAATTAGCTACCAATCAAAACAGCTATAATTTGTTGTTATTATTTCTTTTCTGTCTCTATCTCTAAACTCTCTCTCTCTCTCATTCTATTTCTCTGCATCACTCATTCATTTATTTGTTCATTCACTCAACAAACATTTTGAGAAAGCCTGTGTGCCTAATCTTCTACTAGGTGGTTCTGGGATCACAAAGTATGATCAGAACCATTCCCACACTCCCTCTAATTTACAACCCTATCTCTCTAACATATTTCTCGGCAAAACTTCTCCATGGAGACTGCTTGCACTCCACATCCATAATCTTTTTGAGTCTGCAGAGACTTCCATGTTGAGTAATACAGTGTAATAGTTACTTGTCTGTCTTAACTATACTTAATCTTCCATTAGCATTCAACCCAGTTGGCCACTCCCTCCTTCTTCAAACTCATTCCTTTCCTGGTTTCTGGGGCACCATGCCGTTTTGGTTTCCCTTCTAATTTTCTGTCTGATCTTCTCATTCTCCTTCATGAATCAGCCTTTTTTCCCCCCACTTGTGCCTTTCAAAATAAGAGCATTCTTGGGGCCCCTTCTAACCCATATCCTCTACACTAACTGCATGAATCTGAAAGTTTTACCTGTCATTTGTTACAGGATGGTTCTTGTGGTCACTCTCCTGCCCAGATGTCTTTTCCCAAGTTTTAGGCCTGTGTATCCCACAACCTCCTGGATAACCCAAACCAAGGTCATCATCATTCTCCACAAACCTATTTTCAGACCACATACTCTTCATCTTTGTGGTGATCCCAGCATCTCTATAGTGCCCTGGTGCACACCTTAGGGAGGCCAATTTTTCTCAAGGACCCAGTTTCCTCTCTGTCTTCAGAGATAATCTGTACACTCTCAAGACTGCTTCAAGCACTAAACATTACCTTTCTCTGAATCCATCTGTTGAGTTTTGGTCCTCTGCAGCCACTGGCTTCCTACATGCCCCCTCAGCCCAGCCCACCCTGTGCTCTCAATGAGTTCAACATCTTTTTCCTGAGATGGAGATGTTGTTGGATGCTGAATGGCTCCAGCATCTGACAATTCATGAAGCTGAACCTAACAGCTCCTTACCCCTCCTCAGCCTTTTTCTTCTTGTTCCTGCCTCTCTTGTCCCCAGTCTTTCCTCTATACCTTCAGCTTACTCTCAACTTAGGCCTCCCCTTCCTCCTCTCTGGTGCCTCACTCTAGTCTATCTTGATTCTTGGTCTCCAGAATAGTTCTTAGACATCCCAGATCATTATTTCTGTATCCAAAGCTGACCCTGATCCTCTCCAGCTCATCTCACTTCCATGGCTCCCTAATAACCCAGGGAAAAGGCCCAGCTTCACAGCCTGGCCTTCAAGGCATTGCACAATCTGGCTTCAGCTCTCATTTGGGGTCCTTTCTCCTGACCTGGCATTTCAGGCTTCATAAATACCAAATAACTTATGCATACCAGATCCCACCATGTCCTTTGCACCTGCTATGCCTTTCCTAGCACTTACATTGTCTGGATTGCCCCTTTATGTGAAGAGTCTTTACCTTATCTTAAATTCTGAAGTGTCAGGTGCTCTTGGGAGGCTCTCATACCTCACCAAGTTTGGTCAAATACCAGTCCTTCCCTCTGGAAGCCCACATATGGAATTCACTGGGAGTACATAGGTCAGGAATTGAACCAGGGTCTCCTGCATTGCAGGTGAATTCTTTACCAACTGAGCCACCAGGGAAGTGTTTATATACTACTGTGATATAATGAGAAATATAAGTTTGATGTTCTTTCCAGGTTCTTGGCACAGAGCTTCTAAAATTCTTGGAATTTTCAGAATGGTAGGGATGAGAGGAGAATCTTTAGCTGTTCATAATAAGCCCTTTCAACCCTCTAGGTTTTTAACTTGTGTTACTTGTTAGTCCTTTATTTTAATAGAACCCATCCCCAATAAATACTTGATGGCTAGTGCTAAATAGCATACTTTTTTACTAAGTCTCAACACATGACTTGGTTGGCTCTTAATAAAGAAAAGACAACCAAGCAAGAAGAGAACTACTATTGTCCTAAGAAAATAAGAATGTCTCATTTTTCCTTTGAACAAAAGGGAGTACTGAAAAAAGATTAGATGTTTGAAAAAGACTTTAGCAAGACTCCTAAACCTTCTCCTTGGCTTGCTTTTGTACTTCTTTGTAAAAACCTTTGCAAGAACTCAGCTAAGTCAATTTAGCAAAATTGACTTAGTGAATTTATTGAGTCTAGCTAAATTTCACTAGCTCATGCTGTATTCATCACTGACACTTGTTCTACACTGAGATATTTTTCCCCATTACAATAGTATTGGAAAAAAAAAAAAGTGTGTGTGGGTATGTGTTTTGCTTAAACATATGTCTTCTTTTTTCCCTTTGTTGTCAACATTTGAAAAAAGAAATCCAATTCAGTTCTCTCTTCCTTATCTTTTGGTTCACAGGCTTGAGAAGCCACAAGTGGCCATTGTGCAATCTCAACTTCTTCCTCACTGGACTCATTGCTTTGTCTCTTGGTGAGAGCAGTCCTTCCTCTGAAACTAAGACCTATATGTCACCCCAGTATGAACTTGAAGGAACAAGATGCAAAAAAGTGGCTATTGGGTTAACAGAGTAATACTGAGTGGTACCAATCCAATTTCTACTCTGATTTCTGAACCCATGTATGCAGACTACTAGAAAAAAACATATACAATATATTAGTTACTGATTCAAAACATTAAGAGTATATTGGTGAACTTTCCTCCAACCCTGCAACATATTGCCACCTAGCTAACACTGTAGCTGAGTGCCCTTTCGAGGAGGGCCTCCCACCATTCTATCAAGCCAGCAGTTTCAGGATGCAGGAGAACATGGTGAAACTGGTGAATCTCACAAGCATGAGCTCAACGCCACACTTATTTTGCTGTGAAGTGAATTCCTTAACCCCAAGCAACTATGTATGGGATACTATGACAGTGAATAAGGGATTCAATAAGTCCAGAAATGTCAGGTTTTTCAGAAGCACTGCATTCAAGGGAAGCAAATCCTTATCCAGAGTATGTCCACTCCTCTATGGGCAAAATATGAACTCTCTGATGATGAAAGTGGTTCAAGTTAGCAAATCTGCTACCAAGTAGCGGCCTGAGCACTTGAGGAATGGTGCCATAACAGCAGAGTCATTGTTTTTGTCTGCTGCTGGCCAATTTGCCACTGGGAATTGGTGACTACAAACCCACGATGCTGAACCCATATATAACTTCATTCCTGCCACCATGGCCACTTCAGTATGAGCTCCTTAGTTAATGATACAGTTGGTTGGGGGGAAAGGCAGACTGGTATCACAGATGTATAGAACAGTCTTTTGGACTCTGTGGGAGAGGGAGAGGGTGGGATGAGTTGGGAGAATGGCATTGAAACATGTATAATATCATATATGAAATGAATCGTCAGTCCAGATTTGATGCATGATACATGATGCTTGGGGCTGGTGCACTGGGATGACCCAGAGGGATGGTATGGGGAGAGAGGTGGGAGGGGGGTTGGGGATGGGGAACACGTGTACACCCGTGGTGAATTCATGTTGATGTATGGCAAAACCAATACAATATTGTAAAGTAATTAGCCTCCAATTAAAGTAAATAAATTTATAATAAAAAAGAAGAAAAAAAAGAGATATGTCATCTTATCCACTTGAGTATTTAAATTTTCCTCTGCTTAGATGACCTTTTGGTAAGGATTCACATGAAAAATATCCTTATTTTTTATTATTGTTATCAATTTTCCAGTCATGTTTCTCTCGAGTCCCTAAATTAAAAATTCATACTATTGGACACAGTGTATGAATTAGTATATAATCAAACTCTGGTCATTTAAGTGAACATGGAGGTACACTGTCCAAAACCCCAACTAATGAGCAGATTTCCATTTGCATCTGTCTGGGAATGTCCCAAAGAGAGACAGTAGTGCTGCAGCTGTCAGCTATTGTGTGGTGCCTGCATACTGTGAAGAAACATCTATAACCAAGTCTGTGTCTTTTCTTCCTCTGTCAACTGATAGTGGGGAACTCCCCACTATGTGATACAATTAGTCTCAGAGAGACAAGGCAGTGTTGCAAGAGTAAGGGCCATAGAAATATGGGTCACTAATCCATGTAACTTTGCGTGTGTAGCCTGCATGAGCCTAATCACACACACACACACACACACACACACACACACACACATATCATATACATTTGATGGAGATTTGTTATACGTGCCCAACTTGATAAGTTTGTAGATCAGATAACAGTTCATGATGGAAGTTCAGAGGATCCATTGTCAAACAATCATTCTGTAAATGCGGTAGCAGGCCTAGAGATGTTTCTTTTCAAAAAGAGTAGTTAATTTAGGGAGATAGAAGGACCTATTTTCAAAATCTTAAAAACCTTCACTACTAACATTCAAATATAGGTCCTGTGAAGGGCTCCAAATAGTATTCTTTCCCACCAATAAAACCAAAACACATCAGGTTTACTGAGATATGTGTATCAAGTAGTAAAGCAGTTTGCACAGCATCTTAGGAATGTTGCAGAGTCTTTCTGGGCATCATTAAAAACTAGCATCATTTATGTTACTCAATAACAGTGCCAGAGTTAAATCTTCAAATGTAGATTATTTACCCCCCCTCCCCCCCAAAAATCAGATGCCCATAAGACATTCTGCATCTTTTTGGTGGTAGAAGCGCTCACATGTGGCAAACTATGCTTCACCTTAAAAGTAAAACCTGAGCAAATTCTATAACTCTATTTCACTGAGGCACAAGATACCTAAATTTCAGCTGAATTGACTCCCCACTCTCTGCTGGGTGTATGTGTTATAAATGTCCTCAGTTCAATTCAGTCACTCAGCCGTGTCCAACTCTTTGCAACCCCATAGATGGCAGCACACCAGGCTTCCTTGTCCATCACCAACTCCCAGAGCTTGCTCAAACTCATGTCCATTGAGTCGGTGAGGCCATCCAACCATCTCGTCCTCTGTCATCCCCTTCTCCTCCTGCCTTCAATCTTTCCCAGCATCAGGGTCTTTTCTAATGAATCAGTTCTTCACATCAGGTGGACAAAGTATTGGAGCTTCAACTTCAGCATCAGTCCTTCCAATAAATATCCGGGACTGATTTCCTTTAGGATGGACTGTTTGGATCTCCTTGCAGTTCAAGAGACTCTCAAGAGTATTCTCCAACACCACAGTTCAAAAGTATCAATTCTTTGCAACTCAGCATTTTTTAAGGTCAAACTCTCACATCCATACATGATTACTGGAAAAACCATAGCTTTGACTAGATGGACCTCTGTTGGCAAAGCAATGTCTCTGAATTTTAATATGCTGTCTAGGTTTGTCATTGCTTTTCTTCGAAGGAGCAAGCGTCTTTTAATTTCATGGCTGCAGTCACCAACTGCAGTGATTTTGGACCCCAAGAAAATAAAGTCTGTCACTGTTTAGATCGTTTCTCCATCTATTTGCCATGAAGTGATGGGACTGGATGCCATGATCTTAGTTTTTTTAATGTGCCTAGAGTATTAATGAGCCTAGAGTAGTTGCTATTTCTGCTTACTAGGTCCAATGAGCATAACGTCATAAATGTATTGTGTAATGAGTCAGTGTGATATCTTGTAGAAGGGAAAGAAATCAAGATTACTGCAAATGAAATTGTGGCACAGGACTTGGTAGTTGAAATATTCATATGGTAGGAAAATAAAAGTGTATTCTTGACCTTGCCACCTGAGAAAAAAACACTTAAAGTGGCCATGTGGACAGGTATTGAGATTTGCTGAAACAATAGTTGCATACTGGGTACCAGAGGATATGTAACTTTGCCCAAGAAATGCAATTAGAGTCATCACTAGGTTAACTTGAGATAATCCACTGTCATTTCCCAAGACGTTTCATTCTTCTGCATAGACCAAATAGAAAAGAGACGATTGGGATGTGATGGGAATCACCACACTGCATCTTTCAGGTCCTTGGTGGTGGCATGAATTTTTCAGTTCCATCAGGAATAAAGCATTGCCTTTTAATGACTATTTTCATAGATAGAAGGAGTTTTAATAGATTCTATTTGGCTTTTTCAATCACAGTAGCCCTAGTCTACAGGTCATGGGACCAATAAGGGAATTACGTGGCTTCTAAGTTTCTCTCTTCCAGTTATGCATTCTAGAACTAGTAAAATGCAACAGAATGGGTCCAGGAACCACTGAAAAAGCTGTGAGACTGACTTGAGCTAAAAGCCACAGATCCTGACTCCTATTCTGATCCCTCTTCTGACTGGAAGTATACAGTGACATTTTGGGTATCTCAGAAAAAACATGAGTTCAATATTCCTTGAAAGTTTTAATTGTTTCCTTTCCTTCAATTCATGGTGTTAAAGAGTGTTAAAATTTCCTTTTGTGGAAGGCTGAGAGAAAGACTAACAATATATGCTTTTATTCATGTGCTAGATTATTTCTCAAGAGAATATGCTCTCCCTTTATCTATAGGGTTATAGGTCTGTGCATGTGTGCTCAGTTGCTCTGTTGTGTATGACTCTTTGTGACCCCATGAACTGTAGCTTGCTAGGCTCCTCTGTCTATGGAATTTTTCCAGACAAGAATACTGCTGCGATGAACATAGCCAGGACATGGAAGCAACCTAGATGTCCATCAGCAGATGAATGGATAAGAAAGCTGTGGTACATATACACAATGGAGTATTACTCAGCCATTAAAAAGAATACATTTGAATCAGTTCTAATGAGGTGGATGAAACTGGAGCCTATTATACAGAGTGAAGTAAGCCAGAAGGAAAAACATCAATACAGTATACTAACGCATATATGTGGAATTTAGAAAGATGGTAACAATAACCCAGTGTACGAGACAGCAAAAGAGACACTGATGTATAGAACAGTCTTATGGACTCTGTGAGAGAGGGAGAGGGTGGGAAGATTTGGGAGAATGGCATTGAAACATGTAAAATATCATGTAAGAAACGAGTTGCCAGTCCAGGTTCGATGTACGATACTGGATGCTTGGGGCTAGTGCACTGGGACGACCCAGAGGGATGGTATGGGGAGGGAGGAGGGAGGAGGGTTCAGGATGGGGAACACATGTATACCTATGGCGGATTCATTTTGATATTTGGCAAAACTAATACAATTATGTAAAGTTTAAAAATAAAATAAAATTAGAAAAAAAAAAAAAAAAAAAAAAGAATACTGGAGTGGGTTGCCATTTCCTCCTCCAAGGGATCTTCCTGACCCAGGAATCAAGCCTGCATCTCCTTGATTGGCAGGCAGATTCTTTACCACTAAGCCACCTGGGAAGCCCATTGTCTCAACTCCAGGAATTGATTAAAGGTCTGTGGCTTCTTATCTATATGACTGAAGATAGACTTTTGTTCAGTCGTCCTTGAAATTTACTTCTTTTATATATATATATATATATATATATATATATATATATATATGTAAGAATTTACTGGTCTTCCTATATCTTTCACTTCTAGGGGCACAAACTAGCCTAAACTATGGGTGTGTGCTGGTCAGACTATCAAGAATGCTTTGTACTGAAATTGAAACTGTGATTTTAAAAACTCCCAACAAAAAAAACGTCCAGGACCTGATGGCTTCACAGGCAAATTCTATTAAACATTTAGAGAAGAGATAACACCTATTTTTCTGAAACTGTTCCCAAAAAATGCAGAGAAAAGGAAACTTCCAAACTCATTCTATGAGGCCATCATCACCCTGGTACCAAAACCAGACAAAAATACCACAAAAAAGGAAAACTACTGGTCAATGTCACTGATGAACATCAATGGGATTATCCTCAACAAAATATACTAGCATTCTGACTGCAACAGTACCTTAAAAAGATCATATACCATGATCAAGTAGGGTTCATCCCGAAGATGCAAGAATTTTTCAAAATCCACAAATCCATGTGATATACCACATCAACAAACTGAAGACTAAAACTCCATAATAATCTAGATATATGCAAACATCTTTTGACAAATGTTGCACCGATTTTTGATTAAAAAAAAAAAAAATCCCCAGAAACAGGGCATAGAGAGGACATACCTCAACATAATAAAGGTCATATACAACAAATCTACAATTAATATCATAATGAATGCTGAAAAGCTGAAAGCATTTCCTCTAAGATCAACAACAAGACAAGGATGTGCCCTCTTGCCACTTTTATTAAATACAGTTTTAGAAGTCCTAGCTACAACAATCAGAGAAGAAAAAGAAGCTAAGAGAATCCAAGTTGGAAAAGAAGTTAAATTATCACTGTTTGCAAAAGACATGATACTATACATAGAATATTCTAAAAATGTTACCTATCAAGCTACCAATGGTATTTTTCACAAAGCTAGAACAAATAATTTCACAATTTGTATGGAAATACAAAAAACCTCGAATAGCCAAAGCAATCTTGAGAAAGAAAAATGGAACTGGAGGAATCAACCTGCCTGATCTCAGGCTCTGTTACAAAGCCACAGTCATCAAGACAGTATGGTACTGGCACAAAGACAGAAATATAGATCAATGGAACAAAATAGAAAGCCCAGAGATAAACCCACGCACCTATGGACACCTTATCTTTGACAAAGGGGGCAAGAATATACAATGGAGAAAAGACAATCTCTTTAACAAGTGGTGCTGGGAAAACTGGTCAACCACATGTAAAAGAATGAAACTAGAACACTTTCTAACGCCATGCTGCTGCTGCTGCTGCTGCTGCTAAGTCGCTTCAGTCGTGTCTGACTTTGTGCGACCCCATAGATGGAAGCCCACCAGGCTCCCGCGTCCCCGGGATTCTCAAGACAAGAACAATGGAGTGGGTTGCCATTTCCTTCTCCAATGCAGGAGAGTGAAAAGTGAAAGTGAAGTCGCTCAGTCGTGTCCGATTCTTAGTGACCCCATGAACTGTAGCTCACCAGGCTCCTCCGACCATGGGATTTTCCAGGCAAAATACTGGAGTGGGGTGCCATTGCCTTCTCCGTTCTAACACCATACACAAAAATAAACTCAAAATGGATTAAAGATCTAAACATAAGACCAGAAACTATAAAACTCTTAGAGATGAACATAGGCAAAACACTCTCTCACATACATCACAGCAGGATCTGCTATGACCCATCTCTGAGAATATTGGAAATAAAAGCAAAAATAAACAGATGGTATCTAATTAAAATTAAAAGCTTCTTCACAACAAAAGAAACTATAAGCAAGGTGAAAACACAGCCTTCAGAATGGGAGGAAATAATAGCAAATGAAGCAACTGACCAACAACTAATCTCAAAAATATACAAGAAGCTCCTGCAGCTCAAATCCAGATAAATAAAAGACCCAATCAAAAAATGGGCCAAAGAACTAAATAGACATTACTCCAAAGAGGACAGATGGCTAACAAACACATGAAAAGATGCTTAACATCACTCATTATCAGAGAAATGCAAATCAAAACCACAATGAGGTACCATTTCACGCCAGTCAGAATGGCTGTGATCCAAAAGTCTACAAGCAATAAATGCTGGAGAGGATTTGGAGAAAAGGGAACCCTCTTACACTGTTGGTGGTAATGCAAACTAGTACAACCACTATGGAGAACAGTGTGGATATTCTTTAAAAGACTGGAAGTGGAACTGCCATACGACCCAGCAATCCCATTGCTGGGCATACACACCAAGCAAACCAGAATTGAAAGAGACACGTGTACCCCAAAGTTCATTGCAGCACTGTTTATAATAGCCAGGACATGGAAGCAACCTAGACGTCCATTAGCAGACAAATGGATAAGAAAGCTGTTGTACATATACACAATGGAGTATTACTCAGCCATTAAAAAGAATACATTTGAATCAGTTCTAATGAGGTGGATGAAACTGGAGCCTATTATACAGAGTGAAGTAAGCCAGAAAGAAAAACACCAATACAGTATACTAACGCATATATATGGAATTTAGAAAGATGGTAATGACAACCCTGTATGCGAGACAGCAAAAGAGACACAGATGTATAGAACAATCTTTTGGACTCTGTAGGAGAGGGAAGAGGAGGATGATTTTGGAGAATGGCATTAAAACACGTATAATATCATATAAGAAATGAATTGCCAGTCCAGGTTCGATGCAGGATACAGGAAGCTTGGGGCTGGTGCACTGGGATGACCCAGAGGGATGGCATGGGGAGGGAGGTGGGAGGGGTGTTCAGGATGGGGAACACGTGTACACCCATGGCAGATGCATGTTGATGTATGGCAAAACCAGTACAATATTGTAAAGTAAAAAAATAAAAATAAAAATCAAATAAAATAAATAAATAAAATAAAAATGCTACCCAACACTACTAGATCTCAGAAATGAACTTGATAAAGTTGCAGATTACAAAATTAGTACATAGAAATCTGTTGCAATTCTATACATTATCAACAAACTATCAAAAAGAGAAATTCAAGACAGTCCCATTTACCATCACATCAAAGAGAATAAAATACCTAGGAATTCTGTCTTCCTAAGGAGACAAAAGACTTGTACTCCAAAAACTATATAAAAAAAAAGTTGATGAAAGAAATCAAAGAAGTTACAAACAGATGAAAAAAATAAACTATATCCATGGAATGGAAGAATTTGTAATGTCAAAATGACTACACTACCCAAGGTACTCTACAGAGTCAATGTAAGCACTACAAAACTACCAATCACATTTGTCATAGAACTAGAGCAGAAATAATCTTGAAATTTGTGTGACAGCACAAAAGACCCCAAATAGCTAAATCAATCTTGATGAAGAAAAACAAAGCTGGAGAAGTCAGGATCCCTGATTTCAGACTGTCAAAGCTGAACTACAAAGCTACACTCATCAAAGCAATATGATAGTGGCAGCTCAATGAAACAGGATAGAAAACTCAGAAATAAACACATGCACCTCTGGTCAATGAATCCACAACAAAGGAGGCAAGACTACACAATGCTGGAAAGATAGTTTCTTCAACAAATGGTACTGGGGAAACTAGACAGCTACATGCAAAAAAAAAAAAAAAGAAATAGATTATTCTTTTTTTTTTTTAAATAGATTATTCTTTTAAATCATATACAAAAATAAGCTCAAAATGGATTAAAGACCTAACTGTGAGACAGGACACTATACAACTCCTAGAGTAAAACATAGGCAGATCACTCTTTGACTTAAATCTCAGGAATATTTTTTATAATCTGTCTCCCTGAATAATGTAAATAAAAAGAAAAACATAGGTAGAACACTGTCTGACATAAATCACGCCATGATCCTCTATGAACCACCTCCCAGAGTAATGGAAATAAAATAAAAAATAAACAAATGGGACCTAGTTAAACTTAAAGCTCTTGCACGTCGAAGGAAACTATAAGAAAGGTGAAAAGACAGCATTCAGAATGGGAGAAAATAATAGCAACTGAAGCAACTGACAAACAACTAATCTCAAAAATATGCAAGCAGCTCATACAGCTCAATTCCAGAAAAATAAATGACCCAATCAAAAAATGGGCCAAAGAACTAAACAGAGAGTTCTCCAACGAAGACAGACAGATGGCTGACAAACACATGAAAAGATGCTCAACATCACTCATTGTCAGAGAAATGCAAATCAAAACCACAATGAGGTACCATCTCTTGCCAGTCAGAATGGCTGCTATCAAAAAGTCTACACTCAATAAATGCTGGAGAGGGTGTGGAGAAAAGGGAACCCTCTTACACTGTTGGTGGGAATGCAAGCTAGTACAGCCACTATGGAGAACAGTGTGGAGATTCCTTAAAAAACTGGAAATAGAACTGCCATATGACCCAGCAATCCCACTGCTAGGCATACACACCGAGGAATCCAGAACTGAAAGATAAATGTGTACCCAATGTTCATTACAGCACTGTTTACAATAGCAAGGACATGGAAGCAACCTAGATGTCCATCGGCAGGCAAATGGATAAGAAAGCTATATACACGATGGAATATTATTCAGCTATTAAAAAGAATGCATTTGAATTAGTTCTAACGAGGTGGATGAAACTGGAGCCTGTTATACATAATGAACTAAATCAGAAAGAAATATACCAATACAGTATATTAATGCATATATATGGAATTTAGAAAGATGTTAACTATGACCTATATATGAGACAGCAAGAGACACAGAGATAAAGAACAGAGTTTTGGACTCTGTGGGAGAAGGTGAGGGTGGGATGATTTGAAAGAATAGCATTGAAACATGTATATTACCATATGTGAAACTGAGTGCCTTTCCAGGTTCGATGCATGACATATAGATGGGCAAGAGGCATATGAAAAGATGTTCAACATCACTAATTATTGTTGTTGTTCCATTGCTCAGTCATGTCCGACTCTTTGAACTCATGAACTGCAGCACACCAGGGTTCCCTGTCCTTCACTACTTCCTACAGCTTGCTCAAATTCATGTCCATTGAGTCGATGATGCCATCCAACCATCTTGCCCTCTGTCCGCTTCTCCTCCTGCCTTCAATCTTTCCCAGCATCAGGGTCTTTTCCAATGATTGAGCTTTTTGCATGAAGTGGTCAAAGAGTAGGAACTTCAGTTTAAACATCAATCCTTCTAATGAATATTTGGGATTGATTTCTTTTAGAATTGAAGAGCTATACAAAAAAGATTTTCATGAACCAGATAAAAATGAAGATGTGATCACCAACCTAGAGCCAGACATCCTGGAATGTGAAGTCAAATGGGCCTTAGGAAGCATCACTATGGACAAAGCTAGTGGAGATGATGGAATTCCAGTTGAGCTGTTTCAAATCCTGAAAAATGATGCTGTGAAAGTGCTGAACTCAATATGCCAGCAAACTTGGAAAACTCAGCAGTGGCCACAGGACTGGAAAAGGTCAGTTTTTATCCCAATCCCAAAGAAAGGCAGTGCCAAAGAATGCTCAAATTATCACACAATTGCACTCATCTCACACACTAGTAAGGTAACGCTCAAAATTCTCCAAGCCAGGCTTCAACAGTACATGAACCGTGAACTTCCAGATGTTCAAGTTAGATTTAAAAAAGGCAGAGGAACGAGAGGTCAAATTTTCAACATCAGTTGGTTCACCGAAAAAGCAAGAGAGTTCCAGAAAAACATCTATTTCTGCTTTATTAGCTATGCCAAAGCCTTTGACTATGTGGACCACAACAAACTCTGGAAAATTCTTCAAGAGCCAGGAATAACAGACTACCTGATCTGTCTCTTGAGAAATCCATATGCAGGTCAGAAAGCAAGTTAGAACTGGACATGGAACAACAGACTGGTTCCAAATCGGGAAAGGAGTATGTCGAGGCTGTATATTGTCACCTTGCTTATTTAACTTACATGAAGAGTACATCATAAGAAACGCTGGGATAGATGAAACACAAACTGGAATCAAGATTGCTGGAAGAAATATCAATTACCTCAAATATGCAGATGACACCACCCTTATGCCAGAAAGCGAAGAACTAAAGAGCCTCTTGATGAAAGTGCAAAAGGAGAGTGAAAACTAACATCATGGCATCTGGTACTATCATTTCATGGCAAATAGATGGGGAACCAGTAAGAGACTTTTTTTTTTTTTTGCTCCAAAATCACTGCAGATGGTGACTGCAGCCATGAAATTAAAAGATGCTTACTCCTTGAAGAAAGGTTATGACCAACCTAGACAGCATATTAAAAAGCAAAGACATTACTTTGCCAACAAAGGTCCGTGTAGTCAAAGCTATGGTTTTTCCAGTGGTCATGTATGGATGTGAGAGTTGGACTGTTTAGAAAGCTGAGCACTGAACAATTGGTGCTTTTGAACTGTGGTATTGGAGAAGACTCTTGAAAGTCCCTTGGGCTGCAAGGAGATCCAATCAGTCCATCCTAAAGGAAATCAGTCCTGAATATGCATTGGAAGCACTGATGCTGAAGCTGAAACTCCAATACTTTGGCCTCCTGATGCGAAGAACTGACTCATTTGAAAAGACTGATGCTGAGAAAGATTGAAGGCAGGAGGGGAAGGGTATGACAGAGGATGAGATGGCTGGATTGCCATTTGAATAAACTCTGGGAGTTGAAGGTAGACAGGGAGGCCTGATGTCCTGCAGCCCACTGGGTCACAAAGAGTTAGACACAACTGAGCGACTGAAGTGAACTGAACTGAGGATTGACTTGTTTGATCTCCTTGCAGTTCAAAAGATTCTCAAGAGTCTTCTCCAACACTGCTGTTCAAAAGCATGAATTTTTCAATGCTTAACCTTCTTTAGGGCTTCCCTGGTGGCTTAGAGGGTAAAGCATCTGCCTGCAATGTAGGAGTCCCGGGTTCGATCCCTGGGTCGGGAAGATCTCCTGGAGAAGGAAATGGCAATCTACTCCAGTACTCTTGCCTGGAAAATCCCATGGATGGAGGATCCTGGTAGGCTACAGTCCATGGGGTCACAAAGAGTTGGACACAACTGAGCGATGACATGTTTAACCTTCTTTATGGTTCAACTCTCACATCCATACATGACTACTGGAAAAACCATAGCTCTGAGTATACAGACCTTTGTAGGCAAAGTAATGTCTCTGCTTTTTAATAAGCTGTCTAGGTTTGTCATAGCTTTTCTTCCAAGTAACAAGTGTCCTTTAATTTCCACTAATTGTTAGGGAAATGAAAATCAAAATTACAGTGAGATATCACCTCATGTCAGCCAGAAAGGCCATCATCCAAAAAGCCACAAACAATAAATTCTGGTGGCCATAGAGAAAAAGGAATACTCCTACACTCTTAGTGGGAATATGAATCAGTACAGCTACAATGGAGAACAGTATGAAAGTTCCTTAGAAAACTAACAATAGAGTAACCATATCCCTGCAATCTTACTCCTTAGCATATATCCAGAGAAAAACATGATCCAAAAGGATACATGTACCCCTATGTTCATTGCAGCACTATTTACAGTAGATAAGACATGGAAGCAACATAAATGTCCATCAAAGAAGGGATGGATAAAGATGTGGTACATATATACAGTGGAATACCACTCAGTCATGAAAAAGAATGAAATAATGCCAGTTGCAGCAATACAGATGGACCTATTAAAGTGAAAGAAAGTGTTAGTCATTCAGTCGTTTCCAACTCTTTGTGACCCCAAGGACTGTATCCCACCAGGCTCCTCTGTCCATGGGACTCTCCAGGCAAGAATGCTGGAGTGGGTTGCCATTTCTTCCCTCAGGGGATCTTCCTGACCCAGGGATTGAAGCTGGATCTTCTGCATTGCAGGCAGATTCTTTATAATCTGAGCCACCAGGGAATCCCTACTGAATGAAGTAAGTCAGAAAGAGAAGGAGAAATATTGTATGATGTCCTTTATATGTGGAATCTAAAAAGAAATTTTACAAATGAACTTCCAAAACAGGAAGAGACTCACAGACTTAGAAAATGAACTTACATTATGGTTGCCAGGGGAAAGAGATAGTCAGGGAGTTTGGGAAGGTCATGGTACACACTGATATACTCGAAATGGTTTAACCAACAAGGGCCTATTGTATAATATATGGAATACTGCTCAACATTATGTACCAACCTGGATTGGAGGGGGTCTGGGGGGAGAATGGATACGTGTATATGTACGGCTGAGTCCCTTCGCTGTTCACCTGAAACTACCACAAAATTGTTAATCACCTATACCCCAATACAAAATAAAAAGTTTAAAGTTTTTTTTTTTTTAATGGGAAGCTATAGGTGTAAATTTCTTTGTGAAAACATTGGTGAATGTTATGTCTTTTGGTTTCTACTAGTGTGAGGGATTAGACTTGAAATGACAAATTCAGCTTCAAATTGCCTTTTCTACATTAAATCAAGAGGGATCAGGCGTATCAATTTTACTTATGGTTGGCCATTTTTAGTCTATATTTCAACCAACCAACCCAACAAACTGTTAGAGTCGTTTCTGTTTTCCTGTGTTACAACAATAAATGCAGAATTTCTACCTTGTTGACCTCTTTTAAATAAATTCGGCCTGAGAGTGTGTCATCCACCTTCCACCTGTGCCCTTAGAAAGCCCACATACTGAGTGACAGGTGTGGATGCCCTGGTGAGTGCCTGTGTGTGCTAAGTCACTTCAGTCGTGTCCAACTCTTTGCAACCCTATGGACTGTAGCCCGCCAGACTCCTCTGTCCATGGGATTCTCCAGTCAAGAAAACTGGAGTAGATTGCCTTGCCCTCCTCCAGGGGATCTTCCTGACCCAAGGATCGAGCCCACATCTCTTATCTCCTGAATTGGCAGGTGGATTCTGTACTACTAATGTCACCTAGGAAGAGTGTCTAAGGCCAAAGGAAAAAGTTATACTTCATGATGCTTCATTTCTTCTGTTCTGCCTTTTCCATTTATCTTCCCTACTAGGTTGTAAATGAGGTTAGCCTGGTTATTTTTTCAAAGTATAAGTTATTTTTACCAGCAGAACATGGCAGATCAATAAAGTTCTTACTCAACTAATAGATATTTTCAAAAAAATGGTTCATGTGTAGGAGAGAGAAAAAAATGGTAGAGTAGAAGGACCTTCGGAGAAGGCAATGGCACCCCACTCCAGTACTCTTGCCTGGAAAATCCCATGGACAGAGGAGCCTGGTAGGCTGCAGTCCATGGGGTCGCGAAGAGTCGGACACGACTGAGCGACTTCACTTTCACTTTTCACTTTCATGCATTGGAGAAGGAAATGGCAACCCACTCCAGTGTTCTTGCCTGGAGAATCCCAGGGACGGGGGAGCCTGGTGAGCTGCCGTCTATGGGGTCATACAGAGTCGGACATGACTAAAGTGACTTAGCAGAAGGACCTTCAGTTTATCTCCATTAATGAGCACACCTAAATCACAGCTAACTGCTGGGGAAAAAAAAAATCTAGACCCTATTAAAAAGATGAGATACATGAAAAGACATAAAGAAGATACAAGTAGGAGATGGTAAACAGATGCATCCATGATATAATCAAACCCCTTCCCCCCGAGTGAGTGATCAAAAAACTGGAGACTATATTGCAGACATTCCCCCACAGGAGAGAGAGTTTTGAGCCCCTCATCAGACTCCCAAGACTGGGGTCCCAGCATCAGGACGAGGAACCACAGAGCATTTGACTTTGAAGGCCAGCAGAGCTTGATTGCAGGAGCTCCACAGGAATGGGGGAAAGAGAGACTCTACTCTTTGAGGGTACATATAAGGCCTGTGCACATCAAGACCCAGAACAAAAGCAGTGACTTCACGGGAGCCAGGTCCAGACCTATGTAGTGGTCTTGGAGGGTCTCCTGGAGGGATGAGGGGTGGCTGTGGTTGACTCTGGGTTCAAGGACACTGGTGGCAGAGCTATCTGTGAGTATTCATTGGGATGAATTCTCCTAGACACTTACATTTTGGCATCAACTGGGCCCTGCATAACAACATGTAGGTTCCAGGGCTGGTGTGCCTCATGCCAAACATCCAACAGGGTTGGAACAGAGCCACGTCTATCCAAAGACAGGATGCTTACAGATTTCCTGGGTCCACAGCAACCTCTGAATATGCCTCTTGGCAGGGCCATGCCCATCAGAGAGTCCCAGTTCCACCTACCAGTGAGAGGGCACTAGTTCTGAGGCAGGAGATAGTTGGGGTCCAGGCTAGACATTTACAACTAGCCCCCTGTTCACACATTTTAGGAAGGGAAAATGATGGGTTCCAGACTGGACACTCACCACCAACCCCATGTTTACACTTCTTGAGGAAAGAGACAAATGGGCTCCAGTCCACATATTTATGCCTGGACTCCTGACTACATTTTGAGATCTACACTTGGATATAAGAAACAATAACAGGAATCCAGACATTGGATACTTATGGTAAAAACAGAAGGGCCAACCCTGTTAAGAGATCAAGAGGTCATACATTTCCCATCCTTGGGGCAAGGGTGATGCTACATATGCACAAAATGTTTCACGGGGTCAAAAAGCAGGGGATGCCAGAAATAATAAGTCTTTCTATCCCCTCCCATGTGACTCTGTGATGAAATCCGTCTGACTGAGAGGTGAGAGCACTCCCAGGGGAGGTCCTGAGACAAATTAACCAGGGGGGTCAGAGCAAGACAACTGGTTGAGAAGACCGTTGCCTATACACTTTAAAGTTCCCAAAGGCACAACTTTAGCAACTCTCTAGCTGAATTCACCCACATATCTTTCTATATATACTCTGCTTTTCTAATAAATATTTTACTTTATTCTATTCTATCTTCTTGTCTTATTTTTCCTTAAAAGGTAGACAAAGACTAGAGACTTAGATCCTAACTACTGGCTGCTGTGGCCTAGCAGTTAGGACTCCTGGTTGCCAATGAAACAACCAGTATTTGATTCCCAATCAGATAACTGCTGCAAGCCATTACTCACAGCTGCACCTGTCCAAAAGCAGCCCCTCCCATGAGGAAGATGCACAAGCCTCTAGATCAGTCATATACACCAGGGGGCAGACACCAGAAGCAGGAAAGCTACAATACTGGAGCCTGACGAATTAAATTCACAAAAAACGGAACTACCTTGGAACCAGCAGGTTCAGACCCTTGGGTGATAAGAGGGGAGTGTACTTCTGGGACACTCTGGAAAGGCCCCACAGAGGGCCATTTCTCCAGGATCTAAAATCATAAACTTTCACATAGGTAAAAAAAAAAAAAAACCTAAGAATAAAATTACCGTATGACCCAACAACCCCACCACTGGGCATATACACTGAGGAAACCATAATTGAAAAAAGATATATTCACACCAATGTCCATTACAGCACTATTTACAATAGCTCAGTTCGGTTCAGTTGCTCAGTGTTGTCTGACTGTTTGACACCTCATCGACTGCAACCCACCAGGCTTCCCTGTCCTTCACCATGTCCCAACAATTGCTCAAACTCATGTCCATTGAGTCAATGATGCCATCAAACAATCTCTTCCTCTGCCACCTCCTTTTCCTCCTTCCCTCAACTTTCCTAGCATCAGGGTCTTTTCCAGTGAGTCAGTTCTTTGCATCAAGTGGCCAAATATTGGAGCTTCAGCTTCAACATAAGTACTTCCAATGAGTATTCAGGGTTGATATCAGTTGTTTAAAGCTCAGATTTCTTTTTGTTACAACTCTCACATTTATACATCACTACTGGAAAAACCATAGCTTTGACTATTCAGACCTTTGTTGGGAAAGTAATGTCTCTGCTTCTTAATATGCTATCTAGGTTCGGGATAGTTTTTCTTTCATGGAGCAAGTGTCTTTTAACTTCATGGGTGCAGTCACTGTATGCAGTGATTTTGGAGCCGCCCAAAAATAAAGACTGACACTGTTTGCATTGTTTCCCAATGTATTTACCATGAAGTGATGGGACCAGATGCCATAATCTATGTTTTTGGAATGTTGAGTGTTAAGACAGCTTTTTCATGCTCCTCTTTCACCTTTATCAAGATGCTCTTTAGTTTCTCTTTGCTTTCTGCCATAAGGGTGGTATCATCTGCATACCTGAGGTTATTGATATTTCTCCTGGAAATCTTGATTCCAGCTTGTAATTCAATGTAATGCATTATGGAATTTCACATGATGTACTCTTCATACAACTTAAATAAGTAGGGTGATAATATACAGCCTTGACATAATCCTTTCTCAATTTTGAACCAGTCCATTGTTCCATGTCCAGTTCTAACTGTTGCTTCTTGATCTGCATACAGATTTCTCAGGAGGCGGGTAAGGTGGTCTGGCGCTCCCATCTCCTTAAGAATTTCGCAGTTTCAGGTGATACACATTTGATCCCTGGGTTGGAAAGATCCCTGGGAGGAGGGCATGGCAACCCACTCCAGTATTCTTACCTGGAGAATACCCATGGACAGAGGAGGCTGGCAGATTACAGTCCATGGAGTCACAAAGAGTTGGACCCAGTTGAGCTATTTCAAACCTGAAAGATGATGCTGTGAAAGTGCTGCACTCAATATGCCAGCAGATTTGGAAAACTCAGCAGTGGCCACAGGACTGGAAAAGGTCAGTTTTCATTCCAATCCCAAAGAAAGGCAATGCCAAAGAATGCTCAAACTACTGCACAATTGCACTCATCTCACATGCTAGTAAAGTAATACTCAAAATTCTCCAAGCCAGGCTTCAGCAATACGTGAACCATGAACTGCCTGATGTTCAAGCTGGTTTTTGAAAAGGCAGAGGAGCCAGAGATCAAATTAGCAACATCTGCTGGATCCTGGAAAAAGCAAGAGAGTTCCAGAAAAACATCTATTTCTGCTTTATTGACTATGCCAAAGCCTTTGACTGTGTGGATCACAATAAACTGTGGAAAATTCTGAAAGAGATGGGAATACCAGACCACCTGATCTGCCTCTTGAGAAATCTGTATGGAGGTCAAGAAGCAACAGTTAGAACTGGACATGTAACAACAGACTGGTTCCAAATAGGAAAAGGAGTACATCAAGGCTGTGTATTGTCACCCTGCTTATTTAACTTATATACAGAGTACATCATGAGAAACGCTGGACTGGAAGAAACACAAGCTGGAATCAAGATTGCTGGGAGAAATATCAATAACCTCAGATATGCAGATGACACCACCCTTATGGCAGAAAGTGAAGAGGAACTCAAAAGCCTCTTGATGAAAGTGAAAGTGGAGAGTGAAAAATTTGGCTTAAAGCTCAACATTCAGAAAATGAAGATCATGGCATCTGATCCCATCACTTCATGGAAAATAGATGGGGGAACAATGGAAACAGTGTTAGGCTTTATTTTTCTGAGCTCCAAAATCACTGCAGATGGTGACTGCAGCCATGAAATTAAAAGACGCTTACTACTTGGAAGGAAAGTTATGACCAACCTAGATAGCATATTGAAAAGCAGAGAGATTACTTTGCCAACAAAGGTCCGTCTAGTCAATGTATGGATGTGAGAGTTGGACTGTGAAGAAGGCTGAGCGCCAAAGAATTGATGCTTTATACTGTGGTGTTGGAGAAGACTCTTGAGAGTCCCCTGGACTGCAAGGAGATCCAACCAGTCCATTCTGAAGGAGATCAGCCCTGGGATTTCTTTGGAAGGAATGATGCTAAAGCTGAAACTCCAGTACTTTGGCCACCTCATGCGAAGAGTTGATTCATTGGAAAAGACTCTGATGGTGGGAGGGTTTGGGGGCTGGAGGAGAAGGGGACGACAGAGGATGAGATGACTGGATGGCATCACTGACTCGGTGGACGTGAGTTTCTGAGTGAACTCCGGGAGTTGGTGATGGACAGGAAGGCCTGGCGTGCTGCGATTCACGGGGTCGCAAAGAGTCAGACACAACTGAGCGACTGAACTGAACTGAACTGAAGCAACTGAAAACACCACAGAATATACAGTCAAAGCCTTTAGCATAGTCAATGAAGTTAGATGTTATTTTGGGATTCTCTTATTTTTTCTATGATCCAGCGAATGTTGGCAATTTGATCTCTAGTTCCTCTGACTTTTCTAAATCCAGCTTGTACATCTGGAAGTTCTCAGTTCATGTACTGTTGAAGCCAGACTTGGAGAATTTGATCATTACCTTGTTAGTGTGTGAAATGAGTGCAATTGTGCAGTAGTTTGAACATTCTTTGGCATTACCTTTCTTTGGAATTGGAATAAAAACTGACCTTTTTCAGTCCTATGTCCACTGCTGGGTTTTCCAAATTTGCTGGCATATTGAGTGCAGCACTTTCATAGCGTCATCTTTAAGGATTTGAAATAGCTTAACTGGAATTCCATGACCTCCACTAGCTTTGTTCGTAGTGATGCTTTCTAAGGCCCACTTGACCTACACTCCAGGATATCTGACTCTAGATGAGTAATCACATCATCGTCGTTACCCAGGTCATTAAGATCTTTTCTTGTACAGTTCTTCTGTGTATTCTTAATACCGCTTCTTAATATTTTCTGCTTCTATTAGGTTCATAAAATTCCTGTCCTTTATTTTGCTCATGTTTGCATGAAATGTTCCCTTGGCATCTCTAATTCTCTTGAAGAGATCTCCAGTCTTTCCATTCTACTGTTTTCCTCTATTTCTTTGCAATGTCCTCTTAAGAAGGCTTTCTTATCCCTGTTTGTTATTCTTTGGAATTCTATATTCTGATGCATTTATCTTTCCTTTTTTCCTTTGCCTTTCACTTCTTATCTCAGGTAATTGTAAGGCCTCCGCAGACAACCATTTTGCTTTTTGCATTTCTTTATCTTGGTGGTTGTTTTGACCATTGCTTCCTGTACAATATTATGAACCTCCATTCATAGTTCTTCAGATACTATCAGATCTAATCCCTTGAATCTATTGGTCACTTCACTGTGTAATCCTAAGGGATTTGGTTTAGGTCATATCTGAATGGCCTAGTGGTTTCCCCTACTTTCTTCAATTTAAATCTGAACTTGGAAATAAGGAATTCATGATCTGAGTACAGTCAGCTCCAGGTCTTATTTTTGCTGACCATATAGAACTTCTCCGTGTTCAGCTGCAAAGAATATAATGAATCTGATTTCAGTATTGACCATCTGGTGATGTCCATGTGTAGTGTTGTCTGTTATGCTGTTAGAAGCAAGTGTTTGCTATAACTAGTGCATTCTATTGGCAAACACTATTAACCTTTGGCCCACTTTATTTTGTACTGCAAGGACAAACTTGCCTCTTACTCCAGGTATCTTTTGACTTCTTACCTTTGCACTCCAGTCCTCCATGATGGAAAGGACATTTTTTTTTTTTTTTTGGGGTGCTAGTTCTAAAAGGCCTTGTAAGTCTTCATAGAACTGATCAGCTTCAGCTTCTTCAGCATTAGTATTTGGGACATAGACTTGGATTATTGTGATATTAAATGATTTGCCTTGGAAATGAACCAAGATCATTCAGTAGTTTTTGAGATTTCACCCAAGTACTGCATTTTGAACTCTTTTGTTGACTATAAGCGTTACTTCACTCCTTCTAAGGGATTCTTACCAACAGTAGTGGATATAATGGTCAACTTAATTAAAATCGTCCATTCCCATCCATTTTAGTTCACTGATTCCTAAAATGTCGATATCCACTCTTGAAATCTCCTGTTTGACCACTTCCAACTTACCTTGATTCATAGACGTAACATTCCAGGTTCCTATGCAATATTGTTCTTTACAGTATGGTACTTTACTTACACTACCAGATACATCTACAACTGGACATTGTTTCTGCTTTGGATCAGCCTCTTTATTCCTTCTGGAGCTATTTCTCCACTGTTCTCCTATAGCATACTGGGAACCTACCAACCTAGGGGGTCCAACTTTCAGTGTCATATCATTTTGTCTTTTCATACTGTTCATGGGGTTCTCGAGGCAAGAACGTTGAAGTGGTTTGTCATTCTCTTCTCCAGGAGACCAGGTTATGTCAGAACTCTCCACCATAACCTGTCCATCTTGGGTGGCTCATAGTTTAATTGAGTTAGACAAAGCTAATTGATCCATGTGATCAGTTTGATTAGTTTTTTGTGACTGTGATTTTCATTCTGTCTGCCTCTGATAGATGAGGATAAGAGGTTTATAGAAGCTTCCTGGTGAGAGATGCTGGCTGTCAGGAAAACTGAGTCTTACTCTGATGGGTGGGGCAATGCTCAGTAATCTTTCATCCAATTTTCTGCCGATGGGAGTGGCTGTATTCCCTCCCTGTAATTTGGCCTGAGGCCACATTATGGTAGGGATAATGGCCACCTCCTCGCAAAAGATTTATCCAGCATGCCATGCCTCCCAGGACTGCTGCAGTCAGTAGCCCTGACCCCATAGCAAGCCACTGTTGACCCACCCTTCCACTGAAGGCTGCCAAATATTCACCAGCAAGTCTGATTCAGTGTCTTGTGGGGTCTCTGATCCTTTCTCCTGGATCCTAATGTGCACCAGGTTTTGTTTGTGTCCTCCAAGAGTCTCTGTTTCCCTGTCCTGTGGAAGTTCAATAATCAAATCCCACTGACATCAAAGTCAAATTTCCTGGGGGTTCTCAGTCCCTTTGCCAGATCTCCAGGTTAGGAAATGTTGTGGGCCATAGAAGTTTTGTAACAGTGTGAAAACTTCTTTGGTATAATTGTTCTCCAGTTTGTGGGTTGCCTGCTCAGCAGCTCCTTAGAGGGGCTAATGGTATCCTCCTCCAAGAGGACTTATGCCTTATGCCACACATCCCAGGACTGCTTCTGCCAGAGCCTCTATCTCTGCTGCAGGCCACTGCTGACCCATGCCTCTACAGGAGACATTCAAACACTCAAAACCAGCTCTGGATCAGACTTTTGTGGAGGTCATGCTCCTTTCCCTGGTTTTTGGTGCATACAAGGTTTTGTTATTTCCATGTCCTAGCTATTAATAGCTAGGACATGGAAATTTGGAAAACTCAGCAGTGGCCACAGGACTGGAAAAGGTCAGCTTTCATTCCAATCCCAAAGAAGGAAAATGTCAAAGAATGTGTAAATTACCACACAATTATACTCGTTTCACATACTAACAAAGTCATGTTCAAATTTTTCTAGCTAGGCTCCAATAGTACAAAACTAAGAACATCCAGATCAAAAATCGGATTTAGGAATAGAAGAGGAACTAGAGATCAAATTGTCAATATCCATTAGATCATAGAAAAGGCAAAGGAATTCCACGGGGAAAAAAATCTACTTCGGCTTCATTGACTGCACTAAAGCTTTCGACTGTGTGGATCACAACAAACTGGAGAATTCTTTTTTTTTTTTTTTGATGGCTATCTTTTTTTTAAATTTTATTTTATTTTTAAACTTTACATAATTGTATTAGTTTTGCCAAATATCAAAATGAATACCGTAGATGGGAATACCAGACTAGTTAACCTGCCTCCTGAGAATCCTGTATGCGGGTCAAGACACAAAAGCTAGAACTGAACATGGAACAGTGGACTGGCTCAAAATTGGGAAAGGGGTACATCAAGGCTGTATATTGTCACTCTGCTTATTTAATGATATGCAGAGTACATCACGTGAAAAGCTGGGTTGGATGAATCACAAGCTGGAATCAAGATTGCCAGGAGAAATATCAATAACCTCAAATATTCAAATTTCACTTTTCTTTCTGACTGCAGCCAAGAAATTAAAAGATGCTTGCACCTTGGAAGAAAAGTTATGACCAACCTATACAGCATGTTAAAAAGCAGAGACATTACTTTCCCAACAAAATTCCATCTAGTCAAAGCTATGGTTTTTCCAGTAGTCATGTAAGGATGTGAGAGTTGGATATAAAGAAAGCCAAGCACTGAAGAATTAATGCTTTTGAGCTGTGGTGTTAGGGAAGACTCTTGAGAGTTCCTTGGACTGCAAGGAGATCCAACCAGTCCATCCTAAAGGAAATAAGTCCTGAATATGCATTGGAAGGACTAATTGTGAAGCTGAAACTCCAATACTTTGGGCATCTGATGTGAAGAACTGACTCATTGGAAAAGACCCTGATGCTGGGATAGATTGAAGGTGAGAGGAGAAGGGGACGACAGAGGATGAGATGGTTGGATGGCATCACCGACTCAATGAACACAGGTCTGAGTAAACTCCGGGAGTTGGTCAGGGAGGCCTGGTGTGCTTCAAAGAGTCTCAAAGAGTCAGACATGACTGAGAGACTGAACTGAACTGAATGGCAGAAAGCAAAGAGGAAGTAAAAAGCCTCTTGATGAAGTTGAAATTGAAGAGTGAAAAAGCTGACTTAAAACTCAGCATTCAAAGAACTAAGGTCATGGCATCCGGTCCCATAACTTCATGGCAAATAGGTGAGAAAACAGTGGAAACAGTGACATAATTTACGTTCTTGGACACCAAAATCACCATGAATGGTGACTGCAGCCATGAAATTAAAGGATGCTTGCCCCTTGGAAGAAAAGCTATGCCAAACCTAGACAGTGTATTAAAAAGCACAGATATCATTTTGCCAACAATGGTCCATATACCCAAACCTATGGTTTTTCCAGGAGTTGTGTACAGATGTGAGTGTTGGACCATAAAGAACGCTGAGCACTGAAAAATTGATCCTTTTCAGCTGTGGTGCTGGATAAGACTCTTGAGAATCCCTTGGACACCAAGGAGATCAAATCAATCTATCCTGAATAAAATTGACCCTGAATATTCATTGAAAGTTCTGATGCTGAAGCTAAAGCTCCAATACTTTGGCCACCTGAGCCAGTTCATTGCAAAAGACCCTGATGCTAGGAAAGATTGAGGGCAGGAGAAAAAGAAGGTGACAGAGGAAGAGATTGTTCGATGGCATCATCGACTCAGTGGACATGAGTTGAGCAAACTCTGGGACATAGTAAAGGACAGGGAAGCCTGGGGTGCTTCAGTCCGTGGGGTCATAGTGTCGGACATGGCTCAGTGACTAAATAACAATAACAGAACATGGAACCAACCTAGATATTCATCAACAAATGAATAGATAAATACGTTTTAGTACACATACACAATGAAATATTACTGCATCATAAAAAGGAACACATTTGAGTCAGTTCTAATCAGGTGTATGTACCTAGAGCCTATTATACAGAATAAAGTATGTCAGAAAGAGATAGGCACATATGATATATTAAGGCACATATATGGAATCGAGAAAGACATTACTGGTGAATCTATTTGCAGTAAAGCAATGGAGACACAGACATAGAGAACAGACTTGTGGATATGGTAGTGCGGAGGACAGGATGGGCTGAATTGAGAAAGCAGCATTGAAACATACACATTACTATATGTAAAACTAGATAGCCTGTGGACATTTAATGAATGATGCAGGAAGCTCAAATCCAGGGCTCTCTGAGGACAGCACCAACCTAGAGGGGTGGTATGTGATGGGAGGAGGGAAGTAGGTTCAAGAGGGAGGGGACGCACATACACCTTTGCCTGATTCACGTTGATGTATGGCAGAAATTAATGCAGTGTTGTAAAGCAATTATCCTCCAATTATAAATAAATAAATAAAAAGAAATTTTGGCAAAATGCAACCAGAAAAGACTATATTCAAGACAATGGAACAAGATAAAACCCAGGAAGGACAGCTAAGAAAAGTAGAGACAGGCAATCTTTTCAGACATGATCATAAATATGATCCAAGAATTTGGGGAAAGAATAAATGCAAAGAGTGACAACTCAAAGGAAGTTTTTAACAGTCAGACAGAGTCTAATATAAAGAAGAATCAAACAAAGTTGAAGAGTACAATAATTTAATGAAAACCACATTCAGTTCAGTTCAGTTGCTCAGTCGTGTCCGACTCTTTGTGACCCCATGAATCACAGCATGCCAGGACTCCCTGTCCATCACCAACTCCCGGAGTTCACACAAACTCACATCCATCGAGTCAGTGATGCCATCCAGCCATCTCATTCACTGTCGTCCCCTTTTCCTCCTGCCCTCAATCCCTCCCGGCATCAGAGTCTTTTCCAATAAGTCAACTCTTCACATGAGTTGGCCAAAATACTGCAGTTTCAGCTTTAGCATCATTCCTTCCAAAGAACACCCAGGACTGACCTGCTATAGAATGGACTGGTTGGATCTCCTTGCAGTCCAAGGGACTCTCAAGAGTCTTCTCCAACACCACAGTTCAAAAGCATCAATTCTTTGGCTCTCAGCTTTCTTCACAGTCCAACTCTCACATCCATACATGACTACTGGAAAAACCATAGCCTTGACTAGACGGACATTAGTTGGCAAAGTAATGTCTCTGCTTTTCAATATGCTATCTAGGTTGGTCATAACTTTTCTTCCAAGGAGTAAGCATCTTTTAATTTCATTACTGCAGTCACCATCTGCAGTGATTGTGGAGCCCCCAAAAATAAAGTCTGACACTATTTCCACTGTTCCCCATCTATTTCCCATGAAGTGATGGGATCAGATGCCATGATCTTCGTTTTCTGAATGCTGAGCTTTAAGCCAACTTTTTCACTCTCCTCTTTCACTTTCATCAAGAAGCTTTTTAGTTCCTCTTCACTTTCTTCCATAAGGGTGGTGTCATCTGCATATCTGAGGTTATTAATATTTCTCCCAGCAATCTTGATTCCAGAGTGTGCTTCTTCCAGTCCAGTGTTTCTCATGATGTACTCCGCATATAAGTTAAATAAACAGGGTGACAATATATAGCCTTGATGTTCTCCTTTTCCTATTTGGAACCAGTCTGTTGTTCCATGTCCAGTTCTAACTGTTGCTTCCGGACCTGCATATAGGTTTCTCAAGAGGCAGATCAGGTGGTCTGGTATTCCCATCTCTTTCGGAATTTTCCACAGTTTATTGTGATCCACACAGGCAAAGGCTTTGGCATAGTCAATAAAAGAGAAATAGATGTTTTTCTGGAACTGTCTTGCTTTTTCAATGACCTAGCAGATGTTGGCAGTTTGATCTCTGGTTCCTCTGCCTTTTCTAAAACCAGCTTGAGCATCCGGAAGTTCACGGTTCATGTATTGCTGAAGCCTGGCTTAGAGAATTTTGAGCATTGCTTTACTAGTGTGTGAGATGAGTGCAATTATGCGGTAATTTGAGCATTCTTGGCATTGCCTTTCTTTGGGACTGGAATGAAAACTGATCTTTTCCAGTCCTGTGGCCACTGCTGAGTTTTCCAAATTGGCTGGCATATTGAGTGCAGCACTTTCACAGCATCATCTTTCAGGATTTGAAAAGAGCTCAACTGGAATCCCATCACCTCCACTAGCTTTGTTCATAGTGATGCTTTCTAAGGCCCACTTGACTTCACATTCCAGGATGTCTGGCTCTAGGTGAGTGATCACACCATCACGATTATCTGGGTCATCAAGATCTTTTTGTACACTTCTTCTGTGTATTCTGGCCACCTTTTTTTAAAATCTTCTGCTTCTGTTAGGTCCATACCACTTCTGTCCTTTATCGAGCCCATCATTGTATGAAATGTTCCCTTGGTATTTCTAATTTTCTTGAAGAGATCTCTAGTCTTTCCCATTCTGTTGTTTTCCTCTATTTCTTTGCATTGATCGCTGAAGAAGGCTTTCTTATCTCTTCTTGCTATTCTTTGGAACTCTGCATTCAGATGCTTATATCTTTGCTTTTCTCCTTTGCTTTTCACTTCTCTTCTTTTCACAGCTATTTGTAAGGCCTCCTCAGGCAGCCATTTTGCTTTTTTGCATTTCTTTTCTTGGGGATGGTCTTGCTACCCATCTCCTGTACAATGTCACAAACCTACATCCATAGTTTGTCAGGCACTCTATCTATCAGATCTAGGCCCTTAAATCTATTTCTCACTTTCACTGTATAATCATAAGGGATTTGATTTAGGTCATACCTGAATGGTCTAGTGGTTTTTCCTACTTTCTTCAATTTAAGTCTGAATTTGGCAATAAGGAGCTCATGATCTGAGCCACAGTCAGCTCCTGGTCTTGTTTTTGCTGACTGTATAGAGCTTATCCATCTTTGGCTGCAAAGAATATAATTAATCTGATTTTGGTGTTGACCATCTGGTGATGTCCATGTGTAGAGTCTTCTCTTGTGTTGTTGGAAGAGGGTGTTTGCTATGACCAGTGTGTTCTCTTGGCAAAACTCTATTAGTCTTTGCCCTGCTTCATTCTGTATTCCAAGGCCAAATTTGCCTGTTGCTCCAGGTGTTTCTTGACTTCCTACTTTTGTATTCCAGTCCCCTATAATGAAAAGGACATCTTTTTTGTGTGTTAGTTCTAAAAGGTCTTGTAAGTCTTCATAGAACCGTTCAACTTCAGCTTCTTCAGCATTCCTGATTGGGGCATAGACTTGGATTACTGTGATATTGAATGGTTTGCCTTGGGAACGAACAGAGATCATTCTGTTGTTTTTGAGATTGCATCCAAGTACTGCATTTCAGACTCTTTTGTTGACCATGATGGCTACTCCATTTCTTCTAAGGGATTCTTGCCCGCAGTAGTAGATATAATAGTCATCTGACAGAATGTGGTCCACTGAAGAAAGGAATTGCAAACTACTTCAGTATTCTTGCCTTGAGAACCCCATGAACAGTACGAAAAGGCAAAATAATAGGATACTGAAAGAACTCCCCAGGTCGGTAGGTGCCCAATATGCTACTGGAGATCAGTGGAGAAATAACTCCAGAAAGAATGAAAGGATGGAGCCAAAGAAAAAACAATACCCAGTTGTGGATGTGACTGATGATAGAAGCAAGGTCCGATGCTGTAAAGAGCAATATTGCATAGGAACCTGGAATGTTAGGTCCACGAATCAAGGCAAATTGGAAGTGGTCAAACAGATGATGGCAAGAGTGAACGTCGACATTCTAGGAGTCAGCGAATTAAAATGGACTGGAATGGGTGAATTTAACTCAGATGAAAACCACACTAGAAGAAATCAGTATCAGAATAAATGAGGCTGAAGAACGGATACATGAGTTGGAAGACAGGATGATGGAAATCACCGCCAATGAACAGAAAAGAAAGAAAGAATGAAAATAAATAAGGACCATTTACAAGACATCTGGGATAGCAAATGCATCAACATTTGCATTATAGAGATTGTAAAAGGAGAAGAGAGAGAGAAAGGGCCTGAGAAAATGTTTGAAGAGATAATAACTCAGAATTTCCCTAATATATCAAAGGAAACCATCACCCAAGCCAAGGAAGCACAGACTCAGTAGTTACCTTATATATAAATATAAATGGATGAAATGCTCCAAACAAAAGAAACAGAATGACTGAATAGGTAAAGAAACAAGATCTATATATATGCTAATCTATATGAGACACTTCAGATCTAGACACACACACAACTGTGTGAAAGGATATGGAACCTATACCATGAAACTGGAAATCAAAATGAAGCTGGAGTTACAATACTCATGTTAGACAAAATAGGCTTTAAAATAAAGACTGTTACAAGAGACAAAGAAGGGCACTATGTAATGACCAAGGTATCAATCCAAGAAGAAAATATAGCACATGTAAATATATATGCATGCAACACAGGAACACCTCAATATAAATGGCAAATGCCAACAGACATAAAAGGAGAAATTGGCAGTAATACAAAAATAGTAGAGAACTTTAACACTAGACTTCCATAAATAGATCATCCAGATAGAAAATCAGTAAGGAAGTATAAGACCCTAATGACACATTAGATTAAATTAAATTGAGTGCCAAAGAATTGATGCTTTTGAACTGTGGTGATGGAGAAGACTCTTGAGAGTCCCTTGGACTGCAAGGAGATCCAACCAGTCCATTCTAAAGGAGATCAGTCCTGGGTGTTCATTGGAAGGACTGATGCTGAAACTGAAACTCCAATACTTTGGCCACCTTGTGCAAAGAGTTGACTCATTGGAAAAGACCCTGATGCTGGGAGGGATTAGGGGCAGGAGGAGAAGGGGACCACAGAGGATGAGATGGCTGGATGGCATCACCAACTCGATGGACATAGGTTTGGGTGGACTCCGGGAGTTGGTGATGGACAGGAAGGCCTGGCATGCTGCGATTCATGGGGTCACAAAGAGTTGGACACGACTGAGAGACTGAACTGAACTGAACTGAACTGAAGTAAGATTTATAGAGCATTCATCCAAAAGAAATAGAATACACATTCTTTTTATATCTACATGGAACGTTCTCCAGGATAGATCTCAAGCTGGCCACAAAGCAAGTTTTGGTAAATTTTTAAAAATTGAACTCATATCAAGAATCATTTCTGAAAAAAATACTATGAAATTAAAAATGAACTACAAGAAAAAAACTGTAAACATTCAAACTCATGAAGGCTAAACAATATGTGACTAAAAATTGTATCACTGAAAAAAATCAAAGAGAATAAAAATATACCTGGAAACAAATGAAAATCAAATATGACAATTCAAAACTATGGGATGCATTAAAGCAGACCTAAGAGTGAAGTTTTCCCTGGTGGCTCAGACGGTAAAGCGTCTGTCTACAATGCGGGAGACGTGGGTTCGAGCCCTGTGTTGGGAAGATCCCCTGAAGAAGGAAATGGCAATCCACTCCAGGACTATTGCCTGGAGAATCACATGGACAGAGGAGCCTGGTAGGCTACAGTCCATGGGGTCAAAAAGAGTCTGACACAACTGAGCGACTTCACTCACTTCACTCACTCACTCAAGATTGAAGTTTATAGTAAAATAATCTTACCTCAGGAAACAAGAAAAATGTTAACTAAACAATATAATTTTACAGCTAGAGAAAGAACAAACAAAACTCAAAGTTAGAAGGAAAAAAATCATAATGAAATAGAGTAAGACAACAATAGAAAAGATCAATGACACTAAAAACTGATTCTTTGAAAAGACAAAATTAATAAAAATTTAAGCCAGGCTCATTAAGAAAAAAAGGAGGGAAATAAATCAGTAAAATTACATAAGAAAAAGAAATTAATGACGCCAGAGAAACGCAAAGGACCAATAGACAATACTACCAGAAAATATATGAAAATAAAGTGGACAAGGTAGAAGAAGTGAACAAAATTTTAGGAAGGTGAAATCTAAGATTGAACTACAAAGAAACAGAAAAATGAACAGAACAATCACAAGCACTACAACTGAATATGGGACTTTAAAACTTCCAACACACAAAAGTCCAGTATCAAATGGCTTCACAGGTGATCTACCAAACATTTAGAGAAGAGATAATACCTATCCTTGTGCAATTATTTTAAAAAATTTCAAGGGAAGGAACATTTCTTACTGACTCTTCAGTTCAGTCGCTCAGTCATGTCCGACTCTGTGACTCCATGAACTGCAGCACACCAGGCCTCCCTGTCCATCACCAACTCCCGGAGTTCACACAAACTCACATCCATCGAGTCGGTGATGCCATCCAGCCATCTCATCCTCTGTCATCCACTTCTCCTCCTGCCCTCAATCCCTCCCACCATCAGAGTCTTTTCCAATGAGTCAACTCTTCGCATGAGGTGGCCAAAGTACTGGAGTTTCAACTTTAGCATCACTCCTTCCAAAGAAATCCCAGGGCTGATCTCTTTAGAATGGACTGGTTGGATCTCCTTGCAGCCCAAGGGACTCTCAAGAGTCTTCTCCAACAACACAGTTCAAAAGCATCAATTCTTCAGTGATCAGCTTTCTTTATAGTCCAACTCTCACATCCATACATGACCACTGGTAAAACCATAGCCTTGACTAGATGGACATTTGTTGACAAAGTGATGTCTCTGCTTTTGAATATCCTGTCTAGGTTGGTCATAACTTTCCTCCCAAGGAGTAAGCATCTTTTAATTTCATGGCTACAATCACCATCTGTAGTGATTTTGAAGACCAGAAAAATAAAGTCTGACACTGTTTCCACTGTATTCCCATCTATTTGCCATGAAGTGATGGGAGTGGATACCATGATCTTAGTTTTCTGAATGTTGAGCTTTAAGCCAAATTTTTAATTCTCCTCTTTCACTTTCATCAAGAGGCCCTTTAGTTCTTCTTCACTTTCTGCCATAAGGGTGGTGTCATCTGCATATCTCAAGTTATTGATATTTCTCCCAGCAATCTTGATTCCAGCTTGTGCTTCCTCCAGCCCAGTGTTTCTCATGATGTACTCTGCATATAAGTTAAATAAGCAGGGTGACAATATACAGCTTTGATGTACTCCTTTTCCTGTTTGGAACCAGTCTGTTGTTCCATGTCCAGTTCTAACTGTTGCTTCCTGACTTGCATACAGGATTCTCAAGAGGCAGGTCAGGTGGTCTGGTATTCCCATCTCTTTCAGAATTATCCACAGTTTACTGTGATCCACACAGTCAAAAGCTTTGGCATGGTTAACAAAGAAGAAATAGATGTTTTTCTGGAGCTCTCTTGCTTTTCTGATGATCTAGCAGATGTTGGCAATTTGATCTGTTTCCTCTGCCTTTTCTGAAATTGACTCTATAAAGCCACAATCACTCTGATACCAAAAGCAGACCAAGATACCACAAATATGACATTACAGGCCAATATAACTGGTAAACATAGACATAAAAATCCTCAACAAAATACTAGCAACCTGAATTCACCAATACATTCAAAGAATTGTACATAATTGCACTCATTTCACATGCTAGGTAGGTAATGCTAAAAAATCCTTCAAGTTAGGCTTCAACATGTGAGCTGAGATGTTCCAGATGTACAAGCTGGATTTAAAACGGCAGAGGTACCAGAGATCAAATTGCCAACATGTGTTAGATCTTAGAAAAAGCAAGGGAATTCCAGAAAAACATCTACTTCTGCTTCACTGATCCAGCCCACTAAGGATTTGACTGCATTGATCACAATACTAAAGATTTTGACTGTTTTGATCACAAACTGTGGAAAAAATTTCAAGAGATAGGAATACCAGACCACCTTACTTGCCTCCTGAAAAACCTGTATGCAGGTCAAGAAGCAACATTTAGAACCGAACATAAAATGACTGGTTCAAAACTGAGAAATGAGTACGTCAAGGCTATATACTGTCACCCTGATTATTTAACTTAAATGCAGAGTACTTCACGAGAAATGCCAGGCTGGATGATGACAAGCTGGAATCAAGATTGCCAGGAGAAATATCAATAACCTCAGACATGCAGAGGATACCACTTAATGGCAGAAAATTGAGATGAACTAAAAGAACCCTTTAGCCAGGTATGACCTAAATCAAATTCCTTATGATTATACAGTGGAAGTGAGAAATAGATTTAAGGGACTAGATCCGATAGATACAGTGCCTGATGAACTATGGACAGAGGTTCGCGACATTGTACAAGAGACAGGGATCAAGACCATCCCCATAGAAAAGAAATGCAAAAAACCAAAATGGCTGTCTGAGGAGGCCTTACAAATAGCTGTGAAAAGAAGAGAAGTGAAAAGCAAAGGAGAAAAGCAAAGATATAAGCATCTGAATGCAGAGTTCCAAAGAATAGCAAGGAGATAAAAAGCCTTCTTCACTGATCAGTGGAAAGAAATAGAGGAAAACAACAGAATGGGAAAGACTAGAGATCTCTTCAAGAAAATTAGAAATACCAAGGGAACATTTCATACAATGATGGGCTCGATAAAGGACAGAAATGGTATCGACCTAACAGAAGCAGAAGATATTAAGAAGAGGTGGCCAGAATACACAGAAGAACTGTACAAAAAAGACCTTCACGACCAAGATAATCATGATGGCGTGATCACTCACCTAGAGCCAGACATCCTGGAATGTGAAGTCAAGTGGGCCTTAGAAAGCATCACTACGAACAAAGCTAGTGGAGGTGATGGAATTCCAATTGAGCTATTTCAAATCTTGGAAGATGATGCTGTGAAAGTGCTGCACTCAATATGCCAGCCAATTTGGAAAACTCAGTAGTGGCCACAGGACTGGAAAAGATCAGTTTTCATTCCAATCCCAAAGAAAGGCAATGCCAAAGAATGCTCAAACTACCACACAATTGCTACCACACATCTCACATGCTAGTAAAGTAATGCTCAAAATTCTCCAAGCCAGGCTTCAGCAATACATGAACCATGACCTTCCAGATGTTCAAGCTGGTTTTAGAAAAGGCAGAGGAACCAGAGATCAAACTGCCAACATCTGCTGGATCATGGAAAAAGGAAGAGAGTTCCAGAAAAACAACAACAACAACAACAACAACATCTATTTCTGCTGTATTGACAATGCCAAAGCTTTTGCCTGTGTGGATCACAATAAACTGTGGAAAATTCTAAAAGAGATGGGAATACCAGACCACCTGACCTGCCTCTTGAGAAACCTATATGCAGTTCAGGAAGCAACAGTTAGAACTGGACATGGAACAACAGACTAGTTCCAAATAGGAAAAGGAATACGTCAAGGCTGTATATTGTCACCCTGCTTATTTAGCTTATATGCAGAGTACATCATGAGAAACACAGGGCTGGAAGAAGCACAAGCTGGAATCAAGATTGCTGGGAGAAATATCAATAACCTCAGCTATGCAGATGACACCACCCTTATGGAAGAAAGTGAAGAGGAACTAAAAAGCCTCTTGATGAAAGTGAAAAAGGGAGTGAAAAAGTTGACTTAAATCTCAACATTCAGAAAACAAAGATCATGGCATCTGGTCCCATCACTTCATGGGAAATAAATGGGGAAACAGTGTCAGACTTTATTTTGGGGGGGCTCCAAAATCACTGCAGATGGTGATTGCAGCCATGAAATTCAAAGACGCTTACTCCTTGGAAGGAAAGTTATGACCATAGACAGCATATTCAAAAGCAAAGACATTACTTTGCCAACAAATGTCCGTCTAGTCACGGCTATGGTTTTTCCAGTGGTCATGTATGGATACGAGAGTTGGACTGTGAAGAAAGCTAAGCACCGAATAATTAATGGTTTTGAACTGTGGTGTTGGAGAAGACTCTTGAGAGCCCTTGGACTGTAAGGAGATCCAACCAGTCCATTCTAAAATAGATCAGTCCTGGGTGTTCTTTGGAAGGAATGATGCTAAAGCTGAAACTCCAATACTTTGGCCACCTCATGTGAAGAGTTGACTCCTTGGAAAAGACTCTGATGGTGGGAGGGATTGAGGGCAGTAGGAGAAGGGGACGACAGAGGATGAGATGGCTGGAAGGCATCACTGACTCAATGGACATGAGTTTGTGTGAACTCCAGGAGTTGGTGATGGACAGGGAGGCCTGGCGTGCTGCAATTCATGGGGTCGCAAAGAGTTGGACACAACTGAGGGTCTGAACTAACTGACTGAAAGAACCTTTGGATGAAGGTGTAATAGGAGAATAAAAAAGCTAGCTTAAGACTCAGTATTAAAAAAACTAAGATCAAGGCATTTGGTCCCATCATTTCATGGCAAATAGATGAGGAAACAATGGAAACAGTGAAAGAATTTATTTTCTTCGGTTCCAAATCACTGAAGATGGTGACTGCAGCCATGAAATTAAAAGGTGCTTGCTCCTTGGAAGAAAAGCTATGACAACCCTAGGTGGTGTATTAAACAGCACAGACATCACTTTGCAAACAAAGGCCCGTACCGTCAGATTTATGGCTTTTCCAGTAGTTACATACAGACGTGAGAGGAGGACCATAAAGAATGCTGAGCACCGAAGAACTGATGCTTTTGAACTATGATGTTGCATAAGACTCTTGAGAGTCCTTTGGACAGGAAGGAGATCAAAGCAGTCAATAAAGGAAATTAACTCTGAATATTCAATGGAAGAGCTGATCCTGAAACTGAAGCTCCAATACTTTGGCCACCTGATGTGAGAGCTGACTTATTGTAAAGACCATGATTCTGGTCTTTACAATGATTGAAGGCAGGAGGAAAAGAGAATGAGATGGTTGAATGGCATCATCAACACAATGGACATAAGTTTGAGCAAACTCCAGGAGATAGTGAAAGACAGATCAGCCATGCATGTTGCAGTCCAAGGGGTCATAAAGAGCCAGACAGGACTGAATGTCTGAATAGCAACACATTGTGATCAAGTGGAATTTATCCTAGGGATGCAAGGAGTTTTTACTATCAATCGGTTGATGCACCATATCAACAATTTGAAGAATAAAAGCCAAATGATCATAACAATAGATGCAGAAAATGCTTTTGATAGCATTCAATATCCATCAATGATTAAAAAAAAAAACTCTCAAGAAAGTGGTCATACAGGGAACATATTGCAACATAATAAAGGCCACAAGTTATAAACTCACAGCTCATATCATTCTCAATGGTGAAAAGTTGAAAGCATTTCCTCTAACATGAGGATCAAGACATGGATGTTCACTCTTGCCACTTTAATTCAGCATAGTTTTGTTAGTCCTAACCACAGGAATCCAAACTGGAAAAGAAGTAAAACTGTCACTGAAGATTACATGATACTACATAAAAAAATGATGCTGTGGCATAAGATACTGGAGAAGAACATGCATGCATCTTTTCCTATGAAAACTCCAAAACTACTACAACTCGCTGCTGAACAGCTGTCGACTGGGGAATATTGGATTCCACCAAAAAAAAGATACCCTATGTCCAAGGGCAAAGGAGAGGCCCTAGCAGGACGATAGGAGGGGCGAAATCACATTTAGAATCAAACCTCTTACCTACCAGAGATGCTCATAGGGCTCGAACAAACCTGTGCTCACTAGGACCCAGGGACTTCACAGAGACTCAGCCAGAACTGTGTTTGAGTGCCTCCTGTGAAGGTATGGGTCAGCAATGACCTGCTGCAGGGGCAGAGGCTCTGGGTGCAGCACACCTGGGTTTGGCATAAGCCCTCTTGTAGGAGGTTGCCATTAACCTCACCATAGAGCCACCAGAACTTACACAGGACTGGAGAAACAGACTCTTGGAGGGCACAAACAAAACCTTGTGCACACCAGGACTCAGGAGAAAGGAGCAGTGACCCCACGAGAGACTGATCCAGACTTGCCTGTGAGTGTCCAGAAGTCTCCGGCAGAGGCATGGGTCAGCAGTGGCCTGCTGCAGGGTCTGGGGCACTGAGTGCAGTAGTGCCTGCATGGGACCTTTTGAAGGAGGTCGCCATTATCTTCATTACCTCCACAACAATTTGGCCTCCCAGGTCACACGACAGAGAAAGAATACAGCCTTGCCGATCAAAAGAAAATTAGATTAAAGATTTACTGAGCATGGCCCTGCCCATCAGAACAAGACCCAGTTTCCCCCTCAGTCAGTCTCTCCCTTCAGGTAGCTTCAATAATGCTCTTATCCTTATTCATCAGAAGGCAGACAGAATGAAATCCACAGTCACAGAAAACTAACCAAACTGATCACATGGACCACAGCCTTGTCTAACTCAATGAAACTATGAGCCATGCCTTGTAGGGCCATGCAAGATAGACAGGTCATGGTGGAGAGTTCTGACAATACATGGTCAACTGGAGGAAAGAATCAGATCAGATCAGATCAGTTGCTCAGTCGTGTCCGACTCTTTGCGACCCCATGAATCACAGCACGCCAAGCCTCCCTGTCCATCACCAACTCCCGGAGTTCACTCAGACTCCAGTATTCTTGCCCTGGGAACCCCATGAACACTATGAAAAGGCAATAAGATAGGACACTGAAAGATGAACTCCCCAGGTTAGTACGTGCTCAATATGGTACAGGAGATCAGTGGAGAAATAACTCCAGGAGGAATGAAGAGATGGAGCCAAAGCAAATACAAGACCCAGTTGTGGATGCGACTGGTGATGGAACTAAAGTGCTGTAAAGAGCAATATTACATATTAGGTCCATGAATCAAGGCAAACTGGAAGTGGTCAAACAGGAGATGGCAAGAGTGAACATCAAAATTTGGGGAGTCAGTGAATTAAAATGGACTGGAATGGGTGAATTTAACTGAGATAACCATTATATCTACAACTGTGGGTAAGAATCCCTTAGAAGAAATGGAATAGCCATCACAGTAAATGAAAGAGCTTGAAATGAAGTCCTTGGGTGCAATCTCAAAAATGACAGAATGATCTCTGTTCATTTCCAAGGCAAACCATTCAAAATCATAGTAATCCAAGTCTATGCCCTGACCAGTAATGCTGAAGAAGCTGAAGTTGAACAGTTCTGTGAAGGCCTACAAGACCTTCTAGAACTAACATCCAAAAAAGATGTCCTCTTCATTATATGGAACTGGAATGAAAAAGTAGAAAGTCAAGAGATAACTGAAGTAACAGGCAAATTTGGCCTTGGAGTACAAAACGAAGGAGGCTAACAGAGGTTTGCCAAGATAACGCACTGGTCATAGCAAACAACACAAAAGAAGACTCTACATATGGACATCACCAGATGGTCAATACCAAAATCAGATTGACTATATAGTTTGCAGCCAAAAATGAAGAAGCCCTATACAGTCAGCAAAAATAAGACTGGGAGCTGACTGTGGCTCAGATCATGAATTCCTTATTGCCAAATTCAGACGTAAATTGAAGAAAGAAGGGAAAACCACTAGATCATTCAGACATGATCTAAAGCCCCTTAAGATTATACAGTGGAAATGACAAATAGACTCAAGGGATTAGATCTGATAGACAGAGTGCCTGAAGAACCATGGATGGAGGCTCAATACACTGTACAAGTGATCAAGACCATCCCCAAGAAAAAGAAATGCAAAAAGGCAAAATGGTTGTCTGAAGAGGCCTCACAAATAGCTGAGAAAAGAGAAGCCTCCTGCCTTCTGAGAAATCTGGCTGAAGGTCAAGAAGCCACAATTAGAACTGGACAAGGAAAACCAGACTGGTTCCAAATCAGGAAAGGATTATGTCAAGGCTGTATATTGTCACCCTGCTTATTTAACTTATATGCAAAATACATCATGTGAAATGCTGGGCTGGAGGAAGCACAAGTTGGAAGCAAGATTGCTGGGAGAAATATCAATAACCTCAGATATGCAGATGACACCACCCTTATGGCAGAAAGTGAAGAACTAAAGGGCCTCTTGAAGAAAGTGAAAGAGGAGAGTGAAAAAGTTAGCTTAAAGCTCAACATTCAGAAAACTAAGATCATGGTATCCAGCCCCATCACTTCATGGCAAATAGAAGGGGAAACAATGGAAGCAGTGACAGACTTTATTTTCTAGGGCTCCAAAATCACAGCAGATGGTGACTTCAGCCATGAAATTAAAAGACACTTACTCCGTGAAAGAAAGGCTATTACCAACCTAGACAGCATATTAAAAAGCAGAGCTATCACTTTGCCATCAAAGGTCCATCTAGTCAAAATATGGTTTTTCCAGGAGTCATGTATGGATGTAGAGTTGGACTATAAAGAAAGCTGAGTGCCAAAGAATCATTGCTTTTGATCTGTGGTGTTGGAGAATACTCTTGAGAGTCTTTTGGCCAGCAAGGAGATCCAACTAGTCATTCCTAAAGGAAATCAGTCCTGAATATCATTGGAAGGACTGATGCTAAAGCTGAAACTCCAACACTATGGCCACCTGATTCAAAGAACTGACTCATTGGAAAAGACCTTGATGCTGGGAAAGATTGAAGGCAGGAGGAGAAGGGAACAACAGAGGATGACATGGTTGGATGGCATCACCGACTTGATGGACATGAGTTTGAGTAACCTCTGAGAGTTGGTAATGGACAGTAAGCCTGGTGTTCTGCAGTCCATGGAGTCAGAAAGAGTCAGAGATGACTGAATACTCAACTGAAATGAACTGAGCATATAAAATCCTAAAGTGGCTACCCGAGAACTCCTAGAGCTCAATAATGAATTTGGTAAAGTTGCAGGATACCAAATGAATACAAAAATGGTGTTGCATTTGTATACTAATAACAAAAGATCAGAAAGAGAAATTAAGGAAGCAATCCCATTTGCCATAACATCCAAAATAATAAAATACATAGAAATAAACCTCCCTAGAAGACAAAAGATCTGTATGCAGAAAACTCTAATTAAACTTAAAAGCTTCTGCACAAAAAAGGAAACTATAAGCAAGGTGAAAAGACATCCTTCAGAATGGGAGAAAACAATAGCAAATGAAGCACCTGACAAACAACTAATATCAAAAATATACAAGCAACTCCTGCAGCTCAATTCCAGGAAAATAAACGACCCAATCAAAAAATGGACCAAAGAACTAAACAGGCATCTCTCCAAAGAAGACATACAGATGGCTAACAAACACATGAAAAGATGCTCAACATCACTCATTATCAGAGAAATGCAAATCAAAACCACAGTGAGGTACCATTTCACGCCAGTCAGAATGGCTGTGATCCAAGTCTACAAGCAATAAATGCTGGAGAGGGTGTGCAGAAAAGGGAACCCTCTTACACTGTTGGTGGGAATGCAAACTAGTACAGCCACTATGGAGAACGGGGTGGAGATTCCTTAAAAAACTGGAAATAGAACTGCCTTATGACCCAGCAATCCCACTGCTGGGCATACATACTGAGGAAACCAGAACTGAAAGAGACACGTGTACCCCAAAGTTCATCGCAGCACTGTTTATAATAACCAGGACATGGAAGCAACCTAGATGCCCATCAGCAGATGAATGGATAAGAAAGCTGTGGTACATATACACAATGGAGTATGACTCAGCCATTAAAAAGAATACATTTTAATCAGTTCTAATGAGGTGGATGAAACTTGGGCCGATTATACAAAGTGAAGTAAGCCAGAAAGAAAAACACCAATACAGTATACTAATGCATATATATGGAATTTAGAAAGACGGTAACCATAACCCTGTATGCGAGACAGCAAAAGAGACACAGAAGTATAGAACAATCTTTTGGACTCTGTGAGACAGGGAGAGGGTGTGATGATTTGGGAGAATGGCATTGAAACATGTTTAATATCATATATGAAACGAATCGCCAGTCCAGGTTCCATGCATGATACTGGATGCTTGGGGCTGGTGCACTGAGACGATCCAGAGAGATGGTATGGGGAGGGAGGAGGGAGGGGGGTTCGGGATGGGGAACACGTGTACACCTGTGGCGGATTCATGTTGATGTATGGCAAAACGAATACAATACAGTAAAGTAATTAACCTCCAATTAAAATAAATAAATTTATTAAAAAAAAAAAGAAAACTCTAACATGCTGATGAAATAAATCAAAGATGGTACAAACAGATGGAAATCTATAACACGTTCTTAGATTAGAAGTATCAATATTTTTTAAATGACCATACCAAAGCAGTCTACAGATGCAGTGCAGAAGACCTGGGTTCTACCCCTGGGTCAGGAAGATCCCCTGGAGAAGGAAATGGCAACCCACTCCAGTACTCTTGCCTGGAAAATCCCATGGACAGAGAAGCCTGGTAGACTACAGTCCATGGGATTGTAACCAGTCAGACACAACTGAGCGATTGCTTGCCTTTATCAAATTACCAATGGAATTTTTCACAGAACTGGAACAAAAAAAAAATTAAATTTATATGGAAAACAAAAGACTCACAGTAGCTAAAATCATCTTGAGAATGAAAAACAGAGCTAGAGGAATCAGGTTCCTTGACTTTAAACTATACTATAAGGCTACAGTAATTAATATGGCATGGCAGTGGCACTAAAACTGAAATATAGATCAGTGGAAAACAATAGAAATCCCAGAAGTAAACCCATGTACCTACAATCAATTAGTATACAGCAAAGGTGAAAGAATGGAGAAAACACAGGCTCTTGAATAAGTGTTGCTGAACCAATTGGGGAACTATGTGGAAAAGAATGAATTCAGAACATTCTCTAACAGCATACCAGAAAAAAAAAAAAAATCAAAATGAATTAAAGACCTAAATGTAAAATCAGATACTATAAAACTTGTAGAGGAAAACATGGCCAGAACTTTCTTTGACATAAATCACAGCAATATATTTTGGAATCCATCACCTAGAATAATGGAAATAAAAACAAAAATAAATAAATAGAATCTACTTAACCTTAAAATTTTTTGCACAGCAAAGGAAACCATAAGCAAAAAAAGACAATCTATAAACTGAACTGAGAAAAAATATTTGCAAATGAAGTAATAGAGAAGGGATTAATCTCAAAATATACAAAGAGCTCATACAATTCAATATATTTAAAAATTATATTAAATTATAATTTAAATATTAAATATTAAAATATATTGAGTTAAAAGTGGGCAACAGACCTAAATAGACATTTCTCCAAAGTTGACATACAGGAAGGCCAAAAGACACATGAAAAGATGCTCAACATCACTAATTATTAGAGAAATGCAATTCAAAACTGCAATGTTGTGTCAGCTCACACTAGTCAGAATGGCTATTATCAAATTCTGATTTTGGGGGCCCACTCTGAATACCCAAAATTATGTTAGTCACTATTCTCCTGAAAAGGTTAACTAATATGATAGATATATAATTATATATACACATACATATACACATGCATGCATGTATATATATATATATATATATATATATATATATATATGAAAAAAAATTGTTGTAAGATTTGGCTTAAGCAGTTATTCAGGTTACAAAATCCCACTATCTTCTATCAGAAAACTGGAGAATGAGGTAAGCTGTAGATATAATACAGTTAAAATCTAAAGGACAGAGAATAGGGAAATTGGTGGTGTACTTGTACTTCCAGGGATAAGACCTAAGAACAAAGGGATACTGGTTTAAATCCCAGGGTCCAAAGCTCTAAGAACCATAACAACTGATGTATTAAGGTAAGTATAGACATCTACCTCAGGAAAGAGAGAAATTTGCACTTTCTTTTGCTTTTCAGAAATTTGCTTTTTTGTTTTATTCATGCTTTCTATTCAGACCATATGATGCTTACCTGCATTAGTGACAAATGACTACTGAATCAAATGCTAATCCCTTGAAGTTATTCTCAGAAACACACCCAGAAAACTGCACTGCCAACTAGTTGAACTTCCCTTACCCCAGTTAAGTTGACACACAAAAAATTAACCATCACAAGTTAACTCTGACACATAGTGTTTAATATACATATATTTATCATATTAAATATACATATATAGCATTAAATAATGTTAATCTCCAAATAAAAACAATATTGAGGTTGTAATTCTGCATAACATGATACATCTATGCTAAATATAACAAAACAATCTAACTCTTACCCCAGAAGAGGAAAGACAATTGTAAAGTAGGGTTTACTTTTCTTCTTTATATCTAACAAATGTATAATGGAAATTAATTTATAATATTAAATACACGATATTAAGTCAATATACGTTTGTTGTAATATAAGGAAATACCAGAGAAAAAAAAATATATGCCTAATATATATGTGCATATACACAAATATTCATGACAAAGTAAGGAGAAAATTGAAAACTACAGCTCTTATTTTCTGTAACTAGTCACAAGGTTCAATCTGGTATCACATTACCCCATTCTACTCCCATTCTGTATTTCTTTTGCATCAACAACAGCTTCATCTGGTTGCAGAACTCTATCTAAACCTAAACCCTTATTCTTGAAGGGTCTGGTGAGGGTCTGGTGTCATTACTAGTGCTGCTTGCTTTGGATTACTGATGTTTCTATCTGGCTTTAATGAAAGGGTGTGGTGATACTAAAAGAAATCCTTTTTTTTTTTTTATGTTCTAGACAAACTCTTGTTTATCTTCATTGTAGTAGTTGTCTAATTTCCCTTTGGTGGTGACAAAATTCTTGGTTTTAAAAACAGCCAGGCTCCTGAGCCTTTTCCAAGGAATCTGTGCACTTCTTTATAAAATCCTTGGTGGGGGGGAACCCTACTAAAACAGTATAACATGAGTCTGTCATCCTCCATGTCTGATAATTATCAATACACAATCAGGATTTTCATCCAGCAGGTGAGTCTGATTAGTTAGGCTTGTCTTCAGCGATATTCAACTTAAGTCAGTTTAGCCATTACATCTTATCCTTGATGTTTACTCTTAGTGACTTTTCATCTATTGATCCCCGCCAGAATCCTTGGCTAATTGTCCATGCTGTATTTCTTTTGCATCAGTAACAACTCTATCTGGTTGAAGAACTTTATCTAAGTGGGAAACCTAAACCCTTATTCTTCAAGGATCTGGTGTCATTACTAGCACTGCTTGCATTTCATCAGAGACTTCCCTGTAATTAGGTCAACAGCTTCCATCAAATTATATATTAGGGCAAAAAAAATAGTAACATTCATCTTTACAAATATTTGTAAAAAGATAATTTTAACTTGTCCACTGCCAGAAACACAATAGCCATAAAAATATAAAGTTGTTATGAACAATTATAAACATATTTTACTATATCTTACTGAGTCAGGGCCAAAATTTTAGAATGAAAACTCTAAGATACTTATTTTCATCTGTGTATAAATTTAAGTATGTTTACTGTACAAAAAAGATCTTCATGACCCAGATAATCACGATGGTGTGATCACTCACCTAGAGATAGACATCCTGGAATGTGAAGTTAAGTGGGCCTTAGAAAGTATCACTATGAACAAAGCTAGTGGAGATGATGGAATTCCAATTCAGCTATTTCAAATCCTGAAAGATGATGCGGTGAAAGTGCTGCACTCAATATGCCAGCCAATTTGGAAAACTCAGCAGTGGCCACAGGACTGGAAAAGGTCAGTTTTCATTCCATTCACAAAGAAAGGCAATGCCAAACAATGCTCAAACTACCGCACAATTGCACTCATTTCACAGGCTAGTAAAGTAATGCTCAAATTTCTCCAAGCCAGGCTTCAGCAGTACATGAACCATGAACTGCCTGATATTCAAGCTGGTTTTAGAAAAGGCAGAAGAACCAGAGATCAAATTGGCAACATCTGCTGGATCATGGAAAAAGCAAGAGAGTTCCAGAAAAACATCTATTTCTGCTTTAATGACAATGCCAAAGCCTTTGACTGTGTGGATCACAATAAACCGTGGAAAATTCTAAAAGAGATGGGAATACCAGACCACCTGATCTGCCTCTTGAGAAATCTGTATGCAGGTCAGGAAGCAACAGTTAGAACTGGACATGGAACACCAGACTGGTTCCAGATAGGAAAAGGAGTGTGTCAAGGCTGTATATTGTCACCCTGCTTATTTAACTGATATGCAGAGTACATCATGAGAAACGCTGGACTGGAAGAAACACAAGCTGGAATCAAGATTGCTGGGAGAAATATCAATAACCTCAGATATGCAGATGACACCACCCTTATGGCAGAAAGTGAAGAGGAACTAAAAAGGCTCTTGATGAAAGTGAAAGTGGAGAATTAAAAAGTTGGCTTAAAGCTCAACATTCAGAAAATGAAGATCATGGCATCTGGTCCCATCACTTCATGGGAAATAGATGGGAAAACAGTGGAAACAGTATCAGACTTTATTTTTGGGGGCTCCAAAATCACTGCAGATGGTGACTGAAGCCATGAAATTAAAAGACGCTTACTCCTTGGAAGGAAAGTTATGACCAACCTAGACAGCATATTGAAAAGCAGAGACATTACTTTGCCAACAAAGTCCGTTTAGTCAAGGCAATGGTTTTTCCTGTGGTCATGTATGGATATGAGAGTTGGACTGTGAAGAAGGCTGAGCGCCGAAGAATTGATGCTTTTGAACTGTGGTGTTGGAGAAGACTCTAGAGAGTCCCTTGGACTGCAAGGAGATCCAACCAGTCCATTCTGAAAGAGATCAGCCCTGGGATTTCTTTGGAAGGAATGATGCTAAAGCTGAAACTCCAGCACTTCGGCCACCTCATGTGAAGAGTTGACTCATTGGAAAAGACTCTGTTGCTGGGAGGGATTGGGGGTAGGGGGAGAAGGGGACAACAGAGGATGAGATGGCTGGATGGCATCACTGGCTCGATGAACGTGAGTCTGGGTGAACTCCTGGAGTTGGTGATGGACAGGGAGGCCTGACGTGCTGCGATTCACGGGGTCACAAAGAGTCGGACACGACTGAGTGACTGAACTGAACTGAATTGAACTGAAGTGTGTATGTATGTATGCTATGTATGTGTGACATTTCCTACTATGAGTGACATTACTAAATTAATTAATAAAATCCCTTAAAAGAGTTATATTCAAATGCAGAGTTGAATGCTGTTGCTGCTGCTAAGTCGCTTCAGTCATGTCCGACTCTGTGCGACCCATAGACGGCAGCCCACCAGGCTCCCCAGTCCCTGGGATTATCCAGGCAAGAACACTGGAGTGGGTTGCCATTTCCTTCTCCAATGCATGAAAGTGAAAAGTGAAAGTTAAGTCGCTTAGTCGTGTCCGACTCTAGCGACCTCATGAACTGCAGCCTACCAGGCTACTCCATCCATGGGATTTTCTAGGCAAAAGTACTGGAGTGGTGTGCCATTGCCTTCTCCAAGAGTTGAATTAGTGGTCCTATAAATTAGGAATTCTGAAAACCCTCAGAAAAACAAACAATTTTAAGTACTCTTAACTGTGATAGCCTTTTAAAAATAAAGCCAGCTTTAAAAATTGTTGTTGCTGCTGCTAAGTCGCTTCAGTCGTGTCCAACTCTGTGTGACCCCATAGACGGCAGCCCACCAGGCTTCCCGTCCCTGGGATTCTCCAGGCAAGAGTACTGGAGTGGGGTGTCATCGCCTTCTCCGAAAAATTGTTGTTACATAACCATCAACAAAAATGAACTCAAAATAGATTAAAGGCCTAAATGTAAGACCAGATACTATGAAATTCTTAGAGGAAATATAGACAGAACACTCTTTGACATAAGTCACAGCAAGATCTTTTTTTGATCCACCTCCCAGAATAATTAAAATAAAACCAAAAATGAACAAATAGAATCTAAGTAACGAGTTTTTCACAGGAAGGAAAATCATAACTCAAATAAAAAGACAACATTCAGAATAGTAGAATATATTTCCAAGCAAAGCAATTGACAAGAGGCTAATTTCCAAAATATACAAAAAACCTGTGCAGCTCAATATCAAAACAAATCAAAAGAACCCAATAAAAAATGGGTGGAACAAAATAAACCCAAACAATTAAGAAAATGGTAATAGGATCATACATATCAATAATTATGTTAAGTGTAAATGGATTAAATGCCCCAATGAAGAGAAGTAGACCAGCTGGGTGGATGAAATCATGTACATGTGTGCACATTCAACTCACCAAATCACTTTAATTAACTCCAAAATTTGTATGTAATTATTTTATAGTTAGGTTAATCATGTTTCCATTATAGCTTGCAATTGTAATTATCTTTTTTTCTTTCTTTTTTTTTTTTTTGGTCTGGCTATTGATTGGAAAAACTGATAAATATCTTTTACTATTATGATTATGTAACTATACTTTTTTAATATAAATTTATTTATTTTAATTGGAGGCTAATTACTTTACAATATTGTATTGGTTTTGCCATACATCAACATGAATCTGCCACAGGTGTACATGTGTTCCCCATTCTGAATCCCCCTCCCCTTCTTTGCAATTGTATCATGACTGGTCAATACAATAAAGCCACCATTTAATTAAAAAAATTTGTAATCACTTTTTAAAATCCAGAAGCATATCAGAACTATCTTACAACTTTTTGAAAACTATAAGTGCCCAGGTATTCCTTTTCTTCTCCAAAGCTCCAGATGTGTTTGTCATGAGCGACCATGTTTAAAAACAACTAGATTATGTAATAATCCTTTATTTTTATCTAGTTTGTTTCACTTTTTCTATTTCATATTCAATGCTCACATATCATTTGCTTTATATTTTCATATTTCTCTGTTTCATTTTTATGTTCTTTCTCAAGGCTTTATCAAGTGTACTAGAAAGGATTTTGTATACATATATACATATACATGTATATGCACATATATTCCAATTGTTTAACTTAGTATGAATAGAAGAGTAGATTTCTAATTCATATTTACTCAAATTTTTGATATAGATTGATGTATTTTGGAATCTATATTACTACTAAAATTCTAGGAAGAATTTTTTGTAATTTCTTCTTTTTCTCTTCCTTTTACATTTTTTAAATTATGAAAATATGATAACACATTTACAAGGGACTTGGAAAACAGAAAAAATTTACATATAGTTCTACTACATATTAAAATTATTTTTTTAAGTTGGAGTTTCAATATCATATACCCAAAAATTAATAAAATGAACATAGAATTAGAAGGATATAGTAGACCTGAAAAGAACCATGAACAATTAAACACAATTAAGATTTCTACAATTTTCACACAACAGTAGGCTATGTGTTTTTTTTTAATGTGTCATCATTTTTTACAGTTTTTAAATGTGTATTTTTTAAATAATTTATTTTAATTGGAGGCTAATTACAATATTGTGGTGGTTTTTGCCATAAATTGACATGAATTAGCCATGGATGTGCCATGTGTTCCCCCATGCTGAACCCCGCTTCCACCTCCCTTCCAAACACATCCCTCTGGGTTGTCCCACAGCACTGGCTTTGAGTGCCCTGCTTCATGCATCAAACTTGCACTGGTCATTTATTTTATATATGGTAATATACATGTTTCAATGATATTCTCTCAAATTATCCAACCCTCACCTTCTCCCTCATAGTTCAAAAATCTGTTCTTTACATCTGTGTCTCTTTTGCTGTCTTGCATATAGGGTCATTGTTAACATCTTTCTAAATTCCATATATATATATATATACACACACACACACACAATATATATATATATTTACATATTAATATACTGTGTTGTTACTCTCTCTGACTTACTTCACTCTGTATAATAGGCTCCAGGTTTATCCACCTCATTAGAACTGACTCAAATGCCTTCTTTTTCATAGATGAGTAACATTCCATTGTGTATATGTACCATAACTTCCTTATCCAGTCGTCTGCCAATGGATATCTAGGTTGCTTCCATGCCCTGGCTATTGTAAACAGTGCTGCCGTGAACACTGTGGTACACACTGTCTCTTTCAATTCTGGTTTCCTTGATGCGTATGCCCAAAAGTGGGATGGTTGGGTCATATGGCAGTTCTATTTCCAGTTTTTTAAGGAATCTCCACACTGTTCTCCATAGTGGCTGTACTAGTTTGCATTCCCACCAACAGTATCAGAGGGTTTCCTTTTCTCCACACCCTCTCAGCGTTTATTGTTTGTAAACATTTTGATGACGGCCATTCTGACTGGCATAAGATGGTGCCTCATTCTGGCTTTGATTTGCATTTCTCTAATAATGAGCGATGTAGAGCATCTGTTTATTCACGTCAGTTCAGTTCAGTCTCTCAGTCATGACCGACTCTTTGCGACCCAATGAATTGCAGCACACCAGGCCTCCCTGTCCATCACTAACTCCCAGAGTTCACTCAGACTCATGTCCATCGAGTCAGTGATGCTATCCAGCCATCTCATGCTCTGTCGTCCCCTTCTTTTCCTGCCCCCAATCCCTCCCAGCATCAGAGTCTTTTCCAATGAGTCAACTCTTCGCATGAGGTGGCCAAAGTACTGGAGTTTCAGCTTTAGCATCATTCCTTCCAAAGAACACCCAGGACTGATCTCCTTTAGAATGGACTGGTTGGATCTCCTTGCAGTCCAAGGGACTCTCAAGAGTCTTCTCCAAAACGACATTTCAAAAGCATCAATTCTTTGGTGCTTAGCTTTCTTCACAGTCCAACTCTCACATCCATACATGACTACTGGAAAAACCATAACCTTGACTAAATGGACCTTTGTTGGCAAAGTAATGTCTCTGCTTTTTAATATGCTATCTAGGTTGGTCCTAACTTTCCTTCCAAGGAGCAAGTGTCTTTTAATTTCATGGCTGCGGTCACCATGCGTAGTAATTTTGGAGCCCCCAGAAATAAAGTCTGACACTGTTTCCACTGTTTCCCCATCTATTTCCCAAGAAGTGATGGGACCAGATGCCATGATCTTCATTTTCTGAATGTTGAGCTTTAAGCCAACTTTTTCACTCTCCACTTTCACTTTCATCAAGAGGCTTTTGAGTTCCTCTTCACTTTCTGCCATAAGGGTGGTGTCATCTGCATATCTGAGGTTATTGATATTTCTCCCGGCAATCTTGATTCCAGCTTGTGCTTCTTCCAGTCCAGCGTTTCTCATGATGTACTCTGCATATAAGTTAAATAAGCAGGGTGACAATACACAGCCTTGAAGTACTCCTTTTCCTATTTGGAACCAGTCTGTTGTTCTATGTCCAGTTCTAACTGTTGCTTCCTGACCTGCATACAAATTTCTCAAGAGGAAGATCAGGTGGTCTGGTATTCCCATCTCTTTCAGAATTTTCCACAGTTTATTGTGATCCGCACAGTCAAAGGCTTTGGCATAGTCAATAAAGCAGAAATAGATGTTTTTCTGGAACTCTCTTGCTTTTTCCATGATCCAGCGGGTGTTGCCAATTTGATCTCTGGTTCCTCTGCCTTTTCTAAAAGCAGCTTGAACATCAGGCAGTTCACAGTTCATGTATTGATGAAGCTTGGCTTGGAGAATTTTGAGCATTACTTTACTAGCCTGTGAGATGAGTGCAATTGTGCGGTAGTTTGAGCATTCTTTGGCATTGCCTTTCTTTGGGATTGGAATAAAAACTGACCTTTTCCATTCCTGTGGCCATCTGTAAATCTTCTCTAGAGAAATGTCTGTTTAGTTCTTTGGGCCACTTTTTGATTGGGTCATTTATTTTTCTGGTATTGAGCTGCATGAGCTGCTTGTATACTTTTGAGATTAATTCTTTGTCAGCTGTTTCATTTGCTATTATTTTCTCCCATTCTGAAGGCTGCTTTTTCACCTTGCTTATAGTTTCCTTCATTGTGCAAAGGGTTTTAAGTTTAATTAGGCCCCATTTGTTTATTTTTGTTTATATTTCCATTACTCTGGGAGGTGGATCATAGAACATACTGCTGTGATTTATGTCAGAGTGTGTCCTACCTAAGTTTTCCTCTAGGAGCTTTATACTTTCTGGTCTTACACTTAGATCTTTAATCCATTTTGAGGGTTTTTTTTTTTTTTTTTTTTTTTTGGTATGGTGTTAGAAAGTATTCTGGTTTCATTCTTTTACCAGTGGTTGACCAGTTTTCCCAGCACCACTTGTTAAAGAGAATGTCTTTTCTCCATTGTATATTTTTGCCTCCTTTCTCAGAGATAAGGTGTCCGTAGGCGTGTGGCCTTATCTCTGGGCTTTCTATTTTGTTCCATTGATCTATATTTCTGTCTTTGTGCCAGTACCATATTGTCATGATGACTGTACTTTTTACTATAGTCTGAAATCAGGAAGGTTGATTATTCCAGTTCCATTCTTTCTAAAGATTGCTTTGGCTATTTGAGGTTTTTGGTGTTTCCATACAGATTGTGAAATTATTTGTTCTAGTTCTGTGAAAAATACCATTGGTAGCCTGATAGGGATTGCATTGAATCTATAGCTTGCTTTGGGTAGTATACTCATTTTCACTATATTGATTTTTCTGATCCATGAACATTTCTTCATTTGTTTTTATCAACCTTGATTTTTTTTTTCTTCAGTGTTTTATGGTTTTCTATATATAGGTCTTTTGTTTCTTTAGGTAAATTTATTCCTAAGTATTTTGTTCTTCTCATTGCAATCATGAATGAGATTGTTTCTGTAATTTCTTTTTCTGTTTCCTCATTGTTAGTGTATAGGAATACAAGGGATTTCTCTATGTTAATTTTATATCCTGAAACTTTACTATATTCATTGACTAGCTCTATCAATTTTCTGGTGGTGTCTTTAGGGTTTTCTATGTAGAGGATCACGTCATCTGCAAACAGTGAGAGTTTTACTTCTTCTTTTCCAATCTGTATTCCTTTTATTTCTTTTTCTTCTCTGATTACTGTGACTATGACTTCCAAAACTATGTTGAATAGTAGTGGTGAGAGTGGGCACCCTTGTATTGTTCCTGATTTTAGAGGAAATGCTTGCAATATTTTGCCATTGAGGATAATGTTTACTGTGCGTTTGTCATATATGGCTTTTATTATGTTGTGGTATGTTGCTTCTATGCCTGCATTTTGGAGAGTTTTTATCATAAATTGGTGTTGAATTTCTTCAAAGGCTTTCTCTGCATTTGCTGAGATAACTATATGGCTTTTATCTTTCAATTTGTTAACATGGTATTTGATTTGCAAGTGTTGAAGAATTTTGCATCCTTGGGAAAAGCCCACTTGGTCATGATTTTTGATCTTTTTAATATGTTGTTGGATTCTGTTTGCTAGAATTTTGTTGAAGATTGTTGTATCTATGTTCGATCAGTGATATTGGCCTGTCATTTTCTTTTTCTTTCTTTCTTTTTTTTTTTTTTGGCATATTTGTCTGGTATTGTTATTAGGGTGATCGTGCCCTCATGGAAGCCGTTTGGAAGTTTATCTTCCTTTGCAATTTTCTGAAAGAGGTTCAGTAGGATAGGTGTTAAGTTAGCTTTTCTGTAAATTTTTGGTGGAATTCACATGTGAAGACATATTGTCCTGGGCTTTTGATTGTTGGAAGATTTTTTTGATTACAGTTTCCATTTCCATGTTTGTGATGGATCTGTTAAGATTTTCTATTTCTTCCTGGTTCAGTTTTGGAAGGTTATACTTTTCTAAGAATTTGTCCATTCCTTCCAATTAGTCCATTTTATTGGCATATAGTTGCTGATAGTAGTCTCTTATGATCCTTTGTATTTCTGTTTTTGTTGTGATTTCTCCAATTTTATTTCTAATTGTATTGATTTGATTCTTCTCTCTTTTCTTCTTGAGTCTGGCTAACGATCTGTCTATTTTATTTATCTTCTCAAAGAACCAGATTTTAGTTTTATTGATTTTTTCTATAGTTTACTTTTCATTTATTTCTGCTCTGATTTTTATGATTTCTTTCCTTCTGTAACTTTGGGGTTCTTTTTTTCTTCTTTCTCTAGTTGCCTTAGGTGTAAAGTTAGGTGGTTTATTTGATGTTCCTCCTGTTTCTTGAGGTAAGCTTGTATTGCTATGAACTTCCCTTTTAGCACTGCTTTTACTAAATCCCATAGGTTTTGGTTTGTTGTGTTTTCATTTTCATTTGTTTCTTATGCATATTTTGGTTTCTTCCATGAACTGTTGGTTAATTAGAAGTGTGTTGTTTAGCCTCCATATGTTTGTATATTTAACAGTTTTTCTTTTTACAGTTGACATTTAATCTTTTGATCAGAAATGATGCTTGAAATGATCTCTATTTTTTAAAATTTACCAAGGCTAGATTTATAGCACAGGATGTGATATATCTTGGAAAATATTCCATGTGCACTTGAGAAAAAGGCGAATTCCATTGTTTTGGGGTGAAATGCCCTATAGATATCAATTAGGTCTAACTGTTCCATTGTATCATTTACAGCTTGTGTTTCCTTGCTAATTTTCTGTTTGGTTGATCTATCCATCGGTGTGTGGAGAAGGCAGTGGCACCCCACTCCAGTACTCTTGCCTGGAAAATCCCATGGACGGAGGAGCCTGGTAGGCTGCAGACCATGGGGTCACAAAGAGTCGGACACGACTGAGCGACTTCACTTTCACTTTTCCCTTTCATGCATTGGAGAAGGAAATGACAACCCACTCCAGTGTTCTTGCCTGGAGAATCCCAGGGACTGGGGAGCCTGGTGGGCCGCTGTCTATGGGGTCACACAGAGTCAGACACGACTCAAGCGACTTAGCAGTAGCAGCAGCATCCATAGGTGTGAGTGGGGTATTAAAGTCCCCCACTATTATTGTTTTACCCTTTCATACTTGTTAGCATTTCCCTTACGTATTGAGGTGCTCAAATGTTGGGTGCATATATATATTTATAACTGTTATATCTTCTTCTTGGATTGATCCTTTGACTTTGATCATAACGTAGTGTCTTTTTCTCTTACTGGAGTCTTTATTTCAAAGTCTATTTCATCTGATATAAGTATTGACACTCCTACTCCTGCTTTCTTTTTGTCTTCATTTGCATGAAATATCTTTTTCCAGCCCTTCACTTTCAGTCTGTATGTGTCCCTGGTTTTGAGGTGGGTCTCTTGTAGACAGCATATATAAGGGTCTTGTTTTTTTTTTATATATTTGGTCACTCTTTGTCTTTTGATGGAGCATTTAACCTATTTACATTTGAGATAATTATTGATAAGTATGATCCTGTTACAATTTACTTTGCTGTTTTGGGTTCATTTTTATGAACCTTTTCTGTGTTTCCTGTCTAGAGAAGATCCTTTAGCATTTGTTGAAGAACTGGTTTGGTGGTGCTGAATTATCTCATCTTTTGCTTGTCTGTAAAGCTTTTGATTTTTCCTTTGTATCTGAATGAGATCCTTGCTGGGTATAGTAATCTGGAATATAGGTTTTTCTCTTTCATCACTTTAAGTATGTCCTGCCATTCCCTTTGGGCCTGAAGAGTTTCTATTGAAAGATCAGCTGTTATCCTTATGGGAATCCCCTTGGGTGTTATTTGTTGCTTTTCCTTTGCTGACTGTAATATTTGCTGTTTGTGTTTGATCTTTGTTTGCTTGATTAATATATGTCTTGGGGTGTTTCAACTTGGGTTTACCCTGTTTGAAACTCTCTGGGTTTCTTGGACTTGGGTGGTTATTCCCTTCCCCATTTTAGGGAAATTTTCCACTATTATCTCCTCAAGTATTTTTTCATGCCCTTTCTTTGTGTCTTCTTCTTCTGGGACTCCTATGATCCGAATTTTTGGCATTTAACATTGTCCCAGAGGTGTATGAGTTGTCCTCATTTCTTTTCATTCTTTTTTTCTTTTTTTCCTTTCTGCTTCATTTATTTCCACCGTTCTATCTTCGACCTCACTGATCCTCTCTTTTGCCTCAGTTATTCTACTGTTGGTTTCCTCCAGAGTGCTTTTAATCTCAGTTGTTGCATTGTTCATTATTTATTGACTCTTCTTATTTCTTCTAGATCCTTGTTAAACATTTCTTGCATCTTCTCAATCCTTGTATCTAGTCTATTTTTCTGTAACTCCATTTTGGTTTCAAGATTTTGGCTCATCTTTACTATCATTATTCTGACCTCTTTTTCAGGTAGACTCCATATATCCTCCCTTTTGTTTGGTTTGGTGGGCTTTCATCATGTTCCTTCACTTGCTGAATATTTATATGGCTTTTCATTTTGTTTAGATTTCTGTGTTTGGGGTGCCCTTTCTGAAGGCTGGAAGGTTGTGCTTCCTCTTAATTATGGAGCCTTCTCCCTGTAGGTGGGGTTGGACTAGTGGCTTGTCAAGGTTTCCTGGTTTGGAGAACTTTTGTCTGTGTTCTGGTCGGTGGTGCTGAATCTCTTGTCCCTTGAGTGCAATGAAGCATCCAGTAGTAAGTTTTTGTGTGTCCATGAATTTGGCATGGACTGGGCAGCCCTTCTTTTAATGTTCAGGGTTGTGCTCCTGTTTTGCTGGAGATTAGTGTGTGGTGTCTTGCACTGGAATTGCTGGCTCTTGCCTGGAACTTGGTTTCAGTGTAGGTATGGAGATTGTTGGGGTGAGCTCTTGTCTATTAATATTCACTAGAGTCAAGAGTTATCTGATGTTCTAAATTTCTGGAGTTAAGACTCCTGCCTCTGCCTTTTGTTCTTTCTCTTACAGTAACCTCAAAATTTCTCCATCCATACATTACAGAAGATAAAATCCCTAGGTTAATGGTGAAACAATTCTCAACACCCAGGACCACCCAGAGAGATTCATAGGGTTTTATAGAGAATAGAAGAGGAAGGAGGGAGATAGTGGTGACAAGGAGGAGAAAATGGGGAGTCATAAGGGGAGAAAGAAACCAAGCCATAATTGAATCCCTAAGTGAAAATGGATAACGAATTAGATCCTTAAAGGTACAAAATTGATAACAAATATTAAAAAGCAAAGATTAAAAACCTATAATAGAGGTTAGACTTTGAAAATACAATATTAAAAATACAAAACAAGATGAATCATATATATATATATATATATATATATATATATATGGATTTTGTTTTTAAAAATGAGTCAATTCAGTTCAGTCACTCGGTCATGTCCAACTCTTTGTGATCCCATGTTCTGAAGCATGCCATGACTCGCTGCCCATCAACAACTCCCAGACTTTACCCAAGTCATGTCCATTGAGTCGGTGATGACATCCAACCATCTCATCCTCTGTCATCCCCTTCTCCTCCTGCCACCAATCCTTCCCAGGATGAGGGTCTTTTCAAATGAGTCAGTTCTTCACATCAGGTGGCCAAACTATTGGAGTTTCAGCTTCAACATCAGTCCTTCCAAAGAATATTCAACTGATTTCCTTTAGGATAGACTGGTTGGATCTCCTTGCAGTCCAAGAGATTCTCAAGAGTCTTCTCCAACACCACAGTTAAAAAGCATCAATTCTTCAGTGCTCAGCTTTCTTTATAGTCCAACTCTCACATACATACTTAACTACAGGAAAAACCACAGCCTTGACGAGAAGGACTTTGTTGGAAAAGTAATTCTTTGCTTTTTAAAATGCTGTCTAGGTTGGTCATAACCTTCCTTCTAAGGAGTAAGCGTCTTTGAATTTCATGGCTGCAATCACCATCTGCAGTGATTTTGGAGCCCAGAAAAACAAAAATCAGCCATTTTTCCCCACTGTTTCCCCATCTATTTGCCATGAAGTGATGGGACCGGAGGCCATGATCTTAGTTTTCTGAATGTTCAGTTTTAAGCCAACTTTTTCACTCTCCTCTTTCACTTTCATTAAGAGATCCTTCAGTTCTTTTTCCCTTTCTGCCATAAGGGTAGTGTCATCTGCATAGCTGCATCTCCTGGCAATCTGGAATCCACCTTGTGCTTCATCTAGCCCAGGGTTTCTCATGATGTACACTGCATATAAGTTAAATAAGCAGGGTGACTATGTACAGCCTTGACATACTCCTTTTTGTATTGGAATCAGTCTGTTGTTCCATGTCCAGTTCTAACTTGTGCCTCCTGACCAGCATACGGATTTCTCAAGAAGCAGGTCAGGTAGTCTGGAATTCCCATCTCTTTAAGAATTTTGCACAGCTTGTTGTGATCCACACAATCAAAGGCTTAGGCATAGTCAATAAAGCAGAAATAGATGTTTTTCTGAAACTCTCTTGCTTTTTCAATGATCCAGCAGATGTTGGCAATTTGATCTCTGATTCCTCTGCTTTTCTAAATCCAGCTTGAACATCTGGAAGTTCACAGTTCACGTATTCTTGAAGTCTGGCTTGGAGAATTTTGAGCATTACTTTACTAGCCTGTGAGGTAAGTGTAATTGTGTGGTAGTTTGAGCATTCTTTGGCACCGCGTTTCTTTGGGACTGGATTGAAAACTGGCCTTTCCAGTCCTGTGGCCACTGCTGAGTTTTCCAAATTGGCTGGCATATTGAGTGCAGCACTTTCACAGCATCATCTTTCAGGATTTGAAATAGCTCAACTGGAATTCCATCACCTCCACTAGCTTTGTTCATACTGATGCTTCCTAAGGCCCACTTGACTTCACATTCCAGGATGTCTGGCTCTAGGTGAGTGATCACACCATCGTGATTATCTGGGTCATGAAGATCTTTCTAGTACTGTTCTTCTGTATATTCTTGGCACCTCTTCTCAATATCTTCTGCTTCTGTTAGGTCCATACGATTTCTGTCCTTTATTAAGCCCATATTTGCATGAAATGTTCCCTTGGTATCTCTAATTTTCTTGAAGAGATCTCTAGTCTTTCCCATTCTATTGCTTTCTTCTAGTTTTTTGCACTGATCGCTGAGGAAGACATTCTTATCTCCTTGTTATTCTTTGGAACTCTGCATTCAAATGAGTATATCTTTCCTTTTCTCCTTTGCTTTTCACTTCTCTTCTTTTCACAGGTATGGGTAAGACCTCCTCAGACAGCCATTTGGCTCTTTTGCATTACTTTTTCTTGAGGATGGTCTTGATCCCTGCCTCCTGTACAATGTCATGAATCTTCATCCATAGTTCATCAGGCACTGTATCAGATCTAGGCCCTTAAATGTATTTCTCACTTCCACTGTATAATTGTTAGGGATTTGATTTAGGTCATACCTGAATGGTCCAGTGGTTTTCCCTTCTTTCTTCAATTTAAGTCTGAATTTGGCAATAAGGAGTTCATGATCTGAGCCACAGTCAGCTCCCAGTGTTGTTTTTGCTGACTGTATAGAGCTTCTCCATCGTTGACTGCAAAGAATATAATCAATCTGATTTCAGTGCTGGCCGTCTGGTGATGTCCCTGTGTAGTCTTCTCCTGTGTTGTTGGCAGAGGTTGTTTGCTATGTCCAGCGCATTCTTTTGGTAAAACTCTATTAACCTTTGGCCCTATTTCATTCTGTACTCCAAGGCCAAATTTTCCTGTTACTCCAGGTGTTTCTTGACATCCTACTTTTGTATTCCAGTCCCCTATAATGAAAACGACATCTTTTTGGGGTGTTAGTAGTAAAAGTAATAGTAGGCTATAAAAATGAAAGTTAAAAATTAAACTTTATTTTAACTGTTTTAATTAAGAAGTGATAATAGTAAAATTATATTCGGGAATTTCACTAGAGCTGTTGTGGGTAGTGTGGATCAGTTCATCTGTTCAGTGTCAGATAGGTCCTTGTTACAGCTTGTACTTGTTCTCAAGGTCTATACTTCAGTTCAGTTCAGTCGCTGAGTCATGTCCAACTCTTTGCGACCCCATAAATCGCAGCACGCCAGGCCTCCCTGTCCATCACCAACTCCCGGAGTTCACTCAGACTCACGTCCATCGAATCAGTGATGCCATCCAGCCATCTCATCCTCTGTCGTCCGCTTCTGCTACTGATAATGAGTAATGTTGAGCATCTCTTCATGTGTTTGTTAGCCATCTGTATGTCTTCTTTGGAGAAATGTCTGTTTAGTTCTTTGGCCCATTTTTTGATTGGGTCATTTATTTTTCTGGAGTTGAGCTGTAGGAGTTGCTTGTATATTTTTGAGATTAGTTGTTTGTCAGTTGCTTCATTTTCTATTATGAAATATACACTTCTTCTGGATATAGGTTTGCCATCCCTTCATGCAATGATTCAAATAAAACAACCATCTATGAATTTATAGAATGCCTTATCTGTTGTCATGATACTCTGCATAGCATTGTTTATAATCAAGAAACTCACTTCTAATCAAAAGAAGTGCAGCAAAAGGTCGATGCACGTAGAATTTTCTGGTCATAACATGTTCCCCGCCATTCTGAAGCAGTTGATTGATAGAATGGTAGATAGGCCTTTAGAAGATTCAACTACTTAGTCAATTAGGTAGGCATAGATTGCAGGGCTCTAGTAAGGTTCTCCAGGCAGTTGTACATGTTCTAAATCAGTTTACAACATATGGTGCTGTTTCTCTTATATCCAGGACCACAGGTCTAGGAATCTGACATGGAAATGATAGTAGCACAATATTTGCTTCCTGTCCCTCAAATTTGTGCTCTGCTGCCTAGAGATCGTAGCTTCAGAAGATGGAATCCTTCCATCAGGAGACAAAAAAGTGATTCATTTGAATGGAAGTTGGATGGAAGTGATTCATTTGAATGGGAGCCCACCTAGCTACAGTGGGCTCCTCATACTTCTGAATTAATAAGCAGGAAGGGGATTTGTGTACCGGCTAGAGTGATTTATTCTGATTACTGCCAGAGAAAGCCCTAAACTAAACAATAGGTTAGTAAAAACAGACTTACTTGAACTATAGGATAAGAGAGTTCTCAGTATTGAACCAAGTTAAATTCTGAGGATATAATTGTGCAAGTAGGAATTCATAGAAAAGAAGCCAAAGGGAGTAGCAGAAGAAAAATTACTAGGAAAAATCATGGGATGTAAGAGTATTTTGGTTAGTTTAATTCTTGATCAAGTCCTGTTAGGTTTCCCAGACATCACCTGGTGGATCGTGATTAGATACAGAAAGTAATCATACATGGAGGATTAGATCAGATGAGATCAGATCAGTCGTTCAGTCGTGTCCGACTCTTTGTGATCCCATGAATTGCAGCATGCCAAGCCTCCCTGTCCATCACCAACTCCCGGAGTTCACCCAGACTCATGTCCATCGAGTCAGTGATGCTATCCAGCCATCTCATCCTCTGTCGTCCCCTTCTCCTCCTGCCCCCAATCCCTCCCCCAGCATCAGATTCTTTTCCAATGAGTCAACTCTTTGCATGAGGTGGGCAAAGTACTGGAGTTTCAGCTTTAGCATCATTCCTTCCAAAGAAATCCCAGGGCTGATCTCCTTCAGAATGGACTGGTTGGATGTCCTTCCAGTCCAAGGGACTCTCAAGAGTCTTCTCCAACACCACAGTTCAAAAGCATCAATTCTTCGATGCTCATCAGCCTTCTTCACAGTCCAGCTCCCACATCCATACATGACCACAGGAAAAACCATAGCCTTGACTAGAGGGACTTATGTTGGCAAAGTAATGTCTCTGCTTTTCAATATGCTATCTAGGTTGGTCATAACTTTCCTTCCAAGGAGTAAGCGTCTTTTAATTTCATGGCTGCAGTCACCATCTGCAGTGATTTGGGAGCCCCCCAAAATAAAGTCTGACACTGTTTCCACTGTTTTCCCATCTATTTCCCATGAAGTGATGGGACCGGATGCCATGATCTTCATTTTCTGAATATTGAGCTTTAAGCCAACTTTTTCACTCTCCACTTTCACTTTCATCAAGAGGCTTTTGAGTTCCTCTTCACTTTCTGCCATAAGAGTGGTGTCATCTGCATATCTGAGGTTATTGATATATCTCCTGGCAATCTTGATTCCAGCTTGGAGGATTAGAGACCCTTGCTAAGTTGACTTAGCAGAGTTCTAGCTAAGGATGTTACAAGAGAGTGCACAGATAGTCCTTGAACAATTTTCAGGAGGATGCTTCATATTTTATGTTCATAATCTGTGGCTCAGATGGTAAAGTGTCTGCTTGCAGTGCAGGAGACCTGGGTTCGATCCCTGGGTTGGGAAAATCCCCTGGAGAATGAAATGGCAACCCACTCCAGTACTCTTGCCTGGGAAATTCCATGGACTGAGGAGCCTGGTAGGCTACAGTCCATAGGGTTGCAAAGAGTCGGACACGACTGAGCAACTTTACTTTTTATCAGAGGGATATTAGAAAACTACTACATGACAGAAGAAAAATATGTTTGGAATGCAGAATATACATTTACTATATCATTCCCTGTGATTAAGGTCAATGTAAGCTATAACTCTATCCAAGCAGAACTAGTAATGAACCACAGTATTCAGAAATCAAACTTTGTATCACACTACAAGGTAAATAACTATGACTGAGATGCTTTCTAAGGTAAAGGGAACATAGAATCTGTAGTAGAAGATTGTTATATGTGACAGTGACCTGAAAGGTTACTAGTTTTAACTGGGGGCTAGAACAAGAGAAAACTCTGCAGGAGGCCCAGCGTGGGATGCAAGCTATTCTGTCATGCTGGCCATTTATTTCAGCAGGCCCAATGGTTCTAGGACTTCCCTGGTGGCTCAGATGGTAAGGCGTCTGCCTACAATGTGGGAGACCTGGGTTCAATCCCTGGGTCAGGAAGATCCCCTGGAGAAGGAAATGTCAACCCACTCCAGTATTCTTGCCTGGAAAATCCCATGGATGGAGGAGCCTGGTAGTCTACAGTCCATGGGGTCACAAAGAGTCGGACACAACTGAGCCACTTCACAATGGTTCTAGAAGTTTCATTGACATTTTATTTTTTAGAGCTTTTTTTACTCCACATATGTTTTAGGTTTTGGACAAGACACTGATCTCATCTACAAATATTTACTGTAATTAAGATAAATAACTTTTTCTTTCTTTCTTTATATTCTTTTCCATTATGGTTTATTGTTGCTGTTGTTCAGTCACCAGGTCATGTCCAGCTCTTTGTGACCCCATGAAGTACAGCACACCAGGCTTCCCTGTCCTTCACTATCTCTCTGAGTTTGCTCAAACTCATGTCCATTGAGTTGGTGAAATGCCAACCAATTATGCTATCTTCTGTCATCCCTTTCTCCTCTTGCCATCAATCTTTCCCAGCATCCGGGTCTTTTCCAATGAGTTGGCTCTTTGAATCAGGTGACCAAATTATTGAAGCTTCAACTTCAGCATTAGTTCTTCCAACGAATATCCAGGGTTGATTTCCCTTAGGATTGACTGGTCTTAACTCCTTTATGTCCAAGGGACCCTCAAGAGTCTTCTCCAATACCACAATTCAAAAGCATCAGTTCTTTGGTGCTCAGCCTTCTTTATGGTCTAACTTTCACATTTGTACATGACTACTGGAAAAATCATAGCTTTGACTGGTTCCAAATAGGAAAAGGAGTACTTCAAGGCTGTATATTGTCACCCTGTTTATTTAACTTATATGCAGAGTACATCATGAGAAACGCTGGGCTGGAAGAAGCACAAGCTGGAATCAAGACTGCCAGGAGATATATCAATAACCTCAGATATGTAGATGACACCACTCTTATGGCAGAAAGTGAAGAGGAACTCAAAAGCCTCTTGATGAAAGTGAAAATGGAGAATTAAAAAGTTGGCTTAAAGCTCAACATTCAGAAAATGAAGATCATGGCATCCGGTCCATCACTTCATGGGAAATAGATGGGAAAACAGTGGAAACAGTGTCAGACTTTATTTTGGGGGGCTCCCAAATCACTGCAGATGGTGACTGCAGCCATGAAATTAAAAGACGCTTACTCCTTGGAAGGAAAGTTATGACCAACCTAGATAGCATATTGAAAAGCAGTGACATTACTTTGCCAACAAAAGTCCGTCTAGTCAAGGCTATGGTTTTTCCTGTGGTCATGTATGGATGTGAGATTTGGACTGTGATATATATATATATATATATATATATATATATATATATATATATATATATATATATGGAATTTAGAAAGATGCTAACAATAACCCTGTGTATGAGACAGCAAAAGAGACACTGATGTATGGAACAGTCTTATGGACTCTGTGGGAGAGGGAGAGGGTGGGAAGATTTGGGAGAATGGCATTGAAACATGTAAAATATCATGTATGAAATGAGATGCCAGTCCAGGTTCAATGCACAGTACTGGATGCTTAGGGCTAGTGCACTGGGACGACCCAGAGGGATGGTATGGGGAGGGAGGAGGGAGGAGGGTTCAGGATGGGGAGCACATGTATACCTGTGATGGATTCATTTTGATATTTGGCAAAACTAATACAATTATGTAAAGTTTAAAAATAAAATAAAATTAAAAAAAGAAAGAAAGAAAGAAAGCTGAGCGCCGAAGAATTGATGCTTTTGAACTGTGGTGTTGGAGAAGACTCTTGAGAGTCCCTTGGACTGCAAGGAGATCCAACCAGTCCATTCTGAAGATCAGCCCTGGGATTTCTTTGGAAGGAATGATGCTAAAGCTGAAACTCCAGTACTTTGGCCACCTCATGCGAAGAGTTGACTCTTTGGAAAAGACTCTGATGCTGGGAGGGATTGGGGGCAGGAGGAGAAGGGGACGACAGAGGATGAGATGGCTGGATGGCATCACTGACTCGATGGACGTGAGTCTGAGTGAACTCCTGGAGATGGTGAAGGACAGGGAGGCCTGATGTGCTGCGATTCATGGGGTCGCAAAGAGTCAGACACGACTGAGCGATTGAACTGCACTGAACTGGAAAAATCATAGCTTTGACTATATGGACTTTTGTTAGTAAAGTGATGTTTATGCATTTTAATGTTCTGCCTAGGTTAATTATAAGGCATTTATATATAATTCCTTATGTTACACAATATCCTTGTTTATCCATTCTATTTAAAAATGTTTGCGTCTGCTAATCTCCAAGAGCTAATCCATTCGTACACCACCCTGTTTTCCCCATGGCAACCACATTTCTCTTATTTATACCATTAAGTTCATTTCTGTTTCAAAAATAAGGATATTTGTGTCATATTTTAGATTCCACATATAAGTGACTTCATATGGTATTTGTCTTTTCCTTTGTGACTTACTTCACTTAACATCACAATCTCTAGGTTACTGCAAATGGCATTATTTAATTCTTTTTTATGGCTGAGTAGTATTTCATCATGTGTTTGTATATATTTATATGTCACATTTTATTTAATCCATTCATTTTTTGATGGACATTTACGTTGCTTCCATGTCTTGGCTATTCTAATAATCCTGCTATGAACATAGGTGTGCATACATCTTTTGAATTATAGTTTTGTCCATATATATGCCCAGAATTGGGATTGCTAGATCATATGGCAGCTCTATTTTCAGTTTTTAAAGGAATCTCCATACTGTTCTTCCATAGTGGCTACACCAGTTACACAATTACAATTCCCAACAACTCTGTAGGAGGGTTCTCTTTTTTCCAACTCTCTCCAGCATTTATTGTTTATAGATTTTTAATGATGGCCATTCTGACTGGCATGTAGTGATACATCATTTTAATTTTGATTTTCATTTCTCTAATAATTAGACATGTTGAACAGAGAGAAAGAATTTCACTGTTACTGGGCCTACCAGGAATTGAATGCTTGACAGTGAGCAATCAAATTACCATGCAACTGGAGTTCCCCATCATGAACTGTTATCTGAGTGACCAAGTCATTAAGTTGGGAGCACACTAAAATCATACATCATGTAAAAAATGTGGTACACATGATCAGGTCAGGGTATGTATTGAGAACATGAGTAATTCCATGAAATGGACTAAGTGTTTAAAGTTTTTCATCTGGCTACACATCATTTTATCTCTCCCAATTTATACCTGTCTCATAATGGAGGGTAACTCTGATCAGTTGACAGAGAGTGAAAAGACATGCATCAGGTCTACAGATAGTCCTTTACCACATGTAAACAGCACTCAAAAGCGGAGAGCTGTAGCACCTAGGCCCATTTCTGGGACATCATGAAGAACATCAGTAAAAGGAAGTCTTCCTGTGGGAGAAATATAGGCAGGACTCCAGATCATTCTTTTTTCTTGGATATAGAAATGCCCATACATTCAATTATATATGGATTCATGGGCTATGGCCAACAGTACGTCTTGATAGGATCTTGAAAGAACCATGGTTGTAAAATTGGTGACAATAAAATTAGGGGAAGAGGCTTGTGGATAGATTACTCTTAGTTGACACAAATAATCTAAAGATATTTGTGTCCATGTGGATGGTCACTAAAGCGTGACCTCTGGGGGAAAAAAAAAAGAGTGACCTCTGGAGAGAAGGATTTCAATAATCAATTGGAAAATGGTGAAATTGAGCAGGGCACTGTGGGGCCTTGCTGGGGGTAGAACTCCTGTGTCTCCTGTCTCTTGTTTCTAGAAATGCTTTAACCTCCCAGGCCTTCCCTGAGTTCCAAAGAGCAAATTTAATCAGAGGGTGAGATAATGGAGAAAGAAATGAAAATAGTCAAGCAAGGCAAAATAATAATACTTTAGCCATAAAACAAAACCAAAGATCTTTAGTTCCTCCTCAAGGATTATAGATAATGTTCTGAGCCATATTCTTGAGTTGTTTTACATATAGTAAAACCTTCACCACATGGATGAAGTTAACTGCATGCTGACCACAAGCAGGTAGACTCCAAATTGTTTGGAATCAGAAGGCTGATGATGCTGACTCTTGAAATATCACCCAGTTACCTCACCACCAACCAATCAGAAGAATGTTCATGAGCTGATCACAAATTCTGCAGTCTTCTCCTTCATTTTAATTTTTTAACAATTCCCTGAAAGCCATGGGGAAGTTCAGGTGTTTTGAGCATGAGCTGACCATTTTCCTTTCTCAGCCTCATATTGGGTACCTTGCAATACATTCTGTACTTTTTGTTTACTATAATCCAATGTCAGTAGATTGTGTGTGTGTGTGTGTGTGTGTGTGTGTGTGTGTGTGTGTGTGTGTGTGTTGGCACATGAATGAATGCCCCAAGTTCAATTCTGTAACAATAGTGACAAACATTGTTCCTCACTTTGTTACCCCTCAGAAGAAATTGTGTGTGCATGCTCTTTGTGACCAACTCTTTGTGACCCCATGGACTGTAGCCTGCCAGGTTCCTATGTCCATGGGGATTCTCCAGGCAAGAGTACCGGAGTGGGTTGCCATTTCCTCTTCTAGGGGGTCTTCCCAGCCCAGGGATTGAACCCATGTCTCCTGAGGTTCTTGCATTGGCAGACAGACACTTTAATCCCTAAGCCACATGGGAAGTAAGAAGAAGGGTAACAACTATTTAAGAACAAGATATCACTGGGAGAATTTAATATAGTGATAAATCTGAGGCACTCTTTTGCTCCACAGAAACAAAGACAGACTCTACATATGTCTTGGTCTACACAATGACCATTCTACCCTTACCCTATCCCAGCACAGCACACGAAGAGGTTTCTACTGAACCTCCAGTTTCTCTGTTAAGAAAAGAGAACCCCAAGGCACAGTCAAACGTCCCCAGCATTGTGGGTCACCTTATGGGATCTTTTACTCTGATCTTGCAACATAGGGATTGCAGGGGGATCCATGGGGCTCAACTATTGGAAATCTGGCTGTGATGGAGAAGAGGGTAAGGGATTGAAACAGCCAGCACACAGTTGTTGTCAGACTGAGTTCACACTTTCCATGTCCAAGTAGTAATCCCAATCCGTGGCTTTGCTCATCTGCAGAAGCAAATCAGGGGAATACTCTGACCAGGAAACTTAGCAGGGTGCAGATCTGCCTGATTCAGATCAAACGATAAGTTTTACCAGACCTAGAGCTTCACTTGTACATGTTCAGGAAAGGAGCTAAATCACAGCCCAACTGCTGTTCAAGATTATTTTCTAGCCTCATCTAACAAGAAGGGCTAGTGACAACTCCTGGTAGAAATATGGCTCCATGGTGGTCAGGTCAAGAGGTGAGTAGGCAGGATTTACTGTCCCCAGAGCAAAGCCAGTAATGAGTATGAAGCTTGAAATAGGTAGGGAGATGAGTTCATAGCCAAGGCTAAGGGGAACTGCCAGTTTCTCCTAACTAGGTAGCCTAAATGGGAAAATGAGAGTAGCATAAGGCAGCCTCTCCTCCTTCTGCCCAGGCAAGGAAGCTGTGACATAGCCTGTGGAGAGTGTCTTTTTCCCCCATATGACCAACAGGGCTGGTAACAAGCCTTGAAAGCTGTGCAACCATGTGGCAGTCAAGCAAAGAGGAGAGCAGGTGGGGCCTATAGTTTACAGAGAAAAACCACTGTTACGTTTGATCAGGAAACTTGGGGAGAAAGATTGCTTTAGTTAAGATAAAATAGAACCTGGATTTGGAGCTGCTTCTCCCCCTGGTCAGGCAGTCACTCTAATCCATAGCCCCACTCATTTTAGAATACAGCCTTCAGCCTCTCTGATGAGAGAATTTAAACAGAGAACAAGGGAAGCTACCTACAATATTCAACATCCTTCCACATGGTGCTCTTTGAACAGAGCATACCCTATGGACTTCCCCACTCTGCAGAGTAAAACCATCAGCCTCACCTGACCAAGACATTCAGTGCACACTCTGATCTGATTTGAGTCCCCAAATAATGATCTGTATGGGGCCTGGGTTTTGTGTTGCTGTCCTGCCAGAGCAGGGAAGCTAATTTGTAATTTGTTTGACTACTGAATATAGTATCAAGTCCCGGCCAGTAAGCCTTACCAAAGAATCCAGCACATGAAGATCTATTCTACGGCCTTATTTGGGTACAGAACCAAGCTGGCCAGTCATATCCACTGTTCTCATTCAGTGACACATCCCCATCCCCATCCTCAGAGCTTTGCTTCATCCCCAAATATGCCATAATTGCAAGACCCACCTGCCCATGACATTACCAACAGACACATATAGAAACCGAGACTGAGATGACTGGTGAAGCAATGCCTCTGTCAAAGCAAATCTGTAAGACCTGGAAGAGGACCCTGATTACTCAAATGCACAGATACAATGTAAGAAATCAAGAATCATGAAGAATCAGATAAATATGACATATCAAGGGAAACTAGTAAAGCTCTAATAACTGAACATAAAGAAATGGAAAACATTAACTGTTAGACAAATAATTCAGAATAACCTTCTTAAGGGAGCTTAGTGAACTATAAGAAAACACAGAAAACTAAATGAAATTAGGAAAAGAAATAATGAACAAAATGAGAAGTCCAACAAAGAAACAGCAACCCTCAAAAGAAAACAATACAAATCCTAGAATTAAAAATATAATAACTGAAGAATTCAATCAGTTCAGTTCAGTCACTCAGTCATGTCCGACTCTTTGCGACCCCATGAATCGCAGCACGCCAGGCCTCCCTGTCCATCACCAACTCCGGGAGTTCACTCAGACTCACGTCCATCGATTTAGTGATGCCATCAAGCCATCTCATCCTCTGTCGTCCCCTGCTCCTCCTGCGCCCAATCTCTTCCAGCATCAGAGTATTTCCAATGAGTCAACTCTTCGCATGAAGTGGCCAAAGGACTGGAGTTTCAGCTTTAGCATCATTCTTTCCAAAGAAATCCCAGGGCTGATCTCCTTCAGAATGGACTGGTTGGATCTCCTTCCAGTCCAAGGGACTCTCAAGAGTCTTCTCCAACACCACACTTCAAAAGCATCAATTCTTCAGTACTCAGCCTTCTTCACAGTCCAACTCTCACATCCATACATGACAGCAGGAAAAACCATAGCCTTGACTAGACGGACCTTTGTTGGCAAAGTAATGTCTCTGCTTTTGAATGTGCTATCTAGATTGGTCATAACTTTCCTTCCAAGGAGTAAACATCTTTTAACTTCATGGCTGCAGTCACCATCTGCAGTGATTTTGGAGCCCCCGAAAATAAAGTCTGACACTGTTTCCACTGTTTCCCCATCTATTTCCCATGAAGTGATGGGACCAGATGCCATGATCTTCATTTTCTGAATGTTGAGCTTTAAGCCAACTTTTTCACTCTCCTCTTTCACCTTCATCAAGAGGCTTTTTAGTTCCTCTTCACTTTCTGCCATAAGGGTCGTGTCATCTGCATATCTGACGTTATTGATATTTATCCCAGCAATCTTGATTCCAGCTTGTGCTTCTTTCAGCCCAGGGTTTCTCATGATGTACTCTGCATATAAGTTAAATAAGCAGGGTGACAATATACAGCCTTGATGTACTCCTTTTCCTATTTGGAACCAGTCTGTTGTTCCATGTTAGTTCTAACTGAAAGAATTCAATAAAGAGTTTCAAAAGCAGACTCATGAGAAAAATCAGCAACCTGGAGGGTAGGACACTGGAAATTATCCAGTCAGAAAAGCAAAAACAAAAAAGAATAAAAATGAAAGACAAAGGCCTACAGAAATTATGGATCATGATGACAAGAAATGGTATTTGCATTTTGGGAATTATAGAAAGAGAAGAGAAAGGGACAGAAAAAGTATATTTAATGCAGTAGTGGCTGAAATTTCCCCCAAACTGGAGAGATAAATGAATATCCAGACTCATGAGGTTCACATGATCTCAAACAGGGCTACCCTGAGACACATTATAATTAAACTATCAAATGTAAAGGACAAAAAAAAAAAAAAATAGCAACAAGAGAAAAGGGAGAAGCCCCTTCCCTTACTGGAAGGGAGGTTAGTTGGGGCAGAAGGAGAGCTTTGGGGGCCTAGAGAACATAGCAACCAGTCTTGTGCAGGCAGGCAGGACAGAGTAAGAACTACACAAATGGCCCATGCCACAGACCTGCTGGTCCCAGCTTGAGACAGGGGTCCACCCGTACACATGGGGGCTGGGGGCTGGAATGTGGATACTGGAGAGCAAGACCATGAAGGGCACTGCAGTTGGCTGTGAGGAGACAGCCTGAGGGGATGGGAGTAAGGAGTTCTACAATCAGGAATACTCAGAGAGGAAGCTCAGACCGTCATAAAAGCCAAATGCCATTGTTGGGTGACACACAAAGGGCAGGGCTGCCATTGGGACTTCTCCACATGGACCAGCCTCTGCCACCACAGGCACATGGAGGGCTCCAACTGGACTCAGCTTGCACACCCTCACCGTCATCACCACTGTCCAGCCCCCACACCACCTGAGCACTTGGCCTTATCACTGCTTCTCCCCTTTCTTGCCTAACAGGCTTGTGTGTTCCAGGAACGTCTGGAACAGACTCTGGTGGGAGGACCACACAGAGAAGTGGGGCTGAAAACACAGTTGAGTCCCCAAGGCCATGTGACTAAGGAAAAAGTGCTAAAATACCTCCTCATAGCTGCACAAACTTCAGAGATAGCCCTCTGGTGATGGCTTCCTTAATTCAGTGTCTTCTAAACATCCAAAAGAATAACAAGTGCTCCTAGAGCTGGGACAACTCTGGGTTTAGCAGCAATGAGCTTTGTGGTGGGGCCTGGGCCAGAGAAAGAGCTGCCTCCATAGTTCTATAGCATATCCAGGTGTACAACTATTGCAGTACTGGAACATAGCCTCAGTGGGTCTGTGCTGGTGGCCTGATGCCAGAAAGTCATGGGGTAAACTGCCCACATACACACAGTTAAGGTGGAGCCAAGACAGAAGTGCCAACAGCCATATACTTTGTGAGGATGCAGAACTGGCAAAAAGGGACATAACAGAGCACATTCACAGATGAATAGCCCCTGAGGAGATATACTTTGTGGCTTCTCTCCCAGTAGGAGTGCTTTAATACTGCCTTCCTTGCACTGCAGATCAGAAACAGAGCTAAGAAACAGAACTGGGGATTTCTACTCCATCACTGAGGGAGCTGATTCTACCCTTGACAAGGCAGTGACAACCACAGAGAAAAATGGAGGCTCCACTCAAAATCCTAGGAATGCTCTGCTCACCACACCAGTCAAACCTCCTAATGAGGCAATAACACCACAAACCTCCGGACCAAATTTACCAAGCAGTGAGCAGAAACCAAAACCAAGAGGATCTACAATCCTGCAGTCAGCAGATAGGAGACCACAGAAAGTAAGACAAAATGAGATGACAGATGAAGGAGCAAGATAAAAACCTACAAGTGCAACTAAATGAAGAGAAGATAGACAGTCTACCTGAAAAGGAATTCAAAGTAGTAATAGTAAAGATGAACCAAGATCTGAGAAAAAGAACAGAGGCACAAATAGAGAAGATGCAAGAAATGCATAACAAAGAATTAGATGAACTTAGGAAAAAACTGTGATGAACACTACAATAACTGAAATGTAAAATACACTAGAAGGGATCAATAGCAGAATAACTCAGGCAGAAAAACTGATAAATGACCTGGAGGACAGGATGGTGGTGACTGCTGCTGTGCAAATGAATGAAGAAAAAAAAAAAAAATGAAAAGAAATGAGGACAATTTAAGAGACCACTGGGACAGCATTAAAATCATCAACATTCAAGTTATAGGGGTCCCAGAAGGAGAAAAATAGAGAAAGGGCCTCAGAAAACATTTGAAGAGATTATAGTTGATAACTTCCATAACATGGGAAAGGAAATAGTCACCCAAGTCCAGGAAGCCCAAGAGTCTATTCCAGGATAAACCCAAGGAGGAACATGTCAGTGCATGTATTAATCAAACTAACAAAACTTAAACATAAGGGGGGAAAAAAAAAAAAAAACCAACAAGGGAAAAGCAATAAATAACATACAAGTGAGCCCCTGTAAGTTTATCAGCTGATTTTTCAGCAGAATCTCTGCAGGTCAGAAGGGAATGGCATAATATATTTAAAGTGATGAAAGGGGAACATGTAAAAGCAATAATAATCTACCCAGAAAGAGTCTCATTCAGATCTAAAAGAGAAACAAAATCGTACAAAGCAAAAGCTAAAAGAATTCAGCACCACAAAACCAACATTACAACAAATGCTAAAGGAAATGCTCTAGGCAGGGGAAATGAGAAATACAAGCAAACAAACAAGAAACTACAACAGACAGAAACACAAAAAAGAAACAGCTACACAAACATAACACTAATGATGGTCATCAAACCACAAGAGAAGAAAGTAAAAGAGAAATGTAAGAAAAGAGGCCTACAAATTTAAAACCAAACCATCAAGAAAATGGCAGTAGGAAGATACATGTCAATAACTATCTTAAATATAAGTAGATTCAGTGCTCCAAGTAAAAGATATAGGCTGGCTGAATGGATGCAAAAATAAGATTGTATATATGCTCCCCAAAAGAGACCTGCATGATAACTGAAAATGAGGGGATGAAAAATGATATTCCATGCAAATGGAAATCAAAGTAACTCTGGAACAGCAATATTCATATTTGACAGAATAGGCTTTAAAATAAAGACTGTTATAAGAGACAAGGAATGCCATTATATAATGACCAAGGTATCAATCCAAGAAGTTATAACAATTTAAAATATATATAGGAACACCTCAATATATAAAGTAAACACTGCCAGCCATAAAAGGGGAAATCCACCATAGCACAATAATATTGGGGAGTTTGAACACTCACTTACACCAATGAACAGATCATTCAAATATAAAATTAATAAGGAAACACAAACCTTAAATGACATAGTAGACCAGATAGCCTTACTTGATATTTATAGGACATTCCATCTGAAAGCAGAAGAATACATTTTCTTAACTGAACATGGAACATTCTTCAGGACAGATCACACTCTGGGTCACAAACTTAAGAAAACTGGAATCATACTGACCATCTTTTTTGACCACAGTGCTATAAGATTAGAAATCATTTACAAGAGAACAACTGTAAAAAACACAAATATATGGAGGTTAAACAATATGTTATTAAGTAACCAATGGATTATTGCTTATTTCTTCTTACTGAAGAAATAAAAGAAGAAATTTAAAAATACCTTGATTGGAAATGCAAAAAACCTCGAATAGCCAAAGCAATCTTGAGAAAGAAGAATGGAACTGGAGGAATCAACTTGCCTGACCTCAGGCTCTACTACAAAGCCACAGTCATCAAGACAGTATGGTACTGGCACAAAGACAGAAATATAGATCAATGGAACAAAATAGAGAGCCCAGAGATAAATCCACACACCTATGGACACCTTATCTTTGACAAAGGAGGCAAGAATATACAATGGAGAAAAGACAATCTCTTTAACAAGTGGTGCTGGGAAAACTGGTCAACCACTTGTAAAAGAATGAAACTAGAACACTTTCTAACACCATACACAAAAATAAACTCAAAATGGATTAAAGATCTAAACGTAAGACCAGAAACTATAAAACTCTTAGAGGAGAACATAGGCAAAACACTCTCTGACATAAATCACAGCAGGATCCTCTATGACCCACCTCCCAGAATACTGGAAATAAAAGCAAAAATAAACAAATGGGACCTAACTAAAATTAAAAGCTTCTGCATAACAAAGGAAACTATAAGCAAGGTGAAAAGACAGCCTTCAGAATGGGAGAAAATAATAGCAAATGAAGCAACTGACAAACAACTAATCTCAAAAATATACAAGCAACTCCTACAGCTCAGTTCCAGAAAAATAAATGACCCAATTAAAAAATGGGCCAAAGAACTAAATAGACATTTCTCCAAAGAAGACATACAGATGGCTAAAAAACACATGAAAAGATGCTCAACATCACTCATTATCAGAGAAATGCAAATCAAAACCACAATGAGGTACCATTTCATGCCAGTCAGAATGGCTGTGGTCCAAAAGTCTACAGGCAATAAATGCCGGAAAGGCTGTGCAGAAAAGGGAACCCTCTTGCACTGTTGGTGGGAATGCAAACTAGTACAGCCACTATGGAGAACAGTGTGGAGATTCCTTAAAAAACTGGAAATAGAACTGCCTTATGACCCAGCAATCCCACTGCTGGGCATACACACCTAGCAAACCAGAATTGAAAGAGACACGTGTACCCCAATGTTCATCGCAGCACTGTTTATAATAGCCAGGACTTGGGAGCAACCTAGATATCCATCAGAAGATGAATGGATAAGAAAGCCATGGTACATATACACAATGGAGTATTACTCAGCCATTGAAAAGAATACATTTGAATCAGTTCTAATGAGGTGGATGAAACTGGAGCCTATTATGCAGAGTGAATTAAGCCAGAAAGAAAAACACCAATACAGTATAGTAACACATATATATGGAATTTAGAAAGATGGTAATGATAACCCTGTATGCGAGACAGCAAACAAGACACAGATGTATAGAACAATCTTCTGGACTCTGTGAGAGAGGGAGAGGGTGGGATGATTTGGGAGAATGGCATTGAAACATGTATAATATCATGTAAGAAATGAATCGCCAGTCCAGGTTTGATGCAGGGTACAGGATGCTTGGGGCTGGTGCACTGGGATGACACAGAGGGATGGTCTGGGGAGGGAGGTTGGAGGGGAGTTCAGGATGGGGAAAACGTGTACACCTGTGGCGGATTCATGTTGATGTATGGCAAAACCAATACAGTCTTGTAAAGTTAAAATAATAATAATAATAATAAATGATAAATCATTACAAAAAAAAAAAAAAAAAAAACCAAAACCTTGGGACACATTACAAGAAAAATACAATGATCCAAAGCCTATGGGATGCTGCAAAAACAGTCCTAAGAGGGAAGTTTTTAACAGTAAATTCTTACCTTAAGAAACAAAAAAATCAAATAAACAATGCAAACTTATACCTAAAGCAACTAGAAAAAGAACAAACAAAACCCAAAGTTAGTAGAAGGAAAGATATCATAAAGATCAGAGCAAATATAAATGAAATAGAGATGAAGAAAACAATACTAAAGAGCAATGAAACTAAAAGCTTGTTCCCTGCAAAGATAAACAAATTGATAAACTTTAGCCAGACTCAACCAGATAAACAAAGGAGAAGACTCCAACATTAAAATTAGAAATGAAAAAACAGAAGTTATAACACATGCCACAGATATCAAAAGAATCATAAGGGAGTACTACATGAAACTACACACCAATAAAATGGACAACTTGGAAGAAATGGACAAATTCTTAGAAAAGTACAACCTTCCAAGACTGAACTAGGAGGTAACAGAACATATGAATAGACTAATTGTAAGTACTGAAATTGAAACTGTGATTCAAAAACTCTCAACAGACAAAAGTCCAGGACCATATGACTTCACAGATGAATTCTACCAAATATTTATTGAGAGGTTAAAATCTACATTTTTGAAACTCCCAAAAACATGGAGAGGAAAGGACACTCCCAAGCTCATTTTTCAAGGGCAACATCACCCTGACACCCAAACAAGACAAAGATAACACAAAAAAGATTACAGGCCAGTATCACTGATCAACATAGACCTCAGTATTCTCAACAAAATACTAGCAAACTCAATCTACCAACACACTAAACAGTTCATGTGTCATGATAAAGTGGAATTTATCCCAGGGATGCAAGGATTTTTCAATATCTGCAAATCAATCAATGCGGTTGAGGTTATTCTCATCAACAAATTGAGAATAAAAATCATACGATTTCCTCAATAGATACAGAAAAAATTTTTGAAAAAAATTCGGCACCCATTTATGACAAAAAATCTTCAGAAAGTGAACATAAATCTACCTCAAAATAATAAAGAGTATATATGACAAACTCACAGGAAACATTATTTTCAAAAGTGAAAAACTGAAAGGATTTCCTCTGAGATTAGGAACAATAAAAACAAAGATATTCACTCTTGCCACTTTTATTCAATATAGTTTTGGAAGTTTTAGCTGCAGCAATCATAGAAGAAAAAGAAATAACACAAATATCAATTGGAAAAGAAAATGTAAAACTGTCACTGCTTGCAGAGGACATGATACTGTACATTAAAAAAGATCTTAAAGAAGCTATCAAAAATTATAAGAGCTCATCAATGAATTGGTAAAGTTGTTGGATATAAACTCAATACGCAGAAATATATAGCATTCCTATACAATAACTCGGGCTTCCCTGGTGGCTCAGAGGTTAAAGGAATGCAGGAGACCCGGGTTCGATCCCTGAGTCGGGAAGATCCCCTGGAGAAGGAAATGGCAACACACTCCAGTACTCTTGCCTGGAGAATCCCATGGGGTGAGGAACCTGCTAGGCTACAGTCCATGGGGTCACAAAGAGTCGGACATGACTGAGTGACTTCACTTTCACTTTCATACAATAACAATGATAGATCAGAAATAGAAATTAAGGAAACAATCCCTGAAGGGACCTTCAAAATAGCGGAGGAGTCATGGTGATCACCTTCCACCACACAAATACAACAAAATATATCTACATATGGAACAATACCTACTGAATGCTGGTAGAAGACCTCAGACTTCCAAAAGGGCAAGCTAATCTCCAATATGAATAAGAAAAAAAAAAAAAAAATAGACAAAGGAATGGGGACAGGACCTGTACCTCTGGAAGGGAACTGTGAGGGAGAAAAAGTTTCTGAACACTAGAACACCCCACTCAATGGTGGGAACAGGAAGGACCATCTAGAGACCAGCAGGTCCCAGACTATGACACTTGTCTGCATGCCCATTGGCATGGGTGTGCGATAGGTGTTGAGGCTCAAGCTTTGGAGAAAACTAGGGTTGACTGCTATGAAGACGGTTTGAGGGGATGCAGCTCAATCAGTCCAGAAAGAACCCTGGGCTTGTCAGAGAGACAAGGGATCCTTGTTGAAGCGTGGTGAGGGGGAGGTACAGGCCAGGAAAGTAGCTTCTAACACCATGTGCTCACAGCTGGCAAGGCACTGCCTATGTGAGCTCCAGAGGTGGTGCAAGTCTCAGCTTCTATCTCCAACCACAGAAGTGGGTGATATGGCTGCTACCACTGCCACCAAGCTATGAGCAAGTGCAGGTCATTGTACATGGCTTCCAGGAAATCTGTGCAGCCTGACACTGCAATGAAGGGCCAACTCCTCTGGGAAAATGCACAGTTGCCTCAGGCTGTAGCAACTTCCTTTGCAGCCTCTGCTGCTGCAGGAACTCCTTACACATTCCAGTTGTGTGAGGAACTCCTCAGACATCCCTACCTCTCCCCAGGCTGAGTGAGCAAGCTTAGCCTATGCTTTTACCACCTCCTGTCTGGGCAGGGAACAGGTGCAGGAGGGCAGCATACAAAGGGAAGTGAGAGTCCAAAACCAAAGCTATGTGACCAAGGGCTATGTGACCGAAGAGGAAGGGAATTTTCACATGCCGCTGAAAGAGCAAAAGATTAAATCCCCACAGTTGGCTTGGTAAACCCTGCATCTGTGGAATATCTGAACAGACAAGAAGTGTTCCCACATTTGAGGCTGTGAACTTTGGGGGCAACTGTGGAATTTGGATACAAGTACAAGCTAGAATAAGTCCAGGTCCGAATTTGAGCTGACCCCACCGTGTCAACAGCAGATCCAGGGACCTTCCAAGAAATACTGGAGGTCTTCCTAGATAGGCAGATTGGCTGGAGCTCACGGTGGGGGCAAAGAGAGTGACAGATGAGGCCACAAGAAAATTTTCTTCCTATTACAACTCTCTCCCTCTCTCTCAAAAATATACATATTCTTTTTTGTTCTATTGTTGTTCACTTATTTTTTATTCAGTTTTTTATTCTTTTACTTTAAATGTTTTCATTTTATTTTTTCCTATTTCTATTGTACTTTTAAATTTACTGCATTTTCCTTTTATTTTTGTCCCTTGTTTTGCCTTATCTTTTAAAATTATATTTTACATTTTTCTTTTTTCTTTACTTCTTTGCTGTTTTGTATTTTTCCTTTTGTTTTCATCTGTCTTTTGTTTTTACATTTTTTTCTATGATCATATTTGTTTGCCTGTTTTATGCTTTCTTTGCCTTTTACAGTTTACTTTCTGTGTTTGATTTTCTTTTGGTTTCATTTTTTGCTAGTTTAGTTTGTAGTTTTTTTTTTTTTTTTGTAGTGTTTGTTTTTATTTAGGGATTATTAGTTTGCTGTCTTCTTTACTGTTTTCTCTCTCTTTTTTTTTTTCTTTCTCTTCATGAATGTGAGTGTGTGAGTTTCATTTTATGTTTTTGTCTGTTTAGCTTTAAGACAACTTTTACCATTTGTATTAGGGTACAATACATTAGGGTACATGTCTGTCCATGTTTTTTTGGATCCCACCAATGTCCAGTAAGCTCTGGTACTAGAAAACAGGGAAAGTCCCCACCGACAGGAAGGCTAGCCAAAGCACTGATCCAATACCATCCACTGGGAGCAGACTCTGTTTGTAAGAGGAACTATGACTCTGCAGTCAGTGAAAATCAGAACACAAGCACAGTAAGTTAGATGAAAGGGAAGACAGAGAAACACACAGTAATGAAGGAACAAGGTAAAAACCCACACAAACAAACAAATGAAGAAAAAGTAGGCAGTATACATGAAAAAGTATTCAGAGTAACGATAGGAAAGATAATCCAAAATCTTTGAAATACAATGGAGGCATAGATAAATAGAATGGAGGCACGGATCAAGAAGATACAATAAATGTTTAACAAGGACATAGAAGATTGAAAGAACAGGCGATCAGTGATGAACAACACAATAACTGAAATTAGAAATACACTAGAGGGAAACAAAGTAGAATAAATGAATAAATATGCACCCAATATAAAAGCAGCTCAATACACAAGGCAAATGCGACCAGCAATAAAAGGGAAAACTGTCAGTAACACAATAATAGTGGGGGACTTTAACACCCCATTCATATGAATGGATAGATCATCAAGACAGAAAAATAATAAGGAATTGAAAGTCTTACATGGCACTTAGACCAGATGGACCTTACTGATACGTGGAGGGCATTTCCAGTCAAAAGCAGCAGAATAAACTCTATCTTCCGAAGGTGCACATGGATGAATCTCCAAGATAGATCACAGCTTAGGTCACAAATCCAGCCTTGGTAAATTTAAGAAAATTGAAATGGTATTAAACATCATTTCTGACCACAACATTATGAGATTAGATATTAATCACAGGGGTAAAACTGTAAAAAATACAAAAATATGGAGGCTAAATGACATGCTTCTAAATAACCAAGAGGTCACTGAATAACTCAAAGAAGAAATTAAAACAAAACTAAAAATAAATGACAACAGAAACAGGACAACATAAAACATATGGGGTCATCAAAGCAGTATTAAGAGGAAAGTTTATAGCAGTAAAAGCCTACCTCTAGAAAAGAGAAAAACATCAAATAAACAATTAGGTGTTTCGATGTAATATTACACCTAAAGCAACTATGAAAAAGAAAACAAAGTTACAAAGAAAGTGATAAAGATGAGGACAGAAACAAATTAAAAAGAAATGAAATCAATACCAAAATCAATAAAACTAAAAGGTGGATCTTTGAGAAAATAAACAAAATTGACAGATCATTAGCCAGACTCAGCAAGGAAAAAACAGAGAATCTAAAATCAACAAAATTAGAAATGAAAAAAGAGAAATTGAAACAACAATACAAAAGGATCATAAGTGTGGCAAATAGTTGCTTACTGCAAGGAACTATATGCAAATAAAATGGACAACCTTGGAAGAAGTGGGAAACTTCTTGGAAAACTACAACCTTCCAATAATGAACCAGAAAGAAATAGAGCATATGAACAGAAAATCAAATACTGAAATTGAAACAAACTGTTGCAAAAATCTTCCAAAAATAAAAGCCAGTGGTACATGGCTTCACAAGTAAATTCTATCAAACATTTAGATCTAATACCTATCCTTCTCAAACTTTTTCTGAAAAGTTCCAGAGGAAGGGGTCACTTGCAAACAGATTCTACCTGGCCACCATCACCATGATACCAAAACCAGACAAAGATATCACACACAAAAAAGAAATCACAGGCTAAAATCACTGATGAATATAGATGAAATTCCCTCCAAAATGCTACTAAACAGAATCCACAACACATTAAAATGGTCATGCACTGTGATCAAGTGGGGCTTATCTCAGGGATGAAGGGTTTATAAATATATGCAAATAAATCATTGTGATATACCACATTAGTAAACTGAAAGATAAAAATCATATGAAAAGCTCAACAGATGGAGAAAAAGCTTTCAATAAATCTCAAGGCCCATTTAAAATAAAAAGCTATCAAAAAATGGGTATAGAAGGACCCTAACTCAGTATCATAAAAGACATACACAAAGCAACCTAGATATCCATCAGCAGATGAATGGATAAGAAAGCTGTGGTACATATATACAATGAAGTATTACTTAGCCATTAAAAAGAATACATTTGAATCAGTTCTAATGAGGTGGATGAAACTGGAGCAGATTACTTCACTAGAGTGAAGTAAGGCAGAAAGAAAAACACTAATACAGTATACTAACACATATATATGAAATTTAGAAAGATGGTAACGATAACCCTGTGTGCAAGACAGCAAAAGAGACACAGATGTATAGAACAATCTTTTGGACTCGGTGGGATGGGGGCGGGGGGGATGATTTGGGAGAATGGCTTTGAAACATGTATAATATCATATAAGAAACGAATCACCGGTCCAGGTTCAATGCATGATACAGGATGCTTGGGGCTGGTGCACTGGGATGACCCAGAGGGATGGTATGGGGAGGGACGTGGGAGCGGGGTTCAGGATATGGAACACGTGTACACCTGTGGTGGATTCATGTTGATGTATGGCAAAACCAATGCAATATTGTAAAGTAATTAGCCCCTAATTAAAATAAATAAATTTAAATTAAAAAAAAGACATACACAATAAACCTACAGCAAACATTATTCTCAATGGTAAAAAACTGAAAGCATTTTCTCTAAGGTCAGAAACAAGACAAGGGTAAACATTCTTGCTACTATTATTCAATATATTTGTGGAAGTCCTCAGCACAGCAAAACAGAAGAAAAATATGAATACAAATCGAAAAAGAAGAAATAAAACTCTCACTTTTTGCAGATAACATTATATGATACATTGTTGTCTGTTTTAGTCTCTCAGTCAAGTCCGACTATTAATGACTCCATGGACTGCAGGACAGCAGGCATCTCTGTTCTTAACTCTCTCCTGGAGCTTGCTCAAACTCATGTCCATTAAGCTGATGACGCCATTCAACCGTTTCATTCTCTGTGAACCCCTTCTCATCCTGCCCTCAATCTTTCCCAGCATTAAGGTCTTTTCCACGTCGACTCTTTGCATCAGGTGGTCAAAGTCCTGGAGCTTTAGCTTCACCATCAGTCCTTCCGATGAATATCCAGACATGATTTCCTTTGGGATTGACTGGTTTGATCTCCTTGCTGTCCAAGGGACTCTCAAGAGTCTTCTCCAGTGCCACAGTTCAAAAGCAACTCAACTCTTCAGTGCTCAGCCTTCTTTATGGTCCAACTTTCACATCCATACATGACTACTGGGAAAGCCACAGCTTTGACTATATGATTATTTGTTGTCAAAGAGATGTCTGCTTTTTAATACACTGTCTAGGTTTGTCATGGTTTTTCTTCCAAGGAGCAAGTGTCTTTTATTTTCTTGGCTGCAGTCACTGTTCACAGTAATTTTGGAGGCCAAGAAAATAAAATCTGTTACTATTTCCAATTCTTCCCCATTTATTTGCCATGAAGTGATGGGACCAGATGCCACGATGTCATTTCTGGAATGCTGAGTTTTGAACCACTTTTTATCACTCTCCACGTTTATGTTGATCAAGAGGCTCTTCAGCTCTTCTTCACTTTTTGGTATTTGGTCTGTGTCATCTGAATACGTGATCACATCAGATCAGATCAGTCGTGTCCGGACTGGTTGGATCTCCTTGCAGTCCAAAGGACTCTCAAGAGTCTTCTCCAAAACCACATTTCATTTTTTTTTAATATCAACTTGTCATTTTATTTCTCTGCATAGATTGAAAAAAATTAGTAGATTTTAAACAAGTTTAGAAGGTAATGGGTGGTTCCCTTACAGGCTGATGTTTACAGCTTCGAAATGAAGAACATTTATTTATTTAGGCTATTTACCTTCTGTTCCCAAAGCTGTTAAATAATTTCTTTCTTAAAGCAGTTAGCACAGAGAAATGCTGTCTATTTCTGAATCCTATTGTAGAATTCAGCATACTTGGGAAAATGCAAACATACATTTTCATGTACATAATGCCATCATTTTTTTATGTGTTTATTTGCATCAAGAGCAAATAATAATGATTTTTTGAAACACATACCATACTGTTACATATCCATCCTTTTTAAAAATGTTGATATATATGATCTCAAGTAATCTTTAATCACATTTTGCATTTTAAGAGACAGACTCATAGAAGTTGTGATAAATTGGTATTTAGAAATGGTGCTTGTCTATTTGACTCTTGTTTCTTTTTTTAATTTCTAATTGGAATGCCCAGAACACAGGTTCATCACTCTGAATGAATCAGTTGATATTCTTTATTCCTTGATATTTATGGTATCTCACATTTGGTTTTTATAGTATCTAAGTGATAGGTCAGTTCAGTTCAGTTGCTAAGTCATACCCAACTCTTTGTGACCCTGTGGACTGCAGCACACCAAAACCACATTTCAAAAGCATCAATTCTTCAGCGCTCAGCCTTCTTCACAGTCCAACTCTCGTATCCATACATGACCACAGGAAAAACCATAGCCTTGACTAGACGAACCTTTGTTGGCAAAGTAATGTCTCTGCTTTTGAATATGCTATCTAGGTTGGTCATAACTTTCCTTCCAAGAAGTAAGCGTCTTTGAATTTCATGGCTGCAGTCACCATCTGTAGTGATTTTGGAGCACCCCAAAATAAAGTCTGACACTGTTTCCACTATTTCCCCATCTGTTTCCCATGAAGTGATGGGACCGGATGCCATGATCTTCATTTTCTGAATGTTGAGCTTTAAGCCAACTTTTTCACTCTCCACTTTCACTTTCATCAAGAGGCTTTTGAGTTCCTCTTGACTTTCTGCCATAACGGTGGTGTCATCTGCATATCTGAGGTTATTGACATTTCTCCCAGCAATCTTGATTCCAGCTTGTATTTCTTCCAGTCCAGCGTTTCTCATGATGTACTCTGCATATAAGTTAAATAAGCAGGGTGACAATATACAGCCTTGACGTACTCAGTTTCCTATTTGGAACCAGTCTGTTGTTGCATGTCCAGTTCTAACTGTTGCTTCCTGACCTGCATACAGATTTCTCAAGAGGCAGATCAGGTGGTCTGGTATTCCCATCTCTTTCAGAATTTTCCACAGTTTATTGTGATCCACACAGTCAAAGGCTTTGGCATAGTCAATAAAGCAGAAATAGATGCTTTTCTGGAACTCACTTGCTTTTTCCATGATCCAGCAGATGTTGGCAATTTGATCTCTGGTTCCTCTGCCTTTTCTAAAACCAGCTTGAACACCAGGAAGTTCACGTTTCACATAATTGCTGAAGCCTGGCTTGGAAATTTTGAGCATTACTTTACTAGTGTGTGAGATGAGTGCAATTGTGAAGTAGTTTGAGCATTGTTTGGCATTGCCTTTCTTTGGGATTGGAATGAAAACTGACCTTTTCCAGTCCTGTGGTCGCTGCTGAGTTTTCCAAATTTGCTGGCATATTGAGTGCAGCACTTTCACAGCATCATCTTTCAGGATTTGAAAGAGCTCAACTTGAATTTCATCACCCCCACTAGCTTTGTTCGTAGTGATGCTTTCTAAGGCCCACTTGACTTCACATTCCAGGATGTCTGGCTCTAGGTGAGTGATTACACCATTGTGTTTATCTGGGTCGTGAAGATCTTTTTTGTACAGTTCTGTGTATTCTCGCCATCTCTTCTTAATATCTTCTGCTTCCGTTAGACCCATAACATTTCTGTCCTTTATCGAGCCCATCTTTGCATGAAATGTTCCTTTGCTATCTCTGCTTTTCTTGAAGAGATCCCTAGTCTTTCCCATTCTGTTGTTTTCCTCTATTTCTTTGCATTGATTGCTGAAGAAGGCTTTCTTATCTCTTCTTGCTCTTCTTTGGAACTCTGCATTCAGATGTTTATATCTTTCCTTTTCTCCTTTGCTTTTCACTGTCTTCTTTTCACAGCTATTTGTAAGGCCTCCCCAGACAGCCATTTTGCTTTTTTGCATTTCTTTTCCATGGGGGTGGTCTTGATCCCTGTCTCCTGTACAATGTCACAAACCTCCGTCCATAGTTCATCAGGCACTCTATCTATTAGATCTAGGCCCTTAAATCTATTTCTCACTTCCACTTTATAATCATAAGGGATTTGATTTAGGTCAGACCTAAATGGTCTAGTGGTTTTCCCTACTTTCTTCAATTTATGTCTGAATTTGGCAATAAGGAGCTCATGATCTGAGCCACAGTCAGCTCCTGGTCTTGTTTTTGCTGACCGTATAGAGCTTATCCATCTTTGGCTGCAAAGAATATAATCAATCTGATTTCGGTGTTAACCATCTGATGATGTCCGTGTATAGAGTCTTTTCTTGTGTTGTTGGAAGAGGGTGTTTGTTATGACCAGTGCATTTTCTTGGCAAAACTCTATTAGTCTTTGCCCTGCTTCATTCCGTATTCCAAGGCCAAATTTGCCTGTTACTCCAGGTGTTTCTTGACTTCCTACTTTTGCATTCCAGTCCTCTATAATGAAAAGGACATCTTTTTTTGTGTGTTAGTTCTAAAAGGTCTTGTAGGTCTTCATAGAACCGTTCAACTTCAGCTTCTTCAGCGTTACTGGTTGGGGAATAGACTTGGATTACTGTGATATTGAATGGTTTGCCTTGGAAATGAACAGAGATCATTCTGTCGTTTTTGAGATTGCATCCAAGTACTGCATTTTGGACTCTTTTGTTGACCATGATGGCCACTCCATTTCTTCTGAGGGATTCCTGCCCTCAGTAGTAGATATAATGGTCATCTGAGTTAAATTCACCCATTCCAGTCCATTCGCTGATTCCTAGAATGTCGACGTTCACTCTTGCCATTTGTTGTTTGACCACTTCCAATTTGCCTTGATTCATGGACCTGACATTCCAGATTTCTATGCAATATTGCTCTTTATAGCATCGGACCTTGCTTCTATCACCAGTCACATCTACAGCTGGATATTCTTTTTGCTTTGGCTCCATCCCTTCATCCTTTCTGGAGTTATTTCTCCACTGATCTCCTGTAGCATATTGGGCACCTACTGACCTGGGGAGTTTCTCTTTCAGTATCCTATCATTTTGCCTTTTCATACTGTTCATGGGGTTCTCAAGGCAAGAATACTGAAGTGATTTGCCATTCCCTTCTCCAGTAGACCACATTCTGTCAGATCTCTCCACCATGACCTGTCCATCTTGGGTTGCCCCACGGGCATGGCTTAATTTCATTGAATTAGACAAGGCTGTGGTCCTAGTGTGATTAGATTGACTAGTTTTCTGTGAGTATGATTTCAGTGTGTTTGCCCTCTGATGCGCTCTTGCAACACCTACCGTCTTACTCGGGTTCTCTTACCTTGGGCGTGGGATATCTCTTCACGGCTGCTCCAGCAAAGCGAGTATGTGGTATTATTGATATTTCTCCTGGAAAACATGACTCTAGCCTGTGTTTCATCCAGCCCAGCATGTCGCATGATGTACTCTGCATATAATTAAATAAGCAGGATGCCAACATACAGCCTTCGCGTACTCCTTTTTCAATTTTGAAACAGTCTGTTGTTCCATGTCCAGTTGTAAATGAGGCTACTTGACCTGCATACAGATTCCTCAGGAGGCAGGTAATGTGGTCTGGTATTCTCATCTCTTTAATAATTTTCCATAGTTTGCTATGATTTACACAAAAACTTTAGAATAGTCAATGAAGCAGAAGTATTTTTTTTTTTTTTTTCTGGAATTCCCATGCTTTTTCTATGATCCAGCCAATGTTGTTAATTTAATTTCTGGTTACTCTGTCTTTTCTAAATCTAGCTTGTACATATGGAATTTCTTGGTTGACATACTGTTGAAGCCTAGCTTGAAGGATTTTGAGCATTATCTTGCTAACATGTGAAATGAGCACAATTTACAGTGGTTTGAATATTTTTGGGCATTGCCTTTGTTTAGAGTTGGAATGAAAACTGACCTTTTCCAGTCCTGTTGCCACTGCTGAGTTTTCCAAATTTGCTGGCATATGGCATGCTGCACATTAACAGCCTCATCTTTTAGGATTTGAAACAGCTTGGCTTGAATTCCTTCACTTCACTAGCTTTGTTCATAGTAATGCTTCCTTAAAGCCCATTTGACTTCACACTCCAGGATGTCTGGCTCTAGATGAGTGATCATACCCTTGTAGTTATCCAGGTCATTAAGAGCTTTTTTTCCTTACAGGTCTTTTGTGTCTTCTTTCATGCCTTCTTAATATCCTCTGCTTCTGTTAGGTCCATACCTTTGTTGTGTCCATATTTGCATGAAATGTTCCCTTGGTATCTTTAATTTTCTTGAAGAGATCTCTAGTCTTTCCCATTCTATTGTTTTCCTCTATTTCTTTGCATTGTTTTCTTTTCTTTTTTTAAAAATTTTATTTTATTTTTAAACTTTACAATATTGTATTGGTTTTGCCAAATATCGAAATGTATCTGCCACAGGTATACATGTGTTCCCCATCCTGAACCCTCTTCCTTCCTCCCTCCCCATACCATCCCTCTGGGTCGTCCCAGTGCACCAGCCCCAAGCATCCAGTATCATGCATCGAACCTGGACTGACGACTCGTTTCATATATGATATTATACGTATTTCAATGCCATTCTCCCAAATCATCCCACCCTCTCCCTCTCCCACAGAGTCCAAAAGACTGTTCTATACATCAGTGTCTCTTTTGCTGTCTCGTAAACAGGGTTATTGTTACCATCTTTCTAAATTCCATATATATATGCGTTAGTATACTGTACTGGTGTTTTTCTTTCTGGCTTACTTCACTCTGTATAATAGGCTCCAGTTTCATCCACCTCATTAGAACTGATTCAAATGTATTCTTTTTAATGGCTGAGTAATAAGAACGCTTTTTTATCTCTCCTCCTATTTTTTGGAACTCTGCATTCAGATGGGTATCTTTCCCTTTCTTCTTTGCTTTTCACTTCTCTTCTTTTCTCAACTATTTTTCCAGCGTCCTCAGACAATCATTTTGCGTTGCATTTCTTTTTTGGGGGGATGGTTTTGTTCACTGCCTCCTGTACAGTGTTACAAACTTTCTGTCTGAAAAAGTTACAAACTTTTTCAGGTCCTTTGTCTATCAGATCTAATCCCTTGAATCTGTTTTTTACTTTCACTGTGTAATCATAATGGGTTTGATTTAGGTCATGACTGAATGGGCTATTGGTTTTCTGTATTTTCTTCAATTTAAGTCTGAATTTTGCAATAAGGAGCTCATGGTCTGGGCTATGGTCAAATCCAGGTCTTGTTTCTGGATAAAATGAAATATAATCAATCTGATTTCACAATTGACCACCTGGTGACATCCATGTGTAGAGTCATCTCTGTTGTTGTTGGAAGTGGGTGTTTGCTATGACCCATGGGTTCTCTGGGCAAAACACTGTTAGTATTTGCACAATTTCATTTTGTACTACAAGGCCAAATTTGCCTGTTACTCCAGGTATCTCTTGATGCCATATTTTTGCATTCCAGTTCCGTATGATGAAACAGACATCTTCTTTTTTTGGTGTTAGTTCTAGAAGGTCTTGTAGGTCTTTCTAGAACCATTCAGCTTCATCTTATTTGGCATTAGTGATTGGGGCATATACTTGGATTATTGTGATGTTGAATGATTTGCCTTGGAAACAGAGATCATTCTGTTGTTTTTTTGTGACTGCACCCAAGTACTGCATTTCCAACTTTTATTGACCATAAGGGCTGCTCCATTTCTTCTAAGGTATTCTTGCCCACAGTAGTAGATAAAATCATCATCTGAATTAAAATTGCCCATTCTTGCCCATTTAAGTTCACTGGTTCCTTAAATATCTATGTTCACTCTTGCCATTTCCTGTTTGATCACTTCCAATTTACCTTGATTCATGGACCTAACATTCCAGGTTCCTATGCAATATTGTTTTTTCACAGCTTCAGAATTTACTTTCACCACCAGACATATCCAGAACTGCACACTGTTTCTGCTTTGGCTCAGCCTCTTCATTCCTCCTGGAGCTAATTCTCCCCCTTTTCCAGTAGCATATTGGGCACCTACTGACCTGGGGGCTTCATTTTCCAGTGTCATATGATTTTGCCTTTTCATACTGTTCAGGGAGTTCTCAAGGAAAGAATGCTGAAGTGGTTTGCCATTTCTTTCTCCAGTGGACCACGTTTTGTCAGAACTCTCCACCATGAGCCATCCATCTTGGGTGGCCCTACATGTCATGGTTCATAGTTTCACTGAGTTATACAAAGCTGTGGTCCATGTGATCATTTTGGTTAGTTTTCTGTGATTGTCATTTTCCTTCTGTCTGCTCTCTGATGGATGTGGATAAGAGGCTTGTGTAAGTTTCCTGATGGAAGGAACTACCTGTCTGGAAAACTCGGTCTTGCTTTGGTAGGCGGGGCCATGTTCATAAAATTTTAATACAATTTTCTGTTGATGGGTTTGGCCTGAGGCCGCCTATCCCTAGATTCTGAAGGCTCTATTGGCAGCCTAAAAGCTCAATGGTAGGGGTAATTGCAACATCTTCTAAGAGGACAAATACCAGCTTTACAAAGAATACCTTAAATTTGCCCACAGAAAATTGCTACAGCTAATCAACTAATTTAGTAAAGTCGCAGAATATAAAATTAATACACAGAAATACCTTGTATTACTACACACTAATAATGAAAGGTCAGAAAGTTAAATCAAGGACATAATTCCATTTGCCACTACAACCAAAATGTTAAAATACCTAAAAATTAATGTACCTAGAGAGGCAAAAGACCTGTGTGAAGAAACTTATGAGACACTGATGCAAAAAATCAAAGATGACATAAACAGATGGAGAGATATGCCATGCCTTTGGATCGGAGGAACCAATATTTTGAAAATGACTACACTACTCAAAGAAACCTACAGATTCAATGCAATCCCCATTAAATTACCAGTATCATTTTTCACAGAACTACAGCAAAATATTTTACAATTTGTATGGCAACACAATAGACTCTGAATAGCCAAAGCAATCTTGAGATAGAAAAATGCGGTTTTAGAAATTAACTTTATTATACACTACAAAGCTTCAGTAATCAAAAAAGTATGGTACTGGCATAAAAAAAGAAATATAGACAAATGAAACAATCTATTAGGTCCAGAGATAAACCCTTGCACCTATGGATACTTTATCTTTGACAATGGGGGCAAGATTATATAATGGAGAAAAGAAAGCTTCTTCAAAAGGTGGTTTTGGAGAAACTGTACAGCTATGTGTAAAAGAATGAAATGAGAACACTTCCTAAAGCCATCAGTTCAGTTCAGTTCAGTCGCTCAGTCATGTCCAGCTCTTTGGGATCCCATGAACTGCAGCACACCAGGCCTCCCTGTCCATCACCAACACCCGGAGTTCACCCAAACCCATGTCCATCAAGTAGGTGATGCCATCCAACCATCTCATCCTCTGTCGTCCCCTTCTCCTCCTACCCTCAATCTTTCCCAGCATCAGGGTCTTTTCAAATGAGTCAGCTCTTTGCATCAGGTGACCAAAGTACTGGAGTTTCAGCTTCAACATCAGTCCTTCCAATGAACATTCAGGACTGATCTCCTTTAGGATGGACTGGTTGGATCTCTTTGCAGTCCAAGGGAATCTCAAGACTCTTCTCCAACATCACAGTTCAAAAGCATCAATTCCTCGGTGCTCAGCTTTCTTCATAGTCCAACTCTAACATCCATACATGACCACTGCAAAAACCATAGCCTTGACTAGACGGACCTTTGGTGGCAAAGTAATGTCTCTGCTTTTCAATATGCTATCTAGGTTGGTCGTAACTTTCCTTCCAAGGAGTAAGCGTCTTTTAATTTCATGGCTGCAGTCACCATCTGTAGTGATTTTGGAGCCCAGAAAAATAAAGTGTGACACTGTTTCCACTGTTTCCCCATCTATTTGCCATAAACTGATGGGACCAGATGCCATGATCTTAGTTTTCTGAATGTTGAGCTTTAAGCCAACTTTTTCACTCTCCTCTTTCACTTTCATCAAGAGACTCTTTAGTTCTTCTTCACTTTCTGCCATAAGGGTGGTGTCATCTGCATATCTGAAGTTATAGATATTTCTTCCGGAAACCTTGATTCCAGCTTGTGCTTCCTCCAGCTCAGCATTTCTCATGACGTACTCTGCATATAAATTAAATAAGCAGGGTGACAATATACAGCCTTGATGTACTCCTTTTCCTATTTGGAACCAGTCTGTTGTTCCATGCCCAGTTCTAACTGTTGCTTCGTGACCTGCATAGAGGTTTGTCAAGAGGCATGTTAGGTGGTCTGGTATTCCCATCTCTTTCAGAATTTTCCACACTTTATTGTGATCCACACAGTCAAAGGCTTTGGCATAGTCAATAAAGCAGAAATAGATGTTTTTTCTGGAACTCTCTTGGTTTTTCCATGATCCAGAGGATGTTGGCAATTTGATCTCTGGTTCCTCTGCCTTTCCTAAAAGCAGCTTGAACATCTGGAAATTCATGGTTCATGTATTGCTGAAGCCTGGCTTGGGGAATTTTGAGCATTACTGTACTGGTGTGTGAGATGAGTGTAATTGTACAATACTTTGAACATTCTTTGGCATTGCCTTTCTTTGGGATTGGCATGAAAACTGACCTTTTCCAGTCCTGTGGCCATTGCTGGGTTTTCCAAATTTGCTGGCATATTGAGTGCAGCACTTTCACAGCATCATCTTTAAGGATTTGAAAGAGCTCAACTGGAATTCCATCACCTCCACTAGCTTTGTTCGTAGTGATGCTTTCTAAGGCTCAGTTGACTTCACATTCCAGAATGTCTGGCTCTAGGTGAGTGATCACACCATCATGATTATCTTGGTCATGAAGATTTTTTTTGTACAGTTCTTCTGTGTATTCTTAAGGGGCTGAGGCCGAGAAGAGCTACCCACGTCCAAGGTCGGGGAGGCAGCTGAGAGGAGCAACCCCACGTCCAAGGAGCAGCGGCTGCACAGGCACAGGAGGGCGGAGAGGAGCTACTCCACGTTCAAGGTCAGGAGGGGTGACCTCATCCAATGTAAGGAGCAGCAGCTGTGCTTTGCTGGAGCGGCCGTGAAGAGATACCCGATGTTCAAGGTAAGAGAAATCCAAGTAAGATGGTAGATGTTGCGAGAGGGCATCAGAGGGCAGACACACTGAAACCATAGTCACAGAAAACTAGCCAGTTTGATCACACAGACCACAGCCTTGTCTAACTCAATGAAATGGAGTAGGGCCACCCAAGACAGAGAGGTCATGGTGGAGAGGTCTGACAGAATGTAGTCCACTGGAGAAGGGAATGGCAAACCACTTCAGTATTCTTGCCTTGAGAACCCCATGAACAGTATGAAAAGGCAAAATGATAAGATACTGAAAGAGGAACTCCCCAGGTTGGTAGGTGCCCAATATGCTACAGGAGATCAGTGGAGAAATAACTCCAGAAAGAATGAAGGGATGAAGCCAAAGCAAAAACAATACCAAGTTGTGGATGTTACTGGTGATAGAAGCAAGGTCCGATGCTGTAAAGAGCAATATTGCATAGGAACCTGGAATGTTAGGTCCATGAATCAAGGCAAATTGGAAGTGGTCAAACAGGAGATGGCAAGAGTGAACATCGACATTCTAGGAATCAGCGAACTAAAATGGACTGGAATGGGTGAATTTAACTCAGATGACCATTATATCTACTACTGTGGGCAGGAATCCCTTAGAAGAAATGGAGTAGCCATTACGGTCAACAAAAAAGTCTGAAATGCAGTACTTGGGTGCAATATCAAAAGTGACAGAATGATATCTGCTCATTTCCAAGGCAAACCATTCAATATCACGGTGATCCAAGCCTAGGCCCCAACCAGTAATGCTGAAGAAGCTGAACGGTTCTATGAAGACCTACAAGACCTTTTAGAACTAACACCCCAAAAAAGATGTCCTTTTCATTACAGGGAACTGGAATGCAAAAGCAGGAAGTCAAGATACACCTGGAAGTAACAGGCAAAGTTGGCCTTGGAATACAGAATGAAGCAGGGCAAAGGCTAGTAGAGTTTTGCCAAGAGAACTCACTGGTCATAGCAAACACCCTCTTCCAACAACAGAATGGGATATTGCTAAACTATAAAAGGGAATGGAACTGGGTCATTGATAGACATATGGATGAACATAGAGAGTGTCATACAAAGCAAAGTAAGTCAGAAAGAGAAAAACATATATGTTAACACATAGAAGTGGAATATAGAAAAAAAATGGTATAGATGAGCTTATATGCAGAGCAGACATAGAGACACAGAAATGGAGAACTCTATTCAATATTCATTGGTGACCTAAATGGAAAGGAAATCCAAAAAAGAGGTGTTATATGGATAGAATATCTCATTCCCTTTGCTGTACAGCAGAAATTAACATAAAATTGTTAAGCAACTACACTCCAGTAATTAAAAAAACAAAACAGAAGAATTGGTAAAGAAAACGTGGCATGTATATACAATGAAATATTACTGAGCCATAAAGAAGTAAATAATGGCATTTGCAGCAACATGGATAGACCTAGAGATTGTCATACTGAGTGAAATAAGTCAGACACAGAAAGACAGATATCGTATGACATTGCTTATATGTGGAATCTGAGAAGAATGTGCAAATTAACTTATTTACAAAACAGAAGTAGAGTCACAGTTGTAGAAAACAAACTTATGGTCATCACAGGACAAGAAGGGGACTAATTGGGAGATTAGGATTGACATAAATACAGTATTATATATAAAATAAATAACTAATAAGCGCCTGCTGCATAGCACAGGGAACTTTACTCAATATTCTTTAATGGCCAGTATCAGAAATGAGTCTTTAAGAAAGAGGAGTGGATATATTTACTTATATAATTGTTTTGCTGTGCTGTATACCAAAATCTAAAACATTACTTTAAATCAACTATAGCCCATAAAATTTAAGAAAGATAATTGTGACTTTGAAAAAGTCACATGGATGGAAGAATATCAGAATGGTTATGCTAAGTGAATGGCTATGCTGAGAGAGTCAGTTCCTAGGCAGGTTGATAAGTCCAGGATCCCCAAAGAGAAGAAAGGGGTCTGGAATTCTCAAGGAAGAGGAGAGGACAAACATCTTTTTTTTTTTTTTTCTCTCTCTACATTCCTTAGTCTTAGTCACATAAAACATTTTTTTTTTCTTTAAGCCCAGAACTGATAATTACACATCAAACAACTCAGCTTAAACTCTGTACTAAGGATTATATAACAATAATGTATCCTGCTTGAGGATGGTTTCTCCTTCCTGGAAACCTTCTGGCTAATCCTGTTATCTTAAAATGTAAACTATGGGAGTGAGTCTAGTAAGATCTTTACAACCTTGAGACATTCCTTTGATTTATTGTAATAACCTATTAGAAAATTATATAACTCTCTTGCTAACACTAGCGAGGGGGGCACTCTCTGTCCCCCTTCTGATGTCTATGTCAGAAGCTCTCTTTGTCCCTTTTTATACTTTAATAAAAGTCTGCTACACAAAAGCTCTTAAGCAATCAAGGCTGGTCCCTGGTCCTGAAGCTAAATCTTCTTTGAAGATCATGAATCCAACATCGTTCACTGTAAGCTATCAATGCTATGTATCAAGCATACAAAAAAGTACGCAGTATGTGATCCTATTATATAATTTTAGAAAATGCAAAAAAGTCTATAGTGACGGAAAGCATATCAGTGGTTGCTTGGGGATGAGATGTCAGAGAAGACCAAAGAGGAGGGGTTGTCAAGGGTCACAGTGAAACTTTGAAGGGGAAGAGAGTATTAATAGTATAGTCATTGTCTTGAGAGCAGTGATGATTTCCTGAATATATAAGCCAAACTTTTAAAATAAAGAATTAATTACATGCAAAAGAGCATATGCCTCTAGAAAATTATGAAATGATATAAATTTACTACAGAATGATACTATTTGGCCAAAGTTGACAACTGTTTACTTCCTAGTTCTCTATATAAAAGAACATGACCAGTGTTGAGAAAGTCTCAACATATATAAATGAAACTATACAAATCTATGAAACATCTAATCTAATGTTTCATTTAAGGCTGCTGTTTCCTTGCTGACTTTCTATCTGAATGATCTATCTATCCATTGATGGAATTTGGGTGTTAAAAGTCCCCAGCTATTATTGTGTTGCTATCAGTTTCTTCCTTTAGGTCTGTTAATAATTGTTTTATATATTTTGGTGCTCCAAAGTTGCATGTACATATATTGAAAAATGTTTTTAATGATTGTTCCTTTTATCATTATATAATGTCCATCTTTGTCTCTTGTTACCTTTGTTTTTCTTTCTTTTTTTTTTTTTTTTGGTTTATTTGGCTGCACCAGGTCTTGGTTGCAGCACGTGGGCTTTTAGTTGTGATATGTGGGATCTAGTTCCCTGACAAGGGATCAAACCCAAGCCTCCTCCATTGAGATCTCGGAGTCTTGGCCACTGGACCACCAGGAAAGTCCCACTGTTACCTTTTTTTCTTTTATCTATTTTGTCTGATAGATAAAATAGGCCTTTTAGGGCTTCCCTGATAGCTCAGTTGGTGAAGAATTTCCCTGCAATGCAGGAGACCACGGTTCGATTCCTGGGTCGGGAAGATCCACTGGAGAAAGGATAAGCTACCCACTCCAGTATTCTTGGGCTTCCTTTGTGGCTCAGCTGGTAAAGAATCCGCGCGAAATGCTGGAGACCTGGCTTCAATCTCTGGGCCGGGAAGATCCCTCGAAGAAGGAAAAGGCTACCGACTCCAATATTCTGGCCTGGAGAATTCCATGGATTGTATAGTCTATGGAATCACAAAGAGTCGGACGCAACTGAGCGCCTTTGGCTCCCACTTTGTCTGATACAAGTGATTACACTCACTTTCTTTTGGCTGCCATTTGCTTGGAGTATCATCTTTCATCCCTTCACTCTGAGCCTGTTTTTCTTTAGAGCTGAGGTAAGTCTCCTGGAGGCAGCATATAGTTAGATCTTATTTTTTAATCCATCCAGCCACTCTATGTCTTTTGATTGGTGAACCATTTACATTTAGGATGATTATTGATAAATGAAGACTTATTGTTGCCATTTCATCTCTTATTTTCTGGTTGTTTGATATCGCCGTTGTTTCTTTTTCCTTGTGTTTCTGTTTTCCAGTTTTTGGTGGTTTCTGTGTACAGAACATCTCATCCAAGTGCAGCAGAATAAACACTCTTCTCAAGTGCATATGGAATTTTCTCAAAAAATGTGTTGAGATACAAACAAGTCTCAATACACTTAAGAAGAGTGAAATCTTATCGAAAGTCTTTTCTGATAACATTGAATGAAACTTCTACAACGATGTAGAAATCAACAAGAAGAAAACTGGAAAAATCACAAATATGTGGAAACTGAACAATGTGCTACTAAACAATATGCAACTGAATAACTATGAGGTCAACACAGAAATCAGAGGAGAAATTAAAAATACTGAAGATGAAAATACGACATGCCAAAACCTATGGGATGCAGCAAAAGAGGCACTAAGAGGGAAGTTTAAACAATACAGGCTTACCTCAAGAAACAAGACAAATCCAAATAAATAATCCAACCTCACACCTAAAGGAACCAGGAAAGAATAAATGCAGCCCAAAGTCAGTAACAGGAAGGAAATAACAAAGATCAGAGTAGAAATAAATGAAATAGACTAAAAATATAATAGTAAAGATCAATGAAACTAAGAGCTGTTTGAAAAGATAAATAAAATTGACAAACTTTTAGCTAGCCTCAGAAAAAAAGAGGTAAGACTCTGATAAAGGCAGAGACGAAAGAGGAGAAATAAGAATGGGTACCACAGAAACACAAAGAATTATAAAAGAATATTATAATTATCTGTATTCCAATAACTGGACAACCTAGAAGAAATGGACAAATCTTAGAGTCATACAATGTTCCAAGACTAAATCATGAAGAAATAGAAAATGTGAATAGACCAAACTCTAGTAAAGAGATTGAAACAGTAATAAAAAACCTCCCCCAAACAAAAGTCCAGGGCAAGACAGCTTCCCAGGTGAATTCTATTAAGCCATCAAAGAGGATTCAATACTTCTCAAAGTCTTCCAAAAAATTGAAGAGGAGAGAATACTTCCTAACTCATTTTACAAGGCCCATATTATCCTGATACCACAACCAGACAAGGACAACACAAAAAAAGGAAATTAGGGGCCCATTTCTATGATGAGCATGGAGAACTGTATGATGATGGATGGGAACCAAAGTTTTGGTGGTGAGCATCCTGTAGTAGGTATTTCTACACAGTAGAAATCTAATGTTGTACATGTGAAACTTATAGAATGTAATAAAGCAATGTTACCTCAATCAAAAAAAAAATAAATAAATAAATGAAACTATAGGACTAATATGGTAAAGAAAAACCAAAACTCTGTAGGCATGGAAAGCAAGATTTGTTTTTGACAAGAAGTGGGATGAAAGATGTGCTTTCACTGAGGAAAACAATGAGTAATTTTATCCTAAAGCAGAGTGACTAGTTAATATTCCAGAATATGAAAGAGGAACACAGAAGATTAAAATGGAATGGGTATTTTAAAAATGTTGTAGAAAGACTGTGGGAAAAGTCCTGAAAAGGAATTTTATAATCTATGATCAAATCTGGCTAATGATGAATGGATTTATTTATGTTTTTTTAAACTTAGCCTTAAGAATAATACTACATTGATGTGAAATAAGAATTTAGTTCTGTTACAGAAATTAAGTTTTCTTAGATTTCAGGTCTACATTGAGAAGAAATTGAAAAAAATGCTTTCCTTTACCTTTTACTTATTGTGCCTGGCAAACCAAGATTTTGTGACTTAAATTTATTTTGTCTCCTTCATATTGTCTTTATAATTCCTTTGATTGCTTAAGAAAATAGAGCTTTCTCAACATTTAGGGAGCTACATTTTTTTACAACTATGCCATTTCCTGCATTTCCTCTGGTTATTTGTCACTTTGGTTAAATATGTAACTAAGTACACTTTCACAGTTTCCTGTGATACTATTTAATGAAGTGTTCAAACCTTTTGATAATATTGACAACGTCTCAAAATCAATATTAAAAGGGAGACTTTTTACTTCAAACTGATGTGAGATTCCCCAGAGTGCCATTGGCAAGTTTTAAAGGATTTGTTTCTTACTTTATAAAAGGGAGATGCTAAAAAGAATTTGGTTACTTAGTATGTTAAACTATGTGGGAAATGCTATCAAATAATAGAGGTAATAAATTTCTTAGTTTATATGAGGTGGATAAATGTTCCTGATACAGGTATTCCAGAAATTGTATAAATTTCATAGAAATCTGTCAAAACCCTCATTGTCCAGTTATGTTAAAATGCTGCATACTACCTAAATAACTAGTTGTCTTTATACAACAAGCTGTCATAAGAAATTTAATAGTGGCCATTTTAAGTCACTTAACAGTTACAGATAGTCAATGTTTTGCTTTGATTCTTTTGTAAAAGTTTTTAAAGTTAACTACAGGCAAGAATCCTCCATGTTGGCCTAATGTGACCAAATTTGAATCCATACCACTGGACTGAGTAATAATATTCAGAAGCATGAAGACATTAATGTCACTAAAACTGCAAACCACCAATCACACAGAATAAGAATTAATTCCATGTGAATGAATGAACTGACAAGGAAAATTATAATGTTTTGGACATTTGGGAGGAAAACTTCCATAGTTACTTTAGTTTTGTTTATGAGATTGAAAAATATCCTTTTCTCTCAAGCTATTAATATGTGTAACTTTCTGCAATTTGGTAAATTATGGCTTTGTGTACAAAGATAGAATATTTATTTTTTATCTCTATTCCCCAAATTCTAAAATCTCAATCAGTATTCTTATATTTATGATAATATAGTTATTGGGATAAGTTCAACGACAATTTTTTCTTGCAGGAGGATACATTTGGAAACACTGGTTAATTATAACTAAAGCTTTTTTTTTTAAATTTTATTTTATTTTTAAACTTTACATAATTGTATTAGTTGTGCCAAATATCAAAATGAATCCATCACAGGTATACATGTTCTCCCCATCCTGACCCTCCTCCCTCCTCCCTCCCCATACCATCCTTCTGGGTCGTCCCAGTGCACTAGCCCCAAGCATCCAGTATCGTGCATTGAACCTGGACTGGCATTTAAAAAACTAAGGTTGAATTTAAGGACAATTTTTAGAAAGTCTCCCTTGGAAAATATGACCTGTAATTGGCTTATGGGGTTTCCTAACTTATATGTCATTAAAAAAGGTCACTTGATAGCACATCTGGTACCTCAGAATATTTTGGGGAATGTCCAAGGTAAGGAGCAGCGGCTGTGATTTTCTGGAGCAGCCGTGAAGAGATACCCCAAGTCCAAGGTAAGAGAAACCCAAGTAAGACGGTAGGTGTTGCAAGAGGGCATCAGAGGGCAGACACACTGAAACCATAATCACAGAAATCTAGTCAATCTAATGACACTAGGACCACAGCCTTGTCTAACTCAATGAAACAAAGCCATGCCCTGTGGGTCCACCAAAGAAGCGCAGGTCATGGTGGAGAGACCTGACAGAATGTGGTCCACTGGAGAAGGGAATGGCAAACCACTTCAGTATTCTTGCCTTGAGAACCCCATGAACAGTATGAAAAGGCAAATGATACGATACTGAAAGAGAAGTCCCCAGGTCAGTTGGTGCCCAATATGCTACAGGAGATCAGTGGAGAAATAACTCCAGAAAGAATGAAAGGATGTAGCCAAAGCAAATACAATACCCAGTTGTGGATGTGACTAGTGATAGAAGCAAGGTCCGATGCTGTAAAGAGCAATATTGCATAGGAACCTGGAATGTCAGGTCCATGAATCAAGGCAAATTGGAAGTGGTCAAACAAGAGATGACAAGAGAGAACGTCGACATTCTAGGAATCAGCAAACTAAAATGCACTGGAATGGGTGAATTTAACTCAGATGATTATTATATCTACTACTGCAGGCAGGAATCCCTTAGAAGAAATGGAGTGGCCATTATGGTCAACAAAAGAGTCCGAAATGCAGTATTTTGATGCAATCTCAAAAACGACAGAATGATCTCTGTTCGTTTCCAAGGCAAACCATTCAATATCACAGTAATCCAAGTCTAGGCTCCAACCAGTAATGCTGAAGAAGCTGAACGGTTCTATGAAGACCTACAAGACCTTTTAGAACTAACACCCCAAAAAGATGTCCTTTTCATTATAGGGGACTGGAATGCAAAAGCAGAAAGTCAAGAAACACCTGGAGTAACAGGCAAATTTGGCCTTGGAATATGGAATGAAGCAGGGCAAAGACTAATAGAGTTTTGCCAAGAAAATGCACTGTTCATAGCAAACACCCTCTTCCATCAACACAAGAGAAGACTCTACGCATGGACATTACCAGATGGTTAACACCGAAATCAGATTGATTATATTCTTTGCAGCCAAAGATGGATAAGCTCTATACAGTCAGCAAAAACAAGACCAGGAGCTGACTGTGGCTCAGATCATGAACTCCTTATTGCCAAATTCAGACATAAATTGAAGAAAGTAGGGAAAACCACTAGACCATTCAGGTCTGACCTAAATCAAATCCCTTATGATTATACAGTGGAAGTGAGAAATAGATTTAAGGGTCGAGATCTGATAGATAGAGTGCCTGATGAACTATGGACGGAGGTTTGTGACATTGTACAGGAGACAGGGATCAAGACCACCCCCATGGAAAAGAAATGCAAAAAAGCAAAATGGCTGTCTGAGGAGGCCTTACATAGCTGTGAAAGAAGAGAAGAGAAAAGCAAAGGAGAAAAGGAAAGATATAAGTATCTGAATGCAGTTACAAAGAATAGTAAGAAGAGATAAGAAAGCCTTCCTCAGCAATCAATGCAAAGAAATAGAGGAAAACAACAGAATGGGAAAGACTAGAGATCTCTTCAAGAAAATTAGAGACACCAAGGGAACATTTCATGCAAAGATGGGCTCGATAAAAGATAGAAATGGTATGGAGCTAACAGAAGCAGAAGATATTAAGAAGAGGTGGCAAGAATACACAGAACTGTACAAAAAAGATCTTCACAACAAAGATAATCACAATGGTGTAATCACTCACCTAGAGCCAGACATCCTGGAATGTGAAGTCAAGTGGGCCTTAGAAAGCATCACTACAAACAAAGCTAGTGGGGGTGATGGAATTCCAGTTGAGCTCTTTCAAATCCTGACAGATGATGCTGTGAAAGTGCTGCACTCAATATGCCAGCAAATTTGGAAAACTCAGCAGTGGCCACAGGACTGGAAAGGGTCAGTTTTCATTCCAATCCCAAAGAAAGACAATTCCAGAGAATGCCCAAACTACCGCACAATTCCACTCATCTCACACGCTAGTAAAGTAATGCTCAAAATTTCCAAGCCAGGCTTCAGCAATACGTGAACCGTGAACTTCCTGATGTTCAAGCTGGTTTTAGAAAAGGCAGAGGAACCAGAGAACAAATTGCCAATATTCACTGGATCATCAAAAAAACAAGAGAGTTCCAGAAAAAAACATCTATTTCTGCTTTATTGACTATGCCAAAGCCTTTGACTGTGTGGATCACAATAAATTGTGGAAAATTCTGAAAGAGATGGCAATACCATACCACCTGACCTGCCTCTTGAGAAACCTATATGCAGGTCAAGAAGCAACAGTTAGAACTGGACATTGAACACCAGACTGGTTCCAAATAGGAAAAGGAGTACATCAAGACTGTATATTGTCACCCGGCTTATTTAACTTATATGCAGAGTACATCATGAGAAACGCCGGGCTGGAAGAAGCACAAGCTGGAATCAAGATTGCCAGGAGATATATCAATAACCTCAGATATGCAGATGACACCACCCTTATGGCAGAAAGTCAAGAGGAACTCAAAAGCCTCTTGATGAAAGTGAAAGTGGAGAGTGAAAAAGTTGGCTTAAAGCTCAACATTCAGAAAACGAAGATCTTGGCATCTGGTCCCATCACTTCATGGGAAATAGATGGGGAAACAGTGGAAACAGTGTCAGACTTTATTTGGGGGGGCTCCAAAATCACTACAGATGGTGACTGCAGCCATGAAATTAAAAGATGCTTACTGTTTGGAAGAAAAGTTATGACCAACCTAGATAGCATATTCAAAACAGAGACATTATTTTGCCAACCAAGGTCCATCTAGTCAAGGCTATGGTTTTTCCTGTGGTCATGTATGGATGTGAGTTGGACTGTGAAGAAAGCTGAGCACTGAAGAATTGACGCTTTTGAACTGTGGTGTTGGAGAAGACTCTTAAGAGTTCCTTGGACTGCAAGGAGATCCAACCAGTCCATTCTGAAGGAGATCAGCCCTGGGATTTCTTTGGAAGGAATGATGCTGAAGCTGAAACTCCAGTACTTTGGCCACCTCATGTGGAGAGTTGACTCATTGGAAAAGACTCTGATGCTGGGAGGGATTGGGGGCAGGAGAAGAAGGGGACGGCAGAGGATGAGGTGGCTGGATGGCATCACTGACTCGATGGACGTGAGTCTGAGTGAACTCCCGTAGTTGGTGATGGACAGGGAGGCCTGGCGTGCTGCGATTCTTGGGGTCGCAAAGAGTCGGACATGACTGAGTGACTGAACAGAACGGATAAAATAAAGAAATTCACCTAAATCTATTAAGCATTACAAGTTAAAATCTAGTGGCAAATTTTTGGATTGGCTTCAGATTCTCCACAGGCTTTTAAAAGTCCAGTCTGTGATTCCTTTATGAAAAGTTTCAGCAAATTCAAGACACCTTGTGGTCAATCACTAATCTTCCTCTTCTTAAGCAAATAATTGACCATTTTCAATAAGACTGAACTTAATTCTGCAAACATATTAGTCTATGATTCTCTCTCACAGAAGAGGTGGTGACAAGAGGTAAAAGTTATGTTTCAGTGTAAAACTATAATATGCACTTATGAATTCTATCTTGCATATTCTGGCAGTCCTTGAAAAATCCCAATTATTGGTGAATGTGAGCAGAAACTTGCTCTAAAATCCTAAAGACCTGTTCTGAGATATACCTCTGGGGGGCTTTCAATGCCTTCAAATAGCATCCTTGTGAAAAAATGAAACTTTAAGAACCACTAGAGCTGCTGGATTATGTTGTCCAAGAGACAGAGTGGTTTGGACAGGATACTGGTAAGAGAGCCTTCTTTTGTTTGTTGTTGTTCAGTCACTATGTCACGTCCACCTCTTTGAGACACCATGGGTTGCAGCATGCCACAATCCCCTGTCTTTCACTATCTCCTGGAGTTTGTTCAAATTCTCTTGTCTGAGTCCCACTCAAAACTAGTATCTTTCTGGTCATGTGATACACGGGACAGACTAACACTCTAACACAAGAAACATATTGCCTCCAAAACACAAAACTCCCACTACGTGTTGTGGCTCCTAGTTTTGGGGTGGACCAGACACAACAATTTACCCTTCACCTTAAAAGGGATTTATGGACGTGCCCTACACTTTTGGATTCCTATAAATGTCACTGAAGTTGCTTCCTGAATTTTATTTGAATTTATTCTCCATCCTATGATATGCAAATGTATTACTACTAATACATTTAGTTGCTAGGTCCAATCAGCATAATGTCATAATGTCATAATGTCATGCATCAATGGAATTGTGACATCTTGTGGAAGGGAGAAGTGATGAACATCTCTGCAAACTGTGACACAAGACTAGAGCGTTGATATATTCCTAAGTTAGGACAGTGAAGGTGTATTTCTGACCTTGCCACACCAAAGAAACTGCTCCTAGTGGACAGTATGGTGAGGTAAGCATTTGTCAGATCAATAGCGATATGCTGGATATCAGAGTATGTGTGAATTTGCTATATCAATAAAACTACATCTGGTACAGCATCTGCATCACTATCTTAACCTTACAACCATCAACTGATATTTTTCCCTATATTTTTCTTCTTCCCAGGCCAAATAAAAAGGGTTGAAAAGGGGACTTTCAACTACTAGCTTCTTAAAGTCAATCTTAGTTCCTTAAAGCTCTCAGGCAATATCTGATTCGATGCATATCATTCTCAAATATAAAATTCTGAAGTCTTTTAATATAATCAATGTTTCCAACTATGTCCTGTTACAATTAAAAGGTATTTTTATTGAACATATGCAAATTACCACAGTGCCACAAATACAAGAATCAAAATCTAGACGGATAGAGATAAAAAACAACTGCATATCACACAAGGATATTTTACCAAGTTGCTATACTTTTAAGAATAGCTTGAGAGAAATTTCTTTTAGTTCAGAAAATACACATTTTTTAAAAAGCAAAGTTTCAAAAAGAATGACCATGGTTAAAGTTCTGATATAGTTTACTTGATAAGGGATATTAGCTATTTCTGTGGCATGGAACATTGTAACATAGTATTCTGACAAAAAGAATATTGAAAAGTTTATAATTTCTGATTTGACAATGTAGTCTACATAATATAACATACGAAAAAAGAACCAAATAACTTTGGCATCTTTTACAAGATAAGAGATAAATACTTTAAGATTTTCCAGGGGCCTTTTTGTACATTCTCGAAGTTAGTCTGAGGTCAAAAAGACTCCATTTAAAATTCGATTTTGGGAAATTGTAAAAAAATGTCATAAGGTTGAAAACTTCACTAAATAGGATCACCAGGCATTGTGAAACAATAAGTTTATCCCTAGTGACAATTAAAATCTTTCACAGCAAAATATATAAGATTATAAAGCTATAAAAATCTATTTTAATAATGAGAAGTCAGTTTTCATAAGTAGCCACAGATGTTTTAAAGACAATTTGAAGCACATAAAGTTATTTTCATATACAAAATATTGGTTTCCTTGGCAAAAAAATTAATAGGTAAGGCACAAACTTTTCTTAGAATTCATACTACTAATCTAATTTTGTTTTTGCTTGTTTTAGGAGAGAAAGAGAACCAAATTCTAGTTTTGCATCATTGTATTATTAATTCTAAGACAGAGTTTTACAAACCTTGTAAGATTCTTCCAATCTTAGCCAGTTCTGACCACACAAGATGATTCATTTTCCAAAATTCCTTTCCCATAAACCATTTAAAAATTAAAAATAATCCGTTTAATTTTGTCTTGCCCTTCTATATATCATTCTGAAACAACAAATCATTCTCCTTCCAGAAAAATTACTCTCCTTTAACCTTAATGAAAACGTATCTTTCTTATCTTTCACTATCATAAACATGTCTTCCATAGAGAAAAAACACAGTTACCAAAGTAGAAGTGGGAGAAGGGATAAATTAGGAGTATAGGATTAATAAGCATACAGTGCTGCTGCTAAGTAACATCAGTCATATCCGACTCTGTGCGACCCCATAGATGGCAGCCCACCAGGCTCCCCTGTCCCTAGGATTCTCCAGGCAAGAACACTGGAGTGGGTTGCCATTTTCTTCTCCAATGCATGAAAGTAAAAAGTGAAAGTGAAGTTCCTCATCGTATGCAACTCTTAGCGACCGCATGGACTGCAGCCTACCAGGCTCCTCATCAGTCAGTCAGTCAGTTCAGTCGCTCAGTCATCTCTGACTTTTTGTGACCCCATGAATTACAGCACGCCAGGTCTCCCTGTCCATCACAAACTCCCAGAGTTCACTTAGACTCACATCCATCGAGTCAGTGATGCCATCCAGCCATCTCATCCTCTGTCGTCCCCTTCTAGTCCTGTCTCCAATCCCTCCCAGCATCAGAGTCTTTTTCAGTGAGTCAGCTCTTTGCATCAGGTGGCCAAAGTACTGGAGTTTTCAGCTTTAGAATCATTCCTTCCAAAGAACACCCAGGGGTGATCTTCTTCAGAATGGACTGGTTTAATCTCCTTGCAGTCCAGGGGACTCTCAAGAGTCTTTTCCAAAACCACAGTTCAAAAGCATCAATTCTTGGGCACTCAGCTTTCTTCACAGTCCAACTCTCACATCCATACATGACCACTGGAAAAACCATAACCTTGACTAGACGGACCTTCAGGTGGTATGGTATTGCCATCTCTTTCAGAATTTTCCACAATTTATTGTGATCCACACAGTCAAAGACTTTGGCATAGTCAATAAAGCAGAAATAGATGTTTTTCTGGAACTCTTGCTTTTTCAGTGATCCAGAGGATATTGGCAATTTGATCTCTGGTTCCTCTGCTTTTTCTAAAACCAGCTTGAACATATGGAAATTCACAGTTCATGTATTGCTGAAGCCTGGCTTGGAGAATTTTGAGCATTACTTTACTAGCGTGTGAGATGAGTGGAATTGTGCAGTAGTTTGAGCATTCTCTGGCATTGCCTTTCTTTGGGATTGGAATGAAAACTGACCTTTTCCAGTCCTGTGGCCGCTGCTGAGTTTTCCAATTTGGCTGGCATATTGAGTGCAGCACTTTCACAGCATCATCTTCCAAGATTTGAAAGAGCTCAACTGGAATGCCATCACCTCCACTAGCTTTGTTTGTAGTGATGCTTTCTAAGGCCCACTTGACTTCACATTCCAGGATATCTGGCTCTAGGTGAGTGATCACACCATTGTGATTATCTTTGTCATGAGGATCTTTTTTGTACAGTTCTTCTGTGTATTCTTGCCACCTCTTCTTAATATCTTCTGCTTCTGTTAGGTCCATACTATTTCTGTCTTTTATCGAGCCCATCTTTGCATGAAACATTCCCTTGGTATCTCTAATTTTCTTGAAGAGATCTCTAGTCTTTCCCATTCTGTTGTTTCCCTCTATTTCCTTGCATTGATCGCTGAGGAAGGCTTTCTTATCTCTTCTTACTATTCTTTGGAACTCTGCATTCACGTGCTTATATCTTTCCTTTTCTCCTTTGCTTTTCACTTCTCTTCTTTTCACTGCTATTTGTAAGGCCTCCTCAGAGAGCCATTTTGTTTTTTTGCATTTCTTTTCCATGGGGATGGTCTTGATCCCTGTCTCCTGTACAATGTCACAAACCTCCGTCCATAGTTCATCAGGCACTCTATCTATCAGATCTCGACCCTTAAATCTATTTCTCACTTCCACTGTATCATCATACGGGATTTGATTTAGGTCATGCCTGAATGGTCTAGTGGTTTTCCCTACTTTCTTCAATTTATGTCTGAATTTGGCAATAAGGAGTTCATGATCTGAGCCACAGTCTGCTCCTGGTCTTGTTTTTGTTAACTGTATAGAGCTTATCCATCTTTGGCTGGAAAGAATATAATCAATCTGATTTCGGTGTTGACCATCTGGTAATGTCCATGCGTAGAGTCTTCTCTTGTGTTGTTGGAAGTGGGTGTTTGCTATGACCAGTGTGTTCTCTTGGCAGAACTCTATTAGTCTTTGCCCTGCTTCATTCCATATTCCAAGGCCAAATTTGCCTGTTACTCCAGGTATTTCTTGATTTCCTGCTTTTGCATTCCAGTCCCCCATAATGAAAAGGACATCTTTTTGGGGTGTTAGTTCTAAAAGGCCTTGTAGGTCTTCATATTACCGTTCAACTTCAGCTTCTTCAACATTACTGGCTGGGGCATAGACTTGCATTACTGTGATATTAAATGGTTTCCCTTGGAAATGAACAGAGATCATCCTGTCATTTTTGAGATTGCATCCAAGTACTGCATTATGGACTTTTTTTTTGACCATGATGCTACTCCATTTCTTCTAAGGGATTCCTGCCCACAGAAATAGATATAATGGTCATCTGAGTTAAATTCACCCATTCCAGTCCATTTTAGTTCGCTGATTCCTAGAATGTCAATGTTCACTCTTGCCATCTCGCTTGACCACTTCCAATTTGCCTTGATTCATGGACCTGTCATCCCAGGTTTCTATGCAATATTGCTCTTTACAGCATTGGACCTTGCTTCTATCACCAGTCACATCCACAACTGGGTATTGTTTTTGCTTTGGCTTCATCCCTTCATTCTTTCTGGAGTTATTTCTCCACTGATCTCCTGTAGCATACTGGGCCCCTACTGACCTGGGGAGTTCCTCTTTCAGTATCCCTCATTTTTCCTTTTCATACTGTTCATGGCATTCTCAAGGCAAGAATACTGAAGTGGTTTGCCTTTCCTTTCTCCAGTGGTCCACATCGTGTCATACCTCTCCACCATGCCCGCCCGTCTTGGGTGGCTACACAGGGCATGGCTTAGTTTCATTGCGTTAGACAAGGCTCTGGTCCTAGTCTGATTAGATTGACTAGTTTTCTGTCATTTTGGTTTCAGTGTGTCTGCCCTCTGATGCCCTCTTGCAACACTTACCATCTTACTTGGGTTTCTCTTACCTTGGACGTGGGGTATCTCTTCACAGCTGGTCCAGCAAAGCGCAGCCGCTGCTCCTTACCTTGGACGAGGGTTATCTCCTCACTGCTTCCCCTCCTGACCTTGAACGTGGAGTAGCTCCTCTAGGCCCTCCCCACACAGCCACTGCTCCTTGGAGATGGGGTAGCTCCTCCCGGCCATGGCTCCTGACCTCGGACACGGAGTACCTCCTCTCGGCTGCTGCTGTGCTGTCACAGCTTGGCACTCTCGGCTGTGGCCCCTGATCTCGGATGCGGGATAACTCCTCTTGGCCGCCGCCCCTTGGGCATGGGGTCCTCCCAGCTTCTGCCTCTGACCTCAGATGTGGGGTAGCTCCTCTCAGCCGCACTATGTGTGCCGTCGCAGCTCCCTGCGCTCCTCATACACTACCAAATATAAAATAGATAAATAACAATGATTTACTGTTTCTCACAGGAAACTAAATGCAATACCCTGTAATACTCCCTAATGAAAAAGAATTTTAAAAAGAATATATAAACACACACGCATGCACATACAGCTAAATCACTTTGCTGTATGTCTAAAGCTAAAACAATATTATAAATCAGATATACCTCAATTAAGAAAATACATGTATTCTTTTCCTTGCTATTTTTTTTTTTTTACATTACTATACCTGGTAGTATCATTTATAAATCTTGAATAAACTTTTTAAGCATCAGACACCTTTCTTTTACAGAGAAAACTAGGAAGTAATTATTAACTGTCTGGAACGTGTGATCACTCTGCAGTAAATTTATGAATAAATGACTTCATAAATTTCTAGATGCATGTGCTTTTTCTCATGTTTGAAAATGGACTTCAAACATATTTAGCTTCTCTATATTATATATTGAAATGTGCCAAAAGTCTACACAGTTTTGTTCAGCAATTAAAGTTTCTATATTTTATTCTATCTGTAAATGATCTAGATGTTAATGAATATGTAATACTTACCTTAATTTAGATTAGTTTTATAGTTTCATGTTACAAAAGAAAGGTTTGTAATACTATTTTAAGTAGATATACCATAAAACATAATTGTTGAAATATTTATTTATGTATTTTTTCACACCTATATCTATTTAGTCCAATTGTGCTGGACAATAATGTGTGAATTTATCATGAAAATTTCATGAAGTAACCAAACAAATATAATCATCATCCTGAGTTATTTTCCTTGTCCACAAATTAGGTAACTATCCAAAAAAAAAAAAAAAATCAAAAGGCTAAAAACACAAAAAGGTAAACATATGGCTCTTGTGATTTTACATTAAAAAAAATTCCTACTGTTTGATATGCATCATGCAATTCATTTTTATTTTACATTTAATACTCAGATGGTATTTATAATTTTACATTGTGGATCTCAGGAAACATTATTATGAACGAAGCTAGTGGAGGTGATGGAATTCCAGCTAAGATATTTAAAATCCTAAAAGATGTTGTTGTTAAAGTGTTGCACTCAATATATCAGCAAACTTGGAAAACAGCAGTGGAGACAGGATTGGAAAAGGTCAATTTACATTCCATTCCCAAAGAAAGGCAATGTCAAAAAATGTTCAATCTACCATACAATTGTGCTCATTTCACATGCTAGCTAGCAAAGTTAAGCTCAAAATACTTCAAGCTAGGCTTCAGCAGTACATGATCCAAGTACTTCCAGATGTACAAACTGGGTTTAGAAGAAGCAGAGAAACTAGAGATCAAATTACCAAAATTTGTTGGATCATGGAGAAAGCAACAATATTCCAGAAAAAATCTACATCTGCTTTGTTGAACATGCTCAAGCCTTTGACTGTGTAGGTCACAATGAACTGTGGAAAATTCGTAAACAGATGTAAGTACCAGACCACCTTACCTGTCTCCTGAGAAGCCTATATGCAGATCAAGAAGCAACAGTTAGAAGCGGACATAAAACAACTGTCTGTTTCAAAATTGGGATCAGAGTACTGCAAGGCTTTATATTGTCACGCTGCTTATCTAACTCATATACAGGGTACAACATGCAAAATTCTGGGCTGGAAGAATCACAATCTGGAATTAAGATACCTGGGAGAATCAACAACCTCAGATATGCATATGATACCACTTTGTTGGCAGAAAGTGAAGAGGAACTAAAGAGCCTTTTGATGAGGGTTTAGTGGAGAGGGAAAAAGTTGCCTTGTGTATGGAACAGTCTTATGGACTCTGTGGGAGAGGGAGAGGGTGGGAAGATTTGGGAGAATGGCATTGAAACATGTAAAATATCATGTATGAAACGAGATGCCAGTCCAGGTTCAATGCACAATACTGGATGCTTGGGGCTAGTGCACTGGGACGACCCAGAGGGATGGTATGGGGAGGGAGGAGGGAGGAGGGTTCAGGATGGGGAGCACATGTATACCTGTGATGGATTCATTTTGATATTTGGCAAAACTAATACAATTATGTAAAGTTTAAAAATAAAATAAAATAAAATTAAAAAAAAGGACTAATACCCAATGTAACGGTATTTAGATATGGGTCTTTGGGAGTTAGTTAGGTAATGAGGGTAATGCCCCTATGAATGGAATTTGTGCTCCTATAAAGGAGACCTCAGAGGTCTTCCTCACCCCTTCCGCCACGTGGAAGGGCACAGAGAGACACAGAGAGGACACAGAGAAGATGGTCACATATAACCTGGCAAGTGAGCTCTCAAAAGCTACTGAATCTGCTGGCAACTTGATCTCAGACTTCCAGCCTCTGGAACCTTGAAAAATAAATTTCTGCTGTTAGTAAAAAAAGAAAAAGAAAAAAAAAAAGAAACTCAACATTCAGAAAACTACGATCAAGGCATCTTGTCCCATCACTTCATGGTAAATGAAAGGGGAAAACAAAGTTTATTTCCTTGGGCTTCAAAATCACTGTGGATGGTGGCTGCAGCCATGAAATTAAATGACTCTTGCTCCTTGGAAGGAAAGCTATGACAAACCTAGACAGCATAATAAAAAGCAGAGCCATCACTTTGCTGACAAATTCTGTATAGTCCAAGTTGTGGTTTTTCCAGTAGTTATCTACAATGTGAGAGTTGGACCATAAAGAAGGCTGAGTGCTGAAGAACTGACGCTTTCAAAATGTGTTACTGGAGAAGACTTTTGAGAATCTCGGACTGCAAGGAGATCAACCAGTCAATCCTAAAGGAAATGAGCAAATTCCAGGAGATAGTGAAAGACAGGGAAGCCTGGTGAGGTGCAGTCCACAGGGTTGCAAAAAGTCAAAAATGACTGAGTGACTAAAAACAATAATAATAAGAGATCCACCTCAGACCTAGGGCACACAGACTGAAAGTGAGGGGTGAATATTCCATGCAAATGGAAGATCAAAAGAAAGTGGAAGTAGCAACACTCATATGAGATAAAATAGACTTTAAAATAAAGACCATTACAAAGGCAAGGAAGGACACTATACAGTGATCAAGGGATCAATCTAAGAAGAATACATAACAATTACAAATATATATGCACCCACCATAGTTATGGTGCACCTCAATACATAAGGCATAGGCTAACTACTATGGAAGAGAAAACTAACAGTAACATGATCATAATGGAGAATTTTATTTTATTTTTTGAAACATATGGTAAATGCTTTATTTTCATATTTTACATTAAAACATAAAACACAAACATTAAAACATAGGGCATGAATAGAGATCCCACTGTCTGGTTTTCAAAGCAGGTACAAGGATATATATAACAAGAAAATATTTTTGAGTCTGCTTAACTCCAAACCCTCAAATGGGAAAACAATCTGGGGTGAAGGAAGATGGTGGGGCAGAGCCTGCATCTACAGATGTCATCTCCCCTCCCAGGCAGAGGGGAGCAGGGGTGGAGGGAAAGTTCTTCCATTGGAGAAATCAGTCACAGTCACAAGAATTTTTGTTTCTCTAACATCTAAACTTACTAGGGGAATGCAAGGACTGGTAAGGCACGAGATTCTTTCAATTTCTCTAATAATACAAGTCCCTTGGTTCCTATGCTTGGGGGTGGGGGTGGATCTCAATCAGCATCAGCTAAGTGTACTTCAACATTAGTCAAATCCTAACCCTGCCCCGGGTTCTGCCCTAGCCAAAGACTAAGGCAACCAGGGCCTGACCACTTGTATAATTTTAATACTCTACTCACACCAATGGACAGATCATCCAGACAGAAAATTAATAAGGAACCACAAGCTTTAAACAATGCATTGGGCCAGTTGGACCTATTTCACATATACAGGTCATTTAATCCAAAAACAATAAATTTCATTTTTTCTCAAGTGTACATGTAACATTCTGCAGAAGATATCACATCTTAGGCCATAAATCAAGTCTTGGTAATTTTTTTTTTTTTTGTCTTTTTTTTTTTCTAATTTTATTTTATTTTATTTTATTTTTTTTTTAAATTTTATTTTATTTTTAAACTTTACATAATTGTATTAGTTTTGCCAAACATCAAAATGAATCCACCACAGGTATACATGTGTTCCCCATCCTGAATCCTCCTCCCTCCTCCCTCCCCATACCATCCCTCTGGGTCGTCCCAGTGCACTAGCCCCAAGCATCCAGTATCGTGCATCGAACCTGGACTGGCAACTCGTTTCTTACATGATATTTTACATGTTACAATGTCATTCTCCCAAATCTTCCCACCCTCTCCCTCTCCCACAGAGTCCATAAGACTGTTCTATACATCAGTGTCTCTTTTGCTGTCTCGTACACCGGGTTATTGTTACCATCTTTCTAAATTCCATATATATGCGTTAGTATACTGTATTTATGTTTTTCATTCTGGCTTACTTCACTCTGTATAATAGGCTCCAGTTTCATCCACCTCATTAGAACTGATTCAAATGTATTCTTTTTAATGGCTGAGTAATACTCCATTGTGTATATGTACCACAGCTTTCTTATCCATTCATCTGCTGATGGACATCTAGGTTGCTTCCATGTCCTGGCTATTATAAACAGTGCTGCGATGAACATTGGGGTACACGTGTCTCTTTCCCTTCTGGTTTCCTCAGTGTGTCACCAGTCAGAATGGCTGCGATCCAAAAGTCTACAAATAATAAATGCTGGAGAGGGTGTGGAGAAAAGGGAACCCTCTTACACTGTTGGTGGGAATGCAAACTAGTACAGCCACTATGGAGAACAGTGTGGAGATTCCTTAAAAAACTGGAAATAGAACTGCCTTATGATCCAGCAATCCCACTGCTGGGCATACACACTGAGGTAATTTTTTTTTTTAATTGAAATAATTTCAAGCATTTTTTTTCTGACCACAATACTATAAGATTAGATATAAATTACAGGAAAAAATAATTTAAAAAACACAAACACATGTAGGCTAAGCAATACCCTTCTGAATAACCAACAGATCTCTAAAGAAATAAAAAAGGAAATAAAATATGCCTAGAAATAAATGGCAATGAAAAACACAACAATGTAAAACCCATGGGATGCAGTAAAAGCAGTGCTAAGAGGGAAGTTTATAGAGATATAAGCTTACTTCACAAAACAAGAAAGACATAAAACAAACAACCTAATCTTAGACCCAAAGCAACTAGAAAAACAAGAACAGCAGAAAACAACCTAAACTTAGCAGAAGCAAAGAAATCATATAGACCAGTGTAGAAATAAATGAAAAAGAAATGAAGGAAACAGTAGCAAAGATCTATCTAAGTAAAAGGTGGTTTTTTGAGAAGATAAACAGAATTGACAAACCATTAACCAGACTCAAACCAAAAAAAGGAAGAAGACTCAAATTAAAAAAAAAAAAAAATGAAAAAGAATTTACAACATAGAACACAGAAATACAAAGCATCCCAAAAGTCTACTATGAGCTAGTGTATGTCAATAAAATGGACAACCTAGAAGAAATGGACAAATTCTTAGAGAAGCTCAACCTTCCAAAGTTGTACAAGGCAGAAATAGAAAATATGAACAGACCAATCACAAGCACAAGAAATCAAAACTGTAATAAAAAATCTTCCAATAAACAAAAGCCCAGGGCCAGATTCCTTCACAGGTGTTCTACCACAGGCTTAGAGAAGAGCTAACACCTATCTTCCTCAGATTCTTTCAGAAAATTGCAGAGGATGAAAACTCCCAAACTCATTCTATGAGGCCACCATTACCTTGATACCAAAACCAGACAAAATTGCCACACACATACACAAGGAAAATTACAGGCCAATATCACTGATGAATATAAATGCAAAAATCCTCAGCAAAATTGTAGCAAACAGAGTCCAAAAACACATGAAAAGGATCATACATCATGATCAAATGGGCTTTATCACAATGACACAAGTATTCTTCAATATATGCAAACCAGTAAATGTGATACACTATACTGACAAATTTGATGAAAAATCACATGATAATTCCAATAGATGCAGAGAAAGCATTTTGCAAAACTCAACTCCCATTTAATATTAAAAACTCTCCAGAAAGTACACATAGAAGGAACATACCTCAACATAATCAAGGCCATATATATCACAAACCCACAGCAAACATTATTATCAACACTGAAAAACTGAGAGCATTTCCTCTAAGATCAGTAACAAGACAAGGGTGAACATTCTCATCACTATTATTCAACATAGTTTTGGAAGTCCTAGCTATAGCAATCAGAGATGAAAAAAGAAATAAAAGGAATCCTTGAAAATGAAAGTCGCTCATCATGTCCAACTCTGTGATCTCATGGACTATGCAGTCTATGGAATTCTCCAAGCCAGAATATTGAAGTGGGTAGCCTTTCCCTTCTCCAGGAGGTCTTCTCAACCCAGGGGTCGAACCCAGGCCTCCCACATTGTAGGCGGATTCTTTACCAGCTGAGCCACAAGGGAAACCCAAGAATACTGGAGTGGGTAGCCTATTCCATCTCCAGCGGATTTTTCCAACCCAGGAATCAAACCTCCTGCATTGCCAGAGGATTCTTTACCAACTGAGCTATCAGGCAAGCCAATAAAGGAATCCAGATTGGAAAATAAGAAGCAAACATCTCATGGTTTGCAGATGACATGATTCTCTACATAGAAAACCTTAAAAAGGCCACCAGAAAATTACTAGAGCTAATCAATGGATATAGAAAAGTCACAGAGTATAACATAAATACACAGACACCCCTTGCGTTCTTACACACTAACAATGAAAAATCAGAAAGTTAAATTAAGGAAACAATTCCATTCACCATTGCAACAAAACAATAAAATACCTAGGAATAAATCTACCTGAAGAGACAAAATACCTACATGCAGAAAACTATAAGACACTGAAGAAAGAAATTGAAATGACACAAAAAGATGGAGAGAGATACCATGTTCCTGGATTGGAGTAATCAATATTATAAAAATGACTATACTACCCAAAGCAATCTATAGATTCAATGCAATCTCTATCAAACTACTCATGGTATTCTTCAGAGAACCAGAACAAAACATTTCACAATTTGTATGGAAATACAAAAGACCCCAAATATCCAAAGCAATCTTGAGAAAGAATAATGGAGTTGGATGAATCAACCTGCCTGACTATACTATAAATCTACAGTCATCACAAAAGTATGGTACTGGGACAAAACAGAAATATAGACTAACTGAACAACATAGAAAGCCCAGAGATAAACTCACATATCTATAAGCACCTTATCTTTGACAAAGGAGGTAAGAATATACAACAGAGAGAAGGCAGTGTCTTCAATAAGTGGTGCCAGAAAAATTGGATAGTGATATGTAAAAGAATTAAATTAGAACACTTTCTAACACAATACACAAAAATAAAATAAAAATGGATTAAAGACCTAAATGTAAGAGCAGAAACTATAAAACTCTTAAAGGAAAACATAGGCAAAACACTCTTTGACGTAAATCACAGCAAGATCCTATATGACCCACCTCCTAGAGCAATGGAAATAAAACCAAAATAAATGAGATCTGCTGCTGCTGCTGCTGCCAAGTCACTTCAGTTGTGTCTGACTCTGTGCGACCCCTGAGATGGCAGCCCATCAGGCTCCCCTGTTCCTGGGATTCTCCAGGCAAGAACACTGGAGTGGGTTGCCATTTCCTTCTCCAATGCATGAAAATGAAAAGTGAAAGTGAAGTCGCTCAGTCGTGTCCGACTCTTCGCGACCCCATGGACTGCAGCCCACCAGGCTCTTCCGTCCATTGGATTTTCCAGGCAAGAGTACTAGAGTGGGGTGCCACTGCCTTCTCCAAAATGAGATCTAATTAAACTTAAAAGCTTTTGCACAGTGAAAGAAACTAAAAGCAAGGTGAGAAGATGATGCTCAGAATGGTTGAAATAATAGGAAACAAAACAACTGACAAAGCATTAATCTCTAACATGTACAAACTGTTCAATACCAGAAAAGCAAAGAACCCAATCAAAAAGTGGGCAGACAATCTAAACAGCCATTTCTCCAAAGAAGACATAGAGATAGCTAATAAACACATGAAAAAGATGCTCAGCATCACTCATTATTAGAGAAACACAAATCAAAACTACAATGAGGTCACACAGGTCAGAATGGTCACCATCAAAAAAATGTATAAACAATAAATACTGGAGAGGGTGTAGAGAAAAAGGGAACCCTCTTGCATTATTGATGGCAATGCAAGTTGATAAAGCCATGTGGAGAACATTATGGAGATTCCTTAAAAACTAGGAATGAAACTACCATAAGACTTAAGAATCCCCCAAACCCTGAGGAACCTATATTGAAAAAGACACATGTATCCTAGTGTTCATTTCAGCATCATTTACAATAGCTAGGAAATGGAAGCAATATAGATGTCCAAGAACAGATGAATGGATAAAGAAGTTGTGGTACATATACACAATGGAATAATACTCAGCTATAAAAGGAATGCATTTGACTCAGTTCTAATAAAGTGGAGGAAACTAGAGCCTGTTATACAGAATGAAGTAAGTCAGAAAGAGAAAAACAAATATCGTAAATACATACATTTATGTATGTACATATATGTATACATATATTCATACATATATGATGCTACATACATATCTGATGCTACTGACAATTCTATCTGCAAGGCAGCAATGCAGATGCAGATATACGGAACAGACTTGTGGGCAGTGGGAGAAAGAAAGAGTGGGACAAATCGAGAGAGTAGCATTGGAAGATGTACATTTAGGTCAGTTTAGTCGCTCAGTCGTGTCTGGCTCTTTGCGACCCCATGAACTGCAGCACACCAGGCCTCCCTGTCCATCACCAACTCCCGGAGTCCACCTAAACCCATGTCCATCAGGTCGGTGATGCCATCCAACCATCTCATCCTCTGTCGTCCCCTTCTCCTCCTGCCTTCAATCTTTCCCAGCAGCAGGGTCTTTTCAACTGAGTCAGTTCTTCACATCAGATTGCCAAAGTATTGGCATTTCAGATTCAACATCAGTCCTTCCAATGAACACTCAGGACTGATCTCCTTTAGGATGGACTGGTTGGATCTCCTTGCAGTCCAAGGGACTCCCAAGAGTCTTCAACACCACAGCTCAAAAGCATCAATTCTTCGGCATTCAGCTTTCTTCATAGCCCAACTCTCACATCCATACATGATCACTGGAAAAACCATAGCCTTGACTAGATGGACCTTTGTTGGCAAAGTAATGTCTCTGCTTTTGAATATGCTATCTAGGTTGGTCATAACTTTCCTGCCAAGGAGTAAGCGTCTTTTAATTTCATGGCTGAAGTCACCATCTGCTGTGATTTTGGAGCCCAAAAAATTAAAGTCAGCCACTGTTTCCACTGTTTCCCCATTTATTTGCCATGAAGTGATGGGACCAGATGCCATGATGTTCGTTTTCTGAATGTTGAGCTTTAAGCCAACTTTTTCACTCTCCTCTTTCACTTTCATCAAGAGGCTCTTTAGTTCTTCTTCACTTTCATTATCTAAGCTAAGTCACTTCAGTCGTGTCCTACTCTGTGCAACCCCATAGACAGCAGCCCACCAGGCTCCCCCGTCCCTGGGATTCTCCAGAAAAGAACACTGGAGTGGGTTGCCATTTACTTCCCCAATGCGTGAAAGTGAAAAGTGAAAGTGAAGTCGCTCGGTTGTGTCTGACCCTCAGTGACCCCATGGACTGCAGACCACCAGGTTCCTCCATCCATGGGATTTTCCAAGCAGGAGTACTGGAGTGGGGTGCCATTGCCTTCTCCACTTTCACTACCATATGTAAAATCAGATAGCTAGTGGAAATTTTCTGTATGACACAAGGAGCTCAAATCTGGTGCTAAGTGACAAGCTAAAGTGGTGGGATGTGGTGGCAGGTGGGCAGAAGGATCAAGAGAGAGGTGACATACATGTACCTATGGCTGATTCATATTGATATATGGCAGAAACCAACACAATATTGCCAAGCAATTATTCTACAATTAAAAATAAATTTAAATTTGGAAAAATAAGAGGAAATTCTACGATTTGCCACAACATGGATTGATATTGAGGACATTATGCAAAATTAAATAAATCAGAGAAGGACAAATACTTATACATATACTTACTTATATATGGAATAGGTTTCCAGATGGCACTAGTGGTAAGGAACTCACCAGCCAATGCACAAGACATAAGAGATGAGGGTTTGATCACTTGGTCGGGAAGATCTCTTGGTGGAGGGCATGGAAACTCACTACAGGATTCTTGCCTGGGGATTTCTAGGGAGAGAGAAGCCTGGTACGCTACAATCCATGGAGTCATAAAGTGTCAGAAACTACTTGGCACTCACACACACACACATGTGGAAGATAAAACAAAACACAGGGACTTGGGCCAAGTGAAAACACTGGCAGTTGACAGAAGTGGAGATAAGGATGGGTAAAATGAGTAAAAGAAGTCAAAATGCACAAACTTCCAATTATAAGATAAATAAGTCCTGGCAATATAAGGTACAGCGTGACGACTACAGTTAACAACACTGCATTTAATATCTGAAAGTTACTAAGAGGGTAAATTTTACAAGTTCTCGTCACAATAAAAAAATTGTAACTGTGGTGATGGATGCTAACAAACTGTTTGATGGTATATATATCTCTTTATGTTGTACACTAAAAAATAATACAACAGTATATGCCAATTATATCTCAATTTTAAAAAGATCCAGAGAATTTTTTTGTTGTAGCCCAGGATCCCAGGAATGAAGCCTACTCCTGACTGATGCTGAAGCTGAAGCTCTAATACTCTGGCCATGTGATGCAAAGAGCTGACTCATTAGAAAAGACTGATGCTGGGAAATATTGAAGGCAGAAGGAGCAGGGGACATCAGAGGAGGAGATGGTTGGATGGCATCACTGATTCAATGGACATGAGTTTGAGCAAGCTCTGGGAGATGGTGAGGTACAAGGAAACCTGGTGTGCTGCAGTCCATGGGGTTGAAAAGAGTCAGACATGACTGAATGATTGAACAACAATAACAAAACAAGGGACAGGCAAGGATCTCCATTTCTGCACACACAAGAAGTCTGAGACTCTAACCTCACCCCAGATAGTGTACTCAGAATTGTAAGAACCAAAATTACTCCTCCTCATGCTTCAACATATATTTGCCTGGAGCACTGGGTCAGGAGCTGGGCTTACCACCAGATACTGCAATGGGCAAGAAGAAGGGAGATTAGATAAAGGTCTCTTTGCAGCTGAGAGTTCTGTCATCTCCAAGGGTTCAGTGGTCCTTCTGATCCAGACCCCATCAAAGGAGCCCGATTAACTGTCAAAGATAGACAAAACTAACAGCAGTTAAAAGGATAAACATAGATTCTCATCAGAAACACACTGCTGTCATAGGAAAAAGGGCCAGTGTGAACAAAACTTCACTTCTGTTTGCTCTGAGGTGACTGAGCATTTTCATGGGAGAACTAGGGAACAGCAGTAATGGGAGCATCGAGGGGGTGCTCAGGAGGGTGAGGAAAGGGGAGAGTTACAGGAAGTGGGAAAGGAGGGCTGTCCCTGTAACCCCTCTGGGTTTGTCAGCCAGCATTTATCAAAGTTAGGCTCCCACAGACACAGAAGCTTATCTCCAGGAGTAGAATAAACAGAAAATTCCTTTGCCTGAGTTTTCTCAGGCTAACACTTTAATGGGGGTGGGGAAGGTCCAGGATTAACCTAGGGAGGCAGCATGGGCTCTTAGAAACTGGTTTTTGTTGTTGTGGTTTTCTTTATAGGCTGAAGTTTATAAGCTTAGTCCGGAGGAGGGCTCAGAGGGGCCGGGCTAGAGTTTTGTCAGACATAACATTTGTTAGAGGCAATGTGCCAACAAAGAAGGATGTGGAGGAGACAGAGGAATGGTGGGAGAAATGAAGAAAACAAACAAACAAACAAACACCTGAAGTTGAGAATCATTAAAATAAGCTAAAGGAAATACTATTTATCCTTGATAGACAAAGTATTAATAATCTACCAACAATTATTATAGATTTGAAGAAAACCCCCAACAAAAAGCTGAGGAAGGGATTGCAGTAGGGAACCTCTTAGCATTGAGACAATGAAAAAAATCGGCAAGGATTGTGTCAGGAAATCAAAGAATCTCTGAGAACACATACACAACGGGATCCTGCAGCCAGTGAGATGGGGCCCATAAAACCCTACCCACCGCCGGACTGAGGCACCCGGGCGCCAGTTGCCAACCTCACCTGTCTTGCTCCCAGTGTGGTCCCTCCTGTACGGGCCGTGGACCAGCTTTGTCCACAGTTTCCTGTTATGGCTGCTCTCAGCTCCCGCGTGTGGACGCTAGATGGCGCCGTGAGCGAGCCAATCTGAAAACCGGGACCAATGCATACAGGTGAAATACCGGGACCACATACTGGTGAAAAATGACCAAGGGAACAGCAACCTACATTCGGGTGGGGCGGGGAGGGCTTGAGGGTCAGAAGGCAGGTGAACTGGGCACTCAAGGTCCTTGCCGGTTCGTGAAACTGAGAACCTACTCTGTCTCCTTCAATTTTTTCCCTCCTCCTGCCCAGAACCCCCTCCTTGTAACATCCAGGGACTTCCTGAGTGGACATGGGCCATTTTTGTTTATTATGATTGTCTTCTCTGACAGGCAAACTTCATGGGCCTAGGATAACTGATAAGGGACAAGACCCAGACCTTCAAAATTCCTCAACACGCAGGCATTCCTCTGTGGGCTTCACCTGGCTCACTTCCTGACCTTCCCTCTTTCATCTGTCCAGTCCCACCAAGGTCTGCCCTTCATGCCCTTGACATCTTCACAAGTCACTGTGCCCAGTGGGCCCTCAGATGCATTGGCTTCCTCACCTGCTGTTGCGTGAGTAAAAGATACTTTTTTCTCTCTCCCCACTTTCAGTCTTGGTTTCCCTCACTGCTCTTCATGTAAGCACTCCTCAGATGTTCTTCTCCAAGAGGTCTTCTTGGGCATCCCATTCCAGCTCTGATTCCTATCCTTGGAGTTCTCAAGCTCAGCTCTCTACTAGAAGCTTAGTTTTCTGAATCTCCACTGGATTGAAATCTCAGAGAATGGGGAGCTTGATCTGTGTTTTAATCCCCCAGGATCCCCACACATGGCATGGACACAGAGTGACAAAGAAGAGTCCCTTATTACTGAAATTCTAAACCAAATAAGGCTATTTCAGTCTGTCACATCTGTTGCCTCTAGTCTTGCTGCATTCTGTATAACATAGCCCCAAATTCTGCAATTATGAACAGGATTCGAATTTTATTATGCTTCCCGAGGGAGTCAGCACTATAGGGTGAGGCTGCTGCTCCTTCCCAAACCACCACCCTTTTAATATTATAAATCACTGTGACACCCAGGGCTCCTTTCCATCTCTTTCACAACCATTCTTTCCTTCTGAGTGGGGAATCTTACCTTGCTGGACCCATGAATTCTATGGGTCTAACTATGAATTCTAACTATGAATTCTCCAAGAATCAGCTCAGAAATGTGTGCTCCTTTTAGAAACCATTTCAAACATCAATTTTGTTTCATCCATTTTGATGTGCACATTTTCTTACATTTTCCATCCTAGAGGAAAAAAAAATAAACCTCTGGTATCTCACAGAGCATGTTGTCATTGCATATGCACACATACACTTGTCTGAGACCCTCTGTTGACATTTTCTTGTGAGATTACCACCATGATATTTAGCAGAACTTGTGCCAGTGTCTTGGAGGGAAGTCTCAGGGACAAAGAAGGCATACTTTTCATTAAGAAATACAATGTTACCATTTCAGGTAGCAATATTACATAGAACATCATGGATATTGATGGTTCTGAGTCTGAACTTGATTCTGAAGATTTAGATACATATTTCGAAGATACTTAAGGAAATGGTAACCCACTCCGGTATTCTCACCTGGGAGATCCCATAGATAGAGAAGCCTGAAAGGCTAGAGTCCACGGGGTTGCAAAGAGTCAGTCATGACTTGGTGACTAAACAACAATACCCTGTGTGTGTGTGTGTGTGTGTGTGTGTGTGTGTGTATGTGTGTATAATAGGATATTTATATATTGCACATATAAATATGTATACAGGACTTATTTCTGTATAATTTGCAAAGGATTCTTTCAATAAGTACAAACTAAGGACTTAGTGACTAAACCACCACCACCACCAAAGATTGTAAGCATTAGCCTGTATTGCAATTGAGCACTTTTTTTTCATTAAAAGCATCTTAAATTAATGATTCTTTAATTTAATGACATATGCTAAGTCCTACCCTTTTGCACTCAAAGGGAAACAGTGAAAATTCTAATTTTGACATTCCTTTTTGTATTACAACTGCCAGGTGTTTTGCCTGTCTTATTTTGTAGAATTTATTTGAATTATCCTTTTATCTAAATATTATGAATCAAAAACCTAAAGTTGGTGTATATAAATCTTTCAAAGTTTGCAGAAGAATCAGCAAATTGTTGGGCAATGAGTTTTGAAAATATGGAAAATTCTAAGGAGCTTCTATCTGAAATGTTGAAATACATTAGCATGTTTTGGGTGACTATGCTTTTGAGTACTCAGCGCAGTAGAAAGAACATGACCATGAAGCAATGAAGCACTTCATGCAGTAAAATAACAAAGAGGAATGACTCCTAAAATTCGTAAGTACTGGAAAATGTTAAATTGGAATCCCAGGAAAAACTGTTTAACATATCAATATGGATGTGAGATTTGAAGTATAAAGAAGGTGGTGAACCAAAAAATTGATGTGTTCAAACTGTGGTGTTGGAGAAGACTTGAGGGTCCCTTGGTCAGCAAGGAGCTCAAATCAGTGAATCCTAAAAGAAATCAATCCTGAATACTCGTTGTAAAGACTGACTCTGAAGCTACAGTTCCAATACTTTGGCCACCTGATGCGAAGAGCTGACTCAGTGGAAAAGACTTTGATGCTGGGAAAGATTGAAGGCATGAGGAGAAGGGGACGAGAGAGGATGAGATGGTTGGATGGCATCACCGACTCGATGGACATGAGTTTGAGCAAACTGCAGGAGATAGTGAAGGACAGAGAAGCCTAGTGTGCTGCAGTTCTTGGGTTCACAAAGAATCAGACACAACTTAGTGACTGAACAACATATCAATACCAAATTTGACTAGATCAGGTGAAGTTGGGACACATTATGATGATACCATAATTCAATAAGTTTCATAAATTTAAATAATTTAAAAGTAGGAAATGATTACAATTTATAAAAAGGACAATTACAAATTGTCCTTTTAGCCTTTTATGAGAGAGTGAATAGATAATTATTCTAGTCATGCTTCAGTTACCAACAGCTTATTCTTGTGTCACAAACTTGGTGATTAAAATGATATAAAGGTTGAATCTGTACATTGTTGAATCTGAGCTATCATATTAGCTATACCCACATTAAAAAAATTATTCCATAATTGAATCATTATATATGTGTGTATGTAAAATTGTTCCAGAATCTGCTGTAGGACATAGCTACAAAGTTGTTACCAAAAAGGAATTATCTGTAGTCAACTCTATTCTAATACCTATTCAGTATCTAGTGTTTTTCCAGGTGCTTCTGCATAGTTGTGTGAATCCTCTTATCTTGGTGTTTCAGTTGGTGAAGGTGTCCGTTCAGATGTAAGTAAGACAGAGAATGACAAATACTAATGATACCACTTGTGTGTGAAATCTGAAAAAAGCCAGTGCTCATAAACAGAGTAGAATAATGGTTTCCAGGTGCTGGGGGCTGGGGGATATAGAGAGATGTTGGCCAAAGGACACAAATTTATAGTAAGAAGATAAAAAGTCCTTAGGATATAATATGCAACATATTGATTATACTTAACAGTACTGTGTTGTATACTTAAAAGTTGCTATAAAACTAGATTTTAAATGTTCTCACAGGAAAAAAAAAGTGATAATTATGTGATATGATGAGGGAGTTAACTAAACTACAGTGATTTTATATTGCAGTCTGTAAATGTATCAAACCATTGTACACTTTAAGCTTATACAATGTGGTATTTTGATTATATAGCAATTGAAAATTGACTGCCTCCCAACCATTTGGAAATAAATTTGCAAAAGTCACATTTGTGCCTATTAAAGTCACAGTCAGTTGAGATCAGGGACCAAGCTGCAGGCATATCATCCTTGCTTCCTGGCACCAAACAGGACTCTAAGCAGACCTGCAGGAGTTTTTAAATTGCTTCTGTTTATCCTCTTCCAGTTTGACTGAGGATGAACCCAGAGTTCTGTGGGCCACTTAAAACTATTTTGTCAATTCATCCTCCCGATGGAATGGATCATGGCCTTTATGAGGTATATATTGTCTTGATTCAAGTTCATGGGTGGCAACACTGCTTCTGCTATCAAAATCTTGAACTTTGTCCTTGATAAACCAATGTCTCATTTTTTTTTCTTAGAGGATTCTGGCCTCCCAGTAAGAACCATGTACGATATTCTTTGTATTTGGAGTCTACCAAAGGACATTCTTGCCTACGGTTTTATGCTAGCTCTAATTACAGGACCTATTATAGTATGTGAATTGACTATAAGGGTCAGAGTCAAAGTTAGAGTTAATGTAAAACCTCAATAAGGGCCCATGGAATTCATTGCTCTAGGATGGGAAGATTATTTAGGAAGCAAAGGAGAATGCCAAACAGAGGAAAGACTCTTTAAGGGCCAGTAGCTATCTCAAGTGGTTTGGGATGCTGATGATACTTATTGCTTAAAATTGACTTTGAAGGTTTGATTGTGTCCCTTCATATTTCTGTCCTTCAAGTTGAGACAGGATCCCTAGAAAGAGATGTAGCCACATGTAGTCTCAGTTTAATCATCTCTGTCATGTGGAAAATAAATGTACTATTGCAATTTTTCAAGGATAAAAATAAATGCAAATGAGAAATAGCTAAAATTATTGCTAATATTCACTGAGCTCCTTTGTGCAACCTTGTTCAAAGCTATTATGTTTTGTCAGGGTACAATTAATGTGTCATGGCTTTGACTAAACATTGCTGACTCTGTCTTGAGGAAAACAGTAAACCTCTGCATGAAAGCCACAATTCAAATTTCAGGAATGAAAGTGGGGCAGGGAAAATTCTTATCTGAATAAGTGCTCCACATAATTGAAATCTGTGTGTCCATTTTATTGATATCCTGATTCCCTTCTTCAAAGCACTCTCCAGGACTGGAGGAGGAGGAGGCATGCTACCCAGTGAGGAGGCAGAAATGGAAATCAGATGGTTGTGGGGCCCATGAGGATATTCTTAAGCTTCCTGAAAGTCCTGGCCTGCTTGACCTGAGATTTTACAACACATAAGAAAAATGAACCTACTGTTTTTGTATGCAGTTGTAGTAAGATATTATTCTATACCTTGAAATTTAAAGCATAACCATGCAACACCTGGGCAATTCTCTTAATGCAATAATCCACAAGAAGTAGCCTCAAAGTCTTCTCCCATCAATGTCTCCTCTTCTCAGCATCTGCTCTCTCCTCTCGTTATTTGTCCCCCTCTGGTTTAGGTGGGGAGCTGACCCAATGTTGCAGACAGGTGAAAGAAGTTCAAGTAAGAAAAACAGGACAATAAAATACCTAATAAAAGAAAAATGGTCAAATTATTTAAAAATTTTAAATCAGGTATACAATACATGCTAATTATGAAATTGTTTCTGAGTTAATCTAGTAAAATGAGTCAAAGATGCTTATGCCATCTTATGAGATTTAAAAAGCAATTTTGGAGGTATCTGGTAATATTTTAAAGAATGTCTTCTGAGCCTATGACTCTCATCTACAAAAATATATACATTGGTTTCGTTATGTATCTTGGGATGTTTATTTCAATGGTGTTTCTTACATCATAATGCAAAACAACAGTAAACCAAGAAAAACATAAATATTGAAATATCAAGGAAAAATGGTAAACTGGAAAGTCACTGTGGCTCATCAATAAAATATGGAAACATTTAAGAGAACAAAACTTAAAAACATCCAAAACCTATCCATCACAATTAGGAGCTATAGAACCTCGTGAAATGTATATCCCAGACAGTGGTGAGAAATATAATCTTTGTAGAGGAAAGATCTACTTAGTGTCATGATTTTAAGGCTTCTTGTTTCTGGGAATTTGTACCCAGTTCTTCCTTTCCTCTTCGTACACATTGTTTTTATGTAATATTACCATGCTGCTAAGTCACTTCAGTCATGTCTGACTCTGTGTGACTCCATGGACGGCAGTCTACCAGGCTCCCCCGTCCCTGGGATTCTCCAGGCAAGAACACTGGAGTGGGTTGCCATTTCCTTCTCCAATGCATGAAAGTGAAAAGTGAAAGTGAAGTCCCTCAGTCATGTCTGACTCTTAGCGACCCCATGGATTGCAGCCTACCAGGCTCCTCCGTCCATGGGATTTTCCAGGCAAGAGTACTGGAGTGGGGTGCCATTGCTTTTAAAATAACAAAAGATAGTTATAGTCAGTGCCTGGAACATATAAAATTCTTGACATATCCTAGCATTATACGTTTATAGGTACTCATGCATATATATGTATTTGTGTGTATATATTTGTGTGTGTATTTGTATCTCAGAGATAGATATCTTCTTCTTCATATAAAGGTTATACTATTCCATCATGAGGGACTCATAATCAAGACCTAATCTTAACCTTCTTACTTCCCAAATGTTCCACCTCCATCTACTATTACACTTAAAGGCAGGACTTCAGCATATGTGGTGGGCACGTTACTCAGTGTGTAACAGTATACTTTACTATGATTTTCATTTTGTTTTTTATTTTTTACAATGTTGTATTGATTTCTGTGATACCACATGAATCAGTCATAATTATACATCTATTCTTTCCCTCTTGAGCTTCCTTCCCTTCACCCGGTCTCCAACCATCTAAGTCGTCACAGAGCACCAGACTGGGCTCCCTGTGGAATCTAGATAAATGGCATGGATGAACCTATTTGATTGGAAGGAGCTGAGACCCAGATGCAGAAAATGGACTTGTGGACACAGTGAGGGGGGGAGTGAGTGGAATGAATGGAGTATGTGGCATCAACATATATGTATTATCGTGTAAAAATGGATAGTTGGTGAGAAGTTACTGTGATGTTTTATAATACATTTTTTGCAAGACAATGGAAATCACTTCTTGACTGCTGGATCTGAGGCAATAGGATCTCCTTCTGCTCAGAACATCTGTGTATCCCCCACAGAACAGAACGGATGCCATGTAGGTGGCTCAATATTTTAATTTGCTAAAATGAATGAGTTGCTGCACTAATTTCACGTTCCTTCAGTTCAGTTCAGTCGCTCAGTCGTGTCCGACTCTTTGTGACCCCATGAATCACAGCACACCAGGCCTCCTTGTCCATCACCAACTCCCGGAGTTCACTCAGACTCACGTCCATCGAGTCAGTGATGCCATCCAGCCATCTCATCCTCTGTCGTCCCCTTCTCCTACTGCCCCCAATCCCTCCCGGCATCAGAGTCTTTTCCAATGAGTCAACTCTTCGCATGAGGTGGCCAAAGTACTGGAGTTTCAGCTTTAGCATCATTCCTTCCAAAGAAATCCCAGGGCTGATCTCCTTCAGAATGGACTGGTTGGATCTCCTTGCAGTCCAAGGGACTCTCAAGAATCTTCTCCAACACCACAGTTCAAAAGCATCAATTCTTTGGTGCTCAGCCTTCTTCACAGTCCAACTCTCACATCCATACATGACCACAGGAAAAACCATAGCCTTGACTAGATGGACCTTTGTTGGCAAAGTAATGTCTCTGCTTTTCAATATGCTATCTAGGTTGGTCATAACTTTCCTTCCAAGGAGTAAGCGTCTTTTGATTTCATGGCTTCAGTCACCATCTAAAGTGATTTTGGAGCCCCCAAAAATAAAGTCTGACACTGTTTCCCCTGTTTCCCCATCTATTTGCCATGAAGTGATGGGACCAGATGCCATGATGTTCGTTTTCTGAATGTTGAGCTTTAAGCCGACTTTTTCACTCTCCACTTTCACTTTCATCAAGAGGCTTTTGAGTTCCTCTTGACTTTCTGCCATAAGGGTGGTGTCATCTGCATATCTGAGGTTATTGATATTTCTCCCAGCAATCTTGATTCCAGCTTGTGTTTCTTCCAGTCCAGCGTTTCTCATGATGTACTCTGCATATAAGTTAAATAAGCAGAGTGACAATATACAGCCTTGACGTACTCCTTTGCCTATTTGGAACCAGTCTGTTGTTGCATGTCCAGTTCTAACCGTTGCTTCCTGACCTGCATACAGATTTCTCAAGAGGCAGGTCAGGTGGTCTGGTATTCCCATCTCTTTCAGAATTTTCCACAGTTTATTGTGATCCACACAGTCAAAGTTTTGGCATAGTCAATAAAGCAGACATAGATGTTTTTCTGGAACTCTCTTGCTTTTTCCATGATCCAGCTGATGTTGCTAATTTGATCTCTGGTTCCTCTGCCTTTTCTAAAAGCAGCTTGAACATCAGGAAGTTCACAGTTCATGTATTGCTGAAGCCTGGCTTGGAGAATTTTGAGCATTACTTTACTAGCATGTGAGATGAGTGCAATTGTGCGGTAGTTTCAGCATTCTTTGGCATTGCCTTTCTTTGGAATTGGAATGAAAACTGACCTTTTCCAGTCCTGTGGCCACTGCTGAGTTTTCCAAATTTGCTGGCATGTTGAGTGCAGCACTTTCACAGCATCATCTTTCAGGATTTGAAATAGCTCAACTGGAATTCCATCACCTCCACTAGCTTTGTTCGTAGTGATGCTTTCTAAGGCCCGGTTGACTTCACATTCCAGGATGCCTGGCTCTAGGTGAGTGATCACACCATCGTGATTATCTTGGTCGTGAAGATCTTTTTTGTACAGTTCTTCTGTGTATTCTTGACATCTCTTCTTAGTATCTTCTGCTTCTGTTAGGTCCATTCCATTTGTGTCCTTTCCACCTTTACATGAAATGTTCCCTTGGTATCCCTAATTTTCTTGAAGAGATCTCTAGTCTTTCCCATTCTGTTGTTTTCCTCTATTTCTTTGCATTGATTGCTGAGGAAGGCTTTCTTATCTATTCTTGCTATTCTTTGGAACTCTGCATTCAGATACTTATATCTTTCCTTTTCTTATTTGCTTTTCACTTCTCTTCTTTTCACAGCTATTTGTAAGGCCTTCCCAGACAGCCATTTTGCTTTTTTGCATTTCTTTTCCATGGGGATGGTCTTGATCCCTGTCTCCTGTACAATGTCATGAACCTCATTCCATAGTTCATCAGGCACTCTATGTATCAGATCTAAGCCCTTAAATCTATTTCTCACTTCATAAGGGATTTGATTTAGGTCATACTTGAATGGTCTAGTGACTCAATGAAACTAAGCCATGCCCGTGGGGCAACCCAAGACGGGCAGGTCATGGTGGAGAGATCTGACACAATGTGGTCCACTGGAGAAGGGAATGGCAAACCACTTCAGTATTCTTGCCTTGAGAACCCCATGAATAGTATGAAAAGGCAAAATGATAGGATACTGAAAGAGGAACTCCCCAGGTCAGTAGGTGCCCAATATGTTACTGGAGATCAGTGGAGAAATAACTCCAGAAACAATGAAGGGATGGAGCCAAAGCAAAAACAATACCCAACTGTGGATGTGACTGGTGATAGAAGCAAGGTCCGATGCTGTAAAGAGCAATATTGCATAGAAATCTGGAATGTCAGGTCCATGAATCAAGGCAAATTGGAAGTGGTCAAACAAGAGATGGCAAGAGTGAATGTTGATATTCTAGGAACCAGGGAACTAAAATGGACTGGAATGGGTGAATTTAACTCACATGACCATTATATCTACTACTGTAGGCAGAAATCCCTCAGAAGATATGGAGTAGCCATCATTGTCAACAAAAGAGTTCAAAATGCAGTATTTGGATGCAATCTCAAAAACGACAGAATGATCTCTGTTCATTTCTAAGGTAAACCATTCAATATCACAGTAATCCAAGTCTATGTCCCAACCAGTAACGCTGAAGAAGCTGAAGTTGAACGGTTCTATGAAGACCTACAAGACCTTTTAGAACTAACACACAAAAAAGATGTTCTTTTCATTATAGGGTAATGGAATGCAAAAGTAGAAAGTCAAGACACACCTGGAGTAACAGGCAAATTTGGCCTTGGAATACGGAATGAAGCAGGGCAAAGAATAATAGAGTTTTGCCAAGAAAATGCACTGGTCATAGCAAACACCCTCTTGCAACAACAGAAGAGAAGACTCTATCATGGACATCACCAGATGGTCAACACCAAAATCAGATTGATTATATTCTTTCCAGCCAAAGATGGAGAAGCCCTATACAGTCAACAAAAACAGGACCAGAAGCTGACTGTGACTCAGATCATAAACTCCTTATTACCAAATTCAGACTTAAATTGAAGAAAGTAGGGAAAACCAATAGACCATTCAGGTATGACCTAAATCAAATGCCTTTCCTTACTCAAATTAAAGGCAAAAGTTGGTCCTAAGGGAACAGAGGTGAAGCTATGAGCCTTTGGAGTGGGAGTACTGATTCCAACACCCTAGACCACCATAGACTAACCTTAGTGAGTATCAAATAGTGAAAATTCACACAAAGGAGAACACTTGAATACAAGCTCTGGCATCACCCAACCACCAGTAGCACTCTGTGCAGGAAGCTTCATCTAAACAATAAACAAAACAAAAAAAGAAATCCATTCATCAGCAGATAGGATTATCACCTCACTCAGCCTTGCCCATCAGAGGAAAAACAAACAAACAAAAGTTCAGCACAAATCTCACCCTATATGAAGCTTACACAAACCATTTAGCAAGTCTTATGAGGGCAGAGGCCAAAAGAAAGAAAGAATTCAACCTTCTTAAAGGAAAGAATTAAACTTTCCTTGAAGCTTGGGAAAAGGATACCTCAAACAGAATAAGTTAAAAAAAATAATGAAAAGGCAGAGAAATACTGCACAAAGCAAGGAACAAACTAGAAGCACAGAAGTTCAAATAAATGAAGAGGAAATAGGCAAACTACCTGAAAAAGAATTCAGAATAATGATAGTAAGGATGATTAAAAAAAAAAACCTTGAAAACAAAATGGAGAAAATGCAAGAATTAATTAACAGAGATCTAGAAGAATTAAAGAATAAACATACAGAGACAAACAACACAATGACTAAAATCGAAAATACTCTAGAAGGAATCAATAGCAGAATATCTGAAGCGGAAGAATGAATCAGTGAACTGGAAGATAAAATGGTGGAAATAACTTCTGAAGGGCAGAATAAAGCAAAAAGAAAGAAAAGAGCTGAGGATAGTCTCAGAGACCTCTGAAACCATATCAAATGCACTAATACTTGAATTATAGGGGTTCTACAAGAAGAAGAGAAAAAGAAAGGGTATGAGCAAATTTTTGAAGAGATTATAGTTGAAAACTTTCCCAACATGGAAAAGGAAATAGTCAATAAAGTCCAAGAGGTGCATAGAGTCCAATACAGGATAAACACAAGGAGAAACATGCCAAGCCACATACTAATCAAATTAACAGAGACTAAACACAAAGAAAGAATATTGAAAGTGGCAAGGGAGAAGCAACAAGTAACACATAAGGAAAACTCCATATGCTTGACAACTGATCTTGCAGCAGAAACTCTGCAGGCCAGAAGGGAATGGCAGGATATATTTAAAGTACTGAAAGGGAAAAAATATACCACCAAGATTACTGTACCTAGCAAGGATCTCATTCAAAATTGATGGAGGAAAAAATAGCAGTTCAGACAAGCAAAAGTTAAGAGAATTCAGTACCTCCAAACCAGCTTTACAACAAATGTTAAAGGGATTTATATAGTCCATAAATGCAATAGAAGAAAAAAGATCTGCAAAGTCAAGCCCAAACAATTAAGAAAATGGCAATAAGAACATATATATTAATAACTACTTTAAGTGTAAATGGATTAAATGCTCCAACCAAAAGACACAGTATGGCTGAATGGATACAAAAAAAAGACCCATATATACGGTGTCTACAAGAAACCCACTTCAGACCTCAAGACACATACAGACTGAAACTGAGGATGGAAAAATATATTCCATGCAAATGAAAAGCAAAAGAAAGCTGGAGTAACAATCCTCATATCAGACGAAATAGACCTTAAAGAAGATTACAAGAGATAAGGACGGACACTACATAATGATCAAGGGATCAATCCAAGCAGAAGACATAACAATTGTAAATATCTGTGCACCCAACATAGGAGCATCTCAATACATAAGACAAACACTAGCAGACATAAAAGGAGAAATTGATAGTAACACAATAATAGTAAGATACTTTAACACCCCACTTACATCAATGGAAAGATCATCAAAACAGAAAATTAACAAGGAAACACAAGTCTTAAATGAAACACTAGATGTCATGAATCTCACTGATATATTCCAGACATTCCCTCCAAATGCAGAAGAATACACCTTCTTTTCAAGTGCACATGGAATATTCTCCAGGACAGACTATATCTTGGGTCACAAATCAAACCTCAGTAAATTTAAGCACTGGGATGACCCAGAGGCATGGGATGGGGAGGGAGGTGGGAGGGGGGCATGGCTGATTCATGTCAATGCATGGCAAAAGCCACTACAACATTGTAAAGTAATTAGCCTCCAATTAAAATAAATAAATTAAAAAAGAGTTATAGGCAATAAAAAAGAAAATTGAAATTGTATCAAGCATCTTCTCTGATCACAATGCTATGAGATTAGATACGAATTAAAAGAAAAAAAGTGTAAGAAACACAAACACATGGAGGTTAAACAACACATATCTAAACAACCAACAGGTTACTGAAGAAGTCAAAGGGGAAATCAAAAAATTTTTAGAAACAAATGACAATGAAAACATGGCAACTCAAAACCTATGGGATGCAGCAGGGGTGGTTCTAAGAGGGATGTTTATAGAAATACAATCCTACCTCAAGAAACAAGAAAAACATCAAATAGACAGCCAAACTTTGCACCTAAAACAACTGGAAAAAGAGAAACAAAAAAAGCCACAAAATTAGTAGAAGGAAAGATATCATAAAGATCAGAGCAAAAATAAATGAAAAAGAAATGAGAGGAACAATAGTTAGTGATTGATGAAACTGGGAGCTGGTTCTTTGAGAAGATAAACAAAATTGACAGGCCTTTGGACAGACTCATCAAGAAAAAAAGAGAGAAGAATAAAGTCAACAGAATTGGAAAGGAAAAAGGAGAGGCTACAACAGACAAGGCATAAATGCAAAGGATTATAAAAGACTATTATAAACAACTATATGGCCATAAAATAGATAACCTGGAAGAAATGGACATATTCTTAAACAAGTTCAATCTTCCAAGACTGAACCAGGAAAAAATAGAAATTATGAAGAATCCAATTACAAGCACTGAGGTTGAAGCTGTGATAAAAAAATCTCCCAAGAAACAAAAGCCCAGGACCAAATGGCTTCACAGGAGAATTCTATCAAACATTTAAAGAAGAGCTAATGCCTATCCTTCTAAAACTCTTTCAAAAAATTACAGACGAAGGAACATTTCCAAATTCATTCTATGAGGCCACCATCACCCTGATACCAAAACCAGAAAGACAATACAAAAAAGAAAACTACAGGCCAATATCACTGATGAACATAGATGCCAAAATTTTCAACAAAATTTTAGCAAACAGAATTCAGCAACACATCAAAAAGCTCATATACCATGATCAAGTTCGGTTTATTCCAGGGATGCAAGTAATCTTCAATATACAGCAATCAATCAATGTGATACACCATATTAACAAAATGAAAGATAAAAAGCATATGATAATCTCAATGTATGCAGAAAAAACCTTTGAAAAGGTTCAAAACTCATTTATGGTTATTTTTAAATTCAATTTTATTTAGGCATAATTTACATAAAATCCACACATTTTAGGTTTATAGGTCAATGACTTTTAAAATTTATTTATTTATTTTATTTTATTTATTTTTAAAATAAATGTATTTATTTTAATTAGAGGCAAGTTACTTTACAATATTGTAGTGGTTTTGCCATACATTGACATGAATCTGCCACAGGTGTACATGTGTTCCCCGTCCTGAACCCCCCTCCCACCTCCCTCCCCATCTCATCCCCGTGGGTCATCCCAGTGCACCAGCCCTGAGCGCCCCGTCTCATGCATCGAACCTGGACTGGTGATCCGTTTCACATATGATATTATACATGTTTCAATGCCATTCTCCCAAACCATCCCACCCTCTCCCTCTCTCACAGAGTCCAAAAGACTGTTCTATACATTTGTGTCTCTTTTGCTGTCTCGCATATAGGGCTATCATTACTATCTAAGTTCCATATATATGCATTAGTATACTGTATTGGTGTTTTCCTTTCTGGTTTAGTTCACTCTGTATAATAGGCTCCAGTTTCATCCACCTCATTAGATCTGATTCAAATGTATTCTTTTCAATGGCTGAGTAATATTCCATTGTGTATATGTACTGCTGCTTTCTTATCCATTCATCTGCTGATGGACATCTAGGTTGCTCCCATGTCCTGGCTATTATAAACAGTGCTGCAATGAACATTGGGGTATACATGTCTCTTTCAACTTTGGTTTCCTCAGTGTGTATGCCCAGCAGTGGGATTGCTGGGTCATATGACAGTTCTATTTCTAGTTTTTAAAGGAAGCTCCACACTGTTCTCCACAGTGGCTGTACTAGTTTGCATTCTCACCAGCAGTGTAAGAGGGTTCCTTTTCTTCACACCCTCTCCAGCATTTATTGTTTGTAGTCTTTTCAATGGCAGCCATTGTGACTGGTGTGAAATGGTACCTCATAGTGGTTTTGATTTGCATTTATCTGATAATGGGTGATATTGAGCATCTTTTCATGTGTTTGTTAGCCATATGCATGTCTTCTTTGGAGAAATGTCTGTTTAGTTCTTTGGCCCATTTTTTGATTGGGTCATTTATTTTTCTGGAATTGAGCTGCAGGAGTTGCTTGCATATTTTTGAGATTAAATCTTTGTCAGTTGCTTCGTTTGCTATTGTTTTCTTCCATTCTGAACGCTATCTTTTCACCTTGCTTATAGTTTCCTTCATTGTGCAAAAGCTTTCAAGTTCAATCAGGTCCCATCTCTTTATTTTTGCTTTTCTTTCCATTACTCTGGAAGGTGGGCCATAGAGGAATCTGCTGTGATTTATGTTGGAGAGTGTTTTGCCTATGTTTTCCTCTAAGAGTTTTATAGTTTCTGGTCTTACATTTAGATCTTTAATCCATTTTGAGTTTATTTTTGTTTATGATGTTAAAAAGTGTTCTGGTTTCATCCTTTTACAGGTGGTTGACAAGTTTTCCCCCATTTGTTAAAGAGATTGTCTTTTCTCCATTGTATATTCTTGTCTCATTTGTCAAAGATAAGGTGTACATTTATGATTAAAACTCTTCAAAAAATGGGCATAGAAGGAACATACCTCAATACAGGAAATGTCATATATGATAAGCCTACAGCAAATATTATTCTCAAAGGTGAAAAACTGAAAACATTCCCCTTAAGTTCAGGAACAAGACAAGGGTGTCCACTTTTGGAACTATTATTCAATATAGTTCTGAAAGTCCTAGCTATAGCAATCACAGAAGAAAAAGAAATGAAAGGAGTCCAGATTATACAAGAAGAAGTAAAGCTTTCACTGTTTGCAAATATCATAATACTGTACATATAAAACGCTCAAGATACTATCAGAAAGTTACTAGAGCTAATCAGTGGATTTAACAAAGTTGCAGGACACAAAATACACAGAAATCACTTGCATTTTATATACTAACAATGAAAAATCAGAAAGAGAATTAAGGAATCAGTCCCATTCACCACTGCAACAAAGAGTTAAATATCTAAGAATAAATTTACCTAAGAAGACAAAAGAACTGTACACAGAAAATTATAAGACACTAATGAAAGAAATCGAAGATGACATAAACAGATGAAGACATATTCCATGTTTCTGGATAGGAAGAATCAATAATGTGAAAATGACTACACTACCAAATGCAATCTACAGATTTAATGTGATCCTTATCAAATTGCCAATGGCATTTTTCACATAGAAATAGAACATAAAAAATTCACAATTCATATGGAAACACAAAAGACCTAAATAGCCAAAGCAGTCTTGAGAAAGAAGAATGGAGCTAGAGGAATAAACCTTTCCAACTTCTGATTATACTACAAATCTACAGTCATGAAGACAGTATGGTACTGGAACAAAAACAGAAATATAGACCAATGGGACAAGGTAAAAAGTGCAGAAATAAACTCATGCTCCCATGGGTACCTTATTTTTGACAAAAGAGGAAAGAATATACAATGGGGCAAAGACAGCCTCTGCAATAAATGGTGCTGGGAAAACTGGACAGCTACATGTAAAGGAATGAAATTAGAACCCCTCCTAACACCATACACAAAGATAAACTCAAAATGGATTGAAGACATAAATGTAAGACCAGAAGCTATAAAACTCTTAGAGGAAAACATAGGCAGAACACTCAATGACATAATCAAAGCAAGATTCTCTATGACCCACTTCCTAGAATAATAAAAGATAAACAAAAGTAAACAAGTGGGACCTGATTAAACTTAAAGCTTTTGCACATCAAAGGAAACTATAAACAAGGTGAAAAGACAACCCTCAGAATGGGAGAAAATAATGGCAAAGGAAACTACTGACAAAGGATTAATTTCCAAAATATACAAGCAGTTCACACAACTCAATACCAGAAAAACAAACAACCCAATCAAAATGTGGGGGAAAAAAAAAAAAAAAAACTAAACAGACATTTCTCCAAAGAAGACATATAGATGGCTAAAAAATACATGAAAAGATGCTCAACATTGCTCATTATTGGAGAAGTGAAAATCAAAACTACAGTAAGATATCACCTCACACCGGTCAGAATGGACATTATCATAGAGTCTACAAACAATAAATGCTGGAGAGGGTGTGGAGAGAAGGAACACTCTTGCACTGTTGGTGGGGATGTAAACTGATACAACCACTATGGAAGACGGTATGGAGATTCCTTAAAAAACTAGGAATAAAACAAACATAAGAGCCAATAATCCCACTCCGAGGCATATACCCTGAGGAAACCAAAATTGAAAGAGACACATGTATCCCATTGTTCACTGCAGCACTGTTTACCATAGCTAGAACATGTAAGCAACCTAGTTATCTATTGACAGAATGGATAAAGAAGTTGCTGTACATATACACAATGGAATATTACTCAGTCATATAATGAAGCACATTTAAGTCAGTCTTAACGAGGTGGATTAACCTAGAACCTATTATACAGAGTGAAGTGAATCAGAAAGAGAAAGATAAATACCGTATTCTAACGTATATATACTGAATCTAGAACAAAGATACCGGAGAATTTATTTACAAGGCAACAATGGAGAAATAGACATACAGAATAGATTTATGGTCATGGGGAGAGGGGAGGAGAGGGTTAGATGTATGGAAGAGTAACAAGGAAACTTACACTACCATATGTAAAATAGATAGCTAATGGGAATTTGCTTTTGGCTAATGGCTTAGGAAACTCAAACAGGCACTCTGTATTAACCTAGAGGGGTGAGATGGGGAGGGAAATGGGAGAGAGGTTCAAAAGGGAGGGGATATATGTATACCTATGGCTGATGCTGATTCTTCTTGAGGTTTGAAAGAAAACATCAAAAGTCTGTAAAGCAATTATCCTTCAAAAAATAAATTAAAAAAGACACACACAAAACATGATTTATTATTTCTATAGATTAAAATTCTTTAGTAGTATCCTGATGCAGAGTCCTGCTTATTGATTTATCCTTATCTATTTGTTTATTTTACTCACAAACCCATGAATATGACATACAACTTCTTTGTAATTCGCCAATATGTGTGATTCCTTGTTACCTTAGTTACATATGCCTTTGTGTGAGTGGTCAAAGAGTTTAAAGGGAATCCCAATTTCCTTGCCTATACTGAACATCCAGAATTAAGTGTTTAGTGATAATTAGTAGCATGCATATTGCCCTGTATACACGCGGTTTTTTTTTTTTTTTTAATTTCTTAGCCCACTCATGATTCTAGAGAGAAAAATAAGAGGTCACGGGAAAATAACCAATAGTTCTGCCTGCAATGTGGGAGAGCTGGCTTCGACCCCTGGGTTGGGAAGATATCCTGGAGGATGGCATGGCAACCCACTTCAGAATTCTTGCCTGCAGAATCCCCATGGACAGAGGAGTCTGATGGACTACAGTCCATGGGGTTGCAAGGAGTCAGACATGACTGAGCGACTAAGTACATATGGGGCCTGTAGTTTGCTCCATTAACGTGAAGAATATATTAACACTGTCTTTCTAATCTTTTTCTGTAGATTTTCTACATTGTAGATGAAAAACTTTAGGACTCAGATTTGGGAAGCTCAGCATTTTATGGTATTTTGCTTTGTTTTAACATGAAACCAAGACAATTACAGACTATGAATTGGCCTGACTACAAATTTGTGCAATAGCCAGAATCCAGGATAGGCGTACATACCTAGGCATAAATTCTAGGAAATCCAGGTCTTCCCTGGAAGCAAGAACTCTGGATTATGGGTGTGGAGAAGACCATGGGTCTAAGCCCTCATCTTTTTATCATGCTTAATAACCATGCAGTACACCAGGATAAAACACTCAGATAAATAATACAGACCTAAAAATCTTCCCTTTACCATGATTCCCAGGTATGGAGCTATGTTCTGAATATGTGCTTGTTTCTAGGCCCTTGCATGAAGGAGAGAGAATAACATAGGAGGACAGTTTATGAACTCCAACAAATAGCAACAATAGGCCAATCATGCTACTGGGTATCAGGAAACTGCACAGATTTAAAAAGTATCCATCACTATGGTGCACAGGGTTGCTCTGCATTTAGAAGGATGGATTTCAGATCTCTTAAGGTCTTTATGAGCCTGTACTAGTTATTCTAAGAAATATATCCTTAATGACTTCACTTGTTTAATGGGCAGAATAATTGTTCATAATGTAAATTTGTGTGTGTACTTAAAAAAAAAAAAAAGCACTAAAAGTAGATTTCTGACACAAACTATTCCATTAGAGTTCTATCTACAATCATTTCTACTATCATTATTCTGGTTACGTGTGTATTTACATAAATATAAACACAAGCAAACACACACACACACACACTTGTATAGATATACCTTCAGATGAAGAATCCACATACTTTTCTAAAGCAGAGTACATTTTTATAAAAGAAACAAACCACAATTTTGATATTAGTCACCATAGAAAAGTGAAATGTAGGGATATATGAAATATACACAGATTTACACTTCTATATTCATAAAATGAAATGAAAATCAAGCAAAACATGCATTCATGTATCTATGAGAAAGTTATTAAATTTTTAACTAATATAGAAGCAAATTATAAAATAATTCTTCATGGTATTCCAAATATTGTATGTTTTTCTGACTATACTCTACTTGTATCTTCTTTTCTACACTATTACAAAAATACAAGGAATTCCAACTAACTTCTAAAAACAGTGAAAGAAAACTAACTCCAGAAAGAATGAAGAAACGGAGCCAAAGCAAAAACAAAGCCCATTTGTGGATGTGACTGGTGATGGAAGTAAAGTCTGATGCTGTAAAGAGCAATATTGCATAGGAACCTTGAAAGTTAGGTCCATGAATCAAAGTAAATTGGAAGTGGTCAAACAGGAGATGGCAAGAGTGAACATCGATATTTTAGGAATCAGTGAACTGAAATGGACTGGAATGGGTGAATTTAACTCAGATGACCATTATGTCTACTACTGTGGGAAAGAATTCCTTTAAGAAGTGGAGAAGCCCTCACAGTCAACAAAAGAATCTGAAATGCAGTACTTGGGTGCAATCTCAAAAACGACAGAATGATTTGTTTGTTTCCAAGGCAAACCGTTCAATATCACAGTAATCCTAATCTATGCCACAACCAGTTATACTGAAGAAAGCTGACGTTGAAAGGTTCTATGAAGACTTACAAGACTTTCTAGAACTAACACCCCAAAAAGATGTCGTTTTCATTATAGGGGATGGGAATGCAAAAGTAGGAAGTAAAGAGATACCTGGAGTAGCAGTCAAATTTGGCCTTGGAGTACAAAGTGAAGCAGGGCTAAAGCTAACAGAGTTTTGCCAAGAGAACATACTTTTCATAGTAAACACCTTCTTCCAACAACACAAGAGAAGACTACACATGGACATCACCAGATGGTCAATATCGAAATCAGATTGATTACATTCTTTGCAGCCAAAGATGGAGAAGCTCTATACAGTCAGCAAAAACAAAACTGGGAACTGACTGTGGCTCAGATCATGAGCTCCTTATTGCAAAATGCAGACCTATCTTGAAGAAAGTAGGGAAAACCACTAGACCATTCAGGTATGACCTAAATCAAATTCCTTATGATTATATAGTGGAAGTGACAAATATACTCAAGGGATTAGATCTTATATATTGCCTGAAGAACTATGAATGGAGGTTCATGACATTGTACAAGAAGAGGCAGTGATTAAGACCATTCCTAAGAAAAAGAAACACAAAAAGTAAAAATGGCTGTCTGAGGAGGCCTTACAAAGAGTGAGAAAAGAAGAGAAGCTAAAGGGAAAGGAGAAAAGGAAAGATATACCCATCTGAATGCAGAGTTCCAAAAAAATAGGAAGGAGAGATCAGAAAGTCTTCCTCAGTGATCTGATCAGTGCAAAGAAATAGAGGGAAACAATAGAATGGGAAAGACTAGAGATCTATTCCAAAAAATTACAGATACCAAGGGAAAATTTCATGCAAAGATGGGCACAATAAAAGACAGAAATGGTATGGACATAACAGAAGCAGAAGTGATTAAGAAGAGGTGGCAAGAATGCACTGAAGAACTTTACGAAAAAGATCTTCATGACCCAGATAACCACGATTGTGTGATTACCCACCAAGAGCCAGACATCCTGGAATGCGAAATCAAGTGAGACTTAGGAAGCATCACTACAAAGTTAATAAAGGTGATGGAATTCCAGTTTAGCTATTTCAAACTCTAAAAGGTGATGCTGTTAAAGTGCTGCACTCAATATGCCAGCAAGTTTGGAAAACTCGGCAGTGGCCACAGGACTGGAAAATGTCAGTTTTCATTCCAATCCCCAAAAAAGGCAATGCCAAAGAATGTTCAAACTACTGCACAATTGCATGCATCTTACATGCTAGCAAAGTAATGCTCAAAATTCTCCAAGCCAGACTTCAATAGTACATGAACCATGAACTTCCAGATGTTCAAGCTGGATTTAGAAAAGGCAGAGGAATCAGAGATCAAATTGCCAACATCCGTTGGATCAACAAAAAAGGGAGTGAGTTTCAGGAAAACACCTACTTCTGCTTTTTGACTCTGCCAAAGTCTTTGACTGTGTGGATCACAATAGACTGTGGAAAGTTCTTAAAGAGCTGGGAATACCAGAGCACTTTACCTGCCTCCTGAGAAATCTGCAGGCAGGTCAGAAATCAACAGTTAGAACCGGGCATGGAACAACAGAATGTTTCCAATTCTGGAAAGGATTATGTCACAGCTGTATATTGTCACCCTGCTTATTTAACTTATATGCAGACTACATCATGAGAAACGCTGGGCTGGAGGAAGCACAAGCTGGAATCAAGATTGCTGGGAGAAATATCAATAACCTCCTATATGCAGATGACACCACTCTTGTGGCAGAAAACGAAAAACTAAAGAGCCTCTTGATGAAAGTGAAAGCGGAGAGTGAAAAAGCTGGCTTAAAGCTCAACATTCATAAAACTAAAATCATGGCATCTGGTCCCATCACTTCCTGGCAAATAGATGGAGAAACAATGGAAAAACAATGGAAATGGTGAGAGACTTTATTTTTTTTTTCGGGGGGGGTCCAAAATTACTGCAGATGGTAACTGCAGCCATGAAATTAAAAGATACTTGTTCCTGGAAAGAAAAGCTATGACCAACCTAGACAGCATATTACGAAGCAGAGACATTACTCTGTTGACAATAGTCCATCTAGTCAAAGCTATGTTTTTTTCCAGTAGTCATGTATGGATGTTAGAGTTGGGCTATAAAGAAATCTGAGCACCAAAGAATTGATGGTTTATAACTGTGGTGTTGTAGAAGGCTCTTGAGAGTCCTTTGGGCTCCAAGGAGATCCTACTAGTCAATTCTAATGGAAATCAGTACTGAATATTCATTGGAAGGACTGATCCTGAAGCTGAAACTCCATTACTTTGGCCACCTGATGTGAAGAACTGACTCAATGGAAAAGTCCTTGATGCTGCAAAAGATTGAAGGTAGGAGGAGAAGGGCATGACAGAGGATGAGATGTTTGGATAGCATCACCAACTCAATAGACATTAGTTTGAGCAAGCCCCAGGTATTTGTGATGGACAGGGAAACATGGCATGCTGCAGTCCATGGAGCACATATAAGGGATGCAATGAGAAATTGTTACACTTTGCCAATCAATTGACTAGTGTGAACATAGCCAATTTTGGCACAAACATACATGCATGAAGTACTGAATTTTACATTTAGCTCCAATAAAACTGATCTGGTAGTGCAAAAGGTCCATTTTACAACTGGTTTAAACACATCCATTTTATTTATTTCAAAATCTGTTTGGATCAAACAACACATTTAAAATTAGAATAAAGAAAGCCATATCATATAAACTTCTTGGAAATTTAAAACATACCTATAATATGAGATTCAGAGCAGTTTCCTGCCCATCTTGATACCTACTCAGTGTATATAGTGAAAAATTATAGAAATATTAAAACAGGAAACATTTACTAAAATCTTATCTCATATTAAAAGTGGCACTCTAATTTAAATAATAAAAATGTAATAATCAACATTATTTAATGGATAACCATTTGAAATTTTATTAAGCATAGAAATAGATTTAAACAGAATGGAAAGGCATTAATACCAAAATGAAGAACTTAGGTTTCACATACGTTTTATGAGCATAAGTATGAATCTATAAACATAAGTTAAATATTCTTCCGATCTAAATTAAAAATGTGAAATAAGGAAATGTGTAAATAAAGGCATACTTATGCCTTTAGGGTTCCTTTCCTAAGTAGAAGGAGTAAACACTCTCCACCCAGTCTCCCCCACTGAATGTGGTTACAAAAATTTGGTAAAATGTATGGAACAGCTCTTTGAACATTCTGAAAGTAAATAGTAATGGGGAATAAAGCAAGAATACTGGAATGTGAAGCATTACTAAATCGATGAGTTTTCTTTTCTTCTTTTTTTCCCCCTTGTGTTGTCTCCTGACCTGAACTTAACACATTCAGAAACCCAGATTTGAGCACTGTAGTGCAGACAAAGAACTGTCAGAGAACTCTTTAGTTCTAGTCTGAGGAATTAAAGTGAAAGTGAAGTCACTCAGTCATGTCTGACTCTTTGCGACCCCATGGACTGTAGCCTAACAGGCTCCTCTGTCCATGGATTTTCCAGGTAAGAATACTGGAGTGGGTTGCTATTTCCTTCTCCAGGAGATCTTCCTGACCCAGGGATTGAACCTGGGTTTCCCCGCATTGTAGCGGACGCTTTACCATCTGAGCCACCAAACAAAGGGAACTCCTAATACTCAGAGAGTTCTACCCTTCCCCTTTTGCTTTTCTCCAATCTCTCTTTCTCAGACCCTGAAGCTACCCTGTTGTCATGGTGACAGTGGCCACAAAAAGTGAGCTCATAACAACAAAAATCAACTTTGGGGGACTTTCCTTCACTCTGGGAAAAGCTGTAGTTCCAAGACTGTGAGGCCAACAATCAGTATATTTATTTTTTCTTCCTCTGGCTTTTGACCACTTCACCTCAAACATGGTCAAAATCATTGCCAGAGGACCTAAAGGGGAATTAGCAAGAAGCAAAATGTAAGGGGAGTTTGTGGGGAGAGAAGGGGGCTTGAGAAAGGGACTCCTTGAAGTCCTTTAATAATTTACAGGCTCACTGCTCCCCTCTAACTGCTCTAGTGTGGATCTCATACTAATTAGCATACCAAAGACCAAACTGCTCAGCTTAGGACTGAACTCTTGGTATTGTAAAAGCCAGATAGTAAATATTTTTGGCCTCAGTATTTTCTCTCAAAAATGACTGAATTTTGACATTGAAGAATTAAGGTAGCCATACACAATTAAATTAATGGATACTGTTTCAATAAAATTTTATTTACAAAAACAAATTATAGTTTTTTTGGCCATAAGTCAACAGAAATATGACAGTGTTCATCCCAAACAAGGTTGGGTGACATGGTCTCTGCAGACAGAAAAATAGTTTGATATTCTCACTCCACCACTAATTGCTGCTTTGAAGTTGAAAATACATTCTACCTTTGTTTTCTCAAAGATTAAATTCATAGAACAAACTCCACCTATATTTCTGAGCATTAATTTCAGAATAGTGCCTCACACAAAATCATCTCTGAATAGCAATTAGCTTAAAATATTATATATGTTGTGTACAATATATGTAAAAACATAGAAAAAATATAGTGATACACTTTATTTTATAAACATATGTTTTAAAAAGGACATTAAAGTCTTAATAGTGGTAGTACACTTTAATGCACTACCAAATTCAAATTCTGGAATCAGGGGTATAAGTTAGAGTTTTCATAATTGTAAAAATTCTTCCTTTACACTTCAGTTTTTACCACGGACAAAAATTCTTTGACCAAATCCAGGCTCCTGAATCTTCTCCTAGGCCCATTTGTGCACTTGTTTCTAAAATCTGGCAGGAAAGAGCCCTGCCAAGTTACCTTAGCTAGTACCCCTCACTTTTGATATTTGATTGTCCTCAGGGTCTAATCAGATTCTGTATCCTTCATCATCCCCTTTATGTGTGCTAAGTCACTTTAGTAGCATCTAACTCTTTATGATCCTAGGAACTGTAGCCCGCCAATCTCCTCTATCCATGGGATTCTTCAGACAAGAATGTTGGAGTGGGTTGCCATGCCCTCCATCAGGATATTTTTCAACCCCAGGGACTAAACCCTCATGTATTACCTCTCCTGCAATGGCAGGCGGGTTCTTCACCACTAGCACCACTTGGGAAGCCCTCTTCATCCCTGCTGATGATATGTTAGTCGCTGAGTAATGTCAAACTCTTTGTGACCCCATGGACTGTAGCCCACAAGGCTCTTCTGTCCATGGAATTCTCTAGGCAAGGATACTGGAATAGATTATTTGCTCTCCAGGGGACCTTCCCAATCCAGGGGTGGAACTCACGTCTCCTACGTTGCACACAGATTCTTTACTCTCTGAAACACCAGGGAAGCCCTAGTTTGTGTCTAATGAGCCTGGCCTATATTCAGAAAGGATACTGTTAGGCTGATTTAGCCAGAACCACTTTTACTCCTAACAATTCCTCCTAGTAATTTTTATCCACTGATCTCCTAACCCACTCCTTGGCTATAAATTCCCACCTGGCTATGATATATTAAGAGTTGAGCCTACTCTCTCTCCCCTACTGTAAAATTCCATTGCAGTAGCCCCTTTACCTTTCATAATCAAAGTCTGCCTTACAATATTCAACAAGTGTCATTGAATATTTTTTCTCTTATATTACCATCAGCATGCATTTCTCTTTCAAAAAATCAACAGGAAGTCACCATAGCAATAAATAATAAAGATTATAGAATAATACAACCAACTAATAAAATATATTAGACCCTAGTGTCTTTATGTTGGGATAGCCTCTGTTTCCCCAAACTTCTCTAATACTAAACATTCCGTCATAAAGCACAAAAGAGGTGAATCAAAATAATTAACAACAAAAATAAAATTTACAGGACTTCTAAAGTTGCATAAGCTATAGTTTACTATGTTTACCATGAGAAAGGTGCTAATTTAGCTATAAGGTCAGAAACTACCTTCCTTGGTCTAATCATACATTTATAAATAAATCTTTGCTGGAATACAACATTTATCATTAATTCATATTGGTCTATGGCTGCTTTCATGCTACAACCACAGAGGTAAGTAACTGTCATGGAGATCATATGGTCCTCCAAGCTTAAAACACTTAATATCTGGACCTTTATAGGGGGAAGAAGAAAGAAAGCTGACCTCTGAATTACATGGTTTGAGGAATATTTTCTAAGAAAAAGTCACAGCTGAGAGAATAACATAGGTGAAACAAGTACTATCAATAGAAAAACAGTCTGGGAAATGATCAGTTATCAAGTGAGAGCTAGGATAATGGAGTAAGTCATGATACATAGAAAAACAAAGTCCAGCAGCTGTTTCAAAATTTGTGTAACTTTTTCAACTTTGCACAGAAATGTTTTAAATAACTTTAAAGGACTTTATTGAGACTTTGGGGGGAAGTTTGATTTTGAAGCCCTTAAATATTCTTTCATATTAAGGGTATTTTATTGGAAAATTAGGGGGAAAAAGGTAATAGAGAATCTTAAGGTCAATATATTAATAGAAATTATTAAAGTATTATTCTATTTAAAAAGATCATCACGAACCTTATTTTTGAAGAAACATTTAAATCCTCAGATGAATACAATAAACAAAACAAACGGATTCATATTTTAAAAGGAAAGGTATAAAAGCATGGCTTTAGGCAACGTTTATATGACTAAACAAAGGAAAGAGATGGGTGTTGAAACACCACAGTACGTATTTTTCCTGGAAAACAAAACAAAACAAAACAGAGACTGGTACAAAGCTAAAGAGAAAAACCCCAAATAATGAAACTAAACCTAGAGTGGAGAACTATTATGGGAAAGTAACTCGTACACTTTGTTACTCCTTGCGGTGCAAACGACGGATGGAAAACTCCCAGAGGGCGCCTTAAAGCTGACGGACCGGGAGGAGAGAGCGGAAACGGAAACCCGGAGTGGAAGCGGCACTGCACCCGGTTCCGCCCCGCCCACGCTGCTGAGCAGCGTACCCGATCGGCTCCCGGTGCCGCGGGCTAGCGGAATAGCTACATGACCTTCCCACAAAGCACAGCGAACGAGACGGCGGCGCCGTACAATGGCGCATTTCCTTCAGGTCGCTGTGTTAGACCGGAAGCTCTGGTGGCTGCCGGTGTTGCTTGAGTCCGACCAGTGGGGAATCAGGGATGCGGCCGCGGTGCGGGCCCCGACTAAATACGTCAGACCTCTCTGTGAGATTGAGAAAAGTTTTCAAGGATAATGACCTATTAAACCTTTATCCTATGAAATTACACTCCTGCACTGTTAAAACTGAACCGGAAAAGGAAGTGTTTTTAAACACACACGTACATAGTTCCGCTGGGGTGAACGTGACGCAATGCAATGTCAATTGAATTGATTTTATAACCCAATAAGAACTACGTGTCCACTGCAACAAATTCCTTTATATCCATGTTTGTAAATGAAGTCAATCTATTAGGATTCACATCAACCCTTACCACTTAAGTTACACGTAGAAAAGGTGAAGTGGATATTGGCCAGGCCTCCCTATTTCTTTACCGGAAATAATTATGAATCACCTTCCCATCTCGAAATCATGCATTATTTTCAAATTTGATATCTGTATTTTAAAATTCCTGCTTAGTGGAACACAGGTATTTCAGATTCCTTGATCTCCTCCCCCGCCCAAATTTTAAAAACGTTTCCATTTAGCTTGCCATTGGTCTCCCATTTCTGTTGATGCTAGATGGCGCTGTGAGCCCAGGGGTCCTTGATTCCCCCAAACAAGTTGTGTTTCTGAAATATGAGAAGGTTAGTTTAAGGCTTGAGTGTAACTTGTGTTGGGACTGAATTACCTCAAGATGGGCGGTCGTGATGTGACTGTGTCTTTAACGTGAAAGTCTGTAACTCATCGGTAAGAAGTTTTACCCTGAAAATACTAAACTTTTCTGTGCCTCCACACTTTTATTTGGACCTTAAGCTGACTCTCATTTTCCCCACCCCATAATTTTCCCTTACCTTTAGTCTGAGTCTAAAACACATGTTTTTTTTCCTTCAAATTTACGAGATTCCCAAATTCCCATTTTACAGTTAAACCAGCTCTGTTCCTGGTAAGTAGACCCATGGTAGCCTAATGAAACACGAAAAAACTACAAAATCCGCACATTAACACAAAACAAAATACCTCAAATATCTAGCCCAGGCATATTATTCCAGCATTTGTCAAACGTACTAAAATTGCTACATTCCATGGATACTTCAAACCTTGACTTCCAGACATACCCTTGTTCCTACCTGAATACGATCCCTTTTTTGTCTTCACTAGCTTGAATCTACAAAACTTTCTGCTACTTATTCTTTATGTATTCAACCATAATTTCCTTTAGGAAACTTTCCATGCCGATTTAAATTCAAGTTGCATGCTAAAACATCTTGTGGATTGCAAAAGAATAATGCATATTACCCACTGCAGCACAGCTAATCTGAATTTACATTGCCTATTCAAATCTCTGCTTGACTGATACCTCAAATAAAGGACAAACTTTGTCTTTGTTGTTCATTTGTCCATTCCTTACAAGTAACAAGGTACACATCATGTGATTGCTACTCAATTTTCTTAGTTTTCAAATATGAATAGGTCAAAATCAGTTGTCTTCCTATATACCAATAAGGGATAATTGGATATTGAAGTTAAATATATTTTACAACAGCATAAAAAAACGTGATATGCTAAAGGATAAATGTGTGCCAAAATAGGTGCCAAATTTATAATCTGAATATTAAAAATACTGATGAAGCTAACAAATATATTTAGATGTAGAGATACACCGATTTCAGGAACTGGAAGCATCAATATTTTTAAGATTTCAATTGTCACAAATTTATCTATAACTTTTGCATAGTCTACAATCAATACCCCAACATGGCTTTTTGTAGAAGTTAACAAGTGGATTATAAACTTTATGTAAGAAACTAAAGTATTTAGAATACTCAAGACAAATTAGAAAACAAGGATCAGTATCATAAGACTCTCAAAACTTATTTCAAGGCTTTAATATAAACCCCCATTAATCAAGATAGTGAGGTATTGGTGTAAAGATATATATTTAGATAAATGGAACAGCATAGCATTTAGAAATAAATCTACACATATATGGTCAATGAATTTTTTACTAATACGATAAGGAAATTCAATGGAGAAAGGATAGTATTTGCAACAAAGAAGACTAGGACAATTGGGCAGCTATACATCACACCCACCCCCACCAGCACCAACAAAACCAAACTTTCCATCTTTATTTTGCACTGTATACAAAAATTAACCCAGGATTTATCATAAACATAAAGTCTTATAAAACATCTAAAGAAGACAGAAAATGGTCTTCATGACCTTGGGATAATCAAATATTTCATATATAGGGAATAGATATTATAAATCACGAAATGAGGAAAAGTGGACAAAATGTTCTTAATAAATATTAAAAATAAATTCTGCTATTTGAAAGACACTGTTAAAATTGACAAGATTCAATAGGCTTGGAGAACATATTTTCAATACAAAAGCTGAAACAAATCTTACAACAATAATTATATATATATAATTTAAATAATAATTAAACAAGAAATACATTTTTTAAGGTAGAAAAAGTGATATTGAACCAAAGAAGAGTTGCAGATAAACCCATGAAATATGCCCACATGAATATGCTCATTACCATTGTCATTAAACATCTGGAAGATCCCCAGAGGAGGAAATGGCAACCTATTCCAGTATTCTTGCCAGGAAACTCTCATGAACAAAGGAGCCTGATGAACTACAGTCCATATGGTCACAAGGAGTTAGACACTACTGAGTGAATGAGTACATTGTCTTAAAAAGATGTGAACGTCATCACCATGAGATACAACTGCATACCTGCTGGAATACATTTGAAAAAGTTTTTTTTTTTTTTTGGTCTGAAAATATCTAATTTTATTTTATTTTTTAACTATATAATATTGTATTGGTTTTGCCATATATCAACATGAATCCGCCACAGGTATACACGTGTTCCCCATCCTGAACCCTCCTCCCTCCTCCCTCCCCGTACCATCCCTCTGGGTCGTCCCAGTGCACCAACCCCAAGCATCCAGTATCATGCATCGAACCTGGACTGGCAACTCGTTTCATATATGATATTATACATGTTTCAATGCTATTCTCCCAAATCATCCCACCCTCACCCTTTCCCACAGAGTCCAAAAGACTGTTCTATACATCAGTGTCTCTTTTTCTTTCTCGTATACAGGGTTATTATTACCATTGAAAAAGTTTTAAAATATACTGTCAATATTAAATGCTAGGGAAGCTGTGGAGCAACTAGAATTTTCAGAGTTTGCTTTGAAAATGTGAAATGGTACATCAACTTGGGAAAAGGGTTTGACAGTTTTTTGTGAAGCACATCATACATTTATTATATGATCCAGCAACCTTGAAATTAGACATATTCTCATGAAAACTGAAAGTATATGTCCACAAAATGCTGTATCTAAGTGCATATAGAAACTGTGTTTCTAATAATCCAGACCTGGAAATGACCTTATTACCCATGAAGTGGTTAAAAAAGGTGAATAAATTCTAGTACAATTACTCAAAAAAAATGCAATGCAGAATTTAAAAGTAACAAACTACTGACATGTGTAAAAATATGAATGAGGCTCAAAAGCATTATTGTAAGTGGGAAAAACTAAACAGAAAATATTGCATACAAAATGGTTTCATTTATAAGACTTGGAAAAGGCTAAGCAATCAAGTTAGATATGATTAATAAATTCCAAGACTGTCCATAGGATTACTACAAAAGGGCATGACAGAAACTCAGGGAGTAATGAAAACTGTTCTTAATTATAATATTAATTGTATGTGGTTGCATGAGTTCATGTAAATTTTGAAATACATTAAACTGGAAAAGGATGGATTTCAGCTTAATAAGCCCAACTTAAAAATAGGTGGGTTGTTGCATCAATCTCCTTATTTTCAGTATTTCCTTCTTTAAATTTGTAGCCTCCTCTACAAATGGTAAAATATAATTATCTCTTTTCCATAGTAGATCTTTCAGTTTATGTCTCCGTCATAGAGATGAAATGATAAAAGTCTAGCATATAGGATTAGATTTATCTCTTGTCCCTATGCCCACTGACAGTTTTATAAACAGGCCACTCTTTTTATTCTTACCATACCCTTGAACATATTTACCTCTGGGTAGGTCTTCCCTTATTTCTGTAGCCTTAAAATCTGTATTTGTACTTGTTATGGGCTGAATCGTGTCTCTCTCAAATTCATATGCTGAAGATCTAACCCTGGCATCTCAGAATGTGAATGCATTTCAAGGCCTTTAAAAAGTGATTAAGTAAAACTAAGACCATTAGGGTATGCTTTAATCCAATTTTACTGGTTTTTATAAGTAAAGAACATTTGGATGTGCAAAGAGATATCAAGAATGCTAACATACACAGGGAAGAAGACATATAAATACACAAAGGAAAAAGATCAGGTGAGGTCACAGTAAGAAGGCAGGTCAAAGAAGAGACCTCAGAAGAACCCAAATTTCTTAATACCTTGATATTGGCCTTCTAGCCTCCAGAACTGTAAGAAAATTAATTTCTACTGTTTATTCACCTGATGTGTGAAAGTTTTTTATATCTCTTGCAAATTAATATAACACTTTAATAAATATTAATTATATTATTAATTATTGGCTTAAAGCTCAACATTCAGAAAACTAAGATCATGGCATCTGGTCCCATCCCTTCATGGCAAATAGATGGGGAAACAGTGGAAAGAGTGACAACTGACTTTACTTTTTGGGGCTCCAAAATCACTGCAGATGGTGAGTGCAGCCATGAAATTAAAAGACACTTACTCCTTGGAAAGAAAGTTATGACCAACCTAGACAGCATATTAAAAAGCAGAGACATTACTTTGCTGACAAAGGTCTGTCTAGTCAAGGCTATGGTTTTTCCAGTGGTCATGTATGGATTTGAGAGTTGGACTATAAAGAAAGCAGATCACTGAAGAATTGATGCTTTTGAACTGTGGTGTTGGAGAAGACTTTTGAGAGTCTCCTGGACTGCAAGGAGATCCAACCAGTCCATCCTAAAGGAGATCAGTCCTTGGTGTTCATTGGAAGGACTGATGCTAAAGCTGAAACTCCAATACTTTGGCGACCTGTTGCAAAGAACCAACTCTTTGGAAAAGACCCTTATGCTGGGAAAGATTGAAGGCAGGAGGAGAAGGGGATGGCAGAGGATGAGATGGTTGGATGGCATCACCAACGTGATGGACATGAGTTTGAGTAGGCTCTGGGAGTTGGTAATGGCCAGAGAAGGCTGGCCTGCTGTAGTCCGTGGGGTCAAAAAAAGTTGGACACGACTGAGACACTGAACTGAACTGAATAACTATTAATAACTCAGTCAATGTCTCACTTAAGAAACTTACTGCCTGATAACAGGTCATTCTTAGATACTTTTCTCTTGGATTAGTAAAATTATCTGAGCTTAGGTTCAGCTTTACTATTCCCCAGTATGACTTTTTAATTTTAAATATTTCTCAGTGGTTCTACTCCCATTTAATAGTCTTCATTTTAAAAGTCAATGATGAGCAAATAGGTAGGAAGTGTAAAAACAGTAATAAATATGACACAAATTTGTGATGGAGAAAGAAAAAAACAGACAACTCAAGTAGCCTGTGATTTAAATCTTTAGGAATCCCTAAACACATTAGAGTGCTCCTAAGGAGATAGGTTCCAGTGGAGGGCAACTTGACCTCAAGAAGGCCAGAAAGAACAGTGACAAGGATAATATTCAACTTGTAAGTAAAACACTAAAAATAAAAAGTTTCATTTAGCTTCTATGAAAATAAAGTCATTAAAAATTTTTATTTTTAAATTTATGTCAGATAAATAGGTTATTTATATCTAAATTCAATTTTAAATTAAGTTAAATTGAATTTTAATTTCAATATAAATAACTTTTCAAACTGCATACGTGGCAACCAAGATGAAAATGAAAATTGTAGCTATTAATAATGAATTTTCTGTCTATGCTATAATCTCTATTCTTCAAATTCAAATCAGTGTATTTTCTCTATATAATTCAACATCGAGGTGTTTTCACCTGTAAGGTCAGAGGAAATATTCTAGGTTCTGTGGGTATATAAGAGAAAGGTCAAATAGAATTCAGTATCTCCAAGGGCCTTACATTCTAGGTCTTGTTTTCCAGGTGGGACAAGTACAGAACTCATGAACAAGGTGCTCAGCATCCAATTGGCAACTACTGTTAACAGGATATATGGAAATAAGCTTTCAAGAGGCTGCTCTGTGACCACTTAACATCACAGTGGAGTCAACAATCAGGAATCATCCACATTATATATGTTTTGGCTTTTGTTATTTTTTGAGTTTTTCTTGTTACTCATCTGTTGCCAAAATCTGCATGTTCCGTGTATCTTTTTCATCTAACAGCCAGATTGCTCCACCAAGTTTGAATACTGAACCTAGACACTTAGTAGCTGAGATCTATCTGCCTATCTATTCATTTCAATAGGTAGCAATATTATCTTAAAATTAAATTGTAAAAAAATCATAATTGTGGTAAACTACACGTAGTATAAACTCTACCATCTTAACTCTCTTTAAATTCACTTAAAGTTAACTTAAGTTTACTTAAGTATATTCATAGTTTTGTACAATCAATCTCTAAAATTAGTTTAATCTCTATGCACATTAAACAACAATTCTCCATTTCGCCCTCCTTCCAGCCCCTGAAAACTACCAGGGAATTTTCTTTATGAATTTAATGGTTACTTTGTATAATCAGATTCATACAGTATTTATCTTTTGGTTTATTTCACTTAGCATAGTGTCCTCAAGGTTCACCCATCTTGTGAATCAAAATTGCCTTTCTTTGAAGGCTGAATAATGCTCCCTTGATTGTGTAAACTACATTTTCATTATCCTCTCATTTGTTGATAGACACTTTTGCTGCTCTACTCTTTTGGCTATTGGGAATAATATTACAATAAACATGGGTAGACAGAGATCTCTTCAAGAGCTTGCTTTCAATTGTTTTAGATATATACAGAATTATGGAATTATAATTCTATATTAAACTTTTTTGAGTAAATGACTACTTTACTTTTATAACAATTGTACCACTTTATATTTCCACTAAGACTGCACAAAGATTCTCATTTCTCCACATCTCACCAACACGTCATTTTCTGTATATGTGTTTGCTTGATTTATAGTAGTCATTCTGATAGCCACGAGGTGGTAAGTCACTGTGGTTTGAATTTGAATCTACCTAATGACTAATTATGTTTAACATATTTTCATGTGCTTGTTGGATATTTGCATATCTTATTTGGATAACTTTTCAAGTCATTTGCATATTTCTTAATCAGGTTACTTGTTTTGATATTGTTGAATTGCAAGGGCTATTTGTATTCTAGACTAATGTCTTATCAGATATGATTTGCAGATTCCCATTCCATAGGTTGTATTTTCAGTCTATTGATTGTGCCTTTAATGCACAGGGTTTTTAATTTTGTTATACTCCAGTTCTTCAATTTTTGTTTTTGTGCATGTGCTTTTGGTATCATATCCAATAAATCATTGCCAAATCAAACATTATTAGGATTTCCCCCTATGTTTTCTTCAAGGAGTTTGATAGTTTTCAACCTTACATCTACATCTTTGATCCATTTGGAAATGATTTTGTATATGGCATAAGATCAGAGTTAACCTTTAAACTTTTGAACTTGGATAACAAATTTTTTCCATCATCTTTTTTTAAAGGCTGCCTTTCCCCAGTTAAATGGTCTTGGAAACCTTGTCAAAGATCATTTGACCATATATGCAAGGGTTTATTCCTAAACTCTCTATTCTATTCCATTAGCCCATATGACTGTCTTTATGCTAGTACCACACTCTTTTAATTATTGTGGATTTGGGATAATTTTTGGAATCAGGAAGTATGAGACCTTCGACTTTGTCCTCTTTTTGAGATCATTTTGACTATTTGGGGTCTGTTGAGATTCCATATGAATTCTAGAATGTAATGCTATTTTTTAATACTGATGAAAGTTCTCTGACCCAATCCTAGCCAGGTTCCTCTGAGCCTTCTCAATTAGACTTCATCTTGGCCTATGAAAACTACAGACTTTCCATACAAAGGATTTTGTCTATCCACCCCCCGCCCATGCACACACACATTAAAAGACTTAAACAAATATTAATCATGGTTTCTAACAGCTCAATCCCTAGGGTGACTCAAAGCTGCCAAAAATATACTGTATGTTCTAGCCCATAATTGATCCCATTTTCTTACAGTATTTACTAAAAGGAGCTTACAATTTTGGATCTTTTCTCTGTCCCTTTGAGATATATATGCATCTCTTTCTAGTCTTGGAAATCTTTGTCAAGGACCTGAACACCATTCCTTTGAAATTAAATTAGGAAGGATAGGGCTTTCATCTACAAGTCTCTGTGGGAGGATAACATCTCAACTTAAATAACTGTCAGCTTGCAAACACAGCTGACCTAATCACATTTACAGGAACCAACCCTTTGTTGTTTGTTCCCATCCCTAATTCTACTGAGCCCTTACTCACCTCCCTCTCTTTCCCCCATTCTCTCTTTAAAATGCCTGTTCACTTCTACACAAATAGAAACTGAGTTCAGTTCACAGTGGACCTCCTTCCTTATAGCAACAGTATATTATTGATTAAAATCTCTTTACTGCTACTTTGTATTTTTTGATGGGGGGAAATGCTTAGATCTCATATTTTACTTTGGAAATCTTGACATTCCAGTAAATACAATATGATAGGTTATTTGAGTTTGCAGGCTGCCTCTTGCTATTATTGGTCACAGCTTGAGGCCATCTTTTGTGTAGAGGTGTATTTTGAGAGGGGTATTGTCTATATCAGGGCAGTTTTCATTGTGTTGCTCAAAGAATGTGCCTCTAAAGAAAAGGAGAATAAAACCAAGAGCCTTAGTTAAAGACAGGTGGATAAAAAACATTTAAAATTTCCTTTTTTTTTTTTTTTTTGCTATTTACATGCTGATGCCAGTGGGTTTTCATATGGAGGAATAAGACCTATGAAATACTGCTGCCTGGATTGATTTCCCAATCTTGCAATTTTCTGTGTGGCTTTGGGAGAGTTTCTTAACTTGCCTGTGCCTCTGATTTCTGGTCTGTACAATAGTAATGAGAGTTCCAATATGATATTTTGAAATTCAGAGGTGATAATCTATTGGTATTAATACTATATTTAATATCCAATATAATATATCTGTTTAGTCAAGCATGTTTCTAGGAGCTGTAAATGTTCTTACTGTGGAGCTCCTGAGTGTGAGGACTAGGTCTTAGCACACGTTCCATCTCTGGTAGGTATTAATAACTCCACAACCACACTTGGGCATACAAATTTTCTGTGTGAGCAGTCATAAATCAATTTCTCATGCCCATCTGTCTAGATGACTATTCAAAATTCCCTCCTGACTCTACATCCAGAATCAAGCAGTAACTTTTAGCCAACTGGGAGATGAATAAAGAAGGTACATTGTTCTCTGTGTTTTTTTCTTTCTATACTGTTGCTCACCAACTTAAGACATAGTTGCCCTCAGAAAACAACAATACATATTCATTGAATATATGTGAGTGCTAATTATCGTTATTAACATATTTAATTCCCACAAATCTCAATGAGGTGGTCATTGTTGTTCTTGTCTTGGGGCATACAATGACATCATATATTCAATAACTGCCTAGCAGTCTTTAATCTAACACATGGCAAAATTGCCTCACAGTCAATCCCCAGGGTTCTTTCTTCTATTTTTTAAATCACCGGTCACATTTTAGGCTCACATTAAGATGAAAAATGAACATGAAATATGGCACTGTCTGGAATATTTCCCAGAGGCAGAAGAGGAAACTGTGAGAGACACTGCACACTGATTCCCATAAGACCTATTTCAGTTCACCTTATCAATTTGTTCCCAAGTCCAGTGCCCTCTCCATGCAGATAGGGTTGCTATGTGTATCACTGTTCCACTAGGATGTGGATCACAGAACAACAGGAGTAGTTCAGGAAAAAGAAAAGACACAGAAAAAGTCACTCAAACTTGACTCTCAACCCTTTAATATTTTCTGAATGCAAAAAAACAGAGGTTTTCATATCATGGCCATCTTGCTACAAGCCCAAGTGTGAAAGACTACCCAATAGAGATGAAGGAAACACTATGCATAAGTGGGTTGGGCCTCTTATAGGGAGCTTAATCTGCCTTTTAAACTATTTCTTATTATATGTGGCTGATAAAGTTACAAAAAAATCAAGAAGAGTTTTCTATTTATAAAGGCCAACACCATCATCTTTTTCCTTTTTTAAAGAGAAATCAAGACTTCCCTGTGGTGCAGTGGATAAGTTGGCTGTCTGCCAACGCAGGGGATAGATTTGACCCCTGGTTCAGGAGGATTCCATATGACATGGAACAACTAAGCCGGTAAACCACAACTATTGAGCCCTTGCTCTAGAGCCCAAAACTGCAACTACAATCCTGCGTACTGCAGTTACTGAAGCCCCCATGCCTAGAGCCTGTGTTATGCAACAAGAGAAGTCACAACATTGAGAACCACCTGCAACATAATAAAGAGCAGCCTCTACTTGCCACAACTTGAGAAAACCTGTGCAAAGCACCGAAGACTCAACATAGACAAAAATAAATAAAATTATATAAAAAAGAGAGACATCAGTAAGACTTATTGCTTTTGTTTCCAAAAAACCCTCCAGTTTCCTTAAATTGGGGAACCATCTTTGCCATTTGGTACATAAATGCCACATTCTATGTGGCTTGCATGAAACATAAGGTTGCTATTCATAAACAGGAAAATTAATGGTGACAGGCTCCAACATTGTGATGGTGAAGGGCAATTTTTGACCAAGATCTGACCTTTGAATTCTCTGTTTAGAGTATTGGCCCTCAGTGCCCTGAATGCAGGCACACACTTTGTAGTAAAATATATCCATAAAATATCAATACTTTTGCTCTGTTTATTGCTCACAACTCATAAATTGGAGTCAAATATTCCCCCCAGATTACTTTTTAGGTTATTAGGTCAAGGATGTCATTACTTGCAGAGCAGACATAAGATATTGAATCTCAGAGATGCACACTGTGAGGAGTAGTGTGTTCCTTTCAGCACAGTCCTCCTGGGATTCATATCATTTGCACTGAATGCCCTCAAATAAATCCTAGTCTCCTTGTTAGAGCCTTGGATGTCTTTTCTACCCTCTTCTTGATTTTGTTTCTCTTAGTGGTTTCTAATGAGGAAATCCCTGTTCATCCCATGCTGAAGAATCCCATCTACACTCTCTAGGACACTCAGCAGCCTATTCACAACAAACTATGACAGAGAGGTGTCAAAGGTTCAGTCTGAAATAGTGGGCATTGATGAATCAGCTAAATCATAGAAAGGTGGACAAATAATTGACTAAATCAAGGATTATCAAAAATGATAATCCTAAAAAGTCACAAGCATAAAACTGTTTTTAACCTTATGGTAATTGTCAAAGAGAAGTAGATAAAAGACTAGAATTCTATTTCTATATGATCAGATTACAAAAATATGTATTGCCTGTAACAGATGTATGTATGCTATGCTATGCTATGCTAAGTCACTTCAGTTGTGTCCGACTCTGTGTGACCCCATAGACGGCAGCCACCAGGCTCCCCCGTCCCTGGGATTCTCCAGGCAAGAACACTGGAGTGGGTTGCCATTTCCTTCTCCAACGCATGAAAGAGAAAAGTGAAAGCGAAGTCGTTCAGTCGTGTCCGACTCTTAGCGACCCCATGGACTGCAGCCTACCAGGCTCCTCCGTCCATGGGATTTTCCAGGCAAAATACTGGAGTGGGGTGCCACTGCCTTCTCCGGTAACAGATGTATGAACACATAATTTGAATAGAACTTTTTATGTCATTGAAAACAATTTTGCTACTCACTGAAAAAAAGGAAGAAAATTTTATATATGTATATATATATATATGTATATAATAGGCTATCTGTACAAATAACATACGGACATTTACAAAATGAGGTGGAAGTGATCACAGGCTCCAACCAATGTATACAGCTTTTGGGTAAGGATAAAAGCAAACAGCACAAAAAAATTCATACTAGCACAATAAAAAGTGTCTGGTCTTTGCATTCAGAGTGGGAATCTTAGTTTCCCATTTACATAAATGAATGTTTTTGTGAATCTTTCACAATTAAAACAAATTAAGTCATATAACACAATATTCATAGCACTTTTAAAGCATGAGTTTCTGAGCACATTTTACTTTGTGGTTCCTGTCTCTCTCTTTTTATCTTTTTTTTTTTTTTTCACCAGAAGTATGTAAGAGGAAATTTCCAGAAAACACTAAAAGAGGGAAATGGCAACATTTCTGCCTTTCCTAAACAAAAAAATTCCCATTCAGTTTAGTAAAGAACAATGCTTGAGTAGATTAAAATACTTGAAAAGACTCTGAAAATGATTATGAATGTGTTTTTTAAAAGCAGCAGTGACAAGTATCCAAGACATAAAATGCAAATCTGGCTGTAGATAATGTTTATGTGAGTTAAAATAATGAGACTATATACACATGTTAAATTTCCATACCAGAAAAGCAAAAAGCAGGAGCAAACACTACAAGGTAACACAGAGCAAGCAGTATGATTTCTGAACAAACATTCCTTATACAAACTCTCCAATTGGCCCCAGAGGGCAAGCAGGGAGCATCTGGCCTTGCATGTGTAGCAGACCCTGCAAAGAGGCCCCCAGCTCCACTAACTCTGATGAGGCCCTTGAAGGGAGAAAATACCAACAGTGCTTGGAGGGTCAGCTGCGCGTGAGCAGGGAGCGCTTTGGGCTGGCTTCTCCGGCTGCTACTGGCTGTTGCTGGAGCAAAGAGTGGAAATTTCCAGAGGTTCCAGAAAGCAGGGAAGGAAAAGGAGGAGGTGTGCCATGGAATAAGTCACTGAGAATGTATCATACTGAAAAAATAAAAGGGAGACATGTTGTGAGATTGCCTAAATGCACAAAGACTTTAAAGACAAAACAACAGCAATAAAGAATCTTCTATCACATCCTGGTTGAGGGCAGACGTGGGGGCAGGGAGGGAAGGGGGTTGGGAATCAGCTGTAAAAGCTTTGGGAGAAATTTTAACAGGAAACAGAAATCACGAACTTAGAGAACTATCTGCCTCATTTTTGTGTAAAGTGGTCTAGGTATGTGTATATAGAAGAACATTCTTATTTTGTGAAAATGTAGGCAGTGATGTTCTTATTTACAATCGTCTCCTTCACATGTATATAGATGTTACAGTATTAATATTGTAATAATTTTGAACAATATATAATATCATATGAGAAACGAATCGCCAGTCCAGGTTCGATGCAGGATACAGGATGCTTGGGGCTGGTGCACTGGGATGACCCAGAGGGATGGTATGGGGAGGGAGGTGGGAGGGGGGTTCAGGATTGGGAACACGTGTACACCCATGGTGGATTCATGTTGATGTATGTATGGCAAAACCAATACAATATTGTAGAGTAATTAGCCTCTAATTAAAATAAATAAATTTAAATTGAAAAAATTTGAATCTAGGTGCATGGATATACCTGTTCATTTTACTATTGCTTTTGTTTTTCTAAAGAAAATTTCCATTTTCATTACACACTTACATTTAAAAAATCAATAAAAAAGTTGTCTCTCATACACTAAATTACACACTAAAATGGTAAGAGAACACATATATTGTGATAACTATGTAATTCCTTTCCATGTTTCCCAACTTTATGTAAAATGAATTATTTTGTAGGGAGTCTCTTTTGTGCGTGGTTGTGAACCAATCTGAAGAAGGTTCAAATTGAAGGTTAACTTGTTTCAGTTGTTATGTTCTGGTCTCGTGGCAGGATATGAGTCTCTGACTTCCATCGCATTCTCTTTTATGGCCGTCTTATTCTCACACCACTATTTAAGACTGCCTAAAGAACAATGCTGCTTCTTATCTCATCTGCATCCCTTCTTTCATTCTGGGCAGTTTTTCCCTCTTAGATCAAGTAAAATCTTAGTCACAAGAGTCAGTCCTATTACAGTACCTCCTTTGATAAATATTTCCAGTTTCTTATTAGTCACTATTGTTGTTGTTGTTTGGTCACTAAGTCATGTCCAATTCTTGAGACCCATTGCACTGTAGCCCACCAGGTTTCTCTGTCATGGGATTTCTCAGGCAAGAATACTGGAGTGGGTTGCCATTTCCTCCTTCAGGGGATCTTTCTGACCCAGGACTTGAACCTGCATCTCCTGCATTGGCAGGTTGATTCTTTACTGCTGAGCCACCAGGGAAGCCCATTAGTTACTATAGCTTACCAATTTTAGGATTTTTTTTCCCCAAATTTTACCAAAACTGCTCTTAGTCTGGTGGTATGCATGACAAAGCTTTCATTTTCTGCACATGCATGAACTTGGCTAGGGATTTTCTATTTTCACAAGCTGGCACAAAAACCTATGGGAAAACTTGCAAAATGGGTGTCAACAGGAAAGGTGGCAATCACACATACAATTTTGCATCCTTATTTATTAATACATGTTTCTTGGTCATCACTCTTTATGCTACAGAGGGTAAGGATAAAATATTCATAACTCTGGATCAAAATCTTATTCAGAACATTTAGAAACAGAATGTCAAAGGATTTGTAAATTCATTTAAAGATTAATTTCTATTTTGTCTTCATTTTTGTGTGGTAGATCATATTCTAGGCTTATTAATTTAGAGAGATTCAAGGCATACAAACTCTAGGATCCATTATGGATCAGATCCATCAGAAGAGCAGCAATAGCTGAAAGGCCAAAGACGGGATTTTCCTAAAACTGACAAAGAGCACTTAGAAAACCTGCAGCTGACCTCATGCATAATGTTAAAGAATTGAAGTTTTGTTTTTAGGATTGAAACAAGGTAAAGATGTCCACTCTCACCACTGTTTTTTCACATAGATACTTTAGCTTTTTTTTTTTTTTAACCAGATTCTTTAGCTAATTCAATAAGGAGAGAAAGAGAGGAAATGTGTTTCCACTTCAAGGGGCACAGGTTTAATCCCTGGTTGGGGAACTAAGATTCCACAGGCCATGTGACACAGTTAAAAAGAAACAAACAAAAACACTACAAATAATAACCAAAGAATAGTAATAAAATGAAACATATATGAAATCTTTATACTGAAAATTACAGAATACTAATATAAAAACAGTTACTTCTTCTTTTTCTACCTCTAGGAATATTATTCTATGAAAAAATCAACCAAGACCAAAATAAGTGAGAAGATATATCCTGTTCAGAGAATGGAAGACTCAGCTTAACAAATAAATAGGTCTACACAAATTGATTTATAGATAAAGAAATTTCTATGAAAATCTCAGAAAACATTTTTGTAGATATGAACAGCTATATTATAAAATTTATATGGAAAGTCAAATTAAGTAAAGTAGCTAAAACAATTTTGAAAGGGAAACTGATAAAATTGGAGGAATCACATTACTTGATTTTGAGACTGTGTAGCTACAATAATCAAGGTGCTGTAAGCTTTGGTGCAAATAGAGACATATATCAATGGAACAGAAAAGAGTTTATAACTTGTTGTTCAGTCTATAAGTCATGTCCTACTCTTTGTGACCCCATGGACTGTTGCATGTCAGGTTTCTCTGTCTTCCACTATCTCCCAAAGTTTGCTCAAATTCATGTCCATTGAGTTGGTGATCTAACCATTTCATCCTCTGCAACCCCCTTCTCCTTTTGCCTCAGTCTTTCCCAGCATCAGGTTCTTTTCCAATGAATCAGCTCTTCACATCAGGTGGTCAAGTCTTCAGCTTCAGCATCAGTCCTTCTAGTGAACATTCAGGGTTAATTTCCTTTAAGACTGACTGGTTTCATCTCCTTGTAGTCCAAAGGACACTCAAAAGTCTTCTCCAGCAACACATCTGGAAAGCATCAATTCTTCAGTGCTCAGCCTTCTTTATGGACCAACTCTCACATCTGTACATAACTACTGGAAAAACCATACCTTTGACGATACAGGCTTTGTCAGCTAAGTGATGTATCTATTTTTAACACATGATGTCTAGGTTTGTCATAGTTTTCCTTCCAGGGAGCCAGAGTTGTTTAATTTAATGCCTGCACTCACTGTCCACAGTGATTTTGGAGCCCAAGAAAATAAAATCTGTCATTGCTTCCACATTTTTCCCTTCTATTTGCCATGAAGTGATGGGACCAGATGTCATGATCTTCATCTTCTTTAATACTGAGTTTTAAGCAAGTTTTTTCACTCCCTTCTTTCACCCTCATCATGTGGCTCTTTAGTTCTTCTTAACTTTCTGCCATTAGAGTGGTATCATCTGCATATCTGAGGTTGTTGATATTTCTCCTGGCAATCTTGATTCCAACTTGATATTCACGGTGTTTAGTATGATGTACTTTGCATGTAAGTTAAATAGGCATGATGACAATATGCAGTCTTGTTGTACACTTTTATCAGTTTTGAATCAGTCAGTTGTCCAATATCTAGTTCTAATTGTTGCTTCTTGACTTGCATACAGGTTTCTCAGGAGACAGGAAAGGTGGTGTGATATTCCCATCTCTTTAGGAATTTTTCAAAGTTTGTCACGACCCACACAGTCAAAGGTTTTAGAGGAGTCAAGGAAGCAGAAATACATGTTTTTCTCGAATTGCCTTGCTTTCTTTAAGATCCAACGAATATTGGCAATTTGATCTCTTGTTCCTTTGCCTCTTTGAAAGCCAGCTTGTACATCTGTAAGTTCTTGGTTCATGTACGTTGAAGCCTAGCTTGAAGGATTTTGAGCATAATCTTGCTAGCATTTGAAATCAGTGCAATTGTATGGTAGTTTGAATATTCTTTGGCATTGCCTTTCTTTGGGATTTCAGTGAAAACTGACGTTTTCCATTCCTGTGGCTACTGCTGGGTTCTGTAAATTTGCTGACATATTGATTTAGTGCAGCACTTTAACAGCATCATCTTTCAGGATTTTAAATAGCTCAGCTGGAATTCCATCACCTCCACTAACTTTGTTTGTAGTAATTTTATAGCCAAAACATAATATATAAAAGGAATTCAGTGGAGAAATATTTTTTCAAATAGATGGTGTTGGTTGTATGTTGAATACATACATGCAAAATGAATCTCAATTCATACCTCATATCTTATGCAAAAATCAACCATTTAAATTTAAAATGCTAAACTGTATAACTTTTACAGGAAAATAGGACAAAATTCACTGATTTATGGTTAGGAGATAAGATATTTGATCCGACTCCAGAAGCATGATCTAGAAAAGAAAAATATCAAAAATATCAACTTTTGGATTTCTAAATTAATAACTTTTTTTTCTGTGAAAGATAAGATTAAAAGACTGGGAAAGTCAAGCTGCAGAATGAGTGACAATATTTGCAAATCATATATGTGACTCTTGAGAGTCCCTTGGACTGCAAGGAGATCCAACTGGTCCATCCTAAAAGAGATCAGTCCTGGGTGTTCATTAGAGGGTCTGATGTTGAAGCTGAAACTCCAATACTTTGGCCACCTGATGCAAAGAGATGATTCATTTGAAAAGACCCTGATGCTGGGAAAGATTGAGGGCAGGAGGAGAAGGGGATGATAGAGGATAAGATGGTTGGATGGCACCACTGACTCAATGGACATGAGTTTGTGTGGGCTCCGGGAGTTAGTGTTGGACAGGGAGGCCTGGTGTGCTGCAGTTCATGGGGTCACAAAGAGTCAGATACGACTGAGCGACTGAACTGAACTGAACTGAACTGAATTGATATCTGACAAAGGGCTCATATCCAGACTATGTAAAGAACTGTCTAAAATAAATTTAAAAACCTCTAATTAATGGAAAAGTCTTGAACAGACATTTCACAAAAGAGAAGATAGCATACAAGTACATGACAGATATTCAACATTAATGATTAAAGAAACTCAAATTTAAGCCATTATGAGATATTATTGTACCTACTAAAATGGCTAAATATTTTAAAAAGGAAAACAAAAACAAGTGATGTGGGAATATGCAATGGTACAGCCACTCTTGTAAACAGTTTTGCAGTTTCTTATAAGGTAAAAAATACACTTACCATATGACCTATCAATGTCACCAGTGGGAATATACTCTAGAGAAATGATATAAATTTTCACACAAAAAGCTATACAAGAACATTCACAGCAGCTTTTCCTGTAATGTCCACAAACAGGAAATAACCCAAATGTATTTCACTGGATGAATTGGAAATCCAGCAATGTTATATCCGTGCAATGGAATACTATTCAGCAATATAAAGCAGTAAACTATTGATGCATACATGCTTTGGATGTATTTCAAAACATTAACTTAAGTGAAAAGAAATCAATCTCAAAAATTACATCTCATAGGATTTAATTTACATAACATTCTTGAAATTATAAAAATATAGTTATGGAGACCAGGTCAGTGGAGGAGAGGGGCTAGGGGTAGGAGAGGATGTTATTATTAGTATCATAGCACAGCATGGGAAAGATTTTTCAGGAGTGGTGATAGAAAAGTTGTGTGCTGAATGTGATTGCTGTTTCACAAATCTGTAAATATGACAAAATTTTATAAAATTATGTACAACAAATTATGCATATTAAAGAGCTTTCTTGGTGGCTCAGATGGTAAAGAATTGGCCTGCAATGCAGGAGACCTGGGTTCGATCCCTGGCTCAGGAAGACCGCCTGGAAAAGGAAATGGCAGCCCACCCCAGTATTCTTGCCTGGAGAATTCCATGGACAGAGGAGCCTGGTGGGCTACAGTTCATGGGATCACAAAGAGTGACAGGACTGAGCAACTAACACTGTCTTTATGCATATTAAAATGGATGTGATCCAAAAAATCTGTGTAGTTTTGTTAATGGTATTGTACCAAGGTCAATTTTCTGGCTTTGATAACTGTACTCTAGTTACATAAGACATTATTGCTGGGAACCTAGATGAAGAGTCCAGGAAAACTTTATTAACATTATTTTTTAAGATCTCTCAAGATACCTTACAGTTCTGTGTTGGGGGCCAGAGTGAGGTACTCTGCCCGTGGCAAAGGTCATGAGGAAGGAGGCTCAACATACACAAAGGCGGGATCGAGGATGGAAATCCTCGAGCATCTACCCCCATAACCAGAGCCTGCCTACTTTACTACTTTGTGCTCTCACCTACACCTCTGACTTTATGGGGGGCTGTCCCCCACCACCTCTTTCGGAGAAGAAGTTAACTTAGAACTCCAGTTAATAAAAACTCCTGGGTGTGACAAGAGTGTTTTAACCTACAAACTCCTCTGAAGGTTTTCTGGCCTGCCTGACAGGCTTGTCCGGCCACAGGTGATTGCTCACAGCCTCCCAACCGTGAGAGGCATAAGATGCTTTAAACCTTCTAAAAACAGGTTCCTTAGAAAAGTTAGAAAACTATTAGTATAAGTATAATGGGCTGATTAGAAATTGTATTGGTGAAGGGATTTTCATTTGTTGAGCAAATGTTTGTTGCTAAGACTCCACATCCCCTGCCCTTACACACATTAATGAATATATAGAAGAAATAAGTATTAACCTTTGATATTAATCACATTAGACCTTAGGCTAAGTAAATTCTTTCCTTAACTAAAACCCACTATACCCTCACCCTATAGGAATGTAACTTTATTTGGGTGGTGTCTGTTTTAAGAATAATCACCCCTGGAGAAATAAGTGTCCTGGTTGACTGACTGTTGTCACAAGGAGAGGGTCATAAATTGTCAGCAGGCCCCCCTGGCCAGAAGATGATGTAACACCCCTAAGACCTCTGTATACATTTGTATGAAGCACCTGACTTTGATAAAAGTCAGGACTGCTGACCCCGCGTGACTTTTGCATAACATCTCAGTGTATAAAAGTAGACCATGAAAAATAAAGAATTGGGATCAGTTTCTTGAAATACTGGTCTCCCCATGTCGCCCTCTCTCTCACTCTGGTTGAATCTCCATCTGGAGCGCTGAACCCGCCATGCTTACTAATTATGCCTGGGCTTCTAAGATCCAACCCGGGAGGCTTCAGTGTCTCCTCTCCTTCAGGAGAACGGAAGGACGCCTGCGGCCTACGTAAGTGGTGCAAACTTCTTGTCTTGAAGTTTTATTGGTCTCCCGCGTAAACCAAGCTACTCAGCCTCTTTTCTCCACTGAATTTTCCTACTGAGCTATCCTCATCCTATTACTCTTTATATCTTTGATAAAATATTTAAATAAATAGGTCACCGACGCCGTCCCCGCTTCGAATACCCTGGATCAGCCGGGGCTGGTCCCCGGCAGTTCTGTTTTGCTAAGCAGGTTCCCAGCAAGAACCAACATGTTCCTGGTGTGCTTTTTAATTTCTTAGTAACTTACTTTAAATCCCTAGTAACTAAAAATATACATTAAACAGGATAGTTTTTCTTTTTTAAAATTTAATATAAATTTAATTATTTTAATTGGAGGCTAATTACTTTAGTTTTTCATTTTAAGATTTCAACTGACAAAATGGTCTTTGATTCAACATTTTGAATCTTTGATTTGGCAAAACTGAGATTTCTTGTTTTACTCTTGAGAGCTTTGCAACTCCACAGACAAGATATTGTGAGCTAACTAATTTTTCCGGCCTCCTCTCTCCATTTATGAACATGTTTATGATTTTTCCAGGCAGAAGCAACTGAGATGTGTCTTTTTACACATGGTCAGAGCAAAAGTCAGCAGAAAAGACAATGCTTAAATGTAGTACCCCAAAAATGCATCACTGGGGGAAGGAAAATGATGCAGTAAGAAACACAGGAGAGCAAGGTACATAAAGAATTTATGCAAAATGCTTCACAATTTTATTTTTTAAAGCTCAAAATTTAGTTTGGCTAGACTATATTGTTCATGCTAATACCATAGTCCTGTTGTGAAAAAAAAGTGACTTTAAAAACTATGCTCTCAGTATTAGTCTTGCACCTCTCTCTCTCTTTTTTTCTTCTCTTCCTTAAGAATATTTTCAACAGTTTTGGGTTCATAACAAAATTGAGAGTGGGATACAGAGATTTCCCACAAATCCCCTGCCCTTCATGTGTACAGCCTTTCCCATCATCCCTGTCACTCCCCAGAGTGGTAATTTGCTACAACTGATGAAACTTAATTGAAATTCAGTCATCTGAAGTGCAGAGTTTACATTACGGTTCACTCTTGATATTGTCCATTCAGTGAGTTTGGACAATATAGTGACATGTATCCATAAATATAATATCATAGAGAGTATTCTCACTGTCCTGGAAATCCTCTGTGCTCCACGTATTTGACACTTCCCCTTTCCCCCAACTTCTGGCTTTCTTCATTTTTAATTTTACCTTCTCTAAAATGGCATATACTTGGAATCATATAGTATTTAGCTTTTTCAGATTGTCACTTTCCACTTAGATATATGCATTTATACCTCTTCCACATGTTTTTTCAAGATTTGATAGTTCATTTGTTTTTAGTGCTAGATAATATTCCATTGTCTGAAGTAATAGATATTTATGCATTTACCTACCAATGAAAGGACATCTTAGTTGCTTCCAGGTTTTTGCAATTATAAATAAAGTTGCTATGCCATCTTTGTGAAGGTGGATGTGTGAACATGAATTTTCAATTCCTTTCTATAAATACCAAGAGGCACGAGGTGATGATACGAGAGTTCGGATTGCTTTACGTCCTTATGAGCGTTTACTGTTGTCAGGATTCCAGACTTGTCTATTCTGTTTGTAGTGGGATCACAATGTTGTCTTAAGTTTCACTTATCTGATTGCATCTCTTAAATTGGTTTTCTGGATCATATATTGTGTTTTTATCTTTAAGACAAGATGTATAAATGCAAGAGACTATTAAGATAATGGATAAATAATAACAATTAATTCTATATTTCAAAAAATGTTCAAAGACCTTTTCATGAGTCATATCATGCCATAAATAGTAAAATTTACACCTCTGATTAAACATAAAATGATCCCCCCACTAAAAAGCCCTGCTACTGCTAAGTCACTTCAGTCATGTCCAACTCTGTGCGACCCCAGAGACAGGAGCCCACCAGGCTCCCCTGTCCCTGGGATTCTCCAGGCAAGAACGCTGGAGTGGGTTGCCATTTCCTTCTCCAATGCATGAAAGTGAAAAGTGAAACTGAAGTCACTCAGTCGTGTCCGACTCCTTGCAACCCCATGGATTACAGCCCACCAGGCTCCTCTGCCCATGGGATTTTCCAGGCAAGAGTACTGGAGTGGGGTGCCATTGCCTTCTCCCTAAAAAGCCCTAAGTTCCTATATTAAACCCACAACTGGCAAGCATGTAAGTGAAGTAAGTGTATGTGATACACATACATGCCATCTGTCAAGAGTTGCAGTGGTAATCTCCATTGCCTCCATCATTTATTTTTCTAGATTGCAGGAATATGAAGGTTTACATATTAAGGATGGTGGGGAAACACGGGAGGTTGTGATTATCAGGACACTCTTGAGCTTCCATAATACTCCAGGTTTGCTTACCAGTTTTTGAACTTATAATTTTTTTTTTGAAAATAAATATTTTTATTTCATGTTTTTAATATAAATTTATTTAATTGGAGGCTAATTAGTTTACAATATTGTATTGGTTTTGCCATACATCGACATGAATCCACCATGGGTGAATTTATAATTTTTAATTTATGATTCTGATAGTTCTTCAATGCTTTGTGTAGGCTTTCTCTAGTTGCAACAAATGGGAGCTACTCTTCACTGTGGTGCACTGGCTTGTCACTGTGGTGGCTTCTCTTGTTGCAGAGCACAGGAAGGCACATGTGCTTCAGTAGCTGCAGCACGTAGGGTCAGTAATTGTCACACAGGGGCCTATTTTCTCAGCAGTGTGTGGAATCTTCCTGGGTCAGGAATTGAACCTGTATCCCATGTTTTGGCAGGCAGATTCTTATTCACCTTTCCACCACGGACATCCCATGACTTGAATTATTGATGCAATAAAAATAAATCTTCATTAAGTCTCCAATAAACTAGTTTTCTTTTTCCTTTCATACCAGATTTCTTGAGTTCAGTTAGCTTACATTACCCTGGGCAGAACTTACACTAGAAACCAACACAAAAGTCTCCCAGAAAGCCTTGGCTGTTGTTCTTCCTAAATGGTACCTCTATGCTTTGCCTTTTCTCTGCTCTCATTTCTGATTTATTTTCACTCTTTGATCAGCCTACCAATCATGTTATTCTCAAGCAAACTTTATCAAAGTAGTGTAAAAGGTTAGCTAGAGGCAATAGACAGTACTGAAATAGCTGCTAAAGGAAAATGAAAGACTTACATACTCTGATTTGTGAATGAGATGATACTCCTTCAATATAAAAATATTCCTCATATTATAGCATATAACATAGCTCTACAGGATGATGTATAATATAGTAAGACATAATACAACATGGAGAATAAGTTGCTATTATGCAGTAAGATTGCAGAGATGCACACTTTGATCTGGAAGTTAAAATTCTACAAATATATTTTATATACATATAAGAACTTTAGCACAGATAAATGTACAGGGTATGCATAATCCAAAATTGCTTATTTGGGCAAAAAATTAAAATATAAATGAAAAAAATGGAAAACAAACTAAATTTTGTACATAGCCATAAAAGACTAATGGGATGATTGAGTAAACAAATTATGGCACATCTTTATGAGGAGATTACTATGCAAACATCTGAGGTAAATCAATAATGTTAACATGTGTAAGGGACAACACAACAATGAGAAGAGTTAATGCCTACACAGGGATAAAGAGGACCATGGTGTAGAGGACAAAGGTGATAGTGTTCTGATTATGTTACTTAATATTCAGTACCTATATAACCTTTCACCACTTACACTACCTACTGCATTCCTAGTGTACTCATATATGCAGTGGGTATAACACATACCTGCATTTTTAATGAGCGACAATGTTCTAATCAAATTAAAGAAGGCTAATTTCGATTTGTGCTAATATGAGGACATGGTATATCGAGTGGAAATAGAACAATTATCGTTGTGTGCTCTCTACATAAGTTTACATGTGAAAACATACAAAGAAATAAATGCATGCATATGTATTTTATAGGCATAGGTCTGAAAGAAAAGAGACATAAAAATATGGATGTTGGTGGTTAGAAATTGGAGGAGTCATAAGGTAGATGAATGTCCTTCATTATGTAACTTTTGCCCAGGTATAATTTGAACTTTTATCAACAAAAGTTCTTTCTTCAAAAATTAGAAAGTTAACACAGCAAAATAATTATGTATACAGTTATGAATATTCCATATAGGAAAAGTATAAAGCTATCAAAATAAGAGTTGAACCAGCTCTCCTATTAGGAATTTCATGTTACTGGGTTTTCCCCTGCTTTTCCTTTATCTTTTTACATGTCATTCTGTAATAATTTTTAGACTACAGGAGACCAAAGAGGTAAATTCTGAGTAATTTACAATGCACAGGAAGGAAAAGAGACCTACTCTTCTGTGTGGTGCACTGTAGAAGTGATTTCTGAAACTGAGACGCAAAAGCTTAAGCCAGGATATATCACAGATGGAACAAGGTTGGGGTGTATGTGCAACAAAATTCCCCTACCAAGGATGAACTTGTGCCATTAGCAGTGAAAACGTGGAGTCCTAACCACTGGACCGTCATTAAATTCTCCAAATTCTTAAACTGAGTAAGTCCAAGATGAGATTAAAGGGTGTTGTGTAAGAGGAGTTGTATATGGAAGAGGTTCAAATGGAAAGTCCAAGAGCTGTTTTGAAATTAATACAACAAAATGCAAATTGTTATATGTGTGTATGTTTAGTCACTCAGTTGTGTCCGACTCTTTTTGACTCCATGGCCTGTAGCCCACCATGCTCCCCTGTCCATGGAATTTTCCAGAAAAGAATACTGGACCCTGCTGTCATTTCCTCCTCCAGGGGATCTTTCCACCCCAGGGATCTAGCTCCTGTCTCTTGTATCTCCTTCATTGGCAAGCTGTGCATCATTAAATTATTAAAATTTAAATTTAAAAGGCTGGGAATAAAACCACAAAAGTTTAAAATTGGAAGCAAAACAAAGTTTGCAATAATCACAGAATTCTTAAGATGTGTGAAACTGTAAAATACAAGCCTCCTAGCTTCCCAAAGCCCCCACCTCCAACCTCCAGAGCTATTGGGGTGGATGAAAAAGTCTGCAAAACACTAAAATAAGTAATCAGTATCAAAATCTAAATTTTTGAAGAAATCCTGATTACTTAAACTAAAGTAAAATAGAAAGCACTAACATTTAAAAGGAATATCATAAATATTTACCGACTTCATATAAATATAAAAAGCGATGGATATTAAAAGCACAATTTTACATTTTCCTGAAAAAGCCAGATCCTGTATATGCTGAAAATCAGGTATCAAAATCTAGGGATCCAAACTCCCCAGAAGAAACCACCTGCCCGGCTAATTGCCATATCTACTAGCACGTATGGTACTTGGGCTCCGCGGCGCAAAAGACCCATGGGAAATTCGCAGCGAGCGCCTAAAGCGTGGACGGATCGGCAGAGGTCCAAGTGACGGATGCCAGCAGCAGACAAAACACTTCACTTAGTCTCATCTGTCACTACAGAACAGACGCAATTAGAATTAGCCCTTGAGGGTCGCCATCGTCCGGGTCAGTCACGTGACCGCCCCGCTACGATCAGCAGGACGCCTTCCTGATCCAAGCTCTTTGGTGGCCGTGCTTTGCCAGGCTCGCTGACAGTGGGTGTCCCGGCCGGGAGGGGGCCAGTGTCCAGAGACCCGGAGGGTCGTGTAGTGTTCACTTTGCACTCCTCATAAGTAAGGGGAAAAGTTTCCGCGATGCTCTTTTTCCGGAAGGCCCCCACTTTGAATTCCCGCATCCTCGCTGTCTTTCAGCAGTGTTGGAGAAGACTCTTGAGAGTCCCTTGGACTGCAAGAAGAGCCAACCAGTCCATTCTGAAGAAGATCAGCCCTGGGATTTCTTTGGAAGGAATGATGCTAAAGCTGAAACTCCAGTACTTTGGCCACCTCATGCGAAGAGTTGACTCATTGGAAAAGACTCTGATGCTGGGAGGGATTGGGGGCAGGAGGAGAAGGGGACGACAGAGGATGAGATGGCTGGATGGCTTCACTGACTCGATGGACGTGAGTCTCAGTGAACCCCGGGAGTTGGTGATGGACAGGGAGGCCTGGCGTGCTGGGATTCATGGGGTCGCAAAGAGTCGGACACGACTGAGCGACTGATCTGATCTGATCTGATACAACAAGTGTGTCTGCGTGCGTGCTCAGTCGTGTCCAACTCTTAACGACCCCATTGACTGTAGCCCGCCAGGCTCCATACAACAAGTGTGAAATATCGTAAAATAAACTCCCTTTACCATTGCTTACATTACAATGCACTTCAGGTCGTTTTGTAAAGAAAATTTTACAGCTGATAGATTGTGTAGCTGCATTCTATAGGCTGACTGAAAAGTTGAATTTAAAATGTTGAGAGAACAGGTTACAAAGTAGCACATGCCTTAAGATATTTAGGCAAATGTACAGAATCAACAAAAGCACAGTAAAAAATACTCTAAAATGTTAAAACAAAACCAAAAAACACTTTCACACTTTTCAGGGTATTCTGGTTCCCATCTTTCACTGAATATATTTTTTTATATATATCTTGGCTTAATAAAAATGAAGTTTAAATATATATTTGTACTGAAGTATATTTGATTTACAATGTGGTGTTATTTTCAGACATAAAGCGATTCAGTTATACACATAATTTTCCATTATAGGTTATTACAAGATGTCCTTGTTGTTTATCAGTTATGTGTTGTTCATCTAAAAATGATCTTTTATTTAAAAGCGACAAACTTACAGTCCATAGATAATTCAAAGATTTTAGGATTCATTTGATTCTTTGGCAGTACATATAAATAATCCAAAAGTGTCATAAATGTGTTTTTGAAAGAAAAAAAAATAGTAAAATGTTTTGCTAATATAGATGTTCACATTAAATTGAAGGATAATCAGAAAAGGTTTACATTTTTCTTTAACAACTAGTAATAATATTTATATATAATATAGTAAGATTACAAATAGACAAACATTTGGAAAATATTTGCTACATGTTAGGGTAGTATTCAATGTAATACTCAGATCACAGATTGGCCTAAAATTAATAAGAGGAAACAAAAACAACTTTAAACATATACTAAGTCATATAAACAGGTTGTTTTTAGAACAGAAGACAAATAAAATAAATAAACAGTACAAAATTGTATCCTCCTGCAAAACTAAAGCAACCTAACAATAGGAGCCATGTTAACTTGATTGGAGAAAAAAAATGAAGTATTAATATTCACGTTTGAGAACTGCTTATTTGATATTTACACATCTTAAGACAGCTTTTTTTGACCTGTTTCTTCTATTAATGTATTTACCAAAAGTGAAATTTATTGGGGCATAGACAAATTAAATATGAATAGATATAGGTAGGGCTTCTATTTATCACTCAGTGGTAAATAATCCACTGGTTTGGGAAGATCCCCTGGAGAAGGAAATGGCAACCCACTCCAGTATTCTTGCCTGATAAATCCCATGGACAGAGGAGCCTGGCAGGTTACAGTCCTTTCGGTCACAAAAGAGTTGGACACGACTTAGAGACTAAAGAACAACAAGATATAGATAAAAAAATATAATATGTTGTAAATTTCCCCACAAATCTGAATGTGTACACAAGTTTAAAATGTAGTATGGAATGAAATAGAGAAATACTGTGTTTAATTAAAGTTTTTTTTTTTTTTTTAACTTGTAAGCATCTGTAATTTTTTATGTTTATGTTGACCATCTATTTTATAATTTTAAAGGTATTCTACTCTCTTCATTGAAGTTCTTTACCAGTGGTTCCTTGGACTCTGCTCTTTCCAGGACTCTGATCTCTCTCTTCAGAATAATCATTAACATCTTCAGCCGCTGCTGGGAGCCTGGGTTCTTAGCAATTTAATTTTATCCTGTTCTCCGTACTTCCATTTCTGGATGACAGATGGCGCTACAACGTGGATCGCTGATAATTGTTAACACTGACACCCCACACATGAATGAGTTGAATTTTAAAGAGGACCATGGAGTTGTTCTTGGGGCTCACAAATTTCCTTTGAGGATGGGATACTGAGGTAAATTTTCAGTTAGATTTCAAAGGTTTTAACAAAAGAATAGTATAGGGCAATCTCTCTGTGTTGAGAAAATGTCACAAAGCAAAGTCTCCAAAGAGTTTTCTCCTTATAATCCAATTTTTTCCCCCTCTCTGGGCTCAGCATTTCTCAAGAACTCCAAAGACCCAAGAACATAAAGAGTGAGTCTCTGGGAAAAAGTTTTTTTGGCACATCTTGGTCAGAATGTGCAGGAAATTGTCACACAAAGCATTAGAAAATGTACTAGAAAATTGTGAGTAGTAATAAGACAAAAACAAAGCATACATTTTAAAGTAAAGACTTTAAAGTAAAGAGATGATCAATCATTAATGAAAAAAAAAAAAAACTGGATTCTGAGAAAATATCCTTCAGTTCAGTCACTCAGTCGTGTCCGACTCTGTGACCCTATGAATCGCAGCACGCCAGCCCTCCCTGTCCATCACCAACTTCCGGAGTTCACTCAAACTCATGTCCATCGAGTCAGTGATGCTATCCAGCCATCTCATCCTCTGTCGTCCCCTTTTCCTCCTGCTCCCAATCCCTCCAAGCATCAGAGTCTTTTCCAATGAGTCAACTCTTTGCATGAGGTGGCCAAAGTACTGGAGTTTCAGCTTTAGCATCGTTCCTTCCAAAGAACACCCAGGACTTATCTCGTTTAGAATGGACTGGTTGGATCTCTTTGCAGTCCAAGGGACTCTCAAGAGTCTTCTCCAACACCACAGTTCAAAAGCATCAATTCTTCGGTGCTCAGCCTTCTTCACAGTCCAACTCTTACATCCATACATGACTACTGGAAAAACCATAGCCTTGACTAGACAGACCTTTGTTGGCAAAGTAATGTCTGTGCTTTTGAATATGCTCTCTAGGTTGGTCATAGCTTTCCTTCCAAGGAGTAAGCGTTTTTTAATTTCATGGCTGCAAACAGCATCTGCAGTGATTTTGGAGCCCAGAAAAATAACATCTGACACTGTTTCCACTGTTTCCCCATCTATTTGCCATGAAGTGGTGGGACCAGATGCCATGATCTTCATTTTCCGAATGTTGAGCTTTAAGCCAACCTTTTCACTCTCCTCTTTCACTTTCATCAAGAAGCTTTTTAGTTCCTCTTCACTTTCTGCCATAAGGCTTGTGTCATCTGCATATCTGAGGTTATTGATATTTCTCTCAGCAATCTTGATTCCAGCTTGTGCATCTTCCAGCCCAGCGTTTCTCATGATAGCCTCACAATTTTTAAACTATGAAAAAAATCTTGCATAAGCTACTTAATTTTAGAATCTTTCCAGGGTTATGGGTTTATAGAAGCCTCAGCCTTGTGATTGTACTAATGCATTTCTCACTTCTGGATGACCCACAAGAGCTGGTGAAAAAGAATGATTAAAAAAAAAAAAAACTATAAAGCTGAGTCTGACCTATGTATATATGAAAACGTAATGCATTATAAAATATTATATTTAATGCATTATAGGATATTTCAAATCAAAGAAGCAAGAACTAAAGAGTCTATTTTTGAAGAAAAATAATGTTGGAGTAAGGAAATGCTTGGAAAAAAATTGGAACATATCAAAAGGTACAGAAGTCAGCTTGAATGAGGCAGATATGGAAAAATATGTGCATCAAAATAAATAAAGCAGTATTCAGTTATCCCTTAACATAAAAAGCCACGAATCCAATCCCTTTCAGTGTGGCTAAAAATAATAAAAATCCACGAGTCCAGACTTACATACATAAATAACTTAATAAATTAACACATGAGTAAATAAGACACATATTTTATGTGGAATAAGCCTGAATCATTTATGCAGATATCCACCCCTCCCCACAAGCCAATAGAACATACCTCCTCACTTCTTAAGTGTAGGCATCTCATAGTGATGTACTTCAAAAAAGTGAAATATGAAAAGGAGTAAAAGGAATAACTTTACTATGGAAAAAGTTGACAAACATTACCTCAGGTGTTCAAGTGCTGAGTCAGATTGATAGAATGATGATAGAATTGATGCAATGGAAATTATGCTTTTCCTTGGTGATTCTTCTCCCCCAAACTTAAAGACGTGTCTAATCATGAGAAAAACATCAAATAAAGCACAATTGAAGGACACTGCACAAAATACTTGCCTGGTAGTCCTCAAAAGTGTGAAAATCATTAAAAACAAGGACATGTTGAGAAAGTTTCACAGTCTATAGGAGCCTAAGGGGACTTGGTAAGTAAAGTGGTAATGTGATTTCCTGGGAAAGATAATATATATTAGGTAAAAATTAAGGACTGAGTATAGTATGACTTTTAATTAATAATAATGTATCAATATTGGTATATGAATTATAATAAATATATTTATGCAAAATGTTAAATATAGGGGAACTGGGTATAAGACTCTCTGTAGGAGCCCTGAATAAGAATGGAGGTGCTCTCTGTACTATCTTCAAAGTTTTTCTGTAAACTTAGAACTGTTTTTTAAAAGAAATAAAGGTAATAATGGATTTGAACCCAGTAAGTAAAAGGAGAATCCATGAATCTGTACTGATAAAAACTGAATGACTGATTGAGGATGAAAGTAAAAATCTTCCTGACTTTAGGATACTCAGTTCAGTTCAGTTGCTCAGTTGTGTCTGACTCTTTGCAACCCCATGAATTACAGCACATCAGGCCTCCCTGTCCATCACCAACTCCTGGAGTTCACTGAGACTCATGTCCATCGAGTCGGTGATGCCATCCAGCCATCTCATCCTCCGTCATCCCCTTACCCTCCTGCCTCCAATCCCTCCCAGCATCAGAGTCTTTTCCAATGAGTCAACACTACGCATGAAGTGGCCAAAGTACTGTACTTCAGCTTTAGCATCATTCCCTCATAGCTAAAGAAAGAATGATAAGAAGGAATTAGAAATTCATCAGTTTGTGCTAAAACAGTCAGTAAAAGTATGATTAGGAACAGACTGTTTACATTGTCTCATAGTTTTTTATTAATTAAAAAGATCACTTGCTAATCATGGAGAAACCATCCATTTGAATCATAGTGATTGAAGTTGTCATCAACAATATTGGTAAGTACCAACATTATATATTCCCTGAAATAAAGCTTTGAGAAGGACCCAACATCCATTCAGTAACATCCTTGCTAAAAATGCATAGTATATATTGAACCACAGGGAAACACCAGACAACACAAATTAAATGGTATTTCACAAAACATTTGGCTCATACACTTCAAAAGCATAAAAATCAAGAATCTCAAAGAAACATTGGGAAATTACTCTAAATAAGATGATAACTAAAAACATAAAAATAAATGTAGATGCTCATTTTGTATATCAACTGTACTTCAATAATAAAAATAGATTGTAGACTAGATAATGGCATTCAATCAATCTTAACTTTCCTGAATTGTGGTTATATAAAAAAAGTCAGTGCTATTGGAAATGCACTCCAAAGTATATCTGTTTGCCTTATCTAACTTATTTTCAAATAGTTTGGAAATAAATTTAGTGTGTCTGTGCATGTGTGTGTGGTGCATGGGTATGTCTACATCTGGCCATGTCTATACAGAGAGTGATGAGAATGACAAACCAAATAGTGATGAAATGTAAACAAACATATGATGAATCTGGTAGTTAACATAGGAGTCCCTTGTCCTATTCTTGCAACTTTCTTTAACTATATAATTATATCACAAATAAAAATTTATCAAAATAGCTTGGTAAGATTTATTATGTCATCTCTCACAGTTGTTTAAATTAACATAGAATGACTACCTAAAATCAGTTGAGGATATCTATCAACCAGAAAGAATTATTTGTAGAGAGTGTGATTGACAAAAAATTGCCCTCTAGAATGTATAAAGGTCTTCCAAAATGATGAAGATTAGGCACATCTACCCAGTGGGGGAAAATGAGCAATTTCTATCTGACAGGAGATTCACAAAGGGTAATTAAAGTGAATTACAAAAAAAAAAAAAAAGACAAGATGCTTAATCTCATGTAGAAAATAGGAAAATTAAAATATACTGTTTTCACCTATTAAAGTGAAAATTTACAAAAAGTTACTTTATATGGTGTGGTCAAAGGAGTAGAGAAACAAGAATTCTTTATATTGGTACTGGTAGTGCAAATGTGTGAAGTTTTAATGTTGCACATAATAGCTATGTTTAACTATTTAGAGAAAGAAGGATTAGATGAAATTCTGGAATAAGAAATAAAAAGGAAAAAAGGAAGTAAGATGAAATATCCATTTATCTATATAATGAGTACTTTAATTTTCTAGTTATTTTCATTTTCTGGTTATTTACATGCATTTTAAGATAGCTTCTGCTCTATAAAATCATAAATTTATGAAGATAATATGCAAGACTATGGAAACAATGCCAACATGGATAATAAATTTACGATTGTCATTAACTGGTATGGCTGACTAATTCCTGTTATATCTGATGAAATATTTGTGAAATGAAAGACTATTCCAAATAGTTAGAATGTTATAAACTGTTCTCAGAATATATTAGAATATATTAATAAGCAAGCTCTGATTTTCAACCCAATGGGATAAATAAACAATTAAAAAATTTTTTTCTCTTCGCTTCAGTATACCTATTTCAAAAAAAAAAAAAGATAATGTTTTGAAGGTCATCATATTATTCGTGGTTTCCCACTCTAAACATAGATACCTACCTCAGGTTCTTGATGTTGGCACTTACAGCTGAACATATCCATCTACAAACTGAATCTCCAGAATTCTGGCCAGGACAGGAATAGAGCCTGGCATGTTTTTTAAAGCCATATAAATACACTGGAGATGATCATGTGCCCTCTAACTGCCATGAATTATGGATAGATGCTGTGTTTATTTTCCATGTGGTTGGTAATATTCAGAGTGATTTTGAGTTAGAAAATTTAAAATTATCTGTCCTACATAGGGAAGGCTATAGAATAGTGAGCAATAATGGGTCATTTTATAGAACTTAACAATTCACATCTGAGCCTTCATCCTACACTAGGTGGATTTTCCTCCTCACTCCATCAAAACAAATGTTTCAAGGTTGTGGTACTCCATGCTATCAAATCTGGTGAACATTTCCCACAGTTAATCTTATTCAACCACTCATCAGGTTGAAGGGTTCACGAACTTTCTCTTTTCTAAATATCTTCCTCTCTGTTTCTGGGCCTCCATTCTCCTTGTCCACTAAACCCTCTGACTGGTCTAACTCAGTCACATTTATTGGCTTCCTCTTCTGTGTTCCTGACTCCCAAATGTTGAAGTACTTAAGCCATGGTGCTAACACCTCTATATTATCCACTTTCTCATGTGAAAAATGGCTACAATAAGTTCCATTCCCTGCATCCAAATCATTGGGCAGCCCCTGGCCATACTGAATCTGGGTTGGGTTATATGTACTGCTTTTGCCAACAGGATAACTGCAAATGTGAAACAGCCAGAGATGCAGAAAAAGTATTTGCACACAGGTCTGCCCTTCTCTTGCATTCTTAAATATCCCATAACTATGAGGAAGGCTGATCAATGATGAAAGACATATCACTGAATCATAACTGTCACCTAACCTGCCACCAAGTCAACCTTTACATATGTAAGTGAGGCCATCCTAGAACATCCAGCCTCAGCTGAGCTGACTCAGATCAGAACCATGAAGCTCTCTCTCTACACACACACACACACACACACACACACACTCATTAGGAATAATAAATATTATTGTTTAAAGCCTCAAATTTGGTAGGATATTTTGATACACACTAAAGTTAACTGATACATAAATAGGTATTTAGAAGTGTGGTAATGCTATAAACTAAAATATAAAGCATCTGGCCAAAAAAGCCAAACAACCTGATTAAAAGATTGATAGGCTGAAGGACATTTTTCCAAAAAAAGATATAAAGGTAGCCAATAGACAAATAAAAAGGTGTTCAACATCACTAATTATTAGAAAAGTGCAAATCAAAACTACTAAGAGGTATCACCTCTCACCTGTCAGAATGGCTATTGTCAAAAATGCAAGAAAGTACAGCAGATGATGTAGAGAAAAGAAAACGTGCAATGTTGGTGGAAATGTAAATTGATACAGCCAAAAAATTCAGAATAGAGCTATCATATGATCCAGCTATTCTACTTTTGAATGGAAATTCAAGAATATGAAAACATTAATTTGAAAAGACATATACTCCCCAAGAATGCATATGCTGTGTTCATCACAGCATCATTTATAGCCAAGATGGGCAAATATGGAAACAACCTAAGTACTCAAGAAATGATGAATGAATAAAGAGATGATAGATGTGATGTATGCATATATATATATGATAAAATATAATATATGCAGTGGAATACTACTCAGTCATAAAAAAGATGAAATCTTGCCGAATGTGAGAATATGGAGGGATCCTTAGGGTATCATGTTACATGAATTGCCAGATGGATAAAGATTAATATGATAATGTTTCACTCATGTAATACAAACCAAACAAACAAAATACCCACAAAATAAATGAATAAACCAAAGATGAATGGGAGAGGAAAACATCACCCCAGAAACCCAGAGGGTACTTGGGCTTACTGTCCTGTCTGTTCACCAGAGAGTGGACCGCATATTATGGAGAAAGACTCTAATGAGTGGAGGTGAGAACCTCAGGGAAGAGTGCAGTCAGATTCAAGTCTCATGTAAGCAAGGAGCATGTCTTTATCATGATGATCTTTTGTACTGATGTGTGCCCTGACGCGCAAACAAGAGGCTGTCTCAAAATCATGCTAACATGAGGACACAGGCATGGAAACAAAACAAAGGAACACAACAGCATAAACACAACACCCATGCTTTGGAAGACCCCGCTGAGCACATAGGACCACTGCATTTCTTCTCACCTACAGATACCCATTGGCAACAACTTATATACAGATACATCTGAACAAAAGAGTTCCCAAGACAACACGAGTAACTGTTTTATTCTCTGGGGAAGAAAAACCTCTAGTTCTCATTCTTGCCTACATGCAAGAAGAGTATAAAAAAGCTTTGCGGCCCAGTTTGAGAAATATGACTTTTCACATCACTGCTTTCACACAAATTCAGTGCGTATTAAGTTTTTATAGCCTCTCAACCTCATAAACTCAACCCTTGCCATATTATTGCTTATTTCCATCTTTAACAATAGATCCCCCTCCATCCAACCATAAAGTTTGGACAGGCAATTCATGGGAAAATTCAGACAAAAATGTGTGATACTGAATTTAAGCCCACTTCTTAGCTAAATGACCGGAAAATGGATTTTCACCATTAGTAGTTTGTTGGGAGAAATTAGTAGTTTGTATGAGACCTTAAAAAATAAACATTCCTCCTCAACAGCTTCCCCTTCAAATTCTCACTTATGACACAGCCATAAAGGACACAGGGCTCATTAATGGAGCCATACTGCACACATTACTCAGGCATCAGAAAGACCCATTTTTGTTCAGGATTTGTTAGCCTGTCCCCTCTCTCGTCCCCTTTTCATCCCAGAATCGGCAGACAACATTTTCATTCCAGCAGGCAGGCAATGGTGGCTTTTTCAGGTTAGATTCTGGAAACCAGTTTTAGATGCAATTAAAAGTTCCTGATTATCCTTGGGTTGTTTTCACGACAAGTTCACAGCACCCTGACCCAGATTTTACCTTAGGACATGTATTAAAGTCAGGAGGAGGCCTTTTTAAACATCTGTGTACCCACTTCTGTAGTTTTAGCTTGATCGACTGAGATGCCCTGAGAATCTAGGTTTCTAACAAGTTTGCAGCAATTGCGGTGCTGTTCTGTAGAACACACTTTGGGGGCTGCCATGTAATCAAGAATGGCCAAAGTGAGAGTTTGGCTCATAGGAAATGGGGCTCAGATGCTGAGGTGAGAATTACTTGGACCTCATCACCTCCAGTTTGTCAATCTGCCTAAATTTCCTTCATGCAGCTGCTCTCTTTACAAAATTAAGGTTTATCCGACTCTAATCCTACTCTAGTGATCCACACAGTTTATCTCCCAGTCCTAACACCGCAATTACAGGTTGTCAGAGAACAGAAAGGCATAGTGCTTGCACAGTTCAGCTGCGGACTACTGTTGCAGTTGCTGCTGCTACTGCTGCTAAGTCGCTTCATTCGTGTCTGACTCTATGCGACCCCATACAGGGCAGCCCACCAGGCTCCCCCATCCCTGGGATTCTCCAGGCAAGAACACTGGAATGGGTTGCCACTTCCTTCTCCAGTGTGTGAAAGTGAAAAGTGAAAGTGAAGTCGCTCAGTCGCGTCGGACTCTTAGCGACCCCATGACTGCAGCCCACCAGGCTTCTCCGTCCGTGTGATTTTCCAGGCAGTACAATGCCACAAAACGAACACTTGGGGGCTGTGAGCTCCAGCAGAGGGGAGGAGCAGGAAGAGAGAATGACGACCAGCAATTCCTCACAATACCCCCGCCCAGCTCTCGAGCTTTCTGGAAGGTGCCAAACTGGCGCAGCCGCACAGCAGGCTCCGCAATGCTGTTAAGAGCAGTGCGCAAGCGCCAGGCCGCCCCCTCCCCACGGAAACTGTCCCTGCAGTGCATCAAGAGTGCGCATGCGCCTGAAACCCCCTTCACGTAAGCTCCAGACCCCTGCAGTGCAGTGAAAAGAGTGCGCAGGCGCTGGGAGGACCCCTCCCTCACAGGACTGCTAGCTGGTCTCCACCCCATCCCTTCCCACCGCCCCTTCAGGTGATTGACACTAGATGTGGCCTAAGAGATGAAGGGCCGCAGAATGGTGGTCCTAGGAGACCGGTTCCAAATACAGATGCGCCACAAAAATTATATGTTACTGCGACATAACCTGAACACCTGATCTTGTCCTTGAACGGATAGAGTTTAGAATGGAGAAGCGAGCTAACAGTGGCCTGAGGTTAGATTAATGAAATCAGAGTGCTCTGAGATTGCAATATTCAGTTCATTCTGGCTTCTTCAAAATTCTTCACCTTTGCACCCTTCAGATGGCTTGTTAGGAGCCTTCTTACTTCATTTCATAAATCATCATCGTTGTCAGTATTTTAACCTGTACACACCTACATCAACGAGGCCCAGAGCTTCTAAATTCCACTATGTCACAGGTACAGGAAGTCAGGATAGTAGCAGAAAATAGGACCTAGCTACTCCGTGGTCCTTTTGAGGAGAGAAGAGTCAGTTTGGAACCAGAGATCTGGACCAGGCAAAGGAGAGGTAAAGAGAACCTCTCACCCCATGTCTGCCCTCCACTTTTACCTTGCCCTTTGTTTTCAGGCTAAGAAGCACATTTCCCTGATAGGCTCATGTCTAAACATTCTGGTTTCATACTGACCACATTATAGACCGTCAGCATCCTGCCACAGAGTCCCAGCTAAATAAAAGTTCTTTGGGCGGCAGAGGTCTGGGCTAGCACAGCAAAGTGGTTTCTTACACCAGTTCAACAATTTCTAAGGCATAGCGTTTTTGTTTTTGTTTTTTTTTTTTCTGACTAATTTCAGAAAACCTCCACAGATGACCCCTTCAACTCTACCAGGGTTTCACATAACCTCCTGTTATATCTGACACAACAGCAGGAGGACAGAACATGACGTGTAGGTGAAACCTGGTTAGAATCCATTAATCTCTCACCTAGGTGACTGTCATAGTCTCTGAACTTGTTTTCCTGTTTCTCTTCTTGTCCCTCACCTTGCCAATAGTACTGCACATAGCACTGCAGAATGAGTCAGACTGTGACTCGTGTCTTTTCAAACCCCTGCAATGGCTGTTTACTGCAGTGTTTGGAACCCAAGTCCGCGGCAATGCACTGAACTGTGTGAATGGCTGTGATGACTCCTTGCCTTCGGCTGCACATCGATCACACTGCCCCCCTTGCCATTCCACTGACAAATGAGCTCCCCTGTAGGGCCTTTGGTCTCTGACTTGAATAACCCCCATTCTGCTCCTGCTCAAATAACTGTTTCCTTTCCTTCCTCTCTTCACTTAAAATTAACAGCCGAGTCCTTTCCAAACAACCCTATGCACTTCTGAAAACTTCCCTCCCCCAAACAACCTCTCTCTAGTCACCATGATAACATTTGTCTTTTTTGCCCACTGTCTTCTCCTTACCCACTAGATAATTTAATATACATTAGTTATAAATGTGTAATGTAAATTATGATTCTAAGCTTATAAAAACAAGGGTTTTGTTTTGTACACTAGAGTATTTCAAGACCCTAAGTACTCAATATACAATAGTGTCCAAAATATTTATTAAATAAATTAATATTTAGGTCTCAGGAATAAGACACAAAATGAAATGACAATTTAGGAACCGTGAGTTGAGTGGGAGAAATGAGTAAATAGCAAAACAGGAAAAAAAAAAGTGGCATAGAAAAATTCTTAGGGTCATAAACAGACTTCTCAAACCGTTATTTTGAGTTGTGGGCAGAGAGGATCATGCCAACGCAATGAAGCCCTATACGGAAGCAAGAAGCACATCCATCCACCAGAAAGACAGTTTCAGAACAGGGAGGTGTACTCTTACAGCTTGTCCTCCTGCGTCAGTAAGCCGTCTCACATGATTCTCACCATACTTGCTTCCCTAGAACAAAATGTGTACACGATTGGGCATGAAACTTGTTTTCCCTGAAAGGCCTCAGTTTCACAATGAGTAGCCTCACTTTGAATATTTTGGTCTCTATGCATCTCAATCACATAGTCTGTCTTCAGAAGTTCAATCTTGTCCCACAGCCAGGGAGAGTTTCGAGAGATTAGCTGCAGGGAATAAACTAGGAGACTGGCAGCAGTCATCATTTCCTGTTTAAGATCAGGGTGTGGCTATACTGGAGCTTCTGTTCCACCCATGTGAGCTCAGGGAAGCTTCTTCTGTGGCAGGTTTTTTTTTTTTTTTTTTTTAATATTTTGCAAACTGTGAAATATACCCACATTTAGATATAACTATCTTATTTTTTCTATGAAAAGATTAAAAATAAAGAACAAGAATATCCACTGTGTTGTAGTGGAAAAAATTAGCAATGATCTAATTATAAATAGATGGTTGATAACAAAATAAGGTCCATTTGATATTGTACATTATACAACTGATAAAAAGGATGGAAGAGTATTATATATGTAAATGTGGAAAAATGATCTGATAGTTGTAAAACCAGAACGGTTTAAAAAATAAGTTAAAAGCAGCATTTGTAATTATTCAGGCATTTTTGAATGTATTTGTATAGGCATTGACCACTTTGTAGATGTTAGTTTGTAACAGTGGTTACATTTATTAAATTAAATGAAGCAGGGGACTTGGGCATTGGTAGTTCTAGATTGTTAGAATTCTTGCAGCAACTGTTAATTTTTTTTTAAATCAAATCCCTGCCCCATTGACCTCCATCATTGCCTCCTCAGTCCCTTCTAAGTACCCTTTATGAGTCTTCTGACACTCTCCCCTCGGGTGAGCACTTCCCCCGCCCCCCCTTCTGCAGTTCTTCTGTGTTTTTAGAAAGCATTTTGACTCTTACTCAGTTTTGAATGCCAGATGGCGCTGTAAACTGGTTGGTTAAGTCTATCCCAAGCAAAGATGTCTTAAATGGGAATGGGGATCATTTTAGAGCAGCAAATTCAGAGGTGTTTGGTTTTCACCCCTCTCCTTCATGGGAAGGATGGTGGTGCCCTTGTTCACAGGCAGATTTTTAAAGATTTTGGTGAGGGGGAGGACTGGGCACCCTCTTGGGGCTGAAAAAAACCTGCCCCTGGGTAGGGGCATAGGATCCTGGCATAGGATCCTACCCATCAAATGCACACATGGGACAGGATAGGTTAGAATCTACAGAAATAGCCCAAAGGGCAAGCCCAGGAGGGGTTTGCTGACAAATTTTCCATCAAAAAACAAATATACAAACAAACCCTCCATAAAAACAACAAGTAGTAAAACAAAAACCAAAAAGGCTCTTGAAGTTATAGATTTTAAATGACAAGAATGATTGATGAATTAGAAAAATATTCCCTCCAATTTTAATTATTCTGGATTTTGTTATTTCTATATATGGGAAAAATCTGCCATAAGTGGTTTTGGGGAAGAACTTTTGACTGCTGGTACCTGTAAAGGCCTCAGTTTAGAATTTTTCTAGTTAATTACTTCTGGAAAAATCATAAATACAAATGATGATTAACAGGAAAACAGTTTAAATTTGTGTTTAAGTGTACAGAGAAACATATTCAAACTAATTAGAACATACCAAACTGGATAAAATTGAAACACTAAAAATATTTTGCTACAACATTTTAACTTCATACATTTAGGGGAAAATGTAGCTAAATGAATATCTTAAATAGTTTATGAAAAAAAGTCCTAGTAGTCTGAAACCAGCGGAAGGTAATGTAAAAAAGGTGAAAAGATAAACAATAGCCTCAGAGGAGATATGTGAAAGACTTCTACAAACTGGTAAGAGAAAAGACTGAAAAGACAGTGGGAAAGTGGGCAAATTACAAGAAAATTCAAATCACAGCAACATGGAATAGAATTAAGTGTATTTATTGGTTGTTGTTGTTGTTGTTTTTTTCCCCCTACATTGCTATTCTAAGATAATGTACCCAAACATAAATGTCTTCCCTGAAGTCAACAGTGAATATTTGCCAGGGATCAGGGTCACAGGTAAGTGGAAATTCTGGAAGCAAATAATGATAACAGAGAATAAGCAAATAATTTTATTTTCTAAATATTTTATTATTTTGTGTGATTTTGAAATTTTTTTTTCCAACTAGAAAGTTTGGCTCATATTCATTTACTTGTCATCTTTAACATATTTGAACTTTCTTTACTAACATTAATTTTAAAAATTTCTATCTTAACCCTTTTTCCTTTTGTAAAAATTATTTTTTTATTGAAGGATAATTGTTTTACAGAATTTTGTTGTTTTCTGTCAAACCTAAACATGAATCTACCATAGGTATACATATATCCCCTCCCTTTTGAACCTCCATCCCTTCTCCCTCCCCATCCCATCCCTCTAGGCTTATACAGAGCCCCTGTTTGAGCTTCTTGAGCAACTGAAGGATAACTGCTTCACAATATTGGTTTGATTTCTGCCATAAATCTAATTGATTTAGCCATAGGTGTACATATGACACCTCCATCTTTTTTTTTCTTTTTTTTTCAAAATTATTTTTAATTGCTTTACAGAAATTTGTTTTCTGTCAGACATGAAACATGAATCAACCAGAGGTATATATATATATCCCTTCCCTTTTGAATCTCACTCCCAATCGCACGCCTGTAGTTTGATACAGAGGCCCTGTTTGAGTTTCCTGAGCCACAGAGCAAATTCCCATTGGCTACCTATTTTACACATGGTAATGTAAGTTTCCACATTACTCTCTCCTACATCTCACCCTATCCTCCCCTCTCCCCATGTCCATAAGCCTATTCTCTGTGTCTATTTCTCCATTACTGCCCTATAAATAAATTCTTCAGTATCATTTTTCTAGATTCTGTACATATGCATTAGTATAAAATATTTATCTTTCTCTTTCTGACTTGCTTCACTCGGTATAATAGGCTCTAGGTTCATCCACCTCGTTAGAACTGACTCAAATGTGTTCTTTTTCAGGGCTGAGTAATACTCAATTGTGTATATACACCACTACTTTTTTATCCATTCATCTGTCGATGGACAACTTGGTTGCTTCCATGTTCTAGCTAATGTAAATAGTGCTGCAATGAAAATTGGGATACATGTGTCTCTTTCAATTTTGGTTTCATCAGGTATATGCCTAGGAGTGGGATTGCTGGGTCATATGGTGGTTTTATTTCTGGTTTTTTAAGGAATCTCCATACTGACTTCCATAGTGGTTGTATCAATTTACATTTGCACCAACAGTGCAAGAGTGTTCCCTTTTCTCTACACTCTCTCCAGAATTTATTGTGTGTAGACTTTTTGATGATGGCCATTCTGACCACTGTGAGGTGATATCTCACTGTAGTTTTGATTTGAATTTCTCTAAATGAGCGATGTTGAGCATTTTTTCATGTGTTTTTTAGCCATCCATATGTCTTCTTTGAAGAAATGTCTGTTTAAGTCTTTTTCTCAATTTTTGAATGGTTGTTTGTTTTTCTGATATTGAGTTGTATGAGCTGCTTATATATTTTAGAAGTTAATCCTTTGAAGTTGCTTCCTTTGCTATTATTTTCTCACATTCTGAGGGTTGTTGTTTCACCTTACTTATAGTTTCCTTTGCTGTGCAAAAGCTTTTAAGTTTAATCAGGTCCCACTTATTTACTTTTGTTTTTATTTCCATTGCATTAGGAGGTGGGTCATAGAGGATTTTGCTTTGATTCGTGTCATTGAGTGTTCTGCCTATGTTTTCCTGTAAGAGTTTTATTTTTTACATGTAGCTGTCCAGTTTTCCCAGCACCATTTATTGCAGAGGCTGTCTTTGCTCCATTGTATATTCTTGCCTCCTTTGTCAAAAATAAGGTGAGTTTATCTCTGGGCTTTCTATCTTGTTCCATTGGTCTATATTTCTGTTTTTGTGCAAGTGCCATACCTTCTTGATGACTGTAGCTTTGTAGTATAATCTGAAGTCAGGAAGCTTGATTCCTCCAGCTCCATTCTTCTTTGTCAAGACTGCTTTGGTTCTTTGGGGTCTTTTGTGTTTCCATGTGAATTGTGAATTTTTTGTTCTAGTTCTGTGAAAAATGCCATTGGTAATTTGATAGGCATCACATTGAATCTGTAGATTGCATTTGGTAGTATAGTCATTTTGATAATATTGATTCTTCTTACCCAGGAACATGGAATATCTCCCCATCTGTTTATGTAATCTTTGATGTCTTTCATCAGTGTCATAATATCCTGTGTACAGTTCTTTTTTCTCCTTAGGTAAGTTTATTCCTAGATATTTTATTCTTTTTGTTGCAATGGTAAATAGGATTGATTCATCAATTTCCCTGATTTTTTATTGTTAGAAGAAAGCTGAGGGCCGAAGAATTGATGCTTTTGAACTGTGGTGTTGGAGACGACTCTTGAGAGTCCCTTGGACTGCAAGGAGATCCAACCAGTCCATTCTGAAGGAGATCAGCCCTGGGATTTCTTTGGAAGGAATGATGCTAAAGCTGAAACTCCAGTACTTTGGCCACCTCATGCGAAGAGTTGACTCATTGGAAAAGACTCTGATGCTGGGAGGGTTTGGGGGCAGGAGGAGAAGGGGATGACAGAGGATGAGATGGCTGGATGGCATCACTGACTCGATGGACGTAAGTCTGAGTGAACTCCGGGAGTTGGTGATGGACAGGGAGGCCTGGCGTGCTGCAATTCATGGGGTCGCAAAGATTTGGACACGACTGAGCGACTGAACTGAACTGAACTGAACACCTAAAGCAACTAGAAAAGGAAGAAATGAAGAACCCCAGGGTTAGTAGAAGGGAAGAAATCTTAAAAATTAGGGCAGAAATAAATGCAAAAGAAACAAAGGAGACCATAGCAAAAATCAACAAAGCCAAAATCTGGTTCTTTGAAAGGATAAATAAAATTGACAAACCATTAGCCGGACTCATCAAGAAACAGAGGGAGAAAAATCAAATCAATAAAATTAGAAATGAAAATGGAGAGATCACAACAGCCAACACACAAATACAAAGGATCATAAGAGACTACTATCAGCAATGGACAACGTGGAAGAAATGGACAAATTCTTAGAAAAGTACAACTTTCCAAAACTGAACCAAGAAGAAATAGAAAATCTTAACAGACCCATCACAAGCACGGAAATTGGAACTGTAATCAGAAATCTTCCAACAAACAAAAGCCCAGGACCAGACGGCTTCACAGCTGAATTCTACCAAATATTTAGAGAAGAGCTAACACCTATCCTACTCAAACTCTTCCAGAAAATTGCAGAGGAAGTTAAACTTCCAAACTCATTATATGAATCCACTATCACCCTAATACCAAAACCTGACAAAGATGCAAAAATCCTCAACAAAAAAACCTGACAAAGATGCAAAAGTCCTCAACAAAATTTTAGCAAACAGAATTCAACAATAGATTAAAAAGCTCATACACCATGATCAAGTCGGCTCTATTTTAGGGATGCAAGGATATTTCAATATAGGCAAATCAATCAATGTGATTGCCACCATATTAACAAATTGAAAGTTAAAAACATATGATAATCTCAGTTGATGCAGAAAAAGCCCTTGACAAAGTTCAGCACCCATGTATGATTAAAACTCTTCAAAAAAATGGGCATGGAAGGAACCTACCTCAACATAGGAAAGGCCATATGTGATAAGTCTACAGCAAACATTATTCTCAATGGTTAAAAACTGAAAGCATTCCCCTTAAGTTCAGGAACAAGAAAATGGTGTCCACTTTCAACACTATTATTAAACATAGTTTTGGAAGTCGTAGCTACAGCAACCAGAGAAGAAAAAGAAATAAAAAGAATCCAGATCAGAAAAGAAGTAACGCCCTCACTGTTTGCAGATGACATGATACTGTACATAGAAAACACTAAAGATACTATGAGAAAATTACTAGAGCTAATCCATGAATGTAGCAAAGTTGTAGGATACAAAATCAATACACAGAAATCACTTGCATGTCTCAGTTCAGTTCAGTTCAATTCAGTTGCTCAGTCATGTCCGAATCTTTGCGACCCCATGAATTGCAGCACGCCAGGCCTCCCTGTCCATCACCAACTCCCGGAGTTCACTCAGACTTACGTCCATCGAGTCAGTGATGCCATCCAGCCATCTCATCCTCTGTCGTCCCCTTCTTCTCCTGCCCCCAATCTCTCCCAGCATCAGAGTCTTTTCCAATGAGTCAACTCTTCGCATGAGGTGGCCAAAGTACTGGAGTTTCAGCTTCAGCATCATTCCTTCCAAAGAAATCCCAGGGCTGATCTCTTTCAAAATGGACTGGTTGGATCTCCTTGCACTCCAAGGGACTCTCAAGAGTCTTCTCCAACACCACAGTTCAAAAGCATCAATTCTTCGGTGCTCAGCTTTCCTCACATCCATGCATGACCACAGGAAAAACCATAGCCTTGAATAGACAGACCTTTGTTGGCAAAGTAATGTCTCTGCTTTTGAATATGCTATCTAGGTTGGTCATAACTTTCCTGCCAAGGAGTAAGCGTCTTTTAATTTCATGGCTGCAGTCACCATCTGCAGTGATTTTGAAGCCCCAAAATATAAAGTCTGACACTGTTTCCACTGTTTTCCCATCTATTTCCCATGAAGTGATGGGACCGGATGCCATGATCTTCGTTTTCTGAATGTTGAGCTTTAAGCCAACTTTTTCACTCTCCAAGGAGTTAGGTTATTTATTTGACTTTTTTCTTGTTTCTTGAGGTATGCCTGTATTGCTATGAACTTCCCCCTTAGCACCATTTTTACAGTGTCCCATAGGTTTTGGGCTGTTGTGTTTTCATTTTCATTCGTTTCTATGCATATTTTGATTTCTTTTTTTGTTTTCTTCTGTGATTTGTTGGTTATTCAGCCTCCATATGTTGGAATTTTAAATAGTTTTTCTCTTATAATTGAGATCTAATCTTACTGCATTGTGGTCAGAAGAGATGCTTGGAATGATTTCTATTTTTTTGAATTTACCAAGGCTAGATTTATGGCCCAGGATGTGATCTATCCTGCAAAAGGTTCCGTGTGCGCTTGAGAAAAATGTCAAATTCATTGTTTTCTGGTGAAATGTCCTATAGATATCAATTAGGTCTAACTGGTCAATGGTATCATTTAAAGTTTGTGTTTCTTTGTTAATTTTCTGTTTAGTTGATCTATCCATAGGTGTGAGTGGGGTATTAAAGTCTCCCACTATTATTGTGTTATTGTTAATTTCCCCTTTCATACTTGTTAGCATTTGTCTTACATATTGTGGTGCTCCTATGTTGGGTGCATATATATTTATAATTGTATCTTCTTCTTGGATTGATCCTTTGATCATTATGTAGTGTCCTTCTTTATCTCTTTTCACAGCCTTTGTTTTAAAGTCTATTATATTTTATATGAGTATTGCTACTCCTGCTTTCTTTTGATGTTTATTTGCATGTAATATCTTTTTCCAGCCCTTCACTTTCAGTCTGAATGTGTCCCCTGTTTTGAAGTGGGTCTCTTGTAGACAACATATATAGGGGTCTTGTTTTTGTATCCATTCAGCCAGTCTTGTCTTTTGGTTGGGGCATTCAACCCATTTACGTTTAAGGTAATTATTGATAAGTATGACCCCATTGCCATTTGTGTCTCCTGTCTAGAGAATATCCTTTAGCATTTGTTGGAGAGTTGGTTTGGTGGTGCTGAATTCTCTTAGCTTTTGCTTGTCTGTAAAGCTTTTGATTTCTCCTTCATATTTAAATGAGATCCTTGCTGGGTACAGTAATCTGGGCTGTAGGTTATTTTCTTTCATCACTTTAAGTATGTCTTGCCATTCCCTCCTGACCTGAAGAGTTTCTATTGAAAGATCAGCTGTTATCCTTATGGGAATCCCCTTGGGTGTTATTTGTTGTTTATCCCTTGCGGCTTTTAATATTTGTTTTTTGTGTTCTGTCTTTGTTAATTTGATTAATATGTGTCTTGGGGTGTTTCGCCTTGGGTTTATCCTGTTTGGTACTCTCTGGGTTTCTTGGACCTGGGTCATTATTTCCTTTCCCATTTTAGGTAAGTTTTCAACTATTATCTCCTCAAATATTTTCTCATAGTCTTTCTTTTTGTCTTCTTCTGGGACTCCTATTATTAGAATGTTAGAGCATTTAATAATGTCCTGGAGGTCTCTGAGATTGTCCTCATTTCTTTTAATTCATTTTTCTTTCTTCCTCTCTGATTCATTTATTTCTATCATTCTACCTTCTGTTTCACTAATCCTATCTTCTGCCTCCGTTATTCTACTATTTGTTGCCTCTAGAGTGTTTTTGATCTCATTTATTGCATTATTCATTATATATTGACTCTTTTTTATTTCTTCTAGGTCCTTGTTAAATCTTTCTTGCATCTTCTCAATCCTTGTCTCCAGGCTATTTATCTGTGATTCCATTTTGATTTCAAGATTTTGTATCATTTTCACTATCATTATTCAGTATTCTTTATCAGGTAGATTCCCTATCTCTTCCTCTTTTGTTTGGTTTGGTGGGCATTTATCCTGTTCCTTCACCTGCTGGATATTCCTCTGTGTCTTCATCTTGTTTATATTGCTGAGTTTGGGGTGGCTTTTCTTCTGTATTCTGGCAGTTTGTGGAATTCTCTTTATTATGGAGTTTCCTTGCTGTGGGTGGGGTTGTGTGGGTGGCTTGTCAAGGTTTCTTGGTTAGGGAAGCTTGTGTCGGTGTTCTAGTGGGTGGAGCTGGATTTCTTCTCTGTGCAATGAAGTATCTAGTAATGAGTTATGAGATGTCAGTGGGTTTGGAGTTACTTTGGGCAGCCTGTATATTGAAGCTCAGGGCTGTGTTCCTGTGTTGCTGGAGAATTTGTGTGGTATGTCTTGCTCTGGAACTTATTGGCCCTTGGGTGATGCTTGATTTCAGTGTAGATATGGAGGGGTTTGATGAGTTCCTGTCGATTAATGTTCCCTGGTGTCAGGTGTTCTCTGATATTCTCAGGATTTGGACTTAAGCCTCTTGCTTCTTGTTTTCAGTCTTATTTTTACAGTATTCTCAAGACTTCTCCTTTTATACAGCACCATTGATAAAACATCTAGGTTAAAGATGAAAAGTTTCTCCACAGTGAGGGACACCCAGAGAGGTTCACAGTTACATGGAGAAGAGAAGAGGGAGGAGGGAGTTAGATGTGACCCGAATGAGATGAGGTGGAATCAAAAAAGGAGAGAGCAAGTTCGCCAGTAATCAATTCCTTATGTGCTCTCTACAGTCTGGACAGTTCAGAGATGTTCATGGAGTTATACAGAGAAGAGAAGAGGGAGGAAGGAGACAGAGGTGGCCAGGAGAATAAAAGGGGGGAATGAAAAGGAGAGAGACAGATCCAGCCAGTAATCAGTTCCCTAAGTATTCTCCACTGTCTGGAACACACAGAAATTCAGAGAGTTGGGTAGAGAAGAGAAGGGGGAGGGAGGAGACAGAGTCAACCTGGTGGAGAAAAATGAGAGTCCAAAGGGGGAGAGAGCAGTCAAGCCAGTAATCTCATCCCAAGTAAAAATGGGTACTGAATATTGGGTTCTTAAAGTTACAAAATTGATAACAAATACCAAAAGTCAAAGATTAAAATTCTAGAGTAGAGGTTGGATTTTCAAAAATACAATATTAAAGAAAAGAAGAAGAAGAAGAAGAAAAGTCACAAAAGTTATAATATATATATATATATATATATATATATATATGATGTTTGCTTTAAAAATAGCCTTTTTTTGAAAAGTAATAGTAGGTTATAAAAATGAAAATTAAAGGAGTAGGAGAGGACTTAAAAATTAAAAAAAAAAGTTAAAAAAATGAATGATCGTAAAAATAGTAAAAATATATCTAGTAGTTTCTCTGGTGTTGTTGTGGGTATTGTGGGGTCAGTTCATTTTCAGATAGTTCCTTGGTCCAGCTTATATTTCTCAAGATCTATTGGCCCCCTCCCATGCAGTCGGTACTAATGACAGGGTTAGTTATCTATTTCACCTGTCACTTCCAAGGTGGTTCCCTCTGTTTTAGCTTCTTCTGTTTGCTGGTCTCTTCAGTGTCTGATTTCCTCCCTGACACAAAGAGGGTGGTGGTGGACACTTTCTTTTAGGCTCACTTGTTCAGTCGCACTGTGGGGAGGGAGGGACGCTGCAAACAAATAACACTGGTGTGTGCTTGCAGTGTCTCAGCCACACTGGGCCTGCCGTGACTCATGGCGCGTGCACCTTCCCTGCCCACAATGCTCAGACTCTAGGTTGCTCTGCTGATAACCTTCCGAAGCCGGCCCTGGGCTGCATGCACCTCCCGGGTCTAAGCCTCTCAGGTTCAGACACCTAGTTAGTCCTCAGAGGCGCAGACTCCATTGGGGCTGCGTTTTGTGCCCTTCCCATCTTTGAGCAGGTCGGGTGATGAGGTGTTTGGCGAGCGCGGTCACTGTGGCTTATCACCTTTCCCGTCCCTGCCACTCGGTTTTCTGGGTGTACAACCGGTGCACCTTCTCAGGTAGATGATGACTGTCCAGAACCCCAAGAAGTCTTAGTTAGCAAAGAAGCCTACTTGCATTTAGGTAGATAATATCTTTCTGGGTCTGGGATTGCCCCCTTCTGGCTCTGGCTGCCTGTCACTGGAGGGGGATTGTCTGAAGCCGGCTAGTTCTGGTCAGCCCTTTGTTCTGTGAGTGGGCCTGGCGGTGTCTTAGGGCCTTTCACGTGGTAACTATCCCACAGTCTGGTTTGCTAGCCCAAGTTAGTTCACTCTGATTAGCTTCCGGGCATTCAGTCCCGATCTTTACTCTAGGCAATGCAGCCCGCGCCTCCCTGCCCAGCCCCTGCTTGCTAGTGGCGGGTGAAGGCGTCTGTGCTGCTTCTCCACTGGGGGAATTACCACTGGGCTCATAATCTGTTGGTTTTAATTATTTAATTATTTGTCCTCCCTATTATGTTGCCCTCTGTGCTTCCAAAGCTTGCCACAGACTCACCAGTGAGAGTGTTTCCTGGTGTTTGGAAACTTCTCTCTTTTTAAGACTCCCTTCCTGGGATGGAGCTCCGTCCCTACCTCTTTTGTCTCTTTTTTTTGTCTTTTATATTTTTCCTACCTCCTTTTGAAGAGAATGGGCTGCTTCTCTGGGTGCCTGATATCCTCTGACAGCATTCAGAAGTTGTTTTGTGGAATTTACTCAGTGTTTAAATGTTCTTTTGATGAATTTGTGGGGGAGAAAGTGTTTCCCAATCCTATTCCTCCACCAACTTAGGACCACCTCCTGATTTCAACTTTCCAAATTTACTGAGATTTGATTTGTGACCCAAGATGCAGTCTGTCCTGGAGAATGTTCCATATGCACTTGAGAAGAAGGTGTAGTCTTCTGTATTTGGAGGGAATGTCTGGACGATATGTGAGATTCATCACATCTAATGTTTCATTTAAGACTTGTGTTTCCTTGTTATTTTTGTTTGTTTGTTTTGTTTTGATGATCTATCCATTGGTGTGAGTGGGGTGTTAAAGTCTCCTACTATTATTGTGTCACTGACAGTGTCTCTATTTATGTTGTTAGTGTTTGTCTTATGTATTGAGGTGTCTTATGTATTGGTTGCATAGATATTTACAATTGTTATGTTTTCCTCTTGGATTGATCCCTTGATCATTATGTAGTGTCCTTCCTTATCTCTTGTAATCTTCTTTATTTTAAGGTCTATTATTTTCTGATATGAGAATTGTTACTACAGCTTTCTTTTGCTTTACATTTGCATGGAATATATTTTTCCATCCTCTCACTTTCAGTCTGTATGTGTCTTGAAGTCTTAAGCGGGTTTCTTGTAGACAGCATATATATGGGCCTTGTTTTTGTATCCATTTAGGCAGTCTGTGTCTTTTTGATGAAGCATTTAATACATTTACATTTAAAGTAATTATTGGTATATATGTTCCTATCGCCATTTTCTTAATAGTTTGGGGTTTGATTTTGTGGATCTTTTAATTTTCTTGTATTTCTGGACTATACAAGTCCCTTTAACATTTATTGTAAAGCTGGTTTGGTGGTACTGAATTCTCTTAACTTTTGCTTGTCTGAAAAGCTTTTTATTTCTCCATCATTTTTGAATGAGATCCTTGCTGGGTACAGTAATCTTGGCTGTAGATTTTTTTTTTTTTTTTCATTTCAGCATTTTAAATATATCCTGCCATTCCCTTCTGGCCTGCAGAGTTTCTACTGAAAGACCAGCTTTTAAACGTATGGGGTTTTCCTTGTATGTTACTTGCTGCTTTTTCTTTGCTGCTTTTGATATTCTTTATTTGTGTTTAATCTCTGTTAGCTTAATTAGTATGTGTCTTGGCATGTTGCTCCTTGGGTTTATCCTGTATGGGACTCTTTGCACCTCTTGGACTTGATTTACTATTTCCGTTTCCATGTTGGGGAAATTTTCAACTACAATCTCTTCAAAAATTTTCTCATACCCCTTCTTTTTCTCTTCGTCTTCTGGGACCCCTATAATTCGAATGTTAGTGTGTTTGATATTGTCCCAGAGGTCTCTGAGACTATCCTCAGTTCGTTTCATTAACTTTATTCTGCTCTTCAGAAATTATTTTCCACCATTTTATCTTCCAGCTCACTGATTCTTCTGCTTCAGACAGTCTGCTATTGATTCCTTCTAGAGTATTTTTAATTTTAGTGATTGTGTTGTTTTTCTCTGTATGTTTATTTTTTAATTCTCCTAGGTCTTTGTTAATTGATTCTAGCATTTTCTCCATTCTGCTGTCAACGTTTTGATCATCTTTACTATCATTATTCTGAATTCTTTTTCAGGTAGTTTGCCTATTTCCTCTTCATTTACTTGGACTTCTGTGTTTCTAGTTTGTTCCTTCATTTGCGCAGTGTTTCTCTGCCTTTTCACTTTTTTCTTTTTTAACTTATTCTGTTTGAGGTTTCCTTTTCCAGGCTTTAAGGTTGAATTCTTTCTTTCTTTTTTGTGTCTGCCCTCCTGAGGTTGGTTCAGTGGTTTGTGTAAGCTTCAAATAGGGTGAGATTTGTGCTGAGTTTGTTTGTTTGTTTTACCTCTGATGGGCATGGCTGAGTGAGGTTGTAATCCTGTATGCTGATGATTGGGTTTGTATTTTTATTTTGTTTGTAGTTTGGATGAGGCATCCTGCACAGGGTGCTACTGGTGGCTGGGAGGTGCTGGATCTTGTATTCAAGTCATTTCCTTTGTGTGAGTGCTCACTATTTGGTATTCCCTAGGGTTAGTTTTCTGGTAGTCTGGGGTCTTGGAGTCAGTTCTCCCACTTTCAAGAGGCTCTTTAGTTCCTCTTTACTTTCGACCATTAAAGTGGCATCATCTTCATATCTGAGGAGTTATTTCTCCCAGCAATCTTGATTCTGGCTTGTGAGTTTTCCAGCCCAGCATTGCACATGATATCCTCTGCATATAATTTACATAAAGAGGGTGACAATTTACAGCTTTGACAAACTCCTTTTTTCAATTTTGTACCAGTCCATTTTCCATGCCATTTTCTCACTGTTGCTTCTTGTCCTGCGTACAGGTTTCTCAGGAAACCTGAGAAAGGTGAACTGGTATCCTCATCTCTTTAGGAATTTTGCAGTTTGTTGTAATCCACCCAGTCAAAGGCTTTAGCATAGTCAATGTAGCAGAAGTAGATTTTTTTTGTTTTTGGCATTCCATTGCTTTTTCTGAGAGCTTCCCTGGATCACACAGTAAAGAATCTGCCTGCAACTTGGGCGATCTGGGTTTGATCCCTGGGTTGGGAAGATACTCTGGAAAAAGGAATGGCAACCCACTTCAGGATTTTTGCCTGGAGGATCCTATAGACAGAGGGGCCTGATGAGCTACAGTCCATTGTGTTGCAAAGAGTCAGAAATGACTGCGTAACTAACACTTGCTGTTTGTATGATCCAATGGATGTTGATAAATTTATCTCTGGTTTCTCTGCATTTTTCTAAACCCAGCTTGTACATCTGGCAGTTTTCAGTTCACATACTGCTGAAGCATAGCTTGAAGGATTTTGAGCATAATCTTGTTAGCATGTAAAATAAGTTCAATTGTACAGTAATTTGAACATTCTCTGGCATTACCTTTTTTTGAGATTGGAATGAAAACTTATCTTTCCAGCCCTGTGGCCAAGGCTGAGTTTTCTAAATTTACTGGCATATTTAATGCAGCACTTTCACAGCATCATCTTTTAGGACTTGAAATAGCTCAATTCGAATTCCATCAACTCCACTAGCTTTTTTCATAGTAATGCTTCCTAAGGCCCACTTGACTTCACACTCCAGGGTGTCTGGCTCTAGGGGAGTGACCATACCATAGTGGTTATCCGGGTCATTAATACCTATATTGTACAGTTCTTCTGTGTATTCTTGCCACCTCTTCTTAATCTCTTCTGCTTTTTTTAGGTCCTTACTGCTTCTGTCCTTAAAATAATGTAATATTTTAAAAGGTTTATTATTTCAAATCTATAAAATAAACATTTAAATAAAAATATAAGAGGAAATATAAAAGCAACTCTCTGAAATCACTGCAGAGTAATCAGAAAAGGCAGATACTGAAGGGGAGCTGAACCTTGGTGCTGGGTGAGTTTCCATTGTTTTATGACTTTAAGCCTGTAGGCAGCCCCAAGTCCTTACCCTTGAAGGGAAACCAAAATTTCAATGGAAAAACTAGAAAAGCAGTATTACCGGCATGAAAAACCAAAGGATACAGTTTGTGGCAGTCACATGCCCTAGAATATGAGAAGTTCTCACACACACACAAAAAAAGACTTAGAAGGAAGCTGAAATCTGCTTCTACACTCTGCTCAAATCCTGGATTATCCCTGAGATAGGCACAGATGGCAGACTACAAGCAACCCAGTTGGTGGGACATTAGTTACCACCAGCAACAAGTTTGTAGTTGTTGTTTCAGCAAATTAACTGCCTGATTTGAAATTGTATTCAGGAAAATATCACAATCAAGATTGTTTATAAAATATCATTCAAAATGTCTAGGACATAATCCAAAATTATTCAAAATAAGAAGGAACAGGAAAATGTGATGCATGCTCAAAAGCAAAGACAATAAACAGAGAACCAAAAAACCGTGGTTGAGCATATGATTGCTGAAATGATTAAGAAATTACTGGTCACAGTAATAACAAAAATACATAGGATTGGCTTCAGATAATTTGAAAGATGAAGCAGCACTTCAGAAAGCTTTGCTGTTGTAACATCACCTTTGCTATTGTAAGCCCCACTTCCCATTCAGGGTTTTTGATTTCCATAAGCCTAGGCCAGCTGGGGGATCTGATGGAATAAATAAGACATAATAATGCATGGTGCTTCTCAGGTGGTACTAGTGGTAAAGAACCCGCCTGCCAATGTAGGAGACATAAGAGATGCAGGTTCCATCCCTGGGTTGGGAATATCCCCTGGAGGAGGACATGAAACCCACTCCAGTATTCTTGTCTGGAGAATCCCAAAGACAGGGGAGCCTGGCAGGATACTGTCCATATCATTGAACAGAGTCAGACATGACTGAAGTGACTAGCACGCAATACTGCAGGAAGCATCTAGATAGAAGCTAAAATGTTTGAAGTTGACACTGTCTGAAAAAAAATGAGTGTCCATTCCTGTATCTGGTGATAAAATTGGGGCTAAGTAGGTGGTTGTTGGGTGAATTGAGGGAAATAAAGAAGGGAGCTTTCTATGCTAGGAGGTGTCTTAGTCAAGTATTTATTTTCTTGATACAGCATTGAGGATCTTACTTGCACCCTTGATGGGGTTCCTTTCTGATGTCTGGGGGCAAGGCAATAGAAGGTGATGAAGCTTGCATGTATGCACATACATATCTGTCCATATGTGTGTGTGTGTTTGCTGGCCCATCCCTTTGGCCTAAATTCATGGCTCCTAAGTAAGTTTTTATTTGTCTGCCTCATGTTTTAGTTTGCCTTTTGTTGGTGGTGGTAGTGGTGGTGCACTTGCTTTTGGTTTTAAGGAAAGCACAGAAAACTATACACTATAAGTGTAAGTTCAGTAATTTTTTCACAAGGTGAACAACATACCTGTGCATCTAGCACTTAGATCCAGAAAAACAACATTAGTAGTATCTCTTAGAAGCTCCCTATGGCCCCTCCCTGTTGTGCTACTGTCCTGCCATAAAGTGTTTTTAATGTACCACAAGCGAAGATATATCCTGTCACAGCTGGAGAGGAATTGCCCTGCCATCATTTGGTGGACACCCTGACCATCTCATCCCAAAATAGAAGGGATATTGTAGTAACAGAGAGCAAAAAATATTGGATCCCTATAATCATGGGAAGCAAGTGCAGCAGCCTCTTTCATAAAATGATTGCATGATTAGAAGAAGGTTGAATTAACTGAACAACAGAAGGATAACTGGTCATCTCCATTCCTCCCTGACCAGAGGGTCAAATTAGCTGGGACATGGACAGCCCAGGGATGGGAAGGATGGCAGGTGGGTGTCAAACTTGGTCCGGTTTTTATTGCAACTGTCTGAGGAAATCTGGCTTTTAGAGCCATATTCCTGCAGGTTCCCTACCCCTTCAGGAAACCTCATATCAGGTTTCTAGAAAGTGTGTTGCCAAGGAGAGCAGAAGATACCAGCCCCCCGCCCACAGTTTCCATGATGCAATGCAGGTGTACCCCCCTGCCTGCTCAAGGATGGTGGGGAGGGAGTTGGGGGAGGGGGTCCAGAGGTGGAGTGTTGCATCTGCTGTTTTCTCCCCTGCCTGCCTTCTACCCCTCCTTTGAGCTCATGGTGGCTAATTCATTTTCTGGTTCTTGCTGTTAGCAGACAAAATGTGGCTCCTATACTAATTACCACCAGTATGCTCATCAGAAGCCTGACTGGATTTAACTGAATTAGGGCTTTCACATTTGCTTAGAAGGGAACTTAGCGAAAGGCTTACCAGGGAAAAAAGAAAAGAAGCTAGGGTCTACCAAGTAGTGGATGGTGAGCCCAGAGGGGAATAAAGGACAAAATTTAAAAAAACAGCAGAGTCATGAAAAGTGCAGGAAAAAAGAGTGAAAAAGGCCTGGTCAGAAAGGTATGAAAGACCAGGAGCCTGCAAGGGAGTGAGTAGGAGAGGATTAGGCTCCTGGGTGAGTGGAGCTACCACACAGTCAAGTTCTGTGAGCAGTACATAAGCCCCTTAGGCAAAAAAAAAAAAAAAAGAAAGAAATGCACTATCTATAAACATTAAATGCTGGAGAGTGTGTGGAGGAAAGGGAACCCACTCTTGGTGGAGATGTAAATTGATACAACCACTAGGGAGAACAGTATGGAGATTTATTTTTAAAACGTAGGAAGAAAACTACCATATGACCCGGCAATCCAACTACTGGGCATATACTCTGAGAAAACCACAATTCTAAAAGACATATGTACCCCAGTGCTTATGGAAGCACTATCTACAATAGCCAGGACATGGAAGCATCTAGATGTCCACTGACAGATGAATGAATAAAGAAGTTGTGGCACATTTACTTAGCTATAAAAGTGGGATATTACTTAGCTATAAAAATTAAGTGAACTTGAGTCAGTTCTATTGAAGTTTACAAACCTAGAGTATATCATACAGAGAAAAGTAAGTCAGAAAGGGAAAAATAAATATTGTGTATTAATGTACATATACAGAATCTAGAAAAACAGTACTGATGAAATTACTTGCAGGACAGCAATAAAAAAAAAAAAGATACAGAGAACAGAGTTGTGGACACAGTGAGAGAAAGAGGGTGGCATGGATTGAGAGATGAGAGAGTAGAACTGAAAATTCACATTACCATATGTAAAATAGACAGCCAGGGGGAATTTGCTGTATGATGCCAGGAGCTTGACCTGGTACTCTGTGACAACTTGGAAGGATGGGATGTGGTGGGAGGTTGGAAGGAGATTCAAGAGGGAGGAGACATAAGTATACCTATGACTGATTCATGTTGACATGTGACAGAAACTAATACAACATTGTAAAACAATTATATTCCAATTAAAAATAAGGTAATTAAAAAATAAACATGAAAGTAATGGAAGCTTTAGCAAAAATCTTTGGGAGGAGGAATAAGAACAAAAATCCCTTAGAAAAAAATGAAAAGTGAGCAATCCAAGACCATATGTAGGGACGCTTTCTCTCTCCTCTTGGTACCCCTCACCCCTGAGAGCACCCAAGAATATAATTTCCAAATCAAATTCCTCAAAGAAACATATGATCCCCAGCAAACATTCTCTACTAACTATCAGTGATGTCAAGGGTACACATCAATAACCTCCAATGCACTTCAGTGGCTTTAAAAGACACACCACTTCAGACTATATTTCTGCCTTGGCTGGGGCCAAAGGTGAGCTTCATCAAGGGATAGGTCCAGCTGGGAGTCTAAAAAGCAGCAAGGCCCTGAAGTAGATAACTCTATGTGTGAGTGGTCTGGAGACTCCAGAGAACCATGGACAGCTAATGATAACATAATTCTCAAACTCACATTTGTAAAATATTTAGTCAAGAGTTGATTGGTGAGGGTGTGCATGAAACTATTCTATGGTAGAAGAAAGTGCATCTCAATCTCTATTGTTGAATAGGAGGAATGTGCCATAGATTTTGAAAATTATGTGACATTATACTTGATTAGAGGACTGGAATGGGTGAATTTAACTCAGCTGACCATTATATCTACTATTGTGGGCAGGAATCCCTTAGAAGAAATAGAGTAGCCACCATGGTCAAGAAAAGACCCAAAATGCAGTATTGGATGCAACCTCAAAAATGACAGAATGAACTCTGTTCGTTTTTAAGGCAAACCATTCAATATCACGGTAATCCAAGCCTATGCCCCAACCAGTAACGCTGAAGAAGCTGAAGTTCAACGGTTCCGTGAAGACCTACAAGACCTTTTAGAACTAAAACCCCCCAAAATATGTCCTTTTCATTATAGGGGACTGGAATGCAAAAGTAGGAAGTCAAGAAACACCTGGAGTAACAGGCAAATTTGGCCTCAGTGTACAGAATGAAGCAGGGCAAAGGCTAATAGAGTTGTGCCAAGAGAACACACTGGTCATAACAAACATTCTCGTCCAACAACACAAAAGAAGACTCTAGACATGGACATCACCAAATGGTCAATACCAAAATCAGATTGATTTTATCCTTTGCAGCCAAAGATGGAGAAGCTCTATAAAGTCAGCAAAAACAAGACTGGGAGCTGCCTGTGGCTCAGATCATGAAGTTCTAATTGCCAAATTCAGACTTAAATTGAAGAAAGTGGAGAAACCACTAGATCATTCAGGTATGATCTAAATTAAATCCCTTATGATTTTACAGTGGAAGTGAGAAATAGATTTAAGGGATTAGATCTGATAGAGTGCCTGATGAACTATGGACAGAGGTTTGTGACATTGTACAGGAGACAGGGATCAGGATCATCCCCATAGAAAAGAAATGCAAAGAAGCAAAATGGCTGTCTGAGGAAGCCTTATAAATAGCTGTGAAAAGAAGAGAAGCGAAAAGCAAAGGAGAAAAGGAAAGATATAAGCATCTGAATGCAGAGTTCCAAAGAACAGCAAGAAGAGATAAGAAAACCTTCCTCAGTGATCAGTGCAAAGAAATAGAGGAAAATAACAGAATGCGAATGACTAGAGATGTCCTCAAGAAAATTAGAGGCACCAAGGGAACATTTCATGCAAAGATGGGCTTGATAAAGGACAGAAACGGTATGGACATAAGAGAAGCAGAAGATAATAAGAAGAGGTGGCAAAAATACACAGAAGAACTGTACAGAAAAGAGCTTCACAACCCAGATAATCACGATGGTGTGATTGCTCACCTAGAGCTAGACATTCTGGAATGTGAAGTCAAGTGGGCCTTAGAAAGCATCACTATGAACAAAGCTAGTGGAGGTGATGGAATTCCAGTTGAACCATTTAAAATCTTGGAAGATGATGCTGTGAAAGTGCTGCACTCAATATGCCAGAAAATTTGGAAAATTCAGCAGTGGCCACAGGGCTTTAAAAGGTCAGTTTTCATTCCAATCCCAAAGAAAGGCAATGTCAAAGAATGCTCAAATTACCTCACAGTTGCACTCATCTCACACGCTAGTAAAGTAATGCTCAAAATTTTCCAAGCCAGGCTTCAGCAGTACATGAACCGTGAACCTTCAGATATTCAAGCTGGTTTTAGAAAAGGCAGAGGAACCAGAGATCAAATTGCCAACATCTGCTGGATCATCAAAAAAGCAAGAAGGTTCCGGAAAAAAAAAACATCTATTTTTGTTTTATTGACTATGCCAAAGCCTTTGACTGTGTGGATCACAATAAACTGTGGACAATTCTAAAAGAGATGGGAATACCAGACCATCTGACCTGCTTCTTAAGAAATCTGTATGCAGGTCAGGAAGCAACAGTTAGAACTGGACATAGAACAACAGACTGGTTCCAAATAGGAAAAGGAGTACAACAAGGCTGTATATTGTCACCGTGCTTATTTAACTTATATGCAGAGTACATAATGAGAAATGCTGGGCTGGAAGAAGCACACACTGGAATCAAGATTGCCGGGAGAAATATCAATAACCTTAGATATGCAGATGAGACCACCCTTATGGCAGAAAGTGCAGAGGAACTAAAAAGCCTCTTGATGAAAGTAAAAGGGGAGACTGAAAAAGTTGGCTTAAAGCTCAACATTCAGAAAACGAAGATCATGGCATCTGGTCCCATCACTTCATGGGAAATAGATGGGGAAACAGTGTCAGACTTTCTTTTTTTGGGCTCCAAAATCACTGCAGATGGTGACTGCAGCCATGAAATTAAAAGATGCTTACTCCTTGGAAAGAAAGTTATGACCGACCAAGATAGCATATTGAAAAGCACATACATTACTTTGCCAACAAAAGTCTGTCTAGTCAAGGCTATGGTTTTTCCTGTGGTCATGTATGGATGTGAGTTGGACTTTGAAGAAAGCTGAGTGCTGCAGAATTGATGCTTTTGAATTGTGGTGTTGGAGAAGTACTGTTGAGAGTCCCTTGGCCTGCAAGTAGATCCAAGCAGTCCATCCTAAAGGAGATCAGTCCTGGGTGTTCATTGTAAGGATTGATGTTGAAGCTGAATCTCTAATCCTTTGGACACCTCATGTGAAGAGCTGACTCATTGGAAAAGACCCTGATGCTGGGAGGGATTGAAGGCAGGAGGAGAAGGGGACGACCGAGGATGAGATGGCTGAATGGCATCACCGACTCAATGGATATGAGTTTGAGTGAACTCCGGGAGTTGGTGATGGACAGGGAAGCCTGGCGTGCTGTGATTCATGGGGTTGCAAAGTGTCGGACACGAATGAGCAACTGAACTGAACAGAACTGATACTTGATTAAAAATATTCCTTTCCCATTGGAAACTGGAACAAATGTTCCAATATCAACAACTTGTTTGTGACCCACTTGAACCACCTACAGGTAAGGGGAATAAAATGTTTCTCATTTATTCGCTATCATTATTTTTAATCTCCTCACAGTGCTTTCCAGGAGATTTTTAAACATAAAACTTCTTCATAGAGGTGAACAAAATGGCAGATGAGTTGGTGTACGTGGAGTACATCTCTCGATGGATACATCAGGAATGCACCTTCAGGCACAGAAGTGCATGCAGAACATCAGCTGAGAGTGGACAGGAGTACGTGATGGATGGAACAGCATATGCAAAACCACACAAAAAAGAACTCAAATCAAGCCCTAAGGCTTTGGAGCGGGAGCACTGACTCCAAGACCCCAGACTACAGGAAAATTAATCCTAGGGAGTATCAAATAGTGAAAACTCACACAAAGGAAACAACTTGAATACAAGATCCAGCATGCCTAGCCACTAGTAGCACTCTGTGCAGGATGCCTCATCCAAACTACAAACAAAATAAAAATACAAACCCAATCATCAGCATACAGGATTACAACCTCACTCAGCCATGCCCATCAGAGGTAAAACAAACAAACAAACAAACTCAGCACAAATCTCACCCTATTTGAAGCTTACACAAACCACTGAACCAACCTCAGGAGGGCAGACACAAAAAAGAAAGAAAGAATTCAACCTTAAAGCCTGGAAAAGGAAACCTCAAACAGAATAAGTTAAAAAAGAAAAAAGTGAAAAGGCAGAGAAACACTGCGCAAATGAAGGAACAAACTAGAAACACAGAAGTCCAAGTAAATGAAGAGGAAATAGGCAAACTACCTGAAAAAGAATTCAGAATAATGATAGTAAAGATGATCAAAACGTTGACAGCAGAATGGAGAAAATGCTAGAATCAATTAACAAAGACCTAGGAGAATTAAAAAATAAACATACAGAGAAAAACAACACAATCACTAAAATTAAAAATACTCTAGAAGGAATCAATAGCAGACTGTCTGAAGCAGAAGAATCAGTGAGCTGGAAGATAAAATGGTGGAAAATAATTTCTGAAGAGCAGAATAAAGTTAATGAAACGAACTGAGGATAGTCTCAGAGACCTCTGGGACAATATCAAACACACTAACATTCGAATTATAGGGGTCCCAGAAGACGAAGAGAAAAAGAAGGGGTATGAGAAAATTTTTGAAGAGATTGTAGTTGAAAATTTCCCCAACATGGAAACGGAAATAGTAAATCAAGTCCAAGAGGTGCAAAGAGTCCCATACAGGATAAACCCAAGGAGCAACATGCCAAGACACATACTAATTAAGCTAACAGAGATTAAACACAAATAAAGAATATCAAAAGCAGCAAAGAAAAAGCAACAAGGAAAACCCCATACGTTTAAAAGCTGGTCTTTCAGTAGAAACTCTGCAGGCCAGAAGAGAATGGCAGGATATATTTAAAATGCTGAAATGAAAAAAAAAAAAAAAAATCTACAGCCAAGATTACTGTACCCAGCAAGGATCTCATTCAAAAATGATGGAGAAATAAAAAGCTTTTCAGACAAGCAAAAGTTAAGAGAATTCAGTACCACCAAACCAGCTTTACAATAAATGTTAAAGGGACTTGTATAGTCCAGAAATACAAGAAAATAAAAAGATCTACAAAATCAAACCCCAAACTATTAAGAAAATGGCGATAGGAACATATATACCAATAACTACTTTAAATGTAAATGGATTAAATGCTCCATCAAAAAGACATAGACTGCCTGAATGGATACAAAAACAAGGCCCATATATATGCTGTCTACAAGAAACCCACTTAAGACCTCAAGACACATACAGACTGAAAGTGAGAGGATGGAAAAATATATTCCATGCAAATGTAAAGCAAAAGAAAGCTGTAGTAACAATTCTCATATCAGAAAAAATAGACCTTAAAGTAAAGAATATTACAAGAGATAAGGAAGGATACTACATAATGATCAAGGGATCAATCCAAGAGGAAGACATAACAATTGTGAATATCTATGCACCCAATATATAAGACACCTCAATACATAAGACATCTCAATACATAAGACAAACACTAACAGACATAAATGGAGACACTGTCAGTAACATAATAATAGTAGGAGACTTTAACACTCCACTCACACCAATGGATGGATCATCAAAACAAAACAAACAAACAAAAATAACAAGGAAACACAAGTTTTAATGAAACATTAGATGTGATGAATCTCACTGATATATTCCAGACATTCCCTCCAAATGCAGAAGACTACACCTTCTTCTCAAGTGCATATGGAACATTCTACAGGACAGACTGGATCTTGGGTCACAAATCAAACCTCAGTAAATTTTGAAAAATTGAAATCATATCAGGCATCTTTTCTGACCACAATACTAAGAGACTAGATATCAATTACAAGAAAAAATGCTGTAAAAAACACTAACACATGGAGATTAAACAATATGTTCCTAAATAACCAACAGGCTACTGAAGAAATCAAAAGGGAAACCAAAAACTTCCTAGAAACCAGTGACAAGGAAAACATGCCAACTCAAAAGCTACGGGATGCAGCAAAAGCAGTTCTAAGAGGAAGGTTTAAAGTAATACCATGCTGCCTCAGGAAACAAGAAAAACATCAAATAGACAACCTAATTTTACACCCAAAACAACTGGGAAAAGAAGAACAAAATACTCACCAAAATTAGCAGAAGGAAAGAAATCATAAAGATTAGAGCAGATATAAATTAAAAAGAAATAAAAAAACAGTAATAAAGATTAATAAATCTAAAAGAAAGATTAAAAAAAATGCAAACCTTTAGCCAGACTCATCAGGAAAAAAAGAAGAATCAAGTCAACAGAATTGGAAAGGAAAAAGGAGAGGCTACAACAGACAAGGCATAAATGCAAAGGATTATAAGAGACTATTATAAACAACTATAGGGCCATAAAATAGATAACTGGAAGAAATGGACAGATTCTTATAAAAGTTAAACCTTCCAAGACTGAACCAGAAGGAAATAGAAATTATGAAAGACCCAATTAGAAGCACTAAAATTGAAGCTCTGATCAAAAACCTCCCTAAAAACATAAGCCCAGGACCAGATGGCTTCACAGGAGAATTCTATCAAACATTTAGAGAAGAGTTAATGCCTAGCCTTCTAAAACTCTTTCAAAACACTGCAGAGGAAAGAACACTCCCAAACTCATTCTATGAGGCCACCATCACCCTGATACCAAAAACCAAAGAAAACACACAAAAAAGAAGACTACAGGCCAATATCCCTGATGAACATAGATGCAAAAATCCTCAACAAAATTTTATCAAAAAGAATTCAACAACAGATTAAAAAGCTCATACACCATGATCAAGTCAGCTCTATTCCGGGGATGCAATGATATTTCAATATAGGCAAATCAATCAATGTGATTGACACCATATTAACAAATTGAAAGTTAAAAACATATGATAATCTCAATAGACACAGAAAAAGCCTTTGACAAAGTTCAGCACCCGTGTATGATTAAAACTCTTCAAAAAAATGGGCATAGAAGGAACCTACCTCAACATAGGAAAGGCCATATATGATAGACAAGTCTATAGCAAACATTATTCTCAATAGTTAAAAACTGAAAGCATTCCCTTTAAGTTCAGGAACAAGAAAATGGTGTCCAGTTTCACCACTATCATTTAACATAGTTATGGAAATCCTAGCTACAGCAATCAGAGAAGAAAAAGAAATAAAAAGAATCCAGATCAGAAAAGAAGAAGTAACGCTCTCACTGTTTGCAGATGACATGATACTGTACCTAGAAAACGCTAAAGATACTATGAGAAAATTACTAGAGCTAATCCATGAATGTAGCAAAGTTGTAGGATACAAAATCAATACACAGAAATCACTTGCATGTCTCAGTTCAGTTCATTTCAGTCACTCAGTTGTGTCCGACTCTTTGCAACCCCATGAATTGCAGCACTCCAGGCCTCCCTGTCCATCACCAACTCCCAGAGTTCACTCAGACTCACGTCCATCGAGTCAGTGATGCCATCCAGCCATCTCATCCTCTATACCATACACAAAATTAAACTCAAAATGGATTAAAGAGAACATAGGCAAAACACTCTGACATAAATCACAGCAGGATCTTATATGACCCACCTCCAAGAATACTGGTAATAAAAGCAAAAATGAACACATGGGACCTAATTAAAATTAAAAGCTTCTGCACAACAAAGGAAACTATAAGCAAGGTGATAAGACAGCCTTCAGAATGGGAGAAAATGATAGCAAATGAAGCAACTGACAACTAATCTCAAAAATATACAAGCAACACCTACAGCTCAATTCCAGAAAAATAAACGACCCAATCAAAAAATGAGCCAAAGAACTAAATAGGCATTTCTCCAAAGAAGACATACAGATGGCTAATAAACACATGAAAAGATGCTCAACATCACTCATTATCAGAGAAATGCAAATCAAAACCACTATGAGGTACCATTTCACGCTAGTCAGAATGGCTGCGATCCAAAAGTCTACAAGCAATAAGTGCTGGAGAGGGTGTGGAGAAAATGGAACCCTCCTACACTGTTGGTGGGAATGCAAACCAGTATAGCCACTATGGAGAACAGTGTGGAGATTCCTTAAAAAACTGGAAATAGAACTGCCTTATGACCCAGCAATTCCACTGCTGGGCATACACACTGTGGAAACCAGAATTGAAAGAGACACGCGTACCCCAGTGTTCATCGCAGCACTGTTTTTAATAGCCAGGACATAGAAGCAACCTAGATGTCCATCAGCAGATGAATGGATAAGAAAGCTGTGATACATATACTCAGCCATTAAAAAGAATACATTTGAATCAGTTTTAATGAGGTGGATGAAACTGGAGTCAATTATACAGAGTGAAGTAAGCCAGAAAGAAAAACACCAACACAGTATAATAATACATATATATGGAATTTAGAAAGATGGTAACGATAACCCTGTATGCAAGACAGTAAAAGAGACACAGATGTATAGAACAGTCTTTTGGACTCTGTGGGAGAGGGAGAGGGTGGGATGATTTGGGAGAATGGCATTGAAACATGTATAACATCATATAAGAAATGAATCGCCAGTCGCGGTTTGATGCAGGATACAGGATGCTGGGGGCTGGTGCACTGGGATGACCCAGAGGGATGGTACGGGGATGGAGGTGGGAGGGGGGTTCAAGATGGGGAACAAGTGTACACCCGTGGTGGATTCATGTTGATGTATGGCAAAACCAATACAATATTGCAAAGTAATTAGCCTCCAATTAAAATAAATAAATTTAAATTAAAAAAAAAAGTATTGATGCTTTGAAACTGTTGTGCTGCAGAAGACTCCTGAGAGTTTCATGGACAGCAAAGAGATCAAACATGTCAATCCTAAAGGAAACCAACCCTGAATATTCATTGGAAGGACTGATGATGAAGCTGAAGCTCCAGTATTTTTTGGTCAACTGATATTAAGAGCTGACTGATTGGAAATGACCCTGATGCTGGGAAAGATTGAAGGCAAGAAGAGGATGACAGAGATGAGATGGTTGGATGGTATCACTGACTCAATGGACATGAGAAGCCTTGTGTGCTGCAGTTCATGGGAATCATAAAGAGTTGGACATGACATAGCTATTGAACAACAACAAATATAATAATTATTAATATAATAATATTGAAGGTAGGAGAAGGGGATGACAGAGGTTGAGATGGTTGTATGACGTTACTAACTTAATGGATATGCGTTTGAGCAAGCTATAGCAGTTGGTGATGCACAGGGAAGCCTGGTGTGCTGCAGTCCATAGGGTTGCTAAGAGTCGGACACGACTGAGTGACTGAACTGATTAATGTAATATGCATGAACCATATCATCAATGTAGCACTATTTGTATTAATATATGTTAATTCATAATTGATATGAGCTGTAAAATATTTGTGTATATATTTATATTTAAATATTTGAAACTAGATGTGTTTAGTTTTCGCTGTCTACAGAAGACTTAATCCAACTGGAGATACTTGGCCACGTCCTGAAACAGAATGCCAAGTTGGTGTCCTCCGAACATGACAGCAAAAGCTCATGAACTGCTACACACTCCAGAGTTATATTTGTTCAGATCAGTCAGACAAAAATATTTCTGTGAATACATGTCAGGGCATTCTACATAAAGATCCCAGACAATTGCATAAGTTTTAGTGTGGGATATGAGAACAAGGGACAGAAAGACTGGTGAGGAGGCACAAAGGTTTATAAAACCAAAGTAGTGCCCCTGGTACAGCCAACTAGAAGAAGAAAATAGGAGAAATGGATAATCTGGGGAGGAGCACGAAGAATGTGTGGATTCAGAGCATCCTCCCACACAGAGGGTGTCTACTCACCTTCCCCACTCATACCTTCTCTTTCATCCCTGTGGTCTGAGGAATGAATCTGCAGATACACATGACTGTCCATTCTTGTCAAGAAGAAACTGTATTTTCCTTTGCTTCAATAAAAAAATATAATGCAACACATCCTCCAAACTGTATTCTCAGCTTTGGGCAGGACCCCTCTCAGGGAGCTGGGGACCTGGAATGAGGAAGGCTGTAGACAGGAAGCATGGTTTTGTTCTTCTTTGCATTCAGCCTTCATAAAGCATCTAATCTCTCCAATTGCTGACCTCAATCATCACTAAAATGCAACATCAATTCTATTCAAGGCTAGATCATGGAAAATTTTGTTTTCATTTCACTTGTTATGAATTTTCTTTCCACAATACCTTAGCTCTTGTGATGTCTTCTTTCCTTTTTCATTAAACATCTTTCATCATAATATGCAATGTGTTTTCCATTCAACTGGCAGCTTCTATAAGGATGCTATCTGCATAGGTGGCCTCTATAACTAGTTCACACATAAGGACAGGTAGGGGGCAAGAGTTTGATGTGAAGCCATGCTCATATTTGATGAGGACCTATTAGACAGGTAGAGACTGAGGATGGGTTCTATGTCTTGAGTGGACAAAAGTGGTCCCAAAGTGGTCATCATGAATGTTCTGGAATAACAACTGGCCTTGTGTGCAAACTCTAGAAGCATCTTAAGAACATATCAGAACCCCTTATATCTGATATATTTTTAAGCCACGTTGTAACATTGTAATAATTTCCCCCAAATTGCAACTTAGAATCTACTCAAATTTTTTACATAAAATCATGAATTAATATTTGAGGATCAGATCATTAATTAATATTCCCCATTAATAAGCAATATTCTCTAGTTCTAGAAGTCTGAATAGAGAAATATAGCTAGCAGTATATACAACCCTTAGAAATGTAATATTTTCCTGCCTCAAAAATCTTCCTGAAATCATGTGAAACTTGAAGTGTCATCACAGCTCAAAGTTTTATCATGAGACGGTCACTCAATACCTACTTCAGGATCTGCCAACACTGGTATCCAACACTAATACTCCCCACATATTATGTAGCCAGAACTGCTGGTTGTTGCATAAGATGAACTCTATGAACCTTATTATCTCAGTTCCTAGTGTCAGGACATAGATCAGGAGAAAAGCAGCTGACAGGGAGCACTACTTATATTTCTCAGATCTGGGAAAAGCTTCCTAAGATACATCTGTTTACTTAATTTTTGTCTTTATGAAGGCATTACTCACCTCCAAGGTCTTAACTCATTTTTAGCTACATTCTAGGCTCCCCCAGCACTTTCTAAGCCATAAAAGTATTGAGGTCAGAGCAAGAATCAAACCAAGGAAATCTGTATCCCAATAAAATAATAGTCTCCAGTAGTAACCCAATAAAATAGCACTGCCGCATAATTAAATCTGTGTAGGTCATCAGTGTGGAAAGTGGGTCATATAAATGAAGCTGTAATGAATTTGATCTTGTACCTTTACAAAAGGAAGTTAGCTAATCAGTCACAATCAGTTTAATGGAGGGATGGGCAGGTAGGAAGGATGGGTAGTGGAAACTCTCCATACCTCTCAATCCATCTCTTTTCTTACTCCCAATACAGCTTCTATCAATACAGAGGTGCAGGTGTTGGCAGTGCACCCAGATTGTTCTGCGACAATGCACTTGATCCTGGTAGATCTTCTGCTCTCGTCCTTACCCTGTAAATAACTGACAACAGCTTTGTTGCCAGGAATAAAGCATATCCTTGCACACCCTAAAATTGAATAAAGTAGGGAAAACATCTAGACCATTCAGGTATGATCTAAATCAAATCCCTTACAATTATGCACTGGAAGTGACAAATAGATTCAAGGGATTAGATCTAATCGATAGAGTACCTGAAAACTATGAATGGAGGTTCGTAACATTGTTTAGGAGGCAGTGACTAAAACCATCCCCAAGATGAGGAAATGCAAAAAGGCAAAGTGGTTGCATGAAGAGGCCTTAAAATAGCTGAGAAATGAAAAGAAGCTAAAGACAGAGGAGGAAAGGATATATATATAAATATATATGCTGCTACTGCTGCTAAGTCGCTTCAGTCGTGTCCGAGTCTGTGCGACCCCATAGACGGCAGCCCACGAGGCTCCCCTGTCCCTGGGATTCTCCAGGCAAGAACACTGGAGTGGGTTGCCATTTCCTTCTCCAATGCATAAAAGTGAAAAGTGAAAGTAAAGTCTCTGAGTTTTGTCCTACTCTTAGCGACCCCACGGACTGCGGCCCACCAGGCTCCTCCATCCATGGGATTTTCCAGGCAAGAGTGCTGGAGTGGGGTGCCATTACCTTCTCATTGTATATATAAATACATACATACATACACACACACACACACACACACACATATATGTGTGTATATGTATATATATACACACACACACGTATACATACATCTGAATGCAGAGTTCCAAAGAATGGCAAGGAGAGATAAGAAAGGCATCCTAAATGATCAGTGCAAAGAAATAGAGTAAAACAATAGAATGGGAAAGGCTAGAGATCTCTTTAAGAAAATTAGAGATACCAAGGGAGCATTTAATGTGAAAATGGGCACAATAAAGGATAGAAACGGCATGGACCTAACAGAAGCAGAAGATATTAAGAAGAGGTGGCCAAAACACAGAAAAAGTAAACAAAAAACTCTGATAACTTAGATAACCATAAAGGTGTTATAACTCACCTAGAGCCAGAAATCCAGGAGTGGAAAATCAAGTGGGCCTTAGGAAGCATCACTATGAACAAAGCTAGTGAGGGTAATGGAATTCCAGCTGAGCTATTCCAGTGCTAAAATATGATGCTGTGAAAGTGCTGCCCAAATATACCAGCAAATTAAAAAAAAAAAAACTCAGCAGTGGCCACAGGACTGGAAAGTTTCATTTTCATTCCAATTCCAAAGAAAGGCAATGCAAAAGACTGTTCAAACTCCTGCACAATTGCACCAACCTCATAAGCTAGCAAAGTAATGCTTAAAATTCTCCAAGATAAGCTTCAATATTATGTGAACCGAGAACTCCCAGTTTTTCAAGCTGGACTTAGAAAAGGCAGAAGAACCAGAGATCAAATCGTCAACATCCTTTGAATCATAGAAAAAACAAGAGAATTCCAGAAGAAAAGCATCTAATTCTGTTTCACTGACTACGCTAAAGCCTTTGATGTATTCAGTTCAGTTCATTTCAGTTGCTCAGTCGTGTCTTACTCTTTGAAGCACCATGGATTCAGTTGCAGCTCAACATGCTTCCCTATCCATCACCAACTTCTGGAACTTGCTCAAACTCATGTCCAAGTCGGTGATGCCACGAACCATCTCATTCTCTGTCGTCCCCTTCTCCTCCTGCCTACAATCTTTTGCAGCATCAGGGTCTCTCCCAATGAGTCAGTTCTTTGCATGAGGTGGCCTAAGTACTGGAGCTTCAGCATCAGTCCTTCCAATGAATATTCAGGACTGATTTCCTTTAGGATTGACTGATTTGATCATGCAGTTCAAAGGACCTTCAAGAGTCTTCTCCAACTTCACAGTTAAAAGCATCAATTATCCAGCACTCAGCTTTCTTTATGGTCCAACTCTTACATACATATATGACTACTGGAAAAACCATAGCTTTAATTAGATGGACCTTTGTTGGTGGAGTAATGTCTCTGCTTTTTAATATGCTGTCTAGGTTGCTCATAGCTTTTCTTCAAAGGAGCAAGTGTCTTTTAATTTCATGACTACAGTCATCATCTGTAGTCATTTTGGAGCCCAAGAAAAGAAAATATGTCACGGTTTCCATTGCTTCCCCATGAATTTGTCAGGAAGTAATGGGACTGGATGCCATAATCTTTGTTTTTTGAATATTGAATTTTAAGCCAACTTTTTCACTCTCCTCTTTCACTTTAATCAAGAGGCTCTTTAGTTCCTCTTAGCTTTTTTCCATAAGGATGATGTCATATTACTCAGCCATTAAAAAGAATACATTTGAATCAGTTCTAATGAGGAGGACGAAACTGTAGCATATTATACAGAGTGAAGTAAGCCAGAAAGAAAAACACCAACACAGTATACTAACGCATATATATGGAATTCAGAAAAAATGGTAGCAATAACCCTATATGCGAGACAGCAAAAGAGACACAGATGTATAGAACAGTCTTTTGGACTCTGTGGAAGAGGGTGAGGGTGGGATGACTTGAGAGAAAGGCATTGAAACATGTATATTATCATATATGAAACGAATCGCCAGTCCAGGTTCGATGCGTGAGACAGGGTGCTTGGGGCTGATGCACTGGGATGACCCAGAGGGATGGGATGGGGAGGGAGGTGTGAGGGGGTTCAGAATGGGGAACACATGTACAGCCATGGTGGATTCATGTCAGTTTCAGGCCTACTGAAACTCTCTTGCTTTTCCGATGATCAAATGGATGTTGCCAATATGATCTCTGGTTCCTCTGCCTTTTCTAAAGGTAGCTTGAACGTCTGGAAGTTCATGCTTCATGTACTGTCAAAGCTTGGCTTGGAGAATTTTGAGCATTACTTTGCTAGCAGGTGGGATGTGTGTGGTATTTTGAGCCTTCTTTGAAATTGTGTTTCTTTGGAATTGAAATGAAAACTGACCTTTTCCAGTCCTGCGGCCACTGCTGAGTTTTCCAAATTTGCTGGCATATTGAGTGGAGCACTTTCACGGCATCATCTTTTAGAATTTGAAATAGCTGAACTTGAATTCCATCACCTTCACTAACTTTGTAGTCATTCTTCCCAAGGACCACCTGACTGCATTCCAGGGTTGCTGGCTCTTGGTGAGTCATTACGCCATGGGTTATCTGGGTCATGAAGGTCTTTTTTGTATAGTTCATCTGTGTGCTCTTGCCACCTCTTCTTAATATCTTCTGCTTCTGTTAGGTCCATGCAATTTCTGTCCTTTATTGTACCCATCTTTGTATGAAATATTCCCTTGGTGTCTCTAATATTCTTGATGAGATAGATCTTCAGTCATTCCCATTCTATTGTTTTCCTCTATTTCTTTGCATTGACCACTGAGGAAGGCTTTCTTATCTCTCCTTGTTTTCTTTGGAACTCTGCATTCAAATGGGTGTATCTTTCCTTTTCTACTTTGCCTTTTGCTTCTCCTCTTTCTTAGCTCTTTGTATGGCCTCCTCAGACAACCATTTTGCCATTTTGCCTCTCTTTTTCTTGGGAACTGTCTTGTTTACTGCCTCCTGTACAATGTCACGAATGTCCACCTGTTGATATTCAGGCACTCTGTCAATCCGATTTATAACTTGATGTATGATCAATGATTGTAATAGTGTAATTCTAGGTATGAAAAAATGTAATGAGGTGGAAAACTTGGCTGGATCATAACTAGAAGAGAGGTGTCCAGAGATCTTTGAGTATTAAGGCCTAGTCCAGTAATAGCACATAGAGTATCTTATCAACAAACATCTTCTTCAGAAGTGGGAACAAGCCTTCCCAGCAACACGGGATAAAATGGTAATGAAATGCCCCCCGAAGTGTAGTCGAATTTATGACTACAAGGGGGGCGTGTCAACTACAAATTGGCACTTTCCAAGATCATTGCCAAGGACTGAACAACAAAGGCATTTGCATTTTTCTCTATTGAGATTGAACCCCATGCTGCTATAGCTGTTGACCTTCAACAAGCCCTGAGGGAGTTCAGGGTGGAGTGAGGTACTCTGGGCTCTGGTGAAAATGTTGGGACAGGCTTTAGATAGATGGATGATTTTAGAAACAGATTTTATGATCTCAATCCTTCAGTTCAGTTCACTTCAGTCACTCAGTCATGTCTGACTCTTTGCAACCCCATGGACTATAGCACACCAGGCCTCCCAGTCTATTACCAACTCCCGGAGTTTATCCAAACTCATGTCCATTGAGTCAGTGATGCCATCCAACCATCTTATCATCTCTCATCCCCTTCTCTTCCCACATTCAATCTTTCCCACCATCAGGGTGTTTTCAAATTAGTCAACTCTTCGCATCAGGTGGCCAAAGTATTGGAGTTTCAGCTTCACCATCAGTCCTTCCAATGAACACTCAGGACTGATATCCTTTAGTATGGACTGGTTGAATCCCCTTGCAGTCCAAGGGACTCTTGAGAGTCTTCTACAACACTTCAGTTCAGAAGCATCCATTCTTCGGAGCTCAGCTTTCTTTATAGTCCAATTCTCACATCCATACATGACTACTGGAAAAACCATAGCCTTGACGAGATGGACCTTTGTTGCCAAAGTAATGTCTCTGCTTTTTAAATACACTGTATAGGTTTGTCATAATCTTTCTTCCAAGGAGTAAGCGTCTTTTAATTTCATGGCTACAATCACCATCTGCAGTGATTTTGGAGCCCAAAAAAAGAAAGTCTGACACTGTTTCTCCATTTATTTGCATTGAAGTGATGGGACCAGATGCCATGATCTTCGTTTTCTGAATGTTGAGTTTTAAGCCAACTTTTTCCCTCTTCTCTTTCACTTTCATCAAGAGGCTTTTTAGTTCCTCTTCACTTTTTGCCATAAGGGTGGTGTCATCTGCATATCTGAGGTTATTGATATTTCTCCTGGAAAACTTGATTCTAGCTTGTGCTTCATCCAGCCCAGCATTTCTCATGATTACACTGCATGTAAGTTAAATAAGCAGGTTGACAATATTGAGCCTTGATGTACACATTATCCTGTTTGGAACCAGTCTGTTTTTCCATGTCCAGCTCTAACTGATGCTTCCTGATCTGCATACATATTTCTCAAGAGGCAGGTCAGTTGGTCTGGTATTCCCATGTCTTTCAAAATTTTCCACAGTTTATTGTTATCCACACAGTCAAAGGCTTTGGCATAGTCACTAAAGTGGAAATTGATGTTTTTCTGGAACTCTCCTGCTTTTTTGATGATCCAGTGGATGTTGGCATTTTGATCTCTGGTTCCTCTGCCTTTTCTAAAACTAGCTTGAACATCTGGAAGTTCATGGTTCGTGTACTGTTGAAGCTTGGCTTGGAGAATTTTTAGCATTACTTTGCTAGCATGTGAGGTGAGTACAATTGTACAGTAGTTTGAGGATTCTTTGGTCTTGCCTTTCTGAAACACTGAATGAAAACTGACCTTTTCCAGTCCTGTGGCCACTGCTGAATTTCCCCAAATTGCTGGCATATTGAGTGTAGCACCCTAACAGCATTATCATTTAGAATTTGAAATAGGTCAACTGGAATTGCATCACCTCCACTAGCTTTATTCATAGTGATGCTTCCTTTTTTTTTTTTCTTTTTGAAAACTTTTATTGGAGTATAGTTGACTTACAATGCTGCATACATTTCAGATATATAGCAAAGTTAATCAGTTATACATATACCCATTTTTCGATGCTTCCTAAGGCCCACTTGACTTCACATTCCAGGATGTCTGGCACTAGGTGACTGTTCACAGCATCATGATTATTTGTGTTGTAAAGTGTTTTTTTTTTTTTTTTTACAGTTCTTCTGTATAATCTTGCCACATCTTCTTAGTATCTTCAGCTTCTGTTAGGTCCATATCATTTCTGTTCTTTATTGAGCCCATCTTTGCATGAAATATTCCCTTGGTATCTCTAATTTTCTTGAAGAGATCTCTAGTCTTTCCCATTACTATTGTTTTCCTCTCTTTCATTGCACTGATCACTGAGAAAAGCTTTCTTGTCTCTCCTTGCCATTCTTTGGAACTCTGCATTCAAATGGGTGTATGTTTCCTTTTCTCCTTTGCTTTTTGCATCTCTTCTTTTCACAGCTATTTTTAACGTCTCCTCATACAGCCATTTTGCTTTTTTGCATTTCTTTTTCTTGGGGATAGTCTTGATCCCTGTCTCCTGTGCAATGTCATGAACCTCTGTCCATAGTTCTTCAGGCATTCTGTCCATCGGTTCTAGCCCCTTAAATATATTTCTCACTTCCAGTGTATAATCATAAGGGATTTGATTTAGGTCATACCTGAATGATCTTGGGCTTCCCTGGTGGCTCAGAGGTTAAAGCGGCTGCCTGCAATGCGGGAGACCTGGGTTCAATCCCTGGGTCGGGAAGATCCCCTGGAGAAGGAAATGGCAACTCGCTCCAGTATTCTTGCCTGGAGAATCCCATGGATGGAGGAGCCTGGTGGGCTACAGTCCATGGGGTCGCAAAGAGTCGGACACAACTGAGCAACTTCACTTTCACTTGAATGATCTAGTGGCTTCCCCTCCTTCTTCAATTTCAGTCTGAATTTGGCAATAAAGAGTTCATAATCTGCCAACAGTCAGCTCCCAGTTTGTTTTTGCTGATTGTATAGAGCATCTCCATCTATGACTGCAAGGAATATAATCAATCTGATTTCGATGTCGACCATCTGGTGATGTCCATGTGTGGAGTCTTTTCTTGTGTTGTTGGAAGAGGGAGTTTGCCATGCCCAGTGTGTCCTCTTGGCAAAACTGTGTTATCCTTTGCCCTGCTTCTGTACTCCACGGTCAAATTTGCCTGTTACTCCAGGTGTTTCTTGACTTCCTAATTTTTCATTCCAGTCCCCTATAATGAAAAGGACATCTTTTTTTTGTGTGTGTGTGTGTGTGTTAGTTCTAAAAGGTTTTGTAGGTCTTCATATTACCGTTCAACTTCAGGTTCTTCAGCATTACTGTTTGGGGCATAGACTTGGGTTACTGTGTTATTGAATGGTTTGCCTTGTAAACAAACAGTAATCATTCTGTCGTTTTTGAAATTGCATCCAAGTACTGAATTTTGGCAGAGAAGGCAACGGCACCCCACTCCAGTACACTTGCCTGGAAAATCCCATGGACACAAGAGCCTGGTGGGCTGCAGTCCATGGGGTCGCTAAGAGTCGGACATGACTGAGAGACTTCAGTTTCACTTTTCACTTTCATGCATTGGAGAAGGAAATGGCAACCCACTCCAGTGTTCTTCCCTGGAGAATCCCAGGGACAGCAGAGCCTAGTGGGCTACTGTCTATGGGGTCGCACAGAGTTGGACACGACTGAAGTGACTTAGCAGCAGCAGCAACTGCATTTTGGACTCTTTGTTGACAATGATGTCTAGTCCATTTCTTCTAAGGGATTCTTGCCCATAGTAGTAGATATAGTGGTCATCTGAGTTAAATTCACCCATTCCATTCCATTTTAGTTCACTGATGACTAAAATGTCAACATTCACTTTTGCCATCTCCTGCTTGACCACTTCAAAGCTGCCTTGATTCATGGACTTAACATTCCAGATTCCTATGCAGTTTTGCTCTTTACAACATTGTACCTTGCTTCTATAACTTGTCACATCCACAACTGGGTGCTGTTTTTGCTTTGGTTCCATCTCTTCATTCTTTCTGGAGTTATTTCTCCACTGATCTCCAGTAGCATATTGTGCATCTACCGACCTGGGAATTCATCTTTCAGTGTCATATCTTTTTGATGTTTCATACTGTTCATGGGCTTCTCAAGGCCAGGATACTGAAGTGGTTTGCCATTCCCTTCTCCCATGGACCACATTTTGTCAGAACTCTCCACCATGACCCGTCTGTCTTGGGTGGCCCTACTCAGCATGGGTCATAGTTTATTGAGTTAGACAAGACTGTGGTCCATGTGATTAGATTCGTTAGTCTTCTGTGATTGTGGCTTTCAGTGTGTCTGCCCTCCGATAGAGAAGGATAAAAGGCTTATGAAATCTTCCTAATGGGAGATAGTGACTGAGGGGGAAACTGGGTCTTGTTCTGATGGGTGGACCCATGTTCAGTAAATCTTTAATCAAATTTTCTGTTGATGGGTGGATTTGTGTTCCCTCCCTGCTATTTACCTGAGGCCAAACTATGGTGGAGGTAATGAAGGTAATAGTGACCTTCTTCAAAAGATCCTATGCATGTACTACTACACTCAGTGCCCTCAACCCTGCAGCAGACCACCACCAACACACTTCTCCGCTGGAGACTCCTGAACACTCACAGGCATGTCTGGGTCATTCTCTGGTTGGGTCACTGCCCCTTTGTCTTGAGTCCTGGTGCACAAGGTTCTGTTCGTCCCTCCAAGAGTCTATTTCTAAGTCCTGTGTAAGTTCTGGCAGCTCTTTGGTGGGGTTAATGGCGACCTCCTCCAAGAGGGCTTATGCCATACTCAAGTCTGCTGTACCCAGAGCCCCTGTCCCTGTGGCAGTCCACAGCTGACCCATACCTCCACAGGAGATGCTCAAACACAGTTCTGTCTCAGTCTTTGAGGGGTCCCTGGATCCTGGTATGCACAAGGTTTGTCTGAGCCCTCTTAATGTCTCTGGCAGGAATGGGGTTTGATTCTAAACATGAGTTCACCCCTCCTACCATCTTGCTGGGGCTTCTCCTTTGCCCTTGTACTTGCAGTATCTCCTCACAGCTGCTCCAGCACTACCATCTTATTGGGGTTTCTCTGACTTTGAACATGGGGTATCATGTAATGGTCTCAATCCTTGCATCTCCTCATATCTAGAGAAGCACTAAGTCCCTTCATGGTGACATCAGATCCTCATGACTAACAAAAACCTTTTGTAAAATGAGTGCTTCATGGCACTGAACTCCCCCTTCACCAAAACCGTATGTACAGATTTTCCCCCACTGCCACTTTGGAGCAGTGTCTCAGACCTATCTGAAATTCTGCCTCCCCGGCTGCAGTCCTCATTTTGCCCCAAATAAAAACTTATCTCACAACTCTCAAGTTGTACACTTTTTTTTTCCAGTCCACATTTCTATGCACATTTCTTTAAAATTCATTGTGTAGAAATATGTTTTTATTCCTTTTTGGTAAATATCTAGGACTAGGTTGCTGGTCCATATGGTAACTCCGTGTTTACCTCTGTAAGAGATAACCAAACTCTATTCCAAACTTCCCTACGTTTTTATGGTCCCCAAGGCAACTTATAACTATTTCAGTTGTTCAACAGCTATGTCAACACGTGGTGTTGTCAGACTTTTAGATTTTACCCATTCTGGTAGGTATGTGATGGTATTTCACTGTTTTTCCCTAATGATTAATGATGTTAAGCATCTTTGTATAGTTAGTTGACCATTTTTGTATCTTAGTAGGTAAAGAGTCTGATTAAAGCTTTTCCTCATTTTTATTGAATTGTTTACCTTATTACTGAATTTTAAGAATTCATTATAAAATCTAGATATAAAACTTTTGCTACATATGTTAAATGTAAACATTTGCATAGTCTTCTCTTTTCATTTCATCAAAGATGTATTTCAAAGAGCATAAGTTTTATTTATTTTTTTTTGTATGGTATAATTTTCACATGATGAAATTATTTTTAATTAATTAATTAAAATTGGAGGCTAATTACTTTACAATATTGTAGTGTTTTTTCTTTTTGCCAAACATCAAATGAATCAGTCACAGGCACACATGTATTCCCCATCCAGAACCCCTTCCCACCTCCCTCCACATCCCATCCCCCAGGGTCATCCCAGTGCACCAGCCCTGAACACCCTGTCTCATACATCGAACCTGGACTGGTGATCTGCCTCACATATGATACACTTCAACACTACCCTCTCAAATCATCCCATCCTCGCCTTCTCCCACAGAGTCCAAAAGACCTCTTTACATCTGTGTCTTTTTTGCTGTCTAGCATAAAGGGCCATCATTACCATCTTTCTAAATTCCATATATGTGCATTATTATACTGTATTGGTTTTTTTCTTCTGACTTACTTCACTCTGTATAATAGGTAATAGGCTCCAGTTTTATTCACCTCATTAGAACTGATTCAAATGCATTCTTTATAATGGCTGAATGCCTGATGAACTGTAGACAGAGGTTCGTAACATTGTAGAGAAGACAGAAATCAAGACCATCCCCAAGAAAAATAAATGCAAAAAAGCAAAATGGCTGTCTGAGGAGGCCTTACAAATAGCTGCGAAAAGAAAAGAAGCAAAAAGCAAAGGAGAAAAGGAAAGATAAACCCATTTGAATGCAGAGTTCCAAAGAATAAGAGAGATAAGAATGCCTTCCTCAGTGATCAATGCAAAAAAATACAGGAAAACAATAGAATGGAAAAGACTAGAGATCTCTTCAAAAAAAATTAGAGATACCAAAGGAATATTTTATGCAAAGACGGGCTCAATAAAGGACAGAAATGGTATGGACCTAACAGAAGCAGAAGATATTAGGAAGAGGTGGCAAGAATACACAGAACTGTACAAAAAAGATCTTCAAGACCCAGATACTCACGATGGTGAGATCACTCACACTCACCTATAGCCAGACATCCTAGAATGTGAAGTCAAATGGGCCTTAGAAAGCATCACTATGAACAAAGCTAGTGGAGGTGATGGAATTCCAGTTGACTATTTCAAATCCTAAAAGGTGATGCTGTGAAAGTGCTGCACTCAATATGCCAGCAAATTTGGAAAACTCAGCAGTGGCCATAGGACTGGAAAAGGTCAGTTTTCATTTCAATCCCAAAGAAAGACAATGCCAAAGTATGTTCAAACTACCACACAATTGCACTCGTCTCACATGCTAGTAAAGTAATGCTCAAAATTCTCCAAGCCAGGCTTCAGCAATATGTGAACAGTGAACTTCCAGATGTTCAAGCTGCATTTAGAAAAGGCAGAGGAACCAGAGATCAAATTGCCAACATGCACTGGATCATCGAAAAAGCAAGAGAGTTCCAGAAAAACATCTATTTCTGCTTTATTGACTATGCCAAAGCCTTTGACTGTGTGGATCACAATAAAATGTGGAAAATTCTGAAGGAGATGGCAATAGAAGACCACCTGACCTGGCTCTTGAGAAACCTGTGTGCAGGTCAGGAAGCAACAGTTAGAACTGGACATGGAACAACAGACTGGTTCCATATAGGATAATGTGTACATCAAGGCTGCATATTGTCACCTTACTTATTTAACTTCTATGCAGAGTACATTATGAGAAACACTGAGCTGGAGGAAACACAAGTTGGAATCAAGATTGCCGGGAGAAATATCAATAACCTCAGATATGCAGATGACACCACCCTTATGGCAGAAAGTGAAGAGGAACTAAAAAGCCTCTTGATGAAAGTGAAAGAGGAGAGTGAAAATGTTGGCTTAAAGCTCAACATTCAGAAAACTAAGATTATGACATCCGGACCCATCACTTCATGGCAAATGGAATGGGAAACAGTGGAAACAGTGTCAGACTTTATTTATTTGGGCTCCAAAATCACTTCAGATGGTATTGCAGGAATGAAACTAAAAGACACTTACTCCTTGGAAGGAAAGTTATGACCAATCTAGACAACATATTAAAAAGCAAAGATATTACTTTGCCAATAAAGGTCCATCTAGTCAGAGCTGTGGGTTTTTCAGTAGTCATGTATGGATGTGAGAGTTGGACTATAAAGAAAACTGAGTGCAGAAGAATTGATGCTTTTGAACCGTGGTGTTGGATACGACTTTTGAGATTCTCATGGACTGCAAGGAGATCCAACCAGTCCATCCTAAAGGAGATCGGTCCTGGGTGTTCATTGGAAGGACTGATGTTGAAGCTGAAACTCCAACACTTTGGCCACGTGATGCGAAGAGTTGACTCATTTGAAAAGACTCTGATGCCGGGAAAGATTGAAAGCAGGAGGAGAAGGGGACGACAGAGGATGAGATGGTTGGATAGCATCACTGACTCAATGGACATGGGTTTGTGTGGACTCCGGGAGTTGGTGATGTACAAGGAGGCCTGGCGTGCTGTGGTTCATGGGGTTGCAAAAAGTCGGACACGGCTGAGTGACTGAACTGAACTGAATATTTTTCTGTATATGTGTACCACAGCTCTCTTATCCTTTCATCTGCTGATGGACATCTAGGTTGTTTACATGTCTGGCTACTTTACAGTGCTGCGATGAACACTGGGGTACACGTGTCTCTTTCAATTCTGCCTTTCTTGTTGTGTATGCTCAGCAGTGGGATTGCTGGGTCGTATGGCAGTTCTATTTCTATTTTTTTTTTAAGGAATCTCCACTGTTCTCCATAGTTAAATGAACTTTAACACTTTTTGATTGTTTAAACCATAAATATTTGCCTAACCCAAGGTTATGGATATTTTCACCAACATTTTCTTCTAGATGCTTTGTAATTTTAGATTGTATGCTTATGGTTCTTGTAATCAATTTTTGTGTATGATGTGATGCAACTCAGGATTCATTTGTTTCCCGTATGGGTAACCAGTTTTTCTAGGACATGTTGGGAATGATTCTGTGCCTAACCTCAGAAACTTTGATGAAAACCAATCAGCCACATATCTATGAATCTATTTTTTGACCTTCCAAACTACTTAATTGACTTTTATGCTTATATTTATATCAGTAACACGCTTTCTTGGTTAATGTAGTAACTTGAAGTCAGATGGTGTGAATCCTTCAAATCTGAATTTTTTCTTTTCCAAGATTGTTGTTACCCTAAGTACTTTGCATTTCCAAACATATTTTAAAGTCAGGATGTGATTTTCTTTAAAAAGCCTGCTGTGATTCTTACTGGATTTGTGTTTCATATATATATATATATATATATATATATATATATATATATGTCCACTTGAGAATTTTGATATTTTAACAATATTGAGTCTTTCTGTCCAGGAGCATGCTTTATATTTCCATTTATTTAGATTCTTCTTTACATTTTCATGGCATTTTTTTTTCTTTTTCAGTGCAAATATCTTGCAAATATTTTGTTAAAATATATGCTGATTTCATACGTGTTTTGGCTATTATAAATGGTATTGCTCTGAGGTTTATTTTCAAATTGCTTGCTGGTACTTAATAGAGATACTATTAATTTTTTATTTTTAACCTGTGCCCTGCAACCCTGCTAAATTCACTGATTAATTTGTATATGTAAAGATTCTTTTGGAATTGACATATACATTATCATGTCATCTGTGAATAAAAGTTTTTTTTTAATTTTATTTTTAAACTTTACAATATTGTATTGGTTTTGCCATATATAAACATGAATCTGCCACAGGTATACACGTGTTCCCCATCCAGATCCCTTGAATAAAATTTATTAACAGTATTTATAATATTAATTTTAAAAATCTCATTGTTTCTGAGTGTGTTTTAACTGGCATACTTTTTCTACTAGTTATCGTTCATATTTTCCTGCTTCTCATATTTAGTAAGTTTTGAGTGAATGGTGGTTATCGTGAATGTTTCAGTGTTAATTGTCTGGATTCTGTTGGCCTTTGTTCTGACAAGCAGGTAAGTAACTTGCAAATCATCTCAATCATTCTGAGACTTGTTTCAAGACATTTTTAGGGCAAGTCTGGATTTACTTTTGCTGTAGGGAGTGTTTGGCCCTATTAATAATGAATGGACCTTTTTGGGTCACCATTGAATGACAAAACATCATGAATGTTTTGTCATTAAATGAATCTATTCCGTGTTGCCTGTCTGTACTGGAATACTCTCCAGCTCTGCCTGATATCTAGGAATTGTTCAGTTTTCAGTTCTGTGGTTTTTCTTTGTCTACCTATTCATGGAATAGTATCAGGATATCTAGGAATTGTTCAGTTTTCAGTACTGTGGTTTTTCTTTGTCTACCTATTCATGGAATAGTATCAGACTCAGTGGTACCACTATGCAGTTTTGAGGAGTTTTTTTTTTTTTTTTTTTTTCATTACTAGGTCCCATAAATACAAGCCATCTCATCCTCTGAATGTTGACCTCTGCTTCCTCTTACCAGAGTGATCGCACTGTTTGTTGGGATGTCCCTCTTTCTATTGCAGTGGGAAAATACTTCCAGGCAGAAAGTGGAGCAGCTGTCTTTTTTTCTTCTCTATGTAATAATGTTTTATGCTGCCTGTTTTCATTGTTTGAAAATAATTGTTTCACATTTTTTCCAGTTTACCATTTTTTTATGACAGGAAAATAAGTCCAGCTCAAGCTCTGGCTTAGTGGCTAGAAATAGAGATCCTCCTCCTAATCATCCTTCTAATTCATTTAAATCTACCTGAGTAATAATGAGGGCACTTGCTATACATTAAACATACAGTACAAAATCTGGAATCCGGGAAGACCCCTATAAGCTAAGCAGGTGATACTATTTCTTGCAACACCATCCATTTCATGTCTACCAATTTAAGAACAGAATCTCTTATTCAGTCCTAATTTCAGTACTCTGACTTCTCTCTTGTTGTATCACTCATCATTTTCTGAACATCTATTTTTTAATAGCTTCTTACCAGCTGAGAATGAGAAGTATAGGTAGCAGAGTACAGGTCATGCATTTCTACTCTAAGTAGTGATAGTTTCAACACAGTTCCCTTCTATATTCCTGATTTTTAAAGCCCTTTTCAAAGCCCTCCATAAGCCCATGAAGACTGAAACATCCTGTCCATTCAAAAACAACATAATGAGATCAACAAAATGTGGTATATCCATACAGGATAATATTCAGTTCAGTTCAGTTCAGTCACTCAGTTGAGTCTGACTCTACCTGACCCCATGGACCACAGCACTCCAGGCCACCCTGTCTATCACCAACTCCCAGAGTTTACCCAAGCTCATGTCCATTGAGTCAGTGATGCCATCCAACCATTTCATCCTCTGTCATCCCTTTCTCCTGCCCTCAATCTTTCCCAGCATCAGGGTCTTTTCCAGCGAGTCAGCTCTTTGCATCAGGTGGCCAAAGTATTGGAGTTTCAGCTTCAACATCACTCCTGCCAATGAACACTCAGGACTGATCTCTTTAGGATGGACTGGTTGGATCTCCTTGGAGTCCAAGGGACTCTCAAGAGTCTTCTCCAACACCAAAGTTCAAAAGCATCAATTCTTCAGTGCTCAGCTTTCTTTTCAGTCCAACTCTCAAATCTATACTGACTACTGGAAAAACCATAGTCTTGACAAGACGGACCTTTGTTGGCAAAGTAATGTCTCTGCTTCTTAATATGCTTTCTAGTTTGGTCATAAGTTTTCTTCCAAAGAGCAAGCATCTTTTAATTTCATGGCTGCAGTCACCATCTGCTGTGATTTTGGAGCCCAGAAAAATAAAGTCAGCCACTATTTCCACTGTTTCCCCATCTATTTGCCATGAAATGATGGGACTGGATGCCATGATCTTAGTTTTCTGAATGTTGAGCTTTAAGCCAACGTTTTCACTCTACTCTTCCACTTTCATCAAGAGCCTCTTTAGTTCTTTTCTTTCTGCCATAAGGGTGGTTTCAACTGCATGTCTGAGGTTATTGATATTGATAATAAGATAATATTATTTGGCTATAAAAATGAATGAAATTATACATGCTATGACAAGACAAGCTTCAAGAACATGCTAAGAGAAAGCATTCAGTCACAAAACATCCTGTATTATATGGTTCCATTCATATGAATTGTTCAGAATATGTCAATTTATAGATAATGAAAGTAGATTAGTGGTTGGGAGTGATAGCAAAAACATACATTGATTTTGTGGCGATGAAAAATATATAACTCAACTGTGGTCATGTCTTCTCATATCTATGACTATTCTAGAAAACATGGCATTGTTCATTTTAAATGAGTGAATTACATGGTACTGATCCAGAAGCTGAAGCTCTGATACTTTGGCCACCTGATGTGAAGAGACGGCTCATTGGGAAAGTCCCTGATGCTTGGAAAGACTGAGGGAAGGAGCAGGAGATGTCAAAGGATGAGATGGTTGGATGGCATCATCAACACACTGGACATGAGTTTGAACAAATTCTGGAAGATAGTGAAAGACAGGGAAGCCTGGTGTGCTGCAGTTCATGGGGTTGTAAGTAGTTGGGCATGACTCAGTGACTGAACAATAACAACAACATATGGTATGTGATATCAATGAAGCTGTTCAAAATATATGTAAAAAATGGGTCTTCAAGGGCCAGTACCAGAGTAAAGAACTGAAACTTTAACTCCTTAGGTGTGACATGAGCATTGAGCATAGGCAGGCTTTGTGAGACAATTTTCACAGGTGTGTGTGTGTGTGTGCACACGCGTGTGTCTGTAAAATCCCCCAAATTAGTCCTTTAGAAACAAGTGCTTCCAGGTTTGTGTGCATAAGTAATTTGTGGTGTTTAATGAGGCAAATATATATGAGCAAAATATGGCAATTGGTGGTTTAAAGGACCCCATAGGAAAAGAGAAATGAATTTTTAAGTCTTCCCATGCACTGACTTCAGAGGAAGGCTAAGCAGAGTAAATGCTCTGTAGAGAACTGTGAAGAGACATCCTTCATTGCAGGGACTGAGTCCTCATTCCATTCACGTCTACCATTTTCCTTCCCTAGCCCATCTGAACCTTTATATAAGAATGGGGCTGAGGGAGGAGCCAAGATGACGGAGGAGTAGGACAGGGAGAACACTTTCTCCCCCACAAATTCATCAAAAGAGCATTTAAACGTCGAGTAAATTCCACAAAACAACTTCTGAATGCCGGCAGAGGACATCAGGCACCCAGAAAAACAACCCAGCTCTTCGAAAAGAGCTAGGAAAAAATATAAAAGACAAAAAAAGAGACAAAAGAGGGAGGGACAGAGTTCCGTTCTGGGAAGGGAGTCTTAAAAAGAGAGAAGTTTCCAAACACCAGGAAACCTTCTCACTGCTGAATCTGTGCCGAGCTTTGGAAGCACAGAGGGCAACATAACAGGGAGAAAAAATAAATAAACAATTAAAACTCGCAGATTGCGAGTCCTACGATAACTCCCCCAGTGGAGAAGCAGCGCAGACGCCTGCATGCGCCATTAGCAAGCGGGGGCTGGGCAGGGAGGCGCAGCGCGGGCTGCAACGCTTAGAGTAAGAATCTGGCCTGAATACCCTGAGCGCTATCTGAGCGAAATAATTTGGGCTAGCAAACCAGACTGTGGGATATCTACCACGCGAAAAGCCAGCCCCAACCTAAGACACCGCCAGGCCCGTTCACGGAACAAAGAATTGAACAGAGATAGCCGGCTGCAGACCTTCCCCCTCCGGTGACAGGCAACTAGAGCTGGAAGGGGGCAATCGCAGCCCCAGAGAGACATTATCTATAAAACTGTAAGCAGGCTTCTTTGCTAACTAAAACTTCTTGGGGGTCTGGACGGTTAACATCTGCCTGAGAAGGTGTGCCGGTTTTACACCCAGATAACCGAGTGGCGGGGAGGCGATAAGTCGCAGCATTGGTGCTCGCCAAACACCTCATCACCTGAGCTGCTCGGACCTGGGAAGAGCACAAAATGCAGGCCCAACTGAGTCTGCGCCTCTGAGGACTACCCGAGTGCCTGAACCTGAGCGGCTTGGACCTGGGAGGTACATGCAGCCCAGGGCCGGCCTCGGATTGTTCCCGGGGGAACAACCTAGAGCCCTAGCAGTGTGGGCAGGGAGGCTACACGCGCCGTGAGAGGGGGCAGACCCAGTGTGGCTGAGGCACTGCGAGCGCACGCCAGTGTTATTTGTTTGCAGCATCCCTGCCTCCCTCCCCACAGCACGACTGAACAAGTGAGCCTAAAAAAAAAAAAAAAAAGTTTCCTCCACTGTCCCCTTTGTGTCAGGGCAGAAACCAGACACTGAAGAGACCAGCAAACAGAAGAATCTATGACAGAGGGAAACGCCCTGGAAGCTACAGGCAATAGATGAAAACCCTGTGGTTACTACGGACTACATAGGAAGGGGCCTATAGATCTTGAGAAATATAAGTCGGACCAAAGAACTAGCCAAAAATGAACTGAACCCCTAATACTCACAACAAAACCAGCAAAAGTCCTATATATATATTTTACTATTTTTACAATAATTCTTTCTTTCTTTCTTTTTTTTTAATTAAAAAAATTTTTTAAGTCCTCTATTGTTCCTTTAATTTTCACTTTTATAACCTATTACTTTGTAAAAAAAAAAAAAAAGACCCTATTTTTTTTCTTCTTCAGCAAACTTCATATACATATATTTTATAATTTTTTGACCCCCCCTTTTTTTTTCTCTCCTTTTCTTTAATATTGTATTTTTGAAATTTCAAACTCCACTCTAGTTTTTCAATTTTTGCTTTTTGGTATATGTTATCAATTTTGTACCTATAGTTTTTTTTATAACTTCTGTGACTTTTTTTTCTGTTTCTTTTTCTTCTTTTATATAACATTGTATATCTGAAATTCCAAACTCTACTCTAGATTTTTAATTTATGCTTTTTGGTATTTGATGTCAATTTTGTACCTGTATTTTCTTTATGATTTTTGTGACATTGTTTGTTTTTGTTTGTTTGTTTTCTCTCTTTATGCTTCTTCTTCCTTTTTTTTAACATTGTATTTTTGAAATTCCAAACTCTACTCTAGATTTTTAATTTTTGCTTTTTGGTATTAGTTATCAATTTTGTACCTATATTTTCTTTATAATTTTTGCGACCTTGTTTGTTTCTCTTTGTTCATTTTTTCTCTCTTTCTTTTCCTTCTTCTTTCCTTTAACATCATATTTTTGAAATTCCAAACTCTACTCTAGATTTTTAATTTTTGCTTTTATGTATTTGTTACCAATTTTGTACCTTTAAGAACCCAATCTTCAGGACCCATTTTTCACTAGGGAGCAAGATTACTGGCTTGACTGCTCTCTCTCCCTTTGGACTCTCCTTTTTCTCCACCAGGTCGCCTGTGTCTCCTCCCTAACCCCTCTCTACTCTACCCACGTCTGTGAATTTCTGTGTGTTCCAGACGGTGGAGAACACTTAGGGAACTGATGACTGGCTGGATCTGTCTCCCTCCTTTTCATTCCCCCCTTTTATCCTTCTGGCCACTTCTGTCTCCTTCCTCCTTCTTCTCTTCTCTGTATAACTCCGTGAACATCTCTGAGTGATCCAGTTGTGGAGTGCACATAAGGAAGTGACTACTGCTACCCCACTCTCTCCACTATTGATTCCACCTCATCTCATTTGGGTCACCTCTAACTCCCTCCTCCCTCTTCTCTTCTCCATGTAACGCTGTGAACCTCTCTGAGTGACCCTCACAGTAGAGAAACGTTTCATCTTTAACATAGATGTTTTATCAATGGTGCTGTATAGAAGGAGAAGTTTTGAAACTTCTGTAAAAATAAGACCGATAACTGGAAGCAGGAGGCTTAAGTCCAAACCCTGACTCCAGGGAACTCCTGACTCCAAGGAACATTAATTGACAGGAGCTCATCAAACGCCTCCATACCGACACTGAAACCAAGCACCACACAAGGGCCAGCGAGTTCCAGGACAAGACATACCAAGCAAATTCTCCAGCAACAAAGGAACACAGCCCGGAGGTTCAAAATACAAGCTGCCCAAAGTCACCCCAATACCATAGACATCTCATAACTCATTACTGGACATTTCATTGCACTTCAGAGAGAAGAAATACAGCTCCACCCATCAGAACACTGACACAAGCTTCCCTAACCAGGAAACCTTGACAAGACACCTGTACAAACCCAAACACAGTGAGGAAACGCCACAATAAAGAGAACTCCACAAACTGCCAGAATACAGAAAGGACACCCCAAACTCAGCAATTGAAACAAGATGAAGAGACAGAGGAATACCCAGCAGATAAAGGAACAGGATAAATGCCCACCAAACCAAAAAAAAAGAGGAAGAGATAGGGAATCTACCTGATAAAGAATTCCGAATAATGATAGTGAAATTGATCCAAAATCTTGAAATTAAAATGGAATCACAGATAAATAGCTTGGAGACAAGGATTGAGAAGATGCAAGAAAGGTTTAACAAGGACCTAGAGGAAATAAAAAAGAGTCAATATATAATGAATAATGCAATAAATGAAATTAAAAACACTCTGGAGGCAACAAATAGTAGAATAACAGAGGCAGAAGATAGGATTAGTGAATTAGAAGATAGAATGGTAGAAATAAATGAATCAGAGAGAATAAAAGAAAAACAAATTAAAAGAAATGAGGACAATCTCAGAGACCTCCAGGACAATATTAAACGCTACAACATTCGAATCATAGGGGTTCCAGAAGAAGAATACAAAAAGAAAGATCATGAGAAAATACTTGAGGAGATAATAGTTGAAAACTTCCCTAAAATGAGGAAGGAAATAATGACCCAAGTCCAAGAAACCCAGAGAGTCCCAAACAGGATAAACCCAAGGCAAAACACCCCAAGACACATATTAATCAAATTAACAAAGATCAAACACAAAGAACAAATATTAAAAGCAGTAAGGGAAAAAAAAACAAATAACACACAAGGGAATTCCCATAAGGATAACAGCTGATCTTTCAATAGAAACTCTTCAAGCCAGGAGGGAATGGCAAGACATACTTAAAATGATGAAAGAAAATAACCTACAGCCCAGATTATTGTACCCAGCAAGGATTTCATTCAAGTATGAAGGAGAAATCAAAAGCTTCTCAGACAAGCAAAAGCTGAGAGAATTCTGCGCCACCAAACCAGCTCTCCAACAAATACTAAGGGATATTCTCTAGACAGGAAACACAAAAATGGTGTATAAATTTGAACCCAAAACAATAACGTAAATGGCAACGGGATCATACTTATCAGTAATTACCTTAAATGTAAATGGGTTGAATGCCCCAACCAAAAGGCAAAGACTGGCTGAATGGATACAAAAACAAGACCCCTACATATGTTGTCTACAGGAGACCCACCTCAAAACAGGGGACACAAACAAACTGAAAGTGAAGGGCTGGAAAAAGATTTTCCATGCAGATAGGGACCAAAAGAAAGCAGGAGTAGCAATACTCATATCAGATAAAATAGACTTTAAAACAAAGGCTGTGAAAAGAAACAAAGAAGGTCACTACATAATGATCACAGGATCAATCCAAGAAGAAGATATAACAATTATAAATATATATGCACCCAACACGGGAGCACCGCAGTATGTAAGACAAATGCTAACAAGTATGAAAGGAGAAATTAACAATAACACAATAATAGTGGGAGACTTTAATACCCCACTCACACCTATGGATAGATCAACTAAACAGAAAATTAACAAGGAAACACAAACTTTAAATGATACAATAGACCAGTTGGACCTAATTGATATCTATAGGACATTTCATCCCAAAACAATGAATTTCAACTTTTTCTCAAGCGCACACGGAACCTTCTCCAGGATAGATCACATCCTGGGCCATAAAGCTAGCCTTGGTAAATTCAAAAAAATAGAAATCATTCCAAGCATCTTTTCTGACCACAATGCAGTAAGATTAGATCTCAATTACAGGAGAAAAACTATTAAAAATTCCAACATATGGAGGCTGAACAACACGCTGCTGAATAACCAACAAATCACAGAAGAAATCAAAAAAGAAATCAAAATTTGCATAGGAACGAATGAAAATGAAAACACAACAACCCAAAACCTGTGGGACACGGTAAAAGTAGTTCTAAGGGAAAAGTTTATAGTAATACAGGCACACCTCAAGAAACAAGAAAAAAGTCAAATAAATAACCTAACTCTACACCTAAAGCAACGAGAAAAGGAAGAAATGAAGAACCACAGGGTTAGTAGAAGGAAAGAAGTCTTAAAAATTAGAGCAGAAATAAATGCAAAAGAAACAAAAGAGACCATAGCAAAAATCAACAAAGCCAAAAGCTGGTTCTTTAAAAGGATAAATAAAATTGACAAACCATTAGCCAGACTCATCAAGAAACAAAGGGAGAAAAATTAAATCAATAAAATTAGAAATGAAAATGGAGAGATCACAACAGACAACACAGAAATACAAAGGATCATAAGAGACTACTATCAACAATTATATGCCAATAAAATGGACAACGAGGAAGAAATGGACAAATTCTTAGAAAAGTACAACTTTCCAAAACTGGACCAGGAAGAAATAGAAAACCTTAACAGACCCATCACAAGCACGGAAATTGAAACTGTACTCAGAAATCTTCCAGCAAACAAAAGCCCAGGTCCAGACGGCTTCACAGCTGAATTCTACCAAAAATTTAGAGAAGAGCTAACACCTATCCTGCTCAAACTCTTCCAGAAAATTGCAGAGGAAGGTAAACTTCCAAACTCGTTCTATGAGGCCACCATCACCCTAATACCAAAACCTGACAAAGATCCCACAAAAAAAGAAAACTACAGGCCAATATCACTGATGAACATAGATGCAAAAATCCTTAACAAAATTCTAGCAAGCAGAATCCAACAACACATTAAAAAGATCATACACCATGACCAAGTGGGCTTTATCCCAGGCATGCAAGGATTCTTCAATATCCACAAATCAATCAATGTAATACACCACATTAACAAATTGAAAAATAAAAACCATATGATTATCTCAATAGATGCAGAGAAAGCCTTTGACAAAATTCAACACCCATTTATGATAAAAACTCTCCAGAAAGCAGAAATAGAAGGAACATACCTCAACATAATAAAAGCTATATATGACAAATCCACAGCAAACATTATCCTCAATGGTGAAAAATTGAAAGCATTTCCTTTAAAGTCAGGAACAAGACAAGGGTGCCCACTTTCACCATTACTATTCAACATAGTTTTGGAAGTTTTGGCCACAACAATCAGAGCAGAAAAAGAAATAAAAGGAATCCTAATTGGAAAAGAAGAAGTAAAACTCTCACTATTTGCAGATGACATGATCCTCTACATAGAAAACCCTAAAGACTCCACCAGAAAATTACTAGAACTAATCAATGACTATAGTAAAGTTGTAGGATATAAAATCAGCACACAGAAATCCCTTGCATTCCTATACACTAATAATGAGAAAACAGAAAGAGAAATTAAGGAAACAATTCCATTCACCATTGCAACGGAAAGAATAAAATACTTAGGAATATACCTACCTAAAGAAACTAAAGTCTTATGGACTCTGTGGGAAAGGGAGAGGGTGGGGAGATTTGGGAGAATAGCATTGAAACATGTATAATATCATGTATGAAACGAGTCGCCAGTCCAGGTTCGATGCATGGTACTTGATGCTTGGGGCTGGTGCACTGGGACGACCCAGAGGGAGGGTAGGGGAGGGAGGAGGGAGGAGGGTTCAGGATGGGGAACGCGGGTATACCTGTGGCGGATTCGTTTCGATGTTGGGCAAAACTAATACAATATTTTAAAGTTTAAAAATAAAATAAAAGTTAAAAAATAAAAATGTAAATCAGAAAAAAAAAAGAAACTAAAGACCTATATATAGAAAACTATAAAACACTGGTGAAAGAAATCAAAGAGGACACTAATAGATGGAGAAATATACCATGTTCATGGATTGGAAGAATCAATATAGTGAAAATGAGTATACTACCCAAAGCAATTTATAGATTCAGTGCAATCCCTATCAAGCTACCAACAGTATTCTTCACAGAGCTAGAACAAATAATTTCACAATTTGTATGGAAATACAAAAAAAACTCGAATAGCCAAAGTGATCTTGAGAAAGAAGAATGGAACTGGAGGAATCAACCTACCTGACTCCAGGCTCTACTACAAAGCCACAGTTATCAAGACAGTATGGTACTGGCACAAAGACAGAAATATAGATCAAGGGAACAAAATAGAAAGCCCAGAGATAAATCCATGCACATATGGACACCTTATCTTTGACAAAGGAGGCAAGAATATACAATGGATTAAAGACAATCTCTTTAACAAGTGGTGCTGGGAAATCTGGTCAACCACTTGTAAAAGAATGAAACTAGAACACTTTCTAACACCATACACAAAAATAAACTCAAAATGGATTAAAGATCTCAACATAAGACCAGAAACTATAAAATTCCTAGAGGAGAACATAGGCAAAACACTCTCCGACATACATCACAGCAGGATCCTCTATGACCCACCTCCCAGAATATTGGAAATAAAAGCAAAAATAAACAAATGGGACCTAATTAACCTTAAAAGCTTCTGCACATCAAAGGAAACTATTAGTAAGGTGAAAAGACAGCCTTCAGAATGGGAGAAAATAATAGCAAATGAAGCAACTGACAAACCACTAATCTCAAAAATATACAAGCAACTCCTACAGCTCAACTCCAGAAAAATAAATGACCCAATCAAAAAATGGGCCAAAGATCTAAATAGACATTTCTCCAAAGAATACATACAGATGGCTAACAAACACATGAAAAGATGCTCAACATCACTCATTATCAGAGAAATGCAAATCAAAACCACTATGAGGTACCATTTCACACCAGTCAGAATGGCTGTGATCGAAAAGTCTACAAATAATAAATGCTGGAGAGGGTGTGGAGAAAAGGGAACCCTCTTATCCTCTTGGTGGGAATGCAAACTAGTACAGCCACTATGGAGAACAGTGTGGAGATTCCTTAAAAAACTGAAAATAGACCTGCCTTATGACCCAGCAATCCCACTGCTAGGCATACACACTGAGGAAACCAGAAGGGAAAGAGACACGTGTACCCCAATGTTCATCGCAGCACTGTTTATAATAGCCAGGACATGGAAGCAACCTAGATGTCCATCAGCAGGTGAATGGATAAGAAAGCAGTGGTACATATACACAATGGAGTATTACTCAGCCATTAAAAAGAATACATTTGAATCAATTCTAATGAGGTGGATGAAACTGGAGCCTATTATACAGAGTGAAGTAAGCCAGAAGGAAAAACACCAATACAGTAATCTAATGCATATATATGGAATTTAGAAAGATGGTAACAATAACCCGGTGTACGAGACAGCAAAAGAGACACTGATGTATAGAACAGTCTTATGGACTGTGTGGGAGAGGGAGAGGGTGGGAAGATTTGGGAGAATGGCATTGAAACATGTAAAATATCATGTATGAAACAAGATGCCAGTCCAGGTTCGATGCATGATACTGGATGCTTGGGGCTGGTGCACTGGGACGACCCAGAGGGATGGTATGGGGAAGGAGCAGGGAGGAGGGTTCAGGATGGGGAACACATGTATACCTGTGGCAGATTCATTTTGATATTTGGCAAAACTAATACAATTATGTAAAGTTTAAAAATAAAATAAAATTAATTAAAAAAAAAACAAAATAAAAATGCTATTAAAAAAAAAAAAAAAAAAGAATGGGGCTTTCTCAAATAAATCACAGGTCTCTGTAACTCCCTGCACAGTGTTTCTATCATTAGTCTGAGCTTTTCTTTTCCAGTTTTACACAAGTAGAATCACGGCCCCTAGATTGGAGCTCTTATAACAAGGCTACCTTGACTATTTGTGAACAAAGCTTTCTAGAGATGTATTTTCATTCTATTGGATAAATAACTAGAAATTGGATTGCAAATTCCTAATGTAAGTATATATCTAATTTTATTTAAAAAAATGGACAGTTTTGCAAAAATACTGCACTCAGTGATGGCTTCAATTCTTAAAGAAATCTATTCTTAATTATCTTAAAAACTCCACAGAGTTTCCATGTATGTGCTTCTAATCAGGTCGTTGTACCAATATTCATACCTACGATTACTTTTGAGAATTTGTCAATTAGCCATTTCCTTGTGTTTTTATTTCCACAAATTTCTCTTCCAGCATAAAAGTAGAGGAAGGTGTACATTTAACCTGATAGCAACACAAAGGAGGAATATTATAACCTTTTGATATTTTTGACAAGGTATATTAACACAGTGATGTATTTTACTGGCCATTTTCTCAAAAAACACTTAAAATATAGCACCTATCCTCACATTTTCTTCTGGCTTTCAAACTGGTCTATTATTTTCTTTCCTTATAATATTTCACCCACTGTAGGCAATAGCTTCCAACTTCAGAAGTAGGATTTTATTTCCCGGAGTTTTCCCCACAAACTGCTGGCTCAGGAAGCCTGTAGTTCACCTCCCAGCTTAGTGAAGACCACAGAGTAACCCCATATTTTGCCACCACCAAAGACAGATGATCATCTTTCTAGGCTCAGACATCAATTTCTATCCTACTTGCTAATTAAAAACTGCATCTTTTGGTTTTCATGTTATTTTAGAAAGATGACTCTCTAAGGATTGCTACAGTATATTAAGCTAGGTTGTTTTGTGGTAAAAAACTTAACCCAAAGAATCTGTGGCTTAACACAAAATTAGTTTGTTACATATCACATAGATGGATAGGTGGCTCTCCTCCACAGAGTCTCTCAGGGACCTAGACTTCTAGAACTATCACTTCATACAGGCTTTTGTTTTTCCCTTGAGCTCTTACCTCACATATTGCCAATATGGAGCCTCATATGGGAGGATATATTCCCCTACACCACATCATTCTACCTGAAGCTCTGGTCAACAAATAGGCTACTTTTTTTTTTTTTATTATAACAAATCAAATCCAGTCCAAAATTTATTTCAGACCATGGGCAGATAAGCAGTAAAGATGAAGGGGCATGTGTTTTAAAAATCATCGTTTGTAGAAACTACAACACACACACACACAAAATGGAGACTAAGTTAGTGAGCTCAGAATCCTTCATATCAGGAGAAAATAAGCGGTCCCAGTAACTGATGACAACTGGGGACCCAAACACAGAAATCACACAGTGCACTATGCATGCAGTATAGACTATAGGACTACCTTGCTCAGCACGCATGACCAAGTTTAATATGCTTACAGAGACACTGTCCTGAACTACAGCACTTTCATAAGAAACAACAAACAAATCCTAAAATTTTAAACACCCTTACATTTTTTTGGACCAAAAGAGGGAAGCAGTAATCCTAGTTCTTGTCTCTATCTCCCACAAGAAATGTCTTGTGGTGATCAAATGAACAAATAAAGAAGTGCAACTGATAACCACCCAAATCAGGAATATGCACTAAAATATTCACTTTAGCCTCTTATAATCTTCCCCTTTATTCCAAGAACTTATTTAAAGAGCTTGAAAATATTTGCACAATCAGACATGATATCTTAAATTGTGGATTATCAAGATTCCCTTCATTTAGTGTTTCAACTAGAGAAACATGCAGCTTTTCCCAAACTTGCACTCTTGTGCTGAATGTAAAATTTCCTAATACAAGTTTGACAGGATGTTAAGCAACATGAACACTCCTACACTGTTGATGGGAAGGTAAACTGGTGTAGCCACTATGGAGAACAGTATGGAGGTTCTTGGGCTTCCCAGCTGGCTCAGATGGTAAAGAATCCACCTGTGGTACAGGAGACCCAGGTTTGTTCCCTGGGTTGGGAAGATCTCCTGGAGAAAGACGTGAAGACCCACTCCAGTATTCGTGCCTGGGGAATCATATGGACAGAGGAACCTGGAAGGCTACAGTTCATGGGGTCACACAGAGTCAAACATGATGGAGCAACTAACACACACACACACCAGAGGTTCTTTAAAAACAAAAACTAGAGCTACCATATTATCCAGCAATCCCATTCTTAGGTATATCCCTGGAGAAACCTCTAATTCAAAAAGATAAATGTACCCCAATGTTCATAGCAGCACTATTTGCAATAGGAGAACCGTGGAACCAACCTAAGTAACCATCAACAGATGAATGGATAAAGAATATGTGGCATATATGTATGTATATGTGTATATTGTTGTTGTTTAGTCAATAAGTTGTGTCTGACTGTTTATAACCTTATGGACTGCAGTATGCCAGGCTTTCCTGTCCTTCACTATCTCCCCGAGTTTGCTCAAATTCATGTGCATTGAGTCAGTGTAACCATCTCATCCTCTGCCTCCTCCTTCTCCTTTTGTCTTCAATTTTTCCCAACATCAGCGTCTTTTACAATGAGCCAGATCCTCACACCAGGTGGCCCAAGTATTGGAGCTTCAGCTTCAGCAACAGTCCTCCCAATGAATATTCAAGAATGAGTTCCTTTAGGACTAATTGTTTTGATCTCCTTGCTGTCCAAGGGACTCTCAAGAGACTTCTCCAGCACCACAATTTGAAAGCATCAAATCTTTGGCACTCAGCTTTATTTATGATCCAACTCATCTCGATACATGTCTACTGGAAAAATGATATATTTGACTGTACAGACCTTTGTAAACAAAGTGATGTCTCTGCTTTCTAATATGCTGTCCTGGTTTGTCATAGCTTTCCTTCTAAGGAACAAGTGCCTTTTAATTTCATGGGTGCAGCCACCATCCACAGTTAATTTGGAGCCCCCCAAAATAAAAGCTGTCACTGATTCCACTTTTCCCCTTCTTTTTGCTATGAAGTGATGAGACCTATTGCCATGCTCTTAGTTTTTTTAAAGTTGACTTTCAAGCCAACTCTTTTACTCTCCTCTTTCCCCTCATCAAGAGCCTCTTTAGTTCCTTTTCACTTTCTTCCATTAGAGTGGTATCATCTGCATATCTGAAGTTGTTGATATTTCTCCTGAAAATCTTGATTTTAGCTTGTGATTCATCCGGTCTGACATTTTTCATGATATATTCTGTGTATTAGTTGAGTAACCAGGGAGACAATATACAGCCTTGTTGTACTCCTTTCTCAGTTTTGAACAAACCAGTTGTTCCATGCCAAGTTACAACTGTTGTTTCTTGACCCACTTGCAGGTTTCTCAGGAGACAGGTAAGACGGCCTGGTGCTTCTATCTTATACACTCATGTATGTATGTATATATGAATATATATGTATATGAATAGAGTGGAATCTTACTCAGTTGTTAAAAATAATAAAATGATGCCATTTTCAGCAACATAGATGGACTTGGAGATTAACATATTAAGTGAACTAAGCCAGACATATTGCTTATATGTAGAATCTAAAAATAATATACAAATTAACTTATTTACAAAATACAAATAGGTCCCCCACAGACATAGAAAATAAACTTATAGTTATCACAGGGAAAGAAGTGGGAGCTATAAATTAGAAGCTTGGGATTAATATTTACACACAATTATATATAAAACTGGGCTTCCCTGGTGGCTCAGATGGTAAAGAATCTGCCTGCAATGCAGCAGACCTGGGTTTAATCCCTGGGTTGGGAAGATCTCCTAGAGGAGGGCATGGCAACCCACACCAGTATTCTTGCCTGGAGAATCCTCATGGACAAAAGAACCTGATGGACTACAGTCCATGGAATTGCAAAGAGTCGGACATGACTCAGTGAATTAGCACAACACATATATAAAATATGTAAATAACAAGGACCTACTATATACCACATGGAACTATACTCAATATTTTGTAATAGCCTATAAAGGCAAAGGACCCAAAAAAGAATTTGTATTACTTCCATCAAAGGGCAGAGATTAATTTCCCTCCCCTTGAAACTGGATGGGGTTGGAAGTGCTTCCACTAACAGAGTATGGCATTCATGTTCTGTGACTTCTGACTCAGGATCACAAAAGGAATGCTACTTTGTTTTGCACACTGGAAATCTGACTGTTTAAATTTAATCCACTGTGGGCTATCCTTAACTAGGTTCCCAGGCTGTGAATAGTCCAAGCCAAATGAAGAACCCCTGTTGATAGTCCTAGCTGATCACAGCATTTGTGTTGTTTCTGACTAGTACCACATGTGTGAGTGAAGGAGTTGCTGGATTATTCCAGTCCCCAATGTTTTTAATCACTCTCTACTTATTTACGTTTTGCTGTTTCAGGCCCCAGACATTACAAAGCAAAGCAAAGTCTTGACTATTATATCAGAGAATCCATGAATACAACAAAATATTTGTTCTTTAATACTACTAATTCTGGTATGGTTTGTTACAAAGCAGTGAACAATGGTACCACATTTCATACTTCATTGTTACATATGGGCAAGGTGTCATGGGGATGACCAGGATATTTTATGTATTAAAGATCCTTCTGCAAATGGCTTAGGGAGGTAAAGAGAGAAAACTCTAATGTGATATGGGATATAGGGGAAATTGCTAATTTTTCTCACGCCATGGAAGATCTTCCTAAGATGCAACTTTTTCTCACTTTAGGTTTTCAGGATGCTTATATCCTCTAGGCTTTTAATTCACTTCTTAAAAATTCAGATTTATCCAACTGTTAGACACTATAATACGAGCTTTTTCCTTCCTAAGTTAAGTTAGCCGAACAGATGGAGAAGGCACTGGCACCCCACTCCGGTACTCTTGCCTGGAAAATCCCATGGACGGAGGAGCCTGGTAGGCTGCAGTCCATGGGGTCACTAAGATTTGGACACGACTGTGACTTCACTTTCACTTTTCACTTTCATGCATTGGAGAAGGAAATGGCAACCTACTCCAGTATTCTTGCCTAGGTAACCCCAGGGATGGGCTGCCGTCCATGGGGTCGCACAGAGTCGGACACGACTGAAGTGACTTAGGACCACCACCAACAGCAGCCAAACAGAAACCCGAGCCTACCCTCTTATTTCTGACAGGCAGCTTGTGGATGGAGCAATGTTTACATTGGTCACTACATCAATAAGTATGATGATGTCTGGTGTAGTTAAATGGAGAAAAGTGTCAGCATGAATAAGGTGGTAAGGGAAAATTCCCCCTTATTCTCTAAACCTGACCACCGTACCACTCATACCCCAACTTCTTAAAGGATATCTGGGTTATGGAGAGACAGACCCTGAAAGAAGAACTGCAGTGCTCAGGGAATACTTTCCAGACTTTGCAGAGGCATTCCAAACAGAAAGGTTGGTCTGAGTTCACAGTTTGAACCTCTCTGTATTTGCCTACTGTCAGCTTTGATCTGGTATGGGACTGGGATATGCACAAATAGGAGCCTGGAGAGAGATTTCGGACCAAGCACATACTTGAAGATTCTGACTTTGAGCATTCAAATGCGCTTGAACAGACTTGGTTCCCATCTTTTCCTCCAAATATCTTTAAAAGAAGAAAGTGCCTGCCATATAGCAAAGCTCATATTCTCTGGTCACAAATACTATACTTATTATATTTCTCTTGATTGAGATTTCCTCATAACTACCATACTTATTATATTTCTGTTGTTTGAGATTTCCTTATAACTGTCATACTTGTAGTATTTCTCCTGATTGAGATTTCCTCATAACTACCATATAGTTTTATTTCTCTTGATTGGAGTTTCCTCACATTTTCTCATCTCAGACTTTTAATCACCCACTTTAGGAGTACAACAAATCCACTACACATGGACCCTCAAGTTGCAAACTTTCAAAGATACAAATGTTCATTCCATCAACATTACACATGAGTGAAATTGGTTACTTTCCACCTTCTATTTCTGATGATCCTTCAGTCCTACCATCTCCTACCTCCTTTCCTTCCAGTCAGTAACTCTTCCTGCCTGTTCACTCAATGTATGCCACTTTACTCACCCTGCATGCCAGGTGTTGTACTGTACTATCATACTTTTCTTTTTAATATAAATTTATTTATTTTAATTGGAGGCTAATTACTTTACAATATTGTGGTGGTTTTGCCATAAACTGACATGAATCCACCATGGCTGTACATGTGTTCCCCATTCTGAACCCCCCTCACACCTCCCTCCCCATCCCATCCCTCTGGGTCATCCCAGTGCATCAGCCCCAAGCACCCTGTCTCACGCATCGAACCTGGACTGGCGATTCGTTTCATATATGATAATATACACGTTTCAGTGTCTTTCTCTCAAGTCATCCCACCCTCACCTTCTCCCACAGAGTCCAAAAGACTGTTCTATACATCTGTGTCTCTTTTGCTGTCTCGCATATAGGGTTATTGTTACCATTTTTTTTCTGAATTTCATATATATGCGTTAGTATACTATGTTGGTGTTTTTCTTTCTGGCTTACTTCACTCTGTATAATATGCTACAGTTTCATCCTCCTCATTAGAACTGATTCAAATGTATTCTTTTTAATGGCTGAGTAATACTCCATTATGTATATGTACCATAGCTTTCTTATCCATTCATTTGCTGATGGACATCTAGGTTGCTTCCATGTCCTGGCTATTAGAAACAGTGCTGCGATGAACGTTGGGGTACACGTGTCTCTTTCAATTCTGGTTTCCTCAGTGTGTATGCCAAGCAGTGGGACTGCTGGATCATATGGCAGTTCTATTTCCAGCTTTTTAAGGAATCTACACACTGTTCTCCATAGTGGCTGTACTAATTTGCATTCCCACCAATAGTGCAAGAGGGTTCCCTTTTCTCCACACCCTTTCCAGCATTTATTGTTTGTAGACTTTTGGATCGCAGCCATTCTGACTGGCGTGAAATGGTACCTCATAGTGGTTTTGATTTGCATTTCTCTGATAATGAATGATGTTGAGCATCTTTTCATGTGTTTGTTAGCCATCTGTATGTCTTCTTTGGAGAAATGTCTGTTTATTTCTTTGGCCTATTTTTTGATTGGGTCATTTATTTTTCTGGAACTGAGCAACTCCTACAGGAGTTGCTTGTATATTTTTGAGATTAGTTGTTTGTCAGTTGCTTCATTTGCTATTATTTTCTCCCATTCTGAAGGCTGTCTTTTCACCTTGCTTATACTTTCCTTTGTTGTGCAAAATATTTCAAGTTTAATTAGGTCCCATTAGTTTATTTTTGCTTTTATTTCCAGTATTCTGGGAGGTGCATCATAGAGGATCCTTCTGTGATGTATGTCAGAGAGTGTTTTGCCTATGTTTTCCTCCAGGAGTTTTATAGTTTCTGGTCTTACATTGAGATCTTTAATCCATTTTGAGTTTATTTTTGTGTATGATGTTAGAAAGTGTTCTAGTTTCATTCTTTTACAAGTGGTTGACCAGTTTTCCCAGCACGACTTGTTAAAGAGATTGTCTTTTCTCCATTGTATATTCTTGCCTCCTTTGTCTTTTCAAGGCATTGTACTGTAAGATTAAAGTGTTTTATTTTTGCGTTTGTTTTTTAATGTTTTATTTGTGTGAAAAGTATTATAAGCCTACTATAGTACAGTACCATATAGCCAATTGTGTTAATTGCATATCTAGACTAATTTTCTTGGACTTACCAATGGATTCTCAGAAATGGAAGTGAAATGAAATGAAAGTCGCTCAGTACCTCATGGACTATACAGTCCACAGAATTCTCAAGGCCAGAATACTGGAGTGGATAGCCTTTCCCTTCTCCAGGGGATCTTCCCAACACAGGGAATGAACCCAGGTCTCCTGCATTGCAGACGGATTATTTACCAGCTGAGCCACCGGGGAATCCCATAGGAATTCAGAAATGGAACTCATGTTTATAGGAAGGTTACTGAAGAAACACTTCTTTGAAAGTTTCTTCAATAATTCTCCACAATGAGGGTCACACAAACAATCCTTTAAAAGTCATAGGACAACAATAAAATTCAAAACATCATGGGAAAATGGTTTGAATAGATATTTCTTTAAAGAAAATACAAAATAGCCCAGAGCATAGCCATACACTACTAATCACTAGAGAAAGGCAAACCAGAAGTACAATGAGAAGCCATTTAACACATATTACAGAAAATAACAAGTGTTGGTAAAAATGTGAAGAAATTGGAACACTTGCACACTGCTGGTGAAAGTGTGAAATGGTGTAGCCACTATGGAAAAAAGTGTGGAGATTCATGAAGGCATTAAAAATAAAATTATATGATGCTTCCCCATCCTGAACCCTCCTCCATCCTCCCTCCTTGTACCATCCCTCTGAGTCGTAAAGTTAAAAAATAAAATAAATAAATAAATAAAAATAAAAAAAATCAGCCATTAAAAAAAATTATATGATGCTTCGCTGTCACTTCTGCATATATGCCCAAAGGAATATAAAGTAGTGCTGAACAGATATCTGTATACCCATGTCCATAGCAGCATTATTTACAGTAGCCAAAAGATGACTATGCAAGTGTCCATTGATGGATGAATGGGTAAGCAAAATGTATTTACAGACAACACAATATTATCCAGTCTTAATAAAGACAGAGCATTTAAAACATATTTTAACATGGAAGAACCTCAAGGACATTAGGGACATTATGCTATGTGAAATAAACCAGTCACAAAAGATACATACTATTGATTTCATTTATATGAGGTACCTAGAGTATTCAAACTCATATAGACAGGAAGCAAAATGGTGGTTTCTAGGGAATGGGGATGGGGAAAATGAGGAGTTACTGTCTAATGAGTCTAGAGTTTCTAACCCTAACCCTAACCCTTCTATTTTTAGGATGAAAAGAATTCTAGAGGTGAATGTGGGTGATGATTACACAAGAATGTGAATGTGCTTAGTGCTACAGAACTTTGCAACTAAAAATGGGTAATACTATTTATGTTAAGTGCATTTTACCACAATCTTTAAAGTCCAGTTAAAAAATCTGGTGGTAACAACATGAGCAAAAATATCAAGTTAGGAAAAAACAGCATGCTATGGGGGCAGTAAAAGCACCAACATCTCAAAAACTGAAGACATGCTGAAAAAAGTGGAGGGGGTATAGAGTAAGTAGGCAAAAAAATAAGCAAAGGTAGAAGAGGATAGATTTCATATAGAAAGGTGTGAGGTTAGATAATAACAACTCGAGGAAAATGTGAAGAAGACAGAATCCTCATACACTACTGGTGGGATAAAAAATGGTGCAGCCACTTTGGAAGATAGGTTGAAAGTTCCTCAGAAAGTTAAACAGAGTTATCATTTGACCCAGAAATTCCACTCTTACAAATATACTCAAGAGAAATGGAAACATATACCACAGAAAAACATACAAAAATGTCTACACCAGTATTATTCATAATAGCCAAAAGGTGGAAATAACCCAAATGTCCATCAATTAGATGAGTAGATAAATGTGGTTTGCACATGCAATGGAATATTATGTAGTCATAAATAGTGGTGAAGTACTGATACATGTTACATGAATGAACTTTGAAAATATTTTGATAAGTGGAAGGAAGTAGTCACAAAAGCTCATATACTTTATTGATCCATTTATATAAAATAAGAATAAGAAATCCCTAGAGATAGTAATTAAATCAGTGGTTACTTAGGGCTGAGGAGAATCGGGACTAAGGGGTAAAAACCAAAGGGTACAGTGTTTTCTTGGTTGTAAATGTTCTATGTTTGCTTTAAGTTTTATTCTAAATTGATTGTGATGATTGCACACTTCTGTGAATATACTAAAACACAGTGAATTGTACATGTTAAGTGGGTAAATCTCATGTTATGTGAATTGCCTATCAGAAAGCTGTCACAGAAATAAAAATAAAAAAAAAAAGAGGGCCTAGTAGTAAGGCAGATGGAAGGGCAGGCAGAGGAAGAAAGCTTGATCACAGCTCTCCTCCTCCTTAACCCTGATTTCTGTAGGCACAAAGAGGACTGCTTGGTTACCCTAAAAATACATGCAGCATCCATGCAGACTTCCCAGTTCAGACAGCAGTTTCCTGTCTTATCCTCCTCACCTCTGACATGCTATCATTTACCAACTACTTTGTTTTCCTTTGAATACTATTCATATTCTGTAAATTCTGCTATGTAGTATAAATCATATAGCATGTCTTCAGCAGCCTGCCTTCTCCTTTCACATAAAGAGGAATCTAGAAAACAGTAGCCTATCATGGAGAGTGAAAGTCAGACCCCTGGGCCCTGAACAGCTATATACATTCTCCAGCAGTCCTATTTACGACATTCTCTGATCCTGCTGCTCCTGTAATACCCATATCAGAGTATAAGTCAGGCAATTTATTATCAGACTGTGCTTGCTCAGGCCACTGTCACTTCTATAGAGAATCTCAGAATGCTGAAACCAAAAAGAACACACGAAAACAGTTAAAAGGTAGACAGAACTCATGGTTTTGTGCCGGGTCATATTTAGTTCTTTTTCAAGGCAATGAGGTAAAAATAGTCTACAAGGAAACATAAGTTTTGTGGGAAAGCTTGTGGGTCAGTTTTCTGTCATGATTAGTTTGAAGGCATGCATACCATGAGGGAACTCAGGCTCCACATCTTCCTCAGGGTTCAGCCCCCCAGATGACTGTTTTCAGTTCTGTCCCTAGAAAGGAAATCAATATAGTTAGTGTACTTAAGATCACAGTTTACCAGAAGCTGTTTTTAACATCTTATGAAACAGGTTTCACAATAATGTGCATGTATTGGCATCTATCTCTCAGTCTTACCCCAAAGTATTTCTGGGAGACAAAGGGGCAAACCAAGGAGGTCACCACAAGCACACTTTAGAAGAGACCAAATAGCCCTAATTCTATTGCTCATATATTTTAAGATTGTTGTAATGTGTTCATTTCACTAAGCTCTTGGCTCACTCGTTGCCAAATTCCAATCTGCTTTTAATTTCATATCTATAAACATAGATGATGAAGACCATATTTTCTATCATTTTTTCCAGAAATCAATTATCCCAACCCAAGTCATAGTGGCTGAGATCTAAACACCAGCACAAGATAAAGAAAGGTGGATTAAAATCAATCTGTGTATATGTAAAGGAAAATAGAAGAGTTAAGAATTTCAGGCTCAGGGAAAGTTTTGTCCCTGAAAAAGAATATTCAAGATGGCAGAGTAGAAGGATGTGGGCTCATCTTCACCTGCAAGAACACCAGAATTGCAACTCGCTGCTGAACAACCATCAATGAGAGAATGTTGGATCCCGCCAAAAAAAGATACCCCAGGCCAAAGAAAGAAGTTATGATCCAAAAATTCCACTTCTGAGTATATATACAAATAAAATAGAAGCACTAATTAGAAAAAACACATGCATATCAATGTTCAAAGCAGTGCTATTTACAATAGCCAAGGTATGGGACCAATCTAAATGTTCATCAACAGATGGACAGATAAGGAATATGTGAAATATATTCTACCCAGCCATAAAAAAGAATGAACTTATGCCATTTGTGAAAATATAGATGGATCTGGAGGGAATTATGCTTAATGAAATAAATGATAGGCTACTGTTTTCTAGATGCCTCTTTATGTGAAAGGCTGCTGAAGACATGCTATACGATTTATACTGCATAGCAGAATTTTCAGAATATGAATAATATTCAAAGGAATATGTGCCTCTGGTGAAAACATATATAATGAAAACCATTACACGTGGAAAAGTCAGAAAAAATCCAAATAGGATGAACTTAGAGACCCACACCAAGATATAGCATAGTCAAGTTATCAAAAGCCATAGACATAGACTGTTTAAAGCTGGGGGAAAGTGTCTTGAATAAGGATATTGATACAAGGGACAATTTAATTATTAAGAATTAATTTATAATCAGAAATCATGAGTCCAGAGTGCAGTAGATGAAATATTCAAAATGCTGAAAGAAAAATCAGGTAAAGAAACAGCAAGGGGATGCAAAGTATACAACAGAAAATACAGAAGGAAGCAATGATGGCTACGTGTGGAACAAAAATGAGTTAAGACCTATCAAAAACAGCAAAATGGAAGATATAAATCCTCCAGTAGGGCTGTCCTAAGATGTGGAGGAATAGAATGGAGAGACCATCTTCCCCCCGACAAACTCATCAAAAGATCATTCTAACACTGAGCAAATTCCACAAAACAACTTCTGAACACTGGCAGAGGACACTAGGCACCCAGAAAGGCATGTAGGACACAATATAAAAATAAAAGAGAGAGACAGAAGAGTTAGGGATGGAGACCTGTCCTGCAGAGGGAGTCATGAAAGAGAAGTTTCCAAACACCAGGAAACCCTCTCATCAGCGGGTCTGTGGGGAGTTTGGGATCTCAGAGGGCAACATAACCAGGAGGTAAAAGTAAATAAAACCCACAGATTACACACCTAACTGCAACTCTCATCAGAGAAGTAGCCCAGATGCTCGCGTCCACCACCAACAAGCGGGGGCTGAACAGGGAGGCGTGGGCTGCACTGCTTAGGGTAAGGACCGGGCCTGAATGCCCTGAGGACAATCTGAGGGAGCTAATGTGAGAGAGCAACCCAAACTGTGGGATAGCCAGAGAGAGGGAAAAAAAAAAAAAAAAAAGGAAAGAAAGAGAGAACTTTGCAGTGAAAAGCTCTAACCTAAGGCACTGCCAGGCCCCCTCACAGAACAAAAGACTGAGTGATCCCCAAAGGAAAGCTACCGGCTGTGGACCAGCCCATCCCCCACCAGAGGCAGAGAGGCAGGCGAGCGACAGCCAAAGCTGGAAGGTGAGGGGCAATCTTGGCCCCAGAGATGGCGTCCTCTACCAAACTGCGAGCTGGCTTCCAGTTGCTAACCAAGTCTTCCTGGTGTCTTGGACGGTTGACATCCATCAGGAGGTTAGCTCCCCAGAGGAGACACATAGCACACCTGAGATAGCACTCCTGCTGCACACCCAGGAAACAGCAGCTGGGACAAGGGAGGTGATAAGATGCACCGCCCACCTGGAGAGTGCACTCATCAAGCACCTGGTAGCCTGAGCTGCTCAGACCTTGGAGGGGCATAAAACGTAGGCCCAATTTAGTCTGTGCTTTTGTGGAATACCCAAGAACCTTAACCTGAGTGGCTTAGAAGTGGGAAGTGCATGTAACTCAGGGCTCGCTTTAGACAGTTCCCCTGCAGAACAACCTGGAGCTTGAGCAGTGTAGACTGGGAAAGCACGCATGCTATGAGTGGGGGCAAACCCACTGTGGCCCAGACAATGTGAGCACTCCCCACACATGCCAGTGATATTTTTTTGCAGTGTTTCTCCCTCCCCACAGCACAACTGAACAAGTGAGCCTAAATAAGTGACCACCTTCGCCTCCTTGTGTCATGATGGCAGTCAGACACTAAAGAGACTTGCAAACAGAAGAAGCCAAAATAAACAGAGGGAACCCCTTTGGAAGTGGCAGGTGCAACAGATTTAAATCCTGTAGTTAGCACCGACTACATTGGAAGGGGGCTATAGATCTCAAGAAGAAGTATGAGCTGGAACAAGGCACTATCTGAAACTGAACTGATTCCAAACTGCCCTCAACAGCTACAGAGAAATTCCTAGATATATTTTACTATTATCATTTAAATTTTTTTAAAAAAATTAAGTCCTTTATTACTCCTTAATTTTCATTTTTATAACCTACTATTACCTTGCAAAAAAGACTATTTTTAAAGCAAATTTCATACATATTTTTATAATTTTTGTGATTTTTAAAAATATTGTATTTTTGAGAGTCTACCCTCTACTCTAGATTTTTAATCTTTGCTTTTTGGTATTTGTTATCAATTTTGTACCTATGAGAATCCAATCTTCAGTACCCATTTTTTCTTAGGAGTGTGATCATTGGCTTGATTGCCCTCTCCCCCTTTTGACTCTCCTTTTTCTTCCCCAGGTCACCTCTATCTCCTCCTTCTCCCTTCTTTTCTCTACCCAACGCTGTGAATCTCTTTGTGTGTTCCAGGCTGTGGAGAACACTTAGGGAACTGATTACTATCTAAATCTGTCTCTCTCCTTTTGACTGCCCCTCTTCTCCTCCTCGTCACCTCTATCTCTTTCCTTCCTCTTCTATTCTCTTTGTAACTCTGTGAACCTCTCTGGATGTTCCAGGCTGTGGAGAGCACATAGGGTATTGATTACCAGCTAGACTGCTCTCTCTCTTTTTGATTCCCCCTCTTCTCCTCCTGGGCACTTCTATCTCCCTCCTCCCTTTTGGCTTCTCCATGTAACTCTGGGAACCTCTCTGGGTGTCCCTCACTGTGGATAATCTTTTCTCCATTAACCTAGATGTTTTATCATCAGTGCAGTATGGATGGAGAAATCTTGAGGCTACTGTAAGAATAAGACTGAAAACCAGAAGCGGGAGGCTTAAATCCAAAACATGAAAACACCAGAAAACTCCTGACTCCAGGGAACATCAATCAACAAGAGCTCATCCAAAAGCCTCCATACCTACACTGAAACCAAGCTCCACCCAAGAGCCAACAAGTTTCAGAGCAAGACATACCACACTAATTCTCCAGCAATGCAGGAACATAGACCTGAACATTAATATACAGGCTGCTCAAAGTCACACCAAACCTGTAGACAGCTCAAAACTCACTGCTGGACACTTCATTGGACTCCAAAGAGAAAAGATACAGCTCCACCCACTATAACACCAACACAAGCTTCCCTAACCAGGAAACTTTGACAAGCCACTCGTCCAACCCCACCCATAGGGAGGAACCTCCACAATAAAGAGGAACCATAAAGGTCCAGCATACAGAAAGGCCACCCCAAACACAGCAATCTAAACAAGATGAAAAGGCAGAGAAATATTCAGCAGGTAAAGGAACATGATAAATGCCCACCAAACCAAAAAAAAAAAAAAAAAAGAGGAGATAGGGAGTCTACCTAAAAAATAATTCAGAATAATGATAGTAAAAATGATCCAAAATCTTGAAAACAAAATGGAGGTACAGATAAATAGTCTGGAGACAAGGATTGAAAAGATGCAAGAAATGTTTAACAAGAACCTAGAAGAAATAAAAAAGAGTAAATCAATAATGAATAATGCAATAACTGAGATCAAAAGCCCTCTGGAGGGAACCAACAGTAGAATAACTGAGACAGAAGATAGGATAAGTGAGGCGGAAGATAGAATGGAGGAAATATATGAAGCAGAGAGGAAAAAAGAAGAAAAGAATTAAAAGAAATAAGGACAACCTCAGAGACCTCTGGGACACTGTGAAATGCCCCGACATTTGAATCATAGGAGTCCTAGTAGAAGAAGATGAAAAGAAAGGCTAGTGCACTGGGAAGACCCAGAGGGATGGTATGGGGAGGGAGGAGGGAGGAGGGTTCAGGATGGGGAGCACATGTATACCTGTGATGGATTCATTTTGATATTTGGTAAAACTAATACAATTATGTAAAGTTTTAAAAAAAAAAAGGCAATGAGAAAATACTTGAGATAATAGTTGAAAACTTCCCTAAAATGGGGAAGGAAATAGCCACCCAAGCCCAAGAAACCCAGAGAGCCCCAAACAGGATAACCCAAGGTGAAACACCCCCAAGACACATATTAATCAAATTAACGAAGATCAAACACAAAGAACAAATATTAAAAGCAGCAAGAGAAAAACAACAAGTAACACACAAGAGGACTCCCATAAGGATAACAGCTGATCTTTCAATAGCTCTTAGAAACTCTTCAGGCCAGAAGGGAATGGCAGGACATACTTAAAGTGATGAAAGATAAAAACCTACAACCCAGATTACTGTAACCAGCAAGGATATCATTCAAATATGAAGGAGAAATAAAAAGCTTAATAGACAAGCAAAAGCTGAGAGAATTCAGCACCACCAAACCAGCTCTTCAACAAATGCTAAAGGATATTCTCTAGACAGGAAACACAGAAAAGGTGTATAAACTCAAACCCAAAACAACAAAGTAAATGGCAACGGGATTATACTTATCAATAATTATCTTAAATGTAAATGAGTTGAATGGTCCAACCAAAAGACAAAGACTGCCTGAATGGATACAAAAACAAGACCCCTATATATGCTGTCTACAAGAGACACATCTCAAAATAAGGGACACATACAGACTGAAAGTGAAAGGCTGGAAAAAGATATTTCACACAAATGAAGATCGAAAGAAAGCAGGAGTAGCAATATTCATATCAGATAAAATAGACTTTGAAATGAAGGCCGTGAAAAGAGAAAAAGAACACTACATAATGATCACTGGATCAATCCAAGAAGAAAATATAACAATTATAAATATATACACACCCAACATAGGAGAACTGCAGCATGTAAGACAAATGCTAACAAGTATGAAAGGGGAAATTAACAGTAACACAATAATAGTTGGAGACTTTAGTACCCCACTCACACCTATGGATAGATCAACTAAACAGAAAATTAACAAGGAAACACAAACTTTAAATGATACAATGGACCAGTTAGAACTAATTGATATCTATAGGACATTTCACCCCAAAACAATGAATTTCCTCTTTTTCTCAAGGGCACATGGAACTTTCTGTAGGATAGATCACATCCTGGTCATAAATCTAGCCTTGGAAAATTAAAAAAAAAAAATAGAAATCATTCCAAGCATCTTTTCTGACCACAATGTGGTAAGATTAAATGTCAACAACAGGGAAAAAATATTAAAAATACAAACATATGGAGGCTAAACAGTATGCTTCTAAATAACCAACAAATCACAGAAGAAATCAAAATATGCATAGAAACGAATGAAAATGAAAACACAACAACTCCAAACCTATCAGATTCAGTAAAAACAGTGCTAAGGAGAAGGTTAATAGCAATACAAGGTTACCTCAAGAAACAAGAGAAAAGTCAAATAAATAACCTAACTCTACATCTAAAGCAACTAGAAAAGGAAAAAAAAAAAAATGAAGAACCCTATGGTTAGGAGAAGGAAATAAATCATAAAAATTAGGGCAGAAATAAATGAAAAAGAAACAAAGGAGACCAGAGAAAAAGTCAACAAAGCTAAAAGCTGGATCTTTGAGAAGATAAATAAAATAGACAAACCATTAACCAGACTCATCAAGAAAAAATGGAGAAGAATGAAATCAACAAAATTAGAAATGAAAATGGAGAAATCAAAACAGACAACACAGAAATACAAATGATCATAAGAGACTACAATCAGCAACTATATGCCAATAAAATGGACAACTTGGAAGAAATGGACAAATCCTTAGAAAAGCATAACTTTCCAAAACTGAACCAGGAAGAAATAGAAAATCTTAACAGATCCATCACAAGCATGGAAATCAAAACGGTAATCAGAAATCTTCCAGGAAACAAAAGTCCAGGACCAGATAGCTTCACAGGTGAATTCTACCAATTATTTATAGAAGAGCTAACGTCTATCCTAGTCAAACTCTTTCAGAAAAATGCAGAGGAAGATCAACTTCCAAACTCATTCTATGAGGCCACCATCACCCTAATGACTAAACCAGATAAAGATGCCACAAAAAAAGAAAACTACAGGCCAATATAACTGATGAATATAGCTGCAAAAATCCTCAACAAAATTCTAGCAAACAGAATGCAACAACATATTGAAAAGATTGTACATCATTACCAAGTGGGCTTTATCCCAGGGATGCAAGGATTGTTTATTTATTTTTTAATTAATTTATTTTAATCAGAGGCTAATTACCATACAATATTGTAGTGGTTTTTGTCATACATTGACATGAATCAGCCATGGGTGCACATGTCTTTGCCATTCTGTACCCCCCTCCCACCTCCCTCCCTATCCCTTTCTCTGGGTCATTTACTATCCACAAATCAATCAATGTGATACATCACATTAACAAATTGAAAGATAAAAACCATATAATTATCTGAATAGATGCAGAGAAAGCCTTTGACAAAATTCAGCATCGATATATGATAAAAAAAAAAAACCCTCTGGAAAGCAAGAATAGAAGGAACATACCTCAATATAATAAAAGCTATATATGACAAACCCACAGCAAACATTATCTTCAATGGTGAAAAATTGAAAGAATTTCCCCTAAAGTCAGGAACAAGACAAGGGTGCACACTCTTACCACTAATATTCAACATAGTTTTGGGAAGTTTTAGCCACAGCAATCAGAGAAGAAAAAGAAATAAAAGGAATCCAGATTGGGAAAGAGGCAGTAAAACTCTCACTGTTTGCAAATGACATGATCCTCTACATAAAAAACCCTAAAGACTCCATCAGAAAATTACTAGAGCTAATCAATGAAGATAGCAAAGCTGTAGAATATAAAATTAACACACAGAAATCCCTTGCATTTCTATAAACTAACAATGAGAAAACAGAAAGATAAATTAAGGAAACAAGTCCATTCACCATTGCAACGAAACGAATAAAATACTTAGGTATCAGTTCAGTTCAGTTCAGTCGCTCAGTCATGTCCTTCTCTGCGACCCCATGAATCGCAGCACACCAGGCCTTCCTGTCCATCACCAACTCCCGGTTTTCATTCAGACTCACGTCCATCGAGTCGGTGATACCATCCAGCCATCTCATCCTCTGTCGTCCTCTTCTCCTCCTGCCCCCAGTCCCTCCCAGCATGAGAGTCTTTTCCAATGAGTCAACTCTTCGCATGAGGTGGCCAAAGTACTGGAGTTTCAGCTTTAGCATCATTCCTTCCAAAGAAATCCCAGGGTTGATCTCCTTCAGAATGGACTGGCTGGATCTCCTTGCAGTCCAAGGGACTCTCAAGAGTTTTCTCCAACACCACAGTTCAAAAGCATAAATTTTTTGGTGTTCAGCTTTCTTCACACTCCAACTGTCACATCCACACATGACCACTGGAAAAACCATAGCCTTGACTAGACGGACCTTTGTTGGCAAAGTAATGTCTCTGCTTTTCAATATGCTATCTAGGTTGGTCATAACTTTTCTTCCAAGGAGTAAGCATCTTTTAATTTCATGGCTGGAGTAACTATCTGCAGTGATTTTGGAGCCACCAAAAATAAAGTCTGACACTGTTTCCCCATCTATTTCCCATGAAGTGATGGGACCTGATACCATGATCTTCATTTTCTGAATGTTGAGTTTTCAGCCAACTTTTTCACTCTCCTCTTTCACTTTCAATAAGATTTTCTTTAGTTCTTCACCTTCTGCCATAAGGGTGGTGTCATCTGCATATCTGAGGTTATTGATATTTCTCCCAGCATTCTTGATTCCAGCTTGTGCTTCTTCCAGCCCAGTGTTTCTCATGATGTACTCTGCATATAAGTTGAATAAGCAAGGTGACAATATACAGCCTTGACATACTCCTTTTCCTATTTGGAACCAGTCTGTTGTTCCATATCCTGTTCTAACTGTTGCTTATAAATCTACCTAAATAAACAAAAGACTTATATATAGAAAACTATAAAACATTGATGAAAGAAATGAAAGATGACACAAATAGATGAAAAAATATACCATGTTCATGGATTGGAAGAATCAATATAGTGAAAATGAGTATACTACACAAAGCAGTCTATAGATTCAATGCAATCCCTATCAAGCTACCAGCAGTATTTTTAAAAGAACTAGAACAAATAATTTCACAATTTATATGGAAATATAAAAAACCTCAAATAGCCAAAGCAATCTTTTGAAAGAAGAATGGAACTGGAGGGATCAACCTGCCTGACTTCAGACTATACTACAAAGCTGTATCCATCAAGATTGTATGATACTGGCACAAACACTGAAATATAGATCAATGGAACAAAATAGAAAGCCCAGAGATAAATCCATGCACCTATGGATACCTTATCTTTGACAAAGGAGAATATACAATGGAGAAAAGACAATCTCTTTAACAAATGGTGCTGTGAAAACAGGTCAACCACTTGTAAAAGAATGAAACTAGAACACTTTCTAACACCATACACAAAAATAAACTAAAAATGGATTAAAAATATAAATGCAAGACCAGAAACTATAAAACACCTAGAGGAAAACATAGGCAAAACACTCTCTGACATAAAGCACAGCAGGATCTTCTATGACCCACCATCCAGAGTAATGGAAATAAAAGCAAAAATAAATAAACGGGACCTAATTAAACCTAAAAACTTTTGCACAACAAAGGAAACTATAAGCAAGGTGAAAAGACAGCTTTCAGAATGGGAGGAAATAATAGCAAATGAAGCAACTGACAAACAACTAATCTCAAAAATATACAAGCAACTCCTGCAGCTCAATTACAGAAAAATAAATAACCTAATCTAAAAATAGGCCAAAGAACTAATCAGACATATCTCCAAAGAATACATACAGATGGCTAACAAACACTTGAAAAGATGCTCAACATTACTCATTATCAGAAAAATGCGTATCAAAACCACAATGAGGTACCATTTCACACCAGTCAGAATGGCTGATCTGAAAAGGTCTACAAACAATAAATGCTGGAGAGGGTGCAGAGAAAAAGGAGCCCTCTTACACTGTTGGTGGGAATGCAAACTAGTACAGCTACTATGGAGAACAGTGTGGAGATTCATTAAAAAACTGGAAATAGAAATGCCATATGATCTGGGAATCCCACTTCTGGCTATACACACCGAGGAAACCAGAATTGAAAGAGACACATGTATGCCAATGTTCATTGGCAGCACTGTTTACAATAGCCAAGACAGAGAAGCAACGTAGATGTCCATTGGCAGACGAATGGATACGAAAGCTGTGGTATATGTACACAATGGAATATTACTTAGCCATTAAAAAGAATGCATTTGAATCAGTTCTAATGAGGTGAATGAAACTGGAGCCTATTATACAGAGTGAAGTAAGTCAGAAAGAAAAACACCAAAGCAGTATACTAACACATATATATGGAATTTAGAAATATGGTAACAATGACCCTATATGCGAGACAGCAAAAGAGATACAGATGTAAAGAACAGTCTTTTGGACTCTGTGGGAGAAGGTGAGGGTGGGATGATTGGCGAGGGTAGCATTGAAGCGTGTATATTATCATATGTGAAGCGGATCCCGGGTCCAGCTTTGATGCATGAGACAGGGTGATCAGGGCTGGTGTAATGGGATGACTCTGTTGATGGGATGGGGAGGGAGATGAGAGGGGTGTTCTGCATGGGGAACATATGTGCACCCATGGCTGATTCATGTTGATGTATTGCAAAACCCACCATAATATTTAAAAGTAATTAGCCTCCAATTAAAATAAATTAATTTTAAAAATCCTCCAGTAACAGTAAAAATATCAAAAGGCAACATTGTCAAAATTTATATGAAAAATTATCTAAATACATGTTTCTAGAAGGAAACACTAGGACTTTCCTGGTGGTCCAGTTGGTTTGGAATTTACCTGCCAATGCACCAACTCAGGAGACAGGATTTCCAACTCCGGAATGGTAAAATACCACAAGCAGAGGGGAAAATTAATCCTGTGTCCCATAACCACTGAGCCCATGTGATGCAACTACTGAAGCCAGCATGCCTAGAGCCCGTGCTCCGCAACAAGAGAAGCCACCACACTGAGAAAACCTTGTACCTAGCCCCTGCTCACCAAAACTAGAGAAAGTTCACATTCAGCAATGGAGACCCAGCAGAGTCAAAAATAAAAAAATAAATAAAATAAAAGGGAAACACTTTAGAAAAAAAGACATGAGATTATAAGGTAAATGATAAAAAATATATCCTAATAAACATTATCCAAATAATTGAGGAGCTATATAATTATCAGACAAATATAGATTTAAAGAAAAAAATGTTGAGTTCAGTTAAGTTTAGTCACTCAGTCATGCCCGACTCTTTGCGACCACACGAATCGCAGCACGCAAGGCCTTCCTGTCCATCACCAACTCCCAGAGTTTACCCAAACTCATGTCCATCGAGTCGGTGATGCCATCCAGCCATCTCATCCTCTGTCGTCCCCTTATCCTCCTGCCCCCAGTCCCTCCCAGGATCAGGGTCTTTTCCGATGAATCAACTCTTCACATGAGGTGGCCAAAGGATTGGAGTTTCAGCTTTAGCATCAGTCCTTCCAATGAACACCCAGGACTGATCTCCTTTAGGATGGACTGGTTGGATCTCCTTGCAGTCCAAGGGACTCTCAAGAGTCTTCTCCAACACCACAGTTCAAAAGCATCAATTCTTCGTCACTCAGCTTTCTTCACAGTCCAATTCTCACATCCATACATGACCACTGGAAAAACCATAGCCTTGACTAGACAGACCTTTGTTGGGAAAGTAATGTCTCTGCTTTTGAATATGCTATCTAGGTTGGTCATAACTTTCCTTCCAAGGAGTAAGCGTCTTTTAATTTCATGGCTGCAGTCACCATCTGCAGTGATTTTGGAGCCCAAAAAAAGAAAGTCTGACACTGTTTCCACTGTTTCCCCATATATCTGCCATGAAGTGATGGGACCGGATGCCATGATCTTCGTTTTCTGAATGTTGAGTTTTAAGCCAACTTTTTCACTCTCCTCTTTCACTTTCATCAAGAGGCTTTTGAGTTCCTCTTCCCTTTCTGCCATAAGGGTGGTGTCATCTGCATATCTGAGGTCATTGATATTTCTCCTGGCAATCTTGATTACAGCTTGTGCTTCTTCCAGCCCAGAATTTCTCATGAGGTATTCTGCATAGAAGTTAAATAAGCAGGGTGACAATATACAGCCTTGATGTACTCCTTTTCCTATTTGGAACCAGTCTGTTGTTCCATGTCTAATTCTAACTGTTGCTTCCTGACCTGCATATAGGTTTCTCAAGAGTCAGGTCAGGTGGTCTGGTATTCCCATCTCTTTCAGAATTGTCCACAGTTTATTATGATCCACACAGTCAAAGGCTTTGGCATAGTCAATAAAGCAGAAATAGATGTTTTTCTGGAACTGTCTTTCTTTTTCCATGATCCAGCAGATGTTGGAAATTTGATCTCTGGTTCCTCTGCCTTTTCCAAAAGCAGCTTGAACATCTGGAAGTTCACGGTTCATGAATGGCTTGAAGAATTTTGAGCATTACTTTACTAGTGTGTGAGACGAGTGAAATTGTGTGGTAGTTTGAGCATTCTTTGGCATTGCTTTTCTTTGGGATTGGAATGAAAACTGACCTTTTCCAATCCTGTGGCCGCTGCTGAGTCTTCCAAATTTGCTGGCATATTGAGAGCAGCACTTTCACAGCATCATCTTCCTAGATTTGAAATAGCTCAAGTGGAATTCCATCACCTCCACTAGCTTTGTTCATAGTGATGGTTTCTAAGGCCTACTTGACTTCACATTCCAGGATGTCTGGCTCTAGGTCAGTGATCACATCATTGTGATTATCTGGGCCATGAAGATCTTTTTTAAACTGTATACCATTTGTACAGTTCTGTGTATGCTTGCCACCTCTTATTAATATATTTTGCTTCTGTTAGGTCCATACACCATTTCTGTCCTGTATCAAGCCCATCTTTGCATGAAATGTTCCCTTGGTATCTGTAATTTTCTTGAAGAGGTCTCTAGTCTTTCCCATTTTGTTGTTTTCCTCTATTTCTTTGCATTGATCTCTGAGGAAGTCTTTCTTATCTCTCCTTGCTATTGTTTGGAACTCTACATTCAGATGCTTATATCTCTCCTTTTCTCCTTTGCTTTTTGCTTCTCTTCTTTTCATAGCTATTTGTAAGCCCCCCCACCCCCGAAAAGACACCTTTTTTTTTTTTTTTTTTGCATTTCTTTTCCATGGGGATGGTCTTGATCCCTGTCTTCTGTACAATATCACGAACCTCTGTCCATAGTTCATCATGCACTCTGTCAGATCTAGTCCCTTAAATCTATTTCTCAGTTCCACTTTCTAATCATAAGGAATTTGATTTAGGTCATTCCTGAATGGTCTAATGGTTTTCCCTACTTTCTTCAATTTAAGTCTGATATTGGCAATAAGGTGTTCATGATCTGAGCCACAGTCAGCTCCTGGTCTTGTTTTTGCTGACTGTATAGAACTTCTCCATCTTTGGCTGCAAAGAATATAATCAATCTGATTTCGGTCTTGACCATCTGGTGATGTCCATGTGTAGAGTCTTCTCTTGTGTTCATGGAAGATGGTGTTTGCTATGACCAGTGCATTCTCTTGGCAAAACTGTATTAGCCTTTGCCCTGCTTCATTCCCTATTCCAAGGCCAAATTTGCTTGTTACCCCAGGTGTTTCCTGACAAATATAAATTTAAAGAAAAATTGTTACTAAAAATAAATGCTTTTTATAATAATGAAAATGACAATTCATCAAGAAGACACAATTTTAAACTGATATACATCTAACAATAGAACTCAAACCACACAGCAAAACTGATGAAATTTATGAGACAAATAAAACAATAATATTTGTAGACTTTAATGGCCCACTTTCAATAATGGATAGAATGACTAAGGAGATCAACAAAGAAATAGGAGACTTAAACAGCACAATATTTCAACTAAATCTAACAAACATCCATAGAACATTTTACATAATAACAGCATAAGGAATATCCTGCTCAAACACACATGGAACTTTGTGCAGGATAGGCCATATTTTAATCTATAAAATGTGTATTAGTAAATATATAAAAACAGAAGTGGTTAAAAAAGGATTCTCCGTAACCATAATTAAATAAATTAGAAACCAGTTACACATAAATATTTATAAATGTGTGGAAATTAAATTACACATTCCTAGATAATCAGTAGGTCAAGGAAGAAATAACAAGAAACTCTATCCTTATTTTAGCCATTATTTTGTAACAACATATACATGTATCAAATAAGTGTGTTGAACAATTTAAGATTAAACAATTGTATATGTCAATTATATCACAATAAAACTGGCAAAAGTTTAAAATTTTAAAAATAAACAATAATTTGAGATAACCTTTATTATGTTGACACACAGTCCATGTGAATGCAAAGAGTTGGGCACACCTTAGTGACTGAAAAACAACAAATGCTCCATCTATACACATTTTCTGATGAGTTTTTTTTTTAATCATAAATGGGTATTGAATTTTGTCAAAAACTTTTCCTGCAGTTATTGAGATGATCATAATTCACAAACAATCAATGATGGAGAGGTTTTGGAGAGAAGGGAACCCTCCTACACTGTTGGTAGGAATGTAAATTGGTGTAGTCACTATGGACAGCATTATAGAGTTTCCTTAAAAAGCTAAAAATAGCCTTACCATATGACCCTGCAATCACATTCTTGGACATACAACTGGAGAAAAACATGGTCTGAAAGGATCCATACACCCCAATGTTCATTGTAGCACTTTTAATAATATCCAAGACATGGAAGTAACCTATGTGTCCATCAACAGAGGAATGGATGAAGGAGATGTGGTGCATATACACAAAGAAATATTACTAAGCAATAAAAAGGAACACAATTAAGTCAGTTTGAATGAGGTGGATGAAGCTACAGATTATTATAAAGAGTGAAGTCAGAAAGAGAAAAACAAATATTGTATATTAACACATATATATGAAATCTAGAAAGTTGGTGCTGATGAACATATTTGCAGGGCAACAATGGAGACGCCCAGGTGGCGTTAGTAGTAAAGCACCTGTCTACCAATACAGAAGATGTAAGAGATGCGGGTTTGATCCCTGGGTCAGAAAGATATCCCCTGGAGGAGGACATAGCAACTCATCCAGTATTTTTGCCTAGAGAATGACATAGACAGTGTAGCCTGGCAAGCTACAGTCCATAAGGTCACACCAAGTCAGACACAACTGAAGCGACTTAGCAAAATAGCAATGGAGATGCAGAAATACAAAACAGACATGTAGACACAGTAGGGGGAAAAAAAGAGTAGGATAAATTGAGAGAGTAGTGCAGAAATATATACATTACCATATGTAAAATAAATGTGGTGTGGTGTGGAAGTCACTGAGTCATGTCTGACTCTTTGTAACCCCAGAAAATGTATTCTGCCAGCAATTTCCATGGAATTCTCCAGGCAAGAATATTGGAGTGAGTTTCCATTCCTTTCTAAAGGATATCTTCCCTACCCAGGGATTGAACTTGGGTCTCCTGCACTGCAGGCAGATTTTTTACCATCTGAGCCACCAGGGAAGGCATGTAAACTAAATAGCAGGTAGGAACTTGCTATATGACAGAGGGAGCTCAAAACTGGTGCTCTCCCTACTCTTGTATTTTCAAATAACATGTTGTTCAGCATTGCTCATCTTCTAACTCAAATTGTTGTGTTTAAAATACATGCTCAGTTGTGTCAGACTCTTTACAGCCTCATGGATTGTAGCCCGCCAAGCTTCTCTCTTCATGAGATTGTCCAGGCAATATTAAATAAATATTTATTTATAAATATTATAAATATTTATATAATAAATATAAAATATTAGAGTGGGTTGCCATTTCTTTCTTCTGGGATCTCCACAACCCAGGGATTGAAACTTTGTTTCTTGCATCTCCCGAATTGGCAGGCGGATTCTTTACCAACTGCACCACTAACTCAGATAAATATCTGTATAAATTAACCTATACCAGTAGCCTAATGATGAGAAAACACAAGATAAATCCATATTTTTGGACATTATACAAAATATTGGACGAGTACTTTTAAAAATAAGCAGAGTGACAATTTACAGCCTTGATGTACTCCTTTCCCAATTTGGAGCCAATTTGTTGTTCCATGTCCCATGCATATTGTCAACCCGTTTATTTAACTTATATGCAGAGTACATAATGAGAAATGCTGGACTGGATGAAGCACGAGCTGCAATAAAGATTGCTGGGAGAAATATCAACAACCTCAGATATGCAGATGACACCACATTTATGGCAGAAAGCATAGAAGAACTAAAGAACCTCTTGATGAAAGTGAAAGAGGAGAGTGGAAAAGTTGGCTTTAAAGTCAACATTCAGAAAACTAAGATCATGGCATCCAGTTCCCATCATTTTATGGCCAACAGATGGAGAAACAGTGGAAACAGTGAGAGACTTTATTGTGGGAGGCTCCAAAATCACTGCAGATGGTGACTGCAGCCATGAAATTAAAAGACACTTGCTCCTTGGAAAAAAGTTATGACCAACCTAGACAGCATATTAAGAAGCAGAGACATTACTTTGCCAACAAAAGTCCATCTTAGCCAAAGCTATGGTTTTTCAGTAGTCATGTATGGATGTGACAGATGGACTATAAAGAAATCTGAGTGCCAAATAATTGATACTTTAGAACTGTGGTGTTGGAGAAGACTCTTGAGAGTCCCTTGGACTGTGAGGAGATCCGACCAGTCTGTCCTAAAAGAAATCAGTCCTGAATATTCATAGGAAGGACTGATGCTGAAGCTGAAACTCCAGTATTTTCGTCATCTGATGTGAGCAGCTGATTCATGGGAAAATACCCTGATGCTGGGAAAGATTGAAGGCAGGAGGAGGAGAGGACGACAGAGGATGAAATGGTTGGATGGCTTCAGCAACTCAATGGACATGAGTTTGAGTAAACACCGGGAGTTGGTGATGGACAGGGAGGCCTGTCATGCTGCAGTCCATGGGGTCACAAAAAGTCAGGCAGAACTGAGAGACTGAACTGAACTGAACTTTTCAAAAGGGTTAAGTTCATGAAAAATGAGACTGAGAAAGTGTTGGAGAATAACTGATGTGGCCAGTAGACCCTAAGATGGTATCTGATGATTCTCCATCTCTTGTGTTCTAATCCCCTTCTCATGAGTGTGGGCAGGAACTGTGATCTGCTCACATGGCAAAGAATTGAGTGAAAATTCTAGACAATGAACACGAAGGAACAGAGGCACTTGGTCCAAGAGACTGCAGACAACTGAATTCTAACAATCATGACAATCATGTGAGCTTGGAAGGGGATTCTTTCCTGGCTGAACATTCTGTTGAGAGTTTATCCTTGGCCATTACCTACATTTGGATTCTTCACCCACACAAATTTTGATACAATATGTGTGGATTTTGTTATGTTAAATTATGTGATAATTTATTATTAGCAAAAAAGTAATATATATGGCAAATAAATGTAATGTATCCTGGAGCAATACATGAACCATGAACTTGCAGATGTTCAAGCTGGTTCTGGAAAAGGCAGAGGAACCAGAGATCAAATTGCCAACATCCTCTGGATCATGGAAAAAGCAAGAGAGTTCCAGAAAAACATCTATTTCTGCTTTATCGACTATGCCAAAGCCTTTGACTGTGTGGATCACAATAAACTGTGGAAAATTCTGAAAGAGATGGGAATACCAGACAACCTGACCTGCCTCTTGAGAAACCTATATGCAAGTCAGGAAGCAACAGTTATAACTGGAAATGGAACAATAGACTGGTTCCAAATAGGAAAAGGAGTATGTCAAGGCTGTATATTGTCACCCTGCTTATTTAACTTATATACAGAGTACATCATGAGAAATGCTGGGCTGGAAGAAGCACAACCTGGAATCAAGATTGCCAGGAGAAGTACCGATAACCTTAGATATGCAGATGACATCCTTATGGCAGAAAGTGAAGAGGAACTAAAAAGGCTCTTGATGAAAGTGAAAGAGGAAAGTGAAAAAGTAGGCTTAAAGCTCAACATTCAGAAAACGAAGATCCTGGCATCTGGTCCCATCACTTCGTGGTAAATAGATGGGGAAACAGTGGAAACAGTGTCAGACTTTATTTTGGGGGGGCTCCAAAATCACTGCAGATGGTGATTGTAGCCATGAAATTAAAAGACGCTTACTCCTTGGAAGGAAAGTTATGACCAACCTCGACAGCATATTCAAAAGCAGAGACATTACTTTGCCAACAAAGGTCTGTCTAGTCAAGGCTATGGTTTTTCCAGTGGTCATGTAGGGATGTGAGAATTGGACTGTGAAGAAGGTCGAGCGCCAAAGAATTGATGCTTTTGAACTGTGGTGTTGGAGAAGACTCTTGAGAGTCCCTTGGACTGCAAGGAGATCCAACCAGTCCATTCTAAAGGAGATCAGCCCTGGGTATTCATTGGAAGGACTGATGCTAAAGCTGAAACTCCAGTCCTTTGGCCACCTCATGTGAAGAGCTGACTCATTGGAAAAGACCCTGATGCTGGGAGGGATTGGGGGCAGGAGGATAAGGGGACGACAGAGGATTAGATGGCTGGATGGTACCACTGACTCGATGGACATGAGTTTGGGTATACTGCAGGAGTTGGTGATGGACAGGGGGGCCTGGTATGCTGTGTTTCATGGAGCAGACAAAGAGTCGGACATGACTGAGGGACTGAACTGAACTGAACTGATCCTGGATTGAATATTGGAAAGAAAAATGACCATAGTTGGAAAATATTCTGGTAAAATATCAAGAAAATCAAATCCATTTAATAAGTTTATATCACTGTCAATTTCTCAGCTTTTGTAAATATAGTATGGTGATATAATCTAAAATTGTTTCCAAAAATATTTTAAAGTATTACTTTCATATAAAAATAACTCTCAAAAACATAAAGAAACAACAACAACAAAGTCTTGGGCTCAGAGGGTAAAAGAGAAGGGCAAAGCAGTATCCCTAATCTATCCACTGTTCCAAACACAGATGCACTTTCTTCAGGAAGACCCTCTCAAGCTTCAGGGACTTTCCACCTTTCTTTTCCCTCTTCATTCTCCCCATCATCCTGCCATCAGTTTGTGTCTCAATAAACACTTCTCTAAAAATATGTGTCTGTGCCTGCACCTCCCCTTTATGGAACACAACTTTGTCATGGCCAAGGGGCTTGCATAACACAATTAAGCTCTTTTGAGCAGTGCCATGCAGAAACACCCAAGTCAGATGGATCATAGTGAGGAGTTCTGACAAAATGTGGTCAACTGGAGAAAGAAATGGCAACACACTCTACTATTCTTGCCTGGAAAACCCCATGGACAGTATGAAAATGCAAAAGGATATGACACCAGAAGATTAGCCACCTCCAGAGTAGAAGGTGTCCAATATGCTACTGGAGAAGAGCAGAGGACAATTACTAATAGCTCCAGAAAGAATGAGGGTGCTGGGCCAATGCAGAAATGATGCTCAGCTGTGGATGTGTCTGGTGGTGAAAAATCCAATGTTCTAAAGAACAATATGACATAGGAACCTGGAATGCTAAGTCTGTGAATCAAGGTAAATTGGACATGTTCAAGCAGGAAATGACAAGAATGGACATTGACATCTTAGGGATCTGTGAATTAAAATGTACGAGAATATAATTCATATGACGATTATATCTACTACTATGGCCAAGAATCCCTTATAAGAAATGGAATAGCCCTCATACTCAACAAAAGAATCCAAAATGCAGTACTTGGGTGCAATCTCAAAAACAACAGAATGATCTCAGTTCGTTTTCAAAGCAACCATTCAATATCACAGTTCAGTTCAGTTCAGTCACAATATCACAGTAATCCAAGTCTATACCGCACCTCTGATATTGAACAAGCAGAAACTGACCAGTTCTATGAAGACATAAACCATCATGTAAAACTAACACCAAAAATGTTCTCATTTTCATGATATGGGATTAGAATGTAAAAGTTGGAAGCAAAGTCAAAAGACACCCAGAATAACAGAAAAGTTTTGTATTGTAGTACAAAATGAAGCAGGGCAAAACCTAACAGAGTTTTGTCAAGTGAACATGCTGATCTTAACAAACACCCTTTTCCAATGAACCAAAAGACAACTCTACATATGAATATCACAAAATGGTCAATATCGGAATCAGATTGATTATGGTCTTTGTAGCCAAAGATGGAGAATCTGTCTACAGTAAGTTAAAACAAAGCCTGGAGCTAACTGTGGCACACATCAGGAGCTTCTTACCGCAAAATTAAAGCTTAAATTGAAGAAAGTAGGCAAAACCACTAGGCTATTCAGGTATGACCTAAATCAAATCCCTTATGATTATACAGTAGAGGTGATGAATAGATTAAAGGGATTAGATCTGGTAGACAAAATGTCTGAAGAACTATGGACGGAGGTTCATAACATTGTATAGGCAGCAGTGACCAAAACCATGCCTAACAAAAAGAAAGGCAAGAGGCGAAATGGTTGTCTGCGGAGACATTACAAATAGGTGGGGAGAGAAGAGAAGTGAAAGACAAAGGAGAAAGGGAAAGATATACTGAAATGAATGTAGAGTTCCAAAGAATAGAGAGCAGAAATAAGAAGGCTTTCTTAAGTGAACAATGCAAAGAAATAGAGGACTTTTGGATAGCAGCCATTCTGACCAGCATCAGATTGTACCTCATTGTGGTTTTGATTTGCATTTTTGTAATAATGAGTGATGTTGAACATCTTTTCATGTTTTTGTTCATCTGTATATCTTCTTTGGAGAAATGTTTGTTTAGGTCTTTGGCCCATTTTTTGATTGGGTCATTTGTTTTTCTGGAATTGATCTGAAGGAGCTGCTTGTATATTTTTGAGATTAATTCTTTTTCAGTTGCTTCGTTTGCTATTATTTTCCCCCATTCTGAACTCTGTCTTTTCACCTTGCTTATAGTTTCCTTCATTGTGCAAAAGTCTTTAAGTTAATTAGGTCCCATTTGTTTATTTTTGCTTTTATTTCCATTACTCTGGGAGATGGGTCATAGAGGATCCTGCTGTGATTTATGTCAGAGAGTATTTTGCCTATGTTTTCCTCTAGGAGTTTTATAGCTTCTGGTCTTACATTTAGATATTTAATCCGTTTTGAGTTTATTTTTGTGTATGGTGTTAGAAAGTGTTCTAGTTTCATTCTTTTACAAGTGGTTGACCAGTAGAAAGATTATAATGATGACCTTATATGCGAGACAGCAAAAGAGACACAGATGTATAGAACGTCTTTTGGACTCTGCGAAAGAAGGTGAGGGTGGGATGATTTGAGAGAATAGCATTGAAACATGTATATTATCATATGTGAAACAGATTGCCAGTTCAGGTTCGATGCATGAGACAGGGTGCTCAGTGCTGGTGTACTGGGATGGGATAGGAGGGAGGTGGGAGGTGGGAGGGGGTTCAGAATGGTGAACACATGTACACCCACAGCTGATTCATGTCAAGGTATGGCAAACACCACTACAATATTGTAAAGTAATTAGCCTCCAATTAAAATAAATAAATAAAAAGTAAAATAAAGGAATGGGGGGGGGGGCGGTCCTAAGATGGTGGAGGAATAGGACAGGGAGACCACTTTCTCCCCCACAAATTCATCAAAAGAACATTTAAACGCTGAGTAAATTCCACAAAACTTCTGAATGCCGGCAGAGGACATCACACACCCAGAAGAACAGCCCATTGCCTTCGAAAGGAGGTAGGAAAAAATATAAAAGATAAAAAAAGAGACAAAAGAGGTAGGGATGGAGCTCTGTCCCAGGAAGGGAGTCTTAAAAAGAGAGAAGTTTCCGAACACCAGGAAACAGTCTCACTGCCGAATATGTGGCGAGCCTTGGAACCACAGAGGGTAACATAACTGGGAGGAAAAATAAATAAATAATTAAACCCCACAGATTATGTGCCCAATGGTAACTCCCCCAGTGGAGAAGCAGCAAAGACGCCTGCACCCACCACTAGCAAGCAGGGGCTGGGCAGGGAGGCGCAGGCTGCATTGCTTAGGGTAAGGACCAGGCATGAATGCCCCGAGGACAATCTGAGGGAACTAACTTGGACTAGCAAACCAGACTGTGGGATAGCTACCACATGAAAAGCCCTAACCTAAGACACTGCCAGGCCCTCTCACAGGACAAAGAACTGTAGAGAGCTAGTCGGCTGCAGACCATCCCCCTCCAGTGATAGGCAGCCAGAGCTGGAAGGGGACAATCACAGCCTCAGAGAGACATTATCTACCAAACTGCAAGCAGGCTTCTTTGCTAACTAAGACTTCTTGGGGTTCTGGGCAATCAACATTTTCCTGAGAAGGTGCACTGGTTGTACACCCAGAAAACAGAGTGGCAGGGACGGGGGAGGTGATAAGTCACAGCAACCACTTTCGCCAAAAACCTCATCACCTGAACAGCTGGGAAGGGCACAAAATGCAGGCCCAACCGAGTCTGCACCTCTGAGGACTACCCGAGTACCTGAACCTGAGTGGCTTAGACCTGGGAGGTGCATTCAGCCCAGGGCCGGCAATGGACGGTTCCTGGTGAAGCAACATAGAGCCTGAGCAGTGTGTGCAGGGAGGGCACTTGTGCCATGAGCGGGGGCAAACCCAGTGTGGCTGAGCCACTGCAAGCACATGCCAGTGTTATTTGTTTGCAGCGTCCCTCCATCCCCACAGCACGACTGAACAAGTGAGCCTAAAAAAGTGTCCACCACCACCCTCCTTGTGTCAGGGCAGAAATCAGACACTGAAGAGACCAGCAAACAGAGGAAGCTAAAACAGAGGGAACTGCCTTGGAAGTGACAGGTGCAATAGATAACTAACCCTGTAGTTAGTACCGACTGCATAGGAAGGGGCCTATAGATCTTGAGAAATATAAGCTGGACCAAGGAACTATCCGAAAATGAACTGACCCCACACTGCCCACAACACCACCAGAGAAAGTCCTAGATATATTTTTACTATATTTTATGATCTTTTTTTTTTTAATTTTAAGTCCTCTATTACTCCTTTAATTTTCATTTTTGTAACCTACTATTACTTTCCACACACATACAAAAGACCCTATTTTTTAAAGCAAACTTCATATATATATATTTTGTGTGTGTGTGTGACTTTTTTTCTTTTCTTTTCTTTAATATTGTATTTTTGAAAATCCAATTTCTACTCTAGATTTTTAATCCTTGCTTTTTGGTATTTTTTTTTTTTTAATCAATTTTGTACCTTTAATAACCCAATCTCCAGTACCCATTTTTACTTGGGAGTGAGATTACTGGCTTGACTGCTCTCTCCCCCTTTGGACTCTCCTTTTTCTCCACCAGGTCGCCTCTATCTCCTCCCTCCCTCTTCTCTTCCCTACCCAACTCTGTCAATCTCTTTGTGTGTTCTGGACGGTGGAGGACACTTAGGGAACTGATTACTGGCTGGATCTGTCTCTCTTCTTTTTTTTAATTTAATTTTATTTTTTAACTTTACAATATTGTATTTGGTTTTGCCATATATCAAAATGAATCTGCCACAGGTATACTCCTTTTGATTCCCACCCCCCCCCCTTTATCCTCCTGGTCACCTCTGTCTCCTTCCTCCCTCTTCTCTTCTCTGTATAACTCCATGAACATCTCTGAGCAGTCCAGACAGTGAAGTGCACATAAGGAAGTGATTACTGGCTAGTTTGCTCTCTCCTCTTTGGATTCCACCTCATCTCATTTAGGTCACCTCTAACTCCCTCCTCCCTCTTCTCCTCCATGTAACTCTGTGAACCTCTCTGGGTGTCCCTCACTGTGGATAAACTTTTCATCTTTAACCTGGATGTTTTAGCAATGGTGCTGTATAGATGGAGAAGTCTTGAGACTACTGTAAAAATGAGACTGAAAATCAGAAGCAGGAGGCTTAAGTCCAAATCCTGAGAACACCAGGGAACTCCTGACTCCAGGGAATGTTAATCGACAGGAGCTCATCAAACGCCTCCATACCTACACTGAAACCAAGCACCACTCAAGGGCCAACAAGTTCCAGAGTAAGACATACCATGCAAATTCTTCAGCAACACAGGAACACAGCCCTGAGCTTCAATATACAGGCTGCCCAAAGTTACTCCAAATCCATAGACATCTCATAACTCATTACTGGACACTTCATTGCACTCCAGAGAGAAGAAATCCAGCTCCATCCAGCAGAACACCTATACAAGCTTCCCTAACCAGGGAACATTTACAAGACACCCGTACAACCCCACCCACAGTGAGGAAACTCCACAGTAAAGATAACTCCACAAACTGCCAGAATACAGAAAGGCCACCCCAAATTCAGCAATATGAACAAGATGAAGAGACAGAGGAATACCCAGCAGGTAAAGGAACAGGATAAATGCCCACCAAACCAAACAAAAGAAGAAGAGATAGGGAAGCTACCTGATAAAGAATTCCAAATAATGATAGTGAAAATGATCCAAAATCTTGAAATCAAAATGTAATCACAGATAAATAGCCTGGAGACAAGGATTGAGAAAATGCAAGAAAGGTTTAACAAAGACCTAGAAGAAATAAAAAAGAGTCAATATATAATGAACAATGCGATAAATGAGATCAAAAGCACTCTGGAAGCAACAAATAGTAGAATAACAGAGGCAGAAGATAGGATTAGTGAAGTAAAAGATAGAACGGTAGAAATAAATGAATCAGAGAGGAAAAAAGAAAAATGAATTAAAAGAAATGAGGACAATCTCAGAGACCTCCAGGACAATATTAAACGCTACAACATTCGAATCATAGGAGTTCCAGAAGAAGAAGACAAAAAGAAAGACCATGAGAAAATACTTGAGGAGATAATAATTGAAAACTTCCCTAAAATGGGGAAGGAAATAATGACCCAAGCCCAAGAAACCCAGAGAGTCCCAAACAGGATAAACCCAAGGTGAAACACCCCAAGACACATATTAATCAAATTAACAAAGATCAAACACAAAGAACAAATATTAAAAGCAGCAAGGGAAAAACAACAAATAACAGACAAGGGGATTCCTATAAGGATAACAGCTGATCTTTCAATAGAAACTCTTCAAGCCAGGAGGGAATGGCAAGACATACTTAAAGTGATGAAAGAAAATAACCTACAGCCCAGATTACTGTACCCAGCAAGGATCTCATTCAAATATGAAGGAGAAATCAAAAGCTTTACAGACAAGCAAAAGCTGAGAGAATTCGGCACCACCAAACCACCTCTCCAACAAATGCTCTAGACAGAAAACACAAAAAGCGTGTGTAAATTCGAACCCAAAACAATAAAGTAAATGGCAACAGGATCATACTTATCAATAATTACCTTAAACGTAAATGGGTTGAATGCCCCAACCAAAAGGCAAAGACTGGCTGAATGGATACAAAAACAAGACCCCTATATACATTGTCTACAAGAGACCCACCTCAAATCAGGGGACACATACAGACTGAAAGTGAAGAGCTGGAAAAGATATTCCATGCAAATAGACACCAAAAGAAAGCAGGAGTAGCAATACTCATATCAGATAAAATAGACTTTAAAACAAAGGCTGTAAAAAGAGACAAAGAAGGACACTACATAATGATCAAAGGATCAATCCAAGAAGATATAACAATTATAAATATATATGCACCCAACATAGGAGCACCACAACATGTAAGACAAATGCTAACAAGTATGAAAGGGGAAATTAACAATAACACAATAATAGTGGAAGACTTTAATACCCCACTCACACCTATGGATAGATCAACTAAACAGAAAATTAACAAGGAAGCACAAACTTTAAATGATAAATAGACCTGTTAGATCTAATTGATATCTATAGGACACTTCACCCCAAAACAATGAATTTCACATTTTTCTCAAGTGCACACGGAACTTTCTGCAGGATACATCACATCCTGGGCCATAAATCTAGCCTTGGTAAATACAAAAAAATTGAAATCATTACAAGCATCTTTTCTGATGACAATGCAGTAAGATTAGATCTCAATTACAGGAAAAAAAAAAAAAAAACTTAAAATGCCAACATATGGAGGCTGAATAACACGATGCTGAATAACCAGCAAATCACAGTAGAAATCAAAAAAGAAATCAAAATATGCACAGAAACGAATGAAAATGAATACACAGCAACCCAAAACCTGTAGGACACTGTAAAAGCAGTGCTAAGGGGAAAGTTCATAGCAATACAGGCATACCTCAAGAAACAACTCAAATAAATAACCTAACTCTACACCTAAAGCAACTAGAAAAGGAAGAAATGAACAACCACAGGGTTAGTAGAAGGAAAGTAATCTTAAAAGTTAGGGCAGATCAAAACCACTATGAGGTACCATTTCACACCAGTCAGAATGGCTGCGATCCAAAAGTCTACAAATAATAAATGCTGGAGAGGGTGTGGAGAAAAGGGAACCCTCTTACACTCTTGGTGGGAATGCAAACTAGTACAGCCACTATGGAGAACAGTGTGGAGATTCCTTAAAAAACTGGAAATAGAACTGCCTTATGATCCAGCAATCCCACTGCTGGGCATACACACTGAGGAAACCAGAAGGGAAAGAGACACGTGTACCCCAATGTTCATTGCAGCACTGTTTATAATAGCCAAGACATGGAAGCAACCTAGATGTCCATCAGCAGATGAATGGATAAGAAAGCTGTGGTACATATACACAATGGAGTATTACTCAGCCATTAAAAAGAATACATTTGAATCAGTTCTAATGAGGTGGATGAAACTGGAGCCTATTATACAGAGTGAAGTAAGCCAGAAGGAAAAACATAAATACAGTATACTAACGCATATATACGGAATTTAGAAAGATGGTAACAATAACCTGGTGTACGAGACAGCAAAAGAGACACTGATGTATAGAACAGTCTTATGGACTCTGTGGGAGAGGGAGAGGGTGGGAAGATTTGGGAGAATGGCAATGAAACATGTAAAATACCATGTAGGAAACGAGTTGCCAGTCCAGGTTCGATGCACGATGCTGGATGCTTGGGGCTGGTGTACTGGGACGGCCCAGAGGGATGGTATGGGGAGGGAAGAGGGAGGAGGGTTCGGGATGGGGAACACATGTATACCTGTGGCGGATTCATTTTGATATTTGGCAAAACTAATACAATTATGTAAAGTATAAAAATAAAATAAAATTAGAAAAAAAAAAAGAAAAAGCAAGAGAGTTCCAGAAAAACAAACAAACAAACAAAAAAATTAGGGCAGAAATAAATACAAAAGAAACAAAGGAGACCATAGCAAAACTCAACAAAGCCAAAAGCTGCTTCTTTGAAAGGATAAATAAAATTCACAAACTATTAGCTAGACTCATCAAGAAACAAAGGGAGAAAAATTAAATCAATGAAATCAGAAATGAAAATGGAGAGATCACAACAGACAACACAGAAATACAAAGGATCATAAGAAACTACTAATAGCAATTATATGCCAATAAAATGGACAACTTAGAAGAAATGGACAAATACTTAGAAAAGTACAACTTTCCAAAACTGAACCAGGAAGAAATAGAAAATCTTAACAGACCCATCACAAACACAGAAATTGAAACTGTACTCAGAAATCTTCCAGCAAACAAAAGCCCAGGTCCAGACAGCTTCACAGCTGAATTCTACCAAAAATTTAGAGAAGAGCTAACATCTATCCTACTCAAACTCTTCCAGAAAATTGCAGAGGAAGGTGAATTTCCAAACTCATTCTATGAGGCCACCATCACCCTAATACCAAAACCTGACAAAGATGCCACAAAAAAAGAAAAATACAGGCCAATATCACTGATGAACATAGACGCAAAAATCCTTAACAAAATGCTAGCAATCAGAATCCAGCAAGACATTAAAAAGATCATATATCATGACCAAGTGGGCTTTATCCCAGGGATGCAAGGATTCTTCAATATCTACAAATTAGTCAATGTAATAACCACATTAACAAATTGAAAAATAAAAGCCATATGATTATCTCAATAGATGCAGAGAAAGCCTTTGACAAAATTCAACATCCATTTATGATTAAAACTCTCCAGAAAGCAGGAATAAAAGGAACATACCTCAACATAATAAAAGCTATATATGACTAACTCACAGCAAACTTTGTCCTCAATGGTGAAAAATTGAAAGAATTTCCCCTGAAGTCAGGAACAAGAAAAGGGTGCCTACTTTCACCACTACTATTCAACATAGTTTTGGAAGTTTTAGCCAAAGTAATCAGAGTAGAAAAAGAAATAAAAGGAATCCAAATTGGAAAAGAAGAAGTAAAACTCTTACTGTTTGCAGATGACATGATCATCTACATCAGATCAGATCAGATCAGATCAGTCGCTCAGTCGTGTCCAACTCTTTGCGACCTCATGAATCCCAGCATGTCAGGCCTCCCTGTCCATCACCAACTCCTGGAGTTCACTGAGACTCACATCCATCGAGTCAGTGATGCCATCCAGCCATCTCATCCTCTGTCGTCCCCTTCTCCTCCTGCCCCCAATCCCTCCCAGCATCAGAGTCTTTTCCAATGAGTCAGCTCTTCGCATGAGGTGGCGAAAGTACTGGAGTTTCAGCTTTAGCATCATTCCCTCCAAGGAAATCCCAGGGCTTATCTCCTTCAGAATGGACTGGTTGGATTTCCTTGCAGTCCAAGGGACTCACAAGAGTCTTCTCCAACACCACAGTTCAAAAGCATCAATTCTTCGGTGCTCAGCCTTCTTCACAGTCCAACTCTCACATGCATACACGACCACAGGAAAAACCATAGCCTTGACTAGACGAACCTTTGTTGGCAAAGTAATGTCTCTGCTTTTGAATATGCTATCTAGGTTGGTCATAACTTTCCTGCCAAGGAGTAAGCGTCTTTTAATTTCATGGCTGAAGTCACCATCTGCAGTGATTTTGGAGCCCAGAAAAATAAAGTCTGACACTGTTTCCACTGTTTCCCCATCTATTTCCCATGAAGTGGTGGGACTGGATGCCAAGATCTTCGTTTTCTGAATGTTGAGCTTTAAGCCAACTTTTTCACTCTCCACTTTCACTTTCATCAAGAGGCTTTTTAGTTCCTCTTCACTTTCTGCCATAAGGGTAGTGTCATCTGCATATCTGAGGTTATTGATATTTCTCCCGGAAATCTTGATTCCAGTTTGTGTTTCTTCCAGTCCAGCGTTTCTCATGATGTACTCTGCATAGACGTTAAATAAACAGGGTGACAATATACAGCCTTGACGAACTCCTTTTCCTATTTGGAACCAGTCTATTGTTCCATGTCCAGTTCTAACTGTTGCTTCCTGACATAGAAAACCCTAAAGACTCCACCAGAAAATTACTAGAGCTAATCAATGAATATAGTAAAGTTGCAGGATATAAAATCAACGCACAGAAATCCCTTGCATTCCTATACACTAATAATGAGAAAATTGAGAAATTAAGGAAACAATTCCATTCACCATTGCAACAAAAAGAATAAAATACTTAGGAATATATCTACGTAAAGAAAATAAAGACTTGTATATATAAAACTATAAAACACTGATTAAGGAAGTCAAAGAGGACACTAATAGATGGAGAAATATACCATGTTCATGAATCGGAAGAATCAGTATAGTGAAAATGAGTATACCACCCAAAGCAATCTATAGATTCAATGCAATCCCTATCAAGCTACCAACGATATTTTTCACAGAACTAGAACAAATAATTTCACAATTTGTATGGAAATACAAAAAACCTCAAATAGCCAAAGCAATCTTGAGAAAGAAGAATGGAACTGGAGGAATCAACCTGCTTGACTTCAGGCTCTACCAGAAAGCCACAGTCATCAAAACAGTATGGTACTGGCAGAAAGACAGAAATATAGATCAATGGACTAAAACAGAAAGCCCAGAGATAAATCCATGCACCTATGGACACCTTATCTTTGACAAAGGAGGCATGGAGAAAAGACGATCTCTTTAACAAGTGGTGCTGGAAAAACTGGTCAACCACTTGTAAAAGAATGAAACTAGAACACTTTCTAACACCATACACAAAAATAAACTCAAAATGGATTAAGGATCTAAATGTAAGACCAGAAACTATAAAACTCCTAGAGGAGAACATAGGCAAAACACTCTCTGACATAAAGCACAGCAGGATCCTTTATGACCCACCTCCCAGAATATTGGAAATAAAACCAAAAACAAACAAATAGGGCCTAATTAAAATTAAAAGCTTCTGCGCAACACAGGAAACTATAAGCAAGGTGAAAAGACAGCCTTCGGAATGGGAGAAAATAATAGCAAATGAAGCAACTGACAAACAACTAATCTAAAAAATATACAAGCAACACCTGCAGCTCAATTCCAGAAAAATAAATGACCCAATCAAAAAATAGGCCAAAGAAATAAACAGACATTTCTCCAAAGAAGACATACAGATGGTTAACAAACACATGAAAAGATGTTCAACATCACTCATTATCAGAGAAATGCAAATCAAAACCACAATGAGGTACCATTTCACACCAGTCAGAATGGCTGCGATCCAAAAATCTACAAGCAATAAATACTGGAGAGGGTGTGGAGAAAAGGGAACTCTCCTACACTGTTGGTGGGAATGCAAACTAGTACAGCCAATATAACAGTATGGAGATTCCTTAATAAATGGGAAATAGAACTGCCATATGATCCAGCAATCCCACTGCTGGGCATACACACAGAGGAAACCAGAATTGAAAGAGACACGTGTACCCCAATGTTCGTTGCAGCACTGTTTATAATAGCCAGGACATGGAAGCAACCTAGATGTCCATCAGCAATGGATGGATTAGAAAGCTGTGGTACATACACACGATGAAGTATCACTCAGTCATTAAAAATAATACATTTGAATCAGTTCTAATGAGGTAGATGAAACTGGAGCCTATTATACAGAGTGAAATAAGGCAGAAAGAAAAACACCAATAATGCATATATATGGAATTTAGAAAGATGGTAATGATAACCCTGTATGTGAGACAGCAAAAGAGACACAGATGTATAGAACAGTCTTTTGGACTCTGTAGGAGAGGGAGGTGGGGATGATTTGGGAGAATGGCATTGAAACGTGTAATATATAAGAAACGAATTGCCAGTACAGGTTTGATGCAGGATACAGGATGATTGGGACTGGTGCACTGGGACGACCCAGAGGGATGGTATGGCGAGGGAGGTGGGAGGGGGGTTCAGTATGGGGAACACATGTACACCCGTGGTGGATTCGTGTCGATGTATGGCAAAACCAATACAATATTGTAAAGTAATCAGCCTCTAATTAAAATAAATAAATTTAAATTTTAAAAGTTATGAATTATATGTTTCTTATTCTCTTAATACATTCAGCAAGTGACACCAAAGCCAATTCCAATTTAAAAATAGAATTGGTCACAGTAGCATGTAGGCAGAGAAAAACAATTTATGTAGTTTATAATGATTATATTATGCACTGCAAACTGCAAAATGATTTGTATTATCACCACCCATTTTATTAGAAGAAAAAAAGGGGAAGAAGGAAATATAGATATACACTTATATCTATATACACTATAGTGTATATAGATATACACTATATATATATAGATATAGTATTGAATTTGGAATGACAGAGGATATCAGTCATATTTCTAAGATTAGGGCAGAAATTTGAAAGATACAGCTTCTTCTAAGTCTTTAGAAAGCTTCTGGTCCAATTCAAACTTTCCACTAAGTAATTTCTATCTTCCTTATCTGTGGATTTCTTGAGGCAGAGTTAATAAAATTATGTCTACTGACATAATCTAAGAATTCCAGTGGTTCCTTAGAATCTCTAATATCTCTAAAAGTCAGGTAGAAAGTAAATGTAGTTAGTAAACTTATATGAAACTACATTTAAATATGTTTCCTCAATAATGGAACAGAATACAACAATGAGCCACTATAATTTTACACTAACACATAGGGTGGTCACAAAAAAAGTAATGAATTCTACTGATGCTAGAATTTCCACATTTTTCAATTAGAGGCTCATCTTAGAATTGATAATATACGAACACTATTGTTCAGAAGTCAATCACAATAGGCTGTTCCTGTCTGTACGTGTGTGAACTTGATCTAAAGTCTTCTGTAGACACTTCTTCGTAATATATGCATCAAAACTTACATAGGAATATGTCAGTAAGTCAGAAGATAATTTCACAGAGAGAAGTATGGGATTCTCTCAAGAAATGTGACATTCTTAAAGCTCCTGTTTAGCACAGATGATACTAATGTGGAAAAATTATGGTCAAGATGAATTTAAAAAAAAATTATTCAGAGGAGTTCAACTCTGAATGGGAAAAATGTTAGGAATAGTAACTTTATTAGTTTATGGTGCTTATGTTGGGTTGGCCAAAAAGTTTTTTTGGGCTTTTCTGTAAGATATTATGAAAAAACTGATTGAACCTTTTGGCCAACCCAATATTTTCCATCTTGTGATCATAAGTGTGACAGAAGACAAATATTCACATTTATACCAGTTTTAAAAAGTGTTTTCCAGCACTGTTTATAATAGTCAGGGTATGGAAGCAACCTAGATGTCCATCGGCAGACAAATGCATAAGAAAGCTGTGGTACATATACACAATGGGATATTACTCATCCATTAAAAAGAATACATTGAAATCAGTTCTAATGAGGTGGATGAAACTGGAGCCTACTATACAGACTGAAGTAAGTCAGAGTGAAAAACACCAATACAGTATACTAACGCATATATATGGAATTTAGAAAGATGGTAACAATTACTCTATATGCGAGGCAGCAAAAGAGACACAGATGTATAGAACAGTCTCTTGGACTCTGTGGGAGAAGGTGAGAGTGGGATGATTTGAGAGAATAGCTTTGAAACATGTATATGATCATATGTTAAACAGATTGCCAGTCCAGTTTCGATGCATGGAACAAGGTGCTCAGGGCTGGTGCACTGGGATGACCCGGAGGGACGGGATGAGGACGGAGGTGGGAGGGGGTTTCAGGGTGGGGAACACATGTACACTCATGGCTGATTCATGTCACTGTATGGCAAAACTCACTACAATATTGTAAACTAATTAGCCTCCAATTAAAATAAATTAAAAAAATGTTAAACATACACTGGCCATATGACCCATCTATTTCTAGGTATTTACCCAGGAGAAAATGAAAGTATATGTCTATACAAGGACCTGTAGAAAACTGTTCAAAACAGTTTTATTGGTAACAATCAGAAACTAGAAATAACCAAAACTTCCATCAACAGATGAATGGATAAACATTGTAGTAGCAATACATTCAATGCAATGATGTCAACAATAAACAAGGCATAAACTATTTGTACACATAATAACATGGATGAAATAATTAGGCTGAAAAAATGAGACAAAAAAGAATACAAACTGTATGATTCCTTTTATTTAAAAGTGTAGGAAAGGCAGACTAATCTATTTAACAGAATCAGATGGTTTGTTTTCCAGGAGGTGGAAAGAGCATCAGGATGTAAGGACATTCTGGGGGTGACGGAGATGTTATTATCTTGAGGAGATGTTATTATCTTATTATCTTGAGGAGATGTTATTATCTTGTTATTATACACTTGAGGATGGTTTCTCAAGTGTATACATACTGTAGAACTTAATAAATTGTTTAAGTGTAATTTATCATGTCTTTATCTCAATTAAGCTCTTTTAAAAAAAAGTCTTTTCAATAATATAATGTAAAATTCTAGGTGACAAGAGCTATACGTGCCAAAGTTTTCAGTGATTTTCTTTCCTTGCGACATACACAATGATGATGCATACTTCAGTCATAGTAATTTTGTAATTGCTTAGAAAAAGCTTTCAGTATTAGTCCAGGATGACTTAGTGGGTACGATAGATCTGATATTAGTGCACAAACTTTATGTGTCATGAGTTTACTTAATCCTTCCATCTCAAAAGGTAGACATTATAATCATACTAAAATTTCAGTTCTGAATCTGAGTTAAATTACTGCCAGAAATGAATAGAAGATGTTTGAACATGACACTTTATGTCTTGAGATTTTTAAGAACTATACTAAAAGTTCTTTTCTTTCAGAAAATACTTTCTGAATCTAGTTAATGAGCCACACCCCACCCCATAATGTTGTGAAGTTGTTTTCCTAAAGTAGGTACTAAATACTGCATTAAATTGTTTTTATTTCATTTTAGGAATTTTTATTAGAGTATACTTGATTTACAAAGTTGTTCTTATTTCAGATGAACACAAAGTGAATCTGATATGTATATATGCATACATTCATTTTAGTTCAGTTCAGTTGCTTAGTAGTGTCCAACACTTTGTGACCCCATAAACTGCAGCACACCAGGCTTCCCTGTCCATCACCAACTCCCAGAGCTTGCTCAACTCATGTCCATCGAGTGGGTGATGCCATCCAAAAATCTCATCCACTGTCATCCACTTCTCCTCCTGCCTTCAATCTTTCACAGCAGCAGGGTCTTTTCAAACGAGTCAGTTCTTAGCATCAGGTGGCCAAAGTATTGGAGTTTCAGCTTTGGCATCAGCCTCCAATGAATATTCAGGACTGATTCCTTCAGGATGGATTGGTTGGATCTCCTTGCAGAACAAGGGATTTTAACGAGTCTTCTCCAACACCACAGTTTAAAAGCACCAATTCTTTGGTGTTCAGCATTCTAAACAGTCCAACTCTCACATCCATACATGACTACTGGAAAAACCATGGTTTGACTAGACAGATCTTTGTTGGCAAAATAATGTCTTTGCTTTTTAATATGCTGTCTAGGTTGATCATAGCTTTCCTTCCAAGGAGCAAGCTTCTTTTAATTTCATGGCTGCAGTCACCATCTGCAGTGCTTTTGGAGCCCCCCAAAATAAAGTCTGTCACTGTTTCCATTGTTTCCCAAACTATTTGGCATGAAATGATTGGACCAAATGCCATAATCTTAGTTTTCTAAATGTTGAGCTTTAAGCAAACTTTTTCACTCTCTTCTTTCACTTTCATCAAGAAGCTTCTTAGTTACTCTTCATTTTCTGCAACAAAGTTGGTGTCATCTGCATATCTGGGATTATTTGTATTTCTCCCAGCAATCTTGATTCCAGCTTATGATTCATTCAGCCAAGCATTTTGCATAATGACATTGTACAGGAGGCAGTGATCGAGACCACCCCCAAGAAAAAAGAATGCTAACAGGGAAAATGATAGTCTGAGGAGGCCTTACAAATACCTGTGAAAAGAAGAGAAGTGAAAGGCAAAGGAGAGAAGAAAAGATACACATATTTAAATGCCGGGTTCCAAACAATAGCAAGGACAGATAAGAAAGCCTTCCTCAGTGATCAATGCAAATAAATAGAGGAAAACAATAGAATGGGGAAGACTAGAGATCTCTTCAAGAAAATTAGGGATACCAAGGGAACATTTTGTGAAAAGATAGGTGCAAAAAAAAGACAGAAATGGTATGGACCTAAAAGAAGCAGAAGATAATAAGAAGAGGTGGCAAAAATACACAGAAGAACTATAGAAAAAAGATTTTCATGACCCAGATAACCACGATAGTGTGATCACTCACCTATAGCAAGACCTCCTGGAATGCGAAGCCAAGTGGGCCATAGGAAGCATCACTACAAACAAAGCTAGTGGAGGTGATGGAATTCCAATTGAGTTATTTCAAATTCAAAAGATGATGCTGTTAAAGTGCTGCATTCAATATGCCAACAAATTTGGAAATCTCAGCAGTGGCCACAGACCTGGGAAAGGTCAAATTTCATTCGAATCCCAAAGAAAGGCAATGCCAACGAATGCTCAAACTATTGCACAATTGCACTCATCTCACACACTAGCAAAGTAATGCTCAAAATTCTCCAAGCCAGGCATCAGCAATACGTGAACCATGAATTTCCAGATGTTCAAGCTGGGTTTAGAAAAGACAGAGGAACCAGAGATCAAATTGTCAACATCCGTTGGATCATCGGAAAAGCAAGAGAGTTCCAGAAAATATTTATTTCCTCTTTACTGACTATGCCAAAGCCTTTGACTATGTGGATCACAACAAACAGTCGAAAATTTAAAGAGATGGGAATACCAGACCACCTGACCAGCCTCCTGAGAAATCTGTACGCAGATCAAGGAGCAACAGTTAGAAGTGGACGTGGAAGAACAGACTGGTTCCAAATTGGGAAAGGAGTACGTCAAAACTGTATATTGTTACCCTGCTTATTTAACTTTTATGCAGAGTATATCATGAGAAATCCTGGACTTGATGAAGCACAAGTTAGAATCAAGATTGAAGGGAGAAACATCAATAACCTCAGATGTGCTAATGACAACACACTTATGGCAGAAAGCAAAGAACTAAAGAACCTCTTGATGAAGGTGAAAGAAGAGAGTAAAAAAAACTTGGCTTAAATCTCAACATTCAGTAAACTAAGATCATGGTATCCGGTTCGATTACTTCATGGTAAATAGATGGGGAAACAATGTAAATGGTGAGAGGCTTTATTTTGGGGGGCTCCAAAATCACTGCAGATGGTGACTGCAGTCATGAAATTAAAAGAAGCTTGCTCCTTGGAAGGAAAACTATGATCAACCTAGACAGCATATTAAAAAACAGAGATATTACTTTGCCAACAAAGATCTGTCTAGTAAAAACTATGTTTTTTTCAGTAGTCATGTATGGATGTGAAATTGGACTGTTTGGAAAGCTGAACACTGAAGAACTGGTGTTTTTGAACTGTGGTGTTGGAAGAAGACTCTTGAGAGTCCCTTGGACAACAAGGAGATACAACCAATCCATCCTAAAGGAATCAGTCCTGAATATTCATTTGAAGGACTGATGCTGAAGCTGAAACTCCAACACTTTGGCCACCTGGTGCTAAGAACTGATTCATTTGAAAAGACCCTGCTGCTGTGAAAGATTGAAGGCAGGAGGAGAGGGGGACGACATAGGATGAGATGGTTGGGTGGCATCACCAACTCGATGGACATGAGTCTGAGTAAACCCCAGGAGTTGGTGATGGACAGGGAACCCTGGCGTGCTACAGTCCATGGGGTCTCAAAGAGTCGGACATGACTGAGCAACTGAGCTGAACTGAACTGAACTCTGCCTATAAGTTAAATAAGCAAGGTGACAATATCCATCCTTGTCACATTCCTTTTCCAGTTGGAACCAGTCTTTTGATACATGTCCGTTTCTAACTGTTGTTTCTTGACCTGCATACAAGTTTCTCAGGAGGCAGGTAAGGTGGTCCGGTGTTCCCATCTCTTTGAGAATTTTCAACAGTCTGTTGTGATCCACACAGTGAAAGGCTTTAGCCAATGAAGCAGAAGTAGATGTTTTTATGGAATTCTCTTTCTTTTTTTAATGGTCTAACAGAAATTGGCAATTTGATCTCTGGTTCCTCTGCCTTTTCTATATCTAGCTTGAACATCTGGAATTTCTCAGCTCATTTAATGTTAAAGCTGACCTTAGAAAATTTTGTGCATTACTTTGCTAGCATGTGAGATGAGTGCAATTGTGCAGTAGTTTGAACATTCTTTGGCATTGCCTTTCTTTAAGATTGGAATAAATACTGCTTTTTTCTAGTCCTGTGGCCACTGCTGAGTTTTTCAAATTTGCTTTCATGTTGAGTGCGGGAGTTTCACAGCATCACCTTTTAGGATTTTCAATAGCTCAGCTGGAATTCCATCACCCCCACTAGCTTTGTTCACAGTGATCACTTGACTTCACACTTTAATCCATGCTCTCCTATGCCACTTCCCTTTGCCTTATACTGGCACTTTTTCCCCCATGGAAAAATGTATCAATAGGATTATTAGTCTGTAACAGATTTCCCTGTTAGAAGCCATTCTACAGCATGACTTCACCCCCATAGCAGCCTTCTAGATGGAGAGAGACTATGAAGATCAGAGCCTGAACACAGGCACAGTTGTTCTCTTCAGAAATCAAAGGCTTTAGCATAGTCAATGAAGCAGATGTTTTCTGGAATTCTCTTGATTTTTCAATGATCCAGTGAATGTTGACAATTTGATCTATGGTTCCTCTACCTTTTCTAAATCCAGCTTGCACATCTGGAATTTCTTGGTTCATGTACCGTTGAAACCTAGCTTGGAGAATTTTGAACATTACTTTGCTAGTGTGTGAGATTCACAAAGATAGGTGTGCCAGAAAGGTCCTTTCTCATCCAGGGCTTAGGAAATGTTTTGGCCACACCAGAATCTTGGTTAAATCCCTTTACTTTTTAATCCATATCTTGAGTTATGATTCAAGATTTTATTATTATTTTCTGAAAAGTCAATTTATATGGAGACTTACTCAAAGTACAGCCTATACTTTCTTAGGTAATAAAATGGTTTAAGAGTTCAGTGAAGTTTGATGACTTACACATGTTGGAAAAACAAGTGAGGATATGTAAATCAGCTAATCATCTATATTAATTGAGAGATGACTGGTCAAATAGAGAGGAAATAACAAAGAGAAAAAAAAACAAAAAACAAAAACTAGCTTCTCTCCATTTCCCTAAACTTCTCCCCTGATGATATGAGCATAGGCACAGTCACCAAGGAAACCAACAGAGGGAAAGATCCAGCTTTACACGGAAAACAGAGAGCAGGAAGACCCCTTGCCCACACTGAGTAAGAGGACATCATGACTGAGCCTTAGAGAGTTACATTTTTTATTTGCTTATTTCTCAGGTTTGGATCCAACCATAGCCCATCTCAGTGCACTGGACAATTCATCAGAAGCATCTTGTGAACCTGAAGAAACAGATTTCTGAGCCCACCTCCAGATTTTCTCATTCAGTAGGCCTGAATTAGACCTTTTGCGACCATGGTGTTGCAAAGAGTCAGACACGAGTGAGTGAACTGAACTGAACTGAGACCTGAATTACAACAACTTGCTTTAACTTCAGGTTTAACTAGTAGTCAAATTCTGCTCTCTTTCTCTCTCTTGTTTCTATTTTCTTCAGTGCCCAAACTGGGGATGGCATCCTTCTAGGAGCTCTAGAAAATTTTTCTGAATCATAATCATAATGGAAGAGGTAGTTGGTAGAAGGGATGATGGAGAGTAAAGTCACACTGAAATTTGATGAAAGGGTCTCTGTACAGAAGGGAAAAAGAGCACAGAATGAGATCAGGGGACTGTTCTTAAGGGAGGAGGAAGTTATCTGAGCATTATGCCAATACAAAAGCACAATCCCCTAAGTTTCACTGCACACCAAGATCCAAATGAAACCAATAGATGCCATGGGAATTCTAAAGGAAGGAGGAGTGCTCAATTGCCCATATCTCCCTAATCCACTTGTTGACAATATGGCAATATTGGCCTAGACAATGCATCTCAAAAGAAAGCCATTTAAAGCATGCACGCATGCATTAGGTCAACATCTGAAGCCAGATTTTAAGGTCACATTACCACCCTGAAGCAACAAAAGGGTTCTGGGGACTAGAAGCCTGAAAGGAAGAATGTAGCTGATCAGGAATACAGTTCATATTTCTGTATCCAGATTGTTCATTCTTCCTACTTAGACTTCATGAAGTCTTCTACCATGGTCAGTCTCATGTGAAAATTCTGGCACAGGTTCACCCAAATTATGAAATAGAAATGATCATCTCAATAGATGCAGAGAAAGCCTTTGACAAAATTCAACATCCATTTATGATAAAAACCTTCCAGAAAGCAGGAATAGAAGGAACATACCTCAACATAATAAAAGCTATATATGACAAACCCTCAGCAAACATTATCCTCAATGGTGAAAAATTGAAAGCATTTCCCCTAAAATCAGGAACAAGACAAGGGTGCCCACTCTCACCTCTACTATTCAACATAGTTTTGGAAGTTTTGCCCACAGCAATCAGAGAAGAAAAAGAAATAAAAGGAATCCAAATTGGAAAAGAAGAAGTAAAACTCTCACTGTTTGCAGATGACATGATCCTCTACATAGAAAACTCTAAAGACTCCACCAGAAAATTACTAGAGCTAATCAATGAATATATTAAAGTTTCAGGATATAAAATCAACACACAGAAATCCCTTGCATTCCTAAACACTAATAATTAGAGAATAGAAAGAGAAATTAAGGAAACAATTCCATTCACCATTGCAACGGAAAGAATAAAATACTTAGGAATATATCTACCTAAAGAAACTAAAGACCTATATATAGAAAACTATAAAACACTGATTAAGGAAATCAAAGATGACACTAATAGATGGAGAAATATACCGTGTTCATGGATCAGAAGAATCAGTATAGTGAAAATGAGTATACTACCCAAAGCAATCTATAGATTCAATGCAATCCCTATCAAGCTACCAACGGTATTTTTTCACAGAGCTAGGACAAATAATTTCACAATTTGTATGGAAATACAAAAACCCTCAAATAGCCAAAGCAATCTTAAGAAAGAAGAATGGAACTGGAGGAATCAAGCTCCCGGACTTCAGGCTCTACCAGAAAGCCACAGTCATCAAGGCAGTATGGTACTGGCAGAAAGACAGAAATATAGATCAATGGAACAAATAGAAAGCCCAGAGATAAATCCATGCAACTTTGGACACCTTATCTTTGACAAAGGAGGCAAGAATATACAATGGAGAAAAGACAATCTCTTTAACAAGTTGTGCTGGGAAAACTGGTCAACCACTTGTAAAAGAATGGAACTAGAACACTTTCTGACACCATACACAAAAATAAACTCAAAATGGATTAAAGATCTAAATGTAAGACCAGAAATTATAAAACTCCTAGAGGAGAACATAGGCAAAACACTCTCCGACATAAAGCACAGCAGGATCCTCTATGACCCACCCTCCAGAATATCAGAAATAAAAGCAAAAATAAACAAATGGGGTCTAATTAAAATTAAAAGCTTCTGCACAACAAAGGAAAGTATAAGCAAGGTGAAAAGACAGCCCTCAGAATGGGAGAAAATAATAGCAAACAAAGCAACTGACAAAGAATTAATCTCAAAAATATACAAGCAATTCCTACAGCTCAATTCCAGAAAAATAAATGACCCAATCAAAAAATAGGCCAAAGAAATAAACAGACATTTCTCCAAAGAAGACATACAAATGGCTAACAAACACACGAAAAGATGCTCAACATCACTCATTATCAGAGAAATGCAAATCAAAACCACTATGAGGTACCATTTCACGCCAGTCAGAATGGCTGCGATCCAAAAGTCTACAAGCAATAAATGCTGGAGAGGGTGTGGAGAAAAGGGAGCCCTCTTACATTGTTGGTGGGAATGCAAACTAGTACAGCCACTATGGAGACATTGTGGAGATGCCTTAAAAAAACTGGAAATAGAACTGCCATATGATCCAGCAATCCCGCTGCTGGGCATACACACCAAGTACAGCAGAATTGAAAGAGATACATGTACCCCAATGTTCATCACAGCACTGTTTGTAATAGCCAGGACATGGAAGCAACCTAAATGTCCATCAGCAGATGAATGAATAAGAAAGCTGTGGTACATATACACAATGGAATATTACTCAGCCATTAAAAAGAATGCATTTGAACCAGTTCTAATGAGGTGGATGAAACTGGAGCTGATTATACAGAGTGATGTAAGCCAGAAAGAAAAACACCAATACAGTATACTAAGGCATATATATGGAATTTAGAAAGATTGTAAGATAACCCTGTATGAGAGACAGCAAAAGAGACACAGATGTATAGGACAGTCTTTTGGGCTCTGTGGGAGAGGGCGAAGGTGGGATGATTTGAGAGAATGACATTGAAATATGTATATTATCATATGTGAAACAAATCACCAGTCCAGGTTCGATGCATGATACAGGATGGTCGGGGCTGGTGCACTGGGATGACCCAGAGGTATAGTATGGGGAGGGAGGTGGGAGGGGGGTTCAGGATGGGGAACATGTGTATACCCGTGGCAGATTCATGTCGATGTATGGCAAAACCAATACGATATTGTAAAGTAATTAGCCTCCAATTAAAATAAATAGATTTATACTAAAAAATAATAATTAAAAAAAGAAATGATTCAAGGAACTCCAGATTTCTTCTTTACTTAGCATTTGCCATGTGTAGCCCATATCTCATTTTAAACACTAACACCCTGGAGTTGGATATAGCCAACACCTTTAAAGCTGAGAGAGTACTGCTGAAGTCTTCAGGTAAGTTGAGCCAATCAATCATGTAAGACTCTTTGCGACCCTATGGACTGAAACATGCCAGGCTTCCCTGTCCATCACCAACTCCCGAGTTGCTCAAACTCATTTAAGTCGGTGATGCCATCCAGCAATCTCATCCTCTGTTGTCCCCTTCTCCTCCTGCCTTCAATCTTTCCCAGCATCAGTGGCTTTTCCAGTGAGGCAGTTCTTCCCATCAGGTGGCCAAAGTATTAGAACTTCAGCTTCAGAATCAGTCCTTGAAATGAATATTCAGGACTGATTTTCTTTAGGATCGGCTGTTTGGATCTCCTTGTCCAACAGACTCTCAAGAGTCTTCTCCAACACCACAGTTCAAATGCATTAATAATTCAGCACTCATATTTCTTTATGGTCTAACTCTCACATCCATACATGACTACATGGAAAACCATACCTTTGACAAAATGTCTGTAAAGTAATGCTTTTTAATACGGTGTCTAGGGTTGTCATACATTTTCATATAAGGAGCAAGCATCTTTTGATTTCATGGTTGCAGTCACCATCAGCAGTGATTTTGGACCGCAAGAAAATAATGTTTCCCCATCTATTTACTATGAAGTGATAGGACCAGACGCCACCATCTTCACTTTTTAAAAATGTTGAGTTTTAAGCCAGCTTTTTCACTTTCCTCTTCCACTTTCATTACGGGATTCTTTAGTTCTTCTTCACTTTCTGCCATATTGGTAGTGTCATCTGCATATCTGAGGTTATTGTTATTTCTCCCAGCAATCTTGATTCCAGCTGGTGCTTCATCCAGCACAGCATTTAGCATTATCTACTCGGCATATAAGTGAAATAAGCAAGGTGACAATATACACTCTTGCTGTACTCCTGTCCCTATTTGGAACCAGTCCGTTGTTCTATATCTCGTTCTAACTGTTGCTTCTTGCCCTGCATACAGATGTGTCAGGCGGCAAGTAAGGTGGTCTGGTATTCCCATCTCTTTAAGGATTTCCCACTTCCAAATGTTCAAGCTGGTTTTAGAAAAGACAGAGGAACCAGAGATCAAATTGCCAATATCCGATGGATTATGGAAAAAGCAAGAGAGTTCCAGAAAAACATCTATTTCTGCTTTGTTGACTATGCCAAAGCCTTTGACTGTGTGGATCACAATAAACTGTGGAAAATTCTGAAAGAGATGGGCATACAAGACCACCTGACCTGCCTCTTGAGAAACCTGTATGCAGGTCAGAAGCAACAGTTAGAACTCAACATGGAACAACTGATTGGTTCCCAAAAGGAAAAGGAGTACGTCAAGGCTGTATATTGTCACCCTGCTTATTTAACTTATATGCAGAATACATCATGAGAAACACTGGGCTGGAGGAAGCACAAGCTGGAATCAAGATTGCCAGGAGAAATATCAATAACCGCAGATATGCAATGACACCACCCTTATGGCAGAAAGTGAAGAAGAACTAAAGAGCCTCTAGATGAAAGTGAAAAAGGAGAGTGAAAAAGTTGGCTTAAAGCTCAGCAGTCAGAAAACTAAGATCATGGCATCCGGTCCCATCACTTCATGGGAAATAGATGGGGAAACAGTGGAAACTGTGGCTGACTTTATTTTTCTGGGCTCCAAAATCACTTCAGATGGTGATTGCAGCAATGAAATTATAAGACACTTACTCCTTGGAAGGAAAGTTATGACCAACCTCAACAGCATATTAAAAAGCAGAGACATTCCTTTGCCAACAAAGGTCTATCTAGTCAAGGCTATGGTTTTTCCAGTGGTCATGAATGGATGTGAGTTGGACTATAAAAAAGCTGATCACCGAAGAATTGATGCTTTTGAATTGTGGTGTTGGAGAAGACTCTTGGGAGTCCCTTGGACTACAAGGAGGTCCAACCAGTCCATCCTATATGAGATCAGTCCTGGGTGTTCATTGGAAGGACTGATGTTGAAGCTGAAACTCCAATACTTTGGCCACCTCATGTGAAGAACCAACTTGTTGGAAAAGACCCTGATGCTAGGCAAAATTGAGGGCAGGAGGAGAAAGGGAGGATAGAGGATTAGATGGTTGGATGGCATCATTGACTCAATGGACACGGGTTTGGGTGGACTCTGGGAGTTGTTCATGGATAGCAAGGCCTGGTGTGCTGTGGTTCATAGGGTCATAAAGAGTCAGACATGACTGAGTGATTGAACTGAACTGAACATTTTGTTGTGATCCACTCAGTCAAAGCCTTTAGTGTAGTCAAAGAAGCAGAAGTAGATTTTTTTTTTTTTTTGGAATTGTCTTCCTTTTTCTATGATGTGTCAGATGTTGATAATTTGATTTCTGGTTCCTTTGCCTTTCTAAATACACCTTGAATATCTGGAAGTTCTTGATTCATGTACTATTGAAGACTCACTTGGAGAATTTTGTGCATTAATTTGCTAGCATGTGAGATGAGCACAGTTGTGTGGTAGTTTGAGCATTCCTTGGCATTGCCTTTCTTTGGGACTGGAATGAAAACTGACCTTTTCCAGTCCTGTGGCCACTGCTGAGTTTTCCAAATTTGCTGGCATATTGAGTGCAGTACTTTCACAGCATCATATTGTAGGATTTGGAATAGCTCAGCTGAAATTCCATCACCCCCACTAGCTTTGTAGCAATTTCTCCTAAGGCCACCTTGACTTTGCACTCCAGGATGTCTGGCTCTAGATGATTGATCAAACCATCCTGATCATCTGGGTCATGAAGATCTTTTTTGCAGAGTTCTGTGTATTCTTGCCACCTCTTCCTAATATCTTCTGCTTCTGTTAGGTCCATACCATTTCCATTTTTTATTCTGCCCATCTTTGTATGAAATGTTTCTTTGCTATCTCTAATTTTCTTGAAAAGATCTTTAGTCTTTTCTGTTTTATTGTTTTCTTATATTTCTTTGCATTGATTACTGAGAAGGCTTTCTTATCTCTCCTTGCTATTAAAGGGAACTCTGCTTTCAGATGGATATATCTTTCCTCATCTCCTTTGCCACTTGCTTCTCTTCTTTTCTCAGCTATCTGTAAGGCCTCCTCAGACAACCACTTTGCCTTTTTGCATTTCTTCTTCTTGGGGATCATTTTTGATCACTGCCTCCTGTACAGTGTTATGAACTTCCATCCATAGTTCTTCATGCAATCTACCCACCAGACCTAATCCCTTGAATCTTTTTGTTAATTTCACTGTGTAAGCATAAGGGATTCGACTTATGTCATATCTGAAAGGTCTAGTGGTTTTCTGTACTTTCCTCAATTTAAATCTGAATTTTACAATAAGAAGTTCATAATCTGAGCCAAGTCAGCTCCTCGTCTTGTTTTTGCTGACTGTATAGAGCTTCTCCATCTTGGGCTGCAAAGAATATAATCAATCTGGTTTTGGTATTGACCATCTGGTGATGTCCCTGTGCAGAGTCATCTCTTGTGTTGTTGGAAAAGGGTGTTTTCTATGACCAGTGTGTTACTTGGCAAAACTCTGTCAGCCTTTGCCCTACTTTATTTTGTTTTCCAAGGCCCAACTTTACTGTTACTACAGGTATCTCTTGACTTCCTACTTTAGCATTCCTGTCTCTTATGATGAAAAGGGCATCTTTTTTTTGTTATTAGTTCTAGAAGGTCTTGCAGGTCTTCATAGAAGCATTCAACTTCATTATCTTTAGCATTGGTGGTTGGGGCACAGACTAGGATTACTGTGGTTTTGAATGGTTTGCCTTGGAAAATGAACAGATATCATTCTGTTGTTTTTGAGATTGTACCTAAGTACTGCATTTCAGACTCTTTTGTTGAATATAGAGCTACTTCATTTCATCTAAGGGATTCTTGCCACAGTTGTAGATATAATGGTCATATGAATTGAATTCACACATTCCAGTCCATTTTAGTTCACTGATTCCTAAAATATTGATGTTTACTCTCGCCATCTCCTGTTTGACCATTTCCAATTTACCTTGATTTATGGACTTAACATTCCAGGTTCCTATGCAATAATTTTTTTTCAGCCTTTATCAGACTTTACTTCCATCAGCAGTGACATCCACAACTGGGTGTCGTTTTCACTTTGGCTCAACCTTTCATTCTTTCTGGAGCTATTTCTCCACTCTTGTCCAGTCACATATTGGGCACCTACAGACCTGGGAGTTCATCTTTTAGTGTCATATCTTTTTGCTTTTTCATACTGTTCATGGGGTTCTCAAGGCAAGAAATCTGAAGTGGTTTGCCACTCCAGTGGACCACATTTTGTCAGGAGTGATAGATCATGAAATAGCTATGTCCAATCCAAGGAGCACCAAAGCAATATTCTGCAGGGAGATAAAGGTAATTCAGTTTGTGGATGGAAATCAGGGGATAAAAGATAGACCTGACAAATTGCTAAGAGCATGTATAACCTGAAACTGTAAAACTCCTAGAAGAATACATAGAGAAAAAGCTCTATGACTTCGATGGTGATTTTATGGATATGTCATCCAAAGCAAAAATCATCAAGTGGGACTATATCAAACTAAAACTGCACAGAAAAAAAAAATCGACAACAACAAATCATATAAAATGGGAGAAAATCACTTGCAACCCAGCTATCTGATAAGGGGTTAATATACAACATGTGGGAGTTCCGTGGCAGTCCAGTGGTTAGTACTCCATGTTTTAACTGCCATGGCCTGTCTGAATCCCTGGTAAGGGAAATGAAATCCTGCAGTGTGCAGCACTGACAAAAAGGAGGAGGTTGCTATGCAAAATATACAAAATTCATGCAAATCAATAGCTGAAAACCCTCAAATAATCCAATGTAAAAATGTTCAGATGATCTGAATAAGCATTTTTCTAAAGAAGACATATATGATCACCAGGTATATGAAATGGTGCACAACATCACTAACCATTAGGTAAATCCATATCAAAACCACAGTGAGATACCACCAGACGCCTGTTAGAATGGCTATTATAAAAAGAGACAAGAGATAAATGATAAACAAGAATGTGGAGAAAAGGGAACTTCTAGTACTTGGGAATGTAAATTGATTGAACCATAATAGAAATCAGTATGGAGGTTCCTCTAAAAATTAAAAATAAAACTAGGATACGATCTAACAACCCCACTCCTGTGTATATAGGTGAAGGAAGTGAAATCATTATCTTGAACATACATCTTCACTCCCATGTTTATTGTAGCATCAGTCATGATAGCAATGAAAAACAAAACAAAACAAAACAAAAAACAACTTGTGTCCACCAACAAATGAACAAAATTGTGTCATATACATAACACATATCATAGTGGAATATTTTTGGCAATAAAAATAAGGAAGGCCTGTCTTTTGCAACAACATGGGTGGCACTTGAGAGGATTATGTTAAGCAAAATGACTCAGAGTGAGAAGTACAAATACAGTATGATCTCACTTATACTTGGAATCTAAAAAAGCAAAACTCATAGAAACAGAGAGAAGGTTGGTGGTTATCATGGGTTGAGTAGTTTGGGGACATGGGGAGATGTTGGTTTAAGGGTACAAACATCCAGTTACAAGATGAGCAAGTTCTGGAGATGTTCCAAAGGGAATGGTGACTGTAGTTAACATTACTGCACCATATACTTGTAAGTTGCAAAGATAATCAATCTTAAGTGCTCTCACCACACCAAAAAAATATTATAATTTCATGTGGTGATGGAAGTGTTAGCTAAGTGTATTGTTGTATTGTTGTAATCATTTCACATCTATATGTGTATGAAATCATCATACTGTACACCTTAAATTTAAATGATGTTTTATGTCAATTACATCTTAATAAAGCTGGAAAGAGTTCCTTGGTGGCACAGTGGCTAGAAATTGGCCTGCCAATGCAGGACACATGGGTTAGATCCCTGGTTGGGGAAGATTACACGTGCCTTGGAGTAGGTAAACCTAGTCATCAGAACTGAGATGGCGCTCTAGAGCCTGTGAAGCACTTCCCTGGTGGCTCCGATGGTAAAGCAGCTGCCTGCAATGCAGGAGACCTGGGTTCGAATCCTGGGTCAGGAAGATACCCTGGAGAAGAAAATGGCAATCCACTCCAGCACCCTTGCCTGGAAAATCCCATGGATGGAGGAGCCTGATAGGCTATAGTCCATAGGGTTGCAAAGAGTCAGACACGACTGAGCAACTTCACTTTGTGTGGCAAGTACTTAAGCCCCTGTGCCTAGAGCCATTGTCTGCAATAAGAAAAGACTCTGCAATTAAAAGCCTGCACACAGAAATGAAGAGTAGCCCTGGCTTGCCACAACTAGATAAAACCCACAGGCAGCAACAAAGACCTAGTGCAGAAAAAAATAAAGAAAGTAAAAAATGAAACTGGAAAAAAATGTGTCTAGGTGGGAACTCTGCTCATATTTCTTAGATCTGGGAGAAAGTTCCTAAGATTTGGCTTCCTGTATTTGCATAACTAGAAAACCAGCCCCTTCCTCAACAATCCATTCAAGTTCTTTAGCTACTGACTCTTAGAGTAGCACCTATGTCAAAAAAGAGGTACCCCTCCAGCCTTTAGAAATCTGAGAAATCTATCTTATATAAAAAGGAGTTTGTTGAAGCCCCAAATGGTGAACAAGCCAGCATGGAATTGTTCACAGAAATATGCAGACAGAAGAATGGTGGAGAAGCTTCTCTTTCCTGCTGTCCCACACCTGCAAATCCCCCATGTGTTCCTTGCACCAGAAGTGGGGCACAACACCAGGAAATCCCTGTAAGTTCTTCTATGACACAAGCCTCCCAGAAAACTCCTGTCCAAACGTGGTTTGCTTCCCAGGACACCCTATGTACCTTTTCCCACCCTCTTGCCCAGCCCCTGAGGACGTCTGACACTAGCTCTATCCTCAGAACTTAAAAACATTTGTTTTCTCAAGGGCCTTCCTCATGTTAAGGGACATTTCAGTGTTCTTGGTGAAGCCCCTAACCCTTTGGCACAGACTTGTCTGATATACCCTTTACAAAGGTGTTGTTGCCTTGACCTGTTTTGTTCTTAGCGATGAAATCTGCATTTATGAATCGCAAAATGTTTCCACCCAGTGGTCTCAGTAATACATTTCTGAACCGTGCTTGGTTGGACAAGGCTGCATCAGCACACAACATGTCCTCCGTAGTATAGCGTGATGCTACCACCCCCCTGCCTGGAAAACATTTCCAAGAGTTAACAGCCTGCCCTGGGTAATAAGGCTGTCAGTAACTCTGTTCTCATAAATTCGCTAAGGACGCTTCACCGCCCCCATCATGGGCTCACAACAGCTACCTAGTTAATCACCCGCCCTCGCACAGACGCATTCAGTAGGCAGAGACGCAGCAGGTACATGGGGAGAAGGCATCAGCGAACAAAGTGCGTAATCCTGAGGAGAGTCACGTTCTAGTCCCATCTCCATGGCAACAGAAAGTAGAAAACAGGCAATCAAGGATAATAAGCCCCGTGGGCGGGCGAACCAGTGAGAGCTGAGTTAAGCCCCCATCCTTCCTTCCTCCTTTTTTCCGCCCCCATCCGCTCTTTGGAACATAAACAAGCATTAAGCCCCAGTAGAGAGGGCCCTTCAGGGCTCCATGACGACTGCCCTCCCTCCATCCCATCTTCCCTCACCAGGCTGAATTCACCACCTTTCTTGCAAAACGCCTCCGCTTCAAACAATCCGGTGACAATATGATCACTTCACAACACCCAATCCCGGCGCCTGACCAGAAGGGGTTTCTGAGTGTCAGCAACCTGGACAATGATAATGTACCAAAAACAGGACAGAGGCAGGGCAGCTGAAAAGAGAGCAATGCTGTCCTTTCTTTATGCTATTCCTCTCCCTTTTGCCCAATTAAATATTTTGAAAAACAAACAAACAAACAAACATTAAACCCACATGAAAGTTGAAAGGATAGTAAAGTAAATATCTCTAATAACTTCACCGAACTTCACAAATTGTTAGCCACTTGATGCATTAGAAGTTACCTACCTGTCTGTCTATATATCTATCTAATTTATCTGTTTATGTATCTATATCTGTCTATCTATCTATCTATCTATCATATTGGGCTTCCCAGATGGTGCAGTGGTAAAAAAAGAAAACCTGCCTGCTAATCCTGGAGATGAAAGAAACATGGATTCAACTCCTGGGTTTGGAAACGGCAACCTGCTACAGTATTTATGCCTGAAAAATTCCATGAAATGTAGATACATTATTATGATGATATTATCACATCTAAGAAAATTAAGACCTATTCAATAATATTTATATGTAGTCTATGTTTAAAATTTTTCAGTTTGTTTCCATATCTTTTATAGCTTTAAAAAAATATTTTGGCTCCGGAATGTAAGCAAAGTCCATGCATTGTATTTACTTGTTCTGTCCTTTTTTTTAAAATTTTATTTTATTTTTAAACTTTACATAATTGTATTAGTTTTGCCAAATATCAAAATGAATCCACCACAGGTATACATGTGCTCCCCATCCTGAACCCTCCTCCCTCCTCCCTCCCCATACCATCCCTCTGGGTCGTCCCAGTGCACTAGCCCCAAGCATCCAGTATTGTGCATTGAACCTGGATGGCATCTCGTTTCATACATGATATTTTACATGTTTCAATGCCATTCTGCCAAATCTTCCCACTCTCTCCCTCTCCCACAGAGTCCATAAGTCTGTTCCATGTTCTGTCTTTTAAAAATGAATATGATCTCCTCCCATTCACTAAAACACATTCATATCTTTTGATTTATTTTTTTAATGACATTTCTTTTCAAGAGTCCAGCGAAGTTGTCTTGTAGAATGTTCTATATTATGGATTTGTCTTATTTTGTTCCCTCAAGATTAGATCCAGGTTGAGTTGCCACACCATCGAGGACACTGGATTTGATTACTGCACATTGTACAGGAACATTTTTCCCCTTTGGGCTGGAAAAGTTATCTGTAGGGTAATGCTTTGAGATCACATGTCTACTCTGATACTTAAGAGACATTCACATGATGATTGTAGCCTTGACAAATTATCCTGCCTGAAACAACTATTACACTGGGGATTAGAAAATGCTAATTTTCTACTTTTGCCACTCCTTCTGTAGTTATTAGCAAAAGAAGGAAGAGCTCCTCTCTAATTATGCATTTAATCTATCTGTCTCTCTATCATCTACCTATCTCTTTCTCCACTATTCTATATATTTATTGACATAAAATCTAAAAGCTGCATATATTTAAAATGTATAGCTTGATGAGTATTCACATTTGTGTGTGCTAATTCTCTTTAGTGATGTCTGACTCTTTGTGACCTTATGGTCTGTAGTCCACCAGGCTCCTCTGTCCATGGGATTGTCCAGGCAAGGATACTGGAGTGGGTTGCCATTTTCTTCTACAGGGGATCTTCCTGATCCAGGAATGGAACCTGCATTTCTTATGCCTCCTGCATAGCAGGCAGGTTCTTTTACCACTAGCACCACCTGGGAAGCCCCATTCACATTTTTAACTTATGAAACCATCACCATAATTAAAATAATACTTTATTGCTCTCTAAAATGTCTGTGGCCCTTTGTAATCTCATGTACTTCCCTCCAATCTCTTCAGCAGGTAACTACTGATGTGCTTTCTTTCACTATAGATTAAATTTCACTTTTTGGAACCTTGTATACATGTGTCTGTCTTTTTACCTTAGCATAATGACTTTGAGTGGAGAAGGCAATGGCACCCCACTCCAATACTCTTGCCTGGAAAATCCCATGGATGGAGGAGCCTGGTAGGCTGCAGTCCATGGTCACTAAGAGTCGGACACGACTGAGAGACTTCACTTTCACTTTTCACTTTCATGCATTGGAGAAGGAAATGGCAACCCACTCCATTGTTCTTGCCCAGAGAATCCCAGGGACAGGGGAGCCTGGTGGGCAGTGCTGTTCATGGGGTCGCACAGAGTCAGACACGACTAAAGTGGCTTAGCAGCAGCAGCAGCAGCAGCAGCAGCAGCAGCAATGACTTTGAGATTCGTCTATAATGTTGTATATGTCAATAGGTTGTTCCTTTGGTCCTTTTTGTTGCTTTATAGTATTCTACTGTCTCCTAATTTTTTTTAATTTTAATTTTTTAAAATGTAGTCATTTTTAATTGAAGGATAATTGATTATTATTAGTCTGATTTCTGCAATACATTAACAAGAACTAGCCATAGGTGTACATATGTCCCCTCTGTCTTGAACATCCCTCCCACCTCCCACCATTTCCCACCCCTCTAGGTTGTTACAGAGCCCAGTTTGAGTTCCCTGAGTCAAACAGCAAATTTCCATTGGTTATCCATTTTACTCCTGGTAGTGTATATGCTTCCATGCTCCTCTCTCCATTCATCTCATCCTCAATTGAAATTGATTTGAGATTCTTGGAACAATTCCAAAGATTTTCTGTGTCTGTTTTCTCTAGCTTTCCCTAAGTTTAACATCATATCTATCATAGACCATTTTTCAATACTAAAACATTAGATCCTTTGCCCATTATTTAATCATTTTTGATATTGAGTTATTTGAGTTCTTTATATGTTTTAGATATTATGCCTAATCAGACATATAGTTTGCAAATATTTTCTACCATTCTATAGATTGCTTATTCACTGTATTACTTGTTTCCTCAAAGAAACATACAGGGGCCAACTGGTATATGCCCAACATCACTGATCATCAGATCAATGCAGATGAAAATCAAAATGAGATATCACCACATACATTCTAGAATGAGATAGTATCAAAAAGACAAGAGAGAAAGAGTAATTTTGAGAATATGGAGAAAAGGGAACCCTATTGCACTATTGGTAAGGATATAAATTGGTACAGCCTTTATGGAACCCAGTATGGAGATTTCTTTAAAAGTTAAAAATGAAACTATAATATGATCCAACCATCCCAATTCTCAGCATGTTTGCAAGCAAAATGAAATCAATATCTTAAAGAGATATCTGCGCTCCCATTTTCATTACAGTATTAGTCATAGCCAAGATATGAAAACCATTTAAGACACTTAGATTGCTTGTCTTAGACACCCAGTTTGATTGACAGACACATTGATTGACACACTTAAATTAGTTCATCCAAGTTGTCACAATATCAGGATTTCCTTCTTTTTTAAGGCTGAATAGTATTCTCTGGTGTGTGCATTTATTTATTTGTGTGTGTGTGTGTGTGTGTGTGCATGTGCATGTATGTATGTGTGTGTAGTTGTGTGTATACAAAGGAATACTTCATAAAGAAGGACATCTTCTCTATGTGACAACATAGAGAAACCTAGAAGACATTAAGCTAAGTGAAATAACTCAGAAACAAAAAGACACATGGTGTATGATCTCACTTAAATGTTGAACCTAAGAAAGTCAAACTCATAAAAACAAGGAATAAAGTGGTGGTTGCCAAGAACTGGTGTATGAGGGAAATAGGAAATATTGGTTAAAGGTATAAAGTTTTAGTTATGAAGGATAAGTTATTTAGATCTTAGTGACTAGCATGGCAACTATAGTTAATAATACTGTATTTAAAAAAAAATATTTGGTTGTGCCAGGTCTAAGTGGAAGCATGTGGGATCTTCAATCTTTGTTGTGGCATGAAGCTTCTCTATTTATAAGCATGAAAACTCTTAATTGTGACATGTGATATCTAGTTCCTGACCAGAGATTGAACCCAGGCCCCTTGCATTGGGAGCACAGGGTCTTAGCCAGTGGACCATCAGGGAAGTCCCAATAATATTGTCTTATAGCAATTGAAATTTACTAAGAGAGTAACTGTGTGAGGGGATGGATATGTTCATTTGCTTGATTGTCATAATCATTTCACAATGTGTTCTGTATTAAAACATCATATTTTACATGCTAAAATATATATTTTTTTTTGTAAATTATAGCTCAATAAAGCTGGGAAACAATCAAAACACTTGCATTTATACAAAACATTATCTTCATGACCAATAGATTGAACCTGTGTCTCTTGCATTAGCAGTTGGATTCTTTTTTTTTATATTAATTTATTTTAATTGGAGGATAATTGCTTTACAATATTTTTATGGTTTTTGCCATACATCAACATGAATTGACCACAGGTATCTCCCTGATCCTGTACCCCTTCCCACCTCCCTCCCCAGCCTATCTCTCTAGGTTGTCTCAGAGCACCAGCTTTGGGTGCCCTGATTCATTCATAGTACTTGCACTGGTCATCTATTTTACATATGGTAATATACATGTTAAATGCTGCTCTCTCAAATCATCCCACGCTCACCTTCTCCCACTGAGTCCAAAAGTCTGTTCTTTACATCTGTGTCTCCTTTGCTGCCCTGCATGTAGGATCATTGGTACCATCTTTCTAAATTTCATATATAATATATGTGTGTTAATATACAGTATTTGTCTTTTGCTTTCTGACTTACTTTATTCTATATAACAGGCTCCAGTTGACTCCACCTCATTACAACTGACTCAAATGGATTCCTTTTTATAGCTGATTAATATTCCATAGTGTATATGTACCACAATTTCCTTATCCATTCATATGTCAATGTACATCTAGGTTGCTTTCCTGTCCTTGTTATTGTAAATAGTGCTACAATGAACACTGGAGCACATGTATCTCTTTCAATTCTGGCTTCCTTGGGGTGCACGCCCAACAGTGGGATTGCTGGGTCATATGGCAGTTTTATTCCCAGTTTTTTTTTTTTTTTTAAGGAATCTCCATTTTGTTCTCCACAGTGTCTATACCAGTTTGCCTTCCCACCAACAGTGTAAAGAGGGTTTCTCTTTTCCCACACCCTCTCCAGCATTTACTGTTAAACTTTTTGATGATGGCTCTGACTGGTATGAGATGATATCTAATTTTGGTTTTGATTTGCATTTCTCTAACAAGGAGTGCATCAAGGCTGTATATTGTCACCCTGCTTATTTAACTTATTTGCAGAGTACATCATGAGAAACCCTGGGCTGGAAGAGGCACAAGCTGGAATCAAGATTGCCAGGAGAAATATCAATAACCTCAGATATGCAGATGACACCACCCTTATGGCAGAAAGTGAAGAGGAACTAAAAAGGCTCTTGATAAAAGTGAAAGTGGAGAGTGAAAAAGTCAGCTTAAAGCTCAACATTCAGAAAACAAAGACCATGGAATCTAGTCCCATCACTTCATGGGAAATAGATGGGGAAACAGTGGAAACAGTGTCAGACTTTTATTTTTTTGGGCTCCAAAATCACGTCAGATGGTGACTGCAGCCATGAAACTAAAAGACATTTACTCCTTGGAAGGAAAGTTATGACCAACCTAGATAGCATATTGAAAAGTAGAGACATTCCTTTGCCAACAAAGGTCCGTCTAGTCAAGGCTATGGCTTTTCCAGTGGTCATGTATGGATGTGAGAGTTGGACTGTGAAGAAAGCTGAGTGCCAAAGAATTGATGTTTTTGAACTGTGATGTTGGAGAAGACTCTTGAAAGTCCCGTGGACTGCAAGGAGATCCAACCAGTCCATTCTGAAGGAGATCAGCCCTGGGATTTCTTTGGAAGGAATGATGCTAAAGCTGAAACTCCAATACTTTGGCTACCTCATGCGAAGAGTTGACTCATTGGAAAAGACTGATGCTAGGAGGGATTGGGGGCAGGAGGAGAAGGGTACGACAGAGGATGCGATGGCTGGATGGCTTCACTGACTCAATGGATCTGAGTCTGAGTGAACTCCAGGTGTTGGTGATGGACAGGGAGGCCTGGCATGATGCGATTCATGGGGTCGCAAAGAGTCAGACATGACTGAGGGACTGAACTGAACCTGAATAATGAGTGAAGTTGAGTATCTTTCATATGTTTATTAGCCATCTGTGTGTCTTCTTTGGGGAACTATCTATTTAGGTCTTTTGCCCACTTTTGTTTGGGTTGTTTGTTTTTCTGATACAGAGCTGCATGAGTTACTTGTATATTTTGAATTAATTCTTTGTCAAAGAATTCATGAAAACTGACAAAGATTCTTTGTCAGTTGTTTCATTTTCTATTATTTTCTCCTATTCTGAAGCCTGTCTTTTCACCTTACTTACAGTTTCCTTCATTGTGCAAAAGTTTTTAAGCTTAATTAGGTCCCATTTATTATTGTTGTAATTTCCATTACTTTGGGAGTGGGTCATAGAGGATCTTACTGTGATTTATGCCATAGAATGTTCTGTCTATGTTTTCCTCTAAGAATTTTATAGTTTCTGGTCTTACATTTATGTCTTTAATCCATTTTTCCATTTATGTTTGAACTCTGGGAGTTGGTATGGACAGGGAGGCCTGGCATGATGTGATTCATGGGGTCACAAAGAGTCGGACATGACTGAGTGACTGATCTGATCTGATCTGATCTGAGGGTGTTAGAATGCGCTTCCCTCATAGTTCAGTTGGTAAAAAATCTGCCTGCAATGCAGGAGACCTGGGTTCAATTCCTGGGTTGGGAAGATCCCCTGGAGAAGGAAATGGTAATCCACTCCAACATTCTTGGGTAGAGGAGCCTGGTAGGCTACAGTCCATGGGGTCAAAAGAGTCAGAGATGACTTAGCGACTAAACCACATGGTGTTAGAAAGTGTTCTAGTTTCATTTTTTTATATATAGTTGATCAGTTTTCCCAGCAGTTTTTTGAAGAGATTCTTTTCTCCACCATATATTTTGTCTCATTTGTCAAAGATAAGTTGTCCATAGGTGCATGGATTTATCTCTGGACTTTCTGTTTTTTTCCCATTGATCTATTTTCTGTCTTTGTGCCAGTACCATACTATCTTGATGACTGTAGCTTTGTAATATAGTCTGAAGTCAGGAAGCTTGATTCCTCCAGTTTCATTCTTCTTTTTCAAGATTGCTTTGGCTATTTGGGGTCTTTCATGTTTTCATACAAATTGTGAAATTATTTGTTCTAGTTCTGTTTTAAATACTGTTGGTAATTTGATAGGGATTGCTTTGGATAGTACACTCATCTCCACTATTCTGATTCTTCCAATCCAAGAACATGGTATATTTCTCCATCTATTTGTGTCATCTTTGATTTGTTTCATCAGTGTTTTATAGTTTTCTATATACATGTCTTTTGTTTTTTTAGGTAAATTTATTCCTGAGTATTTTATTCTCTTCATTACAATGGTGAATGAGATTGTCTTCTTAATTTCTCTTTCTTATTTTTCATTGTTAGTGTATATGAATGCAAGGGATTTCTGTGTATTGATTTAATATCCTGCAACCTTACTATATTCATTGATCAGCTCTAGTAATTTTCTGGTAGTATATTTAGGGTTTTCTATGTAGAGGATCATGTCATCTGCAAACAGTGAGAGTTTTACTTCTTTTCTAATCTGGATTCCTTTTATTTCTTTTCTTCTATGATTGCTGTGGCTGGACTTCCAAAACCTTGTTAAATATAGTGGTGAGAGTGGGAACCTTTGTCTTGTCCTGATTTTAGAAGAAATACTTTCAGTTTTTCACTATTGAGGATAATGTTTTCTGTGGATTTGTCATATATAGCTTTTACTATGTTGAGGTAGGTTTCTTCTATGTTTACTTTCTGTAGAGATTTTGTCATAAATGGGTATTGAATTTTGTCAAAGGCTTTCTCTGCATCTATTGAAATAATTATATGGTTTTTAAACTTTAAATTGGTTGATATGGTGTATCATATTGATTGATTTGTGAATACTGAAAAATCCTTGCATTCCTGGGATAAAGATCACTTGGTCATGATATATGATCTTTTTATTATGTTGTTGGATTCTGTTTGCTAGGATTTTGTTGAGGAATTTTGCATCTATATTCATCAGTGATATTGGCCTGTAGTTTTCTTTTTTGTGGTATCTTTGTTTGGTTTTAGTGTCAGGGTGATGGTGGCCTCATAGAATGAGTTTGGGAGTTTTCCTTCCTCTGCAATTTTCTGGAAGAGTTTGGGTAGGCTAAGTGTTAGCTGTTCTTTAAATTTTTTATAGAATTCACCTATGAAGCCATCTGGTCCTGAGCTTTTGTTTGTTGGAATATTTTTATTATAGTTTAAATTTATGTGCTTGTGATTTATCTGTTTAATTTTTGTATTTCTTCCTGGTTCAGTTTTGGAAGGTTATACTTTTCTAAGAATTTGTCCATTTCTTCCAAGTTGTCCATTTTATTGGCATATCATTGCTCATAGTGGTCTCTTATGGTCATTTGTATTTCTGTGTTATATATTGCAATTTATCCATTTTTATTTCTAATTTTATTGATTTCAGTTTTCTCCCTTTTTTCTTGATGAATCTGGATAATGGTTTGTCTATTTTGTTTTATCTTCTCAAAGAATTATCTTTTAGTTTTATTGATTTTTGCTATAGTTTCCTTCATTTTTTTTGTTCATTTATTTATGCTCTGATTTTTATGATTTCTTTCCTTCTACAAACTTTGAGGGTTTTGTTGTTCTTGTTCTTTTTCTAATTGCTTTAGGTGTAAAGTATTGATGTTTCTATTGTTTCTTGAGGTAGGCTGGCAGCTGGATTCTTTACCACTAGTGACACCTGGGAAGTTCTCTACAAAATATCCAAAATAGTTAAGCTAGTTTTAATCCAGACAAGTTTTTTTCTTTAAAGCCATTTTTGTCCTGTGCCAAACACAACATGATATATGGAACAGAATATAGGTACAGGATGTACTGTTCTCATATATCATGTTGTGTTTGGCCATCATGTCATTTAGCCTCCTCCAATCTGTGTCTGTTTCTCAGGTTTTTTTTTTTTTTTTGGTTTGTTTGTTTTTCATGACTTTGGCACTTTTAAAGAGAATAGTAATGTGTTTTGTAGACTGTCCTTCAGTGTGAACTCATACATTTTCTTATTATTAAACTATGGTTATGGTTTTGGAGGCAACCACAGAAGTGAAGCTCCCTACTCAGCACATGAGATCTAAGAATACATGATTTCAAAATGACCTGTTTCTGGTGACTTCAACCTTGATCAGTTGGTGAAGGTGGTGTCTGTTATTGTTCCCCACTGTAGGCTTACTATTATTCCCTTCCATACTCCTTTGAAGCAAGTTACTAAGCCCACACTCGAGGGAGGACAATTAAGCTATACCTCCTAGAGGAGGGAATACATATATCTATATTTTGAAGTCCTTTTGTAAAGAATTTCTCTACTTTTTGTTTATGCAATCATTTATTATAAAATTTTGGTATGGACTCATATGTATTTATATTATTATCTTCCAAAACTATTATTTTGTTGTTCAAATTGTTCAAGCTTTTTTTTTTTTAAGCTATTGGGAAGTTTTTCAGTCTATTTCCATATCCCTGTGACATGCACCGTGTTGGATTTTGTTTTTCATTTTCTTATTTTCTACCATTATGTGATCCTTTAGATTCACTCTATATTTTTGCTGCCCCACCCTTCATTTCAGTTAAGTCGCTCAGTCGTGTCCGACTCTTTGCGACCCCATGAATCGCAGCACGCCAGGCCTCCCTGTCCATCACCAACTCCCAGAGTTCATTCAGACTCACGTCCATCAAGTCAGTGATGCCATCCAGCCACCTCATCCTGTGTCATCCCCTTCTCCTCATGCCCCCTATCCCTCCCAGCACCAGTCTTTTCCAAAAAGTCAACTCTTCACATGAGGTGGCCAAAGTACTGGAGTTTCAGCTTTAGCATCATTCCTTCCAAAGAAATCCCAGAGGTGATCTGCTTCAGAATGGACTGGTTGGATCTGCCTTGGACTCTCAAGAGTCTTCTCCAACACCACAGTTCAAAAGCATCAATTCTCAGTGCTCAGCTTTCTTCACAGTCCAACTCTCACATCCATACATGACCACTGGAAAAACCATAGCCTTGACTAGACGGACCTTTGTTGGCAAAGGAATGTCTCTACTTTTCAATCTAGGTTGGTCATAACTTTTCTTCCCAGGAGTAAGCGTCCTTTAATTTCATGGCTGAAGTCACCATCTGCAGTGATTTTGGAGCCCAAAAAAAAGAAAGTCTGACACTGTTTCCACTCTTTCCCCATCTATTTCCCATGAAGTGATGGGACCAAATGCCATGATCTTCGTTTTCTGAATGTTGAGCTTTAAGCCAACTTTTTCACTCTCCACTTTCACTTTCATCAAGAGCCTTTTTAGTTCCTCTTCACTTTCTGCCATAAGGGTGGTGTCATCTGCATATCTGAGGTTATTGATATTTCTCCCAGCAATCCTGATTCCAGCTTGTGCCTCTTCCAGTCCAGCGTTTCTCATGATGTACTCTGCATATAAGTTAAATAAAGCCTTGGTTTCTTTATTACAGAACAGTGGGGGAGGCCATGGTACCTGAGGTGGTTATGTTTGAACTGATGTCTTGGGAAATGTGGTGTCCATGAAAACTTAAGCAATTCGGGGCCTTCATGGAGTAGAGGTGGTGATGTTTAATCAAATGAAGGCATGTGGTGGGGGAGGCAGGCTTTTCTGCTAGGTGAAAACTTCTTACATCAGCAGATTCTTTTCTATCCCGCCAGCTTCTTCATTAAACCCAAGTCTTTCTTACAGATCAGAATATGAGAGGGGTGATGAGTAAGGTTATTTTTCTTTTTTCTTCCTTACCTTAGTTAGTCCCTCCCCTCCATGCACACCCAAAGTCCATGGTTTCTGATTTTTCTCTATTGTGTATGCTTGCTGAGGTTGGTCCACCTATTTATAATAACTGTCTTATATCTGCTTTCGTAGTGACAGCAATCTTTTTGGTCTAAAACTTTGGGTGGAGCTCTCTGTATCCCAGATGTAAGTCCAAAATGCACAGACTCCATGATATTGTAGAATGTGAACTCTGAAATGGACAGTAACTGTAACTTCAGAGGTGCACATTGAAGGTATGGGATTTGCACACCAGAATCGCTGAGTAAAGAAGATAGCATTACCTGAGAAATTTCAGAAAGTACTCTATCTCCTATGATACCAAACCCCCTCCCTCTTGACCTTCAAGTCTCACAAAATTTTGGAGGTAAAAAACATGAATGAAATGGTGAAGACACACTGTGTGCTATGTATGTGGAACAGTCCAAATATTCCAAATATTTTCTGTCTAGAGACATTTAGGATTTGCATCCCTTTTTTCCCATTTTGTCCCTAAGAATCATAGTGGGGTTGTCATGATCTCCTCTGGGATTATGAGTTAAGAGAAAAGCATGACAAACCAAAGAGTTCCCTTGTGGTCCAGTGGTTAAGAATATGCCTGTCAATGCAGGGAACATTGGTTTGATCCCTGGTCTGGGAAGATTCCACATGCCATGGAGCAACGGAGCCTGTGTGCCACAACTATTAGTCCTGTGTCTCTAGCGTCCATGCTCTGCAATAAGAGAAGCCACCACAATAAGAAGCTCAGGCACCACATTGAGGAGTATCTCCTGTGCACAGCAACAAAGACATAGAGAAGGCAAGAAAAAAAAAATGATAAGCTAGGATTTTCCTGGAGTCTCCACACTGTACTTCATGCCTTGTGCAATGGGTCTTATATTGCAGCTATGCAGTTTTCATAGCCCACAATATATGTGGGGAAGTTTGAGGGGGGTGAGCTGGAGAAGCTTGGGGATCTGCCAGACACTTCATCCCTCTTGAATAAACCATGTTTTTTTTTTTTTTTTTTTTTTTTTGCCACAACATTCTCATATTTGTGAGAGAGTTACACAGTTCTGCTTCTTAGTCTACCTTTATGTAACCATGAGGAGTTCAAAGTATAATACTGCTACCTCTGGTTATGGTGTGAAGGGGATATTAAACTCTGTTAGTCTATAGTTTAAGATACAGAACAATCAAATGAATGGAGAGTTTCATGAAGGAAACCTGAGTTTGGTGGGACTAGCATTTTCTAGTATAAAACTGAGTAAAGTATAAGCATACATTGTATTTCCTTCTGTTCTGTAGAACCTAGAAGCAGCAATACCCTAGTAGTAATGAGTGCATATAATGCTCTATTCTTTCAGGGCTCCAACCTGCTTAAGTTTACACTGGGTACTACATCACCTTAGACAAGACAGCAGCTCCAACACAACCACCTTAGGCAGCATGGCCTCCCCTACTTCAGTCTTAACTGACGGTTGGACATGGGGTGAGGAAGCAGCTGGTGAGAGCACAGCTCATGTTTCTGAGATCAGGAAGGTCATTCCTTAGGTGCTGCTGTTGTGGACGTTTGGCTACCAGGAACCATTCTGGCTCTTTAAACTCTTACCTCAGCCCTGGCCAACTTTCACAGGATTTCCCATGCCTTGTCTTAAATAGATCATATGCAGCTGTTCTTGTCATTTTATCCCCCATGTTGCTGTCATTCTCATTGTTACTTTAGATATGCTGAAGAATGGCAGAGCAAGCTTGATGAGAACAGAGCCAGAATCAAGCCTTGATTCTGACTCTTGTTAGCTGTGTGACTCTGTGTAAATCATTTAACATCTCTTTGCTATGACCTCAATATAAAGGGGGAAAGTAGTAATACCACTGGGATACCATAAGGTTCTAAAGATGTTTAGATGAGTTGATTGTGTGAAGTCCTGAGAATACATCATGCACCTGAGAACTGCTATGGAAGTGCCAGGCATCTACTAGAACCTGTCATTACTTATTGATCTCTCCAAAATCCCAGGGCTACACAGTACAGGGCAGGGAGGAGGCCTGATGCTACAAATTAATGTGTTCAAGCCCAAGAGTAAGACACTGAGAACCAAAGGATGCCAACTAGAAGGGATGGAACATTTTTCCAGGGGTGTGCAAACACATATTTTGAAGACCTGACCTCTCCTAAAAATTGTCACAAATGTGAAACTGCAGGCCAGTGCCTAAGTCATAAATTGTCAGAGCTTGGTTAGTAGCTTCTCCAAGCAACAACCTCAAAGTTGGTTCCAAATCCAGCTCCCAATAACACCTTTAGTTGCAAAGTGCAGAGTGTGCTTAGAAAGATGAAAAGATGGAGATAAAGTTTTTTGGGGAATGAAACTGACAGAGGGCACTTTCAGCCCCTTACTCATGGTTCCATAATGCTTTCATCTACAAAACTCTCATATGGCAATGAGTACCTCTGGAATAACAGATACAGTAAAGACTGTTTTGCTAACTTGTAAATATTGTTCTGTTTTCATTAAGACCTCTCATGTCCCAGAGCAGTGTCTACCCCTACCCTTACAACACTGTTTTTTATTGTCTGACACCCACCTTTGTCCCTAACTAAGTAGCTTATCAAACAGAAAAAGCAAAACTGAAATATATTTACAACTGCACTTCCTGTACTGAAATGCTAATTATTTTGATCCCACTATTTGCAACAATACTATTTTTTGTGCCTTACAGTGACTTTCACACACACACACACACACACACACACACATTACTTTTAAGGGAAAATTTTTAACAAATAAGTTGTCTTTATTTATGATTGTTTTGACTGTATAAACAGTTATAGGTGTGGTTCTCAATTTTATTCTATGGCAGTACAGAGTATAAACTTATCCAACTAAAGCAGGATAAGTGAAAGCATTTCCACACGTTGCAACTGTCCAAAGAAAAAGTTACAAATTGAATAATTAAATTGTAATCACCATTTGAAGTCCAAATATTTAGTTTTCTAGTCTTTGCTTGCTTTTTCCCCCACTTAATTATGAAAAATTTCAAACCAAAATGTTGAAAGAATTATGTAGCAACATCTAGATTCTACAACTAATATTTTATTATAGCCACTCTAGTAAATATCTATCCATTATCCATTCCTACATTCAAACTATCTTATTCGTATTAACTTCTATACAGAGTGGGGCTTCCCTCATAGCTCAGTTGGTAAAGAATCTGCCTGTAATGCAGGAGACCCCAGTTTGATTCCTGAGTCGGAAAGATCTGCTGGAGAAGGGATAGGCTACTCACTCCAGTATTCTTGAGCTTCCCTTGTGGCTCAGCTGATAAAGAATTCGCCTGCAATGCAGGAGGCCTGGGTTCAATTCTTGGGTTGAGAAGATCCCTTGTAGAAGGGAAAGGCTACCCACTCCAGTATTCTGGTCTGGAAAATTCCATGGACTGTATAGTCCATGGGGTCGCAAAGAGTCGGATACAACTAGGCGACTTTCACTTTCATATGCAAAGTACATCATAAGAAATGCCAGGCTGGATGAAGCACAAGGTGGAATCAAAAGATTGCTGGGAGAATCATCAGTAACTTCAAAAATGCAGATGACATCGCCCTCATGGCAGAAAGTAAAGAGGAACAAAAAAGCCTCTTGATGAAGGTGAAAGAGAAGAATGAAAAAGCTGGCTTAAAATTCAACAATCTCCAAAGAAGACATACAGATGGCTCATAAACAAATGAAAAGATGCTCAACATCACTCATTATCAGAGAAATGCAAATCAAAACCACAATGAGGTACCATCTCATGCCAGTCAGAATGGCTGCTATCAAAAAGTCTATAAATAATAAATGCTGGAGAGGGTGTGGAGAAAAGGGAAGCCTCTTACACCATTAGTAGGAATGCAAACTAGTACAGCCACTATGGAGAACACTGTGGAGATCTTTTAAAAAGCTGGTGATAGAACTTCCATATGACCCAGCAATCCCACTGCTGGTCATACAGACTGAGGAAACCAGAATTGAAAGAACACGTGTACCCCAATGTTCACTGCAGCACTGTGTACAGTAACTAGGACATGGAAGCAACCTAGATGTCCATTGGCAGATGAATGGATAAAAAAGCTGTGGCACATATACACAGTGGAATATTACTCAGCTATTAAAAAGAATGTATTTGAATCAGTTCTAATGAGGTGGATGAAACTCTATTATACAGAGTGAAGTAAGTCAGAAAAAAAAACACCAATACAGTGTCATAATGCACAATGTGGAACTTAGAAAGATGGTAATGATGACCCTATATGTGAGATATCAAAAGAGGCACAGATGTAAAGAACAGACTTTTGGACTCTGTGGGAGAAAGAGAGGGTGGGATGATTTGGGAGAATAGTATTGAAACATGTATATTACCATATGTGAAATAGATCACCAGTCCAGGTTCAGTGCATGAGACAGGGCACTCAGGGCCGGTGCACTGGGCAACCCTGAGGGATGGGATGGGAAAGCAGGTGGGAGGGGGTTCAGGGTGGGGCACACATGTATACCCATGGCTGATTCATGTGAATGTATGGCAAAAAAAAAAAAAAAAAAAAAAGCCAGTACAATATTGTAAAGTAATTAGCCTCCAATTAAAATAAATTAATTAATATACAAAAAAATTTAAAAAATTCAACATACATCTGTGTCTTATAATTTTCTGTATATAGTTCTTTTGTCTCCTTAGTTAGGTTTATGCCTAGATATTTCACTCTTTGTTTCAATGGTGAATAAGGTTGATTCTTTAATTTCTGTTTCTGATTTTTCATTGTTAGTATATAGGAATACAAGTGAGTTCTGTGTATTGAGATTGTATACTTTGACTTTGCTAAATTTATTTATCAGCTCTAGTAATTTTCTGATAGTTTCTTTTGGGTTTTCTATGTATAGTATCATGTCATCTGCAAACAGTGAGATTTTTACTTTTTTCCTGGTCTGTATTCCTTTTATTTCTTTTTTTCCCTCTACTTACTGTAGCTAGGATTTCAAAAACTATGTTGAATAATAGTGGTGAGAGTGGACACCCTTATCTTGTTCTTGATCTTAGAGGAAATACTTTCAGTTTTTCACCATTGATAATAATGCTTGCTGTGGGTTTATCGTGTATGGCCTTTACTATGTTGAGGTATCTTCCTTCTATGTCCATTTTTTGAAGTGTTTTTATCATAAATGTGTGCTGAATTTTCTCATAGGCCTTTCCTGCATCTATTGAGATGATCATACAACATAAACAGATGGAGAGATATTCTATGTTTCCAGGTAAGAAGAATCAATATTGTGAAAATGACTACACTACCAAGTGCAATATACAGATTCAATGCAATCCCTATCAAATTACCAATGGTATTTTTCGCAGAACTAGAACAAAAAATTTCACAACTCATATAGAAATACTAAAGACCCAGAACAGCACAAGCAGTCTTGAGAAAGAAGAATGGAACTGAAAGAATCAACCTTCCTGACTTCACATTATACTACAAAGCTACAGTCATCAAGACAATATAGTACTAGAACAAAAACAGAAATATAGACAATGGAACAAGATAGAAAGCCCAGAGATAAACCTACAAACCTATGGAAACCTTGCAAAGGATGCAAGAATATACAATGGGGTAAAAATGGCTTCTTCAATACATGGTGCTTGGAAAACTGGATAGCTAAGTTCAAAATAATGAAATTAGAACACTTCCTAATGCCATACACAATGATAAACTCAAAATTGAATAAATACCTAAATGTAAGACCAGAAACTGTAAAACAATTAGAGGAAAACATAGGTAGAACACTTGATGACATAAATGAAAGCAAGATCCTCTATGTCCCACCTCCTGGAGTAATGGAAATAAAAACAAAAACAAACAAGTGGGATCTAATTAAATTTAAAAGTTTTTGCACAGCAAAGCAAATTAAAAACAAGGTGAAAAGACAACCCTCACAATGGGAGATTATAATATCAAATGAAACAACTGACAAATGATTAATTTCCAAAACATATAAGCAGCTCATACAACTTAATACCAGAAAAACAACCCTATCAAAAAGTAGGAAAAAGACCTAAACAGACATTTCTCCAAAGAAGACATATAGATGGCTAACAAACACTTGAAAAGATGCCCATTATCACTCATTGTTAGAGAAATGAAATCAAAACTGTAATGAGATACCACCTCAAACCAGTCAGAAAGGCCATCATCAGAAAGTCAACAAACAAGGAAGACATACAGATGGCTAACAAACACATGAAAAGATGCTCAACATCACTCATTATCAGAGAAATGCAAATCAAAACCACTATGAGGTACCATTTCACGCCAGTCAGAATGGCTGCGATCCAAAAGTCTACAAGCAATAAATGCTGGAGAGGGTGTGGAGAAAAGGGAACCCTCTTACACTGTTGGTGGGAAATGCAAACTAGTACAGCCACTATGGAGAACAGTGTGGAGATTCCTTAAAAAACTGGAAATAGAACTGCCTTATGATCCAGCAATCCCACTGCTGGGCATACACACTGAGGAAACCAGAATTGAAAGAGACACGTGTACCCCAATGTTCATCACAGCACTGTTTATAATAGCCAGGACATGGAAGCAACCTAGATGTCCATCAGCAGATGAATGGATAAGAAAGCTATGGTACATATACACAATGGAGTATTGCTGCTGCTAAGTCACTTCAGTCGTGTCTGACTCTGTGCGAACCCATAGACGGCAGCCCACCAGGCTTCCCCGTCCCTGGGATTCTCCAGGCAAGAACACTGGAGTGGGTTCAATGGAGTATTATTCAGCCATTAAAAAGAATACATTTGAATCAGTTCTAATGAGGTGGATGAAACTGGAGCCTATTATACAGAGTGAAATAAGCCAGAAAAACACCAATACAGTATACTAATGCATATATATGGAATTCAGAAAGATGCTAACAATAACCCTGTATACGATACAGCAAAAGAGACACTGATGTATAGAACAGTCTTTTGGACTCTGTGGGAGAGGGAGAGGGTGGGATGATTTGGGAGAATGGCATTGAAACATGTATAATATCATATATGAAACTAGTCGCCAGTCCAGTTTCGATGCACAATACTGGATGCTTGTGGCTAGTGCACTGGTGCGACCCAGAAGGATGGTACAGGGAGGGAGGAGCGAGGAGGGTTCAGGATGGGGAACACGTGTATACCTGTGGCGATTCATGTTGATATATGGCAAAACCAATACAATATTTTAAAGTTAAAAAAATAAAATAAAATAATTAAAAAAAAAAGAAAGAAAGTCAACAAACAATATTGGAGGGAGTATAGAGAAAAGGGAACTCTTTTCTTACATTTCTGGTAGCTCTGCTAGTAGCTCAGCTTGTTTAGAATCTGCCTGCAGTGCAGGAGACACAGGAGACCTAACAGATGCAGAATACCTAACAGAAGTGGGTTCGATTCCTGGGTCAGGAAGTTCCCTTGGAGGAGAACAAGGCCACCCACTCCAATATTCTTTCCTGGAAAATCCCATGGACAGAGGAGCCTGGGGGCCATAGTCCATAGGGTTGCAAACAGTCAGACATTACTGAGCACTTTGCACGTGCACACATACACATGCACAGATCCTAGTATGGATCTTCTTAGATTTTTCTAAGATTTCTTAGATTTTTGACTAGTTTGCTTTCCAACCTTACACTCCAAAGAATTCCAAAAATCATGATGTTGACTTAATCAAGCTCCCTTTTTTACTTTAAGGGTGAGAGTTATATAAGTTCTATGCAATCTTTGTATTTTTGAGTAAGTAGTCTATTTAGACTTTATATAATTACCATTATATTAGGATTTCACTTGGTTTCTTTTTCTCCCTTTTATTGAATATTTAAAATCAATAAAATATTTAGTCATTCATTTAAAAAATATCTATTTTTTATTGAAGGATTATTGCTTTACAGAATTTTACTGTTTTCTGCCAAACCTCAACATGAATCAGCCATAGATATACATGTGTCCCCTCCCTCTTGAAACTTCCTCCTATCTCCCTCCCCATCCCATCCCTCTGGGTTGATACAGAACCCCTGTTTCAGTTCCCTGGGCCATACAGCAAATTCCCATTGGCTATTTATTTTACATACAGTAATATTAGTTTCCATGTTACTCTTTCCATACATCTCACCCTCTCATCCCCTTTCCCCTCTCTCCCCATGCCCATAAGTCTATTCTCTAAGTTTATTTCTCCACTATTGCCCTGTAAATAAATTCTTCAGTACCATTTTTCTTGATTCCTCATATATGTGTTAGAATACAGTTTTATCTTTCTCTTTCTGACTCACTTCATTCTGTATAATAGGTTCTAGGTTCATCCACCTGATTAGAACTGACTCAAATGTGAACACATTTTATGTGAACATTTTATGTGAACACATTTACACATTTATGACTGAGTAATATTCCATTGCGTTATATACATCACAACTTCTTTATCCATTCATCTGTCAATGGACATCGAGGTCATTTGTTATTTTATTCTCATTATTGTTCATCTAATTGACTATAATAATCTTTTTTTGATTAATAAAGCCTGATATGAGTTGCTACTTTTGTTGTCATCCTGGTGATGATAGAAACATGGAGTACTTAACTCTACTTTCTCGCCTTTTAATTATCATTGTCTTGCATTTTAATTCTACTTATATTTTGAATACTATGAGACCTTATTATCATTGTTTTGTACACCAATATCAACTTTTATTTAATCACCTATGTAGCCTGTCTTTTGTCCTTGTCATCTTCTTCTATTTCTAGTGTTCCTCTTAGGGATTATTCTGACAGAAAAAGTTATTTTGATTTTTCCTTTAGGGCACGTATGTTGGCAAAATTTCTCTGAAAATATAAACTTACCTTAATTTTAAAGGATGTTTCCACTGAATTCTATATAGTATTATTTACAGCTATTTCTTTTTATTTATGAGAAGACATTCCATTGTATTCTAGCTTCAATTATTTCTGTTTGGAAATCTGACTGCTTTATTTTTGCTCATTTACACATAATCTGATAGACAGAGTGCCTGATGATCTGTGGATGGAGGTTCCTGACATTGTATAGGGGACAGGAATCAAGATCATCCCCAAGAAAAAGAAATGCAAAAACTCAAAATGGCTGTCTGAGGAGGCCTTATAAACAGCTATGAAAAGAAGAGAAATGAAAAGCAAAGGAGAAAAGGAAAGATACCCATTTGGATGCAGAGTTTCAAAGAATAGCAAGAAGAGACAAGAAAGCCTTCCTCAGTGATCAATGCAAAGAAATAGAGGAAAACAATAGAATGGGAAAGACTAGAGATCTCTTCAAGAAAATTAGAGATACCAAGGGAATATTTTAAGCCTTTGACTGTGTGGATCACAATAAACTGTGGAAAATTCTGAAAGAGATGGCAATACCAGAACACCTGATCTGCCTCTTGAGAAATTTGTATGCAGGTCAGGAAGCAACAGTTAGAACTGGACATGGAATAACAGACTGGTTCCAAATAGGAAGAGGAGTTCATCAAGGCTGTATATTGTCACCCGTTTTTTTAACTTATATGCAGAGTACATCATGAGAAACGCTGGACTGGAAGAAACACAAGCTGGAATCAAGATTGCTGGGAGAAATATCAATAACCTCAGATATGCAGATGACACCACCCTTATGGCAGAAAGTGAAGAGGAACCCAAAAGCCTCTCGATGAAAGTGAAAGTGGAGAGTGAAAAAGTTGGTTTAAAGCTCAACATTCAGAAAACGAAGATCATGGCATCCGGTCCCACCACTTCATGGGAAATAGATGGGGAAACAGTGAAAACAGTGTCAGACTTTATTTTTCTAGGCTCCAAAATCACTGCAGATGGTGACTGCAGCCATGAAATTAAAAGACGCTTACTCCTTGGAAGGAAAGTTATGACCAACCTAGATAGCATATTCAAAAGCAGAGACATTACTTTGCCAACAAAGGTTCATCTAGTCAAGGCTATGGTTTTTCCTGTGGTCATGTATGGATGTGAGAGTTGGACTGTGAAGAAGGCTGAGCGCTGAAGAACTGATGCTTTTGAACTGTGGTGTTGGAGAAGACTCTTTTTTTTTCTAATTTTATTTTTAAACTTTACATAATTGTATTAGTTTTGCCAAATATCAAAATGAATCCGCCACAGGTATACATGTGTTCCCCATCCTGAACCCTCCTCCCTCCCCATACCGTCCCTCTGGGTCGTCCCAGTGCACTAGCCCCAAGCATCCAGTATCGTGCATCGAACCTGGACTGGCAACTCGTTTCTTACATGATATTTTACATGTTTCAATGCCATTCTCCCAAATCTTCCCACCCTCTCCCTCTCCCACAGAGTCCATAAGACTGTTCTATACATCAGTGTCTCTTTTGCTGTCTCGTACACTGGGTTATTGTTACCATCTTTCTAAATTCCATATATATGTGTTAGTATACTGTAGACTCTTGAGAGTCCAAGGCAGATCCAACCAGTCCATTCTGAAGATCAGCCCTGGTATTTCTTTGGAAGGAATGATGCTAAAGCTGAAACTCCAATACTTTGGCCACCTCATGCGAAGAGTTGACTCTTTGGAAAAGACTCTGATGCTGGGAGGGATTGGGGGCAGTAGGAGAAGGGGATGACAGAGGATGAGATGGCTGGATGGCATCGCTGACTCGATGGACGTGAGTCTGAGTGAACTCCGGGAGTTGGCGAGGGACAGGGAGGCCTGGCGTGCTGCGATTCATGGGGTCGCAAAGAGTTGGACACGACTGAGCGACTGATCTGATATGATCTGAAGGGAATATTTCATGCAAAGTTGGGCACAATAAAGGACAGAAATAGTATGCACCTAACAGAAGCAGAAGATATTAGGAAGAGTGGCAAGAATACACAGAAGAACTGTATAAAAAAGATCTCATGACCCAGATAATCATGATGGTGTGATCACTCACCTAGAGCCAGGCATCTTGGAATGTGAAGTCAAGTGGGTCTTAGAAAGCACCACTACGAACAAAGCTAGTGGAGGTGATGGAATTCCAGTTGAGCTATTTCAAATCCTGAAAGATGACACTGTGAAAGTGCTGCACTCAATATGCCAGCAAATTTAGAAAACTCAGCAGTGGCCACAGGACTGTAAAAGGTCAGTTTTCATTCCAATCCCAAAGAAAGGCAATGCCAAACAATGCTCAACCTACTGCACAATTGCACTCATCTAACACGTTAGTAAAGTAATGCTTAAAATTCTCCAAGCCAGGCTTCAGCAATACGTGAACCATGAACTTCCAGATGTTCAAGCTGGTTTTAGAAAAGGCAGAGGAACCAGAGATCAAATTGCCAACATCCACTGGATCATCAAAAAAGCAAGAGAGTTCGAGAAAAAAATATCTATTTCTGCTTTATTGACTATGCCAAAGCTTTCACTGTGTGGGTCACAATAAACTGTGGAAAATTCTGAAAGAGATGGCAATACCAGACCACCTGCCCTGCCTCTTGAGAAACCTGTATGCAGGTCAGGAAGCAACAGTTAGAACTGGACATGGAACAACAGACTGGTTCCAAATAGGAAAAGCAGTACATCAAGGCTGGATATTGTCACCCTGCTTATTTAACTTATATGCAGAGTATAACATGAGAAACGCTGGGCTGGAGGAAGCACAAGTGGGAATCAAGATTGCTGGGAGAAATATCAATAACCTCAGATATGCAGATGACACCACCCTTATGGCAGAAAGTGAAGAACTAAAGAAAATCTTATTGAAAGTGAAAGAGGAGAGTGAAAAAGTTGACTAAAAGCTCAACATTCAGAAAACTAAGATCATGGCATCTGGTCCCATCAGTTCATGGCAGATAGGGAAACAGTGTAAACAGTGGCTGACTTTATATTTCTGGGCTCCAAAATCACTGCAGATGGATGATTGTAGCCATGAAATTAAAATAGACTTACTACTTGGAAGGAAAATTATGATCAACCTAGACAGTATATTAAAAAGCAGAGACATTACTTTGCCAACAAAGGTCCATCTTGTCAAGGCTATGGTTTTTCCAGTAGTCATGTATGGATGTGAGAGTTGTACTATAAAGAAAGCTGCACGCTGAAAAATTGATGCTTTTGAACTGTGGTGTTGGAGAAGACTCTTGAGAGTCCCTTGGACTGCAAGGGGATCCAACCAGTCCATCCTAAAAGTCAGTCCTTGGTGTTCATTGTAAGGACTGATTTTGAAGCTGAAACTCCAATACTTTGGCCACCTGATGTGAAGAGCTGACTCATTAGAAAAGACTCTGATGCTGGGAAATATTGAGGGCAGGAGGAGAAGGGGACGACAGAAGATGAGATGGTTAGGTGGCATCACCAACTCGATAGACATGGGTTTGGGTGAATTCCAGGAGTTGGTGATGGACCGGGAGGCCTGGTGTGCTGTGGTTCATGGGGTTGCAGAGTTAGACATGACTGACCAACTGAACTGAACTGATCTGACACATAATGTGTCTGTTTTTCTCTGGCTTCTTTCAAAATTTTCCCACTAAATTGGGATTCTGTATTTTTGCTACATGTGTCATAAGTATGGTTTGCTTTGTATCTATCCTGCTTGATTTTCACTGGAGTTTTTAAATTTGTTGGTTAATATTTTCATTAATTTTGGAAAATTCTCAGGTATTCTCTCTTCAAATGTTACTTTGGCTCCCATTTCTCCCTTTCTCCATTTCTAGATTATAATTACAAATGTGTTATATATTTTCACTGTATTCTTCATGTCTCAAATACAATTTTTGAATTATTTATTCTTTGCAATTATCTGTGTATATTTGCTCTTGGTCCATCTTCCTATTTCTTATGCAATCACTTAAGTTATTATACTATATATGGAGTTCTTAATTTTAGCTATTGCATCTTCTATTTCTCTAATTTTATTTGAGTATTTCATGTATTGTTTACCTTTGAAAACTCATATTTTCATCTCATATCACATTCACCATATTTTCATAAGCATAAAAATTAGAATTGAAAATATCAACTTCCCAGATTGTTCAACAGATGTAGAAAAAAATTTCATAATTTAAAATAATGTCCATTTAAGGTGTCAATTATTTAAAAATACAGCTATATAAGTACATTTCAAAAAGTACAGCCATAGTAAGATAGTCTCAAGGATATATTGTACAACACAAGGAATATAGCCAATATTTTACAAAAATGTACATGGAAAATAACCCTAAAATTGCATATAAATAAATAAATAAATAAATTACAGTTTTCATAATATTTGATTTAATATTATGTGCCAGGAGCCGGCATATTGCATATTGAGTGCATATTGCATATTGCGTATTGAGTGCAGCACTTTCCACAGCATCATCTTTCAGGATCTGGAATAGCTCAACTGGAATTCTATCACTGCTGGGAGCCAGCATGAGGAACTCTGCCCGTGACAAAGGTCATGAGGAAGGAGGCTCGACATACGCAAAGGCGGGATCAAGCCTCAGGAGTCCCCCTGGAAATTCTCGAGCATCTACCCCCAAAACCACAGTCTGCCTACTTTCTGCTTTGTGCTTTCACCTACACCTCTGACTTTATGGGGGGCTGTCCCCCACTACCTCTCTGAAAAAAGAGTTAGCTTACAGCTCCAGTTAATAATTCCTGGGTGTGACGTGTTTCAACCTACAAACTCCTTTGGAAATCCTCTAGCCTGCCTGAATAGGTTTTTCCGGCCACATGTGATTGTTCAGAGCCTCCGAACTGTGAGAGGCAGGAGATGTTCTAAACTGTTTAAACACAGATTCCTTTGAGTAGTTAAAAGATTGATTAGAAATTGTATTGGTGAAAGGTTTTTTCACTTATTGGGCCAATGTTTGCTGCTAAGTCTCCATACTCCTTACCTACTGTGTCCTTGGCAGTGTATTGATTGATATAATGGGTGTATAGAAATGTAAGTAGTAGCCTCAATGTTTGTAACCTTGGACCCTTTAGTTAATTATTTTCTTGATTGAGCCCACCTCACCTTTGCACTATAGGAATGCAGCTTTGTTCAATGCTTTTTTGGAGGCTGGTGCCTGACTTTGGAATAAATCACCTTTAGAGAAAGATAAGTTTCTTAAAATGTTAACAGGCCTCCTGGCCAGAAGATGATGTAATTCACCTGAACTTTTGCATATAAGTTTGAAAGCCTGGCTTCGATTAGGACCAGTAACTGCTGTCCTTGCATGACTCCACCCCTTCCCCCATTATCCTCTATGCACAACTTAAGGTATAAAAACTACTTTGGAAAATAAAGTGCGGGCCTTGTTCACCGAAACTTGGTCTCCCTATGTCACTCTCTCTCCCAAATTCTGGCTGAGTCTCCATCTGGAGCACGGAACCCTCCATGCTTGCTAATTATGCCTGGGCTTCTAAGATCCGACTGGGGAGGCCTCAGTGTCTCCTCTCCTTCGGGAGAACAGAAGGATGCCTGCGGCCTACGTAAGTGGTGCAAACTTCTTGTCTTGAAGTTTTATTGGTCTCCCGCATAAACCAAGCTACTCAGCCTCTTTTCTCCACTGAATTTTCCTACTGAGCTATCCTCATCCTATTACTCTTTATATCTTTGATAAATATTTAAATAAATAGGTCGCCTATGCCGTCTCTCCTTTGAATACCCTGGATCAGCCAGGGCTGGTCCCTGGCAATTATGAAAAATGACAAGTAGCATTTTCACATATAAAATATCAAAGAACGGTGTTTGAGACAGGATATGGCTAAGAAATGGACTATATTGTTTTGAATACACGTCAAAGTAATATGCTAAACAGAGCACTCAAAGCCAGTGCACTGGGACAACCCTGAGGAGTGGCATGGGGAGAGAGGGAGATGGGAGCGGGGTTCAAGATGGGGGACACATGTACACCCATGGCTAATTCATGTCAATGTATGGCAAAAACCACTACATAACACCACTACATAATTAACCAATATTAGGTTAATATTTTAACCTAATTAGACTCCAATTAAAATAAATAATTAAAAGAATAATATGCTGATGTAATTTTTTCAGTGTTTAGAAAAATCACTTAAACAGGGTATCCAAATGGGTTAATTCAAGATATTAATGTTTTCTCCAAACTGGCAGATTAAAATAAACTTTATGAAACTGCAATCTAAAATAGCACATTCCTGGAGACAATCCCACTTGCTTTTCTGGAGATAGGCAAGGCTGTTTGTGGGAAGAAAGAATGTTCATAGTACAAACAAAAAGCTGTGTGGACGTCAGACAGAATTAGGAGCTCTCCCTTGCCCATTTACCCTTACATGCCCTCCGTGTATCTGTTTCCAAACTTTGTAGCCAAATACGGAAAAATAGACATGAGCATTGTTTTGCATGAAAAGACCACTTAAAAAAAAAAAAAAATGGCCTCACTTCTACATGCTTTGGCTTGTAAAAATGTGAATCACATAACATGTCGTCAACAGCTATCTCATCCTGAAGCCAGAAAATGCTTCTAGGAATGAGCACATGGGATTAAGACACTGTGGGTCCAGTGCTCTTCATTAGGCATAGCTGTTTTGTTCATGAGAGTTTGCTAGTGTTTCTTTGTTTTTCACAATTATTTGATTACTTTTTATACAATTCCATATTTCATTACTTTAAATCACTGATTTTCAAAGTGCATTTGTGTGCACTAGAAGCATCTTCATCTGGGATCAGCTTAATCTATTTCAAAACCCAGGGACTATAGTACATGTTGACAGGGAAACAGGTTCTCCATAGCAACATGATAGAAAAGGTAAGGAAGGAAAGGAACGAGATGTTCCTTCTTTTTCCCATGTATCCCCAGACTCATTTCTCCACTTTTCTTACAAAAAATAAAAGAAATGGGGAATACAAATTCAAATAAATTTATTTATCACACAAATATAATATCATGTAGTCTCTGTGGAGATATCTCACAATCAGGCACTTCCTACTTTTGTTTCTCTCTCATGGCAGCAGATGTATTATTTGTACCAGTTACTGATTTCCGCTTTCCTATCAGAATATTTTATTGCTCCATCCTAAGTGTAGACATGTGGCATACTCTTAGAATGTGAGCAGAAGTGATGGGTGACGGATGTCACATCCAAGCAGCAGTCTGGGAGGTAGCATGGGCTCCTTTATTGCTTTTGTTCCTCTATCACCAGAAGAGGTTCATCCTTACTCCTGGATCCAGAATAAAAAAGGTATGCAGGGAACTTCAGTTGAGGTCCACCAGACTCAAAACCACTATTTATGTGAATAAGAAAATAATGTTTGTCAAAGGGGAAAGTGCAGCAAGGGGAGGGATAAACTGGGAGATTTGGATCAACATATACACATTACTATATATAAAATAAATATATAACAAGGAACAACTGTATATCAAAGTGTTGCATTCAGTATGTCAGCAAATCTGGAAGACCGAAAAGTGACCACAGGATTGGAAAAGGTCAATCCTCATTCCAATTCCCAATAAGGGTAATGCTAAAGAATGTGCTGACCGTTGGACAATTACACTCATCTCCCATGCTTAAAATCTTGCATGCTAGGCTTCAGCATTATGCAAACCAAGAACTTCCAGACGTCCAAGCTGGGTTTAGAAAAGGATGAGGAACCAGAGATCAAATTGCCAACATTTGCTGGATCATAGAGAAAGCTAGGGAATTCCAGAAAAATATCTACCAGTTTCACTGAATATGCCAAAGCCTTTGACTGTGTGGATCATAAACTGTGGAAAGCTCTTAAAGAGATAGGAATACCAGACCATCTTATCTGTCTCCTGAGAAACCTGTATGTGGGTCAAGAAGCAACAGTTAGAACCCTGTATGGAACAAATGATTCCATACTCAATCTTGGTTCAAGATTGAGAAAGGAGTACAAGAGGCTTGTCTGCTGTCACATTCTTTGTTTAATACATACTCTGAGCACATTAAGAGAAACACTGGGCTAGATGAGTTACAAGATGAAATCAAGATAGGAGGGAGAAACATCAACAACCTCAGATATGCAGATGATACCACTCTAAATGGCAGAAGTGAAGAGAAACTAAAGAGCCTCTTAATGAAAGTGAAGGAAGGGAGTGAAACAGCTGGCTTAAAACCAAATAATAAAAAACAAACAAAAAAACAAAGATCATGGCATCCCGGCCCATTCAGTTCAGTCCATTTCAGTTGCTTAGTCATGTCTGACTCTTTGCAACCCCATGAATTGCAGCACATCAGTCCTCCCTGTCCATCACCAACTCCCGGAGTTCACCCAAACTCATGTCCATCGAGTCAGTGATGCCATCCAGCCATCTCATCCTCTATTTTCCCCTCTCCTCCTGCCCCCAGTCCCTTCCAGCATCAGAGTTCTTTCCAATGAGTCAACTCTTCGCATGAGGTGGCCAAAGTACTGGAGTTTCAGCTTTAGCATCATTCCTTCCAAAGAAATCCCAGGGCTGATCTCCTTCAGAATGGACTGGTTGGATCTCCTTGCAGTCCAAGGGACTCTCAAGAGTCTTCTCCAACACCACAGTTCAAAAGCATCAGTTCTTCGGCGCTCAGCCTTCTTCACAGTCCAACTCTCACATCCATACATGACCACAGGAAAAACCATAGCCTTGACTAGATGAACCTTTGTTGGCAAAGTAATGTCTCTGCTTTTGAATATGCTATCTAGGTTGGTCATAACTTTCCTTCCAAGGAGTAAGCGTCTTTTAATTTCATGGCTAAACTTGCACAAACTCTGGGAGATGGTGAGAGACAGGGAGGCCTATCGTGCTGCCATCCATGGGTCAGGAAGAGTTGGACAAGACGGGCAACTGAACAACAACTGTATAACACAGGGAACTCTTCTCAATAGTGTATAATGATCTATATGGGAAATTAATCTAAAAAATAGTGGATACATGTATAACGGACTCACCTTGCTATACAGCAGAAACTAACACAACATTGTAAAACAACTATAGTCCAATGCATTAAAAAAATTTATTATGCTTATTTTTAATTAATTTTTATTGAAGTATAGTTGCTTCACAATGTTGTGTTAGCTTCTGCTGTACAGCAAAATCAATCAGTCATACATATTCATGTATACACTCCCTTTTGGACTTCCTTCCCATTCAGGTCACCATAGTGCATTAAATAGAGTTCCCTGTGCTATACAGCATATTCTTGTTAGTTATTTATTTTATGTATGTGTGTTAAGTTGCTAAATTGTATCTGATTCTTTGTGACTCCATGGACTGTAGCCCACCAGGTTCCTTTGTCCGTGGGATTTCCCAGCAAGAATACTGAAGTGGACTGCCATTTCCTCTTCCATGAGATCTTCCTGACCCATGGATTGAATCTGTGCCTTCTATATTGACTGGTGAATTCTTTACCATTGAGCCACCTGGGAAACCCCAATTATTTTATATATAATATCAACAGTGTGGGCTTCCCAGGTGGCCCTAATGGTAAAGAACCTGCCTACCAATGCAGGAGATGTCAGAGATGAAGTTCTGATCCTTGGGTTGGGAAGATCCCCAGGAGGAGGGCATGGCAATCCACACTAGTATTGTTGCCTGTAAAATCCCATGGACAGAGGAGCCTGTCGGCCTATGATCCACAGTGTCTCAAAGAGTGGGATATGACCAAAGAAAGCAAGTTAGCATGCATGCATTGATAGTGTATGTGTCAATCCCAATCTCTCAATTCCTCCCAGCCCGACTTTCCCCCTTGGTATCCATATGTTGGTTTTCTATGTCTGTGTCTGTATTTCTGCTTTATAAATGAGATCACATTTACTATTTCACTAGACTTCACATATATGCATTAATATACAATAGTTACTTTTTTTTCTTTCTAACTCAGTTCACTCTGTATGACAGTCTCTAGGTCCAAACAGACCTTTACAAATGACCCAATTTCACTTTTTTTAATGGTTGAGTAATATTCCATCAGTTTAGTTGAGTTCAGTTCAGTCACTCAGTTGTGTCCAACTCTGTGTGACCCCATGGACTGCAACATGCCAGGCCTCCCTGTCCATCATTAACTCCCAGAATTTACTCAAACTCACGTCCATTGAGTTGGTGATGCCATCAAACCATCTCATCCCCTGTCGTCCCCTTCTCCTCCCACCTTCAATCTTTCCCAGAATCAGGATCTTTTCCAATGAGTTGGTTCTTCACATCAGGTGGCCAATGTATTGGAGTTTCAGCTTGAACATCGGTCCTTCCAATGAATATTCAGGACTGATTTCCTTTAGGATGGACTGGTTGGATCTCCTTTCAGTCCAAAGGACTCTCAAGAGTCTTCTCCAACACCACAGCTCAAAAGCATTAGTTCTTCGGCCCTCAGTTTTCTTTATGGTCCAACTCTCATATCCATACATGACTACTGGAAAACCATAGCTTTGACTAGATGGACCTTTGTTGGCAAACAATGTCTCTGCTTTTTAATATGCTGTCTAGGTTGGTCATAACTTTTCTTCCAAGGAGTAATCATCTTTTAATTTTATGACTGCAGTCACCATCTATCTGCAGTGATTTTGGAGTCCCGCCAAATTAATTCTGTCACTGTTTCCACTGTTTCCCCATCTATTTGCCATGAATTGATGGGAACAGATGCCATGATCTTAGTTTTCTGAATGTTGAGTTTTAAGCCAACTTTTTCACTCTTCTCTTTCACTTTCATCAAGAGGCTCTTCAGTTCTTCTTCACTTTCTACCATAAGTGTGTTGTCATTTGCATATCTGAGATTATTGGTATTTCTCCCAGCAATCAGAATTAGTTGAGGTATATTTCTTACTATAATAATAACTCAGTTAAAACTAAATGAAGATATTAATCACACCAGTTATGAGGTACCACCAGAATAAAAAATTAAAATATTTGTATCAGACCCAGACAAGAGTCAGTTACAAAGCTGTTATTGATGTCTACAAAATAGAATGGCCCAGGTTTTTACTGATAAAACACTTGTTAAAATTGGTGTGTGTGTATGTGATGGAATAAGCATATGGGCTTAGGCAGTCAGATTGGGAACATGAAGGTCACTTCCATGACTTGGCTGTTATAGAAAATATATTCTAAGAAAAGAAAATTTCAGAAGATAACATGTGGATTTGATAGCAAAGTTGAAAGATAAGATTTGTGATCATCTGCAAACAAGGAAAGGTGAAATTGAAAACAAAGATCAAAATTCAACATTATAGTAAAGACCAAATCAAAGGCTTGATCTCACACTCTTTTTACAACTGCTGAATTGATTAAAGTGACATTCAGTCAACAATTTTAGTTGTACAAATGTCCCAAAGGACAAAAAATACTAAAAGTGTTAGTCTTTCTTGGAAGCTTGATTGCCTCAGGTTACATCAATTTATTCCAGATTACTCTAAGCTACAACTGAAGCATGTATTGGAGAGAATTGTGAGCATGACTATGGACACATAGGGACCATACAAAATAAAAGCCAATGATGTTTTGAGAGAGTTGTATTGTCAAAGAGCCATCAGCCTAAATTAAAATAGCCTGTGCGTGTTTGAGACTTAAAATGATTGTGCCCCTAATTTTCTGTTCACCTCCAAAGAGGGAATATTCTTTAATGCCATATTCCAGTGTGGCCAAGGATGATGGTGGAGAATTATGGACTCTCAGAGAGTGGGGCCAAGAACCACAGAGCCTGGATACCTGCTCCAGGAGAACAGACACTGGAACTAGTCAGATTGTCTACAGACTAGGCAGAAGTGGCATTGGGGTAGGGGGAGACCTAATGTCCATAAAAAGGATTTCAGAATTCCTGCAATTTAAGCTGAGTGTATCCCAATCTCCTCCTTTCTGAAGAAGAATACTTATTGAGATGACCCTGCACCAGTATTGTTGATTGTGTGTGGAGTAGACAGTTTATTATTATTTTTTAAATTTTATTTTATTTAACTTTACAATATTGTATTGGTTTTGCCATATATCAAAATGAATCTGCTACAGGTATACATGTGTTCCCCATCCTGAACCCTCCTCCCTCCCCATACCATCCCTGTGGGTTGTCCCAGTGCACCAGCCCCAAGCATCCAGTATCGTGCATCGAACCTGGACTGGCAACTCGTTTCATATATGATATTATACATATTTCAATGCCATTCTCCCAAAGCATCCCACCCTCTCCCTCTCCCACAGAGTCCAAAAGACTGTTCTATACATCAGTGTTTCTTTTGCTGTCTCATACACAGGGTTATTGTTAGCATCTTTCTAAATTCCATATATATGCGTTAGTATACTGTATTGGTGTTTTTCTTTCTGGCTTACTTCACTCTGTATAATAGGCTCCAGTTTCATCCACCTCATTAGGACTGATTCAAATGTATTCTTTTTAATGGCTGAGTAATACTCCATTGTGTATATGTACCACAGCTTTCTTATCCATTCATCTGCTGATGGGCATCTAGGTTGCTTCCATGTCCTGGCTATTATAAACAGTGCTGCGATGAACATTGGGGTACACATGTCTCTTTCCCTTCTGGTTTCCTCAGTGTGTATGCCCAGCAGTGGGATTGCTGGATCATAAGGCAGCTCTAGTTCCAGTTTTTTAAGGAATCTCCACACTGTTCTCCATAGTGGCTGTACTAGTTTGCATTCCCACCAACAGTATAAGAGGGTTCCCTTTTCTCCACACCCTCTCCAGCATTTATTGCTTGTAGACTTTTGGATCGCAGCCATTCTGACTGGCGTGAAATGGTACCTCATAGTGGTTTTGATTTGCATTTCTCTGATAATGAGTGATATTGAGCATCTTTTCATGTGTTTGTTAGCCATCTGTATGTCTTCTTTGGAGAAATGTCTATTTAGTTCTTTGGCCCATTTTTTGATTCAGTCATTTACTTTTCTGGAATTGAGCTGGAGGAGTTGCTTGTATATTTTTGAGATTAGTTGTTTGTCAGTTGCTTCATTTGCTATTATTTTCTCCCATTCTGAAGGCTGTCTTTTCACCTTTCTTATAGTTTCCTTTATTGTGCAGAAGCTTTTAAGTTTAATTATGTCCCATTTGTTTATTTTTGCTTTTATTTCCAACATTCTGGGAGGTGGGTCATAGAGGATCCTGCTATGATGTATGTCGGAGAGTGTTTTGCCTATGTTCTCCTCTAGGAGTTTTATAGTTTCTGGTCTTACGTTTAGATCTTTAATCCATATTGAGTTTATTTTTGTGTATGGTGTTAGAAAGTGCTCTAGTTTCATTCTTTTACAAGTGGTTGACCAGTTTTCCCAGCACCACTTGTTAAAGAGATTGTCTTTAATACATTGTATATTCTTGCCTCCTTAGTCAAAGATAAGGTGTCCAAATGTGTGTGGATTTATCTCTGGGCTTTCTATTTTGTTCCCTTGATCTATATTTCTGTCTCTGTGCCAGTACCATACTGTCTTGATGACTGTGGCTTTGTAGTAGAGCCTGAAGTCAGGCAGGTTGATTCCTCCAGTTCCATTCTTCTTTCTCACTGTTGCTTTTCTTTCTGCTATAAGAATGTGATGTGTTATGTCAAATATACTTTATTTTTTAATGTGATGTGTTTTCTGCCTGGATCTCAGAAGATACATAAAGCAAAGCTCTGATTGACCTCTGTTGATATATACATTAGGAAGAAATAAATGTTTTTTATTGTAAATCAGTGAAATTTCAGGAGTCTTTGGTACTGTAGTATCAATATGCCCTAGTGAAAGCTAATATAAATGCCATACATTTCAGTTCTTCAGCTTTGTTTTCAGGAACAAAGTCTGATAGAAAGGAGTCCTAAATACCTCATTTTTTTCATACAGCTCAAATCTCAGACATCAGGGCCTCTCTCTGTATTTTTTTAATCTCAGGGTGAAAGTGGGTGGTAAGAAATCCTGAGTGATTTGCCGTATGAAAGGGGCAGCTCTATGTGGCATATTTGAACTGAAGAGGATTAGGAAGGCATGTGCATGCTGTAACCTGTCAGAGTGTTGAATTTGAATCAGGAAAGAAGGAACAGAGAGAGGACGGTAACCACCATGGGAGACTGCTTACATCTTTTGAACACGTTAAGTACAAGTGATGTTAAGGGAAATGAAAACCAAAATTTCACTCTTGGAGAACAGACTTTCACAAATCCCAACCTTGTGGTGGACATTGTCCCCATTAGGGCCCCAGCACCCACCAAGACTATCACAACTCCCTTCAAAGTCTTATTACACCTAGCCACAAATACATGTCCTCATTCCACTTCACAACCTTACTCACCCTTTTCCATGCTTTGAGAAGCTTCAGGCACTTGAGACAACCCAGCTGTGTCCCTGGTTAGTGTGTGGGTTATGAAAAAAGCTCTGCCCCACTCCAGCTATCCAAACACTCTCAGATACCTTCTACCAAGTCTCTCCCTCAGAAATTAAAGAAGATAAACTTTAACTAGCATAAGATTAGATACCAGGCTACACAAGAGATTTACAACTAAACTTGTGATTTATGTTAGCTAACACTTGATATCTTGTATCTCTCATGTTCTCAGTATCAGAGATTTAAAGCAAGCACACCATGCAGAAGAATTTCAGAAAATTATATAGATGTTCTACCCTCAAAGAGAGGAAGTATAATTCTGGACACCTTATATGAGTTGCCTAAAGTGACTTCTTTCCAAAGATTACAGTATCCAAGGGGATTAAAAGAGTAACTCAGAGTGGGGAAGCTTGACAAACACTACTTGGGCCAGGTGGTCAAGGTCAATATCAACAACTATAAATCACACGTGCCTTTGATATGTGATATGGTGGAGATGGCACATTCACTCTATGGTCTTCTTCCCCAAACTCATAATCTCCACCTAATAATGAGGAAAACAGCAGTTAAATTTCAATATAGAGACATTCTTCAAAATACCTGATCAGTAACATTCAAAACTGTCAAGGTCATAAAAAGTTGAGAAAATATCACAGCCAAGAGGAATCTAAGGCACATCCGACTAACTATTGTGTAATGTCCTGCATGGGATCCTGGAACAAGAAAAGGGCATTTAGGTAAAAACTAAGGAAATATCTTCAAGATGATGTCTTATATGCACCAGCTTCTTTGTAAAATTAATTTACCTTTTCATTCTTATTTACTGCGTGAGTCAGTATTTCATTTGTATTGATTTTATCCAGCAACTAGGAGAGAAAAACACAGAAAATCTGATACAAAGATAATCTGTTGTACAAAAAAAAAAAAAAAAAAACAAACACCTGAGGTAACATCAATAAATATTAGCCATTAGTAATGCATCAGAACTGATGCATTAGCTATGACAAAGGTTCCAAACTAATTCAATATGTTAGTCATAGCGGAAAGTGGGTGTGCGTATATGGGAATTCTCAGTACTATCTTTGCAACTTTTCTTTAAAAAAACAAAAACCAAAAACTAATAGTCACTTTCCCTCTATTCCCATTCAATTAGTCAGACTGGACACAATACAGCAAGGAGAGATGCTCCTGGGAAACCCTACAACATGGAAAAACACCTCTTTTCACTTCACCCCATTTTAAGGAGGCAAAGGCAGGAAGAAGGCTCTATACTGCACCAAACTGAGTGGCCAAGCATGAGGGAGACCTCTCCTAGCCCAGGGAAAAACCCACTGGGTTCCTACACATACACATTGACCATCAAAGGCTTTTAGAATCCTAACACTACATAGTTTTACCTGAAAATAATGTTTTTATAAATGGACACTAGTTGCAAATTGTCTCTGTTGTGGCCTGACTTACATAGTCGGTTGTCAGCACTGCACCCCCTTCCCTCTGCCAGGTCGTGATTCTGGAACTGACAGCAAGAACAGCAAATCAGATCCAGACCCGGCCTTGCTGGTTGACATTGGACTTCCTTAGCCCAGGCTATAGAATGGCTTCCTGATACCGAAAAAAAAAAAAAAAAAAAAAATTTACCCAGTCAGGGATGACTGCAAAGACTAGCTCTTGTCAATAACAATTTAGATCATTGTGAATTTAATTTCAGACATATGCCTTTGGTAAGGAGGAGTCACACACACCGTCTCCTCAACCTCTCATCTCTGCTTCTGCTTAGAGGAAATATCTAGACACAGGCCAGAATGCAGACCAGAGTCATTGAGCAACACAGCATACATATTTTAGGTGGGCTTTATAGCTCCATTCTGAAGAAGGCAATGACACCCCACTCCAGTACTCTTGCCTGGAAAATCCCATGGACGGAGGAGCCTAGTAGGCTGCAGTCCATGGGGTCGCTAAGAGTCAGACACAACTGAGCGACTTCACTTTCACTTTTCACTTTCATGCATTGGAGAAGGAAATGGTAACCCACTCCAGCCGTCTATGGGGTCGCACAGAGTCAGACACGACTGAAGTGACTTAGTAGCAGCAGCAGCAGCATAGCTCCATTCAGCCCTCCTGAATTTTTATTCACATGTACCTTAAACCAACCTTATGAAAGTATAGTTGTTTCACCATTCAACATCATTTTTCATAGACTGTAAAGGTGAATAATGTTATCCTTTGTCTCTGCAGCAGCTCCAGAGAAACTTGGACACCTGAAGTTTTATGTGAAAATGGAAAGTTAAGGGGTGACAGCAGAAATTAGTCTGAAGTCACATTGTCACACTTAGGGCACTATCTATAAGGACTATTTTTTTTTTTTAATTTTATCTTATTTTTAAACTTTACATAACTGCACTAGTTTTGCCAAACATCAAAATGAATCCATCACAGGCATACATGTTTAACCACTGGTAAATACAAGCTCAAAAAGGAAGGAGTAAGCTCTAAATTCATAGCAGTACAATTAAAAGTAGCCAAGACATGGAAACAACCTAAATACCCATCAACAGATGAATGGATAAAGAACTTGTGATATGTATATGTGTGTATATATATATATATATATATATATATGTGTGTGTGTGTGTGTGTGTGTGTGTGTGTGTGTATGTATTACTCAGTCATAAAAAAAGATGAAATATTGGTATTTTCAGCAACATAGGTGGACCTAGAGATTATCACACTAACCAAAGTCAGAAAGAGGAAAAATGGTATATAGTATCACTTATATGTGGTATCTAAAATATGACACAAATAAACTTATTTACAAAACACAAACACTCACAGACATAGAGAATAGACTTGTGTTTGCTAAGGTTGTGGGAGGAATGCATTGGGAATTTGGGGTTAGCAGATGCAAACTATTATATAGAAAATGGATAAAAACAAGGTCTCCCTTTATAGCACAGGTAACTATATTCAATATGCTGTGATAAATCATAATGGAAAAGAATATGAAAATATACATGTGTGCATATGTATAATTGAATCACTTTGCTATATAGTAGATATTAACACAAAATTGTAAACCAAATACTCCAACAATATTTTTTAAAGGAGCGCTCAGACAGAGAAAGGAGACAAATGAACAGGCATTGTCTCTCTCCTCTTTGCCCTTGAGTCAAAAGGAGAGGGCTCATGTACCTACACCAAACCCTCCTCTCTCCATGCACCCCCCCCAAACCTTCAACCAACCTTCTCCACGTTTATCTCAGAAATGAAGTTGGTTCCCTGACAGTTCTGGTGCCAACCTTTGCTCATAATCTGCTTAATCCAGTTTAAACATTCTAACACACTGCATAACTCATATTTACTGCCTCCATCTGGAGCCTCTGCCCTGTACACAGAGAAACCACCTGGTACCTAGCCAAATTCAGTGAAAAATGTACTGGACATGGGTACCTTTCTTATTTGGGGAATGAAAGCTGCTCTTCTTCAGTTACACTCCTCAAATTTATCACATGTCCACTTATCAAACACCAATCACCTTTCAGAACATGTCATTATCACATATTATCTGGATTTGCTTGCTCCATCATTTGCTTGTTCCTTGTGTGAAGTGCTCCCATGGTTCACCCACAGGACAGGGTGGAAAGTAGACATACAGAGGATCAAAACAGGGGAGCCCTGCTTTGTTTATATCTAAAGTGACAGTGTATCAGCAAGAACCACACAAAATGAAAAGGCAGTGCTCTTATCCTTCTGACTGTTCTGTACCAACAACCATCATTTTTCTACTTCTCCTCCAATTCTACTCTCCACAACTTCTGTTATGTCTATATGCAGAGTTAATAGGAAGATACAGTGCCACGAAAGCCCTCCAGCACATGAAGAGTCATGATGCTTCAGAAAGTCACCTCTCAGTTCAGAACTGCCAAACACTCACAGCAGGGCATGACTCCCATTCCTAAGATATGCCCAAATCAAACATTTTGGTATATATTCAATGAATTTGTAAATGATATCCCGAGTGTTACATTTAGAAAGGGGCGTCAGAGGATGAAAATGAGAAATGAGGCCAATGGTGAGCAGAACTTAAATTTCTTACCCTTTTTTTTTTTTAATCACTGTTTTTCTCTTTAATCAATTTTCCCTTCTTTCCCAACAGATCTTAAGGTGACACTTCCTAAATTTCAATAACTTCCATTCATTCTAATTTTATTCACAAAACACCAAGGCTTAAAATACTTATTCTATCCCAAAATTAAAGCCCACAAAGCTCATACTATCTAGATAGATGTATGCTATCCCAGAGTTACACCATGCTATCCCAAATAGCATATCCCAGAGTTATACTATGCTATCACAGATAGCATATCCCATATAGCCATCCCAGAGTTACACTTTCTTTCTGGCAGAAGATTTCTCATGGAAAGTAACATTTAAGATCCTCTCTTTGGTGACACCTAAAACATTTTGTACTAACACACATCAAATCAGAGACAGAGAGCAGGTAGGTCTTAGCAAGCAACTGGGTCTATGACTTTCAATGTATGTTCAGAGAATGGGGAAGAGAAAAGCCCTCAGTACATAAAGTTTACAGGAAAGACTTTCACCAAGACTCTCAGACCAAAGAGCCAACATATTAATACATAGTTTCATTTGCACAGAGATGGGCTTACAACCTCAGGAACCCCAATCTCAAAGGTTATTTTTTATTATTTTTTAAACAGAAATACATACTTAGGTACTAAACACACATATATTAGGTATACAGCCTGATTAAGTTTTAGCCAAGTGTACAAGCATAGTACATAGGACCCTGATGCTGGAAAAGATTGAAGGTGGGAGAAGGTCAACAGAGGATGAGATGGTTGGATGGCATCACTGACTCAATGGACATGAGTTTTAGTAAGCTCTAGGAGTTGGTGATGGACAGGGAAGCCTGGCATGCTGCTGTCCATGGGGTCACAAAGAGTCAGACACGACTGAGTTAATGAACTGAATTGACAAGCATAGTATAACCATCACCTAGATCAAGATATAAAGCATTTCCCATTACCCCAGAAGGTCCTTCTGTGTCTAGCTACTATCCTTCTCAAGACAAGCATTATTCTGACCTTTGACACTATAGGTTTGCTTTGAATATTATTTTTTTTAGCTTTCCTTAAATAGAATCATGCAATATGTGGTCCTTTTAATTCAACATTTTGTAGATGATATTAGTTCTATTATTACAGGTCTCTATGGCTTCACTAATTTTTCATTACTGCATATTATTCCATGGTACCACTAATAGATGGGCTTCCCAGGTAGCACTAGTGGTAAAGAACCTGCCTGTTGATGCAGGAGACAGAAGAGATGTGGGTTCAATCCCTGCGTCAGGAAGATCCCCTGGAGGAAGGCATGGTAACCCACTTCCATATTCTTGCCTGAATAATCTCATGGACAGAGGAGCCTGGTGGGCTGTGGTCCATTGGGTCCCAAGGAGTCAGACATAACTGAAGTGACTTAGCATGCAAACACTCACACACATAATACCTATAATAATCTCTGGTGGCCCAGTGATTAAGAATCTGCCTTCCAATATACGCGAGGGAATACAAGTTTGATCTCTGCTTGGGGAACTAAGATTCCATATGTTGCAAGGCAAGTAAGCTTATACACCATAACTAGAGAGCACACCCACCACAACTAGAGAGTTTGCATGCCACAAATACCAAACCATGCACTCTAGAGCCCATAGGCTGCAACTACTGAGCCTGCATAGTCTAGAGTCTGAGTTCTACAACAAAAGAAGCCCATGCATTGCAACTGGAGAGGCCCCCTGAGCTCCACACCTCTAGAGAGCCCATGCACCTCAACATAGAACCCACACCTTACAACAGAGACCCAGCACAGCCAAAGAAAGCCCAGTATGACACTCATAATAAAACTCTTAAAGATCTGAGAATAGAAGGTGATTCCCCAGCCTAATAAAACATATACAAACATCATAATAGTGAGAGACTGAATGGTTTCCTTTTACGATCAGAAGCAAGGCAAGAATGTCCTCTCTTATCACTCTTATTCAACACTGTTATGGGCATTCTATTAAGTTTAAGAAAAAAAATAAGTAAAAATAAACCATAAACAAAGTAAAAATAAAATCAGAAAGGAAGAAATAGAGAAGTTTTTATTTACAGATTACAAGCTTATATAGAAATAAAGAATTTACAAGAATGCTTTCAGAAGTAATAGACAAACATAAAAAGATTACAGGATACAATTTCTTTACTACATATAAAAATTGGAAGTTATATTGGAAGTTAAAATTGGAACTAACATTATCTACAATAGCACCAAAAAATGAAGTACTTAGGTATAAACAGGATTAGGATGTTTATGCACAGAGCCATGAAATGAATCAACTAAGAGGTATCCACTAGCCATGATCTTCTGGAAGGTTTAGTATTTCTAAAACGTTAAATTATTCCTAAATTGATCTATAGACTCTATGAAATACAAGTCAAAATCTCAGGAAATGAATCTGTGGGTATCAACCAAATTATTCTCAATGCCTGTGAAAACACACAGAACCACTAAGAAGAGCCAAAACAAAAGTGAAGAGGAAGAACAAAGTTGGTGAACTCACACTACCAGATTAAACATATAATACAGAGCTATAGAAATCAAGACAGTGTAGTACTGGCAAACAGGGAAAAAATATCCATAGATCAACTCCTTATTACCAAATTTAGACTCAAACTGAAGAAAGTAGGGAAAACCACTAAATCATTCAGGTATGATCTAAATCAAATCCCTTACAATTATACAGGGGAAGTGACAAATAAATTCATGGGATTAGATATGATAGAGTGTCTGAAGAATTATGGATGGAGTTTCATGACATTGTACAAGAGGCAGTGATCAAGAGCATCCCCATGAAAAAAGAAGTGCAAAATGGCAAATTGGTTGTCTGAGGAGGCCTTACAAATAGCTGCAAAAGAAGAGAAGCAAAAAGGAAAGAAGAAAAGGAAAGATGTACTAATTTGAATGCAGAGTTCCAAAGAATAGCAAGGAGAGATTAAAAAGCCTTCCTCAGTGATCAATACAAAGAAATAGAGGAAAACAACAGAATGGGAAATACCAGAGATCTCTTCAAGAAAATTAGAGATACTAAGGGAATATTTCATGCAAAGATATGGGCACAATAAAGGATAGAAATGGTATGGACCTAACAGAAACAGAAGATATGAAGAAGAGGTGGCAAGAATACACAGAAGAACTCTACAAAAAAGATTTTCATGACCCAGACCATCACGATGGTGTGATCACTCACCTAGAGCCAGACATCTTGGGATGCGAAGTCAAATGGGCCTTAGGAAGCATAACAAGGAACAAAGCTAGTGGAGGTGATGGAATTGCAGTTGAGCTATTTCAAATGCTTAAAGACGATGCTGTGAAAGTGATGTACTCAATATGCCAGCAAATTTAGTAGACTCAGCAGTGGCCACAGGACTGGAAAAGGTCAGTTTTCATTCCAATCCCAAAGAAAGGCAATGCCAAAGAATGCTCAACCTACTGCACAATTGCCCCCATCTCACACGCTAGCAAAGAAATGCTCAAAATTCTCTAAGCCAGGCATCAACAGTATGTGAACTGTAAACTTCCAGATGTTCAAGCTGGTTTTAGAAAAGGCAGAGGAACCAGAGATCAAATTGCCAACATTCACTGGATCATCAAAAAAGCAAGAGAGTTCCAGAAAAACATCTATTTCTGCTTTATTGACTATGCCAAAATCTTTGACTGTGTGGATCACAATAAACTGTGGCAAATTCTGAAAGAGATGGGAATACCAGACCACCTGACCTGCCTCTTGAGGAACCTATATATAGGTCAGGAAGCAACAGTTAGAACTGGACATGGAACAACAGACTGGTTCCAAATCGGGAAAGGAGTAGGACAAGGCTGTATATTGTCACCCTGCTTATTTACTTATATGCAGAGTACATAATAAGAAATGCTGGGCTGGATGAAGCACAAGCTGGAAACAAGACTGCTGGCAGAAATATCAATAACCGCAGATATGCAGATGATACGTCTCTTATGGCAGAAAGTGAAGAAGAACTAAAGAGCCTTTTGATGAAGGTGAAAGAGGAGAGTGAAAAAGTTGGCTTAAAACTCAACATTCAGAAAACTAAGATCATGGTCCCATCACTTCATGGCAAATAGGCGGGGAAACAACGGAAACACTTAGAGACTTTTTTGGGGGGGTTTCAATATCACTTCAGATGGTGACTGCAACCATGAAATTAAAAGACACTTGCTCCTTGGAAGAAGAGTTATAACCAATCTAGACAACATATTAAAAAGCAGAAAGATTACTTTGCCAACAACGGTCCATCTAGTCAAAGCTATGGTTTTTCCAGTAGTCATGTATGGATGACAGAGTAAAGAAACCTGAGCACTGAATAATTGATTCTTTTGAACTGTGGTGTTGGAGAAGACTCTTGAGAGTCCCTTGGACTGAAAGGAGATCAAACCAGTCCAAAATAAAGGAAATCAGTCCTGAATATTCATTGGAAGGACTGAATCTCCGATACTTTGGGAAGAACTGCCTCATTGGAAAAGACCCTGATACTGGGAAATATTGAAGGCGGGAGGACAAGGAGATGACAGAGGATGCGTTGGTTGGATGGCATCACCGACTCAATGGACTTGAGTTTGAGTAAACTCCGGGAGTTGGTGATGGACATGGAGGCCTGGTATGCTGCTGTCCATGGTTGCAGAGTCAGACACGACTGAGCAACTAAACTGAACTGAGAGCAACTGAACAAAATATAGATCCCAGGAAGAGACCCACACGAGTACAGTCAACCCAGAGAAGCTTCAATCAGCAAAAGACAGTCTTTCAATAAATGGTGTTGGACCAATTGGACATCCATGTTCTAAAAGATAGACACATGCCTTACACTTTACAAAAAATTAATTTAAAATGGATCATATATATATTGCAAATCTAAAAAGTCTAAAATAATATATAGGAGAAAATCTATGTGACAATTTGGTGATGGTTTTTAAACACAACAGCAAAATCATACTTCATGAAATAAATAGATTATAAATATAATAAAGTATTTATTATAATTAATAATTATAACAAATTATAATCAATCTTTTATAATTTATAATAATTAATTTATTATAGTTAATAACTGCCTTGTTCTATGTGCTATACAACAGGTCCTCGTTGGTTATCAATTCTAAATACAGCAGTGTATACATGACTTTCCTACAGTCCTACACTCTCCCTTCTTCCCGTCAACCATAAGTTCATTTTTTTTTTTTCCAAAGAATCATTCTTATTCATGAATGATAGTTTATTGGATATATTTCCCTCAGCACTTCAGATATTTTCCCCTTTGTCTATGGAGAACATTAGAGCTGTTGAAATAGTAACATACTTGCTGTGCTTTATGGGAAGATATAACATCCCTCTTTTTTCTTTTTTAAATTTTATTTTATTTTTAAACTTTACATAATTGTATTAGTTTTGCCAAATATCAAAATGAATCCACCACAGGTACATATGTGTTCCCCATCCTGAACCCTCCTCCCTCCTCCCTCCCCATACCATCCCTCTGGGTCGTCCCAGTGCACTCGCCCCAAGCATCCAGTATCGTGCATCGAACCTGGACTGGCATCTCGTTTCATACATGATATTTTACATGTTTCAATGCCATTCTCCCAAATCTTCCCACCCTCTCCCTCTCCCACAGAGTCCATAAGACTGTTCTATACATCACTGTCTCTTTTGCTGTCTCGTACACAGGGTTATCGTTACCATCTTTCTAAATTCCATATATATGCATTAGTATACTGTATTGGTGTTTTTCCTTCTGGCTTACTTCACTCTGTATAATAGGCTCCAGTTTCATCCACCTCATTAGGACTGATTCAAATGTATTCTTTTTAATGGCTGAGTAATACTCCATTGTGTATATGTACCACAGCTTTCTTATCCGTTCATCTGCTGATGGGCATCTAGGTTGCTTCCATGTCCTGGCTATTATAAACAGTGCTGCGATGAACATTGGGGTACACGCGTCTCTTTCCCTTCTGGTTTCCTCAGTGTGTATGCCCAGCAGTGGGATTTCTGGGTCATAAGGAAGTTCTATTTCCAGTTTTTTAAGGAATCTCCACACTGTTCTCCATAGTGGCTGTACTAGTTTGCATTCCCACCAACAGTGTAAGAGGGTTCCCTGTTCTCCACACCCTCTCCAGCATTTATTACTTGTAGACTTTTGGATTGCAGCCATTCTGACTGGCATGAAATGGTACCTCATAGTGATTTTGATTTGCATTTCTCTGATAATGAGTGATGTTGAGCATCTTTTCATGTGTTTGTTAGCCATCTGTATGTCTTCTTTGGAGAAATGTCTGTTTAGTTCTTTGGCCCATTTTTTGATTGGGTCATTTATTTTTCTGGAGTTGAGCTGTAGGAGTTGCTTGTATATTTTTGAGATTAGTTGTTTGTCAGTTGCTTCATTTGCTATTATTTTCTCCCATTCTGAAGGCTGTCTTTTCACCTTACTAATAGTTCCCTTTGAGGTGCAGAAGCTTTTAAGGTTAATTAGGTCCCATTTGTTTATTTTTGCTTTTATTTCCAATATTCTGGGAGGTGGGTCATAGAGGATCCTGCTTTGATGTATGTCAGAGAGGGTTTTGCCTATGTTCTCCTCTAGGAGTTTTATAGTTTCTGGTCTTACGTTGAGATCTTTATCCATTTTGAGTTTATTTTTGTGTATGGTGTTGGAAAGTATTCTAGTTTCATTCTTTTACAAGTGGTTGACCAGATTTCCCAGCATAAGTTCATTTTTTAAGTCTGTGTCTTTTTCTGTTTTGTAAGTAAGTTCATTTGGATTATTTCTTTTTCGACTCCACATATAAGGGGTTACATAGTATATTTCTCATTCTTTGTCTAACTTCACTCTGTATAATACTCCTTAAGTCCATCCATGTTGCTGCAAATGGTATTGTTTCATTCTTTTTATTTTTATTTATTTATTTTTTAGATGAATATGTATTTTTAAATTGTTATTTATTATTTTTCTACTTTACAATATTGTATTGGTTTTGCCATACATCAACATGTTTCATTCTTTTTAATGGCTAAGTAATATTCCATTGTAGATATGTACCACATCTTTTCTATCCATTCCTCTCTGCTCAGTGTTATGCGCCAACATGGGAGAGAATGGATACATGAATATATATGGCAGAGTGTCTTCACTGTTCACTTGAAACTCCCACAGCATTGTTAATTGGTTATGCGAGCGTGAGTGCTACATCACTTCAGTTGTGTCTGACCCTTTACAACCCCATAGATTGTAGCTCTCCAGGCTTCTCTATCCATGGGATTATCTGGGCAAGAATACTAGAGTAGGTTGCCATGACCCCCAGGGGATCTTCCCGACCCAGGGATCAAACTCACATCTCATTTTGTTTCCTGCATTGGCAGATAGGTTCTTTACCACTAGTATCACCTGAGAAGCCCTTAATTGGTTATACCCTAATATAAAATATAAAGCTTAAAGTTTTTGGGGAAAAAAACTGCTTTGTGAAATACATTGTTAAAAGAATAAGTCAAGTTACATACTGGTATAAAAATTTGCATAGAAACGAATGAAAATGAAAACAAAACAACCCCAAACCTGTGGGACACTGTAAAAGCAGTCCTAAGGGGAAAGTTCATAGCAATACAGGCACACCTCAAGAAACAAGAAAAAAGTCAAATAAATAACCGAACTCTACACCTAAAGCAACTAGAAAAGGAAGAAATGAAGAACCCCAGGGTTAGTAGAAGGAAATAAATCTTAAAAATTAGAGCAGAAATAAATGCAAAAGAAACAAAAGAGACCATAGCAAAAATCAACAAAACCAAAAGCTTGTTCTTTGAAAGGATAAATAAAATTGACAAACCATTAGCCAGACTCATCAAGAAACAAAGGGAGAAAAATCAAATCAATAAAATCAGAAATGAAAATGGAGAGATCACAACAGACAACACAGAAATACAAAGGATCATAAAAGACTACTATCAACAATTACATGCCAATAAAATGGACAACATGGAAGAAATGGACAAATTCTTAGAAAAGTACAACTTTCCAAAACTCAACCAGGAAGAAATAGAAAATCTTAACAGACCCATCACAACCATGGAAATTGAAACTGTAATCAAAAATCTTCCAGCAAACAAAAGCCCAGGTCCAGACGGCTTCACAGCTGAATTCTACCAAAAATTTAGAGAAGAGCTAACAGCTATCCTGCTCAAACTCTTCCAGAAAATTGCAGAGGAAGGTAAACTTCCAAACTCATTCTATGAGGCCACCATCACCCTAATACCAAAACCTGACAAAGATCCCACAAAAAAAGAAAACCACAGGCCAATATCACTGATGAACATAGATGCAAAAATCCTTAACAAAATTCTAGCAAGCAGAATCCAACAACACATTAAAAAGATCATACACCATGAGCAAGTGGGCTTTATCCCAGGGATGCAAGGATTCTTCAATATCCGCAAATCAATCAATGTAATACACCACATTAACAAATTGAAAAATAAAAACCATATGATTACCCCAATAGATGCAGAGAAAGCCTTTGACAAAATTCAACACCCACTTATGATAAAAACTCTCCAGAAAGCAGGAATAGAAGGAACATACCTCAACATAATAAAAGCTATATATGACAAACCCACAGCAAACATTATCCTCAATGGTGAAAAATTGAAAGCATTTCCTCTAAAGTCAGAAACAAGACAAGGGTGCCCACTTTCACCATTACTATTTAACATAGTTTTGGAAGTTTTGGCCACAGCAATCAGAGCAGAAAAAGAAATAAAAGGAACCCAAATTGGAAAAGAAGAAGTAAAACTCTCACTATTTGCAGATGACATGATCCTCTACATAGAAAACCCTAAAGATTCCACCAGAAAATTACTAGAACTAATCAATGACTATAGTAAAGTTGCAGGATATAAAATCAACACACAGAAATCCCTTGCATTCCTATACACTAATAATGAGAAAGCAGAAAGAGAAATTAAGGAAACAATTCCATTCACCATTGCAACGGAAAGAATAAAATACTTAGGAATATATCTACCTAAAGAAACTAAAGACCTATATATAGAAAACTATAAAACGCTGGTGAAAGAAATCAAAGAAGACACTAATAGATGGAGAAATATACCATGTTCATGGATTGGAAGAATCAATATAGTGAAAATGAGTATACTACCCCAAGCAATCTATAGATTCAATGCAATCCCTATCAAGCTACCAACAGTATTCTTCACAGAGCTAGGACAAATAATTTCACAATTTGTATGGAAATACAAAAAACCTCGAATAGCCAAAGCGATCTTGAGAAAGAAGAATGGAACTGGAGGAATCAACCTACCTGACTTCAGGCTCTACTACAAAGCCACAGTTATCAAGACAGTATGGTACTGGCACAGAGACAGAAATATAGATCAATGGAACGAAATAGAAAGCCCAGAGATAAATCCATGCACATATGGACACCTTATCTTTGACAAAGGAGGCAAGAATATACAATGGATTAAATACAATCTCTTTAACAAGTGGTGCTGGGAAATCTGGTCAACGACTTGTAAAAGAATGAAACTAGAACACTTTCTAACACCATACACAAAAATAAACTCAAAATGGATTAAAGATCTCAACATAAGACCAGAAAGCATAAAACTCCTAGAGGAGAACATAGGCAAAACACTCTCTGACATACATCACAGCAGGATCCTCTATGACCCACCTCCCAGAATATTGGAAATAAAAGCAAAAATAAACAAATGGGACCTAATTAACCTTAAAAGCTTCTGCACCTCAAAGGGAACTATTAGTAAGGTGAAAAGACAGCCTTCAGAATGGGAGAAAATAATAGCAAATGAAGCAACTGACAAACAACTAATCTCAAAAATATACAAGCAACTCCTACAGCTCAACTCCAGAAAAATAAATGACCCAATCAAAAAATGGGCCAAAGAACTAAACAGACATTTCTCCAAAGAAGACATACAGATGGCTAACAAACACATGAAAAGATGCTCAACATCACTCATTATCAGAGAAATGCAAATCAAAATCACTATGAGGTACCATTTCACACCAGTCAGAATGGCTGCGATCCAAAAGTCTACAAGTAATAAATGCTGGAGAGGGTGTGGAGAACAGGGAACCCTCTTACACTGTTGGTGGGAATGCAAACTAGTACAGCCACTATGGAGAACAGTGTGGAGATTCCTTAAAAAACTGGAAATAGAACTTCCTTATGACCCAGAAATCCCACTGCTGGGCATACACACTGAGGAAACCAGAAGGGAAAGAGACATGTGTACCCCAATGTTCATCGCAGCACTGTTTAAAATAGCCAGGACATGGAAGCAACCTAGATGCCCATCAGCAGATGAACGGATAAGAAAGCTGTGGTACATATACACAATGGAGTATTACTCAGCCATTAAAAAGAATACATTTGAATCAGTCCTAATGAGGTGGATGAAACTGGAGCCTATTATACAGAGTGAAGTAAGCCAGAAGGAAAAACACCAATACAGTATACTAATGCATATATATGGAATTTAGAAAGATGGTAACGATAACCCTGTGTACGAGACAGCAAAAGAGACAGTGATGTATAGAACAGTCTTATGGACTCTGTGGGAGAGGGAGAGGGTGGGAAGATTTGGGAGAATGGCATTGAAACATGTAAAATATCATGTATGAAATGAGATGCCAGTCCAGGTTCGATGCACGATACTGGATGCTTGGGGCGAGTGCACTGGGACGACCCAGAGGGATGGTATGGGGAGGGAGGAGGGAGGAGGGTTCAGGATGGGGAGCACGTGTATACCTGTGGCAGATTCATTTTGATATTTGGCAAAACTAATACAATTATGTAAAGTTTAAATATAAAATAAAATTTAAAAAAAAAAGAAAGTGAATGGCTAACGCACCAAAAAAAAAAAAGGTACATACTGGTAGAAACTATGCAAAACATACATCAGATAAAGCACTTATATTCCAAATATGCAAAGATTACTTAAAATTCAATAAGAGGTAATCAACCCAATTTTTAAAATGCAAAGATTAAAAGGCTATCTCATCAAAGAAGATATGCAGGTGGAAAATTAGCATATGAGAAAATATTCAACATCATTTTTCATTAGGACAATGAAATCTAAAACATCAATGGCATCCTATTATATCTATTAGAATGGCCAAATTCCAAACAACTGGCAAAATCACTGTTGAAGATGCAGAGCAACAGGAACTCTCATTCACTGTTGGCAAGGAAGCAAAATAACACAGACACTGTGGAAAATAATTTGGCATTTCAAAAATCTAGCCAAAGTATTACCATACAATCCAGCATTATTATACAATACAGAGCTAGCCATAATATTAGCATACAATTCAGCATTACCATACAGTTGCCATAGCTACACATTCGTTCAATAGATTTCAATATAAAACTCATATTCACACAAATCCTGAACACACTGCGTAACTTTTTCTCATAATCAGTACAGATTGGAAGCTATAAAGATGCCATTAGGAGAACTGATAAATGAACTGTGATATATTCATTTAGCGGAATTACTGTTGTTTAGTCACTAGGTCATGTCCAACTCTTTTGTGACCCCATGGACTGTAGCCTGCCAGGATCCTCTGTCCATGAGATCTCCCAGGCAAGAATACTGGAATGGGTTGCCATTTCTTTCTCCAGGGTATTTTCCTGACCCAGAGATAGAACCTACACCTCCTGCATTGACAGGTGGATTCTTTACCACTGAGCCACCCAGGAAACCACTGTATGGTGGAATACTATGCAGAAAACAAATCAGCCATCAAGCTCCATGAAAAAAAAAAAAAAATGGAGGAAACTTAAATGTTGCCAAGTGAAAGAAACTAGTCTGAAAAGGCTACACATTGTATAACTTCATTTATATAACAAATAGATTTGTGATGCCAGGGATTCAAGATGTTTGAGGACTGAGTAGGTGAAGCAGAGGGTAGTTTTAGGGCAGTGAAACTATTCTGGTTAACATTGTAATAATGGACACATACATTTTGCATTTATCAAAACCCACATAATGTACAATACAGCCTTCCCAACACTTATCACTCATAGTCAAATGCGGTAAGTGCAGAGAACACCCATTCCCATGTTCACGTTTTATTTGAGGAATATTACTTCCCAGACAGTTTATTCATATGCCCACACTCTGTACCCTAAACCCCTCCACTGAGCTGCCACTGCCTTTATCTCTCAAATAAGAAATTGCACAGATTTTCCTTAAAGAGTCTCCATGTAAACAGCTAGATCTCTATAGGCTGACAGAGCCACTGTGGATAAGAGGGTTAAACTGAGGAGGGGGTCAACAGGAATTAATGTTCAATCTCCTCCTCACCCCTCAAGCCTCTAATTATATTTTTGTGAAATATCAGTCATCCTTTTATTCTACATCTTAATTCCTGATGGTCAGGGTGTTTTTAACTTACTTAACGCCTAAATATAAGGTACTTACAGCTAATTGCAAACCTCAACACACCTATTATGTGAATTGGACAGCACATGCAAGAACTGTGCAATTCTGATGAAGTTTACATCTACAGAGATAAGTGAGAAAGGGTTTATTAGTAATCGTGATGCCACTGAGACGGAGGGAGGAGAAGGAGGGAGAGCAGAGAGACAATGACACATGCAGATCCTCCCCCGCCCCTTTCTGCCCAAAGCACCACCAGCAGGAGCCTATCACCCGCGCAGAAGCATATGATACCCTGCAATGAAGTGGAGCAGTGGCACAAGCTCCCAGAAGACTCCTCCCTGCACCAAGACACAGAGGTACCCTCCCCTCCCCCATGGCTGTTGCAAACACAAGTGGTTCCTCAGGAGCTTTGTTTTCAGAAATACAGATTTTTACTGATGGGCCTGAAATCAGCTTTTACTCAAGAGTCCTAACTTCAAACATCCAAGCTTCACTACACTAAAGTTAATGAAGCTGTTAAAAAAAAAACTAATCACCAGTCCAGGTTCAATGCAGGATACGGGATGCTTGGGGCTGGTGCACTGGGGTGACCCAGAGGGATGGTATGGGGAGGGAGGTGGAAGGGGGGTTCAGGATGGGGAACACGTGTACACCCGTGGTGGATTTATGTTGATGTATGGCAAAACCAATACAATATTGTAAAGTTAAATAAAATAAAATTTTAAAAAAAGAACTAAAAAAAATAAAAATAAATAAACAACAACAACAACAACAAAATCCCTTCCAGTGGACTAATTACTTTTGTTATCAAAAGGCCAGGAAAAAAAAAAAAAAAAACTTGCACAGATATGTCTCTGGACTGACTCAAATTACACCTACTGTGGCCTCCCCTAGGATAACCATGTAGAATTTCTACAGCATCCTGTACCAGTCCTGAGCTAGGCATGCTTCTGGGCATTAGAGAATTCAAGTGAGGGAAAGGCTTTCATTGAGCTCAATTTACATTTCTGATATTAGAGTTTTCTAAGACTATGGGCTTTTTCTCTTCCTCTCTCTCTCCCTTTTCTTTTTCTTTTTTTCTTTTTTGCGGGGGAAGGTGTTCTTGGTGTTGCCCTTGGCTTTATGAAGTTGTTAACTCACCTCTTGTCGAATTCCATCTGCCTTTTAATTCCACATCTTAAACCACAGATGATCAGGACTTGTCCATCCATCCACACCTGAATCGAAGACCCCCAATATTCCATCCCAAATGTCCACATTCACAGTTGCATTTAGATGGGGAGCAGATGGGCAGACAGGCAATTTATTTGCAGTCACTAAAAGAGGTCTTCAGAAGAATAGAATAGAAAATGGCTGATGAACGGCTGTCAGCCCAAAGGAAGGAATGGCAGGGTAGAAAAACAGAGAATTAGCTCTCTGTATCTCCCTACGATTTCCACCCTTGCTTCTGTGACCCTAAAGGAGACACGAGCACAATGAAGAACTTGCCAGGCATCAAAGAAGAGAGTGTAAGGCCGGAAGCCCCCTCCTCGCAACGGGAGGGCTCACCGCTTGCCCCTCCCTCTCAAACCCTCCCCCTCCCAGCTGTCTGTCCACACATTTGTTCTCAGAAACAAAGCTCTTGCAGACACAGACCCACACACCAGTTTTCCCAAGAATACCCCCCAACTTCAAACATTTCTCAGAGTCTTGTCAAATAGCAGGGAATCTCACATGTGAAGTACATCCTTGCTTGTTAGCGGCCATACAATGTTGGGTATGGGAGATGTGGGATGATGAAAGTGGCTGTCAGTGTTTCATTACATGAAGCTTTTCTGATTTATTCACTCAGTCTTCACTGAGACTCCTTTTTCCTTCACACTCTGAATTCACATTGTCCAGCCCTAGTGTTAATTGATTCACTGAAGCCAGGGGCACTCCAGGTTTTTGCAACCTTTCATCCCACATAGAAACTCGGAGATCCCTTTAGACCTTACTGTAGCTGATCAGCAAATTAAAGGTAGCTTAAGTGGAGTCAATTTAAATAGGAACAGTTACAGAATATGTAATAGATGATTAGGGTGGTTGAGCATGTGGAGAAGAATAGGCAGTGAGAGTTAGAATGGAGAAACAGCATGGCCAGCATCTCTGAGCCCCAAACACCCCTCCCCCAGCAGTGTGTGTCTCTTATGAAAGGATAAAAGAGCCCAGGCACAAAGGGGACCCCTTGGAATACAAAGTCCAGTGTGGAGACCCCTGATGTGCAGAGGACGTCCCCTTGTCTCCTTTCTGCAGGCTCTACCCCATGCCTGCCAGCAGCTGGCTCTCACATACAACCTCTTCACAATACAGCTTCCACACTGCATTGTCTGAAGTCCCTTAATTTCAAGCATTCTACAATATCTTTATTCACTTAGGGTGTCCTCCGAATCCTACAGAATCATTTATCTAAAATTGTGAACTAAAGCTATTAGGAAAACAGTGGATGGTTCTGAGAAAGAAAGGCACAGTTATCCTGTTTCAACTCTCTGAGCCATTAACTACACAGTTTGTTCAATTAAAATTCCTTTCCATTTCCAGTTTTACTTGATCTCTAGCATGCTTACCCAAAAATCTACCTTGAAACTCAGCAGCTACAAGTATCTGAATTTATCAACCAGAGAAACCAAGGGAGTCAATCATGTGAGTCCAGAATCGTGTTGCTCTGGGACACATCACACACAAACTCAGAGGGATGGAGAGAGACAGGTAGATGAGGGAGGGAGTACAGAAAACACAGCTCTTTGTCCCTCTTTGTCCCACCCCCACTTTTCAGCATGCTGATAAGAGACAAAGGAGGCAAGGTGCTCTTGGAAGGCTCTCCTGAGGGCAGAAGACCCCCTTCTGTCCCACTTCTCTTCCCTAGACTCAACTCTCTTACACTGGTGGCTTTGTCTTCAGAAATAGTACAAAATGATTTATTATACTGGACTTCCCTCAAATAGCCCCAATTTCAAACTTTATTTTTTTATTTTTATTTTTTTACATTTGGCCCCATGATTCAATGTTAGTTCTGCATCCTTTCCATGAACTCTGGGAATAATGAATGCATCAAGGAAACTGAAGCACGAATTTAGGAGGGTAAGGAAATGCTACCTATTTTCTTCCTTCAGCCTTTGTGATGCCTTCCTACTCTGTCAAGCTCTTAACCCACTCCTTGTCAAACTCCTACAGGCTTTTCATGCTGTGTCAAACATGTACACACGCCCACCCACACACACGATCCCCTCTCCCCCCACAGAGTATGATGGCTTCATCTTTCCCTCTACAGATACATCAGGGATCTTGGTTGATTGTTTCAAATCACAAGGACCTGCCATTACACATAGGAATATAACTGAGATGTCAGAGTAGGTAATTATTTAGGAGTAAAGCTTAGGCTGATCTCTTCAGTAAGACACAGATAAGTGGCTCATCAAATACAGGCAGTTCAGAGAAAAGGAATGGCAAGCAGGTGGAGGAGGGTTAGATTCATCAACTTTCTTTGTGGATGCAACCCCAGCCTCTGGTGAAAACAACATACAGGAGATAAGTACTGAGGGAAGCAGGTGGAAATACCATGAATCCTACTTCTTTGCACAGAGGCAACAAGTGGGCAGCTTTCAGGGTCCAACAAGTTCACCATAGATTCAGCCCTATGCAGTTGCCTATGGATAGACAAATCATGAAGTACATCAGGGCCATTAATCTGACATCATACTTACAGTTGATTCATAGGAAATAACCATATATCTCCAAAAAGCTCAGTATTCAAATATTCAGCTTCCAGTTTCTGTTCACGGTCCCTAGAAAAATTTGTGTAAGCAGTCCATGAAATTCCAATTCTTTGACCTCCTATGTTTTACTCTCTTTTCACTTCTACCCAGCTTTACCTCTCCTACCTCACTCACATCCCTCAGCCCAATACATCCATACACCACCACATCTCTCCTGCTTGTTCGATTCCTATCCACCCCAATAACCAGAGACAAGTTTGAAGAAAAATATTAAACTGTGGTTTTGTTTTGTTTTTAGTTTACATAATTAAAAAAATGCAAACTATATATAACACGACATTTACCATAACAGTTTTAGGTGTAGAGTTCATTGGCATTAAGTACATTTACATTGTTGTACAATCATTCCCATCATTAATTTCCTCAACTCTCTGTAACTCATAAAACTGAAATTCTGTCCTACTAACAATAACTGCCCATTGTCCCCTCCTCTCAGCCACTGACAACCACCATTCACCTTTGTGTCCCTATAATTTTGAATACTTAGGTACTTTGTATAAGTGGAACCAGTATTTGTCATTTTCCAACTAGTTTATTCACTTAGCCTAAAGTCCTCAACATACATCTATGTTGTACCATATATCAGAATCCTCTGCTTTAAAAAAGCTGCATAATGTTCCATTGTATGGATGGATCACATTTTGTTTACCATTCATCCATCAGTGCACACATTTGCTACTTCCATGTTTTAGCTATTGTGAATAATCCTGCTATGAATATGAGTGTATAAATATTTATTCAAGATTCTGCTTTATAATTGTTTTGGTCATATGTCCAGAAGATTGCTGGGTCATATGGTAATGTTATTTTATTTATTATTTTATTTATTTATTTATTTTTTTTGGTTTATTTATTTTTTTTTTCTAATTTTATTTTATTTTTAAACTTTACATAATTGTATTAGTTTTGCCAAATATCAAAATGAATCCGCCACAGGTATACATGTGTTCCCCATCCTGAACCCTCCTCCCTCCTCCCTCCCCATACCATCCCTCTGGGCCGTCCCAGTGCACCAGCCCCAAGCATCCAGCATCGTGCATCGAACCTGGACTGGCAACTCGTTTCATACATGATATTTTACATGTTTCAATGCCATTCTCCCAAATCTTCCCACCCTCTCCCTCTCCCACAGAGTCCATAAGACTGTTCCTTAAAAAACTGGAAATAGAACTGCCTTATGATCCAGCAACCCCACTGCTGGGCATACACACTGAGGAAACCAGAAGGGAAAGAGACACGTGTACCCCAATGTTCATCGCAGCACTGTTTATAATAGCCAAGACATGGAAGCAACCTAGATGTCCATCAGCAGATGAATGGATAAGAAAGCTGTGGTACATATACACAATGGAGTATTACTCAGCCATTAAAAAGAATACATTTGAATCAGTTCTAATGAGGTGGATGAAACTGGAGCCTATTATACAGAGTGAAGTAAGCCAGAAGGAAAAACATAAATACAGTATACTAACGCATATATATGGAATTTAGAAAGATGGTAACAATAACCTGGTGTACGAGACAGCAAAAGAGACACTGATGTATAGAATTACCTTTTTCCCACAGTGACTGAACCATTCTTTTTATATTCCTACCAATGGTACATAAAGGTTCTATTTCTCCACATTCTCATCATCCTGTATTTTGTGTTTTTTTTTTTTTTTTTATAATAGCCATTCTAATGGACCTGAAGTGTTATCTCATTGCAGTCTTCATTTGCATTTCCCCAATGATTAGTGATGTTTAACTATGTTTTTTTACTTCACTTATAAAATTTAATCACAGACTTCTCTGAGTCCAGGATACAATAAATGATTCAGGACATGTCCTCACACTGTAAAATCTAGGAAACTGATCAAAACATATGAAAAAATGCTTCTCAGACATTGAAAAACAGGCAGCATAGAATTTCACACAAGAAACCATATTAGGTAAACCCCTCTCTCATCTAGGCCGTTTTCTTAGAGGCACATTCATAACATTAGCACCAGGAGGAGAATCTCATGTGGCACTATCAGTGGAAGAAAAGGAGATGAAAGTTCAGGAAGGCAGAGACATCTGGGAAGTGTGGGGAAGAGAGCCAGAGAGGGGTGAGCTATTCAAAGACGTTGACCCAGAAGTTGCTGTTGCTGAATACTAACATGCATTTGCACAGGGTGAGACTCCATCAGATCAGATCAGTCGTTCAGTCATGTCCAACTCTTTGCGATCCCATGAATCGCAGCATGCCAGGCCTCCCTGTCCTTCACCAACTCCCGGAGTTCACTCAGACTCACGTCCATCGAGTCAGTGATGCCATCCAGCCATCTCATCCTCTGTTGTCCCCTTCTCCTCCTGCCCCCAATCCCTCCCAGCATCAGAGTCTTTTCCAATGAGTCAACTCTTCGCATGAGGTGGCCAAAGTACTGGAGTTTCAGCTTTAGCATCATTCCTTCCAAAGAAATCCCAGGGCTGATCTCCTTCAGAATGGACTGGTTGGATGTCCTTGCAGTCCAAGGGACTCTCAAGAGTCTTCTCCAACACCACAGTTCAAAAGCATCAATTCTTCGGTGCTCAGCCTTCTTCACAGTCCAACTCTCACATCCATACATGACCACAGGAAAAACCATAGCCTTGACTAGATGAACCTTTGTTGGCAAAGTAATGTCTCTGCTTTTGAATATGCTATCCAGGTTGGTCATAATTTTCCTTCCAAGGAGTAAGCGTCTTTTAATTTCATGGCTGCAGTCACAATCTGCAGTGATTTTGGAGCCCAGAAAAATAAAGTCTGACACTGTTTCCCCATCTACTTGCCACGAAGTGATGGGACCAGAAGCCATGATCTTCGTTTTCTGAATGTTGAGCTTTAAGCCAACTTTTTCACTCTCCACTTTCATTTTCATCAAGAGGCTTTTGAGTTCCTCATCACTTTCTGCCATAAGGGTGGTGTCATCTGCATATCTGAGGTTATTGATATTTCTCCCAGCAATCTTGATTCCAGCTTGTGTTTCTTCCAGTCCAGCGTTTCTCATGATGTACTCTGCATAGAAGTTCAATAAGCAGGGTGACAATATACAGCCTCGACGAACTCCTTTTCCTATTTGGAACCAGTCTGTTATTCCATGTCCAGTTCTAACTGTTGCTTCCTGACCTGCATACAAATTTCTCAAGAGGCAGATCAGGTGGTCTGGTATTCCCATCTCTTTCAGAATTGTCCACAGTTTATTGTTATCCACACAGTCAAAGGCTTTGGCATAGTCAATAAAGCAGAAATAGATATTTTTCTGGAACTCTCTTGCTCTTTCCATGATCCAGCAGATGTTGGAAATTTGATCTCTGGTTCCTCTGCCTTTTCTAAAACCAGCTTGAACATCAGGAAGTTCACGGTTCACATATTGCTGAACCCTGACTTGGAGAATTTTGAGCATTACTTTACTAGCGTGTGAGATGAGTACAATTGTGCGGTAGTTTGAGCATTCTTTGGCATTGCCTTTCTTTGGGATTGGAATGAAAACTGACCTTTTCCAGTCCTGTGACCACTGCTGAGCTACCCCGTGTCCGAGGTCAGGGGGGCGGCCGAGAGGAGATACCCAGCGTCCGAGGTCAGGGGCGGCAGCCGGGAGGAGCTACCCCACGCCCCTAAGCCCGAGACCAGGGGCGGTGGCCGGGAGGAGTTACCCGGAGCTGTGGCTGCGCAGGCGCAGGAGGGCCTAGAGGAGCCATCCCACATTGAAGGTCAGGAAGAGCGGCGGTGAGGAGATACCCCTCGTCGAAGGTAAGGAGCAATGGCTGTGCTTTGCTGGAGCAGCTGTGAAGAGATACCCCATGCCGAAGGTAAGAGAAACCCAAGTAAGACGGTAGGTTTTGCAAGAGGGCATCAGAGGGCAAACACACTGAATCCATACTCACAGAAAACTAGTCAATCTAATCACACTAGGACCACAGCCTTGTCTAACTCAATGAGACTCCATAAGAAGGTACAAATAAATGATGGATCATGATCAATTCTTTGAGTTGGGATAGGGCTGAGAGACATTTGAGTTAGGACCAAGAAGAGTAAAGAGTCTTTCTTGAGCACCTAGGATGTTAAGTAAAAATACCAGAAGAGGCAAACCTTAATTAGAGTAATAAACTACCCATAGAGTGAAAAGTGCTATGAGCCATGTGATGCAGGGCCACTCAAGATGGACAGGTCATAATGGAGAGTTCTGACGTGATTTGCTGGAGGAGGGAATGGCAAACTACTCCAATATACTTGCTGTGAGTTGAGACTCTACTGCTTTTGCCATCTGATGCAAAGAGGTGACTCATTGGAAAAGGCCCTGAAGCTGGAAAGTTCAAAGGCAGAAGGAAAAGAGGGTGACAGAGGATGAGATGGTTGGATGGGATCATCGATTCAATGGACATGAACTTGGGTAAACTCTGGGAGGTGTGAAGGATAAGGAAGCCTGGAGTGCTGCAGCCCATGGGGTCGCAAAGAGTCCAACACAACTTGATAACTGAACAACAACAACAACAGAGTGAAAGGTACTCTAGGTCTGCCACGGCAAAGCTTTAAAAAGCCTCAAAAGAATCATACTGTTTCATAGATGTTTTAATTGTTTAAATCAGTTGTCCAAACAACTTCAATCCTCTTTACAAGAAGACAAAAAAATCTGTGATCAACAATGTAAAATCACAATGTACAGTGTTCAAAAAAAACAAAAAAACAAAAAAACAAAAAAAACTTCAGATACTCAAAGAACCAGAAATAATGAGAACAATAACCAGGAGAAAATACAGTTTAAATGAACAGTCTCAGAAGTGACAGGGGTGATGGAATTAGCAAATAAAACACATTGTGTTAAATTAAAACACATACAGGCAAAGATTTAAAGGAAATTTGAACATAATAAGAACCACATAAAATACATAATAAGAAAAAATGGAACTTGTAGAGCTGGAAAATACAGTGCTGTTATTTTTGTTATTTAGTTCCTCAATTGTGTCCAACTCTTTGAGACCCCATGCACTGTAGCTTACTAGACTCCTCTGTCTATGGGATTCCTCAGGCAAGAATACTGGAATAGGTTGCCATTTCCTTCCTCAGGGTATCTTCCTGAGCCAGGGATTAAATGTGAGTGTCCTTCTTGGCAGGTGGATTCTTCACTACTGAGCCACAAGGGAAGTCTTACAATAAATGAGGTAAAAAATTTCACTGGGAAGTCTGTAGATTAAGTGTTTCAGAGAAATGACAAGAGAGTATATTACAATAAAAACTATTCAAACATAGGAATAGGGATGTAAAGAAAAGTGAAAATAATGGAGATTTCATGAGATGATGGTTGAAAAGTTAACATACAGAGTGGGGGAAACACTGGCAAAACATCTATTCAATAAAATATTAATATCCCAAATATATAACATATTCATACAACCTAATAGTGAAAAACATAATCTAATTAAAATAGGCAAAGATCTAAATAGACATTTTTCCAAGACAGATATTCAAAAGGCCAACTGGCACATGAAAAGTGCCCAACTTCACTTATAATCAGGGAAATGCAAATTAAAACCACAGTGAGATATCTGGTATCACAATACTAGATAGAGTAAGTTTTCCCCAAACATAGTATTAATTCTAATAATAGATTTAGGTTCCCCAAACATAGTATTAATTCTAATAATAGATTTAGGTAAAAAAAAAAAAAAGAGAGAGAGAGAGACAAGCATTCTACATAGTCTCTTCAAACATTCCAATTTTCATTTATTTATCTTAACACATCAACTGCTGCATTCCCCATATCTTCCCAATGTAATTTTAGCCCCTCTTAGTGCTTTGCCAATGGATTTCGAAATCACAATGCCTTGGGCTCTGATGTCAAAGAATTCCAGAAAAGTTTCTTCTCTACCTCCCTGTAATCTTATCTACATTTTTTATATGGCCTTGGGTTTCAAGCTAGGGATTGGGTCAAGAGGCCATGAGTGTTTTGTGCATCTTCATTCTGATTAATTTCCAAGATTAGACTTCCTGGATATCTGGAGCCAGGTTTCTCATTGTCAATGTTTACTTTCCAGCTTAAATAAATTTCTGAAAACTCAAGTAAACAGGTTTGTTTAGAGCCCTTCAATATTGAGTCCAGTAGGTCAACCTGTGTGTCCACTTAACCTTGATAGCACTGTGATAAGACCTTTGTCTTGACTCCATTGATGCCTACTTTATTTATTCCATTCCTTAATGAGCACTTAAAGGCTTACACTCCACTGGGACAAGTCCCTAGACTATTGCTTTCATATTCTCCCATTCTCTTGTGATCATTATAATTTTCTTAGAATATGCAAGACTCAAAAGAGGAAGCTGAGACAACAAATTTGGTACAGAGTCTCTGACTACTGCTTGATTTCTCAGCATTAAGTTTACATAAGGTGCCCATGTGAAAAAAGTTTCCTTGATAATAAAATCTACCATTACCTGAGTAAGGGACTTATTAAATGAACAAACATATCTATCATCATAAATCCAAACCACTGTGGCTTGCATATATATCATATCAGCCATTTAATATGGGAAATTCTACAGTACTTGGTATTTAAAGGGGAGATAGGAAAATACCCCTTCTCAATGTAAACAAACTTTACAGTGGCTCTTATCAGTCCACCAGACTAACTGTCTCCTTTGTATTAGGTGGCTGTGTATTTGTGTGATACATGGCCATCTCTGGTTGTTCAATTGTTATCTGTGAGCTCTGCATCAACCTCAAGTGTGCCTATATCTCATAGCATTAAAAGTCAAGGACACCACTCCTGAGTTACATGTATCCATTTAGTTATTTATTCATTTAAACAAATGTTCTTCAGAAAACCGATGATATTGATTCACAAATAAGATACACTCCTCCCTTCATTCTGGTAGTTTCTTAGTTTTGCACCCTCCCTGCCACCAGGATTGCCTTTTTGGTGATGAGAGGTCATAGAAGTGGTATCTGTTCTTCTAGAATAACTTCCCTTTTGTTGGCAACCTTGAGATTAGAAGCTATGCCTAGGACTGGCCAAAATTCAAGCTTAGTGCAGATCCAGATTCTTTCTTAACATTTTCCTTTACTTAGTTTTAGCTATTACTGATAAAATCAATCAAGGGATTATATATTTAGCTTCTTTTCTCATTATTTTGCATTTCAATAGCAAATTCTTAGTTTTAGTTCCTGAGAAAACACTTAAAGATGTTCACGTTGGTTTTAGAAAAGGCAGAGGAACCAGAGATCAAATTGCCAACATCCACTGGATCATCAAAAAAGCAACAGAGTTCCAGAAAGCATCTATTTCTGTTTTATTGGCTATTCCAACGCTTTGACTGTGTGGATCACAATAAACTGTGGAAAATTCTGAAAGAGATGGCAATACCAGACCACCTGACCTGCCTCTTGAGAAAGCTGTATGCAGGTCAGGAGGAAACAGTTAGGACTGAGCATGGAACAACAGACTGGTTCTAAATAGGAAAAGGAGTACATCAAGGCTGTATATTGTCATCCTGCTTATTTAACTTCTATGCAGAATACATTATGAGAAATGCTGGGCTGGATGAAGCACAAGCTGGAATCAAGATTCCTGGGAGAAATATCAATAACCTCAGATATGCAGATGACACCACCCTTATGGCAGAAAATGAAGAAGAACTAAAGAACTTCTTGATGAAAATGAAAGAGGAGAGCGAAAATGTTGGCTTAAAGCTCAACATTCAGAAAACTAAGATCATGGCATCTGGTCCCATCACTTCATGACAATTAGATGGGGAAGCAGTGGAAACAGTGACAGACTTTACTTTGTGGGGGGGGGGGGCGGCTCCAAAAATCACTGCAGATAGTGACTGCAGCCATGAAATTAAAAGATGCTTACTCCTTGGAAGAAAAGTTATGACCAACCTAGATAGCATATTCAAAAGCAGAGATATTATTTTGCCAACAAAGGTCCATCTAGTCAAGCTATGGTTTTTCCAGTAGTCATGTATGGATGTGAGATTTGGACTATAAAGAAAGCTGAGTGCTGAAGAATTGATGCTTTTGAACTGTGGTGTTGGAGAAGACTTGAGAGTCCACTGGACTGTGAGGAGATCCAACCAGTCCATCTTAAAGGAAATCAGTCCTGAATATTCATTAATGTTGAAGCTGAAATGCCAATACTCTGGCCACTTCATGTGAAAAGCTGACTCATTGGAAAAGACCCTGATGTTGGGAAAGATTGAAGGTGGGAGAAGAAGGGGACAACAGAGGATGAGATGGTTTGACATCATCACCGACTCAATGGACTTGAGTTTAAGTAAACTCCGGGAGTTTGTGATGGACAGGGAGGCCTGGCATGCTGTAGTCCTTGGTGTCACAAAGAGTTGGACATGACTGAGCAAGTAAACTGAACTGAAACACTTTAAAAAGTTGGATCTACTGTTTCTAAGCATCAGTGGTATATATTATCTTCAGTCATTGGTCACAATGTATTATTGTAACTTACCATGTGTAACTTAGTAGCCATTCATGCATCTAAAGTTTGTCATCCTCTGTTTTGTTGTTGTTTTTGATGCTTTCAAAAATTTTTTTCACAAAGTTTCAGTGAGTCAGAGTCCTTTGTGTGGATGACTAACACCAACTTGAGAAATTGGTTCCCAAGACAACACTCAGACTGTGATTCACTGGAAGGACTCACTGGGCTCAGAAAACTACCATATCACAGTGTAATGTATCACAGTGAAAAGAAATATTAAAATCAGAAGGTGAATGGGGCAAAGTCCAAGAAGAAAGCAGGTGCAAGCACTCAATTGTCTTCTCCCAATGAAGTCAGATGGACATGTGTAATTATCCCAGCAACAATGTATGATAACATGTGTGTGGTGTTTTTCACCAGAAATGCTTGTCTGAACCTTGGTGTGCAGGAATTTTTTTGAGGATCATGACAACCACATGACTAACTGTGACTACTCAAATTCCAGTCCCTCAAGGCAAAATAAAGTATTGACATTGGTATAATTCACAAGGTTAGCATAAATCTAATCAAACTGATACTATGGGGTCCACAGCCTTCACATAAAAAAAAAAAAAAGAAAAGAAAAAGCTATCTGGTAGAATATTCCAAAGGCTTAGAAAGATTCTCCTCCAGGATCAGACCAAGGGCCAATCCTGAAGGCAGGTCTTTCTGGGAAATATTCTGGTTTGCAGAATTAGCACTTTCTTGCACACTCTCTAACTTATTTTATAAATCCCTTATTGTCTTCATATGAAAAACAGGACTTGCAGAAATATAAAATCAAAGAAAATCAGAGATATTTTCTTAGAGATACAGAGATAAAAGAAATTTTCCTCATAAAACTGGAAGTAAAAAGATTTAACAACATATTAGTAAATTGAATCCAGAAATATTAAAATGTTTAATGCACAAGAACCAAGTAGGATTTATCCCTGAAATGTAAGCTTAATTGTACATGTAAACATCAAATTATGTAATTTATTATATTCATATTATAAATGAGAAAAATCATAAAATCATCTCAGTTGATGCAGAAAGTTCATATGACAAAGTCATTTATGATATAACATCAATAATATAGGAATTGATTAGGACTTCCTTGACCTACTAAAAAAATTTTATAAAAAATCTACTAATCTACAGGACTTTCCTGATAGCCCAGTGGTTGGGAGCCAATGTGGGGAATGTGGGTTTGACCCCTGATCCAGGAGGATTCAACACGCTGTGGGGCAACTGGGCACATGCGCCACAACTACTGAGCCTGCATCTAGAAGCTGTGAGCTGCCACTACTGAGTCCACCTGCCACAACTACTGAAGCCCACATGCCCTGGAACCTGGGCTCTGCAACAAGAGAAGCTACCTCAGTGAGAAGCCCAAGCACCACAACTACAGATTGGCTCCCACTCACTGCAGCTAGAAAGCTCATGCACAGCAACAAAGACCCAGCATAGCCAAAAATGGAAAACAAAAACCTACAGATAACATCATACTAAGTATAGAAAAAAAATAATGTTTACATATATATATATATATATATATATATATATATATATATATATGTATGTATGTATAAAGGACCCTTGCCACTTCAAAGTCCTCAGTTCAGATCAGTTCAGTCACTCTGCTGTGTCTGACTATTTGTGACCCCATGGACTGAAGCATGCCAAGCTTCCCTGTCCATCACCAACTCCTGGAGCTTGTTCAAATTCATGTCCATTGAGTTGGTGATGCCATCCAACCATCTCATTCTCTGTCATCCCCTTTACCTCCTGCCTTCAATCTTTCCTACCATCAGGGTCTTTTTCAGTGAGTAAGTTCTTCAAATCAGGTCTACAGAGTATTGGGGTTTCAGCATCAGTCCTTCCAATAAATATTCAGGACTGATTTCCTTTAGAATGGACTGATTGGCTCTCCTTGCAGTCCAAGGGACTCTCAAGAGTCTTCGCCAACACCAGTTCAAAAGAATTAGTTCTTCAGTGCTCAGACATGACTACTGGAAAAACCACAGCTTTGACTAGACAGACACTTGTTAGCAAAGTACTGTCTCTGCTTTTCAATATGCAGTCTAGTTGATCACAAATTTTATTCCAAGGAGCAAGTGTCTTTTAATTTCATGGCTGCAGTCACCATCAGCAGTGATTTTGGAGTCTCCCAAAAATAAAGTTTGTCACTGTTTCCATTGTTTCCTATCGATTTGCTATGAAGTGATGGGACTGGATGCCATGATCTTAGTTTTCTTAATGTTGAGTTTTAAGCCAACTTTTTCTCTCTCCTCTTTCATTTTCATCAAGAGGCTCTTCAGTTCCTCTTCACTTTCCACCATAAGGGTGGTGTCATCTGCATATCTGAGGTTATTGATATTTATCTGGGCAATCTTGATTCCAGCTTGTCCTTCATCCAGCCCAGCATTTTGCATGATGTACTTTGCATATAAGTTAAATAAGCAGCATCACAGAATACAGCCTTAACATACTCCTTTCCCAACTTGGAATTTTAACTTTTACTTCTTGACTTGCATACAGATTTCTCAAGAGGCAGGTAAGGTGGTCTAATATTCCATCTCTTGAAGAATTTTTCACAGTTTGTTGTGATCCACACAGTCAAAGGCTTTATAATCAATAAAGCAGAAATATATGTTTTTCTGGAACTCTCTTGTTTTTTTGATGATCCAGTGGATGTTGACAACTTGATCTCTGGTTCCTCTGCCTTTTCTAAATCCAGTTTGAACATCTGGCAGTTCTAGGTTCTCATACTGAAGCCTGGCATGCAGAATTTTGAGCATTACTTTGCTAACGTGTGAGATGGCAGCAATTGTGTGGTAGTTTGAGCATTCTTTGACATTGCCATTCTTTGAGATTGGAATGAAAACTGATCTCTTCCAGTCCTGTGGCCACTGCTGAGTTTTCTAAATTTGCTGGCATATTGAGTACAGGACTTTCACAGCATCATCTTTCAGGACTTGAAATAGCTCAACTGCAATTCCATCACCTCCACTAGCTTTGTTCATAGTGATGCTTCCTAAGGCCCACTTGACCTCACATTCCAGAATGTCTGGATCTAGGTGAGTTATCACACCATCATGGTTATCTGTGTCATGAAGATCTTTTTTTGTATAGTTCTTCTGTGTATTCTTGCCACCTCTTAATATCTTTTGCTTCTCTTAGGTACATACTGTTTCTGTCCTTTATTGAGCCCATATTTGCATGAAATGTTCCTTTGGTATCTCTAATTTTCTTGAAGAGGTATCCAGTCTTTCCCATTCTATTGTTTTCCTCTATTTCTTTGCACTGATCCATGAAGAAGGTCTTCTTATCTTTCCTTGCTATTCTTTGGAACTCTGCATTGAAATTGGTATATCTTTCCTTTTCTCATTTGCCTTTCACTTCTCTTCTTTTCTCAGCTATTTTTAATGCCTCCTCAGGCAACCATTTCTCCTTTTTGCATTTCTTTTCTTTCAGGATGGTCTGACTACTGCTTCCTGTACAGTGCAATGAATTTCTGCCCATAGTTCTTCAAGCACCCTGTCTATCAAATGTAATCCCTTAAATCTGTTTGTTTCCACTCTATAATTGTAAAGGATTTGATTTAGGTCATACCTGAATGGTCTAGTGGTTTTCCCTACTGTCTTCAATTTATGTCTGAATTTGGCAATAAGGAGTTCATGATCTGAGCCACAGTCAGTTCCTAGTCTTTTCTTTTCCTGACTGTGTAGCGTTTCTCCATCTTTGGCTGCAAAGAATATAATCTGATTTCAGTATTGATCATCTGGTGATATCCATGTGTAGAGTCTTCTCTTGTTTTATTTGAAGAAGGTGTTTGTCATGACCAGTGCATTCTCTTGGCAAAACTCTGTTAGCCTTTGCCCTGCTTCATTTTGTACTCCAAGGCCAAACCTGCCTGTTACTGAAGGTGTTTCTTCACTTCATACTTTTGCATTCCAGTCCCCTGATATATATATATGTGTGTGTGTGTGTGTGTGTGTGTGTGTGTGTGTTAGTTCTAGGTCCTAGTCACTGTAATCAAGAAAGAAAAATAAAATCCACATGCATTAGAATATAAAATGTAAAATTGCCTCGATAAATATCAATAGATGAAATTTATCTCTGTGGAGATTGTTCCTCTAAGGAATCTACAAAACCTACTGTAATAGTGAGTTTAACAGGTTCGCATGATCAAAAAATATACAAAAATCAAATTTCTACCAAAATACTGTCTTTGAAAAATTGCAATACATATTTGAAATTGTATTTAGAATGGCATTATTTTTTTTTTCAAAAATCTTAGTAATGAATGTAATAATACACATGCAAGACCTCTACATTTAAACCTATGACTCATCACTAGAATAAATTAATGGTAACCTAAATAAGTTCATGGATTGGAAGATTCAGCTTTACCAAGACATGAGTTGTTTGAAACTGATCTATAGTTTCAGTCTAATCCAAAAGGAAATTCAGTAGATTCTTTTCTTTTTTTTTTTTTTGTAGAAATCATCATATTGTGAGAAATTTTCATGTGTTTATTGGCCATCTGTATGTCTCCTTTTGAGAAATATCTGTTTAGGTCTTCTGCCCACCTTTGGATAGAGCTGTTTGTTTTCCTGATATTGAGCTGTATGAGCTGCTTATGTATATCAGAGATTAATCCTTTGATAGTTGTTTCAGTTGCCATTATTTTCACCCATTCTGAGGGCTGTCCTTTAATACTGTTCATTGTTTTCTTTGCTGTACAAAAGTTTTAAGTTTCATTAAGTTCCATTTGTTTACTTTGGTTTTATATCCATTACTATAGGATGTCGGAGAAGGCAATGGCACCCCACTCCAGTACTCTTGCCTGGAAAATCCCATGGATGGAGGAGCCTGGTCAGCTGCAGTCCATGGGATGGCTAGGAGTCAGACACGACTGAGGGACTTCACTTTGACTTTTCGCTTTCATGCATTGGAGAAGGAAATGGCAACCCACTCCAGTGTTCTTGCCTGGAGAATCCCAGGGACAGGGGAGCCTGGTGGGCTGCTGTCTCTGGGGTAGCACAGAGTCAGACGTGACTGAAGCGACTTAGCAGCAGACTTAGCAGCAGCAGCAACTATAGGATGTGGGTCAAAGAGGATCTTGCTATGAGAAATGCAAATCAAAACTACTATGAAGTATGACCTCACACCAGTAAGAATGGCCATCATCAGAAAAACTACATACTTAATGCTGGAGAGGATGTGGAGTAAAGGGAACCCCCTTGCATTGTTGGTGGGAATATAAATTGATACAGCCACTATGAAGAACAGTATGGAGATTCTTTTTAAAAAGACTGGGACTGACACCACCCTTATGGCAGAAAGTGAAGAGGGATTAAAAAGCCTCTTGATGAAAGTGAAAGAGGAGAGTGAAAAAGTTGGCTTAAAGCTCAACATTCAGAAAATGAAGATCATGGCATCTGGTCCCATCACTTCATGGGAAATAGATGGGGAAACAGTGGAAATAGTGTCAGACTTTATTTTTTGGGGCTCTAAAATCACTGCAGATGGTGACTGCAGCCATGAAATTAAAAGATGCTTACTCCTTGGAAGGAAAGTTATGACCAACCTAGATAGCATACTCAAAAGCAGAGACATTACTTTGCCAACAAAGGTTCGTCTAGTCAAGGTTATGGTTTTTCCGGTAGTCATGCATGGATATGAGAGTTGGACTGTGCAGAAAGCTGAGCGCTGAAGAACTGATGCTTTTGAATTGTGCTGTTGGAGAAGACTCTTGAGAGTCCCTTGGACTGCAAGGAGATCCCACCAGTCCATTCTAAAGGAAATCAGTCCTGGATGTTCATTGGAAGGACTGACACTAAAGCTGAAACTCAAATACTTTGGCCACCTCATGCGAAGAGTTGACTCATTGGAAAAGACTGATGCTGGGAGGGATTGGGGGCGGGAGGAGAAGGGGATGACAGAGGATGAGATGGATGGATGGCATCACCAACTCAATGGACGTGAGTTTGAGGGAACTCCAGGAGTTGGTGATGGACAGGGAGGCCTGGCATGCTGTGATTCATGGGGTCGCAAAGAGTTGGACACGACTAAGCGACTGAAATCAACTGAACTGAAAACTACCACTTGACCCAGCAATCCAATCCCTGGGCATATATCCTGAGAAAACCATAATTGAAAATGACACATGTACCCCAGTGGTCATTGGAGCCCTTTTTACAACAGCCAGGACAGGAATCAACATTATGTTCATCAACAGATGAATGAATAAAGATGTACATATATACAATGGAATATTGCTTAGCAATAAAAATAATGAGTTTGAGTCAGTTCTAATGAAGTGGATGAACCTTAAGCCTATTATATAGAGTGAAGTAAGTCAGAAGGAGAAAAACAAATATCATGTATTAACACACACATATATATGTGTGTGTGTATATATATATATATAATTTAGAAAAATGGTATTGGTGAACCTATTACAGGGAAGAAATGGAGATGTAGATGTAGAGAATGGACTTTGTAGATGCAGTGAGGGAGGGAGTTTTCTGATACTTTAATCTATCTATCTTTAGATCAGTAATAAAATCTCATCACTATAACTTTATAGTGTATCTATTTTACACATGATAGTGTATATATGTCTGTGCTACTCTCTCCATTCAGCCCACTCTCTCCCTCCCTCAGAAAACTAAGTCCAGCATTGGACCCACACATATGTGATCAATTTGACAAAGGGCCAGGTTAACCTGGGCTCCCCAGGTGATGCTAGTGGTAAAGAACCCACCTGACAATTCTGGAGACACAAGATATGCGTGTTTGATCCCTGGGTCAGCAAGATCTTTTGGAAGAGGACATGACAACCCACTCCAATCTCCTTTCCTGGAGAATCCCATGGACAGAGGAGCTTGGCAGGCTACAGTCAATAGGGTCGCACAGAGTCAGACAGGACTGAGGTGACTTAGCATGCTCTCATGCATGCCAGGTTAACTAAATAGGGTAAAGCGAAAGATGTTCAAAAAAGTTGTGTCTGACTCTTTGCAATTCCACGGACTGTAACTTGTCATGCTCCTCTGTCCATGGGATTCTTCAGTCCAGAATACTGGAGTGGGTAGCCGTTCCTTCTCTAGGGGCTTTCCCAACCCAGGGATCGAACCCAAGTCTCCTGCATTGCAGGCAGATTCTTTACCATCTGAGCCACGAGGGAAAGCCAAGAATACTGGAGTGGGCAACCTATCCTTTCTCCAGTGGATCTTCCCAACCCAGGTAAAGATCATCTTTTCAACAAATGGTTATGTAAAAGTAGAAACAAATAAATCTCAAACTTTTTTTATCACACCATACACAAGTGACTTAAAATAAATCTTCTCCTTAAATGTAGGAAACAAAATTAAAACTTGAAAAGTCAAAAAATAAATCTAAAAGAAGGAAAAGAATAGTACTAAACAATACCTTACTCCCCACATCCACCAGAAAATAAAATTCGGGGAAGGGGGTGGGGTCCACAGCTCACAGGCCATGCATGCCTAGAGCTTACAGATTTTCTGCACAAAGTGCTTCTCACATTCCATCAACCTTGGCCCACTTTAGCCTCAGAAATAAAACCTTCACAGATGGGCTTCAATACCAGATTTCTTGAGAGACCCTCAGTTTTAAATTGAATAATGTCCCCCAACAGGTATGTCTAAATCTTGACCCTCAAGTACTCTTGAATGTACCCTTATTTGGAGATATGATTCTTTTTTTTTAATTCAAAAGCCACTTATTTATTTTTTTTAAAAAGTCTTAACTTGATAACATGTGTAATAGTATCTACCAGTATCTTCCAGCAAATATGATGTTTAATTATAAACCATTATGTGCATTTCCATTAAAATCAGGGAAAAAGCATTCAAGCCAGCTCTCATTACCCAGCATACTACTGTTCTTAATAACAAAACACTTGTAACATGTATCACAAAAGAGAAAATATATGTGTTAAAGACTGCAGTGGAACGCCTCCAGAGTTCTTCTATCCACATCTGCATATTTACTAAAATATTAATTAAAAATTGCCAAAGATGGTATATCTAACAAATACAAGTAAATTTCAGTGGAAAACATAGCTGAATAATATGTGTGTGCTCAGCATCATAGAAGTTACTAAGAGTTGGAGGATTAGAGAAGAAGGCTTCTTTGTCTTTTGTTTGTCCTTCACATTAATTTGTCTTTCCAATTACTGTTGATTACTTAAAATGTCTTAAATATTGTTGGAAGTTTCTGGAGATATGATTTTTGAATTAAAGATTAAAGATCTTGGTATGAGATAATCCTAGATTTAGGGTAGGTGCCAAATTCAAATGCAGTCACATTTCATTTTATTTTACTTTCAATGATTGCCATTCACAGATATTTAATTTTTACAAATTAAAGGTTTGTGGCAAAGTTGGCTCAAGCAAGACTATAGGTGCCATTTTCCCAACAATGTTTGCTCATCTCATATCTCTGTGTCACATTTTAGTAATTCTCATTATACTCCAAACTTTTCATTATTATTATATTTGTTATAGTGATCTGTGATTTGTTATTTTTATGTTACTATTGTAGTTGTTCTGTGGCACTGTAGATCACATCTATATAACATGGAGAACTTGTTGAAATGACAACAAAAGACTTACATAAACGTGGTTGATAAAGTACTACCAATTTGACTCCAATTTTGAAAGAAGTCCCACCATGGATAAAATGCTATCAGAAAGTATTACATGCTATAGAAATAACATTGATTAAAGGACAAATCAATCTATTTATAAATCATTATCTTATTTTTTATTAAAAGTTCCACAGCCATCCCAGTCTTTTGCCACCACCACCCTGGTCAGTCCACAGCCATCAATAAAGAGGTAAGACCCTCCACCAGCAAAAACATTACAACTCACTGAAAGTTTGGATGATGTTTAGCATTTTTTAACAATCAACTATTTTAAATTTAATGTATATACATTGGTTTTATATACAGACATGACTGAGTGATTTCGCTTTCACTTTCACATTGGTTTTTAGACATAATACTGCTGCACACTAAATAGACTACAGTGAATGTGAAATTGTTAGTTGCTCAATCACGTCTGACTCTTTGAGACCCCATAGACTGTAGCCCTCCAAGCTCCTCTGTCCTTGAATCCAGGCAAGAATACTGGAGTAGGTTGCCATTTCCTTTCTCCAGGGTATCTTCCCTACCCAGGGATCGAACCCATGTCTCCTGCACTGCAGGGAGATTCTTTACCATCTGAGCCACCAGGGGCAGTATAGTATAAACACATAGTTTTTACATGCTTTGAGACACCCCCCTCCCCCACCCCCAAAAAAAAAGTACTCCCTTTACTGTGCTATTTGCTTCATCACAGTGGTTTGAAACCAAACATACAATATCTCTGAGGTATGCCTGTATTGGTGTACTTACTTGAGAAAGGTGAATGAGGTTTAACAGAGAAAAAAGACAATAAGTTGGTGACAGAGATTGGAGTACCACAGCTATGAGCCCAGGAAAGTCAGGTGTTGGTGACAACATCTAAAACTTAGGAGAGGGGTGTGGGGAGGGTTCTATTCCAGAGACTCCAAGAGAAATCAATCTTACTGACACCTTAATTTTGGACTTTTTGCCCTGCAGAACTATGAAGGAATAAATTTATGTTGTTTATGGTGATTTGCTATGGCAGTTCTAGGAAATTAACACTCCCAACATATACATACAAATTTCCTGAAATCTCATTTTAAAAATGTTCTTCAGTTCAGTTCAGTCACTCAGTCGTGTCTGACTCTTTGTGACCCCATGAATTGAAGCACACCAGGCCTCCCTGTCCATCACCAACTCTCGGAGTTCACTCAAACTCACGTCTATTGAGTCGGTGATGCCATCCATCCATCTCATCCTCTGTCATCCCCTTTTCCTCTAACTCCCAATCCCTCCCAGCATCAGACTATTTTCCAATGAGTCAACTCTTCGCATGAGGTGGCCCAAGTACTGGAGTTTCAGTTTTAGCATCATTCCTTCCAAAGAACACCCAGGACTCATCTCCTTTAGAATGGACTGGTTGGATCTCCTTGCAGTCCAAGGGACTCTCAAGAGTCTTCTCCAACACCACAGTTCAAAAGCATCAATTCTTCAGCGCTCAGCTTTCTTCACAGTCCAACTCTCACATCCATACATAACTACTGGAAAAACCACAGCCTTGACTAGACAGACCTTTGTTGGCAAAGTAATGTCTCTGCTTTTGAATATGCTATCTAGGTTGGTCAAAACTTTCCCTCCAGGAGTAAACGTCTTTAATTTCGTGGTTGCAATAACCACCTGCAGTGATTTTGGAGCCCCCCAAAAATAAAGTCTGACACTGTTTCTACTGTTTCCCCCATCTATTTCCCAAGAAGTGATGGGACCAGATGCCATGATCTTCATTTTCTGAATGTTGAGCTTTAAGCCAACTTTTTCACTCTCCACTTTCACTTTCATCAAGAGGCTTTTGAGTTCCTCTTCCCTTTCTGCCATAAGGGTGGTCTCATCTGCATATCTGAGGTTATGGATATTTCTCCCGGCAATCTTGATTCCAGCTTGTGCTTCTTCCAGCCCAGTGTTTCTCATGATGTGCCCTGCATAGAAGTTAAATAAGCAGGGTGACAATATACAGCATTGACAAACTCCTTTTCCTATTTGGAACCAGTCTATTGTTCCTTGTCCAGTTCTAACTGTTGCTTCCTGACCTGCATATAGGTTTCTCAAGAGGCAGGTCAGATGGTCTGGTATTCCCATCTCTTTCAGAATTTTCCACAGTTTATTGTGATCCACACAGTCAAAGGTTTTGGCATAGTCAATAAAGCAGAAATAGATGTTTTTCTGGAACTCTCTTGCTTTTTTGATGATCCAGCGGATGTTGGCAATTTGATCTCTGGTTCCTCTGCCTTCTCTAAAACCAGCTTGAAGATCTGGAAGTTAATGGTTCACGTATTCCTGAAGCCTGGCTTGGATAATTTTGAGCATTACTTTGCTAGTGTGTGAGATAAATGCAATTGTGCGGTAGTTTGAGCATTCTTTGTCATTGCCTTCTTTGGGATTGGAATGAAAACTGACCTTTTCCAGTCCTGTGGCCACTGCTGAGTTTTCCAAAATTTCTGGCATATTGAGTACAGCACTTTCACAGCATCATCTTTCAGGATTTGGAGTAGCTCAACTGGAATTCTATCACCTCCACTAGCTTTGTTCATAGTGATGCTTTCTAAAGCCCACTTGACTTCACATTCCAGGATGTCTGGCTCTAAGTGCGTAATCACACCATTGTGATTATCTTGGTCATGAAGGTCTTTTTTGTACAGTTCTTATGTGTATTCTTGTCACCTCTTCTTAATATCTTCTGCTTATGTTAGGTCCGTACCATTTCTGTCCTTTATCGAGCCCATCTTTCCATGAAATGTTCCCTTGGTATCTCTAATCTTCTTGAAGAGATCTCTAGTCTTTCCCATTCTTTTGTTTTCCTCTTTCTTTGCATTGATCACTGAGGAAGGCTTTCTTATCTCTTCTTGCTATTCTTTGGAACTCTATATTCAGATGCTTCTATCTTTCCTTTTCTCCTTTGCTTTTCGTTTCCCTCCTTTTCACAGTATTTGCAAGGCCTCCCCAGACAGCCATTTTGATTTTTTGCATTTCTTTTCCATGGGGATGGTCTGGATCCCTGTCTGCTCTACAGTGTCATGAACCTCCATCCATAGTTCATCAGGCACTCCATCTATCAGATCTAGTCCCTTAAATCTATTTCTCACTTCCACTGTATAATCATAAGGGATTTGATTTAGGTGATACCTTTATGGTCTAGTGGTTTTCCCTTCTTTCTTCAATTTCATTCTGAATTTGGCAATAAGGAGTTCATGATCTGAGCCACAGTCAGTTCCCAGTCTTGTTTTTGCTGATTGTATAGAGCTTCTCCATCTTTGGCTAGCAATGCCAAATTTCAAACTCCTTTCATTCTGTGTCTTAAATCATGTCAGGTAGGATGGGGTTGGATGACAAACAGGATTTTTCTTTTCCTTTGTTGTTCAGGAATCATTGTTAAGAAATGAATTTGAAGGCACGACAGCCTAAGTGACCTACATTATATTTAAGGCAACAATTATTATTAACTCTCTCCTCACTTAGGGAATGGAGAGACATGATTTCCTAGCATTTCAATATGCCATCTACCCATCAGTTTGAGAGTCAGAGAGAGAGAAGGAAGTACCCATTTAACGAGCTTGCATCCTAGGTTGCTTCAGTTGTGTCTGACTCTTTGTGGCCCTATGAACTCTAGCCAGGCTCCTCTGTCCATGGGATTCTCCAAGAAAGCACACTGGGGTGGGTTTCCATGCCCCGCTCCAGGGGATCTTCCTGACCCAGGGATCCAAGCTGTGTCTTCTTTGTCTCATGTATTGGCAGGCTAGTTCTTTACCACTAGTGCTACCTGGGAAGCTCATGCCCCTTCAGAGGGCACTGTACATCAAGGCTCTTCTGTATCATCACCTCTCTGCAAGAATGGCAAGGGAGTAGAATTCTTTCCAGAAGGAATGCCCTAAGAAAGGCAGTAGTGACCTGGACTAAGTTTACAAGGGAATTTTTGCATTTTCCCCCAAGTAGATAAGTTGCTAAGCTATTGAACTTGTTAGCTGCACTATTGCCCTACTGCTGATGATACAAGGACTTTGTCCATTTCATCTAAAGTTGTCAAATTTTTTGCACTAAAGATTTTCAAAATATTCCTGTTTTATCTTTTTTGTTGTTTTCAGGGTGTTTAGTGGTAGACCATCTTTCATTTTTGAAGTTGGTAACTTGTGTTTCTTCTATTTATGAATGTTCTTAGATATAAATTTATTAATTTTATAGGTATTTCTATATGACACATATTTAAAATTGTTCCCATTAAGAAAAAAGAAAGGTTTCATCTGTAGCAAAACTGGTAAAACATTGTACAATCATCTCAAGACATAAAGAGATACTTTGGTAGCATTAAACAAGCATGGCAAGCAGGCTCTGAATCCAAACCCAGCAGGGCCTTCCTTGTGCCTCTGAGTGCTACTTTGTGAATTTTTTTCTTGGAAGGTAATTGCTTTACAATATTTTGCTAATTTATGTCATACATCAACATGGATCAGCAAAGAGTATACATATGACCCCTCCCTCCTGAGCCCCGTCCCATCTCCTTCCCCATCTCAACCTTCGAGGTTGTCACAGAGCAGTGGGTTGAGCTCCCTGTGAAACACAACAAATTTCTATTTGCTATCTATTTTGCATATGGTAATATATATGTTTCCATGCTATTCTCTCAATTCATCCTATCTTTTCCTTTCCCCATACATGTCTGTTCTCTATGTCTGCATCTCCATTGCAGCCCTGCAAATAGGTCAATCAGTATGATGTTTCTAACTCCAAATGGATGTGTTAATGTACAATATTTGTATTTCTATTTCTGACTTACATCACTCCGTATAATAGGCAATAGGTTCATCCACCTCATCAGGACTGATTAAAATGCGCTCTTTTTTTTTTTATAGCTGAGTAATATTCCATTATAAATATTGTACCACAATTTCTGCATCCCTTCATCTTCAGTGTATATCTAGGCTCCTTCTATGTCCCAGTTATTGTAAAAAGGGCTGCAATGAATATTGTCTACAGGTATCTCTTTCAATTATGTTTTTCTCAGGGTATATGCCAAGTATTGGTATTGTTGGGTCATATGGTTCCATGACCCATATCAGGTCATGAGCTTCCCTGATACCTCAGCTGGTAAAGAATCTGCCTGCAATGTAGGAGACCTGGGTTCAATTCCTGAGTTGGGAAGATTCTCTGGAGAAGGGAAAGGCTACCCACTCCAGTATTCTTGCCTGGAGAAGTCCATGGACTCTAAAGTCCTTGGGGTCGCAAAGACTCTGACACGACTGAACGGCTTTCACTTTCAAGGTAGTTCTATTCCTAGTTTTTTTCAGGAATCTCCATACTTTTCTCCACAATGGGTGTATTGATTTACATTCCCACCAAGAGTGCAAGAAGATTCCCTTTCCTCCACATTCTTTCCAGCATTTGTTGTTTGTAGACTTTTTAATGATGGCCATTCTGACTGGTGTAAAGTGATACCTCATTATAGTTTTGATTTGCATTTCTCTAATAATGAATGATATTGAGCATATTTTCATGTGTTTGTTGGCCATCTGTATATCTTCTTTGGAGAAATGTCTGTTTAGGTTTTCGACCCATTTTTTGATTGCATTGTTTGCTTTTATGGTGTTGAGTAGGTATGAGATGCTTGTAGATTAATCCTTTGTCACTTGCTTCATTTGCAATTATTTTCTCTCATTATGAGAGTTGTCTTTTAATCTTATTCATTATTTCTTTGGTGTTCAAAAACTTTTAAGTTTGATTAAATCCCATCTGTTTACTTTTGCTTTTATTTCCATTACTCTAGGAAATGGGTCAAAGAGGACCTTGCTGTGATGTATGTCAAAGAGTGCACCAGCTATGTTTTCCTCTTAAAGCTTTATACTTTCTGGCTTTATGTTTAAATCTTTAATTGATTTTGAGTTTATCTTTGTGTATGGTATTAGGAAGTGTCCTACTTTCATTCTTTTACATGTTACTGTCTAGTTTTCCCAGCACCACTTTTTGAAGAGACTGTATTTTTTTTTTTCCATTGTATATTCTTTCTTCCTTTTTCAAAGATAAGTTTTCCAGAGGTGCGTGTGTTTATCTTTGGGTTTTTATCTTGTTCCATGGATCTATAGTTCTGTTTTTGTACCAATACCATATTGTCTTAATGACTGTAGCTTTGTAGTATAGTCTGAAGTCAGGAAGGTTGATTCCTCTAGCTTCATTCTTCTTTTTCAGGATTGCTTTGGCTATTCAGAGTTTCTTGTATTTCCATTCAAATTGTGAATATTTTTCTAGTTCTGTGAAAAGTAACATTGGTAGTTTGAAATGGATTGCATTAAATCTGTAATTACTTTGGGTAGTATAGTCATTTTCACAATATTTGTTCTTCCAGTCCAAGAACATGGTGTATTTTTCTATCCGTTTTTGCCGTCTTTGATTCCTTCCATCAGTGTCTTTTAGTTTTCTGCACATAGGTCTTTTGTCTCTTTAGGTAGATTTATCCCTAGGTATTTTATTTTGCTGTTGTTGTTGCAGTGATGAATTCAAGAGATTTCTCTGTGTTAAATTTATAATTGGTGACTTTACTAAATTCATTGATTAGCTCTAGTAATTTTCTGGTGGCATCTTTAGTTTTTCCATGTATAGTATCATGTCATCTGCAAATAGTGAGAGTTTTACTTCTTCTTTTCCCATATGGATTATTTTCATTTCTTTTTCTTCCCTGATTGTTGTGGCTAGGACTTCCAAAACTATGTTGAATACTGGTGGTGAGAGGGTGCACCCTTGTCTTGTTGCTGATCTTAGAGGAAATGCTTTCAGGTTTTCACCATTGGGACTATTGCTTACTGTGAGTTTATAGTATTTGACCTTTATTATGTTGGGGTATGTTCCTTATATGATTACTTTCTGAAGAGTTTTTTTTTTTTTTTAATCATAAATGGTTGTTGAATTTTGTCAAAAGCTTTCCCTGCATCTATTGAGATTTTCATATTATTTTTAGTTTGTTGATATGGTCTATAACATTGTATATATTGAATAATTTGTGTATATTGAGTAATCCTAGCATCCCTGGGACAAATTGCACTTGATCGTGGTATATGATCCTTTTAGTGTGTTGTTGTATTCTACTTGCTAGCATTTTTGTGAGGATTATTGTATCTATGTCCATCAGTGAAACTGGCCTGTACTTTTCTCTTTTTTTGTGGTATCTTTTTCTGGTTTTGGCATCAGCATGATGGTGGCCTCATAGAAAGAGTTTGGGAAATTTCCTTCCCCTCTAATTTTCTGTACAAGTTTGAGCAGGATAGGTGTTTCCTCATCTCTAAACTTTTGGTAGAATTTGCCTGTGAGGACATCTTGCCCAGGGCTTTTGTTTGTTGGAAGATTTTGAATTACAGTTTTAATTTTGGTGCTTGTGACTGGTATGTTCATGTGTTCTGTTTCTTTCTGGTTCAGTTTTGGAAGGTTGCACTTTTACAAGAAGTTGTCCATTTCTTCCAGGTTTTGGCATATAGTTGCTCTGGTAGTCTCTTATGATTCTTTGTATTTCTGCATTGAATGCTGTGACTCCTTTTTCATTTCTAATTTTATTGACTCTTTTCCCTTTCTTTCTTGATGAGTCTGGCTAATGGTTTGTCAGTTTTGTTTATCTTCTTATTTAACTGGCTTTTAGTTTTATTGATCTTTTTTATTGTCTTCTTAATTTCTTTTTCATTTATCTCTGATGTAATCCTTATGATTTCTTTTCTTCTATGAATTAAAAAAAAAAAACAAAAAACTTCCCTTCCTAATTGCTTTAGATGTGAGGTTAGGGTGTTTATTTGATGTTTTTCTCTTTTCTTGAGGTAGGCTTTTACTGGTATAAACTTCCCTCTAGAACTGCTTTTGCCATATCCCATAGATTTTGGGTCATCGTGTTTTCATTGTCATCTGTTTCTAGATTTTTTTTTCCCCTCATGTCTTTAGTGTTGGTTATTTATAAGTGTGTTGTTTATCCTTCATATGTCTGTGTTTTTTACATTAAAAAAAATTCCTGTAATTGATATCTAGTCTCACAGTGTTGTGTTCAGAAAAGATGTTTAATAAGAGTTCAATTTTCTTAAATTTACTGAAGCTTGATTTGTGACCCAAGATGTGATCTGTCCTCGAGAATGTTCTGTGTGCATATGATTTTTAAAAAAAGCATATTTGTTTGGGGATGGAATGTCCTGAATAACTCATTAGGTCCTTCTGATCTAATGTGTGATTTAAAGCTTGTGTTTCCTTATTAATTTTCTGTCCAGATGATCTGTTCATTGGTGTAAGTGGGGTGGTAAAGTCCCCCACTATTATTCTGTTACTGTCAATTTCCCATTTTGTGGTTGCTAGCATTTACCTTATGCATTGAAGTTCTCTTATGTTAGGTGCATAAATATTTACAACTGTTATATCTTCTTCTTGGATTGATCCCTTGATCGTTATGTAGTGTCCTTCCTTACCTCTCATAACTTTTTTTTTTTTTTTTAATTTTAAAGACTATTTTGTCTGATATGAGTATTGCAACCTCTGCTTTCTTTTGATGTCCATTTGCATGGGTATTTTTCCCATCACCTTACTTTTAGTCTTTATTTGTCCTGAGGTCTGAAGTGGGTGTTTTGTAGACAGCATATACACAGGTCTTGTCTCTGTATCCATTCAGCCTGTGTGTTTCTTTCAGTTGGGGCATTTATCCATTTACATATAAGGTACTTTGATGTGTATGTTTCTATTGCCATTTTCTTAATTATTTAGGGGTTGTTTTGTGGTTCTTTTTCTTCTCTCATGCTTCCTGCTAGAGAATTTCCTTTAGCATTTGTTTTAAGGCTGGTTTGGTGCTGCTGAATTTGCTTAGCTTTCACTTGTCTATAAAGCTTTTGATTTTACTGTCAAATCTGAATGAAATTCTTGTTGGGTAGAGTAATCTTGGTAGTAGGTTTTTTCTCTTTCATCACTTGAAATATATCTTGCCATTGCCTTCCTGCCTGCAGAGTTTCTGTTAAAAAAATCAGCTGTTAGCCTTATGAGGATTCCTATGTATGTTTTATATGGTTTTCCCTTGTAGCTTTTTTTTTTTTTTTTTTTGAGAAAAAGATATTAAATTTATTTGGTTATCTATTGAACCTAAAATGCCAACCAAACATTCAGGACTATCTGACCAATCATTGGAATTTTTTTTTCACTTTTTAAAAAAATTTTATTTAATTTTTAAACTTTACATAATTGTATTAGCTTTGCCAAATATCAAAATGAATCCACCGCAGGTATACTTTTAATGTTTTTTTCTTTGTGTTTAATTTTTGTTAGTTTGATTAACATGTGTCTTGGTATATTTCTCTTTTAGTTTAATTTGCATGAGATTTTCTGGGCTTCCTGGACTTGGGTGACTTTTACTTTCCCATTTTAGGGGATTTTTTAACTTTAATCTTCTGAAATGTTTACATACATTCACTTCCTTTTTCTCTTTTTCTTCTGGGACCCTGATAATTCAAATGTTGATACATTTAATATTGGCCCAGAGATCTCTGAGATTGTCCAAAATGCTTTTATTTCATTTTTTAAAAATTCTGCTCCTTGGCATTTATTTTTATAATTCTGTCTTCCAGTTCCTTTATCCATCCTTTTGTGTCATTTATTCTGCTATTGATTCCTCCTAGGGCAGTTTTAATTTCATTGATTGTTTTATTCATTACTGTTTGTTTATTCTTTATTCCTTCTAGGCCTCTGTAAATGTGTTAAATGTTTCCTGAATTTTCTCCATTCTATTTTCAATATTTTGAAACTTCTTTACTATAATTACTCTAAATATATGTTCCCTATTTCCTTTTCATTTATTAGATCTTGTGATTTTTTACCTTGCTTCTTCATCTATAACATGTTTTTTGTCATTTCATTTTTTTTTTTTTTTGGATGGGTAAGACTGTGTTCCTATATTACTAGTTGTTTTGCCTGACGTTCCCAGGTGTGGAGTTTGCAACCAGTTGGGTAGAACCAGGTCTTGGTATTGAGATGTGGACCTCTGGGTGACGTCACTCCAATCAGTGTTCTTTGGTGCCTGTGATTTTCTATTACTCCAGCAGTTCAGACTCAGAGCTCTCACCTCAGGGGTTCAGGCCTGGTCTCTGGCTCGTGAATAGTGGTCCTGTAAGCCATGAACTGTGGGGCAAAAGAAAGCCAAAAGGAAGGAAGGTAGAGAAATAAGAAATAAAAAGAATGTGAGAGAAAAAAGCAGAACAATAACAAAGAATAAAAGTTAACAACCCCTGAAGGTTAAAACCATACTCCAACAGCAACTTGAGAGAAGAAAATAAAAGAAAAATAAACATAAGAGGGAGCAGAATAATAACAAAGATTATAAAATAATAGAATAAACTTAGAAAATTAACAGAAATAGTAGGAAAATAAGAATATATATGAAACAACCACTGGAGGTTAAAATCAAACTCCACTGGCAAATCGTGAAAAAAAAAAAAAAATCAAAGCAAAACAAAAAAGAAGAAAAAAAGTTTTGCCGTGAAGGGTGGGGCTTATGCTGTGGAGGTGTTTAGGTGGAAAAGATTTAGGTGAGGCTGGGGTCCTGATTCAGGATCCAAGCCTTCAGAACAGGCCTGGAGTGGGGGTGGGGGGTACCACGGGCTCCACCTAGTCAAAGGGGCCTCTGAAGTGCTTCCTGCCTTTGGGGTTAAAGAACAAAGCCTAGGTCCCCAGGAGGCTCCCATGCCATCGCTCAGGGGAACATCAGATGGATTCCCTCCTCCAAAACAAGAGGGACCCCTCCCAGCTAGCCCTGCTCAGTTTCCCCTTCCTCTTGCACCTGCAAGACTTAGGTGGGCAGAGGGTGCCCTTGAAGGTGTTCCTGGAGTGGTACCAGAGGGCACAGGGCTCATCCTGGAAGGTGAAGTGTGTCTGGAGGGAAGGGGGGCCTGGTGGATGGGGGGCGGGGCTGTCCCAGAAGGAGAAAGGAACCAGGTGGTAAAACATGGATCCCAGATGCAGAGAGCCCAGTCCAGATGTCAGACAGGGCCCCTGGAGAGGTGAGGGGCACACAGAAAACAGGGAGCTTTGAGGAAGGAGGAGGAATCCAGAGAATAAAAGGTGACCTTGGAGGGTGGAGGGGGACTCCCAGAGGATGGGAGTTTTGGCCTGGAGGGATGTGGACTCCAAAGAGAGGAGACAGCCCTGGAGAGCAGAGGGAAACTGTGGAGAGCAGAGGGCCTAGTCCAGGAGGCAGATTAAGATCCCTACAGGGATGTGGGGTCTCCAGAGAAAGAAGGAATCTGGAAGGCAAGAGAGTAGAGGGGAGCCTGAGACAGAGGTGGAGCAATAGAGGGGGTGGATGGGGCCAGGAGGACAGAGGTGGCCTGGAAGGGCAGAAGGTTCAGCCTGGGGCCTTAGGAGGTTCCCCAGGGTTGAGTGGGTGGGGAAATACCAGCCAGTTTCCTGTTTCTGGAATCCCTCAGGAGCCTTACCACTGTCTCTCACATCCAGAAGACCCACCTAGGGAAGGGGTCCCTGAAGAGCAGAGGATGTCCTGGAGGGATAGGGCAGAAGGCTCAGCTGGAGGGTAGAGAGGGCCCTGGAGGGCAGAAGGGGCCCCAGAAGAAAGAGGTCCCAGGCCCCAGGCCCCAGAAGTCCCCCTGTGGCCAAGTGAAAGGGGAACCCCATGAGACTTCCCTGATGAAACCTACAGTCTCCTCAGAGGCCTGTCCCCCTCCCAGCAGGCATGCTGCTCTGAGCATCCCAGAGTAGCCAAACCACTGGTGGTGCCCAAAAGGTTCCCAGCACCCAAACTTCTTCCCCTCCCCCAGCTACAACTCAGTCACTGGTCATCTGTCCTAGACCATCCCCCACTCCCCCCAACCCAGTACCTGGTTGCCCCCAGGGCTCATCCTGTCTGCCTATCCACAGGAGGTCCCCCACTAGTGCCTGATAGGTAACAGGCATGGGGAGACACAGACTCTGTTTCTTCCCTCACCATCATCTTGGCTCCGCCCCCTACTTTGTGAATTTGTAGCAGCACCAGCAGTAGTGTTTTGGGCCCTAGGACTGCACACTTTCCCCAACCATTGGCCTGGAAAATGTATATGACAGTTTGGTTCAGTTCAATAGCTCAGTCGTGTCTGACTCTTTGCAATCCCATGAATTGCAGCATGCCAGGCCTCTCTGTCCATCACCAACTCCTGGAATTCACTCAAACTCATGTCCATCGAGTCAGTGATGCCATCCAGCCATCTCATCCTCTGTCATCCCCTTCTCTTCCTGCCCTCAATCCCTCCCAGCATCAGAGTCTTTTCCAGTGAGTCAACTCTTCGCATGAGGTGGCCAAAGTACTGGAGTTTCAGCTTTAGCATCGTTCCTTCCAAAGGCTGATCTCCTTTAGAATGGACTGGTTAGATCTCCTTGCAGTGCTGTAAATTAAATGCTTTCTGAAGAAATAAATCTCCTTCATGACTGTTTAAAAAAAAAAATAACTTCAATGTATAGTATAGATTCTCATCAAATGAGGAGTAGGAAATAATGTCCTAAAACTGATAGAAGGCATCTAAGACAAGCCCACAGGTAAAATCATAATTAATGATAAAAGATTGAGTGCTTTCTTCCTAATTTTAGAAAGAAGACAAGGATGCCCACTTTTACCCTTTCCATTCAATATTATACTGGAGACTCTAGCTAGTTCAGTATGGTAAGACAAAGAAAAATATATATAAATTAGAAGCAAGAAATTAAGCTATTGTAATGCATATTGTTCAAATATTCTCTCTCACCCTCTCACCCTCAGTTCATCCCATCCTCTCATTCCTTCACTGTATCTGCTAGTCTGTACTCTATGTCTGTGTCTCTATTCCTGCCTTGCTAATAGGTTTATCAGTACCATTTTTTTAGATTACATACATGTACATTAATATATGATATTTGTTTTTATCTTTCTGACTTACTTCATTCTGTATAACAGGCTCCTTTCTCCTGGTTTTGTTTGTTCCCTTCAAGAGTCTTTTTCCCTAGTCCTGTATAAGTTCTGTAATCAAATGCCACTGGCCTCCAAAATAAAAAACCCTGGGGGTTCTCAGTCCCTTTGTCAGATCCCCAGGTTGGGAAATCTTTTGGGGGTCCTAGAATTTTCTTAAAGTGCAAGAATTTGTTTGGTATAATTGTTCTGGAGTTTGCTTGGTGGCTCTATGGTGGGTGAATGGTGACTTCTTCCAAAAGGGCTTATGCCACACACTGTGTGACCCAGGTCTGCTGCACCCAGAGCCCCTGACCCTGCGGCAGGACACTTCTGACCCATACCTCTGCAGGAGACACTCAAAGGCAGGTCTAGCTTAGTCTCTGTGGGATCTCTGGGTCCGGGTGCTCAGAAGGTTTTGTTTGAGCCCCCTGAGTGTCTCTGGAAGGTATGGGGTTTGATTCTAAACTTGATTTCACCCCTCCTACAATCTTGCTTCTCCTTTGCCCTTGGACATGGGGAATCTTTTTATTTTTTATTTTTGGTGGGATCCAAAATTCTCTTGTTGATGGTTCAACAGTGAGTTGTAATTTTGGAGTTCTCACAGGAGAAGATGAGCACACATCCTTCTACTCCACCATTTCTTTGGGGATACATTCAACAAAAGAGTAAAAAATGCAGTACTTGGGTGCAAAAAATAAAAGCAAAAATAAACAAATGGGACCTAATTAAACTTAAAAGCTTCTGCACATCAAAGGAAACTATTAGCAAGATGAAAAGACAGCCTTCAGAATGGGAGAAAATAATAGCAAATGAAGCAACTGACAAACAACTAATCTCAAAAATATACAAGCAACTCCTACAGCTCAACTCCAGAAAAATAAATGACCCAATCAAAAAATGGGCCAAAGATCTAAATAGACATTTCTCCAAAGAAGACATACAGATGGCTAACAAACACATGAAAAGATGCTCAACATCACTCATTATCAGAGAAATGCAAATCAAAACCACTATGAGATACCATTTCACACCAGTCAGAATGGCTGCGATCCAAAAGTCTACAAATAATAAATGCTGGAGAGGGTGTGGAGAAAAGGGAACCCTCTTACACTGTTGGTGGGAATGCAAACTAGTACAGCCACTATGGAGAACAGTGTGGAGATTCCTTAAAAAACTGGAACTAGAACTGCCTTATGATCCAGCAATCCCACTGCTGGGCATACACACTGAGGAAACCAGAAGGGAAAGAGACACGTGTACCCCAATGTTCATCGCAGCACTGTTTATAATAGCCAGGACATGGAAGCAACCTAGATGTCCATCAGCAGATGAATGGATAAGAAAGCAGTAGTACATATACACAATGGAGTATTACTCAGCCATTAAAAAGAATACATTTGAATCAGTTCTAATGAGGTGGATGAAACTGGAGCCTATTATACAGAGTGAAGTAAGCCAGAAGGAAAAACACCAATACAGTATACTAATGCATATATATGGAATTTAGAAAGATGGTAACGATAACCCTGTATACGAGACAGCAAAAGAGACACTGATGTATAGAACAGGCTTATGGACTCTGTGGGAGAGGGAGAGGGTGGTAAGATTTGGGAGAATGGCATTGAAACATGTGAAATGTCATGTATGAAACGAGATGCCAGTCCAGGTTCAATGCACGATGCTGGATGCTTGGGACTGGTGCACTGGGACGACCCAGAGGGATAGTATGGGGAGGGAGGAGGGAGGAGGGTTCAGGATCGATATTCTTTTAAAAATTTAAAATAAATTAAAAAAATAAATAAAATCAAAAATGACAGAATGATCTCTGTTTGCTTACAAGAAAAAATATTCAGTATCACAGTATTCCAAGTCTATGCCCCAACCAGTAACTCTGAAGAAGCTGAAGTTGAAAGGTTCCATGAAGACCTATAAGACCTTCTAGAACTAACAACCGAAAAAGACATCCTTTTCACCATAGGGGACTGGAATGCAAAAGTAGGAAGTCAAGAGATGCCTGGAGTAACAGGCACATTTGGCCTTGGAGTACCAAATGGAGCAGAGAAAAAGCTAACAGAGTTTTGCCAAGAGAATACACTGGTCATAGCAAACACCCTCCCCCAACAACACAAGAGACGACTCTACACATGGATATCACCAGATGATCAATACAAAAATAAAATTGATTATATTAGTTGCAGCCAAGGATGGAGAAGATCTTTACAGTCAGCAAAAGCTGACTGTGGCTCAGATCATGAACTTCTTATTGGAAAATTCAGACTTAAATTGAAAAAAAAGTAGGGGAAACCAACTCGATCATTCAGGTGCGACCTAAGTCAAATCCCTTATGATTATACAGTGGGAATGACAAATAGATTCAAGGGGCTGGATCTGATAGACAAAGTACCTGAATAACTGAGGCACTTAGGCACTTAGACTGAGGTTTGGGACATTGTACAGGACATAGTGATCAAGAAAAAGAAATTCAAAAAGGCAAAATGGTTGTCAGAGGAGGCCTTACAATAAACTGGGAAAAGAAGAGAAGCTAAAGGCAAAAGAGAAAAGGACATATATACCCATTTGAATGCAGAGTTCCAAAGAATAGCAAGGAGATATAAGATACCCTTCCTCAGTGATCAGTGCAAAGAAATAAATGAAAAAGAAAGAATGGGAAACACTGGAGATCTCTTCAGGAAAATTAGAGATACTAAAATCATTGCAGGTGGTAATTGTAGCCATGAAATTAAAAGACGCTTACTCCTTGGAAGAAAAGTTATGACCAACCTACATAGCATTTTCAAAAGCAGAGACATTACTTTGCCAACAAAGGTCCGTCTAGTCAAGGCTATGTTTTGTCCAGTAGTCATGTATGGATGTGAGAGTTGGACTGTGAAGAAAGCTGAGCGCTGAAGAATTGATGTTTTGGACTGTGGTGTTGGAGAAGACTCTTGAGAGTCTGTTGGACTGCAAGGAAATCCAACCAGTCTATTCTAAAGGAGATCAGTCCTGGGTGTTTTCTTTGGAAGGAATGATGCTAAAGCTGAAACTCCAGTACTTTGGCCACCACATGCGAAGAGGTGACTCATTGGAAAAGACTCTGATGCTGGAAGGGATTGGGGGAGGGAGGAGAAGGGGATGACAGAGGATGAGATGGCTGGATGGCATCACCGACTCAATGGAAGTAAGTTTGAGTGAACTCCGGGAGTTGGTGATGGACAGGGAGGCCTGGCGTGCTGCAACGTATGGGATTGCAAAGAGTCAGCCACAACTGAGTGACTGAACTGAACTGAAAAGATGGGCACAATAAAGGACAGGAACAGTATGGACCTAACACAAGCAGAAGACACTAAGAAGAGATGGCGAGAATACGCAGAAGAACTCTGCAAAAAAGATCTTTATGATCCAGATAACCACAATGGTGTGACCACTCACCTAGAGCCAGACATCCTGGACTCTGCAGTCAAGTGGGCCTTCAGTTCAGTTCAGTTCAGTTCAGTCGCTCAGTCGTATCCGACTCTGTGAGCCCATGAATCGCAGCACGCCAGGCCTCCCTGTCCATCACAAACTCCAGGAGTTCACTCAAACTCACGTCCATCGAGTCAGTGATGCCATCCAGCCATCTCATCCTCTGTCGTCCCCTTCTTCTCCTGCCCCCAATCCCTCCCAGCATCAGACTCTTTTCCAATGAGTCAACTCTTCACATGAGGTGGCCCAAGTACTGGAGTTTCAGCTTTAGCATCATTCCTTCCAAAGAAATCCCAGGGCTGATCTCCTTCAGAATGGACTGGTTGGATCTCCTTGCAGTCCAAGGGACTCTCAAGAGTCTTCTCCTACACCACAGTTCAAAAGCATCAATTCTTCAGTGCTCAGCTTTCTTCATAGTCCAACTCTCACATCCATACATGATCACTGGAAAGACCATGGCCTTGACTAGATGGACCTTTGTTGGGAAAGGAATCTCTGCTTTTGAATATGCTATGTAGGTTGGTCATAACTTTTCTTCCAAGGAGTAAGCGTCTTTTAATTTCATGGCTGCAGTCACCATCTGCAGTGATTTTGGAGTCCCCCAAAATAAAGTCTGACACTGTTTCCACTCTTCCCCCATCTATTTCCCATGAAGTAATGGGACCAGATGCCATGATCTTCTTTTTCTGAATGTTGAGTTTAAGCCAACTTTTTCACTCTCCTCTTTCACCTTCATTAAGGGGCTTTTTAGCTCCTCATCACTTTCTGCCATAAGAGTGGTGTCATATGCATATCTGAGGTTATTGATATTTCTCCCGGCAATCTTGATTCCAGCTTATGCTTCTTCCAGCCCAGCCTTTCTCATAATGTATTCTGCATAGAAGTTAAATAAGCAGGGTGACAATATACAACCTTGACGTACTCGTTTTCCTATTTGGAACCAGTCTGTTATTCCATGTCCAATTCTAACTGTTGCTTCCTGACCTGCATACAAATTTCTCAAGAGGCAGGTCAGGTGGTCTGGTATTCCCATCTCTTTCAGAATTTTCCACAGTTGATTGTGATCCACACAGTCAAAGGCTTTGGCATAGTCCATAAAGCAGAAATAGATGTTTTTCTGGAACTCTCTTGCTTTTTTCATGATCCAGCAGATGTTGGCAATTTGATCTCTGGTTCCTCTGCCTTTTCTAAAACCAGCTTGAACATCTGGAAGGTCACGGTTCATGTATTGCTGAAGCCTGGCTTGGAGAATTTTGAGCATTACTTTACTAGCATGTGAGATGAGTGCAATTGTGTGGTAGTTTGATCATTCTTTGGCATTGCCTTTCTTTGGGACTGGAATGAAAACTGACCTTTTCCAGTCCTGTGGCCACTGCTGAGTTTTCCAAATATGCTGGCATATTGTGTGCAAGTGGGCCTTAGGAAGCATCAATATGAAGAAAGCTAAAGGAGGTGATGGGATTCCAGTTGAGCTATTTCAAATCCCAAAAGAAAATGCAGTGAATGTTTTGCACTCAATATGCCAGCACATTTGGAAAGCTCATCAGTGGACACAGTAGTGGAAATGGTCAGTTTTCATTCCAAACCCTAAGAAAGGCAATGGCAAAGAATGTTCAAACTACTGCACAATTGTGCTCATCTCACACACTAGCAAAGCAATGCTCAAAATTCTCCAAGCCAGGTTTCAGCAGTATGAGGACTGAGAACTTTAGATGTTCAAACTGGATTTAGAAAAGGCAGAGGAACCAGAGGTCAAACTGCCAACATCTATTGGATCATCAAAAAAGCAAGAGAGTTCCAGAAAAATATCTACTTGTGCTTTATTGACTATGCCAAAGCCTTTGACTGTGTGGATCACAATAAACTGTGGACAGTTCTTCAAGAAATGGAATACTAGACCACCTTACTCAAATTGGAACCATTGGAAAAGACCCTGATGCTAAGAAAGATTTGGAAGGCAGGAGGAGAAGTGGATGACAGAGGATGGGATGGTAGGATGGCATAACCAATTCTATGGACATGAGTTTGAGCAAGCTCCAGGAGTTGGTGGTGGACAGGGAAGCCTATCGTGCTGCAGTCCATGGGATTAGAGTCAGACATGACTGAGCAACTGAACTGACAGATGAATAGTATCATGCAATCTGCATAATGCAAAAAATGTCCTTCCTTTTTTCCCACTCTGGATTCCTTTTATTTATTTTTCTTCTCTGATTGCTGTGGATAAAACTTCTGCAACTATGTTGGATACTAGTGTTATTCAGAAGGGGGACCCTTGTCTTGTTCCTGATCTTAGAGGAAACACCTTCAGTTTTTCACCATTGAGAATAATGTTTTCTATGTGTTTGTCATATATGGCATTAATTATGTTGAGGAAGGTTCCTTCCATGCTCATTTTCTAAAGAGTTTTTTTTTTTTCTTTCTGTTTTTAAATTTATTTATTTTTAATTGAAGGATAATTGCTTTAAATATTGTGTTGGTTTTTGCCATACATCAACATGAATCAGCCATAGGTATACATATGTCCCCTCCCTCTTGAACCTCCATCCCACCCCACCCCACCCCTCTAGATTGTGACAGAGCCCCGGTTTGAGTTCCCTGAGTCATACAGTAAATTCCCACTGGTCATCTATTTTACATATGTCAGTATGTATATTTCCATGCTACTCTCTCCATTTGCCCCATCCTCTCCATTTTGCACACCATGCACATCAGTCTAGTGTGCAGAGTCTCTGTGTCTAGTCTGCAGAGTCTTGATTGCCTTTGGCTCAAAGTAGTCCGCAGGCCAAAGTGGCACACCTTGAGGAGGCCTGTTCCGAACACCTTCATTTCTGTCTTTGAAAATTCTCCAACAAGTCCACAGCCCAGAAGCTGAGGGAGATCTCTCCATCTCATTGATCATAAGTAGATATTGGTTTTGTCAAAGTTTTTTCTGCATCTATTGAGGTTATCATACAATTTTTATCTTTCAATTTGTTGATATGGTGTATCACTTTGTTAAATTTGTGTATAATGAACAATCTTTGCAACCCTGGGATGAATTGGAGTTGATCATGATATATGATCTTTATAATGTGTTGTTAGATTCTGTTTGCTAGTATTTTGTTTAGGACTTTTGCATCTCTATGAATGATATTGGCCTGTAGTTTTTTTTTTTTTTTTTTTTCTTTCTTTTCTGATATATTTTTTTCTGGTTTTGATATCAAGGTAATGGTGTCCTCATAGAATGGGTTTGGTAGTGTTCTTCCCTCTGCAAATTTCTGGACAGGCTTGAGCAGGTAGATGTTATCTCTTCTAAAGGCATTTGGTAGAACCATACGTGAAGACATCTGGCCTTGGACTTTTGTTTTTTTGTGTGTGTGTGAGAATTTTTATCACACTTTCAATTTCATTGGTTGTGTTTTGTCTGTTTATATATTCTATTTCTTCTTGGATAAGTAATGGAATGTTGTACTTATCTAAGAATTTGTCCATTTCTTCCAGGTTGTCCAAATGACTGGCATATCATTGCTTGGAGTAGTCTCTTATCATCCTTTGTATTTCTACATTGTCTGTTGCAACCTTTCCTTTTTCATCTCTAATTTTGTTGACGAGTCTTTTGCTCTTTTTTTGTTGAGTCTGACTAATGTTTTGTCAATTCTGTTTATCATCTCAAAGAACCAACTGTTAGTTTTATTGATCTTTCCTATTATTTCTTTCATTTCTTTATCATTTATCTCTGCATTATTTTTTTCCTTCTACTAAGTTTTCTGGTCTTTTTTTTTTTCTGGTTGCTTTAGGTATAAGATTAGGTTGTCTATTTGATGTTTTTCTTATTTCTTGAGGTAGGCTTTTATTGCTATAAACCTCCCTCATAGAACTACTTTTACTGCATCCCTTAGGTTTTGGAGTAAATCCATTTTCCAACTGAGGAAACAGAGAGGTTAAGTCATGTGCCCAAGATCACAAAGCAATTAAATAGTGTTTTTTTTTTTTTTTTTTTTGACACTGAGAAAAATGTAACATTTCCCCCCATCCCCAAGAGAAACCCTGTATTGAGATCTAAACGATGGTATACTAGAAGGACATCCACTCATCTTCTCCTGTGAGAACACCAAAATTGCAACTAGCTCTTGAACAATTATTGACAAGAAGATGTTGGAACCCATCAAAATAAGATACTGCACATCCAAGGACACAGGAGAAGACACAACAAAATGATAAGAGGGGCACAATCACAATAAAATTGATTCTTATGCTCACCAAAGTGGCCAACCCAAAAACTGGAGAACAATAATACCAAATAAGTTATTACACTGTTGTGAGGTTCTAAGCCCCATATCAGAATTCCCAACATGGGGACCTGTCAAAGGGACTCAGAATGCCCAGGGAATCTGACTTCAAAGGACAGTGGGATTTGATTACACAACTTCCACAGGACTAGAGGAAACAAAGACTCTTCTAAGGCACAAACAAAATCTTTTTCAAACAAGGACCCAGGGGAAAGGAGCAGTGACCCCAAGAGAGATTGAACCATACCTGCCTGTGAATGTTTGAAGGTCTTCTATGGAGGCATGTGTTGGCAATGGCCTGCCCCAGGGAGAGGGGTGCTAGCAGAAGCAGTCCTGAGAGGTATGTCTTGATGTAAATCCTTTTTGGAGTTCACAAATAGCTCTACCATAGAGCCTGCAGACTATAGGACTGGGTCAACTCAGGCCAAACAACTCACAGGGAGGGAGAACATCCCCAGATATCAGTAGACAATTGTATTAAAGATTTACAGAGAATGGCTCTGCCCACCAGTGAAAGACCCAGATTTCCTCACAGGCAGTCCCTCCCTTCAGGAAGCCTGCACAAGCATCTTATTCTCATCCATCAGAAGACAGACAGAAGAAGTAAGAACTATAATTTCACATCTCCATAGTGAAAACCACAATCACAGAAATCTAACCAAAATGATCACATGGACAACAGCCTTGTCCAACTCAGTGAAGCTATTAGCCATGCCATGCAGGGTAACCCAAGATGGACAGGTCAGGGTGGAGAGTTCTGACAAAATGTGATCCATTGGAGAAGGGAATGGCAAACCTCTTCAGCATTCTTGCCTTGAGAACCCCATGAACAGTATGAAAATGCTAAAATATATGACACTAGAAGATGAGTGCCCCCAGGTTGGCAGGTGGCCCATACACTACTGCGGAAGATAAGAGAAATAGCTCCAGAAAGAAGAAGAGGCTGGGCCATGGTGGAAACAATGGATGGTAGTGGATGTTCCTGGTGGTGAAATTAAAGTCTGATGTTGTAAAGAACAATATTGCATAAAACCCTGGAATGATAGGTTCATGAATCAAGGTAAATTGGATGTGGTCAAGCAGGAGATGGCAAGAGTGAATAGTGACATTTTAGGGATCAATGAACTAAAATGGATGGGGATGGGCAAATTTAATTTGGATGATTATTATATCTAGTACTGTGGGCAAGAATCCCTTAAAAGAAATGGAGTACCCCTAATAGTCAACAAAAGACTTTGAAATGCAGTACCTGAGTGCAATATCAAAACAACAGTATAATCTCAGTTCACTTACAAGGCAAACCATTCAACATCACAGTAATCCAAGTCTATGCCCCAAGCACAAATGCCAAAAAAGGTGAAATTGAATGGTTCTATGAAGACCTACAAGACCTTATAGAACTGACACCAAAAAAGTGTGATTTTCATCATAGGGGATTGGAATGCAAAAGTAGGAAGTCAAGAGATACCCGGAGTAACAGGTAAATTTGGCCTTGGTGTACAAAATGAAGCAGGGCAAATGCTAACAGAGTTTTGCCAATAAGACACACTGAGTCATAGCAAATACCCTCTTACAACAACACAAGACATGACCCTATGCATGGACATCACCAGATGGTCAGTAACAAAATCAGATTGATTATATTGTTTGCAGCCAAAGAAGGAGAAGCTCTATACAGTCAGCAAAAACAAGAGATGGAGCTGACTGTGGTTCAGATCATGAGCTTCTTATTGCAAAATTCAGGCTTTAAATGTAGAAAGTAGGGGAAAACAATAGACATTCAGTTATGATGGTCTAGATCAAATCCCTTATGATTTTACAGTGGAGGTGACAAATAGAGTCAAGGGAGTAGACCTGGTCAACAGACTGCCTGAAAAACTATGGATAAAGGTTTATAACACTCTTCAGGAGGTGGTGACCAAAACCATTCCAAAGAAAAAGAAATTCAGGAAGGCAAAATTTTTGTCTGAGGAGGCCTTAAAAATACCTGAGAAAAGAAGAGAAGTGAAAGGCAAAGGAGAAAGGAAAATACATACCCAACTGCAGAGTTCCAGGGAATAGCAATGTGAAATAAGAAAACCTTCTTGAGTGAACAACACACAAAAAATAGATGAAGACAATAGAATGGGAAAAACTAGAGATCTCTTCCAGAAAATTTAGAATACCAAGAAAACATTTCATGCAATGATTGGCACAATAAAGTATAGAAATTGCAAATACCTAACAGAATCAGAAGAGGTTAAGAAGTGAAAAGAATACACAGAAGTGTACAAAATGAAGTCTTAATGACACAGATAACCATGATGGTGTGGTCATTCACATAGAACGAGACGCCCGAGTGGTGTCTTAGGAAGCATTACTTCCTTAGGCCTTAGGAAGTGGGCCTTAGGAAGAATTACTACAAACAAATCTAGTGAGATGATGGAATTCCAGGTGAGCTATTGAAAATCCTAAAATATGATCCTGTTAAAGTGCTGCCCTCAAAATGCCAGCAGATTTGGAAGACTCAGCAGTGACCGCAAAACTAGAAAAGTCAATTCTCATTACAGTCCCTAAGAATGTCAATACCAATGAATATTCAAACTATCATAAAATTGTGCTCATTTCACATTCTAGCAAGCTTATGCTCAAAATACTTCAAGCTGAAAACTTCCGGATGTGCATGCTGGGATTCAAAAAGCAAATGAAACATGTATATTATCATATGTGAAACAAATCACCAGTCCAGGGTTGATGCATGAGACAGGTTGCTCAGGGCTGGTGCACTGGGATGACCCAGAGGGATGGGATGGGGAGGGAGGTGGGACGGGGGGTTCAGGATGGGGAACACATGTACACCTGTGGTGGATTCATGTCAATGTATGGCAAAACCAATACAATATTGTTAAGTAATTAGTCTCCAATTAAAGTAAATAAATGTATATTAAAAATAAATAAATTTATATTAAAAAATAACAAAGGAACCAGAGACCAAATTGTTAACATTTATTGCCTCACAAGGAAAACACAGGAGTTCCAGAAAAAAACATCTACTTCTGCTTCATTGGCTACACAAAAGTCTTAGACTGTATGGGTCACAACTAATTGTGGAAAATTCTTAGACATGGGAGAACCAACCAGATTACCTTACCTGTCTCCTGAGAAACCTGAATGAAGGTCAAGAAGCAACAATTAGGACCATAAATGAGACAACTGACTGGTTCACAATTGAAAATGAGAACAACACTGTATACTGTCACCTTGATTTTTAACAACATATATGCAGAGTAATTCATATGAAATGCCAGACTGGATATATCACAAGCTGAAATCAAGATCACTGGCAGAAACATCCGCAGCCTCAGATATGCAGATGATAACCATTCAAATAACAGAATGTGAAGAGGAATGAAAGAGCCTCTTGATGAAGGTGAAAGTGCAAGTTGCTCAGTTGTGTCAGACTCTTTGTAACCCTGTGGACTGCAGCCCATGAAATTCTCCAGGTCAGAATACTGGAAGCCTTTTCCTTCTCCAGGGGATCTTCCCAAACCAGGGATTGAACCCAGGCCTCCTGCATTGCAGGTGGATTCTTTACCAGCTGAGCAACAAGGGAAGCCCAATAAGACTGAAGTCGGAAGCCTATCCCTTCTCCAGTGGATCTTCCCAACACAGGAATAGAACCAGGGTATCCTGCATTGCAGGTGGATTCTTTACCAACTGAGCTTTCAGGGAAGGTCAAGGTGAAAGAGGAGAGTGAAAAAGCTTAAAACTCAACATTAAAATGCCTAAGATAAAGGCATCTGGTCCCATCACTTCATAGCAAATAAACAGGGAAAAAGTGAAAGCAGTGACAGGTTTTATCTATGGATGGTGACTGCAGCCATGAAATTAAGACACTTGATCCTTGGATAGAAAGTTATGATAATTATAGACAATGTATTTAAACTCAGAGACATCACTTCACTAACAAAGATCCATATAGTCAAATCTATGTTTGTTTGTTTGTTTCTTTTTCCAGTAGTCATGTATGGATAAAACTGTTGGTCCATAAAGAAATCTGAGGGCCCAAGAACTGATGTGTTTGAATTGTGGCCCTGGATAAGACTCTTGTGAATCCCTTGGACAGCAAGGAGATCAAACCATTCAATCCTAAAGGAAACAAATCCTGAATATTCATTGGAAGGACTGATGCTGAGGCTGAAGCTCCACTACTTTGGCCACCTGATGCAAAGAGTCCACTTGTTGCAAAACACCCTAATGCTGGGAAAAATTGAAGGTAAAAGGAGAAGCCACTGGCAGAGAATGAGATGGTTAGATAGCATCACTATCTTGATGGACATGAATTTAAGAAAACTCCAGGTGACAGTAGAGGACATAGGAGCCTGGCATGCAATAGTCCATTGGATCACAAAGAATCAGACACCACTTAGGAAGTGAAGAACAATAACAACACAAAGTAATACATTGTGTCTATTAAGTAAAATTAAAAAAGAATTTTTGAAACTCAAAAATAAAAAGACAAACAACCCCATTAAAAATGTTAAAAAGTTTTGGGTAGATAAAGACTGTATACACAAGGCCAGTATGTACATGAAAACATGTTCAACATTATTAGTCATCAGAAAAATATACATCAAAACCATAATTAAATACCACTTAACACTCATTAGGATGGCTGCAGTAAAACAAACAAACAAACTAAACTAAACTAAACTAAATGTTCATAATGGTGAATTTGGAATACTTGTAAATGGCTGATGGGCATTGACAGTGGTGCTGCCACTTTGGAAGACAATCTGACAGTACCTAAAACTATTAAGCCTAAAGTTACCAAATGAACTAGCACTTCCACTTTTAGTATGTTTTCTCCAAATTTTAAAACAGGTACTGAAACAAATAGTTGCACACAAATGTTCATAGTGCCAGTATTTATAATAGCCAAAAGGTGCAAAAAACCCAATGTACACCAACTGAGGAATGTTTTGTGATGTGGTAGGGTACAACCAACACTGGACTGTCTTTCACCAGGAAAAAAAAAAAGGAGAATTAAATATGGATACATGCTACAACATGATTAAATCTTGAAACCATTATGCTAAGTAAAAGGAAGTAGACACAAAACTCATGATGTAAAACAGATATGTGTAATACTCAATTTATATGAAGTAAGCAGAGGAGTCAAATCCCCAGAGATAGAAGATAGATCAGTAATTGCCAGGGTTTGCAATGGGGCTGGGAATAAGTAGTGACTGAATAGCCTTATGGTTTCTTTCGGGGGTAATGACAAAGGTCCGTCTAGTCAAGGCTATAGTTTTTCCAGTGGTCATGTATGGATGTGAGAGCTCAGAAGAAAGCTGAGCTCTGAGAATTGATGCTTTTGAACTGTGGTGTTGGAGAAGACTCTTGAGAGTCCCTTGGACTGCAAGGAGATCCAACCAGTCCATTCTGAAGGAGATCAGCTCTGGGATTTCTTTGGAAGGAATGATGCTAAAGCTGAAACTCCAGTACTTTGGCCACCTCATGCGAAGAGTTGACTCATTGGAAGACTCTGATGCTGGGAGGGATTGGGGGCAGAAGGAAAAGGGGACGACAGAGGATGAGATGGCTAGATGGCATCACTGACTCGATGGACATGAGTCTGAGTGAACTCCAGGAGTTGGTGATAGACAGGGAGGCCTGGTGTGCTGTGATTCATGGGGTCACTGGGAGTAGGACATGACTGAGCGACTGAACTGAACTGAACTGAACTGAAAATGTACTGGAATTAGATACTTGTGTTGGTTGCAAAGCTTTGTGAATCAAGTTGATCCTTGAACAGTATGGCTTTGAATTGTGCATGTCCACTTAGACAAAAATTGTTTTCAGTGGTAAATACAGCACAACTGTAAGATTCCCAGTTGGTTGGATGCACAGGTGTGGAAACTGCAGGAATAGAAGGTGCTTGTAAAGTTGTAGGCTTTTTAGCCAATCTTAGTTGTAGGCTAAGATTTTTTACAGCTGGGCAATTTGACACCTCTAACTACCTCCCCAACCCCTGTGCATTCTTCAAGGGTCAACTGTATAATAAAAATCACATAACTATTCACTTTAAAGTGGTAAATTTTATGAAGTGTGAGTTACATTTCAATAAATGAGAGATTGATATGGCAGAGGAACAGATGTAATGATTGATAGCACAGAATATATAATTTAAAAACAACCCCTCCTCACAAGTATAACTCCTTGATTTTTGGCAAAGGAGCAAAACTAATTCAATGAATAAATGAAAGTCTTTTTCACAAATAGTCTAGAAAAATTGAACATTTGAAATGTGATGTTTAAACACTTGAGATATAAAGAAATTACCTGTTTTCTATAGTAGTTGTACCACTATGAATTTTCATCATCAATGTGAATGATCCAGTTTCTCTTCTAGTCAGCATTTAGTGTTATCCTTTTTTGTTGGTTATAAGCCATGCTGATAGGTAGTTTATTTATATTTCAAATGTTCAAATAACATATTACTCAGACATTGTACTCCTTGGCAATTATTTTAGAGAGACAGAAAATTATGCTTACATAAATTCTATTTATGAATATTTATAATATTTTATTTATAATTAGCCCCAAACTTGAAACAACACAGACATCCTTCAGTTTGTTGTTGTTCATCCTCTCAGTCATGTCTAACTTTTTGGGACCCCATGGACTGCAGCAGGTTTCCTTGTCCTTCACCATTCCCGGAACTTGCTCACACTCGTGTCTATTGAGTTGGCTGCTGCTGCTGCTGCTAGAGCTATGTTGCTTTAGTTGTGTCCGACTCTGTGCGACCCTATGGATGGCAGCCCACCAGGCTTCCCTGTCCCTGGGATTCTCCAGGCAAGAACACTGGAGTGGGTTGCCATTTCCTTCTCCAATGTATGAAAGTGAAAGTGAAGTTGCTCAGTTGTGTCCGACTCCCAGTGACCCCATGGACTGCAGCCTACCAGGTTCCTCTGCCCTGGGATTTTCCAGGCAAGAGTACTGGAGTGGGGTGTCTTTGCCTTCTCCAATTGAGTTGGCAATGCTATCCAACTATCTTGTCTTCTGTTATCCCCTTCTACTCCTGCCTTCTATCTTTCCCAGCATCATTTCTAATGAGTTGGCTTTTCATATCAGGTGGCCAAAGTATTGGAGTAGCTTCAGCATCAGCCCTTCCAATGAATATTCAGAGTTGATTTCCTTTAGGATTGACTGGTTTGATCTCCTTGCTGTTCAAGGGACTCCCAAGAGTCTTCTCAAATGCCACAGTTCAAAAGCATCAATTCTTCAGTGCTCAGTCTTCTTTATTATCCAACTTGCATATCCATACATGACTTCTGAAAAAACTTTGACTAGACGGACATTTGTTGGCAAAGTAATGTCTCTGCTTTTTAATATGCTGTCCAGGTTGGTCATAGCTTTTCTTCCAAAGAGCAAGTGTCTTAATTTCATGGCTGCAGTCACTGCCCACAGGGATTTTGGAGCCCAAGAAAATCAAGTCTGTTACCGTTTCCATTTTTTTACCCATCTATTTGCCATGAAGTGATGAAATTGGATGCCACAATCTTAGTTTTTTGAACATTGAGTTTTGAGCCAGCTTTTTCACTCTCTTCTTGCACCTTCATCTAGAGGCTCTTTAATTCTTCTTTGATTTCTGCCATAAGGGTGGTGCCAGCTGCATATCTGAGGTCGCTGATATTTCTCTCATGAATCTTGATTCCAGCCTGTGTTTTATCCATGCCAGCATTTCGAATGATGCACTCTACATATAAGTTAAATAAGCTGGTGGCTATATACAGCCGTGCTCCTTTCCCATTTTGGAATCAGACCGTGGTTCCATGTTCAGGCCTAACTATTGCTTCTTGACCTGCATACAGGTTTCACAGTAGGTGATCTGGTATTCCCAACTCTTAAAGAAATTCCCACAGTTTGTTCAGTGGTGTCTGACTCTTTGCAACCCCATTGATTTTAGCTCACAGGTTCTTCTGTCCATGGGATTCTCTAGGCAAGAATACTGTAATGTGTAGCCATTCACTTCTCCAGGGAATCTTCCCAACCCAGGGATCCAACCTGGGTCTCTGGCATTGCAGTCAGATTCTTTACTGTTGAGGTACCAGGGAAGCCTGTCCTTCAGTTGGTTCCTGATTCAACAAGCCTGGTACATCATTGCATGAGATATTACTCAGCAATGAAAAGGAGTAAATTACTTTTTTACCATGTTTAAATGTTTTTACTCTTTGATAATTTTGTTGTTTAATAACTAAATTGTGTCCATCCATCCAACCATTTCATGCTCTGTGGTCCCCTTTTCCTCCTGCCTTCAATTGTTCCCAGCATCAGGGTCTTTTCCAATGAATCAGTTATTTGGTTTTTTTTTTTTTTTTCTTTTTCTTTTTTTAAATATAAATTTATTTATTTTAATTGGAGGTTAATTACCTTACAATATTGTCAGGTGACCAAAGTATTGATGGCATCAGCGATTCAATGGACAAGAGTTTGAGTAAGCTCCAGGAGTTAGCGAAGGACAGGGAAGACTGGCATGCTGCAGTCTGTGGGGTTACAGAGTTGGACATGATTGAGTGACTGAACTGACTGACTGAAGTTGTGGTCCAGCTCTTTTACAACCCATGGACTATGCCAGGTTCCTCTGTCCATGAGATTTCCAAGGCAAGACTACTGGAGTGGGTTGCCATTTCCTTCTCCAAGGGAACTTCCCAATCCAGGGATGGAACTTGTGTCTACTGCATTGGCAGGCTGATTCTTTACCAATGAGCCACCAGGAAACCTTTCTACTCTGTTAGTTTTGATTCTAAATTTTAGGTTCAGTTTGCCAGATAATCAAAGTTTGCCAGTTAATAAAAAATCTATACTTTGAGAATAATTTTAAATACTTGGATGTTATTGCAAACTGTGAAGTTCTTTTTTTTCTTTTATTTTAATTGGGGGCCAATTACTGTAACTAACAATATTTCTCTTTTTTCATCTATTGTACAATAATACTGTACTGTTGATAAATACATATTTTGCATTTTTCTCTTTATTTTTATTTCTTATTGAATTATAGTTGATTTACAATGTTGTATTAGTTTCATATGTACAGAAAAGTGATTCAGCTATTTTACAGATATATATGCACATATATATCTTTTTAGATTCTTTTTGCTTATATTTATTACAAACTATTGAGTATCATTCCTTGTGCTATACATATTGAATATATAGCAGTGTATATTGTTAACCTCAAACTCCTATTTTATCCCTACCCTCTTTTCCCTTTGGTAACAATAAATTTATATTCTATGTCTGTGGGTTTATTTTTGTTTTGTAAAAAAGTTTTTTTTTGTATTATTATTATTTTTAGATGCCACATATAAACAATATATGGTATCTGTCTTTTTCTGGATTTCTTACTTATCCATTAATCAGTCAATGGATATTTAGATCAATTTCTTACATTGGCCATTACAAATAGTGCCTATATAAACAGTGGGGTGCATTTGTCTTTTCAAATTATGTTTTTCTCTGGATATATGCCCACGGCTAGGAATACAGGGCTATATGGTAGCTCTGTTTATAGTTTTTAAGGAACTTCCATACTCTTCTCTATAGTGGCTACATCAATTTGCATTCCTATCAACAACATAAGAGGGTCCTCTTTTCTTCACACCCTCTCCAGCATTTATTATGTATAGACTTTTTAATGATGGTCATTCTGATTGGTATAAGGTAATACCTTATTGTAGTTTTGTTTTGCATTTCTCTGATAATTAGCAATAGTAAGCATGTTTTCGTGTACCTTTTGGCCATCAGTATGTCTTCTTTAGAGAAGCATCTATTTATATATTCTGCCCATTTTTTGACTGGATTTTTTCCCCTATATTAAGCTATAGGAGCTGTTTGTATATTTTTAAAATTAATCCCTTTTCAGTTGCATCATTTGCAATTTTTTCCCCATTCTGTAAGTTGTCTTTTTGTTTGTTTGTTGTTTCCTTTGCTTTAGAAAGGTTTTAAGTTCAACTAGGCTATATTTGTTTATTTTTTGTTTTTCTTTCCATTACTCTATGAGGTGAATTTCAAAATATATTGCTGCAATTTATGTCAAAGAATGTTCTGCCTATGTTTTCATGTAGGAGTTTTATGGAATCCTGTCTTACATTTATATCTTTAATATATTTTATCTTTATTTTTATGGCATTAAAGAGTGTTCTAAATTTATTCTTTTACATGTAAAATTCTTAAATTTACATTTATTTTTTTACAAGCTAGCCAGTTTCCCAAGCACCACTTACTGAAGGGACTGTCTTTATTGTTGTGGATTAACTGACCATAGATGTGTGAGTTTATTTCTGGGGTTTCTATATTGTTCCATTCATCTATGTGTCTGTTTTTGAGCCAGTACTATACTGCTTTGATTACCATAGCTTTGTAGTATAATCTGAAGTCAGAGAGCCTGATTACTCCAGCCCCATTTTTCTTAAGATTACTGTGGCTATTTAGGGTCCTTTTTTGTTTCTATAAATAAAAAAAAATCCTTTAGTTCTCTGAAAAATATCATTTTCAATTTTATAGAGATTCATTGAATATGTAGATTACCTTACGTAGTCTGGTAATTTTAACAATATTTATTCTCTTAATACAATAACACCTTTCCATCCATCTGTGTCATCTTCAGTTTCTTTCATCAGTTTCTTACTGTTTTCAGGTATAGTTCATTTGCCTATTTTTTTCTTAATATTTCTATTTTATTGAAATATAGCTGACTTACAATGTTTCAGATGCACTGCAAGATGATTTAGTTATACATATACACATATATTATTTTTTAGAATATTTCCTATTATAGGTTATTATAATATATTGTCTATAGTTCCCTGTGCTATATAATAAACCTTTTTGCTTGTTGCATATATATTTTTTTTCTAATTTTATTTTATTTTTAAACTTTACATAATTGTATTAGTTTTGCCAAATATCAAAATGAATCTGCCACAGGTATACATGTGCTCCCCATCCTGAACCCTCCTCCCTCCTCCCTCCCCATACCATCCCTCTGGGTCGTCCCAGTGCACTAGCCCCAAGCATCCAGTATCGTGCATCGAACCTGGACTGGCAACTCGTTTCTTACATGATATTTTACATGCTTCAATGCCATTCTCCCAAATCTTCCCACGCTCTCCCTCTCCCACAGAGTCCATAAGACTGTTCTATACATATCAGTGTCTCTTTTGCTGTCTCGTACACCGGGTTATTGTTACCATCTTTCTAAATTCCATATATATGCATTAGTATACTGTATTTATGTTTTTCCTTCTGGCTTACTTCACTCTGTATAATAGGCTCCAGTTTCACCCAAATTAGAAATTTACCATTCATTTCTTACTAAGTCAAACAAGTGGAATGACAATGTCATAAGTTTTTTAGTTATGTAAAATTTTGTAAGTTTTTTTTTTAAAAAGCTTGAGAAAGAACATTAAAAAAAGAAGAAATGTAAAGATTGGAGAATGTAAACTAAATGACATAAGAGTACTGAATATGAAATAGAGAAGGTGAAACAAACTAGATAAAAGTAAAAAATCATCTTATAGTCCAGTTGTTTTTAAACATGGCTGCTCATTAGAAACATACATGGAGCTTTGGAGGAAAAAAGCAATACTTGGGTATTTGTATTTTTCAAAAAAAAAATTCAAGATAATTTAAATATGCATCTGGATTTTAAACAGTGATTACAGGGTTTTCTATTAAATGGTAATTTTGGTAATGTAGGATTCTATTATTTTTTCTGTTGACCAATCAAGCTACAATAGTATTAAGTGAGTAGTAATTATATAATCACAGTAGTAAGAGATGTTTATCAGTTTCCAAGAGTGAACTATTGATAAATGCAGCAACCTGGACGAATCATATGATTATGCCAAGTAAAAAAGGCAAAGCAAGGTTAAGAATTCTATAATTCTCTATTCAAAGTTTTGAAATTCAAAATTACATGAATGGAGAAGAGAGTAGCTGCTCTTAGTGGTTAACAATGGGGGTGGGCACGTCAGGAGATTCAGTTCAGTTCAGTTCAGTTGCTCAGTTGTGTCCAACTCTTTGTGAGGCAGGAGTTTGGGGTTGGTTATTACAGGAAGGTATGAGGGATACTGTGGTAACAGAAATGTTCTGTATCTTGACTGTGTCAATGTGAATACCCTGGTTCTGTTATTATTATATAACGGTGTAAAATGGTGTAATTAGGAGAAACTGGGTAAAGCATATGAAAAAAATCTGAAGATTCTTATAAATGCTTGTAAATATACAATTATATCTACAAACTTAAAAAGTGATTGTATTTCTATATACTAATAATGAAAAAATTTGAAAATAAAATGAAAAAATATTATTTGTAATGGCATCCAAAAATATGAAAAACTTTAGGATAAATTTAATAAAACATAGGCAAGGCCAACACACTGACAATTCAAATTCTTTCTGGCCCCAAAAAAGGTAGATCTTTGTCAGACTGTCAGTCTTCAGGATGTCACAGGAAGAAAGCAGAACTAAGATGTCTGAAATCAGGATGATTTTTTCAGGGGATCTATCTTTATGTAGTTTACTTCTTGTAACTTAGTCTCTTTCACACATTTCTAGGCTCCTTTTCAACTGGCATTGCATTTTTCTCTCACTAGCATCCCACTTTAAGGATATTAGAGCACATTCTAAAACATAAAGCCCTGCCTTTATTTGGAAATACCATCCCTGCTGGCTTTAAACTTCTAAAATCATCACACCTCTGAGCATGAATTTCTATCCTTCAAGTCAGCATAAAGTTTAAATATCCTTTTCTGAGTCATGAATGATAGAAAAATAAAAACAAAATATCTTCTCTATCCTCTGGTTGTTTACACTATTCAGTTCAGTTCAGTACACTATTCAGGTCACTCAGTCGTGTCCAACTCTTTGTGACCCGATGAATCGCAGCAGGCCAGGCCTCCCTGTCCATCATCAACTCCCGGAGTTCACTCAGACTCACGTCCATCGAGTCAGTGATGCCATCCAGCCATCTCATCCTCTGTCGTCCCCTTCTCCTCCTGCCCCCAATCCCTCCCAGCATCAGTCTTTTCCAATGAGTCAACTCTTCGCATGAGGTGGCCAAAGTACTGGAGTTTCAGCTTTAGCATCATACCTTCCAAAGAAATTCCAGGGCTGATCTCCTTCAGAATGGACTGGTTGGATCTCCTTGCAGTCCAAGGGACTCTCAAGAGTCTTCTCCAACACCACAGTTCAAAAGCATCAATTCTTCGGTGCTCAGCCTTCTTCACAGTCCAACTGTCACATCCACACATGACCACTGGAAAAACCATAGCCTCGACTAGATGGACCTTTGTTGGCAAAGTAATGTCTCTGCTTTTGAATATGCTATGTAGGTTGGTCATCACTTTTCTTCCAAGGAGTAAGCGTCTTTTAATTTCATGGCCGCAGTCACCATCTGCAGTGATTTTGGAGCCCAGAAAAATAAAGTCTGACACTGTTTCCACTCTTTCCCCATCTACTTGCCACGAAGTGATGGGACCAGAAGCCATGATCTTCATTTTCTGAATGTTGAGCTTTAAGCTCAACTTTTTCACTCTCCTCTTTCACTTTCATCAAGAGGCTTTTTAGTTCCTCTTCATTTTCTGCCATAAGGGTGGTATCATATGCATATCTGAGGTTATTGATATTTCTCCTGGAAATCTTGATTCCAGCTTTTGCTTCTTCCAGCCAAGGCTTTCTCATGAGGTACTCTGCATAGAAGTTCAATAAGCAGGGTGATAATATACAGCCTTGACGTACACCTTTTCCTATTTGGAACCAGTCTGTTGTTACATGTCCAGTTCTAACTGTTGCTTCCTGACCTGCATATAGGTTTCTCAAGAGGCAGGTCAGGTGGTCTGGTATTCCCATCTCTTTCAGAATTTTCCACAGTTGATTGTGATCCACACAGTCAAAGGCTTTGGCATAGTCAATAAAGCAGAAAGAGATGTTTTTCTGGAACTCTCTTGCTTTTTCCATGATGCAGCAGATGTTGGCAATTTGATCTCTGGTTCCTCTGCCTTTTCTAAAACCAGCTTGAACATCTGGAATTTCAGGGTTCACGTATTGCTGAAGCCTGGCTTGGAGAATTTTAAGCATTATTTTACTAGCATGGGAGATGAGTGCAATTGTGCTGTAGTTTGAGCATTCTTAGGGATGTATTAATTAAAGAACAAAAAAAATCACAATATGACTGAAGTCTATCTATCCCAGGAAGCTTATGTGGAATTTAGGTAGGAAAGAAAAAATAAATCCTACAAGTGGTGCCTATTGCCCACTGGAAGCTGTCTCTGGCTTTGTGCATCCCATTTATTCAAGGAATCTCAGACTAGCTTGACTTGTTCAGTGACATTATCTCACTTATCATTAGTACAAAAAGCTAGTGGAGGTGATGGAATTCAAGCTATTTAAAATCCTAAAAGATGATGCTGTTAATTGTTGCACTCAATGTACCAGCAAATTTTGAAGACTCAGCAGTGGCCACAAAACCAGAAAATATCAGTTTCCATTCAAACCCCAAAGAAGGGCAGTGCCAAAGACTGTTCAAACTACTGGACAATTGTGCTTGTTTTGCAAGCAAGTAATGGAGAAGGCAATGGCATTCCACTCCAGTACTCTTGCCTGGAAAATCACATGGATGGAGGAGCCTGGTAGGCTGCAGTCCATGGGGTCGCTAAGAGTTGGATATGGCTAAGTGACTTCACTTTCACTTTTCACTTTCATGCATTGGAGAAGGAAATGGCAACCTACTGCAGTGTTCTTGCCTGGAGAATCCCAGGGACAGGGGAGCCTGGTGGGCAGTCGTCTATGGGGTCCCACAGAGTCGGACACGACTGAAGCAACTTAGCAGCAGCAAGGTTATGATCAAAATCCTTGAAACTAGAGTTCAGCAATACGTGAACTGAGAAATTCCAAATGTATAAGCTGGGTTTTAGAGAGGAAACCTGGGTACAGGAAAAGGAAATCAAATTGCCAACATTCGTTGGGTCATAGAGGAGGCAAAGAAATTCCAGAAAAAAACATGTACTTCTGCTTCATTGACTATGCAAAAGCCTTGACTGTGTGGATCACAACAAATGACGGAAATTTTTTGAAGAGGTAGGAATATCAGAACACCTTACCTGTCTTCTGAGAAACCTACATGTGGGTCAAGAATAAACAGTTAAAACCTTACATGAAACAATGATTGGTTCAAAATTGGAAAAGGAGTATGACAATGATCATATTGCCATCCCGTTTATTTAACTTATATACAGAGTGTGTGCTGTGTGCTTAGTCACTCAGTCGTGTCCAATTCTTGCGACCCCATAGACTGTAACCTGCCAGGCTCCTGTGTCCATGGGATTTTCCAGGGAAGAATACTGGAGTAGGTTGCCATTTCCTTCTCCAGGGGATCTTCTCGACCCAGGAATCGAACCCAGGTCTCCTACATTGCAGGCAGATGCTTTAGCTACTGAGCTACCACATCATGCAAAATGTTGAGCTGGATGAATCATAAGCTGGAATCAAGGTTTCAGGGAGAAATATCAATAACCTCAGATATGCGGATGATAGCACTCTACGGCAGAAAGCTGAGATGAAATAAAGAGCCTCTTGATGAAAGTGAAAGAGGAGAGTGAAAGAGCCAACTAAATATTAAAAAAAAAAAAAAAAAAACTAAGATCATGGCATTGGTCACACTTGTTGTTTTTCAGTCGCTGGATCATGTCCAACTCTTTGTAACCCCATGTACTGCAACACACCAGGCTTCTCTGTACTTCACCATCTCCCGCAGCTTGCTCAAACTCATGTCCATTGAGTTGGTGATGCCATCCAACCATCTCATCCTCTGTCATCCCCTTCTCCTCCTGCCTTCAATCTTTTCCAGCATCAGGGTCTTTTCCAATGAGTCAGCTCTTCCTGATGGGTGGCCAAAGTATTGGAGTTTCAACTTCAGCATCAGTCCTTCCAATAAATATTCAGGATTGATTTCCTTTAGGATTGACTGGATTGATCTTTTTGCAGTCCAAGAGACTCTCAAGAGTCCTCCCTGTGCAGTGTAGAGTCAATACATAGGAAGCACGTCTGACCAGGCCCATGATACTGTTCTTAATCTCCATTATTGCTTTTTTCTTTGTTTCCCAATGGACCCAAAAGATGCTAGAGAATAACCTCCACACAGTTTTCAAGAGTGCAATGCACCGTTCTACATTCCAACCAATAATGTATGAGTTCTAATATTTTTGCATCAACACTTGTTATCTTTGCTTTTTTGTTGTTTGTTTTTAATAATAATCATCCTAATAGATATCAGGTGATATCCAATTGTAGTTTTGATCTACATGATTAGTGATGTTGAGCAACTTTTCATATACTTGGTGGCATTATTTTTCTTTTATTTATTTATTTTTAAGAAATGCCTATTGAAGTCATTTGCTCATTTTTAATTAAATAATTTAAAATTCATTTTTATTTTTGCTACTGGGTTGTAGGAGATTTTTGTATACTTTGGGTATTATCCTCTTATCAGAGAGATGGTTTGCAAGTATTTTCTCCCATTCCACAGTTTTTCACTTTATTGATCACTTTCTTTGTTGTATAGAAACTTTTATGTTGTTTTAGTCTCATTTGTCTTTTTTTTTTAATTTCATGTGTATTCAGCATCAAATCCAAAAAAATAAATTGCTAAGGATGATGCTAAGATGCTTTTCTCCTACTTTATTTTGAGGATTTTTACAGTTTCAATTTTTAAGTTTTAAATCTTTAATCCATTTTGAGTTCTTTTATGTATATGGCATATTTCATTCTTTGCATATGGATACCTAGTACTCCCAACATCATTTGTTGAGAGTATATCCTTTCTCCCTTTGTGTGTCCTTGATATCCTTATTGAAAATCAATATGCTTAGGTTTTTTCTAGTTTCTCTAGTCTTTTCCACTGGTCTAGCTCTCTGTCTTTATGCAAGGACCATGCTGTTTTAATTACTGAGATTTTGCAATAAATTTCAAAATTAGAAAGTGTGATACCTGTAACATTGCTGTTTATTTCAAGTTTGCTTGGTTTTTCAGGATCTTTTGTGTTTCTATGTGAATTTTGTGGGTTATTTGTTTCTGTAAAAATGTCTGGAATTTTGATAGAAAACGTAGACTGCATCAAATTTGTAGTATGATATTGAGTACTTTGTCTTTCAGTGATATGTACATTTTAACAATATTAATCATTCTTACCTATAAATATAGTATGTCTTTCTGTGTATATGATTTTGATTTAATTTAGTTCATCAATATCTTACAGTTTTAGGTGTACAAGTTTTTCACTCTCTTATTTAGGCCTATTCCTAAATACTTTTTGATGCTATTGTAAATGGTATTGCTTTATTATTTTCTTTTTTAGATACTTCATTGTTAGCATATAGGATTACTATATGACCCAACAATCTCACTTCTGGATTTATATCCAAAATAATTGAAATCAGTATCTGAAAGAGATGTCTGCATTCCCAGCTTCATCACGGTGCTATTCACAATAGCCAAGATATGGAAACAACCTAAAGGTCAATTTACAGATGAAGGAATAAGTAAAATGTGGTATATACACACAATGAAATATTGTGTGTGTATGCATGTGTGTGTGTGTGTGTGTGTGTGTGTGTGATCTGCTATGTCCAACTCTTTGTGGCCTCATGGACTGTAGCCCTCCAGCCTCCTCTGTTCATGGAATTTTCTAGGAAAGAATGCTGCCGTGGATCTTTCTGACCTAGGCATCAAACTCACATCTTTTGCATCTCCTGCATTGGTAGGTGTGTTATTCATGACTATGCCACTGTGGAAGGAACAAGGAAAATAACACAAGTTTCTGAAAACACTAAATTACATCAAATTTCCTATGTGGGGAAAGAAAAAACTACCTCTACTACTACGGAGGCTTCCCTGATAGCTCAGTTGGTAAAGAACTCACCTGCAATGCAGGAGACCCCAGTTCAATTCCTGTGTCAGGAGATCCACTGGAGAAGGGATAGGCTACCCACTCCAGTCTTGGACTTCCCTTGTGGCTCAGCTGGTAAAGAATCCACCTGCAATGAGAGAGGCCTGAGTTTGATCCCTGGCTTGGGAAGGTCTCCTGGAGAAGACAAAGGCTACTAACTCCAGTATTCTTGCCCGGATACTTCCATGGGCTTGCAAAGAGTCGGACATGACTGGACTTTTCTTTTTTCCCCCTCTACCACCACCAAAAATAAAATAACAAAAACATAAAGAGTCATTGTAATAAATATTAAAGAGGTATTATTGCTTTATTCATTAACCAATTGTTCTTAATGGGTATAGCAATAAATAATTAATAAATAATCAAATTATATGCATATTTAGGCTCCAAATGCATATCCATATGCACACACATGCACACACAGAGTGAAATGTGAATAATATGAAGCTTGTTAGTCATTAAACTAAAGCAAAGATTCCAAATTATAAGCCTCAAGTTAATTAAAAATGTTTATTTTTCAAAGAAAAGTTAGTTTATGTGATAATGTGTGATTCTTATGTCTTGTAGCAACATGATCTAATAATGTACAACACAGACTGGTGGTGACTTAGCCATTCCATTTGGAAAGCAGCTGGTATTATAATAAAGTACCGTAAACATCTTTTCACTCCTTATCACAGATGCTACCTTATAGAGTTTATCTTAGAATGAAATCAGTCAAAAGAGAGGAAAATACCATATGCACACTCAGACTTTCAATGTAACATCTTTTAAAATAAACCTGAAGAGTTGGAAGCAACCTCCATTACTAACAACAAGGTAAGTAATTAATTGAAAAATGTTCTCTTTTACCCACATGGATCCACACATGGTCCATGTGTGATATGTGTGTGTAATGATTGTTAGGGCCCTTTAAGCAGTTGGGGAAGGGCTTGTTAAATCATTGCTAGGTGAAAATCAGAATATAAATTATACATAGTTATCATTTCAACTATTCAAGAAACATTTATTCATATGCAAAGAGAACTAGTCAGGCACACAAATAATAGTGTACTATGAGTGTGGCTTTGAAATTCACTTGATGGGGGAAGATAGAATAATGGGAGGGATTGGGAAGAGAGGAAAGAAAATCAGTCTTTAGGCAATGAGTAGAGTGGAAACTGTTGCCAGGGAGACCGGTTACTAGGATCCTGAAATAGCTTAAATGAGAGTTGATGAAATTCTAAACGAAGGCAAAGGCTGAGGGGGTAAATGAAAAGGAAATATTGAGGTTACTATTTTTTAAAAGAAAAAAGATATCAGAAAGAAAAAAGGATTCTTTTCCTTCAAAAAAATATTTCATGTGTCTTCCACTAAAATACATTGAAAATATAGTATTGTTTGTCAGTTACTTATTAATACGTGCCAGGAAATTAACTTTTGCCCTTTTTTATGTCATTTTATGTGGTTGTTTCTATAAGTATCCTGATTTTGAAGAGGAGATGACAAAGATGGGGAAGATTTTCTAATATCACATTGCCTGTGAATGGGATCCCTAGAATTCCTACCACATACCAGACCCAAACTTAAATGCTGAACTCCATTCCTAGTGCCTGAACAATGGGTAGAAGGCTATACAGACCTGGACAAATCCTGAAACTTACTCTTTCTCTCTCTGAATTTCTTTATTTCTTTGTGTAATTGAATTTCTAGAATCCTTCACCCCCTTCAAGCTACTTATTTTGGAGATTGGGTTCTGCAGCACTTCCCTCTCTGTGGAAGATGAACAGCTAACAGGCATTCAAAGATGAAGGCTTCTGAGTTGCTTCCCAGTTAAAGAGAAAAAACCCTGTGTACGAGACAGCAAAAGAGACACTGATGTATAGATCAGTCTTATGGACTCTGTGGGAGAGGGAGAGGGTGGGGAGATTTTGGAGAATGGCATTGAAACATGTATAATATCATGTATGAAATGAGTCACCAGTCCAGGTTCAATGCATGATACTGGATGCTTGGGGCTGGTGCACTGGGACGACCCAGAGGGAGGGTATGGGGAGGGAGGAGGGAGGAGGGTTCAGGATGGGGAACACAAGTATACCTGTGGCAGATTCATTTCGATATTTGGCAAAACTAATATATTGTAAAGTTAAAAAAAAAAGAAACAGGTAAAAAAAAAAGAGAATGGAGGCCAGGTTTTCACCTTTCAAATATTTGTTGGGGATGGGTGAGGAGAGATGAGAAATGGGAGGAGGTAGTGTGTGTGTGTGTGTCTCCTCAATCATGCTTTTCTCTTCGTGACCCTACGGACTGTAGCCCGCCAGGCTCCTCTGTCCATGGGGTTCTCCAGGCAAGAATACTGGAGAGGATTGCCATCTCTTTCTTCAGGGGCTCTGCCAACCAGGGGATTGAACTCCCGTCTTCTGTGTCCTCTGCATTGGCAGGCAGATTCTTTACCACTGAGCCCCCTGGGATGTGTGAGGAGAGTTTAGAAGTGGGAGGAGGTAGTAGTGGATCTAAAAGAATAGGTAGAATTGAGTCTCATTTTTGCGGGCAAGGAAGAAACATAGATTCCTGGGAATTCTGCAGTCTATATATGGGTAAAAGTTGGCGGGAGAGAGATTGACCTAGGGGAGTATGCTACAAGATCAATAAGAGAAGAACACCGGAAGCATGAGCTGCATTGCAGTGATGAGCAGTTAGTGAAAGAAAGACAGAAAGAGACAATACAACCCACAAAAGAGGCATTGCAAAAATTATTAGATGAGAATTCTCTTTGAGTCAGAGTCATGGGGTCATAAAAAGGTTCTGTTTTCTTTCCCATTGATATACTATTCAGTTCAGTTTAGTCTCTCAGTCATGTCTGGCTCTGCGACCCCATGGACTGCAGCATGCCAGGCCTCCCTGTCCATTACCAACTCCCAGAGTTCAGTCAAACTCATGTCCATTGAGTCCGTGATGCCATACAACCATCTCATCCTCTGTCTTTCCCTTCTCCTCCTGCTATCAACCTTTCCCATAGCTTTGACTAGACCTTTGCTGGCAAAGTAATGTCTCTGCTGTTTAATATGATGTCTAGGTTGGTCATAACTTTTCTTCCAAGGAGGTTGCTGTCACAATCTGCAGTGATTTTGGAGTCCCTCCCCCCCCCACCCCCCAAAAAAAGTCTATCACTGTTTCCCCATCTATTTGCCATGAAGTGATGGGACCAGATGCCATGATCTTAGTTTTCTAAATGTTGAGTTTTAAGCCAACTTTTTCACTCTCCTCTTTCACTTTCATCAAGAGGCTTTTTAGTTCCTCTTCCCTTTCTGCCATAAGGGTGGTGTCATCTGCATATCTGAGGTTATTGATAGTTCTCCTGGCAATCTTGATTCCAGCTTGTGCTTCATCCAGCCCAGTGTTTCTCATGATGTACTTTGTATGTAAGTTAAATAAGCAGGGTGACAATATACAGCCTTGACGTACTCCTTTCCCGATTCACTTCCCAATATTATTCAGAGTTATAAATAAATAAAAGTATATACTATTTGTATAAAGATGAACTGAAACCCAGTGAGCTGATTTGCTCTATTGTGTGGGCTAATAACAAACTCAATAGCACTATCTTGGTCTCCACCGATATGACAGCACTCTTATGACAGAAAATGAAGAGGAACTAAAGAGCTCCTTGATGAAAGTTAAAGAGGAGAGTGAAAAAGCTGGCTTAAAACTCAACATTAAAAAAACTAAGATCATGGCTTCCTTGTGCATCATTTCATGACAAATAGATGAGGAAACAATGGAAACAGTGACAGACTTTATTTTCTTGGATTCCAAAATCACAGCAGATGGTGACTGAAGCCATGAAATTAAAAGATGCTTGCACCTTGAAAGAAAAGCTATAACCAACCTAGACAGCTCACTAAAAATCGGGAACATTACTTTGCCAAAAAAGGTCCGTCTAGTCAAAGCTATCAGAGAAGGCAATGGCACCCCATTCCAGTACTCTTGCCTTGAAAATCCCATGGATGGAGGAGCCTGGTAGGCTGCAGTCCATGAGGTCGCTTAGAGTCGGACATGACTGAGTGACTTCCCTTTCACTTTTTACTTTCATGCATTGAAGAAGGAAATGGCAACCCACTCCAGTGTTCTTGCCTGGAGAATCCCAGGGATGGGGGAGCCTGGTGGGAGGCCATCTATGGGGTCGCACAGAGTTGGACATGACTGAAGCGACTTAGCAGCAGCAGCAGCACTCAAAGCTATGGTTTTTCTAGTAGTAATGTATGGTTGTGAGAGTTGGACTATAAAGAAAGCTGAGTGCTGCAGAATCGATGCTTTTGTACTGTGGTGTTGGAGAAGACTCTTGAGAGTTCCTTGGACTCCAAGGAGATCCTACCAGTCAATCCTAAAGGAAACCAGTCCTGAATATTCATTGAAAGCATTGGTGTGGAAGCTGGAACTCCAATACTTTGGCCACCTGATGCAAAGAACTGACTCATTTGAAAAGACCCTGATGCTGGGGAAGATTGAAGTCAGGATGAGAAGAGGATGAGAGAGGATGAGATGTTTGGATGGCATCACCGACTCAATGGACATCAGTTTGAGCAAGCTCTGGGAGTTGGTGTTGGACAGGGAGGCCTGGTGTGCTGCAGTCCATGGGGTTACAAAGAGTCAGACACAATTGAGTGACTGACTGAACTGCACTGATCTTGGTCTCTACATGCACCCAGGACCTCACCTCTTTCCTAGAACTGATCATCTTGTCACTGATTCCCCTGCAGGTGTTTGTTCTCGAATCTTTTGAGTATATGTGACATTAACATGGCCCTTTCCTCTGACAGTCATGTGACACTAACCAGGGTCCTCTCCTATGGTTAGGTCCTTTCCTATGGTATGGTTAGGTTCCTTTAAGTTTGTCATACTGTTCAAAGTGTACATCACTGCCTGAACTCTATATGCAAGCTGACAATGCAGCCTGTGTTTGCATGTGTGTGTTAGTCACTTAGTTGTGTCTGACTCTGCAACCCCATGAACTGTAGCCAGTCAGGCTCCTCTGTCCATGGATTCCTTCAGGCAAGAATACTGGAGTGGGTTGCCATTCCTTTCTCCAGGGGATTTTCTCAAACCAGGGATTGAATCCAGGTTTTCTGCACTGAAGAAGTCACCACCTGAGTCACCAGGGAACCACAGTGTGGCCTAGAAAAGGGCAGTTATATGTGAAGCAGTATAATAAATTACAAAAGGCTGACGATTTATAAATAATGTTTTATGTTAGAAATAATGATAAAATTAACAGGCAAAATTTTTAAATGAGGGACTATTGACCCCATGGTGCTCAAAATTCTCCAAGCCAGGCTTCAGCAATACATGAACCATGAAATTCCAGATGTTCAAGCTGGTTTTAGAAAAGGCAGAGGAACCAGAGATCAAATTGCCAACATCTGCTGGATCATGGAAAAAGCAAAATAGTTTCAGAAAAAACATCTATTTCTGCTTTATTGACTATGCCAAAGCCTTTGACTGTGTGGATCACAATCAACTGTGGAAAATTCTGAAAGAGATGGGAATACCAGACCACCTGACCTGCCTCTTGAGAAATTTGTATGCAGGTCAGGAAGCAACAGTTAGAACTGGACATGTAACAACAGACTGGTTCCAAATAGGAAAAGGTGTACGTCAAGGCTGTATATTGTCACCTTGCTTACTGAACTTCTATGCGGAGTACATCATGAGAAACGCCGGACTGGAAGAAGCATAAGCTGGAATCAAGATTGCCGGGAGAAATATCAATAACCTCAGATATGCAGATGACACCACTCTTATGGCAGAAAATGAAGAGAAACTAAAAAGCCTCTTGATGAAAGTGAAAGAGGAGAGTGAAAAAGTTGGCTTAAAACTCAACATTCAGAAAACTAAGATCATGGCATCTGGTCCCATCACTTCATGGGAGATAGATGGGGAAAGAGTGGAAACAGTGTCAGACTTTCTTTTTCTGGGCTCCAAAATCACTGCAGATGGTGATTGCAGCCATGAAATTAAAAGACACTTACTCCTTGGAAGAAAAATTATGACCAACCTAGACGGCATATTCAAAAGCAGAGACATTACTTTGCCAATAAAGGTCTGTCTAGTCAAGGCTATGGTTTTTCCAGTGGTCATGTATGGATGTGAGAGTTGGACTGTGAAGAAGGCTGAGCACCGAAGAATTGATGCTTTTGAACTGTGGTGTTGGAGAAGACTCTTGAGAGTCCCTTGGACTGCAAGGAGATCCAACCAGTCAATTCTAAAGGATATCAGTCCTGGGTGTCCTTTGGAAGGAATGATGCTAAAGCTGAAACTCCAGTACTATGGCCACCTCATGCGAAGAGTTGACTCCTTGGAAAAGACTCTGATACTGGGAGGGATTGGGGGTGGGAGGAGAAGGGGATGACAGAGGATGAGATGGCTGGATGGCATCAGCGACTTACTGGACGTGAGTTTGAGTGAACTGCGGGAGATGGTGATGGACAGGGAGGCCTGGCGTGCTGCAATTCATGGGGTTGCCAAGAGTCAGACACGACTGAGCGACTGAACTGAACTGAACTGATTGACCCCATAAATGTTCAACATGTGGTTACCATTTCAACCCTATCAGTAAGCAAAGAGAAATAAAGGGAAGAAACACACTTTTTAAAAGTAATGCAGACAGACAAAGATAATTCAGAGAGATTTTATACATTATCAGGTTGTCAGCCTCATTAGTTGTAAAATACACTTATTAAGAAATATGTGACAAATGTAATATAATATTGTTTATATATCAATTCCATTTCTGGGAATACATAGATTAATCATTCTAAAATAAGAACGTATATTTGTGGCAATTAATGGTAGAAAAAAATTGAGAAAAAATCCTTAATAGTTATGCATAAGAAATATTTTAAATAAATGATGCCTAGTTAACAGTGCATGAGATATTAATATGGAGATACACTTTCAGTATAAAAAGTGGTATGAGATACATAAATATATTATCCCACTATTTTCTCAGTACACACATGTGAAGTACTGTGAGAAATATATAAACTAAATTATGATTATAAAGGGGCTTTCCTGATAGCTCAGTTGTTAAAGAATCTGCTTTCAATGCAGGAGACCCTGGTTCAGTTCCTGAGTTGGGAAGATCCCCTGGAGAAGGGAAAGGCTAACCACTCCAGTATTCTGGCCTGGAGAATTCCATAGACTGTATAGTCCATGGACTCAAAAAGAGTCATACATGACTGAGCAACTTCCATTCATTCATTCTTGGTTATAAAAAGTGATATGGATTTACTGGAATATTATCTATGTACATCCTTCTGTGTTTTCTTAATTATATCTACTTTAAATTAATACCTTTAAATTCATAAGTGTAATTCAATATTTTTCATTGAATAAAGAAAATTAAACACTTAAAATGAGAAAACATAGGAACAATTCACAATTCACAACCAAAATATAAACGATAAATATAAGATAAATGTTTGACCTTCCAGAGAATTAAACAAATTCAGCATGTCAAAGTTTAACCATTTCCACATATACAACAGTCAAGATTTTTTTTTTAATGTACTGAAAAGTTGATAAGACAACATATATTTTGCATCTCTGAGAATCAATTAGGCAAACCCTAGAAATTACATTAAAAATCCCATACCTTTTTTTCCTGAGAAATTTCACATTCTGGAATCAGTATGAAGAAAACAATGAGTTTAGACAACAATTCTTAACAAAAATGTTTATCAGTATGTTTCTTACGACTTTAAAAAATTAACAATGAGTCAATAAACAGTATATTGTAAAATAATGTTAAGTGATGCTTTCATAAAAGGTTTTGAGTCACTAAAGTCTAGCAATCTAGACACCATCAGAATGTGGTGTATTAAAAAAGACATAAAAGTGGACAACACCTGTTAGAATTGCACGGAGAAGGCAAGATAGAAAGAGTCAACTTCATTACTGCTACTTTAAGGTTTACAGGTGGGGTCAGGATTCTAACATGAACAACTTACTCAAGAACCTCTTGCTCTATGATTCAGAAAGATTGGTTAACCTGTGTCCCTTCCATTCACATAAACCCTAAACTAGACACTAGTATTACATACAAAATAAGACATTTCAGAGAAATCAGAGGAAATAAATGGCATTTGGAAACCTCAGTTCAGAAAGAGGAGAACTGTAGGCTAATTTAAGTGATCTGAGCACTTTTAATGTAAACTTGGTTAAGCTATGACTTTTGGCAGTCTGGGTGTACTGAATGCATTATCAATATATGATATATTTAATTCATGATGAGTTTATTAAGACACAAGTCTAATCTAAGTGAAGGATAATTTTAACTAAAATGAATCCCAGAATAACTGAGTCTTTTCTAATTCCCTTCCCATTTATGTCACCACAGAACATTGAGTAGAGTTCCCTGTGCTATACAGTAGGTTTTCATCAGTTATCTATATTATACACATTAGTGTATATATGTCAGTCACAATCTCCCAATTCTTCCCACCCTCCCCTCTCTTTTATATGCATAGATTTGTACTTTACATCTATCTCTAATTCTGCTTTGCAAATATGTTCATCATTGTAAATTCCACAAATAAGCAATAATATATGATATTTGTTTTTCTCTTTCAGATTTACTTCACTCTGTATGATAGTCTCTAGGTTAATCCACATCTCTGCAAATGGCACAACTTCTTTTATGGCTGAGTAGTGTTTCACTGTATATATGTACCACATCTTTGTCCATTCTTCTGTTGGTGGACATTGAGGTTGATTCTTTCCAGTTGGTTTATTTCTCTCCCTTGTTACTTGTCTTGTCATAACAAAGATTTGAAACGACAAACTAATTACATCTCAGGCTGGATTTCTCAGCTCTTGTTTGTCATGGCAAGGGTTTGAAACAACAGACTGGTTACAGCTCAGTTAATAGCTCAAGCAGACAGATCTTTTATTAAACAGACATAAGATAGTACACTCCTGAGATTTGGGAATAAGCTAGCTCCAAAGGAGAGGCAATGATCCTTCTTGGCTTCTCTTTGTATACTCCCTATCTCCTCCTCCTGGTTTTACCTTGTGCAAAATAAGGCTTTGTACCCACCACCAGTCAGAAAATGGAATGTGAATGGCTGTATGTTCAAGGCCTATTGACTGTTGCAGATTATATAACAAGATTTGTTGCATGTTTTTCCCATAATTTAGTCTGTTATAATTAGATGTATGTATAGAATTTATGAACTCTAAAAGAGAGTTCCAGAAAAACAACTATTTCTGCTTTATTGACTATGCCAAAGCCTTTGACTGTGTGGATCACAATCAACTGTGGAAAATTCTGAAAGAGATAGGAATACCAGACCACCTGACTTGCCTCTTGAGAAATTTGTATGCAGGTCAGGAAACAACAGTTAGAATTGGACATGGAACAACAGACTGGTTCCAAATAGGAAAAGGAGTCCGTCAAGGCTATATATTGTCACCCTGCTTATTGAACTTCTATGCAGAGTACATCATGAGAAACGCTGGGCTGGAAGAAGCACAAGCTGGAATCAAGATTGCTGGGAGAAATATCAATAACCTCAGATATGCAGATGACACCACTCTTACAGCAGAAAGGGAAGAGGAACTAAAAAGCCTCTTGATGACAGTGAAAGAGGAGAGTGAAACAGTTGGCTTAAAGTTAAACATTCAGAAAACGAAGATTATGGCATCTGGTCCCATCACTTCATGGGAAATAGATGGGGAAAGAGTGGAAACAGTGTCAGACTTTCTTTTTCTGGGCTCCAAAATCACTGCAGATGGTGACTGCAGCCATGAAATTAAAAGACGCTTACTCCTTGGGAGAAAAGTTATGACCAACCTAGATAGCATATTCAAAAGCAGAGATATTATTTTGCCAACAAAGGTCCGTCTAGTCAAGGCTATGGTTTTTCCAGTGGTCATGTATGGATGTGAGAGTTGGACTGTGAAGAAGGCTGAGCGCCGAAGAATTGATGCTTTTGAACTGTGGTGTTGGAGAAGACTCTTGAGAGTCCCTTGGACTGCAAGGAGATCCAACCAGTCAATTCTAAAGGATATCAGTCCTGGGTGTCCTTTGGAAGGAATGATGCTAAAGCTGAAACTCCAGTACTTTGGCCACCTTATGCAAAAAGTTGACTCATTGGAAAAGACTCTGATGCTGGGAGGGATTGGGGGCAGGAGGACAAGGGGATGACAGAGGATAAGATGGCTGGATGGCATCACCGTCTTGATGGACATGAGTTTGAGTGAACTCTGGGAGTTGGTGATGGACAGGGAAGCCTGGCTTGCTACAATTCAGGGGGTTGAAAAGAATCGGACACTACTGAGTGACTGAACTGAACTGAACTGAACTGAATTGGTTCATAGGTTACATGGGACACAGCTGAAGGTTGAGAAGTTCCTGTGGTTAATTTGTATCCACTGTGTGCCTAGGGCACATGTGCTGGAATTGGAAAAGTCTCTGGCTCTTTTCGTAGCATATGTGTGAGCTCTCTTGGGAATGTTTGGGGTGGAATTTAGAGATCAGCTTGTATCCTTTTCAGCTAGGCCACCCCTTGTTGCTCCTGCCTATCTCCCTACTAACATTTCCCTGTCCTGGCTATTACTGTAAATAGTGCTGCAATTAACACTGGGGTACAGGTATATTTTTGAATCATGTTTTTTTCTGGGTATATTCCCAGGGTAGGTCGTTAGGTTATATGATAGTTCTATTTTTAATTTTTTAAGGAACTTTCATACTGTTTTCTCCAGTGGCTGTATCAATTTACATTCCCACTAAGAGTATAGGAAGTTTCCCTTTTCACTATACCTCCCCAGCTTTATTGTTTGTAGATTTTTAAAAATTTTTATTGAAATATAATTTATTCACAATGTTGTATTAATTTCAACTGTACAATGAAGTGAATTAGTTATGTACATATCCCTTCCCTCATGAACCTGCCTCCCAATACCCCTCCCATCACATCCCACCCATCTAGTCACCAAAGAGCATCAGTTTGAGCTTCCTGCACTTTATACCAGGTTCCCAATAGCCATCTATTTTACATGTGATAGTGTATTTATGTCAACCCTAATCTCTCAATTCATACTGCTTCCCTTTACCCCTCTGTGTTCACGTGTCTGCTCTCTGAGTCTTGACTCTATTCCTGCCTTGGACATAGTCTCATATGTACCATTTTCCTAGCTTCCATATGTTTTTTTTTTCAGCATACAGCACTTATCTTTCTTTTTCTGACTTAGTTTACTCTGAATGACAGACTCTAGATACATCCATATCTCTAGAGACAAGCCCTATTAATTCCTTTTGTGGCTGAGTAATATTCCATTGCATATGTATACCATAGATTCCTTATACTTTCCACCTCTCTTTGGACTTTTAAGTTGTTTCCATGTCCTGTCTATTGTAAATAGTGCCACAATGAATATTGGGGTACATGTGTCTTTTGAATTATTATATTCTCAGGATACATGCTCAGGAGAACCAGGCATGGAACTGCACATGGAACAACAGACTGATTCCAAGTTGGGAAAGGAGTATGTCAAGGCTGTATATTGTCACCCTGCTTATTTAACTTATAGGTAGAGTACATCATGCAAATGCCGGGGTGGATGAAGCACAAGCTGGAATCAAGTTTGCTGGGAGAAATATCAATAACCTCAGAAATGCAGATGACACCACCCTTATGGCAGAAAGTGAAGAGGAACTCTTGATAACGTGAAAGAGGAGAGTGAAAAAGTTGACTTAATCAACATTCAAAAAAACTAAAATATTATTTGTAGACTTTTGGATTGCAGCCATTCTGACTGGTGTGAAATGGTACCTCATAGTGGTTTTGATTTGCATTTCTCTGATGAGTGGTGTTGAGCATCTTTTCATGTGTTTGTTAGCCATCTGTATGTCTTCTTTGGAGAAATGTCTATTTAGTTCTTTGGCCCATTTTTTGATTGGGTCATTTATCTTTCTGGAATTGAGCTGTAGGAGTTGCTTGTATATTTTTGAGATTAGTTGTTTGTCAGTTGCTTCATTTGCTATTATTTTCTCCCATTCTGAAGGCTGTCTTTTCACCTTGCTAATAGTTTCCTTTGATGTGCAGAAGCTTTTAAGGTTAATTAGGTCCATTTGTTTATTTTTGCTTTTATTTCCAATATTCTGGGAGGTGGGTCATAGAGGATCCTGCTGTGATGTATGTCGGAGAGTGTTTTGCCTATGTTCTCCTCTAGGAGTTTTATAGTTTCTGGTCTTACATTGAGATCTTTAATCCATTTTGAGTTTATTTCACACTGAGGAAACCAGAAGGGAAAGAGACACATGTACCCCAATGTTCATCGCAGCACTGTTTATAATAGCCAGGACATGGAAGCAACCTAGATGTCCATCAGCAGATGAATGGATAAGAAAGCTGTGGTACGTATACACAATGGAGTATTACTCAGCCATTAAAAAGAATACATTTGAATCAGTTCTAATGAGGTGGATGAAACTGGAGCCTATTATACAGAGTGAAGTAAGCCAGAGGGAAAAACATAAATACAGTATACTAACGCATATATATGGAATTTAGAAAGATGGTAACAATAACCCAGTGTACGAGACAGCAAAAGAGACACTGATGTATAGAACAGTCTTATGGACTCTGTGGGAGAGGGAGAAGGTGGGAAGATTTGGGAGAATGACATTGAAACATGTAAAATATCATGTAAGAAACGAGTTGCCAGTCCAGGTTCGATGCACGATACTGGATGCTTGGGGCTAGTGCACTGGAACGACCCAGAGGGATGGTATGGGGAGGGAGGAGGGAGGAGGGTTCAGGATGGGGAACACATGTGTACCTGTGGCGGATTCATTTTGATATTTGGCAAAACTAATACAATTATGTAAAGTTTAAAAATAAAATAAAATTTAAAAAAAACTAAAAAAAAAAACACAAAAAAACCTAAAATCATGGTATCTGGTCCCTTCACTTCATGGCATATAGATGGGAAACAATGGAAACAATGACAAACTTTATTTTCTTGGGCTCCAAAATCACTGCAGATGGTGACTGCAGCTGTCATATTAAAGGAGAAGAAATCTATGATAAACCTAGACAGCATATTAAAAAGCAGAGACATTACTTAGGTGGCAAAGGTCCATCTAGTCAAAGTTATGGATTTTCCAGTAGACGTGTATGGATGTGAGAGTTGTACCATAAAGAAAGCTGAGTGCCAAAAAATGGATGCCTTTGAACTGTGGTATTGGAGAAGACTCTTGAGAGTCCCTTGGACAGCAAGGAGATCAAACCAGTTAATCCTAAAGGAAATCAGTCCTGAATATTCATTGGAAGGACTGATGCTGAAGCTTCAATACTTTGGCCACCTGATGATGCGAAGAACTGACCCATTGGAAAAGACCCTGATGTTAGGAAAGATTAAAGGCAGGAGGCAAAGGGGATGGCAGACGATAAGATGGTTAAATGGCATCACTGACTCAATGGACATGAGTTTGAGCAAGCTCTGGGGGTTGGTGATGGACAGAGATGCCTTGTGTGCTGCAGTCCATGAGGTCACAGAGTTGGACATGACTGAACGACTGAAGTGAACTGAACTGATGCCCAAGAGTGGGATTGCTGGGTCATATAGTAGTTTTTAAGGAACCTCCATACTCTTCTCCACAGTGGCTGTATCAATTCACATTCCCATCAACAGTGCAAGAGGGTTCCTTTTCCTCTTCACGCTCTCCAGCATTAATTGTTTGCAGTTTCTTTGATGATAGCCATTTCTGACTGGTGTGTGGAGTTACATGATTATTGTTTTGATTTGCATTCCTCAAACAACTAGTGATGTTCAGCATTATTCCGTGTGTCTCTTGGCAATCTGTATGTCTTCTTTAGAGAGATGTCTGTTTAGTTCTTCCACCTTTTTGTTGAGTGCATTTCTTGTTTGTTTAAACATTGAACTCTATGAGCTGTTTGTATATTTTGGAGATTAATGGTTTGTTTGATGCTTCACTGTCAAATATTTTCTCCCATCCTGAGCATTGTCTTGTTTATGGCTTCTTTTGGTGTGGGAAAACTTTTAAGTTGAATTAGGTTCCATTTTTTAATTTTTATTTTCATTACTCTAGGAGATGGTTCAAAAAAAAAAAAAAAAGATCTTTTTGTGGTTAATGTCAAAGAGTGTTTTCTTTAGGTTTTCCTCTAAGAGTTTGATAATGTTCAGCCTAATGTTAGGTCTCGCATGCTGCAGTACATGGGGTCACAGAGTCGGACATGACTGAACTGAATGTTAGGTCTTTAATCCATTTCGAGTTTATTTTTGTGTATGATATTAGGTAGTGTTCTAATTTCATTCTTTTACATGTAGCTGTACAGATTTTTCAGCACTCATTATTGAAGAGGCTGTCTTTTCTCTGTTATACATTCTTGGTTCCTTTGTCATAGATTAGGTTACCATAGGTGTATGAATTTACATCTGGGCTTTCTTATATTTTGCCATTGCTGTGTATTTCTGTTTCTGTGCCAGTACTATACTACCTTGATTACTGTAGATTTGTAGTATAGTTTGAAGTTTGGGAAACTGATTCCTCCAGATGCTTTTCTTTCTATGATTACTTTAGCAGTTCAGATCTTTTGTGTTTCTATACAAATTGCAAACATTTTGTTCTAATTCTGTGAAGAATGGTTTATTTGATAAGAATTGCATTGACTCTGTAGATTGCTTTAGGTAGTATACTCATTTTCACAATATTGATGCTTCCAGTCCAAAAACATGGTTTATTCTCCATCTGTTTGTATCAAAGCTTTGATTTTGTTCATCAGTATTTTATAGTTTTCTGAGTTCAGATCTTTTGTCTCCAGTCAGTTCAGTTCAGTTCAGTCACTCAGTCATGTCCAACTCTTTGCAACCCCATGAACTGTAGCACGCCAGGCCTCCCTGTCCATCAACACTATCCAGAGTTCACTCAGACTCACGTCCATCGAGTCGGTGATGCCATCGAGCAATCATATCCTCTGTTGTCCCCTTCTCCTCCTGCCCTCAATCCCTCCCAGCATCAGAGTCTTTTCCAATGAGTCAACTCTTCGCATGAGTTGGCCAAAGTACTGAAGTTTCAGCTTTAGCATCATACCTTCCAAAGAAATCCCAGGGCTGATCTTCAGAATGGACTGGTTGGATCTCCTTGCAGTCCAAGGGACTCTCAAGAATCTTCTTCAACACCACAGTTTAAAAGTATCAATTCTTTGGTGCTCAGCTTTCTTCACAGTCCAACTCTCACATCCATACATGACCACTGGAAAAACCATAGCCTTGACTAGATGGACCTTTGTTGGCAAAATAATATCTCTGGTTTTCAATATGCTATCTAGGTTTGTCATAACTTTCCTTCCAAGGAGTAAGCGTCTTTTAATGTCATGGCTGAAGTCACCATCTGCAGTGATTTTGGAGCCCAGAAAAATAAAGTCTGACACTGTTTCCACTCTTTCCCCATCTATTTCCCATGAAGTGATGGGACCAGATGCCATAATCTTCGTTTTCTGAATGTTGAGTTTTAAGCCAACTTTTTCACTCTCCTCTTTCACTTTCATCAAGAGGCTTTTTAGTTCCTCTTCACTTTCTGCCATAAGGATGGTGTCATCTGCATATCGAGGTTATTAGTATTTCTCCTGGCAATCTTGATTCCAGCTTGTGCTTCTTCCAGCCCAGTGTTTCTCATGATGTACTCTGCATAGAAGTTCAATAAGCAGGGTGACAATATACAGCCTTGACAGACTCCTTTTCCTATTTGGAACCAGTCTGTTGTTCCATGTCCAGTTTTAACTGTTGCTTCCTGACCTGCATACAAATTTCTTAAGAGGCAGATCAGGTGGTCTGGTATTCCCATCTCTTTCAGAATTTTCCACAGTTTATTGTGTTCCACATAGTCAAAGGCTTTGGCATAGTCAATAAAGCAGAAATAGATGTTTTTCTGGAACTCTCTTGCTTTTTTGATGATCCAGTGGATGTTGGCAATTTGATCTCTGGTTCCTCTGCCTTTTCCAAAAGCAGCTTGAACATCTGGAAGTTCATGGTTCACATACTGCTGAAGCCTGGCTTGGAGAATTTTGAGCATTACTTTATTAGCGTGTGTGATGAGTGCAATTGTGCAGTAGTTTGAGCATTTTTTTGGCTTTGCCTTTCTTTGGGATTGGAATGAAAACTGACCTTTTCCAATCCTGTGGCCACTGCTGAGTTTTCCAAATTTGCTGGCATATTGAGTGCAGCACTTTCACAGCGTCATTGTTCAGGATTTGAAATAGCTCAACTGGAATTCCATCACCTCCACTAACTTTGTTCGTAGTGATGCTTTCTAAGGCCCACTTGACTCCACATTCCAGGATGTCTGGCTCTAGGTCAGTGATCACACCATTGTGATTATCTGGGTCATGAAGATCTTTTTTTGTACAGTACTGTGTATTCCTGCCACCTCTTCCTAATATCTTCTGCTTCTGTTAGGTCCATACCATTTCTGTCTTTTATCGAGCCCATCTTTCCATGAAATGTTCCCTTGGTATCTCTAACTTTCTTGAACAGACCTCTAGTCTTTCCCATTCTGTTGTTTTCCTCTATTCTTTGTATTGGTCTCTGAGGAGGGCTTTCTTATCTCTCCTTGCTATTCTTTGGAACTCTGCACGCAGATGCTTATATCTTTCCTTTACTCCTTTGCTTTTCCTTTCTCTTCTTTTCACAGCTATTTGTAAGGCCTCTTCAGACAGCCATTTTGCTTTGTTGCATTTATTTTCCATGAGGATGTTCTTGATCCCTGTCTCCTCTACAATGTCATGAACCTCTGTCCGTAGTTCATCAGGCACTCTATCTATCATATCTAGTCCCTTAAATCTATTTCTCACTTCCACTGTATAATCATAAGGGATTTGATTTAGGTCATACCTGAATGGTCTAGTGGTTTCCCCTACTTTCTTCAATTTAAGTCTGAATTTGGCAATAAGGTGTTCATGATCTGAGCCACAGTCAGCTCCTGGTCTTGTTTTTGCTGACTGTATAGAGCTTATCCATCTTTAGCTTCAAAGAATATAATCAATCTGATTTCGGTGTTGACCATCTGGTGATATCCATGTGTAGAGTCTTCTCTTGTATTGTCGGAAGAGGATGTTTGCTATGACCAATGCATTTTCTTGGCAAAACTCTGTTAGTCTTTGCCCTGCTTCATTCCGTATTCCAAGGCCAAATTTGCCTGTTACTCCAGGTGTTTCTTGACTTCCTACTTTTGCATTCCAGTCCCCTATAATGAAAAGGACATCTTTTTTGGATGTTGGTTTTAAAAGGTCTTGTAGGTCTTTGTAGAACCGTTCAAATTCAGCTTCTTCAGCGTTACTGGTTTGTCTCCTTAGGTATTTTTATTCCTAGTTATTTTATTCTTTATGTTCAGTGGTAAATGGGATTGTTTCTTTAATTTCTCTTTCTGTTTTTTCATTGTTAGTGTATAAGAATGCAAGAGATATCTGTGTATCAGTTTTGTACCCTGCAACTTTACCAAATTCATTGATTAGCTCCAATAATTTTATGGTGGCATCTTTTAGGATTTTCTATGCGTAATATACTGTCATCTCTGAAGAGTGACAGTTTTGCCTTTTCTTTTCCAATTTGTATACTTTTAATTTTTTTCTTCTCTGAGGGCCCTGACTAGGCCTTCCAAAAATATGTTTAATAAGAGTGGTGAGAGTGGACATCCTTGTCTTGTTCCTGATCTTAGGAATAAGATATATATATGTTTCCATGCTACTCTCTTTATTCGTCCCAACTCCTCTTCCTTCCACCCGAGGTTCATAAGGAAATGCTTTCTGTTTTTCACCATTGAGAATGATGTTTGCAGTGGATTTGTCATATATGAGCTTTATTATGCTGTGATAGATTTCCTCTATGCCCATTTTCTGTAGAGGGAGAGATTTTGTTTTGTTTTGTTTTTGTTTTTTTAATCATAAATGAGTGTTGAAGTTTGCCAAAACATTTTAGATGATCATATGCTTTTTTGGCAAAACTAATACAATTATGTAAAGTTTAAAAATAAAATAAAATTAATTAAAAAATAAATAAATAAAAGGAAAAAATAAAATAAAATGCGATTTTAAAATAGATTTTAAAATTAGACTTTAAAAATAAATCTGTATTTATTTTTAATTGAAGCATAATTGCTTTACAGTATTATGTTGGTCTCTTCCATACATCAACATAAGTCAACCATAGGTATGCATATGTTCCCTCCCTCTTGAAACTCCCTCCCACTTCCCAATACATTCCTACCCCTCTAGGGTGTCACAGAGCCCTGGTTTGAGTTCCCTGAGTGATACAGTAAATTCTCCCTAACTATATATTTACACATGATAGTGTGTATGTCTCCATGCTACTCTCTCAATTCACCCCACCCCATCATTCCTACCACCCTCTTGTGTCCATAAATCTGTTCTCTATGTCTGCATCTCTATTGCTTCCTGAAAATAGGTTCATCAGTACCATCATTCTAGATTTCATACATATGCATTAATGTATGATATTTGCTTTTCCCTTTCTGACTTACTTCACTTTGTATAATAGGCTCTAGGTTCATCCACCTCACTAGTACTGACTCAAATGCGTTCCTTTACATGACCAATATTCCACTGTATATATGTACACAACTTTCCTAGTAGCTCAGTTGGTAAAGAGTCTGTCTGCAATGCAGAAAATCCTGGTTCAATTCTTGGGTCGGAAGATCCTCTGGAAAAGGGATAGGCTACACACTCCAGTATTCTTGAACTTCCCTGGTGGCTCATCTGGTTAAGAATCTGCCAACAATGAGAGACACCTGGGTTCAATCCCTGGGTTGGGAAGGTCCCCTGGAGAAGGGAACTGCTACCCACCCCAGTATTCTGGCCTGGAGAATTCCATGGACTGTATAGTCCATTGGGTCACAAAGAGTCAGACACAACCAGGCGACTTTCACCACAACTTCTTTTTCTGTTCACCTGCCCATGGGCATCTTGCTTACTTCCATGTCCTAGCTATTGTAAATAGTGCTGCAATTAACACTGGGGTACATGTTTCTTTATTAATTATGGCTTGCTCAGGGTATATGCCCAGTAGTGAGATTGTTGGGTCATATGGTAGTTTTATTCCTAGTCTTTTAAGGAATATCCATATTGTCTCCACAGTGACTGTATCAATTTGCATTCTCACCAACAGTGAAAGAGGGTTCCTGTTTCTCCACATCCTCTCCAGGCATGTATTATTTGCAGAATTTTTGATGGTGGCCATTCTGACTGATGTGAGGGAATATCTCATTACAGTTTTGATTCATAGTTCTCTAATAATGAGTTGTACTGAGCATCTTTTCATGTGTTTATTAGCCATCTGTGTATCTTCTTTGGAGAAATGTCTGTTTAGGCCTTTTGCCAACTTTTTGTGTGGGTTGTCTGTTTTTCTAGTATTGGTACATATACACAATGGAATATTCTCAGGCATTTAAAAAGAATGCATTTGAATCAGTTCTAATGAGGTGGATGAAACTGGAGCCTATTATACAGAGTGAAATAAGTCAGAAAGAAAAATACCAATACAGTATACTAACACATATATATGGGATTTATAAAGATGGTAATAATAACCCTATATATGAGACAGAAAAAGAGACACAGATGTATAGAACAGTCTTTTGGACTCTGTGGGAGAAGGTAAGGGTGGGATGATTTGAGAGAACAGCATTGAAACATGTATATTATCATATGTGAAACAGATCGCCAGTCCAGGTTTGATGCATGAGACAGGGTGCTCAGGTCTGGTGCACTGGGATGACCCAGAGGGGTGGGATAGGGAGGGAGGTGGGAGGGGGGCTCAGGATGGGGAACACATGTACATCCATGGCTGATTCATGTCAGTGTATCGCAAAAACCACTACAATATTGCAAAGTAATTAGCCTCCAATTAAAATAAATAAATTAAAAAATAAGCTACTTATATATTTGGAAATTAATCCTTTGTCAATTGTTTCATTTGCTATTATTTTCTACCATTCTGAGGGTTGTCTTTTCATCTGTTTATAGTTTCCTTTGCTGTGCAAAATCTTTTAAGTTTAATTACACACCATTTGTTTATTTTTGTTTGTATTTTCATTACCCTAGGAGATGAGCTTCCCTTGTGGCTCAGCTGGTAAATAATCTGCCTGAAATGCAGGAGACTTGGGTTTGATCCCTGAGTTGTGAAGATCCCTTGGAGAATGGAAAGGCTATCCACTCCAGTATTCTGGCCTGGAGAATTCCATGGAATCCATGGGGTCACAAAGATTCAGACATGACTAAGAGACTTTCACTTTCACTGTAGGAAGTGGGTCATAGAGCATTTTGCTATGATTTATATCATAGAATGTTCTGTCTATGTTTTCCTCTAAGAGTTTTATAGTTTCTGGCCTTACACGTAGGTCTTTAATCAATTTTGAGTGTGTCTTTGTGTATGGTGTTAGAAAGATTTCTAATTTCATTCTTTTATACATAGCTGTCCACTTTTCCCATCACCACTTATTGAAGAGACTCTCTTTGCCCTATTGTATATTATTGCTTCCTGTGTCAAAGATAAGGTGTCCACACGTGTGTGGGTTTATCTGTGAGCATTTTTTCTTGTTCCATTTGGTCTGTATCTGTTTTTTTTCCAGTACCATATGTTCTTGAAGACTATAGGTTTCTAGGATCATATGGTTTTTATTTTTTAATTTGTTAATATGGTGTGTCAGACATTGATTTGTGTACATCAAAGAACCTTTGCACTCCTGGGTGAAATCCCACTCATTGATGGTGTATGATCCTTTCTTAAAAGTTAATTTATTTTAATTGGAGGATAATTACTTTACAATGTTCTGGTGGTTTTTGCCATACATTGACAGGAATCAGCCATGAGTACACATGTGTTCCCCTATCCTGAGCCCCTCTCCTACCTCTCTCCTCATCCCATCCTTCTGGGTTGTCCCAGAGCACCAGCATTTATTGCCTTGCTTCATGCAATGAATTTGCACTGGTCATCTATTTTGCATATGGTAACATACATGTTTCAATGCTATTTTCTCAAATCACCCCAAACTCACCTTCTCCTACATAGTCCAAAAGTCTGTTATTTACATTTGTTTCTGTTTTGCTGCCTTGCATGTAGAATAGTCATCACCATCTTTCTAAATTCCATATATATGCGTTAATATACTGTATTGGTGTTTCTGTCTCTGACTTACTTCACTCTGTATAATAGACTCCAGTTTCATTGACCTCATTAGCACTGGCTCAAATACATTCTTTTTTATAACTGAGTAATATTCCATTTTGTATATGTACCACAACTTCTTTGTCTATTCATCTGCCAGTGGACATCTAGGGTGCTTCCATATCCTAGCTATAGTAAACAGTGCTTTCATGAACTTTGGGGTACATGTATCTCTTTCAATTCTGATTTCCTCCGTGTGTATGCCCAGCAGTGGGATTGCTGAGTCATATGGCAGTTCTATTTCCAGTTTTTTAAGGAATCTACACACAGTTCTCCATAGTGGCTGTCCCAGTTTGCGTTCCCACCAACCATTCAGGAGGGTTACCTGTTCCCCAAACCCTCTCCCACATTTATTGTTTGTATAGTTTTTGGTGGTGACCATCTGCTTCATTGACTATGCCAAAGCCTTTGACTGTGTGGATTGCAATAAACTGTGGAAAATTCTGAAAGAGATGGGAATACCAGACCACCTGATCTGCCTCTTGAGAAATTTGTATGCAGGTCAGGAAGCAACAGTTAGAACTGGACACGGGACAACAGACTGGTTCCAAATAGGAAAAGGAGCCCATCAAGGCTGTATATTGTCACCCTGCTTATTGAACTTCTATGCAGAGTACATCATGAGAAACGCTGGGCTGGAAGAAGCACAAGCTGGAATCAAGATTGCTGGGAGAAATATCAATAACCTCAGATATGCAGATGACACCACCCTTACGGAAGAAAGTGAAGAGGAACTAAAAAGCCTCTTGATGAAGGTGGAAGAAGAGAGTGAAAAAGTTGGCTTAAAGCTCAACATTCAGACAATGAAGATCATGGCATCCAGTCCCATCACTTCATGGGAAATAGATGGGGAAAGAGTGGAAACAGTGTCAGACTTTAATTTGGGGGGCTCCAAAATCACTGCAGATGGTGACTGCAGCCATGAAATTAAAAGACACTTACTCCTTGGAAGAAAAGTTATGACCAACCTAGATAGCATATTGAAAAGCAGAGACATTATTTTGCCAACAAAGGTCCATCTAGTCAAGGCTATGGTTTTTCCAGTGGTCCTGTATGGATGTGAGAGTTGGACTGTGAATAAAGCTGAGCGCCGAATTGATGCTTTTGAACTGTGGTGTTGGAGAAGACTCTTGAGAGTCCCTTGGACTGCAAGGACATCCAACCAGTCCATTCTGAAGGAGATCAGCCCTGGGATTTCTTTGGAAGGAATGATGCTAAAGCTGAAACTCTAGCACTTTGGCTACCTCATGCGAAGAGTTGACTCATTGGAAAAGACTCTGATGCTGGGAGGGATTGGGGGCTGGAGGAGAAGAGGACGACAGAGGATGAGACAGCTGGATGGCATCACTGACTTGATGGACGTGAGTCTGAGTGAATTCCGGGAGTTGGTAATGGACAGGGAGGCCTGGTGTGCTGTAATTCATGGGGTCGCCAAGAGTCAGACACGACTGAGCGACTGAACTCAACTGAACTGAACTGATTCTGACCAGCGTGAGATGATACCTCATTTTGGTTTTGATTTGTATTTCTCTAGTAATGAAAGCTTTGGGTTTTCCTGTAGTCATGTATGGATGTGAGAGTTGGACTATAAAGAAGGCTGCATGGAAGAACTGATGCTTTTGAACTGTGGTGTTGGCGAAGACTCTTGAGAGTCCCTTGGAAAGCAAAGAGATCAAGCCAGCTCATCCTAAAGGAAATCAGTCCTGATTTTTCATTGGAAGGACTGATCCTGAAGCTGAAACTTCAATATTTTGGTCAACTGATGTGAAGAGCTGACTCATTTGAAAAGGCCCTGATACTGGGAAAGATTGAAGGTGGGAGAAGAAGGGGACAATGGAAGATGATATGGTTGGAGGACATCATCAACTTAATGGACATGAGTTTGAGTAAGGTCTGGGAGCTGGTGATGGACAGGGAGTCCTGGCATACAACAGTCCATGGAATCACAAAGAGTCGGACATGACTGAGCAATTGAACTGAACTGAACTGAACTGAACTGAATAATGAGTGAAGTTGAGCATCTTTTCATGTGTTTATTAGCCATCTGTATGCGTTCTTTGGAGAAATGTCTGTTCAGTGCTTTGGCTCAATTTCTGATTATGTTGTTCATTTTTCTAGCTGCTTGTATATTTTGGAGATTAATTATTTGTCAGTTGTTTCATTTGCTATTATTTTCTCAGATGGCTGACTTTCCCATTGCCTTCATGGTTCCCTTCATTGTGCAAAAGTTTTTAAGTTTAATTAGGTCCCAATTTTTTATTTTTGTTTGTTGATTTTTTTTACTAGTATTTTGTTGAGGATTTTTGTGTCTGTGTTCATCAGTGATATTGGCTAACAATTTTCTTTTTTAAACTTTTCTATTATCTTTGTCTGGTATTGGTATCAGGGTGATGGTGGTCTCATAGAATGATATGGGAGTTTCTTCTCTCTGCAATTTTTTGAAAGAGTTAAGAAGATAGGTGTCAACTCTTTTTTATGCTTGATAGAATTTGCCTGTGAAGCCATCTGGTCGTTAATGTTTTTAGTTGCAGTTTCAATGTTATTATTTGTGATTGATCTATTTATATTTTCTAATAATTTCTGGTTCAGTCTTGGAAAATTTTACATTTCCCATAATTTGTTTATTTCTTCCAGGTTGCCCATTTTATTGGCGTTTTGTTGACTGTAGTCGTCTCTTATAATCTATCATATTTCTGTGGTATCAGTTGAAATTTCTCCTCTTTCTTTTTCAATTTTAATAATTTAAGTCATCCCTTTATTTTCATAATAAATCTAGCAAAAGTTTATCAATTTTGTTTATCTTCTCAATGAACAAACTTATATTGATGTTTGCTATTGTTTTCTTCATTTCTATGTCATTTATTTCTGCTGTGATACTTATAATTTATTTTCTTCCACTGCCTTTGGGTTTTCTTTGTTCTTCTCCCTTGCTTTATGGGTAAGGTTAGATTATTTGAGCCTTTTCTTGTTTTTTGAAGTAATATTGAATTGATACAAACTGCCCTCTTAAAACTTCTTTTGTTGTGTCCCATAGTTTTTGGGTCATTGTGTTTTCATTGTCATTTGTTTCTCTGTATTTTCTTTATTTACTTGTTATTTTCTTTAGTGAATTTTTGGTTAATTAGCAGAGCACAGTTAGGCCTGTGTGTGTGTGTGTGTGTGTGCATGTGTGTGTGTGCATGTGTGTATTTTTGCAGCTTTTACCCCTGTATTTGATTTCTAATATCATAGCATTGTAGTTGAAAAAGATGCTTGATATGATTTCAATTTTCATACATTTTCTGAAGCTTGATTTTTGCCTACCAAATATTTGGTCTGTCCTGGAGAATGTTTTGTGTGCACTTGAGAAGAAAGTGTATTCTTCTACTTTCTGTTAGAAAGTCCTCTAGTGCTGTGTGCTGTGCTTAGCTGCTCCGTCATATCTGACTCTTTGTGACACCATGGACTATGTAGCCCACCAGGCTTCTCTGTCCATGGGATTCTCCAGGCAAGAATACTGGACTAGGTTGCCATTTCCTTCTCCAGGGGATCTTTCCAAACCAGGGGTCAATCCCAGGTGTCCCACATTGCAGGTGGATTCTTTACCATCTGAACCACCAGAGAAGCCCTCTAGAAAGTCCTCTAAATACCAATTAAGTCTATCTGGTCTATTGTATAATTTAAAGCTTGTGTTCTTTTATTTGTTTTCTGTATGGATGCTCTGTCCATTGGTGTAGTCAGTCTTATTGTGTTAGTGTTGATTTCACCATTCTATGGCTGTTAGAATTTGCCTTCAGTATTGATTTACTCCTCTGTTGAGTACATATATAAAATTGTTATATCTTTTTGGATTGATTCTTTGATCATTATGTAGTGTCTTCTTTGTCTCTTGTAATAGCCTTTATTTTAAAGTTTATTTTATCCTATATGAGTATTGCTTTCCAGCTTTTAAAAAAAGTTCCATTTGCTTAGAATATCTCTTTCCACCCTATGATTTTCAGTTGTTATGTGTCCCTAGGTCCAAAGTGGGTCTCTTGTAGGCAGTATATACATGAGTCTTATTTTTGTATCCATTAGCCAGACTTCAGTTATCCCATTGGCCAGTCTTTCAGGTTGGCACATCCATTTACATCTAAAGGAATTATTGATATACATATTCCGACTTGTTGATGTTGCTTAGTCGCTGAGTCCTAAGTCATGTCTAATGCCTTGCAATCCCAAGAACTGCAGCACACCAGGCTTCCCTGACCTTCGGTATCTCCAAGAGTTCACTCAAACTCATGTCCATCGAGTTGGCTCAAACTCATGTCCATTAAGTCCATTCAAGCATCTCATCTTTTGCCCCCTTCTTCTTATCATTTATCAATTGTTTTGGGTTTGTTTTGTGGGTCTTTTTATTCTCTTGCATTTCCTGTCCAGAGAAGTTCCTTTAGCATTTGTTGTAAAGCTGATTTTGTGGAGCTGAACTCTCTGAAGAATGTCCTTCTCAACTTGGTAGAGGTTGCTCTGGATCTATAAATTACTTTGGATAGTACAGTCATTTTCACAATATTGATTCTTCTAATTCAAGAACATGGTATATCTATCCTTTTGTGTTTCTTTTGATTTCTTTCTTAGTGTCACATACTTTTCTGAGTACAGATCTTTTCCTTTCTTAGGTGGATTTATTCCTAGGTATTTTTTGTTCTTGTTGCAATGGTGAAAATGTTAGTCACTCAGTAGTATACAACTCTGCAACCCCATGGGCTGTAGCCCGTTAGGCTCCTCTGTCCATGGGATTCTCCAGGAAAGAAGACTGGAGTGAGTTGCCATTCCTTTCTCCAGGGGATCTCCCTGACCCAGGGATCAAACGTGGGTCTCCCACTTTGCCGGGAAGACTCTTTACCATCTGAGCAATATGGGATTGTTTTTTTGATTTCTTTTTCTGATAGTTCATTGTTAGTGTAGAGGAATGCAAGAGATTTCTGAGTATTAATTTTGTGTCCTGCAACTTTACCAAATTCATTGATTAACTGTAGTAGATTTCTTATGCTGCTTTAGGATTTTCTATTTACAGTATCAAGTGATCTCCAAACAGCAACAGTTTTACTTTTTCATTTCAAATTTGGATTCCTTTTACTGCTTTTTCTTTTCTGAGTGGTTAGGATTTCCAAAGCTATGCTGAGTAATTGTGTCTTGTTCCTAATTATAGAGGATATGCTTTCAGTTTTTCCCTATTGAGAATGTTGGTTGCTGTGGGTTTATTGCATATTGCCTTCATTATGTTGAAGTAGATTCCTTCTATGCCCACTTTCTAGAGAAGTTTATTTTAATCATAAATGGCTGGTGAATTTTGGTAAAAGCTTTTTCTGCACCTATTAAGATGATCATATGGTTTTTATTCTTCAATTTGTTAATATGGCATATCACATTGATATGCATAAATTGAAGAATTCTTGCATTTGTGGGATAAATCCCACTTGATTATGCTATATGATCCTTTAATGTGTCCTTAGATTTTGTTTGCTACTATTTGAGGATTTTTGCATTTATATTCATCAGTAGTATTGGTTTATAAATTTTCTTGTGATATCATTGTCTGGTTTTCATATCAGAGTGATTTTGGCCTCTTAGAATGAACTTGGGAGTGCTTCTCCCTTTGCAATTTTGTGGAATAATTTCAGAAGCTTAGGCATTATCTTTTATCTAAACGATTGATAGAATTTGCCTGTGAAGCCATCTTGTCCTGGACTTTTTCTTTTGGAAAATTTTTAATCACAGTTTCAATTTCATTACTTGTGATTGTTGTGTTCATATTTTCTTTTTTAAAATTAATTAATTTATTTTAATTGGAGGCTAATTACTTTACAATATTGTAGTGGTTCTCGCCATACATTGACATGAATCAGCCATGGGTGTACATGTGTCCCCCATTCTGAAGCCCCCTGCCATCTCCCTTCCCATCCCATCCCTCAGGATTGTCCCACTGAACCGGCTTTGAGTGCCCTGTTTCATGCATCGAACTTGGACTGGTGATCTCTTTCACATATAGTAATATGCATATTTCAATGCTATTCTCTCAAATAACCCCCCCCCTTCGCCTTCTCCCACAGAGTCCAAAAGTCTGTTCTCTATCTCTGTGTCTCTTTTGCTGTCTCACATATAGGGTCATCACTTCCATCTTTCTAAATTCCATATATATGCATTAATATACTGTATTGGTGTATACAGGCTCCAGTTTCATCCACCTCATTAGAACTGATTCAAATGTGTTCTTTTTAATAGCTGAGTAATATTCTATTGAATATGTGTACCACAACTTCTTTATCCATTCATCTGCCCATGGACATCTAGATTTCTTCCATGTTCTATTTATTGTAAATAGTGCTGCCATGAGTATTGGGGTATACGCGACTCCTTAAATTCTGGTTTCCTTGGTATGGATGCCCAGCAGTGGGATTGCTGGATCATATGGCAGTTCTATTTTCTATTTCTTCTTGAATCATTCTTGGAAGCTCATACCTTTCTCTGATGGAGAAGGAAATGTCAACCCACTCCAGTATTCTTGCCTGGAGAATCCCAGGGACAGAGGAGCCTGGTGGGCTCCTGTCTATGGCATCACACAGAGTCGGACATGACTGAAGCAACTTAGCAGCAGCAGCAGCAGCAACCTTTTTATGAACTTGTTTATTTCTTCCAGATCTTTTACTTTATTGGAGTATATTTACTTATCTCTTATTATCTTGTGTATTTTGGTGGTGTCAGATGTTAATTCCCCTTTTTCATTTGTAATTTATTGATTTGAGTCCTCTCCCTTTTTTTCTTAATGAGTCTTGCTAAAGGTTTATCAATTTTATTTATGTTCTAAAAGAACCAGCTTTGCTATTGTTTTATTCATTTCTTTTTTCATTTAGTTATTTGATATTCATGATTTCTTTGCTTCTACTAACTGGATTTTCTTTGTTCTTCTTTATCTAGTTGCTAAGTGTGACTCATTTGTAAAGACCCTGATGCTGATAAAGATTGAAGGCGGGAGAAGAAGGGGATGACAGAGGATGAGATGGTTGGATGGCATCACCAACTCAATGGACATGAGTCTGAGTAATCTTCTGGAGTTGATGATGGACAGGGAAGATTGATGTGCTGCAGTCCATGAAGTCACACAGAGTTGAACACGACTGAATGACTGAACTGAAGTGTGAGTTTAGGTTGTTTGAGATTTCCTTGTTTCTTAAGGTATGATTATATTGAATGAACTTCCCTCTTAAAACTGTTTTTGCTTCATCCCATAGGTTTTCAGTCATTGCATTTTTTATTGCCATTTGTCTCTATGTAGTAGTGTTTTATTTCGTCTTTGACTTCTTCATTGATCTGTTGGTTATTTAGCAGCATATTGTTTAACCTCCATGTGTTTGTTTTTTTACAGTTTTTTTTTTCCTGTAGTTGATTTATAATCTCATAGTTTTGTGAGCAGAATAGATGCTTGCTACAATTTCAACTTTTTAAAATTTACAGAGGCTTGATTTGTGACCTAAGATGGCACCTATCCTGGAGAATGTTCTATGTGTGTTTGAGGAGAAAGTATATCCTGCTGCTTGCAGATATAGTTTGCCTGTAAATATCAACTAAGTATATCTGTTCTAATGTGTCATATAAGACTGGACTTTATTATTAATTTTCTGTCTGTAAATAAGTTAAAATCCACTACTATTACTTTTTACTATCAATTTTCCCTTTTATGGCTTTTAGCATTTGACTTATGTACTGAAGTGCCCCTATGTTGGGTGTATAAATATTTACAATTGTCATCTTTTCTTCTTGGATTGATCCCTGAGTCATTATGTAGTGTCCTTCTTTGTCTTTTGTAATTGTCTTTTCATAAAGGCTATTTTATCTTATATGAGTATTGCTACTCGAGTTTTCTTTTGATTTCCATTTGCTTAGAATATGTCTTTTTATGATATCACTTTCAATCTGTATGTGTCCTTAGGTCTGAACTGGGTTTCTATTGGGCAGCACATACATGGGCCTTGTTTTTCTATCCATTCACCGTGTATCTTTTATCTGGGGCATTTAATCCATTTACATTTAGGGTAATTATGGATATGCATTATCCTATTGTCATTTTCTTAATAGTTTTGTGTTTCTTTTGTAGTTCTTTTTCTTCCGTTGTGTTTCCTGCCTAGAGAATTTCCTTTAGCATTTGTTCCAAAGCTGTTTTGAGGTGCTGAATTCTCTTGGTTTTTCCTTGCCCTTAAAGCTTTGATTTCTTCATTGCATCTGAATGAGATCCTTGCTGGGTAGAGTACCATTGGTTGTATGCTTTCCCCTTTCATCACTTTAAATTTATTCTGAAGTTTCTTCTTTGTCCCAGCTGATTTCTCTACCATGGAGGGGTTTCTTTGAATGCAGGAACCTCTCTTCACCTTCAACTCCCCACCATAGGTGCTTGTCCCTTCCCATTTCCTGTAATATGTTTTCTTCTTTCTTTCATCCTAGCCATTTGCATGGGGATTTTCCTTGTCCTTTTTAGGTGTCCAAGGTCTTCCACTAGTGTTCAGCGGTGTTCTGTGAGAACTGTTTAATTTGTGGATATATTCTTGATATACTTGTGAGGAAAGGTGAATTCCACATCCTCCTATTCCATAATGTTGACTACTCCCAACCTTCTGGAAGAAAATATTTTCAAATGTTACATCAAATAAGCATCTAGTATACAGAACATATGATTAGTCTCAACACACACAAAAAAAATATAAAGAGTGACTAAAGGAGGGATCAGGTTCCCTGACTTCCCTGATATAAAGCCATGATCACCAAAAGAGTATGGTCCTGACACAAAAACAGACAGATAGATCAATGGGACAGGATAAAAATCCCAGAAATAAACCCATGAAATTATGGTAAATTAATCTACAACAAATGAGACAAGAATATATAATTTAGAAAGAACAATCTCTCCAGTAAGTAGTTCTGTGAAGACTGGACAGCTACATGGAAAGAATTAAATTAGAATATTATCTAACATGATATAGAAAAACAGACTCAAAATGAATTGAAGATCTAAACATAAAACAGGATACTATAAAAATCCTAGAGAAAAACATAGGCAGAAAAATCTTTTAAATAAATTACAACAATTTTTGGATCTGTCCCATAGAGTGAAGCTCTGGGCTTCCCTCCTAGTTCAGTTGGTAAATCAACTGTCTGCAATGCAGGAGACTTGGGTTCGATTCCCGGGATAGAAAGATCCCATGGAGAAATAAACGACAACCTGTTCCAGTATTCTTGTCTGGAGAATACCATGGACAGAGGAGCCTGGCGGGCACAGTCCATGGGATTGCAAGAGTCGGACATGACTTTGCGACTAAACCACCACCACCATAGAGTAATGGAAATAAAAACAAAAAATAAACAAATAACAACTAAGTAAACATATAAGTTCTAAAAGACAACAACAGAATTGGAGAAAATATTTTCAAATCATGTGAACAGTGAGTGAATGTTCAAAAATATAAACACCTCATATAACTCCATATCAAAAAATGGTCATAAGACCTAATCTAATAAATATTTCTCCAAAGAATACATACATCTGTATACTTTCATGTGCATTGCCAACATGCACATGAAAAGATGCTCAATATCACTATTTATTAGAGAAATGTAATTAAAATGACAATGAGATTGTAATCTCACACCGGTCAGAATGATCATTATCAAAAGTCTACAAAAAATAAATGTTGGAGGTGGTATGGAGAAAAGAGAACCCTCTTATACTGTTGATGAGAATGTAAATTGGTGAAGCCACTAAGCAAAACAGCATAGAGATTCTTTAAAAAAAAAAAAAAAGTAAAAATAGAGATCCTATAATTCCACTTTTAGGCATATATCTAGAGAAAACTCTGATTTGAAAAGATACATGCAGCCTGATATTTGTAGCAACACCAATTACAGTAGCCAAACAGGGAAGCAACCTAAATGTCCATTGACAGATTAATTGATAAAGAAGTGATATATGTATACAAAGGAATATTACTTGGACATAAAAAGAGTGAAATAATTCCACTTGCAGCAGCATGTATGGACCTAGAAATTATCATATTAAGTGAAATAAGTCATATAAAGAAAGACAAAATTATATGATGTCACTTATATGTGCAATAAATAGTACAAATGTCTGCCTCCTCAGACAACCATTTTGCCTTTTTGCATTTCTTTTTGTTGAGGATTGTCTTGATCACTGCCTCCTGTAAAATGTCATGAACCTCTGTCCACAGTTCTTCAGGAAATCGTCTATCAGATTTAATCCCTTGAATCTATTTTTCACTTCCACTGTATAATCATAAGGGATTTGATTTAGGTCATAACTGAATGGTCTAGTGGTTTTCTCTTCTTTCTTCAATTTAAGTCTGAATTTGGCAATAAAGTGTTCATGATCTTAGTCCCAGTCGGTTCCCAGTCTTGTTTTTGCTGACTGTATAGAGTTTCTCCCTCTTTTGCTGCAAATAATATAATCAGTCTGATTTCAATATTGACCACCTGGTGATGTCCGTGAGTAGAGTCTTCTCTTGTGTTGTTGGAAAAGGGTGTTTGCTATGACCAGTGTGTTCTTTTGGTAAAACTCTGTTAGTCTTTGACCTGTTTTGTTTTGTACTCCAAGGCCAAATTTGCCTGTTACTCCACGTATCCCTTGACTTCCTACTTTTGCATTCCAGTCCCCTATAATGAAAATGACGTTTTTTCTGGGTGTTAGTTCTAGAAGATCTTGTAGGTCTTCATAGAACCTCCACTTGTACATAGAATCTAATAAAAAACATGGCATAAAGGAACTTCTTTCCAAAAAGAAACAGACTCACAGATCTTGAAATAAAACATTTACCAAAGTGGAAATGTGGGGAGAAGTGATGAATTACAAAACAGGGATTAACATATACACTGCTGATGCTGCTGCTAAGTCACTTCAGTAGTATCCGACTCTGCGTGACCCCATAGATGGCAGCCCACCAGGCTCCCCCGTCCCTGGTATTCTCCAGGCAAGAACACTGGAGTGGGTTGCCATTTGCTTCTCCAGTGCACGAAAGTGAAAATTGAAAGCGAAGTCGTTCAGTCGTGTGCAACTCTTTGTGACCCCATGGACTGCAGCCTACCAGGCTCCTCCATCCATGGGATTTTCCAGGCAAGAGTACTACTACACGTAAAATAGATAACTAAAAAGGACGTACTGTATATCACAGGAAACTTTATTCAATATTCTATAATAACCTATATGGGAAAAGAATTTGCAAAATAATGGATATATATGTAACTAATCCACTTTGTTGTACATCTGAAGCTAATACAACACTGTAAATCAACTGTATTCCAATAATGTTTTTTTTTATAAAAAATCGATTAAAAGAATCAAAGGCTATAACAAGAGCTGACAAGTATGTGAAGAAAGTGGAACCCTTATAAATTGATGACAACCAAATTGGTTGGCAGTTTCTCATAAATGTAAATGCTAAATAACTTAATTATATATGCCAAATCATCATATTTTACTCTTTAAATACATAAATTTTATTTTTCAATCACACCCCATAAAACTTGAGAGAAAATAGTTTTTAAAAGGTAAGCATTGGGTTTCTCAGGTTGTGCAGTGATAAAGAATCCACCTGTTTATGCAGGAGACCCAAGAGATGCAGGTTCAATCCTGGGTCGGGAAGATCCACCAGAGTAGGAAATGGCAACCTTCTCCAACCTTGCCTGGAAAATTCCATAGACATAGGACCATGGCAGGCTATAGTCCATGGTGTCTCAAAGAGTTGGACATGACTGAGTAAGTGAGCACACAGCACAGCCTAGAATGGCCCATGGAATATGATCCAGAAATTACATTCCTCAGTAAATAAAAGCCCAAACTGAAAACAGATACACAACTACTGATACTTGAATAATTCTACATCCTATAAAATCTAAAACCAGCAAAATTTCTCTTCAAAAGTGAAGGGGAATGAAGAAATGTGCAGAACCCCCCACCCCCCAAAAAAAAAACAACAACACACAATTATTCACCAGCAAACCTACCATCTAAAACCATCTAAATAATTCTTCAGGTGTAAATAAAATTGTTTGTTTAGAAACTCTGATCTATGTAAAGAAAGAAAGAGAGGATTCTCTGGTGTCTTAGTGGTAAAGCCACGACTAGAGAGTAGCCCCTACTTGCCACAACTAGAGAAAAGCCCACATGCACACAGTACCAGCATAGCCAAAAGTAAACACACACACACACACACACATTTGTTATTCTCTGACTATAAAGAAATTCATTTGGGAATCAATAATGTAATGGTTTCTACAATGTCTCCAAATATTAAAAACAAATTAACATAATTTTAAACAACTCATTAGACCAAGGGGGAGAAAAATCAAATGGAGAAACACACAGATGTGTGAAATGTGTTGATTCTGGTGAAGAAATTCTTAGAAGACACTTTATAGAATTAAATGTGTATAGTATAAATAAGATATATCTCAAGCCAATGACCTCAGCTTCTATTTTACGAGAATAAAAAAGAGAGCAAAATATACCCTGAGTAAGTAGAAGAAAAGAATTTACAAAAATTAAGAAGCAGAAAGAAGGGCGATAATAGAGAATATCAATGAAATGGAAAAAAAAAATTATTTTTAAAAAATCAAGAAAATTGATAATTCTCTAGCCAAACTGCTCAGGGTCAAAATAGAAGGGACAGAAATCACCAATATCAATAATAAATGAAGCAACAACAGTAAGTTTAAAAATGTATTAAAGGAACACTAATGGAATATAATGAAAAGCTGTATATTAACATATTCTGCAAGTTGGAGATGGAAAAATTCCTTGAATGAAACAAACTGCCAAACTTCATCCAATAAACATATAATCTGAATATTTCTATTATATAAGTGGAATTTGACTAAAAATCCTTCTAAGAACACATTTAGAAACTCAGAGGATTTTTAAAGAGAAACAATGTAAGGTTTGTCTAGTAGTTGGAAATTGATTAATGTAACCCACAATAGTACAATACGTAAAGACGAAATGTATTATCTCAATAGAGTAGAAAAGTGCCATGTTCAATGATGAAATAATGCATCAGATCAGATCAGATCAGATCAGATCAGCCGCTCCTTAGTGTCCGACTCTTTGTGACCCCATGAATTGCAGCCCACCAGGCCTCCCTGTCCATCACCAACTCCTGGAATTCATTCAGACTCAAGTCCATCGAGTCGGTGATGCCATCCAGCCATCTCATCCTCTGTCATCCCCTTCTCCTCTTGCCCCCAATCCCTCCCAGCATCAGAGTCTTTTCCAATGAGTCAACTCTTCACATGAGGTGGCCAAAGTACTGGAGTTTCAGCTTTAGCATCATTCCTTCCAAAGAAATCCCAGGGCTGATCTCCTTCAGAATGGACTGGTTGGATGTCCTTGCAGTCCAAGGGACTCTCAAAAGTCTTCTCCAACACCACAGTTCAAAAGCATCAATTCTTCAGCGCTCAGCCTTCTTCACAGTCCAACTCTCACATGCATACATGACCACAGGAAAAACCATAGCCTTGACTAGACGAACCTTTGTTGGCAAAGTAATGTCTCTGCTTTTGAATATGCTATCTAGGTTGGTCATAACTTTCCTTCCAAGGAGTAAGCGTCTTTTAATTTCATGGCTGCAGTCACCATCTGTAGTGATTTTGGAGCCCAGAAAAATAAAGTCTGACACTGTTTCCACTGTTTCCCCATCTATTCCCCATGAAGTGATGGGACCGGATGCCATGATCTTCATTTTCTGAATGTTGAGCTTTAAGCCAACTTTTTCACTCTCCACTTTCACTTTCATCAAGAGGCTTTTGAGTTCCTCTTGACTTTCTACCATAAGGGTGGTGTCATCTGCATATCTGAGGTTATTGATATTTCTCCCAGAAATCTTGATTCCAGCTTGTGTTTCTTCCAGTCCAGCGTTTCTCATGATGTACCCTGCATATAAGTTAAAAAACCGGGTGACAATATACAGCCTTGATGAACTCCTTTTCCTATTTGGAACCAGTCTGTAGTTCCATGTCCAGTTCTAACTGTTGCTTCCTGACCTGCATACAAATTTCTCAAGAGGCAGATCAGGTGGTCTGGTATTCCCATCTCTTTCAGAATTTTCCACAGTTTATTGTGATCCACACAGTGAAAGGCTTTGGCATAGTGAATTAAGCAGAAATATATGTTTTTATGGAACTCTCTTGCTTTTTCCATGATCCAGCATATGTTGGCAATTTGATCTCTGGTTCCTCTGCCTTTTCTAAAACCAGCTTGAACATCAGGAAGTTCACGGTTCACATATTGCTGAAGCCTGGTAAGACTAGGAATAGCACAAGGAGGTTCTAGCCAGTGCAACAAATCAAGAAAAATTAAGACATGTGAACTGAATATAAATAGGCAAATAATTTTTTCTCCTCAAAGTATAGCATTGTCAATGTAGTATAGCTGAAGGAATCTACACACACAAACACACACACACCCCTATCACATATTATACTTAATACATTGGATTAGTAAGGTGGCAGGATAAAAAAAAATCATGAAAAAGTCAATTTCATATGCATGCATTAGCAACAAACTAGACATTGAAATAAAAAGATTCATAATAGTATCATATCTTTGACAAAAAAGGTAATATTATACAATAAAGACAAGGTCTTCAATAAGTAGTGACAGGAAAACTGGACAGAAACATGTAAAATAATGAATTTAGAACTCTTCCTGACATCATACACATGCACATACAAAGAACTCAAAATAGATTAAAGACCTAAATGTGAAGCCAGAAACTATAAAATTCTTAGAGGAAGATATAGGCATAATGCTTTTTGACACAAATCACAGCAAGGTCCTTTGATTCACCTCCTAGAATAATGGAAATTAAAATACAACTAAACAAATGCTACCTAATGAAATGTAAAGTCTTTTGCACACCAAAGGAAACTATAAATAAGGTGAAAAGACAACCCTCAGAATGAGAGAAAATAATTGCAAATGAAGCAACTGATAAAGGATTAATCTTGAAAACATACAAGTAGCTCATGCAGCTCAATATCAGAAAAATAAATGATCCAATCAAAAGACAAGCAGAAGACCTAAACAGGCATTTCTCTAAAGGAGACATACAGGTGGCCAACAAACACATGAAAAGATGCTCAACGTTGCTTATTATTAGAGAAATACTGTTTATAATAGCCTCATATCTTTGACAAAGGAAGCAAGATTATACAATAGAGAAAAGACATCTTCAAAAAGTGGAGTGGGGAAAACTGCAAAGCAATCCCAGTGTTTCTACTTTCCAGCCACAGTTGAGAACTACTATTTGAAGTACTGCAAAAGTGACAAAATGATCTGGGGGCACAAATGAACTGCCAGGGCCGTGGTGGCTGGCTTCAGGAATGGGCACCTACTATGAAGAATAATCAAGAATGTATCAGGTGGCACAGCACTAGGAGGGAAGGAATTCAGGTAAGGAAGTAGCATGCACCAAATCACAAAGATATAAAAGGATGTTTGGGGAATTAAAAACAAAGCATATTTATTGTGTCACCTTACACAAACATAAACACATGCATGTGTGCATGCTAAGTTGTTTCAGTTGTGTCTGACTCTTTGTGACCTTATGGACTGTAGTTCACCAGGCTAATCTGTCCATGGTATTCTCCAGGCAAGAACACTGGAGTAGGTTCCCATACACTATTTCAGAGCAATCTTCCTGACCCACGGATAGAACCTGCATCTCTTACATCTCCTATATTGGCAGACGGGTTCTTTACCACTAGTGTGACTTGGAAAGGCTTGTACATGTATGTGTGTGTGTTAAGTTGCTTCAGTCATTTCCAACTCTTTGCAACCCATGGACAATAGCCTGCTAGACTCCTGTGTCCATGGAATTTTCAAGGTAAGAATACTTGAGTGGGTTGCCATTCCCTTCTCCATGGGATCTTCCTGACCCTGGGATCTCATGTCTTCTATGAACCGTGAACTTCCTGATGTTCAAGCTGGTTTTAGAAAAGGAAGAGGAACCAGAGATCAAATTGCCAACATCCGCTGGATCATAAAGCCAAAGAGTTCCATAAAAACGTATTTTTCTGCTTTATTGGCTATGCCAAAGCCTTTTGCTGTGTGGATCACAATAAACTGTGGAAAATTCTGAAAGAGATGGGAATACCAGACCACCTGATCTGCCTCTTGAGAAATTTGTATGCAGGTCAGGAAGCAACAGTTAGAACTGGACATGGAACTACAGACTGGTTCCAAATAGGAAAAGGAGTTCATCAAGGCTGTATATTGTCACCCTGCTTATTTACCTTCTATGCAGAGTACATCATGAGAAACGCTGGGCTGGAGGAAGCACAAGCTGGGATCAAGATTGCCGGGAGAAATATCAATAACTTCAGATACGCAGATGACACCACCCTTATGGCAGAAAGTGAAGAGGAACTCAAAAGCCTCTTGATGAAAGTGAAAGTGGAGAGTGAAAAAGTTGGCTTAAAGCTCAACATTCAGAAAACGAAGATCATGGCATCTGGTCCCATCACTTCATGGGAAATAGATGGGGAAACAGTGTCAGACTTTATTTTTCTGGGCTCCAAAATCACTACAGATGGTGACTGCAGCCATGAAATTAAAAGATGCTTACTCCTTGGAAGGAAAGTTATGACCAACCTAGATAGCATATTCAAAAGCAGAGACATTACTTTGCCAACAAAGGTTCATCTAGTCAAGGCTATGGTTTTTCCTGTGGTCATGTATGGATGTGAGAGTTGGACTGTGAAGAAGGCTGAGTGCCAAAGAATTGATGCTTTTGAACTGTGGTGTTGGAGAAGACTCTTGAGAGTCCCTTGGACTGCAAGGAGATCCAACCAGTCCATTCTGAAGACTAGCCCTGGGATTTCTTAGGAAGGAATGATGCTAAAGCTAAAACTTCAGTACTTTGGCCACCTCATTTGCAGGCTTAACTCATTGGAAAAACTCTGATGCTGGGAGGGGTTGGAGGCAAGAGGAGAAGGGGACGACAGAGGATGAGATGGCTGGATGGCATCACTGACTCGATGGACGTGAGTCTCAGTGAACTCCTGCAGTTGGTGATAGACAGGGAGGCCTGGCGTGCTGCGATTCATGGTGTCTCAAAGAGTCGGACACGACTGAGTGATCTGATCTGATCTGATCTGATCTGATGTCTCCTGCACTGGTAGGTGATTCTTTACCACTTAGAGCCACCTGGGAAGCCCATGTACCTGTATTCCCTAATTCAAATGCTATTTCCTACTGTTAGGGTGAAACTTACAAATGATCTAAACAAACAAATTTCTATATAAAGAAAGGATAAGACATACTGGAAAATAGGTTCTTACTGAGGAAGAGAAATTTCAGGAATGAGAATTACTAAAAATTTGTTTATATATCAATTTATATATAAGAATTTTAATATTTTACAAAATTGTGTCAGGTTGGACAGTCACTAAATCAATGAAGTCCTCCAGAATACAGAATTTAGAAAATAACAGCAGCATTAAAATTATGAAGTAAATAGGATCGAATCCAATCAAACTCATAAAGACCTGTACTCTGAAAAATATGAAACATTGCTGGAAGAAATTAAGGGAAGACCTAAGTAAATGCAGAGATCTACCAGGTCCATAAAAAGACGCTTACTCCTTACAAGAAAAGTTATGAACAACCTAGTTCATTCAGTTCAGTTCAGTTGCTCAGTCATGTGCAACTCTTTGCATCCCCATGAACCACAGCACGCCAGGCCTCCCTGTCCATCACCAACTCACGGAGTTCACCCAAACCCATGTCCATTGAGTCGGTGATGCCATCCAACCATCTCATCCTCTGTCATCCCCTTCTCCTCCTCCCTTCAACCTTTCCCAGCATCAGGGTGTTTTCAAATGAGTCAACTCTTCACATTACGTAACCAACCTAGATAGCATATTAAAAAGCAGAGACATTACTCTGTCAACAAAGGTCCATCTAGTAAAGGCTATTTTTTTTTTCCAGTAGTCATGTTATGGATGTGAGAGTTGGACTGTAAAGAAAGTAGAGTGGTGAAAAATTGATGCTTTTGAACTGTGGTTTTGGAGAAGACTCTTGAGAGGCCCTTGGACTGCAAGGAGATCCAAAGAGTCCATCCTAAAGGAAATCAGTCCCAAATGTTAATTGGAAGGAGTGATGTTGAAGCTGAAACCCCAATACTTTGACCACCTGATGTGAAGTGCTGACTCATTTGAAAAGACCCTGATGCTGGGAAAGATTGAAGATGGGAGGAGAAGGGGATGACAGAGGGTGAGTTTGTTGGATGGCAACACTGACTCAGTGGACATGAGTTTGACTAAACTCAGGAGTTGGTGATGGACAGGGATGCCTCAATTCATTTCAGTTCAGTTGCTCAGTCATGTCTGACTCTTTGCGACACCATGAATCACAGCACGCCAGGCCTCCTGTCTATCACCAACTCCTGGAATTCATTCAGACTCAAGTCCATCGAGTCGGTGATGCCATCCAGCCATCTCATCCTCTGCGGTCCCCTTCTCCTCTTGCCCCCAATCCCTCCAAGAATCAGAATATTTTCCAATGAGTCAACTCTGCATGAGGTGGCCAAAGTACTGAAGTTTCAGCTTTAGCATCATAACTTCCAAAGAATTCCCAGGGCTCATCTCCTTCAGAATGGACTGGTTGGATGTCCTTGCAGTCCAAGGGACTCTCAAGAGTCTTCTCCAACACCACAGTTCAAAAGCATCAATTCTTCAGCCCTCAGCTTTCTTCACAGTCCAACTCTCACATCCATACATGACCACTGGAAAAACCATAGCCTTGACTAGACGGACCTTGGTTGGCAAAGTAATGTCTCTACTTTTCAATATGCTATCTAGGTTGGTCATAAGTTTTCTTCCAAGGAGTAAGAGTCTTTTAATTTCATGGCTGCAGTCACCATCTGCAGTGACTTTGGAGCCCCCCCAAAAATAAAGTCTGACACTGTTTCCACTGTTTCCCCATCTATTTCCCATGAAGTGATGGGACCAGATGCCATGATCGTTTTCTGAATGTTGAGTTTTAAGCCAACTTTTTCACTCTCCTCTTTCACCTTCATCAAGAGGCTTTTTAGTTCCTCTTCACTTTCTGCTGTAAGAGTGGTGTCATCTGCATATCTGAGGTTATTGATATTTCTCCCGGCAATCTTGATTCCAGCTTGTGCTTCTTCCAGCCCAGCATTTCTCATGATGTACTCTGCATATAAGTTCAATAAGCAGGAAGACAATATACAGCCTTGACGGGCTCCTTTTCCTATTTGGAACCAATCTGTTGTTGCATGTCTAGTTCTAACTGTTGCTTCCTGACCTGCATACAAATTTCTCAAGAGGCAGGTCTGGTGGTCTGGTATTCCCATCTCTTTCAGAATTTTCCAGTTTATTGTGATCCACACAAAGGCTTTGGCATAGTCGATAAAGCAGAAATAGATGTTTTTCAGGAACTCTCTTGCTTTTTCCATGATCCAGCAGATGTTGGCAATTTGGTCTCTGGTTCCTCTGCCTTTCCTAAACCCAGCTTGAACATCTCGACGTTCACGGTTCATGTATTTCTGAAGCCTGGCTTGGAGAATTTTGAGCATTTCTTTACTAGCATGTGAGAATAGTGCAATTGTGCGGTAGTTTGAGCATTCTTTGGCATTGCCTTTCTTTGGGATTGGAATGAAAGCTGACCTTTTCCAGTCCTGTGGTCACTGCTGAGTTTTCCAAATTTTCTGGCATATAGACTGCAGCACTTTCACAGCATCATCTTTCAGGATTTGGAATAGCTCAACTGGAGTTCCATCAGCTCCACTAGCTTTGTTCATAGTGATGCTTTCTAAGGCCCACTTGATTTTACATTTCATGATGTCTGGCTCTAGGTGAGTGATCACTCCATTGTGATTATCTGGGTCATGAAGATCTTTTCTGCACAGTTCTTCTGTATATTCTTGCCACCTCTTTTTAATATCTTCTGCTTCTGTTAAGTCCATACCATTTCTGTCCTTTATCAAGCCCATCTTTCCATGAAATGTTCCCTTGGTAGCTCTAATTTTCTTGAAGAAATCTCTAGTCTTTCCATTTTGTTGTTTTCTTCTATTTCTTTGCATTGATCACTGAGGAAGGCTTTCTTATCTCTTCTTGCTATTCTTTGGAAGTCTGCATTCAGATGCTTATATCTTTCCTTTTCTCCTTTGCTTTTCACTTCTCTTCTTTTCACAGCTATTTGTAAGGCCTCCCCAGACAGCCATTTTCCTTTTTTGCATTTCTTTTCCATGGGGATGGTCTTGATCCCTGTCTCCTGTACAATGTCACGAACCTCCATCCATAGTTCATCAGGCACTCTATCTATCAGATCTAGTCCCTTAAATCTATTTCTCACTTCCACTGTATAATCATAAGGGATTTGATTTAGGTCAGACCTGAATGGTCTAGTGGTTTTCCCTACTTTCTTCAATTTAAGTCTGAATTTGGCAATAAGGAGTTCACGGTCTGAGCCACAGTCAGCTCCTGGTCTTGTTTTTTTAACTGTATAGAGCTTCTCCATCTTTGGCTGCAAAGAATATAATCAATCTGATTTCGGTGCTGACCATCTGTTGATGTCCATGTATAGAGTCTTGTGTTGTTGGAAGAGGATGTTTGCTATGACCAGTGTGTTTCTTGGCAAAACTCTATTAGTCTTTGCCCTGCTTCATTCCATATTCCAAGGCCAAATCTGCCTACTACTCCAGGTGTTTCTTGACTTCCCACTTTTGCATTCCAGTCCCCTATAATGAAAAGGACATCTTTTTTGGGTGTTAGTTCTAACAGGTTTTGTAGGTCTTCATAGAATCATTCAACTTCAGCTTCTTCAGCATTACTGGTTGGGGCATAGACTTGAATTACTGTGATATTGAATGGTTTGCCTTGGAAACGAACGGAGATCATTCTGTCGTTTTTGATATTGCATCCAAGGACTGCATTTCGGACTCTTTTGTTGCCCATGATGGCTACTCCATTTCTTCTAAGGGATTCCTGCCTGCAGTAGTAGATATAATGATCATCTGAATTAAATTCACCCATTCCAGTCCATTTTAGTTCACTGATTCCTAGAATGTCGACTTTCACTCTTGGCATCTCTTGTTTGACCACTTTCAATTTGTCTTGATTCATGGACCTGACATCCCAGGTTCCTATGCAATATTGCTCTTTACAGCATCAGACCTTACTTCTATCACTAGTCACATCCATAACTGGGTATTGTTTTTGCTTTGGCTCCATCCCTTCATTCTTTCTGGAGTTATTTCTCCACTGATCTTTAGTAGCATGTTGGGCACCTACTGACCTAAGGAGTTCCTCTTTCAGTATCCTATCATTTTGCCTTTTCATACTGTTCATGGGATTCTCAAGGCAAGAATACTGAAGTGGTTTGCCATTCCCTTCTCCAGTGGACCACATTCTGTCAGACCTCTCCACTGTGACCCACGGGCATGGCTTAGTTTCATTGAGTTAGACAAGGTTGTGGTCGTAGTGTGATTAAATTGACTAGTTTTCTGTGAGTATGGTTTCAGTGTGTCTGCCCTCTGATGCCATCTTTCAACACCTACCATCTTACTTGGGTTTCTCTTACCTTGGACGTGGGGTATCACTTCACGGCTGGTCCAGCAAAGCGCAGCCACTGTTCCTTACCTTGGACTAGGGGTATCTCCTCACCACTGCCCCTTCTGACTTTGAATGTGGAATAGCTCCTCTAGGCCCTCCTGTGCCCACGCAGCCACCGCTCCTTGGAGGTGGGGTTGCTCTTCCCAGCTGCCGCCCCTGGCCTCGGGTGTGGGGTAGCTCCTTCCAGCCGCTGCCCCTGGCCTCGGACATGAGGTAGCTCCTCTTGGCCACTGCCCCTAACCTCGTACGCAGGGTAGCTCCTCTCGGCTTCTGCCCCTGACCTTGGACGTGGGGTAGCTCCTCTCGGCCGCACTAAGTGCACTGGTTGCAGTCGCCCGCGCCTGGTGTGCTGCAGTCCATGGGGTTGCAAAGAGTTGGACATGACTGAGCAACTGAACTGAACTGAACTAAACCAGATCCATAGGTCAGAAGATTAAAGAATTTAATTGCTTTCCAAGCTGTTTATATATTCTATACAATCCCAATCAAAATCCTAGCAAATGCTTTGGTAGAAATTGACAAATTAATTGTAAAAATCCTACAGTAACTTAAAAATCTAGACTAACGAAAACAAGCTTTCAAAAGAAGATTAAAGATGAAATACAAAGAATGTCTTATTTTTAGAATTATGATAAAGCAAAATTAATCAAGACAGTGTGCTATTTGTTTCAAATAGATCAATGAAACAGAATAGAATATAACATATCTATAAAACTTAATCAGATTTGATAACTATAAAATATGCTATTTAAATATAAGCATAGCACAAATTAAAACTAAAACCATAACACTTCTATAAGGAAATTTTGGAGAAATTATTTGATGCCTTGTTCTAGAAGAATCCCTTAGCTCTGGTAACAGCATGCAAAATCCCTTAAAGAACAGATAATAAAATGGTTAAAAACATTTACCTGCTCTTAAAAAAATCTGTTAAGATAATAAGAATATTAACTTTAACAAAATACTTGCAAAGCACATTTCACCAAAAATGGCATGTGGCTGATGATAAACACATGATTAAGCAGTTACTATCATTAATCATTAGGTAAATGCAATTAAAACTACAGTGTGATAACACTGCATACCTATTAGAATGGCCCCAAATTAAAATGAGTGTACCTAGTGTCTGTGAGGATGTGGAGGAGCTAGTGTGATTGAAAGTTGTTCAGTTGTGTCCGACTCTTTGTGACCCCATGGACGATACAGTCCATGGAATTCTCCAGGCAAGAATATTGGAGTGGGTAGCCTCTCCCTTTTCCAGGGGATCTTCTCAACCCGGGGTTCAAGCACAGGTCTCCCACATAACAGGCAGATCTCTAACCAGCTGAACCAAAAGGGAAGCCCAACTGGTATGCTCATGTAATATTAGTGGGAATATGAAAGCCTACAATAACTTTGGAAAAATATATTTTGGCAATTTCTTTGAAAGTTAAACATTGAATACCATCTGATCTAGCCAAGTCATTTCCATGGAGAGAGATGAAGGCATATAAAGTACAAAGTATTTTATATTAATGTTCATAACAATTTTATTTCTAATAACTCTAAGCTGGAAACAGTTAAAATGTTATCAACAGGGTTAAACAGAGTGATAAAATGGTTAAATAGAATGGATTAATAAAACACAATTTGTGGCTTATTCTCATATTAGAATACTGCTAACTGCTAAGTCACTTCAGTCGTGTCCGACTCTGTGTGAGCCCATAGACGGCAGCCCAACAGACTCCCCCGTCCGTGGGATTCTCCAGGCAAGAACACTGGAGTGGGTTGCCATTTCCTTCTCCAATGCATGAAAGTGAAAACTGAAAAAAGTGAAGTCGCTCAGTCGTGTCCGACTCTTAGCGACACCATGGACTGCAGCCTGCCAGGCTCCTTCGTCCATGGGATTTTCTAGGCAAGAGTACTGGAGTGGGGTGCCATTGCCTTCTCCAATTAGAACACTATTTAGCATCAAAATGCATGAAGTCTTCAGTCAGTTCAGTTCAGTCGCTTAGTCATGTTGGACTATTTGCGACCTATGGACTACAGACATCAGGCTTCCCTGTCCATCACTCTCAGAACTTGCTCAAACTGTCCATTGAGTTGGTGATGCCATCCAACCATCTCATGCTCTATCATCCCTTTCTCCTCTTGTCTTCAATCTTTCCCAGCATCAGGGTCTTTCTCAATGAGTCAGTACCTCCCATCAGGTGGCCAAAGTATTGGAGCATCAGCTTCAGCATGAGTACTTCCAGTGAATATTCAGGACTGACTTCATTTAGGATGGACTGGTTGGATCTCATTGCAGTCCAAGGGACTCTCAAGAGTCTTCTCCAGCACCACAGTTGAAAAGCATCAATTCTTTGGCACTCAACTTTATAGTCCAACTCTCACATTCATACATGACTACTGGAAGAACCGTAGACTTGACTAGACAAACCTTTGTTGACAGAGTAATATCTCTGCTTTTAAATATGCTGTCTAGGTTGGTCATAACTTTTCTTCCAAGGAGCAAACGTCTTTTAATTTCATGGCTGAAGTCACAATCTGCAGTGATTTAAGACAACACCCTCCCCCCCCCCCACACACACACATAAAGTCTGTCACTGTTTCCATTGTTTCCCCATCTATTTGCCATGAAATGATGGGAATGGATGCTGTGATCTTAGTTTTCAGAATGTTGAGTTTTAAGCCTACTTTTTCACTCTCCTCTTTTACTTTCATGAAGAGGCTCTTTAGTTCTTCTTCACTTTCTGCCATAAGGGTGGTGTCATCTGCATATCTGAGGTTATTGATACTTTTCCCAGAAGTCTTGATTCCAGCTTGTGCTTCAACGAGGCTGACATTTTGCATGATGTACTCTGCATATTCTTTGGCATTGCCTTTCTTTGGGATTAGAATGAAAACTGATCTTTCCCAGTCCTGTGGCCACTGCTGAGATTTCTAAATTTGTGGACATACTGAGTGCAACACTTTCACAGCATCATCTTTTAGGATTTGAAATAATGCAACTGGAATTGCATCACCTTCATCAGATCAGATCAGTCACTCAGTCGTGTCCGACTCTTTGTGACCCCATGAATCGCAGCACGCCAGGCCTCCCTGTCCCTCACCAACTCCCGGAGTTCACTCAGACTCACATCCATCGAGTCAGTGATGCCATCCAGCCATCTCATCCTCTGTCGTCCCCTTCTCCTCTTGCCCCCAATCCCTCCCAGCATCAGAGTCTTTTCCAATGAGTCAACTCTTCACATGAGGTGGCCAAAGTACTGGAGTTTCAGCTTTAGCATCATTCCTTCCAAAGAAATCCCAGGGCTGATCTCCTTCAGAATGGATTGTTTGGATGTCCTTGCAGTTCAAGGGATTCTCAAGAGTCTTCTCCAACACCATAGTTCAAAAGCATCAGTTCTTCGGTGCTCAGCCTTCTTCACAGTCCAACTCTCACATCCATACATGACCACAGGAAAAACCATAACCTTGACTAGACAGACCTTTGTTGGCAAAGTAATGTCTCTGCTTTTGAATATGCTATCTAGGTTGGTCATAACTTTCCTTTCAAGGAGTAAGCGTCTTTTAATTTCATGGCTGCAATCACCATCTGTAGTGATTTTGGAGCCCAGAAAAATAAGTCTGACACTGTTTCCACTGTTTCCCCATCTATTTCCCATGAAGTGGTGGGACCGATTCCAAGATCTACATTTTCTGAATGTTGAGCTTTAAGCCAACTTTTTCACTCTCCACTTTCACTTTCATCAAGAGGCTTTTGAGTTCCTCTTCACTTTCTGCCATAAGGGTGGTGTCATCTGTATATCTGAGGTTATTGATATTTCTCCCGGCAATCTTGATTCCAGCTTGTGTTTCTTCCAGTCCAGCGTTTCTCATGATGTACTCTGCATAGAAGATAAATAAACAGGGTGACAATATACAGCCTTGACGACCTCCTTTTCCTATTTGGAACCAGTCTGTTGTTCTATGTCCAGTTCTAACTGTTGCTTCCTGACCTGCATACAAATTTCTCAAGAGGCAGATCAGGTGGTCTGGTATTCCCATCTCTTTCAGAATTTTCCACAATCAATCTGATTTCGGTGTTGACCATCTGATAATGTCCATATGTAGAGTCTTCTGCTGTGTTGTTGGAATAGGGTGTTTGCTATGACCAGTGCGTTCTCTTAGCACAACTCTGTTAGCCTTCGCCTTGCTTCATTCTGTACTCCAAGGCCAAATTTGCCTGCTACTCCACGTGTTTCTTGACTTCCTACATTTGCATTCCAGTCCCCTGTAATGAAAAGGACATCTTTTTTGGGTGTTAGTTCTAAAAGATCTTGTATATCTTCATATAACCATTCAACGTCAGCTTCTTCAGCATTACTGGTCAGGGCATTGTCTTGGATTCCCATGATATTGAATGGTTTTCCTTGGAAATGAACAGAGATCATGCTGTCATTTTTGAGACTGCACCCAAGTACTGCATTTTGGACTCTTTTGTTGACTATGATGGCTACTCCCTTTCTTCTAAGGGATTCCTGCCCTCAGTAGTAGATATAATGGTCATCTGAGTTAAATTCACACATTCCAGTACATCTTAGTTTGCTGATTCTTCGAACGTTGATGTTCACTCTTGCCATCTCCTGTTTGATGACTTCCAATTTGCTTTGATTCACGGACCTAACATTCCAGGTTCCTATGCAATATTGCTTTTTATAGCATCAAATCTTGCTCTTATCACCAGTCCCATCCACAAACGGGTGTTGTTTTTGCTTTGGCTCCATCCCTTCATTCTTTCTGGAGTTATTTCTCCACTGATCTCCAGTAGCATATTGTGCACCTACTGACCTGGGGAGTTCATCTTTCAATGGCCTATATTTTTGCCTTTTCATACTGTTCATGGGGTTTTGGGGCAAGAATACTGAAGTGGTTTGCCATTCCCTTCTCCAGTGGACCACATTCTGTCAGATCTCTCCACCATGACCCATCCATCTTGGGTGGCTCCACAGGCATGGCTTGGTTTCATTGAGTTAGATAAGGCTGTGGTCCATGTGATCAGATCAGATAGTTGTCTGTGATTGTGGTTTCAGTCTGTCTGCCCTCTGATGCCCTCTCTCAGCGCCTACTATTTTACTTGGGTTTCTCTTACCTTGGACGTGGGGTATCTCTTCACGGCCACTGCAGCAAAGTGCAGCTGCCACTGCTTACCTTGGATGTGGGGTAACCCCTCTCAGCCGCTGCCCCTGACCTTTGACGTGGGGTAGCTCCTCTTGGCCATGCTTGTGTGCCATCACAGCCACCACGCTTGTGCCCCGTCACATGGGGGTATCTCCTCACAGTCACTCCAGTACTCCAATCCCAAAGAAATGCAATGCCAAAGAATGCTCAAACTGCTAAACAATTGGATTCATCTCACACTCTAGCAAAGTAATGCTCAAAATTCTCCAAGCCCGACTTCAACAGTACGTGAACTGTGAACTTCCAGATGTTAAAGCTGGATTCAGAAAAGACAGAGGAACCAGAAATCAAACTGCCAGCATCTGTTGGATCATCAGAAAAGCAAGAGAGTTCCAGCAAAACATCTACTTCTGCTTCACTGACTATACTAAACTCTTTGATTTTGTGGATCACAACAAACTGTAGAGAATTCTTCAAGAGATGGGAATACCAGATCACCTGACCTGCCTCTTGAGAAATCTGTATGCAGGTCGAGAAGCAACAGTTAGAACTGGACATGGAACAACAGGCTGGTTACAAATAGGGAAAGAAGTGTGTTAAGACTATATACTGTCACCCTGTTTATTTAACTTATATGCAGAGTACATCATGAGAAACGCTGGGCTGGAGGAAGCACAAGCTGGAATCAAGATTACCAGGAGAAATATCAATAACCTCAGATATGCAGATGACACCACTCTTATGGCAGAAGGTGAAAAATGATGGAAGAGCCTCTTGATGAAAGTGAAGGAGAAAAGTGAAAAGGTTGGTTTAAAACTCAACATTCAGAAAACTAAGATCGTGGAATCTGGTCCCATCACTTAATGACAGATAGATGGGGAAACAATGGCAACAGTGACAGACTTTATTTTTTGGATCTCTAAAATCAGTACAGATGGTGACTTCAGCCATGAAATTAAAAGATGCTTGCTCTTTGGAAGAAAAGTTATGACAAACCTAAACAGCTTATTCAAAAGCAGAGACATTACTTTGCCAATAAAGGTCCATCTAGTTAAAGCTATTATTTTTCTAGTATTCATTATTAATGTGAGGGTTGGACTATAAAGAAAACTGAGCACTGAAGAATTGATGCTTTTGAACAGTGGTGTTGGAGAAGATTCTTGAGAGTCCCTTGGACAGCAAGGAGATCCAACCAGTCCATCCTAAAAGAAATCAGTCCTGAATATTCATTGCAAGGAAGATGCTGAGCTGAAACTCCAATATTTTGGCCATCTGATGTGAAAAACTGACCATTTGAAAAGTGACTCCCTGATGCTGGGAAAGACTGAAGGTAGGAAGAGAAGGTGATGACAGAGGATGACTTAATGTACATGAGTTTGTGTAAGCTCTGGGAGCTTCTGATGGACAGGGATGCCTGGCATGCTGCAGTCCATGGGATCGCAAAGAGTCAGTCATGACTGAGCTACTGAACTGAACTGAACTGCATATTTACATATAAGTTAAATCAGCAGGGTGACAATATACAGCCTGGACATGCTTCTTTTCTGATTTGGAACCAGTCCGTTGTTCCATACCCAGTTATAACTGTTGCTTCTGGTGTATTGTATAACAGAATCTTAAAATAACCATGCTGAGTAAAGAAGCCAAATAGAAAATATATGCAGAATGATTTTTAATATAAAATTATAGAAAATGCAGACTATTGTGACAGAGAGCAGATCATTGGTTACCTGAAGGTAAAAGTGACCTCAAATGCAATTTCAGGAATATGAGAGTTATGAACACTATCTTGATTGGGGTCATATTTCCATGTGTATTTATTTTTCAGCATATACTCTTTAAATATATGCAGTGTTCACACATCAATTATACCTCATTAAATAAAATATAAAATAGAAGAATCACCTGTGGGATTAGTGGTGAATAACTGAGACAAAGTAGAGCTAAGATATTCAAAACCACATAGTATACAGTTGTTTTTGTTGTTATTGTTCAATGGCTAAATCGTTTCCTACTCCTTTTGACACCATGGATCGTATGACACCAGGATCCTCTGTCCTCTACTGTCTCCGGGAGTTCACTCACATTCATGTTCATTGATCATCCTCTGCCACTCCCTTCTCCATTTGCTTTTAATCTTTCCATCATCATGATCTTTTCCAATGAATAGGCTCTTTGGGTCAGGTGGCCAAAGTATTGGAGCTTCACCATCAGCAACAGACCTTCCAATGAATATTTTGAGATGATTTCATTTAGGTTTTGCAGGTTCGATCTCCTTGCAGTCCAGGGGACTCTCAAAACTCTTCTCTGGCACCATAATTCAAAAGCATCAATTCTTAAATGCTCAGTCTTCTTGTGATAAAACTAACACTTGTACATGACTATTTGTCAAGCCTCCTTCCTCATGACCTTTGCCACGGGCGGAGTACCTCACTCTGGCCCCCAACATCTCCCCCTTTTTTATTTGTTAAAACAGCCAGATGTAGCTCAGTCGCGAGCTTCCGAATGCTCTGCTGAAGAATCCTGACAATACAAGGAAGAATGATTATGAGAAGTAGGATTAGAGACTAGGGATATTAGACAGAATATTTTTTCCAGAAATAAAGTTAGAGAAGGTGTTAAAAAAATCATTAGCTGCTCCAGTGGTGGTAAAATCCAGTCGAGAGTGTTCCAAAGTCTGTATTTGATTATGAAGTTTCCCTAAGTCCAGGCCAATATCAGAACTGTTCCAATCACCTGAGATATGATTTTGAATCTTTTCCCATTCATAATCTGTCTCGTTTACCTTCAAAGATGTCACGCATATCCACCTGTAATCAGCGTGGCATGTCAAAGCCATCTTCACCTTTAAAGCCTGTAACTCAGTCCCAATATGCATAATTGCTTCTTCTAAGGCATCTACTCTCATCTCTAATTTCCTATCTATAGCTTCCTGAGTTGCTAGAGTTAAAGAAATAATTTTAGACATGGTATCAACATACTGGGCAGTATGCACTTGTTGAGTCAATGATATTGCTGCCACAGTAACAGAAGTAATTGTTGCTATCAAAGCTGATATTCCTAAAATAAGTAGGCCCACAAACCCTCACGATCACATTAAATCCTGTAGTTGTTGTAACACAGCGAGACCATAATTAACATATCAATAAGTGGTTACATCATAAAATAAGGTGGATGTTGTAACACTACAAAGGAGCAAACATTACATTGAGGGTTTAAACAAGATGAAAGCATATATCATTCACAAGTCACTACCTTAGGTCCACCTGAATAATTCATGCCTACGTAAAGTTTGTTGGAGTCATTAGTAAAAAGGAAAACATAAGGTGAGGGTGGATAAGCTAAAACAGAATAAGTAGAATTATTTTCTGGTTGGAGTTCACGCTGCAGCAGCCCTGTCAGTCTCGCTGGGATCTCGATGTTTATCTTGTCTCCCCTGCCGGTGGGCTCCTCTTTTGTGATCGAAGCAATGGGGGAACTGGATGTCTGGGGGTCTGCAACATGGCGAATCAACCTGTCCCGGATCTAAATTGGAGAATTTGCATCTTGTGGAAAAATACAAGCACATCCTCGACCGCTAGTTAATAATGGGATAAGAAAGCTGTGGTACATATACACAATGGAGTATTACTCAGCCATTAAAAAGAATTCATTTGAATCAGTTCTAATGAGGTGGATGAAACTGGAGCCTATTATACAGAGTGAAGTAAGCCAGAAGGAAAAACACCAATACAGTATACTAACGCATATATATGGAATTTAGAAAGATGATAACAATAACCCTGTGTACGAGACAGCAAAAGAGACACTGATGTATAGAACAGTCTTATGGACTCTATGGGAGAGGGAGAGGGTGGGAAGATTTGGGAGAATGGCATTGAAATATGTAAAATATCATGTATGAAACGAGATGCCAGTCCAGGTTCAATGCACGATACTGGATGCTTGGGGCTAGTGCACTGGGACGACCCAGAGGGATGGTATGGGGAGGGAGGAGGGAAGAGGGTTCAGGATGGGGAGATGGATTCATTTTGATATAAAGTTTAAAAACAAAAATAAAATTAAAAAAAAAAAACTCAACCCTTGTTAGTAAGATGTATATAGTTGTCTGTTCATCTTAGAATTTGGAGTGTAGAATATATTGTTATCAAAATCTATCTAGCAAGCTGTCAGTTCTTTTCCTTTTACTGGTTTACCTGAAGTAATCTCAAGAAAAATATGGAAAAAACTTTTCTGTTGCTTTCTGAATCTTTTTCCAATGTCACATGGAATAATATCTGATAACATGTAAATCAAAGCAATTTGTAGAAACTAACAATATAAGCAAAGAAATCAAGAGCATCCATGAGGCGACTACTTCCTATACTTGCTGAGTAATGGATGAAACTGTTAGAATTTACAGATATCAAGTTGCTACTATATATAAAACACTTGAGAAGTATTAAGAGAGCAGCCACATCCTTTTTGCTCAAGAGCTTATAGTCTAGTACAGAATTATAAATGGCAAAAAGGTGACATGCATTATTAGAAGAGAACAAAGGAAGACTCAGAAGATCTGCCATAGAGGAAAGGAGAAATTTGAGCTGGTATCTGGATGTTCCCCTCACCTGTTCAGTAGAGGTAGGCATATTAAACCAAGACATCTACCAGTACCCATCAGATGGACATTTAATAAAGTTCATGTTCATTCATTACATAAAGCATCAGCAAGTAACAGTGACTCTTTACCTTGTCATAATTCTATTTTTCCCACTGTCATCTGTGCATGTATGTACATATGTATGTATGTATGTATCATGAAATGTTAAAAAACATGTGCTTTCGATTCAGAAAAAAAAAAAAAAATAATGGGTCAGGACCCTTCCATTGTCCTGAGAGGAGGTCCTTCCATTTGACTAATGGTTTTGCATTTAATTGCTCCAGGCACCAATGACGAAGCATTGCAGTAGTTCCAGCCAGATCAGTATTTAGAATATTTATTACGAAAAGAGCATGTTGCAAGATTTGATGGGGAGAACTATACTTAAACTCCCCTTCTTTTAATTTCTGAATTTGAAGCTTTAATGTTTGATGTGCTCTTTCCACAATGGCTTGTCCCCGGGGATTATAAGGGATGCCTGTATTATGTTTAATTTGAAACTTTATACAAAATTCCTGAAAAGACTTAGAAGTGTAAGCAGGAGCACTGTCAGTTTTCAGAGCTTTTGGTAGACCCAAATATGAAAAACAAGTAAAGAGATGTTGTATCACATCTTTAACTGCCTCTCTGGTACGAGCAGTTGTAATAATAACGTAATAAAAGGTATCTACAGTTACATGAACAAAAGACAGTTTTCCAAATGAAGAGACATGAGTTACATCCGTCTGCCAGAGTACGTTAGGTTTGAGACCATGAGGATTAACTCCTGTAGGTAGACTATTATAAACAGTGGGGCAGTGTAAGTAAGAACGCACAATCTCCCTAGCAGTTTCTCTGGGAATTTGGAATTGATATCTTAAGGCAGTAGCATATTGATGATGAAGTGAGTGAGGGGCTCTGGCCTCCTCAATCACAGTAGCCACTGTATTTCTGGTTAACAAGTCAGCCAAATCATTAAAGGCATTTAATGGGCCGGGCAATCCAGAATGAGCCCGAATGTGTCCAATGAAAAATATTTTATTCCTTTTCCAAATTTGTTGCTGTAAATTACTTAACAAATGAAATACGGTAGTTTTATTGTCAGACAAAAACCACAGTTTCAATGTGTGGAAACAACCTGACAATATACTGAGAATCAGAATAAAGGTTAAATTCCTCATCTGCAAACATAGTAAAAGCCTCTATGACTGCTGTTATTTCAGCTCTTTGAGCTGAAGTTTCCCGTGTTTCTAAAACCTTTTGGTGATTTTTAGTAACTATGGAGGCTTTACCGTTTGTTGACCCGTCAGTAAAAACTATTTGAGTATTTGGAACAGGAGATTGTTTACATCTGACAGGAAAAATAACTGGATGTCTGGATATAAAATTCAGCAAAACATGCGAAAGTAAATGATGCAGAATTTGACCACAATAATTTCCTATGGCAATCTGCCAGTCCTCATCAAACATTAGAAGAGCATCAAGTTGTTCTTTATTATATGGAATTACAATTTCTGATGATTCTTTACCGAACAATTCAATGCTCCGTTTTCTCCCTTTTAATATCAACATAGGTATCAATCCTGGATAAGAGGCCACTACTTTTTTAGCTTGGGCGGGGAGATGGACCCATTCTAGGGGGCTGTTTTGCCATAAAACTCCCGTAGGCGCAGTTGGAGTAGCTAAGCAGAGGAATTGCCAGTTTGTCTGTAAATTAACTCTTTTTACATAGCTATCAGATAGGGCTGCTTCTACTTTGTCTAAAGCTTCCTGAGCTTCAGCAGTTAATCGTCTTTTAGAAGTTGGGTCAGGATCCCCACGTAAAATATTAAAAAGAGGCTTTAATTCAGCAGTAGCTAATTTTAAATAAGGTCTGATCCAATTAATATCTCCTAAAAGTTTTTGATAATCATTTAAAGTAACAAGGTGATCTTTTCTCAATTTTAATGGGACATGAGTTACAGTTTCTGAACTGATAACCCGTCCTAAGTAGGTTATGGGCAGATTGACTTGAATTTTCTCTGGGGCAATTTTTTAGCCTCTGTCTGTTAATGCCTGGGTCAAATCCTGGCGGACAGTTTGTAAATGAGCCCTATCAGGGTGGGCAATTAAGATGTCATCCATATAATGGATCATATAGACTTGTTCATATTTACTTCTAACATCTTCTAAAGCAGCACTAACGAACTTTTGACATAGGGTGGGGCTATTTTTCATTCCTTGAGGCAAAACCTTCCATTGAAACCATAAATAAGGCTGTTTAAGATTTTCTGCCTGAAGACTAAAGGCAGATCGCTTTTTATCCTCAGTATTTTTATCCTCAGTATTTATGGGGGGCTGTTTTGCCATAAAACCAATTTTTTGTCTGGCTACCCCAATTACACCTATGGGGGTTCTATGGCAAAGGAATTGTCAAGCAGTTGTCAATTTAATTTTTTAAATTTTTAAAATTTACATTTTAACAACATAAATTTAGGGATATGTTAATTTAGGTCTAATGTTTAGTTTAGGTCTCTGTATAAATTTAAATAATAAATGTATAACCTCCTTATCTCATTTTGGTAAACAAATATACCTAAATGCAAAATGTATTTATATATGTATTTATATATGGCAACAAGTATAAACTTATTGACATATATTATATATAAATCAATATACTTGAATCAATCTTTATAATTAATATATTAATATATATTACAGCAATACAACACGTACACAGCCAATACCAACCAACACAAACCAATGTACTGCAATAATACATGTCACACATATATAATTATACAGTATATAGAACATATATCATCACAGCACATCAAACCATACCAATTAATATCAGCCACACACATTAATTACTGCAACATTTAATTATACAGTATATGTATAATATGCATATATACTATACATATTAATTATATACAAATTAATTAAGTATAGCTCTACAAATAGAATTAGGTATACCTTTATTATATTTTATTTATATCCATATCTAATTAGGCAAACTGCAATTAGGCAAATATATTTATATTATGTATTTATAATAATATATATAGTATTGTTAATTGTACCACCTGTTGATAACTAAGAAATTGAGAAAACCCTTCTCTGAGTACCTCCTATTTGAGACAGCACGTCCCTCCCCCATAGGGTAAAGGGGAGCGTAGGAACTATGTAGGGTTGGAAAGTTCCACAGGTATCCTCAAACTGCCAATCTAACATTTTTGAACTTTTAACTACTATGGGGGCTTGAGGGCAAATGAAACAAAATTTGACCCCTGAAATCTATCAGGGCAACTTGCCAATCCTTATTGAATGGAATTACTATGTTTGCTACTTCTTTTCTAAAAAGTTCCACAGTTCTTTTTTCCTCCTTTTATAATTAATTGTGCCACCAAGCTGGGATAAGATAAAACTATATTTCTTGGGGTCACTGGTAGATGGAACCAATGGGCCTTTTTGTCACAAGCACCCTGTAGGTGTATGTTTTGTGGCAAGAATAATTTAATCTCATCTTTTGGTAATATTAATCCTAATTAACTGACCATTTAAAGTCTCATCTACTTTAACAAGAGCTAACTCTGTCTCATTAGTCAACTTTCTCTTAGAACTGGAATTAGGATCAATTTTTAAGCAATCAAACAAAGGCTTTAAATCTGCAGTAGTCAGTTTTAAATGTGGGCATATCCAATTAATGTCCCCTAATAATTTTTGGAAATCATTTAAAGTTAGTAAACAATCTCTCCGCAGCTTCAAAGGGGCATTGTCAGTTTTCAAAACTTTTGGCACCTAAATATGAGAAGCAAGTAAAGAGGTGTTGCGCAACATCTTTATAAGCTTCTCCAGTTATTGTTTTGTAACCTAAATCTGGTCTATAGCTTTTTAGATGACAAGCAACCATCTAATCTTTGCTTGAATACCTCCAGCAATGGAGAACTCACTACTCTTCAAGGTTTTAAACTTTGCTTTACCTTTTTCTCCACAGCATTCCCACCCTGCATACCACTTTCTCTAATCCCACCAACTCATTTTCAGTAGTATGCGTGGGCCAGGAACTGGGCCAGTCTTTCCCAGCAATGTTAAGAGACGTCTGTTCTCGTGTCTAATAGCCCTGACATTTTATTTTCTTGAATTAAAAGATCTTTTAAAGGCCTTGGAGCTGTAATTTTCTGCACCCAAAAGGCTAGATCACTAAATCCAAATACTCTGTGGCTCCTAGCCTAAGAAGTCAAGTTTTTTCCTGTCTGATACTAAGGTAAAAGCAAAAGCTGTGTTACTCTTTGACCTTTATTAATTTGCACAGTTTTAGTAGGCGGTGAGGTCAAAACTTTAATTTCTCAACATAATCAGAATCTACTACACCATGCACCACCGAAATTTTCTTTTTCTTTTTATTTATTTCTTTTTTTTCTTTTTCTTTTTTTTTTTTTTAAGAAAGCGAGCTACGCCCTAGCACAAGTCCTGCAATGCCCTCAGGTAGGGGGCCAGCCACTCCCGTTGGAATTGGAGTAACCGGCTTGTCAGGGGTTAATATTGTTGCTAAATCCCCTTACCATTTTGTTTTTCTCTTAGCCTGGGTGAGACCCCCCTGAGGGGGTTTTCTCCAAGGAGCATGCTCTGCATATTGTGTACGCAGTCTGTTTTAAAAGCTCCACTGTTTAAAAAACTTTTTATCTTTTTCAGGCTTAGGCAACACTTTGAGAGGCTTTGGGGGCAAAGTGGGGAAGTCTTGGGCCCTGGAAGGGGCAAAAGGAGGCGGGAGCGATCGTCTTAAATCAGAAAGTGGTGGATAAGTTTTTTTTTTTTAAAGTTTGCGCAGAGGGGGAGGTAGCTCGCCAGGGCGTCTGGCCACAGTGTCCTGTAAGTCCTCTCCTCTCTCCTCTGCTGATTTTTTCTTCATTCTTCTCTTTAAATCTTTCTCAAGTTTTCTTTCCCTCACTCTATCTTTTTTCCTTCCTCTTCTCTTTTACTTTCTATCATTTCCTTCTTGTTTCCCTCTTTCATTCTCCCTTCTTCCTTCTGTCTTCTCTTTCTTTCGTTTCTTTTCCTTTACCCTCTTTCTCTCTAACTTTTTCTTTCCTCCTCCCTCTCTTTCTCTGTGTCTCTTTTTCTAACTTCCTTTTTTCCTTTTTCTATCTTGCTGCATTCCCTGATTCCTTCCTCCTCCGTTCCTCTCTCCTTTTCACTCTTTAGTTCTTTTTCTATCTTTAGATCTTTCTCTATTTTCTTTCCTTTTTTCTTTTTCACTTTTTGTTTCTTTTTACTTTTCTGTCTGTTTTTGCTTGGGTGAGGCCCCCCCCCAGAGGGGGTTTTCTGCAAGGAGCAGGCTCTGTATATTGTGTATTCTTTAAAAGCTGCTTTGTTTAAAAATAAAACTTTTTTTATCTTTTTCAGCCTTAGGCAATGTTCTGGGAGGCTTTGGATGTAAACTGGGGAATTCTTAGGCCCTGGGAGATGCAAGTGGAGGTGGAGTAGTCGCCTTAAATCAGAAATTGTTGGATAAAGTTTTAAAGGTTTGTGTAGAGGGAGAGGGGGCTCGCCAGGGCGCCCGGCTGCAGCGTCCTGTAAGCCCTCTCACTCCTCGGGAGGTAGAGCACAGTGTCCCTCCTTTTCCTAGTCAATGGCAGAAAATATGATCTGTGCAGAAGGTGGAGACCCACTACCATCCACCGCTATAGCCTCTCCCATAGGCTATCCCACAGCCTCATGATGAGGATCCAGAACATTTTTAATCATATTTATAGGATAAGTGTTTAGTTGTTTTTTTTACCTTCACCCAAGTATCTAAATTAACAGTAGCCTCTTTAACAGTTCCAAGATTACTTGTATAAAGAGTTGCCATTCTTAGTTTCAGTGTTATCCATGTCAGAAAGTTAAATATAATAGAAGATAAAGCTATTAGCTTTCAAAAGATCAGGCTTTTCTTTGGCCTTTTAACTTCAGAAACCATTTTTTCTCTCTAACTCTAACTCTTTAACACTTTCAACACTTCCCACTCCTACTCGCCCCGTCTATCCTACAGGGGGGTCCGCGGGACCCTGAGTGGGGTCCTATCCGTCCCTAAAATTCAACACTGGGGAAAGGGTTGGGGACCTACCTTCGAATTGTCCCTGTCTTGGGCGCCACCTGCCAGGGTCCTGCCCCGGCTGATCCAGGGTATTCGAAGCGGGGACGGCATCGGCGACCTATTTATTTAAATATTTTATCAAATATATAAAGAGTAATAGGATGAGGATAGCTCAGTAGGAAAATTCAGTGGAGAAAAGAGGCTGAGTAGCTTGGTTTACGCGGGAGACCAATAAAACTTCAAGACAAGAAGTTTGCACCACTTACGTAGGCCGCAGGCATCCTTCCGTTCTCCCGAAGGAAAGGAGACACTGAGGCCTCCCCGGTCGGATCTTAGAAGCCCAGGCATAATTAGTAAGCATGGCGGGTTCCACGCTCCAGATGGAGACTCAACCAGAGTGAGAGAGAGAGCGACATGGGGAGACCAGTATTTTGAGAAACTGATCCCAATTTTTTATTTTCCAGAGTCTGTTTTTATACACTGAGATGTTATACAAAAGTCATGTGGGGACAGCAGTCCTGACTTTTATTAAAGTCAGGTGCTTCACACAAATGTATACAGAGGTCTTAGGGGTGTTACATCATCTTCTGGCCAGGGGGGCGCCTGCTGACAATTTACGACCCTCTCCTTGTGACAGCGGTCAGTCAACTAGGACGCTTATTTCTCCAGGGGTGATTATTCTTAAAACAGATGCCACCCAAATAAAGTTACATTCCTATAGGGTGAGGGTGTAGTGGGTTTTAGTTAAGGAAAGAATTTACTTAGCCTAAGGTCTAACGTGATTAATATCAAAGGTTAATACTTATTTCTTCTATATATTCATTAATGTGTGTAAGGGCAGGGGATGTGGAGACTTAGCAACAAACATTGGCTCAACAAATGAAAAACCCTTCACCAATACAGTTTCTAATCAGCCCATTATACTTAGACTAATAGTTTTCTAACTTTTCTAAGGAACCTGTTTTTAGAAGGTTTAAAGCATCTCGTGCCTCTCACAGTTGGGAGGCTGTGAGCAATCACATGTGGCCGGACAAGCCTGTCAGGCAGGCTAGAGAACCTTCAGAGGAGTTTGTAGGTTAAAACACTCTTATCATGCCCAGAAATTATTATTAACTGGAGCTCTAAGTTAACTCCTTCTCTGAAAGAGGTGGTGGGGGACAGCCCCCCGTAAAGTCAGAGGTGTAGGTGAGCACAAAGTAGTAAAGTAGGCAGGCTCTGGTTATGGGGGTAGATGCTCGAGGAGTTCCAGGGGGACTCCTGAGGCTCGATCCCACCTTTGCGTATGTCGAGCCTCCTTCCTCATGACCTTTGCCACAGGCGGAGTACCTCACTCTGGCCCCCAACAACTATTGTACAAACCAAAGCTTTTGTTGGCAAAAGACTTTTATTGACAAAATTATGTCTCTGGTTTTTAATACATTGCCTATGTTTGTCATAGCTTTCATTTCTCATCCAGCCCATCATTTTACATGATGTACTCTGCATATACATTAATTAGACAGGATGGGAATATGTAGTTTTGTCATACTCCTATCCCAATTTTAGAACAATCTATTATTTCATGTCCAGTTCTAACTGTTTCTTGTTGATACACATACAAGTTTCTCAGGAGATGGGTAAAGTAGTCTGATATCCCCATGCTTTTAAGAATTTCCCACAGTATGTTAATCCACATAGTCAGGAGATTTAGCATAGTCAATGAAGCAGAAGTAGATGTGTTTCTGAAGCTTCCTTCCTTCATCTATGTTCCAACAAATATTACAATTTGATCTCTTATTCCTCTACCTCTATGAAATCCAGTTTGTACTTCTGGAAGTTCTTACTTCATGCACTGCTGAAGCCTAGCTTGAAGGATTTTCAGAAAAAAAAAACAAAAAACAAAAAACAAAAAACCTGGCTAGCATGTGAAATGAGTGCAATCCTATGGTAGTTTAAACATTTTTAGGCTTTAAACATTCTTAGGCTAACCCTTCTTTGAGATTAGAAAGAAAACTGACATTTTCCAGTCCTGTGACCACTGCTGAGTTTTCCATATTTGCTGATGTATTGAATGTGACACTTTAACAACATCATCTTTTAGGATTTTAAATATTAATAGTTCACCTGGAATCCAGCCACTTCCAATAGATTTGTTTGCAGTAATGCTTTCTAAGGCCCACACACTAGTATATCTGGCTCTATATGAGGGACCACATCATATTGTTTATCAGGGTCATTATGACCTTTCTTGGACCTAACAGAAACAGAAGATATTAAGAAGAGATGGCAAGAATACACAGAAGAACTGTACAAAAAAAAAAAAAAAAAAAAGATCTTCATGACCCAGATAATCACAATGGTGTGATCATTCACCTAGAGCCAGACATCCTAGAATGTGAAGTCAAGTGGGCCTTAGAAAGCATCACTACGAACAAAGCTAGTGGAAGTGATGGAATTCCAGTTGGGCTATTTCAAATCCTGAAAGATGATGCTGTGAAAGTGCTGCACTTATATGCCAGCAAATTTGGAAAACTCAGCCATGGCCACAGGACTGGAAAAGGTCACTTTGCATTCCAATCCCAAAGAAAGGCAATGCCAAAGAATGCTCAAACTACTGCACAGTTGCACTCATCTCACGCTCTAGTAAAGTAATGCTCAAAATTCTCCAAGCCAGGCTTCAGCAATACGTGAACCATGAACTTCCAGGTGTTCAAGCTGGGTTTAGAAAAGGCAGAGGAACCAGATATCAAATTGCCAACATCCACTGGATCATCAAAAAAGCAAGAGAGTTCCAGAAAAACATCTATTTCTGCTTTATTGACTATGCCAAAGCCTTTCACTGTGGAAAATTCTGAAAGAGATGGAAATACCAGACCACCTGACCTGCCTCTTGAGAAGCCTATATCCAGGTCAGGAAGCAACAGTTAGAACTGGACATGTAACAACAGACTGGTTCCAAATAGGAAAAGGAGTACATCAAGGCTGTATATTGTCACCCTGCTTATTGAACTTCTATGCAGAGTACATCATGAGAAACGCCGGGCTGGAAGAAGCACAAGCTGGAATCAAGATTGCCGGGAGAAATATCAATGACCTCAGATATGCAAATGACACCACCTTTATGGCAGAAAGTGAAGAGGAACTAAAAAGCCTCTTGATGAAGGTGAAAGAGTAGAGTGGAAAAGTTGGCTTAAAACTCAACATTCAGAAAATGAAGATCATGGCATCTGGTCCCATCACATCATGGGAAATAGATGAAGAGTGGAAACAGTGTCAGACTTTATTTTTTGGGGGCTCCAAAATCACTGCAGATGGTGACTGCAGCCATGAAATTAAAAGACACTTACTCCTTGGAAGGGAAGTTATGACCAACCTAGATAGCATATTCAAAAGCAGAGACATTACTTTGCCAACAAAGGTCCGTCTAGTCAAGGCTATGGTTTTTTCCAGTGGTCCTGTATGGAGGTGAGAGTTGGACTGTGAAGAAATCTCAGCACAGAAGAATTGATGCTTTTGAACTGTGTTGTTGGAGAAGACTCGTGAGAGTCCCTTGGACTGCAAGGAGAATCAACCAGTCCATTCTGAAGGAGATCAGCCCTGGGATTTCTTTGGAAGGAATGATGCTAAAGCTGAAACTCCAGTACTTTGGCCACCTCATGCGAGGAGTTGACTCATTGGAAAAGACTCTGATGCTGGGAGGGATTGGGGGTAGGAGGAGAAGGGGACGACAGAGGATGAGATGGCTTGATGGCATCACTGACTCGATGGATGTGAGTCTGAGTGAATTCCAGGAGTTGGTGATGGACAGGGAGACCTGGCGTGCTGTGATTCATGGAGTTGCAAAGAGTCGGACACAACTGAGTGACTGAACTGAACTGAAGACCTTTCTTGTATAGTTTTTCTGTGTATTCTTACTACCTCTTCTTAATCTCTTCTGCTTCTCTTAGGTGTTTTTCATTTCTGTCCATTTTCATGTCCATCCTTGAATGAAATTTTCCCTTGATGTCTCCAATTTTCTTGAAGGGATCTCTAATCTTTCCCATTCTCTTGTTTTCCTCTACTTCTTTGCATTGCTCATTTAATAAGACCTTTTTATCTCTCCTTACTATTCTACGGAACACGGCATTCAGTTGGATATGTCTTTCCCATTCTCCCTGGCCTTTCTCTTCTCTTCTTTCTTCAGCTATTTGGAAAGCCAACTCAGAACCACTTTGTCCTCTTGCCTTTCTTTTTCTTTGGCGTGTGTTTAGTCCCTCCTTCCTGCACAGTGCTACAAACCTCCGTAACATACACACTATCTACCAGATGTAATCCTTTGAATCTATTTGTCACTTTCACTGAATAATCTTAAGGGGATCGATTTAGGTCATAATTGAATTTTCTAATGGTTTCGCCTACTTTTTCCCATTTAATCCTGCCTTTTGTAATAAGACGCTCATGATCAGAGCCACAGTCAGTGCAAGGTCTTGTTTTGGCTGACTATATAGAACTTTTCCATCTTTTGCTGAAAAGAACATAATCAATCTGATTTCAGTATTGGCCATCTGGTGATGTCCATGTGTAGAGCTGTCTGTTGGGTTGTTGGAAAAATGGTGTTTGTTATGATCAATGTGTTCTTTTGGTAAAACTCTGTTAGACTTTGCCCTGCTTCATGTTGCATGCTTAGGCCAAATTTTCCTGTTTCTCCAGGTATCTCTTGACTTTCTACTTTTTCACCTTGATCCCTTATGATGAAAAGGACATCTTTTCTGCTGATAATTCTAGAATCTGTTATAGGTCTTTTAAAATTAATTAATTTATTTTAATTGGAGGCTGATTACTTTTTAGTACTGGTCAACTTCTGCTTCTTTGACATCAGAGGTTGGAGCATAAACTTGGGTTTCTTTGATGTTGAATGATTTGCTTTGGAAATGGACCGAGATCATTCTATCATATTTCAGATTGCACTCAAGTACTGTATTTCAGACTCTTTTGTTGACTATGAGGGCTACTCTGTTTCTTCTAAGGGATTCTTGCCCAAGGTAGTACATATAATTATTGTCATCTGGATTAAACTCTCCCATTCCTGCCCATTTTAGTTCACTGATTCCTTAGATGCTGATGTTCACCCTTGCCATCTCCTGCTTGACCATGTCCGATTTACTCTGATTATGGACTTAACACTCTAAGTTCTTATGCAGTTTTGTTCTTTAAAGGATGGGATTTATTTTCACTACCAGACACATCCACAATGCAGCATCGTTTCTGCTTTGGCCAACTGCTTCATTCTTTCTGGAGCTATAAGTAATTGTCCTTTACTTTTCCTCAGTAGCATATTGGACACCTATTGTCCTGGGGGCTCATCTTGTGGTGTCATATCTTTTTGCCTTGTCATACTGTCTATTGGGTTTTCCAGCCAAGAATACTGGAGTAGGTTGCCATTCCCTTCTCCAGTGGACCACATTTTGTCAGAACTATTCACTATGACCCATCTGTCTTGGGTGGTCCTGCATGGCATGACTCATAGTTTCATTGAGTTATGAAAGCCTCGTCAACATGGCAAGTCTCTGATCCTTAAAGGGGATATTAAAAACTTTATCTATGTTGATTTGTCCCCTACCACATAGTGAATATACAGAAAATCACTGTCTTGAAGGAAAACTTAATTTTCTACATTGCTGCCTTGTATGGAAAAAAAAAAAAAAAAAAAAAGCCTTCTCTCAGCTTTTCCAGAAACGTATAAAGTTCAGTCTAAGAAGGATGGCAATAGGCATAAAATAGAAGTTAGAGAAAAAGGAAGGGGATGAGAATGTATTTAAGTTGTCATCACAGGTTGTGGTATAATTAAGAATTTGTCTTGTCTTTGTTCCGTGTTCCTGGTTCAGATTAAAACATCTTTGTAATTTCCTGAATGACAAGAGTGTCCTCTCTATGCCAATAACCACTGGTTATGGGGGACCAGTGAATTACTTCCAAGCTGGGTCTGTTTCTCATAAATATCAATCATGACTAAAAGATTGGGGCTATCAGCTTCCAGACTATGAGGGCAGAGAGGGGTGACTGAAAACTTAGTTCAATCACGTGGCCAGTGATTGAAACACTCATGCATACATAATGAAACCCCAGTAAAATCTCTGGAACTAAAGCTCAGTAGTGAACACAGTAATATCCTAAAAGGGAGAAGACACGGGAAATTTACCCAGGGTAAAAATTTCCCAGATCTCGTCTTATGCATATCCATCACAATAAGCCATAATTCTGTATATAGAATTCTTAGTGAGTTCTGTAAGTCTTTCTAGTGAATTGTGGAACTTGAAAGAGTCATGCGTGTATGCTTAGTCTCTGAATCATGCATGACTCTTTGTGACTTCATGGACTGTAGCCTGTCAGCCTCCTCTGTCCATGGGATTCTCCAGGCAAGAATATCGGAGTGGGTAGATATTCCATACTCCAGAGGCTCTTCCCAATCCAGGGATCAAACCCGGATCTCTGGCATTACAGGTGGATTCTTTACCATCTGAGCCACCCAGGAATCCCAAAACAGTCAAGAAAAAAGTGAAAGTGTAGTCGCTGTCATGTCTGACTCTTTGTACCACATGGACTGTAGCCTGCCAGATTCCTCTGTCTATGGAATTCTCCAGGAAAGAATGCTGGAGTTGGTTGCCATTAACTTCTCTAGGGAATCTTCCTGACCCAGGGATTGAGCCCAGGTCTTCCACATTGCATTCAGGTTCTTTACCATCTGAGCAGTCAGGGAAGCCTCTAAAAGAGTCATGGGGATCCCTCGAGTGTATAACTAGATGATCATAATTATGGGTAAACTTGGGACCCCTGAATTGTATCTGGTATTAAAATAAGGACAGTCTTATTCAGAACCATACCCTGAATTGCAGTACATGCAGTTGAGGTTGAAAGAGTACAAGCAATATAATAAATATAAAGAAAAATGTGAATCACTTATTTATCCAGATTAATGGAAACAGGTGAATATAAGGCCAACATTATAAGATTTATTTTACCTAATTTTATATTATTATACAATCATAAAAATTAATCCCTGACATCAATGTTAGCAAGTAGAAGCAGCCATTCTAACACCTAAGGACTCAGATGCAGTGAAGTGAATGAAATGAAGAGCCTTTCTTATTCCAAAATTTAGTACCTGAATATAATATCTTAACTTATCAGTGGATAAGTGGGATTTTAAAACTAAAAGAAAACAACAGAAGGGGAAAGACTAATGATCTCTTCAGGAAAATTGGAGAAACAAGGGAATATTTTCTCCAAAGATGGGCGGAATACAGGACAGAAATGGTAGATACCTAGTAGATGTCGAAGAGACCAAGAAGAGATGGAAAGAATAAATGGAAGAACTGTACAAAAAAAATCTCAATGAACCAGATTAATTCAATGATGTGGTCAAGCCCCCAGAGCTACATATTCTGGAAAGTGAAGCCAAGAGGGCCTTAGGTAGTACTGCTGTTAATAAAGCTAGTGGATGAGATGAAATTTCTTAGAACTATTCAAAAACTCTAAAGGGTGATGCCATAAAGGTGTTGCATTCCATATGTCAACAAATCTGGAAGACCCAGTAGTGGCCACTGAAAAATGTCAATCCTCATCCCAATCTCCAAGAAGCATAGTACTAGTAAGGTCATCTTTAAAAACTTTCATGTTAAGCTTCAGCATTATGTGAACCAAGAACTTCCAATATCCAAGTTGGGTTTAGAAAAGGGAGAGGAAATACAGGTCAAATTGCCAACATTCACTCGATCATAGAGAAAGCTTCCAGGAGTTGGTGATGGACAGGGAGGCCTGGCGTGCTGCGGTTCATGGGGTCACAGAGTCGGACACGACTGAGCGACTGATCTGATCTGATCTGATGGGGAATTCCAGAAAATAATCTACCTCTGTTTCTTAGACTACTTCAAAGTACTTAACTGTGGATCATAATAAACTGTGGAAAGCTCTTAAGAGACTGGAATACCAGACTATCTCACCTGTCTCCTGAGGAACGTGTATGCAGGTCAAGAAGCAACACTTAGAACCCTGTATGGAACAACTATTTGGTTCAAGATTGAGAAAGGAGTACAATAGGGCTGTGTGCTATCACCCAGTCTGATTAGTCTATACACTGAACACATCATGAGGAATGCCAGGATGGAAGAATTACAAGCTGGAATCATGATAGGCAGGAGAAGCATAAAAAACCTCAGATATGCACATGATACCACTCTAATGGCAGAAAGTAAAGATGAACTAAAAAGCCTCTTGATGAAAGTGAAGGAGAAGAGTGAAAGAGCCAACCTAGAGATGAATATTAAAAAAAAAAAAAAAAACTAAGATCATGGCATTGGCCAAACAACAAATTCATGTCCAACTCTTTGCGACCCCATGGACTGCAGTATACCAGGCTTCCCTCTCCTTCACCATCTCCAGGAGCTTGTTCATGGACACCAACTCATGTCCATTGAGTTGGTGATATCATCCAACCATCTTGCACTCCATCATCCCCTTCTCCTCCTGACTTCAATCTTTCCCAGCATCAGGGTCTTTTCCAATGAGTCAGCTCTTCCAATCAGGTGGCCAAAGTAATGAAGCTTCAGCTTCAGCATCAGTCCTTTCAATGAATAATCATGGTTGATTTCCTTTAGGACTGACTGGATTTATCTCCTTGCGGTACAGAGGACTCTCGGGAGTACTCCAATGCCACAGTTCAAAAGCATTGATTCTTTGGCACTCAGCCTTCTTTGTGGTTCAACTCTCACATCCATACATGACTGAGGAAAAAACCATAACTTTGACTATATGGATTTTGGTTGGCAAGGTAATATCTCTGCTTTTTAATACACTAAGTTTGTCATAGCTTTTCTTCCAAGGATCAAGTGTCATTTAATTTCATGGCTTCAGTCACAGCCTGCAGTGATTTTGGAAGCCCCCAACGTAAAGTCTGTCACTGTTTCCATTGTTTCCCCATCTATTTGCCATGAAGTGATGGGACCGGATGCCGTGATCTTCATTTTTTGAATGCTGAATTTTAAGTCAGCTTTTTAACTATTCATCAAAGAGGCTCTTTAGCAATGATGATTTGCTACATGACTCAGACAAGGAACTCAAACAGGGATTCTGACAATCTAGGAGGGAATGGGAGAGAGGTTCAGGAGGGAGGGGGCATGGGTGTACCTATGGCTGATTCTTGTTGATGTATGACAGAAAGCCACAAAATTCAGTAAAGAAATTATCCTTCAATGAAAAAAAATCCATTTTAAATTCTGGAAAAAAATGAGGCCCTTATTTCCTCTTTGCTTTCTGCCATAAGGTTGGTCTCATCTGCATATCTGAAGTTATTGGTATTTCTCCCAGCAACCTTGATTCCAGCTTGTGCTTCATCCAGTTTGGCATTTTGCATTATGCACTTTACACATAAGTTAAATAAGCAGGGTTACAATATACAGCATTAATATACTCCCTTTCCAATTTGGAACCAGTCGGTTGTTCTGTGTCGGGTTCTGACTGTTGCTTCTTGACCTGCATACAGGTTTCTCAGGTTGCAGGTGAAATGGTCTGGTATTCCCATCTCTTGAAGAATTTTCCACAGTTTATTGTGATCCACAAAGTTAAAGACTTTAGTATAGTCAATGAAGCAGAAGTAGATGTTTTTCTCCAACTCTCTTGCTTTTTCTATGATCCAGTGGATGTTGGCAATTTGATCTTTGGTTCCTCTGCCTTTTCTAAATCCAGCTTGAACATCTGGAAGTTCACAGTTCATGTACTATTGCAGCCTAGCTTGGATAATTTTGAACATTACTTTGCTAGTGTGTGAAATGAGTGCAGTTGTGTAGTAGTTTGAACATTCTTTGACAATCTTTTTCTTTGGGTTTGGAATGAAAACTGATCATTCCAGTCCTGTAGCCACTGCTGAGTTTTTTAAATTTGCTGGTATATTGAGTGCAGCATTTTCACAGCTTCAACTTTTAGAATTTGAAATAGCTCAAATGGAATTCCATTACCATCAATATCTTTGTTTGTAGTGATGCTTCCTAAAGGCCCACTTAACTTCACGTTTCAGTATGAATGGTTCTAGGTGGGTGATCACACCATCGTGGTTATCTGAGTCATTAAAATCTTTTTGGTACAGTCCTTCCATGTGTTCTTGCCACCTCTTCTTAATATCTTCTGCTTCTTTTAGGTTCATACAGTTTCTGTCACTTACTGTATCCATCTTTGCATGAAATGTTCCCTTGGTATCTCTAATTTTCTTGAGGAGATCTCTAGTCTTTTCTATTTCATTTTTTCCCTCTATTTCTTTGCATTGCTCATTTAAGAAGGCTTTTTGTTATCTCTCCTTGCTATTCTTTGGAACTCTGCATCAAGACAGGTATATCTTTCTTTTTCTCCTTTGCCTGTTCTCAGCTATTTGTAAGGCCTCCTCAGTTTTTCCTTTTTGCATTTCTTTTTCTTGGGGATGGTTTTGATCACAAACTCCCATACAATATTACGAACCTCTGTCCATAGTTCTTCAAGCATTCTATCTATCAGATCTAACCCCTTGAATATATTCATCACTTTCACTGTATAATCATAAGGGATTTGATTTAAGTCATATCTGAATGATACAGTGGTTTTCCCTACTTTCTTCAATTTAAGTCTGAATTTTGAAATAAGGAGTTCATGTTCTTAGCCACAGTCAGCTCCCAGTGTTGTTTTTTTCTGACTGAATAGAGCTTCTCCATCTTCAGCTTCAAAGAATATAGTCAACCTGATTTTGGAATTACCATCTGGAGCTGTCCATGTGTAGAGTTGTCTCCTGTGTTGTTGGAAGAGGTCGTTTGCTATGACCAGTGCATTCTTTTGCAAAACTCTACTACCATTTCCCCTGCTTTGTTTTGTATTTCAAGGTCAAACTTGCATATTACTCCAGCTGTCTCTTAACTTCCTACTTTTGCATTCCAGTCTCTTCTGATGAAAAGGGCATATTTTTTTGGTGTTAGTTCTAGAAGATCTTGTAGGTCTTCATAGAACCATAAAACTTCAGCTTCTTTGGTGTTAGTGTCTGGGTCATAGACTAAGATTACTGTGATATTGAATGATTCGCCTTGGAAACCAACAGAGATCATTCTGTCATTTTTGAGATTGCACACAAATACTGCACTTCAGGCTCTTTTCTTGACTATGAGGGCTACTCCATTTCTTCTAAGGGATTCTTGCCCACAGAAGTATATATAATGGTCATCTGACTTAAACTCTCCCAATCCAGTCCATTTTATTTCACTGATTCCTACAATATTGATGTTCTCTCTTATCATCTTCTGTTTAACCACTGACAATTTACATTAATTCATGGACCTAATATTCCAGGTTCCTACGCAATATTGTTCTTTACAGCATCTGAATTTACTTTCACCACCAGACACATCCACAACTAGGCATCATTTTCACTTCATTGACATGAAGTGAAGCTCAGACTCTTCATTCCTTCTGAAGCTATTTGTCCTCTCTTGAAGTATTAGCTCCAGTATAGAGCACTGAGCAGAGGACCCACAAATTGGAGAACAGTTATACAAAATAAGTTCTCACACTTTTGCAAAAGTTCTAGGGCACACAACAGATTTCCCAACCTGGAGATCATACAAAAGGACTGAACCCTTCCTCCCAGAAATTTGACTTTGAAGGCCAGTGGGATTTGATTACAGAACTTCCACAGGACTGGGAAAACAGACTCTTGGAGGGCACAAACAAAACTTTTTGCTCACCATGGCCCAGGAGAAATGAGCAGTGACCCAACAAGAAATCGAGCCAGACCAAGCCAGGAAACTCTGGTGGAGGTGTAGGTTGACAGAGGCCTGCCTAGAGGTCAGAAACACTGACTACAACAGTCTTGGGAGCCATAGCTTGCTAACATAAGTCCTTTTGGCTTCAGACCAAACTATATGTAGAGAACACAGCCTCACCCATCTGCAGAAAAATGAATTAAAGATTTACTGAGCATGGCCCCACCCACCATAGCTAGACCGTTTTCCCACAGCCTGTCCCTCTCATCAAGAAGCTTCCACAAGCCTCTTATCCTCATTCATCAGAGGGAAGACAGAATGAAAACCACAATCACAGAAAACTACCCAAACTGATCACATGAATCAAGGCCTTGTCTAACTCAATAAAACTATGAGCGATGCCACATTGTGCCACCCAAAAAGGATGGATCATGGTGTAGACATCTGACAAAATGTTGTCCCCTGGAGAAGGGAAGGACAAACCACTTCAGCATTCTTGCTTTGAGAACCCCATGAACAGTATGAAAAGGCAAAAAAAAAAAAAAAAAAAGGATATAACACTGAAATATGAACTCCCTAGGTCAGTAGGTGTCCAACATGTTAGTGGAGAAGAGCAGAGAAATAGCTCCAGTCACACTACTTCATGGTAAATAAGGGGGGAAAGATGGAAGTACTGACAGATCTTCTTGGTCTCTAAAATCACTGTGGATCGTGAATGCATTCATCATATCAGAAGATGATTGCTTTTTGGCAGGAAAGCTATGACAAACCTAGACAGTGTGTTGAAAACCAGAGACATTACTCTGCCAACAAAGGTCCGTATAATCAAGGCTATGGTCTTCCCAGTGGTCACATATGGTTGTGAGAGCTGGACCATAAAGAATGTGCAGCACCAAAGAATTGATGCTTTCGAACTGTGGTGCTGAAAAGACTCCTGAGAGTATCTTGGACAGCAAGGAGATCAAACCAGTTAATCTTGAGGGAAATCAACCCTGAATACTCATTGGAAGGGCTTATACTGAAGCTAAAACTAGTATTTTGGTCATCTGATACAAAGAACTGACCCACTGAAAAAGACCCTGATGCTGGGAAAGATTGAGGACAGCACAAGAAGAGGGGATCAGAAGATGAAATGGCTGGATGGCATCACCAATGCAATGAACATGAACTTAGGCAAACTCTGGGACGTGGTGAGGGCCAATGAGGCTTGGTCTGCTGCAGTCCATGGGATCACAAAGAGTCAGACTCGACTGGCTAGTAGACTGAATGACAGCAACAAAGTAGATTTTAGGTTAATTTTCATGGGACTCCTGAAAAGAGTCAATGGGACTTAATGATACTGAGACACTGAATCCCTCTCCTTTTGAGACCAGTTTTATGTGGGTTACTATGACTGTATTGTACCAAACACCAAGGATTTGGGCTTACTAGCAGTCCTGGATTTTATCTAACATCCCAGTTCATTGTCTCTTAACATGGAAGAACATATATAGTTCCTCATAAATCTAAGGATGCTCTATGTAATTTTGAAATCATCTTTTTATTCATTCCTCCAATACCTTTTGGAGGAAAAGTATTTTGCTAAAATTCTTTCTTTCATTGATTTTTAAAAAGATTTATTTAGTCTTTACTGTGCTGGGTCTTCATTGCTTTGTGTGGTTCCTCTAGTTGTGAAGAGTAGGGGGGTGGGTACACTAGTTGTGTCATATGGGCTTCTCAATGCAGTAGCTTCTCTTGTTGTGGAGCATATGCTCTAAGTGCCTGGGCTTCAGTAGTTGCAGTGTAAGGGTTTAGTAGTTGTAGTGCACAGGCTTAGTTGCCACACAGTATATGGGATCTTCCTGGAACAGGTTTTGAACCTGTGTGCCCTGTGTTGGTAGGCAGATTCATAATCTGCCTAGACCTCCAAGAAAACCCCCAATGATTGTTCTTAACAGATTTTTAGCCCTTGTTGTAGGTTGGGAAATAGCACTCAGTCCTTCCCTCAAGATATCCATGTCTTTGTCTCTGGAATATATAAATGTGACTTCAAACGGAAAAAAGAAAAAGAATGTTCTTGCAGACAAAAATAAGTATCTCAAGATGGTATGAACCTGGACCTACATTAGACCCTAAATCTAATGACTAATATACTTATAGAAGAAGATCAAAGATAGAGATATATGTGAGAAATGACCCTGTAATGACTCATGTGAAAGTGGAGGGAGAAACTGAAATTATTCTGCAACACTCTAAAGAATGCTAGGAGCCGCCAGAAGCTTTGAGAAGTGAGGATGGATTCTCCCTTAAAACTTCAGTGGGATTGTGGTCATGCTGATATCTTGATTTCAGATTTCAGAACTAAGAAAGACGAGATGTGTGTTGTTTTATCTAACCCAGATTATGGTAAGTTTTTATGGCAGTCCTAAGACACTGATACTAGGGAAGATTTTAATTTCAGATGATGCACTGGTTTAAATGTGGATGATACATTATAAGTAAATAAATGAACAGATGCAGCAGAAGTTGACTGTGGTAACCCAGTTGACAGAGACCAGTGGAAAATTATATCAATATGTTGAGAGAAAGGTCACATTGACACTAATGAGGTGAGAATTCTGTGATTCATTGGATGTAAGAATAATCAATGTCATTCTTATTTCTTTCTGGAAAACTTGGTGGACAGTCATAATATGTACTATGAAGCAAGGAACATACGGGAAACAGAAAGATTGAGAGAGACCATTGATGAAGTTCAGTAAAATGTTGAAATTCGTAATGTTAAGTTCAAATTCGTAATGTTAAGATGTCTCTTAGGCAGTTGGATATCCCATTGTAGACCATATCTAGAAGAAATAAACCTGGGGAATATCAGCATATAGATGTCAACTTCAAGGTCTGTGAAATGACATTGATCAGGGAAAATAGGGTGAGAAATAAGGGGACATAAGACCACGAGAAACCTTGACTTTTAGAAGACATTTAAAATATTTGAGAAGGTGTAGACAGGGTCTCAGTTGTCACAGGAGTTGTGCATATAGAAAACTCAAGACTCTCTGGAATAATGCCTATGGCCTGGGTGAAGTGCAAACCTGTGTTCCTGATATAGATGAGTAAGCCAAGAGTGGCGTTAGTAGATAACTTGATCATTAAAAGGATGATAGAAAATGTTCTAATTTCATTCTTTTACATGTAACTGTCCAGTTTCCCAGCTGCTGCTGTTAAGTCGCTTCAGTCGTGTTCGACTCTGTGCGACCCCAGAGATGGCAGCCCACCAGGCTCCCCTGTCCCTGGGATTCTCCAGGCAAGAACACTGGAGTGGGTTGCCATTTCCTTCTCCAATGCATGAAAGTGAAAAGTGAAAGTGAAGTCGCTCAGTCGTATTCGACTCCTAGCGACCCCATGGACTGCAGCCCACCAGGTTCCTCCATCCATGGGATTTTCCAGGCAAGAGTACTGGAGTGGGGTGCCATTGCCTTCTCCCAGCACTACATATTAAATAGACTGTATTTTATCCATTGTATATTCTTGACTCTTTGTCAAAGATAATGTACCCATAGGTGCATAAGTTAATTGCTGGGCTTTCTATCTTGTTTCATTGATTTATATTTCTATTTTTGGGCCAGTATCTTACTGTCTTAATGACTGTAGCTTTGTGGTATAGTCTTAAGTCAGGTAGACTGACCACTCCAGCTCCATTTTTCTTTATCAATAATACTTTGGCTATTCAGGGCCTTTCATGTTTCCATACACATTGAAAAAAATTTTCTAAGTCTGTGAAAAATGCCATTGGTAATTTGATAGGATTTCATTGAATCTGTAGATTGCTTTGGGTAATACAGTCATTTTCACAATATGTATTTCTTTTGCTTTACTTTTTTAAGTTTACTGAAATATAGTTGATTTACCATGCTGTGTATTTCAAGTTAGAATACTGGAATGGGTTGCCATGCCCTCCACCAGGCAGTTTTCTGGATCCAGGGATCAAACGCACATCTCTGATGTATCCTGTATTGGCACACAGGTTCTTTACCACTAGTGCCACCTGGGAAGCCCATTTATACATATATTTGTGTGTATGTAAATATATATATATATATATATATATATATATATATATATATATATATGTATGTATGTATGTATCACATGGGAAAATAAGGTGAGAAATAAGGGGACATAAGGCCATGAGAAACCTTGACTTTCAGAAGACATTTAAATATTTGAGAAGGTGTAGACAGTGTCTCAGACACGACTGAGCGACTTCACTTTCACTTTTCACTTGCGTGCATTGGAGAAGGAAATGGCAACTCACTCCAGTGTTCTTGCCTGGAGAATCCCAGGGATGGGGGAGCCTGGTGGCCTGGTGGCCTGGTGGGGTCACGCAGAGTCGGACACGACTGAAGTGACTTATCAGCATATATATATATATATATATACACACACACACACACAAATATATATGCATATATATATACACATATATATGAATTTAGGTTTACATATGTTCTTTATTACATTATTTTCCATTTCATTTTTTTTTAATGGAGGATGACTGCATATAAATGTGTTGGTTTCTGCCATACAACAATGTGAACTAGCCATAAATATACATAGGTCCCCTCACTCTTGAAACTCCCTATCATCCTTCAACACATTCCATCTCTCTAGGATGTCACAGAGCACTGGGTTGAGCTCCCAGTGTTATACAGCAACTGTCCACTAGCTATCTACTTTACATATGGCATGGCCTAAATCAAATCACTTACGATTATACAGTGGAAGTGAGAAATAGATTTAAGGGACTAGATCTGATAGATAGAGTGCCTGATGAACTATGGATGGAGGTTCGTGACATTGTACAGGAGACAGGGATCAAGACCATCCCCATGGAAAATAAATGCAAAAAAGGAAAATGGCTGTCTGAGGAGGCCTTACAAATAGTGTGAAAAGAAGAGAAGTGAAAAGCAAAGGAGAAAAGGAAAGATATAAGCATCTGAATGCAGAGTTCCAAAGAATAGCAAGGAGAGATAAGAAAGCCTTCCTCAGCGATCAATGCAAAGAAATAGAAGAAATACCATTATGTAAAGTTTAAAAATAAAATAAAATTTAAAAAAATAAAAAAATTAAAAAATAAAAATGACACTTTTTAATGACAAAAAAAAAAAAAAGAAAGAAAGAAAACAACAGAATGGAAAGACTAGAGATCTCTTCAAGAAAATTAGAGATACCAAGGGAACATTTCATGCAAAGATGCGCTTGATAAAGGACAGAAATGGTATGGACCTAACAGAAGCAGAAGATATTAAGAAGAGGTGGCAAAAATACACAGAAGAACTGTACAAAAAAGATCTTCACCACACAGATAATCACGATGGTGTGATCACTGATCTAGAGCCAGACATCCTGGAATGTGAAGTCAAGTGGGCCTTAGAAAGCATCACTATGAACAAAGCTAGTGGAGCTGATGGAATTCCAGTTGAGCTATTCCAAATCCTGAAAGATGATGCTGTGAAAGTGCTGCACTCAATATGCCAGAAAATTTGGAAAACTCAGCAGTGGCCACGGGACTGGAAAAGGTCAGTTTTCATTCCAATTGCAAAGAAAGGCAATGCCAAAGAATGCTCAAACTACCGCACAGTTGCACTCATCTCACATGCTAGTAAGGTAATGCTCAAAATTCTCCAAGCCAGGCTTCAGCAATACACGAACTGTGACCTTCCAGATGTTCAAGCTGGTTTTAGAAAAGGCAGAGGAACCAGAGATCAAATTGCCAACATCCGCTGATTCATGGAAAAAGCAAAAGAGTTCCAGAAAAAACATCTATTTCTGCTTTATTGACTATACCAAAGCCTTTGACTGTGTGGATCACAATAAACTGTGGACAATTCTAAAAGAGATGGGAATACCAAACCACCTGACCTGCCTCTTGAGAAACCTATATGTAGGTCAGGAAGCAACAGTTAGAACTGGACATGGAACTACAGACTGGTTCCAAATAGGAAAAGGAATACGTCAAGGCTGTATATTGTCTTCCTGCTTATTTAACTTATACCCAGAGTACATCATGAGAAATGCTGGGCTGGAAGAAGCACAAGCTGGAATCAAGGTTGCTGGGAGAAATATCAATAATCTCAGATATGCAGATGACACCACCCTTACGGCAGAAAGTAAAGAGGAACTAAAAAGCCTCTTGATGAAGGTGAAAGGGGAGAATGAAAATGTAGACTTAACACTCAACATTCAGAAAACCAAGATCGCAGCATCTGGTCCCATCATCTACTTCATGGGAAATAGATGGGGAAAGAGTGGAAACAGTGTCAGACTTTATTTTTGGAGGGCTCCAAAATCACTGCAGATGGTGACTGCAGCCATAAATTTAAAAGACGCTTACTCCTTGGAAGGAAAGTTATGACCAACCTAGATAGCATATTCAAAAGCAGAGACATTACTTTGCCAACAAAGGTCTGTCTAGTCAAGGCAATGGTTTTTCCAGTGGTCATGTATGGATGTGGGGATTGGACTGTGAAGAAACCTGAGCACTGAAGAATTGATGCTTTCAACTGTGGTGTTGGAGAAGACTCTTGAGAGTCCCTTGGACTGCAAGGAGATCCAACCAGTTCATTCTAAAGGAGATCAGTCCTGGGCGTTCATTGGAAGGACTGATGCTGAGGCTGAAACTCATGGGAAGAGTTGGCCACCTCATGTGAAGAATTGACTCCTTGGAAAATACTCTGATGCTGGGAGGGATTGAGGGCAGGAGGAGAAGGGGACGACAGAGGATGAGATGGCTGGATGTCATCACCGACTTGATGAACATGAATTTGAGTGAACTCCAGGAGTTGGTGATGGACAGGGAGGCCTGGCGTGCTGTGATTCATGGGGTTGCAAAGAGGCGGACACGACTGAGCGACTGAACTGAATTGAACTGAACTGAACAGAATTGATGGTGTTAGAGAGTGTTCTAATTTCATGCTTTTACACGTAGCTGTCCAATTTCTCCCGCTCCACTTATTGAAGAGACTCTATTTTCTCCATTGTATATTCTTCCTTATTTGTCAAAGATAAGGTGCCCATGGGTGCATGGGTTTCTTTCTGCACTTTTTATCTTGTTCCATTAATCAATAGGTCTGCTTTTGTATCAATACTATACTGTCTTGATGACTGTGGTTATATAGTAAGTACACTCTGAGGTCAGGCAGGTTGACTCCTCCTGCTGTTTTTCTTTCTCAAGATTGCTTTGACTATTTGAGGTCTTTTGTGTTCCATACTAATTGAAAAAAATTTTTTCGCCCTAGTTCTGTAAAAAATGTCATTGGTAATTTAATAGGGATAGGATTGAACTGAATCTGTAGATTGCTCTGAGTAGTATAGTCTTTTGCACAATATTGATTCTTCCAATCCAAGAATATGACATATCTCTCCATTTCTTTGTGTTGTCTTTCATCCTTTTCATCAGTGACTCATAATTTTCTGCATACAGTTCTTTTATCTCCTTAGGTATGTTTATTCCTAGGTATTTTATTATTTTTGTTGCAATGGTGAATAGGATTGTTTCTTTAATTTATCTTTTTGATTTTTCATTGCTAGTGTATAGGAATACAAGGGATTTCTGTATATTGATTTTGTATCCTGTGACTTTGCTAAATTCATTGATTATCTCCATTAATATACTGATTGTATCTTTAGGATTTTCTACGTGTAGTATCATGCTTTTTTTGGAAATATTGAGAATTTCATTTGTTCTTTTATAATCTGGATTCCTTTTATTTATTTTCCTTCTCTGATTGCCATGGCTAGAATTTCCAAAAGTATGTTGAGTAACAGTGGTGAAAGTGAGCATATTGCATACAAAAATAAACTAAAAATGGATTCAAGACCTAAATGCAATGCCATAAACTTTAAAACTTTTAGTGAAAAATATAAGCAGAATATTAAATCACAGCAAGATCCTTGCTGACTCCTCATCTAGAAAATGGAAATAAAAACAAAAATAAACAAATGATTTCTAATTAAACTTAAAACTTTTGCACAGTAAAAGAAATCACAAATAATATAAAAAACAACTTTTAGAAAGAGATAAAATTTAACTGCAGATGAAGCAACTGACAAAAGATTATTCTCCAAAACAAACAAGCAGTTCATGCAGCTCAATTAAAAAAAAAAAAATACTAATCAGAAAATGGGCAGAAGACCTAAACAGACATTTCTCCAGTTAAGATGTACAGATGGCCAGCAAATACATTAAAAGATTTTCAACATCACTCATTATTAGAGAAATTCAAATAAAAACTACAATAAGGTATCACCTCACCCTGGTTGGAATCAGTCAGTTCAGTTGCTCAGTCGTGGCTTACTCTCTGTGAACCCATGGACTGCAGCATGCAAGGCCTCCCTGTCCATCACTAGCTCCCAGAGTTTACTCAAAATCATGTCCATTGAGTCGGTGGTGCCATCCAACCATCTCATCCTCTGGCATACACTTCTTGTCATGCCTTCAATCTTTCTCAGAATCAAGGTCTTTTCCAGTGAGTCAGCACTTGGCATCAGGTGGCCAAAGTATTGGAGTTTCAGCTTGAACATCAGTCCTTCCAATGAATATTCAGGACTGATTTCCTTTAGGATGGACTGGTTGGATCTTCCAGCAGTTCAAGGGACTCTAAAGAGTCTTCTCCAACACTACAGTTCAAAAGCATCAGCTCTTCGGCGCTCAGCTTTCTTTATAGTCCAACTCTCACATCCATACATGACTACTGGAAAAACAAAAGCCTTGACTAGACAGACCTTTGTTGGCAAAGTAATGTCTGCTTTTGAATATGCTGTCTAGGTTGGTCATAACTTTCTTTCCAAGGAGTAAGCGTCTTTTAATTTCATGGCTGGAATCACCATCTGCAGTGATTTGGGAGCCCCAAAAAATAAAGTTTGACACTGCTTCCCCATCTATTTGCCATGAAGTGATGGGACCAGATGCCATGATCTTTGTTTTCTGAATGTTGAACTTTAAGCCAACTTTTCCCCTCTCCTCCTTCATTTTCACCAAGAGGTTCTTCATTTTCTGCCATAAGGGTGGTGTCATCTACATATGTGAGGTTATTGATATTTCTCCCAGAAATCTTGATTCCAGTTTGTCCTTCATCCAGCCCAGCGTTTCTCATGATGTACTCTGCATATCAGTTAAATAAGCAGGGTGACAATATACAGTCTTGACGAACTCCTATTCCTATTGGGAACCAGTCTGTTGTTCCATGTCCAGTTCTAACTGTTGCTTCCTGACCTGTATACAGATTTCTCAAGAGGCAGGTCAGATGGTCTGTTACTCCCATCTCTTTCAGAATTTTCCACAGTTTATGGTGATCCACACAAAGGCTTTGGCATAGTCAATAAAGCAGAAATAGATGTTTTTCTGGAACTCTCTTGCTTTTTTGATGATTCATCGGATATTGGCAATTTGATCTCTGGTTCTTCTGCCTTTTCTAAAACTGGTTGGAATCACCATCATTAAAAAATCTACAAATAATGTGTGATGGAGAGGTTGTGGAAGAAAAGGAACCCTCATGCACTGTTGGTGGAAATGCAAACACAGCAGTCTTACTACTGGGTAATATCCTGAGAAAACCATAATTCAACCACATATATATCTCAGTGTTCATTGCATCTATTTACAATTTCCAGACCCTCAAAGCAATCTAGATGTCCATCGACAGATGAATGGATAAAGAAGTTGTGTTACATACATACAATGGAATATTCAGCATAAAAATGAACAAACTTCAGTCAACTGAAATGAGGTGGAAGAACCTAGAGTCTGTTATACAGGGTGAAGTAAGTCAGAAAGAAAAAAACAATATACATATTGGTGCATATATATGGAACCTAGAAAAATGGTACTGAGGAACCTATTGCAGGGCTGGAAGAGAGACACAGACACAGAAAACAGACTGTGGTCCAGCAGGGGAAGGAGAGTGTAAGATGAATGGAGAGAGTGACATTGAAACATACACATTAATATATGTAAAATAGATAGCTAGTGGGAATTTGCTATCCCACAGAGAGTTCAACCCAGTGCTATGTGACAACCTAGACCAGTGGTGTGGGGGAATGGGATGAAGTTCAAGAGGGAGGTGATATATGTGTACTTATGACTGATTCACACTATTGTACAACAAAAACCAACACAACACTGTAAAGCATTTTTCCTTCAATTAAAAATACACTTTAAATTAAATAAATAAATAAAATAAAAATACACTTTAAATAAAGGATAATAAGTAATAAATGCACCAGGACATACACAAAAATTGGCCATTTAGATGAAATATAACAATTCCTTAAAAATCACATACCACGAAATTCATCCAGTATGAAAAAGATAATCTGATAAGGCCCACATTCAATTTAGAATGTTAAATAGGTAGTTATGAGCCATGTGAAAAGGAAATCTCTAGATACTGGCGATGCCATTGAGAAAAATTCTACCAAATATTTTAAATAAAATAAAAACAATTCTATACATTTTCTTCCATAAAATTGATGGGTAGGGAACTTTCTCTAAGTTATTTTAAGAGTTTCTGATATAGAGTCCAGAGGGATGGTATGGGGAGAGAGGAGGGAGGAGGGTTTAGGATGGGGAACACATGTATACCTGTGGTGGATTCATTTCGATATCTGGCAAAACCAATGCAATATTGTAAAGTTTAAAAATAAAATAAATTTTAAAAAATCAAAAAGTATTCAATTGTTAAAAAATAAAAATAAATTAATTAATTAATATCAATAAATTATTTTTAAAAAAAGGTAGCACAAAAAGAAAAAAATTATAGGCCAATATTTCTGTAAATACTCACATAAAAATCCCCCCAAAAATATTGGCAAGTAAATTCAGCAATATATAAAAATAATTATTCACTACAAACTTATACCCATAGTCTGAATGAACAGGATTTATTTTCAAAGAGGTGTTGAACATGAACCAATCTATTTTTACAGGTCCAGTGAGGAAAGGAATATATTGTCTGGAAAGACACTTATGTGACCTGACATCTTAGTTAGCTGTCTTTCCTCCCATCTCTCCACTTGTAATTTTCAATGTTTCCCAACTAGAGTCCAAACTGCCCATAACAAGGCTTCTGCCTGCACAGGGTGAAGGTGTCTTTTCTTTTCCTACAATTCTTTTTTTGTTTTTTCCCATATCTGGAAGGCAAGTGCACATGTGTTGAAAGGGGGAGATGTGTCTAGATGTTGGTACCTGTGTGCTGTGTGTTATGGTCTCATACAATGAAAACTGTCCCACCCTCACATCAGGACTGTCCTCTTGCAAGGTGATGCTATTTACCGTGTTCATCTCCCAGACTTCTATTTTCAACCCAGGCATCTTTCCTGAGACATACACATCCAGGTACCTACTGGACATGTCCCCTCCCTCTACCCAGGTCCGTCTCATTCTAAATAGTCTCAGGAAGTGGTGCATCCATATCGCAGCTACAAAATACTGCTCAATCCCAGCCACCCTGAGACAGAATCCCACTGGTCTTGATATTCACAATCTCCCTTTACCTTTCATTAGTATTTACAAAACTACTGAACATACCACACATTGCAGTCATCTCACATGCTGACAAAGTAATGCTCAAAATTCTCCAAGCCAGGCTTCAAAAGGACATTAATCATGAACTTTCATACGTTCAAGTTGCATTTAGAAAAGGCAGAGGAACCAAAGATCAAATTGCCAACATCCATTGGATCATTGAAAAAGCAAAAGAGTTCCAGAAATATATCTACTTCTGCTTTACTGACTATACGATAGCCTTTGACTGTGTGGATTACAACAAACTGGAAAATTCTTAAAGACATGAAAATACCAGACTACCTCCTGAGAAATCTGTATGTAGGTCAGGAAGCAACAGTTAAAACTGGACATGGAACAACAGACTGGTTCCTAATCAGGAAAGGAGTACATCAAGGCTGTATATTGTCACCCTGCTTATTTAACTTATATGCAGAGTACATCATGAGAAATGCTGCACACAATGAAGCACAAGCTGGAATCAGGATTGCTGGGAGAAATATCAATAACCTCAGATATGCAGATGACACCACCCTTATGGCAGAAAGTGAAGAAAAACTAAAGAGCCTCTTGATGAAGGTGAAAGAGAAGAGTGAAAAGGTTGCCTTAAAACTCAACATTCAGAAAACGAAGATCATGGAATCTGGTCCCATCACTTCACGGCAAATAGATGGGGAAGCAATGGAAACAGTGTCAGACTTTATTTTGGGGGGGCTCCAAAATCACTGCAGATGGTAACTGTAGCCATGAAATTAAAAGACGCTTACTTGCTGGAAGGAAAGTTATGACCAACCTAGACAGCATATTAAAAAGCAAAGACATTACTTTGCCAACAAAAGTCCATCTAGTCAGGGCTATGGTTTTCCATTACTCATGTATGGATGTGAAAGTTGGACTGAATGAAAGCTGAGCACCGAAGAGTTGATGCTTTTGAACTGTGGTGTTGGAGAAGACTCTTGAGAGTCCATTGGACTGCAAGAAGATCCAACCCGTCTACCCTAAAGGAAATCAGTCCTGAATATTCATTGGAAGGACTGATGTTTAAGCTGAAACTCCAATACTTTGGCCACCTGTTGTAAATAATTGGATCATTTGAAAAGACCATGATGCTGGGAAAGATTGAGGGCAGGAGAAGAAGGGTACACCAGAGGATGAGATGGATGGATGGCATCACCAACTCAATGGACATGAGTTTGGGTAAACTCTGGAAGTTGGTGATGGACAAGGAGGCCTGTCATGCTGCAGTCCATGGGGTCGCAAAGAGTCAGACACTACTGAGCAACTGAACTGAACTGATCTGATTATATACTGTTTCTGTTCTACTCTCTGAGACAGTATGGTGGCTTGTGAGATATGCATTGCAACATAAAGTATAATTTTGCTTATTTAATTGTTGTCTTGCTTGTTTGTTTATGGCCCTTTTGGTCCACTATTTCTCCTCATTGTGGATTATAGAGATGGTGTTTCTCCTCATTTCTTTCCCCAAGCAGTAAGACTGAGAGGCAGTGTTTAATAAATAGTTGCATCAGTTCAGTTCAGTTCAGTCACTCAGTTGTGTCTGACTCTTTGTGACCCCATCAACTGCAGCACGCCAGGCCTCTCAGTCCATCATCAACTCCCGGAACTTACCCAAACTCATGTCCATTGAGTTTGTGATGCCATCCAACCATCTCATCCTCTGTCGTCCCCTGCTCCTCCAGCCCTCAATCTTTCCCAGCATCAGGGTCTTTTCAAATGAGTTAGCTCTTCGCATCGTGGCCAAAGTATTGGAGTTCCAGCTTCAACATCAGGCCTTCCAATGAACACCCAGGACTGATCTCCTTTAGGATGGACTGTTTGGATCTCCTTGCAGTCCATGGGACTCTCAAGAGTCTTCTCCAACACCACAGTTCAAAAGCATCAAATCTTTGGCACTCAGCTTTCTTTATAGTCCAACTCTCACATCCATACATGACCACTGGAAAAACCATAGACTTGACTAGATGGATCTTTGTTGGCAAAGTAATGACTCTGCTTTTTAATATGCTGTCTAGATTGGTCATAACTTTTCTCCCAAGGACCAAGCCTTTTCTAATTTCATGGCTGCAGTCACCATCTGAAGTGATTTTGGAGTCCCAAAAAGTAAAGTCAGCCACTGTTTCCACTGTTTGCCTATCTATTTGCCATGAAATGATGGGACTGGATGCCATGATCTCAGTTTTCTGAATGTGGAGCTTTAAGCCAACTTTCTTACTCTCCTCTTTCAACTTCATCAAGAGCCTCCTTACTTTTTCTTCACTTTCTGCCATAAGGGTGGTGTCATCTGCATATCTGAGGTTATTGATATTTCTCCCAGAAATCTTGGTTCCAGCTTGTGCTTCATCGAGCCCAGCATTTCTCATAATGTACCCTGCATATCAGTTAAATAAGCACAGTGACAATATGCAGTCTTGACACACTCCTTTTCCTATTTGGAACCAGTCTGTTTTTCCATGTCCAGTTGTAACTGTTGCTTCCTGACCTGCATACAGATTTCTCAAGAGGCAGGTCAGGTGGTCTGTTATTCCCATCTCTTTCAGAATTTTCCACAGTTTATTGTGATCCACAGAGTCAAAGTCTTTGGCATAGTCAATAAAGCAGAAATGGATGTTTTCTGGAACTCTCTTGTTTTTTTGATGATCCAGCGGATATTGGCAATTTGATATCTGGTTCCTCTGCATTTTCTAAAACCAGCTTGAACATCTGGAAGTTCATGGTTCACATTTTGCTGAAGCCTGGCTTGGAGAATTTTGAGCATTACTTTGCTAGAATGTAATGAACGCAATTCTGCAGTAATTTGAGCATGAAACACAAGGCATTATCCATTTTTAAAATGGATTGCCGTACAAAGTCTCCTAATTGGTCTTTCTGCATCTCCCTGTCTACCTGCCCCAACTCCAGACTTAACTGTGATTCTAGTTTACTTTTCTTAATGACACCCCTGACCCTATAATCCTTGCGTACTAGCAGGCTACAGTGTGTGTCTGGATAGGACTAGAAGGTCTCCAGTTATAGGAATGCCTTTGGGCCTCAGCTGCACAGGCATGTGCAGTGTCCCAGTAGGGAGGCTTGAGGGGTGAAGGGCCAGTATTTTGTTTGCTCTCCCATCCTCCCAACTGTTGACATCAGCACTGCCTGTCCTCACTTATTCTTTACTGAAAAAAAAAAAAAAAAAAAGGCAGCCTAACAGTCCCAGTGTAATTAGTTTACTCCCACGGACTGTGCTACTTTTCTAAAATGAAAATCTTTCAGGCACATGATAGATGTTGCTCAATATTTGCTGAACACATTAACACAAAGTTCTCTGTCTCAATTCCTTGGCCTGCAAGGCATTTGGGGCCCCTTTGGGGCCTCCAAGGTGGAGGTTACTGCCTATGTGAACAGGAAAGAGCCTGAAGGATTCACATTTCATATGGGGACTCTGGGCCCCTGTGTTGTGAGCATATGTCCACTGGAGGCTCTGGGTGACCCCCCTTCCTCTGTTCACTATGGAAACCAGTGCCAGGACAGGCCTCTCCTCCTATTCCTGAGTCTGCCAAGAACAGCCTATTCCACAGCTGTGTAATCTGTTCCATATTACAGAGTTTGAATAACTCACCAGCAGAACTGTCCACATCAGAATATTTTAGGTTATAACTTTCCCACATACTTCTTGCATCCATGGAACTTCTATTTATATAATCCTGATTTAAAGAGTGGTCCTTCATGAGTCTTATGGGGGGAGATATTTTTCAGTCTTCAGGCTTTTTGATTCTAAGCTGCTGGATCTGAGAGAACTCATTGTCCACATTGAATAGGGCCAGCCCTGGAGATGTTCAGTGATCCCAATTAATCTTTATTGGCAAAGCATCACTGGAACTCCAGACCCAAATCTTGACCTGTGAATTAAAGAAGTTGTCAATGCCTCAGGAGTACTGACTTCCTTTTCTATTCACAGTTGTCACCTGCCTTTTTATCTTATTGTTCTGAAAGTCTGCATCTCTGAGTTATGAGGAGGCATCTTATCATGTTGCTATTCTCAAGCTGTCAAGCTACTGACCACTGCCATGACATAACTACAGGTGCACTCTCTCTACTTAAAGGATATTTCAATCTGTACTTTTTCCCATTCCATCTCCATGGGTTTTCTTTTTTGTTGGAAAATGGAACCTTTACCACAAAACTATTCTTGGAAGAAAATATCCTGTTACCAGGTGTACAGTTGGGCTTCAAGGGTAAGCAGCACTAGAGGTTTACTATGTACTTAGTTTCAAATTTGGCATCAGTTCCAAAGCTTTAAACCTTCTGAGTATAATCCCTCATAGTGGTTCTAGTCCACAGACTCTGGGATAGTATTAAACAACCCTCCCAATAGAAGAGAGATGTGGAGTGAGCTATGGCAGGTGTGTCTTCCACTCATCATGGGAAATGTCACCAAAATGAAGACCAGTGTGGCTCAGGTAGCATTTGAAACACATGCAGTTCTCCTGGTCAAAGATCTGTTATGCCACAGCAAAAGAAGCTTTTATAATTTTAAAATTGTTGTGCTTTTATACTTGTTTATATAATTGCTTTCCTACTTTTCCTATGTAAGTGTTAACTGTTTTGCTCAAGCTTGCAATTTAATTTCATTAATCCATTAAATCTAGGAGGGTGAAATACGAGGATGTAATTTTATTAATCCCACAATACCAAAAAATATGGTCCATGGCCAAAGCTGAGCTGAGATTTAAATAACAGCCTCAAACATTTTCATTATTAAAAATAAATGAATGCAATCACTAAACCAAACAGAAACAAATAAGTACCCAAATGAAATAAAAAAGAAAAAAATAGTGGAAATAAACTGCAAGAAATGAGGATTATTTTAAGAAGAATGGGAGCAATCAATCAATTTAAGCCATTCTTACATAATGATAATTGAAAACACTAATATAGCTGATACTACTCTGTAAGGAATATTTTAAAAATAGAAATCTATAAATTAAAGAGAAGAAAATGATGAATAAGAAAAATTCCAGATGAGATATGTCTAAATGATCTGTAGGAATTATCCTTGTGAAATAAGAGATTAAGGGGTGCTATTGGACTGAGGTCAAATTGGTCCTCTTAAAAGTGATATAAGCATGAAAATCCAAAGATAAAAACAGCTAAGGGAAAAACCCTTTGAACTCAATCTACTTGAGTAAAATGAGAAATGAGAAAGGGGTACAAGCTAATAAAGAGAGGATTCTAGAAATGTCAAAGCAATATTGTAATATGAGTTAGGTTTCGAGTGACAATAGCCAGACTCACTGAGGGCATATGTAAGAAGCTGCCGGCTTGAGGAAACCCAGGTATGGCTGAGAGACCACATTGGCTTATACAAGGCATGTTGATTAGCAGCAGGAACATTGGATCCAGAGGTTTCTGTGCACAATTTTTTTAAAGGATGCATCTCTGGGACTGTCAGCTTTGTTTTTGTTGACAGTCCCAAACAAAACTGCAGATTTGGTTTCTAAATTTGAAAATTGAAATACAACCACCAAGTATTACATCTCAAATCACTTGTTATCTGGGAAAGTTTAGGAGATCTAGGTCAATTTAAAAAAGAAAAAAAAGGGGGGGGAATCTTGGGAGAGATTTGCATGTGATACTATTTAGTATCTGTGGAAGATGGGAATGTTGTGCTGTAAGAAGGCAAAGTTTCCACAGGAAGAAAAGTAGAGGTTGAAACAGTCATAAAGAGAAGGAAGGTCCTGGAAAAACAGGTGGAAAGACATAATATGAGTCTATGCTAATGTAATTTCTGTGTGAGGGGATTCTAATGAAACAAAATTTACATCAAAATTACCCAGTGGAATTGAAAAACCAAAATCAATGACCATTAAAATACTAACAAAATCGTTAGTATATTGCCTTCAAGAGAACTTCGATCACACTCGGATTGACTACATTCTGCATTTCTTGTTTATAACTCTTTCATGTGGTAGGAAATCAATGAATTTTCGTTGTTATTCTTCAGAATTCCAATTTGTCCAATTAGTCCTCCTGGTGGCTCAGAGGGTAAAGTGTCTGTCTGCAATGCGGGAGACCTGGGTTCGATCACTGGGTCAGGAAGATCCCCTGGAGAAGGAAATGGCAACCCACTCCAATATTTTTGCCTGGAAAAGCCCATGGACGTAGGAGCCTGGTAGGCTACAGCCCATGGGATCGCAAAGAGTCGGACTCGACTTAGCGACTTCTCTTTTTCAGAGTTGACATATTTTCTTGGGCAATCCTAACTGTTCTCTCAGTTTAAATTCTCACACTGATCTGAAACCTAGTTGACACACCAGCCTAGTTCTTGCTCTCGGATTGATCTCTAACTTGATTTTGGATATACCTAATCAAATGTTTCCTAAGAAAGTCAGCTTCAGCATCTCAGAAGCTTAAATTGCCATCTGTCCCTTAAACTTACTCCTTCTCCAGTGCTCACCCATCTCCCTCCCCTCCTCCTCAAGAACTCCTCCTTAGCCCTAACAGGACGCCTGGGGAGGGGGAGTGATCATTGAGGCCCATATTCTAGCGGACCCTCTATGCTTACTGGGGGCCTCCTAGCCCCCTCCTGCAGCCCACCAGGAGCCCCGCCCGCCAACGCCACTGCCTGGCCCCAGGCGCGCGGACGCGCAGGCGCATTGGCCCGGCCCGCCGCCGCCCCGCCCTGCCTGGCCTCTGCGGAAGGCGCCGGGCGCAGCAATGCGCACTTCCTCTCCAGGAGTCGCGGAGGGAAAGCAGACTCGAAGAGCTCTTGGACTCGGCGGCCCTGCTCTTGCGAGACCGAACAGATATGTCCGAACAAAGTAAGGATGTGTGCAACCCCAACTTTGCAGCCGAGGCCTCCAACTCTGAGGTGCACAGCAGCCCCGGCATTCCCGGGGAGCCCTCTTCTCCAGGGTCTCAGGCCGCGACCCTCACTGAGTCGGAGAGCCCTCCCTTAAGCCCGCCTGATGCCCCTCTGGTCTCGCTGCCTCCCCAGGCTCCAGGCGAAGAGGGAGACCCGAAGGCCCTGCAGCAGGCCGCTGAGGAAGGCCGTCCCCACCAGGCCCCGAGCACAACTCAGCTCAGCCCGGCGCCCCCGGCCCCGGCCCAGCTGGTGCAGAAGGCACACGAGCTCATGTGGTACGTGCTGGTCAAGGACCAGAAGAGGATGATCATCTGGTTTCCAGACATGGTGAAGGATGTCATCGGCAGTTACAAGAAGTGGTGCAGAAGCATCCTTCGGCGCACCAGCCTCATCCTCGCACGCGTGTTCGGGCTGCACCTGAGGCTGACCAGCCTGCACACCATGGAGTTTTCGCTGGTCAAAGCTCTGGAGCCAGAGGAGTTGGACAGGGTCGCTCTGAGCAACCGCATGCCGATGACAGGCCTCCTGCTGATGATCCTGAGCCTCATTTACGTGAAGGGTCGCGGCGCTCGAGAGAGTGCAGTCTGGAACGTGCTGCGCATCTTGGGGCTGAGGCCTTGGAAGAAACACTCCACCTTCGGAGACGTGAGAAAGCTTATCACCGAGGAGTTCGTCCAGCAGAACTACCTGAAGTACCAGCGCGTCCCCCATGTCGAGCCCCCTGAGTACGAGTTCTTCTGGGGCTCCCGTGCCAGCCGCGAAATCACCAAGATGCAGATCATGGAGTTCCTGGCCAGGGTCTTTAAGAAAACCCCCCAGGCCTGGCCTTCCCGCTACAGGGAGGCTTTGGAAGAGGCTAGAGCCCTGCGGGCGGCCCACCCCACTGCCCACTGCCCCCGCAACAGTGTCTCAGAGGACTAGCAAGGTCTGGAGGCAAATGGAAGTTTTCTGCCCCTCACCAGGGTGGAGGAGGGGTGGGAGTGTGGGACATTAGAGTATTCAGGATCTACAGTGCAGTATTTCACGTGTAACTTTTAAGTTTTCCGTACAGTGCTTTTATACCTCTTAATGCAATGTTGTGTTCATTTCAGTAATATTAGTGTGTAGGATTCATGCATGGTTGTTTGTAAGTAAGCTCAGTTGGTGCTTTCGCTTTTGTGCTACCTTTCTTGAATTTTTTGTACCAGAGATGTGCTAAACTTATGAAATACACTGAGACATTTTCCATATTCTTTTACGTGTGACAGAGGCTGTGTATTGGGGTAGATTGGTCTTGGAGAGTTTGGAAAAACTCCCCAGAAAAGCTGGCCTAAGCAAGAGAAAAGTTGACCCCTGTCTTTGTGCTCTGCCTGGGTACAAGAAACATCCCTGTGGAGTTTGGTAATGTGGACTGAAACAGACTCAATGTGGGCACACTTTACTAAACACAGATACAACCTCACCATGAGTAAAGTTTAAACATTAAAGATTCTTGTGATACAGTCATTCATGGAAAAAGTGTACTTTATCTTCTTAACAGAATATTATGGGTTGGGAATGGGAATTACAAAGTATACAGATATAACTATTTCATCTAATAGGATGGGGACGTGGCTCATAAATTTGTGAAGTGCATAGTTTTATTTTCAGAAAGGAATTCACAAGTTCATATCAAAGCTTTGACAAGTAGAGAGAAGTGCAAAAACCAACAAAGGGATCATAATAACATCACATAGAAATAACAAATGTTGATATTTAGAGTAATTGCCTCTCTTACATTTTCCATATTTTCTAAAAAATAATAGCTGTCTTTTGTGGGCACTAAGAGAGGCATTGTACTAAACCCTGTACATGTATTTTCTCTCTTTAATCCTCACAATAGCCTTGTGAAGCAGGCACCATGGAGGAAATACAGGAATAAAGCAGATAATTAGCTTTCCCTGGATCATAAAGGCTTCCTGGGAGGAGAGGCTTGGTGTTAGGGTTCGGACCCAGACTGAATAGGCCCAGAGCCCATACTTTACCCACCTGCCTCCAGCTGCCCCCCTGACTCCTGCCTTTTAGATTATGCCTTTAAAAAGTTCCATGTTAGTGTCTGTAGTTCTCATGTTATAGCCTGTACTTTTAGCTCCCTACTCTCAACACACACACAGCTAAGGATTATTACTGATGAATCCTCAACATTAATTTTTTAGGGGGATTAAGTCATATTCTGTACAAATCAAGAAACTTCATTTTGGAGAGATTAATGGACCTAACCAAGTCCTGTTCCTACTTAGCAGTGAACCCAAGATTTGAAGCTTGGTCTTTTCTGAAGGACTGTGCTGATGGAGCTGACTGACCAGTGGTCTGGAGGAACACACATGGGACACCTTGGAGAGGGATGTGGGGTTGGGGTGGGAAGGTCACCTATTGGGGTGTCTCCAAAATTGCCATGGGCCACTAAGCAACCACTCAGAGGGTGGGATGTGGTCAGGGAGGGGCAGTGTCTGAGGATAAATCTCATTATGAAGCTTAAACCTGCAAGGGGGAGAGAGAGAAATAGGATTTAATAAGACCAAAAATCCTTCAAACATCAGAACATTGAAAAAGATCATTTGGTTAAAGCCAGACCCTTTTCTGGGGAAGATGGAAAATGAGGGGAACACATAGGTGACATCACCACCTAAAGAAGTAATCAGAGTTGTATTTGTGTGAGAGAATTACTATCTGAATTGGGAACTAGGATTCCCAGCACTTAAATAACATTACTTAACAGGCAGGTGCTGGTGCTAAAGTGCTGAAGAAGCCTCCCATGTCCTGAGACGAAGTTTATCCCTTTTAGTGAATGTCCTGTAAGGTCTCTTGTGGGGAGTAGTGGGCATTTTTGCAATAACTTTGGCAAGTGTGCCCTGGCTTTGATGCTACCTCTTAAACTCTGAGCCAAAGCTAATTCAGACATTTTAAAACTCTTAAAAAAATTACCTCCCTCTCAACCCAAAACTTCCTGCAGAAACAAAACAAACCTGCCCCTTTAAATGTAAAAGTCTCCCCTGCTAACCTGGGGTGCTGGACACTTTCTCTAATGCCCTAATTCTGCTTGAAGCAACTGTTTAACTCCTGAACACTTCTTTCATCAAACCCAGAAGTCACTGGCCATGCAGTCCTTTTACTTCCCAGTGTTTGTATTTGCTTTCCTTTTTGCCGGAAGAGACTGGGAGAACCACCCCAGAGCTTCTCCCAAGTTTCCTGACACAGGCACATCACCTGTGCTGTAGAGGACCAAATCTTGAGAGGACAGGATCATGAGAAATGAGAAGCTGACCCCAGCAAGCTGACCCCATGTGGGCAGGGCTTCTCAGCTCCTATGCAGGCTTGGAGACAGCCAGACCCTGAGAGAGAGGCTTCCCAGATGCAGGACAGAGCTAATTCACGACACCAGGTCCTGCATGGGGAGTAGCTTGGGGCACAGGCAAGGAACATCCAGTATCTTTCTTGGATTTTCATGCTGGGCTCAACTGAAAGTTGGGGGATTGGTCAGGTGTATTCCAGAAGGCTTATCTACAAGGTGCTGCGAGAGCTCCTTCGGAATGCAGTCTGCAGACCCTGGATGTTCCAGCCAAGATGACAGTGTGGTGAAGCCCAGACTCCTGCTGCTGGGAAAGAGTTTCTAATTCCCTGTAACATCTGATGCTTTATCAGACTGTTTTGCCAACAAGAACCTCACTTTTTTACAGACACCCACATGCATATTTCACTATAATTAACTTCACTTAATTAAAGTCGTGGAGGGGAAAAAGGACCTGTGTAAACTGAATGCAATTAGCTTCCAATTAAAATTATTTTAAAAAATAAAGGCTTTACATAAGTAAAAAAAAATGTAATGCCATCTCATATAAGGTATTTTGAAAGCAAAATAAATGACTTTTGTAGTAGCATTATAAAAAAAGAAAAGATATGTTTTTTGTTTTTTTTTTTTTGAAAAGATATGTTTTAAATGAACTTCTTATGCAGGTATGTATTTCCTCTACTTGAAAAGTCATCTATAGCCTGCTCCACTTGAGTTTTACCTGAGCAGCTCATGAGCATCATTTCCAGTGGGAGTATGGTCTGGCCTTGAAAGTACAGTCATGTTCTCCTAGTATTACTTCCAATAGCATCCTAAACTGTTCATTCAAACTGTTTATAAGTAAGTTTGTTTTTCTTTTCCTGGGATGTACGATGTTGTTCTTATTCAGTTGCCCAGTCATGTCCAGCTCTCTGTGACCCCATGGACTGCAGCATGCCAGGCCTCCTTGTCCCTCACCATCTCCCAGGATTTTCCCATGTTCATGTTCATTGTATCAGTGATGCCATCCAGCCATCTCATCCTCTGATGCCCTCTTCTCCTTCTGCCCTCAAATCTTTCCAAGCATCAGGGTCTTTTCCAATGAGTCGGCTGCTCACATCAGATGATGAAAATACTGGAGTTTCAGCTTCAGCATCAGTCCTTCCAATGAATATTCAGGGTTTATTTCCTTTAAGATTGACTGGTTTTATCTTGCTGTCCAAAGGACTTTCAGGAGTCTTCTCCAGCACCACAGTTTAAAGGCATCAATTCTTTGGTGTTCCACCTTCTTTATGGTCCAGCTGTCATAACTGTACATGACCACTAGGAAGACCATAGCCTTGAGTATATGAACCTTTGTTGCAGAGTGATGTTCTTGGTTTTCAATTCACTGTCTAGGTTTGTCATAGCTTTGCTGATAAAAAGCAATCATCTTCTGATTTCATGACTCCAGTCACCATCCACAGTGATTTTAGAGCCAAAGAAGAGGAAGTGCTTCCATCTTTCCCCTTCTATTTGCCATAAAGTAATGGGGCTGGATACCATGATCTTAGGGTTTATATATATATCATGGTATCCATGATCCAATATCTATATATATATATTGAGTTTATATATATATATATATATATATATATATATATACACATATACTGTTTTAAACCAGAATTTTCATTCTCCTCCTTAACCCTCATCAAGAGGTTCTTTAGTTCCTCTTCAAAATGCCTAACTGCCTCTCTCATTTTCACCATTTCCTTGATGCCTAATTTAGGGAGTGTCATACTTACATGCAGGCTTTCCAGGTGGTCCTAGTGGTAAAAAACACACCTCCCAATGCAGGACATGCAAGAAACACAGGTTTGATCCCTGGGCGGAAAAGATACTCTGGAGGAGGGCATAACAACACACTCCAGGGTTCTTGCCTAGACAATCCCATGGACAGAAGAGCCTGGTGGGCTATAGTCCATTGGGTTGCAAGGAGTCTGATACAACTGAAGTGATTTAGCATGCACACGAACATACGCACATGAAGTTTTCCCAAGTGGTGTGGGATAGATCTGCCTGCCAATGCAAGAGGCTCCGGAGACGAATTTATAATCCCTGGGCCAGGAAGATTCACTGGAATAGGAAATGGCAACCCACTCCAGTATTTTTGCCTGAAAAATTCCATGGACAGAGGAGCCTGGTGGGCTGCAGTTCATGGCCAGAACTGAGTACACATTCATATATGCACATGCTTGATAAGTATTTATTATATGAGTTAAGAAACTCAAAATATAATAAAAGACATACTCCACCACATGGCAAAAACAAAAGGAAGCATAGCAAATAATGACCAATCACTCTGAAGTAGAGGAAACATGTACAAGTTGAAATTAATGAAATTTAAAAATACAAAAAAATAGTATAAATATATTTTTTCAGGTTAGTTCTGTAAATACACCAAGAAAATGGGCAAATATCTATCAGGTTTTTATTTATTTATTTTTATTACATATACCATTGTACTGGTTTTAGGTATGCAACATAATTATTTGATGTATAGATTTATACTGCAATGATTGCAACAGTAAGTTTAGTGAGGATTCACCATTGCACATTGTTACAATTTTTTTTGTCTCATGATTAGAACTTTTAAAATCTACTCTTTGCAACTTTCAAATATACAATACAGTATTGTTAACTATAGTCATCATATACATATTACATCCCCAAGACTTATTCAGTACAAAGTCGTGTTTGTTTTTAAGGAAAAAAGGTAAATAAATAATTTTTACTAGGTAAATGAGCTAATGACACAGTTTAGTGCTTCAAATGTGACACAAATAGCAAGTGAAAAAATGATAAAAATAATGTCCAAACACACATTGTTAAATCCAGATACTCTTTTGTGTGCTAACTGATCAAAGATATAATGATAATATACATGTTTCAATGCCATTCTCTCATATCATCCCACCCTCACCTTCTAACACATAGTCCAAATGCCTGTTCTTTACATCTGTGTCTCTTTTGGTATCTTGCATATAGGATCATCATTATCATGTGTCTAAACTCCATATATATGCGTTAATATACTGTATTAGTATTTCTCTTTCTGGCTTACTTCACTCTGTGAGGGATGGGATGGGGAGGGAGGTGGGAGGCGGGGTTCAGGATGATGAGGCACATGTACACCCATGGCTGACTCATGTCAATGTATGGCAAAAACCACCACAATATTGTAAAATAATTAGCCTCCAATTTAGATAAATAAATTAATTTAAAAAAAGATGAAAGCCACCATCCTGTACTACCAAGGGTGATTAAAAATTGGCATTCTGATCCCCTCCTAGAGCTATGAGAATAAGTATTGTTGACCCCTGAACAACTTGGGGGTTACATTAGGGCATACGGGGTGCTGACCCAGTTATAGTCCACTGGAGAATAAATTTACAGTCAACCTTCTTATCTCCAATCCCCCATGTGTGCAGTCAGCTAACCACAGATCCTGTAGTAAGCACTTACTGATAAAAAAAAAAAATCTGCCTGTAAATGGACCCACTCAACTCAAACATGTGTTGTTTTAGTGAACTGTACATGCATTCTTAATTTATGCACTAATTTGTAGTGTGTGTTGAGCACTTAATACGTTGCATTTGCAGTGTTAGCTTTCAGTGCTTGAAAGAAGCAGATGAATAATAAGAATTAAACTTTAGGACAGTGAGTGCCCCTCCAGAAGTATGGAGGCTTAGAAGGCTGAAAACGGTTCATCCAACTCTGACTTTCCTCAGAAAGTGACATATAAGTATACATCTATAAGATAAGCAAGAATTAGCCACATAAAAGTGGTTTGGGAAGGGTAGTCAAGGATAGATTTGTGAGAAGGAACAGTTCTGTGAACACACACACAAGCATGTAAGACTATGAAGTTTCTGAAAATCTACTAAGAAGAAGACAGGAAATAAATGTCTGAATGGGCTGGAAGATAAACATTGGATAAGGAGAAGGAAAATATTGTGCTGAAGATATATTTGATGCCCTGAAAATGTGAGTCATATTTTAATCCTATGACAGCTCAACAGTGTTAGAAGGAATTGTCCTGAAAGTAGGCCTTCTTTTGAGTAAGTATCTTCCTTTGTTTCCTGATTGTTATTCAAGGGTCTAAAACATCCATTTTTATCTCTTAATTTACCTTATTATTATTTCTTTCACCTGCCAGGAACTCTTACTATAGCTATATTATGCATATTTCAATGTCTAAAGAGTGTCACGTGTTCCCTTACTAACTGTACATGTATAGTCCTTGTTGTTGTTGAACTTCAACTATAAGTCTACATAGTGCTGTGTTTGAATATACATTAGTGAATTAGACAAAACGGATCCCTGGTCTCAAGGATTTTACTGAGACTCACAGTGCAGATAGAGCACAATAAAAAGGTAAACAAACAAATGAACCATTAAATACAAATCACATATTTGGATAAGATAATGAGATAAATGACTCGGTCATAATAATAAAGAATGGTGGGGGAGATCAGCTGAGATAAGATTCTTAGAAAAGAGTTTTCTGAAAAGGTGACACTTCAAGGAATTTTTGAAGGATTAGGAGAGATCTAGCAAAGAGCAGAGGGAATGTGAATCTAGGCAGAGAAAATAACCATACGTGAAAGCCCAGAGTTAATTAAGTGAGTTTTCTGGTTTGCTTTATCGCCAGACACAGCATAACAGATGAGCGAGGCAACATGCAACCCACAACACTCTTCTGGTTTGTCTCTGCAACAGAGGCAGCACAAGCTGAATATGTGATTTCTCAGCCTGCTGGTGCTGCTGTAGTCAACATAGAAGAAATACCTAAGTTTTCCCTTCCCACATCTATTTACTCTTTCTAAGAACAGAGAAAGAATATTAGGAGCTATTGCAGCTCCTGTGATGACGAGAATTAAAAGAGGCAAATCAAAGCGATGTTAAGCTTAATGTCTTCAAATCACTGAACAATTATCAACAGTCACCTAATTATCTCTGTATTTCATTTTCCCCCAGATTTACCAATATATAATTGACCTAGCATTGTGTAAGTTTAAGGTGTACAATGTGTTGATTTGTTACATTTATAGATTGCAAAATGTCTGCTAAGTCACTTCACTCGTATCTGACTTTTTGCAACCCTATGGACTGTAGGCTGCCAGGCTCCTCTGTCCATGGGCTTCTCTAGGCAAGAATACTAGAGTGGGTTGCCCTGTACTTCTCCAGGGAACCTTCCTGACCCAGGGATTGAACCCACGTCTCTTAGGTCTCCTGTATTGGCAGCAAGTTCTTTACCACTAGTACCACCTGGGAAGATTGTAAAATGATCACTACCAATATGTTACCTTGCAATTCCAGCATGTCACATAATTATCGTATTTTTTTTTTTGTGATGAGTACCTCCTGTTTATTAGACCCCCAGAATTTATTTGTCTTATATTTGGAAGTCGGTACACTTTAACCAACATCATCTGATCACCCTTACTTCCACCCCTGCCCCTAATAACCACCACACTACTCTGTCTCTGTGACTTTGGCTCTTCATGTGATTCTAAGTGTAAAGTCATGTTGTACAATATCTACCTGACTTATTTCACTCAGTATATGCCCTCTGGTTTCATCCATGCTGTTGCAAATAGCAGAATTCCCTTCTTTATCATGATTGTATATCCCACTTTTTGGAAGATGGCTTCCCAGGTGGCACTAGTGGTGAATAATCCACCTGCTAATATAGGAGATGCAAGAGTTGGGTTCTGGGTCAGGAAGATTCCTTAGAGAAGGAAATGGCAATACACTCTAATGTCTTAGCCTGGAAAATTCCATGGACAAAGGAGCCTGGAGGGCTGCAGTCCATGGGATCGCAAAAAAATCAGACACAACTAAGTGACTGAGCATGCACACGTGCACACACACACACATACACACATATGTTTGTTTATTAATAGATAAAGAATGTGTGGTATATTTAATTATTAAAGTCAGCTTATTTTTAAGTCAGTGTTGCCATTTGATTAAAAAATCATGCTAATAATGGTAACGCATTCTAGGGGTTTAAAAAAGGGCAGATAATTAGGACAGAATGCGGCTATAGCCCAGCACTTACAGGCAATGATAGATTAGCAAATTGTATTAAAGAGTAAATGGTTGTGCTAGTGATAAAGAACCCACCTGCCAATGGAGGACACATAAAATATGTGGGTTCAATCCCTGGGTTGGGAATATCCCCTGCAGGAGGGCATGGCAACTCATTCCAGTATTCTTGCCTGGAGAATCCCTGGACAGAGGGGCCTGGTGGTGCACAGTCTTTATGGTCACAGTCAGACATAACTGAAGTGACTTAACACACACACACACACACAAAGACGGAATTCCTTGGTTGTCCAGTGATTAAGAATTTGCCTTCCAATGTAGGAGACATGTATCAGAAAACTAAGATCCCACATGCCACAGGGCAACTAAGCACCATGTTGCACAACTAAAGAAGCCTGCATACCACAACTAGAGAAGCCTGCACACAACAGGGAAGAGCTTTCATGCCACAGTGAAGATCCAACACAGTCAAAATAAATAAATAAATAAATAAAAAACAGAGAGGGAGAATAAATAGAAATTACAAAGGATTTGGGACTGATTTGAAATTATATTTTTAAAATACTACTCTAGCTATTGTATTCAGAATAACTTGGGAGGAGATAGAATCAAAATTAGGACTACATTAAGAGATGAGGATGATGTATAAAAAGATAGACTGTGTTTCTTTTTTGGACATAGGGTTGCAGATACCTTTTTGAGAGTATTGTGATTTAGTGAGATAAGGAAGAGGTGAGGAGAACAGGTTTGGGGAAAAAGTCATAAGAGAATTCTAGGACATATCTTAAGAAAACTTGTAGACAGTTAATAAAGATGTGTAACTTAAGAGAATGAATCACAGCCCTGCGTTGAAGCAGTATATTTATCCAGAGAGAAAGTGTAAAGTAAAGAGTGTGTCCATGATTGTATTCTGGGAAACTGAAACATTTCCATGTCTAGCAGGAAGACCTGGTGAAGTGATTCCAAGGAGTAATTAGGTGAGAGACAGAAAAACCAAGAGAATGTTTGATAATATAAATTAAAATAATGGCCTTCTGAGCTGGAGGAATTGGCCAGTGATGTCAAATGCTGTTGAGATATCAAAAGCACTTGAGTGTGTGTGTGCGTGTGTGTCTGTGTGTGGAGGAAGGGTGTTATACATCAGTAGGAACAATGATTATTAGAGCTAAGGTAATGAGGATTAAGTTCAGAGGCATATAGTGCACTAAGCATTAGCTCAGGTGAGAGGTGATGTTGACCCTACCAAGGGAATGAATGGTGAAGATTAATGGGAAATAAAAGTCAATATTTGGAGATAAAGTTGATATGAATCAATGACTGATTAAACATAAGGACAGGAAAGAGTAAGGAGTATGATTAAGATTCTGTTTGAGTAATGCCTACTATTGGATTTGGGGGCAAAGAAAAAGTAGGTTTATGTGGAAACATGCTGAATTCAACTTTAGACATGTTGAGTTTGATGTAAATGTGAGGCATCTATGCAGGGACATCCACTTGACTGAGAAGAAATTTCTAAGAGAGGAAATGAAGATGTAGGTTAAGATTTCATGAACCCATGAATGGGAGGGAGTGATACTGCTTGGGGAGAACACATGTACTTGGGAAGTTTGTCTGTGCTTTGCCCAAGCAGTCAGCATAGGACATCCACCATTCAGGTCACTCAGACATGAGCACTAGACATCCTCAGGCTTCTGTACTATTCAAGTTCCTAGAAGGATAGGAGTTTGGGAACCTTGAAGAATGATGGGGGAGAAGTGCAGGATGGATCATTGCAGATAACAAATATCAACTGTACAAGAAGAGATGGAACTCTCAAAGACTAAAAATAAACAGTGGACAGAGATCAGGGATAAAGCAAAACCTAGAGATGCCAAGGGAGTACGGAGAAAAGAGAACCCTTCTACACTGTTTGTAGCAATGTAAATTGGTATAGCCACTGTGGAAAACAGTAGGTAGGTTTTCAGAAAGCTAGAAATATCATTACCATATGACCCAGCAATCACACACCTGGGCACATATCTAGACAAAGTTATAATTTAAAGTGATACATACACTTCCATGTACATAACAGCAATATTTACAATAGCCAAGACATGGAAACAACCTAAATGTCCATTGGCAGATGAATGGATAAAGAAGATGAAACCCCTGAAATTATATATATAACTCAACCCCAAAAAAAAAAAAAATAAAAGAATGAAATAAAGCCATCTGCAGCAACATGGATGCAACTACAGATTTTCACAGTAAGTGAAGTAAATCAGGAGACAAATCAGGAGACACGTACGATATCACCACATATATGTAGAATGTAAAACATGACACATATGAACCTATATATGAAACAGAATGATGGACATATAGAAATAGACTGTAGTTGCCAATGGTGAGGGGTTTGGAGTAGGGTCAGCGTGAGAATTCAGGGTTAGCAGATGTAAGCTTTTATATATACAATGGATATATAAGAAGATCCTGGAATTTCCTGGATAAGAATTCACCTCCCAGTACAGGGCAGAGGGGTTTGATTTATGGTCTAGGAAGATTCCATATGCCTCAGAGCAAACAAGCCCCTGAATCAAAACTACTGAGCTCACATTCTAGAGCCTGTGAGCCTCAAAATCTGATCCCATGTGCTGCAACAACTGAAGCCTATGTACCTAGAGCCTGTGCTCCACAACAAGAGAAACCACCACTATGAGAAGCCTGTGCACCACGATAGGGAGAAGCCCCTCCTCACTGCAATTAGAGAAAGCCCACACAAAGAGCAACAAAGACCCAGCACAGCCAAAACAAACAAACAAAGCACAGAGAAATATATTCAATATCCTATGATAAACCATAATGGGAAAGAATATTAAAAAAATAATGTACACACACACACACACAAACACACACACACACACACATATATATATATATATATAACTGAATCACTTTGCTGTATAGCAGAAATCAACTATTGTAAATCAACTATTGTTCAATATTAAAAATTGAATTAAAAAAAGGAATTGAGTATGTCAGGATCAACAGCTCAAACATATTCCTCTGCTGTTGAAAAGAAACCAATGTTGATGGTGTGGTGAGATGACACCTTAAACAAAATCAGTTATCCCTTCTCTGCAGGGGCAAGACAGAGTGGCAAACATGACTGATAAGTTGTATGCTTGCTTATGTATGTGACAGGAAGTTGGTGGTGCTCTACTTTCTCAAAGGAGTGGAAAGGGAAGTAAAAACTTAAGATGGAGAGGGAACTGAAAAGAGAGAAAGATATTCCTGGACATGTTCTACAGAATGGAGAAGACTAAGATCTTTCCAGGAGCAGCTGTTCATGGTTGATTCCAGCTGCTGCCGCTGCTGCTAAGTCACTTCAGTCATGTCCGACTCTGTGCCACCCCATAGATGGCAGCCCACCAGGCTCTGCCGTCCCTGGGATCCTCCAGGCAAGAACACTGGAGTGGGTTGCCATTTCCTTCTCCAGCAGATATCAGCAAATTCAATGTATCAATATGAAACAAGAATAATAGTCCAATACCAAGTTTCTAATTTATTCCAGGAATGCAAAGTTGCTTCAGTATTCAAAAATTGAATGTCTTGATTTATCATATTAAGTCTTAGAATAAAAATCACATTTTTGTATCAGTTCATGGAGAAAAAGTATTTGACAAAATTCAACTCACATTCATGATAAAAATTTCTTAGCAAACGGTGTAGAAAAAAAAATCCACGTGTACACACGCATGTTGATGTATGGCAAATCCAATACAATATTGTAAAGTAAAAAAAAAAAAATCCAGCTGATAAAGATCATAAAAAAGCAAACAAAAAGTCAGGCTATAGTTGCCATTACATATTATTTAATGGTGGAAGACTGAACACTGCCCTTGAAGACTGGGAACAGTAGGCTTTCTGACCACTCCTTTTCACCCTGATAGTAAAAGTCCTGACCAGTTCAATAAAGCAAATAAAGGAAAGGCAATAAAGGCCTACATATATAAGACATTGACGCACATACGTCCTGGTTTGAGTGCTGGTAGTTTGACTTCCTAAGAAGCCCCTATGTGGAATGTGATATATCTGAGGTTTGACATGAGTGAGAAAGTGAAAGTGAAAGTGACTCAGTTGTGTCCAACTCTTTGTGACCCCATGGATTATACAGGCCATGGAATTCTCCAGGCCAGAATACTGGAGTGGATAGCTGTTTCCTTCTCCAGGGGATCTTCCCAACCCAGGGATCGAACCCAGGTGTCCCACATTGCAGGTGGATTCTTTACCAGCTGAGCCAAAAGGGATGCCCAAGAATACAGGAGTGGGTAGCCTATCCTTTCTCCAGCAGATCTTCTTGACCCAGGTATTGAACTGGGGTCTTCTGTAGAAAAACTGGTGAAAAGAATGCAGTCACTTGGTGGCCATAAAATAGAGGCTAGATGCATTTTAGTGTCAAATAGATACAGCATGTATTATCTGCTTTTCATTATTCCTGCCACTGTTTTGTTGTTGTTTTGTTTTGTTTTTCCCTGATTATACTGGCGACTATGACTTACAGTCCACAGTAATGGACCATCTATTATTGCAACACTTGAAGTGTTGTGATTTAAATGTACTTCATGCTGGAAGCAAGCTGGAATCATGAGTTTTAGTTCATATTTTACTTTGCCTGTGGATTAATGGTTTTACTTTGTATCCATTTAATGCTTGTACAGTGTTTACCTTTATGAATATTGTGACCATATTTTCTAGGAATTCACATAGCAAAAATGAGAACAATTGCAGTACTCAAGCTAGCATGTCCCAGCCTTCACTGGAAAGGCTAAATGACTGTGTTGTTTTATACACCAATGAGTTATAAAGATAAATGAACACAACAACAGATTTCACAGTATACAGAAAATAATTTGGGATTGGGTATAATAGAGAAGGTGAGATGATCTACACTAATTTCCTGGGGCTAGTGTAACAATATATTATAGATTTAGTCGTGTAAACAACAGAAATCTATTTTCTCATAGCTCTGGAGTTTGGAAATCTGAGATCAAGGAGTCAGCAGGGTGGGTTCCTTCTGAGCACTGGAAAATGAAAACATTTCCCAGTCTTTGTAGATGGCTATCTTTCCTATGTCTTCACATTGCCTTCCCTTTGTGTGGAAACTGAATTCACAATTTTGGGCAAACAAACTATACCCATTAAATGAATGAAGGCTTCTCTATTTCTTTATAAATGTATTTTTAATAGGAGGATAGGTGCTTTAAAATGTACTGTTGGTTTCAACCAAACAACAACGTCAATTAGCCATACATATACATATATCCCCTCTCTCTTGAAACTCACTCCCACCCCCTCCCAAATCATATCCCTGTAGGTCTTCAAACACCACTGGGCTGAACTTCTTGTGTTATACAGCAACTTCCCATTAACTCTCTATTTTTCATATGGTAGTGTATGTATGCCCATACTACTCTCTCAACTTTTTCCATCCTCTACTTCCCCCATGGTGTCCACAAGTTTATTCTCCACATCTGCCTCTCTATCCCTGCCTTGAAAATAGGTTAATCATACCATTTTTTCTAGATTCTGTATATGTGGGTTAATATACTATATTTGCTTATCTCTTTATGACTTACTTTACTCTGTATAACAGGCTCTAGGTTCATCCACATCACTTCAATTGACTCAACATCATTATGTTTTATGGATGAGCAATGTTCCATTATTTATATGTACCACAACTTCTTTATCCATTCATCTGTCACTGGGCATCTATGCTGGAAAATTTCTCTCCATTTTTGTTCTCCTAAAAAGACTTAAGTGCTCAGCTGAAAATAGCAGCCACTGAATTGGCATGGATGTACTGCACAAATACACATCATCATTTCATTTCCTTTCCATCATTTTCATTAGTCTTTGAAACTAAGGAAAGTTTGTGACTTGCAATTAAAATGTCCTTTGGGCAAACAAAAGAGGATATTTTGATTATGAATATAACAGCCACTTACCTTGTAGAGCTGATTCTACCAGGTCTAACCACTATCATACTTTCTACAGTATATCAAGTTATGTGTCAAATCAAAGCAACAACAAAAATGTACCTTCGGCTTTTAAGCATTTTGATTTGAAAATGAAGTTTGAAATTATCTTTTTGGTTTTTATGAAAATTGTAACTGAACTACAGAAGACATAAAACAGAAGATTATTGATAGCTTGTCCAAACCCAAACTAGCCTTTGGTCATATCAGAGCATCCATTGCTAACATAAATTTGGCAAACTTCATTCATCTATGAACTCCTTGCCAAAGAAAATGAAATGAAAAAATCTTACTTGCTAAATGTCCCATGTATATTTTACATAGCACTGTTAAAATGGGGCATGATATGCTTACCTGTGATTTTGAGTCTTTCACAATGTTTTCGGTCACTTTTCAGTTTTTTGAAAACCCGTAGAAACACTAATGATAGTGGTAACTGTATAGTGACAGGAGATAGCCTCCATGGACACCTGCCTACAAGACAGCTCTCATTGTTTCAAGCCATAAAAAAGGATTATCAAAATGTTGGCTTGCCTTTAAATTATATTTTCAATATGTGGGAGAAGAATGTCCTTGTCTAATTTGGAAAAGATGGAAACAATAACCCTGTGTACAAGACAGCAAAAGAGACACCGATGTATAGATCAGTCTTATGGACTCTGTGGGAGAGGGAGAGGGTGGGGAGATTTGGGAAAATAGCATTGAAACATGTATAATATCATGTATGAAATGAGTCGCCAGTCCAGGTTCGATGCATGGTACTGGAGGCTTGGGGCTGGTACACTGGGACGACCCAGAGGGAGGGGAGGGGAGGGAGGAGGGTGGAGGGTTCAGGGTGGGGAATGCGGGTATACCTGTGGCAGATTCATTTCGATATTTGGCAAAACTAATACAATATTGTAAAGTTTAAAAATAAAATAAAATTAAAAAAAAAAAAGAAAAGAGAACACTAAAACAGAAATGTATATGATTTTTTCCCCCACGTAAACTGTTTATAGGCCACAAATAATCTAGTAAAAGACAAACTGACTGCACCTGAGTTTCTTGGTACTATGTTTGATTGCAACTAAAACTGACACAGAAAAGAAAAAAAAAAAAACAATTTGTGGGGGCAGGGTCTAATAACTCAGACCTCATAAATATCAAAATGCACTGTTCTTTGAAAGATACTCCTAACAGAATGAAAACAAGAAGCCACAGACTGGAGAAGATTATTCGTGAAACACATACTCTAAAAAGGATTTACATCTAGAAAATACAGAGAACTGTTTAAACTTAGCATTATGAAAACAAACAAGCTGGCTAGAAAATGGTCAGAGATAGAAACAAACACTTAACCAAATGGGATATCTGGATGGCAAATTAGCACTAGAGGAGATGATCAATACCATTAGCTACTAGAACAATGTAAATTAAAGCCACAAATAGATGCCACTTCATGCAAATCAGTATACAAGGGAGGCTGTGCCAAAACTCAACCTCTCACGCAGCTGATGGAGATATGAATTTCTACAGTGATTCTGTAATTACAGAAAACTAACCAAACTAATCACTTAGGTCACAGCCTTGTCTAACTCAATGAAACTATGAGCCATGCTGTGTAGAGCCACTGAAGACAGATGGGTCATGGTGGAGAGTTCTGAGAAACAGTGCTCCACTGGAGAAGAAAATGAGAAACCACTTCAGCATTCTTGCTTTGAGAACCCCATGAACAGTTCAGTTCAGTCACTCTGTCGTGTCCAACTCTGCAACCCCATGAATTGCAGCACGCCAGGCCTCCCTGTCCATCACCAACTCCTGGAGTCTACCTAAACCTATGTCCATTGAGTCGGTGATGTCATCCAACCATCTCATCCTCTGTCGTCCCCTTCTCCTCCTGCCCTCAATCTTTCCCAGCATCAGGATCTTTTCAAATGAGTCAGCGCTTTGCATCAGGTGGCCAAAGTATTGGAGTTTCAGCTTCAACATCAGTGCTTCCAATGAACACCCAGGACTGATCTCCTTTAGGATGGAATGGTTGGATATCCTTGAAGTCTAAGGGACTCCCAAGAATTCTCCAACACCGCAGTTCAAAATCAACAATTCTTCAGCACTCAGCTTTCTTCACAGTCCAACTCTCACACCCATACATGACCACTGGAAAAACCATAGCCTTGACTAGATGGACCTTTGTTGGCAAAGTAATGTATCTGCTTTTGAATATGCTGTCTAGGTTGGTCATAACTTTCCTTCCAAAGAGTAAGCATCTTTTAATTTCATGGCTGCAGTCACCATCTGCAGTGATTTTGGAGCCCCCAAAATAGAGTCAGCCACTATTTCCACTGTTTCTCCATCTATTTGCCGTGAAGTGATGGGACCAGATGCCATGATCTTCGTTTTCTGAATGTTGAACTTCAAGCCAGCTTTTTCACTCTCCTCTTTCACTTTCATCAAGAGGCTCTTTAGTTCTTCACTTTCTGCCATAAGGGTGGAGTCATCTGCATATCTGAGGTTATTTATATTTCTCCTGGCAATCTTGATTCCAGCCTCCAGCCCAGCATTTCTCATGATGTACTCTGCATATAAATTAAATAAGCAGGGTGACAATATACAGCCTTGATGTATACCTTTTCCTATTTGGAGCCAGTCTTTTGTTTCATGTCCAGTTCTAACTGTTGCTTCCTGACCTGCATACAAGTTTCTCAAGAGGCAGGTCAGGTGGTCTGGTATTCCCATCTCTAAGAGACAAAAACATATGACACTGAAAGATGAACTCTCCAGGTTGGTAGATGTCTAATATGCAACTGGAGAAGAGTGGAGAAATAGATACAGAATGAATGAAGAGGCTGAGCCAAAGCAAAAATAATGGCTAGTTGTGAATGTGACTGGTCATGGAAGTAAAATCTGATGCTGTAAAGAATCCATGAATCAAAGTAAATCAGAAGGGGTCAAACGGGAGATAGCAAGAGTAAACATCAGCATTTTAGGAATCAGTGAACTAAAATGGACTAGAACGGGCAAATTGAATTCAGACAACCATTATATCTACTACTGTGGACAAGAATCCCTTAGAAGAAATGGAGTAGCCATGATGGTCAACAAAAGAGGCCAAAATGCAGTACTTGGGTGTAATCTAAAAAACAACAGAATGATTTCTGTTTGTCTCCAAGGCAAACCATTCAATATCACAGTAATCTAAGTCTATGCCCCAATCACTAATGCCACAGAAGCTGAAGTTGAAAGGTTCTATGAAGACCTAAAGGACCTTATAGAAGACGGTCATTTTAATCATAAAAGATGTCCCCCCTCCTTTTTTTTTTTTTTTTCATCAAGAACAGATGTCCTTTTCATAATAAGGGACTGGAATGCAAAAGTAGGAAGTCAAGTGATAGCTGGAGTGACAGACAAGTTTGGTCTTGGAGTACAAAATGAAGCAGGGCAAAGGATGACAGAGTTTTGCCAAGAGAATGCACTGGTCATAGCAAACACCCACTTCCAACAACACAAGAGATGACTCTACCCATGGCTATAACCAAATGCTGCTGCTGCTGCTTCTGCTAAGTCGCTTCATTCGTTTCTGATTCTGTGCGACCCTATAGACAGCAGCCCACCAGGCTCCTCAGTCCCTGGGATTCTCCAGGCAAGAATACTGGAGTGGGTTGTCATGTCCTTCTCCACATAACCAGATGGTCAGTACATAAATCACATGAAAAATGCTGGACTGGATGAAGCACAAGCTGGAGTCAAGATTGCAGGCAGAAATATTTATCAGATCAGATCAGATCAGTCGCTCAGTCGTGTCCGAATCTTTGCGACGCCATGAACTGCAGCACTCCAGGCCTCCCTGTCTATCACCAACTCCCAGAGTTCACTGAGACTCACGTCCATCGAGTCAGTGATGCCATCCAGCCATCTCATCCTCTGTCATCCCCTTCTCCTCCAGCCCCCAATCCCTCCCAGCATCAGAGTCTTTTCCAATGAGTCAACTCTTTGCATGAGGTGGCCAAAGTACTGGAGTTTCAGCTTTAGCATCGTTCCTTCCAAAGGACACCCAGGACTGATATCCTTTAGAATGGACTGGTTGGATCTCCTTGCAGTCCAAGGGACTCTCAAGAGTCTTCTCCAATACCACAGTTCAAAAGCATCAGTTCTTTGGTGCTCAGCCTTCTTCACAGTCCAACTCTCACATCCATACATGACCACAGGAAAAACCATAGCCTTGACTAGACGAACCTTTGTTGGCAAAGTAATGTCTCTGCTTTTGAATATGCTATCTAGGTTGGTCATAACTTTCCTTCTAAGGAGTAAGCATCTTTTAATTTCATGGCTGCAGTCACCATCTGCAGTGATTTTGGAGCCCAGAAAAATAAAGTCTGGCACTGTTTCCCCATCTATTTCCCATGAAGTGGTGGGACCGGATGCCATGATCTTTGTTTTCTGAATGTTGAGCTTTAAGCCAACTTTTTCACTCTCCACTTTCACTTTCATCAAGAGGCTTTTGAGTTCCTCTTCACTTTCTGCCATAAGGGTGGTGTCATCTGCATATCTGAGGTTATTGATATTTCTCCCAGAAATCTTGATTCCAGCTTGCGTTTCTTCCAGTCCAGCATTTCTCATGATGTACTCTGCATATAAGTTAAATAAACAGGGTGACAATATACAGCCTTGACGAACTCCTTTTCCTATTGGAACCAGTCTGTTGTTCCGTGTCCAGTTCTAACGGTTGCTTCCTGACCTGCATATAAATTTCTCAAGAGGCAGATCAGGTGTTCTGGTATTCTCATCTCTTTCAGAATTTTCCATAGTTTATTGTGATCCACACAGTCAAAGACTTTGGCATAGTCAATAAAGCAGAAATAGATGTTTTTCTGGAACTCTCTTGCTTTTTCCATGATCCAGTGGATGTTGGCAATTTGATCTCTGTTTCCTCTGCCTTTTCTAAAACCAGCTGGAACATCAGGAAGTTCACAGTTCACATATTGCTGAAGCCTGGCTTGGAGAATTTTGAGCATTACTTTACTAGTGTGTGAGATGAGTGCAATTGTGCGGTGGCTTGAGCATTCTAGACAACACAACTCTTATGGTAGAAAATGAGGAGGAACTAAAGAGCCTCTTGATGAAAGTGAAAGAGGAAGAGTGGAAAAGCTCACTTAAATGTCAACATTCAAAAAACAAAGATCATGGTATCTGTTCCCATCACTTCATGGCAATTAGATGGGGAAACAATGGCAACAGTGACAGACTTTATTTTCTTGAGCTCCAAAATCTCTGCAGATGCTGACTGTAGCCATGAAATTAAAAAAAGAAAAACAAACAAACAAAAAACTTGTTCCTTGGAAGAGAAGCTATGACAACCAAGAAAGAATATTAAAAAACAGAGTCATTACTTTGCTGACAAAATGTGTATAGTCAAACATATGTTTTTCCAATAGTTATGTGTGGCTATGAGAGTTGGACCATAAAGAAAGCTGAGTAATGAAGAATCGATGCTTTTTAAGTGTGGTGTCGGAGAAGACTCTTGAGTGTTACTTGCACTTCAGGGAGATCAAGCCAGCCAATCCTAAAGAAATAAGTCCTGAATATTTATTGGAAGGACTAATGCTGAAGCTCTAATTTTTTGGCCATCTGATGAGAAGAACTGACTCATTGGAAAAGACCCTGATGCTGGGAAAGATTGAAGGAAAGAGGAGAAGGGAATGGCAGAGGACGAGATGGTTAGATGGCATCACCAACTTGACGGAAATGAGAACTGAGCAACTTCAGGCATTGGTGATGGACAGGGAGGCCTGGTGAGCTGCATTGTATGGGGTTACAAAGAGTTGGACATGATTGAGCAACTGAACTGACTGACAGCCATTCTGCCAGATGGTTTGGCAGTTTCTTATGAAATTAAACACACACTTATGATAAGACCTAATCTTTCCTCTCCTGAGTAATTACAGAAATGACTGCTAGATGCATTAAAACCTGGATTCACTAATTCTTACACCAGCTTGATTTTCAATAGCCCACAACTGGAAACAATCCACATGTTCTTCAAAAGTGAATGTATAAATCATGGTGAAAGTGAAAAGAAAGTGAAGTCACTCAGTCGTGTCCAACTCTTTGCAACCCCATGGACTGTAGCCTACCAGGCTCCTCCGTTCATGGGATTTCCAGGCAAAAGTACTGGAGTGGGTTGCTATTTCCTTCTCCAATAAATCATGGCATATTTATAAAAATAAACCATGGTATATTAATACAAATAAATATCACACAACAATAAAAGGAAACTGAATGTTGTTATATACACCAACTTGGATGGACTATAAGGGGGGTTATAGTCACACTTATGCAAAAAGCCTAAGTGCAAAAAGCCAGCCTCAGAGCATTATATACTGTATGATTCCAATTTTATAACATGAAAAAACAACAAAATTATAGATGAATATTAGATAAGTAGTCACCAGGGTTAGTGGAATGGTGTGATTATAAAGGGGTAACAAGTGAGAATTTATTTGTGGTGATGAAACAATTCTGTATCTGATTATGTTGATGGCTACACAAACCTTTGTAATACAATTTCACAGAACTATACACATTCTCAAAAAAATGAATGCATTTCAGGATTAATGAAACCCAAATAAAGTTTGTAGCCTATTTCTACCAATGTTAATTTTATAATTTTGATCATTCTACTTTGGTTGTATAAATTGATATCATTGGGAGAAGATGGATGAAGGGGATACTGAAATTTTCTGTATTCTTTTTATAACTTCTATGTAAGCTTAAAATTATTTCAAAATGAAGAGTTAAATATGTGAATGCTAATAATAGTACAGAGACAGGAAATTTTTATACTTAAGAAAAATATGGCAGGGATTTCCCTGGTGGTACAGTGGTTAAGACTTCATAGTCCCAGTGCAGGGAGCCTGGGTTCAATCCCTGGTCAGGGAATTAGATCCTTCATGCTGCAACTAAGATCCCATGCAGTCAAATCAACAAATTAATAGGTAGATTAAACAAACAAAGAAAGTATGGCATGTATTCTTTAGACTACACAGTGTGCCTCATAATGTGAGTAAACTAAAAATCCAACATTTTAACAAAAATCAAATTAGAAGGATAAAAGAATTTCTATAAAGGCTGTGTAGTTATCAGTGCTAACATGATATAGGAATGATGATATTAGCATAATGGCTAATGTTTACAAAGATCTTGATATGAAATTTTTTGAACAAATTGAGAGTATGTATCTACCATCATTTTGCAGATGAGGAAACTTAGATGCATGGACATTAATTCATATACCCTTGACTTCATGACCTCAGTGGGACTTTCACTCAAGGTGGTCTGCACCTAGAATCTGCAGAGCAGATAAAAATGTACATTATATTCTGAAATTCTGAAAGGTAAAAAGAACATAATCACAATATATGAAAATACTGTCAACATTTTGATGTAGTCTATTTTTGATATGTGTCCTTTAATTTATTCATTTATTGATTTTTCAGTAATTGAAATATTAACTGAACATATAAGATGTGTCAGTTTTTGTACTGGTGACATGGACTACAGTGAATACAGCATATTCTTGTTACATGGACCACTTAGTCTAATGGGAGAGAGACAATACACATGAAAAACATAAGAAAATATCAGGTGATAAGTCCTAAACTAGAATAAGAGATTCAGATAACAGGAGGTTGGCAGTAAAAGCCTCTCTGAGGAGATTACTGGAGCAAAGATCTGAAGGAAGTGAGGGAGTGAGCCATGGGAATTTCTTGGAGAAGCAGTAGAACATCCTGAGCAGAGGGCACTTGCAAACTCTCAGGTGCTGGAATTGAATCCAAGGTCTCCAGAGAGGTCCTGTGGATGGAATTGGACTAATGAAATGGAATATGGAAGAGATGTGGCCAGGATCATGTCCTGCTCCCCAGATTGCACAGCTCATTCAAAAACCTCTTTAAACAACCACTGCCTAACATTTTTATTTTCTTTAATTGTTGCTCATTGTCTGTTTTAAAGTATGCAGTATTTTTCAATCCAGACAGAAGATGATGTAGAGGTGATACGCTCTGCCCACTCCTTTCCCATTTTTTGATGGGAAATTCCTTTAGGAGTGTGAAGAATATGTGTCCTCAAGGGCACTTCCAAAGGGCTTCCTCTTAATCTGGCCTTGAGGGATTCAGTGGAGGTAGAGTCAATCCTGAGGTCCCCTTCTCAGAAGTCCCAGAAGATCAAATAGAACTTCAACCCCCAAACTCTCCCACCAGTTCAAGAGAAATAGGCCTCTCAAGATGCTTTCTAAAGGGTGTGGCTAAACTCTTCTGCCACCTTGTGACTGATTCCATTTATCCTTTCCCATTAGATGAATGCATCTCTAGAAACTCCTCAAGTGGAACTTTAATTTTCAGGAGAGGCTCTTGACAGATCTAAGGACACAGGGACAAGAATCTACAAAGGATTTTTTTCAACACAGAGGTAAGCCTAAATCAAAGGTTATACTTGCTAATGAAATGGACAATGGACTAGAAAGAAAAGGCCTTGGAGATCATGTATTTTATGGGCACCTGAGAAGTAGAGAAAGCAAAGATGCAAACTTAGGTATGGGAAAGAAGAATGAAGGGACTGAATGGCAGGTATCTCCTTGGAACTCCATTTAATTGTCTACCTCTTCTTTATGACAGCTACTCAGGTTCCAATGAATCCAATATCTCCTTTCTCTACATGCCCACCTGAAATGGAATCCTCTGTTGTTAGGAGAGGTATCTACCTGTCCATAGGCAACTGTCTTTCCCTTTCCCAATAAAGAGACCCTATCAACTAGCCTCACTCTCCTCAAGCCCACTCTGTCCTCTTATGGTGAGGAAATCTAGGCTGTCATTCAAGAACTCAGTTAATAATTGGACTTTGTTCTGTTTAAGATGGATGCCTAGGTCCAGCCTCTCTGTTCTTTGTTTGTTTTTGCTGTTTTGTTTAAGTAAATATTACATTCCACCTACCACATCATATCTCTCATTGTTGTTCAGTTGCTCAGACATGTCTGACTATGCAACACCAAGGATGGCAGGATACCAGGCTTCCCTGTCCTTCACCATTCCCTGGAGCTTGCTCAAACTCATGTTCATTGAGTTGTGATGCCACCCAAGTATCTCAACCTCTGTCATTCCCTTCTCCTCCTGCCTTCTATATTTCCCAGCATCAGGGTCTTTTCCAATGAGCTGGCATTTAACATCAGGTAGCCAAAGTATTGGAGTTTCAGCTTCAGCATCAGTCTTTCCAATGAATATTCGGGGTTGATGTCCTTTAGGATTAATTGGCTTGATCACCTTGCAGTCCAAAGGACTCTCAAGTATCTTCTCCAACAACACAGCTCAAAAGCATGAATTCTTTAGTGCTCAGCCTTCATTAAGGTCCAACTCTCACATCCATACATGACAACTGGAAAAATCATACCTTTGACTATACAGACCTTTGTTTGCAAAGTAATATTTCTGATTTTTAATACACTCTCTAGGTTTGTCATAGCTTTTCTTCTAAGGAGCAAGGGTTTTTTTTTTTTTTTTTAATAATTTCATGGCTGTAGTCACCATCTGCAGTGATTTTAAAGCCCAAGAAAATAAAGTCTGTCACTGTTGCCATCATTTCCCCATCTATTTGCCAAAAAATGATGAGACCAGATGCCATGATCTTAGCTTTATGAATGTTGAGCTTTAAGCCAACTTTTTCACTCTCCTCTTTCACTTTCATCAAGAAGCTCTTTAGTTCTTCTTCCCTTTCTGCCATAAGGGTGGTGTCATCTGCGTATCTGAGGTTATTGATATTTCTCCCAGGAGGCTTGATTCAAGCTTTTGCTTCATCCAGCCCAGCATTTCTCATGATGTACTCCGCATATAAGTTAAATAAGTAGGGTGACAGAATACAGCCTTGACGTACTCCTTTCCCGATTTGGAAACAGTCTGTTGTTCTATGTCCAATTCTAACTGTTGCTTATTGACCTGCATACAGATTTCTCAGAAGGCAGGTAAGGTGCTCTGGTATTCCTATCTCTTAATTATTTTCCACAGTTTGTCGTGATCCACACTGTAAAAGACTTTAGTGTACTCAACGAAGCAGAAGTAGATCCATCTCTTCAGTTCAGTTCAGTTCGGTCACTCAGTCGTGTCTGACTTTTTGCGACCCCATGAATCGCAGCACGCCAGGCCTCCCTGTCCATCACCAACTCCTGGAGTTCACTCAACCTCACGTCCATTGAGTCGGTGATGTCATACAGCCATCTCATCCTCTGTCATCCCCTTCTTCTCCTGCCCCCAATCCCTCCCAACATCAGAGTCTTTTCCAATGAGTCCACTCTTTGCATGAGGTGGCCAAAGTACTGGAGTTTCAGCTTTAGCATCATTCCTTCCAAAGAACACCCAGGACTGATCTCCTTTAGAATGGGCTGGTTAGATATCCTTGCAGTCCATGGGACGCTTAAGAGTCTTCTCCGACACCACAGTTCAAAAGCATCAATTCTTCAGCGCTCAGCTTTCTTCACAGTCCAACTCTCACATACATACATGACTACTGGAAAAACCATAGCCTTGACTAGACGGACCTTTGTTAGCAAAGTAATGTCTCTGCTTTTGAATATGCTATCTAAGTTGGTCATAACTTTCCTTCCAAGGAGTAAGTGTCTTTTAATTTCAATTTAATTGGCTGCAATCACCATCTGCTATAATTTTGGAGCCCCCCAAATAAAGTCTGACACTGTTTCCACTGTTTCCCCATCTATTTCCCATGAAGTGATGGGACCAGATGTCATGATCTTAGTTTTCTGAATGTTGAGCTTTAAGCCAACTTTTTCACTCTCCTCTTTCACCTTTATCAAGAGGCTTTTTAGTTCCTCTTCACTTTCTGCCATAAGGCTTGTGTCATCCGCATATCTGAGGTTATTTATATTTCTCCTGGCAATCTTGATTCCAGCTTGTGCTTCTTCCAGCCAAGTCTTTCTCATGATGTACTCTGCATAGAAGTTAAATAAGCAGGGTGACAATATACAGACTTGACATACTCCTTTTCCTATTTGGAACCAGTCTGTTGTTCCATGTCCAGTTCTAACTGTTGCTTCCTCACCTGCATATAGGTTTCTCAAGAAGCAGGTCAGGTGTTCTGGTATTCCCATCTCTTTCAGAATTTTTCACAGTTTATTGTGATCCACTCAGTCAAAGGCTTTGGCATAGTCAATGAAGCAGAAATATTTGTTTTTCTGAAACTCTCTTGCTTTTTCCATGACCCAGCAGATGTTGGCAATTTGATCTCTGCTTCCTCTGCCTTTTCTAAAACCAGCTTGAACATCAGGAAGTTCACGGTTCACATGTTGCTGAAGCCTGGCTTGGAGAATTTTTATTTTATTTTATTTTATTTTTAAACTTTACATAATTGTATTAGTTTTGCCAAATATCAAAATGAATCTGCCACAGGTATACATGTGTTCCCCATCCTGAACCCTCCTTCCTCCTCCCTCCCCATACCATCCCTCTGGGTCATCCCAGTGCAGCGTGTGAGATGACTGCAATTGTGTGGTAGTTTGAGTATTCTTTGGCATTGCCTTTCTTTTGGATTGGAATGAAAACTGGCCTTTTACAGTCCGTGGCCACTCCTGAGTTTTCCAAATTGGCTGCCATATAGAGTGCAGCACTTTCACAGCATCATCTTTCAGGATTTGAAATAGCTCAACTGGAATTCCGTCACCTCCACTAGCTTTGTTTGTAGTGATATTTTCTAAGGCCCACTTAACCTCACATTCTAGGGTATCTTGCTCTAGGTGAGTGATCACACCATCGTGATTATCTTGGTCATGAAGATCCTTTTTGTACAGTTCTTCTGTGATCCATCTCTTATGAGACACCAATTCTCCTTCAGTTTACCTTGGTTTATTTTCAACCTCTACCCTCTACTTCATAGATGCATGCCCTGAACATCCTTTGTATGACCCTGTGTTGGCAGTAACAGCAGTGCTATTATCATACACTACTCAGTCTGTGCTGTGCTAAGTGCTGCCCAACTTAAGACACAGAAATTAATTCCTGGGCTCTTTGCAAATCACAGTAGTTACTCAAAGTGTCATTAGACTGAAAAAAGCAAAGAGAATTAATGACTCTTGGTCAAGTCATTGGCACTGTTATTCTTTGATCCTGTTCTACTATGAATGTGAATGCACACTTTGGGTGAATTTTTTAATATAAATCTTGATATTTCAAATAAATTTCAGGGTCAAGGAGGGCTGTTATAGTAGTATTTTCAGTTCTATCACACAGTGATGAATCAAATATTTTATAGGTATTCTTTGGCCAAAAGTGTTGGAAAGGATTTCATCTTCTGGGTTGGAAACTAAAAGTTTCACCCTAATCATGAGAGCAACATGGATAAATTACAAAACACAACAGCACACTGAAGACACAGAGAAACCTGAATGAATTAAATTTTAGAAATAACAAGGGGCCCTTTGGTGCTTTCATCTCTGTGGGTAATGCAGAGCTACAGAAAAAAGTCCCCAAGGATGGGTGAAAAGAAAAACCAAACTATTAACAAATTTTTATTGACTACATATTTATGATGTGACAGATTCAAATTCTGGGGAGTCTAAAAGAACTCCAAATCCAACTGTCAAATCTCCTTCAAGGCTCTCACTGGTTGCCCGTGAGTAGCACACCAATGACTGAGAGCAGAGCAAGGTAGATGAGACAGAACCATGAATTCTTCCTTAAGTGCAAGATAATGACCAAAAGGAGGATGCTAATGTGGAACAAGGAACTAAGACCCTCCAAGGTACAGATCTTTCCTGAGTATAAAGCAGTAGCATGCAAGGTACTGTGGGCAGAGAAAGGGAACTGACAGCCCATACCCCCAAGGCGTACAGAGTCATTGAGTACACAGTAGCCTAATAAAGATTGAGGCAGGGAATTAAGAATAAGAAAGACTTCCTAAAGCTTGAAAATGCAGGATCAGAGCTAGATAGTAAAGAAAATTCCCTATTGAACCCCAAAACTGTCATCCAGGTTTAAAGGAAGAGAATCAGAAAAGGGAAACTTGGATGTGGGCAAGGGGAGGGAGAGATGCAGGGCAGGCAGAAAGTAAAATAACAATTTCTTTCCTATAGTCCTACAACAAGCAACTGGACCTAATAGACACATATTTGAATTCTCATTGATCTTAGATTCAAATCTCTGCTGAAAAGAATGTCTTACTCTAACCCTCAAAATATGAAAAGCCATTATCTCCAGAAACTGAGTCTCAGTATAGTTGAAAATTCTCTATCCAGCAGGAAAAAAAAAAAAACTTTCAAGAATAAGTTGATAGAGAATATACAATGAAGAAAGGATAATCTTTTCAGTGAAAGCTTTCGGGAATATTGGACAGCTCATGCAAAACAATGAAACTGGACAGCCATACACAAAAACCAACTCAAAACAAAGATTAAAGATTTGAATGTAAAAGACCTGAAACCATAAAAATAGAAGTAAACAAAACAATAAAGCCCCTTGACATTGATCTTAGCAATGTTTTTTTGTTTGTTTGTTTTTGCAGGGATGGGGAGATTTGATTCCAAAAGCAAAGACAAAATAAACAAGTGGAACTACATGAAAGTAAAAGGCTTCTGCACGGCAAAGGAAACCATCAGCAAAATAAAAAGGACACCTGCAGAATGGTAGAAAATGTTTGCAAAGTATTTATCTAATAAGTAGTTAGCCTCCAAAATATATACAAAATGCATACAGCTCATTAGCAAAACAAAACAATTAAAAAATTCTCAGAGGAATTAAACATTTTTCCAAAGAAGACATACAAATGGCCAACAGGTACATCAAAAAGTGCTCATCAACTCTAATCATTAGGGAAATGCAAGTCAAAACCACCAAGTGAGATATCACCATATTGTTAGAATGCTGCTGCTAAGTCACTTCAGTAGTGTCCGACTCTGTGCAACCCCGTAGAGGGCAGCCCACCAGGCTCTGCCATCCTTGGAATTCTCCAGGCAAGAACACTGGAGTGGGTTGCCATTTCCTTCTCCAATGCATGAAAGTGAAAAGTGAAAGGGAAGTCATGCAGCCGTGTCTGACTCTTCGCAACTCCATGGACTGAAGCCTACCAGGCTCCTCTGTCCATGGGATTTTCCAGGCAAGAGTACTGGAGTGGGTTGCCATAGCTATCATTAAAAACACAATAGATAAGAAATGTTGGCAAAAAAAAAAAAAAATGTGGAGGAAAAAAGAACCCTTTATGAACTATTGGTAAGAATGTAAATTGATTTAGCCACTATGGAAAAGAGTGTGAAGTTTCCTTTAAAAATTAAAAAGAGAATTACCACGTGATCCAGAAATCCAATTTCTGGGTATATATTCAAAGAAGACAAAATCACTACCTAGAAAATATATATGTGCCTCCATGTTCACTGCAGCATATTTACAGTACCCAAGACACAAAATAAAACTGAGTGTAGATCAGTGAATCTATAAAGAACATGATATGTGAGTGGGGTGTGTGTATATATAATGGAATATTATTCAGCCATGAAAAATATTCTACCATTTGTTATAACATGGATGGACCATAGGGCATTATGCTAAATGAGATAAGTTGGGCAGAGAAAGACAAAAAGTGTATAATCTCTCTTATAAAAGAAACTACATTCATAGTTACAGAAAAAAGACTGGTGTTGCCAGAGGTGGGGTGAGGAGTGGGCAAAATATGTAAAGGTGGCTCCCCCCAAAAATAATGAAGGTAATGCGAGTAAAATAACATTTTCAGATAGGCAACAGCTGGGAAAATTTGTTTCTTGCAAATATTCATGATAAATAATACTAAGGAAATTTTCTCAGGCTGAAGGGAATTAATACCAGAAGAAATCTTGATATGCAGGAAGGAATGATGGGAAATAGAAAGTACATATATATTTATATGTGTGTGTATATATTTATATTTTATAAATGTAATGCAATATAAAATATAAAAGGACTTTAAAAACTATTCTGCTATATATTATATGTATAATGTTTACAACAGTTTAGCATGTAATATTTAATATAATGCATAATATAATAATAATTCATACATTTAAAATTGTATACACACACATATAGATAGTATAGGCAGTCTATGATTTGTATAGTGTTGTGTTGAGTAAAACTTGTGTGTATCAGAACAACATTCTCATTTGTTCAGCTACCAGATATCTGAACAAAATGAGTACACTTTTCCAATGTACACAGGTTTCAGTTAATATGGTTTTGTGCATAGTAAGAACGGTAATATATATACTACATATTAGATCAGATCAGATCAGTCGTTCAGTCGTGTCCGACTCTTTGCGACCCCATGAATCACAGTACGCCAGGCCTCCCTGTCCATCACCAACTTCCGGAGTTCACTAAGACTCACGTCCATCGAGTCAGTGATGCTATCCAGCCATCTCATCCTCTGTCATCCCTTTCTCCTCCTGCCCCCAATCCCTCCCAGCATCAGACTCTTTTCCAATGAGTCAACTTTTCGCATGAAGTGGCAAAAGTACTGGAGTTTCAGCTTTAGCATCATTCCTTCCAAAGAAATCCCAGGGCTGATCTCCTTCAGAATGGACTGGTTGGATCTCCTTGCAGTCCAAGGGACTCTCAAAAGGCTTCTCCAACACCACAGTTCAAAACCATTATTCTTTGGCGCTCAGCCTTCTTCACAGTCCAACTCTCACATCTATACATGACCACAGGAAAAACCGTAGCCTTGACTAGACGAATCTTTGTTGGCAAAGTAATGTCTCTGCTTTTGAATATGCTATCTAGGTTGGTCATAACTTTCCTTCCAAGGAGTAAGCGTCTTTTAATTTCATGGCTGCAGTCACCATCTGCAGTGATTTTGGAACCCAGAAAAATAAAGTCTGACACTGTTTCCACTGTTTCCCCATCTATTTCCCATGAAGTGGTGGGACCGGATGCCATGATCTTCATTTTCTGAATGTTGAGCTTTAAGCCAACTTTTTCACTCTCTACTTTCACTTTCATTAAGAGGCTTTTTAGTTCCTCTTCACTTTCTGCCATAAGGGTGGTGTCATCTGCATATCTGAGGTTATTGATATTTCTCCCGGAAATCTTGATTCCAGCTTGTGTTTCTTCCAGTCCGGCGTTTCTCATGATGTACTCTGCATATAAGTTAAATAAACAGGGTGACAATATACAGCCTTGATGAACTCCTTTTCCTATTTAGAACCAGTCTGTTGTTCCATGTCCAGTTCTAACGGTTGCTTCCTGACCTGCATACAAATTTCTCAAGAGGCAGATCAGGTGGTCTGGTATTCCCATCTTTTTCAGAATTTTCCACAGTTTATTGTGATCCACACAGTCAAAGACTTTGGCATAGTTAATAAAGCAGAAATAGATGTTTTTCTGGAACTCTCTTGCTTTTTCCATGATCCAGCGGATGTTGGCAATTTGATCTCTGGTTCCTCTGCCTTTTCTAAAACCAGCTTGAACACCAGGAAGTTCACGGTTCACGTGTTGCTGAAGCCTGGCTTGGAGAATTTTGAGCATTACTTTACTAGTGTGTGAGATGAGTGCAACTGTGTGGTCATTTGAGTATTCTTTGTCATTGCCTTTCTTTGCAATTGGAATGAAAACTGACCTTTTTCAGTCCTGTGGCCACTGCTGAGTTTTCCAAATTTGCTGGCATATTGAGTGCAGCACTTTCACAGCATCATCTTTCAGGATTTGGAATAGCTCAACTGGAATTCCATCACCTCCACTAGCTTTGTTCGTAGTGATGCTTTCTAAGGCCCAATTGACTTCACGTTCCAGGATGTCTGGCTCTAGGTCAGTGATCACACCAGTGTGATTATCTGGGTTGTGAAGATCTTTTTTGTACAGTTCTTCTGTGTATTCTTGCCATCTCTTCTTAGTATCTTCTGCTTCTGTTAGGTCCATACCATTTCTGTCCTTTATCGAGCTCATCTTTGCATGAAATGTTCCTTTTGTATCTCTGATTTTCTTGAAGAAATCCCTTGTCTTTCCCATTCTGTTGTTTTCCTCTATTTCTTATATTTTTGGAGGACCTTCATCCATTTTACCCACCCATCACTGCTATCTCTGTCAACCACCAATCTGTTTTTTGTATATATCATACATCATTTTAAAAAGGCAACTGACCATTTAAATCGAAATAAATAGCCATGTATTGTGGGGTTTGTAGCACATATAGAGGCAAAATAAATGGCAACAAGAACACAGAGCTATGAAGAGTCTAAACAGAATTACATTGTTGACAAACTGTTATATTACACATGAAGTAAGTAAGATATTTGAATTAAATGTGGCTAAATTAAAGGTGCATATTGTAATCTGTAGAGCACTATAAGAACATGAAGGAGGTCTAAATTAAAATCCAATACAGGAGATCAAATTGAATGCTAAAATATTTGATTAATCCTAAATGGGAAACAAAAATTAGATGGCAGACATAGAAAATAAATGCCAATATAGTCAACCTGCATCCTATTGTATCATTAATTATAGTAAATGTTAAGTGATTCCATGAAAAAGGCAGAAATTAGCAGACAGAATTAATAAATCACAACCTAAGTGTGACTGTTAACTTTATGTGTGAACTTGACTGGGGCACATGGTGGCCAGATTTGGTCAAACATTATTCTGGGTGTTTCTGTAAAGTTATTTTATATATGATTAGCATTTAGGTCAGTAGACTCAGTTCAGTCACTCAATTGTTTTTGACTCTGCTACATCATGGACCGCAGCATGTCAGGTCTCCCTGTTCATCACCAAATCCCAGAATTTACTCAAACTCATGTCCATTGAGTTGGTGATGCCATCCAATCATCTCATCTTCTGTCATCCCCGTCTCCTCCCCGCTTCACTCTTTCCCAGCATTAGGTTCTTTTCAAATGAGTCAGTTCTTTGCATCAGGTGGCCAAAGTCACCTGTACAGAATATTGTCCTTCATAATGTGGATGCTGCTGCTAAGTCGCTTCAGTCATGTCCGACTCTGTGCGACCCCATAGACAGCAGCCCACCAGGCCCCTATCCCTGGGATTCTCCAGGCAAGAATACTGAGTGGGTTGACATTTCCTTCTCCAATGCATGAAGTGAAAAGTCAAAGTGAAGTCTCTCAGTCGTGTCTGACTCTTAGCGACCTCATGGACTGCAGCCTACCAGGCTCCTCTGTCCATGGGATTTTCCAGGCAAGAGTACTGGAGTGGGGTGCCATTGCCTTCTCCGCATAATGTGGATAAGCCTTATCTAATTAGTTGAATGACTAGATAGAACAAAAAGGCTCACCCTCCCCCCAAGTAAGAGAGAGTTATTTTGGTCTAATGGCCTTGGAACTGAGACACTGGGTTTTTGGTGTTTTTGTTTTTGGCTCTCTTTGGACTTGAGCTGCAACAATAGCTCTGACTGGGTTTCAAACCTGATGGTCCTCAGGTTGGAATTACACTATTAGCTCTGCTGGTTCTCAGTCCTTCTAATTCAGACTGGAATTAAATTATTTGCTTCTCTAGGTCTCCAGCCTGATGACTGACCCTGCAGATTTTTGGACTTGCCAGCCTCCATAATCACATGATAATAATATCTCTATAATAAACCATAAATTACATGTATATATATATATATATATATTTATACACATACACACACTCACATACACACATTCACACACACATAAATTTCCCATGGGAGAGTAACAGAAAAGTGTCACTTTATCAAAAATACATAATCACATACATAATGTGTGTTCCAAGAAAAGAACTCATAACAGATTAAATTTTTAAGTAAGGGAAGAAATAAACAAATTCACCATCAAACAAATCTACCAAGTGTTAGATTCTACCTAACCCTTCTGATTAATTGATAGAACAAACAGATAAAAAAAATCATCTATGATACAGAAGATGTGAACACCATGCTCAATCTAATTGACCTAAGTGACAAATACATAATCGGTCAATGGCAGAACATAGTTTCTTAATCACAAGACATTTTTCAAAATATACCTTATGTTGAGCACTAAATTCAAGCTTTAATACATTTACAATAACTAAGTAATATTAGCAATATTCTCTGATCACATATTACAGTGTAATGAAATTAATGTTAAGAAAACATGCATAATACATACAAAAGTTTGGACATTAAGTGACATATTTCCAAAAAACATATAAATCAAACAAAACAAAGAAAAGCATAAAATATTTTGAAATGAATGATAATTCATTTCAGTTCAGTCGCTCAGTCGTGTCTGATTCTTTGAGACCCCATGAATCGCAGCATGCCAGGCCTCCCTGTCCATCACCAACTCCCAGAGTTTATTCAAACTCATATTCACTGAATCGGTGATGCCACCTAGCCATCTCATCCTCTGTTGTCCCCTTCTCCTCCTGCACCCAATCCCTCCCAGCATCACAGTCTTTTCCAATGAGTCAACTCTCCACATGAGGTGGCCAAAGTATTGGAGTTTCAGCTTTAGCATGATTCTTTCCAAAGAAATCCCAGGGCTGATCTCCTTCAGAATGGACTGGTTGGATCTCCTTGCAGTCCAAGGGACTCTCAAGAGTCTTTCCAACACCACAGTTCAAAAGCATCAATTCTTCAGTGCTCAGCTTTCTTCACAGTCCAACTCTCACAGCCATACATGACTTCTGGAAAAACCATAGCCTTGACTAGACGAACCTTTGTTGGCAAAGTAATATCTCTGCTTTTTAATTAAAACATACCGAAATTTGTAATATACTCCTAAAGTAAGGCTGAAAGAGATACTTGTAGTTTTAGTTACCTATGCTACAAAAGAGGGGTTTCACAGGTGGTTCAGTGAGTTAAGTACCTGCCTGCAATGCAGGAGACACTGGAGATATGGGTTCAATTCCTAGGTTGGGGAGATTCCCTGGAGGAGGGCACAGCAACCCACTCCAGTATTCTTGCCTGGAGAATCCCCATTGACAGAGGAACCTGGCAGGTTACAGTCCATGGAAGTCACAAAGAGTTGCACACAACTGAAGCGACTCAGTACAGCAGAGCACTACAAAAGAGGGGACTTCCCAGGTGGCATTAGTGGTAAAGAACTTGCCTGCCAATGCAGGAGACTTAAGAGACTTGAGTTAGATCCCTGGGTCAGGAAGATCCTCTGGAAGAGGGCATGGCAGACCACTCCAGTATTCTTGCCTGAAGAATCCCCATTGACAGAGGAGCCTGGTGGGGCCACAGTCCATAGGTTCACAAAGAGTTGGACATGATTGAAGCAACTTAGCAGGCATGGACACACTTCAAAAAATGAATGATTTAAAATAAATTACCTAAGCTTGCATGTTACCAATATAGAAAAATAATAAATCAAAATTAAAGTAGAAGAATGAATAGAATAGAAATAAGACCTGAAATAAATGAAAAAGAAAACTGATCAACAATGGAGACCACTACACGTCAGTTATTTTGTGAAAAGAGTATGAAAATGAGTAACCTCTAGAAATACTAATAAAAGGAGAAAGAGAGCAAAAGAGAGAGAGAACAAATCATTTATGACAGGAATGAGAGACAATACTGAATATTTTACATTCATTAAAAGGATAATAAAGGGACAGTTTGTTGATTTTGATCTCCATTTAATAAAGGAAATCATTAACTTAAAACTTTAAAAATTAGCAAATTGTTAAATGTTAATAAAGGCAGATTAATACCTTTAAGTTGACAACTTAGATGAAACAGAAAAAATTCCTTAGAAACAAAAATTACCCAAATTGGCAAATGATAAAATTGAAAATCTGAACAATGTAATTTCTAAGATGATCATGCATCTGGCAGCTCAAAATCCCTGTGCTATTGTCACACCAATAAAAGACCAAGATATGGTCAGGCAATAAATAAATAAAACAAAACAAAACAAACAAAAAAATCCAGCAGTATAGCTTCAACACAACTAAAAAATTGGAAACAGAATGAAAAACACAAAGAAGATACATTGTGTTGGCCAAAAAGTCAGCTCGGGTTTTTCTGTAACATCTTTTAGAAAAATCTGAATGAAATTTTGGCCAACTCAATAGGAATAGTCTCCAAGTACAGCAACTTTGGAAGTTGGTTTTGGCAGTTTCTTATGAAATTAAATATACTCTTATACAATTCACATTTTTCTCCCTGGAATTCATGTAAATGATTTGAAATGTATGCCAGCACAGAAATCTTCGTGCAAATGTTTATAACAGTTTTATTCATAATTGTCCAAACTTTGAAGCTACTAGCATGTCTACAATAAGTGAATGCTAATAAACTATGGCCCCTCCACACAGTAGAATATTATACCAAGATGAAAAGAAATGAGTCACCTACACATGGAAGTTTATGGCATCTTTATTCATATTTGTCAAAATTTGGAAACAACTGAGATGCCCTTTCATAGGTGAATAGATAAATGGTGATACATCCAGGCAATGGAATATTATTCAATGCTAAAAATGAAGCAATCTCACAAGCTATGAGATCTTGGAAGAATCTTAATTGCATATTAGTGAAATTAAAAGATGCTTACTCCTTGGAAGGAAAGTTATGACCAACCTAGATAGCATATTCAAAAGCAGAGACATTACTTTGCCAACAAAGGTCCATCTAGTCAAGCCTATGGTTTTTCCAGTGGTCATGTATGGATATAAGAGTTGGACTGTGAAGAAAGCTGAGCGCTGAAGAATTGATGCTTTTGAACTGTGGTGTTGGAGAAGACTCTTGAGAGTCCCTTAGATTGCAAGGAGATCCAACCAGTCCATTCTGAAGGAGATCAGCCCTGGGATTTCTTTGGAAGGAATGATGCTAAAGCTCAAACTCCAGTACTTTGGCCACCTCATGCTAAGATTTGACTCATTGGAAAAGATTCTGATGCTGGGAGGGATTGGGGGCAGGAGGAGAAGGGGACGACAGAGAATGAGATGGCTGGATGGCATCACTGACTCGATGGACGTGAGTCTGAGTGAACTCCAGGATTTGGTGATGGACAGGGAGGCCTGGCGTGCTGTGATTCATGGGGTCGCAAAGAGTCAGACACGACTGAGCGACTGAACTGAACTGACGTGAAAAAAGCCAACTTGAAAAGTTTATGTATGATTCCAAGTAAATGATATTGTGGAAAAGGGAAATCAATGGAGACATTAAAAATGTCAGTATTTTCCAGGGGATAGGGAGTAGGAAGTGTGCTCTCCAGTCGGCACAATGGGGCGATATAGGAGATGTGGATTCCATCTATGAGTCAGGAAGATGCCTTTGAGTAAGAAATGGCAACCCACTCCCGTATTCATACCTGGAAAATCCCATGGACAGATGAGTCTGGTGGGCAAAAGTCCATAGGCTTACAAAGAACTGGGCACAACTGAGTGACTGAATACACACACAGACACACACACTCACACATAGTGAATATTGGAGCACAGAGGATTTTTCAGATAGTGAAATTATTCTTGTATGTTATAAAGGTGGACACATGTGATTATATATTGTCAAAACCCACAGAACTCCAAGAGGGAAACTTTACATAAACTACAGACTTTAGATGACAATGATGTTTCTATGTAAAGTGAAAGTCACTCAATTGTGTCTGACTCTTTGCAATCCCATGGACTATCAGTCCATAGAATTCTCCAGGCCAGAATACTGAAGTAGAAGTAGGTAGACTTTCCCTTCTCCAGGGAAATCTTCCCAACCCAGGTCCCGCATTGCAGGTGGATTCTTTACCAGCTGAGCCACAAGGGAAGCCCATGTCTATATAGGTTCATGAACAAAACACATGTACTCTCTGGTACAGGATGCTGATATTGGGAGAAGTTGTTTCTGTGTGGGATGGTCAAAGATTATATGAGAACCCTAAATTTCCCCTCAATTTTGGGGGAATCTACAACTGCTCAAAAATGATCTATTAATAAACAAACATATGGACAGATAAACATTGATACACCATTTTTTACCCACCATTAATAGAATGCCTAAAACCAAAACGGCCAATCACATCCAATTTTGGCAAGGATGAGGAGCAAATGGAACACGCATACATTGTTCAGAGGAGCACACAATTATACAGTCACAGTTTCAAATCTGCTAAAATGACCAAAGGACTTCCCTGATGGCTCAGTGGGAAAATAACTTACTGGCAGTGCAGGAGACACAAGAGACACAGGTTCAATCCCTGGGTGAGGAAGGCCCCTGAAGGAGGGCATGGAAACCCACTCCAGTATTTTTGCCTGGAGAATCCAATGGAGAGAGGAGCCTGGTGGGCTACAGTCCACAGAACTGCAGAGTCAGACATGACTGAAGCAACTGAGCACGTTTGTAGAATGACCACAATTAAAAAAAAAAAAAAAAAAAAGACTGACAATTTAAAATCTTGAAAGGCTGCCAAGCACCTGGAATTCTCATGCATTCTGGAAGAGTGTACACAAAGTGTTCTATCCCAACTGTGGATAACTGTCACAGTTCCTTATAAACACACACACACACACACACACACACCTGCTCTATTACCCATAGTCTGGCATTTGCTAAAGATACATGAAAATGAAGAATTTTATAAGAGTTTTCAAACAATATTTTTTTAATTTTATTTTATTTTTAAACTTTACAATATTGTATTAGTTTTGCCAAATATCGAAATGAATCTGCCACAGGTATACCCACGTTCCCCATCGTGAACCCTCCTCCCACCTCCCTCCCCTCCCCTCCCTCTGGGTCGTCCCAGTGCACCAGCCCCAAGCATCCAGTACCGTGCATCGAACCTGGACTGGCGACTCGTTTCATACATGATATTATACATGTTTCAATGCTATTCTCCCAAATCTCCCCACCCTCTCCCTCTCTCCAAAATATAGATAATTGTAGTTGGCCATAGAAAGTAGCGAACTTCTAATATAAGTAACATGTTTAATTCTAAAAAAGTTAAATCCAGACACTTTAAAAAGAATATGCACTATACTTATTGGATTTATATGAAATTCAGTAACAGATAGAACTTATATTTGGTTAAATAAATCAGGAAGTGGTTCCTTTGTACATGAAAAGATGTTCAACATCACTAATTATTAGAGAAATGCAAAAGAAAACTATAGTGACATATCACCTCACATCAGTCAGAATGAACACCATCAAAAAGTCTACAGTAACAAATGCTGGAGAGGGTGTGGAGAAAAGGGAACCCACCTACACTGTTAGTTGGTTGTTGCAGGCACTATGGAAAACTTATATGGAGATAGCTAGTGGGAACCTGCTGTTTAACATAGGAGCTCAGCTTGGTGCTCAGTGGTGAGCTAGATGGGTGTAATGTCAGGGGAGGGAGATCCAAGAGGGAAGGGTTACACGTACACTTATACTTGAACAGTAGAAATTAACAGTATATCATGAAGCAACTATACCCCAATAAATTTTTCAAAAAACTAAAAACAGAGTTTCCATATGATCCAGTGATTCCATGCCTGGGCATATATCTGAAGAAAACTCAAATTTTAAAAGATACATGTATTTCCAAGTTTTGTTGTTGTTGTTCAGTTGCTAAATCATGTCAAACTCGTTTGCAATCCTGAGGACTATAGCCCACCAGACTCCTCTGCTCATGGGATTTCCCGGGCAAGAATACTGGATTAGGTTGTCATTTCCTTCTCCAGGGGATATTCCTGACTCAGAGAATGAACTTCATCTCCTGCTTGGCAGGTGGATTCTTTGTAATGGAACCACTAGGGAAGCCCAACCCCAATCTTTATAGCAGCACTATATACAATAGCTAGGACATAGAAACAAACCATGTGTTCATCAACAGATAAATAAAGAAGGTGTTGAACACAGTGGAATATTACTCCACCATAAAAATGAACCAAATTTGCAGCAACATGGATGGCTTAGAGATTATTATACCAAGTAAATTAAAGTGAAGTAAAGTAAGTCAGACAAAGAAAGATATGATATAACTTTTATGTGAAATCTCAAAATATAATACAAATGATTTTATATACAAAACAGAAACAAACTCACAGATATAAAAAGCAACCTTCTGGCTACCAAAAGGGAAGGAGTCATTGGGAGGGGATAATCAGGAGTACAGGGTTAACAGATACAGAATACTCTGTATAAAATGAGTGAGCAGGAAGAATTTACTATTTATTTCAGGGAAATATATTTAATATCTTATAACCCATAATGGGAAATGATTTGGAAAAAATAGTGGTTGCCTTTGGAGGAGAAGGAATTGATTGGGGCTTTATTTGATAAGAACTTCATCTTGTTTTGGCAGATGGCTATTTGGTAACAAAGTTCATTTAACAGAATGCTGTGTATCTATGTCTGTTTGCTGGGGCTTCCCAGGTGGTTCAGTGGTAAAGAATCTACTTGCTAATGCAGAAGAAATTGGTTTGACCTTTGGGTCAGGAAGATCACCTGGAGAAGCAAATGGAAACCCACTCCTGTATTCTTGTATGGGGAATCTCACGAACAGAGGAGCTTGATGGGCAACAGTCCATGGGGTCACAAAAGAGTTTGACACAACTTAGCAAATAAACAACAACAAGATGGTATGTTAATTATATTTCAAATTAAAAAAAAAAGTTTTGGCAGCGCTAGTGTAATGGCCAAAAATGCTCCCTTTTGGCAAAAAAGAGATCAAGTTTCAGTTCCAGATTTTGCTGTAGATTGCTGGATCTTCCACAAGTTAATTATTATCTGAAGCCTCAATTTCTTGATGTGTAAAATGGGGCCAAACACTTGTGGATTTTGTGAGAAATATGCAATGTGTAGAAAGCTTGTAGGATGGTATTTGGTCAAATAATAGCAATTCAATAAACAGCAGTTACACTATTTTTATGAACCTCTTGCAATTCTTCTTTCAAATGCCTGTACTTCTGACATACTCTGTTCTTTTTTTCTTTTAGTGCTCCATCTATCTGGAGAACATGTATGAATTTCCTACAGCTTTGGATTTTTTTTCTTTTTCTTTTTCTTCTTTTCATTGCTACTGCCAGAATCACAACCCCACCCCCACACTCCAAGCAGAAGTGAGTACTGTTATTTGCATCGACTATAATCAATATGAGTTTTAAACAGTGCAAACTAATTTATTACACTAAAAATAGCATATTCATATCCCTCTGTATCTGTAAGATCTGATGTCAGATTTTTCTCTAAACACAGCACCATGTCAAGTACATACTAAATCCTTAATAAAAGACATTTCATTAATAAATAATTTTAGACTATGAAAATCATAACATTATTTTACTGACATCCATATTTACACCAAGTCTAAAGGTATCGATGGGCACTTCTAGTACTAATCTTATACTTTCATCCACTAGCTCCTTATTGGATACTCAGAATGGGATGGGAATACAAGAGTGAACAAAAAAGACTCGAGTATGCAAGGAGATACTATGCTTGCTGTGATCCAGGCGATAAAGAAATGTACAGAAACTTCATTTGTCTAGCCAGTAATTTCCCACTCCTATTTGTGTCTCGTCATTTCTCCTACCCCAATCTTTTCCATTAATTTTGTTACCTTTCTGTTTTATACTTAGGAAATACTGAAAGTTCTTTCTGATTAGGAAGCAGACAGACACCTACATTCCATGAATGTTTTGTGTATATGTCTTTTCTTTCTGATGTACCTTCAATTTTTAAGCTGTTTCATGAGAAGAAAGGACGGGAATGTAACAACACTTGGGTCAGAGGTATGGAGATGGGACAGCATATACACAAAAGGGTGGTGGGAACTTCGGGAAGCTAGAAGATTACACAAGGAGAAGAGGGGGGTTTTGAAGACCTATTTAAGGCTTGTAGTTCACATCCATTAGACTGAGGACATTATTGGGAATGCTTTTATGAAAACAGTCAGCCCTCAAAAGGGTCAATATTTCACTTAATTCTTCAGGTGTGACTGATACTGGAAGTAGGAAATTTTTGGGTAGCTAGGTTGTCAACAGGCCTGGGTCCGAGATCTGTGACTGTCTAAAATAGGCATATTATTTTCCAGGGAAGAAAAATCCAATTCACTCATCATTACTTGACCCACCAGAATCACTGGGTACTTACACCTTAATTTTTCTCAGTTCAGTAACATTACCAGAGAGTTGCAAAGGTGCTACTTTAACTACTTTCCATTTATAATGGCAGCTACACCCCCCACATAATTCCTGATCATTTTTTAGGCTTTCCATATCAGTCCCAAGTATAAAGTAGGGGTAAAGGATTTTGACATAAAGCATTTGGTGGGAGTTGACATTGTGTGGCAGTGCTATTCATTAAGCCCTAGCCTCTGTGAGAACAATTGGGCTCTGCTGGCAATCATTTACTCTGTGGGATGACCCACAGCATGATGGACCAAAGGTTAAATCCACCATAATCCTGAAAAACAAATGGTTAGTGGGAGAGCTTAATCTCTGATGAATTTATATATCAGAATTAGAGGAAGAAGAAGTGTGCTTTAGTGAGGGTAGAAATGTAACTGGCTGAAAAATAAACTGATTATCCTAAAGCCATCCACAGCCACCAACTGATATGTGACAGGGTTGATAATAGGGAAACATGAGGGTGAAGGTTGACAGATGGCCCCAGTGAAGTAGGCACTTCTTAACCTCATAAAACTGATAACTCTTTTATGTACTATTATCAACCCATGAGAGGGACCCAAAACCATGAGATATGGTGTGTCCATTCTTCAGAAGCATCTTTCTGTGAGTATGGCAGCATGACACATCATCAGGCACCAGGGAAGGACTACTGCTTATGAAAAGAAGATGCTCCTAGGGGATAAAAATTTTGATTTCTCATCCCTTCAACTGCCAGAGAAACTACTGAAACCTCACTCTCAAGTTATCATTTCATTATTTAAGGCAATAATAAATTTGGGCATGTGTTTCTGCTTTCATTGGGATTCATAAATTACTACATTTGAGGACTACTAGCTAACAATATTCTTGCCTGGAGAATCCCAGGGACGGAGGAGCTTGGTGGGCTGCCTTCTATGGGGTCGTTCAGAGTCGGCCACGACTGAAGTGACTTAGCAGCAGCAGCAGCAGCAGCAGCAGCTAACAGTACTGCAGGCGGAGTGGGGTTTAGCCTTCATCATTCTCATCTGCCCCCTTGTGGTATCTTTCACACTTTTTTTTTTTTTTTTGGTCACTCCAGACTCCTGCCCTAGGCTGTAAACAGCCTATGCTAAACTAAACATCCTTGATATTTAATATTTTGTATATTTCCAGGAAACTATACTAAAGGAGCTGTCATTTCCTTTCCGCATGAAATAGTATACTGTTACTCAATACATCTGATACCTTCTACTTTATATGTTAATACATTGCTTAATTTTTAAGCTAAATTTCCACACACACACACCCAATTCTGTGTGATGCTGTTTATCTGTTTTCCCTATATATGAACTGTGGGTCTATTCATTCCCCTATTTTATTATTCTCTAGTGATTTTTTTTTGTTGTCATTGTTATAATTTCTTTCTTGCTCTGCAACTAAAAAATAAGCAGCAGGAAACCTACCTTGCTGTTTCATTCCAGTTACTCCACAGGAATTCCAACCCCCCTCCATACTAAAAATGCTATCTCTCATAGATGTCTGGAACATCTCAACTTCCAGTGTCTCTTTCCTTATCTCTCTATTCTTGGATGTCCTTTTTCTGCCTGTGTCTGAAAATGCCTGCAAGCTCTAAGATATACCTCAGTAATTTCACTGTAAATCTCACTCTTCTGCACCACGATCCCTGCAGCAGCTCTATTTCCATGAAGAGTATCTGGATCCCAATTCAGTTTTCTTCTGAATCCCAAGCTTTTATACAAAAATGTCTGCAGGCTATCCTCTTTGGCAGGTCTACAGGACTGTAAATGCCTATGTCCCACCCAATAATCATCAATTTCTCTTCCTTAGGAGCCTCCAGTGTGTCCCTGTAAGAATCACCCACCCTAGCAATTTATCCACTTTCCCGGGACTTCTCCTCCTCTTTCACATTTACATTAAAATATAATAGGTGTCTACTGTGAGTCTTTGTGTATATGTATATATATATATATATATATATATATATATATATGCTCGTGTGTATGTGTGTGTGTGTATTTTCTTTTCTTCCCTCTGGCTCCCGTTTTGCTGTATCTGAGCTCAGACCACACCATCTTCCCCCTCTTGGATACCTTCCATGTTCCCAGTGGTCTGTTCCCAACTCTATACTGCAGTACAGGGATTTCTAAAATATAAATCTGTCCCTGTCACTCCCCTGTGAAAACTCACCCATGGGGAATCTGACCAGGCTGCATTTGGGGACTGGTCAGAGTGAGGAGGGATCTTGTGTCGGCTAGGATTTCTGGTAGACGCCCCTCTGCACTATCCACTTGTGGTGGTCGGGGGCGGGGAAGGGGCGGGATTGAGCCCCCTTCCCCCCTCCTCCTTACTGCGGAAAGCTGCAGAGCTAAGGGCACTCACTTCCTATTCACCAGTCAGCAGGGAGGACTCCTCTCAGCAGCCACGTAGGCATTCTCTTCTCTCTGGAGGAAAAGGCCCAGCAGCTGTCGGAGGAAAAGGCTCACCAGCTGTCAGAGCAAAAGGACATGTCGCAGCTAAGTAAGAATCTGGGAGATCCGAGTCCCCCGGAGGAGGCCCCTAAGCCCGCGGTTTATAGCCGCCCTACGGTTCTGATGCGGGCCCCGCCCGCCTCCTCGCGGGCCCCTCCAGTCCCTTGGGACCCACCTCCGATTGATTTGCAGGCTTCACTGGCCGCTTGGCAGGCACCGCAGCCTGCTTGGGAGGCTCCGCAGGGCCAGCCGCCTGCCCCCATAGCACCCATGTCCCAGCCTCCGTCCCTAGGGGGCCCGATGGTCCAGGCTCCCCCTCTGGGGGGCCCGATGGGCAAGCCTCCGACTCCCGGAGTCTTGATGATCCATCCTCCACCTCCGGGAGCCCCGCTGGCCCAGCCTCCGACTCCGGGGGTCCTGATGATGCATCCTTCGGCTCCCGGAGCCCCCATGGCACATCCTCCTCCTCCGGGGACACCAATGGCACATCCTCCTCCTCCTGGGACCCCGATGGCCCATCCTCCTCCTCCTGGGACCCCGATGGTGCACCCTCCTCCTCCGGGGACTCCAATGACACACCCTCCTCCTCCCGGGACCCCGATGGCGCATCCTCCTCCTCCGCCGGCGACCCCAATGGCCCATCCTCCCCCTCCGGGGACCCCGATGGCGCAGCCTCCAGCTCCGGGAGTCCTGATTCCCCAGCCTCTGACTCCGGGAGTCCTGATGGTTCAGCCTCCTGCTCCGGGAGCTCCGATAGCCCAGCCTCCGCCTCCGGCACCCCTGATGGCCCAGCCTCCTCCTCTAGGAGCCCCAATGGCCAAGCCTCCAGGTCCTGGAGTCCTGATGATCCATCCTGCAGGCTCAAGACCTCCGATCACCCAGCCTCCAGCGACAGGAGCCCCGATAGTTCAGCCACCGGCGCCGGCCCCACCTGCGCAGCCTATGGCTTCCTGGGCTCCACAGGCTCAGCCTCTGATCCTGCAGATCCAGTCACAGGTTATAAGGGCTCCTCCGCCGGTTCCCCAGGGCCCACAGGCCCCACCGGCGCCGCTGGCCACTCCCCCGGGCTGGCAGGCCACCTCGCCAGGATGGCAGGCCCCACCACAAGGCTGGCCAGCCACACCCCTGGGCTGGTCGACCACACAGGTCACCTGGCCTGGTCCGACGATCGCTTGGCAGGCACCTCTATCAGTGCGCCCTGGGCCACCACCCATCCGCCCTGGCCCACCGCCCATCCGCCCAGGCCCACCGCCCATTCGCCAGGCCCCACCCCCAATACGCCAGGCACCGCCACTGATCCGCCAGGCACCGCCACCCATCCGCCCTGCCCCGCAGGTCCTGGCCACCCCACCGCCTCTCTGGCAGTCCCTGCCGCCCCCGCCACCGCTGCGGCAGGCCCCGCAAACTCGACTGCCTACCCCGCAGTTGAGGGCGGCCCCGCCAATTCGGGCGGCCCCGCAGGTGCCAACAGCCCCTCCAGCACCGCAGATGCCGACCGCACCTCCTGCTGTCCCGCAGGCGCCCCCAACGGTGATGCCGGCCCCTCTACCGGTCCCACTGTCGGCCCCTCAGGCTGTGCACTGCCCACCCATCATCTGGCAGGCACCAAAAGGCCAACCTCCAGTGCCGCAGGAGATGCCAACGTCCATGGAGTTCCAGGAAGTACAGCAAGCCCAGGCCAGCCTGGCCTGGCAGGCTCCAAAGGCCCAGGGGCAATTCTGGCAGTCCCTGCCCACACAGGAGGCCCAGAGGCAGGGCCCACCACTGGTTCAGCTGGAGCAGCCCTTTCAGGGGGCCCCCGCCTCCCAAAAGGCCCTGCAAATCCAACTACCCACCCAGCAGGCCCAGCTCTCGGGCTCGCAGGCAGAGCTGCCATCCATGCAACTCCAGCCCTCCTGGCAGGGCCCCTCTGCAGCCCTGCAGGGCCAGCCTGGAGCCCCCTTAACAGGGGCAAATTTTCCCATGGGCTCTGCTAAATCATTGATGACTTCATCAGGAGAATCTAGGGCTTCTTCTATGGACCGAAGGACCTCTTCAAAAGATCGTAGGACCTCTTCAAAGGAACGCAAGGCTCCTCTTAAGGACCGGATGATCTTCGGTGGCACTTTCTGTGCTCCCAGGGCAATGCCAACTGCTGGAGCACACCTGCCGACTCCCTGGAAAAACTTGCCTACCACATCTGAGACCTTTAATGCCACCCCAAGGGTCTTTCCATCTACCTCCCAGTTCCAGCCTGCCTCTTCTAATGCCTTCAAGGGCCCATCTGCCACCTCAGAGGCCCCAAAGTCACTGCCATTTACTCTGCAGGATCCGTTTGCCTGCATTGAGGCCCTGCCTGCAATCCCATGGGTTCCACAGCCCAATGTGAATTCCTCAAAGGCATCCAAGGCAGGACCCAGTATCCTGATGGCGACTGCAGCTGCCCCACAAGTGATGGCCATCACTCAAGAGGCCTCAAAGACCTCGGCTGAGCCACCACGTCGCTCAGGCAAGGCCACCCGGAAGAAGAAGCATCTGAATACAGAAGAGGAGGATAGTAGTGGCAAGATGCTGAACATGTGTCACTGGCAGGCCCCCAGGCGCTGGGAAAGTCTAGACTTGAACGACTGGGAGGTGCAAACACCCATCCAATTCCTGTGTGACTGGGAGGGCCCAAGCACCTCCCGAATCCTGAGTGGCTGGGAGGGCCTGAGTACCTCCCAGATCCTGAGTGGCTGGGAAGGGCCCAGCACTTCTTGGGCCCTGAGTGCCTGGGAGGGCCCGAGCACCTCAAGGGCCCTGGGCCTCTGGGAAAGCCCAGTTAGCCCTCCGTCCTTGATCATCTCTGAGCTCCCTACTCTTGCTCAGGGATGTGGTGCCACCCAATATGATCCCAAGCTGGAGACTCAACCACTGTCTCCCTTGGATGAGCGAGCAAATGCACTGGTGCAGTTCCTCTTGGTTAAGGACCAAGCCAAGGTGCCCATTAAGCGCTCGGAGATGGTGAAATTCATCATCCGTGAATATAAAGATGAGTGCTTAGAAATCATCAGCCGTGCTAGCCACAAGCTGGAGTGTGTTTTTGGTTACCAGTTGAAGGAAATTGATCCCCAAAACCACTCTTATATTCTCATCAACAAGGGTAGAAAGGGTGACACAGGTGTGTCCTATTTGGACAGGCCCAAGTTAGGCCTCCTGATGGTGGTTCTGAGCCTCATCTTTATGAAAGGCAATTGTGTCAGGGAGGACCTGATCTTTACTTTTCTGTGTAAATTAGGGCTGAATATCCGGGAGACACATGGTCTCTTCGGAAATACAAAGAAGCTCATCACCGAAGTGTTTGTAAGGGAGAAGTACCTGGAGTACAGGCGAATCCCCTTTACTGAGCCAGAAGAGCATGAGTTCCTCTGGGGCCCCCGAGCATTCCTTGAAACCAGCAAGATGATTGTCCTGAAGTTTTTGGCCAGGCTGTATAAGAAAGATCCACGGTGCTGGCCATACCAGTACTATGAAGCACTGGCAGAGTGTGAGTCTGAAGATCTGGATGAGGATGAGTCTGGCCCCGATGATAAAACCGATGACCCCACCAGCAGCCCCCCTCCCCATTAATGTTGTTTAGCAGATATCTCATGGTTCCTTTGGGTCCCCGGCCTAAGGCCACTGACAGGGTGGGGTGGGGGGGACGTTTTGTTTCTGGTGTTTCTGTTCAAGTTCTGTGTGTGTAAGTTTGGATTTCAATTTGCTTTTGTATCTGCCAAAGCTTTGTACATTTTCATGTGGTGTTGATTTCAACTGGCTATTGTTCTATTTGGTATTTTGGCATCTGTATTTTTAACTGAGATCTGTGATTCTCTGTTTTGTGTTATAATTGTTATGTTTTGGTATCAGAGTTGTGCTGGTTTTGTGAAATGAATTGAGAAGCTATCCATCTCATTCTGGTACAGATTATGTAGCATCAAAATAGGCTATTCTTTGAATGTTAAAATGACTCATCAGTAAAAGCTGTCTGCAGAAAAAGAAATATCTATATCTATATATAAATATAATTTCAGCATAATATGGAAGTGTTTGTCTTTATTCTAATTTTTATTCTAGGTACTGGGAGCCAAGTTTTACCATCCTCTCCAAATACAGCTGAACATCAAGACAATTTCCAGTAATAGTAGATACCACGGTGACAGAACTGTTTTTTCAAAACAGTGCTACATATGTTGTAATTATGCAGTAATTGCAGTGGGAGTTGGAATGTAAGATGAAAGCAAGAGTAAAGCTTCACACATCAATGAAGGTGAATCAAGAGGAGGTTTTTAATCCTTCTGATTCATCACAATAGTCTTTTAAAGTAGGCATTATTCCCATTTTGTAGGTGAGTGTCTAAGGCTAAAGTAGATCAATTAAGTGGGACATGTCAGTACCAAGACAAGGTTGTAATTTGAAGCAGAAAATTTTCTTAAGGTTATGTGGAAAGCCACGACCATCTATCTGCCTGTAGATCAAAGTACCAGGTTTGTTAGCCATGGGGAGAACAAAGGAGTCTTGGCCAGTTCTGGTGGGTGGCGGGTGTCCAGCACCTCAGGGAACCATGAGTTTAATCAACACATTGACATAGGCATTGAAAGATTCTCCCTGCAAAATATAACAGGGAAAAGGAAATACCAGGCTTCATTGAACTGAGATCATGCAGGTCGCAGTGGGTCAGGGGGAAGACGGGGGATAACACCGGGGTCTAACATACAAGGGAAGTCAGTTGGAAACTGGCTGATGTACTAAATAACCGGCAGTCAGTCCTTGGGTGCAGGATCTGGTGTGGGAGGTGGGGACCAAAGAGTTTTGGAAGAAGATATTCATGAGCACCTGACCCTGCTGGAGTGCGCAAAAGGACGTTCCTGAAGGTATCGCTATCTTCTCAGGGATGGGGACCATCAGCGTTGTTGCATCTCTACTGTTCTGGAAGGTTCCAGGGCCCCCAAATCCCGCCCTCCTTCTCTTGGTGGATAAAGCGCCTCAGTGGGGTACACGGCAGAAGTGGTATTCATCTGCCACCTAGCGGCCTGTTACGGTTCTGTCGCTCCTGCAATGGCTCAGCCCCAACCGCGGTCAAGAATCTCACACCCCAAATACTTGGATTTAGACTGGAACTTGCTTCACAACCCTTGCCCTTAATTTTACCTACATTTGGGCTCAAATGCTCTTTCTTTTCTCTTACGTCATAGGGCAAGGTGAAACTTCCTCCCGAGGTCCAATTCAGTCTCATTTGAGAAGCTGAAATTCTAGAAGAGGAGATGAACTCATAAATCCATTCCCCGCCCCCAGCACGGAGCTGTATTTTCTGGGATGACAGCCCCCACCCCAGGACTGTCCTGGCTACAGAGTATTTTTGGCACATTATCCACGTGGCTAGGTTTTCCAGAGATTCGGAAGGAGTTTCTTGTAAACTCCTTAGGTCAGAGTGTACTGGGCTTCCTTGCCAATCTTCACTTATTTAGATGACAACAGCAAATGCCCTTTGAACGTAATAGTACCGTTGCAGCTGAGAACTGTCCCGCAAAGAGGCTTTTTTGAGCCTCAAAATTGGCACATGGGTCTAGGATTTTTAATTTCTTTATAGCTTATTTATTATTTTTATAGTTTTTTTCTCCAAACTATCCACTCACGGGTGACTTGAGCAACTTCATCTCATTTATCCTATCATCTGGTGCAAAGCAAATGATCTCATTTAAGCAATGCCAAAGGCTTAAGACCTGAACAGAATTAAAATGTAATGAGATATAAGTGTCAATAACATTACAGTTTTTTAATTGCATTCAAAATAAATTGGCAAAATATTCAACTGAAATGTTTAAGAAAGAACAGTTGACATTATAAAATCAGAGAGATGAAAACGGAATCCAGGAAAATGGGAAGCTACAGGGTAGGATGCAATGAGAGAAAATTCAAAGCTATTTCGAAGTTCTAAAATGTAGATAAATTTAGTAGGAAGATTTTTAGTATGAAGATTTTTATTACAAAATGAAGAAAAACTAAAACTTCTGTAAACTAAATGGGCAAAAGCTATCAGATGACAAACACAAAAAGAAACACAAATGGAAAATGACGTTGGAAATGTTTCACCTCACTAATAGCTAAGGATGTTACCCATTATAAGTATTAGACCAGCATTCCACCTTTCATTTATTAAAGTGGCACAGAATAAAATGAAAGCTCATAGAATATCCAGTGAAAATAGAGTTATTGTAAAACTGGTATCCTTATAAACTGGTGATAAAAGTATAAATTATTGCAAATTACCCTGAAATAAATTCAGTCAACTGCATCTCCAAGAGATTTAAAAATAACACTAGCAGAAATTCATCAAATGGGAATGTATTGAATGGAAATAACTTGCATGGGGCAAAAGCTTTTCCACAAAGAGAGCTGCTTAGGGAAGTGGAGGAGACTGATAATATGCACGCACACCTCATACAAGCCTACTAGCAGCAAGGTGGTCCTGCTGCCAAAGGCGTCCTTAGAAACCACTTACAATTTGCTACAGCACAAAATTATGTGCAACAGAACAGAGACATAACAATCTTTGCCTGAAAATTTTGAAAGTGGGTGCTAGCAGTCTTATATGAAAGCTGTGGAATTATCTCAACCTTTTAGATTAAGCTGTAGACTCCTTGAGAAGAGAAATTTAAAGTTTTTTGCAAAGTGGGACTTCCTTCATGCACAGTGGATAGGAATCTGCCTGCCAGAGCAGGGAACATGGGTTTTATCCTTGTTCCAGGAAGATCCCAAATGAGGTGGAGCAACTAAGCCTGAGTGCTGCAACTGCTGAGCCTATGCTTTAGAGCACGCAAGCTGAAACTTCTGAGCCAGCCTGCATGCCACAACTACTGAAGCCCATGCCTAGAGCCTGTACTCCACAACAAGAGAAGCCACGACAATAAGAAGCCCGTGCACCATGACGAAGAGTAGCCCTCTTCTTGCTGAAACTAGAGAAAGCCCACACAAAGCAGCAAAGACCCAGTGCAGACAAAAATATAATAAATAAACAATTATAAATGTTTCCCAGAGGGATGGAATCAAGTGCATTGTTGTACAGGATGTTAAGTTGTAAGCAAGGTAATATCTTAGGATGTTGACCTAGAAATGATCTGAAATTCACAGTACTATTACTGCAAGTCATTCTTCTTGAGAGACTTAGAGGCAAAGATCAATTGCCTGTCAAAGCAGTACATAAAGCAACATTGTCAGCAACCACAATGTGCAGCATCATCTCATCTAAAAGACAGAGGCTCAGCCCAGACATGTCTGTATCTAACCAGAGCCTAACATGTGTGCAGCTCTCCCCCATTTGGTCACTAGACTGTTGCCTTTGACATTGCCTCCTACCTTCAATATTATCTCACACAAACTGCTGTGTTTGCTGTATGGAGCACAATGTTTCACTCTGTGTAAAGCCTGTGATGGCTTTTAGTTTATCTTAGAGTTAGACATTGCTCACTTTCCTCATCCTGAGTGTCAAGGGGCATCAGGTTAGAGTTGGGTAGCCTAAATTGGATTTACAAATGAGGCCAGGGGTCCCTCTGCTGGAGAGTTGGAGGAACTCCTAGGATTCTATAGGAAACACCCAGGAGTGACAAAAAGGATGGGTCTTAAAGAGAATTCCTACTGTATAGCACAGGGAACTCTGCTCAATACTCTCTAACAACCTAAAGTGGAAAATAATTTGAAAAAGGATAGATACATGTATGTATGTATATATACATATATATATACACATATATGTATATATATGTGTGTGTGTATATATATATATATATATATATATATATATACAACTGAATCATTTTGCTATACACCCTAATGGCAGAAAGCAAAGAGGAACTAGAGTCTCTTGATGATGGTGAAAGAGGAGAGTAAAAAAGCTGGCTTAAAACTGAACACTCAAAAACTGGGATCATGGCATATGGCCCCATGGCAAATAGATGAGGAAAAAATGGCAACAGTGACCTGATGTAAAGAGCCAACTCATTGGAAAAGACCCTGATATTGGGAAAGATTGAGGGCAGGAGAAGGAAGTGACAGAGGATGAGATGGGTGGATAGCATAATAAACTCAATGGACATGAGTTTGAGAAAACTCCAGGAGATGGTGAGGGACAGGGAAGCCTGGAGTCCTTGGGGTCCATGGGGTCCACAAGAGTGGGACATGACGTAGCAACTATTGAACAACAACAATACACCTGAAACTAACACAACATTGTTAATCAACTATCAGATCAGATCAGATCAGTCACTTAGTCGTGTCCGACTCTTTGTGACCCCATGAATCGCAGCACGCCAGGCCTCCCTGTCCATCACCAACTCCTGGAGTTCACTGAGACTCACATCCATCGAGTCAGTGATGCCATCCAGCCATCTCATCCTCTGTCGTCCCCTTCTCCTCCTGCCCCCAATCCCTCCCAGCGTCAGAGTCTTTTCCAGTGAGTCAACTCTTAGCATGAGGTGGCAATACAAAATAAAATTTTTAAAAGAGAGGGACTGTCATTTAGATTACACACTCCCTGTTTTCTTTTATCTCCAACCCCAAAAGTCCTGTGAGCACAAGAAAGACAGGCAAGATAGCAGGTCTGGCTTCTCTGAAGAGAATCTCTGGGAAAGGAAACCTAGCAATCCATTGTGGTTTGTACTATAAAGATAGATTGTTAGGTTTCCTTTCCTGCAGTGCCACTGAGCTAAATAGGAGAAAAATGATAATGAAGGAGTCTCCCCATATGGGCAATGTCCTTCTTTTAAATTGTTCAAAGAACCTTGCTGTGAACCCCAAGGAGAGATTTATAACACTGCTATCCCACTGGGTCAATCCCCTAATCCTTTTAGATTCTGAAACCTATACTGGTTCCTTTCTGTTTTAAGAGACAAAGCCTATATGGGGAGACTCCTTCATTCTCAGTTTTCTCCTATTTAGCTCAGTGGCACGGCAGGAATTCTCCTGGGGTCTCAGAGAGATACGTTCTCAGTGCAAATGACTTCATTCTGCAAGCTGTCAGTCTCCCAGTTAGACTGGCTTTCTCTGCCCTCACTTCTTCAGAGTAACTTCAACTTGTTTGTCTTAGAGGGCTACCAGAGGGATTCAGGTTGTCCCATCAACCAGCAATAATCACAGAAATATTTCCTATACCTGTAGTCCTCCTGGAGTGTGCTCTCTAGTGATGCAGACTCTTCCCTGAAACAGAGCTACCTGGGGTCACAAAGCTGTGGGAATTGATTTCTGACTTTCTTGACTTCTTCAGGGCATGCTTAAAAACATTTTGCTTAATACAATTATGTAAAGTTTAAAAATAAAATAAAATTTAAAAAAAGAATTTAAAAAATTTTTTTGTTTATTAAAATTTTTAAATAAATTTAAATCTAAATTTAAATTAGAGATACAAGGGGAATATTTCAGGTAAAGATGCACACAATAAAGGACATAAATGGTATGGACCTAAGAGAAGCTGAAGATATTAAGAAAAAGTGGCAAAAATATACAGAATAACTATGCAAAAAAAGATCTTAATAACCCAGGTAACCACAATGATGTGATCACTCATCTAGAGCCAGATATCCTGGAGTGTAAAGTTGAGTGGGCCTTCAGAGGCATCTCTACCAACAAATCTAGTGGAGGTGATGGAATTCCCATTGAGCTATTTCAATAATCAAAGATGATGGTGTTAAAGTGCTGTACCCAATATGCCAGAAAATTTGGAAAAGTCAGCTATGGCCACAGGAATTGAAAGGTCAGTTTTCATTCCAATCCAAAATAAAGTCAATGCCAAAGAAAGTTCAAACTACCACAGAATTTCACTCACCTCACACACTAGCAAAGCAATGCTCAAAATTCTCCAAGGAAGGCTTCAACAGTACGTGAACTGTGAAATTCCAGATATTCAAGCTGGATTTAGAAAAGGCAGAGGAACCAGAGATCCACTTGCTGATATCATTGGATCATCAAAAAAGCAAGAGAGTTCCAGAAAAACACCTACTTCTGCTTTATTGATTACGCCAAAGCCTTTGACTGTGTGGATCACAACAAACTGTGGAAAATTCTTCAAGAGATGTGAATACCAGACCACCTGACCTGCCCCCTGAGATATGTGTATGCAGGCCAAGTAGCAACAGTTAGAACTGGACATGGAACAACAGACTGGTTCCACATCAGGAAAGGAGTACGTCAAGGCTGTATATTGTGAGCCTCCTTATTTAACTTCTATGCAGAGTACATTATGTGAAATGCCGGGCTGGATAAAGCACAAGCTGGAATCAAGACTACAGGGAGACATATCAATAACCTCAGATATGCAAACGATACCACCCTATGGCAGAAAACAAAGCAGAACTAAAGAGTCTCTTGATGAAAGTGAAAGAGGAGAATGAAAAAGTTGGCTTAAAACTCAACATCAGTAAACTAGGTCATGGCATCCAGTCCCATCACTTCATGGGAAATAGATAGGGAAACAGTGGAAAAAATGAGAGATTTTAATTTTAGGGGCTCCCAAATCACTGCAGATGGTAACTGTAGCCATAAAATTAAAAGATGCTTATTCCTTGGAAGGAAAGTTATGACCAACCTAGACAGCATATTAAAAAGCAGAGACATTACTTTGCCAAAAAAGGTCTATCTAGTCAAGGCTATGTCTTTTCCAGTAGTCATGTATGGATGTGAGAGCTGGAATATAAAGAAAGCTGAGCACTGATGAATTGATACTTTTGAACTGTGGTGTTGGAAAAGACTCTTGAGAGTTCCTTGGACTGCAAGGAGATCAAACCAGCCAATCCTAGTGGAAATCAGTCCTGAATATTCATTGGAAGGACTGATGCTGAGACTAAAACTTCAATACTTTGGCCTCCTGATATGAAGAGTTGACTCACTGGAAAAGACCTTGATGCTGGGAAAGACTGAAGGCAGGAGAAGAAGGGGACAACAGAGGATGGGATGGTTGGATGGCATCACCGACTCGATGGACATGAGTTTGAGCAAGCCCCAGGAGTTGGTAATGGACAAGGAAGCCTGGCATGCTGCAGTCCATGGGGTCACAAAGAGTCAGACATGAGTGAGTTACGGAACTGAGCTGATTTTTCATTTTTTGCTTTATTTAATTTTTTACAGTGTTTTGTTTGTTTCTGCCACACAACAATGGGAATTAGCCATAATGATACATTTAACTCCTCTTTCATGAGCTTCCTTTCCTCCATCCTCCTTACCCTCATCCATCTTGGTCATCACGGAGTGCCAGACTGGGCTCCTTGTGTTATACAGCAAGTTCTCACCAGCTATCTATTTTACACACAGTAGTATGTACATGTTGATGCTACTTTCTTCATTTGTCCCACTTTCTCCCTCCCTGACTATGTCCACAAATCCATTTTCCACACCAGCATCTCCGTTCCTTCCCTGCAAATAGGTTCATCAATACCGTTTTTCTAGATTCCATACATATATGTTTTTCTCTTTTTGACTTACTTCACTCTCTATAATAGGCTCTAGGTTCATCCACCTTACTAAAACTGGCTCAAAAAAAAATTTTTTTTTTTACAGTTAAGTGATATTCCATTGTATATATGTCCCACAGTTTCTTTATTCATTCATCTGCTGATAGACATCTAGGTCACTTCCATGCCCTGGCTGTTGTAAATAGTGCTGCAAGTGGCAAAGTTTTACTGGACAGTCTCCTGCATCCTTCGTCTGATCCCCCCCCCCCTCCATGTTTACATTGCATATATCAATAGTATAGTTTCAAAGATGCTGACAGCAGTACTAAGTACATATTAAGTTCAATTAAATTTTATCACAAAAATGTGGACTCTATAAATATCATCTCAATCAACATCTAGAATTATTTCACCACCACGAAGATTTCTCTCATGCTGTCTCATTATAGTCATGTGTAAACCTTCTCTCTGGCAATCACTAAACCCTGACAATCACTGCTATGCCCTTCATCACATTAATTTTCTAAGTTTGAGAATGCTATATAAATGGAATCATGCCCTTGAGTGACATTTTTCCACTCAACTATAATACCCTTGATATTTATCCAAGTTGCTGTGTGTATCAATATGGAGTTCATTCCTTTTCAGTGCTGCCAAATCATTTACCTATGAAGGACATTCTGGTTGTTTCAAAATTTGATCTCCTATAAATCTGCTATGGAGATTCCTGTGCAATCTTTTATATGCACATAAATATTTATGTATCTGAGATAAAAACGTCTGGATATAATTGCTGGGTTGGCAATTGAATATGGCAAATGAATAGTTAGTTTTAAAATGAAGCTACCAAACTGCTTTCCAGAATGATTGTAACATTTTACATTCCCATCAACCATGTATGAGAGATCCAGTTACTTCATATCCTCATAAACAGTTGGTATAATCACTTAAAAAATGTAGCCATACTAGTAGATGTGAAAAGAAGAGAAGCTAAAAGCAAAAGAGAAAAGGAAAAATATACCCATTTGAATTCAGAATTCCAAAGAATAGCAAGGAGAGATAAGAAAGCCTTCCTAAGTGATTAGTGCAAAGAGAGAGGAAAACAATAGAATGAGAAAGACTAGAGATTGCTTTAAGAAAATTAGAGATAGCAAGGATACATTTCATGCAAAGATGGGATCAAGAAAGACAGAAATGGTATGGACCTAACAGAAGCAGAAGATATTAAGAAGAGGTGGCAAGAAGATACAGAAGAACTATACATAAAAGATCTTCATGACCCAGATAATCACGATGGTGTGATCACTCACTTAGAACCAGACATCCTGGAATGTGAAGTCAAGTGGGCCTTAGGAAGCATCACTACAAACAAAGAAAGTGGAGGTGATAGAATTCCAGTTGAGCTATTTTAAATCCTAAAAGATGATGCTGTGAAAGTGCTGCACTTAATATGCAGCAAATTTGGAAAACCCAGCTGTGGCTACAGAACTGGAAAAGGTCAGTTTTCATTCAAATATCAAAGAAAAGCAATGTCAAAAGAATGCTCAAACTACAGCACAATTGCAATCATCTTACGTGCTAGTAAAGTAATGCTCAAAATTCTCCAAGGCAGGCTTCAACAATACATTAACTGTGAACTTTCTGATGTTCAAGCTGGTTTTTCTTTGAAAAGGCAGAGGAACCAGCGATCAAATTGCCCACATCCACTGGATCATCGAAAAAGCAAGACAGTTCCAGGAAAAAAAAAAAAAAAATCTGCTTTATTGACTATGCCAAAGCCTTTGACTGTGTGGAACATAATAAACTGTGGAAAATTCTGAAAGAGATGGGAATAACAAACCAACTGACCTGCCTCTTCAGAAACCTATATGCAGTTCAGGAAGCAACAGTTAGAACTGGACATGGAACAACAGACTGGTTCCAAATAGGAAAAGGAGTACATCAAGTCTGTATATTGTCACCCTGTTTATTTAATTTATATGCAGAGTACATCATGAAAAATGCCAGACTGTATGAAGCACAAGCTGGAATCAAGATTGCTGGGAGAAATATCAATAACCTTAGATATGCAGATGACATCACCTTTATGGTAGAAAGGGAAGAAGCACTAAAAAGCCTCTTGATGAAAGTGAAAGAGGGGAGTGAAAAAGTTGGCTTAAAGCTCAACATTCAGAAAAGTAAGATCATGGCATCTGGTCCCATCACTTCATGTCAAATGGATGGGGAAACAGTGGAAACAGTGGCAAACTTTATTTTTTGGGGCTTCAAAATCTCTGCAGATGGTGACTGCAGACAGGAAATTAAAAGACGCTTGCTCCTTGGAAGAAAAGTTATGACCAACCAGGACAGCATATTAAAAAGCAGAGACATTACTTTGTAACAAAGTTCTGTCTAGTCAAAGCTGTGGCTTTTTCAGTAGTCATGTATGGATGTGACAGTTGGACTATAAAGAAAGCTGAGCACCAAAGAATTGATGCTTTTGAACTGTGGTGTTGGGGAAGACTCTTGAGAGTCCCTTGGACTGCAAGGAGATCCAGCCAGTCCATCCTAAAGGAGATTAGTTTCTGTTTCTTAAACATAAGCTCCCTGCCTTCGGTTTTTGTGTGGTGTCCCCTCTACCTAGAATGATTGATTCCCAGGTATTCACATGGATTGCATTTCTCTGAAACCAGGCATGATTTCAGAATCAAATACCAGGTCCTCACAGGTATCCCTTTTGGGTTGCTCAGATAAGTTATAACTAGGCTCAATCTAGAGGCTTGGTTGTATTATACTGTGTTATATTAGGTGATGTAATCCCTTGTCATGTTATGTGATATCACATTCTTCTTCTTTTTTTTTTTTTGTCCTTTTTGGCCTTGCCATGCATTATTTGGGATCTTAGCTCCCCTATCAGGGATGAAACTTGTCCTTGCTTCACTGGGGGCATGGAGTCCTAACCATCCAACTGCCAGGGAAGTCTTACATTATTCTTGATAATGTAAATGTCAGTATGGATTAAAGAGAGTGGAGATTGAGAAGCTCTGTTCCCTGTAATTACCCAGGAACTGGGCATTTGCTCACTTAATGACCATATGTTTCACCTGGTTCTTAGAATCTATGTAATTCATTTGTCAGAAGAAGTAAGAGCATGGAGGATTCTGTCAGAGGGTTTCATAGACCAGATACTGGACTGGAGTGTTTTATTTCTGCATAAATCCCATCAGTTGGATTTCAACCATGTGGTATCAACTCACTGTGACTATGGATGGTAAATGTAGACCATCTGTGCATCCCAGGGAAAGAAGGATTGGATGAAAAATGCCAAGGTGGTCATTTTGTTCATTGAATATTCACTTCACTATTTCCTAAGTTGTTGAGCAAACTCCTTTCCTAAAGGGAGACAATCCAAAATTCATCTATGTATCAAATACAGTTCAAAATTTGGAATTTCGGAATGACACTGAAGTCCTGATGTGGTTTTTCATAGTCAAGGGCTTGGATAAGTTATTTTCTCTTGACATCAAATAGTCAACCAGAGAAAGGGAAAGGCTGGCCATAATGAAAATCCTTATTTGGAAAAGCAAATGAGACCCAGAGGTGTATAGAAATTATAGGTGCTACTGACACAAGTGATGCCTATCTACTGACACAAGTGATGCCTATGAGGCAGGGAGAAGTGATATTCTGGAAGGACATAGATGTGGGATAAAATCCTCATTCCTATTTTGTTAGTAAAAGGAATAAAGATGGAAGGCCTGGTAATACATTTCTTTACATTTGAATGCTGAGCAGAGAAAAGACATATGTCTTGATTCTATGTTGAAGTCTTGTCTAAGTACTTCACAAGTTTAATCCCACACCCTCACATTTGTACCTAGAAGGTCAGGCCACTTGCAGGCATGAGGGAACTTCTCTGAAGGAGAAACCAAAATTCTGTCTTCAAAGAACAAAACTCAAAGTCTGAAAAGAAAGTAAAAAGACATATGCAGTTGTGTGTTTGTAGAGCTATTTTTTTCAGTTCTTAATAACTCAGCTCAAAGAGGAACTAAGGTATGGAAAGAGTGTGTGAATAGGAGATACATATAAATGGGTTATATGTGACCTCGAGAAGTGAAGAGAAAGATGAGGTTGATGCTTCAATAAAAAGGAATGTTTGTGTTTATAACAGGGATCCTTTTGCAGCTTAGGTCCCAAATCAATGCTGGGATTTCATGTGTCTCCTGAGACACTCTCTAGAGAGATGTCAGTCCTTAAGACATTGAGTATGTAGTCTGAGATAATGCTTGTAGGCACTTTGCTCTTTGTGTCCAAAGAACCTAGAAACTTGTAATTCTAGGACAGAGGGTGGGTTGTTTGGACGCACTGCGCAATGGCAGAGCAATAAGAAATCTTAAACATACAATCATGCTCAGTTCAGAAAGATCCATATAAAATTTACTCTCTGATTTAGAAAAGGGCCCTTGTTCTGTAGGATACCCCATGGTTGTTGGCAATCTATGATAATTGCTTGTCTTCCTTACTAGGCGGTAAGCTCTACGATGGCCAGAACACTGTCTCTTTTTCTTACTATTAGCCTCTCAGCTTTTGTCACAATGCCTGACATATAGCAAATTTTCAGTAAATATGAGCTGAATAAATGAGAAACTTTCCTATAGCCATCATTGATGAACTGAATGAGAATTAGGCAATGATGCCTGTGTATTCTCTCTCAATGTATACACTGCAGCTCAGAGTCAAATGCCTATGGTACATGTTTGAACTCTTAGTACCTTGTTTAAAAAGAATTGGCTGTATTGAATGTTGTCTGCCTGGAATCTTTAAGGTTAACCATATGGGAACCACTGCGTCTAACAATAAACTTAACTTCATTATCTAGAAGAGATTCCTGGGTTTGAAGATGGTTACTGATTCTTGGAAACAAAAACTGAAGACATGTATCACAACTGAGTTCTGGGAGAACAAATGACAAAGCCTAGACTTATGTGCTCTGACCACCTCTTTGTATTGTAGCAATTATTAGATGGGAGATGGTTTATGGGTGGAGAGATCACCTATGGCATGCATAATTCAGGGTATACCTTGAACAAAACAGATACAAACCATGTCTTGGAGCTCCCAGACTAGTAGGGGGCTATTTAGTTCAACAATGGTAAAGGTACAGTGGATTATGCATCACAAATCAGGAAGATTTACCAACTTTAAGGAGGTTAAAGAAAGCTGTCAGCAGAAGTGTCACATAAACTGAAATTGAAGGCTGAGTAAATGGTAGAACACTCAGGGATCAGCTATTACAAACAGAAGAAAAACATGAATGAAAGCCTGAGAAAGGAATCACAGTGCATTTAGAGAGTGAAAGAGAAAGAGAGAAGTTGATGTATTCATGAGAAAGTATTCTGCATTCAAAGAACTGAGACCAGAGCATTGTTTCTTAAACTTCAAGTGTGTGTGTGTGTGTGTGTGTGTGTGTGTGCATGTGTGAAGAAGTTGGCAAGGGAGAATGTTGAAAGCGGAAACACAATGAAAAGGAATACGATGAAAGATCTTGTACATTATAATGGTAGGTTTGGTGTTTAACAATAATAAGAGACCTCTGAAGGCATTTAATCAGGAGAACAGTGTAATCAGATTTACATTTTGAGAGAGATGAAATGATATCTGTCTTCCCATACTCCCTGGTCCCCTACCTCCTAGAGCTCCTTTTGCTGCTGCTGCTGCTAAGTCACTTCAGTCATGTCCGACTCTGTGCGACCCCAGAGATGGAAGCCCACCAGGCTCCCCCATCCCTGGGATTCTCCAGGCAAGAACACTGGAGTGGGTTGCCATTTCCTTCTCCAGTGAATGAAAATGAAAAGTGAAAGGGAAGTCGCTCAGTCGTGTCCGACTCTTGGCGACTCCATGGACTGGAGCCTACCAGGCTCCTCCATCCATGGGATTTTCCAGGCAAGAGTACTGGAGTGGGCTGCCATTGCCTTCTCCGAGAGCTCCTTTTACTTTACTGAAAATCCTGGGGCTTAAAGGCAGTTGATTTGGGTAGGTCACGCATCACTGTTAACACTGTAGAGAGGCTTTAAAATAACCAAGGGTTCAGAAGGTGTGAAGGCACCCTTTGCATAATGAGACCATTACAATCATCTGAGGTGGCTTTGTTTCCTTTGTGTCGATTCAGATTCTCATGGAGAAAACTAGCTATAGCTCAGAAAGGAGACCCTTTCCTCTAACACCCCTGGAATGAGAGTATAAGGTCTCCTTGCCCTACAGGGCCACTAGGCAGTGGGAAAACAACAACAACAACAACAATTCTCCTCTCCACCAACTACCGACTGAGTATAAACTGAGCTGAAGAAAAAGTGACTAAGAGGCAATGGAGGTGAAGTGACATGAAAATGGTCTTGGTGGCCAGGATCGCATAATGTGAAAAGGAGAGGAAGTGGCAGAGGAGGAGAGGGTAGACAGCCTGGATGGGGAAGAGTTTCAAGGGAGATGACTATGGCAAGGGACATGGAGAGAGCAGGAGTTAGGAGATGATAGAAGCTTCTTCACATGAGACCTCCTTTCAGATCTGGGACATAAGACATTGCCCTGAGCACTGAGGTGTCAAAGTGCAGCAAAACTTAAAATTTTCTATCACAGACTCAAAATTCTAGATCAGCTTAAAGTATTGGCAGAACTCTGAAGGAAAGAAAAGACTGAACATTCTTTGTAAATTAGCAGTCATTTGGTTTGAAGAAGGAATGTGAGAAACCACATGTGTCCCTAATTGGGAGAACAGATCCTGCTCCGAGGCCATCACATGGTACTAGACTATACCCACTATGCCCTTCTGGACAGTATGAAGTATTAACCTGTTAATTTTCCAGTTGGAAAATTGTAAGGCTACCCGCCCTTCCCACCCATGTCCTTCTATTCTGAGACTGAAATTTGTGACATGCACTGTAGAAAGGAACAGAGGATCTTTAAGGTTAGAAAACTCATTCTTACTAGGGTGAAGAGAATGGATTGAGTGGGAATAATTAAGAAAGCAGGAGAGACAGATGGAAACTGTTTCAATAACTCAGCAAAGAGTAAAAGCTCACTAAGGTTACATAGCAGCAATGAGATGGAGAGAACCAGTAGATTTGGAGACTAAGAGCAGTCATCACTTGCCAACTACCTTACACTGAAGATCAAGAGAGATTCAGAGACATATGGAATTAAATATGAATGTAAGCTTTCAGGCTTGAGTGACTGGATGCATACTGGTGTCCTTTCTAGAACAGAAACACAGAAAGGTTGCTACTGAAATGGGAATTCAGTTTCTGATATCTGTGTCACATATCTAGAAAATAATGCCACAAAGGCAGATGCATTTATTTGTTTGTTGGTTTATTGCTTGATTCTGGAAAGCATTTGGAGTGATCTAGAAGGTGTTTATATATTCAACTGTGATTTTAGTTCCGAATGTGGGGAAAAAAAAAAAAAAATGTGAGTCAGAATAAAGACAATGATTGAAACCCTGGATGGAATGGAGATAGTGACTGATTATACAAAATGCTATTGAGAGCCAGGGATGGGAAGCTCCGAAAGCAGATGTGGAATATGCAAGTAATAGAAGGGTTCAGTTCAATTCAGTTCAGTGTCTCAGTCGTGTCTTACTCTTTGTGACCCCATGGACTGTAGCATGCCAGGCCTCCCTGCCCGTCACCATCTCACGGAGCTTACTTAAAGTCATGTCCATCGATCTAGTGATACCATTTAACCATCTTATCCTTTGTCCTTCCCTTCTCCTCCTGCCTTCAATCTTTCCCAACTTCAGGGTCTTTTTCAATGAGTCAGTTCTTCGCATCAGGACGCCAAAGTATTGGAGTTTCTGCTTAAGCATCCAATGCATATTCAGGACTGATTTTCTTTAGGATTGACTGGTTGGATCTCCTTGCAGTCCAAGGGACTCTCAAGAGTCTTCTCCAACACCACAGTTCAAAAGCATCAATTCATCGGTGCTCAGCTTTCTTTATATTCCAACTCTCACATCCATACATGACTACTGGTAAACCATAGCTTTCCAGAACATGGTTGCCAAAGTAATGTCTCTGCTTTTTAATATGCTAAGTTTGTCATAGCTTTCCTTCCAAGGAGCAAGCATCTTTTAATTTCATGGCTGCAGGCACCATCTGCAGTGATTTTGGAGCCTAAAAAAATAAAGTCTGTCACTATTTCCATTGTTTCCCCATCTATTTGCCATGAAGTGATGGGACTGGATGCCATGATCTAAGTTCTCTGAATGTTGAGTTTTAAGTAAACATTTTCACTCTTCTCTTTCACTTTCATCAAAAGTGTCTCTTCAGTTCTTCCCTTTCTGCCATAAGGGTGATGTCATCTGCATATCTGAGGTTATTGATATTTCTCCCAGCAGTCTTGACTCCAGCTTGTGCTTCATCCAGCCCAGCATTTCCCATGATGTACTCAGCATATAAGAAAATAAGCAGGGTGACAATATACAGACTTGACACACTCCTTTCCTAATTTGGAACCAGTCTTTTGTTCCATGTCCAGTTCTAATTGTTGCTTCTTGATTTGCATACAGATTTCTCAGGAGGCAGATAAAGTGGTCTGGTATTCCCATCTCTTTAAAAATTTTCCACAGTTTTTTGTGATTCTCATAGTCAAAGTCTTTGGTATAGTCAATAAAGCAGAAGTAGATATTTTTCTAGAAATCTTTTGCTTTTCTGATTATCCAAAGGATGTTGGCAATTTGATCTCTGTTTCCTCTGCCTGTTCTAAATCCAGCTTGAACATCTGGAAGTTCATGGTTCACATACTGTTGAAGCCTGGCTTGGAGAATTTTGAGCATTACTTTGCTAGTGTGTGAGATGAGCGCAATTGTGTGGTAGTTTGAACATTATTTAGCATTGTCTTTCTTTAGGATTGGAATGAAAATTGACCATTTCAAATCCTGTGGCCACAGCTGAGTTTTCCAAATTTGCTAACATATCGAAGGCAGCTTTTTAGCAGCTTCATCCTTGAGGATTTGAAATAGCTCTACTGCAATTCTATCACCTTCTGTAGCTTTCTTCTTGGTGATGTTTCCTTAGGCCCACTTGACTTTGCATTCTAGGAAGTCTGGCTCTAGGTGAGTGATCACACCATCGTGATTATCTGGATCATGAAGATTTTTTTTTGTATAGTTCTTCTGTGTATTCTTGCCACCTCTTCTTAATATCTTCAGCTTCTGTTAGGTCCATACCATTTCTGTCCTTTATTGTGCTCATCTTTCCATGAAATGTTCTCTTAGTATCACTAATTTTCTAGAAGAGATTTCTAGGCCTTCCCATTATATTGTTTAGAATGGAGGGTATTGTCATACTCTTCTGTTTATAAGAAGGGTATCACAGACAAATAAGAAAAATAATGATAAAATCTATTGACAGAGGCACTAGGAAGCTGCAATGTTCAGTGAACCAAGAAGGGGGAGAATTAGGCACTGCTCACAGGTTTAGATTGTGACGGGAAAGTATTCATTGGATTTAGCAGTAACAAGGTAATAGGAAGGGAAACTCTGATAACAATGGTATGTAAGAATGCATGTTAGGACTCTTCAGGGCTGTTTTACTTTCTGCAACCCTATGGACTGTAGCCCACCAGACTGCTCTTTCCATGGGATTCTCCAGGCAAGAATACTGGAATAGGTTGCCATGTACTTTGACAGAGGATCTTCTGATCCAGGGATCAAACTCACATCTCTTATGTCTCCTGCTTTGGCAGGTGGGATCTTTACCACACGTGACACCTGAGAAGCCCCAACAATGGTATAAAAATAAGAAAAAAATGAATAAGTAGAAGGAATGAGGTTATACAAATAAATTATAAGTGGAAGTAACGTGCATGTGTACATTTACACAGAAATTTGCAATAAATGTAAAGGAGTATTATGCCAGAATCTGGTCTTGACACTCTTCAGTGATATCATAGCAGTAGCAATTTCACTTACACTCTCTTATTTGCAGTATTATAATAAGTAAAATCAACATGATAATAGTTATCTTACTAAGTTGATCTTAATAGTTCTAGCTTACATTTCTCAAATCCTGCAGCATTCTGGATTCATACTGTTACACCTGGGGGTTACCTCCCATTTCTTGGTCAGTTCTGTTAAGATTCCTTTTCAATCACTGAACAAAATTTTCTGAAAAATAAGGGTTAGATGCCACACAATGGTACATTAGTCTCCTTGATTTTCCTCAAAGTGCAGTACCAAGCAACTCATTTACTCTTTATTTACTCAAAAAAATGTATTAATTTTCTACTATGTTCTGGGACTTCTGAATCCCTGTACCCTTTCTTCTAACCAGTTTGTTGATTATTTAGTTATAAATAATCCTGTTTAAAGTTCATGAAAGTTATTTATTGAGTTATTGGAGTTCTTTCAGTTCTATTTGTTCTGTCTCTATATTGTACTTATATATAAACCCGAGCTTGTCTCTTGCAAAGGCTTCATTTCACTAGAAGACACTTATTATGAGGATTTCCATGTGCTTTGTTGGACTGTGAAGAAATCTGAGTGCCAAAGAATTGATGCTTTTGAACTGCGGTGTTGGAGAACACTCTTGAGAGTCCCTTGGACTGCAAGATCCAACCAGTCCATTCTGAAGGAGATAAGCCCTGGGATTTCTTTGGAAGGAATGATGCTAAAGCTGAAACTCCAGTACTTTGGCCACCTCATGTGAAGAGTTGACTCATTGGAAAAGACTCTGATGCTGGGAGGGATTGGGGGCAGGAGGAGAAGGGGACGACAGAGGATGAGATGGCTCGATGGCATCACTGACTCGATGGACGTGAGTCTCAGTGAACTCCGGGAGCTGGTGATGGACAGGGAGGCCTGGCGTGCTGTGATTCATGGGGTCGCAAAGAGTCGGACACAACTGAGAGACTGAACTAAACTGAACTAAATTAACCCATGACATTATAGGAACTTGGGTATATAGTCATACCACGTAGGGGTGGTTGTTCCCTGGTTTCTTAAAAAGCCCAGTGTGGTGAAAAGTTGGTGCCCAAGGAAAGTATATCAGCCTGCTTCTGGGACTTAGTCTAAAATGCCATGGGGAGCCATATAAGCACATGTTTGTATCACCCATACCTGCCTGGATTTATCTCTACATTTAACACCTAGTATTTGACAGAGATGTTTTGTAGCTGTGATTTAAGAGATATACAAGTGCCTTAAACTGCCTTAAACAGCTCTGACTTGACCACAGGAAAGCACCCGCACAGATGAGAACTGGAGGTGTCTCAGAGTTCCCTTTGCTTCATTACCAGGCTAAAGTCTCTACCCTGGGCAGGATTTGTAATCTGCTAGGCATAATTCATGATATTTCAAAGATGTGCAGAAAACTGGATGTGCCCCAGCTGCCCCGAGAAAAACCCCATTCCTTTCCTAGAGCCCTGGTGATACACCTGCCTCCTATCCTTAAATTTCTTTACTCCCTGGGAACACTCCTGGGAAGGAGATGTTCTTAAAGAACAAGCTCTCTTTTCCCTATTCCTTGGTCAATGAATAAACTTTCTGCTCTGGTATCCAGAACGTAGTTTCACTTAATTGGTGTTTGCAACTCAGTGCAAAGGATCCACTGGAACCCAGTAACATTTGGTCCAGAGATCCCAGGAGTCATGGTCAGGGGTGGCCAAGGACCCGATTTGGAATGTGGAGTCAAGTGGAACTACAGGTAAAGCTTGGGAGCCTTCCTGTGGGCTGATTTCCAAATCACACTATTAGGGCTTTGCCCAAGGTGCAGGTGGAAGGCTCATATATCTACAGTGTGAAATTAGTGACAGTAATGGATGTGTTGCCTCTAGAACATGAAATTACCTGGGATGTGCTGTCCTGTTTCTGTATGTAACTTGTTTAATGGTGAGTCACAGGTTTTGACTGGGAAATTTTCCAGCTCACAGAGAACAAAATCATGGACAGAACCTTGACAATGATGCTGAACCCTGGATATTGTGAGGGATGGATTGTCCAGCTGTACTGGTGTAGGTAATATGTGAGGTTATACACATCCATCCATACTGCTTCCTCATAGGGACCCTCAGTATCAACATGATACCAAAAATGACATTTCCCACTTGTAAGGGATTTAAATACTGGCATCAGAGTTCTGCAATTACAGAACTGTTTAAATACCCACCAGGAGCTGTGTATATGTATATTAAGCTTTGTCCAGAGTGAAAGAAAAGTGGACTTGGATTTTCCCCATAATGGAAACAGAACAGAACATGTTAACTAGGTTAAGGTCATTTCTTGAACTACTGTTATGGCCTCAAACAATTCTGCAGTATCAGGAATTAGAGTCTTAATCAGGGGGAATCAGAGTATTGAGTTTCTGATAGTCAATGGGGAGGTGCCATTCATTAGTGGTTGGCTTAGGTTTTGACCTAAAGGGGCTTTTGAAAGGGAAGGTTTTGGCTTAATATCTCCAGTGTCAAGCACATTGTTAATGACAGAGTGTTGACCTTCAGTGCTTTATTTAACTTGGTACTAGAGGACATTTACCATCTTGCCTGAGGAGGAAGAGTTACTGGTGTCTATCAGGAAGGCTAAGAATTTGTTCCACATGGCATAGGGCCATGTCACCACAGCCATGAAAGAAAAAGTCCAGGGGCCATGAGGAGGAGAAACAGTTTGAGATAAATGTCCCATAGATTACATCCAAAAGGATTTGTACACTTTTGATTATTTTACCTGCATGCCCTGCAGGCAAATATGTTTCCCTTTTATGAATTTAGAGGCTCTGTCTGGAATGGCAATGACTTGGGTCAAGGTGTCTAAAAGGTCCCAAAAGACTGTAATTGAAATGGAAGAAAACATTCTATTATTATTTGTATTAAGTAAAATACATGTAAATTGAAGTGTCCAAAATTTTAAACCATATAAATGTAATGACTTCTGGCAAATATACAGATCTGTACAGCAATGTGCTGGTTAACTAGCTCTCTAGACAAACAATCGCTGATGTGCTGTTTGCCAATGTTTATGGTATAAATTTGTTGCTGCTCAGTTGCTCAGATCAGATCAGATCAGTCGCTCAGTCACGTCCGACTCTTTGTGACCCCATGAATTGTAGCACACCAGGCCTCCCTGTCCATCACCAACTCCCGGAGTTCACTCAGACTCGCATCCATTGAGTCAGTGATGCCATCCAGCCATCTCATCCTCTGTCGTCCCCTTCTCCTCTTGCCCCCAATCCCTCCCAGCTTCAGAGTCTCTTCCAATGAGTCAAATCTTCACATGAGGTGGCCAAAGTACTGGAGTTTCAGCTTTAGCATCATTCCTTCCAAAGAAATCCCAGGGCTGATCTCCTTCAGAATGGACTGGTTGGATCTCCTTGCAGTCCAAGGGACTCTCAAGTCTTCTCCAACACCGCAGTTCAAAAGCATCAATTCTTTGGCGCTCAGCCTTCTTCACAGCCCAACTCTCACATCCATACATGACCACAGGAAAAACCATAGCCTTGACTAGATGAACCTTTGTTGGCAAAGTAATGTCTCTGCTTTTGAATACGCTATCTAGGTTGGTCATAACTTTCCTTCCAAGGAGTAAGCGTCTTTTAATTTCATGGCTGCAGTCACCATCTGTAGTGATTTTGGAGCCCAGAAAAATAAAGTCTGACACTGTTTCCACTGTTTCCCCATCTATTTCCCATGAAGTGGTGGGACTGGATGCCATGATCTTTGTTTTCTGAATGCTGAGCTTTAAGCCAACTTTTTCACTCTCCACTTCCACTTTCATCAAGAGGCTTTTGAGTTTTTCTTTACTTTCTGCCATAAGGGTGTTGTCATCTGCATATCTGAGGTTATTGATATTTCTCCTGGAAATCTTGATTCCAGTTTGTGTTTCTTCCAGTCCAGCATTTCTCATGATGTACTCTGTATAGAAGTTAAATAAACAGGGTGATAATATACAGCCTAGACGTACTCCTTTTCCTATTTGGAACCAGTCTGTTGTTCCATGTCCAGTTCTAACTGTTGCTTCCTGACCTGCACACAAATTTCTCAAGAGGCAGATCAGGTGGTCTAGTATTCCCATCTCTTTCAGAATTTTCCACAGTTTATTGTGATCCACATAGTGAAAGGCTTTGACATAGTCAATAAAGCAGAAAGAGATGATTTTCTGGAACTCTCTTGCTTTTTCCATGATCCAGGGGATGTTGGCAATTTGATCTCTGGTTCCTCTGCCTTTTCTAAAACCAGCTTGAACATCAGGAAGTTCACGGTTCACATTTTGCTGAAGCCTGGCTTGGAGAATTTTGAGCATGACTTTACTAGCGTGTGAGATGAGTGCAATTGTTCAGTAGTTTGAGCATTCTTTGGCATTGCCTTTAGGTCAGTCATGTCCAAATCTTTACAACCACAAGGACTGCAGCATACCAGACTTCCCTGTCCTTCACCATCTCCCAGAGTTTGCCCAAGCTCATGTCCATTGAATCGATGATACCATATAACCTCTGTTATCCTCTTCTCCTGCCTTCAATCTTTCCCAGCATCAGGGTCTTTTCCAATGAGTCAGTTCTTTCATCTCCTAGCCAAAGTATTGGAGCTTCAGCCCCAGAATTAGTCTTTCCAATGAATATTATGGATTGATATCCTTTAGGATTGACTGGTTTGATCTCCTTGCTGACCAAAGGACTCTCAAGAGTTCAAAAGTATCAATTCCTCAGGGCTCAGCCTTCTTTATGGTCCAACTTTAACATCCATACATGAAAACTGGGGGGAAAAAAACCCATAGCTTTTACTATATGAACTTTCTCAGCAAAGTAATGTCTCTGCATTTTAATATGTTGTCTAGGTTTGTCATAGCTTTTCTTTCAAGGAGCAAGGGTCTTTTAATTTCATAGATGTATTCACCCTCTGCAGTGATTTTGCAGTCTAAGAAAATAAAGTCTATCACTGTTTCCATTGTTTCCCCATCTATTTGCCAGGGAGTGATGGTACTGGATGCATTATCTTAGTTTTTGAATGTTGAGTTTTAAGCCAGCTTTTCCATTCTCCTCTCTCACCTTCATTAAGAGGCTCTTTAGTTCCTCTTTGCTTTCTGCCATAAGGGTGGTGTCACCTCCTCTCACCTAATCCAATTTCAAGCCAAAAATGTCACAATACTGAATGTGGAATTGAAAGGGTATGTGCACTTGCCTCTTTGGGCCATTAGTGCCATTCCAACATGTGGTTAGACATGTGCAGCCAAAGACCATATGAGATACAGAACATTTCCATCATTTAATCATGTTTTCCAAGACCCTTTTCAGACAATCTCTATCCCCATAAGTCACTAACTTTCTGATTTACATCATAATGAGTTATTTTAATTTTCTTTAAACTTTTGTAAATAAAGTATTAATAACCAATATGTTTTCTTAAATATCTGGATGAAAATATTGAAATATTACTTCATCATTTATTAATTTTGCTATTTTCTTAAATAGTTATGTGCCTCCAAATGTATACTTAGGTTTTTTTTTTTTTTTTTTCTGTTTGTTAGAAAAATAAAAAGTAACATTACAAGATTTTCAATATCAGAGTTTTAACGTTTTTGCTCTTATAAAAATACATTACAAAATATTCCACTATCTTTAAAGGGTGAGGGGACTGGGTTAATATGCCTCCTGTCTAAATCATTATTTATGTGTGAATAATAAACTCTATAGATCCTGCCTTAAAAATGTTGATAGAGCCCAGATCCTTGAGTACAATCATCATGCACATCTTAGGTTCCAAGATACCCAAAAGTTCCTTATTTATAGTATCTAGATTCCATTTGATTCTTTTCACCCAGATTTCATATAAACACTGCAAATGAGATACTGTTATTACCATTCTCTCTCAGACGAGTAAACTGAGGTATAGGACACTTTATTAACTTGCCCAAGCTACTAAAACAAATAGATGGTGTTAACTTCCAACCTGGCATGTATCTAGTCCTCAAAAACCTTGCCCATTCTATAAGCATAGTCTAGTGTTTCCTCTTCCTCTTATGTGACAGTCTGGATAATGGCACCACTGTATAATATATATTGAGATAGCAGAGAGGAGAAAGAGGGAGAATTAGGGGGAAAAAATATGACACCTTTGTAATGAGAAAAGTAGCTTAGGAGAAAATCTGCAAAGTGTCCAGGGCCAGACTCAATGCCTTTTGTTTAGATCTACTTCAACTGCCTTAGTTGGCTTTCTGCCTTTATGTTTTGTAGCACCTACTTTCTTTATTACAGAGTCTCAGATTCTCTAGTCGTTTGGTTCTTTGACTGATTGGAGCCCTCAAAAAGGAAACTCTATTAAGAATGAGTGTCTTGCCATATATCAACATGAATTCGCCACAGGTATACAGGTGTTCCCCATCCTGAACCCTCCTCCCTCCTCCATCCCTGTACCACCCCTCTGGGTCGTCCCAGTGCACCAGCCCAAAGCATCCAGTATCGTGCATCAAACCTGGACTTTGTAAACTTAAATAATAAAATAAAATTTAAAAGAAAGAAAAGCATAAAAAAAGAATGAGTGTCTTCCACCAGAAAATTACTAGAGCTAATCAATTAATAAAGCAAAGTTGCAGGATATAAAATTAACACACAGAAATCACTTGCTTCCCTATGCACTAACAATGAGAGAACAGAAAGAAAAATTAAGGAAATAATTTCATTCACCATTGTGACAAAGAGAATAAAATACTTAGGAATAAATCTACCTAAAGAAACAAAATACCCATATATAGAAAACTATAAAACACTGATAAAAGAAATCAAAGATGATAGAAACAGATGGAGAAATATACCATGTTCACGGATCGGAAGAATCAATATAGTGAAATGAGTATACTGTGCAAAGCAATCTATATATTCAAGCTACCAATGGTATTTTTCATAGAACTAGAACAAATAATTTCACAATTTGTATGGAAACACCAAAAACCTCGAATAGCCAAAGCAATCCTAAGAAAGAAGAATGGAACTGGAAGAGTCAACCTGCCTGACTTCAGACTATACTACAAACTGCATTCATCAAGACAGTATGGTACTGGCACGAAGACAGAAATATAGATCAATGGAACAAAATAGAAAGCCAGAGATAAATCCACACACCTATGGACAACTTATCTTTGACAAAGGAGGCAAGAATATACAATGGAGAAAAGACAATCTCTTTAACAAGTGGTGCTGGGATAACTGGTCAACTACTTGTGAAAGAATGAAACTAGAACACTTTCTAACACCTACACAATGATAAACTCAAAATGGGTTAAATATCTAAATATGAGACCAGAAACTATAAAACTCCTAGTGGAAAACATAGGCAAAACACTTTCCGACATAAATCCCAGCAGATCCTCTATGACCCACCTCACAGAGTTGTGGAAATAAAGGTAAAAATAAACAAATGGGACCTAATTAAACTTAAAAGCTTTTGCACAATGAAGGAAACTATAAGCAAGGTGAAAAGACCTCCTTCAGAAAGGGAGAAAATAATAGCAAGCGAAGCAATTGACAAATACTTTAAATTTAGTTGTTCAGTCATGTCTGACCCTGTGACACCATGGGCTATAGGCTACCAGGCTCCTTTGTTCACGGGATTTTCCAGGCAAGAGTACTGGAGTGGGTTGCCATTTCCTTCTCCAGAGGATCTTCCTGACCCAGGAATCTATCCCAGGTATCTCACATTGACAAATAATTAATCTCAAAAATCTACAAGCAGCTCACACAGCACAATACCAGAAAAATAAACCACCCAATCAAAAAATGGGCCAAATAACTAAACAGAAAAAACAGACACTTCTCCAAAGAAGACATATAGATGGCTAACACATGAAAAGATGTTCAATATCACTTACTATCAGAGAAATGCAAATCAAAACCACTATGAGGTACCATCTCACACCAGTCAGAATGGCTGCTATCAAAAAGTCTACAAACAATAAATGCTGGAGAGGGTGTGGAGAAAAAGGAGCCCTCTTGCACTGTTGGTGGGAATGCAAACTAGTACAGCAGTCACTATGAAGAACAGTGTGGAGGTTCCTTAAAAAACTGGAAATAGAACTGCCATATGACCCAGCAATCCCACTGCTGGGCATACATACTGAGGAAACCAGAGTTTAAAGAGACACATGTACCACAATGTTCATCGCAGCACTGTTTACAATAGCCAGGACATGGAAGTAACCTAGATGTCCATTGGCAGACGAATGGATAAGAAAGCTGTGATATACATACACAATGGAATATTACTCAGCTATTAAAAATAAAGCATTTAAATCAGCTCTAATGAGGTGGATGAAACTGGAGCCTATGATACAGAGTGAAGTAAGCCAGAAAGAAAAACACCAATACAGTGCACCAATGCATATATATGGAATTTAGAAAGATGGTAATGATGACCCTATATGTGAGACATCAAAAGAGACACAGATGTATAGAATAGTGTTTTGGACTCTGTGGGAGAAGGCGAGGGTGGGATGATTTGAAAGAATAGCATTGAAAAACTTATATTCGGTTCAGTTCAGTACAGTTCAGTCACTCAGTCATGTCCGACTGTTTGCGACCCCATGAATCGCAGCATGCCAGGCCTCCCTGTCCATCACCAACTCCTGGAGTTCACTCAAACTCATGTGCATCAAGTCGGTGATGCCATCCAGCCATCTCATCCACTGTCATCCCCTTCTCCTCCTGCCCCAATCCTTCCCAGCATCAGTCTTTTCCAATGAGTCAGCTCTTCGTATCAGATGGCCAACATATTGGAGTTTCAGCTTTAGCATCGGTCCTTCCAAACAACACCCAGGACTGATCTCCTTTAGAACGGACTGGTTGGATCTCCTTGCAGTCCAAGGGAATCTCAAGAGTCTTCTCCAACACCACAGTTCAAAAGCATCAATTCTTCGGTGCTCAGCTTTCTTCACAGTCCAACTCTCACATCCATACATGACCACTGAAAAAACCATAGCCTTGACTAGACAGACCTTTGTTGGCAAAGTAATGTCTCTGCTTTTTAAATAAGCTATCTAGATTGGTCATAACTTTCCTTCCAAGGAGTAAGCATCTTTTAATTTCATGGCTGCAATCACCATCTGCAGTAATTTTTCAGCACCCAAAAATAAAGTCTGACACTGTTTTCACTGTTTCCCCATCTACTTCCCATGAAGTGATGGGACCAAATGCCATGATCTTAGTTTTCTGAATGTTGAGCTTTATATTACTGTATGTGAAATAGACCTGCAGTCAAAGTTCAATGTAAGAAACAGGGCACTCAAAGCCAATGAACTGGGATGACCCTGAGGGATGGGATAGGGAGGGAGGTGGGTGGGGTTTCAGGATGAGGGACACATGTACACTCATGGCTGATTCAATGTATGGTAAAAACCACTACTATATTGTACAGTAATTAGCCTCTTACCAAAATAAATAAATTAATTTAAAAATAAACAAAAATGAAAAAAGAAAGAGTGCCTTTTGCAGACACAAGAAACAAAGTTACAGTTACCACAGGGGTAAGTGGGGGTCGGGAGGGATGGGGTAATAAATTAGGAGTTTGGAGTTAACATATATACATTGGTATATATAAAATAGGTCAACAACAAAGACATACACAATGAACTATACTCAATATCTCTTAACAACCTACAATAGAAAAGATAATGAAAAATATAAGTGAATCATGTTCCTATACACCTGAAACTAACATAACATTGTAAATCAACAGCACTTCAATTAAAAAAATATTTATGGATATAACAATAATGAGCACCTCACAGGACTGAATGTCCATCATCAGGTATTGCAGCACAGGTGGACAGTTAAAGATCTGGCTCCTTCAACAGGTACTTGGAAATCCTTCCAACTACAGGGATTTTAACCAACCAAGAGCCCCAAAAGCTGTGCTCTGAAATCCATGACTGTGTTTATGTCAAAACCATGCTTCCCATGTGCTGCTCCCAGTTAGTAAGGGAATGTGACGGGGACAATTTCTGAGAGATGGGGGAAACTGGTGATGGCTGGTTGTGGCTTGAGGACTCCTGGATAGACATATTGAGACTCCACTAGAGTGCAGATCAGATCAGGATGCTTCCACTCTACCATCCTCCTCTCTCTCTGTCACCTGCAGCCAGACTTTGTATGAAATGTTTTCCCACCTTTCTGGACCTCTCCCTAACTTTTCTCATGAGAATTTACCCCCAATAAAATCTGTGCACACTTAATTTTGTTTTGGTGCCTGCTTCTCAAAGGACCAAGATTACCACCCCTTGTTAACTATTTGGGCGATATCATTTTGGAAGGTGTGATATGGAAGAAATACAGAAAGCCATAGGCAAGGAGTCTGAATCACTGCTGCAGGAAACAAAGAAGCACAGCAAAGAGAACATAAAATCCAAGAAACTAGACAGAACCCAGATAGTGGAAGAACTAGCCCCTTGTTCAGAGGCAGATGAGACGGAAAGATAAGATCTGGAGTTATTTTTATTCCCAGAAATTCAGGGATGCTTGCCCTTGCCTTTGAGGTTTGTCCATTTACAGTGAAAGGGTATGTGCTTTTCTCCAATTAGTTTTATGTAGGAGCCAATCCCATCCACACACACACACTCACATTCCAGATCAATACGTAGACAGAGTGGGAGAGGCCAATTGGGATAAGATAATCCAGGTTCAAATCCTTTCTCCACAACTTTATGGATGTGGTCCTGACAGTGGGCAAACTATTTAACTTACCCATAATTAGCATTATATTCTCTAGATATCAGAAAGATTATTAGCATACTACTCTGGGTGTTGTCATAAGAATTAGATCACACTTACAGACGCCATTTTCACTTTGCCTACTACATGCTAAAAACTTATTCGTGGTATATATATTTTATAAAGAAAGACAGATCGTGCAAAGTTTTCTGCATCAAGGCATCTGGCCAGGCATCTTCCTTTTTTTATCTGCTATCCATACCACAAGAAATTTTTATGACTGCAGGATCCTAAACCTGAGAAGTTAAGTATACAGTGTTCATAGTGTTATGTAAATCTAGTTTATCCTTATTTGTTTTAAAATGAGGACTGATTAGGATGTATTAAAAATTCTACTAAGTTTGTGGATTCCTGGGTTTCCCCTATTCATTGTCTTTGCATTTTCTGAGGCTATGTAATCACACGAATATAAATTTTATCTGCTTTTAACTTCATGATGCACTGAAATTTTATCACCTATTCTACTAACACTTTTGCCTTTAAATTAATTTTTATATAAATCTAGAAAATCTTTCTTTTGGATTATTTGTTAATTTCCAATATTTCTGTTTATTTTCTACTTTTTTGCTTATTCTATGCCAATTTTCTCTTTTTTCTTATCTTCTTATAAATATATTATTTGTATTCTTCTTTTTCCATGCCAATTTTGCCTTCACATACGGCTCATCAGGTTTTCAAGGCAAGAATGCTGAAGTGGTTAGCCATTCCCTTCTTCAGTGGACCACTGAACTCTCCACCATGAGCCATCCATCTTGGGTGGCTCTACACGGGATGGCTCATAGTTTCATTGAGTTACACAAAGTTGTAATCCATGTGATCATTTTGGTTAGTTTTCTGGAGTGTGAAGTCAAGTGGGCCTTAGGAAACATTACTACGAACAAAGCTAGTGAAAGTGATGGAACTCCAGCTGAGCTATTTCTAACCCTAAAAGATGATACTGTTAAAGTGCTGCACTCAATATGCCAGCAAATTTGGAAAACTCAGCAGTGGCCACAGGAGTGGAAAAGATAAGTTTTCATCCCCAAGAAGGGCAATGACAAAGGTAGTTCAAACTACCACACAATTGCCCTCTTTTCACATGCTAGCAAGATAATGCTCAAAATCCTTCAAGTTAGGTTAAACAATATGTGAATGGAGAGATGTACAAGCTGGATTTAAAAAAGGCAAATAAACCAGAAATCAAATTACCAATATCCACTGGATGATAAAAAATGCAAAAGGATTCCAGAAAAAAAAAAAAAAAAACACATCTATTTCTGCTTCACTGACTACACTAAAGCCATTGACGGTGTGGAGCACAACAAACTGTGGAAAATTCTTCAAGAGATAGGAATACAAGATCACCTTACCTGCCTCCTGAGAAACCTGTACATAGGTCAAGAAGCAACAGTTAGAACCAGACATGGAACAGCAGACTGGTTCCAAATTGGAAAAGGAGTACATCAAGACTGTATGTGGCCACCCTACTTATTTAACTTATACACAAAGCACATCTTGCAAAATGCTTGGCTGGATGAGGAACAAGCTGGAATCAAGATTGCCGGGAGAAATATCAATAACCTCAGATATGCAGATGACACCACCCTAGTGGCAGAAAGTGAAGAGAAACTAAAAAAGCCTCTTGATGAAAAACTTGCTTAAAACTCAACATTAAAAAAACTAAGATCATGGCATCCAGTCCCATCACTTCATGGCAAGTAGACGGGAAAAAAATGAAAATAGTGACATACTTATTTTCTTGGGCTCCCAAATCACTGTGAGTGATGACTGCAGCCATGAAGTTAAATGATGTTTACTCTTGCAAGAAAAGCTATTACAAACCTTGATAGCATATTAAAAAACAGAGACATCACTTTGCTATGGTTTTCCAGTAACCATCTACGGATGTGAGAGTTGGACCATAATGAAGGCTGAGAGCCAAAGAATTGATTCTTTCAAACTGTGGTGCTAGAGAAGACTCTTGAGACTCCCTTGGACAGCAAGGAGATCAAAGCAGTCAAACATAAAAGAAATTAACCCCAAATATTCATTGGAAGGACTGATGCTGAAGCTGAAGCTCCAATACATTGGCTACCTGATGTGAAGAATGGACTCATTGGAAAAGACCCTGATGCTAGGAAAAATTGAGGGCAAGAGGAGAATGGAGTGACAGAGGATGAGATGGTTGGATGGCATCATTGACTCAACTGACATGAATTTGACCAAGCTCAGGGAGAGAGTGAAGTGCAGAGAAGCCTGGCATGCTGCAGTTCATGGGATCTTAAAGAGTCAGTCGGACATGACTTAGTGACTGAACAACAGGAGAATATTGAGTATAAAGACCTGTGCATCTGGGTCACAATTTGAATTGTCACATGACAAAAGCACCACTACCAAGCCCTACCATGAATGCGTATCTACATCTGTGGGATCTCAGGAGTCATCTCTATTGCCACAGTGACTAATGATAATAGCGACTCATGGGTCCTTACAGGGACAGTGTGCTATATTTGGCTGAAGCTTTTTAAATGATTTTTCTCATGGAGTCTAATCAACCTTTATATATTTGCAGCTTTTCTTCACACAACCCACAATCATAAGTGAACCAAATGTACTAACTACTGATTCAATTTTCAGATCTACATTTATTATATATATATATATCTACACACACACATATACATATTTTCTCCTGTATGTGTATTTACTTATATTGAACATGCATGCATGTATATGTATGTACATCTACAGATACAATCTTTTTTTTTTAATAAAAAAGACATATATTCTTTTATTAAAAAATGACTTGTCAGGAGGTTTTTATGCACATAAGCAAAGATACCAAATATAACTATATATATAGACAAAGAGTGTTTATATAATTATTACTGACCTGCCTCTTGGAAAATCTGTATGCAGGTCAGGAAGCAACAATTAGAACTGGACATGGAACAACAGACTGGTTCCAAATAGGAAAAGGAGTACGTCAAGGCTGTATACTGTCACCCTGCTTATTTAACTTATATGCAGAGTACATCATGAGAAACGCTGGGCTGGATGAAGCACAAGCTGGAATCAGGATTGCCAGGAGAAATATCAAGATATGCAGGTGACACCACCCTTATGGCAGAAAGTGAAGAAGACCTAAAAAGTCTCTTGATGAAAGTGGAAGAGGAGAGTGAAAAAGTTAGCTTAAAGCACAACATTCAGAAAACTAAGATCATGGCATCTGGCCCCATCACTTCATGGCAAATAGATGGGGAAACAGTGGAAATAGTGGCTGACTATATTTTTCTGGGCTCCAAAATCACTGCAGATGGTGACTGAACCCATGAAATTAAAAGATGCTTACTCCTTGGAAGGAAAGTTATGACCAACCTAGATAGCATATTCAAAAGCAGAGACATTACTTTGTCAACAAAGGTCTGTCTAGTCAAGGCTACGGTTTTTCCAGTGGTCATGTATGGATGTGAGAGTTGGACTATAAAGAAAGCTGAGCACTGAAGAATTGATGCTTTTGAACTGTGGTGTTGGAGAAGACTCTTGAGATTCCCTTGGACTGCAAGGAGATCCAACCAGTCCACCCTAAAGGAGATCAGTCCTGGATGTTCATTGGTAGGACTGATTTTGAAGCTGAAACTCCAATACTTTGGCCACCTGATGTGAAGAGCTGACTCATTTGAAAAGACCCTAATGCTGGGAAAGATTGAGGGCAGGAGGAGAAGGGTAAGCCAGAGGAATAGATGGTTGGATGGCATCACGGACTCAATGGACATGGGTTTGGGTGGACTCCAGGAGTTGGTGATGGACAGGGAGGCCTGGCATGCTGTGATTCATGGGGTCACAAAGAGTTGGACATGGCTGAGCGACTGAACTAAACTGAACTGCCTTTACAAACAAGTGATATAATTTCACAAACTTCTGCACATTTAATTCCTACTTACCACCGTATGTTTCCATATCAGCCCATGTAAATTTCCTTCTGTTTTTTTTTCTTCACTTTCTAAATGTGACTTTATAATGTTCCACTGTATGTCTCAGCTATTTTTAACCAGTTGCCTACTGTTGGATTTATCTAGGTATTTCTAATCTTATACTGTTATAATAAAGCCCACATTTAATATCCTGGTTTTTGAATTATTCCATACATGTAAAATATACACGTAAGTCTCATTTAAATAAATACCAATAAAATGACTGGTCAAGAAGCATGTGTATGCGAGTTCATGATTTGATAGTATCAAGTATTCCTCTATGGAAACTGTACCAGTTACACTCCAAAACAATATTTGGGGAGGTGCCTGCTTCCCCAGTTGCCATCTGAGGTTCTTTCAGACGTCTGGTTATTTGCCAAATTGAAAGGAGAAAACTGAAACTCCATGCAGTTCTAATAAGCATTATTATTAGCGATGTTTGACATCTTTTACTATCTTTAAATCTATTGGCATTTTTTTCTGTGCAAGGTTTCATCATACTTTTATTAATTTCTTCATTATATTGTTTGCCTTTTGTTTTATTGGATCACTTTATCATGTATTGCAATAACCTGCTGCCCTGTTTTATGATTTTATTTTTTTGGTATGTTGATACTGTCTTCTCGTTTAACTCATATGATACTTGTAAGGCTCATTTCAAAGTAGTCACATTGTGAGGCAGTGCAATGGTGAGAGGATAAGCCTTGGCATATCTCTCAACCTCCCTACAAGGGGATAATATTAGGACTTACATCTTTGGATGTAAGATATCTTAGAAAAGAAACTGGAACATAATAAGCTCCTCACATTTGCTACAGCTATTTTCAAATTTTTCTTTAAGGCTTCTGTCAATCATGTCATAGAAAGGCATTTTGGACTACAGGACTTTAAAAGAAAAACATCCTATGTCGTTACTGTAAATTTTGGTTTCAAGCTTATATTTGAAACTTTGATGGAAGTAGAATTTATACTGTATGTAAAGTATGGTATTCGGAGTCCATGTATCAGTTTTCAAGATGACTCCTGAGTTTATCTAATAAGTTTTATTGAATAACTCAGGTTATTTTTCTTTTAAACTTTTTTCATAAATTCAATTCCCATATGTATCTGTGTCCATTTCTGGACCTTTTTAATATATATTTTTGATCTCACAATTAAAGTGCCAACCTCATTTTTCACACTGATGGCATATCTATGCTATGGGATCTGAAAGGGTTCAATGGATGCTTATTTTTCAGTTCTAAAATATTCAAGCCCTACCGTTTTTTTTTTTTTTTTTCCCCTTTCATATGAACCTTCACAGTAGATTTATGCATGTATGTATTTACTTACTTAAGCTATACATGATCTATTTTTACTTGTCTTAATCTGTTTGTGCCTGTTGGAATTGAGGTGGCCTTGATGATTTCTAAATAGCATTTGGAATCATCTTCTCCTATCTTGAAGAACAGAGCATGTTCAGAGCCAAACAGCTCTTATGGTCTTGATCTCTCAAATCCAAGAAGTCTGACAGCCTTCATTCTGTCTCATTTCTGCCCCCTTAAGTTCAAACTGAGAGGGTTCCTACTGGGGTGGCTGGTTAGGGCCACAGTTCACACCTGCACTAATCTCATCAACATGTTCAGCTGCCACACCATGAATTTGCTCTTCTGAACACACTTCATTATTATTATTGTTGTTGTTGTAATATGTACAGACTGAGAATTCCCCAAATCTGTATGTTCTATTTCCCTTTTCCTATCAATGTGGTCTTCATTTTTCTCTGTCCAAACAGTTAGGAAGAACCAAGCTGCTTCTTCAGCACTTTGGTAACAAATCTTTGCACCTAAATGTCCATTTTCCATTTCACTGCTCACAAGTTCTATTTGCCATTTTGCAACAAGGGTCATATTTTCTATGTTGTCCAATAACATATTCCCTTTTATGCGTGAAATCTCATCAGAATGTCCATTACTATCCTAATTTCTACCAATATTCTGTATATGATTTTGTGTGTGTGTATGTATAAGGACTGATGCTGAAATTGAGTCTTGAATACTCTGGTCACCTGATGCTAAGAGCCAACTCATTGGAAAAGACTGATGCTGGGAAAGATTGAAGGCAAAAGGATAAGAGGATGGCAGAGGATGAAATGGTTAGATAGCATCACCAACTCAATGAATATGAATATGAGAAAACTCCAGGAGATAGTGAAAGACAGGTAAGTCTGGTGTGCTGAAGTCCATGGAGTCACAAAGAGCTAGCCATAACTTACTGAATGAACAACAGCAATTCCCTACATCTCTCTATCTTCCTTTCTGAGCCTTCACCAGTTACTTTTATTAACAGAAGACTCCATAGCAATCTCAGTCTTTCCAGCAGGCACCTCATGACTCTTCCAGCCTCGACCTATTACTAGTTCCAAAACTACTTCCACATTTTTAGGTAGATGTGAGAGAAGCATCTACTTCTCATTATTCATTTCTGTCTTTTCCAGTTCAGGCTACTACAGCAGAATGCCACAGACTAGGTGACATAAAAACAGCCTTTATTTCTCATAGTTCTGGAGGCTGAAGTCGAGCTGCCAGCATGGTCGGGTTTTTAGTGAGGCCCCTTTCCTTTTTTGAAGATGGCCACCTAGATGGGGAAACAGTGGAAACAGTGTCATACTTTATTTTGGGGGGCTCCAAAATCACTGCAGATGGTGACTGCAGCCATGAAATTAAAAGACGCTTACTCCTTGGAAGGAAAGTTATGACCAACCTAGATAGCATATTCAAAAGCAGAGACATTACTTTGCCAACAAAGGTCCGTCTAGTCAAGGCTATGGTTTTTCCTGTGGTCATGTATGGATGTGAGAGTTGGATTGTGAAGAAGGCTGAGCATCGAAGAATTGATGCTTTTGAACTGTGGTGTTGGAGAAGACTCTTGAGAGTCCCTTGGACTGCAAGGAGATCCAACCAGTCCATTCTGAAGGAGATCAGCTCTGGGATTTCTTTGGAAGGAATGATGCTAAAGCTGAAACTCCAGTACTTTGGCCACCTCATGCGAACAGTTGACTCATTGGAAAAGACTGTGATGCTGGGAGGGATTGGGGGCAGGAGGAGAAGGGGACGACAGAGGATGAGATGGCTGGGTGGCATCACTGACTCGATGGACGTGAGTCTGAGTGAACTCTGGGAGTTGGTGATGTACAGGGAGGCCTGGCATGCTCGATTCATGGGGGCAAAGAGTGGACACAATTGAGCAACTGAACTGAACTGAACTGAACCTTCTAGCTATATCTTTATATGGTGGAGAGAGAGAAACCATCTCTCTTATGTCTCTTCTTATTAAATCACGTATCCCATTCATGAGGGCTCCACTCTCAACACCAAATTACCTCTGAAAGCCAACAGCTCTAAATACCACCATGTTGAGGATCAACATATGAATGGAGTGGGCAAAAAGTCAGTTGAAAGGAGTAATTTATTAGGATTTTGTCAAGTATGTAAACGAACTTAAAGAACTAACACAATAATATGTTGAACTTCCCTATCAAATTCCGTGGTATACATTTTCACTTCTTCAAGTATTCTTTAAGAATAATTACCTTATCAAAGTGCTTAATTTTGCAGCTTTTCCAAACTTATTTTTGCTTATTTCTATACACTTTATAGTCTCCATAAAAAAGTCTCCATTAAGTTTTCTATATTTTATATATGAAACTTCCATTAATTTTTCTTAGCCTCTTACAGAGTTTTTTTCTGAAATTTTTCAGATAGTTTTGGATTTTCAACATGAAATATATTATCTCAGAAAGATAAATTTACATCCTTATTTGAAATTTTATATGCCTCAATTGTTTCATTTTGCATTCCATGTACTGATTCTCAATATAAACCTGACTGGCAGTACAGATAGGGGATCTACTTGTTTTTGCTTGATCAGAGGAGACAATTTTATGGTTACTTCCTTTGTTAAAAGAATGAAAATGCTGAAATAACTTTATTTTGGCTATTACCAATATATTTACACATTACATCAGGTACATGATAATTTTCACAAATAAACCATATTTCAATAAATCATTTAATCATTTGTATGAAAATGTATGTGTGTACACAGTATCATGATTATACTTTGGCATAAATTATGCATCATACAATGGAATATCATATAGCCATAAACAGTAAATAAATCCTACATTTGCTACAATGTGGATAATTCTCGAGGCATTATGCTATGTGAAATAAATCAGACAGAGAAGACAAATGCTATACCATTTATAGCTGGAATCTAAAAAAAAATGAACTCAGAGAAACAGGGAGCAGATCAGTGGCTGCCAGGGTAGCGGAGTAAAATGGGGGAAATAGGTGAAGGTGGTCAGAGTACACATTTCCAGTTATAAGACAGGTTCCAGGGATTTAATGTACGGCATGGTGACTAGTTAATAATTGAGGTACTGTATATTGTAAAGTCACTGAAACAGTAGATTTAAAAAGTTCTCATCACATACACACACAAATTGTTAACTATGTGAGGGGTGCCACATATACATATATCAAATCATATATTTCACATCTTAAACCTACACAATTTTGTCAATTGTATCTAAGAAAAGCTGAAAAAAATAACAGAACAAAATAAAACCACATAAGAGGTCCTAATTTCCATTTTCCATTTGATAATGGTTTCCAAATTATGTAAAATAGTACTGAAATACTTGTTCTTTAAAGGTTTTATGAAAATCACTATTTTTTTTTTTGTAAAACTGCATTCTGTGAAATAATTTACTCATATTAAATATTAGGTTATATTTTGTGTAGTCAATGTGTAATTAATTACATGAGCCTAAAATTTATCAACTTCTTTCAAGTTCTGCAATTAATTGGTATCTGTTTGAGTAATGTTATTTCGTATGTTTAATAGAACTTCTCTTTGTGGTGAATTCCTATGAATTGAGTGTGTGTCCAACTCCATATTTGCATTTTGTTGCTGTTTTTTCCCTCATTTTCTTAAGTTAGATAATGGTGTACCTATTTTACATATTTTTAAATAAATCGAATCAATCATAATATTTAATATATTAATTTCTTCCATTATTTAATATTTTTAACTCATTTGCTTCCTTAGTCATGTGTTTTGTGACTGTGCATTAAAAATCTTATAGATGTATACTATATACATGTACACATATACATATATAGATAACACATCTCACACATTTATATAAAATTATATAGAACTTGAATTTAGTGTTTTTCCAGATATAAGATGTCCAAATAATTATGTATTTTGCTACATTAAGATCAAACATTTTTTAATATTCTACCATCCTTTTCTTTTTTTTTTTGGAAAATAACCTATTCTTTCCTGATGTACTCTTCTTCTGCTGTGCTAGTTTTGCTTGTTTGTCAGTTTTTCATTTGAGATTATTTTGGCATCAATATTCACAAATGAAAATGAGACTGGGCTCTAGTTAACTCTGTGTTATACTATATTAGAAACATTCTGATATCAATGTTAGGTGTCACTCACAAGCTAACTAAATCTTTTTCTTCTCTTCTTTGGAGTGGTGTATATAACATTGCAATCTATTTAAAGGTTTTCGTAAATTTCTGGGACAAATGTCTTTTGGGGCAGTCCAGGGCATAAGTACATTCCTGAAATTTTAACTTTTCATTAGTAATTGTTCTGGTTTGATTTGTTTCTTAGATTGATGTTTGGAAAATCACGCTGAAAATTTTAAAGTCCTATCACATTCCCAGGTGAATCTGTCTTGGTGTAACAAGGGTTTATTTCCTATTTCTTTGGTGTATGCTTTTCTCTGAGTATGTCCTATTCATAGTTTCCTATTTTGTTTAATTGCACTTCCTCCTTTATTTTTTTTTATTACATTAATGGTTTATCTGTTTATTGATTTTTCTTAAATAAAAAAAAAACCAGCTTATATATTTGCATTTTATTTTTTTGCTTTAATCATTCTTAATTCCTTCTGCTTACCAGTGTGTGTGTGTGCATCTGAATGTTGTAGTTTCCTTAAAACTTACAGATCTGGATACCTAATCAATTATGTAAACTGTATTTCTAGACATTTTATATTAGTATTTAACATTATTTTTACTCTGAGTGCAGATTCAGCACTATTCCATAGATTATAGTATGCATACATTTTCATTATCTTATTCTGCCATTCTAGATGACTTTGAATTTATTCTTTCATCAAATTATTTTTGAGAGAGGTATTTTAAAAATCTCTATATAGTAGTGGTTTCAGAGTAGCCAGTGGTACCCCACTCCAGTACTCTTGCCTGGAAAATCCCATGGACAGAGAAGCCTGGTAGGCTGCAGTCCAGGGGGTCGCTAAGAGTTGGACATGACTGAAGTGACTTAGCAGAAGCAGCAGAAGTAGTGGTTTATTTTCTTGTCTTGAATCAGAGACCATTGCCTGTACGACTAATTTTTCAATTTAATTGACAGTTTCATTGTGATCTAATACATAGCCAGTTATTTTTGTTAGTGATCAACTCTAGAAAATGTGATATGCAATATTTTTCATGGCAAAAATTCTAACATGTGTTAATTTATTTCTTTTTACCAGTTTTGGGTTATTTTCCAAGTACCCCTTTTTTCATCCCCACCTCAACTTCATTTGACACTTAGGTTGTAGTTCAGCATTTGCTGTGGAAACAGAAATCACACCCCTGAGATATTTGCAAAAGTGAAAAATGGAACACCTATAGGTATCACATATGAATTAGAAATCTTTCCCTTTAAGTCACTGAGTATGAGATACATTTTTAGCATATTCATTTCATTAAGTCTTTACATCCACCAAACTTAAACAAATGGAGCATAAGAAAATCAGATCTGCTTCACCCAGGCATTCTTTGTGTGGTCAGAATGACACTCTGTATGCTACAAGCCCCAGAGGCTGAATCCATGAATCTCCTGGAGGAGGGAACAGCATACACTCTGAATCACTCACAGAGCAAACCTTTGTATGGCAAAGGGCTCCTTTGTTCCTAACTGCAGCAGGGGTGGTTCATTTGTCCTTATGGGCAGACCCTCAGGACACTTCACCCAGCTTCAGTCCTGGTGATATCCCTGTTATTTGATCTCTTCCTGAATGAGCTGATGAGGAACAGGGAATCTCATTAAAAAAAAAATCTTATTTCTTATTTTCCTCATGTAGGTATCAGTCAGAAATAACATAATTTTTGTTATATTTTTAGGAATTGACTAGCACATTTTTGGTTTCAACTGAGTGACATTTGCTAAAAATATTATTTGGTCTTTTTGAAATTATGAATATAAAGTTAATGTACCATTTTCTAAGAAAATCATTTAAAAATAATGTTACCTTAAGACAAATTCCAAAGATGATCAAAGAGAAAAACTTGGTGGTGTTTTAATTCTTGTGCAAGCTTTTCTCAGGTTCACAAGTACACAAATGTCACTTTTATACATGTTATTTTTAAAATACCACCTATGTCCTAAGCATTGTCCAGATTACACTTGACATTCACAACAATCTATAAAAATATATGGTGTTATACCCATTTTTCATATAAAGAAACTGAGGTATAGGAAGTTTAAATAACTTGCTCCTGAATGCAGGGATGGTAAGATGCAGTCGGGATTACAATTATCCTTTTTCTCCCAAACCATATTATGTTCTACAGACCCTTCTCACATGCTATATAAAGATCACTTTATATAATTATTTGGGTTTAAAATATTTGAACAAAATGTGATATTTCACAACATTAGATAGTGCATATTAGGACAAACTTTTCAAAATTTTTTTGTGCTTGGCTTAAAGTGTCCTCCTTGACAGCACAGTCACCACACAGAGCTCATGTTTTGAGCCCCTGGGGTTAGTTCAGTCTTTGAGACTGCTCCATCTGGTCCCATTCTTTGGCTGCTTGGTCATCTAAGTCCCCTTTCCCCTGAATGACTAGGACAGCCTAGAAGGTGGAAATATATTTGGATTTACATTTTAGAATCACTCACCCTAGGTGCTGGTAATAACCAGGCATCAAGGGCCTCTTGACTGAGGAATTACTTGGACAACAATGATCAAGAGGGAAGGAATATGGCAAAGACCTCAGTGAAATAGGCTGAGATATTCACCCACAAAATCAGGAATCATGTAATAAGAAAGAGGCAGTTTATGAATACAGGCAGCTCAGGCACATTCTGAGTGGTGAACTAAGAAATACTGGGTCTGCAGCCCACAGATAAAGCTCCAGAACTCCAACATTCTGTAGCTCACTTATTCTCACCTCTGTCCCACCGGGCAGTTTATGAGACTCCACACATAAATATTGCACATGTGTTTCCAGTAGCTATATTAAGTGTGTCCACCTGCTCTCAGTCATAAATGTGGGACAAGAAGCAGCATGGTGCCTATGATCTGGAAATATACTACCTGAGGTTCATTTGCTGCTGTTCCACTTATTTATGCCTACAGGTCAGAGCTATATAGGCAAGTAATTTAACATCTCTCTCTCTTATTCATCTCATCATGATGGTGATAAAAATTATAGCCAGTACCTCATAAGGTGGTTCTGAGAATTAAATTACTGTTTTGAAGAGTATAAACTCTTCAAATTTGTCCTGTCTTTGTTAAACAGTTGGGGAATTCTGCCACCCCTGTGACTCAGGTCCCCAGGATATTTTCAGCTATGTTAGGCAGGGGGATAGCTTTCTGCAGTTGATACACAGCATTTTATACATGTCAACTAGGTAAACTGTTAAAACTGTGCTATTTAACCCACATTGTTTCTTTCTTTGCTTGTTCAGTTATTGAGAAGTATTCAAATTGTTTACCAAGACTTTGTAGCTTATCAATAATTTATTTGCTTATCTAATACTATGATACTAAACAGAAAATTGGAATAGTTTATCTTCTTGGTAAATTATAATTTCATGTTTATATACTTTATGTATCTCCAGTTGTGTATTAATCTTTAATAATGAACTCTATGCTCAAAAGAGTTATAACACCTCTGATTAGTTTTTCATCCTTATAATGTTTATGTATTCTTCTACTGTATGTAGTATATAGTTAACAACATATAGTTTCATTTTCATTTTAATTATGTCTGCTAATCTTCAGATTTTAAAATACTTCCACTTAATACAGTTATGGTGTATTGGCATTATTAACTTTCCAACTTACTATCTATTCAGTTTTCATTACTTTCTATATTCCATTTATTGTCTTTCCATTATTGCATTATGACTTATTTGAAAATGTTTATTATTCTACTTTAATTTTTATAATCTTATCACTTTTATGCCAAAAATTTCTGTCAAAAGCACTTACTCTGGTATGTCTATAGATGACACAAAATACTGAATACAAAGAACTGTGTATCTGAGTCAAAGACTGTTGTTTTAAATAATAATGATACAGTGGCTAAACTGCATGGGAACTCACATAGCAGCAAGCTATTAATGGCATCACAGTAATTACCAGTGTCATATTCTGTAAATTCTTTAAGATCTGTGTCTGCTACATTTAGATAGAGCCACTGAAATAGCTGTTTTCATTAGATGCTAATCACTGAAACCTGTGAAAGGGACAGAAAAATAATTTACATACCTCACACTCACACAACAGCAATCCTATCAATCTTTCAGCTTCCAGCTCAGTATTTATTTTATTAAATAAAAATTATAGTATACACCTTAAATATATATTTTCAAATGCATAACTTTCATACACATTAATATGCATGTATATATAATTCTTACATATATACTTCCAAATATAAATGATTTCACATCAAGTTAAATAGGATAAAAACATGTAAACATATGCACCTGGTTCTGGTCAAGTAAAACATAAAACCACAAGGTAACCACAAGTTAAGAGTGCACTTGAAGGGGAATGGGGGAGGGAACAGACATGTAAACAACAGAGATGCTGAAGCTGAACCATAAAGCCCCACGAGGGTCCATTTCTTAAGACTGAAGCAGCAAAAAGCTCCTGGTTCAGTTTAGACTTCTCCCTTCACCCTGTCACATTTATTCTTGAGGGGCTTCAAAATGAGTGGAAATTCTGTAAACACTAGACTAGAACTGAGTCAATCCTGTTAAAAACAGATGACAAAATAAACCATAAACTGACAGTCATATTAATTTCACCAAACAATAACTTTAAGGATGTTTTGTTACTTTTTAACACAGTGAAACACCATAATCCTGGGGGACCAGAAATGGGAATGGTCAAGAAAACAGATGGATGTTTCTATACAAATGGTTTCAGCAGCCCCTGGAAGTGACAGATGTGTCTATAAACAAAACACAGACAAGAGCAGATGACAGAGCCTCAGCACACCAGACAACATGCCACAGCAGAATGCCACAGATTCAAAGTGCAATATTCTTCCGGCTCACAATGAGGTAAGTCCCACCAGACCTCTGTGAAGGGAAGCGCATAGCTCCTGGTGAAAACACTTACACAACAGATTGGCCAGCCAAAGCATGACAAGCTCTTTTCTACTGCTTTTAAAGGGCATGTTGCCCTCTCCCACCTGCAGAGGCTCCAAAGGTTCCCAATGGCAAGTACCAGACGCCTCAGCACCCTGCCGCTGAGGCTCCTCTCCCTGGCCCTCAGGATACACATGTTTGTAAAAACAGTTCTCTCCAAATGGGCAGACCCTGCCTCGACCAAAATACCTGCAGGTCTTGTGACTCAAAGCCTCCAAGTACTGCTGAATAAGTTTCTGCTTCTCTTCTTCCTCCTCCACCCAGAACTCACTGGGAATGACAAAGGTGGACATGACCCTGCACTGAGGGCAGGACTTGATAACTCTGCTCCCAAATTGTCTGGCACTTCTCCACCTGCGGATACACTTAAGACAGTAGGTGTGGTTGCAGCTGGAGAGGATGCCAAAGCGGCAATCATTCCGGTTGGCTTTCTCATAGACAACCTCCATGCAGATGCCACACACTTTGTCCGCACTGCGCTGCACGGCAAAAGAGAGCTCCATATTCTTTTCGTGTGCTTCAATGCAGGCCTTTACATGGTCTGCCCTCTGGGCACCATCCAAGGGGTGCAAGACTGGCAGCCCACACATATCACATATATCTCCATGGAGATAAATACAGCTCTGCCCACGAAAGCACTGCCCCGCGATAGCATCACGGCAAAGCTGCCTCCCCATGCCCAAGACAATCTGTTCCCTCTCAATCATCGAGCTCTGCACAGGAGCCTCGGAAACAGAAGGGACCATGCGGCCCCGGTAGGGTTGCCCAGGAACAAATTCAACGGCATTCTCCCAGCCTTCTACACCTGCTCCTCCAGCAGCTTCAAGGCCTGCATTGTCTGTCGTGGCTTCAAACAAACCCCTTTCACCAGCTGAGCCAATCACAGGCAAGGAGCGTGAGGAAGCAGCAGGGGGGGCTTCCGCCACTTGCAGGGGCTCCATGTGCGCAGCCGTGCTAGGGCCGCTGTCTGCAGAGGCCTGGGGCTGCGAGCCAGGGCCCTCCCCGGCCGCCTGCCGGCCCGAGAGGTCGTGGGAGTATCGGCACTTCTCCCCCTCCTTGCACAGCCCATGAAGATAATACCTGCAGACGACTTGCTTTGTCCCGCTGCCAGTGCTCCGGCTCTGCAGCCAGCTGGGCCCGGCCCCTCCCCATGAGGCTTGGGCAGGCCTCAGACGTGACGGGCGGAACGGGGAGGGGCCTGGAGCCGAGGACCACCGAGAGACAGGACGCACCGGGACGGTGGGCCGTGGAGCACCTTCCCCTGCTGCCTCGGCACCCCCAGAGGCCCCGGCTGCCTCGTGGGGTTCTTTGGGAGCTGCAGGCTCTTCCATGGCAGCTTTTACTCCCCCGGAATGGTACCGGAACTTCCCCGGTGTGTCTTCCTTTCGGGCTTGAGGCCCGGAGGCCACGAGCCAGCTCCGGGACTCCTCCTTTGGAGCTGTGCGTCTGTTTTCCCGCTCCCCCAGTCCCTACTTCCTGTGCCTGTGTTCCTACTTCCTTCTCTGAGCAGGCGCAGCAGACACTTCCTGTGGCGGCAACGTCAGTCCTCCACTGGGTCGGCGCACGGTCGGTCCGGCTGGAATTGTGACCGGCATTCTCTTTTGTTCACATCCGGCCTCGGTGTCCGCCTCGCCGTCCCTGCTCTGCTGCGTGCGGCCCCTCGCCCTCCCGCGGCTCCTCTGAGGGAAGAAATCACAGCCCTTTGAGGTTTTAAATCAATCCTTTTCGGTGTTCGTTCGGACGCATTCATTTCATTGGTTTTTCATACGTATCTATTGAAAACATCGTAATCATGCCTTTTTAAATTTCCCACTGTGTAAAATTCATCTTGTTTCTGAACCATATCACACATGAATTTTATAAATGCTTTGTTCACTTCATTTTATGTCTATGTGGATCTGTTTTTGTTTTAATTATTTTTCATTCTGAGTACCTTAACTGTTGCTTCTGGAAGCTTTATTCATTTAGTTGTGTTGGCAAGAGCTCTTTTCTTCTGCTCTTTGTTTTCTGGTAATTCTTACAGGCTTAGGTTGGAAAGGCTTTTCGCCAGCGAGGCATGAGCAGACCTCTGGTCTGAGGCTGCTTTAGTGCCTTTCAGCTGGGTTAGGTTATTGTGGTTTCCAGCCTTTCCCTCCCTTTGTGCAGAAACCTCAGACCTCGCTGGTCCTGATGCTGGCTTAATAAGCTTCTGTCCCCATTGTGACCCTGGCTTCCCCTGCCCCCCTCTTCCTGATTTAATTCACAGTGGCTCTTTGTTTCTGTTTCTTTATTACACCCAGTTTTGTACGGTATTGTGCTGGGCCAGCCTTTCATGGTAAATCCTCTACCCTTCTGCCCATGTGGTGGTTTTTAATTTCATGAGCTGTCATTTTGCACATACATATTATTAGATTAGTAAACAAAGTAGTTATAAATATAAAGTGTTGATGTATACTGAATTTTATCATGTAGGTTTCTGTACTTTTAAAGAGATGATCATGTTATTTTTCTCTTTTTTATTTTATTGTGATTATTTACAGATAGATTTTTTAATGTTTAACTTACCCTTTTTTTCCTCAAGAATAAACCTTTTGTGGTATGATTATCATTTTACATAGTATTAGATTTTGTTTGCTAAAACAAGTTTCTCAGAGGAAATTTTATGTCCAAATTTTTATTTTAAAATTTGAGAAAATATGAATATAGCACAGAAATTAGATTGAAGTAAATCATAAACATAAATTAATTAAAATCATAAATTAATTAAAGTAAAACAAATATGAAGTAGGGGGAATTAATCAAAATCCTTTGAAAAGATTCTTGAACCTGAAGTGAAGAAGGCTAAAATAACCAAGATCAGAAATATAAAAAGTGGTATCAGTACATTAATAACAGGTATTAAAAATTATATAAGGATATCATAAGAAAAGTTAGTTATTAAATTTTAAAATGTGGAATGGTCATATTTCTAAAAAAACATTTATTAACAAAAATGACAGGACCTGAAGTAAGGAATATAAATATTGATCTGTTAGATAAATATTTATTTTAAAATAACTCCATAAATGAAATTTTTTGAAGTTTCCATCTACAGAAAAGTAAAAAGTCTATATGTGCTATTATTACAAGTCTTGTCCACACCAGTAAGGTAAGCAAAAAAATAATAAATGTTAGAATTGCAAAGAAATTATTCATGGACAGCAGAAAATTAAGAATAATTTACTGATAAACTATTATACTTAAGAGGATTTAGCAAGGACCATGAATAAGAGTGCAATAAAACAAAATAATTTGAATTTGTATTTATATTTATATGTATATTATATATATATACATGCATATAATCAATGATATTTAGATATTTAGAATTCATAATATTTATAACACTCAAAGCTAATTATCCTAGGAATTAAAGTACTAAAATTAAAATCATTTTATTTATGAAAACAAAAAGAAATTGAAGGATAGTCTGATCATGCAGTAGAAGGCTCAATAATTTCAGATAAATTATGTAAGAATGATGTTACTGCATTATGAATCTAGGAAATCTTGGTGAATTTATATTTATCTCCTTTATGTTGAATTTTGTGTTTAGGATGATAACTCTTTCAATGTTTGGCTCACTTTCACTCTTTTTCTCTATAAATATGTTGGATATTGATTATTCCTTTGACAACCCTCCAAATTTTCACAGAAAATGACTTGAAACACAGCTTTTGGGTTGTCCACAAATTCACAAACATAAAAAATCCTAAATATAAATCTATTACATGTTTAATGGTAGTATGTTCTCAGCACCATGTCTAAATTATATTTATTTGACTTTTTTACTTTTTATAGATTAGCACTACTCAAAGTAGTGTTTTATGATGACTTCATATGTGTTGTTCTGTATGGTAATCATTAATGCATATGGCTCTTAATCACCTGAAATTCAGGTGAGTGGTAGCTCAGTTCCAGATGGTATTTGATCTTCCTTGTCCTCAAACATGACTTCCCCGGTGGCTCAGACAGTAAAGCATCTGCCTACAATGCGGGAGACCTGGATTTGATCCCTGGGCTGGGAAGATCTCCTGGAGAAGGAAATGGCAACCCACTCCAGTATTCTTTCCTGGAAAATCCCATGGTTGGAGGAACCTGGTAGGCTACAGTCCATGGGGTCGCAAAGAGTCAGACACAACTGAGCAACATTTACTTTATTTACTCCTGAAACATAAGGAAATGGAGAAAAGGCAGTATCTTCTAACCTGCCCAGCTGTACAGCTGGCATGGGACAGTGTCTGCTTTCAGATCCCCTCCTGTGTGACTCGCAAAAGTGTTTGTGTCTCGTCCTTTCACCATGAACCACATCTTCTCATTTTATAATGAGATATTCCTTATGCACTATTAGAAACTAAAATCGTACCCCATGATTTTAAATGTTATCTAAGACTGAATAACTACAAACTCTAGGCAGTGTGTGTTGAGAGAAATAATCTAATATTTTCCATACTAGTCAAATCTCTCTTTTCATAGAATTTTATCTAACCATCATATTTCAAAAACTTATCCTGAATTTTTTTTTTTAATGTAAGCACTGATGTTGCTTTCACATGGTCTCTGAAAATACATATCTAATCCTATCTCCAATTATTTGGCTCAGCTGAGCCCTCTTTCCCCAAAACACCACTGAGGGCATCCAGGTCTGGAACGTGACTGAGACCAATTTGTGCACACAGCAATGTGCAGGGCAGCAGGATATCTCCTGGATGATGAGTGTCGAAGTGTCCAACTGGAATGAAGGGAAGTAGCCTTCCACCTAAGCAGGCTGGGCTGAGCACCCAGTCACCAGGGAGCAAATTGATAAATGTAAGGTTGCTGATAGCACTACAATGCTGAGGCATATTCCAGGCAGTGTAACATGAGCCTGATAGGCAAGAGACTAGTTCTGAAGTGGGCTGTGGCCATGGGGAGAAGAGAACTGGAGACTCCCACAGTGTTTTATTTTAAACATCCCAGGCCTTGGGCCCAGCCCCACATGGCTCATATGCCCATATTTAAAGGACATGCATTGTTTCCAATGGCACCCCACTCCAGTACTCTTTCCTGGAAAATCCATGGATGGAGGAGCCTGGTAGGCTGCAGTCCATGGAGTCACTAAGAGTCAGACATGACTGAGCAACTTCACTTTCACTTTTTACTTTCATGCATTGGAGAAGGAAATGGCAACCCACTCCAGTATTCTTGCCTGGAGAATCCCAGGGACAGAGGAGCCTAATGGGCTGCTGTCCATGGGGTTGCACAGAGTCAGACACGACTGAAGTGACTTAGCAGCAGCAGTAGCAGCAGCAGCACTGTTTCCAAGCAGTTTCCTCCAGCACACACCTACTTCAGGTCCAACGTTTAGGCACTACTGTAGGGTGCAGGGAAGGAAGATTAAATATCAGACATTAGGGGTTCAAATCTGGAATGCAGTGCTCTCTAAAAATTTATCTTGGGCAAATTAAACACTCTTTTATCTCATCTAGTAAACAACAACTATCATCATAATAAGAGCAATCAACTCCCAGGTTTGCTGTGAGTATTAAATGAAATAATTATTATAAAATTATTGGAACAGTGTTTACGAGAATAATTTTTGAGATAAAATTATTTGGTAATTTAGATTCTCCCAAAGGATACTGTAACTGGAGCAACTGTGTCAGTCTCCACTTTCTGCTGTCTGGAAACTGGAATAATCCCTGCAGGTTCCCGGTACAGAAGAGGTAGGGGATAAGTATTTGTTTTCTTATACTGATGAAAAAATTGATTTTTATTTTGAAATTTACAAAGAGTTTTCTACAGTTCACCAAATTGCATACATTAATTATGTGCAGTTGTTTGTTTTTGTACACCTTAAGAAAGCTGTAAAATAAGTTGAACTTTAAAGCTGAGCACAATTAAATATATTATCAAAAAGGGAATTTCAGTGTAGGTACATTTGTGCAGCATGTTTGGTTCCCAAATCACTTGTATTAATAATTGTATGGGAGTCTGCTTGGGACAGGCATTCTCTCACTCATTCTGAGTGAGGGTGGGCTGTTATGAAGAGTCTAGTCACCATGCCTGAACAACTAGATAAGAAGTAACCAGAAACACAAAAGTTACTCAAAGATGTCTTTCTAATTTAAAGGTGTTAATCATTTTAAAGCCATTCAAATATAGTATCACAAAACTTCTCTGATTATTAAAATTACATGGAACTATCTGTATTGTAATCAAACACTGAAATTTCAAGAAAAACTCTAAATGTTTTTCTGCAAGTGCCAAGAATTCTGCTATGTGCATATTGTAGTGTGGTTAGCAGAATTTATTTGTATTCATTTATTTTAAAGGCTTAAAACATATTTAAATTTTAATTTCTAGTCATAACCTAGATTAAACACTTAATAAAGCTGATATTTACATATAGAACAATGATAGAAACTAGTTAAGTATAAGAAGTAATTGCTTGAAATACTTAGAAAATAGCTAATATGGTGAGAATTCAAGGAAAAAAATTGAGAGAGAGCATTAAAGAACCTAAATCACCTGTGAGTTATAGAAGAACTTACACAAAAACAGAAAAATATTTCAACTGAATAATATTCAAAATATGACAGGTATAAACACTTAGAATACACCTAAGGCCATGCATTGAAGTACAACATTTAGCCTTAAATACACTCATAAAGAAAGATAAGACTTTGTTTCCAAGTGGTAGGGAAAAGAAGATGAAGGCAGAGGTGGGGCAGCAATGTCATATAATGATGTTGGAGTCCTGCTGCCTTCTCCTCTTTAGAGGGGGACATAGATATTATGCCAGGTGTGCACTTGGACCTGCACACTGCCACTGTAGGGAGGGGGAAACAGAATTAATCTGAATCTTTGTTTCTTGAAGAAGGAGTGTTTTTTTTAATATTTTAAAACATAAAAATACATATTTAGTTTCCTATGTTCTTTGCCCTGTTTCTTTCATCCTCCAAAACGTTTATGCTGTTATTAAGGAGAATTACAAGCAATCATGCCCAGCTGACCAGACAATGTTCATTTCCCACAAGAAACATAAAGTGCATATTTCTGGCCACTAGAGGATGAGGATGTAATTGATTGAATAAGCCAAGGAGGGGAAAAAAAAAAAAACAAACAGCAAGTTGATAGGTTTTTATACACTATTAATACTGCTGACCAAATCTTGTCAGTGAAAATTATACATCGAACACTTATTAAAATTTACATATTGGGCCTAAAAGATGTCTCAACAATTTCAAAGGCTTGAAATAATTCAGAACATATTTTCTAAGCCCAGACTGAAATTGAATCAGAAATCAATAATAAAATACAGCTAGAAAAATCATTTATATGTCAGGATATTAATAAATACGTTTCTAAATCACCCACTTGTCAATGAAAACAATTACAGAAGGAATCAGAAAATATTATTATTTGATTAATAATGAAGTGTTATATAAAAGTTTGTATGCTGGGTGGAAAGCAATACTTGGAGAAAATTTTGTAGATTGAAATAAATATATTAGAAAATAAGAAAGTAATTATTTCTGATACAATCGTTAAATTTGGATAATTACAAATGTATGTGTGGGCTTAGTTAGTCATGTCTGACTGTCTGTGACGCCATGGACTATAGCCCACCAGGCTCATCTGTCCATGGAATTCTCCAGGCAAGAATACTGGAGTGGGTTGCCATTTCCTCCTCCAGGGCATCTTCCTGATCCAGGGATGAAACTTGCTTCTCCTGTGTCTCCTGCATTGGCAGGTAGATTATTTTTCACTGAGCCACTTGGGAAGCCCTTACAAATGTACATTATATTACAAAATTGACAACAAATTTAGCAGAAGGAATACATATGTAAAGAAATGACAAAAATAAGAACATAAATTAATAAAAGAAAGCAAATGTATAACAAGGAGAATAGACAGAGGCTTGTTCTTTAATAAGTTAAATAATTTAGATAAACCTCTAGTATGCTTCACTGAAAAGATAAAATGGAGATTTCTCAACTAACCAATATCAAGAATGAAAAACTGTGATATCTCTATTGTTTATACATACTTAAAAAGATCATAAGATTGTATCATGAACATTAGGCCATTCAATATAAAAATATAGTTCAAATTTTAAGCTTCCTGGTAAATAAATTATCATAACTAAAGTGGAAGTAAATGGAAAGTATGAATAGCCTTCTAACTTATAAAATTACTTGTAATTAAAAGCCTTCATAGAATGAAAACTCCAGGCCAAGAGAAATTCACAATAAATTCTATTAAGTACGTAATAAGGATCATTACAGACCCATGTTGCTTATAAACTTTGATGCAAATTTCAGGAAAATTGAAATATGAAGTCCAATGATCTATAAAAGAGTGGACATAAAACAAAGAAGAGTTAGTTCTCATTATGTCAATATTTAAAAACCAGTTGGGAAAAATAGCACATTTATGCATATAGAAAACAGATAAGTGGTTTCCATACCCAGGGATGGGGCTAGCTAAAAAGAGTGAAGGTAGCCAAAAGGAACAAACTCCCAGTTATAAAATAAATAAGTCCTGGAGGTGTAATGATGACTATAGTTAATAATAATATGTTGTGTACTGAAGGTTGCTTAGAAAGTAGATCTCAAAATTCTCATGATTAAAAAAAAAAAATTATAACTATATGTGGTGATGGATGTTATAACTAGACTTATTGTGGTGATCATTTCACAATATAAACAAATACCACATTGTTTTATTGTACACCTGAAACTAATATAATGGTTTAAGTCATGTATATATCAATAAGAAATAAATAAAAGGAAAGAACTGATTCACATGCATGCACAAGCACACAACACCAATACAAAGATATTTCCAAGAACACTAACTTCAAGATGCATTTAAAATGCTGTTTGCAAGCTCATTGAGAACAGTGTTATATCAGTGAAAGGGAGTTACACCCATTCTGAAATGCATGCAGAAAAGTGTTTGAGAATACTTGTAGTTAAAGGCGTTTCTAAGATGCTACTTGAAAGCTGCATTGAGAACAGCACCATACCAATGAGTGGAAGTTATATACACCTGTAATGCATGCAGAGAAGTATTTAAGAGCACTTGAGATAAAGATGTTTCTAGAAATGATTAAAAGAAACAAAATCAACTAGTATAAATAACCACATTAAAATATTAAGGAGAAAAAAATCCACATTTTTATGTTTAAGCAATATGTATTTCTGGTAAAATTATTGGGGCAACAGGAAAAGAAATGAATTTTCCTAACTGAATAAAGAAATATTCTTTAAGAACTCTAGATAAATGTCTTACTGATTAATATAAATGTTGAAATGTACAAAGATTATCCTCTGACATCAAGAATGAGGCACAGTGTCATCAACCAACATTTACATTTAAATTTTTACTTAAAGTCTTATCTACTGTAATAAGGAAAGTAAATAAATATAGTATATTACAGTTGGAAAAGAGTTATCAACAGGGGGACAGTTGAAAATAGAGAAGAATCTATAGTTGAACTATTTGAAGTAATAAATTTAGCAAAGCCATTGAGAAAAATCAATATATAAAAACCAATTTTATATTTGCATGTCTATGGTGAACAGTTAGAAATGAAATTTTAGAACTATAGAACTAAAGATGCATTTTCAGTGTTTTAGGGATAAAGATACTTACATGCATTGGAGAAAGAAATGGCAACCCACTCCAGTGTTCTTGCATGGAGAATCCCAGGGATGGCAGAGCCTGGTGGGCTGCTGTCTATGGGGTCGCACAGAGTCAAACACGACTGAAGCGACTTAGCAGCAGCATACTTACATAGAAACATATAAACTATAATTGAGAGAAATTTTGGATGTCCTAAATACATTGAGAATTATTCTATTATAAAGAAGTAAATATGTAATATTTCAAGAAGGTTAATATCTGGAAATTTGATCCATGGATTATCTAGAAACTCAATGAAAATGAGTGTGTGTATGACTCACTAAGGTTAGAGTAAAATGCATATGCAAGTGCTAATAATCAAATATAATTAGGCAATGAAGGGGAAAAGAAGAATTACTTTTACAAGAAATCAAAATGCATTTCAAGGCTAACTAATTAAAATACTGGACATTGTTACAATCATAGAGAGAAAACTGAATAAAAAAGAAAGTTCACAAATAGTCCCCTGCACATAGATGTTTAGTTCTTAACAAGTATGGAACTTCAGAGTAATGAAGATAGCTTTTTTTCAAGAAATGGTATTAAGACAATTGAATAAATAATTAAAAAAAAAGAAATTTGACTTCTATCACTTTGCATGCAAGCAATGTTCCTTGGTGGCTTAGATGGTAAAGAATCTGCCTACATTGGTGCGGACCTGGGTTCAATCCCTAGGTTGGGAAGATCACCTGGAGGAGGACATGGCAACCCTCTCCAGTGTTCTTGCCTGGAGAATCCCCATGGACAGAGGGGCCTGGTAGGCTATAGTCCATGGGGTTGCAAAGAGTCAGACATGACTGAGCAACTAAGTATGGCAATGTTATCTCATGAGAAATATAGATAGGAACCTGAAATATAAAACAATAAAGATATTAGGAGAAAACTAACTTTATCCCAAGAAATAATAAGATTCTCACTTTCTGGCTTTAATATATTTTCTCATATGCAGGGTTGTATTATTGTAGTATTGTTAATTCCTTACAAACTAGACAGAAATGAGCTATTATTTTGTTACTGTATTATTTGCTTGGGCATCATAGCAAAATACCAGAGATTACCTTAAACAAAAAACATTAAGTCTCATAGTTCTGGAAGATGGAAAGTTTAAGATCAAGATGCTTGTTTTGGTTTCTGGTGACAGTGTCACCCTTACTTGCAGACACCTCCCTTTGTGCTATCTTCGTGTGGCAGAAAGAGACACAGTAAGCTGTCTGGTGTCTCCTCTTCAAGGATAGTAATCCTATTGAATCAGGGACCCATACTATGACATCATTTAACCTTAATTATTTCCTTACATATTGTATCTTCAAATACAATTGGATTTGTATTTTGGATATATTTGTACATTGGATATATATACTCCTTAAAGCTATTGTCCTGTAATTTTCTTATTTTTGGTACTGTCGCTGTCTGGTTTTGTTATCAGGGTGACAGGGGCTTCATAGAGTTACTTTGAAAATGTTCCCTCCTCTTCAGTCTTTAGGGAGAGTTTGAGATGAATCAGATCAGATCAGATCAGTTGCTCAGTCGTGTCTGACTCTTTGAGAACCCATGAATCACAGCATGCCAGGCCTCCCTGTCCATCACCAACTCCCAGAGTTCACTCAGACTCATGTCCATCGAGTCAGTGATGCCATCCAGCCATCTCATCCTCTGTCGTTCCCTTCTCCTCTTGCCTCCAATCCCTGACAGCATCAGAGTCTTTTCCAATGAGTCAACTCTTCGCATGAGGTGGCAAAAGTACTGGAGTTTCAGCTTTAGCATCATTCCTTCCAAAGAAATCCCAGAGCTGATCTCCTTCAGAATGGACTGGTTGGATCTCCTTGTAGTCCAAGGGACTCTCAAGAGTCTTCTCCAACACCACAGTTCAAAAGCATCAATTCTTCGGTGCTCAGCCTCTTCATAGTCCAACTCTGACATCCATACACGACCACAGGAAAAACCATAGCCTTGACTAGATGAAACTTTGTTGGCAAAGCAATGTCTCTGCTTTTCAATATGCTATCTAGGTTGGTCATAACTTTCCTTCCGAGGAGTAAGCATCTTTTAATTTAATGGCTGCAGTCACCATCTGCAGTGATTTTGGAGCCCAGAAAAATAAAGTCTGGCACTGTTTCCACTGTTTCCCCATCTATTTCCCATGAAGTGGTGGGACCAGATGCCATGATCTTCATTTTCTGAATGTTGAGCTTTAAGCCAACTTTTTCACTCTCCACTTTCACCTTCATCAAGAGGCTTTTTAGCTCCTCTTCACTTTCTGCCATAAGCGTGGTGTCATCTGCATATCTGAGGTTATTGATATTTCTCCCGGCAATCTTGATTCCAGCTTGTGTTTCTTCCAGTCCAGTGTTTCTCATGATGTACTCTGTATAGAAGTTAAATAAACAGGGTGATAATATACAGCCTAGACGTACTCCTTTTCCTATTTGGAACCAGTCTGTTGTTCCATGTCCAGTTCTAACTGTTGCTTCCTGACCTGCATACAAATTTCTCAAGAGGCAGATCAGGTGGTCTGGTATTCCCATCTCTTTCAGAATTTTCCACAGTTTATTGTGATCCACTCAGTCAAAGGCTTTGGCATACTCAATAAAGCAGAAATGGATGATTTTCTGGAACTCTCTTCCTTTTTCCATGATCCAGCGGATGTTGGCAATTTGATCTCTGGTTCCTCTGCCTTTTCTAAAACCAACTTGAACATCAGGAAGCTCACGGTTCACATATTGCTGAAGCCTGGCTTGGAGAATTTTGAGCATGACTTTACTAGCATGTGAGATGAGTGCAATTGTGCGGTAGTGAGATGAATAGATATAAGTATTTTTTATGTTTTATATAAATTCCCAATTAAGATATGGGGTTCTGGACTTTTGTTTCAGGAGGTGATTGCTATTGTTTTTAAATACAGATTTTATTTCACCTCTTGTCATCAGTCTGTTCAAATTATCTGTTTTTTCTTGACTCAACTGTGGCAGGCTGTGTTTCTAGAAGTGTGCATTTCTTTGAGGTTGTTCAGTTTGTTGGCATATAACTGTTTATGGGTTTATCTTATAATTCTATTGCATTTCTATGGACTTGGTTGCTATTTCTCCTCTTTCTGAATTATTTTGTTTATTTGGACCCTTTCTCTTTTCTTCTTGGTGAGCCTGGCTAGAGGTTTGCAAGTGCTGTTTATTTTCTTTAAAAAATACTTCAAGAGAAGGAAATGGCAACCCACTCCAGTACTCTTGCCTGGAAATTCCCTTGGACAGAGAAGGGTGGTGGGCTACAGTCCATAGGTTGCAGAGTCAGACACAACTGAGCTATTGACACACACACAAATAATTGAGATACTTGATGGTGTAAGGGTATACTTTATCTACTCTCCCATTTCCTGCAGGGATCAGGATGGGGCGGGCAGCACCTGGGAGGCAGGATGGCTCACCACCCCCATCCATTCTGGAAGTCTTGGGGCCTCAGTGCCTGCAACAGCTGGCCTTGGGCAAATAAAGGACTAAGATGTTTACTGGCAAAAAAAAAAAAAAATAGTTCTTTGTTTCATTGATCTTTTCTATTGTTTTTATCTATTTTATTTATTTCTTCTCTGATCTTTACTTGGTCCTTCTGCTGACTTTGGTTTTATTTGTTTTGTTTTTACTTTATATTTTTTAAGATGGTAATTTAGGTTGTTTATATGAGATTTGTCTTGTTTCTTGGGGAAGGCCTGTATCAACAAACTTCCCTCTTAGAACTGCATCTTATGGATTTTGTAAGGCTGTGTTTTCATTGTTATTTTTCTGGAGGTATTTTCTGATGTCCTCTTTGATTTTATTATTGATTCATTTTTTAAGTAGTATGCTATATCATCTCCATTTGTTAATTTTTTCATCAAGATTTCTTTCTGTGGTTAATTTCCTTTTTCATAGGTACCACTGTGGACAAAATAGATGGTTGAAAGAATTCTATCCTTAAATTTGTTGAGGCTTGTTCTGTGACCTAGTCTGTGGTCTCCTTTAGAGATTGTTCCATGCGTGCTTGAAAAGAATGTATATTTCTGTTTTTTTTCTCTCTTTTTAATGTACTGTCCTATAGATATCAATTAATTTCAACTGTCAGTTGTGTTGTTTAGGATTTCTATTGCCTTATTGATTTTCCAGGTGTAAGACCTGTCCAATAACATCAATGGAGTGTTAAAGTTTCCTATTATTGCTGTTCAGTTCAGTTTAGTCACTCAGTAATGTTCGACTCTGTGTGACCCCATGAATCGCAGCACGCCAGGCCTCCCTGTCCATCACCAACTCCCGGAGTTCACTGAGACTCACGTCCATAAAGTCAGTGATGCCATCCAGCCATCTCATCCTCTGTCGTCCCCTTCTCCTCCTGTCCCCAATCCCTCCCAATATCAGAGTCTTTTCCAATGAGTCAACTCTTCGCATGAGGTGGCCAAAGTACTGGAGTTTCAGCTTCAGCATCATTCCCTCCAAAGAAATCCCAGGGCTGATCTCCTTCAGAATGGATTGGTTGGATCTCCTTGCAGTCCAAGGGACTCTCAAGAGTATTGTATTCCTGGCAATTTATCCCTTTATGTCTGTTAGTATTTGTTTTATATATTTAGATTCAGAAGAACCCAACCTATGTTGGGTGCATATATGCTTTTATTAAAACTTTTTTTTTTTTTTTTTTCTGTATTGGAGTATAGCCAGTTAATGAGTTTGGGTAAACTCCAGGAGTTGGTGATGGACAGGGAGGCCTGGCTTGCTGCAGATCATGGGGTTGCAAAGAGTCGGACACAACTGAGCGACTGAACTGAACTGAATAACCAGTTAACATTGTAGTGATAGTTTCAGGTGGACAGGAAAGTGACTCAGCCATTTAAGTATCCATTCTCCTCCAAACTCCCCTCCTATCTATGCTGCCACATAAGGTTGAGCAGTGTTCTCTATGCTATGCACACAGTAATACCTTGTTGGTTATCCATTTTAAATAAAGCAGTGTGTGTATGTGGATCCCAAACTGTCTATCTCTTCCCCCATTCTTCCCCCTGCAACTATAAGTTCATTCTCTATATCTGTGAGTCTTTTTCTGTTTTGTAAATAGATTCATTTGTATTATTTCTTTTTAGATTTCACATATAAGGGATGTCATATTATATTTCTCCTTCTCTAACTGACTTACTTTACTCACTATGACAATCTCTAGGTCCATCCATGTTGCTGCAAATAGGATTCCATTAATTTAATGGCTGAGTAATATTCTATTGCATATATGTGCCACATCTTCTTTATCTGTTTCTATGTCAATGGACATTTGTTTCCATGTCTTAGCTATTGTAAACAATGCTGCAATGAACACTGGGGTGCATATATCCTTTCAGACCATGTTTTTCTCGGGGTATATGCCCAGGAGTTGAATTTCAGGGTTATATGATAGCTATGTTTTTAATTTTTTAAGAACCCTCTGTACTGTTGTCCATAGTGGCTATACCAATATACATTCCTGCCAACAGTGTAGGAGGGTTCCCTTCTCTGCATACCCTCTCTAGCATTTATTGTTTGTGAGTTTTTTGATTATAGTAATTTTGACCGCTGTGAGGTGATATTTCATTGTAGTTTTGATTTGCATTTCTCTAATAGTTAATGATGTTGAACATCTTTTCATGTACCTCTTGGCCATCTGTGTGTCTTTTTGAGAGAAAAATCTCTTTAGGTGCACTTTTTTTTTTTTTTTTTGGTTGGCTTGTTTGATTGATATTGAGACACATGAACTGTTTGTAAATTTTGGAGACTAATCCCTTGCTGGTCACATCATTTGCAAATATATTCTCTCAGTCTGTGAGTTGACTTTTTTGATTTTTTATTGTTTCCTTTGCTGGGTAAAAACATTTGAGTTCAAGCAGGTTCCATTTGTTTATTTTTGTTTTTATTTCCATTATTCTGGGAGACATATCAAAAAAGATATTACTGTGATGTATGTAAAAGAGTGTTCTGCCTATGTTTATGAGTGCATATATTTTAACAAGTGTAATATCCCCTTTCTTGTACACATTCTTCAATTATTGTATAATGTCATTTGTTGTCTTTCTTTTATTCATTTTGTTTTACAGTCTATTTTCTGAGTATTGCTTTCCCTGCTTTCTTCTCATTTCCATTCGTGGGAAATGCATTTTTTTTTTCCATCCACCTGGTGTCAACATGACTGTGCCTTTTACTCAGAGGTGAGCTCTTGTAGGCAGTGTCTTGTAGGTTCTTGTTTTCTTTAACCAATCTGTCACTCTATGCCTTTTATCACAGCATTAATCCATTGACATTTAAAGTAATTAATTGATAGGTACTCATTCCCATATTAAATCTTGTTTTCCAGTTGATTTTGTACTTCTTTGTTTATCTTTTTTTCCTTTTGTCATTTGGTGGTTTTCTGTTGTATTATATTTGAGTTCATTTTTTGTTGATTTGTTTTTTTGTGTGAATCCATTGCAAGTTTTTGATCTGTGATTTCCCTGGTTTTCAAGTGTCCGAATCCATAACTGTATACATTTGCTTTAGACTGACAGTCTTATAAGTTTAAACACATTCTTAAGGATTTTTTACTTACCTTCCACACATAATTTTTTTGCAATTTTTAGCTTCATGTTTATCCTTTCACTGTTAATTGCAGTATAATCACTTTTACAGTTTTTAATCCATGAACTAATTTTTAATTGCTTTTCAATCCTTTTATATATTTATCTTTCCTATGGTGACTTTTCCTTTCCTATAGATTCCTGCTTCTTTTCTGTTTAGAGAAGGCTTTCAGTATTTCCTTTAGATTAGTTTTAATATTACTATACATTGTATTTTTTTTTGTCTGATAAATCATTTATATCTTTACCAATTTTTTTTACTCTAAATGATAATCTTGCTGGGTAAAGTATCCTAGGTTGCAGGTTTTCCCCTTTTAGAACTTTGACTATATCATGCCACTCCCTTCTGTTCTGTATTTGTAGAGAAATCAGCTGGCAGCCTTATAGGGGTTCCTTTGTAACTGAATTTGTTTTATCTTACTGTCTTTAGAATCCTCTTTTTATCTTTAATTTTTACCATTTTAATTATGATGTCTTGTGGGTAGGTCTGTTTAGTTTCTTATTTGGGACCCCCTGTGCTTCCTGAAACTGGGTAGCTGTGTTTATTTTCTTTAGGTTTAATACATTTTTCCACCAGAACATTTTAATCTCATGTCTTTTTCTGAAACCTATATTATATGTAGGTTGGCATGTTTTATGTCATCCCATAGAACTCTTATGCAGCTTTTTTTTTTTTTTTGTCTTTCTCTCTGCTGTTCTGATTGAGTGATTTCCATTATTGTCTCTTCTAGATCTTTTATTTATTCTTCTGCATTTTTTAGTCTGCTATTTATTGCTTTTAGGTTAGTTTTTATCTTGGCAATTGAGTTGTCTAATTTTTATTCTTCTTCTTCTTCATAGTTTCCATTTACTTGTTAAAGGGATCTGTATTTCTGTTGGTAATTTTTCTTTATTACTTTAGCATATTTATTTCCTCCTTTTTCAACTTGGAGTCTAATAGACTGGTGAGGTCTGTTTCATTATTTGTTATTTCTGGGGATTTATCTTGCACTTTTGATTGGAAGTACTTCCTTTGCCTTTTCATTTACATCACTTTTTCTGTCTCTCTAAATTTAGGAGAAACAGTTACCTATTGTGGTCTTGAAGGGGTGTGCTTATGTGGGAACATCCCTGGGCAGACTGTGCACATCCAGTATTTTTGGTGTGAGAGCTTTATTGGTATGGATGCCAGCGACATCTTTTCTCAACCCCCTTGATAGGGGGTTAATGTTGTGATATCCAGAGCCTCCACTCTGGATGTTAAGTGAAAGTAACAGTGTTAGATGCTCAGTTGTGTATGACTCTTTGTAACCCCATGGACTATAGCCCACCAGGCTCTTCTGTCCATGGAATTCTCCAGGTAATAATACTACAGCGAGTCGCTGTTACCTTCTTCAGGGGACATTTCCAACCCAGGGATTGAACTGGGTCTCCTGCATTGCAGGCAGATTCTTTACCATCTGAGTAACCAGGGAAGACCTTAAGATGGTAAGTGGGGCCATTTCTCTCCTCCATGGCTGTCACAGCCCTTTGGGAGCAAATTCTGCTCCCCAGTTTTTTAAGTAGATGCCCCATCTGTCAAGTTTTATAAGGCTCTATTATAGTCCTTAAGTGTGTGCACCATCTCAAAGAAGGTAATTGCTGAAGCAAATGAGGCCCAAGTGCTCAAGAAGACCTATGTGTTACTTGTGCAGGAATCCACGTTCCACCTAGAAAAAGGCTGAGGTCATGTCCCTTTCTCTGTTGTGCTTGCCCCAGACCTAGTTCTAGGCTGGTGCTTGGGGCTCGGGTGCTCTGGGTGCATAAATTGACGTGGTGCTGCTGTTACTCCCTGTGACCTGTGCTGCATCTGTTGCAGGACCTTTCCAGGACCTATTCATCCCAGATCTAGCTCCAAGCTATGATGAAGGGTGGGTGGAATGAGAGAGCTTCCACTGGGAAATGAACCACTGCATACTCTTCCCCAGGGTCTATCTACCTAAGGGATGCATTTATATAGTGACACCTGCTGTACACACCGACAAAATCAACCCCTGTCAAACCCACTACTACCATGCATTCACTGACAGTGGGCTCTAAATTTCAGCCCAGACCACACCCTAGGCCTTCTGGGCTGTCTCTATGGAGCTAGACCAAGTCTTCTCCAGGGCCTATCTCCTCAATAGTCAGCACCTAATGCTGCCCATATTAGCAGTCCTACCTGGTGCAGGTTTGTGATGAAAAGTGTGATGAGATGGCTGCCATCAGCATAGGTTTCCTTCTGCCCTGATAAACAGCAAGCCTGCACTTGTGCTCTCCTTGAAAGCAGACTCCAAGCCCCTCTAGTCTCTCTCTCTTCCTTAGTGGGTCTCCTAGCTGCAGGTAGGCTCCTCAGGGTGAGGACTCACACATGTAGAACTTTTCTCCTTCACAGATCCCTCCTAGGGCACCAGACCCATTCTGACCTTTATTTATGCCACATTCTACCTGACTGCGTGGGGATCTTTCTTGCACCTTTGCTGGTATAAGATGTTTTCTTCTAGTTTCCAGTTAGTTTTCTGTGAGAGTTCCATATGTATATGAATGCTGACATGCTTGTGGCCGGGAGGTGAGTTCCATATCCATCTGCTCTGCCATCTGAATCTCTCTGAGACATGATAAGATTCATAACTTAAAGAACAGATAAATAAAAATGTAGTTCTCTCCTGGGAGTTTGGAGTATATTTGTCTGCTATCATAAGTCTTACGGTAATTATTATCAAGATGTTTTTGAAGTACAAGACAACTTTTCTCCAATATCCTGATCTTCTATACTAACTACAAACATTTTGAAAGGAATAGGTAAGGTTTTATGATGGTAAAGATAGGTGGACCTTGACTTGTTTCTAGAGTTGTACTTTTGGTTTTGTAGGAATTTTCAAGTCTAAGAGAGTTATTTCTTTCAGCCCCTAAATACTACTCTAGCTGATTTATTTCCTGGTTATTTGTAAGAGGACCTGGGGAACTGCTTAGAAGAAAGAGTGATTTTTAAGGGGATCTTAATAAGGGGTTCCTTAACACTCATAACTATAATTGTTTTCCTTTCAATTTGATTCTTCTATAGGCACCAATATGACAGTTGCTTATGATGAGGGATCCCATTTTTTTTTCCTTTTAAAGGCAGTCAATTTAAAATGTCTATTATCTGACTACTGGTAAATAGAATCTTATTTTCAATTAAAATGTTGACTCAAACCAGTTAGCATTTTTTGGCTTAATCAAAGACATAAGAGGCATCTCGCAAAAGATTATAACCCTCACACGACCAAGAAAGTTTAGTTTCAGATTTAGTCTGAAAAGGTAAAAAGCCATCCCTTCTACTAGCAGTAAGAATGGTGTAGTGAAAATGGTATCTCCAGTGTCCCACAAATGTGGGATACCTTCAGCTATAAAAATGGTAATCAATGCACTGGGAAGATGCTACCAGAATGGGATTTGTCAGCAATCACAATCAACAAAGGGTGATATGAAGCAGACTGGGATCCCTTAGGACAAACTCCCCTGGAAGCCAGCACAGCCAGGCAAATAAAGTGCTGCTTATGATTGTGTCTCTCAGGATCCAAGTCTATTTAACTGGCCACCAGTTGCACTCAAGTAAATATACCTTGCAGATGGCAGATACCACAGAGAATATCCTCACTGGACACAAAGCCAAGTTCACAAGACATAGAGAAAAATGGAAGAAAAAAAAAGAAAACTCATCCCATTTTACATAGAGGATCCAGAGCTGAGTTTGACTAAACAAACACTGGTCTGATGATAATGCTTAACTCACCAGCCTGAGAAGTTGGCTCAGAAAGCAGGCTGACAGTGACTCTGCCTGCTTCCTGCCCTATGTTTCTTCCTCCTTATGATAAGCAGCAGGCTTCCCTGGTGGATCAGATGGTAAAGAATCCAGCTGCAATGTGAGAGACCTGGGCTCAATCCTTGGGTTGGGAAGATCCCCTGGAGGAGAACATGGCAACTCACTCCAGTATTCTTGCCTGGAGAATCCCATGATCAGAGGAGCCTAGTAGGCTACAGTCCTTAGGGCTACAAAGAGTCAGACATGACTGAAGTTACTTAGCATGCATGCACATGAGAAAGAACATAATACACAGACAAATAGACATATACACATAGCAAACTTTGAGAGAAGATTCGCCAAGTTTGGCTAAGTCCAAGGAATTTAGTTCCAGAAATATTTTATCTTGCTAATGTAAATTGAGAGAAAATTTTAGAAATTAAAATTGAGTGAGAGAGAGTAAAAGGTACACTTATCACTTCCCTTTGCAAAAGACCATGGGGTCTGAGATGGGGAGACTGATATGTTAAGGAATCTTACCTTCTGCTGGCCTTTGTCACATGTCTCAGAATCTCTGAGCTGCAGCAGCCTCAGAAAGTGAAGCAGGTCCAGCCACCTTCCTTGTTGAAAGTGAAAGTGAAGTCACTCAGTCGTGTCCGACTCTTTGTGACCCCATGGACTGTAGCCTACTAGGCTCCTCCGTCCATGGGATTTACCAGGCAAGAATGCTGGAGTGGGTTGTCATTTCCTTCTCCAGGGGATCTTCCTGATCCAGGGATTGAACCCAGGTATCCCACACTGTAGGCAGACGTTTTACCCTCTGAGCCACCAGGCAAGGGGAGGGGAAATATCTCCCATCCCACTTGAGTACTTTTTTAAAAATATATAAATTTATTTATTTTAATTGGAGGTTAATTACTTTACAATATTGTATTGGTTTTGCTATACATTAACATGAATCCGCCATGAGTGTACACCTGTTCCCCATCCTGAACCCCCCTCCTACCTCCCTCCCCATACCATCCCTCTGAGTCATCCCAGTACATCAGCCCCAAACATCTTGGATCATGCATGGAACCTGGACTTGTGATTCATTCAACATATGATATTATACATGTTTCAATGCCATTCTCCTAAGTCATCCCACCCTTGCCCTCTCCCACAGAGTCCAAAAGACTGTCCTATACGTCTGTGTCTCTTTTGCTGTCTCACATACAGGGTTATGGTTGTCATCTTTCTAAATTCCATACATATGCATTAGTATACTGTATTGGTGTTTTTCTTTCTGGCTTACTTCACTCTGTATAATAGGCTCCAGTTTCATCCACCTCTTTAGGACTGAATTCAAATGTATTCTTTTTAATGGCTTAGTAATACTCCATTGTGTATATGTACAACAACTTTCTTATCCATTCATCTGCTGATGGACATCTAGGTTGCTTCCATGTCCTGGCTATTATAAACAGTGCTGCGATGAACATCGGGGTACATGTGTCTCTTTCAATTCTGGTTTCCTCGGTGTATATGCCCAGCAGTGGGATTGCTGAGTCGTATGGAAGTTCTATTCCCAGTTTTTAAGGAATCTCCACACTGTTCTCCATAGTGGCTGTACTAGTTTACATCCACACCAACAGTGTAAGAGGGTTCCCTTTCCTCCACACCCTCTCCAGTATTTATTGCTTGTAGACTTTTGGAGATCAGACATTCTGACTGGTGTGAGATAATACCTCATTGTGGTTTTGATTTGCATTTCTCTGATAATGAGTGATGCTGAGCATCTTTTCATGTGTTTGTTAGCCATCTGTATGTCTTCTTTGGAGAAATATTTGTTTGGTTCTTTGGCCCATTTTTTGATTGGGTCGTTTATTTTTCTGGAATTGAGCTGGAAGTGTTGCTTGTATATTTTTGAGATTAATTCTTTGTCAGTTGCTCATTTGCTATTATTTTCTCCAATTCTGAAGGCTGTCTTTTCACCTTGCTTAAAGTTTCCTTTGTTGTGCAGAAGATATTTAATTTTAATTAGGTCCCATTTGTTTATTTTTGCTTTTATTTCCAATATTCTGGGAGGTGGGTCATAGAGAATCCTGCTGTGATTTATGTCAGAGAGTGTTTTGCCTGTTTTTCTCTAGGAATTTTATAGGTTCTGGCCTTACATTTAGATCTTTAATCCATTTTGAGTTTGTTTTTGTGTATGCTGTTAGAAAGTGTTCTAGTTTCATTCTTTTACAAATGGTTGCCAAGTTTTCCCAGCACCACTTGTTAAAGAGATTGTCTTTTCTCCATTGTATATTCTTGCCTCCTTTGTCAAAAGATAAGCTGTCCATAGGTGCGTAGATTTATCTCTGGGCTTTCTATTTTGTTCCATTGATCTATATTTCTGTCTTTGTGCCATTACCATACTGTCTTGATGTCTGTGGCTTTGTCGTAGAGTCTGAAGTCAGGCAGGTTGATTCCTCCGGTTCATTCTTCTTTCTCAAGATTGCTTTGGGTATTTGAGGTTTCTTTTTTTTTTTGTATTTCTATACAAATTGTGAAAATATTTGTTCTAGCTCTGTGAAAAATACTGTTTGTAGCTTAATAGGGATTGCATTTTAGGCAAGGAAGGTATAGGTGTTCACGCTGCTTATGTAGGACCATTACATCTTTTCCCATAATATGTTGGATGTGGTCCACAATATCCCACAGGGTTGTGGGAGGAGGTGCAATAGCAGCAATGTTTGCAGTGACAGAGATATCAGAGCTGTAACCTGTACCTGCCTTCCTGAGGGTCCATGCTTTCTGGAGTCAGACTGCCTCAAATATAATAGTTAGGCCCAGGAGTCCTGAAAATTCAATAATTGCGAAGGGGAGTGTCCTTCTTTTCCTGAGGGCACTGCCTGGACCTTTATCTGGTAGTACACACTTGGGCTTACTCCTTGGAAGGAAAGTTATGACCAACCTAGATAGCATATAGAAAAGCAGAGACATTATTTTGCCAACAAAGGTCCATCTAGTCAAGGCTATGATTTTTCCTGTGGTCAGGTATGGATGTGAGAGTTGGACTGTGAAGAAAGCTGAGTGCCGAAGAATTGATGTGTTTGAACTGTGGTGTTGGAGAAGACTCTTGAGAGTCCCTTGGACTGCAAGGAGATCCAACCAGTCCATTCTGAAGGAGATCAGCCCTGGGATTTCTTTGGAAGGAATGATGCTAAAGCTGAAACTCCAGTACTTTGGCCACCTCATGCAAAGAGTTGACTCATTGGAAAAGACTCTGATGCTGGCAGGGATTGGGGGCAGGAGGAGAAGGGGATGACAGAGGATGAGATGACTGGATGGCATCACTGACTCGATGGACATGAGTCTGAGTGAACTCCGGGAGTTGGTGATGGACAGGAAAGCCTGGCGTGCTGCGATTCATGGGGTCACAAAGAGTCAGACATGACTGAGAAACTGAACTGAACTGAACTGACTGACACACTTGGGCAGGAATTGTCACCTGTTTGTTCTAGTCTTTAACTAATGAAGATCTTAGCCAGCTTTCCTAATGTTTATATCATAAGTCTAACACCCACTGGGTGAGTTTACTTTCTGTGGGACACTGATGTGTAAAAGCCATATCCACAGCACCTCAATTCTGCTCTGGTGAGCATTGCTCTGAGATTTGGGAAAGTTCTGGTTGTTCCCTTCGACTTTGCACTGTGGGATGGAAGGCATCTTTGTCGGTGGTTTGCTGCAGCACAAATGCCAGCAAGTGGTGAGCCTCTCCCAGACAGAATTGCCCACTCAGGAGAGATAAGAGGGCAACCCCAACTTCCTGCTTCTGAATCCAATTGTTATGACTGTTAAATTAACATTTGTTAAGTAGATGGCTGGAGAATTGCATTTCAGCAACAGACCACAAGAGAAATTAAAATAGTGAAGTTAATCACTCATAGACTTGTCACACTATACCTGGAAGGGCCAAAGGGGACATCAAGGTGAGTGCAGAGTGAGATAGAGAGAGGATCTGGGACACATGCCTTTATAAAGTTCATGGATGGGGTGCTTTGAAGTTCCTGGGACAAGGCTGGATTCGTCAATTCAATCCAAGATAATTGACCAAAAGAATTAGGGCTTGGTGAGCTCCTTGGGTACCTTATCTAAGGTCCCCAAAAGGGAAGACCTTAGGAGGCCAGGGGGGTTGTTGATGTCAAGGACTGTTGGGAGAGTCATATTAAGAACTTGCATTGATTTGTGAATCTGGGCTGCTGTTTAGAGAATGTGCTTGCATCAGGAGCTAATGTCAGCTAAGGTCCCTGCAGGTCAGTTTGCCAAACAAAATGAACCCCAGGCAGCAATAACTATGGAGCGTACTGGCCTAGGATGAATAGACTGCAGATATTTCTCCAGCAAATATGAGATTATTTAATGTCAGCAGAGAATTGCATTTTGAGATCCAGGACCTTGGGGAGCCACCTGCATGCTCCTGTGTATCAAGGGAAGGATAATTCCTTCATAAAGGGGAAACAGAAGTTGGGAGGACTGTTGTAAACAAAGAGGCCATGGCTTCTCGTTGTCTGGAACCGTCACACGAAGAAAAAGGATTTTTTCTTTTTTTTTCCTTGCTGGGCTCTGCAACTGTTTCAGAGTGTGAGAGCTCCCTCTTCTGGTCTCCAAGCTCTATTCAATGCAGGTGTCTTAATTTTTCACAATGGCTTAGCTAAACACTCAATAAGGATAAAACAGTAATGATCACAACTATAAATATATAATATTTATTCTGGACAACATTATGTTTGCATAAATATAGTGACAAGTGAAATTTAAAAAGTGTATTAAGGCTTTAAAAACTTATCTTCCAGCGGGCGCGCGGGCGCCGGGGGGCGGCCAGGGTCGCGCCGGGCCGCCAGGGCTGCCCGGCCTGGTTGCGCGAGGGGCGGGCGCGCCCGCGGGGGGCCGCGGCGGGCTCGCCTCGGGGCGCGCCCGGCCTGCGCGCTTAAAAAAAAAAAAAAAAAACTTATCTTCCAGAAAACGCTGCTTCCCATTGTACAAACCCCTTTTCTCAATCTCTCAATTATTTTGGGTGGGAGTGCAGATGAAAAATTTATAGAAAGCTATGATACTTAGCTGTAGTTTCTATGAGTCTGAAATACCATTCAGTTCAGTTCAGTTCAGTCGCTCAGTCGTGTCCGACTCTTTGCGACCCCATGAATTGCAGCACGCCAGGCTTCCCTGTCCATCACCAACTCCCGGAGTTCACTCAGACTAGAGAGAGATAATATTTAGTTTTGGACTAAAGGTATATGTTTATATTCCAATACACTAGCCAAATTCTGTGGTTCAAGCTATGTGTCTATTAAACACTATTTTTTTTGTTGTTGTTGTTATTTGGCTGTTGGCAGTTTTTAATCAAATTTCTCCTTGTATTTCTGCCTCATAACTTGACGAGATGGAAACAAAGCCTATGTGTTCCTTATTTTGGAGCAGGTGAGTAATTCAATCCAAAAGCATGGGAATCCTCCTCTCAGGCTCATTTCTTTTTTAGTTTTTTAAATTATGAAAGTATGATAACACATTTACAAGAGGCTTGGAAAATAAAGAAGAAAATTATATATAGTTCCACTTTATATTATAATTATTTTTATGTAGATAAGTTAGGATTTTCAGTTGGAGTTTCACTATCAAGCTCTCAAAAATTAATTGAATGAATAGACAGAAAAGTAGAAGGTTACCATAAACCTGAAAAGTACTATGAACCAATTCAACATAATTAAGATTTATACATTTTTTACACAACCAGGATACAAATTCTATTCAAGTTCCCATAGATCATAAACCAGAAAAGCCTGAAACATAATCAGGGACATAAAACAAGAAGCAAAAATTACATAGTCTTAAAGATTTGAAATCATACAGAGTCTGTTCCCTTATAACTGTGGAATTAAGAATCAATATCAAAAGATATTTGAAAATAACCTTCATATTTTCAAGTGGAATGTGAAATTTACCAAAAGAGATCTTTGACTTTGCCATTGAAAGACTTGGTAAAGTTAAAAGGCTGAAAAAACACAAGAGAGTGATTGCAGAGAAGAAAGCATTTAAATGAGTAATTAATATAAAATTATAAATTAATATCAGAGATACTTTAGAAACCCTTTGTATTTGGAAATGAAATTCCTACTTTATTTTTTACAATTGTACCATATTAGTATTAACAGTTATACAGAGTTTATAATTATTATAGAGGAATATATCCTACGTTAGAGAAAATATGTGTCCAACTGAGTTGGCATGTAGTTTTCATGAACTAGAAATAAGTGCAACCTAACAAAACTGCCCACCCACACTTTCTATTAAATCTAAATTTTAGGGAATTTTTTTTTCAAATCTCTGTATATTCCAGGCATGTGTAATACTGAAGAGGAAACAGAAGACTACTTGCTCTTTTTTTTTTTCTTGTAATCTTGATTTTTATCAACCACAAATAAATTAATTTAATACCTTACCTCTTTTGAGCTCTGCAAAGTGTCACTGAGTAGCTGATTTTAGTTACCAAAGAACTTTTGTTTACTCAAACCCCAAGATTTTCATTCTGTTTAAATATTTTGGATGCAGCCCTATCTCAAAAGTATTGGACATTTGCCATAAAACATTGAATTCTGAACGTAATTTAAGATTTTATCAATAACTCAAGTTATAATTATGAACATTAATGATGTTATACTAAATTAGTGACAAAATTAAGACATTGCTAAGAAACCATTACAAGGAAAGTTAGAAAATATTTATACCACAATAAAAATGAAAAGAGAATTCACTGCAGTTTAGTGTATGCAGCTGAAGCTGCTCAGTGCAACCAAACACAATGTGGAATCTTGAATAAGTTATGAAAACATATAATGGACACACATAAAATTTTGTGAAATTTGAACAAAATCTGTACTTAGTTAATACTGTATCACACGTTAGCTTCCTGTTTTTGTTTTACAACATACCATTTCTTTATATTCTCAGAATTAGATTAGAAGTTTCAAGCCTCATTCAAATTTTGTTTAAAAAAATTACTAAAATAATAAACTTTCTAGACTTTTAGCAGTAATACTAGGTGCCAGAGTAAATAGAAGTATATCAAAGGTTTGAGTAAATATCAATTACAAATTTAGTATTCTATTCACACTTAGAAATACAAGTGGAACTAAAATGTAAACAAATAATTAGCTTGGAAAAATGCATAAGTTTTCTAAAATATATATTGTACATACTACAAATACACACATACACATGCACACACACACACATATAAAAGATTTTCCACTACATTTGATAAAGTCTTCAGAAACAACAACAAAAATGAGACGGAGAGATTGTAAAAATATGAACTAAATGAAATGGAAGTGAGGAATATGAAATTTAAAAAAGAGAAATTAAAAAAAAAAAAGTAAAAGATCGACAGGAATATAAGGTCCATGAATCAAGGTAAATAGAAAGTGGTCAAACAGGATATGGCAAGAGTGAACATGAACACTTTAGGAATCAGTGAACTAAATTGAATAGGAATTTAATTGATATAACCATTATGTCTACTACTGTGGACAAGAATCCCTTAGAAGAAATGGAATAGCCCTCATAAGAAAAACTATGACCAACCTAGACAGCGTACTAAAAAGCAGAGACATTACTTTGCTGACAAAAGTCCATCTAGTCAATGCTATGGTTTTTCCAGTAGTCATGTATGGATGTGAGAGTTGTACCATAAAGAAATCTGAGCATCAAAGAATTTGCTTTTTAACTGTGGTGTTGGAGAAGACTTTTGAGAGTCCCTTGGACTGCAAGGAGATCAAACCAGTCAATCATAAAAGAAATAAGTCCTGCCTCCAATACTTTGGCCATGTGATGCAAAGAACTGACTCATCGGAAAAGTCCCTGATGCTGGGAAAGATTGAAGACAGGAGAAGGGGACGACAGAGGATCAGATGGTTGGATGGCATCACCGACTCAATGGACATGGGTTTGGGTGGACTCTGGGAGTTGGTGATGGACAGGGAGGCCTGGCATGCTGTAGTCCATGGGGTCACAAAGAGTTGGATACGACTGAGTGACTGAAGTGACTGAACTTTTTTATTGCTTTTCTTTGAAGATCAAGTGTCTTAATTTCAAGATTGCAGTCACTGTCCACAGTGATTTTGGAGCCCAAGGGGAAAAAAAAGTCTGTCACCGTTTTCATGGTTTCCCCATCTATTTGCCAGGAAGTTATGGGACAGAATGCCAGGATCCTTGCTTTTTGAATGTTGAGTTTTAAGAAAGCTTTTTCACTCTCCTCTTTTACTATCAAGAGGCTCTTTATTTCCTCTTCATTTTCTGCCATAAGGGTCGTATCACTTCCATATTTGACGTTATTGATGTCTCTCTCCACAATCTTGAGGTATTGGGAGAATAGTTAGTGTTGACTGTAGTACCTGTTGTTACCCTCAGATTGTGAATTTCTATAGACAGATGACTTTCCAGCAAGAATTGGCAAGCAGCCTGTTTCGTTAATAAAACTAACGTACTTGGTCATGGCTGTATAATGAAGAGAAATATTCATCAGTGTGTTTTTCTGGCAGGTTTGAGGCTGAAACTATGCAGCTTTCCCAGGGGAAAAATACTGATTTTATCACCATGCCCCAATTCCCAGGTTCACAAAACATGTTTCCCTACACTTCCAGAGGAGTTCGAGGACACACATAGGACACACAGTACCACTCCACATGGAAAGAGATCACAAGAGAGTGTTTTATTTTATTTTTTTGTTTGTTTGTTTTTTTAGTGTTGTCTGCCATACCTCTTGTTACCCTGATTAGATGAAACAGTACTATCAGTAACTTCACACAAGGAGTGTTAAGCAGCCAATTGCTTTCAGAAAACTCAAATACTTGACCAAATCTGTTGGTTTCATGAAGAGTAAAATGAACTACGGTGTCTTTCTGCAAGGTTTTAGGCTGCAATTATCCAGGTTACAGAGTGGAAAAGTACTGCATTTCCCATATGGCTCCAATTCTCAGAGTCACAAAAACATGTTTTCCAGAAGTTTTAGAGATGAAAAGACACAACACACTTCAAATTCATTGAATTACTCCTTGAGAAGAGGGGACAGGGGAGAGTTCTGTGCGTGTTGACAGCCATATCTGTTACCATGATTAGGTGAAACTGTACTGTCAGTTGACTTTCTACCAACAAAGGGCAAGTGGCTGTTTCTTTCAGAAAACTCAAATGTTTGACCAAAGTTACCGTTGTAATGAAGAGAAGTGAACCACTGTGCTTCTCTCACAGGTTTAAGTCTCCAACCATCCAGCTTTCACATGGGAACAAAAAAATATATATATATTTTGCCATCAGGTCCCAATTTGCAGATTCACAATAACATGTATACCTGCTTTTCAGAGCTGTGTAAAGACACATGTAGGACACAATGAACAATTCTATGAGAAAGGAGGTCAGGGGAGATTGTTCTGTGAGTGTTGAATCTCATACCTGTGGTTATCCTGTTTAAGTGAAACTGAATGTTATATGAATTACCAGCAAGAAGTGGCAAACAGCCTGTTTCTTTTGAAAAAATTCAAATACTTCACCAGAGCTGTTGTTGTAATAAAGAGAAAAATGAATCACTGCCGGGGACCAGCCCCGGCTGATCCAGGGTATTCGAAGGAGAGACGGCGTAGGCGAAGATCAGGAGACAATTGCTTAATTAAATGTTAATTAAGGATATAAAGAGTAATAGAATGAGGATAGCTCAGTAAAATTCAGTGAAGAAAAGAGGCTGAAATAAGGATAGCTCAGTGAGGAAATTCAGTGGAGAAAAGAGGCTGAATAATTCAGCCAGAAGGTAAGAGAAAGAACGACATGGTGAGACCAAGTTTCGGTGAACAAGGCCAGTACTTTATTTTCCAAAGTAGTTTTTATACCTTAAGTTATGCATAGAGGATAATGGGGGAAGGGGTAGAGTCAGGCAGCAAGCCAGGCTTTCTTCCTGCAAACTTATCATATGCAAAAGCTTAGGTGATTTGCATCATCTTCTGGCCTGGAGGCCCTTAACATTTTAAGACCTTTTCTTCAGAAAACTTATTTTTCTCTAAAGGTGATTGGTCAGGAGCCACCCTCCAAAAGCATTAGATACAGTTGCATTCCTACAGCGCAAAGGTGTGGTGGGCTATAACAAGAAAAAGAATTAACTCAAGGGTCCCAGGTTACAAACATTAAAGCTACTACTTACACCAATTATATTAATCAATACACTGCCAGGGACACAGCAGGTAAGGGATATGGAGACTTAGCAGCAAACATTGGCCCAACAAGTGAAAATCCCTTCACCAATACAATTTCTAATCAATCTTTTAACTGCTCAAAGGAATCTGTATTTAGACAGTTTAGAACATCTCCTGCCTCTCACAGTTGGGAGGCTCTGAGCAATCACATGTGGCCGGAAAAACCTATTCAGGCAGGCTAGAGGATTTCCAAAGGAGTTTGTAGGTTAAACACTGTCACACCCAGGAATTATTAACTGGAGCTGTAAGCTAACTTTTTTCAGAGAGGTAGTGGGGGACAGCCCCCCGTAAAGTCAGAGGTGTAGGTGAAAGCACAAAGCAGAAAGTAGGCAGACTCTGGTTTTGGGGGTAGATTGCTCGAGAATTTCCAGGGAGACTCCTGAGGCTTGATCCCGCCTTTGCGTATGTCAAGCCTCCTTCCTCATGACCTTTGCCAGAGGCGGAGCTTGCTCCCCGCATCTCCCCCTTTTTTATTTCTTAAAACAGCCAGAGGCAGCTCAGTCGCGAGCTTTTGAATGTTCTGCCGAAGAATCCTGACAATACAAGGAAGAATGATTATGAGAAGCAAAACTAGAACTAAAGATATTAGACAGAATGTTTTTTCCAGAAGTAAAGTTAGAGAAGGTGTGAAATAAGTCATTAGCTGCTCCAGCGGTGGTAAAATCCAGTCGAGAGTGTTCCAGGGTCTGTATTTGATTATGAAGTTTCCCTAAGTCCAGGCCAATGTCAGAGCTGTTCCATACACCTGAGATATGATTTTTGATTTTTTCCCATTCATAATCTGTCTCGTTTACCTTTAAAGATGTCACGCATATCCACCGGTAATCAGCGTGGCAAGACAGAGCCATTTTCCCTTTTAAAGCCTGTAACTCAGTCCCAATATGCATTATTGCCTCTTCTAAGGCGTCTACTCTCATCTCCAATTTTCTATCTATAACTTCCTACGTTGCTAGAGTTAAAGAAACATTTTTAGACATGGTATCAACATATTGGGCAGTATGCACTTGTTGAGTCAATGATATTGCTGCCACAGTAACAGAAGCAATTGCTGCTATTAAAGCTGATATTCCTAAAATAAGTAAGCCCACAGATCGTCGTGATCACATTAAATCTTGTAGTTGTTGTAACACAGCAAGACTGTAGTTAACATATCAGTAAGTGGTTACATCATAAGATAAGGTGGACGTTGTAACACTACAAAGGAGCAAACATTATATTGAGGGTTTAAACAAGATGAGAGCATGCATTGTTCACAAGTCACTACATTGGGTCCACCAGTGAAAGTCACATGTACATTAAGTTTTCCAGAATCGTTGGTAAAGAGAAAAAACATACGGAGAGGGTAGACAAGCCAAAACAGAATAAGTAGAATTATTTTCTGGTTGGAGTTCGCGCTGCAGCAGCCCCGTCGGTCCCGCCGGGATCTCGATGTTTATCTTGCCTCCCCTTCAGGCGGGCTCCTCTTTTGTGATCGAAGCAATGGGGGAACTGGATGTCTGGGGGTCTGCAACATGGCGAATCAACCTGTCCTGGATCTAAATTGGAGAATCTGCATCCTGTGGAAAAATACAAGCACATCCTCGACCGCTAGTTAATAATGGGTCAGGACCCTTCCATTGTCCTGAGAGGAGGTCCTTCCATTTGACTAATGGTTTTGCATTTAATTGCTCCAGGCATCAATGACGAAGCATTGCAGTAGTTCCAGCCAGATCAGTATTTAGAATATTTATTACGAAAAGAGCATGTTGCAAGATTTGATGGGGAGAACTATACTTAAACTCCCCTTCTTTTAGTTTTTGAATTTGGATTTTTAATGTTTGATGCGCTCTTTCAACAATGGCCTGTCCCTGGGGATTGTAAGGGATGACAGTATTATGTTTAATTTGAAACTTTATACAAAATTCCTGAAAAGACTTAGACGCAGGAGCATTGTCAGTTTTCAGAGCTTTTAGCAGGCTCAAATATGAAAAACAAGTAAAGAGATGTTGTATTACATCTTTAATTGCTTCCCCTGTATGAGCAGTTGCAATAATAACATGAGAAAAGGTGTCTACAGTTAAAGAACAAAGGACAGTTTTCCAAATGAAGAGACATGAGTTACATCCATTTGCCAGAGTACGTTAGGTTTGAGACCGCGAGGATTAACTCCCATAGGTAGACTATTATAAACAGTGGGGCAATATAAGCAAGAACGCACAATTTCTCGAGCAGTCTCTCTGAGAATTTGGAATTGATATCTTAAAGCAGTAGCGTATTGATGATGAAGTAAGTGAGAGGCTCTGGCCTCCTCAATCACAGTAGCCACTGTATTTCTGGTTAACAAGTCAGCCAAGTCATTAAAGGCATTTAAAGGGCCAGGCAATCCGGAATGAGCCCGAATGTGTCCAATGAAAAGTATTTTATTTCTTTTCCAAATTTGTTCCTGTAATTTAGTTAACAAATTAAATATGGTAGTTTTATTTTCAGGCAAAACCGCAGTTTCAGTGTGTGGAAACAACCTGACAATATACTGAGAATCAGAATAAAGGTTAAATTCCTCATCTGCAAACATAGCAAAAGCCTCTATGACTGCTGTTATTTCAGCTCTTTGAGATGAAGTTTCCCGTGTTTCTCAAACCTTTTGGTGATTTTTAGTAACTATGGAGGCTTTACCATTTGCTGACCCATCAGTAAAAACTATTTGAGCATTTAGAATAGGAGATTGTTTACATCTGACAGGAAAAATAACTGGATGTCTGGATATAAAATTCAGCAAAACATGTGAAGGTAAATGATGCAAAAATTTTGACCAAAATAGTTTCCTATAGCAATCTGCCAATTTTCAAACATTAGAAGAGCAACAAGTTGTTCCTTATTATATGGAATTACAATTTCTGATGGCTCTTTACCAAATAATTCAATGTTCCGCTTTTTTCCTTTAATATCAAAGTAGCTATCAATCCCGGATAAGAAGCCACTACATTTTTAGTTTGAGCGGGAAGATGGACCCACTCTAGGGGGCCGTTTTGTTATAAAGCCAATTTTTTGTCTGGCCACCCCAATTACAGCTATGGGGGTTTTATGGCAAAGGAATTATCAAGCAGTTGTCAATTTAATTTTTAAAATTTACATTTTAACAATATAAATTTAGAGATATGTTAATTTAGGTCTAATGTTTAATTTAGGTCTCTATAAATTTAAATAATAAATGTATAACCTCCTTATCTCATTTTAGTATACAGATATACCTAAATGCAAAATGTATTTATATATGGCAACAAGTATAAACTTACTGACATACAATATATATAAATCAATATACTTGAATTAATCTTATAATTAATATATTAATTCATATATATTACAGCAATACAACACGCACACAGCCAGTACCAACCAACACAAACCAATGTACTGTAATAATACATGTCACACATATATAATTATACAGCATACAGAACATATATCATCACAGCACATCAATCCATACCAATTAATATCAGCCACACACATTATATTACTGCAATATACATTTAATTATACAGTATATATATAATACATATATTGATTTATATACAAATTAAGTAAGTATAGATCTATAAATAGAATTAGGCATACCTTTATTATATTTTATTTATACCCATACCTAATTAGGCAAACTGTAGTTAGGCAAATATATTTATATTACGTATTTATAACAATATATAAAGTATTGTTAATTGTACCACCTGTTGATAACTAAGAAATTGAGAAAACCCTTCTCTGAGTATCTCCTATTTGAGACAGCACGTCCCCCATAGGGTAAAGGGGAGCATAGGAACTACATAGGGTTGGAAAGTTCCACAGGTATCCTCAAACTGCCAATCTAACATTTTTGAACTTTTAACTACTGTGGGGGCTTGAGGGCAAATGAAACAAAATTTGACCCCTGAAATCTATCAGGGCAACTTGCCAATTATCACTATTTCATAAAAGACTTGCAGTTGATCCTTATTGAGTGAAATTATTATATTTGTTACTTCTTTTCTAAAAAGTTCCACACTTCTTTTTTCCTCCTTTTATAATTAATTGTGCCACCAAGCGGGGATAAGATAAAACTATATTTCTTGGGGTCACTGGTAGATGGAACCAATGGGCCTTTTTGTCACAATCATCCTGTAGGTGTATGTTTTATGGCAAGAATAATTTAATCTCATCTTTTGGTAATATTAATCCTAATTAACTGATCATTTAAAGTCTCATCTACTTTAACAAGAGCCGTCTGTCTTATTGGTCAACTTTCTCTTAGAACTGGAATTAGGATCGCTTTTTAAGCAATTAAACAAAGGCTTTAAATCTGCAGTAGTCAGTTTTAAATGTGGGCATATCCAATTAATGTCCCCTAATAATTTTTGGAAATCATTTAAAGTTAGTAAACAATCTCTCCGCAGCTTCAAAGGGGCATTATCAGTTTTTAAAACTTTTGGCAGACCTAAATATGAGAAGCAAGTAAAGAGGTGTTGCACAACATGTTTATAAGCTTCTCCAGTTATCGTTTTGTAACCTAAATCTGGTCTATAGCTTTTTAGATGACAAGCAACCATCTAATATTTGCTTGAATACTTCCAGCAACGGGGAACTCACTACTCTTCAAGGTTTTAAACTCTCCCTCACCTTTTTCTCTACAGCATTCCCACCCCGCATACCAGTTTCTCTAATCTCAACTCATTTTCAATAGTATGTGTTGGCCAGGAGCTGGGTCAGTCTTTTCCAGAAATGTTAAGAGACGTCTGTTCCTGTGTCTAATAGCCCTGACATTTTATTTTCTTGAATTAAAAGATCTTTTAAAGGCCTTGGAGCTGTAATTTCCTGCACCCAAAAAGCTAGATCACTAAATCTAAATACTCTGTGGCTCTTAGCTTGAAAAGTCAAGTTTTTTCCTGCCTGATAAGGTAAAAGCAAAAACTGTGTTATTCTTTGACCTTTATTAATTTGTACAGTTTTGGTAAGCGGCGAGATCAAAACTATAATTTCTCCAATATAATCAGAATCTACCACACCATACACCACCAAAATTTCTTGAAAGTAAAGCGATCTACACCCTAGCACAAGTCCTACAATGCCCTCAGGCAGGGGGCCAGCCACTCCCATTGGAATCGGATCAGGGGTTAATATTGTTGCTAAATCCCTTTACTGTCCGCTTTTTTCTTAGCCTGGGTGAGACCCCCCTGAGGGGGTTTTCTCCAAAGAGCGCGCTCTGCATATTGTGCACGCAGTCTGTTTTAAAATCTCCACTGTTCAAAAAACTTTTTATCTTCCTCAGGCTTAGGCAACACTTTGAGAGGCTTTGGGGGCAAAGTGGGGATCTCTTGGGCCCTGGAAGGCGCAAACGGAGGCGGCAGCAATGGCCTTAAATCAGAAAGTGGTGGATAAGTTTTTTTTTTTTTTTTTAAGGTTTGCGCAGGGAGGGTGGGAGCTCGCCAGGGCACCTGGTCACAGCGTCTCTTACAGTCTGTCTCTCTCTTCCTCTCTTCCTGCTTTTCTCTCCCCCTTCCTTTTTCACTACCCTTCTCTTTCCTTCGTTTCTTTCCCTTTACCCTCTTCTCTTCCCTAATCTTTTTTTTTTTCTTTCTCCCTATCTTTTTCTCTGTTATCTCCTTTTTTAACTTCCTTTCTCTATCTTGCTGCGTTCCCTGATTCCTTCCTTCTCCGTTCCTCTCCTTTTCACTCTTTAGCTCTTTCTCTATCTTTAGATCTTTCTCTATTTTCTTTCCTTTTTTCTTTTTCAATTTTTGTTTTTGTTTTGCTTGGGTGAGGCCCCCCTGAGGGGGTTTTCTGCAAGGAGCAGGCTCTGTATATTGTGTGTTTTTTTTTTTTTTAAAGCTCCTTTGTTTAAAAGAAATCTTTTTTATCTTTTTCAGCCTTATGCAATGCTCTGGGAGACTTTGGATGTAAACTGGGGAATTTTTAGGCCCTGGGAGGTGCAAGCGGAGGTGGAGTAGTCGCCTTAAATCAGAAATTGTTGGATAAATTTTTAAAGGTTTGTGTAGAGGGGGAGGGGGCTCGCCAGGGCGCCCGGCCGCAGCGTCCTGTAAGCCCGCACAGTCTCCCTCCTTTCCTTCGTCAATGGCAGAAAATATGATCTGCGCAGAAGGTGGAGACCCACTACCATCCACCGCTATAGCCTCTCCCATAGGCTATCCCACAGCCTCATGACGAGGGTCCAGAACATTTTTAATCATATTTATAGGATAAGTTTTTAGTTGTTTTTTACCTTCACCCAAGTATCTAAATTAACAGTAGCCTCTTTAACAGTTTCAAGATTACTTGTATAAAGAGTTGCCATTCTTAGTTTCGTGTTACCCATGTCAGAAAATTAAGTATAATAGAAGATAAAGCTTTTAGCTTTTAAAAGATCAGGCTCTTCTTTGGCCTTTTAACTTCAGAAACCGTTTTATCTCTCTAAGTCTAACTCTTTTAACACTTTCAACACTTCCCACTCCTCTCGCCCTGTCTATCCTACAGGGGGGTCCGCGGCACCCTTGAGTGGGGTCCTAGCCATCCCGAACACTGGAAGAACAATAGGGCTGGTGACTCAGATTGTTCCGGGGGGGAACAAGAGGGCTGGTGACCCAGTTGTTCCGAGAACGGGGAGCAATAGGGCTGATGGCTCTGATTGCTTTGGGGAGCTTACCTTCGAAAATCCCTGTCTCGGGCACCACCTGCCGGGGACCAGCCCCGGCTGATCCAGGGTATTCGAAGGAGAGACGGCGTAGGCGAAGATCAGGAGACAATTGCTTAATTAAATGTTAATTAAGGATATAAAGAGTAATAGAATGAGGATAGCTCAGTAAAATTCAGTGAAGAAAAGAGGCTGAAATAAGGATAGCTCAGTGAGGAAATTCAGTGGAGAAAAGAGGCTGAATAATTCAGCCAGAAGGTGAGAGAAAGAACGACACGGGGAGACCAAGTTTCGGTGAACAAGGCCAGTACTTTATTTTCCAAAGTAGTTTTTATACCTTAAGTTATGCATAGAGGATAATGGGGGAAGGGGTAGAGTCAGGCAGCAAGCCAGGCTTTCTTCCTGCAAACTTATCATATGCAAAAGCTTAGGTGATTTGCATCATCTTCTGGCCTGGAGGCCCTTAACATTTTAAGACCTTTTCTTCAGAAAACTTATTTTTCTCTAAAGGTGATTGGTCAGGAGCCACCCTCCAAAAGCATTAGATACAGTTGCATTCCTACAGCGCAAAGGTGTGGTGGGCTATAACAAGAAAAAGAATTAACTCAAGGGTCCCAGGTTACAAACATTAAAGCTACTACTTACACCAATTATATTAATCAATACACTGCCAGGGACACAGCAGGTAAGGGATATGGAGACTTAGCAGCAAACATTGGCCCAACAAGTGAAAATCCCTTCACCAATACAATTTCTAATCAATCTTTTAACTGCTCAAAGGAATCTGTATTTAGACAGTTTAGAACATCTCCTGCCTCTCACAGTTGGGAGGCTCTGAGCAATCACATGTGGCCGGAAAAACCTATTCAGGCAGGCTAGAGGATTTCCAAAGGAGTTTGTAGGTTAAACACTGTCACACCCAGGAATTATTAACTGGAGCTGTAAGCTAACTTTTTTCAGAGAGGTAGTGGGGGACAGCCCCCCGTAAAGTCAGAGGTGTAGGTGAAAGCACAAAGCAGAAAGTAGGCAGACTCTGGTTTTGGGGGTAGATTGCTCGAGAATTTCCAGGGAGACTCCTGAGGCTTGATCCCGCCTTTGCGTATGTCAAGCCTCCTTCCTCATGACCTTTGCCAGAGGCGGAGCTTGCTCCCCGCAAATTAGGATGTTTTTCTGGCAGGTTAGAGGCTGCAACATCTTTCACAGGGAGTAAATACTACTTTTACCATCAGGTCCCATTCTCAGGTTCATGAAAACATGTTTCCATGCAGTTTCAGAGCTGTGTAAATATACACCTAGCACACACGATACCATTCCATGAGAAAAAAAGGTCAGGGATAAATATTCTGTGAGTTTGACTGCTGTTCTTGTTATTCTAACTAGTTTAAACTGTATTTTTGTAAGACCTCCAAGCAAGAAGTGGCAAGCATACTGTTTCATTTAGAAAAGTCAAATATCTGACAAGCTGTTATTGTAATTAAGAAAAAACGAACCAGGGTGTTTATCTGGCAGGTATGTGACTTCAAGTTTCTAGCTTTCATGTGTTAAGAATACTGCTTTTGGTATCAGGCCAAATTCTCAGGTTTAAAAACAAACAAACAAACAAACATACTTCCCTACAGTTCCATAGCTTTGTAAAGACACACCTAGGACATATTGTACTATTCCATGAGAAAAGATGTCATGGAAGAGTGTTCTGTGAGTGTTGACTGCCATACTTGTTGTTATCTTTTAGGTGAATCTGTACTGTCAGATGACTTCCCCGTAAGACAAAGCAGCAAGTAGCCTGTTTCTTTCAGAAAACTCATACTTGACCAAAGCTGTTACTGTAATGAAGAGAATAATGAACCAGTGTGTTTTTCTGGCAGATTCATCACTGCAACAATCCATTTTTCACAGGGGAAAAACACTGCTTTTTGCATCCAGCCCCAATCCGCATGTTGCCAGATACATATTTCCTTGCAGTTTCAGAGCTGTGTAAAGATACCCCTAAGACACACTGTACTATTCCATGAGAAAAGAATACAGGGACAGTGTTATGTGAGTGTTGACTGCCATACCTGTAGTAACCCTGACTACTTGAAAATGTACTGTGAGTTGATTTCGCGCCAAGAACTTCTTTCAGTAAACTCAAATACTTGATCAAAGTTGTTGTAGTAATGAAGAGAAAAGTGAACAAGTGTATTTTTCTGGCAGGTTTGAGGCAGCAACTATCCAGGTATCTCACAGAAAAAACTGCTTTAGGCATCAGGACCCAATTACCACCATGTTCACAAAAAATGTTTCCAAGCAGTTTCTGAGATGTGTTAAGATACACTGAGGACACGTTAAGCCATTCTATGAGAAAAGAGGTCAGGTGAGAGTGTACTGTAAGTGTTGACTGCCATACCTGTTTTTACTCTGCTTAGGTGAAATCTGTACTGTCAGAAGTCTTCCCATAAATAAGTGGTAAGCAGCCTCTTTCTTTCAGAAAGTTCAAACACTTGACTAAAGTTGTTGTTGTAATGAAGAGAAAAATGGAATAGTGTGTTTTCCTGGCAGGTTTGAGACTGAAATTATCCATTTTCTACAGGAGGAAAATTTTGCTTTTGGTATTATGTGCCTATATGCAAGTTCACCAAAATATGGTTTCCTACAGGATCAGAGTGGTGTGAAGGCACACCTAGGACACACTGTACCATCCCATGAGAAATGAGGTCCGAGAAGAGTATCCTGTGATGTTGACTACCGTCTCTGTTGTTACTCTGATCAGCTGAACTGTCCTATCAGATCACTCCCCAGCAAACAGTGTCAAGTAGCCTGTTGCCTTCAGAAACTCAAATAATTGACCAAAGCTGTTGTTATAGTGTAGAGAAAGATCAACCAGTGTGTTTTCCTATCAGGTTTGAGGCTGCAACTATCCAGCATTCACAGGGGGAAAATACTGATTTTATCCTAAGGCCCCAATTCCATGTTTACAAAAACATGTTTCCCTTCATTTTCAGAGCTTTGTAAAGACACACCTAGGACACACCATACCATTCCATGAAAAAAGAGATCGTGGGAGACTTTTCTGTTAGTGTTGACTGACACAGATGTTGTTATCCTTATTAGGTGAAACTATACTGTTTTTTGACATTACAGTGATGAGTGGCAATTAGCTTGTTGCTTTCAGAAAAGTCAAATACTTGATCAAACCTGTTTTAGTAATGAAGACCAGAATGAGCCAGTGCTATTTTCTGGCAGGTTTGAAGCTGGGCTATTCACCTTTCAGAGGCAGAAAATACTGCTTTTCCATTAGTGGCCAATAGCCTGGTTCAAAAAACATGTTTCCCACATTTTCGGAGCTTTGTAAAGACATGCATAGGACACAATATACCATTCCACGAGAAAAGTTATCTGGGGAGAGTGTTCTGTGAATTTTGACTGGCATATCGTTTCTTAACTCTGGTTAGTTGAAACTGTAATATCAGATGACTTCCCAACAAGAAGTGGCAAGCAGATAATTTACTCAAAGTCAGACCAAATTTGTAGTTGTAATGATGAGAAAAATGAATCAGTGTGTTTTTCTGACAAGTTTTAGGTTGAAAATATCCATCTTTCACTGGGGGAAATACTTGTTTTGCCATTAGGCCCCAATTTCCAGGTTCACAAAAACAAGTTTCCCTGTATTATCAGAGATGTGTAAAGACATTCCTAAGAGACAGTATACCCTTCCTTGAGAAAAAAGATTAGGGGATAGTTCTGTGTGAGAGTCGACAGGCACACTTATTTTTACCCTGATTAAGTGAAACTGAACTATAATAAAGTAATTTCCCAGGAAGAAGTGGCAAGCAGCCTGTTTCTTTAAGAAAACTCAGAAAGTTTACCAGAGATCTTGTAATGAAAAGAGAAAATGAACCAAGTTGTTTTCCTCGCAGGTTTGAGCCTGGCAATATTCAGCTTTCACAGGGGGAAATACTGTTTTTACAATGAAGCCCCAATATCCAGGTTCACAAAAACATGTTTCCCTGGATTTTAAGGCTTTTGAGAGATACACCTAGGACACACTGTACCATTCCATGTGAAAAGATGCCAGGGCATGGTGTTCTATGAGTATTGACTGCCATACTGGTGGTTACTCTGATTAGGTGAGATTGTACTGTCAGATAACTTCCACCAAGACGTGAAAAGAAGCATATTACTGTTAGAAAACTCAAATACTGGATAAAAGTTGTTGTTGTAATGAAGAGAAAAATGATCCCTTATGTTTTTCTGGCAGAAACATGGCTGCAAATATCCATCTTTCAAAGAGGGAAAGTACTGATTTTACCATAAGTCTCCTTTAAACAGGTTCACAAAAACATATTTCCATGCATTTTCTGAGCTTTGTAAAGATCCTCCTAGGAGACACTGTACTATTCTATTAGAAATGATTTCAGGGGAGAGTGTTCTGTAAGTGTTGACCAAACCTGTTGTTACCCTGATTAGGTGAAACTGTATTGTCAGATGACTTCCCAGCAAGTAGTGGCAAGTAGCCTGATGCTTTTAAAAGTGCAAAGGCTTGGCATAACCTGTTGTTGTAATGAAGAGAAAAATCAACTAGTGTCTTTTCCTGGCTGTTTTGAGGCTTCATGTATTCAACTTTCACAGAGGGAAAATACTTCTTTGCCATCAGGCCTCAACTCCCAGGTCCACAAAAATATGTTTCTTTACAGTTTCAGAGCTGTGTAAACACACTCACAGGACACAATGCACCATTCCATGAGAAAAGAGGTCAGGAGAGAGTGTTGTAACTGTTGACTGTCATATCTGTTTTTACCCTGATAGGGGAAACTGTACTGTCACATGACTTTCCACCCAGAACTGGCAAGTAGCCTTTTTCTTTCAGAAAACTCATAAACAAGACTAAAGTTGTTGTTATAACGTTTTTCTGACACTTTCAGGCTAGGACAATTCAGCTTTCACATGAAGAAAATACTGTCTTGCCATCAGGGCCCAATTGCCAGGTTCACAAAAGCATGTATCCGTGCATCTTCAGAGCTTTGTAAAGAAAAACCTAGGGAACACTGTACCATCACATGAGAAAAGTGGTCAGGGGAGAGTGGTCTGTGAGCATTGACTGCCAGACCTATTGTTATCCTGAATAGGTGAAACTGTACAGTTAGGTGACCTTTCAGCAAAAGTGGCAAGCAGCCTGTTTCTTTCAGAAAGGAAAAACTTGACCAAAGTTGCTGTTGTGAAGAAGAGAAAATTAAACTAGTGTTTTTCTGGCAAGTTTGTTTCTGCAACTATGAGATTTCACTAGGGAAAATAATTCTTTTGCCATCAGGCACCAAATACCAGGTTCACAAAAACATGTTTCCATGCAGTTTCAGAGGTGTATAAAGACTTTTAGGACACACTGTACCATTACATGAGAAAAGCAGTTTGGGGAGAGTGTTCTTTGAGTCTTGAGTTCCATACCTGTCATTTCCCTGATTAGATGAAACTGAACTGTCAGATGACTTCCAAGCAAGAAGTGGCAAGCAGATTGGTTTTTTGTTTGTTTTCAAAAATTAAAAAAAAAAACAAAAACATGACCAAAGAAGTTGTTGTAATAAAGAGAAAAATCAACCAGTGTGTTTTTTGGGCAGATTTGAGGCTGGAACTATTCAGCTTTCACAGTGGAAAAATACTGTTTTGCCTTTAGGGCCGAAGTGCCAAGTTCACAGAAACATGTTTCCCTGCACTTTCAGATTTTGTAAAGACACACCTAGGCCACACTGTACCATTCCATAGGAAAAGAGGTCAGGGGAGAGTGTCCTATGAGCATTGACTGCAATACCTCTTGTAACCCTGATTAGGTGAAACTGTACTTTCAATTGACTTTTTAGTAAGAATTGGCAAACAGCCTGTTTCTTTCAGAAAACAAAAACAGTTGACTAAAGTTGTTTATGTAATGAAGAGAAATACGAACCAGTGTGTTTTCCTGAAAAATCTTAGGCTGAAACTGTCCAGCTTTCACAGGGGAAAAGAATTCTTTTGCCATCCAGCACCAAGCCCAGGTTCACAGAAACATGTTTCCCTGCAGTTTTACAGCTATGTAAAGTTGTTTCTAGGCCACATTGTACCATTCCATAAGAAAAGAGGTTTGGGGAGATTGTTCTTTGAGACTTGACCTCCATACCTAATGTTACCCTAAATAGATGAAATTGAACTGTCAGTTGAATTCCCTTCAAAAGTGGTGAGCAGCCTGTTGCTTTCATAAATCTCAAATACTTGACAAAACTTGTTGTTTTAATGAAGAGAAAAATGAACTAGTGTGTTTTTCTAGCAGGTATAAGGCTGAAACTATCCAGCCTTCACAGGTGGAAAATATTGTTTTACCATAAGTCTTCAATTCCCAAGTTTACAAAAGCATGTTTCTTGGCTGTTTCAGAGTTTTCTAACAACATACTTAGGATACACTGTACAATTCCATGAAAATGGATGTTGTGGAAGAGTTCTGTGAGTGTTGACTGCCATACTTGTTGTTAGTGTGATTAGATGAAACTGTACTGTCAGATGACTTCACTTCAAGAAGTGGGAAGCATCCTATTTATTTCATAAAACAAAACATCATGACCAATGTTGTCATTGCAAAGAAGAGAAAAATTAACCAGTGTGCTTCTCTGGAAAATTTAAGGCTGCAACTACCCAACTTAAACTGGGAAAAATACTTTTTTTTTTGCTATCAGGCCCCAAAACGCAGGTTAAAAAAAAAATGCTTCACTGCAGTTTCAGTGCTGTGTAAAGATATCCCTAGGACACAGTGTATCATTTCATGAGAAAAGAGGTCAGAGGAGAGTGTTCTTTGACTGTTCACTTCCATACCAGTTGTTACTCTAATAAGGTGAAACTGTACTGTCAGATGGCTTCTCAGTAAGAAGTGGCAAACAGCCTGGTACTTTCAGAAAACATAAATACTTGGTGAAAGCTGTTGCTGTAATAAAGGAAGAAATGAACCTGTGAGCTTTTCTGGCAGGTGTCATTACACTATCCAGATTTTACAGTGGGAAAATACTATTTTCACCATCAGGTCCCAATTTCCAGGTACACAAAACAGGTTTCCCTGCATTTTCAGAGCTTTGAAAAAGCACATTTTGGACACACTGTACAATTTCATGGAAAAAAAAAAAAAAAGAGGTCAGGGGAGAGTGCTCTGTGAGTTTAACCTGTCATACCTCTTGCTACCCTGATTAGGTTAAACTGTACTATCAATTAACATCCCAGCAAGTGGAGGCAAGAAGCCTGTTTCTGCCACAAAACTAAAAAACTTGGTCAAAGCTATTGTTGTAATGAAGAGAAAAATGAACGAGTGTGTTTTTCTGGCAGGTTTATGCAACTATCTAGCTTTCACAGGTGGAAAAAACTTTTTTTAGCATAAGGCCCCAAAACCCAGTTTCACAAAAGTATGCCTCCTGTCTGTTTCACAGTTGTATAGAGACACGCATAGGATACACTGTACCATTACTTGACAAAGGATGTCAGGAGAGAGTGTTCTGTGAGTATTGACTTCCATACAAGTTGTTAATTTGATTAGGGGAAACGGTATTGTCAGATGACTTCACAGCAATAAGTGGCAAGAAGCCTGTCATTTTCGGAAAACTCAAATACTTGACCACATTTCTTGCTACAATGAAGAGAAAAATGAACCAGTATTTTTTTTTTGGGGGGGGGGTGGTGGATAGGTTTGTCGTTACAGTTATTAAGCTTTCATAGGGAGAAAATACTGTGCTTCCAATTTACAGGTTCACAATAACATTTTTCCTTGCATTTTTACAGTTTTGTAAAGATACCTCTAAGACACACTGTATCATTCCATGAGAAAAGAGGTCAGGGGCTCATGCTCTTTGAGTGTTGACTGCCATACCTGTTAGAACCCTGATTAGGTGAGACTGTACTCTCAGATGACTTTGAGAGGGCCAACTTAGGCAGGTTGATATGGAGTCCAAGCCTAAAGTCACTTTAAGGAGGAGGTAAACATTCTTTCTCACATTCTTTTTTTAAATTTATTTAAATGTATTTATTTTAATTGGAGGCTAATTATTTTACAATATTGTATTGGTTTTGCCGTACATCAACATGAATCTGCCACAGATGTACACGTGCTCCCCATCTTGAATCCCCCTCGCACTTCCTTCCACGTACCATCCCTCTGGGTCATCCCAGTGCACCAGCCCCAAGCATCCTGTATCCTGCATTGAAACTGGACTGGCGATTTGTTTCTTATATGATATTATACATGTTTCAATGCCATTCTCCCAAATAATCCCACCCTTGCCCTCTCCCACAGAGCCCAAAAGACTGTTCTATACATCTGTGTCTCTTTTGCTCTCTCACATACAGGGTTATCATTACCGTTTTTCTAAATTCCATATATATGCGTTAGTATACTGTATTGGTGTTTTTCTTTCTGGCTTACTTCACTCTGTATAATAGGCTCCAGTTTCATTCACCTCATTAGAACGGATTCAAATGTATTCTTTTTAATGGCTGAGTAATACTCCATTGTGTATATGTACCACAGCTTTCTTATCCATTCATCTGCTGATGGACATCTAGGTTTCTTCCATGTCCTGGCTATTATAAACAGTGCTGCGATGAACACTGGGGTACACGTGTCTCTTTCAATTCTGGTTTCCTCAGTGTGTATGCCCAGCAGTGGGATTGCTGGGTCTTAAGGCAGTTCTATCTCCAGTTTTTTAAGGAATCTGCATACTGTTCTCCATAGTGGCTGTACTAGTTTGCATTCCCACCAACAGTGTAAGAGGGTTCCCTTTCCTCCACACCGTCTCCAGCATTTATTGCTTGTAGACTTTTGAATAGCAGCCATTCTGACTGGCGTGAAATGGTACCTCATTGTGGTTTTGATTTGCATTTCTCTGATAATGAGTGATGTTGAGCATCTTTTCATGTGTTTGTTAGCCATCTGTATGTCTTCTTTGGAGAAATGTCTATTTAGTTCTTTGGCCCATTTTTTGATTGGGTCATTTATTTTTCTGGAATTGAGCTGCAGGGAGTTGCTTGTATATTTTTGAGATTAGTTGTTTGTCAGTTGCTTCATTTGCTATTATTTTCTCCCATTCTGAAGGCTGTCTTTTCTACTTGCTTATAGTTTCCTTTGTTGTGCTGCTACTGCTACTGCTAAGTCACTTGAATCGTGTCTGACTCTGTGCAACCCCATAGACAGCAGCCCACCAGGCTTCCCCATCCCTGGAATTCTCCAGGCAAGAACACTGGAGTGGGTTGCCATTTCCTTCTCCAATGCATGAAAGTGAAAAGTGAAAGTAAAATCACTCAGTCGTGTCCGACTCTGTGGGACCCCATGGACTGCCGCCTTCCAGGCTTCTCTGTCCATGGGGTTTTCCAGGCAAGAGTACTGGAGTGGGGTGCCATTGCCTTCTCCTTGTGTGGAAGCTTTTAATTTTAATTAGGTACCATTTATTTATTTTTGCTTTTATTTCCAATATTCTGGGAGGTGGGTCATAGAGGATCCTGCTGTGATTTATGTTGGAGAGTGCTTTGCCTATGTTCTCCTCTAGGAGTTTTATAGTTTCTGGTCTTACATTTAGATCTTTAATCCCTTTTGAGTTTATTTTTGTATATGGTGTTAGAAAGCGTTCTAGTTTCATTCTTTTATAAGTGGTTGACCAGTTTCCCCAGCACCACTTGTTAAAGAGATTGTCTTTTCTCCCCTGTATATTCTTGTCTCCTTTGTCAAAGATAAGGTGTCCATAGGTGCATGGATTTACCTCTTTTCTATTTATCTGGCTTTCTATTTAGTTTCATTAATCTATATTTCTGTCTTTGTGCCAGTACCACACTATCTTGAGAAAGAAGAATGGAACTGGAGGAATCAACCTGCCTGACCTCAGACTCTACTACAAAGTCAGTCATCTTTTTCACATTCTTTTGCCTTATACAAGTAGGCCTTGAAGGCAGCAGTATCTCATGTTCCAGGACATGGCTTTTCTTGAGCTTTTGATGTATGATATGGGAGGTCTGGGTAAAAACTTCTATAGGCTTGAACTCTGGGTTAACCTGTTCCTTCTGGCTTATCTCATGCTGATGTTATCCCAGGATATACATGACAGGAAAGTATCTGAGCAAAATTCTCACAGCCTTGTGGTATTTTTTTAAATGTATTCTCAGCAGCTAGTTGAGAAATATATAAGGCCCTGCTTAAATTAATGAGGCAGGTACTCTCCTTCCCCCTTCTGATGTCCATGTCAGAAGCCTTTTTGGTCACTTTCACTTTAAATAAAAACACTCTCTGACATACATCACAGCAGGATCCTCTATGACCCACCTCCCAGAATATTGGAAATAAAAGCAAAAATAAACAAATGGGACCTAATTAAACTTAAAAGCTTCTGCACATCAAAGGAAACTATTAGCAAGGTGAAAAGACAGCCTTCAGAATGGGAGAAAATAATAGCAAATGAAGCGACTGACAAACAACTAATCTCAAAAATATACAAGCAACTCCTACAGCTCAACTCCAGAAAAATAAACGACCCAATCCAAAAATGGGCCAAAGAACTAAATAGACATTTCTCCAAAGAAGACATACAGATGGCTAACAAACACATGAAAAGATGCTCAACATCACTCATTATCAGAGAAATGCAAATCAAAACCACAATGAGGTACCATTTCACACCAGTCAGAATGGCTGCAATCCAAGTCTACAAATAATAAATGCTGGAGAGGGTGTGGAGAAAAGGGAACCCTCTTACACTGTTGGTGGGAATGCAAACTAGTACAGCCACTATGGAGAACAGTGTGGAGATTCCTTAAAAAACTGGAAATAGAACTGCCTTATGATCCAGCAATCCCACTGCTGGGCATACACACTGAGGAAACCAGAAGGGAAAGAGACACGTGTACCCCAGTGTTCATCGCAGCACTGTTTATAATAGCCAGGACATGGAAGCAACCTAGATGTCCATCAGCAGATGAATGGATAAGAAAGCTGTGGTACATATACACAATGGAGTATTACTCAGCCATTAAAAAGAATATATTTGAATCAGTCCTAATGAGGTGGATGAAACTGGAGCCTATTATACAGAGTGAAGTAAGCCAGAAGGAAAAACACCAATACAGTATACTAACGCATATATATGGAATTTAGAAAGATGGTAACGATAACCCTGTATACGAGACAGCAAAAGAGACACTGATGTATAGAACAGTCTTATGGACTTTGTGGGAGAGGGAGAGGGTGGGAAGATTTGGGAGAATGGCATTGAAACATGTAAAATATCATGTATGAAACGAGATGCCAGTCCAGGTTCAATGCACGATACTGGATGCTTGGGGCTAGTGCACTGGGACGACCCAGAGGGATGGTATGGGGAGGGAGGAGGGAGGAGGGTTCAGGATGGGGAACACATGTATACCTGTGGTGGATTCATTTTGATATTTGGCAAAACTAATACAATTATGTAAAGTTTAAAAATAAAATAAAATTAATTAAAAAAAAAAATCTACACAAAGCTCTAAGTGACCGAGACTCTCTGGTCCCAGAGTTAAAGCTTCTCCTTCTGGGACACTGAATCCAGGAACACTGTTCACCATTCACCATAGGCTATCATTTTGGGGTCTCTCTCAGAATCTTCAAGGTAAGGACATTTGGAACTCTAGTTCTTTTGTACTCCTAGTAAACAAGTTTTCTACTTTACTTTAACTCTATGGTGTGCCTGTGATTGAAAGCCAGAGACACACAAAACAAGTGTGAAGTGAGAGTAGAGCCCAGCTTTGTGGTTCCATGGCACCTCATAATGACTGAAGGTAGTCCCCAAAGGGGAGACTGTCAGGGGTTTATACTGACTTGTCAATGCCAAAAGTCATCCAATGTCCCTGCAAAGGGAGTGGCCAGAAGTGGGTGAAGCATGTGGATTTAACTTTTCTTTCTTGGCCATCTTTGACCATTTAATAATTGCCTGGGGAATTGAAACTACTCACCTAATCTGTTGAATCATAGACTTTCAAGAGACTTGCAATCCATGCTGTTACTGTGTACTATACCTTAAACCCTAAATTTGGATGGACAGTCACGAAGCACCTCATCTTGCTAGAAGATAAACGCTACACCTGGGTTGTCTTTTCATGCACTGTAGACGGGAGCACATTCATGAGTTGCATGGAGCTCTGGCTCTTGGAACATCTCTCAGGCTAGAGGCTGCTCTCTTAGCTGTCTGCTTCAGAGGCCAGCGACAGGAAAGTAAGTCCTTGTCACAGCTGTGTCTTGGTCTATATATATGGAGGCACTGCTGGTGACCATGAGATTTCTGAGGACACAGGTTGGAGACCTTAGGATCTGGTCAGATTGGAAGTGCAATGGGCTTCATCCTTTGGTAACACTGGCTCTTAGTGGACCAGAGGAGGCTCTCTGGAGACTTTTGTCTCAACTCCTTAGATATTCTTTCTGTGGAATCTCTGGAAATGAAATGGAAGGATTTGCTCTAACAGTTCTAGGACAAAAATCACTTTTTCCTCACTGGCCGGTCCTGTGCCACCTCTTGCTATTACATATCACCCAGGGTGGAATCAGAGGAGGAGATAAAATCAGGCAAAGATTTTTATTTTTGAGGAACTGGACATCAATCTGGGATGCCATCAGATCTACCTCTGGTGCATTTCCACCTACTTTGGTAGTAGAACTGGGAAGGACACTAGTGGGACAACTGCATTGGTAAGAGGCAGGTTAACTCTGGCCAGGGAAGGAAGCTTAGGTGGAAGACCTGTCTTCACCCCCATCTAGAGGAGGGAGGGATGTATCCAGTAGAAAAAAACCCACGGCACTGGGCGTCACCTTTTTTGTCTCTTACAGACGGGAGCTAACATTTCCAGAACCACCCCTTTTTAATTGTATCTTGAAAAAATGGAATATGTTTGATCCTCAGAGCTTAAAAACAGGCTTATATACAGGCTTCCTTTGCTTTAAGAGAAGACCTCTCCTTCCCAGAGAGCCAATCCCTGCTGGGAAAACATCTTATTTGCCAGTCTACCTCTGTGGTCAGAGTCAATTTGAACACTTTTGGTTTAAAATTTTAGCCATGAAACTATGACTAACAAAAGGATATATGACATTTTTAACACTGAATAGTCATGATATTCTTTAGACTCTGGAGAAAACTGGTTAAAATGAAAATGGAAAACTTTGAAATTTCTGTCTGTCCAGATTTATGTTTGTCTCAGTGTGTATCTCTGTCCTTCGACAACACTGCTGAAGGCTATTTGGTCAACAAGCTCTATTTAATTAGCCTAAAGAGAAGTCACATCAGATCAGATCAGTCGCTCAGTCGTGTCCAACTCTTTGCGACCCCATGAATCACAGCATGCCAGGCCTCCCTGTCCATCACCAACTCCCAGAGTTCACTCAGACTCATATCCATCGAGTCAGTGATGCCATCCAGCCATCTCATCCTCTGTCGTCCCCTTCTCCTCCAACTCCCAATCCCTCCCAGCATCAGAGTCTTTTCCAATGAGTCAACTCTTCGCATGAGGTGGCCAAAGTACTGGAGTTTCAGCTTTAGCATCATTCCTTCCAAAGAAATCCCAGGGCTGATCTCCTTCAGAATGGACTGGTTGGATCTCCTTGCAGTCCAAGGGACTCTCAAGAGTCTTCTCCAACACCACAGTTCAAAAGCATCAATTCTTCGGCGCTCAGCCTTCTTCACAGTCCAACTCTGACATCCATACACGACCACAAGAAAAACCATAGCCTTGACTAGACGGACCTTTGTTGGCAAAGTGATGTCTCTGCTTTTCAATGTGCTACCTAGGTTGGTCATAACTTTCCTTCCAAAGAGTAAGTGTCTTTTAATTTCATGGCTGCAGTCACCATCTGCAGTGATTTTGGAGCCCAGAAAAATAAAGTCTGGCACTGTTTCCACTGTTTCCCCATCTATTTCCCATGAAGTGGTGGGCCCGGTTGCCATGATCTTCGTTTTCTCAATGCTGAGCTTTAAGCCAACTTTTTCACTCTCCACTTTCACCTTCATCAAGAGGCTTTTTAGCTCATCTTCACTTTCTGCCATAAGGGTGGTGTCATCTGCATATCTGAGGTTATTGATATTTCTCCCGGCAATCTTGATTCCAGCTTGTATTTCTTCCAGTCCAGCATTTCTCATGATATACTCTGCATAAAAGTTAAATAAACAGGGTGACAATATACAGCCTAGACGTACTCCTTTTCCTATTTGGAACCAGTCTGTTGTTCCATGTCCAGTTCTAACTGTTGCTTCCTGACATGCATACAAATTTCTCAAGAGGCAGATCAGGTGTTCTGGTATTCCCATCTCTTGAAGAATTTTCCACAGTTTATTGTGATCCACACAGTCAAAGGCTTTGGCATAGTCAATAAAGCAGAAATAGATGTTTTTCTGAAACTCTCTTGCTCTTTCCATGATCCAGCAGATGTTGGCAATTTGATTTCTGGTTCCTCTGCCTTTTCTAAAACCAGCTTGAACATCAGGAAGTTCATGGTTCACGTATTGCTGAAGCCTGGCTTGGAGAATTTTAAGCATTACTTTACTAGCGTGTGAGATGAGTGCAATTGTGCAGTAGTTTGAGCATTCTTTGGCATTGCCTTTCTTTGGGATTGGAATGAAAACTGACCTTTTCCAGTCCTATGGCCACTGCTGAGTGTTCCAAATTTGCTGGCATATTGAGTGCAGCACTTTCACAGCATCATCTTTCAGGATTTGGAATAGCTCAACTGGAATTCCATCACCTCCACTAGCTTTGTTCATAGTGATGCTTTCTAAGGCCCACTTGACTTCACATTCCAGGATGTCTGGCTCTAGGTCAGTGATCACACCATCGTGATTATCTGGGTCGTGAAGATCTTTTTTTTACAGTTCTTCTGTGTATTCTTGCCATCTCTTCTTAATATCTTCTGCTTCTGTTAGGTCCATACCATTGCTGTCCTTTATCGAGCCTATCTTTGCATGAAATGTTCCTTTGGTATCTCTGATTTTTTTGAAGAGATGTCTAGTGTTTCCCATTCTGTTGTTTCCCTCTGTTTCTTTGCATTTATCGAATGCTTACAAATCAAGCAATTTTAAATTCAAGAAAATTAAACTAAAATGAATTTCAGGCTTGTATGAATTGGGAAATATTCACTATTGAAGTGATACCTGGTATTGATGTTTGTTTATTGATCTAATTAACATAGACATCATGAAAATATTTTTACAAATAACATAGCTTTGGGTGATTTACGTTTACCAATGTACACAATGATGATATAAAGTACAGTTCATGAACTGTTCATGGTTGCTGAAGAAAAGTAGGATGTGTTTTCAATAAAAAGTTATAAGGAATGGAATTATATTCTAATAAGGAAAAAGAAAGTAAGTCTAAACTTACAGGTGGCTGTTCTCTAAATAGGCAAATGAAGTGGTAAATACAGAAAGTGTAAAAAAGTTTTGTGGCAAGTAAAAAAAAAAAAAAAACACTTTTGTGCATGGTACAAGTTTCTTAAGACATTAAACTCTCTTTGAATTTTTTTACTGTTACTTTGACTAAGTGAATAAATGTTGTTTCACAGTGAACATAAGCAGGTATCAATCTGGAGTTTGGTTTTCTCTTTGTTAGAAGAACAAAGTTCTCTTGAAATGTGGCTTTTGATAACATACTATGGCACACATAGACAAAACTAATTCTGCTTGTACAAAAATTAACCCCTCATCAGGGAATTTAAAATGGATAAATGATGGCTGTAAATCAAACAGTCAGGGCTATGGAAGTCCAAGATGCCTGCTTGGCTTTTCCTGGCTCCCTGACAAACCTTGGTTTTATTTGATAAGATAAAGCCTTTCCTGGCTTCAGGGTTAAAAATCTCACAATAGATAAACAAATGGTTAAAGTGTATTTTCTGTAATGTCCAGTGATTGGGACATCCACTTTGCTGGACAGGTCATGCAGACATTAGCAAAAAAAAAAAAAACTTCAATAGTTCCTTGGAGACTTTTAAAAAAATTTTTTTATTTATTTTAATTGGAGGCTAATTATTTTACAATATTGTAGTGGTGTTTGCCATCGGAGAAGGCAATGGCACCCCACTCCAGTACTCTTGCCTGGAAAATCCCATGGATGGAGGAGCCTGGAAGGCTGCAGTCCATGGGGTCACTGAGGGTTGGACACGACTGAGCGACTTCCCTTTCACTTTTCACTTTCATGCATTGGAGAAGGAAATGGAAACCCACTCCAGTGTTCTTGCCTGGAGAATCCCAGGGACGGGGGAGCCTGGTGGGCTGCCATCTATGGGGTCACACAGAGTCGGACACGACTGAAGTGACTTAGCAGTAGCAGTAGCAGTGGTTTTTGCCATACATTGACATGAATCAGCCATGGGTGTACATGTGTTCCCCATCCTGAACCCCCATCCCACCTCCCTCCTCATCGCATCCCTCAGGGTCATCCCAGAGCACCAGCCCTGAGCACCCTGTCTCATGTATTGAACCTGGACTGGCGATCCACTTCACATATGATAATATACAAGTTTCAATGATATTCTCTCAAATCATCCCACCTTCGCCCACATAGTCCAAAAGACTGGTCTATACATCTGTGTCTCTCTTGCTGTCTCGCATAAAGGGTTATCGTTACCATCTTTCTAAATTCCATATATATGTGTTAGTGTACTGTATTGGTGTTTTTCTTTCTGGTTTACTTCACTCTATAATCGGCTCCAGTTTCATCCACCTCATTAGAACTGATTCAAATGTATTGTTTTTTATTGGCTGAGTAATATTCCATTGTGTATACGTACCACAACTTTCTTATCCATTCATCTGCTGATGTACATCTAGGTTGCTTCCATGTCCTGGCTATTATAAACAGTGCTGCGATGAACATTGGAGTACACGTGTCTCTTTCATTTCTGATGTCCTCAGTGTGTATGCCCAGCAGTGGGATTGTTGGGTCATATGGCAGTTCTATTTCCAGTTTTTTAAGGAATCTCCACACTGTTCTCCATAGTGGCTGTGCTAGTTTGCATTCCCACCAGCAATGTAAGAGGGTTCCCTTTTCTCCTTGGAGACTCTCATTTTCACTGACATCCTCATTTGTCAGGTAGGGACAACAGAAAAGGGATTGTTTACATAAGATTGAATAGATGGCTAAATACATCTACAACTTCCGTGACTTTCTGTCTGACATATTACTTGTTTCTAATCTTTGTATTCAGATATAAAGAAGCTCTTCTCCTTAAGTTACTGATGGCTTAAAACAACTTAGTGACTTGCACCTATGGGTAGAATTAAAACATTTTTCTTTTCTCTCTGCCTCATCCCTCCTGAAATTGGAGACACTTGGATTCTGAACAGCCTCATCAAGATGAAAAAGACTGTCTCCTAACAGATACAGAAAGCTCAGAGTATACTGGGGAGCTTTAAAAGAAAAGCCCGCCCAACCGACGGCAGGCCTATGGCATCTGTTACGTTTCACTGAATATTATGTTATATTTATGTTAATTAAGGTCTGTATTTACTAAGACTCACTTCGGAGATGGTTCCTTGTGGTTATGCTATATTGCTAAGAGGTTTAATTGAGTTATCAAAAAGGACTCTTTGACTTTGTTTCTAAATCTTATCTCAGTAAACAGTTCTTGAATAAAGATCAGGTGCTCCAGGATCTACAACCAGGAGATTAACAGAAGGCTATAGCTATTTAACAAATTAAGTCAGACAACCTGGAGATGTCATTGGATTATACCTAATGGAAATTCTTCACCTAAGTTCTTATAATTTTACTGTCACTTTCACTTTTAAATAAAATCTACACAAAGCTCTGAGTAACTGAGACTGTCTATGGTCCTGGAGTTAAATCTTCTCCATTAGACTACGAATCCAGTGTCACAGTTCACTGTAAGCTATCAATTTCCTAGCAAGAAGTGGGAAACAGCTTGTTATTATATATATATAATAACTTGACCAAAGTTGTTTTTGTGATGAAGACAAAAATTAACCAGTGTGTTTTTCTAGCAAGTTTAAGCTGAAACTATTCAACTTTCACAGGGGAAAATAATTCTTTTGTAACCTGGTCCCAGTTCCCAGGTTGGTTGTTTCACACACCTAGTTTATTGAGGTGTGCCTGTATTGCTATGAACCTTCCCCTTAGCACTGCTTTTACAGTGTCCCACAGGTTTTGGGTTGTTGTGTTTTCATTTTCAATTATTTCTGTGCATATTTTGATTTCTTTTTTTATTTCTTCTGAGATTTGTTGGTTATTCATCAGCGTGTTGTTCAGCCTCCATATGTTGGAATTTTTAATAGATTTTCTCCTGTAATTGAGATCTAATCTTACTGCATTGTGGTCAGAAAAGATGCTTGGAATGATTTCAATTGTTTTGAATTTACCAAGGCTAGATTTATGGCCCAGGATGTCATCTATCCTGGAGAAGGTTCCATGTGCGCTTGATAAAAAGGTGAAATTCATTGTTTTTGGGTGAAATGGCCTATAGATATCAATTGGGTCTAACTGGTCTATTGTATCATTTAAAGTTTGTGTTTCCTTGTTAATTTTCTGTTTAGTTGATCTATCCATAGGTGTGAGTGGGGTATTAAAGTCTGCCACTATTATTGTGTTATTGTTAATTTTCCCTTTCATACTTGGTAGCATTTGTCTTACATATTGTAGTGCTCCTATGTTGGGTGCATATGTATTTATAACTGTTATGTCTTCTTCTTGGATTGATCCTATGATCATTATGTAGTGTCCTTCTTTGTCCCTTTTCACAGCCTTTGTTTTAAAGTCTATTTTATCTGATATGAGTATTGCTACTCCTGCTTTCTTTTGGTCTCTATTTGCATGGAATATCTTTTTCCAGCCTTTCACTTTCACTCTGTATGTGTCCCTCTACACCTGAAACAACTAGAAAAGGAAGAATTTAAGAACCCCAGGGTTAGTAGAAGGAAATAAATCTTAAAAATTAGGGCAGAAATAAATGCAAAAGAAACAAAAGAGACCATGGCAAAAATCAACAAAGCCAAAAGATGGTTCTTTGAGAAAATACATAAAATTGACAAACCAATAGCAAGACTCATCAAGAAACAAATGGAGAAAAATCAAATCAATAAAATTATAAATGAAAATGGAGAGATCGTAACAGACAACACAGAAATACAAAGGATCATAAGAGACTACTATCAGCAATTATATGCCAATAAAATGGACAACTTGGAAGAAATGGACAAATTCTTAGAAAAGTACAAAACTGAACCAGGAAGAAATAGAAAATCTTAACAGACCCATCACAAGCACGGAAATTGAAACTGTACTCAGAAATCTTCCAGCAAACAAAACCCCAGGTCCAGACGGCTTCACAGCTGAATTCTACTAAAAATTTAGAGAAGAGCTAACACTTATCCTACTCAAACTCTTCCAGAAAATTGCAGAGGAAAGTAAACATCCAAACTCATTCTATGAGGCCACCATCACCCTAATACCAAAACCTGACAAAGATGCCACACACACACACACAAAAAAAAAAAAAGAAAAGAAAAGAAAAGAAAACTACGGGCCAATATCACTGATGAACACAGATGCAAAAATCCTTAACAAAATTCTAGCAGTCAGAATCCAACAACACATTAAAAAGATCATACATCATGACCAAGTGGGCTTTATCCCAGGGATACAAAGATTCTTCAATATCCACAAATCAATCAATGTAATACATCACATTAACAAATTGAAAAAAAAAATAAGCCATGTGATTATCTCAATAGATGCAGAGAAAGCCTTTGACAAAATTCAACATCCATTTATGATAAAAACTCTCTAGAAAGCAGGAATAGAAGGAACATACCTCAACATAATAAAAGCTATATATGACAAACCCACAGCAAACATTATCCTCAATGGTGAAAAATTGAAAGCATTTCCCCTAAAGTCAGGAACAAAACAAGGGTGCCCACTCAAACCACTACTATTCAACATAGTTTTGGAAGTTTTGGCCACAGCAATCAGAGCAGAAAAAGAAATAAAAGGAATCCAAATTGGAAAAGAAGAAGTAAAACTCCCACTGTTTGCAGATGACATGATTGTCTACATAGAAAAACCCTAAAGACTCCACCAGAAAATTACTAGAGCTAATCAATGAATATAGTAAAGTTGCATGATATAAAATCAACACACAGAAATCCCTTGAATTCCTATACACTAACAATGAGAAAACAGAGTAATTAAGGAAACAATTCCATTCACTATTGCAACGAAAATAATAAAATACTTAAGAATATATCTATCTAAAAAAATAAAGACCTATATATAGAAAACTCTAAAACACTGGTGAAAGAAATCAAAGAGGACACTAAAAGATGGAAAAATATACTGTGTTCATTGATCAGAAGAATCAATATAGTGAAAATGAGTATACTACGTAAAGCAATCTATAGATTCAGTAGAATCCCTATCAAACTACCAATGGTATATTTCACAGAGCTAGAACAAATAATTTCACAATTTTTATGGAAATACAAAAAACCTCGAATATCCAAAGCAATCTTGAGAAAGAAGAATGGAACTGGAGGAATCAATCTGGCTCACTTCAGTCTCTACTACAAAGCCACGGTCATCTTGACAGTATGGTATTGACACAAAGACAGAAATATAGATCAATGGAACAAAATAGAAAGCCGAGAGATAATTCCACTCACCTATGGACAGCTTATCTTTGACAAAGGAGGCAAGAATATACAATGGAGAAAAGACAATCTCTTTAACAAGTGGTGCTGGGAAAACTGGGCAACCACTTGTAAAAGAATGAAACTAGAACACTTTCTAACACCATACACAAAAATAAACTCAAAATGGATTAAAGATCTAAATGCAAGACCAGAAACTTGCATTTGAGGAGAACACAGGTAAAACACTCTCCGACATAGCAGGATCCTCTATGACCCACCTCCCAGAATACTGGAAATAAAAGAAAAAATAAACAAATGGGACCTAATTAAAATTAAAAGCTTCTGCACAACAAGGAAACTATAAGCAAGGAGAAAAGAAAGCCTTCAGAATGGGAGAAAATAACAGCACATGAAGCAACAGACAAAGAATTAATCTCAAAAATATACACGCAACTCCTGCAGCTCAATTCCAGAAAAATAAACGATCCAATCAAAAAATGGGCCCAAGAACTAAATAGACATTTCTCCAAAGAAGACATACAGATGGCTAAAAAACACATGAAAAGATGCTCAACATCACTCATTATCAGAGAAATGTAAATCAAAACCACAATGAGATATCATTTCACATCAGTGAGAGTGGCTGATATCCAAAAGTCTACAAGCAATAAATGCTGGAGATGGGGTGGAGAAAAGGGAACTCTCTTACACTGTTGATGGGAATGCAAATCTAGTACAGCCACTATGGAGAACAGTGTGGAGATTCCTTAAAAAACTGGAACTAGAACTGCCATACTACTACTACTCCTAAGTCGCTTCAGTCATGTCCGACTCTGTGCGACCCCATGCACTGCAGCCTACCAGGCTTCTCCGTCCATGGGATTCTCCAGGCAAGAACACTGGAGTGGGTTTCCATTTCCTTCTCCAATGCGTGAAAATGGAAAGTGAAAGTGAAAATGAAGTCGCTCAGTCGTGTCCAACTCTGAACGACCCCATGGACTGCAACCTACCAGGCTCCTCCATCCATGGGATTTTCCAGGCAAGAGTACTGGAGTGGGTTGCCATTTCCTTCTCCAGAACTGCTATACTACCAGCAATCCCACTGCTGGGCATACACACTGAGGAAACCAGAATTGAAAGAGACACATGTATCCCAATGTTCACTGCAGCACTGTTTATAATAGCCAAGACATGGAAGCAACCTAGATGCCCAGATGAATGGATAAGAAAGCTGTGATACATATACACAATGGAGTATTACTCAGCCATTATAAAGAATACATTTGAATCAGTTCTAATGAGGTGGATGAAACTGGAGCCTATTATACACAGTGAGGTAAGCCAGAAAGAAAAACACCAATACAGTATACTAATGCATATATATGGAATTTAGAAAGATTGTAACAATAACCCTGTATGTGAGACAGCAAAAGAGACACAGACGTGGAGAACAGTCTTTTGGACTCTGTGGGAGAGGGAGAAGGTGTGATGATTTGGGAGAATGGCATTGAAACATGTATAATATCATATATGAAACAAATCGCCAGTCCAGTTTCGATGCATGATACAGGATGCTCGGGGCTGGTGCACTGGTAAGACCCAGAGTGATGGTATGGGGAGGGAGGTGGGAAGTGGGTTCAGGATGGGGAACACGTGTACACCCATGGCAGATTCATGTCAATGTATGGCAAATCCAATGCAATATTGTAAAGTAATTAGCCTCCAATTAAAATAAATAAATTTATATTAAAAAAAAAACCAGATTCAAATGTATTCTTTTTAATGGCTGAGTAATACTCCATTTGTATATGTACCACAGCTTTATTATCCATTCATCTGCTGATGGACATCTAGGTTGCTTCCATGCCCTGGCTATTATAAACAGTGCTGCGATGAACATTGGGGTACATGTGTCTCTTTCAATTCTGGTTTCCTTGGTGTGTATTCCCAGCAGTAAACTGGTATATTTTTCTGGAAGTTTGGAGATACAATTATCCAGCTTCCACAGGTGGAACATGTAACATTTACCATAAGGGTTCAATTCCCAAGTTCGCAAAAACATGTTTTGTGGTTTTTCACAGTTGTTTCATGCGTTTCCATTTTATTTCAGAAAACTCAGAATCATCACCAAAATTTTTGATGTAATGAGAATAAAGTGAACCACTGTGTTTTTCTGGAAAGTTTAACTGCAAATATCCAGGTTTCAATGGGGGAAAATACTTTTCTTTTTGCCATCATGCCCAAATTCCTGGGTATATAAAAACATGTTTCCTAGCATTCTCAGAGATGTGTATAGACACTCCTAGGGCACATTGTACCATTCCATAAGAAAAGACGTCAGGGGAGAGTGTTCTTTGAGTATTCATTGCCATACTGGTTTTTACTCTGTGTAGGTGATACTGTGTGTCTCATGACATCCCAGCATGGAATGGCAAGCAGCATATTCCTTTCAGAATACTCAAAAATTAAATCACAGCTATTGTTGTGATGAGGGGGAAATGAACTAGTGTGCTTTTCTGGAAGGTTTGAGGCTGCTTTCACAGTGGAAAAATACTTCTTTTGCCATTAGGCCCCATTTTTCAAGTTCATAAAAACAAGTTTCCCTGCACTGTAGGAGTTTCATAAACACAGATCTAGGAAACACTGCACCATTCCATGAGAAAGAGGTTGGGGTAGTGTTTTTTGAGTGTTCACTGCCATACCTCTTGTTACTCGATTAGGTAAAACTGTACTGTCAGATCCTATTCCAACCAGAAGTGGGAAGCATTCTTTTTATTTCAGAAATCTCAAATTGTGACCAATTCTATTGTTGCAATTGGAGAAGGCAATGACATACCACTCCAGTACTCTTGCCTGGAAAATCCCATGGACAGAGGAGCCTGATAGGCTGCAGTCCATGGGGTCGCTGAGAGTTGGACGCGACTGAGAGACTTTGCTTTCATTTTTCACTTTCATGCATTGGAGAAGGAAATGGCAACCCACTCCAGTGTTCTTGCCTGGAGAATCCCAGGGATGCTGGAGCCTGGTGGGCTTCCATCTGCGGGGTCGCACAGAGTCAGACATGACCGCAGCGACTTAGCAGCAGCAGCAGCTATTGTTGCAATGCAAAGAAAAATGAACTAGTGTGTTTTTCTGGAAAATGTAAGGCTGCAAATATCCAAGTTTCTCTAGAAATAATATTACTTTTGCCATCAGGTCCCAATTTCTGGGTTCAAGTAACATGGTTTCCTCCTGTTGCTGAGATTTGTTAAGACAGTGCTAGGAAGCACTGTGTCATTCCATGAGAAAAGAGGTCAGGAGAGAGTGTTTTTTGAGTGTTGAATGCCATACCTGTTGTAACCCAGATTAGGTGAACTGGTACTATCAGGTGAATTCCAAGAAAATAGTGGTAAGAACTGTTGTCATAATGAAGATAAAAATGAAACAGTGGTTTTTTCTGGCAGGGCTGAGGCTGTAAGTATCTTACTTTCAAAGGTAGAAAATATAGCTTTTACAAAAATGGCCTGCCCAGTTCCTAGATTCACAAAGGCATGTTTCCTGGTTGTTTAAAAGTTGTGTAAAGACACATATAGGACACACTGTACCATTCTGTGAGAAAGGTTGTCAGGGTAGAGTGTTCTGTGAGTGTTGATTGCCATATATATTCTTACCATGATTAGGTGAAATTGTACTGCCAGATGACTTCCAAGCCAGAAGTTAGAGGCATTCTTTTTTATTTCTGAAAACTCAATAGCAAGACCAAATCATTTGTTGTAATGTAGAAGAAATTAACTAGTGTGTTTTTCTGGCAAGTGTAAGTCTACAGGCTTCATTCACTAGGGGAAAATACCTCACTTGCCATCAAACCACAATTCCTATGTTCATAAAAACATGTTTCCCTACAATTTCAGAGCTGTATAAAAACATTCCTTGGACACAATGTACCGTTCTATGAAAAAAAGAGTTCAGGGGAGAGTGTTTTGTGACTGTTGTTTTCCATCCCTGTTTTGCCCTATTAGTAAAATGTACTGTTAAATGACTTCCTTACAAGAATTGGCAAGCAGTCTGTTTCTTTCATAAAACTAAAAAAACTAGACTAAAGCTGTTGTGGTAGTGAAGAGAGAATAAACTATGTGATTTTCTGGTAGGATTGCAGCTATAAAAATCAAACTTTCACAGTTGGAATATACTTATTAAGCATCAGGCACCAGTTGCTAGGTTCACAAAAACAGGGTTTTCTGCATTTTCAGTTTTTAAAAAATACACTTAGAAAACACTGTACCATTATTAATTTCTAGGCATTAGGAAAATAATATGATTTTATTAAATCTTAGAGATGCAATCTTGAGAATGTAAGGAACATGATTAGTAAGGAAAATGGAGTGTGAGACCTGCAGCTAAATAATACTCTATTGATCTATTCTTCTTGAAAATGTGTAAATGTTTTCTCTAATGGATGGACCTAAGGGTCAGTTTTGTTATTCTTCACTTCAAAGATAATAATAAAATTCAGAAAAGTTAAAAAAAAAAGAAAACACTGTACCAGTCCATGAGAAAATTGTCCAAGGAAGAGTCTTCTTTCAGTGTTGACTGCCATACCTGTGTTACCCTGATTAGGTGGAATGCTACTTTCAGGTGTCTTCCAAGAAAGAAGTGGCAAGCACTTAGTTTATTTTGGAAAAGTCTAAAACTGTTTTAGACAATACTTATTTGACCAAAAATGTTGATGTCATGAAGAGAAAAATGAACCAGTGTGTTTCTCTGACAGGTCTGAGGCTGCAACTATCCAGCTTTCACAGAAGGAAGCTTTTTACCAAAAGGGACCTATTTCCAGGTTCACAAAGACATGTTTTCTGGCTGTTTCAGAGTTTTGTAAAGATATACCTAGCATACAATGTGCCATTTTATTAGAAAAGATGTCAGGGGAGAGTGTTCTTTGTGTGTTGAATGTCTTACCTGTTGTAACTCTGATTAGGTGAAACTGTATTGACAGATGACTTCCTATCAAGAAGTGGCAAGTAGTCTGTTGCTCGCAGAAAACTAAAAACTTTACCAAAGCTGTTGTTGTAATGAAGAGAAAAATTAACTATTGGGTTTATCTGGCTTGTTTGAGGTTGAAACTATGCAGCTTTCACAGAGAGGAAATACTTCTTTTGCCATCAGGCCCCAATTCCCAAGTTCTCAAAAGCATGTTTCCCTGCAGTTTCAAAACTGTTTAAAAACACACTTACGATGGCATTGTACTATTCCATGAGAGAAAATGTCAAAGGAGATTATTCTTTGAGTGCTGACTGCCATACTTCTTGTCACCCTGATTTGATGAAATGGTACTGTAAGCTTACTGCCAAGCAAAGAATGGCAAGCAGCCTGTTTCTTTCAGAAAACACAAAAAATTGACTAAATCTAACGTTGTTAAGAAGAGAAAAATAAACAAGTGCGTTTCTTCTGGCTTGTTTAAGCCTTCAATTGTTCTACTTCCAAAGGTGGAAAATATAGCTTTTACTATAAGGGCCCCATTCCCAGGTTCACAAAAGCATGTTTCCTTGTTTTTCTGATTTGTGTACAGATACATTTAGGACACATTGTACCATTCTATGAGAAAAACTGTCAGGGGAGACTGTTCTGTCAGGGGCAGTGTTGACTGTCATAGCTGCTGTTAGTCTGATTAGGTGAAACTGTACTGTCAGTTGACTTCCCAGCAAGAAGTCAGAAACATCTTTTTATTTCAGAAAAGTCAAAATCATGACCAAAGTTGTTGCAATGAAAAAAAAAAAAGAATCACTGTGGATTTCTGGCAAGGTTAAGGTGCAACTATCCAGCTTTCACTGGAGGAAAATAATTCTTTGTCATCAGGCTCCAGTTCCCAAGTTCACAAAAACATGTTTCCCAGCAGTTTCATATCTGTGAAAGAAACTCCTCAGTATCACAGTGCCATGCCATGAGAAGTATGTCAAGGGAGATTTTTCTATGAATATTAACTATCACATAGGTTATTCTCAGAGAAGGCAATGGCAACCCACAACAGTACTTTTGCTTGGAAAATCCCATGGATGGAGGAGCCTGGTAGCCTGTAGTTCATGGGGTCGCTAAGAGTCAGACATGACTGAGTGACTTCACTTTCATTTTTCACTTTAATGCATTGGAGAAGGAAATGGCAACCCACTCCAGTGTTCTTGCCTGGAGAATCCCAGAATGAGGGAGCCTGGTGGGCTGCCATCTATGGGGTCGCACAGAGTTGGACATGACTGAAGCGACTTAGCAGCAGCAGCAGCAGCAGGTTGTTATTCTAATTAGGTGAAAGTGTACTGTTAGATGTCTTCCCAGAAAGAAGCAGCAACCAGCCTGTTTCTTTCAGGAAACTCAAAAAAGAGACCAAATCTGTTGTTGTAATGAAGTAAAAATTGAACCTGTGTGTCTTTCTGGCAGATCTGAGGTTGCAATTATTGAGCTTCCACTGGTGAAAAATACTGCTTTTACCAAAAGGGCCAAGTTTCCAGGTTCACAAAGGCATATTTCCTGGCTGTTTTGAGAATAGTGTAAATATACACTTAGGACACACAGTACCATTCCATTAGAAAGATGTCAGAGGAGATTTCTTTTGAATATTGATTGTCTTACATGCTGTAACCATCATTAGGTGAAAAGGTACTGCCCCTGACTCCGCAGCAAGAAGTTGCAAGCAACTTGTTTCTTTGAGAATATTTAAAAAGTTGACCAAAGCTGCTGTTGTAATGAAAAGAAAAATGAACCTGTGGGGTTTTTTTGGTGTGTGGCAGGTTTGTGGTTGCAGTTATCCAGCTTTCATTAGTAAAAAACATAGCTTTTACAACAAGGTTGCTATTCCCAGGTTCACAAAAGCAGGTTTCTTGGCTGTTTAAGAGCTCTGTAAAGACAGACCTAGGAAATACTGCACCATTGCTTGAGAGAAGAGGTCAAGGGAGAGTGTTTTGTGAGGGCTGACTGCCATACTTCTTGTTACTCTTATTAGGTGTAAGAGTACTGTCAGATGATTTCTCAGCAAGAAGTCAGAAGCATCCATTTCATTTCAGAAAATTCAAAATCATAACCAAAGTTCTTGTTGTAATGAAAAAAAAAATTTGAACAAGTGTGTTTTTCTGGCAAGTTTGAGGCTGCAACTATTCAACCTTTACTCCTGGAAGGTACTTCTTCTGCTATTAGTTCCCAAATCCCAGGTTCGCAAAAACATGTTTTTGTGCAGTTTCAGAGTTGTATAAAGACACTCCTAGAGCACACTGTACAATTTCATGAGAACAGAGGTCAAAAGATGGTATACCTTGAGTGTTGACTGCCATGCCTTGAAAGATAGCTGCTGCAGGCCATGTGCTATGCCAGGATTCATGACCTCCAGAGGATAGGATTCCAATTGGGCCCAGAGACCAGGCTTGACCACTGGAGCTTATGGTTTAACAGAATTTTATTAACGTATAAGAGAGATAGAGAAAACTTCTGACATACACATTAGAAGAGGGAGAAATAATGCCCTATTGCTAGTCTTTGGAAAGGCATTTTATGTCTGTTAATGAGCTGCTAATCAGATAAGAGAGATACCTCAAAGCTGAGGGAGTTTCACCAGACCCTTCTCCCACAATATGCATTTTTGAGATAGAATGGCGTAAGGTGTGTCCTGCCTGCCCATAAAACAATTGACATGAATACTGGTTTGTTGAGCTATTATCAACCCAAAGTTTGAGGGAAAAAAAAAAAAAAAGCGTAGTCTTAGGCAGAACCGGTTTAATCAACAGAGAAGGAAAAAAAAAAAAAATGCCACTTGCAGTATATTTCCTCCTCCTGCTTGGGGACATGTGACCTCCCTATTGAGGCTGTTAACACTCTCATTCCCCTCTTTTCTTTTAGGAGAATTATGTTGCCATGGAAAAGGGGCAGCATTATCATCCCGTAATTTCTTCTGAGCTGGTTAAGAGGCATCATCCTTAAATTCTTGAGGCAACATATTCTAACCCTCATATTAAGAGTCTCTGATCCAGGGGTCCAAGTAATAGTTGAAGGAGGCTGTGGCACTCCTAGGAGCCTGAACCACCTTTGAATCTTAAAAGCCTTCCTGTGACTAGAAACAAATCTTGCTACAAAGTTACAAATGTAGGGAGCAAACAGCAAAACAGAAAAATCAGCAAAGTTAAAAGATATATTAGGTAATAGTTAAGGTACAAAGTGTTACATCAGTCCATTAAAAGATTGTTCACTTCAGTTCAGTCACTCAGTCGTGTCCGAGTCTTTGCGACCCCATGAATCCCAGCACGTCAGGCCTCCCTGTCCATCACCATCCCCGTAGTTCACTCAAACTCACGTCCATTGAGTTGGTGATGCCATCTAGCCGTCTCATCCTCTGTCATCCCCTTTTCCTCCTGCCCCCAATCCTTCCCAGCATCAGGGTCTTTTCCAATGAGTCAACTCTTCGCATGAGGTGGCCAAAGTACTGGAGTTTCAGCTTTAGCATCATTCCTTCCAAAGAACATCCGGGGCTGATCTCCTTTAGAATGGACTGGTTGGATCTCCTTGCAGTCCAAGGGACTCTCAAGAGTCTTCTCCAACACCGCAGTTCAAAAGCATCAATTCTTTGGTGCTCAGTTTCTTCACAGTCCAACTCTCACATTCATACATGACCACTGGAAAAACCATAGCCTTAACTAGACGGACTTTGTTGGCAAAATAACGTCTCTGCTTTTCAATATGCTATCTAGGTTGGTCATAAATTTCCTTCCAAGGAGTAAGAGTCTTTTAATTTCATGGCTGCAGTCACCATCTGTAGTGATTTTGGAGCCCAGAAAAAGTCTGACACTGTTTCCACTGTTTCCCCATCTATTTGCCATGAAGTGATGGGACCAGATGTCATGATCTTCGTTTTCTCAATGTTGAGCTTTAAGCCAAATTTTTCACTCTCCTCTTTAACTTTCATCAAGAACTTTTTAGTTCCTCTTCACTTTCTGCCATAAGCGTGGTGTCATCTGCATATCTGAGGTTATTGATATTTCTCCCAGCAATCTTGATTCCAGCTTGTGCTTCTTCCAGCCCAGTGTTTCTCATGATGTACTCTGGATAGAAGTTAAATAAGCAGGGTGATAATATACAGCCTTGATGGCTCCTTTTCCTATTTGGAACCAGTCTGTTGTTCCATGTCCAGTTCTAACTGTTGCTTCCTGACCTGCATATCGGTTTCTCAAGATGCAGGTCAGGTGGTCTGGTATTCCCATCTCTTGAACAATTTTCCACAGTTTATTGTGATCCACACAGTCAAAGGCTTTGGCATAGTCAATAAAGCAGAAATAGATGTTTTTATGGAACTCTCTTGCTTTTTTGATGATCCAGTGGATGTTGGCAATTTGATCTCTGGTTCCTCTGCCTTTTCTAAAACCAGCTTAAACATCTGGAAGTTCATGGTTCATGTATTGTTAGATGTCATCAAATAAAGGAGAGGCATCACATATGATTGTTGTTGGCCAAGGTAATCTCAAACGTGGAGAACGTCCTCTCCCTGAAGTGGAGATCCCCACCAATTCCTTGAGTCCTTCAAAAATACATCTGACAAAATGACTCTGATCCCATCTTCCTTAAACGTGTTATAGTCGCAGTCTGGTTCTATAGTTGGTACCACCTTACTCCCAGTGGGGAGGGTGACTATCCCATCCTCCCTCTTTCTGTTGATTAATTACCAAGCCATTTATCTCTATAGGCAATAGTTTGCTCCAAAACTGCTGTCTTTGAGTCAAGAGTTATCATCTGCCCCAGGATATACATTACATCCTTCCAAGTAAGGTCATAAAGCTAGGTTAAAGGCTCTAATATACTTTTCTGGGTCCTCTAAATAGTATCCCAGATCTTCCTTAATTGCTTTCATTTCTTGATAAGAAAAAGGTTTATTAACTCTCATAGATTGATTTTTTTTCCCAGTGGTTGCTTCATGGGGAGGCAACAGCTTGTGTTCCTCAGCCTCTCTGGCTGCCCTTTGCATATGATCCCAGGGCTAGATTGGATAAACCTGCTTTTGTTTATCTCTTTATCTCCTGTCCTCCATTTCATCCTGTATTTAACCTTTAGTTTTACTGTCTGAACTTCTCTTACTTTGTCTGAGTTTCGATTGAAACCAGAGTAGTCTGAAGTCGTAATGAGACAGGAGTTTGAACCTCTACTGACACTGGAGCAGTTTGAAGTTCAGTTTGAGCTTCTCCTGAGACCGAGTCACCCTTCCCCTGATGGGTGCAATGACTTTCAGATTGTTCAGTTGGAGCCCCGGGTATGGTGGCTAAGTAGGACAGGAGGGAGCTGAAGGTTTCACAACCACATCTATACCTTAGGTCATAAGTCTGGCATGTCTTGCAGAGAGAAAACAGGTAACACATATGTTGCTGCTGCTGCTGCTAAGTCGCTTCAGTCGTGTCTGACTCTGTGCGACCCCATAGATGTCAGCCCACCAGGCTCCCTCGTCCCTGGGATTCTCCAGGCAAGAACACTGGAGTGGGTTGCCACTTCCTTCTCCAATGCATGAAGATGAAAAGAGAAAATGAAGTCGCTCAGTCGTGTCTGACTCTTAGTGACCCCATGGACTGCAGCCTACCAGGCTGCTCCATCCATGGGATTTTCCAGGCAAGAGTACTGGAGTGGGGTGCCATTGCCTTCTTCGAACACGTATGTTACTTCTACCTATTTCCCTTGTTTTCTATAGAATCAGTCTAATTGTAACATAGTATTATAATTAAAGGATCCCCCAACAGGCCACTGTTCTCTGTCCTCCAAAGGATAGCATACATGTGCAGTATCACATAGGAAGATTAGGCATGTCTTCTTTAAGTTATGAGGATTGAGTCTATTCTAATTTTTTTTTAGGATGAGTTCAAAGGAGTGAGGTTGGAATTGTTAGCTCCCACCAGTAAGAGAGAAAAAGCACTGTCCAGCACCCTTTTCTACCAGAGGCACCCTCCCTGCTCTAGATGGGGGCAGTGACACGTCTTCCACCTAAGTTTCCTTCCAGGGCTGGAATTAGGCTGTTCCTTACTAATGTAAAGTGTCCCACTACCATCTCTCCCTGTTCTACCACTGAGGTAGGGTGGAGATGCACCAGGGGTAGACCTGGTGGGATCCCAGAGTGTAGTCCAGTTCCTCACCATTAAACCCTTGCCTGATTTCTGCTCCTCCTCTGATGCCACCTGAGGTGCACAGAGTAGCCGTCTGGAATGCCTCCCAGGCTAAGAATTCTAGGGGAAACATCCATCTTCTGCGTTCCTGTGCACAGTCCTGACTATATTCTTGACTGCAATAGAACCAGTAAATCATAAAAGGATGAACATAAAGCCCAAGATATCCCTTCTGGGTGTCACCACACCCATATATGTGATAGCAAAAGAGGTGGTGAAGGGCTGGTCAGCGAGGAAAAATTGACTTTTGTCCTTGAATTATTAGGACCAATCCTTCCAAAGCCACTGGAGAGCCTTCTTTGGTCTGTTAAGAGCTACCATTACCAAAGGAAGAAATCGATTGCACTTCCAATCTGATCAGATCCTGGGATTCCCGATCTGTGTCCACAAAACCTCATGGTCACCAGTAGTGCTCCTTTCCACATAGATCAGAGGCACAGTAGTGACAAAGACTCACTTTCAGGTAGCTGGTCCCTGAGCCAAGTAGCTAAGAGAGCGACTTTTGGCCTAAGAGAAGTTCTTGGAGCTAGAGCTCCACCTGGTGCCTGAACATGCACTTGTATCCAGTGCCTGATAAAATAGCCAACAGCATGGATTTCAAGTCCCTTGAAAATTTGTGATCTGAAGGTTTAGGTTAGTAGTTCTAATTCCTCAGGCAGTTATGAAATGGTCAAAGAGACCAGGAAAAGATGACTGAGAAAGGAAAGTTCAGTCCACATGCTTTGCCCATTTCTGGCCATTCCCCTCGCAGGGACATTGGGTGCATCTTGGAATTGGCAGGTCGTTATAAACCCCTGACAAGGCTCACCTTGGGACTGCCTTCAGTCATTATGAACCATCATGAAACCACAAAGCAGGGCTCAATGCTTGCTTCATGGCCAATTACACATTTCTTTCATGGTGTTTTCACACACACAGGTACACCATAGAGTTAGTAAAGTACAGCAGAAAACATGTTTACTAGGAGAATGAAGAACTAGAGCTCAAAGCATCCTAACCTTGTCTTGAAGACACAGGATGACCCCCAAGATGAAAGGTAGCTGCTCCAAGCTGTGTGTTACGCCAGGAGTCATGACCTCTGGAAGAGAGGAATTCAGTCTGGGGCCAGAGACCAGGCTTGACCACTAAAGCTTTTTGTGTAACATAATTTTATTAAACTGTAAGAGAGATACAGCTTCCAACATAGACATCAGAAGGGGGCAGAAAGAAAGCCTTCTTGCTAGTTTTTGGCAAGATGTTTTATGTCTCTGGTGAGCTGCTAATTGGATAAGAGAGACCTCAATGCTGAGGGTGTTTACCTGGTCTCTCTCCCACAATATGCATTTTTGAGATAGAATGGCACAAGGTTTGTCATCCTCCAATCCTGGGAATGACATAAAGCAATTTACATGAATACTGGTTTGTTGAGCCATTATGAGCCCAAGGTTTGAAAAAAGAAAAAAAATAGTTAGTCTTAGGCAGAGTTGGTTTTATCAACAGAGGAGGGAAAAAAATATGCAAATGTAGTTTATTTCCTCTGCCTCTTGGGGGCCTCTGACCTCCCTACTGAGGCTGTTAAAACTCTCAATTTGCTGTTACCCTAATTAGGTGAAATGATACTGTCAGGTGACTTTCCAGGAAGAAGTGGCAAGCAGTATATTTCTTTCCAAAAAATCAAAATCATTACCAAGCTATTGTTGTAATGCAGAGAAAAATTAACCAGTGTGTTTTTTTATGGAAAGATTAAGACTGCAACTATCCAGCCTTCACTGTGGGGAAATATTTATTTTGTCATCAGGCCCCAATTCCCAGGATCACAAAAGAAATGTTTCCTTAGATTTTCAGAGCTTTGTAAAGACACACCTAGGAAACACTGTACCATTCCATGAGAAGAGAGGACAGTGGAGAGTGCTCTTTGAATATTGAATGCTGTGGCTTTTGTTACACAAATTATGTGAAACAATACTGTCAGGTCACTTCCCAGCGAGGAGTGGCAAGCAGCCTGTTTCTTTCAGAATAGTCAAGAGCTTGACCAAAGCTGTTGTTCTAATGAAGTGAAAAATGAATCAGTTTGTTTTCCTGGAAGGCTTGAGACTGAAAATATCCTGCCTCCACAGGTTGAAAATATTGCTTTTATCATAAGGGCCAATTTCCCAAGTTCGCAAAATCATGTTCCTTGGCTGTTTCAGAGTTGTGTAAAGACACACCTAGGGGACACTGTACCATTCCATGAGAAAATATTTCAGGAGAGGGTGTTCTGTGAGTGCTGACTGACATACATTTGTTACCCTGGTTAGGTGAATTTGTACTGACAGGTGACTTCCCAGCAATAAGTGGCAACTAGCCTTTTTCTTTCAGAAAACTAAAAACTGGACAAAAGCTGTTGTTTTAATGAAGAGAGAAATGACCAGTGTGTTTTACTGGCAGATTTGAGGCTGCAACTATCCAGCTTTCACAGTGGGAACGTAATTCTTTGTCATCGGACCTCAGTTCCCAGGTTCACAAAAAAATATTTCTTGTTGTTCAGAATTGTGCAAAGACACATCTAGGACACACTATACTATTCCATGAGAAATGAGAGTGTTCTGTGATTATTGACTGCCTTACCTTTTGTTACTCTGATTAGTTGAAATTATACTGTCAGATGAATTCCCAGCAAAAAGTCAAAAACATTATTTTCATTTCATAAAACTCAACATTGTGCCCAAAACTGCTGTTGTAGTGAGGAGAAACATGGGCCTGTGTGTTTCTCAGGCAAGTTTCAGGCTGCAACGCTCCAGGTTTCTCTGGGGCAAAATACTTCTTTGGACATTAGGCCCCAATATTGTGATTCACAAAAAGTATGGTTCCTTGCAGTTTCAGAGCTGTGTATAGACATTCCTAGGACACAATGTACCATCCAGTGATAAAAGATGTAAGGGGAGAGCTATGAATGGTGACGGTCATACATGTTGTTATCCTGATTAGGTGAAACTGTACTGTCAAATGAATTCCCAGCCAGAAGTTGGAAGCATCCTTTCTATTTCAGAAAATTCAAAATCAGGAACAAAGTTGTTGTTTAATGAAGTGCAAAATGAACCAGAATATTTTTCTGTCAACTTTAAGGCTACAACTATCCAGGTTTCACTTGGGGAAAATACTTTTGACATCAGACCCCGATTACCAGGTTCCCAAAAGCATATTTCCCTGTAGTCTCAGAGCTGTGTAAAGACACTCCTGGGCCACATTGTACCGTTCTATGAGAAAACATGTCAGGTGAGAGTGTGCTGTGAGTATTGACTACCATACAGCAAGAAGTGACAGCCACCCAGATTCTTTCAGAAAACCCATAAACTAGACCAAAACTGTTGTTGTGAGGAAGAGAATAATGAACCAGTGTGTCTGTCTGGCAGCTTTGCAGCTAAAAGTATACAGCTTTCACAGTAGGAAAATACTTTTTGCCAGCAGGCCCCAATTCCCAGGGTCACAAAACATGTGTACCTGCATTTTAGAGCTTTGTAAAGAAACCCCTAGGAAACCTTGAACTATTTCATGAGAAAAGAGATCAGGGGAGAGTGTTCTTTGAGTGTTAACTGCCATACCTATTGTTACCCTGATTTGGTGAAACTGTACTGACCTCCAAACTAGAAATGGCAAGTAGCATGTTTCTTTCAGATAACTCAAAATCTACACCAAAGCTGTTGTTGTGATGAAGAGTAAAATGAACCAGTGTGTTTTTATGGCAGGTCTGAGGCTGTAATTACCCAGCGTCCACATGTTGAAAATATTGCTTTTACCATAAAAGTTCAATTCCCAGATTCACAAAATCATGTTCCTTGGCTGTTTAGGAGCTGATTAAAGACACATCTAGGATACACTGTATCCTAGGATACATGAGAAAAGATGTCAGGGGAGAGTCTGTGAGTTTCGAATTCCATACCTATTGTTACTCTGATTAAGTGAAAATGTACTGTCAGATTGCTTCCCAGCAGGAAGTCAGAAGCATCCTTTATTTTTGAGTAAACTCAAAATCATGACCAAATCTGTTGTTTTAATGAAGAGAAAAATGAGCCAGTGTGTTTTTCTGCCTGTTGCATTCCTGCAAATATCCAGCTGTCACTGGGTAAAATATTTCTTCTGCCATCTGGCTCCAATTCCAAGGTTTACAAAAGTACATTTTCCTGTAGTTTCAGAGAAGTGTAAAGACACTTGAAGCACACATTACCATACTATAAGAAAAAAATGTCAGGAAAGAATGTTCTATGAGCACTGACTAATGTAACAGTTGTTACTTTGTTTAGGTGAAACTATAGGGAACTGGAATGCAAAAGTAGGAAGTAAAGAAGCACCTGGGGTAACAAGCAAATTTGGCCTTGGAATAGGGAATGAAGCAGGGCAAAGGCTAATAGAGGTTTGCCAAGAGAACGCACTGTTTATAGCAAATACTCTCTTCCAACAACACAAAAGAAGACTCTACACATGGACATCACCAGATGGTCAACACCAAAATAAGACTGATTATTCTTTGCAGCCAAAGAGAGAGAAGCTCTATACAGTCAACAAAAACAAGATTGGGAGCTGACTGTGGCTCAGATAATGAACTCCTTATTGCCAAATTCAGACTTAAATGGAAGAAAGTAGGGGAAACCATTAGACTATTCAGGTATGACCTAAATCAAATCCCTTATGATTATACAGTGGAAGTGAGAAATAGATTTAAGGGACTAGATCTGATAGAGTGCTTGATGAACTAAGGATGGAGGTTCCTGACATTGTACAGGAACAGGGATCAACACCATCCTCAAGAAGAAGAAATGCAAAAAAGCACAATGGCTGTCTGAGGAGGCCTTACAAATAGCTGTGAAAAGAAGAGAAGTGAAAAGCAAAGGAGAAAAGAAAAGATATAAGCATCTGAATGAAGAGTTCCAAAGAATAGCAAGAAGAGATAAGAAAGCCTTCCTGAGCAATCAATGCAAAGAAATAGAGGAAAACAACAGAGTGGGAAAGCCTAGAGATCTCTTCAAGAAAATTAGGGATACCAAGGAAACATTTCATGCAAAGATGGCCTCGATAAAGACAGAAATGGTATGGACCTAAGAGAAGCTGAAGATATTAAGAAGAGGTGGCAAGAATACACAGAAGAACTGTACCAAAAAGATCATCACGACCCAGATAATCACGATGGCATGATGACTCACCTAGAGCCAGACATCCTGCAATGTGAAGTCAAGTGGGCCTTCACATCACTGTGAACAAACTAGAGGAGGTGATGGATTTCCAGTGGAGCTATTTCAAATCCTGAAAGATGATGCTGTGAAAGTGCTGCAATCAATGTGCCAGCAAATTTGGAAAACTCAGCAGTGGCCACAGGACTGGAAAAGGTCAGTTTTCATTCCAATGCCAAAGAAAGACAATGCCAAAGAATGCTCAAACTACCACACAATTGCGCTCATCTCATATGCTAGTAAAGTAATGCTCAAAATTCTCCAAGCCAGGCTTCAGCAATACGTGAAGTGTGACCTTCCAGATGTTCAAGCTGGTTTTAGAAAAGGCAGAGGAACCAGAGATCAAATTGCCAACATCCACTGGATCATTGAAAAAGCAAGAGAGTTCCAGAAAAACATCTATTTCTGCTTTATTGACTATGCCAAAGCCTTTGACTGTGTGGATCACAATAAACTGTGGAAAATTGTTCAAGAGATGGGAATACTAGATCACCTGACCTGCCTCTTGAGAAACCTATATGCAGGTCAGGAAGCAACAGTTAGAACTGGACATGGAGCAACAGACTGGTTCCAAAGAGGGAACGGAGTCCGTCAAGGCTGTATATTGTCACCCTACTTATTTAACTTCTATGCAGAGTACATCATGAGAAACACTGGGCTGGAAAAAGCGCAAGCTGGAATCAAGATCAATGGGAGAAATATCAGTAACCTCAGATATGCAGATGACACCACCCTTATGGCAGAAAGTGAAAAGGAACTAAAGAGCCTATGGATGAAAGTGAAAGAGGAGAGTGAAAGTATTGGCTTAAAGCTGAACATTCAGAAAACTAAGATCTTGGTGTCTGGTCCCATTATGTCATGGCAAATAGATGGGAAATTGTGGAAACAGTGTCAGACTTTATTTTGGGGAGGCTCCAAAATCACTGCAGATGGTGATTGCAGCCATGAAATTAGAAGACGCTTATTCCTTGGAAGGAAAGTTATGACCCACCTAGGTAGCATATTCAAAGCAGAAACATTACTTTGCCAACAAAGTTCCGTCTAGTCAAGGCTATGTTTTTTCCTGTGATCATGTACGGATGTTAGAGTTGGACTGTGAAGAAAGCCGAGCACCAAAAAATTGATGCTTTGCAACTGTGGTGTTGGAGAAGACTCTTGAGTCTCTTGGACAGCAAGGAGATCCAACCAGTCCATTCTGAAGGAAATCAGCCCTGGGTGTTCTTTGGAAGGAATGATGCTAAAGCGGAAACTCCAATACTTTGGCCACCTCATGTGAAGAGTTGACTCATTGGAAAAGACTCTGATGCTGGGAGGGATTGGGGGCAGGAGGAGAAGGGGACGACAGAGGATGAGATGGCTGGATGGCATCATTGACTCGATGGATGTGAGTCTGAGTGAACTCTGGGAGTTGGTGATGGTCAGGGAGGCCTGATGTGCTGTGATTCATGGGGTGGCAGAGAGTCGGACACGACTGAGAGTGAACTGAACTGAATATGTAAATGAATAGAGGAAGCCCACTGGGGCTATTTTGCATCCACTGGGTAAATAAGTTGGATACCTGCCTCACAAAACACCACCAAAGCAATTAATACAAATACTAATAACCAACACTTGTAAGGAAAACTTGACAAATTTTACAACAATTTTTGATGAGTGAATATCTTTCTTTTTAATTGAGGTATTATGGATTTTTAAAGATTTGTTAGTTTAAGGTGTACAGCAAAGTGATTCAGGGGTTCAGTGTCTCAGGTGCTTCCTTGGACAAAATTCATTCCATTTGTGGGGCCCCTGGGATATGTCCTCTACTCAGAACAGACAATAATCCTGAAAACACAGAGCAGCATGTGGTGGTGCTCGTGGGTATTTTTGACTGAATCAATTATTCTAACATGACACACAGAAGAAGCCTAGATGCTAGGAGGGGGATCTCCAAACCTATCTTCAAACAGGAGGCCTTGTTCCCTTGAATATGGTTGCATGAAACTGCGCTTGGGAAGGGAAGAGGTGTGCCATGAATATTTTGTCTGCAGAGAGCAAAGTGCTGTGTAGAGATGATGTGCAAGCTCGTCCCAGGACTCTGAGCACATGGACACAGTGACTGGATTCTCAGCTCTGCTCTGGGGGCATCGCACTGTCTCCACCCCTGACATATGGTGAGGCACTCACAGGGGTCCTGGAGAGTATGGTCACACGACCTGGATCTGTCCAATCGGTGTGTTTCATCCTTCCTGGCTACCGTGATGGGCTCAGGACTGGGGCACTGACCAATCAGGGCCCAGGGACGGGACTCAAGCTGGAATCAAGGGGAAGAGGAGTTCTCCTGCTGCTGGAAGGGGCGGGGCCGGTGAGGTCAGACTATAGCAGTGGGAGGGGCCTGAGGTCAGCCTGGAGCGATTGGTGACCTTCCTGCTCCCGTCAGGGCAGAGGCGCTGGCTTGAGAATGAGGGCGCTGCTGAGCCCAGGGGTTGAGAGCGCTGGTTCCTGCTGTGGTCCCGGAGCTCCACCTGAGATTTGAGGGAAGCCATCTGCCTGTGCGTCCTCCTGCTTCTCTGTGAGCTTGTTTGAACCACGCTGGGTTTTCTGTCCAGTGGGCTAAGTTGAGACCCTGGAAATGCAAGTGTGTGTGTTTTGGCTGGCTTCAGGGAAGAAATGCCGGATGGCACTGGGAAACTCCAATCTAATCTGGATTCAGGGGATATCTCTTGAGAGTGAAGTGAAAAGTCCTTCAGTCGTGTCCAACTCTTTGTGACCCCATAGACTATATGATCCATGGAATTCTGTAGGCAAGAATACTGGGATGGGCAGCCTTTCCCTTCTCCACGGGATCTTCCAAACCCAGGGGTTGAACCCAGGTCTCTTGCATTGCAGGCAGATTCTTTCCCGGCTGAGCCACAAAGGAGGCCCAAGAATATTGGACTGGGTAGCCTGATCCTTCTGAAGCGGATCAGGATTCTTGACCCAGGAACCAAACTGGGCTCTCCCGCAATGCAGGAGGATTCTTCACCAGCTGAGGTATCAGGGAAGCCCAATATTTCTTAAGACCAGCTACTAATTGTAGGATTACCCTAAAGAGTCTTCACAGGACTAAGGTAGCAACCTGCTAAGGTAGCAATCGATGTCCTTATTCTAGAGGACAAAACTGGGGCTCTAAGAAGGGGGTAACTCAGCTATAGCAAGGAAGTGTGTACCCAGACAAACCCCACAGCTCCTGATGTTTTAACTCAGGGAGGCCACATGGTGGGGCTTGTCCGTGTGACAGGGGCTAAGGCACCCAGCCCACACTGGGTGCTGTGGCGACCTGACTTGGTAACTGCCGTCTGGCAGCTCTGAGACTCAAAAAAGCAATTTTCACTGAAGAGAGGAAGTGCACCTCCCTTCATCCAGCCCACCATACCCTCCAGGTACTCCCACACCCTGTTCCCTTTCTCTTGCTTTGTGAGGAAATTAGAGTCATGCTCATGTGACCACATTGGCTGTCCAATGTTCACAGGCTACCACTGGAGCTGCTACAGGAGAAGCCAAGAGCCTTTGCCCCTGAGTTCCTCTCTTTCCTTTGCACCACCGGGGCCCTCCTCCAGAGGCCTTTCTGAGACATGCAGGGACCCTCCCTCGGTTTGCAACAAGCTGTATCCACTACTGTCCTTTCAATGCCTCCCTTGAAACTCAACTCATGTGCTCCTTTGGCTGCATGATGGCCCACCTGGCTGCCATGTGAGGGACAGAGCTGACTGTGAATCCAAAGCTCAGATCTGACAGCTGGGAATCTGTGTATAAAGGACCTGATTATTCACACTGTAAAGGCTGAAGTAGGCTCCAGGGGTCCAGAACTAGGGCTTTGGCCAAAGCGACTCCACAGGGGTCTTGATGTCTGGGGAGGCTTCTGGCTATAGTGGGGCTGGGTCGAGTTTCTTGAGGTTCTGAAGGCCCACTGTGTGCAGGTTCACGGTGCATAGAGAAGAGAAGGTGGAGTCTACACTGGATGTGGTCACAGCTCATGGATGAGCCAGAAAGGCAGGCAGGTCCTGAAAACACCTGAGCTGACTTCCTAAGGCAGTGATGTGGGGCAGAAAAAGAGACCCAGGTCTGCTCCCTCCTCTCTGCTCCCCAGGGCAGATTGTCAACAGACTAAACACTTACACGGTGATGACCATGGCTGCTGTCTACAAGGGTTTACACTGGCGTGTGTCTTCATCTGAGAGGTCAGGCCATCTCTAACCTACACTGGCCATGGGCATGGCCTGTCCACCCTCACATGTTTCTTCTCTTCCTTACTGAACATTCATTTCCAAGAGGGTTTTTGGGCCACAGGATGTTGGCTTTTCTCTAGCTTTGTCCAGTGAGGAACTCTTTTGTGTTGTTGGTGTTGTTCGTTTTCCATCTCTCTCTTTTGGCTTATTCTGTGAATTTGTATGTGGAACAGGAAGAGCTCAGCATCTCCCTTCTGGCTGAGATGTCACATTTACAACAGCAATGCCTACCTGGAGGTTCTGACCACATTAGCCAAAAGGGCTTCGTTTTGCCAATGACATCTTGAAAGTACCTACACTGTCCTTTCAGTTACCCAAAGGCTACTTCAAATGAAATAAAAACAAGAATTCTCAAGTTTAGTCTTACAATATGTGGAGAGTCAGAAAAATCCCCTGGAGAAAGGAAAAGCTACCCACTACAGTGTTCTGGCCTGATAATTCCATGGACTGTAAAAACCATGGGGCTGTAAAGAGTCTAACAAGACTAAGCGACTATAACTTTCACTTTCAGTGAGAAAAAAAATCCATTTTTCTGTCATTTCAGTGATTGGCATTGATTGCAGACACCCAAAGAATGGGAAGAAATGGAGAAAGAAGAAGACTAAATGTCAGGTGGGGGAGGGAGGAACGGGGAGTGATTGACATGAATCCAGGCTTTGCTGGGAAGTCGCGGGGGGTGGGGGGGAATGGAATGAGAGGGTCCGAATGTAGACAGTGGTGATGGTTACACAGCATTGTGAAGGCCTTAATATTCAAAAATTGCATCAATTAAAGTTAATTTTATTAACAACAACTTAACAGAAAAAAATACATAAAGCCATAAAAAAATAAATAAATAAAACATCACAAGAAAGCTACACACAAACCAGAGGAGAATAAGCTCAGGGGAAGGGAACTCAATCTGCCCTGGGTGGGGAGTGAGTTGATGGCATCCACGGGAAGCAGACAGGGATGGAGGCTGCAGAGCCAACTGCTCCCCTGGACGAGGTGTTTCCAGAAAGGGCTCTGGGTCTCTGTCCAAAGTGGAGGCCTGTTCTCCCTGCAGGGGTGCGTCAGTCATCATGGGCATCTGGGTCTCTGGCAGGAGCCAGGGCAGGTTCTCCCTGCAGAGGTGGTGACTCATCTCCTGACGGGTTCTCCTGCCAAAGCCCAAACAGGTACAGATGCAGGTGCAGGTCAAGGTGGACGTTCTCATTAAGAGGGTGGGACATCAGTGCCTGGGGCTGGGGGTCCTGCAGGCACAGAGATCCAATCTTCTCAGGGTACTGGCCAGTACCCAGATGGCCTGGTGTGTTTGGGAGGGGAAATCTCAGGTCTCTATCTCTCCTCAGTGGATCCCTGGGTCCTGCACCAGGAGTAATCACCTCTATAGAGACAGGTCTTGGAAGTGGAGCCTGGTTGAATTTGAAGGTCAGAGCTAGAGCTGGGAGAAAAGAAAAGTTTGCCCCCAGGCCAGCATTGCCATGTTCCTAACTGGGAAATAAAACTTCCAAGAGATTCCCAAAGAATACCCAGCATAGGAGTCTTCTCTGCAGTCTATAAGATGGGTGGTGTGAAGCCAGCCTTTGCTCCAGGCCCAGCCCCAGCTCTGCGGGACTTCTCCCTGTGTGGCTCAGCACCCCTCCCCATATACTCACATGCACAGCCCAAGCCTCCTCACCTCTGTGCTCTGCCATGCTGGGCTCCAGGTCTTCCTGCTGCCTCAGAGGCAGGGCTTCTCGGGGCTCTGGGTTGGAGTCGGGTGTGCTGAGCTCTGTGGCAGCCTGAGACTGGGCCCTGGGGTGTGTCCTGGGTGGTGTCTGGGCAGCAGGCCTTCCCTGCTTCCTCTTCATTCCCAGTTGGGCTGACCCCTCCATGGGCATGCTCACCTGGAGCCTGCACTGGGCCTCACGGGCAGAGGGGTGGTGGTCCAACCCCTCCCTCAGGGAGGTGCATGGGGTGTCCCCCTCATTGGCCACATCCAGTGGGAAGCTCTGCAATGACAGTGACCATCAGCCAGCCCTGCTTGGAGTTTTCCAAGCTGGGCCTGGCCAGTGTGGCTACTGCTTCTGCCCACTCGAACTTCTGCTCCCACAATAAGCAGAAATGAGTGTCTGGTCAGATACCCACCCAGGATGAAGGAGACCCACCTGAGAATGTGAGGTCAGCCTGGGCAGCCAGCCCTGCCTGGACTCTCCCCATCGTGCCCAACCTGCTCTCCCCTGGGGTGTGGACACAACTGGCCCACAGGCTTCTGACCCACACCCACCTGGACTTGCTTGAGGCCGACACACCAAAAGAAACCCCCATCCACACTCACAGGGAAAGGTCTCAGGTTTACTCGGGTGGGATAGGAGAGAGGACCTGGCCCAGCCTGGGGCTCCCATGTTACATTCCTGTTCCTTCAGGCAAAGGGCCAGAGGCCTCTCTGTGGGCCCTGAGGCAGGGTTGACTGCATTCCCACACACTCTACCTGTGAGCTCTCTCCAGGCCCCGGCCTCTGGGCAGGAGCAAACAGCAGAACATCTTGGAAGCAAGCGATCTGGCTGGGGGCACCTCTCCACTGTGGAGGCCTGGATACCCAGGTTCCAGGTTCTGTTGGGTTCTGTTGCCAGGAAGTGACATCATTTCCTTGGTTCGTTGCTGAGGTCCCTTACACAAAGCTCCCCAAGGGAACCTCTGGGTTTCTGACTGTTCACTACACCCTTAGGCCATGTGCAGACAAAGTGACTACCACACAGCCCACCCCTCAGCCTTGGGAGGCCTGGGTGCAGCCAGAGCCTGAGCTCTGTTGACACAGCTGCTGTCAGACCAGACTCCTCCTCCTCATCTGTGATGTGGCCCTGGACAAGCAATGTGCTTCTCAGGGTTTCCCCAGTCTCTCCATCTGCAGAGTAGGGGTCATTCTCCCATCTCCTGCCTAGGTCTTTTGGCCTACAAAGAGCTCCAGTGCCTGGTTACCCCATGGGGTGGTATCACATGGAGCTTGTACACTGAGACTTCACACAGGAAGAATTCAATACAGGGCTGACCTAGCACAGAATGGGACAGAAACAGGCCTGGATGGGCTCTGGGACCTAGAAAAGCCACTCCCCTTCCTGCCTATTTCTTGATCCCCACATTGGGAGGACCGGAAAGTAATATTCAGACACTGCCCCCTCTGATATCAACCTTCCTCGTCCTCCTCTTCCATTGAAATTCTGGTTCATGTGTCCCATCTCAGTCTCTAGGGCAGGGGGAGGCTGTACCTACAATGGCTCCCAGCATCCTTGTGTTTCACTCTCATCACCTTGGGTCTTTTCTCCCCTTGCAGGGTGAATAGGCACTGTCATTGGTTCAAACCTCAAGATAGATTCATGCAAATTCTGTGAAATCTACTCACTTCCTGTCTCCATCATCCAGTCTCTCTAGATCCGTCTCTTTCTTGGCCTTTCTAAATTCAGTCTGTCTCTTCCTCTCTGTGTCTCTTGTGGATGCATGCATGCATGTATGCATGTATATTGTTCACTTAGGGTTAGGCTTTAGGGTTTAGTTTAGAGTGAAATAAAGGTTTGGGATTGGAGTTGGTGTTAGGGGAAGGGATAGGTGTGGTGGTGTTCCTGGGAGACTTAGTGGTGTGAGTTCTTAGTCTATTTTACGTATGAACCCCTTATCAGATATTCTTCTTGCAAATATTCTTTCATGTTCAGTTTGCTACCATTTTGATTTGTGAATGCTTAGCTTTCTTTTGCAAAGCTGTTCAATTGGATGGAAGCCCATTGGTGTACTTTGGTTCCCTGTTTCCTTTACTTAAAGAGACCCATTTTTGCTTCCCCCCACCACATGTTCAGAAGCCCCTGACATTTAGGAGCCTATGGCCCATGCTTATTTCAAGGAGTTTCATAACTTCAGGCTTTGCATTGATATGTTTCACTGAATCTGAGGTGTTATGAGACCAAAAGCCAATGTGATTGTTCAGATGTAACTATCTAGTTTTCCCATGGCCTTTTATTGAAGAAACTCTTGTTCCCATTTGTATCTTCTCCCCTCCTTTGTCATTGATGAATTGACCATAGAAGCTTTGGTTTATTTCTGGACTCTCAACTCTATTCCATGGATCTGGTTCTGTGTGTTTTATTTATTACCAGTACCACGCTGTCCTGATAGTCCTAGTGTTATAGTCTAATTGGCCATCAGGCAGCCTGGTGTGTCCATTTCAGGGATTTTCATCAGAATGTATTGACTATTTTGGCTCCTTTGTGTTTCCATACAAATTTTGGAATTCTTTGGTTACAATGCCCTAAGAACATCCGTTGGTATTTTGAGAGGAGTAGCATGGACCCTCTGGATTGCCCCACAGTGGGGTTGGGGATGGGTGACATCATTTCACCAATAGGAATTCTTCTGATCCATGAGCACAGCTTATTTTTCATTGGATTGTGTGGGCTTCACCTTCTTTCACCCATCTCTTGCAGTTCCCTGAGAACAGGTGCTTCCCTCCTAGGTTAGATGGACTCCTAGGTATTTCCTTTCAGTGAATATCATTGTCAGTGGGGTTGATACTTGCCTTCTCATTCTAAGTGTTTGCTGTGAGTGTTAGAAATACAAATGATTTCTTTTCCCCTTCTTCCCTGTCCATCTGTCTGAACCTCCAGGTAGAACAGGCCATTCAGGGTCACACAGGGCTCAGGGAGTGGAGCTAGACCGTGTTTCTCAGGCCCTCAGCGCTGGGCATCATTTGGTGTACTCTCCGTGTACCTTCCTTAGCCTGGTGTCCCTTCAGACCTTTCCTTCAGGCTTGTTTGTGTTAATGTTCTTTGTGTATTAGGAAACAAATCCTTTATAAGCTCTGTGTATGCAAATATTTGTCTCCCAGTTTGTGTTATGTCCTTTGCGTTTTGCATAAGGTCTTTACCAGAGTACAAATCTTTGATTTTACAAAGTTCACTGTAATCCTTTGTTATTCTTTGTGTAATGCCTTTTTGTATTGTGTGTGAAGACTCAGAGCTCATGTCTAATTTCTGCTCGATTTCCTTCTGGATTTGTGATATGTTTTGCATGGAAAATGTGTCTAGGAATAATTTGAAGTGAATTTGTTGTAAGGTGTCAAGTTGCCATCTACATTCATGTCATCACCTCTGGTTCCCAAGTTCATTGCTCCTAAACTCTTTTGGAGACCTTATCAGAAAGATGGTTGTTTTTCAGTTATAATTTCCACAGTTTAATGGATTCAGCAGTTCTACCAGCAGGGATGCTGTGTCCAGTGAAAGGTGAGTCAGGTGTGGCCTCACTTTCAGCACCGACCCCCAGGTCGAGTTGACAGGGCACTGATCTTACATCTGTGAGCCACAGGTCACAGGCATTTTTTTGTGCCCTTGGCTGTGTTAGCAGCTGAAGGGAGTTTAGTGTCCGCAGGTGCCCACCAGGCCTTCGGCTTTGGACCACCAAAGGTGAGGATCTCAGATGACAGGAAAAACTGTGCCAGAAGTGGAGTGGGATCCACCCTGAGGATGGGCACTGATAGTAAAGAGATGCACCTGTGGTACCTTGATGCATCCTGCACACTCTTGTCCCAGAGAGAGAGAGAGATGTCTATGGGCTCTGCTAGGCCCTCTGCTCCCTCTTGTGGTCCTGAAGGCTGGCTGTCACCATCCTGAGCACCTAGCGCTGAGGTGATGACCATTGCTCTCTGCACTGTGTTTACCTTTGCCTGCATGTACATCCGAAGCATCAGGCCATCTCTGAGCTACACTAGAAATGTGCATTGCCTCTCATTGGACCTGCACATGTTTCTTCTCTTTCCTTACAGAATATTGATTTTCTAGAGCATTTGGGGGCCACGAGGATGTTGGGTCTTTCTCTGGCCTTGTCTTATGAGGGACACTTGTCCCTTTTTTGGTGTGGGTTTATCTTTCCAGTTCTCCTGCTTGGTTTATTTTTGTGAGTTTGTTTGTGCCAGCGGAAGAACTTAGCATTTCCCTTTTGGGTGAGGTGTCACACTTACAACAGCAGTGCATACCCATCTTTGCCAAAAAGGCTTCATTTTGCAGATGACATCTCAAAACCACCTCCACTGCCCTTTCTGACACCAAGATGCTATTTCAAATAAAATCAAAACAAGAGTACCCTAGTCCAGTCTTAAATTATGTGGGCAGTCAGAAAAAGCCACCATTTCTATGGTTTCTTTGGTAGGCATTTATTCGAGACATCCAGAATATGGGAAGAAACAGAGAAAGAGGAGGATTACAGGTTGTCAACAACCTCATATACGCAGATGATACTACTGCAATGGCAGAAGGCAGAGAGGAACTAAAGAGCCTCTTGATGAAGGTGAAAGAGGAGAGTGAAAAATCTGGCTTAAAACTCAACATTGAAAAAACTAAGATTATGTCATCTGGTCCCATCTCTTCATGGCAAATGAATGGGGAGAAGTAGGAACAGTGACATATTTTATTTTCTTGGCTTCCATAATCACTGTGGATGATGACTGTAGCCATGTAATTTAAATACACTAGCTTCTTGGAAGGAAAACTATAACAAACCTAGACACTGTATTAAAAAGCAGAGACACCACTTTGCCAACAGTTGTCCATATAGCAAAGCTGTGGTTTTTCCAGTAGTCATACTATATGAATGTGATAGTTGGACCATAAGAAACGTAGAGCGCCCAAGAATCGATGCTTTCAAATTATGCTGGAGAAGACTCTTGAGAGTTTCTTGGACAGCAAGGAGATCAAACCAGCCTGTGCTAAAGGAAATCAGTCCTGAATATTCATTGGAAGGGCTGATGCTGAAGCTGATTCTCCAATACTTTGCCCTCCTGATGCGAAGAGCCAACTCATTGGAAATGACCTGGATGCTGGGAACGATTGAAGGCAAAAGGAGATGAAGGGGGCAGAGGATGAGATGGTAAGATAGCATCCCTGACTCAGTGGACATGAATTTGAACAAACTGCAGGAGATAGTGGAGGACAGAGGAGTCTGGCTTGCTGCAGTTCACAGGGTTGCAAAGAGTCAGACACTACTCAGTGACTGAACAACAGCCACGAGTCATTGTCTTGGCTCTTAAAATATGCTTAAATTTTAGGTTTTAATGTATTTTGTCTTAAATTGTCTAAAGTAGTGTGCAATTGCTAGTATTTTAAAGATTACAACTGTTTGGATATTCTAAACTGATTGATGGTATTTTTGTTAATCTCCAAAAATTTTGCTGGTGACCTTGGTATTTTTATTTTTAACAATAGTAATCATATTAGATGTTGCAAAACGTGTTTCAATAAACTAATATCTACAAGTATTTATCTCTATGCTATGAGAAAATATCAAGCATGGCAATATTGTAATTTGAAAACAAGCTAAAAAGTATATTTTAGATGTGCTCCAGATAATTTGTATTCTTTTAAAGCCATGAAAGTAGAATTTAAAAAAATTCTGATTTCGAGATATTAAAAATATGAATACATTAATGTGTTTTCATACACTTCCATTTTAGGTGTTTTTTTAAATTTTTTTTTCCAATCACTTTTACATTCTATGCATATTGTCTGCCCATAGCATATGTTTATTAAAGATCTTTGCAGCAGTGAATAAGTGAATAATTCAGTACCCTTGAGGATCAGGGAGGAAAACTCTCTTCTATGCCACTAGTGATAATAGACATTTTTATAACCTGACAGAGGGCATGTGAAGAAAAAGATACTGACAGCATGTTCATAATTGTAAGAGATTATGTGTCTCTGACCAGGCCCACCCTCCCTGTCCCCATCTCATTCAACTCCCTGGAGTGGAAGGTCCTTGTCACTGATTCTTTCCTTTCCTTACACATGTGTTTCCGTCTCTGAATCATGCAGGGTTTCCTCCCACAAGACAACCCTGAGTCTGTAACGGACCCCAGAGCATGAGTTTCCTCCCAACCAGCCCTTTAAAACCAGCTCCAGCTGTAAAATAAGCTTTGTTAACATATTACCTGAATAGAAATAATAAACTAGTGAATAAAAAAAAAGAAAAAAAAGAAAGACTCATAGATACAGAGAACAAACTAGTAGGAAGAGGGAAGAGGAAAGGGCAGTATAAGACTGGGGGATTAGGAGGTACAAAATTTTATGTTTAAGCTACAAGGAAGTATTGTACAGCACAGGGGATATAGCCAATGTTTTACAATAACTATAAACAGAGTGCATGCTCAGTCACCTCTGACTCTGCGACCCTATGAACCGTAGGCCGCTAGAATCCTCTGTCCATGGGATTCTCCAGGCAAGAATACTGGAGTGGGTTGCTGTTTCCTCCTTCTGGGGATTGTCCCTACCCAAGGATGGAACTTGCATCTCCTGCATCTAATGCATTGAAGGGGCTTCTTTATCCATTGAGGCATGTCCCATAAATGGAGTATATACTTTTAAAATTGTGAATCACTGTCTCACAGACTTTATTGTATATCATCTATACTTTGATAAAAAAAAGATTTTAAATGAAAAAAAATTTAAACAGTAATATAGAAAGTAGAAAGGAAAACACAAGGGAGCTTCCAGGAAAGGAAAGCTCTGTGCTGCTCAGTTCAGTTCAGTTTAGTCGCTAAGTCATGTCCGATTCTTTGCGACCCCATGAACTGCAGCACGCCAGGCCTCCCTGTGCTTCACCAACTCAAACTCATGTTTGAGTTTACTCAAACTCATGTCCATCGAGTTGGTGATGCCATCCAGCCATCTCATCCTCTGCCATTCCCTTCTCCTCCCTCCTTCACTCTTTCCCAGAATCAAGGTCTTTTCCAATGAGTCAGTTCTTTGCATCAGGTATTTGAGTTTCAGTTTCAGCATCAGTCCTTCCAATGAATATTCAGGATTGATTTCCGTTAGGATGGACTGGTTGGATCTCCTTGTTATCCAAAGGACTCTCAAGAATCTTTCCCAACATCACAGTTCAAAAGCATCATTCTTTGGTTCTCAGCTTTATACTCCAGCTCTCACATCCATACATGACTACTGGAAAAATCATAGCTTATACTAGACAGACCTTTGTTGGGAAAGTAATGTTTCTGCTTTTTAATATGCTGTCTAGGTTTCTCATAGCTTTTCTTCCAAACAGCAAGCATCTTTTAATTTCATGGCTGCATTCACCATCTGCAGTGATTTTGGAACCCAAGAAAATATAAAGTCTCTCATTGTTTCCATTGTTTATCCATGTATTTGCTGTGAAGTGATGGGTCCAGATGCCATGATCTTAGTTTTCTGGATGTTGAGTTTTAAGCCAGCTTTTTCACTCTCCTCTCTCACTTTCAACAAAAGGCTCTTTAGTTACTCTTCATTTTCTGCCATAAGTGTGGTGTCATCTGTTATCTGTGTATCTGAGGTTATTGATACTTCTCCAAACAATCTTGATTTTGTGCTGCTGTTTAAGAAAATAATGTCCTGGACAAGAGCCCCACAGCTTCTCCTCAGGTGCTGTGGCGCCAACAGGGAGATCTCTTTTCCTTCAGACGTGGCCACACGCAGGCACTTGTCCCAAAGGCACTGTGATGTCCCCTCAGTCATCCTGAGCTGGGGGAAGAAAAATCTCTTGGCTGCAGGGAAGAATGGCCTGCAAGTAAGTGGACAGATTGCTCTGGAGCCCTGCACACGGAAGAAAGGACGGGTTCTTGCGCCCCCTGCCGGCCATCTTATGGCAGAGCAGGACGCTCAGAACAGCATTTGGAGAGGGACATGCTCCCCACCCTCACCCCACCCCGCTTGTCCAGGGTTGATAAAATTACTAAATGTATCAATGTCCCAACCTCTCTGCTGATGACACTGGTGATGCCCTGCTCCCGTCATGCCTGCTTTCCTGCTGGACATGGGTCTCACCCCTTGGAACCACAGCCTAGAGAACAAGAGTCATTAGCTTTTTATGCCACCTGAAAAAAATCCCCTCTATTCTGTCCCTAGAAAATAGCTGCACATTTTCACCATCAGATTTTCCACTGGATCATTAACCTGATTATATAAATGGCTATCAGATACATGAAATGGTGCTCAACATCACTAACCATCAGGGAAATGCGAATCAAACCCTACTGAGTGATCATCTTACACCTCTTACAATAGCTGTCATAAAAATGATCAGAAATAAATGCTAGCAATAACGTGCAGCAAAGGGAACTCTCTTGCAGTGTTGGTAGGCATGTAAATTGCTGCAAATGCTATGGATAACAGTCAAAATATTAACAACATAGTTCAGTTCTGTCGCTCAGTTGTGTCTGAATCTTTGCGACCCCATGGACTGCAGCATGCCAGGCTTCCCTGTCCATCACCAACTCCCGGAGCTTGCTCAAACTCATGTCTATCGAATCAGTGATCCCATCCAACATCTCATTCTCTGTAGTCCCGTTCTCCTCCCTCCTTCAGTCTTTCCCAGCATCAAGGACTTTTTCAGTGAGTGAGTTTTTCACATCAAGCGACCAAAATATTGGAGCTTCAGCTTCAGCATCAGGCCTTCCTGTGAATATTCAGGACTGACTTCCTTTACAATTGACTGGTTTAATCTCCTTGCAGTCCAAGGGACTCTCAAGCGTCTTCTCCAACACCAAGTTCAAAAGCATCAACTCTTCAGCGCTCAGCTTTCTTTATAGTCCAACTCTCACATCCATGCTTGGCTCCTGGATAAACCACAGCTTTGACTAGATGGACGTTTTTTGGCAAAGTAATGTCTCTGCTTTTTAATATGTCATCTAGGTTGGTCATAGCTTTTCTTCCAAGGAGCAAGCGCCTTTTAATTCCATGGCTGTAGTCACTATTTGCAGCGATTTTGGAACCCAAGGAAATAATGTCTACCACTGTTTCCATTGTTTCCTCATCTGTTTGCCATGAAGTGCCATGATCTTAGTTTTCTGAATGTTGAGTTGTTTTTAAGCCAGCTTTTTCTTCTCCTCTTCCACTTTCATCAAGAGGCTCTTTAGTTCCTCTTCACTTTCTATCATAGGGTGGTATCATCTGTAGAGGTGAGGTTATCAATATTTCTCCCTGCAATCTTGTTTCCAGCTTGTGCTTCATCCAGCCTATCCCTTCACATGATGTACTGCACATATATGCAGAAGGAAATGGCAACCCACTCCAGTATCCTTGCCTGGAAAATCTCATGGACAGAGGGGCCTGCCTGGTGGGCTGCAATCCATGGGCTCGCAAAGAATTGGGCACAACTGAGCAACTAACACTTACTTACACTTACTCTGCATATAAGTTAAATAAACAGGGTGACAATATACAGCCTTGACATACTTCTTTCCTAACTTGGAACCGTCTGTTGTTCCATGTCCAGTTCTCAATGTTGCTTCTTGAACTGCATACAGATTTCTCGGGAGGCACGTCTGGTGGTCTGATATTTCCATCTCTAAGAATTTTCTACAGATTGTTGTGATCCACACAGTCAAAGATTTAGGCATAGTCAATAAAGCAGAAGTACATGTTTTTCTGGAACTCTCTTGCTTTTTTGATAACTCAATGGATGTTGGCAATTTGATCTCTGGTTCCTTTGCTTTTTATGAATCCAGCTTGAATATCTGGAAGTTCTCATTTCACCTACTAGTTAAGCGTGGCTTGGAGAATTTTGAGCATTACTTTGCTAGCGTGTGAGATGAGTGCAATTGTGTGGTAGTTTGAGCATTCTTTGGCATTGCCTTTCTTTGGGATTGGAATGAGAACTGACCTTTTCCAGTCCTGTGGCCACTGCTGACTTTTCCAAAATTGCTGGCATATTGAGTGCAGCACTTTCACAGCATCATCTTTCAGGATTTGAAATAGCTCCACTGGAATTCCATCACCTCCACTACCTTTGTTCATAGTAATGCTTCCTAAAGCCCACTCAAATTCGCATTCCAGAATGTCTGGCTCTAGGTGAGTGATCACACCATCATGGTTATCTGGGTCATGAAGATCTTTTTTTGTACAGTTCTTCTGTGTATTCTTGCCAGCTCTTCTTAATATCTTCTGCTTATGCTAGGTCCATACAGTTTCTGTCCTTTATTGTGCCCATATTTGCATGAAATATTCCTTTGGTGTCTCTAGTCCATCCTTAAGGAGATCAGGCCTAGGTGTTCATTGGGAGGACTGACGTTGAAGCTGAATCTTCAGTACTTTGGCCACCTGATGTGGAGAGCTGATTCATTTAAAAAGACCCTGATGCTGGGAAAGATTGAGGGCAGGAGTAGAAGGTGACAACAGAGGATGAGATGGTTGGATGATGGGTTTGGGTGGACTCTGGAAGTTGGTGATGGACAGGCAGGCCTGGCGTGCTGCCGGGGTCCAGCCCCGGTGCGGTGGATCCAGGGAATTCGAAGAGGGGACGGCGTCAGCGAGGATCAGGAAAAAACTGCTTAATTAAACATTAATTAAGGATATAAAACGTAATAGAATAAGGATAGCTCAGTGGGAAAATTCAGTGAAGAAAAGAGGCTGAAATAAGGATAGCTCAGTGAGGAAATTCAGTGGAGAAAAGAGGCTGAATAATTCAGCCAGAAGGTGAGAGAAAGAACGACACGGGGAGACCAAGTTTCAGTGAACAAGGCCCGCACTTTATTTTCCAAAGTAGTTTTTATACCTTAAGTTATAGAGTTATCCTCTATAAGCATAGAGGATAATGAGGGAAGGGGTAGAGTCATGCAGCAAGCCAGGCTTTCTTCCTGCAAACTTATCATATGCAAAAGCTTAGGTGATTTGCATCATCTTCTGGCCCGGAGGCCTATTAACATTTTAAGACCCTTTCTTCAGAAAACTTATTTTTCTCTAAAGGTGATTGGTCAGAAGCCACCCTCCAAAAGCATTAGATAAAGTTGCATTCCTACAGAGCAAAGGTGTGGTGGGCTATAACAAGAAAAAGAATTAACTCAAGGGTCCCAGGTTACAAACATTAAAGCTACTACTTACACCAATTATATTAATCAATACACTGCCAGGGACACAGCAGGTAAGGGATATGGAGACTTAGCAGCAAACATTGGCCCAACAAGTGAAAATCCCTTCACCAATACAATTTCTAATCAATCTTTTAACTGCTCAAAGGAATCTGTATTTAGACAGTTTAGAACATCTCATGCCTCTCACAGTTGGGAGGCTCTGAGCAATCACATGTGGCTGGAAAAACCTATTCAGGCAGGCTAGAGGACTTCCAAAGGAGTTTGTAGGTTGAAACACTGTCACACCCAGGAATTATTAACTGGAGCTGTAAGCTAACTCTTTTTTCAGAGGGAGGTAGTGGGGGACAGCCCCCTGTAAAGTCAGAGGTGTAGGTGAAAGCACAAAGCAGAAAGTAGGCAGACTCTGGTTTTGGGGGTAGATTGCTCGAGAATTTCCAGGGGAACTCTTGAGGCTCAATCCCGCCTTTGCATATGCCAAGCCTCCTTCCTCATGACCTTTGCCACGGGTGGAGCTCGCTCCCAGCATCTCCCCCTTTTTTATTTCTTAAAACAGCCAGATGCAGCTCAGTTGTGAGCTTCTGAATGTTCTGCCAAATAATCCTGACAATACAAGGAAGAATGATTATGAGATTAGACAGAATGTTTTTTCCAGAAATAAAGTTAGAGAAGGTGTGAAAAAAGTCATTAGCTGCTCCAGCAGCGGTAAAATCCATTCGAGAGTGTTCCAAGGTCTGTATTTGATTATGAAGTTTCCCTAAGTCCAGACCAATGTCAGAGCTGTTCCAAACACCTGAAATACGATTTGTAATTTTTTTTCCCATTTATAATCTGTCTCATTTACCTTTAAAGATGTCATGGATATCCACTGGTAATCAGCATGGCATCACAGAGCCATTTTCACTTTTAAAGCCTGTAACTCAGTCCTAATATGCATCATTGCCTCTTCCAAGGCATCTACCCTCATCTCCAACTTTATATCTATAGCTTCCTGTGTTGCTAGAGTTAAAGAAACACATTTAGACATGGTATCAACATATTGGGCAGTATGCACTTGTTGAGTCAATGATATTGCTGCTGCAGTAACAGAAGTAATTGCTGCTATTAAAGCTGATATTCCTAAAATAAGTAGGCCCACAGATCGTCACAATCACATTAAATCTTGTAGTTGTTGTAACACAGCAAGACTATAGTTATATCAATAAGTGGTTACATCATAAGATAAGGTGGATGTTGTAACACTACAAAGGAGCAAACATTATATTGAGGGTTTAAACAAGATGAGAGCAGGCATTGTTCACAAGTCACTACATTGGGTTCACCAGTGAAAGTCACATGTACATTAAGTTTTCCAGAATCATTGGTAAAGAGAAAAACATAAGGAGAGGGTAGACGAGCCAAAACAGAATAAGTAGAATTATTTTCTGGTTGGAGTTCGCACTGCAGCAGCCACGTCAGTCTCGCTGAGATCTCGATGTTTATCTTGCCTCCCCTTCCGGCCGGCTCCTCTTTTGTGATCGAAGCAATGGGGGAACTGGATGTCTGGGGGACTGCAACATGGTGGATCAGCCTGTCCCGGATCTAAACTGGAGAATCTGCATCCTGTGGAAAAATACAAGCACATCCTTGACCGCTAGTTAATAATGGGTCAGGACCCTTTCGTTGTCCTGAGAGGAGGTCCTTCCATTTGACTAATGGTTTTGCATTCAATTGCTCTGGGCACCAATGGCGAATCATTGCAGTAGTTCCGGCTGAATCAGTATTTAAAATATTTATTACGAAAAGAGCATGTTGCAAGATTTGATGGGGAGAACTATACTTAAATTCCCCTTCCTTTAATTTTTTGAATTTGGATTTTTAATGTTTGATGTGCTCTTTCCACAATGGCTTGTCCCTAGGGATTATAAGGGATCCCTGTATTATGTTTAATTTGAAACTTTACACAAAATTCCTGAAAAGACTTAGAAGTATAAGCAGGAGCATTGTCAGTTTTCAAAGCTTTTGGTAGGCCCAAATATGAAAAACAAGTAAAGAGATGTTGTATCACATCTTTAACCACCTCTCTGGTATGAGCAGTTGCAATAATAACGTGAAAAAAGGTATCTACAGTTACATGAACAAAGGACAGTTTTCCAAATGAAGAGACATGAGTTACATCCATTTGCCAGAGTACGTTAGGTTTGAGACCGCGAGGATTAACTCCCATAGGTAGACTATTATGAACAGTGGGGCAATATAAGCAAGAACGCACAATTTCTCGAGCAGTCTCTCTGGGAATTTGGAATTGATATCTTAAAGCAGTAGTGTACTGATGATGAAGTGAGTGAGAGGCTCTGGCCTCCTCAATCACAGTAGCCACTGTATTTCTGGTTAACAAGTCAGCCAAATCATTAAAGGCATTTTAAGGGCCAGGCAATCTGGAATGAGCCCGAATGTGTCCAATGAAAAATATTTTATTTCTTTTCCAAATTTGTTGCTGTAATTTAGTTAACAAATGAAATATGGTAGTTTTATTCTCAGACAAAAACCGTAGTTTCAATGTATGGAAACAACCTGCCAATATACTGAGAATCAGAATAAAGGTTAAATTCCGCATCTGCAAACATAGCGAAAGCCTTGATGACTGTTGTTATTTCAGCTCTTTGAGCTGAAGTTTTTTGTGTTTTTAAAACTTTTTGTTGATTTTTAGTAACTATGGAGGCTTTACCGTTTGTTGACCCGTCAGTAAAAACTATTTGAGTATTTGGAACAGGAGATTGTTTACATCTCACAGGAAAAATAACTGGATGTCTGGATATAAAATTTAGCAAAACTTGTGAAGGTAAATGATGTAAAAATTTGACCAAAATAGCTTCCTATAGCAATCTGCCAATCCTCATCAAACATTAGAAGAGCATCAAGTTGTTCCTTATTATATGGAATTACAATTTCTGATGGCTTTTTACCAAATAATTCAATGCTCCTTTTTTTCCCTTTAGTATCAAAGTAGCTATCAATCCTGGATAAGAAGCCACTACTTTTTTAGTTTGAGCGGGAAGATGGACCCACTCTAGGGGGCCGTTTTGCCATAAAACCAATTTTTTGTCTGGCTACCCAAATTACACCTATGGGGGGTTTTATGGCAAAGGAATTGTCAAGCAGTTGTCAATTTAATTTTTTAAATTTTTTAAATCTACATTTTAACAACATAAATTTAGAGATATGTTAATTTAGGTGTAATGTTTAGTTTAGGTCTCTGTATAAATTTAAATAATAAATGTATAACCTCCTTATCTCATTTTGGTATACAGATATACCTAAATGCAAAATGTATTTATATATGTATTTATATATGGCTACAAGTATAAACTTATTGACATATATATAAATCAATATGCTTGAATTAATCTTTATAATTAATATATTAATTAATATATATATTACAGCAATACAACATGTACACAGCTAATACCAACCAACACAAACCAATGTACTGCAATAGTACATGTCACACATATATAATTATACAGTATATAGAACATATATCATCACAGCACATCAATCCATACCAATTAATATCAGCCACACACATTATATTACTGCAATATGTATTTATACAGTATATATATAATATGCATACATAGTATACACATTAATTTATATACAAATTGATTAAGTATATATCTATAAATAGAATTAGATATACCTTTATTATATTTTATTTATACCCATACCTAATTAGGCAAACTGTAATTAGGCAAATATATTTGTATTACATATTTATAACAGTATATAAAGTATTGTTAATTGTACCACCTGTTGATAACTAAGAAATTGAGAAAACCCTTCTCTGAGTATTTCCTATTTGAGACAGCACGTCCCTCCCCCATAGGGTAAAGGGGAGGGTAGGAACTACATAGGGTTGGAAAGTTCCACAGGTATCCTCAAAGTGCCAATCTAACATTTTTGAACTTTTAACTACTGTGGGGGCTTGAGGGCAAATGAAACAAAATTTGACCCCTGAAATCTGTCAGGGCAACTTGCCAATTATCACTATTTTGTAAAAGACTTGCAGTTGATCCTTATTGAGTGAAATTATTATATTTGCTACTTCTTTTCTAAAAAGTTCCACACTTCTTTTTTCCTCCTTTTATAATTAATTGTGCCACCAAGCTGGGATAAGATAAAACTATTTTTCTTGGGGTCACTGGTAGATGGAACCAATGGGCCTTTTTGTCACAATCACCCTGTAGGTGTATGTTTTATGGCAAGAATAATTTAATCTCATCTTTTGGTAATATTAATCCTAATTAACTGATCATTTAAAGTCTCATCTACTCTAACAAAAGCCGTCTGTCTTATTAGTCAACTTTCTCTTAGAACTGGAATTAGGATCGCTTTTTAAGCAATCAAACAAAGGCTTTAAATCTGCAGTAGTCAGTTTTAAATGTGGGCATAGCCAATGAATGTCCCCTAATAATTTTTGGAATTCATTTAAAATTAGTAAACAATCTCTCCGCAGCTTCAAAGGGGCATTATCAGTTTTTAAAACTTTTGGCAGACCTAAATATGAGAAGCAAGTAAAGACGTGTTGCACAACATGTTTATAAGCTTCTCCAGTTATCGTTTTGTAACCTAAATCTGGTCTATAGCTTTTTAGATGACAAGAAACCATCTAATATTTGCTTGAACTTCCAGCAATGGGGAACTCACTACTCTTCAAGGTTTTAAGCTCTCCCTCACCCTTTCCTCTACAGCATTCCTACCCCGCATACCACTTTCTCTAATCTCAACTCATTTTCAGTAGTATGTGTTGGCCAGGAGCTGGATCAGTCTTTCCCAGCAATGCTAAGAGACGTCTGTTCCTGTGTCTAATAGCCCTGACATTTTATTTTCTTGAATTAAAAGATCTTTTAAAGGGCTTGGAGCTGTAATTTCCTGCACACAAAAGGCTAGATCACTAGATCTAAACACTCTGTGGCTCTTAGCTTGAGAAGTCAAGTTTTTTCTTGTCTGATAGTAAGGTAAAAGCAAAAACTGTGTTATTCTTTGACCTTTATTAATTTGCACAGTTTTGGTAGGCGGCAAGATCAAAACTTTAATTTCTCCAATATAAACAGAATCTACTACACCATGCACCACCGAAATTTTTTGAAAAGAAAGCGAACTATGTCTCAGCACAAATCTTACAATGCCCTCAGGCAGGGGGCCAGCCACTCCCGTTGGAATCGGAGCAACCAGCACTTCAGGGGTTAATACTGTTGCTAAATCCCCTTACTATTCTGCTTTTCTCTTAACCTGGGTGAGACCCCCCCTGAGGGGGTTTTCTCCAAGGAGCACCTCTGCATACAGTCTATTTTAAAAGCTCCACTGTTCAAAAAACTTTTTATCTTCTTCAGGCTTAAGCAACACTTCGAGAGGCTTTGGGGGCAAAGTGGTGAACTCTTGGGCCCTGGAAGGCGCAAACGGAGGTGGCAGCAATGGCCTTAAATCAGAAAGTGGTGGATAAGTTTTTTTTTTTTTTTTTTTTTTTAAGGTTTGCACAGAGGGTGAGGGAGCTCACCAGGGCGCCTGGTCACAACATCTCTTACAGTCTCTCTCTCTCTCCCTCTCTTCCTGCCTTTCTCACTTTTCTCTCCACCTTCCTTTTTTGCTACCCTTCTCTTTCTTTCGTTTCTTTCCCTTTACCCTCTTTCTCTCTTTTTCTTCCCGCCTCCCTCTCTTTCTCTCTGTCTCTCTCTTTTTTAACTTCCTTTCTTCCTTTCTCTATCTTGATGTGTTCCCTGATTCCTTCCTTCTCCGTTCCTCTCTCCTTTTCACTCTTTAGCTCTTTATCTTTAGCTCTTTCTCTATTTTCTTTCCTTTTTTCTTTTTCACCTTTTTTTTCACTTTTTTCTCTCTCTCTCTCTCTCTCTCTTTTTTTTTGCTTGGGTGAGGCCCCCCTGAGGGGGTTTTCTGCAAGGAGCAGGCTCTGTATATTGTGTATTTTTTAAAAGCTCCTTTGTTTAAAAGAATTTTTTTTTTTAAATCTTTTTCAGCCTGAGGCAATGGTCTGGGAGGCTTTGGATGTAAACTTGGGAATTCCTAGGCCCTTGGAGGTGCAAGCGGAGGTGGGGTAGTCGCCTTAAATCAGAAATTGTTGGATAAATTTTTAAAGGTTTGTGTAGAGGGGGAGGGGGGTTCGCCAGGGCGCCCGGATGCAGCATCCTGTAAGCCCTCTCCTTCCTCCAGAGGTACAGCACAGTCTCCCTCCTTTCCTTCGTCAATGGCAGAAAATATGATCTGCGCAGAAGGTGGAGACCCACTACCATCCACTGCTATAGCCTCTCCCATAGGCTATCCAACAGCCTCATGATGGGGGTCCAGAACATTTTTAATCATATTTATAGGATAAGTTTTTAGTTGTTGTTGTTTTGTTTTGTTTTACCTTCACCCAAGTATCTAAATTAACAGTACCCTTTTCTGGAAACCAAGGGCACTGTTCTTGTACAAATGAAAAAAATAATTGAATGGTAGATTTTTTAACTTTGATTTCTCTCTTACTTAATAACTGCAAAATTACTCCTATAAAGAGCTGTCTTTCATTTGATTCAGTGTTACCCATGTCAGAAAATTAAGTATAGTAGAAGATGTAGTTTTAATTTTCAAAGATCAGGTTTCTTTCAACCTTTTAACTCTAGAAACCGGGTTTTCTCTCAAACCCTTTAACACTTCCCACCTCTACTCGCCCTGTCTGTCCTACAGGGGGGTTCGCGGCACCCTCGGTGGGGGCCTATCCGTCCGATAAATTCAATACTTTCTCAACACTTTTTCAATTCAACACTTTCTCAACACTTTTTCTGAGGTACCTACCTTCGAATTAGCCTGTTCCGGGCGCCACTTGCCGGGGTCCAGCCCGGGTGGATCCAGGGAATTTGAAGCGGGGACGGCGTCAGCGAGGATCAGGAAACAACTGCTTAATTAAATGTTAATTAAGGATATAAAGAGTAACAGAATAAGGATAGCTCAGTAGGAAAATTCAGTGAAGAAAAGAGGCTGAAATAAGGATAGCTCAGTGAGGAAATTCGGTGGAGAAAAGAGGCTGAATAATTCAGCCAGAAGGTGAGAGAAAGAACGACATGGGGAGACCAAGTTTCAGTGAACAAGGCCCGCACTTTATTTTCCAAAGTAGTTTTTATACCTTAAGTTATGCATAGAGGATAATGGGGGAAGGGGTAGAGTCATGCAGCAAGCCAGGCTTTCTTCCTGCAAACTTATCATATGCAAAAGCTTAGGTGATTTGCATCATCTTCTGGCCCGGAGGCCTATTAACATTTTAAGACCCTTTCTTCAGAAAACTTATTTTTCTCTAAAGGTAATTGGTCAGGAGCCACCCTCCAAAAGCATTAGATAAAGTTGCATTCCTACAGAGCAAAGGTGTGGTGGGCTATAACAAGAAAAAGAATTAACTCAAGGGTCCCAGGTTACAAACATTAAAGCTACTACTTACACCAATTATATTAATCAATACACTGCCAGGGACACAGCAGGTAAGGGATATGGAGACTTAGCAGCAAACATTGGCCCAACAAGTGAAAATCCCTTCACCAATACAATTTCTAATCAATCTTTTAACTGCTCAAAGGAATCTGTATTTAGACAGTTTAGAACATCTCATGCTTCTCACAGTTGGGAGGCTCTGAGCAATCACATGTGGCTGGAAAAACCTATTCAGGCAGGCTAGAGGACTTCCAAAGGAGTTTGTAGGTTGAAACACTGTCACACCCAGGAATTATTAACTGGAGCTGTAAGCTAACTCTTTTTTCAGAGGGAGGTAGTGGGGGACAGCCCCCTGTAAAGTCAGAGGTGTAGGTGAAAGCACAAAGCAGAAAGTAGGCAGACTCTGGTTTTGGGGGTAGATTGCTCGAGAATTTCCAGGGGAACTCCTGAGGCTCGATCCCGCCTTTGCGTATGCCAAGCCTCCTTCCTCATGACCTTTGCCATGGGCGAAGCTCGCTCCCAGCAGCGTGCTATGGTTCATGGGGTTCAAAGAGTTGGTCATGACTGAGTGACTGAACTGAACTGAATTTTCTTGAAGAGATCTCTTGTTTTTTCCCATTCTATTGTTTTCCTCTATTTCTTGGCACTGATCACTGAGGAAGGCTTTCTTATCCTTCCTTGCTATTCTTTGGAACTCTGCATTCAAATGGGTATATCTTTGCTTTTCACCTTTCCCTTTAGCTTCCCTTCTTTACTCAGCTATTTATACGGCCTCCTCAGACAACAGTTTTGCCTTTTGCATTTCTTTTTCTTGGAGATAGTCTTGATCACTGCCTGCTGTACAGTGTCACGAACCTCCATCCACAGTGCTTAAGGCACTCTATCTATCAGATCTAATCCATTGAATCTATTTATTACTTCTACTGTATAATCATAAGGGATTTGATTTAGGTCATACCTGAATGGTCTAGTAGTTTTCTCCACTTTCCTCAGTTGAATTTGGCAATAAGGAGTTCATGATCTGAGCCACAGTCCGCTCCTGGTTTTGTTTTTGCTGACTGTATAGAGCTTCTCCATCTTTTGCTGCAAAGAATATAATCAGTCTGATTTCCGTATTGACCATCTGGTGATGTCCATGTGTAGAGTCATCTCTTGTGTTGTTGGAAGAGAGTGTTTGCTATGACCAGTGCATTTTCTTGGCAAAACTCTGTCAGCTTTTGCCCTGCTTCATTCTATACTCCAAGGCCAAATTTGCCTGTTACTCCAGGTATCTCCTGACTTCCTACTTTTTCATTCCAGTCCCCTATGATGAAAAAGTCTTTTTTTTTTTTTTGGTGTTAATTCTAGAAGGTCTTGTAGGTATTCATAGAACTGTTCAACATCAGTTTCTTCAGCGTTACTAGTTGGGGCATGGACTTGGATTACTGTCATAATGAATGGTTTGCCTTGGAAACAGAGATCATTCTGTCATTTTTGAGGTTGCACCCAAGTACTGCATTTCGGACTCTTTTGTTGACTATGAGGGCTACTCCACTCCTTCAAAGGGATTCTTTCCTGCAGTAATAGATATAATAGTCATCTGAATTAATTTTGCCCATTCCAGTGCATTTTAGTTCACTGATTCCTAAAATGTTGATGTTCACTCTTGTCATCTCCTGTTTGACCACTTCCAATTTGCCTTGATTCATGAAAATAACATTCCAGGTTCCTTTGCAATATTGCTCTTTAGAGCATCGGACTTTACTTCCATCACCAGTCACATCCACAACTGGGCACTGTTTCGCTTTGGCTCTATCTCTTCATTTTTTCTGGAGTTATTTCTCCACTATTCCCATAACTACTATATAATCTCACAATTCCACCTCTGGATATTGTATCCAAAGAAAATGAAAATAACCATGGAGAAGACATACTTGCCCTTTCATGTTCATAGCAGCATTAGTTACCATAGCCAAGATATGGAAACAGCCCACGTGCTCATCAATAGATGATTGGTTGAAGAAGGTATGAAATGTGTATATATACACACAAACACACGTACATACATATACATACATGCATATATGCACATACACAAAATAGAATATTACTCAGCATAAAAAGTATATAAGAGACTCAGGTTGGATCCCTAGGTTGGGAAGATTCCCTGGAGAAGGAAATGGCAACCCACTCCAGTATTCTTGCCTGGAGAATCCCATGGACAGAGAGGAGCCTGAAAGGCTGTAGTCCATAGCATAGCAAAGAGCCAGACATGGCTGAAGTGACTTTACATGCACACAATAAAAAAATGAAATATTGCTATTTTCATCAATAAATTGGATCTAGAGGTTATTATACTAGATGAAATAAGTCACACAAAGAAAGGCAAATTATATATATATATGTAATTTATATATGAAATCTAAAGAAATAACGCAAATGATTATATATACAGTGAATCTATATACAGAAACAGATTGGCCACCATAGAAAACAAACTTATGAGGAAGGATAAATTGGGAGTATAGGATAAATAGATACAAGCTACCATATATAAAATAAGCAACAAGGCATTACTTTATAGTTCAAGGAACTATATTAATATCTTATAAAAACCTATAATGAAAAATAATCTGAAATATATATAACTGAATCATTCTTGCTACACTTGAAACTAACACAGTATTGTAAATCAACTATATTATATTCTGTAAAAAAAAAAAAAAAAAGACAAGGGAAATAATAGATATAACAAAAGGAGCATCATTTGATTCTCATGCTCATTTCACCATTATTTCAAACACTTTATGAGATGGTCTGTTTCTAGGAAAACTGACCTTATTAAGATCTGTTCTAAGACAACAAAGTGAATAAAGAATGAATCAGTTATTACAAAGATTCCTAGATTGTTTTTTATTTAGATATGGTCATAAACTGCAATTTTTTTTTCAGAAATAGTACACTAACCATGCAAAATTGAAATGCATATTATATCATTGTCTGTAACTGAAAGTGACTTAATGATATATTTGAACCATAACTGTAAAAGCAAGTCTATCATCAAAATTTAGGGACTGCTCTATAAATTTCTAATGCCTTTTATTTAAAATCTCTGTGTGTGGCTTAAGGGATCTTACTTCCCAGACCAGAAATCAAACCAGGGTCCCAGCAGTGAAAACCTCGAGTCCTAACCACTGAACACTCAGGGTATTCTCTCTAATGCTGTCTTAGTTTAACAGAATTTACATCTTTCAACAGAATGTTTTTAGAAAAGTTTAAGCTAATAATAAATCAAGCATTATGATATGGTTAATCAAAATGCCCCAAACCAAAAAATAGTAAGGGAAAGATTTATTCAACATATTTGAAAGGTAATACAAAAAAGACACTATCTCATTAATCTAGAATTTGCTGCAATATATAATGTACTCAAGTATCAACTAACTACTTTGGCCAGAATTATACATTTTAACAATGAGGACAAATTGTATCAAATTTAGAATGAATAATCTATTATTAATATTAACTTTTTGGTATCAGTTCAGTTCTGTTGCTCAGTCATGTTCGACTCTTTGAGACCCCATGGACTGCAGCACAACAGGCTTCCCTGTCCATCACCAACTCCCAGAGCTTGTTCACACTCATGTCCATTGAGTCGGTGATGCCATCCAACTATCTCATCCTCCGTAGTCCCCTTCTCTTCCTGCTTTCAATATTTCCCAGCATCAGGGTCTTTTCCAATGAGTGAGTTCTTCGATCAGGTGGCCAAAATATTGGAGCTTCAGCTTCAGCATCAGTCCTTCCAATGAATATTCAGGACTGACTTCATTTACGTTTGACTGATTGGATCTCCTTGCAGTCAAAGGGACTCTCAAGAGTCTTCTCCAACACTACAGTTCGAAACATCAATTCTTCACCACTTAGCTTTCTTCACAGTCCAACTCTTACATCCATACATGACTACTGGAAAAACCACAGCTTTGACTAGACGGAACTTTGTTGGCAAAGTAATGTCTCTGCTTCTTAATATGCCATCTAGGTTGGTCATAGCTTTTCATCCATGGAGCAAGTGTCTTTTAATTTCATGGCTGCAGTCACTATCTGCAGCAATTTTGGAGCCCAAGAAAATAAAGTCTGTCATTGTTTCCATTGTTTCCCCATTTGCCATGAAGTGATGGGACTGGAAGCTGTGATCTTGGTTTTTTGAATGTTGAGTTGTTTTAAGCCAGCTTTTTCATTCTCCTATTTCACTTTCTTCAAGAGGCTCTTTAGTTCCTCTTCATTTTCTGTCATAGGGTGGTATCATCTGCATATCTGAGGTTATTGATATTTCTCCCTGCAACCTTGATTCCAGCTTATGCTTCATCCAATCCGGCATTTTGCAAGATGTACTCTGCATATAAGTTAAATGAGCAAGGTGACAATATACAGCCTTTACATCCTCCTTTCCCAATTTGGAACCAGTCCGCTTCTAACTGTTGCTTCCTGACCTGTGTACAGATTTCTCAGGAGTTAGGTCAGGTGGTCTGGTATTCCCATCTCTTGAAGAATTTTCCACAGTTTGTTGTGATCCACACAGTCAAAGGCTGTGGTGTATTCAGTAAAGCAGAAGTAGATGTTTTTCTGGAACTCTTGCTCTTTCTATGATCCAATGGATGTTGGCAACTTGATCTCTGTTTCCTCTGCCTTCTCTAAATCCAGCTTGAACATCTGGAAGTTCTCAGTTCACATACTGTTGAAGCCTTGCTTGGAGAATTTTGAGCATTACTTTGATAGTGTGTGAAATTTATATTGAACATATGACTGAATACCTAAGCCAATTTCCTTAAGCTTGTGTTTTATTCTGTATAAGACATAAACAGTGTATGTTAGCTAGGGAAAAAATTTGATCCATGAGTTAAAGTGTTTTATTGTTACCTTTGAAAAATAAAATTTCAACAAATATTTTACTCCTTTATATAATTCTAATTTTAAGATTTTAGTAGGTACAGAATCGGAATACTTTGTTTGATCAAAGTTGTCTCAAGTAAAAAAGCTCAGGTGAAACAGCAGGGTCAAAATAGAAGAATGAAAATGACAAGACTAAATTTTCCTAGCCTCATATCTCTGTATTTGTACTTTTAAAATAATATATTTGTTGATGTAAAATACACATAATGTACAATTTATCATCTTATTTTATGTGTACAATTCATTACGTACATTTTAAGTATATTGTTGTTTTTCAATTGCTAATTTGTGTCCAACTTTTTGCAACCCCATTGACAGAAACATGTCAGGCTTCCCTGTCCTTCATTATCTCCCAGAATTTGCTCATACTCATGTCCATTGAGTCAGTATGCCATCCAACCATCTTATGCTCTGTTGTTCCCTTCTCCTCCTGTCCTCAATCTTTCCCAGCATCAGGGTCTTTTCCAATAAGTTGGCTCTTCGCATCAGGTGGCCAAAGTATTGGAGCTTCAGCTTCAGCTTCAGCGTCAGTCCTTCCAAAGAATATTCAGGCTTGATTTCCTTTAGCATTGAATGGTTTGATCTCCTTGCTGTCCAGGGGACTTTCACGAGTTTTCTCCAGAATTATTAAATACATCAATATTGCTGTGCAACCGTCACCACTATCGATCTTCAAAACTCTCATCTTGCAAAATTAAAACTGTATACCACTTAGTCAGCAACTTTCCATTACAGTCTCCTCCCAGCCCCCTGGCAAATACCATTCTACTTTCTGATTCTGTGAATTTGACTATCTAGGTTCCTCCTACGATTGGAATCACACAAGTTTGTGTTTTGTGACTTCAGCACACTTAGCATAACGACCTAAAGGTTCATCCATGTTGTGGCATGTGTCAATATTTCCTTCCTTTGTAAAGATGAATAATGTTTCATTATTTGTATGCATATACCATGTTTTACTTATCCATTCATCCCTGGATGATTGCTTCCATGTTTTATCCTTGGATTGCTTCCATCTATTAGCTATTATGGATAGTGATGCTATAAACACGGTGTTCAGCTATGTCTTCAAGACTATGCTTTCAATTATTTGGGGTGTATATCCGTACATGAGGTTTGGGGCTTCCATGGTGGCTCAGATGGTAAAGAACCTGCCTCCTATGTGGAAAATCAGGGTTCAATCCCTGGGTCTGGAAAATCTTCTGGAGAAGGAAATGGCAACCCACTCCAGTATTCTTGCCTGGGAAATCCCATGGGCAGAGAAGCCCGGTGGGCTACAGTTCATATGGTTGCAAAGAGTTGGACACGACTGAGTGACTAAACACTACACTATCCATAAGTGGAATTGCTAGATCATATGGCAATTTTTAAAATTTCTTTTTAGAAATGTTCATACTCATCTCCACAAAACTGTACCATTTTATGTTTCCACCACCATGCACAAGGGTGCCAGTTTCTCCACACCTTTGTCAATACTTCTTTCTCTCTCACTCTTTTTCTTTTTGGCCACACCTTATGGCATGTTGGATCTTAGTTGCCTGACCAGCGATCAAATCCATACCCCATGCAGTGGAATCACAGAGTCATAACCACTAGACTGCCAGAGAAGTCCTGTTGAACATCTTCTCATACACTTATTAACCCTGCATATATCTTCTTTAAGAAAATGTCTTTTCACATTGTTTGATTTTTTTCAGTTAATTTTAGAAGTTCTCTGTTCCAGACATTAAGCCCTTATCAAATTTATGACTTGTAAATATGATCTCTCACTCTGTCAGTTGCATTTTCACTTGGTTGATAATGTCTTTAGGCACAAAAGTTTTTTAATATTTATGAAGTCCAGTGTGTGCATTTAAAATTTTTTATGGCCTGTGTCTAGGGTGTCCTATCCATTAAATCATTACTAAAGCCTACTTTGTCAAGTTGCTAAAAATGATTACTATTGAACTTAATTTCCAGATATTAAAGAAAAAAAAAAGTTTGGTTGGTGCAGTATGACAGTAGCCTCTAGAGCCAGTGGCATGAGGAATGGGGCCATGACTTGTGACAGCATGGTGAGAGGAATATGCTTGGTGGGCAAGTGTGAGATGTGCACAGAGAATGGTAGCTTCTCCAGTGTTTATACTCTCTACATAATGATGGGAGCTGTGAGAGACACAGCTGGAATTGTCCCCAAGTCAGCTCATCTTCAAAGCTAGCCATTCATTTCACTGATTACACTGATGCGTAGAGTTTCTTAATCCCATGAGAAGGGGCTTATCCCTTAACTGTAGGGTAATAATGAGAATGTGGGGTGACTCCTAAAATCCAAGAACCCATGATCCTCCTCAGTGTGATGTATCCAGTGTATGGAGTCAATTTTAAAAGAGTTTAGAATGACTGGAAGAGACCCAGTTCAAGCCCAAAGGATGAACTGCATGTTATTCACATGCTAAGGAGAGTGAAAAAACTGGCTTAAAACTCAACATTCAAAAAACCAAGATCATGGCATCTGGTCCCATTACTTCATGACAAATAGGTGGTGAAACAATAGAAACAGAGAGAGACTTTATTTTCTTGGGTTCCAAAATCACTGCAGATGGTGACTGCAGCCATGAAACTAAAAAAAAAACACTTGCTCCTTGAAAGAAAAGTTATGACAAACCTAGACAGTATATTGAAAAGCAGAGACATTACTCTGCCAACAAAGGTCCGTCTAGTCAAAACTATGGTTTTTCCAGTAGTCATGTATGGATGTGAGAGTTGGACTATAAAGAAGGCTGAACACCAAAGAATTGATGCTTTTGAGCTGTGGTGTTGGAGAAGACTCCTGAGAGTCCCTTGGACTGCAAGGAGATCCAACCAGTCAATCCTAAAGGAAATCAATCTTGAATATTCATTAGAAGGACTGATGCTGAAGCTGAAGCTCCAATACTTTGGCCAACTGATGTGAAGAACTGACTGATTGGAAAATATCCTGATGCTGGGAAATATTGAAGGCAGAACGAGAAGGGGATGACAGAAGATCATATGGTTCGATGGCATCACTGACTCAATGGACATGACTTTGAGCAAACTCTGGGAGATGGTGATGGACAGGAAGCCTGGCATGCTGCGTTCCATGGGGTTGCAAAGAGTCGGGCACAACTTAGTGACTGAACAACAACAAAGCTGGACTCAGGTGAGAACTTGAGACATTGGCTCATCAGCCCCTGTTCTTTTTCACTGATTTTTTCTAGTTTGTACATGGGAGAGATGAACTTATATGTAAAGGTGAGATACCATGCCATTTCTCCTCTATGAATGCGATATGGACACTGATCCCCATCACCCTGTAGGTGAAATAACTGATCGGTGTCACTAAAGGTAAAACCATCCTCCCACCACTGATTGTGCCACGTGCAATGGGAAACTGAGAAGAGACTTACAGGTGGCATCAGGTGTACACCTGTAGTAGTAAGGTGACTCATATTGAAGGAAAAACTGTGCTATAACCCAGTTATTTTTTTGTTTGTTTTGGCCATATGGCATACAGGACATTATTTCCCTGATCGGGAATGGAACCAACACCCCCTGCAGTGGAAGCATGGAGTCTTAACCACTGGACCGCCAGGGAAGTGCCTCACAATCCAATTATGATGCCCATAATTAACACAAAAGGCATGGGGGTTGAAATTGAGGACATTTAAAAACGCCTATTAAAAAGACTCACAGACTTAGCAAACGAACTCATGATTGTGGGGGAGAAGGGATAGTTAGGGACTTTGGGAAGGTCATGTACACACTGCTGTGTTTAAAATGGATAACCAGCAAAGACCTATTGTACAGCGTGTGGTGCTCTGCTCAATGTTGTGTGACAGCCTGGATGGGAGGGGTGTTTGAGGGAGAGTGGATACACATACATATATGGTTGAGTCCCTTCTCTGTTCACCTGAAACTACCACAACATTGTTAGTTGGCTGTACCTCAATACAAAATAAAAAGTTTAAAGTTAAAAAAAGCTTAATAGAATATTAGAAAGTTATAAAATAAATAAATAAATGAAAACACCAAAAGAATATTAGAAAGTTATAAAATAAATAAACAAAAACACCTATTGAGGGTTGAACTGAAAATGTCAACATTTAGTGAGAGTTCCCACATCTCAAATAACCCATTTTGTTTCAATGCTAATAGGAAGAATAAAATTGTCTTGCGTTTTTGTGTTTTGGGGAAAAAAACCCCACAAATCTTAACTATTCTTTAAGACAATATGTTTGTATCTTTCAAATATTTACTGAATGTCAGTCTTTTTAAAATAAGACACATATCCTTTCACTAAAGGATATGTCCATTGAACTTTGAAAAAGGAAAGTTCTTCATTTTTCCTTCCTCAGTAATCGAGGAACATAATCCTTGTGTCAGGAAGCTTTGTGTCATTTTTAAAGTGGTGACTGCACTAATTATCTGTAAAATTGAGGTGGATAGGGATGCTAAATATTTTCCAAAAGTTTGTGCTTCTGAGATTCAGTGGGCATATAAGCAACTGCCCACTTGATTAAAAAGACGTTTTAAAATTATTAAGATATAGCCTTGTAGAATCTAGAAGCCAGATGTGTATAGCCATAATATGAATTCTTTAAGTGAGTTTCTCTACACATAAAATGTCATGAACAGTACCTTTAGTTTGGAGAGAAAGCCAGGTATGTCTTCTTTCATATTATTAAACTCCACTGTTGCCCTTGGGCCTTAAAATTATCTTTAATGTAGTTTTAGGTTCTGCCCAATGTGACTCTTACTATGACCCCCAGGGAGCACTTTCTCACCTTTATTATCAATGATATCCATGCATTCAAAGTCTTACCTCCGGATGTGAGGGCCAGCTGACTGGCACACCAGTCACCCTAGTGATCATCAAAGTTGACCTGGCTGACAAGGCAGGTGACCACTTCCGTCCCACCACTCCATGTGTGTGCCTTCTTTTCTGCTTTTGCACACTCTTGGTTCCCCAGGCCCCAAGCTCTCTTTCCTCTGAGGGACCTACATGAGCGGAAAGCATTTTTCCCAAGCTCACACAGCACAGTGGGTCATGGTTGGAGAACTAAGGTTAACAGAGCTTTCAAGCACACAGAACCCTTGGGGTCAGACAACATAAGCATCCAAGGAACGAAACAGTCCCTCTTGCGTGTAGCTTGTCTATCCTAGGAGATAGGGTGTGTGTTCAGTCTCTTGGATTTGAGAGTGGTGGATTGTAAAGCCCCAGGCCCTGTCCCCTGGAGGACACTATGGAAATGGCCCAAGCACAGGCAGGACTATAAGTATTTTGAGAATCCCTGTCATGCTGTGGACCTCCAGACGGATTGCCAGGGCAGTAGGTGTGCCTGATCCATGGCAGAGCTGTCTGCAACTTCTCTCTCCTCTCTCACTTGTCACTTCTATTGTGTCTGTTCTTCCTTAACTACCCTCCCATGGTCCCCAACTGCAGAGTCTGTTTCTGTTTGTGCACACCTCTGCAGTTATGGTAATGCAGAGAGTTAAATGGCCTGAAATGTAAGGGGATGGCTCATGTTCACCAAGATCTTAAGGATTTTCATTTCTAAACTAAATATGATGGAGAGATTGAGTAGTGGCCTATGAAGCTGGAATCATCACTTTTCTTCTGGATTCTGCCCACACACGTGTATGCATGCTCACTCGCTCTGTTGTGTCCAACTCTCTGCAACTCATGGACTGCAGCCTGCCAGCATCTTCTGTCCATGGGATTCTCCAGGCAAGAATACTGGGATGGGTTGCCCCTTCCTCATCCAGGGGAATCTTCCCAACTCGGGGACTGAACCTGCATTTCCTGCATCTCCTGCACTGGCAGGCAAATTCTTTATCACTGAGCCAGCTGGGAAGCCCCCTCTGCCCACATACTGAGCCCTAAACCAGTCTAAACCTCTTGGAGATCTCAGTTTCCCAATTATACAGAGTGTTTGGACAGAGAATTGCATAAGCACATGCATGGGTGGGCATATTCTTAGGCTCCATCAACACTGGATGTGTTGCTGGTGTGTGTGTGGGCTCAGGAGACACAGGTGCACAGGCCTCCTAAAGTGGGCAGATGCAGGTAGATCTGTAGCAGGAGTGGCCAGGACTCCTGCCGAGGTCGCAGCTGAAACAAGTGGCCATGGGCGGACCCCACAACAGTGAGTGCATCTGAAACCTACCTCCTTGCACAGACATGCACCCTGGACCAAGGGCTCTGTTCTGCTCAGGAGGCAAACTCTTTGCAGTGTTCCTGCATGCAGCCTCTTAAGTATCTCATATCCTCTGGATTCCAGAGGGCAAACATAATTTTACATGTAAGTAGTTCTCAGTGAGGCAATGGGGGTAGAAACCATGTACAGGCTCATTTCCCCCTTAGGACTAAGTGGAATAAACCCAACCAATGCAACAAGAGTTGAAGTCACATGTTGATTAATGTGCATCCAAACATTGAAGGTCACTGGCTCAGTTCAGTTCAGTTCAGTCGCTCAGTCGTGTCCGACTCTTTGCAACCCCATGAATCGCAGCAGGCCAGGCCTCTCTGTCCGTCATCGACTCCCAGAGTTTACCCAAACTCATGCCCATCGAGTCAGTGATGCCATCCAGCCATCTTATCCTCTGTTGTCCCCTTCTCCTCCTGCCCCCAATCCCTCCCAGCATCAGGGTCTTTTCCAATGAGTCAACTCTTTGGATGAGATGGCCAAAGTATTAGAGTTTCAGCTTCAGCATCAGTCCTTCCAATGAACACCCAGGACTGATCTCCTTTAGGATGGACTGGTTGGATCTCCTTGCAGGCCAATGGACTCTCAAGAATCTTCTCCAACACCACAGTTCCAAAGCATCAATTCTTCAGTGCTCAGCTTTCTTCACAGCCCAACTCTCACATCCATACATGACCACTGGAAAAGCCATAGCCTTGACTAGACGGACCTTTGTTGGCAAAGTAACGTCTCTGCTTTTGAATATGCTACCTAGGTTGGTCATAACTTTCCTTCTCAGGAGTAAGTGTCTTTTAATTTCATGGCTGCAGTCACCATCTGCAGTGATTTTGGAGCCCAGAAAAATAGTCTGACACTGTTTCCACTGTTTCTCCATCTCTTTCCCAAGAAGTGACGGGACCAGATGCCATGATCTTAGTATTCTGAATGTTGAGCGTTAAGACAACTTTTTCACTCTCTTCTTTCACTTTCATCAAGAGGCTTTTTAGTTCCTCTTCTCTTTCTGCCATAAGTATGGTGTCATCTGCATATCTGAGGTTTTGATATTTCTCCTGGAAATCTTGATTCCAGCTTGTACTCCTTCTAGTCCAGCGTTTCTCATGATGTACTCTGCATATAAGTTAAATAAGCAGGGTGACAATATACAGCCTTGACATACTCCTTCTCCTCTTTGGAACCAGTCTGTTGTTCCATGTCCAGTTCTAAATGTTGCTTCCTGACCCGCATATAGGTTTCTCAAAAGGCAGGTCAGATGGCCTGGTATTTGCATCTCTTGAAGAATTTTCCACAGTTTATTGTGATCCACACAGTCAAAGGCTTTGGCATAGTAAATAAAGCAGAAATAGATGGTTTTCTAGAACTCTTTCTTTTTCGATGATCCAGCAGATGTTGGCAATTTGATCTCTGGTTCCTCTGCCTTTTCTAAAACCAGCTTGAACATCCGGAAGTTCAGGGTTCACGTATTGCTGAAGCCTGGCTTGGAGAATTTTGAGCATTATTTTACTAGCGTGTGAGATGAGTGCAATCGTGCAGCAGTTTCAGCATACATTGGCATTGCCTTTCTTTGGGATTGAAATGAAAACTGACCTTTTCCAGTCCTGTGGCCACTGCTGACTTTTCCAAATTTGCTGGCATACTGAGTGCAACACTTTCACAGTATCATCTTTCAGGATTTGAAATAGCTCCACTGGAATTCCATCACCTCCACTAGCTTTGTTCATAGTGAGGCTTTCTAAGGTGCACTTGACTTCACATTCCAGGGTGTCTGGCCCTTGGTGAGTGATCACACCATCGTGATTATCTGGGTCATGACGATCTTTTTGGTATAGTTATTCTGTGTATTCTTGCCACTTCTTCTTAATATATTCTGCTTCCCTTAGGTCCATATCATTTCTGCCCTTTATCGAGCCCATCTTCTCATAAAATATTCCCTTGGTATCTCTAATTTTCTTCCTGAATGAAATCAACAAGCAGAATCATTTGTTATTTGAGAGCCTCTGTTGAGGTGTGTTATATGAAGTAAAGAGAAGTTTATAAAAAGTTCAACTAATATGTTCGTATACATCTGTTACAGCAGCTAACTAACTTAGAAACAAAAGAATTTTGCAGAGTTTTTCAAGAAAAAGTTTGTGCCAAAATCTAAAAACAGCATTTATTTCTTGAGGTTCTGAAAAAGGATAAAGTAAAAAATTCTTGGGTTTGTTTATTTAAGAAACATAGATTGTGTTCTAAGAAATTGTTTGGATATTCAAGATGTATCATATTTCAAATCTATTACTATTTTTTAGTCTTCAGATGTTTTACAGCTGGAATGAGTTCTGCTTACTTTTTAGTGCATAAAATATAAGTAAGTAAGAGGGTCATGAGCTTAATGTTCTTCCTTTTATATATATATATAGAGAGAGAGCAATTGATGCAAGAGAAGCATGGTTTGATCACCCCTGACAAGCTCCAAGACTTCCCAGCTGTATTCCTCTGCTTAAGATAGCTATTGTCTCCTTGGAATCTTCTCTGGAACTCGGTTCCCAGAGAGTATTATACAAACAGCATGCCTGAACCCTCTCATGTTTCACCACAGCACTTACTGCTTTCTGCTTTACAAGATAATTGTTTTCCATTTGTTACTAAGAGCATGTCTGTCCTACATGATTATAAGGTGCAGAATAGATCTCAGACACCTAGAACACTTAGCACATCAGATGATCAATGACCACTGATTAATGAGAAATGAATCTACACTCTCTTATCTAGATGGTCTCATCCATCATCAATGCCATTTATATTTACATGCAGCCCAAACGGAACCTCTGATCTCTAAACCCATATCCAACTATGTTCTCAATATTCATTTCAATATATCATAAGAATCTCTAAGTTAACATATCCAAAACCAAACTCTTAATTCATATCCCAATATGCTACTTCAGACTCCTGCTAATGAAAGTAAAACTAATGACTTGATGGTGATATTAGAATAATCACTCAGGGGCTTCCATCATGGTCCAGTGGTTAAGAATCCACCTGCCAATGTAGGGGACACGGGTTCCAACCCTGGCCTGGAAAGATCCCACATACCGCCGGCCAACTAAGCTCCCAAGCCACACCTACTGAGCTCATGTGCTGCAGCTATTGAAGCCCATGCACCTAGAGCCCGTGCTCTTTAACACAAGAAGCCACTGCAATGAGAAGCCTGCACACCACAAGGAAAAGTAACCCCCATTTGCCTCAACTAGAGAAAGCCCACACGCAGCAACCAAGACCCAGTGAAACCAAAAATAAATCAATAAATTTATTTATTTAAAAAAACAAAGAATAAATACATAGATCTCTGACTTTATCTTTTGCTTCAGGGCTGATCATTTATCAAGCAGCCTGGGTATCCATGTCTATCAGTGGTTTCTGCATGGTTACAGAGAACAGACTGATCGACAGAGAATATTTAAAAACTTTGTACCAGCTACAGTTATACAATATTACAGTTTAAAACTGTATAGTGCCTGGGCTTGCCTGAGTGATAGCACATTTTATAGAATCCATTTCTGAGATCTGCCCTCATTTGCAGATCCAAGAACTGTAAATGTTAGAGTTCTGAATATTAATCACATTTTGAGAAATATCTCAGGCTAATGTTTAAACTTGGATATTAAGGTAATAGTTGGCAGTGGGAGACATTCTCCTAATGTACCTGAAAGGCATATATCTTTGAATGGTTCAGATGATCCAGGACCATTTGAATGCGATATCTATTGTGTTGTAATTTGCCAGCACAATATTGAAGACTATAACCATCACATCCCATTGTCATTAAGTGTTTTAATATTAGTAGTAGTTCACCAGATTAGATATTAGCCAACAGATATGTCTTGGGTTGGTTTCTACCAGAATGAGCCTAAATTTTTTTAACTTTACTCTTTGGGAAAAATGCAAATACTGATTGCTACAAATTTAGCATCTCGTGGTCTTGATGTCCATAATGTCACACATATGTAATTACAATTTTCCCTGGAACACTGATGAATATGTGCACAGAACAGTGCATAATGGAAGAGCAGGTTAAGTAAGCATAGGCTACTCACAAAAAGAGCTAACACTGGCTCTTCATTTTCGTGACTATTCTTACCTTGTTTTTTTTCATTTTAAGTTGTTCAGTGGTTTCCAACACTTTGCAAACCCATGGACCGTAGCCTGCCAGGCTCCTCTGTCCATGGGATTTCCTAGGCAAGAATACTGGTGTGGGTTGCCATTTCCTCTTCCAGGGGATCGTTCTGGCCCAGGGATCACTCGTGTCTCTGCATCTCCTTCATTGCAGGTGGATTCTTTACTGAATTAGTGAGCCAACTCTCTAGCTGCCCCAGAACCTGCTTTGCTATGTTATCCCTGTCTTTCTGGCCTGTTCCAGAACCATCTGACCCCTCTGTGATTAGTGGCATATAGCTGTTTCCGATTCCACTCTTGGCTTTATTTCTATAGTGCCTCAATTTAGCTATACCCAGTGTCAAAGTTGGCCTATGTAAGGGGACCGTTTTTTCCCTGTGAGCGCGATCATAAACCCCCTGAAACATGCTGTTTAAATAACTGTGGATCATTTAGATTCCAAATTGCTGTTTGAATGGCAGAGTTGAGGTTTTGCTGCTGCTGTATTTATTCTATTTTGCTAGCTGAACCATAATGAGTATAAATCAAATTAAATTGAAGTTCTTTTCCCCTTTGAAAGAGTACGAGGGTATCTATTATCCTTATCACTAGAAATAATTAGAAGATCACCAGTGAATTAATTTTCCAGTCCTGTGGCCACTGCTGAGTTTTCCAAAGTAGGTCTAGCCCCCTCCTATTTTCTAAAAGCACCTTGGCCAGGGAGTCTAGTTGGTCCTGTAAGGCCACTAAAGATTTGGCCACTCTCTCAATGTCGTCTGTGAAGTCTTTGAATAGTGTATGTTAAAAGGTTGTTGATGAAGCAATTTTTCCTGTCATACCTATCCCAGCCGCGATTCCCAGACAAACTAGTAGGGGTGTAAACTGGATGGCTATTTTTGTACACGTATGTGCTGCCAGAGGTATGGTGAGAGTCTGGCTGTTAGGAACAATATTCATCTGAGGAGTGAGGAAGGCTAAGGTGCAGATACCCATCCAATTGACTGGTAGACATGAGTAAGCATCTGTCCCACGAACAAAGAAAAGGCCTCGATGGGGGTGGCACCATTCATTACAGCAAGGGACACCAAAAGGCTGCATAGCAGCCTGCACGTAGCAGATAACTGAGCACTGGCAAAAGGTTTCCTCCCCGTCTTTGGGTTGTCATGGCTGTAGCAACTGAGCCTGTTGTGAAGGGGGGGTCAGCCATACTGTGGAGCAATGTAGGTAGTAGGGAGAATCAATCATAAGAGACGTCTAATAAGAATGAGGCTTCCCACTACAATGAGATAACAGTTAGCTGCAGCTTCTGACCCAAATCCTGGGTGTCCTGGGATGCGACTGAAGCTAGTTCTGTAGCAAAAAGCAGAGCAGTAATACCAATCATGGATAGAGGCCAGGGTTGACAATGAAAATCCACTGCTATTTTGATAGTCAGACCCTCAAGCTTCTGCCTTGTGTTGACCAGCCAGCTGCCAGAGTGTGGCTGGAGCAAGGCTGAAGAATTTTCAAGCTTCTGCCATGCACGGACTAGTCAGCTTCCAGAGTGACAAGAGCAGGGCTCAGCGTCCTTTGTGGGTGAGGCCCATTGTTTTTGGAACCAGACCTTGAGGGGGTCTTGGGGGTCCTGAACTGCTTTCCAGGTGTCCTCATCACAGGAAGCCACTGCCTTCTTGACTCTGGTGTAGTGGATCCAAGGGATGACACCTATATCTTCAACAGCAGTAGGGATTGCCAGGACGACTGTGTGAGGGCCTGTCCAAACTGGCTGAAGTGGGGGTTTTGTTTTCCTAATCTTTAACTCATACCTCATCTCCCAGCTAACAGGGATGAGTCCAGTTGCCCAGTGGAATAGGTGTCCTTTCTTAGGTTTCTGGGGTGATATGGAGGAAGACTTTCCCAGGCCTGGAGGTGTCGGGACATCTCCAGGTCAGCTAGTTGTTGGTGGTCTCCCTTGAGCTGTTTCATCACTGGGGTGGTTCTCCCATGTAAGATCTCAAAGGGAGAATAGCATGAGGACCTTGGGGGTGCATTTACAGAGGGACATGAGAATGCACAGAATGATAAGGCAGCTTGTTCTAGCATTGTCTGGATGTTGGCTGGGGGATATTCTTCTCATACTACTACTTGGAGAAACAAACTCAACAAGAAAGTTAAAGATATTTGGCTCAAAGATTAATAGATGTAGGGAAGCTGCTGAGGGGCTAGCCAGGAGAACCAGGTCCAGACCTTGGTTCGTGACATTAGTGTTTCTCTAGGTATGAGAAGATGCAAGAATTTGGATTCGTAAAAATCTTTACCTGAAAACATCTGACTATCTGAAGGCCTGTTTTTCTGGGTTTTTCCAGATCACAGAGTGTCTTATTTTTTGTCTCCACCCTGAACTCCTTTCAAGGGGGTGTTGAAGGACAGCATCTTTTAGTGTCATGACTTAACCTTTGTAGAGGGAGCTGGCAAGGGCCAACTTCCAGTCAGCAGGGCCCCTTCATTGTCATATTTGACCATGTTTTGGGGGCATTTCACAGTCATTGTGTCCCGTGGTGCTGGGAAGGCTCATTCCCAGTCTAACAAAAATTCCATTGACAGGCCACTTAATGTGTTGTCACTAGACCAGGCCTTGTAAGTAGCAAAAGTATCTGGACCATATCTGTCTTACTAACTTCTTGGTCCAGGAAAATATTTCCTCTTGTTGCTTCTTCCCATATCTAGAGTTACATTATTACAATTACTGATCTCATATGGAACTCCGTATCAGCATTTTATCAAAGGCTCAGTCACACATATGGTAACATAAGAAATAATCTTCTGAAGCAAGATACATAGAAAATTATATCCCTAGCAGTTATTAGTAAGGTCACAGGCAAGAAATCAAGTCAAGAACTTTCATTGGGTATAGCCGGGTATACCCCAGGTCATCTGTCTCAGTTAAATGATTATAGCCAAGTGTTACAGAGAAGGCAATGGCACCTCACTCTAGTATTCTTGCCTGGAAAATCCCATGGGCAGAGGAGCCTGGTAGGCTGCAGTCCATGGGGTTGCTAAGAGTCAGACACGACTGAGGGACTTCACTTTCACTTTTCACTTTCATGCATTGGAGAAGGAAATAGCAACCCACTCCAGTGTTTTTACCTGGAGAATCCCAGGGACGTGGGAGCCTGGTGGGCTGTCGTCTATGGAGTCGCACAGAGTCAGACACGACTGAAGTGACTTACCAGCAACAGCAGCCAAGTGTTAATCTCCCGGTTGTACATCATGGAGCATCTGGCTTTTATCCAAAGACTGGTTACTGAGATAAGCTTTAGAAACAATCTTAAAAGTGTCCTTTTTAATAACTTAATTAAGCCTTTTAAAAATATAACAAGGAACTATCTCAGAAGTGAATCTTAGTAAGCACAGACCCTAATTAACAAAATTAGAACTTAATATTTAGTGAAACGTGATTTTGTTTCTTTTTGGAGAACTCATTATGAAGGCATTAACACAGTAGCCAGGTAAGGTTTTAAACCATCAAATAAAAATAGGTCTGTCAGGCAGCCATCTTGCATTTCCCATCGCCCTGGCTCTTTGATTTTAAGCTGTTGTTTATTTATTTTTAATTTCTTGATTTAAGAGCAGACTCTCGCCATGTTTTAAGGACATCAGGATAGCAAAAGTCTAACCATGAGGGATTATTTTTTGTAGAAGCAGAATGAGCTTTGTCTACACATACTATAATCTTCAGATCAGATCAGATCAGTCGCTCAGTCGTGTCCGACTCTTTGTGACCCCATGAATTGCAGCACGCCAGGCCTCCCTGTCCATCACCAACTCCAAAATAACAAAAAAAAAAATTTAAAAACAAACATAAATCGCTTAAATGGAAAGAAATTTATACTCTGTTATTGAAAGCTACATTTTAAGAAAACTTTGTTCTCTAAACAGAGAGAAGACCAAATCCCAGTCTGGTTCCAGCTTACTGTTAATAACCAAATTTGTTTATCTGTTAAATCTTAGAAAGTCTTTTCTGTAAATCTTGAAGAACTAGAAGTATTCTTCTAAAGAAGGCATGTTTAAAATCTGATTCTATTGCAATTGACACAGAAACATGATAACTAGAATTATAGTTGACCATATTTTATCAGGCCATATCAGATCTATATGAATTTCACATAATTTTAGGATATCTATATTAGTAACATCAGCCATACAGTATAACCTGAAAAGATTTTTTTCCTTACCACTTTAACAGTACTTCCCATATAATTTAACATATTCCAATGAACCCCAGTAGCTTAATAGCTCTTTGGAATGTCTCAGGGGCCCTCTGAAGCATCCCAAAGATAGCTAGAAGTCCAGTTATTTAGAAAGTTTTGTCATAAATATAAAAGGGTTTATAACATTCAGTCAGGTAGGATAATATGTTATTGTGAAATAATAATTATTTACTTATCCAAAGTTAACAAAATATTTCAAAGGTAAATATAGAACAGATCAATTAAGAGAGAAAAAAAAACACATATCTGTTATTAAAAGCAGCTCAACATCTGAAGAAAGTATGTACTCTTAACAGAGAGAAAAGCCAAATTTAAGTTTTTGCACCAGCTTACTTTAAACTCACTTCAGTTCAGTTCAGTTCAGTTCACTCGCTCAGTCGTGTCCGACTTTTTGCGACCCCATGAATCGCAGCACTCCAGGCCTCCCTGTCCATCACCAACTCCCAGAGTTCACTCAGACTCACGTCCATCGAGTCAGTGATGCCATCCAGCCATCTCATCCTCTGTCATCCCCTTCTCCTCCTGCCCCCAATCCCTCCCAGCATCAGAGTCTTTTCCAATGAGTCAACTCTTTTCATGAGGTGGCCACAGTACTGGAGTTTCAGCTTTAGCATTATTCCTTCCAAAGAAATCCCAGGGCTGATCTCCTTCAGAATGGACTGGTTGGATCTCCTTGCAGTGCAAGGGACTCTCAAGAGTCTTCTCCAACACCACAGTTCAAAAGCATCAATTCTTCGGCGCTCAGCCTTCTTCATAGTCCAACTCTCACATCCATACAGGACCACAGAAAAAACCATAGCCTTGACTAGACGGACCTTTGTTGGCAAAGTAATGTCTCTGCTTTTGAATATGCTGTCTAGGTTGGACATAACTTTCATTCCAAGGAGTAAGTGTCTTTTGATTTCGTGGCTGCAGTCACCATCTGCAGTGATTTATTTTAAACTTAGTCCTAACCATGCACAAAACTTTTTTTCAGGGTCCACCTTAAATAAACCTTTTAATCACTTTCTGTTACAGCCACCTGTAAGTCAGACCTACTTTCTTTTCCCTTTATAAAATGTAATTTTTATATCTTCATTAAAAAAATACATCCTATTTCCTTATTAGATTAGCAAACAAAAATTAATGCTAGATATTTAATATTGAATATTTTACAGATCATGTGAGTCTGAAATTTATTTAGTTACTTTTTCTTGTATTTAGAATTGTTTTATTTGTAAGCACTTGCTGTTCTTTTGGCCAGTTAAATTAGAATTCATTTACAACTTTATCAATATTATCAGAAGAAAAAAGACATATACTGAGACATACATAAATCCAGACAGACAGACTGACAGTGATCTTATAGTTTTCTGTTTGAGATTTAAAATATCTCTTTGATCACCAACCACCACCACCCCTTTTTTTCTTCCCTTGAAGTTCTAATTTGCCCAAGGCTGAAGTCTCGGGCAAAGCTGACTGTGTATTTCAAGGACATGGAAAGGGTTAACTTCAAGCTTTTCCCTCAACAGGTCTTTTTAACAAGCTAGTTGTTTTTAATTGCATATGCAGAAATAACTGGTTTTGTAGTTTCCAAAAAGAAAAAATTCTCTCACTCCAGAAATCAGCAATCAGCAGTCAAATACTCACAGTCATTCAGAGGCTATCATGATACCTCCTTTCTTCCAAGTCCCCAGGTTTCCTTAACTTGCTGCCTTCCTGGGAGCCCAAGGAGGTCATCAGGCTCCTCTTCTACCAGTTGGGGTAGGTTCCTGCCTAGAGACTGGCCCTAGAGCCTTACCTTATCATGTGGCCATTCCTGGTGAGTTGGTCCATCCCTCCAGTGAGTCCAGTTGGGGCTCGGCTGTCCAGAGATTCGGAACAGTGATCGGAAATAGAATGCAGGATACCATCAGGTTTTGTGCCTCCTCGTTCATCTCCAGGTTCCTTCACTCCAGCCGGGCCAAGCACCAGTCCGGCAGCTCGGGGGCCAATGTGGATGTAATCTCGCTGGGGCCTCCAGAAATGTTGCAGAAACCAGTACTTGGGAGACCAAGTGCCACATTCGGAGAGTTGAACTCAGGTTTATTATACTGGCGGGCCCAGAGGAGTTAACAATCCAAGCTTTGAGTCCCAAACAAAGAGATTACAGGGCTTTTACAGACAGACTGTAGTGGGCAACACTAGCTCTTATAGGCTGGTTTAAACTAAGGGGATTCACATGGGCAAGAACAGTGGTCAAGATAGGGAGGGAGATGCCTGGCTTAGACAAGCATGATGAAGCAGGTTTGCAGTGGCTGAGCAAGTGCAAAGAGCAGGACAAGGTGACTGAGATAAACTCCAGTTCCTAGTATTGGAAGTACCAAATTTCTGAGACTATGTACCTACAGGATCTAGACTTTGCAAGGGGCCAGCTGAGTTACACAGGCAGAAGGACAAGGTGGTTATGTAAAATTTTAAATTTTCCTTTTCACTACAATGGAAGCCCATACACACACACACACACACACACACACACACACACACGTTAATATACAATATTTAGGCTTTTTTTTTCCTGTCTTATTTCACTGTGTGACTGACTGTTTGTCCATCCACATCTCTACAAAGGACCCACTTTGATGGCTATGTAATATTGCACTTATTGCCAAACTCAGAGTTAAATTGAAGAAAGTGCAGAAAACCACTAAACCATTCAAGTATGACCTAAATCAAATCCCTTATGGTTATACAGTGGGAGTAAGAAACAGATTTAAGGGACTATATCTGATAGACAGAGTGCCTGATGAACTATGCATAGAGGTTCATGACATTGTAGAGACAGGGATCAAGATGATCCCCAAGGAAAAGAAATGCAAAAAAGCAAAATGGTTGTCTGAGGAGGCCTTATAAATAGCTGTGAAAGGAAGAGAAGAGAAAAGCAAAGGAGAAAAGGAAAGATATACCCATTTGAATGCAGAGTTCCAAAGAATAGCAAGAATCAATAAGAAAGCCTTCCTCAGTGATCAGTGCAAAGATATAGAGGAAAACAATAGAATGAGAAAGACTAGAGATCTCTTCAAGAAAATTAGAGATACCAGGGGAACATTTCATGCAAAGATGATTTCAATAAAGGACATAAATCGTGTGGACCTGAAAGAAGCAGAAGATATTAAGAAGAGGTGGCAAGAATACACAAAAGAACTGTACCAAACAGATCTTCATGACCCAGATAATCACGATGCTGTGATCACTCACCTAGAGGCAGACATCTTGGAATGTGAACTCAAGTGGGGCTTAGGAAGCATCAGTATGAACAAAGCTAGTGGAGGTGATGGAATTCTAGTTGAACTATTTCAAATGCTAAAAGATGATGCTGTGAAAGTGCTGCACTCAATATGCCAGCAAATTTGGAAAACTCAGCAGTGACCACAGCACTGGAAAAATTTAGTTTTCATTCGAATTCCAAAGAAAGGCAAAGCTGAAGAATGCGCTCATCTCACATGCTAGTAAAGTAATGTTCAAACTTCTCCAAGCCAGGCTTCAGCAATACATGAACTGTGAACTTCCAAATATTCAAGCTGGTTTTATAAAAGGCAGAGGAACCAGACATCAAATTGCAATCTGCTAGATCATGGAAAAGGCAAGATAGTTCCAGAAAAACATATATTTTTGCTTTATTGGCTATGCCAAAGCCTTTGTGTGGATCACAATAAACTGTGGAAAATTCTGAAAGAGATGGGAATACCAGACCACCTGACTTGCCTCTTGAGAAACCTATGTGCAGGTCAGGAAGCAACAGTTAGAACTGGACATGGAACAACAGACTGGTTCCAAATAGGAAAAGGAGTACGTTAAGGCTGTATATTGTCACCCTGCTTGTTTAACTTCTATGCAGAGTACATCATGAGAAACGCTGGGCTGGAAGAAGCACAAGCTGGAATCAAGATCACCGGGAGAAATATCAATAACCTCAGATATGCAGATGACACCACCCTTGTGGCAAAAAGTGAAGAAGAGCTAAAGAGCCTCTTGATGAAAGTGAAAGAGGAGAGTGAGAAAGTTGGCTTAAAACTCAACATTCAGAAAACTAGGATCATGGCATCTGGTCCCATCACGTCTTGGCAAATAGATGGGGGAACAATGGAAACAGTGTCAAACTTTATTTTGGGGGGGGCTCCAAAATCACTGCAGATGGTGACTGTATCCATGAACTTAACAGACACTTACTCCTTGGAAGCAGAATTATGACCAACCTAGACAGCATATTAAAAAGCAGAAACATTACTTTTCCAACAAAGGTCCGTCCTGTCAAGATTATGATTTATCCATTAGTCATGTATGGATGTGAGAGTTGGAGTTAAAGAAAGATGAGCACCTAAGAATTGATGCTTTTGAAATGTGATGCTGGAGAAAACTCTTGAGAGTCCCTTGGACTGCAAGGAGATCCAGCCAGTCCATCTTAAAGGAGGTCAGTCCTGAGTGTTCATTGGAAGGACTGATGTTGAAGCTGAAACTCCAGTACTTTGGTCACCTGATGCGAAGAGCTGAGTCAGTTGAAAAGACCCTGGTGCTGTGAAAACTTGAGGGCAGGAGGAGAAGGGGTCGACAGAGGAAGCCGTGGTTGGATGGCATCACTGACTCAATGAACATGAGTTTGGGTAAGCTCTGGGAGTTGCTGATGGACAGGGAGGCCTGGCGTGCTGCAGTTCATGGGGTAGCAAACAGTTGGACATGACTGAGCGACTGAACTGAACTGAATGTTACAGAGCACATATGTAGCATTTTTCCTTATCCATTTCTCTCTTGATGAACATTAGGTTGATTCCATGTCTTAGTTATTGTAAACAGGGCTGAAATGAATCAGTTCTGTTCAGTTCAGTTCAGTCGCTCAGTTGTGTCCGATTCTCTGCGATCCCATGAATTGCAGCACGCCAGGCCTCCCTGTCCATCAAAAACTCCCAGAGTTCACTCAGACTCAAGTCCATCGAGTCAGTGATGCAATCCTGCCATCTCATCCTCTGGCGTCCGCTTCTCTTCCTGCCCCCAATCCCTCCCAGCAACAGAGTCTTTTCCAGTGAGTCAGCTCTTCGCATGAGGTGGCCAAAGTACTGGAGTTTCAGCTTCAGCATCATTCCCTCCAAAGAAATCCCAGGGCCGGTCCTTCAGAATGGACTGGTTGGACCTCCTTGCAGTCCAAGGGACTCTCAAGTGCCTTTTCCAACACCACAGTTCAAAAGCATCAATTCTTCAGCGCTCAGCCTTCTTCACAGTCCAACTCTCACATCCATATATGACCGCAGGAAAAACCATAGCCTTGACTAGACGGACCTTTGTTGGCAAAGTAATGTCTCTGCTTTTCAATATGCTATCTAGGTTGGTCATAACTTTCCTTCCAAGGAGTAAGCGTCTTTTAATTTCATGGCTGCAATCACCATCTGCAGTGATTTTGGAGCCCCAAAAAATAAAGTCTGACACTGTTTCCCCATCTATTTCCCATGAAATGATGGGACTGGATGCCATGATCTTAGTTTTCTAAGCTAACTTTTTAAGCCAACTTTTTCACTCTCCACTTTCACTTTCATCAAGAGGCTTTTTAGTTCCTCTTCATTTTCTGTCATAAGGGTGGTGTCATCTGCATATCTGAGGTTATTGATATTTGTCCTGGAAATCTTGATTCCAGCTTGTGCTTCTTCCAGTCCAGTGTTTCTCATGATGTACTCTACACAGAAGTTAAATAAGCAAGGTGACAATATACAGCCTTGATGTACTCCTTTTCCTGTTTGGAACCAGTCTGTTGTTCCATGTCCAGTTCTAACTGTTGCTTTCTGACCTGCACACAGATTTCTCAAGAGGCAGGTCAGGTGGTCCGGTATTCCCATCTCTTTCAGAATTGTCCACAGTTTATTGTGATCCACACAGTCAAAGGCTTTGGCATAGTCAATAAAGCAGAAATAGATGTTTTTTCTGAAACTCTCTTGCTTTTTCCATGATCCAGCGGATGTTGGCAATTTGATCTCTGGTTCCTCTGACTTTTCTAAAAGCAGCTTGAACGTCAGGAAGTTAACGGTTTGCGTATTGCTGAAGCCTGGCTTGGAGAATTTTGAGCATTACTTTACTAGCATGTGAGATGAGTGCAATTGTGTGGTAGTTTGAGCATTCTTTGGCATTGCCTTTCTTTGGGATTGGAATGAAAACTGACCTTTTCCAGTCCTGTGGTCACTGCTAAGTTTTCCAAATTTGCTGCCATATTGAGTGCATCACTTTCACAGCATCATCTTTCAGGATTTGAAATAGCTCAACTGGAATTCCATCACCTCCATTAGCTTTGTTCGTAGTGATCCTTTCTAAGGCCCATTTGACTTCACATTCCAGAATGTCTGGCTCTAGGTGATTGATCACAGCATCGTGATTATCTGGGTCGTGAAGATCTTTTTAGTACAGTTATTCTGTGTATTCTTGCCACCTGTTCTTAATATCTTCTGCTTCTGTTAGGTCCATACCATTTCTGTCCTTTATCGAGCCCATCTTTGCATGAAATGTTACCTTGGTATCTCTAATTTTCTTGAAGAGATCTCTAGTCTTTCCCATGCTGCTGTTTTCCTCTATTTCTTTGCATTGATTGCTGAGGAAGGCTTTCTTATCTCTTCTTGCTATTCTTTGAAACTCTGCATTCAGATGCTTATATCTTTCCTTTTCTCCTTTACTTTTTGCTTCTCTTCTTTTCACAGCTATTTGTAAGGCCTCTCCAGACAGCCATTTTGCTTTTCTGCATTTCTTTTCCATGGGGATGGTCTTGATCCCTGTCTCTTGTACAATGTCATGAATCTCATTCCATAGTTCATCAGGCACTCTATCTATCAGATCTAGGCCCTTAAATCTATTTCTCACTTCTACTGTATAATCATAAGGGATTTCATTTAGGTCATACCTGAATGGTCTAGTGATTTTCCCTACTTTCTTCAATTTAAGTCTGAATTTGGTAATAAGGAGTTCATGATCTGAGCCACAGTCAGCTCCTGGTCTTGTTTTTGTTGACTGTATAAAGCTTCTCCATCTTTGGCTGCAAAGAACATAATCAATCTGATTTCGGTGTTGACACTGCAGTGAATACAAACGTGCATTTGTCTTTCTGAATTATGGTAGTCTCAACATACACAGTGGGATTACTTAATTATATGGTAGTTCTGTTTTCCATTTTTAAGGACCCTGCATTCTGCCCTCCATAGTGGCTATATCAGTTTACATTCCCACCAACAGTGCAAGAGGGATCTCTTCTCTACATCCTCTCCAGCATTGTTTGTAGATTTTTTGATGATGGGCATTGTGACTGATGTACATTACTTTGCCAACAAAGGTCCGTCTAGTCAAGGCTATGGTTTTTCTGGTGGTCATGTATAGATGTGAGAGTTGGACTGTGAAGAAAGCTGAATGCCGAAGAATTGATGCTTTTGAACTGTGGTGTTGGAGAAGACTCTTGAGAGTCCTTTGGACTGCAAGGAGATCCAACCAGTCCATTCTGAAGGAGATCAGCCCTGGGATTTCTTTGGAAGGAATAATGCTAAAGCTGAAACTCCAGTACTTTGGCCACCTCATGAGAAGAGTTGACTCATTGGAAAAGACTCTGATGCTGGGAGGGATTGAGGGCAGGAGGAAAAAGGGACGACAGAGGATGAGATGGCTGGATGGCATCACTGACTCGATGGACATGAGTCTGAGTGAACTCCGGGAGTTGGTGATAGACAGGGAGGCCTGGTGAGCTGCAGTTCATGGGGTCGTAAAGAGTTGGACACAACTGAGCAACTGAACTGAACTGAAGGTAATACCTCATTTGAAATTTTGATTTGCATTTCTCTAATGGTGAAAGAATAGTGAGTTATGTTAAGATTCTGTTGTGTTTGGTATTCCATCCTATAACTTATACAATAAATAAGTATATTTGAATATATTCTGATTGACCCCTTGTGCTACACAAATCGATACACTTAGGCCAATGCATATTGACAGGTATCCATCCTAAATGACACTTCCAATTCCCCACCCCATGATCTGCTTATGATCTATGTAGCTTTGTCTTTCCAAGAATGTCACAATTGGGTCAAGAGCTCCTCTTCCCCTTGATTCCAGCGTGAGTTCTGGCCTTGGGCTCCGATTTGTCACTGCCCCTGTCCTGAGCCCATCACAGTGGCCAGGGAGGATGGAACACACTGATTGGACAGATCCAGGTCATGTGACCATGCTCTCCAGGACACCTGTGAGCAGCTCACCATGTGTCAGGGGTGGAGACCGTGCGATGCCCCAAGAGCGGGGCTGAGAATTCAGTCACTGTTTCCGTGTGCTCAGTATCCTGGGATGTGCCTGCTCATCCTCTCTACACACCACTTTGTCCTCTGCAGACAAAATATTCATGACACATGTCTTCCCTTCCCAAGCCCTGTTTCAAGCACCCACATTCAAGGGAGCAAGGCCTTGAATAGGTTTGGAGATCTCCTCCTAGCATCTAGGTTTGTGGTTTTTTGTCATATTATATTTAGTCAAAAACACCCACGGGCACCGCCACATCCTGCTTTTCGTTTCATGATTCTTAGATTTTCTTTCTTTTTTTTTAAATTTTATTTTATTTTTAAACTTTACATAATTGTATTAGTTTTGCCAAATATCAAAATGAATCCGCCACAGGTATACATGTATTCCCCATCCTGAACCCTCCTCCCTCCTCCCTCCCCATACCATCCCTCTGGGTCGTCGCAGTGCACTAGCCCCAAGCATCCAGTATCGTGCACCAAACCTGGACTGGCAACTCGTTTCTTACATGATATTTTACATGTTTCAGTGCCATTCTCCCAAATCTTCCCACCCTCTCCCTCTCCCACAGAAAACAGAAAGAGAAATTAAGGAAACAATTCCATTCACCATTGCAACGGAAAGAATAAAATACTTAGGAATATATCTACCTAAAGAAACTAAAGACCTATATATAGAAAAACTATAAAACACTGGTGAAAGAAATCAAAGAGGACACTAATAGATGGAGAAATATACCATGTTCATGGATTGGAAGAATCAATATAGTGAAAATGAGTACACTACCCAAAGCAATTTATAGATTCAATGCAATCCCTATCAAGCTACCAACAGTATTCTTCACAGAGTTAGATTTTCTTAATAGAGGACATGGCCCAGGGACCTCCCAAAGGGAGTGAATTTTTTTCCAAGGAAGCACCTGAGACACTGAATCACATTGCTGTACACCTTAAACTAACACATTGCTGTAAATCAGCAATACCTCAATTAAAAATAAAAGAAAAAAGGATATTCCCTCATCAAAAATTGTTCTAAAATTTGTAAAAGTTTTCCTTCTAGTGTTGGTTCTTAGTGCATGTCTAATAGGTTTGGTGGTGTTTTGTGAAGTAGGGATCCAAGTTACTTTCCTGTATGGGTACCAAATTGGCCCAATGGGACGATTCGTTTTTCCTTTCTCCTGTAAATGTCCTTTCTCCATTTACATATTAAGAAGCTCTTAAAAAAATACCAAGTATCAAGAACTTAAGGTCTTTGGTAATTTGTGGAGCACCCCAGAGGCAGATTTCCTTTTCTGTGTCCTCTCGTCGCATTTGGCCGTTGCCAGTATCTATTATACACAAGTGCCCTCAGAGGGTTCTCTGTAGTGAACCATGCATGTTTCCATGAGTACAGGGTATGTGAGCACGGAGGAGGGGCTGAGTCCATAGTACCACTGACCATGCTCAGCAACCCCAACATTAAATCTGACTGACACTTCCTAAGGCAAGGTCTGTGTTTCTTCCTATTGGTGTCTGGATGTGCAAAATAATGTTGGTAATTTGGGACTTGGGTCTCTGGGTCCAGAGGTGTAGAGATAGACCCATAGCCTGCTTTTCCATTATATTTTCCTCCTCTGGGTTCTGCTGAGCTGGTGTGGAAATATTCCTGCTAAAGGCTTGAGAGATACTCAATCCTTCTGCTTCCCATTCCTTGCCTTGTCTGTACTTCGGTCATTTTTTTAAAATATAGCAAATTTTCAGTGTTGTTAGTCCTTGTGTCATTCTGACACTCAAGCACCTGTGATTTAATAGACCTCCAGCTCCCAAGAGCTCTTTGCCTGGTGGAGACATAGAGAACTCTGGGAGCAGCACCACATCACACTGGAGCCTGCACAAGAGAGAAGGTTCTTGCCAGGAAGGCTCCATCCCTGCTATGGGGGCCTCAGAGTTATCACCTATGATTGTGCACCCCCCAGGCCCTTGGTGCAGGCCCCACTCTGAGATGTGGAAAGGAGGTGGCTTCCCTTCCTTACACAAAACTAGAATATTTTGTCCTGGTCCTTGTCCAGTCCCATTTGGCTCCCAGGCTCTATCCTGGACCCTCACCCACAGGATCAGGAGAGCCCAGTTCTAGAGGAGTTTCAGACAAGGAGAGACTCCTGGTGATACTCCATCCAGTGGGTCCTAAATAAGCATTTCCTTGGAGTTTCCCAACCCTGAGAGGAGATACTGGGTCTGTGTCCATTTTACAGTTGAATATGTTGTTCCTCAGACCATTGTGTGATTTGCCTTGGGTCACTCTGCAGGTCAGCGGGTGAGCTGGGATTTGAACCCAGACTGTATGTCTTGGAGTCCGTGACTGTACAAGTGTTTCTGCTTCTTGGTTAAATTTATTACAGGTATTTTTTGATGCATTTGTACATGGTACTGTTCTCTCTCTGATGGTTCATATTCTGCTATCTTGCTGATATTAGTTTAATAGTCGTTACTTGGTGAAGTTTTAAGTGTTTCATATAAATCCTGTCATAATCGAATAGTGACAGTGTTACTTCTTCTGTTCCACTGGTGATGCATTTTATTTCCTTTTTTTTGCCTAGTTACTCTGGGTAGGACACTTCCATTACTATGTTGAACAAAATTGGTGAGAGTGTGCATCCTTGTACTATTCCTGATCTTTTAAGAAAATCTTTCACCTTTTTACCACTGGGTCAGATGTTAGCTGTGGGCTTGTGTTATATACCCTTTAGAATGTTCCTTGTATAACCACTGTATTGAGAGATTGTATCAAAATTGATGTTACACTTTGTCAAAAGCTTTTTCTGCATTTATTGAGAAGATCACATGATTTTCTTCTTAATTTTGCTCATATTGTGTATCACATTGATTGATGTGCAGATAATAAATCATCGTTGCAGGGATAGGATAAATTTCATTTGATCATAGTGTATGATTCTTTTTTAAAAATTTTATTTTATTTAACTTTACAATATTGTATTGGTTTTGCCATATATCAAATTGAATCTGCCACAGGTATACATATGTTCCCCATCCTGAACCCTCCTCCCTCCTCCCTCCCCATACGATCCCTCTGGGTCATCCCAGTGCACCAGCCCCAAGCATCCAGTATCGTGCATCGAACCTGGACTGGCGACTCGTTTCATATATGATATTATACATATTTCATTGATTCTTTTAATGTATTCTTCATGCTAATATTCTTTTGAAGATTTGTACATGCATGTACACTAGGGTTCTCTGGTGGTTCATGTGGTAAAGAATCTGCCTGCAATGTGGGATACCTGGGTTTGACCCCTGGGTCAGGAAAATCCCCTCGATTAAGGAATGGCTACCCACTCCAGTATTCTTGCCTGGAAAATTCTATGGACAGAGGACCTTGTGGGCTACAGTCCTTGGTTCAATATAACTAGACATGACTGAGTGACTCATATTTAACTAGGGTTCTTCTTGGCATTCTTAATATCTAAATTTAAGATTTTATCTCAGTGAAACAGTACAGTCAAAGCCAAAAATGTTAAAAGTCAAAGAGTCCATAGAAGTAAAGGACAATAAGGCTATCAGATGAAATCAAGAAGGAGTCCAAATAATTTACTTTTCATGAGAATTTAGATCTTCAGAGGAATTCTCATTAAACTGAATTGAAAATGCAAGCTTTAGTTTAAAATGTAAATCTGTTTTGGTATTATGATTCTATGATGAGACTGAGATTTTTATAACATGTATAAGATACTAAGCAATACTGTGTAGCTATTAAAATAATATTTTCAAAACCTTTCATGACATTTATAAGCATTAATATATAGTGGAAAAGTCCTAGGAATGGAAGATGACCCCATATAGCATCAGATGACAGTACAGATGTATTGAATGATAGTTTTTGGATTGTATTTATTTATTTTTAATTGAAGAATATCTGCTTTACAATGTTTGGTTGCTTTTCCTCATACAACAACATGAATCAGCCATAAGTATATTATCCACTGTTTCTTTGGTGAGCCTGCCTCCCACTTCCTGCCATCCCGCCCTCTAGGTCATCACAGAGCACCATGCTGGGCTCCCTATGTTATATAGCAACTTCTCTCTAGTTAGTTATTTTACATATGGTAGTGGCTATGTTTCAATGCTGCTGCTGCTGCTGCTGCTGCTAAATCACTTCAGTCATGTCCGACTCTGTGTGACCCCATAGACGGCAGCCCACCAGGCTCCCCTGTCTTTGGGACTCTGCAGGAAAGAACACTGGAGTGGGTTGCCATTTCCTTCTCCAATGCATGAAAGTGAAAAGTGAAAGGGAAGTCACTCAGTTGTGTCCAACTCTTAGCGACCCCATGGACTGCAGCCTACCAGGCTCCTCCATCCATAGGAATTTCCAGGCTAGAGTACTGGAGTGGGTTGCCATTGCCTTCTCCAATGTTTCATTGGTACTCTCTCAATTCGCCCCAACCTCACCTTCTCCAGCTGAGTTCACAAGTCCTTCCTCTACATCTGTATATCTATTTCTGCCCTTCAAATGTCACCAGTACCATTTTTCAAGATGTATTCATTGATATACTATATTTGTTTTTCTCTTTCTGACTTACTTCACTCTTTATCACAGGTTCTAGGTTCATCCACCTAATTAAAGTGACTCATATTTTTTTTTCCTTTTCATGACTGAGTAAAATTCCATTGTGTATATGTTCCAGAACTTCTTTATCCACTATTCTACTGATGGACATTAGGTTGCTTCCATGCCCTGGCTATTTTAAATAGTGCTTCAATGGACATTCAGGTCCATATGTGTTTTTAGAATTATGGTTTTCTCAGGGTATATGCTCAGTAGGGGATTGTTGGGTCATATGTCAGCTTTATTCCTAGTGTTTTAAGAAATCTACATTCTCTTATCCATAGTGGTTGTACTTATTTACATGTCTAACAACAGTGCAGGAGGGTTCCCTTTCTTCCGTGTCCTGTCCAGCATTTATTATTTGTAGAATTGTTGATGATGGCCATTCTGACTGGTGTGAGGTGATACCTCATGTAGTTTTGATTTGCATGTCCATAATAATGAGTGATGTTGAGCATCTTCTCATGTGTTTGGTGGCCTTCTTAATGTCTTTTTTGGAGAAATGAGTTCAAGTCTTCTGCTCATTTTTTAATTGGTTGTGTTTTTCCTGATATTAGGCTTTATGATCTACTTGATTACTTTGCAGATAATCCTTTGTCAGTTGCTTCATTTAGAAATATTTTCTCTTATTCTGAGGGCTGTGTTTTCATCTTGTTTATAGTTTGCTTTGCTGTTTAAATACTTTGAAGTTTCTCTAGATTCCATTTTTTGTTTATACTTCAGTTACTCTAGGAGATGGGTCAACAAGAATCTTGCTATGATAAATGTCAAAGAGTGTTCTGCCTCTGTTTTCCTCTAAGAATTTAAACTTTCTGGCCTTACATTTGGTCTTCAATCCATTTTAAATTTATTTTTGTGTATAGTGTTAAGAAGTGTTCTAATTTCATTATTTTACATGTTTTTGTCCCATTTCCCAGCACCAGTTATGGAAGAGGCTCTCTTTCTGTTGTTTTCCCATTGTACATTCTTGCTCTCCTTGTCTAAGAAAAGGTGCCTATAGGAGCACCGGTTTATCTCTCAGCTTTTTATCTTGGCCCATTGCTCTATGTTTCTGTTTTTGTGCCTATACCATAATGTCTTGATGACTCTAGCTTGGTGGTATAGTCTTAAGTCAGAAAGGTTGATTCCTCCAGTTCTACATTTCTTTCCAAGATTGCTATGGCCATTCTAGGTCTGTTTTTCCCCATATAAATTGTGAAATTATTACTCCTAGTTCTTTAAAAAGATGTTGTTGGTTGTTTGATAGGGATGAATTGAACCTGCAGATTGCTTTGGGTAGTGTAGTCATTTTCACAATATTGATTTCTTCCAATTCAAGAACATGGCATGTCTTTCTATCTGCTTGTTTCATCTTTGACATCTCTCATCATACAGCCTATCTTTCCACATCCACGTGTTTTGTCTGTGTAGGCAGGTTTATTCCTAGCTATGTTATTCCTCTCGTTGCAGTGGGAAATTACACTGTTTCTTTATTTTCTCTGATTTTCTTGTTGTGCTATAGGAATGCAAAGGATTTCTGTGTATTAATTTTGTTTCCTGTGCTTTACTAAATTCATTGATTAGCTCTAGTAATATTCTGGTTCTATCTTTAGGGTTTTCTGTGAATAAACAGCTCATCTGCAATCAGTGAGAGATGTACTTCTTCTTTTCCAATAGGCATTCTTTTTCATTTTCTTCTCTGATTGCTATGTCTGTGACTTACAAAACTATATTGAATAATAGGAGTGAGCATGAGCATCATGGTCTTGATCCTAATCTTAGAGGAAATGCTTAAATTTTGACACCATTTAAATAATGTTTGCTGAGAGATTTTCCTGTATGGCCTTTATCATGTTGAGGTAGGTATCTTCTATGCCCATTTACAGGGCGTTTTAAAATCATAAACTGGTGTTTAATTTTCTCAAAGTCGTCTCCTGCATCTATCGAGACTATCATATGGTTTCTATCTTTCAATTTGTTAATATAGTGTATCACATTGATTGATTTGCATATAGTGAAGAATCTTTGCATCTCTGGGATAAACCCCACTTGAGCTTGGTGTACGATCCTTTTAATGTGTGTGTGTGTGTGTGTGTGTGTGTGTGTTTTCTGCTAGTGTTTTCCACAAGATTTTTGCATTTATGTTCATGAGTGATGTTAGCCTCTAATTTTCTTTTCTGTGTGGCATTTCTGCTTCATTTAGGTTCATGGTGATGGTGGCCTCACAGAATGAGCTGGGGATGTCCCTCCCTTCACGTTTCTGGAAACGTTTGATCAGGATAGGGATTGTCACATCTCCATCATTTGAGAGCATTCACCTGTGAAGTCCTGGGATTTTGTTTGTTGGAGACTTTTGATCACAGTTAGTAGTCCGTGTGATTGATCTGTTCAGAGTTTGTGATTGGTGATTGATTTATTCATATTTTCTGTTTCTTCCTGGTTTAATCTTAGAAGATTGTACTTTTCTAAGAATTTGTCCATTTTTGCAGGTTGTCCATTTTATTGGCATACAGTTATTTCCAATTGTCTCTTATGATCCTTTCTCTTTCTGTGTTGTCTGTAGTAATGTGTGCTTTTTCATTTTGAATCGATTTGAGTCTTCTCCCTATTTTTCTTGATGAATCTGGCTAATGATTTATGCATTTTCTCATCTTCTCCAAGTCTTATTGTTTATTGATCTGTGCTAGTGTTTCCTTCATTTATTTTTGACTTATTTCTGCTGTGATCTTTATAATTTCTTTCCTTCTGCTAGCTTTGGAAGTTTTGTGACTCTTTTTCTTCCTTTTCTAGGTTATTTAGGTGTAAGATTAGGTTGTTTATTTGATGTTCTTTTCATGTCTTGAGGTAGGCTTCTTGTATTGCTATACAATTCCTTCTTAGCATTGCTTTTATTGCATCACATAGATGTTGGGTTGACATTTTTTCATTGCCATTTTTTTTTTTTAGTTATTTTTAAATTTCCTCTTTCATTTCTTCAGTGAACTGTTTGATTTTTCCATGTGTTTGTGTTTTTTACATTTTTTTCCTTTAAATGGTCCCTAATCACATAGCATTGTGATCAGAAAAGATGTTTGCTATGATTTCCGTTTTCTTAATTTTACCAAGGTTTTATTTGTGACCCAAAGTGTGCTCCATTCCAGAGAGTATTTCATGTGCACTTGAAAAGAAAGCTATATTCTTCTGTTTGGTGATGGAATATGCTAAAGTTATCAGTACAGTCAATCTAATGTGTGATTTATGGCCTGTTTCAATATTAATTCTCTCTGTGGATGATCAGTCCATTGCTATAAGTGGGGTGTTAAAGTCCCCTAGTATTATTATTATTTTTTTTGTCAATTTCCCTTGAATGGTTACTTGTATTTGTCTTATGTATATAGGTGCTCCTGTGTTGGATGCCTGTGTATTTATAATTGCAATATCTCCTTCCTGGATCTATCTCTTTATCATTATCTAGTGTCCTTCCTTGTCTCTAGTAATAGTCTTTATTTAAAAGTCTGTTTTATCTGATATGAGAATTGATACTGCAGCTTTTTTTTTTTTTTTTAATTTCCATTTGCATGGAATATCTTGTTCCAGGCCCTCACTTTTAGTCTGTATGTGTCCCTAGGTCTGAAGTACAGGTATTATCGACAGCATTTATATGGATCTTGTTTTTGCTTCCATTCAACCAACCTTTGCTTTGGTTGGAGCATTTAATCAATTTACATTTAAGTTAATTATTTATATGCATGAAATTATTGTTATTTACTTTATTGTTCTTTTTTTTTTTTTCAGATCTATTCATTGCCTTCTATTTTCTGCCTAGAGAACATCCTCTAACTTTTGTTGTAAAGCTCCTTTGGGGGTGCTGAATTTCTGAACTTTTGCTTATCTGTAAAACTAATGAGTTCTTCTTTGAATCTGAGTGAGATCTTAGCTGGCCACAGTAATCATGCTGGTATGTTTTTCCCTTTCATAAATTTAAGTATATCATGCCACACCCTTTTGGCCTGCAGAGTTTCTTCTGAAAGATCAGCTGTTAAACTTATGTGGATTCCCTTGTTATTTGTTGCTTTTCCCTTCCTGCTTTGAATATTTTTTCTTTTTCTAATTTTTTTCTTAGTTTGATTAATATGTGTCTTGGCATGTTTCTCCTTTGGTTTACCCTGTATTGGACTCTCTGTGCTTCTTGGACCAACATGTGTTTCCTTCACCAAGATAGGGAAATTTTCAACCATTGTTTCTTCAAGTGAGTTTTTATCTTTCTCTCTCTCTTCTCCTTGAATACCTATAATGGGAATGGTGGTATGCTTGATATTATCCACCAAATGCATTAAACTATTGTCAAATTTTTGGCTCATTTTTCCTTTTTGGTGTTGACATTGGGTGATTTCCACTACTATGTATCTCAGCTTACTGATGTGTCCTTCTGAATCATCTAATCTATTGATGCATCTGCTGTATTTTTCAAGTTAGTTATTGTATTCTTCAATTATAATCAGTTCCTTTATATACTTATTGCCTCTTTGTGGAGGTTCTCACTCCTTTCTTTCCTTCTTCCCCTGAGATGAGTAAATACCTTTTATTTACTTATTTCATGGGTCCACTGCATCTTGTTGTGTCATTGGCTTTCTCTAGTTGCCTAGAGTGGGAGCTGCACTCTAGTTTTGGTGTGTGGGCTTCCCACAGTTCTGTCCTCTCTCATTGTGGAGCACAGGCTCTAGGGTGCATGAGTTCAATAGCTGTGACATGCAGGTTTAGTTTCCCTGCCGCCTGGGATCATAGTTCCCAGGCCAAGTATTGAACCCTTGTCCCCTACATTGTCAGGAAAATCTTAACCAATGATCCAGCAGGAAAGACCCAGTAAATATCTCTATGAGCATTACTTTGCATTCATTTGATATAGATTATTAATCTCCATCTTGTTTAGTTCTTTTTCTGAGGTTATGTCTTGAGTGTTTATTTGGAATATATTCTTTGTCTCATTTTACCTATCTTATTTTTTCTCTATGCATTAATATTAGGTAGATGAACTATGTCTCCATGTTGAATGAGTGGACTTCTGTAGAGTGTCTCCTGTGTGGCCAAGAAGAACAGTTCCTCCAAGTAAGCAGAGACAGGAAATCCAGGGTGTCTCCTATGTAGGCTGAGTGTGGTGTCCTGTTGGATGTATGAACGTTGTTTTGGGCAGGTTGGAGAGAAAGTTCCAACAATTCCTTGCCCCTTTGGCACTTGCCCTAAAATTAGTCCATAATTCTGATTCCCATATGATGCATGCACTTTTCAAGCTGCTGCCTCTGAGCTGGCATTCAGCATCAGTAAGTTTGGCACAAACCTATTAATCATGGGGTCTTAACTTACCACGGCTCTCTCCCAGACATAGCTCTGCTGGTTTCAAATCCAGATATTATGGGGGCTCATCTTCCTGATTCAGGTTACCAGGGCTCAGGTGTTCAAAATATCCTCCCCAGGGAAGATACCAAGTTTGTAATGTCCCCTCCTGCTTCTGGGTTACCCATCACCAGTATGTGTCCTGACTAGACTGCATCTCTGCCCTTCCCATGCATCTCCATGTAGTTTTATCTTTACATCCTTAGTTGTGGAAGAGTTACTCTGCTAGTTTTCAGGTTGACATCTGGGTTTTCTTTGTGAGGAAACTCTAAGAATAGAGTAAATGTCTCAAAAAGTACTGTTTCAATTTCTGTGGAAGCTCTCTCCTTGTGTAAGTCAGTGGTACTCAAAGTGTCATCACTGGACCAGCAGTGTTAGCATCACCTGGGAAGTGGTTAAAAATGGAGATTCTCAATTTCCAGCCTGATCTAATGTATCAGAATTCCTCCATGCCTTACACGTGCTCAACACTAAATCAACCTGAAACACATCTCCCCCAGGGTTCTGTGACCACCATGCCCCTTAGTTTAATCAGGTACTGTTTTGAAATATTTATGAATTTGGTGGGGGCATATTTCAGCACTCTCACTTGGAATACACGAAGGGATATCTAATAAATTGGACACAATACTTCTCTCTCGTTGTTGTAGCCATGCATTCCAGGAAACAGACTCACTCAGAGGGACAATGCGGATAGTGGAGTGCAGTTTATTACACTGGTAATCCCAAGGCAGAGTTTCCTCGTAGCCAAGGACCCTGACCAGTTTTTGTGAAAGTCTTATTTACTCTTAAGTGTACACGCTGTAACCCACCTCCCCAAATTCCCTGAAACTAGCCTGAACAAAGGAAAAGATACAATCAAAGTTAACCCGTGGTTCATATGCCTTAAGCCTAGGTAGTTAACAGTGGACAATCATCAATAGGCCTGTGGTCATACATCAATAAGCATAGTAGAATTTATAATTCTATTTGGTTACACAGATAATTAGGATATTCTTTTAGGCAATGGAGAGTCTAGGTACAAGCCCTTGGGCTCTTTTGTCTGAGGGTTCTGGTTTTCCAGTTGATACGTTGTCTCCATAGACACTAGGCATATAGCTCAAAGTCCACAGTGTGGCCCAACATGGAGTCCTGCTTTCAAGATAGAGCCTCGGAGGCGGTCCTAAGATGGCAGAGTAATAGGACGGGGAGACCACTTTCTCCCCAACAAATTCATTAAAAGAACATTTAAACGCTGAATACATTCCACAAAACAATTTCTGAATGATGGCAGAGGACATCAGGCACCCAGAAAAGCATCGCATTGTCTTTGAAAGGAGGTAGAAAAAAATATAAAAGACAAAAAAAGAGACAAAAGAGGTAGGGATGGAGCTCCATCCTGGGAAGGGAGTCTTAAAAAGAGAGAAGTTTCCAAACACCAGGAAACACTCTCCCTGCTGAGTCTGTGGTGAGCCTTGGAACCACACAGGGCAACATAACTCGGAGGAAAAATAAATGATTAAAACCCACAGATTATGTGCCCAATGGTAACTCCCCCAATGGAGAAGCAGTGCAGACGCCTGCACCCACCACTAGCAAGCGGGGGCTGGGCAGGGAGGCATGGGCTGCATTGCTTAGAGTAAGGACCAGGCCTGAATGCCCTGAGGGCAATCTGAGGGAACTAACTTGGGCTAGCAAACAAGACTGTGGGATAGCTACCACACGAAAAGCCCTAATTTAAGATACCACCAGGCCCACTCACAGAACAAAGGACTGTACAGATCTAGTCGCCTGCATACCATTCCCCTCCGGTGACAGGCAGCCAGAGCCAGAAGGAGGCAACCACAGACCCAGAGAGACATTATCTACAAAACAGCAAACAGGCTTCTTTGCTAAGACTTCTTGATGTTCTGGACAGTCAACATCCACCTGAGAAGGTGTGCTGGTTGTACACCCAGAAAACCGTGTGGCATGGATGGGGGAGGCAATAAGTCGCAGCTACCACACTAGCCAAACACCTCATCACCTGAGCTGCTCGGACCTGGGAAGGGCACAAAACGCAGGCCCAACCGAGTCTGCACCTCTGAGGGCTTCCTGAGTGCCTGAACCTGAGCGGCTTAAAACTGGGAGGTGCATGCAGCCCAGGGCCAACCTTGGACGGTTCCCGGTGGAGCAACATAGAGACTGAGAAGTGTGGGCAAGGAGGGCACACACGCCATGAGCGGGGGCAGGCCCAGTGTGTCTGAGACACTGTGAGCACACACTGGTGTTATTTGTTTGCAGTATCCCTCCCTCCCCACAGCACGACTGAACAAGTGAGCCTAAAAAAGTGTCCACCACCACCCGCCTCTAGTCAGGGCGGAAAACAGACACTGAAGAGACCAGCAAACAAGAAGCTAAAACAGAGGGAACTGCCTTGGAAGTGACAGGTGCAATAGATTAAAACTCTGTAGTTAGTACCGACTACATAGGAAGGGGCCTATAGATCTTGAGAAATATAAGCCAGGCCAAGGAACTATCTGAAAATGAACTGACCCCACACTGCTCCCAACAACACCAGCGAAAGTCCTAGATATATTTTTACAATCATTCTTTATTATTGTTATTATTATTTTATTTTTAAGTCCTCTATTACTCCTTTAATTTTCATTTTTATAACCTACTATTACTTTTCAAAAAAAAGACCCTTTTAATTTTTTTTTTTTAATTTACAATATTGTACTGGTTCTGCCATATGCCAACATGAATCTGCCACAGGTATACATGTGTTCCCCATCCTGAATCCTCCTTGCTCCTCCCTTCCCAATACCATCCCTCTGGGTGGTCCTAGTGTCAAACTTTATATATATATATATATATATGTATGTGTGTGTGTGTGTGTGTGTATATATATATATATATATATATATATATATAGTGCCTTTTTTTTTTAATATTGTATTTTTGAAAATCCAACCTCTACTCTAGATTTTTAATCTTTGCTTTTTGGTATTTGTTATCAATTTTGTACCTTTAAGAACCCAATCTTCAGTACCCATTTTTACTTGGGAGCAAGATTACTGGCTTGACTGCTCTCTCCCCCTTTGGACTCTCCTTTTTCTCCACCAGGTCGCCTCTATCTCCTCCCTCCCCCTTCTCTTCTCTACCCAACTCTGTGAATCTCTTTGTGTGTTCCAGACTGTGGATAACATTTAGGAAACTGATTACTGGCTGGATCTGTCTCTCTCCTTTTCATTCCCCCCTTTATCTTCCTAGCCACCTCTGTCTCCTTCCTCCCTCTTCTCTTCTCTGTATAACTCTGAGAACATCTCTGAGTAGTTCAGAGTGTGGAGCGCACATAAGGAAGTGATTGCTGGCTAACTTGCTCTCTCCTCTTTTGATTCCACCTCATCTCATCCTGGTCACCTCTTTCTTCCTCCTCCCTCTTCTCTTTTCTATGTAACTCTGTGAACCTTTCTGGTGTCCCTCACTGTGGAGAAACTTTTCATCTTTAACCTAGAAGTTTTATCAGTGGTGCTGTATAGATGGAGAAGTCTTGAGACTACTGTAAAAATAAGACTGAAAACCAGAAGCAGGAGGCTTAAGTCCAAATCCTGAGAACACCAGAGAACTCCTGACTCCAGGGAACATTAACCAACAGGAACTCATCAAACACCTCCATACCTACACTGAAAACAAGCACCACCCAAGGGCCAACAAGTTTTAGAGCAAAACATACCACTCAAATTCTCCAGCAACACAGGAACACAGTTCTGAGCTTCAATATATAGGCTGTCCAAAGTGACTCCAAACCCATTGACATCTCATAACTCATTACTGGACACTTCATTGCACTCCAGAGAGAAGAAATCCAGCTCTACCCACCAGAACACCGACACAAGCTTACCTAACCAGGAAAACTTGACAAGCCACCTGTACAACCCCACCCACAGCAAGGAGACTCCACAATAAAGAGAACTCCACAAACTGCCAGAATACGGAAAGGCCACCCCAAACTCAGCAGTATAAACAAGATGAAGAGGCAGAGGAATATCCAGCAGGTAAAGGAACAGGATAAATGCCCACCGAACCAAATAAAAGAGGAAGAGATAGAGAATCTACCTGTTAAAGAATTCTGAATAATGATAGTGAAAATGATCCAAAATCTTGAAATCAAAAGCGAATCACAGATAAATAGCCTGGAGAAAAGGATTGAAAATATGCAAGAAAGGTTTAACAAGGACCTAGAAGAAATAAAAAAGAGTCAATATATAATGAATAATGCAATAAATGAGATAAAAAAATACTCTGGAGGCAATAAATAGTAGAATAACAGAGGCAGAAGATAGGATTAGTAAAACAGAAGATAGAATGGTAGAAATAAATGAATCAGAGAGGAAAAAAGAAAAACTAATTAAAAGAAATAAAGACAATCTCAGCGACCTCCAGGACAATATTAAATGCCCCAACATTCGAATCATAGGAGTCCCAGAAAAAGAAGACAAAAAGAAAGACCATGACAAAATACTTGAGGAGATAATAGTTGAAAACTTCCCTAAAATGGGGAAGGAAATAATCACCCAAGTCCAAGAAACCCAGAGAGTCCCAAACAGGATAAACCCAAGGAGGAAAACCCCAAGACACATATTAATCAAATTAACAAAGATCAAACACAAAGAACAAATATTATAAGCAGCAAGGGAAAAACAACAAATAACACACAAGGGGATTCCCATAAGGATAACAACTGATCTTTCAATAGAAACTCTTCAGGCCAGAAGGGAATGGCAAAACATACTTAAAGTGATGAAAGAAAATAACCTACATCCCAGATTACTGTACCCAGCAAGGAGCTCATTCAAATATGAAGGAGAAATCAAAAGGTTTATAGACAAGCAAAAGCTGGGAGAATTCAGAACCACAAAACCAGCTCTCCAACAAATGCTAAAGGATATTCTCTAGACAGGAAATACAAAAAGGGTGTATAAACTCGAACCCAAAACAATAAAGTAAATGGCAATGGGATCATACTTATCAATAAACCTTAAAAGTAAATGGGTTGAATGCCCCAACCAAAAGACAAAGACTGGCAGAATGGATACAAAAACAAGACCCCTATATATGTTGTCTACAAGAGACTCACCTCAAAATAGGGGACACACACAGACTGAAAGTGAAGGGCTGGAAAAAGTTATTTGATGCAAATAGAGACCAAAAGAAAGCAGGAGTAGCAATACTCATATCAGATAAAATAGACTTTAAAACAAAGGCTGTGAAAAGAGACAAGAAGGACACTACCTAATGATCAAAGGATCAATTCAAGAAGAAGATTTAACAATTATATATGTAACCAACATAGGAGCACCACAATATGTAAGATAAATGTTAACAACTATAAAAGGGGAAATTAACAATAACACAATAATAGTGGGATACTTTAATACCCCATTCACACCAATGGATAGATCAACTAACCAGAAAATTAACAAGGAAAGACAAACTTTAAATGATACAATAGACCAGTTAGACCTAATTGATATCTATAGGACATTTCACCCCGAAACAATGAATTTCACCTTTTTCTCAAGCACACACAGAACCTTCTCCAGGGTAGATCAAATCCTGGGCCATAAATCTAGCCTTGGTAAGTTAAAAAAAAATTGAAATCACTCCAAGCATCTTTTCTGACCACAATGCAGTAAGATTAGATCTCAATTACAGGAGAAAAACTATTAAAAATCCAAACATTTTTGTGTAAGGTGTTAGAAAGTGTTCTAGTTTCATTCTTTTACAAATGGTTGACCAGTTTTCCCAGCACCACTTGTTAAAGAGATTGTCTTTTATCCATTGTATATTCTTGCCTCCTTTGTCAAAGATAAGGTGTCCATATGTTCGTGGATTTATCTCTGGGCTTTCTATTTTGTTCCATTGATCAATATTTCTGTCTTTGTGCCAGTACCATACTGTCTTGATAACTGTGGCTTTGTAATAGAGTCTGAAGTCAGGTAGGTTGATTCCTCCAGTTCCATTCTTCTTTCTCAAGATAGCTTTGGCTATTCGAGGTTTTTTGTATTTCCATACAAATTGTGAAATTATTTGTTCTAGCTCTGTGAAGAATACCGTTGGTAGCTTGATAGGGATTGCATTGAATCTATAAATTGCTTTGGGTAGTATACTCATTTTCACTATATTGATTCTTCCAATCCATGAACATGGTATATTTCTCCATCTATTAGTGTCCTCTTTGATTTCTTTCACCAGTGTTTTATAGTTTTCTATATATAGGTCTTTAGTTTCCTTAGGTAGATATATTCCTAAGTATTTTATTCTTTCCATTGCAATGGTGAATGGAGTTTTTTCCTTAATTTCTCTTTCAGTTTTCTCATTATTAGTGTATAGGAATGCAAGGGATTTCTGTGTGTTGATTGTATATCCTGCAACTTTACTATAATCATTGATTAGTTCTAGTAATTTTCTGGTGGAGTCTTTAGGGTTTTCTATGTAAAGGATCATGTCATCTGCAAACAGTGAGAGTTTTACTTCTTCTTTTCCAATTTGGATTCCTTTTATTTCTTTTTCTGCTCTGATTGCTGTGGCCAAAACTTCCAAAACTATGTTGAATAGTAATGGTGAAAGTGGGCACCCTTGTCTTGTTCCTGATTTCAGAGGAAATGCTTTCAGTTTTTCACCATTGAGGATAATGTTTGCTGTGGGTTTGTCATATATAGCTTTTATTATGTTGAGGTATGTTCCTTCTATTCCTGCTTTCTGGAGAGTTCTTATCATAAATGGATGTTGAATTTTGTCAAAGGCTTTCTCTGCATCTATTGAGATAATCATATGGTTTTTGTTTTTCAATTTGTTAATGTGGTGTATAACATTGATTGATTTGCGGATATCAGTATACTAACACATATATATGGAATTTAGAAAGATGGTAACAATAACCCTGTGTACGAGACAGCAAAAGAGACACCGATGTATAGATCAGTCTCATGGACTCTGTGGGAGAGGGAGAGGGTGGGGAGATTTGGGAGAATAGCATTGAAACATGTATAATATCATTTATGAAATGAGTCGCCAGTCCAGGTTCGATGTACGGTACTGGATGCTTGGGGCTGGTGCACTGGGACGACCCAGAGGGAGGGTAGATGAGGGAGGAGGGAGGAGGGTTCAGGATAGGGAACGCGGGTATACCTGTGGCGGATTCATTTTGATATTTGGCAAAACTAATACAATATTGTAAAGTTTAAAAATAAAATAAAATTAAAAAAAAATTCCATAAAAAAAAAAAATCCAAACATATGGAGGCTGAACAACACACTGCTAAATAACCAGCAAGTCATAGAAGAAATCAAAATATGCATAGAAATGAATGAAAATGAAAACGCAACAACCCAAAACCTGTGGGACATTGTAAAAGCAGTGCTAAGGGGAAAGTTCATAGCAATACAGGTATATCTCAAGAAACAAGAAAAAAGTAAAATAAATAACCTAACTCTACACCTAAAGCAACTAGACAAGGAAGAAATGAAGAACCTCAGGATTAGTAGAAGGAAAGAAATCTTAAAAATTAGGGCAGAAATAAATGCAAAAGAAACAAAAGAAACCATAGCGAAAATCAACAAAGACAAAAGCTGGTTCTTTGAAAGGATACATAAAATTGACAAACCATTAGCCAGACTCATCAAGAAACAAAGTGACAAAAATCAAGTCAATAAAGTTAGAAACGAAAATGGAGAGATAACAACAGACAACACAGAAATACAAAGAATCATAAGAGACTACTATCAGCAATTATATGCCACTAAATTGACAACTTGGAAGAAAGGGACAAATTCTTAGAAAAGTACAACTTTCCAAAACTGAACCAGGAATAAATAGAAAATCTTAACAGACCCATCACAAGCACAGAAATTGAAACTGTAATCCAAAATCTTCCAACAAACAAAAGCCCAGGTCCAGATGACTTCACAGCTGAATTCTACCAAAAATTTAGAGAGGAGCTAGCATCTATCATACTCAAACTCTTCCAGAAAATTGCAGAGGAAGGTAGACTTCCAAACTCATTCTATGAAGCCACCATCACTCTAATACCAAAACTTGACAAAGATGCCACAAAAAAGGAAAACTACAGGCCAATATAACTGATGAACATAGATGCAAAAATCCTTAACAAAATTCTAGCAATCAGAATCCAACAACACATTAAAAAGATCATACACCATGACCAAGTGGGCTTTATCCCAGGGATGCAAGGATTCTTCAATATCTGCAAATCAATCAATATAATATACCACATTAACAAATTGAAAAACAAAAGCCATATGATTATCTCAATAGATGAAGAGAAAGCCTTTGACAATTCAACATCCATTTATGATAAAAACTCTCCAAAGCAGGAATAGAAGGAACATCAGTTCAGTTCAGTTCAGTCGCTGAGTCGTGTCCGACTCTTTGTGATCCCATGAACTGCAGCACGTCAGGCTTCTCTGTCCAACACCAACTCTCGGAGTTCACTCAGACCCATGTCCATGGAGTCAGTGATGCCATCCAGCCATCTCATCCTCTATCGTCCCCTTCTCCTTCTTCCCCCAATCCCTCCCAGCATCAGAGTCTTTTCCAATGAGTCAGCTCTTCGCATGAGGTGGTCAAAGTACTGGAGTTTCAGCTTTAGCATCATTCCCTCCAAAGAAATCCCAGGGCTGATCTCCTTCAGAATGGACTGGTTGGGTCTCCGTGCAGTCCAAGGGACTCTCAAGAGTCTTCTCCAACACCACAGTTCAAAAGCATCAATTCTTCTGTGCTCAGCTTTCTTCACACAATACCTCAAGTTAAAAACAAACAAACAAATAAAAAAAAAACCACGATATTCACTCATCAAAATTAGTTCTAAAATTTGTCAAGGTTTCAAGTGTTGGCATGTTTCTAATTGCTTTGGTGGTGTTTTGTGAGGTAGGGATTCAACTTACTTTCCCAATGGATACCAAACAGTCCCACTGGGTTTCCCTCTCCATTTACACATTAAGAAACATTTTTCAAAATCCCAAGTATTAAGAACTTCAGGTCTCTGGTAATTTGTGGAGCACCCAAGAGACAGGTATCCTTTTCTGTCTCTTCTCCTAACATGTCACCATTGCCAGTTTCCAGTATACAGAAGTGGAGAAGGCAGTGGCACCCATTACACTACTCTTGCCTGGAAAATCCATGGCCGGAAGAGCCCGGTAGGCTGCAGTCCATGGGATTGCTAAGAGTTGGACACTACTGAGCGACTTCACTTTCACTTTTTACTTTCATGCAATGGAGAAGAAAATGAGAGCCCACTCCAGTGTCCTTTCCTGGAGAACCCCAGGGACAGGGAAGCCTGGTGGGCTGCTGTCTATGTGGTCACATAGAGTCGGGCACAACTGAAGTGAATTAGCAGCAGCAGCAGCTCCCAGGGGCTCTTTGCCTGGTGGAGACATGGAGAACTCTGAGACCAGCACCATATCACACTAGAACCTGGACTGGAGAGAAGGTTCTTACCAGGAAGGTTTCATCCCTGCTGTGGGGTGTTCGGAGTTCATTTCTGATTGTTCACCTCCCGGGTCCTTGGCGGAGGCCCCACTCTGCGATCTGAAAACGCTGTGGCTTCCCCCCTGAAAAAAAAAAAAAAACTAGCATTTTTTTTTTTTTTGCCTCAGTGCACGTCCAGCCCCATCTGGCTCCCCAGCTCCACACTGAACCCTCACCCACAGGTTAAGGAGAGCCCAGTTCCAGAAAAGATTCACACAAGGAGAGGCTGCTGGAGACCCTCCAACACCCTAGTCTAAATAAGCATTTCCTTTGGTTTCACCACCCTGGGAGGAGGTACTGGTTTTGCGTCCATTTTGCAGTTGAAATGGTTGAGCCTCAGATCATTGTGTGATTTGCCCAGGGTCACTCAGCAGGTTATCGCTTGAGCTGGGATTTGAACTCAGAATTCCTGTCTCGGAGTCCAGGACTCTGTGCAAGTCATTCAACTCCAATATTCTTGCCAGCAGAATTGTTTGGACAGAAGAGCTTGTCAAGATACAGTCCATAGGTCACAAAGAATTGGACATGGCTGAGTGACTAACACACACAAGGGTCCCTCTTGACATTCTTTAAATTTAAAATGTTAATTCACTGAAAAAGTACAGTCAGAGGAAAAATTACATGAGTAAAAGAGTCGTTAGAACAAAATGACAATAAAGCATAACAGATGAAAAAAATTCCAAATAATGACTTTTCGTAAGAATTTTAGATCTTTGGAGGAATTCTCTTTAAACTGAATTTAACATGAAAGGTTTAATTTTAAATATAAAACTATTTTGGTATTATATTTCTATGATGAGACTGAAAATTTTCTAATTTATGTAAGATATTGAGGAATAGGGTGTAGCTATTAAAATCATATTTCAAAATCATTAAGGAATGAATAAACACTAAAATATATTGGGGAAGTAGCTATGAATAGAAAATGATCCCATATAGTTTAGATGACAGTACAAATATATTGAGTGAAATTTTTCAAATGTATTTATTTTTAATTGAGGAATAACTGCTTTACAACGTTTAGTTGCTTTCCCTCATACAACAACATGAATCAGTTGTAAGTATATATATATATCCCCTCTTTGGTGAGCCTCCCTCCCACCTCCCACCATCCCACCCTTCTAGGTCATCACAGAGCACTGTGTTGGTCTCCCTATATAATATAGCAACTTCCCACTAGCTAGCTATTTTATATATGCTACTGGCTATGTTTCCATGCTATTCTCTCAATTTGGCCCACCCTCTCCTATCATAGCTAGGCAGACAAGTCTTTCCTCTGCATCTGTGTATCTATTTTTGCCTTGCAAAAAAGTTCAGTAGTACCATTTTCTAAGATTCCATATATATGCACTGGTATATGATATTTGTTTATCTCTTTTTGACTTAGTTCAATCTGTGTCAAAGGCTCTAGATTCATCCACCTCAGTTAAACTGACTTGTATTTGATCCTTTTGAAGCTCAGTGAAAGTGCTGCACTCAATATGCCAGCAAACTTGGAAAACTCAGCAGTGGCCACAGGACTGGAAAAGGTCAGTTTTCATTCCAATCCCAAAGAAAGGCAATGCCAAAGAATGCTCAAACTACTGCACAATTGCACTCATCTCACATGCTAGTAAAGTAATGCTCAAAATTCAGTCAGGAACAAGATAAGTGTGCCCACTTTCACCATTACTGTTCAACATAGGTTTGGAAGTTTTGGCCACAGCAATCAGAGCAGAAAAAGAAATAAAAGGAATCCAAATAGGAAAAGAAGAAGTAAAACTCTCACTGTTTGCAGATGACATGATCCTCTACATAGAAAACCCTAAAGACTCCACCAGAAAATTACTAGAACTAATCAATGACTATAGTAAAGTTGCAGGATATACAATCAACACACAGAAATCCCTTGCATTCCTATACACTAATAATGAGAAAATAGAAATAGAAACTAAGGAAACAATTCCATTCACCATTGCAATGAAAAGAATAAAATACTTAGGAATATATCTACCTAAAGAAACTAAAGACCTATATATAGAAAACTATAAAACACTGGTGAAAGAAATCAAAGAGGACACTAATAGATGGAGAAATATACCATGTTCATGGATTGGAAGAATCAATATAGTGAAAATGAGTATACTACCCAAAGCAATTTATAGATTCAGTGCAATCCCTATCAAGCTACCAACGGTATTCTTCACAGAGCTAGAACAAATAATTTCACAATTTGTATGGAAATACAAAAAACCTCGAATAGCCAAAGCTATCTTGAGAAAGAAGAATGGAACTGGAGGAATCAACCTGCATGACTTCAGGCTGTACTACAAAGCCGCAGTCATCAAGACAGTATGGTACTGGCACAAAGACAGAAATATAGATCAATGGAACAAAACAGAAAGCCCAGAGATAAATCCACAAACATATGGACACCTTATCTTTGACAAAGGAGGCAAGAATATACAATGGATTAAAGACAATCTCTTTAACAAGTGGTGCTGGGAAAACTGGTCAATCACTTGTAAAAGAATGAAACTAGAGCACTTTCTAACACCATACACAAAATTAACTCAAAATGGATTAAAGATCTCAATGTAAGACCAGAAACTATAAAACTCCTAGAGGAGAACATAGGCAAAACACTCTCTGACATACATCACAGCAGGATCCTCTATGACCCACCTCCCAGAATATTGGAAATAAAAGCAAAAATAAACAAATGGGACCTAATTAACCTTAAAAGCTTCTGCACAACAAAGGAAACTATTAGCAAGGTGAAAAGGCAGCCTTCAGAATAGGAGAAAATAATAGCAAATGAAGCAACAGACAAACAACTAATCTCAAAAATATACAAGCAACTCCTACAGCTCAATTCCAGAAAAATAAATGACCCAATCAAAAAATGGGCCAAAGAACTAAATAGACATTTCTCCAAAGAAGACGTACAGATGGCTAACAAACACATTGGCTAACAAACACATGAAAAGATGCTCAACATCACTCATTATCAGAGAAATGCAAATCAAAACCACTATGAGATACAATTTCACGCCAGTCAAAATGGCTGCGATCCAAAAATCTACAAGCAATAAATGCTGGAGAGGGTGTGGAGAAAAGGGAACCCTCTTACACTTGTTGGTGGCAGTACAGCCACTATGGAGAACAGTGTGGAGATTCTTTAAAAAACTGGAAATAGAACTGCCTTATGATCCAGCAATCCCACTGCTGGGCATACACACTGAGGAAACCAGAGGGAAAGAGACACGTGTACCCCAATGTTCATCACAGCACCGTTTATAATAGCTAGGACATGGAAGCAACCTAGATGTCTATCAGCAGACCTATGGAAAAGAAAACTGTGATACATATACACAATGGAGTATTACTCGGCCATTAAAAAGAATACATTTGAATCAGTTCTAATGAGGTGGATGAAACTGGAGCCTATTATACAGAGTGAAGTAAGCCAGAAAGAAAAACACCAATACAGTATACTAACACATATATATGGAATTTAGAAAGATGGTAACAATAACCCTGTATACGAGACAGCAAAAGAGACACTGATGTATAGAACAGTCTTTTGGACTCTGTGGGAGAAGGAGAGGATGGGATGATTTGGGAAAATGGCATTGAAATATGTATAATATCATATATGAAATGAGTTGCCAGTCCAGGTTCAATGCACGATACTGGATGCTTGGGGCTGGTGCACTGGGACGACCCAGAGGGAAGGTATGGGGAGGGAGGAGGGAGGATGGAGGAGGGTTCAGGATGGGGAACACATGTATACCTGTGGGAGATTCAATTTGATATATGGCAAAACCAACACAATATTTTAAAGTTAAATAAAAAAAAAAGAAAATTCTCCAAACCAGGCTTCAGCAATATGTGAACCATGAACTTTCTGATGTTCAATCTGCTTTTAGAAAAGGCAGAGGAACCAGAGATCAAATTGCCAACATCTGCTGGATCATGGAAAAACAAAAGAGTTCCAGAAAAGCATCTATTTCTGCTTTATTGACTATGCCAAAACCTTTGACTGTGTGGATCACAATAAACTGTGGAAAATTCTGAAAGAGATGGGAATACCAGAACACATGATCTGCCTCTTGAGAAATTTGTATGCAGGTCAGGAAGCAGCAGTTAGAACTGGACATGGAACAACAGACTGGTTCCAAATAGGAAAAGGAGTTTGTCAAGGCTGTATATTGTCATCCTGTTTATTTAACTTCTATGCAGAGTACATCATGAGAAACACTGGACTGGAAAAAACAAGCTGAAATCAAGATTGCCGGGAGAAATATCAATAACCTCAGATATGCAGATGACATCGCCCTTATGGCAGAAAGTGAAGAGGAACTAAAAAGCCTCTTGATGAAAGTGAAAGTGGAGAGTGAAAAAGTCGGCTAAAAGTCAACATTCAGAAAATGAAGATCATGTCATCCGGTCCCATCACTTCATGGGAAATAGATGGGGAAACAGTGGAAACAGTGTCAGACTTTATTTTTGGGGGCTCAAAAATCACTGCAGATGGTGATTGCAGCCATGAAATTAAAAGACACTTACTCCTTGGAAGGAAAGTTACGTCCAACCTAGATAGCGTATTCAAAAGCAGAGACATTACTTCGCCAACAAAGGTCCATCTAGTCAAGGCTATGTTTTTTCCTGTGGTCATGTATGGATGTGAGAGTTGTACTGTGAAGAAGGCTGAGCACCAAAGAATTGATGCTTTGGAACCGTGGTGTTGGAAAAGACTCTTGAGAGTCCCTTGGACTGCAAGGAGATCCAACCAGTCCATTCTGAAGGAGATCAGCCCTGAGATTTCTTTGGAAGAAACGATGCTAAAGCTGAAACTCCAGTACTTTGGCCACCTCATGCGAAGAGTTGACTCATTGGAAAGACTCTGATGCTGGGAGGGATTGGGAGCAGGAGGAGAAGGGGACGACAGAGGATGAGATGTCTGGATGGCATCACTGACTCGATGGACGTGTGTCTCAGTGAACTCTGGGAGTTGGTGATGGACAGGGAGTCCTGGCGTGCTGCGATCATGGGGTCACAAAGAGTCGGACACGACTGAGTGACTGATCTGATCTGATCTGAATATTCCATTGTGTATATGTTCCACAACTTCTTTGTCTATGCATCTATTGATGAACATCTTGGTGTTTCCATGCCCTTGGTGTGCAAATTGTGCTGCAATGAACATTGGGGTACATATGTCTTTTTTCAATTATTATTGTCTCAGAGTATATGCCCAGGAGGGGATTGTTTGGTCATATAATAGTTTTAGTCCTAGTTTATAAAGAAGCCTCTATAGTGTTCTCCTTAGTGGCTATATCCATTTCTATTCCAAGAGTGCTAGAGGCTTCTCTTTTTCCCATTTCTTGTCCAGTGTTTATTGTTTGTAGAATTTTTGATGATGGCCATTCTGACTGGTGCGACATGATACCTCATTTGGTTTTGATTTGCATTTCTTTAATAATGGGCAGTGTTGATCATCTTTACATATACTTGTTGACCCCTGAATGTCTTCTTGGAGAAATGTCTATTTAAGTCTTCTGCTTATTTCTTAATTGGTTGTTTGTTTTTTCTGATATCGAACTGTATGATCCACCTGTAAACTTTGAAATGAAATAATTTTTCAGTTGCTTTGTTTGCAATTATTTTCTCCCATACTGACAGTTGTCTTTCCATCTTGTTTATAGTTTTCTTTGCTGCTTAAATAATTTGAAGTTTAGCTAAATACCATATGTGCGCACGTGTGTGTGTGTGTGTGCATGTGTGTGTGTGTTTGGTTTGTTTTTATATTACTCTAGAAGGTGAGTCAAAGAGGCTCTTGCTTTGATATATGTCAAAAAGGGTTCTGCCTATGTTTTCCTCTAAAGTTTTAGTTTCTGGCCTTACATTCAGGCTTTTAACCAATCTTGCATTTACTTTTGTGTATAGTGCTAAGAAGTGTTCTAATTTGATTCTTGTACATGTAGCTGTCCAGTTTCTCCAGAACCACTTATTGAAGAGGCTCTCTTTTCTGTCTTTTGTCCACATTATATTCTTGCCTCCTTTGTGAAAGAAAAGGTACCTATAGGTGCATGAGTTTATCTCTTAGCTTGGTATCTTCTTCGATTGGTTTATATTTCTGTTCTTGTGCCAGTACCATGCTGTCTTGATGACACTTGCTTTGTAGTATCGTGTGACATCAGAAAAGTTGAAACCTCTAGTTCCACCTTTCTTTTTCAAGATTGCTTTGGCCATTAAGGGTCTTGTTTTATTTTATACAAATTATAAAATTATATGTTCTAGTTCTTTGAAAAGTGCCATTGGTAATTTGATAGAGATGAATTGAATCTGCAGATTGCTTTGGGTATTACAGTCATTTTCGCAATATTGATTCTTCCATTTCAAGAACATCATATACCTGTCTTTTGTGTCATCTTTGATATCTTTCATAATACAGAATTTCTTACTTGCATACGCATGTTTTGTCTCTTTAGGTAGGTTTATTCCTAGGTATTTTATTCTTCTTGCAGTTGTGAATGATACTGTTTCCTTAATTTCTTTTTCTGATTTTTCATTGGTGTTGTATAGGAATGCAAGGGATTTCTGTATATTATGTGTCCTGTGCTTTACTTGGCACCCACTCCAGTACTCTTGCCTGGAAAATCCCATGGACGGAGGAGCCTGGTGGGCTGCAGTCCATGGGGTCGCTAAGAGTCAGACACAACTGAACGACTTCACTTTCACTTTCATGCATTGGAGAAGGAAATGGCAACCCACTCCAGTGTTCTTGCCTGGAGAATCCCAGCGATGGTGGAGCCTGGTGGTGCCGTCTATGGGGTCGTACAGTTGGACACAACTGAAGTGCCTTAGCAGCAGTAGCAGCAGTGCTTTACTAAATTCATTGATTAACTCTTGTAATTCTCTGGTTGTATCTTTAGGGTTTTCTATGTATAGAAACAGGTCATCTGCAAACAATGAGAGTTTTACTTCTTTTTTTTTTTTTATCTGGATTGTTTTAATTTGTGTTTCTTGTCTAATTGCTCTGGCTATGACTTACAAAACTATATTGTATAATAACAGTGAGAGTAGTCACCCTGGTTGTTCCTGATTTTGGAGGAAATGCTTTCAGGTTTTCACCATCAAGAATAATGTTTGCTGTGAGATTGTCATACATGAGCTTTATTATGTTGAGGTAGGCTCCTTCTGGAGCCTATTTTCTGGAAAGTGCCCATTTTCTGGAGAGTTTTTTTTTTTTTTTTTTAATCATAAGTTGGTGTTGACTTTTGTCAAAAAACTTTTCTGCACCTATTGAGATTATCATATGATCTTTATCTTTCAATTTGTTAACAGGGTATAAAATAGTTTGATTTGCATATAGAGAAAAATTTACACACTCTGGGATAAACTCCACTTGAACTTGGTGTGTGATCCTTTTATGTAGCATCGTGTGTCGTTTTATTTTTTTTCTTCTAGTGTTTTGTTCAAGATTTTTACATCTATGTTCATCAATGATATTGGCTTTTTATTTTCTTTTCTGTGTGGTATTTCTGTTGGCTTTGGTATCACTGTGATGGCAGTTTCACAGAATGGGTTTCAGAGTGTCCTCCTGCTTGCAGTTTTTGAAAAATTTTGATCAGGATGGGTGTTAGCTCATCACGAAACCTTTGATAGCATTCACCTGTGAAGCCCTGGGCTTTTGTTCATTGTAGACTTTTGATCACAGTTAGTAGTGGCTGTGATTAATTATCCATATACAGAGCTTGTGATGGGTGTTAGTGACAGGCTCACTCTCAAGAAAAATGGGTTCCAATTTCCACTTCACATCCCAAGAGAGGCACTGTCTTCAAAAGGAACGTATTTAGACATAAAAACAAGGACAGCTTTATCTGCATGCCATCCATGAGTTGTGACATACTGATCACATATTAAAGTGATATTTTTTGTGTGTTGGATTAAAATATAATTTGAATATTAATTTCCAATGCTTATTTTTGCTTTTTAAATGTGGATAATGGAAAATTGAAGTTTTATATGGAGCTTGAATTTGTAGTCCACATTACATTCCATGGAGAGCTTTGGCCTAGAACAGAAACCAAGTCAAGGTGACCTAATGACCATCAGGCTGGGAGCGAGGCACACCTTTGCCCAGACAGAGTTAGACTCTCCCCATTAGAGCTGTGTGTGATTGAACTGGTTGTGGGCATAGAGAATCCTTGAGTGTAGTTTGTCTTCACAAATTTTCATTGTTTGCTTGTTTTGGTTCTTACCAAATCTTGGTGGTTTTTGATTGATAACAGAACAAACAGGCCTGGAGCACATTTCTTGTTAAATGTTTTTGAGCTGGGGCTTCCCAGGTGACTCTAGTGGTAAAGAACCCACCTGCCAATGTAGGAGACATAAGAGACTCAGGTTTGATCTCTTGGTTGGGAAGACCCTCTGGAGGAGGGCATGGCAAACCACTATAGTATTCTTGCCTGGAGAATCCATGGACATAGAAGCCTAGTGGGCTACAGTTTATGGGGTCACACAGCATCAGACATGACTGAAGCGACTGAGCACACATGCATATTTGCTGTTGAATTATGACAGCAGATTGAGACACGTCAATGGAGGCAGAATGGGGATGGAATGAGGGTGAGTTGAGAAAGGTTCTGGTTTCTGTAAGCTGTACTGGGTTGTCCTTTCATGCTCTTCTTTTTCTCGCTTTGGTTTTCAGATTGCATGTTGGTGGTGGCAGGACAACACTGACTGTGTTTGCTAGGAGCAGATTTCCTCATTAATTTAGATTTTAAAGACCAAAAGTAAGGAGGGTACCCTATGCAATATGGAATAGGCAAACAACTACTTCATCAGCCAAGTTCAATCTCTGAAAACCTCCTGACTTCTGAAAACTATTTACAGAACTATACTCTTGGAGGAGGGATATCTTTTTGTAACTGCCAATATCTTAGACTCTCATAGTTTAGAGCTAGGATTTAAATTATCTCTGATCATTCACTCCCTTCCTGCTCCATACTGCCTAATCTTCTGAAGTTTTGGGAAAGTCAAGAAAGCTTAATGAGAGCAAAACAAATAAACATTCAAGAGCATGTGGAGTCCAAGGGCTTGGTCTAAGATTAAATAACCTCACCACTACACAGTTCCATTTAAATTCTAAGCCAACCACATCAACCCAGAAAGTCAGCTCTTGCTGCAGGATCCACCTTCTGTCCATTTCCACTTTTCCCTCCATATCTGACTACCCACTGATCATATTTTCACAGTGTCGCCCAGGTACCTTGTCACTAGGTCGAGGAAATGATCCCCAAGATGTCATGCCAGTAGGAAGTATCTGCCACTCACGGCTGCTGGCAGTCTGGTGAATCTGGTGATAATTTAACTAACCTTCAGCCCTCCCTGACCCTAGGTCTTCTCCTTGGCATTGTTGTTATTAATTTGAGGACTTGTGTAGGACACAAGTGACACATGGCTCTTCAGTAAGAGGAGCTGATGTCCTTGGCTGGCAGGATGAGGCACGGGCCTATGTGCTAGGTTCCATCTTCTGAGAGGGAAAGAAAAAAACCTAACTTCCAAGAAGCACTGAGCTCTCAGACCTAAAGGAGACAGACCAAGAGTGTAGAAATTGTGGTAGGTGCTGAGCAGGAAGCTTTGTGAGAAGGTATTGCTACTGGCTGTGTCCTATCTCTCCTAGGTAGTCCAGGCTCAACTGGAGAGGGAAGAGTCAGACATCACTAAGTGACTGAACTGTACTCAACTGGGGCAATGACATCTGGCTTAGAGTTCTGCCAGGTGAAGTTGGAGGTTTGCCAGAGGCTCATCCCCTAGAGAAGGGAATTCCACCCACTGCAGATTCTTGCCTAGAGAACTCCATGGAAAGAGGACCCTGGTGGGCTATGGTCCATGGGTTCACAAAGAGTCAGATATGATGGAGCATCTACCACCACCACCATCATACATGGTCATTGGCCCTTGTCCTAGACCAACAGGTCTAACTCTCCTCAGCCCCTGGTACCCTTTTTCTACTTTGTCTTTGCAGTAGACTTACATGGACACTTCATAATGCAATCATAGAATGTCTGTCCTTTTGTGCCTGGCTTGTTTCACTTAGCATAGTGACTTCAAAGTTTACTCACTTTGCAGCACATTTCAGAATTTCTTTAGTTGTTAATAATATCACCTAAGTTCAACATCATGTATGATCTGGAAATTACAGATCAAAATCATGATATATCACACCACAACTATTAGGACTGAAACTCCAACTATATGATAAACTAACTCCAACTAAACTCCAACTATATGATAAAACCAATCACTGGAGGGTGAGAAACAAGAGGACCTATCCTTCGTTACTGGTGGAATGCATGTATAGTCACATTCTGAGGCAGTTTGGCAGTTTTCCCCAAAGTTAAATAAGTCTCACCTTGGGATCTGACAATCGTGCTTTCAGTATTTAGGCAATTGCTCTGAAAATCTATGTCCAAATGCAATCAAGGATGCAATTTTGCACTGAACTTCTATACAAAATGGCTATAAATTAAAAAAAAAATCGTGATATCCTTCAGTTAATGAACGTGTAGGTAAATTGGGTTACATTAAAGTCAAGGGGGGCAGAACATGTCACCCTAAGATAAGTCTCTGACATAGGTTTTTTTTTTTTTTTTTTTGCTCTATTTAATTCAAAAAAATAAGAAAAAAGAAAAGCTGAGTAGAAGCTACCCTTTTTAATTTTAAGATTTATTAATTTATTTTTTCCCATGTTGGATCTTCATTGCTTTGAGAGGGCTTTCTCTAGTTTTGGTGAGTAGGGGTTACTCTTGTTGCAGAGCTCGGGATCAAGGTGTGCAGGCTTCAGCTGTTATGGTGCATGTGTTTAGTAGTTGTGACTCCCAGGCTCCAGAGTGCTGGCTCAGTAGTTGTTTTGGATGAGTTTAGCTACTCTGAGGCATGTAAGATACTCCTGGACCAAAAATAAAACCCTATCCCATGCATTAGCAGGCAGATCCTTAACCAGTAGAACACCAGGGGAGCCTGAAGTTGCCCTTTTGTGAGTTACATTTACGTTGAGTAGGGAAGTCTCTGTTTGTAAGGGGATGTCCCTCTTTGTACCTGAAACAGGATAGTTACATCTCAAGGAACTCTTTATCAGTGAAGAGGTCCTGACGTAAATATGCAAAGAATCATATTCTTGTTTACTGTGCTTTCCATGATAACCTGCCATAACTGGTCTCCCCTTTTCCACCAAAGTCTTTCATATGTTTTTAGCTGAAGACGGTATTTAAGGTGATGGCTTTGATCACTGCAGGAAGTGACTCAGTTTTCCCTGGCATCTCCCATGTATGCAAGAGGTATATACGTTATTAAACTTCTGTTTCTCTCCTGATAATTCGGCTTTAATTTTGGAGAAATAAGGCTCAAACAAGAACCAAAAGGGCAGAGGGAAATTGTTTTCCCTCCTATACACATGCAAAGGAATAATACTCAACAGTGTATAGGAGTGAAAAGGTATCACTTGAAAGACAGGTAGGATAAAGATGAGAAAGATGATCAGTGACTTAAAATGTATCTATTGTTGCTTGCTTTAACGAAGGAAATAAATAGAAACAGTTGGGAAATGTTTGAATTAGAAGAAGTCACTCAAATGTGTGTTATTTTCCAAAAGAGAACCAGTGACTATAAAAGGCAAAACAAGTTCGATTGCATGTGACATTTTTTTGCACTTGTATATGCTTTTTGAACAGTCCATTTGATAAAACTTGAATAAAACTTTCTTTCTGCAATGAAAAAAAAAAAAAAGAAAGACAGGGATAAATGTTAGATGCATATGGCTAAGTGAAAGAATCCAGTCTGAAGAGGCTGTGCACAGTATGACCTCATTGATGACATTCTTGGAAAGGCAAATCTACACAAGATGTTAAAACAGATCCTAGGGTGGGGAATTTGAAGTGATCCTTTAAATGGATACCTGTTAATATGCATTTGCTAAACATATCAATTCATATAGTTCAAGGGGTCAATCATGATCTATTCAAACTTATTTTTTCAGACTATAGGAGTACATAGAATGGGATGCCAAATACAACAGAATCTAACTGTATTAGAAATGCATGGAAAAACTTCACTATACGGGATGGGAAAAAGGTGCTGACCTAAGTGAACTTTTGAAATGAACAGACTCTCTAGATTAAAGGCAAAATGGACTATACATAAGCAGTAAGGTTTGTTTTATGGAGTTCTTTCCAGAGTGTGAAAGTGAAAGTCACTCAGTCCTGTCTGACTCTAGGTGACCCCGTGGACTGTATAGTCCATGGAATTCTCCAGGCCAGAATACTGGAGTTGGTAGCCTTTCCCTTCTCCAGGGGATCTTCCCAACCCAGGGATCGAACCCTGGCCTCCTGCACTGCAGGTGGATTCTTTACCACCAGAGCCACAAGGGAAGTGAAGTAGCTAACAATTCTGAAACCACTGTTTATATAATCTGGAAAGGTACAGTGCACAGATAAATGACAGATGGTGGGAGCCTTGTTCCTCACTGTGGGAGTGGAAGTTACAGAGAAGCAAGGGGACATAAGAGATATAGATAAGCCCTCCACATCCTGGATCTAGGCTTCCTGGGAGGATGGTGTGGGGAGATGACTACCTGGGGAAATGCACACATCTCAATACCTGGAATGCCATGCAGATGTAGTAAATTCACACCCCATCATTCCACCCACACTAGCTGGAAATGAGGCAGAAGAGAGATAGGCCCCAGACTGAGAACCTAGAGGCTGTCCTATGTGGACAGATACTACAAGATGAAGACAATAGCAGGAGGGAAAAGGAGCTGATCTCTGTTCAGATAGCAGATAAAAGACCACAGAATCCTCATTCTCAAGGTCAAGGAGATCTTTTCCACTACACATGTGCAGAAAAGCTCCAAAGGGTCAAAGGACAAGAATGTGCCAACCTACAGTCAGTAAGTGACATCAACTACCCTTAGGCTTCCTTGCTAGGACCTGACTTGGCTAAGAGATGCACACACGGGAAGAACCCTGAGATAAACCAAATGCCAACTCAGAACCAGGCAGAGCAAGATGATTGGCCAGAAAACCTGTAAGAAACACTGCATATAAGTGATTTAAGCCACCACAATGGTGAAACCTCTTTCAGAGTGCACAGTTTTGTCTATTCACTCATAGTGTTTTTCATCCTAATAAGCACTTTACTTTTTTCAAAACTTTCTGCTTCTTTGTGGAAATTCATTTCTACAAAGCCACTCAGCCAGGGCCTTGTCACTGATCACTGGTCTAGTTATTGGGATTCAACTCTTTCACTGCCATTGCCTGACTTCTGTCTCTGGCTCAGAACAGAAGTCCTAATTCAGGCAATGCTGGCCAAGGCTTCCCAAGAGCAGAAACACTCACACTCTTTTAAGACATGCTCATGTGCCGGCAGATACAGAAGTAAGAGAGCCCTGCTACCCAAAGCCAATCTGAAATCCGGGCCCTAGGGGGTGGAACCATGATAGGGGTGTCTGGGCCTCTGATCAGCAGGTGAAAAGAAGGAGGCGGGCCAGTCCTGAGGGCAGAGATTCCCTTAAGTTTGTGAGCCACGGTGCCCTGATGGGACTTATTCCCGGGGTGGACACGGTCATAGCTACCTTGGTTCTCTTTTTAACCCAAGCCCCTCTGATGCTGCTAATGAAGGGCTAGGCCCATAAAACTGGTGGAGTCTCATACTCTGACACAATATCTTTACAAGGAACAAGAGTATATGCTTCAGAACCTTCTAAAATGAGGGCGAGAGGAGTGAAATTCAAAGATGAGAACCTGAGGAGCTTTTCTTACAAACTGCACTTTTACATTCAGCTTTCAGTTTTTTGTTTGTTTTGGGTTTGTTTTGGCCATGCTGCTTGCTGAATATCAGTTTCCCAACCAGGGGTTGAACTCTGATCACAAGAGAGAAAGGGTAAAATCCTAACCATTATGCTACCAAGCAACTCTCTCATCATTTATTTTAACTGTCCCTCTGGCCACCCCCCAAAGGTCAATTTTTAGCAGCAACTAAGACACTATTTCTCAGAGTACATTATAAAAAATGCTGGGATGGATGAAGCACAAGCTGGAATCAAGATTGCCAGGAAAAATAACAATAACCTCAGATATGCAGATGACACCAACTTTATGCCAGAAAGCAAGGAAGAACTAAAGAGTCTCTTGATGAAAGTGAAAGAGGAGAGAGAAAAAGTTGGCTTAAAGCTCAACATTCAGAACACTAAGATCATGGCATCTGGTCCCATCACTTCATGGCAAATCAATACAGAAACAGTGGAAATAGTGTCAGACTTTATTTTGGGGGCCTCCAAAATCACTGCAGATCGTGATTGCAGCCATGAAATTAAAAGGCATTTGCTCCTTGGAAGAAAATATATGACCAACCTAGACAGCATATTAAAAAGCAAAGACATTACTTTGCCAACAAGGTCTGTCTAGTCAAGGCTATGGTTTTTCCAGTAGTGATGTATGGATATGAGAGTTGGGTTATAAATCAAGCTGAGTTCTGAGTAATTTATGCTTTTGAACTGTGGTGTTGGAGAATACTCTTGAGAGTCCCTTGGACTGCAAGGAGATCCAACCAGTCCATCCTAAAGAAAATCAGTACTGAATATTCATTGGAAGGACTGACACTAAAGCTGAAACGCCAATACTTTGGCCACCTGTTGTGAAGAACTGACTCATTTGAAAAGACCCTGATGCTGGGAAAGGTTGAAGTGAGAGGAGAAGGGGATGACAGAAAATGAAATGGTTGGATGAGATGGTATCACCGACGTGATGAACATAAGTTTGAGCAGGCTCCAGGAGTTGGTGATGGATAGGGAAGTCTGGTGTGCTGTAGTCCATGGGGTCGCAAAGAGTCAGACATGACTGAGAAACTGAAATGCACTGAACTAAACTGTTTATAATAGTTTTACTTAAAATAGCCAAAATTTGGTGGAGAATGAAGCAATTGTTCAACAGATGAACAATAAACGTCTGAACAATGCAGAAGTAGCTTAATAAAGGAATGAACTGCAGACACCTTTAAAATTCGTGAATATCAAAACCTTAAGCTTAAAGATCAAAGATGACAGAAACAGATGGAGAGATACACCATGTTGTTGGATTGAGTGAATCAATATTTTGAAAATGACTCTACTACCCAAAGCAATCTAGAGAGTCAATGCAATCTCTGTCAAGTTACCAATGACATTTTTCACAGAATTAGAACAAAAATTTTGACAATTTGTGTGGAAACACAAAAGAACCCAAATAGCTAAAATCATCTTAAGAATGAGAAATGAATCTGGAACAATTAGCCTCCCTCACTTCAGACTATACAACAAAGCTGAAGTAATCAAAACAGTACGGCAGTAGCACAAGAACAGAAATAAAGATCAATGGAGGCTGGAACATGGAAGAAGATTTTGATGTCTTCTTTAGATGACATATAGATGGCCAGAAACCCATTAAAAGATGTTCAACATCACTCACTATTCTGTCAGTACTAGAGAAATGCAAATCAAAACTACAAATGTGGTATTACCTCACACCAGTCACAATTGGCATCATCAAAAAATCTACAAACAATGCAGAAGAGGTTATAGAGAAAAGGGAACCCTCTTGTACTCTTGCTGGGAATGTACATTGATATAGCCACTATGGAAGGCAGTATGTAGGTTCCTTAAAATTCTGAAAATAAGACTACCTTATGACACAGCAATCCCATTTCTTGGCAGTACCCTAGAAAACCATAATTTGAAAAGATACATGCACCCTACTGTTCATTGGGTTGCAAGGATTCAGACAAGACTGAACAACTAACCACAGAATGGATATATAAATATATATATGGCTGCTAAGTTGCTTCAGTCATGTCTGACTCTGTGCGACCCCAGAGACTGCAGCCCACCAGGCTCCCCCGTCCCTGGGATTCCCCAGGCAGGAACACTGGAGTGGCTTGCCATTTCCTTCTCCAATGCATGGAAGTGAAAAGTGAAAGTGAAGTCGTTCAGTCATGTCTGACTCCTAGCGACCCCATGGACTGCAGCCTACCAGGCTCCTCTGCCCATGGGATTTTCCAGGCAAGAGTACTGGAGTGGGGTGCGTGAGAGAGAGACCCTACTGTTCATGGGGTTGCTAGGAGTCAGACAGGACTGAGCAACTAAAAACAGAATATATATATATATATATATATATATATATATATATATAATACACACATATGTATAATACATATATATATAATATACATATATACATAATACATATATATAATATATATGTGTGTGTGTATGTGTGTGTGTTTATGGAATCTAGAAAAATCGTACTGATGAGTCTATTTACAGAGCAGAAATAGAGGTAAGTTTTAAAAAATGAACTCATGGACACAACATGGGAGGGAAAGAAGGGGACGAATTGAGAGAGTAACATTGACATATATACACTACCATGTGTAAAATGCTAGCTAGTGGGAAGCTGCTGGGCAGCAGAGAGAGCTCAGCTTGGTGCTCTGGGATGACCTAAAGGGGAATGAGGGGTGGAAGATCAACAGGGAGGGTGTATATGTACACATACAAATGATTCATTCATTTTACAGCAGAGACTAATTCAGCATTGTAAAATAACTATAACTCAATTAGAAATAAGAAAAAAGAAAGTGCAAATGAAACGATGAATATCCAGGACTCCCATGGTGGTCCAGTGGTGAAGATTCCATGCTCCCAATACAGGGATCCCAGTTTCCTGTACTACTCAGGGAACTAGTACATGCCACACTGATACCCAGAGCAACCAAATGAAAAACTAAATTAAAACATACAAATACCACGAACAGCATAAATAAACACAATGTTATCCATATATTTCTAATGAACTTTATAAAGAGTGGGCACATTTCCTTATAAGGAAAAGACTTGAACATTAACAGAAATAAATTAAGGAAATTTATAAACAAACAAAAAGCAACCGAAAACTTACTATGCCAAACAATAGGTGTCAGACACAAAGGAAAATACCTGATCCGATCTGTATGAAATCCTAGAAAAGTAGATCTAGTCTCCGGAGATCAGCAGATTTATTGGCTGCCTGGGGTTGATTGAAGTGGTTGGGAAGAGGACAAGAGAATATTTGGGGTGATAGATGCATTCTGTATCTATTACATATATAGGTAATCCTCAACCAACACAGATGTGAACACAGGTGTTACACCTGGATTGTTTTTTGATAAATACATACTATGACATGACCCATGATTTTTGAATCCACAGATGTGAAACTGAGGCTACAGAGGGCTGACTGTAAAGTGTACACATTATTTTTGACTCCATGGGTGTCTTAATACTTTTTTGCTTTCAAATAACAAAATTTTTTAAAGGGCTCAGAGTTATAAATTGTTACTTTCATCTCCACCTGCCTACCTCCCATCTTCATGTTGATATCTAAGAGATGCCTCAAGCTCGGGCAAGTCCACAGCCATGACTTGTCACTTCCCATCTGTTCCACCATGGGCCTCCCCCATAGTTGTCACTGCTTCCTGTTCTCAGGCCCAAACAATGGTGTCATTATTGGCTACTTCCTTTCCACCAACTCCAGATACGAAGATATGAATTGAAGAAAAATAAAGGAGATTCTGTCTTTCAAATATATCTAGTCTTACCCATATATGAGTACTTGCTTTATTACACTACTAGTACCAGTCAGCAGTGAAGTGGATTTTAAGTCAATGGTGTTTTATTAACTGCCCATGTGCTGCTGCTGCTGCTAAGTCACTTCAGTCGTGTCCGACTCTGTACGACCCCATAGACAGCAGCCCACCAGGCTCCCCTGTCCCTGGGATTCTCTAGGCAAGAATACTGGCATGGGTTGCCATTTCCTTCTCCAATGCATGAAAGTGAAAGTGAAGTCGCTCATTCATGTCCAACTCCTAGCGACCCCATGGACTGCAGCCTACCAGCCTCCTTCGTCCATGGGATTTTTCAAGCAAGAGTACTGGAGTGGGTTGCCATTGCCTTCTCTGAACTGCCCATGTAGATGGAATAAAATCAGTCCAACAAAAGTCAGTTCCAAGTGAATAGTGGATCTAAATGGGAAGGTAAGAAAACCTGGAAGAAGATATAGGGGAATATCTTTATAATCTCAGGTAGGCAAAAGTCCAAGGACAAGAAATCGTGTCTACTTTGTTCATGATGCATCTCCAGTATAGATGCCCAGAATTAACAGAAGGAACATAAAGGAAACTTCAGCTCCTTCTGGAGAAATCTATACACATGCAATTACTTGAGTCATTGTGAAGATATACAGTGTTCTTAATGATCAGATTGAATGTGAGAAATGTCACTTCTTATTAGTTTAACATCTAATGCAATCCTAATTAAATAACATTCAGAGTGATTTTCAGGATAAACTGAGTCTAAGCTTCACACAGAAAAACTGAACAAGAATACCTCAGGGAACGCCTGAGGGGAAAAAATCAGGTCAAGTGATGAGGTGTGGTAAGGCCTACCAGGAGATGAGACAGATTTTAAAGATATGATTATTATCATTTTGTTGAAGAATTCAGGCCACTGGTAGTACAAGGTGCATTACTGCCTCATGAACCACCACTAAAAATACTGCCAATTTTTTAGGTTCTGACTTGTTAGGTGCCTCCCAATTCAGATTTCTCAGAAATGTGAAGACATGTGTGCCTTGCACTGGCCTTGATGCATGGATTCTCAGAGAGATGAAGCAAATAATGAAAAAGCCAGATACAGACTCCCAAACATGCATAATTTTAGTAGAAGATTAACATAATATTTCAGATAGTTGGGAAAAGGGATATCTTTTCTTGATTGATAGTGAGAAAACGAGGTAGTCATCTAGGAAAGATATTCTTGTCTCACACTTTATACACAGACACACAGACCCTACAGCTGGCCCAAAGATGTGCAACCAAAAGCCAAGAGACAAACAGTTGTGTAGAAGCCAAGGGATAACAACTATTATATCCTTAGACTAGGAAGGCCTTTCCAAATATGCAAAGAGTCTACAAGCCACACAAACTGATAATCTGACTGCATAAAAATGAAGCCCAGTGGTGAGGCCAACCCTGTCCCAGAACTGAAGTGAAAATCCAAAAGGTAAGATTAGAGGTAGTCTAGCCCCTAGCCCCAACCCATCTTGTTTTCAGAGTCCGCATTCTCCCCAGAACCCCACCCACATGGCTGGTGTTGTTCCAGTTTATATGGGAACTCAGTCAGTTCCTAGAAGAAGAGGGTCACTTTCTATAGAAAGCAGGTTGAATGGTGTCCCCTAAAGATCTGTGCTCCAGAAACTGTGAAGGGATCTTGTCTGAGAAAAGGGTCTTTGATATCAATAGACTTGCTTCACAAAGGGTTGCTACAAACCATCAGTTCAGTTCAGTTCAGTCACTCAGTTGTGTCTGACTCTTTGCGGCCCCATGAATCACAGCACACCAGGCCTCCCTGTCCATCACCAACTCCCGGAGTTCACTCAGACTCACATCCATCAAGTCAGTGATGCCATCCAGCCATCTCATCCTCTGTCATCCCCTTCTCCTCCTGCCCCCAATCCCTGCCAGCATCAGAGTCTTTTCCAATGAGTCAACTCTTCGCATGAGGTGGCCAAAGTACTGGAGTTTCAGCTTCAGCATCATCCCCTCCAAAGAAATCCCAGGGCTGATCTCCTTCAGAATGGACTGGTTGGATCTCCTTGCAATCCAAGGGACTCTCAAGTGCCTTTTCCAACACCACAGTTCAAAGCATCAATTCTTCGGTGCTCAGCCTTCTTCACAGTCCAACTCTCACATCCATACATGACCATAGGAAAAAACATAATGATAGATTTGTTTAAAAAAATATTTTTTCAAGGAAATGATATTTGAGGGGCAATAAATCAAGACTCAATAAACCAAGACACGCCTGCGCTTTGTGCAGCCTAGGAGGATGCCTTGGTGCCCCCTACCACTGACCTCACACAACAGGGTTATCCAGTATTTCAATATCAAAATCTCTTGGAGCTGGCCTGTGCTCTGCCTCCCCTGATGTCCTACAAGCTCTTCATCTTTTAAGGGGCTCTTAAAGTAACAGCACTATTGAGATAAAATTCATACTAACATGTGATTCATCCATTTAGAGCTTACAAATCAGTGGTTTTATTATATTCAAAAATAGCCATTACAGTATTTAATTTCAGAAACTTTCATCACCTCAAGATGAAAACCAGAGAACTTCCCTGGTGGCCCAGTGATTGAGAGTTCACCTTGCAATTCAGGGGACTCAGGAACTGGAATCCTACATGCCATGAAGCAACTGGGTCTATGCCCCAGAACTATTGAGGCTTGCACACTCTGGAGGCTGTACAGCAAAACTGGAGTCTGTGCACCACAGCAAGTGGCCTGGCAAAATGTAGTGAAGATCCAACAGGTAGCAACTAAGACTTGACGAAACCAAATACTTAAAATTAAAAAAAGATATATCATACCTAGGAGTGTTTAAAATTTTAATATTCTTATAGAAAGATTTTAAAATTCTAAGGTGCTCTACAATTTTCAAAAGGTTCACACATGATTTCACCTAATCTCCTATATTCCCATAATAACGCTTTTTTCTCCCACACCCCTATATTGCTGTCCCCACTACTATATTATTTAGATATATAAAATCGTAAACTGTGAAAAATAAACGCAAAAAAACACAAATTGATGTAGTGTGCCATCATAACAGGTCAAGGTGATCCTTGTCTCTCCTAGTGACTAGTGAGGCTGAATATCTTTAACTTGCTGGACATTTGTGTGTCTTTGGAGATACAGCTATTTAACTTCTTTGTGCATGTTCTAAACAGGTTGTTTATATTCTGTTTCAGGAGTTCTCAATGTTAAAGTTATAAATCCCTTATAAGATGTGATTTTATCACACTAGACTTAATTTTGGGTTGCTCAGCATGGTCAGTGGCCACTATAGACTCAGCCCCTCTGTGCTCACATTCCCTGTCCTCAAAGAAACATGCATGGTTCACTACAGAGAACCTTCTGAAGGCACTTCTGTATACTGGAAACTGGCAAAGGCCAAATGCGAAGAGAAGACACAGAAAAGGAAACTGGCTTCTGGGGTGCTCCACAAATTGCCAAAGCTCTGAAATCCTTGCTATTTAGGATTATGAAAAATGCTTACTAATATGTAAACAGAGAGAGGAGGCCCATTGGGCTATTTTTCATCCATTGGGAAAGTAAGTTGGAACCCTGCCTCACAAAACACCACCAAAGCAATTAAGACACATACTTAGAACAAACACTTGAAAAGAAATTTTGAAAAAAAATTTTGATGAGTGAATACCTTTCTTCTTAATTCAGGTATTATGGATTTTTAAAGATTTGTTAGTTTAAGGTGTACAGCAAAATGATTCAGGGATTCAGTGTCTCAGGTGCTTCCTTGGACAAAATTCACTCCATTGGAGGGGCCCCTGGGATATGTCCTCTACTCAGAACAGGCAATAATCCTGAAAACACAGAGCAGCATGTGGTGGTGCTCGTGGGTATTTTTGACTGAATCAATTATTCTAACATGACACACAGAAGAAGCCTAGATGCTAGGAGGGGGATCTCCAAACCTATCTTCAAACAGGAGGCCTTGCTCCATTGTATATGGTTGTGTGAAACTGCGGTTGGGAAGGGAAGAGATGTGTCATGAATATTTTGTCTGCAGAGAACAAAGTGGTGTGTAGAGATGATGTGCAAGCTCATTCCAGGACACTGAGCACATGGACACAGTGACTGCATTCTCAGGCCTGCTCTTGGGACATTGCACTGTCTCCACCCCTGACATATGGTGAGGCGCTCACAGGGGTCCTGGAGAGTATGGTCACACGACCTGGATCTGTCCAATCGATGTGTTCCATCCTCCCTGGCCACCTTGATGGGCTCAGGACTGGGGCAGTGACCAATTGGGGCCCAGGGCCGGGACTCACGCTGGAATTAAGGGGAAGAGGAGCTCTCATTCTGCTGGAAGGGGCGGGGTCGGTGAGGTCAGTCTACAGCAGTGGGAGGGGCATGAGGCCAGCCTGCGGCAGTTGGTGACCTTCCTGCTCCCATCAGGGCAGAGCCGCTGGCTTGAGACTGAGGGTGCTGCTGAGCCCAGGGATTGAGAGCACTGGTTCCTGCTGTGGTCCTGGAGCTCCACCTGAGACCTGAGGGAAGCCGTCTGCCTGTGAGTCCTCCTGCTTCTCTGTGAGTTAGTTTGAACCACGCTGGGTTTTCTGTCCATCAGGCTAAGTGGAGACCCTGGAAATGCAAGTGTGTGGGTTTTGGCTGGCTTCAGGGAAGACATGCCAGATGGCACTGGGAGACTCCAGTCTACTCTTGATTCAGGGGATATCTCTTAAAAGTGAAGTCAAAAGTCCTTCAGTTATGTCCTACTCTTTGCGACCCCATAGACTGTATGATCCATGGAATTCTGTAGGCAAGAATACTGGAGTGGTCAGCCTTTCCCTTCTCCAGGGGATCTTCCAAACCCAGGGGTCAAACCCAGGTCTCCCGCATTGCAGGCAGATTCTTTCCTGGCTGTGCCACAAAGGAGACCCAAGAATATTGGACTGGGTAGCCTGTCCCTTCTGTGACGGATCAGGATTCCTGACCCAGGAATCAAACTGGAGTTTCCTGCAATGCAGGAGGATTCTTCACCAGCTGAGGTATCAGGGAAGCCCAATATCTCTTAAGACCAGATACTAATTGTAGGATTACCCTAAAGAGTCTTCACAGGATTAATAGCAACCTGCTAAGGTAGCAATCGATGTCCTTATTCTAGAGGACAAAACTGGGGCTCTAAGAAGGGGATAACTCAGCTATAGCAAGGAAGTGCGTACCCAGACAAACCCCTGGTTCCTGCTGTTAGAACTCAGGGAGGCCACATGGTGGGGCTTGTCTGTGTGACAGGGTCTAAGGCACCCAGCCCACACTGGGTGCTGTGGGGATCTGACTTGGTAACTGCTGTCTGGCAGCTCTGAGACTCACAAAAGCAGTTTTCACTGAAGAGAGGAAGGGCACCTCCCTTCATCCACCCCACCACACCCTCCAGGTACTCCCACACCCTTTCCCCTTTCTCTTGCTTTGTGAGGAAATTAGAGTCATGCTCATGTGACCACATTGGCTGTCCAATGTTCACAGGCTACCACTGGAGCTGCTACAAGAGAGGCCAAGAGCCTTTGCCCCTGAGAACCTCTCTTTCCTTTGCACCGTCAGGGCCCTCCTCCACACTTGCACAGCAGAGGCCTTTCCTAGACATGTTTGGACCCTCCCTCAGTTTGCAACAGGCTGTATTCACAGCTGTCCTTTCAATGTCTCCCTTGAAACTCAGGTCATGTGCTCCTTTGCCTGCATTTTGACCCACCTGGCTGTCATGGGAGGGACAGAGCTGACTGTGAATCCAAAGCTCAGATCTGACAGCTGGGAATCTGCATAAGGGACCTGATTATTCACACTGTAAAGGCTGAAGTAGTCTCCAAGGGTCCAGAACTAGGGCTTGGGCCAAAGTGACTCCACAGGTGTTTTGATGCCTGGGGTGGCTTCTGACTATTGTGGGACTGGGAGAGCATCTTGAGGTTCTGAAGGACCACTGTGCAGGTTCACAGTGCATAGAGAAGAGAAGGTGAAGTGTACCCTGTATGTGGTCTCAGCTCATGTATGAGCCAGACAGGCAGGCAGGTCCTGAAAGCACCTGCGCTGCCTTCCTGAGGGAGTGATGTGGGGCAGAGGATGAGACCCAGGTCTGTTCCCTCGTGTGGTACCCGGGGAAGGTTGTCACCAGAGTAAACACTTACACAGTGATGACCATCGCTGCTGTCTGCAAAGGGTTTACACTGGCGTATGTCTTCATTTAAGAGGTCATGCCATCTCTAAACTACACTGGTCATGGGCATGGCCTGTCCACCATCACATATTTCTTCTCTTCCTTACTGAACACTCATTTCCAAGAGGGTTTTTGGGCCATAGGATGTTGGGTTTTCTCTAGCTTTGTCCAATGAGGAACACCTTTTGGTCATTGGTGTTGTTCGTTTTCCAGCTCTCTCTTTTGGCGTATTCTCTGAATTTGCTTGTGGAAGAGGAAGAGCTCAGCATCACCCTTCAGGATGAGATTTCACACATACAACATCAATGCCTACCTGGAGGTTCTGACCACATTTGCCGAAAGGGCTTCATTTTGCATATGATATCATGAAAGTACTTACACTGTCCTTTCAGTTACCCAAAGGCTACTTCAAATGAAATGAAAACAAGAATTCTCAAGTTCAGTCTTTCAATATGTGGAGAGTCAGAAAAATCCCCTAGAGAATGGAAATGCTACCCACTCCAGTATTCTGGCCTAGATAATTCCATGGACTGTAAAATTCATGGGGTTTCAAAGAGTCTAACAAGACTAAGTGACTATAACTTTCAGTATCAGTCAGAAAAAAATCCATTTTTCTATCATTTCAGTGATTGGCTTTGATTGTGAACACCCAAAGAATGGGAAGAAATGGAGAAAGAGGAAGACTAAATGTTGTCAGGCGGGGGAGGGAGGAATGGGGAATCCTTGACATGAATCCAGGCTTTGCTGGGAAGTGGGGGGGATAGAATGAGAGGGTTCAAATGTAGACAGTGTTGATGGTTACACAACATTGTGACGGCCTAAATATTCACAAATTGCATCAATTAAAGTAAAATTTATTAACAAATATTTAACAGAAAAAAAATACATAAAGCCATAAAAAAAAAATCACAAGAAATCTACACACAAACCAGATGAAAAGAAGCTCAGGGGAAGGGAACTCAATCTGCCCTGGGTGGGGAGCAAGTTGATGGCATCCACTGGAAGCAGACAGGGATGGAGGCTGCAGAGCCAACCACTCCCCTGGACAAGGTGTTTCCAGAAAGGGCTCTGGGTCTCTGTTCAGAGCGGGGGCCCATTCTCCCTGCAGGGGTGGGTCAGTCATCATGGGTGGCTGGGTCTTGGGCAGGAGCCAGGGAGGGCTCTCCCTGCAGAGGTGGTGACTCATCCTCTGACTTGGGTTCTCCTGCCAAAGCCCCAGCAGGTACAGGTGCAGTTGGAGGTGGATGTTCTCGTTGAGGGGGTGGAACATAGCTTCCTGTGTCTGGGGTCCTGCAGGCAAAGAGGTGCGATATGCCCAGTGTGCTGGCCAGTACCCAGCTGGCCCGGTGTCTTTGGGAAGGGAAGTCTCAGGTCTCGATCTCCCCTCAGTTTATCCCTGGATCCTGCACCTGTAGCAACTATTGCTGTAGGGACAGGACTTGAAAGTCGAGTCTGGTTGTAATTAGAGGCCAGAGCTGTGAAAGAAGAGAAGGTTACACATTGCCAGTCTTCTGATGTGCGTATACGGGGACAGAAAGCTTTCCACAGAATCCCGAAGAATACTCAGCATAGGATTCACGCTGACTACAGTGTCAAAGATGGGTGATGTGAGGCCAGCCTTTGCTCCAGGCCCAGCCCTAGGTCTGGGGGACTCCTCCTGTGTGGCTCAGCACCCCCTCCCCACATACTGACATGCACTGCCCCAGCCTTCTTACCTCTGTGCTCTACCATGCTGGGCTCCAGGTCCCCCTGCTGCCTCAGAGGCAGGATTTTTTGGGGCTCTGGGTCAGAGCCGGGTATGCTGAGCTCCGTGTCAGCCTGAGACTGGGCCCTGGCTGTGTCCTGGTTGGCGTCTGTGCAGCAGGCCTTCCCTGCTTCCTCTTCATGTCCAGTTGGGCTGATCCCTCCATGGGCATGATCACCTGGAGCCTGCATTGGGCCTCATGGGCAGGGGCGTGGTTGTCCGACACCCCCTTGGGGAGGTGAACGGAGTGCCCCCCTCATCGGCCACATCCAGTGGGAAGCTGTGAAATGACAGTGACCATCAGCCAGGCCCGCTTGGAGTTTACTGAGCTGAGCATGACCAGTATGGCTGCTGCTTCTGCCCGCTTGAACTTCTGTTCCCAGGAGAAACATGTGTCTGCTCAGGTACCCACCTAGGATGAAGGAGACCCCCCTGAGGGCATGGGGTCATCCTGGGCAGCCAGTGCTGCCTGGACTCTCCCCATCCCGCCCAGCCTGCTCTCCCCTGGGGTGGGGACACACCTGATCCACAGACTTTTGACCCACATCTGCCTGGGCTTGGTTGAGGCAGACATACCCTGAGAAACCCCCATCCACACACATAGGGAAAGGACTCAGGCTTACCCGGGTGGGATGGGAGAGGGGATGTGGCTTGGCCTGGGGCTCCCGTGTTACCTTTCTTTTCCTTCGGGCAAAGGGCCAGCGGCCTCTCGGCGGGAACCTGAGCCAGCGTCAGCCACATTTCCACACACTCTGTCTGTGCGCTCTCCCAAGGCCCTGGCCTCTGGGAAGGGGCAAACATCAGAACTTCTTGGCAGCACGTGATCTGACTGGGGCTCCTGTCCACTGTGAGGCCTGGAGACCTGGGTTCTGGGTTCTGCTGGGTTCTGTTGCCAGGAATTACATCATTTCCTGGGTTCATTGCTGAGGTCCTTTACACAAAGCTCTGTAAGGGAACCTCTGGGATTCTGACTGTTCACCCATGCCCTTAGGCCATGTATAGGCACAGTGACACCCACACCTCTCACCCCACAGCTTTGGCAGGCCTGGGTGCAGCCAGGGCTTGAGCTCTGAGGACACAGCTCTTTCACACAGGCTCATTCTTCCCATCTGTGATGTGGCCCTGGACAAGCCATATGCCCCTCAGGGTTTCCCCAGTCTCTCCATCTGCAGAGTGGGGGTCAGTCTCGCATCTACTGCCTAGGTCTGTCAAACTGCAATACTTATATGCCTTTCAACCTGGGGCTGGTATCACATGGAACTTGTGCACTGGGACTTCCCAAAGGCAGAATTCAATACAGGGCTGACCTTGCACAGAATGGGGCAGAAACAGCCTGGATGGGCTCTGGGACCTAGGAAAAGGCACTCCCCTTCCTGCCGATTTTGATAACCCGCCCCCCAATGGAGGACTGAAAGAAAGACTCGAAGGTCACCTTCTTTATATCAAAGAGGACCCAACTTTCTGGTCCTTTTCTTTCCATTGAGATTCTGATTCAAGTGCCCCATCTTGGCTTCTGTGGGTGGCTGAGCCTATAATGGGTCCCTGCATTCTTGTCTTTTACTCTCAAAACCTTGGGTCATTTTCCCCATTCTGGGGTGGATGGGCACTGTCATTGCTTCTAACTTCCAGATAGATTTATGAAAAATCTGTACAATCTACTCATTTCCTCTCTTTTGTTCAGTGTCTCTCTCTAGATATGTCTCTTTCTTTTCCTTTCTAAATTCAGTCTCTGTCTTCCTTTTTCTCTTTCTGTCTCTCCTGTAGATGGATGGATGCCTTTGAATGCACATGTATATTGTTAGCTTAGGGTTAGATTTTAGGGATAGGTTAGAGTGAGATAAAGGGTTTAGGTTGGAGTTGGTATTGGGGGATGGGACAAGGGTTGTGTGTTTTTTCTTGGAGACTTGAATGATGTTTGTTCTTAGTCTATTTAACATATGAACCGCTTATCAGATACATCACTTTCAAGTAGTCTCTTATGTTCAGTTTACTATCTTTTTGATTTGCGAAAGCTTGATTCCTTGGTGGCTCAGATGGTAAAGCGTCTGCCCGTAATGTGGGACCCTGGTTTGATCCCTGGCATGGGAAGATCCCCTGGAGAAGGAAATGGCAACCCACTCCTGTATCTTGCCTAGAAAATTCCACGGATGGAGGAACTTGGTGGGCTACAGTCCATGGAGTCACAAAGAGTCGGACACGACTGAGCGACTTCACTTTACTTGTGGTTGGCACAGTCAGATTTGTATTTTAAACACCAGTAAAGGTCATTTGAGGGTGCACGAGGGCCTAGAGGAGCTACTCCACATTCAAGTCAGGAGAGGCGGCCCTGAAGAGGTACCCCTTGTCCAAGGTAAGGAGCAGTTGCTGCACTTTGCTGGAGCAGCCATGAATAGATACCCCATGACCAAGATAAGAGAAACCCAAGTAAAACAGTAGGTGTTGCGAGAGGGCATCAGAGGGCAGACACACTGAAACCATAATCACAGAAAACTAGCCAATCTGATCACATGGATCACAGCCTTGTCTAACTGAATGAAACTAGGCCATGCCATGAGGGGCCACCCAAGATGGACGGGTCATGATGAAGAGGTCTGACAGAATGTGGCCCACTGGAGAAAGGAATGGCAAACCACTTCACTATTCTTGCCTTGAGAACCCCATGAACATTAGGAAAAGGCAAAATGATAGGATACTGAAAGAGGAACTGCCCAATATGCTACTGGATATCAGTGCAGAAATAACTCCAGAAAGACTGAAGGGATGGAGCCAAAGCAAAAACAATACCCAGCTGTGGATGTGACTGGTGATAAAAGCAAGGTCCAATGCTGTAAAGAGCAATTTTGTGTGGGAACCTGGAATGTTAGGTCCATAAATCAAGCCAAATTGGAAGTGGTCAAACAGGAGATGGCCAGAGTGAACATCAACATTCTAGGAATCAACGAACTAAAATGGACTGGAATGGGTGAATTTAACTCAGATGAGCATTATATCTACTGCTGTGGGCAGGAATCCCTTAGAAGATATGGGGTAGCCATCATGGTCAACAAAACAGTCTGAAATGCAGTACTTGGACGCAATCTCAAAAACGATAGAATGATCTCTGTTCATTTCCAAGGAAAACCATTCAATATCACGGTAATCCAAGCCTATGCCCCAACCAGTAATGCTGAAGAAGTTGAACGGTTCTATGAAGACTTTCAAGACCTTTGAGAACTAATACCAAAAAAAGATGTCCTTTGCATTATAGGGGACTGGAATGCAAAAGTAGGAAGTCAAGAAACACCTGGAGTAACAGGGAAATTTGGCCTTGGAGTACGGAATGAAGCAGGGCAAAGACTAATAGAGTTTTGCCAAGAGAACACACTGGTCATAGCAAACACCCTCTTCCAACAACACAAGAGATGACTCTACACATGGACATCACCAGATGGTCAACACTGAAATCAGACTGATTATATTCTTTGTAGCCAAAGAGGGAGAAGCTCTATACAGTCAGCAAAAACAAGACTGGGAGCTGACTGTGGCTCAGATCATGAACTCCTTATTGCCAAATTCAGACTTAAATGGAAGAAAGTAGGGGAAACCATTAGACCATTCAGGTATGACTTAATCAAATCCCTTATGATTATACAGTGGATGTGACAAATAGATTTAAGGGAATAGTTCTGACAGAGTGCCTGATGAATTATTGACAGAGGTTTGTGACATTGTACAGTAACAGGTATAAAGATTATCCCCAAGAAAAAGAAATGAAAAAAGCAAAAGGGTTGTCTGAGGAGGCCTTACAAATAGCTGAGAAGAGAAGAGAAAAGCAAAGGAGAAAAGGAAAGATATACCCATTTGACTTCAGAGTTCCAAAGAATAGCAAGAATTGATAAGAAAGCCTTCCTCAGTGATCGTTGCAAAGATATAGAGGAAAACAATACAATGGGAAAGCCTAGAGATCTCTTCAAGAAAATGAGAGATAGCAGGGGAGCATTTCATGCAAAGATGGGTTCAATAAAGGACGTAAATGCTATAGGCCTAACAGAAGCAGAAGATATTAAGAAGAGGTGGCAAGAATACACAAAAGAACTATACTAAAAAGATCTTCATAACCCAGATAATCACGGTGCTGTGATCACTCACCTAGAGCCTGACATCCTGGAATGTGAAGTCAAGTGGGGCTTAGGAAGCATCAGTATGAACAAAGCTAGTGGAGGTGATGGAATTCTAGGTGAGGTATTTCAAATCCTAAAAGATGATGTATGAAAGTGCTGCACTCAATATGCCAGCAAAATTGGAAAACTCAGCCGTGACCACAAGACTGGGAAAGTTCAGTTTTCATTCCAATCCCAAAGGAAGGCAAGGCCTAAGAATGCTCAAACTACCGCACAAATGCTCTCATCTCACATGCTAGTAAAGTAATGTCCAAGATTCTCCAAGCCAGGCTTCAGCAATATGTGAACCATGAACTTCCTGACATTCAAGCTGGTTTTAGAAAAGTCAGAGGAACCAGAGATCAAATTGCCAACATCCACTGGATCATACAAAAAGCAAGAGAGTTCCAGAAGAACATCTATTTCTGCTTTATTGACTATGCCAAAGCCTTTGACTGTGTGGATCACAATAAACTGTGGTAAATTGTTCAAAAGATGGGAATACCAGAGCATCTGACCTGCCTCTTGAGAAACGTATATGCAGGTCAGGAATCAACAGTTAGAACTGGACATGGAACAACAGCCTTGTTCCAAATAGGAAAAGGAGTACGTCAAGGCTGTATATTGTCACCCTGCTTATTTAACTTATATGCAGAGTACATCATGAGAAACGCTAGGCTAGAAGGAGCACAAGCTTGAATCAATATTGCCGGGAGAAATATCAATAACTTCAGATATGCAGATGATACCACCCTTATGGCAGAAAGTGAAGAGGAACTAAAGAGCCTCATGATGAACTTGAGAGGAGAGTGAAAATGTTGGCTTAAAGCTCAACATTCAGAAAATTAAGATCATGGCATCTGGTCCCATCACGTCATGGCAAATAGATGGGGAACTGTGGAAAAATTGTCAGACTTTATTTTTGTTGGCTCCAAAATCACTGCAGATGGTGATTGCAGCCATTAATTTAAAAGGCGCTTACTCCTTGGAAGGAAAGTTATGACCAATCTAGATAGCATATTCAAAAGCACAGACATTACTTTGCCCAAAAAGGTCTGTCTAGTCAAGGCTATGGTTTTTCCAGTGGTCATGTATGGATGTGAGAGTTGGAATTAAAAAAGCTGAACACCGAATAATTGATGCTTTTAAACTGTGGTGTTGGAGAAGACTCTTGAGAGTCCCGTGGACTGTAAGGAGGTCCAACCATTCCATTCTAAAGGAGATCAGTCCTGGGTGTTCATTGGAAGGACTGATGCTAAAGCTGAAACTCCAATACTTTGGCCACCTCATGCAAAGTGTTGACTCATTGGAAAAGACTGATGCTGGGAGGGATTGGGGGCAGGAGCAGAAGGGTACGACAGAGGATGAGATTGTTGGATGGCATCACCAACTCAATGCACGTGAGTTTGAGTGAAGTCTGCTAGTTGGTGATGGACAGGGAGGCCTGGTGTGCTGTGATTCATGGGGTTGCAAAAAGTCGGACATGACTAAGCGACTAACTGAACTGAACTTAAGTGATGCTTAGCTTTTCCATTACAAAGCTGTTCAATTGGATGGACACCCGTTGGTGTACTTTGTTTTATTGTTTCCTTACTTGAAGAGAGACCCATTTCTGCTTCTGCTCACCAAATGTGATGGAGACTCTGATGTTAAGGAGCCTACGACCTATGCTTATTTCTAGAAATCTCAGAACATCAGCCTTTGGGTTGATGTGTTTCACGGATATTCAGGTGGTATGAGATAAAAACTAATAGAATTCTTTGGATGTAGCTCTCCAGTTTTTCCATGGACATTTAGCAAAGACACTTTCTTGTTCCCATTTGTATATTCTCCCCTTCTTTGTCACAAATGAGTTGACCATGGGTGCTTGGATTTGTTTCTGACAAACTCAACATTATGACATTTCTCCAAAGACACACAAATGGCCAACAAATTTTAGATGCTCAGCCTCATTAATCACTAGGGGAGACAAGGATCACCATACCTCTTTAGGATGGCACACTGCATAAATTGTGTTCTTTTGTGTTATTTTTTAAGAGTTCACGATTTTTCAGAGATATCGTTATTTATGGTACTGTGGAAGCATTGGCAACATGCTGTCAGTATGAAGAGATGAGATTACTGATTCTAAAAATAATAGTGTTTAAATATGTATAATTGAGTATTTTATACCTTCTTTGATAAAGCAAAAAGTATTGAACTGATGTTGATCATTTTTATGGACATTAAATAATATATCCTTAAAGTTTCAGTTTTTACTATCTTCAAAGAAAAAAAGGTAAATTTTTGTATCCTATAATGTTGTTATATGAATATCAGTCTAAATTATTTAAAGCTTGTTCAGATGTAGACATAGCAGTGAAAGTTCTGTTAACACCAGAAATGTTTTTGTATGATAGAAAGGCAATCTGGTCTGTCTTTCTCAATAGTCTTTAATTTTGTGTTTACTACATCGTGTTTCTTTTCATTTTTTAAATTGGAGAATAATTACTTTACAATCTTGTGTTGGTTTCAGCCATAATATCAAGATGTCTCAGCCACAGGTATACATATGCCCCCTTCCTCCTTTAACTCCCTCCATTTTCCCTGCCCATCCCACCCCTCCAGGTTATCACAGAGCAAATTCCACTTGCTCTGGTTTTACATAAGGTAATATGTATGTCTCCATGCTATTCTCTCTATTGGTCCCACCCTCTCTTACCCTACTGTGTCCACAAGTCTGTATTCAGTTCTCTATGTCTGTATCTCCATCTCTGCTTTACAAATAGGTTCATCAGTAACATCTTTCTAGATTCCATACCCATGCATTAATATACAATATTGGCCTTTCTCTGACTTACATACCTTTTTTTTTTTTTTTGGTGGTGGTACTTTTCTTAATACTTGACCTAATGTGCAATGAAACATAGAAGGATTTCATGGGATGAAAATGGCAACAACTGAGTGTTACCTTTTAGCCTAGCACTCCAGGCCCAAGTAAATCTAGGGTAAATTCATTTCTATGACAGCTTCTTTGACTGATCACATTCACTACTTTCCCCTGTTATCATGTGTACAATTTTCTGTTCCTACATAATAATTACATGTGTCAAGTATCGTGTGTCAGAAGTTGTATAGCAATGAGGAAATATGTTCATAATGCAGACACAACAAACACCCTCCAAAAGGTGTATGTAATAAGAATAAATTTTGTAATGAATTTCACTCCCTGGAAATACATTTAAAAAATAGAAAAAGTGACATCAATATGGGTTATAGATAGGTTTTCAGTGAAGGTGGACTAGACTAACAGCTAGGATCCCATCTTTCCTTAAAATGAAGTATTAAATATAAAAGGAACACACAATAGAGAAACAAAGAGAGTCTCTTAAATAAGTTGTGTTGGGAAAACTGGTCATTGCCTTTGAGAGATGGGGAAACTGAAATTCAAGAAGACTTGCTGGGCACCAGGGCATCGTCTGAACCAGCCTCTCACCGTCCTGATGTGGTGGGTGCTCATCCACTTCCCGACATGCAGCATAGCCAGTAGAGGTGCATTGAGTCATCCAGAGCTTGCTGATGAAGAGAGGTTCCCAATGCCAGCCTGGCTCTCAGGGACTGAAACAGCCTGCTGGACTCGAGTTTGGGATGGCAGTTGAGAGTTGCCAAATGAATGGGAGGGGAGAATAGAGCAGGCTATGACTAAAGTCCAAGGTTCCACCGTCCTGGTGGGAAATGTGTTGTCCTAGACACCAAACGTTCCCGACATACACTGGATCTGAGGTCTGTGGCTCAGACTTCAGCCTTTCAGGCGGGTCATTTGGGTGACCCATACTTGAGCAGATACAGCTCTGTGGCCCTGTCATAAGCTGTCACATCCCTGTTGGCAAGAAAGGGAGCTGGACTTAAGGACAGGTGAGCTCAGATCACACCCTGGGGAGCGGGTGCACCAGGGCTGCCTTTGTGTTCCTTCCATTTTATTACAGTTTGCAAGTGTCTAGTTAGGAAGGGTGAAGTTGACCCCATTTTTTGTGGTGGAATCCAGACAGGGGCAAGGTAGAAATTTTTCTTAGGGTAGGCATGTCTAGAGGCAGCTTTTTCATCAAATTTGCATCTTCAAACACAAGCCCTTCCATGGGCTTCACTTAATGAACACATCTTCAGGAATGACAGAGATTTGTATATATCTGCTGTTTCACATGTCTACTATCTGTTCTGCCTATCAGAGTGTTGGGGGTGGTGCAAATTTGTTGCTTTCATTGTTCATTTTGTACCTGCACATGTATTTCAGCACTCTTCATATTGTCTGTTACAATAATTTCCTAACAAATTAGGGTTCAGTACACTTGCTCAGTACAGTTGCTCAGTTGTGTCCATCTGTTTTTGAACCCATGGACTGTAGCACACCAGACCTCCCAGTCCTTCACCAACTCCCAGGGATTACTCAAAGTCATCTCCATTGAGTCGATGATGCTATCCAGCCTCTAATCCTCTGTCATCCCCTTCTCCTCCCACCATCAGTCTTTCCCAGCATCAGGGTCATTCAAATGAGTCAGTTCTTCTCATCAGGTGGCCAAAGTATTGGAGTTTCAGCTTCAGCATCAGTCCTTCCAGTGAATTATCAGGACTGATTTCCTTTAGGATGGACTGGTTGGATCTTTTTGCTGTCCAAGGTACTCTCAAGAGTCTTCTCCAACACCACAGTTCAAAAGCATCAATTCTTTGGCGCTCAGCTTTCTTTACAGTCCAACTCTCACATCCATACATGACAACTGGAAAAACCATCGCTTTGACTAGATGGACCTTTGTTGGCAAAGCAATGTCTCTGCTTTTTAATATGCTGTTTACGTTGGTCATAACTTTTCTTGCTAGGAGCAAGCATCTTTTAATTTTCTGGCTGCAGTCACAATCTACACTGATTTTGGAGTCCAAAATAATAATGTTTCTCACTGTTTCCACTGTTTCCCTATTTATATGCCATGGAGTGATGGGGCCATATACCGTGATCTTCATTTTTTTAAATGTTCAGTTTCAAGCCAGCATTTTCTCTCTCTTTTACTTTCATTAAGAGGTCTTCAATTCCTCTTTGCTTTCTGTCATAAGGCTGGTATCCTCTGCAAAGCTGAGGTTATTGATATTTTCTTGGAAATCTTGATTCCAGCTTGTGCTTCATCCAATCCAGCATTTCTCATGATGTACTCTTCATATCAGTTAAATAAAGAAAATGATAATATATAGCCTTGACTTACTCCTTTTCCAATTTGGAACCATCTGTCTTTCCATGTCCATGTCTAACTGTTGCTTCTTGACCTGCATACAGATTTCTTAGGAGGCAGGTCAGGTGCTCTGGTATTCCCATCTCTTGAAGAATTTTAGACACTTTGTTGTGTTCCACACAGTCAAAGGCTTTGGTATAGTCAACTAAGTAGAGGTATATGTTTTTATGGAAATCTCTTGCTTTTCTGATGATCTAAGGGATGCTGAAAATTTGATATGGTTCCTCTGCCTTTTCTAAATACAGCTTGAACATGTGGAAGTTCACAGTTCATTTACTTTTGACCTGACTTTGAGAAATTTTAGCATTGCATTGCTAACGTGTGAGATGAGTGTAATTGTGTGGTAGTTTGAGTATTTTTGGCATTGCCTGTCTTTGGGATTGGAGTGAATACTCACCTTTTCTAGTCCTGTGGCCCCTGCTGAGTTTTCCAAATTTGCAGGCATATTGAGTGCAGCACTTTCACAGCATCATCTTTTAGAATTTGAATGGCTCAACTGGAATACCATCACCTCCACTTGCTTTGTTCATAGTGATGCTTTCTAAGGCCCACCTGACTTCGAATTCCAGGATGTCTGGCTATAGGTGAGTGATCACACCATGGTGATTATCTGGGGTTGTGAAGATCTTTTTTGCATAATTCTTCTGTGTATTCTTTCCACCTCTCCTTAATACCTCTACTTCTGTTATGTCCATACAATTTCTGTCTTTTATTGTGCCTATCTCGGTATGAAAAGTTCCCTTAGTATCTCTAATTTTTTTGGAGCTATCTATATTCTTTTGAATTCTCGTTTTCCTCTATTTCTTTTCATTGATCACTGAGGAAGGCCTTCTTATCTCTCCTTGCTATTCTTTGGAACTCTGCATCAAATGGGTATAGCTTTCTTTTTCTCCTTTGTCTTTTGCTTCTTTTCTATTCCTAGCTATATGTAAGTCCTCCTCAGATAGCTAGTTTGCCTTTTTGCATTTCTGTTTCTAGGGGATGATCTTGATCACTGCTTCCTGTACAATGTCTGAAACATCTATCCATAATTTTTCAGATACTCTGTCTGCCAGATCTAGGCCTTTAAATCTATTTCTCACTTCCACTGTATAATCCTAAGGGATTTGATTTAGGTCATAGCTGAATGGTCTAGTGGTTTTCCCTACTTTCTTCAACTTGAGCCTGAATTTGGTAATAGGGAGTTCATGATCTGAGCCACAGTCAGCTCTGAGTCTTGTTTTTGTTGACTGTATAGAGCTTCTCCATCTTTCCCTGTCTCCTGTACAATGTCGTGAACCTCATTCCATAGTTCATCAGGCACTCTATCTATCAGATCTAGACCCTTAAATCTATTTCTCACTTCCACCATATAATCATAAGGGATTTGATTTAGGTCGTACCTGAATGATCTAGTGGTTTTCCCTACTTTCTTGAATTTAAGTCTGAATTTGGTAATAAGGAGTTCATGATCTGAGCCACAGTCAGCTCCTGGTCTTGTTTTTGCTGACTGTGTAGAGCTTCTCCATCTTTGGCTGCAAAGAATATAATCAATCTGATTTTGGTGTTGACCATCTGGTGATGTCCATGTGTAGCGTCTTCTCTTATGTTGTTGGAAGAGGGTGTTTGCTATGACCAGTGCATTTTCTTGGCAAAACTCTATTAGTCTTTGCCCTGCTTCATTCCGTATTCCAAGGCCAAATTTGCCTGTTACTCCAGGTGTTTCTTGACTTCCTACTTTTACATTCCAGTTCCCTATAATGAAAGGACATCTTTTTTGGGGTGTTAATTCTAAAAGGTCTTGTAGGTCTTCATAGAACCGTTGAACTTCAGCTTCTTCAGCATTACTTGTTGGGGCATAGACTTGGATTACTGTGTATTGAATGGTTTGCCTTGGAAACGAGCAGAGAGCATTCTTTTGTTTTTGAGATTGCATCCAAGTACTGCATTTTGGACTCTTTGTTGACCATGATGGCTACTCCATTTCTTCTGAGGGATTCCTGCCCGCAGTAGTAGATATAATGGTCATCTGAGTTAAATTCACCCATTCCAGTACATTTTAGTTCGCTGATTCCTAGAATGTCGACATTCACTCTTGCCATCTCTTGTTTGACCACTTACAATTTGCCTTGATTCAAATTCCCTAAGCGTGACTGAGAGGAGCTACCCCACATCCAAGGTCAGGGGCAGAAGCCGGGAGGACCCCATGCCCGAAGGGCAGCGGCCGTAAGGAGTTACCCCACGTCCGAAGTCAGGGGCAGCAGCCGAGAGTGCCAGCTGCAACGGTGCAGGAATGGCTGAGAAGAGCTACTCAAGTCTGAGGTCAGGGGCGGTGGCTGGGAGGAGCTACCCCACGTCCGAGGTCAGGGGCGGTAGCTGGGAGGAGCTACCCTGCATCCGAGGTCAGGGGCTGAGGCCAGGAGGAGCTACCCCATGCCCCCATGCCTGAGGCCAGGGGCAGCCGCTGGGAGGACCAACCCCACGTCCAAGGAGCAATGGCTGCACAGGTGCAGGAGGGCCTAGAGTAGCTATCCCATGTTGAAGGTCAGGAAGGGCGGCAGTGAGGAGCCCTCGTCCAAGATAAGGAGCAGCAGCTGTGCTTTGTTGGAGCAGCCGTGAAGAGATACCACACACCCGAGGTAAGAGAAACCCAAGTAAGATTGTAGGTGTTGCAAGAGGGCTTCAGAGGGCAGACACACTTAAACCATACTCACAGAAAACTAGTCAAACTAATCACACTAGGACCACAGCCTTGTCTAACACAATGAAACTAAGCCATGCCTGTGGGGCCACCCAAGATGGGTGGGTCATGGTGGAGAGATCTGACAGAATGTGGTCCACTGGAGAAAGGAATGGCAAACCACTTCAGTATTCTTGCCTTGAAAACCCCATGAACAGTAGGAAAAGACAAGATGATAGGATACTGAAAGAGGAACTCCCCAGGTCAGTAGGTGCCCAATATGCTACTGGAGATCAGTGGAGACATAACTCCAGAAAGAATGAAGGGATGCAGCCAAAGCAAAAACAATACCCAGCTGTGGATGTGACTGGTGATAGAAGCAAGGTCCGATACTGTAAAGAGCAATATTGCATAGGAACTTGGAATGTCAGGTCTATGAATCAAGGCAAATTGGAAGACTCTTTAAGGTAATCCTAAAATTAGTAGCTGGTCTTAAGAGATATTGGGTTTACATGATGCCTCAGCTGGTGAGAATCCTCCTCCGTTGCAGGAGAGCCCAGTTTGATTCCTGCGTCAAGAATCCTGATCCACTGCAGAAGAGACAGTCTACCCAGTCCAATATTCCTGGGCCTCCTTTGTGGCTCAGCTGATACACAATGTGCCTGCAATGTGGGAGACCTGGATTCGACCCCTGGGTTTGGAAGATCCCCTGGAAAAGGGAAAGGCTTCCCACTCCAGTGTTCTTGCCTGCAGAATTCCATGGATCATGTAGTCTACGGGGTCATAAAGAGGTGGACATGACTGAAGGGCTTTTCACTTCACTATAAAGAGATATAACCTGAATCCAGATTAGACTGGAGTCTCCCAGTATTATCTAGCATTTCTTCCCTGAAGCCAGCCAAAACCCACACACTTGCATTTCCATGGTCTCCACTTAGCCCACTGGACAGGAAATCCAGTGTGGTTCAAACAAGCTCACAGATAAGCAGGAGGACTCACAGGCAGATGGCTTCCCTCAGGTCTCAGGTGGAGCTCTGGGAGCACAGCAGGAACCAGTGCTCTCAATCCCTGGGCTCAGCATCGCCCTCTTTCTCAAGCCAGCGGCTCTGCCCTGATGGGAGCAGGATGGTCACTAACCGCCCCAGACCGACCTCACGCACCTCCCACTGCTGTAGACTGACCTCACTGGCCCCAGCCCTTTCAGCAGCACGAGAGCTTCTCTTCCCCTTGATTCCAGCATGAGTCCTGGCCCTGGGCCCCGATTGGTCACTGCCACAGTCCTGAGCCCATCACGGTGGCCAGGGAGGATGGAACACACTGATTGGACAGATCCAGGTCATGTGACCATTCTCTCCAGGGCACCTGTGAGCGTCTCACCATATATCAGGGGTGAAGACAACGTGATGCCTCAAGAGCAGGCCTGAGAGTCCAGTCACTGTGTCCATGTGCTCAGTGTCCTGAGACTTGCCTGCTCCTCTCTCCACACCGCTTTGTCCTATAAAGACAAAATATTCATGACACACCTCTTCTCTTTCCAAGCCCTGTTTCACGTATCCACATTCAAGGGAGCAAGGTCTCCTGTTTGAAGATATGTTTGGAGATCCTCTGCTAGTCTCTAGGTTTGTTTTTTTGTGTGTCATATTAGAATAATTCATTTTGTCAAAAAATACCAGCATGCAACATCACATGCTGCTCTGTGTTTTCAGGATTATTACCTGTTCTGAGTAGAGGACATGGCCCAGGGGCCTGCCAAAGGGAGTGAAGGAAGCACCTGAGACACTGAATCACCGAATCCCTTAGCTTTACACCTTAAACTAACAAAACATTAAAAATCAACAATACCTAAAGTTTAAAAAAAAAACAATATTCACTCATCAAAGATAGTTCTAAAATTTGTCAAGGTTTCCTTTCAAGTGTTGGTATATTTCTAATTGCTTTGGTGGTGTTTTGTGAGGTAGGGATTCAACTTACTTCCCCAATGGATACCAAATAGTCCCAATGGGTTTCTGATCTCCATTTACATACCAAGAAACATTTTTCAAAACCCCACGTATTAAGAACTTCAGATTTTTGGTAATTTGTGGAGCACCCCAGCGACAGGTGTCCTTTACTGTGTCTCCTCCTAACACGTCACCATTGCCAGTTTCTAGTATACAGAAGTGGAGCAGGCAATGGTACCCCACTCCATTACTCTTGCCTGTAAAAGCCATGGATGCAGGAGCCTGGTAGGCTGCAGTCCATGGGGTCACTTAGAGTTGGACACGACTGAGAAACTTCACTTTCACTTTGTACTTTTATGCATTGGAGAAGGAAATGGCAACCCACTCCAGTGTTCTTGCCTGAAGAATCCCAGGGACAGGGAAGCATGGTGGGCTGCCATCTATGGGGTCACACAGAGTTGGACACAACTGAAGTGACTTAGCAGCAGCAGCAGCAGTATACAGAAGTGCCCCCAGAAAGTTCTCTGTAGTGAACCATGCATGTTTCTGTGAGGACAGAGGATGTGAGCACGGAGGTGAGGCTAAGTCCATAATGACCACTGATCATGCCCAGCAACCTCAATGTTAGTCTGTCTGTGACTCCCTAAGGCAAGGTCTGTGTTTCTTCCTTTGATGTCTAGCTGCCCACAAAAAGTTTGATGGTTTGAAACCTGATTCTCTTGAACCAGCAGTGTAGAGATTAGATCCATAGCCTGAGTTTCCATTATATTTCTACCATTTGGGCTCTCTTGAGCTGGTGTGGAGATATTTCTGATACATTTCTGGTAAAGGCCTGAAAGGCAGTCCTTGTGCTTCCTACCCCTTGTCTCATCTGTACTTCTGTCATTTTTATCAATATGGTTCCTTTACAATGCTCTTAGTCCTTGTGTCATTCTGACACTCAGGCACCTGTGGTTTAATAGACCTGCAGCTCCCGGGAGCTCTTTGCCTGGTGGAGACGTGGAGAACTCTGGGAGCAGCACCATATCACACTAGAACCTGGACCAGAGAGAAGATTCTTACCAGGAAGACTTCATCCCTGCTGTGGGGTGTTCGGAGTTCACTTCTGATTGTGCACCCCCGGGTTCTTGGTGGAGGCCCCGCTCTGAGATCTGGAAAGGAGGTGGCTTTTCCCCTGAAAAAGAAACTAGTATATATATATATATATATATATATATATATATATATATATATATATTTTTTTTTTTTTTGCCTCGGTCCGTGTCCAGCCCTATCTGGCTCCCCAGCTCCACACTGGACCCTCACCCACAGGTTAAGGAGAGCCCAGTTCCAGAAAAGATTCACACAAGGAGAGGCTGCTGGAGACCCTCCAACCCCCTGGTCTAAATAAGCATTTGCTTTTGGTTTCACAACCCTGGGACTCAAAATGGGTTTTGAATCCATTTTGCAGTTGAAATGGTTGAGCCCCAGATCATTGTGTGATTTGCCCAGGGTCACTCAGCAGGTCATTGCTTGAGCTGGGATTTCAACTCAGAATTCCTGTCTCGGAGTCCATAACTCTGTGCAAGTCATTCAGCTCCTGGTTTACATTTATTTCAAGGTATTTTATTCCTTTTGAAGCATTTGTAAATGGGTCTGTTTTCTTCATTTCTCTCTCTGATGGTTCATATCCTGTTATTGCCGAATTTATTAGTTCGAATAGTCATTTTCTGGTGGAGTTTTTAGGGTTTCACGTAATATCAGGTCATAATCAAATAGTGACAGTTTTACATCTTCTGTTCCAATGCAGATGCCTTTATTTTCTTTTATTGCCAAATTGTTCTGGGGAGGACTTCCAATACTATGTTGAATAAAATTGGTGACAGTGAGCATGCCTGTATTATTCCTGATCTTTTTTTTAGGGAAAACTTTCAACTTTTTACCACTTAGTCAGATGTTAGCTGTGGTCTTGTCTTATATAGCCTTTAGTATGTTCCATGTATAAACACTTTATTGAAAGTTGGAATAATATATAGATATTACACTTGATCAAGAGTTTTTGCTGCAACTAGTGAGGTGAACATACTATTTTTATTCTTTATTTTGCTCATATGGTGTCTCACATTGATTGACTGATTTACAGATAATGTCATCCTCACATCCTTAGAAATAATTCCATCTGATTATAGTGTATGATGGAGAAGGCAATGGCAACCCACTCCAGTACTCTCGCCTGGAAAATCCCCTGGATGCAGGAGCCTGGTAGATTGCAGTGCATGGGGTCCCTAAGAGTCGGACACGACTAAGCGACTTCCCTTTCACTTTTCACTTTCATGCATTGGAGAAGGAAATGGCAATCCACTCCAGTGTTCTTGCCTGAGATTCCCAGGGATGGGGGAGCCTGGTTGGTTTCCGTCTATGGGGTCGCACAGAGTCGGACCCGACTGAAGCGCCTTTGCAGCAGCAGTACCATAGTGTATGATGCTAAAAGTATACTTTTAATGTATACTTGAATTTGGTTTGCTGATATTCTTTGAGGATTTTTGCATCCATTTACACCAATGTCAGTCTTCTCTGGTGGTTCAGATATTAGAGAATCTGCCTATCATGCAGGAGACCCAGGTTTGATCCCTGGGTCAGGAATGTCCCCTGGAGGAGGGAATGGCTACCCACTCCAGTATTCTTGCCCACAGAACTGTTTGGACAGAAGAGCCGGTCAAGATACAGTCCGTAGGTCACATAGAATACGACATGTGCCTCTTGACATTCTTTACGTTTAAATTTAAAATGTTAATTCACTGAAAAAGTACAGTTGAAGGAAAAAAATACACAAATAAAAGAGTCGTTAGAACAAAGTTACAATAAAGCATAACAGATGAAAAAAAAAATTCCAAATAACGACTTTTCATAAGAATTTTAGATCTTCAGAGGAATTCTTTTTAAACTGAATTTAACATGAAAGGTTTAATTTTAAATATAAAACTATTTTGGTATTATATTTCTATGATGAGACTGAAAATTTTCTAATTTATGTAAGATATTGAGGAATAGGGTGTAGCTATTAAAATCATATTTCAAAATCATTAAGGAATGAATAAGCACTAAAATATATTGGGGAAGTAGCTATGAATAGAAAATGATCCCATATAGTTTAGATGACAGTACAAATATATTGAGTGAAATTTTTCAAATGTATTTATTTTTAATTGAGGAATAACTGCTTTACAACGTTTAGTTGCTTTCCCTCATACAACAACATGAATCAGTTGTAAGTATATATATATATCTCCTCTTTGGTTAGCCTCCCTCCCACCTCCCACCATCCCACCCTTCTAGGTCATCACGGAGCACTGTGTTGGTCTCCCTATGTAATATAGCAACTTCCCACTAGCTAGCTATTTTACATATGCTACTGGCTATGTTTCCATGCTATTCTCAATTTGGTCCACCCTCTCCTACCATAGCTAGGCAGACAAGTCTTTCCTCTGCATCTGTGTATCTATTTTTGCCTTGCAAAAAAGTTCAGTAGTACCATTTTCCAAGATTCCATATATATGTACTGGTATATAATATTTGTTTATCTCTTTCTGACTTAGTTCAATCTGTATCAAAGGCTCTAGATTCATCCACCTCAGTTAAACTGACTTTTATTTGATCCTTTTGAGTCTAAGTAATATTCCATTGTGTGTATGTTCCACAACTTCTTTATCCATGCATCTATTGATGAACATCTTGGTTGCTTCCATGCCCTGGCTGTATAAATTATGCTGCAATGAATATTGGAGTACGTATGTCTTTTTTCAATTATTATTGTCTCAGAGCATATGCCCAGAAGGGGATTGTTTGGTCATATGATAGTTTTATTCCTAGTTTATAAAGAACCTCCATAGTGTTCTCCTTAGTGGCTATATCCGTTTCTATTCCCTCTAAGAGTGCAAAAGCTTCTCTTTTCCCCATTTCCTGTCCAGCATTTATTATTTGTAGAATTTCTATGATGGCCATTCTGACTTGTGTGACATGATACCTCATGTAGTTTTGATCTCCATTTCTTTAATAATGGGCAGTGTTGATCATATTTTCATATGCTTGTTGATCCTCTTAATGTCTTCTTTGAGAAATGTCTGTTTAAGTCTTCTGCTTATTTCTTAATTGGTTGTTTGTTTTTCTGATATCAAACTGTATGATCCACCTGTAAACTTTGAGATGAATCATTTTTCAGTTGCTTCATTTGCAATTATTTTCTCCCATACTGACAGCTGTCTTTCCATCTTGTTTATAATTTTCATTGCTACTTAAATACTTTGAAGTTTAGCTAAATGCCATTTGTGTGTGTGTGTGTGTGTGTGTGTGTGTGTGTGTGTGTGTTTAATTTGTTTTTTATTTCTGTTACTCTAGGAGGTGGGTCAAAGAGGATCTTGCTTTGATATATGTCAAAGAGAGTTCTGCCTATGTTTTCCTCTAAGGTTTTATAGTTTCTGGCCTTACATTCAGGTTTTTAATCAATCTTGTATTTACTTTAATGTATAGTGCTAAGAAGTGTTCTAATTTGATTCTTGTACATGTAGCTGTCCAGTATCCCCAGAACCACTTATTGAAGAGGCTCTCTTTTTTGTCCTTTATACACATTATATTATTACCTCCTTTGTGAAAGAAAAGGTACCTATAGGTGCATGAGTTTATCTCTCAGCTTGGTATCTTCTTCGATTGGTTTATATTTCTGTTCTTGTGCCAATAGCGTGCTGTCTTGATGACACTCGCTTTGTAGTATCGTGTGAAGTCAGAAAAGTTGAAACTTCTAGTTCCACCTTTCTTTTTCAAGATTGCTTTGGCCATTAGGGGTCTTGTTTTTTCCCCGTACAAATTATAAAATTATATTTTCTAGTTCTTTGAAAAATGCCATTGGTAATTTGATAGAGATGAATTGAATCTGCAGATTGCTTTGGATATTACAGTCATTTTCACAAGATTGATATTTCCAATTCAAGAACATCATATACCTGTCTTTTGGGTCATCTTTGATATCTTTCATCATACAGCTGCACACTTTCGTACATCTTTCTTACTGCATACACATGTTTTGTCTCTTTAGGTAGGTTTATTCCTATGCATTTTATTCTTGCAGTTGTGAATGATACTGTTTCATTAATTTCTTTTCCTGATTTTTCATTGGTGTTGTATAGGATTGCAAGGGATTTCTGTGTATTAATTATGTGTCCTGTGCTTTACTAAATTCATTGATTAGCTCCTATAATTCTCTGGTTGTATCTTTAGGGTTTTCTTTTCTTTTTTTTTTTTTTTTCCTGTTTGAGGAGTCTGAGTTTATTTTTTTATTTTTTTAATGCAATTTTAATTTAAAAAAAAATTATACATGTGTTCCCCATCCTGAACCCTCCTCCCTCCTCCCTCCTCCCTCCCCATACCATCCCTCTGGGTCGTCCCAGTGCACCAGCCCCAAGCATCCAGCATCGTGCATTGAACCTGGACTGGCATCTCGTTTCATACATGACATTTCACATGTTTCAATGCCATTCTCCCAAATCTTCCCACGCTCTCCCTCTCCCACAGAGTCCATAAGCCTGTTCTATACATCAGTGTCTCTTTTGCTGTCTCGTATACAGGGTTATCGTTACCATCTTTCTAAATTCCATATATAATCTGCAAACAATGAGAGTTTTACTTCTTTTTGTTTTTTTTAAATCTGGATTGTTATTTGTGTTTCTTGTCTGATTGCTCTGGCTATGACTTACAAAACTTATTGTATAATAACAGTGAGAGTAGGCACCCTGGTTGTTCCTGATTTTGGAGGAAATGCTTTCAGGTTTTCACCATCAAGAATAATGTTTGCTGTGAGATTGTCATACATGAGCTTTATTATGTTGAGGTAGGCTCCTTCTGGAGCCTATTTTCTGGATAGTGCCCATTTTCTGGAGAGTTTTTTTTAATTAAATTTTTAAAATTTTAATTGGAGGTTAATTACTTTACAATATTGTATTGGTTTTGCCATATATCAACATGAATCTGCCACGGGTGTACATGTGCTCCCCATCCTGAACACCCCTCCCACCTTCCTCCCTGTACCATCCCTCTGGGTCCTCCCAGTGCAACAGCCCCAAGCATCCTGTATCTTGCATCGAACCTGGACTGGTGATTCATTTCTTATATGATATTATACATGTTTCAATGCCATTCTCCCAAATCATCCCACCCTCCCCCTCTCCCACAGAGTCCAAAAGACTGTTCTATACATCTATGTCTCTTTTGCTGTCTCCCGTACAGAGTTATCATTACCATCTTTCTGAATTCCATATATATGCATTAGTATACTGTATCTGGAGAGTTTTTTTTTCTTTTTAATCATAAATTGGTGTTGAATTTTGTCAAAAAACTTTCTCTGCACCTATTGAGATTATCATATGATTTTTATCTTTCAATTTGTTAATATAATATATAAAATAGTTTGATTTGCATATAGAGAAAAATTTACACACTCTGGGATAAACTCCACTTGAACTTGGTGTGCAATCCTTTTATGTAGCATTGCGTGTCATTTTATTTTTTTTTCTTCTAGTGTTTTGTTCAAGATTTTTACATCTATGTTCATCAATGATATTGGCTTTTTATTTTCTTTTCTGTGTGGCATTTCTGTTGGTTTTGGTATAACTGTGATGGCAGTCTCACAGATTGGGTTTCAGAGTGTCACCCTGCTTGCAGTTTTTGAAAAACTTTGATCAGGATGTGTGTTAGCTCATCACGAAACCTTCGATAGCATTCACCTGTGAAGCCCTGGGATTTTGTTCATTGTAGACTTTTGATCACAATTAGCAGTGTCTGTGATTAATTATTCATATACAGAGCTTATGATGGGTGTTAGTGACAGGCTCACTCCCAAGGAAAAGGGGTTCCAATTTCCACTTCACATCCCAAGAGAGGCACTGTCTTCAAAAGGCACATATTTAGTCATGAAAACAAGGACAGTTTTATCTGTATGCCAGCCATGAGTTGTGACATACTGATCACATATTGAAATGATAATATTTTTGTATGCTGGATTAAAATATGATTTGAATATTAATTTCCAATGCTTATATTTGCCTTTTAAATGTGGATAATAGAAATTTTGAGGTTTTATATGGAGCTTGAATTTGTAGTCCACATTACATTCCATGGAGAGCTTTAGACTAGAACGGAAGCCAAGTCAAGGTGACCTAATGACTGTCAGGCTGGGAGCTAGGCACACCTTTGCCAAGACAGAGTTAGACTCTCCCCATTAGAGCTGTGTGTGATTGAACTGGCTGTGGGCATAGAGAATCCTTGAGTGTAGTTTATTGTCACAAATTTTCATCATTTGCTTGTTTTGGTTCTTACCAAATCTTGGTGGTTTTTGATTGATGACAGAACAAACAGGCCTGGAACACATTTCCTTGTAAGTGTATTTGAGCTGGGGCTTCCCAGGTGACTCTAGTGGTAAAGAACCCACCTGCCAATGCAGGAGATATAAGAGACTCAGGTTTGATCTCTTGGTTGGGAAGACCCTCTGGAGGAGGGCATGACAACCCACTACAGTATTCCTGCCTGAAGAATCTATGGACAGAGAAGCCTAGTGGGATACAGTTTATGGGGTCACACAGCATCAGACATGACTGAAGCGACTGAGCACACATGCGTATTTGCAGTTAAATTATGTCAGCAGATTGAGACACGTCAGTGGAGACACAATGGGGGTGGAATGCAGGTAAGTTGAGAAAGGTTCTGGTTTCTGTAAGCTGTACTGGGTTGTCCTTTCATGCTCTTCTTTTTCTTGCTTTGGTTTTCAGGTTGCATGTTGGTGGTGGCAGGACAACACTGACTGTGTTTGCTAGAAACAGATGTCTCATTAATTTAGATTTTAGAAACTGAAAATAAGGAGGGTGCACTATGCAATATGGAATAAGCAAACAACTACTTCATCAGCCAAGTTCAATCTCTGAAAGCCTCCTGACTTCTGAAAACTATTTACAGAACTAATTCTTGGAGGAGGGATATTTTTTTGTAACTGCCAATATCTTAGACTCTCATAGTTTAGAACTAGGATTTAAATTATCTTTAATCATTCACTCCCTTCCTTCCTCATACTCCCTAACCTTCTGAAGTTTTGGGAAAGTCAAGAAACCTTGGTGAGAGCAAAACAAATAAACATTCAAGAGCATGTGGAGTCCAAGGGCTTGGTCTAAGATTAAATAACCTCACCACTACACAGTTCCATTTAAATTCTAAGCCAACTGCATCAACCCAGAGAGTCAGCTCTTGCTGCAGGATCCACATTCTGTCCATTTCCACTTTTTCCTCCAGCTCTCACTACCAACTGATCATATTGCCACAGTGTCCCCCAGGTACCTTGTCACCAGGTCGAGGAAATGATCCCTAAGATATCAGGCCAGTAGGAAGTTGCTGCCACTAAGCTTAGAAGCTGGCAATCTGGTGAATCTGGTGATAATTTAACTAACCCTCAGCCTTCCCTGACCCTAGGTCTTCTCGTTGACATTGTTGTTGTTAATTTAAGGACTTGTGTAGGACACATATGACACATAGCTCTTCAGTAAGAGGAACTGATGTTCTTAGCTGGGAGGATGAGGCACAGGGTTGTGTGCCAGGTTCCATCTTCTGAGAAGGAAAAAAACCTCACTTCCAAGAAGCCTTGAGCTCTCAGACCTAAAGGAGACAGACAAAGAGTGTAGAAATGGTGTTAGGTGTTAAGCAGGAAAACTATGTGAGACGGTGTTGCTACTGGCTGTGTCCTATCTCTCCTGGGTAGTCCAGGCTCATCTGGAGAGGGAAGAGTCGGACATCACTGAGTGACTAAACTGAACTCAACTGGGACAATGCTGGCTTAGAGTTCTGCCAGGTGAAGCTGGAGGTTTGCCAGAGGCTCATCTCCTGCTCCTGCTGCTGCTGCTGCTAAGTCGCTTCAGTCATGTCCAACTCTGTGTGACCCCATAGACGGAAGCCCACCAGGCTCCCCCATCCCTGGGTTTCTCCAGGCAAGAACACTGGAGTGGGTTGCCATTTCCTTCTCCAATGCATGAAAGTGAAAAGTGAAAGGGAAGTTGCTCAGTCGTGTCTGACTCTTAGCGACCCCATGGACTACAGCCTATCAGGCTCCTCCGTCCATGGGATTTCCCAGGCAAGAGTACTGGAGTGGGGCACCATTGCCTTCTCCAGCTCATCTCCTAGAGAATGGAATTCCACCCACTGCAGTTTCTTGCCTAGAGAACTCCATGGAAAGAGGAGCCTTATGGGCTACAGTCCATGGGTTCACAAACAGTCAGATACGATGGAGCATCTACCACCACCACCACCACCATCACCAGCATACGTGGTCATTGGCCCTTGCCCAAGACCAACATTTCTAACTCCCCTCAGGCCCTGGTACGCTTATTCTACTTTGTCTTTGCAGTAGACTTACATGGACACTTCATAATGCAATCATAGAATGTCTGTCCTTTTGTGCCTGGCTTGTTTCACTTAGCATATGACTTCAAAGTTTACTCACTTTGCAGCACATTTCAGAATTTCTTTAGTTGTTAATAATATCACGTAGGTTCAACATCATGTACGATCTGGGAATTACAGATCAAAATCATGACATATCACACCACAACTATTAGGACTGCAACTCCAACTATATGATAAACTAACTCCAGCTAAACTCCAACTATATGATAAAACCAATCACTGGAGGGTGAGCAACAATAGGACCTATCCCTCGTTGCTGGTGGAATGCATGTATAGTAATGTTCTAATGCAGTTTGGCAGTTTTCCCCAAAGATAAATAAGTCTTACCTTGGGATCTGACAATCATGCTTTCAGTATTTAGGTAACTGCTCCTAAAAATCTATGTCCAAATGCAAACAAGTACATAATTATGCACAGCAGTTCTATTCAAAATGACTATAAATTTTAAGAAATCGTGATATCCTTCAGTCGATGAATGTGTAGGTAAATTGGGTTACATTCAAGTCAAGGGGGGTATAACATGTCACCCTAAAATATGTCTCTGACATAGGGTTATTTTGCTGTATTTAATTCAATAAAATAAAAGAAAGAAAGAACGAAAAGCTGAGTAAAAGCTGCCGTTTTTTATTTTAAGATTTGTCCATGCTAGATCTTCATTGCTTCGAGAGGGCTTTCTCTAGTTTTGGTGAGTGGGGGTTACTCTTGTTGCAGAGCACGGGGTCTAGGTGTGCAGGCTTCAGCTGTTATGGTGCATGTGTTTAGTAGTTGTGACTCCGAGGCTCCAGAGCGCTGGCTCAGTAGTTGTGGCAGATGAGTTTAGCTACTCTGAGGCATGTGAAATACTCCTGGACCAAGAATCAAACCCTATCCCATGCATTAGCAGGCAGATCCTTAATCAGTAGAACACCACGGGAGCCCGAGGTTGCCCATTTGTGAGTTACATTTACGTTTAGTAGGGAAGTCTCTGTATATAAGGGGATGTCCTTCTTTGCACCTAAAACAGGATAGTTACATCTCAAGGAACTCTTATCAGTGAAGAGGTCCCGACGTAAATATGCAAAGAATCATATGCTTGTTTACTGTGCTTTCCATGATAACCTGCCGTAACTGGCCTCCCCCTTTCCCCCAAAGTCTTTCATATGTTTTTAGCTGAAGACAGTATTTAAGGTGATGGCTTTGGTAACTGCAGGAAGTGACTCAGTTTTCCTTGGCATCTCCCATGTATGCAAGAGGTATATATGTTATTAAACTTCTGTTTCTCTCCTAATAATTTGGCTTTAATTATGGAGAAGGTAGACTCAATCAAGAACTAAAAGGGCAGAGGCAAATTGTTTTCCCTCCTATACACATGCAAAGGAATAATACTCAACAGTGTACAGGAGTGAAAAGGCAGCCCTTGAAAGACAGGGATAAATGTTAGATGCATATGGCTAAGTGAAAGAATCCAGTCTGAAGAAGCTGTGCACAGTATGACCTCATTGATGACATTCTTGGAAAGGCAAATCTACACAAGATGTTAAAACAGATCCTGGGGTGGGGAATTTGAAGTGATCCTTTTGATGGATTCCTGTTAATTTGCTAAACATATCAATTCATATAGTTCAAGGGGTCAATCATGATCTATTCAAATTTACTTTTTCAGACTATAGGAGTACATAGAATGGGATGCCAAATACAACAGAATCTAACTGTATTAGAAATGCATGGAAAAATTTCACTATACGGGGTGGGAAAAAGGTGCTGACCTAAGTGAACTTTTGAAATGAACAGACTCTCTAGATTAAAGGCAAAATGGACTATACATAAGCAGTAAGGTTTGTTTTATGGAGTTCTTTCCAGAGTGTGAAAGTGAAAGTCACTCAGTCCTGTCTGACTCTAGGTGACCCTGTGGACTGTATAGTCCATGGAATTCTCCAGGCCAGAATACTGGAGTTGGTAGCCTTTCCCTTCTCCAGGGGATCTTCCCAACCCAGGGATCGAACCCTGGCCTCCTGCACTGCAGGTGGATTCTTTACCACCAGAGCCACAAGGGAAGTGAAGTAGCTAACAATTCTGAAACCACTATTTATATAATCTGGAAAGGTACAGTGCACAGATAAATGACAGATGGTGGGAGCCTTGTTCCTCACTGTGGGAGTGGAAGTTACAGAGAAGCAAGGGGACATAAGAGATATAGATAAGCTCTCCACATCCTGGATCTAGGCTTCCTGGGAGGATGGTGTGGGGAGATGACTACCTGGGGAAATGCACAGATCGCAGTACCTGGAATACCATGCAGATGTAGTAAATTCACACCCCATCATTCCACCAACACTAGCTGGAAATGAAGCAAAAGAGAGATAGGCCCCAGATTGAGAACCCGGAGGCTCTCCTATGTGGACAGATACTACAAGATGAAGACAATAGCAGGAGGGAAAAAGAGCTGATGCCTGTTCAGATAGCAGATAAAAGACCACAGAATCCTCATTCTCAAGGTCAAGAAGATCTTTTTAACTACACATGTGCAGAAAAGCTCCAAAGGCTCAAAGGGCGAGAGTGTGCCAACCTACAGTCAGTAAGTGACATCAACTACCCTTAGGCTTCCTTGCTAGGACCTGATTTGGCTAAGAGATGCACACACACGGGAAGGGCCCTGAGATAAACCAAATGCCAACTCAGAACCAGGCACAGCAAGATGATTAGCCAGAAAACCTGTAAGAAACTGCATATAAGTGATTTAAGCTACCGCAATGGTGAAACCTCTTTCAGAGTGCAGTTTTGTCTATTCACACATAGTGTTTTTCGTCCTAATAAGAACTTTACTAGTTTCAACACTTTCTGCTTTCTTTGTGGAAATTCATTTCTACAAAGCCACTCAGCCAGGGCCTTGTCACTGATCACTGATCTAGTGGTCAGGATTCAACTCTTTCACTGCCATTGTCTGACTTCTGTCTCTGGCTTGGAACAGAAATCCTAATTCAGACAATGCTGGCCATGGCTTCCCAAGAGCTGAAACACTCACACTCTTTTAAGACATGCTCATGTGCCGGCAGATACAGAAGTAAGAGGGTCCTGCTATTCCAAAGACATTCCTAATCCAGGCCCTAGCAGGCGGAACCACGATGGGGGTGTCTGGGCCTCCGATCAGCAGGTGAAAAGAAGGAGGCGGGCCAGTCCTGAGGGCAGAGATTCCCTTCAGTTTGTGCGTCATGGTGCCTTGATGGGACTTATTCGTGGGGTGGACACAGGCCTAGCTACCTTGGTTCTCTTTTTAACCCAAGCCCCTCTGATGAAGCTAATGAAGGGCTAGGCCCAGAAAACTGGTGGTGTCTCAAACTCTGACACAATAGCTTTACAAGGAAAAAGAGTATATGCTTCAGAATCTTCTAAAATGAGGGCAAGAGGAGTGAAATTCAGAGATGAGAACCGAAGGAGCTTTCCCTACAAACTGCACTTTTACACTCAGCTTTCAGTTTTTTGTTTGTTTTGACCATACTGCTTGCTGAATATCAGTTTCCCAACCAGGGATTGAACTATGGTCACAACAGAGAAAGGGTAAAATCCTAACCATTATGCTACCAGGCAACTCTCTCATAATTGATTTTAACTGTCCCTCTTGCCACCCCCCAAAGGTGGACTTTTAGCAGCAACTAAGACACCATTTCTCAGAGTACATGATAAAAAATGCTGGGCTGGATGAAGCACAAGCTAGAATCAAGATTGCCAGGAGAAATAACAATAACCTCAGATAGACAGATGACACCACCTTTATGTGAGAAAGCAAAGAAGAACTAAAGAGTCTCTTGTTGAAAGTGGAAGAGGAGAGCAAAGATGTTGGCTTAAAGCTCAGTATTCAGAACACTACGATCATGGCATCTGGTCCCATCACTTCATGGCAAATCAATACAGAAACAGTGGAAACAGTGTCAGACTTTATTTTGGGGAGCTCCAAAATCAATGCAGATCTTGACTGCAGCCATGAAACTGAAAGACATTTGCTCCTTGTAAGAAAATTCATGACCAACTTAAACAGCATATTAAAAAGCAGAGACATTACTTTGCCAACAAAGGTCCATCCAGTCAAAGCTACGGTTTTTCCAGTAGTGATGTATGGATATGAGAGTTGGATTATAAATAAAGCTGAATGCTGAATAATTGATGCTTTTAAACTGTGGTATTGGAGAATACTCTTGAGAGTCCCTTGGACTGTAAGGAGATCCAACCAGTCCATCTTAAAGAATATCAGTACTGAATATTCATTGGAAGGACTGATGCTAACGCTGAAGCTCCAATACTTTGGCCACCTGATATGAAGAACTGACTCATTTGAAAAGACCCTGATGCTGGGAACAATTGATGGTGGGAGGAGAAGGGAATGACAGAAGATGAGATGGTTTGATGGCATAACTGATGTGATGAACATAAGTTTCAGCAGGCTCCAAAAGTTGGTGATGGACAGGGAATCCTGGTGTGCTTCAGTCCTTGGAGTCGCAAAGAGTCAGACATGACTGAGAACCGAACTGCACTGATCTAAACTGTTTATAATAACTTTACTTATAATAGCCAAAACTTAGTCGGGAAAGAAGCAATTGTTCAACAAATGAACAATGTATGTCTGAACAATGCAGAAGTAGCTTAATAAAGGAATGAACTGCAGATACCTTTAAAATTCATGAATATCAAAACATTATGATTAGAGATCAAAGATGAGACAAACAGATGGAGAGATACACAATGTTCTTGGATTAAGTGAATCAATATTATGAAAATGACTCTACTACCCAATGCCATTAATATCTACTGTGGACAAGAATCCCTTAGAAGAAATGGAATAGCCATCATGGTCAACAAAGAGTCCAAAATGCAGTACTTGGATGTAATCTCAAAAACGACAGAATGATCTCTGTTCATTTCCAAGGCAAACCATTCAATACACAGTAATCCAAGTCTATGCCCCAACAAGTAATGCTGAAGAAGCTGAAGTTCAATGGTTCTATGAAGACCTACAAGACCTTTTAGAATTAACACTCAAAAAAGATGTCCTTTTCATTATAGGGAACTGGAATGCAAAAGTAGGAAGTCAAGAAACACCTGGAGTAACAGGCAAATGTGGACTTGGAATACAGAATGAAGCAGGGCAAAGACTAATAGAGTTTTGCCAAGAAAATGCACTGGTCATAGCAAACACCGTCTTCCAACAACACAAGAGAAGACTCTACACATGGACATCACCAGATGGTCAACACCAAAATCAGATTGATTATATTCTTTGCAGCCAAAGATGGAGAAGCTCTATACAGTCATCAAAAACAAGACCAGGGACTGACTGTGGCTCAGATCATGAACTCTTGATTGCCAAATTCAGGCCTACATTGAAGAAAGTAGGGAAAACCACTAGACCATTCAGGTATGACCTAAATCAAATCCCTTATGATTATACAGTGAGAAATATATTTAAGGGCCTAGATCTGATAGATAGAGTGCCTGATGAACTATGGACGGAGATTCGTGACATTGTACAGGAAATGGGGATTGAGACAATCCCATGGAAAAGAAATGCAAAAAAGCAAAATGGCTGCCTGGGGAAGCCTTACGAATAGCTGTGAAAAGAAGAGAAGCAAAAAGCAAAGAAGAAAATGAAAGATATAAGCATCTAAATGCACAGTTCCAAAGAATAGCAAGAAGAGATCAGAAAGCAGTCCTGGGCGATCAATGCAAAGAAATAGAGGAAAAAACAGAATGGGAAAGACAAGATATCTCTTCAAGAAAATCAGATATACCAAGGGAATATTTCTTAGAAAGATGGGCTTGATAAAGGACAGCAATGGTATGGACCTAGAGAAGCAGAAGATATTAAGAAGAGGTGGCAAGAATACACAGAAGAACTGTACAAAAAAGATCTTCAAGACCAAGATAATCACGATGGTGTGATCACTCACCTAGAGCCAGACATCCTGGAATGTGAAGTCAAGTGGGTCTTAGAAAGCATCACTAGAAACAAAGCTAATGGAGGTGATGGAATTCCAGTGGAGCTATTTCAAATCCTGAAAGATGATGCTGTGAAAGTGCTGCACTCAATATGCCAGCAAATTTGGAAAACTCAGCAGTGGCCACAGGACTGGAAAAGGTCAGTTTTCATTCCAATCCCAAAGAAAGGCAATGCCAAAGAATGCTCAAACTACTGCACAATTGCACTCATCTCACACACTAGTAAAGTAATGCTCAAAATTCTCCAAGCCAGGCTTCAGCAATATGAGAACCATGAACTTCCTGATGTTCAAGCTGGTTTTAGAAAAGGCAGAGGAACCAGAGATCAAATTTCCAACATCTGAGGGATTATGGAAAAAGCCAGACAGTTACAGAAAAACATCTATTTCTGCTTTATTGACTATGCCAAAGCCTTTGACAGTGTGGATCACAATAAACTGTGGAAAATTCTGAAAGAGATGGGATTACCAGACCACCTAATCTGCCTCTTGAGAAATCTGTATGCAGGTCAGGAAGCAACAGTTAGAACTGGACATGGAACAACAGACTGGTTCCAAATAGGAAAAGGAGTACGTCAAGGCTGTATATTGTCACCCTGTTTACTTAACTTATATGTAGAGTACAGCATGAGAAACACTGGGCTGGAAGAAGCGCAAGCTGGAATCAAAATTGCTGGAAGAAATATCAGTAACCTCAGATATGCAGATGACAACGCCCTTATGGCAGAAAGTGAAGAGGAACTACAAAGCCTCTTGATGAAAGTGAAAGACGAGACTGAAAAAGTTGGCTTAAAACTTAACATTTAGAAAACGAAGATCATGGCATCTGTTCCCATCACTTCATGGAAGATAGATGGGGAAACAGTGGAAACAGTGTCAGACTTTATTTTTTTGGGCTCAAAGATCACTGCAGATGGTGACTGTGGCCATGAAATTAAAAGACGCTTATTCCTTGGAAGAAAAGTTATGACCAACCTAGATAGCATATTGAAAAGCAGAGACATTCCTTTTGCCAACAAAGGTCCATCTAGTCAAGGCTGTAGGTTTTCCTGTGGTCATGTATGGGTGTGAGAGTTGGACTGTGAAGAAGCCTGAGCACCGAAGAATTGATACTTTTGAACTGTGGTGTTGGAGAATATTCTTGAGAGTCCCTTGGACTGCCAGGAGATCCAACCAGTCCATTCTGAAGGAGATCAGCCCTGGGATTTATTTGGAAGAAATGATGCTAAAGCTGAAACTCCAGTACTTTGGCCACCACATTTGAAGAGTTGACTCATTGGAAAAGACTCTGCTGCTGGGAGGGATTGGGGGCGGGAGGAGAAGAAGACGACAGAGGATAAGATGGCTAGATTGCATCACTGACTCGATGGACATGAGTCTGAGTGAACTCTGGGAGTTGGTGATGGACAGGGAGGCCTGGCCTGCTGAGATCCATGAGTTTGCAAGGAGTCGGACACGACTAAGAGACTGAACTGAACCCAAAGCTATCTAGAGTCAGTGCAGTTCCTTTCGAATTACCAATGGCATTTTTCACAGAATTAGAACAAAAATTTTTACCATTTGTGTGAAAACACAAAAGAACCCAAATAGCCAAAGTCATCTTAAGAATGAGAAATGAATCTGGAACAACTAGCCTCCCTCACTTCAGACCATACAATAAATCTACAGTAATCAAGACAGTATGGCAGTGGCACAAGAACAGAAATGAAGATCAATGGAGGCTGAAACATAGAAGATTTTGATGTCTCCTAAAGAAGACATATAGATGGCCAGAAACCCATGAAAAGATGCTCAACATCACTCCCTATTCTGTCAGTACTAGAGAAATGCATATCAAAACTACAAATGTTATATTACCTCACACCAGTCAAAATTGGCATCATCAAAAAATCTACAAACAATGCAGGAGAGGTTACAGAGAAAAGGGAACCCTCTTGTACTTTTGCTGGGAATGTGCATTGATACAGTCACTACAGAGGGCAGTATGTAGGTTCCTTAATATTCTAAAAATAAGACTCTCTTATGACATTGCAATTCCATTTCTTGGCAATACCCTAGAAAACCACACTTTGAAAAGAGACGTGCACCCTACTGTTCATGGGGCTGCAAGGATTCAGACAGGACTGAGCAACTAACCACAGAATGAATATATATATATATATATATATATATATATATATATATATACACACACACACACATATATATATATACACCCTAATGTTCATGGGGTTGCTAGGACTCAGACAGGACTGAGCAACTAAGCACATAATATATATGTGTGTGTGTGTGAATATATATATATATATACACACATATACATACTGATGAGTCTATTTACAGAGCAGAAATAGAGGTAAGATATAAAAAATGAACTCATGGACAGAGCAGAGGAGGAAAAGAAGGGGACAAACTGAGAGAGTAGTATTGACGTATATAAACTACCATGTGTAAAATGCTAGCTAGTGGGAAGCAGCTGAGCAACACAGGGAGCTCAGCTTGGTGCTCTGGGATGACTTAAAGAGGAATGAGGGGTGGAGGAGGATCAACAGGGACGGTGTATATGTACTCATACAAATGATTCATTCACTTTACAGCAGAGACTAATGCAGCATTGTAAAATAATTATAACCCAATTAGATATAAGCTAAAAGAAAAAGCAAATGAAAATATGAACATCCAGCACTCCCCTGGTAGTCCACTGGTGAAGATTCCATGCTCCCAATACAGGGATACCCTACGCCCAAGGTAAGAGAAACCCAAGTATGATGGTAGGTGTTGCAAGAGGGCATCAGAGGGCAGACACACTGAAACCATACTCATAGAAAATTAGTCAATCTAATCACACTAGGACCACAGCCTTGTCTAACTCAATGAGACTAAGCCATGCCCAGGGTCAACCCAAGATGGGTGGGTCATGATGGAGAGGTCTGACAGAATGTGGTCCACTGGAGAAGGGAATGGCAAATCACTTTAGTATTCTTGCCTTGAGAACTTCACGAACAGTATGAAAAGGCAAAATGATAGGATACTGAAAGAGGAACTCCCCAGGTCAGTAGGTCCCCAGTATGCTACTGGAGATCAGTGGAGACATAACTCCAGAAAGAATGAAGGGATGCAGCCAAAGCAAAAAGAATACCCAGCTGTGGATGTGACTGGTGATAGAAGCAAGGTCCGATGCTGTAAACAGCAATAGTGCATAGGAACCTGGAATGTCAGGTCCATGAATCAAGCCAAATTGGAAGTGGTCAAGCAAGAGATGGCAAGAGTGAATGTCGACATTCTAGGAATCAGCGGACTAAAATGGACTGGAATGGGTGAATTTAACTCAGATGACCATTATATCTACTACTGCGGGCAGGAATCCCTCAGAAGAAATGGAGTAGCCATCATGGTCAACAAAAGAGTCCGAAATGCAGTACTTGTATGCAATCTCAAAAACGACAGAATGATCTCTGTTCGTTTCCAAGGCAAACCATTCAATATCACAGTAATCCAAGTCTATGCCCCAACAAGTAACATGGAAGGAGCTGAAGTTTAACGGTTCTATGAAGACCTACAAGCCTTTTAGAACTAACACCCAAAAAAGATGTCCTTTTCATTATAGGAGACTGAAATGCAAAAGTAGGAAGTCAAGAAACACCTGGAGTAACAGGCAAATTTGGCCATGGAGTACGGAATGAAGCAGGGCAAAAGCTAATAGTTTTGCCAGGAGAACACACTGGTTATAGCAAACACCGTCTTCCAACAACACAAGAGAAGACTCTACACATGGACATCACCAGATGGTCAACACCGAAATCAGATTGATTATATTCTTTGCAGCCAAAGATGAAGAAGCTCTATACAGTCAGCAAAAACAAGACCAGGAGCTGACTGTGGCTCAGATCATGAACTCCTTATTGCCAAATTCAGACTTAAATTGAAGAAAGTAGGGAAAACCACTAGACCATTCAGGTACGACCTAAATCAAATCACTTAGGATTATACAGTGGAAGTGAGACATAGATTTAAGGGCCTAGATATGATAGACTGCCTGATGAACTATGGAATGAGGTTCGTGACATTGTACTGGACACAGGGATCAAGACCATCCCCATGGAAAAGAAATGCAAAAAAGCAAAATGGCTGTCTGGGGAGGCCTTACAAATAGCTGCGAAAAGAAGTGAAAAGCAAAGTAGAAAAGGAAAGATATAAGCATCTGAATGCGGAGTTCCAAAGAATAGCATAAAGAGATAAGAAACCTTCAGCGATCAATGCAAAGAAATGGAGGAAAACAACAGAATGGGAAAGACTAGAGATCTCTTCAAGAAAATTAGAGATACCAAGGGAACATTTCATGCAAAGATGGGCTCGATAAAGGACAGAAATGGTATGGACCTAACAGAAGCTGATGATATTAAGAAGAGATGGCAAGAATACACAGAAGAACTGCACAAAAAAGATCTTCATGACCCAAATAATCATGATGGTGTGATCTCTCATCTATAACCAGACATCCTGGAATGTGAAGTCAAGTGGGCCTTAGAAAGCATCACTACAAACAAAGCTAGTGGAGGTGATAGAATTCCAGTGGAGCTATTTCAATCCTGAAAGATGATGCTGTGAAAGTGCTGCACTCAATATGCCAGCAAATTTGGAAAACTCAGCAGTGGCCACAGGACTGGAAAATGTTAGTTTTGATTCCAATCTCAAAGAAAGGCAATGCCAAAGAATGCTCAAACTACCGCACAATTGCACTAATCTCACACGCTAGTAAAGTAATGCTCAAAATTCTCCAAGCCAGGCTTCAGCAATATGAGAACCATGAACTTCCTGATGTTCAAGGTGGTTTTAGAAAAGACAGAGGAACCAGAGACCAAATTGCCAACATCCACTGGATCATGGAAAAAGCAAGAGAGTTCCAGAAAAACACCTATTTCTGCTTTATTGACTATGCCAAAGCCTTTGACTGTGTGGATCACAATAAACTGTGGAAAATTCTGAAAAAGATGGGAATACCAGACCACCTGATCTGTCTCTTGAGAAATCTGTATGCAGGTCAGGAAGCAACAGTTAGAACTGGACATGGAACAAGAGACTGGTTCCAAATAGGAAAAGGAGCATGTCAAGGCTGTATATTGTCACCATGCTTATTTAACTTATGTGCAGAGTACATCATTAGAAACGCTGGACTGGAAAAAACACAAGCTGGAATCAAGATTTCTGGGAGAAATATCAATAACCTCAGATATGCAGATGACACCACCGTTATAGCAGAAAGTGAAGAGATACTAAAAAGCCTCTTGGTGAAAGTGAAAGTGGAGAGTGAAAAAGTTGGCTTAAAGCTCAACATTCAGAAAACGAAGATCATGGCGTCTGTTGCCATCACTTCATGGGAAATAGATGGGGAAACAGTGGAAACAGCATCAGACTTTATTTTTTGGGGCTCCAAAATCACTGCAGATGGTGACTGCAGCCATAATAGTAAAAGACGCTTACTCCTTTCAAGGAAAGTTATGACCAACCTAGATAGCGTATTCAAAAGCAGAGACATTACTTTGCCAACAAAGGTTCATTGCTGGGGTCCAGCCCTGGTTGATCCAGGGTATTCGAATGAGAGATGGTGTCGGCGACCAATTTATTTAAATATTCATCAAAGATATAAAGAGTAATAGAATGAGGATAGCTCAGTGAGGAAATTCAGTGGAGAAAAGAGGCTGAATAATTCAGCCAGAAGGTGAGAGAAAGAATGACATGGGGAGACCAAGCTTTGGTGAACAAGGCCCGCACTTTATTTTCCAAAGTAGTTTTTATACCTTAAGTTATGCATAGAGGATAATGGGGGAAGGGGTAGAGTCAGGCAGTAAGCCAGGCTTTCTTCCTGCAAACTTATCATATGCAAAAGTTTAGGTGATTTGCATCATCTTCTGGCCCGGAGGCCTGTTAACATTATAAGACCCTTTCTTCAGAAAACTTATTTTTCTCTAAATGTGAGTAGTCAGGCGCCACCCTCCAAAAGCATTAAAGTTGCATTCCTATAGGGCAAAGGTGTGGTGGGCTGTAACAAGAAAAATAATTAACTCAAGGGTCCAAGGTTACAAACATTAAAGGTACTACTTACACCAATTATATTAGTCAATACACTGCCAGGGACACAGCAGGTAAGGGATATGGAGACTTAGCAGCAAACATTGGCCCAACAAGTGAAAAACCCTTCACCAATACAATTTCTAATCAATCTTTTAACTGCTCAAAGGAATCTGTATTTAGACAGTTTAGAACATCTCATGCCTCTCACAGTTGGGAGGCTCTGAGCAATCACATGTGGCCAGAAAAACCTATTCAGGCAGGCTAGAGGACTTCCAAAGGAGTTTGCAGGTTGAAACACTATCACACCCAGAAACTGTATTAACTGGAGCTATAAGTTAACTCTTTTTTCAGAGAAAGGTAGTCGGGGACAGCCCCCCCGTAAAGTCAGAGGTGTAGGTGAGAGCACAAAGCAGAAAGTAGGCAGACTCTGGTTTTGGGGGTAGATGCTCGAGAATTTCCAGGGGGACTCCTGAGGCTCGATCCCGCCTTTGCGTATGCCCAGCCTCCTTCCTCATGACCTTTGCCATGGACGGAGCTCGCTCCTAGCATCTCCCCCTTTTTATTTCTTAAAACAGCCAGATGCAGCTCAGTCGCGAGTTTCTGAATGTTCTGCTGAAGAATCCTGACAATACAAGAAGAATGATTATGAGAAGATTAGACAGAATGTTTTTTCCAGAAATAAAGTTAGAGAAGGTGTGAAAAAAGTCATTAGCTGCTCCAGCGGTGGTAAAATCCAGTCGAGAGTGTTTCAAGGTCTGTATTTGATTATGAAGTTTCCCTAAGTCCAGGCCAATGTCAGAGCTGTTCCAAACACCTGGGATATGATTTTTGATTTTTTTCCCATTCGTAATCTGTCTGGTTTACCTTTAAAGATGTCACGCATATCCACCGGTAATCAGCGTGGCATGACAGAGCCATTTTCACTTTTAAAGCTTGTAACTCAGTCCCAATATGCATTATTGCCTCTTCCAAGGCATCTACTCTCATCTCTAATTTCCTATCTATAGCTTCCTGTGTTGCTAGAGTTAGAGAAACATTTTTAGACATGGTATCAACATATTGGGCAGTATGCACTTGTTGAGTCAATGATATTGCTGCCACAGTAACAGAAGTATTTGCTGCTATCAAAGCTGATATTCCTAAAATAAGTAAGCCCACAAATCGCCGTTGTCACATTAAATCTTGTAGTTGTTGTAACACAGCGAGGCTGCAATTGTCATACCAGTGACTAGTCACTGTCACAGGGTGGGCGTTGTAGCACCACAAAGAGCAAACATTATATTGAGGGGTCAAACAAGATGAAAGCATACATTGTTCACAAGTCACTATATTAGGTCCACCTGAATAATTCATGCATACATTAAGTCTCTTGGAGTCATTAGTAAAAAGAAAAACATAAGGGGAGGGTAGACAAGCCAAAATAGAATAAGTAGAATTGCTATCTGGGCGGTATAAGGAAACAGGAGCAGTAGCAGCAAGGGTTCTCCAAATTTCAGGTTGCCAATAGGTCTGTTTCTTAGTTGTATAAGACAGCATAGGAGGAACAAATTGATTACGATGCCTTCTAGTGGCATGTATTGGCCAAGGAAGAGGAATCCTATCCCAATCCTCGAATCTGCCCTCAAATGTATCATTGGCCAATGGGTCCTCACCTGGATTCGGGTTGCTCCAGTCCTGAATAGTATAATCTCCACCTCCTGGTATCCTATAATCAATCCTTGAATCATAAGTACAAGATGTCCAAGTCGGACACCCTGTACGACTGTCTATGGTGTTCCATACTTTGTCTGAAGGAACAACCTTATAACAATTCGGATATTTTGGTGGAGATTTGAAATGCAGGGTTACATAGGGGTCAAGAATCCCGGGCATACGAGCCAATAATACACAAGCTGACCGATGACGTGAAGACCAGGAATCTGTTATAATTATTTTTTTAGAGGCCCCAACACATCCTTCTTTGGTGAGGGTAATAAAGCTTCTAGGGTCATTGGGGAAGTTAAAGCAAACAGGGAAATCACCTGTTAATCCCCTGAAGGTATAATTGAAGTTAATAGGATATTTATCTCTAGTGTAAGAAGTATAGGATCCTCCCAAGAGCAGAGGTTGGTCTGTGTTGACCCGTATAGGCACATTATTCCAAGTAATAACTTGGAAAGTTGGAGGATCTGGGAGATATGCCCAATATTTGGTTGGAATAGGAGAGGCGCTTACCTGACAGGAAAGCAAAGCAAGCATGACAATAAACATTTTCTCAGGAGAAGCTGGAGATCCCTGTAAGGAAGCTATTTCCCGTGCCTGGGGGCAGAGTGTTTTTATTTGTCCCCAAGTGGGTATGGAGGCATTCCGGGTCGCCTGAGTCAGGCGGCTTGACACCCTTTTGTGAAGCAAAGGATCGGGGGGAGCAATATCCTGTATGTGAAGTTGAGACATCTGTTTTGTGGGCGGATCCATTCCCTGCTCATCCGGGATTCCTGATGTCAGTTGCTCCGATGTCAGTGATGTTTCCTGTGCTGGCGGGGGGATCAAGGGCAGAGAAGGCCCCTTCCTCTTTCGGGGTCACGGCGGCCATGGAATCCGGTATCCAAGGGGCTGAGACATGGCGAATCAATCTATCTGGAACCCAAATTGGAGAATCTGCGTCCTGTGGAAAAATACAAGCATATCCTTGACTGCTGCTTAACAATGGGTCGGAACCTTTCCATTGTCAGGAAAGGAGGTCCTTCCATTTAACTAATGGTTTTGCATTCAGCTGCTCCGGGCACCAATGGCGAAGCATTGCAGTAATTCCATCTGAATCAGTATTTAAAATATTTATTACAAAAAGAGCATGTTGCAAGAGGTGATGGGGAGAACTATATTTAAACTCCCCTTCTTTTAGTTTTTGAATTTGAGTTTTTAACATTTGATGTGCTCTTTCCACAATGGCTTGTCCTTGTGGATTATAAGGGATGCCTGTATTATGTTTAATTTGAAACTTTAGACAAAATTCCTGAAAAGACTTAGATGTGTAAACAGGAGCATTATCGGTTTTCAAGGCTTTTGGCAGACCTATATATGAGAAACAAGTAAAGAGATGTTGTATTACATCTTTAACTGCTTCCCCTGTATAAGCAGTTGCAATAACAACATAAGAAAAGGTATCTACTGTTACATGAACAAAAGACAATTTTGCAAATGAAGAGATTTGAGTTACATCCATCTGCCAGAGTGCATTAGGTTTAAGACCGCAAGGGTTAACTCCCATAGGTAAACTATTTACAGTAGGGGGACAATGAGAACAGGAACGAACAATCTCCCGAGCAGATTCTTGAGGAATCTGAAATTGATATCTTAGCGCAGTAGCATTTTGATGGTGGAGTGAATGAGAAGCTCGGGCTTCTTCAAAAGCAGAAGCCACTGTGACCTTAGTTAGTGCATCTGCCAGGTCGTTTAAGGCATTTAAAGGTCCAGGCAACCCAGAATGAGCCCGAATGTGGCCAATAAAATATGCTCGGCTTCGTTTCCAAATTTGCTGCTGCAGTTTAGTTAAGTGAAATATTGCAGTTTTGTTCTCGGGCAGGACCGCAGTCTCAATGTCTGGAAACAGCCTGACCACATACTGAGAATCAGAGTAAAGGTTAAATTTCTCCTCTGCAAGCATAACAAAAGCCTCTATAACAGCTGTGAGTTCAGCTCTCTGGGCCGAAGTCTCCTGCATATGTAAAACTTTATGCTGATCTTTTGTAACTATAGAAGCTCTACCATTAGCAGACCCGTCAGTAAAAACCATTTGAGCATCTGAGATGGGAGAGTATTTACATCTAACAGGGAAAATAACCGGGTGTTTAGACATAAAATTTAGCAAAACATGTGAAGGTAAATGATGCAGAACTTGGCCAAAATAATTTCCTATAGCAATCTGCCAATCCTCATCAAACATTAGAAGAGCATCAAGTTGTTCTTTATTATATAGAATTACAATTTCTGCTGGTTCTTTACCAAACAATTCAATGCTACGTTTTCTCCCTTTCAATATCAATGTAGCTATCAGTCCTGGATAAGAGGCCACTACTTTTTTAGCCTGGGCGGGGAGATGGACCCATTCTAGGAGGCCGTTTTGCCATAAAACTCTCGTAGGTGCTGTTGGAGTAGCTAGGCAGAGGAATTGCCAATTTGTTTGTAAATTAACTCTTTTTGCACAGCTATCAGATAAAGCTGCTTCCACTTTTTCTAAGGCCTCCTGAGCCTCAGCAGTTAATTGTCTCTTAAAAGTTGGATCAGGATTCCCACGTAAAATGTTAAAAAGAGGTTTTAATTCAGCAGTGGTTAATTTTAAATAAGGTCTGATCCAATTAATGTCGCCTAAAAGTTTTTGATACTCATTTAAAGTAACAAGGTGATCTTTTCTCAATTTTAATGGGGCATGAGTCACAGTTTCTGAATGATAACCCGTCCTAAGTAAGTTACGGGCGGATTGACTTGAATTTTCTCTGGGGCAATTTTTAAGCCTCTGTCTGTTAATGACTGGGTTAAATCCTGGAGGACAGTTTGTAAATGAGCTCTATCAGGGTGAGCTATTAAAATATCATCCATATAGTGAATCACATAAAGTTGTTCATATTTAGCCCTAATATCTTCTATAGCTGCCTTAACAAATTTTTGACATAAAGTAGGGCTATTTTTCATTCCCTGGGGCAACACTTTCTATTGAAACCTTAAGTGAGGCTGTTTAAAATTTTCTGCTGGTAAACTAAAGGCAAATCGCTTTTTATCCTCAGCATTTAAGGGGATGGTGAAAAAACAGTCTTGCAAATCAATTACAATAATATTATATCCTTCTGGGATGGCTACTGGGGAAGGAAGCCCAGGTTGTAAGGCCCCAATGTCTTCCATAGTGGCATTAATAGCTCTTAAATCTTGTAAAAGTCGCCACTTGCCAGATTTTTTTCTTAATAGCCAAAATAGGAGTATTCCAGGGGCTATTGGAGGGCTCAATATGTCCCAATTCTAGTTGTTCAGAAATTAACACTTTGGCTGCCAGTAGTTTTTCTTTAGTCAGAGGCCATTGTTCTACCCACACCGGGTCCTGAGATTTCCATGTAATGGGGTCAGCAGCAAAAAAAATGGCCTCCATCAAAAATTTGGATACCCTAATCCAGTATGGAACTTTCGAGGAGCCAGGCAAATTGGCTCAGTTATTCTTGTCTACTGTTTACCTAACCCTTTTGAGGGGTCATAGCCCATTTGTAGGATTTGAAAAGTTACTTTATAATCAGGGCTAAAAAGTAATATGCCCATTTTAGACAGCACAGCTCTCCTCCACAGGGAAAAGGGGAGTGAAGGAATTACATATGGTTGGAATGTTCCACGGGTATTCTCAAATTGCCAGTCTAAAATTTTAGCACTTTTAGCTACTGCAGGAGCTCTTCCTATGCCCACCAAATCATTTTCAGTAGTATGTGTGGGCCAGTAACTGGGCCAGTCTTTCCCAGAAATACAAGAAACGTCTGCTCCTGTATCTAATAGTCCTTCAATAGACTTGCCACTAACAAGAATAGATTTCATAGGACACTTCTTAGTAATTTCTGTTACCCAAAAAGCCATGTCACTAGATCCAAATCCTTTGTCCTGCCTTTCATTTTGCTTGGCTGTTTGCCCAATTGCATTATGATAAGGCAAAAGTAAAAGTTGGGCTATTCTCTGTCCCTGATGTATTTGGAAACTTTTAGTCGGGGGTGAAATCATTATCTGAATTTCTCCTGTATAATCTGAGTCAATTACTCCAGGAATAATTGTAAGACTTTGTATAGCTAAGGAACTTCTGCCTCATATAATTCCTACCAGGCCTGTCGGTAACGGACCTTTAACTCCTGTAGGGATTTTTATAGTGGGGCTATCTGGTGTTAATATTGTTGAGGTGGTGGAACTGAGGTCCAGTTCTCCGCTGCCTGGGGTTGCTCTGATGAGCTCTGCAATGGGACGAAGGGAATGAATGGGTTCAGTGAGGCTGCCACAGTCGTTGTCGGGGCCTGGGGCTGGCCCCTCAACCCGTTTCCCGACTGCTGGTTGGGGCCTAAAAAGGCTCCATTTCTATGAAATCTTGACCTACAGTCCCTTGCCCAATGATATCCTCTCTGGCAGTGAGGGCAAAGAGACCTAGGATTAATGGGCAGGGGGGCAGGGTTTTGTGGAGCAGACACAGCCGGTTGGGCTGGATTAGGCAGATAAGAACAGGGTGTTCTTTGAGGGCAGTCATGAAAAGTGTGTCCCTTCTGGCCACAGGAAAAACAAGTTCCAGGGAATGCATTCCTGCCTTGGTTATTGGTATCACCTTGTAATGGCTTATTTTTGTTAGTAAAAAAAGATTGGACTGCCTGCTGATAAGAGTTCCCTTTTATCACTGCAGCTATAGCAACACCCTGTAGCATTGACGGTCCTACATCTGCACACTGTTTCATATAATCAATTAAAGATCCAGTTCTTCTAACAGGGTGCAATATAGCCTGGCAGGTAGAATTAGCATTTTCAAAGGCCAAGTGTTTTGTTAACAGTTTAGCTGCCTCAGAGTCAGAAATTATTCTCTGGACAGCTTCTGAGAGTCGTGAGACAAAATCTTCAGGACTTTTGTTTAATATCAGATAGAGTGGCACCTGATGCCTTACCATCGGGCAATGAGCACCAGGCAGTAAAGGCACAATCAGCCACCTGTTGTATAGCAGTCCTATCTAATTTCATCTGTTCATCATACGAGGGGTAGTCAGCCTGTCCAAGTAATATAGGTTCAGTGATATGTTTAAAGTCTCCATTTTGGTTAGAAAAAGCATATATACGAGCGAGATCATCATATTAAGATTTCCAAAGTATAAAATGTCCTCCGGACAGGCAGGCCCTAGCAATTAATTTTCATTCTCGAGGTGTTAACCATTGGCCTGTTAAATTTTCTACTAGCTGCATCGTATATGGGGCTTTAGGCCCATATAAAATACATGCATTTTTAAGTTCTTTTACCAAATGAAAAGAAACAGGCTCCCAGTCGATAGCCTTTTATTCTCTTTCATCATTGTCAAAAATTAAAGGGAAACAAGCCTGAAGTTGGGTATCGAATTTCTCGCCAGGGGCAGAAAAGGTCTGTCTCCGTGGGATCGATATTGGAATTTTCCCACTTCGATAGGGAGGTGACAGCAATAATGCAGGTTTAATAGGACCTGTACGGCTTGGTATGGGAGGTGGTATGGGAGGTGGTGTGGGGGGTGGTATGGGAGGTGGTATGGGAGGAGGTGGCAATGGCATAGGTTCCACATTCTCTGCTCTGTACTCTGGAGCTCTTTGAACTGTTTGATATCCAGAGGTTACATATGGATTAACTGGGAAGGTCTCTTGGGAATCCCTAGGGGCATATGGCCTGATGGGAGACGTTTCCCTTAAGTTCTTTGGAGCTGATGGTTTGACAGGGGAAGTTTCTCTTAGGCCTTTTGGGGCATCTTTGTTTAAGAGATGCTGATCTTCATCAGAGTGATATTTAGCTGTTATCTCGTCTAAATTCTCTTTTTCTTTTGGGGAAGGCTGATCTTGTTTCTCATCCATATCTTTAAGTTGTTCCTGAGTAGTCATGGCTGCTAACATTTTTCTTAGTTGCCAATAGTCAGGCGGGTCTTCGTTTTTCTCATTTTCCTCAGGTTTAACTACAGTTTCGACTTCATTTTCCTCTTTACTTAGTTTTTTTTATTTTTTATTTTTTTTATTTTTAAACTTTACATAATTGTATTAGTTTTGCCAAATATCAAAATGAATCCACCACAGGTATACATGTGTTCCCCATCCTGAACCCTCCTCCCTCCTCCCTCCCCATACCATCCCTCTGGGTCATCCCAGTGCACTAGCCCCAAGCATCCAGTATCGTGCATCGAACCTGGACTGGCATCTCGTTTCAAACATGATATTTTACATGTTTCAATGCCATTCTTCCAAATCTTCCCACCCTCTCCCTCTCCCACAGAGTCCATAAGACTGTTCTATACATCATTGTCTCTTTTGCTGTCTCGTACACAGGGTTATTGTTACCATCTTTCTAAATTCCATATATATGCGTTAGTATACTGTATTGGTGTTTTTCCTTCTGGCTTACTTCACTCTGTATAATAGGCTCCAGTTTCATCCACCTCATTAGAACTGGTTACTCTTTTAGATTCAGGGGCAGGTTTAGCTACAACATTTTTTTCACTATCCCTTTTAAGATGTACTTTTTCTGAATCCGGGGCAGGGTCTAAGACATCTCTAATGATATTCCGTAAGGAAAAGGTGTCATTAGGCACCTTTTCTGAGCCATGTTCGGAATGGTAAGTTTTTAGCTGTTTTCCTACTTTCTCCCAGACATCTAAGTTAACAGAGCCTTCGTCTGGAAACCAGGGACAGTGCTCTTGTACAAAGGAAAAAAATGATCGAATGGTAGATTTTTAAACTTTGATTCCTCTTTTATTTAATAACTGTAAAATTACTCCTATAAAGAGCTGTCTTTCATTTGATTCAGTGTTACCCATGTCAGAAAATTAAGTATAATAGAAGTAAAGCTTTTAGCTTTTAAAAGCTCAGGCTTTTCTTTTGCCTTTTAACATCAGAAACCATTTTCTCTCTCTAAGTCTAACTCTTTAACACTTTCAACACTTCCCACTCCTCTCACCCTGTCTATTCTACAGGGGGGTCTGCAGCACCCTGAGTGGGGTCCTAGCCATCCTGCAAACTGGAAGAACAATAGGGCTGATGACCCAGATTGTTCCGAGAAGGGGTGGCAATAGGGCTGATGACCTTGATTGCTTTGGGGAGCTTACCTTCAAATAGCCTGTCTCAGACGCCACCTGCCGGGGTCCAGCCCCGGCTGATCCAGGGTATTCGAAGGAGAGACGGCGTCGGCGACCAATGTATTTAAATATTCGTCAAAGATATAAAGAATAATAGAATGAGGATAGCTCAGTGAGGAAATTCAGTGGAGAAAAGAGGCTGAATAATTCAGCCAGAAGGTGAGAGAAAGAACGACATGGGGAGACCAAGCTTTGGTGAACAAGGCCCGCACTTTATTTTCCAAAGTAGTTTTTATACCTTAAGTTATGCATAGAGGATAATGGGGGAAGGGGTAGAGTCAGGCAGTAAGCCAGGCTTTCTTCCTGCAAACTTATCATATGCAAAAGTTTAGGTGATTTGCATCATCTTCTGGCCCGGAGGCCTGTTAACATTATAAGACCCTTTCTTCAGAAAACTTATTTTTCTCTAAATGTGAGTAGTCAGGCGCCACCCTCCAAAAGCATTAAAGTTGCATTCCTATAGGGCAAAGGTGTGGTGGGCTGTAACAAGAAAAATAATTAACTCAAGGGTCCAAGGTTACAAACATTAAAGGTACTACTTACACCAATTATATTAGTCAATACACTGCCAGGGACACAGCAGGTAAGGGATATGGAGACTTAGCAGCAAACATTGGCCCAACAAGTGAAAAACCCTTCACCAATACAATTTCTAATCAATCTTTTAACTGCTCAAAGGAATCTGTATTTAGACAGTTTAGAACATCTCATGCCTCTCACAGTTGGGAGGCTCTGAGCAATCACATGTGGCCAGAAAAACCTATTCAGGCAGGCTAGAGGACTTCCAAAGGAGTTTGCAGGTTGAAACACTATCACACCCAGAAACTGTATTAACTGGAGCTATAAGTTAACTCTTTTTTCAGAGAAAGGTAGTCGGGGACAGCCCCCCCGTAAAGTCAGAGGTGTAGGTGAGAGCACAAAGCAGAAAGTAGGCAGACTCTGGTTTTGGGGGTAGATGCTCGAGAATTTCCAGGGGGACTCCTGAGGCTCGATCCCGCCTTTGCGTATGCCCAGCCTCCTTCCTCATGACCTTTGCCATGGACGGAGCTCGCTCCTAGCATCTCCCCCTTTTTATTTCTTAAAACAGCCAGATGCAGCTCAGTCGCGAGTTTCTGAATGTTCTGCTGAAGAATCCTGACAATACAAGAAGAATGATTATGAGAAGATTAGACAGAATGTTTTTTCCAGAAATAAAGTTAGAGAAGGTGTGAAAAAAGTCATTAGCTGCTCCAGCGGTGGTAAAATCCAGTCGAGAGTGTTTCAAGGTCTGTATTTGATTATGAAGTTTCCCTAAGTCCAGGCCAATGTCAGAGCTGTTCCAAACACCTGGGATATGATTTTTGATTTTTTTCCCATTCGTAATCTGTCTGGTTTACCTTTAAAGATGTCACGCATATCCACCGGTAATCAGCGTGGCATGACAGAGCCATTTTCACTTTTAAAGCTTGTAACTCAGTCCCAATATGCATTATTGCCTCTTCCAAGGCATCTACTCTCATCTCTAATTTCCTATCTATAGCTTCCTGTGTTGCTAGAGTTAGAGAAACATTTTTAGACATGGTATCAACATATTGGGCAGTATGCACTTGTTGAGTCAATGATATTGCTGCCACAGTAACAGAAGTATTTGCTGCTATCAAAGCTGATATTCCTAAAATAAGTAAGCCCACAAATCGCCGTTGTCACATTAAATCTTGTAGTTGTTGTAACACAGCGAGGCTGCAATTGTCATACCAGTGACTAGTCACTGTCACAGGGTGGGCGTTGTAGCACCACAAAGAGCAAACATTATATTGAGGGGTCAAACAAGATGAAAGCATACATTGTTCACAAGTCACTATATTAGGTCCACCTGAATAATTCATGCATACATTAAGTCTCTTGGAGTCATTAGTAAAAAGAAAAACATAAGGGGAGGGTAGACAAGCCAAAATAGAATAAGTAGAATTGCTATCTGGGCGGTATAAGGAAACAGGAGCAGTAGCAGCAAGGGTTCTCCAAATTTCAGGTTGCCAATAGGTCTGTTTCTTAGTTGTATAAGACAGCATAGGAGGAACAAATTGATTACGATGCCTTCTAGTGGCATGTATTGGCCAAGGAAGAGGAATCCTATCCCAATCCTCGAATCTGCCCTCAAATGTATCATTGGCCAATGGGTCCTCACCTGGATTCGGGTTGCTCCAGTCCTGAATAGTATAATCTCCACCTCCTGGTATCCTATAATCAATCCTTGAATCATAAGTACAAGATGTCCAAGTCGGACACCCTGTACGACTGTCTATGGTGTTCCATACTTTGTCTGAAGGAACAACCTTATAACAATTCGGATATTTTGGTGGAGATTTGAAATGCAGGGTTACATAGGGGTCAAGAATCCCGGGCATACGAGCCAATAATACACAAGCTGACCGATGACGTGAAGACCAGGAATCTGTTATAATTATTTTTTTAGAGGCCCCAACACATCCTTCTTTGGTGAGGGTAATAAAGCTTCTAGGGTCATTGGGGAAGTTAAAGCAAACAGGGAAATCACCTGTTAATCCCCTGAAGGTATAATTGAAGTTAATAGGATATTTATCTCTAGTGTAAGAAGTATAGGATCCTCCCAAGAGCAGAGGTTGGTCTGTGTTGACCCGTATAGGCACATTATTCCAAGTAATAACTTGGAAAGTTGGAGGATCTGGGAGATATGCCCAATATTTGGTTGGAATAGGAGAGGCGCTTACCTGACAGGAAAGCAAAGCAAGCATGACAATAAACATTTTCTCAGGAGAAGCTGGAGATCCCTGTAAGGAAGCTATTTCCCGTGCCTGGGGGCAGAGTGTTTTTATTTGTCCCCAAGTGGGTATGGAGGCATTCCGGGTCGCCTGAGTCAGGCGGCTTGACACCCTTTTGTGAAGCAAAGGATCGGGGGGAGCAATATCCTGTATGTGAAGTTGAGACATCTGTTTTGTGGGCGGATCCATTCCCTGCTCATCCGGGATTCCTGATGTCAGTTGCTCCGATGTCAGTGATGTTTCCTGTGCTGGCGGGGGGATCAAGGGCAGAGAAGGCCCCTTCCTCTTTCGGGGTCACGGCGGCCATGGAATCCGGTATCCAAGGGGCTGAGACATGGCGAATCAATCTATCTGGAACCCAAATTGGAGAATCTGCGTCCTGTGGAAAAATACAAGCATATCCTTGACTGCTGCTTAACAATGGGTCGGAACCTTTCCATTGTCAGGAAAGGAGGTCCTTCCATTTAACTAATGGTTTTGCATTCAGCTGCTCCGGGCACCAATGGCGAAGCATTGCAGTAATTCCATCTGAATCAGTATTTAAAATATTTATTACAAAAAGAGCATGTTGCAAGAGGTGATGGGGAGAACTATATTTAAACTCCCCTTCTTTTAGTTTTTGAATTTGAGTTTTTAACATTTGATGTGCTCTTTCCACAATGGCTTGTCCTTGTGGATTATAAGGGATGCCTGTATTATGTTTAATTTGAAACTTTAGACAAAATTCCTGAAAAGACTTAGATGTGTAAACAGGAGCATTATCGGTTTTCAAGGCTTTTGGCAGACCTATATATGAGAAACAAGTAAAGAGATGTTGTATTACATCTTTAACTGCTTCCCCTGTATAAGCAGTTGCAATAACAACATAAGAAAAGGTATCTACTGTTACATGAACAAAAGACAATTTTGCAAATGAAGAGATTTGAGTTACATCCATCTGCCAGAGTGCATTAGGTTTAAGACCGCAAGGGTTAACTCCCATAGGTAAACTATTTACAGTAGGGGGACAATGAGAACAGGAACGAACAATCTCCCGAGCAGATTCTTGAGGAATCTGAAATTGATATCTTAGCGCAGTAGCATTTTGATGGTGGAGTGAATGAGAAGCTCGGGCTTCTTCAAAAGCAGAAGCCACTGTGACCTTAGTTAGTGCATCTGCCAGGTCGTTTAAGGCATTTAAAGGTCCAGGCAACCCAGAATGAGCCCGAATGTGGCCAATAAAATATGCTCGGCTTCGTTTCCAAATTTGCTGCTGCAGTTTAGTTAAGTGAAATATTGCAGTTTTGTTCTCGGGCAGGACCGCAGTCTCAATGTCTGGAAACAGCCTGACCACATACTGAGAATCAGAGTAAAGGTTAAATTTCTCCTCTGCAAGCATAACAAAAGCCTCTATAACAGCTGTGAGTTCAGCTCTCTGGGCCGAAGTCTCCTGCATATGTAAAACTTTATGCTGATCTTTTGTAACTATAGAAGCTCTACCATTAGCAGACCCGTCAGTAAAAACCATTTGAGCATCTGAGATGGGAGAGTATTTACATCTAACAGGGAAAATAACCGGGTGTTTAGACATAAAATTTAGCAAAACATGTGAAGGTAAATGATGCAGAACTTGGCCAAAATAATTTCCTATAGCAATCTGCCAATCCTCATCAAACATTAGAAGAGCATCAAGTTGTTCTTTATTATATAGAATTACAATTTCTGCTGGTTCTTTACCAAACAATTCAATGCTACGTTTTCTCCCTTTCAATATCAATGTAGCTATCAGTCCTGGATAAGAGGCCACTACTTTTTTAGCCTGGGCGGGGAGATGGACCCATTCTAGGAGGCCGTTTTGCCATAAAACTCTCGTAGGTGCTGTTGGAGTAGCTAGGCAGAGGAATTGCCAATTTGTTTGTAAATTAACTCTTTTTGCACAGCTATCAGATAAAGCTGCTTCCACTTTTTCTAAGGCCTCCTGAGCCTCAGCAGTTAATTGTCTCTTAAAAGTTGGATCAGGATTCCCACGTAAAATGTTAAAAAGAGGTTTTAATTCAGCAGTGGTTAATTTTAAATAAGGTCTGATCCAATTAATGTCGCCTAAAAGTTTTTGATACTCATTTAAAGTAACAAGGTGATCTTTTCTCAATTTTAATGGGGCATGAGTCACAGTTTCTGAATGATAACCCGTCCTAAGTAAGTTACGGGCGGATTGACTTGAATTTTCTCTGGGGCAATTTTTAAGCCTCTGTCTGTTAATGCCTGGGTTAAATCCTGGAGGACAGTTTGTAAATGAGCTCTATCAGGGTGAGCTATTAAAATATCATCCATATAGTGAATCACATAAAGTTGTTCATATTTAGCCCTAATATCTTCTATAGCTGCCTTAACAAATTTTTGACATAAAGTAGGGCTATTTTTCATTCCCTGGGGCAACACTTTCTATTGAAACCTTAAGTGAGGCTGTTTAAAATTTTCTGCTGGTAAACTAAAGGCAAATCGCTTTTTATCCTCAGCATTTAAGGGGATGGTGAAAAAACAGTCTTGCAAATCAATTACAATAATATTATATCCTTCTGGGATGGCTACTGGGGAAGGAAGCCCAGGTTGTAAGGCCCCAATGTCTTCCATAGTGGCATTAATAGCTCTTAAATCTTGTAAAAGTCGCCACTTGCCAGATTTTTTTCTTAATAGCCAAAATAGGAGTATTCCAGGGGCTATTGGAGGGCTCAATATGTCCCAATTCTAGTTGTTCAGAAATTAACACTTTGGCTGCCAGTAGTTTTTCTTTAGTCAGAGGCCATTGTTCTACCCACACCGGGTCCTGAGATTTCCATGTAATGGGGTCAGCAGCAAAAAAAAATGGCCTCCATCAAAAATTTGGATACCCTAATCCAGTATGGAACTTTCGAGGAGCCAGGCAAATTGGCTCAGTTATTCTTGTCTACTGTTTACCTAACCCTTTTGAGGGGTCATAGCCCATTTGTAGGATTTGAAAAGTTACTTTATAATCAGGGCTAAAAAGTAATATGCCCATTTTAGACAGCACAGCTCTCCTCCACAGGGAAAAGGGGAGTGAAGGAATTACATATGGTTGGAATGTTCCACGGGTATTCTCAAATTGCCAGTCTAAAATTTTAGCACTTTTAGCTACTGCAGGAGCTCTTCCTATGCCCACCAAATCATTTTCAGTAGTATGTGTGGGCCAGTAACTGGGCCAGTCTTTCCCAGAAATACAAGAAACGTCTGCTCCTGTATCTAATAGTCCTTCAATAGACTTGCCACTAACAAGAATAGATTTCATAGGACACTTCTTAGTAATTTCTGTTACCCAAAAAGCCATGTCACTAGATCCAAATCCTTTGTCCTGCCTTTCATTTTGCTTGGCTGTTTGCCCAATTGCATTATGATAAGGCAAAAGTAAAAGTTGGGCTATTCTCTGTCCCTGATGTATTTGGAAACTTTTAGTCGGGGGTGAAATCATTATCTGAATTTCTCCTGTATAATCTGAGTCAATTACTCCAGGAATAATTGTAAGACTTTGTATAGCTAAGGAACTTCTGCCTCATATAATTCCTACCAGGCCTGTCGGTAACGGACCTTTAACTCCTGTAGGGATTTTTATAGTGGGGCTATCTGGTGTTAATATTGTTGAGGTGGTGGAACTGAGGTCCAGTTCTCCGCTGCCTGGGGTTGCTCTGATGAGCTCTGCAATGGGACGAAGGGAATGAATGGGTTCAGTGAGGCTGCCACAGTCGTTGTCGGGGCCTGGGGCTGGCCCCTCAACCCGTTTCCCGACTGCTGGTTGGGGCCTAAAAAGGCTCCATTTCTATGAAATCTTGACCTACAGTCCCTTGCCCAATGATATCCTCTCTGGCAGTGAGGGCAAAGAGACCTAGGATTAATGGGCAGGGGGGCAGGGTTTTGTGGAGCAGACACAGCCGGTTGGGCTGGATTAGGCAGATAAGAACAGGGTGTTCTTTGAGGGCAGTCATGAAAAGTGTGTCCCTTCTGGCCACAGGAAAAACAAGTTCCAGGGAATGCATTCCTGCCTTGGTTATTGGTATCACCTTGTAATGGCTTATTTTTGTTAGTAAAAAAAGATTGGACTGCCTGCTGATAAGAGTTCCCTTTTATCACTGCAGCTATAGCAACACCCTGTAGCATTGACGGTCCTACATCTGCACACTGTTTCATATAATCAATTAAAGATCCAGTTCTTCTAACAGGGTGCAATATAGCCTGGCAGGTAGAATTAGCATTTTCAAAGGCCAAGTGTTTTGTTAACAGTTTAGCTGCCTCAGAGTCAGAAATTATTCTCTGGACAGCTTCTGAGAGTCGTGAGACAAAATCTTCAGGACTTTTGTTTAATATCAGATAGAGTGGCACCTGATGCCTTACCATCGGGCAATGAGCACCAGGCAGTAAAGGCACAATCAGCCACCTGTTGTATAGCAGTCCTATCTAATTTCATCTGTTCATCATACGAGGGGTAGTCAGCCTGTCCAAGTAATATAGGTTCAGTGATATGTTTAAAGTCTCCATTTTGGTTAGAAAAAGCATATATACGAGCGAGATCATCATATTAAGATTTCCAAAGTATAAAATGTCCTCCGGACAGGCAGGCCCTAGCAATTAATTTTCATTCTCGAGGTGTTAACCATTGGCCTGTTAAATTTTCTACTAGCTGCATCGTATATGGGGCTTTAGGCCCATATAAAATACATGCATTTTTAAGTTCTTTTACCAAATGAAAAGAAACAGGCTCCCAGTCGATAGCCTTTTATTCTCTTTCATCATTGTCAAAAATTAAAGGGAAACAAGCCTGAAGTTGGGTATCGAATTTCTCGCCAGGGGCAGAAAAGGTCTGTCTCCGTGGGATCGATATTGGAATTTTCCCACTTCGATAGGGAGGTGACAGCAATAATGCAGGTTTAATAGGACCTGTACGGCTTGGTATGGGAGGTGGTATGGGAGGTGGTGTGGGGGGTGGTATGGGAGGTGGTATGGGAGGAGGTGGCAATGGCATAGGTTCCACATTCTCTGCTCTGTACTCTGGAGCTCTTTGAACTGTTTGATATCCAGAGGTTACATATGGATTAACTGGGAAGGTCTCTTGGGAATCCCTAGGGGCATATGGCCTGATGGGAGACGTTTCCCTTAAGTTCTTTGGAGCTGATGGTTTGACAGGGGAAGTTTCTCTTAGGCCTTTTGGGGCATCTTTGTTTAAGAGATGCTGATCTTCATCAGAGTGATATTTAGCTGTTATCTCGTCTAAATTCTCTTTTTCTTTTGGGGGAAGGCTGATCTTGTTTCTCATCCATATCTTTAAGTTGTTCCTGAGTAGTCATGGCTGCTAACATTTTTCTTAGTTGCCAATAGTCAGGCGGGTCTTCGTTTTTCTCATTTTCCTCAGGTTTAACTACAGTTTCGACCTCATTTTCCTCTTTACTTAGTTTTTTTTATTTTTTATTTTTTTTATTTTTAAACTTTACATAATTGTATTAGTTTTGCCAAATATCAAAATGAATCCACCACAGGTATACATGTGTTCCCCATCCTGAACCCTCCTCCCTCCTCCCTCCCCATACCATCCCTCTGGGTCATCCCAGTGCACTAGCCCCAAGCATCCAGTATCGTGCATCGAACCTGGACTGGCATCTCGTTTCAAACATGATATTTTACATGTTTCAATGCCATTCTTCCAAATCTTCCCACCCTCTCCCTCTCCCACAGAGTCCATAAGACTGTCCTATACATCATTGTCTCTTTTGCTGTCTCGTACACAGGGTTATTGTTACCATCTTTCTAAATTCCATATATATGCGTTAGTATACTGTATTGGTGTTTTTCCTTCTGGCTTACTTCACTCTGTATAATAGGCTCCAGTTTCATCCACCTCATTAGAACTGGTTACTCTTTTAGATTCAGGGGCAGGTTTAGCTACAACATTTTTTTCACTATCCCTTTTAAGATGTACTTTTTCTGAATCCGGGGCAGGGTCTAAGACATCTCTAATGATATTCCGTAAGGAAAAGGTGTCATTAGGCACCTTTTCTGAGCCATGTTCGGAATGGTAAGTTTTTAGCTGTTTTCCTACTTTCTCCCAGACATCTAAGTTAACAGAGCCTTCGTCTGGAAACCAGGGACAGTGCTCTTGTACAAAGGAAAAAAATGATCGAATGGTAGATTTTTAAACTTTGATTCCTCTTTTATTTAATAACTGTAAAATTACTCCTATAAAGAGCTGTCTTTCATTTGATTCAGTGTTACCCATGTCAGAAAATTAAGTATAATAGAAGTAAAGCTTTTAGCTTTTAAAAGCTCAGGCTTTTCTTTTGCCTTTTAACATCAGAAACCATTTTCTCTCTCTAAGTCTAACTCTTTAACACTTTCAACACTTCCCACTCCTCTCACCCTGTCTATTCTACAGGGGGGTCTGCAGCACCCTGAGTGGGGTCCTAGCCATCCTGCAAACTGGAAGAACAATAGGGCTGATGACCCAGATTGTTCCGAGAAGGGGTGGCAATAGGGCTGATGACCTTGATTGCTTTGGGGAGCTTACCTTCAAATAGCCTGTCTCAGACGCCACCTGCCGGGGTCCAGCCCCGGCTGATCCAGGGTATTCGAAGGAGAGACGGCGTCGGCGACCAATGTATTTAAATATTCGTCAAAGATATAAAGAATAATAGAATGAGGATAGCTCAGTGAGGAAATTCAGTGGAGAAAAGAGGCTGAATAATTCAGCCAGAAGGTGAGAGAAAGAACGACATGGGGAGACCAAGCTTTGGTGAACAAGGCCCGCACTTTATTTTCCAAAGTAGTTTTTATACCTTAAGTTATGCATAGAGGATAATGGGGGAAGGGGTAGAGTCAGGCAGTAAGCCAGGCTTTCTTCCTGCAAACTTATCATATGCAAAAGTTTAGGTGATTTGCATCATCTTCTGGCCCGGAGGCCTGTTAACATTATAAGACCCTTTCTTCAGAAAACTTATTTTTCTCTAAATGTGAGTAGTCAGGCGCCACCCTCCAAAAGCATTAAAGTTGCATTCCTATAGGGCAAAGGTGTGGTGGGCTGTAACAAGAAAATAATTAACTCAAGGGTCCAAGGTTACAAACATTAAAGGTACTACTTACACCAATTATATTAGTCAATACACTGCCAGGGACACAGCAGGTAAGGGATATGGAGACTTAGCAGCAAACATTGGCCCAACAAGTGAAAAACCCTTCACCAATACAATTTCTAATCAATCTTTTAACTGCTCAAAGGAATCTGTATTTAGACAGTTTAGAACATCTCATGCCTCTCACAGTTGGGAGGCTCTGAGCAATCACATGTGGCCAGAAAAACCTATTCAGGCAGGCTAGAGGACTTCCAAAGGAGTTTGCAGGTTGAAACACTATCACACCCAGAAACTGTATTAACTGGAGCTATAAGTTAACTCTTTTTTCAGAGAAAGGTAGTCGGGGACAGCCCCCCCGTAAAGTCAGAGGTGTAGGTGAGAGCACAAAGCAGAAAGTAGGCAGACTCTGGTTTTGGGGGTAGATGCTCGAGAATTTCCAGGGGGACTCCTGAGGCTCGATCCCGCCTTTGCGTATGCCCAGCCTCCTTCCTCATGACCTTTGCCATGGACGGAGCTCGCTCCTAGCATCTCCCCCTTTTTATTTCTTAAAACAGCCAGATGCAGCTCAGTCGCGAGTTTCTGAATGTTCTGCTGAAGAATCCTGACAATACAAGAAGAATGATTATGAGAAGATTAGACAGAATGTTTTTTCCAGAAATAAAGTTAGAGAAGGTGTGAAAAAAGTCATTAGCTGCTCCAGCGGTGGTAAAATCCAGTCGAGAGTGTTTCAAGGTCTGTATTTGATTATGAAGTTTCCCTAAGTCCAGGCCAATGTCAGAGCTGTTCCAAACACCTGGGATATGATTTTTGATTTTTTTCCCATTCGTAATCTGTCTGGTTTACCTTTAAAGATGTCACGCATATCCACCGGTAATCAGCGTGGCATGACAGAGCCATTTTCACTTTTAAAGCTTGTAACTCAGTCCCAATATGCATTATTGCCTCTTCCAAGGCATCTACTCTCATCTCTAATTTCCTATCTATAGCTTCCTGTGTTGCTAGAGTTAGAGAAACATTTTTAGACATGGTATCAACATATTGGGCAGTATGCACTTGTTGAGTCAATGATATTGCTGCCACAGTAACAGAAGTATTTGCTGCTATCAAAGCTGATATTCCTAAAATAAGTAAGCCCACAAATCGCCGTTGTCACATTAAATCTTGTAGTTGTTGTAACACAGCGAGGCTGCAATTGTCATACCAGTGGACTAGTCACTGTCACAGGAGTGGGGCGTTGTAGCACCACAAAGAGCAAACATTATATTGAGGGGTCAAACAAGATGAAAGCCATACATTGTTCACAAGTCACTATATTAGGTCCACCTGAATAATTCATGCATACATTAAGTCTCTTGGAGTCATTAGTAAAAAGAAAAACATAAGGGGAGGGTAGACAAGCCAAAATAGAATAAGTAGAATTGCTATCTGGGCGGTATAAGGAAACAGGAGCAGTAGCAGCAAGGGTTCTCCAAATTTCAGGTTGCCAATAGGTCTGTTTCTTAGTTGTATAAGACAGCATAGGAGGAACAAATTGATTACGATGCCTTCTAGTGGCATGTATTGGCCAGGAAGAGGAATCCTGATCCCAATCCTCGAATCTGCCCTCAAATGTATCATTGGCCAATGGGTCCTCACTGGATTCGGGTTGCTCCAGTCCTGAATAGTATAATCTCCCCTCCTGGTATCCTATAATCAATCCTTGAATCATAAGTACAAGATGTCCAAGTCGGACACCCTGTACGATGTCTATGGTGTTCCATACTTTGTCTGAAGGAACAACCTTATAACAATTCGGATATTTGGTGGGAGATTTGAAAATGCAGGGTTAATAGGGGTCAAGAATCCCGGGCATACGAGCCAATAATACACAGCTGACCGATGACGTGAAGACCAGGAATCTTTTAATATTTTTTTTTTAGAGGCCCCCAACACATCCTTCTTTGGTGGGGTAATAAAGCTTCTAGGTCATTGGGGAAGTTAAAGCAAACAGGGAAATCACCTGTTAATCCCCTGAAGGTAAATTAAGTAATAGATATTTATCTCTGTGTAAGAAGTATAGGATCCTCCCAAGAGCAGAGGTTGGTCTGTGTTACCCGTATAGGCACATTATTCCAAGTAATAACTTGGAAAGTGGAGGATCTGGGAGATATGCCCAATATTTGGTTTGGAATAGGAGAGGCGCTTACCTGACAGGAAAGCAAAGCAAGCATGACAATAAACATTTTCTCAGGAGAAGCTGGAGATCCCTGTAAGGAAGCTATTTCCCGTGCCTGGGGGCAGAGTGTTTTTATTTGTCCCCAAGTGGGTATGGAGGCATCCGGGTCGCCTGAGTCAGGCGGCTTGACACCCTTTTGTGAAGCAAAGGATCGGGGAGCAATATCTGTATGTGAAGTTGAGACATCTGTTTTGTGGGCGGATCCATTCCCTGCTCATCCGGGAATCCTGATGTCAGTTGCTCCGATGTCAGTGATGTTTCCTGTGCTGGCGGGGGGATCAAGGGCAGAGAAGGCCCTTCCTCTTTCGGGGTCACGGCGGCCATGGGAATCCGGTATCCGAGGGGCTGAGGACATGGCGAAATCCATCTGTCTGGACCCCAAATTGAGAGATCTGCGTTCCTGTGGAAAAATGCAAGCAATATCCTGCGTGGTTAACAATGGGGGTTCAGGAAGAACCTTCTCCATTGTCAGGAAAGGACCGGTCCTTCCATTTAACAACTGGTTTGCATTTCAGCTGCTCCGGGCACCAAATGCTCCAGGCATTGCAGTCGTTCCACGGCCGAATTTCGGCATTTAAAAATTTAATTACGAAACAAGAGCATGTTGCAAGATTTGATGGGGGAGAGCTACACTTAAACTCCCCTCCTTTTAATTTTGGAAATTTGGGTTTTTAATGTTTGGGATGGTGCTCTTTCCACAATGGCTTATTCCCTGGGGATTATAAGGAATGCCTGTAATTATGTTTAATTTGAAACTTTAGACAAAATTCCTGAAAGACTTAGATGTGTAAGCAGGGCATTAATCCAGGTTTGGCAAAGGCTTTTGGCAGACCCATATATGAGAAAACAAGTAAAGAGATGTTGTATTACATCTTTAACTGCTTCCCCTGTTATGAGCAGTTGCAATAATAACATGAGAAAAGGTATCTACTGTTACATGAACAAAAGACAAATTTTGCAAAATGAAGAGATTTGAGTTACATCCATCTGCCAGAAGTGCATTAGGTTTAAGACCGGAAGGGTTAACTCCCATAGGTAAACTATTTACAGTAGTGGGACAATGAGAACAGGAACGAACAATCTCCCGAAGCAGATTCTCGAGGAATCTGAAATTGATATCTTTAGCGCAGTAGCATTTTGATGGTGGAGTGAATGAGAAGCTCGGCTTCTTCAAAAGCAGAAGCCACTGTGACCTTAGTTAGTGCATCTGCCAGGTCGTTTAAGGCATTTAAAGGTCCAGGCAACCCAGAATGAGCCCGAATGTGGCCAATAAAATATGCTCGGCTTCGTTTCCAAATTTGCTGCTGCAGTTTAGTTAAGTGAAATATTGCAGTTTTGTTCTCGGCAGGACCGCAGTCTCAATGTGTGGAAACAGCCTGACCACATACTGAGAATCAGAGTAAAGATTAAATTCCTCCTCTGCAAACATAACAAAAGCCTCTATAACAGCTGTGAGTTCAGCTCTCTGGGCCAAAGTCTCCTGCGTATGTAAAACTTTACGCTGATCTTTTGTAACTATGGAAGCTCTGCCATTAGCAGACCCATAAGTAAAAACCATTTGAGCATCTGAGATGGGAGAGTATTTACATCTAACAGGGAAAATAACCGGGTGTTTAGACATAAAATTTAGCAAAACATGTGAAAGTAAATGATGCAGAATTTGGCCAAAATAATTTCCTATAGCAATCTGCCAATCCTCATCAAACATTAGAAGAGCATCAAGTTGTTCTTTATTATATGGAATTACAATTTCTGCTGGTTCTTTACCAAACAATTCAATGCTACGTTTTCTCCCTTTCAATATCAACGTAGCTATCAGTCCTGGATAAGAGGCCACTACTTCTTTAGCCTGGGTGGGGAGATGGACCCATTCTAGGAGGCCGTTTTGCCATAAAACTCCGTAGGTGCTGTTGGAGTAGCTAGGCAGAGGAATTGCCAATTTGTTTGTAAATTAACTCTTTTACAGCTATCAGATAAAGCTGCTTCCACTTTTTCTAAGGCCTCCTGAGCCTCAGCAGTTAATTGTCTCTTAGAAGTTGGATCAGGATCCCCACGTAAAATGTTAAAAAGAGGTTTTAATTCAACTGTGGTTAATTTTAAATAAGGTGTGATCCAATTAATGTCGCCTAAAAGTTTTTGATAATCATTTAAAGTAACAAGGTGATCTTTTCTCAATTTTAATGGGGCATGAGTCACAGTTTCTGAATTGATAACCCATCCTAAGTAATTATGGGCGGATTGACTTGAATTTTCTCTGGGGCGATTTTTAAGCCTCTGTCTGTTAATGCCTGGGTCAAATCCTGGAGGACAGTTTGTAAATGAGCTCTATCAGGGTAAGCTATTAAAATATCATCCATATAGTGAATCATATAAGTTGTTCATATTTAGCCCTAATATCTTCTATAGCTGCATTAACAAATTTTGACATAAAGTAGGGCTATTTTTCATTCCCTGGGACAACACTTTCCATTGAAACCTTAAATGAGGCTGTTTAAAATTTTCTTCTGGTAAACTAAAGGCAAATCACTTTTTATCCTCAGCATTTAAGGGGATGGTGAAAAAACAGTCTTGCAAATCAATTACAATAATATTATATCCTTCTGGGATGGCTACTGGGGAAGGAAGCCCAGGTTGTAAGGCCCCAATCTTCCATAGTGGCATTAATAGCTCTTAAATTTTGTAAATGTTGCCACTTGCCAGATTTTTTCTTAATAACAAAAATAGGAGTATTCCAGGGGCTATTGGAGGGCTCAATATGTCCCAATTCTAGTTGTTCAGAAATTAACGCTTTGGCTGCCAGTAGTTTTTCTTTAGTCAGAGGCCATTGTTCTACCCACACCGGGTCCTGAGATTTCCAGTAATGGGGTCGCAGCAAAAAAATGGCCTCCATCAAAAATTTGGATACCCTAATCCAGTACGGAACTTTCGAGGAGCAGGGCAAATTGGCTCAGTTATTCTGTCTGCTGTTTACCTAACCCTTTTGAGGGTCATAGCCCATTTGTAGCATTTGAAAAGTTACTTTATCATCAGGGCTAAAAAGTAACATGCCCATTTGAGACAGCACACTCTCCTCCACAGGGAAAGGGAGAAGGAATTACATATGGTTGGAATGTTCCACGGGTATCTCAAATTGCCAGTCTAAAATTTTAGCACTTTTAGCTACTGCAGGAGCTCTTCCTATGCCCACCAAATCATTTTCAGTAGTATGTGTGGGCCAGGAATTGGGCCAGTCTTTCCCAGAAATACAAGAAACGTCTGCTCCTGTATCTAATAGTCCTTCAATAGACTTGCCACTACAAGAATAGATTTCATAGGACGCTTCTTAGTAATTTCTGTTACCCAAAAAGCCATGTCACTAGATCCAAATCCTTTGTCCTGCTTTCATTTTGGGTGGCTGTTTGCCCAATTGCATTATGATAAGGCAAAAGTAAAAGTTGGGCTATTCTCTGTCCCTGATGTATTTGGAAAGTTTTAGTCGGGGGTGAAATCATTATCTGAATTTCTCCTGTATAATCTGAGTCAATTACTCCAGGAATAATTGTAAGACCTTGTATAGCTAAGGAACTTCTGCCTAGTATAATTCCTACCAGGCCTGTCGGTAACGGACCTTTAACTCCTGTAGGGATTTTTATAGTGGGGCTATCTGGTGTTAATATTGTTGAGGTGGTGGAACTGAGGTCCAGTCTCGCTGCCTGGGGTTGCTCTGATGAGCTCTGCAATGGGACGAAGGGAATGAATGGGTTCAGTGAGGCTGCCCAATCGTTGTCGGGGCCTGGGGCTGGCCCCTCAACCCGTTTCCCGACTGCTGGTTGGGGCCTAAAAAGGCTCCATTTCTATGAAATCTTGACCTACAGTCCCTTGCCCAATGATATCCTCTCTGGCAGCGAGGGCAAAGAGACCTAGGATTAATGGCAGGGGGCAGGGTTTTGTGGAGCAGACACAGCCGGTTGGGCTGGATTAGGCAGATAAGAACAGGGTGTTCTTTGAGGGCAGTCATGAAAAGTGTGTCCCTTCTGGCCACAGGAAAAACAAGTTCCAGGGAATGCATTCCTGCCTTGGTTATTGGTATCACCTTGTAATGGCTTATTTTTGTTAGTAAAAAAAGATTGGACTGCCTGCTGATAAGAGTTCCTTTTATCTGCAGCTATAGCAACACCCTGTAGCATTGACGGTCCTACATCTGCACACTGTTTCATATAATCAATTAAAGATCCAGTTCTTCTAACAGGGTGCAATATAGCCTGGCAGGTAGAATTAGCATTTTCAAAGGCCAAGTGTTTTGTTAACAGTTTAGCTGCCTCAGAGTCAGAAATTATTCTCTGGACAGCTTCTGAGAGTCGTGAGACAAAATCTTCAGGACTTTTGTTTAATATCAGATAGAGTGGCACCTGATGCTTACCATCGGGCAATGAGCACCAGGCAGTAAAGGCACAATCAGCCACCTGTTGTATAGCAGTCCTATCTAATTTCATCTGTTCATCATACGAGGGGTAGTCGCCTGTCCAAGTAATATAGGTTCAGTGATATGTTTAAAGTCTCCATTTTGGTTAGAAAAAGCATATATACGAGCGAGATCATCATATTAGATTTCCAAAGTATAAAATGTCCTCCGGACAGGCAGGCCCTAGCAATTATTTCCATTCTCGAGGTGTTAACATTGGCCTGTAAATTTTCTACTAGCTGCATCGTATATGGGGCTTTAGGCCCATATAAATACATGCATTTTTAAGTTCTTTTACCAATGAAAAGAAACAGGCTCCCAGTCGATAGCCTTTTGTTCTCTTTCATCATTGTCAAAAATTAAAGGGAAACAAGCCTGAAGTGGGGATCGAATTTCTCGCCAGGGGCAGAAAAGGCTGTCTCCGTGGGATCGATATTGGAATTTTCCCACTTCGATAGGGAGGTGGCAGCAATAATGCAGGTTTAATAGGACCTGTACGGCTTGGTATGGGAGGTGGTATGGGAGGTGGTGTGGGGGTGGTATGGGAGGTGGTATGGGAGGAGGTGGCAATGGCATAGGTTCCACATTCTCTGCTCTGTACTCTGGAGCTCTTTGAACTGTTTGGTATCCAGAGGTTACATATGGATTAACAGGGAAGGTCTCTTGGGAATCCCTAGGGGCATATGGCCTGATGGGAGACGTTTCCCTTAAGTTTTTGGAGCTGATGGTTTGACAGGGGAAGTTTCTCTTAGGCCTTTTGGGGCATCTTTGTTTAAGAGATGCTGATCTTCATCAGAGTGATATTTAGCTGTTATCTCGTCTAAATTCTCTTTTTCTTTTGGGGAAGGCTGATCTTGTTTCTCATCCATATCTTTAAGTTGTTCCTGAGTAGTCATGGCTGCTAACATTTTTCTTAGTTGCCAATAGTCAGGCGGGTCTTCGTTTTTCTCATTTTCCTCAGGTTTAACTACAGTTTCGACTTCATTTTCCTCTTTACTTAGTTTTTTTATTTTTTATTTTTTTTATTTTTAAACTTTACATAATTGTATTAGTTTTGCCAAATATCAAAATGAATCCACCACAGGTATACATGTGTTCCCCATCCTGAACCCTCCTCCTCCTCCCTCCCCATACCATCCCTCTGGGTCATCCCAGTGCACTAGCCCCAAGCATCCAGTATCGTGCATCGAACCTGGACTGGCATCTCGTTTCAAACATGATATTTTACATGTTTCAATGCCATTCTTCCAAATCTTCCCACCCTCTCCCTCTCCCACAGAGTCCATAAGACTGTTCTATACATCATTGTCTCTTTTGCTGTCTCGTACACAGGGTTATTGTTACCATCTTTCTAAATTCCATATATATGCGTTAGTATACTGTATTGGTGTTTTTCCTTCTGGCTTACTTCACTCTGTATAATAGGCTCCAGTTTCATCCACCTCATTAGAACTGGTTACTCTTTTAGATTCAGGGCAGGTTTAGCTACAACATTTTTTTTCACTATCCCTTTTAAGATGTACTTTTTCTTGAATCCGGGGCAGGGTCTAAGACATCTCTAATGATATTCCGTAAGGAAAAGGTGTCATTAGGCACCTTTTCTGAGCCATGTTCGGAATGGTAAGTTTTTAGCTGTTTTCCTACTTTCTCCCAGACATCTAAGTTAACAGAGCCTTCGTCTGGAAACCAGGGACAGTGCTCTTGTACAAAGGAAAAAAATGATCGAATGGTAGATTTTTAAACTTTGATTCCTCTTTTATTTAATAACTGTAAAATTACTCCTATAAAGAGCTGTCTTTCATTTGATTCAGTGTTTACCCATGTCAGAAAATTAAGTATAATAGAAGTAAAGCTTTTAGCTTTTAAAAGCTCAGGCTTTTCTTTTGCCTTTTAACATCAGAAACCATTTTCTTCTCTCTAAGTCTAAACTCTTTAACACTTTCAACACTTCCCACTCCTCTCAACCCTGTCTATTCTACAGGGGGGTCTGCAGCACCCTGAGTGGGGTCCTAGCCATCCTGCAAACTGGAAGAACAATAGGGCTGATGACCCAGATTGTTCCGAGAAGGGGTGGCAATAGGGCTGATGACCTTGATTGCTTTGGGAGCTTACCTTCAAATAGCCTGTCTCAGACGCCACCTGCCGGGGTCCAGCCCCGGCTGATCCAGGGTATTCGAAGGAGAGACGGCGTCGGCGACCATGTAATTTAAAATATTCGTCAAAGATATAAAGAATAATAGAATGAGGATAGCTCAGTGAGGAAATTCAGTGGAGAAAAGAGGCTGAATAATTCAGCCAGAAGGTGAGAGAAAGAACGACATGGGGAGACCAAGCTTTGTGAACAAGGCCCGCACTTTATTTTCCAAAGTAGTTTTTATACCTTAAGTTATGCATAGAGGATAATGGGGAAGGGGTAGAGTCAGGCAGTAAGCCAGGCTTTCTTCCTGCAAACTTATCATATGCAAAATGTTTAGGTGATTTGCATCATCTTCTGGCCCGGAGCCTGTTAACATTATAAGACCCTTTCTTCAGAAACTTATTTTCTCTAAATGTGAGTAGTCAGGCGCCACCCTCCAAAAGCATTAAAGTTGCATTCCTATAGGGCAAAGGTGTGGTGGGCTGTAACAAGAAAATAATTAACTCAAGGGTCCAAGGTTACAAACATTAAAGGTACTACTTACACCAATTATATTAGTCAATACACTGCAGGGACACAGCAGGTAAGGGATATGGAGACTTAGCAGCAAACATTGGCCCAACAAGTGAAAACCCTTCACCAATACAATTCTAATCAATCTTTTTAACTGCTCAAAGGAATCTGTATTTAGACCAGTTTAGAACATCTCATGCCTCTCACAGTTTGGAGGCTCTGAGCAATCACATGTGGCCAGAAAAACCTATTCAGGCAGGCTAGAGGACTTCCAAAGGAGTTTGCAGGTTGAAACACTATCACACCCAGAAACTGTATTAACTGGAGCTATAAGTTAACTCTTTTTTCAGAGAAAGGTAGTCGGGGACAGCCCCCCCGTAAAGTCAGAGGTGTAGGTGAGAGCACAAAGCAGAAGTAGGCAGACCTCTGGTTTTGGGGGTAGATGCTCGAGAATTTCCAGGGGGACTCCTGAGGCTCGATCCCGCCTTTGCGTATGCCCAGCCTCCTTCCTCATGACCTTTGCCATGGACGGAGCTCGCTCCTAGCATCTCCCCCTTTTTATTTCTTAAAACAGCCAGATGCAGCTCAGTCGCGAGTTTCTGAATGTTCCTGCTGAAGAATCCTTGACAATACAAGAAGAATGATTATGAGAAGATTAGACAGAATGTTTTTTCCAGAAATAAAGTTAGAGAAGGTGTGAAAAAAGTCATTAGCTGCTCCAGCGGTGGTAAAATCCAGTCGAGAGTGTTTCAAGGTCTGTATTTGATTATGAAGTTTCCCTAAGTCCAGGCCAATGTCAGAGCTGTTCCAAACACCTGGGATATGATTTTTGATTTTTTTCCCATTCGTAATCTGTCTGGTTTACCTTTAAAGATGTCACGCATATCCACCGGTAATCAGCGTGGCATGACAGAGCCATTTTCACTTTTAAAGCTTGTAACTCAGTCCCAATATGCATTATTGCCTCTTCCAAGGCATCTACTCTCATCTCTAATTTCCTATCTATAGCTTCCTGTGTTGCTAGAGTTTAGAGAAACATTTTAGACATGGTATCAACATATTGGGCAGTATGCACTTGTTGAGTCAATGATATTGCTGCCACAGTAACAGAAGTATTTGCTGCTATCAAAGCTGATATTCCTAAAATAAGTAAGGCCCACAAATCGCCGTTGTCACATTAAATCTTGTAGTTGTTGTAACACAGCGAGGCTGCAATTGTCATACCAGTGACTAGTCACTGTCACAGGGTGGGCGTTGTAGCACCACAAAGAGCAAACATTATATTGAGGGGTCAACAAGATGAAAGCATACATTGTTCACAAGTCACTATATTAGGTCCACCTGAATAATTCATGCATACATTAAGTCTCTTGGAGTCATTAGTAAAAAGAAAAAACATAAGGGGAGGGTAGACAAGCCAAATAGAATAAGTAGAATTGCTATCTGGGCGTATAAGGAAACAGGAGCAGTAGCAGCAAGGGTTCTCCAAATTTCAGGTTGCCAATAGGTCTGTTTCTTAGTTGTATAAGACAGCATAGGAGGACAAATTGATTACGATGCCTTCTAGTGCATGTATTGGCCAAGGAAGAGAATCCTATCCCAATCCTCGAATCTGCCCTCAAATGTATCATTGGCCAATGGGTCCTCACCTGGATTCGGGTTGCTCCAGTCCTGAATAGTATAATCTCCACCTCCTGGTATCCTATAATCAATCCTTGAATCATAAGTACAAGATGTCCAAGTCGGACACCCTGTACGACTGTCTATGTGTTCCATACTTTGTCTGAAGGAACAACCTTATAACAATTCGGATATTTTGGTGGAGATTTGAAATGCCAGGTTACATTAGGGGTCAAGAATCCCGGGCATTACGAGCCAATAATACACAAGCTGACCGATGACGTGAAGACCAGGAATCTGTTATAATTATTTTTTTAGAGGCCCCAACACATCCTTCTTTGGTGAGGGTAAATAAAGCTTCTAGGGTCATTGGGGAAGTTAAAGCAAACAGGGAAATCACCTGTTAATCCCCTGAAGGTATAATTGAAGTTAATAGGATATTTATCTCTAGTGTAAGAAGTATAGGATCCTCCCAAGAGCAGAGGTTGGTCTGTGTTGACCCGTATAGGCACATTATTCCAAGTAATAACTTGGAAAGTTGGAGGATCTGGGAGATATGCCCAATATTTGGTTGGAATAGGAGAGGCGCTTACCTGACAGGAAAGCAAAGCAAGCATGACAATAAACATTTTCTCAGGAGAAGCTGGAGATCCCTGTAAGGAAGCTATTTCCCGTGCCTGGGGGCAGAGTGTTTTTATTTGTCCCCAAGTGGGTATGGAGGCATTCCGGGTCGCCTGAGTCAGGCGGCTTGACACCCTTTTTGTGAAGCAAAGGATCGGGGGGAGCAATATCCTGTATGTGAAGTTGAGACATCTGTTTTGTGGGCGGATCCATTCCCTGCTCATCCGGGATTCCTGATGTCAGTTGCTCCGATGTCAGTGATGTTTCCTGTGCTGGCGGGGGGATCAAGGGCAGAGAAGGCCCCTTCCTCTTTCGGGGTCACGGCGGCCATGGAATCCGGTATCCAAGGGGCTGAGACATGGCGAATCAATCTATCTGGAACCCAAATTGGAGAATCTGCGTCCTGTGGAAAAATACAAGCATATCCTTGACTGCTGCTTAACAATGGGTCGGAACCTTTCCATTGTCAGGAAAGGAGGTCCTTCCATTTAACTAATGGTTTTGCATTCAGCTGCTCCGGGCACCAATGGCGAAGCATTGCAGTAATTCCATCTGAATCAGTATTTAAAATATTTATTACAAAAAGAGCATGTTGCAAGAGGTGATGGGGAGAACTATATTTAAACTCCCCTTCTTTTAGTTTTTGAATTTGAGTTTTTAACATTTGATGTGCTCTTTCCACAATGGCTTGTCCTTGTGGATTATAAAGGGATGCCTGTATTATGTTTAATTTGAAACTTTAGACAAAATTCCTGAAAAGACTTAGATGTGTAAACAGGAGCATTATCGGTTTTCAAGGCTTTTGGCAGACCTATATATGAGAAACAAGTAAAGAGATGTTGTATTACATCTTTAACTGCTTCCCCTGTATAAGCAGTTGCAATAACAACATAAGAAAAGGTATCTACTGTTACATGAACAAAAGACAATTTTGCAAATGAAGAGATTTGAGTTTACATCCATCTGCCAGAGTGCATTAGGTTTAAGACCGCAAGGGTTAACTCCCATAGGTAAACTATTTACAGTAGGGGACAATGAGAACAGGAACGAACAATCTCCCGAGCAGATTCTTGAGGAATCTGAAATTGATATCTTAGCGCAGTAGCATTTTGATGGTGGAGTGAATGAGAAGCTCGGGCTTCTTCAAAAGCAGAAGCCACTGTGACCTTAGTTAGTGCATCTGCCAGGTCGTTTAAGGCATTTAAAGGTCCAGGCAACCCAGAATGAGCCCGAATGTGGCCAATAAAATATGCTCGGCTTCGTTTCCAAATTTGCTGCTGCAGTTTAGTTAAGTGAAATATTGCAGTTTTGTTCTCGGGCAGGACCGCAGTCTCAATGTCTGGAAACAGCCTGACCACATACTGAGAATCAGAGTAAAGGTTAAATTTCTCCTCTGCAAGCATAACAAAGCCTCTATAACAGCTGTGAGTTCAGCTCTCTGGGCCGAAGTCTCCTGCATATGTAAAACTTTATGCTGATCTTTTGTAACTATAGAAGCTCTACCATTAGCAGACCCGTCAGTAAAAACCATTTGAGCATCTGAGATGGGAGAGTATTTACATCTAACAGGGAAAATAACCGGGTGTTTAGACATAAAATTTAGCAAAACATGTGAAGGTAAATGATGCAGAACTTGGCCAAAATAATTTCCTATAGCAATCTGCCAATCCTCATCAAACATTAGAAGAGCATCAAGTTGTTCTTTATTATATAGAATTACAATTTCTGCTGGTTCTTTACCAAACAATTCAATGCTACGTTTTCTCCCTTTCAATATCAATGTAGCTATCAGTCCTGGATAAGAGGCCACTACTTTTTTAGCCTGGGCGGGGAGATGGACCCATTCTAGGAGGCCGTTTTGCCATAAAACTCTCGTAGGTGCTGTTGGAGTAGCTAGGCAGAGGAATTGCCAATTTGTTTGTAAATTAACTCTTTTTGCACAGCTATCAGATAAAGCTGCTTCCACTTTTTCTAAGGCCTCCTGAGCCTCAGCAGTTAATTGTCTCTTAAAAGTTGGATCAGGATTCCCACGTAAAATGTTAAAAAGAGGTTTTAATTCAGCAGTGGTTAATTTTAAATAAGGTCTGATCCAATTAATGTCGCCTAAAAGTTTTTGATACTCATTTAAAGTAACAAGGTGATCTTTTCTCAATTTTAATGGGGCATGAGTCACAGTTTCTGAATGATAACCCGTCCTAAGTAAGTTACGGGCGGATTGACTTGAATTTTCTCTGGGGCAATTTTTAAGCCTCTGTCTGTTAATGCCTGGGTTAAATCCTGGAGGACAGTTTGTAAATGAGCTCTATCAGGGTGAGCTATTAAATATCATCCATATAGTGAATCACATAAAGTTGTTCATATTTAGCCCTAATATCTTCTATAGCTGCCTTAACAAATTTTTGACATAAAGTAGGGCTATTTTTCATTCCCTGGGGCAACACTTTCTATTGAAACCTTAAGTGAGGCTGTTTAAAATTTTCTGCTGGTAAACTAAAGGCAAATCGCTTTTTATCCTCAGCATTTAAGGGGATGGTGAAAAAACAGTCTTGCAAATCAATTACAATAATATTATATCCTTCTGGGATGGCTACTGGGGAAGGAAGCCCAGGTTGTAAGGCCCCAATGTCTTCCATAGTGGCATTAATAGCTCTTAAATCTTGTAAAAGTCGCCACTTGCCAGATTTTTTTCTTAATAGCCAAAATAGGAGTATTCCAGGGGCTATTGGAGGGCTCAATATGTCCCAATTCTAGTTGTTCAGAAATTAACACTTTGGCTGCCAGTAGTTTTTCTTTAGTCAGAGGCCATTGTTCTACCCACACCGGGTCCTGAGATTTCCATGTAATGGGGTCAGCAGCAAAAAAAAATGGCCTCCATCAAAAATTTGGATACCCTAATCCAGTATGGAACTTTCGAGGAGCCAGGCAAATTGGCTCAGTTATTCTTGTCTACTGTTTACCTAACCCTTTTTGAGGGGTCATAGCCCATTTGTAGGATTTGAAAAGTTACTTTATAATCAGGGCTAAAAAGTAATATGCCCATTTTAGACAGCACAGCTCTCCTCCACAGGGAAAAGGGGAGTGAAGGAATTACATATGGTTGGAATGTTCCACGGGTATTCTCAAATTGCCAGTCTAAAATTTTAGCACTTTTAGCTACTGCAGGAGCTCTTCCTATGCCCACCAAATCATTTTCAGTAGTATGTGTGGGCCAGTAACTGGGCCAGTCTTTCCCAGAAATACAAGAAACGTCTGCTCCTGTATCTAATAGTCCTTCAATAGACTTGCCACTAACAAGAATAGATTTCATAGGACACTTCTTAGTAATTTCTGTTACCCAAAAAGCCATGTCACTAGATCCAAATCCTTTGTCCTGCCTTTCATTTTGCTTGGCTGTTTGCCCAATTGCATTATGATAAGGCAAAAGTAAAAGTTGGGCTATTCTCTGTCCCTGATGTATTTTGGAAACTTTTAGTCGGGGGTGAAATCATTATCTGAATTTCTCCTGTATAATCTGAGTCAATTACTCCAGGAATAATTGTAAGACTTTGTATAGCTAAGGAACTTCTGCCTCATATAATTCCTACCAGGCCTGTCGGTAACGGACCTTTAACTCCTGTAGGGATTTTTATAGTGGGGCTATCTGGTGTTAATATTGTTGAGGTGGTGGAACTGAGGTCCAGTTCTCCGCTGCCTGGGGTTGCTCTGATGAGCTCTGCAATGGGACGAAGGGAATGAATGGGTTCAGTGAGGCTGCCACAGTCGTTGTCGGGGCCTGGGGCTGGCCCCTCAACCCGTTTCCCGACTGCTGGTTGGGGCCTAAAAAGGCTCCATTTCTATGAAATCTTGACCTACAGTCCCTTGCCAATGATATCCTCTCTGGCAGTGAGGGCAAAGAGACCTAGGATTAATGGGCAGGGGGGCAGGGTTTTGTGGAGCAGACACAGCCGGTTGGGCTGGATTAGGCAGATAAGAACAGGGTGTTCTTTGAGGGCAGTCATGAAAAGTGTGTCCCTTCTGGCCACAGGAAAAACAAGTTCCAGGGAATGCATTCCTGCCTTGGTTATTGGTATCACCTTGTAATGGCTTATTTTTGTTAGTAAAAAAAGATTGGACTGCCTGCTGATAAGAGTTCCCTTTTATCACTGCAGCTATAGCAACACCCTGTAGCATTGACGGTCCTACATCTGCACACTGTTTCATATAATCAATTAAAGATCCAGTTCTTCTAACAGGGTGCAATATAGCCTGGCAGGTAGAATTAGCATTTTCAAAGGCCAAGTGTTTTGTTAACAGTTTAGCTGCCTCAGAGTCAGAAATTATTCTCTGGACAGCTTCTGAGAGTCGTGAGACAAAATCTTCAGGACTTTTGTTTAATATCAGATAGAGTGGCACCTGATGCCTTACCATCGGGCAATGAGCACCAGGCAGTAAAGGCACAATCAGCCACCTGTTGTATAGCAGTCCTATCTAATTTCATCTGTTCATCATACGAGGGGTAGTCAGCCTGTCCAAGTAATATAGGTTCAGTGATATGTTTAAAGTCTCCATTTTGGTTAGAAAAAGCATATATACGAGCGAGATCATCATATTAAGATTTCCAAAGTATAAAATGTCCTCCGGACAGGCAGGCCCTAGCAATTAATTTTCATTCTCGAGGTGTTAACCATTGGCCTGTTAAATTTTCTACTAGCTGCATCGTATATGGGGCTTTAGGCCCATATAAAATACATGCATTTTTAAGTTCTTTTACCAAATGAAAAGAAACAGGCTCCCAGTCGATAGCCTTTTATTCTCTTTCATCATTGTCAAAAATTAAAGGGAAACAAGCCTGAAGTTGGGTATCGAATTTCTCGCCAGGGGCAGAAAAGGTCTGTCTCCGTGGGATCGATATTGGAATTTTCCCACTTCGATAGGGAGGTGACAGCAATAATGCAGGTTTAATAGGACCTGTACGGCTTGGTATGGGAGGTGGTATGGGAGGTGGTGTGGGGGGTGGTATGGGAGGTGGTATGGGAGGAGGTGGCAATGGCATAGGTTCCACATTCTCTGCTCTGTACTCTGGAGCTCTTTGAACTGTTTGATATCCAGAGGTTACATATGGATTAACTGGGAAGGTCTCTTGGGAATCCCTAGGGGCATATGGCCTGATGGGAGACGTTTCCCTTAAGTTCTTTGGAGCTGATGGTTTGACAGGGGAAGTTTCTCTTAGGCCTTTTGGGGCATCTTTGTTTAAGAGATGCTGATCTTCATCAGAGTGATATTTAGCTGTTATCTCGTCTAAATTCTCTTTTTCTTTTGGGGAAGGCTGATCTTGTTTCTCATCCATATCTTTAAGTTGTTCCTGAGTAGTCATGGCTGCTAACATTTTTCTTAGTTGCCAATAGTCAGGCGGGTCTTCGTTTTTCTCATTTTCCTCAGGTTTAACTACAGTTTCGACCTCATTTTCCTCTTTACTTAGTTTTTTTTATTTTTTATTTTTTTTATTTTTAAACTTTACATAATTGTATTAGTTTTGCCAAATATCAAAATGAATCCACCACAGGTATACATGTGTTCCCCATCCTGAACCCTCCTCCCTCCTCCCTCCCCATACCATCCCTCTGGGTCATCCCAGTGCACTAGCCCCAAGCATCCAGTATCGTGCATCGAACCTGGACTGGCATCTCGTTTCAAACATGATATTTTACATGTTTCAATGCCATTCTTCCAAATCTTCCCACCCTCTCCCTCTCCCACAGAGTCCATAAGACTGTCCTATACATCATTGTCTCTTTTGCTGTCTCGTACACAGGGTTATTGTTACCATCTTTCTAAATTCCATATATATGCGTTAGTATACTGTATTGGTGTTTTTCCTTCTGGCTTACTTCACTCTGTATAATAGGCTCCAGTTTCATCCACCTCATTAGAACTGGTTACTCTTTTAGATTCAGGGGCAGGTTTAGCTACAACATTTTTTTCACTATCCCTTTTAAGATGTACTTTTTCTGAATCCGGGGCAGGGTCTAAGACATCTCTAATGATATTCCGTAAGGAAAAGGTGTCATTAGGCACCTTTTCTGAGCCATGTTCGGAATGGTAAGTTTTTAGCTGTTTTCCTACTTTCTCCCAGACATCTAAGTTAACAGAGCCTTCGTCTGGAAACCAGGGACAGTGCTCTTGTACAAAGGAAAAAAATGATCGAATGGTAGATTTTTAAACTTTGATTCCTCTTTTATTTAATAACTGTAAAATTACTCCTATAAAGAGCTGTCTTTCATTTGATTCAGTGTTACCCATGTCAGAAAATTAAGTATAATAGAAGTAAAGCTTTTAGCTTTTAAAAGCTCAGGCTTTTCTTTTGCCTTTTAACATCAGAAACCATTTTCTCTCTCTAAGTCTAACTCTTTAACACTTTCAACACTTCCCACTCCTCTCACCCTGTCTATTCTACAGGGGGGTCTGCAGCACCCTGAGTGGGGTCCTAGCCATCCTGCAAACTGGAAGAACAATAGGGCTGATGACCCAGATTGTTCCGAGAAGGGGTGGCAATAGGGCTGATGACCTTGATTGCTTTGGGGAGCTTACCTTCAAATAGCCTGTCTCAGACGCCACCTGCCGGGGTCCAGCCCCGGCTGATCCAGGGTATTCGAAGGAGAGACGGCGTCGGCGACCAATGTATTTAAATATTCGTCAAAGATATAAAGAATAATAGAATGAGGATAGCTCAGTGAGGAAATTCAGTGGAGAAAAGAGGCTGAATAATTCAGCCAGAAGGTGAGAGAAAGAACGACATGGGGAGACCAAGCTTTGGTGAACAAGGCCCGCACTTTATTTTCCAAAGTAGTTTTTATACCTTAAGTTATGCATAGAGGATAATGGGGGAAGGGGTAGAGTCAGGCAGTAAGCCAGGCTTTCTTCCTGCAAACTTATCATATGCAAAAGTTTAGGTGATTTGCATCATCTTCTGGCCCGGAGGCCTGTTAACATTATAAGACCCTTTCTTCAGAAAACTTATTTTTCTCTAAATGTGAGTAGTCAGGCGCCACCCTCCAAAAGCATTAAAGTTGCATTCCTATAGGGCAAAGGTGTGGTGGGCTGTAACAAGAAAAATAATTAACTCAAGGGTCCAAGGTTACAAACATTAAAGGTACTACTTACACCAATTATATTAGTCAATACACTGCCAGGGACACAGCAGGTAAGGGATATGGAGACTTAGCAGCAAACATTGGCCCAACAAGTGAAAAACCCTTCACCAATACAATTTCTAATCAATCTTTTAACTGCTCAAAGGAATCTGTATTTAGACAGTTTAGAACATCTCATGCCTCTCACAGTTGGGAGGCTCTGAGCAATCACATGTGGCCAGAAAAACCTATTCAGGCAGGCTAGAGGACTTCCAAAGGAGTTTGCAGGTTGAAACACTATCACACCCAGAAACTGTATTAACTGGAGCTATAAGTTAACTCTTTTTTCAGAGAAAGGTAGTCGGGGACAGCCCCCCCGTAAAGTCAGAGGTGTAGGTGAGAGCACAAAGCAGAAAGTAGGCAGACTCTGGTTTTGGGGGTAGATGCTCGAGAATTTCCAGGGGGACTCCTGAGGCTCGATCCCGCCTTTGCGTATGCCCAGCCTCCTTCCTCATGACCTTTGCCATGGACGGAGCTCGCTCCTAGCATCTCCCCCTTTTTATTTCTTAAAACAGCCAGATGCAGCTCAGTCGCGAGTTTCTGAATGTTCTGCTGAAGAATCCTGACAATACAAGAAGAATGATTATGAGAAGATTAGACAGAATGTTTTTTCCAGAAATAAAGTTAGAGAAGGTGTGAAAAAAGTCATTAGCTGCTCCAGCGGTGGTAAAATCCAGTCGAGAGTGTTTCAAGGTCTGTATTTGATTATGAAGTTTCCCTAAGTCCAGGCCAATGTCAGAGCTGTTCCAAACACCTGGGATATGATTTTTGATTTTTTTCCCATTCGTAATCTGTCTGGTTTACCTTTAAAGATGTCACGCATATCCACCGGTAATCAGCGTGGCATGACAGAGCCATTTTCACTTTTAAAGCTTGTAACTCAGTCCCAATATGCATTATTGCCTCTTCCAAGGCATCTACTCTCATCTCTAATTTCCTATCTATAGCTTCCTGTGTTGCTAGAGTTAGAGAAACATTTTTAGACATGGTATCAACATATTGGGCAGTATGCACTTGTTGAGTCAATGATATTGCTGCCACAGTAACAGAAGTATTTGCTGCTATCAAAGCTGATATTCCTAAAATAAGTAAGCCCACAAATCGCCGTTGTCACATTAAATCTTGTAGTTGTTGTAACACAGCGAGGCTGCAATTGTCATACCAGTGACTAGTCACTGTCACAGGGTGGGCGTTGTAGCACCACAAAGAGCAAACATTATATTGAGGGGTCAAACAAGATGAAAGCATACATTGTTCACAAGTCACTATATTAGGTCCACCTGAATAATTCATGCATACATTAAGTCTCTTGGAGTCATTAGTAAAAAGAAAAACATAAGGGGAGGGTAGACAAGCCAAAATAGAATAAGTAGAATTGCTATCTGGGCGGTATAAGGAAACAGGAGCAGTAGCAGCAAGGGTTCTCCAAATTTCAGGTTGCCAATAGGTCTGTTTCTTAGTTGTATAAGACAGCATAGGAGGAACAAATTGATTACGATGCCTTCTAGTGGCATGTATTGGCCAAGGAAGAGGAATCCTATCCCAATCCTCGAATCTGCCCTCAAATGTATCATTGGCCAATGGGTCCTCACCTGGATTCGGGTTGCTCCAGTCCTGAATAGTATAATCTCCACCTCCTGGTATCCTATAATCAATCCTTGAATCATAAGTACAAGATGTCCAAGTCGGACACCCTGTACGACTGTCTATGGTGTTCCATACTTTGTCTGAAGGAACAACCTTATAACAATTCGGATATTTTGGTGGAGATTTGAAATGCAGGGTTACATAGGGGTCAAGAATCCCGGGCATACGAGCCAATAATACACAAGCTGACCGATGACGTGAAGACCAGGAATCTGTTATAATTATTTTTTTAGAGGCCCCAACACATCCTTCTTTGGTGAGGGTAATAAAGCTTCTAGGGTCATTGGGGAAGTTAAAGCAAACAGGGAAATCACCTGTTAATCCCCTGAAGGTATAATTGAAGTTAATAGGATATTTATCTCTAGTGTAAGAAGTATAGGATCCTCCCAAGAGCAGAGGTTGGTCTGTGTTGACCCGTATAGGCACATTATTCCAAGTAATAACTTGGAAAGTTGGAGGATCTGGGAGATATGCCCAATATTTGGTTGGAATAGGAGAGGCGCTTACCTGACAGGAAAGCAAAGCAAGCATGACAATAAACATTTTCTCAGGAGAAGCTGGAGATCCCTGTAAGGAAGCTATTTCCCGTGCCTGGGGGCAGAGTGTTTTTATTTGTCCCCAAGTGGGTATGGAGGCATTCCGGGTCGCCTGAGTCAGGCGGCTTGACACCCTTTTGTGAAGCAAAGGATCGGGGGGAGCAATATCCTGTATGTGAAGTTGAGACATCTGTTTTGTGGGCGGATCCATTCCCTGCTCATCCGGGATTCCTGATGTCAGTTGCTCCGATGTCAGTGATGTTTCCTGTGCTGGCGGGGGGATCAAGGGCAGAGAAGGCCCCTTCCTCTTTCGGGGTCACGGCGGCCATGGAATCCGGTATCCAAGGGGCTGAGACATGGCGAATCAATCTATCTGGAACCCAAATTGGAGAATCTGCGTCCTGTGGAAAAATACAAGCATATCCTTGACTGCTGCTTAACAATGGGTCGGAACCTTTCCATTGTCAGGAAAGGAGGTCCTTCCATTTAACTAATGGTTTTGCATTCAGCTGCTCCGGGCACCAATGGCGAAGCATTGCAGTAATTCCATCTGAATCAGTATTTAAAATATTTATTACAAAAAGAGCATGTTGCAAGAGGTGATGGGGAGAACTATATTTAAACTCCCCTTCTTTTAGTTTTTGAATTTGAGTTTTTAACATTTGATGTGCTCTTTCCACAATGGCTTGTCCTTGTGGATTATAAGGGATGCCTGTATTATGTTTAATTTGAAACTTTAGACAAAATTCCTGAAAAGACTTAGATGTGTAAACAGGAGCATTATCGGTTTTCAAGGCTTTTGGCAGACCTATATATGAGAAACAAGTAAAGAGATGTTGTATTACATCTTTAACTGCTTCCCCTGTATAAGCAGTTGCAATAACAACATAAGAAAAGGTATCTACTGTTACATGAACAAAAGACAATTTTGCAAATGAAGAGATTTGAGTTACATCCATCTGCCAGAGTGCATTAGGTTTAAGACCGCAAGGGTTAACTCCCATAGGTAAACTATTTACAGTAGTGGGACAATGAGAACAGGAACGAACAATCTCCCGAGCAGATTCTTGAGGAATCTGAAATTGATATCTTAGCGCAGTAGCATTTTGATGGTGGAGTGAATGAGAAGCTCGGGCTTCTTCAAAAGCAGAAGCCACTGTGACCTTAGTTAGTGCATCTGCCAGGTCGTTTAAGGCATTTAAAGGTCCAGGCAACCCAGAATGAGCCCGAATGTGGCCAATAAAATATGCTCGGCTTCGTTTCCAAATTTGCTGCTGCAGTTTAGTTAAGTGAAATATTGCAGTTTTGTTCTCGGGCAGGACCGCAGTCTCAATGTCTGGAAACAGCCTGACCACATACTGAGAATCAGAGTAAAGGTTAAATTTCTCCTCTGCAAGCATAACAAAAGCCTCTATAACAGCTGTGAGTTCAGCTCTCTGGGCCGAAGTCTCCTGCATATGTAAAACTTTATGCTGATCTTTTGTAACTATAGAAGCTCTACCATTAGCAGACCCGTCAGTAAAAACCATTTGAGCATCTGAGATGGGAGAGTATTTACATCTAACAGGGAAAATAACCGGGTGTTTAGACATAAAATTTAGCAAAACATGTGAAGGTAAATGATGCAGAACTTGGCCAAAATAATTTCCTATAGCAATCTGCCAATCCTCATCAAACATTAGAAGAGCATCAAGTTGTTCTTTATTATATAGAATTACAATTTCTGCTGGTTCTTTACCAAACAATTCAATGCTACGTTTTCTCCCTTTCAATATCAATGTAGCTATCAGTCCTGGATAAGAGGCCACTACTTTTTTAGCCTGGGCGGGGAGATGGACCCATTCTAGGAGGCCGTTTTGCCATAAAACTCTCGTAGGTGCTGTTGGAGTAGCTAGGCAGAGGAATTGCCAATTTGTTTGTAAATTAACTCTTTTTGCACAGCTATCAGATAAAGCTGCTTCCACTTTTTCTAAGGCCTCCTGAGCCTCAGCAGTTAATTGTCTCTTAAAAGTTGGATCAGGATTCCCACGTAAAATGTTAAAAAGAGGTTTTAATTCAGCAGTGGTTAATTTTAAATAAGGTCTGATCCAATTAATGTCGCCTAAAAGTTTTTGATACTCATTTAAAGTAACAAGGTGATCTTTTCTCAATTTTAATGGGGCATGAGTCACAGTTTCTGAATGATAACCCGTCCTAAGTAAGTTACGGGCGGATTGACTTGAATTTTCTCTGGGGCAATTTTTAAGCCTCTGTCTGTTAATGCCTGGGTTAAATCCTGGAGGACAGTTTGTAAATGAGCTCTATCAGGGTGAGCTATTAAAATATCATCCATATAGTGAATCACATAAAGTTGTTCATATTTAGCCCTAATATCTTCTATAGCTGCCTTAACAAATTTTTGACATAAAGTAGGGCTATTTTTCATTCCCTGGGGCAACACTTTCTATTGAAACCTTAAGTGAGGCTGTTTAAAATTTTCTGCTGGTAAACTAAAGGCAAATCGCTTTTTATCCTCAGCATTTAAGGGGATGGTGAAAAAACAGTCTTGCAAATCAATTACAATAATATTATATCCTTCTGGGATGGCTACTGGGGAAGGAAGCCCAGGTTGTAAGGCCCCAATGTCTTCCATAGTGGCATTAATAGCTCTTAAATCTTGTAAAAGTCGCCACTTGCCAGATTTTTTTCTTAATAGCCAAAATAGGAGTATTCCAGGGGCTATTGGAGGGCTCAATATGTCCCAATTCTAGTTGTTCAGAAATTAACACTTTGGCTGCCAGTAGTTTTTCTTTAGTCAGAGGCCATTGTTCTACCCACACCGGGTCCTGAGATTTCCATGTAATGGGGTCAGCAGCAAAAAAAAATGGCCTCCATCAAAAATTTGGATACCCTAATCCAGTATGGAACTTTCGAGGAGCCAGGCAAATTGGCTCAGTTATTCTTGTCTACTGTTTACCTAACCCTTTTGAGGGGTCATAGCCCATTTGTAGGATTTGAAAAGTTACTTTATAATCAGGGCTAAAAAGTAATATGCCCATTTTAGACAGCACAGCTCTCCTCCACAGGGAAAAGGGGAGTGAAGGAATTACATATGGTTGGAATGTTCCACGGGTATTCTCAAATTGCCAGTCTAAAATTTTAGCACTTTTAGCTACTGCAGGAGCTCTTCCTATGCCCACCAAATCATTTTCAGTAGTATGTGTGGGCCAGTAACTGGGCCAGTCTTTCCCAGAAATACAAGAAACGTCTGCTCCTGTATCTAATAGTCCTTCAATAGACTTGCCACTAACAAGAATAGATTTCATAGGACACTTCTTAGTAATTTCTGTTACCCAAAAAGCCATGTCACTAGATCCAAATCCTTTGTCCTGCCTTTCATTTTGCTTGGCTGTTTGCCCAATTGCATTATGATAAGGCAAAAGTAAAAGTTGGGCTATTCTCTGTCCCTGATGTATTTGGAAACTTTTAGTCGGGGGTGAAATCATTATCTGAATTTCTCCTGTATAATCTGAGTCAATTACTCCAGGAATAATTGTAAGACTTTGTATAGCTAAGGAACTTCTGCCTCATATAATTCCTACCAGGCCTGTCGGTAACGGACCTTTAACTCCTGTAGGGATTTTTATAGTGGGGCTATCTGGTGTTAATATTGTTGAGGTGGTGGAACTGAGGTCCAGTTCTCCGCTGCCTGGGGTTGCTCTGATGAGCTCTGCAATGGGACGAAGGGAATGAATGGGTTCAGTGAGGCTGCCACAGTCGTTGTCGGGGCCTGGGGCTGGCCCCTCAACCCGTTTCCCGACTGCTGGTTGGGGCCTAAAAAGGCTCCATTTCTATGAAATCTTGACCTACAGTCCCTTGCCCAATGATATCCTCTCTGGCAGTGAGGGCAAAGAGACCTAGGATTAATGGGCAGGGGGGCAGGGTTTTGTGGAGCAGACACAGCCGGTTGGGCTGGATTAGGCAGATAAGAACAGGGTGTTCTTTGAGGGCAGTCATGAAAAGTGTGTCCCTTCTGGCCACAGGAAAAACAAGTTCCAGGGAATGCATTCCTGCCTTGGTTATTGGTATCACCTTGTAATGGCTTATTTTTGTTAGTAAAAAAAGATTGGACTGCCTGCTGATAAGAGTTCCCTTTTATCACTGCAGCTATAGCAACACCCTGTAGCATTGACGGTCCTACATCTGCACACTGTTTCATATAATCAATTAAAGATCCAGTTCTTCTAACAGGGTGCAATATAGCCTGGCAGGTAGAATTAGCATTTTCAAAGGCCAAGTGTTTTGTTAACAGTTTAGCTGCCTCAGAGTCAGAAATTATTCTCTGGACAGCTTCTGAGAGTCGTGAGACAAAATCTTCAGGACTTTTGTTTAATATCAGATAGAGTGGCACCTGATGCCTTACCATCGGGCAATGAGCACCAGGCAGTAAAGGCACAATCAGCCACCTGTTGTATAGCAGTCCTATCTAATTTCATCTGTTCATCATACGAGGGGTAGTCAGCCTGTCCAAGTAATATAGGTTCAGTGATATGTTTAAAGTCTCCATTTTGGTTAGAAAAAGCATATATACGAGCGAGATCATCATATTAAGATTTCCAAAGTATAAAATGTCCTCCGGACAGGCAGGCCCTAGCAATTAATTTTCATTCTCGAGGTGTTAACCATTGGCCTGTTAAATTTTCTACTAGCTGCATCGTATATGGGGCTTTAGGCCCATATAAAATACATGCATTTTTAAGTTCTTTTACCAAATGAAAAGAAACAGGCTCCCAGTCGATAGCCTTTTATTCTCTTTCATCATTGTCAAAAATTAAAGGGAAACAAGCCTGAAGTTGGGTATCGAATTTCTCGCCAGGGGCAGAAAAGGTCTGTCTCCGTGGGATCGATATTGGAATTTTCCCACTTCGATAGGGAGGTGACAGCAATAATGCAGGTTTAATAGGACCTGTACGGCTTGGTATGGGAGGTGGTATGGGAGGTGGTGTGGGGGGTGGTATGGGAGGTGGTATGGGAGGAGGTGGCAATGGCATAGGTTCCACATTCTCTGCTCTGTACTCTGGAGCTCTTTGAACTGTTTGATATCCAGAGGTTACATATGGATTAACTGGGAAGGTCTCTTGGGAATCCCTAGGGGCATATGGCCTGATGGGAGACGTTTCCCTTAAGTTCTTTGGAGCTGATGGTTTGACAGGGGAAGTTTCTCTTAGGCCTTTTGGGGCATCTTTGTTTAAGAGATGCTGATCTTCATCAGAGTGATATTTAGCTGTTATCTCGTCTAAATTCTCTTTTTCTTTTGGGGAAGGCTGATCTTGTTTCTCATCCATATCTTTAAGTTGTTCCTGAGTAGTCATGGCTGCTAACATTTTTCTTAGTTGCCAATAGTCAGGCGGGTCTTCGTTTTTCTCATTTTCCTCAGGTTTAACTACAGTTTCGACCTCATTTTCCTCTTTACTTAGTTTTTTTTATTTTTTATTTTTTTTATTTTTAAACTTTACATAATTGTATTAGTTTTGCCAAATATCAAAATGAATCCACCACAGGTATACATGTGTTCCCCATCCTGAACCCTCCTCCCTCCTCCCTCCCCATACCATCCCTCTGGGTCATCCCAGTGCACTAGCCCCAAGCATCCAGTATCGTGCATCGAACCTGGACTGGCATCTCGTTTCAAACATGATATTTTACATGTTTCAATGCCATTCTTCCAAATCTTCCCACCCTCTCCCTCTCCCACAGAGTCCATAAGACTGTTCTATACATCATTGTCTCTTTTGCTGTCTCGTACACAGGGTTATTGTTACCATCTTTCTAAATTCCATATATATGCGTTAGTATACTGTATTGGTGTTTTTCCTTCTGGCTTACTTCACTCTGTATAATAGGCTCCAGTTTCATCCACCTCATTAGAACTGGTTACTCTTTTAGATTCAGGGGCAGGTTTAGCTACAACATTTTTTTCACTATCCCTTTTAAGATGTACTTTTTCTGAATCCGGGGCAGGGTCTAAGACATCTCTAATGATATTCCGTAAGGAAAAGGTGTCATTAGGCACCTTTTCTGAGCCATGTTCGGAATGGTAAGTTTTTAGCTGTTTTCCTACTTTCTCCCAGACATCTAAGTTAACAGAGCCTTCGTCTGGAAACCAGGGACAGTGCTCTTGTACAAAGGAAAAAAATGATCGAATGGTAGATTTTTAAACTTTGATTCCTCTTTTATTTAATAACTGTAAAATTACTCCTATAAAGAGCTGTCTTTCATTTGATTCAGTGTTACCCATGTCAGAAAATTAAGTATAATAGAAGTAAAGCTTTTAGCTTTTAAAAGCTCAGGCTTTTCTTTTGCCTTTTAACATCAGAAACCATTTTCTCTCTCTAAGTCTAACTCTTTAACACTTTCAACACTTCCCACTCCTCTCACCCTGTCTATTCTACAGGGGGGTCTGCAGCACCCTGAGTGGGGTCCTAGCCATCCTGCAAACTGGAAGAACAATAGGGCTGATGACCCAGATTGTTCCGAGAAGGGGGGGCAATAGGGCTGATGACCTTGATTGCTTTGGGGAGCTTACCTTCAAATAGCCTGTCTCAGACGCCACCTGCCGGGGTCCAGCCCCGGCTGATCCAGGGTATTCGAAGGAGAGACGGCGTCGGCGACCAATGTATTTAAATATTCGTCAAAGATATAAAGAATAATAGAATGAGGATAGCTCAGTGAGGAAATTCAGTGGAGAAAAGAGGCTGAATAATTCAGCCAGAAGGTGAGAGAAAGAACGACATGGGGAGACCAAGCTTTGGTGAACAAGGCCCGCACTTTATTTTCCAAAGTAGTTTTTATACCTTAAGTTATGCATAGAGGATAATGGGGGAAGGGGTAGAGTCAGGCAGTAAGCCAGGCTTTCTTCCTGCAAACTTATCATATGCAAAAGTTTAGGTGATTTGCATCATCTTCTGGCCCGGAGGCCTGTTAACATTATAAGACCCTTTCTTCAGAAAACTTATTTTTCTCTAAATGTGAGTAGTCAGGCGCCACCCTCCAAAAGCATTAAAGTTGCATTCCTATAGGGCAAAGGTGTGGTGGGCTGTAACAAGAAAAATAATTAACTCAAGGGTCCAAGGTTACAAACATTAAAGGTACTACTTACACCAATTATATTAGTCAATACACTGCCAGGGACACAGCAGGTAAGGGATATGGAGACTTAGCAGCAAACATTGGCCCAACAAGTGAAAAACCCTTCACCAATACAATTTCTAATCAATCTTTTAACTGCTCAAAGGAATCTGTATTTAGACAGTTTAGAACATCTCATGCCTCTCACAGTTGGGAGGCTCTGAGCAATCACATGTGGCCAGAAAAACCTATTCAGGCAGGCTAGAGGACTTCCAAAGGAGTTTGCAGGTTGAAACACTATCACACCCAGAAACTGTATTAACTGGAGCTATAAGTTAACTCTTTTTTTCAGAGAGAGGTAGTCGGGGACAGCCCCCCCATAAAGTCAGAGGTGTAGGTGAGAGCACAAAGCAGAAAGTAGGCAGACTCTGGTTTTGGGGGTAGATGCTCGAGAATTTCCAGGGGGACTCCTGAGGCTCGATCCCGCCTTTGCGTATGCCCAGCCTCCTTCTTCATGACCTTTACCATGGGCAGAGCTCGCTCCCAGCAGTTCGTCTAGTCAAGGCTATGGTTTTTCCTGTGGTCATGTATGGATGTGAGAGTTAGACTGTGAAGAAGGCTGAGCGCCAAAGAATTGATGCTTTTGAAATGTGGTGTTGGAGAAGACTCTTGAGAGTCCCTTGGACTGCAAGGAGATCCAACCAGTCCATCCTGAAGATCAGCCCTGGGATTTCTTTGGAAGGAATGATGCTAAAGCTGAAACTCCAGTACTTTGGCCACCTCATGAGAAGAGTTGACTCATTGGAAAAGACTCTGATGCTGGCAGGGATTGGGGGCAGGAGGAGAAGGGGACGACAGAGATTGAGATGGCTGGATGGCATCACTAACTTGATGGACATGAGTCAGGGTGAACTCTGGGAGTTGGTGATGGACAGGGAGGCCTGGCGTGCTGCGATTTATGGGGTCGCAAAGAGTCAGACAGGACTGAGCGACTGAACTGAACTGAATACAGGGATCCAAGATTCCTGTACTAGTCAGGGAACTAGATCCCACATGCCACAACTGAGATCCAGAGCAACCAAATAAAAAAACGAAATTATAACATAAAAACGTCATAGACAGCATAAATAAACACAATGTTATCCATTGCCGGGGACCAGCCCCGGCTGATCCAGGGAATTCGAAGCGGGGACAGCGTTGGAAAGGATCAGGAAACAAATGCTTAATTAAACGTTTATTAAGGATATAAAGAGTGGTGAAATAAGGATAGCTCAGCGAAGAAATTCAGTGAAGAAAAGAGGCTGAATAAAATTCCAAAGCAGGGAATTTACGTCACCTACGAAGGCCGCAGGCGTCCTCCCGTTCTCCCGAAGGAGAGGAGACACTAAGGCTTCCCCGGTCAGATCTTAGAAGCCCAGGCAAAATTAGTAGGCTTGACGAGCTTCCCTGCCTCAGAGGAAAAGTTCAGCTAGAAGGTGAAAGAAAGAACGACACGGGGAGACCAAATTCCGGTGAACAAAAAGACATACTTTATTTTACAAAGTAGTTTTATACCTTAAGTTGTGCATAGAGGATAATGGGGGAAGGGGTAGAGTCATGCAAAGACAGCAGTTCCTGATCCTTATCGAAGTCAGGCTTTCAAACTTACCATATGCAAAAGTTTAGGTGATTTACATCATCTTCTGGCCAGGAGGCCTGTTAACATTTTAAGAAACTTATTTTTCTCTAAAGGTGATTATTCTAAAGTCAGGCGCCAGCCTCCAAAAAACACTGGAGAAAGTTGCATTCCTATAGGGCAAAGGTGAGGTGGGCTCAATCAAGAAAAGAATTAACTCAAGGGTCCAAGTTTACAAACATTGAGGCAACTGCTTACATTTCTATACATCCATTATATCAATCAATACAATGCCAAGGACACAGTAGGTAAGGGATATGGAGACTTAGCAGCAAACATTGGCCCAACAAGTGAAAAACCCTTCACCAATACAATTTCTAATCAATCTTTAAACTACTCAAAGGAATCTATGTTTAGACAGTTTAGAACATCTCCTGCCTCTCACAGTTGGGAGGCTCTGAACAATCACATGTTGCCGGAAAAAACCTATTCAGGCAGGCTAGAGGACTTCCAAAGGAGTTTGTAGGTTGAAACACTGTGACACCCAGGAATTATTAACTGGAGCTGTAAGCTAACTCTTTTTTTCAGAGAGAGGTAATGGGGGACAGCCCCCCATAAAGTCAGAGGTGTAGGTGAAAGCACAAAGCAGAAAGTAGGCAGACTCTGGTTTTGGGGGTAGATTGCTCGAGAATTTCCAGGGAGACTCCTGAGGCTTGATCCCACCTTTGCGTATGTCAAGCCTCCTTCCTCATGACCTTTGCCAGGGGCGGAGCTCGCTCCCCACAATCCATATATTTCTAATGAATTTTATAAAGAGTGTGTACATTTACTTTTAAGGAAAAGACTTGAACATTAACAGAAATAAATTAAGGAAATTTAAAAACAAATAAAAAGTAACCGAAACTTACTATGCCAAACAATAGGTGTCAGACACAGAGGAAAATACATGATCCGATCTATATGAAATCCTAGAAAAGTAGATCTAATCTTTAGAGATCAGCAGATTATTGGCTGCCTCTTGTTGATTAAAGTGGTTAGGAAAAGGACAAAAGAATATTTGAGGTGATGGATTCATTCTGTATCTATTACATATATAGGTAATCCTCAACCAACACAGATGTGAGCTGCACAGGTCCTCTTGCACCTGGGTTTTTTGATAAATACATACAATGACATAACCCATGATTGTTGAATCCACAGATGTTAAACTGAGGCTACAGAGGGCTGACTGTAAAGTGTACACATTATTTTTGACTACATGGAGGGTCTTAATAATTTTTGCTTTCAAATAACTAAGTTTTCTAAAGGGAATGGTGCTCAGAGATATAAATTGTTACTTTCATCTCCACCTTCCTACTTCCCATCTTCATGTTGAAATTTAAGAGATGCCTCAAGTTCAGGCAAGTCCATATACGTGACTTGTCACTTCCCGTCTGTTCCACCAGGGGCCTCCCCCATAGTTGTCACTGTTTCTTGTTTCTCAGTCCCAAACAATGGTGTCATTCTTGGCTATTTCCTTTCCACCAACTCCAGATACAAAGATATGAATTGAAGAAAAATAAAGTTGATTCTGTCTTTCAAATGTATCTAGTCTTACCCATATATAAGCACTTGCTTTATTACACTACTAGTACCAGTCAGCAGTGAAGTGGATTTTAAGTCAATGGTGCTTTATTAACTGCCCATGTGCTTCTGCTGCTGCTGCTAAGTCGCTTCTGTCGTGTCCGACTCTGTACGACCCCATAGATGGCAGCCCAACAGGCTACCCCGTCCCTGGGATGCTCTAGCCAAGAATACTGGCATGGGTTGCCATTTCCTTCTCCAATTCATGAAAGTGAAAAGTGAACATGAAGTCGCTCAGTTGTGTCCAACTCCTAGCAACCCCATGGACTATGGCCTACCAGCATCCTCTATCCATGGGATTTTTCAGGCAAGAGTACTGGAGTGGGTTGCCATTGCCGTCTCTGAACTGCCCATGTAGATGAAATAAAATCAGTCCAACGGAAGTCAGTTCCAAGTGAATAGTGGATCTAAATGGGATGGTAAGAAAACCTGGAAGAAGATATAGGGGAATATCTTCTTAATCTCAGATAGGCAAAAATCCAAAGACAGGAAATTGTGTCTACTTTCTTCATGCTGCATCTCCAGTGTAGATGCCCATTATTAACAGAAGGAACCTAAAGGAAACTTTATCACCTTCTGGAGAAATCTACACATATGCAAGTACTTGAGTCATTGTGAAGACATACAGTGTTCTTAATAAGATTGAATGTGAGAAATGTCACTTCTTATTAGTCTAACATCTAATGCAATCCTAATTAAATAACATTCAGAGTGATTTTCAGGATAAACTGAGTCTAAGCTTCACACAGGAAAACTGAGCAAGAATACCTCAGGAAACCCCTGAGGGGAAAAACTCAGGTCAAGTGATGAGGTGTCATAAGGCCTACCAGGAGATGAGACAGATTTTAAAGCCATGATTATTATTTTGTTGAAGATTTCAGGCCACTGTGTAATAAAAAGTGCATTACTGCCTCATGAACCACCACTAAAAATACTGCCAATTATTTAGGTTCTGACTTGTTAGGTGCCTCCCAATTCAGAGATCTCAGAAGTGTGAAGATATATGTGCCTTGGACTGGCCTTGAAGCATGGATTCTTAGAGAGATAAAGCAAACAATGAAAAAGCCAATATAGACTCCCAAACATGCATAATTTTAGTAGAAGATTAACATAACATTTCAGATAGTTGGGAAAAGGGAGATCTTTTCTTGACTGATAGTGAGAAAACTAGGTAGTCATCTAGGAAAAGATATTCTTGTCTCACACTTTATACACAGACACACACACCCTACAGCTGGCCCAAAGGTGTGCAACCAAAAGCCAAGAGACAAACAATTGTGTAGAAGCCAACGGATAACAATTATTACATCCTCAGACTAGGAAGGCCTTTCCAAATATGTGAAGAATCTGCAAGCCACACAAACTGATAATCTGACTGCATAAAAACGAAGCCCAGTGGTGAGGCCAACACTGTCCCAGAACTGAAGTGAAAATCCAAAAGGTAAGATTGGAGGTAGCCTATCCCCCAGCCCCAACACATCCTGTTTTTAGAGTCCTCATTCTCCCCAGAACCCCACCTACATAGCTGGTGTTGTTCCAATTTATATGGGACCTCACTCAGTTCCTAGAAGAGGCTCACTTTATATAGAAAGCAGGTTGAATGGTGTCCCCGAAAGATCTGTGCTCCAGAAACTGTGAAGGGATCTTATCTGAGAAAAGGGTCTTTGATATCCATTGACTTGCTCCACAAAGGGCTGCTACAAACCATAGATTTGTTTAAAACATTTTTTTTTTCAAGGGAATGATGTGTGAAGGCAATAAATCAAGACTCAATAAACCAAGATATGCCTGCGCTTAGTGCAGCCTAGGAGGATGCCTCGGTGCCCCCTACCCACTGACCTCACAGAGAAGGGACATACAGTATTGCAATGTCAAAATCTCTTGGAGCTGGCCTGTTCTCTGCCTCCCCTGATGTCCTACAAGCTCTTCTGCTCTTAAGGGGCTCTTAAAGTAACAGCTCTATTGAGATAAAATTCATATTAACATGCAATTCATCCATTTAGAGCTTACAAATCAGAGGCTTTTATTATATTCAAAAATAGCCATTACACTATGTACTTTCAGAAACTTTAAACACCTCAAGATGAAAACCAGGGAACTTCCCTGGTGGCCCAGTGGTTGAGAGTTCACCTTGAAATTCAGGGGATTCAGGAACCAGAATCCTACATGCCATGAAGCAACTGGCTCTACGCCCCACAACTACTGAGGCTTGCACACTCTGGAGGCCATACAACAAAACTGGAGTCTGCATACCACAGCAAGTGTTCTGGCAAAATATAGTGAAAATCCAACATGTAGCAACTATGTCTTGACAAAACCAAACTTAAAATTAAAAAAAAAAGAAATATCGTACTTAAGAGTGTTTAAAACTTTAATATTTTTATAGAAATATTTTTAAATTCTAAGGTGCTCTACAACTTTCAAAAGGTTCATACATGATTTCACCTAATCTCCTATATTCCCATAATAATACTTTTTTCTCCCCCACCCCTATATTACTCTCCCCACCACTATATTTTTTAGATATATAAAATCATGAACTGTGGGAAACACACACACACACACAGAAATTGATGTAGTGTGCCATCCTAACATGGGAGCTTGATCCTTGACTTCTTTAGTGATTACTGAGGCTGAACATCTTTAACTTGCTGAAGATTTGTGTGTCTTTGGAGAAACGTTTATTTAACTTCTTTGTGCATGTTCTAAACAGGTTGTTTATGTTCTGTTTTAGGAGTTCTCAGTGTTAAAGGTACAAATCCCTTATAAGATGTGATTTTATCACACTAGACTTAGTGTTGGGGTTGCTCAGCATGGTCAGTGGTCACTATGGACTTAGCCCCTCTGTGCTCACATTCCCTGTCCTCAAAGAATCATGCATGGTTCACTACAGAGAACCTTCTGAGGGCACTTCTGTACACTAGAAACTGGCAAAGGCCAAATGCAAGCAGAAGACGCAGAAAAGGAAACCTGCCTCTAGGGTGCTCCACAAATTGCCAAAGCTCTAAAGTCCCTGCTACTTGGGATTTTGAAAAATGCTTCTTAATATGTAAATGGAGAGAGGAGGCCCACTGAGGGTATTTTGCATCCATTGGAAAAGTAACTTGGATCCCTTCCTCACAAAACACCACCAAAGCAATTAAGACACATACTAAGAACCAGCACTTGAAAGGAAAACTTGACAAATTTTACAAAAATTTTTGATGAGTGAATATCTTTCTTTTTAATTGAGGTATTATGGATTTTTAAAGATTTGTTAGTTTAAGGTGTATAGCAAAGTGATTCAGGGATTGAATGTCTCAGGTGCTTCCATGGACAAAATTCACTACATTTTAGAGGCCCCTGGGATATGTCCTCTACTCAGAACAGGTAATAATCCTGAAAACACAGAGCAGCATGTGGTGGTGCTCGTGGGTATTTTTTGATGGAATCAATTATTCTAACATGACACACAGAAGAAGCCTAGATGCTAGGAGGGGGATCTCCAAACCTATTTTCAAACAGGAGGCTTTGCTCCGTTGAATATGGTAGCGTGAAACTGCACTTAGGAAGGGAAGAGGTGTGTCATGAATATTTTGTCTGCAGAGAACAAAGCAGTGTGTAGAGATGATATGCAAGCTCATCCCAGGACACTGTGCACATGGACACACTCACTGGATACTCAGCCATGTTCTAGGGGCATCGCACTGTCTCCACCCTTGATATATGGTGAGGCACTCACAGGTGTCCTGGAGAGTATGGTCACACAACCTGGATCTGTCCAATCTGTGTGTTCCATCCTCCCTGGCCACCATGATGGGCTCGGGACTGGAACAGTGACCAATCAGGACACAGGGCCAGGACTCATGCTGGAATCAAGGGGAAGAGGAGCTCTCCTTCTGCTGGAAGGGTTGGGGCCAGCGAGGTCAGTCTACAGCAGTGGGAGGGGCGTGAGGTCGGCCTGGGGCGATTGGTGACCTTCCTGCTCCTGTCAGGGCAGAGGTGCTAGCTTGAGAATGAGGGCACTGCTGAGCCCAGGGGTTGAGAGCTCTGGTTCCTGCTGTGGACCCGGAGCTCCACCCAAACCTGAGGCAAGCCGTCTGCCTGCAAGTCCTTCTGTTTACCTGTGAGCTTGTTGGAACCACGCTGGGTTTTCAGTCCAGCGGGCTAAGTGGAGACCCTGGAAATGCAAGTGTGTGGGTTTTGGCTGGCTTCAGGGAAGAAATGCCAGATGACACTGTGAGACTCCTGTGTAATTGGGATTCAGGTGATAGCTCTTGAAAGTGAAGTGAAAAGTCCTTCAGTCGTGTCTGGCTCTTTGCGAACCCATAGACTATATGATCCATGGAATTCTGCAGGCAAGAATATGGGAGTGGGCAGCCTTTCCCTTCTCCAGGGGATCTTGCAAACCCAGCAGTCGAACCCAGGTCTCCCGCATTGCAGGCAGATTCTTTACTGGCAGAGCCACAAAGGAGGCCCAAGAATATTGGACTGGGTAGCCTGGCCTTCTGCAGTGGACCAGGATTTCTGATACAGAAATCAAACTGAGCTCTCCTGCAATGCAGGAGGATTCTTCATCAGCTGAGGTATCAGGGAAGCCCAGTATCTCCTAAGACCAGCTTCTAATTGGAGGATTACCCTAAAGAGTCTTCACAGGATTAAGGTAGCAACCTGCTAAGGTAGCAATCGATGTCCTTATTCTAGAGGAAAAAACTGGGGCTCTAAGAAGGGGGTAACTCAGCTATAGCAAGGCAGTGTGTACCCAGACAAACCACCCAATTCCTGCTGTTAGAACTCAGGGAGGCAACATGGTGGGGCTTGTCCGTGTGACAGGGGCTAAGGCACCCTGCCCCCACTGGGTGCTGTGGGGACCTGACTTGGTAACTGCCGTCTGGCAGCTCTGAGACTCAGAGAAGCAGTTTGCCCTGAAGAGAGGAAGGGCACCTCCCTTCACCCACCCCACCACACCCTCTGGGTACTCCCACACACTCTCCCCTTTCTCTTGTTTTGTGAGGAAATTAGAGTCATGCTCATGTGACCACATTGGCTGTCCAATGTTCATAGGCTACCACTGGAGCTGCTACAGGAGAGGCCAAGAGAGTTTGCCGCTGAGTATCTCTCTTTCCTTTGCACCATCGGGGCCCTCCTCCACACTTGCACACCAGAGGCCTTTTCTGAGACATGTAGGGACGCTCGCTCAGTTTGCAACATGTTGTATCCACCACTGTCCTTTCAATTCCTCCCTTGAAACTCAGCTAATGTGCTCCTTTGCATTCATCATGGCCCCACTGGCTGTCATGGGAGGGACAGAACTGACTGTGAATCCAAAGCTCAGATCTGATAGCTGGGAATCTGTGTATAAAGGACCTGATTATTCATGCTGTAAAGGCTGAAATGGGCTCCAGGGGTCCAGAACTAGGGCTTGCGCCAAAGGGACTCCACAGACATTTTGATGCCTGGGGAGGCTTCTGGCTATAGTGGGTCTGGGGCGAGTTTCTTGAGGTTCTGAAGGCCCACTGTGTGCAGGATCATGGTGCATAGAGAAGAGAAGGTGGCGTCTACCTTGGAGGTGGTAGAAGCTCATGGATGAGCCAGACAGGCAGGCAGGTCCTGAAAGCACCTGAGCTGCTTTCCTGAGGGTGTGATGAGGGGAAGAAGAGACCCAGATCTTCTCCCTCATGTAGTACCCAGGGTAGGTTGTCACGAGACTAAACACTTACACAGTGATGACTATCGCTACTGTCTGCAAAAGGTTTACACTGGCATGTGTCTTCATCTGAGAGATCAGGCCATCTCTAAACTATACTGGCCATGGGCAAGGCCTGTCTACCCTCACATGTTTCTTGTCTTCCTTACTGAACATTCATTTCCAAGAGGGTTTATGAGCCATAGAATATTGGGTTTTCTCTAGCTGTGTCCAATGAGGAACGCTTTTTTTTCATCGGTGTTGTTGGTTTTCCAGTTCTCTCTTTTGGCTTACTCTCTGAATTTGTTTGTGGAACAGGAAGAGCTCAGCATCTCCCTTCTGACTTAGATGTCACATTTACAATAGCAATGCCTACCTGGAAGTTCTGACCACATTTACCAAAAGGGCTTCATTTTGCAGATGATATCTTGAAAGTACCTACACTGTCCTTTCAGTTACCCAAAGGCTACTTCAAATGAAATAAAAACAAGAATTCTCAAGTTTAGTCTTACAATATGTGGAGAGTCAGAAAAATCCCCTGGAGAAAGGAAAAGCTACCCACTACAGTGTTCTGGCTTAGATAATGCCATGGACTGTAAAATCCATGGGATTGCAAAGAGTCTAACAATATTAAGTGACTATAACCTTCACTTTCAGTCAGAAAAAAAAATCCATTTTTCTGTCATTTCAGTGATTGGCATTGATTGTGGACACCCAAAGAATGGGAAGAAATGGAGAAATAAGAGGACTAAATGTTGTCAGGTGGGGGAGGGAGGAATGGGGAGTGCTTGACATGAATCCAGACTTTGCTGGGAAGCGGGGAGAATAGAATGAGAGGGTCCCAATGCAGACAGTGGTGATGGTTACACAGAATTGTGAAGGCCTTAATATTCCAAAATTGCATCAATTAAAGTAAAATTTATTAACAAAAACTTAACAGAAAAAAATATATAAAGCTATAAAAAAATAAAACATCACAAGAAAGCTACTCACAAACCAGATGAAAATAAGCTCAGGTGAAGGCAACTCAATCTCCCTTGGGTTGGAAGTGAGTTGTTACCATCCACTGGAAGCAGACAGGGATGGAGGCTGCAGAGAGAACCGCTTCCCAGACAAGGTGTTTCCAAAAAGGGCTCTGGGTATCTGTTCAGAGCGGGGGCCTGTTCTACCTGCAGGGGTGTGTCAGTCATCATGGGAGTCGTGGTCTTGGGCAGGAGCCAGGGCAGGCTCTCCCTGCAGAGGTGGTGACTCATCTCCTGACTTGGGTTCTCCTGCCAAAGCCTGAGCAGGTACAGGTGCAGGTGGAGGTGGAAGTTCTTGCTGAGGGGGTGGAACATCAGTGCCTGTGGCTGGGGGTCCTGCAGGCACAGAGGTCTGATATGCCCAGTGTGCTGGCCGGTACCCAGCTGGCCTGGTGTCTTTGGGAAGGGAAGTCTCAGGTCTAGATCTCCTCTCAGTGGATCCCTGGGTCCTGCACCTATAGAAACCACAGCTGTAGGGACAGGACTTGGAAGTGTAGTCTGGCTGTAATTAGAGGCCAGTGCTAGAGCTGTGAGAGAAGAGAAGTTTACCCATTCCAGCCTTTTGATATGTGTATAGGGGGACAGAATTGATGCTTTTGAAGTGTGGTGTTGGAGAAGACTCTTGAGAGTCCCTTGGACTGCAAGGAGATCCAACCAGTCCATCCTGAAGATCAGCCCTAGGATTTCTTTGGAAGGAATGATGCTAAAGCTGAAACTCCAGTACTTTGGCCACCTCATGCGAAGAGTTGACTCATTGGAAAAGACTCTGATGCTGGCAGGGATTGGGGGCAGAAGGAGAAGGGGACGACAGAGGATGAGATGGCTGGATGGCATCACTGACTCGATGGACGTGAGTCTGAGTGAACTCCAGGAGTTGGTGATGGACAGGAAGGCCTGGCGTGCTGCGATTCATGGGGTCGCAAAGAGTCGGACACGACTGAGCTACTGAACTGAACTGAACTGATAGGGGGACAGAAAGCTGCCCAGAGAACCATAAAGAATACCCAGCATAGGATGCACTCTGATTGCAGTGTGAAAGATGGGTGGTGTGAAGCCAGTCTATGCTCCAAGTCCAGCCCCAGCTCTGGGGGATTCCTCCCTGTGTGGTTGAGCACCACCACCGCCCCCCCCCCCCCCCCGCCGCTACATACTCACTTGCACAGACCCATCCTCCTCACTTCTGTGCTCTGCTGTGGTGGGTCCCAGGTCCTCCTGCTGCCTCAGAGGCAGGGGTTCTCGGGGCTCTGGGTCGGAGTCCAGTGTGCTGAACTCCGTGGCAGCCTGAGACTGGGCCCTGGGGTGTGTCCCAGGTGGTTTCTGGGCAGCAGGCCTTCCTCACTTCCTCTTCATTCTCAATTGGGCTGACCCCTCCGTGGGCATGCTCACCTGGAGCCTACACTGGGCTTCACGGGCAGGGGGATGGTGGTCCGACTCCTCCCTCAGGGAGGTGAACAGAGTGTTCCCCTCATCGGCAACATCCAGTGGGAAGCTCTGAAATGACAGTGACCATCAGCAAGCCCTTCTTGGAGTATACTGAGCTGGGCCTGACCAGCATGGCTGTTGCTTCTGCCTGCTCAAACTTGTGCTCCCAGAAGAAACATGTGTGTGCTCAGGTACCCACTCGGGACAAAGAACCCCTCTGAGGGCATGGAATCATCCTGGGCAGCCGGTGCTGCCTGGATTTTCCCCATTCCGCCCAGCCTGCTCTCCCCTGGTGTGTGGACACACCCAGCCCACAGACATCTGACCCACATCAGCCTGGGCTTGCTTGAGGCAGACATACCCTGAGAATCCCCCATCCACACACACAAGGAAATGACTCAGGGTTACCTGGGTGTGATGGGAGAGGGGACCTGGCCCGGCCTGGGGCTCCCATGTTACCTTTCTGTTCCTTCAGGTAAAGGGCCAGAGGCCTTTCGGGGGCGGGGTGTGGGCCTGAGCCAGTGTCGACGGCGTTCCCACAGACTCTGCTTGTGCACTCTCCTGAGGCCCCAGAATCTGGGAAGGGGAAAAGAGCAGAACATCTTGGCAGCAAGTAATCTGGCTGGGGGCTGCTCTCCACTGTGAGGCCTGAAGACCCAGGTTCCGGATTCTGTTGGGTTCTGTTGCCAGGAAGTGACATCAATTCCTGGGTTCATTGACGAGGTCCCTTACACAAAGCGCCCCAAGGGAACCTCGGGGTTTCTGACTGTTCACTCACCACCTTAGGCCATGTGCAGGCTCTGTGACACACACACACTGCCCACCCCACAGCTCTGGGAGGACTGGGTGAAGCCAGGACCTGAGACTGAGGACACAGTTCTTTCAGACTGGCTCCTTCTTCTCATCTGTGATGTGGCCCTGGACATGCCATGTGCCCCTCAAGGTTTCCCCAGTCTGTCCATCTGCAGAGTGGGGGTCAATCTCCCATCTACTGCCTAGGTCTGTCAGTCTACAACACCTACATGCTTTTCAACCTGGGGCTGATATCACATGGAGCTTGTGCACTAGGAGTTCCCAAAGGCAGGATGACCTAGCACAGAATGGGGCAGAAACTGTCCTGGATGGGCTTTGGGACCAAGGAACAGGCACCCCCTTCCTGCCTATTTTGAGACCCGCCCCCAATGGACAACTGAAAGGAAGACTCGAAAGTCACCTTCTCTTATACCAAAGAGGACCCAACTTTCGGGTCCTTTTTTTCCATTGAGATTCTGAGATTCTTGTTCAAATGCCCCATCTGAGCTTCTGTGAGTGGCTGAGCCTATAATGGCTCCCTGCATTCTTGTATTTTACTCTCATAATCTTGGGTCTTTTCCCCCGTTCTGGGGTGGATGGGCACTGTCTTTGCTTCTAACTTCCAGATAGATTTATAAAAAGTCTGTAAAATCTACTAATTTCCTCTCTTTTGTTCAGTGTCTCTCTCTAGATATGTCTCTTTCTTTTCCTTTCTAAATTCAGTCTTGGTCTTCCTTTTTCTCTTTCTCTCTGTCTCTCCTGTGGATGGATGGATGCCTTTGAATACACATGTATATTGTTAGCTTAGGGTTAAGTTTAGGGATAGTTTAGAGTGAGATAAAGGGTTTAGGTTGGAGTTGGTGTTGGAGAATTGGACAAGGGTGGTGTGTTTTTTCTTAGAGACTTGAGTGCTGTTTGTTATTAGTCTGTTTTACATATGAACCACTTATAAGGTACATCAGTTGCAAGTAGTCTCTTATGTTCAGTTTACTATCTTTTTGATTTGTGAAAGCTTGATTCCCTGGCGGCTCAGATGGTAAAGCATCTGCCCGCAATGTTGGATCCTGGTTTGATCCGTGGGACAGGAAGATGCCCTGGAGAAGGAAATGGCAACGCACTCCAGTACCCTTGCCTAGAAAATTCCATGGATGGAAGAGCCTGGTGGGCTATAGTCCATGGAGTCACAAAGAGTCAGACACGACTGAGCAACTTCATATTTGTGTTTGGCACAGTCAGATTTGTGTTTTAAACACCTCTAAAGTTTGTGCGTGGGTGCAGGAGGGCCGAGAGGAGCTACTCCACGTTCAAGGTCAGGAGGGGCGGCCCTGAAGAGATACCCCTTGTCCAAGGTAGAGGGCAGTGGCTGCACTTTGCTGGAGCAGCCATGAATAGATACCCCATGATCAAAGTAAGAGAAACCCAAGTAAAATGGTAGGTATTGTGAAAGGGCATCAGAGTTGAGACACCCAGAAACCATAATCACAGAAAACTAGCCAATCTGATCACATGGACCATGGCCTTGTCTAATTCAATGAAACTACCAATGCTGTGAGGGGCCACCCTAGATGGATGGGTCATGATGGACAGGTCTGACAGAATGTAGTCCACTGGAGAAGGGAATGGCAAACCACGTCAATATTCTTGCCATGAGAACCCCATGAACAGTATGATAAAGGCAAAATGATAGGATACGAAAAGAGGAAATCCCCAGATCGGTAAATGCCCAATATGTTACTGGAGTTCAGAGGAGAAATAACTCCAGAAATACTGAATGGATGAAGCCAAAGCAAAAACAATATCCAGTTGTGGATGTGACTGGTGATAGAAGCAAGGTCCGATGCTGTAAAGAGCAATATTGCAGAGAGGAGGAGCCAAGATGGCAGAGGAGTAGGATGGGGAGAACACTTTCTCCCCCACAAATTCATCAAAAGAGCATTTAAACATCGAGTAAATTCTACAAAACAACTACTGAATGCCGGCAGAGGACATCAGGCACCCAGAAAAACAACCCAACTCTTCGAAAGGAGGTAGGAAAAAATATAAAAGACAAAAAAAAGAGACAAAAGAGGGAGGGATGGAGCTCCGTCCTGGGAAGGGAGTCTTAAAAAGAGAGAAGTTTCCAAACACCAGGAAACCTTCTCACTGCCGAATCTGTGCTGAGCTTTGGAAGCACAGAGGGCAACATAACAGGGAGAAAAAATAAATAAACAATTAAAACTCGCAGATTGCGAGCCCTACAGTAACTCCCCCTGAGGAGAAGCAGCGCAGACGCCTGCACGCGCCATTAGCAAGCGGGGGCTGGGCAGGGAGGCATGGCGCGGGCTGCATCACTCAGAGTAAGAATCTGGCCTGAATACCCTGAGCACTATCTGAGTGAAATAATTTGGGCTAGCAAACCAGACTGTGGGATATCTACCACGCGAAAAGCCAGCCCCAACCTAAGACACCACCAGGCCCGCGCACGGAACAAAGGACTGAACAGAGATAGCAGGCTGCAGACCTTCCCCCTCCGGTGACAGGCAGCCAGAGCCGGAAGGGGGCAATTGCAGCCCCAGAGAGACATTATCTATAAAACTGTAAGCAGGCTTCTTTGCTAACTAAAACTTCTTGGGGGTCTGGACGGTCAACATCTGCCTGAGAAGGTGCGCTGGTTTTACACCCAGATAACCGAGTGGCGGGAAGGTGATAAGTCGTAGCATTGGCGCTCGCCAAACACCTCATCACCTGAGCTGCTCGGACCTGGGAAGAGCACAAAACGCAGGCCCAACTGAGTCTGCGCCTCTGAGGACTACCCGAGTGCCTGAACCTGAGCGGCTTGGACCTGGGAGGTGCATGCAGCCCAGGGCCGGCCTCGGATTGTTCCCGGCAGAACAACCTAGAGCCCGAGCAGTGTGGGCAGGGAGGCTACACGCGCCGTGAGCAGGGGCAGACCCAGTGTGGCTGAGGCACTGCGAGCACACACCAGTGTTATTTGTTTGCAGCATCCTTCCCTCCCTCCCTACAGCGTGACTGAACAAGTGAGCCTAAAAAAAAAAAAAAAAAAATTTCCCCCACTGTCCCCTTTGTGTCAGGGCAGTAACCGGACACTGAAGAGACCAGCAGACAGAAGAAGTTATAACAGAGGGAAACGCCTTGGAAGCTACAGGCAATAGATTAAAACCCCGTGGTTACTACGGACTACATAGGAAGGGGCCTATAGATCTTGAGAAATATAAGTCGGACCAAGGAACTAGCCAAAAATGAACTGAACCCACAATACTCACAACAAAACCAGAAAAAGTCCTACAAATATTTTCACTATTTTTACAATCATTCTTTCTTTCTCTCTCTTTTTTTTTTAATTTTTAGAAAAAAAAATTGTTTAAGTCCTCTATTGTTCCTTTAATTTTCACTTTTATAACTTATTACTTTGCAAAAAAAAAAAAAGACCCTATTTTTTTCTTCTTCAGCAAACTTCATATATATATATTTTATAATTTTTTGACCTTATTTTTTTTCCCTTCTTTTCTTCAACATTGTATTTTTGAAATTCCAAACTCTACTCCAGTTTTTTAATTTTAGCTTTTTGGTATATGTTATCAATTTTGTACCTATAGTTTTTTTTTATAATTTCTGTGACTTTTTTTTTTCTGTTTCTTTCTCTTCTTTTTTATATAACATTGTATATCTGAAATTCCAAACTCTAGATTTTTAATTTATGCTTTTTGGTATTTGATATTAATTTTGTACTTGTATTTTCCTTATAATTTTTGTGACATTGTTTGTTTTTGTTTGTTTGTTTGTTTTCTCTCTTTATGTCTCTTCTTCCTTGTTTTTTAACATTGTATTTTTGAAATTCCAAACTCTACTCTAGATTTTTAATTTTTGCTTTTTGGTATTAGTTATCAATTTTGTACCTGTATTTTCTTTATAATTTTCGCGACCTTGTTTGTTTTTGTTTGTTCGTTTATTCTCTTTCTTTTCCTTCTTCTTTTCTTTAACATCGTATTTTTGAAATTCCAAACCCTACTCTAGATTTTTAATTTTTGCTTTTATGTATTTGTTACCAATTTTGTACCTTTAAGAACCCAATCCTCAGGACCCATTTTTCACTAGGGAGCGAGATTACTGGCTTGACTGCTCTCCCTCTCTTTGGACTCTCCTTTTTCTCCACCAGGTCGCCTGTGTCTCCTCCCTAACCCCTCTCTACTCTACCCAACTCTGTGAGTTTCTGTGTGTTCCAGATGGTGGAGAACACTTAGGGAACTGATTACTGGATGGATCTGTCTCCCTCCTTTTCATTCCCCCCTTTTATCCTTCCGGCCACCTCTGTCTCCTTCCTCCTTCTTCTCTTCTCTGTATAACTCCGTGAACATCTCTGAGTGGTCCAGTTGTGGAGTGCACATAAGGAAGTGACTACTGGCTACCCCACTTTCTCCACTGTTGATTCCACCTCATCTCATTTGAGTCACCTCTAACTCCCTCCTCCCTCTTCTCTTCTCCATGTAATGCTGTGAACCTCTCTGAGTGACCCTCACAGTAGAGAAACTTTTCATCTTTAATGTAGATGTTTTATCAATGGTGCTGTATAGAAGGAGAAGTTTTGAAACTACTGTAAAAATAAGACCAATAAGTGGAAGCAGGAGGCTTAAATCCAAACCCTGACTCCAGGGAACTCCTGACTCCAAGGAACATTAATAGACAGGAGCTCATCAAACGCCTCCATACCGACACTGAAACCAAGCACCACAAAAGGGCCAACAAGTTCCAGGGCAAGACATACCAAGCAAATTCTCCAGCAACAAAGGAACACAGTCTGAGCTTCAAGATACAAGCTGCCCAAAGTCACCCCAAAACCACAGACATCTCATAACTCATTACTGGACATTTCATTGCACTCCAGAGAGAAGAAATACAGCTCCACCCACCAGAACACCGACACAAACTTCCCTAATGAGGAAACCTTGACAAGCCACCTGTACAAACCCACACACAGCGAGGAAAAGCCACAATAAAGAGAACTCCACAAACTGCCAGAATACAGAAAGGACACCCCAAACTCAGCAATTTAAACAAGATGAAGAGACAGAGGAATATGCAGCAGATAAAGGAACAGGATAAATGCCCACCAAACCAAACAAAAGAGGAAGAGATAGAGAATCTACCTGATAAAGAATTCCGAATAATGATAGTGAAATTGATCCAAAATCTCGAAATTAAAACGGAATCACAGATAAATAGCCTGGAGATAAGGATTGAGAAGATGCAAGAGAGGTTTAACAAGGACCTAGAAGAAATAAAAAAGAGTCAATATATAATGAATAATGCAATGAATGAAATTAAAAACACTCTGGAGGCAACAAATAGTAGAATAACTGAGGCAGAAGATAGGATTAGTGAATTAGAAGATAGAATGGTAGAAATAAATGAATCAGAGAGGATAAAAGAAAAACGAATTAAAAGAAATGAGGACAATCTCAGAGACCTCCAGGACAATATTAAACGCTACAACATTAGAATCATAGGGGTTCCAGAAGAAGAAGACAAAAAGAAAGACCATGAGAAAATACTTGAGGAGATAATAGTTGAAAACTTCCCTAAAATGGGGAAGGAAATAATCACCCAAGTTCAAGAAACCCAGAGAGTCCCAAACAGGATAAACCCAAGGCAAAACACCCTAAGACACATATTAATCAAATTAACAAAGATCAAACACGAAGAACAAATATTAAAAGCAGCAAGGGAAAAACAAAAAATAACACACAAGGGAATTCCCATAAGGATAACAGCTGATCTTTCAATAGAAACTCTTCAAGCCAGGAGGGAATGGCAAGACATACTAAAAGTGATGAAAGAAAATAACCTACAGCCCAGATTATTGTACCCAGCAAGGATTTCATTCAAGTATGAAGGAGAAATCAAAAGCTTTTCAGACAAGCAAAAGCTGAGAGAATTCAGAACCACCAAACCAGCTCTCCAACAAATACTAAAGGATATTCTCTAGACAGGAAACACAAAAACGGTGTATAAATTCGAACCCAAAACAATAGAGTAAATGGCAACTGGATCATACTTATCAGTAATTACCTTAAACGTAAATGGGTTGAATGCCCCAACCAAAAGACAAAGACTGGCTGAATGGATACAAAAACAAGACCCCTACATATGTTGTCTACAAGAGACCCACCTCAAAACAGGGGACACATACAGACTGAAAGTGAAGGGCTGGAAAAGGATTTTCCATGAAGATAGGGACCAAAAGAAAGCAGGAGTAGCAATACTCATATCAGATAAAATAGACTTTAAAACAAAGCCTGTGAAAAGAGACAAAGAAGGTCACTTCATCATGATAAAAGGATCAATCCAAGAAGAAGATATAACAATTATAAATATATATGCACCCAACACGGGAGCACCACAATATGTAAGACAAATGCTAACAAGTATGAAAGGAGAAATTAACAATAACACAATAATAGTGGGAGACTTTAATACCCCACTCACACCTATGGATAGATCAACTAAACAGAAAATTAACAAGGAAACACAAACTTTAAATGATACAATAGACCAGTTACACCTAATTGATATCTATAAGACATTTCATCCCAAAACAATGAATTTCACCTTTTTCTCAAGCGCACATGGAACCTTCTCCAGGATAGATCACATCCTGGGCCATAAAGCTAGCCTTGGTAAATTAAAAAAAAAAAAATAGAAATCATTCCAAGCATCTTTTCTGACCACAATGCAGTAAGATTAGATCTCAATTACAGGAGAAAAACTACTAAAAATTCCAACATATGGAGGCTGAACAACACGCTGCTGAATAACCAACAAATCACAGAAGAAATCAAAAAAGAAATCAAAATTTGCATAGAAACGAATGAAAATGAAAACACAACAACCCAAAACCTGTGGGACACGGTAAAAACAGTCCTAAGGGGAAAGTTCATAGCAATACAGGCACACCTCAAGAAACAAGAAAAAAGTCAAATAAATAACCTAACTCTACACCTAAGGCAACTAGAAAAGGAAGAAATGAAGAACCCCAGGGTTAGTAGAAGGAAAGAAATCTTAAAAATTAGAGCAGAAATAAATGCAAAAGAAACAAAAGAGACCATAGCAAAAATCAACAAAACCAAAAGCTGGTTCTTTGAAAGGATAAATAAAATTGACAAACCATTAGCCAGACTCATCAAGAAACAAAGGGAGAAAAATCAAATCAATAAAATTAGAAATGAAAATGGAGAGATCACAACAGACAACACAGAAATACAAAGGATCATAAGAGACTACCATCAACAATTATATGCCAATAAAATGGACAACGTGGAAGAAATGGACAAATTCTTAGAAAAGTACAACTTTCCAAAACTGGACCAGGGAGAAATAGAAAATCTTAACAGACCCATCACAAGCATGGAAATTGAAACTGTAATAAAAATCTTCCAGCAAACAAAAGCCCTGGTCCAGACGGCTTCACAGCTGAATTCTACCAAAAATTTAGAGAAGACCTATCCTGCTCAAACTCTTCCAGAAATTTGCAGAGGAAGGTAAACTTCCAAACTCATTCTATGAGGCCACCATCACCCTAATACCAAAACCTGACAAAGATCCCACAAAAAAAGAAAACTACAGGCCAATATCACTGATGAACATAGATGCAAAAATCCTTAACAAAATTCTAGCAATCAGAATCCAACAACACATTAAAAAGATCACACAACATGACCAAGTGGGCTTTATCCCAGGGATGCAAGGATTCTTCAATATCCACAAATCAATCAATGTAATACACCACATTAACAAACTGAAAAATAAAAACCATATGATTATCTCAATAGATGCAGAGAAAGCCTTTGACAAAATTCAACACCCATTTATGAAAAAACTCTTATTGACAAATTTAGACTTAAATAGAAGAAAGTAGGGGAAACCACTAGCCCATTCAGGTATGACCTAAATCAAATCCCTTATGATTATACAGTGGATGTGAGAAATAGAGTTAAGGGATTAGATCTGATAGAGTGCATGATGAACTATGGACAGAGGTTCATGACATTGTACAGGAAAGGGATCAAGACATCCCCAAGAAAAAGAAATGCAAAGAAACAAAATGGCTGTCTGAGGAGGCCTTACAAATAGCTGTGAAAAGAAGAGAAGAGAAAAGCAAAGGAGAAAAGCAAAGACATAAGTATCTGAATGCAGACTTCCAAAGAATAACAAGGAGAGATAAGAAAGCCTTCCTGAGCGATCAATGCAAAGAAATAGAGGAAAACAACAGAATGGGAAAGACTAGAGATCTCTTCAACAAAATTAGAGATACCAAGGGAATACTTCATGCAAAGATGGACTCAATAAAGACAGAAATGGTATGGATCTAACAGAAGCAGAAGATATCAAGAGGTGACAAGAATGCAGAGAAGAACTGTACCAAAAAGATCTTCATAACCCAGATAATCACGATGGTGTTATCACTCACCTAAAGCATACATCCTGAAATGTGAAGCCAAGTGGGCCTTAGAAAGCATCACTATGAACAGGCTAGTGGAGGTGACGTATTTCCAGTGGAGCTCTTTCAAATCCTGAAAGATGATCCTATGAAAGTGCTGCACTCAATATGCCATCAAATTTGGAAAATTCAGCAGTGACCACAGCACTGGAAAAGGTCATATTTCATTCCAATCCCAAAGAAAGACAATGTCAAAGAATGGTCACACTACCACACAATTGCACTCATCTCACACGCTAGTAATGTTCAAAATTCTCCAAGTGAGGCTTCAGCAATACATGAACTGTGAAATTCCAAATATTCAAGATGATTTTAGAAAAGGCATAGGAACCAGAGATCAAATTGCCAATATCCGCTGGATCATTGAAAAAGCGAGTTCCAGAAAAACATCTATTTCTGCTTTATCGACTATGCCAAAGCCTTTGACTGTGTGCATCACAATAAACTGTGGAAAATTGTTCAAGGGACTGGAGTACCAGACCTCCTGACCTGCCTCTTGAGAAAACTATATACAGGTCAGGAAGCAACAGTTAGAACTGGACATGGAACAACAGACTGGTTCCAAATAGGGAAAGGAGTACATCAAGGCTGTATATTGTCACCCTCCTTATTTAACTTCTATGCAGAGTACATCATGAGAAACCCTGGGCTGGAAGAAGCACAAGCTGGAATCAAGATTGCCGGGAGAAATATCAATAACCTCAGATACACAGATGACAACACCCTTATGGCAGAAAGTGAAGAAGAACTAAAGAGCCTCTTGATGAAAGTGAAAGACGAGAGTGAAAAAGTTGGCTTAAAGATCAACATTCCGAAAACTAAGATCATGATAGCTGGTCCCACCACGTCATGGCAAATAGATGGGGAATTGTGGAAACAGTGTCAGACTTTATTTTGGGGGGCTCTAAAACCACTGCAGATAGTGAATGCAGCCATTAAATTAAAAGACGCTTACTCCTTGGAAGGAAAGTTATGACCAACCTAGATAGCATATTTAAGCAGAGACATTACTTTGCCAACAAAGGTTCGTCTAGTCAAAGCTATGGTTTTTCCGGTGGTCTTGTATGGATGTGAGAGTTGGACTGTGAAGAAAGCTGAGTGTCGAAGAATTGATGCTTTTAAACTGTGGTGTTGGAGAAGACTCTCGAGAGTCCCTTGGACTGCAAGGAGGTCCAATCAGTCCATTTTAAAGGCGATCAGTCCTGTGTGTTCATTGAAAAGACTGTTGCTAAAGCTGAAACTCCAATACTTTGGCCACCTCATGTGAGGAGTTGACTCATTGGAAAAGACTGATGCTGGGAGGGATTAAGGGCAGGAGGAGAAGGGGACAACAGAGGATAAGATGGCTGGATGGCATCACCGACTCAATGTACATGAATTTGAGTGAACTCTGGGATTTGGTGATGGACAGGGAGTCCTGGCATGCTGCAATTCATGGGTTTGCAAAGAGTTGGATATGACTGAACGACTGAACTGGACTGAACTGAACTGAAGTGATGCTTCGCTTTTTCATTGCAAAGCTGTTCAGTTGGATGGAAACCCATTGGTGTGCTTTGTTTTCCTGTTTCCCTTATTTGAAAAGAGACCCATTTCTGCCTCTGCCCACCAAATTGAAGGACACTCTGATGTTAAGGAGCCTATGATCTATGCTTATTTCTAGAAATCTCATAACATCAGCCTATGGGTTGATGTGTTTCATGAATATTCAGGTGGTATGAGATTAAAAACCAATAGAATTCTTTGGATATAGCTGTCCAGGTTTTCCATGGACATTTACTGAAGATGCTTTCTTGTTCCCATTTGTATATTTTCCCCTTCTTTGTCACAAATGAGTTGACCATGGATGCTTGGATTTGTTTTTGACAAACTACATTTCTCCAAAGACACACAAATGTCTGACAAGTTTTAGATGCTCAGTCTCACTAATCACTAGGGGAGACAAGCATCACCATCCCTCATTAGGATGGTACACTGCATAAATTGTTCTCTTTTGTGTGTTATTTTTAAGAGTTCATGATTTTTCAGAGATGTAGTTATTTATGGTACTGTGGAAGCATTGGAAACCTGCTGTCAGTATGAATAGATGAGATGAATGATTCTAAAAATAATAGTGTTTAAATATGTATATTTGAGTATTTTATACCTTCTTTGATAAAGTGAAAAGTATTTAAACTGAAGTTGATCATTTTTATGGACATTAAAAAATATATCCATAAAGTTTCACTTTTTATTATCTTCAAAGAAAAAAAGATAAAGTTTTGTCTCCTATACTGTTGTTATATGAAGATCAGTCTAAAGGGTTTATTTAAAGCTTTTTCAGATGTAGTCATAGCAGTGAAATGCTGTTAACACTAGAAATGTTTTTTCTATGATAGAAAGGCAATCTGGTCTGTCTTTCTCAATAGCCTTTAATTTTGTGTTTACTACATCATGTTTCTTTTCATTTTTTAAATTGGACAATAATTATTTTACAATCTTGTGTTGGTTTCTGCCATATATCAAGATGTCTCAGCCACAGGTATACATATTTCCCTCTCCTTTTTTAACTCCCTCCCTTCTCCCTGTCCATCCCAGCCCTCCAGGTTGTCACAGAGCAAATTCCACTTGCTTTGGTTTCACATGAGGTAATATATATGTCTCTGTGCTATTCTCTCTATTGGTCCCACACTCTCTTACCCCACTGTGTCAACAAGTCTGTAGTCAGTTCTCTATGTCTGCATCTCCGTCTCTGCCTTACAAATGGGTTCATCAGTAACATCTTTCTAGATTCCATACCCACGCATTAATATACAATATTTGCCTTTCTCTGACTTACATACTTTTTTTGGTGGTGGTACTTTTCTTAATACTTGACCTAATTTGCAATGAAACATAAAAGGATTTCATGGGATGAAAATGGCAACAACTGAGTGTTACATTTTAGCCTAGCACTCCAGGCCCAAGTAAATCTAGGGTAAATTCATTTCTATGACAGCTTCTTTGATCACATTCATTACTTTCCCCTGTTGTCATGTGTACAATTTTCTGTTCCCTATACAATAATTACATGTGTCAAGTATCATCTGTAAGAAGTTGTATAGCAATGAGGAAATATGTTCATAATGTAGACACCACAAACACCCTCCAAAAGGTGTATGTAATAAGAATAAATTTTGTAATGAATTTTACTCCCTGGAAATAAATTTAAAAAATTGAAAAAGTTACATTAATGTGGTTATAGGTAGGTTTTCAGTGAAGGTGGACTAGACTAACAGCTAGGATCCCATCTTTCCTTAAAATGCAGAATAAATATAAAGGGAACACACAGTCTCTTCAGTAAATGGTGTTGGGAAAACTGGTCATTGACTTTTAGAGATTGGGAAACTGAAATTCATGAAGACTTGCAGGGCACCAGGGCATCGACTGGACCAACCTCTCGCCCTCCTGATGCGGCGGGTGCTCATCCACTTCCCGACGTGCAGCACAGCCATAATCCAGCCCGTAGGGGTGCATCGGGTCATCCAGACATTGCCCATAAATAGAGGTTCCCAAGGCCAGCCTGGCTCTCAGGGACTGAAACAGCCTGTTGGACTCGAGGTTGGGATGGCAGTTGAGTGTTGCCATATGAATGGGAGTGGAGAATAGAGCAGGCTATGACTGAAGTCCAAGTTTCCACCGTCCTGGTGAGAAATGTATTGTCCTAGACACCGAACATTCATGACATACACTCAATCTGAGGTCTGTGGTTCAGACTTCATTCAGACTTCAGCTTTTCAGGGAGGTCATTCGGGTGACCCTGACTTGAGCAGACACAGCTCTGTGGCCCTGCCATTAGCTGTCATATCCCTTTCGGCGAGAAAGACAGCTGGACTGAAAGACAAGTGAGCTCGGATCACACCCTGGGGAGCGGGTGCACCACGGCTGCCTTTGTGTTCTTTCCATTTTATTACAGTTTCAAAGTGTCTAGTTAGGAAGTGTGAAGTTGACCCCATTTTTTTTTTTTTTTTTTTGTGGTGGAATCCAGACAGGGGCAAGGTAGGAATTTTTCTTAGGATAGGCATGTCTAGAGGCAGCTTTCATCGAGCTTGCATCTTCAAATAAAAGCCCTTCCATGGACTTCACTTAATGAACACATCTTCAGGAATGACAGAGGTTTGTATATAACTGCTGTTTCACATGTCTACTATCTGTTCTGCCTATCAGAATATTTGGGGGGTGGTGCAAATTTGTTGCTTTCATTATTCATTTTGTACCTGCACATGTATTTCAGCTCTTCTCATATTGTCTGTGACAATAATTTCCTAACAAATTCAGGTTCAGTTCACTTCAGTTACTCAGTTGTGTCCAGCTGTTTATTAACCCATGGACTGCAGAACACCAGACCTCCCAGTCCTTCGCTAACTGCCAGGGATTACTCAAAGTCATCTCCATTGAGTCAGTGATGCTATCCAGCCTCTCATCCTGTTATCCCCTTCTCCTCCCACCATCAGTCTTTCCCAGCAACAGGGTCATTCAAATGAGTCAGTTCTTCTCATCAGGTGGCCAAAGTATTGGAGTTTCAGATTCAGCATCAGTCCTTCCAGTGAATATTCAGGACTGAGTTCCTTTAGGATGGACTGGTTGAATATCTTTGCTGTCCAAGGGACTCTCAAGAACCTTCTCCAACATCACAATTCAAAAGCATCAATTCTTTGGTACTCAGCTTTCTTTACAGTCCAACTCTCACATCCATATATGACAACTGGAAAAACCATTGCTTTGACTAGATGGACATTTGTTGGCAAAGTAATGTCTCTGCTTTTAATATGCTGTTTACCTTGGTAATAAATTTTCTTCCGAGGAGCAAGGGTCTTTTAATTTCCTGGCTGCAGTCACAATCTGCAGTGATTTTAGAGTTCAAAATAATAATGTTTCTCACTGTTTCCACTGTTTCCCTCTCTATATGCCATGCAGTGATGGGACCATATGCCATGATCTTCGTTTTTTTAAATGCTCAGTTTCAAGCCAGCTTTTTCTCTCTCTTTTTCCTTCATCAAGAGGCACTTCAGCTCCTCTTTGCTTTCTGTCATAAGGGTGGTGTCCTCTGCATATTGGAGGGTATTGATATTTCTCTCGGCAATCTTGATTCCAGCTTGTGCTTTATCCAGTCCAGCATATCTCTTGATGTACTTTTCATATTAGTTAAATAAACAGAATCATAATATACAGCCTTGACTTACTCCTTTTCCAATTTGGAACCAGTCTGTAGTTCCATGTCCAGGTCTCACTGTTGTTTCTTGACCTGCATACAGATTTCTCAGGAGGCAGGTCAGGTGCTCTGGTATTCCCATCTCTGGAAGAATTTTAGACAGTTTGTTGTGTTCCACACAGTAAAAGGCTTTGGTGTAGTCAATTAAGCAGAGGTATATGTTTTTCTGAAACTCTTTTGCTTTTCTGATGATCCAAGGGATGCTTGAAATTCGATCTATGGTTCCTCTCCCTTTTTAAAATACAGCTTGAATATCTAGAAGTTCATTGTTCATTTACTTTTGACCTGACTTTGAGAATTTTTAGCATTGAGTTGCTAACGTGTGAGATGAGTGTAATTGTGTGGTAGTTTGAACATTCTTTGGCATTGCCTTTCTTTGGGATTGGAATGAAAACTCACCTTTTCCAGTCCTGTGGCCACTGCTGAGTTTTCCAAATTTGCTGGCATATTGAGTGCAGCCCTTTCAGAGCATCATCTTTTAGAATTTGAAATAGCTCAACTGGAATTCCACCACCTCCACTTGCTTTGTTCATAGTGATGTTTCCTAAGGCTCACCTGACTTCGAATTCCAGCATGTCTGGCTCTAAGTGAGTGATCACACCATGGTGATTATCTGGGGTTGTGAAGATCTTTTTTGCATAATTCTTCTTTGTATTATTGACACCTCTTTTTAGTATCTTCTACTTCTGTTATGTCAATACAATTTCTGTCTTTAATTGTACCCATCTTGGTATGAAAAGTTCTCTTAGTGTCTCTAATTTTTTTGGAACTATATCTATTCTTTTGTGTTCTTGTTTTCCTCTATTTCTTTTCATTGATCACTGAGGAAGGCTTTCTTATCTCTCCTTGCTATTCTTTGGAACTCTGCATCAAATGGGTATATCTTTATTTTTCTCCTTTGCCTTTTGTTTCTCTTCTTTTCATAGCTATTTGTAAGGCCTCCTCAGATAGCTAGTTTGCCTTTTTGCATTTCTTTTTCTTGGGGATGATCTTGATCTCTGCTTCCTGTACAATGTCAGCAACTTCTGTCCATAGTTTTTCAGGTACTCTGTCTACCAAATCCAATCCATTGAATCTATTGGTCACTTCCACTGTGTGATTGTAAGGGATATTATTTAGGTCATACCTGAATGGTCTATTGGTTTTCCCTACTTTCTTCAATTAAAATCTCAATTTGGCAATAAAGAGTAAATGATCAGAGCCACAGTCAGCTCCTCATCCTGTTTTTGCTGACTGTATAGAGCTTCTCCATCTTTGGTTGCAAATATTATAAATATAATCAATCTGAGTTTGTTATTGACCATCTGGTGATGTCCATGTGTAAAGTCATCTCTTGTGTTGTTGGAAGAGGGTGTCTGGTAGTACCAGTGTGTTCTCTTGGCAAAATTCTGTTAGCCTATGCCCTGCTTCATTCTGTACTCCAAGGTCAAATTAGCCTGTTGCTCCAGCTGTTTCTTGACAATTTAGGGTGTGTGAGTGCAAAGTCACTTCATTTGTGTCCCACTCTGTCCAACCCTATGTATTGTAGCCTTTCAGGAGCCTCAGTCCATGGTATTCTCCAGGCAAGAATACTGGAGTGGATTGCCATGCCCTCCTCCAGGGGATCTTCCTGACCCCCATAGAGCACCTGTGAAGCCACACAAAGTATGAGGGTCACTTGTATTTTCATTTTGTATTCTATAGCTCTGTACTACTAAAAGACTCTTAGTTCTGGAAGGATCTCTTTTGTATTGAAATATTGTTGCAATGAGCTGTGATTGATACTGGGATTCTTGGCCTCTGGAGATGAGGAATTCGATACGGTGCCAGGGATGAGGCTTGTTTGCTCAGAGCTTTTTATATAATAAACTTTTATTAAAGTATATAAGAGATAGAGAAAGCTTCTGATATAGAGCTCAGAAGGGAGCAGAAGAGGTGCCTACTTGCTAGTTTCTAACAAGGAGTTATATCTGCTAAGTCACGTCAGTCGTGTCCGAATCTGTGTGACCCCATAGATGGCAGTTTACCAGGCTCCCTCTTCCCTGGGATTCTCCAGGCAAGAACACTGGAGTGGGTTGCCATTTCCTTCTCCAATGAATGCAAGTGAAAAGTGAAAGTGAAGTCACTCAGTTGTGTCCGACTCTTAGAGACCCCATGGACTGAAGCCCACCAGGCTCCTCCATCCATGGGATTTTCCAGGCAAGAGTACTGGAGTGGGGTGCCATTTCCTTCTCTGAGGAGTTATATACCTATTAGCAAAGCTTCATTAGAGAAAAGTAACACCTCAACTGAGAGAGTTGCACCAGGCACCTCAGCTACAACATTTATTTTGAGACAGCATTGGAACAAGGTGAGTCGTGCCTGGCTATAAAACAGTTGACAGGAATCTTGAAGAAAGGCAGATTTCCAAGCAAATACATATATATATTTTAACACATTAATATAGTCTAAGGAAGATATTTCCATGATAAAAACACATTGGTAAGCTCAAGATTTGAGATAAAGTTAAGTTCACGCATAACCATTTATTATCATGACAACAGAGAATTTTCACAGATAAAAGGAATTTAAAAAGTCCACCAATTGGAGTTTTATTTTCTCCTGCCACTTGGGCACCTCTGACCTGCCTACAGAGGCTATTAACACTCTCAGTATGTGTATTACATTTTGTGTTGCATAAGCCTGAATGAGATGGCCCAGCTTTCACTCTTAATACATGATCTGATTGCTAAACAGGAAATAAAAAAGAGTGGAGATCTCAGAATCGGGAGGAACCTAACAAGTCAGCCTTAGTAATAGTGTTTTTTGTAGTGGTACCTTAGCCAGTAATGGCACTTGTAATAGAAGTGGCCTGCATTCTTCAAAAAATTGATAACAACCCTGGTTTAAAATCTCTCTTATCTCCTGGTAGGCTTTATCACAGCTCATCACTGGACCTGACTTGTTTTCCCTCAGGGCTTTCCTAGTTATTCTTGCTCAATTTTCTATGTGAAACTTAGAAGCAGTTTATCCTGAAAATCAGTCTGAGTGGTTCTTAATTAGGGTTGCATTAGATGTTAGACTAAGGAGAAGTGACATTTATATGACATTCAATCTTAGCATTAAAAACACTGTGTGTCTTTACAATAAGCCAAGTACTTGCATGTGTGTGGATGTTTATAGATGGTGTTGAACTTTCCTTTATGTGTCCTCTGTAAATACTGGGCATCTACACTAGACATACAGCATGAACACAACAGACATGATTTCCTCTCCTTGGATTTTTGCCTACCTGAGATCATGAAGATATTCCCCTATGTCATCTACCGGTTTTTCTTACCTTTCCACTTGGATTCACTATTCACTAGGAACTGACTTTGGGTATTTATTTTATCAATAAAATAAAATTGATTTTATTCTGTCTAGATGGGCAGGTAATTCAGCAGCATTTACCCAAAATCTACTTCCCTGTCTCTGGTACTGACTCAGTGAGTGAATAAATGAAAGTTACTCAGTCGTATCTGACTCCTTTTAGCCACATGGACTGTACATGGAATTCTCCAGGCCAGAATACTGGAGTGGGTAGCCTATCCCATCTCTAGTGGATCTTCTCAAGCCAAGATTTGATCCAGGTTCTCCTGCATTGCACACAGATTTTTTTTTACCATCTGAGCTCTCAGGGAAGTCATTGGTACTAGTAGTGTAATAAGAAAGTGCTTATACATGAGTAGAATTAGATGTATCTCAAAGACAGAATCAACTTTATTTATTTATTTTCAATTCATGTCTGGAGTTTGTGGGAAGAGGAGCCAAGAATGGAATCGTTGTTTGGGTCTGAGATACTAGAAGCTGTGACAACTATGGAGAGGGGTGGGGGGTGGAGCACCTGGAGGATCAGAATAGAGGTGGAAAATCATGGATGTGGGCCCTGCTGACACTGCGGCAGCTCTTAGACTTCAGAATGAAGATGGGAAGTTAGGCAGGTGGAGATGAAAGTACCGAGTTGTATTTCTGAGCACCATTCCCTTTACAAAATTAGGTCTGTGAAAGCAAAAAAGTATTAAGACCCTCCATGTAGTCAAAAATCTGTGGACACTTTACAGTCAGCCCTCTATAACCTCAGTTTAACTTCTGTGGATTCAAAAACCATGGGACATGTCATAGTATGTATTTATTGAAAAAAATCCAGTTGTAAGTGGACCTGTGCAATTCAAATCTGTGTTGTTTGAGGGGTAGCTGTGTATGTAACACAGTTTGTATATCCATTGCCCCACTGATGAACGATAGATTGCATCTACCTTTGGTTGTTGTGAAATGTGCTAGAATGAATATTCATACACAAGTATCTGTTGGAGACCCTACTGGCAATTATTTTGGGTTTAGATTTTGGAGGAGTATTGCAGGGCCATATAGTAATTTAACATCTTTGAGGGATCTGTGAATTGTTTTCCACAGTGGCCACATCATCTTCCATTCTTCCCAGCAAGATACAGGGTTCCAGTGTCTCCACGTTCTCACTCCAATTGTTAATCTTGTCCACTCTTGTTATATTCTGTTGTTTCTGATCTTTACATTGAAGCTATCTTTAATGTGAGGTGGTTTCTCATTGTGGTTTTTAATTGCATTTCTCTAGTGACAAATCATGTTAAGTATCTTTTCATGAGCTTAGTATAATCTACATGCATGAAAATTTAATGATATAGTTTTATGATTTCTGACATTTATACACACAGGTTCAGCAACCACAGGCAAGATACAGAATGTTTCCATCACCCCAAATTTTCTCTTATCCTTTTATGAACCACATCGCTCAACACCAGGCAGCCAATGATCTGCTGGTTTCCAGAGATGAGATCTCTTTTCTAGGATTTCATAAAAATCGGATCATGTGTTTTCATTTGTGTCTGACTTCTTTTGTTGGGAATAATAAGTTTTAAGTTGTTGCTTTGTGCTTGTTTTTAAGTTTCCTTATTTCTAACAATCTTCAGGTCTTTTCCTGGAAAGGAAATGTCCCCATTTTTTATAATATTTATCAAAAATATTTGTATATAATTTTTATGCTGTCTGTGGCATTAGTATCTTTTAATGCTTTTTTTATTATTATTATTTGGCTGCTCTGTGTCTCAGTTGTGGTCTGTGGGATATATTCCCTGATTAGGAATCGAATCTGGGTTCCCTGCTTTGGGAGTGCAGAATTGTAGCACCAGGACCACCAGGGGATTCCTGGATATTCATATTTGTATTTGTTCTCTCTTTTTTTTCTTTTTTTATAAATTCTGTTATCATCATTTTACAATGTTACATTACTATCTGCTGTATAATAAAGTGAATCATTTATATGTATAGATATGTCCACTCCCCTTTGAGCCTCCCTCCCATCCCCTCACTCCTCCTCTTGAGGTCAATGCAGAGCACCAAGCTGAGCTCCGCATGCTACACAGCCACTTTCCACTAGCTATTTGTTTTACACATGGTAGTGTATATATGTCAATGCTAGTCTCTCAGTTGGTTCCCTCCTCTCCTTACCCTGCTATGTCCACAAGTTCATTTTCTATATCTGTGCCTCTGTTTGAGCTCTGTAGGTAAGTTCATCAGTGCCATTTATATAAATATGCTGTGCTTAGTTGCTCAATCCTGTTCATACTGTAGCCTGCAAGGCTCCTCTGGCAGGGACTGTATCCTGCCAGGTTCCTCTGCCAAGGGATTCTCCACAAGTATACTAGAGTGGGTTTCCATGCCCTTCTCCAGGGTATCTTCCCAAACCAGGGATCAAACTCAGGTTTTCCACATTGCAGGTAGTTTCTTTACCGTCTGAGCCACAAGAGATGCTCAGATGTTGCAGCCACACGTTCCAGGAAACAAACCCACTCAAAGGGACAATGCAGATACTGGAGTGCAGTTTATTACACCGGCAGGCCCAAGACAGAGTCCTCTATAGCCGAGCACCCTGACCAGTTTTTGTGAAAACCTCATATACCCTAAGTGCATTTGCCCAATTCCACCTCCCCAAATTCCCTGAAATGAGTCTGAACAAAGGAAAAGAAAGACACAAACAAAGTTAACCTTTTATTCACATGCCTTAAGCCTAGGAAGTTAACAGTGGACAATTATCAATAGGCCTGTGGTCATACCCCAATAAGCATAATAGAATGTATGATTCTGTATGGTTACATAGATAATTAGGATATTCTTTTAAGTGGCTGAGAGTCTAGGAATGAGCCCTGGGGCTCTTCCTGCCAGGGGCTTATTTTTCTACTTGGTATGTCATTTCCATAGATACTGGGCATATAGCTCAAAGTCCACAGTCCAGCCCAAGATGGAGTCCTGATTTCAAGATAGAACCTGTTCTGTCTGTTTCCTCCATCGGAAGCTCAGTGAAGAGGGTAGCCTATCCTTTCTTAGTGGATCTTGCCAACCCAGAAACTGAACCTGGGTCTCCTGCATTACAGGAGGATTCTTTACCAGCTGATTTACCATGGAAGACCATATGTCTGTGTATGTATGTGTTAATATTCAATATTTGGTTTTGTTTTTCTGGTTCATTTCACTGTATGACTGACTGTCCATCCACATCTCTACAAAGGACCCACTTACATTCCTTTAATTGCTACCTGCTATTACACTGTAAATAAGCAGAACTTTTCCTTATCCATTTTTCTGTTGATGGACTTTTAGGATGATTCCATGTCCTAGTTATTTGTAAATGGGGCTGCAATGAGCATGAGTGTGCATATGTCTTTTTGAATAATGGTAGTGGGATTGCTGTGTTGTATGGTAGTTCTATTTTCAGTTTTCTAAGGAACCTTCATACTGCCCTCCATAGTGGCTATATCATATTACATTCCCACCAAAGTGTGAGAGGGGCCTCTTTTCTCTACATCCTCTCCATCATTATTTGTAGATTTTTTGATGATGGGCATTGTGACTGATGTAAAGTAATACCTCATTTGCAGTTTTGATTTGCATTTCTCTAATAGTGATCAAATAGTGAGTGATGTTGAGATTCTGTTGTATTTGATATTCCATCCTATAACTTACTTATACAATAAATAAGTAAATTTGAATAGATTCTGATTGACCCCTTGTGCTATACAAGTTGATATGCTTAGAAAAATGCATTAAAAAAACGGCGGATGCATTTCAATATTTGGCAAAACCAATACAATATTGTAAAGTTTAAAAATAAAATAAAATTAAAAAAAAAGATTAAAAAAAAAAGAAAGGTAAAAAAATAATTTAAGTTGAGATGGATAAACTCCTGGAAAAAATAAAACCAACCAGAAAAAATAAAAATTTTGAATAATCCAAAAAAAAAAAAAAAAAAAAGGCAACCTTTACTCAGCTTTAAAAATTATTATAATTTTAATCTAATCAGACCAAACTAACTCAAAGGTCAAACAGACATAATTTGTGATGGCTTGTTCTGGTCCCCTTGACATTTGTGTACACCAATATGCTTGCACATTCATCTACCAAAGGATATCCTGATTTCAAGTTTGTAGCCATTATGAATAGTACTGCTGTGCATAATTGCATCCTTGTTTGCACTGAACATCGATTTTCAGAGTGATTGCCTAAATCCTGAAAGCACGATTGCTGGATCCCAAGGTGACTCTTGTTGAGCTTTGGGGAAAACAGTCAGACTGTCTCATGGTGGCTGTACATGCATCCTACCAGTGATGAGTAATGGTTCCTGTCGTTGCTTACCCTCCAGCGATTAGTATTATCTTATATTTGTAGTTTAGCACTCATAATGGGTGTGGTGAGATATATCATGATTTTAATTTATAATTCCCTGATTGTATATGATGGAGAGTCTATGTGTTATTACTAACAACTACGGAAATTCTAACATGTGTTGCAAAGTGAATAAAGTCTGAGGTCACTATGCCAAGTAAAACAAGCCAGACAGAAAAGGACAAATAATCTATGATTCCACTCTGAGGTATCCAGATAAGTCAACTGCAAAGACAAAGTAGAATAAGGGTGCCAGGGGATAAGTGGAGTTGGGCCTGTCGGACTTGGGCAAGGCATCTGGTCCCATCATTTCATGGGAATTAGATGGGGAAAGAATGGAAACAGTGTCAGACTTTATTTTTGGGGGCTCCAGAGTCACTGCAGATAGTGACTGCAGCCATGAGATTAAAAGATGCTTACTCCTTGGAAGAATATTTATGACCAAACTAGAAAGCATATTGAAAAGCAGAGACATTACTTTGCCGACAAAGGTCTGTTTAGTCAAGGCTATCGTTTTTCCAGTGGTCATGTATGGATGCGAGAGTTGGACTGTGAAGAAAGCTGAGCACTGAAGAATTAATGCTTTTAAATTGTGATGTTGGAGAAGACTCTTGAGAGTCCCTTGGACTGCAAGGAGATCCTACCAGTCCATTCTAAAGGAGATCAGCCCTGGGTGTTCCTTGGAAGGAATGATGCTAAAGCTGAAACTCCAGTACTTTAGCAACCTCATGCGAAGAGCTGACTCATTGGAAAAGACTGATGTTGGGAGGGATTGGGGGCAGGAGAAGGGGACAGCAGAGGATCAGATGGCTGGATGGCATCACCGACTCGATGGATGTGAGTTTGAGTGAACTCCGGGAGATGGTGATGGACAGGGAGGCCTGGCGTGCTGTGATTCATGGGGTTGCAAAGCGTCGGATATGACTGCATGACTGAACTGAACTGAACTGAATGACCCTGTATGATGATGGTGGTGGTAATGTTAGTATCTTATTCATGTCTGACCCCATGGACTGTAACCCAGCTAGCTCTTCTTCCCATTGAATTCTCTAGGCAAGAGGCCTACAGTGGGTTTCCATTAACTTCTCCAGGGGATGAGCCTCTGGAAAATCTCCACTTTCACCTGGAAGAATGATAAGCCAGGCTATTGCCCCAGACCACTTTCCAGAAGAGCCCGGACTACCCATGAGACCCAGGACAGCCAGCAGCAATACCATCTCACACAGATTTCCAGTCAGCACCTGTCACCCTTTCTACACCCTTGGTCAGTCTCCTTTGGGTCTGAGAGCTCAAGGCCTCATGGAAGTGAGGTCTTCTCCTTCTCAGAAAATGGAACCTGGCAACAGCCCCATGCCTCATTCTGCCAGCCAAGGCTATCAGCTCCTGTTACTGAAGAACCAAGTGTCATACATGTCCTATAGACGTCCTCAAATGAACAACAACAATGCTAAGGAGAAGACTTCAGGTCAGGGAGGGCTGAGCTTAATGAAATTATCACCAGATACACCAGACTGCCAGCTGCTAAGGCATGTGGCAGTAACTACCCACTGGCCTGACATGTGGGAGGTCATGTCCTCAAACTGGTAAAAAGACTCCTGTGAGGGACACTGTGGCAATATGATCAGTGGGTAATGAGACCTGGAGGGAAAAGTGGAAATGGTCAGAAGGTGGTCCTCTGGCAAGAGCTGATTCTCCAGGTTGCTGTGCTTGGCATATGCTGTGCTTAGTTGCTCAGTCATGTCTGACTCTTTGTGACCTCGTGAACTCTAGCCCTCCAGGCTCATTTATCTATGGGGATTCTCCTGGCCAGATACTGCACTGGGGCATCTTCCCAACCCAGGGATCGAACCCACGTCTCCCACATTGCAGGCATTATTTTACCATCTGAGTCTCCCCAGAAGAGAGATTGTAAATGGAACTGAGTAAAGGTCAGGTTATTTGACCAGAGACCAAGCCATTGGCCTCTGAAAACTCTTGAATTTTTATTTGCTTTGCTCTCACTACTACTTCTTCACTTTCCAAGAACTTCAGAAGGTCAGAGGGTAGAGGAGGAAAGGAGTGAATGATCAAGGAGAATTGCAATCCTAGATCTAAACTATGATTTTAAGATATTGTCAGTTATAAAAAGACATCCACCTCTAAGAATCCAGTTCTGAAAAGTCTTGAAAAATCAGAAGATATTCAAAGTTTGAACGTGGCTGAGGAAATTTTCATTTGCTTCTTGCATATTACATAGTGCACCCTCCTTAATTTTCAGTCTCTAAAATCTAAATTAATGGGGAAATCTGCTTCTAGCAAATGCAGTCAGTGTTGTCTTGCCACCACCAGTATGCAATCATAAAAGCAAAGAAAGAAAATGAAGAATAAAAAAGGACAACAAGGTACAGCTTCCCAAAACCAGAACCTTTCCCAAATCACCACTTTTCCACGCCCATCTTGCTTCCTCTGATGTGTCTCAAAATGCTGTCATAATTTAACTGCAAATATGTGTGTGTGCTCAGTCGCCTCAGTCATGTCCGACTCAGTCCATCTCCATTGACTGTAGCCCACCAGGATTCTCTATCCATGGGAGTGGGTTTTCTTGCCCTCCTGCAGGCAATCTTCCTGACCTAGGGATCAAACTTTTATCCCTAGTCTTTTATGTGTCCTGAATTGGCAGACGGGTTCTATTTAACTAGAGTTACCTGGGAATCACCTTGCTGCAAATATACTTACCAGGAAATGCACTCCAGGCCTGTTTGCTCTGTCATCAATCAAAAACTCTCAAGATTTGTCAGAACAGAAAAATTTAAACAATAAAAACTTTGTAAAGACAACACTCAAGGATTCTGTTTGCCTCTGACCAGTTCAGCCACACATGACTCTGATGGGGAGAGTCTAACTCTTTCTGGGAAGAAGGGTGCCCCACTCTCAGCCTGATGGTCATGAGGCCCCCATCTTAGTTTCCACTGTAGCCCAAAGCTGTCCAATGAAGTGTACTGTGGATTACAAATTCAAGCTCCGTGTAAAAGCTGAAGTTTCTAGTAACCACATTTAAAAGCAAAAAAAAATAAAAAATAAAATAAAAGCAGATGAAATTAATTTTCAAGTTACATTTTAATCCAGTATACAAAAAGTATTATCATTTCAATATGTGATCAATATGTCACAAGTCATGGGTGGCATGCAGAAAAGTCTGACCTTTTTTTTGATGACTAAATACTTTCCTTTCTAAGACAAAGTTCTACTCCTAGGATGGGAAGCTGAAATGGGAACCCCTTTTCCTTGGGAATAAGCCTGTCAGGTAAAATACAAGACACCTAGTTAAATTTGGTTTTCAATGAATAAATTTTTAGTACAAGTACATCTGAAGCATTCCAGGGGATGGACTTCTACTGAAAAAGGAAATGTTTTCATTGTTTTTCCAAAATTAATTCAACTGGGATTCCTGTATTTCTATTTGGTAAATCCAGCCACTTAAAAAGAATGATTAGAACTGATTCCTTCCTTAGCTAAAATAGAGTACATCAGCGGTGAGTGCACATAGCTCCCTCCCATCAGGGCCAGAGTTACAGTCATGGGAGGATGACGTGTAATTAGGTGGCCAGTTGAGGCAGGAAGGGTATAGGTGTGTCTTCCTTGGCCTAGCACAGACCACAAGGTAGTGGCAACCCCACAAAAGAGAAGCAGATGAAGGCAGAGGAGATGAAGGTCAAAGGAGAAAAGGTGGCCAGTTCTGGAAGCAGCAGAAGGTGATGGTCCACAGAAGGGCAGGGGCCAGCCTGCTAGGGAGTGGTACAGTTCAAGGTGTGAAGCACCCTTCCCAGGGTCCAGTGGTGATTACACCTGCAGGAAGGCACACAGCTGAGCAGCCGTAGTTGCAGAAGCCCAGTGGCTACTCTGCTCCACCCTTCTTCCTTTTCCATGAAGTTTACAAGATATTTGTACATCCTGTATTGCCATCAGTCCATTTTAAAGGAGATCAGTCCTGGTGTTCTGTGGAAGGAATGATGCTAAATCTGAAACTCCAGTACTTTGGCCACCTCATGTGAAGAGATGACTCATTGGAAAAGACTTTGATGCTGGGAAGGATTGGGAGCAGGAGGAGAAGGGGACAACAGAGTATGAGATGGCTGCATGGCATCACCGACTTGATGGATGTGAGTTTGAGTGAACACTGGGAGTTGGTGATGGACAGGGAGGCCTGGCGCACTGCGATTCATGGGGTCGCAAAGAGTCGGATATGACTGAGCGACTGAACTGACTAAACTGACTGACTCCTATGAACCTTGTTGAGGACCTTGATCTTAATGCAGCATTTGCACTTTTCCAACCTGCTGTGGATTTTCTTTTGCAATACATTTTCCTTTATTTTTATTTTATGTAATAAGAACTCTCACAAGGGGTGACAGTGAAGGCGGAAGCAAACAGAAGGGACTCTATCTTGAAAGCAGGACTCCATCTTGGTCCATACTGTGGTCTTTGAGCTATATGCCTAGTGTCTATGGTAACGACATATCAATTGGAAAGCCAGAACCCCCAGAAAAAAAGAGCCCAAGGGCTTGTACCTAGACTCTCCATTGCCTAAAAGAACAGCCTAATTATCTGTGTAACCAAATAGAATTATAAATTCTACTATGCTTATTGGGGTATGACCACAGACCTATTGATAATTGTCCACTGTTAACTACCTATGCTTAAGGTATATGAATCACGGGTTAACTTTGACTATATTTCTTTTCCTTTGTTCAGACTAGTTTCAGGGAATTTGGGTAGGTGGGTTACAGCATGTACACTTAAGAGTAAACAAGGTTTTCACAAACACTGGTCAGGATCCTTGACTAAGAGGAAACCCTGCCTTGGGACCGCTGGTGTAATAAACTGCACTCCACTATCTGCATTGTCCCTCTGAGTGAGTCTGTTTTCTGGAATGCATGGCTACAACATTGAGAGAGAAGTATTGTGTCCAACTTATTAGATATTCCTTTGTGTACTCCAAGTGAGAGTGGTGAAATATGCTCCCCCCCATTCCTAAAATTCCTAAAAATTTCAAAACAGTACCTGGTTAAACTAAGGGGCATGGTGGTCACAGAACCTTGGGGTAGATGTGTTTCAGGTTGATTTAGTGTTGAACACGTGTAAGGCTTTGAGGAATGATTCAGAGTGTCTGATACAGTAAATCAGGGTGGAAATTGAGAATCTCCATTTTTAACCACTTCCCAGGTGATGCTAACACTGCTCGTCCAGTGATGACACTTTGAGTACCACTAACTTACACAAGGAGAGAGCTTCCACAGAAATTGAAACAGCAATTTTTAAGACATTTACTCTATTCTTAGAGTTTCCTCACACAGAAAACCCAGATGTCAACCTGAAAAGTAGCACAGTAACTCTTCCACAACTAAGGATGTAAAGATGAAACCATTTGGAGATGCATGGGAAGGGCAGAAATGCATTCTAGTCAGGACACATAATGCTGATAGATGACCCAGAAGCAGGAGGGGACATTACAAACTTGGTATCTTCCCTGGGGAGGACATTTTGAGCAGCTGAGCCCTGGTAACCTGAATCAGGAAGATAAGCCCCCATAATATCTGGATTTGAAACCAGCAGAGCTATGTCTGGGAGAGAGCTATGGTAAGTCAAGACCCCATGATTAATAGGTTTGTGCCAAACATACTGAGGCTGAATGTCAGCTCCGAGGCAGCAGCTTGAAAAGTGCATGCATCATATGGGAAGCAGAATTATGGACTACTTTCAGGAGAATTGCCAAAGGGGCAAGGATTTGTTGGAACTTTCTCTAGGGGATGAAATCACTGATTGATGACACTTAAAAAAATCCTCCCTGTACCCAGCTGGCCCAGTGCTAGTAAGAGACATTTCTGTCATTCCCCACTTACCTTGCTAGCACTGCTTGCCCTACAATGTCTCTCTGTTCTCTGTGGAAAACACATATCCAACCCAGTCATGCCCACAACACTCCTCCAAAATGGCTTCACCCCCGAGGGCCTGGATTCCCACACAAGTGCCTCCTTCCCTTCCACACACGGTGGGGGGACTCAGCCACAACTCGCATCCCCTCAAGATGGTTCCCACTCCACATCAGCTCCAGCCAGAAGCACATCTGCAACTGTTGAGGTGGGGCTCACGTTCAGCTGCACTGGTTCAACGAGACCCACCAACCTGCCCAAAGCAACGTTGGTACATCCGACAGAACACCACACTCAGCCTACATAGGAGACACTCTGGATTTCCTGTCTCTGCTGACCTGGAGGAACTGTTCTTCTGGGCCACACAAGAGACACTCTACATAAGTTCACTCATTCAACATGGAGACATAGTTCATCTACCTAATATTAATGCATAGAAACAAAAAGATAGGCAAAATAAGGAGACAAAGAATATATTCCTAACAAACGGCCGAGACATAACTTCAGAAAAAGAACTAAACAAGATATAGATTAATGAATGACCTAAAAAAAATAATAATCTATATCAAATGAGTGCAAAGTAATGCTTATAGAGATATATACTGCGTCTTCCCTGCTGGATCATTGGTTAAGATTTTCCTGAAAATGTAGGGGACAAGGGTTCAACCCTTGGCCTGGGAACTAAGATCCTAGGCGGTGGGGCAACTAAACCTGCGTGTCACAACTGTTGAACTCATGCACCCTAGAGCCTGTGCTCCACAATGTGAGAAGACAGAACCGTGGGAAGCTCACACACCAAAACTAGAATTCAGCCCCCACTCTAGGCAACTAGAGAAAGCCAATGACACAACAAGATGCAGTGGACCCATGAAATAAGTAAATAAAAGGTATTTACTCATCTCAGGGGAAGAAGGAAAGAACGGAGTGAGAACCTCCACAAAGAGGCTATAAGTATAAAAAGGAACTGATTATAATTGAAGAATACAATAACTGACATGAAGAATACAGCAGATGCATCAATAGATTAGATGATTCAGAAGGACACATCAGTAAGCTGAGATACATAGTAGTGGAAATCACCCAATGTCAACACCAAAAAGGAAAAATGAGCCAAAAATTTGATGATAGTTTAATGCATTTGGTGGATAATATCAAGCATACTAACATTCCCACTATAGGGATTCATGGAGAAGAGAGAGAGAAAGATATAAACTCCCTTGAATAAACACTGGCTGAAAATTTCCCAATCTTTGTGAAGGAAACACACACAGGTCCAAGAATCACAGAGAGTCCAATACAGGGTAAATCAAAGGAGAAACATGCCAAGACACATATTAATCAAACTAAGAAAAAAAAAATTTTTTAAGAAAAAATATTCAAAGCAGGAAGGGAAAAGTAACAAGTAACAAGGGAATCCATTTAAGTTTAACAGCTGATCTTTCAGAAGAAATGCTGCAGGCTAAAAGGGTGTGTCATGATATACTTAAATTTATGAAAGAGAAAAACCTACCAGCATGATTACTGTAGCCAGCTAAGATCTCACTCAGATTCAAAGAAAAACTCAGTAGTTTTACAAATAAGCAAAAGTTCAGAAATTCAACACCACCAAAGGAGCTTTCCACAAATATTAAAGGATGTTCTCTAGGCAGAAAATAGAAGGGAATGAATAGGCCTTAAAAAAAAGAACAATAAATTAAATAATAATAATTTCATGCCTATAAATAAGTAACAAATATAAATTGATTAAATGTTCCAACTGAAACACAGACTGGTTGAATGGAAGCAAAAACAAGATCCATATAAATGCTGTCGACAATACATGCACTTCATACCTAGTGACACATAAAGACTAAAAGTGAGGGCTTGGAACAAGATATTCCATGCAAATGGAAATTTTAAAAAATGCTGCAGTAGCAATTCTCATATTAGATAAAACAGACTTTTAAATAAAGACTATTACTAGAGACAAGGAAGGACACTAGATAATGATAAAGAGATAAATCCAGGAAGAAGATATTGCAAATATAAATGCACATGCATCCAAGATAGGGACACCTAAATACATAAGACAAATACAACTAACCATTCAAGGTTAGAACAATTTTTGATGAGGGAATTTTTTTTTTTTTTTAATTGAGGTATTGCTGATTGACAGCAAAGTGCTAGTTTAAGGTGTACAGCAAAGTGATTCAGTGTCTCAGGTGCTTTCTTGGACAAAATTCACTTCCTTTAGTAGGCCCCTTGGCCATGTCCTCTATTCAGAAAAGCTAAGAATCCTGAAAATGCAAAGTAGGATGTGGTGGTGCTCATGGGTGTTTTTGACTAAATATAATACTACAAAAAAAAAAAAAAAAAAAAACCTAGATGCTAGGAGGGGATCTCCAAACCTATCTTCAAACAGGAGACCTTTCTCCCTTGAATGTGGGTGCTTGAAACAGGGCTTTGGAAAGGAAGACGTGTGTTATGAATATTTTGTCTGCAGAGGACAAAGTGCTGTGTAGAGAGGACGCAGGTACATCCCAGGACACTGAGGACATGGAAACAGTGACTGAATTCTCAGCCCCGCTCTTGGGGCATTGCATTGTCTCCACCCCTGACACAGGATGAGCAGCTCATAGGTGTCCTGGAGAGTAGGTCACACGACCTGGGTCTGTCCAACCGGTGTGTTCCATTCTCCCTGGCCACCGGGATGGGCTCAGGACTGGGGCAGTGACCTATCAGGGATCAGGGCTGGGACTCATGCTGGAACCAAGGGGAAGAGGAGCTCTGGACCCAATTGTGACATTCTTGGAAAGAAAAAGCTACATAGACCATAAGCAGATCATGGGGTGGGGAATTGGAAGTGTCATTTAGGATGGATACCTGTCAATATGCATTGGTTTAAGTGTATTGCTTTGTATAACACAAAGAGTCAAGCAGAATCTATTCAAATTTACTTATTTTTTGTAAAAGTCATAGGATGGAATACTAAACACAACAGAATCTTAACATCACTCACTATGTATTCATCATTAGAGAAATGCAAATAAAAACTGTAAATGAGGTATTACCATACATCAGTCATAATGCCCATCATCAAAAAATCTACAAACAATGCTGGACAGGATGTAGAGAAGAGACCCCTCTTGCACTGTTGGTGGGAATGTAAACTGATATAGCCACTACAGAGGGAGGGCAGTATGCAGGTTCCTTAAAAACGGAAAATAGAACTACCATATAATCCAACAATCCCACTGGGTATGTTGAGACTACCATAATTCAGAAAGACATATGCATGTTCACATTCACTGCAGCCCTGTTTACAATAATTAAGACATGGAATCAACCTAATGTCCATCAAGAGAGAAATTGATAAGGAAAAGTGTGACATTCAGTTCAGTTCAGTCACTCAATCGCGTCTAACTCTTTGCTACCCTATCAGCTGCAGCATGCCAGGCCTCTCTGTCCATCACCAACTCCCAGAGCTTACCAAACCTCATGTCCATTGAGTCGGTGATGCCATCAAACCATCGCATCCTCTGTTGACCCCTTCTCCTCCTGCCCTCAATTTTTCGCAGCATCAGGGTCTTTTCAACTGAGTCAGCTCTTCACATCAGGTGGCAAAAATATTGGCGTTTCAGCTTCAACATCAGTCCTTTCAATGAACACTCAGGACTGATCTCTTTAGGATGGACTGGCTGGATCTCCTTGTAGTCTAAGAGACTCTCAAGAGTCTTCTCCAACACCACATTTCAAAAGCATCAATTCTTAGGCATTCAGCTTTCTTTAAGTCCAACTTTCACATCCATACACGACTACTGGAAAAACCATAGCCTTGACAGGATGGACCTTTGCTGGAAAAGTAATGTCTCTGATTTTTAATATGCTGTCTAGTTTGGTTATAATTCTGCTTCCAAGAAGTAAGTGTCTTTTAATTTCATGGCTGCAGTCATCATCTGCAGTGATTTTGGAGCGCCCCCCCCGCAAAAAAAAAATGAAGTCTGACACTGTTTCCATTGTTTCTCCATCTATTTGCCAAGACATGATGGGACCAGATGCCATGATCTTCGTTTTCTGAATGTTGAGCTTTCATCCAACGTTTCCACTCTCCTCTTTCACATTGATCATGAGGCTCTTTAGTTCCGCTTCACTTACTGCCATAAGTGTGTTGTCATCTGCATATTTGAGGTTATTAATATTTCTGCCAGCAATCTTGATTCAAGCTTGTGCTTCTTCCAGCCCAGCGTTTATCATGATGTACTCTGCATAGAAGTTAAATAAACAGGGTGACAATATACAGCCTTGACGTACTCCTTTCCCTATTTGGAACCAGTCTGTTGTTCCATGTCCAGTTCTAACAGTTGCTTCCTGATCTGCATATATGTTTCTCAAGAGGCAGGTCAGGTGGTCTGGTATTCCATCTCTTGAACATTTTTCCACAATTTATTGTGATCCACACAGTCAAAGGCTTGGCATAGTCAATAAAGCAGAAATAGATGTTTTTCTGGAACTATTTTGCCTTTTCGATGATCCAGCGGATGTTGGCAATTTGATCTCTGGTTCCCCTGCCTTTTCTAAAATCAGCTTGAATATCTCGAAGGTCATGCTTCACCTATTTCTGAAGCCTCCCTTGGAGAATTTTGAGCATTACTTTACTAGCTTATGAGATGAGTGCAATTGCGCAGTAGTATGAGCATTTTTTGGCACTGCCTTTCTTTGGGATTGGAATGAAAACTGACCTTTTCCAGTCCTGTGGCCACTGCTGTGCTTTCCAAATTTGCGGGCATATTGAGTACAGCACTTTCACAGCATCATCTTTCAGGTTTGAAATAGCTCCACTGGAAATCCATCGCCTCCACTCGTTTGTTCCTAGTGATGCCAAGGCCCACTTGACTTCATATTCCAGGATGTCTGGCTCTAGGTGAGTGATCACACCATCGTGATTATCTGGGTCGTGAAGATCTTTTTTGTACAGTTCTTCTGTGTATTCTTGCCACCTCTTCTTAATATCTTCTGCTCCTGTTTGGTCCATACCATTTCTGTCTTTATCACACCCATCTTTGCATGAAATGTTCCTTTGGTATCTCTAATTTTCTTGAAGAGATCTCTAGTCTTTCCTACTCTGTTGTTTTCTCCTATTTCTTTGCATTGATCGCTCAGGAAGGCTTTCTTGTCTCTCCTTTCTATTCTTTGGAACTCTGCATTCAGATGCTTATATCTTTCCTTTTCTCCTTTGCTTGTCTCTTCTCTTCTTTTCACAGCTATTTGTAAGCCTCCTCCGACAGCCATTTTGCTTTTTTGCATTTCTTTTTCTTGGGGATGGCCTTGATCCCTGTTCTTGTACAGTGTCCTGAACCTCCGTCCATAGTTCATCAGGCACTCTATCAGATCTAGTCTTTAAATCTATTTTTCACTTCCACTGTATACTCATAAGGGATTTGATTTAGGTCATACCTGATGGTCTAGTGGTTTTCCCTACTCTCTTTCATTGAAGTCTAAATTTGGCAACAAAAGCGTTCATGATCTGAGCCACAGTCAGCTCCTGGTGTTGTTTTTGCTGACTGTATAGAGCTTATCCATCTTTGGCTGCAAAGAATATAATCAGGCTGATTTCAGTGTTGACCATCTGGTGATGTCCATGTGTAGAGTCTTCTCTTGTGTTGTTGGAAAAGGGTGTTTGCTATGACCAGTGCGTTCTCTTGGCAAAACTCTATTAGCTTTTGCACAGCTTCATTCCGTACTCCAAGGCCAAATTTGCCTGTTACTCCAAGTGTTTCTTGACTTCCTACTTTTACATTCCAGTCCCCTATAATTAAAAGGACGCCTTTTTTGGTGTAAGTTCCGAAAGGTCTTGAAAGTCTTCATAGAACCGTTCAACATCAACTTCTTCAGCATTACTGGTTGGGGCATAGGCTTGTATTACCGTGATATTAAATAGTTTGCCTTGGAAATGAACAGAGATCATTCTGTCATTTTTGAGATGGAATCCAAGTACCACCTTTCAGATTCTTTTGTTGACCATGATGGCTACTCCATTCTTCTAAGGGATTCCTGCCCACAGAAATAGATATAATGGTCATCTGAGTTACATTCACCCATTCCAGTCCATTTTAGTTCGCTGATCCCTAGAATGTCGATGTTCACTCTGGCCAACTCTTGTTGACCACTTCCAATTTCCCTTGGTTCATGGACCTAACATTCCAGGTTCCCACGCAATATTGCTCTTTACAGCATCGGACCTTGCTTCTATCACCAGTCACATCCACAACTGGGTATTGTTTTTGCTATGGCTCCATTCCTTCAGTCTTTCTGGAGTTATTTCTGCACTGATCTCCAGTAGCATACTGGGCACTTACAGACCCAGGGAGTTCCTCTGTCAGTATCCTATCATTTTGCCTTTTCATACTGTTCATTGGGTTCTCAAGGCAAGAATGCTGAAGTGGTTTTCCATTCCCTTCTCCAGTGGACCACATTCTGTCAGATCTCTCCATCATGACCCGTCTGTCTTGGGCGGCCCCTCACGGCAAGGCTTGTTTTCATTGAGTTAGACAAGGCTATGGTCCACGTGATCAGATTGGCTAGTTTTCTGTGATTATGGTTTCAGTGTGTCTGCCCTCTGATGCCCTCTCACAACACCTACGGTCTTACTTGGGTTTCTCTTACCTTGGTCGTGGGGTATCTATTCACGGCCGCTCTGGCAAAGCACAGCCACTGCTCCTTACCTTGGATGAGGGGTATCACTTTAGGGCCAACTCTCCTGACCTTGAAAGTGGAGTAGATCCTCTCGGCTTTCCTGCACCCGTGCACAACCTTTAATGGTGTTTAAAATACAAATCTGACTATGCCAACCACAAGTAAAGTGAAGTCGCTCAGTTGTGTCTGACTCTGTGCGACCTCATGGACTGCGGCCACCAGGCTCCTGCATCCATGGACTTTTCTAGGCAACAGTACTGGAGTGGGTTTCCATTTCCTTCTGCAGGGGATCTTCCCATCCCAAGGATCAAACCAGAGTCCCACATTGCGAGCACACACTTTACCGTCTGAGCCACCAGGGAATCAAGTTTTCACAAATCAAAACGATAGTCAACTGAACATAAGAGACTCTTTGCAAGTGATGTATCTGATAAGCGGTTCATATGTAAATTAGACTAAGAACAAACAGCACTCAAGTCTCCAAGAAAAAACACACCACCCTTGTCCCATCCCCCAACACCAACTCCAACCTAAACCCTTTATCTCACTCTAACCTATCCCTAAAACCTAAGCCTAAGCTAACCATATACATGTGCATTCAAAGGCATCCATCCATCCACAGGAGAGGCAGAGAGAAAGAGAAAAAGGAAGACAGAGACTACATTTATAAAAGAAAAGAAAGACACATATCTAGAAAGAGACACTGAACAAAAGAGAGGAAATGAGTAGATTTTACAGACATTTCATAAATCTATCTTGAAGTTAGAAGCAATAACTGTGTCCATCCACACCAGAATTGGGAAAAGGACCCAGGGTTATGAGAGTAAAAGACAAGAATGCAGGGAAGCCATTATAGGCTCAGCCACCCAAGAAGCTGAGATGGGGTACTTGAACAGAATCTCAATGGAAAAAGAGGACCAGAAAGTTGGGTCCTCTTTGATATAAGAAAAGGTGACCTTTGAGTCTTCCTTTCAGTCCTCCATTGGGGGGGGCAGGCTCCCCAAATTGGCAGGAAGGGGAGTGCCTTTTCCTAGGTCCCAGAGCCCATCCAGGCCTGTTTCTGTCCCATTTTGTGCTAGGTCAGCCCTGTATTGAATATTGGCTTTAAGAAGTCCCAGTGCACAAGTTCCATGTGATACCAGCCCCAGGTTGAAAGGCATGTAGGTGTTGTAGGCTGACAGACCTTGGCAGTAGATGGCAGATTGACCCCCACTCTGCAGATGGAGAGACTGGGGAAACCCTGAGGGGCATATGGCTTGTCCAGGGCCACATCACAGATGAGAAGAAGGAGCCTGTCTGAAAGAGCTGTGTCCTCAAAGCGCAGGTCCTAGCTGCATCCAGGCCTGCCAAAGCTGTGGGGTGGGTGGTGTGAGTGTCACTGTGCCTGCACATGGCCTAAGCAGGTGGGTGATCATTCAGAAACCTGGAGGTTCACTTCGGGAGCTTTGTGTAAGGGACCTCGACAATGAACCCAGGAAATGATGTCACTTCCTGGCAAGAGAACTCAACAGAACCCGGAAGCTGGGTCTCCAGGCCTCACAGCTGAGAGGAGCTCCCAGCCAGTTCTTGTGCTGCCAAGATGTTTTGCTGTTTGTCCCTTCCCAGTGGCCAGGGCCTCAGGAGACATCAGAGGCGGAGCATGTCGGAATGCGGTCAATGCTGGCTCAGGACCCCCCTGAGAGGCCTCTGGCCCTTTGTCCAACAAACAGAAAGGTAACACGGGAGCCCCAGGCGGGCCATGTCCCCTCTCCCATCCCGCCCAGGTAACCCTGAGTCCTTTCCCTGTGTGTGTGGATGGGGATGTCTCGGGCTATGTCTGCCTCAAGCAAGCCCAGGCAGATGTGGGTCAGAAGTATGTGGGCTGGGTGTGTCCACACCCCACGGGAGAGCAGGCTGTGAGGGATGGAGAGAGTCCAGGCAGCGCAGGCTGCCAGGAAGAGCCCATGCCCTCAGGGGGGTCTCCTTCATCAAGGGTGGGTACCTGGGCAGACACATGTTTCTGCTGGGAGCAGAAGTTCGAGCGGGCAGAAGCAGCCGCCATACTGTTCAGGCCCAGCTCAGTAAACTCCAAGCAAGGCTGGCTGACGGTCACTGTCATTTGAGAGCTTCCCACTGGATGTGGCCGATGAGGGGGTCACCCCGTTCACCTCCCCGAGGGAGGGGTCGGACCACCATCCCCCTGCCCGTGAGGCCCAGTGCAGGTTCCAGGTGAGTGCCCATGGAGGGGTCAGCCCAACTGGGAATGAAGAGGAAGCGGGGAAGGCCTGCTGCACAGACACACCCCAGGGCCCAGTCTCAGGCTGCCACAGAGCTCAGCAACCCGGCTCTGACCCAGAGCCCTGAGAACCCCTGCCTCTGAGGCAGCAGGAGGACCTGGAGCCCAGCATGGCAGAGCACAGAGGTGAGGAGGCTGGAGCTGTGCATGTGAGTGTGTGGGATTGTGGTGCTGAGCCACACAGGTTGGAGGCCCCCAGAGCTGGGTCTAGGCCTGGAGCAAAGGCTGGCCTCACACCACCCATCTTTCACACTGCAGTCAGAGTGCATCCTATGCTGGATATTCTTTGGGATTCTCTGGGAAGCTTTCTGTCCCTATATATACACATCCAAATGCTGGCGATGGGTAACCTTCTCTTCTCTCACAGCTCTTGCACTGGCCTCTAATTACAACCAGGCTCCACTTCCGAGTCCTGTCCCTACAGCAGTGGTTGCTACAGGTACAGGACCCAGGGATCCACTGAGGGGAGCTAGAGACCTGAGACTTCCCTTCCCAAAGACACCGGGCCAGCTGGGTACTGGCCAGCACACTTGGCATATCGGACCTCTGTGCCTGCAGGACCCCCAGCCACAGGCACCGATGTCCCACCCCCTCAAGGAGAACATCCACCTCCACCTGCACCTGTACCTGCTGGGGCTTTGGCAGGAGAACCCGTGTCAAGGGATGAGTGACCACCTCTTCAGGGAGGGCCTGCCCTGGCTCCTGCCCAAGACCCAGATGCCCATGATAACTGACCCACCCCTGCAGCAAGAAGAGGCCCCTGCTCTGGACACAGACCCAGAGCGCTTTCTGGAAACACCTCGTCCAGGGGAGCAGTTGGCTCTGCAGCCTCCATCCCTTTCTGTTTCCCGTGGATGCCATCAACTCACTCCCCATCCAGGGAAGATTGAGTTCCATTCCCCTGAGCTTTTTCTCATCTGCTTTATGTGTAGCTTTCTTGTGATGTTTTATTTTTTTATGGTTTTATGTATTATTTTTAGTGAAGTTTTTGTTAATAAATTTTACTTTAATTGATGCAATTTGGAAATATAAAGTCGTTCACAATGCTGTGTAACATCACCGCTGTCTACATTCAGACCCTCTCATTCCAGCCCCTCCACTTCCCAGCAAAGCCTGGATTTGTGTCAAGCATTCCCCATTCCTTCCTCCCCGACCTGACAACATTTAGTCTTGTTCTTTCTCCATTTCTTCCCATTCTTTGGGTGTCCACAATCAATGCCAATCACTGAAATGACAAAAAAATGGATTTTTTTCCTGACTGAAAGTGAAAGTTAGAGTCACTTAGTCTTGTGAGACTCTTTGCAGCCCCATGGTTTTTACAGTCCATGGAATTTTCTAGGTCAGAATACTGGAGTGGGTAGCTTTTCCATTCTCCAGGGGATTTTTCTGACTCTCCACATATTGGAAGACTAAACTTGAGAATTCTTGTTTTCATTTCATTTGAAGTAGCCTTTGGGTAACTGAAAGGACAGTGTAGGTACTTTCAAGATGCTGTCTGCAAAATGAAGCCCTTTCGGCCAATGTAGTCAGAACCTCCAGGGAGGCATTGCTGTTGTAAATGTGACATCTCAGCCAGAAGGGAGATGCTGAGCTCTTTCTGTTCCACAAACAAATTCACAGAGTAAGCCAAAATAGAGAGCTGCAAAACGAATGATACCAATGACCCAAAAGTGTTCCTCATTGGACAAAGCTAGAGAAAACCCAAAATCTTATGGCCCAAAAACCCTCTTGGAAATAAATGTTCAGTAAGGAAGAGAATAAACATGTTGGGGTGGACAGGCCATGCCCATGGCCAGAGTAGTTTAGAGATGGCCTGTCCTCTCAGATGAATACACATGGCAGTGTAAACCTTTTGCAGACAGCAGCAATGGTCATCACCGTGTAAGTTCTTAGTCTGGTGACAACCTGTCCCGGGTACCACACAAAGGAGCAGACCTGGGTCTCTTCCTCTGCCCCACGTCACTCCCTCAGGAAGGCAGCTCAGGCGCTTTCAGGACCTGCCTGCCTGTCTGGCTCATCCATGAGCTACAACCACCTCCAGGGTAGACTCCACCTTCTCTTCTTTATGCACCATAAACCTGCACACAGTGGGCCTCCAGAACCTGAAGAAACTCGCCCCATCTCCACTGTAGCCAGAAGCCTCCCCAGGCATCAAACAACTGTGGAGTCACTTTGGCCCAAGCCCTAGTTCTAGACCCCTGGAGCGTACTTCAGCCTTTACAGTGTGAATAATCAGGTCCTTGATACACAGATTCCCAGCTGTCAGATCTGAGCTTTGGATTCACAGTCAGCTCTGCCCCTCCCATGGCAGCCAGGTGGGCCACGATGCAGGCAAAGGAGCACATGAGTTGAGTTTCAAGGGAGGCATTGAAACGACAGCAGTGGATACAACTTGTTGCAATCTGAGTGAGGGTCCCTGCCTGTCTCAGAAAAGGCCTCTGCTGTGCCAGTGTGGAGGAGGGCCCCGATGGTGCAAAGGAAAGAGAGATACTCAGGGGCAAACTCTCTTGGCCTCTCCTGTAGCAGCTCCAGTGGTAGCCTGTGAACATTGGACAGCCAATGTGGTCACATGAGCATGACTCTAATTTCCTCACAAAGCAAGAGAAAGGGAGCAGGGTGTAGGAGTACCCAGAGGGTTTGGTGAGGTGGAGGAAAGGAGGTGCTTTTCCATTTCTTCAGTGCAAACTGATTTTGTGAGTCTCAGAGCTGCCAGATGGGCAGTTATCAAGTCAGGGCCCCACAGTACCCAGTGCGGGCAGGGTGCCTTAGCCCCTGTCACACGGACAACACCCACCATGTGGCCTCCCTGAGTTCTAACAGCAGTAACTGGGTGGTTTGTCTGGGTACACACTTTCTTGCTGTAGCTGAGTTACCCACTTCTTAGAGCCCCAGTTTTCTCTTCTAGAATAAGGATATAGAGTGCTACCTTAGCAGGTTGCTACCTTAATTGTGTGAAGACTCTTTAGGGTAATCCTTCAATTAGAAGCTGGTCTTAAGAGATATTGGGCTTCCCTGATACCTCAGCTAGTGAAGAATCCTCCTGCATTGCAGGAGAGCCCAGTTTGATTCCTGGGTCAGGAATCCTGATCCACTGAAGAAGGGTCAGGCTACCCAGTCCAATATCCTTGGGCCTCCTTTGTGGCTCAGCTGGGAAAGAATCTGCCTGCAATGCCGGAATCCTGGGTTCAACCCCTGGGTTTGGAAGATCCCCTGGAGAAGGGAAAGGCTGCCCACTCCAGTATTCTTGCCTACAGAATTCCATAGATCATGTAGTTTCTGGGGTCACAAAGAGTTGGGCATGACTAAAAGACTTTTCATTTCACTTTCAAGAGATATCCCCTGAATCAAGAGTAGACTGGAGTCTCCCAGTGCCATCTGGCATGTCTTCCCTGAAGCCAGCAAAAACCCACACACTTGCATTTCCAGGGTCTCCATGTAGTCTGCTGGACAGAAAACCCAGCGTGGTTCCAACAAGGTCACAGAGAAGCAGAAGGATTCACAGGCAGACGGCTCCCCTCAGGTCTCAGGGGGAGCTACGGGACCACAACAGGAGCCAGTGCTCTCAATCCCTGGGTTCAGCAGCACCCTCATTCTCAAGCCAGCGCCTCTGCCCTGATGGGAGCAGAAAGGTCACCAATCACCCCAGGCTGACCTCACGCCCCTCCCACTGCTGTAGACTGACCTCACTGGCCCCGCCCCTTCCAGCAGCGGAGGGCTCCTCTTCCCCTTGATTCCAGCGTGGGTCCCGGCCCTGGGCCCCGATTGGTCACTGCCCCAGTCCGGAGCCCATCACGGTAGCCAGGGAGGACGGAACACACTGATTGGACAGGTTCAGGTCTTTTGACCATACTCTCCAGGACACCTGTGAGTGCCTCACCATATGTCAGGGGTAGAGACAGTGCGATGCCCCAAGAGCAGAGCTGGGAATCCAGTCACTGTGTTCATGTGCATAGTGTCCTGGGACAAGCTTGCACATCCTCTCTACACAGTGCTTTGCTCTCTGCAGACAAAATATTCATGGCACACCTCTTCCCTTCCCAAGCGCAGTTTCATGCAACCATATTCAAGGGAGCAAGGCCTCCTGTTTGAAGATAGGTTTGGAGATCCCCCTCCTAGCATCTAGGCTTCTTCTGTGGCTCATGTTAGAATAATTGATTCAGTCTAAAAATACCCACGAGCACCACCACATACTGCTCTGTGTTTTCAGGATTATTACCTGTTCTGAGTAGAGATAATGTGCCAGGGGCCCCTCAAATGGAGTGAATTTTGTCCAAGGAAGCATCTGAGACACTGAATCCCTGAATCGCTTTGCTGTACATCTTAAACTAACAACTCTTTAAAAATCCATAATACCACAATGAAAAAGAAAGGTATTCACTCATCAAAAATTGTTGAAAATTTTGTCAAGTTTTCCTTTCAAGTGTTGGTTCTTGGTATGTGTCTTAATTGCTTTGGTGGTGTTTTGTGAGACAGGGATCCAATTTACTTTCCCAATGGATGAAAAATAGCCCCAGTAGGCCTCCTCTCTTCGTTTACATATTCAGTTCAGTCGCTCAGTCTTGTCCGACTCTCTGCCACCCCATGAATCGCAGCATGCCAGGCCTCCCTGTCCATCACCAACACCCGGAGTACTTTCAGGCTCACGTCTATCAAATCAATGATGCCATCTAGCCATCTCATCCTCTGTCGTCCCCTTCTCCTCCTGCCCCCAATCGATCCTAGAATCAGAGTTGTTTCCAATGAGTCAACTCTTCGCATGAGGTGGCCAAAGAACTGGAGTTTCAGCCCTAGCATCATTCCTTCCAAAGAAATCCCAGGGCTGATCTCCTTCAGAATGGACTGGTTGGATCTCCTTGCAGTCCAAGGGACTCTCAAGAGTCTTCTCCAACACCATAGTTTAAAAGCATCAATTCTTTGGCACTCAGCTTTCTTCACAGTCCCACTCTCACCTGCATACATGAACACTGGAAAAACCATAGCCTTCACGAGATGGACCTTTGTTGGCAAAGTAATGTCTCTGCTTTTCAATATGCTATCAAGGTTAATCATAACTTTCCTTCCAAGGAGTAAGTGTCTTTTAATTTCATGGCTGCAGTCACCATCTGCAGTGACTTTGGAGCCTCCCCAAAATAAAGTCTGACACTGTTTCAACAATTCCCCATCTATTTGCCATGACGTGATGGGACCAGATGCCATGATCTTAGTTTCTGAATGTTGAGCTTTAAGCCAACATTTTCACTCTCCACTTTCACTTTCATCAAGAGGCTTTTTAGTTCCCTCTTCACTTTCTGCCATAAGGGTGGTGTCAATTGTCTATCTGAGGCTATTGATATTTCTCCTGGTAATCTTGATTCCAGCTTGTGCTTCTCCTAGCCCAGCATTTCTCATAACGTACCTTGCATAGAAGTTAAATAAGCAGGGTGACAATATACAGCCTTGACGTACTTCTTTCCCTATTTGGAACCAGTCTGTTGTTCCATGTCCAGTTCTAACTGTTGCTACCTGACATGCATATAGGTTTCTCAAGAGGCAGGCCAGGTGGTCTAGTATTCCCATCTCTTTCAGAATTGTCCACAGTTTATTATGATCCACACAGTCAAAGGCTTTGGCATAGTCAATAAACCAGAAATAGATGTTTTTCTGGAACTCTCTTGTTTTTTCAATGATCCAGTGGATGTTGGCAATTTGATCTCTGGTTCCTCTGCCTTTTCTAAAACCAGCTTGAATATCTCGAATGTCACAGTTCACTTATTTCTGAAGCCTCCCTTGGAGAATTTTGAGCATTACTTTACTAGCTTGTGAGATGAGTGCAATTGTGTAGTAGTTTGAGCATTCTTTGGCATTGTCTTTCTTTGGGATTGGAATGAAAACTTACTTTTTCCAGTCCTGTGGCCACTGCTGTGCTTTCCAAATTTTCTGGCATATTGAGTACAGCACTTTCACAGCATCATCTTTCAGGATTTGAAATAGCTCCACTGGAAATCCATCACCTCCACTCGTTTGTTCCTAGTGATGCCAAGGCCCACTTGACTTCACATTCCAGGATGCCTGGCTCTAGGTGAGTGATCACACCATCGTGATTATCTGGTCGTGAAGATCTTTTTTGTACAGTTCTTTGTATTCTTGCCATCTCTTCTTAATATCTCCTGCTTCTGTTAGGTCCATAACATTTCTGTCTTTATAGAACCCATCTTTGCATGAAATGTTCCTTTGGTATCTCTAATTTTCTTGAAAAGATCTCTAGTCTTTCCCACTCTGTTGTTTTCTTCTATTTCTTTGCACTGATTGCTCAGGAAGGCTTTCTTGTCTCTCCTTGCTATTCTTTGGAACTCTGCATTCAGATGCTTGTATCTTTCCTTTTCTCCTTTGCTTGTCTCTTCTCTTCCTTTCACAGCTATTCGTAAGGCCTCCTTAGACAGCCATTTTGCTTTTTTGCATTTCTTTTTCTTGGGGATGGCCTTGATCCTTGTGCCTGTACAATGTCACGAACCTCTGACCATAGTTCATCAGGCACTCTATCAGATCTAGTCCCTTAAATTTATTTCTCACTTTCACTGTATAATCATAAGGGATTTGACTTAGGTCATACCTGAATGGTCTAGTGGTTTTCCTTACTTTCTTCCATTGAAGTCTAAATTTGGCAATAACGAGTTCATGATCAGAGCCACAGGCAGCTCCCAGTCTTGTTTTTCCTGAATGTATAGAGCTTCTCCATCTTTGGCTGAAAAGAATATAATCAATCTGATTTTGGTGTTGACCATCTGGTGATGTCCATGTGTAGAGTCTTCTCTTGTGTTGGTGGAAGTGGGTGTTTGCTATGACCAGTGCATTCTCTTGGCAAAACTCTAATAGTCTTTGCCCTGCTTCACTCCATACTCCAAGGCCAAATTTTCCTGTTACTCCAGGTGTTTCTTGACTTCCTACTTTTGCATTCCATTCCCCTATAATGAAAAGAACATCTTTTTTGGGTGTGAGTTCCAAAAGGTCTTGAAAGGCTTCATAGAACTGATCAGCGTCAACTTCTTCAGCATTACTGGTTGGAGCATAAGCTTGTATTACCGTGATATTAAATGGTTTTCCTTGGAAATGAACAGAGATCATTCTGTCATTTTTGAGATGGTATCCAAATACTGCCTTTCAGATTGTTTTGATGACCATTTTGGCTACTCCATTTCTTCTAAGGAATTCCTTCCCACAGAAGTAGATATAATGGTCATCTGAGTTAAATTCACCCATTCCAGTCCATTTTAGTTCGCTGATCCCTAGAATGTTGATGTTCACTCTGGCCATCTCCTTGGAAGTTTGACCAATTCCAATTTGCCTCGATTCATGGACCTAACATTCCAGGTTCCCACACAATATTGCTCTTTACAGCATTGGACCTTGCTTCTATCACCAGTCACATCCACAGCTGGGTATTCTTTTTGCTTTGGCTCCATCCCTTCATTCTTCCTGTAGTTATTTCTCCACTGATCTCCAGTAGCATATTGGGCACCTACTGACCTGGGGAGTTCCTCTGTCAGGATCCTACCATTTTACCTTTTCATACGGTTCATGGGGTTCTCAAGGCAGGAATGCTGAAGTGGTTTGCCATTTCCTTCTCCAGTGGACCACATTCTGTCAGATCTCTCCATTATTACCCGTCTGTCTTGGGTACCCCTCATGGCATGGCTTAGTTTCATTGAGTTAGACAAGGCTGTGTTCCATGTGATAAGATTAGCTATTTTTCTGTGATTATGGTTTCAGTGTGTGTGCCTTCTGATGCCTTCTCACAACACCTACCATCTTACTTGGGTTTCTCTTACCTTGGTCGTGGGGTATCTATTCACAGCTGCCCTGGCAAAGTGCAGCCACTGTTCCTTACCTTGGACGAGGGGTATATCTTCAGGGCTGCCCCTCCTGACCTTGAACGTGGAGTAGCTCCTCTCAGCCGTCCTGCACCCATGCAGAGCCTTTAGTGGTGTTTAAAATACAAATCTGACTGTGCCAACCATAAGTAAAGTGATGTCGCTCAGTCGTGTCCGACTCTTTGCGACTCCATGGACTGTGGCCTACCAGGCTCCTGTATCCATGGACTTTTCTAGGCAACAGTACTGGAGTGGGTTGCCGTTTCCTTCTGAAAGGGATCTTCCCATCCCAAGGATCAAACCAGGGTCCCACATTGCGAGCACACACTTTACCGTCTGAGCCACCAGGGAATCAAGATTTCACAATTCAGAAAGATAGTCAACTGAACATAAGAGACTCCTTGCAAGTGATGTATCTGATGAGCGGTTCATATGTAAATTAGACTAAGAACAAACAGCACTCAAGTCTCCAAGAAAAAACACACCACCTTTGTCCCATCCCTCAACACAAACTGCACCCTAAACCCTTTATCTCACTCTAGTTCAGTTCAGTTCAGTTTATTTGCTCAGTCCTATCCGACCCTTTGCAACCCCTTGAATTGCAGCATTCATGGCCTCTTTGTCCATCAGGATCTCCCAGAGTTCACTCAGACTCACATCCACAGAGTCAGTGATGCCATACAGCAATCTCATCCTCTGTCGTCCCCTTCTCCTCCTGCCCCCAATCCCTCCCAGCATCAGAGTCTTTTCCAATGAGTCAACTCTTCGCATGAGGTGGCCAAAGTACTGGAGTTTCAGCTCTAGCATCATTCCTTCCAAAGAAATCCCAGGGCTGATCTTCTTCAGAATGGACTGGTTGGATCTCCTTGCAGTCCAAGGACTCTCAAGAGTATTCTCCAAAACCACAGTTCAAAAGCATCAATTCTTTGGCGCTCAGACTTCTTTACAGTCCAAATCTCACATCCATACCTGACCACAGGAAAAACCATAGTCTTGATGAGACTGACCTTTGTTAGTAAAGTAATGTCTCTGCTTTTGAATAGGCTATCAATGTTGGTCATAACTTTCCTTCCAAGGAGTAAGCGTCTTTTAATTTCATGGCTACAGTCATCATCTGCAGTGATTTTGAACCCCCCAAAATAAAGTCTGACACTGTTTCCACTATTTACCCGTCTATTTTCCATGACGTGATGGGACCATATGCCATATGCCATTTTTCTGAATGTTGAGACTTAAGCCAACTTTTTCACTCTCCACTTTCACTTTCATCAAGAGGCTTTTTAGTCCTCTTCACTTTCTGCCATAAAGGTGGTGTCATCTGCATATCTGAGGTTATTGATATTTCTCCTGGCAATCTTGATTCCAGCTTGTCTTTCTTCCAGTCCAAGGTTTCTCATGATGTACTCTGCATAGAAGTTAAATAAGCAGGGTGACAATATACGGCCTTGATGTACTCCTTTTCCTATTTGGAACCAGTCTCTTGTTCCATGTCCAGTTCTAACTGATCCTTTCTGACCTGCATACAGATTTCTCAAGAGGCAGTTCAGATGGTCTGGTATTCCCATCTCTTTCAGAATTTTCCACAGTTTATTGTGATCCACACAGTCAAAGGCTTTGGCATAGTCAATAAAGCAGAAATATATATTATTCTGGAACTCTCTTGCTTTTTTGATGATCCAGCGGATGTTGGCATTTTGATCTCGGGTTCCTCTGCCTTTTCTAAAACCAGCTTGAACATCAAGAAGTTCATGGTTCATGTATTTCTGAAGCCTCCCTTGGAGAATTTTGAGCATTACTTTAGTAGCATGTGAGATGAGTGCAATTGTGCGGTAGTTTAAGCATTCTTTGGCATTACCTTTCTATGAATTGGAATGAAAACTGACCTTTTCCAGTCCTGTGGCCACTTCTGAGTTTTCCAAATTTGCTGGCATAATGAGTGCAGCACTTTCACAGCATCATCTTTCAGGATTTGAAATAGCTTAACTGAAATTCCATCACCTCCACTAGCTTTGTTCATAGTGATGCTTTCCAAGGCCCACTTGACTTCACATTCCAGGGTGTTTGGCTCTAGGTGAGTGATTACACCATCGTGATTATCTGGGTCATGAAGTTCTTTTTTGCACAGTTCTTCTGTGTATTCTTGCCATTTCTTCTTAATATCTTCTGTTTCTGTTAGGTCCATACAATTTTTCTCCTCTATCGAGCCCATCTTTGCATGAAATCTTCCTTTGGTATCTCTCATTTTCTTGAAGAGATCTCTGGTCTTTCCTATTCTGTTGTTCCCCTCTATTTCTTTACATTGATCACTGAGGAAGGCTTTCTTATCTCTTCTTCCTATAATTTGGAACTCTGCATTCAGATGCTTATATCTTTCCTTTTCTCCTTTGCTTTTTGCTTCTCTTCTTTTCACAGCTATTTGGAAGGCCTCCCCAGACAGCCATTTTGGTTTTTTGCATTACTTTTCCATGGGGATGGTCTTGATCCCTGTCTCCTGTATAATGTCACGAATGTCAGTCCATAGTTCATCAGGCACTCTATCTATCAGATCTAGGCCCTTAAATCTATTTCTCACTTACACTGTATAATCATAAGGGATTTGATTTAGATCACACCTGAATGGTCTTGTGGTTTTCCCGATTTTATTCATTTTAAGTCTGAATTTGGCTATAAGGAGTTCATGATCTGAGCCAGAGTCAGCTCCTGGTCTTGTTTTGCTAACTATATAGAGCTTCTCCGTCTTTGGCTGCAAAGTATATAATCAATCTGATTTCTGTGTTGACCATCTTTTGATGTCCATGTGTAGAGTCTTCTCTTGTGTTGTTGAAAGAGGGTGTTCGCTATGACCAGTGCATTTTCTTGGCAAAACTCTATTAGTCTTTGCCCTGCTTCATTCCGTATTCCAAGGCCAAATTTGCCTGTTACTCCAGGTGTTTCTTGACTTCCTACTTTTGCATTCCAGTCCCCTATAATGAAAATGACATCTTTTTGGGGTGTTAGTTCTAAAAGGTCTTGTAGGTCTTCATAGAATCGTTCAACTTCAGCTTGTTCAGCATTATTGGTTAGGGCATAGACTTGGATTACTGTGATATTGAATGGTTTGCCTTGGAAATGAACAGAAATCATTCTGTCTTTTTTGTGATTGCATCCAAGTACTGCATTTCGGACTCTTGTTGACCATGGAGAAAGGAAATGTCAACCCACTCCAGTATTTTTGCCTAGAGAATCCCATGGACAGAAGAACCTGGCGGGCTACAGTCCACGGGGTCACAAAACGTCAGACATGACTGAGCGACTAATACTTTATACTGCATTTCAGACTCTTTTGTTGACCATGATGGCTACTCCATTTCTTCTAAGGGATTCCTGCCTGCAGTAGTAGATATAAGGGTCATCTGAGTTAAATTCACCCATTCCAGTCCATTTTAGTTCGCTGATTCCTATAATGTTGACACTCATTCTTGCCATCTCTTGTTTGACCACTTCCAATTTGCCTTGATTCATGAACCTGACATTCCATGTTCCTATGCAATATTGCTCTTTTCAGCATCAGACCTTGCTTCTATGACCAGTCACATCCACAACTGGGTATTGTTTTTGCTTTGGCTCCATCCCTTCATTCTTTCTGGAGTTATTTCTCCACTGATCTCCAGTAGCATATTGGACACCTACTAACCTGTGGAGTTCCTCTTTCAGTATCCTATCATTTTGCCTTTTCATACTGTTCATGGGGTTCTCAAGGCAAGAATGCTGAAGCGGTTTGCCATTCCCTTCTCCAGTGGACCACATTCTGTCAGACCTTTCCATCATGACCCGCCCATCTTGGGTGACACCCCCCCCCACCCGGGCATGGCTTAGTTTCATTGAATTAGACAAGGCTGTGGTCCTAGTGTGATTAGATTGACTAGTTTTCTGTGAGTATGGTTTCAGTGTGTCTGCCCTCTGATGCCCTCTTGCAACACCTACCGTCTTACTTGGGTTTCTCTTACCTTGGACATAGGTTATCTCTTCACGGCTGGTCTAGCAAAGCGCAGCCACTGCTCCTTACTTTGGACCAGGGGTATCTCCTTACCACCACCCTTTCTGACCTTGAAGGTGGAATAGCTCCTCTAGGCCCTCCTGTGCCCGCACAACCACTGCTCCTTGGAGGTGGGGTTGCTCCTCCTGGCCATCACCAGATAATCACACCATCGTGATTATCTGGGTCATGAAGATCTTTTATGTATATTTCTTCTGTGTATTCTTGCCATCTCTTCTTAATATCTTCTGTTTCTGTTAGGTCCATACAATTTCTATCTGGTCTCATGTGTGGGGTAGCTCCTCCTGGCCGCTGCCCCTAACCTCGGACATGGGGTACCTCCTCTCAGCCATTCCTGCACTGTCACTTTCTGCACTCTTGGCCGCTGCTCCTGACCTCAGACATGGGGTAACACCTTTCGGCCACCTCCCCTCAGGCATGGGGTCCTCCCGGCTTCTGCCCCTGACCTCGGACATGGGGTAGCTCCTCTCGGCCACGATAAGTGTGCCAGTGGTGGCTGCCCGTGCCTGGCGTGCTGCAGTCCATGGGGTCGCAAAGAGTTGGACGTGACTGAGCAACTGAACTGAACTGAACTAAACCAGATCTGTAGGTCAGAAGATTAGAGAATTTAATTGTTTTCCAAGCTGTTAATATATTATATACAATTCCAGTCAAAATCTTAGCAGATGCTTTGTTAGAAATTAACAAATTAATTATAGAAGTCCAACTGTAATTTAAAAATCTAGAATAATGAAAACAACCTTTCAAAAGAAGATTAAAGATGAAATACAAAGAATATCTTATTTTTAGAATTATGATAAAGCAAAATTAATCAAGACAGTGTGCTGTTTCAAATAGATTAATGAAACAGAATAGAATATAACATACCTATAAATTTTAATCAAAATTGATAACTATAAAATATACTATTTAAATAGTAAGCATAGCACAAATTAAAACTAAAGCCATAACACTTCTATAAGAAAATTTTGGAGAAATTATTTGATGCCTTGTTCTAGAAGAATTCCTTAGCTCTGGTAACAACATGCAAAATCCCTTAAAGAACAGATAATAAAATGGTTAAAAACACTTACCTGCTCTTAAAAAAATCTGTTAAGATAATAAAAATAATAACTGCAACAAAATATTTGCAAAGCACATTTCACCAAAGATGGCATGTGGTTGATGATAAACACATGACTAAGTGGTAACTATCATTAACCATTAGGTAAATACAATTAAAACTACAGTGTGATAACACTGCATACCTATTAGAATGGCCCCAAATTAAAATGAGTGTACCTAGTGTCTGTGAGGATGTGGAGGAGCTAGTGTGATTGAAAGTTGTTCAGTTGTGTCCGACTCTTTGTGACCCCATGGACGATACAGTCCATGGAATTCTCCAGGCAAGAATACTGGAGTGGGTAGCCTCTACCTTTTCCAGGGGATGTTCTCAACCCAGGGTTCAAGCACAGGTGTCCCATATAACAGGCAGATTCCTAACTAGCTGAGCCAAAAGGGAAGCCCAACTGGTATGCTCATGTAATATTAGTGGGAATATGAAAGCCTACAATAACTTTGGAAAAATATATTTTGGCAATTTCTTTGAAAGTTAAACATTGAATACCATATGATCTAGCCAAGTCATTTCCATGTAGAGAAATGAAGGCATATTTGCATACGAAGTATTATATATTAATGTTCATAAAAATTTTATTTCTAATAACTCTAAGCTGGAAACAGTTAAAATGTTATCAACAGAGTTAAACAGAGTGATAAAATGGTTAAACAGAATGGATTAAAAAAACACAATTTGTGGTTTATTCTCATATTGAATACTATTTAGCATTAAAATGCATGAAGTCTTCAGTCAGTTCAGTTCAGTCACTTAGTCATGTTGGACTATTTGCAACCCATGGACTACAGACATCAGGCTTCCCTCTCCATCACTCTCAGAACTTGCTCAAACTCATGTCCATTGAGTCGGGGATGCCATCCAACCATCTCATGCTCTATCATCCCTTTCTCCTCCTGCCTTCAATCTTTCCCAGCATCAGGGTCTTTCCCAATGAGTTAGTGCCTCACATCAGGTGGCCAAAGTATTGGAGCATCAGATTCAGCATCAGTCCTTTCAGTGAATATTCAGGACTGACTTCATTTAGGATGGACTGGTTGGATCTCATTGAAGTCCAAGGGACTCTCAAGAGTCTTCTCCAACACCACAGTTCAAAAGCATCAATTCTTTGGCACTCAACTTTCTTTATAGTCCAACTCTCACATTCATACATGACTACTGGAAAAACCATAGCCTTAACCAGACAAACCTTTGTTGACAGAGTAATGCCTCTGCTTTTCAATATGCTGTCTAGGTTGGTCATAACGTTTCTTCCAAGGAGCAAACGTCTTTTAATTTCATGGCTCAAATAGCAATCTGCAGTGATTTTAGACAACTCCCCCCGCCCCCCGCCACATAAAGTCTGTCACTGTTTCCATTGTTTCCCCATCTATTTGCCATGAAGTGATGGGAATAGATGTTGTGATCTTAGTTTTCTCAATATTGAGTTTTAAGCCTACTTTTTCACTGTCCTCTTTTACTTTCATAAAGAGGCTCTTTAGTTCTTCTTCACTTTCTGCCGTAAGGGTGTTGTCATCTGCATATCTGAGGTTATTGATACTTCTCCCAGCAGTCTTGATTTCAGCTTGTGCTTCAACCAGCCTGACATTTCACATGATGTACTCTGCATATTCTTTGGCATTGCCTTTCTTTGGAATTAGAATGAAAACTGATCTTTTCCAGTCCTGTGGCCACTGCTGAGATTTCTAAATTTGTGGACATATTGAGTGCAACACTTTCACAGCATCATCTTTTAGGATTTGAAATAGTGCAACTGGAATTCCATCACTTCCATAGCATTGTTCATAATGATGCTTCCTAAGGTCCACTTGAGTTTGCATTCCAGGATGTCTGGCTCTGGGTAAGTAATCACACCATCGTGATTGTCTGGGTCATGAAGATCTTTTATGTATAGTTCTTCTGTGTATTCTTGCCACCTCTTCTTAATATGTTCTGCTTCTGTTAGGTCCATACCATTTCTGCCTTTTATTGTGCCCATCTTTGCATGAAAAGTTCCCATGATATCGCTAATATTCTTGAAGATATCTCTAGTCTTTCCCATTCTATTGTTGTCCTCCATTTATTTGCATTGATAAATGAGGAAGGCTTTCTTATCTGTCCTTGCTATTCTTTGGAATTTTTCATTCAAATGGGTATATCTTTCCTTTTCTCCTATGCCTTTCACGTCTCTTCTTTTCATAGCTGCTTGTAAGGCCTCCTAAGATAACCAATTTGCCTTTTCCATTTCTTTTTCTTGAGAATGGTCTTGATCACTGCCTTCTGTACAACATCATGAACCTCCATCCACAGATCTTCAGGCACTCTGTCTATCAGATCTAATCCTTTGAATCTATTTTTCACTTTCACTGTATAGTCATAAGGATTTTATTTAGGATATACCTGAAAGGTCTACTGGTTTCCCATATTTTCTTCAATTTAAGTCTGAATTTGGCAAAAAGAATTTCGTGATCTGAACCACAATCAGTTCCCGGTCTTGATTTTGCTGACTGTATAGAGCTTCTCCATCTTTGGCTGGAATGAACATCATTAATATGATTTTGGTATTGACCATATGGTGATGTCCATTTGTAGAGTCTTTCCTTGTGTTGTTTGAAGAGGGTGTTTGCTATGACTAGTGCATTCTCTTGACAAAACTCTGTTAGCCTTTGCCCTGATTCATTCTGTATTCCAAAGCTGAATTTGTCTGTTACTCCAGGTGTTTCTTGACTTCCTACTTTTGCACTCTAGTCCCCTATAATGAAAAGGACATCTTTTTGGGGTATAAGTTCTAGAAGGTCTTATAGGTCTTCATAGGACCATTCACTTCAGCTTCTTCAGCATTATTTGTTGGAGCATAGACCTGGATTACAGTGATATTGAATGATTTGCCTTGGAAACGAACAGAAATCATTCTGTCCTTTTAGAGGTTGCACCCAAGTACTGCACTTTGGACCCCTTTTCCCCCCAAAATGTATCTTTTATTTTTTAATTGAATGATAATTGCTTTACAGAATTTTGCTGTTTTCTGACAAACCTCAATATGAATCAGCCATAGGCATACATATATCCCCTCTCTTTTGAAAATCTCCCCCATCTTCCTCCCCATCCCACCCCACTAGGTTGACACTGAGCCCCTGCTTGAGTTTCCTGAGCCATACAGCAAATTCCTGTTGGCTATCTATTTTACATATGGTAATGTAAGTCTACATGTTATTCTTTCCATACATCTCACTCTCTTCTCCTCTCTCCCCAAGTCCATAAGTCTATTCTGTCTATTTCTCCATTCTGCCTTGTAAATAAATTCTTCAGTACCATTTTTCTAAATTCCATATATATGTGTCAGAATATGGTATTTATGTTTCTCTTTCTGACTCACTTCACTCTGTATAGTTGGTTCTAGGTTCATCCACCTCATTAGAAGTAACTCAAACATATTCCTTTGTATGGCTGAGTAACATTCCAATGTGTATATATATCACAACTTCTTTATCCATTCATCTGTCTATGGACATTTAGGTTGCTTCCATGATATAGCTATTGTAAATAATGCTGCAATGAACAATGGGATACAAGTGTCTCTTTCAATTTTGGTTTCCTCAGGGTATATGCCTAGGAGAGGGATTGTTGAGCTATATGGTGGTTTTATTTCTAGTTTTTAAAGGAATTTCCATACTGTCTTCCATAGTGGCTGTATCAGTTTACTTTCCCACCAACAGTGCAAGACTGTTCCATATTCTCCATACCCTTAGCAGCATTCTTGTTTGTAGACATTTTTGATGAGGTCCATTTTTACTGATATGAAGTGATATCTCATTGTAGTTTTGATGTCCACTGGAGAAGGGAATGGCAAACCACTTCAGTATTCTTGCCTCGAAACCCCATGAATAGTATGAAAAGGCAAAATGATAGGATACTGAGAGGAACTCCCCAGGTCAGTAGGTGCCCAATATGTTACCTGAGATCAATGGAGAAATAACTCCAGAAAGAATGAAAGGATGGAGCCAAAGCAATAACAATACCCAGTTGTGGATGTGAATGGTGATAGAAGCAAGGTCTGATACTGTAAAGAGCAATATTGCATAGGAACCTGGAACAGCAGGTCCATGAATCAAGGCAAATTGGAAGGGTTCAAACAAGAGATGGCAAGAGTGAATGTCGACATTCTAGGAATCAGCGAACTAAAATGGACTGGAATGGGTGAATTTAACTCAGATGACCATTATATCTACTACGGCGGGCAGGAATCCCTCAGAAGACCTTTTAGAACTAACACCCAAAAAAGATGTCCTTTTCATTATAGGGGACTGGAATGCAAAAGTAGGAAGTCAAGAAACACCTGGAGTAACAGGCAAATTTAGCCTTGGAATACGGAATGAAGCAGGGCAAAGACTAATAGAGTTTTGCCAAGAAAATGCACTGGTCTTAGCAAACACCGTCCTCCAACAACACAAGAGAAGACTCTACACATGGACATCACCAGATGGTCAACACCAAAATCAGATTGATTATATTATTTGCAGCCAAAGATGGAGAAGCTCTATACAGTCAGCAAAAACAAGACCAGGAGCTGACTATGGCTCAGATCATGAACTCCTTATTACCTAATTCAGACTTAAATTGAAGAAAGTAGGGAAAACCACTAGACCATTCAGGTATGACCTAAATCAAATCCCTTATGATTATACAGTGAAAGTGAGAAATAGATTTAAGGGCCTAGATCTGATAGATAGAGTGCCTGATGAACTATGCAATGAGGTTCGTGACATTGTACTGGACACAGGGATCAAGACCATCCCCATGGAAAAGGAATGAAAAAAAGCAAAATGGCTGTATGGGGAGGCCTTCCAAATAGCTGTGAAAAGAAGAGAAGCAAAAAGCAAAGGAGAAAAGGAAAGATATAAGCATCTGAATGCAGAGTTCCAAAAAATAGCAAGAAGAGATAAGAAAGCCTTCCTCAGTGATCAATGCAAAGAAATAGAGGAAAACAACAGAATGGGAAAGACTAGAGATCTCTTCAAGAAAATGAGAGATACCAAGGGAACATTTCATGCAAAGATGAGCTCGATAATGGACAGAAATGGTATGGACCTAACAGAAGCAGAAGATATTAAGAACAGGTGGAAAGAATATACAGAAGAACTGTACAAAAAAGATCTTCACGACCCAGATAGTCACGATGGTGTGATCACTCATCTAGCGCCAGACATTCTGGAATGTGAAGTCAAGTGGGCCTTAGAAAGCATCACTACAAACAAAGCTAGTGGAGGTGATGGAATTTCAGTTAAGCTATTTCAAATCCTGAAAGATGATGCTGTGAAAGTGCTGCACTCAATATGCCAGCAAATTTGGAAAACTCAGAAGTGGCCACAGGACTGGAAAAGTCAGTTTTCATTCCAATTGCAAAGAAAGGCAATGCCAAAGAATGCTCAAACTACTGCACAATTGCATTCATCTCACATACTAGTAAAGTAATGCTCAAAATTCTCCAAACCAGGCTTCAGCAATATGTGAACCGTGAACTTCCTGATGTTCAAGCTGGTTTTAGAAAAGGCAGAAGAACCAGAGATCAAATTGCCAACATCTGCTGGATCATGGAAAAAGCAATAGAGTTCCAGAAAAACATCTATTTCTGGTTTATTGACTATGACAAAGCCTTTGACTGTGTGGATCACAGTAAATTGTGGAAAATTCTGAAAGGGATGGGAATACCAGACAACCTGACCTGCCTCTTGAGAAAGCTGTATGCAAGTCAATAAGCAACAGTTAGAACTGGACATGAAACAACAGACTGGTTCCAAATAGGAAAAGGAGTACGTCAAGGCTGTATATTGTCACTCTGCTTATTTAACTTCTATGCAGAGTGCATCATGAGAAACGCTGGACTGGAAGAAACACAAGCTGGAATCAAGATTTCTGGGAGAAATATCCATAACCTCAGATATGCAGATGACACCACCCTTATGGCAGAAAGTGAAGAGGAACTCAAAAGCCTCTTGATGAAAGTGAAAGTGGAGAGTGAAAATGTCGGCTTAAAGCTCAACATTCAGAAAACGAAGATCATGGCATCTGGTCCCATCACTTCATGGGAAATAGATGGGGAAACAGTGGAAACAGTGTCAGACTTTATTTTTGGGGGGCTACAAAATCACTGCAGATGGTGACTGCAGCCATGAAATTAAAAGTCGCTTACTCCTTGGAAGGAAAGTTTTGACCAACCTAAATAGCATATTAAAAAGCAGAGACATTACTTTGCCAACAAAGGTCCATCTAGTCAAGGCTATGGTTTTTCTAGTGGTCATGTATGGATTTGAGAGTTGGACTGTGAAGCAGACTGAGAGCCAAAAAATTGATGCTTTTGAACTGTGGTGTTGGAGAATATTCTTGAGAGTCCCTTGGACAGCAAGGAGATCCAACCAGTCCATTCTGAAGAAGATCAGCCCTGGGATTTCTTTGGAAAAAATGATGCTGAAGCGGAAACTCCAGTATTTTGGCCACCTCATGTGAAGAGTTGACTCATTGAAAAGGACTCTGATGCTGGGAGGGATTGGGGGCAGGAGGAGAAGGGGACGACAGAGGATGAGATGGCTGGATGGCATCACTGACTCGATGGACATGAGTTTGAGTGAACTCTGGGAGATTGTGATGGACAGGTAGGCCTAGCCTGCTGCTGTTCATGGGGTCGCAAATAGTCGGATACGACTGAGCGACCCAACTGAAATGAATTGAACTGAACAATGAGCTATACTGAACATCTTTTCATGTGTTTGTTAGCCATCTGTATGTCTTCTTTGGAGAAATGTCTTTTCAGGTCTTTTTCCCACTTTTTGATTGGGTTGTTTTTCTGGTATTGAGTTGTATGAGCTGCTTATATATTTTGGAAATTACACCTTTTTCAGTTGTTTCATTTGCTTTTATCCCATTCTGAGGGCTTTATTTTCACCTTGTTTACAGTTTCCTTTGCTATGCAAGAGCTTTTAAGTTTAATCAGGTTCCACTTATTTACTTTTGTATTTATTTCCATTACTCTAGGAGGTGGGTCACAGAGGATTTTGCTTTTATTTATGTCATCAAGTGTTCTGCCTATGCTTTCCTCTACGAGTTTTATAGTTTCTGGTCTTATATTTAGATCTTTAATCCATTTGTATGGTGTTAGGAAGTGTTCGAATTTCATTTTTTTTATGTGTAGCTGTCCAGTTTTCCAAGAACCAGCCACTTATTGAAGAGGTTGTCTTTGCCTCATTGTGTATTCTTGCCTCCTTTGTCAAAAATAAGATACCCATAGTTGCATGGGTTTATTTCTGGACTATATATCTTGTTCCATTGGTTTATATTTCTGTTTTTGTGCCAATACCATACTGTCTTGATGTCTGTAGTTTTGTAGTGTAACCTAACATCAGGAAGCTTGATTCTTCCAGCTCCATTCTTCTTTCTCAAGACTGCTTTGGCTATTCTGGGTCTTTTGTGTTTCCATATGAGCTGTGAAAAATTTTTGTTGTAGTTCTGTGAAAAATGCCGTTGGTAATTTTATAGGAATTGCATTAAATCTGTAGATTGCATTTGGTAGTATAGTCGTTTTCACAATATTTATTATTTCTACCCAGGAACATGGAATATCTCTCCATCTGTTTATGTCATCTTTGATTTCTTTCATTAGTGTCTTATAATTTTCTGTGTACAGTTCTCTTGTCTCCTTAGGTAAGATTATTCCTAGATATTTAATTATTTTTGTTGCAATGGTGAATGGGATTAATTCCTTAACTGCTCTTTCTGATTTTTCATTATTATTATATAGAAATGCAAATGATTTTTCTGTACTAATTTTGTGTCCTGCAACTTTGCTAAATTCACTGATTAGCTCTAGTAATTTTTCTGATACCATTTTTACTGTTTTCTATGTACAGTATCACATCATCTGCAATCAGAGAGAGCTTTACTTTTTTTCTGATCTGGATTCTTTTAATTTCTTTGTCTTCTCTGATTCCTGTAGTTAGGACTTTCAGAACTATGTTGAATAATAGTTGCAAAAGTGGACATTCTTGTCTTGTTTCTGATCTCAAGGGGAATGCTTTCAGTTTTTCACCATTGAGAATAATGTTTGCCTATCTTATATGGCCTTTACTATCATAAGGTAGTTTCCTTCTATGCCCATATTTTGAAAATGTTTCATCATAAATAGTTGCTGAATTCTGTCAAAGGCTTTTTCTGTGTCTATTGAGATGATCGTATGTTTTCTTTTTCTTTCAATTTGTTAATATGGTGTATCACATTGATTGCTTTCCATATATTGAAGAATCCTTGCATCCCTGGAATAAACCCAAATTGATCATGGTATATGAGCTTTTTGACGTGTTGTTGAATTCTGTTTGCTAAAATTTTGTTGAGGATTTTTGCATCTAGGTTCATCAGTGATATTGATCTGTAGTTTTCTTTTTGTGTGTATTGTCTTTGTCTGGTTTTGGTATCAGGGTAATGGTGGCCTCATAGAATGAGTTTGGAATTGTTCCTTCCTCTGAAATTTTTTGAAAGAGTTTTAGAAGGATAGGCATTAGCTCTTCTCCAAATGTTTGATAGAATTCTCCTTTGAAGCCATCTAGTCCTGGGCTCTTGTTTTTCGGGAGATTTTTTATCACAACTTCAATTTCAGTACTTGTAATTGGGTTGCTCATAATTTGTATTTCCTCCTGGAAGATTGAACTTTTCTAAGAATCTGTCCATCTCTCCCAAGTTATCTATTTTATTGCCATAAAGTTGTTCATAACTGTCTCTTATAATCCTTTGTGTTTCTGCATTATCTATTGTAACCACTCCTTTTTCATTACTAATTTTGTCTATTTGATTTTCTCTTTTTTTCTCACTGAGTCTGGGCTAAGGATTTGTCAATTTTGTTTATCTTCTCAAAGAACCAGCTTTTAGTTTTATTAATCTTTGCTATTTTTAAATTTCATTTCTTTTTCATTTATTTCTGTTTGGAACTGTATGATTTCTTTCCATCTACTAATTTTTTTTTCTTCTTTTTCCAGTTTCTTTAGGTGTAAAGTTAGGTTGTCTATTCAATAATTTTCTTGTTTCTTGAGGTAGGATAGTATTGCTCTAAACTTCCCTCTTAGAACTGCTTTTGCTGCATCCCATAGGCTTTAAGTTGTCATGTCTTCATTGTCATTTGTTTCTAGAAATTTTTGAGTTCCCTTTTGATTTTTTTCAGTAACCTGTTGATTATTTAGAAACATATTATTTAATCTCCATATGATTTTGTTTCTTACAGTTTTTTAAATTGTAATTTATATCTATTTTCATAGCATCGTGATCAAAGAAGATGCTTGATAAAATTTCAATTTTGTTAAATTTACTGAGGTTTGATTTGTGACCCAAGATGTGGTCCATCCTGGAGAAGGCTCCAGGCGCACTTGAAAAAAAGGTGTATTCTTCTGCATTTGGATGGAATGTCCTGAAGATACTCATCTCATCTAATGAATCATTTAAGACTTGTATTTCCTTATTAATTTTCTTTTTTGATGATCTGCCTATTGGTGTGTGTGGGGTGTTTAAGTCTCCTTCTATTGTTGTGTTACTGTCACTATCTCCTTTTATGTCTGTTAGTGTTTGTCTTTTACGTATTCAGTTGCTCCTATGTTTGGTGCCTAGATATTTACAATTGTTATGTCTTCCTCTTGGATTGATCCCTTGATCATTATGTAGTGTCCTTCCTTATCTCTTGTAATCTTCTTTATTTTAAAGTCTATTTTGTTTGATATGAGGATTTCTCCTCCAGCTTTCTTTTGCTTCCCATTTACATGGACTATATCTTTTGATCCTCTCAATTTCAGTCTATATGTGTCTGAGGTTTGAAGTGGGTTTCTTATAGACAGCATATATATGGGTTTTGTTTTTGTATCCATTCAGCCAATCTGTGTCTTTTGGTTGGAGCATTTGATCCATTTACATTTCAATTAATTATTGATATATATATTCATATTGCCATTTTTTAATTGTTTGGGGTTGATTTTGTAGATCTTTTTTCTTTTGTTGTATTTCTTGATTATATAAGTCCATTTGACATTTGTTGTAAAGCTGGTTTGGTGGTGCTGAATTCTCTTAACTTTTGTTTGTCTGGAAAGCTTTTTATTTCTCCATCAGTTTTGAATGAGGTTCTTGCTGGGTACAGTAATCTTGATTGTAGATCTTTCCCTTTCAGTACTTTAAATATGTCCTGCCATTCCCTTCTGGCCTGCAGAATTTCTGCTGAAAGATCAGCTGTTATGCATATGGGGTTTCCCTTGTATGTTACTTGTTGCTTCTCCCTTGCTGCTTTTAATATTCTTTCTTTGTGTTAATCTTTGTTAGTTTGATTAGTATGTGTCTTGGCATGTTTCTCCTTGGGCTTATCCTGTATGGGACTCATTGTACCTGTTAGACTTGATTGGCTAGTTCCTTTTCCATATTCGGGAAAATTTCAACTATAATCTCTTCAAAAATTTTCTCATACCCTTTCTTTTCCTCTTCTTTTTCTGGAACCCCTATAATTTGAATGTTAGTTCATTTGATATGGTCCCAGAGGTCTCTGAGATTGTCCTCAGCTTTTTTCATTCTTTTTACCTTATTCTGCTCTTCAGACGTTATTTCCACCATTTTACCTTCCAGCTCACTGATTCGTTCTTCTGCTTCAGATATTCTGCTATTGATTCCTTATAGAGTATTTTTAATTTTAGTAATTGTGTTGTTTGTCTCTTTATGCTTATTCTTTAACTTTCCTGTGGTGGTGGTTTAGTCACTAAGTCATGTCTGACTCTTATAACCCCATGGACTGTAGCCTGCCAGGCTCCCCTGTCCATGGGGTTTTCCAGGCAGGAATACTTAAGTGGATTGTCATTTCCTTCTCCAGGGGATTTTCCCGACCCAGGAATTTAACCCAGGTCTCCTACCTTGCAGACAGATTCTTTACTGACTGAGCTATGACAGAAGCCCTAGGTCTTTGTTAATTGATTCTTGCATTTTCTCCATTTGTTTCTCTTGCATTTGTTTTCAAGGTTTTTGATCATCTTTACTATCATTATTCTGAATTCTTTTTCACGTAATTTTACTATTTCCTCTTAACTTCCTCTTCATTTTTTTTTTTTTGCACTTCTGTGTTTCTAGTTTGTTCCTTCATTTGTGCAGTGTTTCTCTGCCTTTTCATTTTTTAAAATAGTTATTGTGTTTGAGGTCTCCTTTTCCCAGGCTTCAAGGAAAATTGAATTATTTCCTTGAAGAAAGTTGAATTATTTCTTCCTTTTGGTTTCTGCCCTCCTAAGGTTGGTCCAGTGATTTGTGTGAGGTTTGTATAAGGTGAGACTTGTGCTGAGTTTCTATTTGCTTGTTTGTTTTTCCTCTGATGGGCAAGGCTAAGTGAGGTGGTACTCCTGTCTCCTGATGATTGGGTTTGTATTTTTGTTTTGTTTGTTGTTTAGATGAGGTGTCCTTCACAGGGTGTTACTGGTAGTTGGGTGATCCCAGGTCTTGTATTCAAATAGTTTCCTTCATGTGAGTTCTCACTATTTGATACTCCCTAGGGTTAGTTGTCTGATAGTCTAGGGCCTTGGAGTCAGTGTTCCCACTCCAAAGGCTCAGGGTTTGATCTCTGCTCAGGAATGAAGATTCCACAGTTGGTGTGTTATGGCACTGAGGGAGAGTAAAACAAATGCACAAAAACTAGGAATAAAAGATGCATCCCAGACAAATAGCAGTTACAAAATCAGGCAAATAATAGTTAAAATAATGGAATATGCATATATATATACCCATGAGCAAAGTGAAAACAGTCCAACAAAAATAAAGTACAGTAGATTGATCTGGCAAAGAACAGTTAAGAACAAAACAAAAAGCACAAACTGCAAAATAAAACTAAAGCAAGGTGCCAAGTGGGGAATATAGCAATGAAAACAAAATCAGCTAGTATGTTGAGAGGAAAGGAAAGAAAGAAAATATAGAAAGAATACACACGCAAAGTTAGAGGTAGATGAAGAAGATTTATATATGTTAAAGATTGATTGCAAGGGGAAAAGAAAAGTAGGAAAGGCAAATGAAGGAATAAATGTAGAAAAAAATATAGTAGGTTTAAAAAATTAAAAATTAAAATTAGAGAAAAAAGAAAAAAAATGGAAGAAGAAAGAAAAAAGGGGAAAGAAAGAAAAAGTCCACCGAACTGCAAAAGCCCAATGTAGAGGCAGAGATTTTTTTTTTTTTTTTTTTTTGAGGCAGAGATTTATACCAACCAAAGAAAGTGCGATTGAATATACACATATACATATATATAGCCATAAGCAAAACCAAAACAGTCCAACAATAATTATGTACAATAGTTTGACCTGGTCAACAAAGGAAAGCAAAAATTATATCTACCAGAGCAAAAATAATTAAAGCACAAACTGGAAAACAAAACTAAAGCAAGGTGCCAATTGGGGGAAAAAGCAATGAAAATTAAACTAACAAATATGTTGAGTGACAAGGATTGAAAGAAAAGAAAAAAGAATAGATATGCAAAATTAATAGAGGTAGATAAGATTTATATTCCTTAAAGATTAACTTCAAGGGTAAAAGAACAGTAAGAAAAGCTAACAAAGTAATAAATGTAGAAAAAATAACAATAGGTTTAAAAAAATAAAATTAAAAAAGAGAGAGAGAGAGAGGAAAAAAAAAAAAAGAGGAAAACTCCACAGACCTTCAAAAGCCCAATGTAGAGGCAGAGGTTTATGACAACAATAAAAAATGTGACTGAGGAAAAAGAAAGAAAAAAAAAAAAAAAAAAAAACAGCTCAAAAGCTTAATTGAATTTCTTAGTGCCAATAAATGGCACCCCACTCCAGTACTTTTGCCTGGAAAATCCCATGGATGGAGGAGCCTGGTAGGCTGCAGAGTCAAACACGACTGAGTGACTTCACTTTCACTTTTCACTTTCATGCATTGGAGAAGGAAATGGCAACCCACTCCAGTGTTCTTGCCTGGAGAATCCCAGGGACAGGGGAGCCTGGTGGGCTGCCATCTATGGGGTCGCACAGAGGCAGACACGACTGAAGCGACTTAGCAGCAGCAGCAGCAGTGCCAATAAAATCAACAACTACAGCAGAGAGGGGTACAAAAGGGGGGGGGAACAGAAAAAAAAATCCAAAAGAACCTACAGAACAAGTCAAAAAATAAGAATATTAAATATTTTTCTTGAGTCACTGCTGTTAGAATCCTTTCCAGCACTGGGAATCACAGTCCACCTTACCTTCCTAGGATGCCCTCCAACACTGTACTGATCTCTGAACCTGCTGTGAGGGCTGCTAAGATTCTAATCTGGACCTACTCCTGTGTGTCCTTGCCTCTGATGTCCACAGCTATTAGAGCTAGTGCATTTTCTTTTGTGGGAGCTCTCAGTGGCCTTTTATATATTCCATAGACACAGTCTGCTTAATTGATAGTGTGGGTTTAATCTGCAGCTTGTGCAGCTGGTGGGAAGGTTTTGGGTCTTCTTCCTTAGCCACACTGCCCCTGGGTTTCAACTATGGTTTTATTTCCACCTCTATATGTGGTCGTCCACTGAGGTTTAGCTCCTGAGGCTGCCCTGGAGGACTTGGGTCTGCCCCTGTGAGGGCCAGGTGTGAAGGTGGTGCAGCTGCTTGGGTCACAGGGGTTCTGGCAGCACCAGGTACTCAGAGGCTTTGGCAGCTAGAGTAGTAGGAAATATAGTGCTCTAGAAGGGTATGGTGATATGCTCCAGTATTCTTGCCTGGAAAAGAATACCTGGCAGCCCCAGTCTACAGGGTAGCAAAGACTCAGACAGGACTGAATCAACTCCGCTTGCATAAGCACAAGAGGTTTTTTTTTTTTTTTCTTTTGCCTGTGGCAGCTCTGCCCCAGTGACAGTTAAGCATGAAGGTGGTGCAGCTGCTTGGCTTGCAGGGACCCTGGGGGTGCCTAATGTTCGGGGACACAGACTGCTTCCATGACAGGAGTTATGGCCCTATAAGAGTCTTTTTTTAAGCCTCTTATAGCTGGCCATCAGAAGGCCTCTTTGGCCTGTTTTTTTCTGTAGCTCCACCTGTTCAGGTACTTAGAGGGATCCCTTGCCTTGGGTCCTTCTCTGTTGTTCAGCACATCCGCCACATAAGGGGCCTCCCTGACTGGGGTCCTACTCTGTATATCAGTGCATCAGGCACTTAAAGGGGCACCCTGCGTGGAGTACTACTCTGTAGTTCAGTGTGTCAGGTACTTGATGGGCCAGCCTCTCTATTGTTCAGCTACTTATGCTGGCTTGTAGGGAGAGAGGGACTATGGTGATGGCTCCAACCCTTATGCGTGACTCAGCAGTATCATCTTGCTTCTGTGGCTGCCTGACTTTCCTCCAAAGGCATTTCCCACCATGATCTTCTCCCTCACATTCCATCAATCCATCTCTCCACAGTTGCTGTCCCTTCCAGGAGTTCCATGTTCCTGTCCAGCATATGTATGGCTGCAGCAAGGACTGTCTGATTCTCATTCAATTTGCACTGCCATAGATCAGCTGTTTCACTCTCAGCCTTAAATATTTCTCCTCTGAATTAGGCAATTGCCCCGATGTGGGGATCTGACCACTGGTTCAGTACCCCCACCCGCCAAGGGCAGGTCCAGTTCTGCTAACGCTCCTGTGTTTTCCCCTAGTTCCTTCATTCTACTGAGTTTTGCATAGTTCTATATACTGTTTTCCACTGGTCAGGTCCTGCTGTCCACTCTCAGCTGGTGTACTGCATGCACTTCTGTGTCTGAAGGTGTATTCCTGATGTATCCATGGAGAGAGATGTACTCCATGTCCACCTACTACTCCACCATCTTGTTCTCCTCTGGACTCTTTTTATGACTATGATGGATATTCTATTTATTCTAAGGGATTCTTGCCCACAGTAGTAGATACAATGGTCATCTGAGTTAAATTCACCCATTCCAGTCCATTTTAGTTCGCTGATTCCTAAAATGTCAACATTAACTCTTGCCATCTCCTATTTGACCACTTCCAGTTTGTCTTGATTCTAACATGGACCTAACATTCCAGGTTCCTATGCAATATTGCTCTTTATAGCATTGGACTTTAGTGCCATCACCAGTCACATCCACAACTGGGTGTTGTCTTTGGTTTGGCTCCATCTCTTCAGTCTTTCAGGAATTAGTTCTCCACTGATCTCCATCAGCATATTGGGCACCTACCGACCTGGAAAGTTCATCTTTCAGTGTCCTATCTTTTTGCCTTTTCATACTGTTCATGGGGTTTTTCAAGGCAAGAATACTGAACTGGTTTGCCAGTCGCTTCTCCAGTGGACCACATGTTGTCAGAATTCTCCACCATGACCCATCCGTCTTGGGTGGCACTACAGGGCATGGCTCATAATTTCATTGAGTTAGATAAGGCTATGGCCCATGTGATCAGATTGGTCAGTTTTCTGTGATTGTTGTTTTCAGTCTGTCTGACCTCTGATGGAGAAGGATAAGAAGCTTATGGAAGCTTCCTGATGGAAGAGACTGACTGAGGGGGAAACTGGGTGGGCAGGGCCATGCTCAGTAAATCTTTAATCCAATTGTCTGTTTAAGGGCAGGGCTGTGTGTTCCCTCCCCCTTATTTGACCTGAGGCCAAACTATGGTGGAAGTGATTAAGATAATGGTGACCTGCTTCAAAATGTCCCATGCAGGCACTGCTATACTCAGTGCCCCCAACCCTGCAGCAAGCCACCACTGACCCATGCCTCTGCCTGAGACTCCTGGACATACAGGGCAAGTCCAAGTCAGTCTCTTGTGGGGTCACTGCTCATTTCTCCTGGGTCCTGGTGCAAACAAGATTTTGTTTGTGCCCTTCAAGAGTCTGTATCCCCAGTCCTGTGTAAATTTTGGTGGATCTAGGGTTGGTTAATGGCAACCTCCTCCAAGAGGACTTATGCCATACCCAGGCCTACTGCACCCAGAGCCCCTGCCCCTGCAGCAGTGCACTGCTGACACATACCTTCTCAGGAGACACCCAGACTGTTCTTTCTCAGTCCCTATGGGGTTTCCTGGTGTGAACAAGCTTTGTTTGAACCCTCTGAGAATCTCAGCAGGTTTTGGGTTTAACTCTAAATGGAGATTTCACCCCTCTTAGTGTCTTGCTGCGGATTCTTCTGTGCTCTTGGAAGAAGGATATCTTCTCAAAGTCACTCCAGCACCTACCATCTTGTGGAGGTGCTGCCATTCTAGTACCTATCATCTTGTGGAGCTTCTCTACCCTTCAGTTCATTTCAATTCAGTCACTCAGTCGAGTACAACTCTTTGAGACACCATGAACTGTAGCACACCAGGCCTCCCTGTCCATCACCGACTCCCGGAGTCCACCCAAACCCATGTCTATTGAGTCAGTGATGCCATCCAACAATCTCAGCCTCTGTTGTACTCTTCTCCTCCTGCCTTCAATCTTTCAAGAATCAGGGTCTTTTCAAATGAGTCAGCTCTCTGCATCAGGTGGTCAAAGTATTGGAGTTTCAGCTTCAACATCAGTCCCTCTAATGAACACCCAGGACTAATCTCCTTTAGGATGAAATCGTTGGATCTCCTTGCAGTCCAAGGGACTCTCAAGAGTCTTCTCCAACACCACAGTTCAAAAGCATCAATTCTTCTGCACTCAGCTTTCTTTATAGTCCAACTATCACATCGATACATGACTACTGGAAAAACCATAACCTTGAATAGACGGACCTTTTTTGGCAAAGTAATGTCTCTGCTTTTTAATATGCTGTCTAGAATGGTGATAACTTTCCTTCCAGGGAGCAAGCATCTTTTAATTTCATGGTTGCAGTCATCATCTGCAGTGATTTTGGAGCCCATAAAAATAAAATTAGCCACTTTTCCCACTGTTTCCCCATCTATTTGCCATGGAGTGATGGGACCGAATGCCATGATCTCAGTTTTCTGAATGTTGAGCTTTAAGCCAACTTTTTCACTCTCCTCTTTCACTTTTATCAAGAGGCTCTTTAGTTCTTCACTTTCTGCCATAAGGGTGGTGTTATCTGCATGTTGTTATCTGGTGGTGTTATCTGAAGTTATTGATATTTCTCCTGGCAATCTTGATTCCCACTTGTGCTTCCAAAACCCAGCGTTTCTCATGATGTACTCTGCATATAAGTTAAATTAGTAGGGTGACTATATACAGCCCTGGTGTACTCCTTTTCCTATTTGGAACCAGTCTGTTGTCCCATATTCAGTTCTAACTGTTGCTTCCTGACCGGCATACAGGTTTCTCCAGAGGCAGATCAGGTGGTCTGGTATTCCCATCTCTTGAAAAAATTTTCACAATTTATTGTGATCCACACAGTCAAAGGCTTTGGGATAGTCAATAAACCAGAAATAGATGTTTTTCTGGAACTCTCTTGCTTTTTCAATGATACAGCAGATGTTGACAATTTGATCTCTGGTTCCTCTGCCTTTTCTAAAACCAGCTTGAACATCTGGAAATTCATGATTCACGTATTGCTGAAGCCTGACTTGGCGAATTTTGAGCATTACTTTACAAGCGTGTGAGATGAGTACAATTGTGCACTAGTTTGAGCATTCTTTGGCATTGCCTTTCTTTGGGATTTGAATGAAAACGGATATTTTCCAGTCCTGTGGCAACTTCTGAGTTTTCCAAATTTGCTGACATATTGAGAAGAGCACTTTCAGAGCATCATTTTTTGGAATTCGAAATAGCTCAACTGGAATTCCATTGTCACTACTAGCTTTGTTAGTAGTGATGCTTCCTAAGGCCCACCTGACTTCACATTCCAGGATGTCCGGCTCTAGGTGAGTGTGAGTTATCATACCTTCATGATTACCTGGGTCATGAAGATCTTTTTTGTACAGTTCTTCTGTGTATTCTTGCCACCTCTTCTTAATGTCTTCTGCTTCTGTTAAGTCCATACAATTTCTGTTCTTTATTGAGCCCATCTTTGCATGAAATGTTCCCTTGGTATCTCTCATTTTCTTGAAAAGATCTCTAGTCTTTCCCATTCTATTGTTTTCCTCTATTTATTTTGCATTGATCACCGAGGAAGGCTTTCTTTCTTTTTTTTTTTTTTAGTTTTAATTTTATTTTATTTTTAAACTTTACAATATTGTATTAGTTTTGCCAAATATTGAAATGAATCCGCCACAGGTATACATGTGTTCCCCATCTTGAACCCTCCTCCCTCCTCCCTCCCCATACCATCCCTCTGGGTCGTCCTAGTGCACCAGCCCCAAGCATCCAGTATCGTGCATCGAACCTGGACTGGTGACTCGTTTCATACGTGATATTATACATGTTTCAATGCCATTCTCCAAAATCTTCCCACCCTCTCCCTCTCCCACAGAGTCCATAAGACTGTTCTATACATCTGTGTCTCTTTTGCTGTCTCGTATACAGGGTTATTGTTACCATCTTTCTAAATTCCATATATATGCATTAGTATACTGTATTGGTGTTTTTCCTTCTGGCTTACTTCACTCTGTATAATAGGCTCCAGTTTCATTCACCTCATTAGAACTGATTCAAATGTATTCTTTTTAATGGCTGAGTAATACTCCATTGTGTATATGTACCACAGCTTTCTTATCCATTCATCTGCTGATGGACATCTAGGTTGCTTCCATGTCCTGGCTATTCTAAACAGTGCTGCGATGAACATTGGGGTACATGTGTCTCTTTCCCTTCTGGTTTCCTCAGTATGTATGCCCAGCAGTGGGATTGCTGGATCATAAGGCAGTTCTATTTCCAGTTTTTTAAGGAATCTCCACACTGTTCTGCATAGTGGCTGTACTAGTTTGCTTTCCCACCAACAATGGAAGAGGGTTCCCTTTTCTCCACACCCTCTCCAGCATTTATTGCTTGTAGACTTTTGGATCGCAGCCATTCTGACAGGCGTGAAATGGTACCTCATAGTGGTTTTGATTTGCATTTCTCTGATAATGAGTGATGTTGAGCATCTTTTCATGTGTTTGTTAGCCATCTGTATGTCTTCTTTGGAGAAATGTCTATTTAGTTCTTTGGCCCGTTTTTTGATTGGGTCATGTATTTTTCTGGAGTTGAGCTGTAGGAGTTGCTTGTATATTTTAGAGATTAGTTGTTTGTCAGTTGCTTCATTTGCTATTATTTTCTCCCATTCTGAAGGCTGCCTTTTCACCTTGCTAATAGTTTCCTTTGCTGTGCAGGACCTTTTGAGTTTAATTATGTCCCATTTGTTTATTTTTGCTTTTATTTCCAATATTCTGGGAGGTGGGTCATAGAGGATCCTGCTGTGATGTATGTCGGAGAGTGTTTTGCCTATGTTCTCCTCTAGGAGTTTTATAGTTTCTGGTCTTAAGTTTAGATCTTTAATCAATTTTGAGTTTATTTTTGTGTATGGTGTTAGGAAGTGTTCTAGTTTCATTCTTTTACAAGTGGTTGACCAGTTTTCCCAGCACCACTTGTTAAAGAGATTGTCTTTAATCCATTGTATATTCTTGCCTCCTTGATGGAGAAATATACCATGTTCATGGATTGGAAGAATCAATATAGTGAAAATGAGTGTACTATCCAAAGCAATTTATAGATTCAGTGCTATCCCTGTCAAGCTACCAACAGTATTCTTCACAGAGCTAGAACAAATAATTTCACAATTTGTATGGAAATACAAAAAACCTCAAATAGCCAAAGCTATCTTGAGAGAGAAGAATGGATCTGGAGGAATCAACCTACCTGACTTCAGGTTCTACTACAAAGCCACAGTTATCAAGACAGTATGGTACTGGCACAAAGACAGAAATATAGATCAATGGAACAAAATAGAAAGCCCAGAGATAAATCCACACACATATGGACACCTTATCTTTGACAAAGGAGGTAAGAATATACAATAAGGAAGGCTTTCTTATCTGTCCTTGCTATGCTTTGGAACTCTGTATTCAAATGGGTATATCTTTCCTTTTTCCTTTGCTTTTTGCTTCCCTTGTTTTCACAGCTATTTGTAATGCCTCCTCAGACAGCCATTTCACTGTTTTGCATTTCCTTTTCTTGGGGATGGTCTTGATCCTTGTCTCCTGTACATTCTCATGAACCTCTATCCATAGTTCTTCAGGCACTCTATATATCACATATAGTCCCATAAATCTATTTCTCACTTCCATTGTATAGTCATAAGGGATTTGATTTAGGTCATACGTGAATGGTCTAGCGGTTTTCCCCACTTTCTTCAATTTAAGTCTGAATTTGGCAATAAAGAGCTCATGATCTGAGCCACAGTCAGCTTCCTTGTTTTTACTGACTGTATAGAGCTTCTCCATCTTTGGACTCAAAGAATATAATCAATCTGATTTTGATGTTGACCATCTGATAATGTCTATGTGTAGAGTCTTCTGTTGTGTTGTTGGAAGAGGGTGTTTGCTATGACCAGTGCATTCTCTTGGCAAAACTCTATTAGCCTTTGCCTTGCTTCATTCTGTACTCCAAGGCCAAATTTGCCTGTTACTCCAGGTGTTTCTTGACTTCCTACATTTACATTCCAGTCCCCTATAATGAAAAGGACATCTTTTTTGGGTGTTAGTTCTAAAAGGTCTTGTGCTGCTGCTGCTGCTAAGTCGCTTCAGTCATGTCTGACTCTGTGTGACCCCGTAGACGGCAGCCCACGAGGCTCCCCAGTCCCCGGGATTCTCCAGGCAACAACACTGAAGTGGGTGTAGGTCTTCATAAAACCATTCAACGTCAGCTTCTTTAGCATTACTGGTCAGGGCATAATCTTGGATTCCCGTGGTATTGAACGGTTTTCCTTGGAAACGAACAGAGTTCATGCTGTCATTTTTGAGATTGCACCCAAGTACTGCATTTTGGACTCTTTTGTTGACTATGATGACTACTCCCTTTCTTGTAAGGGATTACTGCCCACAGTAGTAGATATAATGGTCATCTGAGTTAAATTCACCCATTCCAGTCCATCTTAGTTCGCTGATTCTTAGAATGTTGATGTTCACTCTTGCCATCTCCTGTTTGAACACTTCCAATTTGCCTTGATTCATGGACCTAACATAACACTCCAGGTTCCTATGCAGTATTGCTTTTCACAGAATCAAATCTTGCTTCTATCACCAGTCCCATCCACAATCGGGGTTTGTTTTTGCTTTGTCCCCATCCCTTTATTCTTTCTGAAGTTATTTCTCCACTGATCTCCAGTAGCATATTGGGCACCTACTGACCTGGGGAGTTCATCTTTCAATGGCCTATCTTTTTGCCTTTGCATACTGTTCATGGGGTTTCGAGGCAAGAATACTGAAGTGGTTTGCCATTTCTCCAGTGGACCGCATTCTGTCAGATCTCTCCATCCATCTTGGGTGGCCCCACAGGCATGGCTTAGTTTCATTGAGTTAGACAAGGCTGTGGCCCATGTGATCAGATTGGCTAGTTGTCTGTGATTGTGGTTTCAGTCTGTCTGCCCTCTGATGCCCTCTCTCAGCGCCTACTATTTTACTTGGGTTTCTCTTACCTTGGACGTGGGGTATCTCTTCACGGCCACTGCAGCAAAGTGCAGCTGCCACTCCTTACCTTGGATGTGGGGTAACTCCTCTCAGTCGCTGTCCCTGACCTTTGACGTGGGGTAGCCCCTCTTGGCCATGCTTGTGTGCCATCACAGCCACCGCGCTTATGCCTTGTCACATAGAGGTATCTCCTCACAGTCACTCCAGTGCTCCAATCCCAAAGAAAGGCAATGCCAAAGAATTCTCAAACTGCTGAAAAATTGGATCCATCTCACATGCTAGCAAAGTAATGCTCAAAATTATCCAAGCCTGACTTCAACAGTACGTGAACTGTGAACTTCCAGATGTTCAAGCTGGATTCAGAAAAGACAGAGGAACCAGAGATCAAATTGTCAGCATCTGTTGGATCATCAAAAAAGCAAGAGAGTTCCAGCAAAACATCTACTTCTTTTTCACTGACTATACTAAACTCTGATTTTGTGGATCACAACAAACTGTAGAGAATTCTTCAAGAGATGGGAATACCAGATCACCTGACCTGCCTCTTGAGAAATCTGTATGCAGGTCGGGAAACAACAGTTAGAACTGGACATAGAACAACAGGCTGGTTCCAAATCGGGAAAGGAGTGTGGTAAGGCTGTATATTGTCACCCTACTTATTTAACTTATATGCAGAATACATCATGAGAAATGCTGGGCTGGAGGAAGCACAAGCGGGAGTCAAGATTGCCAGGAGAAATATCAATAACCTCAGATATGCAGATGACAAGACACTTATGGCCGAAAGTGAAAAATAATGGAAGAGCCTCTTGATGAAAGTAAAGGAGGAAAGTGAAAAGGTTGGCTTAAAACTCAACATTCAGAAAACTAAGGTCATGGAATCTGGTCCCATCACTTAATGACAGATAGATGGGGAAACAATGGCAACAGTGACAGACTTTATTCTTGGAGCTCTAAAATCAGTGCGAATTGTGACTTAAGCCATGAAATTAAAAGGAGCTTGCTCTTTGGAAGAAAATTTATGACAAACCTAGACAGCTCATTAAGAAGCAGATACATTAGTTTGCCAAGAAAGGTCCATCTAGTCAAAGCTATTATTTTTCTAGTATTCATGTATGGATGTGAGAGTTGAACTATAAAGAAAGCTGAGCACTGAAGAATTTATGCTTTTGAACTGTGGTGTTGGAGAAGATTCTTGAGAGTCCCTTGGACAGCAAGGAGATCCAACCAGTCCATCCTAAAGGAAATCAGTCCTGATAGTCACTGCAAGGAAGATGCTGAGCTGAAACTCCAATATTTTGGCCATCCGATGCGAAAAACTGACCATTTGAAAAATGACTCCCTGATGCTGGGAAAGACTGAAGGTAGGAAGAGAAAGTGATGACAGAGATTGAGATGGTTGGATGGCATCACTGACTTAATGTACATGAGTTCGTGTAAGCTCTGGGAGTTGCTGATGGAAAGGGATGCCTGGCATGCTGCATTCCATGGGATAGTAAAGACTCAGTCATGACTGAGCTACTGAACTGAACTGCATATTTACATATAAGTTAAATAAGCAGGGTGACAATATACAGCCTGGACATGCTTCGTTTCTGATTTGGAACCAGTCTGTTGTTCCATGTCCAGTTATAACTGTTGCTTCTGGTGTGTGGTATAACAGAATCTTAAAATAACCATGCTGAGTAAAGAAGTCAAAGAGAAAATGTATGCAGAATAATTTTTTAATATAAAATTATAGAAAATGCAGACTATTGTGACAGAGAGCAGATCATTGGTTACCTGAAGGTAAAAGTGACCTCAAATACAATTACAGGAATATGAGAGTGATGAATACTATCTTAATTGGGGTCATATTTCCATGAGTATTTATTTTTCAGCATATACTCTTTAAATATATGTAGCGTTCACACATCAATTATACCTCAATAAAGTCATTAAAATAAAATATAAGAATCACCTGTGGAATTAGTTGTGAATAACTGAGATAAAATAGAGCTAAGATTTCAAAGCCACATAGTATACAGTTGTTTTTGTTGTTATTGTTCAATGGCTAAATCATTTCCTTTTGACACCATGGACCATATGACACCAGGATCCTCTGTCCTCTACTGTCTCCGGGAATTCACTCACATTCATGTTCATTGATCATCCTCTGCCACTCCCTTCTCCATTTGCTTTTAATCTTTCCATCATCAGGATCTTTTCCAATGAATAGGCTCTTTGTTCAGGTGGCCAAAGTATTGGAGCTTCACCATCAGCAACAGACCTTCCAGTGAATATTCTGAGTTGATTTTGTTTAAGTTTTGCAGGTTTGATCTCCTTGCAGTCCAGGGCACTCTCAAGACTCTTCTCTGGCACCATAATTTAAAAGCATCAATTCTTAAATGCTCAGTCTCCTTGTGATACAACTCACACGCTTGTACATGACTATTGTATAAACCAAAGCTTTTGCTGGCAAAATACTTTTATTGACTAAATTATGTCTCTGCTTTTTAATATATTGCCTATGTTTGTCATAGCTTTCATTCCTCATCCAGCCCATCATTTTACATGATGTACTCTGCATATGCATTAATTAGACAGGATGGGAATATGTAGTTTTGTCATACTCCTACACCAATTTTAGAACAATCTATTATTTCATGTCCAGTTCTAACTGTTTCTTGTTGATCCACATACAAGTTTCTCAGGAGATGGGTAAAGTAGTCTGATATCCCCATGCTTTTAAGAGTTTCCCACAGTATGTTGATCCACATGGTCAGGAGATTTAGCATAGTCAATGAAGCAGAAGTAGATGTTTTTCTGAAGCTTCCTTCCTTCATCTATGTCCCAACAAATGTTACAATTTGATCTCTTATTCCTCTACCTCTATGAAATCCAGTTTGTACCTCTGGAAGTTCTTACTTCATGCACTGCTGAAGTCTAGCTTGAACGATTTTCAGAAAAAAAACCTGGCTAGCATGTGAAATGAGTAAAATCATATGGTAGTTTAAACATTCTTAGGCTTTAAACATTCTTAGGCTAACCCTTCTTTGAGATTAGAAAGAAAACTGACATTTTCCAGTCCTGTGACCACTGCTGAGTTTTCCATATTTGCTGACGTATTGAATGTGGCACTTTAACAACATCATCTTTTAGGATTTTAAATATTAATAGTTCACCTAGAATCCAAACACCTCCAATAGATTTGTTTGCAGTAATGCTTTATAAGGCCCACACATCAGTATGTCTGGCTCTACATGAGTGACCACATCATATTGTTTATCAGGGTCATTAAAACCTTTCTGGGACCAAACAGAAGCTGAAGATATTAAGAAGAGGTAGCAAGAATACACAGATCAGATCAGTCGCTCAGATCAGTCCGACTCTTTGCGACCCCATGAATTGCAGCACGCCAGGCCTCCCTGTCCCTCATCAACTCCCAGAGTTCACTCAGACTCACGTCTATCGAGTCAGTGATGCCATCCAACCATCTCATCCTCTGTCATCCCCTTCTCCTCCTGCCCCCAATCCCTCCCAGCATCAGAGTCTTTTCCAATGAGTCAACTCTTCACATGAGGTGGCCAAAGTACTGGAGTTTCAGCTTTAGCATCATTCCTTCCAAAGAAATCCCAGGGCTGATCTCCTTCAGAATGGACTGGTTGGATCTCCTTGCAGTCCAAGGGACTCTCAAGAGTATTCTCCAAAACCACAGTTCAAAAGCATCAATTAAGAACTGTACAAAAAAAAAATCTTCATGACCCAGATAATCACGATGGTGTGATCACTCACCTAGAGCCAGACATCCTGGAATGTTAAGTCAAGTGGGCCTTAGAAAGCATCACTATGAACAAAGCTAGTGGAGGTGATGGGATTTCAGTTGAGCTATTTCAAATCCTGAAAGATGATGCTGTGAAAGTGCTGCACTCATTATGCCAGCAAATATGGAAAACTCAGAAGTGGCCATAGGACTGGAAAAGGTCAGTTTTCATTCCAATCCCAAAGAAAGGCAATGCCAAAGAATCCTCAAACTACCACACAATTGCACTCATCTCACACGCTAATAAAGTAATGCTCAAAATTCTCCAAGCCAGGTTTCAGCAATATGTAAACTGTGAACTTCCTGATGTTCAACCTGGCTTTAGAAAAGGCAGAGGAACCAGAGATCAAATTGCCAACATCTGCTGGATCATCGAAAAATCAAGAGAGTTTCAGAAAAACATCTATTTCTGCTTTATTGACTATGCCAAAGCCTTTGACTGTGAGGATCACAATAAACTGTGGAAAATTCTGAAAGAGATGGGAATACCAGACCACCTGACCTGCCTCTTGAGAAATGTGTATGCAGGTCAGGAAGCAACAGTTAGAACTGGACATGGAACAACCGACTGGTTCCAAATAGAAAGGGAGTACGTCAAGGCTGTATATTGTCACCCTGCTTATTTAACTTCTGTGCAGAGTACATCATGAGAAACGCTGGACTGGAAGAAACACAAGCTGGAATCAAGATTGCCGGGAGAAATATCAATAACCTCAGACAGACAGATGACACCACCGTTATGGCAGAAAGTGAAGAGGAACTAAAAAGCCTCTTGATGAAGGTGAAAGAGGAGAGTGAAAAAGTTGGCTTAAAGCTCAACATTCAGAAAACAAAGATCATGGCATCTGGTCCCATCAGTTCATGGGAAATAGATGGGGAAAGGGTGGAAACAGTGCCAGACTTTATTTTTCTGGGCTCCAAAATCACTGCAGATGGTGACTGCAGCCATGAAATTAAAAGACGCTTACTCCTTGGAAGAAAATTATGACCAATCTAGATAGCATATTGAAAAGCAGAGACATTATTTTGCCAACAAAGGTCCATCTAGTCAAGGCTATGGTTTTTCCAGTGGTCCTGTATGGAGGTGAGAGTTGGACTGTGAAGAAAGCTGAGTGCCGAAGAATTGATGCTTTTGAAGTGTGGTGTTGGAGAAGACTCTTGAGAGTCCCTTGGACTGCAAGGAGATCCAACCAGTCCATCCTGAAGATCAGCCCTAGGATTTCTTTGGAAGGAATGATGCTAAAGCTGAAACTCCAGTACTTTGGCCACCTCATGCGAGGAGTTGACTCATTGGAAAAGACTCTGATGCTGGGAGGGATTGGGGGCAGGAGGAAAAGGGGAAGACAGAGGATGAGATGGCTGGATGGCATCACTGACTTGATGGACATGAATCTGAGTGAACTCCGGGAGTTGGTGTTGGACAAGGAGGCCTGGCGTGCTGCAATTCATGGGGTCACAAAGAGTCGGACACGACTGAGCCATGAACTGAACTGAAGACCTTTCTTGTATAATTTTTCTGTGTATTCTTGCTACCTCTTCTTAATGTCTTCTGCTTCTGTTAGGTCTTTATCATTTCTGTCTATTTTCATGTCCATCCTTAAATGAAATTTTACCTTGGTGTCTCCAATTTTCTTGAAGAGATCTCTAGTCTTTCCCATTCTATTGTTTTCCTATATTTCTTTGCATTGCTCATGTAATAAAACCTTTTTATCTCTCTTTACTATTCTATGGAACTCTACATTCAGTTGGATATATCTTTCCCATTCTCCCTGGCCTTTCTCTTCTCTTCTTTTCTCAGCTATTTGGAAAGCCAACTTAGAACCACTTTGTCTTCTTGCCTTTCTTTTTCTTTGACATGTGTTTAGTCCCTCCTTCCTGCACAGTGCTACAAACCTCCTTAACAGACACACTATCAACCAGATGTTATCATTTGAATCTATTTGTCACTTCCACTGTATAATATTAAGGGGATCGATTTAGGTCATAATTGAATTTTCTAATGTTTTTCCCTACTTTATTCCATTTAATCCTATCTTTTGTAATAAGAAGCTCATGATCAGAGCCACAGTCAGTGCAAGGTCTTGTTTTGGATGACTATATAGAACTTTTCCATCTTTGGCTGAAAACAACATAATCAATCTGATTTCAGTATTGGCCATCTGGTGATGTCCATGTGTAGAGCTGTCTGTTGGGTTGTTGGAAAATGGTGTTTGTTATGACCAATGTGTTCTTTTGGTAAAACTCTGTTAGACTTTGCCCTGCTTTGTTGGGGGCCAGAGTGAGGTACTCCGCCCGTGACAAAGGTCATGAGGAAGGAGGCTCGACATACGCAAAGGTGGGATCGAGCCTCAGGAGTCCCCCTGGAACTCCTCGAGCATCTACCCCCATAACCAGAGCCTGCCTACTTTACTACTTTGTGCTCTCACCTACATCTCTGACTTTACAGGGGGCTGTCCCCCACCACCTCTTTCGGAGAAGGAGTTAACCTAGAGCTCCAGTTAATAATAATTCCTGGGCGTGATAAGAGTGTTTTAACCTACAAACTCCTCTGAAGGTTCTCTAGCCTGCCTCACAGGCTTGTCCGCCCACATGTGATTGCTCACAGCCTCCCAACCGTGAGAGGCACGAGATGCTTTAAACCTTCTAAAAACAGGTTCCTTAGAAAAGTTAGAAAACTATTGGTATAAGTATAATGGGCTGATTAGAAATTGTATTGGTGAAGGGTTTTTCATTTGTTGAGCCAATGTTTGTTGCTAAGTCTCCACATCCCCTGCCCTTACACACATTAATGAATATATAGAAGAAATAAGTATTAACCTTTGATATTAATCACGTTAGACCTTAGGCTAAGTAAATTCTTTCCTTAACTAAAACCCACTACACCCTCACCCTGTAGGAATGTAACTTTATTTGGGTGGCGTCTGTTTTGAGAATAATCAGCCCTGGAGAAATAAGTGTCCTGATTGACTGACCGCTGTCACAAGGAGAGGGTCGTAAATTGTCAGCAGGCCCCCCTGGCCAGAAGATGATGTAACACCCCTAAGACCTCTGTATACATTTGTGTGAAGCACCTGACTTTAATAAAAGTCAGGACTGCTGTCCCCATGTGACTTTTGTATAACATCTTAGTGTATAAAAACAGACTCTGGAAAATAAAGAATTGGGATCAGTTTTTCAAAATACTGGTCTCCCCATGTCGCTCTCTCTTTCACTCTGGCTGAGTCTCCATCTGGAGCGCGGAACCCACCATGCTTACTAATTATGCCTGGGCTTCTAAGATCCGACCAGGGAGGCCTCAGTGTCTCCTCTCCTTCGGGAGAACGGAAGGACGCCTGCGGCCTACATAAGTGGTGCAAACTTCTTGTCTTGAAGTTTTATTGGTCTCCCGCGTAAACCAAGCTACTCAGCCTCTTTTCTCCACTGAATTTTCCTACTGAGCTATCCTTATTCTATTACTCTTTATATCTTTAATTAATATCTAATTGAAGCTATTGTATCCTGATCCTCGCCTATGCCGTCTCTCCTTCGAATACCCTGGATCAGCCGGGGCTGGTCCCCGGCACTGCTTCATGTTGTACTCCAAGGCCAAATTTGCCTGTTACTCCAGGTGTCTCTCGGAGAATACAATGGCACCCCACTCCAGTACTCTTGCCTGGAAAATCCCATGGATGGAGGAGCCTGGTAGGCTGCAGTCCATGGGGTCGCGAAGAGTCAGACACGACTGAGCGACTTCACTTTCACTTTTCACTTTCCTGCATTGGAGAAGGAAATGGCAACCCACTCCAGTGTTCTTGCCTGGAGAATCCCAGGGATGGGGGAGCCTGGTGGCTGCGGTCTATGGGGTCACACAGAGTCGGACACGACTGAAGTGACTTAGCAGCAGCACCCAGGTATCTCTTGACTTTCTACTTTTTCATCCTGATCCCTTATGATGAAAAGGACATCTTTTCTGCTGATAATTCTAGAATATGTTATAGGCCTTTTAAAATTAATTAATTTATTTTAATTGGAGGCTAATTACTTTTTAGTATTGGTCAACTTCTGCTTCTTTGACATCAGAGGTTGGAGCATAAACTTGAATTTCTTTGATGTTGAATGATTTGCTTTGGAAATGTACCAAGATCATTCTGTCATATTTCAGATTGCACTCAAGTACTGTATTTCAGACTCTTTTGTTGACTATGAGGGCTACTCTATTTCTTCTAAGGGATTCTTGCCCAAGGTAGTACATATAATTATTGTCATCTGGATTAAACTCTCCCAGTCCTGCCCATTTTAGTTCACTGATTCTTTAGATGCTGATGTTCACCCTTGCCATCTCCTGCTTGACCATGTCCGATTTACTCTGATTATCGACTTAACAGTCTAAGTTCTTATGCAGTTTTGTTCTTTAAAGGATGAGATTTATTTTCACTACCAGACACATCCACAATGCAGCATCGTTTCTGCTTTGGCCAACTGCTTCATTCCTTCTGGAGCTATAAGTAATTGTCCTTTACTCTTCCCCAGTAGCATATTGGACACCTATTGTCCTGGGGGCTCATCTTGTGGTGTCATATCTTTTTGCCTTGTCATACTGTCTATTGGGTTTTCCAGCAAAGATTACTGGAGTAGGTTGCTATTCCCTTCTCCAGTGGACCACATTTTGTCAGAACTCTTCACTATGACCCATCTGTCTTGGGTGGCCTGGCATGGAATGACTCATAGTTTCATTGAGTTATGAAAACCTCATCAACATGGCAAGTCTCTGATCCTTAAAGGGGATATTAAAAAATTATGTATGTTAATTTGTCCCCTACCACATAGTGAAGTCCATAAAATCACTGTCTTGGAGGAAAACTTAATTTTCTACACTCCTGCCATCTATGAAAAAAAAAAAAAAAAAAGCCTTCTCTCAGCCTTTCCAGAAACATAGAAAGTTCATTCTAACAAGGATGGCAATAGGCATAAAATAGAATTTAGAGAAAAGGAAGGGGATGAGACTGCATTTAAGTTGTCATCACAGGTTGTGGTATAATTAAGAATTTGTCTGGTCTTTGTTCTGTGTTCCTGGCTCAGATTAAAAAATCTTTGTAATTTTCTGAATGACAAGAGTGTCCTCTCTATGCCAATAACCACTGGTTATGGGGGACCAGTGAATTACTTCCAAGCTGCATCTGTTTCTCATAAATATCAATCCTGACTAAAAGATTGGGGCTGTCAGCTTCCAGACTATGAGGGCAGAGAGGGGTGACTGAAAACTAAGTTCAATCACATGGCCAGTGATTGAAACACTCATGCATACATAATGAAACCCCAGTAAAATCTCTGGAACTAAAGCTCAGTGGTGAACACAGTAATATCTTAAGAGGGTGATACACCCTGACCCACAAGGAAAGGGCACGGGAAATTTACCCAGGGAAGAAATCTCCCAGATCTCATCTTATGTATATCCATCACAATAAGCCATAATTCTATATATAGAATTCTTAGTGAGTTCTGTAAGTCTTTCTAGTGAATTGTGGAACTTGAAAGAGTTGCGCATGTGTACTTAGTCTCTCAATTGTGTATGACTCTTTGTGACTTCATGGACTGTAGCCTGTCAGCCTCCTCTCCATGGGATTCTCCAGGCAAGAATACTGGAGTGGGTAGATTTTCCCTACTCCAGACGCTTTTCCCAACCCCGGGATCAAACCCAGATCTCTGGCATTACAGGTGGATTCTTTACCATCTGAGCCACCCAGGAATCCCAAAACAGTCATGAAAAAAGTGAAAGTGTAGTTGCTGTCATGTGTGACTCTTTGTGACCACATGGACCGTAGCCTGCCAGGTTCCTCTGTCTATGGGGTTCTCCAGGCAAGAATACTGGAGTTGGTCGAATCTTCCTGACCCAGGGATTGAGCCCAGGTCTCCCACATTCCATTCAGGTTCTTTACCATCCGAGCAATCAGGGAAGGCTCTTAAAGAGTCATGGGGATCCCTTGAATTTATAACTAGCTGACCAGAATTATGGGTAAACTTGGGACCCCTGAATTGTATCTGGTATCAAAATAAGGACAGTCTTATTCAGAACCATACCCTGAATTGCAGTGCATGCAGTTGAGGTTGAAAGAGTACAAGCAATATAATAAACATAAAGAAAAATGTGAATCACTTATTTATCCAGATTAATGGAAACAGGTGAATATAAGGCCAACATTATAGGATTTATTTTACCTAACTTTTATATTATTATACAATCATAAAAATTAATCCCTGACATCAATGTGAGCAAGTAGAAGCAGCCATTCTAACAGCTAAGGACTCAGATGCAGTGAAATGAATGAAATGAAGAGCCTTTCTTATTCCAAAATTTAGTAACTGAATATAATATCTTAACTTATCAGTGGGTAAGTGGGATTTTAAAACTAAAAGAAAACAACAGAAGGGGAAAGACTAATGATCTCTTCAGGAAAATTGGAGAAACAAGGGAATATTTTCTCCAAAGATGGACGGAATACAGGACAGAAATGGTAGATACCTAGTAGATGTCGAAGAGATCAAGAAGAGATGGAAAGAATAAATGGAAGAACTGTACAAAAAAATCTCAATGAACCAGATTAATTCAATGATGTGGTCAAGCCCCCAGAGCTACATATTCTGGAGAGTGAAGCCAAGAGGGCCTTAGGTAGTACTGCTGTTAATAAAGCTAGTGGATGAGATGAAATTTCTGTAGAGCTATTCAAAACCTCTAAAGGGTGATGCCATAAAGGTGTTTCATTCCATATGTCAGCAAATTTGGAAGACCTAGCAGTGGCCACTGAAAAAGGTCAATCCTCATCCCAGTCTCCAAGAAGCATAGAACTAGTAAGGTCATCTTAAAAAACTTGCATGTTAGGCTTCAGCATTATGTGAACCAGGAACTTCCAATATCCAAGTTAGGTTTGGAAAAGGAAGAGGAAATACAGATCAAATTGCCAACATTCACTGGATCATAGAGAAAGCTATGGGGAATTCCAGAAAGCAATCTACCTCTGTTTCTTAGACTACTCCAAAGTATTTAACTGTGGATCATAATAAACTGTGGAAAGCTCTTAAGAGATTGGAATACCAGACAATCTCACCTGTCTCCTGAGGAACGTGTATGCAGGTCAAGAGACAACACTTAGAACCCTGTATGGAACAATTATTTGGTTCAAGATTGAGAAAGGAGTACAATAGGGCTGTGTGATGTCACCCAGTCTGATTAGTTTATACACTGAATACATCATGAGGAATGTCAGGATGGAAGAAATACAAGCTGGAATCATGATAGGCAAGAGAAACATAAAAAACCTCAGATATTGCACATGATACCACTCTAGTGGCAGAAAGCAAAGATGAACTAAAAAGCCTCTTGATGAAAGTGAAGGAAGAGAGTGAAAGAGCCAACTTAAAGCTAAATATTAAAAAAATAAGAAACCAAAAACTAAGATCATGGCATTTGCCAAGGTCCAGCCCTGGCTGATCCAGGGTATTTGAAGGGGAGATGGCCTCGGTGACTATTTAAATATTCATCAAAGATATAAAGAGTAATAGAATGAGGATAGCTCAGCAGGAAAATTCAGTGGAGATAAGAGGCTGAGTAGCTTGGTTTACGCGGAAAATCAATATAACCTGTGACACCAGGTTAGCTCTAACCACGGAGGCTGCAGGCGCCCTCTCGAATAGCGGAAGGTGCCCCACCTTAGACACCTTCTCGAGTGGGTTTTAGAAGCCCAGGCAAATAAATGGTTGCAGAGGACCTCCGTGCTCCAGATGGAGACTCAGCTGGAAATTGAGGAAAAGAATGACATGGGGAGACCAAGCTTTGGTGAGCAAGGCCCGTAGCTTTATTTTCAACAGGGGCTTTTATCCCCTAATAGGGGATGTGAAATCATGCAAAGTCAGCAGTCTTTGATCCTTATCAAAAACCAGGGTTTCTTTCCTGCAAATTTATCATATACAAATGGTTTAGGTGATTTACATCACCTTCTGGCCAGAAGGCCGATTAACATTTTATGACTCTTGACAAAGACTTATCAACTGTAAGACTTATTTTCTCTAAGAGTAATTATTTTAAGGTTTGGCGCCATCTTCTGAAGGTGTTAGATAAAATTGCATTCCTATAGGGCAGATGCGTAATGGGTTTACCACAAAGGAAAGAATTTATTACCTTAAGGGTCTAAAGTTGCTAACACCAAGGCCACTACTTATTTTTTCTACATACCAACTATATTAATTAATACACATTCAAGGATACAATACAGGGGATGTGGAAACTTGGCAGCAAGCATTGGCTCATCAATGAAATCTTTTTTTTTTTTTTTCATTTTTTTAAATTTTAAATTTATTTATTTATTAAGAAGAATAATTGCTTTAAAGGATTTTGTTGTTTTCTGTCAAACCTCAACATGAATCAACCATAGGTATACATATATCCCCTCACTTTTGAACCTCCCTCCCCTCTCCCTCCCCATCAAACTCCTCTAGATTGATACAGTGCTCCTGTTTGAGTTTCCTGAGCCATACGGCAAACTCCCATTGGCTATTTTACACACGGTAACATATGTTTCTGTTTTACTCTTTGCATACATCTCACCCCCTCCTCCCCTTTCCCCATGTTCATAAGTCTATTCTCTATGTTTGCTTCTCCTTTGCTGCCTGGTAAATAAATTCTTCAGTAACATTTTTTTAGATCGCATATATATGTGTTTAGTTAAGTTCAGTTCAGTCGTTCAGACAATTCCAACTCTTGCGACCCCATGTACTGCAGCACAACAGGCTTCCCTGTCCAACACCAACTCCTGGAGCTTATTCAAACTAATGTCCATCGAGTCGGTGATGTCATCCAACAATCTCATCCTCTGTTATCCCCTTCTCCTCCTGCCATCAATCTTTCCCGACATCAGGGTCTTTTGTAATGCGTCAGTTCTTCACATCAGATGGCCGAAGTATTGGAGCTTCAGCTTCAGCATCAGTCCTTGCAATGAATATTCAGGACTAATTTCCTTCAGGATTGACTGATTGGATCTCTTTGCAGTCCAAGGGACTCTCAAGAGTCTTCTCCAACATGAAATCTTTTACTAGCTTTATTCTGACAGTTTCTAACTCTCTGGGAGGCTCTAAGCTATTTGAATATCTTAAGCTTCCCGTGCCTCTCGAGGCTGGGAGACTGTAAACAATCGTATGCATAGCTGTAGGAGTCCGGGTAAACTTGTCAGGCAAGTTAGAGAGCTATCTGAGGGGTTTGGATTTAAACACTCCTAATTGCCCAGGAACTTTATTAATTGGAGCTGTAAGTTAACTCTTTGACAGAGAGAGTGAGATGGTGGTGGGGGACAGCCCCCAGTAAAGTCAGAGGTGAGAGCACAAAGCAATAAAGTAGGCAGACTCTGGTTTTTGGGGGGTAGATGCTCGAGAATATCCAGGGGGACTCCTGAGGCTCAATCCCGCCTTTGCGTATGCCGAGCCTCCTTCCTCATGACCTTTGTCATGAGTGGAGTGCCTCTCGCCGGCTCCTGGCAGGCATTGGTCACAACAACAAATTCATGTCCAACTCTTTGCGACCCCATGGACTATAGTACGCCAGGCTTTCCTGTCCTTCACCATCCCCAGGAGCTTGCTCAATCTCATGTTCATATGAGATCTATTCCATGTAGATCCATATAATTACGTTTTTACAAACGTTTTAAGTTGGTTGTGGCAGTTTCACACTGAACACACAAGATTATAAGAGACAGCACAGGGAGAGCTGGTGGAAGAGCAACTCCCTGAGAAAATGTTGAGCGTGTATTTATAGGTAATTTTATGTTGCAATCTTTAACTAAAAGCAGTAAAGCAAGACAGACACCAGAACTCTAGGATTTTGGAAGGTTCCTTCTGGTGGTCTGGAGGTAATCACATGAGAGTCATCAAGAAGGGTCTTTGAAGATAAGGTGGGGACGGTGCTCATTCTGCATGCAGTTAGCATCTAGCTAATGCTAACCTCTCAGCCAGAATGTCTAACTTAAGGAAGGGCGGTGTAAAGAGCAAGCAAGGAAGAAAGAATGAATAAGATTAAATTCCAGGAGACATTTCTGAGAAAGCAGTAAAACAGGGTTCCCACAGTTGACTTTTTGAAAAAGAAAAAGTTTCTCTTTTTGCCTGTTCATGTAGAGAATAATATTCCCACTAGAATGTCTGTAAACCTTTTGAGTTTACTCATGGTCATCCTTGGATATGTTATGCATGCTACAGATAGTATTATATATTTCTGCCTCAGCATTGTCCCTAAAATATGCAGTTGATACAGTAGCTAAATGATACCCACACCCCCTGCATTGAGAGCTTGACACTTAGCCTCTGGACCACCAGGGAAGGCCCAGAGGAGGAGCATATTAAAGAGAAAGAAGATGCACAGGACAATGAGGAGGGGGCTCTTTTTCATTTACTTTCTGACTTTTATTTTTAAGTTCAGAGAATCTATTGCACGATTTTAATTTCAGTTTAGAAATAGGTTAACTGTGTACATTAGAAATGGTTTTCCCTGTTTTACAGGATGACCTGACACTACTGTTACTTGTGATACGTGAAAGGAGAGGGCAAATGGTGGAGTTTTTAGTAAAGAAGCAAATATACATGCAGTTGACAAGATGAAAAGGTACCATTGTTCGTTTTCTTTTTAAAACCCTTAGTGCTGTTCTAGGATGGTAATATCAAGATTAAATTAATAAGAGGATTCATTTGTGATCTACTTAGGTAGTAAATCAATTATTCTGACTGGAAATCATGAACAATATATAGCAGGAATGCATAGAAGGATTCCTATTCCTTTATAATATTGACCGATGTCATATGCAACCTCTTTTTGTTTGGTTGGTTGATCTTGTAATAGCTGAGGTATTTCAAATTAGTTTTATTAGCTTTGTGAAATATGGATTCTGCTTTTTAGTTTACCTCATGACAGTATCGAGTTTCTTAATTCTTTTAAAAGAATTATTTAACCTCTATTTTGTATGTATATATTTTTATAAGATGCATAGTAAAACTAAAAGACTTGATTTTGTCATTTGGATAACTGTATGTTTAAATTGCTTTGTTTGAAGAATGCCGATGTTACTAGGTTACAAAAGAGTCAGATACAACATAGCGACTAAATAACAACAGCCACAAAAAGGTGATTATTACTCACGGTCACCAGATCCTGTGGGCTCATCAGTTTTTATCCTTTCTCATTTTAGTACATTTTGATATTTTCATTTTTAATGCAGGTAGAAGCAAGAAAGATAGCTTTGATCAGATAAACAGTTTCTTTAACAAAGACAAGTCAGAGGTGAATGATACAGATGACAATGATGGGCTTTAGATTCAGGCTAGGTTCAATTCCTAGGTTTCCTACCGATTAGGGTTATCATCAGCAAATAAGTTTCCTGATACAAAAGGCAAATAGTAATGCATCTTTCAAAGGTGCCTGTGTGTAAGAAAGATTTTATATATAGTATTTCATTATTAGTGCCTAGCACATGCTTGTCCACATCATTAACTGCCGTCATGACTATTTTTATTCCCATTATTATCAATATTTTTTATTTAAACCTGCAACTAGCCTTCCCTTAACCCAACCTCTAGCTGACTTTGAAGCCGAATACATCAGACTAAGGAGGAAATAGGGAATTTATCCCTTAAATAGTCATCTGCCTCAGATAAGTGACCTCAGCATCGTTTCTTGTCCATCAAGAACTTTATTATTATTTTTAAAAAACATTTATTTATTTGGCTACGTGGGGTCCTAGTTGTGGGAACTCTAAGTTGCAGCATATGGTATCAAGTTCCCTGACCAGGGATGGAACCTAGGCCCCCTGCATTGGAAGCCTAGAGTCTTATCCACTGGCCTACCAGGGAAGTCCCCATCAGGGACTTTTCAAATAGTAAGTGCTGATACCTGGCATCCCAGTGGGACAGGAGGCTTCTTTTCTGTCCCTTCATTTTAGCCTTGGGGTTAATTTGCAAAGATGAACACTTGAGCCTGTAAATGGTCAGTTCTTCATGAAAGGGCAAGGCGTTCACTTGGTAAAGCATCTCAAATTAACTGTTTAAGTAAGTCAACTCAACTTCCTGAGGCTGAAGTCATCTCTCTGTTGTTTTAGAACAGCCCTCATGCTTGCTGTCAAGTATGAATCAACAAATGTCATCAGACTTCTCCAGCAAGGTGCTGACATCTTTTCTCAAGATGTTTTTGGATGGACTGCAGAAGAATATGCTGTTATTAGTGGTTTTAATGTGTAAGTGTTCACATTAAAATGCCAGTTTTCACTAAACTGTAGCCAAAAATAATTTTAACTGTTACTTGCTACGTGACCAGTGAGAGTTCCAGTTAGGTACAGGCAGTTTGGAGAATGGTGGTGAGATGTTCCCCCTCAAGAGCTTAAAGCCAAGCAAAGGCCAGTTAGTGACTCTTGGCTGTGGGCTCGGGGTGTTTTATCTCAGGACATGTAGACCTTGATCCTTATAAAGCTTGACATTAGCTATTTCATTCCAAGTGTGACCTCTTGGTATGGTGTATGAACAGTGTCACAGTTGTGATATTTCTAACTAGTTCTTTGGGTCTTGAAATATTTATTTCAGCATCAAATCCTGTTTTCCCTTGAGGGCTTGCCTCTCTATACACTTCTGCTTGAATTTTCCAAGAACCTGGAGGATTCCCTAAGATCAATGAAACAGTCCTCTTCCACAAGTCATTTGGAGGGGAGAAAATAGTTCCTTCTCATCATTCTGTTCCTTGCATTGATTCTACTGCTGCAGCACTGCTGCTACAGCTGGTCTTGACAGGGTCTGCTTGGTAGCTGGATCTGGAGTCTGGATGTGGCTCTATAAAAAACCTTTAATAAAATCATTCAGGATGGGGAACACATGTACATCTGTGGCGGATGCATGTTGATGTATGGCAAAACCAACACAATATTGTACAGTAAAAAAAAAAAAAAAAATTTACTAACACACACACCAAAAAATCATTTTAAAAGAAAAAAAAAAATCCTGCAGTGGGCTTATGATTGACCTTTGCTCCCAGGCCACCCCTCTGGGTCCAGGTTCCCCAGGCTTTAAGGTGATGGACACGTCGACTTCAGAGTGAGAGCTCATTTGTTCTCATATGTATGCTGTCACTCAGTCACTGCTGCAAACAAAGCTCCAGCACCCAGTTTGGGCAGCTTGGAGGCCTAGATTCCCCCCTCACTCAGAGACCTTATGTGGAGCCCACATGGAAGCCTAGATCTTCATGATGAGGTGCCCTTGAGGCTCTTATTTATCTTTTCTGTTAGCAGATATCAGTGGGGACCATTTTAGGCTGTCAGAGAGGGTCAAGTGCTCCTGCAGGGATTGAGCAGACTTCCCTTTCTCCTTTGTATCTAGACTTGAAACTCAAGGTGGCTTTCTGTCCTGTGGGGGGAACCTTTTATTAGGTCACAGGTTCCCTGTCATCCTTCCTAGAGTAGTGGATGCCAGCTTGCCTGAGATTCCCTAGTTATGCTTGGCCCCTCATGGGATCTGTTTCCTGTAATAATGAAAATCTTCCAACGGACTTCTGTCTGCCTCCGCCTTAAATGTTTTCAGTATCTGCCCCATAAGGAACCCATTCAGCAGAAATCCCTAAATCTCAAGTAAGTAGGCTGGAATTCAGAGAGGTAAGCCCTGTCTAGAACCTGCCAGTACCTACTGTAAGAGTAGGGATATGTCTTCCAAGTGAATTGGAGAGGAACATGGAGATTAAACATCATTGTCAGGAAGATCTGCTCGTTCAGAGTTTGAGTAAGTAGAGAAGGAAGAGTAGTGGTCCAGGCCAGGTCTTGATTGTGATTAGTTTTCTGTTCTTGGTGTAATTAGCTGAAATAATGGTGGTTTATTATGTTATCTAATGTAGTGAATTCATATGTTATAAATAAATTTAGGTACACATTATCTAAAAGCTGAGATTCCCTAAATTACAAACCACAAAGAACATCTAATCACCAGAATTAATAACAGTTTCATGCAACACTTTAATATTAAACATATGAAAAAGCACACATTGGGATTTACTTGGAATTCCAAAGTAATTACAGCAATAAATTTGAAGATGAAATTATTCCACTCTTTGTTTCTGCAATCATTTTGGGGGTATATTATCTCATTACATCCTATTAATCCTCTTTTGAAATAAGGTAGTAATATCCCAGTTGTGTAGAGGAAGACTTTGAACTGAAGAGAAACAACTCCTCCAGGAACAAAGAGCAGTTGGTTATAGAGGTAGGACTTGCAAGCTTGAGAGATTTTTCATATGCCAAGCTAAATCTAGTTAATTATTGGAGCTGTACTGCCCTGAGTTCATGACTACTTCATCTTCCTTTTCTTTCTCCTTTCAGTTCAGTTCAGTTGCTCAGTCGTGTTCGACTCTTTGGGACCCCATGAACCACAGCACGCCAAGCCACCCTGTCCATCACCAACTCCCAGAGTTTACTCAAAATCATGCCCATTGAGTCTGTGATGCCATCCAACCATTTCATCCTCTGTTGTCCCCTTCTCCTCCTGCCTTCAATCTTTCCCAGCATCAGGGTCTTTTCAAATGAGTCTGCTCTTCGTATCAGGTGGCCAAAATATTGGAGTTTCAGCTTCAACATCAGTCCTTCCAATGAACATCCAGGACTGATTTCTTTTAGGATGGACCTGTTGGATCTCCTTGCAGTCCAAGGGACTCTCAGGAGTCTTTTCCAAGACCACAGTTCAGAGGCATCAATTCTTCTGCTTTCAGCTTTCTTTATAGTCCAACTCTCACATCCATACATGACTACTGGAAAAACCATAACCTTGAAAGTAATGACTCTTCTTTTTAATATGCTAAGTTGATCTAACTTACTTTCCAGGAGTAAGCATCTTTTGATTTCTTGGCTGCAATCACCATCTGCAGTGATTTTGGATCCCAAAAAAACAAAGTCAGTCACTCTTTCCCCATCTATTTGCCATGAAGTGATGGGACCAGATGCCATGATCTTAATTTTCTGAATGATGAGCTTTAAGCCAACTTTTTCACTCTCTTCTTTCACTTTCATCAAGAGGCTTTTGAGTTCTTCTTCACTTTCTGCCACAACGGTGGTGTCATCTGCATATCTGAGGTTATTGATATTTCTCCCGGCAATCTTGATTCCAGCTTGTGCTTCATCCAGCTCAGTGTTTCTCATAATGTACTCTTCATATAAGTTAAATAAGCAGGGTGAAAATATACCTTTACTTTCTCCTTTACTACATGTTAAATAAAAGTTTATAGAACTTAGAAACTTGAAAAGTATATGGCAATTGAAGTTTTGATATAATCTCTGACATTGTCTGAAATGATCTAAGAATTTGGCAGTTGTTTTTCGTATCAGTGTTAAAATATTATTTATCACATTTTTAACACATAGCTTTTGCCATCTGATTTCTGAATATAAAGAAAAGAGATCTAAAACTTCTCCTGAAAATAGCAACACAGGTACGTCATCTGATACTGAATTACTCTCAGTGATTCTACCATAGATAAAGTAGGAATGAGAAAGTTTCAATAATGAAAGAACTATGAAAAAAGTAGTGTAAATTGCATGTGCATTTTATTTTTTAATTAATTTTTTTATACTCTAGTATTCAGAATGCTTTAAGAAGTTAATCGTAGGTGATTTAACATCAAAGACAGTATTATCTGATAAGAAATCCATCTCTTTAATATGGCCCCTAAAGTCATATATTAGATCTTTGTGTAAATCAGAAAAAAAATTCAGTGAGTATGATGGATATTTCATCTATAGTCATAGTACAGCAGATTGGACATCTTATGAAAGTGAACTTTCATCTTTAGAAATAGTTTGGATTTAGTGAATGATGGCTCAGATGGTAAAGCATCTGTCTACAATGCAGGAGACCCAGGTTTGATCTCTGGGTCAGGAATATCCCTTGGAGAAGGAAATGGCAATCCACTTCAGTACTACTGCCTGGAAAATCCCATGGACAGAGGATCCTGGTAGGCTACAGTCCATGGGGTCGCAAAGAGTCAGACACGACTGAGTGACTTCACTTTCACTTTAAATTTTACTGTGTAGTGATTCAGTTCAGTTCAGTTCAGTCGCTCAGTCGTGCCCAACTCTTTGTGACCCCATGAATCACAGCATGCCAGGCCTCCCTGTCCATCACCAACTCCTGGAATTCACCCAGACTCACGTCCATCGAGTCAGTGATGCCATCCAGCCATCTCATCCTCTGTCGTCCCCTGTAGTGATTAGTCTCACTGAAATAGTTACCATCATTAAAACTGGGAACTTGAATAATCCCTTCCTGGTAGGATAAGAAATGATAAACAATAACTGCAAAGCTGAGGCAGTGTGCAGCATAGTAGTGAGAGATTATTTCTGAAAGAATCTACCAATTGTACAGAAGGCAGAAAAGCAATGCCTGGTTGAGAACCAGTTATTTTTCCTATTGTACCAAGCAGGTCTAGATTACCAGCTTCATTCCTTACAGATCCAGAGACAGTGAGATAGGTTGATTTCATTAGGATCAGATATTTTCTTTTGTGGGTTGGACAATTGTCATGAGAGTATATTTTTGTAAGAACAAGATGTTATCTTGCCATCAGTTAAAAGATTATCATACTAGATATTCAAATAGAACAACTTGGGACTCTGCAGGTTCTAATAAAAGCACAAAAACAGCATTAGGTCCACTGGATGTTGCATCTAGCACATTGTACAGGGTATTCAAGGATACCTTTAACTGAGTAGATCTCTATCTAATCAAAGGGGGCTTCCCAGGTGGCTCAGTAGTAAAGAATCCACCCGCCACTGCAGGAGATACGGCTTGATCCCCGTGTCGGGAAGATCCCCTGGAGAAGAAAATGGCAACCCGCTTTGAAGCTCTTGCCTGGGAAAACCCATGGACAGAAGGGCCTGATGAGCTGTAGTCCATGAGATCACAAGAGTCAGACACGATTTGGTGACTAAACAACAAAAACATCTATCAAAGAACTGTAGGTTGGTTTATTACACTAGTCAGAGGAGATACAGAGATGACAGTGTCTTGGTCTTCAATACGCTCAGAATACAGTTTTTCTCTGGTTAATTTCTGAATTTTCCTGAAGAAAATTTTCAAAGAAAACATGTTTATTTATTTGTTCATTTGTTCACTAAACAGATACATTCAAGTGTCTTTTATGTACTAAGCATTGTTCTGATGTCACAGGGTGAAAACATTCAAAAATCACTGCCCCTGCTCTCCTTGCTCAAGCTTGCAGTACTCCTCTCCCTGTGGAGTCACTGCATGTGAGTCATCCCTCCAGCATCAGATCATGACGACCCCTGGGAAATGTTGTCCAACAGCACCAGAGTCCGTGGTTCTCTCCATCCTTCCCTCCCTCCCTTTGTTAATCAGCTTAGGATGTGATGATGTATACCTTCCAAGCTGAAAAAGTATGATTTCTATAAACATTTGACATATAATGGGAAGGACTGATATAATGATATCCCTCACTAGTACACAGCACTCTTTGGACCATCCTGATCTGTGTGGTCCAGATACTCTTGAGCAATGGAAGGAGATAGTTTCAAGAGATTCTTTTTAAACATGTTAGTATACATGTATATATATATACACATACATACATATACACACACAGAAGCTGAACTTTTTAAAAAGTTCCATATATATATATATATATATATATATATATATATATATACACACATACATACACACACAGAGAAGCTGAACTTTTTAAAAAAGTTTTTTAAAAATTTCCATATATATATATATATATATATATATATATATATATATATATAAAAGGAACTTTTTTAAAAAAGTTCAGCTTCTGTATACCCTACTTCTTGCTCACCACTACAAGTCTAGTCCCCGTTCTCATCACTGAATTGAGCCCCTTTACCTGTTTGCCCTCCCCCACCTGCCTTTCAAGAGATTATCCTTTCTAAACCTGGAATCACTATGTCTTTCTTACTTCTCTTGCCTTTGGAAAGAGGGCTAGGAAGAGAAGACTTTTTTTCCAATGCTTTACCTTGCTCTGAGGTTCAGTGCCTTTGACCAAGCTTCCCTGTGATAGGGTGTTTTCATTGTGAACTGAAGAGCCAGAGAAGTAGTTATGTCCCAGCAAGATACCTGTAGTCTCTGTTCAGTCCTCCAGGCAATAGAAATCCAGAAATACTGTGCTTTTTAAGCGTGCTATTGTCAGCTTATAGTACTTATTGTATTAATGGTATAGTATCATTTTCTGTCAGTCTCCTGGAGTTTGTTTAGGATTATGGTCATTGTAAACAGCAGTTATTTTCTTTGTTGTTTTGTTTTGCATTTGATGACTATAAAGGGGAGGAGTGATTCTTAGGCATTAGTGGCCCAGGAGTATAGTACAACCACTGTTCCCTTCCTCTAGTGTGGCCTCCAGGTGTGGTTTGAAAGGAATGCTTTTAAACAAAGCCTCAGTCTTGGGGTTTTAATATTCTGTATTTTTCTTCCATTGATTTAAAATGTATCTTGCTTTTTTGTTTAATAGTGGATGAGAGTTCTGAAGAGGACTCTTCAAGGAGGTAGGATTTTATGGATGTTGTAAATTATATGTTTAACTAAGGGAACATGGAGAAGAGAAACTAATGGTTGTTGAGTGTCTACTCTGGGTTAGACACTGCATTACGTACTTAACATTTGTGACCTCATAGAGTCATCACAGCAGCTTTGTAAAGTAGCTGGGTCCTACTTTTACTTGATTAGACAACTGTGGTTTCAGGAGGTTAATGAATTGACCCTGGTTAAAATGAGCTGACCTGTGATTTGACAATTGGCCTTTCAGGCTCAAACGTCCACTCCCATGGCCCTCAGCAGAGACTGAGAAGTACCCATGTAGCATATAAGTTAAAGATATAAATTAGTTCTTTGACTTATGTACATTTTAAGTTTCGACATTGTGGGGAAATTCCCTGTACTCCCTTAGAGTAAAGGAAAGAAGTGGTGCCATCTCAGTAAGTGATATCCCTGCTGACAGACCAAGACTCCCATTTTGGATGGACTCAGATTCGTCTCTGAACCTTGAACAGGCAATGGAGAAGGAAAAGCTTATTCTTTCTCTTTGTTTTAAGTCATCAGGTTTATTCCAGTTTGGGCAAACAAGAATTATTTCAATCCATCAATTGGATTTTCAGTTCAGCAATTAGAACTTTTAGTGAAAAATTATTTTTAGACTCTGCCGACACATTGGCTGTCAGTCTCTGTTATGGAAACTAAGAATGAGTGTTAACTAGATATTTCATAGGTTGGGATAGATGGATGCAGAAATAGGTAACGAACAACTTTTTTGGAGACTTCCCTAGGGGTGCAGTGGTTAAGATGGTTAGTAAGACATCTTCTAATGTAGGCAGTATGGGTTCGATACTCAGAGAAGCTAAGATCTCACATGACCCAGGGTCAGACAGCCAAAACCCTAAAATAGAAGCACCATTGGAACTAATTCAGTAAAGACTTTAAAAGTGGTCCACATCAAGAAATCTTAAAAAAAAAAAAAAAAGCTGTTTTAAAACAGGCCAAATTTTATTCATGTCAAGAAAGTTCATTTAATATATAGACAAACTTTCACTTTTTTTTTCTTTTGTTCAAGGACATGAGCTCACTCATTTTTATTGTATGTTTTTGCTTTAAAGGTTTCCCAAGAAACCTGGCACTGATTTAGGGCCTACATCAGACAATGAAGTCTTAGATCTTAAAACCAAGGTAAAGTGTTTTGTTGTGAAATTAGTTTTCCTGCTCTGAAATTAGTTTCATGTAGTATTTACTCTTATGATTAGACAGTGGAAGTGACCAATAGATTCAAGGGATTAGATCTGATAAACAGAGTGCCTGAAGAACTATGGATGGAAATTTGTGACATTGTACAAGAGGCAGCTATCAAGACCATCCCCAAGAAAAAGAAAAGCAAAAAGGCAAAATGGTTGTCTGAGGAGGCCTTCCAAATACCTGAGGAAAGAAAAGAAGCAAAAGGCAAAGGAGAAATGGAAAGATATACCCATTTGAATGCAGAGTTCCAAAGAATAGCAAGGAGAGATAAGAAAGCCTTTCTCAGTGATGAATGCAAAGGAATAGAGGAAACAATAGAATGGGAAAGGCTAGAGATCTCTTGAAGAAAATTGGAGATACCATGGGAACATTTCATGCAAAGACGGACACCATAAAGGACAAAATGGTATGGACCTAAGAGAAGCAGAAGATATTAAGATGAGGTGGCAAGAATACACAGAACTCTACAAAAATGATCTTTATGATCCAGATAACCTGGATGGTGTGATCACTCACCTAGAGCCAAACATCCAGGAATGTGAAGTCAAGTAGGCCTTAAGAAGCATCACTATGACCAAAGCTAGTGGAGGTGATGGAATTGCAGTTGAGCTATTTCAAATCCTCACAGATGATGCTGTGAAAGTGCTGCACTCAATATGCCAGCAAATCTGGAAACTCATCAGTTGCCACAGGACTGGAAAAGGTCAGTTTTCCTTCCAATCCCAAAGAAAAGCAATGCCAAAGAATGTTCAAACCACCACATAATGGCACACATCTCACATGCTAGCAAAGTAATGCTCAAAATTTTCCAAGCCAGCCTTCAAGAGTACGTGAACCATGAACTTCAGATGTTCAATTTGGATTTAGAAAAGGCAGAGGAACCAGAGATGGGAATGCCAGACCATTTGACCTGCCTCCGGAGAAATCTATATACAGGACAAGAAGCAACAGTTAGAATTGGATATGGAACAATAGACTGGTTCCAAATCAGGAAAGGAGTACATCAAGGATATCAATTTACACCCTACTTATTTTACTTATATGCAGAATACATCATGTGAAATGTTGGGCTGGATGAAGCACAGCTGGAATCAAGATAGCTAGAAGAAATATCAATAACCTCAGATATGCAGATGACACCACCATGATGGCAGAAATTGAAGAACTAAAGAACCTCTTAATGAAAGTGAAAGAGGAGAGTGAAAAAGTTGATTTACAACAAAACATTCAGAAAACTAAGGTCATGGCATCTGGTCCCATCACTTCATGGCAAATAGATGGAGAAACTATGGAAAGCATGACAAACTTCTTTTTGGGGGCTTCAAAATCACTGCATATGGTGACTGCAGCCATGAAATTAAAAGACGCTTGCTCCTTGCATGAAAAGCTATTCCCATCCTAGACAGCAGATTGAGAAGCAGGGACATTACTTTGCCATCAAAGTTCTGTCTAGTCTAACCTATGGTTTTTATAGTAGTCATGTATTGATGTGAGAGTTGAACTATAAAGCAGGCTGAGCGCCAAATAATTGCTGCTTTTGAACTGTGGTATTGGAGAAGACTCTTCAGAGTCCCTTGGACTGCAAGGAGATCCAATTAGTCCATTCTAAAGGAAATCAGCCCTGAATATTCATTGAAAGGACTGATGCTGAAGCTGAAACTCCAATAGTTTGGTCATCTGATGTGAAGAACCAACTCATTGGAAAATACCAGTTCTGGGAAAGTTTGAAGGCTGGAGGAGAAGGGGACGACAGAGGATGAGATGGTTGGATGGCACCCCGACTCAATGGACAAGAGTTTATAAAACCTCTGTGAGTTGGTGATGAACGGGGAAGCCTGGTGTGCTGCAGTCCATGGGATCGCAGACAGTCGCATACAACTGAGCAACTGAACTGAACTGAACTGATGTTGATATTTTCATAAAATTTGAAGAACAGTGTAGATGCATAAAAATATATTAATAAAATCATATGAAATGGAGGCTTTGCTCATAGTATATCCTTAAGAATACTGATATGTTACTGATCTATTGTATATAAAGTCTAAATATATGTGTTTCTCCACATACGTTATTATACTTGCCCTATGGGTTTAACCTTGTTTTTTTTTTTTCCCCTGTTTCATGGAAGCAGCTGAATTTTTCCCCCCTGTTTCATTGGTCTCTAGCTGTTTGACAAACAGAATAGAAGTAGCTTATTGTGTTTGCAGTTCTAGCTCATCTAAATAAGGTTCTGTTAAAACCTAAACTTTCATATTTCCCTTCACAAGTGATAATCCATGTATATATTAACCATGGAAGCAAATTTCAAAATATAGCAATTAATTTAAATGTCTTAGTTTTTCAATAGTGCTCTAAAGTACCGGGGATAAATTATTACTCTAGAACATTTGGGTAGAGAAAGTAATCTAGTGAATGTCCTAGTATTTGTATAGCAGTCAATCAGGGGTAAGGAGAGGAACATCTGGGGCTTCTGATGTCATCTGTCATAATCCTTTCCCCATGAGCAGATCAGTCAGTGACAGAACTGGGATTTGAATCCACATCTGAATGACTCCAGAGCCTGTGCTCATTGTGTTAGATCATAGAGGAATGGGGGATGTTATAATTCTTTTATTCAGGTTGATACTTGTTATATTCTTCAAGCTCTTAATTTCTTCTCCAGCATGTCCTGAAATCAAAGTTAATGAAGCTAATGAAGGCTTCTCAGCAATCCACGAGAAACAGTAAGTTATTTGAAGACTGTCCTCCTGGTGTTATTCCTTGATTTGAAATGACACATGTTCTCATGTACTCTCTCTGTTCAGTGTACTAGAAGCAAAATGTGGCATTTTGAGACCAGAGAGTACAACTTTCTCTCAGGAAAATAATTCTGATAGTAATGTTGAAGATGTGGTTGAAACATTTCCGAAACCATCACCCTGGTTTGAGGGCATCTGTCATCCTGCCTTCCCATCGCCTGAGTCTGTTTCATAACTTCTCAAGTCTGTAGCAGGCCTTGGTCATACAAAGGTAAGTTTGCTCTGTTTGTAACTCTTCCTTTCCTGTATTTGTTCACATACCAGTCCCCTGATCCTTATGGTGACAAAAAGTATCCCACCACAGAAATAGAAGCCCTCAAAGTCACAATATGAAATGGTGTGATAATAAGAGCCATACATGTGCATGATTCAGATTTATAAATATTGGCATACTAAGTATGCTGTTATGAAAGAAAATAATTACAAAGCACTGAGAACAACTAAATGCATATGAAGATGGGGAGGAGGATGAAGGGGAAGAATTCCTTTAAGAAGGACAAGATGAATATAAGATGGAATGAGGGTGAAGATGAGACAGATATTATACAAACACAACAGAAATTGTGGGGTCAGTCAGACCAGGAACTCTATATTATAAATATGTGAGAAATTATTTCTAATTCAACTTAATAAGAGAAAGTGAGGTTGTAAAAAAACAATGCTCATACTTTTTTGAATGACATATAGCTGATTTTTATGAAGAACTAAAAAAAATGTGTGTTCCTTTTTTTTTTTTTTTTTTCCGGTGATTGTTTTCGAGGTTGGTGGTGGTTCTAGTTTTTTCGTTGAATTGAAGTGTAGTCAGTTTAAAATACTGTGTAAGTTTCAGGTGTATAGCAATGTGATTTGTTTATAGTTCCCTCTGGAAGTTTATTTAAATTTGAAGGATTTCTCTTTAAAAAAAAAAAAATTCTTGCTTTGAAATTAATGAAGCTATGTCTTCTATTTAACCTAGCAAAACTTTTGTTTAGAGATAATTCAAGATGAGCCCTGTTTTAGGCCTCCAGAGGTGTATTATGAATTAAGAATTTCTGGCCCTTCTGTTTCTTGTGGTTTCTAACTTCACATCAGTTCAGTCAATCAGTAGTGTCCAACACTAAATACTTACTGTACTTATTTAATTTATCTTACTGTTTGTTATAACCTTGGTGGGTGTTTTAGATCTTTCTGAAAATAAAGAGGAAATACAGAAGCATTTTATCTATTCTTTTTACTAAAATTATAATTTATAATTTTATAAATGAGATTCTTAATCTCTCTTCATTAAATGAGAAAATTTTCAGCTGCAACATTCTGAAATAAGAAATGTAGAAGTATATTTTTTCCTCTGGAGAGATTCTGATTTCTTTTTTCTGAATGTCAGCAAATAATGGGTAATTACATACATTAAATGAATGAGATCACAATTTATGCTTTTTTCTTATATAGACTGCTGCTGCTGTTGCTAAGTCACTTTAGTCATGTCTGACTCTGTGCAACCCCATAGAAAGGAGCCCACCAGGCTCCCCCGTCCCTGGGATTCTCCAGGCAAGAACACTGTAGTGGGTTGCCATTTATATAGACTACTTGTTATTATTAAATAATAAGGAAAGATAAATTACCACCAGAGTTTATAAAATTATCTGTGGAAGATATTTTTTCTTTTAAAAATATCTCTAGCAACAGGTACCTTCCATATTATTTTTATTTATTTATTTTTTGTTTTAATCGGAGGCTAGTTACTTTACAATATTGTAGCGATTTTGCCATACAGGGACATGAATCAGCCATGGATGTACATGTGTTCCCCATCCTGAACTTCCATCCCACCACCTTCCCCATCCCATCCCTCTGGGTCATCCCAGTGCACCAGCCCTGAGCACCCTGTCTCATGTATCGAACCTGGACTGGCGATCTGTTTCACATATGATAATATATATGTTTCAATACTATTCTCTCAAGTCATCCCACCCTTGCCTTCTCCCATAGAGTCCAAAAGACTGTTCTTTACATCTGTGTCTCTTTTGCTGTCTCGCATATAGGGTTATTGTTACCATCTTTCTAAATTCCATATAAATGCATTAATATACTATATTGGTGGTTTTCTTTCTGGCTTACTTCACTCTGTATAATAGGCTCCAGGTTCATCCACCTCATTAGAACTGATTTAAGCATATTCTTTTTAATGGCTGTGTAATATTCCATTGTGTATATGTACCATAGCTTTCTTATCCATTCATCTGCTGATGGACATCTAGGTTGCTTCCATGTCCTGGCTATTATAAACAGTGTTGCGATGAACACTGGGGTACACCTGTCTCTATCATTTCTGGTTTCCTCAGTGTGTATGCCCAGCAGTGGGATTGCTGGGTCATATGGCAGTTCTATTTCTAGTTTTTTAAGGAATCTCCACACTGTTCTGCATAGTGGCTGTACTAGTTTGCTTTCCCACCAACAATGGAAGAGGGTTCCCTTTTCTCCGTACTCTCTCCAGCATTTATTGTTTGTAGACTTTTGGATAGCAGCCATTCTGACCGACGTGAGAGAGTACCACATGGTGGTTTTGATTTGCATTTTCCTTATAATGAGTGATGTTGAGCATCTTTTCATGTGTTTGTTTGTCATCTGTATGTCTTCTTTGGAGAAATGTCTGTTTAGTTCTTTGGCCCACTTTTTGATTGGGTCGTTTATTTTCCTGGAATGAGGTGCAGGAGCTGCTTGTATATTTTTGGGTTTAATTCTTTGTCAGTTGCTTCATTTGCTATTATTTTCTCCCATTCTGAATCTCTCTCTGCAGCATCCTTATAGTTTCCTTCATTGTGCAAAAGCCTTTAAGTTGAATTGGGTCCCATTATGTTTATTTTTGCTTTTATTTCCATTACTCTGGGAGGTGGGTCATAGAGGACCCTGCTGTGATTTATGTCGGAGAGTGTTTTACCTATGTTTTCATCTAGGAGTTTTATAGTTTCTGGTCTTATGTTTAGATCTTTAATCCATTTTGAGTTTATTTTTGTGTATGGTATTAGAAAGTGTTCTTGTTTCATTCTTTTACAAGTGGTTGGCCAGTTTTCCCAGCACCACTTGTTAAAGAGACTGTCTTTTGTCCATTGTATATTCTTGCCTCCTTTGTCATCAATAAGGTGTCCATAGGTGCATGGATTTATCTCTGGGCTTTCTATTTTGTTCCATTGATCTATATTTCTGTCTTTGTGCCAGTACCATACTGTCTTGATGACTGTAGCTTTATAGTATAGCCTGAAGTCAGGCAGGTTGATTCCTCCAGTTCCATTTTTCTTTCATAAAATTGCTTTGGTCATTGGAAGTTTTTTTGTATTTCCATACAAATTGTGATATTATTTGTTCTAGTTTTGTGAAAAATATCGTCAGTAGCTTGATAGCTATTGCATTGAATCTATAGATTGCTTTGGGTAGTATACTCATTTTCACTATATTAAGTCTTCCAGTCCATGAACATGGTATATTTCTCCATCTATTTGTGTCCTCTTTGATTTCTTTTAACAGTGTTTTATAGTTTTCTATGTATAGGTCTTTTATTTCTTTAGGTAGGTATATTCTGAGTATTTTACTCTTTTCGTTGCAATGGTGAATTGAATTGTTTCCTTAATTTCTCTGTTTTCTCATTGTTCATGTATAGGAATACAAGGGATTTCTGTGTGTTAATTTTACATCCTGCAACTTTGCTATATTCATTGATTAGCTCTAGTAATTTTCTGGTGGAGTCTTTGGGGTTTTCTATGTAGAAGATCATGTCATCTGCAAACAGAAAGTTTTACTTCTTCTTTTCCAATCTGGATTCCTTTTATTGCTTTTTTCTGCTCTGATTGCTGTTGCCAAAACTTCCAAAACCGTGTTGAATAGAGTGGGCACCCTTGTGGTGAGAGTGGGTACCCTTGTCTTTTCCCTTGTCTTTTCCCCTCAAGTCAAGTTCCTGACTTGAGGGGAAATGCTTTCAATTTTTCACGACTGAGGATAATGTTTGCTGTGAGTTTGTCATATATAGCTTTTATTATGTGGAGGTATGTTCCTTCTGTTCCTGGTTTCTGGAAAGTTTTTATCATAAAAGAATGTTGAATTTTGTCAAAGGCTTTCTCTGCATCTATTGAGATAATCATATGGTTTTTATCTTTCAATTTGTTAATGTGGTGTATTACATTGATTGATTTGCGGGTATTGAAAAATCCTTGCATCCCTGGGATAAAGCCCACTTGGTCATGATGTATGATCTTTTTAATATGTTGTTGGATTCTGTTTGCTAGAATTTTGTTAAGGATCCTTGCATCTATGTTCATCAGTGATATTGGCCTGTAGTTTTCTTTTTTTGTGGCATCTTTATCTGGTTTTAGTATTAGGGTGATGGTGGCCTCCTAGAATGAGTTTGGAAGTTTACTTTCCTCTGCAGTTTTCTGGAGGAGTTTCAGTAGGATAGGTGTTAGCTCTTCTCTAAATTTTTGGTAGAATTCAGCTGTGAAGCCATCTGGACCTGGGCTTTTGTTTGCTGGAAGATTTTGGATTACAGTTTCAATTTCTGTGCTTGTGATGGGTCTGTTAAGATTTTCTATTTCTTCCTGGTTCAGTTTTGGAAAGTTATACTTTTATAAGAATGTGTCCATTTATTCCAAGTTGTCCATTTTATTGGCATATAGTTGCTGATAGTAGTCTCTTATGATCCTTTGTATTTCTGTGCTGTCTGTTGTGATTTGTCCATTTTCATTTCTAAGTTTTGTTGATTTAATTTTTCTCCCTTTGTTTCTTGATGAATCTGGCTAATGGTTTGTCAGTTTTATTTATCTTCTCAAAGAAACAGCTTTTAGATTTGTTTATTATGGTCTCTTTTGTTTTTTTTGCTTTTCTTTCTGCCCTAATTGTTAAGATTTCTTTCCTTCTACTAACCCTGGGCTTCTTCATTTCTTCCTTTTCTAGTTGCTTTAGGTGTAGAGTTAGGTTATTTAATTGACTTTTTTCTTGTTTCTTGAGGTAAGCCTGTATTGCTATGAGCCTTCCCCATAACACTGCTTTTACAGTGTCCCATAGGTTTTGGGTTGTTTTGTTTTCATTTTCCTTAGTTTCTATGCATATTTGATTTCTTTTTTGATTTCTTCTGTGATTTGTTGGTTATTCAGAAGAGTGTTGTTCAGCCTCTATATGTTGGAATTTTTAATAGTTTTTCTCCTGTAATTTATGTCTAATCTTACTGCACTGTGGTCAGAAAAGAGGTTTGGAATGATTTCATTTTTTTTTAATTTACCAAGGCTAGATTTATGACCCAGGATGTGATCTATCCTGGAGAATGTTCCATGCACACTTGAGAAAAAGGTTAAGTTCGTTATTCTGGGGTAAAATGTCCTATAGATATCATTTAGGTCTAACTGGTCCATTGTATCATTTAAAGTTTGTGTTTCCTTGTTAATTTTCTGTTTAGTTGATCTATCCATAGGTGTGAGTGAGGTATTAAAGTCTCCCACTATTATTGTGTTATTGTTAATTTCTGCTTTCATACTTGTTAGCATTTGCCTTACATATTGTGGTGCTCCTATGTTGGTGCATATATATATATATATATATATATATATTTTAATTGTTATTTCTTCTTCTTGGATTGATCCATTGGTCATTATGTAGTTTCCTTCTTTGTCTCTTTTCATAGCCTTTATTTTAAAGTCTATTTTATCTGATATGAGTATTGCTATTCCTGCTTTCTTTTGGTCTCCATTTGTGTCAAATAAGTTTTTCCAGGACTTCACTTTTAGTCTGTATGTGTCCCCTGTTTTGAAGTGGTCTTTTGTATACAACATATATAGGGGTCTAGTTTTTGTATCCATTCAGTCAGTCTTTGTCTTTTGGTTGGGGCATTTAACCTACTTACATTTAAGTTAATTATTGATAAATATGATCCCGTTGCCATTTACTTTGTTGTCTTGGGTTCAAGTTTATACACCCTTTCTGTGTTTCCTGTCTAGAGAAGATCCTTTAGCATTTGCTGAAGAGCTGGTTTGGTGGTGCTGAATTCTCTCAGCTTTTGCTTATCTGTAAAGCTTTTGATTTCTCCTTCATATTTGAATGAACTCCTTGCTGGATACAGTAATCTGGATTGTAGGTTTTTCTCTTTCATCACTTTAAGTATGTCCTGGCGTTCCCTTCTGGCCTGAAGAGTTTCTATCAAAAGATTAGCTGCTATCCTTATGGGGATCCTCTTGTGTGTTGTTGTTTTTCTCTTGCTGCTTTTAATATTTTTTCTTTGTTAATTTGATTAATATGTGTCTTGGAGTGTTTTGCCTTGGGTTTATCCTATTTGGGACTCTCTGAGTTTCTTTGACTTGGATGACTATTTCCTTCCCATTTTAAGGAAGTTTTCAACTATTATCAGCTCAAGTATTTTCTCATGGCCTTTCTTTTTGTCTTCTTCTTCTGGGACTCCTCTGACTCGCATGTCGGGGTGTTTAGCATTGTCCAAGAGGTCTCTGAAGTTGTCCTCATTTCTTGTAATTCTTTTTTCCTCTATGCTTCATTTATTTCTACCATTATATCTTCTACCTCACTTATCCTATCTTCTGCCTCCGCTATTCGACTGTTGGTTCCCTCCAGAGTGTTTTGATCTCATTTATTGCATTATTCATTATTGATTGACTCTTTTTTATTTCTTCTAGGTCTTTGTTAAACATGTCTTGCATTTTCTCAATCCTTGTCTCCAGGCTATTTATCTGTAACTCCATTTTGTTTTCAAGATTTTGGATCATTTTTACTATCATTATTCTGAATTCTTTTTCAGGTAGACTCCCTATCTCCTCCTCTTTTGTTTGGTTTCGTGGGCATTTATCATGTTCCTTTACCTGCTGAGTATTTCTCTGTTTTTTCATCTTGTTTAGATTGCTGTGTTTGGGGTGGCCTTTCAGTATTCTGGCAGTTTGTGGTTCCTCTTTATTGTGGAGGTTCCTTGCTGTGGGTGGGGATAGTTGGATTGTCAAGATTTCCTGGTTAGGGAAGCTTGTGTCGGTGTTCTGGTGGGTGGAGCTGGATTTCTTCTGTCTGGAGTGCAATGAAGTGTCCAGTAGTGAGTTTTTCTATGTCTATGGGTTTGGTGTGACTTCGGGCAGCCTGTATATTGAAGTTCAGGGCTATGTTCCTGTATTGCTGGAGAATTTGAGTGGCTTGTCTTGCCCTGGAACTTGTTGGCTCTTGGGTGGTGCTTGGTTTCAGTGTAGGTATGCAGGCTTTTGGATGAGCTCTTATCGATTAATGTTCCCAGGAGTCAGGAGTTCTCTGGTGTTCTCAGGTTTTGGACTTAAGCCTCCTGCCTCTGATTTTCAGTCTTATTCTTACAGTAGCCTCAAGACTTCTCCATCTATACAGCATCAATGATAAAACATCTAGGTTAATGATGAAAAGCTCCTCCACAGTAAGGAACACCTGGAGAGGTTCACAGAGTTACATGGAGAAGAGAAGAGGGAGAAGGGAGATAGAGATGACCAGGAGTAGGAGAGGGGGAATCAAAAGGGGTGAGAGCAAGATAGCCAGTAATCATTTGCCTATGTGCTCTCCACAGTCTGGACCCCTTGGAGAGATTCATGGAGTTACAAAGAGAAGAGAAGAGGGAGGAAGGAGACAGAGGTGACCAGGAGGAGAAAAACGTGAATGAAAAGGAGAGAGACAGATCCAGGCGCTAATCATGTCCCTAGGTATTCTCCACAGTCAGGAACACACAAAGAGATTCAAAGAGTTGGGTAGAGAAAAAAAGAGGCAGGGAGGAGATAGAGGCGACTTGGTGGAGACAAAGAAGAGTCAAAAAGGGGAGAGAGCAATCAAGCCAGTACTCACACTCCCAAGTAAAAATGGGTACTGAAGATTGGGTTCTTAAAGGTACACAATTGATAACAAATACCAAAAAGCAAAGATTAAAAATCTAGAGTAGAGGTTAGACTCTGAAAAATACAATATTAGAAAAACAAAACAAAGTCACAAAAATTATGAAATATATACATGAAGTTTGCTTTAAAAATAGGGTCTTTTTTTTTTTTTTGCAAGATAATAGTAGGTTCTAAAAATGAAAATTGAAGGAGTAATGTCAGGGGACATTCAGCTTTAAGGAATCCAATATGTTATTCTTTTCTTTTGTGTGCCATTTCTCAAGGATTCTCTATTTCTCATCAATTGCTGCAGGAACGAGCAGAGCTGCACCCAGTTCTTGGGACTGAGATCCTGAGAAAGGGCACCTGCTTGGTCCCTTCAGTGACTCCCTGCAGTGACCTCACTGAAATGTGATCTGCTCAGTTATGTGGACATGCAATGCTCTCTGGCCCTTCGAAGATTGTTATTTGCTTGGTTTTGTTTTTGCTCAGTTTTTTTTTTTTTTTTTTTTTTTTTTACTGCCTAAAGCTGCCTTGTATGAAGATACATAAACATGCTTTTCTGCAAACAAAGCACTCGAGACTTGTTTCACTCGAGACTTGTGTCCCCTGCATCCCTCTTCTCGTAGACTCCAGTCCCCAGGTCCTGGTCTGCAAAAACCATGACGGAGTAATAGAGAACTTAAAAATAAAAATAAAATAAAATAAATAAATAATGATAATAGTAAAAATATATCTAGGAATTTCTCTGGAGCTGTTGTGGGCAGTGTGGGGTCAATTCAGTTTCAAATAGTTCCTTAATCCAGCTTATAATTATCAAGATCTATAGGCCCCTTCCAATGTAGTCGCTGCTAACTACATGGTTTTAATCTGTTGCACTCGTCACTTCCAAAGCAGTTCCCTCTGTTTATTTTAGCTTCTTCCTTTTGCGTTCTCTTCAGTGTCTAATTTCTATCCTGACACAAGGGGGGCGAAGGTGGTCACTTATTTAGGCTCATTTGTTCAGTACTGCTGTGGGGACAGAGGGACACTGCAAATAAATATCACTGGCATGTGTGGGGAGCGCTTGCAGCTTCTCGGCCAAACTGGGTTTGCCCCTGCTCATGGTGCATGTGCTTTCCTACTCTACACTCCTCAGGCTCTAGGTTGCTCTGCCGAGGAACTATCTGAGGTGGGCCCTGGGTTGCATGCATTTCTGAGGTCTAAGCCACTCAGGTTCTGGTTCTCAGGTAGTCCACAAAGGGGCAGACTTGGTTGGGCCTGCATTTTTTGTCCTTCCCAGGTCCGAGCAGCTCAGGCGACCAGGTGCTTGGTGAGCTCTGTCTCCCCAGGTGGGGAGTGCGTCTTATCACATCCCTGGTCCCAGCAGCTCGGTTTCCTGGGTGAAAATGGGTGCTCCCATCTCCAGTGTGCCGTATGTCTCTTCTGGGGAGCTGATCTCTGGCTGTGACCCTCCCAGCAGAAGTCTACCATCCAGAATCCCAAGGGGTTTTGGTTAGCGACTGGGTGCCTGCTTGCAGCTTGGTAGAGGATGCCTCTCGGGGGCCGAGTTTGCCTCTTTCCAGCTCTGGCTGCCCCCATCCTGCCTCCCTGTCTCTAGTTGGGGATGGGCCGACCCACAGCCATCTAGGTCTCCTCTGGTATTTGCTCAGTCCTTTGTTTTTTGAGCAGGCCTGGCAATGCCTTAGGTTAGGGCTTTTTGCAGGATAGTTCTCTCTCTCTCTCTCTCTCTCTTTCTCTCTTCTCTCTCTCTCTGGCTATCCCACAGTTTGGGTTGCTATCTCATGTTAGTTCCCTCAGATTGCCCCCTCAGGGCATTCAAGCCCAGTCCTTACCCTAAGCAGTGCAGCCCGCTCCTCCCTGTTCAGCCCCCACTTGCTGGTGGTGGATGCAAGTGCAGGGAGTTCCAGTTAGGCACGTGATCTGTGGGGTTTATTTATTTATGTATTTATTTTTCTTCCTGGTTATGTTGCCCTCTGAGATTCCAAAACTCCCCACAGACCCACCTGTGAGAGTGTTTCCTGGTGTTTGGAAACTTCTCCCCTTTTAAGACTCCCTCCCTGGGATGGATTTCCATCCCTACCTCTTTTTCTCTCTTTTTATGTTTTATATTTTGTGCTACCTCCTTTCAAAGACAATGGGCTGCCTTTCTTGGTGCCTGATGTCCTCTGCCAGCATTCAGAAGTTGTTTTGTGGAATTTGCTCAGCATTCAAATGTTCTTTCAGTGAATTTGTGATGGAGAAAGTGGTCTGCCCGTCCTATTCCTCTGCCATCTTAGGACTGTGCCCCTCATACTATTTTTAAGAAACTTAATTAATTTCAGTGTTTATAGATGTTAAATTACCATGTCAATTCTTTGTTATGTGAAACTAACGTGTAAATTCTTCCATATAGAAAAGTTAGTCATTGGGGTACTTGATTTTTTTACTTGTTTTTTTCTTTCCCAATGTGAATATTGAGTCCTTGTTGATCATCATAAATGTATTAGAAAACTTTTAAACCTTCAACTTGGATAATGATAGTTTTACTCCTTTTTTTATATCTAGGTTATTCCTTTAATCTTTACCTACCATTCCAGAAGACATAGATAAGAAGTTACAGTCGTTCGTGTGCTGTTTACAGGGAAAGAGGCAGTAATCCATCTGAATGTTAAAACAGGTTTGTAAAAAAATCCATTTATTTTTAAATGAAGGATAATTGCTTTCCAGAATTTTGTTGTTTTCTGTCAGACATCAACAAGAATCACTCTTAGGTACACCCATGTCCCCTCCCTCCCAAACCCCCCTCCAATCTCCGTCTCCATCCCACCCTTCTAAATTGTTGAAGAGCCCCTCTTTGAGTTCCCTGAGTGATAGGTCAAATTCCCATGGGCTATCTATTTTACATATGGAATTGTAAGTTTCCATGTTACTCTTTCCATCCATCTCACCCTCTCCCCTCTTCCCCCTCACCCGTGTCTCTAAGTCTGTTCTCTCTGTCTGTTTCTCCATTGCTGCCCTGCAAATAAATTCGTCAGTACCATCTTTCTAGACTCCATACATATGCGTTAGTATCAGATATTTATATTTCTTTTTCTGACTTACTTCACTATGTATAATAGGATCTAGGTTCATCCACCTCAATAGAACTGACTCAAATGCATTCCTTTTTACAGCTGAGTTGTGTTCATTTGTATATATGTACCACCACATCTTCATCCATTCATCTGTCGATGCCCATCTAAGTTAATTCCATGTTCTAGCTATCATAAACAGCACTGCAATGAACATCAGGGTGCATGTGTCTTTATCCATTTTGGTTTCCTCAGGGTATACTCCTAGGAGAGGGATTGCTGGGGCATATAGTGGTCTTGTTCCTAGTTTCTTAAGGAACCTGAATACCATCTTCCATAGTGGTTGTATCAATTTACCTTGCCACCAGCAGTGTAAGAGGGTTCCCTTTCCCCCCACACCCTCTCAGGCATTCATTGTTTGTAGACTTTTTGATGATGGCCATTCTGACTGGTGTGAGGTGGTATCTCATTGTAGCTGAGCAGTAAAGAATCTGCCTTCAGTGGGAGACCTGTGTTTGATCCCTGAGTCGGAAAGGAGGGCATGACAACCCACTCCAGTATTCTTTCCTGGAGAATCCAATGGACAGGGGAGCCTGGAAGGCTTCAGTCCTAGGGCAGCACAGAGTCAGACATGACTGAAGCGACTAAGCAGCAGCAGAGGTAACAGACTTCTGCATGATGGCCATTCTGCCTGGTGTGAGGTGGTATCTCATTGTAGTTTTGATTTTTATTTCTACTGTGGTTTTTTACCAAATCAATGTTGACAATATAGGGCTTGAGGCTTAAAAGTATTGCTACATTTGGATTGTCAAGTTGATCTGCAAGGGACAATTCAAGAGAAGCAAAAGCATGGGAAATAGTAATAAATATGTGAGGCTATAATAACACCAGTTAGCTTTAGTGATGTTTTAGTAAGTGCAAACAATTTTGCATAGCTTAAGTAGCACGTGCAGAGTACCTTTATGGCAACCGTACTTGAAGTAACATAAAGTAACCGTGCCCTGTTTGAAGGAGGCAGCTATGGAAGGATATAAGAAGGGCCTGATCTCTTAGATGTGGCAGCCACTTCTTGGTGATGCAGCACCGTGTTTGAATTCAGCATCCTGGTTCTGTCATATGGAAACTGTGGGATCTTGGCAAAACCTGTCTTCACCAGGTTAAAAGTAGGGTATTTCTTCAAAAGTGATTAGGAAAACTTCATGCAACTCATTGTTACCATCCATTCTAGCAGAGTATCTCTGAGAGCCTTCCACAGAAATATGTGGATCATTTACCTGGAACTGCTGGTCAAAGAGGAAAAAAGACATTAAATGGACAAGTAGAAGGTAAGAACTGTATTTTACAGAAAAATCATTTGAAAAAATGTTGATTGAAATTGGGAATGCTGACACATTCTAATAGGCACAGAAAATCACCTGTCGGATGAGTAGTGAGAAAAAAGATGAGAAAAGGAGGGCAATTATGTATCTTATCAGGTGTCTACCACAGATTACATTGAGAATCCAGTTTAAGGAACTAAATTATTAGTTCTTAGACTTACTTCACAGTCCAATGTTTAAGACCTTGTCCGGTTAAGACTCTCCAATGAAGGTGGTGCAGTTTCGATCCCTGCTCAGGGAATTAAGATTCCATGTAACACATGACCAAAAACAAATCATTAATTCGGTTTCAAGATACTCTATGACCTAAGGAAAGTTAAGAAATAAGAGGGAAGAGGGAATGAAGGATGAGAGAGGCAGAGGGTACAGGGAAGAAATGAAGAAAAGGAAGCACAGGTCTGTGGGGGAAGGGGGCAATAAGTAATGAAGGTCTTTAGATAAAGCAAGAATATTTGACATGGATAGTGAATGTGAAGTGAGCTTCTGGCACCAAAACTTGTCAAAGAAAAACAGCAAAGTTCTCGCCCCTTCCTGTTTACTCGTTATTAGGAAGACGTTCAGAACTGTGGTCCCTGGGCATGCAGAGTGGTGTGTCATCCTCTGGGGGAGCGTGGGCATAGGTACTCAGCTGTAATGCGTGCAAATTGGTGTCATATGAAATGTTGCTGCTTTCCAGCATGGTGTCACATGGGACAAAACAAGAGAACTGGAAAGGAGGATAGAGCAGGGGGTGTGATGGGGAGACTAAGGAACCCACAGCCTCATAGAGAGTCCACTGGAAGGTTTCCAACTTCTAATGCCATTTCAGTTTAGGGGGACATGTTCACGTGAGGAAACGGAGGCTGAGATTTCCGGAGAATGAATTAAATTGAAGTCATGTAGAAGTAGACTCCATGTAAACCAGAGTTTCTCAAAATTTAATTAGTCACTTGGGGACCATGTGTGAAGTGCACATGCTGAGCAGGAGGTCTGAGATTCTGTGTTTCTAACAAGCTCTCTGAGTAGCAAGGGTGTAGCCTTGCATATAGAGAAATCTGGAAGAAGAGCATTGGATAGTGCAGGACATAACAGGATCAAGAAAAAGCATCATTTTGTGTTTCTTTCTGAGCGTGTTTATAGCCAGAGGGAAGCAAAGAGTTGAAGTAGCAGTTATAGGTGTAAGATACCATTGCTAAGCAAAGAGGGAGAAAGAAATTGTAGGTGTCAGGGAATGTTTAACTTTAGGACTCCTGTGTGTTGTTTTCTGTTTCTCATGAACCCTCTGTTCCTTATCAGTTCCTGGTATACAGGAACAAGTGGAGCGGTATGCTGTTCCCAGGACTGAGGTCATGGGACAGAACACATACATGGATTTCCTTCAGTAACTTTTACCCTACAGTAAAACCGTTTAGTCACGACACTCTTACTCAAGATATGGATTGTCTTCTGGCCTTGTGGCGATTGTTATTCCTTGTTATTCCCTTGGTGACCGTTGTTATACATCTGGCTTTTGTTCTTTTCTTAACTTTATTTTTTTGCCTAAAGCTCCCTTGTATAACAATATATAAATTCACACAAACATGAAAAATGCACCCTTGTTCCACTAGAGACTTGGGTCTCCCATGTCCTTCTTTGTCTCTCTGGCTAGTTCTTTGGAGCATGGAGGCCTGCCGAACTCACTTTCCTGCCTGGGCTTCCAAGACCTCTTTGAGAGGATACCCTGTGCCTTAGTGAGCGGTACAAGCCCTATTCTAGGGCTTTATTGGTTTTCCATGTAACCCAGGGAATATGAGTCTCTCTCTTTTGCTTTCTTTTCTTCGACTCCGGTCCACCAGGCCCCAGTCTGTTAAGAAGACCACAGGTAGGGGTGATCCATAAAAGGATGCCAAGGGGGAAGATTTAAGTCCAAAGATCCAGAGATTATTACCCTTTGGATAGGAGAGAATCTAATGAAAGGACAAAGGGAGGAAAGGAAGGCCTTAGGGAGGTGAGTTTGGAGTTGATGAGGACACTTAAGAGAACTCCTTCTAGATGACTTCAGTGTATTTGCCCTGAAAAGAGATAAGATCATTATTGCTCCAGATAATCCTGGAGGTGGGAGGGGGTGCTAGAAGTGGGGGAAACCACAACCCCTCCGAGTAACTCTTAGGCATCAAAGATATATGTTGTGCTTGTATTTGTTATTCAAATTAGATTAATTTGTAAAAGGAGGCATTGACTTTTTTTTAAAGATAGCTAATTCTTTGAAAGTTGTTTCATAGAAATCCTTTGAAGCATTAGCATGATGTACCAAACCAAACTAAATTTTGAGGCCAAACAGATTAATAGGGTTCATTCCCTAAATTCTAGAAATACTTTTAATAAATACTACACTGAATTTGAAATATGCAAGATTTTTAATTTCTAATAATTCTGTGGCAATTAAATGTAGTATTTCCTTTTCACTATCTTTAGTGGATTCCTATGTCTGTCTTACCAGTGTCCTAAGATCCCCCTAAAAACAAGACACTAAAACTGAATATATTCAGTGCCAAGGCTGAATGCGAGGATTCTGCTCAGTACTAACTCTGCATGAATGTACACTGGCTTTCATATTTACATGTAATTAATTTTATGGCCCTTTTTCCTTTGAGATTCTCCTGGGAAATATCCTAACGTGAAGATAAACACGTTCATGATTTTACCCTGAATTCTGAACTGTGGATCGTCTCCTATGTATATTATTTAGTAGTCAACTTGTTTCTAAACCCCATTCAGCCAGCAGTCAGAATGAAAGAGTCTGTTGCTAGTAAAACAGTTGGAATGAAGGATTTACAAACATCCAGTTCAGGTAAATTTTGCAATACACAGTTAACTCTGGAAAGAGGGACACTGAACTATTTGAAATGCTCAGTCTTCATACTTCTAATATTTTCTTTCCAAATTTAATTGAAGAATTGGACATACATAAAGCAAATGCTATTGTTGATACCTGTGTTTTGAAACAAAAGATATTTATAAGCATAAGAACAAGAAATTTTTAAATTGTAAGCTTAAACTCAACATGTTTCTGTATATGCTTTGACACTCTGAAGTTCTCACTTTGGAATCTCTATACTTCTCAGGAACACTCTGAGATTAAATTTTAGACTCTAAGTTTTTTCCAATGTCCAAAAGTGCTTGTTTGAACTCTAACCTTTCCTTAGAGTAAAACTTCACTTGCTAATATGTCAGTTGTATTTCAGCTTATAATTGTTTCATTATAGTGTTGTTACACAGATGAATGTAGGCCAATCAGGTGTTTTGATGAGCAGGCTGTGTGTGTGTGTGTGTGTGTGTGTGTGTGTGTGTGTGTGTGTGTGTGTTTGTATGTGCGTGTGTTTGTGTGTGTGTGTGAGTTTGTGATGTCTTTGATTATTAGAAGTAGGGGAAGTAATCATACTTTAATGACTATTGGATAGACCTAATCTTTTGAAACAGTGATTCTGAAAGTTGTTGGCTTTAGGATCTTATTATACTTCTAAAAATTACTGAGAATTCCAAAGAACTTTTGTTTATGTCTATTGATGTTTACTATATGGAAGTTCAGTTGAGTACAGTCGCTCAGTTGTGTCCGACTCTTTGCAACCCCATGGACTGCAGCACACCAGGCTTCAATGTCCATCAGAACTTCCAGAGTTTACTCAGACTCAAGTCCATCGAGTTGGTGATACCATCCAACCATCTCATCCTTTTTCTTCCCCTTCTCCTCCTGCCTTCAGTCTTTGCCAGCATCAGGGTCTTTTCCAGTGAGTCAGTTCTTCACATCAGGTTCCCAAAGTATTGGAGTTTCAGCTTCAGCATCAGTCCTTTCAATGAATATTCAGGACTGAATTCCCTTTGGATGAGTGGTTGAATATCCTTGCAGTCCAAGGGACTCTCAAGAGTCTTCTCCAACTGTACAATTCAAAACCATCAATTCTTCAGTGTGCAGATTTATGTACTGTCCAACTCTCACATCCATACATGACTACTGGAAAAACCATAGCTTGGACGAGACAGACTGATGTTGGCAGACTAATGTCTCTGCTTTTTAATATGCTGTCAATGTCAGTCACAGCTTTTCTTCCAAGCAGCAAACGTCTTTTAATTTCATGGGTGCAGTCACCATCTGCAGTGATTTTGGAGCCCCCCCAAATAAAGTATGTCAGTGTTTCTTTTCTTTCCCCTTCTATTTGCATGAAGGGATGGGGCCGGATGCCATGATCTGAGTTTTTTGAATGTTGAATTTTAAACCAACCTTTTCATTCTCCTCTTTCACTTTTATCCAAAGGCTCTTTAGTTCTTCTTTGATTTCTGCTATAAGGGCGGTGTCATCTTCATATCTGTGGTTATTGATATTTCTTCCAGCTATCTTGATTTCAGCTTGTGCTTCATCCAGCCCAGAATTTTGCATGACGTACTCTGCATATAAGTTAAATAAGCAGGGTGACAATATACAGCCTTGACATACTCCTTTCACTATTTGAAATCAGTCTGTTGTTCCATGTCCATTTCTAAGTTGCCGGGAGCCGGTGAGGCATTCTGCTCATGACAAAGGTCATGAGGAAGGAGGCTCGGCATACGCAAAGGCGGGATCGAGCCTCAGGAGTCCCCCCGGATATTCTCGAGCATTGTCCCCCAAAAAACCAGAGTCTGCCTACTTTATTGCTTTGTGCTCTCACCTCTGACTTTACTGGGGGCTGTCCCCTACCACCATCTCGCTCTCTCTCTGTCAAAGAGTTAACTTATAGCTCCAATTAATAAAGTTCCTGGGCAATTAGGAGTGTTTAAATCCAAACCCCTCAGATGGCTCTCTAACTCGCCTGACAAGTTTACCCGGACTCCTGCAGCTATGCATACGATTTTTTACAGTCTCCTAGCTTCCAGAGGCACGGGAAGCTTAAGATATTCAAATAGCTTAGAGCCTCTCAGAGAGTTAAAAACTGTCAGAATAAACTAGTAAAGGATTTCATTGATGAGTCAATGCTTGTTGCCAAGTTTTCACATCCCCTGAATTGTATCCTTGAATGTGTATTAATTAATAGTTGGTATATAGTAAAAAATAAGTAGTGGCCTTGGTGTTAGTAACTTTAGACCCTTAAGGTAATAAATTCTTTCTTTGTTGTAAACCCATTACACATCCGCCCTATAGGAATGCAATTTTATCTTTGGGAGATGGTGCCAAACCTTAAAATAATTACTCTTAGAGAAAATAAGTCTTTGTTGATAAGTCCTTGTCAAGAGTCATAAAATGTTAGTAGGCCTTCTGGCCAGAAGATGATGTAAATCACCTAAACCATTTGTATACAATAAATTTGCAGGAAAGAAACCTTGGTTTTTGATAAGAATCAAAGACTGCTGACTTTGCATCCCCTATTATCCTCTGTGTGTAACTTAGGGTATAAAAGCCCCTGTTAAAAATAAAGCTATGGGCCTTGTTCACCAACGCTTGGTCTCCCCATGTCATTCTTCCCTTTAACTTCCAGCTGAGTCTCCATCTGGAGCGCAGAACCCACCATGCTTATTAATTATGCCTGGGCTTCTAAGACCCACTCGAGAAGGTGTCTAGGGTGAGGCACCTTCCGCTATTCGAGAGGGCGCCTGCGGCCTACGTAAGTGGTGCAAACTTCTTGTCTTGAAGTTTTATTGGTCTCCCGCATAAACCAAGCTACTCAGCTTCTTTTCTCCACTGAATTTTCCTACTGAGGTATCCTCATTCTATTATTCTTTACATCTCTAATTAGCATATAAATAGTCACCTAGGCCGTCTCTCCTTCGAATACCCTGGATCAGCTGGGGCTGGTCCCCAGCACTAAGTGTTGCTTCTTGACCTGCATACAGATTTCTTAGGTCAGGTGGTCTGGTATTCCCGTGTCTTTAAGTATTTTCCAGTTTGTTGTGATCCACACAGTTAAAAGCTTTGCAGTGGTCAATAAAGCAGAAGTAGATATTTTGTCTGGAACTCCCTTGCTTTTTCGATGATCCAGTGGATGTTGTCACTTTGATCTCCGGTTCCTCTGCCTTTTCTAAGTCCACCTTAATGTCTGGAAGTTCACGTTTCATATTCTGTTGAGGCCTGGCCTGGAGAATTTTGAGTATTACTTTGCTAACGTGTGAGATGAGTGCAATTGTGTGGTAGTTTGAACATTCTTTGGCATTGCATTTCGTTGGGATTGGAATGAAAACTGACCATTTCCAGTCTTGTAGCCACTGCTGAGATTTCCAGATTTGCTGGCATATTGAGGGCAGCACTTTCATAGCATCATCTGTTAGGATTTGAAATAGCTCAACTGTAATTCCATCACCTCCACTAGCTTTGTTCATAGTGATGCTTCCTGAGGCCCACTTGACTTCACACTCCAGAATGTCTGGCTCTAAGTAAAGGATTACACCATCATGCTTATCTGGATCATGAAGCTCTTTTCTATATAGTTTTTATGTGTGTGTTCTTACCACCTCTTCTTAATACCTTCTGCATCTGTTAGGTCCATACTATTTCTCTCCTTTATTGTGTCCACTTTTGCATGAAATGGTCCCTTGGTATCTCTTACTCTCTTGAGGAGATCTCTAGTCTTTCCCGTTCTATTATTTTCCTCAATTTCTTTGCATTGACTACTGAGAAAGGCTTTCTTATCTCTCCTTGCTATTCTTTGGAACTCTCCATTCAAATGGGTATATCTTTCCTGTTCTCCCTTGCCTTTAGCTTCTCTTCTTTTCTCAGCTATTTGTAAGGCCTCGTCAGACAATCATTTTGCCTCTTTGAATTTCTTTTTCTCTGGGATGTTCTTTATCAATGTCTCCTGTACAATGTCACGAATCTCCGTCCATAGTTCTTCAGGCACCCTGTCTATCAAAACTAATCCCTTGAATCTATTTGTCACATCCACTGTATAATCCTAAGGGATTTGATTTAGGTCATACCTGGATGGTCTAGTGGTTTTCCCTACTTTCTTCAATTTAAGTCTGAATTTGGCAATCAGGAGTTCATGATCTGAGCCACAGTCAGCTCCTGGTCTTGTTTTTGCTGACTGTATAGAGTGTCTTCATCTTTGGCTGCAAAGAATAGAATCATTCTGATTTCATCATTGACCATCTTGTGATGTCCATGTGTAGTAGAGTCTACTACATGTGTAGTAGAGTTTACTACTCTCTAAAAATAATTACTCTTGTGTTGTTGGAAGAGGGTGTTTGCTATGACAAGTATGTTCTCTTGGCAAAGCTCTGTTTGCCTTTGTCCTGCTTCATTTTGTACTCCAAGGTCAAATTTACCTGTTACTCCAGGTATCTCGTGAATTCCTTCTTGTGCATTCCAGTCCCCTATATTGAAAAGAACATCATTTTTTCAGTGTTAGTTCTAGAAGGTCTTGTCATCATAGAACTGTTCAACTTCAGCTTGTTCAGCATTACTGGTCAGAGCATAGACTTGCATTATTGTGATATTGAATGGTTTGCCATGGAAACGAACAGAGATCATTCTGTCATTTTTGAGATTGAATCCAAGTACTGCATTTGGGACTCTTGTTGACTGTGATGGCTACACCATTTGTTCTAAGGGATTCTTGCCCACAGTGGTAGACATAATGGTCATCTGAGTTAAATTCACCCATTCCAGTCTGCCGGGAGCCAGCGTGAGTAACTCCTCCCATGGCAAAGGTCATGAGGAAGGAGGCTCGACATACGCAAAGGCGGGATTGAGCCTCAGGAGTCCTCCTGGAAATTCTTGAGCATCTACCCCCAAAACCAGAGTCTGCCTACTTTACTGCTTTGTGCTCTCACCTACACCTCTGACTTTACGGGGGGCTGTCCCCAACCACCATCTCTGTCTCTGAAAAAGAGTTAACTTACAGCTCCAGTTAATAAAGTTCCTGGGCGTGACAGGAGTGTTTTGGTTGACAGACCCCTCAGATGGCTCTCTAACTTGCCTGACAGGTTTACCCGCACTCCTACAGCTATGTATACGATTGTTTACAGTCTCCCAGCTGCGAAAGGCATGGGAAGCTTAAGATATTCAAATAGTATAGAGCCTCTCGAAGAGTTAGAAATTGTTAGGATAGAACTAGTAGAAGATTTCATTGTTGAGCCAATGCTTGCTGCCAAGTTTCCACATCCCCTTTATTGTATCCTTGGAAGTGTATTAATTAATATAGTTGGTATGTAGGAAAAATAAGTAGTAGCCTTGGTGTTAACAACTTTAGACCCTTAAGGTAATAAATTCTTTCCTTTGTTGTACACCCACTGCACCTTTGCCCTATAGGAATGCAACTTTATCTAACACCTTTGGAGGATGGCGCCAAACTTTAAAATAATTACTCGTAGAGAAAATAAGTCTTATGGTTGACAAACCTTTGTCAGAGTCATAAAATGTTAACAGGCCTTCTGGCCAGAAGATGATGTAAATCACCTAAACCATTTGTATACGATAAGTTTGCAGAAAAGAAACCCTGGTTTCGATAAGGATCAAAGACTGCTGACTTTTCATGATTTCACACCCCCTATTATCCTCTATGTGCAACTTACGGTATAAAAGCCCCTGTTGAAAATAAAGCTACGGGCCTTGCTCACCGAACTTGGTCTCCCCGTGTCGTGTTTTCTTGTTTCCTTTTCCTCCTTTTCTCTTCTGTTCTTCCTTCATGCCAAAATAATTTGGAGCGCAGGGGTCCTCTGTGACCACTTATTTGCCTGGGCTTCTGAGACCCACTTGAGAAGGTGCCTAAGGTGGGGCACCTTCTGCTGTTCGAGAGGGCGCCTGTGGCCTCCTTGGTCAGAGCAAGTTTGATATCATGAACTTTATTGATTTCCCATGTAAACCAGTTATTACTGAGAGTCTAATAAATCTCTCAGCCTGTGCTATCACTTAATCACAATGCCATCATCCTGAGGGAATCCCTGGATTCAACCGGGGCTGGACCCCGGTAAGTGGTGCCCAAACCAGGCTTTCAGTCAGTTAATCCCGCTAATTGTGCAGTTTTTGGATGGCTAGGACCCCACTCAGGGGTGCCTGGGACCCCCTGCATAAGGTAGGGTAAAGAAGGGTGGGAAGTAGTGAAATCTTTTCAAAGAGAAAAGTAGAAAAGATGGCACACTTTCTGACATGGGTAACACTGAAACTAAAGAACGGCAACTCTATACGAGTAATCTTGAAGTTGTTAAGTAAAAGAGGAATTAAGGTTAAGAAAACTAATACTCAATCCTTCTTTACATTTGTACAAGAGCAATGCCCTTGGTTTCCACAAGAGGGCACTGTTAACCTAGATATCTGGGAAAAAGTAGGTACACAGCTAAGAGCTTCTTGTGCTTAGCACGGCCCAGAGAAAATTCCTACTAACACCTTTTCTCTGTGGAATATGATTAGAGATGCTTTAGATTCTGCTTTTGAATCTGGAAAGGGACTCGCTAAAAAGGAAACTAAAAATGAAAAAATACCAGATAGAAAAGAAAGTGGGCTTGAAAAGGTACCTGTAGAAAAAGGCGATGAAAATGAAACAGTACCTGATAAAAAAGAAAATGAAAATAAAGAGTCCATACATACCTATCAAGAATTAAGGACTGTATTAGCTGCTATGAAAACCAGAAGTCATAAAGATGAAAAGAAAGATCAGCTTTCCCCTCAAGATGAAACATCTTTAGAGTAGGCAGCAGCTCAATATCATTCTGATGAGGATCAGCCTCTCCTAGCAGAAAACATCCCTGAAGAAGTAAGAGAAATATCCCCAGTCAGGCCATCCGCTTCTGAGAACTTTGGAAAAACATTCCCAATTAGGCCATCTGTAAGATCTGGGTATCAGACAGTCAGGGGATCTCCAGAACAGGAGAGGAGACGCTCCTGCTCTCCCATTCCTCCCCACCCTTATGGGAATAAAAGGCCCCTATCAGGAGTTCCCCAGAGGAGGGTCCTCTCGGGCCCTGACGAGGAGATTAATCCCTACATCGAAGCCTGTTTTCCAATAGTGTATGATGCACATGGTACAGGAAAATCCCCTTACTGGGAACACATTCCAGTGAAAATGATAAAAGAGCTTAAACAAGCTTGTGCTACATATGGGCCTACAGCCCCCTATACTATAACACTGTTAGAGGCCTTAGTGGCCAAATGGATGACACCTCATGACTGGAAATCAGTTGCTAAGGCTTGCCTATCTGGAGGGCAATTTATGCTTTGGAAAGCTGAATATTCTGATGCTTCCCAACAGCAGGCTGATGCCAACTGCAGACATGACCTGAGTCATATTACCAAAGATATGATAGCAGGAACTAATGCATTTGGAACACTGGGAGATCAAATGGCTCTAGACACAAGGATTCTAGATCAAGCGACAGGCTGTGCCCTTAAGTCCTGGCGATCACTGTATCAAGGAAAGGAATCAACATCTTCCTTTTCAAACATCAAACAAAAACCAGAGGAGCCATATGAGGACTTTGTAGCACGGCTTATGGAAGGAATTCACAGAGTAATTTCTAGTAATGAGGCAGCTGACATACTGATAAAACAATTAGCATTCGAAAGTGCTAACTCTACTTGCCAGGCTATCCTACTTCCTATAAAAAATATGGAACACTGTCAGATTTCATCAAGCAATGTGCAGATGTAGGGCCAGCAATGATGCAGGGTGCTGCCATAGCAGCAGCCATAAAAGGAGATTCTTATCAGCAAGCAGTTCAATCTTTTCTTACAGGCAGGAATTCCAATAATCAAGGCTGGAATGCTGGCTCGTCCAGAGCCTGCTTTTCTTGTGGTCAGGAGGGGCACTTTACACGTGCCTGCCCCTAAAGAACAGCTAACTCTTCTCAGCCACACCCTGCCTCCACGGCTATGGCTCCTAATCTCCCTAAATCACTTTGTCCTCATTGCCAGAAGGGATATCATTGGGCTAAAGCCTGTAGATCAAGATTCCATAAAAACAGAACCTCGCTAGTTCCTGACCAGCAGTCGGGAAATGGGTTGAGGGGCCAGCCTCAGGCCCTGATAACGACTGGGGCAATGGCAACAACAATGAACCCATTCATACCTTTCGTCCCATCACAGAGCTCAACAGAGCAACCCCAGGCAGCGGAGGATTGGACCTCAGTTCCACCACCTCAACAATATTGACACCAGATAGTCTCACTATAAAAATCCCTACTGGGATTAGAGGCCCATTACCGACAGGCTTGGTAGGAATCATATTAGGCAGAAGCTCTTTAGCCATGCAAGGACTTACAATTGTCCCTGGAGTAATTGATTCAGACTCTACAGGAGAGGAGAAGGCGTTGGCACTCTTGCCTGGAAAATCCCATGGATGGAGGAGCCTGGTGGGCTGCAGTCCATGGGGTCGCAAAGAGTCGGACATGACTGAGCGACTTCATTTTCACTTTTCACTTTCATGCATTGGAGAAGGCAATGGCAACCCACTCCAGTGTTCTTGCCTGGAGAATCCCAGGGACGGGGGAGCCTGGTGGGCTGCCATCTATGGGGTCGCACAGAGTCGGACACGACTGAAGCGACTTAGCAGCAGTAGCAGCTACAGGAGAAATTCAAATAATGATTTCACCCCCAACTAAAACTATACAAATTCATAAAGGACAAAGAATAGCTCAGCTTTTACTTTTACCTTATCACACTGCCATAGGGCATGCTGCTACTCAAAGTGAGAGACAAGAAAGAGGGTTTGGGTCTAGTGATATGGTCTTTTGTGTAACAGAGATTACTCAGAAGTGCCCTATGAAAACTATCTTGGTTTATGGCAAGTCTGTTGTGGGGCTGTTAGATACAGGGGCAGATGTTTCCTGCATTGCTGGGAAAGACTAGCCTAGTTCCTGGCCAATGCATACAACTGAAAATGACTTGGTGGGAATAGGGAGAGCCCAGGCGGTAGCTAAAAGTGCAAAAATATTAGATTGGCAGTTTGAGAATACCTGTGGAACTTTCCAGCCTTATGTAGTTCCTTCACTCCCCTTTACTCTGTGGGGGAGGGATGTGTTATCTCAAATAGGAGTGCTACTTTTCAGTCCCGATGAAAAAGTGACCTCTCAAATGCTCCATATGGGCTATGATCCATCCAAAGGATTAGGTAAACAACAGGAAGGAATAATTGAGCCAATTTGTCCAACCCCTCGACAGCTACATACTGGATTGAGATATCCAAATTTATAATGGAGGCCATTGTTTTTGCTGCTGATCCCATTACATGGAAATCTCAAGACCCAGTGTGGGTAGAACAATGGCCTCTGCCTCAGGAAAAATTACTGACAGCTAAAATGTTAATTTCTGAACAACTGCAACTGGGACATATTGAGCCCTCCACTAGTCCCTGGAACACTCCTATTTTTGTTATTAAGAAAAAATCTGGCAAGTGGCGACTTTTATAAGATTTAAGAGCTATTAATGCCACTATGGAAGATATCAGGGCCTTACAACCTGGGCTTCCTTCCCCAGTAGCCATCCCAGAAGGATATAATATTATTGTAATTGATTTGCAAGACTGTTTTTTCACCATCCCCTTAAATGCTGAGGATAAAAAGCGATTTGCCTTTAGTGTACCAGCAGAAAATTTTAAACAGCCTCATTTAAGGTTTCAATGGAAAGTGTTGCCCCAGGGAATGAAAAATAGCCCAACTTTGTGTCAAAAATTTGTTAATGCAGCTATAGAAGATATTAGGGCTAAATATGAACAACTGTATATGATTCACTATATGGATGATATTTTAATAGCTCATCCTGATAGAGCTCATTTACAAACTGTCCTCCAAGATTTGACCCAGGCATTGACAGCCAGAGGCTTAAAAATTGCCCCAGAAAAATTCAGGTCAATCCGCCTATAACTTATCAACTCAGAAACAGTGACTCATGCTCCTTTACAATTAAGAAAAGATCACCTTGTTACTGTCAATGATTATCAAAAACTTTTAGGTGATATTAATTGGATTAGTCCCTATTTAAAACTAACCACTGCTGAATTAAAGCCTCTTTTTAACATTTTACGTGGGGATCCTGATCCAACTTCTAAAAGACAATTAACTGCTGAGGCTCGGGAGGCCTTAGACAAAGTAGAAGCAGCTTTATCTGATAGCTATGTAAAAAGAATTGATTTACAAACAAACTGGCAACTCCTCTGCCTGGCTACTCCAACAGCACCTATGGGAGTTTTATGGCAAAACGGCCCCCTAGAGTGGATCCATCTTCCTGCTCAAGTTAAAAAGATAGTGGCTTCTTATCCAGGTTTAGTGGCTACTTTAATATTAAAGGGAAAAAGCAGAGTATTGAATTATTTGGTAAAGAGCCAGAAGAAATTGTAATTCCATATAATAAAGAACAGCTTGATGTTCTTCTAATGTTTGATGAAAATTGGCAGATTGCTATAGGAAATTATTTTGGCCAAATTCTGCATCATTTACCTTCACATGTTTTGCTAAATTTTATGTCTGAACATCCAGTTATTTTCCCTGTTAGATGTAAATACTCCCCCATCTCAGACGCTCAAATGGGTTTTATTGACGGGTCAGCTAACGGCAGAGCTTCTATAGTTACAAGAGATCAGCATAAAGTTTTCCATATGCAGGAGACTTCGGCCCAGAGAGCTGAACTCACAGCTGTTATAGAGGCTTTTGTTATATTTGCAGAGGAGGAATTTAAAGAAAATGAAAGTGGAGAGTGAAAAAGTTGGCTTAAAGCTCAACATTCAGAAAACAAAGATCATGGCATCTGGCCCTATCACATCATGGGAAATAGATGGGGAAACAGTGGAAACAGTGTCAGACTTTATTTTTCTGGGCCCCCAAATCACTGCAGATGGTGACTGCAGCCATGAAATTAAAAGACGCTTACTCCTTGGAAGGAAAGTTATAACCAACCTAGATAGCATATTCAAAAGCAGAGACATTACTTTGCCAACAAAGGTCCATCTAGTCAAGGCTATGGTTTTTCCTGTGGTCATGTATGGATGTGAGAGTTGGACTATGAAGAAGGCTGAGCACCGAAGAATTGATGCTTTTGAGCTGTGGTGTTGGAGAAGACTCTTGAGAGTCCCTTGGACTGCAAGGAGATCCAACCAGTCCATTCTGAAGGAGATCAGCCCTGGGATTTCTTTGGAAGGAATGATGCTAAAGCTGAAACACCAGTACCTTGGCCACCTCATGCAGAGTTGAATCATTGTAAAAGACTATAATGCTGGGAGGGATTGGGGGCAGGAGGAGAAGGGGAAGACAGAGGATGAGATGGCTGGATGGCATCACTGACTCGATGGACGTGAGTTTGAGTGAACTGAGGAAGTTGGTGATGGACAGGGAGGCCTGGCGTGCTGCGATTCATGGGGTCACAAAGAGTCAGACACGACTGAGTGACTGAACTGAACTGACTCTCAGTATGTGGTCAGGCTGTTTCCACACATTGAGACTGCGGTTCTGCCCAAGAACAAAACTGCAATATTTCACTTGTTAACTAAACTGCAGCAGCAAATTTGGAAACGAATTATTGGCCATATTCAGGCTCATTCTGGATTGCCTGGACCTTTAAATGCCTTAAATGATCTGGAAGATTCACTAACTAAAGTCACAGTGGCTTCTGCTTTTGAAGAAGCCCGAGCTTCTCATTCACTCCACCATCAAAATGCTACTGTGCTAAGATATCAATTTCAGATTCCTCAAGAATCTGCTCGGGAGATTGTTCGTTCCTGTTCTCATTGTCCCACTGCTTTGAATAGTTTATCTATGGGAGTTAACCCTCGCGGTCTTAAACCTAATGCACTCTGGCAGATGGATGTAACTCACATCTCTTCATTTGCAAAATTGGCTTTTGTTCATGTAACTGTGGATACCTTTTCTCATGTTATTATTGCAACTGCTTGTACAGGGGAAGCAGTTAAAGATGTAATACAACATCTCTTTACTAGTTTTTCATATTTGGGCCTGCCAAAAACTTTGAAAACTGACAATGTTCCTGCTTACACTTCTAAGTCTTTTCAGGAATTTTGTATAAAGTTTCAAATTAAACATAATACAGGCATCCCTTATAATCCACAGGGACAAGCCATTGTGGAACGAGCACATCAAATATTAAAAATCCAAATTCAAAAAGTAAAAGAAGGGGAGTTTAAGTACAGCTCTCCCCATCAAATCTTGCAACATGCTCTTTTCGTAATAAATATTTTAAATGCTGATTCAGCCGGAACTGCAGCAATGCTTCGCCATTGGTGCTGGGAGCAATTGAATGCAAAACCATTAGTTAAATGGAAGGACCTCCTCTCCGGACTATGGAAAGGTCCCAACCCATTGTTAGCCAGCGGTCGAGGATATGCTTGTATTTTTCCATAGGACGCAGATTCTCCGATTTGGATACCGGACAGACTGATTCGTCATGTCACAGCTCCCCAGGCATCTGGTCCCTCCGCTGCCACGACCACAAAAAAGGAAGGGACCTCCTCTACCTCCACTCCCTCCGTCAACACAGGAAGCCCAGTTGGTGTCCAGACGAATGACACCAGAGATCCCGGATGAACAGGAAGAGGAACCACCCACCAGACAGACGTCACAACTCCGTATAAGAGATATTGTTCCCCCTAATTCTTTACCCCGCAGGAAATGACCGGGATGTCCTACAAGGGGAAACTCAACAAGCTTCCATACCTACCTGGGGACAGATTAAGATGCTCTGTCACCAGGCACAAGGGATAGCTTCCCCGCAGGGCTCTCCTGCCTCCCCTGAGAAGGTGTTTGTTGCTATGTTTGCCTTATTATCTTGCCAGGTAAGCACCTCCTCCCCCACTCCCGAAAAGTATTGGGCTTACTTCCCAGATCCTCCAACCTTTCAAGTAGTTACTTGGAACAGTGACCCCTTTTGGGTCCGCACAAACCGGCCTCAGTTACTAGAAGGGTCATATACTTCCCATACAACAGATAAATATCCTATTAATTTCGATTTTACCTTCAGGTGATTAACAGACGATCCTCCTGTTTGCTTCAACTTCCCCAACAATATAGAAAGCTTTATTACTCCCCCTAAGGAAGGATGTATTGGAGCCTCTAAAAAAGCCATTCTGACCCATTCTCCAGCCTCAAGTATTGAACTTAGAGGGCGTCTAGCGGTTTGGATGTTACAGGCTTGTATGCCCGGGGCCCTTGATCCCCACAAAACTGTATTCCATAGACCCCCTCCTGGATATCCAAGTTGTTATAATACCGAGCCTTCAGATATCATATGGAACACCATAGATGATTGTACAGGGTATCCGATTTGGAAATATTGTACTTATGATTCGAGAATTGATTATAGAATACCAGGAGGAGGAAATTACATGATTCAAGACTGGAGTAACCCAGACCCAGGTACAAGCCCATTGTTCCTTGGTGACTTTCTCAATAGATATTATAATTGGAAGAAAGACTTGGTTCCTTGGCCATTAAACATCACTAGATGGCATAATAATAAATTTGTTCCTCCTACATTGTCTTACACAACTAAGAACAGAACCTTGTGGCAGCCAGAAATTTGGAGGGCCCTTGCTGTCACTGCTCGCATTTCCTTATTCCATCCAGATAGCAATTCTACTTATTCTGTTTTAGCTTGTATACCCTCACTTTATGCTTTTTCTCTTTACTAATGACTCCAAGAGACTAAATGTATACAAGAATTATTCAGGCGAACTTAATATAGTAACTTGTGAACAATGTATGCTTTCATCTTGTTTGACCCCCCAATATAATGTTTGTTCTCTTGTGGTGTTAAAACACCCACCCTATCTCATGATACCTGTAACTGTGCCTAATTACTGGTATGATAATTACGGTTTGGCTGTATTACAACAACTACAGGATTTGATGCGAACACGACAATTTGTGGGTTTACTATCTTGGGAATAGCATCTTTAATAATTGCAATTACTTCTGTTATTGTGGCAGCAATATCATTGACTCAACAAGTACATACTGCTCAATATGTTGATACTATGTCCAAAATGTTTCTTTAACAGTGGCAACACAGGAAGCTATAGATAGGAAATTAGAAATGAGGGTAGACACCCTAGAGGAAGCAATAATACATATTGGGACTGAATTGCCATACATGTATAATATCATGTATGAAACGAGTTGCCAGTCCAGGTTCGATGCCGGGTACTGGATGCTTGGGGCTGGTGCACTGGGACGACCCAGAGGGAGGGTAGGGGAGGGAGGTGGGAGGAGGGTTCACGATGGGGAACGTGGGTATACCTGTGGTGGATTCATTTCGATATTTGGCAAAACTAATACAATATTGTAAAGTTTAAAAATAAAATAAAATTAAAAAATAAAAAGTGAAAATGGCATTGTCCTGTCATGCCAACTACCAGTGGATATGTGTAACACCCTTGAAAGTAAATGAGACAGATTATGACTGGGAAAAAATTTAAAACCATATTTCAGGTGTCTGGAACAGCTCTGACATTGGTTTAGATTTAGGGAAACTTCACAATCAAACAACAACCATGGAACAATCCCGATTAGATTTTACTGCCACTGGAACAGGAAATGACTTCTTCCACACTTTCTCTAACTTGACTTCAGGAAAGAATATTCTGTCTACTGTTTTTAGCTATGCTGCTGTGGCTGCTTTAATTCTGCTTCTTATAATCATTCTTCCTTGTATTGTCAGGATTCTTCAGCAGAACATTCTGAGGCTCGCGACTGAGCTGCATCTGACTGTTTTAAGAAATAAAAAAGGGGGAGATGCCAGGAGCCAGCGTGAGGAACTCTGCCCATGGCAAAGGGCATGAGGAAGGAGGCTCAACATATGCAAAGGCAGGATCAAGCCTCAGGAGTCCTCCTAGAAATTCTCGAGCATCTACCCCCAAAACCAGAGTCTGCTTACTTTACTGCTTTGTGCTCTCACCTACACCTCTGACTTTATGGGGGGCTGTCCCCCACCACCGTCTCTGTCTCTGAAAAAGAGTTAACTTACAGCTCCAGTTAATAAAGTTCCTGGGCGTGACAGGAGTGTTTTGGTTGACAGACCCCTCAGATGGCTCTCTAACTTGCCTGACAGGTTTACCCGCACTCCTACAGCTATGTATACGATTGTTTACAGTCTCCTAGCTGCGAAAGGCATGGGAAGCTTAAGATATTCAAATAGTGTAGAGCCTCTCGGAGAGTTAGAAATTGTTAGGATAGAACTAGTAGAAGATTTCATTGTTGAGCCAATGCTTGCTGCCAAGTTTCCACATCCCCTTTATTGTATCCTTGGAAGTGTATTAATTAATATAGTTGGTATGTAGGAAAAATAAGTAGTGGCCTTGGTGTTAACAACTTTAGACCCTTAAGGTAATAAATTCTTTCCTTTGTTGTACACCCACTGCACCTTTGCCCTATAGGAATGCAACTTTATCTAACACCTTTGGAGGATGGCGCCAAACTTTAAAATAATTACTCGTAGAGAAAATAAGTCTTATGGTTGACAAACCTTTGTCAGAGTCATAAAATGTTAACAGGCCTTCTGGCCAGAAGATGATGTAAATCACCTAAACCATTTGTATACGATAAGTTTGCAGAAAAGAAACCCTGGTTTCGATAAGGATCAAAGACTGCTGACTTTTCATGATTTCACACCCCCTATTATCCTCTATGTGCAACTTACGGTATAAAAGCCCCTGTTGAAAATAAAGCTACGGGCCTTGCTCACCGAACTTGGTCTCCCCGTGTCGTGTTTTCTTGTTTCCTTTTCCTCCTTTTCTCTTCTGTTCTTCCTTCATGCCAAAATAATTTGGAGCGCAGGGGTCCTCTGTGACCACTTATTTGCCTGGGCTTCTAAGACCCACTTGAGAAGGTGCCTAAGGTGGGGCACCTTCTGCTGTTCGAGAGGGCGCCTGTGGCCTCCATGGTCAGAGCAAGTTTGGTGTCGTGAACTTTGTTGATTTCCCATGTAAACCAGTTATTATTGAGAGTCTAATAAATCTCTCAGCCTTTGCTATCCCTTAATCGCCAACGCCGTCATCCTGAGGGAATCCCTGGAACCAACTGAGGCTGGACCCCAGCACCAGTCCATTTGGGGGCTTCCCTGGTAGCTCAGTTGGTAAAGAATCTACCTGCCACGCATAAGACCCAAGTTTGATGCCTGGGTCAGGAAGATCTCCTGAGGAAGGAAATGGCAACCCACCCCAGCATTCTTGCTTGGAAAATCCTATCACCAGAGGAGTCTGGCGAGCTACAAATAGCCCATGGGGTCAGAAGCATTGGACACGACTTGTGGCCTAAACCACAAACCAGTCCATTTTAGTTCACTGATTCCTAAAATGTCGATGTTCACTCTTGCCATTTCCTGCTTGACCGCTTCCAATTTGCCTTGATTCATGGACCTAACATTCCAGGTTCCTATGCAGTATTGCTCTTTACAGCCTTGGGCTTGACTCCCATCACCAGTCACATCCACAGCTAGGTGTTGCTTTTGCTTTGGATCCATCTCTTCACTCTTTCTGGATTTATTTCTCCACTGATTTCTAGTAGCATATTGGACACCTATTGACCTGCTGATGGGGAGTTCATCTTTCAGTGTCCTATCTTATTTCCTGTTCATACTGTTCATGGGGTTCTCAAGGCAAGAATACTGAAGTGGTTTGCCATTCCCTTCTCCAGTGAACCATGTTTTGTCAGAACATTACAGCATAACCCGTCTGTCTCGGATGGCAGTTCATGGCATGGCTCGCTCATAATTTCATTGAGTTAGATAAGTCTGTGGTCCATGTGATCAGTTTGGTTTGTTTTCTGTGATTGAAGTTTTCAGTCTGCTTGCTCTCTGATGGCTAAGGATAAGAGGCTTATGGAAAATCCCTGATGGGAAAGACTGACTGAGGGGGAAACTAGAACCTGCTCTGATGGCGGGGCCATGCTCAGTAAATCTTAAATCCAATTTTCTGTTGATGGATGGGGCTGTGTTCCCTCCCTGTTTTTTGACCTGAGGCCAAACTATGGTGTAGGTAATGAAGATAATGGCACCTCCTTCAACAGGTCCCATGCATGCACTGCTGCACTCAGTGACCCTGGCTGTGCAGCAGGCCACCTCCAACCCTTGCCTCAGCCAGAGACTCCTGGAAAATAAAACTAAAAAGGTAAAAATACAGGCACACACAATCATAATGGCTAATTCCATTAGTCATTAGAGTTCTGATATCACATATCCTGTCTCTGGAGAACTTCCGTGTGCACTCAGAACATAATTGAACATGGAAGTAATGTTTAAAGTTGTTGTGAAAAGAGTTTTGGTCTCTTGGACCCCCTTGCCCAGTGGGTCTCTGGACTTCAGGAATTCTCAGGGCACACTACAGAACCACCATTTTAAATCATTGGCATGGTTGGATGTGAAATGATAAAGGGACCCTTGTGTTGACACGGGGTTTAAAGTTTCACTTTTACATTTCTTGCTTGTTTCTTTGATTTCTCTTAAGAAATTTAGACCGGAGAGTTCCTTTTTTTTTTTTTTTTTTTTTAAAGCAAATATTTATGTGTTGCGTTCATTCTTCCCTCATGGTGCTCTGTGCTCTTTGGATCCAGTGTGGTCCTAGACTTATCCTATTTTTATGTGGAAACAATTGGCCACCCATAAGACTATCATGTCTCATATAAGTTTATGATGTCTATCCAGGGCTTAAAAAAATCAGTTCTGAAGATATTGATAATCTGAGGAAAAACCATCTCATTGTAATTAAAGGTGTCATTGGTGGTGGTGTTCAGTCGCTAAGTCGGGTCCAACTCTTTGTGAGCCAATGGGCTGCAGCACGCTAGGCCTGCCTGTGCCTCACAATCTCCCAGAGTTTGCCCAAGTTTATATGCATTGCATCAGTGATGCTATCCCACCATCTCATCCTCTGACGTCTCCTTCTCCTCCTGCCCTCAATCTTTCCCAGCATCAGGGTCTTTTCCAGTGATTCAGCTCTTCACATGAGGTGCCCATATTATTGGAGCTTTAGTTTCAGCATCAGTCCTTCCAGTGAATATTCAGCATTGATTTCTCTTATGATTGACTGGTTTGATCTCTTTGCTGTCCAAGGGACTCTCAGATGTCTTCTCTAGCATCACTCTTTGAAAGCATCAATTCTTTGGCACTCAGCCTTCTGTATAGTCCAACTCTCACATCTGTACATGACTGCTGAAGAAACCATGGCTTTGCTGTATGGACCTTTGTCAGCAAAGTGATGTCTTTGCTTTTTAATGTTGTCTAGGTTTGTAATATTAATTAAAGTAGTAGCATTCATTAAAAGTGTTTTTAAAACCATGGTCTCTAGAGCACACAGTATTACAAGGCATAATTAAGTGTAAAATAAGGTAGATACACATTTTTTAAATAATATATTTGTATGTTGAAAAATAGTTATGTATGGATGAGAGAGGTGGACTATAAAGAAAGCTGAATGCAGAAAAATTGATGCTTTTGAACTGTAGTGTTGGAGAAGACTCTTGAGAGTCCCTTGGACTGCAACAAGATCCATCCAGTCCATCCTAAAGGAAATCAGTCCTGGGTGTTCATTGGAAGGACTGATGTTGAAGCTGAAACTCCAATAGTTTGGCCACCTGATGTGAAGAGCTGACTCATTTGAAAAGACCCTGATATTGGGAAAGATTGAGGGCAGGAGGAGAAGGGGACAACAGAGGATGAGATGGTTGGATGGCATCACTGACACAATGGATATGAGTTTGCGTAGACTCCAGGAATTGGTGATATATGGGGAAGCCTGGTGTGCTTCAGTTCATGAGGTCGCAAAGAGTCAGACACGACTGAGTAACTAAATTGAACTGATGTTGAAAAAATAATTATTGGTAAAGTTCTTATGGAATACAGAATATGTAATAGAAGTTAAGTGAATCAAAATCAGTAATCAGGCAGTCAGTTCAGTCGCTCAGTCGTGTCCGACTCTTTGTGATCCCATGAATCGCAGCATTCCAGGCCTCCCTGTCCATCACCAACTCCCGGAGTTCAATCAGACTCACGTCCATCGAGTCAGTGATGCCATCCAACCATCTCATCCTCTGTCATCCCCTTCTCCTGACCCCAAACCCTCCCAGCATCAGAGTCTTTCCCAATGAGTCAACTCTTCGCATGAGGTGGCCAAAGTACTAGAGTTTCAACTTTAGTATCATTCCTTCCAAAGAAATCCCAGGGCTGATCTCCTTCAGAATGGACTGGTTGGATCTCCTTGCAGTCAAAGGGACTTTCAAGAGTCTTCTCCAACAACGCAGTTCAACAGCATCAATTCTTTGGTGCTCAGCCTTCTTCACAGTCCAACTCTCACATCCATACATGACCACTGGAAAAACCATAGCCTTCACTAGACAGACCTTTGTTGGTAAAGTAATGGCTCTGCTTTTGAATATGCTATCTAGGTTGGACATAACTTTCCTTCCAAGGAGTAAGCATCTTTTAATTTCATGACTGCAGTCACCATCTGCAGTGATTTTCGAGCCCCCAAAAATAAAGTCTGATACTGTTTCCACTGATTCCCCATCTATTTCCCATGAAGTGATGGGACCGGATGCTATGATCTTCATTTTCTGAATGTTGAGCTTTAAGCCAACTTTTTCACTCTCCACTTTCACTTTCATCAAGAGGCTTTTTAGCTCCTCTTCACTTTTTGCCATAAGGGTGGTGTCATCTGCATATCTGAGGTTATTGATATTTCTCCTGGCAATCTTGATTCCAGCTTGTGTTTTATCCAGTCCAGCGTTTCTCATGATGTACCCTGCATAGAAGTTAAATAAGTGGGGTGACAATATACAGCCTTGACATACTCCTTTTCCTATTTGGAACCAGTCTGTTGTTCCATGTCCAGTTCTAACTGTTGCTTCCTGACCTGCATACATATTTCTCAAGAGGTAGGTCAGGTGATCTGGTATTCCTATCTCTTTCAGAATTTCCCTCAGTTTATTGTGATGCACACAGTCAAAGGTTTTGGCATGGTCAATAAAGCAGAAATAGATGTTTTTATGGAACTCCCTTGCTTTTGATGATCCAGTGGATGTTGGAAATTTGATCTCTGGTTCCTCTGCCTTTTCTAAAATCAGCTTGAACATCAGGAAGTTCACGGTTCACATATTGCTGAAGCCTGTCTTGGAGAATTTTGAGCATTACTTCACTAGCATGTGAGACTAGTGCAATTGTTTGGTAGTTTGAGCATTCTTTGGCATTGCCTTTCTTTGGGATCAGAATGAAAACTGCCCTTTTCCAGTCCTGTGGCCACTGCTGAGTTTTCCATATTTGCTGGCATATTGAGTGCATCAGTTTCACAGCATTATCTTTCAGGATTTGAAATAGCTCAACTGGAATTCCATCACCTCCACTAGCTTTGTTCGTAGTGATTCTTTCTAAGGCCCAGTTGACTTCACATTCCAGGATGTCTGGCTCTAGGTCAGTCATCACACCATCGTGATTATCTGGGACATGAAGATCTTTTTTGTACAGTTCTTCTGTGTATTTTTGCCACCTCTTCTTAATTTCTTCTGCTTGTTTTAGGTCCATGCCATTTCTGCCCTTTATCGAGCCCATCTTTGCATGAAATGTTCCCTTGATATCTCTAATTTTCTTGAAGAGATCTCTAGTCTTTCCCATTCTGTTGTTTTCCTCTATTTCTTTGCATTGATCACTGAGGAAGACTTTATTATCTCTTCTTGCTATTCTTTGAAACTGTGCATTCAGATGTTTATATCTTTCCTTTTCTCCTTTGCTTTTAACTTCTCTTCTTTTCACAGCTATTGGTAAGGCCTCCCCAGACAGTTATTTTGCTTTTTTGCATTTCTTTTCCATGGGTATGGTCTTGATCCCTGTCTCCTGTACAATGTCACGAACCTCATTCCATAGTTCATCAGGCACTCTATCTATCAGATCTAGGCCCTTAAATCTATTTATCTCTTCCACTGTATAATCATAAGGGATTTGATTTATGTCATACCTGAATGGTCTAGTGGTTTTCCCTACTTTCTTCAATTTAAGTCTGAATTTCTTAATAAGGTAATAAATCAGTACTACTAGGCAATTAAAAAGTAGAAGAAATGAGACACACTAGTTTACGTCTCTTCTTGAATCATGGTGACGTGTGAGATACTGTAAGCTGTGAAGGACTAGTGAGTTTCAGGGGACAGGTGGGTATGGAACTGATTCTCTGAAGAAAGACTTTGTACAAGTTAGTCAGAGCTGTATTCTCACATTCTAATAAATGGATACCTTGTTTTCACATTTTTCAAATTGGGCTTCTGCTGCTTTGACCCTCAGTAATGAGACTTATCAACGAGCCAGGCATTTGAGAGTTGATGGTCAGTGTGCATTGGTGGCCCATTCAATGACAAAAATCAGTCAGCATCCACAAATTTGGACAGAAGACTGTAATAGATAAAATGAAGATAGAGACTGTATTGGTGTTCCTGGTAGGGAATTACTTGCTCCGTCCTCTATGCAAATCGGAGCTGCCAGGAAACAGAGGAAGCAAAGAAGGTAATGCAGAAGCCCAGAGCACTCAGCTGTGGGCCACCTGGGCATGGCCTTACCATCCTTCTGATGGTTCCAAATTAAATTCTGTGGCAAAGTCTACCTTGTGCTAACTCCTTTTATACAACCTACAGCCATTCAGTAGCTCTTAGCAAGGTGTTTGCATTCTCCCTCTGACCATTTGTGAAGTTGTGAAATCTCTTAGTCGTGTCTGACTCTTTGCGACCCCATGGACTATAGTCCATCAGGCTCCTCCATCCATGGGATTCTCCAGGCAAGAATACTGGAGTGGGTTGCCATTTCCTTCTCCAGGGAATCTTCCCGACCCAGGGATCAAACCCAGGTCTCCGGCATTGTAGGCGGACGCTTTAATCTCTGAGCCACCAAGGAAGCCCCTCTGACCATAGTAATACAATAAATAACAAAGAGAGTTGGGAAAACGTAATTCTTTCAGGCTGGTGTTTAGCATACACCTAAGAGTGGGTAGCAGGATTATGTTTAGAACTCTGGGACTAGTTGGGAGACTAGGTAGCCATCTAGAGACTGCCTTCTCAAAATGGGACTTTGTAGCAATGTTTTTATATGGCTGTCAATTCATAAGTATTAATCATGGTTATATTCACTATAACTGCAAAAGCAACCCTGATACCAAATACTAAAATACTTCTTGTGTTTTCTGTGACTTCATGTTTTTAGAATTGGCTTTCCCAGTGGGAATGGGAGTCATGGGAAATTTGCTATATAGTACCTCCTTCTCAGCTGTGTCCACATAGTATATCAACTTGTTTTAGTATTTGTAATGAATTAAGAGTTCACAAGGGAAGTTGGTATAAAGGAGTGGTGTATCACTTAAAAGCAGTATATAGAAAGTCAATTCTGATTCTACTAGGATGCCCAGTCTATTGAGTAACCACGTCTAAGAATGTGTTGTCCATAAATACTAATAAATTTAGTGCCCTTAATCAGTCATACGGTCAGGACTATGGTAAGAAATCATCCACTTTTTCTTTTTTCACTCCTGTACTTTTTTCTTTTCTATCTTCTCCTTGCATTTACAGAATATTATCAGTTATCTCCTAGTATCGTGACTACAGGCCCTAAACTCAACCTGTTTGTCTTTTTTTTTTGTTTTTTGTTTTTCTTGTAATCTATACAACTGAGTCATTTGCTCTTGTCTCTCCATGAGCTTGGTAGGTCCAGGAAAAACAAGTTCAAAGAAATGCCTACATGAGTCCCTTCAACACTGGACGATGTGAGATAGGAAAACTACAAAATAGATAGAAGCCACTTCAGTCAGTTCATGTTGATCATTTTCTTCTCAGTCAATACACTTTATAAAATAATGAGCAGTTATTTTATCCTTCAGGGTCCCTGGATTTGTACATTCATTGGATTCTTAAAGATTTATTCTATACTGTACCCTGAAAGTTTTATATCCTAAATATTTCTGTAAACACTCCCTCAGTTCAGGCCTGCATCACCTTGTTATTCCCAGTATTAGTGCCCTCAGATTCGCCTTCCTCCAGTTATTCATATGCCCTTCAGATTCCTCCCTCCCGTGGTGTTTAGAGTCACCAATCTCAAAAGCACACGTTACCATGAGGCACTCTGAGTCACATTAATGTCTAGACCTCTTAAAGCACCATTGATGCTCTCATAATCTGACTTCTGCCTGATCCTCTATCTCTAGCCCTTTCAGTCCTTTGCTCTAGAATTCTGAACTGCTGCTGGTGCCCTCGTCACTTGTCCCTGTTGTTGTTCAGTCGCTCAGTCGTGTCTGATTCTACATGGCCCCATGGAGCGCAGCACACCAGTCTTCCCTGTCCTTCACCATCTCCTGGTGCTTGCTCAACTCAGGTTCATGGAGTCGGTGATGCCATCCAACCATCTCATCCTCGGTCATTCCCTTTTACTCCCGACTTCAACCTTTCCCAGGATCAGGGTCTTTTTTAATGAGTCAACTGTTCAAATCTGGTGGCCAAAGTACTGGAGCTTCAGCACCAGCGTCAGTCTTTCCAATGAATGTTCAGAACTGATTTTGTTCAGGATTGACTGGTTGGATCTCCTTGCAGTCCAAGGGACTGTCATGAGTCTTTCCGAACACCACAGTTGAAAGCATCAGTTCTTCAGTGCTCAATCTTCTTTTTGGTCCAACTCGCATATCCATACATGACTACTGGAAAAGCCTTTGCTTTGACTAGACGGACCTTTGTCAGCAAAGTAATGTCTCTGCTTTTTAATATGCTGTTTGTCACATCTTTTCTTCCAAGGAGCAGATGTCCTTTAATTTCATGACTGCAGTCACCATCTGCATTGATTTTGGAGCCCAAGAAAATAAAGTCTGTTTCTGTTCTCATTGTTTCCCCATCTGTTTGCCATGAAGTGATGGGACTGGATGCCATTATCTTCATCAGTCCATCCCTTCACTTTGGACAAATATCTACCCTGTGGTGTGTGTGCTTCTCTCCCCATCTTGCTACAACCTGAAATGCTCTCCCTCTCCTGCCCTCTGTTCCCTTGAACAGTGTAAGTCTGCACTCAGGCATTCTCTCTAGAAAAGCCATCCCTGACACACTTTTCTACATTTTTCATGAAACTCCAGTATCTAGTACTGAGCAGAAACCCGATAAATAATTATTGAATAAGAGACATGGGGGCTCTGTATCAACCTAGAGGAGGTGGGATAGGATGAGACGGAGGGGTGGGATGGGATGAGGGGAGGGAAGGAGATGAGACGGAGGTTCAAAGGGGCTATATATGTGTACCTATGGCTGATTCATGTTGAGTTTTGACAGAAAACAACAAAATTCTGTAAAGCAGTTATCCTTCAATTAAAAAAAAAAAAAAAGCTATATACAGGTGACTTTTAAGAGCATGTCCTCTGCAGTCTAGGAGCCAAGAGGATAGACATGTAAAGAAATGATTTACAGTTCAGATCTATATCTGTCACTAGGAAAATCTAGAAAGATACACCAGAAAAATCTTTAAAGTACTAAGGGAGCTACAAGGAAAGGCTACCTCTTTATCAGGTGAAAGATGGCAGTAATCAAAGACAACTTCACAAGCAGGTTGAGCTTTAAAAGATGAAAAGTAATTTGTCAGAAGAGTAGAGGGAAGAATTTCAGATGAAGGAACTGACAAAAGCTAAAAAGTAAGAGGAATTTTGTAAACCATGAATAATGTTGCAGTTGATGCTTGGCTGCTGCTGCTAAGTTGCTTCAGTCGTGTCTGGCTCTGTGTGACTCCATAGATCACAGCCCACCAGGCTCCCCCGTCCCTGGGATTCTCCAGGCAAAAACACTGGAGTGGGTTGCCATTTCCTTCTCCAATGCATGAAAGTGAAAAGTGAAAGTGAAGTCACTCAGTCGTGTCCAACTCTTTGCACCCCCATGGGCTGCAGCCTATCAGGCTCCTCCACCCATGGGATTTTCCAGGCAAGAGTACTGGAGTGGGTTGCCATTGCCATCTCCCTGATGCTTGGCATGTTGTTAAAAATGTCCTGTTATGAAGTAGAGAAGAGAATGTATGATGACTTTATATGTCTGTCTTGTATTTTGTTTGGTTTCTGATTGTTTTGTTCACTGCTGTTTGATCAATCTGTGACTGAATCTTTGAGCTGTTTGTGTGCTTGTAAGAAAATAAGAGACATTACTTTGCCAACAAAGGTCCATCTAGTCAAGGCTATGGTTTTTCCAGTGGTCATGTATGGATGTGAGAGTAGGACTGTGAAGAAATCTCAGTGCCGAAGAATTGATGCTTTTGAACTGTGGTGTGGGAGAAGACTCTTGAGAGTCCCTTGAACTTCAAGGAGATCCAACCTGTCCTTTCTGAAGGAGATCAGCCCTAGGATTTCTTTGGAAGGAATGATGCTAAAGCTGAAACTCCAGTACTTTGGCCACCTCATGTGAAGAGTTGGCTCATTGGAAAAGACTCTGATGCGGGGAGGGATTGGGGGCAGGAGGAGAAGGGGACAACAGAGGATTAGATGGCTGGATGGCATCACTGACTCAATGGATATGAGTCTGAGTGAACTTCTGGAGTTGGTGTTGGACAGGGAGGCCTGGCGTGCTGTGATTCATGGGGTCACAAAGAGTCAGACACGACTGAGCGACTGAACTGAACTGAACTGAAACTGGTGACGTCTGGTATTTCCCAAATGGTTTGTTGAAGTTTTCAGGTCATTGGAAGTAGTTCTTAAAGAAGTAAATATTCAGCTGAAGATTAAGATTGATTTAATCTGTGATTTCATGCAATGTTTTAGATCTCTGTTTTAAATGAGGATTATGTCTTTTATCTAAACATTCTAAGTAATTTTAACTAAACATGAAGATCTGTCGAGAGAACTAGACTTTGAAATGATAACAGAGAAAGAACAAGAAAAATTTGATGAATATGAGAGTAACCATGCACAGTTATGTAAAACTTTAAATTTCGTTATCTGGTGTAGTACTGTATGAGAAAATGTGTATCAAACAAGGCAAATTAGAATGGAAAGATAAGTTAACACCCATCACAAATGAGTTAAAGTGGAAGATCAGTTAAATTTTGTGAGGAATACCAATTACCATTTCTCCTCAGGAAGATCCACTATGTGATAGCCCTAAAGAAGGAGCAATCCAAAAGGAAATATCTCCTAATCTCACAAGTAATATACTTGATTGTGAGGAAAAAGATGAATTTGGAGTATCTGTCTCTCTAGTATTCCAAGCATTTCCTGAACAAAAAGAACCTAGTCTCAAAAATGTTTTTCTGTAAACTCTGGGTCCCTTGGATAGACTTGTCTGTCATCTTCAAAACTTTATTTCCCTGAAAATAAATAGACTTTGAAAATTGTCAACTAGACATTGAACATGTGTTTATGAAAATTGAGGAGAATTTTTATAATAATACAGAAAATAAAAAAGTAGGGGAGCCAGTATTTATATTTGAAGTAAAAGACCAAGAGATTGATATGCAAATGTCACAAAATATGAGGCAAGATACCACTAATTGGAAATTTGACACGGGACAGGCATGTCATTCTAGTCTGTGGCTTGTCTACTCTGGTAAGATGAAACATAGAATTCAAATAAAAATTCATGTTCCCCTTACTGTTGTTAAAATACTGTTCTGAAAAATAAAGCAATACAGGACTGGTTCCAGAAACCACTGCATGCAGATAATTGCAGTGCTAGTAGCAATAAAAGCATGGAACCCAAATTAGAAAATGGGAATACTTCTCCACCTAATAGTCACAGCATATCTGAACTGTATGTAAATGAAGAATTAGAGAAGATATGCAGAGGTTTAAGAATGAAATAGACATGTTTCAAGTAGAGCTGCTGGCTCTGGAAAAAAAGAAAATCTAATTTCCAAAGAGTTTCTCATTTTCTCTTGCTTTGGTTTGTCTCTTTCTTGATGATGTGGTCCATTTTGATTTTCCATTTATGAATAAAGCAGGGTCATCCAAAGAGGTAATTGTGTAGAAATCGATTATTATTTCAATAACAGGAATTCAGGAAACTATTTTCATGGCTTTTGTCCTTCAATAAATTCTCATATCTAATTCTTCTCCATCCATCTTTATATGGACTGGGAAACTCATTTAGCTATGTACCATGTGGTCTTCTGAGCCAGAATAAGCACCAAGGAAATTGCTTAAGAAGAATAATCAGCTAGGGTTTTGTGTCTTTTTTTCCCCTTTAACTCTATTGGGTTAAATATGTTATATTTCTGTAGGATGGGAATAAAGCACTGACTGAGAGATGGGACATGCACATGTGTTCCCTCTAATCTCTTCATTGTGGCTGAATATGTGTGATCTTCTTTGCTTTCTGCAATCACTGGGCACTTAGATTTCCAGCATGGCCACTTCAGGATCTTTTTAATAACAAATATGTGTGCTCCCAATATGCTTTAATCAGCACTCTCAGATGTTTCTTTTGAGACAGACTTTTCCATTATGTTGTTTACTAAAATGTGGAAAGTTTTGACATGTGTGATTTTGTTACATAGATTGTGTGTGTGTGTGTGTGTGTGTGAAAGTTGCTCAGTCATGTCCAACTCTTTGTGAACCCTTGGACTGTAGCCTGCCAGGCTCCTCTGCCCATGGAATTCCCCAGGCCAGAAAGAATACCAGAGTGGCTAGTTGTTCCCTTCTCCAGAGGATCTTCCTAACCCAGGGATCGAACCCAGGTCTCCCCATTGAGGGTGGATTCTTTAATATTTGAGCCACCAGGGAAGCCCATAGGTAGTATAAACCCTGAGCAAAAAAGAAAAAGAAAATTAAGTGTTTATCTACAAAGGAGAAGACTGAGTTCTGAGATGCTGTGAGATTTTTCTTTCTTCAGTAATAGGTTTGTAAACTTGTTTGTTTGCTGTTTTGTGTTTTGACTGAATTTGAACAACAGATAAAAAGATAAAAAAAAAAAAAGAAACAAAAATACTTTATGTATTCTCCTGTTTAAAAAAAAAAAAAAAGGAGATGAGCCCTACCCCCAACTAAGGCATTGAGTTACTGTGCCAAAGTCACGCTTTTAACTTATCTGATTAATCTGATGAATTCATTTGATAATATATAACATTCAACGTTCCAGAATTGTATCATCTCTTTTGATGCCATAAAATGCTAGGGAGTGCCAGTTTAGGGGCCTTAAACAAAACCGTGAACATTTTTTTTTTTTGTTTTTGGTAAATAGTGGGGCAATACTAGGTAATTATTTCTATACCCTCTAGCTGTAAGTTTTGATGGTTATTGAATGTGGAATTGGGAAGCATTACTTATATTCCAGAATTCCACACTAACAACTCCTCAGTTTCATTCTGGTCCTTGTGTTTTGGTAAACTCTGGTTCATTTAATTTAGTGAACACTGTCACTTTTTTGCTACCTCCCGGATCCAAGTGAAAAAAGAATTGTGAAAGGCAGAGGGGAAAGAATAGCTTTAGTGCAGAGAGAAGAATGTTTCCTTTTTGAGGTCCGAAGGTGTCATGTCCTCTAAATCTGGCTGTTTAATGGAAAATCCCGGTAGTGGTAGTAAAGACCAAAGAGGACAGATTTTGTGTCTTTGTCTTTTTATCTCTCTGTCTCTGCCAGTCAGATGACTGGGAAGACTGAATATGAATAATCGCATGTTATTAAGAAAGCCATTTTTGAAATTTTGGGGAATTTTGCTTCTTTTCTTCAAACAGAAAGGAGCAGATTTTACAAAAATTTCAGTGACTTGTAAGTGATAAAATTAAAATAAACACAAAAATATTTTTATCACTTAAATTCAGGGTGAGCACTGAGTCAAATAATAAAATTGAAAACAAACATCTTTGTAATCAATACATAGCAGTTATTCTTAGTGTCAAACTTCCATTAAAGGTTGAAGAAGAAAAGAAGCTCAAAAGTAGTGAAGTGGAGGTATCAGAGAACATATGTGATGCTGCTGATGAGAGTGGATTGTTTCAGCAGAGAAAGAGTGGAGGAAACAGCAACCAGGAGTTTCCTGCTATGCAGAATAAGGGTTCTGATAGGTAACCCTATATCAATATTTAACAGCACAGCCCTTGTTATGTTCCTATAAAATAATTTCTAACTTGAGCTAATGTTTGTGATGTACACATTTTATATTTTACTAGAGATATAGTTATTTTTAATACTCTTGTCCTTTAGCCTTATTACTAGAGTTCCTTTTTTAACATACCGCCATGTTACATATTAGAGTATTCTGGATTTGACTGCATATTTGCCTTAATCAGCGTGTTGTATATTTAAATTTGTTTTATCACTAATGAACATCCTTTCGTTTCAGTTTGAAGACTTCTTTCAGCATTTCTCATGAGGCGGGACTAGTGGTGATGAACTCCATCAGGTTTGCTTTGTTTGGGAAAGTTTTTATTTCTCTTTCATTTCTGAAAGACAACTTTTCTGGAAAGAGTACTCTTGGCTGGCAGGTTTTTCTCTCCTAGCACTTTGAGTATGTCCATGGAGGGAGCCCAAATTGCTGATGGTGGCGGGTGAACCGATGAGGCATCAGTCTTTCAGCTGTGATGCTGCTGTCGCCACATCATATGGATGGTTTAAAAGTGAGGTTTCCTCCCCTGGCCAAATATTTCCTTGGTTTCTTTTTTCGTGGTATATGTGCCTCATGTCTTTTAAAATACTACCTAAGTTAAGAGTGGCTTTTTTTTTTCTGTGAATTCTCTTTTTCATTTATTTTTGGCTGTGCTGGATCTTTGCCACAGCAGTGCTTGGGCTTCTCAGTGTGGTGGCTTCTCTGGATGCTGAGCGTGGGCTCTAGGGTGCTGGTTTCAGTAGCTGTGGAGCACGGTTTAGTTGCACCATGGCATGCAGAATCTTCCCTGACCAGGAATGGAACACTTTCCTCCTTTATTGGTAGGTGAACTCCTAAGCACTGGACCACCAGGGAAGTCCTTAAATTCACCATTATTATATTTAGAAGCAAAACAAAAAATATAGTGTAAATCTACTTATGATTCCATGTTTAAGAGTCAAGGTGCTTAGCCAGTGGACTCCAGGTTTTCAGTGTGGCCCTTGAGGTTTTTCTCAATGTCTTTCCAGATGCATCTCTCTACTGTCTTCCATGTATTTTGTGCTCTTCCTTCCAGGTTCCTCAGAAACAAGCCAGATGCCCTGTGCTTGATGGTTGTGCTCACATTAGAATCTCCAAGTAGAATGATTTTCTCCCTTTTCTGTTTCTCATGACCTCCTCTCTTCACTTCTTCTGCAAACCCTTCCTTATTTCACTTATCACTTTCATATGTCAAGTTTTATATATCATATTGTATCATAATCATATCTGCGTTTGAAGGAAGAATTTGTTTTCTTGCATATGGTTGGTACTCTATAACTTTCTTGTGAATTAATAAATGACTTAAGACGGGTAAGAGTTGGAATTTTATAAGAATTGGTTGTTTTTTATTCTTTATCAGTTGAATTATTGGAAAACACTGGCTTTTTTTGTGGACTTTTTAAAGTAGCGATCCTGGTGTGCATAGGAAGGAAGTAAAGAAAAAGCACGATGACAAATGGACACTGGAAGAACGTGTGATTGCACCAATATTTGAAAAGACCAATTCACTGACTAGTGGTCTGCTGCATGTGAATGATGATGGCATTTTAAGGGAAGTGGATCAGGGTGATGACAGGTACATTCTCCAGATTCCTTGCTTGTAGGGGAAGATATATTAGCACTGAATACTTCTTCTGGAAATAGAGCAGCATTATACAGTGCTCAGGCCAAGACAAGAGATTGCTCAACTCTAGTGAACAAACACTGCTGAAAGGTTAAGGTGAGGACCAGTGCCTTTGGCCAGAAGTCATTTCAGTAAATAGTCCCCTTGGAAGCTGGACTGTAATGAATACATGTAAACATTCAGTAGGGAATGTTATTGGGACAGGCAATGAAGAACTGGATGGTAACTGAAGAGGAATGTGGAGTTCACAGGTGTTACTTGTTTTATTTTAAGAAGGGAGCTTTTAGAGTATGTATGCTATTGGAGGGAGAAGGCAATGGCAACCCACTCCAGTACTCTTGCCTGGCAAATCCCATGGAGGGAGGAGCCTGGTGGGCTGCAGTCCATGGGGTCCTTAAAGTCGGACACGACTGAGCGACTTCACTTTCACTTTTCACTTTCATGCATTGGAGAATGAAATGGCAACCCACTCCAGTGTTCTTGCCTGGAGAATCCCAGGGACAGGGGAACCTGGTGGGCTGCTGTCTATGGGGTAACACAGAGTCGGACGCGACTGAAGTGACTTAGCAGTAGCAGCAGCATGCTATTGGAAATGAGCCAGCAGATGGCATATTTATTTAGTTTAGTCTTGTTTGCATTTCCAATACTAGAAAGCTTATTGATTGTATGACATTATCTTTAAACTATTACAGTGAACTAATTGTACATACTACTTCTATTCATGTATAGTTTTATGGTAAGGGCTTGTTCATTGGTTCTGAAGTGTAATATTTCTATGTAATGGAATATTCAGATGATTGCTTAAATTAATTCTATCATATATAGATTTTCAAAAATTACATAATTGTGAATTTACAAACACTTAGGCTATACTGAATAGGATATAGTCATTCCTTGATGATTCTAATTGATAGTAACATGATGAGTAGCTATGATTTTGTAAGGTGCTCTGAAACATCAGAGAAGGCAATGGAACCCCACTCCAGTACTCTTGCCTGGAAAATCCCATGGATGGAGGAGCCCGGTGGGCTGCTGTCATGGGGTCGCTAAAAGTCGGACACGACTGAGCGACTTCACTTTCATGCATTGGAGAAGGAAATGGCAACCCACTCCAGTGTTCTTGCCTGGAGAATCCCAGGGACGGGGGAGCCTGCTGGGCTGCTGTCTATGGGGTCACACAGAGTCGGACACGACTGAAGTGACTTAGCAGTAGCAGCAGTTGAAACATCACATCATATTAACTTCATAGTTGTATATAGATTCCAGGGAAAGGGGGAATATTTTATTTATATTCAATAGAAAAACATTATTAGCATTCTTTCACAAATTGCTGATATATTTTCTGTGTCCTTTAATGCTGCTCTTATTTATTTCTGCATCCTTTATAGACAATTACTTGCCAATGCAAAGAGTTTATATAAAAAAGTAAAGTTTAGGTATTGTTTGTATTTTTGAATATTTAATATTAGCCAGAAAAGAATCATTTGTTCTTTTAGGCCTGCAAGGTAAACACCATATGAAAAGAAGAAGGTATAGTAAAAAAAAAAAAAATGAACTGTCAAAAATATTATCCTTGTTGAAAATACTTTGCCAAAGGAATAATGGTAAAATAGAAAATCTTCCTTTGTTGTAGAGAAGTTTACTTTGAATACATCATTTAGAAACACTGTTGATAAAGTTATCCTTTTGATAAAAATCTCTTCTTTTAAGAAATGTCTGTTTTTGTTTTGATACAGAGATTTATCACCTCTGTACACTTGGTGTATTTATACATATTTTAAGCACATTGTGAAACAGTATTGTTTACGTGTAGGTCAAATAACAAATTAATTACGTGAACAAACTGGATGACTTAACTCAGTCATCCGAGACTATTTCTGAGGATGGTGACGTGCTTTACTCTACGAATTCCATGTTCCAAGTAGAACCTCTCAACATGGGGTATAAAAGTAGGACCACAGTGTAAATGTTAATGGAAAGCCTGTCTGTGTATAGAGTAGTGATATATGCACCCCTTGTCAGTACTGCTCTAGAGCCAGGGATATGCTACAGTGCTGTGCATCTCAGAAGTTTGTTTTGCATTAAAAGGACATGAAAGTGAGAGTATACTCTGAGCCACAGGCCTATGATACTCTCACTCACTGTACCTTCTGTTGACTCTTCTTCTTTCCTGTGCCTTCACCCATGGTCAGGCCAGCATTATTTTCCTCCTAGAGTAACTGAACTAATCTCAGGACTTCTTTCCCTGCCACTCCACCTGGCAGAACCTCGGTCTGCACAGCAACTGTAATTATTGCCTATTTTTAAACATTCAGGTCTCATCATGCTACCCTCTTGCTTCAAGCCCAACTGTTGCTTCTCTTTGCTATGTGGTTAAAGGTCACAATTGTGTGGTTCCATCTGGTTTTAGTTTTCACCCTTCTTTCTACATGAATTCTAGAATCAGCTTGTCAGTTCCCTAAAATGTCTGCTGGTCTTAACCTTTTCATTTTCCTTCAGTTCAAAATACTTTGTACTTTCTCTTTTCATTACCTTTTTGATCCAAGGGTTATTTAGATCCATATGATTTAGTTTCCAAATATTGAGAGTTTTCCAGAGATCCTTCTGTGCTCTTGCTTCTCATGATTCATTAGGTGCTTCCAGAGGGGCTCTGGGGCTAGGGCTGATTATTTCCTGCCTTGGAGGCAAGACCTTGCTGACTACCCTGTTCATTCTGCTGGTACCTAGGAATTTTCCAGCCTGGGTCATGAGAATAGACAGAATTCCTGGGATTGAGTGAGCACCAGTCACAGGTTCCTATAGTCTTTTCAGATGGTTTCTCCCTGGTCTCAGGTGGTTTCTCCCAGATGGGCTCTGTTCATTCCTCTGCTGAATACCCGAAGGGCTCCTCCTTAGATCTCCAGGGTCCTTTTTCTCTCTGTTCCACTCTCTCCTCTCCGTGGTTCTGATCTGTGATCTCTGCCCACTTTCACCACAGTTCACCAGACTGTCAGCTTCATCACCTCCTGTCAGGGAGTCTGGTTAACTCAGCTTCCATTCCCTGTCCCTGTGTTGGGGCCTGGAAATTCTCTCAAGGCAGTGAGCTGGGGCATTCCTTAGGCTAACCTCATGTGTTTCCAGGATCATTGTCTTTCATTCCCTGAAGTCCTTTGTCATGAAAATCATTGTTTAATGTATTTTGTCCACGTTGTTTTTGCTTGCTCCCCTCAGGAAGGTAAATCAGTAGCTGTTCACTCTGTCTTGGTTAAAAACATAATGGCAGCTGGAGACTGTCCACAGGGTTGTTCTTCCTACTCTACTTACTACTTCCTGCTCATCCATTTCTCAGTGTGACATCTCTTCCCCAGGGAAATCTTTCTTGGACCCAGTCTACGCCAAGTTCGGTTATGTGATCATAGAACTCTCTTTTCTTAGAGCATCTATCTAAGTTCATAATTATTTTATTTGTCTTTGTATTCTACTAGACTTCAAGCTAAACAAGACCCAGGAGCATGTTTCATTTGTAGAGCTTTAGAATAATGTCTTTCACATTATAGACCCTTAATACTTGTTCAGTGCGTGGATGAGTGAACATGAAAGGCACAGTCCTTTATGCTAAAAAATTACTCATATAATTTTTTTTGTTTGTTTCTATCTTTGTTTTCTTCATCATGCAGATTCTGTTAGCTTGTTGAAAATTCAGGATACAATTCTTTTGCAGGAAAGATTAGTAGATTTTCAAAGAAGCCACTGTGAACTACTTAGAGGAGAATTTTACAGAAAGAAAAGTAAGGTTCATGGGCTACAAAAAGAGCTGTCAGAAACCAAAGAAGTGGAATTACAGTTAGAGCAACAGAAAGTGAAGTGGGAACGAGAGCTCAGCAGCTTGAGGTACTGTACACCTCGCTTTTAAAGAAATATTTGAACTATTGTTTCCTTCAATACTGCAGAGACATAGACATGTTGTAAGGACTAACTTATCCTCTAGGATTTTACAGGGGAGAAAGTGTTACTAGTATTGTGGAGTGTGAAATTCTTGGAAATAATATAGCAGGTTCTTAACAGTGAATGCTTCTAATAACTTAATGTACATTTTTCCAAATCATCATTTTCATGAGTATACAGAAGTCCACCATAATGGAAACCCCATTAAATATTTACCAAATTGACTTTCAGTTGTTTTTCACTTTTCTGTATTCTATTTAATACTGCAAGGAACAACTTTTCTATAAATTCATTTCTACCTTTCTAATTATTTTAAATGCATTTTCTTTAATAATATCCTATAATTTGGTCAAAGTATGAGAACTTAAAAATGGTCTGTGATCTATATTTCTAAACTATTCTTAGGAAAGTTTATATTACTTTACACTCCCACCCACAGATTTATGAAGTAGCCATTTTTCTCAAGAGAAGATGAAAACAAAATTTATGCAGTTTTATTCTTAACCCTCTGTCTTAAAACAGTGACCATTATATTGTATTCCCCCCAAATTTACTAAATTTACTATTTTAAACATTGTGAAGAGGGAACGAAAGTTATTGCAACAGTGAAAAACCTCATGATTTTCTAAGAAGAGTTTTAAATTTTGCAGATTCACCTTAAAGCAAGAAGAAGAGAACAGAAGAAATACCAAGATGTTGCATGAAAAAATGAGGGAGCATTTAAGAACAAAAGAAGACCGATATAGTAAAGAAGTTGAAGTGAAACAGTACCTAGAACTCACTTTCCAAGCAGTAGAAGTGAAAGTGAAGACTGAGAGAAATAATCTGAATCAGGTAGAGTAATCTTTGGTGGAAATTTCAAATATGATTTTATCAATATTATTTATAATATCCCCTTTAAAAAATATCATTTATTTAGTGTCATTTTGTTTAGTGTTATGGGAAATTTTAGGTAAATTGTTAAAAACAAAAGAAAAGAAATTCAAAGTTCCCAAAGTAACAAGGCCGGAAATAAGAATTGCATGATCCTGACGTGCTAGGTGCACTTTTTCGAGCAGAGGGATGAAGAGGTCACAGCAATAGCTCACACAATAGATCTTGAGAAACTACAGGGTTGAGAATGGTGTAGAAACCGGAGGTTAAGCTCTCAGCCCACCTCAGGCAACCGATCCTTCAGCCTTGACAGACCATTCGTGAGTGAATAGGTCTAGAAGAGAAGGGTTGCTGGGAGGGACCATCGTGCCTAATTTTACATCAAGTTGCCTCTGGTCTTCAATCTGGCAGGTGGCTGAGGGTCGTGGACCCCCCTCCCTCTGTGCCCATCAGCCCTCCAGTCCACCTGCCCCATGAACAGCTCAGAACAGGCTCCAGCTTTCTCAGCTGTGTTCTCCCTCACAGCAGAGTAATCAAGGACAGGTGTTAACTGGCATCCTTGAAAGGTGCAGGAATTTTTTTTCCAGCAGTTGGTAGAAACCAGACATTCTTGAAGTTGATTGTCCTTCCTTTGGCAGAGTTCTCGAGTGGCATCTCACAGCAGAGGAATTTGCTTCCACACCCGATGTCCCTCTCAAACATGGACTGGGTCCCATCCCCGAGGTCCTAGCAACAGATCTCCCACAATAAAACGTCTCGGGAAGAGCTCGGGAAAGTAGTATTTTTAATTCAAATCCATTTGTCTAGAGCAGTCAGGTGGTGACATACGATGGCCTCATCCAAGGAGAGGCCTTTAATATTTCCATAGGAATCAATCTCAAAATTTTTGTGACTATCTCAGAGGAGCCGGCACCCTGATTGTGATTTAGGCAAGGAAGACCATGTGTGGTCTACCAAGTCCCTCTGCTTTGGAGTGAAGGTGTCAGTCACTCCACGCACATCATCACCTTCAGTGTCTGAATCAGAGTTCATTCTTGGCTCCACTGTCATTTCTTTAACCAATACCCTGTCAACGATCTTTTCACATCATTTACTGTTTTTCATTTTGTAAAAACTATGACATCAGTTGTAAAAACACTTTTGAACACTTTAAAAATTCGTTTCTTCAGAATAAACTTATAAAAGTGCCTCCCCCACACCAAGTTGGGGAGGAGGGGGGACTCTTGCTACCAATTAAAGATATTCTGGGTTTTGGTAATGATTTCACTTCCTTGATTGATCATTAGGTTAGTTTATCACTTTCCCTAATGGTAAAGAGGTAACTATAGGCAGTTCAGAGACCACATTTTGGGTGTGATTCTTCTACTTGTGAGAAAATGAGCACTCTGCTCTGTGAGTGTCCTATTTCAGTACAAGGAACTTTTGAAAACAGTGATAGATATGACATAATATATATTTAGTGATAGTTATTAAGTGTTTTTCATTGTATTTTCCCCATTTTACTATTTTAAACATTATGGAGAGATAATGAAAGTTATTGCAGCAGCAAATAATCTTATAGTTTTCTAAGAGCTTTCTAAATTTTAGCTTATTTACCATTAGTGTATGTACCATGAATGAAATAGGAAGCTTATTTTGTATTGATATGTTTGTACTAGAGACATGTGGTTTGATGTAAGAAGACTAGTAGAGTCCAAAGACCTGGAGAAAGGCTGCAGCTTACTCATATTTTTAACTTTTTCCTTTCCAGAATCCTTACAGCTAATGAGTTAATTAATGTTTGTAGAAGTGCCTAGTACAGTTGTCAATAGGTATAATTCTTGTAATTGCCTATTAAAATGTTAGAAGGTAGCATATTCTCAAGGAAAAACTTTTGTACAAAATTTAGTCTATTTATAAAGAGTTAAGGCTCTTACTGTGAAGTAGATTTATAGGATGTATCAAATGTAGTGTTTATAAACCTAGAAAGTGGTGTTGTTTATTGAATTATAGTTAATTAGCAATATTCTGTTAGTTTCAGATATACAGCACAGTGATTCAGATATATATGTATATGTGTGTGTATATTATATAAATGGGGCTTCCCTGTTGGCTCAGACTGTAAAGAATCTGCCTGCAATGCAGGAGACCTGGGTTCAGTCCTTGGGTTTGGAAGATCCCCTAGAGAAGGTGGAGAAGGCAATGGCACCCCACTCCAGTACTCTTGCCTGGAAAATCCCATGGGCGGAAGAGCCTGGTAGGCTGCAGTCCATGGGGTCGCTAAGAGTCAGACACGACAGAGCGACTTCACTTTCACTTTTCACTTTCATGCATTCGAGAAGGAAAAGACAACCCACTCCAGTGTTCTTGCCTGGAGAACCCCAGGGATGGGAGAGCCTGTTGGGCTAAAGTCTAAGGAGTCGCACAGAGTCAGACACGACTGAAGCAACTTAGCAGCAGTAGCAGCAGCAGCCTGGAGAAGGAAATGGCTACCCATTCCACTATTCTTGCCTGGGAAATTCCATGGACAGAGGAGCCTGGCAGGCTATATTCTATGGGGTCCCAAAGAGTTGGACATGACTGAGTGACTAATACACATACACACTCACTCACACATATCTTTGTCTGACTTACATCACTTAGGGTGATAATGTCTAGGTCCGTCCCTGTTGCTGCAAATAGCATTATTTCATTCTGTTTTATGGCTTACTAGTTTTCCATTATATAAATATTCCATATCAGATGCAATTTTTAAGTGTAGTCAGATCTATGAATCTTTTATTTTAAGCCTTCTGGGTTTGTTGTAGTTCAGAGAGAAGCCTTTCCAGTTCTGAGCTTCTTGAAAAGTCTCTTGGGATTTCTTTTTGACTTTCGTGGATTCATTGTCTTCCATTAAATTTTTGAACCTTTGGGAATTTATGCTTGTATAAAGTCTGAGATTTGTATTGAACCTTATTTTTTTCCTGTTGGAGACACACTTGGTGCAGTCTTCTCATTGTATAAACATACAAGTTAGTCTTTCATTTCAGAAGAAATCATGGAATGTCAGTTTACTGAGTACTAGCTAAACATCTCCTTTGTTTCACTTAGGTTTATGATAGTTGTGAAGAAACAAAAGACCTGTTGCACAAAAAGCACATGTTGCAAGAGGAAATTGCCATGCTAAGACTGGAGATAGATGCACTGAAAAATCAGCACCGGGAAAAGGAAGAGAACTATTTTGAGGACATTGACATTCTCAAAGTAAAGAATAATGATCTTCAAAAGGCAATAAAACTGAATGAGGAAATGTTAACAAAGACTATATCCTACTATACAGGCCAGCTTAATGCTCAGACAGCTGAGAATACAGTGCTAAACTCTAAGCTGGAGAATGAAAAAGAAAGCAAACAAAGACTGGAAACGGAAGTAAAATCCTACCGTTCTAGACTGGCTGCTGCCTTACATGATCATGATCAAGGTCAGACATCAAAAAGAGATCTGGAACTTGCCTTCTGGAGAGCAAGAGACGAGTGGTTATGTTTGCGGGAAAAAATGAAGTATGATGTGGCTAATCTAAAAGATAACATCAAGATGCTTTCCCAGCAACCACCTACAGTGGAAAGTATATTCAATAAGCTGAAAATCAAGCTGCATCACATGAGAGATGATCTTAGAGAAAAGACTTTGATGTTAGAATGTGTCCAGAGAGATCTAAGCCAATCAAAGTGTCAAAAGCAGGAAATTGAACACATGTATCAGAATGAACAAAGCAAAGTGAATACATACCTTGGAAAGCAGGATTCCTTAGAGGACAGATTATCTCAACTCCAGAGTGAAAACATGTTGCTCTGACAGCAACTGGGTAATGCATGAAACAGAGCCAACAGTAAAGAGAAGACGGTCATTAGCATCCAAGACCAGTTTGAGCAGATCATGAGAAAACTTCAGGCTGAATGTGAGAAACAAGGTCTGATGCTCAAGAAAAGAAACAAGGAGTTAATCAAGGAATGGAATCACTTAAAAGAGAGAATGTATTGGTACGAAAATAAGAAAGCAGAAGGAGAAATGAGTATCCAGAAGGAGAAATAATTCTCAGACTTCCTGAAAAAAGTTCAAAGTGATTCTTCATTCTGGCTAAGTGTTGAATCTGCTACTGCTGCTGCTGCTAAGTCGCTTCAGTCGTGTCCGACTCTGTGTGACCCCATAGACGGCAGCCCACCAGGCTCCCCTGTCCCTGGGATTCTCCAGGCAAGAACACTGGAGTGGGTTGCCATTTCCTTCTCCAATGCATGAAAGTGAAAAGTGAAAGTGAAGTTGCTCAGTTGTGTCTGACTCTTAGCGACCCCATGGACTGCAGCCTACCAGGCTCCTCCATCCATGGGATTTTCCAGGCAAGAGTACTGGAGTGGGGTGCCATTGCCTTCTCCAAAGTGTTGAATCTAGTTGAATACAAAAATACACAGGCTGTGAATCTATGGCCTCTCAACCAGCCTAAAAGCATACCTTGTATCCAGCAAATAAAAATTAGACCGAAGAAATCCTTTACTTTGAGTAGGGACATCGTGTCATTTATGAAATGTTAAGAGATTTAGTTCTAAATTGTTAACATAGACAGGTACTGGTAATTTACTCTTTATTAAGGTAATAATTTTAATCTTTATGTTACCACATTTCAGTATCATGACAAAAAAGATAAATGAAATGCTCAAACCTGAAATAAAAATTTTGAAATGAAGCTTCAGTTACCTGGATTATCTTGATAGTCAATTCCAGATTTCCCAGAGGCTGTATTTTATATATCGTACTTTGGCTTCAGTAGCTTATCATAGCTTTTTGTTATATTTGTTGGTACAATTTTATTTTTATTCAAGTCAGTTTGAGTTAATATGGGAAACACTTTAGCCTTGAATAATTTATTCTTTAAGCCTCCCAACTCTTCAAATGCATCTACTTATCATTAAATCATAATTTGGGACTCAGGTGTTGAGTTTTAGCAAAACTATTCTTGATTTAATTTTCCCACTGGTATTTATGATTTACTTAACATTTTTACAAACAATTTCCTCATAATTCTCATTTCAAGTATCAATTACTATCATTTGAATACAAGCTGGTCCTCTAAAAATGAAGGATGGTAGGATTCGTGAGCAGCAGGAATGGAGTGAGTCAGGGAGAGGGTTGTAGGATCTGCAATCTGGAAGCAGGTAGAGGCCAGGTTATCAAGGCTCCTTGAAGGCCATGGGAGCAACCTCATTTTTTAGATTGCATTTTTCTTTTATATTGGAATAATCATGATGGTGTGATCACTGACCTATAGCCAGACATCCTGGAATGTGAAGTCAAGTGGGCCTTACAAAGCATCACTATGAACAAAGCTAGTGGAGGTGATGGAATTCCAGTTGAGCTCTTTCAAATCCTGAAAGATGATGCTGTGAAACTGCGGCACTCAATTTGCCAGCAAATATGGAAAACTCAGCAGTGGCCACTGGACTGGAAAAGGTCAATTTTCATTCCAATCCCAAAGAAAGGCAATGACAAAGAATGCTCAAACTACCACACAATTGCACTTATCTCACATGCTAGTAAAGAAATGCTTAAAATTCTCCAAGACAGGCTTCAGCAATACATGAACCGTGAACTTCCTGATGTTCAAGCTGGTTTTAGAAAAGGCAGAGGAACCAGAGATCAAATTTCCAACATCCACTGGATCATGGAAAAAGCAAGAGAATTCCAGAAAAACACCTATTTCTGCTTTATTGATTATGCCAAAACCTTTGACTGTGTGGATCACAATAAACTGTGGAAAATTCTGAAAGAGATGGGAATACCAGACCACCTGACCTGCCTCTTGAGAAATGTGTATGCAGGTCAGGAAGCAACAGTTAGAACTGGACATGGAACAACAGACTGGTTCCAAACAGGAAAAGGAGTACGTCAAGGCTGTATATTGTCACCCTGCTTATTTAACTTATATGCAGAGTACATCATGAGAAACACTGGGCTGGAGGAAGCACAAGCAGGAATCAAGATTGCCGGGAGATATATCAATAACCTCAGATATGCAGATGACAACACCCTTATGGCAGAAAGTGAAGAAGAACTAAAAAGCCTCTTGATGAAAGTGAAAGTGGAGAGTGAAAAAGTTGGATTAAAGCTCAACATTCAGAAAACGAAGATCATGGCATCTGGTCCCATCACTTCGTGGGAAATAGATGGGGAAACAGTGGAAACAATAAAGTCAGACTTTATTTTTTGGGGCTCCAAAATCACTGCAGATGGTGACTGCAGCCATGAAATTAAAAGACGCTTACTCCTTGGAAGGAAGGTTATGACCAACCTAGATAGCATATTCAAAAGCAGAGACATTACTTTGCCAACCAAGGTCTGTCTAGTCAAGGCTATGGTTTTTCCTGTGGTCATGTATGGATGTGAGAGTTGGACTGTGAAGAAGGCTGAGCACGGAAGAATTTATGCTTTTGAACTGTGGTGTGGATGAAGACTCTTGAGAGTCCCTTGGACTGCAAGGAGATCCAACCAGTCCATTCTGAAGGAGATGAGCCCTGGGATTTCTTTGGAAGGAATGACGCTAAAGCTGAAGCCCCAGTACTTTGGCCACCTCATGTGAAGAGTTGACTCATTGGAAAAGACTCTGATGCTGGGAGGGATTGGGGGCAGGAGGAGAAAGGGACGACAGAGGATGAGATGGCTGGATGGCATCACTGACTCAATAGACGTGAGTCTGATTGAACTCTGGGAGTTGATGATGGACAGGGAGGCCTGGTGTGCTGCAATTCATGGGGTTGCAAAGAGTTGGACATGGTTGAGCGACTGAACTGAACTGAACTGATGGTTGATTATAATTTTGTGTTAGTTTCAGATGTACAGCAAGTTGATTCAGTTACTTGTACACTATATCCATTATTTTTCAGTTCCTTTTCCCAGGTAGGTGACTACAAAATATTGAGGAAAGCGGTTAGCTAAGGGCAAAGGTGGGGAGGAGTGATAAATTAGGAGTTTGGGATTAATATAGACACACTACTATATATAAAATAGATAAGCCACAAGGGAATGGCTTCATTTTTCTGCTGAGGTAGGAATCTATTGGAAAGATCTGAGCAACGGTTGGAATATGTGAAGATCTCTGAGTTAATCAAAGCTTCTAATAAAAAAGGAAAGGAAAATATTTCCACATTGTTTCCATAGTGTGGAATTTTCCATCACTTTTCCCACCTACACATTCATTTCTTTCTGGACGTGAGGTGGTGAAGCTCTGCAGATTTATTGGGAGGGGCAAGGTGTGGACAGTGGGGCCACATCCTTTGTCTGAGTAACTTAATATCAGGAAGGCTGGAGGGTGGCCCCTTCTCTGTCTATAACCAGAGTCAGTGAGGAGGAAAAAGAAGATGAGTTGCTGTCTGTGGTGATGGTTTTCAAAGTCCATATGTTGGAGTTACCTATTATTAACATAACATAATAGTAAAGTGGTTTGATAAACTCAGTAAGAGAGCATCTTATTAGGCAGTTTTGAGACAACTTCAACAGGAACTGGATGACGCTGTAAAAAAGCAGTCTATGTTGGAGGCTTAACTGAAAGTCATGTCATGTTTTTGTGCTAAGTTTTTGTGCTGAGGCTCAGGATTTGAAGAACAATTGTAAACTACTACAACTACGTCAACTCACAAGTCAGGTATGTATGAAATTGAACGTGTTAACAGTTAATATGTAGGATAAAGTGTTTTAGGACGCTCATTTTCATGGTCAGCTTTCTTCTGTATTTTTGTTACAAGTAACTTACTATAATTTTCTTATCTTTATAATGTACTCATTCCTTAAACTCTGACTTTCAGCCTACCATTTGCATTATATTACTTTTTCCTTATATTATTTATCCTTAGGAAAGTTGAGAATTGTGCCTCATTATTCACACAAGTTGAGAGCCCTTTTTTCCTTTGAAACAATACTTTTAAAAGTGATAGCTGTATTACCATGATGAGGCAAGCCAGATTAAAATCAGAGGATAATATAAATTTAATGGAATATTCAGAAAATTATCATTTCTCATCTTTCCTTTTGTGAGTGGCTGTAGAGTGCTGTATATATTTATTTCATGGATTTCAGAATAACTTGTGCAGAAAGGGTATTATACAAACCAGTTGAAGTTTAGGCATTGCCTTCTTTCCTTTTCATTTTAAGGATATTGTAAAAGCATGGAGGTACACCCACTCAACATGTGTAGTTCAGTATCTCTTAGGCTAGAGAGGTGTAACCGGTGACTACAGTCAATTTTAGAGCATTTCCATCACCCACTAAAAGAAACCCTGCATCCTTTAGCCACCACTCATGGCTTCCCATCTCTCTCAGCCCCAGGCAACCCTCAGTCTAATATCTGTCTCTGTAGACAGGCCTGTCCTAGGTGTTTTATATAAATGGAATTAGCTTTGCTCATTTGATTTCATGTTTTCACAGTTCATCCATGTGATAACAAGTATCAGTTTTTCCATTTCTGTTGGTTGTCAACAGTAAGCTAAGCCATGTATCCATCATCACTTGATGGAACTTTGGGTTGTTTCTGCTTTGGGACTATTAATAATGCTGTTTTGAACATTGATTTCCATGATTCTGTGTGCACATGGTTTTATTTCCCTGTGGTTGGATCTTATCCTCAAAGTTAGCTGGCTGATTTCACCTTTTCTTGGCCTTTGCTCAGACTGTCATTTCTGTCTTTACAGTTTCTTTTCCTCTTCGGTAGTCCTTCATTATTTGAGACCTGGAGCCCAGTCTCTCGTCCTTCGTGGAGCTTTTGTGACTGTCCAGCTCTTTGAGCCTTTTCACATCAGCGCTTGTTACCTAGTCTCTGAGGAAGAGTTTAGCCCCTAATTTTACACTGTTGACATTTCTTGCATGAGGGGGAATCTTGGCTAAGTATACATTGGTGTAATAGGGAATATTTATTGATATGCACATCACTTGTCTTGTATAAATGGACAGTAACAAAGGATTACAAGAATGAGACATTTTTTATTGTTGCTGTTCAGAAAAATGTGTGGATCATCTCTGTAAACTGTTAGGAAATGGGATTTCTTTAACTTTGCAAATAATTCTCTTTGGAATGCAATTCAAATTAGCAAAAAGTCTTAGTACTTCAGAAAAAGGCTTATGGGATTAGAATCCATATTTATAAGATTTATTAATTAGAGTCTTATTCTCACAGTCTTCTTTTGGGAGGGACTTATTAACTTAGCCCTAGATAACTCAGTACAGTATCCCTGAAACTTCTTTAAAATCCTGTGATATTAAAATGGGGGAGGAGTAACAGACATTCTACTAAGAGGTGACTTGTAGTCATTTTATGAAGAAAGATAGAAAAACATTATTGTAGAACAATAAAAGAGCGTAAAATCAAGTGCAATTGTTGTGTGACAAAGATGACAGTGAAGAACATTATTTTGTGACTCTTGGTTTGAACTTCTTTCTTGATTCTCTAAGTAATCCCTAGTCCTACATTCTATAATACAGATATCGTCATACTTATTTGATCCTGAATTTGAGTTAGGCTGTGCTCAGTCCACTTTCTTCACTAGCAAACAGTATCTTATTATTTTTGAAGACTGATGATTTTCCAGCAGAGCTGGAAACTACATCTTCAAAATGTCTGCACCTGGCTGCAAAAAATCAAGTTTTTCAACAGGAGTTATTATCTATGAAACTAATGCAAAAGAAATGTAAAAACTAGGGAAGAAGAAAAAGAAGTTGGAGTAAGAAGTAGTGAACCTCAGATGTCATATAGAAATGAATATGATAGAACACACTCAAGGAGAGCAATATCAGCAGGAGACTGAAGAAAGAGTGAGACAGGATCTTGTAGAGAAATGAAAAGAATGCAACCTATTTTTTCAGGTTAATTTGTTGATCTGTCATATGCTTGAATTCACTTTCACTGTACATTACATTTTAGATCTATACAGCTTACATGTTTTCTCTACCTCCCTTAGAGCAGTTAGTTTTGTTGATTTCTGGAAGGAAGGGAGGCACTTGTTTTCCCTTTAAATATTTCAGTTTCCATCACAGTTATCACTAAATTGATCTTTCAGAATGATTCTCACTAGATAATCCTTTTACTTATAAGACCAATTGGTAAAAAACAAGGTCATTAGGAAGAAAAGAAAATATTGTGGTTTAAAACTGGTACCATCCTCTTGAATTATTCTTAAGTCATCTTGTTCAATTTTTAAAATTTTAGGTTGATCCTCTTATTCTGTGAATTATCAGGTTATATAAGTACTACTATAACAGTGATTCCACTTTAATTTTATAATTCAGATTTAATTCACTTCACATTAATGATAATTGTTTTAAACTTCTGCTCTTTTTTTTTTCACCTTTAAAATCACTCTCTGAATCACTGACTCAAAAGTAAAGGGAACAAGTATAATTTTCAAGGTTAATGATTATTTTAAAAATGTTATCTTTTTCAATTTGCCTTAGACACAAGCTGAATTTCAACAGATGAAACTCAGAATTAAAGACTTGGAATCAGAACTGTCCAAAATGAAAAATTTGCAAGAAGATTCTAACAAAGCAGAGTTGGAAAAATATAAGCAACTCTACCTAGTAGAATGTGAAGTTAGAAAGTCATTGGAAGATAAACTAGAAAAGCAAGTCAAAACACAGAATCACAGAAACTAAATTTAGTTCATTAATTTGAAGCCTAATTTTTATAGAGTGGGGTACATGAGATGAGTAGGAAGTGAAAGCTAACTACATGGTCACTGCTAAGCGGACGCTTTAAGACAAATTATTAGTACTGTATCAAGTTTTTCCACACTATGTAAAGGCATACTTATGAAATAGGGGGAAATGAACACATGGGTTAAAGGCAGGATAAATCACAAAGTGGCTAAAAGTAATATAGTGACCTGACTGAGGGGTCTGGAGAATGGAAAGGGCAGATCCCACCTGCAGTGCCTAGTCCAAGTTTCCCCAACTATCTGAAAGCAGAGCACTCCTAGGAAGCCTTTCATAAGCCAAAGCAGCATAAAGCAAAGAAGCAGGTACCCAAGGACACATTCTGCTAGTTGATACATAAAATGAATATGCACAAGTGAAGCACAGGTGCTCCCAGACAGGGCTTTGGGGACTTGATGCTGAGATGTGGGGTGTGGCTTCTGGGGAAAGAGCTCAGTGGGGCCAGTCTCCCTGCTGGGGGAGTGCAATGCCTCTCACTGTAAAACCGTACACTGAACACTGTTTAGGGTTCTCTATCATCAAAAACAGGTACTGACATAGGTCCTTTGTAGAAGTGAAGTAACCTAAAGTGAACTGTGGAAAAGCACGGGGTACTTGTAACTGATCCTGGGGCTGTTTTAGCTCTTTTCAGCCTCATCCTTTGACTTTCTCAGCCTCACTTCAGAATGTGGCTCTAAGTGATACCTCAGAGCCAAAAGCTTAATTTCTCCAAGGTCATGAGTGAAACATGTATACAAGGGTGGTGAAAGCAAATGCTTGAAAGTGGCTTTGTGGGATGGGGTGTTTCTTCATCCCTGAACTGTTTCCTGGAGGCAGGTGTGTCCCAGACGGCAGCAGGTGTCACTGTGAAGCCACCTCCTTTTCTCTCTGATGCCCTTTCTCTCCTCTCCCAACTGTGATTTGTTGATTGAGGAGCCCTAGACACATGTGTAGTTCTTTAGAACAAGGTTACAACTATCATTGTTTATAGGAGGTCTGCTCTGTGTTTTCAGTGTTCAAACAGTTTATTGGGAATTCCATTTACTATATGGCAACTTTAAAATGCAGATAATTTGGGGAAACATGAGTAAAGTTGGTGTTTTCCATCTTCCCCAGGACTCATGAGAAGCTGGCGGTGATCAGCACCAAACTTGAGGTGAAGAAAGAGCAGAACAGATCTTTACTCAGTCCTCTTAGCACGAGGCCAGTCCTGGAGCCCTGTTGTGTTGGAAATTTCAATAATCCTTTAGTGCTCAACGGAAATCCTACTCCAAGAGCAAACATAGGGTTTTCTACCTCAATTCCACGCCCTTCGAAAAACAGCATGGAGACTTACTTGACCGACGTTAGTTCTATTATCTTTTGTTCATTGGGTTTCAGATTTCTGATATGAATGATCCTTGTTTTTAATTTGGTGAACTTATAAGTTGTTTATTTGACTTATGCACACTAAGTAAAAGCTGTCATTAACTGTGCTAATCAAGGAGACATTTAATGATTTTTTTTTTTTTTTTGGTCCTAGATCTCTGGTTTTAAGAGCTACTTTTAAATTTCTTGAAAAGCTGCATTGATATTCTACTTTAGAAATGAAATCTTATTGCCTAGTAACTGAAAGTATACTTAAAGATGTTTGACTTACTTTCCAATTGATTTCACTTTGGCAGTGGTTCATAATCATTTCCAAGCTTTGCTGCACCCACCACAGTTTATCTACACCTAAGCATAAGTGACACTGGCAACCCATTCCAATACTCTTGCCAGGAAAATACCATGGACTTTATCTCACTTTATCTCTATCTTGACATCATCTGGATAAATGGTATCTAAGATAGCAATGATAGGGAGTCTTGAAATTGCAACCAGTTTTCATTTTGTAATCATTGTAGTTAGAATATCCATTTCAGTCTGTGCACACGGGTTTATCATTTTGATACTGTTTCTGTGATGTTGGTGATGCAGAGACAAGTAGCCCTTGTTAAATGCAGTCTCAACCTGTTTTCTCATTTGACATCTTGCCATCATAGAAGAGCAACCCAAAGTTTCTTCTACAGCACTGTGTCTATGTTGGGTCTTAGTACTTGAGAGCCATGAAACTGGAGGACGTGCTTTAGCTGTGCAGTCACAGCAGGCCTCCGAAAACTTCATCCCAAGTCAGACACTTCCCCATGCAGGCCTAAGGGGAGGAAGCAAATGCTTGACCCCCATCCCAGACACAGGCTGCCTACTGCACACCCAAGTTCACGGTGCTGTGGGCACCTACATCTTTTCAAAGAAGAGATTTGGAACAGAGCAGGCGAGCGGCATACCCAGGTCACAAACCCCAGGGGGACAGCGCTGCTCTGCTGTGCACAGCAGAAGGGCTCCTGGTCACTGAGCTGCCTGAACTGGAGCGCTGCTGCCCCAGTCCTGCAGGAAGGCCCAGGAGTGCTTGGTCAGCGGGCTGGGAGCAGCAGAAGGATAAGGAAGGCCAACACTTGGGGCACTGGACTCCAACAACAGGGGCTCATCCAAGAGACCCGAGGGGAGAGGCAACGAGCTCCCTCCTGATGCTCCCTCCATCAGGGATGCCGTGATGGACACGAGAGCCTCTGGAGGAAAGCAGGCTGGATGGCTCCACAGTTAATTGTCTAGGCTCTGATCAGACCAGTCTGCACGGCGCTGCTGGGTGTGAGAGCCTGGGCAGGGTGCCCGGCCTCGCTAAGCCTCAGTGTCTATGTCTGCTGAATGCGGATGGCAGCAGCCTGGAGCTCACCTGGGGATGAGATGACAGACTCAGAAAGCACGTGCATAGCGCATAGAGCCTCCTGCACACTGCTACCCACCATTATTAAATTGGCTTCCCGCAAATCTAACATCTATGTCTCTGATTCAGTCATTTCTTATAAGAAAACACTAAGCGGAAATTCCATGGTGGTCCAGAGGTTAAGACTTGGCACTTTCACTGCCGGGACACTGGTCTGATCCCTGCTTGGGGAACTAAGATCCCATAAGCTGTGCAGCATGGCCAAAAACATAAGTAAAGAACATTTTAAAAATAATAAATAATACTATGTCTATTATAAACAAGCATGAGATGATGAGAAGGCAAACAAGTGGGAGAAAGGCAAACTGTTACAATTGTCCCAACGAATGACCAATTTCCAACAGAACCATCAGCACATTTTAAGTGGTGGGTGAGTTTCATTACTTCCATTAAAACATCAATTATTCACCAGGACATAACCACACAGTATTCATTCATGTTAAACGATAAGGACTCTTTAATACTTCACAGAGAAACAAAGGCCTGCTTAATTACTAAATAGTTTACCTTTCAATGCTGCTTCCTTAAATCACTAGGCCAATAGATGCATGCAAAGAAATGAAGAGAAACCAGATTAGTTGTGACTTTGAAGCTAAAATTTCAAGAATCCGTATAGGCAAATACAATAAAGCAAAAATGATGGCAAACACGTTAAGTGACATGAAGATTTAGAGAACATGTGACTGGAAACAGAGCATTTGTTTTGAGCACAGAAGTTAAATAAGCTATTCAAGATTTACTGCTGCTAAGTTGCTTCAGTAGTGTCTGACTCTGTGCGACCCCATAGATGGCAGCCCACCAGGCTCCCCTGTCCCTGGGATTCTCCAGGCAAGAACACTGGAGTGGGTTGCCATTTCCTTCTCCAATGCGTGAAAGTGAAAAGTGAAAGTGAAGTCACTCAGTCGTGTCCGACTCTTAGTGACCCCATGGACTGCAGCCTACCAGGCTCCTCCATCCATGGGATTGTCCAGGCAAGAGTACTGGAGTGGGTTGCCAATCAAGATTTACTAGAGAAACAGTAAAAATTATTACTCTGGAAGATATTATTCTATTACAACATCATGATTTATTAAAGCACAGCATTCTGTACAACAAAAGGCCTTAACAGTTGTCTATTCTCAGCCAAATTTCTCTATAAGTTAGTTTCTCTTAATAAAAAACATGATATACTTTAGGGGGAGCTCCCGATCCTGGGCTGTGGCCCGGAGAGGGGGCGCGGTGGTGGCGGGCTTTCTCCTTTTGTTGTTGTTTCCTCCGCCCGGGGAGCTGAAGAGGGGACGCGCCTGGGTGGGGCGGCTCGGAGCCCGGGCCTGGTGGCCCCTGGGGGCTCCCGGGCGGGCAGGGTAGGGCCGCGTAGAGCGGGCTTCAACATGATGGCGGCCGAGGCCGGCGGTGACGAGGGCGGCCCGGTCACCGCCGGGGCAGCGGGAGGCGAAAAAATTAAAAAAAAAAAAACAAAAAAAAAAACATGATATACTTTAAATTAGTAATTTAACTGATAAGGAAGTTACCATAATACCTAGTTTAACATTGAACAAATCTAACCCCCTATTGGACATTAATGTAAAATCCTGACATAGAATTTGATTTAAAACTTCTCAAAATAAATTCATTAAAGCAAGTTCCCTGTGAAAATATGTAAGAATGAGCGCTAGCATAATAGCAGGTACAGTCTTTACAATTTATTAACCATAGAAGATACTTTTTTAATGAGTCTAATAGAGACATTAACTGTGCAAAAGCTGATGAGATTTACAGTCTAAAATACAAGCACCAACACAGAAAGGATATTGTGTCAGTTCAGTTCAGTTCAGTCACTCAATCGTGTCAAACTCTTTGTGACCCCATGAATTGCAGCACGCCAGGCCCCCCTGTCCATCACCAACACTCAGAGTTCAACCAAACTCATGTCCATCGAGTCGGTGATGCCATCCAGCCATCTCATCCTCTGTCGTTCCCTTCACCTCCTGCCCCCAATCCCTCCCAGCATGAGAGTCTTTTCCAGTGAGTCAATTCTTCACTTGACGTGGCCAAAGTACTGGAGTTTCAGCTTTAGCATCAGTCCTTCCAATCAACACCCAGGACTGATCTCCTTTAGAATGGACTGGTTGCATCTCCTTGCAGTCCAAGGGACTCACTCTCAAGAGTCTTCTCCAACACCACAGCTCAAAAGCATCAATTCTTTGGTGCTCAGCTTTCTTCACAGTCCAACATTCATATCCATACATGACAACTGGAAAAACCATAGCCTTGACTACATGGACCTTTGTTGGCAAAGTAATGTCTCTGCTTTTTAATACCCTATCTAGGTTGGTCATTAACTTTCCTTCCAAGGAGTAAGCGTCTTTTTAATTTCATGGCTGCAATCACTATCTGTAGTGATTTTGGAGCCCAAAAAAATAAAGTCTGACACTGTTTCCCCATCTATTTCCCATGAAGTGATGGGACCAGATGCCATGATCTTAGTTTTCTGAATGGTGAGCTTTAAGCCAACTTTTTCACTCTCCTCTTTCACTTTCATCAAGAGGCTTTCTAGTTCCTCTTCACTTTCTGCCATAAGGGTGGTGTCATCTGCATATCTAAAAGTCCATTAATTCTACACTTAAGAGGATCATTTCTTTATGTAAGCACAATCTCATTTATGAATTACACATGATATGTAGTTTAGGATCCATCTACATTATGCTTATAACTGCGTGCAGCTGCTGCTAAGTCGCTTCAGTCGTGTCTGACTCTGTTGGACCACATGAACCCCACCAAGCTCCTCCGTCCATGGGATTTTCCAGGCAAGAGTACTGAAGTGGGTTGCCATTGCCTTTGCCTGTAACTGCACTGTGATACACCAATTCAAATTACTGCTATGGGGGAAAAACACCATTTAATGAGACATGAAGACAAATCACAAACCTGACTAAGGGGACACACGCTGTGGACCACAGCACTGCTATGACCAGAGCAAGTGGGGGGATGGGGGAGGGGAGATGGATGGGCAAACTACAGCCTCGGGGGCTGGGGGGGGATCTGGATTGACGATGACTAAGCAGACAACAGGATGAGACAGGAAATCAAAACCAATGATGAAAGCAGACACACCGTCAGAGAAATCCAACAGCAAGGAAAACATACAGAACTGTTCTTTTCCAAATACTCAGAAAGAAATCAAGCATGAAACCACAGAGAAATCATCAAAGAATTTTAAATATCACCTAATTAGCCAATGACGCGAATTCCAAAAACAGTGTGTCAGAAGACCACAAAATGGCCTAGTTACCACTTCACAGGCTGCTAAAATGATTCACGGTTAATTTAATTATAAGCTGACTAACAATGCAGCTAACATGAAATGGGTGGTAACAGAAAAAAGAGATAATACAAGTCCAGTTACAAAGCAGAGTGTTGTACACGTGATTTCATGGGGTAAATAGCAATGCACTCACAACACCTAAGCTAAACATGCAAGAAAGCTGGAACATGTGCTTTAGAGCTGCACACTCTGTCACCAAAAGCCCTAGGTTGTCATCCCAGTTTTAGACTTGGAAAAGTGAGGCAGCCCGACGTCTTCCCTGGGGCCCTGGGGCACTGGGCTTTTAACCTGGTTTCACATGCAGAGCTGGCCTGAGTGCGTGGCCAGGTCCATCAGCAAGCAGACCAGTGTAGATTCTTGGTTTTGTTCCCACCGCATGCCCTGCACCCTGCAGCCAGGCATCCCCAATGGAAAATGTGCTGCACAGCTTTCCCACGCCATGAGAGCTGCCTATGGTTACTTTCACGAAGCTGTCTGCTCCCTGAGAACAGAAACTTCCATGAAGCTGCTGTGCCCAGCACAGGCCAGGCCCAAGGTTACAGAAGCAGGCTCTGGCTGAGTTCATGATGACATGCTAAGCTGGTGGTCCAAATATCAAGACTAATTTGTCACTGTGCCATTGTGGAATGATTAAAGACTAGGCAGTTCAAAAACTTTTAGACCTCTGAGTGTAGCAAATGTACCTGATTTTCTTCTGGGTATAAAGACAAAAAACAAAAACCAAACAAACAAACAAAAAAAGAGTTTGCTGGGGGAGGGATGTGGCAGGGAGGAGGCAGACAGATACCAGAGTCATGATGCCCAGCCGGTCTCCCTCCCCCACCGGGCTGTGCCGCCTCCTTCTGGGCTTGGGTTGGGGCGGGCAGGAGCCGGCATGCGAGGAGGTGGCAAGCAGGTTGAGGGAGCTCATTGATTTAAAACGATGGAGGCTGCCTAACCTCCCCCTGCCCTCCCTGCTGTCAGTCTCCTCGGCTCGCTGCTTCATGTTCTCCTCTTCTTCGATCAACCTAAAATAGAATAAAACCTGTCACCTGCCTTTGTCAGCAGAGGAACCTGTCTGGACAATAAATTTGGGCTGGCATTCTGTGTCATGATTAGCAAATTCCAGAAACAGTTGCTCAATTAACATCTCTGCCAAAAGTTTGTACTTTTCCTCTTCTGAATATTCTCAAACCTAGAATAACTTAGCGTTGAGTCTTACAAACTGGCCCTGATTATTGATGCTTGATTTTACTTATTTACTCTAACATTCTGAAGGGGCCCTGGTGGCGACTCTTTTCCTGTGAGAAGGTACCTCAAGTTGACAACCCTTACCACGCCTGCTCTCAGGGCAGAGATGCATGTCAGTGCCTCAAGTCTTTCCCACTGGGAATCGGGAACTCTGTACAATCAAAACAGCAATTCACGAACAAGCTGGAGTTTTGAAACACAAGTATTCAGACCAGATGAAGTGCTGAGTTGATTTTTTTTTTTTTTTAAGGTTGTGTATATACAAACGCATCACTTGATGAAGTTCTCCACCAGCTTTGTGTGAGTTTCTGGGTTCATGTCAATGTGCTGCATTAACCTAGAATTCACAGTTTCTGCTCTTCTCCCCTAATGTGTGGTGGATGTTTTTATATAGCAGTTTAAATACACGATTATGCAAATAAAATGATTTTCAAATTAAAATACAAGATTCTTACAGACAGTAAACTCTCCAGCTTCACTTCTACTCATACATCTTGAAAGTTTTTCACTGTTGATAACAAGTTGATGGACAGAATTTACCATTTACATCAAGTCAACTTGTTGCATAAGGAAAAATCACTTTTACCTGACAACTTGCTGTAAAAATAAAAATATTAATATATAACCATTCCATACTTCCTGCAGGGATGCAGAAAGATCATCTTTCTGAGCTCGTCTGTGCTCAAACACGGCCCACAAAGCTGTCTGTCTTGGCGTCAAATGGGCAGGCTGTACCACCTGCATTTGCTGGTTGTCCTGTTCACCTCCTGCCTTTCCCCAGGCCCCTCGCTCTCGGCCATCAGGAGCGAGCACCTTGGCCTGGGCTGACGTGACAAGAACAGTCTGAGCAGCAGCTCTGCCTGGTACTGTGCAGGGTCACCGGCCTGCGGCCACTCTGAATGTGGACTCGGGACATGGGCATAGCTGTGCGGGTGTGACACCAGGCAGGCCTCAGTGCCCCCAGCCACCCGACTGCACCCAGACCCAAGGCCCCCTGCTCACCAAGAGGCGGGCCTTTGGATTCTATCTCGTTTTGAAAATTGTTATAACTGCCAAGACGGTGTCTAAAGAAAACATCTTAAATATACTGATGAAATGAGAAAAACTCAAACACATGTCCTTGGACCACTGTTTTACAACAAGTCAATCTTCACACTGCATTAAGTTAAAAAGGAAAATGCAGATCTGAGTGGGAATTTGCCAACCCCAAAACCCCAGCTTTCACCAGGTGACTTTTCACCAGAACGTGGGGGGCTCCGAGGGACACAGGAGGGTGCACGGGCCACAGGGGACACCGCCTCGGCACCTCACCCACCTTGGGGCTCAGAGCTGAGGGGGGACACCCCACAACGCCCCCCCACAGAGTGCTGACACCGCACCATGGACAGAATGCCCTGGTTGACCGAGCTCTATAATCAAAGGCAATCTCAAAACTGAAAATTCTTGAAGCAGACCTGAGGTCAGGTTTCTTACTATGGAACACTCAGACGTCCCTAGGAGAAGACAGCTCCTCAGAGAAACCGAGTTTCTGGGGAGCTGACTTTGCAATCACCCACTGGATCTCTTCGTTGATGGCGTCCAGCTGCTTCTGCAGCATCACAGTCAGAGTCTCGGCATCAGCCTGCCCACTGGGCAACAGCTGAGTTGGCGAGCTGAAGAGGGTGACCCTGTCGCCCTCACCGTCAGACACGCCCTCGTCACTCTTGAATGCCTGAGCCACGTTGGCCAGCACGCTGGCTTGCTGAGCACGCTCCCAGTCCTGCTTCTTCAGGGTGTGCATCTGGGCATGAGAGGACCACTTCTCGTCAGCGACATTCAGGGCAGCTCAAGTCTATCAGGAACTGAACCCAATTTTACATGGAAGCCCTGACTGTGGATAAATGGGCCATGCTCATGAGACACTGCCATCTCTTAAGCGAGCAGGATTGAAGAAACAGGCACAGGGACAATCCAGTTCCTAGACGGCCTTGTGACACTCAGGTCTCAGGCATTCCTATGAGGATATTCACAAGGGTGGGCTGATGGAGTCAGAGACAGAAACCGAAAATTACAAAAATACATCCATGCCTCCATCAGCCAGGCTGGAGGAAAATAAGAAAAAAGAACACTTCAGCTTGGCAGCCACTGTGTTCCTATCAGTGGTCATCACTGGTACCAGTTCACCAGAGAGTCCCGTCCTCGCAGGCTCCCAGCCCTCCGTTTCCCAGGCTGGTCTGAACATCCACAGACAGGAGTGAGCAGGGGCAGCCAGGGGACGGGAGGGCCAGCCCCTCCACGGTTCTCCTCTTGGGGCACAGGCCCTTGGGCTGTTCTGGGGGATGGCTCCTCGCACCGCAGGGGTGGCTCTGTCATCAGAGACACATGGGGGAGTGACTGCGGGGCCCCGTGCCGCCCTCCTGCTCTCACACCTCACACCCTTCTCTCTGAAAACGTCCCCCCTGCCACACTGTCACCCAGGTCCTGCCTTCTTTCCCAGACATGACCTCAAAGGAACTGAGGGGCAGCCTCGAGGCGCTGGCTTGCTGGTTCCCTGTCCCCTGTGGCCAGTGCCCTTGCCTCCTGTCTTCATCATGACCCTGCCCCAGGGCCGGGCTACCCCCTTTGCTGGCTCCAGGACCACCTGCCATCATTCCTCCTCTGGTCCAGCAAACCAGCTGCCTATGGGTTCACCCCCATAAGCCTGGTCAGCACATCCTCTCCCTTCTCTCGCCTTCCAATCACACAAGGGGAACCAGCAGATTCCTCCTCCAGGGCTCCCTGCAGCACCCTCTGCTGGTCTCTGAAAGCTTCCTGGGAGTGGCCTCTACAGTCCCCCTCCCCGCCTGGTCTCCAGCTCTCTACCAGCAGGCAGTGGGCCCTGCCCTGCAGGGCAGCTCCCTGGGGGTTCCAGGAACGCATGTTATCAAGCCCCCTCCCCTCCTTGCCCTCCCCCATGCCTGCCCCAGCATGTCTCTCCCTGGGCTCCAGGCCCTGCCCTCCCTGCGGTTATTCCTCAGTCCCTTGTGCCCTTCTCATCCTTGGAATGTGGGGTGCCCCAGAGCTCTACCCTTGCAGCCCATCTCTCTCCACTGGCACCCGCCTGGTGACTTTACCATGCTCGTGGCTTTAAATGCCATCTGTATGCCCACGACCCCAAGTCCACCCTGAGCTGAGTGAATCCTCTCCCGGATGCAGGCCAGAACACTCAGACTGCTCTCCTGACATGTCCCTGGGACACCCCATGGGCTCGTCCACCTCAACAAGGCTGAGGTCCAGCTCTTAGCTCCCCGCCCCAGCAGCCCTCCTCACCTCAGGAAACAGGCTCTAGGCTCGAGCTGCTGAGGCCTGAGCCCGGGCTCCTCCCTGATGTGGCCTGCTCTCTCCCTTGTCCCCACTGGTTGACACGACCCTTTCTCTATCTCCGAGCAGCTACTTCTCTTCCTAACTCCGGGTCTCTGGTTCAAGGACACCCTCCTTGTGTCACCTCGCTGGCCACCCTGTTCACACATGATCATCCCCTCCTCCTCGGACAACTCGGGCACTCTGGTCTCCTTTCCCTGCTCATTACTGTCTGACAGGTTGCACCAGTTTAAAAAGGGGTCCACAAATTCTTGCATCCTCCTCCCTTCAAGAGGCAGAAGGGGCGACTCCTGCTCAGCCCCTGAGCGAGGCAGGACTTCGCAGCTCACTCTCACAAACAGAAGTGAAGGTGTGTGGCCTCGAGACCAGGGCGCAAAAGACCCCAGGCTACACCCCATGCTCTCGCTCTCAGAGGGTGTTCCAAAGAAAGCCAGGCCATGGGAAAGCCACACGGCAGGGACCTGGGCCTGTCCCTTGCAGCCAGGTGAGTCTGAAAGCCTGCCATCCAGCCCTGGGGGGCCTTCCCGTGTCTGTGCCCTCAGGAGGCCCTGAACCAGGCCTGCCTGCTACAATGCACAGGCACTGTGGACTGTGAGCTGCTCCCTAGGAAGTCACTAAGCTTTGCAATGATTCGTTACATAGCAGTGGATAAAGAACACACACAGTTTTTAATTCACTGCTGGAGTCCTACTTCTGACCATGTCTGGCCCAAACTAACTGCTCACTGAATATGGAAGCTCTAAACACAGACATGTATGAACAAATACATGCCATGAATGAGGTGGAAATATAAAGGCACTTAAACTTCCAATGAGAATTCTTCTCACTATAAGCTGATGGATATGTGTATCCATTTACTCGTAGGATGATTTCAAAACTATGCTAATTAGTACCATGCTGGGCCTCACAGTAGGCCACAAGTTATCCAAATTGGTTATTTTAAGAAAAAAAAGCATGCCTTAAAAGTAAACTCTTAGCCAGAAAAAGGAAAATGGGAAGACATAAAGTGACCTATCAGCGCTTTGTTCCAAACCCACCTCAGGACCACAGTGTGAGGGGGCAGGTGCCTCACAAGGTGCCCACCAGGGATGGGAAGGTGGCGGCAGGGTCCTTGCCTCGGACGGCTCATCGTGCAGCGCTGCCAGCTGGCCTTTCTGGGGGCATCGCAGCACTGCCCCATCTCCTGAGTAGTCTGCTGACCAGTCTGCCACAGGGAACCTGAGGTCCAGAGCACTGCCCAAGTGGGGTCGGCTGAAACACACGGCAAAGAGCAGCGCTGTTAGAAGAAAAGAGAGCTCACTCTGTCAGTCGAGCCAGAGCCTGTCCATTTGGAAGATTGGCAATTTCACAGCAAAAGGGCCCCCGGGAGGGCACTGCCCTCTGGCTCCAACAGCAACAGGCCACCCGCTGCTCCACAGACACTCAGGGCTCATCCCCAGCAGCTGGAAAACTCCCATATGTGGGGAAGGCAGTGCTGACGCGAGGGTGTGGAGCTGACTAGGACAGGATCGGCTGTCTGAGGCTGGGGCATCCAGGGTCCCCCTGGAGCCCACTCTCAGGTCCCAGGGCGGGGCCTGCACCTGCTCTGCTTTCCCCTTGGCACCCCACCTCCCCTTCGGCCCACGCCTGCTCTGACCTCCCTCTCCCACGTGAAGTCTGTGGATCACAATCACCAGTCTGCCTGGAACACTGTCTGCACTGCTCTCATTGTTTTTAAAGGTGTCTCAAACAACCCGCAGCAGAAAGGGCTCGGACCCACAGCTCGGAGCTGAGCACCACTGGTGTCTCCCATTAAAACAAAGGCGAGCGTGTCACTGGACTCTGGGCTGAACAAGGCCCAGCACAGATGCTCAGGCCCTGAGCTCTAAGGCCTGGGCCTGCAGCTACCAGGAGCTCACTCAGCAGGGGCCTGCTGAGAGGCAGGGTGGCCACGCCTTGACTGTGAGCCACCTGCACTGCAGGACCGCCCGGGCTCTGCTCAGTCTTGTCCCTGGGAAGAGGGTGGCGCCTTCACGTGCAGGAGTCCATAAACCCGGGAGATAGGGCCCTCCTCCAAGGACAGGACACCCCATACGTCTGCACGTGGTCAGGGCCAACAACCAGCTCAGCTTGCTCGGGGTCACACGCTGCTCTGCTCGATGGATTTGCGAGGAACATTGTGCTGCACAGGAGATGGAAGTCTGAAATCTCCCCGAGCCACACCTGTCTTCCCTCCCGTCTCCCCTCCCTCCTGACAGAATTGCTCCCTTCTCTGCTCCACTTCCACCCAAGGGCCTGGGGCCAGAACACCCTTGGGAACTGGGTAGGGGGTACGACACAGTCCCACTGTGGACTGCGGACCCTCGAGGGTCCTCTGAGGGCCACAGAGGCCTCCGGGTTGGGTCGCCCCCCAACCATCACCTCCCAGTCCCCTCGCGGGGTGCACCCTCCATCTCTTTCCCCCTCCTCACCCGAAGCTCTATCCTCCCGGAGAAGGTCTCAGAGACAAGGTAACCAGTTCCTCTAGGAGGTCTCACCAAATACGCCGTGCCTGCCCTGCCTGTGAGCCAGGTTTTCAGTCCCCACTCCCTTCCTCCTGAGCCAGCATAGTGCCCCCCACCCAGCCCAAACTGCCTGCAAGCCCCACTCCGAAGTCCCACCTGTGCTGCTAAGTCACTGTCGTGACCCCTTGAGAGCTGCCTCCTAGAGACATCCCTCCCTCACACCAGCCGCTGTGGCCCACTGTCTTCAGAGCACAGAGGCCCCTCCTGCCCCACGGCTTCTTCCTCTTCTCATCTCTCACTCTCACTGACACACAGTGGAATGGTGACCAGGCCCCAGGCTTCTCCATCTTAACCCCCCAATTGTGCCAGGCCTCGGGTCTTGGCACCAGGGCCCTCCTCATTACCCCAAAACCCCCAAGAGCAGGAGGCCGTGTCCACCTCCTCTTCCTCCACTGTCTATGCAGTCCTCCTCACACCTCATCCACCCGGGGAGCAGGGGTTCCCCACCTCTGACAGCACCAGCCCCTCACCCTGAAAGAGCTCTGCCACCAAGTCCGGCCATGTCCCCTCCCGTTCTGCAGGGCACGTGCTCTCCTTCAACTCCACCCGCCATGGTTTCAGACACAGGACCAATTTCTGGCTCTGCCTTTGTCTCAAATGACATCTCCTTTTCTCTACAAGAAGGCTGGGTGGGGGCCCTGAACTGCAAGGATCCCCTAAGCACACAAACACAGAAGTATGGGCTCCAAACTGTCTCCTAAGTCAGGATTCAAGCAGTAGTCGATTTCCTACAGATGAATGAATGTCTGCGGGGAGCCGGTGAGGCATTCCACTCGTGACAAAGGTCATGAGGAAGGAGGCTTGGCATACGCAAAGGCGGGATCGAGCCTCAGGAGTCCCCCCGGATATTCTCGAGCATTGTCCCCCAAAAAACCAGAGTCTGCCTACTTTATTGCTTTGTGCTCTCACCTCTGACTTTACTGGGGGCTGTCCCCTACCACCATCTCGCTCTCTCTGTGTCAAAGAGTTAACTTACAACTCCAATTAATAAAGTTCCTGGGCAATTAGGAGTGTTTAAATCCAAACCCCTCAGATGGCTCTCTAACTCGCCTGACAAGTTTACCCGGACTCCTGCAGCTATGCATACGATTGTTTACAGTCTCCTAGCCTCCAGAGGCACGGGAAGCTTAAGATATTCAAATAGCTTAGAGCCTCTCAGAGAGTTAAAAACTGTCAGAATAAACTAGTAAAGGATTTCATTGATGAGTCAATGTTTGTTGCCAAGTTTTCACATCCCCTGAATTGTATCCTTGAATATGTATTAATTAATAGTGGGTATGTAGAAAAAATAAGTAGTGGCCTTGGTGTTAGTAACTTTAGACCCTTAAGGTAATAAATTCTTTCCTTTGTTGTAAACCCATTACACATCCGCCCTATAGGAATGCAATTTTATCTTTGGAAGATGGTGCCAAACCTTAAAATAATTACTCTTAGAGAAAGTAAGTCTTTGTTGATAAGTCCTTGTCAAGAGTCATAAAATGTTAGTAGGCCTTCTGGCCAGAAGATGATGTAAATCACCTAAACCATTTGTATACGATAAATTTGCAGGAAAGAAACCTTGGTTTTTGATAAGAATCAAAGACTGCTGACTTTGCATCCCCTATTATCCTCTATGTGTAACTTAGGGTATAAAAGCCCCTGTTAAAAATAAAGCTATGGGCCTTGCTCACCAACGCTTGGTCTCCCCATGTCATTCTTTCTTTTAACTTCCAGCTGAGTCTCCATCTGGAGCGCGGAACCCACCATGCTTACTAATCATGCCTGGGCTTCTAAGACCCACTCGAGAAGGTGTCTAGGGTGAGACACCTTCCGCTATTCGAGAGGGCGCCTGCGGCCTATGTAAGTGGTGCAAACTTCTTGTCTTGAAGTTTTATTGGTCTCCCGCGTAAACCAAGCTACTCAGCTTCTTTTTTCCACTGAATTTTCCTACTGAGCTATCCTCATTCTATTGTTCTCTATATCTCTAATTAGCATATAAATAGTCGCCGACGCCGTCTCCCCTTCGAATACCCTGGATCAGCCGGGGCTGGTCCTCGGCAGGTGGCGCCCGATACAGGCGTTTCGAAGGTAAGTCCCCAACCCCATTCCCCCAGTGTTGAGTTTTCGGGACGGATAGGACCCCACTTAGGGTGCTGCAGACCCCCCTGTAGAATAGACAGGGAGAGAGGAGTGGGAAGTGTTGAAAGTGTTGAAGAGTTAGAGAGAAAAAAACGATTTCTAAAAAGGCTGACAAAAAAGGCCTAATCTTTTGATAGCTAAAAGCAAAATCTTTTACTATACTTAATTTTCTGACATGGGTAATACTGAATCAAATGAAAGACAGCTCTTTATAGGAGTAATTTTACAGTTATTAGGTAAAAGAGGAATTAAAGTTAAAAAATCTGCCATTCAATCATTTTTTTCCTTTGTACAAGAGCACTGTCCCTGGTTTCCAGACGAAGGTTCTGTTAACTTAGATGTCTGGGAAAAAGTAGGAAAACAGTTAAAAACTTACCATGCCGAACATGGCTCAGAAAAGGTGCCTAATGACGCCTTTTCCTTATGGAATATTATTAGAGATGTCTTAGACCCTGCCCCAGATTCAGAAAAAGTACATCTTAAAAGGGATAGTGAAGAAAATGCTGTAGTTAAACCTACCCCTGAATCTAAAAAAGTAACCTTTAAAGAGGAAAATGAAGTCGAAATTGTAGTTAAACCTGAAGAAAATGAGAAAAACGAAGACCCGCCTAACTATCAGCAACTAAGAAAAATGTTAGCAGCCATGACTACTCAGGAACAACTTAAAGATAGGGATGAGAAAGAAGATCAGCCTTCCCCAAAAGGAAAAGAGAATTTAGATGAGATAACAGCTAAATATCATTCTGATGAAGATCGGCATCTCTTAAACAAAGATGCCCCAAAAGGCCTAAGAGAAACTTCCCCTGTCAGGCCATCAGCTCCAAAGAGCTTAAGGGAAACGTCTCCCATCAGGCTATATGCCCCCAGGGATTCCCAAGAGAGCTTCCCAGTTAATCCATATGTAACTTCTGCATACCAAACAGTTCAAAGAGCTCCAGAGTACAGAGCAGAGAATATAAAACCTATGCCATTGCCACCTCCTCCCATACCACCTCCCCCCATACCACCTCCCATACCAAGCCGTACAGGTCCTATTAAACCCACATTATTGCTGCCACCTCCTTATCGAAGTGGGAAAATTCCAAAATCGATCCCACGGAGACAGACCTCTTCTGCCCCTGGCGAGAAATTTGATCCCCAGCTTCAGGCTTGTTTCCCTTTAATTTTTGACAATGATGAAAGAGAACAAAAGGCTATCGACTGGGAGCCTGTTTCTTTTCAATTGGTAAAAGAACTTAAAAATGCATGTATTTCATATGGGCCTAAAGCCCCATATACAATGCAGCTAGTAGAAAATTTAGCAGGTCAGTGCTTAACACCTCGAGAATGGAAATCAATTGCTAGGGCCTGCCTGTCCGGAGGACATTTTATACTTTGGAAATCTGAATATGATGATCTCGCTCGTATATATGCTTTTTCTAACCAAAATGGAGACTTTACACATATCACTGAACCTATATTACTTGGTCAGGCCGACTACCCCTCGTATGACGAACAGATGAAATTAGATAGAACTACTATACAACAGGTGGCTGATTGTGCCTTTACTGCCTGGCGCTCATTGCCCGATGGTAAAGCATCAGGTGCCGCTCTATCTGATATTAAACAAAAGTCAGAAGAGCCATTTGAAGACTTTGTCTCACGACTCTCAGAAGCTGTCCAGAGAATAATTTCTGATTCTGAGGCAGCTAAACTGTTAACAAAACACTTGGCCTTTGAAAATGCTAATTCTACCTGCCAGGCTATATTGCGCCCTCTTAGAAGAACTGGATCTTTAATTGATTATATGAAACAGTGTGCAGATGTAGGACCGTCAATGCTACAAGGTGTTGCGATAGCTGCAGCAATAACAGGGAATTCTTATCAGCAGGCAGTCCAGTCCTTTTTTACTAACAAGAATAAGCCATCACAAAGTGATCTCAATAACCAAAGCAAGAATGCATTCCCTAAAACTTGTTTCTCCTGTGGCCAGGAGGGACACACTTCTCGTTACTGCCCTCAAAGAACACCCGGTTCTTATCTACCTAATCCGGCCCAACCAGCTGTGTTTGCTCCGCAAAACCCTGCCCCCCCGCCCATGAATGCTAGGTCTCTTTGCCCTCGCTGCCAGAAAGGATATCACTGGGCAAGGGACTGCAGGTCAAGACTCCACAGAAATGGAGCCCTTTTAGGCCCTGACCAGCAGTCGGGAAACGGGTTGAGGGGCCAGCCCCAGGCCCCGACAACGATTGGGGCAGCCTCACTGAACCCATTCATTCCCTTCGTCCCGTCGCAGAGCTCATCAGAGCAACCCCAGGCAGCGCAGGACTGGACCTCAGTTCCACCACCTCAACAATATTAACACCAGATAGCCCCACTATAAAAATCCCTACAGGAGTTAAAGGTCCATTACCGACAGGCCTGGTAGGAATTATACTAGGCAGAAGTTCCTTAGCTATACAAGGTCTTACAATTATTCCTGGAGTAATTGACTCAGATTATACAGGAGAAATTCAGATAATGATTTCACCCCCGACTAAAACTTTCCAAATACATCAGGGACAGAGAATAGCCCAACTTTTACTTTTGCCTTATCATAATGCAATTGGGCCAACAGCCACCCAAAATGAAAGACAGGACAAAGGATTTGGGTCTAGTGACATGGTTTTTTGGGTAACAGAAATTACTAAAAAGCGTCCTATGAAATCTATTCTTGTCAGTGGCAAGTCTATTGAAGGGCTATTAGACACAGGAGCAGATGTTTCCTGTATTTCTGGGAAAGACTGGCCCAATTCCTGGCCCACACATACTACTGCAAATAACTTAGTGGGCATCGGGAGAGCTCCTGCAGTAGCCCAAAGTGCAAAAATTTTAGACTGGCAATTTGAGGATACCCGTGGAACATTCCAACCGTATATGATTCCTTCGCTGCCCTTCTTGCTGTGGGGGAGAGATGTGCTGTCTCAAATGGGCATGTTACTTTTTAGCCCTGATGATAAAGTAACTTTGCAAATGCTACAAATGGGCTATGACCCTTCAAAAGGGTTAGGTAAACAGCAGACAGGAATAACTGAACCAATTTGCCCTGCTCCTCTAAAGTTCCGTGCTGGGTTAGGGTATCCAAATTTTTGATGGAGGCCATTGTTTTTGCTGCCGACCCCATTACCTGGAAATCTCAGGACCCGGTGTGGGTAGAACAATGGCCTCTGACTAAAGAAAAACAACTGGCAGCCAAAGCGTTAATTTCTGAACAACTAGCACTGGGACATATTGAGCCCTCCAATAGCCCCTGGAATACTCCTATTTTTGTTATTAAGAAAAAATCTGGCAACTGGCGACTTTTACAAGATTTAAGAGCTATTAATGCCACTATGGAAGATATGGGAGCCTTACAACCTGGGCTTCCTTCCCCAGTAGCCGTCCCAGAAGGATATAATATTATTGTAATTGATTTACAAGACTGTTTTTTCACCATCCCCTTAAATGCTGAGGATAAAAAGCGATTTGCTTTTAGTTTACCAGCAGAAAATTTTAAGCAGCCTCATTTAAGGTTTCAATGGAAAGTGTTGCCCCAGGGAATGAAAAACAGCCCTACTCTATGTCAAAAATTTGTTAATGCAGCTATAGAAGATATTAGGGCTAAATATGAACAATTGTATATGATTCACTATATGGATGATATTTTAATAGCTCACCCTGATAGAGCTCATTTACAAACTGTTCTCCAGGATTTGACTCAGGCTTTAACAGACAGAGGCTTAAAAATTGCCCCAGAGAAAATTCAAGTCAATCCGCCCATAACTTACTTAGGACGGGTTATCAATTCAGAAACTGTGACTCATGCCCCATTAAAATTGAGAAAGGATCACCTTGTTACTTTAAATGATTATCAAAAACTTTTAGGCGACATTAATTGGATCAGACCTTATTTAAAATTAACCACTGCTGAATTAAAGCCTCTTTTTAACATTTTACGTGGGGATCCTGATCCAACTTCTAAGAGACAATTAACTGCTGAGGCTCAGGAGGCCTTAGAAAAAGTGGAAGCAGCTTTATCTGATAGCTATGTAAAAAGAGTTAATTTACAAACAAATTGGCAATTCCTCTGCCTGGCTACTCCAACAGCACCTACGGGAGTTTTGTGGCAAAACGGCCCCCTAGAATGGGTCCATCTCCCCGCCCAGGCTAAAAAAGTAGTGGCCTCTTATCCAGGACTGATAGCTACACTGATATTGAAAGGGAGAAAACGTAGCATTGAATTGTTTGGTAAAGAACCAGCAGAAATTGTAATTCCATATAATAAAGAACAACTTGATGCTCTTCTAATGTTTGATGAGGATTGGCAGATTGCTATAGGAAATTATTTTGGCCAAATTCTGCATCATTTACCTTCACATGTTTTGCTAAATTTTATGTCTAAACACCCAGTTATTTTCCCTGTTAGGTGTAAATACTCTCCCATCTCAGATGCTCAAATGGTATTTACTGACGGGTCTGCTAATGGCAGAGCTTCTATAGTTACAAAAGATCAGCGTAAAGTTTTACATACGCAGGAGACTTCGGCCCAGAGAGCTGAACTCACAGCTGTTATAGAGGCTTTTGTTATGTTTGCAGAGGAGGAATTTAACCTTTATTCTGATTCTCAGTATGTGGTCAGGCTGTTTCCACACATTGAGACTGCGATCCTGCCTGAGAACAAAACTGCAATATTTCACTTGTTAACTAAACTGCAGCAGCAAATTTGGAAACGAAGCCGAGCATATTTTATTGGTCACATTCGGGCTCATTCTGGATTGCCTGGACCTTTAAGTGCCTTAAATGACCTGGCAGATTCACTAACTAAGGTCACAGTGGCTTCTGCTTTTGAAGAAGCCCGAGCTTCTCATTCACTCCACCATCAAAATGCTACTGCGCTAAGATATCAATTTCAGATTCCTCGAGACTCTGCTCGGGAGATTGTTCGTCCCTGTTCTCATTGTCCCACTACTATAAATAGTTTACCTATGGGAGTTAACCCTCGCGGTCTTAAACCTAATGCACTCTGGCAGATGGATGTAACTCACATCTCTTCATTTGCAAAACTGTCTTTTGTTCATGTAACAGTAGACACCTTTTCTCATGTTATTGTTGCAACTGCTCGCACAGGGGAAGCAGTTAAAGACGTAATACAACATCTCTTTACTTGTTTCTCATATATGGGTCTGCCAAAAGCCTTGAAAACTGATAATGCTCCTGCTTACACATCTAAGTCTTTTCAGGAATTTTGTCTAAAGTTTCAAATTAAACATAATACAGGCATCCCTTATAATCCACAAGGACAAGCCATTGTGGAAAGAGCACATCAAACGTTAAAAACCCAAATTCAAAAACTAAAAGAAGGGGAGTTTAAATATAGTTCTCCCCATCACCTCTTGCAACATGCTCTTTTTGTAATAAATATTTTAAATACTGATTCAGCTGGAATGACTGCAATGCTTCGCCATTGGTGCCCGGAGCAATTGAATGCAAAACCATTAGTTAAATGGAAGGACCTCCTTTCCGGACAATGGAAAGGTCCTGACCCATTGTTAACCAGCGGTCGAGGATATGCTTGTATTTTTCCACAGGACGCAGATTCTCCAATTTGGGTTCCGGATAGATTGATTCGCCATGTCTCAGCCTCTCGGATACCGAGTTCCACGGCCGCCGCGACCCCGAAAGAGAAAAGGGCCTCCTCTGCCTTCGCTCCCCCCGCCAGCACGGGAAACACCACTGACATCGGAGCAACTGACATCAGGGATCCCGGATGAGCAGGGGACGGATCCGCCCACCAAACAGATGTCTCAACTTCACATACAGGATATCGCTCCCCCCAATCCTTTGCCTCACAAAAGGGGGTCAGGCCGCCTGACTCAGGCGACCTGGAATGCCTCCATACCTACTTGGGGACAAATAAAAACACTCTGCCATCAGGCACGGGGAATAACCTCTTTGCAGGGCTCTCCAACCTCCCCTGAGAAGATGTTTATTGCTATGCTTGCCTTATTATCTTGCCAGGTAAGCGCCTCCTCCCCCACTCCTGAAAAGTATTGGGCTTACTTTCCAGATCCTCCAACCCTTCAAGTAGTTACCTGGAACAGTGACCCCCTACGGGTCCACACAAACCAGCCTCAGTTACTGGGAGGGTCATATACTTCCTATACCACAGACGAATATCCTATTAATTTCAATTTTACCTTCAGGGGATTAGCAGACGACCTTCCTGTTTGTTTCAACTTTCCCAGTGATATAGAAAGCTTTATTATTCCCCCTAAAGAAGGATGTGTCGGAGCCTCTAAAAAGGCAGTTCTGACTCATTCTCCAGCCTCAGGTATTGAACACAGAGGGCGTCTAGCGCTTTGGGTTTTACAGGCTCGTATGCCCGGGGCCCTTGATCCCCACGAACTTATAATCCATAGACCCCCTCCTGGATATTCAAGTTGTTATAATACCGAGCCTTCAGATGCCATATGGAACACTATAGATGATCGTACAGGGTATCCGATTTGGAAATCTTGTACTTATCGTTTAAGAGCTGATTATAGAATACCGGGAGGAGGAAATTACATGATTCAAGATTGGAGTAACTCAGACCTAGATAGGAGCCCATTGCCCCTTGATGACTTTCCCAGCAGATTTTATAATTGGAAGAAAGATTTGGTTTCTTGGCCTTTAAGCATTACTAGATGGCATAATAATCAATTTGTTTCGCCTATATTGTCCTATACAACTAAGAACAGAACCTCTTGGCAGCCATAAATTTGGAGGGCCCTTGCTGCCACTGCTCCCATTTCCTTATTCCGTCCAAATAGCAATTCTACTTATTCTGTTTTAGCTTGTGTACCTTCGCCTTATGTTTTTCTCTTTACTAATGACTCCAAAAGATTAAATGTACACATGAATTATTCAGGTGGACCTAATATCGTAACTTGTGAACAATGTATGCTTTCATCTTGTTTGACCCCCCAATATAATGTTTGTTCTTTTGTTGTGTTGAAACGCCCACCCTATCTCATGATACCTGTGTCTGTGCATTCTTATTGGTATGATAATTACGGTTTGGCTGTATTGCAACAACTGCAGGATTTAATGCGAACACGACGGTTTGTGGGCTTACTTATCTTGGGAATAGCAGCTTTGATAAGTGCAATTACTTCTGTTACTGTGGCAGCAATATCATTGACTCAACAAGTACATACTGCTCAATATGTTGATTCTATGTCCAAAAATGTTTCTTTAGCATTGGCAACACAGGAAGCTATAGACAGAAAATTAGAGATGAGGGTAGACGCCCTAGAGGAAGCAGTAATACATATTGGGACTGAATTGCAGGCTTTAAAGGTGAAAATGGCATTATCCTGTCATGCTGACTACCGGTGGATATGTGTAACACCCCTGAAAGTAAATGAGACAGATTTTGAATGGGAAAAGATTAAAAACCATATTTCAGGTATTTGGAACAGCTCTGACATTAGCTTAGACTTAGGGAAACTTCACAATCAAATAGCAACCCTGGAACACTCCCGATTAGATTTTACTGCCGCTGGAACAGCAAATGATTTCTTCCATACTTTCTCTAACTACATTTCAGGAAAAAATATTCTGTCTACCTTCCTCGGCTATGCTACGTTGGCTGTTTTAATTTTATTTCTAATAATCATTCTTTCTTGTATTGTCAGGATTCTTCGGCAGAGCATTCAGAGGCTCGCGACTGAGCTACATCTGGCTGTTTTAAGAAATAAAAAAGGGGGAGATGCGGGGAGCCGGTGAGGCATTCCACTCGTGACAAAGGTCATGAGGAAGGAGGCTCGGCATACGCAAAGGCGGGATCGAGCCTCAGGAGTCCCCCCGGATATTCTCGAGCATTGTCCCCCAAAAAACCAGAGTCTGCCTACTTTATTGCTTTGTGCTCTCACCTCTGACTTTACTGGGGGCTGTCCCCTACCACCATCTCGCTCTCTCTGTGTCAAAGAGTTAACTTACAACTCCAATTAATAAAGTTCCTGGGCAATTAGGAGTGTTTAAATCCAAACCCCTCAGATGGCTCTCTAACTCGCCTGACAAGTTTACCCGGACTCCTGCAGCTATGCATACGATTGTTTACAGTCTCCTAGCCTCCAGAGGCACGGGAAGCTTAAGATATTCAAATAGCTTAGAGCCTCTCAGAGAGTTAAAAACTGTCAGAATAAACTAGTAAAGGATTTCATTGATGAGTCAATGTTTGTTGCCAAGTTTTCACATCCCCTGAATTGTATCCTTGAATATGTATTAATTAATAGTGGGTATGTAGAAAAAATAAGTAGTGGCCTTGGTGTTAGTAACTTTAGACCCTTAAGGTAATAAATTCTTTCCTTTGTTGTAAACCCATTACACATCCGCCCTATAGGAATGCAATTTTATCTTTGGAAGATGGTGCCAAACCTTAAAATAATTACTCTTAGAGAAAGTAAGTCTTTGTTGATAAGTCCTTGTCAAGAGTCATAAAATGTTAGTAGGCCTTCTGGCCAGAAGATGATGTAAATCACCTAAACCATTTGTATACGATAAATTTGCAGGAAAGAAACCTTGGTTTTTGATAAGAATCAAAGACTGCTGACTTTGCATCCCCTATTATCCTCTATGTGTAACTTAGGGTATAAAAGCCCCTGTTAAAAATAAAGCTATGGGCCTTGCTCACCAACGCTTGGTCTCCCCATGTCATTCTTTCTTTTAACTTCCAGCTGAGTCTCCATCTGGAGCGCGGAACCCACCATGCTTACTAATCATGCCTGGGCTTCTAAGACCCACTCGAGAAGGTGTCTAGGGTGAGACACCTTCCGCTATTCGAGAGGGCGCCTGCGGCCTATGTAAGTGGTGCAAACTTCTTGTCTTGAAGTTTTATTGGTCTCCCGCGTAAACCAAGCTACTCAGCTTCTTTTTTCCACTGAATTTTCCTACTGAGCTATCCTCATTCTATTGTTCTCTATATCTCTAATTAGCATATAAATAGTCGCCGACGCCGTCTCCCCTTCGAATACCCTGGATCAGCCGGGGCTGGTCCTCGGCAGGTGGCGCCCGATACAGGCGTTTCGAAGGTAAGTCCCCAACCCCATTCCCCCAGTGTTGAGTTTTCGGGACGGATAGGACCCCACTTAGGGTGCTGCAGACCCCCCTGTAGAATAGACAGGGAGAGAGGAGTGGGAAGTGTTGAAAGTGTTGAAGAGTTAGAGAGAAAAAAACGATTTCTAAAAAGGCTGACAAAAAAGGCCTAATCTTTTGATAGCTAAAAGCAAAATCTTTTACTATACTTAATTTTCTGACATGGGTAATACTGAATCAAATGAAAGACAGCTCTTTATAGGAGTAATTTTACAGTTATTAGGTAAAAGAGGAATTAAAGTTAAAAAATCTGCCATTCAATCATTTTTTTCCTTTGTACAAGAGCACTGTCCCTGGTTTCCAGACGAAGGTTCTGTTAACTTAGATGTCTGGGAAAAAGTAGGAAAACAGTTAAAAACTTACCATGCCGAACATGGCTCAGAAAAGGTGCCTAATGACGCCTTTTCCTTATGGAATATTATTAGAGATGTCTTAGACCCTGCCCCAGATTCAGAAAAAGTACATCTTAAAAGGGATAGTGAAGAAAATGCTGTAGTTAAACCTACCCCTGAATCTAAAAAAGTAACCTTTAAAGAGGAAAATGAAGTCGAAATTGTAGTTAAACCTGAAGAAAATGAGAAAAACGAAGACCCGCCTAACTATCAGCAACTAAGAAAAATGTTAGCAGCCATGACTACTCAGGAACAACTTAAAGATAGGGATGAGAAAGAAGATCAGCCTTCCCCAAAAGGAAAAGAGAATTTAGATGAGATAACAGCTAAATATCATTCTGATGAAGATCGGCATCTCTTAAACAAAGATGCCCCAAAAGGCCTAAGAGAAACTTCCCCTGTCAGGCCATCAGCTCCAAAGAGCTTAAGGGAAACGTCTCCCATCAGGCTATATGCCCCCAGGGATTCCCAAGAGAGCTTCCCAGTTAATCCATATGTAACTTCTGCATACCAAACAGTTCAAAGAGCTCCAGAGTACAGAGCAGAGAATATAAAACCTATGCCATTGCCACCTCCTCCCATACCACCTCCCCCCATACCACCTCCCATACCAAGCCGTACAGGTCCTATTAAACCCACATTATTGCTGCCACCTCCTTATCGAAGTGGGAAAATTCCAAAATCGATCCCACGGAGACAGACCTCTTCTGCCCCTGGCGAGAAATTTGATCCCCAGCTTCAGGCTTGTTTCCCTTTAATTTTTGACAATGATGAAAGAGAACAAAAGGCTATCGACTGGGAGCCTGTTTCTTTTCAATTGGTAAAAGAACTTAAAAATGCATGTATTTCATATGGGCCTAAAGCCCCATATACAATGCAGCTAGTAGAAAATTTAGCAGGTCAGTGCTTAACACCTCGAGAATGGAAATCAATTGCTAGGGCCTGCCTGTCCGGAGGACATTTTATACTTTGGAAATCTGAATATGATGATCTCGCTCGTATATATGCTTTTTCTAACCAAAATGGAGACTTTACACATATCACTGAACCTATATTACTTGGTCAGGCCGACTACCCCTCGTATGACGAACAGATGAAATTAGATAGAACTACTATACAACAGGTGGCTGATTGTGCCTTTACTGCCTGGCGCTCATTGCCCGATGGTAAAGCATCAGGTGCCGCTCTATCTGATATTAAACAAAAGTCAGAAGAGCCATTTGAAGACTTTGTCTCACGACTCTCAGAAGCTGTCCAGAGAATAATTTCTGATTCTGAGGCAGCTAAACTGTTAACAAAACACTTGGCCTTTGAAAATGCTAATTCTACCTGCCAGGCTATATTGCGCCCTCTTAGAAGAACTGGATCTTTAATTGATTATATGAAACAGTGTGCAGATGTAGGACCGTCAATGCTACAAGGTGTTGCGATAGCTGCAGCAATAACAGGGAATTCTTATCAGCAGGCAGTCCAGTCCTTTTTTACTAACAAGAATAAGCCATCACAAAGTGATCTCAATAACCAAAGCAAGAATGCATTCCCTAAAACTTGTTTCTCCTGTGGCCAGGAGGGACACACTTCTCGTTACTGCCCTCAAAGAACACCCGGTTCTTATCTACCTAATCCGGCCCAACCAGCTGTGTTTGCTCCGCAAAACCCTGCCCCCCCGCCCATGAATGCTAGGTCTCTTTGCCCTCGCTGCCAGAAAGGATATCACTGGGCAAGGGACTGCAGGTCAAGACTCCACAGAAATGGAGCCCTTTTAGGCCCTGACCAGCAGTCGGGAAACGGGTTGAGGGGCCAGCCCCAGGCCCCGACAACGATTGGGGCAGCCTCACTGAACCCATTCATTCCCTTCGTCCCGTCGCAGAGCTCATCAGAGCAACCCCAGGCAGCGCAGGACTGGACCTCAGTTCCACCACCTCAACAATATTAACACCAGATAGCCCCACTATAAAAATCCCTACAGGAGTTAAAGGTCCATTACCGACAGGCCTGGTAGGAATTATACTAGGCAGAAGTTCCTTAGCTATACAAGGTCTTACAATTATTCCTGGAGTAATTGACTCAGATTATACAGGAGAAATTCAGATAATGATTTCACCCCCGACTAAAACTTTCCAAATACATCAGGGACAGAGAATAGCCCAACTTTTACTTTTGCCTTATCATAATGCAATTGGGCCAACAGCCACCCAAAATGAAAGACAGGACAAAGGATTTGGGTCTAGTGACATGGTTTTTTGGGTAACAGAAATTACTAAAAAGCGTCCTATGAAATCTATTCTTGTCAGTGGCAAGTCTATTGAAGGGCTATTAGACACAGGAGCAGATGTTTCCTGTATTTCTGGGAAAGACTGGCCCAATTCCTGGCCCACACATACTACTGCAAATAACTTAGTGGGCATCGGGAGAGCTCCTGCAGTAGCCCAAAGTGCAAAAATTTTAGACTGGCAATTTGAGGATACCCGTGGAACATTCCAACCGTATATGATTCCTTCGCTGCCCTTCTTGCTGTGGGGGAGAGATGTGCTGTCTCAAATGGGCATGTTACTTTTTAGCCCTGATGATAAAGTAACTTTGCAAATGCTACAAATGGGCTATGACCCTTCAAAAGGGTTAGGTAAACAGCAGACAGGAATAACTGAACCAATTTGCCCTGCTCCTCTAAAGTTCCGTGCTGGGTTAGGGTATCCAAATTTTTGATGGAGGCCATTGTTTTTGCTGCCGACCCCATTACCTGGAAATCTCAGGACCCGGTGTGGGTAGAACAATGGCCTCTGACTAAAGAAAAACAACTGGCAGCCAAAGCGTTAATTTCTGAACAACTAGCACTGGGACATATTGAGCCCTCCAATAGCCCCTGGAATACTCCTATTTTTGTTATTAAGAAAAAATCTGGCAACTGGCGACTTTTACAAGATTTAAGAGCTATTAATGCCACTATGGAAGATATGGGAGCCTTACAACCTGGGCTTCCTTCCCCAGTAGCCGTCCCAGAAGGATATAATATTATTGTAATTGATTTACAAGACTGTTTTTTCACCATCCCCTTAAATGCTGAGGATAAAAAGCGATTTGCTTTTAGTTTACCAGCAGAAAATTTTAAGCAGCCTCATTTAAGGTTTCAATGGAAAGTGTTGCCCCAGGGAATGAAAAACAGCCCTACTCTATGTCAAAAATTTGTTAATGCAGCTATAGAAGATATTAGGGCTAAATATGAACAATTGTATATGATTCACTATATGGATGATATTTTAATAGCTCACCCTGATAGAGCTCATTTACAAACTGTTCTCCAGGATTTGACTCAGGCTTTAACAGACAGAGGCTTAAAAATTGCCCCAGAGAAAATTCAAGTCAATCCGCCCATAACTTACTTAGGACGGGTTATCAATTCAGAAACTGTGACTCATGCCCCATTAAAATTGAGAAAGGATCACCTTGTTACTTTAAATGATTATCAAAAACTTTTAGGCGACATTAATTGGATCAGACCTTATTTAAAATTAACCACTGCTGAATTAAAGCCTCTTTTTAACATTTTACGTGGGGATCCTGATCCAACTTCTAAGAGACAATTAACTGCTGAGGCTCAGGAGGCCTTAGAAAAAGTGGAAGCAGCTTTATCTGATAGCTATGTAAAAAGAGTTAATTTACAAACAAATTGGCAATTCCTCTGCCTGGCTACTCCAACAGCACCTACGGGAGTTTTGTGGCAAAACGGCCCCCTAGAATGGGTCCATCTCCCCGCCCAGGCTAAAAAAGTAGTGGCCTCTTATCCAGGACTGATAGCTACACTGATATTGAAAGGGAGAAAACGTAGCATTGAATTGTTTGGTAAAGAACCAGCAGAAATTGTAATTCCATATAATAAAGAACAACTTGATGCTCTTCTAATGTTTGATGAGGATTGGCAGATTGCTATAGGAAATTATTTTGGCCAAATTCTGCATCATTTACCTTCACATGTTTTGCTAAATTTTATGTCTAAACACCCAGTTATTTTCCCTGTTAGGTGTAAATACTCTCCCATCTCAGATGCTCAAATGGTATTTACTGACGGGTCTGCTAATGGCAGAGCTTCTATAGTTACAAAAGATCAGCGTAAAGTTTTACATACGCAGGAGACTTCGGCCCAGAGAGCTGAACTCACAGCTGTTATAGAGGCTTTTGTTATGTTTGCAGAGGAGGAATTTAACCTTTATTCTGATTCTCAGTATGTGGTCAGGCTGTTTCCACACATTGAGACTGCGATCCTGCCTGAGAACAAAACTGCAATATTTCACTTGTTAACTAAACTGCAGCAGCAAATTTGGAAACGAAGCCGAGCATATTTTATTGGTCACATTCGGGCTCATTCTGGATTGCCTGGACCTTTAAGTGCCTTAAATGACCTGGCAGATTCACTAACTAAGGTCACAGTGGCTTCTGCTTTTGAAGAAGCCCGAGCTTCTCATTCACTCCACCATCAAAATGCTACTGCGCTAAGATATCAATTTCAGATTCCTCGAGACTCTGCTCGGGAGATTGTTCGTCCCTGTTCTCATTGTCCCACTACTATAAATAGTTTACCTATGGGAGTTAACCCTCGCGGTCTTAAACCTAATGCACTCTGGCAGATGGATGTAACTCACATCTCTTCATTTGCAAAACTGTCTTTTGTTCATGTAACAGTAGACACCTTTTCTCATGTTATTGTTGCAACTGCTCGCACAGGGGAAGCAGTTAAAGACGTAATACAACATCTCTTTACTTGTTTCTCATATATGGGTCTGCCAAAAGCCTTGAAAACTGATAATGCTCCTGCTTACACATCTAAGTCTTTTCAGGAATTTTGTCTAAAGTTTCAAATTAAACATAATACAGGCATCCCTTATAATCCACAAGGACAAGCCATTGTGGAAAGAGCACATCAAACGTTAAAAACCCAAATTCAAAAACTAAAAGAAGGGGAGTTTAAATATAGTTCTCCCCATCACCTCTTGCAACATGCTCTTTTTGTAATAAATATTTTAAATACTGATTCAGCTGGAATGACTGCAATGCTTCGCCATTGGTGCCCGGAGCAATTGAATGCAAAACCATTAGTTAAATGGAAGGACCTCCTTTCCGGACAATGGAAAGGTCCTGACCCATTGTTAACCAGCGGTCGAGGATATGCTTGTATTTTTCCACAGGACGCAGATTCTCCAATTTGGGTTCCGGATAGATTGATTCGCCATGTCTCAGCCTCTCGGATACCGAGTTCCACGGCCGCCGCGACCCCGAAAGAGAAAAGGGCCTCCTCTGCCTTCGCTCCCCCCGCCAGCACGGGAAACACCACTGACATCGGAGCAACTGACATCAGGGATCCCGGATGAGCAGGGGACGGATCCGCCCACCAAACAGATGTCTCAACTTCACATACAGGATATCGCTCCCCCCAATCCTTTGCCTCACAAAAGGGGGTCAGGCCGCCTGACTCAGGCGACCTGGAATGCCTCCATACCTACTTGGGGACAAATAAAAACACTCTGCCATCAGGCACGGGGAATAACCTCTTTGCAGGGCTCTCCAACCTCCCCTGAGAAGATGTTTATTGCTATGCTTGCCTTATTATCTTGCCAGGTAAGCGCCTCCTCCCCCACTCCTGAAAAGTATTGGGCTTACTTTCCAGATCCTCCAACCCTTCAAGTAGTTACCTGGAACAGTGACCCCCTACGGGTCCACACAAACCAGCCTCAGTTACTGGGAGGGTCATATACTTCCTATACCACAGACGAATATCCTATTAATTTCAATTTTACCTTCAGGGGATTAGCAGACGACCTTCCTGTTTGTTTCAACTTTCCCAGTGATATAGAAAGCTTTATTATTCCCCCTAAAGAAGGATGTGTCGGAGCCTCTAAAAAGGCAGTTCTGACTCATTCTCCAGCCTCAGGTATTGAACACAGAGGGCGTCTAGCGCTTTGGGTTTTACAGGCTCGTATGCCCGGGGCCCTTGATCCCCACGAACTTATAATCCATAGACCCCCTCCTGGATATTCAAGTTGTTATAATACCGAGCCTTCAGATGCCATATGGAACACTATAGATGATCGTACAGGGTATCCGATTTGGAAATCTTGTACTTATCGTTTAAGAGCTGATTATAGAATACCGGGAGGAGGAAATTACATGATTCAAGATTGGAGTAACTCAGACCTAGATAGGAGCCCATTGCCCCTTGATGACTTTCCCAGCAGATTTTATAATTGGAAGAAAGATTTGGTTTCTTGGCCTTTAAGCATTACTAGATGGCATAATAATCAATTTGTTTCGCCTATATTGTCCTATACAACTAAGAACAGAACCTCTTGGCAGCCATAAATTTGGAGGGCCCTTGCTGCCACTGCTCCCATTTCCTTATTCCGTCCAAATAGCAATTCTACTTATTCTGTTTTAGCTTGTGTACCTTCGCCTTATGTTTTTCTCTTTACTAATGACTCCAAAAGATTAAATGTACACATGAATTATTCAGGTGGACCTAATATCGTAACTTGTGAACAATGTATGCTTTCATCTTGTTTGACCCCCCAATATAATGTTTGTTCTTTTGTTGTGTTGAAACGCCCACCCTATCTCATGATACCTGTGTCTGTGCATTCTTATTGGTATGATAATTACGGTTTGGCTGTATTGCAACAACTGCAGGATTTAATGCGAACACGACGGTTTGTGGGCTTACTTATCTTGGGAATAGCAGCTTTGATAAGTGCAATTACTTCTGTTACTGTGGCAGCAATATCATTGACTCAACAAGTACATACTGCTCAATATGTTGATTCTATGTCCAAAAATGTTTCTTTAGCATTGGCAACACAGGAAGCTATAGACAGAAAATTAGAGATGAGGGTAGACGCCCTAGAGGAAGCAGTAATACATATTGGGACTGAATTGCAGGCTTTAAAGGTGAAAATGGCATTATCCTGTCATGCTGACTACCGGTGGATATGTGTAACACCCCTGAAAGTAAATGAGACAGATTTTGAATGGGAAAAGATTAAAAACCATATTTCAGGTATTTGGAACAGCTCTGACATTAGCTTAGACTTAGGGAAACTTCACAATCAAATAGCAACCCTGGAACACTCCCGATTAGATTTTACTGCCGCTGGAACAGCAAATGATTTCTTCCATACTTTCTCTAACTACATTTCAGGAAAAAATATTCTGTCTACCTTCCTCGGCTATGCTACGTTGGCTGTTTTAATTTTATTTCTAATAATCATTCTTTCTTGTATTGTCAGGATTCTTCGGCAGAGCATTCAGAGGCTCGCGACTGAGCTACATCTGGCTGTTTTAAGAAATAAAAAAGGGGGAGATGCGGGGAGCCGGTGAGGCATTCCACTCGTGACAAAGGTCATGAGGAAGGAGGCTCGGCATACGCAAAGGCGGGATCGAGCCTCAGGAGTCCCCCCGGATATTCTCGAGCATTGTCCCCCAAAAAACCAGAGTCTGCCTACTTTATTGCTTTGTGCTCTCACCTCTGACTTTACTGGGGGCTGTCCCCTACCACCATCTCGCTCTCTCTGTGTCAAAGAGTTAACTTACAACTCCAATTAATAAAGTTCCTGGGCAATTAGGAGTGTTTAAATCCAAACCCCTCAGATGGCTCTCTAACTCGCCTGACAAGTTTACCCGGACTCCTGCAGCTATGCATACGATTGTTTACAGTCTCCTAGCCTCCAGAGGCACGGGAAGCTTAAGATATTCAAATAGCTTAGAGCCTCTCAGAGAGTTAAAAACTGTCAGAATAAACTAGTAAAGGATTTCATTGATGAGTCAATGTTTGTTGCCAAGTTTTCACATCCCCTGAATTGTATCCTTGAATATGTATTAATTAATAGTGGGTATGTAGAAAAAATAAGTAGTGGCCTTGGTGTTAGTAACTTTAGACCCTTAAGGTAATAAATTCTTTCCTTTGTTGTAAACCCATTACACATCCGCCCTATAGGAATGCAATTTTATCTTTGGAAGATGGTGCCAAACCTTAAAATAATTACTCTTAGAGAAAGTAAGTCTTTGTTGATAAGTCCTTGTCAAGAGTCATAAAATGTTAGTAGGCCTTCTGGCCAGAAGATGATGTAAATCACCTAAACCATTTGTATACGATAAATTTGCAGGAAAGAAACCTTGGTTTTTGATAAGAATCAAAGACTGCTGACTTTGCATCCCCTATTATCCTCTATGTGTAACTTAGGGTATAAAAGCCCCTGTTAAAAATAAAGCTATGGGCCTTGCTCACCAACGCTTGGTCTCCCCATGTCATTCTTTCTTTTAACTTCCAGCTGAGTCTCCATCTGGAGCGCGGAACCCACCACGCTTACTAATCATGCCTGGGCTTCTAAGACCCACTCGAGAAGGTGTCTAGGGTGAGACACCTTCCGCTATTCGAGAGGGCGCCTGTGGCCTACGTAAGTGGTGCAAACTTCTTGTCTTGAAGTTTTATTGGTCTCCCGCGTAAACCAAGCTACTCAGCTTCTTTTTTCCACTGAATTTTCCTACTGAGCTATCCTCATTCTATTGTTCTCTATATCTCTAATTAGCATATAAATAGTCGCCGACGCCGTCTCCCCTTCGAATACCCTGGATCAGCCGGGGCTGGTCCTTGGCAAATGTCACCAGTTAAGCACTTAATAACCTTTGCTAAAGTTTCTCTCTCACTTGTGACCATTTTCCGTGAAGAAGTCAAAGAAACATTTAAATACTTAAGAATTACTGCCCCTATAACAACGAGTAAGAAAAAATCAGGATGCTCAGTAATCTGCTCTCCTCATTCACAAGCCAGGTGATTCCTCCCACTGCAGTCAACAGCAAGTCATGTCTCAGTCTCCACTCACATAAAAAAGGCTACAGGTCATTAACCTTCTGTGACTCTTCAGAAACATCAGTGTCACAGTCTCTTAGGCCCCTCAAATGAATACACCCAAATATCAACTGGTCGGCCCCCCACTTCCAAACCTCTGCCTGTGGTTTTAAATGTTGTCAATCCTGTTACTACCACTCCATGGTACCAAGTTTGACCCTAAGGAACGATGCTTGTCTCTTCCCTCTCGCTGGCCACGAAGCTACAGGCTCCTTGAGGTGTGACCATGAGCAACACCCAGTCATACTGTCCACATACCAGACAGGCCCTTGTCACACTTGACAGTGCTGAGGGGAGCTGCCCGGGGGAGCAGCCTACCTGTGGTGGAAGGGAGCCCCTCACAGTCTCGTCTGGTCCACTTTGGCTCTCAGGGTTTCCAGGTTTAGAATCAGCTGGTCCTACGAAACAGCAAATGACACAGCCTGCACCGTTTGCTTTCTGGATATAAAATGACTTGCACCAAAATGTGCAGAACAGGTTACATGAGTAGGTATCAACTCCGAACATTTTAATTCTGAGAAAATGTTCTCTAAGTGTCCCTAGCAAATATAAACACTCAGAACAATATTAACCCTTATAAACCATAATGAAGAGGAAGTTCCATCTCAGGTGTAGAAAAGGTTTCTCTGGAGGAAACATCGTAAGCCATGAACAATGATGAAGTGGGTAGAGAGAAGCTGGACTTGGGGCGGGGGTTTGGGTCACGGGGACATGACTCACTCTATTGCCCTCACTGCTTTAAAGTGTCTCCATGGAGCTCACCTGCATTCCTCACATTCATTCCTCTACAGCCCACTTCACTTCCTCATGGGGTAAAACAAGTCAAATGGGCCAAGTTTCTGAGTCACTCAAGTCAACCTGGAAGCTCTGTGCTGTCGGCCACAACAGTCACCCGCCTCGTGCAGCCCCTGAGCACGTGAGACAGGCTGGTGCAAAGCTCGATGTGGAAATCACACAGAGGATTTCAAGATTCGCAGTGAAAGAAGGACGTCAAGTAGCCTATTTGTTTTTAGGAAATTTTAGATTGTGTAGGTGGCTCGTATTATCTTTCTGACGCACAGCACAGTCCATGTGAAAGGCTCACGCTTTGTCTCAGCTTTCGGGTGAACCCACAAAGGACTGCTCAGAATTCTGCACCACACACAATGGCCACACACTCTAAACCCATCTATAATGCAAACACATTCAGTGTTCAAAACCAGAAATGCTATATGTGTTACAGCACTGGATTAGCCATAAGGAAAATGTAACTCGACTTCCGCAAGCATCTGCTCAAACTCATGTCCATTGAGTTGGTGATGCCGACTAACCATCTCATGCTCTGTCATCTGCTCTCTTCCTGCCTTCAATCTTTTCCAGCACCAGGGTCTTTTCCAATATGAAAATTCATATTAAAAATGAAATAATTACCTCAAGCAATTTTTAAATGTAATAACAAAGTTGGAAAGTCTGTGTTTTATAAAATGAGCATCAATTTCAAGGTTTAAAAAGCTGTTTTAGGACTTACTGTATTAAAAAATAAAATGGAGAGAAGACAAGAGAATGATCTATTTGAGATTGGCTCTGTGTGAGAATTTGCTGAGATTAATTGACGGGATGGGTCATGGGTATTTATTATACTACTCCATCCACTTTTGTGCATGTTTGAAATTTTCCATTGTAATACATTTAAAAACAGTTTATTTTCTGATAAAGCAGAGTCTTCTCCAGCAACACAATTCGAAAGCATCAATTCTTCAGTGCTCAGCCTTCTTTATGGTCCAACTCTCACACCCATACGTGACTACCGGAAAAACCATGGCTTTGACGATATGGACCTTTGTCAGCAAAGTGATGTCTGTACTTTTCAATATGCTGTCTATGTTTGTCATAGCTTTCCAAGGAGCAAGCATTTTTTAATCTCATGGCTGCAGTCACAATCGGCAGTGATTTTTGAGCCCAAGGAAAGAAAACCTGTCACAGCTTCCACAATAAGGCATAGCATTCAAAGATTTTTAAAGCAAAACAAAAGTTGACTTTGAATTGGCTTAGTCATAAACAGCATCCTGATCTCAACAGCCTCTGAGCAGCAGTTCTGAAAGTAAGGAAGAGCACCCTTGATCGGGAAACATTGAGCTCTCTGCCTAAGCGGGGAGGGTGCCTCACTGTGGGTTTCACGATGGGAGTCAGAACCACTGCCCCCTGGGATCCCGCCTGTGAGGCTCTGCAGTCCAGGCCCAAGAACACAGGCATGGTGGGGACTGTACAGACACGTGAGGCTGGACCTGGGATCCCCACTCCATTTCCTGGATGGTCTGTATCACCATGTAGCCAACCTTTCCAGGAAACCTCTCTCAGGACTCGGTGATGCGAGCCTCCACCATCGCCCTTTCCTGATGCACCTTCTGTCGAAGCACAACTACGGTTCTCCTCCTGCCTAGGAGCAGCCATCCTACCACACACCATGTCTGGAACACCCGTTTGGCATTTGGGACTCCAGTGCCACGTCCGAGGCAAACAGGCTTCACACCTGGTCGCCATGCCTTCAGTTTCATAGGCCCCAGGCTGGCAACCTCAAGTTTGTTTGAGGGGCAGTCCTGAGGTCCACCTGTATCCCAAGCAGCTCCCAGACTGGCTGGTCAGAGCAACAAGCAGCCTCTTTGAACGTGGGGACGCCCTGGCCCCTGCCTACCACCTATGGGCGACCACCTCTGGCCCTGCTCCCGAGGAGGTGGATGCCCGGATCAGCAGATGGGGCCACACAGGCACACACTCAGCAGCAGAGATGGGAGTGGCGGAGAAAGGCAGCGCTGGCCCCCACCCAAGCCGTGTCTCCTGCCCAGACACAGCTTCCCTGTCAGCACAGGCACCCGCTGCAGCTCCTTGATCTTCTCCTCCATTTGGGCCTCCATCTGGCGCAGCCTATCTTCTATGCTGCCGTGACTCTGTCCCGCCTGTCGCCCAAGAACAGCATCGACCGCTTGCAACGACCCTGTCCTGACAGCACTCGGGCTGTGACTGCAGGGGCGGCAATTGGGCCATGCTCTATGCAGACCACGGGGCTCGGGTTCAAGGGGGGGCACATCCGCACACCTGCTCATGCAGCCTGCACGGCTTCATGTGTGACACATGGCTCACGGAGGGTGCTGGTGACCAGCTCGTGAGAGGAGACGTGCTCCCCCTGCCCCAGGCCCTGCACCCATGGCCGCTGCGCTCCCTCCTCGGACTGCCTGTGGTGAGCCAGCGTGGGCAGCAGCTGCAAGCACAAGGTACACGTTCTACCTTCCTAAGCTGGGAAAGAAGTTCAAATCGTTTAGCCTCCTGAGTGGTAGAGCTTCCGGAAGACAAAAGGTCGGACTACAAGGCAGACCGGGGACGGACAGCAGAGATGCCAGGGGAAAGGAGAAACCAAGCCTGGAGAGGAAGATCACAGGCAGAAGGGTGCCCCCTGGCGGCTGTTAGTGACCCTGCTCTGGCAGGGTCTGCGAGCACCCGACACCGCCGGCCGCCAGCGACCTGACGGCCCCTCAGGTGCTCACTGAGCCCCGGGCAACGCTTCCGACAGCCGCGCCAGCACAGACCCGGCCCGACTCTCCATGCCCAGCCAGTGCCCTCCGGCAGTGCGGGGCAACACCTTTCCCGCCAGAAGGACGGGGTGGCTGGCTGGCTGGCAGTGGGGATGGTGCCCCCAGCAGCGCCATATCCCAGGGACGCGGCCTCTCACCCGCGGGCTCCCGGGGACGGCGAGTGGGGAGTGGGGCCCCGGGTCTGCATGTGCCCTGCTGGGACTTCTTCAACAAGTGTATGGATAATGACTTAAAACTGTGTTCATTACAGAGCTATTTTGGCCATCTCTTAAACGAGAATGGGATTTTTCGATGTCTGTATCTTGCTAGGTTTTGAGTAGCTGACTGAACTCTGAGCAGCAGTGACTCGGAGCTGAAGCGTCCTAGGGACACACAGAACATGGGACAAAACTGGAGGGAAATTAACTTAGGGATGACACAGAAGCGGGGGCTGCCTCACACTCAGGGAGCGCTCCCATCTCAGACGGGCAGCAGGACCCCCGAGTCTGCGCTCCTGTGTGGACCAAGCAGCATGGGCAGGGGCACGGTGGGACAGCAGGGGAACAGGCCCTCCCAGCGCCCACCCCCCCAGGGACCCAGAACAGCACCTTGGAGAGAGAGGCCACCCTCTGCGCCTGCTCCGCCTCCACCTCAGGCAGCGTCTCCGCCCTCCGCAGCGTCTGCTGCAGCTCCTCTACCAGCTCCAGGCGCTCCTGCAACTGGCGGTTCTTATCCTCTGTCTACAAAGGGAGAGCAGAGGATCAAAACAGACCGAGAGGTGTAGCCACTGTCGCTTTAAGTAAGCTGAGACAAAACCTAAATGCACGTGTCTACTGGATTCCTTCTGTTTTGGAAGCTGCATCAGGGTAAATTTTGTCCCAGTGTTCCTGGGCTTGGTCTCAGCAGAACACCTCCTGCCAGAGTATTTGCTTTTCTTAAATGTTCCCCAAGGACGTATTAAAAAAAAAAAAAAAAAGTTCTTATATAGTAAAGAAGATCATTTTTCCGTAGTGTCTTATTCATTCTTATTGACAAGTTAAGGGAAGAAGGGTTCAGTACGGACCCTTCTTAAAACATCACCAGAATCATCATTTAGAGGGAACCCTACTGACAGCACATGGCCACGGGTGTGTAAGCCAAAATATGGCTTGCATCTCCTCTGAAATACAGACCTGATAAGAGCATGCCTGGGGAAATGTCAGTCAACTAATATTTGTAAATGCACGATTATTCTTTTAACAGATCTTCTTACTCTGAAAAACTTTCAATGTAGAACATTTAGACAGATTCGTTTTTAAAAAAGAAAAAAATTAAAGTATCTATAAGCTCAGGTTCCTGAGAGGTTAGCATTTGTTTCTAAGCAGCTTTATTACTTTTTCTGTGTGTGTATTACTCTATGTACATACACAAACAATATGATATGCTTTAAAACCCTCAGAAAACAATAGCATGTGGTACGCAATATTTTCTGATCTGCCTTTTACAGCCATTATTTTGTATATCGTAATGCTCTTAATTAGCATTCCCCATCATACATTTCAATGGCTTTCTAGTATTTTATTTTTGTGGTGGGGACAATGATACACTTTGGCATGTGGGGACAATGATACACTTTGGCACACACCAGACTGACTCATTTGTTTTGGAGAAGCCAGATTGGGTTTTCCTGGTTAAATCCTGATTATCTGAGACCACTTGGAACAGGAGTGAGTAAGGCTCACCAAACCACAGGAAGTACAAATCCTAATCAGACTGCAGCTCTAACCCTGCCTTTTTTCACAGTGACCCCAGTTCCCAACAGGCAGCCAGCTGCCATGAAGTTCCCTGCTGCACTCTGCTCTTTCAGTAAAAACCCTACCAAGCCACCAGATTCACGTTCAAGTAAAACAAAAGAGTCAGGAGTGGAATTCCACAAAATGGTTAAACTAAGTCCCAAATAATTCAAACCTGTAAGTTGCAGTCACCCCCAAATTTTTAAAAATGTATTTCCTTCCAGTACAGCTGATTTACAATGATGCACATCCACACTTTTGAACGCAATATTTTAGGGTCATAAGAACTTTGCACTGGGACTTGATTTCCAACGTGGGAGTCACATGAAAAGATCTTTACCTTCCTTCCTCAGGAATTCACTACTATAAAAGTCAGACACAGTTCATAAAGGCTGTCGATGCCTAGAATCCTTATTTGTAATTTCATTTTCAAGTTTATCACTGAGGTCATCCTAAGTTTCAAATCAAACATAAAGTTAATGTCCTCAAAATAAAAGTCCTAAACATGGCAGTTTTCTCAGAGGTGAGCAAAAATGTGCCTACCCCAAAGGTCACATTTGCCACGATTGGCACCCATCTGTCTTAAGGTTCTGTCCAGCCACTTGGTTTACCAAGCTTCTTTTCTACATAATAAGCCCAAACAGCAAACAAAAAGTATACTAAACTACCCTGTTATTGCAAGAATTCCAGGAGGGAAGGTATCTGGCATGAAGTCAGGACCTCTGTCTGCTACACCATACATGCGGGCTTGACCCAGAACAGGGAGGGACCTTCAACAGATCCAATGGGGAGCTCTGAGGCTCGTTTCCTTGAGGAAAAGTTGGAAAAGTCTCATGCAATTTCCTCAGAATTAAAGTAAGAATATTAAAGAGTGGAAACAGAAGTCAAATTGTACGCAACTGGGAGCAGCCTTCTCAAGCCTAGTTCTGCTAAAGCAGAGTTACACCACATGGATGAAACGCTCAAACCAGGACCAGAAATTGCTGCTGGTGCAACTCCTATCCGCCAGTTCAAAATCCATTTCAGGTCCCTCCCTTGTCACTAAGTAACCAATGTGGGCCAAGTCCTAACATTAGAAATGAAAGGTCTTAAAAATGCTTTTTCAAGAATTCTATATGTATTAAACTCTGATACCTAATCTCCTCCTGTTGCCAAAGAGTAGTGTGAATAGCTTATACAAACCTGTGCAAATATTTCTGTTTTGAGTTCTCACACAGAATTACTCACACCAAGCTACTGAACAAGGACACCTGCTGTACTACATGTTGGAGGGGTTCTCTCTGAGACGGTGTCATGGGGGAGGGGTGGGCAGGATGGGTGCTGTCTGTCTGCACACAGAGGAGAGGCAAGGCTCACAGGAGGAGGCCTGAGTCCCCAGCACTCTTCTGTTTTCACAGTGACTGCTAGAGAGTTTCTCATAAATCACGACACCTGCAGACACGACCGCCAGAAACATCATGATTCCACATGGTTACACAGCTCGGGCCTGAGGATCTGAGGGTGAGCAAATGCCACTCAACTTGTCTGACTGCCGGTATCACTGTCACAGCTCCCTTCAAGGAGCAGAACCTAAGAAAACTAGAGAAGATGGCCAGGCAAGCTGCCTCAGCAGAGCCCACACAGCATGCTCCCATCTCTCCGAGAGAACGAGCTCCACAGGTGTAATCAGACTCGCCTGAGTGAATCAGAAGGAAATTTCAGCATCATCAGGAACACATTCGACAGGCAGTTGTGGGGCGGGGGGCGGGGGGTGGTGGGTGATGAACCGGGAGACTCAGGTTGACATATATACAGCATTGATACTACACATAAAGTCAACGAGTAAGGACCTAGTGTACAGCACAGGGAAGTCTACTCAGTGCCCTGTGGTGAAGTAAAGGGGCAGGAAATATAAAAGAGAGGCAGATACATAAATAGATAGACATATGACTGATTCACTTTGCTGTACAGCAGAAATTGACACAGCAGTGTAAAGCCACTATATGCCAATAAATGAATGAATGGATGAATGAATTTTTAAAAAAGGAACACACTGGGCACCCTAGAACTTGTAGAAATGAGGAGTCCACACCCAGGGTGCAGCACAGCGCTAGGGCTGCCCTAACGTTGGTTCACTGCCAACGGAATGCCTGGACCAGGCCTCTTCTACCCCAGAGATCTCAATGCAGAGGCGGGGAGGCAGCCAGTTGCAGTCTCACCAGAGCTCTGCTCTTGCTCACACAGCCATGCCAAGGCTGAGATCACCGGGAGAACAAAGGACTCACAGTCCACCTCAGGACAACAGACACAGCTGCAGTCACTCACTTCGTGAACATCCTGCTGCAGTTTCCTGTTCACGTCCTCGGACTTGAGGAGGTCCTTCCTGGCCATGTCCAGGTCCTCCTTCAGTCACATGGGCAAAGAGGGCTGCCAGGCGCTCCTCCATCTGGCTCTGCTCCTGCTTGTCTATGACTTCCTGGAGGTCGATCACCTTAGCCAGGTCTTCCTCGTGGCTTAGAGGGTCTCTAAGGGGGAAAGGAAGCCTTAGACAGCCTTGTTTTGAGAGGGAGGGACCACAGCACTTCCGGGCAATCGGTGAGGTCAAAACTGCCTTCTGCACTCTGGGAGCTCACAAGACCCTCACCACCACTCAGACCTACATGGTATGTTGGTGAGAGGTCCCGACAGCCCCACACAGACTGGATGGTAAGACAAGAACCAGACAGAGAGTGAGACCAAGGACTTGCCTTTCCATTGGCGCTTGGCATGTTTTCTTGCTCATGATTTACATCAAGCACCCCGTGTGTTAGTATCTTTTCCTGGTTATTCTCCTCTTTAAGAATCATCTGCTAAAACCAAAAAGTTGAATTAGAGTAAAGAAATAAGTAAAGACAGCAAAACACCTGGAAAAATTCAAGTCTAAACTGAAAACGCAACATAAAAAGAAAATACATGGTGATGCTATCCATCCCGAATACCACCAGGTGATTAGAGTCAGAATTTGTCTTCTACTGGACAAAGGGGTACGTAAGAAATCTGCAGCTCTGAGCCACAAGTCTAGTTTACTAGTCATTAAAATAACCCAGGAGGGCGGGTCCTCAATCAGAAAGATAAATAACATCTAATGCCCACCACTACAGCCTTCATTCTTTTTTAAAACAAAAAGATTCAAATGACAAACCCTTCACGGAAACTACACAATGACTGATCAAACTTACCTCTTTATGTGTGGCACCTAATTCTTCTTCTAACAAACTATACCTTTCGAGTGCTACTCGTAATCGTGCTCTCAACTCAAATAAAAGGGGCCGAGTCACTGTGTGTTGATGTGTGTATATACATTAGTACACTTCTTAGTGTGTACTCACCCTAATACATGGATACTGTCACAGAATACCTTTAATGTCTCTCATTGATCTTAACGTCAAGAAAATCTGCTTGTTAATAGCTTTAAATTCTAAGTTTGAGAGAACAAAATGTTATCCTAAATTAATTCTATTACCCAGTTTTTAACTGCAAGTTGATATACAGAATATAATAAATCTTGAGACCTTCATGCCAACTAATACTTTTTAACTGGGGGTTTCCCAGGTGGCTCAGTAGTAAAGAATCTGCCTGCCAATGCAAGAGGGCAGGTTCGATCCCTGGGTCGGGAAGATTGCCTGGAGTAGAAGATGGACACCCACTCCAGTATTCATGCCTGGGAAGCCCCATGAAGAGAGGAGCGTGGTGGGCTACAGTCCACAGGGTTGCAAAGATTTGGACATGACTGAGCATGTACGCAGGCAACGCTTTTTAACCATATAAAACTCTGACTTCTTACAGAAAAAAAATGTATATACAAGAATTCAAGAAGCTCAAAAGTCAACTAGTTACATAAATAGGTGCATCATCCACCTAACAAGGCAGCAAGTGTACAAATCCAGGACGGCTGGGTGGCTGGTACCTTCTCGTCCAGGGCCTTGTGGTGCTCAAACAGCAATTTCAGTGCCCTGAGCACCTCCACGTCGCTGGTCATGCCGGCTGGGGACTGCGCCTGCTGCTTGCCCACCATCATCTGGAGGGATGGCACATACCAGGAAACCAGGCACTCCAGGTGCTCCAGCAGCAGCTGCAGGGCAGGGCCAAAGGAGCACCTTCAACCTCATGCTTGATTCAGGGCCAATAACTCCTCTCAGACTCACCCTATAGCGGAAAACATGCTAAGGCACATCGGAATCCCGCCAGTTCAGGCTAAAGTTAGAGTGGGACTTTCCCAGGGCCCAGTAGTCAAGACTCCACACTTCTGCAGGGGTCATTGGTTTTAATCCCTGATCGGGGAACTAAGATCTCACACAAAGTGTAACATGGACAAAAATGTAAGTTAAGAGAACTCCCCCAATTAAAAAAAATTACATTAGCTCTCATCATAAATTTGAAGCAAGGTACGAGAACCCCGAACTGATCCACCCTGGTTTGCTCAGTGGGAAGGTGTGAAAAAATGACTTGGAAATCAGACAGAGTTTAAAGACAGCACACGGAGGCCAGCGGTGACCCCTGCGGGGCAAATGTCAACACGTGAGAATCCCCCTACTGACCCTGGTATTGCTTCTTTCCACTCTAAGGTCAGTGATTTCTTCTTTTCTTTCAAGAAGCTGCTCCCTGCATATTTTTAGTTCTTCAGTAGGAGTTGGAAACTCCTAGAAAACAGTTAAAGGAGAAACTAAATGCAAACATAAATTAAAAAGAGAGTGAGACTGTGAAGACTGACCCTGTCAAGTCTCTCCAGGCTCCACACAAAGGATCTCCTTGCCCCTCCAGAGAAGAGGGGGTCCGCTGACCCCAAGACCACACAGACCACCACAACTCAGACTGGCCTTCGGCCTCCACCTCGACCTGGCAGGCATGTGGCAGGAGAGAACCCGGAATCCAAGCCCGCCTTCTCAAGACCCAGGGACATCTGAGAAGCTTTCCAAAACATAAGCCTAACAACAAAGTGGATAAAGAGATTCTTAAACGCCACAGAGACCAAGGACCTAGAGCCACTAGGGAGAGTGAAGAATAAAGGGAAAGTCTACAAGGCCATCAAGCTTTGGAGTGTTCCTCTGGGAGAACGGCGGATGGCACCTCAGGGCCATCTGTTAGCCTGACTCCACTGAAGCCACCCAGTCATTCAGTCAACTGGTTAAAATGTTAAATTTATGTTATATGTACTTCACCACAATTTGTGTCCATGTGGGGCCACCCATGTGGTGAACTTGCTCCAACTGAACCACACGGAGTCTTTTGTTCTTCTCTTTTTCTTTGCAGAAATTAAAAAATCCTGGGCTACGTATCCCCTACTACATACTGAGTGTTCAGCACCCAGAACAGCGCCCAGCACTTGTAACAGGCATGTAGTAGACATGTGTAGCTATGAGGGTGTATGTCATACATGTAAGCAGTAGGTACCCGTCATTAAAATACTGCAAACACTGGTCTGTGCTTTGTAAGATGGGAGACATTAACGGGCTTAGCCTTTCTACTTCAAGGACTGACTCTCTAGCTCGATCCTCATACCCCAGAGACTCCTCCAGCCAGTATATCCTTTCTTTGGAAGAAGGGAGACGTTAAGGGGCTTAGCCTTTCTGCTTCAAGGACTGACTCGATAGCTCAGTCCACATGCCCCAGTGACTCCTCCAGCCAGTGTTTCCCTTCTTGTGGAGCCTCCACCCATCCTCCACACAGCATCTGCACAACCTCTTACAAGGTAATCTGCTGGGGTCGATCCTGCTCACTAAGGCCAAAACACCCTGGCCGGCAGGGCCCACAGCCATGCTAACAAAATGAAACACAATCCCAATGCTTCACCGGGTGAGGGCCAATCTGACGGGCCCAGCCCCCAGCTGCTCTCACCTCAGGCCACTCTGCTTCCAGGACGTGGGCCGAGGCCACGTTCTTCCTTGTCTTGGCCTTTGCCTTGGGGTTGCAGCACTGGAATAACGCCCACAGGCGGGCCGTTCTGTGACCCATCCTCACGGATGGAGGCAGCCACCCACTCAGGGGCAACCGTTGTTTCACGGTAGGATACCTCCGCTCCTGACCTATCACCACCGATCTCACACTACAACCACCACTATTCACACTATGACCACCGCTCTCACACACACTGCTATCACACACCGCTCTCACACACACCGCTCTCACACTATGACCACTGCTCTCACACTATGATCACCAGCACCACTGTCTCAAGGAGAAATGGCATGAAGGCTCTGCCTCCAGCACGTCTCCCAGGAGCCCGGAACCGGAACCCACTCAGTCACAAGGGGCTCCGTGGTAACAGGGGGGCTGGGCTCAGGCCCACCGTCAAGGGTACAGAGAGGGGGGACGGGCTGCCAAAAAGATGACAGGTGAGTGTGGGGTGCGGGAGAAGGAAGGCCGTGCCCATGGCTCAGGCCCCCTGTCAAACATGACCCTGCAAGGTACTGGGTCACAGTCGAACCGACCAGTATAAACTCTTTCAGAAACCACCACCCCTGGGAATGAGTGAGAGAGTCATTTCCTAGGCAGGTTGATAGGGAGTCTAGGGGTCCCCAAGGAGAGAGGGGTCTGGAATTCTCAAGGAGGAAGAAAGGACAAACTTTTTTTCTTTCTTCACATTCCTTAGGATTATATAACAATAATGTATCCTGCCTAAGGACAGTCTTTGGATTCAACCTTCTGTTATCTTAAAATGTTGATTATGGGAGTAGACCTGGTCTTTACCAGGATATATCTTGCCTGAGGACAGTGTTATCTTAAAATGTAAATTATGGGAGTAGGTCTGATGAGGTCTTTACAACCTCCAGACATTCTTTGGATTATATAACCTCATTGTTAACACTAGCAAGCGGGTACTCTTTCTGCCCCCTGCTGAGGCCTATGTCAGAAGCTTTCTCTATCTCCTTTATACTTTAATAAAACTTTATTACACAAAAGCTCTGAGTGATCAAGCCTCGTCTCTGGCCCCGGATTGAATTCTTCTCCTCCGGGGGCCACGAATCCTGGTGTATTTGCGTGATTCAACAATAACCTTTCATGAGCACGTCTTCTAAGTGGGCTTCTGCCCCCTCTAACCCCCAAACAAGCCTCCAGTGAGGCTACTGAAAGGGCACCCATGAACTCAAGGGTGTCCCCAGAACCCACCCAGCTGAGGAGGACTCCCCGCATTAACTGCCCCTCACTCTCACCCTGAGCTCGGTCCTCCCTGACTGACTCCCTCACTCGAGCTCAGCAAGGGCTTGACCAACCTCCCTCCAGGCACTTAAAATGAACCCAGAGTGGGTACAGGGGTTCTTTCAACCTGCTGCGAACTTGCCCTCTTAACTTTGACCCTGGGCTGCCAGACAACTCTGCCCCATGGGGGCTGCAAGGTGGAGGTTCAGGGGTGTGCTTGCCTCGAGCCGTGACAGCCAGTGCCTCCCAGACCCCGCCTGAGTCTCCCACCCCTCTCCTGGCCCCACTCCCACCCTCGCGGCTCTCCACACTGCTCCTGTCTCAGCTCGGACCTCTGCTGTCACTTGAGGACCTTGGTCCCCAGGGTGCTTGGGGTGCTATATCCACCCATCTCAGCTATTACACACTCTGGGAGAGACAGAGTACAGTCTGGGGTCCCGCCCGCAGTTCACCCTGAACACGTTCTCTTTTTTTGGCTTTATCTACTGGAGTTCTCTGAGATGTGTTTTTAAAACCTCAACTGTTGCTTTCAAAAAGACTATAAGGTCTCTGTGCTCAACTTTACGAATAAAATCTTCATTTTCCACCTTAAAGTGAAACTGGAGGGAAGACTAAAAGCAGTCTTTTTTTCAAACTGAAAAAGAAAACCCACATGTGACCATGTCACAGAGTACAGGTCACGTAACCCCTCCCTCCTCAGCCTTCTCCTCCACCACCAGCAGCCCGTCATCGGAAGGCCTGCCCTGGGTCTGCAGGGGCAAGGGAAGAGGGGAGACCGGCTCCTCTGTCTTCAGCCTGCATGGGCTGCTTGCTCCACCTCCTTCCCAAGTTCATGTGGCACTGAAACAGCCCGGGCAACCTGGGGATTCTTATCAGAAACACAACCATGGGTACCAAGCAAGGAGTCCTGGTTCTTGTTTTCCCCGGTATCAAATAAACTTGATTTATACAATTACTGTGACTGTTACATGTGGCTTCAGATGACAGAAGACCCCAGGGTGTCTCCACTTCCAGTGACAGATGCAAGCAGCTTGTAGGTCAGCCTACCAATAGCTAGAAAAGCTAAATACAGTTTAAAAAGAGGTCCTTAGGCAGCCACAATCCAAGATTTCAAACAAAAGGGAAGCCCAGTGAGGGAGCTGAAGACTGAGAGGGCCGCTCCTTCCCTCGGGCATCTGAGCAAAGCCAACTCTGTGAAGAAAAGGCAGGGAAAAAGTCAAGTAGAAGGGGATAGCTAACACAGCTCTGGAGGGTTCCTTGGGCTGTGGAGACAAATAATGGAGCGCAGGCCTGACGAGTCAGTCCAGATGTCAGAAAACGTACCCAACACTCTGCCCAAACCGGCTGAGTGCTATCTGTCACGTCGTGGTGCTCAGGAGACAGACGGTGGGCTTCAGGACTTGCTGAGAAGGTGTGTGTGTGTGTGGGGGGGGTGGTGGGCTGGGAGGCAGCTGAGGCTTCCAGACCGAGATGCTGGAAAGCTCCTCCCTGGGGTGGTGGTGGAAGGTAGGTGAAGGCTGCTGAGACTGAGCTTACAAGAACACCGCCCCCTCCCCAGCCTCAAGTCCCTCAGGCCCTAAGTGAACAGACAGCTCTGTCCCCACTGGACGTGTGTGTCAGAGGAAACTCTGGAGAAGGCAGCATCACTCAGAACCTCTAGGGTTTTCCAAACATAATGTCCAACATGCAACCAAAGAAGCAAAAAAGGGTGTAACAACAAACAGGACCAAGAGAAAAAGAGCTGAACCAGATCCAGAGGTATCAGATGTATATCAGCATATCAGAAGTGTGCTAGAGGTATCAGATGCAAATGTCACCTGTTCAAAAATATACTTGACAAAAGGAAAAATTTCTGAGAATCAAAACCGACTCTCGAACTTTACAATAACAGTGACTGAATTTAAGAACTCAGTCTCTGGGCTTAACATCAAATTGGACGTAGCTGAAGAGAGGATCAGTGAACTGAAGGACTGGTCGGGTAAAAAATATATATAAGAGAGAAAAAAAGGATAGAATATATTGAAGGAGTCTGTTGTTAAACTATGTTGTTAAAAAGTATAAATGGGGACCCTCATGGTGGAGAAAAGACAGAAAGGGGAATAAGAAATGCCTCCAGGGGTTGAAACTAGAGAGCCTCTTGATGAAAGTGAAAGGGGAGAGTGAAAAAGCTGGCATAAAACTCAACATTCAAAAAATGAAGATCATGGCATCCGGCCCCATCACTTCATGGCAAATAAATGGAGAAACAATGGAAACAGTGACAGACTTTATTTTCTTGGGCTCCAAAATTACTGCAGATGGTGAAATTAAAAGATGCTTGCTTCTTGGAAGGAAACCTATGACAAACCTAGACAGCATATTAAAAAGCAGAGACATTACTTTGCCGACAAAGGTTCACTGAGTCAAAGCTATGATTTTTCCAGTAGTCATGTATGGATGTAAGAGTTGCCCCATGAAGAAGGCTGAATGCCAAAGAATCGATGCTTCTGAACTGGGGAGTTGGAGAAGACTCTTGAGAGCCCCTTGGACTGCCAGGAGATCCAACAAGCCAATCCTAAAGCAAATCAGACCTGAATATTCACTGCAAAGACTGATGCCGAAGCTCCAATATTTTGGCCACCTGATGCAAAGAACTGACTCATTGGAAAAGAACCTGATGCTGGGGAAGACTGAGGGCAGGAGGAGAAGGGGACAACAGAGGATGAGATGGTTGGATGGCATCACCAACTTGATGGTCATGAGTCTGAGCAAGCTCCGGAGTTGGTGATGGACAGGGAAGCCTCGTGTGCTGCAGTCCATGGGGTTGCAACGGGGCAGATACTGAGCGACTGAACTGGCTGACAGGGACAGTGGCAAGAGTTGGTTCAAGAATCAGACCACTGACTCAAAAATGATAACCACCCATTGGTTTCAGCAGCTCTGTGGGTGCCTAAGGCTAGAAGAACATGTTCAAGCACTCAGAGGAAAAATGGTGTGGCTTTTAATGGCACAGCAACACTGAGAGCTGACTTTTCAAGAACAAGGAAGTCAGAAAATAATGGACTGGCATCTGTAAAATGCTGAAAAACAAATAACCACCAACCTGGAATTCTATACCCAAGAAAAACACTCTTCGAAAATGAAAGCAAAATAAAGACTTTTAGGGCAAGTGGAAATGAGACAACTCATCACCCACACACATGCACTAAAAGAATATTCAGGCAGTGCTTTGGGAAAAAGAAAAGTAGTCTCTGATGGAAATATAAAAAACAAGTAGAGACCAACAATGAGGTAACTGTGAGGGTAAATACTAACTTTACAAAACAATGATGTTAACGCCAAATATACATCTAACAGTTTAAAGTGTAACAGTGACAAGGAGGAAACAGTCGTGTCAGGGAGGCAGTAAAAGTACTAAGTTAGACTTGAATGTAAAACACACGCTGTGTCTCTGAATGTGCACCCAACAACCTGACAGAGGAGCACAGAACTAGAGAAACACTTCAAACTTCTAAAAGAAGGCAAGAGCAAAGAACACAGACTAGGTGGGACAAACAGAAAACACACAGCAACATGGTGTCTACACACTGAATATCAACATTATAAACAGAGCAAACACTCTCATTAAAAGATAAAGTGTCAAACTGATTCCAATGAAAACTGTACACTATTCACAGAGCTACATGTTAAGATGGAATATCTTTTAGACAGGTGAACCTAAAAGATACCCAGGCCAACAAGGACAGAAAACCGATGTGGCAATATCACTGTCAGATAGTCTCTAAAAAAGAAGCATTTCTAGCAATAAAAAGGAGCATCTCATACTGATACAAGTTCAATCTAGCAAGAAGATGAGGATTCTAAACTTGAATGTACCTAATGACATAACTTCAAAATATCAATACATAAAAACCAACAGAAATAGAAAAGGAGTAACAGCCAAGTTCATAATCCCAGTGGGAGACGTTAAAGACACATCTCTCGTGGAACTGGGCCCTGGTATGTAGTCACCTGCAGCCATGAAGTACCTGAAATGCGGCTGGCTCTACAATCAGATGCGCTGCAAGCATGAAACTCACACTGGATTTTAAAGACTTAGCATGAAAAAAAGAACATGAACTATTTCATTAGGTTTTATCATGTTGATTACACACTGAAATGATAATATTTGGGGTGTGTTAAAATAAAATATATTACAGGTAATTTCACCTACTTCTGCTTTTATTCAACGTGGCTACCGGAATCTGAATTACATGAGTGACAAGCCTGATCTGACTGATACACATGGAACACTGCATTCCCACTGATACATATTCAAGAGCCCAAGGAACATATAACAGAAAGAATATGTATTGAGCCATTAGGAAAGCTTGAATTATTTCAAAGGACTGAAATAATGCAGAGGATACTTAGGGATTGCAATGGGCTGACAGTTTATGGGCCCTCAAACTTCACCCAGCACGTGGTGATGATCCGAGGAGGCAGGCACCCTGCGAAGGGTCAGGCCAGGAGGGAATGGGCTCCTGTGCTGTGAGGACAGGGAGAAGCAGGAGGCAGTCTAGGAACCAGGAAACAGGCCTCACCAGATGTGGCACCTGCTGGTGATCTTGGGACTCCCCAGCCTCAAGACTACAAGAAACAACTTTCTGTTGTTTATCAGCTAGTCTACGGGATTTATAACAGTAACCCCAAAAGCCTACAATGGGGCTCTTCATGGAATTAAGCTAGAAATCAAAAAAGGGTCACTGGAAAAAGCTCCCCAAACATTGCGAAGTTAAATGACACACTGCTTGAAGAATTTCATGAATAATAATTTTAAAAAACACAATGAAAATTAGAAAATACTTTTCCATAAAAGATAATGAAAATCTGGCTTATTCAAACCTGTGGGACACAGCGACTGTGTTTAGAGGGTAACTTAAAGTCTTAAACACATACACTGGAAAAAAAGGAAGGCTAAAAATCAATTAAGCCTCTCTCCCAAGAAACCAGGAAAAAAACATAGCAAACGAAACACAAGGTAGATGGGGGAAAAAAAAAAAAAAGGAGCAGAAAACAAGCAAACAGAAAGCAAATATGAAGTTTTTTAAAAACAAAGCCAAAAGTTTGCTCTTTGAAAGAACTGATAAACCCCTAGAGAGACTTATTAAGACAAAGAGACAAAGCTCAAATCACCAGCATCAGGGGTTTTTAAAAGGGGAGACAACACATCTTGCAGATAAGAAAGATACTATGAACCACAGTTCACTTACTAACTGGAGAGTCTGCTCGCTTCAATAACTTTCTAGCAGGAGGGAAATGCTTTACTGAAATAGACCCAAGAAGACATACAAAATCAGAAAATTTTATTTGCATGAAAAAAATTACATCTGAAATTAAAAGCCTCCCCACAATAAAACCAACTGGTTTTGCCAATCAATTCTTCCAAAATTCTAGGGAAGAAAACAGTAATCTCACAGGAATTCTTGCAGTAAACAAGGAACACTCTCCAACCTTGTTTTATAAGACTAGCATAACCTTGATACTAAATCCAACCAGGAAGAAGTACAAGAAAGTAAAATTACAGACTCTGAGTATAGATGAAATAACCCTAAATAAAACACTAAGAAATAAAGTCCAACTGAAAGAGAATACATTGAGATCAGGTTGGGGTCGTTTTAGAATCACAAAAATTTTTTAAAGTTAAATCACATAAAAGAAAAATAATCACATAAAAGAAAAATTACCTGTTTCAAAATCTGCAGAAAATAAACAAGAAAATGTAATGTAATAATTTTAGTTCACAACTAAGAAAAAACTCTTAGTAAACTAACAGAGAAGAATTTACATATTTTGATTAAACTATCTACAAAAAAGCTAATATCATGTGTGATGGTGAAATACTGAAAGCTTTTCCTCTGATAATGTGAAAGAGACAAGGATACTTATTCTTACTACTTCTGTTCACCAATGTACTCAGGACTGGAGATCCTAGTCCATACAATAAGGCAAGAAAAAGTAAAGGGTTATCACAGTTTCAAAGGGGAAAAAAGAACTGATTTGCAGACATAATTGTGTGTACATAAATAAATACAATTAGAATGATTTGAAATATATGGATTTACCAAGTGAATATAGAAAAGTAAATTCTGTATCTATTAGGAATTTATAATGGCACTGAAAATATCAAGATATCTAATCAAACATGTGCAAGACATACGGCAAACTATAAACTTCTAAGATAAATTAAAGAAGATCTTAAAAAATGGAGAGCTATCTATATTGTGTTCACGGATTATAAGAACAACATAAAAGACACACACACACACAGAGTTAACCGTGTGAGGTGATGCGTATGTAAGGCAATCATTCCATGATATCTATGGGCATCAAGTCATCGCAATGTAGACTTGAAATACACACAAACTGTATCTGTCAATGACTCCTTAGTGAAGCTGGGGGTCTAAAATCAGGGCCTGGCACCTGGTAGCTGGCAGGTGTGGGAACCCAGGTTCACATGCAGGCTGTACACACTCTTAATCACAGGTGAGACCTGAAGCAACCCAGCAACTCTCTATTTTTCTTTTTCTGTTTTGCTCTGTTCCCCTTGCCATTTGTGTTTAACAGATTCCCAGTATCGAGTGAGCAGTGTCAATGCAGCAATAACGTTTCCCCATCTAAGGCAGGAGCATGTAACACCAACAGACTTCCCATCACCCCGAGATAACTGGAGTGCCCCATCACAACAGAAAGCAAAGAAACACGACAGTCCCCGAGAGAGAGCTGCCCCACGGCAGGGGGAACTAGGTCCACCAGACGTCCCAAGGGGACCCCCAGGGGTTTGGAGCCCAGGCTGGGCCCCTCAGCTTGAGGCCACACTTGCCTTTCCACCATTCTGGGGGTCCTGGCAGAAGAAAGCCAGGCCAAGGAAGGGGCATGGTGTGGCCGGCCCGTGGGACTCAGGGCAGGACTGACTTGGGTCTGTGCTGGGCTCCACGTCCAAGTCACCACCCTTGGAGTGTACAAAGCTCTTGGGATCATTGTAGGTTTTTGGCAAAAAGCAATGGAGCTGAAGTCACTTATGATGGTTTTTTAAAAAAAAATCCTCACTGAGGATTCCCTCAGTGCCAGCCTCGGCCCCTAGTGAGATGCAGACTCCTTGTCATCCATGGCTCTGCCCGCAGCCTGCCATGGCAAGGGGAGGCTACCGGACACTGGGTGCCACATGGGGTTCTTCCCCCACTTTGAGTGAAGGGCTGCACCCCCCCAGGATGAACCCGGATCAACCCTCCACCTCTGATGCTGAGGCGCCCATGCCTCCCACGACCGGAGGATCCAGCCTCTCCCGGGGTCTCCGTGTCACTGCACAAGCCTTCTCCATGCGGCCCCAGCAGGCAGGGTGAGCCCTGTGTGGAGCCTCCCAGCTCGCTGGCCTCACTGCCCGCATCAGGGCCTTGTATGTCCACTGAATGAGTGGATGAGGGCCCCTCACAATGACGGTGATGGTGACGAGGAGGAGGAAGTGAAGCGGGCTGAGATCCAAATGTCAGTCCCTGATTCAGCCATCTGTGTGTATGAACTCATTTAACCTCATGACAAGATTGTGTGTTGGGGTTGGGGGGTAGGGGGTGGGTCCTGCCACTGTTCTCACCTTGGAGCCAGCAAGTTCACTCTCAGTGTCCAGGGGTGGCTGCAGCCACTGGCCACAGACTGGACAGCTTTAACACAAATTCATTCCCCCCCCCCCCAGTTCTGGAGTCAGAAACCTGTGATCAAGGTGTGGGCAGGGCTGAGCTCCCTCCAGAGGCTCCAGCGGAGGGTCCCTCTGGCCTGGTCCAGTCCTTGGGGGACGCCAGGCCACCCTGGGCTTCTGGCCACATCACCCCGACCTGTGCGTCCATCTGCACAAACCTTCTCCCCTGGGTGGCTCTGTGCCTCAGATCACCCCCTCTTTTCTTCCAAGGACATCTGTCGTTGGATTTAGGGTCCACATGCATCCCGGGTGATCTGGTGCAGAGGTCAGGAACTTACTTCCATCTGCCGAGACCTTTCATCGGAATAAGGCCACCTCTGGAGGCTGCAGAAGGATGGATGGCTTTCGGAGCCACTACTCAGCCCACCATACTTGTCATGAAGCCACAGGGCAGAGCCTCACTGGGCTTGGTGAAGGGAGCTTCGAAGAAGCAGGGCTCAGTCCTGGGGCTGCCTCAAGAAAACAGTTAGGATCAGGACACTCGGGCACAGAGACCAGATGGGCAGGGCTCGGAGGTGTGCTGGTGGGCGTGGGGCTCACCTGCAGGGAGCCTGGAGCCTGATATGACGGCCCAGGGCTGGGGGACACAGTGCATGGTTGGGAATGGACACATCCCAGCGCAGACAAGGGGAGGCAGGCCCGGGGGCTCAGGCCAGGGGAGCCCAGATCTTCCTGCTGCCCTCAAGGGGCAGGTCAGATGGGCACAGGAGGGAGCTGTGGTTTCAGCGACCTGGGTCGGAGTCCTGGTCTGCTGCTGTGTTGTCTCTGGTGAGTGACTCAGCCTCTCTGAGCCCACCGGAGAAGTGCTCGCTGGTGCCCGGGAAACAACGCATGCATTTTGGAACTGGGAGAAGAATCCTCGTCACTTATTGGTACAGCTCAATCTTTTCTGGAGGCCATAACCAATGTCTTTATGTTTGATGTTCATTTCAAAGTCAGAAGTTTTTAAAAAGATATGTGTGGCAAAGGATTTAATTGGACTTGGAAAGGCTCTTCTTTCTCCTTTATGAGCATGGCCATTTCATTATCATATGAGCAATAATGATATATGACTGAATATTCACATCACCAGTGAGAATTTCCCGAGTGCCAGACTCCAAGTTAAGTACTTTAGGATAACCCAGTTATGTAATGACTTGTTTCCCAGGTGGTTCAGCAGAAAAGAACCCGACAGCCAATGTAGGAGATGCAGGAGACCTGGGTTCAATTCCTGGGTTGGGAAGATCCCCTGGAGGAGGAAATGGCAACCCATTTCAGTATTCTTGCCTGAAAAATTCCACAGAGAGAGGATCTTAGGGGCTACAGGGCTGCAAGAGTTTGACACGTATGAGCCACTGAACATGCACACAGTCGTGTAAATACTGTTGTTATCTCTGACAAATGGTGAAGCTTCGGTGTTGTTGATTAGTCATCAGATTTTGTCCGATTCTTTGTGACCCCACGGAGTATACACTCCATGGAATTCTCTAGGCCAGAATACTGGAGTGGGTGGTGTTTCCCTTCTCCAGGGGATTTTTCTGACTCCCCACATATTGTAAGACTAAACTTGAGAATTCGTGTTTTTATTTCATTTCAAATAGCCTTTGGGAATCTGAAAGGACAGTGTAGGTACTTTCAAGATGTCTTCTGCAAAACAAAGCCCTTTCGGCAAATGTGGTCATTATATCCAGGTAGGTGTTGCTGTTGTAAGTGTCACATATCAGCCAGAGGCAAATTCTGAGCTCTTCCTCTGGCAGAAACAAATTGACAAAATAAGGCAAGAAAGAGAGCTGGGAAAACAAACCACATCAACAAGTGGAAAAGCGTTCCTCATGAGACAAAGCTAGAGAAAAACCCAACATCCTTGTGGCCCAAAAACCCTCTTAGAAATGAATGTTCCATAGGGAAGAGACGAAACATGTCAAGTTCCAAGGAGAGGCAATGCCCATGGCCAGTGTAGCTTAGAGACGGCCTGACCACTCGATGAAGACACACACCAACGTAAACCCTTTGCAGACAGCAGTGACGGTCATCACCATAGTAAGTGTTTAGTCTGGGGACAACCTGCCCTGGGCTCCAATAAGCGAGCAAACCTGGTTCTCTTCCTCTGCCCCCACACCATTCACTCATAATGGCAGCTCAGGTGCTTTCGTGCCCTGCCTGCCTGTCTGGCTCATCCATGAGCTTTGACCACCTCCAGGAAAGGACTCTGCCTTCTCTTCTCTATGCACCATGAATCTGCACACAGTGGGCCTTCAGAACCTCAGGAGACTCACCCCACCCCCACTATAGCCAGACCCTCCCCAGGCATTAAAACAGCTGTGGAATCACTTTGGCCCAAGTCCTACTTACGGATCCTTGGAGCCCACTACAGCCTCTACAGCATGATTAATCAGGCCCTTTACACACAGATTCCTGCCTGTCAGATCTGAGCTTTGGATTCATGGTCAGCTCTGTCCCTCCCGTGGCAGCCAGGTGGGTCACAATGCAGACAAAGGAGCTCAGGAGCTGAGTGTCAAGGGAAGCATTGAAAGGACAGTGATGGATGCAATCTGTTGCAAACTGAAGGAGGGTCCCTGCATGTCTCAGAAACGGCCTCTGGTGTGCAGGTGTCGAGAAGGCCCCCACAGTGCAAAGGAAAGAGGGGTACTCGGGGGCAAAGGCACTTGGCCTCTCCAGTAGCAGCTCCAGGTGGTAGCTCGTGAACAGTGGACAGCCAATGTGGTCACATGAGCGTGACGCTTATTCCCTCACAAAGAAAGAGAAAGGGGGCAGGGTGTGGGAGTACCTGGAGGATGTGGTGGGTTGGATGGAGGGACGTATCCTTCCTCTCTCCAGTGAAAATCGCTTTTTTGAGTCTCAGAGCTGCAAGAAGGCAGTTACCAAGTTAGGTCCCCACAGTATCCGGTGTGGGCTGGGTGTCTTAGCCCCCGTCACATGGACAAGCCACACCATATGGCTTCCCTGAGTTCTAACAGCAGGATCTGGGGGTTTTGTCTAGGTACACACTTCCTTGCTCTAGCTGTGTTACCCCCTTCTTTGAGCCCCAGTTTTGTCCTCTAGAAAAAGGACATCGATTGCTACCTTAGCAGGTTGCTACCTTAATCCCATGAAGACTAATTAGGGTGATACTACAATGAATAGCTGGCCTTAAGAGATACTGGGCTTCCCTGACAGCTCAGCTGGTAAAGGATTCTCCTGCCATGCAGGAGACCCCGGTTTGGTTCCTGGGTCGGGAATGCTGATCCGCTACAGAAGGGACAGACTACCCACTGCAGTATTCTTGGGCTTCTCTTGTGGCTCAGCTGGTAAAGAATCTGCCTGCAATGCGGGAAACCTGGGTTCAATCCCTGGACTGGGAAGATCCCCTGGAGAAGGGAAAGGCTACCCACTCCAGTATTCTGGCCTGCAGAATTCCATGGACTGTATAGCCCACAGGGTCGCCAAGAGGTGGACACGACTGAGGGACTTTCACTTCACTTTCAAGAGATATGACCTGAATCCAGATTAAACTGGAGTCTCCCAGTGTCATCTGGCATTTCTTCCCTGAAGCCAGCCAAAACCCACACAGGTGCATTTCCAGGGTCTTCACGTAGCCAGCTGGACAGAAAACCCAGCGTAGTCCAAACAAGCTGACAGTCAAGCAGGAGAGGACTCACGGGCAGACGGCTTCCCTCCGGTCTCAGGTGGAGCTCCGGGACCACAGCAGGAACTGGCGCTCTCAACCCCTGGGCTCAGCAGCACCCTCCTTATCAGGCCAGCGGCTCTGCCCTAACGGGCGCAAGAAGGTCACCAACTGCCCCAGGTGAACTCACGCCCCCTCCCACTGCTGCAGCCTGACCTCACAGGGCCCCACCCCTTCCGGCAGAGCCAGCCCTCCTCTTCCTTTGAATCCCCTTGAGGCCTGGTCCTGGGTCCCGATTGGTCAGTGCCAATCATGGTGGCCAGGGATGGAGCACACTGATTGGCCAGGTCCAGGTCATGTGACCATACTCTCCAAGACACGTGTGAGCTGCTCACGCTCTGGCAGGGATGGAGAGAGTGCAATGCCCCCAGAGCAGGGCTGAGAGTCCGGTCACTCTGTCCGTGTGCTCAGTGTCCTGGGACATGCCTGCACATCATCTCTACACACCACTTTGTCTCCTCTGCAGACCAAATATTCATGACATACCTTTTCCCTTCCCAAGCGCTGTTTCACGCACTGACATTCAAGGGAGCATGACCTCCTTTTGGAAGGTAGGTTTGGAGATCCTCTCTTAAACTCTGGGCTTGTTCCTTGTATCATGTTAGAATAGTTTATTCAGTCTAAAAACCCTCACTGAGCACCACCATATGCTGCTTTGCCTATTCAGGATTCTTAGCTGTTCTGAGTAGAGGGCATGGCCTAGGGGCCTCCCAAAGGGAATGAATTTTTTCCAAGGAAGTACCTGAGAGGCTGAATCACTGAATCACTTTGCTGTAAACCTTAAACAAATTATTGTAAATCAACAATACCTCAATTTAAAGAAAAGATATTCCCTCATCAAAAATGGTTCGAAATTTTGTAAAGCTTTTCCTTCAATTGTTGGTTTTTAGTATGTGTCTAATTGATTTGGTGCTGTCTTTTGAGGAAGGGATCCAACTTACTTTCCCACATGGATACCAAATTGTCCCAATGGGACGATTCCTTTGTCCTTTCTCCTGGAAATATCCTTTCTGCGTTTACACATTAAGAAGCTTCTTTTAACAATGCCAAGTATCAAGAACTTCAGATCTTTGGAAATTTGTACAGCACCCCAGAAGCATGTTTCCATTTCTGTGTCTTCTCTTCACACTTCACCATTGCCTGTTTCTAGTATACACAAGTACCCTCAGAGGGTTCTCTGTAGTGAACCATGTATGTTTCTGTGAGGACAGAGGATGTGAGCACAGAGGAGGGACTGAGTGACCCTAGTGACCACGTAACCATGCTCAGCAACCTCAATATTAAGTCTGGCTGAGACTTCCTAAGGCAAGGTCTGTGTTTCTCCCTCTTGCTGTCTGGATATGCAAAATGATGTTGGTGGATTGGGACTTGGGTCCCTGGGTCCAGCAGTGTAGAGATATACCCATAGCCTGCTTTTCCATTATATTTTCCTCCTGTGGGCTCTGCTGAGCTGGTGTGGAGATATTTCTGCTAAAGGCTTGAGAGGTAGTCAATCCTTCTGCTTCTCATCCCCTGCCCTGTCTGTACTTCTGTCATTTTTTTAAATATAGCTAATTTTCAATGTTGTTAGTCCTTGTGTCATTCTGACTCTCAGGCACCTGTGGTTTAATAGACCTCCAAGTCCCAAGAGCTCTTTGCCTGGTGGAGACCTGGAGAACTCAGGGAGCAGCACCACATCACACTGGAGCCCGGACCAGAGAGAAGGTTCTTGCCAGGAAGGCTCCATCCCTGCTGGGGGTGGGGTGGGGTCGGGGTTCACATCTGATTGTGCATCCCCCGGGCCTTCGGTGCAGGCCCCACTCTGAGATCTGGAAAGGAGGTGGCTTCCCTCCCTGACACAGAACTAGTATTTTTTTTGTCCTTGTCATTGTCCAGTCCCATTTGGCTCCCAGGCTCTACACTTGACCCTCACCCACAGGATCAGGAGAGCCCAGTTCTAGAGGAGTTTCATACAGGGAGAGGCTCCAGGAGACACTCCAATGCCCGGGCCTAAATAAGCATTTCCTTGGAGTTTCACAGCCCTGGGAGGAGATACTGGGTTTGTGTCCATTTTACAGTTGAATATGTTGAGCCTCAGATCATTGTGTGATTTGCCCTGGGTCACTCTGCAGGTCAGTGTAAGGTGGGATTTGAATCCAGACTCTATGTCTTGGAGCCTGTGACTGTACAGGTGTTTCTGCTCATCGGTAAATTTATTTCATGGTTGTTGTTGTTTGTTGTTGTTTGATGCATTTGTATATGGTACTGTTCTGTTCTCTCTCTGATGGCTCATATCCTGCTACATTGCTGAGTTTATTAGTTTTAATACTTGTTACTTGGTGGAGTTTTTATGGTTTCATATAAATCCTGTCATAATCGAATAGTGGCAGTGTAACTTCATTTGTTCCAATGGGGATGCTTTTATTTCCTTTTCTTGCCTAGTTATTCTGGGTAGGACACTTCCACTACTATGTTGAACAAGATTGGGGAGAGTGGGCATCCTTGTACTATTCCTGATCTTTTAGGAAAATCTTTCACCTCTTTACCACTGACTTGGATGTTAGCTGTGGGCTTGTCTTATATACCCTTTAGGATGTTCCATGTTTAACCACTGTATTGAGAGATTGTACCAAAATTGATGTTACACTTTGTTGAAAGCTTTTTCTGCAATTATTGAGAAGATCACATGATTTCATTCTTAATTTTGCTCATATTGTGTATCACAGTGATTGATGTGCAAATAATAAATCATGCTTGCAGGCACAGAATAAATTCCATTTGATCATAGTGTATGATTCTTTTTAATGTGTCTTCAATTTGGTTTGCTAATATTCTTTTGAGGATTTTTACATCCGTGTACACCAGGGTCAGGGTTCTCTGGTGGTTCATATGGTAAAGAATCTGCCTGCAATGCGGGAGACCAGGGTTTGACCCCTGGGTCAGGAAGAGCCCCTTGAGAAAGGAATGGCTACACACTCCAATATTCTTGCCTGGAAAATTCTGTGGACAGAGGACCTGGTGGGCTACAGTCCATGGGTCACGAATAACTGGACATGACTGAGTGACTCACACTTACAAGAGTGCTTCTTGACATTCTTAATATCTAAATTTAAGATTTTATCTCAGTCAAAAATTACAGCCTAAGGCAAAAATGTCAAAAGTCCAAGAGTCCTTAGAAGTAAATGAGAATACGGCATAACAGATGAAAGCAAGAAGGACTCGACATAATGTACTTTTCATAAGAATTTTAGATCTTCAGAGGAATTCTCACTGAACTGAATTAAAATGCAAGCTTTAGTTTAAAATGCAAACCTTTTTTGGTATTATGTTTCTATGTTGAGACTGAAATGTTATTATGTATGTGTGAGATATTAAGCAATACTGTGTAGCTATTAAAATCATATTTTCAAAACCTTTAATGACATTTATAAGCACTTATAGTGGAAAAATAGCTAGGAATAGAAGATGATCCCATATAGCTTTAGATGACAGTACAAATGTGTTGAATGATAGTTTTTAGATTGTATTTATTAATTTTTAATTGAAGGATAACTGCTTTACATTGTTTGGTTTGTTTTCCTCATACAACAACACGAATAGGCCATAAGTATATTATCCACTCTTTGGTGAGCCTGCCTCCCACTTCCCGCCATCCCACCCTCTAGGTCATCACAGAGGACAGTGCTGGGCTCCCCATGTTATATAGCAACTTCCCACTAGCTAGCTATTTTACATATGGTAGTAGGTGATGTTTCAGTGCTACTCTCTCAATTCATCCCACCCTCTCCTTCTCCAGCTGAGTTCACAAGTCCTTCCTCTACATCTGTGTATCTATTTCTGCCCTTCAAATATTCACCAGTACCATTTTACAAGATTCCATGTGTATGCATTCATATACTATATTTGTTTTTCTCTTTCTGACTTACTTCACTCTGTATCACAGTTTCTAGGTTCATCTACCTCAGTTAAACTGACTCGTATTGTTCCTTTTCGTGGTTGAGTAATATTCCATTGTGTATATGTTCCACGACTTCTTTATACATTGTTCTCTTGATAGACATTAGGTTGCTTCCATGCCCTGGCTATTTTAAATAGTGCTGCAGTGGACATTGGGGTACATGTGTCTTTTTAGAGGTATGGTTTTCTCCGGGTATATGGCCAGTAGGGGATTGTTGCATCATATGGTAGCTTTATTCCTACTTTTTAAAGAAACCTACATTCCTTCTCCATAGTGGCTGTTGGGGATTTTCTCCCCGGGACTTGGAAGTGACGAACCTGAAAGAAGGACACTCGGACAGTCTCTTGCAAGGACTGACAAGTTTATTTCTGCAGTCAAGCTTTTTTATAGAAGAAGGAACAAAGAGCTTAGAGTATACAGCCAGCAGAGTGCATACAGGGTTAACACCTAATCAGTAAAAATATTTCATGGACAGCGTGCTCTAAGTGACCCATGTGCTTATCCCATAACCTGTTTTCTCAAGCAACATCCTTAATATTTATTATTAAATCTTGGCGCCAAGCATATCCAAAGGCAGGAGATGTTTTTCTGCCCGAGCACACCAAGCCCGGGTATTTCTGGCCCTTCGCCATTTTCCCAAGGACTTCCTTCAACCGGCTATTTTGTACTGGGCTTCCCAACAGTGGCTGTATCCATTTACATGTCTACCAACAGTGCAAGAGGGTTCCCTTTCTTCCATGTCCTGTCCAGCATTTATTATTTGTAGAATTGTTGATGATGGCCATTCTGACTGGTGTGAGGTGATACCTCACGTAGTTTTGATTAGCGTTTCATTAATAATGAGTGATGTGGAGCATCTTTGCATGTGTTTGGTGGCCTTCTTAATGTCGTCTTTGGATAAATTTGTTCATGTCTTCTGGTCACTTTTCAGTTGGTTGCTTTTTATCTGATATTAGGCTCGATGATCTACTTGTGTACTTTGTAGATAATCCTTTGTCAATTGCTTCATTTACAATTGCTTTCTCCTATTCTGAGGGTTGTCTTTTCATCTTGTTTATAGTTTTCTTTGCTGCTTATATACTTTGAAGTTTCTCTAGATGCCATTTATTTTTATTTTTATTTCAGTCATTCTTGGAGGTCTTGCTGTGATAAATGGCAAAGAGTGTTCTGCCTATGTTTTCCTCTAAGAATTTTATAGTTTCTGGCCTTACTTTTGGTCTTTAATCCATTGTGAATTATTTTTGTGTATAGTATGAAGAAGTGTTCTAATTTCATTCTTTTACATGTAGTTGTCCAGTTTCCCAGCACCACTTACTGAAGAGGCTCTCTTTTCTGTCCTTTCTCCATTGTACATTCTTGCCTCCCTTGTCAAAGAAAAGATGCCTATAGGAGTGTGGGTTCATCTCTCAGCTTTGTGTCTTGTTCCTTTGCTCTCTGTTTCTGCTTTTGTGCCTGTACCATAGTGTCTTGGTAGTATAGTCTGAAGTCAGAAGGTTGATTCCTCCAGTTCCACCTTTCTTTCCAAGATTGCTTTGGCCCTTCTGGGTCTTTTTTCCCCCCATATAAATTGTAAAATTATTAGTCCTAGTTCTTTAAAAAAATGTCATTGGTTGTTTGATAGGGATGAATTGAATCTTCAGATTGCTTTGGGTAGTATAGTCATTTTCACAACATTGATTTCTTTCAAGTCAAGAACAAGGCATATCTTTCTATCTGTTTGTTTCAACTTGGCTATCTTTCATCATACAGCCTGTCTTTCTGCATACATGTGTTTTGTCTGTTTAGATAACTTTATTCCTAGCTATTGGGGAAGAAAAATGGAAACCCACTCCAGTACTCTTGCCTGGAAAATCCCATGTACAAGGAGCCTGATAGGCTACAGTCCATGAGGTCCCAAAGAGTCGGACACGACTGAGCGACTTCACTTTCACATTTCACTTTCATGCATTGGAGAAGGAAATAGCAACCCACTCCAGTGTTCTTGCCTGGAGAATCCCGGGGATGGGGGAGCCTGGTGGGCTCCCATCTATGGGGTCGCACAGAGTCGGACGTGACTGACGTGACTTAGCAGCAGCAGCATTCCTAGCTATGCTATTCTTCTTGTTGCAGTGGGGAATGGCACTTTTTTCTTAGTTTCTCTTTCTGATTTTTCTTGTTGTGCTGTAAGTCTGCAAAGGATTTCTGTGTATTAATTTTGTATCCTGGGCTTTACTAAATTCATTGATTAGCTCTAGTAATTTTCTGGTTCTATCTATAGGGTCTTCTATGAATAGAAACAGGTCATCTGCAATCAATGACAGATGGACTTCTTCTTTTCCAATATGCGTTCTTTCTCGTTTTCTTCTCTGATTGCTGTGTCTATGACTTAAAAAACTATATTGATTAATAGGAATAGAGTGGGCCCCATGATCTTGATGCTGATCTTAGAGGAAATGCTTACATTTTGACACCATTGAAAATAATGTTTGCTGAGAGATTTTCCTATATGACCTTTCTTATGTTGAGGTAGGTATCTTCCATGCCCATTTATGGAGTGCTTTTTAAACTGGTATTTAATTTTGTCAAAACCTTTCTCTGCATTGATCAAGATTATCATATGCTTTTTATCTTTCAGTTTGTTAATATAGTGTATCACATTGATTGATTTGCAGATAGCGAAGAATCTTTGAATCCCTGGGATAAACCCCACTTGAACTTGGTGTATGATCCTTTTCATGTGTTTTTGTTTGGTTTTTGCTACAATTTTCCCCAGGATTTTTGCGTTGATGTTCATCAGTGATGTTAGCCTGTAATTTTCTTTTCTGTGTGGCATTTCTGCTTCCTTTTGGTTCATGGTGATGGTGGCCTCGCAGAATGAGTTGGGAATGCTCCTCCCTCCACATTTTTCTGGAACAGTTTGACCAGCATAGGTATTATCACATCTCTACCATTTGAGAGCATTCATCTGTGAAGTCCCGGGCATTTCTTTGTTGGAGACTTTTGATCCCAGTTAGTAGTGCTTGTGATTGATCTGTTCATAGTTAGAGCTTGTGACTGGTGTTGGTGCTTGACTTATTCATATTTTCTATTTCTTCCTGGTTCAGTCTTAGAAGATTGTACTTTTCTAAGAATTTGTCCATTTGTTCCAGGTTATCCATTTTATTGTCATGCAGTTGTTTCTAATTGTCTCTTATGATCCTTTCTCTTTCTGTGTTGTCTGTTGAAACGTCTCCTTTTTCATTTCAGTTCATTTGAGTGGGCTGCCTTCTATGGGGTCACATAGAGTTGGACACGACTGAAGCGACTTAGCAGCAGCAGCAGCATATAAGGCTCAGTGACCCCGAGTGCCGAGGTCCAGCCCCAGCTGATCCAGGGTATTCGAAGGGGAGATGGCGTCAGCGACCTATTCAAATGTTAATTAGAGATATAAAGAGTAATAGAATGAGGATAGCTCAGTAGGAAAATTCAGTGGAGAAAAGAAGCTGAGTAGCTTAGTTTACACGGAAATTCAATATAACCCATGACACCAGGTTAGCTCTGACCACGGAGGCCGCAGGCGCCCTCTCGAATAGCGGAAGGTGCCCCACCTTAGACACCTTCTTGAGTGGGTCTTAGAAGCCCAGGCAAATAAATGGTCACAAAGGATATCCGCGCTCCAGATGGAGACTCAGCTGGAAGTTAAGGAGTAAAATGACATGGGGAGACCAAGCTCTGGTGAGCAAGGCCCGTAGCTTTATTTTCAACAGGGGCTTTTATACCCTAAGTTACACATAGAGGATAATAGGGGATGCAAAGTCAGCAGTCCTTGATCCTTATCAAAAACCAGGGTTCCTTTCCTGCAAATTTATCGTATACAAATGGTTTAGGTGATTTACATCATCTTCTGGCCAGAAGGACTATTAACATTCTATGACTCTTGACAAAGACTTATCAACCATAAGACTTATTTTCTCTAAGAGTAATTATTTTAAGGTTTGGCGCCATCTTCCAAAGATAAAATTGCATTCCTATAGGGCGGATGTGTAATGGGTTTACAACAAAGGAAAGAATTTATTACCTTAAGGGTCTAAAGTTACTAACACCAAGGCCACTACTTATTTTTTCTACATACCCACTATTAATTAATACACATTCAAGGATACAATTCAGGGGATGTGAAAACTTGGCAACAAGCATTGGCTCATCAATGGAATCGTTTACTAGTTTTATTCTGACAGTTTCTAACTTTCTGAGAGGCTCTAAGCTATTTCAATATCTTAAGCTTCCCGTGCCTCTCGAGGCTGAGAGACTGTAAACAAATGTATGCATAGCTGTAGGAGTCCGGGTAAACTTGTCAGGCGAGTTAGAGAGCTATCTGAGAGGTTTGGATTTAAACACTCCTAATTGCCCAGGACCTTTATTAATTGGAGCTGTAAGTTAACCCTTTGTCAGAGAGAGCGAGATGGTGGTAGGGGACAGCTTCCAGTAAAGTCAGAGGTGAGAGCACAAAGCAATAAAGTAGGCAGACTCTGGTTTTAGGAGGGTAGATGCTCGAGAATATCCAGGGGGACTCCTGAGGCTTGATCCCGCCTTTGCGTGTGCCGAGCCTCCTTCCTCATGACCTTTGTCATGAGTGGAATGTCTCTTGCCGGCTCCCGGAATCTCCCCCTTTTTTATTTCTTAAAGCAGCCAGATGTAGCTCAGTCGCGAGCCTCTGAATGCTCTGCCTAAGAATCCTGACAGTACAAGGGAGAATGATTATGAGAAGCAGAATTAAAGCAGCCACTGCAGCATAGCTAAGGACGGTAGACAGAATATTCTTTCCTGAGATGTAGTTAGAGAAAGTATGGAAGAAATCATTTGCTGTTCCAGCAGCAGTGAAATCTAATTGGGAGTGTTCAATGGTTGCTATTTGATTGTGAAGTTTCCCTAAGTCTAAACCAATATCAGAGCTGTTCCAGATACCTGAAATATGGTTTTTAATCTTTTCCCATTCAAAATCTGCCTCATTTACTTTCAGGGGTGTTACGCACATCCACCGGTAGTCAGCATGACAGGACAATGCCATTTTTACCTTTAAAGCCTGCAATTCAGTCCCAATATGTATTACTGCTTCCTCTAGGGCGTCTACCCTCATTTCTAATTTTCTGTCTATAGCTTCCTGTGTTGTCAATGCTAAAGAAACATTTTTGGACATAGAATCAACATATTGAGCAGTATGTACTTGTTGAGTCAATGATATTGCTGCCACAGTAACGGAAGTAATTGCACTTATCAAAGCTGCTATTCCCAAGATAAGTAAGCCCACGAACCATTGTGTTTGCATTAAATCCTATAGTTGTTGTAATACAGCAAGAGCATAACTCAACAAGTGGTTACATCATAAGATAAGGTGGATGTTGTAACATTACAAAGGAGCAAACATTATATTGAGGGTTTAAACAAGATGAGTGCATACATTGTTCACAACAACACCACAAAGGAGCAAACATTATATTGAGGATTTAAACAAGATGAACCAGGGAGCAGCTGTAGGCATCGGCCCAGGGGAGCAGTGTCCCCAGCAGCAGGAGGCAGAATGCGAATGGCAGGCTGTGGGCCGCGGCCCTTACAGCAGGTGGACAGGCGGGGTTTGCGGACTCGGGCTAGCCGCCGCTGCTTGGGCTTGGGGCGTTCCCCTCTTGCCGGTGGGGCCGTGCTGGTCTGGACGGCACTCTGCGGGCACACTTTTCTTTCTGGCCCTCACTCGCCACACAGATTTCTTTGCTCTTGGTCACAGGGTGCAGCGAGGGGGTGCGGGGCGCTGCTGGCGGCGCGGAGGCGAGAGCTGGCTGGGGGAGGGGGAGCGAGCGAGTGCACGCACCATGAACCTGGTCTTTGGGGAATGTGACATGATGAATTTTTCTGAGATCCAAATCGGAGAATCTGCATTCTGTAGAAATACACAAGCATACCCTCTCCCACAAGTTGGCAACACATCTGGCCTTTTTCACTTTCCAGTAAGGAGGTCTTTTTACTTGACCAGGGGCCGAGTCGTAGCCTGTAATTCAGGCATCTAGTGTCTCATCATTGTAGTCTGCCCCTGTGTGTTTATGTTTAAGCGATTAATTACAATTTGGACATAACTTTACTATTTGTCCAGCTGTTTTCCTAGGGATATGTTAATTTAAGTTTAATGTTTAGTTTAGGTCTCTATATAAATTTAAATAATAAATGTATAACCTCCTTATCTCATTTTGGTATACAGATATACCTAAATGCAAAATGTATTTATATATATATTTATATATGGCAACAAGTATAAACTTATTGACATATAATATATATAAATCAATATACTTGAATTAATCTTTATAATTAATATATTAATTAATATATATTACAGTAATACAGCACGTACACAGCTAATACCAACCAACACAAACCAATGTACTGCAATAATACATGTCACACATATATAATTATACAGTATATAGAACATATATCATCACAGCACATCAATCCATACCAATTAACATCAGCCACACACACATTATATTACTGCAATATATATTTAATTATACAGTATATATATGTATATATAGTATATATATTAATTTATATACAAATTAATTAAGTATAGATCTATAAATAGAATTAGTTATACCTTTATTATATTTTATTTATACCCATACCTAATTAGGCAAACTGTAATTAGGCAAATATATTTATATTATGTATTTATAACAATATATAAAGTATTGTTAAATGTACCACCTGTACAGCATCCCCACCCCACATACCACTTTCTCTAATCCCACCAACTCATTTTCAGTAGTATGTGTTGGCCAGGAGCTGGGCCAGTCTTTCCCAGCAATGTTAAAGACGTCTGTTCCTGTGTCTAATAGCCCTGGCATTTTATTCTCTTGAGTTAAAAGACCTTTTAAAGGCCTTGGAGCTGTAATTTCCTGCACCCAAAAGGCTAGATCACTAGATCCAAATATTTTGTGGCTCCTAGCTTGAGAAGTCAAGTTTTTTCCTATCTGATAATAAGGTAAAAGCAAAAGCTGTGTTACTCTTTGACCTTTATTAATTTGTACAGTTTAGGTAGGCGGTGAGATGAAGACTTTAATTTCTCAATATAATCAGAATCTACTACACCATGCACCACTGAAATTTCTTTCTTTTTTTTTTTTAAGAAAGCGAGCTACGCCCCAGGACAAATCTTACAATGTCCTCGGGTAGGGGGCCAGCCACTCCCGTTGGAATTGGAGTAAGTGGCAAATCAGGGGTTAATATTGTTGCTAAATCCCCTCACCAGTTCTTCTTTTCTCTTAGCCTGGGTGAGACCCCCCCACCGAGGGGGTTTTCTCTAAGGAGCATGCTCTGCATATTGTGCACACAGTCTGTTTTAAAAGCTCCTTTGTTTAAAAAACTTTTTATCTTCTTCAGGCTTAGGCAACGCTTTTAGAGGTTTTGGGGGCAAAGTGGGGAAATCCTGGGTCCTGGGAGGCACAAACGGAGGCAGTGGCGATCGCCTTAAATCAGAAAGTGGTGGATAAGTTTTTTAAAGGTTTGCACAGAGTGGGAGGGAGCTCGCCAGGGCGCTCGGCCACAGCGTCCTGTAAGCCCTCTCCTTCCTTGGGAGGTAGAGCAGTTTCTCTCTCCTTTTTTTTTCTTTTTTTCCAATAGCAGAAATTATGATCTGTGCAGAAAGTGGAGACTCACCACCATCTACCGCTATAGCCTCCCCCATAGGCTATCTAACAGCCTCATGACAAGGGTCTAGGACATTTCTAATCATATTTCACAGAGCCAATAAATATTTGTCTATTCTTAGATGCAGAGAAACCCATTTTTTAAATTTTTTTTTTTTGAGAATATTTTTATTTATTTTGTAACCTCTTTACCCTGGCTAAACTGCAGCAGGGACTAGAAAAGAAGCCTCAAGGTGAGGATCAAATTTATCCTCTGGACTAGAGAAAACCCTTCTCTGGGAAACTCCTAGCAGAGGCCCCTTACCCCGACATGGAGGAGGAGGCATGGGGGGATGGGAGCATCCCGTATTTCTCGTCTCCTGTTCCGGAGATCCTTTAACTGTTTGGTGACTAAATCTTACGGACGATCTGATCGGGGATGTTTCCCTCAAGCTCCTAGGAGCGGATGGTCTGATTAGGGATGTTTTTCTTAAACTTTTAGGAGCATCTTTAGCTAAAAAAGACCAATGCTCATCAGAATGGTATCGAGCTATTGTTTTTTCTGAATCTTTTTTATCCTGAGGGGAGAGTTGATCTTTTTTCTCATCCCTATTTTTTACATGCTCATTGGCAGTCATAGCGGCTAGCCATTTGTTTAGCTGCCAATAGCTAGGTATAGCCTCTTCATTTTCACTTTCCTTTATAACAGGTACCTTTTCAGATTCGCTTTTCTGTTTAACAGGTACTTTTCCAACTTCACTTTCCTCTGTAACAGGTACATTTTAAACTCATGAGCTGGATCTAAAGCATCTCTAGTCATATTCCACAGAGGAAAGTTGTAAGTAGGGATTTTCTCCAAGCCATGCTGAACACAATAAGCTCTTAGCTGTTTCCCTACTTTTTCCCAGATATCTAGGTTAACAGTGCCCTGTTGTAGAAACCAAGGGCAGTGGTCTTGTACAAATGAAAAAAAAAAAAAATGATTGAATGGCAGATTTTTTAACTCTTATTCCTCTTTTACTTAATAACTGTAAAATTACTCCTATAAAGAGTTGTCTTTCATTTGATTCAGTGTTACCCATGTCAGAAAATTAAGTATAGTAAAAGATTTTGCTTTTAGCTATCAAAAGATTAGGCCTTTTTTGTCAGCCTTTATAGAAACCGTTTTTTCTCTCTAACTCTTCAACACTTTCAACACTTCCCACTCCTCTCACCCTGTCTATTCTACAGGGGGATCTGCAGCACCCTAAGTGGGGTCCTATCCGTCCCAAGAACTCAACACTGGGGGAATGGGGTTGGGGACTTACCTTCGAAACGCCTGTCTCAGGCGCCACCTGCCGAGGTCCAGCCCCAGCTGATCCAGGGTATTCGAAGGGGAGATGGCGTCGGCGACCTATTCAAATGTTAATTAGAGATATAAAGAGTAATAGAATGAGGATAGCTCAGTAGGAAAATTCAGTGGAGAAAAGAAGCTGAGTAGCTTGGTTTACGCAGAAAATCAATATAACCCATAACACCAGATTAGCTCTGACCACGGAGGCCGCAGGTGCCCTCTCGAATAGCGGAAGGTGCCCCCACCTTAGACACCTTCTCGAGTGGGTCTTAGAAGCCCAGGCAAATAAATGGTCACAGAGGATATCTGCGCTCCAGATGGAGACTCAGCTGGAAGTTAAGGAGTGAAATGATATGGGGAGACCAAGCTCTGGTGAGCAAGGCCCATAGCTTTATTTTCAACAGGGGCTTTTATACTCTAAGTTACACATAGAGGATAATAGGGGATGCAAAGTCAGCAGTCCTTGATCCTTATCAAAAACCAGGGTTTCTTTCCTGCAAATTTATCGTATACAAATGGTTTAGGTGATTTACATCATCTTCTGGCCAGAAGGCCTATTAACATTTTATGACTCTTGACAAAGACTTATCAACCATAAGACTTATTTTCTCTAAGAGTAATTATTTTAAGGTTTGGCGCCATCTTCCGAAGATGTTAGATAAAATTGCATTCCTGTAGGGTGGATGTGTAATGGGTTTACAAAAAAGGAAAGCATTTATTACCTTAAGGGTCTAAAGTTACTAACACCAAGGCCACAACTTATTTTTTCTACATACCAACTATTAATTAATACACATTCAAGGATACAATTCAGGGGATGTGAAAACTTGGCAACAAGCATTGGCTTATCAATTAAATCGTTTACTAGCTTTATTCTGACAGTTTCTAACCCTCTGAGAGGCTCTAATCTATTTGAATATCTTAAGCTTCCCAAGCCTCTCGAGGCTGAGAGACTGTAAACAATCGTATGCATAGCTGTAGGAGTCCGGGTAAACTTGTCAGGCGAATTAGAGAGCTATCTGAGGGGTTTGGATTTAAGCACTCCTAATTGCCCAGGAACTTCATTAATTGGAGCTGCAAGTTAACTCTTTGACAGAGAGAGTGAGATGGTGGTAGGGGACAGCCCCCAGTAAAGTCATAGGTGAGAGCACAAAGAAATAAAGTAGGCAGACTCTGGTTTTTGGGGGTAGATGCTCGAGAATATCCAGGGGGACTCCTGAGGCTCGATCCCGCCTTTGCGTGTGCCGAGCCTCCTTCCTCATGACCTTTGTCATGAGTGGAATGTCTCTAGCTGGCTCCCAGCAAGTCATAATGATATACATATATGTATCCCCCCACCCTCTTGAGCCTCCTTTGCCCCGCATTCCACCCCTCTAGGGCATCACAGAGCTCCAGGTTGGGCTCCCTGTGCTATATAGCAGCCTCCCACAAGTTATGAGCATACATGGGGGTTCCTTGGTGGTTCAAATGGTAAAGAATCTGCCTGCAATGCAGTAGACTCATGTTTGATCCTTGGATTGGGAAGATCTCCTGGAGATGGGAATGGCAACCCACCGTAGTATTTTTGCCTGAGAAATCCCATGGACAGAGGAGCCTGGCGGGCTGTAGTTCATGAGGTCTCAAAGAGTCAGACACATCTGAGTGACTTTGAGAGTGAGTGAGTGTATATACATCAATACTACCTTCTCAGTTTGTCCTAGCCTCTCCTTCCCCCGCCGTGTCCACAAGTCCATTCCCTACATCTGCATCTCCATTTCTTCTCTGTAAACAGGTTCATCAGTACTGTTTTCCTAGATTCTGTATATATGTGTGGTGCATGCATGCTGAGTCACTTTGGTCGTGACTTTGGTCATATAGACTGTAGCCTGCCATAATGCATATCATACATGCGTTAATATACAATATTTGTTTTTCTCTTTCTGACTTACTCACCTGCTCTCTTTACTCCTTCTCTACATCTATCCTTGGGGGCCCACCTTCTCCAAGAAGCTTGAGTGTTTCAACCCTCAGGGACGGGGATTTTTGTCTCAGCTGCATTCCTGAAGCCATTATCATGCAGACCCCCAAACTCAGCACTGAACATATGCTCTTCAGGACTAGTTCTCTGATGAGATGTCAGCCCCTGGAGAATCAAGCTGGAGTCCCACATCCTACTGAATCTATGCTCCTGCTAGTAGATCCATGCATGTTAGCTGTGACTTTTCTGGGAAAGAGTAGGCAAAACTCTGGTTAAACACAGCCAGTCATTGGAATCCAAGAGGAAAGGGGGAAGGAGTGGGAATTTGTCTTCTTGTGTTGGAAGTTTTTCTGTTGTTTCAAGATCCACGTACAGTCAGCATATTCATGTTGCTCTAGGATTAGCACAAGGTAAGAGAACAAACAGAAGCCTTCCTTTGTGCTATTTTAGGAACAAGGAAAATAAAATAATACCTTCCAAATGAAGGAACAGCCTAGTTTTCTGTGACACAAGAATGGGCTCGTAACACCTCGGCTGTAACAGTTTCAAATGGAATCCAATTACAGTGCAGAGTATATTTATCAGTGTATTTGAGGAACCCTTTCTCCTAAGTCCCCCCAGGGGGAGATCCACAGGCCCAGGCAGGCTCCTCTCAAACTCTCCTATTCCACCCTGGCAGGTCCCAGGGATTCCCCCGCCCCACCACCTCTCCTCTTGGTAATTGTCACCACCTCCCAAAGCTGTCAAGTTTCTCACCCCTTCCTGAGGGGCTCTGGAAGCTGGTCTCTTTATGCCCATCTGTTGGACTGCACCTCACAGGGCTACAAAGCCTGCATTTGCCCAGCTTCAAGACTGAAGAAAGCCTGGATTGGGCAACAGAGGGCTTCCCTGGTGGCTCAGCAGTGAAGAATCCACTAGCAATGCAGGAGACACAGGAGATGGGGGTTCGATCCCTGCACCAGGAAGATCCCCTTTAGAAGGGAATGGCAAACCCACTCCAGTGTTATTGACCAGAGAATCCCATGAACAGAGGAATCTGCCGGGCTACAGCCCATAAAGTTGCAAAGAGTCAGGCCTGACTGAAGTGCCTTAGCATGCACACGTGCATCAGGCAACAGAGACATCAGTGGTTTGACAGATGGGGAGCTTCTGTGTCTGAAGCAAAGTCCTGGAACGACCCCCCACCCTGTGCAGCAGACACCTTCAGGATGTGGCAGCAGTCTTTGCTCCTGGTGGAGGGGGAGATTGCCAGTTACAGGGGAGTTGATGTCAGATGGGCTCATTGATTACCAGGGAAACCAAAAGAAGGGCATACACCTCACCACCCCTTTGATAAGAACAATCACTAGCTGGTGTCCAAGGCAAGTATGTAGGAAGGCCAGAGTAAGTGTAAATGAAGCAGGCACTGGTCGGGCAAGGGACGGACAGAGAGCAAGGAACAGCCATCTTGAGTGGGCTAGTCAGCCACCACCCTTCCTGGTTGTCCCTGAAAAAAAGCTTGTAGACCCTCATTTTAAGACTTTAATGCCCATCATGACAAGAGGAAAGACAAAATATGGGGAATTACATGAGTGTGTGTGTATGTCCAGTGGCTGAGCTGTGTCTGACTCTTTGTAACCCCGTGGATTGTAGCCTGCCAGGCTCCTCTGTCCATGGAACTTTCCAGACAAGAATACTGGAGTGGGTTGTCATTTCCTCCTCCAGGGGATCTTCCTGACCCAGGGATCAAACCTGTATCTCCTGCATTGGTAGGTGGATTTTTTACCACTTGAGCCACCTGGGAAGCCTGAGGAAATAGACAAAGAGTACAAATCTAACAGTCTTGAGCTTGTTCCAGAGCATCTGATGATCTGGTTGCAATAACTGGAAATTTCCTTTATGTCAACATTGGGTGTTGTAAGCAGATAGGGGAGGGGGTCCCTGGAGAAAGAGAATCAAGCATGACCTCATTTTGGTCCAAGACATTTTGTGATCTAAGCCTGGCCACAATGCTTGCCCTTAAACAGGTCTCAGTTATTTATGATCTTAAGGGAAGAAGGGACTGCAGGCATGAAGGGAAAGCAGTCAAGAAACAATGGGTCTAGGACTCCCCTGGTGGTCCAGTGGCTAAGACTCTGAGCTCCCAATGCAAAGGGGCTGGGTTCCATCCCTGTCAGGGAACTGTATCCTGCATGCCACAACTAAGAGTTTGCATGCCCCAACTAAAGATCCTGCATGCTGTATGATGTGGCCATTGAAAAAAATTGGTCCTCATTAAAAAATTATACCTTAAAATTTTTTTTAATAAATAGGTGAGCAAGTAATAATCAACACAGCAATGGCCGGTTTTTGTTCTTCATTTGTCTTTAGCTCTGGAGTAAAACTATCAGTTGTAGGGGAAAGGCTAAGCAGAAAATTCTAGCCAGGGCTTTGAAGTTTAACTCCAAGATTATATGATGGCACCATTCAGCCTCCCAAATACGTGACATAAAGTTGGGTTGTGCTGCCAAATGTGCAAAGGACATTGAATTCCTATGGTTCTTTGTTAGTAGGGACTATGAATTTACATTTCAAAGCATCCATGTCTGAACAAATTGGCTTCTAACTTAGTTTGCTGTAAAAAGCCAAGCTATTTAGTACAGAGGGTTGTACACATGCACATACATATAGAATACATATATTTTTTTAAAGAATTTTTTTGATGTGGACCATTTTTAAAGTTGTTTATTGAATTTGTTACAATATTGCTTCTGTTTTTTGTTTTGGTTTTTGAGCAGTGAGACATGTGAGATCTTGGTTCCCCCATCAGGGATTGAACCTGCAGCCTCTGCATTGGAAGGCACAGTCTTAACCACGGCATCACCAGGGAAGCCCCTTTTGTTTAACTCTTAAGTAAAAACAAGAAGCCATTTGGCCCCAGTCTAACTATTCAGGGAAAGAAGTAAGTAGAATTACTCCTGTTGGAAATGCCACGTTAATTTATTATGCATAGCATGATCAAACAAGAGGCCACAAGACAGAACAAGCAGACTATGCTCTTTCAGAGGTAAAAGAGTAATGCAAAGATGCTAAGTTGTAGTCCTTCCTGAGAATTAATTGTGCCCCCAGGATTCTTAGCAATTAGGTCTTTTCATCTTGGAGGTATCAGAGGCAGAGGAGGGTGCACAGCACCAAATCCATGGCACAGAGTTCAACACACAGTATTCTACCTGGGGGCGTGGAATCAAAAACCCAGCACTGAGAAGGAGTCATGCACAGACACAAGACTTATGAAGGCCGTGCAGGGAAAGAAAATATATGGGTTACATGTCATACCACTCTGGATGCAACCATTTTTCACACAGCAGAAACTGAGAGAGAAGATAAAGGAGAAAGACAAAGAAAGTGGGGAGGGGCTTTCCCTCGTTGTCCAGTGGTTAAAAATCTGCCTTCCAATGCAGGGAACGAGGGTTTGATCCCTGGTGGGGGAACTAAGATCCCACAAGCCACAGGGCAATTAAGTTTACAAGTCACAACTACTGAGCCTGGGAGCCAAATTTAGAGAGAAGCCCACGCCCCACAGTGAAAGATCCCACATGCTGCAATTCAGACCCACCAATGCGATGGTAAGCTGGAATCAAGATTGCCGGGAGAAATATCAATAACCTCAGATATGCAGATGAATACCACCCTTATGGCAGAAAGTGAAGAGGAACTAAAAAGCCTCTTGATGAAACTGAAAGAGGAGAGTGAAAAAAGTTGGCTTAAAGCTCAACATTCAGAAAACTAAGATCATGGCATCTGGTCCCATCACTTCATGGGAAATAGATGGGGAAACAGTGGAAACCCTGTCAGACTTTACTTTTTGGGGCTCCAAAATCACTGCAGATGGTGACTGCAGCCATGAAATTAAAAGACACTTACTCCTTGGAAGAAAAGTTATGAGCAACCTAGATAGCATATTGAAAAGCAGAGACATTACTTTGACAACAAAGGTCCGTTTAGTCAGGGCTATGGTTTTTCCAGTGGTCATGCATGGAGGTAAGAGTTGGACTGTGAAGAAAGCTGAGCACTGAAGAATTGATGCTTTTGAACTGTGCTGCTGGAGAAGACTCTTGAGAGTCCCTTGGACTGCAAGGAGATCCAACCAGTCCATTCTAAAGGAGATCAGTCCTGGGTGTTCTTTGGAAGGAGTGATGCTAAAGCTGAAACTCCAGTGCTTTGGCCATCTCATGCGAAGAGTTGACTCATTGGAAAAGACTCTGATGCTGGGAGGGATTAGGGGCAGGAGGAAAAGGGGACAACAGAATGAGATGGCTGGTTGGCATCACCCTCTCCATGGATATGAGTTTGAGTGAACTCCGGGAGTTGGTGATGATCAGGGAGGCCTGGTGTGCTGCGATTCATGCTGCAAATAGTCAGACACAACTGAGTGACTGAACTGAACTGAACTGAAAGGGGATGGCACCCCACTCCAGTACTCTTGCCTGGAAAATCCCATGGGTGGAGGACCCTGGTGGGCTGCAGTCCATGGGGTCGCGAAGAGTCAGACACGTCTGAGTGGCTTCACTTTCACTTTTCACTTTCATACATTGGAGAAGGAAATGGCAGTCCACTCCAGTGTTCTTGCCTGGAGAATCCCAGGGACGAGGGAACCTGGTGGGCTGCCGTCTATGGGGTCGCACAGAGTTGGACATCACTGAAGCGACTTAGCAGCAGCAGCAGCATAGCCATAAAATAATTTAAAATATTTAAAAAAAAAGAAAAGCGGGGCAAGTAAAGGTAAAATCAAGAAAGAGAAGGATGGAGCCTCCTCCTGGCCACCTGGCTGACCCCTTGTCAGCAACTCAGCAGCCACTCAGCATCAGCACTCTCTCAGTATCCCTGCTGTCTCCATGGTGATTTAATGTGATTCTGATGGGTCTGACTAGTTCATGAACGCTTCCTGTAGCTGGGCACTGTTGTTGCTAACTCCATTTTCCAGATGAGAAAACAGTGCTTCCGAGATTGTTAACAACTTGTCCCAAATCACCAAGTTGCTAAAATTGTGGGATCAGGCCACTGAACCTAGGTTGTTTCAGGCCCAAGCGTGTGCTCTTGGTGAGCAAAGTAAAAAAATAAGATGATGTTTAATGGAGGAGAACGTGAACATGTTTGAGTACTTAATATATACCTGGCATGTGATCCTCACAACAGTCCTGCAAGGGAGGTATCATTCCCATTTCATAGATGAAGAAATTGAGGCTCAGTGCTCACTTTGGCAGCACATATACTTAAATTAGAATGATACAAAGAAGATTAGCATGGCCCCTGCTCAAGGATGACATGCAAATTGGTGAAGCAGTTCATGTTTTTATGGCAGAAACCATTACAACATTGTAAAGCGATTTTCCTCCAATAAAAAAATAGTTTTAAAAGTATGAATAAAACTGGGAAATTTCTTTAAAAATTGATGCTCAGAGAGGTTAAGTAACTTATCTAAAGTTGCACTGCAGAGCCCCAGTCTGGGGCACTTCACGTCCTCTGTGTCTATGCTGAGAGTTTTGTACTTTCTCTCTGAAGTAAATCCAGTTTGCATGCTACCATGAAAAAGAAAAAGGCCAGGTCTCTCAGACTGCAAAGCCCATATTCCATTTGTTAAAAATATATATTGTTGTTTTGCTCCTGAGTTTTATTTATTTATTTATTTGGCTTCTTCAGGTCTTCACTGTGGCATGTGGAATCTAGTTTCTTGACCAGGGATCAAACCCAGGCCCCCTACATTGGGACTAGTGTCTTAGCCACTGGACCACCAGGGAAGTCCCCCATACTCTTTCTTATTCTTTCTTCCAGATAGAATTCTCAGGAATTTCACGGATTGAACTAAGTAATTAAAAATCTCTCCTTTAGATATTTTTAGTTCTGCATATCTAAACCAAACACCTAGTGTATTTGTCAGAATTTGAAAGAAGTCTATTAAAGACTGCTTGCAAGAAAACCACTGTATAAATTATGTTTTATAAGTTCTTCTGTTTTAATTAATTAGGTTTTCTAAAGTTCGAAGGGAAAAAAAGGAGACAGAAACCAGTTTTTAATGATTTAGAATTAGGATTCATGAATACACTGGATTCTTCCTTGGTACGGGGGAAAGCAAAGAATAAATGTGGTGGGAAACTATGAGGGTCCAGAGATTCAGACTTTAGCCTGGAAGAGACATTAAAGAGGTATTTCAGGGGCTTCCCTGGTGGTCCAGTGGCTAAGACTCTGCTCCCAATGCAGTGGGTGTGGGTTTGATCCCTGGTCAGGGAACTAGATCCCACATGCCACAAGGAAGATTGAAGTTCTTATGTGCTGCAACTAAGACCCGGTGCAGTGAAATAACTCCTTAATAAATTAAATAAATATTTAAAAGAAACCTCAATTATTAAAAAAAAAAAAAGATGCAATTCTAATTTATTTTAGAAATAGCTTGAGTGTCTGCTAGTCAACAGTAGAGCTAAGGCTGGGGTTTCCCAATTCTTAAACCATTGTTTTTTCTTAAACATGAACCATGATTTGCTTTAGAGAATACTCTGAAAGAGTCAGTTCCTAGGCAGGTTGATAGGGAGTCTAGGGGTCCCCAAGGAGAGAGGGGTCTGGAATTCTCAAGGAGGAAGAAAGGACAAACTTTTTTTCTTTCTCCAAATTCCTTAGGATTATATAACAATAATGTATCCTGCCTAAGGACAGTCTTTGGATTCAACCTTCTGTTATCTTAAAATGTTAATTATGGGAGTAGACCTGGTCTTTACAAGGATGTATCTTGCCTGAGGACAGTGTTATCTTAAAACGTAAATTATGGGAGTAGGTCTGATGAGGTCTTTACAACCTCCAGACATTCTTTGGATTATATAACCTCATTGTTAACACTAGCAAGCGGGTACTCTTTCTGCCCCCTGCTGAGGCCTATGTCAGAAGCTTTCTCTATCTCCTTTATACTTTAATAAAACTTTATTACACAAAAGCTCTGAGTGATCAAGCCTCGGCTGTGGCCCCGGGTTGAATTCTTCTCCTCCGGGGGCCAAGAATCCTGGTGTATTCACGTGATTGAACAACAACATTTCATCTTGGGGGCTCATCCGGGATCCTTCAGGACAAGGTAAGGATGCTTGGAGCTTTAGTTCTTTGTTCTCTTAGCGAACACGTTTTCTGCTGTACTTTACTAACTCTACCGTGTACTTGTGCAAATGAATGGCATGCCCTGCGTTAATCAAGTAAGGAGCCCTGCTCTGCGGTTCCACGGTGATCTCATAGGGCTTATGGCAGAAACCTGCCAGGGCATTATACCGACCTGCCAATGCCAAGAGGCACCCAATGTCTCCTTCGGGAACCGACCAGAAATGGGCAAAGCGTGTGGACCGAACTCTCCTTTCTCAAACTTTTCGGTCTCTTTGACCATTTCATAACTCCTTGGGAATTAGAAGTACTAACCTAATCTATCGGATCATAGACTTTCAAGGGACTTGTGATCTATACTGTTATTTTGTACTGTGGCTTAGGTCCCAAACTTGGATTGGTAGTCAAGAAAGCACCTAGCCTCGCTAGGAATCGAAAGTTCGGAAGCTAGATGGAGCTCTAGCTCCCAGAACATCTCTGAAGTTAGAGGTTATTGGGACTACAATGGGTTTCTTTGGTAATGCCGGCTCTTAGTAGATCAGAGGAGGCTCTTATACTGGTGTGGTGATGCTTGGAAAGAACATCTCAGTTTTATGCTCGTGTCGGTCTTATTGTGGTCAGGAAATAGGGTCGTGCACAGGCACTCAGGTGAGAAATGTTTCCCACAGCAGTCTTAGCTTGGGAGGCATTCCGGAAGGTTACTTTGATTCACCCTGGGTGATATCAGAGGCAAGCAATGTTAAAGGTGAAGAGCTGGACGTCAAGTAGGGATGCTATCAAGTCTACCCCTGGTACATCCCCACCCCATCTCGGTGGTAGAACTGGGAGGGACGAGTACGGCACCTGTGTCGGTAAGGGACAGACTAAGTCTGACCAGGAAGGAAAAGCTTTTGGTGTAATGTCTGTCGACACCCTCATCTAGAGCAAGGAGGGACGCCTCTGGTAGAAAAATGGCCTTGGTCGCTTTTTTTCTCTCTTACAGATGGGAGCTAACAATTCCAGCCTCACTCCTTTGAACTGTATCCTGAAAAACTGGGATAGATTTTATCCCCAGGGCTTAAAGAAGATACACCTGGTTTTCCTATGTGATACTGCATGGCCACGGTATCCACTGGAGGATGGCAAACGGTGGCCAGTTGGAGAATCTCTTAAGTATAATACTGTTCTACAATTAGACCGGTTCTGTAAGGAACAAGGGAAATGGGTAGAAGTAGCATATGTGTTGCCCTTTTTCTCTCTGTGAAATATGCCAGACTTATGTCCTAAGGGTATAGATTTGGGCGTGAAACCTTCAGCTCCCTCCTGTCCTCTTACTTTGCCCCATACCTGGGACTCCAAACTGGGATTCAAACTGCCCACATGGAGGTCCAAACAACTCCTGTCTCAGTACGACCTCAGACTACTCTGGTTTCAGTAGAAACTCAGACCATCGAAGTAAGAGATGAGATGGAGGACAGGAGACAGAGAAGAGGAAAAACAGGTTTCTCCAATCTATCCCTGGGATCATATGCACAGAGCAGCCAAAGAGACTGAGGAACAGCCACACAAGCTGTTGCCTCTTTATGAAACACCCACCAGGAGAAATAATCAGTCTGTGAGAGTTAATAAGTCTTTCTCTTATCAAGAAATACAAAGAATCAAGGAGGATCTGCGAGACTATTTAGAGGACCCAGAAAAATATATTAGAGATTTTAAAGGTGTTACTCTGCTTTATGATTTCACTTGGAAGGATGTGATGTATATCTTGGGACAAATGCTGACTCCCAAGTCAAAGACTCGAGTTTTGGGAAAAGCGGCTGCTTATGGAGATGAATGGCTTGGTAATGAATCAGTAGGGAAGAGGAAGAATGAGATATCGGCCCTCCCCACTGGGAATCAGGCGGTCCCAACTATAGAACCAGACTGGGACTACAACACAGCTAAAGGAAGATGGGATCAGAGTCATTTTCTTAGATGTATTCTTGAAGGACTTAGGCAGGCACATTCTAAGCCTTTAAACTATGGCAAATTGGCAGACATAGAATCGGAGGAGAAGGAAGCTCCTGGTAAATTCCTAGATAGACTGAGAGAAGGCCTTCACAGATTCACTGAGATTGATCCCGAAAGTGAAGAGGGAAAAGTGATCTTAAGGGATAGATTTCTCACTCAGTCGGCTCCAGATAGCAGCTGTAAGCTATTAAAACGGGCGTATGGACCAAATCAGTCTTTAGATACTCTGTTACAACCGGCTCAGACAGTTTATTATGGTAGGGAATATGAGGAAAAGAAAGAAAGGCAAAAAAAAAAAAAAAGACAAAGGAAAAGGCGGAAGCATTCGCCATGGCTATGAAAAACGTTCTTGAACAGCCTGAGAAAAATGCCTAGAGGGGCCCAGGTGAAAAGGGATGGGTTTGCTCTTACTGTGGAAAGGAGGGGCACCTCAAGCGGGATTGCCCTCAGGCATCTAAGCCACCCCCGGCTGCATGTTCGGTGTACAAAGGACCACACTGGAAGAGAGACTGCCCCCAGAGTTGTAGGTCTAACGGGTCAGACTCTCAAGACAATCAGGACTGAAGGTACCCGGGGGTCCCCACACAAGCTCCCGTCCTAATTACACCTGAGGAACCCCGGGTATTAATAATTGTTGGGGGGTCAATCCATCGATTGCCTTTTAGATACTGGGGCAACTTATTCTGTGCTTACTGAAGCCCCTGGCCCACTTTCTTCCCGATCTGCTTCCATAATGGGACTGTCTGGACGAGCCAAAAGGTATTATTTCAGTTATTCTTTATCTTGCAACTGGGATTCTGTGCTGTTTTCACACGAGTTTCTGATCGTGCCAGAATCTCCCTCACCCCTTTTGGGAAGGGATATACTGAGCAAGGCCCATGCCTCTGTTTTCATGAATATGGAGCCCTTCCTTTCTCTCCTTTTGGTTGAACAAAATGTAAATCCTAGAGTATGGGCTGATGGAAAATCTGTGGGTCGAGCACAAGATGCTATTCCTGTAGTTGTTAAGCTCAAAGACCCACATGTATTTCCACATAAGAAGCAGTATCCACTGAAACCTGAAGTTAAGGAAGGGTTAAAACCCATCATCGAAAATTTAAAGGAGCAGGGACTATTAATTCCCTGTAACAGTCCTTGCAACACTTCTATTTTGGGTATAAAGAAATCGAATGGTAAATGGAGACTAGTTCAAGATTTACGAATAATAAATGAGGCTGTAGTTCCTTTACACCCCGTGGTGCCTAATCCTTATACTCTATTGTCTGAAATTCCTGAACGGGCCAAATATTTCTCAGTAATTGATTTAAAGAATGTCTTCTTTTCAGTGCCTTCGGCGGAAGAAAGTCAATTTCTATTTGCCTTTGAAGACCCTACACAGCCAGCTTCTCAGTTAACCTGGACAGTTTTGCCCCAGGGATTTCGTGACAGTCCTCACTTATTTGTACAAAGTTTGTCACAGGATCTACAAAACTTTAACAGCTCTGAAGCAGCGGTGTTACAATATGTAGATGATATTTTGCTCTGTGCTGAGACAGAGGAAGCTTGTTCGCGAGCCTCAGAAGATTTCTTAAATTTTCTGGCAGACTGTGGTTACAAGGCATCAAGAGAAAAGGCTCAGCTTTGTCAACAATTGGTTAGATATCTGGGCCTAATCATATCAGAAGGGACTAGGGCCATAGTCCCTGAGAGAATTAAACCTATACTAAATCACCTCCTACCTATGACTTTAAGACAATTGAGAGGATTTTGGGGAATCACAGGTTACTGTCCCATTTGGATTCCAGGTTATGGGGAACTGGCCCGGCCTTTATATAAACTTATAGCTGAAACTCAGCAGGCCCAAACTGACAAACTGGTTTGGTCTCCAGAAACTCAAAAGGCTTTTAAGGTTCTTCAGACTGCTCTCCTGCAAGCTCCAGCTCTGAGCTTGCCCACAGGGTCAGAGTTTGTTTGTCACTGAAACAAAATGTGTGGCATTGGGAGTTTTGACACAACCCCAAGGGCCTCACCAGCAACCTATTGCTTATCTAAGCAGAGGATTAGATGTGGTTTCATGTGGGTGGTCCCACTGCCTAAGAGTAATTGGGGCAGTGGCTTTATTAGCACCTGAAGCTTTAAAAATAATTAATGGACGAAACCTTACTGTACTGACTTCTCATGATGTGAGTGGAATCTTAAATTTTAAGGTTAATATTGGATGACAGACAGTAGGCTTCCTAAGTATCAGTCATTGTTGTTAGAAGGACCAGTAACTACACTTAAAGTCTGTGGAAATTTAAATCCTGCCACTTTCCTTCCTGAGAAGGAAAATGAAACACCTGATCACGATTGTTCTCAATTCCTAACTTTAAACTATGCAGCTCGGGAGGATCTAAAGGATAAACTGCTGGGTCTGCAGAGTGCTCCCCTCTTCGTCAGTGGAAGGCTTCCCGTGGTGGACATCCCCACTTCAAGGAAAGGGCTTTCTCCAAGTCTGTGAATACCTTTGACAACAATCATATGCAATGCCTCTTATTCATCTGATGACATCTACCAACCCTAAAATGGACTGGTGCAACACGTTGTACTTTAACTATGGACATAATGTGACTTTTAATTTTGATTCTGATTATTTTGTTCTTGCTGTTTGCTCCCTGCATCTGTAACTGTATAACTGGATTTGTTTCTAGCCGCATGAAAGCTTTTAAGTTACAAATGGTTGCTCAAACTCCTGCTACTGCTGTAGCTTCCTCCAGCTACTATTTGGGGCCCCTGGATCAGAAATCCTCAATATGAGGATTAGGAGAATATGTTGCTTCATCAATTTAGGGACAACGCCCCTTGTCAGCTCGGAAGTAGTTATGGACCGAGAATGACGCCCCTTTTCCCTATGCAACATAATTCTCCTAAAAGAAAAGGGGGGAATGAGAGTCAGTTCCTAGGCAGGTTGATAGGGAGTCTAGGGGTCCCCAAGGAGGGAGGGGTCTGGAATTCTCAAGGAGGAAGAAAGGACAAACTTTTTTTCTTTCTCCACATTCCTTAGGATTATATAACAATAATGTATCCTGCCTAAGGACAGTCTTTGGATTCAACCTTCTGTTATCTTAAAATGTTGATTATGGGAGTAGACCTGGTCTTTACAAGGATGTATCTTGCCTGAGGACAGTGTTATCTTAAAATTATGGGAGTAGGTCTGATGAGGTCTTTACAACCTCCAGACATTCTTTGGATTATATAACCTCATTGTTAACACTAGCAAGCGGGTACTCTTTCTGCCCCCTGCTGAGGCCTATGTCAGAAGCTTTCTCTATCTCCTTTATACTTTAATAAAACTTTATTACACAAAAGCTCTGAGTGATCAAGCCTCGGCTATGGCCCCGGGTTGAATTCTTCTCCTCCGGGGGCCAGGAATCCCGGTGTATTTGTGTGATTCAACAACAACCTTTCAACTCCTTTCTCCTCCTCTCTTAATCCAGATTGGGGGGCGGGGGAGTGAGAAAACTTAAAGACTATTAAAAAACAATCAGGACATTAAGAATCAAGTTATCCTGGAAGGAGGTCAAGGTGGTAACCACAGAGGCTAGTGTTAAGGGGAGGAGCAACAGGCAAGATAAGGTCTTATCTAAAGCAATTAGAGTAAGCAGGCAAGCTTTTGTTACTTGTATTTAGCTGAACACTATGAACAGAAAGCTTTTTGAAATCCTTGGCTAAATCAAAACCTGGAAAGTGAGGACCTCTAACCTTCAGGAAAAAAAAAGCTGAGCGTGAGACAAACAGGTATTTGTTTTTATACTTAACTTGGGAGGAAAAAGGAAAGAAAAAACAAGATGTCAATTCAGTTGGGTCCCAATTCCAGCCCTGGGAAGCCCAAAGCCCACCCTTCTTGGTTTTCTTTTTAAGGATAGCATTTTTTCCCTCCCTTGGCCAAGTTCAGTGTGTAGGATCTTAGTTCCCTTACCAAGGACCAAACCTTCACCCCCTGGAAGCGTGAAGTCTTAACCACTGGAAGGCCAGGGAAGTCCCGCCCTCCCCACCTTAGTTTTTGTAAATAGTCCTGAAGGGCTTTCTTGGTTTCTAGACTACTGAGATCTTGCTTCCGTGTGTAAATTGAGTCCAATTTCCTAAAGAGGTTGAAGGCAGGCTTTACATCCCAGTAATAGGGAACAAATTTGATTGGGAATGGCTGGGTTACCATCTAACACTGACATGTCATTTTCCCCTGCCGGGGCTCAGCTTCCCTCCATCGGCTGGCTTTTCTTTAGTCGTCTTATTTCTTTCCTTTCTGCCCTCTGCCGTCCCCCCACCAACCTCTCCTTGCAGAAGCAGAAACAAGAAACTCTTCCTCTAATCTCCAGCCTGGCAGGTTTTCCCTCCCCTGGAGTCCAGGTGCCTGTAGCATTTACTCCTCAGTGGCTTTCCCCTAGGGAGACAGCTCCCTCCTTCCTCATCCCCAAAAGAAATCCTGGGGCCAGCTGTTAAGATTTCAATTATTTTTTCACGTCTTTACTCAACATGGGAAAATCTCTGAAATTTAACGTGGCACCTGGCTGTCCTGTAGTGCTTGTATTTTTTCAAGACTTTGTTCTGTCTGGAATTTTATTATAATAACTAATGATGGGACTTCCTTAATGGTCCAGTGGTTAAGATTCTGAGCGTCCAATGCAGGGAGTCACAGGTTCAATCCCTGGTCAGGGAATTAATATCCCACATGCCACATGGTGTGGCCAAAAAGCAAAGCAAACAAACAACCACTGCAACAAAAAACTAATGGGAATGAACATACCTTGATGTTTACATAATTTTAATAAATCATCTTCAAAATTATAAAGCATTGGTAATCAAATAGAGATTCACTCAGTCATGTCCAACTCTTTGGGACCCCACAGACTGTAGTCCGCGAGGCTCCTCTGTCCATAGGATTTTCCCAGGCAAGAATATTGGAATGGGTTGTCATTTCCTCTCCCAGGGGAATCTTCCCAACCCAGGGATCAAACCTGTGTCTCCAGTATTGGCAGGTGGATTCTTTACCACTGAGCCACATGGGAAGGCTAGCTTGTATCAATGATTCACACCAAAAGTTGGTTCAGTGAAGCAGCTATGATGAGGCAGTGCTAGAATTCAAAGGGGAATCAGGTACCCTTGAAACTCAAACCTCATAATAGTAGAAAACATCACCCACTCACAGCAATATACACAGATTTGAAACTGTTTCTTTGAGAATGTTTCTGTTTGGGGGATAATTCTCTTATTTGAAGGCTCTAAGTAACGACAGGCAAACAGAGAAGATGCCTCAGTGACCTGATAGCCATGCCCTGGAGAGAGAGCTGAGAGAGGGGTCCCCAACCTCCGGGATCTAATACCTGATGATCTGAGGTGGAGCTGATGTAGTAATAATAGAAATAAAGTACACAATAAATGTAATACACTTGAATCATCCTGAAACCATCCCCCTTCTACAAATCATGGGGAAAATTCTCTTTCATAAAACTGCTCCCTGGTGCCAAAAAGTTTGGGGATATTCAAAGGAACGTTCTTTGTCCTTCACACCCACGCTGTTTGTCTTCTAACCGCCCCATCTCACAAAGCTTTAACCTCTCCTAGTGTCACACGCCCCTTCCCACTTTGAGGGGCAGGGTGCACGCCAGTGCTCAGGCCTCAGGTCCTCCCTGGGCGCTGGTGATCTGTCCTTCTCATCCTGCCTTTGTAAGGTGCTCCCCTAAGTTTTCCCTGCTCCCCTGTTTCTCTAGTTTCTCCTCAATCTTCCTAGATAAACCTGTCTAAATGATGCAAGAACTTTCTATCTAATGAATCTGTGATTTTCTCCACTTTAATCACACCTGGGCTGTGTCTACCACACTCTTTCCACAGCTGCACTTGTCGCTTCTGTTTTGTTTTCAGCTTTCTATTTTACACTGGAGCACAGCCGATTAACAATGTTGTGATGGCTTCAGGTGGACAGCAAAGGGACTCAGACGTATGTATTCCTGTGTCCATTCTCCCCCAAACCCCTCTCCCATCCAGGCTGCCACATAACATTAAGCAGAGTTCCCTGTGCTGTACAGTAGGTCCTTCATTATCCATTTTATTGTCAGATTTTATTTACTCCTTACTTTCTTTATGTCCCCTAAATGAATTTCCTCAAAACCCAGTTCCTCTCTTCTCAAGCCCCATAGCTAGTATTTCATTTTCACAATCACCTTGCCTCATGTAGGGGTGTGGTGGGCGGGAGTGGGGGGGGGCAAACTGGTGCAGTGGAGGGAGGGGGCCTTAGCCACCTGCAGCCTCCGACCTGAATAGCCACAAGGCTCCCCCAGTGGCAGAGTGGTACAGACTCTGCCTGCGAAGGCAGGAGATGCAGTAGACTCGGGTTCAATCCCTGGGTCTGAAAGGTCTCCTGGAGTATGAAATGGCAACCCACTGCAGTATTCTTGCCTGGAAAATTCCATGGAAAGGAGGAGCCTGGCAGTCTACAGTCCATGGGGTTGCAAAGAGTCAGACAAGACTGAGCGTGCATGCACATCATAGACGCCAATGTTGAGTTAAACATCCCAGCTTACTTTTGGAGGGTTTAATTATGCCTTAATGCTCCTTATCATAATTAAGCAGAAATAGTGGTTCTAATTAGCATATTTACAGAAACCACACAAGTATGCTTCCCTGGTGGCTCAGATGGTAAAGAACCCACCTGCAATGCAGGAGACCCAGGTTCGATCCCTGGGTCAGAAAATCCCCTGGAGGAGGAAATGGCAAACCACTCCAGTATTCTTGCCTGGAGAATTGCATGGATAGAGAAGCCTAGTGGGCTACAGTCAACAGGGTCGCAAAGAGTCAGACATGACTGAACAAATAACGCACACAAGTAGATCCATATAATCACACACTTCACCTACTCGTAGCTTAATGGTGTTCCATCCTTGTTTACTTTGCCCTGGTTTCCCTTTCAGCTTGAATGAGCACAACTTTTGAAGTCTTTAATTTATGATGGTTTTAATTTAAGCAAGCCCTGCTAGAGGGTGACATGCCCTCCCGGACGCTTGGGGGTCCCAGCGGTAGCTGGCCTGGGGTTGACAATGTTCGGAGGCATAGCGGCGTCGGCAGGCTGGAGTCAGGTCGCGGATCCTGCGGCACAAGTACAGTGTGCGACCCCCAAGGAGAGGTGCGGCCCGTTGGCCCCACCAGCAGGACAGAGCGAAAGGGAGGCCAAGCTCAAGGCTCTTAGGGGGCCCAGCCGCAGCCACCTCCGTCTCCTGCCATATCAGCCTGAAGGTTCCCAATCTCGTCTGATCGTCGAAGCTATGCAGGGTCCGGCCTGCATAGTACTTAGTACTTGGATGGGAAACCACCAGGGAATACCAGGTGCTGTAGGCTTTGTGCCTACAAGAAGAGGTCTTTTATCCCCTGCCCTGCGTCCCAACTCTTGGACCCCCCGCAACCCTAGCCCCTCCCGGGGTGGGGTGAGTGGGTGGCCGGGGCCCCGACTCCCGCTGCAGACCTGGGTTGCACCCACGTGGCCCGCAAGCCCCTCCGCATTTTCATTCGGCTTCCAGGAAACCAGACGACTGGCTGTCGGGTCTCCATCTGGGGCTCCCTTGGCTTGCCTCAGGAAATCCTGGGGGTTGCACCAACTCCAGCCCCAGCCCCAGCCCCCTGCACCACCCCCAGCCTCGCAGGTGATCACCCGTGTGCACGTGTGCTCACTAACAGATAGATGTGCCCAAATGGGGCATCTAACTTGTTGACTTATACGTTGGGTGGATCTATGCCTGGGAGTGGGACTGCTGAACCATAGGCTACTTCTACTTTTAGTTCCTTCAGGAACCTCCATACTCTTTTCCATACTGGCTGTACCAACTCCCATTCCTATTCACAGTGGAAGAGAGTTCCCTTTGCTCCACATCCTCTCCAGCATTTATTATTGACAGACTTTGCAATGAGGACCATTTGGACTCATGTGAAGTGGTCCCTCCTTGTAATTTGGAGTTGAGTCTCTCTGATCATTAGTGTTGTGGAGCAAGATGACCTTTTGAAATGCAGATGCAATTCTATCACCTCCCTGCTCCACTGCTCTTGTATTTTCCCATCATATTGAATATACGAGCAAATCCCTTCACTGCTTCTTCCCCACATTCTTCTCTGATGTCTTTTCACTGGAATGCCCTCTGCACTCTTTGATTTACATCCCATAGGGCATGTTTCATATCTTGAATGTCCTACGTTTCCCTTGTCACATAGCCTTCCAAGATGCTATTTTCCCTGCCTGAACTTCTTCCTGCATCTCAACCCTGGTTTACGTAGGTTCTACCTATTGATCTCAACTCAATCGTTACTCTGAAAAGCTTTCCCTGACACCCAGGTTTTGGTGAGGGAAGAGGCCCCTCTATAAGTTCTCAAAGTATCTGCCTGTGATTTATCATTAGATTCATCTCAGTGAAAGCAGGAACTCTGTGTCTTCTTCTCTCAGCATTCTATTTCCAGAAACTTATTACATGCCTCCTAGCTCATCGTAGGTGCTCAGTATTTACTTAGTGTGTGAAAGACAGAAAAGTTCTTGGAAGCCTCAAGGTGTCACTTGGCTCGGCACTTTTGATCTCTTTGTATATTTGGTGATTCAATTCTTTCCTTTCCTGGGTTGATGTGTACACTATATTCAAGGCACAATCTAAGGCATTAAGACATATCCATCAATATGCTTTCAAGGAACTCGTACAGCAGATTTCTACAATTTATGGTTTTTACAATGCTTTAGAAGAATGTGAACGTTCAGTATGATCCATTTTCATTTCAAAGAAAGATCGTTTGACTTACATAGCCAAGGTGGAGACCTTCCAATTTTTAGTCCAATACTTATACCTTTACCATTTCAGGCAAGTCTTGTGGTTCTTTCTGTAGGTGTGTGGCTCTTCCAGAAATGTGAAGATCTTTCATCATCCTCAGACTTTGGTGTGATTTGCAATCATCAAGAAAGCTTCCAGGTATAGGTTCCAGACCACCACCACAAACAGTCAGTAGCGAATGGAGTGGATTCCAGGAATATGCGTTGTTAACCAGCATCACTGTTGATATTGTTGCTGCACACTCAATGCAGTGGGCAGGGCCTGGATTGTCCACTGGATCTCATGAGGAATGGAAAGAAGGGCTTCCCCCCATACCCCCACTGTTTACAGCCTTGTGACTAGAAACGGTCCCAAAACAAGGATCAGACAAACCAGATAAGCCCAGATAGTAGTCCATGAGATGAAGGAACTAAGCAGCTAGTTCCGATGACACCAAGGGGAAAGGTTGCTCTTTCTGTCTCCCCCTCTACTCCTTTCTTCCTGGAGGCCTTAGCGATTCATCATGGGGATTTGAAATAAATTTCACCACAGTCATATGTGTTGAATAAAGATTTTGCATTTAACCATCTCTCAAAAACTAAGAGAGCTTAACCTGCACATGTTTCTTTCAAAAAAGTCTATTGCGTTTCAAGTCTGGGGTTTCTCCCTTGCCTTGTTCAAGTAGCCTTAATAGTAAAAATCAAAGAAAACTAAATAAAGATTCAAAGATACCAACAAATGACACCTTCTGTTTCTTAAATCATCTTTGCACTTAGTAGAACACGAGCTCTTTTCTTTGTATTTTGCCTAGGGAATTAGCAGTATCCTGGTTCAGATGGCAAGGCATCTGCCCGAAGGAGACTCGGGTTTGATCCCTGGGTCGGGAAGATCCCCTGGAGAAGGAAATGGCAACCCACTCCAGTATTCCCGCCTGGGAAATGCCATGGACAGAGGAGCCTGATGGGCCGCAGTCCATGGGTTGTAGAAAAGTTGGGCTCAACCCAGCAACTATGAACAGAAGTATTTCCAAGGATCACACTCAAGTGTGTGTGTGTGTGTGTGTGTGTGTGTGTGTGTGTGGTGGGTGTCTGTCTGTCTGTATCTCCCTCTCGCCATCTTGGAGTTGGTCTCGGAAGCTTCATGTATTTCTGCCTGTGTCTCTCCCGACACCTGGCCACCCGTCCGTTCCTCTGGCCCCGGCCTCTCACAGGTGCTATGGCTCTGGCTGAGGAGCTGGCCCCGGCCGGCTGTCTCCCTTGGCGTGGGTGCATGCGAGTGTCTGTGTGTCTGTCCGTGTGCCTGCCTGTGGCTCGTCTGCTCTCTCAGGAAGGTCGAGTGCTTGGCGGGCGGTGTGGGAGCAAGGGGGGGCCTTGGTAGGGCGAAGGGGCGGGGCTGAGGCGCTCCAGTCGACTGCGCCTCCGTGGCTCCCGGTACGTTTGGGCGCCTGGCAGGATCAGGCAAGATGGGCGCTCAGGGCCCTGGCTGCCCTGCGCCTAGGCCCACAGGAGGTTCAGAGGCCCGCGGGCCGCAGGGGGCGGGCGGCGGAGGGCCCTGAAACCGGACACCTCTGGGTCCTCGTGGCCCTGAGCAGAGAATGGGATCGGGGGGAGGCCCCCCTCAGCGAGCGTGGACGGGCCTGGATGGCACGGGGTGGGAGGGCGCCGAGACCTCCGCACCCCTCAGCCAAACCCCCAGGCCCCGCACGCAGGCACGCCCGACCAGCCGCTGGGGCGTCCCAGCAGTTGCTGGTCTGAGATTGTGGTGTTCTGGGCGTGGCGGCCTCGGCAGGCTGGAGTCCGATCTCAGGTCATGTGGCTCAAGTCCAGCGCGTGGCCCCCGAGGAGAGGTGGGTCCCATTGGCCCCACGGTCAGGTCAGAGCGAAAGGGAGGCGCAGCGCAAGGCTCTTAGGGCGCCCAGCGACAGGCACCTCCGTCTCTGGCCATATCAGCCTGAAGGCGCCCCATCTCCTCTGATCTCGGAAGCTAAGCAGGGTTGGGTCTGGTTAGTACTTGGATGGGAGACCACCTGGGAATACTGGGCGCTGGAGGCTTTTTGCCTACCAGAAGAGGTCCCTTAGCCCCCGCCCCGCGTCCCAACTCTTGGAGCCCCCGCAGCCCCAGCCCCTCCCCGGGCGGGGGGAGTGGGTGGCAGGGGCCCGGACTCCCGCTGCAGATCTGGGTTGACTCCGCGCGGCCCGCGAGCCCCTCTGCATTAGCATTTGGCTTCCAGGAAACCAGAGGACCTGCCTTCGGGTCTCTGTCAGGGGCTTCCTTGGCATGCCTCAGGCAATCCTGGGGGTTACACCAGCTCCAGCCGCAGCCCTACCCCCATCCCCCGCCGCACCCCCAGCCTCGCAGGCAATGGTGCCTGGGCCCGCGCGCACGCACGCACAGATAGATGAGGCCAATCAGGGCATCTATCTTGTTGACTTATACTTTGGGTGGATCTATGCCTGGGAGTGGGACTGCTGAAGCATAGGCTACTTCTACTTTTAGTTCCTTGAGGAACCCTCATACTCTTTTCCCTACTGGCTGTACCAACTCCCATTTCTACTCACAGGGGAGGAGAGTTCCCTTTGCTCCACATCCTCTCCAGCATTTGTTATTGACAGACTCTGCGATGAGGACCATTTGGACTCATGTGAAGTGGTCCCTCCTTGTAATCTGGAGTTGAGTCTCTCCAATCATTAGTGATGTGGAGCAAGATGACCTTTTGGAAATGCAGATGCAATGCTATCACCTCCCTGCTCCAACTGCTCTTGTATTTTCCCATCATATTGAATATAGGACCAAATCCCTTCATTGTTTGCTCCCCACATTCTTCTCTGATGTTTTTTCACTGGAATGCCCTCTGCATTCTTTGGCTTCCATCCCGTAGGGCATTTTTCATTTCTGGAGTGTCCTAAGTTTCCCTTGTCACATAGCTTTCCAAGATGCTATGTTCTCTGCCTGAAATTCTTCCTGCATCTCAACCGTGGTTAACGTTGCTTCAACCTATGGATCCCAACTCAATCGTTACTCTGAAAAGCCTTCCCTGACACCCAGGTTTTCTGAGGGATGAGGCCCCTCTATAAGTTCTCAAAGTATCTGCCTGTGATTTATCATTAGGTTTGTCTCAGTGAAAGCAGGAACTCTGTGTCTACTTCTCTCAGCATTCTATTACCAGAAACTTATTACATGCCTCCTAGCTCATTGTTGGTGCTCAGTATTTACTTAGTGTGTGAAAGACAGAAAAGTTCTTGGAAGCCTCAAGGTGTCACTTGGCTCGGCACTTTTGATCTCTTTGTATATTTGGTGATTCAATTCTTTCCTTTCCTGGGTTGATGTGTACACTATATTCAAGGCACAATCTAAGGCATTAAGACATATCCAAAAATATAGGTGCTTGCTTTCAAGGAACTCGTACAGCAGATTTCTACCATTTAGCATTTTTAAAATGCTCTAGCACAATGTGAACCTTCAGTATTATCCATTTTCATTTCAAAGAAAGATCTTTTGACTTACATAGCAAAGGTGGAGACCTTCCAACGTTTAGTCCAATACTTATACCTTTACCATTTCAGGCAAGTCTTGTGGTTCCTTCTGTAGGTGTGTGGCTCTTCCAGAAATATGAAGATCTTCCATAGTCCTCAGACTTTGGTGTGATTTGGAATCATCAAGAAAGCTTGCAGTTATACTTTGCAGACCACCACCACAAACAGTCAGTAGCGAATGGAGTGGATTCCAGGAATATGCCTTGTTAACCAGCATCACCAGTGATTCTATTGCTACAGACTGAATGCAGTGGACAGGGCCTGGATTGTCCACTGGGTCTCATGTGGAATGGAAAGAAGGGCTTCCCCCCACCCAACTGTTTACAGCCTTGTGACTAGAAACGGTCCCCCAAACAAGAATCAGACAAACCAGATAATCCCAGATAGTAGTCCGTGAGATGAAGGAACTAAGCAGCTGGTTGAGATGGCACCAAGGGGAAGGGTTGTTCTTTTTGTCTCCCCCTCTACTCCTTTCTTCCTGGAGGTCTTAGGGATTCATCATGGGGATTTGAAATAAAGTTCACAACAGTCATATGTGTTGAATAAAGATTTTGCCTTTAACCACCTCTAAAAAATGAAGAGAGCTTAACCTGCCACATGCTTCTTTGAAAAAGGTCAATTGCTTTTCAATTCTGGGGTTTCTCCCTTGCCTTGTTCAAGTAGCTATAATAGTAAAAATAAACGAAAACTAAATAAAGATTCAAAGATACCAACAAAGGACACCTTCCGTTTCTTCAATCCTCTTTCCACTTAGTAGAACACGAGCTCTTTTCTTTGTATTTTGACTAGGGAATTAGCAGTATCCTGTCTCAGATGGCAAGGCATCCACTCGCAGGAGATTTGGGTTTGATTCCTGGGTCGGGAAGATCCCCTGGAGAAGGAAATGGCAACCCACTCCAGTATTCTTGCCTGGGATATGGCACGGAGAGAGGAGCCTGACGGGCCTCAGTCCATGGGTCGCATAAAAGTTGGACTCAACCCAGCAACTACGAACAGAAGTATTTCCAAGGATCACACTCAAGTGTGTGTGTGTGTGTGTGTGTGCGCGCGCGCGGTGGATGTCTGTCTGTCTGTATCTCCCTCTCACCGTCTTGGAGTTGGTCTCAGAAGCTTCATGTATTTCTGCCTCTTTCTCTCCCGACAGCAGGCAGCCGGCCCGTTCCTCTGGCCCTGGCTTGTCACAGGTGCTATGGCTCTGGCTGAGGAGCTTGCCCCGGCTGCTGTCTCCCTTGGCGTGGGTGCGTGCGAGTGTCTGTGTGTCTGTCCGTGTGCCTGCCTGTGGCTCGTCTGCTCTCTCAGGAAGGTCGAGCGCTTGGCGGGCGGTGTGGGGGCAAGGGGGGGCCTCGGTAGGGCGAAGGGGCGGGGCTGAGGCGCTCCGGTCGACCGCGCCTCCCGGTGGATTTGGGCACCGGGCAGGCAGGTGCCGGGCAAGATGGGCGCTAAAGATTCGCTGCACCTAGGCCCGCAGAAGGTTCAGCAGCCCGCGGGCCGCGGCGGGGCGGGCGGCGGCGGGTCCCGAAGACCGACACCTCCCGGCCGCGTGGCCCTGAGCAGGGAACGGGATGGGGGGGGAGGTCCCGCTCAGCGAGCGTGGCCGGGCCTGGAGTTGGCTGGGGTGGGAGGGCGCCGAGACCTCCGCACCCCTCAGCCCACCCCCCAGGCCCCGCGCGCACACACGCCTGCCCTCCCGGTCACTGGGGGGTCCTGGAAGTCCTTGGGTCCCCCGGGCCCGGCTAGGTGGTTGCTGGTCTGGGGTTGGCAGTGTTCGGGGGCGGGCCGGCGTCAGCAGGCTGGAGTCTGGTCGCTCACCGGTGGTGCAGCTCAAGTACAGCACGCCACCCGAGCAGAGGTGCGGCCTCTTGGCCCGACCGGCAGGTCAGAACGAAAGGGAGGCCAAGTGCACGGCTCTTAGGGCGCCCCGCGGCAACCACCCCCGTCTCCGGCAGTATCAGCCTGAAGGTGCCCGATCTCCTCTGATCTCGGAAGCTAAGCAGAGTCGGTCCTGGTTAGTATCTTGGATGGGAGACCAACTGGGAATACCAGGTGCTGTAGGCTTTTTGCCTACCAGAAGAGGTCCTTTAGCCCCTGCCCCGCGTCCCAATTCTCGGACCCTCCGCAGCCTCAGCCCCTCCCGGGGCGGGGGGAGTGGGTGGCCGGGGCCCGGACTCCCGCTGCAGACCTGGGTTGACTCCGCGCGGCCCGCGAGCCCCTCCACATTCGCATTCGCTTCCAGGAAACCAGAGGACTGGCCTTCCGGTCTCAGTCTGGGGCTCCCTTGGCGTGCCTCAGGCAATGCCAGGGGCTGCACGGGCTCCAGCCCCCGTCCCCGCCCCAGCCCCACCCCCAGCCTCACAGGCGATGGATCACGCGTGCACAGGCACAGATAGGTTTGCCCAAACGGGGCATCTATCTTGTTGACTTATACATTGGGTGAATCTATGCCTGGGAGTGGGACTGCTGAACCATAGGCTACTTCTACTTTTAGTTCCTTCAGGAACCTCCATACTGTTTTCCATACTGGCTGTACCAACTCCCATTCCTACTCACCTTGGAGGACAGTTCCCTTTGCTCCATATCTTCTCCAGAATTTGTTATTGACAGACATTGCAATGAGAACAATTGGACTCATATGAAGTGGTCCCTCCTTGTAGTTTGGAGTTGAGCCTCTCCAATCACTAGTGATGTGGAGCAAGATGACCTTTTCGAAATGCAGATGCAATTCTGTCACCTCCCTGCTCCACTGCTCTTGTATTTTCCCATCATATTGAATATATGACCAATTCCCTTCATGCTTGCTCCTCACGTGCTTCTGTGATGTCTTTTCACTGGAATGCCCTCTACATTCTTTGGCTTCCATCCCATAGGGCATTTTCATGTCTTGAATGTCCTAAGTTTCCCTTGTCACATAGCCTTCCAAGATGCTATTTTCCCTGCCTGAACTTCTTCCTGCATCTCAACCCTGGTTTACGTAGGTTCTACCTATTGATCTCAACTCAATTGTTACTCTGAAAAGCTTTCCCTGACACCCAGGTTTTGGTGAGGGAAGAGGCCCCTCTATAAGTTCTCAAAGTATCTGCCTGTGATTTATCATTAGATTCATCTCAGTGAAAGCAGGAACTCTGTGTCTTCTTCTCTCAGCATTCTATTTCCAGAAACTTATTACATGCCTCCTAGCTCATTGTTGGTGCTCAGTATTTATTTAGTGTGTGAAAGACAGAAAAGTTCTTGGAAGCCTCAAGGTGTCACTTGGCTCGGCACTTTTGATCTCTTTGTATATTTGGTGATTCAATTCTTTCCTTTCCTGGGTTGATGTGTACACTATATTCAAGGCACAATCTAAGGCATTAAGACATATCCATCAATATATTTTCAAGGAACTCGTACAGCAGATTTCTACAATTTAGGGTTTTTTAAATGCTCTAGCACAATGTGAACCTTCAGTATTATCCATTTTCATTTCAAAGAAAGATCTTTTGACTTACATAGCAAAGGTGGAGACCTTCCAATGTTTAGTCCAATACTTATACCTTTACCATTTCAGGAAAATCTTGTGGTTCCTTCTGTAGGTGTGTGGCTCTTCCAGAAATGTGAAGATCTTCATAGTCCTCAGACTTTGGTGTGATTTGGAATCATCAAGAAAGCTTGCAGTTTTAGTTTGCAGACCACCACCACAAATAGTCAGCAGTGAATGGAGTGGATTCCAGGAATATGCGTTGTTAAAAAGCATCACTGGTGATTCTGTTGCTACAGACTCAATGCACTGGGCACTGCCTGGAATGTCCACTGGGTCTCATGTGGAAAGGAAAGAAGGGCTCCCCCCCCCCGCCCCCACAACTGTTTACAGCCTTGTGACTAGAAACAGTCCCCCAAACAAGAATCAGACAAACCAGATAGTCCCAGATAGTAGTCCGTGAGATGAAGGAACTAAGCAGCTGGTTGAGATGGCACCAAGGGGAAGGGTTGTTCTTTTTGTCTCCCCCTCTACTCCTTTCTTCCTGGAGGTCTTAGGGATTCATCATGGGGATTTGAAATAAAGTTCACAACAGTCATATGTGTTGAATAAAGATTTTGCCTTTAACCACCTCTAAAAAATGAAGAGAGCTTAACCTGCCACATGCTTCTTTGAAAAAGGTCAATTGCTTTTCAATTCTGGGGTTTCTCCCTTGCCTTGTTCAAGTAGCTATAATAGTAAAAATAAACGAAAACTAAATAAAGATTCAAAGATACCAACAAAGGACACCTTCCGTTTCTTCAATCCTCTTTCCACTTAGTAGAACATGAGCTCTTTTCTTTGTATTTTGACTAGGGAATTAGCAGTATCCTGTCTCAGATGGCAAGGCATCCACTCGCAGGAGATTTGGGTTTGATTCCTGGGTCGGGAAGATCCCCTGGAGAAGGAAATGGCAACCCACTCCAGTATTCTTGCCTGGGATATGGCACGGAGAGAGGAGCCTGACGGGCCTCAGTCCATGGGTCGCATAAAAGTTGGACTCAACCCAGCAACTACGAACAGAAGTATTTCCAAGGATCACACTCGTGTGTGTGTGTGTGTGTGTGTGTGTGTGTGTGTGTGTGGTAGATGTCTATCTATCTCTATCTCCCTCTCACCGTCTTGGAGTTGGTCTCAGAAGCTTCGTGTATTTCTGCCTCTGTCTTTCTGGAAACCCAGCCGCCCATCCTTTCCTCTGGCCCCGGCTTGTCACAGGTGCTATGGCTCTGGCTGAGGAGCTTGCGCCGGCAGGCTGTCTCCCTTCGCGTGAGTGCATGTGAGTGTCTGTGTGTCTGTCCGTGTGCCTGCCTGAGGCTCCTCTTCTTTCTCAGGAAAGTCGAGTGCTTGGCGGGCGGCATGGGGGCAAGGGGGTGCCTCGGTAGGACGAAGGGGCGGGGCTAAGCCGTTCAGGTCGACCGTGCCTCCGTGGCTCCTGGTGGGTTTGTGCACTAGGCAGGTGTCGGGCAAGATGGGCGCTCAGAGCCCAGGCTGGGCTGCGCCTAGGCCGGCAGGATGCTCAGAGGCTTGTGGGCCGCGGGCGGCTTCGGCCCCGAAGCCATACACCTCCGGGTCCGCGTGGCCCTGAGAAGCGAACGGGATGGGGGGCGGCCCTGCTCAGCGGACGAGGGAGCAGAGACAGGCCTGTAGAGGCCCCGGGTGGGAGGGCACCGAAACCTCAGAGCCCTCAGCCTACCCCACAGGCCCCGCATGCAAGCCTGCTCGCCCGGTCCCTGGGGGGTCCCAGCAGTTGCTGGCCTGGGGTTGCGGTGCTGGGGGGCATGGTGGCGTCGGCAGGCTGGAGTCCAGTCCCAGGTCGTGTGGCTCAAGTACAGCATGCGCTCCCCAGAGGAGAGGTGTGGCCGCCTGGCCCGACCGGCATTTCAGAGCGAAAGGTAGGCACAGCAAAAGGGAGGCATAGGGAAAGGCTCTTAGGGCACCCCGAGGCAGCCGCCTACGTCTCCGTCTCTGGCCATACCATCCTGAATGCGCCTGATCTCGTCTGAACTCGAGGTTTCACATTTGATAGTGGTCTTGTCATCTCATACCTCTTCCTGTAAAGCTGGCAGCTGAGGGAATGAAGTAAGTGTAAAACTGAATAACAATAGACTGTGTCAAATCTGTGAATCTGGAGCTCTGTGAATCCGTAGGTCTAAGGAGAGACTGGCAGCTGCTCACCAGGAGTAGCCGTCCCCATGACGGCGTTTCTGTCGTTGAACGTGCCATTGTTGCTCTAGTGTGACCGCCTTCCCCCCACTGATGGCAGGGACCACCATGTGGCAGCCCACTGGCTCGCTCTCTCTGGCTCATCCACCTTCTAGAGGTTTCCCCAGACCCTCAGTAGGAGTGGGTGCCACTGTGGGTGTGAGTGTGTGTCTCCTCGTGCCCCGTATGACATTGCATGACTAACCGCACTCTATGTTTGCATGCTTCCTCCCACGCTAGTGGGACTGGGCAGCATGGCGGGAACGCAGAGGCTGGATTCCACTACAGTCAGGACTTGCTCCTGCTGAGCTTCGTGGTGAGTACAGGCCCGCCTGGTCCCTCGGGGGCACGGAACCCACGCCCCGGGGAGTGGAGTGTCAGCGGGTCTCTGGAGGTTGGCCTGGGAGAGCCCTCAGCAGCAGAGAGTGTAAACCTGGCGCCCCTCTGCTGTCGGAGTGGTGAGAATAAGGCAGAGGTTCCCTCGCGTCAGTGTGCACGGGTTTCCCTCCCTCATTGGCGGTGCCTCTACCCACACCCTGCGTTCACGTTCTCTGAGGGAGCAGGACCCAGAGAGTCAGGGTTCACCAGGCTGCCATGCCCTGGGCCTCTCCATGTGGAGGCCAGTGTTTCACATGGAGGTGCACCAGCATCTGGGGATCGGCGGCTGCTGAAGGGCCACCCTGCCTTGCAGGTGCTGCTCTGGGTGGTCCTCTGGTGGGTCTGGCCCTGGGGCCCAGCCCTGCTCGAGTCGCTCTGAGGGCAGGAGGCTGTCTGCTCTGTCCTGTTCACGTCTCAGCTAGAAAGCTGGATTGGGCTTTTGAGTTTTTTTTTTTTTTTTAACAACAGCTTTTAGCTATATGTCAGAATAAAGTCAGCCACAGAGTTCTCTCCTTGATCTGCTTGGTCCTCCATGTTTCTCTGAATTCTCAAAGCAGCTGAAGCCCCGAATGGGGTGGAGGGGTGTCTGGAGGGGCAGGGGCTTGGGCACCACCTGCCGTCCCAGGACTGATTCATCTGTGTGTTTGTTTCCAGTTTACCTGCACTAATTCTCCAGATGATTATACAAAAGACTACATCTTGAACTCAACGCAATCTTTACTGTGTTAATACTTGTTACATGGACCTGAAGATATTTTATTACAGGGTTTTTAATTAGTGAAAAATTCATGAATACCATAGAGAAAATATTTTAGGATTTGATGTTTCTTATATTTATGTAAACTTATGACTTCATTTATATAATTCCTTACTTTTTCTTGTATATTCAGGCTATGAATATCCTTTCAGATCAATTCATGTTCTGATACCTGATTTCAGTCTTTCAAATGAATGTGCTGTAGTGCTTGTCTGTATAAAGCCTATGAACAAATATAGGGCTTTTGTAAATGATGTATTTATTGTAATTATCCTTGTTTAATTGTTAAATGTTAAACCATGAGAGATGAGGTTTTTCTGTGATTGTAAAATCATCATGACACGGTGTGCATGATGTAACCAAGGTCTCCAACAATCACTCTGAGGTAAGCAAACTTATTTCAACCAATTGTTGTTGGATTTTAAGAACTGGCCTAAATTGTACTTTTTCTAGCAAGAAATGCTTTTTGCACCATGAAGTGATTTAAACGTACTGGTTGTTAAATGTGAGCTTCTAATGAAATTTGGGCTGAAAGGATGACTAGAAGATGATGAAAATCTCTCCCATAACCTATTCTCTGGGGACCCGGATCCCTCCTCTCCAGAGAGACTCTTTGGGAACCAGTTGCAATGCCCTGCACATGCTGCGGAGCCATGGAGCTGGACAGTGAAGGTGCCACTTCTGCGACAGACAGGGTAGTGCAGCTCTGACAAAGGCCTTATTTTTATGTAAATCATCTTTTTACCTGTTTGTAAACATGTTTAAAGAATGGACCTAGGTGTACATTTTTAGATTGTGATGACATAGCAATTCTGGAATGTAGAAGTGGCAAATGTAACTTTTACTTTTTCAGCGGCACATTAAAAAAGCCATCAAGAGATATATTCAGGTCATGGTGCGATATTTATTATTGTTGGGGATTTTCTCCCTGGGACTTGAAAGCGACGAATCTGAAAGAAGGACACTTGTACAGTCTCTTGCAAAGACTGACAAGTTTGTTTCTGCGGTCAAGCTTTTTTATAGAAGCAGAAACAAAGAGCTTAAAGTATGAGGCCAGCAGAGCGCATACGGAGTTAACACATAATCAGTAGAAACATTTCAAGGACAGCGTGCTCTAAATGACTCATGGGCTTCTCCCACAACCCGCTCTCACAAGTAACATCCCTATTTATTATTAACTCTTGGCCCTGAGCATAACCAAAGGCAGGAGATGTCTTTCTGTCTGTAGTACAAAGCCGAGTACTTCTGGCCCTTCACCATTTTCCCAAGGACTTTCTCCTTTTATGGCTATTTTGCACTACGCTTCCCAACATATCCTCCTTTTGTTTTTAAATTAAGCACAGCGGCAGCTAGTTGGACTCCATTGTGGGAGGCATGGAGTCTTGAGTAGAGACTTCTATATCCCATAATCAAGGACAAAAAGAGCAGGGTGATTAACACATATATAAAAATATTGCTTCCTGAAAGCCAAGCTCTAGGGTCTAGAGACGATAGGGTTTTGGTTACAGTATCATAGAATTGAGTGCTATACAATTCTCTAGGTACTCTAACTTGAAAATTAGCAAGTTGTTGTTTCAACAAATTGATGTCTAAACTTTAGTTACTTGTGGGATCCTGCAAATGCGTCTTAACCTTATTCCAAGGATATTCAGTGCTATTATAGGGCATGTTAGTCAGACAAAAAGAAGTAAAATTCCAGTGACAGCGTATACGTGTTTGGAAAGTCAGTTGCTGCATTTGATCTCCTAAGTAGATAACCACAGTTTGTAACTCATTAATTCGTGTTTGTAATTGCTGATCTATTTGAGCTTGTCGAGTCCACAGATCATGAGAGTCTTTGTGCCAAGCAGTGATAAAATCATGATTTTGTATAGAATTATGTAAAGCCATACCAGACAAAGTTCCTACAGTCACAATGGAGATAAGGCTTAAGATGCCTGCAATAATCCACCCAATGATGTGCTTAGATCGCCTAAGCCTAGTTTTCAACAATACAGAAAGAAATATAGAATCAGTCCAAGGCTCAATTAAGTTTATGGGAAGCCATAACTCAGATCTTTGTTTAACTAGCGCAATGTGATATGAAATGGTGTGATTAAGGCAGGTATACAATGCACATGCAGTACAATTGACAATCTTGGCTGATAAGTCAATATCAAAATGCCCTACAATAAACAAGTATGGAAGGTGAAAACATGATTGAATATAGCCAGTACTATTATATAGGAAGGTATAATTAGAAGGACAAAACACACCCATAGTCCCATAAATACTAGTGAAGTGCTCTACGGCTGCTGGAATTTTCCAAATGTGCCATTGCTCTGGCCTCACATTGGGGACGACAATCCTGGGTCATGGGGGTGATAAGCCCCCATTATACCAATTCAGCAATATGTCCTTATCAGTCGAGAAACTTGTCTTAGATTTATGAAAGCCTCCAATGCTTGATCTATTAAACCAGGAGCAATTATGATGTTCCTCCTGCTCTTCAGAACAGTTTACATTGCCAGAAACAGCTTATCTGGAGTCATAGGAGTTCCAGTACTCTTCAGTGTCTGCTCAGCCTGAGGAGTCATGTTTTCACTTGAGTCCATGTCGGGTAAGGATTCAGACAATGGCGTTTCCTCATTGGCTCCTCCATGGTCATTGATGAGACCCTTTGCATCAACTTCATCACTTCCCGAGGGAGTCCGGTCTTGGGGTCCTTCTCGGTAGCAGACATGGTGAAGGGGAACCCAGATTTCCTCTCCATCTGCAATGACAAGACCATAACCCTTGCCTAGGAGTTGTAAGATTCCTGGCAGCCACTGATTAAATTGCTTATACTATATTGGTGTATCTCCTCTTCCATATTCCCCCTTTCTGTTTTAACAAATGAGTTTTAGGGTGCAGTGGGCTCTTTCAATAATGGCTTGCCCCTGAGGATTATAGGGTATTCCTGTAATGTGTGTTATGTTCCATTCTGATAAAAATGAATGAAATGAATGTGAGGTGAATGCAGGTCCATTGTCTGTTTTCAAGACAGAAGGAATCCCCATAATGGGGAAGGTGAGTAAGAGTGTGGAAAAGGCGTGTTTATTGGATTCTGAAGAGACAGGTACTGTCCAGATAAAGTTGGAAAATATATCTATTGAGACAAAAAGTAAAGAAAATTTTCTTTAAGGAGCAGTGGGTGAAGTCAGATTGCTAAAGGGAATTAGGTTGTTGCCCCGGGAGATTAACTCCTGAAATCGTAGTTCGTAAGTGCAGAGGGGCGCAGACATCACAGGTTTTAATAATATGTCGTGTTTCAGTGAGAGGAATATGGTATTTAGAGTGCAATCTGTTAGCATTGGTATGAAGATTAGCATGTTCATCATTGGCAGATGTAAAAATGGGAGCTGTGAGCCTGTCAACAGCATCATTTCTTGTGACCAGAGGGCCAGGTAAACCTGAATGAGCACATATATGTGCAAAAAGAAAGGTTCTGTACGTGAGTGAATTAAAGCTTGAGTCTGTGAAAAGAGAGTATATAATTCTTCATCTAGGTTGTATAAAAAGGCGGTAACAAACTCAGGAAAAAGGGAAGCAAGGTATTTGGAATCAGTATATATATTGAAGGATAATGGTTGAAGCGACAAAAGAGCATATAAAGCATATAATTCAACTCTTTGTTCTGAAGAGTAGGTACTGGGTAATTTCTCTTTGGTATCAGGGCTGACAATCCCTGCTATGCCTTTCTTGTTGCCATCAATGAAATAGGTGTGTGCATTGATAATAGGCTGGGATGCAATGATATTAGTTACAATGAATTTAGTACATTGTAGAAAGTCCCATAATTTTCCTTTCGGCAGATGAAATGAGATAACATTTTGAAAATCACTTAATGCCATTTGCATGGTCAGGTTATACTGGAAGGCAATTTGCAATTCCTGTTTTGTCAAGGGAACGTGTATTGCATATGGATCAAATCCAGTCCAAGTTTGTACATGGCTTCTTCCTGACACAATTAAGTGCCCTATTTTCTCAATATATTCTACAATTTTTTTAGACTGTTTAGTTTGTAAATATACACATTCTATTGGGCTATGCTGAGCTATAATTGCAGTGGGCGAATGTTCAGTAGGGAATATATATAAAGAAACTGGTTGATCATAATCTAGCTGAGTTGAAAAAAGATTGTTGAATGCATTTCTCCATTAAGGCCAGTTCTTCTTTGGCCTCTTTTGTTAGCTGCCTAGGGCTATTATGGTCGGGGGATCCCTCTAAAATTTTAAATAGATTTTGTAAGGCATAGGTGGGGATGCCAACAGATGCCACAGCCAATTAATATCTCCTAGCAATTTTTGAAAATCATTCAGCATGTGTAGAGATTGCGCAGAAATTTGAGTTTTTTGAGGTTTGATTTTAGATTCTTCCATAACATGTCCTAAATAATTAAAGGGTGCTTTCCACTGAATTTTATCTGGTGCTACAAGCAGGCCATGATTTTGAAAAGTAGTAGTAACTTCATTATATAACTGTTGCAAACAGAATTCAGATTCCATAGAAAGAAGTATGTCATCCATATAATGAATTATAAACGCAGTAGGATACTTGTCTCTAATGGGTTGTAATAAAACAGATATGAGATATTGGCAAATGGTAGGGGAGTTCATCATTCCCTGAGGTAGCACCTTCCATTGGAATCTTTTAACAGGAGCCATGTGATTTATAGAAGGAACTGAAAAGGCAAAATGTTTTCTATGTTTAGGGTGCAAAGATATAGTAAAAAGCAGTCTTGTAAGTCAATAATAACTACAGACCATTCTTTTGGTACCATAGAAGGGGAGGGCAATCCGGGTTGTAAGGGCCCCATAGGTGACATGGTATTATTAACATTTCTTAAATCTATCAACATTCGTCATTTTCCTGATTTCTTTTTTTATTACAAAAATAAGGGAATTCCATGGGGAAAATGAAGGTTCTATATGAGCTTTTTGTAAATGTTCATTAACTAATTTCATAAGAGCTGCCAATTTTTCTTTAGTTAGGGGCCATTGAGGTGTCCATACTGGGGTATCAGATTCCCAATCAAGGGGCAGCATTGTTAACTCAATGGCCCCCATTAAAAAGGTTCATTTAAAGAAATTGTGGCTTTCATTTGTTCAAGAAAATCCTGTCCCCATAAATTGATTGGGATATTAGTAACATATGGTTTAAGATAAGCTACAATTTGATCAGGGCCATACACTTGTAAATAGGATGCACTGACAAAAGTTTGTGTGGCATCAGTTTCATCCATTCCTAATAGTCTAGAAGGAGCCATAACCTTACCCCATTCGAGGGGCCATTCTGCAGCTCTAATGATTGAAATGTCGGCTCCAGTATCTAACATGCCTGTGAATTTTTCCCCCCGTATGCGTAAAGAAAGCATGGGTTTCTGATGTTCCTTAGTAAGGTGGATAGTGCAGCAGTAAGGTTGGTATTGCCAAAGCCTCCTTGTCGACCTTTATCAGATGTCTTCATTGGTTTGGCATATGGTAAAAGTAATAATTGTGCAAAATATTCCCCTTTTTTGTAAGTATGCATTTTCCGTTTTGATAACATTTACCATAACATGTATTTCCCCTTCATAATCTTAGTCCACAACACCAGTCAATACCACTAAACTTCTCATTGTGTAGCTACTACGTCCCAAAATCAGTCCCATTGTCCTGGGGTGGAATCGGGCCATAATATCCAGTGGGAATTTTGTGGGGTTGTATAATTCTATTAGTTCCATATCATAAGGACTAGGTATATCAATGCAAGCACTCTTAGATGTAGCTGCTTGTAGCATCATAACGCTAGGTCCTCCTTTTGTAGTGGGGCTAGAGGATGGCCCCTTTACTAGTTTCCCTGTTGTTTTTGCTGTGCACCGGGGTTTAAAGTGTTTCTATCCTTATCAAATTTAGAATGACATTCATTCAGCCAATGAAATCCCCTTTTACATCTTGGACATACTCCTGGGGTTCTCTTCTTATTAGAAGTAGTATTATTTTTTTTGGCCTGTGTTGGCATGCGGCATTGTTTTTTCTTATGGCTGGGCTTCCCACAGTTAAAACATTTGGCATTAGCAGCCTTTTGTACATTAAAGGTTTCCAATTTTGTTCTATGGACATAGATCTGATATCCTTATATGTTTTCAAATATTCCATAAGAGAGCCAGTCTCTCGAATAGGTCTGAGCACGGATCAACATTCCTCATTAGCATTTTCAAAAGCAAGTTGTTTTAAAATAGTATTTTGTAAAGTCACATCCTTAATAGATTTCTCAATTGCATCCTTTAATTTCCTATAAATTGAGAATATTCCTCTTCATGTCCTTGAATAATCTTAACAAATGAACCATCAGAGTTAGTGCTATCAACCCTTGCTTATGCCCTACAGGCAGTTTCTTTAATGAAATGTAACATCTAAGAGGTAATATTAGCTAGTTGTGCAATCATATTGGCCATGGCTCTTTTTCCAGTGAGTATATCATAGGTTAAATTGGCAGGGTTACCATGAGATTGCTTGTCAATCATCAGCTGTTGGGCCTCATCATTAACCCACATTCGCCATTGCAGTAATTGTTGAGGATTTAAAACCATCTTTGTTACTTGAAAAAAATCATATGGCATCCAACAGTCAGCCCGTCCTCTGAGAAATTCTATACAGTAAGGAGAAGTAGGTCCATACAGAGTACATGCTTTCTTAAAGCTAGACAACATGCCAAAATCTAGATTAGCCTAAGTATTTTGGTCTTGGGCAGGTTGATTAAATTGCACTGGGAAAGCAAATGTGCAAGCAGGCATCTCCCGAGGAGGAGTGAAATGATTAGTACAAGCAAAGTTAGCAATTGCTGTTACAGGCGGAGCAGAAGGAAAAACCTTAGATTTGGGCTGTCCGTTGAATGAAATGACCTCCGTTCCAAGTGGCTTCAGTTTTGACATATCCTGTATATTATATATATGTCTCTAAGTTGTTTTTCTAAGGATTGTGTCTGATTGAGCATAACATTCTTATATTTCAAAGCACCTTGCATATCTTCTTCCTTAAGCTCATATTCATGTAAAGATCGAATAGTTTTTTACTTCCAAATCAACGTTATGCCCTTCAATTTGTTCTATGATAGCCCATATGAGTGACCATGTAACCCTTGCTGATACGCTCGCAAAATAATATTTTTAACCCTTTTCCATACATCAAGATCAAGTGTCCCCTCCTCCGGGAACCATGGCTTATGTTCCACTGGTATATGATAGCAGTCATTCAACTGATCTCTTGAAACATTAAACACTCCAGCCAACCCAAGATCAGAAAGTATTTATATGGATTAAAAAAAAAAAACTTAATATATAAATGTAAAAATAAAAAATATTAAGTAAATTGATATTTAAAAATTTGAAAAATAAATAAAAAAAATATTATTATTTAAATAAAAAAAAATCTTTATTAAAAAGATATAAAAAAAATATTTTTGTCAAATATGAAAATCAGGGGAAAAAAAAGAATTTGAGAAGTGTTCCAATCATGATTTTATCACTGCTTGGCACAAAGACTCTCATGATCTGTGGACTTGACAAGCTCAAATAGATCAGCAATTACAAACATGAATTAATGAGTTACAAACTGTGGTTATCTACTTAGGAGATCAAATGCAGCAACTGACTTTCCAAACACATATATGCTGTCACTGGAATTTTACTTCTTTTTGTCTGACTAACATGCCCTATAATAGCACTGAATATCCTTGGAATAAGGTTAAGGCACATTTGCAGGATCTCACAAGTAACTAAAGTTTAGACTTCAATTTGTTGAAACAACAACTTGCCAATTTTCAAGTTAGGGTACCTAGAGAATTGTATAGCACTCAATTCTATGATACTTTAACCAAAACCCTATCGTCTCTAGACCCTAGAGCTTGGCTTTCAGGAAGCAATATTTTTATATATGTATTAATCACCCTGCTCTTTTTGTCCTTGATTATGGGATATAGAAGTCTCTACTCAAGACTCCATGCCTCCCACAATGGAGTCCAACTAGCTGCCGCTGTGCTTAATTTAAAAACAAAAGGAGGATATGTTGGGAAGCGTAGTGCAAAATAGCCATAAAAGGAGAAAGTCCTTGGGAAAATGGTGAAGGGCCAGAAGTACTCGGCTTTGTACTACAGACAGAAAGACATCTCCTGCCTTTGGTTATGCTCAGGGCCAAGAGTTAATAATAAATAGGGATGTTACTTGTGAGAGCGGGTTGTGGGAGAAGCCCATGAGTCATTTAGAGCACGCTGTCCTTGAAATGTTTCTACTGATTATGTGTTAACTCCGTATGCGCTCTGCTGGCCTCATACTTTAAGCTCTTTGTTTCTGCTTCTATAAAAAAGCTTGACCGCAGAAACAAAACTTGTCAGTCTTTGCAAGAGACTGTACAAGTGTCCTTCTTTCAGATTCGTCGCTTTCAAGTCCCAGGAGAAAAATCCCCAACAATAATAAATATCGCACCATGACCTGAATATATCTCTTGATGGCTTTTTTAATGTGCCGCTGAAAAAGTAAAAGTTACATTTGCCACTTCTACATTCCAGAATTGCTATGTCATCACAATCTAAAAATGTACACCTAGGTCCATTCTTTAAACATGTTTACAAACAGGTAAAAAGATGATTTACATAAAATAAGGCCTTTGTCAGAGCTGCACTACCCTGTCTGTCGCAGAAGTGGCACCTTCACTGTCCAGCTCCATGGCTCCGCAGCATGTGCAGGGCATTGCAACTGGTTCCCAAAGAGTCTCTCTGGAGAGGAGGGATCCGGGTCCCCAGAGAATAGGTTATGGGAGAGATTTTCATCATCTTCTAGTCATCCTTTCAGCCCAAATTTCATTAGAAGCTCACATTTAACAACCAGTACGTTTAAATCACTTCATGGTGCAAAAAGCATTTCTTGCTAGAAAAAGTACAATTTAGGCCAGTTCTTAAAATCCAACAACAATTGGTTGAAATAAGTTTGCTTACCTCAGAGTGATTGTTGGAGACCTTGGTTACATCATGCACACCGTGTCATGATGATTTTACAATCACAGAAAAACCTCATCTCTCATGGTTTAACATTTAACAATTAAACAAGGATAATTACAATAAATACATCATTTACAAAAGCCCTATATTTGTTCATAGGCTTTATACAGACAAGCACTACAGCACATTCATTTGAAAGACTGAAATCAGGTATCAGAACATGAATTGATCTGAAAGGATTATCATAGCCTGAATATACAAGAAAAAGTAAGGAATTATATAAATGAAGTCATAAGTTTACATAAATATAAGAAACATCAAATCCTAAAATATTTTCTCTATGGTATTCATGAATTTTTCACTAATTAAAAACCCTGTATAAAAATATCTTCAGGTCCATGTAACAAGTATTAACACAGTAAAGATTGCGTTGAGTTCAAGATGTAGTCTTTTGTATAATCATCTGGAGAATTAGTGCAGGTAAACTGGAACAAAACACACAGATGAATCAGTCCTGGGACGGCAGGTGGTGCCCAAGCCCCTGCCCTCCAGACACCCCTCCACCCCATTCGGGGCTTCAGCTGCTTTGAGAATTCAGAGAAACATGGAGGACCAAGCAGATCAAGGAGAGAACTCTGTGGCTGACTTTATTCTGACATATAGCTAAAAGCTGTTGTTAAAAAAAAAAAAAAAACTCAAAAGCCCAATCCAGCTTTCTAGCTGAGACGTGAACAGGACAGAGCAGACAGCCTCCTGCCCTCAGAGCGACTCGAGCAGGGCTGGGCCCAGGGCCAGACCCACCAGAGGACCACCCAGAGCAGCACCTGCAAGGCAGGGGTGCCCTTCAGCAGCCGCCGATCCCCAGATGCTGGTGCACCTCCATGTGAAACACTGGCCTCCACATGGAGAGGCCCAGGGCATGGCAGCCTGGTGAACCCTGACTCTCTGGGTCCTGCTCCCTCAGAGAACGTGAACGCAGGGTGTGGGTAGAGGCACGCCAATGAGGGAGGGAAACCCGTGCACACTGACGCGAGGGAACCTCTGCCTTATTCTCACCACTCCGACAGCAGAGGGGCGCCAGGTTTACACTCTCTGCTGCTGAGGGCTCTCCCAGGCCAACCTCCAGAGACCCGCTGACACTCCACTCCCCGGGCGTGGGTTCCGTGCCCCCGAGGGACCAGGCGGGCCTGTACTCACCACGAAGCTCAGCAGGAGCAAGTCCTGACTGTAGTGGAATCCAGCCTCTGCGTTCCCGCCATGCTGCCCAGTCCCACTAGCGTGGGAGGAAGCATGCAAACATAGAGTGCGGTTAGTCATGCAATGTCATACGGGGCACGAGGAGACACACACTCACACCCACAGTGGCACCCACTCCTACTGAGGGTCTGGGGAAACCTCTAGAAGGTGGATGAGCCAGAGAAGCGAGCCAGTGGGCTGCCACATGGTGGTCCCTGCCATCAGTGGGGGAAGGCGGTCACACTAGAGCAACAATGGCACGTTCAACGACAGAAACGCCGTCATGGGACGGCTACTCCTGGTGAGCAGCTGCCAGTCTCTCCTTAGACCTACGGATTCACAGAGCTCCAGATTCACAGATTTGACACAGTCTATTGTTATTCAGTTTTACACTTACTTCATTCCCTCAGCTGCCAGCTTTACAGGAAGAGGTATGAGATGACAAGACCACTATCAAATGTGAAACCTCGAGTTCAGACGAGATCAGGCGCATTCAGGATGGTATGGCCAGAGACGGAGACGTAGGCGGCTGCCTCGGGGTGCCCTAAGAGCCTTTCCCTATGCCTCCTTTTGCTGTGCCTACCTTTCGCTCTGAAATGCCGGTCGGGCCAGGCGGCCACACCTCTCCTCTGGGGAGCGCATGCTGTACTTGAGCCACACGACCTGGGACTGGACTCCAGCCTGCCGACGCCACCATGCCCCCAGCACCGCAACCCCAGGCCAGCAACTGCTGGGACCCCCAGGGACCGGGCGAGCAGGCTTGCATGCGGGGCCTGTGGGGTAGGCTGAGGGCTCTGAGGTTTCGGTGCCCTCCCACCCGGGCCTCTACAGGCCTGTCTCTGCTCCCTCGTCCGCTGAGCAGGGCCGCCCCCCATCCCGTTCGCTTCTCAGGGCCACGCGGACCCGGAGGTGTATGGCTTCGGGCCGAAGCCGCCCCGCCCACAAGCCTCTGAGCATCCTGCCGGCCTAGGCGCAGCCCAGCCTGGGCTCTGAGCGCCCATCTTGCCCGACACCTGCCTAGTGCACAAACCCACCAGGAGCCACGGGAGCACGGTCGACCTGAACGGCTTAGCCCCGCCCCTTCGTCCTACCGAGGCACCCCCTTGCCCCCATGCCGCCCGCCAAGCACTCGACTTTCCTGAGAAAGAAGAGGAGCCTCAGGCAGGCACACGGACAGACACACAGACACTCACATGCACTCACGCGAAGGGAGACAGCCTGCCGGCGCAAGCTCCTCAGCCAGAGCCATAGCACCTGTGAAAGCCGGGCCAGAGGAAAGGATGGGCGGCTGGGTTTCCAGAAAGACAGAGGCAGAAATACACGAAGCTTCTGGAGACCAACTCCAAGACGGTGAGAGGGAGATAGAGATAGATAGACATCTACCACACACACACACACACACACACACACACACACACACACGAGTGTGATCCTTGGAAATACTTCTGTTCGTAGTTGCTGGGTTGAGTCCAACTTTTATGCGACCCATGGACTGAGGCCCGTCAGGCTCCTCTCTCCGTGCCATATCCCAGCAGAATACTGGAGTGGGTTGCCATTTCCTTCTCCAGGGGATCTTCCCGACCCAGGAATCAAACCCAAATCTCCTGCGAGTGGATGCCTTGCATCTGAGACAGGATACTGCTAATTTCCTAGTCAAAATACAAGAAAAGAGCTCATGTTCTACTAAGTGGAAAGAGGATTGAAGAAACGGAAGTGTCCTTTGTTGGTATCTTTTGAATCTTTATTTAGTTTCGTTTATTTTTACTATTAT